>NC_140595.1:239135032-243935032 GCF_964204655.1 Triturus cristatus
TGCCCTCATAGTACGACTGTCTGTGCCCTGGGTGTATTACATAAAGTAGTAGTGTCAGCGTACCACGTTTTAGAATTTGTGGAATGGTTGGACCTTCTGTTTTGTGCCAGTATGAGGCAGTCTACTGACGCCAGTCGTGTACAGTTTTGCTGTGATGTGAACTCAGAATCCGGCACCGACACCCAGTGTGCATGTTGTGTGTGTGTGTGTGTTGTGTGTTATGCACGCGCAATGTGAATCAAGTGGTAGGCAGTAGTAGAACTCCGAGTGTTTTAAGTATGAGTTTGGGGACAGTGGGATCCCATTTGAATAGTACCAATTTGGCACTGCACATTATGGAGGATGAAAACAGCTTCCTCAGACAGTGCAATGTATCAACTGCATTTTTGTGGATGGAAGGTCTATACCCAGACACTGAAGGGAAGATGATGTAGTCAGGGCTCCCCTTAAGAATTTCATAAGGGTCTTGTTAGAAAAGGTTGCTGTTTAGTTCATACTGAGCACTTCCATTTGTTGGATGGTAGTGTGAGTGGGGGGACTTTCGTTTCTGCTGTTCCAGGTGAGTGAGGTTCTATGCAGGGCCTGCCATTTTGTAAGTTTCGGATTACTGCTTCGGGAAGGCTGATGACAGCCAGATGCAGAGAACTCTTCCTTCACTGTACCTATGTTTTGGGTACTCCTGCTGGGAGCTAGCCCCATTGTTTGCCGTGTGAGACGTCAATTTGCACACAGCTCTGCCTGTAGCATGAAAATTACTTCTGAAAAAGAACTTGCAAAAAACTTATTTTGAAAGCTCCAAAAGTGGATCCACATCTGCCACCTAGAATAGTATAAAAGGGATTTGTCACAACACCACCACATAGATAAATAAGCCTTTTGGCACAATAAATGACAAGTCAACCAACGATCCAAATGAAAAATCACCAACTGATTTAGGTGAAATTGAGCCCAAGGGGCTACAAAAACTGTTGTTGGTAACAAGCCTTGTAGTATAAGCCATAGTCTAATTGGAGACCAGTTTTCTCTCAATAACATTGTAGGAGAGTAGGATCTGCTTCTTATGGTTACCCCCACTTTTTGCTGATGTATCACTGTTTTCAACTTAGATTGACTGGGATCCTGCTATCCAGGACCCCAGCCTAGCTGCTTTTTCCTCTAAATTGATTGCATGTACTTTAGGTACACTCCAGATAGGATTCTGGGGTACCCTTATCAGTCCCTAGTATATGGTATACTATGTACCCAGGGCATATGTACCCCAGAGGCTTCTCAGGGGCTCAGCAGGTATTGTGCCACCCCTGGGAGACCATTCAAACTGACACCACAGGTCTGCTACTGCAGCCTGTATAAGGTGGTGCATGCACCCCTTTCTTAGATATAGGTTCACTATATCTATTCTAAATCAATGCACATATAAACCTATCAGTCACCCCTATGGCAGGCGGTTGTAAATTGATGGAGACAGATCACAAGATACTTCTGGATAAGTTACAGGATAGGTCAAGGTTTGGTGGACGAAAATATACATGAAGGTTTTCTATTTGATGAAGGGATTTTTGATACAAGAGCTATGGGTCAAGAACAAGTAGCGGTTACAAAGGGGTCGGGGTCAACTGTTGTTGCTAGTATTTTTCAGGAGGTCACGAGCGGGCAAGACAGCGGAGCAGGAACGGCTTCGGGGGCAACAACGGCGAGAGGATCCTCAGGAGTTCCAGAAGCGGGCTACTCAATTGACATCAGGTAGGCCTCAGTGGTGGTCTTCGTGGCCGCAACCTTTGACAGACAAACCCAGTGTACGTTCAGTGGGGGTGGGTGATGACTCCGTGAAGGAAGGTTCGGGTTGCGGGCGGGGGAGGCGGTTGGTAAATTTGCAGAACAGGTGGGAGTGGGTTCAGGTGCTGTGGGATCTAATAAGGCGCCAAGCATTGATAAACAGGTTTTGGATGGGTCTAAATCCTCATCTGGGCAAGTTTCAGGTGCTGTTCACCCCATGCATATTACCTTACATGGGTTTGTCCATGCCCTTGGGTACGCATTTGGCTGAGAAAACTAAGAAGAGGATTTGGGACCACGAATTTGTAGACGTATTCAAGCTCCTTCATAGGGATATTCAAGCAAAGGAGGGGTCCAAGGAAGAAGAGTGGGAGCTTTCGAGGCGTCCTAGGGTTCCAAAAAATATAAAAAATTGGACGGCAGCATTTTTAATTTATGCAAGCGTCTATTGTGAAAAACATCAGGACAGGGCTGTTGCAATGTTTAAGTATATTGATATCATACGCAAAGCACATTTACAGTCCGGGGGGTTCGCATGGCTCAACTATGATGAGGAGTTTAGGGCTAGAGTAAGTCTTTTCCATGATAAGCCTTGGGGGGATGTTGATCAGGAACTGTGGCTTCAGTGGATGTCCTCGTCTCAGACGCCTGCGACAACGCATACTGCAAGTGGGCTCCCAATTACTGATCGGCCCTTTCTGCCCCGCCCCGCCCAATTTGGGGCGGGTGTTGTGGGAAGAGGACAACTACCAGTTACGGGATCCTGTTGGAACTTTAATCGAGGTTCCTGCATCAGGCAATTTTGCAGGTTTAAGCACGAATGTTCACAGTGTGGTGAGAAACATGCCATCATCCAGTGTTTTGCCAACCAAAGGTTTGGGGGATCAGGGAAAATCACCAAGAGGTAGGGGAGCTTTTCCGCAGTTTATCTCAAAGGGCTCATACCCCAATTAAGTTATCGGTGATGACACAGTGGTTGGAAGGGTATCCTGATACGGAATCAGCTTCAAAATTCTATTGGGGTTTCAAGGAGGGTTTTAAGATAGGTGATCAGGGTCCCCGTTATAATAGATGGTCTGACAATTTAAAATCGGCGAAGGAGTTGCCTCAAGTGGTGCAGAAGAAATTGGATTTGGAGATACAGGAGGGCAGGATAGCAGGTCCATTTAAGCACTGTCCTTTGAAGAATTTGATGATATCTCCGTTGGGTTTGGTTCCCAAAAAATTGGCAGGTGAATTTAGACTAATCCATCACTTATTGTGGCCGGAGGGCCAGTCTATTAATGACTTCATTCCCCCCGTCAGACTCCAATGTGTCTTATACATCTGTTGATGATGCCCTGAGGATGGTACGCACAGCTGGGAGTGGTGCGGAACTGGCTAAATGTGATATCCAGTCAGCGTTTCATTTACTGCCCATTCACCCATCAGATTTTGAGCTGTTGGGCATGTTTTTCAATGGTTCTTTTTACATAGACAGAGTCCTTCCAATGGGTTGTTCGGTGTCATGTGCACTCTTCGAAATGGTCACAAACAGGTATGTCACTATCTTGTTTATTGACAAAGCTCAGTCACATCAGTGCCACAGATGCCTGAACATTTTCCAACAATTGGCTGAGGAGTTCGGTGTTCCTTTGGCTTGGGAAAAAACTGAGGGTCCAGGTACCAAACTTATATTCTTAGGTATTGAAATTGACATGGAACTTATGATGGCTAGGCTGCCAGCGTCTAAAGTGACTGAGATCAGGTCATTTTTATTGGAGATCATGGACAAGGAAAAAGTTCAGCTCAGTCAGGTTCAGCGTCTCTTGGGCCATTTGAATTTCGCTTGCCGCGTGGTGCGTGCTGGCAGGACCTTCTGTAGACGCTTGGGGATGGCGATGTCTGGGGCATTTCTTCCTCATCACAGGATTAGGCTCACCAAGCAGATTAAGGAGGATTTACTAATTTGGCTGCAATTTTTGAAGGATTTTAATGGAGTCTCTATATTTTGTGGAGGTAGATACCATCTAGCATTTTTAGATTTTTTCAGATGCTTCTGGAGCGCATGGCTTCGGCATTTTTTGGGAGGGTCGTTGGTGTGCGGAAAAATGGCCTCCACATTGGCTACAACAGGGCCAAAGCATAGCCTTTCTTGAATTGTTCCCTCTCATTGTGGCTGTTTTAGTGTGGGAGGAGGAGTTTAAGGACAGGAATGTTCTTTTTCATACTGACAATATGGCTGTTGTGGAGCTAATTAACAAGCAAAAGGCAAAAGATGTGCGTGTATTACACCTGTTGCGTGTTTTTATGCTGCAAAGTCTCAGATTGAACATTGTGTTTCGAGCGAGACACATTCCAGGTGTTAATAACTCAATTGCGGATGCTTTGTCTAGATTCAATTGGCAGAAATTTCGCAGTTTGGCGCCGGGGGCGGATGGCTGCAAAACTTCGATCCCGAAAGACATCTGGGCGCATGAGAATCGTTGATCTGGTTCGAGTTTTTAAGTTATGTCAAGTTTCACAAAATGGTTCTTTCTACAGAGGGTATCAGAGAGGTTATGTTACGGTTTGTTTTGCATTTGGTCAATTTGGGGTTATCTCATACAACAATCTCAGCAAAATTGGCCGGCATTTCATTTTATAGTCAGTTGTGCTGGGGACAGGAGTTTTTTACGGGGGATGTTTTATTAAGGCGTATGTTGAAGGGTCTGGGGAGGGAACGTTCCTTTTCTTCGGAGTTACGTGAGCCAATCACTTTTCACATTTTGCAACAAATTTTAAAGCACTTAACAGTGTGCTGTTATGATTTGTGGGAGGTTTCACGTTTTAGACTTTGTATGATTTGGCTGTTTTTTGGCGCTTTTAGAGTTTCCGAGTTGTTAGATCTGCGGGATCAGAAGGGCATGCAGGTAGAGGATATTCAAGTGCAAGGTGGGAAGGTTAGGATTCTTTTGAGGAAGTCAAAAACTGATCAGCTGGGTAGAGGCACTTGTATCTTAGTGCAGGATTGTTGTCCAGTGAACGAATGGGAGTCATTTTTTGTTTCCTTAGGCCTACAACGTGGGGACATATTCATTCACAAGAATGGGAGTAAAATTACTAGTGGACAACTATTGGCAGTTTTACGTTAAACGTTGTCATTGTTGGGAAAAAACCCAGCACTTTTTGGGACTCACTCTTTTCGGATAGGGGCAGTGACTGAAGCCTACAGATTGGGTTGGGGTTTGGATGACATTAAAAAGATTGGGAGATTGAAATCTGATTGCTGCACACGTTATGTAAGGAAATGAGATGTTATTTAATACGTGGACTAATTTTGTTTTTTTCCCTAAGTCGTGTTAAAAGTTCATTATCATCAAAGAGGCGGCCCTGGATAGTGGGCCATTCATTTGTAAAGTGGTCAGCCAGCTTCGCCCAACAGCAGATTTATGGCCGAGCTCTTGGTTTGCCTAGCAAGGGACATGAAGTTGTATGGCAGGGGAAAGGGGGGGGATGAAGTGGGATGATTTATTTCCTATGCTCTCTGAGCTGTCTTCTGCTAGAGGTTTCCCTGATTTATTAATAATCCATTTGGGTGAAAATGATCTTGTGGCATTGTCCGGTTTATCCCTTTTGAAGAAAATGAAATTGGACTTGGCGGTGCTCAAGAATAACTGGGTAGGTACAACTCTGGCTTGGACTGAATTTATTTACAGGCACCATTGGAGGGGAGCTCGCAACCACACGGCGATGGAAAGGGCTCGCAGGAAACTCAATCGGGAAATGAAAATTTTTTGTTCTGCAATGGGGATAAAGTTTTTAGCTGATGTTAATATCACGGGTGCGAAATATCATCTTTTCAGGGAAGACGGGGTGCACTGGTCACAAATGGGCCAGGCATAATATTTAATGGAGTTGAGAGATCTATTGGCGGATTTTTGGTGCGAGAATCTTTGGTGTTCCTTTAATATCCACTAAGGTTGTAAAAAGAACTAATGATGGACAGAATGCATAACAATGTCATACATTCACCCCAGTACAGAGATCTGGGCCTAAATCCATCGTTTTTTTAGCTCACCATGTCATTCCAGTTTGGACCCAGCCATATGCAAATCAGTCTTGACCCTGTGCCCAATGGGAACAGTCCAGCCCGAACTGCCAGGCCAGGTCCTCCCTGGACTGGAAACAAGCATCCTAGGACCGGTTTCGGGATTTCACCCCTCTTCAGCCAGGATAGCTGGATTCCAGTGGCATGGAGAGCACGGGACTCACGTCTGAGCATACCCGTCCCACACGGGGTGACAAATGCAAAAAGAACTAATGATGGACAGAATGCAGAACATTGTCATACATTCACCCCAGGTCCAGGGAAGACATGGCTTGGCAGTTCGGGCTGGACTGTTCCCATGTGGCACAGGGTCAGACTGATTTGCATATGACCATGTCTGAACTGGGGTGGTGGAGTGAGCTAAAGAATGATGATGGATTAAACCCAGATCAGTTGACTGAGGGTGAGTGTTTGATTTGCTCTAATGCTCCGTCCATCATCCCCTTTGGTATCGCACTAAGGTTGTGACAGCAAACAAACTTTTTGTTTAAGGGGGGGTGGGGGGTGGGGGGGGGGGAGACCAGGAAAACTCTGGTTTTCCTGGATGGCGCTTTTTCTTGGGGGTTGGATGGTTGATTGGGGTATTTTTGATGAGAAGTCTTGTGGGGAATATTTGGTTGGATAGCAAAAAGTTTCAAGAGTAATGACAATGGGGTTTTTGTTCCAAGAATGTCTATTGTAGCAAGATTCTAATTTATGTTGCCTGGCCTAATAAAGTGACCTTTTATGCTAAGTACAAATATTTGGTGTGGTTGTTCTTAATGCACGAAGAGTACCACATGGATATCAGCAGTCCAGCTGTCCCTGGCACATGCACAACAAACAGATAGCACATGGACAGACACTGCACGTTATTCTCGCACACCCAGAACAGGTGTCACGCACCCATATCCTTGGCAACAAGTGCCTTGTTCTCAGTTTATTGCAAAGAACATTCATCTGGATTTATATCTGTACCACCAGTGATGTGAAAATGTAAATACTAAGTGTATGAAACAGTATGGAATCAGCAATACAAAACACAACCATCACAGAATACTAACTTGCTTCTAAGATAGTGCTTCACATTGCAAATCTGGTGTTATCTATCACAGTAAATAATATATGTTATTATTATCCTACTTAATGGCACTCAATTGTCCATCCTCAGAGGTATGGAAGTATCAACTTGTTAAAATAACCAAACTCTGTTCAAAAGTGCACACTGTTTTGTTCAGAGCTATGCTAGAGTGGTGGGAAACCAGCACTGGCAAAGCCAACTGACCTTACTTTGCCAATGCCGATATGGACTTTGTCAGTGCTTGTGCTACAGAAATATTGGCAGACCCAATACAATCCAGCGCTATCCTGGAATTCTACTTTTTGTATTGTTCATTACAGTTATCTAGCTCCAAGATGGTGCCACACAGTGCTGTATGTACAACGTAGAAGTTATCGTCGAACAGTATTACTATAACGAAACAAAAACTAAATAATTAAGAAGCATTGTAATGTTGCGTGTAGGTCTAACAAGATAGCCATATTGAAATTCAAAATGTTCTATTACAGTATGCGAAGGAAGCTGCCATATTGGCTCCATACATAACGTGGTGCTCACACTGGATTTTGTTTTCAATTATTTATTATACTTGGAACTTTCCAAGATTGCCACCAATTGGCACCTACATGCAAAGCAATGTAACGTGATGCCTATCACGGAATTATTTCTGTATTGTTTAATATGCTTACACCATTCCTAGATTTTGGACACATTGTGTAGACGCAACAGGACCCAACATCACAGCCGTCTTGGACCAGTCCAACTATATTAAATATCACAAGGAATAAAAATCTAAGATTCAAAGCTAATAGTGGCAGCTGAAGGCAGCCATGTTTGTGTGTACAGGCTACGCCTAGGAGGTCGAACATAGGGTGGAGAGTGATGGGCGGAACAAGAGTGGTTGGCACCCATACATTAGGAGAGGGGATAAAGATTGGAGAAGTAAAGGGTATGGGGAGCCAGCCAGTCACCGGAAAGAGAGCAGGGGGACAGCAAACAACCCATGAGGAAGTAAGAGTGGCATGGTTAACAGAAAGGGCTATACACTTCTACTACATGCAAAAAGTGAAAGGCCATAGAAACAAGCTTAAGAAAAAAAGTGTTCCCGACAGCAGCAGATGCATATGACTCAGCCAATCAAATGCCATTGTAATCCCAAAATGCTCAAGGTTCGAAACCCACACGAGAATAGAGATTAAAGCCATCAAATTAATGTGCAAGGGTAGGCCCAATGTCCAGGTTATGTATATGTGAATGACTTGGTTACACAGTGCTGTCTGAAACAAGGCAGCTAATGCAGTCTGTAGTGAGTGTGCAAAAAAGTCAAAAAGTTCAGCATGTAAAGGACAAGGGGGGGGGGGGGGGAGTTACACTGCGACAGTGGGGGTATTTCCAATTGTTAGTCTTGAGCAGCACCCTGAGGGGAGCACGTACCACATTTTAAAATTACAACTTTTCAAGCCTATAACTTTCTCCTTAATATGCCAGGACGGTCATTAGTAGATAAGCCTTCATTATTTGCAGGAACATTGTCCTTTCCTGAAACACTCTACGATTGAAGTTAGAATTGTAAATTGGATCAACCACTGTCCACCACAACCACTGCCCTGATGGCACAACTCAAGGCAAGAAACCCAAACGTGCGAGTGCTAGACACATGGGGGGCATGGCCAGAACACAGACTAGATGGTATTATAAGTTAGCGCACTTTCGAATGTGGCAAAAATTCTGCAATTAACTAGACAGTTGCCTTCCAAATAATGCAGACAGTAAAGAAAAGCTCCATCAGTGTTTATTTGCGGCTCCACGGTTAATGGAGGCACCATCGGACCAAGCCATGGCAACTAGTGTCTTCCTTTGCAAAATGGTAAATATGAGGCATGACTCCCAAGGACCTGGCAGGGCCAGGCCCTGTAACAGCCCAGTCGCCTTGTTAGGCACTCATGGGAAGAGCAGGAGCCACGAGTGGTGGCGATGGGAAGGCCTGACTGGTGCGAAGGGGAGGGCTGTGATAAAAACAAAACACCAGCTGAATCTGGGCCGAGTGGTGGGAAGTGCTTGACCCTATAGTGCCCCCTAGAGGCAGTAACCACCCTCAAAACAAGAGGGGGATCTCTCTACTACTCCCCTCTACTACTCCCCCTCTACCTCTACTACTCCCCCTCTACCTCTACCTCTCCCCCTCTACACGCACATATATATATGCATATATATGCCATATGCATTTATATATATGTATGTGTATATATATACACATATATAATCTGCATATCTATATAAATACAAATGTAAATGCATGCATACATATATGCATGCATGTTATGTACATGAAAGTTTGAAAAACACTAATAAAAGCAAAGCTAAAAAGCCACCTAATTACAAACAGAATTGCTTTAACTTAAACGAGAGCAAGACCTATTGCATTTTCAATGCTTGTTTATTTTGGTTCCATCAAGAAGGCATTCAGATGTGTCACACATTTGCCATAAATTCTGAATGGTAGCAGTCTAGTTGCTCATTAGATCACTGTAGTAAAGCTACTGCTCACCAGGCAAGTCTGCTGCTGGTATTCAAAGTGCATGTTTCAGTCTGCATGTCAGAATTTTTTCATGAAATAGAAGAGGATTTGAGAAGTCAAAATGTGCCCTAATTTCTTTCTGCAGCACTAATCATAATTTCTATGGCAAAATGAACCCCCTCATTTTGTTCCTTTGCAAATTAAATGTTTCAAGTGTTACCACTTTATTCCAATCTAGATGGCTTCAGGTGTTCCATACTTTTGTCATAAGTAAGACGGTTAGCGCTCTAGTTGTTCTTTAGAACACTCTGGGACATTCTGTCATTGGGCTATACTTGGGCTACATCTGGGTGATATATGTGCTACATTTGGTCTCTTTTGTCTCTGGTGGCCATCTTGGGAGACTCATTTGTTATGAGGTTTCCTAATTTCCTCATTTACTACAGTCTCCTCAGTACGAATACTTTCAGTTTTTTACTTTGATTCCATCAAGAAGGCATTCAGATGTGTCACACATTTGCCATAAACTCAGAATGTTAGCACTCTAGGTGCTCATTAGATCACTGTAGTAAAGCTACTGCTCACAAGGGAAGTCTGCTGCTGGTATTGAAAGTGCATGTTTCAGTCTGCATGTCAGAATTTTTTAATGAAATAGAAGAGGATTTGAGAAGTCACTCAAAATGTGCCCTAATTTTTCTTTCTGCAGCACTAATCATACTTTCTATGGCAAAATGAACCCCCTCATTTTGTTCCTTTTTAAATTAAATGTTTTAAGAGTTACCACTTTATTCCAATCAAGATGGCTTCAGGTGTGCAATACGTTTGTCATAATTAGGACTGTTAGCGCTCTAATTGTTCTTTGGAACACTCTGGGAAGCTGCAGTAGGACACAAAGGAGTCAACTGACAGTCTCTGCCCTTGTTGGATGTACATGTTTTACTGAGAATGTCAGACTTCATTCTCACATGACCGAGAAAGATAATGTATTATTTACAGAAAATATGCTCTCAGTTTAGCTTATAGATCACCTTCCAAACCTCTGTGGGAAAAGCATGAGAAAATAGTTCTCTCAAACATGATTCATGATATCCCAGCAGAAGGCTTTTTCACATGGTAAAATCACCTTAGAACATACTACAATTCCTAAAGTGAGTATGGTACCATCAACAAATGATTTATAATGTAACTAAAGTCTTAAAACCTTCTATTAACTGCAATGCTTTTTAATGAGGTGCTATCAGGTATATTGGTCCCAAGATGGCTGCCAACACATCTTGGATGAAGTGCTGATAGCCAATCAGATCTCACGATGAGATGTGTGGTTAGGCTCCGCCCAGATATATGTGATTTTACTTTTGATTTTCTCAGGAACTGCTGAACAGATTTACACCATTTAAGCAAAAGGCACGACTCTGAACCAAGGTCTACCTTTCTGCCAAATTTGGTGTAATTCCATTCAGAAGTTTGGGCTGTAGCTGCGACTAAAGGTGCCTATGGAAAATTGCATGGGGAAAACACGTTTTGGGACCCCCCTTTTTTCTCGGCCCCCGCTTGACGAATCACCCCGAGACTGTCAGGATAGGAGCCGACTGGAGCGGGCCACGAGTTTTGAAATTTTCGCGAAGATTCGTCAACCGGCGCCAAAGGTATTCTAAATAGAATGTTGAGGAATTCCTATGGATAATAGGTCCCAACTATAACTACCTACTGGCGACCGCCAGTAGGTAATATATCTATTTATATATATATAATTCACTGAAAAAACCATAGGTTTCAGGGGTGTTCTAGTTAGCTGGACTTTTCACTCGTACAAAACCATTGAAATTCCCCCGTTATAGTTAGTTCAGCTACCTATAACTCACGCTCCCGCAATGCACTGCTGATGACATCACATATTGCATCACTCATGACATGGTCAGTGACATCACTGATGACATCATCCAGTGAATGGGTGTTTTTCTGAAAATTAAATATGTTTTATATATGTATATCTCAAGGTCGATGGAAGAATAAATGGGTATATAAGTGTCTAAATGGATGATTTGTTTTTTAAAAATTGATAGTATAACTGACTGATTAAGTGTATCTTAGTGAATACATGGCTTAGTGAGTAATGTTTTAATATGTAAATATCTGTATCAGTCTCTCACTTTGTGTATAAATGGCTGCATGGGTTGGTGAGTAGCTACATGAGTGTCTATATAGGTTATTAGTTGTTTTTTTGAGTATCAGTATGAGTGTCTGAGTGTCTGTATGGTTTGGTGGGGGGTATTACGTAGTGCATAGGTACATGAATGAGTGACTCACTGTTTGTATGTGTTGAAGACAGCATGTGTGCAGGACTGTATGGGTGGATGAGTGTGTGCATGGGTGTGTTAGTGAGTGAATGACTGTCTCAATAGTGTCTTTATGAGTAACTACATATGTTTTAAACTAGTATATGTGACTATTGGTGTATATAAGTGAGTATAAGTGAGAGTGAGAGATTGGAAGAGTTCCTGTATGAATAAGTATGTGTTTCTATAAGTGATTGTTTAAAAGACTAAGTATGTGTAAGTTTCTGTAGAAGTAAGTGTGGTAGTGTGTGTATAACTGTATATGCAAGTAAATGGATGTTTGATCCTTTATTAGCATGTATGTGAGTAACTATGGATGAGTGGCGTTGTGTAACAGGATGTATAGGTGTACGAGTACATATGATGAGTGAGTACATGTAGGAGTGACTGTATAGGACTGTTGGTGAATGAGTGGATGTGTATGTGGATCTTAGAATTACTGAATAGGTTGTTGTAACTGGTATTGGTATGTCCATGGTTTTGAAATTTTTAGTTTCTATTTTTGAATGTGTGTATCAAAGGTTATATTAGGGTGAGAGGAGGTCTGCCACTCTATCACAAGGATGATGTCATCAGTGATGTCATGAGTGATGTCACTGACCATGACATGAGTGATGTAATATGTGACGTCATCATCAGTGCATTTATTTTATTTTATTTTATTGTCTGATTTATAGAGCGCGTAGCTACCCGTAGGCGTCCCAGCGCTATGGAGACTGTTGCAGAGTTCGTGATGAGGTTTATTGAGGGAAAAGCCAGGTTTTTAGTTGCTTGCGGAATCGCAGCAGGTCGGTTTCCTCCCGGATGGCGAGGGGGAGGGTGTTCCACAATTTGGGGGCGTTATGAGCAAAGAGACGACCTCCTGTACGTACTCGTTTAATTCTGGGGGCAGAAACTAGAGAGAGGGCAGCTGATCTCAGCTGTCTGGCAGGTATATGCCATTTGATGATAGATTTTAGTATTGGAGGACCTTTGCCCTGAAGGATCTTATGCGAGATGCACAGGGTTTTGAAGATGATTCGATCCTTTATTGGAAGCCAGTGGAGGGCTTTAAGGGCGGGTTTGGCTGAGCATCTGGGTTTTATCCCTATGAGTAGCCTTGCTGCGGCGTTTTGTACATGCTGGAGTTTATTCGAAACGGCAATGGGGGCACCTAAATATAGGACATTGCCGTAGTCCAGTCGTGATAGGATGAGGCCTTGGATTAAAATTTTTCTGGCCTGGGCAGGGATCAGGGGAAAGATTTTCCGTGCAGCTCGAAGGAGGCCAAAGCACGTACCAGCCGTCTTTCTTGCCTGGGCTCTGAAGCTTAGATCTTGGTCTAGCCAGATGCCCAGGCTCTTAATTTCTTTCTTTGGGGAGGGAGGGGTGCCCATACAGGGGGGCCAGGAGAGTACACTAGGCAGTTTGCAGGGGTCTCCTAGCAGCAGGATCTCGGACTTTTCCCCATTTAACTTGAGACGAGAGTCGATCATCCATTTTGAGATATTTTGTAAGCATGAGGATAGGTTCTCCATGCAGTGATTCGACTGGTTAATGGAGACGATTAGCTGAGTGTCATCTGCATACATGACCACCTTTATGCCGAAGGGTTCGACGATGTCATCCAAAGGGGCCATGTATACATTGAATAAAGTGGGGCTCAGGGACGAACCCTGAGGAACCCCACACTTCAGGGGGAGAAATTTAGAATGGCCGTAGCCATCAGATACCCTGAAGAATCTATCGTCCAGAAAGGATTTCAGCCATGCTAGGGCTAGGCCGGTGACGCCAGCTAGTTGAAGACGGTGGATGAGGATGGTATGGTCTACCGTATCGAAAGCAGCACTTAGGTCGAGGAGGATCACTGCCACTGATCCCCCTGCGTCCAAAATTGATCTGGCTTCTTCGACTACGGCCAGGAGTGCGGTATCGGTCCCTTGACCTGGGGTCTGAACCCAGTCTGGGAATGACGTAGGAGGTTATGGGTCTCCAGGAAACAGGAGAGCTGTTCATTCACAATTCTCTCGGTCATTTTGCTGAATCCTGGGAGAAGTGAAATGGGTCTGAAATTGGAGGGGTCGGTGGGGTCAAGGTGTGGTTTCTTTAAAAGTGCTCGGACCACCGCTTTCTTCCAGGCGGCGGGGACCGTCCCCTGCGTAAGTGAGGCATTGATCAGACTGGTGAGCGGGGGAGTTAGGATGGGGGTGATCAATTTTAGTTTGCTCATGGGAGCAGGGTCAGCGGTAGATCCGCTCTTTATTAGATTCAAAAGGCTGGTGACCTTTTCAGTGGATACTGGGGAGAAAGTGGTAAGGAGAGAGACATCCGAACGTGCAGGGAAGGGGGAGTGCCAGAAAGTGGGTGATGAGTGGGGAAAGATTCCACGATTTTCAAGATTTTAGATGCAAAGAACTCGGCTAACTGGGAACATCTGGTGCCAGAAGGATCGGCGATGGGCTCTGGTTCGGGTATTTTTGTTAATGAACGGATTATCCGGTATGTCTCCTTGTCTGCAGCCGCAAGTATTTTTCCCTCGTAATATGCGGCTTGAGTGCTGTTTATGCAGTTTTTATAAAGCTTTAATGCTGCTTTATAGCTTCCTCTACTTATCATGCCCCAGTCTTTCCTCCAGAGACGTTCTAGTTTTTTGCAGGTTTTCCGGAGTAGGCGTAGTTCAGGGGTAAACCATGGTGAGTTTGGTGAGCCTCTTTTACTAGGAAGTAATTTAACGGGAAGAACGTCGTCCAGAGAGGTTTCTATCCAGGACCGGATTTGAGCGTCCGCTAGGGAGGGGTCCGGGTCGATGGTAGGAATAGACGCCGCTAAACGGCTAGACCAATCTATTGTGTCTAGTTTACACCAAGGGCGTGTGAGGGCCTTGGGTACGGGGGGGGGGGGGTGAGGGACTTGGACAGTGAGTGGGTACTTGAAAGTAATAACGTGGTGGTCTGACCAGGGGATGGGGGTGGGCCTGTCCACTATGAGTTCCGGGATGTTTGAGAAGATTGGGTCCAATAAGTGGCCCTTAATGTGTGTGGGGGAGTTGTTGATCAGTTTTAGGTTTATGGCTGCTAAGTCTTCTATAAGATCTACCGCTTGTTTATTCTCGAGGTCATCAAAGTGGATATTCAAATCACCCAATACTGTGAAGTTGGGGAAAAGACACGCTAACGAGGTGATTGAGTCCACCAGTGAGTTGAGGAATTGTCCGTATGGGCCCGGGGGTCGGTAAATTAGTAGTCCAGAAAGAGTTGTTTCGGGGGACAAGGAGATGGAGAAATTAATATTCTCACAATCTTGAATTGGGCTTTCCTTGAATAGACAGGTCAGGTGGGCCTTGAAGATGACGGCGATACCTCCACCTGTTCCTAATGTTCTGTCATAGTGTTTAATAAGGTAGCCCGTGGGTAGGGATTGAACGATATCAGGGTTTGATGAGGGAGTGATCCAAGTTTCGGTCAGAAAAAAGACTTCGATGTTTGTTTCTAGAAGCAGAAGATTTATCTCTGTCCTATGTTTCGGAAGTGATCTGCAATTAAGCAGGGCCAATTTAGTATTGCAGATGTATGGAGATAGTGGTGGGATTAAACTAAAATGACAGGTTTGACATTTGGTATGGCGGTCCTGAGGCGTTAGTGAGTGCAGACATGCGACAGATGTGGAGCTCCTTAGTTGCACGAGTGCATTACTTGAGTATGCAAAAGAGTTAGGAATGGGTTGAGCAGGGAGACATGGCCCTTGGCGCGCGAGTTATAGTTAGCTGACCTAACTATAACGGGGGAATTTCAATGGTTTTGTACGAGTGAAAAATCCAGCTAACTATAACTCCCCTGAAACCTATGGTTTTTTCAGTGAATTTCTAAGGTTTTTTTAAATGCTAATTCCAAACTAGGACGTGCCTGAAACCTATGGTTTTTTCAGTGAATTTCTAAGGTTTTTTAAATGCTAATTTCTAACTATGCCTACAGAGATAGGACATGTGAAGAAAGAAGAAAAAACGCACAGGAAGAAAAAAAAGAAATGCAGAAAGAAGCAACAGAAGTCTTCAAAGACGAAGAAAAGTGCAGGTAGAAGGATAAAGTGCAGAAAGAATAAACAGAAGAGCAGAAAGAAGCCTTGTTGCAAAATCATCCTGTACCCTCAACTTTTTCAGACGGATACTGGTGGTAACTGAGTCTGACTAACCAGTCCTAGAGCCAGTGCTATGTTAAAATACACTCAGAATACAGTGAGAACACCTACATACACTAGGGAACACTATGCGTTGGGGACCCCCTGTGATTAGCATGACCTCCTCTGCAAGCCCCTAGTATATAATAGGGCAGGGGGATTAAAACTACCTCTTAAAACGCGCCACAGGGCATGCTGCACACGTCACCTCAGGCCCCGTCCCCTCCCTTCCCCACTGTGTAAACGCGCCCTGTGGCAGTTTTAAGTTGGGAGATTAAGTCCCCTTGAATCCGGAGGGTCCCTAGGGGAAACATAGCCCACTAGGTACGTCCAGTAAGCACCATTGCAGAGAGGTGTAAAAAGGGGCACAGCCTGCACCACCTCTCTGCAACTCATAGCAGTGGCGCTTACTGGAAGCATCTGGTGGGCTAGTTGGCCCCCAGGGTCCCTCAGGATTGAAAGGGAATTATTTCCCCAACTTAAAACGCGCCACAGGGCGTGTTTGCACACGTCACCTCAGGCCCCGTCCCCTCCCTTCACCACTGTGTAAACGCGCCCTGTGGCCGTTCTAAGGTACCTCCAGTAAGCACCACAGAGATGCGTTGCAGAGAGGTGTAAAAAGAGGCGTGGCCTCAGAACACCTGTCTGCAACGCAGCTCCCTGGCGCATACTGGAGATACCCGTTGGGCTAGTTGGCCCTCAGGGACCCTCAGTATTGAAGGGGAATTAATTCCCCAATTTACAACTGGCCAGGCGGCGCGTTTGTAGAGTGCTGCAAGGAGGGGGCGTGACCTCCGGCATGATGCTGGTCTTTTATTTTTATTATTATTTTTTTTTTAAGAAGGAGGGCTGTGTGGCCTCTCTTCTTTTTCTAATGTATTGACCCTGGGGACCCCATCCCCCAGGGCCTGCCCCCTAATTATTTTTTTTGAAAAAAAATACTTTGGAAGGGGGCCGCGTGGCCCCCCTCCCAAAGCCTTAATCGGCCCCGGGGACCCCAACCCCCGGGGCAGGGCCTTTTAAAAGAAAAAAAAAAAATCTTTAGGAGGGGGGCTGCGTTGCCCCCCTCCTCAGGCCACTTATGGCCCCGGGGACCCCATCCCCCGGAGCCGGCTTTGTTTTTTATTTTTTAAATATATTTATAGAAACACCTAGGACATGCTGGACAAACTGTATGTACCTATCACCATGACGATTTGTGTGATATTCATTAAAAGGAGACTATGCATACAATGAATCCACGTGGAATGTATTTACACTGCTAGTGATGCTCTGACGTGTCTGACGCCCTACCTTGCTTAATCCCGGCACCCACATCGGTGGGTACTCTCCAAGTAGACACCCTTGTTGTTTATTTATACAAACATGGGTAGCTATTGACGGGCACATTTAATACACACGTCCACCAAGCCATTCAAAGGGGATTCGACAAAAATTCGACCAAAACTATGCAAGAAGCCCCCCTCACAGTTAATAAAACACACATCCACCCCCGGATGTGTAATACTTTTTATTTTACTCTCTGGAAAGGAGACGCACCTCACTTGAGTCACAGCGAGCTCCTGGCTGAGCCCAATGCTGTGTTACACCCACCAGTGCCCGCCGAGTGCTACACACCTGTGTTGTATTCCACCAGCTAGTGCGTATGCTATGACAGTCTCTAGCCCATGTGCACTGTAATATCACCCCGTGAATATGTCATGCCACACTTGCCTTCGCACGGGTTATGTTGCCCCATCTAAAGTGTCTTCCTCGATGCCTATGTTATAACGCACAGCACTATGCCATACATATTACAATCTGGGATCCATATCTTTGTCACAGTGCATATGCAACATACACTCCCCAGCACATATTTTATATTACAACTTTAGAGACTAGTTAGGTTACACAACACTACCCTGTGCATATTACACTCCAATTCGCATATCGCATAGCACGCGCTAGTGCCTGTGCTTTCACGCGCTCTTCAATGAATCTGTCATTGCGCACAATGTATTGCATATTATATTTCACGCCTCGGTTCACCTTATATCACTTTTTGGTGCATAGTTTATACCATACACTATATCTAGTTTTCATTTTCAATCGTGCTCTCAGGACTATGTTCTATATAACACTGCGTCCACCTACCCTTTTCACGGGCATTACATTTTGCGATGGGGGGTGGAGGGTCAGGGGGTGTCTCTGCCAAGTGATTCCGGAGTCACAGTCACAAACGTCCTCTTCTTCCTGAATAAAAGTGAGATTATGCTGCATACTTGTTCATATTTTAAGTAGTTCGCACAGACACACATTTTAAAAACAATAAAGTTCCTAATACCCACCTTCTCTGAACAGTTAGCTTGCTGCCCCATCCACCTCCTTCCTATCTTCTGTTGTCTGAATCCATGGACTAGCCTCCTCCCTCCTGCCATGCATGGTCTGATGTGCTGCCACTGCCCTCCATTTAGCATGATGTACCAGTCCACTCCTCCTGCCCTCCATTGCCCAATTCTATGCCCCATCATTGACCTCCAGCTTAGCCTCTGTGCTTAGCTTGCTGCCCCTATTCTCCTTCCCCCTGCCCTCCGATGTCTTTGCCCATGCCCCTGCTTCATCCTTTTTGCCCACCATGTTCCATGGACCTGCCACTCCTATCTACTCTGAGTGTTCTGTTGAGCTGCCACTCCCCTCCCACCTGCCTAGCATTGTCAGATGACTAACCTGTCCCTGCCACCTCCACCCTGCCTGTCCACATGCCAAACCCCTATCCCCTTCCTCCTGTCCTCCATGGTCCATTTTACTGCCACACCCTTCTGCCCTCCCTGGTCTGTTGTGCTGCAACTGCTCCTCCTGCCTGCCCTGCGCGGTCTGTTGCGAGGCCCCTTTCCCTGAACGCTGTCTGTGCCCAGGTCCTGACCCTCCCTTCTATCCTCCATGGTCCTTTGTGCATGCCCCTGCACCCTCCTTCTTGCCCATCATAGCCATTGTGCTGCCACTAACCCTCCCGCTTGCCATGCATGGTCTTCTGTGCTGCCGCGGCCCCTCCCATCTTCCCTGTGTGGTCAGCTAGCTGCCCCTGACCGCCTCCCACCTTCCCTCCATGGTCTGTGTGTATGCCATCATAGTCTCACTGTTGCTCTCCATGGGGTGTCTTGTTTCTAGTGCCCATCCTGCCTGACCTCCATGGTAACCTTGCTGCTCCTGCCCTGCCTCCAGCCCTCTGTTTCCATGTGCAGACCCCTATTCCCTCCCTCCTGGCTTGTCTGTTCCATTGTAATGCCCCTGATCCGTCCCTCCTGCCCTTTATGGTCTGTTATGCTGCAGCTTTCTCTCCTGTCTGTCCATTATGGTCAGCTAGCTACCATTGCCTCTTTCCCCTCTGTTCTCTGTTGTCCATGTGCATGGTCCTATCCCCTCCCGTTTGCTTTCTATGGATTGTTGTGCTGCACTCCCGTCCCGCATGCCCTGTGTGGTGTATTGTGCTGCTGTAAACCCAGATGCCTGCCCTGTAGGGTCAGTTTGTTGCACCTCTCCATGTCCCTCCTGTCCTCTGTTATCCGAGTCCATGTCCCTACCCCAATTCCTCCTGCCTTCCATGATCCAATGTACCATACTTGCGAACATTATGAACTTGGTAAGAGGGAGATTTTGAAAAAAAACTGGGGTATTGATTTTCCCCTTTGAGTTACATTGAAAGAGAGGAGATTGTAGACAGGAGACAGATCAAATAAAGCCCATTTGAGCTTAAAAACATTGGACGTTTCCTAGCTGAATCGGGTCTGTTGGCATGTATGGTTTTACTACCACTGCCTCTTCCTTCTGCCCACAATGGTCTATTATATTGTCACAGCCTCTCTTGCCAGTCCTGTATTGTTGGTTTGTTGCCCCTGCCACCCTTTCCACTGCCCTCCATAGTCTGTTGTGCGGTCACTGCCCTTCCTGCCTGCCAGTGTGGTCAAATTGTTGCCTCTGCACCCTCCTACCTGCCTTCAATTTTCAGAGTCCGTGCCCCTGGCCTCTGCCTCTCAACAGTATCCTAATGAACATCTAGATTGCTAACATTTTATATTTATTACAAAAGTGTGGAACGCCGGACGTCATCTTGATGCAGGGGTGTGGAATTGTTTAAAAAATGTACTTGTCCAGTAGACAAAATTGTGCAGAAAACTACTTGTCCTGCAAAGAAATCCACTTGTCTTACCTATTTCCTAATTCAATTAAACTGACCGCCAAAAGTGTGCGTTTGGTCTTAGAGAGTGCATTTTAGACATCCTAGTGCTGAAGCATTGGGGGAACAATGTCAACAAAGAGGGAACATACAGGAATCAGAAATTACCCTTTACCCAGTGTATGCTATACTGGTAAATCAATATTACATATTTACATGACGTATTTTTTGTCCAAGATATTTACAACGGAAATAAAAGATTGTCACAGATCAGCTAGAACAAAATATCCGAGAACCAGGCAGGAGTCAGAGGTGGATATTAATATGATCTTTGAAAATGTCTATATGTGAGTGCCCTGCACAGTAAACCATGACTTTTCTAGCTCTCCTGGGAAGGGCAGGAGACAACTTCCTTTTTTAGGGGATGGTTCTGCAGATTTCGGCCCACATAGATCAAAGAATCATCTGTCAAAACGTGTGAGCTTTTAACTTCTACAAATTGGACACTGACGTTATGTTACATAATGGCAAGATTGAAAACTCCTACATCCAATTTGGGGTGGAGGTACATTTAGGCCTCTGCTGTAGAAATTATCTCAACATTCCCAAAGGAACACAGACAGTTCTAGAAGTGTTATTGAGGTGTGCATGAGAGTCAATTGCGATACTGGTTGGCTGGTCAGTAATATCTTCAACAAGCTCAAGACCAATTTATGTTAAAGAGGATTATTAAAGAGTATCAGGTACTCTTGAAAGAGATCGCAGACTGACAATCCATGAGGTCTTAAGTGGAGGCCAGGAGCTAACTGCCCTGAATCTGCTAGTTATATGGAACTGGTACAAGGAAAGTTCATGTTCTGAATTGTCTATCTAAAATAACTTATGCCAGTGGATGATATTGATACTAAGGAAGTACCATTGCTTCTTTTATGAATAATGTTAGTTTCGACACCCTAAGGTACAAGCTGCAGAAATGTGTGCCTGTGAAAGTAAGTTGGTATATCTATACTGTGAAAGTGATTGACCTCATTGATTAAAACCTTAATGTTCCCTTTGGATGGTGGCATTCTTCTGCAACAGACTTAGGACAGAAATGTAACCATGAGAACAGCTGTGGTGGTAGGCTTAATGGACAACACAGAGCTGCTTTCAGTAGGCCAGGGACAGAAGTGGTTAGTACTTGCTGAAACAGTAATTTTCCAGACAGGAAAGCCTGTCCTCAAATAATTATTGTATGACAGAGTATTGTTGACAAAGATATAGAGTTCTAAAGATATTTAAAAAAAATATTGCTCCATTGGGTCCATAATATGCAGATCCCTCTCTGTGGGGGTAGAGAGTGGAAAATTGCTTACTTTTTGCTTCCATGAGGCAAGTCTTGGAATTCCTATTTCAGACAAATGCCAGTTACATTTGTCCATCGATCAAGTGGGTTCTGGCTTGATCTACTAGTAAAGACCAATCGGGCCCCAAGCGTGTTGTTATTCTGGAAATCCAAAGACTTGCATTTTTAATAAAGTACACTGTGGTATAAGCAGACATCCAGGTGGAAACCAGAATAAGGTGACTGGCAGGACAAATCTAGCAAAAAAAGAACTCTGGGTGGGGCCTGATGACAAAAGCCAGAAGAATTAACTTGTTTGTTTTCAAAACTTTCCCCATCTTTTCAGATGGAGGCTTGAGAGTACTCTAGCAAATTGTGGGGGCATTTTGAAAGGGCTTGGGTGCAGACACACAGGATTTTGACCAGAAACAACAACTTATGAATAGTTTTTACTTTATGCTATCCGGATGTGCTCAACCATCATTTTGTCCCAGAAAGCCATCTCACTAGAGTGGAATGAACTTACAGTAAACGTGACAGTCATCTTGGTCATGCAGTTAATATGGAGATGGCGGCGCCAGTAGTCAGCCTCCAAAAATTGATAACATTCCCAGTTTGTGATTAATACTTCACAAATCCGTAGGTGTCTCCCTCAGGAGATCAGCCAGAAAACAAGTCAATAGAGACCACTGGGGCAAGTGTTGCACCTGTGCACTGTACACAAGAAGTTAAAAATGAAGCACCTGTCAGTGTCCTCCATGTGTAACATGTTCTAGGCATGCCCCAACACCAGAACATGGGAAACTCCATCACATGCATGACAGGGAATAGAACAATTACAAACATTCACATCAGCATTCCTTGGACTCGCTCTAGAGATGGAAAATGTGTCACAGTGGGAGTCAGGGATGACCAAGAGGTTACATGGAGAGCCAGTGATGTATCGGTGGGGTGCAGGGTGAATTACAGAGGGATGCAGTGATATCCTGAGGGAGGAGTTACACAGGGTGGCAGTGATGTAACAGGGTGGGCAGGAGGAAGGAGGAGTTGTGGAGGCAGGCAGTGATGCCCTTAGGTGGGGGTTAAAGTGGGAACCACTGATGGCCCATTAGTTCACAGCTAAAGGTGGGAGATGTTTTAAAGAAGGAACCACTTATGGCTTCAGGGGAGGGACTACAACAAAGCAAGATTTATGCTGATTTTTAAAGAAGAAAGATGGTTTGGCGTTTAACAGAAAAGGGAGATAATAAACACAGGGAACTAGATAGTTAGTAGAGGGCAGAAAGAAGGGAGGGCAGCAGGGCAGGGAAATGGAGGAATAGAGGTTTTACCCTGGTAGTTTGAGAGAAAATGAAGGGAGACAAATTTGGGTAGAGATGTATAAGGATTTATATAAAAAGCAAGAAAAGAAAGGGGACTTTGATTGGGTAAGAAATACAGCACAGGGGGTAGACTGGGTCACAATTGGAAACTGTACCAATGGCAGAGACTTTAGACACAGCAAGAGAAAGGAGAGGAGTTGAGCAGGGAATTAGAAAAATGACAGAGTTCTGAGACTGCAAACAGGAGAAAGAAAGGGTGGTAGACATAGCTTGAGGTGGTTAGGGTGTTACGTAGCAAGTAGAGGATGTTCTATAGTAGGTACTTCTGTAATTTATGCCGGCTGGCACACAGCATAAGTACACATTCAATTGAGTCTACTGCCTCTCCGGAGAGGTTTGCAAAGTTAGCTGTTTCTGCTTTAAGCAGCTTCTAACTGGAACTTTTCAATGTAGTGTATTTACTCGTTTTGCATAGGATTATTTTCCAGCAGAAAAAATGTCCTTCCTGACTGCCTGGGAGTAAAAGCCTTAGATCTGTGGTGGCATTTCATGTTCAGCTTCATTGCAAGATGTAGCTGTGAAAGAGAATCCGGGGATCTAGAGGCAGATTTCTTTGGAAACACTTACATTACCGTCTCAACCCAGTTTACTTTCCTATTTATTTTTAAGAAGCACGTCTCTGCACAGTTGGAAAAGGAGTAAATGTTTCTAGTGATACCTGATAAGTGTACATGTGCAGGGAATGATCTGAGAGGTTTACTGAACGGATGTCCAAGAGATGTGCAAAATGTTGTGTTACAATCATAAAATCAATTAAAAAAAAAAAAAGAAAAATGTCACAGTCTACTATTTAAATAAAGAATCGTTGTAAACCATAAGTAACAGTACTAATGACAATGCAAGTGCAAATATTTACTGTATGCTCATTATTGTTTCCGAGTTTGTTCATGTTTTTCCCAATAACAAAAAAAAATTAAAAATGTGCAGAGCTAAATAAATTTACTTATTGAAAGAAATTTGCAATAAAAAAACTTGCTCATCTCAATAAAACAATAATTTCACTTTCAGTGTGTTTCTTTCACTTATATTGCACAACTGCTCAAATGCTCATTTAAACAAATGAAAATTAACTTTACATTTTTCATCTTAACAATAGACAATAACCAAACAACACCTTTTCATCTAGTTTTCGTAATATTGTTTTTTCGGATTTGCAAAAACATCGCGTATGCTGTACTTGTATGGTTTTTCATCCACCCGTTACCTTGTCTCACCACAGCTGCACCACTTTCAAGCCTACGTATCAAGTACATGTTTTTATCTTTGTCCTCCACCATTTACCTAATCCCCCCACTTTATAATACCGCTAGCAACAGTACAACATATTGCCTTTTTGTACATAAACAAGTCACAACACTTACAGAGACTTTCTGTAACTTATAGTGTACAACTACTCAGCAAGCTACAACTTACAACAAAAGAAAGTGTATTATTAATCACATAGGTGAAACCTAATGCAATTCCTAACGCTTGTGAATAATATTGCTTTGCAGTACTTTCTCACCCTTGCTCAACAAATTTAGTTGCTGCCCCGAATTGCACAAAGAAGTAATCTGCCCCTTTGTGTGCATGACTGGCCTGCCCAGCCTTAACCCTCACACTCTAAGGCAGTTGGTGGCTTTTCTCAGGACTTCCGTATCATTTCTCTCTCCTTACTTCACCTCATCTTATCTTCCTTAATTATGGATCTTAACCTCTCTCTCTCTCTCTCATCGCTCTATATTCCATTGTCCTATCTCTATCTCAACTCTCTCTACTCACCTTTGTCTATTTTACCTCACTCTGAATATACCCCAAATACCCAACTTGATTTAATTCCTACCTCTCTCTCTCATGACTATCTCCTCTTTCACTCTTTGTGCCTATATCTATCACTCATGATCCACTCTCTCCACCACTATTTTTTCTACCTCATCTTTCTCTATACCACACTACACTTTTTCCATCTGACCTCCATTTTTCTCTCCTCCTTCTACTTCAGTGATCATACTCACTTATCTTTCCCTCACCTAAATTTCTTTCCCTGTTTTTGCTTTCTTACCTCTACCTGTTTCTCTGCCCTTCTCTACCTCACCTTTCCTCCTCATTTCTCTCCACTTCACATCTGCCTCACTACCTCATCTCTACATACCGTATCATAATCTCTCTCTCTTTACCTAAACTCTCAATATACCTCAATATTAACCTATCGCCTCTTTCTCATTCTACCTTGTTTCCTTTATGTCTTCAAATATCATACTCCTTTTTCTCTACCTCTTGTTTTCCTACCTCTTTTTCTCGGTTATAAACTTCTTTGTCTCTATCTGCCTTTGTCTCTCTCACAGACAAACATCTCTCTCAGGACCTCCATCTCAACTCCCCACTCCCCCATTACTATCTCCCTCAACCTCTTTCTCTCTAACTCGCCATAACAGCTTTTTTCTTCTCACAACCCTCCTCTTTATAAGCCTCTCCTCTCTCTCTATTTTACATGTCTCTAAAATTACTCTTCTAAATATATACCAAATGTATCCTTCTATCATTCAACTCTGTGTACCTTTCTCACTTCCACATTACTCTCTTCACCTGACTGTTTTTATAAACCTCTTCTCATTTTGTTCTCTCGATTTTTCATTGCTGTTTTTCTTCAAGCCTCTGTATTTCCCTACCTCTTGCTTTATTTACCTCTCTCTAATCCACTTTTTTCAACATTGCCTTTCTACCTCACCCCTTGCAGCATTGCACTCCTCTTCATTGTTCTACATATCTTTCTCCCTATCTTGTTCTCTTGCTATCTCACACTAAAACCATACCTATTTCCATGCCTCTCTCTACCTTGATCTTTCTCTTTCTACCTCTCCTTATCTTTACTTCTGGCTACCTCACCTTTATTTACTTGAATTCGCTCCCTACCTCCATATATCTTTTAACATCAGCTCTATCTCTATACCCTTCTACCTCTACTTCATTTCTCTCTGTATGTCACTGTACATCACTTGTATTCTGCCCATTCCATTTCTCTTACTCAGCAGGGTTGCATGTAACTGTCTAGCCAGAGAAGTGTACCCATACAAAGAGGAGAATAGGGACTAAAGAAGAAAAATTTGGAGAAAGCTATTCGATGTTTATCAACAGAATGGTGAAAATCTTCACAGAATTGCTTTGATTTTGACTGGTATAGCAAGAATGCCCTTAGTGTGTTTTTTAGGTCGAGCCTAACGCAGCATGCAAGCGTTGCTTAGGAGTGACCTCTTGGAATCACTCCGGACTTTTTGGGAAAATTGCGCATGTACTGCACTGTTTCCAATGAGCACTCGTGCATGTATGGCGTTTACCTTGCGGGAGCGAGCAGCTGCGCCATCTGTTTCCGAGCACCGCGCTGTGTGCCATCTGTTTGTTTTCCTATTTCAAAGGCTTTGTCGCGTTCACGTTGTGGCCGCCCGTCCTATATCTAGATTTAGGAACATACATACACCGCACCAGGTAGACTCGGCCCATTTCCGGTTATGAGATGATCGTAAAATAGCTCATATGGTTCCGCGATCTTTGAAGACTTGCGGATTAGAAAGTGGTAACAAAGCATCTGCTCGTCCTTTCATCCTTCCAAGATCGACAGGTGTATCAAGAGATTAAATCTAATTAAATTAGGCCCGCGCTCGCGTCGGAAATGAAAAATGGGTAGTTTGAGGCCTACATCGAAATCGTGGTTTGCTTAGGCGGTCTCAGGAAGTTTCATAGATAATCTAAAAGCAAAAAAAATGTACTTGCTCGATCCAAAATAATAATCACTTATTTTACAGAAATATACCAAGATACAACAAACTGCAGACATGGGTTTGTCATATTTGAAATAATAATGAATCATTTTCACCAATATAGCAATACATACAAAACGTTACATCACCATTATGGGGTGACGCTGAAGCTTCGTCCATTCAACCATTTACATAATGTGCCACTAGGCACTAGCATACATTATCGACGTCATAGCGCGTCCCTCTTACCACAGACTCCTCTACTTGCTCTGTGGTGTTCTCCTCCCTCGGCGTAGATGACAGCAGGAGGCACGTGATGTCACCTGTCCTTCACATGAGCACTTCAGCCACACAGAAGCACAGACGGGAGGGGGCGAGTCACCCCCCCTTCCAGTCCCCCCCTCACTGCACTTTCTCCCCCACCTGCCTCGTTTCCACCTATCTTCCTTTGCCCTTTCACCCCCACTCATCTTCACACTCGCCCTTTTCTTCTACTCCATATGCCCTTCTCACACTTCCTTCTCACACTTCTACCTCCTTTCTCCTCAGCCCTTTGCCCTCTCCCCTGCTCTATTCCCCCCTCCCTGCCCATCTCTGTACCCGCAGTCCTTATCTCCACTTTCTTCTCCTCTCTCCAGGAGCGCGGCTGTCATTTGGGCAGCATGTGCCTGAGGGGTCCATTCAACCCTGGTCATTGCTGTATTTACTACCCCAGCCGCAGTCAAAGGGGCTCATTCCTTGCACAGGGAAGGGCCCGTGGCGTCTCTCTGACTTAGCCTCTTCTGGTCCTCACCCCATCTTTCTCTTGCCTCCCCTCTCCCTCACAAACCCTGCTCCTCGAGGCCCTTTTCTGATGGGTGATCGCCCAACGGAAGGCCCACGGCGAGCGGAGATCACGGTTCGGTTTCATCAGGTCTAGAGCGCGGACTGGCCCTTCCCCCTACCGCCCGTTTCCGTGTTTTCGTGGTTGCGGAACCAGCTCAGCTGGCTTGGTTCCTTGCGACACAATCGCATAGCTGCCAAGTTTTCTGCAGGCTCATGTGTGACATGTTCATGTTTTTAGTGTACTTATATGCGACATTACAATGTGTTAAGTGTGCCATTTAGAGTGACACTTCGAGTAGAACAAAGCTGGCATCACATTTATAGAGTCTAGTGAGCCTAATTATTTCCTTACGGGTAGACGCCATCACGCTGACGAGAACGCCCAGCGAAAACCCTAATTGTAAAGAGGGATGCATGAGGGACGCTACATCTGATTAACCTCCAGGGGGAATTTATTGAATCAGCCCCTTGCGAAGGGTAAGAAAGGGAAACAAATCTATGGTCCGTTAATAGACTGCGTCGAACCAGCAAAATAATTCGCTTCCAATTGATAGCGGGAAATCCCAACCGAACTGGCTAGAGTGAAAGGTCAAAGATACAGACACAGACATTTGGGCCTAATCAGGGACTATTGAGATGTATTACCTTTCAAATCATCTGCCCAGTATGACTGGAAGTTTTCACCAATTCTAGGTGTTTTTTTTTTTTAAACAATTCAACACGTCTATATTTTATGTTCAAGCAAGAGAGTCAAAACATCTGTCTTGAAAAAGATGGTGGCATAATACATCCATCGAAACGCGTCGGCGCTCAAATTAGTACACCATCTGTGAAGGGAGATGTGGCCAATGAGTATTTTTTTAAAAAGCTGAAAATACCTGGATCCACTCTTGTGTTACTGCTGTAATACGGATGTGTACCATGTAAATGACATACTGTGGTTGTCTATTTTCTGTACTCTCTTTGTATTTACTTCTGTTTTTTAATCCTTCATTAACTTCTGCTTAGGATTTTGTGATTATGTACTTGGCTTATGTAATCACTGTTGAGTAGTTATTTGATGGATTGTATCAATTTGATACATTCTTCTCCGTTTTAATTTTGACCTTGATTTTAAAACGAATAAATCGATTTATATTTTCTTGTATACCTATGTGTTTTATTACCGTTAGAAGATATATGGCAAGCTCCTCTTAAGTGTGAATGAGACAGTATGAAAGGTATTGCTTATGCTTAATGGATTGCGCAGACCGATTGATTATTGGATATTAAAAACTGGCCCAAAGGATACTGTTCCCTTACTACTGTATAGTGCCCTATTCCTTAGGTCGTAAGGGGCTCCTCTACGTTTCTATACACCCGAGATACCAGCCATGGCGCTCCTCGTGTTGCTGCCCCAGCTCCTGTATCTAGATTTAGGAACATAGTTTCTGTTGGTTTTAATTAACATGTAATTAAACAATTTAAAAACAAAGATCTGTGTGAAAGTGAAGCCCCGTATAAAAGCGCAGGTTTTCTCCTGGAGGGTGTGTTTTATTTTTGGAGTGAAATTTTATTTTCAGGTTGACCCATGAAATTCAAAAGATAGGACGTCCTCCTTTAAGTGATGTACGTGCGTTGTTGTTGTTCCTGTGACTCAATGGGTTTAAAGACAACAATCAATATTGCACACCAGTGTTGCAGTGTGAACCCATACGCTGACAGAGCTTCGATTAGGAAAGTGCAACTACTTTTGTTGCTGGATGCAGGGCCCAGGACATCACAGCCAATAAACAACAAATACACTCCCAGCCAATCCAGGTGAAGCTTCCCCAACCAATCTAGATTGATCAAACTTTCCCAACCACTTAGAAAATAGGTTTCATACTACATGATTTGGGTGCCCTTGCATGCCCCATGCTCAGAAGATTAGGACAGTTGAAGAAGAAACAAGCATTTGCAATGCAATAGGTCTCGCATTATAAAAGTGTGAGCAGCTGGCATTGCTAATAATAATGCAACACTAGCTATTGGCTTTGTAAATGATAAATAAATGCCATTATGTGTTTGTTTTATAAAATAGATTAAAAAAGGCATTGTCATGAACAATGCCAATAGCTTAAACTTTTGCAAATGCGAGACCTATTGCATTGCAAATGCTTGATATGTGTGCAGCCCTAATTTCCTTTCCTCTGCGTGGGTAAAGACAAGCCAGCCATCTGTTCTGGGAATGTGGTCCTACGTAAACATGTCACCTTGCAGTCAACGTGGCGCTGGCTGGTTCCTGAAGAGCTCTTCTTAGGAAAGCACTCGCTGCTTCTTTAAATGACCAACTTCTTTTCTGCTAATTTTTATAGGTTTAGGGACGTTTCGTAAGAAATACCGTTCTTGTATATTTTTCTCTTTCGAGTTATTGAACCTATTATTATTCAGAGATCTAGGCAAACGTGTACAGACTAATGGAGAATTATGTACTTGGAAGCATCAGTGCTTTAAATGAAAAAAAAAAAAATGCAGGCACTAACTAAATGTAACAGAAGGGGCGAAGCTAAGGGCGTGGCTTGGAGACAAGCAGTTAATTTGATATGTTCTTGGTGTGAAACGGTGCACAATTACGCAGCAACAGTTCTGCTATTTGTAGAGCATTCTTTTTGTCTATGTATTTGTTGTTAAATGCATATAATTGCACAAACATTGCAATGCACACACATTTTTATATTCACTGAATACCAGCGTATGCCCAGGACATTTGACAAACCATGGAAATATTTCTTGATTAAAATATTTTCCCTGATCTTTAAGGTGGAAATGTCCCTGGTTAGCTCAAAAAGGCACACAAACCCACACTCTCAGATATTCACCAAGTGGTATGCAAGCAAAATAAGCATACACAGATAAAAGCACAGATACTCACCCAATTATATGCGTTTCCACACAAGCCGGTACAGAAAAACGAAAGGAACAGAGGGCAGAAAGGCACGAAAAACGAGTGGCACAGAGGGCAGAAGGGCACAAAAAAACGAGTGGAAAACGAGTGGCACAGAGGGCAGAAAGGCACAAAAAAAGAGTGGCGCAGAAGGGCACAAAAGACGAGAGGAGCAGAGGGCAGAAAGGCACACAAAAAACGAGTGGAACAGAGGGCAGAAGGGCACAAAAACGAGTGGAACAGAGGGCAGAAGGGCACAAAAACGAGAGGAGCAGAGGGCAGAAAGGAACAAAAAAAGAGGGAAAACGAGTGTAACAGGACAGAAAGGCACAAAAAGAGGGAAAACGAGTGGAACAGAGGGCAGAAAGGCACAAAAAACGAGGAAAAACGAGTGGCACAGAACAAGAGCGCACTAAAGCTGACGAGGAGGGAGTGGGAGGGGGGAGTGGGGGCGGGCGCAGTGGTGCGGGCCGCAGTTGTAAAAGGCAGGGAGAGGGTGAGATTGAGGAAGGGAAAGATAGGGATCAAAGGAAAAAACAAGGGGGTGGCCAATGGTGTGCACTTTGATCTCCTCAGTGGCCCCGCGGCTCACTGAGGACATCAAAGCAAGTGATCAGGCAGTGCTTTTCAGGCTGCCAAATGGTGCGCGCGCCCAGGGCACATGCACTGTATTTGGAGGCCTGAAAAGCACTGTTTGCACTTCCAAAACTCGCTTACTATAAGTCTCGCCAGAGCAGCGCTAAAGCGCTGTCTCAGACGAGACCTAAAAATGAACTGGTCAGGAACATTAGATAGGCTTCGGCTATATGTCACATCCCGAGAGCCCGATGGAGTGACAGTAGCGCCAAGAGGAGGAGGATCATGGATATAGACATAGCCGAGGACAACCGCAAGGGGGCTCTTTCCTGTCTCAAAGCCTCTTCACCTTCAACCACAAGTGCCGGGTAATGCTCGGCATCATGCTGGCTTTTATTAAGGTGGCACAATTTTTATTTATTTAAGCAATTTTCTATAGCACAACTTTATCCCTAGGGCATTAAAGCGATTCACAAGACATCAGGAGTGAGAATATAGATAACAGTCATCATAGAAACAGCTCAGCTACAACAAAAACCCACAGATAAATCAGTTAGTGAAGGCAACATTGTATGTTCTGTTATGGATTAAATCAAAAAATAAAAAGGTCTGAAAATAACCTCTGCCAGTGGCTGGAATTATTCAGGGGTTGCTAAACAAATAATCATGAAACGTGACCATTGCTATCATAGAACGGAACGTTTAAGGACATATTAATGGCATCATTATCACGCGCAGGATCCACAGGCTGCACTGCTTCTAGCCACAGCATGGCCAATCACCAGTGGCATGTGAAGTATCAGGAGATGTTGTAGCACTCAAGATAATGTGCTGCATGGCTAAAATACTTATAAGGTCCCAAAGGCGAGACCTATTGGCTATGCCAATGCTTGTTCTACAATGGGAGTAACAAGCAGGCTTAACACTGTATTCCACGTAAAAAAAAATTGCAAGTAAAAAAAAAAATCTAAATCCAAACTCAAAAAGAAATGGCTTTGTCAACGCATGTTCAAGCCTTATTTGGTACTATTGGGCTGCAGGTCACCAGTCAGCTTGAGCTTTTGACTGTTTTTCCGTGCCCCATTACTGAAGGTATAAAATACAATTCATTCATTTTATGAGCCAGATCGAATAACAATCCATCAACCACATCCATTGAAATACACCATATACTTACAAATTAATATCAACCTCCCATAAAAACAAGAATAATTTGTTTTCAAGTTAATACTTGCTAGTGTATGCATGTTTATCTTGACATCGTATTCTTATTACAGTGTTTACAAAATCTTTATTCTCACGTCCCAGTACCTGGGCTAGTCAAAATCAAAGGGCGAATTAATCAGTCCAGGCTCACAAACATTAGAACACTGGGTACTATACACCATAAAACATTATAATTGTATCTACACCCAGGGGTGCGCAATTCCTATAGCCCATTTAGTAAAATGGGTTGATGCACACTAATATTTCCAAAAGATATTCATAATGGAAAATCAGTGCAAGCAGTTTAAAATAGATAAAATAAACAACCATTGGCAAAGCCAATAGGTCTGAAATTGGTGGTCAGCATTTTGGTTTTGTCAATACTTGTTTTGTTTCGATATGGTTTTTGTAAAACTTTGTGGGAGCTGACAGGCCCTCACTATTGTAACAAACATTGACAAAAGACAATGATATTTATTGTTTTCAAAAAGCATGCATTGCCACAGTAGTCCCTGGCCCTGAACAAAACTATGTGTGCCGATGTGGTCCTTGTGAAACAGCGGAAGCCAGCTGATGGATAGATAGACCGAGAGAAATAGAATTTTAATAAAAGCAAACGGTCTTGGTTAACTCCAGACCTAATTAGGGGCTCAATTCCTAAAGAAAGTCACCAAATTGTACCCATGGTATCTGTCCTTTCATTAGTGCAGATTCATGGTTTCATAAATTTACAACAATGTACAGAAGTAGACCAGGAAATCATACTCCTATAAATTGTTTGTAAACTGTTTTTTAGCACGAGCAACTGTGCAGTTGAAGATTTGCCCATGTGAAAATCTGTTGAGCGTTTACAAGTTCACTTTCCTTCCAACCACTTTTTTCCCCAACCCTGGAAGAAGTGTTACTTCTGCCATGGTCATGAGTAAATTTCCAACTTCTAAGTATGTGAAAAGGTTGGAGATGTTGACTGTTCCGGGCAGACCATATTCACTAACTGTACACACATGTATTTGTTATTTGCAGAATTCCCCTGAAGGAGGGTCTTCCCGAAATGCATTGGGATCGTAGTACAGAGATTCAGCCTTCAAGTGCAATATTTTTTAGCAATGTAATGTAAACAGTGTACATTGTTAAGAAATTGTGTCATGCTATGTAGTATCAGCCAGAATATATGGCGACTAAATAGTAAATTGTTGATGACATAAGGAAGCATTAAAAAATAATATATACATATAAACCTCCATGATCCACTAGTAACGATGTGTTCTTATGGCCCCCTACTCAATGATCTCAAGTGCTACTTGTGTTAACCAAGATCTTGTTGTTCTCGGGTGCTATCTGTTTTGACCGTGGTCTTCCTACTGCTAGCAGAGTCTTTTACCATTGTTATCGTAGTGCTAACTGCACGACTGTCTTTCTGTATTCATAGCGATTTGTATGAAGTAATACTGACTGTCCAATATCTATCACTCCAACGTGCATTATTGTTTAGCCCTCTGCATAATGTACTGAATTATTGATATTTTGCTATTCATCATAGATCACTGTAACTTTTATTTGTATTTCTTATTTCTGTATTTTGTTTCTTTTTTCTTCTTTAAAAACAACTAATAAAAATTCTTTGAAATGATAAAGAAGAATACAAATCACACGTTGGCATACTATTTTGATTTGAAAAAGTTTTGAATGTAAATTTACACGAACCCTAGGGTCTTGGGTGGTGCACATTGTTAGGGTATACAAGATTTTTTATACCTCATTGTATAGATTTCATCCGAAAGGGAGCAGGTCTGGGCTCATGGGGGCACACAATTGGAACACATAGATTAAACTTGATAATCAGAGTACTAGGTGTGCAGGTTATAATCATTTAATAGAAGATGTGTGCATTTTCCCAGCAGACCAAGACCCAAATCTTTTCAATTCTTTTCGCACTTATGGTAATTGAGGACGGTCTAATCCACTACTCTTCTAGCCCAAGTGCATTTGAAATACTTCATCCAGGGGATCTTAAATGTCTTGGCTTTATTTAAAATGCCCTTTAGACTCACCCTACACGTTGCTAATTCCCCGGAGACCAAAACCCTAATCCAATATAAGATTGGTCCCAACTTTTCATGTTCATTTAAGGTTTATGGGCAAGATCCAGTCTTATAGGTAGTAACGCATCGCTTTAGGGTGATTTTAACAGCGATCGGAAAAAAATAAATTCTGCTGTCACAAGTCTACTCGAATTACAATAAACCCAGAGCTCCAAGCCATAAGGAGGCGCACTTGTATGTAGCATGGGCCCTGTATATTTCAAGAGCAGGTGACACTAGTTTAGTTGTTGAGTGCTCTGCAATCCTCGCTATGAATGAAACTAGCAAAAGTGTGCTTTTCTGCATCTACTCCCTCCATGCACGAGAGTCTGAGTCCAACACATAAATAATCAAATTCCTTAACTCCTTCTAATTTCTGTGAATCGAACATTATTTTACCACGCGTTTTTGCATGTTAATTGAATACTATTCATTTTGTTTTCTGGACGCTTATTTCCCGGCCATGGGTACTACAGAATAATTCGAACCCCTGAAGGAGGGTTTGGAGACCGGTCTTAGTTTTGGACATTAATAAGGTACCATATGCATAAAACAGAGTGGGCAGCTTCCTCCCAGCTAGAAATGGGGAATTGTTCTCATAATGGAGTATAAAATGTATGCAAACAAGGGTAACTTTCCTATTTGAGTTTCGGCTGCATCATGGATATGTTATATGATACCCTAATACCCAACACCTTGCCCAATATTACACTTGTGATTGTCCTCTGCTGACGGTCCGTGCTTTATGGGTTGGAAAAGTAAACTAGCAGGGGTGACTAACTTATGGAGGGGGCACTGGTTCCATCGCTCATTTGGCCTGGAGGACTTTCATAAGTGGGACAAGATTGGCATTACAGTCCTTGGTGATGCTTGGGCGGGGAAACACATTTTCCCTGTTTGGGATTTGCAAGATAGCTACGAGCTGCATCGAACGCAAGTTCATAATAAATACCTACAGCTTCGCCATGCCCTCTTGGCCAATATTCCCTCAGACACTAAGATAGCCTAATTTAATCCCCTAAAGGCCAGGTTGCTGATGGGTCGCGTAGGCAGTGGCGCAATCTCCCACATTTACCGCTCGCTTATTGCGAATGCCCCACATGGTTTTTGACAAACTCGGACTCCACTGGGAGGGTTGGTTTCGTGAACTTGAGTCATATTGGAGGGAGGCTACTAGCTAGGATGGCTCCAGGCGCATTGGCGAGTTTTACATGCTATCAGCTGGATCAACTGAACTATCTACATATGACCTACTTCACTCCGATCCATTTGCACCAAGATGGCAGGATTCCCTGCCCGACTTGCTTCTAATGTTCTGAGGTCTCAGCCGATTTTTATCATGTTGTCTGGGCATGCTGGTCATCTCCGTGTATTGGCAGTGAGTGGGCAATGAGCTCTCGGGGTTTTTGAGCAGGACCATGTTCTGACTCCTGAAGTGGCCCTTTTGGGCATTGTTGACAAGGCGGCTGGCTGACGGGTCGACCACCTCTTTATAGGTGTTGCCTCATTGGTGGATAAACAGGACAGTGACTGGCGATGGAATATCCCCAACACTCGAATTTGGCAGAATGGAGGGCAAGGGTGGACTAGAGTGATCAACTTGAAAATTCTATTTAGATTGCCCGAGGTTGTCCACGGAAGCATGGCAAGATATGGGGGAGGTGGGGGCATGCTAAGGACTGGGGATATGATTGGTAAATAGCTGATTGCTTTGTGTCAGTGATATGCGACTGTATCTGTACTTTATTTGGAGGTTTTAAAACTATGAAATATCTTTTCCTGCCTTGATACTCAAGTGTTAAACCACTCATTGCCTATAGTGCGATTCTTACCGACCCTTCCAACTCTTTGTAAAGGATTTTTTTTAAGTTGCTAAATAACAGATCATGGCTTTCTAGTATCGAAGTAGGCTGATCTGAATTATTCTCAAAAAACTCCACGGTGGTCTTATGGTATCAGAGTTGTTTCACTGTTGTAGAATCGCTATTAACATTCATACATTTCACACTCCTCTTATTATTAGCAAATGCCATATGACCCACACCTATGCCTCTAAATCCTTGCTACATCTAGAGTAATGTGACCTGACCAGTGGAGTATCACAGGATCGTGGTCACTCGCATGTCTTGGGCTAACAAGCACGTCAATCATCCCTCCCCATCACAGTAAATCCCAAAGTATGTAGACTAGATTACATCCATAGGATCCTCTTTTGAAAGTAGGAGTGCAATCATCTTCTGATGGGAAGAAACCATAGCATGTGCGTAGGATATAGCTTAAGGAGATATCAATAAGTTGCAGGGCTGACCTGGTAAAGTGGATATTCTATGGAGCACTCACCTGGATAACACTCTGATATTCATCCTCTTCTTCCATACCTCATTAAACAATCTTCACGGTTCAAAGAGTGTCTTAAAATCCCCACCTTCTAAAAACAGGCATTTGTTAATATACTTTGATAGGAGGCTATCAAGCAGTTTCAAAGTCCCTGAATGCATGGACTTATTAAAACATCTATTCTGTATGCTTACTAAAATATTAAGCAGGCGTTTTAAAAAAAATGACTTCAAATACCATACCAAAACATCTGGTGAACATGCTGTAATTTACTTAAAGTCACATAAAAGGGAGGCTATGCAGGTAGTCAAGGAATCATTGCAGCAAGCAACCATGGAGCAGTTACTCAAAGTGGACCAACATAATGACTTTGTTTTTTGGCACTTAGTTTCACAGGGGGATAAGATGGGACTCAACAAACCAGAGAGACACATTTTAGCTAGAGAGTGAGTGGCTCATTTTGGAGCTCTCTCCTAAGCAGAGGCGAGAGAGAGAGAGAGAGAGAGAGAGAGAGAGAGAGTGAGTGGCTCATTTTGGAGCTCTCTCCTAAGCAGAGGCGAGAGAGAGAGAGAGAGAGAGAGAGAGAGAGTGAGTGGCTCATTTTGGAGCTCTCTCCTAAGCAGAGGCGAGAGAGAGAGAGAGAGAGAGAGAGAGAGTGAGTGGCTCATTTTGGAGCTCTCTCCTAAGCAGAGGCGAGAGAGAGAGAGAGAGAGAGAGAGAGAGAGTGAGTGGCTCATTTTGGAGCTCTCTCCTAAGCAGAGGCGAGAGAGAGAGAGAGAGAGAGAGAGAGAGAGAGAGAGAGAGAGTGAGTGGCTCATTTTGGAGCTCTCTCCTAAGCAGAGGCGAGAGAGAGAGAGAGAGAGAGAGAGAGAGAGAGAGTGAGTGGCTCATTTTGGAGCTCTCTCCTAAGCAGAGGCGAGAGAGAGAGAGAGAGAGAGAGAGAGAGAGTGAGTGGCTCATTTTGGAGCTCTCTCCTAAGCAGAGGCGAGAGAGAGAGAGAGAGAGAGAGAGAGAGAGAGAGAGTGAGTGGCTCATTTTGGAGCTCTCTCCTAAGCAGAGGCGAGAGAGAGAGAGAGAGAGAGAGAGAGAGAGAGAGAGAGAGAGAGAGAGAGTGAGTGGCTCATTTTGGAGCTCTCTCCTAAGCAGAGGCGAGAGAGAGAGAGAGAGAGAGAGAGAGAGAGAGAGAGAGAGAGAGTGAGTGGCTCATTTTGGAGCTCTCTCCTAAGCAGAGGCGAGAGAGAGAGAGAGAGAGAGAGAGAGAGAGAGAGTGAGTGGCTCATTTTGGAGCTCTCTCCTAAGCAGAGGCGAGAGAGAGAGAGAGAGAGAGAGAGAGAGAGAGAGAGAGAGAGAGTGAGTGGCTCATTTTGGAGCTCTCTCCTAAGCAGAGGCGAGAGAGAGAGAGAGAGAGAGAGAGAGAGAGAGAGGCTCATTTTGGAGCTCTCTCCTAAGCAGAGGCGAGAGAGAGAGAGAGAGAGAGAGAGAGAGAGAGAGAGAGAGAGAGAGAGAGAGAGAGAGAGAGAGAGAGAGAGAGAGAGAGAGAGAGAGAGAGAGAGATAGAGAGAGAGAACGAACCCAGGAAGCACATCGAGGAAAGAGAGTAGCACGCCCTCACATGAGGAACGCGGGGGTAGATACAGGGCAGTGATCAGGGAAGAATCGGAGGTAGAATTAGATGAGAGGCTGCTGACAGGGATCCAAGCCTCACCAATTCTTCAACCTAAGAGAGGGGCTGACGGGGAAATAGGTGACCAAGGTATCCTGATGCTGATCCAATCAAGACGCAGGAAAAACAAGATGGAACCTTTGTGCGTGCACAAGGTGAGCAGCAATGTGGGAGAGGAGTTGGCCTAACGGCTAGGGCGCTTGACCTGGGGAACTGGGTTCCAGTCTCAGTAATGACGCTGAACATCCTGTGATTCTGGGCAAATCACTTAATCTCCCTGTGCCTAACAAAAAATGAATGTGTGTCCTCACGTAACGTAACTGGTGCTATGTAAAGCACTCTGATACCTGATAGGACTCTGGTCAAGTTCGCGCTATATAAAACTCTGCAAAAAAAAAAAAAAAACTCCAACATATGGGAAGGCCAGACTGACCACCAGAGAGATACTGGCCAGAGAAGAAGGCGAGATCTTTGTGTGTCCATTCTGCCCCCTGCTAGCCCACTGGACCATGGGGGAAAAACCCAGTATGATAGACCTTGGCCAGATGAGGGATCATTCGAACCAGAGGACATGGCTATGGTGGAAGATTGCATTCGACACAAGGAAGGTGATCCCAAGTGGAACTTCCCCTATATGTAGAAATGACTCAAAAAATGGGACCGCCATGCTAGAAAAACCAACAGAGCTGCCTGAAGCAAGAATGTACCTGTTACTTCAGTAGGGTACATCAGGGACCATTTATGTGCCATGGGCTCAGATGGGTAAAGAAGGGTTAAGGACAAAGTTACCGCCATTGCTGGATGGAGTAGGGAAATGGATCTCATGTTTTGAAAAGAGTACTGCAGGAATAAACCTAGCAATAGGCGATATCAAAAGTCTGCTAAGTAGTCTTATTGGAGTGCAGACTAATGCGATGTTCGGCCAAGCTCACGTCCCGGCAATTACGCTGACAGACACCGAGCACAACGGGCCGTATTCAACTCATACACACACCGGATCTGAACACCCCTGAAGGAAATGTTCCCCGACAGCCCAAATGTAGGAGGGTTAATGGCAGAGACCACAAAGCCAGGGGAGAGTATAATTGATCTTCTGGATCGAATGAGGGAACAATGAGGACAGGAGACAGGACAGCCGTGGATTGATGCAGGTCTACAAGTTGTATTATAATACAATATACTCAACAAGCATTTGCAATGCAATAGGTCTCGCATGTTTGAGCTATTGGCATTATAAATGACAATGCATTTTATTTATGTTTTGGTTTTTAAAACCTAAATAAAAGGCATTGTCATTTACAATGCCAATAGCTTAAACTTGTGTAAATGCTAGACCTATTGCTTTGCAAATGCTTGTTTTCATATGGTGCCTTACTGTGCGGTGTTACACCCAGTATGGCAGGAGATGACAACCATGGTGCCAGAGCTGCCCTCACAAGCCCATTACGCCCACATCTGACTGTTGTCTGCCGGGATTACGCTCTCGGGCCAAGGGGGACGAACCCCTTCATTGCTTTATTGATCTGCTGTAAGTGTTGTTGAAGCTTCCAAAAGCCCTGGCATGGAAGGCCTTCCTCTCCCAAACTCAGCCGTTGGCTCGGCGTGTTGCTGACATGAACTAGAGCAGCAGCCCATATCGTCAAACTGCCTCGCATGAAAGGAGACTCGCACGTGGATGGGGAGTGCTGGGAGACTTTCTTACTTAAAGACTTAAGGTAGAAGCTAAGACTGACGAGCGCCCACCATGAACCACACGTTAGCACTTTACACAGCTGCTACACAATCATACTGTGAAAACACTCTCACTGCTGGCCAATGGGATGCGCGGGGACACGCGCGCCGCTACTCCCCATGGATTACATGTACTGGGTCACATTTCTCGCCGGCGCACCGAGCGTACACTGATGTCACTCATACCACTGGCTTTCTTCCCTCCCCCCCCTCCGACAGAGAGGTGATTGTGTGCAACTCTTTCCCACTATTGGCTCCTCTTGGTAATTTCACCCCCCACTCTACATGTGACCCTCTAGACCTACAGACTGGGCTTTAAGTGGGATGAAAAAACTGGGGGGTCTCTCAAAGGGGCGTGGCCAACTTCTCCACTAGTGAGAAGTGAGCACACGCACATCAATGTGCCTGCTGTCACTGCAGTCTGGAAAACAACGGACCGCCTGTGCCAGGGCACAAAACAGAGCCCGACAGAGACCAGTTTTGAGGCCCACTTTAAAAAACTGCCGGTGCTCAGACCCAGTGTGACCTGGCTCACTTAAAGCCCTCCTTTCAGACACTGTTGGCACCTATAGCTGTTTGGTTTGCCCTCATTTGTTTCTCTAGACTGTTTCCCTTTCAGTTGAGAAGCCTTACTTTTGTGCTCCATGATGACTCTACCATCACTTAAGTCTTCTATGCTTCTATACAATTGCATTGTTCCTGCTTCCTCGCAAGGCATGTCTCTGTAGCATCATCATCGAGTCATCCTTGTCAGAATTGCACGGTGATATGCATAACCTCGATAAACACATTAAAAAATAAAATAAAATGAAGACCTGATGAGAGCTGATACATGCTGGGTCCATGATTCATCCAGGTCACCTGGCATAGAAATAGGAGCCTCAGAATGAAACTGCGTTGGACAGAAGCCAAACAGACGATTGTCAGACATGCAACGAATATACAGACCGTTGACTGACGTGGCCCGATCAGTCACCAGCAGCATAACAAAAGTAACGAGTGGTGTGCGCGTCACAGCGAGACATCTGGTTTCAATTATCACGCCCGTGCCTGGACACGATAATTGAAACCACATGCCGGCTGTGCGGGTAACTGACACCAATAGGCCATGGGCAGAGCAATGCGCCTGCCTTTGGCCAATTGCGTGCTGTCTTTGTTAAAAAGACGCACGCAAAGGCCAATAGCATGGGCCAAACCAAAAAGCACACGCATGAGCGTGTGCTATTCTTAGGTTAGTTTTCGAAATCCCCTACATGAAGACTTCGCCGGAACAGTGCATGCTTGCTGTTACAGGCTCGACCTAAAAAGGGGCTGCCCACCGAGATACAGAGCGGACTGGACAGAGTGGTTGGGTTGGACAGCAAACCATGGCGGGCGAAACCTGTCCATATATTACATTACCATAAAAAGAAAAGGATAAAGAAACAGGAGCAAGCCAAGAGAGACACTGCTAAGTTGATCCAACACAAATTCAAAAAGACCACCCTCGAGGGGTCGGCGAACATTCAAATGGCACCAGTCTTAAAGGGAGCTCCACAGCAAAACTGCAGAGGGTTTAACCTAGTTATGACAGCAGAGGCCAGGGAGGTTAGCAGCAACCAGACCCCAGGGAATGTGACTATTGTCACAGGATGGGTCAACAGGCAGACAGATGCCAGTTAAAGGCATACCACAAATGGAGATTGAGGAGCCAGGGCCAACCACCACATAACTCCACAAACGTTCATCCACAAAGCCAAGCACAGGGAAACCCTAATACGCCTTACATTCAGCCACAGGGAGGTCAGTCAGCTGCCGCACCACAGCAGCAGGGGTCGGGTAGTTGGACAAAGACGTGGCATCAGCAACCACAGACAGGGAACTCGGACTAACAGGGACCGGGGCTAGAGCCTCGTTAGGGAGTGGTGACTGTCTCAGGAGGCAATGCCTTCACACAAACATACAGTAAGATAAACCTTACCCATTAACCCACAAAAAACAAAAAAAACAAAAAAATGAATAGCACCAAAAGAATCCAAAAGAATGACCAATGAGACAATGTGGGAATACAAACTTAGTTGTGTCTAGGGATTCATGGCTGCTAGATGTGCTCTGTCGACCTGGTATTCTCAGTAAAGTACCCTATCAAGGGCGCCTGAAGGAGCCAAGGCCCCACTCTGGTGCTGATCCCCCAGGGCAGGGTTGACTGGACACACCCCAGAGGCGATAAAACACACTGAGTCGTTTTATCCTATGCCTGAGGATAAAAAAAAAAAAAAGGTAGTGCGTAAGACTTGGGAGGACACCCAGAAACCCAACCAAAGAATCCCAAAGTCCCTGGAGAAAGGGCGATGTCGAGATGCCTGGCGCCACAAGGGAGGGTCACATTACACGCCAATTGCCGGGAACTGAGAGATACACACATGTGATCTCAGGCCACGATGCACTCACCAACAACACTTAATAGTGACACGCCCCTCCTCGCACAGTTCAGTGTAAGTTGGAAGACGCAGCCAACCCTTATGTTCCCCCATGCACATACCAGGAGAGACATGTTGGGAAAACTGACAACACCCACAAAACCCTAGCTAAAAATGGATGTGATCCATCCCTATGATTACAAGACCATTCCTTCAACATTTTTTGCACTAAACCAAGGAGGTACTCAACAACGCATAAAAGAGAATATTTGTTTGATCACGAATAAGCCACCTTTAAGTTACTGTGACCAGGGCCACCTTCCAGTGCACCAATAAAAACTGCGTAAATGGAGTGTGGGGAACACACCCCTAAGGGAAAAAAACAGGAACCTTGAAGAAAAGATTATTAACAACAGCGTACATGCAATGTTTTTCTGAATTAACAAAATGAACCAAGATTTTACATAACAGGTCTGCAATTGAACCTTCAAATGCACCACCTTTCAACTGCCACATAAATACCCCAAAGCGGATCTAAAGTGCTCTAATCAAGATAACGAACTGCACCATGAACTTTTTTTTAACTGTTTAATGAGAAACCCCAATTACCAGAGGACCACAGACTACTCTCCTGGATCCATACCAAGACCTGCAATGTTTAATAACAAGTTATGTATTTTTGCACTTCTATGTACCCTTTGTGTATGTTGGGTGCTGCTGCACCTATTTGCAGTTAAAGAACAAACTGGCCAAATGAAGTCTATTAAAAAATTATCACAGTGCTTGTGAAGGAATCTTTCCCAGGTCACTTACAATTACACCAGCCCAAACGCTAGCATCCCCCATGCAATACATAGTGCCCTCTTGCGCAACACGTGGTATCAGCAAATGACTGCTGTGGGCATTTAAACTCTGCCTTCAACCACCACTGATACCTTAATCTACCTCCGACCATTGCCGCCCCTCGAAGTAACTACTCACCCCACCAAGAAACCTGGGGTCTTGTCTGGAGTATTTGTAAATGCAAATCGTACTTCCTATCCCCTATGTACCCCGCACGGGGGTCCTATTGTGAGTATTTGTAAATGTAAACTGTACATACATGTTCCTTCCATCCCCCATGTATCCAGCACCCGCCCTCTCCTAATCTACTGTATAGTCCTTTGTTTCCAAGCCTTTTGTACATTTCTTTGATTCCTGTAAAACGCTCTGATACCCTAACGGGTCAAGTTTGTGCTCTATAAAACACATAATAAATAAAATTAACCGGGTCGTGTTATGTCTTTTCACTGATACCACATGCACTAGGCACAGACTGACTTTACTTGCGCCAATAAGTAGTCCCTGAAAAAGCAAAATGTCTTCTCCACTTATACCTATGCAGAATCAGGGCCACACTCAGCCCAACAAAATAGAACCCTAAAGAGTAGTAGTGAATTTGACCTGAAACTAGACCAACCCAACAGCTCTATTCATTTTTACTGAGCCTAGCATTATCAATGCAGACCTAGACAGGATGCACAGGAAAGGCACTATGGGGAGGATACTGTTTGGCCCTAGGACTTCCCAGAGACGAGATTCTTGCAGGTAGCGAAACCCCCAACTCAATGCACAAACACATCCACTCCTCCCTCCATTTGTGGTCCATGGGTGGCCCTTAGGATATCTGGGGCAGTCTTCTTTAACAACAAGTGGACCCCCAACATGGAGTTCATGTATAGGGCCATCCAGATCAAGGGAAAAAGGGGAATGAGTGACATGGAGGAGCATCGAATGAAAGCATGCCACCCTATGTCAGGAAATATGCAGAAGTGGGTGTATATACTTGGTAAGAAGGGAAGGGACAACCCCTAATTATATGAAAACTTACACTGTGTTCCTTGTGCTTCAGCGGTAAAGGAACCCTTCCACTGGGCACAAATGAGAACTGCAACACAATTGTGTACATTCCAGATAAGCAATGGGGCAACTCCACACTGATGGATATCTACTGGCAGTGCGGCAAGTTCGCCTTCACTCAGCTCATCCCCGGATGGTGTGGACTGTGTTCCCTAGTCACCATACCATTGTGATCCCCAGAGAAGAACTGTCTGGCTTGTACCTGCAACTGCTAAGGAAAAAGGCAACCTTGCTGGGCAGACTCGTAAAAAAAGAACTGCAGATTATTTTGGCTGGGCTAAGTACAAGGACATTCCAGATGAATTCAGTCTGCTCACAGACATTCAAGTATCAGCGGTATGGTTCATACCCTTTTTATCCTGCAGACAAAAGCATATGCCCGCTGGCTCCAAATAACGGGAAATGCATATAACGATGAACAGCACTGAACACGGCCTTAATTAAATCAAGGAAGAACTAAGAGCAATCTGCCTCATTGGTGATGCAGCATCGGTATTTGTTAGACTTAATGCACGCGATGGCGGGAGGGGTGTATGCCAAAATCGATGTGTCTTGCTGCATGTTTATCCCAGAAAATGACATGGATAACGGGTCATTGACTCTTGCACTCCAAGCACTGCACTACTTACAAAGAGACATGGGTGAGGAGGGAGGTGCCCCATAGCAGGCGTGGTTCTCAAATTGGTTCTCCTGGCTCCCCCTGTAGATCTCCGGATTGTGCATGTTGTTGCAGGTTTTGGTTCTCCTGGCTCCCCCTGTAGATCTCCGGATTGTGCATGTTGTTGCAGGTTTTCATAGCATTCTTGGTTTTGTGGGGGACTGTGTAGTTGGGGGACTTCCTGCTATAAAAACGCAGTCTCAAATTAGACCGAATGCAAGTAACTAGGAAAAACATTGTTGTCAAAAGCAACCTTAAAGAATAACAGGCCCCCAATAAAATACCCATCATGAAGTATGGGTTAGATCCATGGTACTCCTAGTGCTGCCAGCGGCCCGGCAGGCCTTCATTGGCGGTCTGCGGACCTTGCCTTGCCGGGTTTACGTTTCTAGTGAGGCCAGCAGCAAACACAGAAGATGACCGCTGCGGCATACATAGTGATTACGTATTAATTAGGTATTCACTACGTATGCTCCAGCAGCCGTCTTCTGTGTTTACTGCCGGCCTCTGTGACCTCACGGCACCGTCGGAAAACTTCTCGAAAGGCCCTTTAAAAGTCATCTGTTAGCACTTTCACAGCTGACGTTTAAATGGGCTTTTGGAAAGCTTCCTGTTTGGACAGAGACGAGTAGAGACAGAGACAGACAGAGGAAGGGACAGATAGAGGCAGAGACAGAGATGCAGATAGATAGAGAGACAGACCGAGATAGAAACAGATAGAGACAGAGATATAAGATAGACAGAGACAGACAGAGACAGAGAGAAGAGAGAGACAGAGAGATGTGTGTATGCTGGGTCCGGTGGCTCAGTGGACGAATGCGTCTGCTGCAGGGGCCTGTGTTCAACCTCATGGTCACAGGTTTTTTTTTTGCTCTAGCCCCGCCCCCCCGCCCCCGCCCCCACCAGTGCAACCCTCGGCCACAAACCACACTGTAAATTTTGAACCAGATAGAAAGTTTGTGAGTACCCATGGGTTAGATGGTGTAGTTGAAAATTCAACTAGAAGACAGAATGTTAACATGAAGAAAGTCCATGTCGATATGAATAATAATACAGTTATGTATTAAAACGAAATTGCAAATTTATTAATGAATTCGCCTGTCATGAACTCCACATCAACCCCAACTCAGAAATACATGGTTAGGTAAGCTTAGAGACCCATGCCTGAGGTAACAGAGGTCACAGGTGGGGCAGCACACAGCCGGCAGACTAACGCACAAACAGGAAATCCCACACCAATCCCACAGATAGGCACAGCAACAGAACAATTGTACAGGGAGAGGGCTCACATTCCTCACCAAAAAAGGATCAACTGAACCGTTTATGACATTCAATGTATTGTATAAAAAACCATTTCAGATTAATTTCAAGTCGAAACAGTCCTCAAACCCTATGCCTGTGACTGTTCTCTTAGCTGCACTGTATAATTAAACAAACTGTTCCTGTTTAGCCAAACGCCTTGTGTCTCGTGTTTTTTCAAGGTATTTCATGTCCAATCAACACTGCAAAGGTCAAAGCACTATTAAATGCTGATCCCCACAAGATATTTGTATGCTACGTTCATTTCTTGGAATGGCCAGTGTTCATGGTACATAAGTGACTTTGTTACTGTAAGTACTCCATTACCCGAGAGGTGACAACATTATTTCTTCATTTGAGTGTCGCAGGAATGCGTAAAAAGTTCAGAAAATTAAACAAACTATTTAAAGTGCAGCTGAAATGGCCTACTTCAATCCAGTACTTCATACAGAGGTTGTTGTTGATGCCAGCCCTGCCGGGTTAGGCGCTATTCTTGCACAGCACAGTGGACATCAAAACGCACAAAGGCATATTGTGGCATATGCCAGCAGATGTTTGTCCCAGACATAACGTGCTTACTCACAACCAGAGAAAGAGTTTAGCTGTCGTATGGGCTTGTGACTACTTCAATGTGTTCATGTATGAAAAACCATTTACATTGGTAACTGATCATCAAGCTTTACTGACTATATTTGGCAATCCAAAAGCTAAGATGCCTCCTTGCATTGAAAGAAGGGGCTTACAATTGCAAAAGTACAATTATACCATTGTTCGTTGTACAGGAAAGAATCAGAAACCTGCTGATTACTTTTCCAGAGTGTCTATACAAAGTCAAGGCATCCCATCCAAGACGGCTGAGGTCTATATCAATTTCATTGTCAAAACAAAGACACTAGCTGGCATGTCAACGTGTAGCCCAGATTATCACTGCCACAAGTCATGATAGTAACATGCTGAAATTGAAGGATATAATTAAACATCGGTCCTGGAACAGACACACTCGACCCCTCACCAATGATGGTGAATATCAAAAATACAAGAACATTAAAGTTGAACAGTCCATAATTCAGGAAAGAATCATACTGCGAGGGTTGACAATCCTAATTCTGGTGAGTTTGTGACAGAGAATGATTGAAGTGGCTAAGAAAGAACATAGTCTAGTTGCCACAAAAACAGGTCTTCAAGATAGAATTTAGTTCCCATACCTAGATGAGCGAGTTGAAAAGAAACAAAAGGCCGGTCATCTAAGCACTGCCTTTCTACAAACGTGACTCAACATACGTTGAATAAGTCAGAACTCTCTAAGCATGCTTGGGGGAGAATAACCACTGATTTCTTAAATTCACTTGATAATGGATACCAGGTCCTAGTAATTGTGGATGAATATTCCCGCTTCCTGCTCACAGGCTATCTTTCATCCACTACTCATGAACAAGTCATTGAGAAACTGAACAACATCTTTGCGACATGCAGCATTCCAGCCATTATGAAGTCTGATAATGGCCTGCCCTTCAATAGTAGGGAATTAAAGGATTTCCTGCAGCATCTAAACAGGAACCAATCAGAAGAGTACACCTTTTGTGGCCGCAGGCCAACTGACTCATTGAGCGTTTTACGAGTACGCTAAAGAAAGCGGTACAGTGTGGAACTCTAGAACGGCTCAAGTTGAAAACTACTGATTCATATCCTATAAGCCTCTCGTTCAACACTGCATTCGACCACAGGCAGAAGTCCTGCGACTTTGATTTTCGGGAGAGCAGTGACAATCAAGTTACATCACTGAACCAGCCAATGAGAAAGTCGTGAAAGTACCACTCAAAATTGAGATAATACGGATAGTTTGCCACCCTTCTTTGACCATCTTTGCTGTCTACCTGCCTAGCTTTCTCTCTTCCAGTTCTGCACTCAGTTCCTCAGGCTGTCCTCCCTGTGCGGCTGACCGTGACTCTGATGCTTACGTCGATTTGCACAATTCCAGGAAAGCGATGCAACACTGGAAACGCTGGAACGCTGCACAGCGAAAATTGTGCAAGGAGCTGCAGTACTGCGGCGCATCCAATTGCTTGAACACCGTACTGCGGCAAATCCTAGCTGGAAGCCAGGAGACGTGACGATGCCATGGGATTTTAAACTCCCCAAAGCCTGTTCCCTGAAGTGAGCCCAAACATCCCCAAACGTGGCTGCTTGGCAGGTCGGCCGCCGGCAGGCGGGAGAGGCAAAGGGCCCAGGGGCAAGGGAAGGGTGTCTAAGTAAAAAAAGGGTGTTCAAGTACAAAAAGAAGACCCGAGGCAGGGGGGGGGGGGGGGGGGAAGGAAGGTGTGCCACCGGGAAAAGGGAGGTGCAGGGGCTATAGCCTCTGGCACTGCCCCCCTCCCCAGAGCCCAACACCACTAGCCCTACTTGTCCTAGACCTACTTAACCCAGCCTTAGTAGGAGGGTAAACTGTTTTCAGGTTGCTGCGGCAGGTGGCTAGCGGCTCAGTACCAATCTGGTGCTGGAAAGCTGGAAAAGTTGAGAATGCTTGGATAAGCCTGGGAAGGTTTTACTGGACAAAGCAGTGTGAGACACGTGTCGAGAGGTCTATCTAGAGTTGTAGCAGGAGACACGGTCAGTCAGCCATTGCACAGTGGAGTGTCTTGTATCCGCGATTAGGATATTTTTTTAAAAAAAGATCTATTTTAGTAAATGGCATACAAAATTTGTACGCCAGGTATATAGTCTGAAAAAAGGGTGCTGGAGTTAAAACAGTAGAGCAATACACTGGCAGGAAGGAAGCCTGAGATTCACACCATCAATATAATCAACATATAACTCTATGTAGTCAAGGGAAACGGAAGGGGCCCCCGAAAGATGGTACCAAGGAAGCCAAAAGTATTTAAGAAGCGAAAAAAGACCCGACATCTTTATTAATGAGTCTACATTCGAAAATGGGACTTTAGCAGAGAGTATGGGCTCCCCCGAAGAAATTGTAGAGGTCCTCAAGGAGAAATACAAGGAAAAAAGTACACTCGACGATCCCAATCAGGAGTGAAAGAGGGGGTGCTAGTGTCCAAATCAATAGAGGACTTCGTAGGTAAGCACTTTTAAGAGAATGCAAACCCCTGTAAGAACTCCGGACTCAAGTAAAGAACCGTTAAACTAACAAGAGGTATTGGGACACTGTGCCTCTAATTTGGAAGCATAATTCTGTAATCAAATGAACTTAAGCCGAATTAGTCCCAAGATTATCTTCTTCTCCACGGATGCTCTCCATGTCCGATGGCGTCGACCCGGATTGTGAACGGGAGGCCGTAAACGGTATAAGGAGTGATCAGAGAGAGGACTCTGCCCAGGCTATAATATCTACGACCGCCAAGAGTATGGGGCAATCTGTAAATCAAGGAACCGAGTCCATAGAAATGTCAGCGCGCAACACTACTCTGGGTATTGACATATCAGCAACACCTTCGGCCTCAATGCTGGATATAATGCTGATGTTACAAAAAACCTTGCAAGGGTTATTAGAAGTGACTGTGTTAAATAATAACATATTAAAAACCCATGAAACTCAATTTCAGAACATTGTGTGGTAATTGCAAGATATTAGGGGCCTAATGCCATCAGTAGTTAGACCGGTCCCGGACCCCCTGATTCAGGGATGTGCCAAGGTCTGAGCAAATAACTAACCCACAGGAGGTATATATCTCTAGATGCCTGATGTTGGTTAAGAGATGCAGGGATTAAATGAAGTTAGGCGCTATAACCCACAGAGAATTACAAGAAGACTGGTGTTACAAACGAAGAAGCCAAAGGTTGTGATGAAAGGAAGGGGTAAAGGAGGCATAGAAGAAGTAACCCCTCAATTGTGTAGAACTACATTAAGGAGCATTATGATAAAGAAGTAACCCCTCAATTGTGTAGAACTACATTAAGGAGCATTATGATAATGGGGGAACCTAATAACGCTCCAAGGGTGGCGGATGTGGAGGTGGGGAAAAGAAAGGTCCAATTAAAAACAGCACCAATAAAATAGGAGGGAGGTCAAATTGGCAAATCAGTGTGAACAAGCCCAGGGGCGAAAGGATAATAATAGAAATTTAGCTGAAGGTGGGAGAATATCAAAAACAACATCTAGGAAGAGGAATTTGCAGAAAGGGTAGATTATTGGCGCCATTGCAGCAGAAAATAGTGGCAATTTGTGGTTACATTTTGAACCAGAAGAAATCGAGAAGGGGAGGAAAAAAGTGAGGAAGGTTATACCCCTAAATTGATTCCAGCTTTTATTCTCCTTTTCAAAATGTCCAAGTTTGAGTGAAATTGCTACTAATGACCTGAGAGAAGTAGGATTTAGTTATAATAACTAAGGGAAAGAAATTACCAAGGTGTTAGTATATTCAGTGCTGGTAAAATCAGCCATTATAAAAGCTGAAAAAGAGGTAGTGAAAGAGGGAATAAGATTAAAATCAGTTGGGGAACTGGAGAAGGGGAACCAGCAAGACAGGGCCTTTTTGAAATGTCATGCATGATTAGGGAAAAGGCAAGTAAGGCTGATAGTAGGGGAAGGAAGGGAAAGAGAAAACATGAAAATAGCTGTTGAGAATCAGGAGTTTAATAAACCCTGAGGTAATTGGGCTCCCGGAGATAGTTTGCTAAGCTCCCCCCAGTGAAATCAGAACGATTTTGATCATCTCATTGACATTGATTATGGCATGGGGGTGTCACATAGCTTGAAATTAATATCATCGAATGTAAATGGGCTAGGAGGTGAGACAAAAGTCGAAAGTATGAAACGACTAGCCCAGGGTCCAAAGATCATCTGCTTATAGGAACAAGCATTGGCATAGCCAATAGGTCTCGCCTTTGGGACCTTATAAGTGTTTAGCCATGCAACAGTTGCCTACAGTATGGTCAAGGAGTCGGGATGATCACATAGCAGTCTCAGAAAATTATCAGCAACCCACATGAAGACATCAAGCAGGCCAGGGCAGACCACAACAGCAAGTACGAAGCTGTGCCCTACTCTATACACATCATGCACAGGGACCAAAACCCACACTTGCTAAACAGATTGGACGCTGTTCTGTTTATTTCTTGCTTGTAAAAGATTTGTGTGTTCATAGAAAACAGTTTCCTGTTTGTTTAGCATATGCAGTGACTATTCATAAATCAAGGTTTAAGTGTAGACAGTGCTTTGGTAAATATTGGAAGTTCTGTGTTTAACCCCTTCGCCGCGGCGGGAATTCCGCCGCGGCGCGGGGGGGTGCGGGGGGGGCAGCGCGGTGGCCCGGTGCTCATGACGGAGCCGCTCCGTCATGAGCCACAGTTGAGCTGTGCTCATGACGGAACGGTTCCGTCATGACTCCGCCCAGTTGCGTTGTCCCCCCGCACAGGCGGGGAAACAGCACCACGTGGGCGGAGCGGCCGCCAACGGTCGTGTCATGACGGAACCGTTCCGTCATGAGCACACGGCAACCGTGGCTCATGACGGAGCGGTTCCGTCATGAGCGGGGAAGGGGTTAAGGAGGGTATGGCACATGTTGCACTATCTCGAGTAAGAACGTTATCCAGATTCTATTTGATTGATTTTGATGAAGAAAAGAATAGTGCAGATGTAAATTGTGTAAAAGAGTACAATAGGTTAGGAAGACTATGCTCCTAGCTTAGGTGAATATCCTATTTATGAAAAACGTTTAATAAGATTTTACTGAGGTTGCAAAGCAAAAAAGAATTGAAAAGAATGATGAGTCTAAAGAAAATAGAAGGGAACACGGTTGCTAATATTGTAGGATATCAGTTTGAAAATAGGTCAGTTATCAACCGCTATGCTAATGTAATAACATCAACATTGTGTTTTTTAAAGAAAATCTACAGCATGCAATTATGGAAAATCGAGAAAAAAGATTTTGTTCTTTGTTACACTATATTTTTGAGAAGTTGAAAACTGATAAAACGAAAATCCACTCTGTTTCTGATGTGCGGAATCTTCTGGATATATGTTCTGGATCTTCACAATTTACACAGAATGTACAGCAAGATGCTCAGGAATTTCTTATGTTTATGCTTGCAGTATTAGATGATGAAGGTATACAAATTGAAAATCTGTTTGGACTACGTTACAGATGGGTTCATACATGTGACAGCTGTTCATTTTTATGTACTACTAAAATAGACACGGAACGATTCATATATTTGAAAATGCCAGATTTGAAAACAGTGTCTTTCAATGATTTAGTAAAATCAGCTAATCAACATATGGAATGTACTCAGTACAAATCAGAAAATGCGGTCAACATTATTTATACAAAGATGTGGACAATATATTATTTTAATGCTGCAACGTTGTAGAGCAGATGGAACAAACTTGGAAACCAAAATAATTTTTTTTGTGGCAGGTCAAGTTTCAATTTCAGGAAGAACTTTTCGAACAGTGGCTATTGTTTTCGACGATAGAACTATTTCAACATCTGGACACTATACTGTATATTTAAAATGCAATAAAGGACGGACACTATGTAATGATGCACATTTAGAGTATAAATTTCGGTTGCCAAATGAATTACCAAATTCATATTTAATACTTTTGATGCCAAAATTCTGAGAGGATATCAACATGAATTACTGACCATATTTTGGATATTTCCACTACAAATGATTTCAGATACATCATTCACCCTATTGGAAGCATGTGAATTTGATTTTAGAAGTCTATCTTGGATATCCTCATTGCAAATGTTTTCAGAAACATCATTCAGCCTATTGGGAAGGTGTGTATATGAATTCAAAAATGTATTTTCGATATACTTAATGGAAAAAGTTTCAGAAACATCATTCGGCCAGTTGGGAAGATGTTGGTAATTACGGATTCAATTATTGATTCTGTTCTTTCATATTGTATTTGGAAAATTGTGTTCCAAAGAAGGTGGTCATGTATTTGATCTTTGTATTATATACTAGGCTATTAAGGATGTTAATTTGTGAAAATGTAAATATCAAGCTGCGTTTGTTGTAGATATTTTGAAGAGAAATATGTTTTTTTTAACAATCTTATTGATTGTATTTTTTTGCCGGCTGTCATCTGATGATTAACATTGAAATCACTGTTTATGGTGAAATTCAATACAATCTGAAGACATCAAAAAAAGGCAAATTGAATATGTGATGTAATTGTATACTTATGTTGATTTTTTCTTCCCTTTTACAGACCTTATTACTAAAGTTTAAAATATTTTAAATTTGCATTAAAAAAGAAGTGAATATAATTTACTATTAATTTGATATCTACTTGAAAACAGGTAAAATTAATTCACCCAGGTACTACCCTTGCAGTCTATCAATGACACTGTCATTCCCCATGCCCATCTCCAGTCACCCAGCCAGTACTATATACTAATGCAATCTGTCCACTAATACCCAAGCACTTATAAACACACTATGCACTCTCTTTACAGCACTATAATCATCTAGTTACTAGTCACGTACTTATGGAATGGCCTAATTACTAATACAAGTACAGCTACAATATTCTGTACACTATCCATGCAGATCTCTAACCACCTATATACTATTAATAAACTCCTCTAAATACAAAGTTATTAACCATGCAGTGTAGGAATCCTCCTGTGAGTCCGATGCACTTCTCCAATCACCCAGCCAGGCAATACGTAAGCCCTTCTAAATCCACCAAGCACTCTGTTTGCAGCACTATAATTATTCCAGTTACTAGTCATGTACTGATGGAATGGACTAGTTACTTACACAAGTATCCACTATTATTATTAATAGTAGCTTTCAGTGAGGATATAGTTAGAAATTAGCATTTAAAAAAAGTTTGAAATTCACAGAAAAAAACATAGGTTTCAGGGCCGTTCTAGTTACAAATTAGCATTTAAAAAACCTTTGAAATTCACTGAAAAAAAACATAGGTTTCAGGCACGTTCTAGTTAGTTGGAAATTTTACCTATCCAAAACCATAGAAATTCCGCTGTTATAGTTAGTTGAGCTAACTATAACTCGTGCCTCCGCAATGCACTGCTGCTGACGTCACATATTACATCATTCATGACATGGTCAGTGACATCACTGATGACATCTCAAATGACATAACTTATGAGTCACAAAACTTAGTATGCCATATCCACTGTTTTGTAAGACTAACCCAGGACATGGACAGTAACAGTATGCCAGCTAGGGAGTCGGCAGAGCGCGATCCAAGATGGCCGCCACGCCTTGACCTTCGTCATTACCTGCATCGCAGACGAGTCTTTACCAACAATAGGGGCATAATGAAGCCTCATTTTTTGCCCCCAGCTGCTCTGTTGTGGTTCCTGCAGCGTCTGGTCCATTTTCAGAGGTCTGGTGCCTCTGTGGGGAGTGAGGTAGGTGTTTTTCCTTTCTCCTCACAGAGGGCTCCTGCTCTTCTCCGCATTCTCCAACAGCCTTCCACACAGAGGAGGCGGACTTAACCCACTGGACACCTCCTCTTTTTCAGAAGCCTCAGCCCTTCTTAAAGGGGTTTTTCATCCTGCCTCTTGTTGGCCACAACTTTGCAGTTTGGAAAAGATTAAAGGGATTTTTTTTATCCTTTTTCTCTGTACTGCAGCCTATTGTTACTGAATATTAAGTCATTTTGGAGCTTATTTTTCTGATTGCTGTTTTGGTTTTAATATCCTGCCAAGGTTCCTTATTACACTGCAGGCTTTTGTTATTTGTGGTATAATTTATTTTTCTTTTCCTATTGTTTGCTCCCTGTTTAGCAATATGGAGTCTAAAATGGGTCCAAATAAACACGAACAAGCTGTCTCACCGCCTCCTGCTAAAGCCAAAGCTATTGACTCCCAAGAGGATTCATTGGCAAAAATTTTGGAGGAAATTCAAGCTATTCATACCAACACAGACATAATTTCCTCAGATATCAAAAATATTCACAGAGATTTGGCTTCCTTATAGATGAGAGTTGCTGACAATGAGATTAGGATTCATGAGAATACTGCTGCCATTACAGCTATGGCTTCAATTCCTACTCAGGTTGCTTCGCTCCAACGTTCCCTACTTGACATGGTAACCAGAAATAGACAGTACAATTTACGCATTTCGAAGGCCAGAGTTGTCTTTTCCTGGAAAATCTTCTCCCTAAACTATTAAATATTAACTTTCCAGAGCGCTTTGATATTGATAAAGCCCACGGAAAACCTTCAATTCGTAAACCCCATCAAGTCAAACCACAACAAATAATTTTTAAAGTTCTGAGGCATCATCATCATCTTCTTATACGCAAGGCTGTCCGAGAGATCCCTCCTCTCCTAATTGAAGGAAAGTCTTCATTCACCAGGACTTTGCAAAAGAGACTGTTCAAATATGACACCAATTTTCAGATTTACGTCCTCGTTTGCGAGAAGCTGGCTACAAATATGGTCTTTTTGACCCAGCGGTCATGCGCATCTGGAAAAATGACATTTCCAAGTCTTTCTCAGCTCCTGCAGATTTAATAGGATTTTTGGATCAACATCATCCTCATGGACTGTCAACCTTCTAGTTCTGCGGGCTGATAATATTTTTCTACCCCTTCACTGTAGGTTATCATTCACTTTCTTTGCAGGTGCATATTAATGGTGGTGTTCTTGCTTCGTACCTCCGTCTCCAATGTTCTACTGGTATGAGGTCTTGGTGACTGACCTCGTTTCACGTGGTTTGTCTTGTTTTGTCTTTTTTATATGGGCAACTGTCTTTCTCTCTTTTTTCTTTCCTGTTATTTTTCTTCCTTATAGGAAAATATGTCTAGGCCACAAAAGTTAATTGTTGCTTCATTAAATGTGAAGGGTCTCAGACACCCTGTTAAGTGACGTAAAATTTTAGAATATTTACACAAGTCTAAGGTTGATATCTGTTTTGTTCAAGAGACTCATGTTAATTACAAAATATTGCATACTATATCTAAAGTTTGGGTAGGGCTTATAGTTTCATCTCCTGCTGCAAAACGTAAAAATGGATTAGCTATGTAGACCACTATCTGGTCCCTTTCTCCATACGAATACCCGGATGTAGACCCCCACAGCCACCAGTCATGTACCACCTTAAACGGAAATGGGCAAATTTTTCTCAGTCCAAATTCTGTGAAGAATTGACGAAAGGAGGAAGCCCAGGGGGGGAGGATGTGGACACAGCCAATACTAACTTCTGCACACGGATTAATGAGGCACTTGACTGCACAGCCCCCTTGCTAAAAACCAAATCTTGGAGCCGGGTAAACAAAACCGCCTCTTGGTTCAACGCCGAACTAAGAGTCCAGAAAACTGCTCTAAAAAGAACTGAAAGAGAATGGCGTAAGAGTTTCTCTGAAGAAACCAGAACTAAGTACCTAACCGAGAGACGAACCTACCATGGACTAATCAGAAAAACAAAAAAATCATACTTTACGTCTAGGATTAGTGAGGCGGGTAATTCAACAAAAGAGCTGTTCACACTCTATAAAACTCTTTCAGGTGGAAATTCAGCTACTATCCCTGATGACTGCTCGCCAGAATTGTGTGACAAAATCGCAGACTTCTTTTCAGAAAAAATAACAAAAATATACTTAGCATTCCCTACGCAGCCCAAAACCGGGGCAGAGTTCGCCGAAAACCCTAGGGAATGGGGAGATAAACCTATACTTACCAACTTTGTCACCCCTCCCACGGAAGATCTTCTAAAAATTTGCAGGTCGGTGAAGTCGGGCTCTCCTCGAGACCCAACCACACCCAAACGCCTAACAGATAGTCTAAGAGTACTAGAACCATACATTAGACATTTGCTCGATGTATCTTTCAGCACAAAGACAGTACCTAGGGATTGGAAAAAGGCGGTTGTTCTACCCCTTAGGAAGAAAGCCACCATCTGTTTTGAGAAACTCGACAACCTCCGCCCAATTTCACTCCTTCCCTACCTGGCTAAGGTGGCGGAAAAAACGGTCAATATACAGCTAATGGACTTCGTGGAAAAGGCTGCCCTATTACACGACACCCAATTTGGATTCCGACCTCGCCACTCTACAGAGTCTGCACTCCTAACAGCAGTAGAGACCCTACGCCAGGGGGTGGATGAGGGACATACCATGGCCCTCATCCTATTGGACTTGAGTGCAGCATTCGACACTGTAGCGCACTACAACTTGCTACAGTGTCTGAATAATGGAGGAATATCCGAAGCTGCACTCCAATGGCTACAATCCTTCCTGACAGGGAGAAGCTTCCAGGTTCGCCAAGGTGACCACTACTCGAGAGACATAGGCTTGGGACAGGGTGTTCCCCAGGGTTCGTCCCTGAGCCCAACTTTGTTTAATCTCTATGTCTCTCCAGTGGCTTCAATTGCCGTGAGTCACGGATTGAGCATCGTGTCATACGCCGATGACACGCAGCTGGCTATCTCCCTATCGCGTGCACCCGGTCTTGCGATGGACAGTTTCAGGGATTGCATGCAAGAACTTGCAACCTGGATGTCCACCAATTGCCTTAAATTAAACGGCAACAAGACCGAGGTGCTCGTGGTGGGGAGGGACCCATCTGCTTGGTCATCGACGTGGTGGCCTCCATGCCTGGGCGAGGCTCCCATACCCACCCAGGGAGTCAAAAATCTTGGCATATGGCTCGACGCTGACCTATCTTTTGGACCCCAAATAGACCGAGTTGCAGGGGTCTGTTTTGGCATCCTAAAAACCATAAGGAAGGTCCTTGACCTTCTCCCTATGTCAGCACGGAGAACACTGGTACATGCCCTGGTGACATCACGCCTAGACTATGGCAATCTACTTTACCTGGGCACCACCTGCAAAGCCATGAACCGCCTTCAGGTAATACAGAACGCGGCTGCCCGTCTCATCTTAAACATCCCAAAACGATCAGATACCAAAGCCGCTCTCAAAACCCTCCACTGGCTGCCAGTTAAAAACAGAGTGGTATTTAAAGCCCTCTGCACCTGTCACCGCATCCTGGCTAAAAAATCTCCGATCCCACTCCAGAACTTGGTGACAAGGTATACACCAGCACGTGATCTGCGCTCAGCATATGGGGGTCTACTACTGGTTCCAAGAATCAAAAAGGCCCGCATGGGCGGACGCTCCTTCCGCTATTTGGCAGCAAAGAGCTGGAACTCCCTCCCTCTCCATCTTCGCCTTGACTCATCCGAAACCAGCTTCCGCAGGAACCTAAAAACATACCTGTTCTCCAGATAAAAGATCTCCGGTCTGCAACCCTCGCAATGAGTTTTTCAGTTGTAGCGCGGGGACACGCTTCTGCGTAACCATGCGCTTTATAAGCTACCCTTATTAATATATATATTATATATTATATATATATATATATTATTATATATATTATTATTATTATATATATATATATTATTATTATTATTATATATTATTTTGCACAAAGCTCGTGCAGAAATGATGTCACATCACCATGACGCAGATGGTAGATTTGTTGCTGCTCAAGTTCTTATTGGCAAACTTACTTTAAATTTGGTTAATATTTATGCCACTACCTCCGATGACCCTGCCTTTTGGTCCTATGTCTCAGCTGAAACACTCAAAATTGGCAATGCGTCCCTCATAATGGGTGGCGATTTTAATCTTATCAGGGATCCTTTGTTGGACCAGTCTTCTGCTTTTAAGTTCCAGCCTAGCAAGGCATTCTTTGCTTTGAAATCTTTTCTTTCGGTTACCAAATTGATAGATTTTTGGAGGGGGGAACACCCTACACACACAAAGATGTTACTTTTTATTCTAATGCTTATTCGTTTTTTTCTAGAATTGATTATTTATTATCCTCATGTAATTTATGTCACATGATTAGTGAATCAGTTCTTCACCCTATTATGGTTTCACACCTTGCTTTAATCTATTTTTATCTATTTCCGATCCCCAAATTAATAATAAAAGATGGGAAATTAACTCGGAAATAATTCGTAACCCCACCAATTCTAAACAAAAAAATGTCTTCAGCTATTACTGATTCTTTTTTTTAATAAGAAGTCTTGTGACACCTCCAAAATCATACATTGGGATGGTTTAATAAGTTTATATCCGTGAAGTTTCAATTTCTAGAATGGCACATGAAAACAAATCTTTTTATTCCCACCTCAATGAATTGGAGACACAGATTGCAGCAGTGGAACAACTTTTTATTACATCTAGAGATCCCCAATATAAATCCCAACTTCAGAAATACCACTACGAATATAATTGTATGCTTAGTAAACAAGCAGGTTTACTTTATCTCAAAAGAAAAAAAGTAAATTTTCTATTTTAATTCTAATAAATCGGGTCGCTTGCTAGCTAATTATCTGCGTCTCAAACATGAAAGAGTTCGAATTCCAGCCAGCAAGTCGAATAAAGGTACATTGGTGACAGAGGTTGAGGACATACTGCATGAGTTTTTCATTCTACTCTTCTTTATATCACGAACCTCTTACACCTAACAACAGTGTTATCAGTGATTTTCTTAATTCCTGTTGATTGCCTCAGATTTCTGATAATGATAGAGCTGCCTTTTAGAACCCTATTGACATTAAAGAAATTTTTGCAGCAATTAATGCTTTAAAATTAAAATAAAACTTCTGTCCCGGATGGAATTACTGCTGAATTCTATAAATGCTATCAGGACCAATTATCCCCTTTTTACTTTCCCTCTTTACGGAGTTTCAGCATACTTCCATGATGGGGGGGGGGGGGGGGGTCTTTTAATGAAGCCACTATAATTGTTCTTCCCAAGCCTAATAAAGTTCATACTTTAGTCTCAAATTTTAGTGGACCTATTGGTGTAATGGCCTTAGATGCATTATCAGAGTTTTCACCCTTTTCCCAACTGTTAAGAATCAGACGCATTTCTTCTGACCCTGAGTCATGCGTACAGACCATGCATGAATTTAAAAACAAATTTCTAGCCAGGGGTTACCCCCCTAAAGTGGTTAATGAGGCTGCAAGCAGAGCACTGATGAAGAGCCGTGAGTCACTTCTACTTAAGCAAAACAAGCCTGTTTCTCCCAGTCGAGAAGTATTTGTATCCACCTTCTCTAGTAATTCCAATTTTATTAAAAAAAGCATCCTACAACGATGGGATCTACTTCAAAATGAACCTGATTTCCAAAATCTCTTTGCTGAGCCACCGCTATTCGCTTACAATAGATCTAACAACATAAAGGAGATCCTCAATCAGACCATTGTTAAACCCAACACAATGTTCAAAGGCATGACGACTTGCATGAACTGTTCACATTGTCACAACGCCATCACTGGCAGATATGTAACACATCCATGGACTGGCAAAAAGATTACTCTTAGTTTTGATGCTAATTGCAATAGTCATCATGTTATTTATTTCATTAAGTGTCCATGCGATCTGTACTATGTTGGGAAAACTGAAAGGTCAATACGTGTTCGAATTACCGAACATAAGAGCAGAATTCGCACAAAAACCACAAGTTCACCACTCGCAGTTCATTGGGCAGACAAAAAACATTCCATAGCTCAACTACGTTTTGGTATTTTGGAGAAAGTAACAGTACGTTCCGACAGGGATATTTCAAAGTTTATGTTACAACGCGAAGCCTACTTGATTTTGTTTATGCAAAGCCTCTTGCCCAAGGGGCTCAATGACAAGTTTGAATTGGCTTGTTTTCTTTAAAATTCCCCCTCGGGGGTTGCACTGCATATTTACAAAAGGTGATTTACGTATTGTGTTGATATCATTTTTTAAATAACCCTGACTTTTGTAAAGCATTATAGGTTTGTTGCATCAGTGGCTTTCCCTCTTCTTTTTTCCACTCTTTTTTCTATATCTAGTTTAATGAGGTTTTTTAATTATATTGGTCTTTAGTTTTGGTGTAGTTCACGACTGGATTAGAGTTCTCTTTCTAAGATGGCGACCTCTTGTCATCGGATTTGAGCAGTTTACACGTCAGTCCTGTTTCTATGACTAGTTCTGTTTTAAACACGCTAACACGGATTGCTCTCCAAACGCTATTGTTGGTGTTTGTTTCGCGTGGATTACAGTTTGATTGGGTAAGCGTCCCTTTACTATTGGAAAACTTTAGCTTCAGCTAGTTTTTGAGATTAGAATCCTGACATTTGGGTTTCGTTATATTTTTATAGTTAAAACGCTGAATATCATTGCAACCGCATTCTTAAACCTTTCGCGTGTTGCTATCTGCGGCGGTAAACGGAGGTTCACCCGGACGCTCAACCTGACATTGAGACATATTGCTGGTAAGTGGATTTTCACTGGTTTGGTCGGTGTGGATCCACTTGGGACGACTTTCTGAGTTTTGTTTTTATTTTTTGCAGCGTAACTTCAGGTGTTGCACAGATATATTCAGGTCTCCGTTCTCGATTTTTTAGCTGTGTTTCACTCATCGTAGTACATCAAGGTATGATTTGGTCCCGTTTAGATTACACACTGTCTTCTACAACAGTTCACAATTGTGGAATATAGGGTTTTCGCTTTTCCGCTTTTCCTCACAATTGCTTTGGTGGTGGTATTCCGCTTCTGTTGCAAAGACCATAATGCTATTCCTTAGAACCCTGCCTTTCCTTGAGCAGCATAATTGTACATGTGTTGATTATGACAATCCTTGATGTCTATATGTTAATTGATACAAATATTGTTCATTCTTATAGATTCCCCTGACGAAGGGCTGAATTTAAAGCCCGAAATGCATTGGGATTTGACATGTGAAATTGGAAGTACAGACTTTTGCTGAGAATAAGCAACGTTCTGTCAAGCTGTTTCATCTTTATTGACAAAGAATTAAAAAGACACATGAACTCAGTTCCATTGATGAAAATTTGTTTTTGGTGTTAAGAATTATCTACGTATGTCAATGTTCTATATTGTTTTGTCTTTGTGAGTAATTGTTCATTTACTACTGATACATACGACATATCCAAGTTATATTTTCATGTTTGAAGGTGATTACGCCCCACTTGGGCACTTGTAGTGCACTTGTCTTTCTACGCACCTGTCTAGATTATTTTGTTGTGTTCTTAGATGCAGAAAAGGCGTTTGATAAGGTTAATTGGCAATTTTTATTTATAACTTTAGAAGCTTTCCGTTTTGGTCCTATTTTTAGCAATATGACTAAGGCTTTGTATTCAGCCTCTATTTTCGTCAATGGTTTGTGCTCCACTTCATTTCGGTTATATAGAGGCAATCGACAGGGATGTCCCATCTCGCCTTTACTTTTTCTTACTGCAATAGAACCCCTCCTCTGCTCCCTTCGTAATAGTGATACTTATACAGGTGTTGTTTTGAAAGATACTACCATTAAACTTTCTGCCTACGGTGATGATGTGTTATTATATGTAACTGACCCTTCCACCTCTATACCTATTATCCTTGATATTATTCATAAATATGCTGAGGTTTCTGGTTACTCCCTGGAAACTAATAAGACAGAATGTATTCCATTAAATGCCTTTTGTAATTCTACAATGTTAGAGAATACGAATATAATTTGGTCTCCAAAAAAACTCAAATATTTAGGGATACTTTTTACTGGCTCGGTTAAAGATACAGTTGATTCCAATTGCTTTGTTATTTTAACAAATAACAGAGAAACTTGATTGATGGTCTAATTTACATCCAAACTGGTGGGGATGCATTGCAGCAATTAAAACGTCTATAACTCCACAATTTCTATATCTATTGTCTATGTTACCCTTCTCCTTCCCATCCACTTTTTATATTAAAATATATAAATTAACTACTAAATTCCTTTGGAATTATAAGCCCGCACGCATTAGTCTTAAGACTTTACAATTGTTCAAATGTGAAGGTGGGGTTGGTCTTCCAGATTTAAAAAAATATCATTTTGCATTCCTTGTGGCACAATGTTCTTTATGGTTCCACACTGTCCCCCTCTCTAATGCACCTAAATGGCTTATCCTGGGAAAAAAATATTTTGGCTCCATACCCTTTAATTGCTTTTCTCACCATGTCCAATGGCTCTTTTGATAAGTGTTCCCCTATTCTTGCCGGCTCTAAAATTGCCCTTTTATCATCATTTGATGATAGAATTACTTTGTCTTCCACAAAAAAAAAAAAGTTTCTCTTTGGTTCAATCCTAAACTCCAATATCATAAATATATTTCTTTTCAGAAATTATGGATTACTGCTGGTATTTTCTTTGTTGCAGAAATTTGTCAATATGATATGTTTTACACATTTGATGTTATTCAAGCCACTTATAAGCTGCCATTGTCTGAGCTGCCTAAATATACATTGTCATGTAATACAATTCTTAATGCTTATCCCCAACTACTTTCTATGTCTCAGTCCTCTGGTATTGAATTTTTTATTTCTGTGTTCAGCCGTTCAGGACATACAGCATCTAAAGTTTATTAAAAAAACGTACCACTTCCAATTCCTCTTTTTTACATTTGAATCAAAAACGGTCACCACACTTAATTCTTCATTCACTTAGCATATCCTGGAAGGAAATTTGGAATTCCAACACAGCTAATTATCTTCCAGCCACCCTTATACAAACTAATATTTACCTACTTTATCAATGCTTTTGGCCTCCTGACAAATTATTTAAAGCTAAACTTCTAGATACTCCAAACTGTTGCCACTGTCAATCTGTAACTGGTGACCTACAACACTTATTTTTCAATTGTTCTACCATACATCAGTTTTTAATCAGAAATATGGCATCTTATTACCCAGATCCTTAAGATCCAAACAACTTTATCATTTCATGTTCTAATTCTCAAATCCTCACTCTTTAAATCCATTTTATTCCCTATGGATTGTAAATTGTTGGATTTCCTTATTTCTACTGTAATCAAATCTATTACCTGTAATTGGAAAGACGCTACTTCACTTTCGGTTAATGCATGGTGGGAATGGATTATTTTTCTTAGACGTGGGCAATGTTTTTATTCACACTCTAAGGACTCCTCTTCCTCTAGATCTAGTATGTGGTCTAGTTTAGATTCCTACATCAGTACATGTTCTACAATTTAGGAAACTTATTTTATTTGTATTAATTAATCTTTGCTTACTGTAGCCCTTTTATGTTTATTATTTATATCATGTTTGTACTATTATGTAATGTTGGTTAAGATATTCTATTTTTTCTTATATAATGTAGTAGGTTTCTATACTATATGGTTCGGTATTATTTTTTGTATTGTGTTTCATATCTATGAAAATTTCTTCAATAAAACATTTGAACAGAAAAAAATAAAGGGACATTTGATGAGCCACTCCAGGTTACAGAACAGGTTCTGAACCTCACAATATGATAGGCAGGCTTACACATCTGGGCACATGTTAGATCAGCATGGTTGCAGAGCCAAACAACACTTCAGGATACCAGTTTCAGTTGGGCACTCAGGGCCATTCACCATGCAGTGGATGTTCCCACCCCAACAAGAGTAAATTAAGAATCATAATGACCAAGCCATTCTGAGCTGGTATGCAAGATTGTGGATTATGATTTAGCCCTATAAGGGCATGGCAGTGCCTGATTTAGAATTATATTACCGGACTGATTGAAAGCAGCTGTAAGAGCCCGTTGCACTAGGACTACTGTTTTGGTCTGCTGTATGATTTCGCATTGTATGGATTTTTGATCATGGAGTGTATTTTAACTGCTGTATGTTTTATGCATGTTCGTTTTTAACACTTTTTAACATTATGGAACATATGTATTTTCTTTCACTCTTATGGATACAATATTTATTTGAATAAAGGAATTGATCAATTGGGTACTGGACTGATCATGAACATTTCATCTCATATTGATTTACTGGTGCCTTACGACACCTGCATTTGCCAGCGGAGAAGGCTATTGCAGTTCCCATGTTTTGCAAGCATAGGGGGGGCTGCAAGAAACCTCTTTAATAAATACACAATATTTGCCTTGCCTGGTACATGCTAGGGGCCCAGGCGGGCTCTGTAGATCCTGGTGGATTCTCCTGCCTTTGAAAAACAATCTTGCATTACATATTAGTGGAGAGGTTAGGCTCCAACCCAACTCTCCCTCATATTTGACATTTGGGATAAGGTAATTCTGGACTATGAAGACATTTAGGAAAAATGGAGGCACAACACCCTTTTTATTGTAATTTTACCCGCGATATAAGACATTATGGGATATCTATGAATACTTATCCAGTGCCCCCACAAAAATATAATCTTCACAATGTTACTACAGTTGCACAAGGGTGCAAATTTGGTTTGCCTCTTGTATGTTAAGTTCTGGATGCTGGGAGACATGTATGCCATCACTGATAAGCGTGATTTCTGCTGCCAGCAGACTGAATGTATTGCGTTACATAGGAGGCACAGGCTTTTCATTTCAACTATGTAGACCAAGCTTAGTACACCCCTGTCCAATTAAAAAAAATAGTATCTCTCATAAAGGCTAATGGCCAGGCTGTGTCTGGCTGTGCACAGTCACATTTGATTTGTTACACTTAGCCTGGTTATCCCTATATGTTGTAGAGCTCTGATTGTCTGTATTCAACACACTGTATGATGGTGGGAAGTGCCGGGTTGATAGATCCCTTAGTGGTGCTACTTGGATATGTGGCAGACCTTTTTAAAGTAGATAGATTTTTCTACATTGCTAAGTGAGGCGTTGTGATGGTTTGGTCCAGCTGGCCTACTACAACACATGAATAGTGGCTGAGGGAGCTAGTCTATTAAAATATGTCTGAGCTTTTCAATTACATTTTTTTTATTTACATCAGTTAATTAAAACCATAGCAAGAAGAATAAATAATAAATATGCCTTTAAAATAATAAAAAGTTTATCAGTACACAAGGCAGTCTTCATTCTTGTGGGAACCAGTGAGCAAGGACTCTAGACTATGGACCTTACAGGCAGGAGATATTGAAATTTGGGGTGGAATTAGAAGGCTCACCAGTTCAACAGGAGGGCATTTGTACTTAGGTAGGCAATTTTGGCCTGTCTACAGTTTCAGATTCCTTTAGAGTAAAATACTTTTAACATTGAAGTTATAAAACATTATCCATGGGCAAGGCAGTCTTCATTCTTGTGAAAACCTAGGAGCAAGGATCTTCGACTCTGGACCGTACAGCCAGGACTTGTTGAAATCTGGTGGGGAACTGAAGGAATCAGCAGTTTAATATGGAGTCATCTGTACTTAAGCAGGCAAAAAGGACTGTCTACAGGTTTGGATCCCTCTAGCGTTAAATGCTTTTATCAATAGGTTTCTTCTTGGTTCCTTTAGGTCTGGACAAAAGCAGACAGGGTGGAGTAGATCCTCTCTTGGTGAACCACACAAACAACATGCAGTACCCTCTTTCCCTGCCATGATGGTTTCTCTACCAAAGAAAGAAAAGCATCTAGCTGGAGGGTCAAAAATGTCTTTTTCATGAAGGCGGATTGAAACATGAGGCCGGATTGAGAAGCTTCTAGCTATTGGCAGGCATTGATGTTTGTGATCTTTTTGTCAGAACTAGTTTGCCCTCGAGCAGAGATTTTTCCTTCACACACATTTAAAACAATTTTAAAAGGTTGGTTATGGTATTGACTGCTTCCATAAGCCTTTCAATTGTAGTGCTACTAAGGCACTTTCAAAGAAGGAGTTGATTGACGACACTGGGAGGCTAGTTATTGTAGACCCAAGTATTTTTGCTAGAGTTTTCACAGGAGTGCTTTAGCCTATAACAAGACTTTATTAAGGCACGCTGTATCGCAATTGATTGCCGTAAAAGGCCAAATTCTAGACAAATCTGTGCCGGTGATGCTTTTTTCCGAATCTTAAAGACTCGTCTATGAGCCATGGCGACTAAATCATCCAGGGAGGCTTAGTCATTACCTAAAAGCACCTCACTATCATAAGTGAGTAGCAGAAGAAATGTTTTTGCCATGACGGTTAGCAGTGGCTGGAAGCTTGGGTCTTCTAGGTAATATGAAAGGGTGCAGAAGGCTCCTGCAATAAGTGGGTTTCCTGTTCTTATTTGTAACTGCCTTTGGGTATGGAAGGGGCCTTTATCATCTATAAAAACTCCTAGATATCTTTAAGTGCCCAAATTAATAAGTGGCTACTTATTGAGTGACCACATTGTAGCTCTCTTTGTTCGTCTTGTGATGGACATGACTTTTGTCTTATTTCTGTTAATTTTCATTACTTTTTTTCATTTGCATACTTGAATAGTGCATCTATCAATCGCTATGGACCAATTTTTGAAGAACTGCAGAGGAAAACAACATTTGCGTACAGTAAATGATTCAGCTAAAGGTTGATTCGATAAACAGCCACTCTCCACAGCTGGGATAGCTGGAGAGTTGCTGTTTATCAAAGCAATTACCCAGTGGCGGTTTCTCTATGAGGGCGTCGGGGCTCCACCCCGTTACATTCATTCAACAATAACTAGTGCTCAGCTCATAGTTGATTTATAAAAAACAATTATCAGCTGCTATTTATTGTAGTCTACTACACTAACACTTTTATACTGCTAGAACTTGAACAAGGGGCACTGTCTGCCCCACTCACTGATATCTCCACTGTTGGACGTCACAAGAATGACTCTCTAGTCTCTCCCCGGTTGTTTGCGTGGCTGAGAACCTCACAGCCCTGAATGCTGTGATGTCATCAGCTCGGTAAAGACCTAGCTGCAAGGCATAGTCTCCACCCCCCGATGGCGTGGAGGTAAAGTTAGCCCGGACGTTTTAAATACAAGCCCGGGATCGAAAACCCTCCACGTCAATCAGAGAGTGGAGAGCTTGTCACCCCACCCTTTCCCAACTTGTTACAGGGCGGGGTGGGACCCCTGTTGTGACGAGTTGGGAAAGGTTGAGGCAGGCAGGAAGCCAAGGAATCGAGTCTGCGCAGACTCGACTTCAGACGGCTTCCCACGCATGAGCCTGCACTCTGCAGTGTGGCAGTCGGAGTGGTGGAAGCCATTTTTTACTGCGTCACTAGACGGACTGCGTATTTTAGCACAGGCAGTCTGTCCCGTCTTAATCATCATTACTGCACAGTGCCGGCAGCAGCTAGTCCAATAGTTGCTTGCCGCTGCCATAGCACTACTGCAGGTTGCTGCTCAAAGAGTAGGGCAGTAGGACTGGACTGACGTCTGATGTTGGGAACTCAGTCAGTTCACCTGCCCGGGTAAGGCCCAGGTGGGCATTTTTTAACTTCTATAGGCCCGTTTAGGGCCTTGTCGTGGTGTGGGGGGCATGGCATATTTCGACAGAGTTCACCTGGCTGGGGGTCTGCTGTACCTTCCTCCAGATAAGGGGTGCGGGGCATGGCCTATTTCCAAGGAGTTCACCAGACTGGGGGTCTGCTGTGCCTTCCTCCAGCTTGGGTGTGCATGGCTGTGTCGCCACAATGGCCACCTGATCAGGGTTCTTCCTTTGACCGTAGCAGGAAGTTGGAGTGTTTAAGCGCTCTGTTGGCTGACCTGCTCGTTCGATGTACACACGGCGGGCTTAGACGCAACCCTTGCCAGTTGATTTTATAAGTTTCATGAACATGGCTCAGCGCCCCATAGCTGTGCATACGGCCGGGGGCAGCATATTCTGTGGGGCTGCGGCCCCTCTCTGGTCCTGCTTATGGTGCGTGAGATGAGGTGGGGTTTTGGGGTACCCCAGGCTGCTGCGCAGTTGTGGAGGACGTAAAGGTAGTGTGAACATGAGAATGAGAGGGTCTGGCAACCCCCTATTTGCTGTGTCTCTGCATGGGTCTGCCTGGCAGGTGTGGGGGCAAGCGGTGGGTGTTCTCGGGGGTCGGTAGACACCCCTGGTGACAGATGTAGTCACCGTCATCACACCGTGAGGGCTTCCGGCGCTATTAAGGTGATCATGGTGATGTACGATTGTGCATATCAAGTGAGGGCCAGCAGCAGCCGTGATCTGTACCTCAATGGTGTAGCAGGCGCGGTTGGACACTTTGCTAAAGAAGGTGTAAGATGCCAGGCATATGTTCTATTTATTACAAATAAAATTAGGCTGAAATAGCTTTTTATCCCATTTCCGCTGAATAAGATTTGCACTGGAAATGGTGACTAACCTCCTGAAAAAAAGTGACCTCTCACCAAAACCGCCCAAGCTCAGCCAACCACTCTCAAACTTCACCAGCCGCCACTGCAAGTACCTTCATCAGATCTGATAAAAAAAAATAGACCGACGAGAGCCAGAGAGCCAGCACGCACCCTTGTTTGAGCCCCTGGTTGGTCACTTTTTTCCAAGAGAGGCAGGTTTCATTCCCCATTTTTACTCTGGTCCAAGTGTTTGTAAAGAGCAATTGGATTCCTCAGCAGGGGCGGTGGTATACACCATTTTGCAAACTTTGTCCATAGTTTCCTTTGATCCACACAGCCAAAGGCCAATTTCAAGTCAACAAAACATAAATGAACTGGAATTTTATTTTTTTTCCTCTTTATTCATGATGAGTGCTAGAGCCAAGATGTTAGTTGCTGGTACCTTTTAGGAACCCTGTTTCATTTAGGGGTACGATGTTATTTGCACTTGACTATGCTGTTAGGTCAGCCAGTAACGATGGCACAAAATATTTGGCCTCTTTATCCAAACGAACTTTAAGATAGTAGTTTTGTGGTTTGGATTTATCACCACCTTTAAATATTAGATCTATTATGGATCTACACCACCCATATGGTATAGTTTCTGAGATAAATGTGTGGCTGAACAGTGAGGGGAGTTTTCAGGTCCAAAATGAGGGGTGTTCTTTGTATATTGCAGAGGGAATCCTAATTGGACGGGGACGGGGACGGGGGGGGGGGGGGGGGATGGGGGAGGGAGCAACATCCCACTTCGCTTGTAAAAAATTTTTATTGTTGATTACTGGAAAAAAAGTTTGATTCCGCCTGGTTCCTGAACCTGAAGCACTTCTTTTGTTCAGTGTCTGACATCTGGAGCCTAACAGGAATGTCATCGATGACTGCCAGAGAAGCATTATGTTGATCCTGGGGAACATTCCCTGCAGTTGCTGATCATCTAGTTAGTTCCGTGGTAAGGTAAGAGGCCCAGATTACATTATATAGGTTTGATTTAATTAAAGTGTTAATAGATCTAGAGAGTGAGTGTACCATGTGCCAAAACATTCTGTTTACGGACGTGTTGTAACTTGGCCCACAAAGCATCTCAATGGAACCTCCTGTCCTCCTACTGCTGATTGTACTACTTTTTTGTGATTCTCAGTTGGTTAATAGTGTAGGGGGAAGATGCGAATTTTCTGAATGTTCAGAGGGGTTGATTCAGTTTCTGTTTTGCTAAGAGGCATGCTGGCAAGATTTTCCTCTGGCAGGGTGGCTGGCGGTCGCAAGATTCTTTTTTTTTTTTTTTTATTTCTTTTACAATTGCTACGATTATCCTTATTATAAGATGCAATGAGAGTGCTACAGAACACTTCCCAAGATAGTATTGGGTCGTTCTGTTCTAGCTTGCATTTGTTGATTATTTCCTCCGCCATAGATGCCATTTTAAAAATGGAGTATTCTGAAATTTTAATAGTTTCATAACCTGTTTATAGGCTGCCGGCATCTTTTAGTTCCTCCGGTAGCCTCGGTAGAGATAAGCTGACTTCAATGACTTGAGGGAGGTGGTCACTGTCAGAAGTAATTTCTATTTTGAATGGCTTTAAACAGAAGGAATAGATGTAATGACACCAGGGTGTAGTCAATACTTGATTGAGAGTTCGCCCCATAATACCTAAAGTTCAGCAGGATGTCATTGGTACTCCTACCATTTAACACCCTCATATTCAATGTCATTATTAAATGTTAGCCCATTTCATCACAGAGAGTACGTTTCCTTATATGTTGGATGGGACCTTCCTAGTAAAGGTTTTGAGCTAATAGGAGAACTTCTTTGACAGAATTTTGCAATACGTTCATATTAAAGTCACTGGTTAGAAGGATACTCGGCATAGGAGTCTTATTTTAGGTGATTTGCTAAGTGCTCCTTTAAGCACTGAGTACACCTATGGTTGATGTCTTGTTGAAGTGTTTGAGATGCCATTTTCCAGTGGGAAAGGGTAGCAGGGCTGAACGTAGGGCAAGATGGAGATTCTCCAAGAATCAAAATGATGTTTTTCTTTTAGCACTATCGATACAATGGCTGGGCAGGCAGAGTCTACAAGAGCAGTTTCTCTTAAATTATTCTTGTACGACGATCAACTTCAACTGAGATTAGGTTGTTGGTAGTAAGTGTATACAGCGAAGGCATTGCTCTCAATTGCAGAATGTTTCCTCTATTAAGGGTATCGTGCTGCTCTTTCTAATCATATTCTGGATGAAGGATGATCTTTGTATTGCCCTGTTCAGTTGAGGCAGATTTCGGAAAGCCTCTGTGACTATTATTGGGTCCTATGCGTACCAACCTATTTAGCTTACACTCAATCAAGTTGAAGGTGGCATGTTGTGATTTGGAGACAGATATTCTCTTCTACTCAGTATTTTACCTTGCTATCTTTATCCTTTCTGGTCGTTTTCATGGCTATTTGACGAGATGCCATGGGAGGGTTGATGATTATTTGAATGGGTCTGGTGGAGCCAATGAACAGCGTTCTCGGCTGTCTTGCAAATTTAGCACTCTGATTTTACATTCACTTTCCGAAGTTGGTTGTTGCTCATTTTGATGGCTTGGTCCGTACTATCGATATCTATAATGCAGGAATATCTATAACTCAGGTGACCTGCGATTGGACTAGTCATGGTTACGTTGTGAATGCTACCTGCAGCAGGAGGGTGACATATTTGTTGTTTGTCAACATCCTCTTGATGGGTGTTCCAAAGATTGGATAAATATCACATATGTTAGCTTAGGAGTTATTCATTCCTTTATTCCTCCCTTTTCTTGCCTTTTTGTCAGTGGTGAACTCTGCTGCACTCTCAATGGGTTGGCATCCTGTAGAGTACGCTGTTGAACATCTTCCCTCACAGTTAACATCTCTGAGGTCTCTTGGTTTCCGTTTCTAATCGTGGCCAACTGTTGTGGGTCGGTTGAAGATTGGACAATCGTCTTTGAGTTAATAAGTTGCTTCTTTGTCATGCATGTGGTGCTGTCCTTTGGCACGTGTCTCAGTGACGGGTGCAGTGATTTTGACTTGAGATAATTTGGAAAGGTTTCCCCTTTCTTTATCTGCCAAGCCTTTTTAGGTCTCACCTGGCCTTAGCAGTGCACATGCGCTGCTCTCGCCATGTGAGGCCTTTTGGAATCAATACAGTTTCGGAAGGGACTTGAAGCCCCGCCCTTGTTTTCAATTGGCACGTGTCATCGTTTATCTTAAACGCTGGTGGGTGATTGAAAATCAGGGTTTTCGGTTACCGCCTTGTTCACTTTTAGGACGGCCCATCTGGACAGGCTGACGCCATCTTGGTTTGCCGTGACGAAGTTGCAAACTGTGCCAATAGCATCGCGGCGCGGCATCTCTTCACTACACAAATGGTCCGCATTCCCAGTTCCCACACTCCATTATTTCAGTTTAAGGAGCTGCATACGGTGCATCGCTCCTATCCAGCTTGTTCCTTTGTTTTCAGCACGGTGCCACTTCATTGTCGCCACGCTTCATGTATATTACTTCCTGCATGAAATGCGCCACGTACACCGCCTCGGTGAGATTAAAAACTGGCACAGTTTGAGAGATACAAACTGCTTAAAGGAGATGGTCGTGTACGTGCTTGCTCGCGCATGCGAGCTTCTAACTGGTCACCGACAGGCAGGTTCACGGCAGCTGCACAAATGCCACTTCACAGGTGAGCGGAGACGCTTAGACGAGCGAACTTCTGTTTGGGCAGGAACATCAGCTACACAGTTAGTAAAGCGAATTCTAGGTTTGAGCAGTGTTTTAAATGGGCAGGCACGCTCCGGTACTGAGAGCAAGCACTTCTCAGCATTACTGTAATACATTTAATTGGAGAGCACCGGCACTTCTAAGGAGCAAACAGGTACTCTAAAGAGAGAGTACCTGCACTTCTATATTTTCATTTAAAGCACTGGGGTTGAGACTCACCAGAGACACCCTGAAGAGCGGAGGCCGTGAAGGTGGCCTCAATAGCATCTCTTAAAGTAGGCAGCTGTGACGTAATTGAAAATTGGCAGACACATCCCCGGTTCCACTGTGGCATGGGATACCACTTGCCTACACATGTCAGGCAAGGTGCTAATGCTCTGGTTTGCAAGGGCTTTCAGATACTGTGGGTGGACAAGGCCAAACAGACTATAAACGATGCCCAAACGCAGAGTTCTCCAACATATATCCATAAAAGCTGGGTCCATAGCAGATTTTAAGGATAACCACTTGGTAAATTAGCGTAACTCAGACATATTCCATGTAAATTAATCTTCTATGGATATCCAGAAATTCTGGCATCAGCCTGGCCCTGCTAAATGTGGAGCTGAAATCCGAAGTGAATGCCACGTTGCTAGAATTAAATGTCAAAAATACTGATTTTACATTCCTAAAGTCAAACTTGTGTGACCTAAAAGGCATGTTCAGGAATTATGTTGTGATAAATGTCTTGTAGGTACATCTAATTCAATGCAGTTTCCCTCAAGATATAGGCCTGTATCACAGTATCTACTCAAAGTCATGGCATCTGTGTCTCTAAAAAAACAAGCATTGAAAATGCAATAGGTCTCGCATTTGATTAAGTTAAAGCCATTTGCTTTGCTAATGGTATTGTATTCTAGCTTTGCATTATTTAGTGTATATTTGTGATATGTGCATATATTTGCACTCCCCTCGCCCCTTTTGTCTGCCTCATGATATTGTAATATTCACTATACAAAATTAACGCACATACTATTCTTCTATTTATTCACCTCCGAAATCTGAAACACTGCTCTTTCCCTACTAAGGCTATGCTTTAAACTACTACACAGTTAACAAAACAATTCTAACTACATACAACTACAACATTTTACAAATATACACTAAATAATGCAAAGCTAGAATACAATACCATTAGCAAAGCAAATGGCTTTAACTTAATCAAAGGCGAGACCTATTGCATTTTCAATGCTTGTTTGTCTTATTCGTTTCGAAGATGGATGGTGCCAAGCTTAATTTTATATTGTCCAATCATAGGGTCAGATTATTAGGCAGGGTACCCAATTTATCCATTACTGGAGTCACTTTTATTTTGCTTTGAACCCTCATGGTCTGAAAACGAGATTATGGGTTCAAGTAGGCCTGGTATATCGCTTCTATTCGAGAATATAAATGTAGAGGGGTCTTTAAGATACATAAACTTGTTTTGGTTCTCTGTTTCTGATAAACATACATGATGTTGGGGAAACCAAGCTACCCGAATCCTGGATTCTTCTTGATTTCACAATACGAGTAGAAGGCTCCTGCTTCTGCTTCCTACAGAGAGATGTCTGGGGGACTGTTACCCTAGGTATGCCCAACCTCATTATTTTTAAAATAGTCTGAGAGCTGGGGCAGATAACCAGTTGGCTGCCCCCCAGGTAAAGAAAAGGGAAGGATTAGCATTTCTACTTACAGCTGATTAAGATGGCATGCAGAGGCAGCACCAATCCGATAGGTTAGCTGAATTTGAAGCAGTCAAGCCGAGAAGGGAGAGATGGTGGCAGGCATGGTAGGGAGATGGTGGCAAGTATGGCGGGAAGATCACTGCTGCGCAAACTGCATCGACTACTAGGCCACCCACTTCCACGCCTAGCGGGACTCAACTCAACATTCCCAGAATTAACTCCCGGTAACTCACCAAGTCTGTTTGGTTCCAAAATAGAGCCACACAAGTCCAATGGAGCAAGGTTGTGGCACAGAACTTTCACTCCAAATTGGACCAAATTAGTCTCCTGTAGCCTTTGACCGCCAAACCCTAACCACTGTACTCTGGGGTCTAAGCTCTGTCCACCGTCGGTCTGCGGCACAACGGCTCAGCAGTTTGAAGGCTCTTAACCAGCCCTCACTGCTTCCCGGCCAGCATTAATAAAAGACTGCCTTATCTTGCCTTTTCTCCCTTCTCCTCTGTTCTTATCCCCTCACCTTCCACAGGGAGCAGGAACCCGGGCCAGAGAAGGAAAAAAAAAATGAAAGAAATCACAGGGGAGGAGTCGGGGTCAGGGGCCAGACAATCGAAAATCCAAGGGGCCACATGTTTAGCTTTGGCAGTTAGTTGAGCTGGACCTGAACCAGATGGGATCGAATTGGGTCAGACAGCTGTGACATGGCAGGCACAGCAGCTCTGTAAATCTGCTGATCCACAGTTCCTCATCGCAAGGGCTCCGCTGCTCCAGTGCGGTGCGTCGTGACTCACTTCCACCCGCGCCTCACTTTATAAAGACTTTAGTCTAAGCTTTTGGAATTTCTTAATCGCGCATCAAACAGGCCGAACTATATATGGGGACTTATGCATGTGTACCTGTTGCCCCAGAATGCCATCAATGCTGGAAGTTATACTAGAGATGGTTTTTAGAAATGTTCACTGAATATTAGGATTGTTCATGAAAAACATAGGGCATGTACTCTTTTTCCATCTTTCCAGTTTCAAAGCAATTAGACGATGCGTTCTGCACTACATAATCTACTATAGCACAGGTGATGCTTTATTGTATTTGTGTAAATCTTGCTCTCATCCTTTAAGGTACAATGTAGTACATGGACATATACGTACATAGTCTTTCTTTATGGCACTTGGTTCGTTCTGAATTTAAGTTTGGCCCATGGTCCTTGCTGTTTTCATTAAGAATCAACATTTAAAACGGACACTAGTTCGCTGAAGGAGTCATGAGCAGTTCGAGTTTAGAGCTGGAAGAAAAAGAATGACAGAAAGTTTTCTTCAAACAACTACCCAGAGCACAATCTTTCCTTAGTATGGAAGGGATACTCCGTTCTTGGAGCCATGCTCTATCCAGCCAAGTCTCTCCTTGAAGTGGTTAATCACTGCGGGTGAAAAGTGGAATTGAAAACAGAGACTTTTAGATGAACTGTCACCCTAGTAAGCACAGTTGCTTCAGGGGGCTCCCTATTTTTGATATGCGATTGGTGGCAGGTAGAACTGATAAATGATAGGTGAACAGTGGGTATGCACTCCTTGCCATGTTTAATCCTGACAAGTACTTATTTACCTATCCTCACTATTCAAGTCCAGGGGAAATTGGGTCCCTACAAACAATACATTAAATTTGCCATTTTTTTACTGGTGTTACAAAATGCACGTCAATAAAAGCACTGCTGCCCCCTTTATGATCTAACTGGTGACCATTTCTAAACTCCTCAAACACACGAGAATATTTTGTGTTCCATCTACTCACTTTTTTCTCATCTACTCAATTTGCATAATCCCCTTCAAACCAGACGTTCAAAGTCTTCAATCAATGGAAATCACCATTTCCAATTATGCCAATACCATTTATTTTGCACACCATACCTAATATTCACATATTCTTTTCTCCCAGATCTTTCTACAGCATTCTTAACAATCACACTACATTACTCTCAAGCCTTGCAATCCTTGGCGACACTAGCTGAGCCCTCAAATGGATCTATTTCTAAGTTTCTGTTGCCTCACTAGATACCTCACTCTCCTCACCAAGCCTATGAAACATCAGCTTTACCCAATGCTGGGTGTTGGTTCAATCTTGTTCTTCCTCTATATAGTATTGTGTTGTGATCTGTTCTCTTTCGCTTCTCCTAACTCCTATATGCCGACTGCACTCAAACCATCTGACTTCCAACCTGAAACCCTCATCTCCAGTCACACACCCAAATGTCTCGGAGAAATCTACCAAGAGCTGGCCTTCTGAACCCTTATGCTTAACTCATCTATATCAGTGCCTAAGGATTTGCGTGCCACCTCTATAGCCAACTCAGTTTTTCTTTTCCTCCATAAACTCTGACCTTTGTTCTATTTGACAAAAATCCTTGGTATTCTTTGTAACCTGCCCATGAGTTTGGAATCAATCATAATTGCAACCGCCATGGAACTAAGATACTAATGTTTAAACATAGGGAGGTTTTGACCACACATCTCAATCACTCCAGTAGTCCTGAGCAAACTATCAAAAAGGCAGTCAGTCACTGTTTTTTGCCTTCTCTACACAGAGAAAACAATGTTTCTCTCAGCATGACTTGACAATCCTGTAAATCCTTCTCAGACATACGCCCACTTACTCATGCCTTATCCCAACCCCACTGTGATTTTCAGCTGACAACATGACTTATGCAACTTGTTATTTCTTATATTTTAGTCTATCCATGACTCCTCTGTTATCGCCCTAAAATCTTAATCCTGTGTGTCGCTGCTCACATCCTACATTTGACCATTATGAACTAATGGGGTAACCCAATCACTGTCCATGGACCTGGGCATCATACGATATAGAACATCAATTGGTCATTGGACTCTTTTTCACGCAACAAGTTAAAACACGTCTGTAATTCAAAAGCAACTTGCAAGCAGAAACATATTCAGCATATAGTAATCAATACATGATGCACCTTGAGAAAGAGAGAATAGATACCCACCGTTTTAAACAAAAAAAAAAATCGATTTTATTCATAGTATCAAAAAACAAGGTAAGGCATTACTAAGCAAGTAGTCGTCAAGAGGTTGCTCCAAAGAGTAGGAGAGAAGTGAAAAAGAGTGCTCGTGTGTGATAGAAATTGGAAAGAACACAGAATGAAGGTGGTTTGATAAAGGGGGTTACAATGATTTAACATATACAACTGGTTATTACATTATCATCAGTTGGTTGTAGCCTGTCCATGAAACATAATTCTTTCATTTGTTCAAGATCATTCATATGACGAGGCAGAGAAATGTATCATCTGTTCAAGGGACGAGATGGTGGTATCATAAGGTACAGGCCCTTATTGGGGGTAGATGTCGACTGTATCATTGTATATTTCAAACCCAGTAGCTTATTGGCTATCATCCCAATAGATGCTATGTCTGTGAGAGAAACTATTATAGCGAGGATTACATTGATAAACAACTGTTCCCGCCACTGGATGGTGCTTGGGATAGAGACAGTCCTCCATGCACCACATCAAAGTTCCAGTCCTTAATGCCTCAACTGAAACTTGCTTCCTGTTGGTATGTGGGTATCTGCACGCTCCTAAACCTCAAGAATGGACTCAAAACGTACTTCCTCCTATGAAGACATGATCACCAAATCATCAAAATACATTATTGGACTCATAAAGAGCCATGCAAGTTTGCCTAAATACATTTCATTAAAAAAAAAAAAAAAAAAAAAAAGATGAACAGTAAAATACAGATTAATAAAAATACCTAATATTTACTACGAATCTTTAAAACAGTAAATAGTTAATTTAAAACTCCATATATAATATCTATAGTTCTAAGGAAAGCAGGTAAACCCTCGCCAAATCATGAGCTCTAATCCCCGATGTTCGTAATAATGGACGAATAAACTGACTCCTCGGGGAATATAAAATGTACAAAATAAAATAAAGTGCTTGGTGCTTTGAGATGAAAGGCTGTCACATGAACAGACAGGAAGTGAGGAAACCATGTGCACTGGCTAGTAAATGCAGCCAAAAAATGTATGGTTTTTAAACGGAACTTGGTCAGCAGAAATCTTTGCCTTTCATTTAGATTTATTAGCAGATAAAGAGCAAGTTGTATTTGTGGCTGACGAGAAAGCTTGGAATGTCCAGCGGTATTACACACTGCACTTGGCCGCTCAAGGCTTTGATAAAAAAGAGATTTGTTTGTAGCAGATGAGACATGTCTCAGAGTATCTGGATTTGTGTAATTCTCTGAGACGCACATCTTAGAAAAACTCGTTTTAATGCAGCTTAGCCAGGGTATGTCAAAACAGCTGTCCAATTCCATACAGTCTACTAATATCGTTCTGCAGAAATCAGCCTCTGGATTATTCCAAATTCTTACCAAGAGCAATAATGGCTGCAGTGTAATGTAATCTTTTAAAAAACTTAGTCCAACTTCCTTGTGACAGGAAGAGGCGGAAGAACTCTGGGGCACTGCAAGAAGTCTCCTTATGAATTTATTTTCTGCTACTTGGAGTGAGTTACAATTTACATACCCCCAAACACCAGCCCCAAAGGTTACTACTGAAAGTGGAATCAATCGACTTTTGTAATTGTATGGCTCTAACGTTAATAGGGATTTCCATTTAAAATCCACATTAATATATGACCCCCAGGTAAGTGAAAGGAGGGACTTTCCTAATTTCGTCATCCCCGAGTAAAAATTCCCTTGTTTTAGACTTTATTGGTCCAAATTTCATTATTAATTATTTAGAACGATTAACCTTAAGTTCTAGATCATTTATGAAAGCATTAAAAGTGTCAAGCTAAATTTGCAAGCCGTTAGCTGTCCTGGCTATCAGGACAGCGTTGTCTGCATATAGTAATACAGGAATTCGTCATGTTAGTCCTCGGGGCGTCCTTCCCCACCTTACATAATTGTTCGCCTAACCCATTAATTTATTTTAAAAAAGAAATGGGACCAGAACACACCCCTGCCTAACCCGCAGATCAGAGGAGAATTCTACTGTTAAATCCCCCTTCCTGTTATACCATCCTGAGGCTGATGTATATTCGTGGAGGTAATAATTGCTCCATCGATCCCTAACTGTGCAATTAAAGACCATAATTTGGGACGGTCCACTGTATCAAAAGCACAAGTTAAGTCCATGAAGGCAAAGTGCACACAGCCCATTTGTGCTTTTGTGTATTTTTGAACAAGCAATGCCAGATTTAGTGCCCTGCTCCGCGGTTCTAAGTCCTAGCCGAAACCCAAACTGTTAGATCGAGAGCGCTTGAGAATCAAGCGCCCACATTTCAAATTTAGACAAGATAACCCTGCCCAAGATTTAAACTGAGCCATTCAGCAGAGAAATAAGGTGATAACAATGAGGATGGCTGTTATCACCCTTTTTAAAAATCGGGACTATAATGGCTTCCTGCCATGTCTTAACTAAGGGCCCCACAATAGCAGCTTTTATAACATTAGTTATTAACGGGGCTCAAAAATCTGGTAGCTATTTATACAGATCAATAGGATTTCAGAGCCTGGGCTGCTCTTGTATCAGTGGGAGCTTTCGAGTCTGAAACCACATTTGCTAGCTGAGGGTTACGAGCGAATATTTTCGAAAAGTGTTCTACCCAGTGTTTAGCTAATACTGTGGTATCTTGTTTGGTCATTTCTTCACCGAGAAAGATAGTCGAGATTACAACCTCCTAGAAAGCACATGAGTCTTTTAATGTCAAGGCAGTTTTTAAATCTTCCCAGGCCTTCTCTTTCAGATACATTTTTCTTTTCCTATTTGTCTCTTTATAGCCTTTCCTAGCTTTTGCTACTTCATCCTTACTCCTTTGGATTTTTGTCAAAGTACGCCTTAATGTCCTATGAGCTACTGAACATGCACTATTAAACCATCCTGGGGTATCAGCTGTTCTAATGTCACATTTAGTTAATTTATCTGCCATTATTCTGTTAAGGGTTGTAAAAGCGAAGATAACATCCTCTGGGGTAGCAGAATCTGAAAGGACTACCTCAATTTGTGCCTGGTTATTTGCCATAAGATCTCTGTGGAAGGCCGCCTTATCGTTTTTCTCCAATGTAATATATACACACTTATTTTTGTTATATACGGTCCAGTGTTGTAATTTCTTGCCCTCCTTATTACTCTGGTCGAAGTTTAGAGTTAACATAATGGGATTATGATCGCGTATATAGCTAGTCATTACCACACAGCCTTTAAAAAACTAAAATCTTTACCAATTAGAATGTACTCAATAATGGAGTTGGATGTGGCTCCCATACATGTTGGAATCTGGGGTGGGATGGTTAAATCCAGATCTTGAGCAAATATCAAACTTAACAAAAACAACTCTATTCAGCGAGTCCCCATATGGTGTGCGTTTATGTTTAAATGTATTTATTGGCATTTGCAACATTTCAACAATATGGTGTGTGTTTAAAGTAAATCAGGGGCTGGTCTCTCTCATCACAAATGCCACATGAACCCTGAACTCTGGGGTCACAAATTTCAATATTAAAATCTTTGGCTCAGATTATTTGAAGATCCTTTGAGTGATCATAATGGGCTTGAGATATTGCATCCTCTAGGCCACGGGTACTCATAGTACGGCCCACGGGCCGCCAGCAGCCCAGGAAGCCTTCCTTGGCGGCCCAGGGACCTTGCAGACATCGTACCTGTGTTTTTTTAAAGTGTCAGCAAACACCGCCGGTTGCAGCAGCGCTGACTCGAGAGACTCTGCTCTATGGGGGCCGGGCGATTCCAGTGATAAGAGTGGAGATGCAGGGGCGCTAAGAGGTGAAATACAAAAAAGCCTCACCAACAAGTAAATGGTCTTTTAAAGACCTGTGAAGTACTCGGGTGCGGCTGTGTGTGCGCCCGGAAGCTGCCACACATGCGGGGTGAGGTGACAGAGGACAGCAGGGTGTGAGAGTAGGGCGCCAAAGGGGGGCTTTGATCTGACAGCTCAGGGTGAGAGTCAGAATTAAAGCCAGCGACAGATGTGACCCCAGGCCAAGTGGTGAGACTCAAACCCCACGAAGCAGCAAATTCAGAGAGAAAACGAGCTGGCTTTTACATTACACAGGGAGAGGGGGGAGCTGTCTCTGGGCTGGTGACGGGGACGTGTAGACAGTACGAGTGCACTTATTTATTTTATTTAATGCGTTTTTATATAGCGCGGACTTTACTCGAAGGTGTCAGAGCGCTTCACAATAGCAGCAGTAATGATACATAAGGAGCAAAAATACAAGTGAGCATGTTACAAAATCAAATGGTACGTTACATGAGGCAATAGTGACAATTGTGCAAGTATCAAGGGCAAACAAAATACAAGAGGTAGCAAACGATACGTTACAAACGGAAAAAGTGATGTGTGCAGGTTACAAGAGCATACAAAGTACATGTAGAGGTAAAAAGAAAAAAAAATTGCAATAAATGGCCGACACTCAGAACACTAAAACAGAAGTTACGTTACATGAGGCAGTGGTGGCCGTAGTGCATGTATCAAAAGCAAACAAAATACAAGCGGTAGCAAACGCTACGTTACAAAAGAAAAGGTGACGTGTGCATGTTACAAAAGCGATCAAAATACAAGTAAAAGTATAATACTGCAATATATGGCAAACACTCAAAACACAAAACACACTGGGAAGGCACTTCTATAGGCATGGAGAACAGAATATCCTATAATGAACTGACAGAGAGAGAGAGACGGACAGAGAGAGAGACAGGGACAGACTGACCGAGACAGATAGAGGCAGGGGCAGACAGAGGTAGATCGAGGCAGGGACAGACTGAGAGACAGATAGAGGCAGAGACTGATAGAGGTAAAGAGACAGAGACAGACAGCGATAGAGAGAGAGAGACAGATAGAGAGACATGATAGAGACACAGATAGAGGCAGAGACAGATAGAGGTAGAGACAGGGACAAACAAAGAGATCGAGGCAGAGGGAGGGACAGACAGAGGGAGGGAGGGAGACAGAGGGACAGACAGAGAGACAGACAGAGAGGGAGAGAGGTGTGTGTGCTGGGTCTGGTGGCTCAGTGGACAAGGCGTCTGCTGCAGGGGCCTGTTTTCAACCTCATGGTCACAGTTTTTCTTTTGCTCTAGCCCCACCCCCTCCCCCACTGACCCCGCCTCCCCCGACCCAGCCTGAGCTCTAAACAGACTCAGATTCCTAAAATGTACGATTATACAGTCCCCAGGTGATGACTCTGGGGCTAAGCCCACCCAAGTGACTTCTTGTAGAAAAAAAAATTGCCTGGAGAGATCACTTGGCCAATTAGAGTTTCTCTTCAGTCAGGAAGAGGCTTTATTCACTGAAGATACATGGGATTCATACTGCGCCTGCCGGAGAGAGGAGACATTCCCCAATACTATTATCTAAGGTGTACACGCCGGGGGAATATTGGGTCCTACGTCCTTTGGGTCAGGTTGATTAACACTATTTAATACCTGAAGCATCCTATTGTCAGTGTACTGTGATTCTCGTACCACTTGTTTAACTGAGGGCTGCGCGGATGATAATAGAGTTTCAGAACTTAGGACTTGCATATGCCTCGATTCTTTTCTTTGTCGGGTGACATGTTCTTTATTTGGAGGCCCAATATTTGCCCTTCGTGTTCCTTGAGAGTTCCCCTGCTCTTCAAAGGCAGATACTCTATTTATAAGCCGTTCTTGAGCCAATATTATGTTGTCAATCTTTCCCTCTAAGAGCGTTAATTTTTTTATTGTCCCAGTGCATAATTTGACTATAGAATTTTGGGTGTTCATCCAATTGTTCAAAACTGACCGGATAGTTCATGCCAGTTTTCTTTATATCAAGGTTATCTTTTGAAGTCCTTCTTGTGTGTTTTTTTCCCTGGATTTATTTTTTAGGTCTCGCCTGACCCAGCGCATGCGCTGGTCTGGCGAGACTTATTGAGAGGGCTCCAAAATGTGCTACCAGGCCAGCATAGAGCTACAGTGCATGTGTGCGGGCGCGCGCGCCACGCTTGACCGAGATTACTTTCACTTTCGCTGACGCGCGGCTGCTTTGATGTTTGATCGCGATCGCGATCACTTTCGCGGCACCACGGCCGCTTTGTAGTTTGATCGCGATCGTTATACTTAGAGGCGTGTATTTTAATTCTTAAAGTAGTGTTTTCAACAACACCCCATCTCACCGGTTTTATTGCGGCCTGGCAAACGTACAATGGAGCCCTTACAGTGATGACAATGGCCCTGTCTCATAGTTTGAGGCTGGCTTCAGTGTCGCATGGCCGGCACCGCTCGTACTCAATAGTCCGGGGCAATGAACTGATGAGTTGTTGAACAGCTCGACCACTTTCGTTCGAGTACAAAACGTGTTCTCTTCTTCTTTCCTCCTCTTCAGCAGCTTCCAAATGTAAATAGGGCACATCACTGTGGTACGTCAGCTGCATAAGAGCCCTTCTGCCATTTATTGGTTTAATGTCTTTAGCGCAATGTTTTTGTGACGCGTAAATAACCTTGGACCCAACCGGTGGTCAAAGAGTGCCACTTGGACTCCATCTCTCCAATCCATGTTTTTTCCCCTTTCTTTTCTGACACAAAAAGTGCTCGGTATACCCATTTGTTTGATGGCACTGTGTAACCACTAAACCCAAGTGAGAGGGTTTGGCTTGCTCCAGAGTTTTGCTTTTCTTTGCGGCACCTCCTCTGTCTGGTGTCAGGGGAGGGTTTCCACCACCAGCATGTTTGTTTGATTCCCTCCCAAGCTTCTCTCAGCAGCAGGGCTCCGTTCCTACCTCTGATCCCACACCCCACCCCTGCCTCTCCATGTTGACCCTGTTATGTTCACAGTCACAATGTACTTTCAAAACAGCACAACCCGCGCATATTTTTCACGCATAAAGGCCTGCTTGAACCTTCAAAGAAATAAAGGAGAGGGGTGGGGCTTCTTAGAAAAAAAAAACCATTGGCATAGCCAATAGGTCTCGCCTTTGGGACCTTATAAGTGTTTAGCAATGCAACACTTGATGTTGTTGCACCAAGGATATTGTGCTGGATATCTAAACACTTATAAGGTCCCAAAAGCGAGACCTATTGGCTATGCCAATGCTTGTTTTATTTGGGCTGTGTGTGGGCAGAGCGGGAATTAGGTTCAGGGTGGATGAGCTTCTGTTATTCATCTTTATTCAAGTCTTGTGTACTTTTCTTACGTGGGGGACCTGTCCAACCGAGATATGAATTCTAGTACATATAACGGTTGTGTATCTGTGACCACACAAGGGTTGGAGGTCGAGCAAGGAGTGCGTTCGTAATTCTCTACAGGAAGTAGTGATTCCAAGCTCTTTGGAGGCTTGGACGGGGTCTCTTTCACAAGAGCCTTTCTGTATAGATTCAGTTAGATCGTCATGTGCAGCTTTAGGGACAGTATAAACAGTGTTTCTTATTGCTGAGTCCATCCTTGCCTCAACCCTGTCAATCTCGTTTTCAATGGCACCCATTCTCAAAGTCAAATAGCTTTTTATTGAATTGGATTAGGCTTCACGCTTTTCCCTTGTTTGGGTCTAAGTGACTCCCCTTTCTCTTTTCCATCTTGGGGTCGCAGCAGATTTACCTTATTAAAGATTTGCCGGGTCCGGGAACACTCTTCACAGGTAATCAGTCCGAGTTTGGTTGCAGGAAATAAAGATAATAAGACCAAGAGACTGGGCCCAGCCCAACCGCCTCCAGACGCAGACGGGCCTGCCCTTGGCCCGGGCCAGGCACACCCGCGTCCTGCGCTGCGGGAGACTGGTGTTGATTGAGGGGAGTGAGGTCCATCTCACTCACAGGTGCAGGCTGGGGGACTGAGTCCCACCCCAGCAGAGGACTGCAGGCTTGGCGTTGCTAGCTATACACAGCCTGTTTTGAGGGGAGTAAAGCCCTCCCCCTCACAGGTGCAGGCTGAGGTACTGAGTCCCACCCCGGCAGAGGACTGCAGGCTTGGCGTTGCTAGCTATACACAGCCTGTTTTGGCGTACCGTGTTGCGGGTGACCGGTGTCAATTTTGAGGGAGTCAAGCCCTCCCCCTCACAGGTGCAGGCTGAGGGACTGAGTCCCACCCCGGCAGAGGACTGCAGGCTTGGCGTTGCTAGCTATACACAGCCTGTTTTGGCGTACCGTGTTGCGGGTGACCGGTGTCAATTTTGAGGGAGTCAAGCCCTCCCCCTCACAGGTGCAGGCTGAGGGACTGAGTCCCACCCCGGCAGAGGACTGCAGGCTTGGCGTTGCTAGCTATACACAGCCTGTTTTGGCGTACCGTGTTGCGGGTGACCGGTGTCAATTTTGAGGGAGTCAAGCCCTCCCCCTCACAGGTGCAGGCTGAGGGACTGAGTCCCACCCCGGCAGAGGACTGCAGGCTTGGCGTTGCTAGCTATACACAGCCTGTTTTGGCGTACCGTGTTGCGGGTGACCGGTGTCAATTTTGAGGGAGTCAAGCCCTCCCCCTCACAGGTGCAGGCTGAGGGACTGAGTCCCACCCCGGCAGAGGACTGCAGGCTTGGCGTTGCGGGCTGTACCACAGTCCGTTTTGGCCAGATCAATTACTGCCCCCATATGTATACACACTCAAGGCAAGAAGTAGTAAGCAGCACCAGGCAAAACATCACGTTACCACAGAGACCCCAGAAGCAGGGAATGGCGAACCCACATTCTCATAGAGAGCTCAAAGGGAAAACAGAGCCACCTTGTAGCAGTGTATCTCGGCCACTCGAGGATAATTTAGGTTTGGAATTTCTTTTTGTCAACATTAGCTATTTTAATATGTGAATCTACTAAATATCATGAAGTTTAAGTAGTTCTTATATTGTTTCTCATTTGTTTTATATTGTGATGAGGGGCCGATGTCATGCTTAAAATTATAGCTTTTGCGAGCCGGTAAATGCCCTATTGTGGCACAAAGTTTAAAAAAAATAGTTACAGCTTGCAAGCAAATAACCCAAAGATCTGCCATATACAGCACCTGCTGTTGATTTGAATATGTCCCGTCTACCAAAATGTGTGGAAAAATGTGCCCAGAAATATGCCTCATAGAGAATTAATAATATTGTTAGTAGCATCACTCGATATGTGCTCATGACCCCATCTCACTATTTCTTGGGCTCTTTTTAATGGCATGCCCAATTAACAGCCATACTTTAATGTTGCAATTGGTATATTTAGCAATGTGTAGCATCCAGAGACAGCATAGCTTTGCCACTGAAGTTGCCAACTCCACTGCCCCCATCATTCACTACCTTTGTTGATGTGCCAAAATGGTATTGAATTCATTCCCCATTATCAGAAGAAGCAGTGATAGGCCCAGAATTGGGCAATGTTAACTTGTTCTCTATGTTGGAATGCCAAATAATGGTACATTTATTTCAAACTAATAACATTCCATAAAAAAATGGTCAAATACCCTTTTTGCCAACTTGATATTCCAGTTAACATCTTCACAGCTCACTTTATAATATTGGCTAGAATGTATTTCTGTATAATACATGGAAGCCTGCAGCCCCGGTATAAAAGCCTACCTCGAATTTCCTTGTCATCTCCAATAGCAAAATTACACAGCTGCTTAACTGTAATAGTTTATTACAGTTGACTTCTGACATTACAATGCCTACTGTCCAAGCCAGCAGCCAAGTTAAAAGGCAGGTCACAGAGCATAATTGCAGCTGCAGTTCAAACAAAAGCTGATTATACTAAGTTGATTCTAAAATTTCTGTTTATGATGCGTTTTTCCCCAGAATCGACTTTTTTTCTTGTGTCTGCAAACAACCTATCTCTTCATATCAGCAGTGGCCCGTCCTGGAGGGCGGAGGGACCCAGACGCACCACCTTTTTCCAAACATGATGAGTTTTTGACAGGCTGAGCAAAAGTACGCCTGACAGACACTCCATGTTCAGATCAGGCAGCCAAGTGATGTACTTGTGCTAACTATGCAGACTTCTGGCTGCCTGAGCGGAAGTTTGCTGGGATCAAGATGGCACAGCCGTGTGGGTGTGGCCTCTTCAGTCCGGCAAAATGCTTGGTGGTCTTCTCCCTCATGACTACTGGAGCCTCACTGATATCCTCAGACCTGGGCACTTTAGTTTTAAGCTCTGAAGTGCCCAGAGCCGAGTGTCCATCAATGACGCTTGTTACAGTGTTGGGTGGGATCAGCAACTCACTGACCTCATCCAATTTTGTGACAAATCAGGGACTGCCACATCTTCTAATTGGATGGCTCATAAGGCCAGCCAATGAGAGCAGGCGTCAGTCGCAATCGTCAGGAACCAACCAAAGAGCCCCTCTCACCATCTGAGATTATTGCTGCGGCACGTTACATTTTTTTATGCCCCCAGTCCCCTGTTGTACATTGTAAAAATATTGCAAGCAAGCACGGAATTCCATGACCTTGTAAAGGAACTTCAGTCTTCTTCCTCTATACCATGGGTACTCACAAACTTTCTCTCGGGGGCCAAATTTACAGTGTGGTTTATGGCCGAGGGATGCACCGGTGGGGGCGGGGCAGTAGGGTGAGGGGGCGGGGCTAGAGCAAAAAAAAAATAACTATGCCCATGAGGTTGAACACAGGCCCCTGCAGCAGACGCCTTCGTCCACTGAGCCACCAGACCCGGTATACACACACATGTCTCTCTCTTTATCTCTCTCTCTGTCTCCCTCCCTCACTCTCTCTATCACTCTCTCCCTCCCTCTGTCTCACTCACTCTGCTTGTCTCCCTCTCTCTGTCTCCCTCCCTCCCTCCCTGTCTGTCTGTCTCCCTCCCTGTCTGTCTCCCTCCCTGTCTGTCTGTCTCCCTCCCTGTCTGTCTCCGTCTCCCTCCCTGTCTGTCTCTGTCTCCCTCTGTCTGTCTCGGTCTCCCTCTTTCTCTCCGTCTCCCTCCCTCTGTCTCCCTCCCTCTGTCTCCCTCCCTCCCTCCCTCCCTCTGTCTGTCTGTCTCCCTCCCTCTGATTGTCTCTGTCTCCCTCCGTCTCCCTCTGTCTCTCTCTCCCTCCCTCCCTCCCTCTGTCTCTGTCTGTATCTGTATCCCTCCCTCTGTCACCCTCCTCTCTGTCTCCCGCTGTCTGTCTCCCTCTCTGTCTCCCTCTCTGTCTCACTCACTCTGCTTGTCTCACCCTCTGTCTCCCCCCTCTCTCCCTCCGTCTCCCTCCCTGTCGGCCCTCCTCCCTCTGTCTGTCTCCCTCCCTCCCTCTGTCAGTCTCCCTCTGTCCGTCCCCCTCTCTCTGTCTCCCTCCCTCTGTCGCCCTCCTCTCTCCCTCCCTCCCTCTAGCTCTCCCTCCCTTTCTCTCTCCGTCTCCCTCTATCTGTCTCCCTCCCTCTATCTGTCTCCCTCGGTCTGTCTCCCTCCCTCGGTCTGCCTCCCTCCCTCGGTCTGTCTCCCTGTCTGTCTCCCTCCCTCCCTCTGTCCCCCTCTCCCTCTGTCCCCCTCTCCCTCTGTCCCCCTCTCCCTCTGTCCCCCTCTCCCTCTGTCCCCCTCTCCCTCTGTCCCCCTCTCTCTCTGTCCCCCTCTCTCTGTGTCCCCCTCTCTCTGTGTCTGTCTTTCTCCCTCTCTCTGTCCCCATCTGTCTCCGTCTGTCTCCCTCTGTCACCTCACCCGCTGCTGTCACTCCCTGCTGCCCTCCGTCACCTGACCCGCTGCTGTCACACTCTGCTGTCCTCCTCACCCTCTGTCACCCCGCGCGTGTGTCACCCTGGGCTGAGGCTGCTTCCCGGGCACACACAGCCACTGCTGCACCGAGTACTTCACAGGTCTTTTAAAGACCATTCACTTGTTAATGAGGCTTTGTTGTATTTCACCTCTTCTTGGCGCCCCTGCATCTCCACTCAATCAGAGGGGAGATGCAGGGGCGCAAAGAAGAGGTGAAATACAACAAAGCCTCATTAACAAGTGAATGGTCTTTAAAAGAATCGCCCAGTCCCCATAGCTCGGCGGTGTTTGCTGACAAGCACAGGTACGATGTCTGCAAGGTCCGCGGGCCGCCAAGGAAGGCTTGCCGGGCCTAGGAGTACCCGTGCTCTATACTGTCACTGAACTCTTTGGTGACTTGAAAAATCCTTACAATATAATATATATGCTTTGTCATTACAGGTTTTTTCCCCACAAAAGCCCTCTCAAGTGAATAATCATTAGGAATAATTCCAGAGCACCTTGATCTCCTTTTGGTAATTGTACTTGCATTTATATAGCGCTTACTACCCCTGATGAGGTGTCGAAGGGCTTTTTCGACGAGTACCACGCTACTCTGGAACCCAAACAGGATTAGTGAGGAAGGAACTGGTATAGCGGAATATGAGAATTAATTTAATTGTTGGACATGTGAGTTTGTTCTTATTGAAAAAGGATAGTGGAGGAATAGCAAATGTAAAGGGTTTGTATTTATATAGCGCTTACGACCCCTGATGAGGTGTCGAAGGGCTTTTTCGACGAGTACCACGCTACTCTGGAACCCAAACAGGATTAGTGAGGAAGGAACTGGTATAGCGGAATATGAGAATTAATTTAATTGTTGGACATGTGAGTTTGTTCTTATTGAAAAAGGATAGTGGAGGAATAGCAAATGTAAAGGGTTTGTATTTATATAGCGCTTACGACCCCTGATGAGGTGTTGAAGTGCTTTTCGGAGAGTAACACGCTAATCTGGAACCCAAACAGGATTGGTGGGTTATTAGTTTAGGGAAATATGAAATTCATTTGAGCGGTGGACATGTTAGTCTGTTATTTGGATTGAAAAGGATAGTGGAGGGGTAGAAAAGGTAAGGGTCTAGAAAGTTTTTTTTTGGTTTTGTTCAAGTTCATGGCAGTAGGGGAAGGTGAAGGGGTAAGAGTCAGAGGGAAGGGTTTAGAAAGACTTGTTTGGGAGATCTAAATAGTAAAAGAATTATGAGATGATGCAAGGAGGGGTAGCAGAGGGACGAGTCTAGAAAGGGTATTTTGGGAGATCAGAGTAGTAGAATTAGGTTTAAGATGAGTGAGAGAGTGGAGGTAGATGATATATTGAGAGAGGTATAGGGTGAGAAATAGGGTAGTGCACTGGAAGGAGAATGAGGTTTGAGATTTGTCAGAGGGTGAAGGTAGAGAATATATTGAGACAGGTAGAAGGCGAGATACATGGTAGTGCATTGGAGATGCTGAATTAGAAGCAAAGTAATATAAAGATACACAAGTAAATGGATGGTATATATGTACACAGAAGGTAATATATGTAGATTTAGGTTGTATTTATTAAACTCAGTCTTAAGTGTTGCTGTAGTTATTTTGTTATTTTTTTGTAAGTCAATAGTGAAGCAATTATAGTTATGATAAAAGATTTACTTCTGTATGCAGTCACCTATATACATTTTAAACATAGAATAACAATCAAAAGTAATATGTACATTTGTTAAGCAGAGCCAACAAATATCTCTATATTTAAAAACAATGATTCTACACGTTTATACAAAGCAGTACACATATGTAGGTGCACATCTATAGTCCAAAAATAAAATGCTCATTAACAGAGGGATATGCTGTATATTTATGTTTGATTATGGTGGTTATGTGGGGAAAAGCCAACTCTTGGGTAGTCTTCTGAAGATAAGGCAGTTGTCCATGGATCTTATGTTTGGGGGTAAAGAGTTCCACACTTTGGCTGCTTGAACAGAGAAGGATGTGCTGCCTATGTTTTTTTTCCTTGTATGGTGGGATTTTGAGGAGAGGTGCCAATATGGAGTGGAGGTTCCTTAGTTGAATGTATTTGATGATTTTATTCCTAATTAGGAGGGTTCCTGTTCCATGCATTACTTTGTGAGTGATACAAAGCAGCTTGAATGTGGATCTTCTGGCAACCGGTGACCAATGAAGGGCTTTCAAAGTAGGGGATATGTGGGCTTGTGGTTTTACGTGTAAGAGTAGACGGGCAGCAGAGTTCTGAATCCGATGTAGTCTTTTCAGATCTGTTAAAGATGATCCGTGGTAGAGGATATTGGCGTAATCGAGTATAGACAGAAAAAGAGAGATACTAGCCTGGACCTTGTGTGGAAATCCTATGTGGGGAAGAGGAGTTTCGGGGTTTTTGTAGTAACGAAGCTTAGTCTTGCTAGTTTGTTCACTTGGGCATTCATAAATAGCTTGAAGTCCATCGTAATTCCGAGGTTTCTTACTTTCTTTGATACTTTAGGTGGTGTTCCCAGATCATCACGCCAGGTGGGAGTGGGTCATAATTTTTCCAATCGCCACCCATGAGTATTTCCGTTTTGGAAGCATTCAATTTGCGATGGCTCCTTGTCATCCATTGAACCACGGCTCTGAGACAACTGAAAATTTACGAGTTTCCAATGTATTTGGGGCTTTCCAGTTTAAGGAGTATTTGTGTGTCATCTGTATAGTTATAGTATATGAGGTGAAATTGACTGATCAGTGCCGGTATTGACTTCATGTAAATGTTGAAAAGCATGGGTGAGATGATAGAGCCATGAGGGACCCCTGCTTTTGTGAAGTACGGTTTGGATGAGAAAGGAGGAGAATGAATGACATTAGTTCAGTTTTTAATGTAGTTTGTGATCAAGTTGCGAGCAGTGCCCTCTATGCCGGCTTCGTAGAGTCTTTGTATTAGAGTGCCATGATCAACCATGCCAAAGGCAGTCGAAAGGTCCAAGAGAAGTAGTGCAGCAACCCCATTTCAGTCAACTGTGTTTTTAAGGTCAGCCCAGATAGCAACAAGGGCAGATTCTGTGCATATTCCTGGACAGAATCATGTTTGTCAGTCTGAAAGTATAGAATTATTTTCAATGAATTGTGACATATGGGCAAATGCTGTTCTTTCTCTCAGTTTGCCCAGGAAAGGTCAATTTGTAATTGGACTGTACTTGTCAGGGTTAAGCGGGTCCAGATATGTTTTCTTTAATAATGAGCTTTTGTATGACTTTTTGAGATCTTCTGGAAATAGTCCCAAAGTTAAGGAATTGTTGATGATTCTACTTTCTGGTGTGACAGCAGAGGGAATTTTCTTGAAGGTTTGTGATGGGAACGGGTCAGAAGGGATGCTGGCAGACCTGCTTGCTTTGGCCAGGTCCATAAATTCATTGTGTGAAATTTGTTGGAAAGAATGGAGAGGCAGGGATAGCGTACTCTTGGATTGTTATTTTGGAAAATGGTTGGTGCTGGTGTTTTTTCTGTTTTAAATAGGAGTCCAACGTGTCTGCTTTGGTCCTGTAATGACTTGCCTGTTTGTCTGTGAATTCTTGAGTAATGGGAGGAGCTCCTTCTAAGCAATTTGGTTTACTAAATTCTGTGAGATTTTTTTATAGAATTCTTTATTTTCACATTTAGCATTTTGAATTCTGTCTGAAAAGTATATTATTTTTAGCTTTTTTGACTGCTGACTTAATCTATTACGTTTCTGTAGGTGAAGTTTGTCTTGATTTGGGTTTGTTTTGAGCTAGGTACGTTGTAGCTTTCCAATTTGTTGTTTTATCTCTTTTAGCTCTGTATTTCTCCACGGTGCCTGTTCTTTTGTTCTATTGTGTGGTTCTTAGTGGTATTAGAATAGGAAGATGGTGTATGGTTGCATCTGGTGAAGAGGGCCTCACAACCTGTATGGAGACGTCGTCAGCTTTAGTGATATTTAATGTTTGCTCGAACACAACAGCTCGGCCACCTCCTCTTTCATCTATACAATTTTGTGTGATAGTTTGATATCGAGACCGGAGCCATATCATCTCCCAACCACGATTCAGTTATGAAGAGTAAGTCAGGTTGCATGTCAGTGATAAGGTCATAGATGTGATGCTTGTTTTTAGCGAGTGATTGAGCATTTATTAGTAGGCAGTTTAGAGAATGTGCTTTGGTGATGGTGTGACTTTTTGTAAAAAAGTTAACAGTATTTTGTGGGCTTGTAGCAGGTGTGTGCTTAATGCTGGTATAGGCTGTATGAGGATATCAATAGTGTAGCTTTTCTGCACCATGTTCCTCGTCCAGCAGGCTAAGAAGGCATTTTGATGGCTCTGCGTGTGTAAGTGGTAGAGATGGTGGTTGAGGGTGATTTGGTGAGCTGTTTTTTGTAGACTAGCCTTGTGCAGTAGACATGAAGATGAGAAGTTGTGATGAGTGACCAGTGTGCCTTTTTTTGTTAGTGTCTGTATAGGGTGAAAGGTGTACGAGTTAGGGGTGGTGGTTCAGCTTGTGGATCATGTTGTAAGGTTCTAAATTGTTCGATAAATGAGAGGCCGTCAAATGTGGGGAAAGAGAGAAAGCTTCGCATTAGAGTTGGTTTATGGTCTGCATTATTTGTGTAGTCACGAAGGTGGGAGTGGGTGTATGTTTCTAGTTTTTGACAAAGTATAAGGAGGTGTTGTGTGAGAGATTTTGTTGTGTTGGTGTGTGTTATGTTTTTGAGAAGTAGTGAGAGGAGATGATGTGTTTGTTTTGTGAAAGATATTTGTATGTAAAGTATTGTTGGTGAGTGAAAGCTACACAGTAAAGGGGTGGTGATGTGTTTTGGAAAGAGTGTAGGTGGTGTGTGAAAGAGGATGAACAAGAGTTAAGAGTGTTTGTGTTAGATTTGATTGCTACAAGAGGTCATATGTGTGGTGCATCGGAGTGTCAGTGTTGTGTAGTTGTGTTTTTGTGGTAAAAAGTAGAGGAGGGTGTTGGTGGATTAAAAGATGGAAGGCTGAGGATAGGTTTAATGGTGACAGAAAAGTTTTGTTGGTGACAGAAAGGACTCTCTTAGGAATAATTAGAGCCAAGAGTGTGTCTGGAGGGGATATAGTTGGGTATGGTGTGGATTTGGCTTGTGTTTGTGATGAGTGGATTGGTTAGTGGTATAGGATAGAGTGGAGTTGTGTGTAAGTGAATGTGCAAATGTGTGGTAGTTGGGGTAGAAGGGTTTAAAGGTGTGGGTTGGGGGGTTTGTAGTGGGTACTGAGACACTGAAATGTGTATAGGGTTAGTTTGTATTAAATGCGTAGAGTACATTTGCTGTGAGTGTGTTAATCTGGTTGTGGATAGGTTAGGGTGGGTGCTAGTGAATGGAAAAATGGGCAGCATCTCTGGCCCTAGGCCAACCAGTCCTGAAAAGGCCCAAACCTGCAGCTGCCCTGGTCTTCTCTGCCCTTAGCCTGGACGTCCTTCCTGAGATGCCCTGAACCCTGACCTTAAATAGCCCTAGTTGTCAGGGGACCCCCTTTGGCCAATGGGAATCCTAGCCATAACCAGTCCCAACACTATCCCTAATCCCTAGGACCAATAGAAGACCTGACCCTTATAGCCAATCACAGCCCTAGCATCCAATCGGAAACCAAACCCTAAGTCTTATGTGCAATAGAAACCCTAGCCCCAGAAACCACACAAAAAACCCTAACCCTATCGACCTGTGTGTCCAATAGAAACACTGAGCCAGGGACCAATCAGAACCCTAGACTTATAATCCAATCAGAACACGATAGAAGCACAATAGAAACACCAGATACAGCCACCAATCAGTGCACAGAGGTACCATCCAATAGCAGCTTATATAATGTGCGTGTGACAAATACAAGAGTTATTGAACATTCATTAAAAATGAAGGCCTCTTTTGTTCTTCCATCCCACAGACACTCACACATGACTTCATGGACAAAAGACACCCTCCGATGCGGTCTCCATGGCAGTAAACCATATAGAAAATCTGTTCCGGGATCCACTCACGCATCGGGGAAGCATTCTAACACTTATGACTATCAATGAATAACCATATACTAGGTGTCGATGCCCACTATCACGAACCTCTAGCATCTATTGAACGGGGGCATCTCAAAGCATTAACATTGGCAGCCTTAACGTTGTCAGTTTCATTCAAATTTAGAGAAAGAAACATGAAAAACTAATGGGGGAAGGTCAAAGATAGTTTGGAGTACAAAGCTTTCTTCTACAAAACATTAAACTAAGTAAATACCAAGTTTCTTTCTAACTAGGGCACAGCGTTAATGCACCTAGAAGACCTTTAGTTTACCCCAGTCTCAACAGCTCAGCGTAGGATGGATGAGACAGAAAAGCGGATATACAGGGAACTCTCGGCTTGCTAGTGAAAGAGTTAGACAGGGCTGTGTCCTAGCCCCTCTTTTATTTATAATCTATATTAACGGCCTACACAAACACCTGGTTTCTCTAACTGGTGATGTCCCGACAATAAAAGGTAACCATTTCCCCGCCCTGCTATATGCAGATGATGCGGTCCTTATGGGCCGCACCCCAAACGCACTAAGCACTTTAGTGAATGGCTTTGTTGTACATATGGATTCTTTAGACTTGAAGACTAATTTTAAAAAATCTTTTGTAATGTCATGTGGTCCGAAGAGGCGTCACATTGGCAGCATTGTTGTGGGGACAGAGAGACTGGGGTCAACTAGCAGTTTCCCGTATTTGGGTGTGGTCTTTGCTGCGAACAACTCCTGGAATGGGCACATCGCCCACGCCAGGAGTAAGTTCTCAAAGTCCATTAACTCAATTCTGAGCCTTCCCCGCCCCAAATTGACCGGGGCATTGCCTGCTATTTTAAAAATATACAAAACCCAATGCGTCCCGGTCGCCACATACGGTGCTGAGGTCTGGGGAATTGCCAGATGTTCTGACATAATTGCTGAGGAATATAGATTCTGTAGGAAGCTCCTCTGTGTCCCCATCAATTCCCCACACTTTATATGTCACAGGGAATTGGGGTTGCATTTTATAGGGGATTTTATTCGTGCTCGTCCTGCCCTTTTTTGGCTGGCGATTTGGAAAAACCCTGCCGCCAATTTGACTAGGGACATTATTGAGGACTGCTTACGCTGCGACAAGGGTATGGCTATCCCCTGGTTATCTGGGGTGTTGAGCGTATTCCGCAGCGTGAACTCTGAAAATATTTTCCTAAAACCCACTACTACCACGCTCCCCACAAAATGTGAACTAAAAAAGGAACTTTATATGTCATTTAACGCTGAAAGGGTAGCGAGGGAGTCTTTGAAACCTAGTGTTTCTAGATATCTAGCCCGTAATCTCATAATTTATCCGACACCCAGTTATTTAACTCTCCCATTGAGTCATTGGGAGCGTGGCCTTATATTTCGTCTTAGGGCAGGCACTATTAAATATGCACTTAGTTTCCCTTTATGGAATTTTAATGACCATTGTGTTGAGCCATGTCCTTGTGATTTTCAGAGTAGGCAAACAATTTTACACTTTTTATTCTTTTGCAAATTTTACATGAAGTATATCAAATGGTTTTTAATTCCGTATTTTAAAAAACTAAAACCAATTAGCCTGGAACTTGCATTTTCAATGATTTTGTCCCTGGATGACCATGAACTTGTTTTTCGTGTGAGCTCTTTTTTAAAAACTGTGGTTCGTGCTCGGTTAACAATGTCTTAAAATGTATATGGACTATTTCTTATGTGTAAACAGCACCTTATTGTATAATTGTATGTTTTCTTTTATTTTTTTGTGCTTTTATGGATTGATACTGATCCGAATAAAGTTTCATTGACTTGACTAGTGAAAGAGTCCATGGTTAATGGCCTGCCACACTGAGACCGGTTAGGAAATGACAAACAGACTAATGGGGCTCCTTCCTCTCTAAATTGGAATCACATATGGAGGTAGTGTAGTGGATGTCTTGGAAGAGTTCTCCAGGTTTCTTCTCAGAGCTGATTTAGCAGAGGTCGCAGTTTCTACAGTTGGTTAAACCTCAAAATGCCTGAAACAAGCAAGCTCTGTCTTTCCAGAAAGAGTGGCAGGGCTTGAGAAAGACTGAATTAGAAGAGAGCTTAGCTAGAGATATAGTGGCAAGACCACACATTTGTGAACAGCTACATAACATCAAAGAGAAGATCTCCTATTCAAGGCAGCGGTATCAACCGCCCAAAGGTAAGCAATGAAAAAAAACACGAAATCCTAACTATACCTCTGATAAATCGGTACTAGCACAAGAGAAGAACTGCTTACTGCTGTTCGCAGTTGCTTTACCTGCCTTTTACCCCTTTCCACCATGGCTTTGTATTAGGTTTTGGATTTCCACGATCATCAGTATCGAAGACAGTTTATTGTGAGCCGGCATTGAGACTGCAAGTATTTCGTTTTCAGAGCATCCGTGTTTCCATTCTTGCCCAATGGTACTGGTCCAGTCAAGCTTTAAAACTCTTAAAATGATCACACATTTCTCAAAAGAGGACTACCCCTAATACTATCCGAGCAACGTTTCATGAAGCATCTTGATGCGCATAAATGTGCCACTATTTGGGAGTGCCTGGGAGGTCCTAAATCCGTCCCTGAATGTGCACTATACCAAAAATGTGTTAAGAAATGTATACACACAAGAACTACCAAAGAACAATTACGTTTGAGGACTCAAAAGCGAGTAATAAACACGCTCCATAAACACATACACAAGCGCGCCCTTTAAAATGGGACCAGTGCCACATAAAAACAAGACAGCACCTCCTACCGGTTTTATTTTGTAATCGCACAAGTTAATTTCAAATCCGCTTAATAAGAAAATGTTAGGAAATCGCGTTGATAAATGTTGATCACGGGGACAGTTTTACCGGAAAAAAGGAAGCGAAGGGAGCCATGGGCATGGTTGGCAACCGTAGCAACGCTCGCCTTTCGCAACTAAAGGTGCACTAGTGGGGCAAACGTCACAGAAAGCAACATATATTTGTCCACTTCATGATGATGACTGCGCTAACCTGGCAACAGATTGTTTCGTGCGTGCCGAGACGATTAGCCATGCTCTGCCGGATGCAGGGCGGGGTCTTCGTACAATAAGGGGAAGCTATCGCTCGGTCATCTTTCTTAGCAGACAACAATAGGAGCGCGGCCTATCAAAGGATGCGAGAAGCGGTACCCGGGAAACCCTCATCATAAGTAGGACTAAAGAGAAAGGCGTCACGCGGGACTTATATTGGAAACACATATGTGGCTAAAGCACACGCGTCAATCCAGCCATCAACCGGTTGCCTCTCCAGCGTATTGGGAGGATTGGGGGAGTAGGGGGGGTGGGGCTGTTAGGACGGCAAAACAGAACCTTTCAGAGACTCTATTGCAAACTACCATACACTTAAGCCGCAATGCGCGTTCAATGTAATTCACGGCGGCCGGAAACTACTCACCATCGTCTGAAATATTGGCACGGGCCATGATCATGAAGCACGTTGAGAGAAGTAGCAGGCTGATAACAGGGTGGATAATCATCGCTGCTCTCAGCTGGCGGCCTGCTGTCAACGGTCTCAGACCTCTCCGAACTGTCCTGCTCCACAGCACTACTGCGACAGTACGTGGCTCTGCTCCACGTCCAATACGAAGAATCACAGACCGGGTCCACTTCGCACACCCTAATCCAAGGGCACGGATGCGATGGTCCACGCCATGCACCCACTAAGACTGAATCGGACCTGATGCAAGGCTGTGTAATCCAATGGTTTGTAACTGGGGTTCCCCGAACCACAACGCCCCCTCCAATTAAACCAAGGTCCACTTGAAGCAAAGCAACGTTTGCAAAATGATACAAGGAGAGAAGCACCTGCGAAAATCCCAGAAACACTGACTAATGTTCCACATGTAATTCAGCACCAAGACACGTCTATTGACTGAGAGGAGAGATGCGGCAGGGCTGGGATTTAATAGAGCGCAAGGAATGGACCATTAGATCGTGAAGCGCAGGGGGGTAAGGAGGAGTTTGGGCGTGGAAGAGAGACCGGAAGATGGAGCGTGCTCCGATGGCCGAATCCCCTGCATACCCCGCCCCCTCCCGCCTCCTCGGGAGTGGTGCATTCTGCAGGCAGTGAATCAGGGGCCCGAGGGAGCCTGTGCTTTCTAGATGTGTATGAGGATGAGGGTGGGGGAGGTGGGAAAGGAACTCCCTCCGACTACCCTTTTGCAGTGAAAAGGTGACGAACCACAAATCTGCAGGTGTTGAAGTTAAAGCGAATGACCTTTTTGACGGGTTGGTGCTTTTACATTTCAAAATCCCTTTACTTCGTTATAATAGCCCATACCCATAACATGAACGCATAATCATACACGTGCTTCCGAACATAACAATTCAGGATTAAGACCAAAATAAGATTCCACATGGTTTTAGCGAATGCTATTTTGTTGTTCGCAGTTTGACTGCTGCTTGCAGGAAATTTACCAGTTATCGGCAGACTAAATTCTGTGATATCACAAAATAAATATGAGATGCCCATGTCCTGTAGTTTTCAGTACAGAAGTAACTATTATCCGACACATTTACAAAAATAATAAAACGCATGTTTGTATCAAACTGTCGCCACTGGTACAAGTATAAAGAACCATTCTTCCTACACACCTATGGAAAATACACCACATGCCTATGAACTAGAGCCGTACACTTATTCTTTTTTTTTCACATGAACACTTTATTCACAAGAAGTAAGGTTCAGACCGCGGAACATTTCGTAGAACTATACATACTGTAAATTAAGATTTAGGCAGTTCAAGCGTGACTTCAAAATTTGCGAACATTCGTGACAAGAATTTTCAATTCTATTAAGGACACGGAGGCGAGGATTATGCTTCTCATTTTCTTTACTGAAAATTCTCAGCAGCCAATAAGAAAGTAAAAACACTATTATATACTACAATACCCATAAACCTTAGTGAGTATCACATGACAACCATAGAGTAGACCCCTATATATGGAGCATAAGAGAATACTACATTCTCTTTCTTTGTGTGAAAACAGGTAAGTCAAAAAACATAGTCACAGTCTGGTATCCAAGGACAACTGGAATGAATCCATGCAACAGAAGGAAATCCAAAGGCCAACGGCAGCAACGAAAAACTTGAAGTCAGCTTCCATGCAACAGCATGCCCTGGGAGACGACGAAAACCTTCTTTAAAGGAGAAAATCAGCAAACTTCACTTGAGATCAGAACCTAGAATAGAAAGATAAAGCCGTAATACCACACTTCCAGGAAGAAATAAAGCAATAGGGAAGGGTAAAAAACAGCATACATATACATTGCAGTATAAAACAATTCAAATCAGTCTGTACTGTACTGATTATGGGTGGGATAATCCTCGCCTCCGTGTCCTTAATAGAATTGAAAATTCTTGTCACGAATGTTCGCAAATTTTGAATTCTATGTCAGGACCGGAGGCTCCGATTATGCTTGTTCAAAGCTGCGCCACCACAACAGATGCAACATTTACAATAGGTTTATAATAAAAAGTCAGAGGACCAATCAGCTGCATTCATAATGTCCAATAAACTGACTCCCATAGAAAAGGCCTTGGATGCCATAGCACCACGAGCAGAATGAGCACCAAATTTGGAGACATCAATACCAGCTTCGCTCATGAGCCACCGCTCATGAGCCACCGCAGCCATCGTGCCAGTGTAGCTGGGGTCACTGGGCGAAAAGGTTTCTGTAAAGCAATCAACAATTGACCTGCCATATCTTGACGAAAACCTGCAGTACTCGCCTCATAATCCCAGATACATTGTACCACACACAAATTTGGATTGTCCGGAAACGCAGGATAAGTGACAGAAGTGGTGTTACATTTAGTGCGTCTGGTGATCACAAAAGTAACACCATCAGGAGAGAATCTGCGACCCGCTAGATCAAGGGCGCTGTGGAAATGTGGATTTTCCTGATCAGTTATGTCCCCTATCTTGGACCCCAACGGTTCTATGTGCATGTCACAAGTACATGTATGTTCCCTCCAGTTCCAGTTTCCAAACGCAAACATATGTGCGTCCACCGTCAACATGTTCTCTGTCAGATCCGCCATCAATGGGCTGGATATTCGATTCCTAAGTATGAAAGGCCACCGACTTTATATGGCTAAGTTACTCCATTTTTACAGTTCAGGCAAGTAGGCCCGATTCTGTCCTCAAAGCCTTCCCTGCTCTCTGTCTCTGACAGCTTCAGCTTGAGCTCGCATCTGTATCCATGAACTTTGTCCTACTCCCTGTGCAGCTAACGGTGCCTGCCTCGGCCAGTTTTGCCTGCCTGCCAAGAAGCTGTATTTCACCTTCGAATTATCTACTTTGCTCTTCAGCTGATGCATTCCTGTCTAGTGATTTAGGTAAACATTTCCTTTAGCTCACAAGCAAAGGACTCGGCCTTTCCGTCCTCCTGCAAGTAATTCATAGCCCTATTGCCATGGAAAGTTTTCTGCCCCTCGCATCTCATATAGACACTTAGACGCTTGTACACGCACACAGTCAGTGTAGAATAGATTCTGTCCGAGAGTCTTTTCTTGTGGATAACATAGTTCTCTAAACATAGGATGTTAGATATGATTTGGGATTAGGTTGACTTGACCCCCCAGACTTCTCGTCTCCACATGTAGAGCTAAATGTCAAGTCCCCTTCACCCCCTAGTTGCACGTCAATCACACGTCATGCTGCTGCGCGCGCATCTATGTTAAGTATTATCTTATAGATCCACCTATGCATGATAATCAGAGCCAATCATGTTTCTTTCTGCTCCTTATTACGCCTAGTTTCGATTACGTACCACTATGTCATTTCTCTTATCAATTGTTACGCCTTTTGCATTCGTTTTATTGTAATGTATGACCTATAAAAGTTACTTCTTGTCAATAAAGTATTGTACTTCACTTCCTGAACCCTCGTGGTGACGGAACCTGAAGGCCGCCACTCGAGTCGGCCATTTTGGAATAAAGCCCATTCAGAAAATCTCTTATACCACGGATTCTGCCTCTTGTTATTCTGAGCTATTTTACTTTATTTTAGATTCCGTATGAAATTCAGTCAAGGTAAAAAGAATATTTACCACATAATGGCGCCCGAACAGGGACACTTTCTCATCTCACGCGCCGGCGGTGCGTTGCAGGCCCGGTCTCCTGCCACAGCTGGACGGACCATAAACGCGTACCAGCAGTATTTCCTGTAAGCTCCCTCCGGTCAAACGGGGGCGACTGAGGCTGCGATCAACCCAGACGAGGCGGTGAGAAGTGCGAAGTATCCCGACCAGAGCCTAGCTGAGAGAGCAAGATCCGAGGTATACAGAGGCCCACCAGGTTTTCGAAATCCCGATGTCCAGAGGGTCCGCTGTCCGCAGTCATCGAGTCCCGTTCATTCTCTGAGGCCTTCCGTTTCAAGGAGCTACTCGGTGAGTACCATCGCCGGGGAGGCGTGTGGACAGCGCATAGGTTGTGCCGGTCAAGACGGATTTGGGTACACAAATCCGGTCTGCACTGTTTAGCAGTGTATATGTACTGTTTAGCAGTATATCAAGTATTCCGAAGTATTCAGTTATTGTCAAGAATTCAGCTTGGTGATTAGTTATGCAGACTGTCATCATCGTCGGTCATTTTTAAATGTTTAATGTTTAATGTTTAAAGTGTTCAAATGTCTTGCATATTGTGGTATGAATGATTGTTCATTGTTCACCGTTCATTATTGTGTTTTTAGTATTAAGTGAATTCAAGAGTAAGTATCAGATCAGTTGTCAAGATGCCGCTCTTCTCGAAGTTAAGACAGATTACTACCAGAAAAGGGGTGCTTGAAGAAGCAGTTCCTATTCCTCCTAGGGACACTCCAGGGCATTTTATGTATCACAAGCATGGCTTAGATGCCATATTGTTTCTTGATCTATGGGTAGATTATACCAAGGGATTGCCGGAAAGTCAAAGGTGGCCCGCAGCGGGAACCTGGGATGCAGAGTGCATCATGAAAGTGGAGGAAGAGTTATGGAAAAGAAAAGTCAGACAGTCACAGAAAGACGCTGTTGAGTTATGGCGTAAAGAATCTCATAGACGTACAGAAAAAGCACGTAGACAAGAAGAGAGGAGTAAAGAGAGTTCAAAGGAAGTTCAAGAAAATATATTAATTGAGGAAGGTATCCGAGTGAAATCAGAACAAGTAGATAGACAAAGAAACGCTCTTATGAGTGGTATGTATCCCCTCCTAGCCGAAGGACTACCTAAGGCTGTTCCAGAGATGCCAAAAGACTTGCCACCCCCATTATTTCCAATTAAGGTACATCCAAAAGGGCATCCCAGAACCGCAGAAGATGTTTTTCTTTCCTCATATCTAGATGGCGCAGCTCCCGAGTATGCTAACCCCACACCACATAGACCGTCTGGCGGAGGGGTTCAACGTCAGGATCAGGTATCTGTCCCCGTGCAACAGCAAGTCCCGACACGAGCTCCGGCAAGCACATCTGTTTCCGCATCTGTCCCCGCAATCGATTCTACAGTGGTATCGACACCTATAGTTGCTGTATCACGTTCGACGAATCCATTCACACCCGACGCCCCTGAAGGGGCCACGGGAGGTGCAAGCAATACTTTTACGCCACCTAGAATAAATAAACTTGTTTTTCAAGAATCAGCGCATTCACGTACACCCAAATTCGTAAGTGAACGTACGCTTAAGGAACTCCTTATAGATTGTAGATATGACCCGGTGGTCGGTAAAGAGGACGAAATGGTCCTGGCATCATTACGTATCAGACGAGCCGCAGAGTATTTAGTGAGGTTACCAGGAATGATTACGCATCTAGATAAAATATATCATTTTGTCCAAACAGGGCGAGACCCAGAATGTATTAACAGAGCTATGGAATTCCAGAAAGTAGAGATACAGGGGGAACTGTTACGTTTCCTCATAAACTGTGTGATCAGAAATCAAGACCGTCCGGGGGTAGACCCGAATACAATGCTTACTCTTACAAGATGGAGCCAGAATATATCAGAAGGGAGACACGATAAGAAAAACTGTATAATAGCCATGTGCCGAAAAATCCGTAGAGAAATAGAACGTATTCACGAAGAAAGATTGGAAACAGACGAGTTCGGGCAAGATGAAGTATCCGAATCAGGGAATTCCGCAAGACAGTCAGAAACCTTAGCATACGTGGGCAGAGGAAGATCCTGTGATAATACTAGATGCTTTTCTGATCCCATACACTCAGAATGTCCAAATAATAGCAGAACGTATCCGACGCCTGTAATAAATTTAAAGTCTCCTGAACATTTGTTCCAAGCCGCAGATAAACTACTACGAGAACGAAGGGGTTACCATCTCCTCGATTCCATGGATGAGCAAGAATTAGCCAGATCAGCCGTTCACTGGATTGACAGTCCTGAAAAATACGGTGATGAGACCGTAGCACACACGTTTTTTAACCTTAGTGCAGATGAACAACGTTTAGCTGGAATCTATATGATTCAGCAACTCCTTATACTATATAAGAGCCAACATGCTGACCCTGGTCCTTTACCTGATATATTAACGGAACTACTCACGAACAGATGGAGAGGTTCTAGTAACAAGTTAATTAAGGAAATATTAGTGTCACGTAAACAGTATGTCCTTTTTGTAAAGCCGGATTCTTTCTCGCTGCCCCGCAGAGAAAGAACGCCGTATTATATGGATAGACAAAATCCCTTACGAGAAGTGCACCCAATAAAGGGCGAAGACAATGAGTTTCACCGTGTATTTGTATACACACCCATATCAAAAATTGAATTGTTAGAAATGAAGAAAGTAGTACCAAGTCATGACAAAGACCCAGCGGGTTTCCACCGAGAAATTAAGGACATGTTGTTGATGGGAGAGTATACCTATCCTGATATTATGACGATATTAAAGGTGCTCTTACCTGCTGGCATTTATGAAAAACTGAAAGAAAAAGAGTGGGAAGTGGGAGACCAAAAGATAGATTGGACAGCATTAGAAACGGAAGAAAAGGCCCGAGCTGCAGGTTCAGGGCTCGGGGATAAAGTCAAAGCATTACCAGGTTTACTAGTACAAGTACTGCCACGTTTATTAACTACGAAAAAGGAAGATTGGGGTGCAATCACGGCCTGTAAACAAAAGCATGATGAAGACACAAGTGACTATTATGCCCGATTTGAAAAATGTTTTGGAATAAATAGTGGTATAAAAACAAGTAGTGAGTCGTATCCACATTTATTTGTGACAAAATTAGTAGAAAATGCTTTACCTCCAGTAAAGAATAGAATATTGAAATTCGAGAGTACCTGGCAAAGTAACACTCCGTCACAAATGCTACAAATGTTACAGTATCATCACAATAGAATTAGAGATGAACAAGAACACGAACAAAGACGTATGAAAGATACAAAAATGAAAATGCTAGTGTCTCAGACAGTACCGGCTGAAGGACATAAAAAGGGTATGACACAGTCCGATTCAGCAGGACCGGTAAAAGGGACATGCAATTATTGCAAAAAGCCAGGTCATTACGTACACGATTGTCCAGTTTTAAAACATAATATCGCCATAGGTAAAACACAAGAAAGATCACGGCCACACAGACAAGATCAGAATGAACAAGGAGCTATGCCGCATTCCCAGGCCATGCCAGCCGCACAACAGCCAATACAGTTTGTGCCAGCTGCACCACCGTTGCCTGTTACTGCCACACAAACCACAACACGACAAATGTATCAGACTGCACAGTATGAATATCCTGAGTATCAGCTTTACGCATGAACCAGCCTAGAGAGGGAAGTTGACTTACCGCTTATCGAGATTCCTGTAGATCAAGAAGGACCTTATGTACATAGTGAATTATTAGGTCAAGATAGAAAATTCTTACTCGATACAGGGGCAAGTCGAACAACTATAAAACGTAGTGAAGTTCCAGGGGCACCCCTCTCAGGCTCTCAAAATGTTTCCCTTGGTTTTTCAGGAAAACCTATTGTTAATGAAGTATCGCAGCCTCTTCCACTTACGATAGGACCTTTGACACGAACTACAGATTTATTGCTTACTAAATCATGCCCAGAAAATCTGTTAGGAATTAAAACTCTGAAAGCCCTAGGAGCCATAATATGTTGTTCTCCGGGAGGAATAAGGTTGTTTTTACGTGATTTTAAAGGTCACTATGTGTCTAGAGACATGGATCCCCGACTACAGACTTTACCAGCGCATCTATGGGCACAAGGCCCTACTGATGTTGGTTACATGAACATTACACCATACCGAGTTACACTCAAGGCAGGAGTGGTATTACCACGAATGCGACAATACAAGTTACCGCAAGATGCTGTAGTGGCTTTGTTGAAAATCATTGATGAGCTAATTGCCCAAGGAGTAGTTGTAGAAACAGACTCCAATGTATGTAATTCGCCGATAATTCCGATTCTTAAACGAACTGACCCTACTGCTCCGCCAGTATACCGATTGGTTATTGATTTGCGTGAACTAAACAAGTGCATTGTGCCACAATTTCCTGTGGTCCCCGATATATCATCATTATTGACAGCAATTGATTCCGAAGCAACATTCTTTACTGTAATTGATCTCAAGAATGCCTTTTTCAGCGTCCCAATAGATCCGGAAAGCCAATATTTGTTCGGATTCAGTTTAAATGGGCGCAGCTTTAAATTCTCACGCGCTCCCCAAGGATTCACAGAAAGCCCCAGCATCTACAGCCAAGCACTGAAACGAGAACTTGACAGTATCCACATGCCAGTCAACACTGCACTGCTTCAATATGTCGATGATCTGCTGATCACCGCGAGAAGCGAACCTGAATGTGAAAAGGCTTCTCTGACAGTTTTACATTTTCTAGCCGACAAGGGGCACAAGGTGTCTCCTTCTAAGCTGCAATTCTGTGTCCAGCGAGTTATTTATCTTGGTCACTCGCTGTCCAAGGAGGGAAGGCAGCTTACACCAGATCGCATCCAGTTAATTGCTAACATGTCAATACCCCAGACACAAAAGGAGGTGCGGGCTTTCATAGGCCTCACTTCATATTGTAGGCAGTGGATCCCTCAGTACGCATTTCTAGCAAAACCACTCATTCAGTTAACCACACAGGAGGCAGCCACATCGACTGTTCTCCCTTGGACTCAGGAACATACACAAGCTTTTGAAAGCCTAAAGGAAGCTTTATGCCAAGCACCTGTTTTAGCAACACCATGTTATAGCAAACATTTTACACTCTTTGTTACAGAACGCGAAGGTACTGCTTTGTCAGTACTCACTCAGGATCAAGCAGGATCACGCAAGCCATGTGCTTATTTTTCCAGTACATTAGATCCCGTAGCTCAGGCTTTGCCCGCGTGCCTGAAATCAGTGGCAGCAACAGCTTTAGCAATCAGACAAAGCGATGCCATAGTGTTAGGACATCCATTGACAGTACAAGTACCACATGCAGTAGAAGTTCTTGTGAACCGAACACAAACACAACACTTGACCATAGCAAGACTTACCGGTTATGAACTGACATTGTTTCAGCCACACATAGAGATCCGACGGTGTAATACATTGAATCCTGCTACACTATTACCTGTAATTGGAACAGACCCACTAGCTCATGATTGTGTTGAAATTATTGAAATAAAGACGAAACCTAGACAAGACTTGACAGACGTTCCATTGTTAGATCCAGACCTGACGTTGTATGTAGACGGATCGTGCATGAGAGCAAGTACAGGAGACTTAGTGGCCGCGTATGCAGTCACAACAGACACTGAAGTTATTGAGACAAATTGTATAGATACTTTGTCAGCCCAAGCAGCAGAACTTATTGCTCTAACACAAGCCTGTATTCAAGCCACAAATAAGAAAGTTAATGTATACACTGACTCACGTTATGCATTCGGAGTTGTACACGACTTCGGCGTGCTGTGGCGAGAGAGAGGTTATTTAACCTCCCATGGTGCCCACATTCAGCACGGAACCCTCATTCATGCCTTGTTAGACGCAATACATCTACCAACTGCCATATCGATTATGAAATGTAAAGCACACACGAAGGTTACTGATATCATTTCTCAAGGCAATGATTTAGCTGACAGAACAGCTAAACAGACTGCTCAGAATCGCACATTAGACATGACAAAGCCAATAGTTCAGACACCAACACAGTGTATGACAATTAAGGATCCCGCACTTGACGTAATTGACATACAGACACATGCTACTGCAGAAGAATTAAAGAAATGGACTGAACTAGGAGGGATCCAGACAGATCAGGGATGGATGACGAAGGAGAAATCTGTATGGTTTCTTCCTGACTCTATGGTCCAAGCCATTATAGCTACAATTCACAGCCCAGCGCATTTAGGAGAGAAAGCTATGCTAGATAGCATTCAACACATTTGGTTCAACAAACATTTACGAGCAGCAGCTAAACAAAAAGTCCGTACCTGTATGATATGTTGTCAGTTCAACCCAGGAAAAAGTGTTCCCGTAGAACAGGGTGGATTCCAGACTCCTGATCATCCTTTTGAAGTGCTCCAAATGGATTATATCCAGATGGAACGATGTCGAGGATTCAAATATGTTCTGGTAGTTGTCTGCGCTCTCTCCCGATGGACTGAGGCGTACCCAGTATCAGATTACACGGCCCCGACTACTGCCAAACAGTTAGTTCGAGAATTCTTCCCGCGGTACGGTTTACCACGTGTTGTATATTCAGATAACGGCCAGCCTTTCTCATCCGAATTAATGAAACATGTCTCACTTTTGTTGGGATATCAGTGGAAATTCCACTGTGTCCGACACCCCGAGGCAGCAGGTCTCGTGGAACGACATAATCAAATTTTGAAAATCAGATTGTCTAAAATATGTAAGGAGAAAGGTGTTGACTGGATAGTAGCATTACCAGTTGCACTATTTTACATAAGAATGGTAGCACACTCTCGAACAGGGCTATCCCCGTATGAGGTGATCTTCGGAAGGCCACCAAATATGTGGGGGACGCCTATACCACGTAAAATAACTGATGTTAATTGTAATATGCTGACAGATTACTTGGCTTCCTTGATGTCTGCACTACAATCTTGTCGTTCACAGGTAGCTGCAGCTTTTCCTGACAACACTGAGGTGAAACCCCATGACGTTGCTCCGGGGGATCTGGTGTTTGTAAGAAATTTTGATCGGAAGACCCAGTTGGAGCCCAGGTGGAAAGCACCGAAGCTAGTCCTGCTGACCACAAGAACAGCCGTGAAAGTTGAGGGCCGCAAGGGCTGGATACATTCCAGCCACATTAAGAAATTTCATGGACTATCCTCGGATATAGACACTGTGCCCTGCACTCCCTCACAGACTGATTCAAAACTTCCTTTTGTTGAACAGAATGACTCTCAGTGCTATAAATTAAAGCTTAGGCCCAAACAGTCGAGCAATTTGATTGTTTAAGTCCTCTCCAAGGTGAAGCGGTTGAATTGTCTCCGACATGTATCCCTTGGACCTGAGTAGAGAAAATACCCGAGAAATGTTGAAACGACAGGCGTATTGTAAATCACTGCGTAGCTACTGTATGAGGACATTATTAATTTTGTTTTTATTGAGTGTTTTAATAATTATTACGAGTGTGATTTTGCACATATATCATCCTATTTCTAGACATGTTTATAATGTTGCTGCTGAACATTCTTTTAGTGACCTACCGCCACATGAATTATCTTATAGACTTGCGCTGCGCAATAACACCTTCATTAGTATGTTACATCATTCCCATCAGACTAGTAATGCCACCAATTGTTGGGTGTGTGGCCGACTCCCTCCCTATCAGAATAACAAAGGAGTTCTGCCTTTCTTTCCACATCCGTTCACACACAATGGCTCCTGTGGAGCATGGTTTAGTTTACTAAATTCCATAGACCCAGACACAGCCGTTTATCAACAACATTGGATATGGGGAAATCTGAATCTAGTTTTATTCAAAGTCTGTCATCCTAATAAGGAGGGTCGCCCCAGTAGAACAGGAACTGATCTAGAAAATGAAGTGTATAAATTAGGTAATTTTACACCTAATCTTATGATTCTGAATGTCAAATCCGAAGTTGAACTAATTCTGCCCACTATGTCAGTATTTCCAGTTAAGGGTGAATTATGTGTAAGAAAAGTTGGTTCCATACATATGGGCCATAGCCAATGCATTACTACAGTAGAATATAGTGATCAAGGTAAATCTTCATTTAGAGCTTCTCGCCATTCTTACTTTATATGTGGTCAGACGGCATATATGCGTCTGCCTCTAGATTGGGATGGTACCTGTTACATAGCATTCCTTCTGCCACCTGTTTTCCTAGCTCCCCCTGATTATTATCGGAATGTTCATTTAGTACACAATAGAGAGCGAAGAGATCTCCCAGTTGTCGATTATACTGAGACGGCATGGGACAAGTATGTAGATTTCAATAAAGGTATCTTTCCCTATATAGGTACAATATCAAATAGTAAGCTGATACGTAGACTAACCAAGACTCTCGAAGCTGTAGTAAACGAGACTATAGCTGCCCTAGGCAATCTGACAGAGGAACAATCAGTGATGAGAATTGTTGTTCTCCAGAATCGTCTTGTCCTTGACGTCATCCTGGCCGATAGGGGCGGAGCTTGCAGGGTCATCGGATCCAGCTGCTGCATATTCATACCAGAAAATTCGCCATCTGTATATAAAGCTATAACACGCCTTCATAAGATTGTGAGCCAGATACACGAGAATCCAGGCACTTGGACGTGGTCCGGGTGGTTTTGGAGTGTGATATCAGCCTGGGGATGGAGAGTTCTATCCTTCCTAGGTATTGGCCTTCTTATGCTCCTCAGTTGTTGTCTATGCCTGCAATGTGGACCAGCGATTTGTGGTCTGTGTGCCACATCATGCATTCCATATCAAAGTTCTCGTTCAGAATGCCGGAAGAAGAAGGAAGAAGAAATGATGCTCCATGAGCAAATCGATGGAATGATGAAGATTGATATCTCTTGAAGGGCAAGTAGGGGACAAGGAGGGAATGTGGAAATGTGGATTTTCCTGATCAGTTATGTCCCCTATCTTGGACCCCAACGGTTCTATGTGCATGTCACAAGTACATGTATGTTCCCTCCAGTTCCAGTTTCCAAACGCAAACATATGTGCGTCCACCGTCAACATGTTCTCTGTCAGATCCGCCATCAATGGGCTGGATATTCGATTCCTAAGTATGAAAGGCCACCGACTTTATATGGCTAAGTTACTCCATTTTTACAGTTCAGGCAAGTAGGCCCGATTCTGTCCTCAAAGCCTTCCCTGCTCTCTGTCTCTGACAGCTTCAGCTTGAGCTCGCATCTGTATCCATGAACTTTGTCCTACTCCCTGTGCAGCTAACGGTGCCTGCCTCGGCCAGTTTTGCCTGCCTGCCAAGAAGCTGTATTTCACCTTCGAATTATCTACTTTGCTCTTCAGCTGATGCATTCCTGTCTAGTGATTTAGGTAAACATTTCCTTTAGCTCACAAGCAAAGGACTCGGCCTTTCCGTCCTCCTGCAAGTAATTCATAGCCCTATTGCCATGGAAAGTTTTCTGCCCCTCGCATCTCATATAGACACTTAGACGCTTGTACACGCACACAGTCAGTGTAGAATAGATTCTGTCCGAGAGTCTTTTCTTGTGGATAACATAGTTCTCTAAACATAGGATGTTAGATATGATTTGGGATTAGGTTGACTTGACCCCCCAGACTTCTCGTCTCCACATGTAGAGCTAAATGTCAAGTCCCCTTCACCCCCTAGTTGCACGTCAATCACACGTCATGCTGCTGCGCGCGCATCTATGTTAAGTATTATCTTATAGATCCACCTATGCATGATAATCAGAGCCAATCATGTTTCTTTCTGCTCCTTATTACGCCTAGTTTCGATTACGTACCACTATGTCATTTCTCTTATCAATTGTTACGCCTTTTGCATTCGTTTTATTGTAATGTATGACCTATAAAAGTTACTTCTTGTCAATAAAGTATTGTACTTCACTTCCTGAACCCTCGTGGTGACGGAACCTGAAGGCCGCCACTCGAGTCGGCCATTTTGGAATAAAGCCCATTCAGAAAATCTCTTATACCACGGATTCTGCCTCTTGTTATTCTGAGCTATTTTACTTTATTTTAGATTCCGTATGAAATTCAGTCAAGGTAAAAAGAATATTTACCACAGCGCGAACATCAGAAACGCGTTTACATGATACCAAACAAAGCAGCATAGCTAGCTTGGCAGAAAGTTGTTTACGAGACAAACCTTGATTTACAGGCCAAGAATCCAAGAAACGCAAGATAATGGAGACATCCCAAAGCTCTGAATATTTAGAACACGGTGGTTTTACCAACCGGATACCCCTAAGTAATTTACACACTAATGGATGGTCACCAAGTGGTTTGCCCTCAATGGCCACGTGACCTGCCGAGATGGCTGACCGAAAATTATTGACAGTGCGATAAGCAAGGCCTGAAGCGGCTAAGGATGCTAGAAAGTTCACTACCAAGGAGACATCTGCTGCAGCGGGATCCACCTCCCGTGGAGAGCACCAATCACACCATCGTTTCCATGCTGCAGCATAACGTTTGTGTGTTGGGCGACCAAGCCTCACTGATAAATCTGGTAGCGTCTCTTGAAAGGCCTGGGACTTTCCAACGATCCCCGAAATTCACCAAGCGACTAGCCGGAGTTGACCTGAGGTTATCAACGGATGCGGAGATTGGAGAGGGTCTAACAACAGATTCCACCGCTGGGGAAGAAGAACGGGAACCGCACATAACATTTCCAGAAGTACTGGGAACCACGCTTGAGCCCTCCACAGAGGAGTGATCAGAATCAATTCAGAGCGATAACATTTGGTTCGGGCCAGGACCCTTGGAATCATTACAAACGGAGGAAACGCATAACAAAGCACTGGAGGCCACATTTGCAGAAAAGCATCCGTGGCTACAGCCTCCGGATCCGGACGCCAACTGAAGAACTCCGGAATCTGTTTGTTGAGCCTGGAGGCAAACAGATCGATCCGACAAGGACCCCACATCTCGTTCAATAATCGGAACATTCAAGGGTGTAGCCGCCAATCGCTGAAATCTCGTAGATGTCTGGAATTCCAATCTGCAACCTGGTTGCTGCACCCTGGAAGGTACTCCGCAACTACAAACAGACTGTTCTGAAGGCAAAAATGCCAAAAGTCTTTGGCAACCTCTGCTAGAAGTCGGGACCGAGTCCCGCCCAACTTGTTGACATACCGAACCGCCGACACTTTGTCCATGCGGAGAAGGATGCAACAATTTGTCTGATGGGGCGAGAGGCAACGAATCGCAAAGGAGCCCGCCAGAAGCTCCAGGCAATTGATGTGGAGATTCAATTCCTCCGGAGACCAACGGCCGCCAGTGGACACTTGACCGCATCGGGCTCCCCAACCCCACCGACTGGCATCGGATTCAATCACTACCTCCGGGGTGGTGCCGAATAGGGCTCGACCGTTCCACGACTCCATATGTTCCAGCCACCACAACATCTCCCACCTCGCCTCCTCTGAAAGAGGAATCTGATCGGAATACCTGAGGCCTTTCTGGAGATGGCGTATTTTGAGCCGTTGAAGCGCTCGGTAATGAAGGGGACCCGGGAAGATCGCTTGTATAGAAGAAGCTAACAACCCGACGACCCGGGCTACAGACCTGAAGGTCACAGTCTGCTTGTTCAAAATCAACCTCAACTCTCTCTTGATCGATCTGATCTTCTGCTGGGGTAAGAGGAGGTGACAAGTGAGGGAGTTGACTAGAAAATCCAGAAACTCCACCGACTGAGAGGGGATCAACACTGATTTCTGAGGGTTGACCAAGAAACCCAGATTCCGTAATAGATCTGTGGTCCAGGCAAGATGTTGCAAAACAAGACGAGGACACTGACCCATGATGAGAATGTCATCCAGATAAATGATGAGGCGAACGCCTCTGGCATGAAGAAACTCGACCACAGGCCTCAGAAGCTTCGTGAAGCACCAAGGTGCTGACGAGAGGCCGAAAGGAAGGACTTTGTACTTGTACCACATTCCCTGCCATTGGAATTGAAGAAAACGACGATGTGGTCCGTAAATGGGCACCGACAGATAAGCATCTTTCAGGTCTAGACGGACCATCCAGTCCCCTTCCTGAAGAAGATCGCGAAGAAGATGGATCCCCTCCATCTTGAAGTGACGATATACAACCCATCCATTGAACTCCTTGAGATTTAAAACAAGCCTGGATCCACCCCCCTTCTTCTGAACTAGGAAGACGTTGCTGACAAAGCCCTGAGGATGACGAACTGTCCGCCCTATGGCTCCTTTCTGGAGTAGAGACTCGATCTCGCTGGAAATGAAAACCTGATCCAGATGTGAGATAACCATCCGTCACGGGGGAAGAGTCTGAGAGGGAGAATGAAAAAACTCTATTTTGTAACCCTGCACCGAATCCAGGATCCACGCATCTTGCGAGATCTCTTGCCATTTGTGGAGAAAATATTGGAGACGGCCCCCCCCCCCAATTAAACCTCTGAAAATGGGATTAAGCTCACCTGAAGAAGTGGCGTCATGTTGACCTCCTTGGTTGCCGCCATAGCGTCCCTTTTTGTTGTAATTGCGGGATCCACGTGTGGGGTAGAAATTGGCGGAAGAAGTGGACTCTTGATACCTTCCACATTGTGAATCATAGCCTCGCTGGGTGCCTCTTTGATAACCTCGGCCGAACGACCGCCCCCTATGTCGTCCGGCCCATCCAAAAACCGGGCGAAAAGCCGGCTTTAAGGAACCCTGTGCTTTACCAAGGCCACTGAAAGTTGCGACAAACTTAGTTAATTCCTTCAAAAAAGGTTGACCAAAGAAGAGACCCTGCGCCAAAGGGCCGGACTCAGAAGAAGACAACTCTGCCAATTTAGGATCGAGTTTGAGAAGAATAGAGCGGCGGCGCTCACTGGACATGGCACAGTTTGCATTGCCTAAAACATATGGCACGTTGAGCCCAACCAATTAAATCAACCGGATTGATAATCTGCCTGGAAGCTTTGGATTTGTAACCCAAATCCAAAATTTGTGTCAGGGGGCCGGACAAATCGAGCAACTTATCCTGGCAGGACCTCCATGCCCGATCTATACCTTTTTTTTGGGATCCTTCGTGTACTTCTTCAGATAAGTGAACATGGAAGGATCCACTTCCGGAGTATCCGCCACTTTTTCTGCTAGATCTGGTGGTGGGCATTCTGAACGCAAACGCGTTCTAACATCCTTATCAAAAGGTTGACGTAAGTGGGAATGCACATAGGTCGCAACCTCAGTAGAGGGGAGCCATGAGGAAGAATTAGGGTGGACAATTGTAGAAGGCTCAAAGGTCAATAAAGCAGGATGCGAGGGAGCGTCCACAAACCGCTCTTTGCGTGATTTCTTTGTGGGAGGAGGGGAAGCCTCCGACTCAGACGTCGTACCAGAGGAGGTATTACCATCATCTCTGGGAGGAGAGCTAGAAGGAGTGTCTTTGGACGTAGATCCATAAGAATGGTAAGACGCCAAGGATTTTGCGAGTTTCGCAAAATCTGAAGAGTGTGGGTTTTTTGAACGCTTAACACCAGACGAAGTCCGGGACGTAGAGGCTGGAAACCAGCCTTGCTGCAAGGCATAATTACATAAATGGCGCTTCAAGGGTTCAATAGCCCTGACCATAGCTTTATTAACGGAGTGCTGGACTCCCACATCTAGAGCTTCGACGAGCTCATGCTCCAAAGACCCAGAGCGTTCCTCCTCAAAATAGTTTGCCTCATCATAATAATATTCAGACATTGTAGGCACTAAGAAGTGACAAAATATACCCACTGGAGGAAAAAATATGGAGCTAATATGCACTGTCAGAGGTGTAAACAACTGTAAGGGTAATGACAGTGACAAGTAAGGGGAGTAGCGAATCCCAGGCAAGCCAAGCAACACAGGAATGTAGAAATTCCAAAGTGTATAAATATGTAAATATTTAAATGTGGTGGGAGGGCTTGCCTAACAATGCAACTCTAGGCAGAGCCTATGCTAATTATACAGCCCAATCCCTACTGTAGACCTGGACGTCGCTGGGGAGGCTGGCAAGGTTGTGGGTATAGAGCAATGAAAAGCGCTGCTCCTGCGCTCTAGAAATACCGGTGAATTGCTGAGTAAAAAAGCTGGTATGCAATTATGGCCGCCGCGCATGCGCGGAACGGCCGAAACACAAACCAGAAAGAGGACTGCGCTAGCAGAGCGCGCGCGTCCTCACTCCCCGTCTCCCACTCCACCGAAAGGTATGCAGGCACAATGCGCCCGTAACCGGGAGGCAATACATGCTCCCACGCAAGCGTTGCCCGTAAAACGGAGCGGCACCTAAACGGAGAACAATGCGGCAAGCTTAAGGAAACAATGCGCGATAGATCGCGAAGCCGATAGGAGCGTCAGCGCCGAAAGGACGCACAGGGAAAAGACGGCAGTGCGAGCAGCGCACACAACAGTCCAATGATCATACAGTGAAAATGTAAGTATAAACCAGCAAGCAAGCAAGCAAATAAGCGAAAACATGCATATACAAGGAAAAGGTGAAAACACTTAACTGGCTGTAGTATTCTCTTATGCTCCATATATAGGGGGTCTACTCTATGGTTGTCATGTGATACCCACTAAGGTTTATGGGTATTGTAGTATATATTTGTGTTTTTACTTTCTGATTGGCTGCTGAGAATTTTCAGTAAAGAAAATGAGAAGCATAATCGGAGCCTCCAGCCCTGACATAGAATCAACTTTGCACTGTGCACATTTCTGGTGCCAACTCAAGTAAAAGCTGTATTCAAGCGGATGGAGCTTTAGTTGTTCCAACTGAGGCTGACACGACTGTTAATACATTCCAAGAACTTGAAGCACATTTTTCCTCACGAAGATGACCGAAAATATTAGATTTGCAAATAAAGAAAGTGTATTCAATTATTAGCAAAGTTACGAAAAAGGAGCAAGACCACTGACTCTTTGACAGTGAAATTGCTCTCCCTCCCTCGCAGCTCCACTTATAAGTGAGGCCTTCCCCATAGCCCCTGCACTCTTGAGTGTTGGTGTTCGAGGCCCTCCTCCACCCGTAGGTTTCACCTGCGCTTCATCCCTGGTGGTCCAGTGGACCTCGGTCTCCATTCTCTCGCTCTCCTTTTCACTTGTTTTTTTCCCTCACTTCTATCTCCCCCCTTCACTCTTCTTCTAGGTCTTTCCTCTGTTTTCTGTCGTTTTCCCCTCATTTCAACCTCCCCCTTCACTCTCCTTCTGTGTCTTTTCTCCGTTTTTCACTCGATTTTTACCCACTTCTCAATCTTCTCAATCTCCCCCTTTCACACCTTCTGTGTCCTCTGTGTCTTTCCTCCACTCTTTCTTGCACTTTTGCTGCCTTATTTGCACTTTTCTCTCTCTTTTTACCTTTTTCCTTTTTCAGCCCGTTTTTCCCCGTCGCTGCTGCCCCCGCGGCCCCTCCCCCCCAGCACGACCAGCGTGACCGGCCCAATCCAGCTCCCCTCCCCGCTCCCGCCTGTCCAGCCCTCCCCGACCCCTACTTAATGGCGGCCGCTGCAGGGACAGGCGAGCAAGACCACTGACTCATTGTCCGTGACATTGCTCTCCCTCCCTCGCAGCTCCACCTTTAAGTGAGGCCTTCCCCCGAGCCCCTGCACTCTCGAGTGTTGGTGTTCGAGGCCCTCCTCCACCCGCAGGTTTCACCTGCGCCTCATCCCTGGTAGTCCAGTGGACCTCTGTCTCCATTCTCTCGCTCTGCTTTTTCTCTCCATTGTCACTCATTTTTTCCCCTCACTTCTATCTCCCCCTTCACTCTCCTGTGTATTTCCTCCATTTTCTGTAGTTTTCCCCTCATTTCAAGCTCCCCTTCACTCTCCTTCTGTGTCTTTCCTCCATTTTTCGCTCGTTTTTTACCCTCATCTCAATCGCCCCTTTCACTCTCCTTCAGTGTCCTCTGTGTCTTTCCTCCACTCTTTCTTGCACTTTTGCTGCCTTATTTGCACATTTCTCTCTCTTTTTGCCTTTTTCCTTTTGCCTTTTTCAGCGCGTTTTTCCCCGCCGCTGCTGCCCCGCGGCCCCCCCCCCCCCCCCCCCCCAGCACCACCAGTGCGACCGGCCCAATCCAGCTCCCCTCCCCACTCCCATCTCCCAGCTGTCCAGCCCTCCCCGACCCCTACTTAATGGCGGCCACTGTGCGCCAAAGGCAAGGCCGTCTGCGCCCGTCTGCGACCCGACTGCGACCAGCGCCAGGAACCCTGGATCTCTGCACTGCCAACGCTACGACCCAGTGGCACTCCACGCTCTCAACCCAGGCCGCAACAACAACTGCAAGCTAGCATCACCAGCCGACAACCACGGACCCTTCAGCTGTCACCGCTGCTGGCACACCTGCAGCACCGCCAAGACCACGGACCCAGCGCAACCCGCCCGCAAGAACACAACCGAACCGAAGACCCTGCAATGCATCCTCCACAACGTCCGATCCTGCCACAAACACGCCACCGAAATCTGGGACCTCCTCGACAGCACCAATCCGGACGTAGCATTCTTTACTGAAACCTGGACCAACACCACCTCGGGACCGGACATCGCCATCGCCATTCCCCAAGGATACAAGATCTCCAGGAAGGGCCACCCCACCCGCCCGGAGGAGGAATCGCCATCGTTCACAAATCCACCCTCTGCATGAGCACTCTCCCCGAAGAGCCCACAGACCTGATGGCACGCCTTCACTTCAAGATACTGGCCAGCCCTACCTCCACCCTCTGAGGATCCCTCATCTACCGACCCCCTGGAACCCGCGGACTTTTCGCCAACTCCATTACGGACATCATCTCCCCGCATGCCATCGCATCCACCAACTACACCCTACTGGGAGACCTCAACTTCCACCTCGACAACCAACTGGACCCCAGCACCACATCCCTCCTGGACAACCTCCACAACATTGGACTCCGTCAGATCGTGACTGAACCCACGCACTCAGCAGGACACACCCTCGACTCCCTCTTCACAACAGGAAACTCCATCACCTTTAGCCACACCACCGAACTCCCATGGACTGACCATCGATGCATCCACTTCACCTTCAGAACAACCACCATCCACAGACACCAGCACCTGCTTCCATGAAGAAACTAGACCAGAATCACCAATGACCAGCTAACCTCATCACTCAGCAACTCCTCCCCAACCATCGCGGAAAACGACGACCCCAACACCGCAGCCCGAACCCTGCACATATGGATCTCCGACAGTGCCAACACCATAGCCCCCCTCAAGAAAAACAACAACACCCATGCCAAGAAAGCTAGATGGTTCGCCACCGAACTTCGAGAGTCCAGACGCACTTGCCGCCGCCTCGAAAAGGCCTGGAGGAACACCAAATCCACAAAAGCCCACAACAACTTCAGAGCTGCCACCAACGCCCACCACCAACTCATCAGCGAGGAAAAAAGCGATTGAAGACAGAATCTCCACTCATGCACACAACAGCAAAAAACTCTTCAACATCATCAAGGAGTTCGCCCAACCCACCAGCGAGTCCACCAACATCCCTCCCTCACAAGAACTCTGCGACAAACTCAGCACCTTTTTCCCACCACAAAATCAAGAGCATCTACGACAACTTCGACGAAGACAACCAACACACTGAACTCTCACCTACCACCCCGACACCCTGAAGCCAGCGATCAACAACTGGACAGCCCTCACCACCGAAGACACACTGAAGACGATGAAGTCAATCCACTCTGGGGCCCCCATGGACCCCTGCCCCCACCACATTTTCAACAGAGCCGCCGACACCATCGCACCCATGCTCTGCCACACCATCAACCGCTCCCTGGCAACAGCCTCGTTCCCCGATGACTGGAATCATGCTGAGATCAACCCCCTCCTGAAGAAACCCTTGGCGAACCCCACTGACCTCAAAAACTACAGACCCATCTCCCTGCTCCTGTCCCCAGCTAAAGTCATCAAGATAGCCATCAACAGCCAATTCGCCACATTCATCGAAGAGCACAACATCCTCAACTCCTCCCAATCCAGTTTCAGAAAAAAACACAGTACGGAAACCGCAACAGACAACATCCGCACCTTACTGGACAAAGGAGAAACAGCAGCCCTCATCCTCCTCGACCTCTCAGCGGCGTTTGACACAGTCTCTCACCGCACCCTAATACGCAGACTCCACAACGCAGGGATCCAAGACAAGGCCCTCGACTGGATCCGCTCCTTCCTCTCCGGCAGAACGCAGCGGACTCCCTCCTTTCCTCTTGGACCCTACACTTACCACCTGCGCAGTCCCCCAGGGGTCCTCCCTCAGCACTACGCTCTTCAACGTCTGCATGGCTCTGCTCGCCCCCATCGTCAGAACCTACGTACTCAACATTGTGTCATACGCAGACGACACCCAACTCATCCTCTCTCTATCCAACAAACCCAACACCGCCAGACACAACTTTCGAGAAGGCATGGAAGCTGTTGCCAAATGGATGAAAAACAGCTGCCTACAATTAAACGCCAACAAAACGGAAGTACTCATCATGGGCCCAAACCCCAATGCCTGGAACGACACCTGGTGGCCCTCCGCCCTCGGAAGCCCGCCCACCCCCATGGACCACTCATGCAACCTGGGAATCATCCTGGACTCAGAGCTCAAAATGGACCGCCAGATCAACTCCGTCTCGTCCTCTTGCTTCTACACCCTCCGCCTCCTACATAAGACCTTCAAATGGATCCCGCTCGAACAAAGAAAGACCGTCACTCACGCCCTGGTCACCAGCAGGCTCGACTACTGCAACGCACTCTATGCCGGAATAAACAAAAACCTCAACCGCAAGCTAGAGAACATCCAAAACGCCGCCGCAAGACTGGTCCTCAACCTGCCAAGACACTGCTACATCTCCCAGCACCTGCTCACACTCCACTGGCTCCCCATCGAAGCTAGAGTCACCTTCAGGATGCAAACCCACGCTCACAAGGCCCTCCACGACACCGTACCAGCATACCTGAACAACTGACTCAAATTCCACACACCCCAAAGGACCCTACTATCAGCCCAGCTCTCCTATGCCCTGGTCCCCCGCACCAGAAAGACCAGATCGGGAGGCCGCTCCTTCTCCTTCCGCGCGGCCAGATCCTGGAACGACCTTCCGCTCCACCTCAGACAGACATCGCTCCCCATCTTCGCAAGAAACCTCAAAACCTGGCTCTTCGACAGACCCCCCTCCTTGATGGACTGGAACCTGCGACCCCCCCCTCCCCCCAGTGCCTTGAGACCCTTACGGGTAGTGGTCGCGTTTAACAAACACCTGATTGATTGATTGACGAATTCAAATAATTTACAGGTACATGTATCAACCATTTTTTGCGAGCGCAAACGGTTCGATTCGCAAAAATCGGCGGTTTGCGCCCGCAAAAAGGGTTTCTGCGATGCATCAACCTGTAAGCCTCTCGCAATTTAGGAAATCGCAAATTATTGAGATTTCTTAAATTGCGACTACATTTAAGGAATTGCAAATTGCGATTCCTTAAATGCAATGCATGATGGAATCGCAAATTGCGATTTTGCTAATAGGGGGCGCAAATTACCATCAATTTGTACTTAATGGTAATTTGCAAAAACTTTGAAAAATGCACTAAAGTGCATTTTTCAAAGTTGTATGTTACACCCACACATGCCCTTGGGGCATGTGTGTGCGCAACATCTGTGCACAGATCAATTTCAGGGGTGCAACAGGGTGTCCTTTTGACACCCTTACACCCTTGAAATTGCATGCGCAATTTGCGAGTACCTATTGGTACTCGCAAATTGCGCATGCAATCTCCCATTCATTCCTATGGGCCTGTAGGCCCATAGGAATGAATGGGAAGGCTTTCCTTAATTGGGACCCGCAATTTGTGAGTCGCAATTAAGGAATGTTTGGGAATCGCTAATTTTATAGCGATTCCTACATGCATAGGCTTTTGCAATTCCTTAACTGCGATTCCTTAATAATCGCAATTAAGGAATCGCAAAAGCCTACATTGATGCATGTACCTGTAAATTAATTGTTATTGAGTAGTCAATGCACGTATAGTCAGTATAATTCAAAGCAATTCAAAACCATAAGTGCAGAGACAGTCTATTATATGGTTGTCGTAAAACAAATTCTAAGCAGACTGAGTTTACCATAAAGGGGAAATCCCTACTTAGCTAAACTAGGAAGATCGAGCAAGTTGGGTAAAACTCAGGCAGTAGGTGTCAGCATGAAAAGCTTCAAAAAGGCTGTTTCAGATGAGTTAAATACATATTCTTCAAGCAACTGGGGAAGGTAATGGCCGAAGTCTCACTCCCTTAGGAGGGAGAACAAGGCATAATCTGTAAAAGGAGCAGGAAAGGCACCTCTTAACTATCAGTGCCAATGTATTTGTTTAATCATCTTGTTTTTACAGTTGCTACTCCTACAACAATTACCATGAAGGAAACCAATCAGGTTTAAAATACAGTTCGATAAGGATACATCATTGTTTCACACACTGAAATGCAACTAAGTACAACAAACATCTTTCTGTCAAGGGCTGGGCTTCTAGGTGGTGCTTGGATCAGCTTCTTGGCTCGGAGGAATCACCACTTATCTTCAGAAGTAGTATAAGACGCGAGGATGAGAACAAACCGTCTAGAAATCAAAAAAACAAATCACACAAGGAAGGAAAAAACTGGAGAACAGAGAAACCTCCAGGCTGAAGAGAGGTAGAACTTAACAAACACAGTAAATGGAGAATGGAGAAGGGTCCTCAAGAGTCCAGTGAGTGAGCACCAGTATGAAAACAACTGCAACACAATTGGACCGCACAATGGAGTGCCTTTTATAATGCCAGACAGAAATGAGTAATAGAAAAAAGGGTTTGTCCATCTTGGATTTGTGAAATATAAAGTACAAATAAAAACGAGTGATTAAACAAAAAATGAATTTCCCTGGAAAGATCCAAATGTAAATAAGCCTAAAGCAGGTATATAAATAATTTTGTATTTAATGATGTTTTACTGCATATGCCAGGAGCTCGTATGCAGGAAACATCCCATTTCAAAATGGCGCCAGTTGAGGACACTGTTGCGTACTCAATTGGTCGTGCTGTGAGGAAGGAATCCAGCACAATCAACCCAATGCAGCCGCAGTAAGGGAAGCGACTGCAGGAGAACTGAAAGGCTGCTGCGGTGTCCTATGTGGCAGAACGAATTAAAAACGCCACAGCGGCAAGACGACAAGCCATTGATGCAGCAGGTCCCGTAGAAGCAGCAGTTAGAAATAAACATTCCACTCTGGATCCTCTTAGGAGCTCCTGGTTTACAAGGACCCTTGGAATAGATTATCTTGATTAGATGAGGTTCATGAAGCTGATCTCCTGGCTCACAGGAGCGGTCACTGGGGTTATATCCTTTTCAGTCAATAAGATAGAGTTTACATCTAAAGTAACAGAGTCACAGATCTCTTGGATTTCATAATCAAGTTGTACATCAACAAGTATAGGATTTGTCTTCCTTGTAACAGATACCCCTTTTCATCTGATGCAAGGGTTAAGATGGGACACATTAAAAGATGGATAAGTCCTCCACGAAGAAGGAAGACTCCATTGTACTGTAACTGACTTTATAATGTTAGTGATGTCAAAAGGCCCATAATGTCTTGGAAATAATTTAGACCAGCAGAGCGAATGAGGTAGGTTGGTAGAAGACAGCAAAACCTTGTTGCCAACCTTAAAGGTAGGAGCAGCTTGTCTAAGCATGTTTGGCTGGAATCTCTGTTTTTTGCTTTTTTCATTTATGAAGTAGTATCCTTTGAACCTCTTTTAACTTTCAATATGAATCTTGTACAGTTGGTACACGATCTTCACTGTCAGGGAGATCTCTGAAGGTTTGAGGGTGAAACCCAGTAAAAGCAAAAACGTGAAAACCCTATGAACTTATGGATTGAATTGTTATATGCAAACTCAACTGCAGGTAACAGAGATTTGCAATTGTTTTGGGAAGCAGATGTATAACACCTAAGAAACTCTTCAAGAGTCTTATTAAGCCTTTGCGCTTGACTGTTAGGTTGTGATGAAAAAACAGAGGTCAAAGATCTTTGAATGCTCAGTCTTTGGCATAAAGACTTCAATAGCTTAGAGATATATTGATGATCCTGATCAGAAATGGTTTTCAAAGGTAGTCCATGCAATCGAAATATATCAGAATAACAGATTTGACCATTGCCAATGCAGTTGGTAGTTTAGGCAGAGCAGAAAAATGGGCCATCTTGGTGAATGAATCTATGGTTACCACGATGGTGGTACAACTGTCAGATGGAGGTCAGTCAACAATAACATCAGTAGATATAGCTTCCCAAGGTTTAATAGTGAGTTCAGGAGACAATAGTAATCCAGCTCTTTTTTGTGTTTCAGATTTGCCTTAGGCACAGTTCTCACAGTTTTTGACAAACTTTATACCATCTTGATGGAGAGAAGGCCACCAGAGTTTTCTTCAGACCAGATCCTCATTAACTCTTTGACCTCTGTGACCAAAAACCAGAGCATCATTGCTCAAATGTAGAATATAACTTTGAAATATTTTCATAGGAATAAAGAATTTACCATGACCAAAAATGAACCTTCTTTCTTTCTTTATTTATGTCTGAGGTTTCAGCTGCTTCAGTTTGTCTATTTTAAAGGTTTTGTTTTAGAGCAGATAGACTTATGAAATGTGGAAGTTATGTTTTTTATAAAAGCTTGAAGTGCAATAATCTGTTCTATTAACATAAGGGTCCTAAGGATAACACATTGAAAAGGAATCTGCAATACATTTTTCGGAATCAGTGGGGAGAGAGGGGGTACGGAGCCGCAGGTACTCTGCACCAGTCAATTCCTCTGCATTCATCTCATCTCATAAAAACTTTATTTCGGCACACGTGGCCATAAAAGCACAAGTAAAATACAATAAATTACATACAATTCATAAAAGATAGCCAATGGTCTACTCGAACTAAGAAGGGGCACATTATTTTGTATATAGAAATAGATCAAGTCAAGATTACTATTCTGGATCAACTCTTCCTCTCATCAGCATTAATGCTAGTAAAAGAGACATGAAAAGCTTATACAATATGCCAACAACGTAAAACCTCTACATTGATCAAACAGTGGAGTTCTATAGGATACGTCTATATGACTAGTGAGGTGGAATTTTCAGCAGAACATTAATCATAGTGAATGAACCTCCTGTTTAATTCATCTGGACTGCTGGTCTAATTTTAAAGTGCTGTAGAAAGAGCTCAAACATAGCTTACAGCAACAAAATGATTTTTGCTTTGCACTTGGATTCCACCTTCTAAGATACATGTGCAGAGCTCTGGCGGAAAGAAGGTTGTTGCATTTGAAGAAACAACATTTTTTCGACCATCATGTTGGCCCCCGCTTAGCAGCACACAAGTTAACTTAGAATTACAACATTGAAAACCAACGAAATATACAACATTTAGTGTAAATAGGAGACGATCATCAATTATTGCTCGTTCATATTTAACAAGAGGAAAAAGGAAAACAGTATATACAACATATACTGATTAAAAGTGTAAACAGGAGATGATCATCAGTTATTGCTCGTTCATGTTAACAAGAGGTAAAAGGGGCAAACTCAATTTACTAAATGATCCTGTGGAAATGTCACGGGCTTTGGTGATCTTCTCCTCGGGATAACGCCGATGCTAGGTTAGGGTCCACCTCCCATCCGTCCCCAGTCCGGAATACGTATAATACCCTCGGACTCAGAGGACAGGTGGGCGAGGGAAGGGAAGGATAGGGACTGCAGGGAGAGAGACCTGGAAAGAGATAAGGAGAGGTATTAGACACTGCGCCTGCGTCCCCACGCTCCCATCCCTTCGTCGGGCTCTCCCCCGTACCTGTAGCTCCTTCCTCCCCTGTGTGGTCTCTTAGAACTATACCGGGTCGTAGCCTTGACCCAGTTATCCTCACTGGGCGCAAGCTCGAAGATCCGGATTGGTGTAGGGCTTCCGTCTGTCTCCGAAAGTTGCGTGCTGAAAGCCCCCACTAATGCCAGAAGTGAAGGCCCGACAAGAGGCCGGCGCTTCTACTCTACGCCCGGAATCCTGGGGCGGAGGAGCGGCGCGGCGGTGCTGGTGCCCACCTCCGCACTGTCCCGTTGCTTCACGGGTACGTGCGGGGTGGAAGGCAAGATCAGGAGGAACCAGGGTCAGGAGCGGCACGCGCTACTACTCAACGCCCGGAAATCCTGGGGCGGAGGAGCGCTGTGGCGGTGCTGGTGCCCCCCTTCGCATGGGCCCGTTGCGTCACGGGTACGTGGGAGAGGAAGGCGAGCTCAGGAGGAGCCAGGGTCTGGAGCAGTTCACGCTACTACTCGACGCCCGGCAATCCTGGGGCGGAGGAGCGCTGAATCCACTGTAGCCTCCCCTCGTATACGGTCGAGGGTCGTTGGCGGAAAGGAAGGTCAGGTCGGGGTCAGGGTGAACTCGGGACGAGGAGCTGCGAAGCTGCGCCTCTCTCACTCACCTCGACCGGGACCTGCAGGAACGTAGCTGCGCGCTGGTTGCCGTGACGGGCGTTGATCACCAGCGGGATCTGGCGTCTCTCATCTCGTCGGACTGGAGCGGAGGGACTCGGCGTGGACGGGTCTTGGCTGGGCCGTTGATCTGTAGGTACTGGTCAGGAATCATTGGCAAAGCCCCCAAGTACGACGGGACCTTTATCCCTTTCCCGGGCTCTCGCGCTGGCACGTGACTCGTGCTGCAGCGCCTTCTGGGAATTGGAGTCCCGTTCTCCACCGATTCGCGGCAAGCCCCGGAATCATGACAGCACATCCCGCTTCACCCCGACCTTCGGAGCAGCGGGGCCCCCCGGCTTAGCGGGGGCGCAGCGATGGAAGGCCGCCACCAGGCGGGTTGCATGCACCGCAGTGGCAGGCTCCCAGGAATTCTCCTCAGGCCCATAACCCTTCCAAGCCAGAAGGTACCAGAGCTTGCCCCGAACCAGCTTGGAATCCAGGATGCGTTGAACGACAAACTCCTGGTCGTGGTGCACCCATACCGGAGAGGGGGCCTTCCGAACAGGACACCTCGAGGGCTTGAGTAGCGATACGTGAAACACCGGGTGTATGCGCATCTGCGGGGGCAGACGCAGCTGTACAGCCACGGGGTTCACGTGCCGGACAACAGGGTAAGGCCCGATGAACTTGGGAGTGAAGGCGCTGGGTTTCCGGAACCGAATGTTCCGCGTGGACAGCCACACCCTCTCCCCCTTGCGGTACACTGGTGTGGGACGACGGTGCTTGTCGGCCTGGGCTTTGTACTTGTCCTTCGCTTTCCGTAGATTTGTCTGAGCCCGCCTCAAGGCTGAGTGAATGCAGCGGATCCTGTCCTGCACATCGGGGAGAGGCACTCTCTCCTGCGGGAGGAAAAAGGGAACAAAGCGAGGATGGAACCCTGAGGCTAGAAAGAAGGGCGTGTGGTGTGTGGAAGAGTGTTGGGAGTTGTTATATGCTACCTCAGCCACCCACAGCAAGTCGACCCAGGTGTTTGCCGCTTGGTCCGTGTAGCAACGAAGATACTGCTTGAGAGTTTGGTTAAGTCTCTCGGTCTGTCCGTCGGTCTGCGGGTGGAAACTCGTGGAGAGGGATGATTGGATGCCGAGCTGCTCACACCAGACCTTCCAGAATCTTGCGGTGAATTGCGTCCCTCTGTCGGACACGATGTCTCGTGGAAGGCCGTGCAGGCGCACGACGTGTAGCAACAGGAGTTTCGCCAACTTCCCTGCTGAGGGGACCTGTTTACAGGCGATAAAATGACCCATTTTGGTGAGATAGTCTATGACGACCACGATCGCCGTACATCCTTGGTCCTTCGGCAATCCCACCACAAAGTCGATCGAGATTCTTTCCCAAGGATTCCGAGGGGTAGGAAGAGGCATAAGAAGACCTTGTTTTCTTTGATGGTCGGGCTTCATTTGGGCACAAATCTCACACTGTTTTACCCATAGTAAAACATCGGAACGCACCGACGGCCACCAGAACTGTCGTAGGACCTTTTCCAGGGTTTTGGTACCCCCCATGTGCCCGGCACTGGGTATGCTATGACACCAGGAAAAAACGAGTTTCCGGAGTTGCAGTGTGGGGACTAGAATTCTGGAACCATACAAGGGAAGACCATGTTGGATACGCCATTCCTTATGGCTTTTTAGCCATGAAGTCCACGCGAACGTTCGGATCCCTTTCTTTACTCTTTGTAGGAAGGATTCGGTTTTGAGGCAGCCGATGACTTGCTCTGGTGATAGGATGGACTGGTCTGGTGTCTCCGCCGGGAGGTCCGAATCGCTCTGCCGGGACAACGCATCGGCTTTCTTGTTCTGTATCCCGGGCCGATACGTGACTACGAAGTTATACTCCGCGAAAAAGAGCATCCATCGCTTCTGACGAGGTGAGAGGTGCCGGGCTGACCGCAGGAATTGGAGGTTCCGGTGGTCCGTGTATACGGTCACCTGGTGTCGTGCTCCCATCAGCCAATGCCGCCATTCCAGGAACGCTTCGCGGATGGCCAGCAGCTCTTTTTCGGAGATGGTGTAGTTGAGCTCGGCCGGGTTTAACTTTTTGGACATAAACGTGACCGGATGGAGTTGGCCAGTGTCGGGGTGGCGCTGAGACAGTATAGCGCCCACCGCCTCGTCGGAAGCATCCGCTTCTACAATGTATGGTAGATCTGGTTTGGCATGTCGTAGGACGGGAGCGGACGTAAAGGCCCTCTTGAGTCGGTCAAAGGCCCCTTGGGCTTCGGAGGACCATAGGAAGGGAATCCCCTTCCGTGTTAACCTGGTAAGCGGGGTCACCGTCTGTGAGAAGTGACTGATGAACCGACTGTAAAAGTTCGAGAAGCCAAGAAAGCTCTGCACTTCTTTCACAGTCGTGGGTTGCGGCCACCGGGCTACCGCTTGCACCTTCCGGTCCGTCATGATTTGTCCTTCCGGGGTCAACAGGACGCCCAGGAATTCCACGGTGGTAACGTGGAATTCGCATTTTGTCAGCTTGCAAAACAAGTGGTTTTCTTCAAGGGCCTTCAATACTGTCTGGACGTGGCCGACATGTTCTTCCGGATCAGACGAAAAGATTAAAATATCGTCGATGTATACCACTACGTATTTGTCCAGAAATTCCCTCAGGACCTCGTTGAGGAAATATTGAAAGGCCGCCGGGGCGTTGCAGAGCCCGAACGGCATCACCAGGTATTCGTACAGGCCGAAACGGGTCTTAAACGCCGTCTTCCACTCATCGCCCGCGCGTACCCTTACCAGATGGTACGCCCCACGGAGGTCCAATTTCGTGTATATCTTTGCCTCCCGAACCTGCTCCAACAACACGGGAATGAGCGGTAAGGGATACTGGTTCTTGACCGTCATGGCATTGAGGGCTCTATAGTCGATGCAGCAGCGTAACTCGCCGTTGGCCTTGGGTATAAAGAAGAGCGGGGACGCTGCCGGGGACCTAGAGGGACGGATAAACCCTAGCTGTAAATAGGTGTCCAGGTATTCCCGCAGATGCCGGGTTTCGGGCTCCGTGAGGACATGAATCCGACTGCACGGAACGGTGGCTCCAGGAATTAGGTCGATGCGACAATCATAGTCGCGGTGCGGCGGTAGGTCTTCCGCTTTCTGTTTATCAAAGACTTCATGATAGGGTGCATACCAGTCGGGGAGGGTCACCTCCTTCTCTGCGGCCGTCGCCACGTACTGGGAAGTACTGGAGCTCTGTTCTGGATCGGTTTCTTGGTGACCGCAGTGGGTCCGGCAAAAGGGAGAGCAAAACCGGATTGTGTTGGTAGCCCAATGGATGACGGGCTCATGTTTTCGTAGCCATGGTAACCCAAGGATGAGGTTGCATCGAGGAGCGTGGATGATGTTAAATGTGAGCCACTCACGGTGGTCCTCCCCTATGGCAACCCTCAGGGATGGCGTTGCGTGTCTGATGGGACCGGAGTCCAGCTCCTTTCCATCGACGGCGAACACGAGTTCGGGTGTGTCTTTGAGGAGGAGGGGGATCCCCAACCTGTCCGCTTCCCTGCGATACAGAAAGCAGCCAGTGGCACCGGAGTTGATCATGGCCCTGACCTCGCGGGGCCCATTGCCGAGCATGACTCGCACGGTGATGTAGAAGTGGTCTGGTTCTTTGGAGGTGTCGGCTTCCAAAGAAGGGATGGAGTGATAGCCTGAGGGTATCCCTTCTAGTACCTTCAAGCACTTGCGTTTCCCGCCGGCCCTTCACAGGCGCTGGCAGCTGTTTGGTTGGCCCGTAAGCGACAGGTTTTCGGGCGCACCGGGCATTCTCGTAAGAAATGGCCTTTCTTGCCGCAATATAGACAGAGACCCTGTTTCCGACGGTGGTCTCGGTGAGGGTTAGGGAGGCCCTCACCGTCCCTATCTCCATGGGGTCCGTGCGACTGGACGATGGTTCCGTGGAGCGGGGATGTTCGGAGAAAAGAGGAGCCTTGTCTTTTCTTTTGTGTTCCCCTTTTCTTTCCCGGAGTCGATATTCCAGGCGAGAAGCGAGTTCTATCATGGCGGCACAGGTACCAGGTTGGGGGTCTATTTGGGCTATGACATCTTTTAAGTCTTCGGTCAGTCCTCGGTAAAAGATTGCGGTTTGCTTGGACTCGGGCCAGTCGGTTTCCGCCACCAACCTACGAAAGCTGTTGACATACCCCAGGAAGTCGCTGGAGGATTGGCGGAGGTCAAGGAGGTCGCGATCGGCGGAGAAGGTGTCCGCCCGTCGATCAAAGGTTTTTTCAAATTCATGTCGGAATGAGTCCCAATCGTACAAGAGGGCGTCGTCTCTTCTCACGATGGGGACCGCCCATTGTGCGGCTTCTCCAGTTAAGTAGGAGATCAGGAAAGCCACCCTGGCTTGGTTCGTGAGAAACAGCTTTGGTTTGCAGTGGAAATGCAACTGCACCTGGGTCAAGAAGACTTGCACTTTTTGAATGTCCCCGTGAAATCTTTCCGGGGGGGCCAGGGGTATGTGTGCCGGCATCTCCACTACTACCGGGTGTGTCTGGGGAAGGGGGATGGTCCCTGCATCAAAGGGATTGCGTTGGATGCGATCCAGGCGGGCATGTAGGGCAGCAGATTCAGCCCTAGACGCCGCCACATCCAGTTGTACTTGAGCCAACGCGGTCAGTACGTCGTCTAACGAGGCCATGCTTCAGCAACGGCGTGATCAGGAGGAGAGAATTCGTGGGCCAATGATTCTGTCACGGGCTTCGGTGATCTTCTCCTCGGGATAACGCCGATGCTAGGTTAGGGTCCACCTCCCATCCGTCCCCAGTCCGGAATACGTATAATACCCTCGGACTCAGAGGACAGGTGGGCGAGGGAAGGGAAGGATAGGGACTGCAGGGAGAGAGACCTGGAAAGAGATAAGGAGAGGTATTAGACACTGCGCCTGTGTCTCCCCCGTACCTGTAGCTCCTTCCTCCCCTGTGTGGTCTCTTAGAACTATACCGGGTCGTAGCCTTGACCCAGTTATCCTCACTGGGCGCAAGCTCGAAGATCCGGATTGGTGTAGGGCTTCCGTCTGTCTCCGAAAGTTGCGTGCTGAAAGCCCCCACTAATGCCAGAAGTGAAGGCCCGACAAGAGGCCGGCGCTTCTACTCTACGCCCGGAATCCTGGGGCGGAGGAGCGGCGCGGCGGTGCTGGTGCCCACCTCCGCACTGTCCCGTTGCGTCACGGGTACGTGGGAGAGGAAGGCGAGCTCAGGAGGAGCCAGGGTCTGGAGCAGTTCGCGCTACTACTCGACGCCCGGCAATCCTGGGGCGGAGGAGCGCTGAATCCACTGTAGCCTCCCCTCGTATACGGTCGAGGGTCGTTGGCGGAAAGGAAGGTCAGGTCGGGGTCAGGGTGAACTCGGGACGAGGAGCTGCGAAGCTGCGCCTCTCTCACTCACCTTGACCGGGACCTGCAGGAACGTAGCTGCGCGCTGGTTGCTGTGACGGGCGTTGATCACCAGCGGGATCCGGCGTCTCTCATCTCGTCGGACTGGAGCGGAGGGACTCAGCGTGGACGGGTCTTGGCTGGGCCGTTGATCTGTAGGTACTGGTCAGGAATCATTGGCAACGCCCCCAAGTACGACGGGACCTTTATCCCTTTCCCGGGCTCTCGCGCTGGCACGTGACTCGTGCTGCAGCGCCTTCTGGGAACTGGAGTCCCGTTCTCCGCCGATTCGCGGCAAGCCCCGGAATCATGACAGGAAATGAGCCAAGTAGACCTAAGCGATCTTCTTTAGAATGGCTCTACGGGTACACCACATGGCAAATAAAAAACGAGAAATGGAGAACACAATGGGCATGTGAGTGTCATATTTAAATAAACTATTGTGGTAATATGCTGTACATCATTCTGCCTTGTGATGCTAGGAGGTCAGAATGATGTGGTCGTTCTTTGTGAGAATTAGAAGGGCGCTGACGTGGGGATTCTGAAAGAGGGAGTTGGGAGATAACTGTTGGTGGATGAGGTGACAATAAACTCACCTTTCTAATGTGCTGCGTGGATCCTGTTTATTCAAGTACCGAAGAACACTACATTTATTTGGCGACGATCGGGAGAAAGGGCACCTCAACACCGATCAAACGCTGTCCAGCGTAAGGCTTCTGCTGTCAGTCACGGAGTAATTGATTCATCTTACTGGAAGTGGAGTCGAAAGAGAGGCGTCATTGGTGCAGTTCAGAACACAAAATCTCCTCTTGTTTCCACGGACGGAATGATTCCACAGTCACACGCACATACACACATCACACGCTGGTGGGGCCCATAACACCAACATTCATTCTCATCAGTTTATCCGTGCCTACAGGGAGATTGGGTCTTCTAATTTCCCTTCCGAACTACAGCTTTATTTCCCTTGGAAGAGAGGAGATCACATCTATTTAATTTTATCCTGACATTTCCTCCATCCGGAGGCCAATTGGATCATTTAGTTGGCTAGGGAGGTGATGATAAACACTTCAATACTTATGCTAATAAAATATACATTTCAAGAAATAACCACCGACACAGTTCTTCAAACAATCAATTCTTTATCTAATTAAATTTGTAAATCAGAGTCCTAACAAGAGCAATAGAATCTTGAGTCATAATTACCTATTCTGGCTAATTGTCGTTCTCTAAGTCAGAATCGGGTCCTCAGAAAATCATCAAAGAGTCTAGCGTCCCGTCCTCTGCTGTCAGCGGCGTGAGTAGCATCGATCAGGGTGCGTCTCAAGATCATAGGGTGGTAACCGGCGATATTTCCCTCTCTGGTCTACTAATATTTATACTGAAATTTTGCATATAAAAGAAACATTTCATAATTTCTAGTCATTTCATTGGCTGAATTCAGCCCCGTCCCAAGAATTTAAGTAACATATTCAATGTTCACATTCGGATGATGTATTCAACCAGGTGTATGGGAAAATCGTTCCCAGGTCAGGAATGTATCAGTCTATTGTGGAAAAGGTGGCTTTGGTTCCAAACTAGTAACATTTTCATCCGTGTTCAGGGACATTGGCTTCTCGCCCAGAGTAGTCTTCATGGACCTGGTACAGGGGTTCCAGGAGAGGTTGTTGCGTAGTCAGTGCAGACGCCTTCCTCTGCTGTCAATTGCATGAAGTCATGTACTTTAGTGTGGATTCAGTTGGCGGCCATCTTTTAGCAGGCCGAAATAGTCAACTTAAGGTAAAGAAACACAAAACTTAATTAATACATGGAAATGAATAAAAACAATGCTATTCCCTTGCTAATACCCTTATGTGTATGCATTTATCTAGCCATATGCGACAACTAAAGCCGTTAATGCGGGTTTATTTAAGCGCAAATCACATAAACATTGCTTAAACTAAACATATAATTTTAATATGCGTACAATCTTAGTTCACCTATTGATTTAGCCATGCAAATGCGTTCCCACGTATGTTATCTTGATTAATAAGGTTGATTAGTTTACCACAGCACACAGTTTAATCATTAAGATTTATCATTTAGTCCTTTTAATATAAAGATATATAAATGGATTGGGTATACCAAATAATTTTATTTTACCCGCTCCAGCATCATCGCGGGTCATCGTGAGTCAAATCACTCTGGGTGGAGCGGTGCGCTTTTCGATGGTAATTGTTTATTATCAGGAAAGTTGGAAAGAAGATTGGTTGCGTGAGACTGAGAGCGCGAGACTTCGGAGTGTGCGCGCTAGGAATTCGTAAGCAGACTTGGTTGCGCGAGACGGAGAGCGCGAGGCATCTGAGCATGCGCAGGAAGATTCCAAAACGAGGCTTGACTCTAGCCAATGAGGAGCGGTGACGTCATTACTGGTGGCCATTTTGTGTGGTTGGGGAGATACACACACAGCAACGTTAAAATACGTGGTGTAGAACAGAACGGTTCGTGACAGGCCATCGGTGGATTTTAATAGTCTGTGGGCGGAAATAAGATAAAATAAAACGTGTGCTTTCTAGGCGATTTTCGTTAGCATCTCTGGAGAGGTGTGTTAGAACGTGTGCAAGTGCCATCGTCTATGGTGAATATATAATATAGGAGGAAGGAAAAGGAAAGTTGCAGGAAACATCGGTTTAGAAGTAACAGGTGACAAGTACAATAAGACATCACAATAAGACATCATTCCAAAGGGAAGTGAAAGAGTTATTTTTGGTAGTCCAGCAGTATAACAGATTGACTATTTTCATTTTTTTCTCATTCCTGTTTTTTTGGGAGACTGGCATGTATTTTTTTATTATTTTTTTTCGGAGTGGAAGAGTGGAAAATGAAAGAGCTGGTTACATTCAACATTTAATCTGTGTTATTATTTGTTTAAGAAGTCTGGATACCCATGTGTTTTAAATAAGTGGTAGATTGTATATACAGTTTTTTTACTCAACAGCTTATTTCGATATGCAGAATGTAACGCAGCCTCCGTTCTTTTTAACAAGTCCAGGTGAACCTAGCGTTAAGTGGCAAAAATGGAAGAAGATTTTTACAAATTATGCGAGGGTTTGTGGCACAAACCTGAGTGCTGAACGTAAACATTCATTATTGCTGCATTGCCTTGGGGGTGAGGGTCAAGAGGTGTTAGAACACTTACCGGATCTAAGTGCTTCTGAACAAAGGAATCTGAATGAATATGAAATATGTATTTTACAATTAGACCAACATTATCTACCAAGGTTAAGTACAATAATGGAAAGGTATCATTTTGGGTTCAGGGGACAAAAAAAGGATGAATCTGTAGAAGAATTTGTTTCAGCTCTGAGGAAACTTGCATCTTCATGCAAATTTGGTCCTGCTGTGGAGGAGAGGATCAGGCATCAGTTTGTTTTGAAATGTGCACATGATGATATCAGGAAGGAGCTCTGGTTGAAGGATGAACCTCCGTTAGAGGAAGTTATAACGATTGCTAAACAAGTTGAGCACATGATGAAGTGCGTCGATGAATTGAATGGGGAGAAGAGTAAAAGTACTGTAACTGAAACTAAGGTAGAAGAGGTGGTGTGTCAGGTTCAAAAGAAAGAAGTGAAGGGAAAAGATACAAGTCTCCCTATGACTAGCAATGTAGCTAACTCCTCTACTGGGGGTAAACCTGTGTGTTTTAGATGTGGTCGTTATGGACATTTTGCAAATTCACCTTATTGTCCTGGTCTGCGGGCCATTTGCAACATGTGTGGTCGGAAAGGACATTTCGCAAAATGTTGTAAAAGTAAAGGTAATAAGGATAACAGTCTGTCTACTAAACTTCAGCCTGAGGTAAAGGTGGTCACTTTTCAGGTTGATGCAAGTAAGGGTGATCATCCATCTCATATTGTGGATATAGATGGGGTATCCCTTGATTTTAAATTTGACTCCTATTCACATTTGACAATGATTGGGGATGATGTCTTCATGCAACATTTTGCCAACAAAGTAAAACTTCTTAGGAATGATCTCTCTCCCGTGGGCTATGGTGGGTTACCTATAAAAATGTCTGGTTACTTTGTAGCTACCATTGAACTCTGTGGGAGGATGATTGCTGGGAAAGTATATGTTGCTAAGCAGGGTGATTCTCTTATGGGCTGGCCTCACCAACGTTTACTTGGGGTGCGTTTAAACCCCAATGCCTCTCCACAGGTTTAGGTACAAACAGTTGGAGACTCTTCTCTCACTTTCTTGGAACAGTTTTCTGATATATTTAAGGACACTCTGGGTTGTCTTAAGGGATATAAACACCACATCAAGATAAAAAAAGGGGCAATACCTGTTGTGGCTAAAGTAAGAAGGATCCCGTTAAATGAACAAGCCGGGGTACAGAAAGAAATAGATAAATTGGTGAAGGCAGGTATAATTGTACCGGTTGAGGCCACTGAATGGTTGGCTCCAATAGTTGTGGCCAAGAAGGCCAGTGGCGAGATTCGCCTTTGCATTGACTTGCGAGCATTGAATAAAGAGGTCATTGTTGATAGGTTTCCGTTACCAAACATAGATGAGATAGTTAGTACATTGGGTGGTGCGAAGTACTTTTCTACTCTTGACTTGGTTTCCGCTTATCAACAGGTTGTATTAGATGACTCCTCTCAAGACCTAACTGCTTTTGTAACCCCTATGGGCACTTTTAAATTTTGTAGGATGCCATTTGGTCTCATTTCAGCGGCTTCGGTGTTTCAATGCATAATGTTGCACATTCTCAAAGGTCTCACTGGGGTAAAATGTTATCAGGATGATCTTTTGATTTTTGGGAACACTTTTCATGAGCATAATGTTCGTGTGCTAGCTCTACTACAACGTCTAAGAGAAGCTGGGCTTACTCTTAGGAAAGACAAATGTAGATTTGGGTTGGAAGAAGTAAATTATCTAGGACATTGCATAACTGGGTATGGGGTTTTCCCTAAGAAGGAATTGGTGGACTCCATCATGAATATTTCTAGACCAGTCAACAAAGAAGAACTTCTATCTTTTCTTGGCATGGTAGACTTTTACAGTAAGTTCATTCCAGACTATGCTAGTAAAACCCACAGTTTGAGAAAGCTTACTGTAAGGAATGCGATGTTTCTGTGGTCAAGTGAGTGTGAGAAGGAGTTCATCTCAATCAAGGAGGAACTAACTAAAGCGCCTGCTCTTCATGCATTTGTGCCTGGTGATCCTACTTTTATTATGACGGATGCTAGTGAAAAAGGGTTGGGTGCTGTGCTGCTTCAGAGAAAAAATGGTGTGGATTGTCTGATTGCCTGTGCCTCAAGGTGCCTCAGAGGGTCTGAAAGGAATTACTCGGTTATAGAGAAGGAGTCTCTAGCCATATTTTGGGCCTTAAGGAAGTTTAAAAACTTGGTTTGGGGAATGAAGGTCAATGTTTTGTCTGACCATAAGCCGTTAAAGGAGGTGTTTTCTAAGAAAGGTCTTGACTCTATTTCATCTAGAATAAAGAAATGGATTATTGCTCTTCAAGAATTTAATTTTGAAGTAGATTATATTCCAGGTGTTGTCAATAGATCGGCAGACTGTATTTCTAGGTTGGTTGATCTCAGTGGGAGCAATGAGGATGACGTTGTTGCTGACAGCGAGGTCATTAATGTATGTGAGATCACTGATGGTACTGTCACTCAGGATGATTGGAATATGGAGATCAACAAGGACGAAGAGATTAGAAGAATACTTGAGATGTTGGGAGAAAGTAAACGTTTGGAGAAACCATGGAGGTTGGTCTCTGATGAACTTTCAGTGGTGGATGGCATGCTTACCAGGGGCACAAAGTTGGTTCCGCCGTTGGGTATAAGAAAGAGGTTACTCAATTTTGCCCATGTTGGTCATCTTGGAATTGTCAGGACCAAAGAATTGTTGAGGTTGCAGTTTTGGTGGCCTGGCATGGATATGGAGATAGAGAGATTAGTTCGAGAATGTGCTGAGTGCTGTGCTAGTGACAAGATTTTGAAGACAAAACAAACCCCTATGGTGTGCAGGAAGTTACCTGATCATCCTTGGGACGAGGTTTCAATTGACATTATTGGTCCATTACATGGTGTATGTGATACTCCATATTTGATAGTGGTTTTGATCTTTACTCTAGGTGGATAGAAGTAGGTGCTGTTAGAGAGGTGTCCACTGTATGTGTTATTAGATTCTTACAAGACATCTTCAAGAGAGAGAGTTTTCCTAACGGTATTCTTTCAGACAATGGACCACAGTTCACCTCGAATGAGTTTAAGAATTTTCTTGACAAGTGTGGCATACATCATAAAAGGTGTGCGATTTATCATCCTGAAACGAATGGGGCAATTGAAAGGGTCAACAAGACTCTTAAGGAAAGTATTCAACTAGCGAGAGCTAGTGGTTTGAATTGGAAGGAATCACTCCAAGACAGAATCTTGGCTTACCGGGTGTCTCCCCATTCAACCACTGGGAGATCCCCCTTTGAACTTTTTAAAGGGAGAATTCCCAATACTTTATTATGTCCCGGTTTGATGCAATTGAACAAGGGCTTTGTCGATAATCACATAGGAAATTGGAGGGACAGAGAGATAGAGAGACAGTCTTTGAGGAAATCTTATGTTGATGAAAAGAAGTGCGCCCAGTTTCAAGTGGTGAAGGTTGGAGATTTGGTTAAGATAAAAGCTCCTGTGGGGTGCCAACCTTGGTCAAAATATATCAATGTAAGACCTGGGATTAAAGTATTCAATAATGCTGTAAAGAAAAGTGATGGGAGGATTTGGAAAAAGAGTCGTATCGTAGTGGTAAATCCTGTTGCTTCTTTCGGTCAAGCGGGTAGCAACAGATTAAGCTCAGGTTCCAAGTTCTCTGATTGCTCGTCTTCTTTTTCTGACCTGCCTGGTGTCTCGGGTGGTGTTAGAGAAAGGAGTCAAAGAGTACGCAGACTTTCTGTGTACATGAAGGATTATGTTAGGTCGTAAGTCAGTTAAGGTAGGGTGTTATGTTCAGCCTAGTCATATGTTGCATGGCAGGTTCATGGGGTGATGTTCTGCTGTTTTTTATTTCGCAAGTTATTTCTCTTCACTATGTTATTGTTTGTAATTTACTGTTTTCTGTTGTTGAGGGGGAAGATGTGTGGTAATATGCTGTACATCATTCTGACTTGTGATGCTAGGAGGTCAGAATGATGTGGTCGTTCTATGTGAGAATTAGAAGGGCGCTGACGTGGGGATTCTGAAAGAGGGAGTTGGGAGATAACTGTTGGTGGATGAGGTGCCAATAAACTCACCTTTCTAATGTGCTGCGTGGATCCTGTTTATTCAAGTACCGAAGAACACTACATTTATACACCTCACTACAGTGTCTGGATCCCTGGTTCCTGCAAACCTGAAGTAGCCATCAAATCCTTGCCCTCCTATAGCCTTGACAAAAGAATAGCACATGAAGTTCCATCTCATCTGTAAAGTTACAAGCTGGGCAATCCCAATTAGGAGAGCCCGCCCACTTGTTTGTGAATGAACGTAGCGGAAGGACCCCATGTCTAAATTGTAAATAAAGCTTCTTGGCAAGGAGCGGCTGGATATCGTCCAAAACCAATTCTAGGCTATATCTGTCTTTTACTTTCAGAAACTCAGCGTTCAGTCAGTCCGATGTAGGTCTTCTCTCAAGCTGAGAGAGTATGTGATCTCTGTAGCTCTCCATCAGGGCTTTTCTGGGGGTTATTTGGCAGGTTTCTTCTGCTTTATTCCACAAGTTGCCCCTGTCCAAGGCCTCACGTGTTCTTGATATACAACAACCATGGTAGCTTCCCCGCACTTTGCATCCCCATGACTTCAGTCAGCTCTTCCCTACATGGAGCCAGTTCAGGGGTGCTCCACAGACGGCACCAAAATAATAGGGGTCTAATGGCAGCTTCATCTGCGATGGGCCTGATCCCAAGGTCCATTTGGAGGGGTGTTAATGGTGAGCTAGAAGGAAGGCCCACAAGTTGCCTAGCAAACGAGTTCTCAATGCACACTAGCGAGCCTGCTGAACAATGGCCCCATATTTCAGCCCCATACAAAGAAGCACTCCTGGCCTGTACTTTAAAAATTTCCACCACTGGGCCAACCAGTTTGTGGGTGCAGCTCCTGTATAGTTTTAAGACACCCCCCGTTGTCTTGGTCAGCTTTGGACTTGCTTTATTAATTTGGGCACCCCAGTCCATTTTCTCTGTAAGCGTAATCCCCAAATACTCGAAGATGGATTCCCTCTCTAAGGGTCTTCCATCCAAGTGAGGATTTGGGCAGGTGCTGTTGCCCACATTGAATGCCATACACTTAGTTTTTGGGAGATTGATCTCCAAACCCCGATGTTTGCAGAAGACACTAAAGATGTCGAGAGCCCTCTGGATTCCCATGGGGGATTTAGCAAGCAGAAGGGTGTCGTCTGTAATCATCATGGCTGGTATTTTGTGGTTTGCCAACCTGGGGAGTCGATGTCCTTCCCGGCAATCAATGACTCAATGAAGCCGTTGATAAAGAGGCAAAAAAGGGTCGGGCCAGGACACAGCCTTGACCTACGCCTCTCTCTACAGGGACTGAGAGTTCGCCGCTTTTACCATATCTAATTTGGGCGAAGGTGCCCTCATGTAAGCATTTCAGCTGATGACAAAGATACTCTGGGACTCCCATATCCAATAGAATTGCCAAAAGTTTGTCCCTCGGTACCAGATCAAAAGCAGATTTAAGGTCTACAAATATTAGATAGAGGCTGCCACCCTCTATACACACGGTTTTCCAATGTTAAAGTTGTAGCCTGAAAATTTGATCAGTTGTTGAGATCTTAGCTCTAAACCCGGCTTGGAGGGGAGTAAGAATGTCATATTCCTCCATCCAGGTCTGGAGTCGCCCCAGAAGTACACAGGCAAATATTTTCTGGCTTACATCTATGAGGCTGATGGGATGATAGTTGACGGGCATAAGCGGAGAACACTTTTTGTAGACTGAAATAATTTCAGCCCCCGCCCAGGTGGTAGGAGTCGCCATACCTTGTAAGATGGCATTAAACAGGGAACACAGATAGGGGGCCCAGACAGTGGGCTCTGAGCGAAAGAGGTCTCCAGGGATCTTATCCAGCCCTGGGGCCTTGGCTGGTGGTATCTTACCCAGTGCATCAGTGACCTCCCTAAGGGAGATTAAAGGGATGTCAGCAGGAACTGGCTCAGGGGGAAGAGATTGATTATCCACTGGGCCATCCCCAACCTATGCCCTTGAGTAGAGGGATTCGAAATGAGCCTTTCATACTTCTACCCCAATGTTAGGTTCTATGGCTGATTTACCATCTTGAGAACCCGAGTTAATGACATTCCAGAAAGACATCATATCATGATTGTTTAGGGCACTTCTAAGAGTGTCCCATTTTTGGGATTCCCAACTTCTTTTTGTCTTGGCAATGGCACTTTTATAGGCTGCCCTTGCTTCCTTGATCAGTGGTCTATTGTTGCCTTTAATGGCGGCAATAAGGCCAGACTTAACTGTTCAACAGCTTTCATTGTACCATGGGTGGTAAGGTTTACTAGTCACCCTGGGCCTTTTATTGGGGTAAAAGATAGCGGCCATAGAGGCAAACAGATCTTGATGATTATTGAGAATTCTAGAGTGGAGTTGGGGAGTGCCATTAGTTGTTGCAAGTTGGTTTGCGACCATGAGATATGGAGTGAATCGATGGTAAAGTGAGGCCAACTTTTCTTGCGATTGAGAGTTCCCCCAACAAATTCTCCTCCCTCCATTGGACTGCACCAATCTCGGTTCAGGTACTGATAAAGTATCAGATACATTTTTGGCACATGGCGAAATTACTTCAATGACTAGAGCATTGTGGTCACTATCATGTTGAGGAATGATTTTGAAATCTATCACCCTATGCCAGGTTTTAGTATCTACAATTATGTAGTCTATGATGGAAGTATGCCCTGGTCTGTTGAAGGTGTAGCTCTCTGGAGTGTCAGATAATGTGTGCCCATTACATGCTCTTAGGGAAAAATTCAATATAAGGGTATGTATCTGCATCACCAATGGAGTCCATGCCTGTGTTGGAGAGATATTAGGCTCTGGAATGGCCCAGTATAGGTCCTCCTCGCTGAGGGTACCCGTAACCAAGCCATTCAGGGGTTCAAACTGGCAGTTGAAATCCCCACCAATAATTGCCCCAAAGTTGTCAGGGATATTTAAGAGAAGGGTGGTCAATCGGTCGAGAGTCGTAGACTCTTGGCCTCAACATACTGGCCGAGAATAGATATTAATTAAGGCTATACTACCTTTTGTAGGGAAAGACAATAGGATGCAGAGAATGTCACGTGAGAAGCTCTCTAACTGTTTCGCCACACAACCCAAATGCACATCAACCCAGGTGCACAATCCCCCAGATGGCCTAACCTTGCCCGCATGGGTAGCTGGAATGCTGTACGACGCATAACCCTGGCCCATATTTCCTGGAACATGCAAATCTCGTGTTGCTCTACAAAAAGCCCCCATTCCGGGTTATCTAGTTTGGAGGAGAGTCCAGCTATGTTCCAGGAGAGAAGCTGCAGTCTTAGGGGGCCCTTGCGATTGGCTGATGTGGGGGGATAGATGTCATGATTCACTGAATTGCCCATGGGGGATTGGTGAAACTCCACCAGCTGCGTCAACCTTTAGCTAGTGCTGGATTCATAATAGCCCTCTGCGACAGGTTAGAGATTTACTATAACCCGCGGTTCTATACTGGATGCCTGTGTATCCTGGCAGGGTGGAGCAGGCATCATTAAGCTGATAGGGGCTTTCTTCTGTTTTCCCCCGGCTACTCTATGTTTTTTGCCCCTATATTCCAACACCTGTGCCTCAATCTGCTTAAAGGTTCCTTTCCTATGTACAAACTCCTCCAGCTGAAGTGAGGCCCCTGTTGACTCGCTTTGGTGGTCGGATCTCCCGTGTGGGGGATCAATACTCGCAAGTTAATCTACTGAGGCTAGGGGATTAAATAATTTAGATACGGGTACATTATAGAGTAAGGGGGGTAATTGGTCCTGTCCCAGTGTACAGTGTTGCTTGTTCTGATACCACTCCCCCTCTCATGACCATCTCTTCTTCTTGTAGGTGGTATAAGGCCAGGGGGGAATAAGTAACCCAGTGGGTAAGACCTGATGCCCCCTTCTCCCATTGGTGGCTACGATCTAGGAGGGTTTCCACAATCATTTTGTTTCTAAAGTTAATCACGACACAATCCCCAGGAACGTCTTTCGGCATCCAGCCCATCCAACCCACCCTGCCTGTCATAAGGATTTCGTTGGCATCTTTGTAGGAAAATTGTTTATGTTTAGCTAACCAAACAATGCATTTTTTTTTTAGATCAAAATGTGATTCCTTACTCCCCTTATTCAACTCTGGAACTCCTGTTAATATAATTACGTAGGGTGTTGAGGCCGGGGGAAGATTAATGCACAGTAAGACTGGCCCTTTTCATGGCTTTCTTCATGTGGGGCGCTCCTATGGCTAGACCCCTGATGAGGAAGGTCACATGCGTGTGGCCTAACTGTGGGAGGTCTATTATTTCTTCCTATCAGGGCCCCTTGGATGTGCCCCCGACAGCGAGTGCTATCGTCTTTTCCTAATCCCTCTGAGTTACTCGAGCATTTACCCTCACCCTCCTGATTGGAGTGATTTGCTTTGTTGGAATTGGGCATATTATCTGTTGTTGAGGGGTCCGGCCTAGTGCTAGGGAGGGCTGGTTGCAAATTCACAAGGTTTACCGACTCCTTCCCCCTTAGAACTGCCTCTGTCTTACCAACCCACAGTTCAACCAGTTTGGCAAGCTTGTCTACCCGCTCCCACAGAATTTGTAGCTCATCCTTCACAATGGTCCTTACTTGGACCTGTAGGTCCACCACCAAGTTGGTCACCCAAGCTGGCTGCTCCATGCCTGCTTGGGGTGGCGCTCCTAGCCTGGCCTCACCCATGTCACCAGTCATCACGTGATCTGTTGTATGTTTCTTGCGTTTTGGCCCCATCGATGCAGCGGATTTGGTCTTCCCTTTTTTGGCACGGCACCCTCCAGATGGGGCTCATACCCTCCGGATGTGGCTCATCCACACAGCCCGCTGCGCAAGTCCTGGGGTGGGAAATTGGAGATTCCTGAGCCAGGACTGATGGAGAACCTGTCACATCATGATTAGTGGGGGATAGAGTGAGGGGTAGAGCTAAATCTGGAGGTAATGACAGGTGTCTTTCAGTTAATTCAATTTCTGTGGCAACTACACCTATTGCCCTCTGAAGCATCCTGTCTATTGAAGTTGGTTGGAGGGATGATGCAGATTGCATGGGTGCTGTGTAAGTTTTTCCCACGCAGGTACGCTTTCCCATGATTGCGGGCAGCTCGTGGAAACAACCCAGTCCTTTTGAGAAGCTTAATACCACAGTCAAGCTTCTCAGTAGATCCTATTAGAGGTACTTGCCCATTAAAAAACTGGAGAATTTTTCAAATAGTGGTGTGGTGCAACTAAAGGTGAGATCACAGACCATAGGTCCCATGCTGGGTTAAAAATTCGAGTCCATTGATCTCCCTTTGCAGGCCTCAGGGGGTGGCCCAGTCCAGCCTCCTTCAGGCTCTGATGGGCGCAGACGGGCCTGCCCTTGGCCCCGGCATGCCCACGCACATCCCACGCTGCAGGAGACCCGCGGTGATTTTAAAGTGCTTCCGGGCGCTTGCGCTCTTGCAATCTCACAATGGCACCACCAGACGCGAGGGATTGTGGTGGCTGTAGGTCCCAGCAGCAGCAACGGTGGCAAGCGGGCTCCCGCGCTGCAGGAGACCTGCTGTGATTTTAAAGCGCCTCCGGGCACTTGCGATCTCGAGATCTTGCGATGGCACCTCCAAGCACGAGGGATTGTGGTGGCTGTAGGCCCCCCAGCAGCAGCAACGGACAATTCCCTCTTGGCCTCTCTGCACTCCTCTTCTGTGCATTACCACTGACAGGCGTCTACTGGTCTCAGGGCTCTATGGGGCTCTGCGTGAGGACCTATACTCCTCCTCTTACTATATTGCATGAATGGTGGGAAACTGATCAAGGCTACCCTCTGATGGACGGACTCGGGGCTAAGATGTGGGATGTAACGTCCAAGATCGCTTGAAATGCCAGACTCAGGCTCCTACACTTTTATGTCCTGTATCGGGCCTACTTAACGCCCCCAAAACTCAGCATTTATTTTCTGCCAACCCCCACAGCCTGCCTACGCTGCCATGACAATCGTGGGGATATCCTCCAAATGATTTGGGACTGCCGCCGCTTGGTCTTGTATTGGTCTGTAGTGGTGCACCTGTTTGGGGAGTTTATGGAACAGTCCCTGACCGCCTCACCTACACTGTGCCTGTTGGGCCTATATCCCCGCCCGGCCAAGCATAAAGTCACTACTCGATTTATTGACTTGACTCTTGAACTTGCTAAATGCCGGATATCTGATAGAGACTTCTAACTGCAGATTCCTTACCTCTGAATTTCCCATGCGTCAGGGTGGATCTGGAAACTTTTGATGAGGAATACCCCTTGCATGCGGCGTCAGGTGGCTCCATTCAGCTCAGCGTGATGTCATTGACGTTTGTAGAATCGGTTATGACGCTGCGGTGCCTATAAAAGCGCCACCCTGGCACGCGGACGTCAGTTCTTTTCTTTCTACACCAATTAAGCGCCGATTCGGGAAGAGATACCCCTCTGCCGCTTTGTCGAATTCAACATTTTTTCCTCTTCATGTGCAAGGGATGTCTTTGAGGAAGACAGGTTTCAAGCTTATAACCGCATGATGTCAGTCACCGATCCCCACCTCGTCCGTCTCTGGTGTCTCGAGCGCAACCATCACGCAAAGTCATGCTCGGACTGCCCGGTCATGGTTTCGAAGGCCTTGAAGGAGAGAGTGATGAAGCTCCTCGCGGCCTGACAGTCAGCACTGTCCAGTGAGACTCCGCAGATTTCCCAGTCACGATGAAAGCAGAGGAGATTACGGGATCACTCCCGGGGCCCTAAGTCCTCCTCTTCCCACTCGAGGTCCTCGGGACACACGGGAAGAGGCATAAGAAGAAGAGGAAGTCCAAGCAGACTTCACCTTCACCCTGGCTGGTGTCCGTCGTCGAGAAAGGTAAGGAGCACCAATGCTCTCGGCACGGTTCTGCGGAGCCGGAGCCAGAGTCGACTTCTCGCTTCCCTCCCTTTCCGGGAGCCGAGTGACTCCCACTCAAATAAAAATTTTTTACCAGACCACACGCCGCGTATTTGAGCGAAACGACCCTGCTGGTAAGCCCTTGGATACCGTGGTCTCGGAAGGGTGCCGGTGGGGCCTCAAGGTTTCGGATCCAGGTCGATACCAGGTGTGCCAACGTGACCTCCTCTGGCATCAGACCTGAAGTCAGTGCCGCCGGTGCCCATCGGCTGTGCAAGCCCCATCCTGATTCGCAACAACACAGAGCCGGGATTGAATCACTTTACGCCAATTCCAATGTTGATTGAACCCAGGGATTCTGCATTGTCGTTTGAGGATGTGCTAGGCTCAGGAGAGGAATGGGAAAGGATCTATTTACCCTCTGAAACACCAGGATGTCTTTGAGGAGAACTTAGACTGGTATAGGGAACTTGGGGAGGCCAGTGGACTGGACACTTTCCCATGTACTGGCATGTTTTTTCTGCCAACAGTGGCTAAGGAGGAGGGGGCATCCTATGCCATTGTGGTAAAGAGGGCAGCTGAGGTCCTTTGGCTAGAGCTGCCCTATGTGCATGTCAGGGCTAATCTCCTAACTGAGGTGCTTCAACCAGGTACTTTGAACCTCTGAACCCCTTTTGCCCTTTAATGAGGCACTTACAGACGTCCCTCCAGGCATGTGGTCCAAGCCTAGCACAGGTGCTCCTGTGAAAAGGACGATTGCACGCCACCATCTCCTAGCTCTGGGTGATCCAAAGTTTCTCAGCCAACACCCCACCCCAGAAAGTTTGGTGGAGCAGGCCTCTACGTCTCAGGGTGCGTTTCCTTCCGCCCCTCCAAATAGGGAATCCAAGAGGATGGACTCATTTGGGAAGAAGTTATTTTCTTCCTCCAGCCTGGCACTGCGGCTGGTGAATACCCCATGCTTAATGGGCTGTTTCTCCCATTCCCTTTGGGAGACCGTTGCGCAAGTGCTGCCATAGGTCCCGGAGGCGGCCCGGGCAGTGCTCTTCCAAGCTGTCAAGGATGGCAGAGAAGGGGAGTAAAAATCAGGGAACATGGCGGCTGTCAGATAAGCGGCTGCGGTTCGACAGTCCCGGTCGGGTGATGTAATCCCTAGACTCTCTAAGGAACCACCCACACATCACTTGCCAGTTATTACCTCACTTCTTTTGCCGAAATACCTTCTTCTCTCCGTCTTTCTGCTCCTGCTGTCTCGTACCAGCCGATGGCCCTAGGAAGTTACTTTCACACTCCGAGCCCGACGGTGGGAGGGCGCGGCTCGGAAGTGGCGTTGCAGTTGTTCGGCTTGTTTCCAGGCTTGGGCTCTTAGAGGCAGAGTCAGCACTGGAGACTGCGCTACGGAGGTGCCGGGTCATGCTTGGCGGAACAAGATGGGGGGGGGAAACCCTCAAGGTAGTAGGTCGGGAGGTAAGATCTTAGCCCGGGATTGTGTTTGGGTGTGATTTGCCAAAACGGAAAGGAGGTAAGGCGGTACAAGAGGGAGGCAGGGCAGCCAATACTTCGTATTTGTGGGCCCTTCCCCTACCCCAGCCTGGTTCATGCTCTATTTGGCAGGGTGTCCCCCTATGGCAGATGGAAAAGATGTGGTGAAGCCAGGAGGAGGGGGTGTTTTTCATTCTATGGAGAGGAATGAAGGCCAGCAGATAAAACCCGACCCCTCAATGAAAGTGTGTAGGTACACACTTCGTGCTAGGGCCGCTCAATTCTCACCTCTTCCTGGTATTACTATTCAAGAACCTCCCTCTTTAACCCCTTGAGTGCCCCGCCCTTTCCCCGCCCTGTGCCGGGCGTTTCATTAGCGGGCGGGGTTTATGACGAGCTGGTCTCGTCATGGGCACAGCGCAACCGCGGCCCATGACGAGACCAGCTCGTCATGGGCACTCAAGAGGTTAACCAGTATAAATTGCTGGAGCAGACTCAGACCACCCGAGGTGTCTGAGGCACAGGGAAAGAAGAGGGGAGGAGAGGAGAAGGTGAGGAAAAGGGAGTAAGAACAGGACCTTCTGAAGGTGCTAAGAGCCTCAGACCTAGAGGGAGAGGTAGAGGGAAAAAAGCACCGGCACCAAGTGTGAAGACTACACCCTCCCTAAAGTCTTACTATAACGTTATTGCTACTCCAGCTTCAACCTCAGCTTTAACGTCAGCTATTAATAAAGAAGGAGTTCCCTCCTCGGCTACAAGTAAAATGGAGATGAGTGAACCCCAGACTATGCCGGTTAAAGTTTCTCCGTCCCTCCCTCCTTCCTCGGACCCTACTCATCTACTTGAGATGACGCCTGAGGACTCTAGCAGCCCTCAAATATTTGTTCATTCTGCAATCTCTATTTCAAATCGCTTCAGCGTGCTGGAGTCACCAGATGTCCAGCCAGATGCCCATCCAGAAACAAAACAACATATATTGTCTCCGCAGCATCCGCAGCATCTATCTAAGACAAGTACAACATGGTCCTGCGCACACATACAAAATAAAATACATAGATGTAATATTAACAACAAATGATACGTTCAGATTGCTTCTGTGACACTGGAAATTCTTTATTCTTTATGAGAAACGCAACCAGCCGACACGTGTTTCGTCGGGGAAAAGTGATCCCAAGACTCTTCAGGGCTGGGAATGATACAAACATATAATGTATAGCACGGGGTGACTATTGGTGATGAGCTTTTTACATCTCTGTTGTTAAAAGGAGGGTCGCCCAAACATTACTGGAAACCCAACATTGGTGGAAACCCAAATGAACAAAACCTAAAACAGGTGTACAGGGTTGACAATGCTATGTAATGCGTAATCCTGGATAAATACATCAAGTGACCATACAATAAAACAAAGTGTAACCGCTGTGTGAGACAGATGAGAAACAACATGGCAAGTGCAATACGAAAAAGAAGTAGTATAATATGGGTAAAACAAGGAAGAAAAAAAGGAAGACCTATGACAGATATTGTAAAGCGTTTACCTCGGATAGGGAATAAAGAGGGAGAAAGGCAGAACAAGATAAGAAAAGGGAGGGAAGTGAAAAAGAGCAAAAAAAGAAAAGTTATCACAAAAGAGTCGGAGGCAAGCAAAACGCGGAAATAAATGGAAAAACAAAAAACCAAGATACCTGTATATGGTTGCTACAGCGAAGTGTATTCTAAAGGGAAATACAGACAAGAAAAGTTCAAAATGAAGTAAGTAACAAGAGAAAACCTAAAACAAGATCCTAAGAAAATCATGAAAAAATGCCAAAAGTTCTTACCCCAAAACCGGTGATAATTCCAACCCGGCTGGGTACAAGGTGAAATTGGAAGGAATAAGGAGCAGCAAGTGAATCTAAGAAGGCAAAGTGAAAGGAAAGGGGAGTATCTATCAATGAATCGTCTAACAAAGTTATATAAGACGAAAAGTAAAAACTCCAAAATAAAATCCAAAATATACTGAAAAAGCCACAATGCTCACCTAAAATAAGATTTGCTAAGTGATAATGCCGCAAGTAAGACGAGAAGTAATTCACAGGTAGTACCTAACAGAATGAGAGAAACGCATTGTGAAGACCAAGGTGCTAAAGAACCTCTGATAAGTGCATCAAACTGACACTTAGAGTGCGAAGTAGTATGTCACTTACTAGAAATCCAACCGAAATCCAACCGAAATGCGGTGAAAGTCAATTCAGAGTATTGTTGGCAAACGGGAGGGACACGGGTATGTGTTCACCATATTTATCTAAAAAAGGAAACAAAATAGCGGACCCTTGTAAGGGAAATGGACCTAGTGGAATATCCCGGTAATGGACCGTAAGGTAAGAGCAAGGGGCTAGGGGACATGCTGAAAAATGGTGGCATAATGGTACTTACTTCAAAACAGAAGCAATAGCACGTCCTGGCGGCAAAGATTCAATCGCGTGTGTGGCAAATTTAAAAAACCCGGAAGTGAATAAATACTCACTGAACCGGCAACGACTAGACCGCGTATCTAGTAATGATATGACAAACGGAAGTAGGAAGAAAAAGCGAGTGGCTACCTGTGTGACAGACTCATCCATACGGAATAGAGAGAATAATGTAAAAGGAGATCGATTGTGAGTAAGAGTCACATCAAAGGGCAAAAGTAGAAAAAGTAAAAATTAGTGTGAAAAGTGAAACGAGACAGCGGCAGGAGAACAAGAATAAAGAAAAAAATGAAAAGAAAGTACCATGAGTAACTGATGCAAATAGTTCCAAGAAATGACACACGATGTGCGCCAACGAGGTGCAGGAGAGACCGAGTGTTGTTGAGATAATACAAGCAATATACATGAACATAATACAGAATTAGCAATATCTATCGCAAAGTTAAGTGACAACGCATTGAACATACCGACCTAAATCAAAATAAAGAACAATTATTGAGATAAAAGAACAAAACAATCATTAAACTGCATTGATGCCTGAACAAGTTCTATGATTTGAATATAAGATGCATATACTGAAGATCATAGCATTGTAAATACAATTTAATACACCCCGAATTGGGTATATGGAAGATGCTAAACATAATATCATATATTCGAAGAAATGTAGTGAGAAATATCATAAATAAGATGTTGACAGTCATTTGTAAAAATAGAAATTGCACACAATATTAATTACGTAATGAAAAAAATTACTGTCAGTAAAAAGAAAATTCAATGAAGGATTAATGTCCCCTGTAAAGTCATCCACTACTGTTATATAGACAAGGAAGAGATCAAGCGTCTATATGAAGTAGATATCAAAAACAACCTTAACCTAGGAAATATTGCATCTCTGAATCAAAATTAAGACCATGTTCCACGGTCTGGAGACGCATGATCCATGTGGCCTCGGTTCTTCTTAGTCGTAGTTTTCTGTTGCCACCCCGTGGACTGGGATCAATAGTTTCTATTCCAGGGGAGGAGCCTAGCGCTTGACCAAGATGGCCGCGTGAGCTTAGAGCTCCCGAGACCCTCGCGCCCTCCGTCGACTATCCTGTCTCCAATCCTGATGGTATGCATGGCATCGTGTTGCTGAGTTTTCAGGGAGGCGATTGATGCTACCCGCGGTCGGATCGCCCATCGGGAACCGGACTTAAGACTGGCGAAAGATTGCGGCCTAACTCCCGGAGATGCCAGGGGCTAGAGTTGGCAGGATGCCCGACTCCTAGTTGATCAACAACGGCCTGGTGAGGTGTGAACTGTCGGACGGAGGCCCTCGCTCTTTCACTTTCGGTTTCGTTCCCTTTGTCTGCCCGGACACTGTAGTGCTCTGGGTGGCTTTATAACCCCGGGGACGCTCGGTGGGCTACTTTGGCAGAACAAGGCGGACCTGCTCACTCTTTATACCTCTCTCTGGGAGGGGACGGTCTTCACTGCATTGGACTGCCTGGAGTCCATTATGTCAGGCAAGGCAGAAGGAGATCGGCCGAAGACTAAGTCCACCAGGCGGGGAACGTATTCCCAAGTCAACAGTATGGACCGCTACGCCCTCCTGAAGACATCGCCGAGTGGATCGAGCCAGGCGCCGGATGCCCAGAAGGAGGACTCGCCTGGGACACCGGAGCTCTCCCTGCAGGATGTCATGGGCGCGCTTGATGGGATGCAGACCTCGATGGGGAGGCAATTCGAGGCCCTGGCGCATAAGGTGGATGCCATCCTGGTGGATGTCAACTTGATCCGCTCGGACCTGGGCAAGACAAACGAACGCGTTAAGGACCTGGACCACAAGACCACGGGCCTCATTGATGAGGTTGCGGATCTGCAGAACGAGGTCCGGAAGCTGAGGGCCGAGAGTGACCTCGCCGCCCGCCGGCTGGAGGACTTCGAGAGCCGGTCCAGGCGCAACAACGTGCGCGTCATCGGGGTCCCGGAGTCCTCGGATGAGGCTTCGGCGGACCTGCTTGTGGAAGATTTGGTCCTCAATCATCTGAAGCCTAAGGGCCTTGGAAAGTTTTTTGCGGTGGAAAGGGCCCATAGGGTGCCGGGCGGACGGCCCAAGGCGGGTGCCCCGCCGCGGCCGATTGTCGCCCGGCTCTTAAATTTTCGAGATCGGGACGCTATCCTGCAAGCTTCGAGGGTGACGGGCCCAGTCCCCTTCCAGAATGCGTCGGTGAATTTTTATCCGGACTTCACCCAGCAGGTGCAGAGACAGAGACAGAGCTTTCTGGGGGTGAAGCGAAGACTTCGGGAACGGGACCTAAAATATGCCATGCTTTTTCCCGCCAGACTACGGGTGGTGCATGAAGATCGGACATTCTTTTTTGACTCTCCTGTTATGGCCGACGAATGGCTGGACGCTTTGCCCCGGCGACGGACCGGGGACGACACAGCTGAGCATGGAGACAGTGGCCGAGATGGACAGGGCTGATATCTCAAAGCCGGCCTGACTTGATTTGACCATATTTGAAGATTTGAACAGAGTGCAGTAACTGTGGAGGGTTGCGGGAGGACGAGGGGTGCTCTTTTCCTCCCTTGGGGTACTTTTTGTAGATTTTTGTTTTTGTAGGGCGACAGGCACACTGCAAGTTGGGGGGGCTTTTTAAGCTGCAGCAGGGGTGCAGGGTGGGGGGAGTTATGGGGAGTTTGAGTTTGTTGTTGGGGGGTTTATTTTTGCAAGGCATGATGATTATCCTCAGGGTTGTTCCATGGTGGCGCCTCGGGTGTGGGGTGGGCCTCTTTCCGTTTGAGGATGGGGGGTAGAGGCCTAAGTGTTATAAGCTGGAATGTTAATGGTTTGGGGGATCGCATTAAGAGGGGGATTGTTTTGCAATTTCTGAAACGCTCAATGCCAGACGTTGTACTGCTGCAGGAGACGCATCTCATAGGCAATACGTGCTATGCCCTGAATAGGAAGGGGTATAAATTCATTGCACACTCGGGATTCTCTTCTGGGTCCAGGGGTGTGGGCATCCTCGTTAGAGCATCGCTGCCTTTTGAGGTGGACTCCACCATTGTTGACGATAGGGGGAGGTTTGTGGCGGTGGTGGGGCGGTGGGAAGGAAGGACTTTGGTTTTGGTTTCGGTTTATGTCCCGCCGGCCCTGCAGGCCGCCACATTTGCTGAATTGGGCAGGGCTTTGCTGACTCTCCCGGGGGGCATGCTGGTAGTGGGAGGGGATTTCAACGCTGTGGGTTCCGGACTGCTGGATAGATACCCGCCCAGGGACACAGGGGGGGCTCAGAAATGGCTTCCAGACCTCCTGGACACGTTTGGCCTGATAGACTGCTGGAGGCTCCGGCACCCCACACAGAGTCAATACACGTTTCACTCCGGGGCGCATGGTAGCCTCTCCAGGATTGACTACCTGCTCACTCTGGCCGCACATGCCTCGTTGATATCCGAGGCGAGGCACATGGCACGTGGTATCTCTGATCACTCGCCAGTGTGGATCCGGCTGGATCTCGGTCGGGAGGGAGGAGGGAGGGTGGCCCCCATTAACCCATGGTATTTCCGAGACCCCAAGATGCGCAGCGCCCTGGTAAAGAAGGTAGATAATTACTTTAAGGACAATCTGGGAACCGTGGACTCGGCGATCTCGCTGTGGGAAGCTTTTAAGACCGTGCTTCGGGGGGAGGCCCTCTCCCTGGTGGTGACTGCCAAGAGTCGGAGGGATTGCGAAGTGCGGCAAGTGGAGGAGGAGATTGCGGCCCTTGAAGGGGATATGGAGGAGGAGGTCACAGAGTCCTCATTGCATGAGCTTTGCTTGAAGCAGGCGGAGTATAGGGACCTGGTGACGGACGCCGCCAAGACCCTCAGCAGGGAACAGCAGGGCCGTCTGTATGATGTTGGAGATAAGGCAGGGAAACTCCTGGCGTGGCTGGACAGGAAGGAACGGGTCAATAGAGTGGTGCCAGAGTTGATTGGAGAGGGGGGAGAGGCGATTGTGGAACCTGAGGGGATTGTGGAGTGTTTCGCGGAGTATTTTCATAGGGTTTATTCCTCTGTGTCGGACAGGCCGCCCGAGGACTAGTCTGATCTCCTCCGTGATATCGAGTTGCCCTGCCTCTCTGACATAGATAGGGCCGATTTGGATGGCGACATCACGGTTGACGAGGTGGCGGGGGCGATTCGCGCGTTGAATTCGGGTAAGGCCTCTGGACCGAACGGACTGCCGATCGATCTGTACAAACTGTTCCCGGATAGGGTCGCCCCTCACCTGCGCGCCATGTTTTTGGAGGCGCGGGGAGATGGGATCCTTCCGTTGGATCAGCGGCTGGCGTCGATCGTGGTCATACACAAAGAGGGTAAACCCCGAGATAGATGCGCCTCCTATCGGCCCATTTCACTCCTCAACGCTGAGCCGAAAATTCTGGCCAAACTCCTGGCTACCCGTCTGATTAGGGTACTTGGCGATCTGGTCCACCCGGATCAATCTGGCTTTATCCCGCACCGAAACACAGCATTGAACCTTAGGCGTCTTCATGGCGTCATCGCCAGGGCGGGCACGCTGCGTGAACCGGCTGTTGTGGCATCTCTTGATGCCACGATGGCCTTTGACACGGTGGAGTGGGCATACTTATGGGCCGTGCTGGCCAAGTTTGGTTTCGGTCGCGGGTTTGTGAGTTGGGTCCGGTTGCTGTACGAGGGGCCACTAGCGAATGTTGTGGTGAATGGTCGGGCATCTACCCCGTTTCAGCTTGGTAGGGGTACTCGGCAGGGCTGCCCCCTGTCGCCTCTGTTGTTCGCCCTCGCCCTTGAACCGTTGGCTGCGTGGATACGTTGGCACCCGGATATACGGGGCCTTCGGTGGTCGCCTGATCACGAGGACCGTATTTCGCTTTATGCCGATGATATCCTGTTGTATCTTGCCTCACCAAAGAAGTCACTTATAGTGGTCTGTGACGTACTCGCATCGTTCGGTAGGAACTCGGGGCTTGTGATTAATTGGGGCAAATCGTACTTGTACGTTCTTAGTGGCGAGGTCCCACCGATCCCTAGAACATGTTCGATACAGGTTGCCCAGCAAGGTTTTGTGTATTTGGGGATTTTTATATCCATGGATCCTGTTGTGCGCTATGAGAGGAACCTGCTCCCCCCCTTGGCACGCTTGAGGCGAGATGTTGAAGGTTGGCGGAGGCTGCCGCTCTCCCTTGTTGGGCGTGCGGCCCTGTTCAAAATGATGTCTCTTCCCCGCTTCCTCTACGCCCTCCAGAACACCTTGGACTGGGTACCGGCCAAATACTTTCGGGAGGTCGAAGGCCTCCAAAGGACGTTGCTGTGGGATGGGCGGCCGCGAATAGCTATCTCAAAGTTGACGCTCCCATGGTACGATGGGGGCATCGCGCTCCCAGACATCCGACGGTACTATTGGGCCACGCAGCTGAGCGCGATCAACCATGGGTTTTACGGCCCTGCCCTCAGCCCTGGGTATGCCATGGATAGGTGGCTGCTGCGCGGCGGCAACTACTACAGGGCGTTGTATTCGCGGTCCCTAGACTCGTCCCTCACGGGGCCCACAAGTGTGGCGGTGCGCGTATGGAAGATGGCGACCGACTCGCTGGGCTGGAAGGATAGGCTCACCCTCGCTACCCCATTGTTTGAATCGGAAAGGTTGGGAAGACTCTGGCACACGAAGGGCTTTGATAAGTGGGACCTGATAGGTATATCCAAGGTGGGAGATGTGCTGCATAAGGGGAGGGTGAAGTCCTTCGAGGAGTTGCAGACAGAGTTTGAGCTAGGGCCTTCAGAGTATTTTAGGTATATCCAGCTGCGTCACGCCCTCCGATCAGTCCTCGTGGAGGGTGAGAAGGTGCCGGAGTCCTCTCCCCTTGAGGACCGAGTCCTTGATGGTCATATGCCCGAGAGCACGATTTCGCTCATATATAAGAAGTTGATAAACGTCCGGGCAGACTTGCTATTGGGGCTGAGAGAACAGTGGACCAGGGATGGCCTAGAGTTGGATAATGAGGACTGGCAGTCAGCGGTTTCTTCGCCTAAGGAGGTTGCGATCCCGTCGCGTCTGAGGCTGGTGCAGCTTAAAATACTGCACCGGGTGTATGTTACGGGGCCAAGGCTGGTCCACATGGGATTCTCGGAGGACGGCCTGTGCAGAAGGGGATGTGGTATGGTGGGTACTTTCCTGCACATCATTTGGGAATGTGGTGTCATTGTGGAGTTCTGGAGGAGAGTCCATGCAGTTATGGGGGAGGTGACGGGCATTGTGGTACAGCCGGAGGCGCGGTGCTGCCTCCTGAACGTCTGGGGGCCCACTGATCTCGATGAGGCGCAGACCCAATGGGTGACTCTGGGTAACATGGTAGCTAAAAGGGATATCGCGCGATTATGGGGCTCCTCGGGACCCCCTACACTGACCGCGTGGAAGGAGAACATGGATTGGAGCATGTTTAGGGAGAAGACGGTCTACTGCTCTAGAGGTCGCCCCCGGAAGTGGCATGCCATCTGGGGGCGGTGGAACCAATAAAGGGGGGGAATATGTCTTGCCCCGGACCTGGAACCTCCCGAGGAACAGCTTTCCCCCTGACCTACCTTCCAGCACAGTTTGGTTTTGGTAACCGTTCTGGGCCTCTGCTGTTCCCCTTCTTCCTCCGCACACAGTCTTATACTTAGTAGATGAGTGGGGTCCTGCCTCCCCTGGGGGCTTTCGCCATGGGATTTCAATGTTTCTGCCTTGCTGGGGTTTGTTGTGTGTTTTTTCTGTGTTTATTTAAAATTGGACCTTTGCATTACTCATCGTACTGTATCGGGGACACATTACTGTATCTAACTTGCAATGCTGCCGAACCTTCGGGCTGTCGGCTGAATAGCTGTGTCCTGAATTTTGAAATAAAGGTTTTCAAAAAAAAAAAAAAAAAAAAAAAAAATAGTTTCTATTCCAAAAAATTGGAAAACTTTGCGTGCACATGTGTAGGGCATGTGGCTGCATGGATAGCTACCGGATATCTCACATCTTGTTGGTGTAGAGCCCTAACATGTTCACCAATTCTTTCTTTCAGTGCCCTAATGGTACTCCCAATGTTTGCCACAAGTACACTCAATGATGTAGATGACAAATCTGGTGGTACAATTAATATTGGATCTGATCTCATATGTGTAATTGTTGTAGCCACGGAAAGTTTTAGTTTTGTGTTTGGCCCATTTACAAATACCACAGTAACCACATTTGTGGAAGTCAATGGTGTGTGGGGTTAACCATGTTTGTGTGCTCGGAGATTTTGGTACCGTGGGACTTAATCTGGTGCGTAGTGTGTTACCCCGTCTGAAAGTGATTTGGGGGCGATTAGTTATGACACTTGTGAGTGAATTGTCACTCTGTAAGATACCCCAATGTTTATTGAGACTTCTCCTGAGGATATGGCTGAGATCATTAAAATCTGAAATCATGCGAACCTTCTGGTTCTCTATGGGTATTTTAACCCTAGGTAATAAGGTATCGTCTCGTTTCACTTGAGAGATTCTATTTTCAGATCTTTTGAGAGTTCGTGATGAGTAACCTCTCCTTTCGAAACTCTGTTTCATGTCTCTGATGCAATTTTTAAATTCAGCTTCCTCACTGCAATTTCTCCTGGCCCTTAAAAACTCACCATAGGGGATTGTATTGATTTGGTGTGTAGGGTGGTGACTGTCTGCATGTAATATGGAGTTGCAAGCAGTGCTCTTGCGAAAAAGTAGACTATTCAGTTTTTGATCTTTTATATACAATTCTAGGTCCAAGAAGGTAATGTTAGTGCGACTATGTTCCATGGTGAATTGCATTCCAAAGTTATTTGTGTTTAGATAAGCACTAAACTGTTCCAATTCCGATTGTGTACCTGACCATAATAAAAGACAATCATCAATGTAACGATCCCAAAAGATAATAGAGTCTATCCACGGTGCACCACTGATGCCCCAGATCCAATCATTCTCTAGACAACCCATAAAAAGATTAGCAAAAGAGGGTGAAAATTTAGACCCCATTGCCACGCCTCTGATCTGTTTATACCATTTGCTGTCAAAGATGAAAAAGTTATTATGCAAGATGAGGTGCATCATGGCGGTCAGCATTTCATTGTGTAGCCAATGTTTTGCCTGTCTTTTATTGAGTAGTCTCGTTACTGCTTCTAGACCTAGTTCGGGTTGGATACTGGTATAAAGAGAAACCACATCTAAGGTGACTAGAATAATATCTGGTTGCCATTGTACATCTGAGAGTATGCTGAGAATGTGTTTAGTGTCCTGAATGTATGAGGCTAAATTCCGAACCAAAGGACCCAAAAAAAGGTTCACGTATTCCGCAAGTTTCTCTGTGGGACCACCAATCCCTGATACAATGGGTCTGCCAGGGGGAAAAGGATGATGTTTGTGGATCTTAGGTAACGTGTAAAGACAGGGGAAGGTGGGTCTGAATACCTTCATATAAGTATACTCATCATCGTCAAGGAGGCCCTGGGTGTGCCACTCAGAGATGTTTATTAATCAGAATAGACAAAGGCCCCATTGGGTTGTGAGTCAAGGATTCATAGCATGTGTTATCGTTGAGTTGGGACATAATCTCATTATTGTAATCAGTGCAGTTCATAATCACAACGTTACCACCCTTGTCTGCTTCTCTGATAAGGATGTCATGATCGCTAGCTAGTGTTCTAAGTGCCAGTCGTTCTCCCTGATTGAGGTTGTCTCGATATTTAAGTCTAGACCTAGTTTTTTTGGCTTCATAGATGTTTAAATCTTCCAACACACGTTTGTGAAAAGTATCAATGACATTGACACTAGGGAGAGTAGGAATCCATTTCTATTTATTCTTAAGACCACTAGAAATGGAGGTGTCAGTGTCTATGTTGAGTTCTTCCAATAGTTGTACCATAGTATAGGGTGATTCTTCAATGTCAGTTATGGAAAGTAAAAGTTTAGTAGCCTGTATGTCTTGAATGGTTGGAACACCAAACACGTCACCACTGGGAATATTTAAAACTCTTTTATTTTCAACAGAGTTGGATGCAAAGAATTTTTTTAACTCGAGACTTCTGATAAATTTGAAAAGGTCTATCTTTAGTTTGCAGATGTCACCTGATTCACGTGGATTAAAACTTAAACCTTTGCTCAATAAAGAAATCATATCATGAGTAAGATCTTTGGAGGAGAGGTTAACCACTTGTACATTCATCCCTGTCTCTTGTACTTATTCCGCTCGTTTCCAGACCGTAATTTCTTTTTGTATTCCTCTTTGTCTGCCTCTCTTGCCTCAGCGGGTTTTGTGTCTTGTACTATACTTGTGCCCTGGGTTCTGTTCCCTCTTCGAATGGTTCTGACCTCCCGTAAAAAAGAGGACTCAATACGTCTGGTTTCTGAGTTGTTTTCTACCTCACTTTCACTAGAAATTGGGGCATTAAGTGAAGAGGTACTAGAAGACATGGATGCTACATCTGCTCTAGCTAATCTCTCTTGTTGTGCACCAGGTGGGACCAGGGAGTCATATTTCCGAGCATAAGTAAAAACCCTGCCCACCTTGTAGTCAATCTCGTCACGTTTCAGTTGTCTGGCTTTTCTGTCCTTAATTTCATTCTGATGACTGAGTAAAATATCTTTAAGAATAGAGTAGTTCTTGTCAGTAGCCTCCTTGAGATTAAGGTCTCTAATCTCCTGTTCTAGAGTGTCGATCTCTACTTGTAATTTCTTCATCTTCCTTTCTGCACTCTCAATTAATATCTGCATAAGTGTATTGGAGTTAATGTTAAGTGCCTCTTCCCATTTCGCTAGAAGATTTTCATCAAGATTGTCGTAAGTGGGGAAGATTTGAGGGCGTAGGCCTCTCGGAACTCTATTAAGCCTTAAGTATTGTTTAAGGGTGGCTGCATCCCACCATCTGGCATTCTCCATTTTTTTCAACCTTTCTAGTTTGAGAAATTTGTCTCTGAGACCCTCAGTTCGTATAGGGTTTCCACTTGTGGAGGGAGTACTGGTATTGGTACCCTTGGCCAAATTACCGAACAGTTCATTAGCTTCTCTATCTCTATCCATGATGGAAGTATAAAAAAAAAAGAAAAGATGGAAGTAGGTAACTGAAAGTTTGAACGCTGCGGCAGCCCTTCCTAAATCAATGGCTAAAAAGAAATGAGTTGAGGGTTTTCGTGGGTAGGAAGTAATGGTGCTCAGCAAATATGCGTATAGTGAGTCTAGGTGAGTAAGTAAGTATGGTGCTAAACAGGAAGGGGAGACCCTGAATAACCCCTCAATGTATATAGGGAAAACCCTACAACAAAATAGTACAACATGGTCCTGCGCTCACACATACAAAAATAAAATACATAGATGTAATATTAACAACAAATGATACGTTCAGATTGCTTCTGTGACACTGGAAATTCTTTATTCTTTATGAGAAACGCAACCAGCCGACACGTGTTTCGTCAGGGAAAAGTGATCCCAAGACTCTTCAGGGCTGGGAATGATACAAACATATAATGTAAGCATCTAGCACGGGGTGACTATTGGTGATGAGCGTTTTACATCTCTGTGAGGGTCGCCGAAACATTACTGGAAACCCAACATTGGTGGAAACCCAAATGAACAAAACCTAAAACAGGTGTACAGGGTTGACAATGCTATGTAATGCGTAATCCTGGATAAATACATCAAGTGACCATACAATAAAACAAAGTGTAACCGCTGTGTGAGACAGATGCGAAACAACATGGCAAGTGCAATACGAAAAAGAAGTAGTATAATATGGGTAAAACAAGGAAGAAAAAAAGGAAGACCTATGACAGATATTGTAAAGCGTTTATCTTGGATAGGGAATAAAAAGGGAGAAAGGCAGAACAAGATAAGAAAAGGGAGGGAAGTGAAAAAGAGCAAAAAAAGAAAAGTTATCACAAAAGAGTCGGGGCAAGCAAAACGCGGAAATAAATGGAAAAACTAAAAACCAAGATACCTGTATATGGTTGCTACAGCGAAGTGTATTCTAAAGGGAAATACAGACAAGAAAAGTTCAAAATGAAGTAAGTAACAAGAGAAAACTTAAAACAAGATCCTAAGAAAATCATGAAAAACTGCCAAAAGTTCTTACCCCAAAACCGGTGATAATTCCAACCCGGCTGGGTACAAGGTGTAAATGGAAGGAATAAGGAGCAGCAAGTGAATCTAAGAAGGCAAAGTGAAAGGAAAGGGGAGTATCTATCAATGAATCGTCTAACAAAGTTATATAAGACGAAAGTAAAAACTCCAAAATAAAATCCAAAATATACTGAAAAAGCCACAATGCTCACCTAAAATAAGATTTGCTAAGTGATAATGCCGCAAGTAAGACGAGAAGTAATTCACAGGTAGTACCTAAACAGAATGAGAGAAACGCATTGTGAAGACCAAGGTGCTAAAGAACCTCTGATAAGTGCATCAATCTGACACTTAGAGTGCGAAGTAGTATGTCACTTACTAGAAATACGAGTGGACGAAATCCAACCGAAATGCGGTGAAAGTCAATTCAGAGTACTGTTGGCAAATGGGAGGGACACGGGTATGTGTTCACCATATATATCTAAAAAAGGAAACAAAATAGCGGACCCTTGTAAGGGAAATGGCCATAGTAGAATATCCCGGTAATGGACCGTAAGGTAAGAGCAAGGGGCTAGGGGAAATGCTGAAAAATTGTGGCATAACGGTACTTACTTCAAAACAGAAGCAATAGCACGTCCTGGCGGCAAAGATTCAATTGCGTGTGTGGCAAATTTAAAAAACCCGGAAGTGAATAAATACTCACTGAACCAGCAACGACTAGACCGCGTATCTAGTAGTGATACGACAAACGGAAGTAGGAAGAAAAAGCGAGTGGCTACCTGTGTGACAGACTCATCCATACGGAATAGAGAGAATAATGCAAAAGGGGATCGATTGTGAGTAAGAGTCACATCAAAGGGCAAAAGTAGAAAAAGAAAAAATTAGTGTGAAAAGTGAAACGAGACAGCGGCAGGAGAACAAGAAAAAAGAAACAAATTAAAAGAAAGTATCATGAGTAACGGATGCAAATAGTTCCAAGAAATGACACACGATGTGCGCCAACGAGGTGCAGGAGAGACCAAGTGTTGTTGAGATAATACAAGCAATATACATGAACATAATACAGAATTAGCAATATCTATCGCAAAGTTAAGTGACAACGCATTGATATACAAGCAGTGAACATACCGACCTAAATCAAAATAAAGAACAATTATTGAGATAAAAGAACAAAACAATCATTAAACTGCATTGATGCCTGAACATGTTCTATGATTTGAATATAAGATGCATATACTGAAGATCATAGTATTGTAAATACAATTTAATACACCCCGAATTGGGTATATGGAAGATGCTGAACATAACATCATATATTCGAAGAAATGTAGTGAAAAATATCATAAATAAGATGTTGACAGTCATTTGTAAAAATAGAAATTGCACACATTATTAATTACGTAATGAAAAAAATTACTGTCAGTAAAAAGAAAATTCAATGAAGCATTAATGTCCCCTGTAAAGTCATCCACTACTGTTATATAGACAAGGAAGAGATCAAGCGTCTACATAAAGTAGATATCAAAAACAACCTTAACCTAGGAAATATTGCATCTCCGAATCAAAATTAAGACCATGTTCCACTGTCTGGAGACGCAAGATCCATGTGGCCTCGGTTCTTCTTAGTCGTAGTTCTCTGTTGCCACCCCGTGGACTGGGATCAATAGTTTCTATTCCAAAAAATTGGAAAACTTTGCGTGCACCCTGTGTAGGGCATGTGGCTGCATGGATAGCTACCGGATATCTCACATCTTGTTGGTGTAGAGCCCTAACATGTTCACCAATTCTTTCTTTCTGTGCCCTAATGGTACTCCCAATGTATTGTTTGCCACAAGTACACTCAATGATGTAGATGACAAATCTGGAGGTACAATTAATATTGGATCTGATCTCATATGTGTAATTGTTGTAGCCACGGAAAGTTTTAGTTTTGTGTATGGCCCATTTACAAATACCACAGCAACCACATTTGTGGAAGGCAATGGTGTGTGGGGTTAACCATGTTTGTGTGCTCAGAGATTTTGGTACCGTGGGACTTAATCTGGTGCGTAGTGTGTTAACACGTCTGAAAGTGATTTGGGGGCGATTAGTTATGACACTTGTGAGTGAATTGTCACTCTGTAAGATACCCCAATGTTTATTGAGACTTCTCCTGAGGATATGGCTGAGATCATTAAAATCTGAAATCATGCAAACCTTCTGGTTCTCTATGGGTATTTTAATCCTAGGTAATAAGGTATCGTCTCGTTTCACTTGAGAGATTCTATTTTCAGATCTTTTGAGAGTTTGTGATGAGTAACCTCTCCTTTCAAATCTCTGTTTCATGTCTCTGATGCAATTTTTAAATTCAGCTTCCTCACTGCAATTTCTCCTGGCCCTTAAAAACTCACCATAGGGGATTGTATTGATTTGGTGTGTAGGGTGGTGACTGTCTGCATGTAATATGGAGTTGCAAGCAGTGCTCTTGCGAAAAAGTCGACTATTCAGTTTTTCATCTTTTATATACAATTCTAGGTCCAAGAAGGTAATGTTAGTGTGACTATGTTCCATGGTGAATTGCATTCCAAAGGTATTTGTGTTTAGATAAGCACTAAACTGTTCCAATTCTGATTGTGTACCTGACCATAATAAAAGACAATCATCAATATAACGACCCCAAAAGATAATAGAGTCTATCCACGGTGCACCACTGGTGCCCCAGATCCAATCATTCTCTAGACAACCCATAAAAAGATTAGCAAAAGAGGGTGAAAATGTAGACTCCATTGCCACGCCTCTGATCTGTTTATACCATTTGCTGTCAAAGATGAAAAAGTTATTATGCAAGATGAGGTGCATCATGGTGGTCAGCATTTCATTGTGTAGCCAATGTTTTGCCGGTCTTTTATTGAGTAGTCTCGTTACTGCTTCTAGACCTAGTTCGGGTTGGATACTGGTATAAAGAGAAACCACATCTAAGGTGACTAGAATCATATCTGGTTGCCATTGTACATCTGAGAGTATGCTGAGAATGTGTTTAGTGTCCTGAATGTATGAGGCTAAATTCCGAACCAAAGGACCCAAAAAAAGGTCCACGTATTCCGCAAGTTTCTCTGTGGGACCACCAATCCCTGATACAATGGGTCTGCCAGGGGGAAAAAGATGATGTTTGTGGATCTTAGGTAACGTGTAAAGACAGGGGAAGGTGGGTCTGAATACCTTCATGTACGTATACTCATCATCGTCAAGGAGGCCCTGGGTGTGCCACTCTGAGAGATGTTTATTAATCAGAATAGACAAAGGCCCCATCGGGTTGTGAGTCATGGATTCATAGCATGTGTTATCGTTGAGTTGGGACATAATCTCATTATTGTAATCAGTGCGGTTCATAATCACAACGTTACCACCCTTGTCTGCTTCTCTGATAAGGATGTCATGATCGCTAGCTAGTGTTCTAAGTGCCAGTCGTTCACCCTGATTGAGGTTGTCTCGATATTTAAGTCTAGTCCTAGTTTTTTTGGCTTCATAGATGTTTAAATCTTCCAACACACGTTTGTGAAAAGTATCAATGACATTGCCACTAGGGAGAGTAGGAATCCATTTCGATTTATTCTTAAGACCACTAGAAATGGAGGTGTCAGTGTCTATGTTGAGTTCTTCCAATAGTTGTACCATAGTATAGGGTGATTCTTCAATTTCAGTTATGGAAAGTAAAAGTTTAGTAGCCTGTATGTCTTGAATGGTTGGAACACCAAACACGTCACCACTGGGAATATTTGAAACTCTTTTATTTTCAACAGAGTTAGATGCAAAGAACTCCAGTAATGTTTGGGCGACCCTCCTTTTAACAACAGAGATGTAAAACGCTCATCACCAATAGTGAGGAAGCTGAATTAAAAAATTGCATCAGAGACATGAAACAGAGATTCGAAAGGAGAGGTTACTCATCACGAACTCTCAAAAGATCTGAAAATAGAATCTCTCAAGTGAAACGAGACGATACCTTATTACCTAGGATTAAAATACCCATAGAGAACCAGAAGGTTCGCATGATTTTAGATTTTAATGATCGCAGCCATATCCTCAGGAGAAGTCTCAATAAACATTGGGGTATCTTACAGAGTGACAATTCACTCACAAGTGTCATAACTAATCGCCCTCAAATCACTTTCAGACGGGGTAACACACTACGCACCAGATTAAGTCCCACGGTACCAAAATCTCCGAGCATACAAACATGGTTAACCCCACACCATTGGCTTCCACAAATGTGGTTGCTGTGGTATTTGTAAATGAGCCAAACACAAAACTAAAACTTTCCGTGGCTACAACAATTACACATATGAGATCAGATCCAATATTAATTGTACCACCAGATTTGTCATCTACATCATTGAGTGTACTTGTGGCAAACAATACATTGGGAGTACCATTAGGGCACTGAAAGAAAGAATTGGTGAACATGTTAGGGTTCTACACCAACAAGATGTGAGATATCCGGTAGCTATCCATGCAGCCACATGCCCTACACAGGGTGCACGCTAAGTTTTCCAATTTTTTGGAATAGAAACTATTGATCCCAGTCCACGGGGTGGCAACAGAGAACTACGACTACGAAGATCCGAGGCCACATGGATCATGCGTCTCCAGACAGTGGAACATGGTCTTAATTTTGATTCAGAGATGAAATATTTCCTAGGTTAAGGTTGTTTTTGATATCTACTTCATATAGACGCTTGATCTCTTCCTTGTCTATATAACAGTAGTGGATGACTTTACAGGGGACATTAATCCTTCATTGAATTTTCTTTTTACTGACAGTAATTTTTTTCATTATGTAATTAATAATGTGTGCAATTTCTATTTTTACAAATGACTGTCAACATCTTATTTATGATATTTCTCACTACATTTCTTCGAATATATGATTATGTTTAGCATCTTCCATATACCCAATTCGGGGTGTATTAAATTGTATTTACAATACTATGATCTTCAGTATATGCATCTTATATTCAAATCATAGAACTTGTTCAGGCATCAATGCAGTTTAATGATTGTTTTGTTCTTTTATCTCAATAATTGTTCTTTATTTTGATTTAGGTCGGTATGTTCACTGCTTGTATATCAATGCGTTGTCACTTAACTTTGCGATAGATATTGCTAATTCTGTATTATGTTCATGTATATTGCTCGTATTATCTCAACAACACTCGGTCTCTCCTGCACCTCGTTGGCGCACATCGTGTGTCATTTCTTGGAACTATTTGCATCCGTTGCTCATGGTACTTTCTTTTCATTTGTTTCTTTATTCTTGTTCTCCTGCCGCTGTCTCGTTTCACTTTTCACACTAATTTTTACTTTTTCTACTTTTGCCCTTTGATGTGACTCTTACTCACAATCGATCCCCTTTTGCATTATTCTCTCTATTCCGTATGGATGAGTCTGTCACACAGGTAGCCACTCGCTTTTTCTTCCTACTTCCGTTTGTTGTATCACTACTAGATACGCGGTCTAGTCGTTGCCGGTTCAGTGAGTATTTATTCACTTCCGGGTTTTTGAAATAGCCACACACGCAATTGAATCTTTGCCGCCAGGACGTGCTATTGCTTCTGTTTTGAAGTAAGTACCATTATGCCACAATTTTTCAGCATGTCCCCTAGCCCCTTGCTCTCACCTTACGGTCCATTACCGGGATATTCTACTATGGCCCTTTTCCCTTACAAGGGTCCGCTATTTTGTTTCCTTTTTTAGATATATATGGTGAACACATACCCGTGTCCCTCCCATTTGCCAACAATACTCTGAATTGACTTTCACCGCTTTTCGGTTGGATTTCGTCCACTCGTATTTCTAGTAAGTGACATACTACTTCGCACTCTAAGTGTCAGATTGATGCACTTATCAGAGGTTCTTTAGCACCTTGGTCTTCAAAATGCGTTTCTCTCATTCTGTTTAGGTACTACCTGTGAATTACTTCTCGTCTTACTTGCGGCATTATCACTTAGCAAATCTTATTTTAGGTGAGCATTGTGGCTTTTTCAGTATATTTTGGATTTTATTTTGGAGTTTTTACTTTTCGTCTTATATAACTTTGTTAGACGATTCATTGATAGATACTCCCCTTTCCTTTCACTTTGCCTTCTTTGATTCACTTGCTGCTCCTTATTCCTTCCATTTGCACCTTGTACCCAGCCGGGTTGGAAGTATCACCGGTTTTGGGGTAAGAACTTTTGGCATTTTTTCATGATTTTCTTAGGATCTTGTTTTAGGTTTTCTCTTGTTACTTACTTCATTTTGAACTTTTCTTGTCTGTATTTCCCTTTAGAATACACTTCGCTGTAGCAACCATATACAGGTATCTTGGTTTTTAGTTTTACCACTTATTTCCGCGTTTTGCTTGCCCCCGACTCTTTTGTGATAACTTTTCTTTTTTTGCTCTTTTTCACTTCCCTCCCTTTTCTTGTCTTGCTCTGCCTTTCTCCCTTTTTATTCCCTATCCGAGGTAAACGCTTTACAATATCTGTCATAGGTCTTCCTTTTTTTCTTCCTTGTTTTACCCATATTATACTACTTCTTTTTCGTATTTCACTTGCCATGTTGTTTCTCATCTGTCTCACACAGCGGTTACACTTTGTTTTATTGTATGGTCACTTGATGTATTTATCCAGGATTACGCATTACATAGCATTGTCAACCCTGTACACCTGTTTTAGGTTTTGTTCATTTGGGTTTCCACCAATGTTGGGTTTCCAGTAATGTTTGGGCGACCCTCCTTTTAACAACAGAGATGTAAAACGCTCATCACCAATAGTCACCCCGTGCTATATGCTTATATTATATGTTTGTATCATTCCCAGCCCTGAAGAGTCTTGGGATCACTTTTCCCCGACGAAACACATGTCAGCTGGTTGCGTTTCTCATAAAGAATAAAGAATTTCCAGTGTCACAGAAGCAATCTGAACGTATCATTTGTTGTTAATATTACATCTCTGTTTTTTATTTTGTATGTGTGCGTAGGACCATGTTGTACTATTTTGTTGTAGGGTTTTCCCTATACACATTGAGGGGTTATTCAGGGTCTCCCCTTCCTGTTTAGCACCATACTTACTTACTCACCTAGACTCACTATACGCATATATGCTGAGCACCATTACTTCCTACCCACGAAAACCCTCAACTCATTTCTATCTATCTAAGACAAGCTCTGAGTCCCTTGCAGATATTCTCCTAGTTCTGAAGGAAGAGAGGGGGAACAGATTCACAGTCTCCGAAACTAATCAAGTAGCAATTCAGGCATCCTGTGCAGTGCTAGCCCAGAAATTAGTATCTTTAGGAATGGATACTCTGGAGCAGGAGATTCCTTAAAGAGGCACTTGATACATCTTCAGTAGAACTGGCCAGACTAACGAGGCAAAATAGAGAAATGAGGGACGACTTAGAGCGTCTTGAGAATCATTCTAGGAAGATTAATCTGAGATTGATTAATAGAAAACAGAAGCCTGAGGAAAATTCTAATAAACTTTCTCACTTATACTGTAAAAGAGACAATTCTAAAAAAGGTGTCCTAACATCTGGCTCATTCTCATTTGCTATTAGATCAGATGTGTGCCATACTACTGCTCAAACAATGGGATATGGGCAAATGGATGGAGGTGCTGAACAAGCTGGGGGCAAGGGCACAAATGAAGTTTCCAGCGTCACTTCGCACTATGTGGAATAACCATATGTACGTACACCGCTCAGTAGAAGAGGTAGATGACCTAATAACAGAAATTAAGAAGAAAGCGGGTGTATAGGTGCGGGAGGTCTAAGTGAGGGAGGTTAGAGAGTACAGGGAAAGGAAAATGTGGAAGAAACAAGTTATTCTTGCCCGGGGGATTGAAGTCCTTTAGGCTTTAAGCCTAGTATAGTAGGGAGGGTTCCCCGGAGGGTTGGGGGGTGACAGGGACACAGGGGTGGGGAGGGGGAGGGAAGCGCTGGGGGATGCACGGGATGGGGAGCAGTGGGAGAAAATTAAAAAATAATCCTCTATCAGATTTTTTACATCCGATAGCCAGCTTTATGTCCTTTGTGTTAGTTATGGCTATGCTTAGATTGAGCCCTCGATGGATGATCAGTGTTCCCTGGAGTCAACGCCTATAAGGCACTCCTACTACCCGTTCAACCGGCTCATGATATTTTTCATTTTATCAACAGCAAGTATATCGACTACATAGACCTATTGAGGCATAATAAATTCCTAGGAAGTCATTTCTTCTTGTTATACACATTTTTTTATTTTTTTATTTTTATTTTATCACGTTACTACACGACACAGTGAGTATAGGAAGGGATCCTTAAGGTCCTGAAGAAGAAGCCTGGGGAGCTTCGAAACATGTCGGCAGACATAGGAGGCACAGCTCATTGAGGCATTTACACCTCCTCCCCCCACTTTTTACTAATACCAGCTCAACGGTATATTAAAATTTTCTAGACCAACGAGCCAGGTATTTTTTATCTCACTTTTCCATTCACTCCAGACCCTTCCTCTCACACCCCTACACAACACATCGTTGTCTCATAACAACAGTGCTCCCACGCTTCCCGTCCCGTAGAGGGGCGGGAAGACCCCTATGATGAAGCATGACACCAAGGGCCCTTTTGGTGTGTGAGGGGTATTTTAACAACTAGTGTATATTCTCCACCATTGTGGGATATATACTTTTTTCTGGGAGATTCAGACATACACACTTACTTGTGGGTGGATCAGTATGTTTATTGATTTAAGCCTGGGAGGATGTATCCACCTCCACTACTCATTTTGAGTGGTACCTCTCTACTCCCCATTTTGTTCTTTTTCAAGAGATTAGCAATGAAATATCTAGCAGAGTCCAGCCCAGATATGCCTCATCCAGGAGACCCATCTGAATCTCCTAGAGAGTCGTACCATCTTTTCAAGGTACCCCTGGATTAAATACTTCTACACATCAGAAAAGACTGCCCATTGCAAAGGAGTCGCTATTTTTATCAAATAGGGAGTGGGATTTGTAATAACATCTTTTAAAACAGATCAAACCGGGAGATGGGTCATAGCTAAATTAGATTTTGGCGGAACACAGTTAGCATGTATATCCTTCTATGGGCCAAATATTGACGATCCTACACATTTATGCAAACTTCAATGGAATTTGATGGAAGTTACTATTCCCATAATAATTGGGGGATTTTTATGTGTTGCTTGACCCCCTGTTGGATAGATCGAACCGGAGTCGTTAGGAAGGGGCGCCTCGGGTCCGTCAGGCTTTAAATAATATGATGCACGATTTAGAGCTTTTAGATATATGGAGGGCTAAGAAGGGCAATACACAGGGTTTTACCTTCCTTAGTAAGAAACATGGACATTTCTCAAGAATAGCCTACACCTTGGCAGATAGATCTATTATAGACAATATAACGTCAATTAGCATTCAGCCAAGTCAGATATCAGACCATCCTCCTGTTGCCTTTTCTTTAGCGGGGAGCAGGGATGTTTTAAAATCTAGATGGACCCTTAAAAGATCAATGTTGGCGGATCCAGAGATAGTTGTAGAGCTCAAACAGGCTTGCCTTGACTATTTTACTGTAAACATTGGATCTACGTCTCTTGATTTTGTTTGGGATGCCTTTAAGGCATATTTGAGGGGCTTCCTGCATAGTTTTATATGTACCAAGAATAGAGAGGAATCTCGAGTTTTAAAAATTATGGAAGATAAAATCTCCCAATGTGAAGCAGATTTGCTTCGGTTGAACTGGGGGAACCCCGAAAGAATGCTACAAGCACAGAGGATGCTTGAGAGCGCCCGTCAGGACTATAGCATCTAATTAGATCAGAAATGTAAAGCACAATGGTTGACTAAGTCTATGCAGAACTTTGAGTACGGAGAAAAGTCAGGAGCACTCCTGGCTTGGAAGGCAAGGGTGGATCGGGCAAAGAACCACAGAAATGAATTAATCATAAATGAAAATGGTGAGACAGCGAATAAATCGGAAGATATGCAAGCCTGCCTCCTCACCCTATTCTCTGAACTGTATAAGGAGGAGACTTTTCCAAACCCTGAGATTCTTAAAATTTGGTTAAGTGAAAAATCCTTCCCTACCTTAACAACAGACAGCCGTGAAAAGCTCGATGCCCCAATAACTAAGGACGAGATCCGATTGTATCTTGGGAAAAGTAAACACAATAAAGCGGCAGGTACAGATGCCCTTCCCAATGATGTGTATAAACTCCTACTAGAGGAGTTGGTCCCGATAATGGGCACTCTGTTTAATTCGAGCTATTAATCAGAGGGTCAAGTACCCAGGTCCTGGAAGGAGGCAACGATTGTGCTCATTCTGAAGCCCGCCAAGGACCCTTTGAGGTCCTATTCTCATGGGCTGATCTCCCTGCTGAATGCAGATTATAAGATCTTCATGAGCATTCTGGCGGGGAGACTGGCCAAGATCGCACCACAACTGATCATTTTGGACCAGAAAGGGTTTATTCCCAAGAGGTGCATCCAAGAACAGACGCCGCAACTCATTGGCAATATAGATCTGGCAACAACTCGATCTGAACCCTTGGCTGTCGTGGCGCTTGACGCGGCCAAGGCGTTCGATAGAGTGTGCTGGGTGTATTTATGGGAATGGTTGAGAACAATGGGCTTCGGTTCCATCTTTATTCAGACTTTCGAAAAATGCTATCAGGGGCCTTCTGCTAAGATACTGTTAAATGGCATTTTAACATCTAGTTTCAACATACTGAGAGGAATGAGGCAGGGTTGTCCTCTCGCCTTTGTTGTTCACTATATATATATAGAACCATTAGCACAGGCAATAAGGGCAGATGTTTCAATAACCCCCTTTAAATCTCACCAATACAGCAGCAAGGTCACCCTATATGCAGATGATTTGCTGCTATTTACTGCTTATCCAGTCGTGGCAATGCCGAGGGTCGAAACTCTGTTAGAAGAGTTCGGATCCATGTCGGCCTACTTAGCCAACACCTCTAAAACCTAGGTAATATGTTGGAACATACAAGACTGGGAGGGGAGAGCAAGGCACATTTTTAAATATTTAGGCATTATAATCATGAAAGATATTGAGAAGATTCCACAGATTAACCTAAATAGGGTTTTAAAAGAAATTGATCGGTTTTTCGGAAGGTGGAAAAACATTCAACTAAGTATCTATGGAAGGGTTAACTTAGTCAAAATGGTTATACTCCCTAAATTAACTTACATATTGAATGCCTTCCCCCTTGGCTTTCCAAAGCTGGGCATTAGTAACATCCAGGGGAAGATTGTAAGTTTCATTTGGGCATATAAGGGTGCAAGGCTTGCCTGGAAGAAACTTAGATGAAGGCTTGTTAAATGAGGATTGGCCCTCCCGGATATAACGGCTTTTTAATTAAAGAGCATTCGGATGTTGCTTGGAAAGCCCGATGATTCAACTTGGTGAAGACTCTTGGGTGAAATGACAAGGCAGGAAGGTGGGGATGGTTTTCTATATAAATTCGGTGCACCTAGGTACTTCAAAAAAGTATGTTTAAAAGTACTGTTGTCCGCCCTCCGTTTGTGGTATAAAGTCAGGAGCTGATGGGGGTTAAGTTATTATTCTGAATTCGCCCCAATTTGGGAATCCCCTGGGACCCCGTTATGCCTTAAATAGTCTATACCAATTAAAAAGGCGGGGATCACAAATGGTTGGACTTAATAACACTGGGGGCGGGTTCCATCCTTGGGAAGCTTTAAGAGCAAAGATTGGAAGAGACTTCTCCAGGTTTAAATATATACAATTAGTTTCATGGTTTACATCTGTAAAGAAAGAAACCTCAGGTGATTGGGAGCTGGAGCAATCTCTCCAAGATATAAATCTTAAGAGTAAAGAAATTTCTAAATGGTACGAGAAGCTCTTGGAGGCAGACGATAAGGAATGTTTGCCGCTACACTCAGTGTGGAATGGAGTCTCCCTTGAGTGTGATACTGCAGCAGTGTGTGAAAACTCTTTGATGCTTCTATGTAAATTTATAAAACCGTCCAACTTGAAAATAAATCACTTTTTCATTAATAATCATTTGTATTGGACTCCGGCTAAGAAAGCAAAGTTTGCTCCATCTCCTCCCCCAAGTGTCCAAGATGCGATCTTATAAAAGCCAATGATCTCCACATCTTTTTCGAATGCCCAAAGTTGAGAGATTACTGGAGGGGAATCGAGAACGCTTTTTGCGGGATCTTCGGCAGGGAAGTTACTCTGAATGTGGTACTAGTTTTATTTGGTGAAGACAGCATGATCAGCAAGATGCTGAAGTATTCACATAGAGGCTTATTGCTTTATCTTATCCTGATAGCCCGGAGGGAAATCTGTATAAAATGGAGAGACCCCCTATCCCCAAGGTTGGAAGACTGGGTAAAAGCAGCTACATGTAGCAGGGAAAGAAAATCGCCTTGATATTTGGTTGGACTTTACATCATGGTGTAGAGACTCGGGACTTGATCATCCCCCCCATGGTCCAATGATTACACCAAGCTACCAACAAAGGTGCGGGTCTGGATTAGTTTACAGACCAAAGCGAATGCAGTGGCCGTGAGGTGCATAGATCAGAAGGACGGCTTTACAAAGTATTGCAGACGCTTTTTAGTGATATGAGGATAAAGAAACAAAAGAAAAAAAAGGATGGTAGAGAATCAGCAAAATTCATCGTACGGTGTCAGGGAGTATAGTTCCCTAGGAGCAGTACCCTCAAGAGACCCACCTTCCGGCCGCTCTGACTCTGAGTTTAAGAACACCAGATGATCAAAGTGGCCAGACGAGGAGAAGGGAATTAGGAAGGGTATTACGGGGAGGGAGATCTGGAATGACAGAAAACCACAGTGTTTCGTAGTCTTGACTATATAGTGCTATATATGTATATATTACATACACTAAGAACTACTCTTACTTGAAATAAAAAGAGTCAGCAAGTCTTTAACAAACACCATTTAAGATTATGAAGAGTACTTTGAAAGTTTCTCCCAAATATCTTTGAAAAATGTCTATATATTTGTGAAGCATAGAATCAAATATCAGTGAATACTTTCTTTAAAGTCTTTGAGGGGATTCACAACATCACATGGTAAATTAACTCTGACTGTCTTAGTTATCAAGATTCTCTGTAGTTGTACAGTTTTCAATGCGCGCTCCTTGAAACGAACATAAGTGTCTTTCATTTATCACAAATGTCTTAGTTTTTTCAACATGTGCGCTCCTTGAAACAAACATAAATGTCTTTTATTTAGCACAAATGTCTTAGTTAGTTTTCAACATGTGTGCTCCTTGAAACAAACATAAATGTCTTTTATTTAGCACAAATGTCTTAGTTAGTTTTCAACATGTGTGCTCCTTGAAACAAACATAAATGTATTTTATTTAGCACAAATGTCTTAGTTAGTTTTCAACATGTGTGCTACTTGAAACAAACATAAATGTCTTTTATTTAGCACAAATGTCTTAGTTAGTTTTCAACATGTGCGCTCCTTGAAACAAACATAAATGTCTTTTATTTAGCACAAATGTCTTAGTTTTCAACATGTGTGGTCCTTGAAACAAACATAAATGTCTTTTATTTAGCACAAATGTCTTAGTTAGTTTTCAACATGTGCGCGCTCCTTGAAACACAAAATGTCTTTCAGTTATCACATCATAATCTTGCTGCGGGATATTTTGATATGCGTGACTTTTATTTTTCTCAATATTCATGGATTCACTTCAATACGGAGAAAAGTTGTTATCTCCTACCTGGAATTGCTTTTAGAAACAAGGATCGGCCGGAGGACTCTTACCGGGAGCGCCGTACCTGCACAGGAGCAATCTTCTGTGAAGAACAAAACTCGGGTGCGAACTCGAAGCTGAAAAGGAAACGGCTTCCGACTCCAAGCGCTGCAATTTGAATAATCCGCAGGGAACGGCTGGGTGTGGTGGCCTTTTATAGCAGAAGTAAAATTACGGTGGTTGCAACATGGCAAAAGTAGGCATAACGCGAACCTGACTAATAAAACAAAAGAAACAAAAAACGTTACAAAATGGAATCCAATAGACATACCCTTCCCGGATGCTTAGTTCAGTCAGTTTTGTTAGCGAGAACGTGTGCGATAAGCACATTGCACTCCTGATGAGCCAGAAGTGCATCGTGTGCTGAATGAAAAAGTGAATGAAAAACATTAACCACACACAGCGCTGTAAGAAAAAGTCAACAGTCAACACAACGCTGAGCACAATGCTAGACCATCACTTTGGAGGATGTCTGGAGGATGATGACAAGAGGGTCATGACAACGGTGTGGCCTAGATACAATGGATTCACTGGGCAGGTCAATTTTAATGTCAGTGGCATGAAGACACCACGCCTGGCTTAGAACAACTGGCTTTTCTGACACTGTCCAAGCCAATTTGATGGATATGCCCTTTGATTGAACCTGACTTTTTGGGGAAAAAGCAGACTCGGACGTGGTCAGGTTCAAGGACTCTTGAGCTATGGCCAGATCATTAGGCCTCTCCTCCATTCCTCGTGGCCAGTCTTCCTTCTGCCCCTTGGCTGGCAACCGAAGGGGTTGCCAGCTATGTCGGCCCTATCCCAGCCACGTCCTGCACAGGCTGCCCAAGCCGTGCAAGGATGTGGACACTGTGCATTCCGATCCAGGAATAGAGGCCACACTCCCCTGGCAGCCACAGCCTCCAAGCACTCCTAGGCTGACTCTACAGGACCACACTACTCCAGTTGGTGGGAGAATTCGTCATCATCTCCCCTACTGGAGATCCATAACATCGGACAAGTGGGTCTTGCAGATCGCCCAGGAATTCTATTCTCTGCCTTTCCTCTCTTTCCTCCTCTCATTCTGCCAAATCAGGAACGGATGATGGAGGATCATTTAAGACTACTCCAAGAGGAAGTTACTGCTCTTTTGGCCAAGGGAGCTATAGAAAGGGTCCCTGTTTTAGAAGTAGACAGTGGCTTTTATTCCCGCTACTTTCTGATTCTGAAGAAGAACAAAGGGTTGCAGCCCCCTTTTAGATTTTTGGACCGTCAATCTCTTCCTCAAGAGGGAGAAGTTCAAGATGCTCACTCTGGCTCATGTGTTGTCTTCCCTCGACCTAGAAGACTGGATGGTAGTGTTGGACCTGCAGGACGCGTATTTTCACATTCCCATGCTGCTGGGCCACATGGTTACCTGCGCTTCAAGGTAGGCAGCAAGCACTTTCCGTTTACCATGCTCCCCTTTGGCCATTCCAGTGCCCCTCAGGTGTTTACAAGGTGATGGCGGTCTTCGCAGCTCATCTGCACAGTGTAGGGGTGTCAGACTTCCCCTACCTCGATGACTGGCTGCTGAAGGCATCCTCACCCCAGGCAGTCATCTCCCACCTTAAAACAACAGCAGACCTCTTGCATTCGCTGGGGTTCTCTATAAACATGCTGAAGTCACACTCTACACCTTCTCAGATGTTCCCTTTAATCGTAGCTGTTCTGGACACAATGTAGTTTTGGGCCTAACCAAGTCCAGTTTATTCAGGTTATGATTGCGATGTTTCAGCCTCTATCGGGATTTCGGTGAAACTAACTCTGAGGCTGTTGGGCTTCAATGCCTTCTGCATCCTGTTGGTAAAGCATGCAAGGTGGTGTATGCGGGCTCTGCAGTGGGACCTGAAGTTCCAATGGGCACAGCATCGAGGGAACCTCACCGACTTGGCCCAGATCTCGTAAGGAACTGTGAGAGATCTGCAGTGGTGGTTGACGAACCACGATTGGGTCAATGGCAGACCCCTCTTCCTTCCCCAACCAGATTTCACAGTCATGACAGATGCGTCACTTCTGGGATGGGGCGGCCATCTGGGAGAGGTGGGGATTAGGAGACATTGGTTTCCGGCAGAGAAGGGGTTCCACATAAATTTGTTGGAGCTCAGTGCGATTTTTTTGGCATTGAAGGCATTTCTTCCCTCTCTCAAGGGGAAGCTGGTGCAAGTGTTCACGGACAACACTACTGCCATGTGGTACTGCAACAAGCAGGGCAGGGTGGGGTCGTGGACCCTTTGTCGAGAGGCCCTGCGTCTCTGGACATGACTGGAACAGCAGGACATAATCCTGGTGGTTCAACACCTGGCAGGTTCTCTGAATGCCAGGGCGGACAAACCCAGCCATTGATGCCTAGTGGATCACTTATCGCGTCTCCAGTCAGATGTGGCGCAAGGTCTCTTTCAGCAGTGGAGAGAACCTTGGTTAGATTTGTTCGCCTCTGAAGAGAACGCGCAGTGTCAGCAGTACTGCGCACTGATGTTTCCAAGGCGGCTATCGCTCGGCAATGCCTTTTGTCGTGAGTGGAGCTAAGTCCTGTTGTACGCCTTTCCACCCGTACCACTCCTGCCCATGGTTCTGAAGAAGATCTGGAGCGACCGGGCCCAAGTCATCCTTGTGGCTCCGGACTGGGCGAGGAAAGTCTGGTATCCAGAGCTTCTGAGAATGAGCATCAATCCTCCGATCAGGCTGCCTGTTCGGGAGGATCAGCAGGGGAGGGTTCTCCACCCAGACCTGTGAACTGTGTACCTCCATGCATGGAGAGTGAGCGGCAACAGTTGATAGCTTTTGACCTTCCTCCCAAAGTATGTAATGTTATTCTGGCAGCTAGGCGGCCCTCCACTAAGATGGTATACGCCTACTGTTGGCAGACATTTGTTTTATACTGTACAGAAAGGTCCATTGACCCTCTTTCTGCTTCTCTTTCTTCTGTCCTTTTGTTCATTCTGACCCTTGCCCAGCAGGGCTCTGCCTTGGGAACTCTCAAGGGTTACCTTTCTGCTCTGTCTGCCTTTTTGCGGCTGCCAGACCAGCCCTCTTTCTTCAAATCTCCCATTGTGCAAAGATTTCTAAAAGGACTGGCTTATCTGTTTCCACCTACGCCATTTGTTATGCCGCAGTGGGACCATAATTTGGTCCTTACCTATCTGATGTGCGCTCCTTTCGAGCCTTTACACAATTGTCCCCTGTGGCTGTTGACGGTCAAAGCAGCCTTCTTGGTGGTGATTACATTGGTCCGGAGAGTGAGTGAGTCCATCACGTTGCCCACCTTCTTTTCTCCCCTGCATCCTTCTGAAGGAGAGGATTGTCTCTACCGGCTGGACCCAAAAAGAGTGTTTTTGTGACCGCATACAAGAGTTCTGAGCAGATGACCAACTCTTTGTGGGGTACGTGGGAGCAAAAAAGGGAAGGGCAGTGGAGAAAAGGACCATCTCTCAATGGGTCGTTCTCTGCATCAAGATCTGTAATGCCCTGGCAAAGAAGCAGCCCCTTGAGGGATTAAGGGCCCATTGCACCAGAGGAAAGGCTGCGACTACGGCCTTTGCTCGGGGTGTCCCAGTCCAAGACATCTGCCAGGTGGCAACGTGGGCTTTATTGCACACGTTTGCAAAACACCACTGCCTGGATGGTCAGGTTCGTAGTGATGGGCACTTTGCCCGCTCGGTCCTACAGGACTTTCTAGTTTAAGGTATTGGTCCACACCCACTGCCGGGATGGTATGGCTTGGGTATTTAATTCAAAGGTAAGGAATCTGCAACTAGAAGTCTCTATCAGATGAACTAGTTACTTACCTTTGGTAACACATTATCTGGTAGAGACTCTATCTAGCTGCAGATTAGTTACAGCCCCCCCATGCCTCCCCTCTTCGCGGACTAACATTTTAGAGCTAGGGTTACTTCCCTTTCAGGGTCCTAGTTTTGCACATGACTACGTCAGTTACTTTGTGGCTCTGTACTTCTGGCGTGGGAAAAACGTGGCGTGGGAAATGTCTGCATGCCCGGGTGGCACCTATATGGGCACTGCAACGTCATAACCGACGCTACCAATGCTGAAGACATCAAGCAGTGCCAAATGGAGCCCTCGACGCCGTTCGCAAGGGGTATTGCTCAGAAATAGTTTCCGGATCCAGACTGATGCCTGGGGAATTCAAAGGTAAGGAATCTGCAGCTAGATAGAGTCTCTACCAGATGATGCGTTACTGAAGGTAAGTAACATGTTCTACGATGCACTGGAAACAACTTGAGGGGCCCCAAATTGAGGGATGGTAGATGGATGTACTGTGCCGGGTTGCCTAGGAGGGTGCAGTGTTGCTGTGAGAGGTGCACCAGGGCAGGAGACCCATAGAGTTTGCACGAGCATTGTACACAATTCTGGCTAATTTCCAGGATGAGGATTACAGTGAAGGTGCTGTCTATGACGCCACTGTATAAGAGGGTTTGGCTTACCCAATTTCTGACCTACTGCTTAACCGCTTAACCGCGGAGCGAATTCTGCCGCGGTGAGGCGGTTTGAAAAAGTGGACGGGCCTGTTGGCCAATGGACGTGCGCAGCACTAGCCAGGTAGTGCTCGCGACGGCCGTTGGCCGACGGGAGCACGGAAGGGGTTAACTTTGGGAAGAGGGGGAAGGGGAGACACTGTGGGAGGAGGCTAGGGGGGGCTGCAAGTTTTTTGGTTGAAGGGGTTGTTTGTTGATCCTTGGCCAACAGTTCTACATCCCTACCTCGGTGAGTGGTGCACTATCGATACACTTAATAGACAAAAAGGTATAGCAAAGGCACGTGAACGTTGAATTTGTTGTGCTATATATTGTATTGCATTTATATAGGGATTACTACCCTTGACGAGGAGTCAAAGCGCTTTTTCAGCAAGTAGCATGCTACTCCGGAACCCATAAAGGATTAGTGGTGAATTAGTAAAGTGAAATATGGAAGTGATTTGAGTGGTGGATATGTTAGTTAGTTATTTGGATTGAGAAGGATAGTGGAGGGAGAGAAGATAGAAACAGGTTTGCATTTATATAGCGCTTTCTACCCCTGATGGGGTGTTGAAGTGCTTTTTGGCCAGTAGTGCGCTTCTCTGGAACCCATAAAGGATTATAGGTGAATTAGTATAGTTGAATATTAAAGTAATTTGAGTGGTGGATATGTGAGTCAGTTATTTGGATTGAGAAGGATAGCGAAGGGATAGAATAGAGAAAAAGGTTTGCATTGATATAGCACTTGCTACCCCTGAGGAGGTGTTGAAGTGCTTTTTTGGAGAGTAGCACGCTACTTCGTAACCCATAAAGTATTAGTGGTGAATTAGTATAATAAAATATGAAATTAATTTGAGTGGTGGACATGTTAATCTGTTATTTGGATTGAAAATGAGAGTGGAGGGATAGAAGAGGGAAAGATTTAGATTTTTGTTGTTGTTTTGGAGCTCATAGCTGTAGGAGGAAGCTTGGGATGAGTAAAAGGGAGGTGGAGGGGGAAGAGTCAGAGGGAAGGGTTTTCGAAAAGCTTATTTTGGGAGATCGGAATTGTAAAAGAGGTATGAGATGATGCAAGGAAAGGTATGTAGGAGAGTGGAATCTGACTAATGGTTGCCCCCAACTTTTTGCCTGGTATTTGAGTGGTTTTTGACTAGTCTGGCTGGGATCCTGCTATCCAGGACCCCAGCCTATCTGCTGTTCTCTCCCTAAAACTGACATATGTACCTTAGGTGCATTTACTAATTGGAACTGGGCCACCTTATCAGTCCCTGTACCAGCATACCTTAGGTATCCAGGGCATCGGTGTACCCAGGGCCTACCAGGGGCTGCAGCATGTATTATGCCACCCCTGGATGGCCGCCCAAATTTGACACAACTGGCTGCACGACAGCTGGGGCAAGGTGGTGTAATCACCCGTTGCTGTAGGTGTAGTATTCCTATACCTAACCCTAAAATGGACACATGGATTCCTATCAGTCACTCCTATGGCAGGCCTTATCAATCCTGAAGGCAGAGTGCTGGGGATCATGTGGGACGGTGCTCTGGCGTGAGCAGAGCCCGTCGACGGCTTGCGGAACCAAGTCCTAAATAGCCGTTCCATGGTGACGCGGGCCAACTACCTTAAAATGCATTATAATCCTTGCGGTTATTTACTAACTTTGGCATCGCATCACCTACACATGTCGAGTAAGGTGTCATACGAATTGGAATACGAACCCCTCGCCAATTCTGGCGACGGGGTTAGCATTCCCCCCTTTTAGAGGGGCACGACATGGAAGTAACCTTGAACCCCGGTTAAAGTTGACTCAAGCCTCAGCATCACAAAATGGATGCTGCCACCAGACACAAGTCTGACCTCCTGCTGCTGGGAGACCTTCCAGCGAAGGGAGCTTGGACAAAGGGTTTCCTGTCGAGGGCGGTGTTAGCACCATCCCAGACAGGGTTTGTGTATCCCAGGTAGGCAGGGCTGAAAGGAAGGTGATTGCAAGTGGCACCCCGGTGCTCACTGTGCATAGCCCGGCTCAAACCAGTTTCGGGGGCACACCAGCCCCTGGGCTGGGGCGAAGCCGGACAAAGGATAGGGGTGTAACCACCCCCCTCCTGGTCCCACCCATAGGTAGGACCTAGTCACAGGCCAGCCCCTTTTTCCTAGAATAAAGGTGGGAGCGGGTCCCCTTCCCAAATTGGATAATTCTGCATCTTGAACTACTTTCCACGAAAGGAACTCTTGACTTTTCTGAAGACTCTCCCTTGTGGCTAAGGAGTAGCCACCCTGCACCAGCAGGCACCAACTAAGCGCTTGCGGTTTGCTGTACGTCTCTCCCACGGATCAAGACTGCCCAGCTCGACGAGACCCGGGTTCCCTGCCATCTCTGACCTCTACCTACATCGTCAGCTCAGCTGAGATTCGTAGGTGTGACGAGACCTGCGGGACCGGCCATCTTCAGAACCTGCACGACGCTTACCTAACACGCCCACCGAGGGACCCTCGAGTGAGTGTACCTAGGGTTTGAGAAGCCCTAACCCTGAGCGGCTCCAGCACCGAAGTCCGCCTCCCCAGCATCCACGAGATCTGCGTGGGGGCCCTTCTGCTCCTTGCTGTTCACCGCGTTGTCCGACCACTCGCCGACCGGCTTGTGGCCCTCTTCACGACGCACCACGATAGTTTGTTTTCATCACTGGTCTGGTTGCTCCAGACTGGCCCTTGCTCCCCTTCAACAGAGGATTACCTCGGACCCTCCTGGTCCACTCCAGACGCCATCTTGACTCCACCGCGTGGGTTGCCACTGCCAAGACCTGCTGCCCCACTCTTGGGCCCAGCATCATCGACAGCAGACACCTTCGTGGGACAGCTCGCCCTCCATCCTGGTCGCCGCCGCGCCTCCTGGTCCGAGGAACAGCCGAGTCCGACGTCATCCACTCACCTGGTCGAGGTGACTTCAGCCGGTACCTTCCTGGTACCCACACGATCGCTGACTAGCGGTTGAGAACTGAGTCCCCTCTGCTTTCAGGTTTCCTTCATCACCGATCCAGGCTTGGATCTCGCTGAACATCGTCACTGGTCGCCTGCCAGCAACTTCTTCTTTCAGGCTCCTGAGACTACAACGAGGACTCCCGACATCTTGCCGAACCTCCCGCAGCCTCTGGGCTAGGTAACTCGAGCATTTCGGTGCTCCATCGCAGGTTCGCTCTACAAGTGTCCAGTTCCTTTTTCGTTTAGTCCCACTGATCGGATCACTCCGGAATCAGTAACTCCAGACTCTAACCAATCGCATTTCACTGTTAGCGTAGATGGTTTCTCGTACCCCCAGGCATTTGTGTAAATTGTGCAACTGAAGTATTTTCTAAGAGTTTTGTAGTGTGCTTAGCTCCCTGACTCATAAAGAGCCAGGGTAGTCTTATTATAAATAAATATCCTTTATTTTCATAACAACTTGTGTGGTGTCCTTTCACTTGACGTTCAAGGGGTATATGTGATGGTAAACAGCTGGCTTAACACGCCCTCTAGAGTTTAGCCTAAGACTGCTCGTATCCACGCTACTAGGATAGCTGGTCTAAAAGGTTGACTTACAACCAATCATCAATAAGGGTCGTTTGGAATGATACACAGTGATCACTAGAATAGTGAGCACTACCTATCAGGCCAACTTCTCACATTGGTGGCAGCGGTGGGATTTGATCTTGCTGTTGTTTTACCACACACGTATCCTAAGAATATCAAAGTGAAAGATCACATAAGTACCCAGGTACATATAACTTAACTTAGAATACTCTGAGTTCTACTGAACCAGCTGTTGTAGCGTAACAGGGCTTAGCACACCCTGACTACAACTCTTAGCAAGGGATCAGTAGGTAAACACATAGTGTAGGTAGGTGCATCACTTACACCTCACTAGAAGCATGTCGGTCCACGGAGAGTCTGCGGAGACTCCCTTAGTGGTCAGTGACCCTCCACAGGTCATGTCACGATATGCAGCTCTTAGCTTCAAGGAGATGAGACAACTGTGTGCCTCCAGGAAGCTAAACCAGGGTTCTAACCCTACCATCGCATTTCTGATAGGTCTCTTAGAGACGTACGATGCCAGGAGGTCCTCTAACACAGGTCCCCCCGATGCTGATGGGAACATGCCTCCCTTAGAGGGAACCCTTGGTGACCCAGACCTCGACCTCCATACAGAGGAGGAAGACGAGGAGGAGTTATCAGGAGACGAGGCAAACAAAGGTCCAGTGGTAGTCGGTAGGCTTACGAGGACCAACTTAAGCAGGCATGAGAATGGAACTGGGGGAGCCCCGGGCCCACGCTCAAGCAGGCCTAACATTGGGAACGGACGAGCTAGGTCTCTCTCCAGAGGCTCTAACAGATCTGTTCGAACACATGTCTCTCAGGCATCTTCTCAGAGAGGAATGACGTCCCCTCAGAGAAGGGAGCATGAAGCGAAGATGAGGGAAGTCAATCTGAGGATCGAGCGGGAAGAACTTGCCCTCGCCAAAGAAAGACTTGCCTTAGCCCGAGAGCAGAAATGAAGTGGGTTAGATCCCACTGGTGGCAGCATTCTCCTTAGAGAAAAAGACAGGGGTATAGACACTAGACACCTGAGTAAAATAGTGCCCCCCTTTAAGCAAGGGGATGACATCCACAAGTGGATAACTGCTTTGGAGAGGGGCTGCACTGTCCAGTGCGTCCCCCCAAGTCAGTGGGCAGCTATACTGTGGCTCTCCTTTGAAGGTAAAGGGCGAGACAAGCTCCTCACTACTAGAGCTGAGGATGCAAACAACTACCAAGTCCTGAAGACCACACTGATTGATGGGTTTGGCTTAACCACGGAACAGTACAGGTTGCTGTTCAGGGACACCCAGAAAATTCAGTCTCAGGATTGGACTGACTTTGTCGATTGTGCCACTAAGGCTTTAGAAGGCTGGTTACTGGGTAGCAAGGTTAATGATTATCAAGGATTGTATAATCTCATAATGAGGGAGCAGATTCTTAATAATTGTCAGAACCAACTTTTACACCAGCACCTGGTGGACTCTGATCTGACCTCTCCCCAAGAATTGGGAAAGAAGGCAGACAAATGGGTCAGAACCAGGATTAGGCCTAAGAACCAAGTTGGTGACCAGAAGAAGGATTCCACTAAGCCCAAAGAGAAAGGTGGGGATGATAAACAAGAAAAGTCCTCTGAAGGGCCCCAAAAACCCAGTGCTGGGGGTGGGTCCCAAAATACTTCCTCTAATAACAAAAAACCCTATTGCCATGTGTGTAAGCAACCTGGCCACTGGAAAACTGACTCCAGCTGTCCAAAGAATGGCAATAAAGAAAATGTTCCTCCAAAACCAACTCCAACACCCCCTGTTACTACTAGTAGTAATCCCCCAGGTGGTGGGAGTGCACCCAAAAACTTAGTTGGGTGCTCTTTGGGAACACCAGTGGACTCTGGCCTAGCCAGGTCCCCTGCATTAGCAACTCTAGTCTGTGATGGTGGCATGGGGTTTGCCAACTTTACCATGAGCCCCAGTATTCTGGGCAGGTACAGACAAGAGCCCATGATCAATGGTCAGAAGGCTGTGGCCTATAAGGACACAGGGGCCAGTGTCACCATGGTGACCAAGAGGCTAGTGCCCCTAGAACAGCTTTTACCTGAGTTTAGCTACCAGGTGACCAACATAGATGGAATCAGGACAGACCACCCCATGGCAGTGGTAAATCTCAGCTGGGGAGGGGTCACTGGCCCAAAGAGAGTGGCAGTGTCCCCAAACTTGCCTGTAGATTGTCTACTGGGGAATGATCTGGAAACCTCAGCCTGGGCTGAGGTCGACCACAAGGCCCATTTGAAAATGGTAGGAATCCCTGAGAGAGTGGATGAGACCCTGAGGGCCTCACCTCCACCCCAGGAGGATATAGAAAGAGTGAAGCCTGAAACTATGGATCACTCTACCCAAACAGAGAGCATAGGGGAAGAGGAGCAGTCCTCCCCCCACCAGACTACAGGTAAGGGTCAAGTTTCTCAGGGAACTGATCCTGCCCCTTGTGGAGTAACTGCCCCAGAAGTGGACAGGCCTGGCCTGGCCACCTCTCTGATGGCAGGGGACCCTTCCAAGGTGGTACCCAGTCTGGAGCAGGTATCCTGCCCCTCTCTACCCTGCCTCAGTCAGCCCAGGGCTGCGGAGGTCAGGGAGGTCAGTGGACCCTTAAAGGGCCCCTGTCCAGAGGAACCCCCTCATCAGCAGGTTAGGGACACCCAGCAGAGTAGTTTCAGCCAGGTGAAAATTCCTCTACAAACTGAGGGATCCCCCTTACCCTTAGGTATAGGCACCCCTCAAGTGGATGATGTGGAGCACAGGGAAACCTGGGGCATAGGTGCCCCAAACCTTCCAGTGCCCTCCACTATTCCAGCCAAAGGGATACGACCCCCAGCTGTAGGCAGCCAGAGGTTGACCCTTAGGGCCAGATATGACACAGTCATGGGCAGACAGGCTTCCATAGTGGCCAGTGATCTGAGGAGGTTGAGACCAAACCAAGTAGGGCCTCACTTCCAGACTCAGACACCCCACCAGCCCACCTCTGACCCAAAAACCAATACAGGTAATTTCCCTAGACTTTGGAGAAACTCTAGAACCCCTTGGGGTAAGATTTCCCAAGTGGACCATGAGACAGGGAGCAACCATGCTAGTGCAGGTTCTTCCTTATATGGCCACTCAGGAAATAAAGGCTTATCTGGACAAGGTTAGCCTTATCTCCTTTCGTTTGGGGGGGGGGGGTTATGTAGGAGAGTGGAATCTGACTAATGGTTGCCCCCAACTTTTTGCCTGGTATTTGAGTGGTTTTTGACTAGTCTGGCTGGGATCCTGCTATCCAGGACCCCAGCCTATCTGCTGTTCTCTCCCTAAAACTGACACATGTACCTTAGGTGCATTTACTAATTGGAACTGGGCCACCTTATCAGTCCCTGTACCAGCATACCTTAGGTATCCAGGGCATCGGTGTACCCAGGGCCTACCAGGGGCTGCAGCATGTATTATGCCACCCCTGGATGGCCGCCCAAATTTGACACAACTGGCTGCACGACAGCTGGGGCAAGGTGGTGTAATCACCCGTTGCTGTAGGTGTAGTATTCCTATACCTAACCCTAAAATGGACACATGGATTCCTATCAGTCACTCCTATGGCAGGCCTTATCAATCCTGAAGGCAGAGTGCTGGGGATCATGTGGGACGGTGCTCTGGCGCGAGCTGAGCCCGTCGACGGCTTGCGGAACCAAGTCCTAAATAGCCGTTCCATGGTGACGCGGGCCAACTACCTTAAAATGCATTATAATCCTTGCGGTTATTTACTAACTTTGGCATCGCATCACCTACACATGTCGAGTAAGGTGTCATACGAATTGGAATACGAACCCCTCGCCAATTCTGGCGACGGGGTTAGCATTCCCCCCTTTTAGAGGGGCACGACATGGAAGTAACCTTGAACCCCGGTTAAAGTTGACTCAAGCCTCAGCATCACAAAATGGATGCTGCCACCAGACACAAGTCTGACCTCCTGCTGCTGGGAGACCTTCCAGCGAAGGGAGCTTGGACAAAGGGTTTCCTGTCGAGGGCGGTGTTAGCACCATCCCAGACAGGGTTTGTGTATCCCAGGTAGGCAGGGCTGAAAGGAAGGTGATTGCAAGTGGCACCCCGGTGCTCACTGTGCATAGCCCGGCTCAAACCAGTTTCGGGGGCACACCAGCCCCTGGGCTGGGGCGAAGCCGGACAAAGGATAGGGGTGTAACCACCCCCCTCCTGGTCCCACCCATAGGTAGGACCTAGTCACAGGCCAGCCCCTTTTTCCTAGAATAAAGGTGGGAGCGGGTCCCCTTCCCAAATTGGATAATTCTCAATCTTGAACTACTTTCCACGAAAGGAACTCTTGACTTTTCTGAAGACTCTCCCTTGTGGCTAAGGAGTAGCCACCCTGCACCAGCAGGCACCAACTAAGCGCTTGCGGTTTGCTGTACGTCTCTCCCACGGATCAAGACTGCCCAGCTCGACGAGACCCGGGTTCCCTGCCATCTCTGACCTCTACCTACATCGTCAGCTCAGCTGAGATTCGTAGGTGTGACGAGACCTGCGGGACCGGCCATCTTCAGAACCTGCACGACGCTTACCTAACACGCCCACCGAGGGACCCTCGAGTGAGTGTACCTAGGGTTTGAGAAGCCCTAACCCTGAGCGGCTCCAGCACCGAAGTCCGCCTCCCCAGCATCCACGAGATCTGCGTGGGGGCCCTTCTGCTCCTTGCTGTTCACCGCGTTGTCCGACCACTCGCCGACCGGCTTGTGGCCCTCTTCACGACGCACCACGATAGTTTGTTTTCATCACTGGTCTGGTTGCTCCAGACTGGCCCTTGCTCCCCTTCAACAGAGGAGTACCTCGGACCCTCCTGGTCCACTCCAGACGCCATCTTGACTCCACCGCGTGGGTTGCCACTGCCAAGACCTGCTGCCCCACTCTTGGGCCCAGCATCATCGACAGCAGACAACTTCGTGGGACAGCTCGCCCTCCATCCTGGTCGCCGCCGCGCCTCCTGGTCCGAGGAACAGCCGAGTCCGACGTCATCCACTCACCTGGTCGAGGTGACTTCAGCCGGTACCTTCCTGGTACCCACACGATCGCTGACTAGCGGTTGAGAACTGAGTCCCCTCTGCTTTCAGGTTTCCTTCATCACCGATCCAGGCTTGGATCTCGCTGAACATCGTCACTGGCCGCCTGCCAGCAACTTCTTCTTTCAGGCTCCTTAGACTACAACGAGGACTCCCGACATCTTGCCGAACCTCCCGCAGCCGCAGCCTCTGGGCTAGGTAACTCGAGCATTTCGGTGCTCCATCGCAGGTTCGCTCTACAAGTGTCCAGTTCCTTTTTCGTTTAGTCCCACTGATCGGATCACTCCGGAATCAGTAACTCCAGACTCTAACCACTCGCATTTCACTGTTAGCGTAGATGGTTTCTCGTGCCCCTCGGGCATTTGTGTAAATTGTGCAACTGAAGTATTTTCTGCCAACATGCACGAAGCTAGTAGTGAAAAGTTGACATACTATTGCCTAGACCAGATCCCACCGGCAGAAAGAGGGGGAGATAGAGTTAAGACACTCAGGCAATTGGAGGCCAAACTCATAGTGGAACTACGTACCAGGACCTCGGGAGGGCTAAACCAAGAGGAGGAACTGTGGTAGTTTATTGGATAAACAGAATAGAAACATGTACAATGCGCTGTACCTTTGGAGCTGGAACTAATGGGGAAAAGTAAGAGCAAGTAATAACAACCTAGAATAGAGTAGACAGCAGCAATTTGAGTTTGCTCATTCAGAGCTTTATTTTGACATAATTTGATCAATGCAATTTAACCACGATAGTCACATGCCCACTCTATTTAGAGGTCAGTATTATCAGATCAGAATGAACGCATCAGGGCACACCGTTATTAATCTAATAATCAGTGGATAGCAAATTCAGATAGACCAATGATATATTGTGATTCTCATTTTAATTAATTAATTTGATGATTTCCATTGACTATTTTGTGAAAACGTGGGGTCTAATATGCTATTGCTACCCTGTCTACCAGTAGAGAGCATAGTGCCAATATGGCTGACACTTTCCCAAACTAGTATCCGGTCTCTGCAAGACCGTTTTTTATTTTTATCACTGTATTTTCCTTTGATTGAAATCCCTGTTAACCAATGAAATGATATGGTTAAATAAGAGGCGTGAGCAGGGAATCACTGACATTGACGAAGGCCAGGAGGCTGAAACGCGTTTGTCAGTAAACTTTGTTGATCGTGTTTGCAACGAATGAAATAAAACAATCTGAATACTGGTTGGAGTGCGCAGCAATCTTTAAACTGTGGCTGGCGTTAATTCGCGAGTTTTGTCCTCGCGGCTGGAGCACCCGCTGTGCTAAGAGCAGGAAGCTGACGGAGAAACGTGGTAAAAAAAAAAAAAAGAATATATATATATATATATATATATATATATATATATATATATATATATATATATATATATATATATATATATATAATTCACTTAAAAAACCATAGGTTTCACACAAGTTATAGTTAGCTGTACATTTCATTCGTAAAAAACCAATGAAATTCCACGTTATAGTTAGATCAGGTAACTATAACTTGCGCCCCCGCAATGCACTGCTGATGACGTCACATATTACATCACTTATGACATGGTCAGTGACATCACTCATGACATCAATGATGACATCTGAAATGACACATTGTGCATTGCGGTCGCGCAAGTTATAGTTACCTGATCTAACTATAACATGGAATTTCATTGGTTTTTTACGAGTGAAATGTACAGCTAACTATAACTTGTGTGAAACCTATGGTTTTTTAAGTGAATTGGCAAGGTTTTTTAAATGCTAATTCCTAACTATAACGTGTGTGAAACCTATGGTTTTTCCAGTGAATTTGTACGTTTTTTTAAATGCTAAGTTATGTATTTATTTTTAATTTTTGCGTGCACGGTGCGCTTCGTACCGTGCACGCCTCTCCATTTTTTACAAAATATCAATTGTTTTTTTCTCCCTTGGGGGTCCTTAGATTTATATATTAAATGTGATTGTTAATTCTATTTTTTTTTATATTTTTTTTTACCGTACGCGTACGGTAAGCTAACCGTACGCGCACTCCGCGATTTTTTTTTTAAATTATTAAATTTATTTTTCATACTTTTTGGTCCTTCGTGAACCCCCTGACGAACGCTAGGGGGTCTGCAACTCTCTTCGTTGCCCCCTTTTCATGTTATCAACCTTTGTTTTTCAGTGCGAGAGACAGAAAATGGCGGCCGATACTTTCTGATTTCGACCGATTCGAATGTTTACAGTCATGTAACCACCAATCAGAATTGAGCTCGCGCACGGCACCGTACGCGTACGGTAAGCTTACCGTAAGTGCACGGAGCGCGCTTACAGATATATATTGATTTAAATGCTATTTTCTCAGGACCTACTGAACAGATTTACACCAGACCTGCAAAAGGCACATCCCTGACCTGAGGACTACCTCTCTGCCCAATTTCAAGTAATTCTGTTCAGCCGTTCGGGCTGTAGCTCGGACTAAAGGTCCTATGGGAAAATGCATGGGGAAAACGCGTTTTGGGACCCCCCTTTTTTCTCAGCCCCCGCTTGACGAATCCCCCCGAGACTTTCAGGGTAGGAGTGGAGCGTAGCGCCCCATTAGTTTTGAAAAATTTGCGAGGATTCGTCAACCGGCGCCAAAGTTATTCCAAATAGAATGTTGCGGATTTCCTATGGAAACACGGTCCTAACTATAACTATCTACTGGCGACCGCCAGTAGATAATATATATATATATATATATATATATATATATACATATAATTTTTTTTTCATTCAAACACAATCCTTTCAACCTGGGAAAACTTTGAAAATAAAGAACAGGTGATCAAGGCCGCTTGGACAGCCGAAACGCGTCCTGACACAGAGGAAATAAAATAATAATGCTGCATAAGTTGGTCTACGCTGGTGATTTCCGCGCGCGAGCAGGTGAATATCGCGAGTTGCTGTGAGATATATATATATATAAAGAAAGGCGGGATTGGTGTTTGATGTTATGGCAGCAGTCGGCGCTGCATTTCCGATGCGCCTCTCGTTCTGGTGCTCCGCTGAAAGCCGGCATCTCTTCTGGTGTGACGTGCTGAATGCACACAGTGGCGCCCCCCTGCCCAAGACAATGCTCATGGTATCCGGGAGAGAGCAGCAGATTCCTGCTGATTGGGACATTTTCAGAGGACGATTACCACCATATGTTCACGCGGCAGAGAGTGGGTGGACTCGCAAGCTGACATTGTCAGGGCATTACCTAATGCACGAACCGGTTACTGAACCTGAGCTCGCGTCGTGGGACTGCCTACATGCTCTCTGTGAGTGTAAACTTCTCGGACTGCATAGCATTGTGGGGACTACATCTACCAGCAACCTTAGCGCATGCTGCATACAGAGGTAGAAACATCGAGCCTCTGATTGGATTATCTATGCTCCAATGGGAACACATCTAGCAGTTTGTTAAAGCCCCGTGCAAAACAACAAAGACTAAACACATAGCTGGCAATGATTAAGGCATTCGCCGAAACGCGTCTGCCAGGTGTTTCCTGTTTTTATCCGGATGGTGGCAAATAAATTTCCCCTGAAGATATCCCAAGCATGTGTCGGACCCGTTTTTTAAAGAAAGGCGGGATTGGTGTTTGATATATATATATATATATATATTACCTACTGGCGGTCGCCAGTAGGTAGTTATAGTTAGGACCACGTTTCCATAGGAAAACCTCAACATTCTATTTTGAATAACTTTGGCGCCGGTCGACGAATCCTCGCGAATTTCTCAAAATAGGTGGGGCGCTACGCTCCGCTCCTACCCTGAAAGTCTCGGGGGGATCCGTCAAGCGGGGGCTGAGATAAAAGGGGGGTCCCAAAACGCGTTTTTCCCATGCATTTTTCCATAGGACCTTTAGAACGAGCTACAGCCCGAACGGCTGAACAGAATTACTCAAAATTTGGCAGAGAGGTAGTCCCTAGGTCAAGGAAGTGCCTTTTGTAGGTTTGGTGTAAATCTGTTCAGTAGATTCTGAGAAAATAGCCTTTAAATCAATATATATATCTGAGCCCGCTTACGGTACGCTTACCGTACGCTTACGGTAAGCGTACGGTGGCGTGCGCGAGCGCGATTCTGATTGGCTCTTAGATCTTAGTAAACATTCGAATCGGCCGAAACCAGGAAGCGGCGGCCGCCATTTTCTGTGTTTCACTCTGAAAAAAAAAGAGTGAAAACAAGAAAAGGGGGCAATGAGGAGAGTTACAGACCCCCTTACATTTGTGAGGGGGTCAAAGAAGGGCTGTAAAGTACAAAACAAACATTTATTGATTTTTAAAAAAAATCACGGGGTACGCGTACGGTAAGCTTACGGTAAGCGTACGGAAGAAACATGGCGTGCGCGAAGGAGATTCTGATTGGCCCATAGATCTTAGTAAACATTCGAATCGGCCGTAAACCAGGAAGCGGCGGCCGCCATTTTGTGTGTTTCACTCAGAAAAAAAACAGAGAAAACAAGGAAAGGGGGCAATGAGGAGAGTTACAGACCCCCTAACATTTGTAAGGGGGTCAAAGAAGGACAGAAAAGTACAAAAAAAACATTTATTGATTTTAAAAAAAATCACGGGGTACGCGTACCGTAAGCTTACGGTAAGCGTACGGTAAAAAAAATAAAAATAAATAAATGAAAAGCAGATTTAAGAGTTTAGAAATTAGGGAGCTCTAAAAAGAGCTGTTGTGTTTATGAAGTCATTTTTTTAGTGGTACCTACAAGTAAGTACCGATGCAGAGTCTAAGGTTCAAGAGGAAGACTCTGTTCCCTTCATCATTGAAGTGCACACCATCTCCTCTATAAATGTCTTGCATGTCATAACGCAAGTTGTTGTGGTAAATGGCACCCATACCATAGTCACGGAGGAAAGCAGAAACAGATTTGTTGACGTGCTTTCTTGCTTTGTCAATCTGCGGACAGAAATGATTGGACCAGTTCCATTTTTGCCTTTGGCATATGTTGGAAAACACAAAGGCAGTTTTAGGGAAAAGTGTAAACAGTTGTGCAAAGGTGTCCTTCATAAGCATTTCCAGACCTACCCCAGTCAAAGTGCCTAGGTCATTGCCACCACAGTGCACTATTATGAGGTCAGGGTGTTGGATTTGAATGAAGGATTTCACCAATGGCATCAATTGGTGCCACTTTAACCCTCTCTGACCAATCCATTTAATGTCTACATTTGGCAAAGCAAGGTCTCTCACCATACCTGTTTTCTCTGCAAACTTTTCACTCCAGAAGACATAGCTGTGCCCTACAATCCACACTGTGAACATCTTCAAAGGAGAACTGGATGCACTCAGGAGGTGTCTTTCAGTAGTTTGGCAATATGAAAAGAAAGACAGTTTGGAAATGGAGGCATACATATTTTTTTCAAAACAAAAAGAACTGATTGGCTGTTTCATACCATTCTAGAATAAAAACTAGGCTGTATGTGTAAATTAATAGAAGCATGTTTTGTATTGGTACAAAAAAAATGTGTAACCAAAGAACAGTACTATGGATTTGCTGTAAGGTTTGAAAAGTCAAGCACTCTTGCTCTGTGGAATTGAAACATTGTGTGTCGAACTTCTGACCTAACTCTACACAGCAGTGTTCCATGAGCTGTTGCTATGGTAGCAGGCAGAAGTCAAGTTGGGGGAAGGGTACTAGGCAGAAGTCAAGTTGGGGGAAGGGTACTTTTGGAAAAGGGTTGGTTTTCAACCAATAGAAATGTTTGATTACATTTGAAAAAAAGGGGGAAGCACTGAGATTTGAAACTTACATGTATATGTGTGGAAAAAGAGAGGGAAAGTTTGCCATTATCTGGTTCTGCTGAGAGGAGAGAGGTGAACACAACAGAGATCCTGGCTCTGATAATCTGCTGTTTGAGTGTCACATTTCTTTCACAACTAACTAATTTTAAAGGTGAGTTTACAGTTTGAGAGGGGATGTATGTGGTAACTTAAGAAATGAATAATAGAAATGGGAATTGTTTTTGTTGTAGTTACACATGGTGGTTTCATAATGTGTCAGTCTGTAAAAGTGATTTACACTTGCCCCGAAAAAAAAAAGAGCAGTAAGTGTGCTTTCAAATTGGCAAAGAAATTTCGTTTTGGGACTAATGTGAAAACATGACTCTGTGTGCATAGAGGAATTATAGGCAGAGATTTATTGCGTCTTGCTCTGGTGATTTCACAGTTGCATTAGATGGAAAGGGGGAGCGAATTTTTTGGGGAAGAAGCAGAGTCTTAGCACACACCCATGTGCTTGCCATGTATAGTCATGCACAGTATTTACAAGCGAGTGGGGTTTTCAGGTTTAAGTCTGTAATGCAAATACATTCAGCATCACTAAGGCTGGTTGCCCTTGCTGGAGTGTAGGCAGTCACAGAGAATACACATGGTGGTGGTCTGAAAAAACAGCTTGGACATGTGCATTTAAATAAATCCAAAAAAGTGGTTTTATAATGTGTCAGTCTGTAAAAGTGATTTCCAATTGTAAAAAGTGATTTTCACTTGGCCCGAAAAAAAAAGAGCAGTAAGTGTGCTTTCAAAATGGCAAAGAAATTTCGTTTTGGGACTAATGTGAAAAAATGACTCTGTGTGCATAGAGGAATTATAGGCAGAGATTTATTGCGTCTTGCTCTGGTGATTTCACAGTTGCATTAGATGGAAAGGGGGAGCGAATTTTTTGGGGAAGAAGCAGAGTCTTAGCACACACCCATGTGCTTGCCATGTATAGTCATGCACAGTATTTACAAGCGAGTGGGGTTTTCAGGTTTAAGTCTGTAATGCAAATACATTCAGCATCACTAAGGCTGGTTGCCCTTGCTGGAGTGTAGCACTCTGGACATGGGCTTTTTAAAAAATCTGAAAAGTGGTTTCATAATGTGACAGTTTGTAAAAGAGATTTTCACTTGCCCAAAAAAAAGAGCAGTTTGTGTGCATTCAAATTGGCAAAGAAATTTTGTTTTGTGACTATTGTGAAAAGAAATGTAGTAATATATTTAAATACAATAAAGGATTTTTTTTTAGTTTTTTTCAGGTATTGCTGAAGAACAGTGAACAAAATTTAAGATGCCTACAAAATCTCGAGTTCAAAAAACGCTAAAAAAAAAACTATATTTGAAGACAACTGGAGGACCAAAGTTAGTAGAAGATGCTCATGTTGGGAAAAAGAAAAAATCTTCTGGTAAGCAGAAAAAACAATTTCTTAAAAAAATATTCAAAACAAAGAAAAATGTACAAAATGTCTGTCCTGGGAAGAATGTAACAAAACGAAGAGAACAGCAAAAAATTGAGAATTTAGTTAATGCAAATATACCTTCTGCAACTGAAAAGTATTACATAAACAGAAAAACAGCGTTTAAAGAGATACGTAGAAAAATGTTTCAGAGAAGAGTTATGTCCAATTTGATAAAGGATGTGAAGAAATATAAGCAAAAGGCAAAATATTACAAGAGAAAAAAAGAAATTGAAGCCATTGCAGCAAAAGCATTAGAATTAAAAAGGAAACTATTCATATTAATTTTGAATAGGATGCGTACATTAGATAAAATGGTTAATGTACTGAAATCACAAAGCAAAAGCAAAAGAGTAGTGAACAGAACAAACTTTTGTAAAGTGTTTTTAGGAAAGTGGATGCATAGTTCAAGTAGTGAACCTTTTTTTAATGAAGAGAGCTATTTTCAAAGTAATAGTTTGCTGCATGCAGTTGACACCAGAGGTCGTTCATACGAAGTAAAAAATGGTTGCATAATGGAGAAGGAGATAATGGTTCCAAGAGATGAGGTACAAGTGATGGCAGATGAGGCAATGGGGAGACGTCCTAAAGCCCCAGTGTACACTTGGAATTGTAGTAGTATTTGCACTGTGCGTCAGGAATCTATTGACAGATTTCGAGAGTTTCTAAGAGAATATAGTAAAAAAAGTGTAAAACAGAAGATTAAGGTGCTTCAAAGTCTGGATCCATGCAGAGTGAGAGAGAATACTGGTTTGCAGGGTCATTCTCTGGCTTGTCTATCTAGAAAAGTGTGCAATAGTGTTTTCCATCATTTTAGGATGCTGGCTGTTCATCATACTGAAATGAGAAAGTTTGTGAGACGGTTGTATTTTGCCAAAAGTCCAGCAATAAAGTTAAATGAATTGAATAGGGCTCTGTTCCGAGGATCGGTATCAGATGTAGAGAAGGTTGTTGATGAAATTCAGTTTTGTTACTTTGGTCCTGAACAAAACAGTGCAGAGAAGGACACAGTAAATGAGGAAGAAGTGGAAGAGAATGTAGAACCTTCTGTAAGTAAGACATTTAATGATCACATAACAAAATTTGCAATAGTCTCTAATGAAAGACCAAATGTTACTTGTATTTGTTGCCGCAGAACTCATTATAGAAAACAAACTAGGAATGTTGATCTCTACAGAAAGAGTGAAAATGAAGATAATTATAAGTGGATGGATTTTGCCACATATATATTTCTTGAAAATTGTTTTGAATTGGGTGAAGATCAGCGTATTTGTAAATACTGTTACAACAAGTTAGAGGAAAATAGAATGCCGACCAGAGCTGTACATAATAATTTAGAATTGGATGCTATTCCTGCTGAACTTTCTGAATTAAATACATATGAGTCTATACTCATTCAATGTGTTCATCCGTTCCAGACCATAGTACGTATGGAGCCCAAAACTGGTAAATTACCTCCTTCAGATTTACTGAGAGGTTTAAAAGGTAGAGTGGTGTATTTGCCCTTGGATTTGAAAAAAAATATGGAAACTATTGATGCGGATACTTTGGAAACTGAACCATTAATTATTCTGGTTAATGGTGTACCTACAAAGAATAAGAAGATTTGGCAGGAGCTGGTAGATGTGCGGAAAGTACAAAGAGCAAATTTGTATTTGAAAAAAAATAACAAATGGTATGAATCAATTTATATAGAAGAAGAAGAAGAAGAAGACGAAGATTTTCAAGAAGACACAGAAACACCAACTGGACAAATTGAAAAAGTGGACAAGACAAAGGAAGAAGAAATTTATGAACATTTTAGCATACATCCTCTTCATTCGAAAGAAGTTATGGGAGACAATATTGATCTCTTTCAGATGAAGAAAGCAAAAGGAACTCCCGTGAGTGTATGGGAGGAGAGCTTGGAAGCTCGATGTTTTCCCCAGCTGTTTCCTACGGGAAAAGGAGGACGATACGATGAACGTCCAGAACAGATTCCAGCTTCAGAGTATCGGACTACAAGACTATATGCTGAAGATCCCAGATTTCGACAAAGTATTCCTTATTTGTTCCATCTTTTATTTGAAAGCGACTTGTCTGCACTGTCTTATGCAGTAAATCACATTTTAAAAAGTGGAGTACATTTACAAAATGTGTCTGCTAAGGATTTTATGGAGAAAGTGCAGCACCGAGATGATCATTTGGAAACACAACTGATCAATCTGATGGCTTGTCAGCGTGGGACAAATGAATATTGGTACCGACGCCATGGTGAACTAAAATGCATGTTACGCAATTTAGGAACACCAACATGGTTCCTTACCCTAAGCTGTGCCGAGTACGCTTGGGATGATTTACTGGATTTTCTACGAGAGGCCAATTCAAACATTAAAAACATCGAATACAAGACAGCAGGAGAACTGTGCTCATTGGATCCGGTTAATGTTTGCAGATATTTCAATCATAGATTTGAGGCTATGATGTCCTTCATCTGCAATAAAAAAAATCCACCCCTTGGAGAAGTAGTGGATTTCTTTTGGAGAAAAGAGTACCAGGCAAGAGGTGCTCCTCATATTCATATGCTGTTGTGGATCAAGGATGCCCCAAAGTTTGGAACAGATACTGATGAAGCAGTGTTATCTTACATTGAAGAATATGCAACATGTGCTATACCAAAAAGCACAGAAGAGAACAAGTTAAAGGAGCAAGTTTTACGTTTCCAAAGTCATCGGTGTGGAAAATACTGTCGACGGAAATACAAGAGCAAAGAAAAATACTACACTAAATGTCGATTTGGATTTCCTAGACCTGTTCTTTCAAATGGAAGAGTAAACAGTTTTATGTCAGCTGTGAGACATACTATCACAAGAAAATCACCTAAGAATACCTACAACCTTAAAAGAAAAGAAGAATCAAAAAATATAAATGACTACAACCCAGTCATTTTATCCATGTGGAACGCTAACATGGATATACAGTATGTAGCTGACAATTCCATTGCTGTTGCACGATATGTAACGTCTTACATTACGAAATCAGAAAAAACAGAATTGAAGGAAATGTGGGAAGAGATTTCTCACGAGAAGACTGTTAGTAAGAAGCTGTACAGTTTCAGTTTGAAGATGTTATCGCATCGAGAAATTGGATCCTACGAATGTTCAGATAGGTTATCTTCTGCAAGTCTCTACTCAAAGTCAAGAAGAATAATTTGGGCAAGTTTAGGCCTTGCAGCAATGAGAAATCGGGTACTGAAATCTGTTGGAGAAATTGAATATTTGGCCGAGAATGACCCAGAAAGTACAGATATATTGAAAACAAACATGTTGGACACATATTATCCCAAGAGAAGTCATCATCTGGAGAACATGTGTCTCTATGAAGTGTTGCAGAACTACATTTATTCACGGAAAGCTGCAGAAGACATTAATAATGGAAAATATAAAGTTGTTGGTGAAGAAGGATGTTTGGTGAAGCAAACCAAAGGAAGTTTGATAAATCACCGGAAGCTGAGTTGCGACACTACCGACAAGAAAGAATTTTACTACTTGGCTCTTTTACAGTTGTTTAAACCATGGCGTACAGAGGATGAACTACTGGGAGAATTTCAAAGCTATGAGGATTCATTTAATGCTTGCAAAGACAGCATACAATGCAATACATTCACAACTTATCTGCAAATGTTAAATGAAGAAATTGAACAGGAAACTACAATTGCAGCAGAAATAGCTAGAGACAGTTCTCAGGACAGCCAAAGTTCAGGAACACACAGTCAAGATCCCCTAGGACAACCAATCGTTGAAAATGAAGCATCAATAGCCATGAATGAAGTGGAAACAGCTATGAATCAAGCTCAAGAAGAATTTATAGACTTAGAAAATTTGGAAAGACAACTGAATCAAGAGCAGCAACAAATTTATGAAGAGATCAAAAACAAAATTGATCACGGATTTCTACATGTAAAAAAAGAGTGCTCATGCACATCATTTCATCCAATCAGGATGTATGTAAGCGGACAAGCTGGCACTGGAAAAAGTTTCCTAATTAAAGTCATCAGAAGCTACCTAAAGCAAAAAACGGATTCTACGTTGTCTTGTGTGGTTACTGCTCCAACTGGGTTAGCAGCATATAACATAAAAGGAATCACCTTACATCGTTTGCTAATGTTACCAGTGGAGCATGAGAACAAAATACAATTCAACAAGCTAACTGGAGAAGCATCCTTGGAAGTTTCACGAGTATTGAAGAAGATGCAAGTTCTCATTATTGATGAGGTGAGCATGGTATCAAACTTAATGCTTGCCTTTGTGCATTTAAGAATGCAGCAAATTTTGAAGACAGACTATGACGTGTTATTTGGTGGAAAACACGTCATAGTTTTTGGAGATCTTTTGCAACTTCCTCCAGTTAAAGGACAACCAGTGTTTAATACTGTGACACATGAAGACACGAAGAAGTCATTGGGAAGCATCGGTAATACAAATATTTGGTCCTTCTTTGAGTACAAGGAACTTACAACTAATATGAGGCAAGCAAACGATGAAGAATATGGAAGTATTCTGAAAGATATCAGGATTGGACTACTCACAGAAGCTGGCAAAAAAGCATTACAGACTCGGCTGCTACATAATTTATTTCCAAAGGAAGAAATAGTTGCAGAGAAGATATACAAGAACATTGCAGAAAACAAAAGTGTCATCTGCTTAATGCCTACTCTACGTGAATGCTCAATATTCAATGAGGAGCTTTTGAAATTGGAAAAGGAAGAGATCAGGAAATTGGAAGCAGTGGACAAAATTGAGGATGGAAGAATTACTGTCACAGTAACAGGCAAACTGAAAAATAAATTGGACTCACTAGAGAAGAACATCTCCAAAACAGCTGGATTAGAAAAAAATCTATATGTTTGCATGAACTGTAGAGTGTTTTTAAGGAGAAATTTGGATGTTGAGAAAGGTTTAGTTAATGGAGCGATGGGAAGAGTTGTGGGTTTTATTAATTATCAGAAAAAAGAAGGAATTGAATGTTTAAAAATAAAATTTGATCAGATAGATGAAGTTAAAGATATTTGTCGTTGTACAGTTCGTTTTATGCTTGTGAAAGACTTATATGTACGTAGGAAGCAGTTTCCGTTTTCTCTAGCATATGCTGTAACTATTCACAAGTCTCAAGGATTGACTGTAGATTGTGCATTTGTGAACATTGGTTCAACTGTGTTCAAAGAAGGTATGGCATATGTTGCTTTGTCACGAGTCAAAACATTATCAGGTTTATTCATGATAGACTTTGAAGAATCAAAAGTTAGTGCTGATACAAATTGTGTAAAGGAGTATAATAGATTAAGAAGAAGCTATGCTCCTCATTTAGGTCAGTATCCTGTGTTGGAGAAACGTGTAGTTTCTCGTAAAAGAAAAAATGAGAATATCTGTAGTGAAGATGTAGAGAAGAGGAAAAAAAAGAGGAGTGATGTAATTGCAAGCAAAAAGAAAAAGGAAAATGAAGAACAGGTTGTAGGATGTCATTTTGAAAATAGCTCTGGTGTCAACTGCTACGCAAATGTAGTGCTGAATGTTGCATTTTATCTGGAAAGTTTGCAAGAGCAGATAATAGTAAATCAGGGAAAAAGATTCTGTTCAGAGCTCAGTCTCCTTTTTCAAAAGTTGAGTAAAGATAAAACTCAAATAGAAAGTGCTACTGACATTAGAAAACTTTTAGATGTATGTTCAGGACGAACACAGTTTTCTCAAAATGAACAGCAAGATGCACATGAATTTTTGATGTATTTTCTTCAGGTAGTGGAAGAAGAAGGAGTTCCCATTGACATTTTTTTTGGTCTCTCTTATAAATGGGAACATAGTTGTGATAATTGTTATAATATATGTGGCTCTATTGTTGATAATGAAAGGTTTATTTATTTGACATTGCCAGAGAGTAAAACAGTCACTTTTGCAAAATTAGTTAAAGATGCTAATCATAGCATGAAATGTGGTGAGTGTAATTCTGACATGTTTTCAACATTAATTTTAAAGGAATACGGACAGTATGTAATTTTAATGATGCAACGATGTAGAGCTGATGGTTCAAAATTGGATACTTTAATAAAGAAGTTTACAGGACAGCAATTATCAATTTCAGGAAAAACTTTTGTAACTGTTGCAATAATTTTCCATGATGGACCTACTGTTACTTCTGGACATTACACAGTTTATCTTAAATGTGAAAAAGGCTGGACACTGTGTAATGATTCCCAATTGATTTTCAAACAACGTTTGCCTTTTGATTTAGCAAATTCCTATCTAATCTTCCTGAAACCTAAATTTTAGACAGATTTGGCAAGATCTCGACAAAATAATTTTACCATTTTACTGGATTACCATTGCAATTTTGTAGAAAAAAGATTTTTAAAATTATCATTTGGCCTAATGGAAAGATAACCAATTGTAATGTGGACTTTTTTAATTTTTAATGCAATTTTGAAAAACCAATAATTTAGAGATTATCGGTAACTTCTGCACATTTTAAATTTTGGAATGTTATTGGACTGCCATTGGAAATTTTTTCAAAAATGATTTAAAAAATTACTATTTGGCCATGTGGAAAAGTAACCAATTCTATTGTGGACTAAATAAATTATTCAAAAAATTTTCGTGAACCAAAATGTTACAGAGAATCGGTGAGATCTGGACAAATTAAACTTTAGAATTTTATTGGATTACCGTTGGAAATTTATTCCAAAAAAAAATTTAAAATTACTATTTGGCCTAAAGGAAATGAAATCAGATGTATTTTGGAGTTATTTGAGATATAATATTGTGATTATAGTTCTGAAACAAACATATCAGACGGTATTTTAAAGAAATAAGTATTGGTATTAGATGATATTTTTTTACAATATTATGCATTTCTATAATGTTAAGTTTAATTAAAAAAAGAATCAGGGCTTTTTTAATACAATCTTTGTGATTGGTATTTTTTTTTGCCCGCTGTAAAATGATGAATGCAATTGCTTTCACAATTTATAGTGAAATGCAATATATTCTGAAAACAGCAAAAATAAGGCAAAAAGATTTTTTGGTAAAAAATGTAAATATGTGTACTGTATTATAAAATGTTTAAAAAATATTAATACTTTTTTCTTTTTTTCCAGATAGATATAGAAAATTTTCGAAAACTACAAACATTTTTAAAACTATTTTTTAAAAAAAGAAATGAATAAATATTTTTTCAGTGAGTATGGTAAGTCAATAATAATAATTGTAGTCTCTCAAGGACAATGTAATGTGATAAATGATTTTTAGTGTTTTTTTTAAAAAATAAAAAAAAAGTACGCGCACCGTACGCGTACGGTAAAAAAAAAATAAAAAAAAGTTTTTAAAAACATATATTTAAAAAAAAGATGAAAGATAAGGTTGGCTCTTAAAAGAACCGTTGTGTTCATGCAGGGACAGAGGAAAGGAAGCATGGGAAAATTATTCAAAGCGACAAATGTGCTGATCTATTTTGTTGTTCACTAGGGAAACACTGGTCTCCCTATGGCAAATTAGATCTTTACAAAATGTGCAATGAATATCAACCTTCCGAAATCGAGGGTTCATTTCCAGAGGGCCAGCAAAAGGAGATTCTCCCCCCACAGATGAAGGGCTCACCTGACCTGCAGAAGAAGGAGTAAGCCCTGCAGGTGATGGTCCAGGCTGAGCTGCTGTGGATGTACTGGCTCGTTTTTCTGAAGAGTTACCTCCAAAAAGATGACCATGTGTCCTTCTGTGTACATCCTGGAGGTGTCTCTTCATGGTGTGATTCCCAAAGGAATACTTCCTGTCAGGATTACCTCTAGAAAGTACACGCTTACACAGCCTGCAAGTAACTAAGGGTGCATTCACCTTTTGCTGGCCTTCTGGAAAAGTAAAATAATCCCAAACATAAGAAGGCTTTTGTTTCCTCGATCTCTGCCTCAAGACAGTGCTGCTAGTGCTAGCCTCACTCTCAGAAGAGCTCTGCTGTTCTGCCATCGTATCCCAAAGACAAACCAGCTCCTTCTCCCAAGGGATCACAAGCAGAAATGAGGGGAATGGGTGTGGTGTAGGAGAGTTCTAGAACTGAAAGTAGTTTCAACCAATCAAAAGTTGTGTTTCAAGATCACATGACCTACCGTACGCTTACGGTACGCTTACGGCAAAAAGTACGCGTGCGCGTAAAAAAGACACGCGCTTGCGCGCATGCGCATAACAGTCACTCCCCGGCACTTCCGCGTAACGTGCGCGTGTGGCGTAAGCGCGCACGCGTCCCACGCGCAGTACGCGCGGCTACGCAAAGTGCGTAACTATACGCAAGCAGCGTAGATAGATTACGGACGTTGCGTAAACCGTACGCTTACCGTGAGCTTACGGTACGCGTACTAAAAAAAAATAAAAAAAAAAAAAAAGAACTGGAAATAAATTTTACATGTTTATTTTAAAAAATATATTAAAAAAAAATATTTAAGGATTTTAAAAATTAAAGCATAGTCTTTATAAAAGGTAAGAAAATTAAATTAAAAATATGTTTGAAAAAATTGAAGAATAAAAAAAAAATTAGCATTTAAAAAACCTTGCAAATTCACTGAAAAAACCATGGGTTTCAGACACGTTATAGTTAGGAATTAGCATTTAAAAAACCTTTGAAATTCAGTGAAAAAACCATAGGTTTCACACACGTTATAGTTAGGAATTAGCATTTAAAAAACCTTAGAAATTCAGTGAAAAAACCATAGGTTTCACACATGTTATAGTTAGCTGGACATTTTACTCGTAAAAAACCAATGAAATTGCCCCGTTATAGTTAGTTCAGCTAACTATAACTCGCGCGCCCGCAATGCACTGCTGATGACGTCACATATTACATCACTCATGACATGGTCAGTGACATCACTCATGACATCACTGATGACATCTCAAATGACATCACTGATGACATCACTGATGACATCATCCAGTGAATGTGGGTTTTTCTGAAAATTAAATATGTTTTATATATGTATATCTCAAGGTCGATGGAAGAATAAATGGGTATATAAGTGTCTAAATGGATGATTTGTTTTTGAAAAATTGATTGTGTAACTGACTGATTAAGTGTATCATAGTGAATACATGGCTTAGTGAGTAATGTTTAAATATGTAAATATCTGTATCAGTCTCTCACTTTGTGTATAAGTGGCTGCATGGGTTGGTGAGTAGCTACATGGGTGTCTATATAGGTTATTAGTTGATTTTTTGAGTATCAGTCTGAGTGTCTGCATGGTTCGGTGGGGGTATTACGTAGTGCATAGGTGCATGAATGAGTGACTCACTGTTTGTATGTGTTGAACACAGTATGTGTGCAGGACTGTATGGGTGGATGAGTGTGTGTATGGGTGTGTTAGTGAGTGAATGACTGTCTCAATAGTGTCTTTATGAGTAACTACATATGTTTTAAACTAGTATATGTGACTATTGGTGTATATATGTGAGTATATGTGAGAGTGAGAGATTGAAAGAGTTCTTGTATGAATAAGTATGTGTTTCTATAAGTGATTGTTTAAAAGACTAAGTATGTGTAAGTTTCCGTAGAAGTAAGTGTGGTGGTGTGTTTATAACTGTATATGCAAGTAAATGTATGTTTGATTCTTTGTTAGCATGAGTGACTATGTGTGTGAGTAACTCTATGGATGAGTGGCATTGTGTAACAGGATGTATAGGTGTATGAGTACATATGATGAGTGAGTACATGTATGAGTGACTGAATTGGACTGTTGGTGAATGAGTGGATGTGTATGTGGATCTTAGAATTACTGAAAAGGTTGTTTTAACTGGTATTGGTATGTCCATTGTTTTGAACATTGTAGTTTCTATCTTTGAATGTGTGTGTCAAAGGTTATATTAGGGGAAGAGGAGGTCTGCCACTCTATCACAAGGATGATGTCATCAGTGATGTCATCAGTGATGTCATTTGAGATGTCATCAGTGATGTCATGAGTGATGTCACTGACCATGTCATGAGTGATGTAATATGTGACGTCATCAGCAGTGCATTGCGGGCGCGCGAGTTATAGTTAGCTGAACTAACTATAACGGGGCAATTTCATTGTTTTTTTACGAGTAAAATGTCCAGCTAACTATAACATGTGTGAAACCTATGGTTTTTTCACTGAATTTCTAAGGTTTTTTAAATGCTAATTCCTAACTATAACGTGTGTGAAACCTATGGTTTTTTCACTGAATATATATATATATATATATATATATATATATATATATATATATATATTCACTGAAAAAACCATAGGTTTCACACATGTTATAGTTAGCGGAAATTTTACTGATGAAAAACCAATGAAATTCCCCCGTTATAGTTAGTGCAGGCAACTATAACTCACGCGACCGCAATCCTCTGCTGATGCTAATACTGTATTTAGACACTTATTTGCCCATGTCTTCTTCCATACATTTTTAGCTATACATATATTACAAATATTTTTTTTTCATAAAGACACATATGTCATCAGCAGAAGATTGCGGTCGCGTGAGTTATAGTTGCCTGCACTAACTATAACGGGGGAATTTCATTGGTTTTTTATCAGTAAAATTTCCGCTAACTATAACATGTGTGAAACCTATGGTTTTTTCAGTGAATTTGCAAGGTTTTTTAAATGCTAATTCCTAACTATAACGTGTGTGAAACCTATGGTTTTTTCAGTGAATGTGTACGTTTTTTTAAATGCTAAGTTACTTTACGCCATTCGTGGCGTGCGCGCCCACTTAACGCAGTTCGTTCCGTGCGCGCACAGTGAGCACGCGGTGCGCTTCGCGCACCGCGCGCCCACTTTACGCAGTTAGTGCCGTGCACGCACGGTGGGCACGCGGTGCGCTACGCGCACCGCGTGCCCACCTTACGCTAGATGGGCCATGTACGCACGATGCGCTTCGCGCACCGTGCGCACATGGAGGACATATGATGCACTTCGTTTTGAAAGGTAATATTTTAATTTTTCGTATATTTTATAAGCCATGCACAAATGGTGCCCTTCGGGGACCATTTGCACACGGGGTGGAGAGAGTGTGGATAATGTATTTTTTTTTTTTTTTAAATATTTTAGTTTATCTCATCTGTAATAAGCCATGCACAATTGGTGCCCTGCGGGCACCAATTGCACACGGGGTGGAGAGAGTGTGGATAATTTTTTTTTTTTTTTAATTTTTTACCGTACGCGTACGGTAAGCGTAATCGGCGAAATTACCGAAAAAATAAAAATTCCGTTTTTGGCCTTGGTGGATCTTTGGGGACTCCCTCAACATGGCTATGTGTGTGGGAGCTGTCTAAACAGCCCCTTTACATGTTTTTGGGAATTATATTTTAAAAATCACTCTCAGTGCGAGAGAGAAAATGGCGGCCGCCGCTTCCTGGTTTCGGCCGATTCGAATGTTTACTAAGATCTAAGAGCCAATCAGAATCGCGCTCGCGCACGCCACCGTACGCGTACGGTAAGCGTACCGTGAGCGCACCGTAAGCTGGCTCAGATATATATATTGATTTAAAGGCTATTTTCTCAAAATCTACTGAACAGATTTACACCAAACCTACAAAAGGCACTTCCTTGACCTGAGGACTACCTCTCTGCCAAATTTCTAGTAATTCTGTTCAGCCGTTCGGGCTGTAGCCCTGTCTAAAGGTCCTATGGAAAAATGCATGGGAAAAACGCGTTTTGGGACCCCCCTTTTATCTCAGCCCCGGCTTGACGAATCCCCCCGAGACTTTCAGGGTAGGAGCGGAGCGTAGCGCCCCACCTATTTTGAAAAATTCGCGAGGATTCGTCGACCGGCGCCAAAGTTATTCAAAATAGAATGTTGCGGATTTCCTATGGAAACGTGGTCCTAACTATAACTACCTACTGGCGACCGCCAGTAGGTAATATATATATATATATATATATATATATATATATATATATATATATATATATATATATATATATATATATATATATATATATATATATATATATTTTTTTTTTTTCATTCAAACACAATCCTTTCAACCTGGGAAAACTTTGAAAATAAAGAACTTGGAAAATCGTCTTTCTGCGAGTGCGACTTCATTTTCCTCCAAAGGATTGTGCTTGAATAATTAAATGGCGCGGCTCTGCCTAGAGGTTCATACTGGTTTGATGCCCCGTGGGTTTCTGCAATCTTGAGCCAAAGAGGAGGATATATATACATATATATATTACCTACTGGCGGTCGCCAGTAGGTAGTTATAGTTACAACCTAGTTTCCATAGGAAAAGCATTTTTTGATTTGCTAATAACTTTGGCGTCGTTTGATGAATCTTTGTGAAATTCCCCCCCCCAAAAAAGTCTATCCGGGTCAGCTCCTATCCTGAAAGTTTGGGGGTGATTCGTCAAGTGGGGTCTGAGAAAAAAGGGGGTCCCAAAACGCGTTTTTCCCATTTTAATTTCCACAGGAAATTTTACGATGAGCTACAGCCCGAACTGCTGAACGGAATTACCCCAATTTTGGCAGGTAGAGCTAGGTTCAGAAAGCAACCTTTTGCAAATGGTGTAAATCCGTTCAGTAGTTTTTGAGAAATTCAACGAATAAGAGTCAAAAAATCAATTTCCCATAGGAAACTTTGTGCAAGACTAGAGCCGAAACTACTGAACGGAATTACCCCAAATTTGGCAAAAAGGTAGTGCTTGGATCAGAAAGCGACCTTTTTTTAAATGGTGTAAATCCGTTCAGTAGTTGCTGAGAAATTAAAAAAATAAAAGTTTCTATATCTGGGCGGAGCCTATGTCCCGTGCACGAGCTTCACTGTGAGTGGCTGTCAACACTCCAAACCAGGAAGTCTTGGCAGCCATCTTGTGACTCGGTAGAAGCGAGTCACCAGACAACAGAGAATCAAAGGTATAAAACAAGAGAAGGGGGCAGGGTAGAAACACCCTGACCCCCTAGGTCTGCTCGGGGGTCCCAGAAGGACCCTCAGGGCCAAAGAAAGCATTAAAACAAATATATATATATATAAGCGCAATTCGTGCTGGGGTCGCGGGTTCTTGCGTTTAAAGAGACCCCGAGGTGGGCTAGGTCCCGGGGGCATTTCTTAAAAAATAATAGCGGGGGCTCGCTGGGGCTGCGAGGGCCCGCTGGGGTCCCGCAGACCCAGGGCTTCACTCATGTTGGGAGGGGGGTTGCACGGCCCCTCTCCTGGAGCCCTCCATGCGCTTATAACTTTGGCGTCGTTTGACAAATCTTTACTAAATTTGCCAGAAAGTTTCTCTTTTTGATCAGCTTGTATCTTGAAAGTTTAGGGGGTGTATTGAGGATTTACAAGGTTGGTTGTTGATTGAAAGCAAGTTTATTGCGAGATATTTACACCTACGACCGGAGCCATCCAGCTGCGAAGAAATATTAAAGGGTTATTGGTCAAGGGGGGGCTGAGAAAAAAGGGGGGTCCGAAAAAGTGTTTTCTCAATGCATTGTCCATAAGGCTACAGGTCAAACTGCTGAACGGAATTGCGCCAAATTTGGCAGGGAGAAAGGTCTTGGTCCAGAAAGCGCGCTTTTGTTGAAATAGTGTAAATCTGTTCAGTAGTTTTTGAGATATTAAAGGAAAAAAAGATATATATTTCTGGACGGTGCCTCACTCCCGAGCACAAGCTTGCCTCTGATTGGCTGCTAACACTTCAAACTAGGAAGTGTTAGCAGCCATATTGTGCCTCGCATCGAGTGAAAATATAAAAGAAAGGTCCCAGGGGCAATTTAATATACCAGAGCTCTGTCTATGTGAGATACCTCTTTCACGCTGCGTCTCCCTACATTATGAGGTAACGCACCCTTTTCCCCCATCAACAGCATACCTCCAACAACATTCTTGGGCCCACAAGACTCCCTCTTCGAACCACTTGTCGGCTCACAGCTCTTCGGGTGTGAGTTCTCGGGTCCGCAGTTGTATCTGTGAAGCCAAGACTGGAAATACACCGCAGGTCTCTCTCTGCGAGATACCCCGTTCACGCTTCCTCTCCTCACATCACTGTTCCTCAGCTATGCCTTTGGAAGCCGACGGCCCGCACCTTTCCCTATACCAGTCGGCCCTCAGGAGTTCCTCTGACAGCTGGTCCGCAGCTCTCCCTCTGCGAACTGATGGGCCGCGGTTCTCCCTCTATGAGCCAACCAGCTGTCTCACAGCTCTTTATCTACGAGCCAGCCCGCCAGCTCGTAAGTGTCTGAGAACAGATGCAATGGAGGCAACGATCATGCAGGTCGGACACTCAACACTGCTCCGACATCCCCCAGCAGGAGCTCCTTGTCCGCCATCCCCCCTCACCCCTACCCCCCACAAACAAATGTGACAGTCATGTTAGATTGGACAAATAAGAATCTTAATAATGTATGGATTTACATACAAAAAGAATTATTTTTAAAAAACAACAACAAATAAAACTATGCACAGCCATGTCGTGTCATCGCTGGACCATTTGTGAATCATGCCTGCAAGACAAAAAGAAAGATAAGGTGGTGCATCATGCGTCCAGCAAAGGAGAAAGAGAAAGAGAGAGAGAGTGAGGGAGAGAGAGAAACAAAGAAAGAGTGAGAGAGAGAGGAAGACAGAGAAAGAGAAAAAGAGTGAGAGAGAGAAAGAGAGAAAGAGTGAGATACAAGGAAGAAAGAAAGAGAGAAACAGTGTGAGAGAGAGGAAGAGAGAGAGAAAGAGTGAGCGAGAGGAAGAGAGGGAAAGAAAGAATGAGAGAGAGAGGAATAGACAGAGAAAGAGAGAAAGAGTGTGAGGGAGAGAAAGGAAGAGAGAGAGAGTGAGAGAGAGAGAAAGAGTGTGAGTGACAGAAAGGAAGAGATGGAGAGGGAGATTGAGTGTTGACACTGTGGAGAAAATCCTTACAGCTCACCTTTCTTCCACCGGTCTGTCTCCAACCACTTGCCGGGATATAGGGCAGCCCTCAATCTTAGTCATCTGAAACATAGTATGGAATCAGTAATGGATGAGTATATACAAATGGACAATTTGTGAATCACAACCTGCAAGACCAAAAGAAAGATAAGATGGTGCGTCATGCGTCCAGCAAAGGAGAGAGAGAGAAAGATAGAAAGATTGCGAGAGAGGAAGAGAGAGAGAAAGAAAGAGTGAAAGAGAGAGAAAGAGAGAGGAAGACAGAGAAAGAAAAAAGAGTGAGAGAGAGAAAGAGTGAGATACAAGGAAGAGGGAAAGAAAGAAACAGTGTGAGAGGGAGGAAGAGAGAGAGAGAAAGAGTGAGAGAGAGGAAGAGAGAGAAAGAAAGAATGAGAGACAGAGGAAGAGACAGAGAATGTAGATAGAGAGTGAGAGAGAGAAAGGAAGAGATAGAGAGTGAGAGAGAAAGAGAAAGAGTGTGAGTGACAGAAAGGAAGAGATGGAGAGGGAGAGGGAGTGTTTACACTGTGGAGAAAATCCTCACAGCTCACCTTTCTGACACCGGTGTGTCTCCAACCATGTGCCGGGATATAGGGCAGCCCTCAAGCTTAGTCATCTGAAACATAGTATGGAATCAGTAATGGATGAGTACATACGAGTGCACAATTTGTGATTCACAGCCTGCAAGCCCAAAAGAAAGATAAGATGGTGCGTCATGCGTCCAGCAAAGTAGAGAGAGAGAGAGAGAGAAAGATAGAAAGAGTGAGAGAGAAGAGGAGAGAGAGAAAGAAAGAAAGAGTAAGAGAGAGAGGAAGGTAGAGAAAGAGAAAAAGAGTGAGAGAGAGAAAGAGAGAAAGAGTGAGAGAGAAGAAGAGAGAGAAAGAAAGAATGAGAGACAGAGGAAGAGACAGAGAATGTAGCTAGAGAGTGAGAGAGAGAAAGGAAGAGATAGAGAGTGAGAGAGAAAGAGAAAGAGTGTGAGTGACAGAAAGGAAGAGATGGAGAGGGAGAGTGAGTGTTGACACAGTGGAGAAAATCTTCACAGCTCACCTTTCTGCCACCGGTGTGTCTCCAACCACGTGCCGGGATATAGGGCAGCCCTCAAGGTTAGTCATCTGAAACATAGTATGGAATCCGTAATGGATGAGTACATACAAGTGCATAATTTGTGAATCACAGCATGCAAGACAAAAAGAAAGATAAGATGGTGCGTCATGCATCCAGAAAAGCAGAGAGAGAGAGACAAAGAGAGAAAGAGTGAGAGAGAGGAAGAGAGAGAGAAAGAAAGAGTGAGAGAGAGAGAGGAAGACAGAGAAAGAGAAAAGAGTGGGAGAGAGAAAGAGTGAAATACAAGGAAGAGAGAAAGAGAGGAACAGTGTGAGAGAGAGGAAGAGAGAGAGAGAAAGAGTGAGAGAGAGGAAGAGGAAGAGAGAGAAAGAAAGAATGAGAGAGAGAGGAAGAGACAGAGAAAGAGAGATAGTGAAAGAGAAAAAGGAAGGGAGAGAAAGAGAGAGAGAAAGAGTGTGAGTGACAGAAAGGAAGAGATGGAGAGGGAGAGTGAGTGTTGACACTGTGAAGAAAATCCTCACAGCTCACCTTTTTGTCACCTGTGTGTCTCCAACCACGTGCTGGGATATAGGGCAGCCATCAAGCTTAGTCATCTGAAACATAGTATGGAATCAGTAATGGTTGAGTACATACAACTGTGCATGCCTAAATCGCTGTCCCGCCTTTGTGTATCCAGACTAATGTACCCCATCCACTTCCACTGCCCAGAGGTGTCTACTCACTGCTGAACACCCAGGCTGCTGCACCCCATCCACTCCCACTGCCCAGAGGTGTATGACAGCTGCTGTGCACCCAGGCCTCCACTGCCCGGAGGTGACTGCATGCCGCTGCGCACCCAGGCTGCTGCACCCCATCCACTTCCACTGCCCAGAGGTGTCTACTCACTGCTGAACACCCAGGCTGCTGCACCCCATCCACTCTCACTGCCCAGAGGTGTATAACAGCTGCTGCGCACCCAGGCTGCTACACTCCATGCACTCCCACTGCCCAGATGTGACTGCGTGCCGCTGCACAAACAAGACTCTCTGCTCACCTTACACCACCGGCGTGTGTCAAAGAGGGTCCACTATGTGCTGAAGAAACCTCCTCACCCATTGTGTACATGCGGCAAAGCAGAGCTCACAATTCAAGTTGAGTGTTGATTTCACAATGGCCAAACATGATTGCAGGCCTGCAAGACAAAAAGCAAGATAAGATTGTGCATCATGCATCCGTCAAAGGAGAGAGATAGAGAGAGAAAGAAAGAGTGAGAGGAAGACAGAGAGAAAAAGAAAGAAAGAGGGAAAGGAATGCAGAGACACACAGTGAGAGTGAGAAGAAGGGAGAGAGAAAAAGAAAACAAGAGTGAGAGGAAGACAAAGAGAAAGAGTGAGAGAGACGAAGAGCGAGAGAGAGTGATAGAGAGAAAGAGAGAGAGAAAGAGTGAGAGAGAGGAAGAGAGAGAAAAAGAGTGAGGGAGAGGAAGAGAGAGAGAGAAAGAGTGAGAGAAAGGAAGAGAGAGAGAGAAAGAGTGATAGTGAGGACGAGAGAGAGAGACAAAGAGAGAGAGGAAGACAGAGAAAGAGTGAGATACACAGAAGAGAGAAAGAGAAAAACAGTGTGAGAGAGAGGAAGAGAGAGAGAGAAACTGTGAGAGAGAGGAAGAGAGAAAGAAAGAGTGAGAGAGAGGAAGAGAGAGAAAGTAAGAATGAGAGAGAGAGGAAGAGAGAAAGAAAGATAGAGAGTGAGAGAGAGAAAGGAAGAGATAGAGAGTGAGAGAGAGAAAGAGTGAGTAACAGAAAGGAAGAGATGGAGAGGGAGTGTTGACACAGCTCACCTTTCTGCCACCGGTGTGTCTCCAACCACATGCTGGGATATAGGGCAGCCCTCAAGCTTAGTCATCTGCAACATAGTATGGAATCAGTAATGGATGGGTACATACAACTGCGCATGCCTAAATCGCTGTCCCTCCTTTGCGTATCCAGGCTAGTGTACCCCATCCACTTCCACTGCCCAGTGGTGTCTACTCACTGCTGAACACCCAGGCTGCTGCACCCCATCCACTCTCACTGCCCAGAGGTGTATGACAGCTGCTGTGCACCCAGGCTCCCACTGCCCAGAGGTGACTGCATGCCGCTGCGCACCCAGGCTGCTGCACCCCATCCACTCCCGCTGCCCAGATGTATTTGCGCACCGCTGCGCAGCCAGGCCTCACTGCTCACCTTTTCACAGAGAGGGCACCCTCCACATCATGCAGTCCCGCTCCGCAGGCCAACATGTCTCACAATTGGTGCTGCGTCTTAATTTTGCCATGGCAGAGGACATACTAGTGTACCTATCATCATCGCAGGTTGCACACCCGCTTATTCCTTGTGGTGCCACTAACTCAGTGACCAGTGAGGCCAAGCATGTGGCGGTAGGCCTCCCTGTTCGGTGGGTCAGGCCGACATGAGGTGTCCGGACCACCGGGACGGGCCATCACAGTGCATGCGGTGAGAGCAACTCTAAAATGGCGTAGAGCACATGTGCCCGGTCTTTTTATTTGGTAGGGTCCCGTGTCCTGTGACGCCTGTGCTGGATGGGTGTGGTGTGGGTGTATACCAGCCGTGAGGGAGTGGCTGTGGCATACTGACAACGAGACCTGTGACCAGCAGATCACTCCAATGAAAATCTGGGCCATGTAGCTTTGTTGTCCTTCCCTGTAAGCGTAAGCAGAGTTGGGCCGCCTGGTGTATGCTAGTCCTGCGTGAGGCTGTGAAGAATGACTCCGGAGCTATGGGCGTGGTCCTATTGTGAGCTGTATGAGGAATCAACTGATGTGGCACTGTTGCCAGATTGGCAGCGCTCTTGCAAACTAGTATGTTAAAGCGCTTTATAAGACAAATATTTACTTGGCAGCCTGCTGCAACAACAATTCCAATGCTTTCACCACCTGCTTGACGATGTTCCTGCCCCTCCTTCCTTAAAGTAGCAATATTGGGTTACTTTGGGCTACTTTTTGGTTGTCTTTGGGCTAGAGAATGTTTAAAAAATGTGGCAACACTGGCCCATGCAGGTGTTCTTGTTGTAGTGCTGCCGTGACCCGGGTCGCAAGCGTCAATGTGTCACTCTATGAGCCAAGTCCCATGTAGGAGAGTAGGATCTGCACTTATGTTGCCCCCACTTTTTTCTGATGTTAACACTGGTTTCTGGCTATAGTCTGGCTGGGACCCTGCTAATCAGGGCCCCAGCCCCTCTGTTATCTCTAAACAACTTAGAGTGCATATTAGATGCACTAGTGATTGGATACTGTGGTACCTTATGAGCCCCTAGTATATGCTACCTTAGGTACCAAGGGCATAGGTACTTCACAGACCTACCAGGGGCTGGAGCATGTATTATGCCACCCCTGGGAAGTAGACTAAATATGACACCACAGGTCTGCTACTGCAGCCTGGGTGACGTAGTGTTAGCATTCCTCACTGAGGTATAGGTTCCCTATATCTCACCTTACACACACATATAAACCTATCAGTCACCCCTAAGGCAGGCCCTAACAATCCTGAGGGCAGGGTGCTTGGTTTCCATGTGAGGCTGCATCAAAACATGTTGTGTTTGGTGTCAAACGCTTGGGAATCATACCCCCACACCAGTAACTGGTGTGGGAGTATGATCCCACCTTTCTAGAGGGGTAGACATGTACCTACTGTGGAAACGCGGTAGAATCCTGAAAGAGCCCTGGCATCACAAAATGGATGCCACCAGCACAGACACTGGGCTGCTCTCCTGCTGCTGACCGAAACTCACAGTGGAGGAGGCCCAACAATAGGCATCCTGTCACAGGGAGGTGCCACCACCTTCCAGACAGGATTTAGTGTATTGGGGCTGGGTGGGTGCACTCCTAGAGTGCTTTGAAGTCCTGCACTGGGGGAGCAGTAGGTTCCTCTGTGCATAGTCAGCTCAAACCGGTTCAGGGGCTACCTGCCCCTGCTCTGGCGTGAAACTGGGCAAAGGGAAGTGGGTGTAACCACCCACTCCCCTGACCCTCCCATAGGAGTGGTCATAGAGCTAGTCCCTCCCTTTCCTTTAGTAAAAGATAGGGAACCCTTGCCATTGCAAACTAGATATCCCTGGACGACGCTCTGAAGAAGAATCCTGGACCTTCGACGTTCCACTACCGTTGGAAGACTGAAGAATCTCCCTTGGAGTCAAGGAGTGACTCCCCTGCTTGGCAGGCACCAAAACTTTGAATCAACGGTCACAAATGTTCCGCTCCCACCAGAGTCCGAAGTCCCTGCAGCCCCAGAAGTAGATTTCCTGACTTCTCGACGGCCATCGTGAGTCCCCAGCAGAGCTGAGGCGAGTGGACCCCACGAGTGACGAGGAATAGCAATACCCAGGTACCGTGCACTATTTTTTAGTGCAATCCCTTCACAACGTTCTACGAACTTGTGCATTGGACCACGCGTGGTCCAAGCCTCCAGCAGGATTTCCACCAAAGATCAGAGGCCTACCTCGTCCCGAGTGACCGTGGGCTCCTATAAAGTGAATCCTCCCAAGGCATCTTTGCGATCCCGTTGGCTTGTGGGTCCTCTGAAGACTTTTCTACAGAACCAAAGGGCCCCCCTGGTTGCTCCAGGCCTGCCCTGACTTACCCTTGCTGGGTGAGTCCCTCAGACCTTTGCTGGTCTGCACCGCTGACTTTCTTCACTTTCTACGAGACTTGCTGTTGCCAAGGCTTGTTGGCTCCAATCCTGTTGCCGACACCTCAGTAAGCTGCAGACTTTGTGGGACGCCGAATCCAGCTCCTGGTTGTCGCCGCCGCCTCCTGGACCTCGTGGCTGAAGAGTCAAGACACACGTGATCACCTGAAATCACCCGATGACTTTGGGCATCCATCTTCCTGGGCCCGGGTCACTGGCAAGTGACTTTGAACACTGTCTCCTCTGCTTTCAGGTCTTCTTTCTTCAGAATCCACCCTTGGATTCCACTGGACACTTCTCCTGTCTTCACAAGCAGCAAGTCTTCTTTGGCTCCCATTGAAAACGACGCTGCGACCCGACACCAAAAGACACCTATGCACCCGGCTTCCCTGGGTGAAGTAACTCGTGCACTTCGGTGCTTCTGTGTGTGTTGGCTCTAGAACTACTTACCCTGTAAGTGACTTGCTTGTAGACTCTCCCGAAGTATCCTAAAACTTTAAAATTCCAACCGCGACTTGCTCCATTGAAGTCTATTGGGATCCGCGGCTGTGTTCTCACACTGCATGCGTCTCCCGTGGGTCCTTTACTTACCTGCCTTGGGTGGATTAGTGAGGCCCCAGCGCTTCTGAAGACCTTAGGTTTTCTCCCTTCTCAAGTCGTTATTCTTATACCTCTTTTTTAGTATAAGGTCTGGTACGCCCCTAGGGCCCCAGCCATATAAGTGCTTAATTTGTTGTGAAACATTGATTTGTGCATATGTTCCTGACTTCTAATCTCATAAAGAGATTAGTAGAGTGTGTCTAGAAATAAATACATATATATTTTATATATATATACCTGTGTGGTGTCCTTTCATTTGGTAATTCAAGAGATTATAAGGTAAAACAAGCTGCTTTACATTCCTCAGAGACTTAGCCTGAAGGCTGCTCTCCACAGCTACAACTAGGATAGCATTCTTTAAAAGGTTGTCTTAAACCTATCTACCATAAGAGTTGAATTGGACTGGTGCAAGGTGGCCACTTTAACTAGTGACCAGCATATGACAGGCCACCTTCTCACATTGGTGGGCAGCGTGTGGGATTCCAGCTTGCCATTGTTTTACCAGAAAATCTCTATTTGAATTACTAACTGAAAACCACTAAAGGTACTCAAGGTACATATAAAGTCAAGCTTAGTATCAACAAGTTCTACTGAACTTAGAGCTGTTTGTGAAGGGATAGCACACCCTTGCTACAGCTCAAGCTAGGATCAGTAGGCCACAAACTAGTGTAGGTAGTACAACACTGCCCAACACTAGAAGGTCCACCCAACCTCAGTATAAGGACATGACTTTCTTTGACTTGAAAGCCATGTGTGCTGCAAGGCACCTGAGGATAGGACAGAGTCCCTCCACACTACACCTGATAGATCTGTTGACCACAGATGATCTTAGATTAGCTCTAGGAGCTAAGGGGTCTGAATCAGGGGGTGGGTCAGCTATAGTCTCTGGGTCAGATGATGAAAATCAAGATGACCTGGACTCTGTGGTTGAAGGGCCAGACCCACATGGGTCTGCAAAGGACAGAGGAATTCTCCCTAAGAGAACTGACAGAGTGGAGGAGAGGCCTAGGTCCCTTTCTAGGGAATCTGACCACTCATATCACTCTGGCAGGGAATCTGTCCAGCAGAGGAACTTATACCTTCCTAGAAGGGAGACCTTCTCTGACAGAATGTATAAACTGCTGCAGTATGAGGAAGCAAGATTTGCCCTTAAGGCCAAGCAGTTGGCATTAGACAAAGAAGCCTTTGAGCTCCAGAGAGCTTCTAGAAAAGAGGGGTTAGAACCTCCTGGTGGCAGCAACAGTGTCCCTAGAGTCAGAGATAAAACTCCAGACCATAGGAACCTGTCCAAGGTTGTTCCTCCCTACCAGAGTGGGGATGATATCCACAAATGGATAACTGCTATGGACAGGGCCTGTAGAGTACAACAGGTACCCCTAGAAGCAGTGGGCAGCAATCTTGTGGCTCTCCTTTTCTGATAAAGGTAGAGACAAGCTCCTCACTGTTAGAGAAGAGGATGCTGATGATTATGAAGTCCCGAAGAGTGCATTGATAGATGGATTTGGCTTAGCCACTGAACAGTACAGGTTGAAGTTCAGGGATACCTAGAAAGCACAGACTCAGGACTGGACTGACTTTGTTGATTGTGCAACGAAGGCTCTGGAGGGTTGGCTGGTTGGTAGTAGAGTTACTGATTTTAAGGGATTGTATAATCTTATGATGAGAGAACACATCCTTAATAATTGCCAAAACCAGTTGTTGCATCAATACTTGGTGGACTCTGATCTGACCTCACCTCAAGAATTGGGAAAGAAGGCAGACACATGGGTCAGAACCAGGGTGAGGCAGAAAACCCAGAACCAAGGGGGTGACACTAAGAAGCAAGATCCTAAAGGCTCAGAGAAAGGTGGGGATAAGTCAAAAGACCAGAAGTCTTCACAAGGGCCCATAAAATCTGCATCTGATGGGGAGTCACAGTCCAACAAAGGAAAAGGCCGAAAGAAGCCCTGGTGCAAATTCTGTAAACCGAAAGGGCACTGGACTTATGACTGTAACAAGTCCAAAGACCAAACCACCACCACTCCTGCCCCTAAGGCAACTGTTCCCCCTAGTACAGCTACTGGCGGAGGTGGTAATCAGAATAAGGGTGTAGTAGGGTTGACCCTGGGTTCTGAAGTGGACTCTGGCCTAGTCAGAGTACCCACTCAGGCATTGCTGATTTGTGATGGAGACATTGATATGTCTTTCCTAGTGAGCCCCAGTAATCTGGGCAAATACAAACAGCAGCCTGTAATAAATGGCAAACAGGCTTTGGCATTTAGGGACACAGGTGCTAGTGTCACCATGGTGGCAGAGGATCTTGTGGACCCTGGACAGATCATCCTGGGTGAAATGTACCAGGTTACCAATGCAAGCAATGTCTGGCAGTTGTGAATTTCTCCTGGGGAGGGGTAACTGGCCCCAAGAAGGTATGAGTCCGTGCAGACCTCCCTGTCGAATGTCTATTGGGCAATGATCTAGAGACTTCAGCCTGGTCTGAAGTAGAGTTATGGACTCATGCTGAGATGTTGGGCATACCTGCAGAGGTATTTGCTGTGACCAGGTCACAGGCCAAAATGCATAAAGCTGAACCAGCTCTGGATCCTGAAAGTATGGACCAGATGCTAACCAAGAAGAGAAGCAGTAGGGTTAAGGCAGTGCCTTCCCCTCTGTCTCAGATCACAGGTTCACCTCTTGAGGGAGGTGAAGCAGATCCTGATGAAGGAACTGCCCCAGAGGGACTTGAACCTGATCAGGTTGAGTTCTTGGGGGCAGGGGGACCTTCTAGGGAAGATCTGAGCAAAGAGCAACAGTGCTGCCCCTCTCTTGAACCCCTCAGACAGCAGGCTGCTGCTGAGGCTGCTGGGAGTGCTAGTGGGTCCCATAAAGTTTATTGGGATGAGGGACTCCTATATTCTGAGGGTAGAGATCCAACCCCTGGAGCCACCAGGAAGTTGGTAATACCTCAAAGGTTTAGGGGGTTCCTATTGATCCTAGCACATGACATCCCTTTGGCAGGACACTTGGGCCAAAACAAGACCTGGGCTAGGCTTGTTCCACATTTTCATAGGCCACATATGTCAGAGGACACCAAGGAGTTTTGTCGCTCCTGTGTCACTTGCCAAGCCAGTGGCAAGTCAGGTGGCACAACAAAGGCCCCCCTGATACCACGACCTGTGGCGGGGGTGCCCTTTGAAAGGGTAGGGATTGACATTGTTGGTCCCCTTGACCCTCCAACAGCATCTGGGCACAGGTTTATCCTGGTGGTAGTGGATCATGCCACCAGGTACCCAGAAGTAATTCCCCTGAGGACCACCACAGCCCCTGTGGTGGCAAGAGCCCTCATTGGAGTCTTCTCCAGAGTGGGTTTCCCAAAGCAGGTTCTATCTGACAGAGGTTTCAACTTCATGTCAGGGTATCTAAAAGCAATGTGGAAGGAGTGTGGTGTAAACTATAAATTCACTACTACCTATCAACCACAATGCAATGGGTTAGTTGAACGTTTCAACAAAACCCTAAAGGGAATGATTAAAGGCCTCCCAGAAAAGCTTAGGCGAAAATGGGACCTTTTACTTCCCTGCCTTATGTTTCCATACAGAGAGGTTCCACAGAAAGGGGATGGCTACAGCCCATTTGAACTTCTGTTTGGGCATCCTGTAAGAGGTCCATTATGTTTGGTGAAGGAGGGCTGGGAGTTACCTCTCAAACCTCCCAAACAGGATGTGATGGATTATGTACTTGGTCTCCGCTCCAGGATGGCCGAATACATGAAGAAGGCAACCAAAAACCTGGAGGCCAGCCAAGAACTACAAAAAACTTGGCATGACCAAAAGGCTGTGCTGACTGTATTCCAGCCAGGACAGAAAGTGTGGGTGTTGGAGCCAGTGGCCCCAGCAGCTCTCCAAGACAAGTGGAGCGGCCCCCATACAATTGGTGAGCAAAAGGGAGAGGTCACCTACTTGGTGAACTTTGGAACTCCCAGGAGCCCCCTTAGGGTGCTCCATGTCAACAGATTGAAACCATATGTTGACAGGGCTGGTATGGGCTTGCTCATGGCAACTGATGAGGAACAGGAGGAGGAGAGTGACCCTCTCCCTGACCTGCTCTCACAGAACCCTGATGATGGGTCAGTAGATGGTGTTGCTTTGGCAAGCAGCCTCACTGACCATCAGCAAACTGAATGTAGACAAGTTCTGCAGCAGTATAGACATATGTTTAGCCTGACCCATAGTCAGACTTCCTGGTGCACCCATGAGGTGGACACTGGAGACAGTCTGCCTGTCAAGAGTAAAATCTACAGGCAACCTGGCCATGTCAGGGACTGTATCAGGACTGAAGTCCAGAAAATGTTGGAGTTAGGTGTAATTGAGCCTTCAGATAGCCCTTGGGCTAGTCCAGTAGTCCTAATGCCCAAACCTCATACCCAGGGTGGTAAGAAAGAAATGATGTTTTGTGTAGACTACAGAGGCCTCAATGCAGACACCACGACTGATGCCTATCCCATACCAAGGGCAGATGAGCTAATTGATACTTTGGCCTCAGCCACGTATCTTAGTACATTTGACCTAACAGCTGGTTACTGGCAAATCAAGTAAGCTGAGGATGCCAAGGCCAAAACAGCATTTTCAACCCCCTGGTGGGCCCTATCACTTTGTGGTGATGCCCTTCGGTTTGAAAAATGCACCTGCCACTTTTCAGAGGTTGGTGAACAAAGTTCTGACAGGTATGGAAACTTATTGCTCAGCTTATCTAGATTATATTGCTGTCTTTAGTTCCTCCTGGCAGGATCACCAGGTCCACCTCAGAAATGTTTTGGAGGCCCTGCAAAAAGCAGGCCTCACTATCAAGGCCACTAAGTGCCAGATAGGGCAGAGTCAGGTTGTGTACCTGGGCCACCTTGTAGGTGGAGGCCAGGTTCAACCTTTGCAGAACAAAATCCAAACCATAATGGAATGGGTTGCTCCAACCACTCAGTCACAGGTGAGTGCCTTTTTGGGCCTGACTGGGTACTATAAGAGGTTTGTTAAGTGATATGGATCTATAGTGACCCCCTTAAATGATCTTACCTCAAAGAAAATGCCAAAAGGTTCAGTGGACAGCTAGCTGTCAAAAGGCATTTGAAGACCTAAAGCAGGCCATGTGCACTGCCCCCATCTTACAGAGTCCAGACTACACCAAAAAGTTAATTGTCCAAACAGATGCTTCTGAGCTGGGTGTGGGAGCTGTACTGTCTCAAATGAATGATGAAGGTCAAGACCAGCCAGTAGCTTTTATAAGCAGAAGGCTGACCCCTAGAGAGAAACGTTGGTCAGCTATAGAGGTGTGGTGTGGGCCCTGAAGAAGCTGAGGCCATACTTGTTTGGCACTCACTTCATAGTTCAGACTGACCACAAGCCCCTCCTATGGCTCAAGCAGATGAAAGGTGAAAACCCAAAACTTTTAAGGTGGTCCATTTCCCTACAGGGGATGGACTATACAGTGGAACATAGACCTGGGACCCAACATGCCAATGCAGATGGACTCTCAAGGTATTTCCACTTAGAACACGAAGACTCAACTGGTCAAGGTTAGTTTAGTGTCCCTGCATTTGGGGGGGGGGTTGTGTAGGAGAGTAGGATCTGCATGTATGTTGCCCCCACTTTTTTTCTGATGTTAACAATGGTTTCTGGCTATAGTCTGGCTGGGACCCTGCTAATCAGGGCCCCCGCCCCTCTGTTCTCTCTAAACAACTTGGAGTGCATATTAGATGCACTAGTGATTGGATAATGGGGTACCTTATGAGCCCCTAGTATATGGTACCTTAGGTACCAAGGGCCTAGGTACTCCACAGGCCTACCAGGGGCTGAAACATGTATCATGCCACCCCTGGAAGCAGACTAAATCTGACACCACAGGCCTGCTACTGCAGCCTGGGTGAGGTAGTGTTAGCACTCCTCATTGAGGTATAGGTTCCCTATATCTCACCTTACACACACATATAAACCTATCAGTCACCCCCTAAGGCAGGCCCTAACAATCCTGAGGGCAGGTTGCTCGGTTTCCATGTGAGGGGGTGCCTCTGCCTGAGCAGGGCCCCTCTGCAGCTGGCAGAGTCTATTCTCTGTGGTTGTTTGTGGATGCGGTTAAACCATACACTCTTAAGTGCATTATAACCTCGGGGTAAATGCTAACTCTGGGATGGCTGTATCAAAACATGTCTTGTTTGGTGTCAAATGCTTTGGAATCATACCCCCACACCAGTAACTGGTGTGGGAGTATGATCCCACCCTTCTAGAAGGGTAGACATGTACCTACTGTGGAAACACTGTAGAATCCTGAAAGAGCCCTGGCATCACAAAATGGATGCCACCAGCACAGACACTGGGCTGCCCTCCTGCTGCTGACCGAAACTCACAGTGGAGAAGGCCCAACAATAGGCATCCTGTCACAGGGAGGTGTCACCACCTTCCAGACAGGATTTAGTGTATTGGGGCTGGGTGGGTCCACTCCTAGAGTGATTTGAAGTCCTGCACCGGGGGAGCAATAGGCTCCCCTGTGCATATGCCAGCTCAAACCGGTTCTGGGGCTACCTGCCCCTGCTCTGGCGTGAAACTGGACAAAGGGAAGTGGGTGTATCTACCCACTCCCCTGACCCTCCCATAGGAGTGGTCATAGAGCTAGTCCCTCCCTTTCCTTTAGTAAAAGATAGGGAACCCTTGCCATTGCAAACTAGATATCCCTGGATGACGCTCTGAAGAAGAATCCTGGACCTTCGATGTTCCACTACCTTTGGAAGACTGAAGAATCTCCCTTGGAGTCAAGGAGTGACTCCCCTGCTTGGCAGGCACCAGAACTTTGAATCAATGGTCGCAAACTTTCCCACTCCCGCCGGAGTCCGAAGCCCCTGCAGCCCCAGAAGTGGATTTCCTGACTTCTCAACGTCCATCGTGAGTCCCCCGCAGAGCTGAGGTGAGTGGGCCCCATGAGTGACGAGGAACAACAATACCCGGGTACCGTGCACTATTTTCGAGTGCAATCCCTTCACGACGTTCTACGAACTTGTGCATTGAACCACGTGTGGCCCAAGCCTCCAGCAGAATTTCCACTGAAGATCAGAGGCCACCTTGTCCCGAGTGACCGTGGACTTCTGTGAAGTGAATCCTCCCAAGGTGTATTTGCGATCCCTTGCCAGTTAGCTTGTGGGTCCTCTGAAGAATTTTCTACAGAACCAAAGGGCCCCCCTGGTTGCTCCAGGCCTGCCCTGACTTACCCTTGCTGGGTGAGTCTCTCAGACCTTGCTGGTCTGCACCGCTGACTTGCTTCACTTTCCACAAGACTTGCTGTTGCCAAAGCTTGTTGGCTCCAATCCAGCTCCTGGTTGTTGTCGAAACCTCCTGGACCCCGTGATCACCTGAAATCACCCGACGACTGTGGGCATCCATCTTCCTGGGCCCGGGTCACTGACAAGTGACTTTGAACACTGCCTCCTCTGCTTTCAGGTCTTCTTTCTTCAGAATCCACCCTTGGATTCCACCGGACACTTCTCCTGTCTTCACAAGCAGCAAGTCTTCTTTGGCTCCCATTGAAAACGATGCCACGACCCGACACCAAAAGACACCTATGCACCCGGCTTCCCTGGATGAGGTAACTTGTGCACTCCGGTGCTCCTGTGTGTGTTGGCTCTAGAACTACTTACCCTGTAAGTGACTTGCTTGTAGACTCTCCCGAAGTATCCTAAAACTTTACAATTCCAACCGCTACTTGCTCCATTGAAGTCTATTGGGATCTGCGGCTGTGTTCTCACACTGCATGCGTCTCCCGTGGGTCCTTTACTTACCTGCCTTGGGTGGATTAGTGAGGCCCCAGCGCTTCTGAAGACCTTAGGCCTTCTCCCTTCTCAAGTCGTTCTTCTTATACCTCTTTTTTAGTATATGGTCTGGTACGCCTCTAGGGCCCCAGCCATATAACTGGTGCAAGGTGGCCACTTTAACTAGTTACCAGCATATGCCAGGCCAACTTCTCACATCCCACAACATGGCTAACATGGAAGATACGGGGAATCACCGACCCTACATTCATCCATAGTTCCACAGAAGAAAGATGGTAGACATGACACATATATATGGATATGAATGTTTATTGCACATTCAGTGGAGTATTGCAGCTGTAGCAATACTGGGCCATGCAGAATGCAAAATTCAGTTTTTGGGACATGGAGGGCAGCCAATTAGAGACAAGCTCGTTATCGGAGTTAGGCTGTGCCAACATATGTACTTATGCAATCACTCCGCCAATCCCCACGCTCTTATAAATTCACTATACACTCTCCTTGCAGTACTTTAATCATCCAGTCTCTACGTACGTAATTGTACAATGACCGAGACAAAGTTACATAACCAAAGTTGTCTCCCACTGTCAAAGGTAAGTTGGTTGCATACGCTGTCCAGAGCACAATGTAATGTGGCAGGGCCCAGGGGCAGCATGTTGCATACATAATGAACACTAGGACACAGATAGATAGTGGAACTGGGTACGGGCACGTGCGCTCAACTCCTTTTTATTACCATGGTCACATGTCCAGTGACGTCTGTGCTGGATGCGTGTGGGGTGAGTGTAAGCCAGCCCTCCGGGAATGGATGGTGCTGGCAACAAGTACAACAGTAATCATCGGATCACACATAGAGATTCAATCATAAAGTGTCCATGACTTGTGCTGCACTAAGTCAGGGGCACCAGATGTGAAATAATACACAAAAGATTCTATTGTAAAGGGTTCATGACTTGTGGTACACTGAGGTAGGGACAGCAGATCTGAACTCATACACAAAAGATTCTATCATAAAGGGTCCATGAGTTGTGGTGCACTGAGGTAGGGGCATCAGAAGCATTCCGCGTGTGCACAGCTAGCGATGATGCGTGGTCCGGAAGGGCCGCACTGGTAGTAATGTCTGTTGCCTACTGGACTGCGTCATCTGCAATCGCAACTCTATCTGAATTGTGAGCCCTGCAGTCCGCATTGTAGATGGAAGGCAGTAGTCAACACAGACATCGAGGAATGCTTTTTGTCACTTCCTCCTGACAAAATCCGAGGACATAGAGTACAGTTCTGTCTGCAATTACTAAAAAATGTCTCAATGTAAATTGTGAGCTCTGCTGATCGCAGTGTAGGTAACAGAACATGAAATATGTATGCAATACATTGTCGAAATGTATAGGTTTCAGGGACGTTATAATTAGTTGCCTACTGGACTCTGAAATTAATGAATCAATACTGAATTTGAATTGTGAGCCCTGCTGACCACAGTGTAGGCCGGAGGCAGCGATCAGCAAAGGCCCACAGCCACGTGACGTTGACTTTACCTGCACAGATTGGGAGCATTTGGTTTTCTTAATCGATTATAGTCCCTTACCCAATTTGCATCGGTACTAATCTTGAATTGTGAGCCCTGCTGACCTCAGTGTAGACTGGAGGCAGTGGTCAGGAAGGGCCCACAGCCACGTGGCATTCACTTGAGCTGTATAGAGTTAGTGGTAGGTGTGGTGCTTAGCGTGTGCACAGCCAGTAATGAGGCGTGGTGTGGGCGGGCCGCACTGGGAGGAATGTCTTTTGTCTAATGAATTATGCCTTAATAATGCCACGTGGCGTTGAGTTGTGGTGCACTGAGTTAGTGGTTCCTCTGGCGCTCAGTGTGTACACAGCCAGCGATGATGCGTGGTGTTGTGGGCAGGCCACACTGGGAGGAATGTCTCTTGCCTACTGGACTGCATCATCTACAATCGCCACTCCATCTGAATTGTGAGCCCTGCTGTCCGCACTGTAGTTCAAAGGCAATAATCTGTACAGACATAAATCTGCGGTGCTGTGCCGCTGTGTTTGCAGGGGGCCTGAGTCGAGGAGGCCGGTGGATATGGCGGCAGCTACGTGGCAGGGTGAGGGCCGCTGCTCTGGCAGACGCGTTGGCTTTTACACAAGTGAACCACACCCAGAGTCCGGCCTATTTCTTCACACTTCTACGCTGGAGTGGCATATGTTGGACCAGCCCACTGCGCTTCTGCTTTCAGGGGATGATGATACAGGTACATGACCGAGATCTTCCCCAATGCCTGAGTTAACATGGTTGCATCCACTCTCCACAATACTGCAAGCACCAGCAGTATATGTACACATGGAGAGGTTTGTGCTCTGCATAGTGAGGTCGGTTCAGCGCATCACCGCTATACTTGGTATTGTGGGCATTATTATTGATGGGTGACTTGCGTCCTTCACTCATGTTTGGTTGCCACATCTCGCAACATTCAGCTATTGTGTGGCTGAGGGGCCATGCCGCATTTGGAAGGTCCACTGTCCTGTTGTGCGCTGCCTCGGTGTCGGTGGTAGTGGAGGGGGTGGTCCGGGGGGAGGTCCTGAGGGTGGTGGCAGTGGGTTTTGTGGCTTTCTTGGGTGTCGAAGGTGCATGATCAGTAGCTCTATGACGTGTTGGTCCTCAGATGTGATTCTGGGCTGGGCTCCCTTTCACTCTGCAGGTAGTCGTCCTACTTTACACCAGTAAAAGGCAGATGGTACATTCCTACTCCTAACACAGCTAATCGCCTTTTTGGATCGCACCGCAGATTTGGCTGCTCGTTGAAAATATCGGGAAGTGGTGTTTTCATGTTATTTTTGTAAAGGAACGCCTACTCTGCATATTATTAGCGTTAGTTGTTGCACTAATTTGTGGCAATTCTTTTTTTGCGGAAGCTATTGCTGGAAAACTGGCGATATCGCCTGTTTTCACCAGGTTGAAAATGGAATGATAATTTAAAATCACTGAAAAAACCATAGGTTTAATGAAAAATATAATTAGAAATTAGCATTTAAAAAACCTTTGAAATTTACTGAAAAAACCATAGGTTTCAGGGATTTCATAGTTAGTTGCAAATTTCACTTGTACAAAACCATAGAAATTCTGCCGTTAATGTTAGTAGAGCTAACTATAACTCGCGCCCCTGCAATGCACTGCTGATGACGTCACATATTACATCACTCATGACATGGTCAGTGACATCACTGATGACATCTCAAATGACATCACTGATGACATCATCCCATTGATAGTTTGATGCACCTCTTCACACCCTTATATAACCTCTGATACACCCACTCTAAAATACTGACTAACATTTTCTAAACCATAGACAAATCAATAGCAGTTACTATATACCCACTGACTACTTCCTAGCTATACACACACATACATTCATTCACCCATACAGTAACTCATACATGCTTCCATCCTTTTGTAAAGCGCTCTGATATCCTTTGGGATCTTGTTCGCGCTATATAAATCTTCATAAATAAATAATAATAAATAACATGTACTCATACACCTATACAAACACTCATACACCATCACTCATCCATAGAGTTATTGACACACGTAGCTAGTCATGTAAATAATCTATAACACTGCTGTTTACTCACCTATACAGTTATACATTCAGTATCTAACCTATTCATACAAATAGTAACATATACTGACTCTCTTATACAATCACTGACACAAGCACTCACTCATTTATACAGCCACTCTCACAATCACTCACTATCACATAGAGTCATTTATATACTCCAACACTCACATATACTGCCTTTCATGTATGTAGTTACTCGAACATATACCAGTGAGATATACATTCACTCTCCAACACAGTGATACACACAGACTCACCGAAACAGCTTTTTCCATATGCACTATTGAACCCATACACCTAGTAAATTACCAACTCAAACATGTTGGCAGAAAGTTACACACCGCCCACCCACCTACACACAAAAACACTGAGCCACCCATACTAATACTTATGCTGCCAATAAGTGAGCCAAATAGACAGCCATGTACCTAATCATCAACCCATGCAGCAGCTTATGGAACAACTGAGAGACTGATACAGACATTCACACAGTTTAGTCACTAACCCATGCATTCAGTAAGAGACATTTAATCACTAACTTATACAGTCAGTCACACACCTATTAAATCCTCCACCCAGACACTTATACACCAACTCATTCTTCAATACACCTTGGCATTAACATATATAAAATATATTTAAAGTTTACAAAAACACACATTCATTGGATGATGTTATCAGTGATGTCATTTGAGATGTCATTAGTGATGTCATCATTGATGTCACTGACCATGTCACGAGTGATGTAATATGTGATGTCATCAGCAGTTCATTGCGGGGGCGCGAGTTATAGTTAGCTCTACTAACTATAATGTCCGAATTTCTATGGTTTTGTACAATTGAAATGTGCAACTAATTATAACATCCCTGAAACCTATGGTTTTTTCAGTGAATTTCAAAGGTTTTTAAAATGATAATTTGTAACTATAACATCCCTGAAACCTATGTTTTTTTAAGTGAATATAAATATATATATATATATATATATATATATATATATATATATATATATATATATATATATATATATATTGTCAAGCAAATGCCCTAGAGCTTTAAGGACGCACTCGACACCAACCTCATCACCATCCGGTTTATTATTCATGGCAGAACCCAGCATCAAACTCCAAACGTGCAATTTTGTTTACGCCTGACGCGTTTCAAAGCAAGAGCTTCTTCCTCAGAGGCGGCTTTCCATGTATATTTTTAACGATGTGCCTCGATCTCATTCATCGCATGCGTTTAAATACCTTGCTGAGTGCGTGCTTTAGTGCATATCTTCTATTCGTTGCATGCCGGTACTTGTAGTCCCCATCAAGGCCAATTATCTTCTCTAAGTGAGTTCGTTTCATATATACAATAAAAACATAGTTTCCCTATAGTAGGGCACAAGGAGCGGCGCTGATTCACATTAGCCGAGGTTGATGTGCCGCATTTCCAGTGACAATCAGTTTCCACCAGCAGCCTTTCATCTTCGTTAGAAATGGTGCAGTCCTTCACGGCCGGGCCGCCGTGTAGTAATGTTGTCAAGCAAATGCCCTAGAGCTTTAAGGACGCACTCGACACCAACCTCATCACCATCCGGTTTATTATTCATGGCAGAACCCAGCATCAAACTCCAAACGTGCAATTTTGTTTACGCCTGACGCGTTTCAAAGCAAGAGCTTCTTCCTCAGAGGCGGCTTTCCATGTATATTTTTAACGATGTGCCTCGATCTCATTCATCGCATGCGTTTAAATACCTTGCTGAGTGCGTGCTTTAGTGCATATCTTCTATTCGTTGCATGCCGGTACTTGTAGTCCCCATCAAGGCCAATTATCTTCTCTAAGTGAGTTCGTTTCATATATACAATAAAAACATAGTTTCCCTATAGTAGGGCACAAGGAGCGGCGCTGATTCACATTAGCCGAGGTTGATGTGCCGCATTTCCAGTGACAATCAGTTTCCACCAGCAGCCTTTCATCTTCGTTAGAAATGGTGCAGTCCTTCACGGCCGGGCCGCCGTGTAGTAATGTCAAGCAAATGCCCTAGAGCTTTAAGGACGCACTCGACACCAACCTCATCACCATCCGGTTTATTATTCATGGCAGAACCCAGCATCAAACTCCAAACGTGCAATTTTGTTTACGCCTGACGCGTTTCAAAGCAAGAGCTTCTTCCTCAGAGGCGGCTTTCCATGTATATTTTTAACGATGTGCCTCGATCTCATTCATCGCATGCGTTTAAATACCTTGCTGAGTGCGTGCTTTAGTGCATATCTTCTATTCGTTGCATGCCGGTACTTGTAGTCCCCATCAAGGCCAATTATCTTCTCTAAGTGAGTTCGTTTCATATATTCAATAAAAACATAGTTTCCCTATAGTAGGGCACAAGGAGCGGCGCTGATTCACATTAGCCGAGGTTGATGTGCCGCATTTCCAGTGACAATCAGTTTCCACCAGCAGCCTTTCATCTTCGTTAGAAATGGTGCAGTCCTTCACGGCCGGGCCGCCGTGTAGTAATGTTGTCAAGCAAATGCCCTAGAGCTTTAAGGACGCACTCGACACCAACCTCATCACCATCCGGTTTATTATTCATGGCAGAACCCAGCATCAAACTCCAAACGTGCAATTTTGTTTACGCCTGACGCGTTTCAAAGCAAGAGCTTCTTCCTCAGAGGCGGCTTTCCATGTATATTTTTAACGATGTGCCTCGATCTCATATATACAATAAAAACTATGTTTTTATTGTATATATGAAACGAACTCACTTAGAGAAGATAATTGGCCTTGATGGGGACTACAAGTACCGGCATGCAACGAATAGAAGATATGCACTAAAGCACGCACTCAGCAAGGTATTTAACCCCTTCCATGCTGCGCAGATTCCGCCGCTGTGCTGACGGAATCTTGCGCGGGCGGGGTCATGACGGAACGGTTCCGTCATGAGCACAGCTCAACCGTGGCTCATGACGGAACCGTTCCGTCATGAGCACCGAAGGGGTTAAACGCATGCGATGAATGAGATCGAGGCACATCGTTAAAAATATACATGGAAAGCCGCCTCTGAGGAAGAAGCTCTTGCTTTGAAACGCGTCAGGCGTAAACAAAATTGCACGTTTGGAGTTTGATGATGGGTTCTGCCATGAATAATAAACCGGATGGTGATGAGGTTGGTGTCGAGTGCGTCCTTAAAGCTCTAGGGCATTTGCTTGACAACATTACTACACGGCGGCCCGGCCGTGAAGGACTGCACCATTTCTAACGAAGATGAAAGGCTGCTGGTGGAAACTGATTGTCACTGGAAATGCGGCACATCAACCTCGGCTAATGTGAATCAGCGCCGCTCCTTGTGCCCTACTATAGGGAAACTATGTTTTTATTGTATATATGAAACGAACTCACTTAGAGAAGATAATTGGTCTTGATGGGGACTACAAGTACCGGCATGCAACGAATAGAAGATATGCACTAAAGCACGCACTCAGCAAGGTATTTAAACGCATGCGATGAATGAGATCGAGGCACATCGTTAAAAATATACATGGAAAGCCGCCTCTGAGGAAGAAGCTCTTGCTTTGAAACGCGTCAGGCGTAAACAAAATTGCACGTTTGGAGTTTGATGCTGGGTTCTGCCATGAATAATAAACCGGATGGTGATGAGGTTGGTGTCGAGTGCGTCCTTAAAGCTCTAGGGCATTTGCTTGACAACATTACTACACGGCGGCCCGGCCGTGAAGGACTGCACCATTTCTAACGAAGATGAAAGGCTGCTGGTGGAAACTGATTGTCACTGGAAATGCGGCACATCAACCTCGGCTAATGTGAATCAGCGCCGCTCCTTGTGCCCTACTATAGGGAAACTATGTTTTTATTGTATATATGAAACGAACTCACTTAGAGAAGATAATTGGCCTTGATGGGGACTACAAGTACCGGCATGCAACGAATAGAAGATATGCACTAAAGCACGCACTCAGCAAGGTATTTAAACGCATGCGATGAATGAGATCGAGGCACATCGTTAAAAATATACATGGAAAGCCGCCTCTGAGGAAGAAGCTCTTGCTTTGAAACGCGTCAGGCGTAAACAAAATTGCACGTTTGGAGTTTGATGCTGGGTTCTGCCATGAATAATAAACCGGATGGTGATGAGGTTGGTGTTGAGTGCGTCCTTAAAGCTCTAGGGCATTTGCTTGACAATATATATATATATATATATATATATATATATATATATATATATTCACTGAAAAAACCATAGGTTTCATGCACGTTATAGTTAGGAATTGGCATTTAAAAAACCTTAGAAATTCACTGAAAAAAACATAGGTTTCAGGGGTGTTGTAGTTAGCTGGACATTTCCCTCATACAAAACCCTAGAAATTCCCCCGTTATAGTAAGTTCAGCTAACTATAACTCGTGTGCCCCAGCAATGCACTGCTGATGATGTCACATATTACATCACTCATGACAATTATGTTTTTATAAAATACTTTTTTATCACCTTTATTTTAACTTATTTTTTCAATTAGCGCTGGGGGTACGCACCGTACATACACGGGTGGGGGTACGACTCGTACGTACACGGGTGTACATACACGGGTGGTGGTACGACTCGTACGTACACGGGTGTACATACACGGGGGTACGACTTGTACGTACACGGGTGTACATACACGGGTGGGGGTACGACTCGTACGTACACGGGTGTACATACACGGGTGGGGGTACGTACACGGGTGTACATACACGGGGGGTACGACTCGTACGTACACGGGTGTACATACACGGGTGGGGGTACGACTCATACGTACACGGGTGTACATACACGGGGGGTACGACTCGTACGTACACGGGTGTACATACACGGGTGGGGGTACGTACACGGGTGTACATACACGGGGGTACGACTCGTATGTACACGGGTGTACATACACGGGTGGGGGTACGACTTGTACGTTCACGGGTGTACATACACGGGGGGTACGACTCGTACGTACACGGGTGTACATACACGGGTGGGGGTACGACTCGTACGTACACGGGTGTACATACACGGGTGGGTTCGACGCGTACTCACGGGGGCTGGGGGGGGTACGGCACGTACCGGGCCCCCTAGTCTGGTCGTTTCACGGCGTACTTCGCTTTTCCGGCACTTTTTGGGTGCCGTAAAAATATTGCCGTCCGGACTGCTGTCGGTTCGATTCGTACTTCCTGGGTCGTGAAACGCTGCCTGAAATCGTCCCGACGTCACGTCGGAGCATTCCCGGATCACATTCGTATGTATATTTTCGGCGGTCGGTGTTTTGTACGACTCGTACGGAAATGGTGTTTCCGTGCGAATCGTACTTTCATGTTTGTAAAGTTTTGCAACCGGGTATGAGTCGGACGGAGAATACGCTCCGACCGACGGTTCGTACCCGGTTTCTCCAGGATCGTAATCGGCACCGAAGTGTCCAGCCTTTGTCACATTTTAGATAGGTAGTGTAATGTCCAGATGTGGTGGAAGGACCATCATGGAAAATTATTGCAATTGCTACAATAGTCCTTCCTGATATTGATAGTTGTGTTGCTACAAACTGCTTTATTAAAGTATCCAATTTTCTTCCATCAGCTGTACAACGTTGCATCATTAAAATTATGTATTGTCCATATTTTGTTAAAAATAATGTGGATAACATTACTGATTTACATTGGTTACACTCCATGTTTTGATTTGCACCTTTAACTAAAGACACTGATTTACAGTCTGGTAATGTTAAATACAGAAATCTTTCAGTTTCTACATTAGTGGTACATGTATACATGCAATTTTCACAATGATGTTCCCATTTGTAAGAAAGGCCAAAAATATTTTCTATTTCTACACCTTCAGTTTCAAAAATGGTAAGCATATACATTAAAAATTCCTGAGCATTTTCTTGGATATTTTGTGTAAATTGTGTAGAACCAGAACACACATCCAAAAAATTATGAACATCTGAAACAGATTGTATTTTACTTGTATCTGTTTTCAATTTTTCATAAACAGAATGCAACAGAGAACAAAATCTTTTTTGCCGATTCTGCATAATTTGTTCTTGCAAACCTTCAAGATAAAAAACAACATTGACCACTACATTAGCATAGCAGTTGACGCCTGAACTATTTTCAAACTGATAACCAACAACCTCTTCAACAGTATCCAATTTCTTTTTACTTGCTATCACAACATTATCTTGTTCTTTTCCCTTCTCGGCACCTTCAGAACAGATATTCTCAAACCTTCTTTTTCGACCAATCACACGCTTTTCAAATACAGGATATTGACCTAAATTTGGAGCATACACCCTTCTTAACCTATTATACTCTTTTACACAGTTTGCATCTGCAGTAACCTTTGTCTCATCAAAATCAATCAAAAACAAACCAGATAATGTTCTGACTCGCGACAAAGCAACATATGCCATACTCTCTTTAAATACAGTAGATCCAATGTGCACCAATGCACTGTTTACACTTAATCCTTGAGATTTATGAATAGTCACTGCATATGCCAGAGAAAATGGAAATTGTTTCCTACGGACAAATAAATCTTTAACAAGCAAAAAACGAACTGAACAACGACCAATTTCTTTAACTTCTTCAATCTGATCAAATTTAATTTTTAAAAATGTAATTCCTTCTTTTGTCTGATAATTAACAAAATCCACCACTTTACCCGTTGCGCTATTAACTAACCTTTTTTCTACATCCAAATTACGCCTTAAAATTACCCGACAGTTTACACACGCATATAGTGTCTTTTCTAAACCAGCTGTTTTAGATATTTTTTTTTCTAAAGAATCCAGTTCTGGTATCTTCATGTGCAAGTGTTTTAAATACCGGTTGTCCTTTTACCGGAGTCAGTTGCAATAGATCTACAAAAACTATGACGTGTTTTCCTCCAAATAACACGTCATACTCTGTTTTCAGAATTTGCTGCATTCTTAAATTCACAAAGGCAAGCATCAAGTTTGAGACCATGCTCACCTCATCAATAATGAGAAGTTTCATTTTCTTCAAGACTCTTGAAGCTTGACAACAAGCTTCTCCAGATAGCTTGTGGTGTTCCAATTTGTTCTCATGCTCTACTGGTAGCATTAGTAAACGATGTAAAGTAATTCCTTTAATGTTATGTGCTGCCAACCCAGTTGGAGCAGTGACAACACAAGACAAATGCGACTCACTTGTTTTTTCAGATAACTTGTAATTACATTAATTAAGAAACTTTTTCCTGTTCCAGCTTGACCACTCACATACATTTGGATAGGTTGAAATGATGTACATGAGCACCCTTTCTTTTCATGAAGTAATCCATGGTCAATCTGCTCTTTCACTTGTTGATATATTTGTTTCTGTTCAACATTTAGTTGTTCTTCCAAGTTTCCTAACTGTATTACATCTTCTTGAGCTTGATTCATTGTTGTTTCCACCTCATTCATGGCAGTTGCTGCTTCATTTTCAACAATTGGTTGTCCAAGTGGATCTTGACTCAGTGCAGCAGAACTTTGACTGTCTTGAGAAATGTCTCTAGCAATCTCAGCTGCAATTGTAGCTTCTTGATCAATTTCATCATTCAACATTTTCACATAATTTGCAAAAGCACTGCATTGTATGCTATCTTTACAAGCATTAAATGAATCTTCATAGCTCTGAAAATGTCCAAGTAATTCCAGTTCTGAACGCCATGGTTTGAACATTTGCAAAAGGGCTAAATAGTAACATTCCCTTGTATCAGCAGTGTCGCAACTCAGTTTCCTGTGATTAATTAAATTTCCTTTCCTTTGTTTCACCAGACATCCTTCGAAACCAATCACTGAATATTTTCCATCATTGATGTTCTCTGTAGTATTCTGTTTAAAAGTGTAGTTTTGCAGCACTTCATAGAGACACATGTTCTCAAGATGATGACTTCTGTTTGGGTAATATGTGTCCAACATATTCGTTGTCAGAAGTTGGCCTGGCATATGCTGTCTCCTAGTTATAGGGACACCTTGCACCAGTCCAATTCGACTCTTATTGATGATAGGTTTAAGACAACCTTTAAAGAAAGCTATCCTAGTGGTAGCTGTGGAGAGCAACCTTCAGGCTAAGTTTTGAAGGAGTGTTAAGCTTATTGTTTTACCATAATAACCTCTTGAATAACCAAATGAAAGAGTAGCCCACACAGGTATATATATAAAATATATGTATTTATTCTAGACAGAATCCCACAGTCTCTTTATGAAGCTGTGGCAAAGTTACAATATCAAACAAACATTGATAGACACAATAAATAGCACTATTAACATTGGGCCCCAGGGGGGGACGAAACCATATACTAAAAAAGTGGTATAAGAATCACGACGATTCTACAGGCAATGCCTAGGGCATTCAGGATCACTGGCCCCTTAAGAATCCACCCCAGGTTATGAGGAAGGGGACCCCCAGGAGGCGCGTGCAGTGCAAAGAGCTGCTATCGGGATCTCTATTACAGCCTATGGAGAATGTCGCGGTTGGAAATAAACAGCTTAAAAATACTTCTAGCAGGAGTACAAAGTTAAAACTTCAGACTTAAGCTTTTGAAGAGCCCACTACCACGAGAGTACCGAGGTACCACTCTTACCTGCCCCAGGGAAGCCGGGTGCATAGGTCGTTTCTGCTGTCGGGTCGCGGGCTGATTTTCAATGGGAAAATAGTCAAAAGTTCTGCTAGCCAAAAGCGTCGATGATGCCGTGAAGATCAAAGATGTGAAGATTGTAGAGAAGAACCTGAAAGCAGAGGGGACAGAGTCTGGGTCACGGCAAAGTGACCAGGAGGCTCAAAGCAAAGAGCCCTTCAATGTCGGGTGCTTCAGGTGGAAAGTGGTGTAGCTTGGATCTGCAGCCACGGGCTCCGGGAGGCTTCAAGGAAGGCCAGCTTCAGGAGGGTGACTGTCCCACGTCAGATGAGGGTTGCTGCAGTGTTAGTGTCCGGATTGGATCCACTAAGCCTTGGCAACCGCAACCCACAAAGAATAAACAAATCTGCTACAGTGCAGACCCACAAGGTCTTGGAGAGGTCTCCTTCAAGGAGACTGTAGAGCAGGCCTGGAGCAACCAGGGGAACTCTTGATTGAAAAGATAGACCTCCGCTAGGGCCCACAAGTTGAGAGACAAGGGACCGCGGGAGGCGGCAGTTTGGCGTGCGTAAAAGGGCACCCACGTGCCACCGGAGGGGGCTAGGGCGCTGGTCTTTGGCACAATTGCTGTAGAGTGATTGGCTCAAAAACGGGCCAAAGCACAACTTCCCCACTGGTCAGGGTCGTGTGCTACGCAAGAGGTGGCCAGTGTCCTGGGGTATTGGGGATCTCGGCACCCACATGGTCCACAGTGCCCAAACTCGTTGAGCACACTCACTGGCCTCTGGGATGCACTGGAAACCCACCTCAAGGTTTCTGGAAGTCGTCAAAGTTCATGAGAGCAGCGAAGTTCCAACCGGGTCACTTGCAGTGTTTCAGGTGCCTGCCAAGCAGGGGGATAACTCCCTTATCCCAAGGGAGATTTCTTCCGTCAGCTGGGCAGCAGCAAGTTGAAGGTCAAGACTGTTAAGTTCAAGATTAATCTGAGGCTCTGGGGCCACGTTATTCACCTTTATCCCCAAGATTAGGGGAGTGTCCAGAGTAGTGTCCACCAATGAGAGGTGAGGTGGAAAAGGGTGGCTACACCCTCTCCCCTTTGTGTGTTTCCCACCTGGGCGAGGGGCAGGATGCCCCATAACCGGTTCCAAGCGGTGTATGCAGAATGAGGCTTCTGCAGCTGCCTACGTGCAACTCTGAAAGGACATTTGGTGCACCCACCCTGTTCCAATCCACATTAGCCTGTCTGGGGAGATGCTAGCCCCTCCCTGCCACAGGAGCCCTATTGTCCAGCTGGCGAGGCTGGGGTTTTCCCCAGCAACAGCCAGCCAGGGTCGTGTAGGTGGCGGGTAGTAGCCATTTTGTACTGCTTGTGCACTTTTAAATTGGTGTCTAAATTCTGCTGCTTTTCCCATATCGCCCCTCTAGCAGGGGGGAATCGTACCCTCATGCCCATGGCTGGACTGGGGGTATGATTCCTACATGTTTGACACCAAATACGATATTGTTCTGTGTAGCCATTCTCAAGTTATCGCGCCATCGCGATAGACTTATAATGTGGTTAAGAGTATATGGTATGGCTACACTACAAACAACCCAGCAATGATTTTACGAAGGTTGCAGAGAGGCCCTACTCATGTAGGGGTCCCCCCTCACACATACCTCAGCACCCTGCCTTGTATGATTACCAAGGCCTGCTATAGGGGTGACCTATGAGAGTATATGTGTTGTAATGGGGTGGGATATAGGGTACTATATCCCTGTAAGGGGTGCTAGCACCACCTTACCCAGACTACAGTAGTGGTCTGGTGGTGTCAGTTTGTATGGCTGTCCCAGTATGGCACAATAAGTGCTGCAGCCCTGGTAGGCCTACTGAGGGACCCATGCCCTGGGTACCTAGGGTACCATCTACAAGGGACTGTCAGGGCATCCTCAGCATCCAATTAGTTTGTACCTAGGGTACTTCACATTAGTTTTAGGGAGAAAGCAGATAGGCTGGGGTCCTGGATAGCAGGATCCCAGCCAGACTAGTCAAAAACCACTCAAATACCAGGCAAAAAGTTGGGGGCAACCATTAATCAGATTCCACCTTCCTACATTCGTTTTCAAAATATCTGTACTTTCTGGTTCTTTTTCTGCTAAATATTCAATTTCTTGAACAGATTTCAGTACCCGTTTCGCATTCCTGCAAGACCTAGACTCACCCAAATGATTCTTCTACTTTTGGAATATAGTCTTGCAGATGATAACCGATCTGAGCATTCATATGCTCCAATTTCACGATGCGATAACATCTTCAAACTGAAACTGTATAATTTCTTACTTATAGTCTTCTCATGAGAAATCTCTTCCAACATTTCTTTCAATTCCGTCTTTTCTGATTTAGTAATGTAGGATGTTACATATCGAGCAACAGCAATGGAAATGTCCGCAACATACTGAATATCCATGTTAGCGTTCCACATGGATAAAATAACTGGAATGTAGTCATTTATGTATTTTGATTCTTCGCTTCTTGTTAAGTTGTAGGTATTTTTCGGAGACTTTCTTGTGATGGTATGTCGCATAGCTGACATAAAACTGTTCACTCTTCCTTTGGATAATACAGGACGTGGAAATCCAAAACGACATTTGGTAGAGAACTTATCCTTTGACTTGTACTTTCGTCGACAGTATTTTCCACATTGATGGCTTTGAAATCGTAAAACTTGTTGTTTTAAGTTTTTATGTTCTCTGCTATTGGGTACAGCACATGTGGCATCATCTTCAATGAAAGACAAAACAGTTTCATCTGAATCTGCTCCAAATTAGGGGGAGTCCTTGATCCATAACAACATATGTATATGAGGAGCACCTCTTGCTTGATACTCCTTTCTCCAAAAGAAATTCTTTTTATTGCAGATGAAAGACATCATAGCTTCAAATCTATGATTGAATATCTGCATACATTAACAGGATCCAAAGAGCACAACTCTCCAGGTGTCTTGTATTCAATATTTTTTATATTGGAATTTGCCTCTCGAAGAAATTCAAGTAAATCATCCCAAGCATACTCAGCACAGCTTAGTGTAACAAACCATGTAGGAGTTCCCAAGTTCCGCAGCATACATTTCAGTTCTCCATGACGACGGTACCAATATTCATTAGTCCCACGCTGACATGCCATCAGATTAATCAACTGAGATTCTAAATGATCATCTCTCTGATGCACTTTATCCATACAATCCTTTGCAGTTACATTTTGCAGAGGCATTCCAGTTTTTAAAATGTGATTTACTGCATATGAAAGTCCAGACAAGTCACTTTCAAACAGAAGATGAAACATATAAGGGATACATTGTCGAAATCTTGGATCTTCTGCATATAATCTTGTTGTCCGATATTCAGATGCAGGAATCTGCACAGGACGTTCATCATATCGTCCACCTTTTCCTGTTGGAAACAACTGCGGGAAACAACGAGCTTCCAAGCTCTCTTCCTATACACTCATGAGACTTCCTGTTGCTTTTTTCATTTGGAACAACTCAATCGTATTCCCCATCACCTCTTTGGAATGAAGTGGATGTACACTGTAATGTTCATAGATTTCTTCACATCTGGACATGTCCACTTTTTCTATGTGTCCACTTAATGTTTCAGTATCTTCTGATAAATCTATTTATTTTTCTCCTACACACACATTTCTATTTTTTAACAGATACAATGATGCCTTTTGCACTTTTCTAACATCCACTAACTCTTGCCAGATTTTCTTATTCTTAGTAGGAACACCATTAACTAGAATGACTAGTGGCTCATTTTCTGCATGGTCTACACCAATAGTTTCAATATTTTTCCTTAAATCTAACGGTAAATACACAACTCTTCCTTTCAATCCTCTTTGCAACTCTGATGGAGGTAATTTACCTGTTTTAGGCTCCATACGAACAATAGCCTGAAACGGGTGAACACATTGAATGAGAATAGACTCATACGTATTTAAATCTATCAGCTCTGGAGGAATAGCAACCAACTCTAGATTATTATGAACAGCTCTAGCAGGCATTTTATTCTCATCTAATTTGTTATAACAATATTTGCAAATACGCTGCTCAGATCCCAAATCAAAACAATCCTCTACCAACAAATAAGTTACGAATTCCATCCACTTCTCATTATCTTCTATTTCACTTTTTAAATACAGATTGACACCCCTAGTCTGATTTTTATAGTGAGTTCGCCGATAACAAATACAAGAAACATTTGGTCTTTCACCTGAAATTACCTTAAACCTTGTGATTTCATCCTCAAAATTTTTTGTAATTACGGGTTCTACATTGTCTTCAACATTTTGTTCTACTAATGTGTCAGTTTCTGCACTCTCTTGCTGAGGACCAAAGTAACAAAACTCAATATCATCACAAACCTTCTTCACATCTGATACTGAGCCACGCAAAAGAGCACTGTTCAACTCATTTAACTTAAGTGCTGGACTTTTTGCATAACACAATCTTCTCACTAACTTCTGCATTTTAGTATAATGTACTGCCAGCATCCTGAAATGGTGAAAAACACTCTGACAAACTTTCCTAGAAAGACAAGCCAGAGAATGACCTTGCAAACCAGTATTTTTTCTCACTCTGCAAGGGTCTAGTCCTTGCAACACCTTAATCTTTTGTTTAACACTTTTTTTACTATATGCTCGTAAAAAACTACATAATTTATCAATAGATTCCTGTCATACACTACAAATACTACTGCAATCCCAAGTGTACACAGGGTGTTTAGGATGTCTCCCTAGAACTTCATCAGCTATCACTTCTTCTGCATTTCTTTCAACCATTTTCTCTTTCTCAATTGGACAACCATCTCTAACCTCATAACCTCTACCACTGGTGTCAACTGCATACAGTAATTTTTTTGCTCTGTAAATAACTCTCTTCATTAAAGAAAGGCTCTGAACTGGAACTGTGTTTCCATTCTCCCCAAAAAAAATCACAATTTTTTTTCTTCTATTAATTACTCTTTTCCTCCTACTTTTGGCCTTCATTAAATGGATTGGTTTATCTAGTGATCGAATTCTGTTTAATACTAAAATGAATAGTTTCCTTTTTACTTCAAAAGCCTTTTCAACAATGTTTTGAATATGCTTCTTCTTTTTATAAAATAGAGCTCTCTTTTTATATTTCTTCACATCTTTCAACAAATTATGTACTACTCTCTTGTAAAATATTTTTTTGCGTAATTCCTTATACTGATTTTGCCTTCTTTTAGCATACTTTGTCTCCTTTGACTTTTTTGCTTTTCCTCTTATTTTGAATTTTTTTCTAGTTGAAACATTCTCAGTGGATTCAGCATTCTGTACATTCTGTTTGCTCCTGCATTTTTAATAAATTGCTTTGTGATCTTACCAGAAGATTTTTTCTTTTTAGCCACATTATCTTGTACATTCAATACTTGTGGGTAATGTTTCTTCAAGTAATTCTCCTGTCTCTGTTCTTTTCTTTTTCTTTTTTTTTCTGGCATGATTTCTCTATTTTAACGTTGAAAAACAGTATCTGTAAAAAAGAATCACAAATAAAAGTATATTAATAACTTTCAAATTTATACTATTCTATTACTGTAGAAACACATTTTATATAAATACTAAATAAGAAACTATAGCCCTGAAGCACAAGTGTGACGATAGTTAAAACACTACATGCATAGTGCATACTACTTTGAAGCAGTTCATGCCCTAAAGCCTACCTCACTAAAAGACTACATGCTAACTGACTGAATGATTACAATACTATAAGGAGACACACTGGGTGAGTGACAGGGTGTTTCCTAAAAGTGTATGACTTCTGACATGGATTTTGATGGTGTGAAAGACAAGTGTGTAGGTGATTAGAGACCTACATGCATAGTGGACACATGTTTGAATCTATCCATATGCTAAGGCTTGTCTCAGTCCAATAGTACTTGGATCCTGACTGAATGATTAGAGTACTGCTAGGAGAGTGCCTGGGTGAATTTATAAGTGTTTGGGTTTTGGCACAGTGAATGGATTAGTCCATGGTGCTGAATGGGTCACTAGAGTACTGCAAGGGGAGTGACAGGGTGTTTGCTAGAAGTGTATGAATACTGACTAGGGAATTGAAGGTGTGAAAGACAAGTGTGTAGGTGGTTAGAGGACTGCATGCATAGTGGATAGGCATTTGAAGCAAATCATGTGCTAAGGCCTGGCTCACTGCATGAGTACTTGGGTACTAACTGAATGATTAGAGTACTGCAAGAAGAGTGCCTGGGTGAATTTATAAGTGGTTGGCTTTCGGCGCAGTGAATGGATTAGTACATGGTGCTGAATGGGTCACTGGAGAAGTATAAGGAGACTGACAGAGTGTTTGCGGGAATACTGTCTGGGATATTGAAGGTGTGAAAGACAAGTATGTAGGTGGCTAGAGACCTACATCCATAGTGAATAGACGTTTGAAACTGTCCATAGAGTAACACTTGGATCACTGCAAAACTGAGTACTGACTGAACCATTAGAGTACTACAAAAAGAGTGACTCTGTGAATCTTTTTAAGATTTTGGATTCTAGTGCAGTGAATAGATTAGTAATTACTGCCAAATGAGTCAGTGGAGATGTGCAATTAAAGTGACAGAGTGTTTATTGGAGTTTATAGATACCTGACAGAGAAATTGAAGGTCTGAAAGGCAATTGTGTTGGTAGTTAGAGGCCTCCATGCATACTGGAAACACGTTTGAATCCATCCATGTGCTAAGGCCTGCCCCACTCCATTAGTACTTAGGTACTGACTGAATGATATACTACTGCAAGAAGCGTACCTGGGTGAATTTACAGGTGTTTCAGTTTTGGCGCAGTGAATGCATTACTACATGGTGCTGAATAAGTCACTAGAACACTGCAAGGGGAGTGACAGGATGTTTGCTGAAAGTACATGGATACTGACTGGGGAATTGAAGCTGTTAAAGACAAGTGTATAGTATGTTAGAAGACTGCATGCATACTGCATAGACATTTGAAGCCCTCTATGTGGTAATGCATGGTTCACTACATAAGTACCTGGAAACTGACTGAATCATTAGACTACTGCTAGGAGAGTGCCTGGGTAAAACTTTTAAGTTTTTCAGTTTTGGTGCAGTGAAAAGATTAGTACATGGTACTGGATCAGTCACTGGATGAGTGCAAGATGAGTGACAGGATGTTTATTGAAGTATATAGATATTGACTAGTTAATTAAAGAAGTGAAAGACAAGTGTGTAGGTGACTAGAGGCCTGTATGCATACTGGATAGGGGTTCGAAGCAGTCCATGTTGTAAGGCATGGCTCGCTGCATGAGTACTTGGATACTGACTGAATGATTAGAGTACTGCAAAGGGAATGCCTGAGTGAATTTATAAGTGTTTGGGTTTTGGCGAAGTGAATGGTTTAGTATATGCTGCTGAATGGGTCACCAGAGGAGTACATGGGGAGTGACAGGGTGTTTGCTTGACGTGTATGGATACTGACTGTGGAATTAAAGGTGTGAAAGAGAACTGTGTAGATCGTTAGAGAACTGCATGCATAGTGGATAAGCATTTGAATCAATGCATGTGCTAAGGCCTGCCTCACTCCGTTACTACTTGAATATTAACTGAATGTTTACAGTATTGCAAGACAGTTCCTGGGTGAATACATAAGCAATGACTGCCTTCTAATTCTACCAAAACTTGAGAACAGGAACGTTTTTAAGCAGTTATGCGTATTCAAAGATATGAAGTACCCAAATGCTTCTCTCACAGTGGTTACCAAATGCACACAGACTCACAGTGTGATTCTAGACGAGCAACACTATCCCTATGTCAAGAATTCCTGTCATGCGAGGGGAAGAAAACGGTAACCAGCGAAAACGGACTACATCTCCCAGGATGCTTAGCGGTTGAGAGGTTATGTAAACAGGAGAGCTGTTACATAACTCCAGGAAAACACGCCCTTATGTAAACAGGAGAGCTGTTACATAACTCAAGGAAAACACGCCCTTATGTAAACAGGAGAGCTGTTACATAACTCAAGGAAAGCACGCCCTTATGTAAACAGGAGAGCTGTTACATAACTCAAGGAAAACACGCCCTATAAAGGGAGGAACCGGGAGGTACAACGCTGTCGGATATTGTGTTTACACCGACGTACCTGCTTCGTGAAGAGCAGTGTTCCGGAGTGGTGCTCCAGTAAGGCAAGAACGGAGGTAGGTCGAGTCGTTACTCCCTGGGCCGTGTCTTGCCCCATCGTCACCTGTGAAGGACCCGGAAGCTCTACCGGTCAACCATTGAGCTTCGCTTTTTGACTCGGCTGAGTCAAAGCGCAGTGGCGCTTTTGCTGGTTGGAGTCGTAACTCCCAGCCAGACCAGAGATACAGGGGCTGCCAGCTGTAACGCACACCAGGAGGTGTTTGCCGCGTTACAGACTCGGAAGTCCACAGGATCGATCGAGCGGCTGCTCTCGGTTCAGTCTTCTTGCTATTTGATTGGGGTATCGGTGACGCATCACCAGGAGGTGACTCCGTGTCCCGGTGCAGTCTGAGGAAGAGGTTGAGCGGCTGCTCCCTTCAGGTAGAGACCCCGGCTGGGTGTTTCCCGGATTCCTCGATTCTCCCCAACACTCTTCGTGCCCCTCACAGCCTACCGATTGGCCTTGTCGGCCATTTCATTTCTGCCCTCTGTTGGCATACGCCGGGATCGGCGTATATGCAGAGGACGGTTAGGACCATCCGTGCGGTGGGCTGGTAACGTACTTAGCCTGGAGGATTCCAGTGACTATAACTTTTGTTTATCTTTGTATTATTTTTGCCTTCATTAAAATAACTAACCCTTCACAAGTGGTTGCGTCCTCATTATCGTGTCTGTTAAACGATCCTGAGGCGTTCAGGGCGTTACAAAATATCCGACCTTAATACACTAACTGTCTCCCGGTCGATAACAAACATGGCAACACTTGATGATGTGCTGGCTGCTTTAGCGACCGTGCAAGTTGAATTGGCTGCCTCTAGGCAAGAAACAGCCGATGTAAAAGCCAGACTGGATGCTATCCACTTGGACCCGCTCACGCCCAGCACCTCCCTCACGGACCAGACCCCTGCTGTAGTAGTGGAAATGCCGGTAGCCGTCCCCTTGGCAACACCGGAGAGGTACAGTGGGGATCCTAACACAGTGCAGGTATTCCTCACACAAGTGGCGCTACATTTATCGTGCAAACCAAAGGCGTTCCCCACGAGTCAGGCTCGTGTGGCTTTCCTTATTTCCTATTTGGCTGGAAACGCGGCACAATGGGCCGTACCTCTGGTGAGCAGGGACGACCCCATCTTATGTGATTGGGGTGCTTTTCGCGAGGAATTCCTGAAGGTATTCGACAGAAGGGCTGACTCGTACACGGCGGACCGTGAAATGCTTGAGTTGAGACAGGGATCCAACGACCTGGTGCAGTATCTCAACGCGTTCCGACGGCTGGTTGCGGAAACCAAGTGGCCTGTTGCTAAACAGACGGCGCTCTTCCATCACGGGCTGTGCGATGAGCTCAAAGACGCCGTGGCTCATATTGACCCTCAACCCAAGACATGTGAGGGCCTTATCAACCTGGTATTACGGCTGGAACATAGGCTAAGTGAAAGAAAAGGGGATCATGGGAGAAAAGGAAAATCCCTTCCATCCTATGTGACGGTGGGAAGTCCTGAAACTTCCACCGCATCCAAGGGAGAACCCATGGACATCGGCGCAATACGAGCGAGCCTCACAGCCACGGAGAAAGAGTCACGCCGTAAACAAGGATTGTGCCTATATTGTGGCACAAAAGGCCACTACGTACGGGAATGCCCTGCCAAACCGAAGACGTCACGTTATCGGGCCAACCGGTCGGTAACAGCCGTGGTGGACATACCGGCGGAAAACTAGAGGACTCCCAGACCAAAGAAGGGGCATCTCGGAGTCACTCATCCATCCCTTCACTTTCCAACTCGGTCACTAAAGGACACCGACACCTGTTTCTCACGGTGCACGTGGGAGTGCATGACCAGTGGATACCCGTTGTGGCCATGGTGGATTCCGGGGCCACTGGCATGTTTATGGACCACAACGAGGCATGCAGGCTAGGGCTAGTGCTTCTTCCCAAAGCTGTACCCGAAGACGTCTATGCTGTAGACGGAAGGCGATTGGTGACGGGGCCCATCGGGCAGCACACGGGGGTCCTTCCGATGAGATATGGGAGGAACCATTTGGAACAAATCGATTTTAACATCATCCGAGCGCCCCAATATGGCGTCATATTGGGATTGCCGTGGCTACAGAAACACAACCCCTCTGTGGATTGGCCAACACATCGCGTCGAAATGACGTCACCGTATTGCATCCTGCATTGTGGAAAAAGAACGGAATCCCTTGACGCAGATGAGAGCGGGAGTCAGACGGTGGCTACAGCGGCAGAAAAAGATGTGTCTCTCCCCCAGGCTTATCACAGTTTTGAGGATGTATTTGATGAGGTGAAGGCGGAAGTGCTACCACCACATAGACAGTTTGACTGCCAGATCGACCTGGTGCCAGGGGCCAGCGTTCCCAGCGGCAGGCTGTATGCCCTGACGGAGCCTGAAAACGTACATCTCCGGGGGTACCTGGATAAACTCCTCAAGCTAGGATTCATCCGCCCGTCCAAGTCTCCGGCCGCCTCGCCACTCTTCTTCATCCCGAAAGCTAATGGGGAGCTGAGAGCCTGTGTGGACTTTAGGGCATTGAATGCGATAACCATAAAGAATCGGTACCCCTTGCCTCTCATTAGTGTACTTCTGGAACAGGTCAAGAAAGCTCGTATCTACACCAAGTTGGATTTGAAAGGGGCATACCATCTGGTGCGCATGAGGGACGGAGACGAGTGGAAGACCGCCTTTAAGACCAGGTTCGGCCTTTTTGAGTACCTCGTCATGCCGTTCGGTCTGTGTAACGCCCCGGCAGCCTTTCAGTACTTTTTGAATGAGGTATTCAGAGAGGAGTTGGATGTCTACGTGGTCGTATATATCGACGACATCCTCATCTACTCGTCCAGTGTGGAGGAGCACGTACACCACGTCAAAGCTGTGCTCCAAAAGCTGAGGGAAAACAAGCTGTTTTGTAAACTCAGCAAGTGTGACTTCCACGTCACGTCCGTGGAATTCCTCGGAGTGATGCTGAGTCCAGAGGGACAGGAGATGGCAGAACGAAAGATCAAGGCGGTGAAAGAATGGCCGGTGCCCCAAAGCGTGAAGGACGTCCAAAGTTTCATTGGCTTCGCCAACTTTTACAGGCGGTTTATAGATGGATTTTCAGGATTGGTGGCCCCAATCACACAGCTACTGAGGAAGTCCAAGGAGTTTGTCTGGTCCCCTGAAGCGAACACAGCCTTTGAGGCCCTGAAAAGCGCCTTTGGTAAGGCGCCGGTGTTGGCTCACCCCGATCCGGATCTCCCCTACGTGGTGGAAGCGGACGCTTCGGATGTGGCGCTGGGGGCTATCTTGTCCCAACGCAACCACGACACAGGGGTGCTTCATCCCGTTGCGTACATGTCCCGCAAACTCAACGACGCCGAACGCAACTACCATATTGTGGAGAAGGAGGTTCTTGCAATCAAGGACGCCTTCACCGAATGGAGGCACTGGTTGATGGGGGCAAGACATGTGGTATCGGTGTACACGGACCATCGGAATCTACAGTTCATGACGGCCGCAAGACACCTTTCTCCCCGGCAGCTGCGGTGGATGATCTTCTTTGCGGGGTTCAACTTCTGCATCACATATCGGCCGGGGACGGAAAACCGGAAGGCGGACGCCCTGTCCCGTCAATCTGCAGTTAAGGAACCGTTGCCTGCGACCGAGCGTTCCATCATTTCCCCGAGGATGGTATTGGGGGTTATCCAACCGGATACTTTCCTGAGGGGAATAAAGAGAGGGATCAGGTCGTTCGCATGGCGGAGGTGGCTCCTCAGTCACAGAGAATGGCAGCTGAAGGACGGGATACCCCTAAAGGGCAGGTGCCTATTGATACCCACGCCTCGGCTAAGGAAACAAGCATTCACCTGGTGCCATGACTCTCCATGCGCAGGTCATTTGGGCTTTGAAAAAACGGTGGCTAGCATGGGACGGCATTTCTGGTGGCCAACCATGAGAGTGGATGTCAGGAGGTGGGGACAGGAGTGTCCTACGTGTGCTACCATGAAGGCCGACCATGGCCGAACCCAAGGGCTCTTACATCCACTTCCGACCCCGGATAGACCATGGGATAGCATATCACTGGACTTCGTGGTGGGCCTACCGGTAGACCAGGGGATGACGGCAATACTGGTGGTGGTGGATTACTTGACGAAAATGGGGCACTTCATCCCCTGCAAGAGAGTCCCTACGGCCGGGGAATTGGCGTCACTACTTCTAAAGAACGTGGTACGACTGCATGGATTACCTGGGGTGATCGTGTCGGACCGGGGGTCGCAGTTTACTGCGCAATTCTGGAAGACTTGGTGCACTGCGCTGCATGTTAAGACCGCCCTGTCCACCAGCTACCACCCTCAAACGGACGGCCAAACCGAGCGCCTGAACCAAACGCTCAAACAGTATCTGCGATGTTTTGTGGACCAGGGCAGGGAAGAATGGGTCGACTTGCTATGGGTTGCAGAGATAGCCTATAACAACGCCACTCACAGCTCCACACAGTCATCTCCGTTCTATAGCAACTATGGCCAACATCCCAGGTTCTTGCCATTTCTACATCCGTTCAGAGAGGACAGGATTCCCGCCACAGCGGACAGGGTGGCACACATAAAAGACACGTTGATGCGCTCAAGGGCTGTCCTAATAGAGGCCAAGAGAAAATACAAGGCTGCGGCAGACAGGAAGAGAAGGCCCGGGCCACTGTACCGCACTGGAGACTACGTCTGGATATCCACAAGAAACATGAGGTTTCGAAAGAACAGTGTGTTCCATCCCAAGTACATGGGCCCCTATCGAATTGCCAAGTGTATGGGTCCCGTGAACGTGAAGGTGTGCTTGCCCCAGTCCTTGCGGATACACCCTGTCTTTCATGTATCATTGCTCAAACCTGCACCCTCCAAGCCGTCTGGGACACCTAGGCCGGTATGCGTGGAGTCGGAGGTGGAGTATGAAGTATCGGGCATACGGGCGTCCAAATGGCGCAGGGGGAAGCTGTGGTACCTGGTTGCGTGGAAAGGCTATGGCCCGGAGGAGCAATCATGGGAACCGGCTGAAGGGGTTCATGCTCCGCGCTTGGTCTCCTTGTTCCATCGGCGTTTTCCTGCCAGCGCTGGACCCGTGGGGAGCCGCTGAGAGGGAGGATGTACTGTCAAGAATTCCTGTCATGCGAGGGGAAGAAAACGGTAACCAGCGAAAACGGACTACATCTCCCAGGATGCTTAGCGGTTGAGAGGTTATGTAAACAGGAGAGCTGTTACATAACTCCAGGAAAACACGCCCTTATGTAAACAGGAGAGCTGTTACATAACTCAAGGAAAACACGCCCTTATGTAAACAGGAGAGCTGTTACATAACTCAAGGAAAGCACGCCCTTATGTAAACAGGAGAGCTGTTACATAACTCAAGGAAAACACGCCCTATAAAGGGAGGAACCGGGAGGTACAACGCTGTCGGATATTGTGTTTACACCGACGTACCTGCTTCGTGAAGAGCAGTGTTCCGGAGTGGTGCTCCAGTAAGGCAAGAACGGAGGTAGGTCGAGTCGTTACTCCCTGGGCCGTGTCTTGCCCCATCGTCACCTGTGAAGGACCCGGAAGCTCTACCGGTCAACCATTGAGCTTCGCTTTTTGACTCGGCTGAGTCAAAGCGCAGTGGCGCTTTTGCTGGTTGGAGTCGTAACTCCCAGCCAGACCAGAGATACAGGGGCTGCCAGCTGTAACGCACACCAGGAGGTGTTTGCCGCGTTACAGACTCGGAAGTCCACAGGATCGATCGAGCGGCTGCTCTCGGTTCAGTCTTCTTGCTATTTGATTGGGGTATTGGTGACGCATCACCAGGAGGTGACTCCGTGTCCCGGTGCAGTCTGAGGAAGAGGTTGAGCGGCTGCTCCCTTCAGGTAGAGACCCCGGCTGGGTGTTTCCCGGACTCCTCGATTCTCCCCAACACTCTTCGTGCCCCTCACAGCCTACCGATTGGCCTTGTCGGCCATTTCATTTCTGCCCTCTGTTGGCATACGCCGGGATCGGCGTATATGCAGAGGACGGTTAGGACCATCCGTGCGGTGGGCTGGTAACGTACTTAGCCTGGAGGATTCCAGTGACTATAACTTTTGTTTATCTTTGTATTATTTTTGCCTTCATTAAAATAACTAACCCTTCACAAGTGGTTGCGTCCTCATTATCGTGTCTGTTAAACGATCCTGAGGCGTTCAGGGCGTTACACCCTAGGAGTTTACCAAAACTCATTCACTACTGTGGAAGGGGTAAGGGGACTGCACACAATCTACATATGTCAGTACTGCACTTTACTGTCAATGCCTGACTCATTTTATCAATACATAAGCAATGACTGGCTTCTAATGCTACTAAAACTTGACAACATGACAGGTTTTAAGACAGTTATCTGTCAGCAAATACACGATGTTACCAAATGCTTCTCTCACAGTGGTTCCCAAATGCACACAGACTCACAGTGTGATTCTAGACAAGCAACACTATCCCTAGGAGTTTACCAAAACTCATTCACTACTGTGAAAGAGGTAAGGGGACTGCACACAATCTACATATTTAAGTACTGCACTTTAGTGTCAAAGCTTAACTCATTTTATCAATGCATAAGCAAAGATTGGCTTTTAATGCTACTAAAACTTGACAACATGACAGGTTTTAAAACAATTGTCTGTCAGCAAATACATAATTTTACCAAATGCTTCTCTCATAATGCTTCCCCAAATACACACAGACTCACAGTGTGATTGTAGACAGACAACTATACCTTGTACAAAACACATTTACTAGTCTACAAGATCTAAGGTGACTGCACACATTGCAGAAAATCTACTACCACAGATTAGTACCAAAATGTTTCTCTCAAAATGATTCCTAAATGCACACAAACTCACTGTGTGATCCTAGACAAACAACACTATCCCTTGCACTATACCAAAACACATTTCTTAATCTACGAATACTACATTTTAGTGTAGAAACATGACTCATTTTGCAAATTTATAAACAATGACTGATTTCTAATTGTACCAAAATATGAAAAGAGCACAGTAATCTTTCTGCAAACACATGAAAAACACAAATGCTTATCACACACACTGTCAATAAGATTGTAGACAAAAAAATTTACTCCCTGCACGTTACCAGGAGAAATACATTTGTCTGATTAAAATCAAAATACAGCACATACATCCCCTCACAATTAAATAACTCACCTTTCAAGTTGTTTTGTAGATTAAGAATTATATCAGTCACACACCAGATTTTCTTATACAGAATCTCTGCACTGTGCACCTGTCAGCAAAACCAAAGAATGGCAAAGTTTCCCTCTCATTTTCCACACTAATACATGTAAACATCAAATCACATTCCTTCCCACATAAATTCAAAAGCAAACACACATTTCTATTGGTTAAACATTTCAACCCTTTCCAAATGACATAAATTGGAACCCTGCCCCCAATCTGCCTTCTGCCTATTACCATAGAAACAGGTCATGGAACACTGAACTGAGCACACAGGTCACAAGTTCAGCACACAATGTTGCTAATTAAAACAGCAAGTGTGCTTGACTTTTTAACATATCAGCTTATCATATATAATGTTCCTTTCAATCACTTTTTGTTAACCAATAAGAATCATGCGTTTAAAAAGCAGAAACATGCACCCTACCTTTCAGTGTAGAAGGTTGTCAAACAATCAATGATTTCTTGTATTTCTTCAAAACTGCATCTTCGCCACCATTTTAGAAAAATATTACTTTTCAAACTGCCATTTCATTTACAGAGACCATCTGAGTGCGTCCAGACCTCCCTTCAAGATGCTTAGAGTGTGGATTGTGGGACACAGCTATATTTTCTGGAGCCAAAGGTATGCAGGAAAACATAGGCATTCAAAAAAACCTAGGTTTTCCAAATGTAGACATTAAATGGATTGGACAGAGAGGGTAAAAGTGGCACCAATTGATGCCATTGTAAAAATCCTTTATGCATATCCAACACCCTGACCTCATAATAGTGCACTGTGGTGGCAATGACCTCCTAGGCACTTTGACTGGGGTAGGTCTGGACATGCTTATAAAGGACACCTTTGCAGAACTGATTTCACTTTTTCCCAAAACTGCCTTTGTGTATTCTAACATATGCCAAAGGCAGAAATGGAACTGGTCCAATCATTTTTGTCCACAAATTGAGAAAGCTAGGAAACATGTGAATAAATCTGTTTCTGCTTTTCTCCGAGACTATAGAATGGGGTCCATTTACTATAACAATCTGCGCTTTCATATGCAAGAGATGTATAGGAGAGATGGAGTACACTTTACTGATGAAGGAAACAGAGTCTTCCTCAACAATTTTAGACTCTGTATAGGTACTTACTTATAAGTACCAAAAACTCTCAATGAACACAATGGCTCTTTTTAGAGCCACTCAAGAACAAAACACTTAAGCTTGATGTTTATCTCCCAAAAATTTCAGTTTTTTTTCCTTGGATCCGCGCACCCAACGCGTTAGGAACCGCGCACCCAACGTGAGAGAAACCGTGCACCCAACGCGTTAGGATGCGCGACTCCTAATTTTACCGTAAAAAAAAATAGCCCCTATCACTAATTTTTATTATCCCCAGGGACCCCATCCCCCAGGGCTTATAAAAAAAGTTGGAGACCGTGGGGGGAGCCCCAACGCCCCCACGGTCCCAGCCGGCTCCCCGCGTCCTTCGGGAGCCGGCATTGCTTTTCCACATGGGGAGCTGCTGACATGCAGCTCCCCGTGTGAAAAAGCAATATCATTTGGATTTTGAAAGATAGACCAGGTTTCCCTGCTCTCTCTTTCAAAATCCTAACGAAGTTTGCTATGGGAGGGTGGGAGACTTCCGCCCTCTCATAGCATACAACAGTGTGCTGGGGGTGGGTAGCCCAGGGCACTGTAGGAGCCGGCTCTGGCGGGTGGCGGTCCTCAGGACCCTCGAGGGCTCCAGGAGGGGGGTAACGCATCCCCCTTCCCCTATTAATTTACAAACATTTTGCCCCCGGGATTTGGTCCACCCGGGGGCTAATTATTAACGAAGCGCGCTTCGGGGTTTGTTTTTTTCCGGCCGGATCTGCGCACCCTGCGCGCATTTCGCTGATTTTTTTTTTTTTAAAAGGGGGCCCCAGGGGGTCCTTCTGGGACCCCCTAAGCAACACTAGAGGGTCAGAGTATTTCTACCCTGCCCCCTTTATATGTTTTAAACACTTATTCCCCTTACTTATTCAGCCTCGCTTCTACCGAGGCACAAAATGGCTGCCAACAGTTCCTGGTTTCGAAAGTAGACAGACACGTGACAGCCAATTAGCATTCAGCGTGTGATCGGGAGGGTGCGTGATCGGGAGGGTGCGCGCTCGGTTCGGGGAGGGTGCGCATACGGTGCGCTTAGGGTGCGCGGATCCTCTGAGGCCATAGATATATCTATCTTTTTTAGTCTAATTTTCTCAGGAACTACTGAACAGATTTACACCATTTATGCAAAAGGCATGGGTCTGAACTGAGGACTACCTCTTTGCCAGATTTGGTGTAATTCCGTTCAGCAGTTCGGGTTGTAGCTGCGTCAACAGGTCCTATGGGAAAATGCATGGGGAAAACGCGTTTTGGGACCCCCCTTTTTTCTCGGCCTCCGCTTGACGAATTACCCCAAAACTTTCAGGATAGGAGCGGACCGGAGCTGGCCAAAAGTTTGGAAAAGTTCACAAAGATTCGTCAACCGGTGCCAGACTTATTGGGAATATAATGTTGCGGATTTCCTATGGAAAATAGGTCCTAACTATAACTACCTACTGGCGACCGCCAGTAGGTAATATATATTATATATATATATTCACAAAAAAAACCATAGGTTTCAGGGACGTTATAGTTACAAACTCTTTGTTGGATTTATTGGATTCCTCTAAGATCTTTTTATAAATAGGGTAGCTGTGATGGTGGTTTTAATTTGTGACTCTAATAGCTGTATTTCAATCAGAATCAAGTGTTTAAAGATTCCATCTTACTATCTAAGATAGAGAAATTTAAGAAGGACCTGGCACGTTTTACTCATGAAAAGGTGTATCCTTACACGAGTGATGACTACACTCCATGTGAATTTAATAGAAAAGGACGACAACCAGGATCCTCTTATGCAACCTTGAGTTCAGAGGAAGGGTCAAGTGACTCTGACTCATCTACTAAGAATGGTCAACAAAATAGGGGTCACGGTAGGAACAACAGGCCCTGGAGGAATGGACCACCAGCTCCCCATTTTCAACAATGGTGGCCTCCAAGCCCGTGGGGCTTTGCCGCACCTCCATTTCAACCACAACTGGGACCTAATATAGGTCCATATCCACCTGCTCAAAACCAGCAGAATTTCAATAACCAGCCTTTTTTAGGATTTGGCCGTGGGCGCTCCAGAGGAAGACGGAGAAATCAACAGGCCCAAGTACACTGGAGCCCCTCACCATCTCCCATGGGCACCCAGAGCAACAAAAATAAATCTCTGCAGCAACCAGGGACCAGCCCAGAGACGACCTAGTTTTTAATCTTAGTTCCCGGACAGTGACTCCTGATGAACAACTAGTACTTTTCAGGGGCCTAGGATTTGTCTCCACTTGCAGAGGGGACCCCTTTCTTACACAATGCGAACTCGCAATTTGTTTTCGTAAGATACGATTACATTTCTTTTTTAAAAACAAAGAAATAGAAACATCCACTGATTTTGAAGATAAAAACACTGGCTTGAAGAAACAATCGATGTTTAACCCTCCTGCACACCTAGTACCTGCACAAGTTCTGACCTTCGAGAAAGCGGTCAGAGAGGATATTGAAGCACTCTATTTGGTAGAGAATAGATCTTTTTGCAATCTCCCAAAGAATGAACAACAAGCATTACGTACGCTCACTACCGATGACCGGATAACTATCAAACCGGCGGACAAAGGCGGTGCCATTGTCATACTTGACACCGAGACCTATTGCGCCAAATGTTTACGACAGTTCAGGGATAGAAGGTCGTACCATCCTTTGAAAATAGATCTCAATGAGAGGATTAAGAATTCCATTGCCATCATGGTAGAAGAAACAAGCAATGAAGGCTGGATCACCACCAACAAAGCAGCCTTTTTACAAACTAAGCGTCCAGTAATGCTGTACTTCTATGTACTACCTAAAGTACATAAACCACATGACCGCCACCGGGACGGCCAATTATTTCTGGTTTGGGCTCGATTTTGGAACCTCTGTCCACTTTTGTGGACTTTTGTCTCAGACCAATGGTCAAAGAGATGCAGACTTATCTCCAGGACACAAAGGATATTTTAAGTTTATTGCCTAAGGTGGAATTCAATTCGAACACTGATTTTTTGGTATTATTTGATGTAGAGTCCCTCTACACATCGATCCCCCAGGATGAAACACTTGATGTCATTGCACTGCTCCTGGAGAGTAAGGATTTGCAATCTATAACTCCTTTACAATTCATCATGTTGTGTGCGCAATTGGCGATGAAGGAGAACTTTTTCGATTCGAAGACACCATTTATCTTCAAATTTCAGGAACCAGTATGGGAAGCATTTCTGTTCCCAGCCTGGCTAACCTTTATGTCCATGGGTTTGAGCACGAACATGTGTTGTCAGAGATGAATCCCTTCCAAGAGTCTATCCGCTTGTGTAAGCGGTACATAGACAACATTTTTGTCGTCTGGCGTGGCAATTCAGAATCCATAACTATGTTCCTAACCTGGTTGAATACGAGGAACGATTTCCTGAGGTTTACAGTGGAATTTGATAAACACAAACTGTCATTTCTCGACCTTTTGATTTTTGCAACCCCGGGTGGTTTGGAGAGTGAGCTATTTAAGAAGCCTATGGCTAGAAATTCCCTGTTGAGTTATGATAGTCATCACCCCAAGTCACTCCGGGATAATTTACCATACAGCCAATTTCTCCGGGTTACGTAGAAACTGTTCAGCTAAAGAAAAATTTGAAAATCGTGCCATGGCTCTATCAAAACAGTTAAGAGCGTGGAAATACCCGAAGAAATTAGTGGGGCACTCCCTGAAATGAGCTGCCAATAACAATAGAGAGGCTCTTCTGGTTCCAGCTGTACCTAAATCCCCGCTGAACAGGATCACTTTTGTCAACACCTTCAGCACTTTGTCAAACAAGATTCAAAAGAGCGTGCGCAGACATTGGCCTATATTGAACATTGGCAATGAACAGATCCCTTTACCACTCTTTTCCTTTAAGAGAAGCACAAATTTACGTGACCAACTTGTCCATACCAGACCGAAGACCAAAACTTCACCAAGTGTAGGGACCCTGTGGGATCTGCTGGCAGTCGGTGGACACTTCCCCTGTGGGTCTTGTGCAGCTTGTCCCCAGACACAACAGTCCAAATCAATTGATATTGGGACAAACAGGCCCTGAATGCAGAATCGATTCACCAACTGCAATAGTGACAAGCTAATTTACCTTATAACATGTCCCTGTAAATATCACTATGTGGGCATGACCACCCGCAAGGTCAATACAAGGGTTCTAGAACACAAGAGCACTATTAGGTGCAAGAAACAGGCCACAAGACTTACAAGACACTTTCTGGACGCTAACCATCATGCAGATGATTTTACGTGTTTTTTAATTCATAATCAAAGGGGAATGGATCACTTGTACCTGCAACCAGGGTCCAATGTGTTCTATTCGTCAGTACTTAATCTTGGTACTTGGAGAACCCTCATTCACGTAGGCAAGTCGTATGGCGGTTTATCTTGATTCTCCGCCTTCATTTAAATACGTGACAGCATCATTATTGGGTACTACCAACCTTTTAGGTACTATCAACCTTTATCTCAGAGTATTTACTCGTATACCTTTCAGAATCGGGCAATACCCAATTCACACATATTTTTAGGTCCTGAAGAAAGCCCATTGACCGATCAGGGGCATCTTAAGGGCTGAAACATGTTGACCTTAGATCTGCACATTAACAGTGCAGCAGACTCATAACCAGTCCATCTCTGCACAAACTTCATCTTTTACTTCTTAGGTAGTATGAGAAACACTCTTTTAACACCATACCTCACTTAAGCACTTTTCACCCACCATTGACCTCTCATCACTACTGTGAAAACCAGTGGTTCCCTCCAGGTGAAGGAAGCATAAAAAAGAGACCCAATGATGATGCTGTCATGTATTTAAACGAAGGCGGAGAATCAAGATAATCCGCCATACAACCTGCCTACGTGAATGAGGGTTCTCCAAGTACCAAGATTGAGTACTGACGGATAGAACACATTGGACCCTGGTTGCAGGTACAAGTGATCCATTCCCCTTTGATTATGAATTATTGACAGGAAGCCGAATGGATTACAGCTTTTTCTAGCTCCCCCTTCTCTGATTAAAACAGAAGATTTTACGTGGACAGTCTTGGAACAGCCATTTATTCCAAAACACATCACCAATGTCTCGAAATATCTTCTTAATAGAGAACAGAAATGGGTCTTCAAGCTACAAAGCGATAAACAAGGACTCAATGATGAGATACCTTGGGTCGCTTTATGATTCAGCTGATCTATTATTCTGCAAAAGGATCAGTGTGACTAAACATTGGGTTAGGGTTCTTGTGATATTTCCTGTTATTTCTATACACCTTACAACACATCACTCGAGGCAGAACTCCCTGTACCCTTTTCAAGGAACACACTATAATGATAATTGATTCTATCCTAGTCTAATTCACAATTTAATAGTGTATTATATCATCATTAAACACTATTATGATTAATTTCCCATGAGGATTGTTCTATCCTTTGAACATCTGAACAACACATTACATGGCTATTTTTTCATTCCACTCATGAGGCCACACAAATCATCTGTAAACATCTGGCTCTCTGTCATCTGCTCATGGTATATATGTATATGTATATATATATATATATATATTCACTGAAAAAACCATAGGTTTCACACATGTTATAGTTAGCTGGACATTTTACTCATAAAAAACCAATGAAATTCCCCCGTTATAGTTAGTGCAGGCAACTATAACTCACGCGACCGCTACATGGGCCATGTACGCACGATGCGCTTCGCGCACCGTGCGCACATGGAGGACATATGATGCGCTTCGTTGTGAAAGGTAATATTTTAATTTTTCACATCTGTTATATGCCATGCACTAATGGTGCCCTTCGGGCACCATTTGCACATGGGGTGGAGAGAGTATGGCTAATTTTTTTTTTTTTATTAATTTTTATTTTTTCACTGATGTTATAAGCCATGCTCAAATGGTTCCCTTCGGGCACCATTTGCACACGGGGTGGAGAGAGTATGGATCATTTTTTTTTTTTTATTAATTTTTGCCGTACGCGTACGGTAAGCGTAATCGGCGAAATTATCGAAAAAATTAAAATTCCGTTTTTGGCCTTGGGGGATCTTTGAGGACTCCCTCAACATGGCTAGGTGCTTAGGAGCTGTCTAAACAGCCCCTTTACATGTTTTTGGCCTTTGTTTTTTAACCCCCTCTCAGCCTGCGAGAGAGAAAATGGCGGCCGCCGCTTCCTGGTTTCGACTGATTCGAATGTTTACTAAGATCTAACAGCCAATCAAAATCGCGTTCGCGCACGGCGGCGTGCGCGTACGGTAAGCGCACCGTAAGCGCACCGTAAGCTGGCTCAGATATATATATTGATTTAAAGGCTATTTTCTCAGAATCTACTGAACAGATTTACACCAAACCTACAAAAGGCACTTCCTTGACCTGTAGACTACATCTCTGCCAAATTTCAAGGAACTCTGTTCAGCCGTTCGGGCTGTAGCTGTGTCTAAAGGTCCTATGGAAAAATGCATGGGAAAAACGCGTTTTGGGACCCCCCTTTTATCTCAGCCCCCGCTTGACGAATCCCCCCGAGACTTTTAGGGTAGGAGCGTAGCGTAGCGCCCCATTAGTTTTGAAAATTTCGCGAGGATTCGTCGACCGGCGCCAAAGTTATTCCAAATAGAATGTTGCGGTTTTCCTATGGAAACAGGGTCCTAACTATAACTACCTACTGGCGACCGCCAGTAGGTAATATATATATATCTATATATCCACAGAGTTGCTTCTTCCGGACTGTCTGCGCCCCTTGGAGGGTGGCGCGCACGCCGGCGGAGCACACCGGCACACAATATCCACACCGTCACACTCTGGTAAGCGCGCTCTCAGAAAATCGCAGAACTCCGGGAGAATGATTGCACCACCATTTATTCCACAACGTGTTTCGGTTCAGACAACCTTGATCACGTGAAATGTTACACCCAATCACGAGACAACTTATTCTGTAATACAAATAGTGAAAAAGGACCAACCATGTTTCTATTTCGGACATCTTGGAATGCTCAAAAGCAAACATAATTCTTAGCATATATGATGTACTCTTGCATATGCGAAATGCTTTCTTATATACATTGCTTACATACATTTTATTTGCATGAATATTATCATGTTCAACCAACCATTTACATGATCCAATTGGCTGTATTGTGCAATGTCGATACTTTTCATCAATATTAGTTTCAATATAACTTTATCAATCCCTGATACGAACCGTATTACTGTGTTCAGTATGATGTACAAAAGAAAATGTAAATCTAGTATATAAATCTACTTTAAACAACACATTAGTCAAAGAAAGCCTAATTTAGGTCATTTCATAAACGTCTAAGAGTACAAAGGCAAAATCGCTATCCAAGTGGATCCTATCGTCATGATGCAGAATACATCGTCCGCATTCATATGTGTACTCTGAACAGTTGTAATCAATAAAGCAGCATGTGCAACATAAACATCAGGGACAAGGCATAAGAAACGAGAACACGAGCCTTAGTTTTCTGATTCTTGAACAATTCAATAAAGGACATCGAGGAGGAAACAGGGTTTTGGTACTCGGGCAAAAAGAGTCGAGACATATTATTAATTTTCAAACAAGGGTCCCTGGGGGCCTGAATCAAGATGAAGAATTAGCGGTACATCTCAAAGAATAGTATGTTTTCAATATCATTTTTAACATCATTGTTTATCCTGATATCTAATCTATTTTTCCTTCTATAATTGAACTTCAATGAGGCTAGGCAGTACAAGTACATATATAAGTTTTAATGAATATATCATTTGGGTACGTAATGCAAGATTATGTGAATTCCATCTTGTGAATTTTACTCTGTGATTTTTACCCTGTACATTAGTGTTCTTCCTCTATAGCAGTTTAATAGACATCTATATACATCTATTGATCATTTTGTATTTGCTATTCTGTGGATGGCAATAAGAGAATATAATGTGGAACATGATGTCCACACTGGTTTTTAATTAGTCTCTCTTTGTCTTTTCTGTTTCCTTTTTCTTTATTTCGCACAGGAGGAAGGAAGGGGCCCACTCACGGGGTTCACCTACACGGGCTGCCTACCCTTTCTACTTCCCTCTTTTTCTCGTGCGGCACTTCAGAACCCACATGAGACTTCTTTCGAGCACTCATGAGATGAGTCATTAGTATATATTGTAGTAGGACCTTTTATATTTTAGTTTCAAATATAAATGAGGACACACTGGTGCATAGAGGACTGTGGGCACTTGCTCGTGTTCTCGTTTCTTATGCCTTGTCCCTGATGTTTATGTTGCACATGCTGCTTTATTGATTACAACTGTTCAGAGTACACATGTGAATGCGGACGATATATTCTGCATCATGACGATAGGATCCACTTGGATAGCGATTTTGCCTTTGTACTCTTAGACGTTTATGAAATGACCTAAATTAGGCTTTCTTTGACTAATGTGTTGTTTAAAGTAGATTTATATACTAGATTTACATTTTCTTTTGTGCATCATACTGAACACAGTAATACGGTTCGTATCAGGGATTGATAAAGTTTTATTGAAACTATTATTGATGAAAAGTATCGACATTGCACAATACAGCCAATTGGATCATGTAAATGGTTGGTCGAACATGATCATATTCATGCAAATAATATTTATGTAAGCAATGTATATAGGAAAGCAGTTCGCATATGCAAGAGTACATCATATATACTAAGAATTATGTTTTCTTTTGACCATTCTAAGATGTCCGACATAGAAACATGGTTGGTCCTTTTTCACTGTTTGCATTACAGAATAAGTTGTCTCGTGATTGGGTGTAACATTTCACGTGATCAAGGTTCTTTGAACCGAAACACGTTGTGGAATAAATGGTGGTACAACCATTCTCCCGGAGTTCTGCGATTTTCTGAGAGCGCGCTTACCAAAGTGTGACGGTGTGGAGATATATATATATATATATATATATATATATATATATATATATATATATATATATATATATATATATATATACATATATATATATATATATATATATATATATATATATTACCTACTGGCAGTCGCCAGTAGGTAGTTATAGTTAGGACCTATTTTCCATAGGAAATCCGCAATATTCTATTTTGAATAACGTTGGCACCGGTTGATGAATCTTCACGAAATTTTCCAAACTTTTGGCCAGCTCCGGTCCGCTCTCATCCTGAAAATTTCACGGTGATTCGTCAAATGGGGGCCGAGAAAAAAGGGGGGTCTCAAAATGCGTTTTCCCCATGCATTTTCCCATAGGACCTGTTGACGCAGCTTCAGCCCGAACTGCTGAACGGAATTACACCAAATTTGGCAAAGAGGTAGTCCTCAGTTCAGACTCGTGCCTTTTGCTTAAATGGTGTAAATCCGTTCAGTAGTTCCTGAGAAAATTAGAGTTAAAAAGATAGATATATCTGGGCGGAGCCTAACCACACATCTCATCGTGAGATCTGATTGGCTGTCAGTACTTCATCCAAGAAGTGTTGGCAGCCATCTTGGGACCAATATACATGATAGCACCTCATTAAAAAGCATTGCAGTTAATAGAAGGTGTTAAGACTTTAGTTACATTATAAATAATTTGTTGATGGTACCATACTCATTTTAGGAATTGTGGTGTGTTCTAAGGTGATTTTACCATGTGAAAAAGCCTTCTGCTGTGATATCATGAATCATGTTTGAGAGAAAACAATTTTCTCATGCTTTTCCCACAGAGGTTTGGAAGGTGATCTATAAGCTAAACTGAGAGCATATTTTCTGTAAATTCACATTATCTTTCTCAGTCATGTGAGAATGAAGTCTGACATTCTCAGTAAAACATGTACATCCAACAAGGGCAGAGACTGTCAGTTGATTCCTTTGTGTTCTACTGCAGCTTCCCAGAGTGTTCTAAAGAACTACTAGAGCGCCAACAGTCCTACTTATGACAAACGTATTGCACACCTGAAGCCATCTTGAATGGAATAAAGTGGTAACTCTTAAAACATTTAATTTAAAAAGGAACAAAATGAGGGGGTTCATTTTGCCATAGAAAGTATGATTAGTGCTGCAGAAAGAAAAATTAGGGCACATTTTGAGTGACTTCTCAAATCCTCTTCTATTTCATTAAAAAACTTCTGACATGCAGACTGAAACATGCACTTTCAAATGTAGCACAAATATCACCCAGATGTAGCCCAAATATAGCCCAATGACAGAATGTCCCAGAGTGTTCTAACGAACAACTAGAGCGCTAACAGTCTTACTTATGACAAAAGTATGGCACACCTGAAGCCATCTTGATTGGAATAAAGTGGTAACACTTAAAACATTTAATTTACAAAGTAACAAAATGAGGGTTTTTTTGCCATAGAAATTATGATTAGTGCTGCAGAAAGAAAAATTAGGGCACATTTTGACTTCTCAAATCCTCTTCTATTTCATCAAAAAATTCTGACATGCAGACTGAAACATGCATTTTGAATACCAGCAGCAGACTTCCCTGGTGAGAAGTAGCTTTACTACAGTGATCTAATGAGCAACTAGAGTGCTAACATTCAGAATTTATGGCAAATGTGTGACACATCTGAATGCCTTCTTGATGGAACCAAAGTAAAAAACTGAAAGTATTTCCTACTGAGGAGACTGCAGTAAATGAGGAAATTAGGAAACTTCATAACAAATAAATCCCCCAAGATGGCCACCAGAGACAAAAGAGCCCAAATGTAGCCCAAATATCACCCAGATGTAGCCCAAGTATAGCCAACGACAGAATGTCCCAGAGTGTTCTTAAGAACAACTAGAGCGCTTCCTGTCTTACTTATGACAAAAGTATGGCACACCTGAAGCCATCTTGATTGAAATAAACTGGTAACACTTAAAACATTTAATTTAAAAAGGAACACAATGAGGGGGTTCATTTTGCCATAGAAATTATGATTAGTGCTGAAGAAAGAAAAATTAGGGCACATTTTGAGTAACTTCTCAAATCCTCTTCTATTTCATTAAAAAATTCTGATATGCAGACTGAAACATGTACTTTTAATACCAGCAGCAGACTTCCATGGTGAGCAGTAGCTTTACTACAGTGATCTAATGAGCAACTAGAGTGCTAACATTCAGAATTAATGGCAAATGTGTGACATATCTGAATACCTTCCTGATGGAATCAAAGTAAAAAACTGAAAGCATTTCCTACTGAGGAGACTGCAGTAAATGAGGAAATTAGGAAACTTCATAACAAATAAATCTCCCAAGATGGCCACCAGAGACAAAAGAGCCCAAATGCAGCATAAATATCACCCAGATGTAGCCCACATGTAGCCCAATGACAGCAGTGTGCAAAACACTTATTTTTTGTGTATTTGCAGTTTTATATAGTGCAGACTTGTCAGGTATTGGAGTGCTTTACATGAGCATTGGTTACATCACACAAGATCAAATTCATTTTGGTTGTAGACATGGGGAGATGATTTGACCAGAATCACAGAATGTTGAGCTGAAGCAGAAACTCCAACCTGGTTCCCCAGTTGCAAAGTCTGCAGCTCTGGAAGTAACACCACATCCTCTCCCCTAAGTGCAACATTTAATCAAGTGGTCAACTGGATAAAAAAACATAAAGATTACAAATCATTTAAAAGTTCTTTGTCGCTATTTGAAAACTCAGAAAATATGTCCTCATTTTAGTTTTTTGGAGCACTAACCATAATTTTGATGCAAATAAGACCCCCTCATATATGTAATTTCTAAAGGAAATGCTCTAGGTATTACAGTTTTGATTACATCAAGATGACGTCCATAAATATAGAATGTTAGCAATCTAGTTGTTCATTGGGATACTGTTGAGAGGCAGAGGCCAGGGGCACGGACTCTGAAAATTGAAGGCAGGTAGGAGAGTGCAGAGGCAACAATTTGACCACACTGGGCAGGCAGGAAGGGCAGTGGCAGCACAACAGACTATGGAGGGCAGTAGAAAGGGGGGCAGGGGCAACAAACCAACAATACAGGACTGGCAAGAGAGGCTGTGGCAATATAATAGACCATTGTGGGCAGAAGGAAGAGGCAGTGGTAGTACAACCATACATGCCAATAGACCCGTTTCAGCCAGGAAACGTCCAATGTTTTTAAGCTCAAATGGGCTTTATGTGATCTGTCTCCTGTCTACAATCTCCTCTTTTTCAATGTAACTCAAAGGGGAAAATCAATACCCCAGTTTTTTTTCAAAATCTCCCTCTTACCAAGTTCAAAATGTTCGCAAGTATGGTACATTGGATCATGGTAGGCAGGAGGAATTGGGGTAGGGACATGGACTTGGATAACAGAGGACAGGAGGGACATGGAGAAGTGCACTAAACTGACCTTACAGGGCAGGCATCAGTGTTTGCAGCAGCACAATACACCACACAGGGCATGCGGGACGGGAGTGAGCACAACAATCCATAGAAAGCAATAGGGAGGGGACAGGACCATGCACATGGACAACAGAGAACAGAGGGGAAAGAGGCAATGGTAGCTAGCTGACCATAATGGACAGACAGGAGAGAAATCTGCAGCATAACAGACCATAAAGGGCAGGAGGGACGGATCAGGGGCATTACAATGGAACAAACAAGCCAGGAGGGAGGGAATAGGGATCTGCACATGGAAACAGAGGGCTGGGGGCAAGGGGCAGGGCAGGAGCAGCAAGATGACCATGGAGGTCAGGCAGGATGGGCACTAGAAACAAGACACACCATGGAGAGCAACAGTGAGACTATGATGGCATACACACAGACCATGGAGGGAAGGTGGGAGGAGGTCAGGGGCAGCTAGCTGACATAACAGGGAAGGTGGGAGGGGCATTGGCAGCACAGAAGACCATGCATGGCAAGCGGGAGGGTTAGTGGCAGCACAATGGCTATGATGGGCAAGAAGGGGGGAGGAGGGGCATGCACAAAGGACCATGGAGGATAGAAGGGAGGGTCAGGACCTGGGCACAGACAAGAGAGTTCAGGGGAAGGGGCCTCAACAGACCGCGCGGGGCAGGCAGGAGGAGCAGTTGCAGCACAACAGACCAGGGAGGGCAGAAGGGTGTGGCAGTAAAATGGCCCATGGAGGACAGGAGGAAGGGGATAGGGGCATGGCATGTGGACAGGCAGGGTGGAGGTGGCAGGGACAGGTTACAGTCATCTGACAATGCTAGGCAGGTGGGAGGGGAGTGGCAGCTCAACAGAACACTCAGAGTAGATAGGAGTGGCAGGTCCATGGAACATGGTGGGCAAAAAGGATGGAGCAGGGGCATGCACAAAGACATCAGAGGGCAGGGGGAAGGGCAATAGGGGCAGCAAGCTAAGCACAGAGGCTAAGCAGGAGGTCAATGATGTGCCATAGAATTGGGCAATGGAGGGCAGGAGAAGTGGACTGGTACATCATGCTAAATGGAGGGCAGTGGCAGCACATCAGACCATGCATGGGAGGAGGGAGGAGGCTAGTCCATGGATTTAGACAACAGAGGATAGGGAGGAGGTGGATGGGGCAGCAAGCTAACTGTTCAGAGAAGGTGGCTATTAGGAACTTTATTGTTTTTAAAATGTGTGTCTGTGCGAACTACTTAAAATATGAACAAGTATGCAGCATAATCTCACTTTTATTCAGGTAGAAGAGGTCGTTTGTGACTGTGACTCCGGAATCACTTGGCAGAGACACCCCCTGACCCTCCACCCCCCATCGCAAAATGTAATGCCTGTGAAAAGGGTAGGTGGACGCAGTGTTATATAGAACATAGTCCTGAGAGCACAATTGAAAATGAAAACTAGATATAGTATATGGTTTAAACTATTCACCAAAAAGTGTGATATAAGATGAACCGGGGCATGAAATATAATATGCAATACATTGTGGGCAATGACAGATTCATTGGAGAGCGCGGGACAGCACAGGCACTAGCGCGTGCTATGCGATATGCGCCTTGGAGTGTAATATGCACAGGGCAGTGTTGTGTAACCTAACTAGTCTCTAAAGTTGTAATATAAAATATGTGCTGGGGAGTGTAACGTTGCATATGCACTGTGACAAAGATATGGATCCCAGATTGAAATATGTATAGCATAGCGCTGTGCGTTATAACATAGGCATCGAGGAAGGCACGTTAGATGGGGCAATATAACCCGTGCGAATGCAAGTGTGGCATGACATATTCATGGGGTGGTGTTACAGTGCACATGGGCTAGAGAGTGTCATAGCATACGCAGTAGCTGGTGGAATACAACACAGAGGTGTGTGGCACTCGGCGGGCACTGGTGGGTGTAACACAGCATTGGGCTCAGCCAGGAGCACGCTGTGACTCTCAAGTGAGGTTCGTCTCCTTTCCAGAGAGTAAAATAAAAGGTATTACACATCCGGCGGTGGATGTGTGTTTTATTAACCGTGTAGGGGGTTTCTTGCATAGTTTGGTCGAATTTTTGTCGAATCCCCTTTGAATGGCTTGGTGTGCGTGTGTATTAAATGTGCCCGTCAATAGCTACCCATGTTTGTATAAATAAACAACAAGGGTGTCTACTTGGAGAGTACCCACTGGCGGGGGCGCCGGGATTAGGCACGGTAGGGCGTCAGACACGTCAGAGCTTCACTAGCGGTGTTAATACATTCCATGTGGATTCATTGTATGCATAGTCGCCTTTTAATGAATATCACGCAAATCGTCATGGTGATAGGTACATACGGTTTGTCCAGCATGTCCTAGGTGTTTCTATAAATATATATTTTTTTTAAATAATAAAAAACAAAGGCCGGCCCCGGGGGATGGAGCCCCCGGGGCCATAAGTGGCCTGAGGAGGAGGGCAACGCAGCCCCCCTCCTAAAGAATTTTTTTTTAAAAAGGCCATGACCCGGGGGTTGGGGTCCCCGGGGCCGATTAAGGCCTTGGGAGGGGGGCCACGCGGCCCCCTTCCAAATTTTTGTTTTTTAACAAAACAAATTAGGGTGCAGGCCCTGGGGGATGGGGTCCCCAGGGCCAATATATTAGAAAAAGAAGGGGGGCCACACAGCCCTCCTTCTTAAAAAAATAAAATAAATAAAAGACCAGCATCGCGCCGGAGGCCACGCCCCCTCCTTGGAGCACTCTGCAAACGCGCCCCCTGGCCAGTTGTAAGTTGGGGAAATAATTCCCCTTCAATCCTGAGGGTCCCTGGGGGCTAACTAGCCCACCAGGTGCTTCCAGTAAGCGCCACTGAGCTGCGTTGCAGAGAGGTGGTCCAGGCCGTGCCACTTTTTACACTTCTCGGCAACGCAGCTCTGTGGCGCTTACTGGAGGTACCTAGTGGGCTAGTTGGACCCTAGGGACCCTCAGGATTCAAATTAACTTAATCTCCCAACTAAAAACGGCCACAGGGCGTGTTTACACAGTGGTGAAGGGAGGGGACGGGGCCTGAAATAACGTGTGCAAACACGCCCTGTGGCACGTTTTAAGTTGGGGAAATAATTTACCTTCAATCCTGAGGGACCCTGGGGGCCAACTAGCCCACCAGGTGCTTCCAGTAAGCGCCACTGCGCTGCGTTGCAGAGAGGTGGTCTAGGCCGTGCCCCTTTTTACATCTTTCTGCAACGCAGCTCTGTGGCGCTTACTGGAGGTACCTAGTGGGCTAGTTTGACCCTAGGGACCCTTAGGATTCAAGGGGACTTAATTTCTCAACTTAGAACGGCCACAGGGTGCGTTTACACAGTGGTGAAGGAGGGGACGGGGCATGAGGTGACGTGTGCAAACACGCCCTGTGGCGCGTTTTAAGTTGGGGAAATAATTCCCTTTCAATCCTGAGGGACCCTGGGGGCCAACTAGCCCACCAGGTGCTTCCAGTAAGTGCCACTGCTCTGCGTTGCAGAGAGGTGGTGCAGGCCGTGCCCCTTTTTACACCTCTCTGCAATGGCGCTTACTGGACGTACCTAGTGGGCTATTTTGCCCCTAGGGACCCTCAGGATTCGAAGGGACTTAATCTCCCAACTTAAAACGGCCACAGGGCGTGTTTACACAGTGGGGAAGGGAGGGGACGGGGCCTGAGGTGATGTGTGCAAACACGCCCTATGGCGCGTTTTAAGTTAGGGAAATAATTCCCCTTCAATCCTGAGGGTCCCTGGGGGCTAACTAGCCCACCAGGTGCTTCCAGTGAGCGCCACTGAGCTGCGTTGCAGAGAGGTGGTCCAGGCCGTGCCACTTTTTACACTTCTCTGCAACGCAGCTCTGTGGTGCTTACTGGAGGTACCTAGTGGGCTAGTTGGACCCTAGGGACCCTCAGGATTCAAATTAACTTAATCTCCCAACTAAAAACGGCCACAGGGCGTGTTTACACAGTGGTGAAGGGAGGGGACGGGGCCTGAGTTAACGTGTGCAAACACGCCCTGTGGCACGTTTTAAGTTGGGGAAATAATTCACCTTCAATCCTGAGGGACCCTGGGGGCCAACTAGCCCACCAGGTGCTTCCAGTAAGCGCCACTGCGCTGCGTTGCAGAGAGGTGGTCTAGGCCGTGCCCCTTTTTACATCTCTCTGCAACGCAGCTCTGTGGCGCTTACTGGAGGTACCTAGTAGGTGTTTTCAATGTAGTCTGAGTGTCTTTTAACATAGCACTGGCTCTAGGACTGGTTAGTCAGACTCAGTTACCACCAGTATCCGTCTGAAAAAGTTGAAGGTACAGGATGATTTTGCAACAAGGCTTCTTTCTGCTCTTCTGTTTGTTCTTTCTGCACGTTATTCTTCTTCCTGCACTTTTCTTCGTCTTTGAGGAATTCTGTTGCTTCTTTCTGCATTTCTTTCTTTTCTTTCTGTGCGTTTTTCTTCTTTCTGAAGTACCGGGTATTTTAGACCCAGCGGTGCAGGGGCACACACCCTATGACTTCTGGGTTCACCCTGTTCCAGACCTACAGAAACACAGAGTCTTCTGGGTGAAGTCAAAGATTCGTTTATTGGCTGCAGACCAATTACAGGTATCCTAGAAGTACAACAGCGTGTATGTTCTCAGGAGACTGCTGAAAATCATAGGAGCGGGCTTCTCCTTAAGTACAAAATATCATGCTCCAGGCACACATTCCTTGGTTTACGATATGGCCATTACAAGTATACATTACAAACGAAAAAGCAGAGTCATGATGACCATCCAACATTCCAGTTCGGCCAGCCCACAATGATTTACACAGTAAGGTTCAGATCCCACATCGGATGTCAATAGACCCCCCAATAAACATGAGCATCTCCTGTTTTGGGAAACAAGTCATAAAGCAGGAACAAGCAGGTGTGGAAGAGATTAGCCGGGGGATTGTGTAGAATGAAAGGGTTTTATGACGGGTCAAGCCCTGATGCTAATCACAGGTGGACGGAGGAAGGGGAGCTCGTGAGACCGGTTTGACCTGGGGCAGCAGAGCCAGCTGCCCAGGTCACAGAGAAGTCAAAGGAGAAGCCCTTGTACTGTGAGGCCCGTATTTACTCCATTATAGCCTATGTGAGGGCAATGACAAGATGGCCACTGCTTCCAAAATGGAACCCGCGTAGTGAAGCAGAATAACGTGTACACAGTGCATTCATAGCTAGAACGATATATAAAGCACTCGTACATGCCGCATTTACCATTTGCGGTTTGCTAATACCAAGATAGACAGGGGTAGGGCCCTGTCCCCTACGCGGTCCCGAATATTAAAGTACGACAGACCCTCCTTTTGCCCTTACATAGGCAATCACTATACTCCTCTTAATCCGAGTCTAGGTCAATGTTCACAAAGTCATGGAGATGTTGCTGTAGCATCATTCTATTACTTAGCTCGTCCCTCGATACAGGTTTCCTTACACATAAGGTAGCACAGAGGCCACATATCGCAGGAGCACACTGTATGCACAGACAGAACAGGAAAAGAATGGCTAAGATCATTCCGATGACCATCAGAACTTTCCAACCCCAGGCAGATATCAATTCCCAGAACCACCCCACCAGTGACCAATCTCCCTTATCCACGTGTATGGATTCAGATATTTTATGGAGTTTGGAGATGGCTTGATACACTGTTGGAGCATTATCTGGTATGAAAATGCAGCAACTGGATTGGATGACCTTGCATACCCCACCGCGGTCTGCAAGAATAACGTCTAGAACCATGCGGTTCTGCAAAGTCATAAGGCGATCCGCTTGGAGCTCAGCCGTCAGATTACCAAGGGCACCAGCCGTTACATTGACAGTGGATTCAATCACACGAGTCAGCTGTCTCAGGTTCCTACTATTCACCATAGGTCCCCAAAACGGCAGGAAACCCAAGAAGAAGTCTCCTGCTTCCTGACCCGCAGTATCCTCCTTACTAATCACACCTCTCACAACTCTGGTCTTGTGATAGTCAGAGGCAGCAGTAAATGTCGGCGGTAGCAAGTTCGCAATATAACATGTGCCCGAGAAATCAGGGGGCAGCCATGTATATGCTCGGTCACTACAGATGAAATATGTGCCCTTGGCAGCCAAAAACGCAGGGGAAAACTGTGACGGGAAGGTGTACGTTTCAGTACAGTCACTTCTTCCCAGTTGAGCTCTAGGATTCTGACCATTACCCTGTAAGCAGAACCGACCCATGTGGGGTACGACCCAGATTGGAGATGAGATTTTTCGCTGTCTTTCACCCAGACTAATACTATACCCCGTCGCGTTCCATCTTATATAAGGTCTCAACTCTTCTTTGGGAATGGATGAGTATGCATCGATATCCCTACTCATATCGGCAACTCCTTTTATCAAAGCCTTATTATTGGTGATAGGTCTGATGGAACGCGGTTGGCGAGGGGAGTATGTATCTAGAGCATAGAGAAACATGGTCTGGAATGCCCATGACGATCCATTGTAACTATACGGCAGCACCAGGTAGGGAATACCCTTGTTAATGGTATGTGGCATTAACCCACACACCCAGCAATTGGTCGTATTCATTACTAGTTGGTGCTGGTGCAAGATTTGGATAAACGAGTTATTTACGAACTCCGATCGTCTGGTCTGTTCGTGCTCAGGCAAAGGGTGAAAAGAGTGAGAGGAGGCAGTAGAAAGAGGTATAGGCTGTTCAGTGGGTTCAATGGGCTTTTGAGCGGAGAAGAACACAAATCCTACAATAAACATTATTATACTACACAGTGTAAAAAGGCACAAAAAGACAAAACATTTACTTTTTACAATTCTACACATCCTTGCGTTAAAGTTCATTTCCTCAATCGGTCTCTCCATCTTAAAAAACTCCATCCTCTACTCGGGCCGCTCGCGGTGGATGAGTTTCTTCTGCTAAGGAGTACGCCTGTCAGTCCAGGGAAACGCCCTAGACCAACCAGAACCGTTGACCTAGCGTCTTCGGCCTGTACCCCAAAGTCTTGGCACCGCGACCCTGCGGCAGAACCCGGATGGTGGTTCGAAAAACAAAAATCAAGAAAGTCCTTCAGACGGGAGATCAAAAAATGTCAAAAAGGAAATAGTGAGGAAATCTTTATTTGTCCATGGGCCTAGGTCTCAAATTATAGCGGAGACGGCCAGGTGCTGTTTGGTCTTGAAACAAAAGTTCAGGCTCAGTGGTGTCCAGTCGATTTGATGGTGGCACAGCTTCCTGCAGAATATTGTCACTCTCTTGGTCTGAAACTGTGCCTCTTATGCGTGAGTCACTGAATGGTACAAAACGAGGTACAGTGTCTGTCTCAGAGTCGGCGATACCCTCCTTGACCCACTGGTCATATGGCAGAGGCAAGGGGACTACTTTACAGTGGGTACCATGGATCCAGTGTTTCTTCCCTTTCACTCGCACTGCTGATCTTGTCGAAAGAAGAACAAGATGAGGGCCGATCCAGCGAGGCTCGTCGTTGCTCTTGCGCTGGAACTTTCGGACTAGCACCCACGTACCAGGGTTGATAGGGTGTCCAGGAGGTTCAGAAGCTTGGGGAAGAGTATCATGTACCTGTTGGTGCAAAACACGCAGTTTAACAGTCAAATCATACAGGTAATCGAGCAGTACTGGATGCTCTATCTCACTGAACTTCGTAGGCCTCGGTACACCCCATACGTTGGCTGGACGGCCAAAAACAACCTCGTAAGGGCTAAGTCCCACTCGTGAGTGTATGGTCATTCTGGTGGACAGGAGTGCTAGAGGCAGAGCGTCAGGCCATTTAAGACCGGTGCTCGCCTGGATTTTGGCCAGCTTGAGCTTTAAGGCTCCATTGTAGCGTTCTACTAATCCAGCTGATTGGGGGTGATTTGCAGCATGGAACTTCTGCTTTATCCCTAGCCCTTCACATACATTCTTCATTACTTTACCCACAAACTCACTTCCATTATCACACCACACCATTCTTGGCATCCCAAACCTAGGGAAAAACTCTTTCACAAGGGCTTTGGCTGTGGATAGGGCAGTGTTATCTTTCAGAGGATAAGCCTCTATCCATTTTGAGAAAGCACAAACAACCACCAGTACATATTTCAGGTTGTTGCACCTTTCCATGTGAATAAAGTCCAGCTGCAAAACTTCAAATGGACATGATGGGGGTGCAAAGTGACCAGCTGGAGTTGGGGTTCCCCTACCAGGGTTGTACTTCAAGCATACTATGCAATTCTTGACCACATTCTCTGCACACTTGGGAATCCCAGCATTCTGCCATACTGGAGCCAACAACTTGCATATACCTTTCGTACTGATATGTGCCATTCCATGTGCCATAGTAACCACTGGAAGTACATATGCATCAGGCAACAACCATCGCCTATGTTCTGTCAGATCAATCCAACAACCATTCTCATCCAACTTACCCATACTTTCTCTCCACTTGCTTAACTCTTCCTCTGTGGCTTCAGCTTGAAGCGACTTCACACTCTCTATTGTGTTCTCACACATTCCCACATCATTAACCCATCTTGCGGGGCCTGCAACATACATTCTAGTCTTCACATGCTGTGCTGTTTCTTTCGCGGTCTCATCAGCAAACGCATTCCCACGTCCAACATCATCTGTGACTTTCCTGTGCGCACTGCATTTCATGATCGCAACTTGCAACGGTAGGGTCAGTGACTCAAGGAGATCATTCACCAACTTGCCATTCTGAATTTTAGCTCCATGCGAAGTCAGGAACCCACGTTCCTTCCACAGCCGCCCAAAATTATGAGCCACGCCAAAGGCGTACTGGCTATCTGTGTATATATTTACTCTCATTCCTTCAGACAACACGCATGCTCTCGTGAGAGCGATTAATTCTGCTGCTTGGGCCGAATTATGTGGCACTCGTGCAGTTTCCACGACCGTGTGCAAAGTCGTGATAGCATATGCAGCAGTCGTGTCACCATTAGGGAGCTTGAAACATGAACCATCTACCCATAAAGTGTCATCACACTCAGTCAGGGGAGTATCTTTTAGATCTACTCTCCCTTTCGTCTCTTCTTCTGTTCTGAACAGACAGTCATGTTGCTCAATCTCATCTGAGTCTGCTGGAATTGGCAACAATGTGGCTGGATTCAGCGTATTGCATCTTTTTATGTGTATGTGATTTGCTAACAGTGTAAGTTCATAACCTGATAATCGCGCACTAGTCAAGTGTTGTGTCTTGGTCCTATTTAATAATGTGTCTACAGCGTGTGGAACCATAACAATCAATGTATTGTCCATTACCAAACCAGCAGATTGTCGGATAGACATCGCTGCAGCAGCTGTCGCTCTCAGACAGCTTGGCAATGCCCTTGCTACAGGGTCCAAGGTTGATGAGAAATATGCGCATGGGCGCGGTCTGTCGCCAAAAGGCTGTGTTAACACTGATAACGCACATCCATCTTTCTCGTGAACATACAATGTAAAAGGCTTACTGTAGTCGGGGGTACCCAACACAGGTGCTGAACATAATGCATTACGCAATTCCACAAAACTTTTCTGGCACTCTTCAGACCATGGGATAGGATTCGGTGTGTCTTTGCATGTTAAGGCTAACAAAGGTTTTGCCAATAAAGAAAAACTAGGGATCCAATGCCTACAGTATGAAGTGATGCCCAAAAAAGCACGTACTTCTCTCTGTGTTTTTGGCACACTCAACTGTGCAATGGCTTGAATTCTTTCTGGGGTCAGTTTCCTTCCCTCCTTCGATAAGAGATGACCTAAGTAGGTCACTTCTTGTCGACAATATTGCAGATTAGAGAGAGACACTTTGTGATGGAAAGCGGATAAATGGCGCAACAATGACAATGTGGCTTCTTTGCAGATCTTTTCAGTATCCGCAGCGATTAGTAAATCGTCCACGTACTGAATCAGGATAGCGCCACTAGGTAAAACAAGTGCATCAAGCTACGCTTTCAAAGCTTGACTATATATTGATGGACTTTCACAGTAGCCCTGGGGAGCGCGTTTGAAGCGGAAGCTTCGGCCTCCCAGACTAAAACCAAAAATGTCCCTGCTCTCTTCTGCAATTGGGATACTAAAGAAAGCATTTTTTAAATCAATCACTGAAAACCATGCAGCAGAGGCTGGAATCATCGTTAACAAGGCGGTTATATCGGGGACAACCGGAAACTGTGGCACAACAATCTTATTAACCTCTCTAAGATCGATCACAAATCTGTAAACAGGTGGCTGTGAAGGATCCGTTCGTTTTAAGACAGGTAAAATCGGACTATTGCAAACGTTGCCTCTTGTCTCTTCAATCACACCCTTATTAATCAAGTCGCTGACAATGTCTAACAATGCTTTCTGCCCTTCATTAGAGATCTTGTACTGGGGAATACGTGGCAGTCTGACATTAGCCTTTAAAGTCACCACATATGGCGGTATCTCCAAGAGGCCCACATCATTGGGACCAGTAGCCCAAAGGGCATCCGGAAGGGATGACAATTCAGGCGGCATTTTGTTTTTAGACAAGTACATTGGGGAAATCACTTTCTTGCCTAATGTAAGTTGTACTCCTGAAGGAGAACAATACAGTGTAGCATGCAATCTTTTCAACAAATCTAATCCCAGTAAATTCTCACCACAACCTGTTGTCAGAATCAGGGGTGCTTTCAGCTCGCAAGGTCCAACAGAAAGTGACATGGGACTAGAAATCGGGTTCCTAACTGGGGCGCCAGAAAAACCTACTGAAACATTTATATCGCCAGACAAAGGTGCGCCAGGGAGTTTTGAATGCATGATTGAACTCTTTGCAGCACCAGTGTCTAGCAGAAAAGGCTCCGTTACATTTGCTGTAGTCACCTCAACATATGGTCCGCTCTGATCCACTGGCACTGAAACAACTCCCTCTCTCTGTCTATGGCTGTCCTAGTAATCATTATTTTCTGCATCACCGTCCTCTGCATAATAATCATTATTATAATACTGGGCCGTATTACTAATCGCGTTAGCTTGCTGATCAAAGCTATTGATGGTATTTTGAGGCGGCAGAGGACGCGCATTCTGGGGAGCATTTCCACGCCCTCTGCCTCTAGGAGCTTGCTGACCACCCCTACCTCTTGCGCCATACGCATTACCGTTCCGCTGCATTAATTTAGGACAACTATATTTATAATGACCTTCCTCTTTGCAGTATGAACATTGGTTGGGACCTACAGGGACACGTGGTTGATAATACCCATTCATTTGCTGATTGTTCTGAAACTGTTGGGGTTGGTGATAGACACCTTGGGGTTGCCTATAATTATTCTGACCTCCACGTGGCGGATAGGCCTGCTGTAAAAGGACCTTTGTCTTTAATTCCTTCTTTTCTGTTCTATCTTTCTCATCTTTATCTCTATTTTCATAATACTGTGCAGTAGCCAGTATTTGCGCTGAAGAAGAAACAGCCCAAGAACTTTCTGAATCTTTTAACTTTTTACACAGGTCAGGAAGTAAATTCTGCACAAACTTATCCACAAACAGCCGTTGGCCACCCTCAGTACTCATATCCTGCCCACTGTGATCAATAAACGTTTCTTCAAACCTAGTAAAGAAGTCTGACACTGTCTCATCTTTCTTCTGCTTGCATGCAGACAACTTGTCCCAATTTACGCGCATCGCAGGCATTATTGTCTTCATATACGTGATGATTCTACCAGGCAGTTCAGCTACTAAAGGTTCTGGTTTCGCACCACCAGTTTGTCTAGCATCAGCAGCAACAATGTTAGCCCATGTATCCCCTAGTTCTGCATTGTGATCTACATTACGAATTGACCCCCATAGGGGCTGTGGAACAACATTACCAAACAACATGTCTATGTCGGCCAGATTCATAACGCATGACCCTGCCGTCTGCGACAACTCTTTATAATAACCTGCTGGGTTCTTACGGGGATCAGGCAAGGACTGCTTAAGCGCTAACACCTCAGAGCGCTTCCATGGAACATGCACCCAAACACGCTGGAAATGCGCTGCCACAGCGGGGTTACCACCGGCAGCTGCAACCGCTTCCTTCCATACCGGGGGAACTTCTCTCATAGGGTATTGTCGCGCTTTTACCTTTTTCCCCACAAGGGCATCTTGTTCAAACAATGATTGTTGGCAATCATCATTCCTAAAGGACAATACAACCGCAACTGCTTTATCTACTCCGCGGTCCACAATTATACCAGTTCCAAAATCAAATCTCACTCTACACAATTCCTGCGGGTTCGGATTTTTACCACTATCCTCCAATTCTTCACAGAGAATTTCGCACATTTTCTCAAACACATATCTCTGTTTCGGGGCATCCCATTGATGGAAAACGTTGACAACTGATTCCACATCATACAGTGAAGGAAAAACAATCCATCTACGCGCCATGTTATCTATTACCTTTTTCTCATCAGGGTTAGGCAATTGGCTACGCAATTGCTTACGCTGTAAACCAGGAGTCGCACCAGATGACTCAAAGAGAGGAGACATTAATGTAGTAACCACATTAGCTAAGCGCTGTCGCGCTGAAGGAGAAGCTGAGGCGAGAACAGGGGGAAAAACAGAGGGAAGAAAAGAGGATGTAGAGACAGGTACTGGAGTGGTGGAAGGAAGAGTGTCAGCGGAGGCAGCTGCTGTATTAGGCAAAGTCGCAGGAAGTGCGGGGGCAGTTGGAAGCACAACTGGCGGCGCTTGAGAGGGCTGCGCTACAGGGATAGGAGCCGGCTGCAAAGCAACTGGCGGTTGCGGCAAGGCTTGCAGTATATTCACTGGAGGTGGCATATTTACAAGCTGGGAAGGCGCCGTGGCATTTTGAGCATACGGGGGTGGCGAACTCAACAAATGTGACATCAGGGGATCTTTCTCCTTTTCTTCTAACTCATTCTGCTTAGAATGTGGTAAAGCTGGGTAACATTTGTCAATCCCTAACTTGCGCTGCCTATGCAATTGCTCACTCATCTGCTCCTCCTCATTGTCTTTAAATTGTACAGCTGCTTGCATTACTGTCATACCTTTCTCTCTCTTATTCTTTTTCGCTAACTTAATTTCCTTTTGTTTGGCTTCCTTTCGCCATAAGCGGAAAGAGTCAAACATCGCCGGCCGGGCTTTCTTCTTAAACAATTTAATTTCCAAATTATCTAAAATATCGGTATCAAAACTACCATTTTGGGGCCATTTTAAAACACCATCTTTCCTGGTGTAGTGGATCCACACTTCGTTATATGCAATGGGGCCTACGCCATGTTTTACATAGAGCTCATAAGTTGGAGTTCCAACCGGAGGAACCGGACATGATTCCTCTAGCTGGAAATCTTTTCCACAACCCAAACAGAATAATCTACCAAATAGTCCAGAACCAGGCATCTTTGCTCACTAGTCTAGATCCAAACGTCAAAGGATTATCGATTACGATAGTCTCGTGAATACACGAGTCCTCTGGCTTTGGCGTTTGCAAACTCCAAAGTACCAAATTACCAAATCAAACGATCCCGAAGGATACCAAAAACAAATAGGAGACGCTCCACTTATACTTAACTGAATATTGTTGATCGATGGCGTCACCAGAAGACTCTCTCGATTGTTTCGCTCTCTCAAAACTCGTCAAGGGTCCAAAACAGGTCGATTAATCAGGGCAGCAGTCCTTCGTAGCCGTCGGGACGCGGAGAACCTCGCAGAAAAGACTTTCGGACCACGTCGACATGCAGGGGTCGATGAAGTGGCGGCCCTCCTCCGGAATTTCCACACGAAGCTCCTCACGAACCTCTGGCTTGGACTGGTACCGCTGAAATCGTCCCGAGTTGGGCGCCAAACTGAAGTACCGGGTATTTTAGACCCAGCGGTGCAGGGGCACACACCCTATGACTTCTGGGTTCACCCTGTTCCAGACCTACAGAAACACAGAGTCTTCTGGGTGAAGTCAAAGATTCGTTTATTGGCTGCAGACCAATTACAGGTATCCTAGAAGTACAACAGCGTGTATGTTCTCAGGAGACTGCTGAAAATCATAGGAGCGGGCTTCTCCTTAAGTACAAAATATCATGCTCCAGGCACACATTCCTTGGTTTACGATATGGCCATTACAAGTATACATTACAAACGAAAAAGCAGAGTCATGATGACCATCCCACATTCCAGTTCGGCCAGCCCACAATGATTTACACAGTAAGGTTCAGATCCCACATCGGATGTCAATAGACCCCCCAATAAACATGAGCATCTCCTGTTTTGGGAAACAAGTCATAAAGCAGGAACAAGCAGGTGTGGAAGAGATTAGCCGGGGGATTGTGTAGAATGAAAGGGTTTTATGACGGGTCAAGCCCTGATGCTAATCACAGGTGGACGGAGGAAGGGGAGCTCGTGAGACCGGTTTGACCTGGGGCAGCAGAGCCAGCTGCCCAGGTCACAGAGAAGTCAAAGGAGAAGCCCTTGTACTGTGAGGCCCGTATTTACTCCATTATAGCCTATGTGAGGGCAATGACAAGATGGCCACTGCTTCCAAAATGGAACCCGCGTAGTGAAGCAGAATAACGTGTACACAGTGCATTCATAGCTAGAACGATATATAAAGCACTCGTACATGCCGCATTTACCATTTGCGGTTTGCTAATACCAAGATAGACAGGGGTAGGGCCCTGTCCCCTACGCGGTCCCGAATATTAAAGTACGACATTTCTTCACATGTCCTATCTCTGTAGGCATAGTTAGAAATTAGCATTTAAAAAACCTTTGAAATTCACTGAAAAAACCATAGGTTTCAGGCACGTTATAGTTAGGAATTAGCATTTAAACAACCTTAGAAATTCACTGAAAAAAAATAGGTTTCAGGGGCGTTCTAGTTAGGTGGACTTTTCACTCGTACAAAACCATTGAAATTCCCCCGTTATAGTTAGTTCAGCTAACTAGAACTCGTACACCCGCAATGCACTGCTGATGACGTCACATATTACATCACTCATGACACTCATCACTATAGGCTTCCAGGCCTGTTAAGACTTTATTTACCAGCCTCTGAAATGTGTCAGGTGCATTCTTCAGATTAAAGTGCATCACAATAAATCGATACTGCCCACTAGAGGTGGGGACTGCTGTTTTTGGCTTGGCATCCTCAGCTAGTCTGTATTGCCGGTAGCCAGCTGTCAGATCAAATGTGCTCAGTAACTTGGCTGAGGCCAAAGTATCTAGGAGTTCATCTGCTCTGGGAATTGAATGAGCATCAGTCCTAGTGACTGCATTGAGGGCTCTGTAGTCCACACAAAACCTCATCTCTCTTTTTACACCCTTGGTGTGAGGTTTAGGTACAAGGACTACTGGACTAGCCCAGGGGCTATCAGAAGGTCCAATGACCCCCAATTCCAGCATCTTTTGGACCTCTGTCTGGATGCAGTGATTGACATGGTCAGGGTGCCCTCTAGATTTTATTCTTCACAGGCAGATTGTCACCTGTGTCTACTTCATGGGTACACCTGATGTTTTGACTTGGTGTCAGGGAGACATATGTCTGTACTTCCAAGAAGGTTGTCACATCCTGGATGAGCAACAGCTGCCTAAAGCTCAACTCTGAGAAGACAGAGATCCTCGTCCTTGGACCCTCCCACACCACTGGGACTGCTCCTGGTGCCCCCCCTACCCTCGGAAGCCCACCCATCCCGACGGACCATGCCTGGACTCCTCCCTCACCATGTCTCACCAGATCAACGCCGTCACCTCCACCTGCTTCAACTCCTTCAGCATCCTCCGCAAGACTTTCAAGTGGATCCCCGCCTAAGCCAGAAAGACCGTCACCCATGCACTCATAACTAGCAGACTGGACTACAGAAACACCCTCTACACTGGAATCAATAAATCCCTGCCACACAAACTCGAGACCATCCAGAACAATGCAGCCAGGCTCGTCCTCTGCACCCCACGACACAAGCTCATGACCCAACACCTGCAAGACATCCACTGGCTCCTTGTCAAGAAGAGAGTAACCTTCAAGCTACTCACCCACGCCTACAAATCTCTCCACAACATCGGACCCAAATATCTCAACGAAAGAATGTCTTACAACATACCCAGAAGAAACCTCCGCTCCGCTGACTTCGCCCTAGCAGAGACCCTGCGAATCCGCAGCACCAGAGGAGGCAGAAGAGCCTTCTATGTCACAGTCAAGGCCTGGAATGAGCTTCCAGTCAACATTAAGTGCTCCCCTACCCTGCACACCTTCAGGAAGAGCCTCAAGACCTGGCTTTTTGGCTGACCCGCAATTGCAGCACGCCAGCGCCTTGAGACCCTCACGGGTGAGTAGTGCGCTTTAAAAAACTATGATTGATTAATTGATTGTACTGATTGAGGACTTGCCTGCAATTAGTCTGCTGCTGATCAGTGAGGCTACCTGCCAAGGCTACTCCATCTACTGATCCATCATCAGGGTTCTGAGAGAGGAGATCAAGGAGAGGGTCACTCTCTTCCTCTTGTCCCTCATCAGTTGCCATGAGCTAGCCCTGTCAACAAAAGGTTTTAGGCGGTTAACATGAAGTACCCTATGGGGACTTCTTGGAGTATCTAGGTCCACCAGGTAGGTGACCTCATCTTTTTGTTCTAGGATAATGTGGGGGCCTCTGCAATTGTCTTGGAGAGCTGCTGGGGGCACAGGCTCAAACACCCACACTCTCTGGCCTGGCTGATAAACAGTCTAGACAGCCTTTTGTTCATGCCAAGCTTTCTGAAGTTCTTGGCTGGCCTCCAGGTTTTTACTGGCCTTCTTGATATACTCAGCCATGCGAGAGCGCAGGCCAAGGACATAGTCTACAATGTCCTGTTTAGGAGGTTTGAGAAGTTGCTCCCAACCTTCCTACACCAGACACAGTAGACCCCTAACTGGATGGCCAAACAGAAGTTCAAGTGGGCTGTAGCCAACCCCTTTCTGAGGAACCTCTATGTAGGCAAAGAGAAGGCAGGGTAGTAGGACATCCCATTTTCGCCTAAGCTTTTCTGGGAGTCCCATGATCATACCCTTGAGGGTCTTGTTGAACCTTTCAACAAGCCCATTGCATTGAGGATGATAGGGTGTGGTAAACTTATAGTTTACTTCACACTCTTTCCACATTGCAGTGATGTAACTTGACATGCAGTTAGTACCTCTGTCAGTTAAGACCTCCTTAGGGAAGCCCACCCTGGAAAAGATTCCCAGGACGGCCCACGCCACCACAGGAGCTGTGGTGGTCCTATGGAGAATAGATTCTGGGTACCTAATGGCATGGTCCACCAACACTAGTATGTAACTGTGCCCAGATGCAGTTGGAGGGTTCAATGGACCAACAATGTCAATCTCTACCCTCTTAAAGTGAATCCCAACCACTGGAAGTGGATTTAAGGGGGCCTTTGTGGTGCCACCTTGCTTGGTAAGTGGCACAGGAGCGACAAAACTCCTTGGTGTCTTCAGACATATGGGGCCAGTGAAAGTGAGGGACAAGCCTGTCCCAGGCCTTGCTTTGCCCTAAGTGTCCTGTAAGAGGAATATCATGTTCCAGGGACAGAAGGAAACCTCTGAATATCTGGAGTATTACCAACCTCCTGGTGGCACCAGGCTTGGGGTCGCTACTCTCAGAGTTCAAGAGTCCATCGTCTCAATAGATCCGATGGGACCCACTGATATTCAATGTTCCCTCAGCAACAGATTGCTGTCTGAGGGCTTCAAGAGAGGGGCAGGACTGCTGCTCCAAACTCAAATCTGCCCTGGGAGGACCCCCTGCCGCTAAGAACTCTGACTGATCAGTCCCAAGATCCTCTGGGACCGTTCCTTCACAAGGGCTAAGATCATCTCCCTCAGGAGACTGCTTTTCACTGTGAGTTTGTGAGGAGGGCAATTCCTTACCCTTCCTGCTCCAATTCTTAGAAAGCTCCTGGTCCATTGTTCCAGGATCCAGTGCTTTTTCAGTGGTGAGTCTCTTCTGCTTATTGTTCTCTCTCCTTAGGTGGTTGATGACTAGTATCTTCCTACAGTAGGATCTTTTGATTGTATATGTTATGTGTCTTATTTCAATGGAGAGGCCTCCTGGGGAGGATTTGGCTCCTCTCTATCTGGCCCGCTCTTCCTCTACTGTCTGGTTGTGTGGTGGGGAGCCATCTGGAGTAGGCTGCTCCTGTTCCTGCTCAGGTGCTGTCGGTTTATCTACTAATTGTCTCCATGCTCTGGCTCTGTCAATGGTGCCTATGCCCCGTCCTGCCTCTGCCAACAGTATCCTCCCTTCCCCATTTTTCAAGCTTATGCTTCCATGTTCCAACCCTTGGTCCCCCTGCCGATTTCCTATTCCTAGTGATCTCCAGCTTGGCTAATACTAACACCAGATCCTAGAATTTTGCTGTTGTTTTGATCTTGGTTGTATGTGGGAACCAGCCCAGTATGCAGTGCCCCGGGGTACACGTGATCTCTTTATCTACAATTACTCCTAAGATGTGAAGAACCTCTTCCCAGAATGGAGTCAAGTTGGATCAGTCCCAGAACATGTTTAGTATGTGTGCCTCTCTAAACCCACACCTAGGGCATACTGCCTCCTCAACATGGAAGTGCTTCCTGATGCGTGCCTGAGTGAGGTAGGCCCTTTGTAGGACGTAATAATTAATTAATTTAAACCTTGCGTCTCTAGTTGATTTTAGTGTTCTCTCGACTATACTCTCCCAGGCCTCCTCCGGTAGCGGGATCCCCAGAACTTCTTCCCACTGTGACCGCAATCACTCTATCGGCTTCTGAATGTCTTGGCTCAGGGCTCTATATAGGCAAGAGACTGTTTGTATCCTCCCCGCCGACGTGGCGACATACCGGCAGCCGTCCAGTGCCTAGGGCTCCATGGTTCCTGTCCAGTGCTTTCTCATACTCATGGTGATTGTCCTATGTAGTAGGAAGCGACCCTGGGGCAGGTCATATTCTCCCCGAAAGTCCTCAACGGGGAGCATTTCAGAGTCACTGTATACGTCTCCCACTCTCTGTACTCCAGCATCCTCCCAGTCTTCGCTGCCAGCCACTGGATCAGCCAGTTGAGCTGCGCCGCCAGGTAATATAGCTCTAAATATGGTACCGCCAGTCCTCCGGTCGCCGAAGAACGTTTCAGCGTGATTAGAGCCACTCGTCTGCGCCCCGTTTCCCATTATGATGTGATCATGGAATCCAGGTCCTTAAATGTTGCCCCTGGGATCCATACTGGGAGGGTTCTGAAAAAGTACAGCAGTCCGGGCAGGGCCACCATCTTCAGTAGGGTGACTCTGCCAGCCACAGACAATGGTAGGGTTCCCCAGAAGCTCATGAACGCTCTTAGAGAGCTTACTGCACTGCCCATGTTGCCGTCTAGCAGGTCCACTGTTTCATGGTAGATTCTTACTCCCAGATATAGCAGGCATTTGGAACCTGATTGGAGATTATCCAATAACCAGGGGCGGCGATGTGTTTGGCACCATGGGGAATAGTTTAGACTTCTGCCAATTAACTTTGAGTCCCGACAGGTTTCCAAACTCCTCTAGAGGTCTCTAAAGGCCGGTCCCTGTCTCGTTTGAGAGGCTAAAGGCTCCAAAGCTAGGGCAAACAGCAGTGGGGAGAGGAGGCATCCCTGACGCATTCCCTGTTACACCGCCTGTTAGACCCCGCACCATTGGCGTGGGTCTCTGTGGGAGGGCGGGCCGGATAAACAGACGAGGAGGCTGTATATAGTGGGCCAGTTGTTGGTTTTTATTATCAAAGTCAGAAATAGGACGATAGGCTGCAAGTAATTCCTCGGGATCTCCTGATGGACGTTCGCTAGGAATAGGTACGGTGGTCTCTTTAACTTCCCTGTCGTCTCTGGCTTCTTCTGGGTCTTCGGGTCGACCACGGAGGCTCATAGGGATAAACGAGAGACAAAAGGAGCCGTCAGTCCTATCTTCTCATTACCAAACCCATTCAGGGCAAACCCGTCACCATCTCCAGGGTGTGCTGTAAGTTACGAGCGTGTAGCCGGTCAGGATCACATGTGAGGGTAGGGGACTTTAAGTGCAAAAAGGGATCAGGATAGGAACAGGGGTACGTGAGGTTTCTTGTCAACTCTTAGGGGTATCTCAGGGTGAACACTATTGAGTATGCCGGTGGGTCTGCCCTCCTACCCGGATTCCGCCCCTCCCTTCTCTTCCCCCTCAATGTCTTCTACCGGTCCCTGAATCGGGGTACTCACCGGCTCCGCCGCAACTCTCCCCTGGAGTTGCGGCCGCTCTCCAGCCTCCTCCTGTGGGGACCATCAGTCCTCACACCACCGCTCTTCGTCCTCTTCGTCTTCTCCGCTACTCGCTCTGGTGTCGTCGTTCTCCTCCGTCTCCGCGATTTCCTGGGTCTCCTTGTCTCTCCTCTCCGATCTCCGTCTCTCCCCGACGTCTTCCTCCTCGTTGTGAGCTGTTTGGTCCTTTTTCTCTGTTGCCGGTCTACTGCTTCCGGGGTTGTTCCCTCCTTCTGTGATGACGTCCGCAGGAAGAGGTTCCTGTATGGGCAAAAGTCGGAGGGGTGTGTTTATCCTCCTGTAGGAGGTCGTAGGAGACTGCGGCATCAGGGTCCTAATTCCCCCAGGTATGTGTCCGTTATTACGATGTGCAGCCCGTGTGTGGGATTCGCTCGGTACCCCCTCACAGTCTCCCTTCCATTTTTTTTGCTGTTGCCTCCTATGTTTTTGCTGGTTTTAGATGCTTTGGGCACTGCGCAACTGCTATTCAGTGCCACAGTGCAAGGGCTCCCTATGTTAAATTGATGTATGGATTAGTGACTCCCTGATTGGCTTATTTGGTTTACTTGTCAGACCCTAGTACAGTGCACTGCGTGTGCCCAGGGCTTATAATTCAAATGCTGCTGGTGGGCTTGCAGCACTGATTGTGCTGCCCACCAGAGCAGCTTGGAAAGTGTTTCCCAGGCCTGCCATTGCAGAGCCTGCGTGCAGTCTGGTACTGCCATGTTGACTTGGCAAGTGCACCCACTTACCAGTCCCCAAACCTTCCCTTTTCCACATATCAGACACCCCTAAGGTAGGCCCAAGGGCAGGGTGCATTGTAGGTAAAAGGTAGGACATGCCCTGATGTGTGTGGCATGTCCTAATAGTGAATTACAGCCATTTTTGTTTTACGCTATTGCAAGGCTACCTGCTCCCAAAGGCCAGAATGGGCAGTTTGATTATAACACCTTATAGTCATAACTGAATTTAGTATGCTTGAACTCAGAATGATAAAATACATCTTTTAGTGAAGTTGGTTTTAACGTTCTGTGTTTGAAAATACCACTTTTAGAAAGTAAGTATTTTCTTACCTAACCATCCAGCCTGACTCTGCTAGGTTGTGCATTCCATGTCTGGTTTGTGAGTGACAGGGGCTTGGGTGGCTCTAGGAGACAGGGTGAGTCAGCACAAGGCTGAATAGACCTATCTGCATTGGGAGTGGTGGGAGGAGTAGCACCTGGGCCTGAATAGGGCTGTGTCTGCTATCCACAATGCTAGCTCCACCTCCTGTGGTGCGTCTGATGACCCTGGCCCACACTGACAAAGGAAGAAGTTGTGCACTGGCAGAATGTACCCATAACTGGTTTGGACTAGATACAGACACTCTCTGCCTTCAGAGGCAAAGGAATTGTGTGTATAAAAAGGGGGACCCAGACCCCAGAACTTTAGATCACTTCTGGGAATCAAGACGAACCTTTGCTGAGGAGAAGAACTAAGAAGCTGAAGGAGGAGACTACCCCTATGCTGCGTATTGTTGGGGTTGGCCTGCAGTGGTTACTTTATTGCCGGAGAAAAGGACTGAGTGTGCTTTCATCATCTTGAGGAAGATCTCCAAGGGCTTGAAATTGAGCTTGCCTCCTGCCTGAAGTCTCAGGGATACAAGACCTCACCCCTTCCGCTTGCCTGCACCTAGAACTGCGGTTTTAGCTGCTACAGAAGGAAATTGCAACACCGACTCGGCGATCGATGCCGTAATCTTCACCGAAGTTGTGAGCGCTTCTCCGACTTGCAAAGTAGGCATGACGCCGGCCGCCGTGCCACATCAACGCCAGCGAACGACGTTTTATCCCTGCCCAAAGCCGTGAGCGCTGCTCCGACTTGTGCTGTGGGCCCGACGCCTGCTGCTGTGCCGCATCGACTCCCAAGCCGACATCGTCATCGCTGAGCCGATCCTCGACTTGGGTGACCAAGAATCCATCAACAACGTAACATTGTAACCGTGGTTTTGGCACCATCGTGACGTCACCTCCCCGACGCAGTAAGGAACCTTCATCTCACCTCCCCTGCACTGCAGTAAGGAACCAAGTCTACACCTCCCCTGTGGTCGTAAGGAACCAACCCCGTGCACCGCCAATGAAGCCGCACCTCCAGACGCCGTGAGCTGTCTTTGTTTTTCATTGCTTTTCCAAGGTACTGTTCTTTGGGGGTCTGTTTGACTCCGGGCCCGACGCCCCGCACCTCGCGGTCGGTACCGTACTTTGGGATTTCTTCTGTCACGACATCGTAATAACTCAAGGTGGAGTTATTTGTTGCTAGAGGCTGCATTTGAGTGAATAACCTATTTTTCAGCATATTTTAAGCACTGTATTGTGGATTTTTGTCGTTTGACTCTTGTGTTAAGTCTAGTAAAGAATACTTATTTTTCTAAACCTGTGAGGTGTCCATCTGTAGTGTCTTCACTGTATTACTGTATGTGTTCACAAATGCTTTACACACTGCCTCTGAGATACGCCTGCCTGCTTGTGCCAAGCTACCAAGGGGGTGAGCAGGGGTTATTTTAGGAGTATAGCTCCTTACCCTGACTAGACGCAAGGACCCCAATTTGGTCAAAGGTACCTACCTCTGCCAACTAGAGACCCCCAAATCTAACACCGCCTGTGTTCCGGATATCACTTTACCTGTGCACACCCTGTCGTAGTATTGGTGTACAACAATCTCACCCATGCGACTAAACCACCTCCCAGTCCCATTGCATCCAGACTCCCATAGAGGAAGGACCACTCAAGGCTATCAAAGGCCTTCTCGATGTCCACTGTGAACACCACTGCCTCAGGTATCTCGTGATCCCATGAGTCCATGATGGCCAGGAGCCGCCATATATTGATTGCTGTGTTTCACCCCAGGATAAACCCGGCCTGGTCCGGGTGCACTATCTTTGTCATGTAGGGTAATAGACATGTTGCTAGGATTTTACTTAGTATTTTGTAGTCCATGTTTAACACGGAAAGGGACCAACAGGCCGTACGGTCGTGTGCCGCTTCCCTGGCTTTAGTATCGGAACAATGAGTGCTTCTCTGGAGCTCTCCGGCATAATTCTGGTCTTGCGAGCTGCATTGTACAGTGCAGTTAGTCTAGGCGCCAATTCTTCTGGATATCTCCTGTAAAATTCCACCGGCAACCCATCAGTGCCGGGGTTTTGTTACATGCCATGTGTTTTATGTATCCACGTACCTCCTGCTCTGCGATGTCGTCCCCTAGTTCACCCGTCTCCTCTAGTTCTTGTCTTGGCAATTGTGCACCCTCTGGGTATTCCAGTCCTGCAGATCCGTCTCGCCCACTGACCTGCGGTATAGTCCAACATAATACTGTACAAAGATGTTATTGATTGCCTCTTGGGTAAAGCGTCTAGTGCCTGCTTGGTCCTCTAATTCCTCTATCGGGGAGTTCCTGTTTTTGGGGTTAGCCAGCCAAGCTAGCAGAGACCCGGACTTGTCTCTCTTCGCGTGTGCCCTGCTCAGGTATTGCTTATGATTGAAGCTTTTAAGGTGTTATGTTTGCTTCGCTACTTCCTCCCTAGTGTCCTGCACTTCCGTCTGGATCTCTGGTTTCCCTGGGCGCTCCTTCTCTAGGTCCATGAGGGTCCGCTCTGCCCCTTCTATCTCCAAGAGGAGCGTTCGCCTAATCCCCTTGCTTTCAGCTATGCAGTGACCTCACAGAACTGCCTTAAAGGCGTCCCACTCCGTCATTGGGGAGGAAGCTGTCCCTGAGATGTCCTTGAAATATTGTGTGATTTTCGTCCAGATCCCTTCCCTGAAAACATGGTCATCTAGCGACTCTGGGCGGAGCTTCCATGTTGGGATTACAGGCCGGGTCTGCGCCTATGTAAGTCCTAGCAAAACCGGGTTATGGTTTGAGATTGTTCGGGCGAGATATTTGACCGAGGACACCTCACTCTGCACATCCGCCGTACACAAAAAGGTATCTAGTCAGACGTGGAGTTCGTGCATTGGCGAGAAGTAAGAGTAGTTCCTATCGTGAGGGTGGAGTCTCCTCCAAGAGTCTAGCACTCCCCAGTGTTTCTACCAGGCAGCGAATGCTCGTGCGGTGCATGTTGTTGCTGAGTCGTGCAGCGGGGGCTGGGATCTGTCCAATCCTACATCAGCCACGCTATTAAAGTTCCCCCCTATTAGTGTAGGGCCAGTCATGTATGGGGCTGATCTTAAGCCAAACCCATCTATGAGAGCACTCTTCAGTAATGAGGAATTGTCAGCATCTTTTTTTCTGAAAGTGAGGAGCTTATCTCTACCTTTGTTAGTGAAGGAAAGCCACCGGATAGCTGCCCGCTGTTCTTGAGGGACACTCTGAACTTTACAGGCCCTCTCCAAAGAAGTGATCCATTTATGGATAACATCCCCTTCCTGGTAAGAAGGGACTGTCCTGGTCAGGTTCCTATTATCAAAAGAAGTTTCCCTGACGCTAGGGACACTGTTGCTGCCACCATGAGACTCTAGTCCTAATTTGCTCCTAGCTTTCTGGACTTCTAGGGACTCTTTGTCCATGTCCAACTGATCTCTCCTGAGCCTACGCCTAGCTTTCTCAAGTTCAAGCAGTTGGCACTCCCTGTCAAAAGAGCTGACCCTCATACTAGATATAGAGGTCCCTATTGAATGTCCTGAAGCATTGGATTCCCTAGAGGAGGATCTAGACCTTCTCAGTCTATCCTGAATCCTCCCAGAAGGGACAAAGGTTGTCTCCTCGGTTCCATCTGCACTATGCCCAGAGGTGTCAGAGTTTGGCAGGTTGGACTCAATAGAGTCCTCCTGCCCATAATCAGAATTGGGATCATCAGGAAGAGCTCCTGATGCTCCCTCTTCAGGAGTATCCCCACCCATGTTTTCCTGTTATTCTGCCCTCACATGATGACCATCATCCTTATGCAGCAGCTCTAAGAGCAGCTTTATGGTAGGGTTGCCACCTGTATTTATCTTTCTAAGGCTACACAGGGTCCTTAGGGGCACATGCATCAAAGTTTTTTTCGAGTGCAAACGGTACGATTTGCAAAAATCGTCCGTTTGCGCCCGCAAAAAGGCCTTTTGCAATGCATTAAAGTGTTAGGCACTCTCCATTTAAGAAATCGCAATTTATCGCGATTTCTTAAATTGCAATTGTATTTAAGGAATTCCAATTTGCGATTTCTTAAATGCAATGCTAGAAGCACTTAGAAATAGCGAATTCGCTATTTGGGGCCGCAAAATACAGAGAAATTACTCTGGTCTGTATTTTGCAAAAACCTTGAAAAATGCACTAAAGTGCATTTTTCAAGGTTTCAGGTTACACACACACATGCCCTTGGGGCATGTATGTGCACAACATGGGTGCACATCACAATTTCAGGGGTGCAACAGGGTGTCATTTTGACACCCTTGCAACCTAGAAATTGCATGCACAGTTTGCGAGTACCTATTGGTACTCGTAAATTGCACATGCAATTTCCCATTAATTCCTATGGGCCTGTAGGCCCATAGGAATGAATGGGAAGCCATTCCTTAATTGCGACTCGCAATTTGCAAGTCGTAATTAAGGACTGTTTAGGAATAGCTATTTTAATAGAGATTCCTACATGCATAGGCTTTTGAGAGTCCTTAATTGTTATTCCTTAATAATCGTAATTAAGGACTTGCAAAAGCTTTTCTTGATATATGTGCCTGTTAGTTCCTGGAACTTTAGACAAATGTACTTAGCAGACTGGGATACACTAGGATCACCAACAAAAGACATGGTTCTAGGTGTAGTGAGGTGTTGCACCTACCTAACCTAGTGAAAACTAAACTCTCTACGTTTGGAGAAAGGGTTGTGCTAGACTCTTAACTACTGAATCCTAAATTCAGTAGAACGTACTTATTCTAATCATCATCTATTACTTTATTTGGTCATTTGTACAAAACCCCATCAAAGTATACAAAGAGATAAAACACAAGTATATATACAATTAAAACAGTATTAAACCATTTGAGCACAGGTACAAATGACATCCCCAAGCGAGTTAAAAAGGCAACTTATAAAAATTCATTCGACCTAACCAATCTGAAGTTAAAAGAGGGAGTGCTATGCAATCTTCCAGACAATTAGGATACTAAACCGTATGTACCAACTTGATATTTTAAGATACATATACAACATCGGAAAGGAAAAAGGTAGAAAGTGACTTAATTATTCTAATAAAAAATTTTTGCGAATCAGCCATAAGGAAAATAAAAAACAACTAAGAGCAAAAACTATTGGCCCTGACGTATCTGATTTTAAAATCCTAAACACAGTTTGGTGCTGCCTAGCTCCCAGATTGAGACATAATGGTCTAATCCATTTCCTGCGCAACTGCCGATACTTTGTGCAAAAAAACAAGATGTGTTCTTCAGTTTCATAAACTTCATGGCAAGCAGGGCAGAAATCTAAAACCAGGCCAGTCTCCTTTTTCTCCGGAAATTTCAATAGCAAGTTGCCATATCTAAATCTAATAGACAAACTCTTGGCAAGAGGGGGCAAAATCAGGTCAAGAAAGGGTTCAAACAGAACTAGATTTAACATTTAAAAAGATAGATGTTAACTGTCCACTTTTTTGATTATTGGTATAAAGTTCCCCTACTACACTCCAATACGTAGCTTTGAGGGTCAAAATGTCACGTTTAGTGGCCCTTTCTGGGTGCTCCCACAAGCCCATCAGATTCAGTAATTTGCACCATTTAGCAATATGTCTGAACCAAGGTAATTGTTTTGCTCCCTTGAGTGCTAGGACCTCCCGCAGAGAATTACGGTAGTCAATTAATTGCGGGGTGGTCCATAGGCGCAGCCAATAAATTAGTGGTCTCAAAGCGGCTATATCGCCTATTCTTTTTATCCCAAGATCACAAAAAAGTGGGGTGAGAGGAGTTGTAATATGTAGCGAGATGAGAGCCCTTGCAAAATTATTCTCGCAAATCGTTAATTTATTTACAGAGATAAATCCCCATATTTCTGCTCCATAAAGGGCACCCCATTGGGCTTTTGCACGATAGCTTTCAAGGGCCGGTGAAAGAGGTTGGGTGTATGATTGTTTTAAAAATCTTAATATTGATTTAGATCTTCGGCATAGTATTAGAGAACTCTTCCTCAGCTGATATTCCCAGTTAAGCGTCTCATTTAAACCTATGCCTAAATAATCAAAACTTTTTACCCGCTCCAATGGTTCATGTAAAATCTTAACCTCTTGTATACCGCCCGTGCTTTTCCGAACACCATAAATTTAGTTTTAGAGGTATTCAAGTCCAATTTCCTCTCATTGCAAAAGCACAGAAATGTATCCAATAGTGCCTGTAAACCCATGGGAGTTGTAGATATCAATAATGAGTCATCTGCAAAAAGCAGGATGGGGACATTTGCATTGTTCATCGAAGGGGCATCATTCTTACAACCCATTAAACAACTAACCACATCATTGATAAACATGGAAAACAGTGTGGGGCGAGAACACACCCTTGGCGCACCCCCTGTTGAATCGAAATCCTCTCTGTCAATTCCCCGTTTCTCCCCCACCTGATCTGGGCGTAATTGTCTTTATGCAATCTGGCAATTATGGACACCAGATTTTCCGGGGCACCTTGATCAAGCATGGTCTTCCACAGTAAATTACGCGGAACCAAATCAAAAGCGGCTCATAGGTCCCCAAATGCTACGTAGAGCCGCAGTTTCCTAAGTAGCACGTACTTCCATGCCAACAGGGAAAACCTGAAGGCTTGGTCGCATGTACTAATTTTAGCACGGAAGCCCGCTTGGGCAGGGGACAGTACCATATTAGCATCCATCCACCATCCATTCTTGGAGTTTATCTAAAACTGGCCTGGCAAAAATCTTCCGGAGATTGTCAATTAGGTCTATAATTGGAGGGCATAGCAGGATCACCCTTTTTAAAGATAGTTATTACCTCTGCTCCCCTCCAAGTTTCAGGAATGTCCCCGCCAGCCAGTATACTATTAGACAAAAGATTTATGTATGGTCCCCATATTATTGGTTCTGATTTAGACAGATCCCCCGGTATCAGATCGGGTCCTGGGGCTTTGCCTGCTTTTAGTTTGCTGATTGCAGACATAGTATCCTCTAGGCTAAAAACTAGTGAAGGATTATTTACAATCTTGTCGGAAACAGTGGTAGCGACGATTGGGGCAATCTGATCAGTGTGTAAGTCCATAATAGCCACATCATTGGAGTATAAGCGAGAGAAATGTGCCACCCAAGCTTCCTGTTTTATATGATGGTTATTGGAAGAAGGGTTCTCCGCATTGCCCTTGGATACAATAAGCCAAAACATACTGCTATCTCTGGCTTGGGCTGCTAGAACCAGATTATTCCAGTTTGTGTCGGCATATTCGCGCTTAACTTTTCCAAGAGCTGCTCTATAATAGTTACGAGCTGAAATTATATCCATTCTAGAACGCTCTCTAACTGCTTCTTGTAGTGTCTTTTTGGCTTCCTTACAATCATTGTTGAACCAATTACAGTTCCTTACACTAGCAGGTCTTCTAGTGCGACTCTGTTTTAGGAAAACTGATTCTAGGGCCTTATAAAGTTCTTTATGTGCTGAGATAACATACGGAGCATCGATTAAATCAGAGCTATCCCGTGGCCACATAAGTTAACTAGAGAGACCGCTAAGAACTCATATCTCCTAGCGTAAAGGTCCTGGTCAGCTTGAATTTTCGCTCATGTGACTCTTCTACAATTATTGGTTGGGGTTGGCTCTATTGATTTGTAAATATAACGATGAGCATCCCAATCCAGAGCCTTGCCCTTTAATTTTAGAAGCAGGGAGTTATGGTCGCTATCCGACCTTGATTCGATGATCATATCCTATATTAATGACCAGATTCTAACATCAATAAAGATATAATCTATTGTGCTTCTATAGGCACCCCTCTTAAAAGTAGCCTTCCGTCCTATGTCTGATTGAGTTCTTCCATTACAAGCCCTCAGATTCCTACCAGCAGTTAGGGAAGCGATCTTTAATGAGACATTTGAGTAGCGTTTACAATGTTTACCAGCTACCACATTAGGGATGCCCCAAAGCTCGTCCTCCTCTTCAAGAGAAGCACTTAATAGAGCGGAAGGCTCGAACGCAGCGTTGAAATCCCCAGCTACTATAATTTTTTAGTTCACTTAAAAACCCTCTACTAGATCATCAAATAAAGAGATTACTATGGATTCACTATTAGAAGGTTCTGTCCTAGCATAAACATTTAGCACAGTCAGGACTAAGCCAGATGGAAATGTAAGCTGGATACCCATAATATCAAGTTAATTTATTGAGAGTTGCTTGAATCTACAGGCTAAAGTATTTCTAACCAAAATTATCAGACCACCGCTGGTCCTACCTGACAGTTTTGGGGGGAGGGCATCCACACAGTATGAGGTGTAGCCATTGATATGCACCTTGTCAACAGCCCACGTTTCTTGAAAAGCATAAATATCAATATTTCCTAGACCAGTAAACCATTCGGGGTCTAGGAGTTTTGACTGTATCCCTGCTAAGTTTCATGATAATAAGGCTAAACTATTATTTGTCCTGTTTCCACCAGGAACATCCTCAGGAACACCTACTGCACCATCTGCTATGCAAACAATTCTGCACTCAGCGGCCGTATCAATCGAATTTCTAACTCCCTGTTTAATATGGGGATTATCATCCTGTGACTCATGAGGTACAACACTGTCAATGCTCGGAGAGACTACAGCTTGGACAACATTATTTAAGTTCAGAAAATGTTCAGACTCCAAAAATGAGCTACCGATTATAGATTTTGCATTTGAGGCCCCTGTTAACTCCCCAGAATCAATGATCCTTGAATATTCCACACTGATATTAGTATGGGCTGCAAGCAAATTACCCCTTACCATGACTACATTCTACAGTCTTCCATTATCCGATGGGATCAGAGAGGTCAGTCAATCATTCTCGTCTAAGGGGTTAAAAATATCAAACTGATTATTAACAGGGATTCTATATCTGACTTGTCTCCGCCCACCCATTAAAGACTACCCAAATGGTTTCTTTGTCATACAGTGATGCTTGTAAAAATATCCAAGGGGTAAAATACTGATCCCTGAATGTGCCAATGACCAATTACCTGCCGTTTCTAAAATTGCATGGACTACGTCAGGTGAACCAAAGGAGACTACGAAGCAGTCGCCTTCTCTAGATTTGTTAGAGTTCCCCACCCAGCCAACCCGTCTCACCATTTTAAGGTTGGAATAAAGTGGATTACCTAACCCTGTCCTCCTGTTTAGCTCAAATAAGGATTTAATTTTCAGATTAGACCAATGTTCCGATGCTCCCGGAGACAGTTTAGGAACATTGTCTAATACTATCGTATAATGAGTAGCTTCCGGGGGCAAATCAAGTACATCATTTCCTGTGTATTCTCTTCCTGATTTTTTATGAGCACCTAAGTTCCTTTGGAACTGTCATTCTTCAGTGCGGGCGTGTTTATGCGTGTTATGGAGAGTTGTTTTTGGAGTATTTTGGCACTGGCCTTGTGTGCTTGGACTCTTGGTTAAGTCTGTCGCCCTCAATTGTGTTGCCCCCATACTAGTGGTATGTTTGCTCTTAGGAGCGATCGCTAGGAAAGCCGTGCCTAGACCTGACCCAACAATAGTGGAGTCACTTTTGGAACTGCAGTTAGTACCAGTATGCTGAGCAGACTTAGGACAGATAGATCTATCCTGGGTTAGCTGTAAAGAATGGGTGTTCTTGGGGTTTGACTGCTTTTGCATGACTAGGGAAACAGCACTTGCTAGTTTGTCAATTTCTTTTTCCAGTTTGGATAGCTTTTGTATCAGAGGATTCAATAAAACTGATATAACATCGCCCAATTTGGCCCAAAACCCTTCATCATCAACGAGTAACAGCGCGGGTAAGAGTGATGGAAAAAAGGGAGTATTAGCTACTGTCGGTCCAGCTGTATCCTCCGACTCGTCGATAACTTCCCTTGCTACACCTCAATACCCTTTTTTAGATAGTGGGTATAGTTGTTTACTAAGACCTGCCCCTTTCTGTTTTTTTGACTGGGGTAGACTGCTACCTCCTTGTGTAGTCTTAGTTATTTGGCTTCTAGTAAGTACTTTTGGTGGAATAGCTGGTTCACTGATAGGCGGGCGGCACTTAGCACAGAAATAAGGATTGTTAAGGGTGAGAGGGGCTTGGCAGCGGGCCCAGGATTGAGATGGACACCCGTATTTGTGCAGCCAGAATTATCAGGCTGTAAGGGTGGGGGTTGGGGTTGTTAGGGTTCAAGAGAGAGTCTGCGCTCTGTGAGGTAATCTCATGCATAAGGACTGATTCTGCCCTCTGTAGGAAAGCATCAAGAGTCCCTACCATCCCTTGGCCTACTAGTGGTTTCCTCTTGGTTAATTCCTTTTGCGCCATAATAACGTGGGTAATATTTTTTTTTCTTCAATTATACACACAATACAAATCTATAATCGTCCTATACCTTATGTGGCAAGTCTCAGTCAAGATGTTAGCTTTCCACAGCAAAGGCCTTTGTGGCGTGATGGATAAATCTTGCTCAGAGCACAAATCAAGTGGTATGGCCCGGCCTGGCCCGGCCTCCTTCGTGCTCTGACGGGTGCAGACGGGCCCGCCCTTGGCCCGGGCTTTGCCCAGGCATGGCCTGGGCACGCCCGCGTGCGTCACGTGCTGCGGGAGCCCGCAGCCGCTTTTATGCGCCGCCTGGCGCTTGCTGCACACGTTGGCGCTTTCACAGCACAAGGGACGATGGGTTTTGGAGTCCCCACATCGCCGGTAAGTGCATGTAAGTGCAGGTGCCTCCAAATAATGCCCCCAAGGTGCCGGTAATGCCGGTAATGCTGCCAAGTTCTTGGGCCAATAGGACAATAACGGGCTTCTAATCCGTATTATATGTGCCTAGGATTAGTGATGGTTTTTCAATTAATCCACACCATGATTATCTGGTAAAACAATGAAGGCTTGAATCCCAACCGCTGCACACCAATGTGAGAAGCCGGCTTGGTGTATGGTGTACACTTATCTAAGTGGGTACCTTGCACCAATCCAGACAACCCTTATGGTGATTTTAGTGTTCTTAAACAACCTTAGACAACCGTAGAAAGTTCTCTAAGTGGTAGCTGTGGAGAGCAGCCTTCAGGCTTAGTCCAGAAGGACATAATCTTATTGATATAGATAAAGTGAAAAAGAATGACACAATGTATTTATAAAAATCTGTATTTATTATATAACACTCACTACCACATACAGGTATCTCCTAGCCGGAGATACACACAATTCACACAATACTTTTCAATAGAATCAGGTAAATAGCACGTAATACACAGTGGTCACCGGGGGGGGGGGGGGACCAAACCATATACTAATATAGTGGTATGCGAACCACGACTCAAGTTAAGACTATACCCAGAAGACGTAGAAGTGAGGGGACTCAAGGAACCACCCAAGGTAAGTAACCAGGAGCCCCACTGAGGCCATGTGCAGAGTAGGAGCACGACCGTGGGATCACTGCAAGTCAATGGGTACGTTGCAGATGCAATTTTAAAGAAGAAGGATCCTTCCCAGTGGACCCTGAAGAAACCCCATGGAAGACAGAAGGTTAGAGAGCCACCCTACCCATGGATACCTTAGGAACCAGTATACCTGCCCCAGAGGGGTCGGGTGCATAGGTGTGAAGTGGTGTCGGAAACCGCTGTCGAACCCAATGGAGAACTTCAGGCAGATGCCACTGCTGGAGAGGGTGAAAGTGTCCGGTGGAGCCCAAAGGTGGATTCAAGTCGAGAAGTACCTGAAAGCAGAGAAGACAGAGTCTATGCCAATTGGAAGTGACCAGGAGGTATGGAAGACGGATGCCCACTTATGTCACGTGCTGCCGGAGAGTTGACTGTGGCCTTGGAGCTGCAGCTGTGAGGACCAGGCGATGCTGTGGAATACCAGGAGTCATTCACAAGCTGTCCCATTTCGGATGTCGAGAGTTGAGCAGTCGGTGTCCGTCGGGAGCACCAACAAGCCTTGGCAACTGCAAACAACGTGGAATGCGAAGAAGGTGCAATGTCGGGACCAGCAAGGTCCAGGTGACTCACCACGAGTAGGGGAGCCAGGGCAGGCACCGAGCAATCAGGGGAGCACAAAGAATTAAAAAATTACCTTTAAGAGGACACACAGGCCAGAGGCACTGGAGTTTTGAGAGGACCTTGAGCAGCTCACCAAAGAAGCAGGCCCACGATGCAAGTGATGTGGTGAGGACAAGGAGCTTGGTCACTGGAGATGCTTGAGGTTGGAAGTACTGGGTGCCTGAAGATCTTGGTGGAAGGGAGCCAACAAGCCTTTGCAACTACAAGTCAACACATTTGCACAGGGGTTTGGTTCCTGCATCTCTGATGAGGGATACTGAACTCAAAATTGGTGAGAGGACAGGGCAGGCCTCAAGGAATGTGAAGAACTACCACCTGTGTTGTTGAGCTTTTCGGAATCCGTGGAAGCCAAGGATCAGCAGACCAGTCAGCTTAGTTGCAGTGCCTGCAGATGCAGGGAAGTTGCTCCTTCACTTCAAGGGAGATTCCTTCAGCTGTCTTGGATGCCCATAGGCCTTGGAAGGTTTCTGTATGGTGCACAGGCACAGGCGTTGCAGCAGACAAGCAGGGCGAGGAGATCAGGAGCAGTAGGAGTCTCCCTGGTTGCAGCCTTGATGCCCAGAGCGAAGTTCAGCGAAGTCCAGAGTGCCCAGACAGTCGAATAAGAAGTGGTGTCTGAAATGAATCTTGTCCCATGACGAATCTAGGGACCCACCCTCAGGTAAGGCCTTAAGTACCCTCAGGAAAGGGTTGGGACGATTCTGGGTTGCCTCCCTAAGGAGGGGCTGGACAAGGGAGAGAATACTGCCCTGTCCTTTGTCCAGTTTTCCACCAGAGCGGGAGCCAATGGCTCCCTGGACTGGACCATGCATGGAGGGCACCAAATGTGCCCTGCACGCAGACTATGTGGCAGTCCCAGTGCATTAAACCCTGCCTGGGAGGTGGTCACACCTCCCTGTGACAGGATGCCTATTGTTCTGCCTTCCCCTGCCTGAGCTTGGCTCAGCAGCAGGAGGGCAGAAATGTGTCTCTGGCCGGTAGGTTCGTGTCCAGGTCTAGAAGACTGGTACCGGGAAACCAGAGGGCCTCCCAAAAGAGCATTATGGTGCATGGAATCATAGCTCCCATACCGTTTATGGTATAGGGGTATGATTCCAACATGTGCCATGCGCATTGAGGTAGTCTCTCACATAGTACGTTGCCAAAGAAAACAAGCATTAGAAATGCAATAGGTCTCGCATTTGTTCGACTTGGAGCGATTGGTATTGTAAATGTCAAAGTTTTTTTACCTATGCAACAGATATGCCCTCCTCACCTTAATAAAATAAAGAACTCAGTTGTGTATGTTTTTATGTACTATTAACATAGCTATAAAAAAATTAAAAAAATGTCCTTTCCATAATAAAACACTAGCCAATCCTGATTGGCAGTTTAAAGTAATTAAAATGTCTTCCTGGCATAAAACGCAGCCCATAACAAACTTGACATATTACAACATATGTTGTTTTGTTTCACTTATTGAATATGTTTTCGTTGTTGTTAATACTAGAATATTTGTATCCAATGTATATAGTGCTGATATGCCAAGACATCAGCTTCAAAGCACGTACATAGAACAAGTAGCAATAAATACAAAGTAGACAAGGGTAAAACAAAGGAGGACAGCAGAGTATAACAACACGTTCAGGTGTGTAACGGCCCCATTTTGTTTGTATTGTTGTGTTTTCAGCTCCTCGATGTTTCATATGTTTAATAGTAGTTATTGTAACAAATATTGTTCTCAGTAAAGCGCTCTCACCCACCGCCTGGGCCATTTATGTGCTACAAAAAAGTGTCAATAAACATAGATGCACACAAAGACTCCCACAAAAGTGCAGGCACAGATTCACAGAAACACGTATACACACACAAATGCATACACAGACATGCCCACATTCAGGAACACAGCCAGCTACAGCCTCATACACAGATACATGCAGACAGACAAGCAAACATACACACACACTCATGCACACACATTTGCAGGCACCAGCACATACATACAAATAGACACACGTGCACATAGACATACACTTAAGCAAGCAAGCACATACATATACAACATTACCAAGGGGAAATACATCGACACACACACAAATGCACACATACAAGCACATACACACACTCCTACATACCTGTGCACACTCAGACACACATGTGCAGGCATGCACGCACACACACAATTATCGTGTCATCAGGTTTGTTGGGACATGATATGACACCAGACTAACTGTTGTGTTTGGATTTCCAGGGGAGCTCTGCGGCTAGCTTTCATTTTTAAAGCAAAACAGATCAGTTTCAGGGAGTAAGTGGCCTTTTCTTGTACAGTTCAGGGTCTGCGGAAGATTAGTTGAAGACAGCAGCCTTGCAGCCTTGTTGCTGCCAGCAGGCCTGGATTCTCCTGGCTCTGGCTTTGCCATCTTGCTCAAGCATGGACATACATATGCGCACACTCACTCACATACATACGCATGCACCCACGCAGTTCTACATAGTAACCTACAGATGCACACTCAGACACACACACACACACCAAAGCCCAATCACACACACATGTAAACATGCAAGCACACGTACAGACACACACAGACAAGCATGCACATACATATACGCACATACGAACACATAAGCACAAACATGCTCATCAACTGACAACATTCACGTGCATACAGAGGATCAGACATGTATGTTGGTTTTTATGGCATCTTTCTTTTGCCTAAACCGGTTTTCCTGAACGTTGTAGGTGAGATTAACGTTTATTCTTTATAGGTGATGTTTCATCCTGATGCTAAATAAGTCTTGTCTAGTAATCTGGCCAGGCCGCCTGTGAAGAGTTGAAATTGATGACAGCGTCTGTAAAAGCGATCACTAATTACTGGATTAATGGACGGGTGGGAGGACTGACATATGGAGATCTTGAACACTGGAGATGGGCATGGTGTGGGCGCTGGTCTGCTTCCCACAATACAACAAGAGTAATCAAAAATAAATCATTGTTTAGTCTTATCTGAACTGGGAAAGGGGGGGGGCATCTTATTAACCCAGGTGGAGGCCTTGGGAATATGGCAGGCTAACATTATTACATGCTCACTGAGGTGGGTGGGATGTGTGGAGGGCATACAGGTTATAGAACCAGGCACCTGTCAAAAGGTGGTTGAAAGCAAGGTGGGTACCCAGTGCAGTAGTTACACAGGTTATCAGTTTGGACGAATTTGGTCATTTGAGGACTGACCTGGCATAGTAAAACCAAGGGTGGGAGTTTGCACGTTTTAGTTATTATCGGTGATGGCGTTCAGTGTCTCATTTAAACCCCGCTTCCCAGTGAAGTTTCAAAACATTGGAGCACTTGCACGAAGGAGGGTTTTATTTGCATTTGTTCGGTTTGACAAAGACACATTTTCACACCTATGATGAGATACTGGCTGGGACTCTTCCCCGAGGGGAACTCACCAGCCTCTTCTGGAAGAGAACGGCCCACATGTCAGCAAAAGAAGATGCTCATATGAAGGACAAAATGGGAACGGTCTCAATTCGCTGGTCAAAATACAGGAAAGATGCAGCTCTATTAGAAATTCCCATCCAGATGTATGCCTCCAAGAAACGCACCGCATAAGGAAGGACCAGAACAGGATGAAACCTTATTACAATATTGCCTATTACTTATCCAGTGCATATACTCAGTATGGGGCCTCCATTTAACGCAGACTCCTTTTTAACTACACAAGACACCAAAATAGACAAGGGAAGAAGATAAGTCATACTATGGAGCAGAGTAGGAAGGAAGGGCACTCGCTATTGCTTTGGTGTAATCCCCTAATAGGGCACCAGACTAGTTTCTGATTAAATTCCTCAAAACACTGGAGGAATGGGCCAATGGAGCTATTGTCGTCACTGCAGATTTCCATTTGATGTGGGACATATCCCAAGAATTTGGGGGTGGGGGTATGCGAGAGGAACTTCATCCTTTAGGAAGGACAATACTCTTTTGCACATCCACCGCATGTATTCCCTCAGATTTACATTTAGAAAGTAACCCTCTAATGTATTCACTCTAAGTGTGAAGATGGGTACACTGGGTTTTTCGAAAACAAACACACACACACAAACAAACAAGCGCCGTGTGGCCACGAAAGTTAAAGTGATCGCGATCAAAGCGGCCGTGCGCCCGCTAAAGTGAAAGTAATCTCGGTAAAGTGTGGCGCGCGCGCCCGCGCACATGCACTGTCTCTCTAGGCTGGCCTGGTAGCACTTTTTGGAGCCCTCTCAATAAGTCTCGCCAGACCAGCGCATGCGCTGGGTCAGGCGAGACCTAAAAATGACGTGCATTGAGATGGTCTCTCATAAACAACCAAGAGCATCTTATTTTGACCACATGAAGAGAGTATCCTACCTTGTCAAGGGAAAAAGCGACATGATCAATAAGCTATTCCCTCTCAAAACACCAGCTCTATCCTACTTTTTCCACATACAAAGTGCATAGAAGAAAAAAGTACTAATAATAATGATGTTTTTCTCTGACTACCTAAATAAAGTGTCATGTGCTTTAAGCTGCCTATTAAACCAATTTGACCTGGCCAAAGTGCAAAATATAATATAAAGTGCATTATGCAATAGAAAGTGTATCGTATACCTTAAGCTTGCCTTCCACTTTAATGCTATCTCTTTGTCCTTCTTTGACTTCACTTTGGTCATTCTTACAGTTGTTCTCATCTCCACAGTATCTGGCTTTGTTAAAACCCCATCCAATGCTGAGAAACATGTACGCGAATTCTCTGTTTTTTCCTTTTCTACAGCCCCACAACCCTGAGTTACACGTGACTTTCCCTGAAGAAGGATTGCCCAGGCTTCCCTCCCCACCCCATCTTTAACCTGAATGCCTTTGTGTTGCACCCCTTCTGCGCTCCACCTCAGACCCTACGGGTCATCCCTCTCCCCCCAGACAGATCCAACATGATTGTTTAAATGTAAACAGCTACCAATTTTTAGGATTTCTAATTAGACAGTTTCGTAAGCAATGACTGAGCTTCCCCAATGTCAGAAAACAAAATTTAAACAAGCATTGGCATAGCCAATAGGTCTCGCCTTTGGGACCTTATAAGTGTTTAGCCATGCAACAGTTGCATAACTAAATACTTATAAGGTTCCAAAAGCGAGACCTATTGGCTATGCAAAGCGGTCGTGCGGCCGCGAAAGTGAAAGTGATTGCGATCGCGATCACGATCAAACATCAAAGCGGCTGTGCGGCAGCGAAAGTGAAAGTAATCCCGGCAAAGCGCGGCACGCGCGCCCGCCCACATGCGCACCCGCGCACATGCACTGTAGCTCTAGGCTGGCCTGGTAGCACTTTTTGGAGCCCTCTCAATAAGTCTCACCAGACCAGCGCATGCGATGGGTCAGGCGAGACCTAAAAACTGGTCCTTTGCTAATACTGTAAGTTTAGTTTGTTGGGCTACGGATGCCTGGGCACCCTTAGCCTTAAATAAATCAATCATTTTCACAACTTATTTTCGTCCTCGTGCTGTTACTGCTGACATATCTGATTTTTTTTTTAGATCGGGGTACTTCTGGAATTGAGAAAGTTCTCCTTGCTCTGGCCATGCTTAAGATGCGATCCTTATGCGATAGTACTGGGGTATTTTGCATTTGAATGTCTCCGAGCCGATACCCTGCGAGGTCTCTTAATTGTTGGATCCCCCTCCAACTCCTACATAGCTTTCTTTAATTGTGTTCTCGAGCCATTGGCTGGAGTTCGGTCAGTGCGCGTTCAGCATTTTTCACTTTCTCCGTGAGCTGACGGTGGTCCGCATGTAGGAGATTTGAGTCTGCTGTGACTTTATCAAGCCTGCCTTCCAGCGATGTGTGTGTCAGTTGAAGTGTGGCACTAATCTTCTCCACAGCCAGCCAGAAGGCGTCTCATGTGGCCGATCCATGGGCAACTTAGTGTGGGCCTGCACTGGCCGGGCGGCTGAGCGAAAGCGACCCATGGCCAGTTGTTGGGCGTTAGGCGCCAGAGAGGCCAGTGCCAGAAAGGAATGCATCGGGATTTATAGTACTCCGCGAGTTACGTAGTTCCCTGAGACAATAATGAGAATCCTCCCCCACCTCTGTCACCTGCTTGCGGGCAATGGCTGAGAGCGCTGGGTGTGTCATGGGAGGAGAGAGGAAGGGGTGTTCACGAGTCCCAGGTAGTAGTGAAATCAAGGCGGGGTGCTATCATGGAGCAGTATGATAAGGCCAGTAAGTCTCAGAGTCAATAACTTTGACCCCTTCATAAGCGTCAGCGAATGTTGTGTCCAGAGGATACCCCAGTTATTTTGTACACCCTCCAATTAAATGAAGAGGAAGCAACAAGGGTATCTAGGGGAGAGAAAGCCTGTCCATGCCAGGCGCTATCCTCTGTAGACACCCACAGCTCTGTATATATATTTTTTGATTAACAATTTTATTGATTTTAAAAAAACATACAGAAGCAACTGGACACGTTTGACCACACTATGAACAGGAACACAGGCCACTTTTGCAATAATAAAAAAAACCACAGGTACGCATTTCACTTCATGACCTTCACGTACAGGGTATACATTCATGTACATAAGCGGGATCAGTTATACTCAGTTATACTCAGACTAGTTGGTCTGTCCATTTACCTCATATCCTGCAGTGTTTTTCGGGGCATCCCCGGGCCTCAAACAGGGGCTTCTCTTGTGCGGCACACCAGTCCACTCCCTGACGCCACGCTCTCTGCATATTTAAGGCACCACACAGTGAGGGAAGCCTTGTCGCCAGGAGGAGAGCAACATCGCAGTGTTTGGCCTGTCCGGCCGCAATGGGCCTCCCAGGCACAACCAGGGCGTGTCTTCACAAGCTCAGCACAGGTCATGAGTGCCGTAGGCCGCAGAATGTAATCGTGTGAGAGCAGACCTGGGCACAACACCAACCGGGTGCCCCTGCCCACTCACTGGTCAACAGTAGTTGACCAGTGATGGCCTGGACATGGATGTCCAGGCCGGGATGCGGCAACAAAGGCATCGCCACCGAAGGGGAATTCACCACAGAGTGCAAGATAGCACGCCGGCCCCCAACTCTCTCCTGTGCTGCCGAACCCAGTCCCGACATGACCCCCGGCTTCCCGAGGCAAGTTGCAGCCAGGGAAGGGAAGTTACTTGGTGCCGACAGCATCCATGCTCCAGCCTCATGCCATCTTCCTCTAACAGGCAGTCCTCCATAGCCGGGACAGAATGACTCCCCCAGCTGCCTCCGGTCTGACCAGGCCAGTACCACCACCCCACTCAGACAACCCAAGAGGAGGCCCACACAGGGGTTATGGCCAGTGTGTCCAGCACTCAGCGAGGAAGGCAGTCCAGGTCCAGCGATATTGACCAGTGGTATGGTCCCTATCTGAGTGCAGGCGCTGCTGGCATCCCAGGCCGCACGTTCTCACAGCAGACCAGGTCCCATCCCGGCCTCCTCCCAGAACATTCAGTTTATTTTTACACTCATAGTTGCACGTGTGGTACAATTTAAAACATGTGCGCACACACAGTTCAGGATTAGAAGGGCAATTGTGGCAGTACATATGACTCACCTTCCGCATACCTCTTCAGGCACAGACTCTACATTTCTTACTGGGAAAGGTTTTTTGGACTGTGGGAGGAATGTGTGCCTTCCCCAAGGGGCCGCTTCCTTTCAAAACATAATTCCCTGGTTTCTAGTGGGCTCCCGTCCCCACAAAGGGGAGCGACCCTTGCCCAAGGGGTTGCTCCTCGAACAACAAAACAATCCCAGATGGTCTAGTGAGCTTCAACTCCCCCCCCCCCCCCAGGGGCAGATCGGCCTAAAAATGGCTGATTTGCCCTTGGTGGGGGGGTGGAATAACTAAAAAAAAAATCTCCCCCAAAGGGTTGCTCCCAGAATAAGAAAACAATCCCTGGTGGTTTAGAGGGCTTCCACTCCCCAGAGGGCAGATCGGCCTGAAAATGGTAGATCTGCCCTCCCTGGGTTTAGAATAACTGAAAATTATTCTCCCCCAAGTGGAGCAACCCTTGCCCGAGGGGTCGCTCCACAAACGAGTAAACAAGCCCTGGTGGTTTAGTGGGTCCCCCCCCCCCCCGCCACCACCCCCACCACCCCCCAGAAGGTAGATCAGCCTACAAATTGCTGATCTGCCCTCTGGGGTGTGGAATAACCAAAAACAAATTCTCCTCCAAGGGAAGCAGCTCTTGCTCAAGAGGTCACTCCCCATAATGTATGCCAAATTTAACATTCCTGGTGATATAGTGGGTTTCAGCCCCCCGGGGGCAGATCAGCCAAAATAAAATAGCCGATCTAGCCTCTGGGGGGCCAAAACATAGGAAAACAATTAGCCTTCTTGGGGAGCGACCCTTGTCCAAGGGGTCGCTCCTCCAGCATGAACAAAATCCCTGGTGGTCCAGCGGTTGCAAACCTCCTCCACGTTCGCGGCTCTCACAGAGATCGTGGTGTAGGATTCCACTCAAACAGACACGGGAGAAAGGAAAAACTCTTTTCTGCCCTGCATCTGTAATCTAAACCCCCCTCCCCTGGGTGAAGGACATACCTGCAAATATGTCCTCTCCTTGGACACGTTGGAAACAAATGACTTCCAGCGCATCCTCGGCTGCACTTGATGACGGTGGTGTTCTGTGAGCATGCCACCATCATCAGATCACAGAGTGGGGGTTTGGAATGGCAGTGGAAGTGCTTCTGCTGCCATCCCAGGTAGGGGCCCCCGAATTAGTGGCTCACGGCCAGCGCTTCCTCCGCGGGTGGGTGCCAGGATGGAACGGTTCCATCCTCAGCACATGAGCGCCACGGCTGAGGAGGTAACCATTCCCTTCGTGGCACCAGAGGGGCTAAATATGAAGACATGCATTCTTTATTTACATTTTACACTTACACCTCAAGTTAGATTTTGCACATGTAAACTTGTACCTTTTACTCACTTTTTACATTTACTTAGTCTTCAAGTTACACATGTGTATGTATAATCATGTATTTGAAGTGCCCTTTAAATGCTAAACTAAAGTTTGCCTGACTGCAAACCTGAGTTGAAATGCATGTTTTCCTTTTTGTGCAAGTTTATATTTTGTTAGTTAGAGAAAGGCTTATGGTCTGTAGTAGACTGCTGATAGGGAGGCCTGGAGAGAGACTGGGTAGTAAACATGGGAAAACAGTGGTCAAAAGAAGGTTTCTGTTCATCATGTAACAGGATGGCAAGATTGTTAAGACTGAAGAATTACAGTTTCAATTCAAGGCATTGGGAATTCAGAGTAATGTTGCAGATGCACTCAAGTAAGGTTCCGATTGGTCCCTGGTGGCATGAAAGAAGATAAGGACATTTCTGCAACTCCTTTTACTTTTAAGCTGGTGTGCCAACAGATTGAGACATGGCAGATTCCCTTAGATATTGAGAGGCACAGACCTCTCTACTTGCCTTATTCTTGCAGGTGTGAAGCTTTATGCTTAACACTTATTTCCTTTGTCTTTAGACTTCTACAGAAGTCTGATCATGCTGACACCTTTATCTTCTTCTTCTCTACTCCTGAATTAGAGACCCTTATGTTTAAGATAGAGAAGGAAAGTTTCTTTATGGAACACATGTTCACTTTTATTTGTTACTGTATTATTGTGGCTATCACAATTTTGTATCTCCTTCTATTGCGTTCTCAATCAACTGAGATATTTCCCCTTTCCAATTTTACTAATGTACTTATTGAATTTACACTGGGTTTGCATATTTACTGGATTGATTGGTAATCCAAATTAAACCTTTTAATCATATTCAGCAATACCTGGTCCTTATTGTGGAGTCACATGGGCTTCACAAGTTAAAGATGTATTGTTGATGTTTCTTCCCTTTCAATGCTTCATGTAGCAATCAAAGGACCATACGACCAATGGGGAAAATCTTTAACAACTTCACTTAGAGACTGCATTGTACGGCCCAGCGCTACAGCACATCTTAATTCCAAGCTTAAGAGTGAGCAGTCCAATTTTCTTAGGCATGGTAACCATTTCTTTGATGCTTTGTGTTTATCTTTCCTATTGATCATGATCTTAGATTTTGGTTAATTTGCTAAGTTTGTTATGCTGATTGTATGCGTTCAATACATCTAAGGCTCACTGGAGCCCTACTTTAGTCTGGTCCAGGATTACAATATCATTGGTGTACTGCAAACTCTGGAATTTTGGTGTTCCTATTCTTGGTGGAAATGTACTTTCTCTGGCTAGTGCTGTTGTTAGGCGTATATAAGGAGAACAACAGAGGGACTAGCACACATCTGTGTTGGAGTCCAGTGTTGATTAATATGGAACCTGTGACGTAATTGTCAGGTCCCGTTGAAACCCTTACACCGGTGTCGGTGTGAAGTGACATAATTGTGTTTTAGTAGTGGTGACGGTAGACCCCAATTTGACAATTTGGACCACAGAATACCATGGTCTACCTTGTCAAAAGACGCCATGCAATCCACAAAGCATGCAAATAAAGGGAGGGGGCAGTGGTGTTGATTGACTTGGAGGCCATGTAAGACAATGCAAAGATGTCATCAGTAGTGTTGCAGTTGTGTTGGAAGCCAGTTTGATAATAGAGTAGCATTTGATTCTCGATGGCTCAGCATTTGAGATCTTGTAGAAGAGTTCTGGCATAAGTATTTTACTCTGTGGGTCTAAGAGGCCATAACACAATAGTTGTTTGGATTGGGTACAGTGTTTAGCTATAGAGAATGGATCTACTTTCCTATCCAATTAAACCCTAAGGACAAAAGCAGAAACCAATTGTTTCTCAATGAGGACCAACCCAAGGCACAGTCATGGGCAGGAACATGTTGGCACCTTGAAGGGATGATAGGAACATTGTCCCCATAACCATCCTGAGCATAATTGTATTCTTTTAATCATACCTAGGATGCCACCTAATAAACAAAACTCCTGTGGTATACCCTAAGGTATTCTATAATTCCAGCTGGAGGCTAAACCCACCCTGTAAGGGCTACAGAGTCTGTGCTTACTACTATTATGATAAATTCAGCTGGAAAATGACCTTGTGAATATACCGGACAAAGAATTAATAGTGGAGCCGAGGGCGGCGTATGAGGCACCCCCCTTGAATATTCTGGTTCCGGAAGCTGATTATGTTAATGCCCCAGTGGAGGGGCCTTTAGTAGTCACAACAGTAAAACAAAGGGGGCCTGTTAACTTTACCCTTTCCGCACTTAATTCCTTGGCTGTCCCTTTCCCTGATTCTGTTAAAATGGGAGGTCATTCAGAGATAGTTGGTGTAAAACCCATCTGGCAAAATGTGGATACATGTAGACTAGATTTCATTCCTTTGTTTGATGCAGACTTAATACTAAATAGGGCCACATTACTTAAATGTTTTTCAGAGATCAAAAATGTGAAACTTATACATAAATCTAGCCTCCCTTCTAACCACTGAAGTTGGTCATAAGTCGAAGGTAATGTTTAATTCCAAAATGAATGTAAATTTGATATTGAAAAAGTCTGAAGGCTTTCAAAGTAGGGGAATTGATGTTGTTCTAATTTCAGAAAAAAACAGATGCAGAGCCTTAGACAGTAGGTCTTTGCCATCCCAATTACTCCAGACAGTGGAGGGTCTTTGCATGATGCAAAGGAAATAAACATTTGCATTGGTAAATATGCTAGACAAGTGACATTTAAAAAAATGCCCCTCCCTTTCCCTTCAGTGGAATTCTAAAGATGAGAGCCCCAGATGGAACTGGTTACCCAGTGCACTGCCAATGAACAGTAATCGTTCACATCGGCCATCCTACTAGCAATGAATTAAAAATCATATCCTGGAATGCAGCAGGAATACAGAATAGTAGGGAGAAGTTCTTTTATTTGAGTACGTTAAATGCCGAAGTGGTATGCCTCCAGCAGACTTGGTGCATGGATGACTTGATGTGTAAGGACTTTCTCACCTTAGTTTGCAAAGCAACACCTTCGAGGAGGAGACATGCAAAGGGGGAGGGGGGGGGCTGCCTACTGTTGAATAAGATCTAATGGAATTATGAGTTTTACAAAGATTCCATCAATATATTTCTGGTAGTAATGTTGTTTAACCCTGATGGAAATGTGAAAAGTACACCACCAATGCTCACCAGCAGCTTTTACATGTAAAACCTCTAGGGAAGAGTCAATTTTGGCTTACGTGGTAGTGGGAAGTGCTTCTTTCTTCCAGTTGAGAGACTTAAAATTTTCGGAGTCCTTTTGTAGTGATCACAAGTTATTAACTCTCCTTATAAATTTCAATTTATCTCCACCTGACCTTTGGGTATTAGAAGGTGAGTCTGTTAGCTTTGCCAAGAAAACAGGGAGATGTCATTGGGATAACAGGGCTACTCTAGGCCTCAATAGTGTCCTAGAGACTACCTTAGAGAAACTGCCCAGCTGGACAAGAAAAGAAATAGCAAGTTGTAACACATTTATGTAACAAGCAATGGAAACTGCAAGATATGTGAACCAAAGGAAAATTCTTAAAGGAGTCCCCCGATTCCTCCTTCTGTTAAATCATGAAATAAATTACTTAGTTAGGGAACAGTGTCTGAATTATTTCTTGGAACGATATTACAGAATATTATTATTAAAAAGGAGGAGGAATCGGGTAAAGGCCAGGTTTAGAAAGGAGAGGGAAGACGGTATCTGGATAAAACTTAGATAAGCAGCCTCTAAAGGCCAGATAAGGACCTTTTGGTCTCTTGTCGCAGAGAATTGTGGAACTAAGCCCAATCACTCCCTGTGGCTAGTAAAGAACATAAATGGGTTAGTTTTATTCGGGGAATATATGCAGCAAATGAGACGGCAATTTAGCACCTTATTTCAAAGGAAGATTATACCTTGTATTGATCACCCTCTGAAAAAGAAATAGAAAAGGTGATCAGGGGAATGGGTACCTCAGCAGCAATGGGCCCAGATGAAATACCAATCACTGTGATAAAACAAAATAGTACACTGTGGTACAACATTTTTTGCCCGGTTTTTAAGTATTGCTATGAAAAACAAAATGGTTCCTCCCTCTTGGAAGGGAAGTATCATAGTTTCAATGATCAAGAAGAGAGACCGTCATCTTCCTCAAAACTATCGTCAGATTGCGCTTCTTGACGTGGTGGGTAAAGTCTTTGCTAAAGGCCTCTTGACCCAATTTAGCGATTGGGCAGATGCGATTAAAATTTTGCCAATGGAGCAAACTGGGTTTAGGACGAAACATGGAACAATTGATAATTTGACTGCCTTCCAGCTAATAAATGCAAAATATGTTAGAATTAGAGGAGGAAGGGTGTATAAAGCTTTTATTGACTACCCCACAGCATTTGACAAAGTAGATCGTCCTTTGCTGTGGAATAAGCTTTTAAATTTGGGCATGCCAGGTACCCTTTTGGAGTTAGTTCGTGCCCTTCCGTTATGTCCTTTAGGGTAGTCCTGTCATGTATACCCCATTTTACATATATTGTCCCATCCACACGACAATAACAATTCTAAACAGGTGACCTTTTACCTAGTAGCTTGCTTTTGTCTCTTCGACACCAGGCTCTCTGTATTTCATCAGAATACCTGTACTTGACGTACATAAACATGTCCTCAGGCAATGTATAATTATTCTGTATAAGGGTGACCACTTTTTTCATCCTTGGCCAACAGCCAGCTGTGCATGATTGCATTTGTTTGGAAAAATATTCATGATTGTTTCCAAAACATTTATGGTTGTTTTCAAAACATATCGATTCTAGAAGAAACCCTGGAGTGACCACTCTAGTATAAAAGACCCTCACTTCCCCCTACAAATTAGAGGAGAATTACATCCAAGCTGACACGGGGTCCTGCATGCTGGATCTTCGAAACACAGCGGTCTGACATCCCTTGCGGGGTGTCATCATCGACGTAGAGACGGGGTCCTTCGTTCTCAACCGTCAGGTGAGGGGGATGGTTCTTTCCTAGGAGTTTCTTGGCTACATGCACATATACAGGTTGCACCTACATATCTAGGCTAGGTACATTTAGGCAAATTACTTAGGGTGCACATTTTAGGAATATGCAAGTGCTACTGTTTTTAACTGAACTTTGTATGTTCATCTTAATAGCATTATGGTAGAAATGTATCTACTATTTACTAAATTGGTACTAGCAATCTCTTTCGTATGCTTCTGTCTCCTGATTATCGCAGCACATATGTTTTACACAAGGCTGTCGCTGGACCAATAAATAGTTATGGAAACGTCCTAAACGCCATCCTGTGTATTTTCTGAGAGTAAGTGAGCACGAGAGTCTGAGCGAAATGTACTGTACAGTTTTCAACGATCCTTGAGGAATCAGGATTGTCATGTTCAGTGGTTGCCAGAGACTACCTACACCACTGTAAACTACAGAGGAGGTGGCAGTGGCACTGTAGTGCTAGCTAGTCTAACAGCTGACATCTCTTGTGGGGGTGTCCAGAATTGGTTTGGGCACCAAGCCCTCAGTTTTGGTCATCTAAAAAGTGCAGGTCCTGGGGATTTCTAGAGCTACACGATGCTTCATATGGTTCCCTGGTGTAGAGTCTTAATGGGAGGGGATAGTGGTCTTTTGCAAGCTATCCCCTCTGCAAATGGTTTAAAACAAGGATGTTTATTGGCTCCCTGCTTTTCTCTTTCTACCTCTCAGATCTCCCTCATTATCTGGCCCAAAGTGAGGGCATTGCCCTGGTTATTGGGGGAAAACCGATTGTGTGTCTACTCTATGCAGATAACATAATGATTTTGGATTTAACCCCTATGGGATTAAATAGTTACCTGCAGGCGCTCCGCAAATTTGCTGAGGCTCAGCACCTAAAGATCAATATATCAAAAAGTAAAATTATGTGAATGCATGGAAGAAAGAAGCTGAAATATGGCAATTTTGTATGGTCTGTAGGCAGCCAAAAATTGGAACTTGTAAAACCGTATACCTTTTTAGGAAAAATAGTGTGTGGCAACCTAAGCGAGAAAGCCCATATAGAAAATAATATTTCTAAAGCCACCACTCAGGGGAAAAGCTTGGGTTCCCTTTATAGGTCTACAGGGAAAAGAAATTTAGCACTCTTATTGGAGGTGTTTACTGCAAAAATCCCTGCCTCTGTGCTGCATGGTGTGGAATTAATCAATGAAGACAAATGGGGATTTCTAATTGCAATGGAAGGCCGAATTTTAAGAAGTTTAGTCTCAGTTAATTCGGCATGTTCCCCGACTGCCCTCAGATTAGAATTTCCATTGAGAAGTACCTGGGCACAGGGTCTTGCAGGGGTAGTACGTTGGGTCTTAGGCTGGGCAAAGAGTGATTATGGCATACTAAGGTTTTTGTTTTGGAAAGAAATCTTAGAATGTTTAAAAGAACAGTCGTTAAGTGTTAGAAATGTTATGACTGCGATTGATTTGCTGCAATTAGATCAGTCCTTGCTCTTTACTTTATCACCATATCAATTAAGGGCCAACCTGAAGCAGGCCACTTGGGATACAAGTTTCTCTAGTGATAGGGAAGCCCACACTCTAAAGATGGACAACCATCTAGCTATTGACTCCTGTGTGATAAATAAAGTACAGGCATATATTTCTTGGAACTTGCCACATGGAGTGCGCCGTTTTTGGTTACTATTGAGGCAGGGTATGCTTCCTTTAAATCCTTTACTGGCAAAATGGTATGGTTCATCACCAATCTGTACTTTGTGCAACAACAGCCTGCAAGATGTTAATCATGTATTATTTATTTGTCCAGCATTATTATCATGTTGACAAAAATGGATGAGACCAATATGTCTATAGCTATCTCTTTATGAGCCGCCAAATAAAATGTTTGGTCATAGAATTTTTTACTTTTTAAAATGTTTTTAAAACTTGTACTGAGGCTCGTTAGGTATGTAGGGAGGAGCTGCTAATACTTGCTCTGAGTGGATGACTTTTTTCTTTATCTTGTGATGGTATTTTAGGGTTGATATATCATCCTATGTCTTTTACCTCCTAAACATTTGCACTAAGGCCATCAAGGACATTTTAATCATTGTGTACTGTATATTATATTGCTATGTTTTTAATATGAAGCCCTTTTTAATGTTGGATTCCGCTTAGGAGTACTTGATGTCTTCTGTGGAAGGAATATTTTTCTATTTTAATTTTCTCATCAAAATAGAATCCTTTTCATTGTGTTGTTGGTTTCTTAGTTTATGTGGACCTCCACGGAGTTCCATGATCATAAAAAAATAATTTGATTGAAAAAAAAACAAATACTACGATTACTATGACTAGTGCTATTAATATTTATTATTATTACTACTACTCTCACTAATAATAATATGGGTGCTTTCTGTACTGTGGTTGTGGTCTGATCAATGGGACATTGTAGCAGAGAAGGATCTGCTTCTTATAGTTACCCTCACTTTTTGCTGATGTGACACTGTTTTCGACTTAGTCTCACTGGGATCCTGCTATCCAGTCTAGCTGCTTTCTCCTCTAAATTGATTGCATGTACTTTAGGTAAGCTCCAGATTGGATTCTGGGGTACCCTTATAAGTCCCTAGTATATGGTATACTATGTACCCAGGGCATAGGTACCACAGAGGCCTCCCAGGGGCTGCAGCATGTATTGTGCCACCCCTGAGAGACCATTCAAAATGACACCACAGGTCTGCTACAGCAGCTTGTGTAAGGTGGTGCATGCACCCCTTACGTAGATATAGGTTCACTATATCTATTCTATATCACTGCACATATAAACCTATCAGTCACCCCTATGGCAGGCCTTAACAATCCTGAAGGCAGGGTTCTGGGTTTTATGTGAGAGGGTGCACCTGCATGAGCAGAGCCCCTCTGCAGCCTTCAGTACCTATATTCCGGGGTTGTTTGTGATGCAGCCAACCATATATATTTAAGTGCATTATAACCTCGCGGTAAATGCTAACTTTAAAACGGCTGCATAGAAATAAGTTGTGTTTGGTGTCAAACACCTTGGAATCATACCTCCACACCAGTAACTGGTGTGGGAGGTATGATTCCACCCTACTAAAGGGACATATGCGACATACCGGGCTACCCGGTACCAGCTTTCTCGACCTGGGCATCACAAAATGGATGCTGCCAGCCACAGACACGAGTCTGCCCTCCTGCTGCTGAGCCAAGCTTGAGCAGGGGAAGGCTTGACAATAGGTTTCCTGTCACAGGGAGGTGTGACCACCTCCAAGAGAGGCTTTAGTGTATTGGGGCTGGGTGGGTGCACTTTGAGAGTGCTTTAATGTCTGCACTGGGGGCACATTTGGTGTCCATGTGCATAGTCCAGCTCAAACCGGTTGCAGGAGCCATTTGCTCCTGCTCTGGCGCAAAACTGGACAAAGAACTTGGGTGTAGCCAACCCTCTGTCCTGTCCCTCCCATAGGTGGGTCCCCAGAGTTTGTCCCACCCCTTCCTTGGGTATAAAGTAGGAACCCCTGACTTCAGGACTTTAGATTTTACCTGGACTAAACTCTGCTACAGAAACCAAGTACTTTGACGATCTGCACGAAGCTGGATGACTGAAGAATCTCCCTTGGAGTAAAGGAGTTACCCCCCTGCAAGGCAGGCACCTAAAACGCATCTGACCGGTTTGCATCTCCCGAACTCCTGAGGACTTCAACACAGGAGGTGGGTTCCCGAGGTCTCTGAGGTTGATCTGCGCTCTCAGCAATTTTGAGGCCTGTATCCCTCGTGGGGACCGTGCAACCCGAACCCCTGTGCACCGTGTACATTTGCAGTAGCATATGCTTTTTGGCGATCCCTGAGGCCGTGCTTTGGCCTACTTGTAGTCCTGACCCCGAGCAGTAATTCCACTGAAGATTTCCGGCCTACACTCCACGAGTGTTCCGTGGGCTGGTATTTCGTGATTCAGCTCGAGGTCCCTTTGCGATCCCAAGTCCGTCGACTTCTGTGTTACTGGGAAGGTAACTTTGACTTTTTGTGGGCTTCCCTGGTTGCTCCAGATGTGCCCTGACTCTCCATAGCTTGGAGAGTCACCAGGACCTTGCTGGTCGTCACCGAAGCATCTTTCCTTTGACCGCGTGGGTTACAGTTGCCAAGACTTGTTGGTGTTCAATCCGGACACCGATCCCCCAGCACTCGACATCCTTTGTGGGACAGCTCACCTCCGGACTTTTAGTCATCATCAACATCTCCTGGTGCCCGTGGCTGCAGAGTCAAGCTTCACCTCTTCTCACCTGAAACACCCGACATCGGTGGACATTTGTCTATCGTGCCCCTGGTCACTGTGAAGGGACCCAGACTCTGCCCCTCTGCTTTCAGGTTCTTCTCATCTCCGATCCAGGCTTGGATCACACCGGACACTTTTCATCTTCCTGGTAGCAGCACTTTTTCGCATCACGCCATTGAAAATGATGAAGGTTTCTGACATCACTTGACTCCTATGCACCGGCTCCTCTGGGATAGGTAATACGGGTATCTCGGTACTCTCGAGGGTGCTGGCCTCAGTATCTTCTATGTTTAACTGGGTTTGCTTAAAGTCCTCACCGAAGTGTCCTTAATCTTTAAAATTCCAACCGCGACTTTCCCATAGAGTTGTACGGAGCTCGTGCCTGTGTTCACACACTGCACCCGTCCTCCGTGGGTCTCCTGTGTCACTACCTTGGGTGGTTCCTTGGGGTCCCAGCGATTCTACATCCTTTAGGCACTGTGTCTAGTCAAGTCGTGGTTGTTATATCACTTTCTTAGTATATGGTTCGGTCTCCCCCTGGAGCCCGCTGTGTATTGTGCTATTTGCTGTCGTTCTAGTGATTTAATATTGTGTGCTTTGTTCTCTAATCTCATAAAGAGGTTAGTAGAGAGTGTTTAGTGATAAATACATATACGTTATATATTCCTTGTGTGGTTCTCCTTTCATTTGGTCATTCAGGAGGTAATAAACTGGTAAAACAAGCTGCTTTACATTCCTCTGAGACCTAGACTGAAGGCTGCTCTCCATAGCTGCCACTAGGTTAGTTTTAAATAAAGGTTGTCTTTAACCTAATCATCAATAAGGGTTGTTTGGACTGGTACAAGGTGCCCACTTTAATTAGTGGTCAGTATATACCAGGCCAACTTCTCACAGACATCAATACCATCTCCCTCTGGACTATGGTTGTATTAGAACTGTGAAGGACCCCCTGCTTATCGGTTTTCCCCATACCCTGAAAAACACTTGTTTGTTGTGCTATCATATGATTAATAAGCGGGTTCTCCAAAGTTTGCTTAATGCTACTTTGGGATGTTTCGGATTTATTGAATAATGCCAAAGGTCCCCAAACCTGGCATTACCCAAAATGGCAAATGGTTGATGCCCGCCTTTCCTTTTATTTCCAAGATGGAAGCAGTGGAGTACAGAGGCACCCAATACTCTTCATCAACCGTCATGATCTTTGTTATGGAGAAGAGGTTCAACCGAGGGAAAGACCTAAGGGGACCCACTCAGAAACAGAACGAGGCGAAAAAGAGGCTAGCCTTATGTGGCAATGCTATGTAAGTTTTGTATACATTCTGAATTATTCAGTATGTTATTTATGATTAATTTCTTCTGTCAAGTTGCTACAGAAGTACATTTATTTGCTGATACCTTTAAAGTCTATTTCAAATATGTTTTTATACGATACACATCTAAATATGGAGGTTAAGTTTTAGAATATGGACAGTAATAATTCAATACAGTATTTAGTAAATATTTAGGGATCATAATTAAACTAACTTGCAACATGTATTTCCCTTCACTTGAGAAAAAGGTGATAATAAACAGCAATTAGACACGAATCCACACATTTCTTTGTATCTGTTTAGTTAGTTGAAGTATATAAAGTGGCCATGACTTCCACGATATTGTACTAATTCCTAACAACCCTACACATGTTTACTGCTGATTCTATAAGCAGATTGAGGCTTGAAGCAAGCCATTTATATGAAACAATACATTTAGCAGGATGTCCAGAAAGAAATTCTGTCACAGGATATCTAAGGAAGGCCTAGCTAGATTTAATCTTTTATGGCAGAGCCAGAATGTGTGAAGTGCATTCAAACTTTCTCGGATTTCGAGAGACACTAAAGGATATCTTTTAGATGTTGCCATACATTGTTTGACCTCTAAAACTCACTTAACCATTTTCAAAGTTTGTGAGAGAAATTGACCATAAACCTCTCCTGCAACTGGCATGATTTCTCCAGGCATTTTAAATATCTCAGCTTAATAACAATATTCGTAGGTGTTCTAAAATGACACTTTTGAGCAAGCAGCACAAAAAATCAATGGATTCATTAGAATTGCAAAGCTGTTTACTAAACAAAGATGTCAGCCCACATCTATTATTGAAGCCTGAGTTCAATCAGTAGGTCAGACACATTTGAAAACTTAAGGGAGGCCAAGTAATTCACATAGAAGTGTTGTGTACTTTCTACTAATCCTTAGGACAACATACACTTTGGGTGAGGTGCCTAGATTGATTCCAAGCACCCCCACTGGATATGTTGGCCTAGAGACCAGCTAGATCGCAGTGCCACCATAAGCCCCTCCTAACCCTACCAGGGATCTAATAGTTTCTGGCAACCACTGAACATGACAACCCTGACCTCTCAGGGATCATGATAACAGATCAGAACCTCTTGATCGTTCATTTGTGCTTACTTGTTCCCAGAGAAATATACAGAGAATACACAATGGGACGTTTTCAATATATTTATTGAACCAACGTTATACTTGTATAAAATACATGTGGTGCAATTATCAGTAGACAGAAGCAGATGAACGTGATTACAAGCACCAAAAGAGTAAGTAGCAGATACAGTTCTACCATGGTGCTAAGACAGCGCATATATAAGGCATATAATACAAGATAGTAATCAGGTGTACTCCTACTATGCAAATCCTAATCTGTGTGTGTCTAGAGTTCATGTAGGTGTAGAGCCAAGAAGCCCCCCTAGGGATGATCCAACCCCTTTACCTGGTGGGAGAGAATGTAGAACTTTGTCCTGATCATGAACTGGACACCCCTCACAGATATGTTAGACTGCTGTGTGGTAAAGACTCAGCATGCAGGAACCCTCGGTGTCAGCTGAAGTGCCTCCTCTGCTAATCCTATGAGATGCTGATTATTGATAATAAAAAGCATCCTTGCGATGTACGTGGAGATTAGTAATGTTATGAGCACGTTGATAGCCCTGTTGCCTCATAGATGAAGATAGAATGACATTTGTACATTCATGCGTAAAGGCCTTGTACTTGGTGTTCGAGGTATTGTGATAATGTTATGTGAAGCCAGATGTGTATACAGAAGTAGCTTCAGAGGAACTAATCCAACATTGTCACACATGCGAATATGTGCAAAAGGTCACCTTAGAAATGGTATTGTGAAAAAGAGGACAATGTAAGAAATGAGCAGCTTCGCTGCATGAGCCTAACCCGGGCACATAACACCCACTCCTCATTCTAAGGGCCTATATATAAAAGCTATCTAAAAAAACAGCAGGCCACAATGAAAACTAAAAAGGGTTAAAACCACTTCTTTAAAATTATCTAAGCAAGCTAACCTTTAAAATATTCATAAAAGGCTTTAAAAGCCATTATACAGTTTGAATGCCCAAGCACTCTGAGAACCATGGTGCCTAGAGAATCAGAAAAAAATATTGCTTTGAATCTTTTTTGTTTAAAAACGGGCCAAATAGTTCTCACCACATGAAAAGGGCAATTGTTTAAGTATTCCGAGTGGTAGACGCAACATTGCTGTTGCTGGCACCCGCAGACGACATTCCCAGAGGTGTACCTCAAAGCAGGTTTATGGAGCAAAGGTGGTTCCTTCCAGTTCCCACAGCAGCTGCTGAGAGAGGGACTGCAGATATATACATAAGTGTATTGTAGATTTGGTATCCAGTTCACTAGGAGCCAAAGCATCTTAGGGTTGCCCGAAGAGTGCATTAATCAGCAATGGAATACGCTAGGGACAACAATACCCAATCGGCCTTTAAGGGGTCCATCAGTACTTCAATGTCCACTGGTGCAACCGATTGTGATCCGAGACATAGATCTAATATGCATTCATGGCTGCAAAGCAGGCAGCGGAATACAGATTGTATGTAGTGAAGAAAAACAGGTGTGAAAGACAAGAACCAATGCTCATTCAGTTATCGAACTCAAGGTGTGCCAAACCAGCGTATCATGTGCACAGGGCATTGCAGCACAGTCAGTGCCACCTCAATTCTGGGTTGAACTGGGATGTCCATTGCAGAGCAGAAATATTAAAATCAGATTTTCCGCCACATGTAGCAGGACAAACGGAGTCACCCAAAAATGCTTCCTAACATGGAGTGTATGAAAGGTGGTATAACTCATAAAGTCGTCTGAAAGGTGCTAACCAGTCCAGAGCCAATACATTTGAAAAAGTGTGCTATTCCCTTCGTATCAGACATATTAAAGATACGGTGAACCAGCTCTCCAAAATGCCCCGGGGGTAGGGAAGTTAGTATGAAGTAGCGTCTGTATCTCGGACGAGGACCTTGCAACCCAGAGATCAAATGTCTCTCTGGCTGATGTTAAAGCAACGTATTTTTGAAAATGTATTGCTTTCAGTTTGCTCAGAGAATCAAAGCGTATGTTGGAAACATTTATTGAAGGCCATTGCGTTGCCTCCCTAACTGTGCTGGCAGGTGGAAACAGTACTTCTGTGCAACAAGTGACTATGGAATTAACTGTTACCAGATAAGCGATGCCTGGTTCCATTCCGAAGCAACTTGATCATTCAGCATCAAATAGCTCCCATTCGAAAGCAGCTTGAAAACTGGATAATTCACGGCAGCCAGAGAACCCTTTGATAACAGTACAAGTTTGCTACTGAAGCATTGCATGCCCCATGAAGTGAAATGTCCTTGCATACTAAGAACCTGCTCAAAGCATCCTCACATTGGGAACCACTAAGAAAAACTTCTGTGTCCCCATTCCTGCATCTAAACCTGAACGGCAATTCCCATTATTCATGCACAATATGTAGGAGAGTGGAATCTGACTAATGGTTGCCCCCAACTTTTTGCCTGGTATTTGAGTGGTTTTTGACTAGTCTGGCTGGGATCCTGCTATCCAGGACCCCAGCCTATCTGCTTCCTCTGTTAAACGATGTGAGTACCCTAGGTACCAACCAATTGGATGCTGAGGGTGCCCTGACAGTCCCTTGTAGATGGTACCCTAGGTACCCAGGGCATGGGTCCCTCAGTAGGCCTACCAGTGCTGCAGCACTTATTGTGCCACCCTGGGACAGCCATACAAACTGACACCACCAGACCACTACTGTAGTCTGGGTAAGGTGGTGCTAGCACCCCTTACAGGGATATAGGTACCCTATATCCCACCCCATTACAACACATATACTCTCATAGGTCACCCCTATAGCAGGCCTTGGTAATCCTACAAGGCAGGGTGCTGAGGTATGTGTGAGGGGGGACCCCTACATGAGTAGGGCCTCTCTGCAACCTTCGTAAAATCGTTACTGGGTTGTTTGTAGTGTAGCCATACCATATACTCTTAACCGCATTATAAGTCTATTGCGATATCGCGAAAACTTGAGAATGGCTACACAGAACCATATCGTGTTTGGTGTCAAACATGTAGGAATCATACCCCCAGTCCAGCCATGGGCATGAGGGTACGATTCCCCCTTGCTAGAAGGGCGATATGGGAAAAGCGGTAGAATTTAGACACCAATTTAAAAGTGCACAAGTTTCACAAAATGGCTACTGCCCGCCACCTACACGACCCTGGCTGGCTGTTGCTTGGGAAAACCCCAGCCTCGCCAGCTGGACAATAGGGCTCCTGTGGCAGGGAGGTGCTAGCATCTCCCCAGACAGGATAATGTGGATTGGAACAGGGTGGGTGCACCAAATGTCCTTTCAGAGTTGCACGTAGGCAGCTGCAGAGACCTAATTCTGCATACACCGCTTGGAACCGGTTCAGGGGCATCCTGCCCCTCGCCCAGGCGGGAAACACACAAAGGGGAGAGGGTGTAGCCACCCTTTCCCGCCTCACCACTCATTGGTGGACACTACTCTGGACACTCCCCTAATCTTGGGGATAAAGGTGAATAACGTGGCCCCAGATGGTCAGATTAATTTTGAACCTTACAGTCTTGACCTTCGACTTGCTGCTGCCCAGCTGACGGAAGAAATCTCCCTTGGGATAAAGGAGTTATCCCCCTGCTTGGCAGGCACCTGAAAAACTGCAAGTGACCCGGTTGGAACTTCGCTGCTCTCACGAACTTCGACGACTTCCAGAAACCTTGAGGTGGGTTTCTATCGCACCCCAGAGGCCAGTGAGTGTGCTCAACGAGTTTGGGCACCGTGGACCGCGTGGGTGCCGATATCCCCAATACCCTGAGACACCGGCCACCTCTTGCATAGCACATGACCCTGACAAGTGGGGAAGTTGTGCTTTGGCCCGTTTACGAGCCAACCACTCTACAGCAATTCTGCCAAAGACCAGTGCCCTAGCCCCTTCCGGCGGCCCGTGGGTGCCCTTTTACGCACGCCAAATTGCCGCCTCCTGCGGTCCCTTGTCTCTCGACTTGGGGGCCCTAGCGGAGGTCTATCTTTGAAAACAAGAGTTTCCCTGGTTGCTCCAGGCCTGTTCTACAGTCTCCTCAAAGGAGACCTCTTCCAGACCTCGTGGGTCTGCACTGTAGCAGATTTGTTTATTCTTCGTGGGTTGCATTTGCCAAGGCTTAGTGGATCCAATCCGGACACTAACACCGCAGCGACCCTCATCCGACGTGGGACAGTCACCCTCCTGAAGCTGGCCTTCCTTAAAGCCTCCCGGAGCCCATGGCTGCAGATCCAAGCTACACCACTTTCCACGTGAAGCACCCGACATCGAAGGGCTCTTTGCTTTGAGACCCCTGGTCACTTTGCCGTGACCCAGACTCTGTCCCCTCTGCTTTCAGGTTCTTCTCTACATTCTTCACATCTTTGATCTTCACGGCATCATCGACGCTTTTGGCTAGCAGAACTTTTGACTATTTTCCCATTGAAAATCAGCCCGCGACCCGACAGCAGAAACGACCTATGCACCCGGCTTCCCTGGGGCAGGTAACAGTGGTACCTCGGTACTCTCGTGGTTGTGGGCATCTCAAAAGCTTAAGTCTAAAGTTTTAACTTTGTACTCCTGCTAGAAGTATTTTTAAACTGTTTATTTCCAACCGCGACATTTTCCATAGGCTGTAATAGAGATCCCGATAGCAGCTACTTGCACTGCACGCGCCTCCCGTGGGTCCCCTTCCTCATAACCTGGGGTGGATTCTTAAGGGGCCAGTGATCCTGAATGCCCTAGGCATTGCCTGTAGAATTGTCGTGGTCCTTATACCACTTTTTTAGTATATGGTTTGGTCCCCCCCCTGGGGCCCAATGTTAATAGTGCTATTTATTGTGTCTATCAATGCTTGTTTGATATTGTAACTTTGCCACAGCTTCATAAAGAGACTGTGGGATTCTGTCTAGAATAAATACATATATTTTATATATATACCTGTGTGGGCTACTCTTTCATTTGGTTATTCAAGAGGTTATTATGGTAAAACAATAAGCTTAACACTCCTTCAAGACTTAGCCTGAAGGCTGCTCTCCACAGCTACCACTAGGATAGCTTTCTTTAAAGGTTGTCTTAAACCTATCATCAATAAGAGTCGAATTGGACTGGTGCAAGGTGTCCCTATAACTAGGAACAGCATATGCCAGGCCAACTTCTCACATTGGTGTGCAGCGGTTGGATTCAAGCTTGCCATTGTTTTAACAGATAACAAATTGAATTTCTAAAGTGAAAGCCACTAGGTACCAAAGGTACATATAAATTCAAGCTTAGAATACAATAAGTTCTACTGAACTTAGGAGTTGTGTGTAGAGGGTTTAGCACACCTTGACTACAACTCAAGAAAGGGTTCAGTAGGCCACACTTAGTGTAGGTAGATACACCACTATCACTACACTAGAAATGTCTTTAGGTTCAGGTGCCCATAAGGCTCTGGAAGGACCCCAAAGGGTCCCAGTCGACAAGTATGATCATCTCTCCTTTGCTGATCTCAGGGAGATGTGTACCCTTAGGAAACTTAAGACAAACAAAGGTGCCAATACCCAACGTCTCAGGGAAATCCTGCTCATAGCAGACTTTATGCAGACTTTAGGGTCTGGTGGGGTAGACAGGTTGGGTGGGCATCTATTAGAAGAGGACCCTCCAAGAGAGGACTCTGATGAGGACCAGGAAGAGGATGAAGATCCTGACCTGGAAGAAACAAACCACTCACAACATGGAGGTGATGGCCCAGGAGGCACCTTCCTCCATCCCTAAAGGGAGAGTGGTGGATCCAAGAAGGAACAGATCCCCCTCAGTGGGATCCAACCATTCTGGGAGATCCAAAGGGACCTCTGCCTCTTCTCAGAGAAGAGAATCCTCTCATGAGAGGAAATGCAGACTGATCAAATTTGAGCAGGCTAAGCTACAGCTCAAGAGAGAACAGTTAGCATTGGACAGGGAAGCCCTGGAGCTTCAGAAAGCTTCAAGAAAGTGGAGTCTAGAGACCCCTGGTGGCAGTAATGAAACCCCTAGAGTTAGAGAGAAAGTCCCTGACAATAGGAACCTCCACAAGATTGTGCCCCCCTATAAGACAGGGGATGATATCCACAAATGGATATCTGCTCTTGAGAGGGCCTGTAAAGTACAAAGGGTCCCAGTAGAGCAGTGGACAGCAATCCTGTGGCTCTCCTTTGCAGACAAAGGTAGAGACAAGCTCCTCTCTGTAAGAGAAGAGGATGCTGATGATTACTATATCTTGAGAGATGCTTTAATAGATGGGTTTGGCTTAACCACTGATCAATACAGACTTAAGTTCAGAGATACCCTAAAAGCACAGGATCAAGATTGGGTAGACTTTGTTGATTGTGCTACCAAGGCATTGGAAGGTTGGTTAAATGGCAGTAAAGTTAATGATTATAAAGGATTGTACAATCTCATAATGGGGGAGCAGATTCTTAATAATTGTCATAACCAACTCTTACACCAGCACCTGGTGGACTCTAATCTGACCTCTCCCCAAGAATTGGGAAAGAAGGCAGACAAATGGGTCAGAACCAGGATCAGGCCCAAGTACCAAGGTGGTGACGAGAAGAAAGATTCTACCACACCCAAAAAGAAAGGTGGGGATAATAAAAGAGAAAAGTCCCCTGAAGAGCCACAAAACCCCAGTGCTGGGGGTGGGTCCCAAAATCCTTCCTCTTCTAAAAAGAAACCATATTGCCATGTGTGTCAGAAACCTGGCCACTGGAAAACTGACTCCAGTTGTCCAAAGAATGGCAATAAAGAAAATGTTCCTCCAGTTACAGCTCCAACACCTCCTGTTGCTACTAGTAGTAATCCCCCAGGTGGTGGGACTGCACCCAAAAACTTAGTTGGGTTTTCTTGGGGAACTCAGGTGGACTCTGGCCTAACCAGGTCCCCTGCACAAGCAACTCTAGTCTGTGATGGTGGCATGGGGTTTGCCAACTTTACCATGAGTCCCAGTATCCTGGGAAGGTGAAGACAAGAGCCCATGATCAATGGTCAGAAGGCTGTGGCCTACAAGGACACAGGGGCCAGTGTCACCATGGTGACCAAGAGACTAGTGCCCCTAGAACAGCTTTTACCTGGGTTTAGCTACCAGGTGACCAATATAGATGGAATTAGGACAGACCATCCCATGGCAGTGGTAAATCTCAGCTGGGGAGGGGTCACTGGCCCAAAGAGAGTGGCAGTGTCCCCAAACGTGCCTGTAGATTGTCTACTGGGGAATGATCTGGAAATCTTAGCCTGGGCTGAGATTGACCACAAGGCCCATTTGAAAATGGTAGGAATCCCTGAGAGAGTGGATGAGACCCTGAGGGCCTCACCTCCACCCCAGGAGAAAGTAAAAAGAGTGAAGCCTGAAACTATGGATCACTCTACCCAAACAGAGAGCATAGGGGAAGAGGAACAGTCCTCCCCCCACCAGACTAAAGGTAAGGGTCAAGCTTCTCAGGGAACTGATCCTGCCCCTTGTGAAGTAACTGCCCCAGAAGTGGACAGGCCTGGCCTGGCCACCTCTCTGATGGCAGGGGACCCTTCCAAGGTGGTACCCAGTCTGGAGCAGGTATCCTGCCCCTCTCTACCCTGCCTCAGTCAGCCCAGGGCTGCAGAGGTCAGGGAGGTCAGTGGACCCTTAATGGGCCCCTGTCCAGAGGAATCCCCTCATCAGCAGATTAGGGACACCCCGCAGAGTAGTTTCAGCCAGGTGAATATTCCTCTACAACCTGAGGGATCCCCCTTACCCCTAGGTATAGGTACTCCTCAAATGGATGATGTTGAGCACAGGGAAACCTGGGGCATAGTTGCCCCAAACCTTCCAGTGCCCTCCACTATTCCAACCAAAGGGATCTAACCCCCAGCTGTAGGCAGCCAGAGGTTGACCCTTAGGGCCAGGTATGACACAGTCATGGGCAGAAAGGCTTCCATAGTGGCCAGTGATCTGAGGAGGTTGAGACCAACCCAAATAGGGCCTCACTTCCAGACTCAGACACCCCACCAGCCCACCTCTGACCCGAAAACCAATTCAGGTAATTTCCCTAGACTTTGGAGAAACTCTAGAACCCCTTGGGGTAGAATTTCCCAAGTGGACCATGAGACAGGGAGCAACCATGCTAGTGCAGGTTCTTCCTTATATGGCCACTCAGGAAATAAAGGCTTATCTGGACAAGGTTAGCCTTATCTCCTTTCATTTTGGGGGGGGGGGGGGTATGTAGGAGAGTGGAATCTGACTAATGGTTGCCCCCAACTTTTTGCCTGGTATTTGTGTGGTTTTTGACTAGTCTGGCTGGGATCCTGCTATCCAGGACCCCAGCCTATCTGCTTCCTCTGTTAAACGATGTGAGTACCCTAGGTACCAACCAATTGGATGCTGAGGGTGCCCTGACAGTCCCTTGTAGATGGTACCCTAGGTACCCAGGGCATGGGTCCCTCAGTAGGCCTACCAGGGCTGCAGCACTTATTGTGCCACCCTGGGACAGCCATACAAACTGACACCACCAGACCACTACTGTAGTCTGGGTAAGGTGGTGCTAGCACCCCTTACAGGGATATAGGTACCCTATATCCCACCCCATTACAACACATATACTCTCATAGATCACCCCTATAGCAGGCCTTGGTAATCCTACAAGGCAGGGTGCTGAGGTATGTGTGAGGGGGGACCCCTACATGAGTAGGGCCTCTCTGCAACCTTCGTAAAATCGTTACTGGGTTGTTTGTAGTGTAGCCATACCATATACTCTTAACCGCATTATAAGTCTATTGCGATATCGCGAAAACTTGAGAATGGCTACACAGAACCATATCGTGTTTGGTGTCAAACATGTAGGAATCATACCCCCAGTCCAGCCATGGGCATGAGGGTACGATTCCCCCTTGCTAGAAGGGCGATATGGGAAAAGCGGTAGAATTTAGACACCAATTTAAAAGTGCACAAGTTTCACAAAATGGCTACTGCCCGCCACCTACACGACCCTGGCTGGCTATTGCTTGGGAAAACCCCAGCCTCGCCAGCTGGACAATAGGGCTCCTGTGGCATGGAGGTGCTAGCATCTCCCCAGACAGGATAATGTGGATTGGAACAGGGTGGGTGCACCAAATGTCCTTTCAGAGTTGCACGTAGGCAGCTGCAGAGACCTAATTCTGCATACACCGCTTGGAACCGGTTCAGGGGCATCCTGCCCCTCGCCCAGGCGGGAAACACACAAAGGGGAGAGGGTGTAGCCACCCTTTCCCGCCTCACCACTCATTGGTGGACACTACTCTGGACACTCCCCTAATCTTGCGGTTAAAGGTGAATAACGTGGCCCCAGATGGTCAGATTAATTTTGAACTTTACAGTCTTGACCTTCGACTTGCTGCTGCCCAGCTGACGGAAGAAATCTCCCTTGGGATAAAGGAGTTATCCCCCTGCTTGGCAGGCACCTGAAAAACTGCAAGTGACCCGGTTGGAACTTCGCTGCTCTCACGAACTTCGACGACTTCCAGAAACCTTGAGGTGGGTTTCCATCGCACCCCAGAGGCCAGTGAGTGTGCTCAACGAGTTTGGGCACCGTGGACCGCGTGGGTGCCGATATCCCCAATACCCTGAGACACCGGCCACCTCTTGCATAGCACATGACCCTGACCAGTGGGGAAGTTGTGCTTTGGCCTGTTTACAAGCCAACTACTCTACAGCAATTGTGCCAAAGACCAGCGCCCTAGCCCCCTCCGGCGGCCCGTGGGTGCCCTTTTACGCATGCCATATTGCCGCCTCCCGGGGTCCCTTGTCTCTCGACTTGGGGGCCCTAGCGGAGGTCTATCTTTGAAAACAAGAGTTCCCCTGGTTGCTCCAGGCCTGCTCTACAGTCTCCTTGAAGGAGACCTCTCCCAAACCTCGTGGGTCTGCACTGTAGCAGATTTGTTCATTCTTCGTGGGTTGCGGTTGCCAAGGCTTAGTGGATCCAATCCGGACACTAACACCGCAGCGACCCTCATCCAACGTGGGACAGTTGCCCTCCTGAAGCTGGCCTTCCTTGAAGCCTCCCGGAGCCCGTGGCTGCAGATCCAAGCTACACCACTTTCCACCTGAAGCACCCGACATCGAAGGGCTCTTTGCTTTGAGCCCCCTGGTCACTTTGCCGTGACCCAGACTCTGTCCCCTCTGCTTTCAGGTTCTTCTCTACATTCTTCACATCTTTGATCTTCACGGCATCATCAACGCTTTTGGCTAGCAGAACTTTTGACTATTTTCCCATTGAAAATCAGCCCGTGACCCAACAGCAGAAACGACCTATGCACCCGGCTTCCCTGGGGCAGGTAACAGTGGTACCTCGGTACTCTCGTGGTTGTGGGCATCTCAAAAGCTTAAGTCTAAAGTTTTAACTTTGTACTCCTGCTAGAAGTATTTTTAAACTGTTTATTTCCAACCGCGACATTCTCCATAGGCTGTAATAGAGATCCCGATAGCAGCTACTTGCACTGCACGCGCCTCCCGTGGGTCCCCTTCCTCATAACCTGGGGTGGATTCTTAAGGAACCAGCGATCCTGAATGCCCTAGGCATTGCCTGTAGAATTGTCGTGGTCCTTATACCACTTTTTTAGTATATGGTTTGGTCCCCCCCTGGGGCCCAATGTTAATAGTGCTTTTTATTGTGTCTATCAATGCTTGTTTGATATTGTAACTTCGCCACAGCTTCATAAAGAGACTGTGGGATTCTGTCTAGGATAAATACATATATTTTATATATATACCTGTGTGGGCTACTCTTTCATTTGGTTATTCAAGAGGTTATTATGGTAAAACAATAAGCTTAACACTCCTTCAAGACTTAGCCTGAAGGCTGCTCTCCACAGCTACCACTAGGATAGCTTTCTTTAAAGGTTGTCTTAAACCTATCATCAATAAGAGTCGAATTGGACTGGTGCAAGGTGTCCCTATAACTAGGAACAGCATATGCCAGGCCAACTTCTCACACCTTTGATAACAGTACAAGTTTGCTACTGAAGCATTGCATGCCCCATGAAGTGAAATGTCCTTGCATACTAAGAACCTGCTCAAAGCATCCTCACATTGGGAACCACTAAGAAAAACTTCTGTGTCCCCATTGCTGCATCTAAACCTGAACGGTAATTCCCATTATTCATGCACAAAACTATCCCCTATCCCTTCATATCTGCCTACTTGGGGACACAGCGTCCACAATGCAGTCATCACATTGCAGTTCCTTTACAACGCGGTTGTGAACGCGATGCCCTTACAACGCTAGTCATTAGATCGACTTGCTGTAGGGGTGCTCTAACATAAGGAATAGTATGATTTACTATTCCTTCATTCAAGTATGAGAGGGGGGACAAGGAGCTAGTTTGAAATAGGTCCTGAACCAATGCTCCTAAAGTTAGTACATTACCAATGTGGATGGTATCAGTTCCTTAAAGGGAGGGAGAGATTCTACAACAACCCGATACGTTGTAGACGGATAGGGGTGTCTCCGAAGGATATGTGAGTGTGCAAAGAGGAGAGAGACTGTACTCCTATGTGTCAATCGTGGTGCCCTCACACACCCTTGCGAGTGTATAGCATCATCATCGGGCGAAAGCTCCTCGTGGGGGTGGCGCTGCAGTCCCTCACGGGCCCTATTCAAGGGCTCTCTGGCGGAGATCTTTTTAGGAGTTGCCGCATTTGTGTATGAGGGTGTGTGGGATGGGAGGTGATAGTGAGTGCAAGATAAAATAACCCAGGGGGGCCTAGACAATTTATTAGGAGGTCCCCTAGATTTGAATAAAAAGATCACGGGGATGGAGACGCACAATAGTGTCTATCGTTGTGAAGAGGACACGGGAGTCACTTTTCGGTTACCACCAACTATATTACGCGGGCTTACCATAGCCGGTCCTTTGACTTCACTTAGCATGGCGGAGCCAATAATCACATTAAGAACTACTATTTAGAAGACCATACGAAGATCGTCACAACGACTAATTACCAGAGATAGTATAGCCGAGTACCCTGGGTTATAGCAAATTGTAATATGGTCTACCTTTCCTAAATATTAGAAATAATTGATGGAGACTTGTTATTCCTCAATGCAAGTTGTACAGATATCAGGACCATTCCTCGTTATATAAACAGCATTTCCAAACAACTACAAGGGTAACGATTACGGATCTTTTTATAGAATCTCCTTGAATCCATGAGCGCGGTTTTGAAAAATAAACAATCGAAACACCGTCTGGCACAAGCATAATTGCATGACTGATACTCAAATCGTTTTTAGACTTACAAGCAAAGCCCTGAGGAAGTCACTATACGTGACGAAACACGTGTCGGCTGTCATCCATTTGGATCAAGATTTGGAGACTATAAGTCTCCTTTCCATGAACTAATGACTAGAACCAAATGTATTAGGGAATTCTGATCTGTGCTTATGATTGCGACTTTCCTTTTTTTGTAAAATTCCGAATTAAATTATTCCTGGTCATATATTATTGTGAGGACCTAATCTGTTCTGTAGCCAGTTTCTCATTGCCAATACTTTGTTCTCTGCTTCTGTGGCTAATAACCAATACGAATAACAACTGTGACTTTGGAGTGTCGGGATATCTCTGTGTAAACCACGCATTTTGAAAGCGCGAACATTCAAAAAATTCCACGAAGCCACGGATCGTGGAATTTTTGGCAATTCCGCATTCTCTGCGGAACGCAAAATTACCCGAGTTCCGCAAATTCTGCGAGCGGAACGGAATTTACCGCCCAGGCCTAGTTGCAATAATTGTATTGTCATTAGTGGGATAAGCCTCAACCCATTCACTGAATGCAGAAACAACCACCAACACATACTTCAAGGGATTGACCCTATCTAACTCAATATAATCCATTTGAAGGACCTCAAAAGGGAAAGTGGGTGGTGCAAAATTACCGGGTGTTGTAGCGGTACTTTTCTCAGGATTGTGCATCTTGCACACCATACAGTATTTCACTAAATGTGCAGCTGTTTTTGCAATGTTGTCATTCTGCCATACAGCGTCTAACAACTTGCAAATACCCTTAGCACTAATATGAGCTGGGCCATGAGCCATCTTGACTACAGGAAGAACATACGCATCTAGCAACATCCATCTCTGCTTCCCTGACTTGTCAATCCAACATCCCTCATCAATCAATTGGGCTGTACTTTCTTGCCACATTGCTAATTCCTCTACTGTGGCCTCACTTTGTATCTCCTTCACGTTCTTAAGTGTATCCTCAAATATGGTGACTTCATGCACCCACCTAGAGGGACCTGCTACAAACGTTCTTTTCATTTTAGTCTGGGCTGTTTCCTTAGCTGTCTGATCTGCAAACGCGTTCCCCTTACCTACATCATCAGTGAATTTACAGTGGGTGCTACACTTTACTATCGCCAACTTCTTAGGGAGTGTCAAAGCAGACAAAAGCCTCAATATAAGGTGCCCATGTTGTATCTTGGAACCGTGCAATGTAAGAAGCCCTCTCTCTGCCCAGAGTCGCCCAAAATTGTGCGCGACTCCAAAGGCGAACTGGCTGTCAATATAAATATTGACAACCAGTCCCTCACTCAGTTTGCAAGCTTGTATTATGGCAATGAGCTCTGCAGCTTGGGCCGACTGATAGGGAACTTGTGATGTCTCAACTACCGTATGCAGCGTATTAATAGCATATGCAGCAGTTGTAGTGCCATCTGGTTATTTAAAGCAAGAGCCATTTAGTTCCCCTTGGGGGTTAGATAAGGGAACATCAGTCAAATGTACCCATCCTTTCGTCTCCTCTTCTGTCCGGAAGATACAATCATCTATATCAATCTCATCATTCTCAGAAGGGAGGGGTAGTAACGTGGCTGGGTTCAGAGTGGCACGTCGTGATATGTTTGGCAGACAGCATTAATTCATAACCTGTCAGACGTGCACTGGTGAGGTGCTGTGTCTTTGTCTTATTCAAAAGGGTATCCACAGCATGGGGTACCATGACTGTGAGGTCAGTATCAAGTACGAGTCTAGCCGATTGTCTTATCGAGACAGCCACGGCCGCGACCGCTCTTGGACAGCTCGGGAGGGCTCATGCGACAGAATCAAGCACAGCAGAGAAGTAAGCACACAGGCGTTGCTTATCTCCAAATATTTGTGTTAAAACAGAGAGCGCGCAACCAGCCATCTCATGAACATATACTACAAAGGATTTGGTGTAGTTTGGGGTACTAAGCACTGGAGAGGTACAAAGCTCAGTATTTAGTTGCTCAAAAGACTGCTAACAGAGGCTTAATTAGTAGGTAATAGTTAGGTATCCACTGAGTAATGTCAGGGACCACAGGAAACTGAGGAACCACTATATTATTAACTTCGCGCAAATCAATCACAAAACGATAAACATCTGCATGATCATCAGAGGAACCCGAAGGTGTCCATTTTCGAATAGGAAGAATAGGGCTATTACAAAACATTAGCAGTCGTCTCCTCAACCACTCCTTTCTCAATCAAATCCTGTACAATTTGCTATAAAGCTCGCTCACCTGCCTGCTGTATTTTAAATTGAGGGATGTGAGGTAAAATAGCATTGTCTTTCACTTGAATTGAAACTGGCGATATCTGTAACAGTCCCACATCTGTGTCACCTGTTGCCCACAGAGTGAGCAGCACATCTTTAAACTCAGCAGGAAGGGGCGCTTCTTTGGACAGACACTGTTTAGCATGTACTGCATCCGGACCCATTGTCATGTAAACACCTGCCGGGGAGCAATAAATTGTAGCATGCAATTTCTTCAACAAGTCCAAACCCATCAAATGTTCTCCACAATTAGAGATCAACAAGAATGGCGAATCCGCGGTGAAACAACCAATAGTCAACACAAAAGCTTTTGAAACGGGGCTCACAACCAGTGCACCAGAAATGCCCACCGAAACAGAGCTGACCCAGGGACCAAGGAATGAGAAATAGAGCTGTTTGTTGCACCTGAATCCACCAAAAACTCCTTAGCCAAGCCATGCAAATCTGCAGTAACATATGGACCGCGTTGATCTACAGGTATCAAAACTGGTCCCTCACTCTGTCCCTGGCTGTCCTAGCTGTAAGACATTCCTGTCACTTCATCCACATCATAATCATCGTGATAGTACTGTCCATCCCGAGGGTCATAAAAATAATTATTATCAGAACGACTCTGCGAGGCTGCAGCATTCTGAGCCCTGTCCTGACCACCAGCTCCACAACCCTGTCCACGAGAACTTCATTCTCTCGGGGCCGCCATCTTCTGCAAAAGCACAGGGCACTCGCTACACCAGTGTCCCTCCTTTTTACAATACGCACACTGATTCAGCCCTAAAGGCGTAGTATTTGGCTGCCTGCTAGTGCGTGGAAGCTGTCGGGTCAAACCACCATTCCCTGTAGAAGCCTGCTGCAACAACACCTTTGTCTTCAAATCCTTATGCTTCTTCTCCATCCTTTCCCTATCCTTATTTTGTCTATGCTCATAGTACTGTGCCACATTCAAAATAACAAACGCGGAAGAGGTGGACCAGGTGCTTTCGGAAGCCTGCAATCGAGTTGCAATCTCAGGAAGCAAATTAGAAACAAATGTATTAACAAACAACCGAACACCTCCTTCGATCGACAAATCCTGCCCACTGTAATCCAAGAATATATCTTCAAACTTTCATCTTTCTTTTGTCGACAAGCCGTTAACTTGTCCCAATCAACCTTCCTCGGAGAAATAAGAGAATGCGTATACTTAATGATACACCTGAGCAAAGCAAGTATCTCTGCTCTAGTCTTATCACCTGGCTTCCGTTCCTGATCCCATACTTTAATTTGGTCCCACGTGGCCCTCAACTCTGCAACATGGTCTTGTGTATGCACCTGTCTCCAAATATCAACCGGAACAAGGAGACCAAAAAACATTTCAATATCAGCCAGAGTCATCACAGTAGAGAAGGCGGCTTCAGTCAATTCTTTATAATTCTTTATAATGTGCAGTTGAATTCTTCCTAGGATCAGGTAACTTCACTCCTTTTCCATAGGGTATAAACCCTTTGTTCTTGGAAACGGTCCGCCACACCCGGTCTAGTGACAACACCGTGCTCCATTAACTCTGATGTTTCGGGGTGATATAGGATGAACCTCCCGCATCGGAAACTGAGATACTGGAGTGGGGCTCTTCAGGAGTAGCCTACCCCGATAAGGGACCAATGTCGCAACACTACCAAACACTTGACCAGGCTCCATATTAGTAACGCATACATGATCTTTAATAGCATATCAAATCTGTGGTGCTGCATCATTGAAACACTGCTCCTAAAGACTAATCAGAGTAGCAGACATATGCTTAAGGGAATGTTGTTGTACAAAGGCCTCATAATCTTTCATCATACTCCACACATCTTCCACACTATAAATGGGGTTTCGGGCCCACTGCGCAGCCTGGTTAGCCACTACTTTTTTCTCTGCATCTCCCATTTTAGATCGCACGTAAGGACCCACGCGCTCTTTAAATTTCGTCTAGTCTCTATCTTCAAATCCACGTACTGGGGTCCCACTACTCAGTAATGTCAGGGATGGAAGAACACAGTGGGAGTAGCAACAGAAGTAACGGGCACTAATGTTGCTGCTGTCTGCGTCGCAGTTGTAAGAGCTGGCAAAAGTGAAGCCAAAACAATAGGTGTGGCAGGAGTACTAACAGTCATAGTTGCCACAGACGGCGAGGACAAAGAAAGGACAGGAGGTGCCATGGCTAAAGCAGTCCGATCTGCAGAATAAGAAGCAGAAGCAGCAGAGACAGAAGAAACGGGTGGCTAGGACTGTGAGGGATAAGCGGGATATATCCTCTGCGGGGCATATGGAGGTGGGGTTCGAGTATCTAACAATTCTTCCACAAAAGTATCATTTTCTTCTTGGGCCACATAAGATTTATCAATCTGTAATCGAAATCTCTTGTCCTCTCATTCAATCCCTATATCTTGTTTCTCTCTATCATGTGCCACAGCTTTCTGAGTCAATGTTTGCCTTCTCCCCTTTTGCGCCTCCTTTTCCATCTTTAATTGTCTCTGTTTAGCCTCCTTTTGCCACTTTCGAAGAGAATCAAACATAGACTGTCTACTTCGCTTCGCAAACAATCTTTCCTGTAAAAAAACTATTTTTTGTTAATCAAAAGTGCCCGTCAATGGCCACTGCAACTCGGCATTGTCCCTCGTATATCTGTGTCATAGCGTACCGAACATAATAGGGCCAAGGCCATGTTTCACATACAATTGAAAATTTGGAGTGCCTTCTGGAGGTGCTGGCTGACTTTCCTCTAGTCGAGCATCAGCAGAACAACAACGACAGCACAAATAAACCAGTTTAGTTATTCCAGGCATTCTCAAAAGTAAACAAATTCACTACTTATGCCTGACAAAGTATTTGCAAACACTATTCACCAAAATCGATCCTCAGACCATACCAAATACAAACCAAAATAGTACCATATGCACAAAGAACCAAAACAAACTCACCTGATGCGTGCAGGTGAAACAAATGTATTCTCCACTGCCGACTCTTCGGACCAAATGGTCAGATCCAAGGGTTTCGCCTTTCAGGACTCTAGTTGAGATGGCTACTGGGCGAGACACTGTCGGGCAGGACAGAAGGGGCAGCTGCGAGTACAGGAACTTTCTTGTGCATGGATTCCTGATCCGTCCGTCCGACCCAACAATGGTCTCAACCTCTCCACCCATCTTCAGGAGGGGATGGGTCACTCACCCGATGGAGTCTCTGTTCGGGCACCAATTGAAGGAAGTGACCCAATTAGGGTCACCCAGGTCACTCGCGACCACCTCTCAGCCTTCCATGCAAATGAGGAGTCAGTCACACAGTAGAGAATACAAACCAATATATTTATTCAGATACACTCGAGTGGAGCCCAGTCTGCCCAGTCTCTAGGATTGCTGAAGAGGGACTGACATCAGCAAACATGGAGATACATTATGTACAATTCAGAACCAACGAAGGCACACCCACAATGGAATTTTCCAGGCAGATGCCGCCACACAAAGAAGTACAGAATGATAAGTTTCGATCCTGAGACTGGGCACACACTATCTCTTACACAAGGTCGTTTCGTCAGTGCCCACCGCTAGACTAGTGGGAGAAGGCCTCTATTTAGTGGGAAAGGTATGAGCTAATAAGAACAGTGTATTCATTAGCAAAGCAAGGCTCAACCTTGGAGAAACGAAACTTACCAAAGCTGTCTTTTACAGAAAAGAAAGATTAGTTACGATCATGGTTCAAAATGGCGGCCAAACATAAAATGGTGCAGCAAATGCTAACTTACATGGAACAATAGATGAGCAACATAGCGAGAAATGTTTTATTCTAACACTATCGATCTCGGGGAGTCTCTCCGCAGCTTCCTGTTGAGAAACTTTCCACAGCTCGTTGTATATTGCATACAAGAAGCGCTTTTGATGTGAGGATGTAACAAGCCATCCCTGAGATCCATGTCACCAGGAAGAAGGTTGTTTCACCTGAGAAAGTGTTGAGGTTTTTAGCTAATCAAGGCACAATTTCCCAACACTCTATGATGTCACCAACCTGAGTGTTCTAATTGTTCATATCGCTGGTCAGGCCTATTTATTCTAAACCAGCATTGCCCAGGAATCTAGAGTGACACCCATTCGTTCTCAAAACTTGAAAATGCAGGAATATGAGATGTATTCAAATCCTTTTTCTTGGCTATTCTAAGAAAGGCAATCTGTTGCACTATTTCATTCAGGAAAATCATTTGATGTGGCATGCTCTGAGCATGGCTTCTGTTCCCTGAACCTGTCAATCTTTTTTCCCCAGACAGATTTTGTGTCTATGGTGTCTTTAGAAAAGTAAAAACCCTGTACAGACAGCTGGAAATGAAAGGAAGCAGAGTATATCAGCTTGGTGTTTGTTAGCATATTTTTCTTTGCAGGTGTAGGTGCAAGCCTATAATAGTAAGAGGCTAGGTCTGACAAGTCAAAACCAGAAAATAAGCAAACGTTTGTGCAAACGCTTTTGGATACTTGCTTTGAGTAAAAAATGGTGACCTTAATATTGATAGTAGAACATATCACCATAATTAGATGTACCATCATAGTATTCACCAGAAGAAAATGCAGCCGGTTGTTCAAAATCTTCTAGCACATTATGCACTGTATCAATGGCCCAATCATCAGAGCAAGTACTAGAGGTGATGATATAATTTCAGGAAATTTTAAACAATTATTGTATTTGTGAAAGTTCGTTAGGACCATACACATCATACAATACCCTGTCCCACACAATTCCTTCCAGAACTGGATCCGCTGTAATGTTCACCAAGGACAGGTCTCTTTGTTCGTGGTGCGATGATGTATGTGGTTTTAATAGCAAGTTCATAAGTTGTACAAAAGGGTGTTCTGGGAGATAATGTCCATTCAGAAGCAGGAAACAGACAGTCACCAAACCAATCCAAAGGACCAGGAATAGTAATCTGATTGTAATCCAAAGATATAACCAGGGATTCACAAAGTATGTCTTTTTCAGCCAAAGATAGAGAACACGCATTTGTAGCTTGAAAGGAAGAGGCATGGCAATGGAGTAGTCTATGAAGTAGCCAGACGTGGTTTGGCCTTTTTTTGGCACCTCTGCAGGTTTTGAAGAACAGTGAGATGACTTAATCTATGGCATATTCACATAGGCGTAATTTTTTTGCATTGAAATTTGTGATTATGTACTAGTTGTTTGTACAGTTGTAGTTGTTTCAACAGAAAGAAGAAATACTTCATTGTTGTTTACAGTTTCTCTTTGGAGAGGGGAATCTACATTAGTTTTTAAAGCTTTCATCTGAACTTCCTGGATGGTAGGAGGGGACTGCAGTGGCTACCCAGGAGCCCATGCTGTCTACTGTTGGGAATCGGCCAAATAGTGTGGTTTGATCAGATCAATGAACCCAAACCTTTCGTCTCACTGGCTGGTAAGAGGTGGAAGAAGTGCAGTATTGGTTTGGTACCTTTGACAGCCAGGGCAGGCACAGGCTCTGTAAGATAGGCCAAATTCTTACCTGTTCACAATGTTTTCCCTGACAAGATCCTCAATCTTCGTCACTCAGCCAGGTCCTGTCAGAAAAACTTTAACTTCCCCAGCGGTGGTGCGTATTACTTGGACATTGCTTCGTGCAACCCGGAATCCGTTTAGTTCCTGTAAAACAGCCAAACGTTCACTGATGTGAAATGGTGTTTCCGCCGCCACTGACCTGACAATATCGAGGTCTGGGACCCATATTATCACTCCAAACAAGATTTCATATGGAGTACGACTGCACAGGGATATTTTTGGCATGTTATTGAGTGCCTTCTGGACTCCATATAGATGATTGACCCAACTGCGACCCAAGCCTAATACCCTTGCTGTTAAGGACAGCTTTAAGTCACAATTTTTTCTCTCAACTATTGAATTTCCATCAGGATGATAGGGGGAGGAGTACTGCAAGGTCACACACAAACTTCCCATGGCTTCTTTGTAAACCCGAGAGCTAAACACCAGACTCTGGTCAGAATTTAGTATGCCAATTGCGTATGTCCTGAAAAAGACTTGCAAATCCTTTATAACAGTTTGGGCGTCAGCCGACCACTGTGGCCAAACCCACAGGAATCTGGAGCATGAATCCATTGCCACCAAGATGTACATGTAAGCCCCGTCTTAGTGTAAAGGTCCGCAGTTATCCAAATAGATAACTGCCAGAAGCTTTTCTGAAATCAATAAAGGTGTCTGTGCAGGACGTGCTATGGTGGGACCCTTTATCTGCTAGCAGATGTCACATTTGAGGACGAAGTCCTTGGTCTGTTTAGTTAGACAAGGCCACCAATAGTGCTGCTTCAATAATGTAATTGTGGCAGTAACCCCTGTGTGTGCTGAACCCAGACCCTCATGTGCAACTGGTATTAAACCCAAACTGTGATCAGTGTTTGGTATAACCCTATCCCCCATTCCTGGAATCTGAGCAGATGGAATGTTTTGTGCATCTAACTTGTAGGAGTACTTGAGTGGAAAGCCTTTTGGCAGGTGTGTGTTGTTGTGCGCAGCATTGACAGCCACCATGATGTCTCTGCCTAATCTTGTGCTGGAAAGAGTGATTGCAGCAGTGGCAGCAGTGCGAACTGTTGCCTTAGCGGCTTCATCAGCCATGGAATTTACTGCACCGTGAACGCCAGCACGTTGACGACTCAATGTGGGGATAACATGAGCCTGTGGAAAGCATTCTTTCAGCTTTGCCACCTGTTCCCAAATCAGCTTGTGCTTGATTATGCAACCCTTGGAATCTCAAAGTCCATTCTGGCCGAATAGTGAAGGTATTCATTATAGGACTGGACACAGTAATACAAATTGCAAACTACAAGTGTGGGGAATGCATGATCTGTATTTTATAGTACCAGTATAAGGGCTTTGAGTTCTGCCAGTTGTGCTGCACAGTCCCCTAGGGACTGCATGTGTGTTTTCTTCAGGACTAAATGTTCTATCATGCATGCACCCCTTTACTATTGCTCATGCCACTTAATATTGGTGTCTTGTCCCTATGGCAGGCTGAGCAGACCCATCAGTGTAGATAATGTAATCATATCGATCTAGAGCCATTATTTAATTCAGCAGAGAATATTCTTGTTCATACTGCTTGTGTTTGTAATGTAGAATCAAATCTATAATCCACATCTTTTGCAGTGAGAGAGTTAGCCAATTGAATCCATTATGGATGTAATGCTTTGGCATTCGGAACGTTTGCTTCGGTAATGGCCTCTAAGGTCAGTACTGGGGTAACCACAATTATGTGTTTCCCCCTGTGCTAGTGCTCTCTCTCTTACTACAGCAGTCTGTACAGCTGTGAGAATTTTCTCAGTAGGTGCAAAGTGCATTTAAGTGTTTGTGTACAAATATGAAAGTATGGTATTGTACTGTATCACCTTAGTTGAAAGTGATATAGGTGTACCCGGTTGGTCCAGCAACTATGCGGATCACTAGGTTGGTCAGGTTTACACCTGTGTGTAAATGTTTAAAAGCTCAGCTTGTATGGAACATAAAATGTCTGTATGTTCCTGTGTCCAATGGTTGATTGAAAAATCAGATCTAATTAAATTGTTTTACCCGTTATGCTTAATCCAAAATGTATGTTCTGCCAACATTTTAAAATCCTAAAATGGATTGTAGTCTTTTCAAAGTCGTTGGAGGCTGGAGCAACGCACATTTTTCTACAAAATGTGCCGCCAGGCTTTTGCCTTCACTCAACTTATACCCTAAAAATAGGATATTGAGATGGTCAATTTTGGATTTTTTAAAATTAAATTTGTAGCCCAGGTGAGCAAACCCTAAAATTAGACGGTCTACTCTGTCCAAGTGTTCCACTAATTGATCTTCCATCAGATACATATCATCTACATAGGACAACACCTCCTCATCAAAATTTTTAAGTAACTCTGTAACTATGTCTGAAAACAACCCAGGGCTATTCTAATATCCTTGAGGTAAACGGCAAAATTGCCGCTGTTACCCTAGCACTGAAAATGCTGTCAAATATCTGCTTTCAGGTGCTATATTCTGGCAGAGGAATCCATTTGAGATATTGAGTGTTGTTATTTTATTTTTCGGCACAATGTTATTCATTAGTGCAGCACTGTGTGCATTTTGTACTGTGAATGTGCGAGTAGTTGTGTTGAAATGCCAGTAGTCTAAAACTAGACTGTATGAATTGTCCGGTTTCATTATGGGAAACAAGGAATTATTCATTGATGAGGTGCAATTTTCTATTATACCCTGGTATTTAAGTTGTTTTAGGATTTCCCTAACTTGTTTTTTGGCTTCATGTTTTATTGGGTCTTGTCGCTGGGGTTGAGGAATTGATTTTAATGGGATCCCGTGATAAGGTAACTCTTTATCCCACCCAACATGATTGCGATATATTGCAGGAGCTAGCGCTAACGCCCACGTTTTGGCGACTTAATGTTTAATTGATTCAGGAATGAAATAGGAGAAACTGGTAAAATTACAGTTTCCCCGTTTGGGCATTGCATTACAAACTAAAGTGGCCAGTCTTTTTCAGCCAAAAGAATGTCATAACCAAATGCCAGGCTCTCCCAAAAGAGAACCTTGATGTTCCTGGTTATGTCCCCCTCCAATTGGAGTGTTACTTCGATGGGGAACACTTATCCTGGTAGCAGGTATTTCCACTGTGATATGCTCACTCAGCGCTATTGCCGCCAGATAATCCATCAGGTTCCGATGAGCTATTGTGACTTCTGCCAGGCTGTCCAGCATCGTCACTGCCCATTCCCTCTTCAGAGCAGAATCCTCAGTAGCCTTGGCATGTCTTATTTTAATCCCAGTTACCTTATTCTTTTTGAATTGAGGTTTAGTATTCTTTTGTTTGTCTTCTTTTTTAATGAAGTAGTCTGATGAGCGCTCTGATTGCATCTTTGGTTTCACTTGCTCTTTTGATTGGTGCTCTGACCATCCACCTCTCTCCAAACGTGTAGCGGATAACTCCTGAAAGGAATGAGAGGAGCGTGTATCAGTATCCTGATACCTGTCAGGCTTTCTAATGTAGTTCCCACTAATCTGTAGGATCTGCACGTTAATTGGACAACATAAACTTTGGGTAGGTGTTCGACACTGATTCCCAGCACCCATGCAGTATATGTTGGCCTAAAGTCGAGCGAGCTCACAGTCCCACCATAAACCACCCAACCCTACCAGGGAGTGAATAGTTTCTGGCAACCACTGAACATGACAACCCTGACCCCTCAAGTATCGTGGTAACAGATCAGAACCTCTTGCTCAGTCACTTGTGCTCAGAGAAATATACAGAGAATACACTGTGGGACATTTCAATATATTAATTGAACCAACGTTATTCTTGTATAAAATACATGTGCTGCGATAATCAGTAGACAGAAGCAGATGAAGGTGATTACAAGCACCAAACGAATAAATAGCAGATACAGTTCTACCATGGTGCTAAGACAGTGCATATATGCAGGCCTTCAATACAAGAACGCAATCAGGTGTACTCCTACTATACAAACACTACTCTGTGTGTGTCTAAAGTGTATTCTGGTGGCTCAGTGGACTAATCCCTCCACTGCAGGGGCCTGTGTTTGACCTCATGGTCACAGGTTCAAATCGCAGCGGGTCCACTCAGCCTTTCATCCATCTGAGGTCGATCAAATGAGTACCATTGAGTTGGATAACAAGAAACATCTGTTATTCAGCGCCAAGATACCTCAGGGTTGACGTGTGCTTTACAAATACACATGTTATGTTATGTTATTCAGGTCTAGAGCCAAGGAGCCCCCTCTTGGTATGATCCAACCCCATTACTTGACGGGAAAGAATGTAGGACCCTGTCCTGGTCATGAACTGGACACCCCTCACGGACATGTCAAACAGCTGCATGGTGAAGTCTCAGCATGCAGGAACCCTCGATGTCAGCTGAATTGCCTCCTCTGCTAATCCTATGAGATGCTGATTATTTATGATAAAAAGCATCTTTGCGATATACGTGTAGATTAGTATTGTTATGGATATGTATATAGCCCTGTTTCTCTGTGGATGAAGATAGAATGACATTTGTGCATTCATGAGTAAAGGCCTTGTATTTGGTGTTTGAGGCATTGTGATAATGTTATGTGAAGTCACATGTGTAAACAGCACTTCACTCAGAAGGCCAGAACCATGATCAGGACTTTATATGGGAGTGGTCATGGTCCCCTTTTGCTATACAGTTGCCAAAATATAGCTTAATATTAGATACACACTCACAGTTGTTGATCACAGCTGTATAAGTAAATATCATTCTGTTCTTTATTCACTCTGCAGCTTACCTTTTAATTATTTAGGGCATAAGAACTACATTAAAAAGAGCTATTGAGGCAAGTGGTAACATAATTGAAAAACATTATAAATGTTTGCTTTTTTATGTGAGAAATTTCAGTTACCATCATGCACACATTTTAGTTATACCTCAACAAAATCTCAAGGTCAAAATATTTCCTTTCTAGTCAGGTTCTTGCTGTGGGCTGGACAAAGCAATATTTTATTTGTAATTTCTTACAATTAGAACGCATTGAAATTTGATTTTTGCCTTAAACATAGTGTTCATGCCAAAACCATAAATTTGTCATCATCATAATGATGTTCCTATGATCATTTTCGATGTTTTTCAATTTCTTCAGGTAAATGTGTTTTGTGAAACTGGTTTTTTAGAGGGACTGGGAAAAAACAAAAGTTCTCATAAATTTGCCAAGCCTAGATAGCCCAAATGTTATTCTATTTACCTTTTTAGAAGGCAACATTTTTCATACATGGCTTGTGCCATGTTATGAGTAGATATTTGATTATCCTGAGAAATTCAGTATTTGGCATTGAATAATATAAGTGCGGACCTGCCATATGGATGTGTCCTGGTCTTATGACACTCTTCAAGAAATAATCTTTGCATGCAATATTCCTATTGCAATCCTTCCGAAATCTGTGAAAAAACCTCTGCCTAAATGCTGACATAATTTTTAACAAAAAATAATGTGATGTGCCTGAATAGTAGATCTTCACAAGATGTAGCTTAAAAACGTGAGTGAGTGCTACTTTCAGATACCAATCCATTACCCATGTGTGCCTGCTTAACGTTTTCATAGTTTGTTTTTTTTTAAACTTCATTTTATTGCCATTTTCATATTTCACACATTGTACATCATACAAAGCTTTCAAATCGTCATGTCAGATAGTACATCCAGTGGTGATACATATCAACTGTATATACTGTGGATTCGTCAACGGGGAGCATAAACAATGTACAGATATATCGTGATGTATATACCCTGTTGTCTCAGGTTCCAGATATGGCATAAGAACTGGGGTGCAACGCAGACATAAACTAGGGGACAGGCATGGAAGAACATATCCAGTTACGCTAGCAAGGGTATGAAACGTCGTATGGGTGAGGCACCTCTGTGACTCATGATTGCCTATCCTATTTGGTTCGACCTAAAACTGCGATAGCATACCTGATGCTGGGGCGTGTTATGAGCGCATGTGGCCGGGATTTCGAGAGATTAGTTGGGTAGAGTCTGTGACTGCGTGTGTAGGGCTGACGATGGGGGTGCGCTGTCCGTTGGGTCTGCTCCCGGGATAGCTGCCTGAACTGATATAATAGCATGGCCCATTCCATTGATATAGGGTGTTTGCGGACCCCTCTCACCTCCTCCTCCCGCAATGTCTCCTCCTCCGCCGCCGCCCATTTGTGTGTAGCTCCCACCCAAGCCGCCAACGGTGGACCAGTGGGGGAGCGCAAATGCATGGCGATGCTGCGCTTGGCTAAGAGCACCGCAAGGGAGAGGAAGCGAGTCCTCACCCTGTGCTGCTTACCTGCGCGAAAGATGCCTATGGCGCTGGCCTCCCATGTGTTCATGCAGGTTAGCCCTGTGAGGGTACCCAAAGCAGTGAGAATGTGGTGCCAGAAAATTTTAATGATGGAGCAATTCCAAAACATATGTCGGAAATCTGCATTCCGTTCATGGCATCTGGGGCATAGGAACTGAGTGTCAGGGTAGAATCGTTGGAGGCATGCAGGTGTTAAAAATATGCCCTGTGCAGGATGTAATATTGAATGTTCTTAAAGCGTGCATTTCTAGAGACCTTCTTAGGGTACTTCAAAGCTCTCTCCCACTCCATCTCATGGAGCACACGCCCGATTTAAGCCTCCCAGGTGGCTCGCAGGGTCTCCAGTGGCTTATTAGTCAGTTCCCGTATGGCTTTATAAAGCCATGTAGTTAGATGGCGCCCTGCTCCCATGTGTAGAATCGTGTGGATAACTGGATGTGTGTGTGGTTCCCCTTTGATTAGGTCCTGATATGGTCAGTAGCTATCTAGGAGTTGGCGGTGAAGCAGGAATTGTCCCGGGGGAAGATCGTACTCCTCCACAAGGCTATGGAACGGTCTTAGTTGCCCGTCCTCGAAAAGGGACTCCACCTCTGTTAAGCCACACGATGTCCACGTGCGTAGCGCGCTATTTGTATAGTAGTGTTCCTGTTTGGGCCATCCCACCAGGGTGAGTAGAGGGGAGTACAATGGAGTCCCCGGGGACGTGCGGTGTATCCGCAGCATGCACCTACGTGCCACTGACACCTGTAGAGGGTATGTGCGTTTTGGTTTAGTGCCAGGGAGGAGTAGGCGACGGATCTCCGGAACCGATATCCGTCCTGCGATGGTGTGAGTTTCCACAGTATACCTGTCTGCCGTCCAGTGAGACAGCCATTGCAGCTGTGCTGCCAAGAAGTAGGCCTCGAATGAGGGGGCTCCCAAGCTGCCCTGTATGGTGGGCAACTGCAATTTTGTCAGGGCTATTCTGTGTCTGGCGGACCCCCAAATGAGTGCACTGAGGAGGGAGTCTAGGTCCCGAAAAAAGGCTCTGGGCGGGATTACTGGCAGATTGGTAAAGAAATACTACAGTCTTGGGACCATGATCATTTTGGCCAATGCCACTCTCCCAATGGGAGCCAATGGAAGACTCTTCCAAAATCCGACCGTAGCCCTAATACTCGCCAATGCCCTGTTACGGTTACCCTCCAAACATATCAGTGGAGGAGTGGTAGAGACGGATCCCGAGGTATCAAGGGGCCTCCGCACTCCAGGGCACCCGCTGAGCACCCAGTCGAACCTCCTGTGGAGGCAGATCCGGATGCAGCGGGTATATCGTGGACTTATCCCAATTCACCCGTAGTCCAGAGGCCGCGGTAAATTCCGTCAAAGTGTCCCAGAGGGGAGTCAGGTCGTCCGTGATGTCCCGCACATAGATCAACAAGTCATCAGCGTATAAGGAGACACTGTGCACTGTGCCTGCTACCGGGATGCCCCAGCTCTCCCCTTCCCGTCGAAGTCGTATGGCGAGAGGCTCCACCACCAGAGCAAAAAGTAGAGGGGACAACGGGCAGCCCTGTCGCGTGCTCCGCTGAACCGCAAACTCCGTCGATATGTACCGGCCTAGGCGTATCCGCGAAGTCAGCCCGGTGTACAGTAGGCGCGTATAAGCTAGGAGGGTGGGCCCAATGCCCGCTCGCTGCAGCACCGAAAACAGAAACTGCCATGTGAGGGAATCAAAGGCCTTCTCAAGATCTAGGATGAGACAGGCCGCTCAAGGGTATATCCCCTTTACCTGATCCTGGATGTGGAAAACCCGACGTATGTTCTGGGACGTGCATCTGCCGGGTATAAATCCGCACTGATCCGGGTGGACCAGGGAGCGTATGATTTGCACGTATCTATCCGCCAGTGTCTTCCCGAGGAGTTTGCAATCGGCGGACAACAGCGATATAGGGCGATAGGAGGCCATTTGCTGCGGGTCCCTATGTGGTTTCAGGAATGTCACAATTACGGATTCTCGCATGGATTTCGGTAGTTCTCCCTTCTTCAGTGCCGCCGCAAACATCTCTACCAATCGAGGGACTAGGTGCGCAGAGAATGTCGTGTAATATTCTAAGGGGAACCCATCTAGTCCCGGAGCTTTATTTTGGGCTAGGGAATGCAGGGCCCGTGTCACATCTGCCGCGGTTATTACGGCGTCTAGAGCCTCCCTCTCTGTCCTCGTAATTGTTGGGATAGGTAGAGGATCAAGAAATCGATCCACTACAGTTTGTGGGGTAGAGGCAGGGTCGTTATATGTCTCCGCATAGTAGTCGCAGAAAGCCCCAAGAATCCTCGCCTGGGAACGCACTAGCACCCCCCCAGGGTCCAGTATCTCGGTAATGGGCTTGACGTCCGTGTCCTGCCTGGCCAGCCACGCCAAGAGAGTGCCCGTCTTGTCTCTCTCTTTATGCATCCGTGTAGCGTATGATCGGAAGTTGTACCTTCGTAAATCCGCGGAGGCAGCTTGATAGGCGGTTTTTGCTTCGGCTATACGCCGCGTCTCCCCCTCGGATGTGACTTCCCGTTTGGTGAGAGTCGCCAAGCGTTGCTCCGCCGTGGTGAGAGCCTGTTCTAGTACACGCTTAACTCCCGTTATTTGCTTCAAGCACTCTCCCCGGGCCACCACCTTAAATGCATCCCATTCCACTAACTTGGATGATGCTGTACCCGAATTGCGTGTGAAATAGTCTTGGATGCTACTCTCCTGATCGTGCCGGAAGACCTGGTCCGACAGACAGTCCCGCGGTAAGCGCCAGGTGGGGACCGGCGGGTGTGGGGGCCGCCAGTGTAACTGGAGAATGTGAGCATCGTGATCGGATATGATCCTGCCCAAGTAGTCCGTGTGGGTAATCTTGGGCAATATAGTCGCCGAGCATAAAAAACGGTCAAGACGGACGCGCAAATTGTGTGGGATGGAGTGGAAGGAATACAATCGGATCAGGGGGTGGCGCAGTCGCCAAGCATCGGTGAGCGACCAATGTGTAAGCCAAGCCCGGAAACTGTCAATTTGCTTATGTGCCGGGGAGTGCGGTGGAGGGGGGTGTGAGCGGTCAAGGTTCAGGTCGAGCGTGCAGTTATAGTCTCCTCCCAGGACCCAGGGTATGGACGCAAATGGGGCAAGGACCCCTGTGAGATGGTCCCAAAACTTGTCTTGTTCTACATTAGGGGCGTAAATGATACCGAGAAGTACAACCTGCACATCCAACAGACCCTCCAGCAGTGTATATCTACCTTCTTTGTCAACCACCCTCCGAAGCTCCTGAAAGGGAGTTCCCGGTCGCACCCAGATCAACGCCCCTCGGGCATACGCAGAATAGGTTGTGGAGCATATGAGACCCCTCCATTTTGACTGTAGTTTCCTGACCTCTTTCGCAATGAGATGTGTCTCTTGTAGAAAAACTATCGGGGTGTTGTGACGCTTTGCATAGGAGTACACTGCATATTGTTTGCGCGGAGTGTGAAGCCCCCTAACATTTAGGGTGAGGATGGTAACATCAGTGTGTGTTGTATGAGGTGTCATGTCTTTGCGCCTACTCGCCATGCTCGGGGGCTGCGCCTATTGGATTGCGCAAAGCTCGGTCGCACTAGCTGGCTAAGGGTGTCCGTATCCCCCGACGCTGTGTAGTCATAAGTAGTGGATGTCTGGATCCGTGTCATTCCATGCGGGGGGTGGGTTAACGTTTTCATAGTTTTGGCAAATTTTTGATTCAACCAGAGAAGAGAAGTGATCATTTTCCCTAACTTTAGTAATATTTTTGAATTATTGCTTTGTAGCTTAAATGTATTTAAAAAATGATATTCTTACCTTGTTTTAGACAATATTTCCTTCCACTATATATTTATATTTCCTTTTATAAGTATAGGAAGATGTTGTTTATGCTAAAAATATTTCTGATGAGGCATGGCCAAGCAAGATGGCCAGAAAGACCTGTTTCTGAGGAGCTCCCCAGCACCCTACCACAATCCTGTCTAATCCTGCCAGTTCCCTGCCGGAACAAACTCCAGCTTAATTGAATGGGCAACTGCCCTGAGCGTGGGTGGAGGGATCCTCTTGTGGAGCCGACTGTTACTGCCGATGTGGCTCTGCAGAGCAGGGGACTTATTGCCACGTGGGGCACAGGGAGGGGAGGAGAATAGACCAGGTGGATCCAGATCCTTGTGCTGCCCTTTATTGACACGGAATGCCTTATTGGAGCCCAAATTGGAGCAGTCCGTGGAGATGTGAGGAGGCCTAGAGTGGCCCAGGGATGATGCCCGGTAAGGTGGGCCGCTGCAGGCCTGAGAGGAGGAGCCAACAAAGCAGAGGCCGGTGCAGTACAAAAATATCGGAAACAAATATCGATGTCAAAAATATAGTTGTACAAAATATTGATTTTTATATGTATCTAATAAAATAATAAATATTAAATATATTAAATAATAAAATTAATTTAAAAAATTAAATATATTGAATATACATTTTAACAAATATAACAAATAAACTTAATTAAAAAAAGTTAAACACATGCATAGTAATTAAAATATATATTTACTTTAAATCAATTAATAAACTATTAATTTAAATTTATTTTATAATTTTAAAATTATATATAACTTTATATATTACCTACTGGCAGTCGCCAGTAGGTAGATATAGTTAGGACCTATTTTCCATAGGAAATCTGCAACATTCTATTTGGAATAACGTTGGCGCCGATTGATGAATCTTCGCGAAATTTTCCAAACTTTTGGCCAGCTCCGGTTCGCTCCTATCCTGAAACTTTCACAGAGATTCGTCAAGCGGGGGCCGAGAAAAAAGGGGGGTCCCAAAACGCGTTTTCCCTGTGCATTTTCCCATAGGACCTGTTGACGCAGCTACAGCCCGAACTGCTGAACGGAATTACACCAAATTTGGCAAAGAGGTAGTCCTCAGGTCGTGCCTTTTTCTTAAATGGTGTAAATCCTTTCAGTAGTTCCTGAGAAAATTAGAGTAAAAAAGATAGATATATCTATGGCCTCGGAGGATCCACGCACCCAGCGCGCACCCTGCCGTGCACGAGCTGTATTCTAATTGGCTGTCAACACTCCAGATCAGGAAGTGTTGGCAGCCATCTTGTGCCTCGGTAGAACCGAGGCACAAGAAACCTAAAAAACAAACGCGAAAAACGCGACAAGGGGGCAGGGTAGAAACACCCTGACCCCCTAGGCCTGCTCAGGGGGTCCCACAAGGACCCCCAGGGCCAAAAAAAGAATTATTTTTTTTTAAATCGCGAGATTCGCGTACCCAGCGCGGATTTCGGCAGAATTTTTTTTTTTAATTCAGCGCGGGCTCCCGCACTGAATATTCTAATTTGCCCCTGGGGGCCAAATCCCGGGGGCATAATTAAAAAACAAAAGTGTGGGGGGTTCCCAATCCCACCCACACTGCCCCGGGGACCGCCACCCCCCAGGGCTTCGTTACCATAGGTGGGGGCTCACAGCCCCCCCCAGCCCCGGGGACCGCCACCCCCTGGGGCTTAAAATGATTTGATGTGGGCGGGCTCTCACGCCCCCTCCTTACACCACTCTGCAAACGCGCCCCCTGGCCCTTTTTTTAGAGGGGGAACTAATTCCCCTTGAATACTGGGGGTCCCTGGGGGCCAACTAGCCCACCAGGAAACTCCAGTATGCGCCAGGGGGCTGCGTTGCAGAGAGGTGTAATGAGGCCACGCCCCTTTTTACACCTCTCTGCAATGCAGCTCCATGGCGCTTACTGGAGGTACCTGGTGGCCTAGTTGGCCGCTAGGTGACCTCAGGATTCAAGGGGACTTAATCCCCCAACTTAAAATGCGCCATGGGGCGCGTTTGCACAGTGGTGAAGATAGGGGGCGGGGCCTGAGGTGATACTGTGCAAACACGCCCTGTGGCGCGTTTTAAGTTGAGGAATTCATTCCTCTTCAATCGAGAGGTCCCCTAGGGGCCAACTAGCCCACCAGGTACCTCCAGTAAGCGCCACGGAGCTGTGTTGCAGTGTTGTAAAAAGGGGCGTGGCCTCTGAACACCTCTCTGCAACGCAGCTCCCTGACGCATACTGGAGGTACCTGGTGGGCTAGTTGGCCCCCAGGGGATTGAAGAGGAATTAATTCTCCAACTTAAAACGCGCCACAGGGCGTGTTTACACACATCACCTCAGGCCCGCCCCCTTCCTTTACCATTGTACAAATATTCCTCTAAAATCAGCCGAAATGCGAATTCCGATTTACTCACCTGTTATCAGGAGAGAACCCAGGGCTGCATCTTTTAGCCCAGCACTGACCCTGAAAAATAATTCCAAGCGTACTTACCAGTAACTTGTAGTTCCTTCCATAGGAATCCATTGTGTGCTTTTAAGTAGAAAATTTTTCTATTTTCACAAACAAAAAATATTCCTAAAAAATCGTCTGTATGACTTAAACACATTCTTTCAACTGTTTACAGGAGATTCACCTGTGCTGGATCCAGGATCCACCACTGAGTAAGAAAAAGTAACGATAACAGTACTTACCTGCTTAGTGAATTTTCTGCCATAAGATAACATTGGTGATTCTATGTGAAAAAGTTTCTAAGTGTCAACTTTTAAAATACAATAATAATCCTTAAAAATCACTACTGTAACCAAAACGCTTTTACTCAACTGTTTACAGGAGATGTCCAAGGACTGAATCTAGCATCCAGTCCTGTGGTTAGAAAAGTAATCCATAGAGTAACTAATTGCATTTGACTAGAAATTCACATTGAGGTCAATGTTGCTTTGTGTTTGAAATTGTGTTGCCCATTGCAACAACTGTAGCTACTGTACTTAAAAGTCTATTGCCTATTTGCAAAGTATTTAAACTAAAGTAATTCATTCTGAGAAAGTATATTTTGTATTGTAATGTATAATGTAATTAAAAAAATAAAATATCTAAAAATAAACAGTTTAAACAATGTAGTAAATCAGTATCAAAAAAATCAGTATAACAATTAATACATTAGAATTTGTCATTTACAAAACCTTTGAAATTCACTGAAAAAACCATAGGTTTCAGGCCTGATATAGTTAGGAATTAGCATTTAAAAACCTCACTGAAAAAACCATAGGTTTCAGGCCTGATATAGTTAGGAATTAGCATTTAAAAAACCTTTGAAATTCACTGAAGAAACTATAGGTTTCAGGCCTGATATAGTTAGGAATTAGCATTTAAAAAACCTGCGAAATTCACTGAAAAAACCATTGGTTTCAGGCCTGATATAGTTAGGAATTAGCATTTAAAAAACCTTAGAAATTCTCTGAAAAAACAATAGGTTTTAGGGGTGTGATAGCTGGACATTTCACTCGAACAAAACCATTGAAATTCCTCCGATATAATTAGTTGTACTAACTACATCTCGTGCACCCGCAATCCACTGCTGATGATGTCACATATTACATCATTCATGACATGGTCAGTAACATCACTGATGACATCTCAAATGACATCACTGATGACATCACTGATGTCATCATCCACGTGACAATCAGATACACCTCATCATACACTAGTATAACCTTTCATCACTCACTGTAAAATAGAGACTGCCAGATTTAAAACCATTGACACACCAATACAAGTTTCTAAACACCCACTCCGTGATTCCTAGATCTATACACACATCTAATCACTTACCTATAGATTCACTCATACATGCTGTCAATGATCAATGAAACTTATACACCTATATTGACATTACACACCAGCACATATCCTAATCACTTATGAAGTCATTCTACTCACTTATGCAAACAATGGATCATACTTACTGTTACTTAGCTATACACTTATAAAAACACCACTTCATCTATTCATATAGATAATAGCTATAGTTAGTGTGTTTTAAAATCACTATTACAACTATACAGTTATCCATACAGTCACGCATAGAATCACTGTGTCTTATGTAAACTTATTTATATACAACAACTGACACATACACTGGCTTTTATTTTTCTAGTTTGTTGGACATGTACCATTGAGACATATATTTGCTCATCACACCCATAAAGATATTCACAACTGTTATAACATGTAGTTTTAACTTCATATACCTACTTAATCAACTATTCACATATCTTTGGGCAGTCACACATCCCCACACCGAACCACACACACATTCACTCTCCCATACAAATAGTCAGTTAACTAATAAATAAATAATATAGACTTACACGTAGCTAGTAACCAAGTAGTGCAGCAGTTTACACAACAACTGACAAAGTGATACAGATATTCACACAGTTTAGTCACTATCCAATATATTTAGTGAGACACTATAAATTAGTCAAGTAAACAGTCAATCACACTGCTACTAAATCCTCCATCTAGATATTTATATTTATATATCCACTCATTCTTCAATGCAAATTGCTATATATATACTACATATTTAAATAACGAGCCAAACCACATTCTCTGGATGATGTCATCAGTGATGTCATCAGTGATGTCATTTGAGATGTCATCAGTGATGTCACTGACCATGTCATGAATGATGTAATATGTGACACCATCAGCAGTGGATTGCGGATGCACGAGATGTAGTTAGTACAACTAACTATATCGGAGGTATTTCAATGGTTTTGTTTGAGTGAAATGTCCAGCTAATTATAACACCCCTAAAACCTATTGTTTTTTCATTGAATTTCTAAGGTTTTTAAATGCTAATTCCTAACTATATCAGGCCTGAAACCTATGGTTTTTTCAGTTTTATATATATATTATCTACTGGCTGTCGCCAGTAGATAGTTATAGTTAGGACCTATTTTCCATCGGAAATCCGCAACATTCTATTGGGAAAATCTTTGGCGCCGGTTGATGAATCTTTGCGAAATTTTCCAAACTTTTGGCCAGCTCCGCTCCGCTCCTACCCTGAAAGTTTCATGGTGATTCGTCAAGCGGGGGCCGAGAAAAAAGGGGGGTCCCAAAACGCGTTTTTCCCATGCAATTTCCCATAGGACCTGTTGTCGCAGCTACAGCCCGAACTGCTGAACGGAATTACATCAAATTTGGCAAGGAGGTAGTCATCAGTTCAGACTCGTGCCTTTTGCTTAAATGGTGTAAATCCATTCAGTAGTTCCTGAGAAAATTAGAGTTAAAAGTTAGTGATATCTATGGCCGGGGAGGATCCGCGGATCCTCCCCGCACCCTCCCCGAACCCTCCGGGCACGAGCTGAATGCTAATTGGCTGCCAGCACTCTGAATCAGGAAGTGTTGGCAGCCATCTTGTGCCTCGGTAGAACCGAGGCACAAGAAAGCACAAAAAAAAGGTGCAAAACGCGACAAGGGGGCAGGGTAGAAACACCCTGACCCCCTAGGCCTGCTCAGGGGGTCCCACAAGGACCCCCAGGGCCCAAAAAAGTCTTTTTTTTTTTTAAATCGGCGAGATTCGTGCACCCAGCGCGAATTTCGGCCGAAAATAAAAAAAAAGAAGCGCGGGGCTCCCGCGCTTCTTTGGTAATTGGCCCCCGGGGGGGCCAAATCCTGGGGGCAGAAATAAAAAAGTGTGGGGGGGTCCCAATCCCCCCACACTGCCCTGGGGGACTGCCACCCCCGGGGCTCAGAGATATTATATGGGGGGGCTCACGGCCCCCCCCAGCCCCGGGGACCACCACCCCCCGGGGTTTATAGAAAATGGGAGGGGGGCTCGCAGCCCCCCCAGCCCTGGGGACCGCCACCCCCGGGGCTTGAAAGTATTTGCAATGGGGGGCTCTCAGGCCCCCCCAGCCCCGGGGACTGCCAACCCCGGGGCAACTTGTCCGTGTGGGAGGGGGGCCACGCGGCCCCCCTCCTGGAGCCAATGATGGCCCTGGGGACCGCCACCCCCCAGGGCCGGCTCCTGCAGTGTCCCGGGGTGCCCACCCCCGGGACACTGATGTTTGCAATGACAGGGCGGGAGCCTCGCGGCTCCCACCCTGTCATTGCAAACTGCTTTGCTTCATTGAAGCGAGAGCAGGGAAACCTGCTCTCGCTTCAAGGAAGCAAAGCTGATTGCTTTTCCACATGGGAAGCAGCATGTTAGCTGCTCCAAATGTCGAAAAGCAATGCCGGCAGAAAAGATCGGGATCGAGCCAGAGGCCACGCTCCCTCGTTACACCACTCGGCAAACGCGCCCCCTGGCGCGTTTGCAGAGGGGGAACTAATTCCCCTTGAATACTGGGGGTCCTTGGGGGCCAACTAGCCCACCAGGAACCTCCAATATGCGCCAGGGGGCTGCGTTGCAGAGAGGTGTAATGAGGCCACACCCCTTTTTACACCTCTCTGCAACGCAGCTCCGTGGCGCTTACTGGAGGTACCTGGTGGCCTAGTTGGCCGCTAGGGGACCTTAGGATTCAAGGGGACTTAATCCCCCAACTTAAAAAGCGCCATGGGGCGCGTTTGCACAGTGGTGAAGATAGGGGGCGGGGCCTGAGGTGATACTGTGCAAACATGCCCTGTGGCGCGTTTTAAGTTGGGGAATTCATTCCTCTTCAATCAAGAGGTCTCCTAGGGGTCAACTAGCCCACCAGGTACCTCAAGTAAGCGCCACGGAGCTGCGTTGCAGAGTGTTGTAAAAAGGGGCGTGGCCTCTGAACACCTCTCTGCAATGCAGCTCCCTGGAGCATACTGGAGGTACCTGGTGGGCAAGTTGGCCGCAAGGGGACCTCAGGATTCAAGGGGACTTAATCCCCCAACTTAAAACACGCCACAGGGCGCGTTTGCACAGTGGTGAAGGTAGGGGGCGGGGCCTGAGGTGATATGTGTGCAAACACGCCCTGTGGCGCGTTTTAATTTAGGGAATTAATTCCTCTTCAATCCAGAGGTCCCCAAGGGGCCAACTAGCCCACCAGGTACCTCCAGGAAGTGCCACGGAGCTGCATTGCAGAGTGTTGTAAAAAGGGGCGTGGCCTCTGAACACCGCTCTGCAACGCAGCTCCCTGACGCATACTGGAGGTACCTGGTGGGCTAGTTGGCCCCCAGGGGACCGCAGGATTGAAGAGTAATTAATTCCCCAACTTAAAACGAGCCACAGGGCGTGTTTGCACACGTCACCTCAGGCCCGCCCCCTTCCTTTACCATTGTACAAATATTCCTCTAAAATCAGCCGAACTACGAATTCCGATTTACTCACCTGTAATCAGGAGAGAACCCAGTGCTGCATATTTTAGCCCAGCACTGACCCTGAAAAGTAATTCTAAGCGTACTTACCAGTAACTTGTATTTCCTTCCATAGGAATCCATTGTGTGGTTTTCAGCAGAAAAGTTTCTAAGTGTCCATTTTTGAAACGTACAAATATTCCTCTAAAATCAGCTGAACGACGAATTCAGATTTACTCACCTGTAATCAGGAGAGGACCCAGTGCTGCATCTTTTAGCCCAGCACTGACCCTGAAAAGTAATTCTAAGCGTACTTACCAGTAACTTGTATTTCCTTCCATAGGAATCCATTGTGTGGTTTTCAGCAGAAAATTTTCTAAGTGTCAATTTTGAAACGTACAAATATTCCTCTAAAATCAGCCGAACTACGAATTCCGATTTACTCACCTGTTATCAGGAGAGAACCCAGGGCTGCATCTTTTAGCCCAGCACTGACCCTGAAAAGTAATTCTAAGCGTACTTACCAGTAACTTGTATTTCCGTCCATAGGAATCCATTGTGTGGTTTTCACCAGAAAAGTTTCTGTGTCCATTTTTGAAACGTAGAAATATTCCTCTAAAATCAGCCGAACTCCGAATTCCGATTTACTCACCTGTAATCAGAAGAGGACCCAGTGCTGCATCTTTTAGCCCAGCACAGGCCCTGAAAAGTAATTCTAAGCGTACTTACCAGTAACTTGTATTTCCTTCCATAGGAATCCATTGTGTGGTTTTCACCAGAAAATATTCAGTGCCCATTTTTGAAACGTACAAATATTCCTCTAAAATCAGCCGAACTACGAATTCCGATTTACTCACCTGTTGTCAGGAGAGAACCCAGGGCTGCATCTTTTATCCCTGCACTGACCCGGAAGAGTAATTCTAAGCGTACTTACCAGTAACTTGTATTTCCTTCCATAGGAATCCATTGTGTGGTTTTCACCAGAAAGGTTTCTAAGTGTCTATTTTCACAACCTAAAAATATTCCTAAAAAATCGTCTGTATGACTTAAACACATTCTTTCAACTGTTTACAGGAGGTTGGCCGGTGCTGGATCCAGGATCCACCACTGAGTAAGAAAAAGTAATGATAACACTACTTACCTGCTAAGTGAATTTTCTGCCATAGGATAACATTGGTGATTCTATGTGAAAAAACTTCTAAGTGTCAACTTTTAAAATACAATAATATTCCTTAAAAATAACTACTATAACCAAAGCGTTTTTACTCAACTGTTTACAGGAGATGTCCAAGGACTGAATCTAGGATTCAGTCCTGTGGTTAGAAAATTAATCCATAAAGTAACTAATTGCATTTCACTAGAAATTCACATTGAGCTCAATGTTGCTTTGTGTTTGAAATTGTGTTGCCCATTGCAACAACTGTAACTACTGTACTTAAAAGTCTGTTGCCTATTTGCCAAGTATTTAAACTAAAGTAATTCATTCTGAGAAAGTATATTTTGTATTGTAATGTATAATGTAATTAAAAAATATATATCTAAAAATAAATAGTTTAAAAAATATAGTAAATCAGTATAAAAAAATCAGTATAACAATTAATACATTCAAAATTGTCATTTACAAAACCTTTGAAATTCACTGAAAAAAACATAGGTTTCAGGCCTGATATAGTTAGGAATTAGCATTTAAAAAACCTTTGAAATTCACTGAAAAAACCATAGGTTTCAGGGGCGTTATAGTTGGGAATTGGCATTTAAAAAACCTTAGAAATTCACTGCAAAAAACCATAGGTTTCAGGGGCGTTATAGTTAGCTGGACATTTCGCTCGTACAAAACCCTAGAAATTCCCCCGTTGTAGTTAGTTCAGCTAACTATAACTCGCGCTCCCACAATGCACTGCTGATGACGTCACATATTAAATAACTCATGACATGGTCAGTGACATCACTAATGACATCACTGATGACATCTGAAATGACATCACTGATGACGTCATCCAGTGAGTGTGTGTTTCTGTAAATTTTAAATATGTTTAATATATATATAGGGTAAAACCTATGGAAGAATGAGTGGGTGTATAAGTGTGTGAATGGATGATTTAGTAGGTGCGTGACTGACTCTATAAGTGAGTCATTAAACGTATCTTACTCCAGACTAGTGACTAAACTGTGTGAATGTCTGTATCTGTCTGTTGGTGTATAAGCGGCTGCATGGTTTTGTGAATAGCTATATGAGAGTTTCTATGGGTTATTGATTGGTTGTCTGAGTATCTGTTTGGGTGCCTGAGTGTTTGTGTGGGTGGGGTGTGTGTGACTCTGTGCATACATGTGTGAGTGGGTGATTCTATGGGTGCATGGTTTTAAGAGTGCATCTGTGATGGAGTGTATGGTTGGGTGAGTGTGTGTATGGGTGTGTTAGTGATTGAATGTATATCTCAGTGGTACATGTGTGAGTAACTACATATGTGAAAGGCAGTATATATGTGTGTAAGAGTATATAAGTGGGTATATGTGAGAGTGTGTGATTGTTAGAGTGGCTGTATGGATGAGTGTGCGCTTGTATCAGTGATTGTATAAGAGCGTAAGAATGTGGCACTATTTTTATGAGTAAGTGAACTTGTGTGTGTATAACTGCATAGGTGAGTAAATGGGAGTGTGATTAATTATTTGCATGACTGACTAGGTGTGAGAGTACCTCTATGAATGATTGGTGGTGTGTGAGTGTCTATGTAGGTGTATAAATCCATATGATAGTCCTGTACTGAGGGACTGTAAGTATGAGTGACTGTACAGGTGAGTGAGTGGATGTGTGTGTAGATCTAAGAGTCAATGAGTGGGTATGTAGTTATTGGTATTGGAGTATCTATGGTTTTGAGAATGGACGTCTGGAATTTTGATTGAGTATATCAAAGGGTGTGAGAAGATGCACTAATTTATCACATGGATGACATCATCAGTGATGTCATTTCAGATGTCATCAGTGATGTCAAGAGTGATGTCACTGACCATGTCATGAGTGATGTAATATGTGATGTCATCAGCAGTGCATTGCGGGGGCGCGAGTTATAGTTAGCTGAACTGACTATAACGGGGTAATTTCAATGGTCTTGTACGAGTGAAAAGTCCAGCTAACTATAACGCCCCTGAAAACCTATGGTTTTTTCAGTGAATTTCTAAGGTTTTTTAAATGCTAATTCCTAACTATAACGTGCCTGAAACCTATGGTTTTTTCAGTGAATTTCAAAGGTTTTTTAAATGCTAATTTCTAACTATGCCTACAGAGATAGGACATGTGAAGAAAGAAGAAAAAACGCACAGATAGAAAAAAAAGAAATGCAGAAAGAAGCAACAGAAGTCCTCAAAGACGAAGAAAAGTGCAGGAAGAAGGATAACGTGCAGAAAGAACAAACAGAAGAGCAGAAAGAAGCCTTGTTGCAAAATCATCCTGTACCCTCAACTTTTTCAGACGGATACAGGTAGTAACAGCGTCTGATTAACCTGTCCTAGAGCCAGTGCTATGTTAAAAGACGCTCAGAATACAGTGAAAACAACTACATACACTTTGGAACACTATGCGTTGGGGTCCCCCTGTGATTAGCATGACCTCGTCTGTAAGCCCCTAGTATATAATAGGGCAGGGGGTTCAAACTACCTCTTAAAACGCGCCACAGGGCGTGTTTGCACATGTCACCTAAGGCCCCGTCCCCTCCCTTCCCCACTGTGTAAACACGCCCTGTGGCCATTTTTTAAGTTGGGAGATTAAGTCCCCTTGAATCCTGAAGGTCCCTAGGGGCAAAATAGCCCACTAGGCACGTCCAGAAAGCGCCATTGCAGAGAGGTGTAAAAAGGGGCACGGCTTGCACCACCTCTCTGCAACGCAGAGAAGTGGCGCTTACTGGAAGCACCTGGTGGGCTGGTTGGCCCCCAGGCTCCCTCAGGATTGAAAGGGAATTATTTCCCCAACTTAAAACGCTCCACAGGGCGTGTTTGCACATGTCACCTCAGGCCCCGTCCCCTCCCTTCACCACTGTGTAAACGCGCCCTGTGGCCGTTCTAAGTTGAGAGATTAAGTCCCCTTGAATCCTAATGGTCCCTAGGGTTAAACTAGCCCACTAGGTACCTCCAGTAAGCGCCACAGAGCTGCGTTGCATAGAGGTGTAAAAAGGGGCGTGGCCTCAGAACACCTGTCTACAACACAGCTCCCTGGCGCATACTGGAGATACCTGTTGGGCTAGTTGGCCCTCAGGGACCCTCAGTATTGAAGGGGAATTAATTCCCCAACTTACAACTGGCAAAGGGGCGCGTTTGCAGAGTACTGCAAGGAGGGGGCGTGGCCTCCGGCGCAATGCCGGTCTTTTATTTATTTTATTTTTTTGAGAAGGAGGGCTGTGTGGCCCCCCTTCTTTTTCTAATTTATTGGCCCTGGGGACCCCATCCCCCAGGGCCTGCACCCTAATTTTTTTTGTTGAAAAAAATAAATTTGGCCCTCCCAAGGCCTTGATCGGCCCAGGGTACCCCAACACCCGGGTCATGGCCTTTTTTTTTTTTTAAATTTCTTTAGGAGGGGGGCTGCGTTGCCCCCCTCCTCAGGCCACTTATGGCCCCGGGGTCCCCATCCCTCGGGCCGCGCTTTGTTTTTTATTATTTTTAAAAAACATATATTTATAGAAACACCTAGGACATGCTGGACAAACCGTATGTACCCATCACCATGACGATTTGCGTGATATTCATTAAAAGGCGACTATGCGTACAATGAATCCACGTGGAATGTATTTACACCGCTAGTGAAGCTCTGACGTGTCTGACGCCCTACCGTGCCTAATCCCGGCGCCCCCGCCGGTGGGTACTCTCCAAGTAGACACCCTTGTCGTTTATTTATACAAACATGGGTAGCTATTGAAGGTCACATTTAATACACACGCACACCAAGCCATTCAAACGGGATTCGACAAAAATTCGACCAAACTATGCAAGAAACCCCCCTCACGGTTAATAAAACAAACATTCCATCGCCGGATGTGTAATACTTTTTATTTTACTCTCTGGAAAGGAGACAAACCTCACTTGAGAGTCACAGCGTGCTCCTGGCTGAGCCCAATGCTGTGTTACACCCACCAGTGCCCGCCGAGTGCCACACACCTCTGTGTTGTATTCCACTAGCTAGTGCGTATGCTATGTTATGCTATGCTAGCCCATGTGCACTGTAACACCACCCCGTGAATATGTCATGCCACACTTGCCTTCGCACGGTTTATATTGCCCCATCTAACGTGCCTTCCTCGATGCCTATGTTATAACGCACAGCACTATGCCATACATATTACAATCTGAGATACATATCTTTGTCACAGTGCATATGCAACGTTACACTCCCCAGCACATATTTTATATTACAACTTTAGAGACTAGTTAGGTTACACAACACTGCCCTGTGCATATTACACTCCAAGGCGCATATCGCATAGCACGCGCTAGTGCCTGTGCTATCTCGCGCTCTACAATGAATCTGTCATTGCGCACAATGTTTTGTATATTATATTTCACGCCCCGGTTCATCTTATATCACACTTTTTGGTGCATAGTTTATACCATATACTATATCTAGTGTACATTTTCAGTCGTGCTCTCAGGACTATGTTCTATATAACACTGCGTCCACCTACCCTTTTCACAGGCATTACATTTTGCGATGGGGGTGGAGGGTCAGGGGGTGATTCTGCCAAGTGAGCCCAGAGTCACAGTCACAAACGTCCTCTTCTTCCTGAATAAAACTGAGATTATGCTGCATACTTGTTCATATTTTAAGTAGTTCGCACAGACACACATTTTAAAAGCAATAAAGTTCCTAATACCCACCTTCTCTGAACAGTTGGCTTGCTGCCCCATCAACCTCCTCCCTATCCTCTGTTGTCTGAATCCATGGACTAGCCTCCTCCCTCCTGCCATGCATGGTCTGATGTGCTGCCACTGCCCTCCATTTAGCATGATGTACCAGTTCACTCCTCCTGCCCTCCGTTGCCCAATTCTATGGCCCATCATTGACCTCCTGCTTAGCCTCTGTGCTTAGCTTGCTGCCCCTAGTCTCCTTCCCCCTGCCCTCCGATGTCTTTGTGCATGCCCCTGCTCCATCCTTTTTGCCCACCATTTTCCATGGACCTGCCACTCCTATCTACTCTGAGTGTTCTGTTGAGCTGCCACTCCCCTCCCACCTGCCTAGCATTGTCAGATGACTGTAACCTGTCCCTGCCACCTCCACCCTGCCTGTCCACATGCCATGCGCCTATCCCCTTCCTCCTGTCCTCCATGGTCCATTTTACTGCCACACCCTTCTGCCCTCCCTGGTCTGTTGTGCTGCAACTGCTCCTCCTGCCTGCCCCGTGTGGTCTGTTGTGAGGCCCCTTCCCCTGAACTCTCTTGTCTGTGCCCAGGTCCTGACCCTCCCTTCTATCCTCCATGGTCCTTTGTGCATGCCCCTGCACCCTCCATCTTGCCCATCATAGCCATTGTGCTGCCACTAACCCTCCCGCTTGCCATGCATGGTCTTCTGTGCTGCCATGGCCCCTCCCACCTTCCCTCCATGGTCTGTGTGTATGCCATCATAGTCTCAGTGTTGCTCTCCATGGTGTTTCTTGTTTCTAGTGCCCATCCTGCCTGACCTCCATGGTCATCTTGCTGCTCCTGCCCTGCCCCCTTGCCCCCAGCCCTCTGTTTCCATGTGCAGACCCCTATTCCCTCCCTCCTGGCTTGTCTGTTCCATTGTAATTCCCCTGATCCGTCCCTCCTGCCCGTTATGGTCTGTTATGCTGCAGCTTTCTCTCCTGTCTGTCCATTATGGTCAGCTAGCTACCATTGCCTCTTTCCCCTCTGTTCTCTGTTGTCCATGTGCATGGTCCTGTCCCCTCCCTATTGCTTTCTATGGATTGTTGTGCTGCACTCCCGTCCCGCATGCCCTGTGTGGTGTATTGTGCTGCTGCAAACCCTGTCCCTCCTGTCCTCTGTTATGAGTCCATGTCCCTACCCCAATTCCTCCTGCCTACTATGATCCAATGTACCATACTTGCGAACATTTTGACCTTGGTAAGAGGGAGATTTTGAAAAAAAACTGGGGTATTGATTTTCCCCTTTGAGTTACATTGAAAAAGAGGAGATTGTAGACAGGAGACAGATCAAATAAAGCCCATTTGAGCTTAAAAACATTGGACGTTTCCTGGCTGATACGGGTCTGTTGGCATGTATGGTTGTACTACCACTGCCTCTTCCTTCTGCCCACAATGGTCTATTATATTGCCACAGCCTCTCTTGCCAGTCCTGTATTGTTGGTTTGTTGCCCCTGCCCCCCTTTCCACTGCCCTCCATAGTCTGTTGTTCTGCCACTGCCCTTCCTGCCTGCTCAGTGTGGTCAAATTGTTGCCTCTGCACTCTCCTACCTGCCTTCAATTTTCGGAGTCCGTGCCCCTGGCCTCTGCCTCTCAACAGTATCCCAATGAACAACTAGATTGCTAACATTCTATATTTATTACAAAAGTGTGGAACGCCTGACGTCATCTTGATGTAATCAAAACTGTAATACCTAGAGCATTTCCTTTAGAAATTACATATATGAGAGGGTCTTATTTGCATCAAAATTATGGTTAGTGCTCTAAAAAACTAAAATGAGGACATATTTTCTGAGTTTTCAAATAGCGACAAAGAACTTTAAAATTATTTGTAATCTTTATGTTTTTTATCCAGTTGACCACTTGATTAAATGTTGCACCTAGGGGAGAGGATGTGGTGTTACTTCCAGAGCTGCAGACTTTGCAACTGGGGAACCAGGTTGGAGTTTCTGTTTCAGCTCAACATTCTGTGATTCTGGTCAAATCACTTAATCTCCCCATGTTTATAACCAAAAGTAATTTGATCTTGTGTGATGCAACCAATACTCATGTAAAGCACTCCAATACCTGACAAGTCTGCACTATATAAAACTGCAAATACACATAAAATAAGTGTTTTGCACACTTCTGTCATTGGGCTACATATGGGCTACATCTGGGTGATATTTGTGCTGCATTTTGGCTCTTTTGTCTCTGGTGGCCATCTTGGGAGATTTATTTGTTATGAAGTTTCCTAATTTCCTCATTTACTGTAGTCTCCTCAGTAGGAAATGCTTTCAGTTTTTTACTTTGATTCCATCAAGAAGGTATTCAGATATGTCACACATTTGCCATGAATTCTGAATGTAAGCACTCTAGTTGCTCATTAGATCACTGCAGTAAAGCTACTGCTCACCACGTAAGTCTGCTGCTGGTATTAAAAGTGCATGTTTCAGTCGGCATATCAGAATTATTTTATGAAATAGAAGAGGATTTGAGAAGTCAAAATGTGCCCTAATTTTTCTTTCTTCAGCACTAATCATAATTTCTATGGCAAAATGAACACCCTCATTGTGTTCCTTTTTAAATTAAATGTTTTAAGTGTTACCAGTTTATTCCAATCAAGATGGCTTCAGGTGTGCCATACTTTTGTCATAAGTAAGACAGTAAGCGCTCTAGTTGTTCTTAAGAGCACTCTGTGACATTCTGTTATTGGGCTATACTTGGGCTACATCTGGGTGATATTTGGGCTACATTTGGGCTCTTTTGTCTCTGGTGGCCATCTTGGGAGATTTATTTGTTATGAAGTTTCCTAATTTCCTAATTTACTGCAGTCTCCTCAGTAGGAAATACTTTCAGGTTTTTTTTTGGTTCCATCAAGAAGGCATTCAGATGTGTCACACATTTGCCATAAATTCTGAATGTTTGCACTCTAGTTGCTCATTAGATCACTGTGGTAAAGCTACTGCTCACCAGGGAAGTCTGCTGCTGGTATGCAAAGTGCATGTTTCAGTCTGCATATCAGAATTATTTTATGAAATAGAAGAGGATTTGAGATGTCAAAATGTGCCCTAATTTTTCTTTCTTCAGCACTAATCATAATTTCTAGGGCAAAATTAACCCCCTCATTTTGTTGCTTTGTAAATTAAATGTTTTAAGTGTTACCACTTTATTCCAATCAAGATGGCTTCAGGTGTGCCATACGTTTGTCATAAGTAAGACTGTTAGCACTCTAGTTGTTTGTTAGAACACTCTGGGACATTCTGTCATTGGGCTATACTCGGGCTACATCTGGATGATACTTGGGCTACATTTGGGCTCTTTTGTCTGTGGTGGCCATCTTGGGAGATTTATTTGTTAAGAAGTTTCCTAATTGTCAGGATTCCCCCGAGGCAAGCGCTAGCAGCGATCCACAGACTTCCGCGTTCCGAGACGTCCGGAACTACAGCCCCCAGAGGGCATAGCGCGTCTCGCGAGAAGACGCGCTTGATGCTTAAAAGAGGAAGTCTCCTGCCTCCAGTTGTCGGAAATTCCTGTGGCTTGATCACGTCCCGTCCGATCCGCGTTCCACAGTCCGTGGCCTTTGCTGTACGGTAAGGGTGCTTGCACCAAATATTCGTTTGAACCTTCGTTAGTCGAGCGGCTGCTCCTACGAAGGACTACGCTCGATATCCAGAGGATTTGTCCGGCCTGCATTTTCGGCAGGCGGAGTGAGAGAGAGAGCCTCTCCCCGGATCTTGTTCGGCCTGCATTGTCGGCCGGCGGGGTGGTGGCCTCACGACTGGGCTTGCAGGGTTCATTGGCACTCCTAGAGCTCCGAGGAAGCTCGCAAGTGCGAGGCCCTATCATCGATATTTGTATTGCTCATCTCCATAAAGATTACAGTGTGAAGTGAACACGAAGGGAGAGTGTGGTGACTGCGTGCAAAGGATTACAGTGATGGGTGCAGTACTGTGGTGTATTGTCTAACTGTTTGTTCCGTTGACTCTATCTTAACAGGGGTTATTACGAGTGGTGGAGGGCTGCACTCTACCCCTGTGAAGTGCGGTGGAGTCGATAGGAGGCCCAACATCCCGCCTCAAGCATTGCCAGCCCACCTCTCAACCTGCCTTCAACCTTACGTTACCTACGTCATGTTATGAATGGATGTTATTTTCCTTTACAGGTACAAGGGCCAAGGGCAATACCACATGTGGTACACAGTCTTAAGGGTTGTATATGTTAAGGTGATTCTTACTGGTGTGTGCTCTGTTCTTTTCTCATTTCAGATCTCCCTCCCCGGTGTTCCCTTCCTTTCCTTCCCTCACTTGATCCTTCCGCTGACCTGCGCTGTAACAGCATTCAGGCTTGGTTAGATCAAGAGGTGGACCCCTCATTCTTCAACCCGCTCCTGAGGACCGGCCGGCATAACAGAATTTCCGACCCACGAATTGCGGTCCTCCCGGGCGGTTTGGGGCGTTAGGATGGCCACTCTTGAAGAAGTATTAGCGGTGTTGGCTACCATGCAGGGAGAGCTAGCTGCCTCACGGCAGGAGACCGCTGACTTACGAGCACGGATGGATAGCGTCCCGAGAAACCCTTTTTCCATCGGCCCGATGGCTGGGCCGTCCACGCCGGTAGTGGTAGAAATGCCGGTCTCTATCCCGCTCACCTCCCCTGAAAGGTATCAGGGGGGTCCGGACACCGTCCAGGTATTCCTCACACAAATACAATTGCACTTCGCCTGTAAACCCAAATCCTTCCCCACGAATCAAGCTAAGGTGGCGTTCTTGATCTCTTATTTGGTGGGGGATGCGGCGCAATGGGCCGTGCCACTAGTGGGTTGTGACGACCCTCTCTTACATGATTGGGATGCCTTCATGGGTGAGTTCCTCAGAGTGTTTGATAGGAGAGCCGACTCCTATACCGCGGGCCGAGAATTACTCGAGCTCCGCCAAGGTGATAAGGAACTGGTGGTTTACTTGAATTCCTTTCGCAGGCTGGTGGCAGAAACCAAGAAACAGGCGGCCCTGTTTCATCAGGGTTTGCGGGACGACCTCAAAGATGTAGTGGCCCAGATAGATCCCCAACCTGCCTCCTGTGAGGACCTGATAAATTTAGTGCTTCGGCTGGACCATCGGCTGAGCGAAAGGAAAGGGGGACGGAAGGATAGGTACTCACACCCGCCGGAGAAACCCCGGAACACACCTATCGGTCCCTCGCCTTCCGGTGAATCTATGGATCTTGGGGCTGTCAGAACGGCACTGACCTTTACGGAAAAGGAGACTCGCCGTAAGCAGGGGCTTTGTCTCCATTGCGGCAAACGGGGGCACTTCGTAAGGGAGTGCCCAGTAAAGCCAAAAACAAGCCGGTTCCGCAACCCGCGCTTGGCCTCCGCCAGCGCTGAAGCGCTGCCGGAAAACTAGCAGGCTCGGAGAAAGGCGAAGGGTTTTCTCGGAGTCCTGTGGTGATCCCTTCAGTGACCGGAGAAGAGCTAACAGCAGGGGGGCATTTGTGTATACAGGTGGGTTTGGGAGTGGCTCCCGGGAGAACCCGCATGTCGGCCATGGTGGACTCTGGTGCAACAGGCATGTTTATGGATATGGGTGCAGCACAAAGGACTGGTATTCGCTTGGTGCCGAAGGACAAGCCTGAGGTAGTATACGCTGTAGATGGCAGGCGATTAATTACAGGGCCCGTGGGATATAACACGGAAAGTCTGGAGGTGTTCTACGGGAACGCTCATAAGGAACAGGTGATCTTTAGCATCATCAATGCACCCCAGTACGAGATCATCTTTGGGCTGCCCTGGTTGCAGCGACACAACCCCAAGATTGATTGGGTGGATAAAACAGTGCATATGACCTCGGAGTATTGTGCGAAGTATTGCCTTGACACTCCGGTGGAACCCGCCTTGGCGTTAGCCCAGAGGACCGTGATTGCCACCGCCGCAGAAAAGAATGTGCTGTTACCCGAAGCGTATGAGGCATATCGAGGAGTTTTCAGCGAAGTCCAGGCCGAGGCTTTGCCCCCACATAGGCTGTACGATTGCCAAATAGACCTGATTCCTGGGGGGGTGGTTCCTACGGGGCGCATATATGCACTCGCGGAGCCCGAAACAAAACATCTGCGGGAATACCTGGACAAGCTCCTGGGTTTGGGATTCATACGCCCGTCCAAATCCCCTGCCGCCTCCCCGCTCTTCTTCATCCCAAAGGCCAACGGAGAGTTGCGGGCATGTGTGGACTACAGGGCGTTAAATGCGATCACAGTCAAGAACAGGTATCCGCTGCCACTCATCAGCGTGTTGCTCGAACAAGTAAAAAAGGCCACTATCTTTACGAAACTCGATCTTAAGGGGGCATATCACTTGGTTCGCATGAGACACGGTGACGAGTGGAAGACCGCCTTTAAGACCCGCTACGGGCTGTTTGAATATTTGGTAATGCCGTTTGGGCTGTGCAACGCCCCAGCGGCATTCCAATATTTTCTTAATGACGTCATGCGGCACATTCTGGACCTCTACGTGGTGGTGTACATCGATGACATCCTGGTGTACTCCAGCGACGAGGTCTCCCACGTACACCACGTAAAGACCGTGCTCGGCATTTTGCAGGAACATAACCTCTTCTGCAAGCTGTCGAAATGCGATTTCCATGTCCAGACAGTGGAGTTCCTAGGGGTTATTCTGAGTCCCGCTGGCCAGGAGATGGCGGAGCGCAAGGTCACAGCGGTGAGAGAATGGCCAACTCCCCGTACCGTGCGAGACATTCAATGCTTCATCGGGTTCGCCAACTTTTACTGGAGATTTATCCATCAATTCTCCGGGTTGGTGGCCCCCCTCACTCGGTTGTTGCGGAAATCGCAAGGGTTCGTGTGGGACGAGGCCGCTCATGGGGCATTCGAGGCATTGAAGGCCGCCTTCGTGACGGCACCCGTCCTGGCTCACCCGGACCCGGACAAACCATATGTGGTGGAGGCCGCCGCCTCGGACGAGGCGGTGGGCGCTATCTTGTCTCAGCGACATGCCACCACCGGGCAACTGCACCCGGTGGCCTACATGTCCAAGAAGTTGAATGGGGCGGAGAGGAACTATCCTATAGCCGAAAAGGAGCTCCTGGCCATCAAGGTGGCTTTTGCCGAGTGGAGGCATTTCCTGATGGGAGCTCGGCATGTGGTAACGGTCTATACCGACCACCGGAACTTGCAGTTTATGGCCGCCGCTAGACACCTGACGCCCCGACAGCTGCGCTGGACGTTGTTCTTTGCGGGCTTCCATTTTGTCATCACCTATCGGCCCGGAGCGGAGAACCGTAAGGCGGACGCCCTTACGTGACAATCTTCACCTGTGAGGTCTATGGGTGTCTCTGAAGGGAGCATTATAGCCCGTGGGCAGGTGATTGGAGTCATACAGCCGGACACCTTTCTTCTTGGAGTTCAACGGGGGGTGGCGACGGCCAAATGGAGGACCTGGCTTCGTTTCCATCCGGAATGGCGTCTCCAGGGGGGGTTCCCCATCCATAACAACCGTCTGTTGCTTCCCACGGAACGGTTGAGAAGACAGGTGTTCCAGTGGTGTCACTCGTCCCCCAGTGCGGGGCACTTGGGGGTGGCCAAGACCAGAGATCACATCTTGCGACAGTTCTGGTGGCCCTCGCTGGGAGGGGATGTGCTTGCGTGGGTCTCCTCCTGTGCAGTATGCGCCGCCATGAAATCCGACCATCGGTGCCCACAGGGGCTGCTGCGACCGCTGCCCACGCCTAACAAACCCTGGGACTGCATTTCTGTGGACTTCATTGTCGGTCTGCCCGCAGACAAGGGGTACACTGCCATCTTGGTGGTGATTGACTTTTTGACCAAGATGGGGCACTTCATAGCCTGTAAACAGGTGCCCCCGGCGGGCCTGTTGGCGGAATTACTGCTGGAAAACGTGGTGCGACTGCACGGCCTGCCGAGTGTGATTGTGTCGGATAGGGGGTCGCAATTTACTGCGAGATTTTGGAAGACGTGGTGCTCCGCTTTGCATATCAACACTGCCCTGTCCACTAGCTTCCATCCGCAGACTGACGGGCAGATGGAGCGTCTGAACCAATCTCTCAAGCAGTATCTCCGCTGTTACGTGGACGGCTGTTCCCACAGGTGGGTGGACCAGCTGTGGTTGGCGGAGATAGCCTACAATAATGCCACACATAGCTCCACAGGGACCTCCCCCTTCTATTGCACCTATGGGCACCATCCACGTTTTCTCCCCTTTGCATCTCCAGGGTGGCAGCATGCCTTACCAGACGTGTCGGCGCGGGTGGCGCACATAAAAGACACCTTGACTCAAGTGCAGGGGCATCTCCGAGCCGTGAAAGACCGTTACAAGGCAGCATCTGACAAACATCGTCGGCAGGGGCCCTTATATCGTACAGGGGACCGAGTGTGGTTGTCCACCAGGAACATCCACTTCCAACAGCGCAGCGTGTTTAACCCTCGGTTTATCGGCCCATATCGGATCCTGAAACGGATCAATCCAGTGACTGTCAAACTACAGCTGCCTGCCCACATGCGCATACATCCGGTATTCCACGTGTCCCTCCTAAAGCCCGCTACAACAGTCCTTCGGAGGCCACCTCAGCCGGTTTTGGTGGACAGCGAACTGGAGTACGAAGTTCGGCAGGTGTTGGACTTGAAGGTGCGCCGAGGGAAGGTGTGGTACCTGGTGGCCTGGAAGGGTTACGGGCCGGAGGAGAATTCGTGGGAACCGGCCCGGGGCATACATGCTCCACGGTTGCTGTCTGCCTTCCATTGCGCACATCCGTCCAAGCCTGGCCCGTAGGGCGCCCCATGGGTTGGAGGGATGTACTGTCAGGATTCCCCCGAGGCAAGCGCTAGCAGCGATCCACAGACTTCCGCGTTCCGAGACGTCCGGAACTACAGCCCCCAGAGGGCATAGCGCGTCTCGCGAGAAGACGCGCTTGATGCTTAAAACAGGAAGTCTCCTGCCTCCAGTTGTCGGAAATTCCTGTGGCTTGATCACGTCCCGTCTGATCCGCGTTCCACAGTCCGTGGCCTTTGCTGTACGGTAAGGGTGCTTGCACCAAATATTCGTTTGAACCTTCGTTAGTCGAGCGGCTGCTCCTACGAAGGACTACGCTCGATATCCAGAGGATTTGTCCGGCCTGCATTTTCGGCAGGCGGAGTGAGAGAGAGAGCCTCTCCCCGGATCTTGTTCGGCCTGCATTGTCGGCCGGCGGGGTGGTGGCCTCACGACTGGGCTTGCAGGGTTCATTGGCACTCCTAGAGCTCCGAGGAAGCTCGCAAGTGCGAGGCCCTATCATCGATATTTGTATTGCTCATCTCCATAAAGATTACAGTGTGAAGTGAACACGAAGGGAGAGTGTGGTGACTGCGTGCAGAGGATTACAGTGATGGGTGCAGTACTGTTGTGTATTGTCTGTTTGTTCCGTTGACTCTATCTTAACAGGGGTTATTACGAGTGGTAGAGGGCTGTATCTTAACAGGGGTTATTACGAGTGGTAGAGGGCTGCACTCTACCCCTGTGAAGTGCGGTGGAGTCGATAGGAGGCCCAACATCCCGCCTCAAGCATTGCCAGCCCACCTCTCAACCTGCCTTCAACCTTACGTTACCTACGTCATGTTATGAATGGATGTTATTTTCCTTTACAGGTACAAGGGCCAAGGGCAATACCACATGCGGTACACAGTCTTAAGGGTTGTATATGTTAAGGTGATTCTTACTGGTGTGTGCTCTGTTCTTTTCTCATTTCAGATCTCCCTCCCCGGTGTTCCCTTCCTTTCCTTCCCTCACTTGATCCTTCCGCTGACCTGCGCTGTAACAGCATTCAGGCTTGGTTAGATCAAGAGGTGGACCCCTCATTCTTCAACCCGCTCCTGAGGACCGGCCGGCATAACACTAATTTCCTCATTTACTGCAGTCTCCTCAGTAGGAAATACTTTCAGTTTTTCACTTTGGTTCCATCAAGAAGGCATTCAGATGTGTCACACATTTGCCATAAATTCTGAATGTTAGCACTCTAGTTGCTTATTAGATCACTGTAGTAAAGCTACTGCTCACCAGGGAAGTCTGCTGCTGGTATTGAAAGTGCATGTTTCAGTCTGCATGTCAGAATCTTTTTATGAAATAGAAGAGGATTTGAGAAGTCACTCAAAATGTGCCCTAATTTTTCTTTCTGCAGCACTAATCATACTTTGTATGGCAAAATGAACCCCCTCATTTTGTTCCTTTTTAAATTAAATGTTTTAAGAGTTACCACTTTATACAAATCAAGATGGATTCAGGTGTGCAATACGTTTGTCATAAGTAGGACTGTTAGCGCTCTAGTTGTTCTTTAGAACACTCTGGGAAGCTGCAGTAGAACACAAAGGAATCAACTGACAGTCTCTGCCCTTGTTGGATGTACATGTTTTACGGAGAATGTCAGACTTAATTCTCACATGACTGAGAAAGATAATGTGAATTTACAGAAAATATGCTCTCAGTTTAGCTTCTAGATCACCTTCCAAACCTCTGTGGGAAAAGCATGAGAAAATAGTTTTCTCTCAAACATGATTCATGATATCACAGCAGAAGGCTTTTTCACATGGTAAAATCACCTTAGAACACACCACAATTCCTAAAATGAGTATGGTACCATCAGCAAATGATTTATAATGTAACTAAAGTCTTAAAACCTTCTATTAACTGCAATGCTTTTTAATGAGGTGCTATCATGTATATTGGTCCCAAGATGGCTGCCAACACTTCTTGGATGAAGTACTGACAGCCAATCAGATCTCACGATGAGATGTGTGGTTAGGCTCCGCCCAGATATATCTATCTTTTTAACTCTAATTTTCTCAGGAACTACTGAACGGATTTACACCATTTAAGCAAAAGGCACGAGTCTGAACTGAGGACTACCTGTTTGCCAAATTTGGTGTAATTCCGTTCAGCAGTTCGGGCTGTAGCTGCGTCAACAGGTCCTATGGAAAAATGCATGGGGAAAACGCATTTTGGGACCCCCCTTTTTTCTCGACCCCCGCTTGACGAATCACCGTGAAATTTTCAGAATACGAGCGGACCGGAGCTGGCCAAAAGTTTGGAAAATTTTGCGAAGATTCGGCAATCGGCGCCAACGTTATTCCAAATAGAATGTTGCGGATTTCCTATGGAAAATGTGTCCTAACTATAACTACCTACTGGCAACTGCCAGTAGGCAATATATATATATATATGTATATATTGCCTACTGGCAGTCGCCGGTAGGTAGTTATAGTTAGGACCTATTTTCCATAGGAAATCTGCAACATTCTATTTGGAATAACGTTGGCATCGATTGATGAATCTTCGCGAAATTTTCCAAACTTTTGGCCATCTCCGGTCCACTCCTATCCTGAAAATTTCACGGTGATTCGTCAAGCGGGGGCTGAGAAAAAAGGGGGGTCCCAAAACGCGTTTTCCCCATGCATTTTCCCATAGGACCTGTTGACGCAGCTACAGCCCGAAGTGCTGAACGGAATTATACCAAATTTGGCAAAGAGGTAGTCCTAAGTTCAGACTCGTGCCTTTTGCTTAAATGGTGTAAATCCGTTGAGTAGTTCCTGAGAAAATCAAAAGTAAAATCACATATATATCTGGGCGGAGCCTAACCACACATCTCATCGTGAGATCTGATTGGCTGTCAGCACTTCATCCAAGAAGTGTTGGCAGCCATCTTGGGACCAATATACATGATAGCACCTCATTAAAAAGCATAGCAGTTAATACAAGGTTTTAAGACTTTAGTTACATTATAAATCATTTGTTGATGGTACCATACTCATTTTAGGAATTGTGGTGTGTTCTAAGGTGATTTTACCATGTGAAAAAGCCTTCTGCTGTGGTATCATGAATCATGTTTGAGAGAAAACTATTTTCTCATGCTTTTCCCACAGAGGTTTGGAAGGTGATCTATAAGCTAAACTGAGAGCATATTTTCTGTAAATTCACATTATCTTTCTCAGTCATGTGAGAATGAAGTTTGACATTCTCAGTAAAACATGTACATCCAACAAGGGCAGAGACTGTCAGTTGATTCCTTTGTGTTCTACTGCAGCTTCCCAGAGTGTTCTAAAGAACAACTAGAGCGCTAACAGTCCTACTTATGACAAACGTATGGCACACCTGAAGCCATCTTGGTTGGAATAAAGTGGTAACTCTTAAAACATTTAATTTAAAAGGGAACAAAGTGAGGGGGTTCATTTTGCCATAGAAAGTATGATTAGTGCTGCAGAAAGAAAAATTAGGGCACATTTTGAGTGACTTCTCAAATCCTCTTCTATTTCATTAAAAAATTCTGACATGCAGACTGAAACATACACTTTCAATACCAGCAGCAGACTTCCCTGGTGAGCAGCCGCTTTACTACAGTGATCTAATAAGCAAATAGAGTGCTAACATTCCGAATTTATGGCAAATGTGTGACACATCTGAATGCCTTCTTGATGGAATCAAAGTAAAAAACTGAAAGTATTTCCTACTGAGGAGACTGTAGTAAATGAGGAAATTAGGAAACATCATAACAAATAAGTCTCCCAAAATGTCCACCAGAGACAAAAGAGCCCAAATGTAGCCCAAATATCACCCAGATGTAGCCCAAGTATAGCCCAATGACAGAATGTCCCAGAGTGTTCTAACGAACAACTAGAGCGCTAACAGTCTTACTTATGACAAAAGTATGGCACACCTGAAGCCATCTTGATTGGAATAAAGTGGTAACACTTAAAACATTTAATTTACAATGGAACAAAATGAGGGGGTTCATTTTGCCATAGAAATTATGATTAGTTCTGCAGAAAGAAAAATTAGGGCACATTTTGACTTCTCAAATCCTCTTCTATTTCATAAAAAAATTCTGACATGCAGACTGAAACATGCACTTTGAATACCAGCAGCAGACTTCCCTGGTGAGCAGTAGTTTTACTACAGTGATCTTATGAGCAACTAGAGTGCTAACATTCAGAATGTATGGCAAATATGTGACACATCTGAATGCCTTCTTGATGGAACCAAAATAATAAACTGAAAGTATTCCCACTGAGGAGACTGCAGTAAATGAGGAAATTAGGAAACTTCATAACAAATAAATCTCCCAAGATGGCCACCAGAGACAAAAGAGCCCAAATGTAGCCCAAATATCACCCAGATGTAGCCCACATGTAGCCCAATGACAGAAGTGTCCAAAACACTTATTTTATGTGTATTTGCAGTTTTATATAGTGCAGACTTGTCAGGTATTGGAGTGCTTTACATGAGTATTGGTTACATCACACAAGATCAAATTACTTTTGGTTATAAACATGGGGAAATTAAGTGATTTGACCAGAGTCACAGAATGTTGAACTGAAGCAGAAACTCCAACCTGGTTCCCCAGTTGCAAAGTCTGCAGATCTGGAAGTAACACCACATCCTCTCCCCTAGGTGCAACATTTAATCAAGTGGTCAACTGGATAAAAAAACATAAAGATTACAAATCATTTAAAAGTTCTTTGTCGCTATTTGAAAACTCAGAAAATATGTCCTCATTTTAGTTTTTTAGAGCACTAACCATAATTTTGATGCAAATAAGACCCTCTCATATATGTAATTTCTAACGGAAATACTCTAGGTATTACAGTTTTGATTACATCAAGATGACGTCAGGCGTTCCACACTTTTGTAATAAATATAGAATGTTAGCAATCTAGTTGTTCATTGGGATACTGTTGAGAAGCAGAGGCCAGGGGCACGGACTCTGAAAATTGAAGGCAGGTAGGAGAGTGCAGATGCAACAATTTGACCACACTGGGCAGGCAGGAAGGGCAGTGGCAGCACAACAGACTATGGAGGGCAGTGGTAAGGGGGGCAGGGGCAACAAACCAACAATACAGGACTGGCAAGAGAGGCTGTGGCAATATAATAGACCATTGTGGGCAGAAGGAAGAGGCAGTGGTGGGTACAACCATACATGCCAACAGACCCGTTTCAGCCAGGAAACGTCCAATGTTTTTAAGCTCAAATGGGCTTTATTTGATCTGTCTCCTATCTACAATCTCCTCTTTTTCAATGTAACTCAAAGGGGAAAATCAATACCCCAGTTTGTTTTCAAAATCTCCCTCTTACCACGTTCAAAATGTTCGCAAGTATGGTACATTGGATCATGGTAGGCAGGAGGAATTGGGGTAGGGACATGGACTCGGACAACAGAGAACAGGAGGGACATGGAGAGGGGCACCAAACTGACCCTACAGGGCAGGCATCAGGGTTTGCAGCAGCACAATACACCACACAGCGCATGCGTGACGGGAGTGCAGCACAACAATCCATAGAAAGCAATAGGGAGGGGACAGGACAACAGAGAACAGAGGGGAAAGAGGCAATGGTAGCTAGCTGACCATAATGGACAGACAGGAGAGAAAGCGGCAGCATAACAGACCATAAAGGGCAGGAGTGACGGATCAGGGGCATTACAATGGAACAGACAAGCCAGGAGGGAGGGAATAGGGGTCTGAACATGGAAACGGTGGGCTGGGGGCAAGGGGGCAGGGCAGGAGCAGCAAGATGACCATGGAGATCAGGCAGGATGGGCACTAGAAACAAGACACACCATGGAGAGCAAAAATGAGACTATGATGGCATACACACAGACCATGGAGGGAAGGTGGGAGGGGGTCAGGGGCAGCTAGCTGACCATACAGGGAAGGTGGGAGGGGCCATGGCAGCACAGAAGACCATGCATGGCAAGTGGGAGGGTTAGTGGCAGCACAATGGCTATGATGGGCAAGAAGGAGGGTGCAGGGGCATGCACAAAGGACCATGGAGGATAGAAGGGAGGGTCAGGACCTGGGCACAGAGTTCAGGGGAAGGGGCCTCACAACAGACCGCGCGGGGCAGGCAGGAGGAGGAGTTGCAGCACAACAGACCAGGGAGGGCAGAAGGGTGTGGCAGTAAAATGGACCATGGAGGACAGGAGGAAGGGGATAGGGGCATGGCATGTGGACAGGCAGGGTGGAGGTGGCAGGGACAGGTTACAGTCATCCGACAATGCTAGGCAGGTGGGAGGGGAGTGGCAGCTCAACAGAACACTCAGAGTAGATAGGAGTGGCAGGTCCATGGAAAATGGTGGGCAAAAAGGATGGAGCAGGGGCATGCACAAAGACATCGGAGGGCAGTGGGAAGGAGAATAGGGGCAGCAAGCTAAGCACAGAGGCTAAGCAGGAGGTCAATGATGGGCCATAGAATTGGGCAACGGAGGGCAGGAGGAGTGGACTGATACATCATGCTAAATGGAGGGCAGTGGCAGCACATCAGATCATGCATGGCAGGAGGGAGGAGGCTAGTCCATGGATTCAGACAATAGAAGATAGGGAGGAGGTGGATGGGGCAGCAAGCTAACTGTTCAGAGAAGGTGGGTATTGGGAACTTTATTGTTTTTAAAATGTGTGTCTGTGCGAACTACTTAAACTATGAACAAGTATGCAGCATAATCTCACTTTTATTCAGGAAGAAGAGGACGTTTGTGACTGACTCCGGGCTCACTTGGCAGAAACACCCCCTGACCCTGCACCCCCATCGCAAAATGTAATGCCCGTGAAAAGGGTAGGTGGACGCAGTGTTATATAGAACATAGTCCTGAGAGCACGATTGAAAATTAAAACTAGATATAGTATATGGTATAAACTATGCACCAAAAAGTGTGAAATAAGATGAACCGGGGCGCGAAATATAATATGCAATACATTGTGCGCAATGACAGATTCATTGGAGAGTGCGAGATAGCACAGGCACTAGCGCGTGCTATGCGATATGCGCCTTGGAGTGTAATATGCACAGGGCAGTGTTGTGTAACCTAACTAGTCTCTAAAGTTGTAATATAAAATATGTGCTGGAGAGCGTAACGTTGCATATGCACTGTGACAAAGATATGGATCCCAGATTGTAATATGTATGGCATAGCGCTGTGCGTTATAACATAGGCATTGAGGAAGGCACGTTAGATGGGGCAATATAACCCGTGCGAAGGCAAGTGTGGCATGACATATTCATGGGGTGGTGTTACAGTGCACATGGGCTAGAGAGTGTCATAGCATACGCACTAGCTAGTGGAATACAACACAGAGGTGTGAGGCACTCGGCGGGCACTGGTGGGTGTAACACAGCATTGGGCTCAGCCAAGAGCACGGTGTGACTCTCAAGTGAGGTTTGTCTCCTTTCCAGAGAGTAAAATAAAAAGTATTACACATCCGGCAGTGGATGTGTGTTTTATTAACCGTGAGGGGGGTTTCTTGCATAGTTTGGTCGAATTTTTGTCGAATCCCCTTTGAATGGCTTGGTGTGCGTGTGTATTAAATGTGCCCGTCAATAGCTACCCATGTTGGTATAAATAAATGACAAGGGTGTCTACTTGGAGAGTACCCACCGGTGGGGGCGCCGGGATTAGGCACGGTAGGGCATCAGACACGCCAGAGCTTCATTAGTGGTGTAAATACATTCCATGTGGATTCGTTCTATGCATAGTCGCCTTTTAATGAATATCACGCAAATCGTCATGGGGATAGGTACATACGGTTTGTCCAGCATGTCCTAGGTTTTTCTATAAATATATATTTTTTAAAAATAATAAAAAACAAAGGCCGGCCCCGGGGGATGGGGTCCCCGAGGCCATAACTGGCCTGAGGAGGGGGGCAACGCAGCCCCCTCCTAAATAATTTTTTTTAAAAAGGCCATGACCCGGGGGTTGGGGTCCCCGGGGCCGATTAAGGCCTTGGGAGGGCGAAATTAATTTTTTTCAACAAAAAAAATTAGGGTGCAGGCCCTGGGGGATGGGGTCACCAGGGCCAATAAATTAGAAAAAGAATGAGGGCCACACAGCCCTCCTTCTTAAAAAATAAATAAAAGACCGGCATCGCGCCGGAGGCCACGCCCCCTCCTTGCAGCACTCTGCAAACGCGCCCCCTGGCCAGTTGTAAGTTGGGGAATTAATTCCCCTTCAATACTGAGGGTCTCTGAGGGCCAACTAGCCCAACAGGTATCTCCAGTATGCGCCAGGGAGCTGCGTTGCAGACAGGTGTTCTGAGGCCACGCCCCTTTTTACACCTCTATGCAACGCAGCTCTGTGGCGCTTACTGGAGGTACCTAGTGGGCTAGTTTGACCCTAGGGACCCTTAGGATTCAAGGGGACTTAACCTCTCAACTTTGAACGGCCACAGGGTGCGTTTACACAGTGGTGAAGGGAGGGGACGGGGCCTGAGGTGACGTGTGCAAACACGCCCTGTGGCGCGTTTTAAGTTGGGGAAATAATTCCCTTTCAATCCTGAGGGACCCTGGGGGACAACTAGCCCACCAGATGCTTCCAGTAAGCGCCACTGCTCTGCGTTGCAGAGAGGTGGTCTAGGCCGTGCCCCTTTTTACATCTCTCTGCAACGCAACTCTGTGCCGCTTACTGGAGGTACCTAGTGGTCTAGTTGGACCCTAGGGACCCTCAGGATTCAAGGGGACTTAATCTCCCAACTTAAAACGGCCACAGGGCGTGTTTACACAGTGGGGAAGTCAGGGGACGGGGCCTGAGGTGACGTGTGCAAACACACCCTGTGGCGCGTTTTAAGAGGTAGTTTTAATCCCCTGCCCTATTATATACTAGGGGCTTACAGAGGAGGTGATGCTGATTACAGGGGGACCCCAACGCATAGTGTTCCCTAGTGTATGTAGGTGTTTTCACTGTATTCTGAGTGTCTTTTAACATAGCACTGGCTCTAGGACTGGTTAGTCAGACTCAGTTACCACCAGTATCATTTGAGATGTCATCATTGATGTCATGAGTGATGTCACTGACCATGTCATGAGTGATGTAATATGTGACGTCATCAGCAGTGCATTGTGGGCACGCAAGTTATAGTTAGCTGAACTAACTATAACTGGGGAATTTCAATGGTTTTGTACGAGTGTAAAGTCCAGCTAACTATAACGCCCCTGAAACCTATGGTTTTTTCAGTGAATATATATATATATATATATATATATATATATATATATATATATATATATATATATATATATATATATATATATATATATCAATGCTCAGGCTTGGGTCCAAAAGGCTTGAGGTGCACTCGAACATCAACTCGGGGCTCCAAGCACTAGCCCCCTTTATCGGTGCAGATGGCGCCAACCAGCTCCCTTTCACAGTCAAACACCACTCTCGCCGACGCGTTTCGAAAATATCTTTTCTTCTTCCAGGGCTCGTGGTGAGGGAATAAGCACGTATCAGCAGCTGTCTCTCTTTATGCAAAATAAGCGCGCCCTCTGATGGGCTGCTCTGAATGAGTCCGCGCTAAGCATCCTGGAGGTTGCAGTGCCAGATTCATTTCAATCCGTGCGTGTATTATCTGTGGGTAAAAAAGAACGCTGAATGAGTTCTCAGCTGGCAAGCGTCACCTCAATCCAACATTGATGCTCCACATGCAGAGGCTGTAGTATACTGGCCCCCGTGGCCCCCATGGGTTACTGAGGTGGTGCACACTCGGCGGTTATGGCCACCGCCAAATATCAATGCTCAGGCTTGGGTCCAAAAGGCTTGAGGTGCACTCGAACATCAACTCGGGGCTCCAAGCACTAGCCCCCTTTATCGGTGCAGATGGCGCCAACCAGCTCCCTTTCACAGTCAAACACCACTCTCGCCGACGCGTTTCGAAAATATCTTTTCTTCTTCCAGGGCTCGTGGTGAGGGAATAAGCACGTACCAGCAGCTGTCTCTCTTTATGCAAAATAAGCGCGCCCTCTGATGGGCTGCTCTGAATGAGTCCGCGCTAAGCATCCTGGAGGTTGCAGTGCCAGATTCATTTCAATCCGTGCGTGTATTATCTGTGGGTAAAAAAGAACGCTGAATGAGTTCTCAGCTGGCAAGCGTCACCTCAATCCAACATTGATGCTCCACATGCAGAGGCTGTAGTATACTGGCCCCCGTGGCCCCCATGGGTTACTGAGGTGGTGCACACTCGGCGGTTATGGCCACCGCCAAATATCAATGCTCAGGCTTGGGTCCAAAAGGCTTGAGGTGCACTCGAACATCAACTCGGGGCTCCAAGCACTAGCCCCCTTTATCGGTGCAGATGGCGCCAACCAGCTCCCTTTCACAGTCAAACACCACTCTCGCCGACGCGTTTCGAAAATATCTTTTCTTCTTCCAGGGCTCGTGGTGAGGGAATAAGCACGTACCAGCAGCTGTCTCTCTTTATGCAAAATAAGCGCGCCCTCTGATGGGCTGCTCTGAATGAGTCCGCGCTAAGCATCCTGGAGGTTGCAGTGCCAGATTCATTTCAATCCGTGCGTGTATTATCTGTGGGTAAAAAAGAACGCTGAATGAGTTCTCAGCTGGCAAGCGTCACCTCAATCCAACATTGATGCTCCACATGCAGAGGCTGTAGTATACTGGCCCCCGTGGCCCCCATGGGTTACTGAGGTGGTGCACACTCGGCGGTTATGGCCACCGCCAAATATCAATGCTCAGGCTTGGGTCCAAAAGGCTTGAGGTGCACTCGAACATCAACTCGGGGCTCCAAGCACTAGCCCCCTTTATCGGTGCAGATGGCGCCAACCAGCTCCCTTTCACAGTCAAACACCACTCTCGCCGACGCGTTTCGAAAATATCTTTTCTTCTTCCAGGGCTCGTGGTGAGGGAATAAGCACGTACCAGCAGCTGTCTCTCTTTATGCAAAATAAGCGCGCCCTCTGATGGGCTGCTCTGAATGAGTCCGCGCTAAGCATCCTGGAGGTTGCAGTGCCAGATTCATTTCAATCCGTGCGTGTATTATCTGTGGGTAAAAAAGAACGCTGAATGAGTTCTCAGCTGGCAAGCGTCACCTCAATCCAACATTGATGCTCCACATGCAGAGGCTGTAGTATACTGGCCCCCGTGGCCCCCATGGGTTACTGAGGTGGTGCACACTCGGCGGTTATGGCCACCGCCAAATATCAATGCTCAGGCTTGGGTCCAAAAGGCTTGAGGTGCACTCGAACATCAACTCGGGGCTCCAAGCACTAGCCCCCTTTATCGGTGCAGATGGCGCCAACCAGCTCCCTTTCACAGTCAAACACCACTCTCGCCGACGCGTTTCGAAAATATCTTTTCTTCTTCCAGGGCTCGTGGTGAGGGAATAAGCACGTACCAGCAGCTGTCTCTCTTTATGCAAAATAAGCGCGCCCTCTGATGGGCTGCTCCGTGCTTGGAGCCCCGAGTTGATGTTCGAGTGCACCTCAAGCCTTTTGGACCCAAGCCTGAGCATTGATATATATATATATATATATATATAATCTACTGGCAGTCGCCAGTAGATAGTTATAGTTAGGACCTATTTTCCATAGGAAATCCGCAACATTCTATTCCCAATAAGTCTGGCACCGGTTGATGAATCCTCGCAAAATTTTTCAAACTTTTGGCCAGCCCTGCTCCGCTCCTACCCTGAAAGTTTCGTGGTGATTCGTCAAGCGGGGGCCGGGAATAAAGGGGGGGTCCCAAAACACGTTTTCCCCATGCAATTTCCCATAGGAGGTGTTGTCGCAGCTACAGCCCGAACCGCTGAACGGAATGACACCAAATTTGGCAAAGAGGTAGTCTTCGGTTCAGACTCATGCCTTTTGCATAAATGGTGTGAATCCGTTCAGTAGTTCCTGATAAAATTAGAGTTAAAAGTACATATATATCTATGGCCGGGGAGGATCCACGGACCCTACCCGCACCGTAAGCGCACCCTCCCCGAACCGAGCGCGCACCCTCCCGATCGCACGCTGAATGCTAATTGGCTATCAAGTGTCTGTCTACATTCGAAACCAGGAACTGTTGGTGGCCATTTTCTGCCTCGGTAGAAGCGAGGCTGAAGAAGCAGGGGAATAAGTGTGTAAAACATATAAAGGGGGCAGGGTGGAAATACTCTGACCCTCTAGAGGTGCTTAGGGGGTCCCAGAAGGACCCCCTGGGGCCCCCTTTTTTTAAAAAAAAACGGCGAAATGCACGCAGGGTGCGCGCATCCTATCGCGTTGGGTGCACGGATTCTCTTGCGTTGGGTGCGCGGATCCAAGGGAAAAAAAATTGAAAAAAGACAAGAAATCATTGGTTGTATTACAACTTTCTACCCTGAAAGGTAGGGTGTATATTTCTGTTTGTTAAAGGCATGATTCTTATTGGTTAACAAAAACAGTTTGTAAGGAACATTATATATGATAAGCTGATATGTTGAAAAGTCAAGCACACTTGCTGTCTTGTTTATCAACATTGTGTGCTGAACTTGTGACCTGTGTGCTCAGTGCAGTGTTCCATGACCTGTTTCTACGGTAACAGGCAAAAGGCAGATTGGGGGAAGGGTTGAAATGTATTTCATTTGGAAAGAGTTGAAATGGTTAACCAATAGAAATGTGTGTTTGCTTTTGAATTTATGTGTGAAGGATTGTAATTTGATGTTTACATGTATATGTGTGGAAAATGAAAGGGAAACTATTCCATTCTTTGTTTTTGCTGAGAGGTGCACAGTGCAGAGATTCTGTAAAAGAAAATCTGGTGTGTGACTGATATACTTCTTAATCTACAAAAAGGTGAGTTATTTAATTGTGAGGGGATGTATGTAGACGATTTTGATTTTAATCAGACTAATGTATTTCTCCTGCTAAAGTGTAGGGAGCACTTTTTTTCTCTACAATCTTATTGACAGTGTGTGTGCATGTAGAAACCATTTTGTGATAAGCATTTGTGTTTTTCATGTGTTTGCAGACAGATAACTGTGCTGTTTTTACATTTTGGTAGAATTAGAAACCAGTCATTGTTTATGAATTTGAGAAATGAGTTATGTTTCTATACTAAAATGTAGTACTCCTTCTAGATGAAGAAATGTGTTTTGGTATAGTGCAAGGGATAGTGTTGTTTGTCTAGAATCACACAGTGAGTATGTGTGCATTTGGGAACTACTGTGAGAGAAGCATTTGGTAACATTGTGTATTTGCTGACAGATGACTGTTTTAAAACCTGTCATGTTGTCAAGTTTTAGTAGCATTAGAAGCCAGTTTTTGCTTATGCTTTGATTAAATGAGTTAGGCTTTGACACAAAAGTGCAGTCCTGAAATATGTAGATTGTGTGCAGTTCCCTTACCACTTCCACTGTAGTGAATGAGTTTTGGTAAACTCCTAGGGATAGTGGTGCTTGTCTAGAATCACACTGTGAGTTAATGGTCTAAGGTGAATTCGGATCAACCATATGATAAGATCCATAAAACCTGTGCCACCGAGTTATCATTATGTCTGTCTTCTGTATCCCGTCCCCCAGATATTCTCTTAGCATTTGACGGGATTGTTTTAAAAGTACGTGAAATGTTAACTGTACCAACGTCGGGCCCTCCTTGCAGGGACCCCAAATGGTTTGACCATTCCTGTTCAAAAGTTGGTCGAGAGCTAAAGGCGGCTTTGAAGATTAGCCCTAGGGATCCCACATTGATCAGGTCGTTACGCCTGTCTTATAAAAAGGCCTTGGCAAAGCGCAAGACAGAAATAAAGGACAACATTTGGCAAGATCTGTTAGACCCCAATACCCTTTGTAACAGCGAAAGATTCTGGGGTATTATCAACAAACCCGTGTTTGATATGGTAGGGGACAATTCAGTTGGCACCAATATCACTGAAAATGAGTGGGTATCCCACTTTAGTTTCATCTTCAACAGCAATATTCCTCAGATAGAGGTAGACAGAGGTGATTAAAGTGTAACTCTACCACTTTTTACAATTAGCGAGGTAGCGAAGGGTATCATGGGGTTAACAAGTAACAAAGCACCTGGCCCAGACGGTATGCCCCCGGATTTATTTAAATCCAAAGTATCTCTTTGGGCGCCAGTTCTTGCTGCTGTGTTTAACGCAGCTGCAGAACATGGCTGCCCCAGGTCTTGGGGGAAATCTACGATAGTGCCAGTATTTAAGAAAGGTGACCGTAATAGAACTACCTGTTACAGGCCGATCTCGCTTATCGACTCTGTGGTCAAGGTAGTGGGTGGAGTGATCCTGAACAGGTTAACAGCCTGGGCCAATGAGCACGGGATCATCTCCAGAATCCAATATGGGTTTCGGCCTGGCCATTCAACAATAGTGCAATGCCTTAACCTGTACATGGTCCTAGGGAAATATACCATGGCTCGACAAGGCACCATCCACATGGCGGTACAAAAGGGGGTGGTGATGGATGGAGCATCAGAACCAATAAAACACTCACACCCAGTCAACAGATCTGGGTTTGATCCATCACCGTTCTTTAGCCCACTCTGCCACCCCAGTTCAGACATGGCCATATGCAAATCAGTCTGACCCTGTGCCTCATGGGAACAGTCCAGCCCGAACTGCCAAGCCATGCCTTCCCTGGACCGGAAACAAGCTTCCTAGGACCGGTTTCTGGCATTTCAGCCGTCTTCAGCCAGGCTTGCTTGAATCCAGTGGCAAAGTGAGCAAGGGACTCACGTCTGAGCATACCCTGCCAACTTATGGTGAACAAAGCGGTACAAAAGGGGGTGGTGATGGACGGAGCATCAGAACCAATCAAACACTCACACCCAGTCAACAGATCTGGGTTTGATCCATCACCGTTCTTTAGCCCACTCTGCCACCCCAGTTCAGACATGGCCATATGCAAATCAGCCTGACCCTGTGCCTCATGGGAACAGTCCAGCCCGAACTGCCAAGCCATGCCTTCCCTGGACCGGAAACAAGCTTCCTAGGACCGGTTTCTGGCATTTCAGCCGTCTTCAGCGTTCATGGACCTTTCCTCCGCGTTTGACTGTGTCAACCGGGGGAAGCTCTGGGAGGCCATGGGCGCCATGGGGGTGGAGCCTAATTTGGTTAACCTTCTGAGGGACTTGCATCAGGATACCAAGGCCAATGTGAGGTATTCACAGGATCGAAGGGTGTCGAGGGATTTTAGTGTTCATAGGGGTGTTAGGCAGGGCTGCATTTTGGCCCCCTTTCTCTTTAATTTATATAATAATAATTTGGAGGAGTTTTTATTAAAGACTGGTACCGATTACCCCTATGTCGGCCGCAAGGGTTTGCCTGTAGTATTATATGCGGACGACGCCGTCCTCTTGGCTAGGACCGCAAGAGGTCTCCAAACCCTATTAAACGCTTTTCATAGTTTCATGGACGCTCGTGACCTATCGATTAACAACACTAAATCTTTTATAATGCAGGTGGGGCAGCGCCCTAAGAAACCGTATTTATTTAGGGTTAATGAGGAGAAGGTCCCCACAACGAGAACATTCTCTTATTTGGGAGTGTTGTTCGATGACCAGTTGAAATGGGGTCCACTACTCCAAAGGAAAAGGGGGGAGATAACTCGGGTTAACTCTGCAATATTTAATTTTGCCAGGAAAATGGGTAATCGACCTATTGCTGCACTATTAAAGATTTACCAGGCAAAGAGTGTGGCAATAGGGAGTTACGGCAGTGAACTTTGGGGGCATGCGGCAGTTAATGATATCGTGGTGGCAGAAAATATCTTCCTGAAACAATTGTTGGGGGTTCCAAAGGGGACTCCCAACCAAATAGTGCATGAAGAAACTGGTACACCTTTTATTAGTGACATTCTAGCACTATGGCCACTAACTTTTTGGTTAAAATGTTGGCTAAATAAAGATCTGATTTTAAATCACCTACTCCTAAGGGAAGCAACATCTATGGATAATATGCTTAAAATCCCTTGGCTAAAATATCTGAAAGACTGCTTTTCTGTTATGGGGCGCTCAGAACTTTTTTTTAATCCTGAGTCGATTAAACTTGCTGATGTAGAGTTTGTGAGGAAAACCTTTTTCTTATCACGACAAATGAATCGTGAAGAGGTGGAATTAAACAAACCGAGTGTTCGAAAACATGCCATGTTGAAAACTACACTTTTAATGGAGCCTTATTTATCATGGCCCTTGTCGGGCTTTGAGCGATACCTGTTAATTAGGTTCCGGCTGGACTATTTTCATCTCCTTTTAACTGTTCCAAGGGGTTGTCATCATGGTCAAGTGTTACCAAACTGCGGCTGCGACAATGATTCTCCGCAGGATTTGGTGCACTTTTTATTTATTTGTCCCTTTTACGATTTACCCCGGAGGTTCTATCTAAAGCCCCTTTTAAAAAAACAGAATTTTACCCAGGTTAGACCAGCCCTTTGTTATTTACAAATGTTAAACTCCGAAAGTACAATATTTTTGACTGGTTTTCTAAAAACTGCCTTTAAACTCAGAAACAGCAGGGCGAGTTAACTGTCTTGATTTTCACTGCTATTATGATATATGCTTAATTGTGTCTGTTGTTTTTAATACATATTTTAACACTTGGGTATTTTATTTCTGTACATAAAGTTTTTCTTTTGTGCATTATTTTTTATCTGTCATTGTGCTTTTATGGTTCTTTCTGTCTGAAAAACCGAATAAAGATTTCTATCTATCTATCTATCTGTGAGTTAGTGTGTATTTGGGAACCACTGTGAGATAAGCATTCGGTATGCATGCAGGCCTCTAGCCACCTACACAGTTGTCTTTTACACCTTCAATTCCCCAGTCAGTATTCATACACTGCTATCAAACACCCTGTTACTCAACCAGTGTCTCTCCTTATAGTACTGTAATCACCAGTCAGTTAGCATGTAGTCTTTTAGTGAGGTAGGCTTTAGGGTATGAACTGCTTCAAAGTAGTATGCACTATGCATGTAGTGTTTTAACGATCGTCACACTTGTGGTTCAGGGCTATAGTTTCTTAGTCAGTTTTTATATTGTTTGGATGAAGGGTCCTTCGGTGTTTCATCATACTTGCCGTGCCGTGCGAGTATTTCTTGTTAGGATCCCCTTGCAACAGAACTCTTTTGCAAATCTTGCATGTGACCAAGGTGGCATTGATCTTTGTTTGCCCCTCGGGAAAAGTAAAACATTTCCACACCACTGAAGGAAAACGTTGTGGGTGTGGTGCGTCCTCCAAAAATTCATCCTTAGATTCGGTGAATATTTTAAAGCGACAACATTTACAGTTTTTGTAAGTTAAACTTATAAAATTTTGTTAGCTGTAAGCATTTTATATATCTGTAATTTGTATCTTGTGGTATTTTGTTGAGAATAGCATGTTGTTTTTTTTTAACAATCTTTCTGTTTGTTTTTTTTTTGCCCGCTGTTAAGTGATGAGTACGATTGAAATCACTATTTTTAGTGAAATTCAATATATTCTGAGAACAGCAAAAAAGGCAAACAAATTACTTTGTGGAAACTATGCTGTGTTGTAAAAAATGTATTATTACATGTTATAATTTTTTTTTCCTTTTCTTTCACAGATCCAAATTTTAAAATAAGCAATTTATATGAATTTAGATTGCAATGAAAATCTGAAAAAATGTATACCATTTTTTATTCCTATTACTGTGAAGGTAAGTTTAACTAAGTCTCAATATGCAGAATGAGGAGGTCTGCAAGAAGCTACAAAGTTGAAACACGTTTCTAAAAACACTGTTTATACCTATGTAGTTTTGAAATCTGACCATAATCAGATACCATGTGACCTGCAAAAAAAGAGATTTGAGGGGTTCATAATATTTCCCATTGTAGCTATTGAAGGACCGCAATCATTTCAATCATTCTTCTTTGAAAATCTTTGCAGACAAAACTCTGTGGTTACCTTCTATCATTCGCAAGGAATTTTAAAACCGGAAATATGTCACTTTTTGTAACATAGTTATTGCGCAAGACACTCTTTTATATTTACAAAGAGAGGAAAAGGCACTCTGTGTACTTTTTCTACTCCATGTAAATACAACCTCATCATACACACCACTTTGCATTGAAAGGGTGTTCTATAAGTGTTGTTGTGCATGATTGCACTGAATACTCATAGAACAAGATATATCTCTAGATTTATCAGAAATCATAAATCTCGATATGTATGTGAATGCTGCACCATTCTAAAATTTGTGTAGGAAAGCACAACAAGGAGAATTGTTTTAATTTCTCCACATTTTTATATCTTCAATGGATGCTAAAATGTTCAGCATACATTGAAGGAGAAAAATGCATTTTCTCATTGTTTTGTGCAGGAAGGTGTGTCTTTCTGCAGAAAAACAAACAGCACATGACGCAGATATCCGTGCACTATGGTGCAAGGGTGCCTGTGTCACCACATGGCTGCAGTTTAAGCAGCCGTGCAGAGAGAAGCATAGATTTGCAACATATTTATGTACATATGTTGCATCCCTGTGCTTCGGAAGTACTACAGCACGCTGTAGTTAAAGAGGTTACTGTGTGATGCTGCAGCACTTCCTCATAGTTCTGCACTTATACATTCACCATATGCTACTAATGCATTCATTCACTCAATTACGTACTACACATACATTCATCTAAACTTTCACACAATAACAAAGAAATTTAGCTCTTTTTTTAAACCAGGAAAGAACTTTTTTTTTTCTTTGATATTTTTTGGGGGGGTTTTTCTAACAATTTTGTGATTTTTTGGGTTTTTCTGGAAAAAAACAAAACAGGAGGAACCAAACAATGAACTTCAGGGAACAAAAAACCCCCCAAAAAATAGCAAATGTAACTTTCTTGCCTGCGGCAGATCAGATCGATCGACTGCTCACCATAGCACAAAGTCGCATTGCACTTAGTGCAGAGCACTTTTAAATATTGAAATTGAGGACGGATGTCCAAGTTTTGGGCTGATGGATGCACTCTTGAAGTGCTCGGCTGCGATGAGGTGGAAGGCTCAGGAGCAGGAGTGTTTCTCATCCATCGGCACTCTTGCCGTGCTAGATTGTTCGGATGAAGGGTCCTCCAGTAGGATAAATATATATTTTTTATTTTCGAAAATTCACCGATTATGCTTACCGTACGCGTACGGTAAAAAAAAAAAAAAAAAAAAACCAATATCCACGTTTTCCTCACCCCGTGTGCAAACGGCGCCCGAAGGGCACCTTTTGTGCATGGCATATATATATTAAAGACAATCTGTAGATAACCATTAACAACGATGTGCCTAATACGGCCTCCGTGTGCGGACGGTGCGCGAAGCGCATCGTGCGTACATGGCCCATTTAGCGTAACGTGGGCACGCGGTGCGCGTAGCGCACCGCGTGCCCACCGTGCGTGCACGGCACTAACTGCGTAAAGTGGGTGCGCGGTGCGCGAAGCGCACCGCGTGCTCACTGTGCGCGCACGGTGCGCGAAGCGCACCGTGCGCGCACGGAACGAACTGCGTAAAGTGGGCGCGCACGCCACGAACGGCGTAAAGTAACTTAGCATTTAAAAAACCGTACAAATTCACTGAAAAAACCATAGGTTTCACACACGTTATAGTTAGGAATTAGCATTTAAAAAAACCTTGCAAATTCACTGAAAAAACCATAGGTTTCACACAGTTTATAGTTAGCGGACATTTTACTGATAAAAAACCATTGAAATTCCCCCGTTATAGTTAGTGCAGGCAACTATAACTCACGCGACCGCAATCCTCTGCTGATGACATATGTGTCTTTATGAAAAAAAAATATTTGTAATATATGTATAGCTAAAAATCTATGGAAGAAGACATGGGTAAATAAGTGTCTAAATACAGTATTAGCATCAGCAGAGGATTGCGGTCGCGTGAGTTATAGTTGCCTGCACTAACTATAATGGGGGAATTTCAATGGTTTTTTATCAGTAAAATGTCCGCTAACTATAACTTGTGTGAAACCTATGGTTTTTTCAGTGTATATATATATATATATATATATATATATATATATATATATATTCACTGAAAAAAGCAAAAGTTTCAGGGGCGTTATAGTTAGGAATTGGCATTTAAAAAACCTTAGAAATTCACTGAAAAAAACATAGGTTTCAGGGGCGTTATAGTTAGCTGGACATTTCCATCGTACAAAACCCTAGAAATTCCCCTGTTATAGTTAGTTCAGCTAACTATAACTCGCGCCCCCGCAATGCACTGCTGATGACGTCACATATTACATCACTCATGACATGGTCAGTGACATCACTGATGACATCACTGATGACATCTCAAATGACATCACTGATGACATCATCCATGTGATAAATTAGTGCATCTTCTCACACCCTAATATAACCATTGCTACACCGACTCAAAATTTCAGACAGCCATTTTGAAAACCATAGATACTCCAATACCAATAACTACATACCCACTCATTAACCCTTAGGTCTACATACACCTCCACTCACTCACCTGTACAGTCACTCATACTTAGTCACTCCGTACAAGACTATCATATGCATTTATACACCTATATAGACACTCACACACCGCCAATCATCCATTGAGGTACTGACACACCTAGTCAGTCGTGCAAGTAATTAAACACAGTCAAATTTACTCACCTATACAGTTATACACACTCAAGTTCACTTAATCATAAAAATAGTTCCACATTCTTACGCTCTTATACAATCATTGATACAAGCACACACTCATCCATACAGCCACTCTCACAATCACACACTCTCACATATACCCACTTATATACTCTTACACACATATATACAGCCTTTCACATATGTAGTTAGTCACACATGTACCACTGAGATATACATTCAATCCCTAACACACCCATCCATACACTCACCCAACCATAAAGTCCATCACAGATGCACTCTTAAAACCATGCACCCATAGAATCACCCACTCACACATCTATGCATAGAGTCACACACACCCTACCCACACAAACACTCAGGCACCCATACAGATACTCAGACAACCAATCAATAACCCATATAGACACTCATATAGCTATTCACAAAACCATGCAGCCACTTACACACCTACACACAGACACATACAGACATTCACACAGTTTAGTCACTAGTCTGCAGTAATATACATTTAATGACTCACTTATTGAGTCAGTTACGCACCTAGAAAATCATCCATTCACACACTTGTACATCCACTCATTCTTCCACAGGTCTTTCACTATAAATATATAAAACATATTTAAACTTTACAGAAACACACAGTCACTGGATGACGTCATCAGTGATGTCATTTGAGATGTCATCAGTGATGTCATCAGTGATGTCACTGACCATGTCATGAGTGATGTAATGTGTGACGTCATCAGCAGTGCATTGCGGGGGCGCGAGTTATAGTTAGCTGAACTAACTATAACAGGGGAATTTCTAGGGTTTTGTACGATGGAAATGTCCAGCTAACTATAACGCCCCTGAAACCTATGTTTTTTTCAGTGAATTTCTAAGGTTTTTTAAATGCCAATTCCTAACTATAACGCCCCTGAAACTTTTGTTTTTTTCAGTGAATATATATATATATATACAAGGAAAATAAAGTTGGCCAAAATACATACGGATAAAATGGAAACAGAGTATCCGGTGAAGCAAACACCTTCATGTAATATTCTTCAGGTTGAAGATATTCAAGGCTTAACAACTTTATTAACAATGGGAGCCGAAACATTATCACAAGAGACAGCAGTCTTACTAGAATTAAAAGAATCACAACCGCCCATAGGAGCAGGCGAAAGCGGCCTCAAATCAAAATCAAGATTCTATCCTACGTTACCATCAGGCAATAACGTGGATCTATTCCACGAAGCTGTAATAGAGGATTTATACAAACTGAAACCCAGTCATGCCAAATATAATTTAACAACAAAAGAGAGGGAAGCATTAAATAATCTTCAGCAAGATACAAATATCGAAATAAAACCCGCGGACAAAGGCGGTAACATCATAATCCTAGACAAAATGGACTATAAAATTGAAGCATATCGACAATTAATGGACAAAGAATGTTATCATCAATTAACAAAAGACCCTACTAAAGAAATTGAAAACAAATTGAAAGAACATCTAAACAAATGGTCAGAGAAAGGTTTAATCAATGCAGAAGAATTAAAATATTTAACGTGTGAACATCCAACAATGGCAACCTTCTATTGTCTACCAAAAATACATAAAAGCAAAGTAAATCCTCCGGGAAGACCTATTGTCTCCGCTAACGGATCCATACTAGAACCCATTTCTAACTATATTGATCACTTCTTGACACCACTCGTGAGGGATCTCAGTTCCTACCTACGAGACACCACGGATCTCTTGCAAAAACTGGAAGGAGTAACTTTGCAATCCACTTTCAAATTTATAACAATGGATGTAGTCTCATTATACTCAAACATTGAACATACAATCGGACTACAGGCCTGCAAATATTTCCTAGGCAAAAGAAATATTGAATATTATCAGCATAATATAATGCTAATGGAAATGATCAACTTATGCCTGAACAATAATATCTTTACATTCAACAAACAAATTTTTAAGCAAATAAAGGGATGTGCCGGGCTTTTCGTTTTCCCCCAATTACGCAAACTTAACCATGGGCTGGTTTGAACAACAGGTGGCCTGGACTTCAGAGAATGATGAGTTTTTGTAAAAAACCATTCTTTGGCTTCGTTTTATAGACGATCTCCTAATTGTCTGGGATGGAACAGAACTTGAATTCAACAGATATTTTGCACGACTAAATAATAATATTTCAAAATTACAATTCACTTTTGAAATTAGTGCGAAACAAGTAACTTTCCTAGACACTAACATCTATGTGGAAGACAATATGCTCCACACAACATTACATCGCAAAAAAAATCTACTAATGCGATACTACATGGAGAAAGTTTCCATCAAGACACTTTGAATGGAGTATTCCATATGGAGAATTCCTCAGGCTTAGGAGGAATTGCTCCGCGGATAATGAATTCAAGAAACATAGCCAACAAGCAATTGAAAGATTCAAAAAACGAAAATATCCAACCAAAGTAATTGAAAAAAGCCTACAGAGAGTAACAAATCAACAACGAATGGATATTTTAAAAAAGACCAAATTTGAAGAACCGTCAAAACAGCAGACAATCAGACTCATTACGACACACAGTGTGGAAAATAAACATCTAATCAAGATTATAAAAAAACACTGGAACATCTTACAACTTGATCCATCATTGTCAAAAATCATGGGAGATCATCCTAATGTAACATATCGGAGAGCAAGGAACATTGCTGATAAAATCACGCATAGCCATTTCAAAGAAACTCAAACAACAACATGGCTACAAAGAGAAGGCTTCTGGCCTTGCAAACATTGCAAGGCGTGCAAAATTGCAAAACACATGAAAGAACTGGAGAGCCAAAAGGATACCAAATGGAAGATCAAGCAACACCTTACTTGCAAAAGCAATTATGTCATCTATATGGTGGAATGTCCATGCAAACTACGTTACATCGGAAGCACCATCTTCGAGGTGAAGAAAAGGATACTTGAGCACATTCGAGCCACCATACACAAAGATCGTTCAAACGCAATAGCCAAACATATGGAGAAAGAACATGACAGCCAATGGGAATGTCTCAAATTTTGGGCCATAGAACAAGTACCACATTCAGAAAGGGGAGGAAACCGCGAAAGGACTTTGCGCCAAAAAGAATCAAGACATATACTCACCTTCAGAACTTTATATCCGTGGGGGCTTAATCAGGACGAAGAACTTTACGTGCATCTTTGAAATCTATCCCAGTTCCTTAAATGAAACATCGAATGAAATGAAAATAAGAATAAAAATAATGAATGACACCGGAATCAAGAAGAAATGGAAACAGCTCACTAGAGAGCAGGGAATCAGTGTAATTAATGAATCAATAAGCATACGGAGAAAATGCATAAATTGCCGGCAGAACAATATAAATAAATATTGCTCTTAAAATGTAAAAGAGAAAAGCACACTAATTCACTAATGTCACGATATAAAATGTTTAGACCACATTAACCACAATGCACTAAAATACGAAACAGGAAGTAACTGTGTACAGATAGAAATAAAAGAAGAACTTTTCTCTCACTTTATTAAACCCGTGAACAAGGTCAGAGTTGGTTGACCGAAACGCGTAGGGCATGGCAATTGTTTAATAAATCCGCCTGAATTACCCTGAAAACGAGTGAGTGCGTCTTAACTTCGCTGAAAAGCGAGATCTTTTGCATTGATACCGGCGTGGCTCTGCCGGAAAAGAAACGCACCGCCCCCAGAATTTGAGCGCCAGCGTCGTAACTTGGGCTGCAAACCGAACATATATATATATATATATATATATATATATATATATATATATATATATATATATATATCCTACTGGCGGTCACCAGTAGGCAGTTATAGTTAGGACCTATTACCCATAGGAAATCCGCAACATTCTATTTGGAATAACTTTGGCGCCGGTTGACAAATGTTCGCAAAATTTTCAAAACTGGTGGGGTGCTCCGGTCCGCTCCTATCCTGAAAGTCTCGGGGTGATTCGTCAAGTGGGGGCTGAGAAAAAAAGGGGGTCCCAAAACGTGTTTTCCCCATTCAATTTTCCATAGGAACCTTTAATCGCAGCCACAACCCGAACTGCTGAACGGAATTACACCAAATTTGGCAAAGAGGTAGCCCTTGGTTCACACTCGTGCCTTTTGGTTAAATTGTGTAAATCCGTTCAGTAGCTCCTGAGGAAATCAAAAGTAAAATCACATATATAGCTGGGCGGAGCCTAACCACACATCTCATTGTGAGATCTGATTGGCTGTCAGCACTTCATCCAAGAAGTGTTGGCAGCCATCTTGGGACCAATATACATGATATCACCTTATTAAAAAGCATTGCAGTTAATAGAAGATTTAAGACTTTAGTTACATTATAAATCATTTGTTGATGGTACCATACTCATTTTAGGAATTGTGGTGTGTTCTAAGGTAATTTTACCATGTGAAAAAGCCTTCTGCTGGGATATCATGAATCATGTTTGAGAGAAAACTATTTTCTCATGCTTTTCCCACAGAGGTTTGGAAGGTGATCTATAAGCTAAACTGAGAGCATATTTTCTGTAAATTCACATTATCATTCTCAGTCATGTGAGAATGAAGTCTGACATTCTCAGTAAAACATGTACATCCAACAAAGGCAGAGACTGTCAGTTGATTCCTTTGTGTTCTACTGCAGCTTCCCAGAGTGTTCTAAAGAACAACTAGAGCGCTAACAGTCCTACTTATGACAAACGTACTGCACACCCGAAGCCATCTTGATTGGAATAAAGTGGTAACTCTTAAAACATTTAATTTAAAAAGGAAAAAAATGAGGGGGTTCATTTTGCCATAGAAAGTATGATTAGTGCTGCAGAAAGAAAAATTAGGGCACATTTTGACTTCTCAAATCCTCTTCTATTTCATAAAAAAATTCTAACATGCAGACTGAAACATGCACTTACAATACCAGCAGCAGACTTCCCTGGTGAGCAGTAGCTTTACTACAGTGATCTAATGAGCAACTAGAGTGCTAACATTCTGAATTTATGGCAAATGTGTGACACATATGAATGCCTTCTTGATGGAATAAAAGTAAAAAACTGAAAGTATTTCCTACTGAGGAGACTGTAGTAAATGAGGAAATTAGGAAACTTCATAACAAATAAGTCTCCCAAGATGGCCACAAGAGACAAAAGAGCACAAATGTAACACAAATATCACCCAGATGTAGCCCAAGTATAGCCCAATGACAGAATGTCCCAGAGTGTTCTAAAGAACAACTAGAGCGCTAACAGTCTTACTTATGACAAAAGTATGGCACACCTGAAGCCATCTTGATTGAATAAAGTGGGAACACTTAAAACATTTAATTTGCAAAGGAACAAAATGAGGGGGTTCATTTTGCCATAGAAATTATGATTAGTGCTGCAGAAAGAAAAATTAGGGCACATTTTGAGTGACTTCTCAAATCCTCTTCTATTTCATAAAAAAATTCTGACATGCAGACTGAAACATGCACTTTTAATACCAGCAGCAGACTTCCGTGGTGAGCAGTAGCTTTACTACAGTGATCTAATGAGCAACTAGAGTGCTAACATTCAGAATTTATGGCAAACGTGTGACATATTGGTGGAATCAAAGTAAAAAACTTAAAGCATTTCCTACTGAGGAGACTGCAGTAAATGAGGAAATTAGGAATCTTCATAACAAATAAATCTCCCGAGATGGCCACCAGAGACAAAAGAGCCCAAATGCAGCACAAATATCACCCAGATGTAGCCCAATGACAGAAGTGTGCAAAACATTTTTTATTTTTTGTGTTTTTGCAGTTTTATATAGTGCAGACTTGTCCGGTATTGGAGTGCTTTACATGAGCATTGGTTACATCACACAAGAACAAATTCATTTTGGCTGTAGACATGGGGAGATTAAGTGATTTGACCAGAATCACAGAATGTCGAGCTGAAGCAGAAACTCCAACCTGGTTCCCCAGTTGCAAAGTCTGCAGGTCTGGAAGTAATACCGCATCCTCTCCCCTAAGTGCAACATTTAATCAAGTGGTCAACTGGATAAAAAACACATAAGGATAACAAATAATTTAAAAGTGCTTTGTCGCTATTTGAAAACTCAGAAAATATGTCTTCATTTTAGTTTTTTAGAGCACTAACCATAATTTTGATACAAATAAGACCCTCTCAGATATGTAATTTCTAAAGGAAATGCTCTAGGTATTACAGTTTTGATTACATCAAGATGACGTCAGGCGTTCCACACTTTTGTAATAAATATAGAATGTCAGCAATCTAGTTGTTCATTGGGATACTGTTGAGAGGCAGAGGCCAGGGGCACGGACTCTGAAAATTGAAGGCAGGTAGGAGGGTGCAGAGGCAACAATTTGGCCACACTGGGCAGGCAGGAAGGGCAGTGGCAGCACAACAGACTATGGAGGGCAGTGGAAAGGGGGGCAGGGGCAACAAACGAACAATACAGGACTGGCAAGAGAGGCTGTGGTAATATAATAGACCATTGTGGGCAGAAAGAAGAAGCAGTGGTAGTACAACCATACATGCCAACAGACCCGATTCAGCCAGGAAACGTCCAATGTTTTTAAGCTCAAATGGGCTTTATTTGATCTGTCTCCTGTCTACAATCTCCTCTTTTTCAATATAACTCAAAGGGGAAAATCAAGACCCCATTTTTTTTTCAAAATCTCCCTCTTACCAAGTTCAAAATGTTCGCAAGTATGGTACGTTGGATCATGGAAGGCAGGAGGAGTTGGGGTAGGGACATGGACTCAGATAAAAGAGGACAGGAGGGACATGAAGAGGTGCACCAAACTGACCATACAGGGTAGGCATCAGGGTTTGCAGCAGCACAATACACCACACAGGGCATGCGGGACGGGAGTGAAGCACAACAATCCATAGAAAGCAATAGGGAGGGACAGGACCATGCACATGGACAACAGAGAACAGAGGGGAAAGAGGCAATGGTAGCTAGCTGACCATGATGGACAGACAGGAGAGAAAGCTGCAGCATAACAGACCATAAAGGGCAGGAGGGGCGGATCAGGGTCATTACAATGGAACAGACGCCAGAAGGGAGGGAATAGGGGTCTGCACATGGAAACAGAGGGTTGTGGGCAAGGGAGCAAGGGGGCAGGGCAGGAACAGCAAGATGACCATGGAGGTCAGGCAGGATGGGCACTAGAAGCAAGACACTCCATGGAGAGCAACAGTGAGACTATGATGGGATACACACAGACCATGGAGAGAAGGTGGGAGGGGGTCAGGGGCAGCTAGCTGACCACACAGGGAAGGTAGGAGGGGCCATGGCAGCACAGAAGACCATGCATGGCAAGCGGGAGGGTTAGTGGCAGCACAATGGCTATGATGGGCAAGAAGGAGGTTGCAGGGGCATGCACAAAGGACCATGGAGGATAGAAGGGAGGGTCAGGACCTGGGCACAGACAAGAGAGTTCAGGGGAAGGGGCCTCACAACAGACCATGCGGGGCAGGCAGGAGGTGCAGTTGCAGCACAACAGACCAGGGAGGGCAGAAGGGTGTGGCAGTAAAATGGACCATGGAGGACAGGAGGAATTGGATAGGGGCATGGAATGTGGACAGGCAGGGTGGAGGTGGCAGGGACAGGTTACAGTCATCTGACAATGCTAGGCAGGTGGGAGGGGAGTGGCAGCTCAACAGAACACTCAGAGTAGATAGGAGTGACAGGTCCATGGAACATGGTGGGCAAAAAGGATGGAGCAGGGGCATGCACAAAGACATCGGAGGGCAGGAGGAAGGAGAATAGGGGCAGCAAGCTAAGCACAGAGGCTAAGCAGGAGGTCAATGATGTGGCATAGAATTGGGCAATGGATGGCAGGAGGAGTGGACTGGTACATCATGCTAAATGGAGGGCAGAGACAGCACATCAGACCATGCATGGCAGGAGGGAGGAGGCTAGTCCATGGAGTCAGACAACAGAGGATAGGGAGGAGGTGGATGGGGCAGCAAGTTAACTGTTCAGAGAAGGCGGGTATTAGGAACTTTATTGTTTTTAAAATGTGTGTCTGTGCGAACTACTTAAAACATGAACAAGTATGCAGCATAATCTCACTTTTATTCAGGTAGAAGAGGACATTTGTGACTGTGACTCCGGGCTCACTTGGTAGAAACACCCCCTGACCCTCCACCCCCCCATCGCAAAATGGAATGCCCAGTGAAAAGGGTAGGTGAACGCAGTGTTATATAGAATATAGTCCTGAGAGCACGATTGAAAATGAAAACTAGATATAGTGTATGGTATAAACTATGCACCAAAAAGTGTAATATAAGATGAACCGTTGCATGAAATATAATATGCAATACATTGTGCGCAATGACAGATTCATTGGAGAGCGCACGATAGTACAGGCACTAGTGCGTGCTATGCGATATGTACCTTGGAGTGTAATATGCACAGGGCAGTGTTGTGTAACCTAACTAGTCTCTTAAGTTGTAATATAAAATATGTGCTGGGGAGTGTAACGTTGCATATGCACTGTGACAAAGATATGGATCCCAGATTGTAATATGTATGGCATAGCGCTGTGCGTTATAACATAGGCATCGAGGAAGGCACGTTAGATCGGGCAAAATAACCTGTGCGAAGGCAAGTGTGGCATCACGTATTCACTGGGTGGTGTTACAGTGCACATGGGCTAGAGATTCTTAGCATACGCACTAGCTGGTGGAATACAACACAGAGGTGTGTGGCACTCGGCGGGCACTGGTGGGTGTAACACAGCATTGGGCTCAGCCAGGAGCGCGCTGTGACTCTCAAGTGAGGTTCTTCTCCTTTCAAGAGAGTAAAATAAAAAGTATTACACATCCGGCGGTGGATGTATGTTTTATTAACCGTGAGGGGGGTTTCTTGCATAGTTTTGGTCGAATTTTTGTCGAATCCCCTTTGAATGGCTTGGTGTGCGTGTGTATTAAATGTGCCCGTCAATAGCTACCCATGTTGGTATAAATAAATGACAAGGGTGTCTACTTGGAGAGTACCCACCGGTGGGGGCGCTGGGATTAGGCACGGTAGGGCATCAGACACGCCAGAGCTTCATTAGTGGTGTAAATACATTCAACGTGGATTCATTGTATGCATAGTCGCCTTTTAATGAAGATCACGCAAATCGTTATGGTGATAGGTACGTACGGTTTTTCCAGCATGTCGTAGGTGTTTCTGTAAATATATAAAAAAATAAAATAATAAAAAACAAAGGCTGGCCCCGGGGGATGGGGTCCCCGGGGCCATAAGTGGCCTGCGGAGGGGGTAAAGCAGCCCCCCTCCTAAAGAATAAAAAAAAAAAGGCCATGCTCCGGGGGTTGGGGTCCCCGGGGCCGATTAAGGCCTGGCGGAGGGGGGCCACGCGGACCCCTTCCAAATCATTATTTAAAAAAAAATTAGGGGGCAGGCCCTGGGGGATGGGGTCACCAGGGCCAATAAATTAGAAAAAGAGGGGGGGCCACACAGCCCCCTTCTTAAAAAAATTAAATAAATAAAAGACCGGCATCGCGCCGGAGGCCACGCCCCCTCCTTGTAGCACTCTGCAAACGAGCCCCCTGGCGAGATGTAAGTTGGGGAATTAATTCCCCTTCAATACTGAGGGTCCCTGAGGGCTAACTAGCCCAATGGGTATTTCCAGTATGCGCTAGGGAGCTGCGTTGCAGACAGGTGTTCTGAGCCCACGCCCCTTTTTACACCTCTCTACAACGCAGCTCTATGGCGCTTACTATAGGTACCTAGTGGGCTAGTTTGACCCTAGGGACCCTTAGGATTCAAGGGGACTTGATCTGTCAACTTAGAACAGCCACAGGGCGCGTTTACACAGTGGTTAAGGGAGGGGACGGGACCTGATGTGACGTGTGCAAACACGCCCTGTGGCACGTTTTAAGTTGGGGAAATAATTTCCTTTCAATGCTGAGGGATCCTGGGGGCCAACTAGCCCACCAGGTGCTTCCAGTAAGCGCCACTGTGCTGCGTTGCAGAGAGATGGTGCAGGCCGTGCCCCTTTTTATACCTCTCTGCAATGGCGCTTACTGGACGTATCTAGTGGGCTATTTTGCCCCTAGGGACCCTCAGGATTCAAGGGGACTTAATCTCCCAACTTAAAATGGCCACAGGGCATGTTTACACAGTGGGGAAGGGAGGGGATGGGGCCTGAGGTGACGTTTGCAAACACGCCCTATGGCGCGTTTTAAGTTGGGGAAATAATTCCCCTTCAATCCTGAGGGCCCTTGGGGGCTAACTAGCCCACCAGGTGCTTCCAGTAAGCGCCACTGCGCTGCGTTGCAGAGAGCTGGTCCAGGCCGTGCCACTTTTTACACCTCTCTGCAACACAGCTCTGTGGCGCTTACTGGAGGTACCTAGTGGGCTAGTTGGACCCTAGGGACCCTCAGGATTCAAATGAACTTAATCTCCCAACTAAAAATGACCACAGGGCGTGTTTACACAGTGGTGAAGGGAGGAGACGGGGCCCTAGGTGACGTGTGCAAACACTCCCTGTGGCGTGTTTTAAAAGGTAGTTTTAATCCCCCTACCCTATTATATACTAGGGGCTTACAGAGGAGGTCATGCTAATCACAGGGGGACCCCAACGCATAGTGTTCCCTAGTGTATGTAGGTGTTTTCACTGTATTCTAAGTGTCTTTTAACATAGCACTGGCTCTAGGACTGGTTGGTCAGACTCAGTTACCACCAGTATCCGTCTGAAAAAGTTGAGGGTACAGGATGATTTTGCAACAAGGCTTCTTTCTGCTCTTCTGTTTGTTCTTTCTGCACATTATCGTTCTTCCTGCACTTTTCTTCGTCTTTGAGGACTTTTGTTGCTTCTTTCTGCATTTCTTTTTTTTCTCTTTCTGTGCGTTTTTCCTTCTTTCTTCACATGTCCTATCTCTGTAGGCATAGTTAGAAATTAGCATTTCAAAAACCTTAGATATTCACTGAAAAAAACATAGGTTTCAGGGGCGTTATAGTTAGCTGGACTTTTCACTCGTACAAAACCATTGAAATTACCCCGTTACAGTTAGTTCAGCTAACTATAACTCGCGCGCCCGCAGTGCACTGCTGATTACATCACATATTACATCACTCATGACATGGTCAGTGACATCACTCATGACATCACTGATGACATCTCAAATGACATCACTGATGACATCACTGATGACATCATCCTTGTGATAGAGTGGCAGACCTCCTCTCACCCTAATATAACCTTTGATACACACATTCAAAAATAGAAACTAAAATTTTCAAAGCAATGGACATACCAATACCAGTTACAACAACCTATTCAGTAATTCTAAGATCCACATACACTTCCACTCGTTCACCAACAGTCCTATACAGTCACTCATACATGTACTCACTCATCATATGTACTCATACACCTATACATCCTGTTACACAACGCCACTCATATATAGAGTTACTCACACACATAGTCACTCATGCTAATAAAGAATCAGACATCCATTTACTTGCATGTACAGTTATACACACACCACCACACTTACTTCTACAGAAACTTACACATACTTAGTCTTTTAAACAATAACTTATAGAAACACATACTTATTCATACAGGAACTCTTCCAATCTCTCACTCTCACATATACTCACTTATATACACCAATAGTCACATATACTAGTTGAAAACATATGTAGTTACTCATAGAGACACTATTGAGACAGTCATTCACTCACTAACACACCCATACACACACTCGTCCACCCATACAGTCCTGCACACATGCTGTCTTCAACACATACAAACAGTGAGTCACTCATTCATGCATCTATGCACTACGTAATACCCCCCACTGAACCATACAGACACTCAGACACTCATACTGATACTCAAAAAACAAACTAATAACCTAATAAGACACTCGTGTAGCTACCCACCAACCCATGCAGCCACTTATACACAAAGTGAAAGACTGATACAGATATTTACATATTTAAACATTACTCACTAAGCCATGTATTCACTAAGATACACTTAATCAGTCAGTCATACAATAATTTTTTTTTTTTTAAAAACATCCATTTAGACACTTCTATACCCATTTATTCTCCCATCAACCTTGAGATAGACATATATAAAACATATTTATTTTTCAGAAAAACACAAATTCACTGGATGATGTAATCAGTGATGTCATCAGTGATGTCATTGGAGATGTCATGAGTGATGTCACTGACCATGTCATGAGTGATATAATATGTGACGTCATCAGCAGTGCATTGCCATGAGTCTAGACGCACCTGCAGTTGACTCGAGAAGAGATGGAGGAACAACAAAACCTCGGAAAGCCACGCTACCTTCAAATCTGCTGTCAATGCACACCAAATCTTTAAAACCATAAAGAAAATGGCCCTCCAAGAAAGAATCAGGGCCAACACACACAACAGCAAGAAGCGCTTCGCCATCATTAAGGAGTTTGCCAGGCCCAACAGCGAGACCACTGACGTCCCTCCCTACAAAGACCTCTGCAACAAACTTTGCACGTTCTTCCAACACAAGATCACACAGATTTACGACAGCTTCGATACCCCAGACCCCGCCACCACTGCACGCAAAACGCTGCACCCCAACAGACTGTGCTCCACTTGACCCCACTCACAACAGAGGATACACTCCAGACCATGAAGAACATCCACTCAGGAGCCCCGTCCGCTCCTTGTCCGTACAACATCTTCCACAGAGTAGCCACTGCCATCACCCCCCCCCCGGCTTTACCACACCATCAACTGCTCCATCCAAACCGCCACCTCCCCCTATGATTAAAAACACGCCAAGATCAACCCCCTGTTGAAGAAACCGTACTCAGACCCGATGGACCTTAAGAACTTCAGTCCCATATCCCTCCTCCTCTTCCCAACCAAGGTCATTGAGAAGGCCATCAACGTCCAACTCTTGGCGTTCATAGAAGAGAACCACGCCTTGGACACCTCCCAATCAGGCTTCTGATGCAACACAGCAAGGAGACCGCAGTTATCGCTGCCACTGACGGCATTCGCTCCCTCCTGAACCGGGGTGTGACTGCATTCCTCATCCTACTTGGCCTATTGGCCACCTTCACCACTGTCTCCCACCTCACCCTAATCACGAGACTCCACAATGCCAGCATCCATGACAAGGCACTGGACTGGATCCACTCCTTCCTCACTGGCCAGACTCAGCGAGTCCAACTACCCTGATCCTCTCAGAAACTACAGAGATCAGCTGTGGGGTGCCCCAGGGCTACTCTCTGAGTCCCAGTCTCTTCAATGTCTATATGGCCCCCCTCTCAGCCATCGTCAGAAGGCTTGGACTCAACATCATCTCCTACGCTGATGACATCCAGCTGATACTCTCCCTCACTAACAAACTCACAACTGCCAGGACCACCTTCTACAGCGAAATGAAGGCCCTTGCCACCTGGGTGAAACATAGCTTCCTCAAGCTCAAGTTGGACAAGACTGAAGTACTCATCCTGGGACCCTCCCCTTCAGCCTGCGATGACTCTTGTTGGGCAGCCACTCTGGAACACCCTCCCATCCCGACAGACCATGCTCGCAGCCTCGGCATCATACTGGACTCATCACTGATAATGAACTGCCAAATCAACACAGTTTCCTCAGCTTGCTTCCACACGCTCAGCCTGCTTAAAAAGACATTCAGATGGATCCCCACAGAATCCAGAAAGATGGTTACCCACATACTCATCCCCAGCAGACTTGACTACGGCAGCGCACTCTACATTAGCGTCACCCAAAAACAGCTCAAGAAACTACAAAACATCCAAAACGTCGCAGCCAGACTAGTCCTCAACATCCCCCGCTGCACCCACATCACGCAACACCTCTGACAACTCTTCTGGCTCCCAGTCAACAAGAGAATCACCTTCAAGCTCCTCACACATGTCTACAAAGCTCTCCATGAGGAAGGACCTGCAGACCTGAACCACCACCTCGCATTCTAGTTACCCACCAGACAACTCCCTTCCACCCAACTCACCCTAGCTTCCGTCCCCAGGATCCACAAGACCAGACCTTGTGGAAGTCAATTCTCCTACCTTGCTGCCAAGACCTGGAACGCCCCACCCCTCCTCCTAAGGCAATCCGCATTGCTGACCTAACTCAAGAAGGACCTCAAGACCTGGCTCTTCGAATGATTCTACACCCAGAGGGACCAGCGACCCCCCACCCCAGCGCCTTGAGACCCTCATGGGTGAGTAGCCGCGCTTTACAAGCCCCTGATTGATTGACTGATTTATTGATTGATTCATTAAAAAGGAAGGTTTGGGTATTGCAAGAGGTTTAACTTGCCAGGTGACATGGCAGTTTAAAACTACACACAGGCTCTGCAATGGCATGTTTAAAGGGCTACCTAAGTGGGTGGCACAAATAGTGGGTAAAGTTTGTAGTATCCTAAGACCAGAAAAAAAAGTCAGCAAAAATAGTAGGTCTGAAGGCAAAAAGTTCGGGAAAATCACACCAAGCATGCCAGGTCTAACAGGGAGAATCTTCCTGGTAAGAATGGTGCTGCTCAGGTGATGGTTGTATATATCACAGAATTCACAATGTTTTATTCACTGGGGCACCTTCACGGAACTTGATAGCCTGCTGTTGGCACGAATCTGGGTGGGTGAGTGCAGCAGGGTGGGCCTACGAATTCTCAAACTGAACTCTACATGAGGTGGCCTGGGACTACTGGACCTTTAGCTGTACTATATGGCATCATAGCTGCAACATGGGGCATGGTAGTGTGCGATAGGTGATAACTGGGAAAAGCGCCTCTCAGCTGGAACAGTGAACAGCTGCCATCTGCATTGATGGAGGATCGCGGCACAAAAGGTCTCACCCATTCATCGTTTAACAGGTAACTCAGGTATGGGGGTGCCACCAAGAGGGTGCTATGTACGATACCATTGTCCAGGAAACTTCCGAAGGTGTGGACATCTCAATTTGCGAACCTCAGCCCCGAGCTGTCCTTGGCCAAGTGGAGTGAAGGAGGATGTGAGATGCTCAGGGACCTCTACCCGGCAGACAAATGTCTCACCTTTAAAGAAGCGTTGGTGTTGTTTGGGGTTACATAACATTGACAATCATAAAACATATACGAAAAAACAATAACCCTAAAGATGTTATTCGTACTAGACTGAGGAGTCACAGGACTGATAGTGATTCTCAAAATCTTGTTGTGTTACACTAGAGCTAGGCCAACTAGTTTATTAGCCCTGCAGTGTCTCTCGTCGGACTACCTCCAAGTGGATCACCCATAATTTTTTAAGGGGTACACTAGTACGAATAACATCTTAAGGTTTATTGTTTTTTTGTATATGTTTTATGATTGTCAATGTTATGTAATATGTATTGTGATATATGTCATGTGCTTTCTCTTTGAATAGGCGCCTTGCCCATGTGTGTTGTAAATCGATTTTGATATATTCACTTTAAATATTAATTATTTTTGAAAGCGTAAGTAAATGTGCTCGACTCATAAAATTGATCAGTATTGATTCCTTGATACCTTTTGTCCTTTGTATATAACTACGTGTCCATACCCAGGTATTTAAGGGTTATTTGGGCATACCCCTGTTGCTTTTGCTAACCTATAACTAGCAGGGAAGCACTGGCATCATGCATATCTGGCATTGCCTTGAAGCTCCCTTACATTTTTCACGACCCCTAGACCCCACACAAGATTTTAGAGGGGTTGCCCTCTATTTGCAGGAATTATTCATGGCAGACATCCTTCTGTTGGACAATTATTCAGACTGACATTAAGCATATTCTGATGATGATGCTACCATGTTAAATGATTGAAACTTTGTTGACAATATGTACAGGTTTAGTTTATATTAAAATATGTTGGATTTTATGGATTGTATCCTTGATAATGGAATTGTGATACACATAGGATACTCTTGAATCACATGTATCATACTTTTGTCTGAGCACTCTGCTCACGTTTTCACTTATCTCACATCACGTTTGTCTACACCCCCTGAACATTTATTGCTGTATTTTTACTTATTCTTGGGTTGATATATATATTAAGTTTCAACATATTCTTCTGATTGAATTATATTCGATATTCCATATTTTTTCTCCCTTAGGAACCACTGTTGCTTTCATGACAATCCTGCAGCCTTGTCATGTCCTCTACAGCAGATGAAGTGGAAGCTACTGTTTCTTCAGCAGTTACTTTCAATGATGGTCAACTGAAAGTCAAGGAAAGACATTGGTCTGCCTGTGGTGGTCTGATGGTAAACAACATGTGCATTGTATGTTTCCAACTGGATCAGGTGGGTAAACAGCTTCTTATACCATGTCTGTTTTTCATGACTCAAGTTGTGTGGCTGAAATACCTGATCATTCGTTTTCACTCCACCCATGTATGTGTTGTAATCAAGTATCAGGTGGGCTTGTGAAGTTTGGCCAAGTGACCCCAAACTGTGACCGGGGAAGTTCTTTCATCATGGATTGTAGTAAGCACGTACACACATCCTGTCTATCAGAGAATTTGGCTGCGAGCAGTTAATTGGAACGTATTGCAGTACTCTAGGATATTTGGAACTTCCTACAAACAGGCTCCTTCTGGATTCCTTCGCAGCGACATAGTACTGTACTGCATGCCACAGTGCCACAGTGCCAGCTTTTTGCATCTCACTAAGCAGCTCAACACCATTATAGAAGTTGTCTATATAAAGGCTATAACCTTTATGAAGGAGTGGTTGGACAAGCTCCCATACACATTTTGCTGTTACTCCTAGGATGGAAGAGAAAGCTTTAGGATTAAGAGTGGCGTCCTTCCCTATATACACTCTCAGGCTGTATACATAACCAGAAGATCTCTCACACAGCATATACATTTTCATGCCATAATAAGCTCTTTTGCTCTATATTTACTGCCTAACAGCAGCTGCACTTTGTAAAGAAACAAGGACTCATCAATCGCCATGTTCTTTCCAGGAGTATAAATCTTTGGAAACCTGGCAGACAAATGTTCCATGACAGGCTGAATTTGGAACAATCCATCATGGTCTGAATGTTCCCCGGGCAATGCAGCAGACTTTTCAGTGAAAACATAGCATACATTGCATTAGCAAACACTACTCTCTGTTCTTGACTGGTGCAAAGCTGGGTGTTACCAAAACTGTGTATGTGGACCAGTGGGACTGTAGGGTTCATTTGTGCACTTACCCCAGTTTGAGCATGAGGCCTAGAAATTTTGTCAACTCCCCAAGTGAAATGGAAGCCCACCAGTGTGCCCTACAATGAGGCGCGAGTAACCTTCATACACCCTCAGAAACTCTTTGGCATGCAGATTTGTTTAGTGCAAAATTTCCTCAAGGACGTCAACATTCAAAAAGAGATAGAGGCATTCAGTAGGCAAAAATTGGTGTACTGAATTTACGTCCAGTGCCTAGTGTAAATTGGGGAATTTGGGGCTTTACTGAATTGGAGGGCTGCAAGAGAGCACTCGGTCTGGGCTTGCTGCAGAGTGTGCCGGCTGTCTGGGATGCTCTACCATGCTTCTGTCTCTCCCCTACAAAGATTATGCTTCTGCAGCGATATCGCTAATGCCATGACCATGTTCCTCCGAATCACTGGAATATGAGTCATCGGCTGGAACTCTGTGGTAAATATTTCATTACCGGTACTATTTTTTATGCGGTAAAGTCTAGTAAGAATAACTCAGTCAATATAAGAGGCAGAATCCGTGGTATTAGAGGTTCTAAAAGGCTTTATTCCTATACAAAGGAATACAATTCGAATTGCAGGCTTCTATTCCATCACCACGAAAGTTCAGGAAGGAAGGGCATACATCATTGACAGATAATCAGTTTTATAGGAAATGCATTACAGTGAAACAGATGCAAGAGGCGTAACAGCTGATAATACAGATAAAATGTGCATACGTAACTAATAGAGGCGGACATATAGGCGTAACTTAGTAAACGTCATTATACATGATGTCACAAGTGGGTGGATCCATAAGAGAATCCTGTAATGTCAGCAGAAATATTTGGCAGAGATGCGCGCGCAGCCGCATGACGTGTGATTGACGTGCAACTAGAGGGTGAAGGGGACTTGACATTTAGCTCTACATGTGGAGACAGAAGTCTGGGGGGTCATGTCAACCTAATCCCAAATCATATCTAATATCCTATGTTTAAAGAACTGTGTTATCCAAAAGGAAAGGTCTCTAGGATAGAATCTATTCTATACTGACTGTTAGTGCGTGTACAAGCGTCTAAGTGTCTACATGAGATGCGAGGGGGTAGGAATATTCCATGGTAACGGGGGCTATGAATTACTTGCATGAGGACAGCGAGGCCTGGCCCTTTGCATGGTAGCTGGAGGAATGTTTACCTAAACTACTAGACAGGAATGTATCGGATGAGGAGCGGAGCAGATAATCTTGAAGGTGAAATACAGTTTTTGGCAGGCAACAGGCTGGATCAGGCACCGTTAGCCGTGCAGGGAATAGGACAAAGTTCATGGATACAGATGCAGGCTCAGACTGGAGCTTTCAGAGGCAGAAGGCAGGAAAAGGCTTGATGACAGAATTCTGGGCCTACTCGCCTGAATCTGTAAAATGTGGAAAGTGAACCACATAAAGTCGGTGGCCTTTCATACTTAGGAATGGAATATCTGACCCATTCATGGCGGATCTGAAAGAGGACATGTTGACGGTGGACGCACATGTATTTGCGTCTTCAAAACTGGAACTGGAGGGAACATACATGTACTTATAGCATGCACATGGAGCCGTTGGGGTCTACGATAGGGGACATAACTGATCACAAAATTCATATTTCCTCATTCCCTCCTTGTCCCCTACGGACCCTCAGGAGATATCGATCTTCATCAATCCATCGATCTGTTCATATAGCATCATTTGTTCTTCTTTCTTCTTCCGGGATCTTGAACGAAAACTTGGATGTGGGATACACGATGTGGCACACAGACCACAAATCGCTGGCCCACATTGTAGACATAAGCAGCAACTGAATAGTATGAGAAAGCCAATACCTAGGAAGGATAGGATTCTCCATCCCCAGGCTGACAACACGCTCCAAAACCAACCGGACCAAGTCCAGGTGCCTGGACTCTGGTGTATCTGGCTCACAATCTTATGAAGGCGAGTTATGGCTTTATATACTGACGGCGAATTTTCTGGTATGAAAACACAGCAACTTGATCCGATGACCCTACAAGCTCCGCCCCTATCGGCCAGGATGACGTCAAGGACAAGACGATTTTGAAGCACAACAATCCGCATAGCAGACTGCTCTTCTGTTAAATTGCCTAAGGCGGAAGTAGTCTCGTTCACTACTGCTTCAAGGGTTCTAGTTAATCTACGTATCAGCTTACTATTAGTGACTGTACCTATATAGGGAAAGAAACCTTTATTGAAATCTGTGTATTGCTCCCATGCTGTTTCAGTGTAATAGACAATTGGGAGATCTCTCTGCTGTCTATTGTGTACTAAATGGGTATTTCTGTAATAATCAGGAGGGGCTAGGAAAACAGGTGGTAGAAGGAATGCTATGTAACAGGTACCATCCCAATCTAGAGGTAGACGTATATATGCGGTCTGGCCACATATGAAGTAGGAATGATGGGAAGCTCTAAATGTAGACTTGCCTTGATCACTGAATTTTATTACAGTGGTGCATTTACTATGGCCCATGTGTATGGAACCATTCTTTCTTACACATAATTCCCCTTTTACTGGGAATACTGACATGGCGGGCAATATTGGTGTAGCTTCAGATTCAACGTTCAGGATCATGAGGTTAAGTGTAAAATTACCTAATCCATATACTTCATTTTCTAGATCAGTTCCTGTTCTTTTGGGAAGTCCCTCCTTGTTAGGGTAGCAGACTTTAAGCAAAACTAGGTTCAGGTTTCCCCATACCCAGTTGTCTTGATAAACTGCGGAATTTGAATCTAGGGAATTAATCAAACTAAACCATGCTCCACAGGAGCCATTGTGTGTGAACGGATAGGGAAAGAGGGGCAAAACTCCCTTATAGTTCTGATAGGGAGGGAGTCGGCCACATATCCAACAATTTGTGGCATTGCTGGTCTGATGGGAATGATGTAACATACTAATGAATGTGTTGTTGCGCAGCGCAAATCTATAGGACAACTCATGCGGAGGTAATTCGCTAAAAGAATGTTCTGCAGTTACATTGTAAACACGCTTAAAAATAGGGTAATACATATGCAATAGTATACTGGAAATGATGATCAGAAGACTTAGAAAAAACAAAATTAATAATGTTACTGTGCAGTGACTACGAAGTGATTTACAATACGCATGCTTTTTAAGCTGCATCTGTTGATTTCTTTCTCTATTCCGATCTAGAGGATACATGTCAGAGACAAATTCAACCGATTCACCTTGGAGAGGACTTAAACAATCAAATTGTCTGACTTGCTAGACCTTAATTTTAGTTTGTAAAGTTCCGTTTTTGACTGCTCAACCAAGGGGAGCTTTGAGTCTGTCTGTGAGGGAATGCAGGGTTGAGTATTCACACTGGATGGTAGTCCATAAAATTTCTTGATATGACTCGAGTGCAACCACCCTTTACGTCCCTCGATCTTCACGGCTGTCCTTGTGGTTAGTAGAACAAGCTTCGGCGACTTCCACCTAGGCTCCAGTTGGGTCTTCCGGTCGAAATTCCGGACCAGAACCAGGTCGCCCGGAACCACGTCATGGGGCTTCACCTCAGTATTATCGGGAAAAGCTGCAGCTACCTGTGAACGACAAGATTGTAGTGCAGACATCAAGGAAGCCAGGTAATCTGTCAGCATCTTACAGTCAACATCAGTGATTTTGCGAGGTATAGGCGTCCCCCACATATTTGGTGGTCTACCGAAGATCACCTCGTACGGGGATAGCCCTGTTCGAGAATGTGCTACCATTCTCATGTAAAAGAGCGCAACTGGTAAGGCTACTATCCAATCGACACCTTTTTCTCTACATATTTTGGACAATCTAATTTTCAGAGTTTGATTATGGCGTTCCACGAGACCTGCTGCCTCGGGATGTCGGACACAGTGGAATTTCCATTGGTAGCCTAACAAAAGGGAAACGTGTTTCATTAGTTCGGATGAGAATGGCTGGCCGTTATCTGAGTAGACAACACGTGGTAAACCGTACCGTGGGAAGAATTCTCGAACTAACTGTTTGGCAGTAGTCGGGGCAGTGTAATCTGAAACCGGGTAGGCTTCTGTCCAACGGGAAAGAGCACAAACAACTACGAGAACATATTTGAATCCTCGACATCGTTCCATCTGGATATAATCCATCTGGAGGGCTTCAAAAGCATGATCGGGAGGTTGAAATCCACCCTGCTCTACGGGGATGCTTTTACCTGGATTGAACTGACAACATATCATACAGGTACGAACTTTTTGTTTAGCTGCTGCTCGCAAGTGCTTGTTGAACCAAATGTGTTGAATGCTGTCTAGCATAGCTTTTTCTCCTAGGTGCGCTGGACTATGTATTGTGTTAATGATGACTTGAACCATGGAGTCGGGAAGAAACCATATAGATTTTTCCTTCGTCATCCATCCTTGATCCGTTTGGATCCCTCCTAATTCAGTCCATTTCTTTATTTCTTCTGGTGTAGCATGTGTCTGTATGTCAATTACATCAAGGGCGGGATCCTTAACTGTTATGCAATGTGTTGGTGTCGGAACTATTGTCTTTGTCATGTCAGTTGTGTGAGTCTGATTCTGAGCAGTCTGTTTAGCTGTTCTGTCAGCTAGGTCATTACCCTGAGAAATGATATCGGTAACTTTTGTATGGGCTTTGCATTTCATAATCGATATTGCAGTAGGTAGATGAATCGCGTCTAATAGGGCTTGAATGAGGGGTCCGTGTTGGATGTGGGCACCGTGAGAAGTTAAATAACCTCTCTCTCGCCACAGTACGCCGAAGTCATGGACGACTCCGAATGCATAACGTGAATCTGTGTATATGTTGACTTTCTTATTTTTGGCTTGAATACAGGCTTGTGTCAGAGCGATGAGCTCTGCTGCTTGAGCTGACAGAGTGTTAATACAATTTGTTTCAATGACTTCAGTGTCTGTTGTGACTGCGTAAGCGGCCACTAACTCTCCTGTACTTGTTCTCATACATGACCCATCTACATACAATGTTAAGTCTGGATCTGACAAAGGGATGTCTGTCAAGTCTTGTCTGGGTTTCGTCGTGATAGTAATGACTTCGACACAATCATGTGCCAATGGATCTGTTCCGCCCACTGGTAACAATGTGGCAGGATTTAACGTATTACAACGTCTGATTTCTATGTGTGGCTGAAACAATGTCAATTCGTAACCAGTGAGTCTCGCTATAGTCAAGTGTTGTGTTTGTGTGCGGTTCAAGAGAACCTCTACTGCGTGTGGTACTTGTACTGTCAATTGGTGTCCTAACACTATGGCATCGCTTTGTCTGATTGCTAAAGCTGTTGCTGCCACCGATTTCAGGCACGCAGGAAGAGCCTGAGCTACTGGATCTAATGTACTAGAGAAATAAGCACATGGTTTGTGTGATCCTGCTTGTTCCTGAGTGAGTACTGACAAGGCAGTACCTTCGCGTTCTGTAACAAAGAGTGTAAACTGTTTACTGTAACATGGTGTTGCTAAAACAGGTGCTTGGCATAAAGCTTTCTTTAAGCTTTCAAAGGCGTGTGTATGTTCTGGAGTCCAAGGGAGGACAGTCGATGTGGCTGCCTCCTGTGTTGTCAACTGGATGAGTGGTTTTGCTAGAAATGCATATTGAGGGATCCACTGCCTACAGTATGAAGTGAGACCTATAAAAGCCCGCACCTCCTTTTGTGTCTTGGGTGGTGACATGTTAGCAATTAACTGGATGCGGTCGGGTGTAAGCTGCCTTCCCTCCTTGGACAGCGAGTGCCCAAGGTAAACAACTCGCTGGACACAGAATTGCAGCTTAGAAGGGGACACCTTGTGCCCCTTGTCGGCCAGAAATTTCGAAACCGTCAGTGACGCTGTTTCACATTCAGGTTCGCTTCGGGCGGTGATCAGCAGATCATCGACATATTGAAGCAAGGCAGTGTTAACTGGCATGTGGATACTGTCAAGTTCTCGTTTCAGTGCTTGGCTATAGATGCTGGGGCTTTCTGTAAATCCTTGAGGTGCGCGTGTGAATTTAAAACTTCGTCCATTTAAACTGAATCCGAACAGATATTGACTTTCCGGATCTATCGGGACGCTAAAGAAAGCATTCTTGAGATCAATTACAGTGAAGAACGTTGCTTCCGAGTCAATAGCTGTTAGTAATGAAGAGATATCTGGGACCACAGGGTATTGTGGTACAATACATTTATTTAATTCGCGCAGATCAATAACTAATCGATATACTGGTGGTGCTTTTGGATCCGTTCTTTTAAGAATCGGAATTATCGGGGAATTACATACATTCGAGTCGGTTTCGACAACCATTCCTTGTGCAATGAGCTCGTCAATGATTTGCAGCAAAGCCACAACAGCATCTGGTGGTAACTTGTATTGTCGCATTCGTGGTAGTACTACTCCTGTTTTCAGTGTGACTCGATATGGTGTAATGTTCATGCAACCAACATCAGTGGGGCCTTGTGCCCATAAATGTGTAGGTAAATTCTGCAGCCGGTGATCCATGTCTCTAGACACGTAGTGACCTTTAAAGTCACGCAAAAATAATCGTACTCCTTCCGGAGAACAACATATTATAGCTCCTAGAGCTTTCAATGTTTTTATACCTAACAAGTTTTCTGGACATGATTTAGTAAGCAATAAATCTGTAGTACGTGTCAATGGACCAACCGTCAGTGGAAGAGGTTGTGTTACTTCATTAATGATAGGTTTTCCTGAGAATCCAAGGGAAATATTCTGTGAGCCTGAGAGGGGTGCCCCTGGAACTTCACTGCGTCTTATAGTTGTTCTGCTTGCCCCTGTATCAAGTAAAAACTTTCTGTCTTCCCCTAATAGTTCACTATGTACATAAGGTCCCTCTTGGTCTACAGGAACCTCAATAAGGGGTAAGCCAACTTCCCTCTCTAGGCTATTTCATGTATATCGCTGATAATCGGGATAATCTGCTTGTGCATACTGATACATCTGTTGTGTTGTTGCTTGTGTTGCAGCAATAGGCTGCGCTTGTGGTGGTGCTACGGTCTGTTGTGGAGCTGCCTGTTGCGGAGCTAGTTGTTGCGGAGCTAACCTAGGTTGTGCATGCTGAGAGATTTGTTGTTGATTCTGATCCTGTCTAGGTGGACGTGGTCTCTCCTGGGTTCTACCTGTGGCAATATTATGTTTCAGGACTGGACAATCGTGTATATAATGACCTTGTTGTTTACAATAGTTGCATGTCCCTTTCGTAGGACCTGCGGAATCACCCTTTTGATGACCATCAGCTGGAACTGACTGAGCAACAAGCATTTTCATTTTTGTATCTTTCATACGTCTTTGTTCGTGTTCTTGTTCTTCTCTAATTCTATTGTGGTGATATTGTAACATCTGTAACATCTGTGACGGGGTATTACCTTGCCAGGTACTTTCGAATTTCAATACTCTGTTCTTGACTTGTGGTAGGGAATTTTCAACTAATTTTGTCACAAACAGATGTGGATATGACTCGCTACTTGCTTTTATGCCACTATTTATACCAAAACATTTTTCAAATCGGGAATAGAAATCACTAGTGTCTTCATCTTGCTTTTGTTTACAGGCTGATATTGCACCCCAGTCTTCCTTCTTCGTAGTTAATAAACGTGGCAGTACCTGTACTAGTAATCCTGGTAATGCTGTAGTCTTTTCCCCAAGCCCTGCTCCTGCAGCTCGGGCCCTTTCTTCGTTTTCCAATGCTGTCCAATCTATCTTTTGGTCTCCCACCTCCCATTCCTTTTCTTTCAGTTTCTCGTAAACACCGGCGGGTAGTAGGACTTTTAATATTTTCATAATGTCGGGGTAGGTATACTCTCCCATGAGTAACATGTCTTTTATCTCACGGTGGAAACCTGCTGGATCCTTGTCATGGCTGGGTACTACTTTCTTCATTTCTAATAATTCAATTTTAGTTATAGGCGTGTACACAAACACGCGTGTAAAGTTATTACCTTCACCTCTGATTGGGTGTACTTCGCGTAACGGATTCTGTCTATCTATGTGATACATTTTTCTTCCCATAATGGGAACTGGAACGTGTTCTGGGCATACGAAAGTTATATACTGGTTTCGGAATTCTAGAATTTCATTAATTAAATCAGTACCTGACCCTCTCCATTTATTCGTGAGTAGTTCTGTCAATATGTCAGGTAAGGGTCCTGGATCGGAGTGTTGGCTTTTATATAATATAAGGAGGTGTTGAATCATGTATATACTAGCTAAACGCTGTTCGTATGGGTCAAGATTCAGAAATGTGTGTGCTAGTGCATCATCATTGTATTCGCTGGGACTATCAGCCCATTGTACTGCTGACCTGGCTAATTCTTGTTCGTCCATGGAATCGAGCATGTGGTACCCCCTTCGATCTCGGAGTAATTTATCAGCAGCTTGGAATAGGTGTTCGGGGGACCTTGTATTCAACATAGGGGTTTGAAAATGTCGATTATATTCTGGACGTGTCGGACGTATCGGGTCATTAAAACCTCTGGTATTATTATGGGGTCTTCCTCTACCTACATAAGCTATCGTATCTAATTGTTCTGATTCTTGCTCCTCCTCTTCCTCTGATTCAACTCTGTCTGCTTCTCGTCTTTCTTTATGTATTCGTTCTACTTCCTTGCGGATCTTTCGATACATGGCGATTATACACGCCTGCCTATCATGTTTCTCTTCTGATATGTTCTGACCCCATTTGGCAAGTTTTTGCATGGTATCATGATCTGCCCCAGGCCTGTCTTGGTTCCTAATCACGCAATTTATGAAGAAACATAGTAGTTGTCTTTGTACATCCACTTTCTGGTATTCCATAGCTTCGTTAATACTTTCTGGACCTCGCCCTGTTTGGACAAAGCGATATATATTGTCTAGGTGTTCAACCATTCCTGGTATCGTCATTAAATACAATGTAGCTCGTCGTATACGTAGTGATGATATGAGCAATTTGTCCTGTCTACCTGGCACTGGATCGTATCTACAATCCACAAGCTGTTCTTTAAACATGTCGGATGTCGCTAGTTGAGGTGTACGTTGGAGTGCTAAATCTCTAAGGGTCTGTTTATTTCGCGGCGGTGTGGCAAACATGTCTGTCGTACCTCCTGTAGCACCATCTGAGGTGCTAGGCACGAAAGGATTCGTTGGACGTAGGATAGAGATTGTAGATGCGGGAAAAACTGTAGAAACGGACGGACCTGTGGGAATGGGCGTAGGGGTCTGTTGTTGCGGGGATACAGACGGATGCTCTTGGTGTTGAACACCATCGGCAAGCGGTGTGTGTGGTATGGCATTAGCATACTCGGGAGCTACGTCATCTAAATAGGAGGAAAGGAAAACGTCCTTTGCTGTTTTGGGATGTGTTTTGGGATGTGTTTTTATCGGGAGCAATGGAGGAGTTAAGTCTTTTGGTATTTCCGGGGTAGCCTTAGGTAACCCTTCGGCCAAAAGAGGATACATACCATTCATAAGAGTGTTTCTTTGTCTATCTACTTGTTCTGATTTTACTCGGGTACCTTCCTCAATTAATAGATTTTCTCGGGTTTTATTTGAATTCTCTCTACCTTTCTCTTCCTGTCTGAGCGCTTTTTCTGTACGTCTATATGATTCTTTACGCCATAATTCAATGGCATCTTTCTGTGACTGCCTGGCTTTCTTTTTCCATAATTCTTCTTCTACTCTCATGATGCTATCTGCGTCCCAGGTCCCCGCTACGGGCCATCTCTGATTTTCTGGCAAATCCTTGGTGTAGTCCACCCATAAATCAAGAAATAATATGGCATCTAGGCCATGCTTATGATACATAAAGTACCCTGGAGTGTCCCTTGGTGGGATGGGAACAGCTTCTTCGAGTACCCCTTTTCTAGTTTTGATCTGTCTCAATTTCGAAAAGAGCGGCATTTTTAGACCTTATTACTAGAACACACTTTATACAATAAACACAATAATGAACAGTCATTCACACCACAATATATATAAAACGTATTAAAACATTTAACACTTAACAGTTTAATGAATGATGATAACTAATAGAAAACTAGTTACTGACATAATACTGACACTAGATAATACTTATTTATATGCAAGACATACTATATATACTGCTAAACAGTACAGATACACTGCTGAAACAGTGCAGACCGGATTTGTGTACCCAAATCCGTCTTGACCGGCACAGACTATGTGCACGTTAAATGCCTCCCCGGTAATGGTACTCACCGGGTAGCTCGGAACGGAAGGCCTCGGAACGGAACTGAAACTGGACCGGACTGGACTCGACTCGATTGGACTCGGAACTTCGGAACCTGGTGGGCCTCTGTATACCTTGGATCTTGCTCTCTCAGCTAGGCTCTGGTCGGGATACTTCGCACTTCTCACCGCCTCGTCTGGGTGTTGATCGCAGCCTCAGTCGCCCCCGCTTGGCCGGAGGGAGATACAGGAAATCCTGCAGGTACGCGTTTTTGTCCGTTCAGCTGTGGCAGGAGACCGGGCCTGCAATGCACCTCCGGCGCGTGAGATGAGAAAGTGTCCCTATTCGGGCGCCAATTTATGTGGTAAATATTTCATTACCGGTACTATTTTTTATGCGGTAAAGTCTAGTAAGAATAACTCAGTCAATATAAGAGGCAGAATCCGTGGTATTAGAGGTTCTAAAAGGCTTTATTCCTATACAAAGGAATACAATTCGAATTGCAGGCTTCTATTCCATCACCACGAAAGTTCAGGAAGGAAGGGCATACATCATTGACAGATAATCAGTTTTATAGGAAATGCATTACAGTGAAACAGATGCAAGAGGCGTAACAGCTGATAATACAGATAAAATGTGCATACGTAACTAATAGAGGCGGACATATAGGCGTAACTTAGTAAACGTCATTATACATGATGTCACAAGTGGGTGGATCCATAAGAGAATCCTGTAATGTCAGCAGAAATATTTGGCAGAGATGCGCGCGCAGCCGCATGACGTGTGATTGACGTGCAACTAGAGGGTGAAGGGGACTTGACATTTAGCTCTACATGTGGAGACAGAAGTCTGGGGGGTCATGTCAACCTAATCCCAAATCATATCTAATATCCTATGTTTAAAGAACTGTGTTATCCAAAAGGAAAGGTCTCTAGGATAGAATCTATTCTATACTGACTGTTAGTGCGTGTACAAGCGTCTAAGTGTCTACATGAGATGCGAGGGGGTAGGAATATTCCATGGTAACGGGGGCTATGAATTACTTGCATGAGGACAGCGAGGCCTGGCCCTTTGCATGGTAGCTGGAGGAATGTTTACCTAAACTACTAGACAGGAATGTATCGGATGAGGAGCGGAGCAGATAATCTTGAAGGTGAAATACAGTTTTTGGCAGGCAACAGGCTGGATCAGGCACCGTTAGCCGTGCAGGGAATAGGACAAAGTTCATGGATACAGATGCAGGCTCAGACTGGAGCTTTCAGAGGCAGAAGGCAGGAAAAGGCTTGATGACAGAATTCTGGGCCTACTCGCCTGAATCTGTAAAATGTGGAAAGTGAACCACATAAAGTCGGTGGCCTTTCATACTTAGGAATGGAATATCTGACCCATTCATGGCGGATCTGAAAGAGGACATGTTGACGGTGGACGCACATGTATTTGCGTCTTCAAAACTGGAACTGGAGGGAACATACATGTACTTATAGCATGCACATGGAGCCGTTGGGGTCTACGATAGGGGACATAACTGATCACAAAATTCATATTTCCTCAACTCCGCCAACTGAAAAATAGCTTCCAGGTTCTGTTTCATTTTCTTCTACATCTGATGCAGTCTCAGTATCTCATCCTGCCTGTAGGAAGCTGGGTCTGTATATGATACTGCAACTAGGAGGTAATAGCGTGCACAGAGTCCAGGAGTTCCCCAAAAGTGTACAGGGCTCTATACAAAACCCAATGTGCTCTATTATTGGTAGTATGGTTGAGCAGCCTTAGGCCTAACACAGAGGAGTGTAAGACATTAATTGCACAACAGTGATCAATAATGAACATATGACTCAATAAGGAGATCCAGACCAATTTTTGAAAACTATACTTTGTATTTTATTTTACGACCAAGGTTTTCATAATAAGGTAAGTACATTTTTAATTAAAAATACTTTTCACTTAGAAAAATTGACATCAGAAACTTTTCAACACATTACAATGTTATCCTATAGGGAAAACAATATTGCTGTTAAACAGGTAAGCATTCCACTTACAGGGGTGTGTCTTGGTCGTGCAGCAAGATGGCCGCTTGCAGAAGGGGCTCTGCCGGCCGGGCTCAGTATCCTTCAATATCCTTATCACCACGGGGAGATCAAGAATCCTGACATCGAGCTGGATTCCGCAAACTGTGTGGGACACGGTCATCCCTTTCCTGTGTCAGCCTGCGGCTCAGAGCGGCAGTTACGTCCGAAGAGACAACAGCGTGGAAAGAAGCGTGGCCGAGTTGCCGCTGTGGAGCCGGGGCGGCGCTCTACACCCTAGCGCTCGCCGAGCCCCCTGGGCTGAACAATACCGCCATCACTTCTCGGCTAGCCTCAATTGTTAGCAACCATCAGAACAGTGCTGCAATATCCGCGTGGCAAATTACCTGGCTAGCCTGTGGTGGTGGAGGGTGTGGCCGATGCTTTGCCTTGGCGTATCGCGCTGCGAGCCGCAAGAGAGAGACCGAGTGGAATACAGGTGACGTCTGCCCTAGCCTACATAACCACAGCCATTTATCCGGCCATACCATTCCCGGGGAGCAGCAGAGCGAACGACGTGCAGGCAGATGTGTCTGGAGCGGCCCGCGGCTATAGCTGAGACCGGAGGAATGGCATGCAAGCCCCGAACTGGGCCTGCACGGACCAGCGAACTCGTGAAGCCAGCTGAGTGCAGACAACCTCTGGCCACGTGAGTAGGCCTTGAGCCTCAGGGGTTTGCTGATTGCTGTATGGGCGGATGGGGCCTCCTCTACACTGGGGTTTGCAGTACGGCCTTCCCCTGTTGTTGGGAGACTCCAGCTGGCAGCGTGCTTGGTCGAGACTCCGGTGGCCTGGGGGCACAATTCAGAGGGGTGAGAATGAGCGCTGAGGGCTTGTCGGGACCGTGCGGGGTGTAGCAGTCACGGGCAGCCCCACCAGGCTGGACCTCGGTTGCTGACTCTTGCTCCCCCTGGCACCTGTGCAATATAGGCGAGCCAACCAATGAGATAAGCCTGCAGTTAGCCACGTGGATTTTGCTGCCGGACAGACACCTGGGGCAACGACAGCACTGCGTAGTTAGTGGACCACTCAGCCAGGTGCCCAGATAACCCGGTCTACCTCCAACATTGGGAAAAACGAGCCTAAGCAGTCTAAACTGCCACTTGAAAACAAGCGCCACACCAGAACTGGAGACACCAGTTCGGAACCAGAGACCGAACCGATTCAAGGCAGCAACAAACAAGAAGACGCTCTGCTCACCATTATGCTGGAGGTCCGCTCAAACCTAAGGTCCATGGACACCAAATTAGATGCACTTCCCTACAGATTAGACAAGGTAAAGAGCCAAGTTGAGTCGCATGAGGCCGGGCTGGACCCCTTGGAGAACCGCACGTCGGAGGCACATGAATACCAAGTGGACTCCAAAGAACACCTCCTCAACATGGAGCGATTCCTCACATTGATTAAGGCAAAGAAAAAGGATTTGGAGGCGCACTCCCGGCGCAATAACCTTCGCATAGCCGGAATACTAGAAACCACCGCCATACCCAAAATGGAACCCTATGAAGAAGCTTTGCTGCACAATCTTTTTCCGTCTGTACTCTCTACAGTGTTTGTGTTGGAACGTGCACACAGATCTCTTGGACATAAACCACCCGTCAGCGACACACCTAGACCCATAATAGCAAGGTTATTAAACTACCGCAACAGAGACTCAATACTAAATGCAGCCAGAGAGCACGGCCCTATTGATCACCAAGGCAACAAAATACCCATATTCCTGGACTTCACTCCTCTGGTCCAAGCCACGGGTAAAGAATTCCTCCATACAAATCGCCTGTTACAACGTGCTGAAATTCCATATGCAACGCTCTATCCAGCAAAACTGAAAATCTCGCACGATGGCCAAGCACACTTTTTCACCGATGCCAAGTCAGCTCTTAAGTTCGCCCAACACATTTGCTCCAGAAGGCAGTTTCCCCAAGCATCCCAACAAGCTACAGCAGCGGACAGACTCAGTGACAATGATTAACAAAGCTCACATCTAAGTTGGCTTGAGTCTCTGCACCCGAACTGAGCCCTCCCACTATTACTGGTCTATCACGCAATTGAAATTCAAACCCAAGTAGTCCTACACTTATGGCTCCTATCAAAGTATGTTTCCTGTGACAATTAACCAACCAGGCCACCCTGCTTTTTACGCAGGGCAGTTCGCCGGTAACCCATGCTCCCACAGGGAGATCTCCCATGATTCACAATGTTTGTTTCCTTTTCGGGTTTGTTCGGGAGGGAGGGGCACAAAATTCTCAACCTAATTGGGGGGTTGATGTGGGTGGAGGGGTGGGAAGGGTACCACTTTCGTTGTCTTACGTTTTAAAGGTCACTACCACAACGTTAAGCTCATTCACTTCAACATGCATGCAGAGCAATTGCTTGCACTGTCCTACACGATTGACCAGCTTGCTCAAAGGTGTCACTAGCTTGCCAATCAACACACGGTCAACAGCAGGTCTGGGGCTTACATGTTATCCCCCTGATCATAAAAAATGACAGCTGTTATGTTTTTAACCTGGAACATTTGTGACTTAAACAATCACAGAACGGCGAGACTACTTCATGCATATCTGATCAGGCATCAAATTGACATATGTTTCTTTCAAGAGACACACCTTCAGAGCGCGTCCGACTCTAAGCTTCACAATAGATACTGGGGGAGGTTCACTCGGCAGTATACTCCAATTATGCCCGGGGAACAGCAATCGTGATCCGACGTACTGTGGGCTGGACCACCACCAACTCGGTCCTTGACACTGAAGGCCGCTATGTCCTACATGGCACACTGCATACGACTCCAATGACTCTAGCTGCTATATACGGTCCCAATGTAGACGATCCAGCTTTGTTTGAAACCATTTGGTCTAAGATTAGGCTACTAGGCGCAAACACGTTAGCCAGGGGTAGTGATTTTAATGAAGTTATGCAGGATTCTCTTGACCGGGCAGGGTACTCCCGACAGCTACACCCTAGAGCCTCCCATGTGCTCAACTCCATAGGTCAGGAGTACAGGATTATAGACATATGGCGCTCCTGGCACTCAGATACCAGGGAGGGTATGTGCATCTCCTCTTGTCACAAAGCATGGTCCAGGCCCTACTACTGGTTACTTTCATGGGACATCGCATCCTGGACCATTAGCATCAAACACATGCTACGCACCCTGTATGACCATGCCCCGGTGTCACTTACCTCGTCCATACCACAGACGGCACCGCGCGCTTTCAGCTGGCGTTTGCCTTCGCACTCATTACGCGACAAAGCATTCAGAAAAGAGGTACGCGAAGAGCTCCTACAATACTTTGCTATAAATGAAGAGTCAGTAGACTCCCCCTCCGTACTGTGGGAAGCCTTTAAGTCAGTCATACGTGGCACCTGCATAGCCAAACAATCCGGGGTAGTAAAATCTATCAGGTCAAGCTTAGAAAAAATATAGACAGAGATACAACAAGCGGAGTCACTATATTATCGCACTGGCCTGCCGGCTCACTTAGTTACTATCCGTGCTAAAATCTCCAAAAACGACAAGGAAGCAACCTGTGAAACGAAGTTCCTAGACAAACACGCTAGAGCTCACAGATATGGGGAGGGAGATCGTCCTGGCAGAGCTTTAGCTGATATACTGAAACAACAACGCACCTCCTCCTACATCACTGAGCTACTAGATGAGGACTCCTGCCCGATTCGCGGGCAGTCTGCCACACTAGATAGATTAAATCAGTTCTATACATCCCTTTATACGGCAACCCAAGATAGCCCAAACCCTGAGCTGCGAGCTTACCTGAACTCCATCGAGTTGGTCTGGCTGAGCGACTATCACCGCAAATACCTGCATAGCGAAACAATCGGGGGTATTAAAATCTATCAGGTCAACCTTAGAAACCATGCCATTCACAGCAGAAGATATTACCCAAGTTATCAACAGCCTGCCCGGGGACAAGGAGCCTGGGCTAGACGGACTACCAGTGTCATTCTATAAAGCGCACGCTGCAGAACTAGCGCCCTATTTGCTGGCTGTGTATCAGGAATCCCTAGAATGCAGCCACCTCCCTCCAACACTGCGCAAAGCCGTGATAATGACAATTTTAAAGCCGGATAAACCAGCAAACAGGTGTGACTCCTATCACCAGCTATCACTTATCAACATAGGCGCTAAGATATTGGACAAACTGATTGCCAATAGATTGTGATGCAGCGCAAAAACCCTAGCAACGGGAAACAACCCGTACCGGTATCCTTCCTGCGTCACAGACCCAAAACCAAACTAAACTCATTCACACATGCAGTCATTGATGGGGCCCATAACACCAACACTCACACGTCACTTCCACATCGGTCTGCACACACAGGAGGGATGAGTGGTTCAAGTGCCAGACATATGAGGGGAACACCTTATAACCTATAGGGAAGGAAAAGTAATTTACAAATATACATTAACGCCCTTTCTGCTACAGATTCTCAATCCTAAAACATCAAGGCACTCCTCCCACTTCGGTCGATAGGAACAAATTAGTTGGATTGGTTGATGGTGATTTAGAACCAGCTAAAACACATTTCAAGACTTCAGAATCTATCTCTTAAATGTAACTCACAACTCATAATTTCTCGTTAATCAATAATTTGTTTATCTACATTTTTCATAATATTTTGAAATTGCATTTGTCTCGTCAAAGTTTTAGAGAGTTTATCAAATTTCTAGTAAATCGCAAAACGTTATATTTACCTAATCTGGCTATTTGGAGTCCTCTAATTCATTGGCTCTGCATAATTTTGTCGTAAATTGTCCGAAAGCAAGCCAAAGCTCAAAGTTCTATGCTCAGCACGCTACAGTCCCAATGATCGGCAAAGGGCCAAAGACGTGCAAGCATCTATCATTGCCTGTGGATTTAGGAAAGTTCGCAGTCATCAGGTAATCGGGCAGTATCTGGTCCTTCAAGATTCAGGAAACGCAGCGCACCTCCTGAGTGGCATCGATCGTTGATGAGCAGCCCTCTCTATTCTACCATGCATTTTTATAATAAAATTGAAGCAAAGATGATACATTTTATATTTTAGCACTGTCGTGATTGGCCGATTGGGATCTTAATACAGTTCGAGGGGTGAGGTCATGAGTTCATTTAGAAGTCAGTCTGTTCCGGTTTTTTATTGTGAAGTCGATTGTTCTCAGTCTTGGCTGTTTTCCCACTGTGGCCTTGTTCTGGTACATGGCGAACACAAGTCATGACGAGGTTTAGGAGAATTCTTTGCGCAAGCGCAGTTCACTACGCGCCTCGTGGGACAGTGGCCACTTCGTCGTGTAGCGTCAGCGGCCATCTTTGATTTAGGCCCAAATGCCAACTTAAGCGAAGCAAACACAAAAGAGTAATTAATACATAGAAATAATAAATATAATGTTAACCCCTTACTAATCCCTCTATGTGCTTGTATTTATCTAGCGAATAGCAACATTTAAAGCAATCATATTCACCGCTTTGGTCCTCTTCTCGGGCAATATCACAAGACATTACAAAAGCAACATATATCATGCAGTATTCTAATTACTACATATACTACTTGTTAGTATGCGTACGGATTTTAGTCATAAAGGTTATTTAGACGCGCAAAATGCAAATCCGACGTGTAATTCGAATATTAATAATGTTGATAATAAACATGCAAACTCATTTAATAATATTATAATTAATGGATTATTTAATTAATAATTTTCATGCAGAATGGGGGAGGTATACAAAATGTTGTACTACCCGCTCCATCAATCCCCCCTTTGGTGATTTTATCACCACACCATTAACATTTTGTATCAATTTGTCAAGAAAGCAAAATGAATTTTTTTAGATTAATTCACAATTCTGTTTCCCTAATTTCTTCTCTTCTTGCTGTTTTATACATATTGTCTTTCATTTCTTCTAATTCTATTTCTTCAAATTCCCTCTCTTGTCTCTTATTCTGTCTTCTTTTCAAATTTTCTCTTTTTAACTTTTTCTGTATTTTCTTTCTTTTATGACATAAACATCCAAGTTTTAAGATTAATACTATAAAAATCACACGTTAATGGAAATAGGATTCTACCTATAAATGTACCACCTAAGTTTAATAGAAGAAAGTTTCTTTCCAATCTTTTCCCAAACACTTTCAGCCTCCAGTGGTGTAATTTCCTCATGTAATTCAGTTATATTTCTAATGTAGATCTTTAGATCTTTACTTTCGTCCGGAATGTAAGTACAACAATGTTGAACTTTCAGCATTCCACAGACTCCACCCTCTTTTGCCAATATTATATCAAGGGCAAGTCGATTTTGCATTACCATGGCACACATGGCAACCATTTCAGTATTTACCAATAAGAATCCTCCAGCGGTGCTTGTTGACAAACGATCCACTACTGTTGATAGCTTTCTGATTTTGTGTGCATTCAGAGATATTCCCACTGCTGGTATCAATGCTCCAAAAATGTCTCCTACAATTTCTGACCAAGATTCTCTTTTTCTACGTGTTAGTAGACTACCTAACTTATGTACACCATCTTCTCCTCTTCCCATGTGGAATATCTTTGGGAAAACCAGACCTACATATCATGGGCCGTACCAATGGTCTGGCAACCGATAATATGCCTTATTCCCGCAGATAAAATATAACCCAGGAAAAGCTGGATCATTTCCTCCTTTAAATCCCCATCCACCCATGATTTGGTATGTATCATGGCACTCACTGTTACCTACAAAGTAATTATCATATGCAGTTTGATTCCTTCTAATGCACAACTTTCCTTTCTGAGGCCAATCTAAAGCCATAGTTGGACTAGCTTCTCCCTTCAAGTGTTTTTCCATTTCAACATCCCAGACTGTCTTTTCCTCTTTTTCCTCAGATGCTTTCTTTTGAATTTTCAATCTCCTTTCTTCAATCATATCCAAGAACATCTTTTCCTCGTTCTTTAAACTGCAAGTCAAATTATTTCTAAAAATTCACCTAACACCTTTGCAGGCTTTACTTTATTCAATTTGTTAACTGCAGGTACTTGTGAAAATATGTTATCTACATCTGAAAAATAATATTCTAATTTCCCTATTTTATAAAACAAACTAGCTATCAAACTACATGTTATTCCATAGGTTACTGGAAGGTGATGGTAGGTCACTCCCTCCGATACAGATGCAGGTAGCTGCATGCAAATGTAGCAGTCTCTCACATCCATTGTCTTTACATATTCATACAGTAGTTTCGAAAACACATTGTTAGTGAAATCATTTATGGACCTATCTTTATGTAGATAATTCCTATCTATTTTAGTCGGATATTCTCTCTGAATCTTTTCTATATTGGTTTTATTCTCACTATTTCCTTCTACTGTTTCTAGCGTAACTTTAAATGATATCATCAAAGCTAATACACTCCATAAAAGCATTAATAATCCTGTACAACAACAACACATTTTAAACCATCAATTTAGAAATACACATTTAGCTTTTCTACTTTCTGTGTTTGCCATTTTCGTAAAAATGATCAGTTTCTTTTGACTTAGCCTCTTCTACTTCACAATTAGTTTTGTCTAACCCAAGGCTCTAAGCACCTACTTGATTCTATCGGTTATGTCTTTTCCAGTATTCTATTTTCTTTCCATTAGCAGCATTTTTGTCTTATTCAGTTTGGCATTTGATCGTCTTTCACTTTTCTCTCGTAATCTTGATACAGAACTTCCTGAACATCCGTCTCTTCTCCAATATTGGACAAGATAACTCTCAGGATTTCCGATTCTTCGTCTTCCTCAACCACAGGTACAGTCACCTCTGGATGTTCTTGGCTGTCCGCCTCTTCTTTTATTTCCGGCAGGGCCACCTACGACCATTCTGGCGACTTATACTTCTGGTTAGGCTTTCTCGTTCTTTTGTTTTCCTCTGCTGTAGTTATTTTCTCATTTTTTGATTTTTCTTGACTTCATACTTCATTCACCTGCTCTGCGTAAATTTACTCGTGTCCGTCGATATCTTAATCTCTTTATCTTGTTTGGCCAGATTCCATCTCTAGCTGGTCTTTTCGATTTATTTCCTTTATGTAAATGTATTTGTACTTATATAGCGCACTTCTACCCAGGGGTCTCGTAGCGCTGTATTCATACCGCTGTGGAACCCTTCCTGGTTTTCCTGTGAGATGTCCACTCCTGGGCACGCCCAAGGTGAAGCCAGGCATCCTAGCGCTGTGGGGGCCGTTGTGGAGATTAAGCAAGCTATTGCCCAGAATTCCACAGTGTGGACCCATGATTAGAATAGGCACCGAGGCGAGAATTATCAGGTCCGGGGAAATTGAATCCAAGAGCCGCCGAGGCGGGAATTGAACCCTGGTCCCGGGCCAGACCTCTGCATCAGGGTTTGCCACTCTAACCATTGAGCCACACTTCACTTATCATTCTTTTCAGCTCTCCATGCTCTTTTTCTCAAGACTCGACCTTCTGGTACTTCTTCATCACTTTCCTCTGATTCAACTTGCTTATTGCTTTCAGCTGTTATTTCCACCACTTCTTTTATTTTCCCTACTTCTGTCCCTCCTCGTGGTTCTTGCACACAATCTTCCTGCTGACTAATTGTCCCTTCCTCTAACTGGATGTTCGAATTCCCTACAACTCCTCGGGGGTCTTCCGCAAGAATATTTCCCTCTCTTTCTGTATCTTGCACCTGTTCATCTACTTTTGTTATTTCAGGTGGAATTTCTCTCAGCTTTCCATCAGGAACTTCCTTATCAACAATTTCTTTGATTGTTTCTTCACTGCTTTTCTCTTTTCTCCAATGTACCTGTGCTTGTTCAGTCTCTGAGTCTGAGCTGGTATCCAAAATCTGCAATTTTCTTCTCAGGCAATATTTTCTGGGGCAACGATCAAACTTGGTTCCGACTCCCCCCTTACAGGATTTTCTCTTGTTCTTGTTTCTTCAGCATCCGATTCAGAACTAGTCTCTGACTCCTCAAAATATTCCCCTTCTTTGTTATCCACTGGATTTGGGATTCTCAGTGTGTGACTTGCATGAATCCAGTTCTTGATCCCAGCACACTTCACAGCTGTTGTTGTAGTCAAAATCACTTGTCATGGTTTTCCCCAACGTGGGACCAGACAGTTCCTTCTTCTGTGTACTTTAATTCTCACCCAGTCTCCTGGGCTCAGATCATGAGCTTGCTTCTTTTCAAGGGTGGTGGCATCCGATCCAACCTGATGAAACACAGAATGAACTGCGTCAGCCCCTTACAGTAATCCAACACCAAGTCATCAGTTATAGGCAACAGCTTGTTGACCGGTATGAATACATGACGCATTGCTCTTCCCATGTTAATTTCATGAGGGCTCAAACCTGTGTTCCTATCTGGAATAAATCTAATAGTCATGAGTACCAGAGGCAAGACATCAGGCCATTTCAAACCTGTGGCTAGACACATTTTTCCCAAACTGTTTTTAATAGTGCCATTCATTTGTTCCACCACACCAGAAGCCTCTGGGCGATAGGCACAATGTAGTTTCTGTTGTACATTCAATGCTTCACAAATCAATTTCATGATCTCATCATGGAAATGCTTACCTCTATCTGATTCAATTGTGACTGGGAACCCGAATCTAGGAATGAATTCCCTCAAAAGCAGTTTTACTACTGTGATTCCATCACTCCTTCTTGTGGGATATGCTTCTACCCATCTAGAAAATAAACAGACCATCACTAGAACATACCTCAACCTGTTACAGGGAGGCATTTCAATGAAATCAATCTGCATTCTGGTGAAAGGCCCTCCTTCTCGACCTATCGTTCCTAGACTTACCACTGTTTTCCTTCCAGGATTGAACTGCTGACATATAAGACATCTTTGACAAAGGCTCTCAGCTACAAGTCTGAATTTTGCATTGTACCAAGTTTGCTTAAAGGACCTAATCATCGCGTCTCTCCCTATGTGTCCCTGTCCATGATACATTTGTGCCATGGCAGACACCATGCTATCAGGCATGACTGCAAATCCTGCTTTTACCCACTGTCTCATTTCCTTATCTCCTGCTTCTTCCTGCAATTGCCTCACTTCCTCCCAAGTACTCACAATGTTAGTAAACAGTAGGGGCAAGAATTCATCTCTCTTTCTTTAGCCCTGTTGATTGAATTTTGATTACGTGCACAATATTGAGCCATATCGTTGGCATATTTATTACCAACTAATAATAATCTCCTGTCTGAACATGGGCACCTCACTTCACAACAGCCAATTGCTTAGGCAGCTGTTTCGCCTCAAGCAACTTCCCAACCACTTCAGCATTCTTTATAGGCGTTCCACTTGAAGTTAGAAATCCTCTCTGCAGCCATATCTGACCGAAATCATGCACAACACCAAAGCCATACTGACTATCAGTTATCACAGACACTCTCACATTCTTTCCCAACTTGCATGCTCTAGTTAAGGCTATAAGTTCAGCAACCTGTGCTGATTTTACTCCCTTCAGGTAAGATGCTTCCATTACTGCTGCAATCGTACATACTGCATAAGCTACACTTAGAATTCCTTCGTCTGTTCTCAAGCATGACCCGTCCACAAACATCACAAAGTCACTTTCTGACAATGGTACATCTTTAATATCAGGACGTGGTTTGGTACAGAAATCGAGTACATTCAAACAATCATGATCCACTTCGTCTCTGACTTCTACATTCTCAGCATCTGGCAGTAACGTTGAAGGATTCACATTCAAACATCTCACAAGGCTCACATTTGTTGCACCTAATATGACCTTCTCATATTTAGTAAGCCGACTGTGTCACGAACTGAGTACGGCTCCTTGTTAAAAGGATTGCCACATCATGAGGTACGAACACTCGCACAGGATATCCCATCACAATTCCTTCACTCTGTTCCAGACTCTTACAAGTAGCAGCTACTGCTTTCAAACAACCTGGCAACGCTACAGCTACAGGGTCTAACATAGCTGAAAAATATGCAATTGGTCTTCTCAATTTTCCATGTTTCTGTATTAGTACCGAGAGTGCACATCCATTCCTCTCACTGCAATAAAGCTTGAACTCCTTCTCATAATCAGGCATTCCTAATGCTGGCGCTTCACACAAACTGTCTCTCAACTTTTTAAAAGCTGCTAGTTCTTCCCTATTTAAGTCAATGGGGTCTTTTACATCACTCCTCGTAAGGCGTACCAAAGGTTTTGCAATCAGGGAAAAGTTACTTATCCACTGACGACAATATCCAACCATCCCAAGAAACATTCTCACCTCTTTTTGCGTCATTGGAGCTCTCATTCCTTTTATTATCTTGATCCTGTCTGTAGTTATCTTTCTCAGTCCTTTTTCAATTCTGTGACCTAAATATTGTACTTCTTTCTGACAAAATTGCAATTTCGATGGGGATACTTTAAGTCCTCCATCTGCCAAATGATTTAGCAATGCTATGGTGTCCATTACACAAGCTTCTCGAGTCTTTGACGCCACAAGTAGGTCGTCAATATATTGGACTAACACTGAATCCTCGGGCATTTCTAGGTCTTCTAAGGACTTTTTCAATTACTGATTAAATATCGAGGGGCTCTTTGTATACCCCTGTGGGATTCGGCACCAAGCCAAAATACGTTCACCAAAACGTAACGCAAAAATGTGCTGGCTATCATGGTGCAACGGGATGGAAGAGAAAGCATGGCATAGATCAATCACTGTATACCATTCTGCATCATGTGGAATCTGATACAAAATCCCAGATGGATTCGGTACAATAAGACAGCATGACACAACAATTTTGTTTATCTTTCTCAAATCTTGCACTATTCTAAACTTTCCATTAGGCTTTTTCAGTCCCATAATTGGTGAATTATACGGACTACTCATTATTTCTCTCAGGATACCTTGTTTTACCATTTTCTCGATTATGAGAGTAACTCCTTCAATTATCTTGGGTGTCAATTTATATTGAGGAACATTTGGATAGCTTACTCCTTCCTTCACTGTTATTTTTACGGGATCCACATTTTTCATTAATCCTACATCTTTTCCTGTGAAATCCCAGACTTCTGCTTTTAATGTCTGTTTCAATTCTATTTTTAGTTCGTCAGGGATGAATACAGCAAAGGCTTCAGTAATCTCAGTTTCCATATTAGCCATAGTCATTTTATACAGTACGTCTTCATCAGTGGTCTCAAATGCTATACCATCAGGGATACAAAATATGGTGCAATTCATTTTGCACAGTAGGTCTCTGCCTAACAAATTTACAGGACTTGAATCGCAGACGACAAAGTGGTGCATTTCGGAAAATGTCCCTATATTAACTTTTACTGGTCCTGTTAGATATGTTTTGATCTGTCTGTTGGATACTCCAACTACTTGGATTGTTTCGTCCGAGAGAGGAAGATTCTTAACATCAGCTGACCTAACAGTTGATCGAGTAGCACCAGTATCTACCAGGAAAGTAATATTTTCATCATTTACCTTTCCGTCCACAAAAGGGCCTGTCTGGTCTACTTCTAGCGTTGCGCCAAGTACGCACTCTTCTTCGTCCCTTCGGCACCGTCAATAACCTTCTTCTGACTCACTCTCATCGCGTTGTAGCAAATACTGCGAAACAGCGCTAGCGCGCGGCAGCTTGGTTACCTGTTCTTCGTTGTAGAATCCTGTCTCATTACTGTATTTCTGTGAATTTACGCTTTGTGGAAAATGCGGTTTTGGCGCCTAATTCTGTTGGGTAGCAACCTGCTGCTGTCGCTGCGTTTGACAACTCACCTCTTTCTGCACCTGTGGATTCAATGATGCATTATCACTATTAGTATTCGGGGAAAATTTACACTCGCATTTCCAGTGCCCTATTCTTCCGCAATTATGACACAGCCATTTCTTTTTGGCTTCTTCTATATTGAATTGTCCCTTTCCTTTTCCAGCATTAAATGTAGGTTTTGATCCTGCACTACTTGCTTGTTCAATCAGCTTAGCTTCCTGTCTTTCTGCCACTTTTACTTGTGCCCACATAGCCTTTTCTTTTAATTTACGCTGCTTGGCTTCAATTTCATCACTAAAATATTTTGCATGTCTTAGTACTTCATCTATTTTCTGATTTTGCCAATCCACTGTATGCTGTTTTATCATTTCACTAATTTCAGGACGTAGACCATATACAAATCTGTATACAAAATTACTCAAATCTTTTTCAATCAAATTTTCATCACCACTAAACTGTTTAAAGGCAAGGATTAACCTTTCGTAATACGTATGCACTGACTCCTTAGTTTCCTGATGAGTTTGGTCTATTTTTACCCAATCAGTCTCTTTAGGGGGTACCTTGTTTTTCAGGAAAACTATTACTTGTTCATTATTTTTTCATCACTTCCAGGTTAGGAGCTCCCGTTTTTGGATCCCTAGGGTATTCCTGTGTAGGCCAATTTATCATCAGCTTACACTCTGTCCATAAATCTGCTGGTACTATTATGTCAAATAGACTAGTTAGATCAATCCACAAAACTTTTGATCATTTTACAAACCTATCCACTTGCCTACACCACTCGACTGGCTTTTCGCGTAGTCTAGGGAAATCATTTGTAAATGACAAAATATCTTGCCTAGTCCAAGGAACATGTACATAGCATCCTCCTAGAATTTCTCTCAAGGGACATTCTGTCACTACCTTTTCTTTTTCCCTTATGGGGAAAGGTGCAAATGTTTTATCTGAGGCATCATCTCGTTTTCTAAACCACCTACTTTTCCATTTATCTACATCTCCCCATTTTCTCAACAAAATGATTGTCTTTAATCTGAGTTATTCTTCATGGTGTGTTTAATTTTTCAATATCTTTTTCAGAAAAATCTACTCTGTAGGGCTTATGTAAGGATTTTACTCTTTCCATGTCTATACCCATTTCATTTGCCACTTCCTCTAGTCTTTCATGTAGACTCTTTGCTCTCCATGTTATGCTTTTACATAGAAATAGTAATTCTTCATCCTGATAATTTTTTAGCTTTTCTGTGGGGATTGTCCCTACTATTAATTCTTCCAAAACCATCCTTAGCTTGGCCACATCTATAGATTGAGATTATCTGTCTTTTCTCTGTAAACTTCTTAACCATTCGCTTAATTCATCTGAAGTAGGACCTACTGGTTTCTCCTCATTACCACGTTCTGGGCCTCTTGGAGTTTCTGATACAGAATCTGTAGTCATTATCAGTCTTTCCTCTAAACTTGGATTTACTGTCAAACTTTTTAGGCGTACTCTGTTCTGATGTACTTACTGTTTGTCTCCATGGGTTCTCGTCTGAATTTATCCTTGGCCTCTGTTTGTTACTGTTATAAGGGACTGTTAGACAATGCTCATTATCCTTTTGTTTATCGAAAATAGGCATTACAGGACCTATAGTTACGGGAACAGTCACAGCTTCTAAGTTCTTAGTCAATTCCTTAATCTTTTCAGTTAACTCTAAAGTGGTTTTCGCTAATTCTGTTGAATTTTCTTTACTCATTTTACCATCCTGTTTCTTCTCTATCTCTCTAAAATAATTATTTCTCCCTATATCTTGGGGTATTGGTTCAATCTTAATCTTTCGCAAAGTCTCTCTCATTGGGGCACTTGGTGTCAACATATCAGAATCTGGTTGATACGGGGGGGATTTTTATAAAACATGTCGTCAAGAACTTCATCCTCCGATTCATGCACTCCATACCCTCCCGATTCTATATTATGTCTCTTTTCTATACATTTTCTCCCGCTAACTTCTTCAGCATGTCTCACAGAAAACAAACCATCAGTCATATTTGCCCTTCGCCATCTCCTCATTCTGTCATCATGATTCTCCTGTCCCTATGATCTACCAAACATGTATCTATACCTTCCCCCACTCCTCTGTCGTTCCCTGTCATGCATCTCATCTTCCCATTCAGTCAATGCTTCGAACTGTGTTGGTCTAGGTCTCGGTTCTAGATTCATCATTCTCTCTCTCAAATTTCTTAAAACCGTTAAATTAAATGAACCATGTTCTGGAAATGCCAAAACTCCATCATCTTTTGTATACTTTGCCCAATTGTCCAACCAAATACAAGTATGATATCCGTATTTCGCAACCATAAAGGATGTGGGTGATTTTGGTGGAGGAAGCAACTGTCCCTCTCTAGTCTTAATCGGTTTGTCCTTTTTAAATAAACTCTTGATTTTCCCAAACCAGGACTTTTTCTCTTTTTCTGGTGGATCATAATACATCTTTTTGTCTTCCGTGTATCGCTAGATTTTTCCTACGACTATTCGGTTGTTTTAACCAATCGTAGCGCGATTCACACTAACACACCAGTCAGGAGCGTCTATGTCTCTTCTGATTTTCTCCAATCCCACTGCGACTCACACTAACGCACCAATCCGGTGCGTCTTCGTCACCCTGTAATTCTCCACTTCTAGTGCGGCGTACACTAACGCACCAATCAGGAGCGTCTATGCTTCTTACTGACTAGCCAATCCCTGCGCTATCTTTCTGACGTCAGCTTTTCTCGCTACTCCTGCTTCTGCTGACCCCTCCTTTACAAAAAAATTCTCGGTAAGCTCTTTACGTTCTTCTAACTTACAAATCTATTAGTAACGACATAAAAACGCCACCATTATCTGGTTCGCTAACCAAAGAATAGTCAATGACCTTTTTCACAAGAATTCCGTCTTTCCCGAGAGCAGCGCTTACCTCAGTCCTACTATGGAATCGTTACTTCTGTTGATAAAGTAGCACATCCCTCTCCTTCACCCTTCTAGCAAGCATTAGCTAACAGTTTCTCCAGAATTAAGACACCTAGTTGGAGACGCAATGCTCCTGAGAAATAAAACCAGAGTTTCACAATTAACCTGAATGCTATTTCATTCACGCACTTTCATACGGAAAATGTAGTACATTCACACAGAATTCTGTCTTTCCCAAGAACAGCGAAGTCTGTCCTCCTACAGAATTATGACACACGTTAATAAAGTAGCACTTCCCTCTACTTTATCCTTCTAGCAAGCTTAGGGAACACCTATTACCTTTCCAGTGATAAGCGTAATCAGAGTGTCTTCTGGACTCCTGGTACCTAAGACCAAAATTTCACAGGTGACCTTGGTTATCATACATTTCTCTCATACAGAAAACATCCCTAATGGAAACACACGGCGATGTTACCGAATCGAACCCAGACAATGCGTCGTGCAACTTCAATCGTTACACGTTTTCCCCGTGTACCTACAGGGCAACAACAATTCCATCTTTCCTGAGAGCAGCGCTTACCTCTGCTCTACTACGGAACCATTACAAACTTCCGACTTCCTACATCCCAGAAGCCGTCAAACAACATAAAACTGTTAATACATAAACCAATACTTTCAATATCAATAAGCAATTTAGAAGCAATAATCACCAAACCAAAACAATAAAAACCATCATCTTGCTACCAGAAAAACTGATACAGCGCAAAACCACTAGCAACCGAAAACAACCCGTACCGGTATCCTCCCTGCGTCACAGACCCAAAATCAAACTAAACTCATTCACACATCCAGTCATTGGTGGGGCCCATAACACCAACACTCACACGTCACTTCCACACCGGTCTGCACACACAGGAGGGATGAGTGGTTCAAGCGCCAGACATGTGAGGGGAACACCTTATAACCTATAGGGAAGGAAAAGTCATTTACAAATATACATCAACGGCATTTCTCCTACAGATTCTCAATCCTAAAACATCAAGCCACTCCTCCCCCTTCGGTCGATCGGACCAAATTAGTTGGATTGGTTGATGGTGATTTAGAACCAGCTAAAACACATTTCAAGACTTCAGAATCTATCTCTTAAATAAAACTCACAACTCATAATTTCTCGTTAATCAATAATTTGCTTATCTAAATTTTTCATAATATTTTGAAATCGCATTTGTCTCGTCAAAGTTTTAGAAAGTTTATCAAATTTCTAGTAAATCGCAAAATGTTATATTTATCTAATCTGGCTATTTGGAGTCCTCTAATTCATTGGCTCTGCATAATTTTGTCGTAAATTGTCCGAAAGCAAGCCAAAGCTCAAAGTTCTATGCTCAGCACGCTACAGTCCCAATGATCGGCAAAGGACCAAAGACGTGCAAGCATCTATCATTGCCCGTGGATTTAGGAAAGTTCGCAGCCATCAGGTAATCGGGCAGTATCTGGACCTTCAAGATTCAGGAAACGCAGCGCACCTCCTGAGTGGCATCGATCGTTGATGAGCAGCCCTCTCTATTCTACCATGCATTTTCATAATAAAATTGAAGCAAAGATGATACATTTTATATTTTAGCACTGTTGTGATTGGCCGGTTGTGATCGATCGATGTAAGTTTTTGTGATCTTAATACAGTTCGAGGGGTGAGGTCATGAGTTCATTTAGAAGTCAGTCTGTTCCGGTTTTTTATTGTGAAGTCGATTGTTCTCGGTCTTGGTTGTTTTCCCACTGTGGCCTTGTTCTGGTACATGGCGAACACAGGTCATGACGAGGTTTAGGAGAATTCTTTACGCAAGCGCAGTTCACTTCGCGCCTCGTGGGACAGTGGCCACTTCGTCGTGTAGCATCAGCGTCCATCTTTGATTTAGGCCCAAACGCCAACTTAAGCGAAACAAACACAAAAGAGTAATTAATACATAGAAATAATAAACCTAATGTTAATCCCTCTATGTGCCTGTATTTATCTAGCATATAGCAACATTTAAAGCAATTATATTCACCGCTTTGGTCCTCTTCTTGGGCAATATTACAAGACATTAAAAAAGCAACATATATCATGCAGTATTCTAATTACTACATATACTACTTGTTAGTATGCGTATGGATTTTAGTCATAAAGGTTATTTAGCCACACAAAATGCAAATCCCACGTGTAATTTGAATATTAATAATGTTGATTAATAATCATGCAAACTCATTTAATAATATTATAATTAATGGATTATTTAATTAATAATTTTCATGCAGAATGGGGGAGGTATCCAAAATGTTGTACTACCCGCTCCATCAATCCCCCCTTTGGTGATTTTATCACCACACCATTAACATTTTGTATCAATTTGTCAAGAAAACAAAATGAATTCTTTTAGATTAATTCACAATTCTGTTTCCCCAATTTCTTCTCTTCTTGCTGTTTTATACATATTGTCTTTCATTTCTTCTAATTCTATTTCTTCAAATTCCCTCTCTTGTCTCTTATGCTGTCTTCTTTTCAAATTTTCTCTTTTTAACTTTTTCTGTATTTTCTTTCTTTTATGACATAAACATCCTAGTCTTAAGATTAATACATAAAATCACACATGTTAATGGAAATAGGATTCTACCTATAAATGTACCACCTAATTTAATAGAAGAAAGTTTCTTTCCAATCTTTTCCCAAATACTTTCAACCTCCAGTGGTGTAATTTCCTCATGCAATTCAGTTATATTTCTAATGTAGATCTTTAGATCTTTATTTTCGTCCGGAATGTAAGTACAACAATGTTGAACTTTCAACATTCCACAGACTCCACCCTCTTTTGCCAATATTATATCAAGGGCAAGTCGATTTTGCATTACCATGGCACGCATGGCAACCATTTCAGTATTTACCAATAAGAATCCTCCAGCTGTTCTTGTTGACAAACGATCCACTACTGTTGATAGCTTTCTGATTTTGTGTGCATTCAGAGATATTATCTTATGATATCTCGAAAACGAGTGGGGGTCCAAGGGATAAAGTTTACAGACTCTAATAGTTGTGAAATCCCCAAATCAACACTATAATATATATAAACAACTATGAGTCTCATACAATTGAAGACCTTGACACAAGAGTAAAGGTGATGCTAAAAGTAGTGGAGCTGCGAATTCATGTATGCATATATGTGTGTATGCATAGGTGTAAAATTCCCATCATCCACCCAAAGTGGTTAGCTTCATCATCTGGGAATCAAGGACTTATTAGAGAACCATCTTCTACTTGGCAATTTGTAGATCTTGGTCTCTTATGTGTCCCAAACCAGTGGCTAGTATATTGTTGTTATTGGATGATGAAAGGGTGTGATGGTTGCAGTGCTCGTGATAAGTGGTAGTGTCTAGGTGCTATTTAAAAAATGTCTAACAAGGCACTAAACACATTTTATTAGATCGCTACCTTGTTGACAAAATCTAAAAACAGTGCTATAACAGTTTCAACGATATAATAACTGTGATGGAAAAAAAGGGTCCACATGTTTCTGCTATCGGATGAAATTCATCCAAGCTTTCGTCAGGACCAAATAAGCTACTGCAAAATGAATTGATACTCAAGTGAGCAGTGAAGTGGTGAATACAACCTGGACCCAATTGAAGGGCCAAGAAGCTCTGTGGGAAGTAATTTTACTTCACTGACCTACACAGGTGAGAAAAAGAGAAGAAAGAAAACACAACATAGCAAAAACCCTTAACAAAGTGGTATTTTCAAGGTCAACATTTAGCATCCAGAAAATGTATACAGTATGCAAATACTCATAAGTGTATCAAGACTGTGATGTCTATGTAGTTAGGTAAGGTAAATAGAGTTCATAGCACTTACCCAATTTGTGATGGGTGTGCACCTCACCTCACCTGGCCACTGCTCAGGTTTAGGAAGGCCCCGCTCTGTAAAACAATCAGAGGGTACAGAAGTGTTACTACCCAGATTTTGGGCAATTTGAACCGCTAAAGCCCACTCCGCGATGTGCCAGAAAAACGCCTAAACCCACAGAATGTCATTCGAATGCTGCGTAATAAATGAAATCATTAGGCATTGTTGGCTCAAAATGAGCTGTGTAACCGCCGTTGTATCGACTAAAAGGAACCCGACTTGCGGGAGCAATCGGGTCTGTTAAAATAAAGCCGTGCCTCTGTCAGAATGCCCAGAGAGCACGAACGATAGGAAAAATACGCTTGCTTACTGACATTGGACAGGGTGAGGAATTCATTCAGAGATATTCCCACTGCTGGTATCAATGCTCCAAAAATGTCTCCTACAATTTCTGATTCTCTTTTTCTACGTGTTAGTAGACTACCTAACTTATGTACACCATTTTCTCCTCTTCCCATGTGGAATATCTTTGGGGAAAACCAGACCTACATATCATGTGCCGTACCAATGGTCTGGCAACTGATAATATGCCTTATTCCCGCAGATAAAATATAACCCATGAAAAACTGGATCATTTCCTCCTTTAAATCCCCATCCACCCATGATTCGGTATGTATCATGGCACTCACTGTTACCTACAAAGTAATTATCATATGCAGTTTGATTCCTTCTAATGCACAACTTTTCTTTCTGAGGCCAATCTAAAGCCATAGTTGGACTAGCTTCTCCCTTCAAGTGTTTTTCCATTTCAACATCCCAGACTGTCTTTTCCTCTTTTCCCTCAGATGCTTTCTTTTGCATTTTCAATCTCCTTTCTTCAACCATATCCAAGAACGTCTTTTCCTCTTTCTTTAAACTGCAAGTCAAATTATTTCTAAATATATATTCTAATGTTAGATCTTTAGTTTCTAAGAAAATTCACCTAACACCTTTGCAGGCTTTACTTTATTCAATTTGTTAACTGCAGGTACTTGTGAAAATATGTTATCTACATCTGAAAAATAATATTCTAATTTCCCTATTTTATAAAACAAACTAGCTATCACACTACATGTTATTCCATTGTTTACTGGAAGGTGATGGTAGGTCACTCCCTCCGATACAGATGCAGGTAGCTGCATGCAAATGTAGCAGTCTCTCACATCCATTGTCTTTACATATTCATACAGTAGTTTCGAAAACACATTGTTAGAGAAATCATTTATGGACCTATCTTTATGTAGATAATTCCTATCTATTTTAGTCGGATATACTCTCTGAATCTTTTCTATATTGGTTTTATTCTCACTATTTCCTTCTACTGTTTCTGGCGTAACTTTAAATGACATTATCAAAGCTAATACACTCCATAAAAGCATTAGTAATCCTGTACAACAACAACACATTTTAAACCATCGATTTAGAAATACACATTTAGCTTTTCTACTTTCTGTGTTTGCCATTTTCGTAAAAATGATCAGTGTCTTTTGACTTAGCCTCTTCTAATTCACAACTAGTTTTGTCTAACCCAAGGCTCTAAGCACCTACTTGGTTCTATCGGTTATGTCTTTTCCAGTATTCTATTTTCTTTCCATTAGCAGCATTTTTTCTTATTCAGTTTGGCATTTGATCGTCTTTCACTTTTCTCTTGTAATCTTGATACAGAACTTCCTGAACATCCGTCTCTTCTCCAATATTGGACAAGATAACTCTCAGGATTTCCGATTCTTCTTCCTCAACAACTTCCGGTACAGTCACCTCTGGATGTTCTTGGCTATCCGCCTCTTCTTTTATTTCAGGCAGGGCCACATACGACCATTCTGGCGACTTATACTTCTGGTTAAGCTTTCTCGTTCTTTTGTTTTCCTCTGCTGTAGTTATTTTCTCATTTTTTGATTTTTCTTGAGTTGATACTTCATTCACCTGCTCTGCTCTTGGTGAATTCACTCGTGTCAGTCGATATCTTAATCTCTTTATCTTGTTTGGCCAGATTTCATTTCTAGCTGGTCTTTTCGATTTATTTCCTTTATCATTCTTTTCAGCTCTCCATGCTTTTTTTCTCAAGACTCGACCTTCTGGTACTTCTTCATCACTTTCCTCTGATTCTGTTTCAACTTGCTTTTTGCTTTCAGCTGTTCTTTCCACCACTTCTTTTATTTTCCCTACTTCTGTCCCTCCTTGTGGTTCTTGCACACAATCTTCCTGCTGACTAATTGTCCCTTCCTCTAACTGGATGTACGAATTCCCTACAACTCCTCGGGGGTCTTCCGCAAGAATCTTTCCCTCTCTTTCTGTATCTTGCACCTGTTCATCTACTTTTGTTATTTCAGGTGGAATTTCTCTCAGCTTTCCATCAGGAACTTCCTTATCAACAATTTCTTTGCTTGTCTCTTCACTGCTTTTCTCTTTTCTCCAATGTACCTGTGCTTGTTCAGTCTCTGAGTCTGAGCTGGTATCCAAAATCTGCAATTTTCTTCTCAAGGGAATATTTTCTGGGGCAACGATCAAACTTGGTTCCGACTCCCCCCTTTCAGGATTTTCTCTTGTTCTTGTTTCTTCAGCATCCGTTTCAGAACTAGTCTCTGACTCCTCAAAATATTCTCCTTCTTTGTTATCCACTGGATTTGGGATTCTCAGTGTGTGACTAGCATGAATCCAGTTCTTGCTCCCAGCACACTTCACAGCTGTTGTTGTAGTCAAAATCACTTGTCGTGGTTTTCTCCAACGTGGGACCAGACAGTTCCTTCTTCTGTGTACTTTAATTCTCACCCAGTCTCCTGGGCTCAGATCATGAGCTTGCTTCTTTTCAAGGGTGGTGGCATCCAATCCAACCTGATGAAACACAGAATGAACTGCGTCAGCCAGCCCCTTACAGTAATCCAACACCAAGTCATCAGCTTGTTGACCGGTATGAATACATGACGCATTGCTCTTCCCATGATAATTTCATGAGGGCTCAAACCCGTGTTCCTATCTGGAATAGATCTAATAGTCATGAGTACCAGAGGCAAGACATCAGGCCATTTCAAACCTGTGGCTAAACACATTTTTCCCAAACTGTTTTTAATGGTGCCATTCATTTGTTCCACCACACCAGAAGCCTCTGGGCGATAGGCACAGTGTAGTTTCTGTTGTACATTCAATGCTTCACAAATCAATTTCATGATCTCATTATGGAAATGCTTTCCTCTATCTGATTCAATTGTGACTGGGAACCCGAATCTAGGAATGAATTCCCTCAAAAGCAGTTTTGCTACTGTGATTCCATCACTCCTTCTTGTGGGATATGCTTCTACCCATCTAGAAAATAAACAGACCATCACTAGAACATGAAATCAATCTGCATTCTGGTGAAAGGCCCTCCTTCTCGACCTATCGTTACTAGACTTACCACTGTTTTCCTTCCAGGATTGAACGGCTGACATATAAGACATCTTTGACAAAGGCTCTCAGCTACAAATCTGAATTTTGCATTGTACCAAGTTTGCTTAAAGGACCTAATCATCGTGTCTCTCCCTATGTGCCCCTGTCCAAGATACATCCGTGCCATGGCAGACACCATGCTATCAGGCATGACTGGTCTTCCATCTCAATATACCCACACATGATCTGTTTCTCTTGGTGCAAATTCTGCTTTTACCCACTGTCTCATTTCCTCATCTCCTGCTTCTTCCTGCAATTGCCTCACTTCCTCCCAAGTACTCACAACATTAGTAAACAGTAGGGGGCAAGAATTCATCTCTCTTTCTTTAGCCCTGTTGATTGAATTTTGATTCTGAGCACAATATTGAGCCATATCGTTGGCATATTTATTACCAACTGCGACATAATCTCCTGTCTGAACATGGGCAGCTCACTTCACAACGGCCAATTGCTTAGGCAGCTGTTTCGCCTCAAGCAACTTCCCAACCACTTCTGCATTCTTTATAGGCGTTCCACTTGAAGTCAGTAATCCTCTCTGCAGCCATATCTGACCGAAATCATGCACAACACCAAAGCCATACTGACTATCAGTTATCACAGTCACTCTCACATTCTTTCCCAACTTGCATGCTCTAGTTAAGGCTATAAGTTCAGCAACCTGGGCTGATTTTACTCCCTTCAGGTAAGATGCTTCCATTACTGCTGCAATCGTACATACTGCATAAGCTACACTTAGAATTCCTTCGTCTGTTCTCAAGCATGACCCGTCCACAAACATCACAAAGTCACTTTCTGACAATGGTACATCTTTTATATCAGGACGTGGTTTGGTACAGAAATAGAGTACATCCAAACAATCATGATCCACTTCGTCTCTGACTTCTACATTCTCAGCATCTGGCAGTAATGTCGAAGGATTTACATTCAAACATCTCACAAAGCTCACATTTGTTGCCCCTAATATGACCTTCTCATATTTAGTAAGCCGACTATGTGTCATGAACTGAGTACGGCTCCTTGTTAAAAGGATTGCCACATCATGAGGTACAAACACTCGCACAGGATATCCCATCACAATTCCTTCACTCTGATCCAGACTCTTACAAGTAGCAGCTACTGCTTTCAAACAACCTGGCAACGCTACAGCTACAGGGCCTAACATAGCTGAAAAATATGCAATTCGTCTTCTCAATTTTCCATGTTTCTGTATTAGTACAGAGAGTGCACATCCATTCCTCTGACTGCAATAAAGCTCGAACTCCTTCTCATAATCAGGCATTCCTAATGCTGGCGCTTCACACAAACTGTCTCTCAACTTTTTAAAAGCTGCTAGTTCTTCCCTATTTAAGTCTTTTACATCACTTCTCGTCAGGCGTACCAAAGGTTTTGCAATCAGGGAAAAGTTACTTATCCACTGACGACAATATCCAACTATCCCAAGAAACATTCTCACCTCTTTTTGCGTAATTGGAGCTCTCATTCCTTTTATTATCTTGATCCTGTCTGTAGTTATCTTTCTCAGTCCTTTTTCAATTTTGTGACCTAAATATTGTACTTCTTTCTGACAAAATTGCAATTTCGATGGGGATACTTTAAGTCCTCTATCTGCCAAATGATTTAGCAATGCTATGGTGTCCATTACAAAAGCTTCTCGAGTCTTTGACGCCACAAGTAGGTCATCAATATATTGGACTAACACTGAATTCTCGGGCATTTCTAGGTCTTCTAAGGACTTTTTCAATATCTGATTAAATATCGAGGGGCTCTTTGTATACCCCTGTGGGATTCGGCACCAAGCCAAAATACGTTCACCAAAACGGAACGCAAAAATTTGCTGACTATCATGGTGCAACGGGATGGAAAAGAAAGCATGGCATAGATCAATCACTGTATACCATTCTGCATCATGTGGAATCTGATACAAAATCACAGATGGATTCGGGAAAATAAGACAACATGACACAACAATTTTGTTTATCTTTCTCAAATCTTGCACTATTCTAAACTTTCCATTAGGCTTTTTCAGTCCCATAATTGGTGAATTACACGGACTACTCATTATTTCTCTCAGGATACCTTGTTTTACCATTTTCTCGATTATGGGAGTAACTCCTTCAATTATCTTGGGTGTCAATTTATATTGAGGAACATTTGGATAGCTTACTCCTTCCTTCACTGTTATTTTTACGGGATCCACATTTTTCATTAATCCTACATCTTCTCCTGTGAAATCCCAGACTTCTGCTTTTACTGTCTGTTTCAATTCTATTGGTAGTTTGTCAGGGTTGAATACAGCAAAGGCTTCAGTAATCTCAGTTTCCATATTAGCCATAGTCATTTTATACAGTAAGTCTTCATCAGTGGTCTCAAATGCTATCCCATCAGAGGTACAAAATATGGTGCAATTCATTTTGCACAGTAGGTCTCTGCCTAACAAATTTACAGGACTTGAATCGCACACGACAAAGTGGTGCATTTCGGAAAATTTCCCTATATTAACTTTTACTGGTTCTGTTAGACATGTTTTGATCTGTCTGTTGGATACTCCAACTACTTGGATTGTTTCGTCCGAGAGAGGAAGATTCTTAACATCAGCTGACCTAACAGTTGAGCGAGTAGCACCAGTATCTACCAGGAAAGTAATATTTTCATCATTTACCTTTCCGTCCACAAAAGAGCCTGTCTGGTCTACTTCTAGAGTTGTGCCAAGTACGCACTCTTCTTCGTCCCTTCGGCACCGTCAATAACCTTCTTCTGACTCACTCTCATCGCGTTGTAGCCAATACTGCGAAACAGCGCTAGCGCGCGGCAGCTTGGTTACCTGTTCTTCGTTGTAGAATCCTGTCTCATTACTGTATTTCTGTGAATTTACGCTCTGTGGAAAAGGCGGTTTTGGCGACCAAATTCTGTTGGGTAGCAACCTGCTGCTGTCGCTGCGGTTGACAACTCACCTCTTTCTGGACCTGTGGATTCAATGATGCATTATCACTATTAGTATTCGGGGAAAATTTACACTCGGATTTCCAGTGCCCTATTCTTCCGCAATTATGACATGGTCATTTCTTTTTGGCTTCTTCTATATTGAATTGTCCCTTTCCTTTTCCAGCATTAAATGTAGGTTTTGATCCTGCACTACTTGCTTGTTCAATCAGCTGAGCTTCCTGTCTTTCTGCCACTTTTACTTGTGCCCACATAGCCTTTTCTTTTAATTTACGCTGCTTGGCTTCAATTTCATCACTAAAATATTTTGCATGTCTTAGTACTTCATCTATTTTCTTATTTTGCCAATCCACTGTATGCTGTTTTATCATTTCTCTAATTTCAGGACGTAGACCATATACAAATCTGTATACAAAATGACTCAAATCTTTTTCAATCAAATTTTCATCACCACTAAACTGTTTAAAGGCAAGGATTAACCTTTCGTAATACGCATGCAGTGACTCCTTAGTTTCCTGATGAGTTTGGTCTATTTTTACCCAATCAGTCTCTTTAGGGGGTACCTTGTTTATCAGGAAAACAATTACTTGTTCATTATTTTTTCATCACTTCCAGGTCAGGGGCTTCCGTTTTTGGATCCCTAGGGTATTCCTGTGTAGGCCAATTTATCATCAGCTTACACTCTGTCCATAGATCTGCTGGTACTATTATGTCAAATAGACTATTTAGATCAATCCACAAAACTTTTGATCATTTTACAAACCTATCCACTTGCCTATACCACTCGACTGGCTTTTCGCGTAGTCAAGGGAAATCATTTGTAAATGACAAAATATCTTGCCTAGTCCAAGGAACATGTACATAACCTCCTCCTGGAATTTCTCTCATGGGACATTCTGTCACTACCTTTTCTTTTTCCCTTACGGGGAAAGCTGCAAATGTTTTATCTGAGGCATCATCTCGTTTTCTAAACCACCTACTTTTCCATTTATCTACATCTCCCCATTTTCTCTACAAAATGATTATTAGGCACATGCATCAATCTAAGAAATAGCGAATCCTTATTAGCGGTAAATAAGGAATCGCAAATAAGGACTCGCTATCTCCTATGCATGACGCAGATACCGGAAAAGTACCGATTCGCTAAAGATCGCTAAACGCGTTAGCGAAAATGACAAAAAAATCGCAATTTTCTGAAAACACTCATTTAGCGATCTCGCAATTAGCGAGATCGCAATTAGCGAGATCGCTAATTGCGAGATCGCTAATTGCGAGATCTCTAATTGCGAAAGTCGCATCGGGAACAGCCTGATGACATCAGAACCAGGAAGTAACTCTTCCCATGGTGCATTCTGTGTCCAGAAGAAGCCAGAGCAGGAAGCTGAGTGCCTGCAAAGAGCTGTGCAGAGGACCACTGAATATCCAGACTACTGACAACCCAGGAAATGGCAAATAGATCTGCTGAGGAGGGTGCAGGTGCCAGGAAGAGAAAACTGAAGTTCAGTGAGAGGGAACTGGAGTACCTCATAGAAGATGTGGTGAAGAGCCATGACAAGCTCTTCGGGAAGCTCTCCTTGAAAGTCCCAGAGGCAGAGAAACGACGCCTCTGGAACAAGATAAAGACAAGGGTAAATGCTGTGGGTGTGACACACCGCAGCATAGATGACCTAAAAAAACGCTGGTACAATTTGCGCAGCCGTGCAAAGGAGTGCATCGCCCAGAGGCTAAGGGAGGCTAAGAGCACCGGAGGAGGACCATCTACAGTCCCGGACAACACAGCCCTGGAGGACCTGGTCAAGGGCACTATCCTGCCTGAAGCTGCTGCGGGGGTCACGCAGTTGGATACATCCGGCGCAGCCTGCAGTACTGAAGGTAAGAGGCACAATGATACACCCATCAATGTACATCATAATAGCGCCCATACAGGAATACGAAGGCAGGCAGCTGTAACCAACCCCAGTCCACAGTCCATATACAGTAACTGATGCATCATGGAAGTTGTAGTCCCCTGAACCAATCATTGAGTCACATAGCACATAGTGAGACCATTGTGGCCAAGATGCATTTCAGACAGGGAATACAGAGAGTGAGAACGTAATAGCAGACATAATCACAATGTAGCAAAACTTTATCCAATGAAACATTAATCCTGCACTGTTTCACACAACAGGTGCTGAGGAAGGAGACAGTGATGACAGCAAATGTGGGGAGCACGTCCAGTCCACCGCAGACACTGCCATCGCAAGACCAGTCACACCTCCCAGCACATCCCAGGCAACCACACGACGCAGGGCTACTGTCCCTCCCATGCAGCCAATGGAGAGCTCTCCTGAACCAGAAAGGGCAACTGCAGAAGGGGCGCCTCGGGTCCGGTCCACCACCACCACCCCGCAGACACCCGTCCCGACGAGGCGTAGACGCAGGGCAAGGGGCCAGACAACTGCGCATAAGCCATCTACACCAAATGTCTGGGGACCAGTTGAGCTGCAGATGACAAGGGTGCAGCGCCTGCAGGCATGCCACATGGGGGCCATCAGCCTTCAAATGTCCAAACTGAACAAAAACCTCTTCACCATGGCAGAGCGCATGAGTGCCCTCACTCAAGCTGTTGTGGAGGGCAACAGGGACACCAACGCAACATTTCACGAGCTCGTGCGTGTGATGCAGGCGGGACAGATTAACGAGCGAAGGAGGCATCGCCAATTCATCGGGCGCCTGTCTGGATTGACACGCTCAAACCTCAAGTTGAGCAATGCCACAGCACTGCTGTCACGTCGGTCGGTGGCAATGCAAATCGACATGGGGCATTGTTGTGGGGACGTGGCCAGGGCCCTTGGACAGGTTACAACAGCTGTTGAGCAGATCCAGGCAGGTGTAGGTGGCATCAGCACTGCCACTGGCGATGAGGGGAGTGAGGGGGCATCCAGCGTAAGCAGCATGTCTGCGCCAGTCAGCACCGGCAGAAGGTGTAGTGCACGCCGTTTGACGCCTACAATTCCACCAATGGGTGAGGAGGGCGCAGCAGGAGATAGGCGCCTCGGTGTGCGTGGGAGGAGGTGCTGAGCAGTGACATCCTTCCGGACAATTGGCCATGGTGACGTAACCATGGTCAGGACCTACAGAGGGACTGACAATTGACTCCCAAACCTTGTTCATCATCGTGCCTCGGTACATGACGTCAATGTATCCTCAGGCTACATGTCTGTTCAGACACCCAAGAATCCATGTGCAAGTGACAATAAAACTTAGCATTTGATGGATGATCGTGCCTGTCTCATTAATACGTACCTTTGTTGTGATGTTGGGTGATGTGGGCACGTATCAACAGCCCCGCCGCATAGCTTCCATGATGCTGGTGTAGTGGGTGTACAGGGGGCTGATTGGCCGCAGTGCTGTGGTTATCTATGGGTATGCGTATCGTGGTAGCTACGATGGGCTACATTGCACCTGCTGCCACCTTCCGACAGCAGGTCACCGGCTGGTCCTGCATCGCAGCCCTAGGTCTGTGCAGGATGTGGAGGCGACTCTTGACCTATCCAAATGTCCTTTCAATCACATTACCTGTGCTTGTGTGTGGTACGTTGTACCGCAGCTCCAGTTGTGCGCCTGTGTGCAACTGTGGAGTCAGGATATCGTACCTCACCGCGCATGCACTATCACCTACAGGGTAGCGTGGAATGTGTATGTGTCAGGTTTGCATTGCCATTACAGTGTGCTTTAGTGTGCATGAGTATATTGTCTGACCTAGCAGGTGTCCCTCGGCATGTCCCCCCCTGAGCAGGCGTGTGTGAATGCCAATGTTTCGGAAGATGTATGGATCATTGATGCTCCAAGGAGATTGCGCTGCGATATCCGACATGATGTCATCCACATTGCACATTGGTTGGACGTAGATGGAGTGATAACAATTCCTGTTATGGAAGCTCTACTCATTGACTGATGGTGGACATATGGGTCGTGTGGGCTATCTCGCCATTCAACTCACATCAGGGAACTGTGCAGTCATATTTGTATGGAGTCTTGGTGGAATCAATTCCTGTTGGGTTCTGGAGAGGCTGATGTGGTCGTGGGTCTGAGTCATCATGGCAGGCAGGGAGGTTATCTGGACACGTGAGTGGGAGCCCAGTGATACCCCTCCCACTAATGCCACTACACCCTGGACACCTCATGATGCTGTGGGTGCAGGCAACATTACAACTGGACATTGGGACCCTTAGCATGGGTCCTCTGTGTTTAGCGCAGCATTGGTGTTGTCAATTTGGATTTGTGGGTGAGTTGTATTGCAGCGTTGATCATGTACTACTCATATCAGTCCTCTTGGGTGTGTCACATCTGAGTGATGCGCAGGCAGTATGCCCTCTCCTGGAATCTCCGTCTGACCTGCCCTGCTGCATGGGTCCTCATCCCCCCATCACACATGTTGTGTGCCGCCTTTGTGTGCGTCCTACATGGACTCATTGGTTAGTTGCAATAGCCCTCACCAGCTCCATCATTGTTTTTGCTTAGAAATGAGACAGAAATATTTTTACCACCTGCTTCTGATACTCCTTATTCTGCACTTGCTAAATAGCGATTTTGGGAGAAATCGCTATTAGCGACTTTTGATGCATCCATTTGCGGGTTAATTCTGCGATTCCTTATTTGCTCCCGCAATTCTGGTTGGTGCTGATTCCGATTCGCTAACTCTCGGGGATCCCGGTAATTGTGAGTCGGTATTTTTGCGAATTTCGGGGATTTGTTTGATGCATGGGAAATAGGTGGTTTGCGCTCGCAATTAGCTACTCGCAAATTTTGCGAGCTGTATTAGGCTTGATGCATGTGCCAGTATGTCTTTAATCCGAGTTATTCTTCATGGTGTGTTTATATTTTCAATATCTTTTTCAGAAAAATCTACTCTGTAGGGCTTTTGTAAGGCTTTTACTCTTTCCATGTCTATACCCATTTAATTTGCCACTTCCTCTAGTCTTTCATGTAGACTCTTTGCTCTCCATGTTATGCTTTTACATAGAAATAGTAATTCTTCATCCTGATAATTTTTTAGCTTTTCTGTGGGGATTGTCCCTACTATTAATTCTTCCAAAACCATCCTTAGCTTGGCCACATCTTTTCTCTGTAAACTTCTTAACCATTCGCTTAATTCGTCTGAAGTAGGACCTACTGGTTTCTCCTCATTACCACGTTCTGGGCCTCGTGGAGTTTCTGATACAGAATCTGTAGTCATTATTAGTCTTTCCTCTAAACTTGGATTTACTGTCAAATTTTTTAGGCGTACTCTGTTCTGATGTACTTACTGTTTGTCTCCATGGGTTCTCGTCTGAATTTATCCTTGGCCTCTCTATCTGCTTATTACTGTTATAAGGGACTGTTAGACAATGCTCATTATCCTTTTGTTTATCGAAAATAGGCATTACAGGACCTATAGTTACAGGAACAGTCACAGCTTCTAAGTTCTTAGTCAATTCCCTAATTTTTTCAGTTAACTCTAAAGTGGTTTTTGCTAATTCTGTTGAATTTTCATTACTCATTTTACCATCCTGTTTCTTCTCTATCTCTCTAAAATAATTATTTCTCCCTATATCTTGGGGTATTGGTTCAATCTTAATGTTTTGCAAAGTCTCTCTCATTGGGACACTTGGTGTCAACATATCAGAATCTGGTTGATACGGGGTGGATTTTTATAAAACATGTCATCAAGAACATCATCCTCCGATTCATGCACTCCATACCCTCCCGATTCTATATTATGTCTCTTTTCTATACATTTTCTCCCGCTAACTTCTTCAGCATGTCTCACAGGAAACAAACCATCAGTCATATTTGCACTTCGCCATCTCCTCATTTTGTCATCATGATTCTCCTGTCCATGTGATCTACCAAACATGTATCTATACCTTCCCCCACTCCTCTGTCGTTCCCTGTCATGCATCTCGTCTTCCCATTCAGTCAATGCTTCGAACTGTGTTGGTCTAGGTCTCGGTTCTAGATTCATCATTCTCTCTCTCAAATTTCTTAAAACCGTTAAATTAAATGAACCATGTTCTGGAAATGCCAAAACTCCATCATCTTTTGTATACTTTGCCCAATTGTCCAACCAAATACAAGTATGATATCCGTATTTCGCAACCATAAAGGATGTGGGCGATTTTGGTGGAGGAAGCAACTGTCTCTCTCTAGTCTTAATCAGTTTGTCCTTTTTAAATAAACTCTTGATTTTCCCAAACCAGGACTTTTTCTATTTTTCTGGTGGATCGTAATACATCCTTTTGTCTTCCGTGTATCGCTAGATTTTTCCTACGACTATTCGGTTGTTTTAACCAATCGTAGTGCGACTCACTCTAACGCACCAGTCAGGAGCGTCTATGTCTCTTCGGATTTTCTCCAATCCCAGCGCGACTCACACTAACGCACCAATCCGGAGCGTCTTCGTCACCCTGTAATTCTCCACTTCTAGCGCGGCGTACACTAACGCACCAATCAGGAGCGTCTACGCTTCTTACTGACTAGCCAATCCCAGCGCTGTCTTTCTGACGTCAGCTTTTCTTGCTACTCCTGCTTCCGCTGTCCCCTCCTTTACAAAACTTTTCTCAGTAAGCTCTTTACGTTCTTCTAACTTACAAATCTATTAGTAACGACATAAAAACGCCACCATTATCTGGTTCGCTAACCAAAGAATAGTTAATTACCTTTTTCACAAGAATTCCATCTTTCCCGAGAGCAGCGCTTACCTCTGTCCTACTACGGAATCGTTACATCCGTTGATAAAGTAGCACATCCCTCTACTTCACCCTTCTAGCAAGCATCAGCTAACAGTTTCTCCAGAATTAAGACACCTAGTTGGAGACGCAATGCTCCTGAGAAATAAAACCAGAGTTTCACAATTAAGCTGAATGCTATTTCATTCATGCACTTTCATACGGAAAATGTAGTACATTCACACAGAATTCTGTCTTTCCCAAGAACAGCAAAGTCTGTCCTCTTACAGAATTATGACACACGTTAATAAAGTAGCCCTTCCCTCTCCTTCTAGCAAGCTTAGGGAACACCTATTACCTTTCCAGTGATAAGCGTAATCTGCCTTCTGGACTCCTGTTACCTAAGACCAAAATTTCACAGGTGACCTTCGCTATCATACATTTCTCTCATACAGAAAACATCCCTAATGGCAACACACGGCGATGTTACCGAATCCCAGACAATGCGTCGTGCAACTTCAATCGTTACACGGTTTCCCCGTGTACCTACAGGGCAACAACAATTCCGTCTTTCCCGAGAGCAGCGCTTACCTCTGCTCTACTACGGAACCATTACAAACTTCCGACTTTCTACATCCCAGAAGCCGTCAAACAACATAAAACTGTTAATACATAAACCAATACTTTCAATATCAATAAGCAATTTAGAAGCAATAATCACCAAACCAAAACAATAAAAACCATCATCTTGCTACCAGAAAAACTGATACAGCGCAAAACCACTAGCAACCGAAAACAACCCGTACCGGTATCCTCCCTGCGTCACAGACCCAAAATCAAACTAAACTCATTCACACATCCAGTCATTGGTGGGGCCCATAACACCAACACTCACACGTCACTTCCACACCGGTCTGCACACACAGGAGGGATGAGTGGTTCAAGCGCCAGACATGTGAGGGGAACACCTTATAACCTATAGGGAAGGATAAATCATTTACAAATATACATTAACGCCCTTTGTCCTACAGATTTTCAATCCTAAAACATCAAGGCACTCCTCCCACTTCGGTCGATCGGACCAAATTAGTTGGATTGGTTGATGGTGATTTAGAACCAGCTGAAACACATTTCAAGACTTCAGAATCTATCTCTTAAATGAAACTCACAACTCATAATTTCTTGTTAATCAATAATTTGTTTATCTAAATTTTTCATAATATTTTGAAATCGCATTTGTCTCGTCAAAGTTTTAGAAAGTTTATCAAATTTCTAGTAAATCGCAGAACATTATAATTACCTAATCTGGCTATTTGGAGTCCTCTAATTCATTGGCTCTGCATAATTTTGTCGTAAATTCTCCGAAAGCAAGCCAAAGCTCAAAGTTCTATGCTCAGCACGCTACAGTCCCAATGATCGGCAAAGGACCAAAGACGTGCAAGCATCTATCATTGCCCGTGGATTTAGGAAAGTTCGCAGTCATCAGGTAATCGGGCAGTATCTGGACCTTCAAGATTCAGGAAACGCAGCGCACCTCATGAGTAGCATCGATCGTTGATGAGCAGCCCTCTCTATTCTACCATGCATTTTTATAATAGAATTGAAGCAAAGATGATACATTTTATATTTTAGCACTGTCGTGATTGGCTGGTTGAGATCGTCCGATGTAAGTTTTTGGGATCTTAATACAGTTCGAGGGGTGAGGTCATTAGTTCATTTAGAAGTCAGTCTGTTCCGGTTTTTTATTGTGAAGTCGGTTGTTCTCGGTCTTGGCTGTTTTCCCACTGTGGCCTTGTTCTGGTACATGTCGAACACAGGTCATGACGAGGTTTAGGAGAATTCTTTGCGCAAGCGCAGTTCACTCTGCACCTCATGGGACAGTGGCCACTTTGTCGTGTAGCGTCAGCGGCCATCTTTGATTTAGGCCCAAACGCCAACTGAAGCGAAACAAACACAAAAGAGTAATTAATACATAGAAATAATAAATCTAATGTTAACCCCTTACTAATCCCTCTATGTGCTTGTATTTATCTAGCGTATAGCAACATTTAAAGCAATTATATTCACCCCTTTGGTCCTCTTCTCGGGCAACATTACAAGACATTACAAAAGCAACATATATCATGCAGTATTCTAATTACTACATATACTACTTGTTAGTATGCGTACGGATTTTAGTCATAAAGGTTGTTTAGCCATGCAAAATACAAATCCCACGTGTAATTCGAATATTAATAATGTTGATTAATAAACATGCAAACTCTTTTAATAATATTATAATTAATGGATTATTTAATTAATAATTTTCATGCAGAATGGGGGAGGTATACAAAATGTTGTACTACCCGCTCCATCGATTGCAACCACTTGTCCCGATTGTCGCCAGACCTAACCAATCCGGCTTCATCCCGGGCATGTCCACATCGCATAACCTGCAAACTTTCTTCTCAATCCTTCATCAACCCAACCCGAATCTGCCTGCTCTCTCTGCATTCTTAGATGCAAGAAAAGCATTCGATTCCCTCAAATGGCCGTATGGCCGTTACTTTTTACCATACTGTCCAGAATTGGCAGAAGCGCTAATTTCTTTAAGCTCATTCAACTGTTTTACACTTGCCCAACCACCAGACTCAAGGTTAACGATTTGATATCAGACCCGTTACAGATATCGCGTGGCACCAGACAGGGGTGCCCCCTTTCTCCTTTGGTATTCGTGATGGCAATGGAGCCCCTCGCAGCCAGAATACGCCAGCATCACACAGCTAGGGGACGTGGCCTCTCGGACAGGGGACTGATAATGTCAATGTATGCAGATGACATTACACTATACTTCTTGCTTTAACTCAAGCCCCGATCGCGCTTAATCTGGACTTTCCACTTACCTGGGCGAGAGGTGCGGTCAAATACTTGGGGATTTGGCTCTGCAGGGATATACAGGAGATCTGGAGTTTGACATACTGTCGGCTCATTGCCTGGCTTGAGAGTAAATTAGCTATTTGGGATAGGCTGCTGCTGTCTCTGGCCTGCAGGATAGCAATTGAAAAAATGATAATTCTGCCTAAATTCTTGTATATGTTCGTCAACATCCCCCTCCCTCTCACACAAGCCTTCTTCAAGCATTTGCGCTCCCTTCTGTGTCCCTTGCCTGGGCAGGGAAACAAGCCCACATCTCTCGAAAGGTGTTGATACTACCACTAGCACAGAGAGGTCTCGGGCGCCAGACGTTGAGCTCTCTGCGTTGAGTGCACAGGCTCAATATCTCCACTCTGGACGAACCCTACTCCATTCCAACCCCATGTTGCAGTTGAGAAGGATGTCACTTTTCCTGCTCCGCTGCCGGCTGCCCTATACCACCCCTACAAAAGAACTAACACAGAGATAAATACAGAGATGACGCTGCACTGGGCCTGGGAGGGTCTCAGATGATGCGCGAATGTCCCATTGCTATACGCCCGATCAATGTCACTGGCATATCACCCTAGCTTTCCCCCACTGCAATACGTCGGATCTATCCAACGAGTCCACCAGATGGGACTAACCTCTTTTACCGATCCTTATCCAGACAATGAGTTTCTAACCAGACCGCAGAACCCAGACGGCGCATGCACTCCTATCCTAGAACTCTTCCTTTACTACCAACTCAGGACCAACTGTAGGCAAATACACGCCTCTTTTCCCTCTGCCCCACCACCGTTAGCGATGTTGGAGGGTATGCTAGTAAACCCATCACCCAAGAAATTGATCACACGCATCTATAACACTACACAACGCACGTCACCGATTATTACACCGAGAGCACTGGAGCTATGGACAGCGGATCTAGATCCTCCTCCCATTGAGAAACAATGGGCCTATTACTGCGCTCAGCTCAAATACCTATCTCCCAATTACAAACTGAGACTAATTCATTTAAAAAACCTACGTAGGCTATACGGCACACCTATGCAGTTACATAAAATGGGCCTGAGACCAAATGCCCGGTGCTGGTGTTGCGCCAACACAAAGGCATCCTTTCTGCACATAGCATGGCTCTGCCGCCCCATCTCACAATTCTGTGACAAGGCTTTCGATACTATCCACAAAGTGACTGGCTTCCAACTAGACTGCACTCCTCTGACTGCTCAACTGGGTCATGTAGCTGCAGCTCCACCGGGTGCTAGGCGTCTATCAGCCATGATGCTCCTCCTAGCCAAACGCCGCATTAAAATACACTGGGGTTCGCCAAGTACACCCAAAGTGGGCACGTGGATACATGACATTATCTACTGTCAGGAGATGCTTGCTGCATATTGGGACTTGATGCCTACCACATATAGACCTAGGGACATATGGGCCCTGTTAGAACTGGGGGTCTCTAGTTGGCAGAGGAGGGTACCTTTGACCAAATAGGGACCCTTGCTTCTAGTCAGGGAAAGGGGGTACACTTCTAAAATAACCCCTGCTCACCCCCTTGGTAGCTTGGCACGAGCAGACAGGCTTATCTCAGAGGCAGTGTGTAAAGCATTTGTGAACACATACAGTAATACAGTGAAAACACTACAAATGGACACCACACCAGTTTAGAAAAATAAGTAATCTTTACTAGACTTAACACAAGACCAAACGACAAAAATCCACAATACTGTAATAAAAAAATAGACTTTAAAATGGAAGAAATAGCTTAGTTCAATGTAGATGGTAAATGTGACACTTTACTCTCAAAGTATCTTGGATGTGTCATGCAATACAAAAAAAAGGGTCACAGGGAAGGTGATGCGTTGGTTCCTTGCTTCGGGGGAGTTGATGCATCAGTTCCTTACTGCAGCGCAGGGGAGGTGATGTGTCGGATCCTAACCGGAGAGGAGGTGATGCGTCGGTTTCTTACTGTGATCCAGTGCGATGGGACAAGATGGCGCCGCGATGCAACGATCCGGTGTGATTTGAGAATATGGCGTCTTGATGTGATGAGACAACGTTGGATATGATGCGTGCACGCCTGATGGCTGTGCGGTGACCTCGGTAACTTCTGAGCCGCGACAGGCCCTGCGACATGCTTCTTCGGTGATGCGGCGGCGACCTCGCGGCGGCGAAACGCTTCTCCGGTGATGCGACACGCCTCGTCAATGATGCAATGGCAAACAGCTGCAGCAGCGGCACGCTTCTTCAGCGATGCGACGGCAACTGCTGTGGCGATGACACGCTTTTCCTTGTTGCATCATGCTTCCAGCTCCCAGCGACTGGCAGTCTTCTCAGAGGGCCCAAACAACAGTAGGCACCTCTCTGCAGGCAGAATTCCTCAGCAAGGGAATTCAGGGGAGCTGGTGGTGAAGTCTTGTATCCCTGAGACTTCAGGCAGGAGGCAAGCACAGTCCAAGCCCTTGAAGATTCTTCTTCCAGATTGCAAAAGTACACACGAAGTTCCTTTTCTCCTTTCCTTGGCAAATAAAGTAACCACTGCAGGCCAACCCCAACAGGGTCGTCTTGATTCCCAGAAGTGATCTAAAGTTCTGGGGTCTGGGTTCCCCTTTTTATACACACAAATCCTTTGTTTCTGAAGGCAGAGAGTGTCTGTACCTATTCCAAACCAGTTCCGGGTGCATTCTGCCGGGGCACAACTTCTTCCTTTGTCAGTGTGGGCCAGGGTCGTCAGACACACCACATGAGGTGAAGCCAGCATTGTGGAAGGCAGGCACAGCCCTATTCAGGCCCAGGTGCTACTACTCCCACCACTCCTCATGCAGATAGGTCTATTAATTCCTTGTGCTGACTCACCCTTTCTCCTGGAGCCAGCCCAGCCCCTGTCACTCACAAACCAGATATGGAATACACAACCTAGCAGAGGCAGGCTTTAATGGTTAGGCAAGAAAATACCTACTTTTTAAAAGTGGTATTTTCAAACACAGTTTGTTAAAACCAACTTCACTAAAAGATGTATTTTATCATTCTGGCAAACTAAACGCGAATTTCCACCCAGTTTCCGGAGTCAGTTAGGATTATAAAGATGTTATAATCAAACTGCCCATTCTGGCCTATGGGAAAAGGTAGCCCTACAATAGTGAAAAACAAAATTGGCTGTAATTCACTATCAGGACATGCTACACACATCAGGGCATGTCTTACCTCTTACATACAATGCACCCTGCCCTTGGACCTACCTTAGGGGTGACTAATATGTAGAAAAGAGAAGGTTTAGGGACTGGCAAGTGGGTACACTTGCCAAGTCGACATGGCAGCCCCAGGCTGCACACAGGCTCTGCAATGGCAGGCCTGAGTTACATTTTACATGCTGCTTCTGTGGGTGGCACAACCAGTGCTGCAAGCCCACCAGCAGCATTTGATTTACAGGCCCTGGCAACACATGGTGCACTGTACTAGGGTCTGACAAGTAAATCAAATGAACCAATCTGGCACTTTGGCACTGAATAGCAGTGGCAAAGAGCCTAAAGCATCTAGACCAGCAAAACACATAGCAAAAATACAGGAGGAAGGGAGACCCACACCAATGGTGCCAGGTCTAACAGGCCCCATTTGTGGCATGGACCAATGCTCATAAAGAAGTAACTGCTCCCACACCTCCAGAGACCAGCACAACCAATCTCAGTACCCCACTTGACTGGCCCGCGCACCCTTCTGCATTTGCTAGATCACAATAGTACACTTAACACCCTCTATTCTTCATACTACGTCAAATTATGGACGCAGCCAAATATGCCATTAAATACCTAGGGGGGGAGAGGGATGGACTGACCTTATGATGTTCTGTCGCCCACTGACTGTCGACGGGTGTTCCCCGGACACTGCTAATCACCACCTACCTCTTACAGTTATGGATGATTTACAAAGACGCCTGCTGTAGAAAGTGAATATATAAGCTATGTTTTACTGTTTGACTCTGCTGTGAATGTGAAGTGACATATATGTTAATTACTACTGTTTGTTTAAAATCATAAATAAACTTTGAAAAAAAAAGTATTCCACTCACAATCTCAGTCTCCGGAGTCAAAAGACAGCAAGGGCCAGGTAAGTACCAAAACTGCATCACCAGCACCACAGGGTGCAGAGATCCAAAGCGGAGTTGGACCCAATACTTTCCAATGGAGACAGGGGTTGCCTGGAGCCATACTGCTTGCAGGTAAGTAGATCAGTTACAGGGGCCAGGCTTTGGGGGTTAGGTTAAGCACGGGGGAGCCACAAAGCAGCACCAAACATGCACCTCCAGTGGCACTAGGGGAAGACCAATGACAGCAGAGGTAAGTTGGGTTGTAGGGGGTCATAGGGGCACTGTCGGTTAAGCTCACCAAGGCCCAGGGGCTTCGGGTGCAGGGGTGCCTTTCGACATCGGAATATCCTTACCAAAGCCGGTCACGGTGGGGGAGCCTTTGGATTCACACTGCAGGTGCCATCGTGGAGGGCAGGGGAGGTCAGCCAATGCGGGGCAGGAGGTCAGGATCACCAGGGAGACTTCCCTGCACCAGTGAGCCACTCAGACTCGGGCCATGGGTGTCGGGTGAAGGGTGGGCTGGAGACGTGGACCTGCTTTCTGGACAGGTCTGCTGTCAATGGAAGATTGGAATCTTTTTTTAAGGCAGCACTCTTCCCAGGTTTTTAGAGGTCGCTGACTGCAAGACAGCTCACAGGGTCTGAGAAGGCCGGTAGGGCTGGGGCCAAGAAAGTTGTCGTCTTCACTCTTCTCTGTAGGGATGTCTTCTTTATTCTTAGGTCACTGCAGATCTAGTTTCCAGATCTGGGGAGCCACCTAAATACTAAATTTGGGAGCCGTTTTAGGGGAGTGGCATATAGGGCCAGTGAGAACATTACCTGAGGTGATTACACCCTCTATTATGCCACCCTCCTATGGGAGGGGGGAATAGACCTAGCCCTGTTTGGAGGGGTCTACCCATCTTCAAGATGGGGGGACTGAAAGTTGTGCTTCACATCGCCTCCCCCAACTATTCTTTTGAAATGTTCCCACCGGTTTTTCCGCCCAAAGTTGGTGTGTAAACCAGGGACTGCCATCTGCTGCTAGCAGCAGAAGCTGGGGGTCGCATTATAAAGGCATCAGGCCTTTGAAGCTTTCCTCTTCAAGGACTGGCCCATCCTGGGGCAGGAAGTATGACACCACTGCCCAAGATGGGCATTGTTTCTGGTCCCAGAGAGAAGGGGCTGTCTACCCAGGGGTCCAGAGACATGTCTGTTGGTGGCTGGCTGCCTACAGTCAGTTAGAGACCACACCAGGGTTGGTAGCTATTCAGGGGGTACCTATTATGTGCCCTCTGAGTACATGGCACAATAATCCCCTCACTGGCATCAGTGTAGATTTATTGTAAGGAGTAGTTTGGTACCAAACAATCCTGTGTTCAGTGAAGCTATCATGGTGCTGCGGAACTCGAAATGTCGAGTTCCCAGCCCATGTACTCTCTAAGGTTTTCCTTGCACTTACAATATTAGGAAAATGGACCCCAGTATTGTAGCGGCATATCTGCTCATGCAGATATGCCCTCACCTGTGCTATAGTGCACCCTGCCTTAGGGCTGTGAGGCCTTCTAGAGGGGCGACCTACCTATGCCTTCAGGCAGTGATAGCTGGCATGGCACCCAGGCAGGGTGCCATGTTGACTTTATTGTTTTCTCCCTCACAGGGGCATGCAAACTACAAGGGCAGTGGCACAGTCCTAGTGAGGGGGCCCCAAGGGACCCTCTTCAGCTCCATGGCCCTAGGTAGCCAGGGTACCATTTACTAGGGACTTACAGGGGGTAGAAGTACCAGTAGGGGGTTTATTTTAGGGAAGGAGCACTGGCACAGGGGACCTGGATGGACCCTGTGCACCACATTTGAAACCACATTACAACCAGGCAAAAAGTGGGGGGCTAACCATTCAAAAGAGGCACTTTCTCAAAAAACCCTTACTAACCCTTTACGCTACCATTACCTGAGCCCTAAAAACCCCTTACTGCCATTTTACCCTACCCAATCCTGAACCCTAAAAACTCTGAACTACCTCTGAACACTACAAAAAGAACCAGAGGAATAAGGTTGATATAGCACAAGCCAGGAAAGATTATAAAAAGGTAATTGCGGAAAGGAAACGGTTTTTGAAGCATAAGGCCAGGCAAGTTCTAAAACTCGCTTCAACCCTAAAAGACTTGCGTGCTTTTTGGGAGGTGGTTAACTTAATTTCTATGTCTGGTGATGAAATCCCTAAATTAGATGCTATAGTCCCAGCAAACGCCTGGGAAAACCATTTTTGGGAACTTTTTTCCCCGAAATCAATGATAGTAAATAGAACTTCTGCCCTAAAAAGCCCATCTGATACAAGATCTGCTCAGGCCCTAAGTAATTCAATAGAGCTGAGTGATGTACTGTTGGCTATAGAGAATAGTCGCCCAGAGAAAGCCCCGGGCATGGATAGAATTCTGGTTGACCTGTATAAGCATTTACCAGATTTTTGGGCCCCTTTGATAACAAATGTCTTAAAGGCCGCAATAGTGGGCCCATTAGTCAAGACCTGGCAAAAAGCCACTAAAGTTCCGGTTTTTAAAAAGGGGGATAAACCCCAACCTAACTGCTATTGCCCAATTTCCTTGCTCGATAGTTCAGTTAAAATCTTGGGCTGGGTAATCTTGGCCAAATTAGAACTTTGAGCGCTCTCGATTTATCAGTTTGGATTTTGGCCAGGACTTGGAACCGTGGAACAAACTTTAAAACTGGCCTTAGCTGTGCAAAAGTATACCAAAGCACAAAAGGGCTGCGTTCATCTAGCCTTTATGGACCTAACCTGTGCTTTCAACACAGTGAGCCTCATTAAATTATTGACCATAATGTTAAAAATAGGGATTGATGGAGCAATAATCAGCCTGCCCAGCTGGCTCCATGAGCAAAACTCAACTGCTATAGGAGAAATAGAGATTTGACTGAAGAATTCCCCTCTTATATAGGGGTTAGGCAGGAGTGTGTCCTGGCCCTTTTCCTCTTTTTAGTACACATAAATGGGTTGAGAGATCAACTATGTAAGGTGCAGAAGGACACCTCAAGATTTAACCCGTGCCAAATCCACTTACTACTATATGCAGACGACGCTGTCCTGATAGCTAGGACAGCAAATGGCTTACAAATACTGCTTGATTCTTTAATGTTTTTATGAGTAATCTGGGGCTAAAAGTTAATTGTACTAAGTCATTTATAATCAATGTGGTCCTAAAAAATCCAAAACAAGTACACTTTTTTGGGGGGGGTGAAGAAATTGAGAAAGTCACGTATTTTACTTACTTGGGGGTACCTTTTGATGCTGCTCTTAATTGGAAACATGCTTTAAGAATTAGAAATATGCAATTTCAGAAGTCGATTGATGCGATTTTTAGATTTGCCAAACGATTAGGTCACAAACTAACTAGATGTTATGTATTTATAAGAATAAATGCCTCTCAGTGGTGACTATTGGGGTTGGAGTTTGGGGACACATAATTTGCAAATCACTTCAAATAATAGAAAATACGTTTTTAAGAATACTTCTGTCAGTACCCCGGAGCTCCCCTGTTTCTTTCTGTCATAAGGAAGTCGGTTTGAGCTATTTGAAAGACCACATTGCATTATAACCATTGGTACTTTGGATTAAAACCTGGAAGAATCCTGAGGCAGCCCTCTGTAGGACAATAATAACAGACTGAAGCTGGATAATAGCTTGGATACCCTGGCTAAGGTATGTCAAAACGAGTTTTGCCAAGTTGGGTGTCCCAGAATATTATACAAATCCCGACACCCTAAAAAATGTATCGTCTGCCACTATTAAGTCACTCTTTTATCAAAGTCATGAGCGGGCCAGCCCTATATATAATCTGACTGGTCATGCAGAGCCTTTCTTTTAGCCTCAAAGAGAACTCGCTCTTTATTTGGAAATTGATTTAAATGAAAGGCGGAAATGTCTGTTGACTAGGTTGCGACTAAAAACTGTACATTTTTAAATAGCCTTTCCCATTCAAGGCTCATGGTTTGCATCACTCCCGGTCTGTGATAGCTGCTCATACTAAAGCACTACGCACATTATTTTATTCTGTAGATTTTATACCCACAGAGGAAGCAGTTCATCCGCCCATTATTGCTTGCAACAGGGATCAGAAATCATAAAAAGGCAATGGAATACTTACTCTCTCTAAAAACAAATGAGATTATATATTGTATTTTAAAATATCTTTTTACTGTTTTAAGATTCGCAGTAAATACTAGATATTTTTTATAACTTGTAACTTTTGTTTATATGGATTTGCTGTCTTTTATTAATGAAAACATGTATGAACAATCTTTTATGGCTCTTTTGGAGTCGAATAAAGTATTCTTGACTGACATTACAATGCCTGAACACTACCAACCCCATACTACCACTTAAAGCTACCCATTTTGGATGTCACTAGTAACACTTACCATAAGATGCCAGTTGTAGTATAGCCTCCCCAGACAGTGGTAATTTATTGCTCATATTTCAGAGTAGAAGGGTGTAGCCTCAGAAACCGAAATGTGGGAGGATAGAGACAGGGCTGATTTGGAAATGCAGTGGTGACGTTTGTTAGCAAGAGTTAGCTGATCATCCCTTCTTGAGCAGTGCCTTTGGTTGATAGTGGGTGTGGATGGAGGAAAGCAGGGCTTTCTTTTTTTGTCTCTCAAGAGTGCTGGTCCAGAAGGCAGATGGACAGCCAGGTGCATAGTCTTCACACTTCACTCTGCTTATGCTTCGGGTTCTTGTGTTTTGGAGACATCATTGTCTCTAAATGCTGTGAGAAACAGGCTGTTTCCGGGGCTTTGCATCGGCAATTAATTGGCAGCACCGACACTTATGACAGTCTGCCACATGGTAGGCTGTTTGTCTGATTTAGAGTAAGAAGAACGACAGTTGTTTACAAATGCAACATACCGTAGAAATTACTACTATCAGCCGCCCATGTATATAGCTTTGAAGGCCTGGAATAGTCTAAATTATCACAATTGTAGGGTGTGAAGCTGGTTTGGTACTGTCAATTTTAGCTCTAGCAAGGGCAACTGGAGGTGTAGACTGCAGTGGCCTCCTGCTGAGGGCTCTGGCACTTAAATGTTATACAATTAAGCACTGTGTGAGAGTCATTATCCACAACAAAAAACTTATGGAGAGAGTGTTCCACAGAGTACTGGAAGACCTGCTGAGATCTGAGGCCGGTGTCCTTAGCCAGTCTGCCAGAGGTGAAGGGCATCATCTGAAGAATGTACTACCGTTTGTAGGAGCTGTGAGTCTGTCTGGGAGCCTGCCAGGCCTGCTGAGAGAGGGGAAGCAATGCCGCACCCTGCAGGGAGACAACATCCCAAAATGGAGAAGCACAACCATTGTGCCTGGGGCTCAGGACAGTCCGGAAGAGTGAACTGAGTCAAGAGAGTGTAACCAGTTCTGACCCAAGTCTAGGAGTGTATCACCTGGTGTCACTGTAAGATTTATGATCAAGCTTTGCTATGCCTGCACAACTGACAAACCAAAAGTGTGATCACTAATGTGTCCAAAACATTGCAATCCACCAATGGGAGAGGACCAATTTGTGGTGACCGCCAGGAGCTGGAACAATGGTTGGCAGACCTGTGACTGCCAACTGTTGAGACTTCTTCTTGTGTGGTTGGTAGGACTACCAGGGTCTAGGTAGGTTCTTTGCCGGAGCTGCTGCATTTCTTCACTGACTCCAGGAAAAGGAGGCACATGATTCCCTAGTGCCCAATACTCCCAGTAAACCGAGCAAATGAACTCAAGAATTGACTGTGCCTCTACCTGTAAGCTGAATGAGTTGGACAGCATTTATTGGCTCTGTATATACATGGTTAAGATCTGAATCTCAACCCTCACACTTCCTCCCTTGAAAGTCTTGGACTGCTTGCCCTCGCTACCTTGAGGGTGAAGTGCGGATAGGTGCCCAGTTTGCAATGCTACAGAGGCCCAAGCTCAGGGACATCAGTGGTGAAAGCCCCTTACAGCCACAGATGAGGCACAGCAACCGGTGCTTGCCCAGAAGCCCCCAGACGGATCTGACAATATAGCTTTAAGCTACATTTTAGGGAAACGTGAAGAGAAAATGCCTCGCTTCATGTTCATTTTTTAGCAGGGTTCTTAGGAGCGAACCTCCCCTCTCAGAACTCCAAATGGAGTTGTAACTTCGTTGCAACGGCATAAGAATATTGGGTTAACGGATAAGTTCCCTGTCAGTTATGACTGAATATTATTTAAAATGTGTTCTGTAAAATGCAGAGTGCAGCCATTTAAAAATATATATATATATTCTTGAAGAGATCCCTTGGCTGGGTACTCTTGAGGGAGGTGTGTTTTGCCTGCTCTGCTTCCTCGTTCTGTGAAATGTGGCCTGGCTCTTCAGGCCCACCATTTTATTTTCACCGCTTCCATTTTTCTTGGAGCGGGAATCTTTCCTGAGGCGGATAACACATAATTGGCACACCATGACCACAATAAGTTATCTTCTAAGACGGCCTTTTTTGTGCTATTTGAAAAACATGTCTAGGGTTGTTCTAGGTTCCAGTACATTCCGAACTAAATTGCTGCAGGCTAACATCTCGGAGATTAAAGCTGACGATGGCCCCAAGGAAAGGTTTACATAATACAATATTAACAATAGGTGAAATACAGTGCACGCTGCTACTTCAGATGCTGCAGGAGATCAGAAGCAGATTCAGCAAGAAATGGTCAGTATATTATGATGTATTATTTATGCTAATGCAAAGCCATCTAAAGAAAAAAATCTGACAGCAAAGGCTCTTGCTTATAAATAAGAGATGATTCCCTCCATTTCTGACCTGCAGTAAAGTCTGGAGGCTGAGCAATTTACGGAAAGTGCATGCCTGGTTACAGCCTAGAAAGGTTTCGCTTATTCCACCGTGTGCTTCTTTCTTCGGGGGTTCCATCAACTAACTGCTATTTTCTTTTATAATTAAGGTGCACAGGGAGGAAGATGTATCATCCTCCCGGACCCGGAAGGCAATGGAAAACCTATTTACTTAAATGTACATCTGCCCCTCAACGGCTTTTAAGATGACAAATTGTCTCAGTGAGTTAAATGTTTGCTGCTAACATTTGCTGTGATTTAGAGTTCACACATTGGAATCAATCAAAGCCAACTCGGCTTCCCATCCCTCGGAGGTCCAGTTTTAGGGTTTTATTACATTGGACAACGCCTAAAAGTAGCATAAGTGTGGAATAAAAGTGAATTAGTAATTTTTAAGCATTAGGCTATGTGGTTCTCAACCTGTGGTGCGTGGATCCTTGGGGGTCTGTGACATCTACTCCCTGAGACAGCCACTGCTTATAAAATTAAAGAATATTTGGAGATTGTTAGAGGCGTGGTGTGGCATCGCCTCAAACCAGCACCACTGGCGCTTAGGAGGCACTCCGGAATCCACAAAACCTAGGTTGCATATATATATATATATATTCACTGAGAAAACCATAGGTTTCACACATGTTATAGTTAGCTGGACATTTTACTGATAAAAAACCAATGAAATTCCCCCGTTATAGTTACTGTAGGCAACTATAACTCACGCAACCGTAATCCTCTGATGATGCTAATACTGTATTTAGACACTTATTTGCCCATGTCTTCTTCCATTAAATTTTAGCTATACATATATTACAAATATTTTTTTTTCATAAAGACACATATGTCATCAGCAGAGGATTACGGTCGCGTGAGTTATAGTTGCCTACAGTAACTATAACGAACTACCTCCGGATGGAGCCTCCACTCGTGGTCGGCCGAGAACTGCAGACTGAGACTGTCTGCACGCACGTTCAGAACTCCGGCCAGATAATTTGCCATCAGACAAATCTGATGATCCTGAACTCAGGACCAGAGACGCAGAGCCTCTCTGCAGAGGCAATGCGACCCCACTCCTCCCTGCTTGTTGACATACCACATCGCGGTAGTGTTGTCCGTCAGGACTTGAACCAACTGACCGCGAAGGGAAGGGAGGAAGGCCTTGAGTGCCAAATGTATCGCCCGCAATGCCAAAAGGTTGATGTGAAGCAACCTTTCTTCTGGAGACCAAAGACCCTTGACCTCCAGATCCCCCCGATGCGCACCCCACCCTAAAGTGGATGCATCCGTTATCACTGTGGCCACCGATGGAGGCAGATGGAAGGGCTTTCCTTGAGACAGATTGCCCTCCACCAAGACAGATCCGCTGCAGCTTCTCTGGAGATCCTCACAGACTCCCTGAGATCTCCGGTGTGCTGATTCCACTGCCTGCGGAGGCACCACTGGAGCGCCCTCATGTGCCAGCATGCATGGTTGACCAACAGAATGCAGAAAGCAAACAGACCGAGCAGACGAAGAACCTTCAGGACTGGAACGACGGCTCCATTGTAAAACAAGGGAATCATTTCCTGTATGTCAAGAATCCTTTGAGGAGGAGGGAATGCTCGACACACAGTAGTGTCCAGTTCGGCACCTATGAACAGGTTGCACTGAGAGGGCACCAGGTGAGATTTGGGCACGTTTATCGAGAAACCCAGCTGAGTTGTAACCTGCAGATGATGAAGCACCTTCTCTGGCGACTCTGCTTTGATCAGCCAGTCATCCAGATAGGGGAAAACTGGAATCCCCGACCTTCTGAGATGGGCTGCCACCACTGCCATCACCTTGGTGAAGACTCGAGGTGCAGTGGTAAGACCAAACGGAAGGATCACAAACTGATGAGTTGCGACCCTACCGTAAAACGGAGATACTTCTTGTGCGACTTCAGGATGGGGATGTGGAAATACGCATCCTGCAAGTCGATCGACACCATCCAGTCCTCCTGTTGCAGCGCTTGAAGAACCTGCGCAAGGGTGAGCATCTTGAACTTCTCCTGCTTCAGAAAAAGGTTCAAGATCCTGAGGTCCAGGATTGGACATAGCCTGCCATCCTTCTACGGAATCAGGAAATAACGGGAGTAGCATCCCTGACCCCTCTCCTGCTCTGGAACCACCTCTATCGCACCTTTTTGTAGTAACGTAAGGACTTCCTCCTGCAGTAGAAGAAGGTGGTCCTCCGAACAAGCACCTTGGCAAGGAGGGTAATTCTGAGGGAATTCCCGAAAGGGAAGAGCGTACCCATTTTCTACAAGATCTAGAACTCAAAGGTCTGTAGTGACCGATTCCCTATCCTGTAGAAAATGGGTAAGCCGGCCCCCCACAGGACCAACATGATCCAGAATGGTGGATCTAGGGCTGCTTTGCAGTGCTGGGAGGGAGGGAGGAAAAGGAAGAGGAAGAAGAGAGCTGCCGACCTCGAGCACGACCTCTGATCCTGCCCCTGTAGCTCTTATACAGGGTGTTCTGTTGCTGTTGTTGCTGCTGGGGCTGCCTGTAGGTCCGAAAGGACGACCTCCCAAAGCCTCTGTATCTCCTATAAGAACCCCTAGGCTGTGTCTGCAGACCCAGAGATTGGGCCGTGGCTTTGCTTTCCTTGAATCTTTCCAATGCCGCATCAGCCTTTTTACCAAACAGCCCAGAACCATCAAAAGGCAGGTCCAGAAGCGTTGCCTGCACATCAGGGGAGAACTCAGGTGATTTCAGCCACGCACTCCTCCTTGTGGCGACAGAGGAGCCCATAATTCTGGTGACAGAGTCCGCAGTGTCCAGGCCACTCTGGATAACCTGACGTGCAGCCACCTGAGTGTCTGACAGCACTTCATTAAAGTTCTGCCTGTCCTCCTCAGATAACTTAGGAGCCAGCTATTTAGCAGAATCCATGAGAGCGTGGATATAACGGCCCAAGAGACAGGTGACATTTGTAGACTTTAAGGCCATACTAGCCGAGGAGAAAACTTTCTTGGCTGATTGGTCGAGCTTTTTAGCGTCCCTGTCACTAGGAACCTGTGGAAAAGCACCGGAAGACCTCTTAGAGCAAGCAGCCTGAACCACCAGACTTTCCGGAGAAGGATGGGCAGTAAGAAAGTCTGGATCACCTGGAGCCGCCCTGTACCTTCTTGCCACAGTTTTAGGAACCACAGGAGCTGAAAAGGGATTTCGTCATACCTCCATGACTGGTTCAGTGATGGCCTCATTAAATGTTAGTAAAGGCTCTGTCAGGGTGGAGGGAGAATGTAAAACCTCAGTAAGGATGTTAGGTTTGAATTCAGCAGTTGGCAGCTGTAAATCCAAAAGCTCCGCTGCTTTCCTAATGACCGTGTGGTAGGGAGCCACATCTTTAGAGGGAGTATCAGCTGGAGGAGTAATCTCCCACTCTGGTGACAAATCTAGGCCACTAGCCTCCTTCAATTCTTCAAACAAATCATCAGACTCCATGAGCTCTTCCATCTCTTCAACCTGGTACCTTTGCTCCTCCAGAACCCTTTGAGCTTCTCGCCTGGACCTAATCCTCATGACCGGTGTTGGCGGCGCCGCAACCGTCTCCGACGGCGCCGGAGCCGGCGTCGAACACGGATCCGGAGGAGCAGCCGGAGTCGAATGAGGTCGAGCTGGAGCCGGAGAAGATGGAAGCGGCGTCGATGTCCTCGGCGCCGGGAAATGCCAAGACGGCGTCGCTGGGAAAAAAGGCATAAATGGAGCCTGAGCGTAGGCTTGAGGAACCCCCAGATTAAAAGCCATTGGACCCATGGGACCCGAAGGTGCTCCAGAGGGGTACATCGCTCTCGTGAAGACGCCATACATTGCATTTAAATAATGCGATGTGTCTTGTCCCGGGCCTGGAAAGGGGGAAAAAGGCTCAGATTGAGGCATAACCGGACTCGGGCCAATCGGCGCCGACGGTGGAGCCAGCCGAGTCAAACACTCATCAGGAGCCGGAGCTTCTTCAACCGGAGCCGGATAATGCGTCGGCGTCGGTGATAGAGCCGGAGCCGGAGAGTGCTCCGGTGAAGCCGCAGGTGAGGTCAGGCAAACAGGAGAAGCAGGATTTGAGACAGGAGAGGGAGAAATATAGTCCTTACGAGGTAGAGTAGGCAAAGTCGATCTTGGAGCCGCCTCCTTATCCGAACGGCGTCGAGAGCCATGCCTCTTCTTCTTTTTATGCTTCTTGGACTTAGAAGCATGTCCTGACGTCGACTTCGACCTCGACCTTGACCTCAATCTGGAGCGTCTTCGACCTCTCTTCTCTTTTTTCAACCTTGCTATAAACAACTTAGCTTCTCTTTCTTTTAAGGCCTTAGGATTCATCTTGCGGCAGCAAGAGCATCCCTCGACGTCGTGATCCGACGACAGGCACCAGACACAGTCCTAGTGTGGATCCGTGAGGGACATGTGCTTACCGCACTCTCTACACGGCTTGAATCCAGACTTCTTCATCGACATCTTTGAACAAGAAGCAAGAAGAAAGAGAGACACCAGCAGAAACACAAAGTAACTAGCCAAAGCTACGGAGAGTCCCAGAAAACAGTTAGCGTCGACGGCTTCCTCGTTCTGTGAAATGTGGTCCTCTTATGGATCCAGTGACGTCAGCAAAGCCGCGAGCGGAGCTGTGCTTCTGTGACGTCGTCCTCGTCGGCGTGGAGAGCTACAAAAGTTTCCGAATGTTGCTGGCGCAGGGGATATTCACAAGGTGAGGAATCCACTGGCAGATGTATCCATCAGAACTATAGATTTGCGATTGTTGTGAAACACACTGTTATCTTCTAAGTCAGTGGTATTAAAGGGAGGCATGTGGTGGGATGTGGAGAAAATGAATAAGAGCTGTAGGGTTCACGTGAACCTTCAGTTCTCATGAGGTGGTGTCACGGGGCGACCATGAAACAGAGTCACATCAATAGAATGTGTGATGTAAGTGGATTCTATTACCCCCAGGTCCCTTATGTCCTCGTCCCATTCATTAACAAAGTGGAGATAACCCATCTCCCAACAGCCTGCTGGGCTTGCTGGGTGGCTTGGTTGTTCCCGGCCGGCTCTGGCTTGCCGGTCGGCCGGCCCTTTCCGGCTGATGCGCCGGCCTCCTGGCTGCTTCCGGGTTGCTGGGCGTGTCTTCCTGTGGCCTGGCTGGGTGGAAGATGCGCCGAGTTTGCTGTTCCTTCCCTGCCCTGGCGTGTGACCTGGTGGATGCCTGGGGCTGGCGGGGGAGGGGGCCTTGTTCCTGTCTGGCCCGGTGGTGTCTCGGCCCCCCGAGTGAGTTCTGCATAGCGGTGTCTCCTTTTCCTCTTGCTTCTGCCGCTCACCTCGGCGGTTTGCGGGGGGATGCCTGCTTTTGTTTGTCGTCCCTCCCCTGGGGTCTGTTGCATTTGTGGCGGCCTTCTTAGTCCAGTGGGTGGTGTGCAGGGGTACGCTGTCTGGCCTTGATGGTGCGCTTTTACCCAGTCCGCTGTGTTTGGGGACGGCAGGGCGGGCGTGAGCTATGGTGCCGCGGGCTGCTTCTCGGCGCTGTGGCCGCTCTCCTCCTTTACACCGGATGTGGCGCTGTCGTCGTGGTCAGCGTCTTGACCGTGAAGGCCGTGGCTGATTGTTCGCAGTGGTGTGTGCGGTTTCGGCTGGGGCCAGACTCGGGTGGGGATGTGTCCCTCGTTGCCGTGTTGGGTTCTGGTGTGGCCTGCGACATGGGCTCCCTGCCTCCTGGGTTTTCCATGCTCGGGTGCTTCATGCCCATGCCTACTATGCTGAATGTGTCACACTGTACTGACGCGACTGGTGCCCTTGTGCAGCATTCGGGTCTGGCTTGCTCTGTATGAGCCTCCGGTACACTGGATGTTTCTGTATATTCTGTGTGTTCTGTGCAGTCGGCGGGCGCCTGCTGTTTTAATGGCCCTGTGTGACCCTCTGCCATGGCCTCTGCTTGGGCTGGGGGCGTGGCTCTGTCCTTTTCGGTCCGGTGGGCGTTAGGCACCTGCCCCTGTTGTCTGCTGGGTTCTGCTGGTTAAGGCCTGTTCGTGCCTTCTTTTGCCTGCTGTCCATGTGTGGGTGCTGTGTTGTGTGCCGTTGCACTGGCTCATTCTGGCACCAGTGCTGTCTGGTCCGGTGCTGTGTTGGCAGCGGTGTGACTCATGGCGTCCCTTCTCATTGTTGGTTCCTCTGCCACTTGTGCTGGGGGGGGGCCTGTTTTCTTTCATGTCCGGCCCACTTGCTCCCTGGCAGCGCCTGCTCTTGTCTGTTCTCATTGGCTGTGCAGGGTCGGTCCTGTTTCGTCTCTGGGTAGGAGTCTGCCTACGGGGTGTGCCGGGTGCTGTGGGCTCTCCCGCAGCAGTTCTTCTTGCCGGCTTGGCTGCTCTGCTTTTCTCCGATGCATCCTCTTGGTGGGCGCTGTGGCTGTTCTCTGTTCCCTTGCCGGATGTCCTGGCTGGGCCTTGCTGGTCACCTCTGGCTCGACGTGTCCTTGGCCCTCGGTGGCTCTAGTGCCTCCGTGCTCTTTTGCTTCCCCTGTGGGGTCCTGTGTTTGGCCTCTTGGTTGGTGGTTCGGTTCCCTGCAGGTCCCCTCTGCCTTTTGTTTTGCTGGGTTTCCTTCATTTGGGGGTCTTTCACTGTAAAATGTAGTGTGTCCATGTTGCGTTTTGGGTCATTTCCTGTCAGGGTCACTAAGCCTACCCACACAAGCGAGGTACCATTTTTATTGGGGAGTGCGGGCTGGGTGGAATTATGTGGATCCATGCAGATTCCAGAAATTTCCATCACAGAAATGTGAGGAAAATGTTGTTTTTTTTACAAAGTTTGAGGTTTGCAAGGGATTCTAGGTAACAGAACCCGGTGAGAGCCACACAAATCACTCCATCCTGGATTCCCCTGGGTGTCTAGTTATAAAAAATATATCAGTTTGCTAGATTTCCTTGTGTGTCTAGTTTTCAAAAGTGTATAAGTTTGCTAGGTTTCCCTAGGTGCCGGCAGAGCTAGGGTTCAAAATCCACAGCTAGGCACTTTGCAAAAAAGGGTCAGTTTTCACAGTAAAAATGTGGTGTGTTCATCTTGTGTCTTTGGCCGTTTCCTGTTGCTGGCACAAGGCCTACCCACACAAGTGAGGTACCATTTTTATTTGAAGACTTTGAGGAATGCGGGGTGGGTGGAAGTTTGTGGATCCACGCATATTCCAGAACTTTCCATCACAAAAAAGTAAGGAAAATGTTTTTTTTTACAAAGATTCTGGGTAACAGAACCTGGTGAGAGCCACAAACGTTACCCCCTCTTGGGTTCCTCTGGGTGTCTAGGTTGTTTGGCGATGCCTGATGTGAGCCTGTAAACATAGCTAACATCATCCTCAGCTGCTTCTTACAGTATATAGACTCAGCTCATGCTGTAAAGCTGATACATGCATTTGCACATTTACCACGATCTGATGAGCAAATAAATAATAGGCACCATGAAATGTACACATGCATAGATTTGTGCATGCAACACAAGTAGGATGTAGGGCTTATCGCAAATCACAATGGTGATGTTAAGTCCACAATGTACAGTGCCCCACAATCCATTTCATTATTGCAATACATATTCTGATTTCACTCTGGGTCTCAGAGGCACATTTCAGGCCTATGGGAATGGAATGGATGAAGCTGAACAGAGTAAAAACTGTCTATGAGATTGGTACCTGTTCTTCTGGTGAGGACTTCTCCAACCAGGGTCTCCAGCTCCTCTGGTAAGAAGGGACGGGCCTGCTCATTTTCTTGGCCTTGCATGATTGCTCCCAGAGGTGGCAAACAGCAGGTAAAGTGGAGAAGGTGTTGATAGCAGCAGTGTCAGAGGCGATTGAGTTAATTTTCAAACAGAAGCGTACATGTACACCACATACACAGTCATGAGCATAGACAGACACAGCCATTGGACCGCGACTATCAAAATCACCAACATTAGCCTATGGCCCCTGTGGATGAAACCGCCCACCGTGCGGTTGACTTCGACAGCTGCGATCGTCCCAAATGTTGTATATGTGAGGTCAGTCATCTACCATGTTAGCAGTTGGAACTAATGTATTGGTGATTGTTAAGTGCGCCACCACCACTACAAAAGAGGGACAACATGTTTACATTTTAAATACTCCATTGCCATGTAATGTCCAGCAAACAAATCCTCTGTGTTATGCATTACTATGCCTTAAAGCAAAATGTGCAAGTGCACTATATAACGAGGTTGATGGTTTCTGACCTAAATATTCCTAAATTCATCATGATAGTGCAAATTTTACATTCCGGAATGGACAATATGCACATTTCTGTTACAGACACATGTGAAGGTGACAATGGTGATTAATGGTGAATGTTCAACAGTAGACAATGATTGTGTGAATTATGTGTAGTACTTAATGAAGCAGTTATGTTTTGTTATATTACTTTTGTATTACTCTTCATATATGTTACTCTGGACACTGTGACCAATGTTCAAAATAGTTTTAACTCCTCACATAGGCACCCTGAGAGAGGGAGGAGACGACATCCTCTAAGGTACTGCCCATTTCCAGACCTTCAGACCATGCAAAAAAAGGCATGTCTTTAAAAAGTTTAATTTGAATAGGCAAACAATAAAGGATGCCATTAAGAAGTTTCATTGCATAAGCAAACAATACAGGATTTATGCCAGTTGGAGCCCGATCTCCTTCTTCAAATCACTTATCCTACAGGTATCCTGCCAATTGTGAGACGTATGTCAGTATTGCATTTTCTGGCCACAGTTTCCTTTCAATACACTGTGGCTATATCTGGTGGTATGTCACAACCAATGTTCAGTGGTATACTACAAGGCATGCTTTCAGCAATGATGAGACACATGGACAGCTACATCCAGTTCTCCAGACATGAATATTTAGTCAAAGTGATGGGGGATTTCTAAAGATTCGGGCGAAACCTACAAAGGGTTGGATCCACTGATGGCACCAATATTGCCTTAGTACCACCGCAAGCCAGGGAACAAGTTTACTGTAACACGAAGAACTTCCATTCTATCAACATGCAAGTTGTTTGCCTACCGGATTTGTACATCTCAAACATCTGTGCACAGTTCCCAGGTTCATCCCATGATTCCTTCACACTGAGGAGCAACACCATACCCCAGCTGATGTCACAACTACTACTGCTCGTTGGCAAGTTTGATCTGTCCTAACGTTGTGTGGGTAATATCAGGTACTATAATCAGAAAGTGTGTGACATATTTTTGCACTTCTGTCTGTCTTCAATCTAGGAGAATCAGAGTATCCTAACCGTCCATGTTTGTTGGCACTGCTGAAGAATCCAACTACGCCAGGGAAAGTCTGTTTCAATGAAGCCAATGGGAAAACACGGTGGACAGGGCAGCGGGAGTTTTGGCTCCTGAAGGCCAGATTCAGATGTCTGGACAAGACTGGGGGAGTTCTATACTCACCTGGGATGGTGTGTCAAATCACTGTGGCCTGCTGCATGCTCCGCAACATTGTCCTGCGACAGAGCATCACTTATATTGCAAAGGTTAAAGACCATGATGACCCACCGTTTGAGGATCCTGAAATGCCAAATCATGATTATAGTGGTGAAGAGGAAGAACCTTACGTACGTCAAGATCTCATCGACACCTTCTTCTCATGAGTGTAAGTATGTTGTGAGATGTCATGAGTTTGACTATTAAAGCAATCCTTGTTGTGATGATGTGAAGAGGATGTTTATAGGAAATGCGAGGAAGGTAAAGCTCTGGCGAAATCTGGTGAAAGGTGTTTGCTGAGGAAGGTTATGACACATACTCACTTTTGTTAGTGTTGCTTTGTTTAGCTTAGAATTTTGTCATGAGCTGTGTTCACTAGATGTTGGCTATCTGAATTGTGTCATATGTATGTTTTCATAACTAATCTCTTTGTTTTGGTCTGTTTTATGTGCCTTCACCATGGCATTTTCATTTGGGCATTTCAGAGTTGTGACATTAGCAGGTATATAATGATATTTGGATGTACGAAGTAGGCATGGATTGTTCCTGGGAATGTCTGTCACCCACTTTGGGTGTACAAAACCTATACCAAGACAGCTTGCAATGCAATAGGATTGAAGTTAAGAGGGTTCCATTGAACTTGTTCCATGTTGTGTGATGGTCCTAATGCAACATGTGTGCCATCATGTACTCCAACACAATGTTGTATTGGGCCCAAATTATGTTATTCTACCTTCACATTGGTTAAATCCTCATTGTGTGTGAACTGTATGTAGCTGTTGATGTGTCTCCACATTGTAAGCCAAAGTGGTTTTGACACAACACTGACAATTGTTTGTGATATTCCACCAGATGCATCAATGCTGTATTGGAATGACCAGAGATCAGAACCTGCTGGCCTGCTATGTGTCTGTGTACTGGTTTAAATTATGTGGGATTCTTTTTGTGAGGTAGGAGATATGACTGCAAATGATGATATAGACCTATTTTTAAGTTGTCTGTTCTATAGGAAATTGTCTATGTCTCCACCTTACATGTTGTTAAGGTCTGCACTTAAAATTGTGATCACTGACACAGAATATTTGAGTCATGTATGATTTGCTATGCTTCTGTCATCATGTCAGTCTATGATTGGAGCAATTGAATAAAGATTTTATTAGACTAAACACTTGTATGTATGTGTTAGTGTGACATGGTTGTGATTCTGAGTTAAACATTGTTTACATTCAACATATCCATGCTTACACAAGTAGTTTGCCATTGTAGAGTTCACATGGAAACATAAATACATTGCTAGATGTGAGAGATACTACAGGATGCAACACATTTGTGACTAGTGTATTTATTGCAGTGAACATGGAGAAAAGTAACAATGTGCAAAACCAAACAGGGAAAAACAAAAGTGAAGAAGTCAGTCTGGTGAATGAAACCATGGTTGTGGGTGTCAAATTGTTTGAAGTCCAAAGTCCAAAATACTTCTCCCATCAGAAATGGAAAAGTGTCCAGAAAGAATCCACAAAGTGAATGTGATGTATACATTGGAGGAAGTTAGGTGCAAGGTTTCTTACTGGTGATGGTGGGTGTCTTGCCATCTACATCTCATGGATTTTTGGGTAGACGTCCTCTCCAGCGGGGGTGGGAGGGTCCGTCACTGCTGAGACAGGGTTGTCAGCAGATGTGTCTTCCTCTGACAGAGCATCCCTTCCTGTGACTGCCGCAGATGTAGATGGCCCGGATACAGTTGGACCAAAGGAAGGAGTAGATGGTGGTGGAAAAGCCCTACAGAGGGTGGTGTTGATGTCCTGCAGCACCCCAATGAGCTGGTGCATGTTGGTGTTGTGGGTGGCCAGCTCCTGGTGTATGACCTTCTGCAGCTGCTTCATCTGCTGGATTTCCATTTGTACCTGGCCTATCAGTCCTTGGGAGTCCTGATAGGCTCCCAACACTTGGTCAATGGTGGCCTGGGTGTCAGTGGTCCCAGTGGGCCCACTCAGTGAGCCCACAGTTCACCTCCCACAGTTAACCTCCCATGAACCCTACCCCCAAGGGCCTGTGCCCTTGGCCCAGGGTGCACCCTCCCATGTGGTCACAGTTCCTCAGTGACTGGGATGGTAATTGTCAACTCAGAATCCAGGACTGGGGGGCACAAGATGTTAGTGACTGTGCTAGGTACACAGGTTGGGGGGTAGGGGTTGGCTGAGTTGCTGCAGCTGAGGTGGGAGGTGCTGTTGTGGGCCCAGGCTGACCAAAAGTGCCAGGAAGGTCATCCACATCCCATCTCTAGGAGTGTTGTCATCACTGAGGGCTTCAACCTGGGGTGGAGCAGGGAGTATGTTCGGTGGATAAGCTCTGGCCAGATGCTGTGCTAGATAGACCTGTTGAGAAATTGAGAACATTGTTATTGATGGAAGTGGGGTTTCTACAACCACATAATTTGTGTCACATTAAGTCGAGAACGTGGAATAAACAAAATAGGTTGAGATTACTATTGTGATCAATTTTCGTGATGTTGAACTTTTTTACAAGACATTTGCAGACATTCAATACAAGTAATAGAATTGAACAGCTCATTAGGGGCCTCATGTAGGTAGCCAAATACCGGTCGGTAACGGCCGTTTTTCGGTAAATATGCCGTTACCGACCGGTATTCAGAGAAGTGATATGTAGGAGTCCAAAAACCACTTTTCGGTAAATATGAGGCGGTAAATACCGATTCATATTCACCGAATTCCAAAATACCGAATCAGATTTACCGAATACATAATTAACGAATCGGTAAATATGAAGTGGTAAATATGAAGTGGTAAAAATTAAAATGACATGTAGGAGCACTCGGTAAGTAAGAAATCCAAGAAAATCGGTAAATAAGAGTCGGTAATTAACACGGATTGAAAGCAGGTGGTAACCATCAACAGTGCAGATTAGCAATCCCAAAATGCAACAGCGTGGACAACAAGGCCGCTATGTACGTCATTGCAAGGCGCCTACGTCTACAGGCAGCAGGACTGAGGGTTTGGCGACGGGAGGAACGCATCCACAGACAGCGCATCACACTATTCCAGCTGACTGTTGCAGAGATACATGAGAGGTACAGGCTACACCCCGAAACCATCATGGACTTAATCAGGGACCTGCACCCACTCCTGGACCAGCCAATAAGAAGGGCGCACGCCATACCCCCACATGTGCAGGTGCCCTGCAGCCCACATCTGTTGGCATCCGGCAGTTATCAGGTGGTGACAGCTGCGGTGGGTGGTGTATCCCAGAGTTGCCTGTCCCGTTCCTTCAGGAATTTCCTGGATGCCATGATGCAGAGAATGCACCACTACATCAGCTTCCACAACACACAGGCTGCACTGCAGAAAACAAAATCAGACATTTCTCACATGGCACAGTTCCCACAATTTCATTGGCTGCATTGATGGTACACACATCCCACTCTGTCCACCAGCTGACACAGAGCACATCTACAGGATCAGGAAGTCCACCCACTCCATCAATGTGCATACCGAATTGAATGATTTTGTGAATGGTCCTGTGGGTGGCAGGACCAAAAGGTGGGCGTATGCTATTTACAATGAAGTCTGCAAGTTGTCGCACAGTGAGGCGGCTTCCAGATTGAGAGCTATTGACCAAGCAAACATGGAGAAGGCCTTAGCCGTTATAGATAATAGCTTTAGCACTCTCTCTTCTAGGATTCATACATGAGACAATAGGCACATGCAAGTACACGGCGCATGCAATGTACATGGCCCGAATTTTGCGTGCGTCCTACGAGGTATCCCAGTGCCTGTGATTACACCTTCTTTCACTCTGCTTGCAAACGATATTTATTTCATTTTGAATACTGAAGCTTGCTGCGGGATGTGAGTGGGAATCCCGTACACAACTGTCTCGCATAAAGTTGTCTGCTGCAATACTGTTCTTTTTCCACCCTCTCATGTGCGGCTGGATGTTTCCATCTGGCCTTCGATTCCGACCTTGAAAGCAGAGTTCAACAAGTTGAGCAGAATAGAGCGCTATTGTCCCACAAAGAGGTGCCTTTGACTTCCTCTCGTGAAACATTTGTCCTTCACGTTGCTAATACGCGCACTGAGGTACAGGCGCCTCTGAATACTGACCTCCCCCTGCATTTCGGCTCTTTGATCCAAACTATTTTCAATGCCTCGTCCACGACCGGCCTGGCTCATTTTTTTAAACATGTGGCCTTGGGTCTCGTGACCTCTTTCCAAACTATTTTTCGGTGTAATTCCGGCATTTGTTCATTCACTTTTCTCGAGCATCTTTGGAGGTGTCCCGCTGCTCCTGGCGCTAGTGGCAGGTGTGCTGCTTTTCCTTTTCATACTCCGGAATGGCTGCTCCTTCTGTGCCACACGAGCACCTGTCCCGTCTGCATCTTCTTCGTGATAGGATGCTTGACTTCTATGGTACTTTGCCATTGGCGACTTTGAGCCTGGCTTATGGATTATCCTTCAGGTATTCCTACTTCACCTGCGTACAACCTGTATTTCACTGCCTGGATTGTCCCTTTGAATGGCCTCTGGATTTGTGCTTGACCAACATGGTGTCTCCGGTGCCGGATTTCGATCGACTGATGAGGCCCTTAGTGTCTCACGAGTTTGCCTGTTCTGGTGTCCGGATCATGGCGTGTGGTGCGGCGCATGGTATCCTGGGTAATTGGGACATCTCAGCGGCAGCCTACGACTTCTTGTCTATGAGCTATTTGGAGGAACATTCCGGGTGCCCTCTGATTGTGCTAGAGGCTCCGTTGGTTGGAGAACACGTATGTTCCTTTTCTTTACTTAATTGGATGGCTGAGACTTTCAGTGGCCCTGCAAACGATTTTTTGTTGGAAGCCGTGGCCACATATGCTGCCTATACATTCATGGATTAACTGGATTGTCGCCCATTGCGCCTGTGCTACTGGACAGCACCCTGGCGCAACATTTATTTCTTTAATTTCTCTTTTTTCTCTTCCTGATGGTCGGCTTGAGTTTTTTACTATACTTGCATTGTGTTTTTTGGAATTTTATGCTGCAATTAATTGGACTTTAGGACTTTGGCGCTGCATTGGTTACGCCTTGTTCTGCTCTGACGAAACTGAACTCTGCGTTCTCTCTTTTCTTGCCTATTAAATATTGCTTCGCTCAAGGGGGCGTGTAGTGAGTTCTCCCTGAATACGTACATACATTGTTCAGTTAGCGTGACCACGTTGAATGTTATGTAGCCATCTTTTTGTCTTTGCACACGACACTGCGTTTACATGTTCTTTCTTGAATAAACTGCTGACTCGAGACTTCCTTCAGACGAGTGCAATCTGTTGTTACCATCCCAAGCTCTGCGCAGCGACCTTGGTCTGTACATGCTGTGACACACAGTCTGGAATTTTACACAATGCATGTTTTCCACTCTAGGTTGTTCGACCCACTATTTAGCCATGACACACGCGCAGCTGCAAATACCTGAAAGTTGGTGCTTTTCATATCACAGACATCATGTTTCTTATTCAGGCCGAAGACGAGCCTTCCTGCGAGAAGGCTCCTGATGCTCCTGTGATGTGATTTCACTAAGCTGATTTTTGAGGTATGGGGTCCCCTATTCAAGCCTAAGAGACCTTCTATTATAGCATAATTGTGATATTAGCTACTTAGTTAAGGGAAGGTGGTAGTATCCTCGGTATTTTCCGAATCGCTAAATACCACCTCGGTATTTTCCGAATCGCTAAATACCACCTCGGTATTTACCGATTCGGTGAATTCCGATTCGTGATTACCGAATGTTACCGAATCGGTAACTTTTACCGAATTTTTACCTACATATAACTTACCGATTCTAATTTACCGATTCGGTACGGCTCGGTATTTAAGAACCGGTAAAATTTATTTACCTACATGAGGCCCTAGATGTGCTGATATGTTGCATTTTAGATTAAGGAATGAACATGACATCTCCCATACATTTAAGCCAACACAGTGTAGAAGTGGCATGAGTATTTGACTATTCCAAGGCCTAGTGGTGTACAATGCAGGCGAGCACATAACGTGGTTGTATATTTAGAATTAGTCATCATGTGAGTAGTGCAGAGTCATTGGGTCACCTGACACTTCTAATAAGCTGAGTTAACTTCATGCCTTACATATAGTTGAGGTACACACTTGGTATGGTGACACTCATGGCATCAATAGTTTCAGTTGAGGAAACCAGTACAACATCAACCTAAGAAGGCAGAAATGTCTCTGAGTAGACCATTTATATAGATTTCTCAGTCCATCAGACGTGGAAAACAACTGTAACATGGCTGACAACATTATTGCTTCTTGTTTTCTGCTACAGAAACAGGGCCTTATGGTAGTTGCAGTAATTTCAGTCTCTAATTCCCCAACATCAGTTGTAACATGGCCTGCAAGTGAGAATGGGCAAACAACACTATTGCATATTTTTAACAGTTACAGAAACAGGGCCTCATGGTATTTGTAGTCATTTCTATCTCAACTTCCCAACACATGACAAGTGGTTAGTGTAACATACTTGTTGCCAAAATGCAGTTGGGCTGGTCCATACATTTACATATTGACAGATATCATGGGTCGTGGGATGATAATTTAATAGTAATACACTTACAGACAGCATTGCAATATGTGGCATGTAATGGAGTTTGATTCATGTGATCGTATATGCAACAATACAGATTGAAACTGACAATCAAACATCTCTAATACTTTGAGTACTGCATCTAAGGAAAGTAGATAGAGAATATATTAGCAAAAGCTGAGATGAGAGCATACAGGACATTGAAGTGTTGTGACAGTTAGTGAGGTGTAACTTATCAGACTCCCCTCCCTAAGCTATTCCTGTCGATCCCTCAGAAACTAGAATGGTGTGGAGCTTCTCCTCTCAGGCAAGAGCTGTAATGGGGCGCTGGCAGGACCACAGCCAGTCTTCTGGGCCTCCAGGTGATGCTTGGATGCCAGGTAATGGACCTTGGCCCTAAGGTTGTGCCACCTCATCCTTATTTCCTGCTGTGTGCGCAGGGTGGTACCTACAGCATTCACTTTGTCCATTATCCTGGTCCACATTTTTCTTTTCCTACTGAGAAGAATATGTTGAACTTAGGCTCCAAACAATTGTGGCTCTACTCTTATAATTTCATCCGCCATGACTGACAACTCTGAAAAACGTGGATTTTTAGTGTGTAACATAACTAGAAATTAAAGTGGGTGACAATGATTAACAAAATTTCAAAAAGACTTATGTGATTAATTTGCTGCTCTGTCTTGCTGCCTGGTAGAAGCAAAGTATAATGTTCTGAGATGTGGTGTGTTTTATAGTGTGATTTGCAGGTGTGTCCACTTGGCCAATGGCCATCAGCTGTGTAGTTTTTTAAATCCATCCAATGGGCACTATTGTGGTGCATTGCTGTGACCGTACTGCGGTGGTGTGCTGCCATTGAGGAACCGCTGCTAGGAGACAACCACTACAACTGAGTTTTCGTAATCGGCTCTGCAGGAAACTGTGGCCCAGAGTACGCATCACCAACATAGCAGACTGCAGCGGCCCAGGCGGGAACTACGCCGTCGACTCCAGTTGCGGTTTGGGCTGCATGCATCGGAATATGGCAGGCGGAAGGCCACCGGCACAGCAGTCTTCTAGGGGCCAAACTCATAATCAGGCATTAAATTGGTTTTTTTTTTGGTACTACAGTATTTTTCAGAAAGTTTAAAACCACATTATGATTATCAGGGACTTCTGCATCATTGTTTTATGTTGATTAGCAATTCCTCAAAGTACTGTGGTAGCGCTGCAAGATGTAAACATTTTATTTAGGCCAAAATTTTGTTTGAAATGTGGAATCAGGGTTTCATGTCTAGTTATTTATTTTAACCCCTTGAGTGCTCATGACGGAATGGTTCCGTCATGAGCCATGGTAGGCGTGTGCTCATGACAGAACTGTTCCTTCATGGCACCCACCCATAGGGGAAGCGCTGGTGCTCCCCCCACGGGTCTGTAAACCCCACTAGGCACCAGGGATTTTGTTTGTTGTTGTATGGATGCGACCCCTTGGGCAAGGGTTGCTTCCAAGGGGTACAAGTTATCTGGGTGTTTTTTCTGCACCCCCGGGGGCAGATCAGGCTGTTATTGGCCTTTCTGCCCCCAGGGTAGGCAGAAAACCTCACTAGGCACCAGATAGAAACAACCCGTTGGCCAAGGGTCGCTTACAAGGGGGTTAAATTAAGTTTTTGTATTTTCTGCCCCCGGGGACAGATATTCCCTTTTTTTGGCCTTTCCATCCCCAGGCAGGAGGAAGACAGAAAACCCTACTAGGCACTAGGGATCTATTTCATTTGCAAGGATGCAAATTTCTGTCTGCTGTATTCTGCCTCACCTGGGGACAGATCGGGCCTGGCAGAAAACCGCACTAGATCCCTTGGGCAAGATCACCCCCCATTTTTCTCGGCCCTATTTGAAGGCTCATCTGGCAGATTGACCATTTGGGTAGTGACATAGCGTGTTATAATATTAATTGTTTTATTTTTCGTGAATTGCAATTGTAATGTTTTATTTCTCCTTTTTATTCTAGTTCAAGGTTTTTGCTCTTTAGAATGATGTTCCAGGTTGCGGTTTCATTACTGGTGGTTCTGCAGTTTGTGTAGTTACATGTGTTTGGTTCACTTCCCTGCATGAATGTGTTTTTTGCAAATAATAGCAGTGTGTTTGGCTTCTGTTTTTTGAGTGACAAAATCTTTTTGCATTTGTGCTTGATGTGTATTTTGTTGTCTTGTGAGTAATTGGCTTTGTTTTTTCTTTCAAGTAGGATATTGTTGCTTTTTGCTGTGTCTCCGCAGAGTAGGTGCTGGTGAGTGCAGCTATCTTTGGCAAGTGAGTCATATTGTTTTTGAGTATGTAGCCACACTTAGTTTATCACTTATTTTGCACACCGTTGGTTGTTGTTGACTTGTTTGTGAAGTCTCCTTTTTCAAAAGGATTATAGATTTTTTTTTATATTTTATTTTAAATGTAGCATATAAAACATTTCATAATACTTCTTTCATAAATTACACCAATAAATTACAAGAAACATGCTATAAAAAAAATAAAATAGGCATAGAAAACTCTTAAAAAGTTGCACATCACATCGAGCTAGAAACTTTCCATTATTTCCATTCTTAAATATTCTATTTACTTTGGCCATAGAGCCAACTCTCCCTGCATACATGGTTTCACGATTGTAGGAAAGTAGGATCTGCTTCACATGGGTACCTCCACTTTTTGCTGGTGTTTCACTGTTTTTCGACCTTAGTCTGGCTGTGGCCCTGCTAATAAGGACCCCAGGCTAGCTGCTTCCTCTCTAAAATGGTTTCTATGTACATTAGGTACATCTCTAATTGGATTCTGGAGTGCCTTATAAGCCCCTAGTATATGGTATACTATGTACCTAGGGCATAGGTACCTCAGAGGCCTACCAGGGGCTGAAGCATGTATTATGTCACCCCTGGGAAGCACTCCAAAATGACACCACAGGTCTGCTACTACAACCTGGGTAAGGTGGTGCATGCACCCCTAACTGTGGTATAGGCCACCTATATAACTACCATTGCACACACATATAAAACCTATAAGTCACTCCTATGGCAGGCCTTAACCATCCTGAAGGAAGAGTGCTTGGTTTTTATGTGAGAGGGTGCCCCTGCATGAGCAGAACCCCTCTGCAGCATTCGGAGTACCTCCTCTGATGCTGTTTGTGGTGCAGCCTGATCATATACTCTTAAGTGCATTATAACCTCGCGGTAAATGCTAACTTTAGACTGGCTACACGGAAACATGTCGCGTTGGTGTCAAACGCTTTGGAATACTACCCCCCCCCACCAGTTCTGGCGGCACGGGTAGCATTCCACCCTTCTAGAGGGAGAGACATGTTCACACTGGTCTACCCGGTAAAGACTTTCTAAAACCCTGGCATCACAAAATGAATGCCACTGCCACAGACACGGGTCTGGCCTCCTGCTGCTGACCGAAACTCTGGCAGGGGAGGCCTGGACAATAGGTTTCCTGTCCCAGGGAGGTGTAACCACCTCCCCAGACAGGCAGATGTGTATTGGGGCTGGGCGGGAGCACTCTCTGGTGCTTTGAAGTCCTGCACTGGGGGCACACTTGGCGTCCCTGTGCGTAGTCCAGTTCAAACTGGTTACAGGGGCTACCTGCCCCTGCTCTGGTGTGAAACTGGACAAAGGAAATGGGTGCAACCACCCCTCTTTCCAAAACCTCCCATAGGTTGGTCCCTAGAGTATGTCCAAACCCCAAACTTAGTATAAGTATGGGAACCCAGTCCTTTCGACTTTAGATTACCCTGGACGAAACTCTGCAAGATATATCCTGGACCTTTGACTTTCTATTTCCGCTAGAAGACTGAAGAAATCTCCCTTGGGGTCAAGGAGTGACTCCCCTGCTTGGCAGGCACCAAAGAAGCAACTGTCTGGTCTACAACTCTGAAGCTCCCGCCGGCCGCGGAAGTCCTTGCATCACCAGAGGTAGATTTCCAGACTTCCCCGAGGCTACCCTGAGTCCACAGCAAAGCTGAGGCCCGTGACTATCATGGGTGACGTGGAACCGTGATCCCTGGACACAGTGATCTTTTGCTGATCCATCATCTTCCTGGCCTTCCTCGAAGTTGTGCTTTGGGCTCCAAGTAGCCCCAGCCTTGAGGACCTCCCACACTGAAGATCTCTGGCCTCCACTCCACGAGTGATCCGTGGGCCAGTTTCAAGTGTGACCACTTGAGGCTCCTTCGCGATCGCTAGCCCGTTGGCTAGTGGGTCCCCACAAAGGCAACTTCTCTTCAGATTGGGCTTTCCTGGTTGCTCCAGACGTGCCCCAACTTACCCTTGCTGGGTGAGTCCCCCAGACCTTGCTGGTCTGCACCGACGTCCTTTTTCTATTTCTACGAGACTTGCCGTGGCCAAGACTTGTTGGGTCCATCCTGATCGCCGATACTGCAGCACTCGACAGACTTTGTGGAACAGCTTGAAACCAGCTCCTGGTTGTCATCGACACCTCCTGGGCCTCGTGGCTGAAGAGTCAAGACACCTGTCAACTCACCTGAAGCACCCGACATCTGTGAGCATTGGACTATCATGCCCCCGGTCACTGGTAAGTGACCCAGACTCTGTCCTCTCTGCTTTCAGGTTCCTTCCATCCTCGATCCAGGCATGGATCTCTCCGGACACTTCTCCTCATCACGGCAGCAGCACTTCTTTGCCAGCTTCATTGAAAACAGCGACGCAACCCGACACCAAAAGACACCTATGCACCCGGCTTCCCTGGGTGAGGTAACTCGAGTACTCCAGTGCTCCTGTGTGTGTTGGCCCTAGACACCTCTAAGTACAAAAGGGTTCGCTCGTAGTCATCCTCTAAGTGTCCTTAAACTCTTAGGGGCAGATTTACAAGCCACTTGCACCACTTTTGCGTCATTTTTAACATGGGAAAAGTGACGCACAAGTGGCGCAAGGGGCTTGTAAATCTACCCCTTAATTTCCAACCACGATTTTCCCCATAGACGTTAACAGCGATTCGCGGCTGTGTTCTAACACTGCACGCGTCCCCCGTGGGTCCCCTGTGTCACTACCTTGGGTGGTTCCTTGTGGTACAAGCACTTCTACAGGCTCTAGGCCTTGTGTCTAGCTCAGTCGTGGTTCTGATACCACTTTATTGGTATATGGTTTGGTATGCCCCTAGGGCCTAAACGTGTATTTGTGCTTTTACTGTTGAATACTGACTTGTAACTGAAGTACTTCAAACTCCAGTCTCATAAAGAGACTAGAGGGGTGTGTTTTATCTTAAATACATATATTTTAAATATATACCTGGTGTGGTTGTCCTTTCATTTTGTCATTCAAGAGATTATACACTGGTAAAACAAGCTGCTTTACATTCCTTCAAGACTTAGCCTGAAGGCTGCTCTCCATAGCTACCACTAGGATAGCTTTCAATAAAGGTTGTCTTTAACCTATCACCATAAGGGGTTTGTTTGGACTGATACAAGGTGCCCACAATAACTAGTGGACAGCATGTATCAGGCCAACTTCTCACATTGGTGTGCAGCGTGTGGGATTCCAGCTTGCTATTGTTTTACCAGATAATCTCAGTTGAATTGATCAACTGAAAACCACTACCTTAGGTACATATAATATCAAGCTTAGTATACAGTAAGTTCTACTGAACTTAGAATTGTGTGTCAAGGACTTAGCACACTCTTTCTACAACTCAAGAGAGTTTAGTAGGCCACACTAGTGTAAGTAGTGCAATACACCACACCACACTAGTAATGTCTAATCAGCCAGGAACCAGTGGGTCCCTGCCAGAAGCCAGAGGGCTTCTCCCCTATAAATATGAGGATCTCACCTTTGCTCAGCTTAGGGCCTGTTGTTCCATTAGGAAGCTGAAGACAGGCAAAAGCCCAACCACCCAGCATCTCTTGCAGATACTCAGGCTGGATGCTCTCTCAGGGCCTAGTGGGCATGAAGGGGTAGGCAGAGTGGGTGGGGTAGCAGTTGAGGGTGGATCTGGGAGTGGAACTCCCCCTGGCCCAACCTCTGCTGTTGACCAGACTGATGACAATGATCAGGATCTGGGAAACCCAACTCGACCTGGATGAGGATGATGAGGATGAGCACAATGCTCCTGTCTTTGTCCCTCCAGGAAGAGTTGAAAGTAGGGTTAGAAGGGATAGATCTCTCTCAAGGGAGTCTGTCCAGTCTACCTCATCTGTAGGGACCTCTGTTTCTTCTCACAGAGGGAGGGAAACATCCCAGGAGAGGAGAGAGAGAGACTGCTGAAGTATGAGCAAGCTCAGTTTAACCTCAGAAAGCAGTAGATGGCCCTAGATAGGGAAGCCCTAGAGCTCTACCGAGCTAGAAAAAAGGAGGGACTAGAGTCCCTTGGTGGCAGAAATTTCCCTAGAGATAGGTTTCTATGGTCATAAGACCTCTCCCTAAGTAAGATTGTCCCTTCCTACCAGAGTGGGGATGACATCCACAAATGGATAACTGCCTTGGAGAGGGCCTGTAAAGTACAGAGGGTCCCCCATGGGCAGTGGACAGCAATCTTATGGCTCTCCTTTGCAGACAAAGGTAGAGATAAGCTCCTCACTGTAAGAGAAGAGGATGCTGATGATTACCAGGCCTTGAAAAGTGCACTGATAGATGGGTTTGGCCTAACCACTGAACAATGCAGGTTAAAGTTCAGGGATACCCAAAAGGCACAAAATCAAGACTGGGTGGACTTTGTTGACTGTGCTGCTAAGGCTCTGGAAGGTTGGTTATTGGGCAGTAAAGTGTGTGACTTCATAGGATTGTACAATCTGATAATGAGGGAGCAGATTCTTAATAACTGTCAAAATCAGCTGTTGCACCAGTACCTGGTAGACTCTGATCTGACCTCTCCCCAAGAATTGGGAAAGAAGGCAGACAAATGGGTCAGAACCAGGGTGAGGCAGAAGGTACAGAACCAAGGTGGTGACCCAAAGAAGCAAGATTCTAAGAACTCTGACAAGGGTGGGGAGAAGGGTAAAGACCAGAAGTCTTCACAAGGTCCCCAAAAATCTTCTTCAGGTGGGGATTCACAGCCCAACAAAGGGAAAGGCCAAAGGAAACCATGGTGCAAAGTCTGTAAGCAAACGACACACTGGACCAGTGATTGCACCAAGTCCAAAGAGAATACTCCAGCCCCCACCAATGCCCTTAAGGCACCTGCTCCCCCTAGTGCAGTTACAATTGGTGGTGGGAATACACAAGCCAAGGGTATAGTAAGGTTGACCCTGGGTACTGAGTTGGGCTATGGCCTAGTCAGAGAAACCACTCAGGCTGTTCTTGTCTGTGATGGGCGCATGGATATGACCCCCTCTGTGAGTCCCAGTAACTTGGGCAAGTACAGGCAACAGCCTTTAATCAATGGAGCACAGGCTTTGGCATTCAGGGACACAGGAGCAAGTGTCACTATGGTGACAAAAGATCTTGTGGATCCTGGGCAGATTATACTTGGTGAAATGTACCAAGTGACCAATGCTAGCAATGTCAGAACAGACCATTCTCTGGCAGTTGTTAACTTCTCCTGGGGAGGGGTAACTGGCCTTAAAAAGGTTGTGGTGAGTGCAGACCTACCAGTCGAATGCTTGCTTGGCAATGATCTAGAGACTTCAGCTTGGGCTGAAGTAGAGCTCAGGACTCATGCAGAAATGCTGGGCATCCCTGCAGATGTGTTTACTGTGACCAGGTCACAGGCCAAAATGTCTGAAACTGAACAGGGCTTGGATTCTGGAAGAATGGACCAAGTGCCATCCAAGAGGTGGAGCAGAAGGGTTAAGGCAGAGCCTCCCCCCCTGACTCAGAAGGAGGATCAGCCTCTTGAGGGACATGATCACAGTCCTGAAGAAGGAACTGTCCCAGAGGAGCTTGAGCCTGATCAGGTTGAGTTATTGGGGACAGATCTGAGCCAGGAGCAGCAGAGCTGCCGCTCTATTGAACCCCTCAGACAGCAAGCTGCTGCTGAGGCTGCTGGGAGTGCTTGTGGTACCCATAAGGTATATTGGGGTGATGGACTTCTGTACTCAGAGTGTAGAGACCCCAAGCCTGGTGCCACCAGGAGGTTGGTTATACCTCTGAAGTTCAGGGGCTTCCTATTGACCCTGGCCCATGATATCTCTTTAGCAGGTCACCTGGGCCAGAACAAGACTTGGGACAGGCTTGTCCCTCACTTTCACTGGCCCCACATGTCTGAAGACACACAGGAGTTTTGTCGCTCCTGTGTAACCTGCCAAGACAGTGTCAAAGCAGGTGGCACTACAAAGGCCCCCCTGATACCACTACCTGTGGTGGGGGTGCCCTTTGAAAGGGTAGGGATTGACACTGTTGGTCCCATGGATCCCCAAACAGCATCTGGGCACAGATTTATCCTGGTGGTAGTGGATCGTGCTACCAGGTACCCAGAAGCTATTCCCCTTAGGACCACTACAGCACCTGTGGTGGCAAGGGCCCTGTTGGGAGTTTTCTCAAGTGTGGGCTTTCCTAAGGAGGTGGTATCAGACAGAGGTACCAATTTCATGTCTGGTTACTTAAGGGCAATGTGGAAGGAGTGTGGAGTGACTTACAAGTTCACCACACCCTATCACCCACAATGCAATGGTTTGGTTGAAAGGTTCAACAAAACCTTAAAGGGCATAATAAAAGGGCTCTCAGAAAAGCTTAGGAGAAGATGGGACATTCTCTTGCCCTGCCTTTTGTTTGCATACAGGGAGGTGCCACAAAAGGGGGTTGGCCCCTTTGAACGTTTGTTTGGTCACCCTGTCAGGGGTCCATTGTGTTTGGTGAAAGAAGGATGGGAGTTACCTCTCAAGCCCCCAAAGCAAGACATAGTGGACTATGTACTTGGTCTCCGCTCCAGGATGGCTGAGTACATTAAAAAGGCAACTAAAAACGTTGAGGCTAGCCAGGAACTGCAAAAAGCCTGACATGACCAAAAGGCTGCACTGACTGTTTACCAGCCAGGACAGAAAGTGTGGGTGTTGGAGCCTGTGGCCCCAGCAGCTCTCCAAGACAAATGGAGTGGGCCCCACACTATTGTTGAACAGGAGGGAGAGGTTACTTAGTAGACCTAGGAACTCCCAGGAGTGCCCACAGGGTTCTTCATGTCAACAGGCTAAAGCTACATGTAGACAGGGCTGACACAGGCTTGCTCATGGCTACTGATGAGGGACAGGAGGAAGAGAGTGACCCACTCCCTGACCTCTTCTCATAGAACCCCGATGATTGGTCAGTTGATGGTGTGGCCTTGGCAGGCAGCCTCACTGCCCAGCAGCAAACTGATTGCAGACAGGTGCTCAATCAGTTCAGAAACATGTTTTCTCTGACTCCAAGTCAGACTACCTGGTGCACTCATGAAGTGGACACTAGGGACAGTCTGCCTATTAAAAATAAGATTTATAGGCAACCTCACCATGTCAGGGACTGTATCAGGACAGAAGTCCAGAAAATGTTGGATTTGGGAGTTATTGAACCCTCAGATAGCCCTTGGGCTAGTCCAGCGGTCCTTGTGCCAAAACCTCACACCAGTGGTGGGAAAAGAGAGATGAGGTTTTATGTGGACTACAGGGGTCTCAATGCAGTCACTAGGACTGATGCCCATCCAATTCCAAGGGCAGATGAGCTTATAGATACTTTGGCCTCAGCCAAGTACCTTAGCACCTTTGAATTGACAGCTGGCTTCTGGCAGATCGGATTAGCTGATGATGCAAAGCCAAAAACAGCATTTTCGACCCCAAGTGGGCACTACCAATTTGTGGTGATGCCCTTTGGTTTGAAGAATGCACCTGCCACTTTCCAAAGGTTGGTGAATACAGTTCTCACAGGTCTGGAAGCCTACAGTGCAGCTTATCTAGATGATATTTCTGTCTTTAGCTCCACCTGGGAGGATCACCTGGGCCACCTAAGTAATGTTTTGGAGGCCCTGCAAAAGGCAGGCCTCACTATCAAGGCCACCAAGTGCCAAATAGGGCAGAGTCAGGTTGTGTACCTGGGCCCCCTTGTAGGTGGAGGCCAGGTTCAACCACTGCAGAGCAAAATCCAGACCATCATGGAGTGGGTTGCTCCAACCACCCAGACTCAGGTGAGAGCCTTCTTAGGGCTGAGTGGGTACTATAGGAGATTTGTCAAGGGGTATGGATCAATAGTGACACACCTGAATCACTCAACATCTAAGAAAATGCCCAAAAAGGTTCAGTGGACAGCTAGCTGTCAAAAGGCATGTGATAACCTGAAGCAGGCCATGTGCACTGCTCCCATTCTACAGAGTCCTGATTACTCCAAGAAGTTCATTGTCCAAACAGATGCATCTGAATTGGGGGTAGGGGCAGTACTGTCACAATTAAATGATGAAGGTCAGGATCAGCCAGTAGCTTTCATAAGCAGAAGACTGACCCCTATAGAGAAACGTTGGTCAGCCATTGAGAGGGAGGCCTTTGCTGTGGTTTGGGCTCTGAAGAAGTTGAGGCCATACTTGTTTGGTACTCACTTCCTTGTTCAGACAGACCATAAGCCCCTCTTATGGCTAAAACAAATGAAGGGTGAAAACCCCAAACTGCTTAGGTGGTCCATTTCCCTACAGGGGATAAACTTTACAGTGGAACATAGACCTGGGAGTCACTATGCCAATGCAGAAGGACTCTCTAGGTATTTCCACTTAGAACATGTAGACTCAACTGGTCAAGGTTAGTTTAATGTCCCTGCATTTGGGGAGGGGTTGTGTAGGAGAGTAGGATCTGCTTCACATGGGTACCCCCACTTTTTGCTGGTGTTTCACTGTTTTTCGACCTTAGTCTCGCTGTGGCCCTGCTAATCGGGACCCCAGCCTAGCTGCTTCCTCTATAAAATGATTCCCATGTACATTAGGTACATCTCTAATTGGATTCTGGAGTGCCTTATAAGCCCCTAGTATATGGTATAATATGTACCTAGGGAATAGGTACCTCAGAGGCCTACCAGGGGCTAAAGCATGTATTATGCCACCCCTGGGAAGCACTCCAAAATGACACCACAGGTCTGCTACTGCAGCCTGGGTAAGGTGGTGCATGCACCCCTTACTGTGGTATAGGTTACCTATACCACTACCATTGCACACACATATAAAACCTATAAGTCACTCCTATGGCAGGCCTTAACCATCCTGAAGGCAGAGTGCTTGATTTTTATGTGAGAGGGTGCACCTGCATGAGCAGAGCCCCTCTGCAGCATTCAGAGTACCTCCTCTGATGCTGTTTGTGGTGCAGCCTGACCATATACTCTTAAGTACATTATAACCTCGCAGTAAATGCTAACTTTAACTGGCTACAGGGAAACATGTCGTGTTTGGTGTCAAACGCTTTGGAAGACTACCCCCCCCACCAGTTCTGGCAGCGGGAGTAGCATTCCACTCTTCTAGAGGGAGAAACATGTTCACACTGGTCTACCCGGTAAAGACTTTCTAAAGCCCTGGCATCACAAAATGGATGCCACTGCCACAGACACAGGTCTGGCCTCCTGCTGCTGACCGAAACTCCGACAGGGGATGCCTGGACAATAGGTTTCCTGTCCCAGGGAGGTGTAACCACCTCCCCAGATAGGCAGATGTGTATTGGGGCTGGGCGGGAGCACTCTCTGGTGTTTTGAAGTCCTGCACTGGGGGCACACTTGGTGTCCCTGTGCATAGTCTAGTTCAAACCGGTTGCAGGGGCTACCTACCCCTGCTCTGGCATGAAACTGGACAAAGGAAATTGGTGTAACCACCCCTCTTTCCAAACCCTCCCATAGGTGGGTCCCTAGAGTATGTCCAAACCCCAAACTTAGTAATAAGTATGGGAACCCAGTCCTTGCGACTTTAGATTACCCTGGACAAAACTCTGCAACATATATCCTGGACCTTCGACTTTCTATTTCCGCTAGAAGACTGCAGAAATCTCCCTTGGGGTCAAGGAGTGACTCCCCTGCTTGGCAGGCACCGAAGAAGCAACTGTCTGGTCTGCAACTCTGAAGCTCCTGCCGAACACCAAAGTCCTTGCATCACCAGAGGTGGATTTCTAGACTTCCCCAAAGCTACCCTGAGTCCACAGCAAAGCTGAGGCCCGTGGCTATCGTGGGTGACGTGGAACCGTGACCCCTGGATACCTTGATCTTTTGCTGATCCATCATCTTCCTGGCTTTTCTCAAAGTTGTGCTTTGGGCTCCAAGTAGCCCCAGCCTTGAGCACCTCCTGCACTGAAGATCTCTGGCCTCCACTCCACGAGTGACCCGTGGGCCAGTTTCAAGTGCGACCACTTGAGGCTCCTTCGCAATTGCTATCCCGTTAGCTAGTGGGTCCCCATGAAGGCTGGTCTGCACCAACATACTTTTTCTATTTCCACAAGACTTGCCGCTGCCAAGGCTTGTTGGGTCCATCCTGGTCACCGACACCACAGCACTCGACAGGCTTTGTGGGACAGCTCGAATCCAGCTCCTGGTTGTTGTCAACGCCTCCTGGACCTCGTGGCTGAAAAGTCAAGACACCCGTCAACTCCCCTGAAGCACCCGACATCTGTGGCAATTGGACTATCGTGCCCCTGGTCACTGGTAAGTGACCCAGACTCTGTCCCCTCTGCTTTAAGGTTCCTTCCATCCTCGATCGAGGCTTGGATCTCTCCAGACACTTCTCCTCGTCACGTCAGCAGCACTTCTTTGCCAGCTTCCATTGAAAACAGCGACACGACCCGACACCAAAAGACACCTATGCACCTGGCTTCCCTGGGCGAGGTAACTCGAGTACTCTGGTGCTCCCATGGGTGTTGGCCCTAGACACTTCTAAGTCCAAAAGGGTTCACTCGTACTCATCCTCTAAGTGTCCTTAAACTCTTAATTTCCAACCGCGACTTTCCCCATAGAAGTTAACAGCGATTCGCAGCTGTGTTCTCACACTGCACGCGTCCCCCGTGGGTCCCCTGTGTCACTACCATGGGTGGTTCCTTGTGGTCCAAGCACTTCTACAGGCTCTAGGCCTTATGTCTAGCTCAGTCGTGGTTCTGATACCACTTTATTGGTATATGGTTTGGTATGCCCCTAGGGCCCAAACGTGTATTTGTGCTTTTACTGTTGAATACTGACTTGTAACTTAAGTACTTCGAACTCCAGTCTCATAAAGAGACTAGAGGGGTGTGTTTTATCTTAAATACATATTTTTAAAATCTATACCTGGTGTGGTTGTCCTTTCATTTGGTCATTCAAGAGATTATAGACTGGTAAAACAAGCTGCTTTACATTCCTTCAAGACTTAGCCTGAAGGCTGCTCTCCATAGCTACCACTAGGATACCTTTCAATAAAGGCTATCACCATAAGGGGTTTGTTTGGATTGATACAAGGTGCCCACTATAACTAATGGACAGCATATATCAGGCCAACTTCTCACAACGACCAACAATTCTATTCATTTTATGTATCCATTGGGAGAGGGTTGGGAATATTTCAGATTTCCAATTTGCCAAAATTAATGATCTTGCTACCAAAGTGGCGATAAAAATAAATTGAAGTTGAGAAAATGTTAAGAGGCTCTGAGCTTCAGCTAAGCCTAAGAGAGCTGTAGAAGCCTTAAAGGGGAGATCGATTGCCAATAGTCTTCTTACTTCAGAAAAAACATTTTCCCAGAAGCTTGTGATTTTAGTACAGGTAAAGCCCACATGTAGACAATCTCCTAGAACCTGGCAGCCTCTAAAGCAGCAAGGATTAACTGCAGGAAAGATTTGATTAAGTTTGGCCGGAGTAAAGTAAATCTGCCATTTGCTGAAAAAGGCCATCCTCCTTAAGTTAGCTGCTCTCACTGCCTTACAAATCATTTTATTAAAAAAATGCCATTGCTGAAGATTGAAACGATAATCAATTGATTGAGAATTTTTTTCCAAATGGGTTAGGACTATTTGATCATTCTGCATAGATTTGAGCAGTCTGTACCAATTCCCAATTCCCAGAGTTTTCAGTATAAAATGAGATTTACTTAATAATAACCCTTTCGACTTAACCAAATTCCTCAAACCCACACAAAACCTATTTATCTGATGGTGACTGAAAAAAAGAGACGTCTTGATGTTATAAAATGATCTAATTTCTTGCCAGGTTCTAAATCTATCATTTAAAAAAAAAAAAGCCCAGAGAAACCGTATCTAGCCTAGAGATCGCAAGTCTGAGTGGACATGTGTAAACCAAAAGGGAGGCATTCCACTAGTGTCAGCTGTGGATGTAACCAAGGGATTTTAAATGTCTACCAGAACCTCTGGAATTGAAAAGTCACTAATTTAGGAAATTTGATCTCTTTGGAAGCTTCGGAATTCGTAAAAACGGTGCTAAAGCGATCTCCATTTCGCCTAACATGAACTCAAGATAAAAATTTGTGTTAGATATTTCTACTGAGTTGTTATAATTAAGCCAGTTGATCAGTGAAGCTTGGTAGTATAAGCGTATATAGGAAATGCTGGACCCCCATCTATGACTTTTAATTGCAAAGTTTCTAACTTTAATCTTGGTTTCTTACCCTGCCAAATAAACAATCTCAATTCTGAATTAATTTGCTCATAAAAAGACTGAGTTACTTTAACCATCAGATTAGAAAATAAAAATAAGAACGGGGATTATATTCATTTTAATGAGAGCTACTCTGCCCCTAATAGTCAGAGGAAGATCCTTCCATTGAGAAAGCAGGTTGTGCATCTTATTGAATGTAGGAATATGATTAAGTGAAAACAGATCTTCCAAGTGTGATGAAAAAAATATTCCCAGATACCTTATAGAGTGAGACCTAAGATGTTGTGCCTGCATCGAAAGGGTGTAAGACAGCTGGCAAGCAGTTGAAAAGAAGTGCCTCTGATTTTGCTTGATTGATTTTATAATCCCCGATAACTGTAAATTCATTTATTTTAGCCAAGGCAAGTCTGATATTATCTTCCTCGGCTGCCAAGTACAATGCCATATCATCCGCAAAAAGCTTCAGCTTGACTGCACCTAAAATAGGGGGTAAAATAGAATGATCTTGCCTTATTGCACAGGCTAGCGGCTCCAAAAACAAGGAAAACAATATTGGAGAAAGGGGGCAGCCTTGCCGCGCCCCTCGGCTGATGGAAATCATACCCGCAAATTTGCCATTTATCAATATGGACGCCTGAGTATAGGTTACTTATCGCTCGACAGAGCTCAGATGGAAGCGCCAATTTATTTAAAATTGAAAAGAGAACGTTCCACTGAACTCTGTCGAATGCTTTCTCTGCATCCAACATCATAATGACTGTCTTTGTCTTATTGGTATTGAAATAATCAATCACTTGGCATAAATAATGAGAGTTAGTAGCTAAAAGTCTACCTGGGATAAACCCATTCTGGTCGCCATGTACAAGAGAGGTGGCGACTAGAGATTGACGAGTATCCAGAATCTTTGAAAAAGTCTTATAGTCGTTATGTCACAGGTTTATTGGACTATAAGAATTAACCTCCTCCTCTGCTTTGCCTTGTTTAATGAAGCTAACTACCACAGCTTGCATAAATGAAGCTGGGATCAACTCGCCTTCCAAAATTCCATTAAATTAAAGCTCCACAACAGGGCTGAGCTGAGGTAGAAAAAGCGTATAAAACTCAATAGGGATCCCATTGCATCCGCATGCTTTCCCAGATGGTGAAGACATCATAGCGTTTTTTATTTCTTCTTCTGTGATTTCTGCAATTAAGCTATCTTTATTTGCCTGTGACAATGAAGGGCAATTAATACCGCTAAGCCAGGTATCCGCTTCCTCTACTAAGCTATTGCAAGGATCAGAGTAGAGCTTCTTATAGTGATCAAAAAAAATGGCCAAAATTTCCTGAGGATGGGAAGTAGATCTACCAGTAACTGGGTCCTTTATCAATTTAATAGTATTTCGATGAACTTTGCGTTTTGCTGCCCAGGCTAAATATTTGCCTATATGCTCATTCTCCTCATACCTTTTCTGTAAAACTGCGTCATGTGCTAGAATTTCTTTGGAGACAAAAAATTCTCGTAGATTATACTTAGTCTGAGACAGCTTGATTTTATTTTCCCTGGAGGGTGCTTCTGAATATTGGGCCGTCAATCTAGAAAACGCATTCTCAAGCTGCAACTTTTCTTCCTTCTCTTTGCTTCTCTTGTATGCTGTATAATTAATAGCTTCCCCTCGAAAAAAAGCTTTCAAAGCCCCCCAAACTGCAAAAATTGAAGCTGTGTTTCTATTACGTTTCCAGAAATCCTCTAAAAGCGTACGTACATTTGCCACCCAATTATCGTCAACTAGAAGAGACTTATCTAATACCCATCTAAACTCGGTTTGGGCTTGAGTTTGAATTAAAAATTGAACCGAGATTAATGCATGGTCAGAAAAATGATCTCTGATTTAGTACTTAAAAGAGCGTGTGAGACAAGAAAAAAATCGATTTGTGAGGACGAGTGATATCTCTTTGAGTGGTAAGTGTACTTCCTTTCACTGGAGAATTTATCGCACCAGCAATCAACTAGCCTCAAATCACCTGGTAGATCTCTACATAGCCTGATGGATTTAGGTTTAGACTGAGATTTCTGGGGTCGTGACGAGTCAATAGCTGGATTAATTAACAAATCAAAGTCTCCTCCAATGACGAGATATCCTATTTGAGCAGAGCAAAGTCGTATAATGACTGAAGCGACTCTGTTGTGCAATCTATTGGACCATAAAAACTAACAAAGTTGAATGTTTGCTTGCAGATCTTCATTTGCAACCAGAGCCATCTTGTGTTATTGTCCTTCTGTACCATTGTAATATCTCCCTGAATCTTTTTGCTGACTGAAATAGCAACTCCCCTAATAGCCGCATTAGCAGAGGCAAAGAATTCATATTGAACAAAGCCAGGGGTTTTATCCCTAGGCGCGCCCTCCTTGTAATGAGTCTCCTGTAAAAAAAATTATATCAGCTTGGAAGGTTTTAAACCAGACCAACATGGAGTGTCGCTTCAGTCTATTATAAACCCGTTCACATTACAGGAAATAATCTTTAATGGTCTAGAAGTAATTTCAGAATAAGAGAGAGAAAAAAAAACATAGTTTCTTGATCCTCTGCATTCCCATCAGAAATTCGCTACATTTTATGTTTTCACCTGACTGCCCTCCGTGCCCCTTACACCCTTCCCTCCCTTTACCCTTTGTGAACCCCTCCTCCCGCTCCCATGGGACTCCTCCATCATGGACCTCCCCCGCCTGGGGCTCGCTGAGACGACCCTCCCCCCTCAGTGCACCTAAACCCCTCCCATCTCCCCCATGTGAACCCTCCCACCTCCCAATATTGGGGTGCTGTGACATGGCACCCAGGTGGTAAGCCAATCGCTGGCGATCTGAAAACACAGAATGAAGAAAAGAGAAAGAAGAAAAGAAAAGAAAAAAAAGAAAAAAAAGAAAACAATTCCCTACAGGGACAATTTATTAGACTATGACCAAAAAGTTAATTTGAAGCTGCCTTCCCTGGATGTTGCAGAGAATAGAGGAGCTCCTGTGCCTCTTGAACTGATTGGAATACATGGACATTCCCTTTATAAATTACTTCCAGTTTTGACTGTTGAACTAGTCCTGCGGGGGCCCCAACTTGCTGAAAACCATATATCATGCCTTTAAATTATTTTCTCCGCCGAGCCGAATAAGCAGACATGTCTGAAAAAATTTTGAACGAAAAATTGTTACTTGTCTGATACCCTTTATCACGGATTGCTCATGTGAGAATTTTCTCCTTTATTCTAAATGTCCCAAAATTCACAGTGATTGTTCTGGGATATTTAGCCTTCGGAAAGAGATCTGCCGGGACTCGATGTGCACGCAATATCGTGAGGTCCGTCTTCTGGGTGGTGAGGTCTGGGCATACATATTAGGTGATCAATTCTGAGATGACTTTATCCATTGGCTGCCCCTTTTCAAATCCTTCCGTAACTCCAGTAATGCATAGATTACATCTACGTGCGCGGTTTTCCGCATCGTCTACCTTTGACTGGAGATTTGCTAGTTCAGTTTGCAGTTTAGTTATCTAATCTGTTTGCAAAGGAGCAGAGTCTTTGAGACCAGATATGCGCTGTTCCGCTTCTGTAACTCGAGATGTAAGGTGTTGGACATGAGATTGGATTGAGTTTAGTTGGGACTCTGTTCTTTTTTGAGCTTCATCCTGAGAAAGTTTCATATTTTTAAGTTCAGTTAAAATCTGGATAAGAAGAGTATGAGTAGAATCCTCTGGAGCAGCCACACTCTTTGAATCCAGTGATGTTGAATCCAGCCTCTGACTAATTGAACTTTGAAGCGACATCTTATCTGGTGTTACCATTGCAGTTTCCATTGCCGTCGAAAAAAGGGATGAATCCCAGAGCTGGGAGCTCCCCACCTTCTGCTGCTCGGGCATAAGACTAGATTTAGGTTTAGAAATGACAAAGCTATCTAGATTGGACTGAGCCTGAGCCTTTACATTAAGGCCAATAGTGGGCTGGCTAGGGATGTATTGTTTAACCCCCGGGAGATCCTCTGTTATTGTTGTTGTTTGTAATATAGATAAGAACTTATCATTACCATTAGATTGTGGAGAAGCTTGATTGACTAAGCTGAGGGAAGGGCTATAGCTAAGGCTCGTATCTCCCAAAGAAGTTGAATTGGGCATAGTTATTTGAAGCATTCATAGCTTGCTGGTTCTCAGGATTTTTTTGAAGTCCCACACCTCCAAAACCAAAGAAGCCTATCGGATTCTTAGATTGATTTTTGCGCAGGCCGCCAGTTCCGTTAAACAGGCCCGGCTCGACTTCCTTGAGGGATGGGCTTTTGTTCTTGTGTGTTCTCATCCCCCTTGCAGAGTTTGCCATCAAGCGAGGTTTTACCATAGTATCCCAGGAAATTCTATTCATATTAAATAGCCTTACAGGCTTGCTGCTGCTCCTTATGCAAATATTTATGAGGGAGACACAAGCCGCACCCGTCCCAGATAAGCTCTACCGAGCCGCTTTCATGCCTCAACCCCCTGAGCTGCTAGCCTAAAAGTCTCACAAAATCTTTTATGCCAAAAAAGAAGTTAAAGTCACAGTTAGAAGAAGCCAAAAGGAGCAGGCACGCTCCAATTGAAATACCCCATAAGTCACCTGATTATCTGCAACAGAGTATCCAAACTGAAAATGTAGCAAGTAGCAAGCAACTTCCCGACGAGTTGATCCTGATCCCGATCTCACCTGAATTACTGAAGACAGGAGGGCTGCAGCATCAAATCTCTGGGAGCCCAAGTGCAACATCTGACATCTTCTGCCCTGTATACTCCTTTTTTTTCCTCTTTGTTTTCTTAAAGCCTTTAAGCCTTTCAGGTGAAAAAAATACCCATAATGCTGCTAGCAATGATCACTCCGGGCTCCCCTGCCTAACGCCTCCTGGTGCCTCCTCCTCAGTCCTCCCAGGGAAGCCAGCTTTTCCTGCCAGGGAAAAAGCAAACAAACAGCAAAAAACTATGCTTAAGCCAAAGAGCCGAAGCAGCAGTTAAGGAATAAAAATGCGCTCTCGGCACATCTGGGCTATTCCAGGCTGATCCAAAAGCGTGAAAATGGATCATTCAGCATTGCAATGCTGGGACCGCCGCTACCTCCATCTTCTTCTCCCTCCCTCCCGCAGGAGAGGGAAAGGATTATAGCTAGTCGCAGGATTATGCTCAGCAGGTTGTTGGTATGCTTTTTGAGACTTCCTCAACTATGGTTCAGAGACTGAATCTGCATCTGAGGCAGAGGTGGGAGAGTGGAGGATTCTGGCAGTGAATTTTCTGTCCACGAGGAATCATTGGATGATAAAGCCACTCTTATTGCAAATGAAGTGCCTGTCTTAGAGGAGGACATTGATGTGCCGATAGTGCAGCAAGAGGCATCTGGGTTGCAGCCATGGGCTGCAAGGCTTCCCTTTTTCAAGTTCTGACCTCTGGGTTGCCCCAGGCATGGTGCAACCGACATTGCTGGACTTTACTAGTGTTCCAGGGTGTAGAGTGGACACTGAAAACTATTTGTCTATGAATTTTCTTCAGTTGTTTATGGATGATGTCTTTTTGGCCGATCAAATTACTGTGTGGGTAAGTTGTGGGAACACCGGGCTGACACAAGTCACCTATCATAAAACGACCTTGTTTTGCAATGTGGGGGACCCTGGGTTTTTGGCCCCGGGCTCAGCAGCCATCTAGGGAACCCTACCAAACCCACACATTTCTGAAAACTAGAGACTCTGCGAAATTCAGTGAGGTATGGCTTGCATGGATCCCCCAATGTTTTCTGACCCAGAAACCAGATTGTTTTGTGATAGATGTTTTGATTTCTCCATAGTACGTTTTGGCCCTTGCCTGTTATGGGTACTTGGCCCACCCACATAATGATTTTTTAAGCTAAATTTGAGATTTGCAGGGGATTTTGGGAAGGAAAACTTTGGCGGGTCCATGCAAGCCATACCTCCCTTGACTTCTCTGGGCATTTAGTTTTCAGAAATGTGTGAGTTTGGTAGGTTTCCCTACATGGCCGCCGAGCCTGGGGCCAAACACCCAGGGGACTCCCCTTGCAAAAACAGGTCGTTTTTTGATAGGTAATATTGATGTCTCCACAATAGGTTTTGGGCCCTTGCCTGTCACGGGCACTTGGCCCACCCACACGAGTGAGGTACCAGTTTTATTGGGAGACCAGGGGGAATTCTGGCTGGTAGGAAATTTCTGTCAGCCTGGTGATCCCACAACTTTCCCACACAGACCTTTGAGAAAAATCTAATTTTTTCAGCTAAATTTAAGATTTGCAGGGGATTCTGGGTAAGAAAACGTTAGGTTATCCATACAAACCATACCTCCCTGGACTCCCCCGGGTCTCTAGGTTTCAGAAATGTGTGTGTTTGTAGGTTTCCCTATATGGCCGCGGAGTCTGGATCAAAAAACCCAGGTGACCCCCTTGCAAAAACTGTTCATTTTGTGATAGCTAATATTGATGTCACCACAATATGTTTTGGGCCCTTGTCTGATGAAGGCCCTTGGCCCACCCACTGGAGTGAGGTACCATTTTTATCAGAAGACCTGGGGGAATGCTGTCTGGTAGGAAATGGGTGTCACCCCGGTGATCCCACAACTTTCCCATTCAGAAATGTGAGAAAAATCTGATTTTTTTAGTTCAATTTGAGGTTTGCAGGGGATTCTGGGTAGCAAAACTTTAGGGGATCCATGGAAGCCATGGCTCCCTGGACTTCTCTGGGTCTCAAGTTTTCAGAAAAGTTTGAGCTTGGTAGGTTTCCCTAGATATCTACTGAACCCAGGCCTAAAAATCCAGGTGACCCCCCCCCCCTTGCAAAAACAGGTTGTTTTGTGATAGGTAACTTTGAAGTCTCCACAATACGTTTTGGGCCCTTGCCTGTCGCGGATACTTGGCCCACCCATACAAGTGAGGTATCATTTTTATCGGGAGACTTGGCCGAACGCTGGGTGGCAGGAAATTTGTGTCGGCCTGGTGATCCCATGACTATCCCACACAGAAACTTTGAGTAAAATGTGATTTTTTCAGCTAAATTTGAGGTTAGCAGCAGATTTTGGGAAGGAAAACATTGGGAGATCCATGCAAGCCATACCTCCCGGGACTTCCCCAAGTATTTAGTTTTCAGAAATATGTGTGTTTGGTAGGGTTCCCTACATGGCCGCCGAGCCTGGGGCCAAAAACCCAGGTGATTCCCCTTGCAAAAACAGTTCATTTTATGATAGTTAATTTTGATGTCACCACAATATATTTTGGGCCCTTGTCTGTCATGGGCACTTGGCCCACCCACACGAGTGAGGTACCATTTTTATTGGGAGACCTGGGGGAACGCTGGATGGTAGGAAATGTGTGTCAGCCTGCTGATCCCACAACTTTTCCACATGGAAATTTGAAAAAAAAATAATTTTTTCAGCTAAATTTGAGGTTTGCAGGGGATTTTGGGGAGGAAAACGTTGGGAGATCCATGCAAGCCATACCTCCCTGGACTTCCCCGAGTATTTAGTTTTCAGAAATGTGTGAGTTTGGTAGGTTTCCCTACATGGCCGCCAAGCCTGGGGCCAAAAACCCAGGTGACCCCCTTTGCAAAAACAGGTTGTTTTTTAATCGGTAATGTTCATGTTTCCACAATAGGTTTGGGGCCCTTGCCTTCTCACGGGCACTTGCTCACCCACACGAGTGAGGTACTATCTTTATTGGTAGACCAGGGGGAATTCAGGGTGGTAGGAATTTTGTGTCAGCCTGGTGATCCCACATCTTTCCCACACAGACAATTGAGAAAAATCAGATTTTTTTAGTTAAATTTAAGGTTTGCAGGGGATTCTGGGTAAGAAAACGTTATGAATCCATACAAACCATACCTCCCTGGCCTCCCCGGGCCTCTAGGTTTCAGAAATGTGTGTGTTTTGTAGGTTTCCCTACATGGCCGTCGAGCCTGTGTCGAAAAACCCAGGTGACCCCCCTTGCAAAAACAGGTTGTCAGATAAAATTGAGGTTTGCAGGGTATTCTTGGTAGGAAAACGTTGGGTGATCCATGCAAGCCATACCTCCCTGGACTCCCCCTGGTCTCTAGTTTTCCGAAATGTGGGGTTTGGTAGGTTTTCCTACATGGACGCCGAATCTGGGGCTAAAAATGCAGGTGACCCCCGTGCAAAAACAGGTCTTTTTGTGAGAGGTAATTCTGATGTCTCCACAATACGTTTTGGGCCCTTGCCTGTTGCGGGTACTTGGACCACCCACATAAGTGAGATACCATTTTTATCAGGAGACCCGGGGCAACGTTGGGTGGTAGGAAATTTGTGTCAGCCCAGTGATCCCACAATTTTCTCACACAGAAACTTTGAGAAAAATGTGACTTTTTCAGCTAAATTTGAGGTTTTCAGGGGATTTTGGGAAGGAAAACGTTGGGGGGTCCATGCAAGCCATACCTCCCTGGATTTCCCCGGGTATTTAGTTTTCAGAAATGTGTGAGTTTGGTAGGTTTCCTTACATGGTCGCCGAGCCTGGGGCCAAAAACCCAGGTGACCCCCCTTGCAAAAACAGGTTGTTTTTTGATAGGTAATATTAATGCCTCCACAATAGATTTGGGGCTCTTGCCTGTCGCGGGCACTTGGTCCACCCACACGAGTGAGGTACCATTTGTATTGGGAGACCAGGGGGAATTCTGTGTGGTAGGAAATTTGTGTCAGCCTGGTGATCCCACAACTTTCCCAAACAGACATTTGAGAAAAATCAGATTTTTTTATTTAGTTAAATTTAAGGTTTGCAGGGGATTCTGGGTAAGAAAACGTTAGGGTATCCATACAAACCATGCCTCCCTGTACTCCCATGGGGCTCTAGGTTTCAGAAATGTGTGTTTTTGTAGGTTTCCCACATGGCCGCGGAGTCTGGGTCGAAAAACCCAGATGATCCCCCTCGCAAAAACAGTTCATTTTGTGATAGGTAATATTGATGTCACCACAATATGTTTTGGGCCCTTCTCTGTCATGGGCACTTGGCCCACCCACACAAGTGATGTAACATTTTTATTGGGAGACCTGGGGGAACGCTGGGTGGTAGGAAATTTGTGTCAGCCCGATAATCCCACAACTATCCCACAAAGAAATTTGAGACTAATTTGATTTTTTTCAGCTATATTTGAGGTTTGCAGGGGATTTTGGGTAGGAAAATGTTGGGGATCAATGCAAGCCACACCTCCCTGGACTCCCATGGATGTGTCATTTTCAGAGATTTCGGTTCTTTTTTTCCGGATACCCTAAATTTGTGCAAACCCAGGACCAAAAATACAGGTGCTCACCTATCTATCACAAAACGACCTGGATTTTCAAGGGGGTCACCTGCGTTTTTGGTCCAGGGCTCAATGGCCATCTAGGGAACCTACCAAACTCAGACATTTCTGAAAACTAGACACCTAGGGGAGTCTAGGAAGGTGTGGGTTGCGTAGATCTCCCAAAATGTTCCTACCCATAATCCCCTGAAAACCTTAAATGTAGCTAAAGAAAATCACATTTCCCTCACTTTTCTGTGTGGGAAATTTGTGGGATCACCGGACCGCCACAATTTTCCTACCACCTACTGTTCCCCCAGGTCTCCTGACAAAAATGGCACCTCACTTGTGTGGGTAGGCATATTGGCCGCAACAGGAAATGGCCCAAATCGCACTGTGGAGACACCTATCATAAAACAACCTGGTTTTGAAAGGGGGATCACCTGGTTATTTGGCCCCGAGCTCGGCGGCTGTTAGAAATGGGATTTCTGGTTGGCTAAGGCTTGCGCCAAAGCCAGGCAGAGACCACCACTCTAGTCAGGGCAAGGAAGCTACACGCCAAAGGTAACCCCTGCTCACCCCCTTGGTAGCTTGGCACGACCAGTCAGGCTTATCCCGGAGGCAATGTGTAAAGCGATTGCGCGCGCACACCGCAGCAACACCCCAGGCACACCACAAAAGGAACTCCACACAAGGTTATATATAAAAATAGCCTTTGTATTATAATAAACACATTAGATCATAATCACATAATATACACTGTGCCAACTGGCACTGGGCAGTATATACAGGGGATTATATACACGACAACAGGGTCACTGGGCCACTGTCAGAACAATCACAAATCACCAATTGTAAATGTAGCACAAATAATAATAGTAGAGCACAACCAGTAACTACTGATGAAATACTGAACTGAGGCCTAGATCATGCAACGTAAATCACACTATGCAATAATCCTCACATTAGGCCTAAAACACAGTATGCAATCACTGTAGGCATAAACACATGCGATCTAGAAACCATTAGCATAACGCATTACGCATGAGTCATTGTAGGCATCCCATTAGGTATAAAACATCACCTCAATTACATTATGTAATTACCAGCATAACCACAGTGTGCCCCAAGCTGGGGCACAACACATGAAAAACTGTCCCCAGGCCAACTGGCCTCTCACAGGGCTCCAACGCCCTATGTCCAACAGTGTCAGGGTTGGCTGCGCATGCATCAAAAGCAGAAGGCGCAAAAGATCAGGCCTAAACGTGGCAGCTGCCCACTAATTGCTGGGCAGCTGTAGAAATGATCAGGGGCACCAGCGTGCCCTCTGAGGCCCACTCTGGGACTCTGAAACGGAATGGGTCCCCAAACGTTGCAGCTGCCCACTGACAAACCGGGGCAGCTGTGAAGATTCGCAGGCTCTGGCACTCACAGGACCTGGGGAGCCCTACTCAGAGATTCGCAACTTAAAAATAAAGCTGTCCCCCTTCACGAGGTGCAAGGGCACGCCAGTCACCAACGAGGACACGGCCTCTAACTATGGCCCTCACTCTTGTGGCAATCACCAGAAAGACGCTGTCCTGCATACTGCCCCCACTGAGCTTTGTAATAAAATTGCTCCCCACGTTGGAGCACACGGGCTCTTAAAACAGATATGCCCCCACAAGAACAGAACCTGCCCCTAACGAACTGTGGAACACTCCAGAAGCTGCTCAACAACGTAGGAGCCGCCCGCTGCCAGACGGGGCCGCTCTGACTCTGCCTCCCCCAAACACGGACTATTTCGAGCTCCACTCACCGGCAGCACTTCTCCGCTTTCTCCCCTGCCGGCAGAGCTTTGGTCGCGTCGCGGACCTTGGTCGGACATGGGGCTGCCGCCGCCTCTCCCGGTCGCGTTAAGGCTGCCCGCGGGACTCCCTCTGCACTATGGGAGTCCCGCCTGGAAGATTCGTTGGTCGTGCTGAGGCTGCCTCGGCCGAACTTGGCTTCCGTCTCAAGGCCCGCCCCTGAAGGTTGCCTGACTTACTGTTTCTTCCGGGTCGCGGCGGTGATTTGGTCCCTGAACTCGGTAATGCGGGGTGGCACCCGCTTCAACGCGCAAAACTGCGGGGTGGACACCCGCTCTCTCTTTCTCCTAAACTGCGGGGTGGGCACCCGTTATCAATTAAATGCACTATGGGGTGAAAAAGCGGGGTGGGCACCCGCTATTAATTAGGTTAACGATGTGGCACCCGCTTTAGAAAAAGGCCATTGCGGGATGGGCACCCGCTTCCTGATAAATCAGCGCTGCAGGGCACCAGTCGCTGCTTCCCCCCTTGGTAACCACAACACAGCGCTCAGCCTGCGATCAGGGAGCAGGTAGCCCTTCTTCTCCAGAAAGGTGCAGGCAGGCAGAAACAAACAGTCTTTGGTGCTGGGGAGAACCCAGCAAAGCGCAGCCAGGCAGGCCAGCACGCAGGGACCCTCAGGAAGCAGAAGCTAGGTCCCACGGCGGTTCCTCCTGGCAGCATGTTCCCTCAAGAACACAAGCACAACAGCACCTTTTCATGGGGTCTCAGCCCCTTCTTATACCCACATTTCCTTTGTCACAAACTGTAGGGCAAGGGGAGAACCAGTTGCAACTGGGTCTGGAGCACTTTGTTTTGCTCAGCCCCTCTCCCTATTCACAGGACAGGCTAGGGACATCAGACTCACCACAGGCGGTGGAGCCAGCATTGTGTAGGGAAGGCACAGCCCTATTCAGGTCCCAGGTGCAACTCTTCCCTCTCCTTTACATGCAGATCTCTCCATTCAGCACCGGGCAGACCCATCCTGGCTCCTGGAATTCCCCACACCATCCAGCACCTGTCAATCACAAGTCAGACATGCACTCCACATCAGGCAGGCAGACACACAGCACACAGAAATGCCAACTTCTAGAAGTGGCACTTCTCCACCAGTCACAATAAATCTGCGCACACCATTGCGCAGCATTTATTCTCACAAGTTCGCACATACTAAACTTGACCCTGCAAGCCTCTCACATCAGGAATTACCATGGACACACATATCCCCCATGCATTCCTATGGGAGGGCAGGCCAGTCTCACTAAATGTAACACAGGGCGCACGCACTTTACACTGGGACACAGTGCTAAAGTGCCTAGGGGTCTAAAACCACTAACACTACATAGGGAAAATGGCTAGGATAATTGCAAAAAGTTTAGGGGTGAACCTGCCAAAAGGGACATGTCCAACAGCGGCCATCTAGGGATACTTACAAAACCCACACATTGCTGAAAAGTAAACAGCTGGGGGAGACCAGTGAGGTATGACTTGCATGGATTCCTCAAAGTTTTCCTAAGCAGAATCCCCTGCAAACCCTGAAATTTTGCTTTTTTTTTTAAAATGTAGTGCTTAGAGTTGGCTGTATTATGCCCTTAATTCCTATGTTTTTGGCCCTTCCCAGTCACAGGCCCTTGGCCCACCCACACAAGTGAGGTATCAGTTTACTCGGGAGATCAAGGGGAATGCTGGGTGGTAGGACATTGTGTGGGCACATTAATCCTATACAAAAATGTGTGGAAAAGTGATTCTTTCAGCTAAATTTGAGTTTTGAAGGGGATTCTGGCTAGGAAAACATTGGGGGATCAACGCAAGTGATACCTCCCTAGACTCCCCTGGGTCTCTAGTTTTCAGAAATGTGTGGATTTGGTAGGTTTCCCTAGACGGCCGCTGAGCCCCGGGCCGAAAACCCAGGTGATTCTCCTTGCAAAAACAGGTTGTTTTGTTATAGGTAATTTTGATGTCTCCACAATACGTTTTGGGCCCTTGCCTGTCTCAGGCACTTGGTCGACCCACACAAGTTAGGTACCATTTTTATTAGAAAACCTGGGGGAATTCTGGGTGCTAGGAAATTTGTGCCAGCCCAGTGATACCACAACTTTCCCACACAGAAATTTGAGAAGAATTTGATTGATTCAGCTGAATTTGAGGTTTCCAGCTGAATCTGGGTAGAGAAACTTTGGGGGATCCATGCAAGCCAAACCCCCTTGGACTTCCATGCCTCTTTAGTTATCAGAAATGTGTGGGTTTGGTAGGATTCCCTACATGGCCACCGAGTCCAAAGCCAAAATCCCAGGTGACCCCCATTGTAAAAACAGGTTGTTTTGAGATAGGTAATATTCATGTCACCACAATCCGTTTTTGGCCCTTGTCTGTTGCGGGCACTTGGCCCAACCACACCAGTGAGTTACCATGGGGAAAGCTGGGTAGTAGGAAATTTGTGTCAGCCCGGTGATCCCACAACTTTCCCCACACAGAAATGTGAGAAAAATCTGAATTTGTTCAATTAAATTTGCGGTTTGCTGGGGATTCTGGGTAAGAACACATAGGGGATCCATGCAAGTCATACCTCCTTGAACTTCCCTGGATCTCTGGTTTTCGGTAGGTTTCCCTAGGTGGCCCAGGGTCAAAAACCCAGGTAACTCCTTTGTGAAAACAGGTCATTTTGTGATAGGTAACTTTGACATCTCCACGATACGTTTTGGGCCCTTGCCTGTCGCGGATACTTGGCCCACCCACACGAGTGAAGTACCATTTTTATCCGGAGGCCTGCGGGAACACTGGGTGGTAGGAAATTTGTCAGCCCGTTGATCCCACAACTTTCCCTCAAAAAAGTTGAGAAAAATGTGATAAATTTGAGGTTTGCATGGGATTCTGGGTAGGAAAACATTAAGGGATCCATGCAACTCCCCTAGCTCTATAGTTCTTAGAATTGTGTGGGTTTGGTATGTTTCCCTAGATGGCCGCCGAGTCCGTGGTCAAGATCCCAGGTGACCACGATGCAAAAACAGGTTGTTTTGTGATAGGTAATATTCATGTCAACACAATACGTTTTGGCACTTGTCTGATGTGGGCACTTGGCCCACCCATAAGAATGAGGTACCAATTTTATCAAGAGACCTGGGGGAAAGCTGGGTAGTAGGAAATATGTGTCAGCCCGGTGATACCACAACTTTCCCACACACAAATGTGAAACAAACGTATTTGTTTCAGCTAAATTTGAGGTTTGGAGGGGATTCTGTGTAGTTAAATATTGAGGGACCCATGCAATCCATACCTCCCTAGACTCCACTAGCTCTCTAGTTCTCAGAAATGTGTGGGTTTGGTAGATTTCCTTAGATGGTTGCCGAGTTTGGGGCCAAAATCCCAGGTGACCCCCCCTTCAAAAACAGGTAGGTTTGTGATAGGTAATATTAATGTCACCACAAAATGTTTTGGTCGTTGTCTGTCGTGGGCACTTGGCCCACCCACATGAGTGAAGTACCATTTTTATTGGGAGACCTGGGGAAATGCTTGGTGGTAGGACATTTGTGTCAGCCCAGTGATCCCACAACTTTTCCACACGGAAATGTTTTAAAAATGAGTTTTTTTCAGCTAAATCTGAGATTTGCAGGGGATTCTGGGTAGGAAAACATTGAGGGATACATGCAAGCCATACCTCCCTAGACTCCCCTCGCTCTCTAGTTAGAATTGTTTGGGTTTGGTAGGTTTCCCTTGATGGCCGCCAAGTCCGGGGCCAAAATCCCAGGTGACCCCCTTGCAAAACAGGTAGATTTGTGATAGGTAATATTGATGTCACCACAATATGTTTTGGTCCTTGTCTGTCGCGGGCACTTGGCCCACCCACATGAGTGAGGTTCCATTTTTATTGGGAGACCTGGGGAAAGGCTTGTTGGTAGGACATTTGTGTCAGCCCAGCGATCCCACAACTTTCCCACAGGGAAATGTTTAAAAAAGTAGATTTTTTTTTAGCTAAATTTGAGGTTTGCAGGGGATTCTGTGTAGGAGCAAAATGGAGGGATCCATGCAAACCATACCTCCGTGGACTCCCCTAGCTCTCTTGTTTTCAGAAATGTGTGGGTTTGGTTGGTTTCCGAGTCCGGGGCCAAAATCCCAGGTGACCCTCCTTGTGATGGGTAATATTGATGTCACTGATCCAGTGAAAGGCCAGGATAAACATTTCACAAATAAAACAAGTTCATCACATATGGGCCCATATACACATTCAGGTTTCCACACAATTGAGGTACCATTTTTATAGGGAGACCTGGGGGAATTCTGGGCAGTAGGAACTTTGTCTCAGCCCGGTTATCCCACAACTTTCCCACACAGACATTTGAGAACAATCGGATTTTTTCAGATAAATTTGAGGTTCACAGGGGAATCTGGGTTGGAAAACTTTGGGTAATCCATATAACCTGCATTTTGTGTCAGCTGGTGATTCCACAACTTTCCCACACAGAAATGTGAGAAAAAAAAGATTTTTTCATCAAAATTTGAGGTTTGCAGGGGATTCAGGGTAGGAAAATGTTTGGAGATCCATGCAAGCCATACCTCCTTGGACTTCCCTAGGTCTCTAGTTTTCAGAAAAGTGTGGGGTTGGTAGGATTCCATAGATATTTCAGGGCCAAAAACCCAGGTGAGCCCCATGGAAAAACAGGTTGTTTTGTGAAAGGTAACTTTGATATCTCCACAATAATTTTGGGCCCTTGCCTGTCGTGTATACTTGGCCCACCCACATGAGTGAGGTACCATGTTTATCGGAAGACCTGCGGGAACACTGGGTGGTAGGAAATTTGTCAGCCCGGTGATCCCACAACTTTCCTACTCAGAAATGTGAGAAAAATGTGATATTTTCACCTAAATTTGAGGTTTGCAGGGGATTTGGGGTAAGAAAAAGTTGAGGGATCCATGCAAGCCATACCTCCCTGGACGCCCCCAGTTCTCTGCTTCTCAGAATTGTATGGCTTTTGTAGGTGTACCTACATGGCTGTCGAGCCTGGGGCCAACAACTTGGTGCACCCTTGCAAAAACAGGCAGTTTTATGAAAGGTAATTTTGATGTCTCCACAATATGGTTTGGGCCCTTACCTGTCGCGGGCACTTGGCCCAACCACACAATTGAGGTAGCATTTTTATAGGGAGACCTGGGGGAATGCAGGGTGGTAGGAAATTTGTCTCAGCCCGGTTATCCCTCAAATTTCCCACACAGATCTTTTAGAAAAAGCTGATTACCTACTCAGAAATGTGAGAAAAAAATGATTTTTTCATCAAAATTTGAGGTTTGCAGGGGATTCAGGGTAGGAAAATGTTTGGAGATCCATGCAAGCCATACCTCCTTGGACTTCCCTGGGTCTCTAGTTTTCAGAAAAGTGTGGGGTTGGTAGGATTCCCTAGATGGCTCAGGGCCAAAAACCCAGGTGAGCCCCATGGAAAAACAGGTTGTTTTGTGAAAGGTAACTTTGATATCTCCACAATAATTTTGGGCCCTTGCCTGTCGTGTATACTTGGCCCACCCACATGAGTGAGGTACCATGTTTATCGGAAGACCTGCGGGAACACTGGGTGGTAGGAAATTTGACAGCCCGGTGATCCCACAACTTTCCTACTCAGAAATGTGAGAAAAATGTGATATTTTCACCTAAATTTGAGGTTTGCAGGGGATTTGGGGTAAGAAAAAGTTGAGGGATCCATGCAAGCCATACCTCCCTGGACTCCCCCAGTTCTCTGCTTCTCAGAATTGTATGGCTTTTGTAGGTGTACTGTTAGACCTGGCACCTTGGCGTGAGTTTCCCTTCCACTTTTTGATGGTGTGCCTCGACTGTTTTGCTGGTGTTGTCCGCTCAGGGCACTGCGCCACGGCTAATCCGTGCCGCAGTGCAAGTGCTCCCGAAGTAAAGTGTACCTGTAATTGATGTCCATGATTGGTTTATTGGATTCACTGTCAGTCCCCAGTAAAGTGCACCAGGGGTGCCAGGGCTTGTGAATGCCAATGCTGCTGGTGGGCTTGCAGCGCTGGTTGCGCCACCCACGGAAGCGGCCTTGTAAAGTGTGTCTAGGGCCTGCCACCGCAGACCCTGTGCGCGGTCCGGGACCGTCGCGCTGACTGCGCAAGTGCCCCCACTTGCCAGTCCCTAAACCTTCCCTTACCTACATATTAGCCACCCCTCTGGTAGGCCCAAGGGCAGGGTGCATTGTAGGCATAAGGTAGGACATGCCCTGATGTGTGTGGCATGTCTTAGTAGTGAATTACAGCCCTTGTCGTTTTTCACTATTGAAGGCTACCTGCTCTCCCTAGGCCAGAATGGGCTGCTGGGATCCCGCCAACGCTGTGACCCCAGTGGACTCAGAGAGCATGGTAGAGTGTCAAGTTTGGTATGCCTGAACTCAGAATAATAAAATACTTCTTGTAGTCAAGTTTATTTTAATATCCTGGGTTTGTAAATACTACTTTTAGAAAGTTAGTATTTACTGACCTGACCATCTCAGTCCGCCTCTGCTGTGTGTATGTGTTCTGCCTAGCAACAGTAAGGAGCAGGGTGGGGGGATCCCCAGAGACAGGTTGGCTGCCAGGTGGTGGGTAGAGAGATTACACCTGGATGGGTGGGAGGAGTACACCTTGACTCTTGAATAGACCTGTGCTCTGCCACCACCAAGCCGGCGCCACCCCCTGTGGGGCGGCTGATGTCTCTGCCCTGCTGCTGAAAGGAAAGAGCAGAGTCACCATAACAGAGTGCTCCAGAACTGGACTGAGCCAGGCCTAGGCCCCCTGGCGCTAAAGAACAAAAGAATCATGGTATAAAAGTAGGAGCCTGGCTCCTAAGAAATCAGAATCCTGTTTACCACAAAGAACCTCTGCCCGACTAGAAGGAGAAGAAGACGCCGGAGGAGCTGGCCTGCTGCTTGCCTTGCTGAGAGAGGAGAGGAAGAGACTTACTGAAAAGACTTTGCTACTTTGTGCTTGAACATTCTCCAAGGGCTTGATCTGAGCTTGCCCCCTGAACTGAACCCCAGGAACAGTGGGTTTTCTGTGCTTCTTGCTCGTCCTCCAATTCGAGCCGTGTGTGCATCCCGCCGGAAAAGAGACTGCGCCCCTCATCGCCCCTCCTAGGGCCGTGACACTCAGGAGCTCGCCTGCCGCAATCCCGTGAGAGCCCCGCTCCGTCCGGAGCCGCTCTCTGTCCCCGGGCCAGGCCGCCTGCACCCCTGTCACCGCCTGCCATTGGAGTGCGCTGAACGCGCTATCACCCCTCCTGCCGGAAGTCGTCCGACGACTGTGATCTACGCCGGGTCATCCAGCTGCACTGACTGTGCCCTGTGACCCCGCTTCGCTATCCTCGGACATCTCAGGCCGCGCCGCCCCCGCTGTGGAGACCCTCCTGCACCGCCGTGCTAAAGGGTCGCGGGCCGCGCCTGCCTACTTGCCCACACCTGCTGATTGAGGACCCAAGAACACGTCCCAAGCTGAGAGTTGCACCGACCTGTGCCGACTCTCCACATCCCGAAAGAAGTTCCAGTATCGGGCTCGGGGCCCGCAACGCCTTATTTCCCCGTTCGCAGGAGTCGATCTCTGTGAGTACCGGAACTACAAGTAAAGAGACTACAAAGTATCCATTTGGAGCTACGAACCCAGAACATTTGCCTGCTGTATAACCTGGTGGCCTAGCGAAAACGTTATTGGTCTTGTGATAAGTCTGTCGGGATATATATACCTTATTTTTACATAAAGAATCGTATTTTCATATATATCCAAGACTGGTGTCCGTTTCTGGGGGGATTGATGTATTTACTGTGTGTACGATTGTAAGTGCTTAACCAACAACGCCTGAGGAATCGCCTTGGCTGCTCACGCCACGCACCTAGAGGGTGAGCAAGGGTCATTCGCGAGGGGTTATCCTGCGCCCTGACGTGGAGGAGAGGGTTCCTGCTTGACACAAGGGCACCCTTGCGCCAACCAGAGATCCCCGACTCTAACATGTACCTACATGGCTGTCGAGCCTGGGGCCAACAACTTGGTGCACCCTTGCAAAAACAGGCAGTTTTATGAAAGGTAATTTTGATGTCTCCACAATATGTTTTGGGCCCTTGCCTGTCGCGGGCACTTGGCCCAACCACACAATTGAGGTAGCATTTTTATAGGGAGACCTGGGGGAATGCTGGGTGGTAGGAAATTTGTCTCAGCCCGGTTATCCCTCAAATTTCCCACACAGATCTCTTAGAAAAATCTGATTACCTACTCAGAAATGTGAGAAAAATGTGATATTTTCAGATAAATTTGAGGTTTACAGGGGATTCTGGGTTGGAAAACTTTGGATAATCCATTCAACCTGAAATTTGTGTCAGCAGGGTGATTCCACAACTTTCCCACACAGAAATGTGAGAAAAATTCGATTTTTTCATTTAAATTTGAGGTTTGTAGGGGATTCAGGGTAGGAAAACATTTGGGGAACCATGCAACCATACCTCCTTGGACTTCCCTGGGTCTCTAGTTTTCAGAAAAGTGTGGGTTTGGTAGGTTTCCCTAGATGGCCCAGGGCCAAAAACCCAGGTAACCCCCTTGCAAAAACAGGTCGTTTTGTGATAGGAAACTTTGATGTCTCCACAATACGTTTTGGGCACTTGCCTGTCGCGGATACTTGGCCCACCCACTCGAGTGAGGTACCATTTTTATCGGAAGCCCTGCGGGAACTCTGGGTGGTAGGAAATTTGTCAGCCAGGTAGTTTTTAGAATTGTGTGGGTTTGGTAGGTTTCCCTAGATGGCCGCCGAGTGTGGGGACAAAATCCCAGCTGAACCCCCTTGCAAAAACAGGTTGTTTTGTGATAGGTAATATTAATGTCACCAAAATACATTCTTGGCCCTTGTCTGTTGCGGGCTGTTGGCCCAACCACACGAGTGAGGTACCATTTTTATCGGGAGACTTGGGGGAAAGCTGGGTAGTGGGAAGTTTGTGTCAGCCTGGTGATCCCACAACTATCTCACATTGAAATGTGAGGAAAAAAACCAGATTGTTTCAGCTAAGTTTGAGGTTTGCAGGGAATTCTGGGTAGGAAAACGTTGGGTGATCCATGCAAGCCATACCTGCCTGGACTCCCCCGGGTCTCTAATTTGAGAAAAGTCTAGATTTGTTAGGTTTCCCTAGATGGTTGCCGAGTCCGGGGCCAAATTCGCAGGTGACCCCCTTGCAAAAACAGGTAGTTTTGTGAGAGGTAGGTTTCCCTAGCTGGCTGCCGAGTTCGGGGGCAAAATCCCAGGTGACCCTCTTTGCAAAAACAGGTTGTTTTGTGATAGGTAATATTCATGTCACCACAATACGTTTTTGGCCCTTGTCTGCTGCGGGCACTTGGCCCACCCACACAAGTGAGGTGCCATTTTTATTGGGAGACTTAGGGAAACACTGGGTGGTTGGAAATGTGTGTCAGCCGGGTGATCCCACAACTTTCCTACTCAGACATGTGAGAAAAATTTGATTTTTTCAGCTAAATTTGAGGTTTGCAAGGGATTCTGGGCAGGAAAATGTTGGGGGATCCATGTGAGCCATACCTCCCTTGACTCCCCTTGTTATCTAGTTTTCAGAAATGTGTGGGTTTGGTATGTTTCCCTATATGACCGCAGAGCCTGGGGATAATGTTGGGGGTCAATTCAAGCCACACGTCCCTGGACTCCTATGGGTGTGTAGGTTTCAGAAATGTCTCGGTTTTTTAGGTTCCCCTAAATAGTTGCAAACCCAGGACCAAAAACAGAGGTGCTCACCTATCTATCACAAAACAACCTTGATTTTCAAGGGGGTCACCTACGCTTTTTGTCCCGGGCTCAGCAGCCATCTAGGGAAAACTATCAAACCCAGAAATTTCTGAAAACTACATAGCTAGGGGAGTCCAGGAAGGTGTGGCTTGCGTAGATCCCCAAAGATGTTCGTACAAATAATCCCCTGCAAACCTTAAATGTAGCAAAAAAAAATCACATTTCCCCCACTTTTCTGTGTGAGAAAGTTGGGGGATCACCGGGCCGCCACGAATTTCCTACCACCCAGTGTTCCACAAGGTCTCCTGATAAAAATGGTTCCTCACTTGTGTAGGTAGGCATAAAGACTTAAAAATTACCTATCATAAAACAACCTGGTTTTGAAAGGGTGTCACCTGGGTATTTGGCCCTGGGCTCGGCAGCCATCTAGGGATACTTACCAAACACACACATGTCTGAAAACTAGACAGCTGGGGAGTCCAGGGAGGTATGGCTTGCGTGGACTCCACAACGTTTTCCTACCCAGAATCCCCTGCAAACCTGAAATTCAGCTGAAAAAATCATTTGATTTTCACACACTGTTGGGTGGGATCACTGTGCTGTCACAAATGTCCTACCACCCAGTGTTCCCCTTGATCTCCAGAGTAAAATGATATCTCACTGTTGTGGCTGTCCAATGCAGAATTGGCGAAAGACTTATTTTTTTAAAAATGTAGTGCTTAGAATTCGCTGTGCTATGCATTTAAACCCTATATTTCTCGCCCATCACAGTCACAGGCCTGTTGCCACCCTCACAAGTGAGGTATCATTTTACTCGGGAGAACGAGGGAAATGGTGGGTGGTAGGACATTTGTGAGGGCACAGTGATCCTACACATAAATGTATGGAAAAAGTGATTTTTTCAGCTAAATCTTAGTTTTGCAGGGGATTCTGGGAAGGAAAACATTGGGGGATCCACACAAGCCAAACCTCCCTGGACTCCCCCAGGACTTTAGGTTTCAGAAATGTGTGGATTTGGTAGGTTTCCCTAGATGGCTGCTGAGCCCGTGGCTAAAAACCCAGGTGATCTCCCTTGCAAAACAAGCTTGTTTTGTAATATGTAATTTTGATATCTTCGCTATACATTTTGGGCCCTTGCCTGTGGTGGGTACATGGCCCACCCACGTGGGTGGGGTACCATTTTTATCGGGAGACCTGTGGGATCGCTGGGTGGTAGGACATTTGTATCAGCCCGGTGATCCCACACAGAAAGTTGATTGTTTCAGCTAAATTCAAGGTTTGCAGGGGATTCTAGGTAGGAAAATGTTGAGGGATCCATGGAAGCCACACCTCCCTGGACTCCCCCAGTTCAGAATTTAGAAATGGGTGGGTTCGGTAGGTTGCCCTAGATGGCCCCACACCTGGGGCCAAAAACCCTAGTGACCCCTTTGCAAAAACAGGTAGTTTTGTGATAATTGATAGGTAATTTTGATGTCTCCTCAACAAGCTTTGCGCTCTCGCCTTCGCAAGGCACTTTACAAAAAAGGGTCAGTTTTCACTGTAAAAGTGTGGTGTGTCCAACTTGCATTTTGGGCCATTTCTTGTTGCGGGCACTAGGCCTACCCACACAAGTGTTTTTGTTACAAAGGTTGAGGTTTGCAAGGGATTCTGGGTAACAGAACCTGGTGAGGGGCACACAAGTCCCTTCATCCTGGATCACACAAGTCACTTCATCCTGGATTCCCCTGGGTGTCTAGTTTAAAAAATATATAGGTTTGCTAGGTTTCCCTAGGTGCCTGCAGAGCTAGGGCTTAAAATCCACAGCTAGGCACTTTGCAAAAAAGGGTCAGTTTTCAGTGTAAAAATGTGGTGAGACCACGTTGCGTTTTGGGCTGTATCCTTTTCCGGGCATTAGGCCTACCCACACAAGTGAGGTACTATTTTTATTAGAAGACTTTGGATAATTCAAGGTGGGGAGAATTCTGTGGATCCACATGGATTCCAGAACTCTCCATCACAGAAATATGAGGAAAATGTGTTTTTTGACAAAGTTTGAGGTTTGTAAGGGATTCAGGGTAACAGTAACTGGTGAAAGCCACACAAGTCACCCCATCCTAATTTCGTCTGGGTGTTTAGTTCTGAAAAATGTATAGGTTTTCTAAGTTTCCCAAGGTGCGGGCAGAGCTAGGTTTCAAAATCTACAGCTAGTCACTTTGCAAAAAAAGGGTCAGATTTTAGTGTAAAAATGTGGTGAGACCACGCTGCGTATTGGGCGGCATCCTGTTCCGGGCACAGGGTCTACCCACACAAGTGAGGTGCCATATTTATTGCAAGACTTTGGGGAATTCGTGGTGGGGAGAATTCTGTGGATCCATGCAGATTCCAGAACTCCCCATCACAGAAATATGAGAAAAATGTGTTTTTTGACATAGTTTGAGGTTCGCTAGGGATTCTGGGTAACAGTAACTGGTGAAAGCCACACAAGTCACCCCATCCTAATTTCCTCTGGGTGTTTAGTTCTAAAAAATTGGTAGGCTTGCTAGGTTTCCCTAGGTGCTGACAGAGCTAGGGTTCAAAATCTACAGCTAGTCACTTTGCAAAAAAATGGGTCAGTTTTCATTGTGAAAATGTGGTGTGTCCACTTTGTGTTTTGGCCCGTTTCCTGTCTTGGGCACTAGGCCTACCCACACAAGTGAGGTACCATTTTTATCAGAAGACATTGGGGAATAAAAGGTGGGTGGAAATTTGCAGATCCACGCAGATTCCAGAACTTTCCGTCACAGAAATGTGAGGAAAATGTGTTTTTTTGCCAAACTTTGAGGTTTGTAAGGGATTCTGGGGAACAGAACCTGGTGAGAGGCACACAAGTCACCCCATCTTTGATTACCCGGTGTGACTAGTTTAAAAAAATTACAGGTTTGATAGGTTTCCATAGGTGCCAGCTGAGCTACGGTTCAAAATCCACAGCTAGGCACTTTGCCAAAAAAGGTCAGTTTTTAGTGCAAAAATGTGGTGAGACTACGTTGCGTATTGGGCCGCATCCTGTTCCGGGCACAAGGCCTACCCACACAAGTGAGGTGCCATATTTATTGCAAGACTTTGTGGAATTTGAGGTGGGGAGAATTCTGTGGATCCATGCGGATTCCAGAACTCTCCATTACAGAAATATGAGGAAAATGTGTTTTTCTGAAATACTTTGAGGTTTGAAAGGGATTCTGGTTAACAGTACCTGGTGAAAGCCACACAAGACACCCCATCCTAATTTCCTCTGGGTGTTTAGTTTTAAAAAATTGCTAGGTTTGCTAGGTTTCGCTAGGTGCTGACAGAGCTAGGGTTCAAAATCTACAGCTAGTCACTTTGCAAAAAAATGGGTGAGTTTTCACGGTAAAAATGTGGTGAGTCGACTTTGTGTTTTGGCCCATTTCCTGTCGCGGGCACTAGGACTACCCACACAAGCGAGGTGCCATTTTTATCAGAAGACTTTGGGGAATTCAGGGTGTGTGGAACTTTGTGGATCCACGCAGATTCCAGAACTTTTCATCACAGAAATGTGAGGAAAATGTGTTTTTTTGCCAAAGTTTGAGGTTTGGAAGGGATTCTGGGTAACAGAACCTGGCAACACAAGTCACCCCATCCTGGATTCCCCTAGGTGTCTAGTTTAAAAACAATTATAGGTTTGCTAGGTTTTCTTGGGTAACAGCAGAGCTAGGGTTCAAAATCCACAGATAGGCACTTTACAAAAAAAGGGTCAGTTTTCACTGTAAAAATGTGGTGTCCACGGTGTGTCTTGGGCTGTTTCCTGTTGCGGGCACTAGGCCTACCCACACAAGTGAGGTACCATTTTTATCGCAAGACTTTTGGGAATTGGAGGTAGGTGGCATTCTGTGTATCCACATGGATTCCAGAACTCTCCATCACAGAAATGTGAGAAGGAGGTTTTGTCACAAAGTTTGAGGATTGCAAGTGTTTCTTGGTAACAGAACATGATGAGAGCCACACAAGTCACTCCATACTGGATTTCCCTGGGTGTCTAGTTTACAAAAATGCATAGGTTTGCTAGGTTTCCCTAGGTGCCGGCAGAACTAGGGTAAAAATCCACAGCTAGGCACTTTGCAAAAAATGGTCAGTTAATACTGTATAAATGTGGTGTGTCCATGTTGCATGCAATAGTCCTAATCACACAAGTGAGGTACCATTTTTATTGAAAGACTTTGGGTAATTCAGGGTGGGTAGAAGATTGTGAATCCACACAGAATCCAGAAATTGTCATCATAGAACTGTGAGGAAAATGAGTTTCTTTGACAAAGTTTGAGGTTTGCAAGCGATTCTGAGTAACAGAACCTGGTGAGAGCCACACAACTCACCCCATCCTGGATGTCTAGTCTCCAAAAATGTGTAGGTTTGCTAGGTTTCCCTAGGTGCCGGCAGAGCTAGAGTTCAAAATGAACAGATACTCACTTTGCATAAAAAGGGACAGTTTTCACAGTAAAAATGTGGTGTGTCCAAGTTGTGTTTTGTGCCATTTCCTGTTGCTGGCACAAGGCCTATCCACACAAGTGAGGTACCAGTTTTATTTGAATACTTTGAGGAATGTGGGGTGGGTAGAAGTTTGTGGATCCATGCGGATTCCAGAACTCTCCATCACAGAAATATGAGAACATTTTGTTTTTTTGACATAGTTTGAGGTCTGCAAGGGATTCTGGGTAACAGTACCTGGTGAAAGCCACACAAGTCACCTCATCCTAATTTCCTCTTGGTGTTTAGTTCTAAAAAATGTATAGGTTTGCTAGGTTTCCCTAGGTGCCGGCGGAGCTAGGGTTAAAATCCACAGCTAGGCACTTTGCAAAAAGGGTCAGTTTTCCCTGTAAAGTGGGGTATGTCCATGTTGCGTTTCTGGCCATTTTCTGTTGCAAGCAATAGGCCTACCCACACAAGTGAGGTACCATTTTTATAGAAAGACTTTGGGTAGTTTGGGGTGGGTAGAAGATTGTGGAACCACGCATATTCCAGAACCTTTCATCACAGATATGTGAGGAAAATGTGTTTCTTTGACAAAGTTGGAGGTTTGCAAGGGATTCTGAGCAACAGTACCTGGTGAGAGGCACACAAGTCACCCCATCCTGGATTTCCATAAGTCGCTAGTTTTCAAAATGTATAGGTTTAGTAGGTTTCCCTAGGTGCTGGCAGAGCTAGTGTTGAAAATCCACAGCTAGGCACTTTGCAAAAAAAGGGTCGGTTTTCACTCTAAAAATGTGGTGTGGCCACGTTGCGTTTGGGCTGTTTCCTGTTGCCTGCACTGGGCCTACCCACATAAGTGAGGCACCATTTTTATTAGAATACGTTGGGGAATGTGGGGTGGGTAGAATTATGTGGATCCATGCTGATTCCGGGACTTTCCATCTAGGAAATGTGCGGGAAATGTGTTTTTTGACAAAGTTTGAGGTTTGCAAAGGATTCTGGGTAGCATGACCTGGTGAAAACTACACATATTACCCCATCCTAAATGCCTCTGGGTCTCTAGTTCTCAAAAATGTACAGGTTTGCTAGGTTTCCCTAGGTGCCGTCAGAGCTAGGATTCATAAGCAACAGCTAGGCACTTTGCATAAAAATGGTCAGCTTTCACTGTAAAAATGTGGTGTGTCCACGTTGTGTTTTGGGCTGTTTCATGTCGTGGGCACAAGGTCTACCCACACAAGTGAGGTACCATTTTTATCACAAGACTTTTGGGAATTGGGGGTAGGTGGAATTCTGTGTATCTACATGTATTCCAGAACTCTCCATCACAGAAATGTGAGAATGTATTTTTGTGACAAAGTTTGCGGTTTGCATGGGATTTTTGGTAAGAGAACCTGGTGAGATCCACAAAAGTCACTCCATACTGGATTTCCCTGGGTGTCTAGTTTAAAAAAATGTATAGGTTTGCTAGATTTTCCTAGGTGCCGGCAGAGCTAGGGTTAAAATCCACAACTAGGCACTTTGAAAAAAAAGGGTCCGTTTTCACTGTAAAAATGTGTTGTGTCCATTTAGGTTTTAGGCCGTTTTCTACTGCGGGCACTAGACCTACCCACACAAGTGAGGTACCATTTTCATTGCAAGACATTGGGGAATGCAGGGTGGGGGAACATTGTGGATCCACACAGATTCCTGAACTTTCCATCACAGAAATGTGAGAAAAATGTATTTTTTTGACAAAGTTTGAGGTTTGCAAGGGATTCTGGGTAACAGAACCTGGTAAGAGGCACATAAGTCACCCCATCCTGGATTTCCATAGGTGTCTAGTTTAAAAACATTTATAGGTCTGCTAGGTTTCCCTAGGTACCGGCAGAGCTAGTGTTCAAAATCCACAGCTAGGCACTTTGCAAAAAGGGTCACTTTTCAATGTAAAAATATGGTGTGTCCACATTGTGTGTTGGGCCGATTCCTGTTGCGGGCACTAGGCCTACCCACACAGGTGAGGTAACATTTTTATCTGAAGACTTTGAGGATTGCGGGGTAGGTGGAAGTTTGTGGATCCAAGCATATTCCAGAACTTTCCATCACAGAAATGTGAGGAAAACGGGTCCGTTTTCACTGTAAAAATGTGGTTTGTCCACGTTGCATCATTTTCTGTTGCGGGCACTAGGCTTAGCAACACAAGAGTGGTAATATTTTTATCGCAAGTCTTCGGGGAGTGCGAAGTGACTGGAGTTTTGTGGTTCCACACAGAATACAGATCTTTCCATCACAGAAATGTGAGGTAAATGTGTTTTTGTTACAACGTTTGAGGTTTGCTATGGATTCTGGGTAACAGAACCTGGTGAATGCCACACAAGTCACACCATCCTGGATTCCCCTTGGTGTGTAGTTTTCAAAAATATGTAGGTTTACAAGGTTTCCCTAAGTTACAGCAGAGGTAGAGTTCAAAATGTACAGCTAGGCACTTTGTAAAAACAGGGTCAGTTTCTCACTGTAAAAAATGTAGTGTGTCCATGTTGCATTTTGGGTCATTTTCTGTCACGGGCACTAGGCCTACTCACACAAGTGAGGTAGCATTTTTATTGGAATACTTTGGGAAATGCAGGGTGGGTGGAATTATGTGGTTCCATGCAGTTTCCAGAACTTTCCATCTAGGAAATGTGAGGAAATTGTGTTTTTTGACAAAGTTTGAGGTTTGCAAGGGATTCTGGGTAACAGTATCTGGTGAAAGCCACACAAGTCACCCCATCTTAAATTCCTCTGGGTGTCTGGTTCTCAAAAATGTATAGGTTTGCTAGGATTCCCTAGGAGCCTGCAGAGCTAGGTTTAAAATCCACAGCTAGGCACTTTGCAAAAAATGATCAGTTTTCACTGTAAAAATGTGGTGTCCACGTTGTGTTTTGAGCTGTTTCCTGTTGCAGGCACTAGGCGTACCCACACATGTGAGGTACCATTTTTATCGCAAGACTTTTGGGAATTGGGGGTAGGGGGAATTCTGTGTATCCACATGAATTCCAGAACTCTCCATCACAGAAATGTGAGAATGTGTTTTTGTGATAAAGTTTGAGGATTGCAAGGGATTCTTGGTAAGAGAACCTGAGGAGGGCCACACAACTCACTCCATACTGGATTTCCCTGGGTGTCTAGATAAAAAAAAATGTATAGGTGTGCTAGGTTGCCCTAGGTGCCGGCAGAGCTACGGTTAAAATCCACAGGTAGGCACTTTGCAAAAAATGGTGAATTTTCACTGTAAAAATGAGGTGTGTCCATGTTGCATTTTGGGCCGTTTCCTGTTGTATGCAATAGGCCTACCCACACAAGTGAGGTACCATTTTTATTGAAAGACTTTGGGTAATTCGGGGTGGGTAGAAGAGTGTGGATCCACGCAGATTCCAGAACTTTTAATCACAGAAATGTGAGGAAAATGTGTTTCTTTGACAAAGTTTGAACATCGTACCCTTTCACCTACATCATCTCCCCTACATTACACACGAACAAGCCTTGGGACTTAACGCCTTATAAGGATTGAACGCCTTTTATGGACTGAACCTTTCACCTAGTTCTAGGCAGAAGGAGGGTTTTTCCTGAACAATAGTGCTATGACTTCCTCCTTAGCACAAATGAATAATTTATAAGGAAACTATCCAGGGGCTATACTTCACCTTCCTCCTATCTATGCACAAGGTTCATCCCATACCTCATCCTCATACTAAACAATGGCTAACTCAAGCACAAGGGACAAAGGGAATCTATACTCTTTCTGTATTAATACAGCACCTCTTGCTATCAGTAGTTAGAGGGAACCGAAACTTCTAGGCCGACACACTGACCAGAGATGCTGAGGTTCCTGCATGCAGTCACTCCAGCTGACAGTGGTCTAACCATCCCTTGCGGGGTGTCCAACTCGAGACCAGGACGAAGTCCCATACTCTCATTATTCAGGTAATGGGGTTTGACTAAATCCTAGAGGGATTATTTGCTCTTTCGCACCAACTCACATGCTAGTTACACTTAGGTACATCTAAACGGGCATCATTATGTTATGTTATTAGGTATTTATAAAGTGCGCGGCTACTCCCAAGAGTGTCCCGGAGGTAGAAGAAAAAAACACATAACTGCAAACAGAACAACATCCCACAGCAGAAATCGGTCAGATCCTAATGTTGGAAGAGCCATGTTTTTAGTTTCCTCCTGAAAGTAAGGAGGTCCGGTACTTGTCTAAGAGTGAGAGGTAGGCTATCCCATAGCCGAGAGGCCACCACTTGAATGGATCTTACCCCTACCCGGGAGAGCAGGAACTTCGGAGTAGAGGTCAGGAGCTGAGCAGAGGACCTCAAGGTAAGTTGAGATATATGGGGTTGAAATCTTTCCCTAAGGTAGGGGGCTCTAATCTTATGAAAGGCTTTGAAGACCAAAACTAGAGCTTTGAAATGGATTATTTTCCGCACTGGAAGCTAATGTAGGGAAGACAGAAGATGGGTCATGTGTGTCCTAGGTCCTGTCAAAAGGATTGCCCTGGCTGCCATATTCTGGACCACCTGCAATCAGCCAAGTAAATAATCAGGGGGGCCCAAGTACAGGGAGTTTACATAGTCCAGTCTCGAAACCACCAGGGCTTGGACCACTGTTTTCTTGTAAGAGACTGGGAGCAGGGGGAGAAAGTTCCTCAGCATTCTCAACACCCCAAAACAGGCCCCTGCCAGCCTTCATAGAGAGAGCGACATCCAATTTGACCCCTGTATTTTTCACGGTGGTAACGGAAGATGTGGGGGGAGACATGTCCTGCGGCCATCATGTGTGCCATGCTTCACAAGGACGTGAGCCGAAGAAAATAATCTCTGACTTTTCAGAGTTGCACTTCAGTTGGTTTTGTCTAACTAAGAAAATACCTCTGAGAGGCAGGTGTTGATCACATTGCCTTTAAACTCAGCACCTTTCTCGCACGTGAACAACAATTGAGTGTGGTCCGCATACAACACTATTTTGGCACCGTATTTCTCGGCGAGGAGTGCAAGAGGGGCCATATACAAGTTGAACAATGTTGGGCTCAAAATTGAGCCCTGTGGAACCCCAACATTCATGGGAGGGGTTGCGGTGGCGAAAGGCGGAGACCAGATCGTTTGTAAATGGTTATTTAAGAAGGAGGTGAACCATCTCAATACCCTGCCTCTGATACCGCCCTCATTAAGTCTTTGCAATAATCTGTTGTAGGGCATGGTATTGAAGGCCGCCGAAAGGCCCAACAATATCAAAACCGTATTGCCTCCTGTATCTAGCGTGGCTTTTATAGTTTCAGCAACTTCTAGCAGGGCCATTTCCGTGCTGAAATTAGCTCTGAAGCCCGACTGGCTCGGGTACAGAAGATAGTTGGCCTCCACGTAATCCGTTTTGACATATTTCTCCAAGACCTTGGAGAAGAAAGGCAGGAGGGATATAGGCCTGTAGTTACCGGCGTCCTCAGGGTCTGCCGTGTTTTTCTTTAGGAGCGGGAGAATTTTGGCGTGTTTCCAGATTTGCGGCATGTGCCCCTCCCGCAGGGCGGTGTTCAAAATCAAGTTTACTACAGGGTTTATCACTTCAGCAATAAAAGACAGTACTTTTGCTGGACAGAGATCTGATAGTGAGGCGGACTTAAGAGTTTTCATAAGTGCCAGGGATTGCTCCAAAGTGATAGCAGGAAACTTCATAAGGGAGAAATCAGTATTGCGGGAAGCGTTAGGTGGCAGACCAATTGCTGCCTCTAGCACTGGCGACTGAACTTCAAAAGAATCCTGAATGTTTTTTATTTTATCATAGAAGAAACAGGCCATACGACTGGTCCAATCGCTCGTGGGAACAAACGGGCAACCAATTGCCATGGGAGAGGAGAAACATTTTACAATATTAAAAAGTTCTCTGCTTTTATTGCCTGCCTGATCGATTTTTGTAGAGAAGAAGTTTCTTTCCCTCGCCGTCTTTCCTATAATGGTCTTTCAAAGCCTGTTTATAAATTAATTTATCAGTGGGTCTGTAATTCATCCACCACACTCTTTCAAGGTGTTTAGACGCACTTTTCCTTTTCCTTAGGGCTTCCGTAAACCAAGGGGCAGAAACTCGGTTTAATTTAGCTGCCCTCGAGGTGGGGGGGCAAGTTCAAGGGCCCGGAGTTGGAGCCAATGCTCTAGGGAGTGCACAGTCCTCTCGAGATTACCACTGAAGGGAATAGGGAAGCGACTCAGTGTGCACTGCATCGCCTCTGGTGAGATCAAATGGAAGGGCCTAAAACTGCTCATGCGGGTTTTACCCTGTGGGCCTATCCTGCTCCCTACATACTCTAAAACCTATCAAGCAGTGGTCGGGCCAGGTTATGGCGAGGGGGACATCCATTTCGATCCGATTCGATGAGAAGATCTGGTCCAGCGTGTGCCCTTTTTCATGGGTGGGAAGACAGACATACAGGTTTTAGATTAAGTATGTCGTAGAAGTATGCGCTTTATTTTATAAATGCATTTTATATTCATAGATATGTTCATGACTATTGCAAAATGGTAGAACTATTCCTTTTTATTTACTGTACTGCTGACCATATATCTCTGCTACTGTTTAAAAGTTATCGCAGCACATATATTTTACACTAGGAGAACAACTGTACAATAAATTCTTATTGTAAACACGCTCAACTCTTTCTTCTGTGTAACTCTCTGAGACCAAATAAGCAAGCACGAGTGACTGGGTGAAAAGTAGTACATTGTTTCCACGAGTCTGAGGAATCAGGGTTGTTGTGTTCTGAGGTTGCCAAAATCAAATCTCTCTGATAAAAAGGAGATTCTAGCGGCACTGTGAGCTAGCTAATGCAAACACGGCTAACATAAGTAGTGGGGGGGCTCGGAGTCAGTCTGCCACCAATACCTCAGTGTATGTTATCTAAAAGCACAGGTCCTGCAGGGGTATTATAGGAACTACACTACTAGGCCTACCCACACAAGTGAGGTATCCTTTTTATTACAAGACTTTTGGGAATTGGGGGAAGGTGGAATTCTGAGTATCCGCATGGATTCCAGAACTCTACATCACAGAAATGTAAAAATTTGTTTTTGTGACAAAGTTTGAGGTTTGCAAGGGATTCTTAGTAAGAGAACCTGGTGAGAGCCACACAAGTCACTCCATACTGGATTTCCCTGGGTGTCTAGTTTTAAAAAATGTATAGGTTTGCTAGGTTTTCCTAGGTGCTGGCAGAGCTATTGTTAAAATCCACAGCTAGGCACTTTGCAAAAAAGGTCAGTTTTCACTTGTAAAAATGTGGTGTGTCCATATTGTGGTTCGGGCTGTTTCCTATTGCATGCAATAGGCGTACCCACACAAGTGAGGTACCATTTTTATTGAAAGACTTTGGGTAAGTTGGGGTGGGTAGAAGATTGTGGCTCCACACAGATTCCAGAACTTTCCATCACAGAAATATGAGGAAAATGTTTTTCTTTGCAAAGTTTGAGGTTTGTAAGGGATTCTGGGTAACAGAACCTGCTGAGAGCCACAAAAGTTACCTCTTCCTGGATTCCTCTGGGTGTCTAGTTTTTGAAAATTTCTAGTTTTGCTAGCTTATAGTTTTCACAGTAAAAATGTAGTGTGTCCATGTTGAGTTTTGGGCAGTTTCCTGTTGCGGTCAATAGGCCTACCCACACAAGTGAGGTACCATTTTTATCGCAAGACTTTGGGGAATGCAGGGTGCCTGGAGTTTTGTGGATCCACAGAGTATCCAGATCTTTCCATCACAGAAATGTGCAGAAAATGTGTTTTTGTTACACAGATTGAGGTTTGCTAGGAATTCAGGGTAAGAGAACCTGGTGAGAGCCACACAAGACACACCATCCTAAATTCCCCTTGGTGTCTAGTTTTCAAAAATGTAAAGGTTTGCTAGGTTATAGTTTTCACAGTAAAAATATAGTGTGTCCATGTTGAGTTTTGGGTCATGTCCTGTCACGGGCACTAGGCCTACCCACACAAGTGAGGTACCATTTTTATTGAAAGACTTTGGTGAATTTAGGGTGGGTGGAATTGTGTGGATCCATGCAGTTTCCAGAACTTTCCATCAAGGAAATGTGAGGAAACGTTGCTTTTTTTGACAAAGTTTGAGGTTTGCAAGGGATTCTGGGTAACAGTACCTGGTGAAAGCCACACAAGTCTCCCCACCCTAAATTCCTCAGGCGTCTAGTAATCAAAAATATATAGGTCTGCTAGGTTTCCCAAAGTGCCATCAGAGCTAGGATCAAAATCCACAGCTAGGCACTTTGCAAAAAAAGGGTTGGTTTTCACTGTAAAAATGTGGTGTGTCCATATTGTGTTTAGAGCTGTTTCCTGTCGCGGGCACTTGGCCTACCCACACAAGTGAGGTACCATTTTTATCGCAAGACTTTTGGGAATTGGAGGTAGGTGGAATTATGTGTATCCACATGGATTCCAGAACTCTCCATCATAGAAATGTGAGAAAGTGTTTTTGTGACAAAGTTTGAGGTTTGCAAGGGATTCTTGGTAACAGAACCTGGTGAGAGCCACACAAGTCACTCAATACTGGATTTCCCTGGTGTCTAGTTTTAAAAAATTGATAGGTTTGCTAGGTTTCCCTAGGTGCCGGCAGAGCTGGGGTTAAAATCCACAGCTAGGCACTTTGCAAAAAAGGGTCAGTTTTCACAGTAAAAATGGGGTTTGTCCATGTTGAGTTTTGGGCTATTTCCTGTCGCGTGAACTAGGACTACCCACACAAGTGAGGTACCATTTTTATCAGAAGACCTTGGGGAATGCGATGTGGGTAGAGTTCTGTAGATCCACGCGGATTACAAAACTCTCCATCACAGACATGTGAGAATATGATATTATGACAAAGTTTGAGGTTTGCAAGGGATTCTTAGTTACAGAACCTGGTGAGAGACACACAAGTTACTCCATCCTGGATTCCTCTGGGTGTCTAGTTCTTACAACTGTATAGGTTTGCTAGGTTTCCCTAAATGTGAGCAGACCTAGGGTTCAAAATCTACAGCTAAGCACTGTGCAAAAAAAATGGCCGGTTTAACTGTAAAACTGTGGTGTGTCCACGTTGTGTTTTGTGCTGTTTCCTAATGCTGGCACAAGGCCTATCCACACAAGTGAGGTACCAGTTTTATTTGAAGACACACAGAAATGTGAGGAAAATGTTTTTTTGCAAAGTTTGAGGTTTGCAAGGGATTCTGAGTAACAGAACCTGGTGAGAGCCGCAAAAATTTCATGTATGAATTCCTTACCCAACGCTTCATACCTGCCTACTTGGTGATACTGTAGACAGTATTGAAATTGGCATGTCGTGACTGGCAGTGTAATATGGCCTTGGATTACCCATTCTGTGGAGGGTAATTCGTCCAATTTTTCAACGTGCAGCATTGTATAATTTGCATCTCTCCGTGCCATTGTTGTCTGTGTTTCTGTCAGATTGTGTGCAGAAAACAGAGAAGTACTGTTGATATACCGTTGATATACTGCTAGGGCACGTGTTGGGAAGGTTTTAGGGGACATGATCCTGGATTGTCAAGGTATGTGATGAAGTGGGACATATGTTGGCCTGCTCCTTAAGGTTTTAGACTTACATTCTGATGCTTGCAGGCCATTGGACCCAGGCCCTGGGTTCAAAGGGCATGTTCAGTTGCTCATGGCTGCCAAGTTCACTGTGTCCTGCTTTTTTCTTGTAATTCTGGGGCTTGTAGTCCTAGTTTTCTTGGTAAATAAGACTACAGGCCCCACAATTCTAAGAAATAATCCTGGATTGGACTAACTAGTCACGCATGAACCAGGGAACCTTGGCAGCTATAAATCCTACGTGTTCAATCTTTAGTTAAATGCCTTTGCAGCAATACGAAGTCAATAGAGGAAACATTCTCCACGATTATGTATATATTTTAAAATTCCCTCTTCTAAAATGTTGGTGTGCATTGCAATATGAGATGCACTAGGTAAAATGTGGATCCGTCGGCTAGTTTTGAGGTCGAGCCTGGGCAGAGCATGCTCTGCTCTGCGAGGCATGCTGTATTGGAGTATGCACTTGAAGCCCCGCCAACTCTCTGCTCATATTTGTCATTGGCTTGTGTAATTGTCCTTCGTAAATTCTAGATTTTGATTTGTAAATAGGCATGTTAGTCCCTCCTTAGTACTACCTTGTCTTCATTTGTAACCTCCCTTGAAGACATTTCCTTTTACATGTGTTGTTGCTGGGTAGGCTTTAATTTCAGCCTCTGAGCACTATTTCGTTTAATGCTTTTCGCATGCCTGCTGTGCAGGCAGGACATGCTGTCTTGCAACAGCTTTATTATTTTATGTTACATAGCACAGCAGGCCACTCTGATAGTGGCAGCCGTGCCTTTACTTTACTTTCCATGGAAAAAGTGGGCGTTTAATTTTTTTTAATTGCCCCATGCCGCACTTACACTTTAATGTCAGCGGGCGCCCCTTTCCTTAAACCAGCTGAGTCTAAGGAAAGGGGCGTGGCCGCCATTAAAGTGAAAGCACGGCATGGGTCTCTTTTCCCCCAAAAAATTTGTTTGCCAACTTAACAAACAAATGCTTTTTTTGTGAAAGCGCCCGATACCGTGCTTTCACTTTAGTGGCGGCCAAGCCCCTTTCTTTAGACAGGGTTCGTCTAAAGAAAGGGGTGCAGCCAACATTAAAGTTAAAGGGCCGCATGGGCATTTTTACAAACTAGAATTTGCAATGCAATAGAAATGTGAGACCTATTGCATTGCAAATGCTTGTTTTTATGCTTTTTAGAAAGGCTTATGTTATCATTAGTTTATCTAACTTCATATGGATGAGGAGTGAGGGTTATGAGCCCCAATATAGGCCTAAGTAGCTTCACAACCTTTTACCTACATTTGTCCTACCTTGTTCTACATACCGGCTCTGGCGCTGACCTTTTACCTAGTTAGGTACCGAATAAATGTTGTGTGATTTTCGAGAATACTAGCCTAATTTATTATGTATGAGGATTCTTAGTATCACAGCAGGATTATCGTCTTCTGTTTAATAACTCTGTACAAAAGTCACCACTATCGTCATCCTTGGACAACATCCCCATAGTACCATGACACATCTAGGTATAACCCCTGAGGGTACCTTTCGGGTATATAAGTACCACATCTTCACTGGGCAAGCCAGGGGAGAAGTTTCCATGCTGACACAAGACACTGTTGTCCCTGCACGCAGACACTCCAGCACACAGTGGTCTGACATCCTTTGTGGGGTGTCCAACTCAAGACCAAGTCGGGGTCCTTTGTTCTCTCCCATCAGGTAATGGGGTTGGCTCTTTCCTAGGGGATTCCTGGCTTTCCACCTACATTCATACGAGGTACACTTAGATACACTTAGCTAGATTTAGCATCGTAGGATCTTAGGAGTAGTTGTGATTAATGCCATGTATCTATATGCCTGCACATATCCACTGTTTTAGCATCATGGTAGAATTCTGTAATCATATATATATATATATATATATATGTCGCTCCAAGTACACCAAAATACGAGTCACTCGTTGCGGGCGGGTGCCGAGTGCGGTGGTGTGCCGCACACAATATAGGCTCCAAAGATTCCTCCGTTTTCTAGAAGGAAAGAACGGCACTCACGGGGCTTTGTTTCAGCAGGGTTTAATGGTTTAAACCGAATGCAAACAGACGCGTTTCAGAATAGATCCTTCTTCAGTGTTTGCCTAACGCGCTGTGAGGCGCCATTAAAAAGAGTTACATCGATTAGCCTAGACATAAACAGGGGACTAGCGCATTTCCATCATGAGCGCCATCTTAGAGTGGTCAATTATGCACGGTTTTTTAAAATATAGTTGATTGAATACAACATTTTAAGCATTTCACAAGAAAATTCATAAACATGCTTGATTCTATAATCATAACCTTGCTATGACCCATCAATTCATTACAATTTTACCGTGTATCGGTCAATTGTACCAAACAAATTATGTTACATGTGTCCCTCGTTTGTCATTATTTCGCCGTGTATCGTCAAATGCTTTCGATGTTCCAGGTTTTTCACCAGTCAACATTTCAACGATCAATGATCACATTAAATTACGTAACAATTAGTTACCCAGATGAACTGTCAATTCTTCCCCACCGTTTAACCCATTTGGGGACTTGGATTGGAGATCTATAATATATCGTGATTCAAGTCTTCGCAACTTCAGAACTCTGTCTCCTCCCCTTACATCAAATGGAATGCAGTCTATGCTGAAGTACTGTAACAGATCCCTGTTACTATTGTGTTTAAGGGCAAAATGACGTGCCACAGGATAGTTAAAATCTTTTTTAGCAATTGCACGCATGTGCTCTAAAATTCTAAGTTTCACACAATGTATCGTGCTCCCTATGTATCTCAACCCACAGGGGCATTTCAGACAGTAGACCGCATGGGTGGTATTACAGGTCATGAACTTCTTGATTTTTTTAGGTGCTTTCAGGCCTTTGATCTCATATGTAAGCACCCTTCTGCTATACGCACAGGCCTTACATCTCCCACAGGGGAAGAAACCCTTCATTTCACTAATGGTTCCCTGTTTAGATGGTATAGTATCCAGATGGCTATGAACCAAGCTATCTTTGAGGGATCGGGCCTTTCTGAAGGTGATTAGTGGTCCTGCTGGAATATCTGTGCCAATAATGGCATCAGTTTTCAATATGTGCCAGTTTTTCCTCATTATTCGTCTTAGACTGTCGGCATCTTCCGAGAAGGTGGTTATCATACGGAATTTGCCGATTTGATCATCGCGGACCTTTTGCTGAAATAAGTCCTTTCTAGGTATTCTTTCTACCTTCTTGAGTGTGTTCTCAAGGAGGCCTGAAGTGTAGCCTCTTTCTATAAATCTATTTATGCTTGCTCTGGCTGCCAGTTTAAAATCGTTTTCTTCAGAGCAATTCCTTTTCAGTCTAAGAAATTCCCCATATGGAATGCTGTTTTTCAGTTTCTGGGGATGGCTACTACCACCAGCCCACGAACAAGTTCGCGTAGCTGGGGGCGAAGCAGGTGCCCATCGCGGTACCCGAGATTTGCCTAAAGAGGTCCCCCTGGAAGATAAAGATGTTATTATACAGACAGAATCCGATAAATTCCAACAACATCTCGTTGTGAGTACTGAATTTCAAGGATCGTTTCTGGAGAAAATATCTCACTGCGTTTATGCCTTGTGTGTGGTTAATACAAGTGTATAAACTCGTGATGTCTAGAACAATTAGGCAATAAGATGGTTGCCAAGTGAGTTTCTCAATCTGTCTTATGAAGTCGGTAGAGTCTTTAATATAGGATTTTAGTCCCAATACGGCTTCAAAAAGGAAATGATCCAAGAATCTGGAGAGATTCTCTGTCAAGCTTCCTATGGAGGAAACTATCGGTCTACCCGGTGGTTGATTTCTATTTTTATGCACCTTGGGTAGGTGATAAAACGTGGGTAAGACGGGGTTATTGGTTCTTAAAAACAAGTATTCATCAAAGTCCAACATTGAATGCTCATACCACTTTTTTATTAAAGTGTGTAGTTGTTCTATGCTTGTCTGGTATTTCGCCATTGTGGTTGTCTCATAACAACTTTTATCTCCGTTGTTGTTTCCTCTGAATTTGATTAGCTCCTTGACGACAGCTTCGGAGAAGGTATCGATGGCGTCGAAAGGCATTTGTGGTAGAAACTTAGAGGGTAATTTCATGCCACTTTTAGGTGTTTCTTGCTCTATGCCCACCCGTGTTAGTCTTTGACTCGTAGTAGTTGTAGACTCTGGGTCTTCCAATGTCCCTTCTTGTCGTAGGTCTTCTAGAATTTCCAGGGCAATTAGATCATCGCCCACCAGGAGATTTGTTCGGAAACTAAAGTTACACAAACATTTCAAACTAAAACCCACAGCAAAAGAAACAAAAATGCTTAAAGTGTATAATACCACCGATCTCCTGGTGGGCGATGATCTAATTGCCCTGGAGCTAATCAAATTCAGAGGAAACAACAACGGAAAGACTCGAAAAAAAGACAATCTAACTGAAGCACAGAAAACTGCCATTAAGGATCTGGAACAGGACAATACAACCATTTACAAACCTTCTGACAAAGGAGGAAACATCGTGCTGATTCCAAGAGAATTGTATGTAGCAGAAGCCATACGACAGCTAGGAGATAAAAGTTGTTATGAGACAACCACAATGGCGAAATACCAGACAAGCATAGAACAACTACACACTTTAATAAAAAAGTGGTATGAGCATTCAATGTTGGACTTTGATGAATACTTGTTTTTAAGAACCAATAACCCCGTCTTACCCACGTTTTATCACCTACCCAAGGTGCATAAAAATAGAAATCAACCACCGGGTAGACCGATAGTTTCCTCCATAGGAAGCTTGACAGAGAATCTCTCCAGATTCTTGGATCATTTCCTTTTTGAAGCCGTATTGGGACTAAAATCCTATATTAAAGACTCTACCGACTTCATAAAACAGATTGAGAAACTCACTTGGCAACCATCTTATTGCCTAATTGTTCTAGACATCACGAGTTTATACACTTGTATTAACCACACACAAGGCATAAACGCAGTGAGATATTTTCTCCAGAAACGATCCTTGAAATTCAGTACTCACAACGAGATGTTGTTGGAATTTATCGGATTCTGTCTGTATAATAACATCTTTATCTTCCAGGGGGACCTCTTTAGGCAAATCTCGGGTACCGCGATGGGCACCTGCTTCGCCCCCAGCTACGCGAACTTGTTCGTGGGCTGGTGGGAGGAGCAGGTGGCATGGTCTGAAGTAAATACAGACTGGACTAATAAAGTCATATCGTGGTACAGGCACATAGACGACCTTTTCCTGGTATGGAATGGCACGGTGGATCAGGCAGAGAGATATATTGAACATATAAATAAGAACGAGATCAATCTACGATTCTCAGGCGAGATAAGTTTGGTGGCAGTAAACTATCTTGACCTGAGAGTCGAGATACAGGAGGGGAAGATTACAACAGCCTTATATAGAAAGCCGACTGCTGGAAATAGCACGCTACATGCTGCTAGTAGCCATCCCCAGAAACTGAAAAACAGCATTCCATATGGGGAATTTCTTAGACTGAAAAGGAATTGCTCTGAAGAAAACGATTTTAAACTGGCAGCCAGAGCAAGCATAAATAGATTTATAGAAAGAGGCTACACTTCAGGCCTCCTTGAGAACACACTCAAGAAGGTAGAAAGAATACCTAGAAAGGACTTATTTCAGCAAAAGGTCCGCGATGATCAAATCGGCAAATTCCGTATGATAACCACCTTCTCGGAAGATGCCGACAGTCTAAGACGAATAATGAGGAAAAACTGGCACATATTGAAAACTGATGCCATTATTGGCACAGATATTCCAGCAGGACCACTAATCACCTTCAGAAAGGCCCGATCCCTCAAAGATAGCTTGGTTCATAGCCATCTGGATACTATACCATCTAAACAGGGAACCATTAGTGAAATGAAGGGTTTCTTCCCCTGTGGGAGATGTAAGGCCTGTGCGTATAGCAGAAGGGTGCTTACGTATGAGATCAAAGGCCTGAAAGCACCTAAAAAAATCAAGAAGTTCATGACCTGTAATACCACCCATGCGGTCTACTGTCTGAAATGCCCCTGTGGGTTGAGATACATAGGGAGCACGATACATTGTGTGAAACTTAGAATTTTAGAGCACATGCGTGCAATTGCTAAAAAAGATTTTAACTATCCTGTGGCACGTCATTTTGCCCTTAAACACAATAGTAACAGGGATCTGTTACAGTACTTCAGCATAGACTGCATTCCATTTGATGTAAGGGGAGGAGACAGAGTTCTGAAGTTGCGAAGACTTGAATCACGATATATTATAGATCTCCAATCCAAGTCCCCAAATGGGTTAAACGGTGGGGAAGAATTGACAGTTCATCTGGGTAACTAATTGTTACGTAATTTAATGTGATCATTGATCGTTGAAATGTTGACTGGTGAAAAACCTGGAACATCGAAAGCATTTGCCGATACACGGCGAAATAATGACAAACGAGGGACACATGTAACATAATTTGTTTGGTACAATTGACCGATACACGGTAAAATTGTAATGAATTGATGGGTCATAGCAAGGTTATGATTATAGAATCAAGCATGTTTATGAATTTTCTTGTGAAATGCTTAAAATGTTGTATTCAATCAACTATATTTTAAAAAACCGTGCATAATTGACCACTCTAAGATGGCGCTCATGATGGAAATGCGCTAGTCCCCTGTTTATGTCTAGGCTAATCGATGTAACTCTTTTTAATGGCGCCTCACAGCGCGTTAGGCAAACACTGAAGAAGGATCTATTCTGAAACGCGTCTGTTTGAATTCGGTTTAAACCATTAAACCCTGCTGAAACAAAGCCCCGTGAGTGCCGTTCTTTCCTTCTAGAAAACGGAGGAATCTTTGGAGCCTATATATATATATATATATATATATATATATATATATATATATATATATATATATATATATATATATATATATATATATATATATATTCACTGAAAAAACCATAGGTTTCACACACGTTATAGTTAGGAATTAGCATTTAAAAAACCTTAGAAATTCAGTGAAAAAACCATAGGTTTCACACATGTTATAGTTAGCTGGACATTTTACTCGTAAAAAACCAATGAAATTGCCCCGTTATAGTTAGTTCAGCTAACTATAACTCGCGCGCCCGCAATGCACTGCTGATGACGTCACATATTACATCACTCATGACATGGTCAGTGACATCACTCATGACATCACTGATGACATCTCAAATGACATCACTGATGACATCACTGATGACATCATCCAGTGAATGTGTGTTTTTCTGAAAATTAAATATGTTTTATATATGTATATCTCAAGGTCGATGGAAGAATAAATGGGTATATAAGTGTCTAAATGGATGATTTGTTTTTGAAAAATTGATTGTATAACTGACTGATTAAGTGTATCTTAGTGAATACATGGCTTAGTGAGTAATGTTTAAATATGTAAATATCTGTATCAGTCTCTCACTTTGTGTATAAGTGGCTGCATGGGTTGGTGAGTAGCTACATGGGTGTCTATATAGGTTAGTAGTTGTTTTTTTGAGTATCAGTCTGAGTGTCTGTATGGTTCGGTGGGGGGTATTACGTAGTGCATAGGTGCATGAATGAGTGACTCACTGTTTGTATGTGTTGAAGACAGCATGTGTGCAGGACTGTATGGGTGGATGAGTGTGTGTATGGGTGTGTTAGTGAGTGAATGACTGTCCCAATAGTGTCTTCAGGAGTAACTACATATGTTTTAAACTAGTATATGTGACTATTGGTGTATATATGTGAGTATATGTGAGAGGGAGAGATTGAAAGAGTTCCTGTATGAATAAGTATGTGTTTCTATAAGTGATTGTTTAAAAGACTAAGTATGTGTAAGTTTCCGTAGAAGTAAGTGTGGTGGTGTGTGTATAACTGTATATGCAGGTGAATGTATGTTTGATTCTTTATTAGCATGAGTGACTATGTGTGTGAGTAACTCTATGGATGAGTGGCATTATGTAACAGGATGTATAGGTGTATGAGTACATATGATGAGTGAGTACATGTATGAGTGACTGTATAGGACTGTTGGTGAATGAGTGGATGTGTATATGGATCTTAGAATTACTGAAGAGGTTGTTGTAACTGGTATTGGTATGTCCATTGTTTTGAAATTTTTAGTCTCTATTTTTGAATGTGTGTATCAAAGCTTATATTAAGGTGAGAGGAGGTCTGCCACTCTATCACAAGGATGATGTCATCAGTGATGTCATCAGTGATGTCATTTGAGATGTCATCAGTGATGTCATGAGTGATGTCACTGACCATGTCATGAGTGATGTAATATGTGACGTCATCAGCAGTGCATTGCGGGCGCGCGAGTTATAGTTAGCTGAACTAACTATAACGGGGCAATTTCATTGGTTTTTTACGAGTAAAATGTCCAGCTAACTATAACATGTGTGAAACCTATGGTTTTTTCACTGAATTTCTAAGGTTTTTTAAATGCTAATTCCTAACTATAACGTGTGTGAAACCTATGGTTTTTTCAGTGAATTTCTAAGGTTTTTTAAATGCTAATTCCTAACTATAACGTGTGTGAAACCCATGGTTTTTTCAGTGAATTTGCAAGGTTTTTTAAATGCTAATTCCTAACTATAACGTGTGTGAAACCCATGGTTTTTTCAGTGAATTTGCAAGGTTTTTTAAATGCTATTTTTTTTTTTTATTCTTCATTTTTTTCAAACATATTTTTAATTTAATTTTCTTACCTTTTATAAAGACTATGCTTAAATTTTTAAAATCCTTAAATATTTTTTTTATATATATTTTTTAAAATAAACATGTAAAATTTATTTCCAGATTTTTTTTTTTTTTTTTTATAGTACGCGTACCGTAAGCTCACGGTAAGCGTACGGTTTACGCAACGTCCGTAATCTATCTACGCTACTTGCGTATAGTTACGTACTTTGCGTAGCCGCGCGTACTGCGCGTGGGACGCGTGCGCGCTTACGCCACACGCGCACGTTACGCGGAAGTGCCGGGGAGTGACTGTTATGCGCATGCGCGGAAGCGCGTGTCTTTTTTACGCGCACGCGTACTTTTTGCCGTAAGCGTACCGTAAGCGTACCGTAAGCGTACGGTAGGTCATGTGATCTTGAAACACAACTTTTGATTGGTTGAAACTACTTTCAGTTCTAGAACTCTCCTACACCACACCCATTCCCCTCATTTCTGCTTGTGATCCCTTGGGAGAAGGAGCTGGTTTGTCTTTGGGATACGATGGCAGAACAGCAGAGCTCTTCTGAGAGTGAGGCTAGCACCAGCAGCACTGTCTTGAGGCAGAGATCGAGGAAACAAAAGCCTTCTTATGTTTGGGATTATTTTACTTTTCCAGAAGGCCAGCAAAAGGTGAATGCACCCTTAGTTACTTGCAAGCTGTGTCAGCGTGTACTTTCTAGAGGTAATCCTAACAGGAAGTATTCCTTTGGGAATTACACCATGAAGAGACACCTCCAGGATGTACACAGAAGGACACATGGTCATCTTTTTGGAGGTAACTCTTCAGAAAGACGAGCCAGTACATCCACAGCAGCTCAGCCTGGACCATCACCTGCAGGGCTGACTCCTTCTTCTGCAGGTCAGGTGAGCCCTTCATCTGTGGGGGGAGAATCTCCTTTTGCTGGCCCTCTGGAAATTAACCCTCGGTTTGCGAGGGTTGAAGTACGGTGCGCCACTTGTCACGATCTAATTACTTATAGGGAGACCAGTGTTTCCCTGGTGAACAGTAAAATAGATCAGCACAGTTGTCGTACCGTCTAATATTCCCAATCTTTCTTTCCTCTGTCCCTGCATGAACACAACGGTTCTTTTAAGAGCCAACCTTATCTTTCATCTTTTTTTTACATATGTTTTTAAAAACTTTTTTTTATTTTTTTTTAACCGTACGCGTACGGTGCGCGTACTTTTTTTTTTTAAAAAAAAAAAACACTAAAAATCATTTATGACATTACACCATGTGCATTCTCTGTGACTGCCTACACTCCACCAAGGGCAACCAGCCTTAGTGATGCTGAATGTATTTGCATTACAGACTTAAACCTGAAAACCCCACTGGCTTGTAAATACTGTGCATGACTATACACGGCAAGGACATGGGTGTGTGCTAAGCCTCTGCTTCTTCCCCCAATAATTCGCTCCCCCTTTCCATCTAATGCAACTGTGAAATCACCAGAGCAAGACGCAATAAATCTCTGCCTATAATTCTTCTATGCACACAGAGTCATGTTTTCACATTAGTCCCAAAACGAAATTTCTTTGCCAATTTGAAAGCACACTTACTGCTCTTTTTTTTTCGGGCCAAGTGAAAATCTCTTTTTACAATTTGAAATCACTTTTACAGACTGACACATTATGAAACCACTATTTTTGATTTATTTAATTGCACGTGTCCAAGCTGTTTTTTTTTCAGACCACCACCATGTGCATTCTCTGTGACTGCCTACACTCCAGCAAGGGCAACCAGCCTTAGTGATGCTGAATGTATTTGCATTACAGACTTAAACCTGAAAACCCCACTGGCTTGTAAATACTGTGCATGACTATACACGGCAAGGACATGGGTGTGTGCTAAGCCTCTGCTTCTTCCCCCAATAATTCGCTCCCCCTTTCCATCTAATGCTACTGTGAAATCACCAGAGCAAGACGCAATAAATCTCTGCCTATAATTCTTCTATGCACACAGAGTCATGTTTTCACATTAGTGCCAAAACGAAATTTCTTTGCCAATTTGAAAGCACACTTACTGCTCTTTTTTTTTCGGGCCAAGTGAAAATCTCTTTTTACAATTTGAAATCACTTTTACAGACTGACACATTATGAAACCACTATTTTTGATTTATTTAATTGCACGTGTCCAAGCTGTTTTTTTTTCAGACCACCACCATGTGCATTCTCTGTGACTGCCTACACTCCAGCAAGGGCAACCAGCCTTAGTGATGCTGAATGTATTTGCATTACAGACTTAAACCTGAAAACCCCACTGGCTTGTAAATACTGTGCATGACTATACACGGCAAGGACATGGGTGTGTGCTAAGCCTCTGCTTCTTCCCCCAATAATTCGCTCCCCCTTTCCATCTAATGCTACTGTGAAATCACCAGAGCAAGACGCAATAAATCTCTGCCTATAATTCTTCTATGCACACAGAGTCATGTTTTCACATTAGTGCCAAAACGAAATTTCTTTGCCAATTTCAAAGCACACTTACTGCTCTTTTTTTTTCGGGCCAAGTGAAAATCTCTTTTTACAATTTGAAATCACTTTTACAGACTGACACATTATGAAACCACTATTTTTGATTTATTTAATTGCACGTGTCCAAGCTGTTTTTTTTTCAGACCACCACCATGTGCATTCTCTGTGACTGCCTACACTCCACCAAGGGCAACCAGCCTTAGTGATGCTGAATGTATTTGCATTACAGACTTAAACCTGAAAACCCCACTGGCTTGTAAATACTGTGCATGACTATACACGGCAAGGACATGGGTGTGTGCTAAGCCTCTGCTTCTTCCCCCAATAATTCGCTCCCCCTTTCCATCTAATGCTACTGTGAAATCACCAGAGCAAGACGCAATAAATCTCTGCCTATAATTCTTCTATGCACACAGAGTCATGTTTTCACATTAGTCCCAAAACGAAATTTCTTTGCCAATTTGAAAGCACACTTACTGCTCTTTTTTTTTTTCGGGGCAAGTGTAAATCACTTTTACACACTGACACATTATGAAACCACCATGTGTAACTACAACAAAAACAATTCCCATTTCTATTATTCATTTCTTAAGTTACCACATACATCCCCTCTCAAACTGTAAACTCACCTTTAAAATTAGTTAGTTGTGAAAGAAATGTGACACTCAAACAGCAGATTATCAGAGCCAGGATCTCTGTTGTGTTCACCTCTCTCCTCTCAGCAGAACCAGATAATGGCAAACTTTCCCTCTATTTTTCCACACATATACATGTAAGTTTCAAATCTCAGTGCTTCCCCCTTTTTTTCACATGTATTCACACATTTCTATTGGTTGAAAACGAACCCTTTTCCAAAAGTACCCTTCCCCCAACTTGACTTCTGCCTAGTACCCTTCCCCCAACTTGACTTCTGCCTGCTACCATAGCAACAGCTCATGGAACACTGCTGTGTGCAGTTAGGTCAGAAGTTCGACACACAATGTTTCAATTCCACAGAGCAAGAGTGCTTGACTTTTCAAACCTAACAGCAAATCCATAGTACTGTTCTTTGGTTACACATTTTTTTGTACCAATACAAAACATGCTTCTATTAATTTTCACATACAGCCTAGTTTTTATTCTGGAATGGTATGAAACAGCCAATCAGTTCTTTTTGTTTTAAAAAAATATGTATGCCTCCATTTCCAAACTGTCTTTCTTTTCATATTGCCATTCTACTGAAAGACACCTCCTGAGTGCATCCAGTTCTCCTTTGAAGATGTTCACAGTGTGGATTGTAGGGCACAGCTATGTCTTCTGGAGTGAAAAGTTTGCAGAGAAAACAGATATGGTGAGAGACCTTGCTTTGCCAAATGTAGACATTAAATGGATTGGTCAGAGAGGGTTAAAGTGGCACCAATTGATGCCATTGGTGAAATCCTTCATTCAAATCCAACACCCTGACCTCATAATAGTGCACTGTGGTGGCAATGACCTAGGCACTTTGACTGGGGTAGGTCTGGAAATGCTTATGAAGGACACCTTTGCACAACTGTTTACACTTTTCCCTAAAACTGCCTTTGTGTTTTCCAACATATGCCAAAGGCAAAAATGGAACTGGTCCAATCATTTCTGTCCGCAGATTGACAAAGCAAGAAAGCACGTCAACAAATCTGTTTCTGCTTTCCTCCGTGACTATGGTATGGGTGCCATTTACCACAACAACTTGCGTTATGACATGCAAGACATTTATAGAGGAGATGGTGTGCACTTCAATGATGAAGGGAACAGAGTCTTCCTCTTGAACCTTAGACTCTGCATCGGTACTTACTTGTAGGTACCACTAAAAAAATGACTTCATAAACACAACAGCTCTTTTTAGAGCTCCCTAATTTCTAAACTCTTAAATCTGCTTTTCATTTATTTATTTTTATTTTTTTTACCGTACGCTTACCGTAAGCTTACCGTACGCGTACCCCGTGATTTTTTTTAAAATCAATAAATGTTTTTTTTGTACTTTTCTGTCCTTCTTTGACCCCCTTACAATTGTTAGGGGGTCTGTAACTCTCCTCATTGCCCCCTTTCCTTGTTTTCACTCTTTTTTTTCAGAGTGAAATACACAAAATGGCGGCCGCCGCTTCCTGGTTTCGGCCGATTCGAATGTTTACTAAGATCTAAGAGCCAATCAGAATCGCGCTCGCCACCGTACGCTTACCGTAAGCGTACGGTAAGCGTACCGTAAGCGGGCTCAGATATATATATTGATTTAAAGGCTATTTCTCAGAATCTACTGAACAGATTTACACCAAACCTACAAAAGGCACTTCCTTGACCTAGGGACTACCTCTCTGCCAAATTTTGAGTAATTCTGTTCAGCCGTTCGGGCTGTAGCTCGTTCTAAAGGTCCTATGGAAAAATGCATGGGAAAAACGCGTTTTGGGACCCCCCTTTTATCTCAGCCCCCGCTTGACGGATCCCCCCGAGACTTTCAGGGTAGGAGCGGAGCGTAGCGCCCCACCTATTTTGAGAAATTTGCGAGGATTCGTCGACCGGCGCCAAAGTTATTCAAAATAGAATGTTGAGGTTTTCCTATGGAAACGTGGTCCTAACTATAACTACCTACTGGCGACCGCCAGTAGGTAATATATATATATATATATATATATATTCACAGAAAAAACCATAGGTTTCAGGCACGTTATAGTTAGGAATTAGCATTTAAAAAACCTCAGAAATTCACTGAAAAAACCATAGGTTTCAGGGGTGTTATAGTTAGCTGGACTTTTCACTTGTACAAAACCATTGAAATTCCCCCGTTATAGTTAGTTCAGCTAACTATAACTCGGGCGCCCGCAATGCACTGCTGATGACGTCACATATTACATCACTCATGACATGGTCAGTGACATCACTCATGACATCACTGATGACATCTCAAATGACATCACTGATGACATCACTGATGACATCATCCAGTGAATGTGTGTTTTTCTGAAAATTAAATATGTTTTATATATGTATATCTCAAGGTCGATGGAAGAATAAATGGGTATATAAGTGTCTAAATGGATGATTTGTTTTTGAAAAATTGATTGTGTAACTGACTGATTAAGTGTATCATAGTGAATACATGGCTTAGTGAGTAATGTTTAAATATGTAAATATCTGTATCAGTCTCTCACTTTGTGTATAAGTGGCTGCATGGGTTGGTGAGTAGCTACATGGGTGTCTATATAGGTTATTAGTTGGTTTTTTGAGTATCAGTCTGAGTGTCTGCATGGTTCGGTGGGGGGTATTACGTAGTGCATAGGTGCATGAATGAGTGACTCACTGTTTGTATGTGTTGAACACAGCATGTGTGCAGGACTGTATGGGTGGATGAGTGTGTGTATGGGTGTGTTAGTGAGTGAATGACTGTCTCAATAGTGTCTTTATGAGTAACTACATATGTTTTAAACTAGTATATGTGACTATTGGTGTATATATGTGAGTATATGTGAGAGTGAGAGATTGAAAGAGTTCCTGTATGAATAAGTATGTGTTTCTATAAGTGATTGTTTAAAAGACTACGTATGTGTAAGTTTCCGTAGAAGTAAGTATGGTGGTGTGTGTATAACTGTATATGCAAGTAAATGTATGTTTGATTCTTTATTAGCATGAGTGACTATGTGTGTGAGTAACTCTATGGATGAGTGGCATTGTGTAACAGGATGTATAGGTGTATGAGTACATATGATGAGTGAGTACATGTATGAGTGACTGTATAGGACTGTTGGTGAATGAGTGGATGTGTATGTGGATCTTAGAATTACTGAAGAGGTTGTTGTAACTGGTATTGGTATGTCCATTGTTTTGAAAATTTTAGTCTCTATTTTTGAATGTGTGTATCAAAGGTTATATTAGGGTGAGAGGAGGTCTGCCACTCTATCACAAGGATGATGTCATCAGTGATGTCATCAGTGATGTCATTTGAGATGTCATCAGTGATGTCATGAGTGATGTCACTGACCATGTCATGAGTGATGTAATATGTGACGTCATCAGCAGTGCATTGCGGGCGCCCGAGTTATAGTTAGCTGAACTAACTATAACGGGGGAATTTCAATGGTTTTGTACAAGTGAAAAGTCCAGCTAACTATAACACCCCTGAAACCTATGGTTTTTTCAGTGAATTTCTGAGGTTTTTTAAATGCTAATTCCTAACTATAACGTGCCTGAAACCTATGGTTTTTTCTGTGAATTTCAAAGGTTTTTTAAATGCTAATTTCTAACTATGCCTACAGAGATAGGACATGTGAAGAAAGAAGAAAAAATGCACAGAAAGAAACAAAAGAAGTGCAGAAAGAAGCAACAGAAGTCCTCAAATACGAAGATAAGTGCAGGAAGAAGGATAACGTGCAGAAAGAACAAAAAGAAGAGCAGAAAGAAGCCTTGTTGCAAAATCATCCTGTACCCTCAACTTTTTCAGACGTATACTGGTGGTAACTGAGCCTGACTAACCAGTCCTAGAGCCAGTGCTATGTTAAAAGACACTTAGAATACAGTGAAAACACCTACATACACTAGGGAACATTATGCGTTGGGGTCCCCCTGTGATTAGCATGACCTCCTCTGTAAGCCCCTAGTATATAAGAGGGCATGGGGATTAAAACTACCTCTTAAAACAGGCCACAGGGCGTTTTTGCACACGTTAACTCAGGCCCCGTCCCCTCCCTTCACCACTGTGTAAACACGCCCTGTGTCCATTTTTAGTTGGGAGATTAAGTTCATTTGAATCCTGAGGGTCCCTGGGGTCCAACTAGCCCACTAGGTACCTCCAGTAAGTGCCACAGAGCTGCGTTGCAGAGAGGTGTAAAAAGTGGCACGGCCTGGACCACCTCTCTGCAATGCAGCTCAGTGGTGCTTACTGGAAGCACTTGGTGGGCTAGTTAGCCCCCAGGGGCCCTCAGTATTGAAGGGAAATTATATCCCCAATTTAAAACGTGCCATAGTGCGTGTTTGCACACGTCACCTCAGGCCCCGTCCCCTCCCTTCACCACTGTGTAAACGCGCCCTGTGGCTGTTCTAAGTTGAGAGATTAAGTCTCTTGAATCCTAAGGGTCCCTAGGGTCAAACTAGACCACTAGGTACCTCCAGTAAGCGCCACAGAGCTGCGTTGCAGAGAGGTGTAAAAAGGGGCTTGGCCTCAGAACACCTGGCTGCAGCGCAGCTCCCTGGCGCATACTGGAGATACCTGTTGGGGGCGCGTTTGCAGAGTGCTGCACGGAGGGGGCATGGCCTCCGGCACGATGCCAGTCTTTTATTTATTTTAGTTTTTTAAGAAGGGGGGCTGTTTGGTTCCCCTTCTTATTCTAATTTATTGGCCCTGATGACCCCATCCCCCAGGGCCAGTCTCCTAATTATATTTTTTTGACCCCAATCCCCAGGGCCGGCCACTGTTTTTTATTATTTTTAAAAAATATATATTTATAGACACACCTAGGACATGCTGGACAAACCGTACGTACCTATCACCATGACGATTTGCGTGATATTCATTAAAAGGCGACTATGCATGCAATGAATCCACGTGGAATGTATTTACACCACTAGTGAAGCTCTGACATGTCTGATGCCCTACCGTGCCTAATCCCGGTAGACACCCTTGTCGTTTATTTATACAAACTTGGGTAGCTATTGACGGGCACATTTAATACACATGCACACCAAGCCATTCAAAGGGGATTCGACAAAAATTCGACCAAAACTATGCAAGAAACCCCCCTCACGGTTAATAAAACACACATCCACTGACGGATGTGTAATACTTTTTATTTTACTCTCTGGAAAGGGGACGAACATCACTTGAGAGTCACAGCGCGCTCCTGACAGAGCCCAATGCTGTGTTACACCCACCATTGCCTGCCGTGTGCCTCACACCTCTGTGTTGTATTCCACTAGCTAGTGCATATGCTATGACACTCTCTAGCCCATGTGCACTGTAACACCACCCCGTGAATATGTCATGCCACACTTGTCTTCGCACGGGTTATATTGCCCCATCTAACGTGCCTTTCTCGATGCCTATGTTATAACGCACAGTGCTATGCCATACATATTACAATCTGGGATCCATATCTTTGTCACAGTGCATATGCAACCTTACACTCCCCAGCACATATTTTATATTACAACTTTAGAGACTAGTTAGGTTACACAACACTGCCCTGTGCATATTACACTCCAAGGCGCATATCGCATAGCACGCGCTAGTGCCTGTGCTATCTCGCGCTCTCCAATGAATCTGTCATTGCGCACAATGTATTGCATATTATATTTCACGCCCGGTTCATCTTATATCACACTTTTTGGTGCATAGTTTATACCATACACTATATCTAGTTTTCATTTTCAATCGTGCTCTCAGGACTATGTTCTATATAACACTATGTTCACCTACCCTTTTCACGGGCATTACATTTTGCGATAGGGGGTGGAGGGTCAGGGGGTGTTTCTGCCAAGTGAGCCCGGAGTCACAGTCACAAACGTCCTCTTCTTCCTGAATAAAAGTGAGATTATGCTGCATACTTGTTCATATTTTAAGTAGTTCGCACAGACACAATGTTTTAAAAACAATAAAGTTCCTAATACCCGCCTTCTCTGAACAGTTAGCTTGCTGCCCCATCCCCTTCCTCCCTATCCTCTGTTGTGTGAATCCATGGACTAGCCTCCTCCCTCCTGCCATGCATGGTCTGATGTGCTGCCACTGCCCTCAGTATGATGTACCAGTCCACTCCTCCTGCCCTCCATTGCCCAATTCTATGCCCCATCATTGACCTCCTGCTTAAACTCTGTGCTTAGCTTGCTGCCCCTATTCTCCTTCCCCCTGCCCTCCGATGTCTTTGTGCATGCCCCTGCTCCATCCTTTTTGCCCACCATGTCCCATGGACCTGCCACTCCTATCTACTCTGAGTGTTCTGTTGAGCTGCCACTCCCCTCCCACCTGCCTAGCATTGTCAGATGACTGTAACCTGTCCCTGTCACCTCCACCCTGCCTGTCCACATGCCATGCCCCTATCCTCTTCCTCCTGTCCTACATGGTCCATTGTACTGCCACACCCTTCTGCCCTCCCTGGTCTGTTGTGCTGCAGCTGCTCCTCCTGCCTGCCCCGTGTGGTCTGTTGTGAGGTCCCTTCCCCTGAACTTTCTTGTCTGTGCACAGGTCCTGACCCTCCCTTCTATCCTCCATCGTCCTTTGTGCATGCCCCTCCACCCTCCTTCTTGCCCATCATAGCCATTGTGCTGCCACTAACCCTCCCACTTGCCATGCATGGTCTTCTGTGCTGCCATGGCCCCTCCCACCTTCCCTGTGTGGTCAGTTAGCTGCCCCTGACCCCCTCCCACCTTCCCTCCATGGTCTGTGTGTATGCCATCACAGTCTCACTGTTGCTCTTCATGGTGTGTCTTGCTTCTAGTGCCCATCCTGCCTGACCTCCATGGCTATCTTGCTGCTCCTGCCCTGCCCCCTTGCCCCCAGCCCTACTCCCTCCCTCCTGGCTTGTCTGTTCCATTGTAATGCCCCTGATCCGTCCCTCCTGCCCTTTATGGTCTGTTATGCTGCAGCTTTCTCTCCTGTCTGTCCATTATGGTCAGCTAGCTACCATTGCCTCTTGCCCCTCTGTTCTCTGTTGTCCATGTGCATGGTCCTGTCCCCTCCCTCTTGCTTTCTATGGATTGTTGTGCTGCACTCCCGTGTGGTGTATTGTGCTGCTGCAAACCCTGATGCCTGCCCTGCAGGGTCAGTTTGGTGCACCTCTCCATGTCCCTCCTGTCCTCTGTTATCCAAGTCCATGTCCCTATCCCATTTCCTTCCATGATCCAATGTACCATACTTGCGAACATTTTGAACTTGGTAAGAGGGAGATTTTGAAAAAAAACTGGGGTATTGATTTTCCCCTTTGAGTTACATTGAAAAAGAGGATATTGTAGACAGGAGACAGATCAAATAAAGCCCATTTGAGCTTAAAAACATTGGACGTTTCCTGGCTGAATCGGGTCTGTTGGCATGTATGGTTGTACTACCATTGCCTCTTCCTTCTGCCCACAATGGTCTATTACATTGCCACAGGCTTGAAGGAGGGTAGATTTTGTATCACAGGGGGCCCCTGGCCTGTTCTGTCCACACCTGAAGTATGAGACCCTTGTCCTTGCCCTGCCAGCTGCATTTGTAGGCCGTATTAAATTGACCAGCGGGTCCTGTGTTGCTATATAATTATCCTGAGACATCCTTACCACTCAGCCAGTATAAAACCCCTGTGTAGGCCCTTCTGTTCAATATGTAGGCCTCTTTGTTAAATTGACCATAGCTCTGCAATTTTAATGTATAGCAGTCTGAAGGCAGGTCTGCGAGGCCTTCTGCTCCAAACCAGTAGCCCCCACCCTACCCGAGTGCTCCGTGCTCGGTATCAAAGTTCAACATCCCCCTGAAGCTGTCGACATACAGTAGGCTGCATCCTGGACTGGTACTTGCTTCCTGGGCAGGTTTCCCGCTTTTAAGGAAGTGGCAACCGCAGAGCGTCAAGTTAGGAGAACTGAGGAGATTTTATACATGAATATATTGAATTCCCGTACAATACCCATTATTTTCTGCTTGCTCTATGGAACTTACGATAAGCGATTGGCCTGAGAGACTGACCTTTTCACCCAGTCCATTGTCAGCATTAAGTGGGTAAATGACGAAATGTCTGGTAAAATCTGCAGACGAAGCTTTTGGGTAGCATACGTAGGTAGATGTAGCGTGCAAAGGAGCCCACAAAATGATATAAAAAGGGAGCACCCACAGATATCGACGGACTACCTCGCCGTCTGTATGTAGGTTAACAGGCAGTGCAGGTTTTCCCCAAGAGCTGGGAGCTCTTGTCTTCCTTTGCTTAAAATGTCTTGCTCTGCTTTGCTTGAAGTATCTTATTCTATTTTACCTATATGAAATGTCATGTTATGTTTAACCATTGTTCTCTTTACTTTTGCATTTAAAAGATTTTGTATTGTAATTGCAGGAATGCTTGCTCTAAGAGTAAACGTGAGTGTTCCTAGGTAACATTTTCCTTGGTGTAACTTGTTTCTCATGATGCATTTATAGATGTGTTTTCTCTCTCTCTCTGTCAGTACATTAATTGAGATACAGAGAATATCATGACAGCTGTATGATTATCTGGATTCTGTATTTTGTACTTTATGTCTCTATTCTGCGGTTTCTTTGAAGTTGCATCTTCTCATTAAACTGCCATTGTATTCTGCCTCCAATTCCATGTCTCATATGTCTGTTTTCTTCATTTTTGGAGCAAGCGTTCCTAGGCACCCCGGCTCAAATTAAGGTGCCCCTTTTGTCCCTGACTCACTCTCCTGCTCAGTTCTGTGGTGGCTCCCGGGGATCTGGGGACCGCCCCTAGCTTCCTTGACCCGTAATAGATCTTGCCTCCAACAGCCTCTCTTGCAAGTCCTGTATTGTTGGTTTGTTGCCCCTGCCCCCCTTTCCACTGCCCTCCATAGTCTGTTGTGCTTCCACGGCCCTTCCTGCCTGCTCAGTGTGGTTAAATTGTTGCCTTTGCACCCTCCTACCTGCCTTCAATTTTCAGAGTCCGTGCCCCTGGCCTCTGCCTCTCAACAGTATCCTAATGAACAACTAGATTGCTAACATTCTATATTTATTACAAAAGTGTGGAACGCCTGACATCATCTTGATGTAATCAAAACTGTAATACCTAGAGCATTTCCTTTAGAAATTACATATATGAGAGGGTCTTATTGGCATCAAAATTATGGTTAGTGCTCTAAAAGGCTAAAATAAGGACATATTTTCTGAGTTTTCAAATAGCGACAAAGCACTTTTAAATTATTTGTTATCTTTATGTTTTTTTATCCAGTTGACCACTTGATTAAATGTTGCACTTAGGGGAGATGATGTGGTGTTACTTCCAGAACTGCAGACTTTGCAACTGGGGAACCAGGTTGAAGTTTCTGCTTCAGCTCGACATTCTGTGATTCTGGTCAAATCACTTAGTCTCCCCATGTCTACAACCAAAATGAATGTGTTCTTGTGTGATGTAACCAATGCTCATGTAAAGCACTCCAATACCTGACAAGTCTGCACTATATAACACTGCAAAAACACAAAATAATAAGTGTTTTGCACACTTCTGTCATTGGGCTATATTTGGGCTACATCTGGGTGATTTTGGGCTACATTTGGGCTCTTTTGTCTCCGGTGGCCATCTTGGGAGATTTATTTGTTATGAAGTTTCCTAATTTCCTCATGTACTGCAGTCTCCTCAGTAGGAAATGCTTTCAGTTTTTTACTTTGATTCCATCATGAAGGTATTCAGATATGTCACACATTTGCCATAAATTCTGAATGTTAGCACTCTAGTTGCTCATTAGATCATTGTAGTAAAACTACTGCACCATGGAAGTCTGCTCCTGGTATTAAAAGTGCATGTTTCAGTCTGCATGTCAGAATTGTTTTAATGAAATAGAAGAGGATTTGAGAAGTCACTCAAAATGTGCCCTCATTTTCTTTCTTCAGCATTAATCATAATTTCTATGGCAAAATGAACCTCCTCATTGTGTTCCTTTTTAAATTAAATGTTTTAAGTGTTACCAGTTTATTCCAATCAAGATGGCTTCAGGTGTGCCATACTTTTGTCATAATGAAGACAGTAAGCGCTCTAGTTGTTTTTAAGAACATTCTGGGACATTCTGTCATTGGGCTATATTTGGGCTACATCTGGGTGATATTTGGGCTACATTTGGGCTCTTTTGTCTCTGGTGGCCATCTTGGGAGACTTATTTGTTATGAAGTTTCCTAATTTCCTCATTTACTGCAGTCTCCTCAGTAGGAAATACTTTCAGTTTTTTACTTTGATTCCATCAAGAAGGCATTCAGATGTGTCACACATTTGCCATAAATTCAGAATGTTAGCACTCTTTTTGCTCATTAGATCACTGTAGTAAAGCTACTGCTCACCAGGGAAAACTGCTGCTGGTATTGAAAGTGCATGTTTCAGTCTGCATGTCAGAATTTTTTAATGAAATAGAAGAGGATTTGAGAAGTCACTCAAAATGTGCCCTAATTTTTCTTTCTGCAGCACTAATCATACTTTTTATTGAAAAATGAACCCCCTCATTTTGTTCATTTTTAAATTAAATGTTTTAAGAGTTACCACTTTAATCCAAGCAAGATGGCTTCAGGTGTGCCATACGTTTATCATAAGTAGGACTGTTAGCGCTCTAGTAGTTCTTTGGAACACTCTGGGAAGCTGCAGTAGAACACAAAGGAATCAACTGACAGTCTCTGCCCTTGTTGGATGTACATGTTTTACTGAGAATGTCAGACTTCATTCTCACATGACTGAGAAAGATAATGTGAATTTACAGAAAATAAGCTCTCAGTTTAGCCTATAGATCACCTTCCAAACCTCTGTGGAAAAAGCATGAGAAAATATTTTTCTCTCAATCATGATATCCCAGCAGAAGGCTTTTTCACATGGTGAAATCACCTTAGAACATACCACAATTCCTAAAATGAGTATGGTACCATCAACAAATGATTTATAATGTAACTAAAGTCTTAAAACCTTCTATTAACTGCAATGCTTTTTAATGAGGTGCTATCATGTATATTGGTCCCAAGATGGCTGCCAACACTTCTTGGATGAAGTGCTGACAGCCAATCAGATCTCAGGATGAGATGTGTGGTTAGGCTCCGCCCACATATATATATGCTTTTAAATGCTATTTTCTCAGGATCTACTGAACAGATTTACACCAAACCTACAAAAGGCACTTCCTTGACCTGAGGACTACCTCTCTGCCAAATTTCAAGTAATTCTGTTCAGCCGTTCGGGCTGTAGCTGTGTCTAAAGGTCCTATGGAAAAATGCATGGGAAAAACGCGTTTTGGGACCCCCCTTTTATCTCAGCCCCCGCTTGATGAATCCCCCCGAGACTTTCAGGGTAGGAGCGGAGCGTAGCGCCCCACCTATTTTGAAAAATTCGCGAGGATTCGTCAACCGGCGCCAAAGTTATTCAAAATAGAATGTTGCGAATTTCCTATGGAAACGTGGTCCTAACTATAACTACCTACTGGCGACCGCCAGTAGGTAATATTTATTCACTGAAAAAAACCATAGGTTTCAGGGGTGTTATAGTTAGCTGGACATTTCCCTCGTACAAAACCATTGAAATTCCCCTGTCATAGTTAGTTCAGCTAGTTGAGCCAGTCGGGTGATTTACACAATCTGGTGGATGCACGTCTCTCCAGTTCTCAGTCCGATGCAGTGACTGAGAACTGGAGAGACGTGCATCCACCAGATCGTGTAAATCACCCGACTGGCTCATAAAGATTAACCCTTGGAAGTTATTCCCAGACCTCCAAGATTCTTATATCTTTTGAGGTCTAAATCGTTTTTTGCTGGACTAAGAAACCCAACGCACGCACAGTGATTCATGACCCTCTACGCAGGGCTACACACCTACCCCCCTGTCCCGAGGAAGACCCGCCGTGATGCGTATTAAATATTGCACTTTACATAGGGTCGAAACGTCGACGCATACTATGAGTCTACACAATGCTTCAGTTCAAAAATTAATTTACACATGATGATGAAGCATATGTGAACAATCATATGGACATAATCAAAATTTGTATCCTCCCAAAATAACCTTTTTGTGATTTCTCTATCTGTCATACTACAGTGTATCGTCTGTATTTACCACTACATGTCACTCTTTCTTCACGAATCTCTCAATTGTATAACTGTAGCCTTGTTTATTTGTTATTTCCTTTTTTCTAAAAATAATACCGATTGAAAAATTCAGCTTGGGTGTGTTTTGTTATATTTACTTATGGATATGTGTTACATGTAATGTATTTATACTGTGAACACCCTAAAGCAATTGAAACTTCCCCGACAGAACCATTGTATTTATATAACTTGCATTTAGAAGGCACTGTTCGAACTTAAAACAATCGTCAAATTTTAACCTGCACGTGTCATTAAATGTTCAAGAAAATGTTACAAAAAAATATCATAAAGTTTTAAAAAATTGATGAACTTTTAACCTGCATGTGTTGTAGAATGTTCTAGAAAGTGTGTTGATAGAATACGTTGCACTTCTGACTTCTATGTGTCGTTGAATATTAAAAAAACGGTTCATATGGAAAATTTAAAAGCAACCAATAGAGAAGTTGTGAAACCTAAAAGAATCAAGGAACTATTCTAATTTATTCTTCACATGTATTTATGTGTGCAGCAACAAAATTATAGACACAACAGCACCAGGAAGAGGAAGAAGCAGGGAGTGGGGGGATGAGGGGAGATGGGCAGAATGGCACACATGCACAATTAAGTACAGCACAAGTATAGACAAACAATGGCCAAAATGAAACACACCAACAAGGAGCACAAGTCACACAACCCGCCAACATCACACCACTGAACGAGCATAGAAGTGAAAACCACGCTGCATTCATACAGGATGTGTACAAAGGCCAGTAGTTGGTGTTGTGGGATGTCTGCGACCGTGGTCATCATGGATGAGATGCCCAGCATGTGGCACATGGTCGAGTTCACTGTGTGTTATGTTGCCAAACGGCTGCTCCTCCCTCCCACGAGCCCCCACACTTTTGTACGGTGAGCTGTTGTATCTCGTGCACTCGTACGGCACGCCATTGTAATGCCTATTTGCGCATGTCCTGCTACATTCCAAAAACAACATCACAGTGCCGTTTGGAGGTGGTACATGCCACTTTACAACATCGACTGCTGCGGCTCTTGTAACAGGCCACACCAGAACACAGAGACACACTTACCGCACTTCCTGTACACGGACATGTCCGTGACACCCCGGTCCCCTTGCCGGATAGGCACACCCCTCCACTGACCTGTGAACCCCAGACCAGCACACACCAGTTGTGCATGCAGGAGGATGCGTACGTAGCTACACATCCAGGCTCACTGCCAACGCTGAGGTGACAGCACACTGTGATGTTGCAGGGCTCGTGCCTATCATGCTAAGACAATGACCACAGGGACACACTTACTAAGATGTGGGTTTGGGGGGCATTGGCGGTCCTGGAGTTGTTCAGATGAGTCTTCTGGCCCTAATGGGTATCCCTGTATCATGCTCATTGACTTTATGGCACCTGTGGGTGATCTGGTGTGGCTCTTGGCTGTGTTCCCTTTCATGGTGCAGGTAGTTGTCCTGCTTAACACCAGCAGGTGTAAAATCCCTGGTGCTAACGTGTCTTATCGCCGGAATTTGTTTCGCATTGCAATTAGTGTGAAAGTTGTGATGTGATTTTTTTCGTATGCAGAACAATATACGAACTGGGCAGTGTATCTCGTCAAGATCCAGCACCTGACGCACTATTCCCAATCAATATAAATACAATGAGATTTCTTAATAGATTTCGTGTGTACACTGTAAGTGCAGCCAATACCTCAGTGCAATACAAAACAGGATTTTAGTATTTAGAAAAAATCGCAAAGGTGCACCTCATGTCTTTTTGCACGGGAACGGCTACTCTCCATTTCATTATCAGCACTTTAACCGAAGTAAAGTTGAGATAAATCTAACACACTATTCAGAAGTTGGTGCAAACTACAGATATCACTAGTATTCCAGCGATAAGTACCCCAAAATTTAACACCATGGTGGACTCCATCAAATAACAGTAATAAGAACAAGAAAGAGTCACACAGCAGTTAAGAGAACAACCAAAAACATTATACATTTTTTTTTCAAACTTTATTTTTTATAATAATAAATATATAAACGATAAACTATTTTCAAGCTTTATATTTTTATTAACATAAATATAATTAAAAAACTAATACACAAAATGTAACAACAATAATACAAAACAACAAAGCAGAACACTCCTGAGGGAACCAAGGATGTCGACGACAGACCTGGAAAATCAAAAAGATTGTTAAAAAAAAACAACATGGTATTCTTAACAAAATACCACAAGAAACAAATCACAGATATATCAAATGTATACAGCTAACAAAATTGTATAAGTTTAACTTACAAAAACTGTAAATGTTGCCGCTTTAAAATATTTACCGAATCTGAGGAATTTTTTTTGCAGAAGGCACCACGCCCACAAAGTTTTTCATCAGTGGTGAAGACATTGTTAATTTTTTCCAAGGGGCAAACAAAGACCAATGCCACCTTCTTCATTCGCAAGATTTGCCAAAGAGTTCTGTTACGAGGGGATCCTAACAAAAAATACTCGTGCGGCACAGCAAGTATGATGAAACACCTAAGGACCCTTCATCCAAACAATCTTGCACGAGAAGAGTGCAAACAGATGAGAAACACTCCTGTTCTGTATCTGTAAAAATGAATCACAAATATATGTATATTAATAACTTTCAAATTTATACTATTCCATTACTGTACAAACACATTTTATAAAAAAACTGACTAAGAAACTATAGCCCTCAACCACAAGTGTGACGATTGTTAAAACACTACATGCATAGTGCATACTACTTTGAAGCAGTTCATGCCCTAAAGTCTACCTCACTAAAAGACTACATGGTAACTGACTAAATGATTACAGTACTATAAGGAGACACACTGGGTGAGTGACATGGTGTTTGCTAGAAGAGTATGAATACTAACTAGAGAATTGAAGGTGTGAAAGACAACTGTGTAGGTGATTAGAGGCCTGCATCAATACTGCATAGCCATTAAAGCAGTCCATGTGCTAAGGCCTGGCTAACTGCCTGACTACTTGGGTACTGACTGAATGATTAGAGTACAGCAAGGAGAGTGCCTAGGCGAATTTATAAGTGCTAGGATTTTCGCACATGGAATGGATTAGTACTTGGTACTGAATGAGTCACTAGTGGAGTGCAAAGGCAGTCACAAGTGCTGGACTGTATGGATACTGACTAGGAAATTGACTGCATGCATAGTGCATAGGGGTTTGAAGCAGTCCATGTGCTAAGGCCTGGCTCAGTGTATGAATACTTAGGCACTGACTGAATGATTAGAGTACTGCAAAGATAGTATCTTGCTGAATTTATAAGTGTTTGGGTTTTAGCACAGTGAATGGATTAGTACATGGTGCTGAATGGGTCACTAGAGGACTGCAAAGGGAGTGACAGGGTATTTCCTGGAAGTGTATGGATACTGACTAGGGAATTGAAGGTGAGAAAGACAATTGTGTAGGTGGTTAGAGGACTGCATGCATAGTGGATAAGGGTTTGAAGCAGTCCATATACTAAGGCCCGGGTCACTGGATGAGTACTTGGGTACCGACTGAATGATTAGAGTACTGCAAGGAGAGTGCCTGGGTGAATTTATTAGGGTTTGGCGCAGTGAATGGATTAGTACATGATGCTGAATGGGTCAATAGAGGAGTGCAAATGGAGTGACAGGGTGTTTGCTGGAAGTGAACGGATACTGACTGGGGAATTGAAGGTGTGAAAGACAAGTCTGTAGGTGCTTAGAGGACTGCATGCATAGTGGATAGGGGTTTGAAGAAGTCCATATGCTAAGACCTGGCTCTGTGCATGAATACTTAGGCAGTGACTGAATCATTAGAGTACTGGAAAGAGAGTGTCTTGGTGAATTTATAAGTGTTTGGGTTTTGGCACAGTGAATGGATTAGTACATGCTGTTGAATGGGTCTCTAGAGGACTGCAAAGGAAGTGACAGGATATTTCCTGGAAGTGTATGGATACTGACTAGGGAATTGAAGGTGTAAAAGACAAGTGTATAGTATGTTAGAACACCACATGCATACTGCATAGACATTTGAAGCAGTCTATTTGGTACTTAGAAACTGACTAAATAATCAGACTACTTCTAGGACAGTGCTTAGATAAAACTTTTAAATTTTCAGTTCTGCCACAGTGAACAGAATAGTACATGGTACTGCACCTTAGTGTCAAACCCTGACTCATTGTATCAATGCATAAGCAAAGACTAGCTTCTAATGCTACTAAAACTTGACAACATGAGAGGTTTTAAAACAGTTTTCTGTCAGCATATACACGATGTTACCAAACGCTTCTTCACAGTGGTTCTCAAATGCACACAGACTCACAGTGTGATTCTAGACAAGCACCACTATCCCTAGGAGTTTACCAAAACTCATTCACTACAGTGGAAGTGGTAAGCGAACTGCACACAATCTTCATATTTCAGGACTGCACTTTTATGTCAAAGCCTGACTCATATAATCAAAGCATAAGCAAAGACTGGCTTCTAATGCTACTAAAACTTCACAACATGACCGGTTTTAAAACAGGTATATGTCAGCAAATACACGATGTTACCAAATGCTTCTCTCACAATCCTCACCCAAATGCACACAGACTCACAGTGTGATTTTAGACAAGCAACACTATCCTACGAGTTTACCAAAACTCATTCACTACTCTGGAAGAGTTAATGGTACTGCACACAATCTACATATTTAAGTACACCACATCCGTGTCAAAGCATGACTCATTTAATCAACGCATAAGCAAAGACTGGATTCTAATCCTACTAAAACTTCACAACATGACACGTTTTAAAACAGTTATCTATCAGCAAATACATGATGTTACCAAATGCTTCTCTCACAGTGATCCCACATACACACTAACTCACAGTGTGATTCTAGACAAGCACCACTATCCCTATGAGTTTATCAAAACTCATTCACTACAGTGCAAGTGGTAAGGGAACTGCACACAATCTACATATTTCACAACTGCAATTTACTGTCAATGCCTGACTCATATAATGAAAGCATAAGCCATAACTGTCTTCTAATGCTACTAAAACTTGACAACATAACATGTTTTACAACACTTATCTGTCAGCAAATACACGATGTTACCAAACACTTCTCTCACAGTGGTTCCCAAATGCACACAGACTCACAGTGTGATTCTAAACAAACAACACTATCCCTAGGAGTTTACCAAAACTCATTCACTACAGTGGAAGTGGTAAAGGAACTGCATACAATCTACATATTTCACAACTACACTTTAATGTCAATGCCTGACTAATTTAATCAACGCATAAGCAAAGACTGGCTTCTAATGCTACTAAAACTTGACAACATGACAGGTTTTAAAACAGTTATCTGTCAGTAAATACACGATGTTACCAAATGCTTCTCTCACAATCCTTACCCAAATGCACACAGACTCACAGTGTGATTTTAGACAATCAACACTATCCTAGGACTTTACCAAAACTCATTCACTACTGTGGAAGGGGTAAGGGGACTGCACACAATCTACATATTTAAGTACAGCACATCAGTGTCAAGGCATGACTCATTTAATCAACATATAAGCAAAGACTGGATTCTAATGCTACTAAAACTTCACAACATGACAGATTTTAAAACAGTTATCTGTCAACAAATACATGATGTTACCAAATGATTCTCTCACACTGATCCCAAATACACACTAACTCACAGTGTGATTCTAGACAAGCACCACTATCCCTATGAGTTTACCAAAACTCATTCACTACTCTGGAAGAGTTAATGGTACTGCACACAATCTACATATTTAAGTACACCACATCAGTGTCAAAGCATGACTCATTTAATCAACGCATAAGCAAAGACTGGATTCTAATGCTACTAAAACTTGACAACATGACAAGTTTTAAAACAGTTTTCTGTCAGCAAATACACGATGTTACCAAACGCTTCTTTCACAGTGGTTCCCAAATGCACAAAGACTCACAGTGTGATTCTAAACAAGCACCTCTATCCCTAGGAGTTTACCAAAACTCATTCACTACAGTGGAAGAGGTAAGGGAACTGCACACAATCTACATATTTCACGACTGCACTTTAATGTCAACGCCTGACTAATTTAATCAACACATAAGCAAACACTGGATTCTAATGGTACTAAAGCTTGACAACATGACAGGTTTCAAAACAGTTTTCTCTCAGCAAATACACGATGTTACCAAACACTTCTCTCACAGTGGTTCCCAAATGCACACAGACTCACAGTGTGATTCTAGACAAGCACCACTATCCCTAGGAGTTTACCAAAACTCATTGACTACACTGGAAGTGATAAGGGAACTGCACACAATCTACATATTTCACGACTGCACTTTAGTGTCAATGCCTGACTCATTTAATCAACACATAAGCAAAGATTGGCTTCTAATGCTACTAAAACTTGACAACATGACCGGTTTTAAAAGAGCTCTCTGTCAGAAAATACACGATGTTACCCAATCCTTCTCTCACAGTGGTTCCCAAATGCACATACACTCACAGTGTGATTCTAGACAACAACCACTATACCTATGAGTTTACCAAAAATCCTTCACTACTGTGGAAGAGGTAAGGAAATTGCATACAATCTACATATTTCAGGACTGCACTTTTGTGTCAAAGCCTCACTCATTTAATCAACGCATAAGCAAAGACTGGATTCTAATGGTACTAAAACTTGACAACATGACAGGTTTCAAAACAATTTTCTCTCAGCAAATACACGATGTTACCAAACACTTCTCTCACAGTGGTTCCCAAATGCACACAGACTCACAGTGTGATTCTAGACAAGCACCACTATCCCTAGGAGTTTACCAAAACTCATTCACTACACTGGAAGTGATAATGGAACTGCACACAATCTACATATTTCACGACTGCACTTTAGTGTCAATGCCTGACTCATTTAATCAACACATAAGCAAAGACTGGCTTCTAATGCAACTAAAACTTGACAACATGACCGGTTTTAAAAGAGCTCTCTGTCAGAAAATACATGATGTTACCCAATCCTTCTCTCACAGTGGTTCCCAAATGCACACACACTCACAGTGTAATTCTAGACAAGCACCACTATCCCTTGCACTATACCAAAACACATTTCTTCATCTACAAGGAGTACTACATTTTACTGCAGAAACATAACTCATTTCACAAATTCATAAACAATGACTGGTTTCTAATTCTACCAAAATATAAAAACTGCATAGTTATCCGTCTACAAACACATGAAAAAAACAAATCCTTATCACAAAATGGTTTCCACATGCACACACACTGTCAATAAGATTGTAGAGAAAAAAAAGTACTCCCTACACTTTAGCAGGAAAAATACATTTGTCTGATTAAAATCAAAATAGTCTACATACATCCCCTCACAATTAAATAACTCATCTTTCATGTTGTTTTGTAGATTCAGAAGTATATCAGTCACTCACCATATTTTCTTTTACAGAATCTCTGCACTGTGCACCTCTCAGCAAAAGCAAAGAATGAAAAAGTTTCCCTTTCATTTTCCACACATATACATGTAAACATCAAATCACAATCCTTCGCACATAAACTCAAAAGCAAACACACATTTCTATTGGTTAAACATTTCAACCCTTTCCAACTGAAATACATTTCAACCCTTCCCCCAATCTGCCTTCTGCCTGTTACCATAGAAACAGCTCATGGAACACTGCACTGAGCTCACAGGTCACAAGTTCAGCACACAATGTTCCAACACAAGGCAGGAAGTGTGCTTGACTTTTCAACATCTCAGCTTATCACATATAATGTTCCTTACAATCTGTTTTTGTTAACCAATAACAATAATACCTATAAAAAACAAAAATATACACCCTACCTTTCAGTGTAGAAAGTTGTTATACAACCAATGATTTCTTGTCGTTTTTCAAAAAACGTTGCCGTGGATCCGCACACCCACCGCGAGAGAATCCGTGCATCCAACGCGATAGGATGCGCGCACCGTGCGCACATTTCGCCGTTTTTTTTTTTTTAAAAGGGGGGCCACAGGGAGTCCTTCTGGGACCCCCTAAGCAGATCTAGAGGGTCAGAGTATTTCCACTCTTCCCCCTTTATATCTTTTACACACTTATTCCATCTTCAGCCTCGCTTCTACCGAGGCAGAAAATGGCCGCCAACAGTTCCTGGTTTCGAATGTAGAGAGACGCTCGACAGCCAATTAGCATTCAGCGCGCGATCGGGAGGGTGCGCGCTCGGTTCGGGGAGGGTGCGCTTATGGTGCGGGTGCGGTCCGCGGATCCTCCGCAGCCATAGATATTACTAACTTTTTTACCCTAATTTTCTCAGGAACTATTGAACAGATTCACACCATATATGCAAAAGGCACGAGTCCGAACTGAGGGCTACCTCTTTGCCAAATTTGGTGTCATTCCATTCAGCAGTTCGGGCTGTAGCTGCGACAACAGATCCTATGGGAAATTGCATGGGGAAAACGTGTTTTGGGACCCCCCTTTTTCTCACCCCCCACTTCACGGATCACCGCAAAACTTTCAGGATAGGAGCGGAGTAGAGCTGGCCAAAAGTTTGGAGAATTTCGCGAAGATTCGTCATTGGGCGCCAATGATATTCCCAATAGAGTGTTGCGGATTCCCTATGGAAAATAGGTCCTAACTATAACTATCTACTGACGACCGCGCGTAGATAATATATATCATTAATAAGCACTGGCCCATAATACAAACTGACATGATACTCAGTCAGTTATTTCCTGATCCTCCAACCCTGACATTCAGAAAATGCAAATCTATGCATGATGCCTTAGTCAAATCGAGTCCAGAGTTGACAGCTCCAACTAGCAAAACCAGTACCATGTGGCTTAAACCACAAAATGGGTTTGTGAAATGCAGTACATGCAGGGCCTGCAGGTTCGGAATCAACACCTCCCAATACACTACTATATTTGGTGCTGACAATAACCAAATCAAGGCCAGATATAATTTGCAGTCTATGTATTAAGCTGCACCTGCAATCTGAAATACATAGGGAGCACTAAGCTCCAGGTGCATGTACGCATCTTACAACACCTTAGAGCGATAGTCAATTCTGACATGACATATCCTGTGGCCAGACATTTTAAGGCAGTGCACATGAATAAATTGGAGGACCTCAAGAATTTTGTTATCTCTGCTGTTCCACCCATGAGAAGGGGGGGTAACTGGGAGAAAGCTCTTAGACAATTAGAGTCTAAATTCATACTTGAACTGAACACTCGCACACCGAATGGTCTAAACAATGGGGAAGAATTATACAATTTCTTATGAGGCCATGCTTGTTGATGTTTATTTGATGCCATCTTACTCTATTTTTAAAGGAAAATAATTTTACATGTTACTGTGGGAGTTGAATCTCTTTTAGATTGCATTTTATTGAATTTTTTGAAAAAAGTCTTTTAATACATTTTTGCATTTTGTTCAAATTTTAAGAATGTATTTTTATATATAGATCTTTTTAAAGGCTATTTATAATACTGTCGGAATGTTTACATACTCTATCAATTTTATACAGATTGGAGTAAGATTACTGACAGTGCAATTGGATCCCCGTACACTACATGTTGATTTTTCCTTTCCTTTTCTCATAGCAGTCATTGATTATATAATCTCTCAATACCAGGTTGTGCCTATTTGACACCTACTTACTATGTGATTCATACATCTAGTCATTGAGATTTTGGTTATTTTCTGACTCCCTGGCTCCTAATTCTTATTTACGCAATAATAATAAGAAGAAACATAACTGTTGATTCAGATGTAGAATTTAGGGTTCACGGGTATATGTCCCTCCAAAAATCTATATGGTTCTTGCAAACTGGGAATATATTTCACAATGGGTTAATGAATCTTGCAACTCCTGTGTCCAAATTGACTTAACATAATTAGGGTGATTAAGCTTACCCGTAATTTTGAAAAATCTTCTTCACAAATCATTATTATGATTTCTAATCACAATAAATATAATTGTGATTATTTTGATATTAATTTTTAGCACTTTAAAACACCTCTATAAACTCCAAACAGTTTTTTGAAATCTTTTTGTAGGGGATTGACTCTTTAACCCCTTCGATGCTCATGACGGAACGGTTCCGTCATGAGCATCGGTTGGGCTGTGCTCATGACGGAACCGTTCCGTCATGAGGACAGCCCCCGGGGGAAGCGCTGGCGCTCCCCCCCTTGTCCCTCGATCTTGGCCCCCTTTACGGGGGTGGCAGCGGAAGAGCTTCCGCTGCCACCCCCGACCCCCCCCGAGCTCCCCCACGCTTTCTGATGACGTCAGCGCGCACAGCGCGCGCCGGCGTCATCAGGAAGCGTTGGACGCGCTGGAATCCATTTCTTCCAGCGCGTCCGAGGGGAGCAGAGGTAGGTGTTTGGCGTCTGGTGGGGGCCGCGGCGGTGAAATCTCTAGTATTGAGGCATCGGGGGAGAGGAAAGAGTATTTCCTCTCCCCCGATCTCTCAATACAGGGCATTCCTGCTCCACGATCGCGCACAGCGTCGCGATCGTGGAGTAGGGATGCCCCACTAGACACCAGGGATTTTGTATTTGGAGTTTGGGAAGCGACCCCTTAGGCAAGGGTCGCTTCCTTGGGGACGAAAATTTTGCAAAGTCTTTTCTGCCCCCCCTGGGGGCAGATCGGCCCGCTTTCTGCGCGTTTCTGCCCCCGGGGGGGGCAGAAAAGCCCACTAGTCACCAGGGATGCTGTTCCTACTATGTAGGAAGCGACCCCTTGGGCAAGGGTCGCTTCCTTGGGGGCAAATTTTGTTGAAGTCTTTTCTGCCCCCCCTGGGGGCAGATCGGTCCGCTTTCTGCGCGTTTCTGCCCCCGGGGGGGGCAGAAAAGCCCACTAGACACCAGGGATATTGGTTATGCTATGTAGGAAGCGACCCCTTAGGCAAGGGTCGCTTCCTTTGGGGGCCAAATAATTTGAAGACTTTTCTGCCCCCCCTGGGGGCAGATCGGTCTTCTTTCTGCCCGTTTCTCCCCCTAGGGGGGGCAGAAAAGCCCACTAGACACCAGGGATGTCTATTTCGTTATGTAGGAAGCGACCCCTTGGGCAAGGGTCGCTTCCTAGGGTGGTAAAGTGATTAGGAGACTTTTCTGCCCCCCCTGGGGGCAGATCGGTCGTCTTTCTGCCCGTTTCTGCCCCCAGGGGGGGCAGAAAAGCCCACTAGACACCAGGGATGTCTTTTTCTTTATGTAGGAAGCGACCCCTTGGGCAAGGGTCGCTTCCTTTGCGGCCTAATTTTTTAGAATACTTTTCTGCCCCCCCCTGGGGGCAGATTGGTCGTCTTTCTGTCCGTTTCTGCTCTTTGGGGGGGGGCAGAAAAGCCCACTAGACACCAGGGATATAAATATTATTGTAGGAAGCGACCCCTTGGGCAAGGGTCGCTTCCTTGGGCCCCTAAATGTTTTGAAGACTTTTCTGCCCCCTCTGTGGGCAGATCGGTTTTATTTTTTTGCCGTTTCTGCTCCCATTGGAGGCAGAAAAGCCCACTAGACACCAGGGAATTAGTTCAATTAGAAATAGAAGTGACCCCTCGCTTCCAGGGTGCAATTTGTTATATGTATTTGGGTCACCTGCCCCGGGACTGAATAGCCTTTTTTTTCCTGCTGTTTTCTGCCTGACCTGGCACACAAACCGATTGACCATTTGGGTAGTGACATGGCATGTTATAATGTTTATTGTTATATGTTTTGTGATTTCCAATTGTAATGTTTTTTTTGTTTACTTTTTTGTTCTAGGTGAAGGCTTTTCTTCTGTTCACGGTGACATTTTGGTTCTGGTGGTTTTGCTGTTTGTGTAGTTTGGTAAGAGACTGTTTTTTTGTACAATGCAAATGTGTTTGATTTCTCTGCCTGTTTTTTTTTGCAAATGGTGTAATAATAGCAGTATGTTTGGTTTTTGAGTTTCAAAAACTTTTTGCATTGGTGCATGATGTGTATTTTGTTGTCTTGTGAGTAATTTGTTTTTTTTTCTTCTTTCTAGTTTGATATCGTTGGTCTTTGCTGTGTCACTGCAGAGTTTGTTTCTGGTGAGTGTAGCTGTCTCTTTTGATTTTGGATTGTATAGTTTTTGAGTACATTGATCTTATTGATATAAGGTACACATTTCTTTACTTACTTGGTTTGCACATTGTTGGTTGTTGTTGACTTGTTTGTGCAGTCTTCCATCTTAGTAGGTATAATGGCTAGCCGCAGGATGACTGCTCAGCAGGTTGTTGGTTTGCTGTTTGAGTCTTCCTCTGATATTGGGTCAGAGACTGACTCTGCTTCTGAGGGAGAGGGGGCAGGGGACGATTCTGGCAGTGAGTTTTCTCTCCGTATGGGGTCATCGGATGATGAAGATACTCTTAGCGCGGATGAAGTGCCTGTGTTAGAGGAGGAGACTGATGTGCCGATAGTGCGGCAAGAGGCATCTGGGCTGCAGCCTGCGCCTGCAAGGCTTCCCGTTGGTGTAGTGCGGCAAGAGACATCTGGGCTGCAGGCTGGGACTGCAAGGCTTCCCGTTGGTGTAGTGCGGCAAGAGGCATCTGGGCTGCAGGCTGGGGCTGCAAGCCTTTCCGTTGGTGTAGTGCGGCAAGAGACATCTGGGCTGCAGGCTGGGGCTGCAAGTCTTCCCGTTGAAAGTGATGACCTCTGGGTGGCCCCTGGCATGGTGCAGCCGGAATTTCCTGAGTTTACTGGTGTTCCAGGGTCTAGAGTGAATACCGAGAACTTTTTGCCTGTAAATTTTTTTCAGTTGTTTATGGACGATGTGTTTTTGGCAGAGATTGTTGAGCAGACTAATTTGTATGCCGAACAGTTTTTGAGGGACAACAGTGCCAGTCTTAAGCCACACTCTAGAGCTACCCGGTGGACTCCCACAAATGTTGAAGAGATGAAGAAGTTCTTGGGTTTAACTTTTTTGATGGGCTTGCTAAGGAAGCCATCATTGGCTTCATATTGGTCTAGCAGTCCCTTGATGGCAACGTCTATTTTTCCGGCAGTCATGAGTCGTGACAGGTATTTGCTTCTGCTTCGGATGATGCACTTTGTAGATAATGGTTTAGCGTTGCCACGAGATCACCCTGATTGTGACCGTCTTTTTAAGATTAGGCCTGTCCTTGATCACTTTGTTGATCGATTTTCTGAGATTTATGCCCCTGGTAGAGAAATTGCAGTGGATGAGTCTTTGGTGTTGTTCAAGGGCCGCTTGGTTTTTAGGCAATACATTCCTAGTAAGAGGGCACGCTATGGAATAAAGCTGTATATGCTGTGTGACAGTAGGACTGGATATGTCTCTAATTTCAGGGTGTACACCGGTAAGGAATCTAGGTTTAACCTCCCTGGTTGTCCGTCCACTTTTGGAGTGACTGAGAAAATTGTTTGGGAACTTGGAAGAGGATTTTTTAACAAAGGCCACCATTTATATGTAGATAACTTCTACACTGGTGTACGGTTGTTCAGGGAATTGGCCAAAGTGGACACTTTTGCTTGTGGCACAGTCCGCTGTAACCGTAAAGGTTTTCCGAAAGAACTTGTTTGTCAAAAGCTTGTGCGGGGACAGTGCAGTGCGTTGCGTTGCCAGGAGCTTCTTGCTGTGAAGTTTACAGACAGGAGAGATGTCTACATGCTGACTTCCATCCATGATGAAAGCACTGCACCTGTGACTGTTTGGGGTCAGGTCGCTGAAGCGCGCAAACCTGTATGTGTTTTAGACTATAATAGGTACATGGGTGGTGTTGACAGAGTAGATCAGAGGTTGGAACCTTACACTGCTCTTCGTAAGGCTTACATTTGGTACAAGAAGTTGGCTATCCATCTTTTCCACTTGGCAATGTTTAATGCTTTTGTTGTGTTCCAGGATTCTTGCCCTGAGTCAACGATGACTTTTGTTAAGTTTCAGGAGTCTGTAATAGGCAGCCTTGTTGTAGTGGAACAGGCAAGTGTTCCTAGAGTTGGACTGGTGGAGGATGTTGCTAGATTGAAGGAACGCCACTTTCCAGATCACATTCCTCCCACACCCGCAAAAGATTTTCCCAGTAGGAGATGTAGAGTCTGTTGGCGAAGAGGTACGCGGAAGGAGTGTCGTATGTACTGCCCCGATTGTCCCTCTCATCCTGCACTGTGTCTCTCTGCTTGTTTTAGAGCGTACCACACGCGAAAAAATGTTTGGGAGGATTCTTGAGTGGTAAAGTGAACTGGCTGGTCTGTATTCTTTGGATAATTTGATTCTGTTTCAATGTTGGTGTTAGTGCAATGTATTTAGTTGCTGATTTTCTGTTAGAAGATTTTTATCTATTTGCAATTTGTTTGTGTTTTTATTTTTTTCTAAAAAAATCCAAAATGTGATGGCGGTGTGTGTAGGCTTGCGCTTGGCTGTTGGTGTGTGTGGACTGGCACTTGGTTGGTGGTGTGCGTGGAATGGTGCTTGGCTGACGGTGTGCGTGGACTGGCGGTGTGCATGGACTGGCGGTGTGCGTGGACTGGTGCGTGGCTGGTGGTGTGCGTGGCTGGTGGTGTGCGTGGAATGGTGCTTGGCTGGCGGTGTGCGTGGAATGGTGCTTGGCTGGTGGTGTGCGTGGAATGGTGCTTGGCTGGCGCTGTGCGTGGACTGGTTCTTGGCTGGCAGTGTGTGTGGACTGGTGGTGTGTGCGGACTGGTGTTTGGCTGGTGGTGTCCGTGGACTGGAGCTTGGCTGGTGGTGTCCGTGGACTGGAGCTTGTCTGGTGGTGTGTGTGGACTGGAGCTTGGCTGGCGGTGTGTGTGGAATGGTGCTTGTCTGGTGGTGTCCGTGGACTGGAGCTTGGCTGGCGGTGTAGGTGGATTGGCGATTGGCTGCCGGTGTGCCTGGACTGGCGATTGGATGGTGGTGTGCCTGGACTGGCGCTTGGCTAGCGGTGTGCGTGGACTGGCGTTTGGCTAGCGGTGTGTGTCGACCGGTGCTTGGCTGGCTGTGTGTGAGTAGTGACTTTCTGCTGGTCACTACACACACTGCTAGCTGAGTGCCACTCCACGCAATCCTTCTGCCTGTGTAGTTGCTGTGTCTGGATTGTGGGCGTGTGAAAGTGATGGGCCCTTGAATGGCGCTGTGTGCCGGTGTGAGTTTTGTTATGTGATGGGCCCGCGGCTGGCGGTGTGAATGGTTTTGTATGTCTCACACGTATGAAAGGTGTATGAATGGCCTGTAAAGAGGTTGGTGCCTTGTCGTGGCTTTACAGCTCACGAGCTGTGAGTCAATGGTTCAGTTTCTTGCCCTTTCAATTATTACCAGTGCATTTCATTTTTTGTGAAATCACTTGGTAATACAATTTTATCTACTGAACCATCACTCACCCTCGTGCCAAATCCAACCAGTATGTGCGTGTGCTTGCGGGTTAGATGACTGTGCAGTAATATTTGTTTTTTTGAAGCAGGGTGTACCTTGTCCCTTTTTGGTGATTTTTGTACTGTGTTGCTTTTGTACCTGGTGGTGCGAATGGTCTTGTTTGTATCACGTATGAAAGGTGTGTGAATGGCCTGTAAAGCGGTTGGTGCCTTGACGTGGCTTTACAGCTCACGAGCTGCAAGTCATTGGTTTGGTTTTTTGTGAATTTAATTATTGACAGTGCATTTCATATTTGTGAAATCTCTTGTTAATAAAATTTAATACACTGAACCATGACTTGCCCTCGTGCCAAATCCAACCAGTATGTGTGTGTGTTTGAGGAATAGATGGTTGTGCAGGAATCTTTTTTTTTTGTTTCTCTGCCAAGGTACACTTTCCATGTAAGAATAACCCACCAACTGTAGATATTGTCGAAAACCTTTGGGAGTTCATGGTGATGTCTCTCTAGTGATTTGAAAAATATTTTTTATCCCCATTGTCCTGTAAACCTCAAATTGTCTGCCACATTTTCTTTGCAGTATTATTCCTAAATTCTCACGCTGTAGTAACAATAGGTAATCTGGTTATGCAAGGGGGGTTACTTTTGTTTTTTGCCCAGGGCTCGGCGGCCATCTAGGGAAACCTACCAAACCCAGGCATTTTTGAAAACTAGACACCCGGCGGCTTCCAGGGAGGTATGGCTTGCGTGGATCCCCCAACGTTTCCTTACCCAGAATCCCCTGCAAACCTCAATTTTTGCCCAAAAAATCACTTTTTTCACACATTTTGGGGTGGGAAAGTAGTGGCATCACCGGGCTCACACAAATTTACCACCACCCAGCGTTCCCCCAGGTCTCCCGGTAAAAATGGTGCCTCACTTGTGTGGGAGGCCCAAGTACCCGCGGCAGGCAAGGGCCCCAAAGGTAGTGAGGCCACCTCAAGATGGCCTATCGCCAAACCACCTGGTTTTGCAAGGGGGGTCACTTTGGTTTTTGGCCCGGTGCGCGGCGGCCATCTAGGGAAACCTACCAAACCCAGGCATTTTTGAAAACTAGACACCCGGCGGCTTCCAGGGAGGTATGGCTTGCGTGGATCCCCCAACGTTTCCTTACCCAGAATCCCCTGCAAACCTCAATTTTTGCTCAAAAAATCACTTTTTTCACACATTTTGGGGTGGGAAAGTAGTGGCATCACCGGGCTCACACAAATTTACCACCACCCAGCGTTCCCCCAGGTCTCCCGGTAAAAATGGTGCCTCACTTGTGTGGGAGGCCCAAGTACCCGCGGCAGGCAAGGGCCCCAAACGTAGTGAGGCGACCTCAAGATGGCCTATCGCCAAACCACCTGGTTTTGCAAGGGGGGTCACTTTGGTTTTTGGCCCGGTGCGCGGCGGCCATCTAGGGAAACCTACCAAACCCAGGCATTTTTGAAAACTAGACACCCGGCGGCTTCCAGGGAGGTATGGCTTGCGTGGATCCCCCAACGTTTCCTTACCCAGAATCCCCTGCAAACCTCAATTTTTGCTCAAAAAATCACTTTTTTCACACATTTTGGGGTGGGAAAGTAGTGGCATCACCGGGCTCACACAAATTTACCACCACCCAGCGTTCCCCCAGGTCTCCCGGTAAAAATGGTGCCTCACTTGTGTGGGAGGCCCAAGTACCCGCGGCAGGCAAGGGCCCCAAACGTAGTGAGGCCACCTCAAGATGGCCTATCGCCAAACCACCTGGTTTTGCAAGGGGGGTCACTTTGGTTTTTGGCCCGGTGCGCGGCGGCCATCTAGGGAAACCTACCAAACCCAGGCATTTTTGAAAACTAGACACCCGGCGGCTTCCAGGGAGGTATGGCTTGCGTGGATCCCCCAACGTTTCCTTACCCAGAATCCCCTGCAAACCTCAATTTTTGCTCAAAAAATCACTTTTTTCACACATTTTGGGGTGGGAAAGTAGTGGCATCACCGGGCTCACACAAATTTACCACCACCCAGCGTTCCCCCAGGTCTCCCGGTAAAAATGGTGCCTCACTTGTGTGGGAGGCCCAAGTACCCGCGGCAGGCAAGGGCCCCAAACGTAGTGAGGCGACCTCAAGATGGCCTATCGCCAAACCACCTGGTTTTGCAAGGGGGGTCACTGTGGTTTTTGGCCCGGTGCGCGGCGGCCATCTAGGGAAACCTACCAAACCCAGGCATTTTTGAAAACTAGACACCCGGCGGCTTCCAGGGAGGTATGGCTTGCGTGGATCCCCCAACGTTTCCTTACCCAGAATCCCCTGCAAACCTCAATTTTTGCTCAAAAAATCACTTTTTTCACACATTTTGGGGTGGGAAAGTAGTGGCATCACCGGGCTCACACAAATTTACCACCACCCAGCGTTCCCCCAGGTCTCCCAGTAAAAATGGTGCCTCACTTGTGTGGGAGGCCCAAGTACCCGCGGCAGGCAAGGGCCCCAAAGGTAGTGAGGCCACCTCAAGATGGCCTATCGCCAAACCACCTGGTTTTGCAAGGGGGGTCACTTTGGTTTTTGGCCCGGTGCGCGGCGGCCATCTAGGGAAACCTACCAAACCCAGGCATTTTTGAAAACTAGACACCCGGCGGCTTCCAGGGAGGTATGGCTTGCGTGGATCCCCCAACGTTTCCTTACCCAGAATCCCCTGCAAACCTCAATTTTTGCTCAAAAAATCACTTTTTTCACACATTTTGGGATGGGAAAGTAGTGGCATCACCGGGCTCACACAAATTTACCACCACCCAGCGTTCCCCCAGGTCTCCCGGTAAAAATGGTGCCTCACTTGTGTGGGAGGCCCAAGTACCCGCGGCAGGCAAGGGCCCCAAACGTAGTGAGGCAACATCAACATTGCCTATCCCAAAGGTCGCCTCACTACGTTTGTTGTCCTGGCCTGCCGCGGGTACTTGGGCCTCCCACACAAGTGAGGCACCATTTTTACCGGGAGACCTGGGGGAACGCTGGGTGGTGGTAAATTTGTGTGAGCCCGGTGATGCCACTACTTTCCCACCCCAAAATGTGTGAAAAAAGTGATTTTTTGAGCAAAAATTGAGGTTTGCAGGGGATTCTGGGTAAGGAAACGTTGGGGGATCCACGCAAGCCATACCTCCCTGGAAGCCGCCGGGTGTCTAGTTTTCAAAAATGCCTGGGTTTGGTAGGTTTCCCTAGATGGCCGCCGCGCACCGGGCCAAAAACCAAAGTGACCCCCCTTGCAAAACCAGGTGGTTTGGCGATAGGCCATCTTGAGGTGGCCTCACTACGTTTGGGGCCCTTGCCTGCCGCGGGTACTTGGGCCTCCCACACAAGTGAGGCACCATTTTTACCGGGAGACCTGGGGGAACGCTGGGTGGTGGTAAATTTGTGTGAGCCCGGTGATGCCACTACTTTCCCACCCCAAAATGTGTGAAAAAAGTGATTTTTTGAGCAAAAATTGAGGTTTGCAGGGGATTCTGGGTAAGGAAACGTTGGGGGATCCACGCAAGCCATACCTCCCTGGAAGCCGCCGGGTGTCTAGTTTTCAAAAATGCCTGGGTTTGGTAGGTTTCCCTAGATGGCCGCCGCGCACCGGGCCAAAAACCAAAGTGACCCCCCTTGCAAAACCAGGTGGTTTGGCGATAGGCCATCTTGAGGTGGCCTCACTACGTTTGGGGCCCTTGCCTGCCGCGGGTACTTGGGCCTCCCACACAAGTGAGGCACCATTTTTACCGGGAGACCTGGGGGAACGCTGGGTGGTGGTAAATTTGTGTGAGCCCGGTGATGCCACTACTTTCCCACCCCAAAATGTGTGAAAAAAGTGATTTTTTGAGCAAAAATTGAGGTTTGCAGGGGATTCTGGGTAAGGAAACGTTGGGGGATCCACGCAAGCCATACCTCCCTGGAAGCCGCCGGGTGTCTAGTTTTCAAAAATGCCTGGGTTTGGTAGGTTTCCCTAGATGGCCGCCACGCACCGGGCCAAAAACCAAAGTGACCCCCCTTGCAAAACCAGGTGGTTTGGCGATAGGCCATCTTGAGGTCGCCTCACTACGTTTGGGGCCCTTGCCTGCCGCGGGTACTTGGGCCTCCCACACAAGTGAGGCACCATTTTTACCGGGAGACCTGGGGGAACGCTGGGTGGTGGTAAATTTGTGTGAGCCCGGTGATGCCACTACTTTCCCACCCCAAAATGTGTGAAAAAAGTGATTTTTTGAGCAAAAATTGAGGTTTGCAGGGGATTCTGGGTAAGGAAACGTTGGGGGATCCACGCAAGCCATACCTCCCTGGAAGCCGCCGGGTGTCTAGTTTTCAAAAATGCCTGGGTTTGGTAGGTTTCCCTAGATGGCCGCCGCGCACCGGGCCAAAAACCAAAGTGACCCCCCTTGCAAAACCAGGTGGTTTGGCGATAGGCCATCTTGAGGTGGCCTCACTACCTTTGGGGCCCTTGCCTGCCGCGGGTACTTGGGCCTCCCACACAAGTGAGGCACCATTTTTACCGGGAGACCTGGGGGAACGCTGGGTGGTGGTAAATTTGTGTGAGCCCGGTGATGCCACTACTTTCCCACCCCAAAATGTGTGAAAAAAGTGATTTTTTGAGCAAAAATTGAGGTTTGCAGGGGATTCTGGGTAAGGAAACGTTGGGGGATCCACGCAAGCCATACCTCCCTGGAAGCCGCCGGGTGTCTAGTTTTCAAAAATGCCTGGGTTTGGTAGGTTTCCCTAGATGGCCGCCGCGCACCGGGCCAAAAACCAAAGTGACCCCCCTTGCAAAACCAGGTGGTTTGGCGATAGGCCATCTTGAGGTCGCCTCACTACGTTTGGGGCCCTTGCCTGCCGCGGGTACTTGGGCCTCCCACACAAGTGAGGCACCATTTTTACCGGGAGACCTGGGGGAACGCTGGGTGGTGGTAAATTTGTGTGAGCCCGGTGATGCCACTACTTTCCCACCCCAAAATGTGTGAAAAAAGTGATTTTTTGAGCAAAAATTGAGGTTTGCAGGGGATTCTGGGTAAGGAAACGTTGGGGGATCCACGCAAGCCATACCTCCCTGGAAACCGCCGGGTGTCTAGTTTTCAGAAATGTATAGGTTTGGTAGGTTTCCCTAGGTGCCGGCAGGGCTAGGGTACAAAATCTACAGCTAGTCACTTTGCCAAAAAAAGGGTCATTTTTCACTCCAAAACCACTTTGCGTTTTGCGCCGTTTCCTGTCGCGGGCACTAGGCTGACCCGCACAAGTGAGGTACCATTTTTCTCGTAGGACTTTGGGGAACGCGGGGTGGGTGGAAATTTGTGGATCCACGCAGATTCCAGAACTTTCCATCACAGAAATGTGGGGAAAATGTGTTTTTTTTTTTAATTTTTTACGTTTGCAAGGGATTCTGGGTAACAGACCATGGTGGGAGGCAGTCAAGTCACCCCATCCTGGATTCCCCTGGGTGTCTAGTTTTCAGAAATGTATAGGTTTGCTAGGTTTCCCTAGGTGCCGGCAGGGCTAGGGTACAAAATCTACAGCTAGTCACTTTGCCAAAAAAAGGGTCATTTTTCACTCCAAAACCACGTTGCGTTTTGCGCCGTTTCCTGTCGCGGGCACTAGGCCGACCCGCACAAGTGAGGTACCATTTTTCTCGTAGGACTTTGGGGAACGCGGGGTGGGTGGAAATTTGTGGATCCACGCAGATTCCAGAACTTTCCATCACAGAAATGTGGGGAAAATGTGTTTTTTTTGTCAATTTTTTACGTTTGCAAGGGATTCTGGGTAACAGACCATGGTGGGAGGCAGTCAAGTCACCCCATCCTGGATTCCCCTGGGTGTCTAGTTTTCAGAAATGTATAGGTTTGCTAGGTTTCCCTAGGTGCCGGCAGGGCTAGGGTACAAAATCTACAGCTAGTCACTTTGCCAAAAAAAGGGTCATTTTTCACTCCAAAACCACGTTGCGTTTTGCGCCGTTTCCTGTCGCGGGCACTAGGCCGACCCGCACAAGTGAGGTACCATTTTTCTCGTAGGACTTTGGGGAACGCGGGGTGGGTGGAAATTTGTGGATCCACGCAGATTCCAGAACTTTCCATCACAGAAATGTGGGGAAAATGTGTTTTTGTTGTCAATTTTTTACGTTTGCAAGGGATTCTGGGTAACAGACCATGGTGGGAGGCAGTCAAGTCACCCCATCCTGGATTCCCCTGGGTGTCTAGTTTTCAGAAATGTATAGGTTTGCTAGGTTTCCCTAGGTGCCGGCAGGGCTAGGGTACAAAATCTACAGCTAGTCACTTTGCCAAAAAAAGGGTCATTTTTCACTCCAAAACCACGTTGCGTTTTGCGCCGTTTCCTGTCGCGGGCACTAGGCCGACCCGCACAAGTGAGGTACCATGTTTCTCGTAGGACTTTGGGGAACGCGGGGTGGGTGGAAATTTGTGGATCCACGCAGATTCCAGAACTTTCCATCACAGAAATGTGGGGAAAATGTGTTTTTTTTGTCAATTTTTTACGTTTGCAAGGGATTCTGGGTAACAGACCATGGTGGGAGGCAGTCAAGTCACCCCATCCTGGATTCCCCTGGGTGTCTAGTTTTCAGAAATGTATAGGTTTGCTAGGTTTCCCTAGGTGCCGGCAGGGCTAGGGTACAAAATCTACAGCTAGTCACTTTGCCAAAAAAAGGGTCATTTTTCACTCCAAAACCATGTTGCGTTTTGCGCCGTTTCCTGTCGCGGGCACTAGGCCGACCCGCACAAGTGAGGTACCATTTTTCTCGTAGGACTTTGGGGAACGCGGGGTGGGTGGAAATTTGTGGATCCACGCAGATTCCAGAACTTTCCATCACAGAAATGTGGGGAAAATGTGTTTTTTTTGTCAATTTTTTACGTTTGCAAGGGATTCTGGGTAACAGACCATGGTGGGAGGCAGTCAAGTCACCCCATCCTGGATTCCCCTGGGTGTCTAGTTTTCAGAAATGTATAGGTTTGCTAGGTTTCCCTAGGTGCCGGCAGGGCTAGGGTACAAAATCTACAGCTAGTCACTTTGCCAAAAAAAGGGTCATTTTTCACTCCAAAACCACGTTGCGTTTTGCGCCGTTTCCTGTCGCGGGCACTAGGCCGACCCGCACAAGTGAGGTACCATTTTTCTCGTAGGACTTTGGGGAACGCGGGGTGGGTGGAAATTTGTGGATCCACGCAGATTCCAGAACTTTCCATCACAGAAATGTGGGGAAAATGTGTTTTTTTTGTCAATTTTTTACGTTTGCAAGGGATTCTGGGTAACAGACCATGGTGGGAGGCAGTCAAGTCACCCCATCCTGGATTCCCCTGGGTGTCTAGTTTTCAGAAATGTATAGGTTTGCTAGGTTTCCCTAGGTGCCGGCAGGGCTAGGGTACAAAATCTACAGCTAGTCACTTTGCCAAAAAAAGGGTCATTTTTCACTCCAAAACCACGTTGCGTTTTGCGCCGTTTCCTGTCGCGGGCACTAGGCCGACCCGCACAAGTGAGGTACCATTTTTCTTGTAGGACTTTGGGGAACGCGGGGTGGGTGGAAATTTGTGGATCCACGCAGATTCCAGAACTTTCCATCACAGAAATGTGGGGAAAATGTGTTTTTTTTGTCAATTATTTACGTTTGCAAGGGATTCTGGGTAACAGACCATGGTGGGAGGCAGTCAAGTCACCCCATCCTGGATTCCCCTGGGTGTCTAGTTTTCAGAAATGTATAGGTTTGCTAGGTTTCCCTAGGTGCCGGCAGGGCTAGGGTACAAAATCTACAGCTAGTCACTTTGCCAAAAAAAGGGTCATTTTTCACTCCAAAACCACGTTGCGTTTTGCGCCGTTTCCTGTCGCGGGCACTAGGCCGACCCGCACAAGTGAGGTACCATTTTTCTCGTAGGACTTTGGGGAACGCGGGGTGGGTGGAAATTTGTGGATCCACGCAGATTCCAGAACTTTCCATCACAGAAATGTGGGGAAAATGTGTTTTTTTTGTCAATTTTTTACGTTTGCAAGGGATTCTGGGTAACAGACCATGGTGGGAGGCAGTCAAGTCACCCCATCCTGGATTCCCCTGGGTGTCTAGTTTTCAGAAATGTATAGGTTTGCTAGGTTTCCCTAGGTGCCGGCAGGGCTAGGGTACAAAATCTACAGCTAGTCACTTTGCCAAAAAAAGGGTCATTTTTCACTCCAAAACCACGTTGCGTTTTGCGCCGTTTCCTGTCGCGGGCACTAGGCCGACCCGCACAAGTGAGGTACCATTTTTCTCGTAGGACTTTGGGGAACGCGGGGTGGGTGGAAATTTGTGGATCCACGCAGATTCCAGAACTTTCCATCACAGAAATGTGGGGAAAATGTGTTTTTTTTGTCAATTCTTTACGTTTGCAAGGGATTCTGGGTAACAGACCATGGTGGGAGGCAGTCAAGTCACCCCATCCTGGATTCCCCTGGGTGTCTAGTTTTCAGAAATGTATAGGTTTGCTAGGTTTCCCTAGGTGCCGGCAGGGCTAGGGTACAAAATCTACAGCTAGTCACTTTGCCAAAAAAAGGGTCATTTTTCACTCCAAAACCATGTTGCGTTTTGCGCCGTTTCCTGTCGCGGGCACTAGGCCGACCCGCACAAGTGAGGTACCATTTTTCTCGTAGGACTTTGGGGAACGCGGGGTGGGTGGAAATTTGTGGATCCACGCAGATTCCAGAACTTTCCATCACAGAAATGTGGGGAAAATGTGTTTTTTTTGTCAATTTTTTACGTTTGCAAGGGATTCTGGGTAACAGACCATGGTGGGAGGCAGTCAAGTCACCCCATCCTGGATTCCCCTGGGTGTCTAGTTTTCAGAAATGTATAGGTTTGCTAGGTTTCCCTAGGTGCCGGCAGGGCTAGGGTACAAAATCTACAGCTAGTCACTTTGCCAAAAAAAGGGTCATTTTTCACTCCAAAAACAACGTTGCGTTTTGCGCCTTTTCCTGTCGCGGGCACTAGGCCGACCCGCACAAGTGAGGTACCATTTTTCTCGTAGGACTTTGGGGAACGCGGGGTGGGTGGAAATTTGTGGATCCACGCAGATTCCAGAACTTTCCATCACAGAAATGTGGGGAAAATGTGTTTTTTTTGTCAATTTTTTACGTTTGCAAGGGATTCTGGGTAACAGACCATGGTGGGAGGCAGTCAAGTCACCCCATCCTGGATTCCCCTGGGTGTCTAGTTTTCAGAAATGTATAGGTTTGCTAGGTTTCCCTAGGTGCCGGCAGGGCTAGGGTACAAAATCTACAGCTAGTCACTTTGCCAAAAAAAGGGTCATTTTTCACTCCAAAACCACGTTGCGTTTTGCGCCGTTTCCTGTCGCGGGCACTAGGCCGACCCGCACAAGTGAGGTACCATTTTTCTCGTAGGACTTTGGGGAACGCGGGGTGGGTGGAAATTTGTGGATCCACGCAGATTCCAGAACTTTGCATCACAGAAATGTGGGGAAAATGTGGGTTTTTTTTCAATTTTTTACGTTTGCAAGGGATTCTGGGTAACAGACCATGGTGGGAGGCAGTCAAGTCACCCCATCCTGGATTCCCCTGGGTGTCTAGTTTTCAGAAATGTATAGGTTTGCTAGGTTTCCCTAGGTGCCGGCAGGGCTAGGGTACAAAATCTACAGCTGGTCACTTTGCCAAAAAAAGGGTCATTTTTCACTCCAAAACCACATTGCGTTTTGCGCCGTTTCCTGTCGCGGGCACTAGGCCGACCCGCACAAGTGAGGTACCATTTTTCTTGTAGGACTTTGGGGAACGCGGGGTGGGTGGAAATTTGTGGATCCACGCAGATTCCAGAACTTTGCATCACAGAAATGTGGGGAAAATGTGGTTTTTTTTTCAATTTTTTACGTTTGCAAGGGATTCTGGGTAACAGACCATGGTGGGAGGCAGTCAAGTCACCCCATCCTGGATTCCCCTGGGTGTCTAGTTTTCAAAAATGTATAGGTTTGCTAGGTTTCTCTAGGTGCCGGCAGGGCTAGGGTTCAAAAACTACAGCTAGACTCTTTGCAAAAAAAGTGTAAATTTTCAGTGTGAAAATGTGGTGTGTTCACCTTAGGTTTTGAGCCACTTCCTGTCGTGGGCACTATGCCTACCCACACAAGTGAGGTACCATTTTTCTCGGGAGACTTAGGGTAGTTCAAATTTGTAAAGCTACTGTTATTACCTGTTGATTTTTGATGCATTTCTCCCTTCCAAATGAAAGACATTGTGTAAAAAAAAAGTCATTTTGAAAAATGACCAATAATTGTCATGCAAATATGAGTATTCCCAATTTCGAAAATGTGCAAATATGCACTGTTTCTGAACTCTGTAATTTGTTCCCATTTCAGAAATACATAGGTGACTTTCATACCGATTTTTCCAAGTATACATTTTCCCACAATAATTGCTATATACCCGGACCAAAAAAAAAAAACATTACAAAATGCTGCTCATTTTTCTACTCTGGGTTCGTTGGGCTCTTGATGAACCTACAAGTCCTATATGTCCACACAACCAGGAAGGTCTACCGGATGTAACGGTACATTGCTTTCAAAGAGATGTCATAATTCGAAGAAGTTACAGGTAAAAACGTTGACTCAAGAGGCTGCTTTTTTCAACAAATGTTTAATTTCTCCTATATTTGCCTGTAAATTTCTATAAGGAAACCTTGATGGATCTACGCAAATGACCCCTTGCTGAATTCAGAATTTTGTCTACTTTTCAAAAATGTATAGCTTTCCAGGATCCATTATTGTTTTGTTACCCTTTTCTACCGTTAACTGGAAGGAGGTTGAAAGCACAAAAAATAGCAAAAATAGGGTATGTCCCAGAAAAATGCCAAAACTGTGTAAAAAATGTTGGTTTTCTAACAAAAGTCTGTCATTCCCTAAAAGCTGGAGAAATTGTGATTTCAGCCCCACAAACCCTTTTTTGATACCATTTGCAGAGAAAAACCCAGAAGCTTTCATTTGCAGCCCGTTTTTCACATTTTTCACAAAAAAAAAAAATAATTGCTGTATTTTGACTAATTTCTGTGACCCCTCTAGGAGAATCCACAAACCCTGGGTACCTTTAGAATCCCCAAGATGTTGGAAGAAAAGGACGCAAATTTGGCGTGCATACCTAATGTGGTCAAAAAGTTACAGGGGCCTAAGCGCGCACTACCTCAAATAGCCCAAAAAGGGCTTAGCACAGGAGGGGAAAAGGCCTAGCAGCGAAGGGGTTAAGAATCGTGGCTGTAGACACAAGGAAAATAGATACACTCCTATTTTCCAAAATTTTATATAAACTATGCCATGTAATGCTGTGCATAAAAAATGATGTTCGGGTTACATTGAGGTATTTGCACCTATAAATGTTAAACTATTTATTGACCATCGATTTGCATATTTGCATTTTTGCACTTTGTAACTTATCAATTATTTTAAATTATTTATATAATTTATATAATAATTGTGGCATTTACTTGATATTATATGTACAGTCACTTGATTCAATAATATTTGTTTTATCACTACGTTTTTAGAAAGGTCACTCAACAAAGAGGATTTCTTTTGTTTTCACTACATCACGTGACGCAATGAGTGGCATCTGTGTAAGTGCTATATATAGTGAAGTAAAAGAGCATTTCATCATGTGATCAAGCCCACTTGTTGGGCGAAACGCGTCATGCCGCCATGCCGAAGCGTCTATTTGCTTGAGAAATAAACAAGAAAACCACGCACCTACCTTGGAGTCCGTGTCCCAATTTTTGCCTTTGGAGCTGGAGGAAATAATAGTGGGAACTCTGGTGTTTGTATATATATATATATATATATATATATATACATATATATATATATATATATATATATATTCACTGAAAAAACCATAGGTTTCAGGGGTGTTATAGTTAGCTGGACTTTTCACTTGTACAAAACCATTGAAATTCCCCCGTTATAGTTAGTTCAGCTAACTATAACTCGGGCGCCCGCAATGCACTGCTGATGACGTCACATATTACATCACTCATGACATGGTCAGTGACATCACTCATGACATCACTGATGACATCTCAAATGACATCACTGATGACATCACTGATGACATCATCCAGTGAATGTGTGTTTTTCTGAAAATTAAATATGTTTTATATATGTATATCTCAAGGTCGATGGAAGAATAAATGGGTATATAAGTGTCTAAATGGATGATTTGTTTTTGAAAAATTGATTGTGTAACTGACTGATTAAGTGTATCATAGTGAATACATGGCTTAGTGAGTAATGTTTAAATATGTAAATATCTGTATCAGTCTCTCACTTTGTGTATAAGTGGCTGCATGGGTTGGTGAGTAGCTACATGGGTGTCTATATAGGTTATTAGTTGGTTTTTTGAGTATCAGTCTGAGTGTCTGCATGGTTCGGTGGGGGGTATTACGTAGTGCATAGGTGCATGAATGAGTGACTCACTGTTTGTATGTGTTGAACACAGCATGTGTGCAGGACTGTATGGGTGGATGAGTGTGTGTATGGGTGTGTTAGTGAGTGAATGACTGTCTCAATAGTGTCTTTATGAGTAACTACATATGTTTTAAACTAGTATATGTGACTATTGGTGTATATATGTGAGTATATGTGAGAGTGAGAGATTGAAAGAGTTCCTGTATGAATAAGTATGTGTTTCTATAAGTGATTGTTTAAAAGACTACGTATGTGTAAGTTTCCGTAGAAGTAAGTATGGTGGTGTGTGTATAACTGTATATGCAAGTAAATGTATGTTTGATTCTTTATTAGCATGAGTGACTATGTGTGTGAGTAACTCTATGGATGAGTGGCATTGTGTAACAGGATGTATAGGTGTATGAGTACATATGATGAGTGAGTACATGTATGAGTGACTGTATAGGACTGTTGGTGAATGAGTGGATGTGTATGTGGATCTTAGAATTACTGAAGAGGTTGTTGTAACTGGTATTGGTATGTCCATTGTTTTGAAAATTTTAGTCTCTATTTTTGAATGTGTGTATCAAAGGTTATATTAGGGTGAGAGGAGGTCTGCCACTCTATCACAAGGATGATGTCATCAGTGATGTCATCAGTGATGTCATTTGAGATGTCATCAGTGATGTCATGAGTGATGTCACTGACCATGTCATGAGTGATGTAATATGTGACGTCATCAGCAGTGCATTGCGGGCGCCCGAGTTATAGTTAGCTGAACTAACTATAACGGGGGAATTTCAATGGTTTTGTACAAGTGAAAAGTCCAGCTAACTATAACACCCCTGAAACCTATGGTTTTTTCAGTGAATTTCTGAGGTTTTTTAAATGCTAATTCCTAACTATAACGTGCCTGAAACCTATGGTTTTTTCTGTGAATTTCAAAGGTTTTTTAAATGCTAATTTCTAACTATGCCTACAGAGATAGGACATGTGAAGAAAGAAGAAAAAATGCACAGAAAGAAACAAAAGAAGTGCAGAAAGAAGCAACAGAAGTCCTCAAATACGAAGATAAGTGCAGGAAGAAGGATAACGTGCAGAAAGAACAAAAAGAAGAGCAGAAAGAAGCCTTGTTGCAAAATCATCCTGTACCCTCAACTTTTTCAGACGTATACTGGTGGTAACTGAGCCTGACTAACCAGTCCTAGAGCCAGTGCTATGTTAAAAGACACTTAGAATACAGTGAAAACACCTACATACACTAGGGAACATTATGCGTTGGGGTCCCCCTGTGATTAGCATGACCTCCTCTGTAAGCCCCTAGTATATAAGAGGGCATGGGGATTAAAACTACCTCTTAAAACAGGCCACAGGGCGTTTTTGCACACGTTAACTCAGGCCCCGTCCCCTCCCTTCACCACTGTGTAAACACGCCCTGTGTCCATTTTTAGTTGGGAGATTAAGTTCATTTGAATCCTGAGGGTCCCTGGGGTCCAACTAGCCCACTAGGTACCTCCAGTAAGTGCCACAGAGCTGCGTTGCAGAGAGGTGTAAAAAGTGGCACGGCCTGGACCACCTCTCTGCAATGCAGCTCAGTGGTGCTTACTGGAAGCACTTGGTGGGCTAGTTAGCCCCCAGGGGCCCTCAGTATTGAAGGGAAATTATATCCCCAATTTAAAACGTGCCATAGTGCGTGTTTGCACACGTCACCTCAGGCCCCGTCCCCTCCCTTCACCACTGTGTAAACGCGCCCTGTGGCTGTTCTAAGTTGAGAGATTAAGTCTCTTGAATCCTAAGGGTCCCTAGGGTCAAACTAGACCACTAGGTACCTCCAGTAAGCGCCACAGAGCTGCGTTGCAGAGAGGTGTAAAAAGGGGCTTGGCCTCAGAACACCTGGCTGCAGCGCAGCTCCCTGGCGCATACTGGAGATACCTGTTGGGGGCGCGTTTGCAGAGTGCTGCACGGAGGGGGCATGGCCTCCGGCACGATGCCAGTCTTTTATTTATTTTAGTTTTTTAAGAAGGGGGGCTGTTTGGTTCCCCTTCTTATTCTAATTTATTGGCCCTGATGACCCCATCCCCCAGGGCCAGTCTCCTAATTATATTTTTTTGACCCCAATCCCCAGGGCCGGCCACTGTTTTTTATTATTTTTAAAAAATATATATTTATAGACACACCTAGGACATGCTGGACAAACCGTACGTACCTATCACCATGACGATTTGCGTGATATTCATTAAAAGGCGACTATGCATGCAATGAATCCACGTGGAATGTATTTACACCACTAGTGAAGCTCTGACATGTCTGATGCCCTACCGTGCCTAATCCCGGTAGACACCCTTGTCGTTTATTTATACAAACTTGGGTAGCTATTGACGGGCACATTTAATACACATGCACACCAAGCCATTCAAAGGGGATTCGACAAAAATTCGACCAAAACTATGCAAGAAACCCCCCTCACGGTTAATAAAACACACATCCACTGACGGATGTGTAATACTTTTTATTTTACTCTCTGGAAAGGGGACGAACATCACTTGAGAGTCACAGCGCGCTCCTGACAGAGCCCAATGCTGTGTTACACCCACCATTGCCTGCCGTGTGCCTCACACCTCTGTGTTGTATTCCACTAGCTAGTGCATATGCTATGACACTCTCTAGCCCATGTGCACTGTAACACCACCCCGTGAATATGTCATGCCACACTTGTCTTCGCACGGGTTATATTGCCCCATCTAACGTGCCTTTCTCGATGCCTATGTTATAACGCACAGTGCTATGCCATACATATTACAATCTGGGATCCATATCTTTGTCACAGTGCATATGCAACCTTACACTCCCCAGCACATATTTTATATTACAACTTTAGAGACTAGTTAGGTTACACAACACTGCCCTGTGCATATTACACTCCAAGGCGCATATCGCATAGCACGCGCTAGTGCCTGTGCTATCTCGCGCTCTCCAATGAATCTGTCATTGCGCACAATGTATTGCATATTATATTTCACGCCCGGTTCATCTTATATCACACTTTTTGGTGCATAGTTTATACCATACACTATATCTAGTTTTCATTTTCAATCGTGCTCTCAGGACTATGTTCTATATAACACTATGTTCACCTACCCTTTTCACGGGCATTACATTTTGCGATAGGGGGTGGAGGGTCAGGGGGTGTTTCTGCCAAGTGAGCCCGGAGTCACAGTCACAAACGTCCTCTTCTTCCTGAATAAAAGTGAGATTATGCTGCATACTTGTTCATATTTTAAGTAGTTCGCACAGACACAATGTTTTAAAAACAATAAAGTTCCTAATACCCGCCTTCTCTGAACAGTTAGCTTGCTGCCCCATCCCCTTCCTCCCTATCCTCTGTTGTGTGAATCCATGGACTAGCCTCCTCCCTCCTGCCATGCATGGTCTGATGTGCTGCCACTGCCCTCAGTATGATGTACCAGTCCACTCCTCCTGCCCTCCATTGCCCAATTCTATGCCCCATCATTGACCTCCTGCTTAAACTCTGTGCTTAGCTTGCTGCCCCTATTCTCCTTCCCCCTGCCCTCCGATGTCTTTGTGCATGCCCCTGCTCCATCCTTTTTGCCCACCATGTCCCATGGACCTGCCACTCCTATCTACTCTGAGTGTTCTGTTGAGCTGCCACTCCCCTCCCACCTGCCTAGCATTGTCAGATGACTGTAACCTGTCCCTGTCACCTCCACCCTGCCTGTCCACATGCCATGCCCCTATCCTCTTCCTCCTGTCCTACATGGTCCATTGTACTGCCACACCCTTCTGCCCTCCCTGGTCTGTTGTGCTGCAGCTGCTCCTCCTGCCTGCCCCGTGTGGTCTGTTGTGAGGTCCCTTCCCCTGAACTTTCTTGTCTGTGCACAGGTCCTGACCCTCCCTTCTATCCTCCATCGTCCTTTGTGCATGCCCCTCCACCCTCCTTCTTGCCCATCATAGCCATTGTGCTGCCACTAACCCTCCCACTTGCCATGCATGGTCTTCTGTGCTGCCATGGCCCCTCCCACCTTCCCTGTGTGGTCAGTTAGCTGCCCCTGACCCCCTCCCACCTTCCCTCCATGGTCTGTGTGTATGCCATCACAGTCTCACTGTTGCTCTTCATGGTGTGTCTTGCTTCTAGTGCCCATCCTGCCTGACCTCCATGGCTATCTTGCTGCTCCTGCCCTGCCCCCTTGCCCCCAGCCCTACTCCCTCCCTCCTGGCTTGTCTGTTCCATTGTAATGCCCCTGATCCGTCCCTCCTGCCCTTTATGGTCTGTTATGCTGCAGCTTTCTCTCCTGTCTGTCCATTATGGTCAGCTAGCTACCATTGCCTCTTGCCCCTCTGTTCTCTGTTGTCCATGTGCATGGTCCTGTCCCCTCCCTCTTGCTTTCTATGGATTGTTGTGCTGCACTCCCGTGTGGTGTATTGTGCTGCTGCAAACCCTGATGCCTGCCCTGCAGGGTCAGTTTGGTGCACCTCTCCATGTCCCTCCTGTCCTCTGTTATCCAAGTCCATGTCCCTATCCCATTTCCTTCCATGATCCAATGTACCATACTTGCGAACATTTTGAACTTGGTAAGAGGGAGATTTTGAAAAAAAACTGGGGTATTGATTTTCCCCTTTGAGTTACATTGAAAAAGAGGATATTGTAGACAGGAGACAGATCAAATAAAGCCCATTTGAGCTTAAAAACATTGGACGTTTCCTGGCTGAATCGGGTCTGTTGGCATGTATGGTTGTACTACCATTGCCTCTTCCTTCTGCCCACAATGGTCTATTACATTGCCACAGGCTTGAAGGAGGGTAGATTTTGTATCACAGGGGGCCCCTGGCCTGTTCTGTCCACACCTGAAGTATGAGACCCTTGTCCTTGCCCTGCCAGCTGCATTTGTAGGCCGTATTAAATTGACCAGCGGGTCCTGTGTTGCTATATAATTATCCTGAGACATCCTTACCACTCAGCCAGTATAAAACCCCTGTGTAGGCCCTTCTGTTCAATATGTAGGCCTCTTTGTTAAATTGACCATAGCTCTGCAATTTTAATGTATAGCAGTCTGAAGGCAGGTCTGCGAGGCCTTCTGCTCCAAACCAGTAGCCCCCACCCTACCCGAGTGCTCCGTGCTCGGTATCAAAGTTCAACATCCCCCTGAAGCTGTCGACATACAGTAGGCTGCATCCTGGACTGGTACTTGCTTCCTGGGCAGGTTTCCCGCTTTTAAGGAAGTGGCAACCGCAGAGCGTCAAGTTAGGAGAACTGAGGAGATTTTATACATGAATATATTGAATTCCCGTACAATACCCATTATTTTCTGCTTGCTCTATGGAACTTACGATAAGCGATTGGCCTGAGAGACTGACCTTTTCACCCAGTCCATTGTCAGCATTAAGTGGGTAAATGACGAAATGTCTGGTAAAATCTGCAGACGAAGCTTTTGGGTAGCATACGTAGGTAGATGTAGCGTGCAAAGGAGCCCACAAAATGATATAAAAAGGGAGCACCCACAGATATCGACGGACTACCTCGCCGTCTGTATGTAGGTTAACAGGCAGTGCAGGTTTTCCCCAAGAGCTGGGAGCTCTTGTCTTCCTTTGCTTAAAATGTCTTGCTCTGCTTTGCTTGAAGTATCTTATTCTATTTTACCTATATGAAATGTCATGTTATGTTTAACCATTGTTCTCTTTACTTTTGCATTTAAAAGATTTTGTATTGTAATTGCAGGAATGCTTGCTCTAAGAGTAAACGTGAGTGTTCCTAGGTAACATTTTCCTTGGTGTAACTTGTTTCTCATGATGCATTTATAGATGTGTTTTCTCTCTCTCTCTGTCAGTACATTAATTGAGATACAGAGAATATCATGACAGCTGTATGATTATCTGGATTCTGTATTTTGTACTTTATGTCTCTATTCTGCGGTTTCTTTGAAGTTGCATCTTCTCATTAAACTGCCATTGTATTCTGCCTCCAATTCCATGTCTCATATGTCTGTTTTCTTCATTTTTGGAGCAAGCGTTCCTAGGCACCCCGGCTCAAATTAAGGTGCCCCTTTTGTCCCTGACTCACTCTCCTGCTCAGTTCTGTGGTGGCTCCCGGGGATCTGGGGACCGCCCCTAGCTTCCTTGACCCGTAATAGATCTTGCCTCCAACAGCCTCTCTTGCAAGTCCTGTATTGTTGGTTTGTTGCCCCTGCCCCCCTTTCCACTGCCCTCCATAGTCTGTTGTGCTTCCACGGCCCTTCCTGCCTGCTCAGTGTGGTTAAATTGTTGCCTTTGCACCCTCCTACCTGCCTTCAATTTTCAGAGTCCGTGCCCCTGGCCTCTGCCTCTCAACAGTATCCTAATGAACAACTAGATTGCTAACATTCTATATTTATTACAAAAGTGTGGAACGCCTGACATCATCTTGATGTAATCAAAACTGTAATACCTAGAGCATTTCCTTTAGAAATTACATATATGAGAGGGTCTTATTGGCATCAAAATTATGGTTAGTGCTCTAAAAGGCTAAAATAAGGACATATTTTCTGAGTTTTCAAATAGCGACAAAGCACTTTTAAATTATTTGTTATCTTTATGTTTTTTTATCCAGTTGACCACTTGATTAAATGTTGCACTTAGGGGAGATGATGTGGTGTTACTTCCAGAACTGCAGACTTTGCAACTGGGGAACCAGGTTGAAGTTTCTGCTTCAGCTCGACATTCTGTGATTCTGGTCAAATCACTTAGTCTCCCCATGTCTACAACCAAAATGAATGTGTTCTTGTGTGATGTAACCAATGCTCATGTAAAGCACTCCAATACCTGACAAGTCTGCACTATATAACACTGCAAAAACACAAAATAATAAGTGTTTTGCACACTTCTGTCATTGGGCTATATTTGGGCTACATCTGGGTGATTTTGGGCTACATTTGGGCTCTTTTGTCTCCGGTGGCCATCTTGGGAGATTTATTTGTTATGAAGTTTCCTAATTTCCTCATGTACTGCAGTCTCCTCAGTAGGAAATGCTTTCAGTTTTTTACTTTGATTCCATCATGAAGGTATTCAGATATGTCACACATTTGCCATAAATTCTGAATGTTAGCACTCTAGTTGCTCATTAGATCATTGTAGTAAAACTACTGCACCATGGAAGTCTGCTCCTGGTATTAAAAGTGCATGTTTCAGTCTGCATGTCAGAATTGTTTTAATGAAATAGAAGAGGATTTGAGAAGTCACTCAAAATGTGCCCTCATTTTCTTTCTTCAGCATTAATCATAATTTCTATGGCAAAATGAACCTCCTCATTGTGTTCCTTTTTAAATTAAATGTTTTAAGTGTTACCAGTTTATTCCAATCAAGATGGCTTCAGGTGTGCCATACTTTTGTCATAATGAAGACAGTAAGCGCTCTAGTTGTTTTTAAGAACATTCTGGGACATTCTGTCATTGGGCTATATTTGGGCTACATCTGGGTGATATTTGGGCTACATTTGGGCTCTTTTGTCTCTGGTGGCCATCTTGGGAGACTTATTTGTTATGAAGTTTCCTAATTTCCTCATTTACTGCAGTCTCCTCAGTAGGAAATACTTTCAGTTTTTTACTTTGATTCCATCAAGAAGGCATTCAGATGTGTCACACATTTGCCATAAATTCAGAATGTTAGCACTCTTTTTGCTCATTAGATCACTGTAGTAAAGCTACTGCTCACCAGGGAAAACTGCTGCTGGTATTGAAAGTGCATGTTTCAGTCTGCATGTCAGAATTTTTTAATGAAATAGAAGAGGATTTGAGAAGTCACTCAAAATGTGCCCTAATTTTTCTTTCTGCAGCACTAATCATACTTTTTATTGAAAAATGAACCCCCTCATTTTGTTCATTTTTAAATTAAATGTTTTAAGAGTTACCACTTTAATCCAAGCAAGATGGCTTCAGGTGTGCCATACGTTTATCATAAGTAGGACTGTTAGCGCTCTAGTAGTTCTTTGGAACACTCTGGGAAGCTGCAGTAGAACACAAAGGAATCAACTGACAGTCTCTGCCCTTGTTGGATGTACATGTTTTACTGAGAATGTCAGACTTCATTCTCACATGACTGAGAAAGATAATGTGAATTTACAGAAAATAAGCTCTCAGTTTAGCCTATAGATCACCTTCCAAACCTCTGTGGAAAAAGCATGAGAAAATATTTTTCTCTCAATCATGATATCCCAGCAGAAGGCTTTTTCACATGGTGAAATCACCTTAGAACATACCACAATTCCTAAAATGAGTATGGTACCATCAACAAATGATTTATAATGTAACTAAAGTCTTAAAACCTTCTATTAACTGCAATGCTTTTTAATGAGGTGCTATCATGTATATTGGTCCCAAGATGGCTGCCAACACTTCTTGGATGAAGTGCTGACAGCCAATCAGATCTCAGGATGAGATGTGTGGTTAGGCTCCGCCCACATATATATATGCTTTTAAATGCTATTTTCTCAGGATCTACTGAACAGATTTACACCAAACCTACAAAAGGCACTTCCTTGACCTGAGGACTACCTCTCTGCCAAATTTCAAGTAATTCTGTTCAGCCGTTCGGGCTGTAGCTGTGTCTAAAGGTCCTATGGAAAAATGCATGGGAAAAACGCGTTTTGGGACCCCCCTTTTATCTCAGCCCCCGCTTGATGAATCCCCCCGAGACTTTCAGGGTAGGAGCGGAGCGTAGCGCCCCACCTATTTTGAAAAATTCGCGAGGATTCGTCAACCGGCGCCAAAGTTATTCAAAATAGAATGTTGCGAATTTCCTATGGAAACGTGGTCCTAACTATAACTACCTACTGGCGACCGCCAGTAGGTAATATATATATATATATATATATATATATCTGTCTCTGTCTAATGGTTGTAGCAGCACACATATTTTATACAAGAATGCGCTGGTTCAATAAATACTTATTGAAAATGTCCCCAAAGTTTATTCTGTGTATCTCTCTGATACCAAGCGAGCATGAGTGACTGAGCGAAAAATACTATACTGTTTCCATGATCCATGGGGGGTCAGGGTTTTCCTGTTCGATAGTTGCCAGAAACTATTCGCTCCCCGATAATGTTGTGGGACTGATGGTGGCACTGTGAGCTAGCTCGTCCACAGACAAACATATCCTTTGGGGGTGTCTGGAACCAGTCTGGACACCAGTCCCATAGTTTATGTTGTCTAAATGTGCAGATCCTATATAGAATTGTATGAACTACACAACAGGACAAGAGTTGTTCAAATGCATCCAATCATTTTTCTGCAATATTGAGGTGCTATAAAGGCAGTGCCTTGTATGGTGCTGAAGTATGGGGCACTTCTATTTTGACCAGACTTGGAGTAGCAGAGAATAACTTTCCGAGAGCAGTGACTAACCTCCTGAGTAGTATGCCATTAATACCATTAAGAAGGTATATGGCCCTATATTCAATAATTCACAAGGTCCAGTTAAGGCTGTTGCTCTACTGGAGAAGGCTGAAATATTCTGGCGACCTGGAGGGTTACAGAGAAGCCTTGGAGGAGGAAATAAAGACCTGTTGCCACGCCACCCGTGAGTGCTTGCATTCTTTACATTTGAAAGGATTTGGAGCGTAAATACTATACGGCAGGCACCGCCGTATCTACAGCACCCGACCGCGAGTGACTCGTTTCTGGTGCAACTGGAGCAGTCTCATATATATATATATATATATCTGTCTCTGTCTAATGGTTGTAGCAGCACACATATTTTATACTAGAATGCGCTGGTTCAATAAATACTTATTGAAAATGTCCCCAAAGTTTATTCTGTGTATCTCTCTGATACCAAGCGAGCATGAGTGACTGAGCGAAAAATACTATACTGTTTCCACGATCCATGGGGGGTCAGGGTTTTCCTGTTCGATAGTTGCCAGAAACTATTCGCTCCCCGATAATGTTGTGGGACTGATGGTGGCACTGTGAGCTAGCTCGTCCACAGACAAACATATCCTTTGGGGGTGTCTGGAACCAGTCTGGACACCAGTCCCATAGTTTATGTTGTCTAAATGTGCAGATCCTATATAGAATTGTATGAACTACACAACAGGACAAGAGTTGTTCAAATGCATCCAATCATTTTTCTGCAATATTGAGGTGCTATAAAGGCAGTGCCTTGTATGGTGCTGAAGTATGGGGCACTTCTATTTTGACCAGACTTGGAGTAGCAGAGAATAACTTTCCGAGAGCAGTGACTAACCTCCTGAGTAGTATGCCATTAATACCATTAAGAAGGTATATGGCCCTATAATCAATAATTCACAAGGTCCAGTTAAGGCTGTTGCTCTACTGGAGAAGGCTGAAATATTCTGGCGACCTGGAGGGTTACAGAGAAGCCTTGGAGGAGGTGATATCAATGGCTGGCTGTTCCAAAATTAAATGGCTATCTTTTATGTCCAAAAGCTGCTTGCACAAATTGGGTTGGGGTGAAACAACCATTACAACGCAGTCATTACAACGCACTACATTTACAACACAGTCATTACAACGCAACTGCCTTTACATCGCAAGCCATTACAACGCAGCCATTACAATGCATGTCACTGCAACGCATGCCACATGCCATTACAACGCATGTCACTACAACGCATGCCATTACAACACATTATAAGGTAAGTAATGGGGAATAGTAATATTTTACCCTACACTATCCAACACTTACCCTACTGTTACACTCACTGGGGTGGGAATAGTAAGTTTTACCCCTACACTATCCAACACTTACCCTACTGTTGCCCTAAAAGTATTATGCGTTGTAATGATATGCATTGTAATGGTATGCGTTGTAATAATATGCATTGTAAATGTAGTTTCTAAAAATGTGTTGTAATGGCATGCATTGTAAAATCATGCATTGTAATGGATGTTGCGATGTAAAACCTGAGTTGTAAAGGCATGCGTTGTAAATGTTTGCATTGTAACGTGTCCTATTCACTAGGGGAATCTTGGCCATCCCTGGCAGTAACAACTAATTTGACTAGGTCTGCACTTATAGAGGCATATTGGGCCTATATACATGACATGGATTTCTAGAATGTAGCAGAGGGCTCTCTTACATCACTTTTTTAGATTTGAAACCCAATATTGAATAGGAGCCTTTTTTTGGATTTTATCAACCCTCTATCTGCAAAGACCTTATTCCTTAAATTTTGCTATGGCACCTTACCTCTTATGCCCTTACTCGCAAATTGGAATTATCCGGTTGAAACAAGTTGCATATGCCCTGTTTGTCAACAAGCTGATGAATCACTAATGCACTTTATTTTTTTCTGCCCAGGTTATTACCGCCCCAGGAAAACATGGATTATACCCATATGCAGACAACCAGGATGTCAACGGCTCGAGACTGCCTTAAGGATGCTCCACACAGAATATACTCAGGTAGTTGTCTGTGCGGTATCAAAATATATACACTAGAGCTGGTCTATTAGAAGCAAGGCCATCGAATGATAAACATAGGTGATCCTGTTATGGCTTTTATATGGTTATAATTACTGTATTTTAGTGTATTAATGTAATGTATTTTTCTAACAAGAAAAGCATAGGGGGTAATTTGGATAAAATTATTCTAAAGATATTGCTAATAATGACTTGGAAAATGTTTTATTGATATGTTTTAGAGAGTGTTCTATACTGTGAAATTGTATATTTATAAATACTGTACTCGTTTCGGGACTTTTATGGGTGGATAGCCTGAATAAAGTATTTGATGATGATGATGATAACTCTGTATGCAACTGGCTCCATTATACCTACTTGCATATGAGCTGTATGTCTTTGTAGGAGTGAATGTGGAAATACCTCTCTACATGTCTGAGTGATTGTCTAAGAGGCTGAATCATTTTGTAGATAGCTATTTCAGTTACAGTAGAGGTGTGAGAGTGAATGTATTAATAGATATATGGGTCTGTAAGAGCAGATGTGATTCACTTAAACTAAAAAGTATATGCCTTTGACTACCAAATATGTCTTATATTTAGTCGGACATGACTTCTTAGACTTGTTTAAAATGTCAAGTTTGCCTCCCTCTGAACTTGGACACAGACAGCATATTTGTGTTATTAGGTGTGATCCAGAGCATTGGGGCATGGATGTGGATGAATACATACAACTCAATAACATTTAAAACTATATGAATTATATTTGAAACACACAGCTGATTCTAAATTCCTAACGTTCAGTGTACGTTACAGCTCACTTATATGATGCAGAACTGTAATTTAAGATTTCGCTATTGATTTTGAATTTGAATCTCACCTAGCACTAACACATCACACACACGCCTTACAGTAGCAGACCCTAACACAGCTACAATACTGAATTTCAACTTTAGAAATAAATTAAAAAAGTATGATGTTACAACGCAAACATACAACGCATGCCTTTACAACGCAGTTTTTACATCGCAACATCCATTACAATGTATTATTTTACATCGCATGCCATTACAACGCATTTTTAGAAACTACATTTACAACGCATTACATTACATCGCATTATACCATTACAACACATACCATTACAACGCATACCATTACATTGCATTTAATGTAAGTGTTTGATAGTGTAGTTATAAAAATTACTATTCTAACTCCAGTGAGTGTAACAGTAGGGTAAGTGTTGGATAGTGTAGGGGTAAAAATTACTATTCTAACTCCAGTGGGTGCAACAGTAGGGTAAGTGTTGGATAGTGTAGGGGTACTATGCATTGTAATGGTATGCGTTGTAATGACATGCGATGTAATGCCTGCGTTGTAGTGACATGCGTTGTAATGACATGCGTTGTAGTGACATGCGATGTAATGTCTGCGTTGTAGTGACATGCCATGTAAAGGATGTTGCATTGTAATGACTGCCTTGTAAACATAGTGCGATATAATGACTGTGTTGTAATGGTTGTTTTCCAAATTAAACATACAAATTGCATTAACATACCAACACTATCACTATACATATTTAAGGAATTTTTTCAAGTGCGTTATATGTATGTAACAGCTTATATAATCAATCAATCAATCAATCAGAACATTTGTAAAGCGCACTAGTCACCCTTGCGGGTCTCAAGGCGCTGGGGGGAGGATGCTGCTACTGCTCGAATAGCCAGGTCTTGTGTAGTCTCCTGAAGGTTAGTAGGTCATGGGTCTGCCGTAGGAGGGTGGGGAGGGTGTTCCAGGTCTTGGCGGCGAGGTGGGAGAACGATCTGCCGCCGGAGGTTGATCTTCAGATGTGGGGGACGGTGGCGAGGGTGAGGTCGGCGGAGCGGAGCTGGCGGTTGGGGGTGTAGAAGGTGAGTCGTCTGTTGAGGTATGCTGGTCCGGTGTTGTGGAGTGCCTTGTGTGCGTGGGTGAGGAGCTTGAAGGTGATCCTCTTGTTGACGGGAAGCAAGTGCAGGTCTCTCAGGTGGGGTGTGATGTGGCTGTGGGGGGGATGTCAAGGATCAAGCGTGCAGAGGCGTTCTGTATGCTTTGTAGTCATTTCAGGAGTTTGGCCTAGGCTTCTGTGTAGAGGGCGTTTCCTTAGTCCAACCTGCTGCTGACGAGGGCCTGGGTGACCGTTCTTCTTGTTTCGGTGGGGATCCACCTGTAGATCTTGCGGAGCATGCGGAGGGTGTTGAAGCAGGAGGACGAGACGGTGTTGACTTGCTTGGTCATGGAGAGTGTTGAGTCGAGGATGAACCCCAGGTTGCGTGTGTGGTCGGTGGGTGTTGGTGCTGCTCCCAGTGTGGACGGCCACCAGGAGTCATCCCAGGCAGAGGGGGTGGGTCCGAGGATGAGGACCTCCGTCTTGTCCGAGTTCAGCTTCAGTCGGCTGTTCCTCATCTATTCAGCGATGGCTTTCATTCCTTCGTGGAGGTTGGTTATGACGGTGAGGGGGTCCTTGGTGAGGGAGAGGATCAGCCGGGTGTCGTCGGCGTAAGCGATGATGTTAAGGTTGTGAAGTCGGGCGACATGGGCGAGCGGCGCCATGTAGATGTTGATCAGTGTCGGGCTGAGGAATGATCCTTTGTGTATGCCGCAGATGATCTCGGTGGCTTTGGATCGGAAATGGTGGAGGCGGACGCTCTGGGTTCTGCCAGAGACGAAGGAGGTGGTCCATTCCAGCGCCTTGTCTTTGATCCCTGCGTCGTGGAGGCGTGTGCGTAGGGTGCAGTGGCAGACTGTGTCGAAGGTGGCTGATAGGTCAAGAAGGATGAGGGCCGCGGTTTCGCCGTTGTACAGCAGGGTCCTGATGTCATCGTTGGCGGCGATGAGGGCAGTTTCGGTACTGTGGTTGCTGCTGAACCTAGACTGGGAAGGGTCCAGGATGCTGTTCTCCTCGAGGGCCAGCTGTCTGTTGACGATTTTCTTGATGAACCTCCCCTCGGAATGGGAGTAGAGAGATGGGTCGAAAGTTCTTGAGGTCCTTCGGGTTAGCCTTGGGTTTTTTGAGCAGGGCGTTGATCTCGGTGTGCTTCCAGCTCTCTGGGAAGGCCGCGGTCTCAAAGGAGACGTTGATGGCCTTGCGCAGATGGGGTGCGATGGTGGCGCTGGCTTTGTTGAAGATGTGGTGTGGGCATGGGTCTGATGGAGAGCCGGAGTGGATGGTTTTCATGATCTTGATGGTCCAGGTGAGCAGGGGATCGATGTGGGTGGTGGTCGTGAGGTCGGAGGTCTCAGTGGCTGTCGGGGTGGTCAGGTTGTTGAAGCGTTTGTGGATGTCTGCGATCTTGCGATGGAAAAAGGTGGCAAGGTAGTCGCACAGGTCTTGCGATGGAGGGATGTCGTTGGTGTTGGAGAGTTCCTTCACGAAGAGCTCTTTGCTGTTGTGTTTATTGTTGTCTAGGCGGTCTTTGAAGGAGGCCCTTTTGGCGGATCTGATGAGGTGATGGTGTCTGCGGATGGCATTCTTGTGGGCTGCGTGACTGTCCGCTGTGCCATTTCTTCTCTAGTTTTCGGCAGGTTTGTTTGGAGGCCTCGAGGTCCGTGTGTCTGTTGGAGGGTTTCTTGATGGGTGCGAGGGTCTTGGCGCAGTCGTCGATCCACTGTCTGAGGTTGTGGGCGTCGGTGTTGGCGTCGGTGGGGTCGACGGGTGGGCTTCAGCGAGGGTGGTGTTTAGCTAGTATTCAGTGACTTTGCTCCAGCAGCGGCGAGGGATCTGTTGAGTGCGGTGGTGCGTGGTGGGTTTCCGGAAGGTGAAGTGGATCCAGCGATATAATTAATGTTCCAAATTTATTATAATCAAATTACACTAATAACTGACTAAGTTTATACATATATATGCATTATCACTGCCATTATTACTAACATACCTGTTAATTCACGTTTCTTGATCCTGAAATATTAGGACTTTTTCACTTCAAATTATTTCTCACAGAAAATAATTACCACCACTGTCTGTAAGAAACAACCAGTAATGGCAATTTCCCTTCCCTTTCTCTACTGATACTCACACACTAAGCAAATCAAAACATTTACTACATTTTTTCCTATTGTTATACTAGTTTTCATTGGTCTTTTTTTCAACCCTTTATGAGTGTCCTGATAAGAAGTCCAATCTTGTGGTTTCTGTGGGTGGAGTTGTGACCCCATTGCGGCGCCCAGTGTTACCCTCCTGTGTAACGTTGCGGTGGAGTTGCGACTTCATACAGGAGTCTGTTACAGCATTTATAATAATTATAGTATGTTTTTTCAATTACATATGACATGCAAACTAAGCAGTGAATTGGATTCATTTTTTCAACTATATGATAGCTCTAAACTAGCTTAGTTTGAAATCAAAGCACAACCTATTTAGAACCCTTCCCCCACACTGCTTTGTTTCTGTTCCCATATTAACATGCTTTCAATACTCTACTGTAACAATAAATCAAATGTTCACACAGTTTCCAACCTCAGCATATCAGCTTCCAGTTGAACTGTAGTAGGTGTGGTTGAGTGCTTAAAAATCTAAGCTTATCCAGAATAGTGTAACGTCTGAAACAATTAAATGCAGTGAATCACAGATGGCGAGGAGAGGAAAACTACACTTAGCGTTTGAGAATCTCTCCTCGGCCTTCGATTGTGTTTCCCATAAGAAACTATGGAGTATTCTAAAAGAAATGCAGGTAGAGGAACCCCTAATTGACTTCCTGAAAGCTCTTTACAGCAATGCTTCAGCGCGCGTCTGATTTGGTACAGCGGGTGAATGCACTTCATCTTTCAGGGTGCAAAGAGGGGTAAGACAGGGGTGTGTCCTGGCCCCATTCCTTTTCACCCTGTATACCAACGGACTTGAGAAGGCCTTATTGGAGGGAAGTCAGGATGTCCCCCAAGTGCAACACAATTCGGAAATCAGACGCATTCCAGCATTGCTCTATGCGGACGATGCCGTTATTTTAGCGAGGACACCTTTAGCTCTTCAGCAGGCATTGGAATCTTATAATAATTGTATGCAAGGCATTGACTTGAGGATAAATGTCTCAAAAACTTTTGTGATGACCTGTGGCAAAGGTAACAAAAAGGGAAAGGACATTTATCTAAACGGGAGCAAACTGGCCACTACTTCTACCTATTCATATTTGGGGATTTTAATAGATGAAAAGGGCTCTTGGGGCCAAGCAATTACCCAAAGAAAACTCCTCTTTGTGAGAGCTACTTCTGCCCTTGTTAACTTCTCCCAAAAATTAGGAAAAAGAGCTCCTATGGAATTAATTAAAATATATAACGCAAAATGCATGAGTGTAGCAACTTATGGGGCAGGGATTTGGGGATACCGTAATGCGTCCGAATTGCAGAAAGTGGAAAAGGCATTTTTTAGATACCTATTGGCGGTTCCGGCCTCCACATCTACCTATGTCTGCCATGCGGAGTTGGGAGTTCCCTACCTAACAGACATTATAAAAATTCAACCTGCAATCCTATGGCATCGTATCTGGAAGTCTGAGACAAATCACTTCAACCAGCTAGTGCTTCAGGATGCCCTTAAATTGGACCATTCCTCTGACATAGAATGGATCAGATACGTGAGGGACTTCATGACAGATATTGGAAATCCTGAATATTTTTACAATCCTTCTTCTTTGTTAGCTGTCTCAAGGAAAGATTTTAAGAAATCCTGTCTGAATCACATGGAGAGACTGAGATTTACGAGTGAAGCGTTAAAACCGTCTGTCAGCCACAATCTTATGATATCACCCTCATTTGGCATGCAACTGTATTTACAAAAATCTGAAAAAGGCTATGACAGATTTGTTCTTACTCGTTTTCGGCTGAATATTTTTCATAGGCTGGTGGCATTCCCAACTATTAATAACTGGTTAAAAAAACTACCAAATTGCCCATGTGATTCTGTTTCCGAACAATCAACCATTCATGTCATTTTATTATGCAAATTTTATAAAGACTTGAGAAGGAAATGGATAATCCCAATCCTTTAAATCTGGGGTATCCGACAATGTCGTCCAGCATTCCTGGCTCTCCAATGTCTCGACAACGATTGTATAAATTTTGATGTTACTTTTTTCTTAAAAAATCTTATCAAATGCCGAAATAGTATTGACTTAGTTTCTTCTAACAGCGATAGCGCCTAAAACATAACTGAGGATAGAGCAAGATGCCTACTAGAGCTGTTGAGATGAGGTACTGTAACTATCAGATACCAAACGTTGTTTTGGATATATCCCCCAATGCACCCTAATACTGCAGTCGGGGGTTATTTTTTCTTCTTCCCTGCTCTAAAATATATATATTTATTGCACTACAGATATTGCTCTATATAACTTTTTAACTTGCCTTTTACATGATATTGATTTAAACTGAGAGCTAAACTTATGAATTTATAAATCAAAAATGAAATGTTATTCCTCCACGCTTATAGATTGCTATTTGCACATATACTAATTGGTACCGCCTATACGAAATTTTCCTGCTATATATTCTGCACACATATTTTTAATTATATTTGTTTTTATTGTATAATATTGTATCTGCTTTTATGGATTGAAATTACCTTTCCGAATAAAGCTTTTTGATTGATTGATTGATTGATTGAATCACAGATGTATTCACTTTAGTAGTTGCATCACAACCTATTTTTATGTATACAATTATTTACATCACACAATCAAATACATCATTTTGTAAAATCAACTCCAGTCCTCTATTTTAACTGCTTTTCATTCTACCCACTTTAACATTCAGCTGCAGCCTTCTCCTGTGTGCTACTGCTCCTTCCTTCAAAATGGTTAGAGTGTGGATTGTATGTCATAGCTATGTTTTCTGGACCCGAAAGTGTGCGAGAAAGAGGGGCATTGACTGGGACTTTGATTTGCTTAATGTGGACATTAAATGGTTTCGTCAGAGAGGGTTAAAGTGGTACCAATCACTGCCTTTTGTTGAGAGTATTGCACATTGCCAACATCCAGACCTCTTACTAGTGCACCGTGGTAGCAACGACTTAGGCACTGTTACTGGGGTTGGTTTGGAAATTGCAATGAAAGAGACCTTTGGCCTATTAATGACACTTTTTCCTCACACTGTCTTGGTGTACTCCAACATGTGCCAAAGGCAGAAATGGAAATGGTCAAATCAATTCTGTCCAGGATTGACAAACCCAGGAAACATGTTAATAAAGCTGTTTCTGCATTCCTCAGAGACCATAACATGGCCTCTATATACAACAACAATCTGCGATGGAGTTCACTTTACAGATGAAGGCAACAGGGTGTTTCTCAGTAACCTGAATCTCTGCATCTGGTCTTATGTGTAGCTGTCACATACTCACAATGAACACAAAGGCTCTTTTCAGAGCTACCCTATTCTCCAACACTAACTCATATTCATTTTAATACTTTTATCTTTTAAAACAAATTCCAGTCGCTACTCCATCTCTGCTCCCAATGCAAAAGCAAATATTTTATGCACAACAACACATTTAGGATTATTTCTGTACTATACACATTACCAACACTTTCTGAGTAATTGTGCCAGTGTCTAAGTGTGTGAATACGTGGATGCATGAGTCTGAGTAGGTCTGTAGGTACATATGTTAGTTCCTGAGTGACTGTATGAGTGGGAAGAAGAGTGTCTAAGTGGGTCTCAGAGTGACTGCATGAGTGTCCGAGTGGGTCTGTGACTGTGACCATGATGCTGACAGTGAGTCTGTGAGTGAGTGTGTAAGGGACTGGCTAGATCTGTGAGTAGGCGAGTGAGTCTCTGAGTGCGTCTGTGAATTTGCTGGGTCAGTGGATCTGTGAGTGTGTGAACAAGTCTGTGAAAGGGTCTGTAACAGATGCCGTAAATGTCTGAGTGGTCTGTGCATGGGTGAGGGAATGGATATTGGAGTAGATACATGATTGTCTAAGTGTGTCTGTGATTAGGTGCATAAGTGTCTGAGTAGCTCTGCTTGTGGGTGATTAGGTCTCTGAGTGGGATTGTAAGTGGGTGCATGAGCCTGTGACTGGGTATGTGAGTGGGTTTATGATTGTATCCGTGGGTTTGTGAGAGGATGCATAAGTGTGTGAGTAGCTCTGTGAGTGGATGCATAAGTATTAGAATAGGTGTGTAACTAGGTGCACAAGTCTCTAAGTGAGTCTGTGAGTAGGTGCATAACTCTCTGAGTGGATCTGTGAATGGGTGCATGAGTCTCTGAGTGTGTCTGTACGAAGGTGTGTCTGAGTGTGTGTGTGTGACTGAGTGGGTCTGTGAGTGGTTTCATGAATGATTGTGTCTGTGAGTGGGTATATGAATCTCTGAGTGGGTCTGTGAGTGGGTGCATGAGTCTGTGAGTGGGTAGGTGAGTGGGTGTATGATTGGCTCAGTGGGTTTGCGAGTGGGTGCAAAAGTGTGTGAGGGGGTCTGAGGGTGGGTGCATTTGTCTCTGAGTGGGTCTGTGAGTGAGTGCATGACTCTCTGAGTAGATCTGTGAGTGGGTACATGAGTGTCTAAGTAGGTCTGTGAGTGGGTGATTGACTGAGTGGGTCAGTGAGTGAGTATGTAAGTGTCTGCATGGGTCTGCAAATGGGTACACAAGTCTCTAAGTGGGTCTGTGAGTGGGTGCAGGAGTCTGTTAGTGGGTAGGTGAGTGGGTGTATGATTGGCTCAGTGGGTTTGCGAGTGGGTGCATAAGTATGTGAGTGGGCCTGAGAGTGGGTGCATTAGTCTCTGAGTGGGTCTGTGAGTGAGTGCATGACTCCCTGAGTAGATCTGTGAGTGGGTACATGAGTGTCTAAGCAGGTCTGTGAGTGGGTGATTGACTGAGTAGGTCTGTGAGTAAGTATGTAAGTGTCTGCAAATGGGTGCACAAGTCTCTGAGTGGTTCTGTGAGTGGTTACATAAGTGTCTGAGTGGGTCTGTGAATGGGTGCATGAGTCTATGAGTGGGTCTCTGTGTTGGTGAGTGACTGATTAGTTCTGTGAGTTGTTGCATGGGTCTCAGTGGGTCTGTGACTGAGTGCATGCATCTCTCACTAGGTCTTTCAGTGCATGTATGAGTGTGTGTGTGACTCTGTGAGTGCATGCATTGCTGTATACCTGAATGATTGAATGCGCATTTTTAAAAATTTGGTTCAACGATTGTCATGACTCCACTGAGACATTACATGGGGGGCTGCGCTGAGCACCACGATGGGGTCGCAACACCATCCATGCAGAAAAATCCCACTGATTTTGGCACTTTGAACCTCAAAATGGATCTCTGAAAAATCCCTACAATACATCCAGTGGGTTCGGGGGCTCCTATCCTGACCCCTTATGTTGTTTTTTATTTTTACTTCTATCCCCAGGGGCCGTCTCCCGCTTCTTAAAATGTCTGCAGCTGTTGTTAAAACAAAATTCTCTTGGCGGGGGTCATGGCTCCAACATGACGTTACATGGGGGCTGTGCATGGAAAAAATGATTTTATCCTTCTAAAACTAATAACAGACCCCTCACTCACCCCTACAATACACCTATGGTGTGTGTGTGTGTGTGTGTGTGTGTGGGTGTGTGTGTGCGTGTGTGTGTGGGTGTGTGTATATATATATACACACACACACATTACCTACTGGTGGTCGCCAGTAGGTAGTTATAGTTAGGACCTAGTTACCATAGGAAAATCAAAACATTCTATTCCCAATAACTTTGGAAACGATTGACGAATCTTCGCAAAATTTTCAAAACTCGTGGGGTGCTCCAGTCCGCTCCTATCTTGAAAGTTTCGGGGTGATTCGGCAAGCGGGGGCTGAGAAAAAAGGGGGGTCCCAAAACGTGTTTTCCCCATGCAATTTTCCATAGGAACCTTTAGTCGCAGCTACAGCCCGAACTGCTGGACGGAATTACAGCAAATTTGGCAAAAAGGTAGCCCTTGGTTCAGAGTCGTGCCTTTTAGTTAAATGGTGTAAATCCATTCAGTAGTTTTTAAAATATCAATGGAAAAAGAAATATATATACCTGGGCGGAGCCTAACCACACATCTCATCGTGAGATCTGATTGGCGTTCACTTTACAGATGAAGGCAACAGGGTGTTTCTCAGTAACCTGAATCTCTGCATCTGGTCTTATGTGTAGCTCATCGTGAGATCTGATTGGCTGGCAACACTTCATCCAAGAAGTGTTGGCAGCCATCTTGGGACCAATATACATGATAGTACCTCATTAAAAAGAATTGCAGTTAAAAGTAGGTTTTAAGACTTTAGTTACATTATAAATCATTTGTTGATGGTACCATACTCATTTTAGGAATTGTGGAGTGTTCTAAGGTGATTTTACCATGTGAAAAGGCCTTCTGCTGGGATATCATGAATCATGTTTGAGAGAAAACTATTTTCTCATGCTTTTTCCACAGAGGTTTGGAAGGTGATCTATAAGCTAAACTGAGAGCATATTTTCTGTAAATTCACATTATCTTTCTCAGTCATGTGAGAATGAAGTCTGACATTCTCAGTAAAACATGTACATCCAACAAGGACAGAGACTGTCAGTTGATTCCTTTGTGTTCTACTGCAGCTTCCCAGAGTATTCTAAAGAACAACTAGAGTGCTAACAGTCCTACTTATGACAAACGTATTGCACACCTGAAGCCATCTTGATTGGAATAAAGTGGTAACTCTTAAAACATTTAATGTAAAAAGGAACAAAATGAGGGGGTTCATTTTGCCATAGAAAGTATGATTAGTGCTGCAGAAAGAAAAATTAGGGCACATTTTGTGTGACTTCTCAAATCCTCTTCTATTTCATTACAAAATTCTGACATGCAGACTGAAACATGCACTTTCAATACCAGCAACAGACTTCCCTGGTGAGCAGTAGCTTTACTACAGTGGTCCAATGAGCAACTAGAGTGCTAACATTCTGAATTTATGGCAAATGTGTGACACATCTGAATGCCTTCTTGATGGAATCAAAGTAAAAAACTGAAAGTATTTCCTACTGAGGAGACTGTAGTAAATGAGGAAATTAGGAAACTTCATAACAATAAGTCTCCCAAGATGGCCACCAGAGACAAAAGAGCCCAAATGTAGCACAAATATCATCCAGATGTAGCCCACGTATAGCTCAATGACAGAATGTCCCAGAGTGTTTTTAAGAACAACTCGAGCGCTTACTGTCTTACTTATGACAAAAGTATGGCACACCTGAAGCCATTTTGATTGGAATAAACTGGTAACACTTAAAAAATTTAATTTAAAAAGGAACACAATGAGGGGGTTCATTTTGCCATAGAAATTATGATTACTGCTGCAGAAAGAAAAATTAGGGCACATTTTGTGTGACTTCTCAAATCCTCTTCTATTTTATTAAAAAAATCTGACATGCAGACTGAAACATGCACTTTTAATACCAGCAGCAGACTTCTGTGGTGAGCAGTACGTTTACTACGGTGATCTAATGAGCAACTAGAGTGCTAACATTCTGAATTTATGGCAAATGTGTGACATATCTGAATACCTTCTTGATGGAATCAAAGTAAAAAACTGAAAGCATTTCCTACTGAGAAGACTGCAGTAAATGAGGAAATTAGGAAACTTCATAATAAATAAATCTCCCAAGATGGCCACCAGAGACAAAAGAGCCCAAATGTAGCACAAATATCACCCAGATGTAGCCCATATGTAGCCCAATGACAGAAGTGTGCAAAACACTTTTTATTTTTTGTGCTTTGCAGTTTTATATAGTGCAGACTTGTCAGGTATTGAAGTGCTTTACATGAGCATTGGTTACATCACACAAGAACAAATTCATTTGGTTGTAGACATGGGGAGATTAAGTGATTTGACCAGAATCACAGAATGTCGAGCTGAAGCAGAAACTCCAACCGGGTTCCCTAGCTGCAAAGTCTGCAGCTCTGGAAGTAACACCACATCCTCCCCCCATTTAATCAAGTGGTCAACTAGATAAAAAAACATAAAGATAACAAATAATTTAAAAGTGCTTTGTCGCTATTTGAAAACTCAGAAAATATGTCCTCATTTTAGTTTTTTAGAGCACTAACCATTATTTTGATGCAAATAAGACCCTCTCATATATGTAATGTTTAAAGGAAATGCTCTAGGTATTACAGTTATGATTACTTCAAGATGACATCAGGCGTTCCACACTTTTGTAATAAATATAGAATGTTAGCAATCTAGTTGTTCATTAGGATACTGTTGAGAGGCAGAGGCCAGGGGCACTGACTTCAAGGCAGGTAGGAGGCAACTATTTGACCACACTGGGCAGGCAGGAAGGGCAGTGGCAGCACAACAGACTATGGAGGGCAGTGGAAAGGGGGGCAGGGGCAACAAACCAACAATAAAGGGCTGGCAAGAGAGGCTGTGGCAATATAATAGACCATTGTGGGCAGAAGGAAGAGGCAGTGATAGAACAACCATACATGCTAACAGACCCGATTCAGCCAGGAAACGTCCAATGTTTTTAAGCCCAAATGAGCTTTATTTGATCTGTCTCCTGTCTACAATCTCCTCTTTTTCAATGTAAGTCAAAGGGGAAAATCAATACCCCAGTTGTTTTTCAAAATCTCGCTCTTACCAAGTTCAAAATGTTAGCAAGTATGGTACATTGGATCATGGAAGGCAGGAGGAATTGGGGTAGGGACATGGACTCGGATAACAGAGGACAGGGGGGACATTGAGAGGTGCACCAAACTGACCCTACAGGGCAGGCATCAGGGTTTTCAGCAGCACAATACACCACACAGGGCATGCGTGACGGGAGTGCAGCACAACAATCCATAGAAAGCAATATGGAGGGGACAGGACCATGCACATGGACAACAGAGAACAGTGGGGAAAGAGCCAATGGTAGCTAGCTGACCATAATGGACAGACAGGAGAGAAAGCTGCAGCATAACAGACCATAAAGGGCAGGAGGGACAGATCAGGGGCATTACAATGGAACAGACAAGCCAGGAGGGAGGGAATATGGGTCTGCACATGGAAACAGAGGGCTGGGGGCAAGGGGGCAGGGCAGGAGCAGCAAGATGACCATGGAGGTCAGGGAGGATGGGCACTAGAAGGAAGACACACCATGGAGAGCAACAGTGAGACTATGATGGCATACACACAGACCATGGAGGGAAGGTGGGAGGGGGTCAGGGGCAGCTAGCTGGCCACACAGGGTAGGTGGGAGGGGCCGTAGCAGCACAGAAGACCATGCATGGCAAGCAGAACGGTTAGTGGCAGCACAATGGCTATGATGGGCAAGAAGGAGGGTGCAGGGGCATGCACAAAGGACCATGGAGGATAGAAGGGAGGGTCAGGACCTGGGTACAGACAAGAGAGTTCAGGGGAAGGGGCCTCACAACATACCACGCGGGGAAGGCAGGAGGAGCAGTTGCAGCACAACAGACCAGGGAGGGCAGAAGTGTGTGGCAGTAAAATGGACCATGGAGGACAGGAGGAAGGGGATAGGGGCATGGAATGTGGACAGGCAGGGTGGAGGTGGCAGGAACAGGTTACAGTCATCTGACAATGCTAGGCGGGTGGGAGGGGAGTGGCAGCTCAACAGAACACTCAGAGTAGATAGGAGTGGCAGGTCCATGGAACATGGTGGGCAAAAAGGATGGAGCAGGGGCATGCACAAAGACATCGGAGGGCAGGGGGAAGGAGAAAAGGGGCAGCAAGCTAAGCACAGAGGCTAAGCAGGGGATCACTGACAGAATATCGAGGACAAGAATATCGACCTACAAAAATATCGAGGAAAAAATATAGAATACCAAAATATCGAATGCCTATCTACAAACAGGTAAGTACTAAAATATCGATTCCAAAATATCCTTGTAAAAAATATAGTTAGTCAAAATATCGAATTTTTTAAATATATTAAAAGTAATGTAAAATTAATGAAATAATAACTATAATTAACTAAAACATACTTACAAATACTTAAATAACTTTACAATTAATAAATAATGAATGTAAGTTTAAAAAAAAAATGTTAATACCTATATATATTAACATAATATTAATAAAAAATATTCTATATTTTTAGCGTAGGATAGCGGGCGGGTCAAATTTACTATTACCACTCCAACAAGTCCAACAGTAGGGAAAGCATTGGATAGCGGGATGGTAAAAATTACTATTCCCACTACAGAGCGTGCAACAGTAGGGAAAGCGCTGGATAGCGAGAGGGTAAATATTACTATTCCCACTCCAGAGAGTGCAACAGTAGGGAAAACATTGGATAGCGTAGGGGTAAAAATTACTATTCCCACTCCAAAGAGTGCAACAATAGGGAAAGCGTTGGATAGCGTAGGGGTATAAATTACTATTCCCACTCCAGTGAGTGCAACAGCAGGGAAAACGCTGGATAGCGGGAGGGTAAAAATTACTATTCCCACTCCAGAGAGTGCAACAGTAGGGAAAACATTGGATAGCGTAGAGGTAAAAATTACTATTCCCACTCCACAGAGTGCAACAGTAGGGAAAGCGTTGGATAGCGTATGGGTAAAAATTACTATTCCCACTCCAGAGAGTGCAACAGTATGGAAAGCGTTGGATAGCGGGCGGGTCAAATTTACTATTACCACTCAAGTAAGTCCAAAAGTAGGGAAAGCATTGGATAGCGGGATGGTAAAACTTACTATTCCCACTCCAGAGAGTGCAACAGTAGGGAAAGTGCTGGATAGCGGGAGGGTAAAAATTACTATTCCCACTCCAGAGAGTACAACAGGAGGGAAAACATTGGATAGCGTAGGGGTAAAAATTACTATTCCCACTCCACAGAGTGCAACAGTAGGGAAAGCGTTGGATAGCGTATGGGTAAAAATTACTATTCCCACTCCAGAGAGTGCAACAGTAGGGAAAGCGTTGGATAGCGGGAGGGTAAAATTTACTATTCCCACTCCAGTGAGTGCAACAGTACGGAAAGCGTTGGATAGCGTAGGGGTAAAAATTACTATTCCCACTCCAAAGAGTGCAACAGTAGGGAAAGCGTTGGATAGAGTAGGGGTAAAAAATATATTCCCACTCCAGAGAGTGCAACAGTAGGGAAAGCGTTGGATAGCGAAGGGGTAAAAATTACTATTCCTACTACAAAGGGGGCAACAGTACGGAAAGCGTTGGATAGCGTAGGGCTAAAAATTACTATTCCCACTCCAAAGAGTGCAACAGTAGGGAAAGCGTTGGATAGAGTAGGGGTAAAAATTACTATTCCCACTACAGAGAGTGCAACAGTAGAAAAAGCGTTGGATAGTGAAGGGGTAAAAATTACTATTCCCACTACAAAGAGTGCAACAGTAGGGAAAGCGTTGGATAGCGTAGGGGTAATAATTACTATTCCCACTCCAGAGAGTGCAACAGTAGGGAAAGCGTTGGATAGCGGGAGGGCAAAATTTACTATTCCCACTCCAGTGAGTGCAACAGTAGGGAAAGCGTTGGATATCGTAGGGGTAAAAATTACTATTCCCAGTCCAGAGAGTGCAACAGTAGGGAAAGCATTGGATAGCGGGAGGGTAAAATTTACTATTCCCACTCCAGTGAGTGCAACAGTAGGGAAAGCATTGGATAGCATAGCGGTACAAATTACTATTCCCACTCCAAAGACTGCAACAGTAGGGAAAGCGTTGGATAGCGTAGGGGTAACAATTACTATTCCCACTCCAGTGAGTGCAATAGTAGGAAAAATAATAATTTAATATTTTATTAAAAATAAATTAATTATTAATGGTAATAAAAAATTTATTAACATTATTTACCAATCACACAACCTTTAATAATTAATTATTTATAAATACCAATAAATATTTTTTTAATTAATTACCTATTAATAAATATGTAACAACCAATTAATGTTCAATAAAAAAAAGTTAATAAATACAAATACAAATTAATAATTAATTCATAATAAATTAATTATCAATATACAAAAATAATTTCAACAAAATATTTATTTACAATTAAATAACTTCCCACCATATTCCCCTATAAACCCACAACCCACTACAAATAATAAATTAATACAATTAACATAATTATCAATTAAACAATTAATAGAAATGAATTACCAAATAATACACATTAATTACCAATTAATAATTAATCAACAACCAATTAATTTTCTATACCAAAAATTGATAAATAATAAAAAATACCAATTAATGATTAACAGTAAATTAATTATTAATACACAAAAATATTTTCAGTAATTACTTAATAATAATTAAATTACTTCCCACCCTATTACCCTATAAACCCACAACCCACACCGAATAATAAATTAGTACAATTAACATAATTATCAATTAACCAATTAATACAAATTAATTACCAATTAATAAAAAATAATTACCAATTATTACAAATTAATTACCACTTAATAATTAATTACAATAAATTAGTTATTACCAATTAATAATTACTTAATAACAATTAAATTACTTCCCACCCTATTCCCCTATAAACCCACAACCCGCTACAGAAGTAAAAGGCAAACTTAAATTACAAATAATTAATAATTCCTAAAAATTATTATTCATTGTACTATAATTAAATTACTTCCCACCCTAATCCCCTATAAACCCACAACCCGCTACGGAATTAAATTACAAAAAAATTAAATAACATAAAATTCATTACTTTAAAAATATTCAAACATGCATTCCAAAATTAATACATACTTTTAACACATATACTAACACTTAAAACACTATAAAAGAAATCGATATTTTTAACAACTATATTATGACTGTCGATATTACTTACTTCGATATTATGCAAATCGATATTTCTTACCTGATTTTCGATATTCTTCACCACTATATTTTGGTATGTCGATATTCTGTCCATTCTATATTTAAAACTCGATATTCTGTCCACTCAATATTTTTTTTGTTGATATTTTGGCTGTTTACCTAAGCAGGAGGTCAATGATGGGGCATATAATTGGGCAATGGAGGGCAGGAGGAGTGGACTGGGACATTATGCTAAATGGAGGTCAGTGGCAGCACAATCTCCCTCTTACCAAGTTCAAAATGTTAGCAAGTATGGTACATTGGATCATGGAAGGCAGGAGGAATTGGGGTAGGGACATGGACTTGTATAACAGAGGACAGGAGGGACATTGAGAGGTGCACCAAACTGACCCTACAGGGCAGGCATCAAGGTTTGCAGCAGCACAATACACCACACAGGGCATGCGGGACGGGAGTGCAGCACAAAAATCCATAGAAAGCAATAGGGAGGGGACAGGACCATGCACATGGACAACAGAGAACAGAGGGGAAAGAGGCAATGGTAGCTAGCTGATCATAATGGACCATAAAGGGCATGAGGGACGGATCAGGGGCATTGCAATGGAACAGACAAGCCAGGAGGGAGGGAATATGGGTCTGCACATGGAAACAGAGGGCTGGGGGCAAGGGGGCAGGGCAGGAGCAGCAAGATGACCATGAAGGTCAGGCAGGATGAGCACTAGAAGGAAGACACACCATGGAGAGCAACAGTGAGACTATGATGGCATACGCACAGACCATGGAGGCAAGGTGGGAGGGGCTCAGGGGCAGCTAGCTGGCCACACAGGGAAGGTGGGAGGGGCCGTAGCAGCACAGAAGACCGTGCATGGCAAGCAGGAGGGTTAGTGGCAGCACAATGGCTATGATGGGCAAGAAGGAGGGTGCAGAGGCATGCACAAAGGACCATGGAGGATAGAAGGGAGGGTCAGGACCTGGGTACAGACAAGAGAGTTCAGGGGAAGGGGCCTCACAACATACCATGCGGGGCAGGCAGGAGGAGCAGTTGCAGCACAACAGACCAGGGAGGGCAGAAGGGTGTGGCAGTAAAATGGACCATGGAGGACAGGAGGAAGGGGATAGGGGCATGGAATGTGGACAGGCAGGGTGGAGGTGGCAGGGACAGGTTACACTCATCTGACAATGCTAGGCAGGTGGGTGGGGAGTGGCAGCTCAACAGAACACTCAGAGTAGATAGGAGTGGCAGGTCCATGGAACATGGTGGGCAAAAAGGATGGAGCAGGGGCATGCACAAAGACATCGGAGGGCAGGGGGAAGGAAATAGAGGCAGCAAGCTAAACACAGAGGCTAAGCAGGAGGTCAATGATGGGGCATAGAATTGGGCAATGGAGGGCAGGAGGAGTAGACTGGTACATCATGCTAAATGGAGGGCAGTGGCAGCACATCAGACCATGCATGGCAGGAGGGAGGAGGCTAGTCCATGGATTCAGACAACAGAGGATAGGGAGGAGGTGGATGGGGCAGCAAGCTAACTGTTCAGAGAAGGCGGGTATTAGGAACTTTATTGTTTTTAAAATGTGTGTCTGTGTGAACTACTCAAAATATGAACAAGTATGCAGCATAATCTCACTTTTATTCAGGAAGAAGAGGGCGTTTGTGACTGTGACTCCGGGCTCACTTGGTAGAAACACCCCCTGACCCTCCACTCCCCATCGCAAAGGCGTGAAAAGGGTAGGTGAACGCAGTGTTATATAGAATATAGTCCTGAGAGCACGATTGAAAATGAAAACTAGATATAGTGTATGGTATAAACTATGCACCAAAAAAGATGAACCGGACGTGAAATATAATATGCAATACATTGCGCGCAATGACAGATTCATTGGAGAGTGTGAGATAGCACAGGCACTAGCACGTGCTATGCAATATGCACCTTGGAGTGTAATATGCACAGGGCAGTGTTGTGTAACCTAACTAGTCTCTAAAGTTGTAATATAAAATAAGAGCTGGGGAGTGTAACTGTGACAAAGATATGGATCCCAGATTGTAATATGTATGGCATAGCGCTGTGCGTTATAACATAGGTATCGAGGAAGGCACGTTATATGGGGCAATATAACCCGTGCGAAGGCAAGTGTGGCATGACATATTCACGCGGTGGTGTTACAGTGCACATGTGCTAGAGAGTGTCATAGCATACGCACTAGCTGGTGGAATACAACACAGAGGTGTGTGGCAATCGGCGGGCACTGGTGGGTGTAACACAGCATTGGGCTCAGCCAGGAGCACGCTGTGACTCTCAAGTGAGGTTCATCTCCTTTTCAGAGAGTAAAATAAAAAGTATTACACATCCGGCGATGGATGTGTGTTTTATTAACCGTGAGGGGGGTTCCTTGCATTGTTTTGGTCGAATTTTTGTCGAATCCCCATTGAATGGCTTGGTGTGCGTGTGTATTAAATGTGCCCATCAATAGCTACCCATATTTGTATAAATAAATGACAAGGGTGTCTACTTGGAGAGTACCCACCGGCGGGGGTGCCGGGATTAGGCACGGTAGGGCGTCAGACACGTCAGAGCTTCACTAGCGGTGTAAATACATTCCACGTGGATTCATTGTATGCATAGTCGCCTTTTAATGAATATCACGCACTTAAAACTTAAAACGGCCACAGGGCATGTTTACACAGTAGGGAAGGGAGGTGACGGGGCCTGAGGTGACATGTGCAAACACGCCCTATGCCGCGTTTTAAGTTGGGGAAATAATTCCCCTTCAATCCTGAGGGCCCCTGGGGGCTAACTAGCCCACCAGGTGCTTCCAGTAAGGGCCACTGCGCTGCGTTGCAGAGAGGTGGTCCAGGCCGTGCCACTTTTAACACCTCTCTGCAACGCAGCTCTGTGGTGCTTACTGGAGGTACCTAGTGGGCTACTTGGACCCTCAGGATTCAAGGGGACTTAATCTCCCAAATTAAAATGGACACAGGGCGTGTTTACGCAGTGGTGAAGGAAGGGGATGAGGCCTGAGGTGACGTGTGCCAACACGCCGTGTGACGGCTTTTAAGATGGGGAAATAATTCCCCTTCAATCCTGAGGGACCATGGGGGCCAACTAGTCCACCAGGTGCTTCCAGTAAGCACCACTGCGCTGTGTTTCAGAGAGGTGGCCCAGGCCGCGCCCCTTTTTACACCTCTCTGCAACACAGCTCTGTGGCACTTACTGGAGGTACCTAGTGGGCTTCTTGGACCCTAGGGACACTCAGGATTCAAGGGGATTTAATCTCCCATATTAAAACGGACAGGAGGCGTGTTTCCACAGTAGTGAAGGGAGGGGATGGGGCCTGAGGTGACGTGTGCAAACACGCCCTGTGGCGGGTTTTAAGATGGGGAAATAATTCCCTTTCAATCCTGAGGGACCCTGGGGGCCAACTAGTCCACCAGATGCTTCCAGTAAGTGCCACTGCACTGCGTTGCACAGAGGTGGTCCAGTCTGTGCCCTTTTTTACACCTCTCTGCAATGCAGCTCTGTGGTGCCTACTGGAGGTACCTAGTAGGCTACTTGGACCCTAGGGTCCCTCAGGATTCAAGGGGACTTAATCTCCCAAATTAAAACGGCCACAGGGCGCGTTTACACAGTGGTGAAGGGAGGGGATGGGGCCTGAGGTGACGTGTGCAAACATTCCCTGTGGCGCGTTTTAAGATGGGGAAATAATTTGCCTTCCATCCTGAGGGCCCCTGGGGGCCAATTAGTCCACCAGGTGCTTCCAGTAAGCGCCACTGCGCTGCGTTGCAGAGAGGTGGTCCAGGCCGTGCCACTTTTTACACCTCTCTGCAACACAGCTCTGTGGCGCTAACTGGAGAACCCTGGTGGGCTAGTTGGACCCAAGGGACACTCAGGATTCCAGGGGACTTTATCCCCTTAATTAAAACGGCCACAGGGCGTGTTTGCACACGTCAGCTCAGCCCCCCCTCCCTTCACCAGTGTGCAAACACCTTCAATTCCCCAGTCAGTATCCATACACTCCAGCAAACACCCTGTCACTCCCCTTGCACTCCTCCAGTGACCCATTCAGCACCATGTACTAATCCATTCACTGCGCCAAAACCCAAACACTTATAAATTCACTAAGGCACTCTCCTTTCAGTAATCTCATCATTTAGTCAGTACCCAAGTACTCATGCAGTGAGCCAGGCATTAGCACATGGACTGCTTCAAACGCCTATCCACTATGCATGCAGTCCTCTAACCACCTACACACTTGTCTTTCACACCTTCAATTCCCCAGTCAGTATCCGTACACTCCAGCAAACACCCTGTCACTCCCCTTGCACTCCTCTAGTGACCCATTCAGCACCATGTTCTGATCCATTTACTGCGCAAAAACCCAAACACTTATAAATTAACCCAGGCACTATCCTTGCAGTACTCTAATCATTCAGTCAGTACCCAAGTACTCATGCAGTGAGCCAGGCCTTAGCACATGGACTGCTTCAAACTTGGCCTGGGCGAAAATGTCGTTCCGTTCGCAGAAATTGCGATAATTTGACATTTTCGCGTTCCGCGGAGAGCGCGAAAATTTCAAAATTTCCGGTTTCCGCAGCTTGTCGATAATTTGTTTCTTGCTCACGCTGTAAAATAATACATTCTCGCGCGCGATCACCTTACCTGAATCCCTGCGTTCGCCGACAAGTTTTCTTGATCCGGTCGCGTTCTCCATGAGATGTTGTATTGTTTTTAGCCATTTGCGCTGTCTCGCGACAGTTCGCGCCCGCAGTGACATCATGCGTCGCGCGATCACGTCTTTCTTCTCGCGATCATGCACCGCGAGACAACTCAAAACAAGATGGCCGCGCCCGCAAGCAACCACATGGGTAAGTTGGCGACCCGCAACCATGCAGAAAATCTCGCGAACATGCGGGAAAAAAACTTCCGCATTTTTGCGATATTTCCGCTTGTTTGCGATAATTTTAAACATTTTCGTGATAATTTGCGAAAGTTAATTTCGCAAATTCCGCCCACCCCTACTTCAAACCCCTATCCACTATGTATGCAGTCCTGTAACCACCTACACACTTGTCTTTCACACCTTCAATTCCCCAGTCAGTATACATACACTCCAGCAAACACCCCGTCATTCCCCTTGCCCTCCTCCAGTGACACATTCAGCACCATGTACTAATCCATTCACTGCGCCAATACCCAACCACTTATAAATTCACCCAGGCACTCTCCTTGCAGTACTCTAATCATTTATTCAGTACCCAAGTACTCATCCAGTGACGCAGGACTTAGAACATGGACTGCTTCAAACCCCTATCCACTATGCATGCAGTCTCCTAAGCACCTACACACTTGTCTTTCACACTTTCAATTCTCAAGTCAGTATCCATACGCTTCCAGCAAACACCCTGTCACTCTCCTTGCACTCCTCTAGTGACCCATTCAGCACCATGTACTAATCCATTCACTGCGCCAAAAGCCAAACACTTATAAATTCACCGAGGCACTCTCCTTGCATTACTCTAATCATTCAGTCAGTACCCAAGTACTCATGCACTGAGCCAGGCCTTAGCACATGGACTGCTTCAAACCCCTATCCACTATGCATGCAGTCCTCTAACCACCTACACACTTGTCTTTCACACCTTCAATTTCCCAGTCAGTATTTATACAGTTCCAGCAAACACCCTGTCACTGCCCTTATAGTTCTCCAGTGACTCATTCAGCATCATGTAGTAATCCATTTACTGCGCCAAAACCTAAACACTTATAAATTCACCCAGGAACTCTCTGTGCAATACTGTATACATTTAGTTGATATGCAAGTAGTAATGGAGTTAGGCAGGCCTTAGCACATGGATTGATTCAAATGCCTATCCACTATGCATGGAGGCCTCTAACCACCTACACAATTGTCTTTCAGACCTTCAATTTCCCAGCAGTATCTATAAACTCCAGTAAACACTCTTTCAGTCCACTTGCACACCTCTAGTGACTCATCTGGCACTATGGAGTAATCTATTCACTGCACCAAAACACAAAAACTTAAAAAGATTAACCCAGGCACTCTCCTTGCAGTACTGCAATGATTCAGTCAGTACCCAGGTAATCATGCAGTGTCCGAGGTCTTAGCTTATGGACTGTTTAAACGTCTATCCACTATGCATGCAGGCCTCTAGTCACCTACACACTTGTCTTTCACTTCTTCAATTAACTAGTCAGTATCTATATACTTCAATAAATACCCTCTCACTCATCTTGCACTCCTCCAGTGACTGATCCAGTACCATGTACTAATCTATTCACTGCGCCAAAACCGAAAAACTTAAAAGTTTCACCCAGGCAGTCTCCTAGCAGTAGTCTAATGATTCGGTCAGTACCCAGGTACTCATTCAGTGAACCATGCATTACCACATGGACTACTTCAAATGTCTATCCAGTATGTATGCAGGCTTCTAACCTACTATACACTTGTCTTTAACAGCTTGAATTCCCCAGTCAGTATCCATGTACTTCCAGCAAACACCCTGTCACTCCCCTTGCACTCTTCCAGTGACTTATTCAGCACCATGTAGTAATGCATTCACTGCGCCAAAACGGAAACACTTATAAATTCACCCAGGCACTCTTTTTGCAATAGTCTAATCATTCAGTCAGTACCCAAGTACTAATGGAGTGAGGCAGGCCTTAGCACATGGATTGATTCAAACACATTTCCACTATGCATGGAGGCCTCTATACACCAAAACAATTGTCTTTCAGACCTTCAATTTCCCAGTCAGTATCTATAAACTCCAATAAACACCCTAACACTCCAATTGCACACCTCCACTGACTCATTTGGCACTATGTACTAATCTATTCACTGTGCCAAAACCCCAAAACTTAAAAAGATTCACCCAGGCACTCTCCTTGCAGTACTCTAATGATTCAGTCAGTACCCAAGTACTAATGGAGAGAGGCAGGCCTTAGCACATTGATTGATTCAAACGCCTATCCACTATGCATGTAGGTCTCTAACCACCTACACACTTGTCTTTCACACCATCAATATCCCAGTCAGTATCCATACAGTTCTTACAAACACCCTGTCACTCCCTTTGCACTTCTGCAGTGATTTTTTCAGTAACATGAAGTAATCCATTAACTGTGCCAAAAAACAAACACTTATAAATTCATGCAGGCACTCTCCTTGCAATACTCTAAACTTTCAGTCAGTACCCAAGTACTAATGGAGTGAGGCAGGTCTTAGCACATGGATTTATTCAAACGCCTATCCACTATGCATGTAGGTCTCTAACCACATACACAATTGTCTTTCACACCTTCAGTTCGGCAGTCAGTATCCATACACTTCCAGCAGACACCCTGTCAATCCCCTTACTCTCTTCTAGTGACTCATCCAGCACCATGTAGTAATCTTTACTGCACAAAAACCCAAACCCTTAAAAGGTTCATTCAGGTACTATCCTTGCATTACTCTAATGTTTCAGTCAGTATTCAGGTACTCATGCAGTGAAGCATGCCTTTTGACAAGGACTGTTTGAAGTAACTATCCACTATGTATATAGTGGTTTAACCAGTTTTACACTTGTGCATCAGGCCTACTTTTCCACAGTTACTATGCATACACTCCAGCAAACACACTGTGACTGCTGTTGCAAACCCATAGTGAGTCTTTTAGTAGCATGTAGTGATCTATTCAATGAAGTAAAATTCAAACAACTGTGATTTCACTCAGTGTCTCTCCTTACAGTAGTGTAATCATTCAGTCAGTTAGCATGTGGTCTTCCAGTGAGGCAGGCGTTAGGGCATGAACTGCTTCAAAGTAGTACGCACTATGTATGTAGTGTTTTAACCATCGTCACACTTGTGCTTCAGGGCTCTAATTTCTTAGTCAGTATTCATATAAAATGTGTTTGTATAGTAATAGAAAAGTATAAATTATAAAGTTATTAATATACATTTATTTGTGATTATTTTTTACAGATACTGTTTTTCACCATTAAAATAGAGAAATCATGCCGGAAAAAAAAAGAAAAAGAAAATAACAGAGGAAGGAGAGTTACTTGAAGAAAAATCAACCACAAGTATTGAATGAACAACATAATGAGGCTAAAAAGAAAAAATCTTCTGGTAAGATCACAAAGCAATTTATTAAAAATGTTTGTAGGACCAGACAGAATGTACAGAATGCTTAAACCTCTGAGAATGCTTCAACTAGAAAAAATATTCAAAATAATAGGAAAAGCAAAAAAGCAAATGGACAGTCAAAGGAGACGAAGTATGGTAAAAGAAGGCAAAATCAGTATAAGGAAATACGCAAAAAAATATTTTACAAGAGAGTAGTACATAATTTGCTGAAAGATGTGAAGTAATATAAAAAGAGAGCTCTCTTTTATAAAAAGAAGAAGCATATTGAAACCATTGTTGAAAAGGCTTTTGAAGTAAAAAGGAAACTATTCATTTTAGTATTAAACAGAATTCGATCACTAGATAAACCAATCCATTTAATGAAGGCCAAAAGTAGGAGGAAAAGAGTAATTAATAGAACACATTTTTGTGATGGTTTTTGGGAGAATGGAAACACAGTTCAAGTTCAGAGCCTTTCTTTAATGAAGAGAGTTATTTACAGAGCAATAATTTATTGCATGCAGTTGACACCAGTGGTCGAGGTTATGAGGTTAGAAATGGTTGTCCAATTGACAAAGAGAAAATGGTTGAAAGAAATTCAGAAGAAGTGATAGCTGATGAAGTTCTAGGGAGTTGTCCTAAACACCCTGTGTACACTTGGGATTGCAGTAGTATTTGTAGTGTACGACAAGAATCTATTGATAAATTATGTAGTTTCTTACGAGCATATAGTAAAAAAAGTGTTAAACAAAAGATTAAGGTGTTGCAAGGACTAGACCCTTGCAGAGTGAGAAAAAATACTGGTTTGCAAGGTCATTCTCTGGCTTGTCTTTCTAGGAAAGTTTCTCAAAGTGTTTTTCGCCATTTCAGGATGTTGGCAGTACATCATACTCAAATGCGGAAGTTAGTGATAAGATTGTATTATGCAAAAAGTCCAGCACTAAAGTTAAATGAGTTGAACAGTGCTCTTTTGCGTGGGTCAGTATCAGATGTGAAGAAGGTTTGTGATGATATTGAGTTTTGTTACTTTGGTCCTCAGCAAGAGAGTGCAGAAACTGACACATTAGTAGAACAAAATGTTGAAGACAATGTAGAACCCATGATTACAAGAAATTTTGAAGATCAAATCACAAAGTTTAAGGTAATTTCAGGTGAAAGACCAAATGTTTCTTGTATTTGTTGTCGGCGAAGTCACTATAAAAATCAAACTAGGAGTGTCAATCTGTATTTAAAAAGTGAAACAGAAAATAATGATAAGTGGAAGGAATTTGCAACTTATTTGTTGGTAGAGGATTGTTTTGATTTGGGATCTGAGCAGCGTATTTGCAAATATTGTTATAACAAATTAGATGAGAATAAAATGCCTGCTAGAGCTGTTCATAATAATCTAGAGTTGGTTGCTATTCCTCCAGAGCTGATAGATTTAAATACCTATGAGTCTATTCTCATTCAATGTGTGCACCCGTTTCAGGCTATTGTTCGTATAGAGCCTAAAACAGGTAAATTGCCTCCATCAGAGTTACAAAGAGGATTGAAAGGAAGAGTTGTGTATTTACCGTTAGATTTAAAGAAAAACATTGAAACTATTGGTGTAGACCATGCAGAAAATGAACCACTAGTCATTCTAGTTAATGGTGTTCCTATTAAGAATAAGAAAATCTGGCAAGAGTTAGTGGATGTTAGCAAAGTGCAAAAGGCATCATTGTAGCTGATAAAAAATAATGAGTACTATAGAAATGTGTTTGTAGGAGAAGAAGAAATAGATTTAGCAGAAGATACTGAAACATTAAGTGGACAAATTGAAAAAGTGGACATGTCCAGATGTGAAGAAATCTATGAACATTACAGTGTACATCCACTTCATTCCAAAGAGGTGATGGGGAATACGATTGAGTTGTTCTAAATGAAAAAAGCAAGAGGAAGTCCCATAAGTTTATGGGAAGAGAGCTTGGAAGCTCGTTGTTTCCCGCAGTTGTTTCCAACAGGAAAAGGTGGACGATATGATGAACGTCCTGTGCAGATTCCTGCATCTGAATATCAGACAACAAGATTATATGCAGAAGATCCAAGATTTCGACAATGTATCCCTTATATGTTTCATCTTCTGTTTGAAAGTGACTTGTCTGGACTTTCATATGCAGTAAATCACATTTTAAAAACTGGAATGCATCTGCAAAATGTAACTGCTCAGGAATTTTTAATGTATATGCTTACCATTTTTGAAAATGAAGGTGTAGAAATAGAAAATATTTTTGGCCTTTGTTACAAATGGGAACATCATTGGGAAAATTGCATGTATACATGTTCCACTAATGTAGACACTGAAAGATTTCTGTATTTAACATTACCGAACTGTAAATCAGTGTCTTTCAATAAATTAGTTAAAGGTGCAAATCAAAACATGGAGTGTAGCCAATGTAAATCAGAAATGTTATCCACATTATTTAAAAAAAAATATGGACAATATATAATTTTAATGATGCAACGTTGTACAGCTGATGGAAGAAAATTGAATACTTTAATAAAGCAATTTGTAGCAACACAACTATCAATATCAAGAAGGACTTTTGTAGCAATTGCAATAATTTTCCATGATGGTCCTTCAACAACATCTGGACATTACACTGCCTATCTAAAATGTGACAACGGCTGGACACTTTGTAATGATGCCCAGTTGGTTTTCAAACAACGTTTGACTAGTGAATTACCAAATTCCTACCTAATATTTTTAAAGCCAAAGTTTTAGGAAGATAATTCACTCTCTGAGGAATTTATTATTATAATTTAATTCTAAAATAAGCAATTTACCCCAATTTACATTACAAAAAACATCTGAAAAAAATGTGTACCATTTTTTATTTCTATTACTGTGAAGGTAAGTGTAACTAAGTATTAATATGCAAAAATGGGGGGATCTGCAAGGAGCTACAAAGTTTGAACACGTTTTTCAAAACACCCTGTTTATACCTATTTAGTTTTGGAATCTCCCTGTCATAGGATATCATGTGACCTGCAAAAAAACAGATTTGAGTGGTTCATAATATTTCCCATTGCCCCTATTGAAGGACCGCAATCATTTGAATCATTCTTCTTTGAGCATCTTTGCAGACAAAACTCTGTGCTTACCTCCTATCATTCGCAAGCAATTTTCCAAACAGAAATATGTCACTTTTTGTAACATAGTTATAGCGCAAGACACTCTTTCATATTTACAAAGAGAGGAAAAGGCACTCTGTGTACCTTTTCTTCTCCATGTAAATACAACCTCATCATACACACCACTTTGCGTTGAAAGGGCATTCTATAAGCGTTGTTGCGCGTGATTGCACAGAATACTCATAGAACAAGACACATCTCCAGATTTATCAGAAATCATAAATCTCGACATGTGTGTGAATGCTGCACCATTCTCCAATTGGTATAGCAGAGCACAACAAGGAGAATTGTTTTCATTTCTCCTCATTTTTTAACCTTCAATGCATGCTAAAATGTTCAGCATACATTGAAGGAGAAAAATGTGTTTACTGATTGTTTTTGTGCAGGAAGGTGTGTCTTCCTGCACAAAAACAAACACCACATGACACAGTTATCCTTGCACCATGGTGCAAGGCTGCCTGTGTCACCATATGGCTGCAGTTAAAGCAGTTGTGCAGAGAGAATCATAGATTTGCAGAATATTTATGCACATATGTTGCATCCCTGTGCTTCGGAAGTACTACAGCACACTGCAGTTAAAGAGGTTACTGTGTGATGCTGCAGCACTTCCTCATAGTTCTGCACTTATACATTCACCATACGCTACTAATGCATTCGTTCAGTCAATTACGTACTACACATACATTCATCTAAACTTTCACACACTAACAAACAAATATAGCTCTTTTTTTAAACCAGGAAAGTATATCTACAGAAACAGAAAATCCACCCACTCAATAAATGTGCAGGTAGTCTGCGATGCAGCCAACATAATCACCGACATAGGTGCCAATTCCGATCCGGTAAAAACCGGGTACGAACCGTCGGACGGAGCCTTTTCTCCGTCCGACTCGTACCCGGTGCGAAATCCATCCGAAAATGCAAGTACGATTCATACGGAAACACCATTTCCGTACGATTCGAACAAAACACCGACCGAACAGAAACTAAACACAATTCCGATCCTGAAAGGAGCCGACGTGACGTCGGTACGCATCCAGCCTACGTTTCACGAACCAGGAAGTACGATTCGAACCGACGTCATCCCGCACGGAAAATATTTACCGGCTGCCAAAAACTGCCGGGAAATCAGGACGACACACGCAAGGAGCAGCTGGACGCGACGAACAGACATGGACCCGAACCTACGTGCCATCCCTGCCCTCCTAGCAGTCCACCTGGCGTACAGGAACCGACGCAGACGCCGCAGAAGGTCAGCACAACAACCAGGGGCAAAGGGGGGGGCAGGGGCAGGACACACAACACCAACACATGGTACCAAATCACACATGGCCTGGACATACCTGACCATCAGGGCCTGGTCACTTCCAGGGGGTGGGGGCAAGGCCAGCAACGCAAGCGTCCGCCACAACGGAAGTGGATGGTCACGCGAACCGGTACGTACCCTACCCAGGCCGCAAGAGCGTGGGTACGGAACGTACCACGCGTCCCCCTACGTCACTCCAACAATAGCGGTACGGCCCGTACCCACGTCAGAAAGGCCTTGGTACAGCTCGTACCAGCATTGCTGGGGTCATGTAGGGGTACGCGTGGTACGACCCGTAGCCACGCCCCCAAGGCCTGTGTACGGTGCGGACCCCACGGCCCGCAACAATGGTGGGACGCACCGTACCCACACACCAAAGGCATGGGTACGGCCCGTACCCAGGCACGCAGAGCGTGGGCAGGGGTATGTACGGACCGTACCCCCACCCGTGGAAGTACGGCCCGTACCCCCACCCGTGCATGTACGCCCCGAACCCCCACTCGTGTATGTACGCCCCGAACCCCCACCCGTGTATGTACGCCCCGAACCGCCACCCGTGTATGTACGCACCCAAGCGCCACCCGTGTATGTACGCCCCGAACCCCCACCCCACCCTGGTATGTACGCCCCGAACCCCCACCCGTGTATGTACGCACCCAAGCGCCACCCGTGCATGTACGCCCCGAACCCCCACCCCACCCTGGTATGTACGCCCCGAACCCCCAGCCGTGTATGTACGCACCAAACCCCCACCCGTGTATGTACGCACCAAACCACCACACCAGCCGTGTATGTACGCACCAAACCCCCACCCCAGCCGTGTATGTACGCACCGAACCACCACCCGTGTATGTACGCACCGAACCACCACCCGTGTATGTACGCCCCCGAACCCCCACCCCAGCAGAGTATGTACGCCCCGAACCCCCACCCGTGTATGTACGGACCGAACCCCCACCCCAGCCGTGTATGTACGCACCAAACCACCACCCGTGTATGTACGCCCCCTAACCCCCCCCAGCCGTGTATGTACGCACCGAACCACCAGCCGTGTATGTACGCACCAAACCCCCACCCGTGTATGTACGCACCTAACACCCACCCCAGCAGAGTATGTACGCCCCGAACCCCCACCCGTGTATGTACGGACCGAACCCCCACCCCAGCAGAGTATGTACGCCCCGAACCCCCACCCGTGTATGTACGGACCGAACCCCCACCCCAGCAGAGTATGTACGCCCCGAACCCCCACCCGTGTATGTACGGACCGAACCCCCACCCCAGCCGTGTATGTACGCACCAAACCACCACCCGTGTATGTACGCACCAAACCACCACCCCAGCCGTGTATGTACGCACCAAACCACCACCCGTGTATGTACGCACCAAACGCCCACCCGTGTATGTACGCACCAAACCACCACACCAGCCGTGTATGTACGCACCAAACCCCCACCCCAGCCGTGTATGTACGCACCGAACCACCACCCGTGTATGTACGCACCGAACCCCCCCCCAGCCGTGTATGTACGCACCGAACCACCAGCCGTGTATGTACGCACCAAACCCCCACCCGTGTATGTACGCACCTAACACCCACCCCAGCCGTGTATGTACGCACCGAACCACCACCCGTGTATGTACGGACCGAACCCCCACCCCAGCAGAGTATGTACGCCCCGAACCCCCACCCGTGTATGTACGGACCGAACCCCCACCCGTGTATGTACGCACCAAACCACCACACCAGCCGTGTATGTACGCACCAAACCCCCACCCCAGCCGTGTATGTACGCACCGAACCACCACCCGTGTATGTACGCACCGAACCCCCACCCCAGCAGAGTATGTACGCCCCGAACCCCCACCCGTGTATGTACGGACCGAACCCCCACCCGTGTATGTACGCACCAAACCCCCACCCGTGCATGTACGCACCGAACCTGCTATAAGAATGGGGTGTGCAAAACACCCCCAGCAGTGCCCAGACACAGGAGGGGTGGGTGCAGGGTCCTCCCAGCAGTGCCCAGACACAGGAGGGGTGTGTGCCTATCACTCCCAGCAGTGCCCAGACACAGGAGGGGTGTGTACCTATCACTCCCAGCAGTGCCCAGACATCGGACAATATACCCCATCAACAAGTTCAGTGACCTACAAGGGTGATACCCCAGATGCAGGCGGAGCCATCGCTGAGCCAGCATGGCTATATTGAAAGGCAACCCTCACACATCCAGGAAATGTAGACACAGCACAGCACAGCATTTGGGAGACACCCTGCAGGAAAAATGGCCTGGGCCACAGAGGACGGAACACACCTTGGGACAATGTCACCATACAGTGAGAGCAAACATGACCAAATACCATTTGCAGAGACCTTTGTGATGGCACGCAGATGGCAGGGTACACCCCATGAGCAGCACACTCCAACATTTCACAGACCCCTAACACATTATCACCACCCCAACGCAGGGAGCACCAGCACCAACAGCAAGTCCAGGAAAGCATCAGTGTGCAAAACAAAAAGAAAAGGCTTTATTCAGCAGGAAAATATATCAGAGAAAATGTCCACTATGTACAAGGGCCATGGGCCAGCCCAGCAGCAATGTCCGGGGGGGGGGTACACATCGGGACGTGTGTCCCCTAGCTTGCCTGCACAGTTCACAAGTCCATTTCATCCACAGAAGAGGGGGCATCAGGGGGGAGGGTGGAAACAGGCACCGCAGGGACAGGAGGGGAAAGGGTAGGTGTTGTGGGTGCAGGGAGGGATGAATCTGCCACAGGGGGGGTGCCAGCGCCAAAGGTGGAGGACAGAATGGCGCTGCACACGTCGGCAAGTTCCCCCAGCGACTCCCCCGTACCCAATCCAACCACAGGCCCCAAGGAGGGGGGGGGGGCAAAGGGATGGGTCGCAGCGCCACTGGGGGAGGGTGTGGACAGGGTGGGGGACTCAACTCCCCTGGCCGGGTCCCGCCTCCACCGCTTGCGGGGTGGTGTCATCCTGGGGCTGGGGGGCACACTCGCAGTGGATGATGCTGTCACTGACTGTTGGCCAGGAGAGCTAAGGGGAGTGGATTTGGAGGGAGTGGGTTGTGTGGAATGCGGACTCCCACTGTGGCTGCGTGTTCTACGTTTCCCCCCCGACCCAGTGGGTGTGCCTTCCTCACCCTGTGTGTGCGTGACAGGAGGTGTGCGCTTCGACTTCCCTGGTGGTGTGGTGCCTGTGTCTGTTGGGGTGCGTGCACGCTGACGTCTGGATGTGCGTGGGACAGGCACGGGAGTGGGAATTGTGGATGGGGCAGGGGTAGGGGGTGTTACGCAGCGCTGCAGGAGATCCAGTGCTGCAGTCAGTGTGGAGTCTATGGACCTCAGCAACTGCCGTTGGTCAGACTGCGCAGCCGACATGCCCTCCATGTATGCCTCCATCTGGGTCAGCACCTGGGTGTGGGCATGGAGGACATTTAGCATCGCAGTCTGACCAACCTGCAACTGCCTCAGGATGTCCACAGACTCCGCACTCACCGCAGCAGTGGTGACAGGGGCAGGGGGTGCGGTGCCTGGCAGGAAGGAGACATGTGGGGACCGAGCACGGAGGGAAGGGCCACGAGCATGTGGGAGGCCGGTGATGGAACCTGAGGTGGCGGGGGGATGTGGAGGGCTGCCATCAGCTGGGGGGGCAGACTCCGCCACCTCTGGGAGCTCAGCCTCGGACCCGTCTGCGTCATAGTCTGTGTTGGCAGTCAACAGGTCCTCCGCCTCACTCCCTTCGGCCTCCGTGCCACTCCATGTGCCAGACAGGACAGCACTGCTGGTACTGGTGCTCAATCTCTCCTCCCGGTCCGTGCTAGTGTCTCCTTCCGTGTCCCCCGGCGATGCTGTGGGCAAGGTGAAGAGACAGGAGAAAATCAGACACCTGTACACTTATGTCACATGAGTCAAATATACATAGGTCACATTGCATAGCCTGAAAAGCAACAGGAGTAACACCTACAAAACAATGTACACATGTAGGCCATGGAACACACAGTTTTTCTACCCACCATGCCACTGAGACACAATGGAGATCATGACACAACAGCAAATCACTGCACCTGAAATTTTAGAGAGGAGTCAGCCTCTGGGGACAAATGTGCACAGCACCTGCACCACACTGCGTCGTCAAAAAGGGATGAGCATGAATCATATCCATTTACTCTTGCCGCATGCTGCAAAGGCAATACATGAAACCAGGCCACACATGACAGGGTCACTGCACCTTGAGCGTATGTCCAGTCAAACATCACACACAGGCTAAACCCAGCAAGGAGGATGAAGCTTCTGACATGTAGGCCTTGTACGCACAAACCACCCACACCTGAGACAATCTCATTGAGACGGAGAAAGTATGTACACCTCTTACTCTGGGATGGAAACACATGGCCTCCACTAATTCATGACTGTAAACACACAGCCCCTGGTGGCCATGTCCACACATCATTGACAGGCAAACATCATCAGATTGTCTCAACAACACACACAGGTAATGCCCACTGTGAGTATGCACAAGCAAAATGGGTCCCCCTGTACAGTGGACACATGTAGCAACCTGTAGGTCCTAACAGTTGAGCCCAGGGTACAATGCCACCCTACGCAACCCATGGCAAAGACACAGTGAATGGCCATATTGTTGGATGACGCACATGATACCTAGGAAGAGGTGCCCCAGGGCACAGTAGTGCCCACACTCCTCCATGGTCCAGGATGGACATGACTGCAAATTAAGCAACCGTCCCTGCACTTAGCAGGCCTCCCACTCAGGCACATCATGTCAGAGGGCACACAATTGGACATGCATGCTGGAAGGCTGTACATTTTGGAGACACACCCCTATGTCGTGATTCACAATCAGTGCCAAGTGACATGGACACCACAATGACTGAAATTGGCCATGGCACACGCAAGGTCCCCATACCTGTGGCACATCACCCCCACACATGATGCTGATAGCATAGGGCACCTGCATGAACTGCCTGCATAAATAACCTTGTGCAAGAGTGGCGACAGACCAGGGAACACATTGCAAGGAGGGGAAGGGAGGGAGTGAGAACAGCACTGTGCTACTTTGTGGAGAAGTTGACGCACTGCACAATCAAACCCTGGCAGTGTATCCATGCAACTGCACACTTACATTGGCTGGGGACACACAACTGACACACATGTACCTACCCCCTTCCTGCTGCTGCCTCTCCTGTAGGCGCCTGTCCATATCGGGGAAGACCACCGCCAGCACACGCTTCTGGATGTGGGTCAGACGACGGCGGCCACGGTTCTTACGGCTCTCAGGTGAGTCCCCCAGCAGGAGCCGTGCAATCCTCCTCGTCCAGCACCGGATGTCCTGCCAGCGTTTCCTCACCTGAGACAGGCTCCGCCTCCGACCCTCTGTACCCCTCACGGCACTGACGGCTTCCCTCCAGATCTCCCCCTTGGCAATGGCGCCTACCTGTGAGGATGCAAAAGAGAGAATACATTAATCCACATGAGCAAAGACACAGAGACACACATATAGAACAATCCTCATTATGAACAGGCCATGGTATGCATGCAACTAATTGCACCTTTGTCATAGGGACATTATCCACTGTGGAAGGCCAAATGCACTACGTGCCAGTGGAAGCACACGGGTGGCATGAGGGGTACCACACACTCACTGACCAGGGATCACACTGTGCCTCACAGGCTACACCAGGATTATGTACAGCACCTCACAGCAGTCACCTGCCCCAGCACACTGATGCTACCTCAGCAGAGTACACAGACACACACAGGTACAGGACAATCACATGGCATTGCCAACTGCGGGTACACACCTCACTCTGCCCATGTGCCAGTAGACGGGGGTGTCACAGGTGTGGGGCTGGCTCAGCACGGCATGCACACAGCACTGCTCCCTGCTCACATCCGATGGCCAGGCCATATCCATCCCTCATGCTGCTTGTGTGCAACACTCCCCATATGCACTCACCCACATGACAGGGGACTAACACACACACCAATGTGCAGGGGACGAACACGGCCTTTGGACACTCACAGCACAGGTACACTGAACAAACACACATCCATGGGTACTGACACCTGTCACACTGGGGGGAACACAGGATCACATCAGGACTGTGGAAACAACATCCCCAGGAGGAGTATGCAGGCAGAATGTGGCATGCACCTTGCATTCATTGTCACAGTAGGCACTATGCAAGTGAGGAGTGCACACAGGAAACACAGCATGCTCTGCATGGGTGACATGAGGCCTTCCACACCCTGGGACCCACTCCAAACAACAGTGCATGTCTGTCACACATGGACACAATGCCAGAAGTCACTGTCACACAAAAGGGGCACAGTCTAAGCTAGTGGAGTCTGCACTCACCTGAACCCCTGGTCGACCATACAGGCTCTGGAACTGTGGGAGGATCACATCTATCAGGGCAAGGTTCTCCTCCTGGGTGAATGGCTGTGACCTCTCCACAGTCCTGGACATGGTGCCAGAGGAATCACTATCAGCAGCAGTGGTCATGGATGAATGGATGTGCAGGCAAGTGCTCTCTCATGGGACCTGGCTGCCTTATATATGCCTGGCTGGCCTGTTCATGTATAGGAGTACAGATTGATTGGTCAGTCACATTAGCATCCTACGTTTCATCCAATCCCTTCAAACCTACCCCAGTGTGTGGCTTTGCATGGTTTCAGTTTTGATAATGATGTCAAGTCAACATCCACATTGCAACAATGTAGATTCTTTCAAACTGACTTCTGCTGTGCACCTGGTGCTCAAATTCAAAAATTTAACTCAGTCTCCATGGCAACCATCAGGCATTTAGGCCCTTATACTTGTCCCTCATGTGTCCCCTATGTGTTTTCATACATTTACACACAGGTACGGTGCGTTCCACGCCCTAGGGCACCCCACAAGCAGTGATACCGACCGTACATGCGCTTGTACGGTCCGGATCACAATATGGGCGCTGGCGTATGCGTACGCCACAGTAGTACGGACTGTACACGCGCTTGTACGGTCCGGATCACAATATGGGCGCTGGCGTATGCGTACGCCACAGTAGTACGGACTGTACACGCGCTTGTACGGTCCGGATCACAATATGGGCGCTGGCGTATGCGTACGCCACAGTAGTACGGACTGTACACGCGCTTGTACGGTCCGGATCACAATATGGGCGCTGGCGTATGCGTACGCCACAGTAGTACGGACTGTACACGCGCTTGTACGGTCCGGATCACAATATGGGCGCTGGCGTATGCGTACGCCACAGTAGTACGGACCGTACAAGCGCGTGTACAGTCCGTACTACTGTGGCGTACGCATACGCCAGCGCCCATATTGTGATCCGGACCGTACAAGCGCGTGTACAGTCCGTACTACTGTGGCGTACGCATACGCCAGCGCCCATATTGTGATCCGGACCGTACAAGCGCGTGTACAGTCCGTACTACTGTGGCGTACGCATACGCCAGCGCCCATATTGTGATCCGGACCGTACAAGCGCGTGTACAGTCCGTACTACTGTGGCGTACGCATACGCCAGCGCCCATATTGTGATCCGGACCGTACAAGCGCGTGTACAGTCCGTACTACTGTGGCGTACGCATACGCCAGCGCCCATATTGTGATCCGGACCGTACAAGCGCGTGTACAGTCCGTACTACTGTGGCTACGCATACGCCAGCGCCCATATTGTGATCCGGACCGCACAAGCGCGTGTACAGTCCGTACTACTGTGGCGTACGCATACGCCAGCGGCAATATTGGCCCAGGGACCCTATACACGCGCTCCGAGCGTATGTACGGTGCGTATAACAACTGTCAGTGGTGACAGGCGGCACACAGACAGGAATGGAGCGGACAGGTATTGCCAAGGGTGGACACCAATGCATTGTCTGTGCAATACCACCTGTGTGTGACACAGGTGTGTCAGGATGTGATGTGGCACTTTACCCCTGAGGTGTGGGCAAAGCACATGTACGATGAGCTGTGTACACATGTCGTGTGTGATGGTGCGCATTGTACCACACATCCCCTGCACTCCTTTGACATGTGTGCATGTCGTACACACTAGTGGAGCCATGAGTCACTTGCATGTCCCAGTCACGGACACCCGCACCTGTCCCCTGATGCCAGGTACACGGAATATTACATATGACACGTGTATGGCTGCGTTGCATGCTGCAACCATGTCATGTGTGTGGCATGTCTTTCCATGATTTTGCTGTAGGTGTGTGATTCAATGTGTCAGCAGTTGCTGCTGCCAACATGTGTCTGTGTGTCGATGGGCATGGCACACTGTTCCGCACACCAGCCCACATATGTGATTTGCCATGAGGTGTGTATGTATCCAACTACACGGAGTATCAACACAAGTACATATCCACATGCTCCCTATGTATGTTCTGTCTCGACATGTACTCCTCAAAGGCAATGTGTGTGGCCTGTCCTATTCCTATGACATGTGACCAGTGCATATCGCATCCAACTACCTGTCTGTACCATACGCATACTACCTCTGCACATGTGTGGATGTCTGTGAATCCTGTGATGCGTGTGCATGTTCACTTACACTGGCCCACAGTGGTTCGGTGCGTACATACACGGCTGGGGGGGGGTTCGGGGGCGTACATACACGGGTGGGTGTTTGGTGCGTACATACACGGCTGGTGGTTCGGTGCGTACATACACGGCTGGGGGGGGGTTCGGGGGCGTACATACACGGGTGGGTGTTTGGTGCGTACATACACGGCTGGTGGTTCGGTGCGTACATACACGGCTGGGGTGGGGGTTTGGTGCGTACATACACGGCTGGTGGTTCGGTGCGTACATACACGGCTGGGGGGGGTTCGGGGGCGTACATACACGGCTGGTGGTTCGGTGCGTACATACACGGCTGGGGGGGGGTTCGGGGGCGTACATACACGGGTGGGTGTTTGGTGCGTACATACACGGCTGGTGGTTCGGTGCGTACATACACGGCTGGGGGGGGGTTCGGGGGCGTACATACACGGCTGGTGGTTCGGTGCGTACATACACGGCTGGGGGGGGGGTTCGGGGGCGTACATACATGGGTGGGTGTTTGGTGCGTACATACACGGCTGGTGGTTCGGTGCGTACATACACGGCTGGGGTGGGGGTTTGGTGCGTACATACACGGCTGGTGGTTCGGTGCGTACATACACGGCTGGGGGGGGGTTCGGGGGCGTACATACACGGGTGGGTGTTTGGTGCGTACATACACGGCTGGTGGTTCGGTGCGTACATACACGGCTGGGGGGGGGTTCGGGGGCGTACATACACGGCTGGTGGTTCGGTGCGTACATACACGGCTGGGGGGGGGTTCGGGGGCGTACATACATGGGTGGGTGTTTGGTGCGTACATACACGGCTGGTGGTTCGGTGCGTACATACACGGCTGGGGTGGGGGTTTGGTGCGTACATACACGGCTGGTGGTTCGGTGCGTACATACACGGCTGGGGGGGGTTCGGGGGCGTACATACACGGCTGGTGGTTCGGTGCGTACATACACGGCTGGGGGGGGTTCGGGGGCGTACATACACGGGTGGGTGTTTGGTGCGTACATACACGGCTGGTGGTTCGGTGCGTACATACACGGCTGGGGGGGGGATTCGGGGGCGTACATACACGGGTGGGTGTTTGGTGCGTACATACACGGCTGGTGGTTCGGTGCGTACATACACGGCTGGGGTGGGGGTTTGGTGCGTACATACACGGCTGGTGGTTCGGTGCGTACATACACGGCTGGGGGGGGGTTCGGGGGCGTACATACACGGCTGGTGGTTCGGTGCGTACATACACGGCTGGGGGGGGGTTCGGGGGCGTACATACACGGGTGGGTGTTTGGTGCGTACATACACGGCTGGTGGTTCGGTGCGTACATACACGGCTGGGGGGGGTTCGGGGGCGTACATACACGGGTGGGTGTTTGGTGCGTACATACACGGCTGGTGGTTCGGTCCGTACATACACGGCTGGGGGGGGTTCGGGGGCGTACATACACGGCTGGTGGTTCGGTGCGTACATACAGGGCTGGGGGGGGGGTTTGGTGCGTACATACACGGCTGGTGGTTCGGTGCGTACATACACGGCTGGGGGGGGTTCGGGGGCGTACATACACGGCTGGTGGTTCGGTGCGTACATACACGGCTGGGGGGGGTTCGGGGGCGTACATACACGGGTGGGTGTTTGGTGCGTACATACACGGGTGGGGGTTCGGGGCGTACATACGCGGGCGGGGGGTGGTGGGGTGTTCGGCGCGTATGCGGGCACATGTCTCCATGGTTGCTATGGGAGTTCGGTTCGGACGGTGTTTTTTGCGTACGGTTGTGAAATGGGGAGGACGGGAGGGATCGTACTTGCGCAGTCGGACTTTATTTTTCCGCACGGTGGGTTTCTCGCCCGGGGACGTGTCGGTGACTTTTCCCGACCCGAGGACGTGTGGGGAAATCTTCCCAATGCGATTCGTATGGACTTTTTTCCGTTCGAATCGTACTTGGCAGTTTGTACGCTACTTTGACGATTCGGACGGAAAAAAATCCGGATACGAGTCGGACGGGGAATTTTTTTACCGGATCGGAATTGGCACCATAGTTGCCAAATTTCCAGGGAGAACCCACGACTCCTACGTGTTCCAGAACAGTGGGATCTACACACGCCTGGCTGCAGGAGAATTTGGAGAAGGATACCTGCTAGGTAAATCATTGTGACACACCCTGATGGATACAGCAGATTAATGTGTCGGTGTTTGTGATTAATGGCACTCTCTTTCTCACCTAGGTGATAGCGCTTATGCTGTGTGGTCATTTATCCTCACTCCCCACCTAAACCCATCAACCCCGAGTGAGAGAAGTCACCGAAGCAGAAATACTATTCGAAGAGGGACAACTCCGGCCATTCCAGCAACTCATTGATGACTATTATCTCCCCCCAGGGCAGTTTCTGCGGCATCATCAGCTCCTCAGCCACTACCGACCATACTATGATCTCACACTAGGGGAGCCCCCCCACACACCCAGTCCTCCACACGATCCTGGGAATGGGACGGGGCTGCCACCTCACCACATGGCTGTGCAAATCAATCCGGGAGTTGACACCTCCATCACTCGAACCCCTTCGGACCCTTTGGGAGGAGGAGGTGGGACGGGCGTTTCATGATAATGAATGGGAAAGGGCACTCGAATTTCCCCAAAAAGTGTCTAGGAATGCCCGTTTCAAAAATATACAATTTTACATTATACATAGGGCCTACTTGACCCCAGCACGCCTACAGCGTTTTTATCCCGCTACAATTTTCCTTTGTCCCCGTTGTCAGGCGCAAGGCGCAGATTTCCTCCATATGTTCTGGGCCTGCCCGGATATCCAGACCTATTGGTCAGCTATCCACGTGACCCTCCGAGACCTTACCGGGCTACCCCATCTAGACACATGGGAGTGCTGCGCGCTGGGAATAATGGCCGGAGGAAACGTCACAAAGTGCCCATACGATTCGTCTCCTTGGCGCACCTCCTGGCTAAACGTTGCATAGCTATGCATTGGCGTTCCCCTACGGGCCCCCCGATAGCGGCATGGAGGGGGGTGGTGCTCAAGTGGGCCGCAGCAGAGGAGGATGCCCTGCGGGAGGAAGAAGCGAAGGGCATACGTAAAACCCCAATATCCTTGGAGTGGGCGCTTCTGCTACATCAACTTAAACAGTCCCAGCCCCAAGATGACCTGAGCGCGAATGCGACCACCCCTAATGCTACACAGCCACACGCGATACAAGCCCATACAGATGGCGCTCCCCCCTGACGCTTCACACCTACCCGAGAATGGCTGGGTTCCTACCCCCACCGCCCCGTTTCATTCACCTATGCCACATGTCCGACTGCATAACCATCCTCTCGGCAAGGGGCTACCACTGTGCTGCTCCACCAGTTACCTGACGAACCACATGTGACATGGTCCGGCTGTTCCATCTAATAGTCCATGACAACCCCTAGTTTGATTTCCCCCCCCCCCCCCCCCGGTTTGTTCTTGATTTGGCAAACACCTGTTACACTACATACTGCATATAACTGAAGCCGAAGTAATCGTAAATGTCAAGATTGAGATCACCTGACTGGACACACATTCTTCATGTTAATGCGGTCAAATACTGATATGTAACAACTGTACTAACAAATGCCAATAAAAAAAGTTTAAAAAAAAAAAACCCGAGTGAGAGAAGATACAATGTGGCACACAAGGAAACACGCAACGTGGTGGAGCGCACGTTTGGACTATTGAAAAGCAGGTTCTGCTGCCTCCACAAAAGCGGAGGTGCCCTTCAGTACACACCCATCATCTGCTGCAAAATCATTGCAACTTGTGCTATGCTGCACAACCTTGCCACTAAGAAAGGCACAGAAGTTGAATTAACGGACTCAGAGGACGATGATGATGAAATTGCTAAGGCAAAGCCCAACGCAGCAGGAGTGGCACCAGCACCAGATGGGAGACAAAGACGGGCAGAGATCACATGCAACTATTTCTGAGTAAGTGAGGAGACACAGCCAGTTGTTGCATTAGAATGACATAGTTTTATTTCTGGGCACTACGCCACTACACAAAGTGCTAAACTTGCCAGTCCGATTTGTGACAACGCTAAGAGCTTGTCATGGGTTAAGTCACCCAATAGAGTACACAAAGTGTGGGCTGCATCAACGCCTGCGGCCACGCACAGCACTGCTGGGTTCACTCAGCAAACTGTCTTCACTAGCAATGCTCCCGGTGCCAGCCCCATGTCGCCTGCTGCTCCTCCTGGTCTCAGTCGCAGGGGGCGTTATGCTGCTGTGACTGGTAGTCTTCTCGGCGTCCCCCACATCACATGCACCAGTATTGGCAGCCTGGGTTGTTAGTAGCACTTCTAGTGCAGTTGTGACCTTGACAAGCCCCCTAGAGACATCATGGCTGCACTGTTGCATCCCTTCTTGCATGGCCACGGAGCGTCTGCTGAGTAGAGATGTGGCAGTTGCAAGGCGGTTCACCGCCTTTGTATGGTTTTCCTGCTTCTGCCTCTCCCTGCGCCATGCCACCCTGTCCCCCTCAAGTTTGCTGCACAGCAGCATCACAGCCTGGGACATGTCCCTCATGCCCTCGGCCATCCCTTTCATGCCATCCGCCATCTCCTTCATGCCCTCAGACAGCATGGAGTTCATAGTGCTGATGCCCCTCTCGATGTCATGCATGCTACAATTAAGATGTCTCATTTGCCGCTGTACAGACTGTATTGACTTCCCTTGCAGGCGCTGACCCTTGATCATGTTTGCCTCCAGCCCTGCAAATACACCGTTGTCCTCACCCTGCAAAGGTGGATTTTGTTCCCTGGGCCTGCGGCATCTGGCACCTGTGTGCGATCTCCCTGAGGTGGACTGCGACCCTGCGTTACTGCCATTCACTGGCACAGTCAAGATTTCGCCACCCCTGGTGTCCTCCAAGGACGAGTCCATCTCTTGTAGAGTGGCAACAGCATGCCTCCTGGGTCTTGTCACTGGTGATGGGGTTGCTGCTGGTGATGCTAGCAGTGTGGGTGATGCTAGTAGTGTTGGTGATGCTGTCGGTGGTGGTGATGCTGGCGGTGGTGGTGATGCTGGCGGTGGTGGTGATGCTGGCGGTGGTGGTGATGCTGGTGGTGGTGGTGTGGTGTGCCCTATACTTGCACTGGCCTCCTCCGCTCTCTTCTTCCGGGGTGCTCTTCCTCCCTTGTCTCGTGCAGCCCTGCTCGATGTCTCGCCTGTGGACAGAAATTGTACATTAGCTCACTAGTCTGGCAGCCCTACGTAGCAATAATAAATTGTCATTCCTGGAACACTATCTTTCTGTCCTCTGCTTGCTTATCACTGATGTGTGTCACATGCCTTGGTGTTCAGTGAGATGACTGTCATGATACATGTTCCACTGACTACATCTCCCAGAATGCATTGCTGGTGATTAGTAAAACCTGTACTGGAGTGGGATTCACACAGCCTCATTGGGGAATGGGGATGGGGAACGGGGGGGGCACAGATTGGTATGCATGCTTCTTACATTGTTTGTTGGCAGCTCTGGCTGACTTGTCTGCATCCCCGATTCCGCATACGCTGTCTGGCTCTATGGTGGACTCCACCAGCTGTTCAAGAGCAGTCAGTGCAGGCGCCCTGTTCCTTCCTCCTCCTGTCTGGCTGGCTTGTTTTTTAGCTCTGCCATCTTCTTTTTGGTGATGCCCCTGATGTCATACCACCTCTTTTTCAGCTCATCTATTTCCCGGGTGGTCACTCCTATGGCATTCACTTGTGCCTGTATCCCCAGCCAGATCTTGCGTTTTGCTGATTCAGCCACTTGCAGGGACTGTTTGTCAAACAGCTTAGAATGTTGTTTGGCCACCTCCTCAATTAGGACCTGGAGCTCCCTTTCGCTGAACTTTAACTTTCGCTTCCTCTCTGCAACTTCTTTGTCTGTCTCCTTGTCAGACATTGTGCAGGTTTCACTGATAGAGTTCTCCAAGTGGCTCCTCTGGCCTCCTCTGCACTCCCAGCCTATCCAGAAGGTTCAGATTCAGTGCACCTGCATGGGTGTGGCCACTTCCTGGTTGGAAGGTGGGGTGGATGCACATGATTGGCTGATTCCTCAATTGCTAGTGTTTTGAATTACCAAATCGGTATTTACCAATTCGGTAATACAGATTCGGTATTAAGGAATCAGTATTGTTTTTCCGATTTTTACCGAATCAGTAAAAATTACCGATTTTTCTCCTACATCGGAAATACCGAATTCTTAATAACGAATCAGTAAAATTTGGTATTATGAATTTGGTATTTCACTTTTACCTACATATGGCCCTAGGTCCTAACTATAACTATAATACTGGAGACCGCCAGTAGATAATATATATAGTGTGGGGGGTCGTGCTGGAGGTAGTGTTTTAGGGTTTAGGGTAGCGCAGTGGTGTTTGGGTAATGTAGGGGGTTGTGCTGGGGTAGTGTCTTAGGGTTTAGGGTAGCGCAGTGGTGTTTGGGAAGTGCAGGGGCATTACACAATCCGAAAGGCATCACTTGGTACTCGTAAAGGCCGTATTTGGTTCGAAATGCGGTTTTCCACTCGTCTCCAGCCTTCACTCGCACCAAGTGATATGCCCCCCGCAGATCCAGTTTGGTGAAGATCCGAGCCCCTCGTAGTTGGTCCAGCAGGACAGGAATCAGAGGCAACGGGTATCGATTTTTTATCGTTACCTTGTTTAGTGCCCGGTAATCGATACAGGTCCTGAGCTTGTCACAGTCCTTCTTCGATATGAAAAAGAGGGGAGACGAAGCCGAGGATGTTGAGTGACGTATGAATCCTGACGCGAGATGTTCTTTCAGGTACTCCTGGAGATACTGCGTTTCTGGTTCCGTAAGAGCGTACACTCTACTGCAGGGGATGTCTGCTCCAGGAACGAGGTCGATGCGGCAATCGTAGGATCGAAGGAACGGTAACCGGGTTGCTTTTCGTTTGTCAAATACCTCTCCGTATTCCTGGTAGTCCTCGGGCAAGACGGTCGGACATTGGTACCTGTCTGGGCTGCAACTTGTCGCCAGCAACTCCGCTTGCGTGGTGATCTGTGAATTTGGCATAACCTGTTTTTGGGTACAATGTTCTTGGCAAAATGTGGATGTAAGAGAGACGGAACGGTCTGCCCATCGGATGACAGGGTCGTGTAGCGTCAGCCACGGCATTCCCAGGATCAGGCGAAAATGCGGAGCATCTATCAGGTCGAATCGTATGGTTTCGAAATGCCCCCCTATCTGTAGGATAAGGGGCAGGGTATACTGTGTGACTGGTCCTGAGGTCAAGGCGACTGCTTTCACGGCTTCTGGGGTCTCTTTTCGTTCGCAGGGCACTCCGATTTGTTTTGCCTACTGCTGGTCGATGTAGTTTCCTGTAGCCTCAGAATCCAGCATCGCTGAGGTACGGAGAGGGGTGGCATGTATGATCCATAACTCGATATTTACTGTGATATGGGCTACTGCCGGTTGGATGGTGTTGGCCAGTTGCGCAGGGACCGTAGATGAATCAAAACCCAAGGCGTTGGTCCCGTCGCTCCTTGGGTTCTTTAGTTTTCCGACTCCTGAAATGTCGTAGCCTGTGTTTTTGGGATGGCGCCTCTGTCGGGACCTCTCTCTCGTGCTCGGCATTCTCTTATAAAATGTCCGCTTTTCCCGCAGTACAAACAGAGTTTTTGTTGTCGTCTCTTTTCCCTCTCTTCCGCTGACAGGGGCCCTCTTATTCCTCCGATCTGCATGGGTTCCGGCCTGTCGGAGGTTTTTTGTGCTTCTCCCTGGGTGGGTCGTGATCGCACAGTGATGGGGCGTATGTCGCCTCGGCTTCTGTCCCCTTTACGCTCTTGCACTCGATGGTCCAATTGCACTGTGAGTTCGATTAATTCCTCACAGGTCTGGGGAAGTTGTACCACTTGGGCTAGGACGTCTTTGAGTTCACTTCGGAGCCCTTGGTAAAACAGCGTAGTTCTCTTCTCGGGGGGCCAGTTGGTTTCTACCACCAAACGATTGAACGCTGTGATGTATGTTAACAGGTCCTGTGTTCCTTGCCGGAGGGTGAGGAGTTCCTTGTCCAATGTTAACATATGCGTTTTTCTGTCGAAGAGTTTCCTCATCTCGAGACAAAAGGCCGGAAAATCGTGTAGGACGGGATCATTCCTTTCCATTAATGGGATGGTCCAGTTGGCCGCATTTCCTCCCATATAGGACATCATAAATGAAGTCTTCGCCGCATCGTCCTGAAAGATGGCGGGTTTACAGAGAAAATGGAGCCGACTTTGGTTCAGGAAGGACTCGAACTTTTTTGGTTCCCCATAGAACCTTTCTGGGGGGGGCCAATGGTATTCCTGGGTTATGTATCACCTGCACTGTGGGGGTAGCCCCTACGGTTGGAGGAGTGAGGGTGTGTGTGGAAAAGAAACCCGGGGCCGGGATACCCGCCCCTTGAGAGGTGGTCGGTGGGGGCAAAGTCCAGTCCTTGATGTACTGACTTTTCCCTAGTACAGGGGTTTTTCCACTTCGGGAGATACCTGCGACTTCTCGGCGCAAGGTCCCAATCTCGGCTCTCAGCTCTTGGGATTCTTGTCTAGAGGTGTGAACCTCCTGTTGTAAGGCCGCCAGGCTCTCCACTAAGGAGGCTAACACGGTGTTGGTATCCATCGCTCGGGCTGAGGGTGTACGTGGGCTTGTCAATCTGTCGTGGGCGCTAGCAGCTTGCAACCTAGGACAGCCACTAACCTCGGTAGCTAATCAGCAGGAACGATGACTGAAGAATGAACCCTTAAATTCCCCAGGGCGCAGCACCTCACAGGGAAATGTGAAGACTCTCCGCTATGGGAACTGCCCTCTGGGGAAGGAACGGAAGAAGGGGAAGAAATATGTGACACCACCGCGTTTCTCCTGTCGTCCAGGTATGCTAATAATCCAGCCAGGTCAACTAAGGAAACTGCACAGGGGAAGAGAGAGAAAGACGAATGAGAAGAAGGTAGGCAGACCCACCCCCGCTCCTCCCCTCCGCTGGGCTTCGGTTCCTGGGGTTCTTCGTACCTGTGAGACAGTATTGGTGCCCTTGGACTGGAGCTGGAGATGAGTCACGCGGATGACGGGGCCAGTTTCTCCCAACAGAAATAAAGGAGACGTAGGAGGAATTTGCTCCGGGGAAAATGTACGTGATTCAAGAGCAGAACAGGCAAACTTATAAGTCGTGGTAGGTACTGCATCCAAAAATCAGCAAGTAGGCAAAGCGTAGGCGCAAGAAGTATCACACGTGGCAATGGCCCGTGAATGCTTCGAACTAACCAAAACAAAACAACAAGAAACAAAACCAAAATCAGCAAGGCACTGAGGTTCAGGACCTGTCTGTTACCTGACCATAGCGTGTCCGTCGTGCTGAAAGGAATACTACTTCCGTTCGGTTTAAATCACCGAAGACTCCAAGGCACTGGGCAACGATGGAGGGAACGCGTCTGCAACCGCTACCCTGGTCCCAAGGTCCGTGGCAGGAATGAGACTCGGTCGTCCTGCGGGGACAACACCTTCCGCCGACCGAGTCTCGTGAAAAGGGGGCTAAATATCCCGAAGGCTTCTCTCAAGGGGAACAAGCACCGAAGTCGAAGAAAGCGCCGCTCCTGACGACGCGCTGGTTGTGGCTTCACAATTTACAGCTCAAGGATCCGGAACTTCTGGATTGACAAGCCCCCTCCTGTGGGAGCGGCGCTTCTTTGTAGTTCCGGCTGGGCGGGTGCAATTTCCTGTTTCCGGGATGACGGGTTTCGGGGCTTCTGGGAATTGTAGTGTCATACCGCCGTTGGCCGACGATCGCGACAGATTTAGGGTTTAGGGTAGTGCAGTGGTGTTTGGGTAGTGTAGGTGGTCATGCTGGGGGTAGTGTTTTAGGGTTTAGGGTAGCGCAGTGGTGTTCGGGTAGTGTAGGTGGTCGTGCTGGGGGTAGTGTTATGGGTTTAGGGTAGCGCAGTGGTGATTGGGTAATGTAGGGGGTCGTGCTGGGGCTAGTGTTTTAGGATTTAGAGTAGCGCAGAGGTGTTCGGGTATTGTAGGGGGTCGTGCTGGGGCTAGTATTTAAGGGTTTAGGGTAGCGCAGTGGTGTTCAGGTAGTGTAGGCGGTCGTGCTGGGGCTAGTGTTTTAGGGTTTAGGGTAGGGCAATGGTGTTCGGGTAGTGTAGGGGTTCGTGCTGGGGCTAGTGTTTTAGGGTTTAGGGTAGTGCAGTGGTGCTCGGGTAGTGTAGGGGGCTGTGCTGGGGCTAGTGTTTTAAGGTTTAGGGTAGCGCAGTGGTGTACGGGTAGTGTAGGGGGTCATGCTGGGGCTAGTGTTTTAGGGTTTAGGGTAGCGCAGTTGTGTTTGGGTAGTGTAGGGGGTCATGCTGGGGCTAGTGTTTTAAGGTTTAGAGTAGCGCAGTGGTGTTCGGGTAGTGTAGGGGGTTGTGCTGGGGGTAGTGTTTTAGGGTTTAGGGTAGCGCAGTGGTGTTCTAGTAGTGTAGGAGATCGTGCTGGGGGTAGTGTTTTAAGGCTTAGGGTAGGGCAGTGGTGTTCAGGTAGCGTAGGGGGTCATGCTGGGGGTAGTGTTTTAGGGTTTAGGGTAGCGCAGTGGTGTTCGGGTAGTGTAGGGGTTGTGCTGGGGATAGTATTTTAAGGTTTAGGGTAGCGCAGTGGTGTTTGGGTAGCATAGGGGTCATGCTGGGTGTAGTGTTTTAGGGTTTAGGGTAGCGCAGTGGTGTTTGGGTAGCGTAGGGGGATGTGCTGGGGGTTGATTTAGGGTTTAGGGTAGCGCAGTGGTGTTTGGGTAGCATAGGGAGTTGTGCTGGGGGTCGTGTTTTAGGGTTTAAGGTAGCGCAGTGGTGTTTTTGTAGTGTAGGGGGTCGTGCTGTGGGTAGTGATTTTGGATTCAGGGCAGCGCAGTGGTGTTTGGGTAGTGTAGGGGGTAGTGCTGGGGTAGTGTTTTAGGGTTTAGGGTAGCGCAGTGGTGTTTGTGTAGTGTAGGGGGTAGTGCTGGGGGTAGTGTTTTAGGGTTTAGGGTAGCGCAGTGGTGTTTGTGTAGTGTAGGGGGTCATACAGGGGTAGTGTTTTAGGGTTTAGCGTAGTGCAGTGGTGTTTGGGTAGTGTAGGGGGTCGTGCTAGGGGTAGATTTAGGGTTTAGGGTAGTGCAGTGGTGTTTGTGTAGTGTAGGGGATCATGCTGGGGTAGTGTTTTAGGGTTTAGGGTAGCTCAGTGGTATTTGTGTAGTGTAGGGGTTCGTGCTGGGGGTAGTGTTTTAGATTTTAGGTTAGCGCATGTGGTGTTTGTGTAGTGCAGGGGTCGTGTTTTAGGGTTTAGGGTAGATTGCAGTTGTATTTGGGTAGTGTAGAGGGTCGTGTTTTAGTGTTTAGGGTAGTGCAGTGGTGTTTGGGTAGTGTAGGGGGTCGTGCTGGTGTTTTAGGGTTTAGGGTAGTGCAGTGGTGTTTGTGTAGTGTAGGGGGTCATGCTGGGGGTAGTGTTTTAGGGTTTAGTGTAGTGGAGTGGTGTTTGTGTAGTGTAGGGGTCATGTTTTAGGGTTTAGGGTAGTGCAGTGGTGTTTGTGCAGTGTAGGGGTCATGCTGGGGGTAGTGTTTTAGATTTTAGGTTAGTGCATGTGGGGTTTGTGTAGTGCAGGGGTCGTGTTTTAGGGTTTAGGGTAGTGCAGTTGTATTTGGGTAGTGTAGGGGGTCGTGTTTTAGCGTTTAGGGTAGTGCAGTGGTGTTTGGGTAGTGTAGGGGGTCGTGCTGGTGTTTTAGGGTTTAGGGTAGTGCAGTGGTGTTAGTATAGTGTAGGGGGTCATACTGGGGTAGTGTTTTAGGGTTTGGTGTAGTGCAGTGGTGTTTGTGTAGTATAGGGGGTTGTGTTTAGGGTTTAGGGTAGTGCAGTTGTGTTTGGTTAGTGTAGGATGTCATACTGCGGGTATTGTTTTAGGGTTTATGGTAGTGCAGTGGTGTTTGGGTAGTGTAGGTGTCATGCTGGTGGGAGTGTTTTAGGGTTTCGGGTAGTGCAGTGGTGTTTGTGTAGTATAGGGGGTCATGCTGGGGGTAGGTTTAGGGTAGTGCAGTTGTGTTTGGGTAGTGTAGGGGTCATGCTGGGGGTAGTGTGTTAGGGTTTAGGGTAGTGCAGTGGTGTTTGGTTAGTGTAGGGGGTCATGCTGGGGGTAGTGTTTTAGAGTTTAGGGTAGTGCAGTGGTGTTTGGGTAGTGTAGGGGATCGTCGTGCAGGGGGTAGTGTTTTAGGGTTTAGGGTAGTGCAGTGATGTTTGGGTAGTGTAGGGGGTCGTGCTGGGGTATTGTTTTAGTATTTAGGGTAGTGCAGTGGTGTTTGTGTAGTGAGCAACGCATGCGCTGCATCGCTAGGCATGACCTAAAAAGCATTGCACCAAGATGGCTGCCAACACTTCCTGTTTGAATCCCCGAAGCTCCTAAGGACTCCGAAGAATTTTGCAACACAGGAGGTGGGTTCCCGTGGTCTCTGAGGTAGATTTGCGTGCTCAGCAACTCTGAAGCCTGTATCCCTCATGGCGACCGTGCAACCTGAACCCCTGGACACCGCGATGAATTGCAGAAGCATCAGCTTAGAGGCAACCTCTGCAGCTGAGCTTTGGGTGACTTGTAACCCTGACCCTGAGCAACATTTGCACTGAAGATTGCCTGCCTACACTCCACGAGTGTTCCGTGAGCTGGCCCTTTGTGTTTTCTCTTGAGGCCCCCTCGCGATCCCTGGTCCGTCAACTAGCGGGTCCCTGTGAAGGCAACTTTAACTCTGAATGGGCTTCCCTGGTTGCTCCAAATGTGCCCTGACTCTCCATTGCTTGGGGAGTCCCAAGGACCTTGCTGGTCCGCGCCGAAGCATATTTTCTCTTCCTGCGTAGTTTGCTGTTGCCAAGGCTTGTTGTGTCCAATCCGGGCACCCATGCTGCAGCACTCGACATCCTTTGTGGGACCGCTCAAATCTAGCTCCTGGTTGTCCTCGACGCCTCCTGGTCCTCGTGGCTGTAGAGTCAAGCTTCACCTCTTCGCACCTGAAGCACCCGAGATCGGTGGGCATTCATCTATCGTGCCCCTGATCACTGCCCAGTGACCCAGACTCTGTCCTCTCTGCTTTCTGGTTCTTCACATCTTCGAACCAGGCTTGGATCTCTTCGGACACTTCTTCTCTTCACGGCAACAGCACTTTGCAGCATCTCGCCATTGTAATCGACGAAGACTTCCAACACCATTTGACACCTATGCACCCAGCTTCCCTGGTTTAGGTAACACGAGTACTCCGGTGCTACCATGGGTGTTGGCCCTAGAACCATCTAAGTCCAAAAGGGTTTGTTCCTAGTCCACCTCTAAGTGTCCTTAAACTCTAATTTTCCAACCACGAATTTCCCATAGCATTGTACGGGGCTCGCGCCTGTGTTTATACACTGCACGCATCCCCCGTGGGTCTCCTGTGTCACTACCTTGGGTGGTTCCATGGGGTCCCAGCAATTCTACGTGTCTAGGCAAGACGTGGTTCTTATACCACTTTCTTAGTATATGGTTTGGTCCCCCCCGGGCCCTCATAAAGAGACTAGTAGGGTGTGTTTAGTAATAAATACATATATTTTATATATATATATACCTGGTGTGGTTCTCCTTTCATTTGGTCATTCAAGAGGGTATAGACTGGTACAACAAGCTGCTTCACATTCCTTCGAGACTTAGCCTGAAGGCTGCTCCCCATAGCTACCACTAGGATAGCTTTCAATAAAGGTTGTCTTTAAACCTATCATCAATAAGGGTTGTTTGGACTGGTACAGGGTGCCCACTATAACTAGTGGACAGCATATACCAGGCCAACTTCTCACACTGTGCCACTCCACAGAGTGCGAATCCAAGTACCTAGTTCTCTGTTGCATTTTATACAGCAACCATTTATTGCTAGCCCTATCTTCTACAGTCTTTTGTTAATAACTCTCTATGATGGGATTTCAATTGTATTTGTGTTAGGACCGCTTTTATCACCACTTCCATAGTGGTCATCGGCTGCATCCTTGTCTATTTCCTTCATCATCCCAATGTCTATTTCCAATTTCTCTCTGAAGCGTCCCAAACTGTCAGGCGTATTATTAATGAGCCTCTTAGTGATGGACAATATGGCGTTATGTGTGAGCTGAACCCTTAATATTCTTCTTTCCAGGCAAGGAGATTTCCCACATTGTTGTGTACCTTATGCAATTATCTATGGATGCTGAAATAGTGTTATTTGGTCACCTCTGTTGAGTCCTCATCATATGGTATTCTGGATACCGCCAGCTTCCTTATATCTTCTATTGAAGGGGTATCCCAGAGTTATTTCCACTCCTACAGCTGCCTCCTGGAGTGCCTTGATCTTTCTTATATGCTTTTCCTGCTTTTCCCCTATCACCGGCTGTGCCTGTCAGCTCTACCTTTGAGTCTTCCCATTGTGGGATGCAGCTGGATGCTCTTGGCACTCCTTCAATGCAACTGTATCTTCCCCACAAGGTGGTGGGAGAATCATGGTATTTACTGCTTCTGATCCTTAGTTGGGGTTCAAGCCAGGACGTGTCCCCATGGCAGCCTCTCCTTGTGATGATGGCATCCACCAACTGACCTCCTTGTCTTCCTCCAGTGGCCCCCTCTGGCATATAGGGTCACCACGCCTGCTCATCTCTCAGGTAATGGCCCGATCAGCATAGCAGCAGGTTCCTCTTCACTGTGGCCCCCTCTGTCATATGTGGTTGCCGCCTTACAAACCATACACAGGCAACTGCCCGATCAGCATGGCAAACTTCACAGTGACCCCCTTCTGGCATACAGGGTCACTGAATTACACACTGCACATGGGTGATGGCCTGATCAGCAAGGCAAACTTCATGGTGGCCCTCTCTGGCATGCGGGGTGGCCGATTTACAAATTACATGTAAGCAATGGCCTGATCTGGGCAGTGAACTTCATGGCTACCTTCATGGTGATCCCCTCCAGCTTTCCGCCTCCTCACAGTGCCACTGGTCTTAGCAAGCAGGCAGGTGTTCCAGACTTCGGGGGCAGATGGTCTTTGATATCCCTGTGTGATGTCCCCTTACCCAGCTGGGATACTGGCAGGCTTTAGCCTCCTGCCCGGGTCACTGGCAGAAGTCTAGCAGAGCTTCCCCTCATTGCACAGCCCATATGGCTGCTTAACCGTTGACAAATTTGGAAGCCTTGAGATCCACTACTTATAGTATATTTGTAGACACCAGATTGTTTCCTTTTGAAGTGCCCTCTTCTCAGCCCTTTTTGCAGAAAGCCATCTGTCACAGCAGGAACGACTCCAAAGCCGCACAAACAGAGGCCATAGGAGGGACTAGAGGTTCACACCTGGATGCCAGCCACAGTGATATGCGTATCTAAAGGTTACCCAAGTTCTCAGCCCTACTCATTATGAATCTCTAATCAGCTCCCTCTCCTTCATGAGATGTACCCAGGAACTTGTCCAGTGAATTCTCTTTGAATCAAAGAACAAGCACCCTTTGAAGTGTAATGTAGAGCTTAGCACTCTTTCCTCCAGTGTGTCCCACCCGGCTCGCAGAAATGTAGCAATCCACCAATCTGTCTGGGAGAATTCCTCTACTTCTAGTCAGCCCTGAATCTCCCATTTTGGAATCCAGAATCATCCATGTATTGTACCATTCGCAGGCACACGTTCACCCAGAACATGCATAAAACTCAGATGCACTGCACAGCACTACATACTAACTTGATGTAGGCCAAGTGTAAGTTAACCACAGAGCAACATAACTACATGAGTAAGACTGTAGGGCTCACTCCAGTGACACAGGTGAAAAGGCCTGTTCACTTCTAATGATCACTCATACTGCTTAACTCCTGGCAAAGGCAATAACCTTTGACCACTATGAGGGTAGTGCTTTGGGAAACAAGACCACAATCCATGAAACAGGCCAGTGTCATGGCACAAACGCATGATCTATGCTGACCAATAACATAAAAAGTGTGGGATCCAGGAATCATTGCTGTTGGAGCACTCAGGGCAGGGGTACATGTCCATAACTATGTGAGGGCCTTTTATAATCCAACAAGTAGTGTCTGCTTGTGGACTCTCTATCCTAATAGACATCTATGAACCCCATTATTGGGACAAACAAAGCCAGTTATGTAAATGTGTCTGCCCACTCATCACCACCAGTGATCCTGTACACTCTTTTGTGAATGACAGTGCCAAAGTCAGTCACCCCCCCATGACTTGAAAATCGACTAATTTCTCCAGTTTTAGTGTGCAGTCTGGGGGGTGCACACACTGAATATAGTATTGTGTATGTTCCCCCATCATACACTAAGCTCACATGTGCTTTGTAAGAAAGTGGCTCTGTATATACTGTTCCCAAATAGGTACAGTGTGCACAGAGTCCACAGTCCCCAGAGGTTTGGCAGAGGCTAAAGTTAGATATAACCTTACTCTCTAAAGTGGTAGCTTGGTCGAGCATTAAAGCAGTATCAGAGGACAGTGTAAAGCATTTGTTGTACACACTCAGTCAGCAAATGGTCTCACACACTCAAGAACTGAACTCTGATTTTTAAGGAATATTATTGTATTTTAAAAGTTGACACTTGGAAACTTTTTCACATAGAATCACCAATGTTATCCTATGGGAGGAAATTCACATAGCAGGTAAGTAGGGTTATCGTTACTTTTTCTAACTCAGTGTTGGATCCTGGATCCAGCACTGGTGCATCTCCTGTAAACAGTTGAAATAATGTGTTTTTGTTATACAGGCGATTTTTAACGAATATTAATAAGTTTGCAAAATCGACAGAAGAATTTCTGGCAAAAACCAGGCAATGTTATCCTATTGAGGAAAATCAAGTTAGCGGTAAGTACGGTTGTAATTACTTTGCAGGGTCAGTGCTGGGCACCAAGATCCAGCACTGGAATCTCTCATGATAGAAGGTGAGTAAATTTGCTTTCGTTTTTCGGCTGATTTTAGATGAATATTTTAAAGTTTCAAAACTCGACACTTGGAAGAATTTCCAAGTGAAACCAGTCAATGTTACACTATGGAAGAAAAGTGAGTTATCGGCTTTTGGGTAAGTACTCGACTGGCAGAGTTAAGGTTCTGGGCATAGACTCAGGGGTCTCCCAGGGTCAGGTAGGTACAGTTGCTACACCCTCAGCGGCACAGGGGCAGCCGGGTGCAGAGAGAGTTAGGCCCAATGTTATCCTAAGGGAGGCAGGGTGCCTTTGGTTGGTGGCTGCTGGCTGGCAGGCCACGCGGCTGTGGGAGCTGGGCTCCTGGTCACTTCCTCAGGGCAATTGGGTAAGTAGATTAGGACAGAGGTTGCACTCCCAGGGGCACTCGGGCAGCTGGGTGCAGGGTGCTTTTGAGCCGTCGGGCGCTCAATGGATTTCAATGGAGAAGCTTAGTGACGAACAAAGGCTGCAAGCTCGGGGACGAAGATTCTTCAGGTGCGAGCACCACTATGAGAGGTAAGTTGGGAAGTTGGAGGATAGGTAGGCACCCAGGAGTTTGGCACAGGGGGCCGCAGGGCGCCGGGTGCAGGGGTGCCTTTTGGCGTCGGGAAATCTTACCCTCTGCTGGTCGCGGTTGGAGGGATCCCTGGTTCTGAGGCTGCAGGCGTCGTCAGGAGCATCAAGGTGGGTCCTTGGGTGCTGGATTCGGGGTCACAGTCGCCGGGGGGACGTCCTCGTGGTCTTTGTTCACTCCGGCAAAGGCCAGGCTTGACGGGTGCAGAGTGTGCAGGAGTCGCAGTTCCTGGCTGATGCCAGGGGCTTGTTACTTGCTTTGAGCAGTACCACTGCTCGTGGGAGTCCCCGTTAGTTAGACTCACAAGGCAGTCTGGTCCTCCAGGGTTTTTGAGGTTGCTGACCACTGGAGTCGCCAGAGTTTAGCAGGAGCATGTTCGAGGGTCGACAGGCCTGGAGGGCTGGGGCCAAATCAGTTGGTGTCTTCCTCTTGTTAGCAGCTGCACGCCTGGTCTTCTTGTTTCATGATCTTCTTTCTTGTTCCGGAACCTGGATCTGAGGAAGGAAGGTTCAGGGTGCCCCTAAATACTAAATTTAGGAGTGTTACAGGTAGGTAAAGGGCAGGGACCAATGGGTCCCTTCCCTGGGGTGAGTACACCCCCTATCATGCCACTCACCTGTGGGAGGGGAGCAGTAGCCTAGTCCTTATTGGACAGGGCTCCCCATCTTCAAGATGGCGAGAGCCCGGAGATGTGCTTCACCTCACCTCCCCCACCTGAGGGGTGGGGTTGGCAGAGGCTGGCACACCCCCTTTCCTTCCTTGGGGTTTCCGGCCAGTCTTCCCACCAGAGTGGGGTCAGAACCGGAAGGGGCCAGTTGCTGAGTACGGAAAGTGGCCTGGGAAGCTCACAAAGGCGGCATGCCTTTGAAGCTTCCCCTGCCCATCCTGGGGGAGGAGACCTAGCACCTCGCCCAGGATGTGCATTGTTGCAGGCCCAGGAGAGCGGATGGCTCTCTACCCAGGGGTCCACTAACATGTCTGCTGTGTGGCAGCCTAAGCAGTCCCTCAGCCCCTCAGACAAGGCGTGGATTGTAGGTTAGGTTCAGGGGCATCTCTAAGATGCCCTCTGTCGTGCATTGTACATTAAATCCCACACTGGCATCAGTGCGGGTTTAATGTGCTACCAAACGTCTCAGTCTTCAGTTTTGCCATCATGGTGCTGTGGCGTTCGTGTTGACGACCTCCCAGCACCATATATCTTAATGGCAGCACTGCAATTACAGTGCCCAGGAATGGACCTGGGGACTGTACAGGCACAGGGCCCATGCACCTGTACCCACACCACTGTCATAGGGCACCCAGCTAGAGGAGTGACTGAGGAATGCCAGGACAGTGTGTGTTGTGGGCATGGCACACAGGGATGTGTGCCATCTCGAATCTCTCTGTTTTGTTCTGCACCCAGACACTCAGCCTGCAAGGGCAGTGTGTGTGTGTCAGGGCATCTAAGGGTGGCGCAATAAGTGCTGCAGCCCTTAGGGGCCTTCTCTGGTCACAAGGCCCTGGGTACCTAGTGTACCATTTACCAGGGGCTGACATGTGGCCAGAGATGCCAATTGGGTTTAGGCTTCAACACAGTTTTAGGGAAGGAACATAGATCCTGGGTACCTGATTGGCAGGAGCCCAGGGCACACTCAGTCAAAGTACATCAGCAATTCAAAGTGGAGGCATACCATGCATGAAAGATGGCACTTTCTCACACAAACCCCCCCCCACCCCCAAACGAAAGGTGATGAGACTAACCTTGCACTATGGAGACTTCATTGTCTAAGTGGAAGAACCTGGAAAGTCCGTCTGCGTTGGCATGGGCAGTCCCTGGTCTGTGTTCCACTTCAAAGCCCATTCCCTGTAGGGAGATGGACCACCTCAGTAGTTTTGGATTTTCCCCTTTCATCTGCATTAGCCATCTGAGAGGTCTGTGGTCAGTTTGAACCAGGAAGTGAGTACCAAACAAGTAGGGCCTCAACTTCTTCAGGGACCAAACCACAGCAAAGGCCTCCCTCTCAATGGCACTCCAACGCTGCTCTCTGGGGAGAAGCCTCCTGCTTATAAAAGCAGCAGGTTGATCTTGGCCTTCATCATTGTTCTGGGATAGGACCGCTCCTATCCCTAGCTCAGAGGCATCAGTCTGCACTATGAACTGCTTGGCATAATCTGGAGCTTTTAGATTGGTGCTGAGCACATTGCTTCTTTCAGGGTGTCAAAAGCCTTTTGGCAACTAACTGTACAGTTAACCTTCTTGGGCATCTTCTTGGAGGTGAGTTCTGTGAGGGCAGTCACAATTGACCCATATCCCTTCACAAACCTCCTGTAGTACCCAGTCAAGCCAAGGAATGCCCTGACTTGGGTCTGGGTTGTTGGAGCTACCCAATCCAGCATGGCCTGGATCTTGGGCTGTAAGGGTTGTACCTGGCCTCCAGCAACAAGGTGGCCCAATTACACCACAGTGCCCTGCCCTATCTGGCATTTTCATGCCTTGATAGTGAGGCCTGCATTTTGCAGAGCCTCTAAAGCCTTCCCAAGGTGGATCATGGTATCCTGCCAGGTGGAGCTAAAGACAGCAATATCATCAAGATAAGCTGCACTAAAGGACTCCAACCCAGCCAGGACATGGTTCAGCAACCTCTGGAAGGTGGCAGGGACATTCTTTAACCCAAAAGGCATCACAGTGAACTTATAATGCCCATCAGGTGTGGAGAATGCTGTTTTCTCTTTTGCTCCTGGGGCCATGCCAATCTGCCAGTACTCTGCAGTAAAGTCAAAGGTACTGATAAATGTGGCTGTTCCCAATTTATCTATCAATTCATCTGCTCTTGGAATAGGGTGAGCATCTGTCTTGGTGACAGAGTTGAGCCCTCTATAGTCCACACAGAACCTCATCTCTCTCTTTCCACCCTGTGGATGAGGTTTGGGGACCAGAACCACTGGGCTAGCCCAGGGACTCTCAGAGGGTTCAATAACTCCTAACTCCAGCATCTTGCTGACTTCAGCTTTCATGCTTTCCTTGACTTGATCTGACTGGCAATAGATTTTGTTTATGACAGGTGCACTGTCACCAGTGTCCACATCATGGGTACACCAGTTTGTCAGACCAAGGGTCAGGGAAAAGAGGCTAGCATACTGTTGGAAGACCAGCTTGCAGTCAGTCTGCTGTTGGGCAGAGAGGGTGTCTGAAAAGACTACACCATCTACTGACCCTTCTTGTGGGCTGTAGGAGTGGAGATCAGAGAGAGGTTCACTCTCTGCTTCCTGTTCCTCATCAGTCACCATCAGCATGGTGATGTCAGCCATGTCATTGTAGAGTTTAAGGCAGTTCACATGGATAACCCTTTTGAGTGTCCTGCTAGTGCCCAGGTCAACTAAGTAGGTGACCTCACTCTTTTTTCTAGGCTAGGGTAAGAGCCACTCCATCTATCTTTTAGTGCCCTTGGTGCCACTGACTCCAAAACCCACACCTGTTGCCCAGGTTGAAATTCAACCAGTGCAGCTTTTTGGTCATACCAGTGCTTCTGAAGCTCCTGGCTGGCCTCAAGATTCTTGGATGCATTTTCCATGTACTCAGCCATTCTGGACCTTAGGCAAAGCACATAGTCCACTATGTTTTGTTTGGGCTCTTGGAGAGGCCTCTCCCAGCCCTCCTTTACAAGACAAAGTGGTCCCCTCACAGGATGGCCAAACAGTAGTTCAAAGGGTGAGAAACCTACTCCCTTCTGTGGCACCTCTCTGTAAGCAAAAAGAAGGCATGGCAACAGGACATCCCATCTCCTCTTGGGTTTTTCAGGGAGTCCCATGATCATGCCTTTTAATGTCTTGTTAAATCACTCAACAAGGCCATTGGTATGTGGATTTTATGGTGTAGTAAACTTGTACTGCACTCCACACTCCTTCCACATGTGCTTCAGGTAAGCAGACATGAAGTTGGAACCTCTGTCTGAAACCACCTCCTTAGGAAACCCTACCCTGGTGAAGACACCCAGGAGGGCCTTGGCTACTGCAGGGGCTATAGTAGTCCTAAGTGGAATTGCTTCAGGGTACCTAGTAGCATGATCCACTACTACTAGAATGAATTTGTTCCCTGAGGCTGTGGGAGGTTCAAGTGGACCCACAATGTCCACACCTACCCTGTCAAATGGCACCCCCACCACTGGCAGTGGGATTGGGGGCCTTTGGGTGTCTTGCCATTGGCTTGACAGGTGGCACAGGAGCTGACAAACTCCTTCACCTTTTGGTGAATCTGGGGCCAGTAAAAGTGACTAACTTGCCTTTCCCAAGTTTTGGTTTGCCCCAGATGTCCAGCTAGGGGGATGTCATGAGCCAAAGTTAGGAGGAACTCCCTGTACTTCTGAGGCACTACCACCCTCCTGTTGGCTCCAGGAGTGGGGTCTCTTGCCTCAGGATACAATAATCCCTCTTCCCAATAAGCTCTGTGGGTACCACTGACATCTCCCTTTGCTTCTGAAGCAGCTTGCTGCCTCAGACTTTCAAGAGTGGGACAGTCTTGCTGACCCTGGCACAGCTCTTCCCTAGTGGGTCCCCCTGGGCCCAAGAGTTCAACCTGGTAAGGGTCTAACTACATGGGCCCAGTTCCCTCTGGGGTGTCCAAGTCCACTCCCTGTGGAGAGGTGTCCTGAGTGGTTTGCTTTACAGAAGCTGGTCCCGCAGTCTTCTTGCCTTATCTTGGTTGGTTGGGCCATACTTTCAGGCTCCAAACCTACTTTTTCACCCTTCCCTTTGCTCTATGCTCTGGTTTGCACACACACCAATTCAGGGATACCCAGCATGGCTGCATGGCCTTTGAACTCAACTTCAGCCCAGGCTGAGGTTTCCAGATCATTTCCTAGCAGACATGCAGCTGGTAACTTTTGAGAGACCACTACCTGTTTCAGGCCAGTAACCACCCCCCCCCCCAGCCTAATGTCACCATAGCAATTGGATTATTAGTGGTAACACTGTCAGCATTGGTGACTGGGTAGGTTTTCCCAATCAAGTATTGTTCAGGGGAAACCAGTGTGTTTATCACCATAGTGACACTGGCACCTGTATCCCTCAGAGCTTCTATCCTAGTTCCATTAACCCAGGGGTACTGTAAATACATCTTTAAGTTGGTTGGCCACACAGCTACAGTGGCAAACTCAACTTCCCCTTCTGAAACTAGAACTGCTTCAGTGTGCATCCTGATTTGCTCTAGGCACACTGTTGATCCCATCTGTGGACTTGCCACCCCAGGTGTAGCTATACCGGGTGCCTTAGGGGCTTGTTGTGTTGGCAAGATTTATCTACAGTTAAGTGTCCCAACTTCTTACAGTTGTTACACCAGGCCTTTGAGGGATCGTAGTTTTTCTCCCTATACGGTTGAGGCACATAGGGAGTAGTTTGGGACCCCCCCCCCCCTGAACAGGTTTTTGGGGCCCTTTGGAAGACTGAGACTTTTTATCTTGGGGATTCTCGACACCTTTCCCCTGGGGAGGTTTTATAACCACCTTCTTCTGGTCACCCCCAGTGGCTGTCCTTGTCACCCTAGTCTTGACCCAGTGGTCTGCCTTCTTTCCCAATTTTTGGAGAGAAATTAGACCTAGGTCTACCAAATGCTGATGCAACTTTTCATTTGTGCAATTACTTAATGTATGTTCCTTCATAAACAAATTGTAAAGTCCAGTAAAATCATGCACATTATGTCCAGCTAACCAATCATCCAGTGTCTTTACTGAGTAGTCTACGAAGTCAATCCAGGACTGGGTCTGGGTTTTGTGAGCCCCCCTGAATCTAATTCTATACTCCTCAGTGGTGAGCCCAAATCCCTCAATCAGAGTCTTCTTCATGAGGTCATAGGACCCTGCATCTGGCCCAGAGAGGGTCAGAAGCCTGTCTCTGCAGTTACCAGAGAACAGTTCCCACAGGAGTGCCCCCCAGAGAGGTTTCTTTACTCTTCTCATTTCACAAGCCCTCTCAAAGGCTGTGAACCACTTGGTGAGGTCATCACCTTCCTCAAAGTTAGCGATAATCCCTTTGGGGATTTTAGGATCAGAAGTTTCCTCCCTATCCTTAGTTTTAGTATTGCTGCCACCATTGATGGGTGCTAAACCCATCTCCTTTTTTTCTTTCTCTAGAGCCAGGAGTCTGGACTCTAGATCCAATCTTTTGGCCAGCTTTGCTAGAATGCTGTCCTCTTTACTGGAGGGTCCCCCAGTGAGTTCCTTGGTACCTAGTCCACCTAAGTGGTCTCTAGGTTCCCAGAGGTTGATTCTTGAAGTCAAGGGTATGGTAGCCCTCTCCTCCCTAGGTATTACTGGAGGGGGGTCATTATCCTCCTCCTCCTCCTCCCTGTCCTCATGTGACTGTTCAGATGGGTGGTCCTTAGCATACTCAGCCAAGAGCTCCTGGAGCCCTAGTTTGGTTGAATGCAGGTCCATTGGTACATTTTTAAGTTTGCATAGGGACCTCAATTCCTTGAAAGACAAGTGTAAGTAAGGTGTGAGGTCGAGCTCCTCCACCAGGTCCTGCATGGTATTATTTTCACTAATAGCTGGGTTTCTTTGAGACATTCTAACCTGACAGTTCTAGCCCTCTACCCTTGACTACAATGACTTTTATTTTTCTAAAATTCTAATGGGACTTAAGCAAGGCCCTGACAAGACTTTTAGTATTTTGGAAAGACCAATCAGAATTCCAAAGGCAATTTTAAGAGTTCTGTTGTGTGATCAGATGGTAACCAAGTATATACTGTTCCCAAATAGGTACAGTGTGTACAGAGTCCACAGTCCCCAGAGGTTTGGCAGAGGCTAAAGTTAGATATAACCTTACTCTCTAAAGTGGTAGCTTGGACGAGCAGTAAGGCAGTATCAGAGGACAGTGTAAAGCATTTGTTGTACACACTCAGTCAGCAAATGGTCTCACACACTCAAGAACTGAACTCTAGGCCAATGGTTTTGTATAAAAATAGTTGTTTTATTTTACAACCAACAATAGGTATCAAAATATACTTTCTTAGAAGGAGATGCTTTAGATAAATACTCTCAATAGGCAATAGACTTCTGAATGCAATAGATACAGTTGTTGCAATAGGCAACACAATTTCAAACACAATTATACATGGAGCTCAATGGGAATTTCTAGTTAAATGCAATTGATTACTTTTTGGATTACTTTTCTTACCACAGGACAGGATCCTAGATTCAGTCCTGGGACGTCTCCTGTAAACAGTTGAGTAAAAACGTTTTGGCTACAGTTGTTATTTTTAAGAAATATTATTGTTTTTTAAAAGTTGACACTTGGAAACTTTTTCACATAGAATCACCAATGTTATCCTATGGGAGGAAATTCACATAGCAGGTAAGTAGGGTTATCGTTACTTTTTCTAACTCAGTGTTGGATCCTGGATCCAGCAGTGATGCATCTCCTGTAAACAGTTGAAAGAATGCGTTTTTATTATACATGCGATTTTTAACGAATATTAGTAAGTTTGCAAAATCGACACAAAAGAATTTCTGGCAAAAACCAGACAATGTTATCCTATGGAAGAAAATCAAGTTAGCGGTAAGTACGGTTGTAATTACTTTGCAGGGTCAGTGCTGGGCACCAAGATCCAGCACTGGGATCTTTCCTGATAGCAGGTGAGTAAATTCGTTTTCGTTATTCGGCTGATTTTAGATGAATATTTTAAAGTTTCAAAACTCGACACTTTGAAGAATTTCCAAGTGAAACCAGTCAATGTTACCCTATAGAAGAAAAGTGAGTTATCGGGTTTTGGGTAAGTACTCGACTGGCAGAGTTAAGGTTCTGGGCATAGACTCAGGGGTTTCCCAGGGTCAGGTAGGTACAGTTGTTACACCCTCAGCGGCACAGGGGCAGCTGGGTGCAGAGGGAGATAGGCCCAATGTTATCCTATAGGAGGCAGGGGGCCTTTGGTTGGTGGTTGCTGGCTAGCAGGCCACGCAGCTGTGGGAGCTGGGCTCCTGGTCACTTGCTCAGGGCAAATGGGGAAGTAGATAAGGACAGAGGTTGCACTCCCAGGGGCACTCGGGCGGCTGGGTGCAGGGTGCTTTTGAGCCGTCGGGCGCTCAATGGAATTCAATGGAGAAGCTCAGTGACGAACAAAGGCTGCAAGCTCGGGGACGAAGATTCTTCAGGTGCGACCACCACTTAGAGAGGTAAGTTGGGAAGTTGGAGGATAGGTAGGCACCCAGGAGTTTGGCACAGGGGGCCGCAGGGCGCCGGGTGCAGGGGTGCCTTTTGGCGTCGGGAAATCTTACCCTCCGCTGGTCGCGGTTGGAGGGGTCCCTGGTTCTGAGGCTGCAGGCGTCGTCAGGAGCGTCAAGATGGGTCCTTGGGTGCTGGATTCGGGGTCACAGTCGCCTGGGGGACGTCCTTGTCGTCTTTGTTCACTCCGGCACAGGCCAAGCTTGGCGGGTGTAGAGTATGCAGGAGTCGCGGTTCCTGGCTGATGCCAGTTGCTTGTTACTTGCTTTGAGCAGTACCACTGCTCGTGGGAATCCCAGTTAGTTAGAGTCACAAAGCAGTCAGGTCCTTCGGGGTTTTTAAGGTTGCTGACCACTGGAGACGCCGAGGTTTAGCAGGAGCAGGTTCGAGGATCGACAGGCCTGTAGGGCTGGGGCCAAATCAGTTGGTGTCTTCCTCTTGTTAGCAGCTGCATGGCTGGTCTTCTTGATCTTCTTTCTTGTTCCGGAATCTGGATCTGAGGAAGGAAGGTTCAGGGTGCCCCTAAATACTAAATTTAGGGGGGTTACAGGTAGGTAATGGGCAGGGAGCAATGGGTCCCTTCCCTGGGGTAGGTACACCCCCTATCCTGCCACTCTCCTGTGGGAGGGGGCAGTAGCCTAGTCCTTATTGGACAGGGCTCCCCATCTTCAAGATGGTGAGAGCCCAGAGATGTGCTTCACCTCGCCTCCCCCACCTGTGGGGTGGGGTTGGCAGAGGCTGGCACACCCGCTTTCCTTCCTTGGGTTTCTGGCCAGTCTTCCCAGCAGAGTTGGGGTTAGAACCGGTAGGGGCCAGTTGCTGAGTACAGCAAGTGGCCTGCAGAAGCTCACAAAGGCGACATGCCTTTGAAGATTCCCCTGCCCATCCTGGGGGAGGAGACCTAGCACCTCGCCCAGGATGTGCCTTGTTGCAGGCCCAGGAGAGCGGATGGCTCTCTACCCAGGGGTCCAGCAACATGTCTGCTGTCTGGCAGCCTAGGCAGCCCCTCAGACAAGATGTGGATTGTAGGTTAGGTTCAGGGGGCATCTCTAAGATGCCCTCTGTCGTGCATTGTACATTAAATCCCACACTGGCATCAGTGCGGGTTTAATGTGCTGAGAAGTTTGATACCAAACTTCTCAGTCTTCAGTGTTGCCATCATGGTGCTGTGGAGTTCGTGTTGACGACCTCCCAGCACCATATACTCTTAATGGCAGCACTGCACTTACAGTGCCCAGGAATGGACCTGGGTACTGTAGGGGCACAGGGCTCATGCACCTGTACCCACACCACTGGCATAGGGCACCCAGCTAGAGGGGTGACTGAGGTATGCCAGGGCAGTGTGTGTTGTGGGCATGGCACACAGGGATGTGTGCCATGTCGACTCTCTGTTTTGTTCTGCACCCAGACACTCAGCCTGCAAGGGCAGTGTGTGTGTGTCAGGCTACAGGGCTTCTGAGGGTGGCACAATAAGTGCTGCAGCCCTTAGGGCCTTCTCTTGTCACAAGGCCCTGGGTACCTAGTGAACCATTTACCAGGGGCTGACATGTGGCCACAGTTTTAGGGAAGGAACATAGACCCTGGGTACCTGATTGGCAGGAGCCCAGGGCACACTCAGTGAAAGTACATCAGCAATTCAGCAAAAAGTGGGGGCATACCCTGCATACCCTAGAATAAAGATGCCACTTTCTCACATGCTTCACCTGGCTCGCTCTATACTTTGTAAACTTGAAATTACATTGACTTTCTGATCAGCAAGGCTACACCCAGGGAATGCTGTGGGAAGTCTACATGTGCCAGTGCCACTCCAGGAAGGCATAGTCCATTCTCATCAGGTATATCTCCTCTAGCAGAATCAGGTTTGGTCCAGCTCTCTTCAAATATTGGGCTACTAATGCCTTTTTAATTGTGGCACCCAACCCATCATTCTATGAAGGAATCTCACTAGCAGTTTCCTTCTAGATGCCTTCCTTTCCCTCCCTTACTTGGTTCCCACTTCCACCTATAGCTTGTTTGCATTTATTAGCATCCCAGGGAGGCTAATTTGGCTGCCCCCGCTCTCCCTGTGTTCTCCCTCCATGTATTTCCTTTCTCTGTCTGCTTGGAAAGATGAAACTGAACTTTTTTTTAATGACTTTTTATTGATTTTCCGCAACATAATAGTGTTAGCATCTGCATTACAACACATTTCAACATTGAGATTACATTGATAGTAATTTGAAGGGCTTGAGCGGGATGCCCGGAAACTTCCTGCCACCAATAAAGAAGGTCCATCTTGAACTTCGTGATGTCATACTTATCCAGAGCAGAGTACCTTTACATACATATTATATACCAATTATAAGTACATCAGGGAGTCCTTCTTCAAAAAACCCAAATCAATTTCGTCCCAAATTCAACATGCAGGCATCTATATTACATAACATATAAAGGAAAAGAACTATAAGTCGACCTCTGTTTGTGATTGCACAATAAAGTGTACCTGTCTGCAGAGCATTTCAGTGGATGTCATTATGGTATGGTCTTGCGTGGTGAACCACCCAGTGTGGGTGTGCCAGTGGATAGGGCAGCAGGAGGGAGCCGCAGAAGGAGTAAGAGGGGGAAGAAGGAGGAGGAAGGTGGAAGGGGACTCCACCTATGAAGGAGGGCCCATCTCGGCCAGCTTGATTTCAATGAGTGACAAATAATCCCTCCATTGAGTAAGGTGGTGTCACGGGGCCACCAGTGCGCACAAAGTTTTTGCTAGCTGATTTGTGTGTTCCGAAACCAGTGCCCTCTGGAGATCCAGCAGCCACTAGTGCACGCTGGGGCCTGTCTGGGCTTTCCATGTCACGGCTATTTTGCATTTGGCTAGTCCTAGGGCCAGGTCTGGAAACGTATTCAGAGCTTTACGTGATGCGGAGCGCTTTGTGGCTCCCAGCAGAAAATGAATGGGCTGCACTACCACCTGGGTTCCAGCTGCTTCTGCAAGTACAGTAGCTACAGCGCTCCAGTACCTTTGTATGCTTGTGCATGTCCATACCATATGTGTGAATCTGGTCTCCGGGTCACGACATCTAGGATATCTGTCAGCAGATGTTGGGTACATGCACGCTAGCCTGTGAGGTGTGAGGGATGTGTAGTGCAGATAATTGAATTTGGTATCTTTCAACCTAGCGTTATTGGAGACCGTTTTTGGGTGGCCGAGACATTGTGCCCAGTGTTTATCTGATATACTGATTGCCAACTCAGTTTCCCAGTACACCCGCAATGCTGCCAACGCAGGTGTATCGTCCAGCCGTAGAGAGGTGTATATAGCCGTTACTGCATTTATGCCCCATCCATGTGTCACCAATGTCTGCAGGAGATGCGATGTGGGGGGCTCCGCTTGTTCATTACCCCATGTTTGTAAGAAGTGGCGCATAAGTAGGGCATGTAGGAGAAAGGAACCCTGTGGTATTTCATACATGTCCACTAGTGCTTCAAACGTTTGTAATTGTGAGTCTGCGTACATGTCTCCCCATGCATCCAACCCTAGCTCTTTCCAGATATCTAGCTCTAAGCGCCCATGGCAGGTAAATGTGCCGGGTAGGACTTCCAGCAGTAAGCTCGAGGCATATGGGGCGACCCGACCCTTTGGAAGCACATACTTGGACCAGCTACGTCTAGCCGCCATCATCAATATATTGCCACCTTGTTTCTGGGTCAGTGTAGCATTTCCCAACATCCATTCCAGTATTTTTGGAGGATCCCAGGATATGCAACTATGCTGCGGCACAGTAACGCTCGTAATTTGGATTTATATAATGCCACCCTGGCCCTGGAGTGTCTCCAAATGAGGGAGACCAAAAGAGATTCTAGATCTTTAAAGAGTTTCCGCGATAGGGGAGTATGTAAAAGAAGTATAGGAGACGTAGAAGTACCAGCATCTTGTAAATCACCACCTGTCCCATAGGAGATAAGGGGAGGCTTAACCAGAACGGAAGAGTTGATCGGGCTTTGGTAACAGCGAGCCCCAAGTTACCGTCTACCGTGTCCACCCCTGAGTGGTAGACCTGTATTCCCAAGTATTTAAAAGTATTGAACGCCCATTTCAATGACGCTTGAGGTGCGGATTGCCTCTGGATTAATGAAATTGGTGTCATTGGGTACCTCACCGCTTTTGTCCAATTAACTTGCAGCCCCAATACCATCACGTGATCGTTCAACAGGTCCAATCTGTTGAAGTACCTCAGTCCGGCCACTCAGGTAAATTAAGGTGTTGTCCTCATATAATGACACCATGTGCCATGGGCGGTCCGCATGTAATCCCCACTCCACGACCCGCTGTTGCAATCTACATGCCAGTGGTTCCATAGCCAAGGCAAAAAGTATCAGCGACAGTGGGCAACCTTGGCGTGTGCCTCACGCTATTGTGAAAAGTGAGGAGAAAACTCGACCCATCTTTACCCTGGCTTGCGGGCCGCAGTATAGAAATTGTATCCATCTTAAGAAGTTTGGACCAACGCCATACCCTGTTAACACCGTCAGCAAGTATTTCCACCTCAATGTATCAAAGATTTGTTGATATCTAGGGATGCTATCCATGGCATTTCTGCCTTCCTTTTGCCCACTCCAGCAGTGTAAATACACGTTGTAGGTTCAAGCCAGTATTTCTTCCTGGTATAAAACTGTTCAGGTCTTCATGGACCAGCAAAGTGACCGCCGCAATTAACCTATTCGCTAGTAGTTTCCCTAGGATCTTATAATCTATGTTCGGCATTGATAGAGGACAATACGATGCCATTAACAGAGGGTCTCTGCCTGGTTTCGGTAGAACCACCAGTGTCGCCCCTCTCAGGGTGGGCGGGAGCTCACCAGTCTCAAAAGCTACACCGTACATGCTGGCCAACCATGGTGCTAGTTGCTTAGAATATGTAGCATAAAACTCCGATGGCCAACCGTCCGTTCCCGGCGTCTTTACGGTTGCTAATTGCTCGATTGCCTCCGCTATCTCACCTACCAGGGTGTCGTAATGCTCTGGTATAATTTGTGGGAGTTGAATCCTGGCGAGGAAGCCTTGTGTGGTGTCAGGGTCCTGAAGGACTGGAGTTGCGTATAGTGTTGTATAGTATTCTAGGAAGGACTAATTAATCGCCTCTTGTGTATTCACAAGGGTCCCGGTGGATGTTTGTTGGCAGTAATAGGTGGTTGAGAGGTGTCTGATTTCAGTAGCCACGCTAGCAACTTGCCCACTTTGTCTCCCTCCTTATGCCTATACGCTAGGTATGTTTTGTAGTCTAGTGAACAGAGGTCATCTATCGCACCCTTGAATGCCAGTCGGGCTTGGGCCAGAGAAGGGCCAATTTGAGGGTAATTGGGAATGAGTTGCTTACATCTCTTTATTTCCGTTTCATGGGTCTGAACAGCTTCCGTCAGTGATTTACGAACGCCATACGTGGTTTTAATGGCATGCCCTTGGAGGACCGTCTTAAAAGCATCCTATTCAATTCCCACGGACGAGGCAGCGCCAGCATTTGTTGAAAAATATGCGTCAATGTGGTTCAAAAGAGTAGCCCGATATGATGAGTCAGCTACTGCGGCGCATGGCAATCGCCAGGTAGATATGTTAGGTCGTTGCGTGCCCCAGGACAGGCTAATTATTAATGGGTTATGGTCAGGTAGTGTTCGTGGCAAGTAGTCCGCCTGCAGTACATTGCATAATGCATTATCCAAACAGTATATAATATCTATCCTAGTGTATAAAGCATGCAGAAGGGGGGGTGGGAGCGGTCTAGGTCAAGATCACACACCCCATTAAAGTCCCCACCCCAATACATCGGGACCGTAGGATCTACCAGTAGGGATGGCGTGAGAGTTTGTACAAATAGGGATTGCCCTGAGTTCGGGGCGTATAAAGATATCAACGCCAGTGGGGATCCGTTCAATTTGTCCTCCATAACGGCATAGCAGCCCTTTGTGTCCATTCGGGATCGTGCAACCTGAAGCGGGGTTCCCGGAGCCAACCATATTAGCACCCCCCTTGCATAACCCGAATACATGGTGCCCAGGACCGTGCCCCTCCAGCGCTTACAAAGTGACGCAAGTGTTTGTGTGGTGGGGTGTGTTTCCTGTAACAATGCAAACGTGATTTTATGATTTTGTAGGTATTGGTACACTTTGCGTTGCTTGGCGCAGTCCGCCAGGCCCCTTACGTTCCAGGTCAGCAATTTAAAATCCTCCATCCTTATTAATCAACAGTGCAAAAAGTGTTTGGCACACTGGAATTCCATATCAACCAGTCCCCCCACCCCCTCCCGCACCCCAGCCCCCACACATGACATAAGATTGCAATTGCAGCCCACGTCTTCCATAATATACAGGCAATGAGAGAGATCGACTTAGTGAATCTAAGGAAAAAAGAGAAAAAGCCCCAACATCCCACCCTAGGCCGGTTTGCCAACGGGCAATTGGCCATTCACACTAGAATGCAATGCAAACGTGTAGAAAAATAACACATAGCAATTAAAACAAAAATTAAGTTTTTGGTGCTGTGTCAGCTACTTATTGCTCGCTGTAGGGGAAGCCGCATCGATGTGCCGTCTCTCGTCTCTCAGCCCGGTAGCTTGTACAGGTGCATGTGGTGTATAGTCCAGGCAAAGAAAGCCTCAATAAAGCCCAGAGTGTTCATCCCAGGGCGTCCGCTGTCTATGGGGTGAGGGCCGGTGTGCCCCCGCCAGTGCCTCCATTTCTAAGTCCGTGAGAGGCAGCGTTTGATCCATTGTCACGTCTGAGTCTGAGTCTGGTCTCTGGGAGGATGATGAGGGGCTCCCTATGCGTTCCGCTGTCTTGATGGCTTGAGCGCGCTCCTGCGCTAACTGGGCTTTTGTTGGTCGGCGGTTCCGTCTTGCACCGTGGCCTCTTCGGGGTTCAACCAGCTTCCAGGCTTGATTGGAGTCCATCGGTGGTGAGGGAGGCCCATGTGCCAGGCCTTGCTGTTCTATCATGTCCAACTTCCTCAGGTGTGTTGCAAAACACCATGCCCTCCTTATGACAGATGCACAGGCGTGCCGGATATTGAAGTGAATACTGGATGTCATTGTCTCTCAAGCACTTCTTAACCTACAGATAGGAGGAGCGACAACGTTGTACTAGCAGAGTATAGTCTGGGTAGATATGGACCATAGAGTTGTCGATTTGCCATGGGCCTCAAGCCCAGGTGACCTACAATATGTGGTCCCTATCCCGAAAGTTTAACAGTCTTGCCACTACCGGTCTGGGATAAGTGCCGGGACGCGGGGGCCCCCCGGTACCCTATGCACGCGCTCTATGGAGAAGAACTTTGAAATCTTGCCCTGCAGGATATCTCGTAAGAGCCATTCTTCCAGGTACTATTCCATGTTGGGGCCCTCTGCTTGTTCTGGAAGACCCACAATGCATATGTTATTCTGGCGTGAGCGCCTCTCCTGGTCCTCCACGCGCTCTGTCAGGTAATCCACCTCCTGCTGAAGGGACTGCCGCTGGGTGGTCGTCGCGATCACTGTATTGCGCAGCGTCGCTAGTCCAGATTCGGGTTCCTCCACCCTGCCCTTCAATTTCTTGTGGTCTTCCCGAAGATAACCCATGTCAATGCTCAGGGAGTCAATCTTCGTACTTAGGGTGGTTTTTATGTCTAGGATCGCCGCCAGTAGTTCGTCAAATCTATGCGAGTGATAGTGACGGTCTGCCGATGTGGAGTGCCCCGAATGCCCCTGCTTTCTTCTTACCCGGAGGGACCATTTTCATCTCTGGCGGCTGTGCCTTGGGCTTCTCCACTCTGGGTTTGCCCATTATGTCGCTGGCAGGAGGTAGAGGCCCAAGTACAGAGGGCCGAATGTGATATAGGAAACTGCGTTAAGGTCTGGGACACGAGCTCTTGTGGCTCCAATGACGCGTCTGAGGACGCTGGGTTTTTATGCCAGCCTGTGTAGAAAGGGTGCCCCCCGCCCTCTGCTGCTAGATCAAGAAGAGTGCGAGTGAAATGTGTCACGTGAGGCCAGATTATAGGCACCTCTCTGTTATGACAAGCCTGTCAAGGGGACACACTCCCAGGAAGCACCGCTAAGGAATCCAGAGCTATGTGGCCTTATAAGGCTGTGAGCCATCGTCCACAAGAACACCATCCGCATCACGACCAACTCCGACGACACCCTCACAGCCGCCGAACATCTTCACCTCCAGATACACACCGACCCCAAGACCACACTCAGAGGCACCCTCATCTACAGACCCCCAGGACCCCGCACTCAATTCAGCGAAGACATCGCAGACTTCATCAGCCCACACACCCTCCCCTCCGCTGACTACATCCTCCTAGGGGACCTCAACTTCCACCTGGAGAACAACAACGACAACAACACCACCACCCTGCTGGACAACCTCGCCAACCTCTGACTCAAGCAACTGGTGAACACCCCCACCCACTACGCCGGACACACGCTTGACCCAGTCTTCTCCTCCAGCAAGTACATCTCCTTCAGCCACTCCACCGGACTCCACTGGACAGACCACAGCTGCGTCCACTTCAGCTTCAGAAGAACCACGACTCACCACCACCCGCAACAGGTTCCCCGCAGGAGCTGGAACAAGATCACCACCGACCCGCTCACCACTTCACTGAGCCAGAACCCTCCCGCCAGCTCAACGGACCCCAACCAAGCAGCCAACAACCTCACACAGTGGATCACCAACTGCGCTGACGACCTCGCACCTCTGAAAAACCATCCCAGCAGGCCCGGCAGCAAGAAAGCCTCCTGGTTCAACGACGACCTCAAGAACTCCGAGAAGAACTGCCGTACCTTCGAGAAAGCCTGGCGAAAAAACCCGACTACAGACAACATGACCGCCCTCAAGCACGCCTCCCACAAACACCACCACCTGATCCACACCACCAAGAGGACAGCATTCAAGGAACGACCAGACAACAACGCACACAACAGCAAGGAACTCTTCAGCACCGTCAAAGAGCTCTCCAACCCCAACGCCGGAAACAACGACATCACTACCTCACAAGACCTCTGTGACTCACTCGCCTCGTTCTTTCACCGCAAGATCGCCGAGATACACAACAGCTTCGGCGCACAGACCACGCACCCAACCACCGAACTGACGCCCCCCACCACCACCCTCCGCGCCTAGACCCCGGTCAGCACCAAAGACACCATCCACACGATGAACACCATCCACTCCGGATCACCAACCGACCCATGCCCCCACCACGTCTTCAACAAGGCCGACTCCGTCATCGCACCCCAACTCCGGAACATCATCAACTGCTCCTTCAACACTGCCACCTTCCCGGAGAGCTGGAAGCATGCCGAACTCAGCGCCCTCCTGAAGAAACCATCAGCAGACCCCACCGACCTCAAGAACTACTGCCCCATCTCGCTCCTCCCGTTTCCTGCCAAAGTCATCGAGAAGACCGTCAACAGACAGCTTGCCGCCTTCCTCGAGACGAACGGATCCCTCGACCACTCGCAGTCCGGCTTCCGAGCCAACCACAGCACCGAGACCGCCCTCATGGCTGCCACTGACGACATCCGAGCCCTGCTCGACAACGGGGAAACAGCGGCCCTCATCCTCCTGGACCTCTCCGCAGCGTTTGATACTGTCTGCCACCGCACCCTAGTGCAGCGCCTCAGCAACATCGGAATCCAAGAGAAGGCACTAGATTGGATCATCTCGTTCCTCGCCGGAAGAACCCAGAGAGTCCGCCTCCCCCCGTTCAGATCCGAGGCCACCGAAGTCATCTGCGGCGTACCACAAGGATCATCACTCAGCCCCACCCTCTTCAACGTCTACATGAGCCCCCTCGCAGCCATCGCACGCCAACACAACCTCAACATCATCTCCTACGCCGACGACACCCAGCTGATCCTCTCCCTCACCAACAACCCAGCCACCGCCAGAACCAACCTACACGAAGGGATGAAAGACGTAGCCGAGTGGATGATGAACAGCCGCCTGAAACTGAACTCAGACAAGACGGAAGTCCTCATCCTTGGATCATCACCCTCTGCCTGGGACGACTCCTGGTGGCCCCCTGCCCTGGGCAGCGCACCCAAACCTACGGACCACGCACGCAACCTGGGCTTCATCCTGGACTCCTCCCTCTCGATGACCAGACAAGTCAACGCCGTCTCATCATCATGTTTCAACATCCTACGCATGCTCCGAAAGATCTTCCGATGGATCCCCACCGAAACCAGGAAGACGGTCACCCAGGCTTTCGTCACCAGCCGACTGAACTACGGAAACACCCTCTACACCGGAACCACAGCCAAACTACAGAAAAGACTCCAACGCATCCAGAACGCCTCCGCACGACTCATCCTGGACATCCCCCGACACAGCCACATCTCCGGACACCTGAGAGACCTGCACTGGCTCCCCGTCAGCAAAAGAATCACGTTCCGACTCCTCACCCATGCACACAAGGCCCTCCACGACCTGGGCCCCAGGTACCTCAACAACCGCCTGACCTTCTACACTCCCACCCGCCAGCTAAGATCGACCAGCCACGCCCTTGCCGCCGTTCCACGCATTCGAAGAGCCACCATGGGAGGAAGATCCTTCTCCTACCTGGCAGCCAAGACTTGGAACTCCCTCCCCATCCACCTCCGTCTGACCCAAGACCACCTCTCCTTCAGGAAGCAACTCAATACCTGGCTGTTCGAGCAGTAGCGGACCCCCCTCCCCCTAGCGCCTTGAGACCCTCCGGGTGAGTAGCGCGCTATACAAATTTCTTGATTGATTGATTGTGAGCAGGCAGTCCGGCGCTCCATCTCCTTCAACAGGAGTATGACCGGGGGCTAAATGGGGATCTTACTGGCGCTGTTGGTGGATCCATGTAGCTACTGGCCATTTAGTTGATGTTTGTAAAGTATGCAGGCCAAGGGCAGTATGTGTGTGCCCCCATTGTGTGCGGGGGGCTAGGTAATGTCTCACTGCTCAGCCATCTGAGGGAGAAGATTAAGGTGCCAGAGCCACGGTCCACTCGCTGCCTCCGCCACAACCACAGGGGGGTCGCAGCGCTCTCTCACCTACATGGTGTTCCCGGTCACGAGCTGTCCCCGGGCTGCCATTCCTGCCCAATCATGAGGTACAGAGCTCAGCGCGCCGGCAGTAGCGAGTCTCGTTAAAAAGGGGCTGCATTGGCATTGCACTCTCCCGGCGGCAGAATTGTGAACGGTGAACTCTGGCCTCCCAGCGGGTGAAGTTTTAAAACGGGTCCCGCCGTTGTCGCGAGGCGCCGATCCATGGTGCAGTGATATTGCGGGATCTGTGTATTGCGGCCGACGCTGAGTCCCTTTGTCTCCGGCCGGGGTCCAGGGTTATGTGGGATGCACTCTGTTCCGTACGGTGCACCAGGCACCCGCTGCCCTGTAGAGCACTCGATAGCATTAAGCGACGTGGAGAAGTGCGCAGGGGGACTTCCGCCACTGAAACAGCAAGGGTTTCTCTACTACGGCAGGGGATTTTAGGATTTTTCCGGCGGGCTGGATGCGGAGCTTAGAAAAGCGCGTCCGCTCTATCCGCCATTTTGGCCACGCCCCCAAAAATGAAACTGAACTTAAACTGTTAATCAATCATTTATCCTCCTCAGCCAACTCTTCCACACAAAGGATTTCTAACTGTCCACCTCCCCCAGTGCAGGCAGGATTTGTAGCCCATCTCCTTAACCATTTCAACTAATGTATTTCCCCCCTGTAATATGTTTAACTATGATATCTTCTATATATCCTACTACAGTCCCAATACTTGTTGTTTTACTAATTGTTAACCCTTCCTTACTATAGTCCTGTCTTTGTGTTTTTGTTGGTTATGTTCTTTCCAGGCTCCCGACGTATTCCATTTTTTAGTAGTGATACGCTGAGCGTATACCTTCTCAATGCTTTTTCCTACTCTAGTCAATCTAGACCTTTTAAGGTTGGGGTCTGCATATTTGTGTGGCCCCTTTTTGTGTGCTGCCCTTTTTGACCTTTCTCCTGACATTCCCCAACCTCCTAATGGGTATGTGAAGAAGTGGGATCTTCTGGAATGTGTGATACATAGTTTGGCTGAATAAAGTAGCAAGCATATTAGTTTTTTTTCTTCTTTTTCTGAGTTCTATATAGCGCAAACTTGACCCGAAGGTATCAGAGAAGGTTACATGAGCACCAGTTGCGTTACAGAAGGACACATTCATTTTTGTTTGGCATGGGGAGATTAAGTGATTTGCCCAGAATCACAGGAGGTTCAGTGTCGCTGCTGAGACTCGATCCTGGTTCCCCAGATTCGAGGTCGCACACCCTAGCCATTTGGCCACATCCTCTCCAGTTCTTGGCCCTCTGTTTGTTTACTCTTCATACACAAATAATCTGGTTATGGGGAACACATCATAGTCTTTATAAGTTATATATAACGGGCATTTATATACTCCAAGGTATGGCTATGCTAAATTATCTAGTCAAGCCTCTCTCTAAGTGTTCCTCATTTAAAAATGATCAACCATCCCCAACTAATCTCACCCCTCCAAGGAGGAAAAAAGTGGGAGAAAAGTCAGAAATTGCCTCATGTAAGCACCATCCATGGAGCTACTGGTTGGTACTCACCAGTTTGCTTGTTCTGTCGTCCTTTTTTTTTTTTTTATTTTTAAGTTTCAACAAAAACTTTATTCAGCGGGAAGAAATAATACACAGCCCCTGTGCCTACAACCAACTAGTGGCCGGCGGCGTAGTATGCGAGATGCAAAATGGTAGTGTACACAGCTATCCGCCTACAACCCGCTAGGGGCCGGCAGCGTCACAAGCACTGTCGACACAAGGACTGGTAGTCGATGGGCTGTAACAAGCTCAGTGTCGTGTACTCTGTCTTCTATCAGTGACCCTAGGAACATGCAGAATTTATGTATTTAGGAAGATCCGAAGAGCGTAGTGGCTCCCTATGGCATATCTTCAACACTTAATACATCGTAAGCACAGTGGTAAACCCATAGTTGTAGGAAGCGTCGTGTGCGGGAACCGTCCTCCCCCACCTCCCGGGACAGACGAGCGGGCCATAACAGCCATAAGCCAATCCGCCCGGTGTCAACGGGAGTGCCGGTCCGCAGGGCAGGAGTAAGCTAAGCGAACAGGGGACCCCGACCAAGTCTCCACCATTACCCCTTCGAGCTTTGCAATCCAGTGGAGTTAAGGGCTATGGGCTTGAGCGATGGATCATCTGGGGGCATGCTATGTCTGCGGATGCGCTAACAGGTAGGTTGTGAGAGGACTCCAAATATCTACTGGTCTGGACGCTGAGGGCAAGAGTTCTGCATATCTAATCAGGGTGTCCTGACACTGTACCATGTCTTTGATCCAGTCTTTGAATTTAGGAGCCCTGCCTCTCCCCCACCTACATGCTATGAGTCTCTTCGCTATGAGAAAAGCAACCGTGGTAAACCTGCGAACTGGTTTCTTAACGTTTTTTGTGTAGCCCAGGAGTGCCTGCGTCGGAGAGGGTGTCAGAGGGACAGCAATCATCTCTGAAATGCCAGAGTATACCTGACACCAATAGTCGACAACTTCCCGGCAGTTCCAAGCCATGTGCAGAAAGTCTGCTTCCGGTGAACGGCAGCGCCAACAGAAATCATCCTCTCGCAGGCCCATCCTACACATGTGAGCAGGAGTGCAGTAAAGTCTATGCAGGAACTTGTAGTGGATAACCCGAAATCTACTGCTGGAAGAGATCTGCTCGGTCTGCAGGCAGCAAAAGTTCCAGACCTCATCTTCAATGGGTACCCCTAATTCTGCTTCCCATTTTGTTCGTGCTCTGCAGGGTGCCAAATCAGGTGTAGCGTGTAGTGAGTGATAAAGCTTGGAGACCGCGTGCGCTGGAGTGGTAGCCTTTAGCAATAGGTGTAAAGGGTCTAAGGTGGGTGGTTCATACGGGAATCCCTCCGTGAGTGTTCGGACGCCACTGCGGAGTCGAATGTAAAGAAATGTGTCCATTGGGGTAGGTGTGTTATCGGCTGAGATGTGTGCTAGTGAACGAAACTGCCCGTCTGTATAGAGGTCGCCCCAAGTCTTAATATTAAGTTTGTCCATAAACTTCTGAAATAATCGTTCCTGCAGAATGGGTAACTTAGGATGGTAAGCCAGGGGAAGCAATGGGGAATATATCAAGGACGTGCTGAGTTTTTTTGCAATATGTTGCCATGCTAGAACTGAAGTGGATACTGTAGTATGGTGCTCAGCTCTCGCCTCTGGTGCACTAAATAGGGCACCTTCCAATGGGATGGGGTCCGCCAGCCAATGTTCCACTGCTATTTGCGGCATAAAGGGGGTGGGGTGAAACCAGTGATATACATAGTGCGCCTGAGCACTATAGTAGTAGAGTTCAAACTCTGGTATATCAAAACCCCCCTGCGCGAATGGGCGGGTTAAGACGTCCCAGCCCAGGCGTGGTCGCTTCCCCCCCCAAACCACCCGAATAAGCTCGGAGCGCAGCCGTTGGAAGAAAGTCTTGCCCGGATAATATGGAATATTTAAGAAGAGGTAAAGGAGTTTGGGAAGTACCACCATCTTAATGAGAGAGGCACGGCCTGCAAAAGAGAGCGGCAGCGTGATCCATCTGGTCACACAAGTTTGAATGTGATCAAATGTGCGGCCGTAATTCATTCGCATCAACTCTTCCCGATCACGAGAGAGCAGTATGCCTAGATATCGGACCTCATCTTCGCACCACTTCAGTGGATAATCAAGGTGGAATGGCTGGGCAGCCGCGGTGAGCGGAAAGATAGTGGACTTACCCCAATTAATATGGATACCGGACATGCCCGCAAACCGAATGAACTCCCTCAAGATAGGGTTGAGGTTGGCAGCAGGATCGCGGAGGTACAACGTGATGTCATCCGCGTACAACGATATGAGTACCTCTCGCTGCAGGCAGCGCAGAGCCTTGTCCCTGTGATGCTGTCGGAGCCTAGCAGCCAACGGCTCCATCGCTATGGCGAACAGCAATGGGGACAAGGGGCACCCCTGTCGTGTCCCCCGCGATATAGAAAAGGCCTCGGATATTCGACCGTTCACTCCCACCCGAGCCACCGGCTGACTGTAAAGGATACCCATCCACTGCGTGAATCCGATCGGCATCCCCATATTGCGCAGGATACATTGGAGATAGTCCCATTCCAGGGAGTCAAATGCCTTAGTGGCGTCCAAAAAGACTGCCACCAGTGGCAAACCAGGGTCTACATTCTGCAATATTGAGAAGAGGGTCCGGAGGTTGTGGGAGGTGGCCCTGCCTGGGACGAATCCCGCTTGATCCGACAGCACCAGACCTCCCAGCAGCAACTGTAATCGATTGGCCAAGACTTTGGTCAGAATCTTAGCATCGCAGTTGATTAGGGAGAGGGGACGGTATGAGTCGCAATATTGAGGTGGTTTCCCGGGTTTCAGCAGAGAGGTAATCAGAGCTTCCTGCATTGACGGGGGAAGTGCACCGGATTCGTAAGCCTCCATATAAACTTCGCGTAGCACTGGTGCGAGGATATCCACATATGCTTTGTAGAAATCCATGGGCAAACCATCCAGGCCGGGCGCCTTGCCCGGCGCCATCTGCCCAATTGCGTCTCTAATTTCCTCCAGGCTTATGGGTTCCGCTAGGAACTCCCGCTGACGGTCCGACAACCATCCCAATGTGAGTTCCCTCAAATAGTCATCCATATCGAGTTCACCTGCTCTGGTGGTAGAGTAGAGGGCCGAGTAGTGGGCAGTGAAGGCATCCAGGAGCGATTTCGTGTCTCGCAAGGGTGCCCCTTCGTCGCTCTCTAGTTCCAGTACATAATTTGAGTTCCGCGGGGGGCGAACCACTCCCGCCAGGAATCTCCCGGGGCGCTCTCCTTCCCCATAAGCTCTCGCTCTGAAGTATTTACCCCTGAAATTAACCTCTCTCTCCGCGGTGGACTTGTACTCCGACAGGGCCGTCCGGTACTGTGCCTGCGCAGCCGAGCTAGTGGCATAGTCTGGTTGAGTTTCCAATGTGTGCAGTGTGGTTTCTAATTTGTGCAGTGTGGTACGTAGGGCTCGCAATACACCGGAGCTCTTAGAGATACAAACACCCCTCACTGTGACCTTCAGCGCCTCCCACAGGGTGGCGACTCGTTCCACCGACCCCCTGTTGTGCAACAGGAAGTCCTCAATGTCTTGCCCTAGTTCTGTGCGGAACAGCTCGTCAAGTAGAATGTTGGGTTGGAGTCGCCAGGAGGGCGACCTCCCCATCACGTCAGGTAAGCGGAATGTAGCCAGCACCGGGGAGTGGTCAGAGAAGGTACGGCCTACATGTTGTGCTGTGACCAGTGAGGGAGCTAAATTTCTGGAAATCAACAGGTAATCTAGTCTGGCCCAAGTGGCGCGTGCAGTGTTCCAGTGTGTGCCCTCCTTCTGAGTCGGATGTAAGTGACGCCAAGCGTCTATGAGTTCCTGTGTTGCGCAAATGTCACGCAAGTATCTGTGTGTGTTGGTGTAGTGCAGTGTAGAGGGATTGGACCTATCTAGCACAGGGTCAAGCACCGCGTTGAAGTCGCCCCCCCCATACAAGGTGTGTGGATCCCACTTCCCCGATTTTGCTCCAGAGGGCAATAAAGCTGCTAGGGTCATCACAGTTGGGGCCATAGGAGCAGGCCAGGGTGATAGTTTCAACCCCTATCCTTCCCCATGCCACACAATATCGTCCCTCCTTATCGGCCACGCTGCCCAGGGGAGTATAGGGGACCCCTCTTTTTATCAGAATTGCGGTGCCTCTCGCATAGGACGAGTAGGGCGCAAAAATAGAATGTGTCGCCCATCTGGCGGCGAATGTGCCACCGCGGTGAGGATCCATATGGGTCTCTTGTAAGAAGACTACCTGTGCCCTTAATCTGTCTAACGCTCCTAAGATGTGTCTCCGCTTCCTCGGGTCTCCCAAGCCTCTAACATTCCAGGTGATAGCAGAGAGTATCCCCCCACTATCTATGTCAGTGTTCACGGCTTGACCTATGTCTGCAGATGATGGAAGAATCGGTCAGGGAGCGTACCACACAAGTTCCTCCCGTATGCCACTGTATTTTGAAAGTGTCAGATGGTGCAACAACACTATGCATGTTGACTTTCCCCGAACTGAATTCAAACAAACCCAATACAACCCTTTGAAACCCTTCCCACCCGCCCACTCCGACATCCCAAACATGCCGAGCATCTCCCCCACCCCCAATAAACTCACAATACCAAGTCATTACCCTACTGGGGAACACCCAATTGGGGGACACAAGGGGTCCGGACCTGCCTTTCACCTCCCCCGATATTTCACCCGCTGTCCGCCAGGCTCGTGAGCCAGCGGAAGGCGCGGGAAGGGGAGGCAAATGCCGGGGCGAGGTCATCGTTGAGTAACATCTAGGGAAAACATGAAAGTGACAAAGTCCGGCGAGCAGCAGCTCGTCGCGCGAGGGTCAAGGCACAGTCCAATGCGACCAGCGGGCACCCTGGCCTAAGCTCACGGCGTGAGCGAAAGTAGAACCGGAGCAACATGATGGGCCTGACTGATGGCCATGACGTTTTGTGATCAGTCCAATGCAGAAGTGGGCGATCGGGAGCCAGCCCTCCCCGCTGGGGACCCGGCAGACCCCCGGGAGCCCCTGTGGTCTTTGAGAAATAGTTCCACTTGAGAAGGGTCCTGAAAAATGTGAGGCTTGCCAAGATGAACTACCCGTAGGCGAGCCGGGTACTGCATGGAGTACTGAATTCCACTTTGGATCAGGCGTTTCTTGACCGGCCCAAATTTACGGCGCGCATCTTGCACAGATTGAGTAAAGTCTGGAAAGAAGGAGAGTGTAGTGTTTTCAAATTGGACAGGTTGTTTCTCCCGGGCTAGTCGAAGTAGGGTATCGCGATCCCTATAGTTCAGGAATCTGATGATGATAGGCCGTGGGGGGGCCCCGGGTATAGGACGAGGGCCCAAGGTACGGTGGGCTCGCTCGACCACCAATTGCGGAGAGAAGGCGGATGCGCCAAACAGATCGGTCAAGAGCTTTTCAATGAAGATTTCCATTTTGCCGACAAATGTCGTCTCCGCCAGACCAATAAGGCGCACGTTATTGCGGCGCGACCTCGCCTCTAAGTCCTCGTTCTTGTCGGCGATCACCTTTAGTAATTTCTCCATGTGCGATACTTTAGTGGCAGTGCCTGTAGCCCCATCCTCCAGCCCAGAAATCCGTTGCTCAGACTCTTTAACCCGTTCCTCTTGTTGGTCAAGCCTATGCACTACAGAGTCTAAGCGCCGAGACATACCGTCTATTTTCGTGTCAATGGATGTAAGGCTAGTTTGCATATTGAGCAGGAGTGCCTTCCAGTCTACGTCTTCAGCGTCTCCCCCATCAGAATCGCCGTCCCCAGGTGGAGGGCCGCGGGTTTTTTTTCGAAGGGGAGTCGGGACTGCTTAGTGTCTGTTTTCCCCATTGTGGCCAGGTATAGGGACAAATTTGCCTCTAGGTCGCCAGTACGGGGGACACGTGCCGGAGCTGGTAGGATCCCGGTGTATATTGTGGGAGAAATAGCCCAAAACCCGGAGCCACTGCCACACTCGTAGTTTGCCAAGAGGGAAAAAAGCACGATGTCACCAATGTGTAATGCTCCCCCACAGAAAGCGTGAAACACAATGTCCCATCTAAAAGAGGAGCACCCGCCTCCGGCCGCCACTCCGTCGGGCTCACTCCGTGAAGGTTCCCTGGGGGCCCCGCAACTTCGATCCGTCCGGCCCGGTGAGAGGAGCCACCCCCTCTAATGGCGTGTGTCTGCAACGTACTATTCAGCAATGGTGGGGCAGAAAGGCCTGTGGCAGCATTCACTGTGAGGCCCCGGCCGCGTCGAGGTGCCAGGTGGTGACAATCAGTCTCTCCCCCTGGACGTCAGCAACGTGCGTGGATCAGGAGGGGGGAGGGGAGGCCACAGGGATTTGGTTCGAACCGCACCTTAAGGGACAGCTCCGGGCTGGTATCGCACCTCTCCCCCCCCGTCCGTGGGTGTGGTGATCTGATAGATTACGGCCGTTTTGCAGCTCGGAGCCCCCAGCAGCGTCCCAGCTCGTCACCGCCTTACCGGCATTCCAGCAGGTCCGCTTCAACCATCGGAGAGGCCGACCTCAGCGCCAACCTCCGTCACGCACCGCGGCCCTCTGAACACGTGTAATCCTCGGTGTCGCGTAGATCCTCGCGCCGGCCTCCACGCTCCGGCCGGCGTTCAGCTGCAGCCGTCGGAACTTTCGGCGGCGATTTCTGCCACTCCGCCAGTCAGATCGACTCCAGACTCGCCACAGACACGCACCAGCTTCTGCCCAACACCCGGCGTCTATGAGGAGTTAATTTCCCTGATGTAGGATGGGCTAACGAAGTAATAACTCGCCCGGCCGGCGAGAGCCTCACAGGTGTGCGGCCATTGCAGTCCGGCGCCCTCTAGCGCCCCCTTGTTCTGTCGTCCTTGACAACTTTCTTGACAGAAAGGAAAAGAGTGTGACCTAATCCTTAGACTCATGTGAAGTGATGAAAAAATATAGTACTAGCGTGTAAATGATAGTGTCATCTATTGTACATCTAAGCCCCGTCGTGTAAAGGAGTGAATAAATCTCCTAATTAAAAGTGAGTTATGAACATCTATTCCACACATACTTTATTTCCATAGTGTCCACACTCAATTTAAAGAAGCTGCATGTTTAGACCATCTTAGCTTGAACAGCCGACATGTTTCATTGCCCAAACACTTTTTGGCAATTTCATCAGGGCACGGGGACGCATCTCAACCTCTCAGATGCTTTTGAAATCTGTAATGGTTGATAAATAAAGGTATGATAGTGCTAGAGACAAGCAGAAAAGAACACTAACACTGTGAACGGTTATCATATGCTGACACACTTCAATAAGCAACACAACTTGTATTTTGTGTTTTCGAATATTGCTATAATTACCTGGTGGTTGCCAGGTGGACTCCTACCAACAACACACCATCAGTGCAACAATACTGGCCGCTTGTAGTCGTACTGTACAATAAAGGCAGGCTCCATCTTTCAACAGCCTCAAAGCCACTCACCCACATTTCGAACCCTGCATCATCAGTATATATCAAGATGTCCGGACACCACTCCAGGATGGAATAAGAGCTTAGTACCACACTTTGAGTGGAAGACCTTAAGAGACAAGCTAGACTGTAGAGAGACAGGGCAGGGGAATAAAGTATATGTCCTTTCTATTTAAGTTTAAGGTGGATATACATCGGTGGGAGACACTAAATAATTGCCTACATACCCATGACCCAGTGGAGACTCGTCCTACTCCATAGACATGCATTGGGGCTCTCCCCAGGTATAATCGCCCTGGTTTGCGCATCTCACACTTCGGTTCCACCCCTTAGAGGCTGATGTACCTCCAGCCAGGGCAAAGGCAAGTAATAAACGCCATGTAGATATGACCTCCTTACAGTGTGTCATAACTAATGCAGATGACATTACTTGCCCACCCTAGTCCATTCGATAGAATCACTCAGACCCTCCTTGCCTGCTTTTTCAGAGGAAATCTAGCCAGCCTCCTTTTGGACCAACAGGTTCTTAATAGTATGTGCTTCCACTAATACTCTTTCCAATACTGTCCAGTTTAAATCCATGCAGTCATGGTTAGCTTCTTGAAAGTGGCGGACAAGACGGCTAGTGAGTTTTCTTGCCTTGAGGGTGCTAATGTGTTCTTGAACTCGCACCTTAATTTTCCTTGAGGTCAGGCCAATACAATGTAGCACGCACGCACAAATGAGACGATCAATAACATTGGTGGTGTTACAATTGCTGAACTTAATTTGGAATCAGGTCCTCCCACCAAGACGACACTTTTGGATGCTTGAGTCAGGTTGCACACTGTGCAATTCCCACATAGGAGATGTCCAGACGGGATCCCTGTTTCCTGTTTTCGTGGATTATATTGACAAGTGTGGACCAGCTGGTACCTCAAATTAGTAGCTCTTTTAAAGGCAAATCTTGGTTGGGGCATTTTCTTCGGACCTGTGTCCAACAGATGCAAATGTTTCCTGATGATTTGTCTGATTTTAGTAGCCAAGGGGTCGAAGGTGGTCACTTCTGGTAGGCACTCGTCTTTAGTTTTGCTACTCATTTCCAGGAGAGCCTCTCTTGGGGTACTTAATGCTCTCTTGCGTGCCCTCTTGATTATCTTAGAGGGGTACGCTCATTCCCTAAGGCAATGAGCAAGACACTCAGATTGTGCAGCTTACACGTCTGTATCCATACAGTTCCTGCGATATCTGAAAAACGGACCCACCGGGAGATTACCCCGCAATGCCCTGGGATGGAACGGCCAATAGTGAAGTAGCGAGTTTCTATCTGTCGGCTTCTGATGGACAGTAGTGCATAGTTTCTGGTCCTTTGCTGTAATGTCCAGGTCCAAATAAATTACTGATCGTCTATCTATATTCCATGTGAAAAGTAGACAGCTATCGACTTCATTCAGCCATTGTAATAAGTCAAGTAATCGATCCTCAGGTCCTGTCCAAATACACAGCATGTCATCAATATATCTCCTCCAGAGAGATATATATTGACAAAATTGATTAGAGACATAGGTGCCGATTACGATCCTGGAGAAACCGGGTATGAACCGTCGGTCGGAGCGTATTCTCCGTCCGACTCGTACCCGGTTGCAAAACTTTACAAACATGAAAGTACGATTCGCACGGAAACACCATTTCCGTACAAGTCGTACAAAACACCGACCGACGAAAATATACATACGAATGTGATCCGGGAATGCTCCGACGTGACGTCGGGATGCTTTCAGGCAGTGTTTCACGACCCAGGAAGTACGAATCGAACCGACAGCAGTCCGGACGGCAATATTTTTACGGCACCCAAAAAATGTGCCGGAGAAGCGAAGTATGCCATGAAACGACCAGATTAGGGGCCCCGGTACGCGCCGTACCCCCCCCAGCCCCCGTGAGTATGCGCCGAACCACCCCCCCAGCCCCCGTATGTACGCGCCGATCCACCCCCCCAGCCCCCGTATGTACGCGCCGAACCCCCATGTATGTACACCCGTGTACGTACGCGCCGTACCCCCCGTGTATGTACACCCGTGTACGTACGAGTCGTACCCCCCGTGTATGTACACCCGTGTACGTACGAGTCGTACCCCCCGTGTATGTACACCCGTGTACGTACGAGTCGTACCCCCACCCGTGTATGTACGGTGCGTACCCCCAGCGCTACGCTCAGATGCTTTTTAAATCTGTAATGGTTGATAAATAAAGGTATGATAGTGCTAGAGACAAGCAGAAAAGAACACTAACACTGTGAACGGTTATCACATGCTGACACACTTCAATAAGCAACACAACTTGTATTTTGTGTTTTTGAATATTGCTATAATTACCTGGTGGTTGCCAGGTGGACTCCTACCAACAACACACCATCAGTGCAACAATACTGGCCGCTTGTAGTCGTACTGTACAATAAAGGCAGGCTCCATCTTTCAACAGCCTCAAAGCCACTCACCCACATTTCGAACCCTGCATCATCAGTATATATCAAGATGTCCGGACACCACTCCAGGATGGAATAAGAGCATAGTACCACACTGGGGGTACGCACCGTACATACACGGGTGGGGGTACGACTCGTACGTACACGGGTGTACATACACGGGGGGTATGGCGCATACGTACACGGGTGTACATACACGGGGGGTACGGCGCGTACGTACACGGGTGTACATACACAGGGGGTACGGCGCGTACGTACACGGGTGTACATACACGGGGGGTTCGGCGTGTACATACGGGGGCTGGGGGGGTGGTTCGGCGCGTACATACGGGGGCTGGGGGGGTTGTTCGGCGCGTATGTGGGCACATGTCTCCATGGTTGCTATGGGAGTTCGGTGCGGACAGTGTATTTTCCATACGGTTGTGACATCGGACGCACGGGATGGATCGTACTTGCGCGGTCGGACTTCACTTTTCACGTTTGTACGGTAAATCGTCCGAGGACGTGTCGGACACATTTTCCGACCCGAAGACGTGTGGGGAATTATTCCCAATGCGATTCGTATGGAGTTTTTCCCATGCGAATCGTACTTGGCAGTTTGTACGGCACTTGTACGATTCGTACGGTAAAAAGACCGGATACGAGTCGTACGGGGAACATTTTTCCAGGATCCTAATCGGCACCTTAATGTATAAAATTCTCTTCAAATTGACCGACATAGATACATACCAGGCTTGGGGCAAAAGTTGCCCCCATTGAGGTCCCAGGGATTTGAAGGTACAACTGATTCTTCTAGCCAAAGAAATTCCTAGTGAGAGCCAATTTGATACACTTAAGAACAAAAGACGGTGGTGTATCATAGAACCAATCACGTCCCCCAAGTGCACACGCTGCTGCCACCAGTGTGGCATCTTGGGGAATGCTGGTATATAATGATTCAATATCGATAGTAACCAGGAACTGATTGGATGGATCATATTCCAAAGGCTCCAGAACGTTAAGGATATCAGTGGTATCCTGCACAAAAGATGGTTGATCGATGATGGTCTCACTTAGAAAGAAATAGGCAAACTGTGACAAGGGTTCCAGCAATGATTGAATATCCGACACAATTGGGCGTCCAGGGGGTGGACGTTGAGCATTATGAATTTTAGGCAGAATGTAGAATGCTGGAGTTCTTGGTTTGGGAATAATCAGGAACTCAGCTTCTTTGTGAGTTATCCATTTCTTTTTCTTGGCATCTGAAATCACTGCCCTGATTAGATCTTGAAGTTCACCAGTAGGGTCTCTCATGATTGGTATGTCGTGTGAACATGCCCACAACAGGCTCAATGCCTCAGTTTCATAGCCGTCAAAGTTGAGGACCACAATCGCACTGTCTTTGTCAGCTGGTTTTATTATTATTTTCTCATTTGCCTATAAAGATTTGATTGCTTTCCAATCAGTTTTAGTCATATTCTGGAAAGCATGTTACCCGAGCGACTCCAAATTAGTGATATCTTTCAGCACCTGTTGTTCAAAATTGTAATTTCTGGGCCCAGTGACGAGTTAGGGGGACAAAAAGCAGAGGGGTGGTGTAGGTTGGTGGAGAATATTGAAGAGGGCGGGGGGGGGGGGTTCAGTGTCTTCTCCTCAGTTTGTTTAACCGGTTCAATGATTTCCAGAATTTCTGCACTCCCTGAGTACAGACTGGGAATATCGTGAAAGTCTGACAATCATCCAAAGGACCTTAGGCTCTTCTTCTTCTTAGCTTTGTTATATTACTTCCCTCTCTCTTAGTAGTTGATCCTTGAGCTTATATTTACCTTAGTGGTGCTATTGGTGGAGGTGACCCCAACAGTGCTCTATGGGCTCTTTCCCCACTGAAGAATGGTGACACCCACTGCAGTAACGGGGTCTGTAAGATCCATTTATCCAGGATGTCTTCTGTCACTGTTCCTTTTGCCCATTCCAGGCACACTAGGGGCCTTAGTTTACTTCTCCTTGACCAGCTTTCTGCATCCTCAGCCCTGTTTTTCAGTCTCTGGTGTGCATAGTGTTCCCACCTTTGTCTTCAGTACTTGTGAATCTGCTTTCAGTTGGTCCACCTTCTTTGTTTGTTTCTAGCACCTGTTCAGATATCCTCCATCGTTCGGTCTTTACCAGATTGACTTGCACTGATATTCCATCTATCTTGTCCTCAGGCCATTGATTGTCCATATGTTTTACATAGTGATTGGGCGCCTTATTTCCATGTCTATCACAGATGTATAGTGATCCATTTTAAAGAGCTATGAGGGCTTATTGTTCTTATAATTTAACATTCAGTTTCGAGCGGGATTAACCCCGTACTTGATCTGGGTATTTCACACTTTTCCGTGGCAGTAATTGTCCCGTGGGTTATGTCGTTTCTCTTTTGCTCGTGCCCTCGTGCAAAATGTCAGAAGATACACAGATGATGGACGGAATGCAGAGCAAATCAACCCTTCACCCCAAGTGAATAGATCTGGGTTAAATCCATTGTTTTTTTTCTCACCATGCCACCCCAGTGTAGACCCAGCCATATGCAATTCAGTCTTAACCCTGTGCCTCATGGGAACATTCCAGACCGAACTGCAAAGTCAGGTCCTTCCTGACCAGAAACAAGCATCCTGGGTCCGGTTTCGGGGCATCTCCCCTCATCAGCCAGCCTAACTTGAATCTACTGGCACAGTGAACCCGGGACCCACGTCTGGGCATACCTGGTACACGTGGGGCGAGAAAACAAAAGACACACAAATGATGGACGGAATGTAGAGCAAATTAAACATTCACCCCCCACTCAATAGATCTGGGTTAAATCCATTGTTCTTTTGCTCACCATGCCACCCCAGTTTAAACCCAGCCATATGCAAATAAGTTTTGACCCTGCCTCATGGGAACAGTCCAGACCAAACTGCCAAGCCAGGTCCTCTCTGGACTGGAAACAAGCATCCTGGTACTGGTTTCTGGGCAACAACCCTCATCAGCCAAGCTAGCTTGAATCCAGTTGCACAGAGAGCCTGGGACTCACGTCTGGGCATACCCGGCGCACTTGGGGCCAGAAAACAAAAGACACACATATGATGAACGGAATGCAGAGGAAATCAAACATTCACCCTCAGTCAATAGATCTGGGTTAAATCCATCATTCTTTTGCTCACCATGCCACCCCAGTTTAGACCCAGTCATATGCAAATCAGTCGTGACCCTGTGCCTCACGGGAAACAGTCCAGACCAAACTGCCAAGCTAGGTACTCCCTGGACCGGAAAGAAGCATACTGGGACTGGTTTCAGGGCATCACCCCTCATCAGCCAGGCTAGCTTGAATCCAATGGCACAGTGAGCCCTGGACCCATGTCTTGGCATAGCCGGTGCACATTAGGGCGAGCAAGCAAAAGACACACAGATGATGGACGTAATGCAGAGCAAATCAAACATTCACCCCCAGTCAATAGATATTCCGTCTTATTGTGCATTAGATCAGTCTGCAAGGCTGGTGATTGAAAGATGTGATGTTGGAACAGTAGTCTTTGAGTTCTCTGTTTTTTAATGTCAAGTAGGAGAATTGTATCCCTATTTCAGGTACAATGGAATTCCAGATTATAAGTGTTTACGTTTTTTGTTTTAAAGTACTTGATTGTCGAAAGGTAGTGGTTTCCAGACGGGGATATCAGACTAACCAAAGATGTAAGCATTTACTCCCCTTCCTTAATTCTTACACAAGATTAAGATCACATATTTCTCACTTTTATATTATAGTCTATATATTAATCCTTGCAGTTGCCCACTTGATACATCAATGCAACCATAGGTGTGGCACCACAAACTCTGAATTATGTAAGCACTATATAAACCATATATTGTGCAACCTGAACGATCTAACCTATGTAGCTGTCACCTAATCAATGTAATGTGGCCCTAATATAATGCAGCCAAAGCCGACGTACGTATATTGCAGAAGGCAAATCCACTCACTGTTAATGCCGCCAGTTCACCATGTCTTCCAACTCTCTGCCCCTAGAAACAACTACATTTTGCGGCCTGGCCCAATACAAACAAAATATACTTGCAGGAACAGGAATAGTGCTTCTGTGTGTGATGACGCGCTCTAGTTGTTTGAGAGCGCGCCAGGGGCATGCCAGGAAGGGGCGCTGCTATGCGTCTGAACGCCACGAGGTAACGCGGTGGAAAAGACGCGTCCCGGCGCTCGGGGGCAAATAAAGTTAATTAAAACTTCTAAACTGCCTGGCGAGTTATTGATGTGGCAGAATTACTACATAAATTGGCGACGAGTCCGGGATAACATCACAACTGTCTAAGGAGCAGCAAGTGTCCTTAAACACCGAGCCCGAGTCAACCCCGAGTGCGGCAGCGGAGTGCCCCCACCACGTGCGCAGAGGCCGACGGGAGAGGCCAAGTGCGTGGCCCCAGCACCGCCCTCAGCCAATAGGTGAGCCCAACTGCGCCTGCAAGGACTGCCAGCATCCCAACAGCTTAAAGGGCACGCGTGGGCCCACGAAGGCAACCGATAATCAAGGCCAGGGGGTGAGGGTCCTGAGGCACCACCGTAAGAGTGGTCGAGTGGTTCCAAAAGTAAACAGATGCCCAGAAGGGGCACCCCTCCACAAAACCCAAGACCAGAACTAGCAGCATCACCCACAAGCAGTGCCCAAGAGAGCATTGGGCACCGCAGGCCAGAGCAGTGCAACTATCAAAGAGATGTGCAGAAGCCGCGAAAAGAGAGAGCGGTGACAGAACGCCCGTATGCAAGATATCAGACAATGACAGACCAGAAACACCTAGACAGCATGCACCGACCAACACGAGGTACCAGAGGAAATGCTCTCAGAAGGCTACAAGAACCCAAAGACCACAAGGAGGGAGCAAAAACACGTGCTACAGATGTGGCAGCCAAACACATTTAAGCAATGATAAAGCATGTCCAGCATTCAGAGCCAAATGCTCCTACTGCGGAATAATGGGACACTACGAGAAGGTGTGCCGGCACAAGCTCAGCAGGATGGAGGTGAAGTACATCGCCCAGGAAGTGAACGGTGATGAGGAAGTCCGAGAAGGAGGCAATGAAGAAGATGAAGTCTTGTGCATAGACGACCTGGTCCTGGGAGTAAACTGTGCGAGATCCAAGAAACCGGCGTTACGGATGGCGATCGGAGGTGTACAAGTGGACATGGTGGCAGATTCCGGCTCCCCATACACCATTATTCAACGAACCATATGGGAAAACGACTTCAAGCCCAGAGTGGGTGAGGAGCTACTTCCCACAGACATCCACCCAGTCACGTTCACTGGAGAACCTATACCCATGGAGGGGTACTGACCGCTACGATTCGAGTTCAAAGGACGAACGGCAGAAGGAAAACTGTACGTGGCAGAGAAAGGGCCCTCCGTGCTAGGATGGATGGATCAAGGATCCTTAGGAATACAACTCAATCCAGGCGGGACCACCCAAGTGTTAATGGTTGACGCAGCCCAAGTACACGAAGAAAACAGATGGAAGAAGGAATACCCAGAAGTCTTCAAGGGAACAATAGGACGGATGACTAAATTCATGCACAAGATATGCCTGAAGGCCGGAGTAAAGCCAGTAAGCCACAAGGCTCGCAACATCCCTTTCAGGAGTAGGGAGGCAGTCCAAGAAGAATTACAACGCCTAGAGAGAGTCATAGAAGCCATCGAAAGTGCAGAGTGGCTCGCACCACTGGTGGTCGCACAGAAACCCAATGGGAAGGTGCGCCTGTGCGTGGATTTGAGGGAGCTCAATAAGAACTTCTTGGTGGATTAGTTCCCACTACCCCGGATAAACGAGATGTTGGCGAAAACAAAGGGAGTCAAGTGGTTCTCAACAGTGGATCTCACCTCCGCGTACCACCAAATTGCTTTGCACGCGTCATGCAATCACCTAACATCATTCATCGCGCCTTTTGGCTGTTATAAGTTTATCAGGATGCCGTTCGGACTTGCCTCAGCCGCCGCGGTGTTCCAAAAGCTCATGCACCGGCTGTTCCAGAAGGTTGAAGGAGTCCAGTACTTTCAGGATGACATCCTCGTCATGGGGAAATCAAGGGAAGACCAAGACGAGAAACTGCACACCGTCTTGACGATACTGGCACAAAATGGTCTCACCGCCGAATGGGAAAAATGCAGACTTGGCGTAGGATCGGTGACATACCTGGGCCACGAAATCAGCGGAAGGGGGATAGAACCGAAGCAAGCCAACGTTGCGGCCATCAAAGAAGTGCCTAGACCCAAAAGGAAGGAAGAGGTTTGTTCCTTCTTAGGCATGGCGGAGTTGTACAGCAAGTTTGTCCCTCACTTCGCATCCAAAACACACCACTTAAGACAGTTCCTGAAAGAAAATAACACCTTTAAATGGACGCACGAAGAGCAAGAAGAATTCGAGATGCTAAAACAAGACATCTGTGCTGCCATTCCCCTCAAGGGGTTCGACCAAGAAGCTCTATCCATACTAACCACCGACGCCAGTGACAAGGGACTGGGTGCGGTGCTAATGCAGAGATCCCAGGACGGGGAAGTCACCACTGTCAGTTTTGCATCGTGGTCCTTAGCAACCAACGAGGAGAAATTCAGTGTGATAGAGAAGGAAATGCTGGCAACCGTCTGGGGCATGGAACGGTTCAGACAGTATCTTTGGGGTTCGAAGTTTCTACTCCACACGGATCACAAACCGTTGGTGAGAGTCTTGACATCAAGCGGACACGCCCATGCGACCCCCCGCATCGCGAAGATGACCTTGAGACTACTGGATTATGTGTACGAAGTGGAGTACCTCCTCGGGGCCAAAAACAAAGTAGCCAACTTTTTGAGCAGAGCAGCCGCAATGGAGCCAGCGGGAGATCAGGTGCCCTCAAAATGGGAAGGCTACATGGTGGCACTCACACAAGACCATGAAGGAGCGGTCAGCGCACAAGAGTGGGAAGAAGCGTACGCAGCTGACGAGACCCTAGGAGCAGTGAAGAGTTACGTAACCCAAGCATGGCCAGACAATAAGCACCTTAACAGTGAATTGAGGAAATACTGGGAAGTCCGGGAAGAACTATATATATATATATATTGAAGACCAAGGCGAGTGCGAAGCAGGCATACTGGTTGCCAGCAATGGACGGGCAACTGGAGAGACACGTCAGAACGTGCGAACTGACAAACCGGGCAGACAAAACACAAGTATTACTACGCCCGCCACTAGGGAAGTTCACCTGTCCGTCCAGCTCGTGGGAAATGCTTTCAGTGGACATACTGGGTCCCATACTGGGTCCCATTCTTAATACGCCATAGTATTAGTAGACAGATACTCTAAATGGCCGGAGGTGGAAGTGTGTGAAATGGCAGACGCCGAGGCTGTGCTGGCTTTCCTCACGACCACATTCTTGAGGGAAGGAATCCCAAAGGTGATTACCTGCGACAATGGGCCACAATTTGTGTCAGCAAAATGGAACGCATTCATGGACCGTAATGGAATAGAGGTCAAACACACCCCTGTCTACCACCCGGCGGGAAATGGACTAGCAGAGAGGTTTAACAGGGTAATCATGGGTTCGGTACAAGCAGCGATAAGCGCTGGACTAAACTGGGAAAAGGAGCTCCAACGCATGCTGGACAATCTAGCATGGAAACAACTTCTCGTACAAAGCAGATGGTCGCTAGCGGTGGTATGACGCAACATTGACAGGGCGCAAGCCTTGTACACCGAGTAGTACAACAAACGATGTAATGTCAAGGAAGTAATCCTAAAAAGGGGAGAGTGGGTTAGAGTGAAACAAGCTATTCTGAAAAGGAAAGAAGACAGTAAATTCAGTCCACCATTGCAAGTGGTAGAACCTTATACCAGGTCGGCCCTGTTCTGTGATGGGATATGGTCGCAGGATAGGATGGCGAAGTGCAACAAAAACATGAAGTGGGAAGATCCGGAGAACAGAAGGTTACCCATCTCGGAGGAAGGAAATGAGCCAGAGATAGACATGGAACAGGAGAATATAGAGCAAGGGCCTGCCTTTCCCAAGAGAGGTAGGGTAGATCAAGATGCCTCAGGAGATAGCGGAGGTGTTGAAACGACCAGTCAATGTACACCAAAGAACTCAGACGTCATAGTAAAGGAGAGAGTGATGCAAGGGGAAGCGAAGGTAGGCGGTGGAACCCGGCACGTGACCAGGGAGCCGCTCACGTCCCTACACAGACCCGTGCAAGACTGGGCAGATTGATCAAGGTGCCGAAGAAGTTTGAAGACTTTGACACATGAATCAAGTAAGACTGTAAATGTTTATGCTAGCTGTTGGCCCTGTTGTTTGGTGGGTCTAAAAGGGGGAGATATGTGGTGACGCGCTCTAGTTGTTTGAGAGCGTGCCAGGGGCATGCCGGGAAGGGGCACGGCTACGCGCCAGATCGCCGCCAGGTAACGCGGTGGAAAGGACGCGTCCCAGCACTCGGGGGCAAATAAAGATAAAGTAAAACTTCTAAACTGCCTGGCGAGTTATTGATGTGGCAGAATTACTACACTGTGCTTGTCTGTGCGTGCATCAATGTCTGAAGAAATGTTTCTCTGTCTACCTATTTGCAAGTGAGTAGTCTATGTCAGGGTGTGCATGTATGTGGACACTGGCTTCACTCCTAGCCTTTTAACCTACAATACATAAAACTCAGTGAAAAAAAAAAAGCTGAAAACAGTGTTTATACACACGCAGTGGTTTTGTCAATGCTTGTTTCTTCCGTCTGGTTTGTTTCCAAACGAAAGCAGAAATGCATGAGACCGACCTTGGTAGCCTCTGAAATTTGAGCAGTCCATGTTATCGATTAACTGGAAATCCAATCTTGAGACATGGTGTTACCTCGATGCAAATATTCTAAAAGAAACCCATTTGTACAGAGAATGGATGTAGCGTTTTAATTGACGTTCTTGAAAGACGTTTTCCTCTCTTCCTACTCTGCAGTGCTACATACGACATTTAAAATATAGCCACGCCACGATCAGCATTTCAATAATTGCGAATGGAGTAGAAACTGTAGAGGCTGAGCTTTCGTACCAGCTGATCTATTCTGCGGTACATTTATCGCATGCCTGATGTTCGTAGTTTTTCCTCCTTCCGTGCTACTGCAGGGAAATGCTTGTATGAAAACGTTCCACATGTGACCAGGAAGATATTTCGAAGGAAGGTCTGAACTCCGTATTTTTTCACAGAACCAAAGGAAAGAGATTCGTCGGATGCTTTTAAGAGGCAAGTGCGACTCCAGTCCAGATCTTTGCTGTTTCCCAGATCCACGCAAAAATGCTCACAAAATGATACAGTGATGCTGGCAGTGTATGCTTTTTCAGTTCTGATGCTGATGCTGAGCATGCAGCGATGTCTCTGTGGCGCAATGGACGAGCGCGCTGGACTTCTAATCCAGAGGTTCCGGGTTCGAGTCCCGGCAGAGATGATCTACTGATGGATTGCGCTTCTAATTTTATAAAATACACATTGTCATTCCGCTTTTGTTTAACATACATTGTAGCAGCAATTAAAGCACATGAATATAATAGATAACAGCACTATATTTCTGCTTTCTTAACGTTGATAACACTTAAATTTCTAAATCGAATAATCATTTTAGCACAGATTTTGTATTAAATACGCATTAACTCCTGTTTTGAATTCAGAGAGACGATTCGTGCTTTTCATTACTCAGATCACAATCCGTAACCACTTTACTAAATTATTATTTGCTCCTTCTAATTTCGAAGTGTCAAAATTAGATACCCCCCACTTTGAACCATAGCTCATTAAGTGGGCGAGGGAAGCATGTAATTAAAGCCCATTTTAATATGTGCCACTATCATTGTTGCCCCATGTCTTTCTTTCTTCTCTATTCTCCATTCCATCTTTCTTTCCTTCTTTGTACTTTCATTTCCCTCTTATTCACTCTCCTTCCATTTGTTTCTTGGTTTTTTCCTATGCACTTTGTTGGAAAGGCGTCCGCCGGAGGGGGGTTCGGTACACGTCTTGCCCACCCCGGTGACCCACCTCTCCCCAGTAGGCCGAGCCAGGCGCGCACACTCTGAACGCACGCTACGAACAGAAGGACACCACACGTATTCTTTGTAGGACGATAGGTTCTTTTATCGAAGGTTTCAAGGGATCTTTATGATCCAAGGAGTAAGTAGTACATCAGCGGCACAAGATACTACAAATCGGTGGTAGGGGAATGGGGGTAGCGGGACAGTCTTTGTAGGTAGTGTCTCTGCCAAGTATCCTGCGGATAGCTCACAATCCTCGAGCTGGAGGGTGTTGTTTCTCTGGGCGATCTCTTGCCAATTCGGACTCGAGGAGAGCGCCGCGAGTCACTCAGCAGGCACAGGTAGTCGGAGTTCGGGAGCCGCGTTCTCGTCAGCAGGGCTCAGATGGTTCAATGGTTGGGGGCCGCGAGTCACTCAGCAGGCCCAGGTGGTTCGGAGTTCGGGAGCCGCGATCTCGTCAGCAGGGCTCAGATGGTTCAATGGCTGAGGGCCGCGAGTCACTCAGCAGGCTCAGGTGGCTCGGAGTTCGGGAGCCGCGATCTCGTCTGCAGGGCTCAGATGTTGCAATGGCTGGGGGCCGCGAGTCACTCAGCAGGCCTAGGTAGTTCGGTACTCGGGAGCCGCGACAGCGTCAGCAGGCTTCGATGGTTCCAGGTCTTCTCTGCCATTCGTCCCTCCGGCACCCCCTATTATACTCCCCCTGCCCTTTGAAGTCTGGAGTCCTCGCAGAGAGGGGTCTTTGGTGACTGAGGGGGTTCGGCGGGATTTCCTGCCGCTCGTTTCTTTGGTCTTTTCAGGTGGGTCTGGGAGGGACCCCAGACGCTCGGCAGGCGAGGCGCCTGCTCCCCAGGGGCCTGGTGGCCGATCGAGTCCTCCCGGGGGAAGGCGATCCGAGGTGTGACTGGGCTGGCGCCTCTTGGTCTGGCTCGGGGGTTCCCGCTCCCTCGGTCGGACATGCGTGGTAGGGTGTTGAGTCTGTCGGGGACTCTGGCCGGCCCTCGGGTCTGTGTGGCTGGGGCGGCCGGAGTCGGAGATGCCGTGTCTTGGGGGTGGTTGCAGGTTGGCGGGATGATCGGGAGGGCATACGCCGTGAGGCCGGTCTCACACGCGTCCCCCCCAGCTGAAAGGCGCGGAGAACTACCCATCCACTGGGGGGTTCTCCTCGCCAAAGCGGAAGAACCGGGACAGGCCGTCGGCGTTGGCATGATCCGTCCCGGGGCGATGCTCGACAGTGAAGTCCATCCCTTGGAGGGAGATTGACCATCGTAATAGCTTGGGGTTCTCTCCCCTCATCTGCATCAGCCACCGCAAGGGCCGGTGGTCCGTCTGCACTCGGAAGTGGGTTCCGAACAGATAGGGCCGTAGTTTCTTGAGGGCCCAGACTACGGCGAAGGTCTCTCGTTCTATGGTACTCCAACGTTGTTCTCGAGGCAGCAGCCTTCGGCTGATGAAGGCTATGGGCTGATCTATGCCCTTGTCGTTGAACTGCGAGAGGACGGCTCCGATGCCGTGTTCGGATGCGTCGGTCTGGACCACTAACTCTTGAGAGTAGTCGGGGGCCTTGAGTACTGGGGCGGTGCACATGGCGGTTTTCAAGGCGTCGAACGCCTGCTGGCACGGGGGGGTCCACTGCACCCTCTTCGGGAGCTTTTTGGAGGTCAACTCTGTGAGAGGCCCCGCGAGGCTACCATAGTTTTTAATGAACCGCCGGTAGTATCCTGTGAGGCCCAGGAAGGCCCGGACTTCCGTCTGAGTGGTGGGGGGCTCCCAGGACTTGATGGCGTCGATCTTTGGTTGGAGGGGGGTGACCTGCCCGCTGCCCACCTGATGCCCCAGGTAGACCACGGAGCCTTGTCCGAGCTGGCATTTGCTGGCCTTCACTGTGAGGCCGGCTTGGCGCAGGGCCATCAGTACTTGTCGGAGGTGCTGGAGATGCTCGTGCCATTGAGAGCTGAATACGGCTATGTCGTCAAGGTACGCTGCGCTGAACTCCTCGAGTCCGGCCAGTACCTTGTTTACCAACTGCTGGAAAGTGGCCGGGGCATTTTTCATCCCGAACGGCATGACCCTGAAGCGGTAGTGTCCATCGGGTGTGGAGAAGGCGGAGCGTTCTTTTGCTCCCTCCGTGAGCGCAATCTGCCAGTAACCGCAGGTTAGGTCGAAGGTGCTGAGGAAACGTGCGGCCCCAAGGCGGTCGATGAGCTCGTCGGTGCGGGGAATAGGGTGAGCGTCCGCCCGGGTGACCGCATTGAGCCCCCGGTAGTCCACACAGAATCTTAGTTCGGGGGCGACCCCAGGGGCGGCCGCTTCCGGGACCAGGACTACCGGGCTGGCCCAGGGGCTATCGGAGGGTTCGATCACTCCAAGGGTTAACATCTTCTGTACTTCGGTCTTGATACAGGTGCGGACCCGTTCAGGCACCCGGTAGGCTCGGTGTCTCACAGGTGGGCTGTCGCCGGTGTCTACGTCGTGGACACACCAGTCGGTGACACTTGGGATGAGGAAGAAGAGGTCTGCAAATTGTCTGAGCAGCTGGCGACAGTCGTCGGTCTGTTGGGGAGTGAGGGTGGTGGACAGCTTCACTCCCTCCACGGAACCATCCAGTTCTTTCGCGCACAGGGGGCCGGGCAGTGGTTCAGTGTCTTCTTCCGCCCCATCATCGGTGGCCAGTAGCAAACTCAACTCCGTTCTCACAAAGTGGGGCTTGAGACGGTTCACATGGAGAACCCGGAGGGGGTTCCGTGGGGACTGTACATCGATCAGGTACGTGACCTGACTCTTCCGCTCGATCACCTTGAAGGGGCCAGTCCATTTGTCCTGTAGGGCGCAGGGCTTCACCGGGGCCATGACCCAAACCTGCTGGCCCGGCTGGAACTCGACCAGAGTTGCGTTCTGGTCATACCAGCGCTTCATCTCTTCGTGACTGGCCTCGAGGTAGCGGGTGGCATGGTCCACCAGGACGAGGATGAATCTGTGGCCCTGGGCGGTCTTCGGATCCAGGGGTCCCACGATGTCGATGCCGACCCGCTCAAACGGGGTACTCACAACGGGGAAAGGTTGTAATGGAGCCTTGCGCTTTCCGCCACTCTTCCCACTGCCCTGGCACGTGAGGCAGGATTTACAGTGGACTTCTACATTTGCTCGCATCTTGGGCCAATAGAAGTGTGTAACCAATCGCTGGTATGTTTTGTCTTGGCCTAAGTGTCCTGCCAACGGTACATCGTGGGCCAGGCCCAGGAGGAGGCTTCTGAAGCACAGGGGTACCACCAGTACTCGGGCTGCGCCTAGCTCGGCTGACTTTTGTTCGCTGTAGAGGAGGCCATTGTCCCAATAGACCCAGTGGGTCCCGGTCTGGTCACCGGCGGTCTGGGCTTCTGCTTGTTGTCGGAGTCCCACGAGGGAAGGGCAGGTGGCCTGTTCCTGGCAGAACTCCTCACGGGAGGGCCCTCCCTCACAGCGCCACTGGGCCATCTCGGGCAGTTCTCCGAGCTCAGTCAGTGCTTCAGGGGCGGAAGGTTCCGGCCCTTCTCCTGGGGTAGGGTCTTCTTCTCCCTCCGAAGGAGGGTTGTCCGTTCCCGGTAGGGTGTCCTGGTTCTCGGGGACAGTGTTCGGTGGGAGGGCCTCACCGCCCTCGGAGGGAGGCAATCGCGCGGCCATGGAGCGCGTGGTGGCGCAGACCCATTCGGGTAGGCCCATCATCCCGAGATGGGCTCTTCGTTCCACTTGCCCCCACGGGGAACTCTCAAGGTCGTTGCCCAGGAGGCAGTCTACGGGCTGTGATGTTCGGACGGCTACCTTCAATTATCCGGAGACTCCTCCCCACTCGAAAGGCACCAGAGCCATCTGGCAGAGGCTCTCGGAGTTGTCGGAGGATATGACCGGACAGAGGGCCCCAGGTAGGATCTGGTCTTCAGAGATTAGGTTGCGGTGGACCGCGGTGACACTTGCTCTGGTATCGCGGAGGCCCTCGACTCGGTGGCCGTTGATGGTCACCTGCTGTCAGTACTTCTTCGTGTTGGCGGGCAAGGGTGTCCCGGGGACCATCTCTCGATCACCAAGGGAGACCAGGGCCATGGCATCTGGTTCCCTCTCTTCCGAGTCCTCTATCTCTTCCCCTAGGGCCACGGAGGCCATCTGCCGGGCCGGGGGGTTGGTCGTTGTGGTTCGTTGATACTGGGGACACTGAGGGTCATTGGCGTAGTGTCCGGGCTGTTGGCAGCGGAAGCAGGTGATCCTGGTTCGAGGCCCTAGCCGCCCCGGGGCCCCGGTGCTGGCTGGGGACGGAGCTGGACCTGCCGCTGGTGGACTGCTGGGAGGGCTGTGCGGGGGCCCCCCTGGGAAGTCTCTCGGTCGGCCGTGGTTTCCTCCGTCCCTCTGGCGGGGGGGTCCTTGACTGTGGCGACCGTAGTCTCCCACGGGGCCTCGGGCGGCCCGGGTGTTCACCCAACGGTCAGCCTCGGCGGCCAGCTTCCGAGGGTCGGTGAGCTTACTGTCCAAGAGATGTTGGCGCAGTTCTACAAAGCAATTGGCCGCGAAATGTTCCCAGGCGATCAGATCAAACAGTTCTTCGAAGGTGGAGACCTTGCTGCCCTTGATCCACCCGTCCAAGGCCCGGCTGTAAAAGTTCACGTATTCTACCCATGTGGTGCCCGGTATCTTTTTGCAATCTCGGAACCGTTGCCGGTACATCTCGGGGGTGAGTCCATACCGGCCCACAAGGGCTTCCTTCATGTGGCTGTAGGAGTTCATGACCGTGGAGGGCAGATCCAGCAGGGTATCTCTTCCTTCGCTTAGGAACCGGCCCCACAGGCCAGCCCCCCAATCCTTCTGCGGGACTCGGTGAGAGGTCATGGCGACCTTGTAGGCCTTAAACCACTGCTGGATATCGTCGTTTTTGTAATACTCCTTTACCACATCCTTGGGGATGTGGACTTTGGCTTCCACGGTGGGAGCGGATGGTAGATTCCCGGAAGGTCGTGATTCTTCGCTTTTAGCCCTCAACTCGATCTCTTTCAGGCTGCGTTCGTGTTCCAGCTGGAGTTTCTTTTCGTCGTGCTCTCTTTGGCGTCTCTTCTCCTCGAGTTCCCCCTGTAGCCGTAATTGTTCGACGGCTAACTTTTTCTCGGCCAGTTTTATTTCTCCCTCGATTTTCAGTTTGGCCAGTTCAAGTTCGTGGTTGCGGTTTCTCTCTCGGTCTGCTAGTTCCTCGGGGGACAAGTTCCCCTCTGGCCCGTTGTTTCTCACCGGGAGGCTCCGTGGTTCATGGGCGGAGTCTCCTTCCGTTTGGGTCGGGGGTGCCCCCGTCTCGACCCAGGTCTTCAATACTTTTTGGAAGTCTTCCTTTGTGCTTAATCCGGTGGTAGCGATTCCAAGGTCTTTGCAAAATTGTTTTAACTCTCTATGTGTATAATAGTCTAATTGATCCTCTCGGAACGGTGAGCTCATCTCGGTACCTGCGGCACCCAGGGAGGTTTCTCCTTCCATCTCTGTTTAGTAGTGCGTCAGTCGTTCTTTGCACGCTCTCTTTCGGTGTCGGCTCGTATCCCGTCGTCTGCCACCAAATGTTGGAAAGGCGTCCGCCGGAGGGGGGTTCGGTACACGTCTTGCCCACCCCGGTGACCCACCTCTCCCCAGTAGGCTGAGCCAGGCGCGCACACACTGAACGCACACTACGAACAGAAGGACACCACACGTATTCTTTGTAGGACGATAGGTTCTTTTATCGAAGGTTTCAAGGGATCTTTATGATCCAAGGAGTAAGTAGTACATCAGCGGCACAAGATACTACAAATCGGTGGTAGGGGAATGGGGGTAGCGGGACAGTCTTTGAAGGTAGTGTCTCTGCCAAGTATCCTGCGGATAGCTCACAATCCTCGAGCTGGAGGGTGTTGTTTCTCTGGGCGATCTCTTGCCAATTCGGACTCGAGGGGAGCGCCGCGAGTCACTCAGCAGGCACAGGTAGTCGGAGTTCGGGAGCCGCGATCTCGTCAGCAGGGCTCAGATGGTTCAATGGTTGGGGGCCGCGAGTCACTCAGCAGGCCCAGGTGGTTCGGAGTTCGGGAGCCGCGATCTCGTCAGCAGGGCTCTGATGGTTCAATGGCTGGGGGCCGCGAGTCACTCAGCAGGCCCAGGTGGCTCGGAGTTCGGGAGCCGCGATCTCGTCTGCAGGGCTCAGATGTTGCAATGGCTGGGGGCCGCGAGTCACTCAGCAGGCCTAGGTAGTTCGGTACTCGGGAGCCGCGACAGCGTCAGCAGGCTTCGATGGTTCCAGGTCTTCTCTGCCATTCGTCCCTCCGGCACCCCCTATTATACTCCCCCTGCCCTTTGAAGTCCGGAGTCCTCGCAGAGAGGGGTCTTTGGTGACTGAGGGGGTTCAGCGGGATTTCCTGCCGCTCGTTTCTTTGGTCTTTTCAGGTGGGTCTGGGAGGGACCCCAGACGCTCGGCAGGCGAGGCGCCTGCTCCCCAGGGGCCTGGTGGCCGATCGAGTCCTCCCGGGGGAAGGCGATCCGAGGTGTGACTGGGCTGGCGCCTCTTGGTCTGGCTCGGGGGTTCCCGCTCCCTCGGTCGGACATGCGTGGTAGGGTGTCGAGTCTGTCGGGGACTCTGGCCGGCCCTCGGGTCTGTGTGGCTGGGGCGGCCGGAGTCGGAGATGCCGTGTCTTGGGGGTGGTTGCAGGTTGGCGGGATGATCGGGAGGGCATACGCCGTGAGGCCGGTCTCACACACTTGTTATAATTTCTCTTTCTTCAACTATGCCACCCTTGGATTCCACCCCACAGCTGTGTCATAGTCATCATCATCACAATCAATCAATCATTATTTGGCTAATTAAAACTATAAAGGAATACATAACACACATCTCAGTAATATGCAAACATTGATACTTAGCAGCAATTTAGCAAGAAGTCCCATAGTATATTTAGGCCTCTCTTGGGACAGCACACATGCGATGTCACTCGCGACAGTCTATTGCTTTTAAAAATAAAAATCTCTAAAAAGAGGCATTTAGACCCCCACCCCCCCGCCCCATCCTATATAATTTATTTTGCTTCTTTGGGTGTTAAGTGGGATAGAGGGTTTTCACCAGTACCTAGACGGTGTCTACAATGCACCATGTTGGAGGACCCAGTCTTTCTGGGCACACTGGAATGGTCATCAATAAATATTTTCACTAGCATGATGGGTTGACCTCCTCACTCCTTGTGAAATGGGAAGCTTTTAAAGTTTTTACCAGGGGACATTATGCCCATGCAGTGGCGGGGGCCTGCAGAACTGTGAGGCATGAGGTACAGACCTTGAAAAATTCCCTGATTAAACTGGAATGGGAAGCCATGCAAATGCTGCAGGAGGAACCCTCCCTGGCAGGCGAGAGAGAAACATTCTGCCCTGATTTAGAAGTTGTGATGTATTGACTATTTCTCATATGTGGCATGTGGGTTTAAAGCTACCAGGCCGTTGGCACGGTTGATTCAGAACTTAAAGGCACTCCCGTCACATCCATTAAAACAAGACCAGACTCCATCCTTTTTTCTCAAGAAGAAATTAACAGATTGTTCTACGGCTACTACCAAAATGTATACACAAGCTTGGAGAGATGCTACCCTGATAATGCGGAAGCTGAATTTATATTCCGTCACAGCAAGTAAGGCACTGATTTTTTCATTACCTGGAACAGGACGAGATTCCTTAGACATCACATCATACAGGCGTCCGTCTATACTGAATACAGATTATAAAATCCTTAGCAAGATACTAGCTCGGAAGCTCCTACTGGGCTGCTCGGTTCGATTTATTCAGTCCAAAATGAATTTGTTTCATACAGCAGTACCTCCTTAAATATAATAAGCCTAATTCAGGTACTTAACAAATTCCCATTTAATATTACAGACTGTACCTGCACAAAGGACATAATACAGTAAAAAAAAGTATGCCCAATTCATCATCATTAATACAATTCCATTGCCTATATTATTATGTTATTATACAAATTAAGATGTCAAACATTCATTTTCATTTTTAATAACAAAATTAAAATCAACTAAAAATCCTAACTTTACACTACTAGAAACGTTAAGAAATATGAACAACTGATAGGAAACATTTACTGATGGAGCTGTGAAAAGAACGGCCATTGCTGTGTGTATGGATCTCATCCTACACTCTGTTGTGTTCTATGGCTGTCATCTTGTTTCTATGGTTGCCCTTTTGCCTGATGCTGTACTATGATGTCACAGTGTCCAGTGCAGAGTCGGAATGTTATTACTCAAAGGTTGAAGATGCAACTGTCTTTCCTGTAATGGCTCAGTAAGTGTGAACTGCAGCTGTGTAGTCCTTCAATAAATCCTACTTCAACTAAACCACTGTTGGACTCCTTCACTACTACAAATTTTTGGCGACGATTGAACTACACAGCGAAACCCACCATGTATCAACCACCTTCAACCTTCTCTTTCAAGGACCGAGCCATCTACAATCGGAATCTTTAAGCCTACCTTGTCTGTCCATTCAAGGCCACACTTGCTCTACTCGAACTTCATTCCAGTCACTTTTCAACACTTACCTCGATTTTCCTGCTTGTATCATTTGAGTCCTTTACCTCTCGGACTGCGTCTTGCGTTTCTGCCTCGTTTGTCAATCTGGAAGCGAAGGAGGTTGGCTGCTGCGACTCTCTTTGCTCCGCTGGTCGTGGATTGTGGTTGCAGTCCCAGAGAAGATCTTCTGTCCAACTGTCCCGGAGGAGGCCCTGAACTTACGTTCTCTACTTCTGGTTTAATCGGAACTTGGTCCTGCTAAGCTGGAAAAGGCCGCCAAACTTTCGCTTACTGCCTCTACTTTACCCGGATCTCATCCTCCCTGAAACTGGTATCGTTATTTTTGTTTGTTTCCCGTGTGGGTATGAGGTGCTCGCGCAGTGTGCGCGATTGTCCAAGCGCTCACAAACTGTGCGCATGCGTCCAGTGGCTCGCGCTAGAGCATGCGCACAAGCTATACCCTCTGAATACTGATTCATCCCCATGACAACCACAATGCTTTGTCTGCGTTCTAAAAGCGGTTCGCGCTAGAGCTTGCGCAACACTTTCAGTCTCTCAATGCGGAAGTGTCTCTCCAATATTCTGGTCTTCGCTTTCGTCAAAAGAACTTCAATCAACACGGCGGAGAATTTCATTTCCAGCAATTTTACTCAATCTTCAATTACATTATCCAGTTCACTTGTGAGTATTGCGAATCTCGGTGATCCGCACACCTTTTCTGTCATTTTATCATGGTGATCAGCACACCAATACAGTTGTTGCATAATTCAATCAATCAATCAATAAATGCTTTATTCGATTTTAAAAGATAATAAAATCATAAAAGCACATATTCAATAAAATCAGGTCATTTAAAAATTGCATTAAAATATCTTGATAAAATATAGCTGTTCCAAAAGTACATAATTTTACAACATAGGGATTAACAGGTTAAATTTTTCTTTTCCTCATTATACTCTTCAAAAGCCCCATCATAGCTCCAATACAGTACACATTGTCCAATAATTTTAAAAAGAGAAATGCTGGACGACATTGCTGCCAGCCTCCCTGCTTTAAAATAGGTTTAATCCATCTAGCTATTTCTTTAACATAAAATTTACAGAATAAAACAACATGCATTGTAGATTGAGAAGCAGTGTTGTCACAAGGACATGGGCAGAGTTTCCTGGAGCAGTCATTTACAAAAGGAAAAGAGACAAGACGATGGAAGCAATCAAATCTGAGCCTAGTCAATATATATCTGTCAAATTCTTGTAGACAGCATACTAAATAGAACTGGATGGAATAACTAGACAGGCTCAGTTGATGCTGGATCACAGAGTATTTACTTATCTCCACCATTAATCTAAGGGACTCAAAGTGCTGTAAACATAAGGATTTAAGCTCCTTTCTCGATAAAGTGCACATAGTGTCTGGGTTAGAATAAAAATCAGCTCTGCATAAGTCGTGAGATAAATTACTTATATAGTTTAACCAAGGTATTTTTTTGGCCTGATCTAATCCCATGGAGTCCATTATGATCTCACGGTTCAAACCTAAACTAGGAGAGGTCCAAATCCTATGCCAAAGTAAGACTGGTTGGATTTTAATCAAGTCGGAAATATGGGTGATTCCCAGCTCATTATGACAATTAAAAATGGAAGAACTCCGGGGAACGGCGAGAATGAACCTTAAAAAATCATTTTCAACCACTTGGATTGGTGCAACGTCTTGGAAACTCCAAATCCCTGCGCCATATGTGGCTGTACTAATACATTTTGCTTGATATACTTTCAGTAGTATTCCCGGGGGCCTTTTCCCCATTTTCCTTGAGAAAAGCATCAGTGCCGCAGTTGCCCTTTTAAATAGGAGCGTTCTTCTCTTAATGGCTGGTCCCCAGGAACCCCGGTCCTCCAATAAAATTCCAAGATCAGAAAATGTTTTAGTTGATTCGATTCTGCCGTCCCTCGTTACTAAAGTTCTACACTTATTCTTTCCTTTCCCACAGGACATCATAAAAGTCTTTGTAACATTTATTTTTAGGCCCCTATTGTCCATAAAGTCAATGTAGGTTGACAGGGCCCTCTGTAGGCCAAGCTGGGTTCTCGCCATTAGCACTGCATCATCCGCATAGAGAAGGGAGACAATCTGTTGGTTCTTTATTATCGGAGAATCGTTCACCCTGGCCACCAATTCCTCTTCCAAAGCGTTGGTTTATAAAGTGAAGAGGAACGGGGCCAGTACACAACCTTGCCTAACTCCCTTCTCCACACGGAATGATTTGGTGCAATCACCCTTTAATCCATACCTCACTTTTGCTGAGGCCCCCTGATAAATTGGCTCAAACATAGTACTAAGGGGGGATCAACTTTTAGTTCCTCTAGAATACTCCATAACCTGCTGTGATCAACACTAAGATCGACAAATACCACAAATAGGTTCCCTGCCTTCGCTTGTGTATAGTTACCCTGAATCAACGAAAAGTTTAAAACCTGTTCGATAGTACCCATTCCTTCCCTAAACCCATATTGGACCCTACTTAAGATGTTATTCCTCGGCCCACTGTTGAAGTCTATTTAATACAACCCTTCCTGCGATTTTCATAAAGGAGTCTAGGAGGGAGATAGGGCGATAACAAGCTGGATCTTCACGGTCCCCTTTTTTAAAAACTGGAATTATCGCAGATTCCGACCAGGATATAATAAACCCCTCAGCACAGCAGGCTTCTAAAACTTGGGTTAGCAGTGGAGACCATAGCTCTATTGTGCTTTTATATAAATCAATCGGTATCCCGTCGGGACCTGGAGCTTTACCACTTTTGCTCTCGTTTATTGCCATCATCACTTCATCGTGTTGCATAATTTACTTTTCAGTCTCAAGTTATAATTCACGCAAAGCTGATCACGGTTGTTAGAAATGGGATGTCTGGTTGGCAAAGGCTTGCTCCAAAGCCAGGCAGAGACCACCACTCTAGTCAGGGGAAGGGAGTTACACGCCAAGATAACTCCTGCTCACCCCCTTGGTAGCTTGGCACGAGCAGTCAGGCTTATCCCGGAGGCCATGTGTAAAGCGTTTGCGCACGCACACAGCAACAACATACCAAGCACACCACAAAAGGAACTCCACACAAGGTTATATCAAAAATAGCCTTTGTATTCTCATAACACATTAGAATAGTAATCACATAATATACATTGTGCCACCTGGCACTAGGTAATATCTACAAGGGATTATGTACACCTGAGAGGGCCAACTGGACCACTGTCAGAACCATTATAAAGTGAAGTTAGTAAATGTAGGACATATCATAAAAGTAGAACACAGCCAGTAATCACTGGCAAACACTGTACTCAGCATCATCCTGTGACATAAACCATATTATGCACAGTATCACATTTAGGCGTGAATTACATTCTGCGCCAACCTCACCAGCATAAACACATTATGCAATCATCTCATAAGTCTAAACGCATTAGACTCTAACCTCCTAAGCATAACTTGCATTAGGGGCATACCTCACAGTGGAGAAAAATCTCACTAGCATAAACCACAGTATGCAAATAACCTCATACATAAGATACAGTTAGAGGCATAAAACAGGGTGCGTAAATCATAGTACATTAATCACATTTCCTAGCACCACATAAATTACATAAGGGCCTGGAGCCCTACAACCCCACAGTCCCCCTGACCAACTGGCCTTCCCAAAGGGGCTCAAATGCCCTTTGTCCCAAAGTCAGGGCGGCTGCCAACGCAGCAGAATCCATGGTGCGCCATTGCGCTGGGGCAGAGGAGTGTATTTCACTCCTATCTCTCTCAAAGATGCCCCCAAAGAACTATGGCCTAAACTTAGCAGCTGGCACTAATTGCTGTGCAGCTGTGATCAGCAAAGAAGGCTTGGCACCACTGTGCCCTCTCCTGTCCCTCTCAGGGACTTCTTATTCAAATGTATGCAAAACATTGCAACTGCCCGCTACGGAGGCGCAGCTGTGACACTATCCATAATGGGGGCCCGGTGCCTCTGTGCCCTCAGGACCCCCACGGGCTCTAGAAGCAAAGATGCCCCCTTGATGGGGCGGCCCACCCTCTGCAGGACCGCCTAGGCACCGACAATGTGCCTCGAAATGCCCACAAGTCACTGGGGCCCTCAGGCCTATAATTAAATAAAAATTGCCCCTTCGTTGGAGCCACGCGGGCTCTTGACACAAAACTGGCATTGTGCCTCGATCGGCACCAACTCTGGACCCGGGAGAAGACCCACTCACCGGCTCTCCTTTTCCTGTCTCCTCGGGACTACCTCGGGTCGGCTCCACTGTTGCAGTACACGGGGCTCCCTCGTGCTCAGGGGAGCCCTGTGCTGCATCTGGCAGCATCCACGCAGGCGGGGTGGGCTCCCGTCCGCCTACAGCATCTCCCTCTTCACCCGGGCCCCTTCCTGGGACCCGGGACTTTGACAGAGAGCTTGCGAGGCTCCGGACTTCTTCTCTGGCGCTTCTGTGGGTGCGGTGCGTCCGTACGGGAGGCGTAAGTCACAACCCACGTCAGGCATCACGCTGCCTGACTTCCTGCTCGGGCCGGCGGCGGTGATTCTCCAAAGTAGAACGTGGGGTGGGCACCCGCCAAGGCAGACAACGTGTGGTGGGCACCCGCAGTAAAAACAAACAGGAAGCGGCCATGTGGGGTGGGCATCCACCATTTAAATATCGAAATAAGCAGGGTGGGCACCCGCCGCTCTGGGCATCACGGGGGAATCCCTCACACCGGGATTCCCTCCATCAAGATGGGCAGCTCAACGCTGCAGAACCCTCTTGCTCTTTCTCTGGGGGAAATAAAGCATAGCGCTCACGAGGCGCCTAGGAGCCACAGCTCCAGTAGCAAAGAAATCTTTCAGGTCCTTAGGGATCAAGGGGCAATGCAGGGCCCAGGGAGGCAAGCCCTCCTGGAAGACCCCCCCCTGGGCCCCACCAGCAGCAAGCCCCCACCGTCAGGATCAGCACACCAGAACAGGAACTGAACAACATCATGGGGTCACAGCCCCTCTACTTATACCACATACTCCTTTGTCTTAGTGCAGGGCTTGGGGAACCAGATGAAACTGGTTAAGGGGGGATTTGGAGCACTTTGTTTTGCAAGCTCCTCTTCCCCTTTGTCAGGTGGGGGCTAGGTGATCAGACACTCCACAGGGGGCGGAGCCAGCATTCACTAGGGCAGGCACCATCCTATTCAAAGTCAGGGGATTACCCCTCCCACTACTCCCAGCCCAGATGTCCTATTCAGCCCAGCGCTGACTCACCCTGCCCCTCCTGGAGCCACAAACACCTCCCAGCCCCTGTCACTCACAAGCCAGACATGCAATTCATACCAGGCAGGCAGAAACATAGCACACAGAAATGCCAACTTCTAAAAGTGGCATTTCTCCAACAGTCATAATAAATCTGCGCACACCATTGCGAAACATTTATTCTCACAATTTCATTCGTACCAAACTTGACCACACTGCTCCTCTCATACCAGGAATTACCACTAACACACACTTAGCAGGAAATCCCCAATGCATTCCTATGGGAGGGCAGGCCAACCTTACAAATGTAACACAGAGAGCGCACGCACTTTACACTGGACCACAGTGCTAAAGTGCCCAGAGACCTAAAACCACCAATACCATGTCAGAGCTTAAGGCAAAAAGTTTAGGGGTGAACCTGCCAAAAAGGGCCAAGTCCAACACAACCCCCTTCCAGCCAAAACGCACGGTAGACCAATCACTCCCTTGATGGGCTTCCCTGCTTTGGGCGATAGAACACGGACGCGGGCCCGAAACAGCAGGGACACCCTCCGGTTCTACGCCATTCTGAGCCCACGGGGTTCCCTCTGAAAAAGAACTCTCGGGCCCAACTAGGCTACTCCACTGGTACTCCCTAGTTGTCCACGGCCAGGACCAGTCCCTAGGCCACCCAGACGTCACTGGTCCTTGCCAATCCACAGAGTGAGGGGCAGTAACCTCTGGCACACAATAGCCATTCTCCACTCTTCCTCTCAGTGTATTTCCCAACTACCACTTGATCATCCAACCTAGTGTCCGCACCCTCAGGCTGACCAGAGGTCACGGGTGAAGCGTCTCCTCACCCTACCTCTACTTCTGGGGTTCCACACTCTCCCAGGAGAAGCACCCACCAGAACACAACTCTCCCACCAGTTCAGGACCTCTCTCCATCAACTAGTCTACCACCTGGGATCCACATTCACTGGCTGCACCGGGGTCAGAGGCCAGGACTCCCTCCCTTTGCACCCCCTTCCAGAGTTCTGCACCCTCCCTTCTGAAGAGCAGGGTCCCTTCACTTAAGATGGGCCCCACCTGCCTTCAGGGTAGTACTACCACAATCAGCCAGGGACCCTAAAGATCCCTGCTAGGCCTGCACCACCCCTCTGGAGGGGTATCCCTAGAATGCAAACCGGTCAGGACACTGATTACAGTTGCCCTGCCGTGCAGGTCAGGAAACACCTGCTCCTGGCTCCCCATCCCAGGGACGGTACCCTTTGGTCAGATGCCCGGCGAACCAGGACTTCATGGGGAGCACGCATGCCCCCTGAGGGTGACACATGACTAATGTGTCGTGTGACAGTCTGCCTGGCGCAGATCTCACAACCTCCTGTCCATCCGATAGTGCATGAAGATCCCCCAGGACAGAAGTGGCGTCACCATGGCCAATCATTGGCGACTCAGCCCTCTGGCTGGCCCCTGACCCACTGGTTCTTCCACTGGGGACTCTTTCCCCCTCTCACCCCTCCATCTGGACTTCTGCACCCTCCACTTATGAGTGGCACTGCCAGACCAGACACAAGAACCACTGGAGCCCTGCTTACAGAGGCTCCACATTCTCTAGATACTGTGAGATCTCCCACAAATGGCCTATAAGTACAGCCTAGGATCCCAACCTGGTGTCCCCCCCAGGAACCATCCAGGCCCTGAGACTGGGTTCGGGCACCTTGGGGCACACAGCCCCACACTCACTCCCTCTCCTCTGAGACAGGATGTGAGTCCCTACACCCCTCCCACTACACCGGGACCTAGCGGGGCTACTCTGCATCTCTTCCACCATTCTGGGTTGGAAGACACCTCAGCCACTCCTTGTAAGATCACTCTCAGCTCACCTACCACAGGGAGATCCCCCACCAAGAACAGTCCAAAAGGACAGACTAGGCTCCCTACCTGGTGTTCCCTCTAAGAACCATCCAGTACTGGAGACTGAGGTTGAGGCTCGGAATACGGTCCAGTCTCACACCTTCCCCTGCGGGACAGGATATGAGGCCTTGCAACCTCCTCACTATAAGGGAACCTAGTTGGGTTCTTCTGAACCATCTCTGCCATGTGAGTTGGGAGACACCTGCACCATTCCTCTAGGGTCACTCCCCCATGCAAGCTCCTTATTCAGAGAACTCACACCCAATCGTCTGGTGCAACACACCACTCATCCACATACGCCCCCCCCAGACTGGTGAGAAGAGTATCTTACTGCCCCTGAATCTCAACCTGTCCCCCTCTTAACCGGTAACCAGGTACCATCCTCTGGGAACTGGGAATGGGGCTTCCTGTACTGGACTACATATTGCTGCCACCACTGGATCCCACCCTTACTGGTGAATCCAGACAACTCACACTGCACTTAGGGGATAATCTACCCTCCCGAGCCAGTTACCTAATGTCAATTAAGTTACCACTGTAGGCCAACATTAGAACCAGCAGACAGCACAGGGGCAGTCACTCCTTCAGCGTCAGGCCAACCCAAGAAATAGCACGATGGCACAAGGGCAGTCCCTCCTTCAACTTCAGGCCAACCCAAGAAATAGCAGTCTGCACAACTCATTGTGCAACAAGAAACCCATTTCAAAATAAATGATACTTAAAACAAACTCAGACACAATAATCCCCAACCATGTGACTATCTAAAATGCAGAGCTTGTAGTGTAATCAGTTGTCGCTGTGGTACTGCGCAAACGCAAGTCCTATCCTCACCGCTGACAACCAATGTTAGAAATGGGATCTCTGGTTGGCTAAGGCTTGCGCCAAAGCCAGGCAGAGACCACTATTCTAGTCAGGGCAAGGGAGTTACACACCAAAGATAACTCCTGCTCAACCCCCCTGGTAGCTTGGCACGAGCAGTCAGGCTTATCCCGGAGGCCATGTGTAAAGCATTTGCGCACGCACACAGCAACAACATACCAGGCACACCACAAAAGGAACTCCACACAAGGTTATATCAAAAATAGCCTTTGTATTCTCATAACACATTAAAATAGTAATCACATAATATACATTGTGCCACCTGGCACCAGGTAATATCTACAAGGGATTATGTACACCTGACAGGGCCAACTGGACCACTGTGAGAACCATCACAAAGTGAACTCTGTAAATGTAGGACATATCATAAAAGTAGAACACATCCAGTAATCAGTGGCAAACTCTGTACTCCTGTGACATAAACCATATTATGTACAGTATCACATTTAGGCGTATATTACATTCTGCGCCAACCTCACCAGCATAAACACATTATGCAATCATCTCATAAGTCTAAACGCATTAGACCCTTACCTACTAAGCATAACTTACATTAGGGGCTTACCTCACAGTGGAGAATAATCTCACTAGCATAAACCCCAGTGTGCAAATAACCTCATACATAAACAACAGTTAGAGGCATAAAACAGGGTGCATAAATCATAGTACATTAATCACATTTCCTAGCACCACATAAATCACATTAGGGCCTGGCACCCTACAAACCCCACTGTCCTCCTGGCCTTCTCAAAGGGGCTCAAATGCCCTATGTCCCAAAGTCAGGGCAACTGCCAACGCAGCAGAATCCATGGTGCGCCATTGCGCTGGGGCAGAGGAGTGTATCTCACTCCTATCTCTCTCTAAGATGCCCCCAAAGAACTGTTGCCTAAACGTAGCAGCTGGCACTAATTGATGTGCAGCTGTGATCAGCAAAGAAGCCCTGGCACCACTGTGCCCTCTCCTATCCCTCTCAGGGACTTCCTATTCAAATGTGCGCCAAACATTGCAGCTGCCCGCTACGGAGGCGCAGCTGTGACACTATCCATAATGGGGGCCCGGCGCCTCTGTGCCCTCAGGACCCCCATGGGCTCTAGAAACAAAGATGCCCCCTTGATGGAGCGGCCCGCCCTCTGCGGGACCGCCCAGGCACCGACAATGTGCCTCAAAATGCCCCCAAGTCACTGGGGCCCTCAGGCCTATAATTAAATGAAAACTGCCCCCTCGTTGGAGCCACGTGGGCTCTTGACACAAAACTGGAATTGTGCCTCGATCGGCACCAACTCTGGACCCGGGAGAAGCCCCACTCACCAGCTCTCTTTTTCCTGTCTCCTCGGGACTCCCCCGGGTCGGCTCCACTGTTGCAGTGCTAGGGGCTCCCTTGTGCTCAGGGGAGCCCTGCGCTGCATCTGGCAGCAACCACGCAGGCGGGGTGGGCTCATGCCTGACTACAGCATCTCTCGCTTCACCCGGGCCCCCTCCTGGGACCCGGGACTTCGACAGGGACCTTGCGAGTATTCAGACTTCTTCTCTGGCGCTTCTGTGGGCGCGAAGCTTCCCTTGGGGAGGCGGATGTCCCGCCCCATGTCAGGCGTCACGCTGCCTGACTTCCTGCTTGGGCCGGCGACAGTGATTCTCCAAAGTAGAAAGCTGGGTTGGCACCCGCCAAGGCAGACAACGCGGGGTGGGCACCCTCAGTAAAAACAAACAGGAAGCGGCCATGTGGGGTGGGCACCCACCATTTAAATATCAAAATAAGCGGGGTGGCACCTGCCGCTCTGGGCATGAAGGGAGAATCCCTCATGCCGGGATTCCCTCCATCAAGACGGGCAGCTCAGTGCTGCAGAGCCCTGGTGCTCCTTCTCTGGAGGAAATAAAGCCCCCCCAGGCCCCAGCAGCTGCAAACCCCCACCGTCAGGATCAGCACACCAGAACAGGAATTGAACAACATCATGAGGTCACAGCCCCTCTTCTTATACCACATAATCCTTTGTCTTAGGGCAGGGCTTGGGGAACCAGATGCAACTGGTTCAGGGGGGATTTGGAGCACTTTGCTTTGCAAGCTCCTCTTCCCCTTTGTCAGGTTGGGGCTAGGTGATCGGACACACCACAGGGGGCAGAGCCAGCATTCACTAGGGCAGGCACCATTCTATTCAGAGTTAGGGGATTACCCCTCCCACTACTTCCATACCAGATGTCCTATTCAGCCCAGCGCTGACTCACCCTGCACCTCCTGGAGCCACACACACCTCCTAGCCCCTGTCACTCACAAGCCACACAAGCAATTCACATCCGGCAGGCAGACACATAGCACACAGAAATGCCAACTTCTAAAAGTTGCATTTCTCCAACAGTCATAATAAATCTGTGCACACCATTGCGCAGCATTTTTTTCTCACAATTTCATACATACCAAACTTGACCACACTGCTCCTCTCATACCAGGAACTACCACTGACACACACTTAGCAGGAAATCCCCAATGCATTTCTATGGGAGTGTTGTAAATTGAAACAGCAATGTGATTAAGCATTTACTAAAGACATTAATCCCCTTCCTTTAGGTCATGCTTTCTCTGTTATGTTGACCGAAGTTCGGACTCCATTTTGTATTGTCATGCTTCCACGTGTTCCCCACGAGAAGAGTCCAACCTCTGTGTTAGTTGCTCTTGTAATCTGCCTAGTAACAGTCTATAAATAGCTCTTTTGTCCATCTAGCGCATGCCCAGACTTGACCACATCTGTTATCAGTTAGCCTTGCTTGACCATGTTTTCGCGGGCTCAAGGAGTGTGTTAGCTCCGCCCACGTATTGATTCAGTATCGAAAATGACCATAAATGGTAATGTTCTTTGGCCTCATGTTGTATCCACCCACTTATGAGCCCCTCTATTGTGTATAAAAGGGGACCATGTACGCAAGTTCTGTGTGCTACTCTATGCAATACTGAAGAGTGTTGTGTGGATTGTAGGACCACCCTTAAGGGTTAATAAATGCTGTTTTTGTACTTTGCAGTTTCCGTGCCAACTTCCTTATAGATTCCATTACAGGAGAGCGAACCCTTGTGTCCTGCGGGCCTAGCTGGGGCCTGTATTCATCAATTGGCGCCCGTCACGTGGGGCTCATCGGCGACTCGGATGCTCGAAGGACTGGTCGCGACGAAGGTGAGGAGTTTGGCCGGGGACGTGATCACTGCCAGCGGCGTCTTAGCCCTGGCATCCCGAGGTTTTTCTTCCTTCCCTTCCGAGCTGACCGTCTGGGTGGCGCCGGTCATCGACTGAGACCTCTTCTGTCGGTCCTGCCGTGAGAGCCGTTTGGGCGATTTTGGAGCTTGGCAGTTGGAATCTGGACTCTTGATTGGTAAGAACCGTTGTACGGTACTTGCTCCGAGTTTTTGAAGCCTGGTCTGGCTATTTGAGTTTGATTTGTGATGACTAGTCATATTCTGTATTTGTCTTTGTGAAAATATATGCGTTGCAACACATATAGGCAGGTAATGTGGAGAGATTTCTCCGGAACTGTGTAACTTTGAACGGCGCAACGATTAAGTGCCATTTTCTCTATAATATTGCATATTTTGCATTATTCCTGAGCATGCCTGCTTTTAGCGCACTCCGTAAGTGGTGTTGCTGCTTTGGAAACCGGTTGAACCTCGAGGAATCTGCTCCAGCTCCCCCGGAGGGGACTCCTAATAGGGATATGTATGTGAAGCATGGTCTTTCTTCCATAATGTACAGCACAGTATGGAGGAAATATACAAAAAAAGATCCTGAGTTACGATGGCCTTTGTATGGATCGTTTGATATACGTAAGATTGAGTATGTGGAACAGTGTATGTGTAAGCGACGTGCTCGTCAGGATATGTTTGAGTGTGTGCGGTTGTGGGTGAAGGAGGTGCGTGAGCGAGAGAAGCGTGAGAAAGCGCTGTTTGATAAAGAACAACGGAAGAATGATCATGTGCGAGCCCAGGAAGCGAAGCGTCGGGAAGACAGAGAACAGACAGAGAGACAAGAGAAAGAGCGTAGGCTGCAAGTTTCGGGTCAATATGCTGTTCGGCAGCCACTTTATCCTGTCCTTAATAATCTTGATGATGATTTTTATTTACTAGATCGCTCTCCGCCCCCTTATGTCGGCGCATCTGCTCCGAGGCCGCAAGATTCTGTCCCGGGTCCGGGTAAGGTGGATACGCGGTCCATGTTATCGGCCGAGCATATGGCTGAGCTTCGACAACTTTCCTTCCGTGCACTTAAGGGCAAGGTGTCCGTGGATGACTTGTTCCATACTTGGGGGTCGTGGCAGGATAGAGAGAGGGTGTATTTTCTGGATCATTTCGCTGAGGAAGTGATTGCTGCTTTCCGAAAATATTCTAGTGTCTTTGAGCCTGAAGAAGTGACATCGGATGCTAAAGCATTGCATGATGGTGTTTTCTCTCCCCCTAAGGCTCCTGATACGGCTCGGCGGCTGTTCGCCTTGCGGGACGAGGTGCTGGCCCATAAAGAGAAAGCGCGCCAACGAGCAGGGGAGGAGAAGCAGTCGGATTCGTATACCACAGAAGGCCATCCATCCACCTCCCAGTCAGATAAGGATGTCATAGTGCATGTTAAACCGATGCGAGAGGCGGCGCCTTTGTATGTTCCTCCTAAAGGAGCGGGGACTAGCTCGGACATTAACTCCGCCGATGCTAGGGGATATTTTGTGTATAATTGGGTTTATACTCCGTGGCATAGAGCTGATGTTATGGCATTGAAGAATGCATTGCCTGACCCCCGCAAGAATCCAGCGGCCTTCTACGAAGAAGTCGAGGGGGCCTTGAATTCTTGCGTTATGACCTTAGCAGACATAGACCTGTTCTTTGGCCTTATTCTACCACCGGATACGTGGCGATCTGTCCGAAAGGTAGATGATATAGTTGCCTTTAAGGCTCGATGGTCTGACCTTGAGGATGAAGATAGGGAACGGAAGCCCGCACAGAAACCACCCCAGAGTATTTTAGATCTCCCTGCTGCTATTGTGGCTAAGTTGAAAACAATTATCCCCCCTAAAAAGATTGACTGGAATATGTTAGCTGCATGTAAACAGAAAGTTGACGAGTCAGTTGCAGACTTCTTCACGCGCTTTGAAGAAACGTTTCATGACTTTAGTGGCCAGTCGCTTACTGACGAAACGGGCCGCCACCTTTTCGCGGATAAATATGTGGCCAATTTGCTGCCGGCGGTTGCGGCCCGCTTAAAAGCGAGTGAGAGTTCTTGGTCCTCCGCGACCCCGACGGCTCTCCTGACTATCGCTCAGTATTATGAGCGTCAGGAGCAAGAAGCAAAGGGTCAGGAGGATAAGAAATCGAAAGATCTCAAGACGAAGGTGATGTTGGCACAAGTATATGGCCCGCCCCGACGGGGTGTTAACAGAGGTAGGGGAGGATCTTATGGTCCTCCCTCGGGCCGCTCTGATTTGAATAGGAACCAGTGTGCGTATTGTAAGCAATCGGGCCATTGGGCCAGGGATTGCCCGGTGTTGCGTGCTTCGCGTCAGGGACATATTTCGGGTGGCCCGAGAGGTAGAGGGGGTTTCTCGAACTTTAGAGGGAACTCTAACGATAATGTTCGTTTCGATACTGCTGGGCAGTACCGAGATAGATCAAATGTTTTCGATCGCCAGCATCAGTATCACGTGTCGGAGATTGACCGATCGGGGTATCATGATTCTCAGCATGCATAGGAATGCGTTGGATGGGGGTTCGAATCAGTTGAGGTGCCGGTCGATCAGAAGGGTCCTTATGTATCGGCTGAGGTTTTAGGCTCTACTGATCAGTTCCTAGTGGATACAGGAGCGACACGTAGTGCGTTGTCTAAGCAATTGGTTCCGGGGGCTCCCCCATCCGGCTTAATGGTTACATCGGTAGGGTTTGACGGTACACTCTCCCGAAGCCCTCTTTCACAGCCCCTCACATTTAAGGTTGATTCTTTTTCTGCGCCCTGTCCGTTTCTGCTTGCCCCGTACACACCGGACAACATTATGGGCCTTGATATGTTAAAGCATTTTAGGGCTACGATCCGCTGCTCCCCTGCTGGTGTGCGGGTGATATTGAATGACAACTACCCCCGGTCTGAACGGATGTGTGCGATGTCAGAGGATGCGTTGTTAGCTACCCTCCCTCGTGCTTTGTGGGCAACTTCGGACACAGATGTGGGACAAATGGTGATTCCACCGGTCCACATTAGTGTCCAGGAGGGGGCGGTGTTACCACGCCTCCCACAGTACCGTATTTCCCAGGAGGGCGAGGAGGCTCTCACACAGATTGTGCAAGATTTGATTGCAGTGGGGGTAGTGGAGGAAGTTCCCTATAACATCTGTAACAGTCCGATTCTCCCCATTCTGAAAAAGGACACGGATGCTAAGGTTTATCGGTTTATAATTGATTTACGAGAAGTGAACAAGATAGTGATACCTCAGTACCCAGTGGTTTCCGATATCACGACGTTGCTTACCTTGGTCCCGCCTACGGCGACCATGTTCTCAGTGATTGATTTGAAGAATGCCTTCTTTTCCATTCCCATTCACCCCGATAGCCGATATCTTTTTGGGTTCACATTAAATAATAGATCTTATCGTTTTTGTAGGATCCCCCAGGGCTACACAGAAAGCCCTAGTATTTACAATCAGGCTTTGAAACGGCAATTGGATTCCTTTGTTCTGCTCGAGGGGGCCGCCCTCATTCAATATGTCGATGACATCTTGCTGGCGGCTGACACCCTGGAGTTGTGTGAAAAAAGTACGTTATCCTTGCTTTCCTTTTTAGCATCCCACAATCATAAGGTATCTAGGAAGAAATTGCAATTCTGTAGACCTACGGTGACTTATTTGGGTCACCTTTTGTCTAAGGAGGGGCGTGCACTCACACCGGATCGTATCCAAGTAATCTTGGACACACCGAGACCGTCCACGCAGAAGGATGTGCGTGCATTTTTGGGTCTTGTCTCCTTCTGTAGGCAGTGGATATTGGGGTTTTCACACATAGCTAAGCCATTGTTAGCTCTCTTGACAAAAGACACGCCCATCCCGATCCCCTGGTCAGATGAGTGTGACGCTGCTTTTCAGCAACTACGACAGGCCCTTTGTTCAGCACCAGTGTTAGGGACCCCTGATTATGCAAAACCCTTTTCGTTGTATGTGCATGAGAAAGATGGATGTGCATTATCAGTTTTAGTTCAGATGCACGGCGATAAGCAGCGCCCTTGTGCATATTTTTCGGCTGTACTTGACCCTGTCGCCCGAGCATTACCAGGGTGTTTTCGCTCGGTTGCGGCGACAGCTGTGTCAATACGGCAAAGTGAAGGAATTGTGTTATCCCATAAGCTGTTGGTATTAGTCCCCCATGCTGTTGATGCCCTGCTTAATCAAACGAAGACACAGCATTTGACCAGTGCCCGTTTAACGGGATATGAGTTGACGCTTTTGGCTCCTCATATTACGTTGAAAAGGTGTGTAACGTTAAACCCGGCCACATTGTTGCCATACCCCGAGACCCAGCCTGAGGCGCGGAAAGCGCATGATTGTATTCTTGTGACTGAGGAACAAACAAAGGGTCGTATTGATCTCCAGGATACGCCCTTTCCAGATGTAGATGGAGAACTATGGGTGGACGGATCATGCCTGAAGCTACCAGATGGTACGACTTCAGCAGCGTATGCAATTACCACGTTACAAACGATAGTGGAGACAGCACGCATACCACAGAAATCAGCTCAAGCAGCGGAACTGATAGCATTAACACGAGCATGTGAGCTCAGTACAGGATTGTGTGTGAATGTTTATACAGATAGCCGCTATGCCTTCGGAGTAGCGCACGACTTCGGCCTACTCTGGAAGGAGAGAGGGTTTTTAACGTCACATGGGGTACAGATAATGCATGGAGAGTTAGTCCACAATCTTTTAACCGCATTGACATACCCAAAGAAAATTGCCATCGTTAAGTGTAGCGCCCATAGGAAAGTAGTTGATAAAGTTGGAGAAGGGAATGCGTTAGCAGACCGAGTAGCACGGGAGACTGCGATGCAGCCTGGTGCTACTGCCATGTATGTAGTAAAGTCACAAGTGGAAAGATGGCATGATGCGAAGGAGGAAGTGCGAGAAATGCAAAGGACCGCTTCTGATAAAGAGCGGGAGCAATGGGCTAGCGAGGGAGAATTGGATGATGAAGGCTGCTGGAGAAATAAGCAGATGGATAGATGGAAATTACCTTCGGCTTTTGTACAACCTATGGTTCAGATGGCACATGGGCTAGCACATGTTGGAGCTTCCGCAATTGTGAAATTGCTTACCCAAGTCTGGGAGCATCCAGACATTGCTAGCACGGCAAAGAGGGTGGTGCAGACCTGTATGATCTGCTTGAGGTATAACCCAGGAAAGGGTACTCGAACTCCAGCAGGAGGATTTGTGACACCCACTGCACCCTTTGAGGTTCTGCAGATGGATTACATCCAGCTGGAGCGCTGTAACAATTTGAAGTATGTTCTAGTAGTGGTTTGCGCCTTCAGTAAATGGGTTGAGGCGTACCCTACGAAAGACAATACTGCAATGACTACTGCGAAGCTGCTGCTGAAAGAGTTCTTCCCCTGATATGGTGTTTGTAGACTTCTGTGGAGTGATAATGGCCCTCACTTTGTAGCGGATGTTATAAAGTATGTCTTGAAGGGCCTAGGCATCACTCAGAAGTTCCACGCCGTGTTTCACCCTCAGTCTGCAGGACTAGTCGAGAAGTATAATGGTACACTGAAGCTTAAGATCGCTAAAATTCAAGCTTTGACGTCTTTGACTTGGCCAGACGCTCTGCCACTGGCGTTATTGTCAATTAGATCAGTACCGCACTCTCGAACTGGCCTTACACCGTACGAGATTGTCTTCGGACGCCCAATGAATATTTGGGGTCCACCAAAGCCTAAGGCTGTGTATGATGTACCTTGTGTAATGATGAGCGATTATCTGGCACAGTTAACGGATAACTTGGTTTCTATTCATCAACAGGTCCGAGAGGCGCTCCCTGATCGGTCTACCGGTGAAGGACATGGTCTCCGACCTGGGGACCACGTGATGGTGAAAATATTTGACAGAACTAACAGCTTGGAACCGAGATGGGTGGGCCCTGAGCAGGTCCTCCTCGCAACGAGGACGGCCGTGCGAGTCTCCAACAGAAAGAATTGGATCCATTCCCTGCACTGTAGGAAGGTGCCGCCCGGATTGGTGGAACCTGCCGTGCTGACCGATCAACGAGAAATCCTGGCTGCAGAGACAGGCCGTGCTGCGGAGCCAAACGTCACTGAGGAGCTCTTTCCGGACCACGCGACTCCTGGAGGAAGGCGATATCATCTTCAACCAAGGAAGTGAGTTTTCCAGTACCGGGACATACTGTCAGAACGGCCCTTGGGTTAGTGAAACGGAGAGCCGATGAGGCAAGGGGGGGGGATCAGCCCTGCATTAGTGTAGCGACACCCGTCTTGGCCCGCTGGTGAAGAAATCGACCGCTGCCCAAGGGGAAGAGTTCTGACAGACTTTTAGTTTCAGGAAGATATCAGGGTATTATTTTTATTGACATGGAGAAGACGAAAATCCTTTGTGCATCAGGGTTCATGCTGACAGTAGCTATTGTTGGGATAACCACATGGTTTGTGGAGGAGGTAACTCCCGCTCGGAAAATACTTGTGTTGACAACTCCGGTGCCTGAGGAGCACTACTTTTATACATTACCGTATCAAGAGTTGAAGCATCGACAGTCTTACTTGAATAACACTTTTATCCAGATGCTGCATCATACCCACGTTGCTACGAACGCTACAAACTGTTGGATATGTGGGATGATGCCAGCCCATCAGAAGAAAGGAGGTACGCCATTCATACCACTTCCTTTCTCTCATAATGGCTCTTGTAGAGCATGGTATACTTTGCTGTTTGCCACTCGGAAACCGACAGTGGGACGATTGCTTTTCAGACTCAATAAAGAATGTCATCAGGATAAAAATGGGTATCCACAAGCGAATGGGACAATTTGGGAATGGGAAGAGTACCGACCAGACAATGAATCCATTCCCTACATCTTCACGAACACAAGAGACACTGTGGGAAAGGACAAATTTGTGATTCAAGTAGCACAAGCTCAAGCGGACCTGTGTGTCCAGAGTGTGGGTTCTATTCCTGTCGGTGTCAGCGATTGTATCACCGTCCTGAATATTGATGGGTTGAACAACAGTACCTTCCTAGCGTCCCATAATACCTACTTTGTGTGTGGAAATAAAGGTTATTACCGTTTGCCGGCTGGGTGGTCTGGGGTATGCTATGTATCATTCCTATTACCTCCTGTATTCCTAGCACCCGCATCTTATCATAAAGATCTGAAATTATTGAATAATGTAACTGTAAATAGGTATAAACGTACTCTATCAATTGATGATGTGGATCAGACTGATACCAGCTTGCAACAGTATATTGATTTTAATTTAGGACTGTTTTTCTTTGTTGGAGCTGCTCTGAACAGCAGGAAGATCCGAAGATTAACGAGAGTGGTAGAGGCTGTAACAAACCAGACTGCTGCTGCTCTTGGGAATCTTACGGAAGAATTGCAAATTACTAGAATTGTTGCATTGCAGAATCGTATGGTGTTAGATGTCATGTTAGCCGATCGAGGTGGAGCTTGTAAAATTATTGGAAGTAGCTGTTGTGTGTTTATCCCTGATCATACGCCATCAGTTTATAATGCCATTAATAAACTACACAAAATTGCAGCTGAAATCCATACAGAAAACGGCACTTGGTCCTTTTCTGGATGGTTTTGGGCATTGGTTACTGCCTGGGGATGGAAGGTCTTAACTGGTCTCTGTATCATTATAGCAATTCTGTTCTTTTGCTGTATCTGTGTTCAATGTGGTCCATTGCTCTGTTCCTTATGCGTATCATTCTGCATCCCAGATAAGAAAGCTATTGCCGATGTTGCTCACCAGAAGCGTTTAGCTAAAGAAGTCGAAGGAATGATGACAATTGACATATATGATGATTATCCTGTCAAACCGGATGTCTTCAGTAAATGCTGAAAGGGTCGTCTGTTGTAAATTGAAACAGCAATGTGATTAAGCATTTACTAAAGACATTAATCCCCTTCCTTTAGGTCATGCTTTCTCTGTTATGTTGACCGAAGTTCGGACTCCATTTTGTATTGTCATGCTTCCACGTGTTCCCCACGAGAAGAGTCCAACCTCTGTGTTAGTTGCTCTTGTAATCTGCCTAGTAACAGTCTATAAATAGCTCTTTTGTCCATCTAGCGCATGCCCAGACTTGACCACATCTGTTATCAGTTAGCCTTGCTTGACCATGTTTTCGCGGGCTCAAGGAGTGTGTTAGCTCCGCCCACGTATTGATTCAGTATCGAAAATGACCATAAATGGTAATGTTCTTTGGCCTCATGTTGTATCCACCCACTTATGAGCCCCTCTATTGTGTATAAAAGGGGACCATGTACGCAAGTTCTGTGTGCTACTCTATGCAATACTGAAGAGTGTTGTGTGGATTGTAGGACCACCCTTAAGGGTTAATAAATGCTGTTTTTGTACTTTGCAGTTTCCGTGCCAACTTCCTTATAGATTCCATTACAGGAGAGCGAACCCTTGTGTCCTGCGGGCCTAGCTGGGGCCTGTATTCATCAGGAGGGCAGGCCAACCTTACTAATATAACACAGAGAGCGCACACACTTTACACTGGACCACAGTGCTAAAGTGCCCAGAGGCCTAAAATCACCATTACCATGTCAGAGCTGAAGGCAAAAAGTTTAGGGGTGAACCTGCCAAAAAGGGCCACGTCCAACAGCGGTGATTAGCACACCTCCCCTGTTTCATATTTTGTGATTTTCAGATCAGAAGTGATATATTTTTTTTTTATCATTTCACTTGTGGATCACAGTGATTTTACCTGCAAGGATTAACCTTTAACTTGCGAATACTACTTCTAGGAACTTGTATTCATGATCTCAGTCTAATCTAGGGGAGAGGAGTTGGCCTGACAACCAGGGTGGTCGACCTCAAATCTGGGAAACTGGGTTTGAGTCTCGGCAATGAACTGGAGCACGTAGATTTGGTGCCGAGAGGTAAAAGTGTTTATTGTTACACTCTTTAGGTTTTGAAGGAAGTTCAATATATAAACACGTACCTGACTTACTTCTATCTGATGGTGAAAATATTGATGAATATGAACAAACTGTACGGACACTCAAATTAAGATTTGATAAGCAACCGAGCTTGATGGTCCTGAGACATACGTCTTTCAAGAGAAAACAATCTGATTGTGAAGATGTCGATGCATATGTATCTGTTCTCAGGAGACAAGCGTCTGCCTGTTTATTCGAGAATTTCACTGATCAGCTGATCAGAGATCAATTCGTCTGCCAATGCAAGGACAAGCATATTAGACAAAAGCTTCTTGCAATGGGCAATCCATCTCTTGATGAGACTATTAAGCTAGCCAAGAGCATCGAGATTTCACAAGTTTCTTTAAAAGAATCAATGAAAAACCTCCTGAAAGTGTGAATACCATTGTCGCTGTCACCAAATCTGAACAGAAAACAGTCAAAAACCACCCTACTAACTCTACTAAACATAAATCTGATTTTATTATTCCTAGCAACGTTTGTCTTTGTTTTTTTTTTTTTTTTTTTTTTGAAAAACCTTTATTCTTCGAAAAACATGGACACAGCTATTCAGCCGACATCCCGGAGGTTCGGCAGCTTTGAAAGACCAGCACAAAGAAAGGTCCACAGTGCAGAGAAGGAGAAGCAATAAAGGTTCCGTTTTAAATAAATACAAACTCACACAAAACCCCAGCAAGGCGGAGGACACTGAATACCACTGGTGATTGCCCCCCAGGGGAGAGCAGACCCCCCTCGTCTAACAGTCACAATACTGTGTTAAGAGGAAAAAGGGGGAAAAGCAGAGGCTCAAAAAGTCAACTAACAATCAGATACATATACAAAAGCTGGAAAGAATGTTAAGGAGAGAGCTGTTCATCAGGGGGATCCAAATCAGGGGCGAGACATATGCCCCCCCTATACTGGTTCCACCGCCCCCAAATGGCGTGCCACTTCCGGGGGCGCCCCCTAGCACAATATACTGTCTTTTCCCTTAGCATACTCCAGTCCATGTTTTCTTTCCACGCAGTCAACGTGGGGGGACACGCAGAGCCCCACAGGCTCGCGATGTCTCGTTTAGCCACCATATTACCCAGAGTCACCCACAGGGTCTGTGCCTCATCGTGATCGGTAGGCCCCCAAACATTCAGGAGGCAGCACCGCGCCTCTGGCTGCATAACAATGCCCGTCACCTCCCCCATCACCGTATGGACTCTCCTCCAGAATTCCATGATGACGCTACATTCCCAAATAATATGCATGAAGGTACCCACCATACCGCAGCCCCTCTTGCATAAACCCTCCTCAGAGAATCCCATATGAACCAGCCTTGGCCCCGTAACATAGGTTCTATGGAGTATTTTGAGCTGCACCAGCCTCAGACGTGACGGGATCGCAACCTCCTTAGGAGAGGAGACCGCAGACTGCCAATCCTCGTCATCTAGTTCGAGTCCGTCCCCAGTCCACTGGTCCCTCAGCCCCAACAGCAGATCCGCCTGAACATTTATCAATTTCTTATATATGAGAGAAATCGTACTCTCCGGCATATGGCCGTCGAGGATCCGATCCTCCAACGGAGAAGACTCAGGCACCTTCTCACCCTCTACGAGGACTGACCGCAGGGCATGACGCACTTGAACATAGCGGAAGAACTCGGATTTCCCCAGCTCATACTCCTGCTGCAGCTCTTCAAAGGACTTCACCCTCCCCTTAATCAGCAAATCTCCAACCCTGGAGATTCCAATCAAGTCCCATTTATCAAAACCCTTCGTATGCCAGAGCCTTCCCAATTTTTCAGATTCAAACAGCGGGGTAGCTAAGGTGAGCCTATCCTTCCAGCCCAGCGAGTCAGTCGCCAACCTCCACACGCGCACCGCCACCCCAGTGGGCCCCGTGAGGGACGAGTCAAGCGCCCGAGAGTACAACGCTCTGTGATAATTCCCGCCGCGCAGCAACCATCGGTCCATGGCATAGCCAGGGCTTAGAGCCGGACCATAGAAACCATGATTAATCGCGCTCAACTGGGTGGCCCAGTAATAGCGTCGAATGTCCGGAAGCGCGATACCCCCGTCATACCACGGAAGCGTCAATTTTGCGATCGATATGCGCGGCCGTCCATCCCACAGCAACGATCGTTGGAGGCTTTCAACCTCCCTGAAGTAACTGGCCGGCACCCAATCAAGGGTATTCTGCAAGGCGTAAAGGAACCGGGGGAGAGACATCATTTTAAACAAGGCGGCACGCCCAACGGGGGAGAGCGGCAGCCTCCGCCAGCCCGTAACATCCCGCCGCAAGCGCGCCAGTGGGGGGAGCAGGTTTCTCTCATACCTCAGAGTGGAGTCAGTGGAGATAAAGATCCCCAGGTAGACAAAGCCCTGCTGGGCGATCCAGATCGAACAAGTTCGCGGGAACGGCGGGGCCTCACCGTTCAGAACATACAAATACGATTTACTCCAATTGATGACTAGTCCCGAGTTCCTGCCAAAGGACGTCAGAACGTCACAAACCACTATAAGCGAGTTCTTCGGCGAGGCGAGATATAACAGGATGTCATCGGCATAGAGCGATATACGGTCCTCATGCTCGGGTGACCATCTAAGTCCACGTATATCCGGGTGCCAGCGTATCCACGCCGCCAGTGGCTCGAGGGCAAGGGCGAACAACAAAGGCGACAAGGGGCAACCCTGCCGAGTTCCCCTCCCAAGCTGGAACGGAGTCGACGCCCGCCCGTTTACCACTACACTCGCAAGAGGGCCCTCATAAAGCAACCTCACCCAGCTCACAAAACCAGGGCCAAAGCCGAACTTGGCAAGCACAGCCCACAAATATGCCCATTCCACCGTATCAAAAGCCATCGTGGCATCGAGCGACGCCACAATAGCTGGTTCTCGGAGCGTGCCCGCCCTGGCAATCACTCCATGGAGACGCCGAAGGTTTAACGCCGTGTTACGGTGCGGGATAAAGCCGGATTGATCCGGATGGATCAAGTCCCCGAGCACCCTGACCAAGCGGCTTGCCAGTATTTTAGCCAGAATTTTCGGCTCAGCATTAAGGAGTGATATTGGCCGATAGGAGGCACACTTATCCCGGGGTTTACCCTCCTTGTGTATCACAACAATCGTCGCCAGTCTCTGATCCAACGGAAGGGACCCACCCCCCCGCGCCTCCACCAACATGGCGCGCAGGTGGGGGGCAACCCTATCCGGGAACAGCTTATACAAGTCAATCGGCAAACCATTAGGGCCAGAGGCCTTGCCCGGGTTCAGAGCACGGATGGCACCTGCCACCTCATCGACCGTTATGTCACCATCTAGGTCATCTCTATCCACATCAGAAAGGCAGGGCAGAGTGATGTCACGCAGGAGGTCAAGCGAATCCTCGGTCGGCCTATCCGAAACTGAGGCGTAAACCATACGGAAATAATCCGAAAAACACTGTACTATCCCCTCAGGGTCAACAACCACCTCTCCCCCCTCTCTCGTCAGCTCCGGCACCACTCTATTAACCCGTTCTTTTTTGTCCAGCCAAGCTAGGAGTTTCCCGGCCTTGTCACCAACATCATACAAGCGGCCCTGCTGTTCCCTACTGAGGGTCTTGGCAGCATTCGTCACCAGGTCCTTATATTCGGCTTGCTTCAAGCTCAGTTCATGCAGTGAGGCCTCTGTAACCTCCCCCTCCAGGGCCCCCTCCAGAGCCGCGATCTCCTCCTCAACCTGCATAACCTCGCCATCTCTCCGCCGCTTGGCTGCCACTACCAAGGAGAGGGCCTCTCCTCTCGGCACGGTCTTAAATGCTTCCCACAACGACACGGCCGAGTCAACGGACCCCTGGTTGTCCTTAAAAAAGTGATCAACTGTCTTCAACAGTGCCCTGCGCATCTTGGGGTCACGAAAATACCAGGGGTTAATAGGAGCAATCCTACCCCCTCCCTCGCGGCCGACATCCAGCCGGACCCACACTGGCGAATGATCCGATATGCCCCGCGCCATATGCCTGGCCTCAGATACCAAAGAGGCGTGCGCAGCCAGAGTGAGCAGGTAATCAATCCTAGAGAGGCTACCATGCGCCCCGGAGTGGAAAGTGTATTGGCTCTGTGTGGGGTGCCGGAGCCTCCAGCAGTCTACCAGGCCGAGTGTATCTAGAAAGTCTGGGAGCCACTTCTGAGCCCCCCCAGTGTCCCTGGGCGGGTACCTATCCAGCAGCCCAGAGCCGACAGCATTGAAATCGCCCCCCACCACTAGCATACCCTCCGGGAGGTCCAACAAGGCCCTACCCAGATCTGTAAACGTGGAGGCCTGCAGGGCAGGAGGGACATAAACCAAAACCAAAACCAGAGTTCTTCCTTCCCACCTCCCCGCCACCGCAACAAACCTCCCCCTATCATCAACAATGGTGGAGTTCGAGGAGGAGCTTAGCGCGTGATCAAGATGGCCGCGTGAGCCTAGAGCTCCCGAGACCCTCGCTCCCTCCGGCAGATATCCTGTTTACTATCCTGCTTTTGATGCCCGGAATATTGGAGGGGAGCCGTTGCTGAGGCGAGAGCCGCTGTCCGGATCGAAATCGCCCACCGGAGACCGAAGTTGTACTGCATGGAAGTTTGTGGCCTACTCCCCGGAAGGTGCCCGGGACTTGCGTTGGCACAGTGCCCGTGCACTAATTGAACAACAGCGGCCGTGCGAGGGGCGAGTCGTTGGAAGGAAGGTGTTCTCACTTTCACTTTCACTTTCGCTTTCCTGTCTCCACCGCGCCCGGGCCTGGGCACGAGTAGCGCCAGTCACTGGTTGCATGGTTGTCTTCTCTGTATGGGCAAGGAGCTTGTCTCCGCGGCAGATTGCGATGTCGAGCAAATCGGACACCGAAAAACAGAAGCCCAAGAGTACCAGGCGGGGAGGCTACACCCAGACTAACAACATGGACCGCTATGCCCACCAGAAGGGGTCTCCGGGCGGATCGGGACAGGCACTGGAGGCCTTGAAGGACGTGTCGCCCCCCTCCGCGGAACCAACCCTGCAAGATATCATGGGGGCCATCGAGGGGATGAAGTCCTCTATCGGGCAACAATTTGAGACCCTGGCGCATAAAGTGGACGCCATATCGATCGACGTCAATCTGATTCGGGCAGACCTGGGGAAAACTAATGAGCGGGTTCAGTCCTTGGACCTTAAGACTGCTGGCCTCCTGGGCGACGTCTCCGGCCTTCAGCTGGAAGTCCGTACCTTGCGGACTGCAAATGATCACTTTGCCCGACGGTTGGAAGAGTTCGAAGGCCGTGCAAGGCGCAATAACGTGCGCATTATTGGGGTCCCGGAAAATTCGGAGGAACAGTCGGTGGACCTGTTTGTGGAGGACCTGGTGGTGAACCATCTGGCGCCCAAAGGCCTTAGTAAGTTCTTCACTGTTGAGCGGGCCCACAGGGTCCCTGGCGGGAGGCCCAAGGTGGGGGCCCCTCCGAGGCCGATTGTCGCCAGGATCTTTAACTTCAGGGACCGGGATGCCATTCTTCAAGCATCACGGGTGTCCGGCCCGATGCCATTCCAGAACACCACAGTAAGTTTCTATCCGGACTTTACCCAGATGGTGCAGAAGCAACGACAAGGCTTCCTGGCGGTCAAGAGAAGGCTACGAGAGATGGGACTGAAATACGCCATGCTCTTCCCGGCCAGGTTGCGTGTGGTGTTCGAAGAGCGGACTTTCTTTTTTGAATCACCGGACATGGTCGGAGATTGGCTGGACACATTGCCCCAAGGACGGACTAGCGTGGAACGCTCCGGTGGAGCAGACGGTGGCGGCGATGAACAATGAGCCAGGACTTAAGTGCTAGATCTCCGGTTCCCCTGGGAGGGTGATAGTCCGGGGGGTAGCGAGGGCAGTATGGGAGCTTTTTCCTCCTCTGGGGTTCTTTTTGTAGATTAGTCTTTGTATGGGGCAACAGGCACACTGCAAGTTGGGGGGCATTTTAGAGCTTACGCAGGGGTGCAGGGTGGGGGGTGGATTGGGGTTGTTGTTGGGGTTGTTGTTGTTTTTGGTTATGCAAGGCGTCAGGATGCAAGCTTCTGTGACTCGAGTGCGGTTCCACGCGGGGGGTGGTGGTCTCCTTACATGTTGGGATGGGGGGTAGGGGCTTAAAAATACTCAGTTGGAATGTTAATTTCTTGGGGGATCGTATTAAGCGTGGGATTGTCCTGCAATTTCTGAAGCGATGTACCCCTGATATTGTCTTATTGCAAGAGACGCACTTGATAGGCAACACGTGCTATGCACTCAACAGGAAAGGCTACAAATTTGTCGCACACTCCGGGTTTTCCTCCGGGTCTAGAGGGGCCGGAATACTTGTCAGGTCCTCTCTGCCATTCGAGGTCGACTCCACTACTGTTGATGATAGGGGACGCTTTGCGGCTGTAGCGGGGAGGTGGGAGGGCAGGACGCTGGTCCTGGTGTCGGTTTATGTCCCTCTTGCACTGCAGCCTTCCACACTTGCGGACTTGGAGAGGACTTTGTTGGATCTCCCAGAGGGAATGTTGGTGGTGGGTGGCGACTTCAATGCGGTTGGCTCCGGATTGCTTGACAGACACCCGCCAAGGAGCTCGGGGGGGCCCAGAAGTGGCTTCCGGACTTTGTAGATACCCTTGGTCTGGTTGATTGTTGGAGACTGCTGCATCCCACACAGCAGCAATACACTTTTCACTCCGGGGCGCATGGCAGTCTCTCCAGAATTGATTATGTGCTTACCCTAGCTGCACACGCCTCCTTTGTCTCTGAGGCCAGGCACATGGCACGGGGTATTTCTGACCATTCGCCGGTGTGGATCTGTATGGATGTTGGTAGAGGAGTGGGAGGTAGGGTGGCTCCAATTAACCCGTGGTATTTCAGGGACCCTACGACTCGTAGTGCGGTGCTGAAGGCGGTCGATCGTTATTTCCAGGAAAATCTCGGATCGGTCACGTCGGCGGTGTCTTTGTGGGAAGCGTTCAAAACAGTGCTTAGAGGAGAGGCCCTCTCATTGATAGCAGCGGCCAAGCGTCGGCGAGACGCGGAGGTCGCCCAGATTGAGGCGGAGATCGCGGATCTAGAGCTGGCATTGGAGGGGGAGGTCACGGCAGCGGCGCTGCACAATTTGAGCCTTAAGCAGTCGGAGTACAAGGCCCTTGTGACGGACGCGGCCAAAGCCTTGAGTAGGGAACAGCGGGGCCGTCTGTACGACGTCGGGGACAAGGCCGGGAAATTAATCGCGTGGCTGGATAAAAAGGAGCGGGTCAATCGTGTTGTGCCAGACCTCGTGACGGAGGATGGCGTCGTTGTCGCGGAGCCGGATGGCATAGTCCAGTGCTTTGCGGATTACTTCCGCACGGTCTATACCTCTGTGTCGGACAGGCCAGGGGGGATTTGTGTGAACTCCTGCGTGATCTTGCTTTGCCTCGCCTCTCCGACATAGACAGGGACGATCTTGATGGCGATATCACAGTCGACGAAATCGCGGGGGCTATCCGTTCATTGCGTCCGGGCAAGGCCTCGGGCCCGAATGGCCTGCCAATTGAGTTCTACAAACTCCGGCCGGATAAGATCGCGCCGCATTTGCGAGCTATGTTCGTGGAGGCGCGGGAGACGGGATGCCTCCCACTCGACCAGCGCCTGGCAACAATCGTGGTCATACATAAAGATGGTAAGCCCAGGAACAGGTGCAGCTCATATAGGCCGATCTCGCTCCTTAATGCCGAGCCGAAGATCCTCGCTAAAATCCTTGCTAACCGTTTAGTCAGGGTGATCGGTGATCTGATCCACCCTGACCAATCCGGTTTCATCCCGCATCGTAACACCGCGTTGAACCTTAGGCGCATCCACGGAGTGATCGCAAGGGTGGGGACGATGCGGGAGCCGGCCATTGTGGCAGCGCTCGACGCAACGATGGCTTTCGACACGGTAGAGTGGGCATACCTGTGGGCTGCGCTTGCGAAATTCGGCTTCGGACCTGGATTTGTTGGCTGGGTGAGACTATTGTATGAAGGACCTCTCGCTAAAGTCGCGGTCAACGGTAGGGCGTCCCGTCCCTTCGAGCTGGGGAGGGGCACCAGGCAGGGCTGTCCTCTGTCGCCACTGTTGTTTGCTCTTGCTCTTGAGCCGCTGGCGGCCTGGATAAGATGGCACCCAGATGTGAGGGGGATTCGATGGTCACCTGACCACGAGGACCGCATCTCCCTTTATGCCGACGATATTCTGCTCTATCTCACTTCACCCCGGAAGTCCCTCATAGTTGTCTGCGACATTTTGACTTCCTTCGGGAAGAATTCGGGACTAACCATTAACTGGGGGAAGTCATATCTGTATGCCCTGTGTGGAGACGTCCCGGTTCCCCCGCGGAATTGCCCGATTCAGATCGCCCGGGAGGGTTTCATGTATCTTGGAATTTATATCTCTACCGACCCAACGGTACGGTACGAGAGGAACCTGCTCCCTCCGTTGGCGCGCCTGCGGCGGGATGTAGCGGGCTGGCGGCGGCTGCCGCTTTCCCTCCTTGGCCGTGCTGTGCTATTCAAAATGATGTCTCTTCCCCGTTTTCTCTATGCCCTACAGAACACCCAGGAGCTGGTTCCGGCCAGCTACTTTCGGGAGGTTGAGAGTCTCCAGCGCTCGCTGCTGTGGGACGGCCGTCCGCGTATAGCGATAGCAAAACTAACTCTTCCATGGTACGATGGGGGTATCGCGCTTCCTGACATCAGAAGATACTATTGGGCCTCCCAACTGAGTGCGATCAATCATGGAGTCTACGGCCCGGCGCTTAGCCCTGGCTTTGCTATGGACCGATGGTTGCTGCGTGGGGGTGGCTACTATAGAGCACTTTACTCGAGGCCCACGGCTGGGTCCCTCACGGGGCCGACCGGGGTGGCGGTGCACGTGTGGAAGTCAGTCACGAACTCGTTGGGCTGGAAGGATAGGCTCACCCTTGCCACTCCGTTGTATGACTCCGATATGTTGGGGAAACTTTGGCACTCGAAGGGATTCGAGAAATGGGATCTGATTGGCATCTCCAGGGTGGGGGACATGCTGGCCAAGGGGCGGATTAAGTCGTTGGACGAGCTACGGACGGAATATGCGCTGGAGGGCACGGAATATTTCCGGTATGCACAGGTGCGCCATGCGCTGCGGTCGGTCCTCGTTGAGGGGGAAAAGGTGCCTGAGTCCTCTCCGTTGGAGGACCGGATCCTGGACGGCCATATGCCGGAGAGCACAATCTCCCTAATCTACAAAAAGCTTGTGAACGTCCGGACCGACCTCCTCCTGGGGGTGCGGGATCAGTGGACTAGGGACGGCCTTGAGCTGGACGATGAGGATTGGCAGTACGCCGTCTCCTCTCCTAAGGAGGTCGCGATCCCCGCAAGACTAAGGCTGGTCCAGCTTAAGATACTGCACAGAGTTTATGTCACTGGGCCCCGGCTGGTCCATATGGGTTTTTCCGAGGATGGGCTATGTAAGAGGGGCTGCGGGATGGCGGGCACCTTTCTACATATCATATGGGAGTGTGGTGTGATTGCTGAGTTTTGGAAGCGGATTCATGTTGTGATGCAGGAGGTCACGGGAATTGTACTGCAGCCAGAGGCGCGGCGCTGTCTTTTGAATGTGTGGGGTCCTACAGATTATGACGCTGCGCAGACTCAATGGGTGACCCTAGGCAATATGGTGGCTAAGCGAGATATAGCACGACTGTGGGGCTCTCAGAGCCCGCCCACTCTGGATGCATGGAGGGACAACATGGACTGGAGCATGTTTCGGGAGAAAACGGTGTATAGTGCTCGGGGGAGGCCTAAGAAATGGCATAAGATATGGGGAAGTTGGAACCAGTATAGGGGGGACATATGTCTGCCTCCTGCCACTGAACCACCAGAGGAGCAACTTTCCCCCTAGCCTCACTTCCAACTTGGGTCTTTCTGATGCAACTCTGTCAGAATGTTAGCGCCTCTGCTTCTCCCTCATCCTCCCAATCGGTGGCTTTGATTTGATGTTGGAAATGGGGCCGCGCCCCCGTTGGGAACTGGCACGAACTTGTGGTGTATACTGCCTTGCTTGTTGTGTTCATTGTAGGTAGTTCTCAAAAACGAAACCTTTGTCTTTATCCTGCATTAGAGCTATGGATGACTCCTTGTGTTGTTTGATTAGCTGCCGAACCCCTGGGATGTCGGCTGAATAGCTGTGTTTCTGACTTATACGAATAAAGGTTTAAAAAAAAAAAAAAAAAAACAATGGTGGAGTTCACCTCGAACGGTAGTGAAGCTCTAACTAGAATGCCCACACCCCTGGAGCCGGAGGAGAATCCCGAGTGAGCTATGAATTTGTAACCTTTCTTATTAAGAGCATAGCAAGTGTTACCTATAAGGTGTGTCTCCTGCAGTAGGGCGACATCCGGCAAAGACCGTTTCAAAAACTGCAATACTATCCCCCGCTTGATGCGATCCCCCAAACCATTAACATTCCAGCTAAGCACATTTAAACCCCTACCCCCCATCCCCACACACAATGAGGCCCACCCCACACCCGAAGAGCCACCATGGAACAATCCTGACAATGATAACTACGCCTTGCAAAAACAAACCCCCCAACAACAAACCCAAAATCCCAACTATCCCCCCCACCCTGCACCCCTGCTGCAGCTTACAAAGCCCCCCCAACTTGCAGTGTGCCTGTCGCCCTACCAAAACCCAAATCTACAAAAAGTACCCTGAGGGAGGAAAGAGCTCCCGTCGTCCTCCCGCGACCCCCCGTATTTGCTGCAATCAGTTCAAGTCATTATCTAGACCCAAATCAAGTCAGTTCGGCTCCAAAGGCATCAACCCTGCCCATCCCGGCCACTGTCACCGTCTGTGGCAGCATCCTCACCAGTCCGCCGTCGGGGCAAAGCGTCCAACCATTCATCGGCCATAGCAGGCGACTCAAAGAAAAAGGTTCGGTCTTCGTACACCACACGTAATCTTGCAGGGAAAAGCATGGCATACTTCAGGTCCCTCTCCCGAAGCCGTCTCTTCACCCCCAGGAAACTCTGCCGTTGCTTTTGCACCAGTTGGGTGAAGTCAGGATAGAAACTCACCGAGGCGTTCTGAAAGGGGACCGGGCCCGTCACCCGCGATGCTTGCAGGATAGCGTCCCGATCTCGGAAGTGAAAGAGCCGGGCGACAATTGGTCTCGGTGGAGCTCCCACCTTGGGCCTCCCACCCGGCACTCTGTGAGCTCGCTCAACTGCGAAGAACTTCCCAAGGCCCTTAGGCTTCAGATGGTTAAGCACCAAGTCCTCCACGAGCAGGTCTACAGAAATCTCGTCCGAGGACTCCGGGACCCCAATAACGCGCACGTTGTTGCGCCTGGCCCGGCTCTCAAAATCCTCGAGCCTACGGGCGGAGAGATCGCTCTCCGCCCTCAGCTTACGAACCTCAGTCTGAAGTTCGGAGACATCATCAGCGAGGCCCGTGGTCTTGAGATCAAGGGCTTTGACCCGTTCATTGGTTTTGCCCAAATCCGCGCGGATCAGGTTAACGTCCACCAAGATGGTGTCCACTTTGTGCGCCAGGGCAGCAAACTGTCTCCCAATCGAAGCCTGCATCCCTTCGAGCGCGCCCATAACATCCTGCAACGAGAGCTCCGAGGCTGAGGGCGAGGCAGTCTTCTGCACCTCCAGCGACTGGCTCGATCCACCAGGCGACCCCTTCTGCTGGGCATAGCGATCCATATTATTAGCTTGAGTGTATGCTCCCCGCCTGGTAGCCTTGGGTTTCAGCCGATCCACCTCTGCTTTACCCGACATGTCTGGCACCAAGCAGGCCGGTGCAAAAAGACGGCCCTCTCTCGGTAAGAGGGAGCAGGAGAAGTCAGATCTGCAATAGCCAACCAGAGTAGGGCGCAGAGCGGCCAGAGGATAATAAAGCAGCCAAAGGCACTCCCTGGCCAAGGCAGACAAAGAGCGAGAAAGTGAAAGTGAAAGGACGAGGTCCTCCGTCCGACAGTTCACACCTCGCCTGGCCGCTGTTGTTCAATTAGAGGTCGGGCATCCTGCCAACGCCAGCCCCTGGCATCCCTCTGAGATAGGCCTCAATCTTCCGCCGTGCACAACTCCGGTTCCCGGTGGGCGATCCGAACTCGGGAAGTATCATTCGCCTCCAGAACGAGTCATCTGCAAGATGCCATGCATATAAAACAGGATTAAAGACAGGATAGTCGACGGAGGGCACGTGGGTCTCGGGAGCTCAAAGCTCACGCGGCTATCTTGGTCAAGCGCTAGTAACGTTTGTCTTTGTTGTGGTACTCCTCCACACTCCAAGGGTAGTAAGTGCATTGCTGTTAATGTAACTTGTAACTACTGTAATAAAGTAGGCCATTTTGCCAAAGTCTGTCTTAAGAGGAAAATTCAGAAAAAGACCATTGCTTGTGTTGCTGAATCTGAGGACGACTCAGATTCTGAGATCATTTCTGTTGTCATGGATGATAATACTTTTTTTAACGATACTACAAGTGAACCAGTAACTGATGATCCTTCTTCATATGTTGATCCTATTGTTGAGATACTAGTTGGTGACAAAACAATTAATCTTTTAGTAGATTCTGGTGCCAGAATTACAATGATGCTGGGTGTGTGACCTGCTGCCCTCTGCCTCAGCGACATTGCAATGTTTATTTGTGTTTGTCATACCTAGTTGACTCTGCATATCCCAACCTTCCCTGGTTGCTGAGTCCACTGCGGAATCCCAAGACCCCGGCTGAAGTCCGCTACAATGAAGCCCATGGGAAGACATGTCGTGTGGTGGAGCGTACTTTTGATCTGCTTAAGTCATGTTTCCGCTGCCTGGACAAGACCGGAGGTGCACTGGCGTACTCACCCGGGAAGTTGTATCAGATTGTAGTGGAATGCTGCATGCTCCACAACCTAGCCATTCACAATGAGATTCCCCTGCTCCTGGATGATGATGAGGACCCAAGGCCCCCGACTGCAAACCAACCCGTGTCCAGTGTTGAGGACAGTGGAGAGGAGGAAGGTGTTGACATGCGTCAACAGCTCATCGCCCGCTACTTCACTTGAAGGTGGGTGACAATGTACAACGTACCCATTGTCTGATAATTTTGCTGTTATCGTGAAGGGGTGTGTGAGAATTGTAACAACAGCCAGTTGTAGACTCAGTGGTGGTTGACAATGTTTCTGGGACAGGTCATTTAGGAACATCTACAGGATGTGTATGTTGAACCTTGTTGGCCATTGTGACGTGTGCATGTTGGATTATCTTGATGTTAGGTGTTGTGTGATGTCTGTGATGCCTCACCCAGACCAGTGAATGTTGTTCTGTTGTGTTTTCCTAGGTGCCTTCAACTTCTCCTTGCCTACATACAGTCCATACTACTGGTACATTGTGATCATGTTGAAGACTGTGCATCCTGCAATAAAGACGGAGCAGACACAACAACATGTGTGTAAGGAGTTTTTATTTACAATGGTGACATGTGAGGGGGGTGTACATTTACATTGAGGTGATTGGTGGAGCAGTGAGTTGACACTTATGGTAAATGAAATAATTGGGTAGTCACCACATTGATGTGATGACCCAGTCCAACAGACAGATGCCATTCACAAGGCAGTGTGGGGAAGGACAGTCCAAAAAGTCAATGCAGTGGTGAAGAGGGTTTCCATCAGGGCTGTCTCCGTGTCTGGCATTTGGCAGGTGCTTTGCCTCCAGATACTCCCAGGGTTATCTTAGGACGGCCCCTTTGTCGCTTGGCAGGGGGGCCCTGCTGCTGGGCCAGTGGGGTCTGAGGACTCACCCCTCTCTGTGGCTGCAGGGGAGGATGGTGAACTGTCATCCTGCGGCCCACCAGAGGGAGGTGGAGGTGTTGGTTGTGGCCCAGGCCTGTCCCTCAGTACCGCCACTTGCTGGCCCAAGAGGTCCACAATTTGTACCATGCGGGTGTCAATGGACCTCATCAGCAGGATGAGCTTGCGTAACAGTTCGTCTGCCCGGCCCGCTCATCCCTGGGCCTGTTCATATGCCCCAAGGACTCTGGTGATGTGGTCCAGGGATTGGGTCCCAGCCTCTTGGTGTCTGTGGGTGACCCTGAACCTCCCACCTACCCTGCTGCCACGGACCTGTTGCCTCACCAAATGGGGACCCACATCCTCTCCCTGCCCTCCTCTGTCGGTGGTGTGGGGTGGTCATCCTCTGGGACAGGGGGAGTGTTGCAGGCAGCGCTAGTGGTGGAGGTGGTGTAGGACGCACAGGCCGTGACAGCAGGGGTCTGCAGAGGCATTTGTATTGCAGCAGATATGGTGGGGGGGACAATGGGGTCCTGGGACCTGTTGCACCCTGGCACACCAGATGGGCCGACTTCGAGCTCATCGTCCAGAGAATCCCAGGAGTCAACATCCGAGAGTCCATGTACCGGGGGGAGACGGGCTCTGCAGGTTGCTGGTGTTGTCCTCTGTAGTGAGTTCAACTTCTTGGTCACCTGTGAGTCAGATGAGAAATGGTCATTGTAGTGCACCCCGCAAGCTTTGTGTTAGCTGTGTGTCATTCACTGTTAGTACACTACACAGTTGACTGATCATCACATTGTTTTCTATGTGCACTACTGTGCCTCCTGACATGATGCAGTGGTACATGCATTGCTTATCTATGGTGTCAGGGGTTGCATAATTTGTGATTACAGGGACCAGTTGACATCTAGGGACTGGCACAACATATTATTTAATTGAGGACTCTTTGTTGATTTGTCTGACCTGGCAAACGTCACATCTGGCCATGGACTGGCCATTGTCATCTCCTGCATACATTTGTCCTGTCATGTGCATATCTTGATTTGTACCACCAAACATGCTTTCTTATTTTTCGAATGGTCCTTGTTGCTCTAGCCCCATGGCACTGCACGTGTCAATAGGTGCTGTGCATGATTGTGCCCAGACTTTCTTCTCCATGTGCATTGGTGTGTCACACTTTGGTAGCTGTGACAGTTTCCTTGCTTACCTGTGTGCACACTGTGCGTGGCAATGGGGTTGGTGTGCATATTTGTGCAATGAGAGGGCTGGTGTTGTCATATGGCACCATTTCTTTTGTGACGAATGGGTGGGTGCAAGTACTGGCTACTTACCTGTTATGTGCTCACATTTGGCTTTGTTATGTGACACGTCTGTGTGTGCGTGGTGGAGGCTTACATCCTGCTCAGTGGTGTCACAAGACAGAATAATATGTCTACCTACCTTTTAGTTTGTTTGAGGTTGGCCATTAGATGCCACATGCATCTGGGTGGTATGGAGAGCTTCCATCTTGCTGTACGGGGGGACAAGGGTGCATGGTAGGAGTAGTGGTACAGGCCTCCCACCCCCAAACACCCTCCCAGGGAAGATGGCTACCTACCTGTTGGATGGAGGTGAACAATGCAATGGATGCCACATGCTGCTGGATGGGAGTGAATTCTCCATCTTGTTAAGGTGTGGGATGGGGCATGGTGGGAGTTGTAGTGCTGGCCTCCCACCCCCAAGCGCCCTACCCGGGAAGATGGCTACCTACCTGTTGGGTGGAGGTGAACAATGCAATGGATGCCACAGGCTTCTGGGTGGGTGTGAGTGCTCCATCTTGCTGATGTGTGAGCCAGGGGGCATGGTGGGAGTAGTGGTACATGCCTCCCACCCCCAAACGCCCTCCCAGGGAAGATGGCTACCTACATGTTGGGTGGAGGTGAACAATGCAATGGATGCCACATGCTGCTGGATGGGAGTGAATTCTCCATCTTGTTAAGGTGTGGGACGGGGCATGGTGGGAGTTGTAGTGCTGGCCTCCCACCCCCAAGCGCCCTACCAGGGAAGATGGCTACCTACCTGTTGGGTGGAGGTGAACAATGCAATGGATGCCACATGCTTCTGGGTGGGTGTGAGTGCTCCATCTTGCTGATGTGTGGGCCAGGGGGCATGGTGGGAGTAGTGGTACATGCCTCCCACCCCCAAACGCCCTCCCAGGGAAGATGGCTACCTACATGTTGGGTGGAGGTGAACAATGCAATGGATGCCACATGCTGCTGGATGGGAGTGAATTCTCCATCTTGTTAAGGTGTGGGACGGGGCATGGTGGGAGTTGTAGTGCTGGCATCCCACCCCCAAGCGCCCTACCAGGGAAGATGGCTACCTACCTGTTGGGTGGAGGTGAACAATGCAATGGATGCCACATGCTTCTGGGTGGGTGTGAGTGCTCCATCTTGCTGAGGTGTGGGCCAGGGGGCATGGTGGGAGTAGTGGTACATGCCTCCCACCCCCAAACACCCTCCCAGGGAAGATGGCTACCTACATGTTGGGTGGAGGTGAACAATGCAATGGATGCCACATGCTTCTGGGTGGTTGTGAGTGCTCCATCTTGCTGAGGTGTGGGCCAGGGGGCATGGTGGGAGTAGTGGTACATGCCTCCCTCCCACAGACACCCTCCCAAGGAGGATGGCTACCTACCTGTAAGTTTGTTAGGTGTACTGCAATGGCTTCCAACTGCTTCTGGGTGGGGGGTTGTGCTCCATCCTGCTGAGGTGTGGGCCAGGGGGCATGGTGGGAGTAGAGGTACAGACCTCCCACCCACAGACACCCTCCCAGGGAAGATGGCTACCTACCTGTAAGTTTGATGTGAGTTGTGTGATGGCTGACACATGCTTCTGGGTGGGGTGGGGGTGGGATCCATCTTGCTGAGGTGTGGGACAGGGGGCATGATGGGAATAGTAGGGCAGGCCTCCCACCCACACACACCCTCACTGTGAAGATGGCTACCTACCTGTAAGTTTGATGTGGGTTGTGTAATGGCTGACACATGCGTCTGGGTGGGGTGGGGGGAGGGATCCATCTTGCTGAGGTGTGGGCCAGGGGGCATGGTGGGAGTAGTGGTACATGCCTCCCACCCACAGACACCCTCCCAAGGAGGATGGCTACCTACCTGTAAGTTTGTTAGGTGTACTGCAATGGCTTCCAACTGCTTCTGGGTGGGGGGTTGTGCTCCATCCTGCTGAGGTGTGGGCCAGGGGGCATGGTGGGAGTAGAGGTACAGACCTCCCACCCACAGACACCCTCCCAGGGAAGATGGCTACCTACCTGTAAGTTTGATGTGAGTTGTGTGATGGCTGACACATGCTTCTGGGTGGGGTGGGGGTGGGATCCATCTTGCTGAGGTGTGGGACGGGGGCATGATGGGAATAGTAGGGCAGGCCTCCCACCCACACACACCCTCACTGTGAAGATGGCTACCTACCTGTAAGTTTGATGTGGGTTGTGTAATGGCTGACACATGCGTCTGGGTGGGGTGGGGGGAGGGATCCATCTTGCTGAGGTGTGGGACAGGGGGCATGGTGGGAGTAGTGTTACAGGCCTCCCACCTACAAACACCCTCCCAGGGAAGATGGATACCTACCTGTTAGTTTGATGAGGGTAATGTGATGGCTAACACATGCTTCTGGGTGGGGTGGGGGGAGGGCTCCATCTTGCTGATGCTGTGGGACAAGGGGTCTGGTGGGAGTTGTAGTGCTGTCTGCCTGTACACATAACCCCATGGTAATATTGCTTTCTACATTTGGAGTGAATGGGAGTGAGTGAATGTTGGATCTGTGAGACATGTTTTTGTGTGTGTGTGGTGCAGATGAATGGAATTTGTCCTAGGTGGTGTAGCTTTGTAGTTGTGCCAGACAGTGCATAGCAGTGTGGTGGTAGTAATTTGTATGTACTTACCAGCCTCCACTCCCCCGGGTACTCCTGTGAGACTCTCTGGATGCAGCATGGCAAGCACCTTCTCCTCCCATGGTGTGAACGGTTTTGGTGGAATGGGAGGGCCACCGCCAGTCCTCTCAGCCAGCTCACGGTTCTTGGTTCTCTTCTCTTCGACAACCCTCTTCAGGTCATGCCTCCGCTTCATGATCTCCTTTTTGTATCGCGGGGTGGTCCCTACTGCATTGACCCTTTCGACTATCCTTGCCCACATTTGTGTTATTGTGGCTAATGGTGTCTGTTGGACCAGGCCACCAAACAGTTGTGGTTCCACTCTGACTATCTCATTTACCATGACTGTCAACTCATTGTCTGTGAATATGGGCATTTTATGTGTTGACATGGTGTGTGGTGTCAAAGTAGTTGTGGGTGCAGGGGTGTGAGTGGTGGGTGTGGTTGTGATGTGTATGGTGTGTGATGTGCAGGGGGTTAGTGGTGCAGGAGTGGTAGTGATGGTGGTGGTGGTGGTGGTGATGTGTGTGTGCTGTATTCTTATGCCTCTCCTCTCTGATCTGGTGAATGCCCTTCTCTTCTGGAGTGTTGCGAAGGACTGTGGCCAGGGAAGGGGCTGGTTTTATACTCAGCTCTGTGGGTGTGTCCTAATGGGGTATTGCTGTCAGGTGTGGTGTGTGTGTTGTCCTGGAAATTGTATTTTTGTATTTGCCATGTGGTTGTGTCATTAGTGTGTGTTTTGTGTTTATGGGGGGCATGGCTAATTTCTGTGTGCACTTTTTGGCCTTATTGTGGGGTTTTTCATTCGTCCGCCATATTTTTCACGGATCAGCCGCAGCGGTGGCTATGCTGCAGCTCTTCCGCTGGCTCTCCAATTCATCCCTGTGTGCGACCGAGGCGGTCGGAAACAGCTGAACGGAACGCAGGACCATCAGGGATATCCTCATTTCCTGTGCGGTGTCTCCACTATACTTGCGGCGGGTTTGTGTTTTTCCGCTGCGAATCCGACCACCGCGGACGGATTTTGGCCATCTTCGCCCGCTACGGGCGGTTTTTCTTGGCCCCGTTCCGCCGTGCTCTGTGTTTTTTGGCAGTTGATACTAATTTGGCTGCCGGTTTTTCCACAGTACAGGCGGGCGGTGGTTTTCCGCTTCCATGGCGGTCGGGGTGGTTTTCCGACCGCCATCCTAATAGACCCCTATGTCTTCTTTTCTACAACCTTATTGGAAAGTTGAAACTGAAATTTCTCTAGAGGATGGTATCCTCATGAGATGTGACAAACTCATTCCACCTCATTCTCTTCGGCCGATCATTGTAAAAAAAGCTCATGAGGGGCATTTAGGTGTTATGCTCACTAAGCGTCGTGTTCGTGAACACTTTTGGTGGCCAAGTATGGATGTTGAAATTGGTGTTTTAGTTGAGGATTGTTCTGTTTGTTCTTCAGCTGAAAAAGCGTTACAGGTTGTCACTCCACGTCTTTGTCCTGTTGAATGTCCATCTGGTCCATTGTTCAAAGTGGGGATTGATATTGGGTCCCTGTGAGGTTTAACCTTCTGGATGCAAGTATGTTTTAGTACTTATGGATTATGCATCAAAATGGCCTGAGATAAAGTTGGTCAAAGAAGATAGCTCAACCAGTATTAAGTTTTTGAAAGAGAGTTTTCTACGGGAAGGGTTTTCCGAGTTTCTTGTCTCCGATAATGAGTCTCAATTTGTAAGTGAAGAGTTTGAGATGTTCTTGACCTCCAGTGGTGTAAAGCACTTTAAGAATTCTCTTTATCATCCACAAACAAACGGTTTAGTGGAAAGGATGAACCGTATTTGGGTGAGTGGATCAGGTGGGCTGAAGCTGGTAAGTATGGTATCGTCCAATCCCTGGAAAGTATGTTGTGGTTTTACAGAACCACACGCATTCATCTGCTAAAGTTTCACCTTTTGAGGTATTAAGGGGCATGAGGGCCAAAACATGTTTCAATCCTGGATGGATGAACAAATGGTTTGAAACTGATTCTAATCTGGTTTCCCTCATGGAAATCGTCAAGGAAAATTCCAAATCTTCTCAGAGTAAACAGAAAACCTGGTTTGATTAAAAAAAAGACCATGATTGTTCCTTTGGATGCTGGTGATCTTGTTTGCATCAAAACTTATGTGCATGTGAAGAAAGAGAATAGCAAATATGGGGAACCTGTCAAGGTTGTAAGGATCGGGAACAATGCTGTTCAAGTGGAGGGAGGTCGTTGGTGGAATCTTGCCAAAGTTGTCAAAGCAAGACCAAACTTGTTGGGTGTTGACCACAATGTCGGTAAAAGTTCAACCCTTCCAAATTCTTCTGCACGCAGAAGCAGTTCAAGAATTATTGTTACTCATAATAGATTTCGTGAGTGATCTTTTAGGTACTTTTCTTCCTCCTTTTTCTGTTATTTTTTGTGTGTTTCTTTACACCCTATTTTGTTTGTTGTTTTGTTTTGTAGGAGAAGGGAAGGTATGTTGTATTCTATGGCTGTCATCTTGTTTCTATGGTTGCCCTTTTGCCTGATGCTGTGCTATGATGTCACAGTGTCAGGTGCAGAGTTTGAATGTTATTACTCAAATGTTGAAGATGTAATGGCTCAGCAAGGGTGACCTGCAGCTGTGCAGTCCTTCAATAAATTCTGCTTCAACTAAACCAGTGTTGGACTCCTTCAATACACACTCTTTATGTAGTGGTCTTATATACCTATGGTGCACTACCTGCAAAGTTACCCAGAGAAAGAGGGCATGACAAAGGACCTGGATACCCTTTTTAGGTCGAGCCTAGGCAGTGTGCATGTGCTATCTTTGAGACATGCTTTATTCACTATGTGGGCTTTCCTTCCGCCCCTTGCTGCTGGTTGGTTAAGGAGAGCGTCCCTTGCAAAAGCTTGTTTCCATGAGGTTTCTTTGTGTTATATGTCTCGCCTTCTCGTGTCTTGGTCCTCCCCTGAAGTATTCGCCTAATATGGGTATCGTTTAGCTTGACTGTCTTTCCCTTTGTGTTTTGCACACTCTTTTTATAGTTGCAGAGTGCCTGTGTTTTCAGAAGGTTCCACCACCCCTCCCTGGATGGTGCTTGCCCATCCCAAACCCCCCCTCACTGCTTGTTTTTAGCTGCTTTCCACTCATTGCGGCTTGTTTATTTTTTCTCCCCCCTTCCGCTTCACATTATGTGCCCTCCCCCACACTTCATGCACAAATGCAGCATTTCCCTTAATTAGACGCAATGCTTCCACCAGACTGGAGACACAGCGATGCAGCTGTGATTGCCAGATCATCACCATGGCTGCTGCTGCAATAAAGGTCAGTTCGCTGCGGAGACCCTGGAAAGCGTCTGTCTGCCCATATCGCCACACTGATAGATAATATTAGTTGAATATGACTCTGGAGACACGATCCTTAGTTTTGCTTAAAAAGTAAATGTAAGGGGGTTGCAGCTACCCTCATCAAGGTTCCCCATCACTACCCCCTTTGCCAACCTGTGAGAAAGTGGCTCTGTATATACTGTTCCCAAATAGGTACAGGGTGTACAGAGTCCACAGTCCCCAGAGGTTTGGCAGAGGCTAAAGTTAGATATAACCTTACTCTCTAAAGTGGTAGCTTGGTCGAGCAGTAAGGCAGTATCAGAGGACAGTATAAAGCATTTGTTGCACACACTCAGCCAGCAAATGGTCTCACACACTCAATAACTGAACTCTAGGCCAATGGTTTAGATATAAAAAATATATGCTTGTTTTATTTTAGAACCAACAATAGGTATTAAAATATACTTTCTCAGAATGAGATGCTTTATATAAATACTTTTGCAATATGCAATTGACTTTTGTAGAAAGTTACAAGTGGTTGCAATAGGCAACACAATTCTAAACACAATAATGCATTGAGTTCAATGGAAGTTTCAAGTTATTTGCCACAGATTACTTTTAGGATTACTTTTGGAATTCCAGGACTGGATCCTAGATTCAGTCCTGGGTCAATACTTGGAATCAAGTTATTAAAGCCGACTTAATTACTGTGATGATTTTTAGACAATATTTTGCTGTTTTAAAAGTTGACACTTGGAAAATATTTCATAGAAAACAGTCAATGATTCCCTATGACAGAAAATTCAAGTTGCAGGTATAGTATGTGTTACTTTTGTAATCCAGTACTGGGTGCTTAGACTCAGTACTGGGACCTTTATCCAAAACAGGTAAGTAATTACGTTTTCAGAAATTATACGATTTTTAAAGAATATTTAAAGTATGCAGAAATTGACACTTAGAAGAAATTTCACAGAAAAACAGTCAATGATTTCCTATGGGAGAAAATTGGGTTACTGGTAAGTACAGTTGTAAGTATTTTTCAGAGTCAGTGCTGGGCACCAAGATCCAGCACTGGGAGCTCACCTAAGAGTAGGTGAGTATTTTCGTTTTCGTTACTCGGCTGATTTTTGGTGAATATTTTAAGTTTTGAAAAGTCCACACTTAGAAGAAATTTCAGGAAAAGCCAGTCAATGTTAGTCAATGTTACCCTATGGAGAAAATTGAGTTATCGGTTTAAAGGTAAGTACTCGACTGGCAGAGTTAAGGTTATGGGCATAGACTCAGGGGTCTCCCAGGGTCAGGTAGGTACAGTTGGTTCACCCTCAGCGTCACAATGGCGGCCGGGTACAGAGAGAGTTTGACCCAATGTTATCCTACGAGAGGTAGGGGGGCCTTGGTTGGTGGCTGCTGACTAGCAGGCCACGCGGCTGTGGGAGCTAGGCTCCTGGTCACTTACTCAGGGCAAGTGGGGAAGTAGATAGGTGTAGAGGTTGCACTGCCAGTGCCACTCGGGCGGCTGGGTGCAGGGTGCTTGTGAGCCTTCGGGCGCTCTATTGATTTCAATGGGAAATCTCCGGTTAAGAAAAAGACTTCAAGCTTGGGGACGAAGATTTTTCAGGTGCCACCACCACTTCGAGAGGTAAGTTGGGTAGTTGGAGGATAGGTAGGTACCCTGGGATTGGACACAGGGGGCCGCGGGGCGCCGGGCACAGGGGTGCCTTTTGGTGTCGGGAAATCTTTCCCTCTGTTGATCGTGGTTGGGGGGGCACCTGGTTCTGAGGCTGCAGGCTTCTTCAGGAGTGTCGAGGGAGGTCCTTGGGTGCCGGACTCGGGGTCACAGTCACCGTGGGGTCGTCCTCGTGGTCTTTGTTCACTCCGGCACAGGGCAGAGTGTGAAGGGTTCGCGGTTCCGGACTGCTGCCAGGGATTAGAAGTAGATTTTGAGTAGAGCCTCTACTCATGGGAGTCCCAGGGGTTGAGAGTCAAAAGGTAGCCAGGTCCTCCGGGATTTGTGAGTTTGCTGGCCACAAGAGATGCCGGGTTGGAGCAGGAGCAGGTTTGAGGGTCGACAGGCCGGTAGGGCTGGGGCCAAAGCAGTTGGTGTCTTCCTCTTCTTAGCAGCTGCAGGGCAGGCCTTCTATCTTCTAGCTGTTCTTCAGATTTCGGAATCTGGAATCTGGGGAAGGAAGGTGCAGGGTGCACCTAAATACTGGATTTAGGGGCGTTACAGGTAGGTGTCCAATGGGTCCCTGTCCTGGGGTGGGTACACCCCCTATCCTGCCTCTCTCCTCTGGGAGGGGGGCAGTAGCCTAGTCCTGATTGGGCAGGGCTTCCCATCTTCAAGATGGCGAGAGCCCGGAGCTTTGCTTCACATCGTCTCCCCTACCTGAGGGGTGGGGTTGGCAGGCTGGCACATCCCCTGTCCTTATTTGGGGTTTCCGGTCAAGCTTCTCGCCAGAGCGAGGGGTTGCAGTGGCCTGGGGAAGCTCACAGAGGCGGCATGCCTTTGAAGCTTCCCCCTGCCCTTCCTGGGGGAGGAGATTTAGCACCTCGCCCAGGATGTGCATTGTTGCAGACCTAGGAGAGCAGGGGCTCTCCTACCCAGGGGTCCAGCAACATGTCTGCTGTGTGGCAGCCTAGGCAGCCTCAGAACAGACGTGGATTGTAGGTTAGGTTCAGGGGGCATCTCTAAGATGCCCTCTGGGGTGCTTGGTACATTAAATCCCACACTGGCATCAGTGTGGGTTTAATGTGTTGAGAAGTTTGATACCGAACTTCTCAGTCTTCAGTGTTGCCATTATGGTGCTGTGGAGTTCGTGTTTGACGAGCTACCAGCACCATATACTCTTAAATGGCAGCACTGCACTTACAGTGCCCAGAAATGGACCTGGGTACTGTAGGGGCACAGGCCTCCTGCTCCTGTGCCCACACCATTGGCATAGGGCACCCAGCTAGAGGGGTGGCTGATGTATGCCATGGCAGTGTAGGTGGTAGGCATGGCACACAGGGATGTGTGCCATGTCAACTCTTTGTTTTGTCTTGTACCCAGACACTCAGCGTTCAAGGGCAGTGTGTGTGTGTAAGGGTACAGGGCCTCTAAGGATGGCACAATGAGTGCTGCAGCCTTTAGAGGCCTTCCCTGGTCACAAGGCCCTGGGTACCTAGGGTGCCATTTACCAGGGGCTGACATGTGGCCAGGGTTTCCAGTCTATAGTGCAAACAGGAAAAAGTTCCTTTTGCTAGCGCGAGCACAATTTCAAAGGGCTAATAAAGCCTCTAGTGGTTTCATCCAATTGAAGAAATATAAACCAGTGGTTGTGACGTACTCAAAACAATCGATTTATTCTCGATATAAATTGTTTCTGATATAATTTATGAATGTTGATTGAATTCTTTGCGGCGTTATAAGACGTTATCCGTCTTACGAAGATGTCAACAATAAACCCAATGCATTTCGGGTTCAAAACGAACCCTTCGTCAGGGGTAATTCTTGAAGCTGTAAATAACAAAAGGCAAATCAAACTGGCGTCCTCATTTAGCAAACTGAAAATTCTACAAAAAGTCATGCTGAAATATCGAGGTCGCAAAGTGAACACTCCACTCTCTCCATTAGTTTTAAAAGGATATGACATTAGGAGGTGCTTGACAAAGTAAAGAACTACGATCGAAGTAGTCTCAATTGAAAGTGCATGCCTTGGTGGAAAGAAAACATCAAAAGTGCCCTTATTAAATGATAAAGTCTCGGAGGTCGGTGGAAAAATAAAACGTAAAGGAGAAAATGTCTAGGTAACTTAAGTGATTAAAACGGAGTGGATAGAAAACGCTGAAATGACCCATGGTGAACGTGAGAGTAACAGAAACCAAGTATGGTGCAATTTACGTTTGAAGACTGGCGTGTCTTCAGCAGGTCAGAAATGGCTAAAGTGCGGGGAGATGGTGCCGGTTAATGCGTGGAGAAAAGTTACCGAGATACGTGCAGCGGGGTGGAGTAAAGCGACAATACGGAAAGTCCATACAGATAGTCCTATGCGAGCTTACCCGGGAAGTACGTAGGTGTCTACATCCGGCGAGAACACGTCCGGCGGGGAGGCTGGCGTGTGTTCGTCGGAGCGGGAGGAGTTTTAAATAAGAAAGAGAGGACGGGTAATACACTAGAAAAATGGAAATAGAAAGAGTACACAGCAGGGTAGACACCGGATACATTGTGCAAAGCATAACGATGTGTACAAAAAACAATTAAAGAGAAAACGGGTTCGTCAGAGCGGGAGGGATTTAAATGAGAAAGAGAGGACGGCTGATGCACTAGAAAGAGTGCACAACAGGGTTGACACCAGGTACATTGTGCAAAGCATAACAATGTGTACCAAAAGCAGTAAAGAAAAAATCGGTAATGCGCTTGGACAGTAGAAGTAGAAAGGGTACACTTGCAGGAATAACACAGGATGCTTTGTAGGAGGCATGACAATGTTTACAAGAAACAATTAAGTTCAATGCGATCATTTAGATCTAGAGGCTGTAGGGATTGCAGTTTTTTGGTCCAATAAAATTCTGCCCTCGCAAGGGTTTTATGAGGATCAGCATCATTGCGAGTTTTTAGTGACTCCAGAACAGTGAAACGTAGCTGGGAAATGTTGTGTTTGGCTTCTATCCAGTGGACTGCGACTGTGGACTTCTCATTTTTGGTGCGAATGTTGCTTTTGTGCTCTCCAATGCGAATCTTTATTTTACGTTCTGTTCTTCCGACGTAGATTTTGCCACAAGGGCATTTGAGTGCATAGATTACATAGGATGTGTCGCAGGTGCTGGAGTGGCATAATTTTATTTTGTGACCTTTAGTTGGATGAATGAAAAGATCACCGGGTATTACGTTGTTACAATGCACACAGTTTAGACACCTCTGCATGCCTTTGAAAGTCATGTTGGATGGAGTAGATGGTGGATTTAGCAACTCTTTCAAGTTCTTTGATCTTTGCATGGCGAAAATGGGTTTTTGTGGAAACAGAGTAGATAAATCAGGTTCTGTCTGGATGATGTTCCAATGTTTCATGATGATAGATTTGATAGTTGTGGCTTGTGTAGAATGTTTTAAAACACAAACCAATGGATTGGCCTGTTTTTTGTTGGTGCGTTGTAACAAACTGTTACGCTCGGTCATAGCGAGTCTGTGTTTTGCCTCATTCAACAGCTGTAGTGGATATCCTCTTTTCAAAAAACGATCTGCAAATTTGTTGGTGATTGAAATCATCTCATCAGGATCCGAAGTGATTCTTTTAAGTCTAATGAATTGCGAGAACGGTAGATGTTTCTTCAAGGTAGATTGATGGAAGCTGTCAAAATGGAGAGAATTGTTCCTATCGGTAGGCTTAATGTACACTTTAGTTTGTATGGATCCTTGAGTGATTTGAATTAATACATCCAGGAAGTTGATGTTGTATTGGTTTATATGATGAGTGAACTTGATTCGATCATGGATATGGTTAAGTTCAGAGATGTTGCATTCAAGAACACTACGATCACCTTTCCAAATTATTAAAATATCATCAATATAGCGTTTGTAAAGAACCAGATTGTGAGACCACGTGTGGTTTTCTAGAATATGTTCTTGTTCAAGTTTGGCCATAAAGATATTGGCGTACGAAGGCGCTCCGGCAAAGCCCATGGATGTTCCGTTGTTTTGGGCGTAAAACACACCCTTCCATTCAAAGTAGCTGTGGTATAGTGAGAATTGAAGAAGTTCCAAGAGGAACACTTTTTCTGCACAAACATGATTATGATTCAGTAAAGCCCATTCAGTGGCTTCGACACCATCCCCGTGAGGAATGGAGGTATAGAGGGAAGTCACATCGATTGTGCATAACCACCACTGTTCAATACCTTGTGTGTCAAGACCATTCAAAACATTCAGGAGATCAGTAGTTTCTTTCAGGTAAGACTCTTGGTTTTGAACAATGGGTTGCAAAAAGTAATCAAGGTATCTGCCTATGGGTTCAGATAGGAAATCGCAAGCCGACACAATTGGTCGAAAAGGTGGTTTCTCTAGGCTTTTATGAATCTTAGGCAGCATATAAAGTTTGGGCCTTCGTGGATACTCTGTGTAAAGGAACCTCTCAGTTTTTTTATTAATCCAACCCATCTCTTCAGCGCGTTTGAGAATCTGTTTAAGGAGACACTGATAGCTGTGTGTGGGATCTTGGTCAAGTTTAGTATAGGTGTCAAGGTCAGTAATGTGCTGCATTACGCTCTCTTCATAGAAATTGGTGTCAAGCACTACGAGTGCTCCGCCTTTATCAGCTTTGGCAAAAGTCAAAAGAGGATTGTTGGCTAGTTGTTTTAAAGTACTCCAATCTTTGGCTGAAAAATTCACTTTAGTATGTTTACGGAAATTGATGTTAGTAATTTCAGCTTTAACCAACCTTTCAAAAGAATCAATTGACTTATGTGTGATTGGAGAGCAAAAAGTACTCTTGGGTTTGAACTCTTTGAATTGGCCTGAATCATCAGATGATGTGAGTGGATCAAGCGGCATGGTAGAAGATTCAATGGTGCTGAAAAAATATTTGAGTCGTAAGATTCTGACAAACTTGAAAAAAGCGATTTCGGTTTCCGCAATGCTGCTTTGATAAGTTGGTACATACGAGGTGCCTTTGTTTAGGACTGTGAGTTGAGCTTTAGAGAGTTGAATTTTGGAAATATTGACAACTAGGTCGCTCGTGTTTTGCTCCGAAGAGATCTCTTGTCTGTTTCTGAGACTTGCTCCTTTCCTTTTGCCCCTCCTTGTTTTTGTGAAGAATGTTCCAGTTGATGGTTTGCGGCAGGGCTTGTGGCTAAAAAAGATTTCTGACTTTGAGAGGTTGTTGAAGTCTCAGCGACTGGTTCTTCAGCATTATAACTGTGGCTGACTGGAGGACGATTATGGGCCACTTCTGAATCTGACACGACGCTTTCTTGAGAGGAATTAACGTTCGCCGGTTTCTGCCATTTGCGCTGGTTGTAAACTTCTGCCCAGGTATAGACCTCGTCGAGTTTATAAACGATAGTGTCTCTTCGAAACTTTTTTATCTTACGTTCGTGGATTTCTTTGGCATATTTATCAAGTTTTGTGTTGAGATCTTGCAGGAGATCATCCCAGTTGTCAGGTTCCTTTTTAGATAATTCTTCTTTGATAGTTGCTGTTTCTACTTCAAGTGTTTTGAGGATATTGGAAAGCTCTTCTACGATTAAGAGAATCAGGTCCAGAGAGCATTTATTAAGGATTTGATACCATCTTTCCATGAATTGTTTGTTGGTTTTGCAGAGCATGGGTTTAAGAGCAATCCGTAGTCCTCTAGGTATTCTTTTAGCTTTGTGGTACTGGATGAGGGTAGTCGCGTGAAGTCTCTGGTTTATTTCTTTGCGGCTGACGTATTCAAGCTGTCTTAATAGTTGTGCTGTCGAAGAGATTTGAGGACCAAAGAGTCTTGCCTCTTGTACTAGATCATATATCTCAGAAGCTGCTTCTGGTGAAAATGCTGAAGTATCAGCTTTATTAGTAGTCAATAGAGCTATTTCATCGAAAGACATAATGATGGTGCTACGTTGAAAACTGAGGACAAAAATGTAGAAATACAGAACGAGATGTCAACGTGCACTCAGTATAACATTCAAGCGGATTATGCGTTTTTAGAGAGTGCTGCCAGCGCTAAGGCGACTGTCCATGGGCGCCTCGTGGTAAACATCCAGTCTATAGTGCAAACAGGAAAAAGTTCCTTTTGCTAGCGCGAGCACAATTTCAAAGGGCTAATAAAGCCTCTAGTGGTTTCATCCAATTGAAGAAATATAAACCAGTGGTTGTGACGTACTCAAAACAATCGATTTATTCTCGATATAAATTGTTTCTGATATCATTTATGAATGTTGATTGAATTCTTTGCGGCGTTATAAGACGTTATCCGTCTTACGAAGATGTCAACAATAAACCCAATGCATTTCGGGTTCAAAACGAACCCTTCGTCAGGGGTAATACTTGAAGCTGTAAATAACAAAAGGAAAAATCAAACTGGCGTCCTCATTTAGAAAACTGAAAATTCTACAAAAAGTCATGCTGAAATATCAAGGTCGCAAAGTGAACACTCCACTCTCTCCATTTTTTTTTTTTAAAACATGTTTTTTTATTGCAACATTTTCAGCAACATAACCATCGGGGCAACCGGCACCCCCTACAATCTCCGATCATATTCTTCGGTTTAGCAATGCACACAGCCATTCAGCCCACATCCCGGGGGCTGGGCGGCATATATAGACAGTTAAGCAATTGTAACACAACTATCGCCTCACAGCGGTGCCTGGATCATGCCCCATGGGAGCCTCTGCTTTTCTGTCCCAACAGCTACATTCCTCATCCAACTCAAGATAGCATTACCCTCCCACCTCAGGGAACTCCCCCCCCTCCCATCCCACCCCCCAACTGCTGCTGTTGTGGGCCCCTCCAGTGGTCCCTAACTCTAAGTCGTGCCATCCATCAGGGGGTACATCTATTGTCCTCAGCCTCAAGGACCTCCGTTCTCCTCACGCTCCCGTTCCGCCCGCTCGAGCCGGCAATCCTGCAGGGCCTGCTCGATCTGCTCCCATGCCCTTACCCACTCTAACCCCTTTTCATTGTCCGCCTTAATCGCTTGGCGCCGTCTGACTTCACTCTCGCATCTAGACCATTTTAATAACTCGGAGATCCACCGCCCGATTGATGGGCCCTCCCGGGACTTCCAGTGCCACGTAATCTCTCTCTGAGCCAGCATAAGCCCCAAGTCAATAAATTTACTCGTCACTTTTGTCTTTGCTGTGTGAGGGAACCAGAGCAGCAGGCACGCCCCCATATCAAACTCGACCTCCCTGTCCGTCGCAGTATTCAAGATCTCTCCCACCTCAGTCCAGTACTACCCGAGCTTCGGGCACCCCCACAGCATATGCTCTAGTTCAGCTCCCAGTGTGAGGCAGCGCGGGCAAGCGGCCTCCTGTACCTTAAAGTGCCGGCTAATCTTTCCCGGGGTCAAATACGCCCTGTGAATGATGAAGAAGTGCACCTGCTGAAAGCGGGCATTCCCGCTACCCTTCCATGTCCTCCGCAAGATGTGGCTCCAGATCGTGTCCGGAATGGGTTTGCCTATGCTTTCCTCCCACCGCTCCTTCAATGCCGCAAGCGGCTCCAACCCCTCCTGCAGCAGTCTAGCCTGTAGGCATGTCACCGCCTTAATCGTGCCCGCCGCCATTGCCACGTACTGGCAGGTTAGTGCCACAGAGGGCTCCTCCAGCCCCTTTCTCCAGTGTTTTTGTATCGCCGCGCTCACCGCCGCGTGCAGGAGATAACTCCCATCCGGGAGGCCAAACTGCTCCTGCAGGGCCCCGAAGGGGGCTAGCACCCCACACTCCACTCTCTCCATTAGTATTAAAAGGATATGACATTAGCAAGTGCTTGACAAAGTAAAGAACTACGATCGAAGTAGTCTCAATTGAAAGTGCATGCCTTAGTGGAAAGAAAACATCAAAAGTGCCCTTATTAAATGATAAAGTCTCAGAGGTCGGTGGAAAAATAAAACGTAAAGGAGAAAATGAATAGGTAACTTAAGTGATTAAAACGGAGTAGATAGAAAACGCTGAAAGGACCCATGGTGAACGTGAGAGTGACAGAAACCAAGTATGGTGCAATTTACGTTTGAAGACTGGCGTGTCTTCAGCAGGTCAGAAATGGCTAAAGTGCGGGGAGATGGTGCCGGTTAATGCGTGGAGAAAAGTTACCGAGATACGTGCAGCGAGGTGGAGTAAAGCGACAATACGGAAAGTCCATACAGATAGTCCTATGCGAGCTTACCCGGGAAGTACGTAGCCAGGGTTTGCCAATTTGTGTTTTGTGTTTTAGGGAAGGAACATAGGCCCTGGGCACCTGATTGGCAGGGGTCCAGGGCACACTCAGTCAAAGTACATTCAGCAATTCAGCAAAAAGTGGGGGTATAGCATGCACGAAAGAAGGCACTTCCTCACAACACCCACTGGTGCACTTGTGCCATACCAATCAGCTCCCATTCACTCTACTGCCAGCCCCTACCTGCAAGTAAAATACTTGCCCTTTATTATGCTATTCAGACTTTGTCCCATGCACTTTGTAGTATTAATTTCATTGTTTTTATTGTACAACTGCGCAGGAGTCGTGTGTGTTAATCATTTCATGTATTTGTGTTAATGAGATGCTTCAAAGTATTAGGAACATTGTCATGCATAAGAATAAAAAATTATCATGCTCTTTCTGGAGTAGTTGTCATGCCATAAGTGCACAGTTATTAATTCCATTGGTTGGGGTGGGAGCCTTTGTTACTTAGAACATCAGAGAGAGCTGCAGACATTGAGAGATTTAGTGTAGATTTGTGTTTTGATAGCAAATCGATATTTAGGAAGAAAGATTCATGCTTATCATTGTTGTTCGTGTATATTCTAGCAGTACCTTATTTACCACTGGCATGCAGGGGGTAACATTATGCAATATTGGTTTTAGTTTCTTTGATGGTTTTGAACATTTGTGTTGTGGTATAGTAGAACAACTCCAGGTTGTGAACCAATATCCTTTTCAGGGTTTTCAAAGTACAGCTGTCAAACAGACCGGTTGCTCACAATCTACATTGAGTAGGCTGTGAGTCTGTATCAATAATTTTTTTCAAACAGCCTCCATCAGCCCTCACTTGAGTGCTTGCATTGAAGTGTATTAATTACTTTAGTGACTTGGATGGAAAAGGGTGTCCCACCCATTGATTTCTTTTTGGAGAATGACATTGGGAAGCTAATCTGTGACACATAATCTTTTGTTGAGAGTATCTCATAAAATGTATTTGTGGGAAAACTCAACCCTTTCCCTTTATTGCTTTATGTATAATGTTGAGTATTTCAAAAGTAGATCTTCTAGCGAAAGGAAGATAAATCACATGCCACAAACGGCCACTAATGGTTTCCCAGGAAAACAACAATTCTCTAGAGCACCCATCCAGTAATGTGAAATCTAGGAAGAATATCACTTGCAAGATGACTCGCATCTTTTTGCAGTATCAACCGACTTGGATTTTCTTTATGTTATTACCCCCAAAATACTAGCTAAAATTAGATTCTTAGTGTCTTATTGTCATACATATTCTATGCCGGTGAATGCTGTCATTTAAGTTTTTCTGTGCTCCAGGGTCGATGTAAATTGTAGTGCTAACTCTGTCTGTGGTAAGTTCTGGTATTTAGGTTTCAAAATATGGTCACCTTATCTTCTTAGTAGTCCAAAATAAAGATACAACAACCGTGAAAAACTAAGGGCAAAATTTACTAAGGCTTTCTGGCAACGCGTGATACAAAGCAACATAAGGAAACACAAAGAGGCCCACGTTATCTATTATGCAGCACAAAATATGTTTTGTACTAGAAAGTTGAACTTTTCACTGTGTATTTTAGGAGGGTGAGCTGCTAGATCTACTTTTCTATTAAGATACCTTTATGTATTAAAAAAACAATATCAGTAAAATTATACAATGGCCAAGGAAACACAAGAGTGCCTTATAATTAATTTATTATTTTTGGTTCAAAAAGTATTCATGTCATTGTACAATTCACAAAATCCTTTAGCATGGCATGTTTAAAAAAATAAATAGTGCTCTTAATGTTTCATGAAGCAAAACACAATGGATTTCTTGTGTATCTTAATTGCAGTTCTGTAGCATTCTTCCCAAAAGACACTCATTTTAGGTCTCACGTTCACAGTACAGGCACAATTCAAGACTACCCAACATAATCACACTGCACATAATATCACTCAACACAACATGATTCAACTCCATATAATTACACTCTACTCAATACCACACAAATACACTCTGCATAAAACCTCTATCACAGAGCAATAATCCACATAAATACACTCCACACAATTCCAAGTAATTCCAATCAGCATAATTTCACTCAACTCCACAATGTTCCATGCCACACAATTCAACTCCACAAATTTCCATTCTACATAATTCAGCACTAAACTACATAATTTAACCCAACAACACAATTACTCAACAAACCTCATACATCCAAACTCATGATGTATTGCATTGACATGTGTCCACTTTCATCTTAACTAGGAGGAGGCCAAATCTGCTTCGTCACTAGACAGTGCTGGAGGACATGGAGGATGTGGCAATCATCCGGAAATGCCGTCTGGATAGAGCCACCCAAAAAACCCTTTGTGATATGTTGGAGCCCCACCTGCAGCCTCACAGGACATATCCAACACCTTTCACCCCAACTTATAAGGTGATGGTGGCCCTGCATTTTTTTGCCACAGGATTTTTCCAGCACACGGTGGCCAGCGCAGGTGGGATGTCACAACCAATGTTCAGCATGGTGCTGCGTGATTTTCTGTCCGCCATGATGAAACACAAGGACAGATATATCCATTTCCCCTTGGGTCCGGAATTGGCAGCTGTGAAGGGAGATTTCTATCCCCTTGGACAAATACCCCATTTTGTTGGTGCCATTGATTGCACCCATGTTGGGCTTGTGCCACCACAGGCACATGAGCACATTTCCAGGAATCGTAAACATTACCACTCCATAAATGTGCAAGTGGTGTGCCTGGCAGATATGATCATCCCCCACGTGTGTGCCAAATTCCCAGGCTCAGCCCATGACTCCAACATCCTGCAGAACAGCATTGTACCCCAGCTGATGGCTAATCTGCTTCCCGAGCATGCATGGATTGTGGGTGAGAATGCCTAGTCGTATTGCGTGCTGGGTGTGTGACCTTCTGCCCTCTGCCTCAGCGACATTGCAATGTTTATTTGTGTTTGTCATACCTAGGTGGCTCTGCATATCCCAACCGTCCCTGGTTGCTGAGCCCACTGCGGAAACCCAGGATCCCGGCTGAAGTCCGCTACGATGATGCCCATGGGAGGACATGTTGTGTGGTGGAGCGTACTTTTGGTCTGCTTAAGTCATGTTTCCGCTGCCTGGACAAGACCGGAGGTGCATTGGCGTACTCGCCCGGGAAGTTGTGTCAGATTGCAGTGGCATACTGCATGCTCCACAACCTAGCCATTGGCAATGAGATTCCCCTGCTCCTGGATGATGATGAGGACCCAAGTCCCCCGCCTGCAAACCAACCCATGTCCAGTGATGAGGACAGTGGAGAGGAGTAAGGTGTTGACCTGCGTCAACAGCTCATCACCCGCTACTTCACTTGAAGGTGGGTGACAATGTACAACATACCCATTGTCTGATGATGTTGCTGTTTTCGTGAAGGGGTATGTGAGAATTGTAACAACAGCCAGTTGTAGACTCAGTGGTGGTTGGCAATGTTTCTGGGACAGGTAATTTAGGAACATCTACAGGATGTGTGTGTTGACCCTTGTTGGCCATTTTGACATGTGCATGTTGGATTATCTTGATGGTAGGTATTGTGTGATGTCTGTGATGCCACACCCAGACCAGTGAATGTTGTTCTGTTGTGTTTTCCTAGGTGCCTTCAACTTCTCCTTGCCTACATACAGTCCATACTACTGGTACATTGTGATCATGTTGAAGACTGTACACCCTGCAATAAAGACGGAGCAGACACAACAACATGTGTGTAAGGATTTTTTATTTACAATGGTGACATGTGAGGGGGTGTACATTTACATTGAGGTGATTGGTGGAGCAGTGAGTTGACACTTATGGTAAATGAAATAATCGGGTAGTCACCACATTGATGTGGTGACCCAGTCCAACAGCCAGATGCCATTCACAAGGCAGTGTGGGGAAGGATAATCCAAAAAGTCAATGCAGTGGACAGAGGGTTGCCATCAGGGCTGGCTCCATGACTGGCGTTTGGCAGGTGCTTTGCCTCCAGATACTCCCAGGGTTTTCTTAGGACAGCCCCTTCATCGCTTGGCAGGGGGGGGGCCCTGCTGCTGGGCCAGTGGGGTCTGAGGACTCACCCCTCTCTGTGGCTGCAGGGGAGGATGGTGAACTGTCATCCTGCGTCTCACCAGAGGGAGGTGGAGGTGTTGGTTGTGGCGCAGGCCTGTCCCTCAGTACTGCCACTTGCTGGCCCAAGAGGTCCACAATTTGTCCCATGCGGGTGTCAATGGACCTCATCAGCAGGATGAGCTCGCGTAACAGTTCGGCCGCCCGTTCATCCCTGGGCCTGTTCATATGCCCCAAGGACTCTGGTGATGTGGTCCACGGATTGGGTCCCAGCCTCTTGATGTCTGTGGGTGACCCTGCCCCTTCCACCTACCCTGCTGCCACAGACCTTTGCCTCACTACTGTGGGCACCCGCATCCTCTCCCTGCCCTCCTCTGTCAGTGGTGTTGGGTGGTCATCCTCTGGGACAGGGGGAGTGTTGCAGGCAGCGCTGGTGGTGGTGGTGGTGGTGGTGGAGGACGCACAGGCCTTGACAGCAGGGGTCTGCAGAGGCATTTGTATTGCAGCAGATGTGGTGGGGGGACAATGGGGTCCTGGGACCTGTTGCACCCTGGCACACCAGATGGGCCCACTTTGGGCTCATCGTCCAGAGAATCCCGGGAGTCAACATCCGAGAGTCCATGTACCGGGGGGAGACTGGCTCTGCAGGTTGCTGGTGTTGTCCTCTGCAGTGAGTTGAACTTCTTGGTCACCTGTGGGTCAGATGAGAAATGGTCATTGTAGTGCACCCCGCAAGCTTTGTGTTAGCTGTGTGTCATTCACTGTTATTACACTACACAGTTGACTGATCATCACATTGTTTTCTATGTATATGCATTGCTTGTACATGGTGTGAGGTGTCAATACATACCATGCACCACGTGCATAATTTGTGATTACAGGGACCTGTTGACATCCAGGGACTTGCACAACATATTATTTAATTGAGGACTCTTTGTTGATTTGTCTGACCTGGCAAACGTCACATCTGGCCATGGACTGGCCATTGTCATCTCCTGCATACCTGTGTCCTGTCATGTGCATATCTTGATTTGTATCACCAAACATGCTTTCTTATTTTTTGAATGGTCCTTGTTGCTCTGGCCCCATGGCACTGAACATGTCAATAGGTGCTGTGCATGATTGTGCCCAGACTTTCTTCTACATGTGCATTGGTGTGTCACACTTTGGTAGCTCTGACAGTTTCCTTTGCTTATCTGTGAGCACACTGTGCATGGCAATGGGTTCGGTGTGCATATTTGTGCAATGAGAGGGCATGTGTTGTCAGATGGCACCATTTCTTTTGTGATGAATGGGTGGGTGCACGTACTGGCTACTTACCTGTTATGTGCTCACCTTTGGCTTTGTTATGTGACACATCTTTGTGTGCATGGTGGAGGCTTACATCCTGCTCAGTGGTGTCACAAGACAGAATAATGTGTCTACCTACCTTTTAGTTTGTTTGAGGCGGGCCATTAGATGCCACATGCATCTGGGTGGTATGGAGAGCTCCATCTTGCTGTACTGGGGGACAAGGGTGCGTGGTGGGAGTAGTGGTACAGGCCCCCCACCCCCAAACACCCTCCCAAGGAAGATAGCTACCTACGTGTTGGGTGGAGGTGAACAATGAAATGTATGCCACATGCTTCTGGGTGGGAGTGAGTGCTCCATCTTGCTGAGGTGTGGGACAGGGGGCATGGTGGGAGTTGTAGTGCTGGCCTCCCACCCCCAAACGCCCTCCCAGGGAAGATGGCTACCTACCTGTTGGGTGGAGGTGAACAATGCAATGGATGCCACATGCTTCTGGGTGGGAGTGAGTGCTCCATCTTGCTGAGGTGTGGGTCAGGGGGCATGGTGGAGTAGTGGTACATGCCTCCCACCCACAGACACCCTCCCAGGGAAGATGGCTACCTACCTGTAAGTTTGTTAGGTGTACTACAATGGCTTCCAACTGCTTCTGGGTGGGGGGAGTGCTCCATCCTGCTGAGGTGTGGGCCAGGGGGCATGGTGGGAGTAGAGGTACAGACCTCCCACCCACAGACACCCTCCCAGGGAAGATGGCTACCTACCTATAAGTTTGATGTGAGTTGTGTGATGGCTGACACATGCTTCTGGGTGGGGTGGGGGAGGGATCCATCTTGCTGAGGTGTGGGATGGAGGCATGGTGGGAGTAGTGGTACAGGCCTCCCACCCCCAAACACCCTCATTGTGAAGATGGCTACCTACCTGTAAGTTTGCTTGGTGTACTGCAATGGCTTCCAACTGCTTCTGGGTGGGGTGGGGGAGGGATCGATCTTGCTAGGCTGTGGGACACGGTGCATGATGGGAGTAGTAGGGCAGGCCTCCCACCCACACACACCCTCACTGTGAAGATGGCTACCGACCTGTAAGTTTAATGTGGGTTGTGTAATGGCTGACACATGCTTCTGGGTGGGGTGGGGGGATCCATCTCGCTGAAGTGGTGGCAGGGGGTGTGGTGGGAGTAGTGGTACAGGCCTCCCACCACCAAACACCCTCACTGTGAAGATGGCTACCTACCTGTAAGTTTGCTTGGTGTACTGCAATGGCTTCCAACTGCTTCTGGGTGGGAGAGTGTGCCATCCTGCTGAGGTGTGGGCCAGGAGGCATGGTGGGAGTAGTGGTACAGGCCTCCCACCCCTAAACACCCTCCCAGGGAAGATGGCTACCTACCTGTAAGTTTGATGTGGGTTGTGTAATGGCTGACACATGCATATGGGTGGGGTGGGGGAGGGATCCATCTTGCTGAGGTGTGGGACAGGGGGCATGGTAGGAGTAGTGGTACAGGCCTCCCACCCACAAACACCCTCCCAGGGAAGATGGCTACCTACCTGTTAGTTTGATGATTGTAATTTAATGGCTAACACATGCTTCTGGGTGGGGTGGGGGAGGGCTCCATCTTGCTGATGCTGTGGGACAAGGGGACCTGGTGGGAGTTGTAGTGCTGTCTGCCTGTACACATGCCCCCATGGTAATGTTGCTTGCTACATTTGGGGTGAATGGGAGTGAGTGAATGTTGGATCTGTGAGACATGTTTTTGTGTGTGTGTGGTGCAGATGAATGGAATTTGTCCTAGGTGGTGTAGCTTTGTAGTTGTGCAAGACAATACATAGCAGTGTGATGGTAGTCATTTGTTTGTACTTACCAGCCTCCACTCCCCCGGGTACCCCTGTGAGACTCTCTGAATGCAGTATGGCAAGCACCTTCCCCTCCCATGGTGTGAATGTTTTTTGTGGAATGGGAGGGTCACCGCCAGTCCTCTCAGCCAGCTCACGGTTCTTGCTTCTCCTCTGTTTGACAACCCTCTTCAGGTGATGCCACCGCTTCATGATCTCCTTTTTTGATCATGGGATGGTCCCTACTGCATTGACCCTTTCGACTATCCTTGCCCACATTTGTGTTCTTGTGGCTAATGGTGTCTGTCGGACCAGGCTACCAAACAGTTGTGGTTCCACTCTGACTTTCTCATTTACCATGACTGTCAACTCATTCTCTGTGAATGTGGGCATTTTATGTGTTGACATGGTGTGTGGTGTGCAAAGTGGTTGTGGGTGCAGGGGTGTGAGTGGTGGGTGTGGTTGTGATGTGTATGGTGTGTGATGTGCAGGGGGTTAGTGGTACAGGTGTGGTAGTGATGGTGGCGGTGGTGGTGGTGATATGTGTGTGCTGTATTCTTTTGCCTCTCCTCTCTGATCTGGTGAATGCCCTTCTCTTCTGGAGTGTTGCAAAGGATTGTGGCCAGGGAAGGGGCTGGTTTTATACTCAGCTATGTGGGTGTGTCCAAATGGGGTATTGCTGTCAGGTGTGGTGTGTGTGTTGTCCTGGGAATTGTATTATTGTATTTGCCATGTGGTTGTGTCATTGGGGTATGTTTTGTGTTTATGGGGGGCATGGCTAGTTTGCTGTGTGCACTTTTTGGCCTTATTGTGGGGTTTTTCATACGTCCGCCATATTTTTCACGGATCGTCCGCAGCGGTGGCTATGCTGCAGCTCTTCCGCTGGCTCTCCCATTCATCCCTGTGTGCGAAAGCGGCAGTCGGAAACAGCGGAACGTACTGCAGGACCATCAGGGATATCCTAATTTCCCGTGCGGTGTCTCCGCTATACTTACGGCGGGTTGGTGTTTTTCCGCTGCGAATCCGACCGCCGCGGATGGATTTTGGCCATTTTTGCCCGCTACGGGCGGTTTTTCTTGGCCCGTTCCGCCGTGGTCGGTGTTTTTTGGCAGTTGATCCTAATTTGGCTGCTGGTTTTTCCACAGTACAGGCGGGTGGTGGTTTTCCGCTTCCATGGTGGTCGGGGTGGTTTTCCGACCGCCATCCTAATAGACCCCTATGTCTTCTTTTCTACAACCTTATTGGAAAGATGAAACTGAAATTTCTCTAGAGGATAGTATCCTCATGAGATGTGACAAACTCATTCCACCTCACTCTCTTAGGCCGATCATTGTAAAAAAAGCTCATGAGGGGCATTTAGGTGTTACGCTCACTAAGCGTCATGTTCGTGAACACTTTTGGTGGCCAAGTATGGATGTTGAAATTGGTGTTTTAATTGAGGATTGTTCTGTTTGTTCTTCAGCTGAAAAAGCGTTAAAGGTTGTCACTCCACCTCTTTGTCCTGTTGAATGTCCATCTGGTCCATGGGTCAAAGTGGGGATTGATATTGGGTCCCTGTGAGTTTTTACCTTCTGGATGCAAGTATGTTTTAGTACTTATGGATTATGCATCAAAATGGCTCAAGATAAAATTGGTCAAAGAAGATAGCTCAACCAGTGTTGTTAAGTTTTTGAAAGAGATTATTCTACGGGAAGGGTTTCTCGAGTTTCTTGTCTCCGATAATGAGACTCAATTTGTAAGTGAAGAGTTTGAGGTGTTCTTGACCTCCAGTGGTGTGAAGCACTTAAAGAGTTCTCTTTATCATCCACAAACAAACGGTTTAGTGGAAAGGATGAACCGTGCTTTGAGTGAGTGGATCAGGTGGGCTGTGGCTGGTAAGTATGATATTGTCCAATCCCTGGAAAGTATGTTGTGGTTTTACAGAACCACACCGCATTCATCCGCTAAAGTATCACCTTTTAGGTATTAAGGGGCAGGAGGGCCAATGCATGTTGCAAGCCTGGATGGATGAACAAATGGTTTACAACTGATTCTAATCTGGTTTCCCTCATGGAAATTGTCAAGGAAAATTCCGAATCTGCTCAGAGTAAACAGAAAACCTGGTTTGATAAAAAAAAGGGACCATGATGGTTCCTTTGGTTGTTGGTGATCTTGTTCGCATCAAAACCTCTGTTCATGTGAAGAAAGAGAATAGCAAATATGGGGAACCTGTCAAGGTTGTCAGGATCGGGAACAATGTTGTTCAAGTGGAGGGAGGTCGTTGGTGGAATCTTGCCAAAGTTGTCAAAGTAAGACCAACCTTGTTGGGTGTTGACCACAATATCGGTAAAAGTTCAACCCTTCCAAATTCGTCTGCACGCAGAAGCAGTTCAGGAATTATTGTTACTCCTAAAAGATTTCATGAGTGATCTATTAGGTACTTTTCTTCCTCCTTTTTCTGTTATTTTTCTTTAGTGTTTCTTTACACCCTATTTTGTTTGTTGTTTTGTTTTGCAGGAGAAGGGAAGGTATGTTATATTCCATGGCTGTCATCTTGTTTCTATGGTTGCCCTGTTGCCTTGATGCTGTGCTATGATGTCACAGTGTCAGGCGCAGAGTTGGAATGTTATTACTCAAAGGTTGAAGATGTAATTGTCTTTCCTGTAATGGCTCAGCATGGGTGTTAGACGGCGACCTCAGAGGAGCCCGGAAGGGGGTCCTGACTTCCCTGAGTCCCACCCGTGTAGTATTGTAGCCGGGCACTGGCGAGAGATTCCCCAGGGGGAGGAATCTCGCAACTAGGATCGTACTTCTGGCACCACACGACACAGAGAGACCACACTGGGTATTCTCAGAAAACAAGCTTTATCAAATAGGTATCACTGCAAATATGTACAAGGGGAGCACGGGCTCAAGAGTCTCGGAAAGGTAGGGGGTAGCGGGACTGTCTCTGGTAACGGTTCAAAGCAGGGACGTATCCGGCGCACAGCTCACAATCCTCGAGCCAGGGGATACGTGGTCGGAGTCGGGGTCCGGCGGGACCGTGAGAGTCTGGGGGAGCCGCGAGTCACTCAGCGGGCTCAGGTACAGGTTCGGAGGTCTTACGATCTTCAAGGAGCCGCGAGTCACTCAGCAGGGCTCAGGTACAAGTTCGGAGGTCTTACGATCTTCAGGGAGCCGCGAGTCACTCAGCAGGGCTCAGGTACGAGTTCGGAGGTCTTACGATCTTCAGGGAGCCGCGAGTCACTCAGCAGGGCTCAGGTACGAGTTCGGAGGTCTTACGATCTTCAGGGAGCCGCGAGTCACTCAGCAGGGCTCAGGTGGGTTCAAGTTCCAGGAGCCGCGACCACGTCGGTAGCTCTCGTTGTTCCAGCGTCGAATCTGCCGGACAGTCTCAGAGCACCCCTTGTTATAGGTCGACCCCGCTTTGATGTCCGGAGTCTGTGCAGGCAGGGGTCTTGTCACCTGGGGGCCGCTTGTCGGGGTTTCCTGCTATTGTCTTTTGATCCTTTCAGGGCCGGGTCAGGAGGAGTCCCAGACACCCAGCAGGCACGGAGCCAGCCCGCAGGGAGGCCGGAGGGCCGATTGAAACCCATCGTCCCAGGGGAGTTAGAGGTGCGATAGAAACTGCTCCTCCCTCTCTCATCCCCTGGAAGCGTGATGTCCTCCAGCCGGAGTGGCGCCTCGAGGCCCGGTCGCGCTGGAGCCGGGCGGCCATCTTGTTGCATGGAGTGGGCACGCGGGCCCGGGGTGGCCGAAAGGAGAGAGGCCATGGACGGGGATGTCCGGGGTTGGTGCGGGTGTCCTGGTGGGAAGGGCCGGCTGGGCCGCGTGCTTGGGCTGCAGGCGCCAGGTTTCGGTGGTGCGGGGGCATGGAGGGCCATTCTTCGAGGCCGGGTCCAACACGCGTCCCCCCCAGCTGAAAGCCGGAGAGAACTGCCCATCACCTTGGGGGGTTCTCTTCGCTGAGGCGGAAGAACCGGGAGAGGCCGTCAGCGTTGGCGTGGTCCGTACCAGGGCGGTGTTCTACGGTGAAGTCCATTCCCTGGAGGGAGATTGACCACCGCAGTAGCTTGGGGTTTTCTCCTCGCATCTGCATGAGCCATCGCAAGGGCCGATGGTCAGTTTGGACTCTGAAATGGGTGCCGAACAGGTAGGGTCGTAGTTTTTTGAGTGCCCAGACCACGGCAAAGGCTTCGCGCTCTATGGTGCTCCACCTCTGTTCTCGGGGTAGCAGCCGCCGACTGAGGAAGGCGACGGGCTGGTCTAGGCCTTGATCATTCATTTGGGACAGGACGGCCCCAATGCCATGCTCGGAGGCATCGGTCTGGACTATGAACTCCTTGGTGTAGTCGGGAGCCTGGAGGACGGGGGCAGTGCACATGGCCTTTTTTAGAGCATCGAAAGCTTCCTGGCAGGCAGCCGTCCACTGCACCCTCTTTGGCTGTTTTTTAGACGTGAGTTCAGTGAGAGGGCCGACCAGGCTGCCATACCCCCGAATGAATCGGCGGTAGTAGCCCGTGAGTCCCAGAAAGGCTCGGACTTCCGTTTGGGTGATGGGTGGGTCCCAGGCCAGGATGGCGTCGATCTTTGGCTGTAGAGGGGCGACCTGGCCACTCCCGACTTGGTGCCCCAGGTAGACTACGGATCCTTGCCCGATCTGGCACTTGCTGGCTTTTACGGTGAGGCCTGCCTGGCGCAGGGCGGTTAGCACTCTCCGGAGGTGCTGGAGGTGCTCACTCCACTCTGAACTGAAGACAGCGATGTCGTCCAGATAGGCCGCGCTGAACTGTTCTAGCCCGGCCAGGACCCTATTTACCAGTCTCTGGAAAGTGGCCGGGGCATTTTTCATCCCGAAGGGCATCACGCGGAAGCGGTAGTGCCCATCGGGGGTGGAGAAAGCAGACCGCTCCTTGGCCCCTTCGGTGAGCGCAATCTGCCAGTAGCCGCAGGTGAGGTCGAAAGTGCTGAGGAACCGGGCGGCCCCTAGTCGGTCAATGAGCTCGTCGGCTCGTGGAATGGGGTGGGCATCGGCTCGGGTAACGTCATTGAGCCCCCGGTAATCCACGCAGAACCGGAGCTCGGGGGCGACACCGGGGGCTGCTGCCTTCGGAACCAGGACCACGGGGCTGGCCCAGGGACTGTCAGAGGGCTCGATCACCCCCAGGGTCAACATCTTCGAGACTTCAGCTTGAATGCAGGACCGGACCCGGTCAGGAACCCGGTAGGCTCGGTGTCTCACCGGCGGGCTGTCCCCGGTGTCCACATCGTGAACACACCAGTTGGTGACCCGGGGGGTCAGGGAGAAGAGGTCGGAAAATTGTCTGAGGAGCTGGCGGCAGTCCGCTTGTTGCTGGGCAGTGAGGGCTGGGGAGAGGTTCACTCCTTCCACGGAGCCATCCTGCTCCTTGACACACAGGAGGTCCGGGAGGGGATCCGACTCATCTTCGGCCCCGTCATCGGTGGCCAGCAGGAGGCTCAGTTCTGTCCGCACGAAGTGAGGCTTGAGGCGGTTCACGTGCAGGACCCGGAGGGGATCCCGAGGCGACTGGACGTCCACCAAGTAGGTGACTTGACTCTTCCTCTCAACCACTTTGTAGGGCCCAGTCCATCGGTCCTGGAGGGCGCCAGGCTTCACGGGGGCCATGACCCACACCTGCTGGCCCGGCTGGAACTCGACCAGAGTAGCATTCTGGTCGTACCAGCGCTTCATTTCTTCTTGACTCGCCTCCAGGTTGGCCTCGGCCAGTTCTCGGAACCTCCTGGTCTGGTTCCGGAGGGCCAGGACATATTGGAACACATCTCGGGGGGTGGCCTGGGGTGCTGCCTCCCACCCTTCCTTAACCAAACTGAGGGGACCTCGGACGGGGTGCCCATAGAGTAATTCAAACGGGCTGAATCCTAAGGACTTCTGGGGGACCTCCCGGTAAGCGAACAAGAGGCAAGGGAGCAGGACGTCCCACTTACGCCGGAGGGGCTCTTCTAGGCCAGCGATCATCCCTTTCAAAGTCCTATTAAACCTCTCTACTAGGCCGTTCCCTTGGGGATGGTATGGAGTGGTGAACTTATAGGACACCCCACATTGTTGCCACAGGGACGTCATATACCTTGATATAAAATTAGTGCCGCGATCGCTCACGACCTCGCGGGGGAAACCCACCCTGGAAAAGATCCCCATCAGGGCACGGCCCACCACGGGGGCCGTAATGGTGCGCAGGGGAATAGCCTCCGGATAGCGGGTGGCGTGGTCTACTAGGACCAAGATGAAACGGTGACCTTGGGAGGTGGGGGGGTCCAGTGGCCCCACGATGTCGATTCCGACTCGTTCGAAGGGGGTACTGACGACTGGGAAGGGTTGGAGGGGAGCCTTGCGCTTCCCCCCACTCTTCCCACTGGCTTGGCACGTGGGGCAGGACTTGCAGTGCGCCTCTACCGCTGCTTTCATCTTAGGCCAAAAAAAATGGGTCACGAGACGGCTGTAGGTCTTGTCCTGACCCAGGTGACCGGCGAGGGGGACATCGTGGGCTAAGTCCAGGAGGAAATCTCGGAAGCGGAGGGGTACCACCAGTACCCGTCCGGATCCCAGCTCCACCGATTTCTGCTTACTATACAGGATGTTATTCTCCCAATAGATTCGGTGCGTTCCGGTCTGGTCACCGGCGGCTTGGCCCTCGGCCTGGCGCCGCAGCCCGATCAGGGAAGGACAGGTGGCTTGCTCCCGGCAAAATTCTTCCCGGGTGGGCCCGCCCTCGTGGCGCCAATGGGCCAACTCGGGTAGATCCCCCAACTCGGGGACCGGGGCGGGGTCGGATGGTGCGGGTTTGTCGCTGGCGACGGACCCTTCCGATGGGGGAACGGGAGGACCCTCGGCGGGGACGGTACGGGTTTCTTCGACCGGGGTGCCCTCGACTTCTCTCCGGGGAGTGAGTCGGGCTGTCATAGATCGGGTGGTGGCACACACCCACTCGGGGAGTCCCATCATTCCTAGGTGGGCTTTGCGCTCTACGTGCTTCCAGGGAGAACTCTCCAGGTCGTTCCCTAAGAGGCAGTCGACCGGCTGGGAGGTTCTTACGGCCACCTTGAGTTTACCTATCACCCCTCCCCACTCAAATGGCACCAGGGCTACCTGACACATACTTTCCCTATTGTCTGCGGATATTACGGGGCAAAAGACATTGGGGAGGATCTGCTCCTCGGGAACTAGGTGCCTGAGGACACCGGTGATACTGGCCCCTGTGTCCCGCAGGGCCTCTACCTGGTGGCCATTGATCTTGACGAGCTGCCCATATTTCTGTGTGTTGGACGGTAGGAGGCTACCAGGGATCATTTCCCTATCTCCCAGGGATACTAGGGCCATAGCGGCGGGTTCCCACTCCTCGGCTTCCTCAACCTCCTCCCCCAGGGCTACGTTGGCTATCTGTCTCGCCGGGGTGACTTGGGTGGCCATGGGGCACTCTGGGTCATTGGCGTAGTGCCCGGGTTTCTGGCAACGGAAGCATGTGACGGTCACCCGGTGTCCTCGTCTCCCAGGGGGCCCTGTTACTGGTGGGGGGGCGCCGGGAAAGGTGGAGGTGGTGTCTTCGGGGGGCTAGGCTGGGACTCTCTCGGCCCTCCCTGGTTCCCTCCCCCTCTCTGGCGGGGTGGTCCCTGACTGGTTCGGGGGTACTCTCCTACCATGCCCCGGGAGACCCGGGTGTTGGTCCAGCGGTCAGCCTCCACAGCCAGCTTCCGGGGATCTGTGAGCTTGCTATCCAGCAGATGTTGACGTAGCTCTATGAAGCAGTTCGCAGCCAGATGTTCCCATAGCATGAGATCAGTGAGTTCGGCAAGGGTGGTGACCTTGCTGCCCTTGACCCACCCATCGAAAGCCCGACTGAAAAAGTTTACATACTCCACCCAGGTGGTGCCTGGGATCTTCCTGCAGTCCCGGAACCGTTGGCGGTACATTTCTGGGGTGAGGCCGTATCTTGTGAGGAGAGCCTCTTTCATGTGGCTGTAGGAGGTCTGCAGGGAGAGGGGTAGGTCGAGCAGGGTGTCCCTTCCTTCGCTCAGAAACCGCCCCCACAACCCCACCCCCCAGTCCTTCTGTGGAATCCGATGGGAGGTCATGGCGACCTCGTAGGCCCGAAACCATTGCTGAATGTCATCGTTTTTATAATATTCCTTGACCACATCCTTGGGGATGTGGACCTTCTGTTCCGCTGGAGGGGCCGTCTCTCGGTTTCCCGAGGGCCTCCCGTCCTCATTTCGGGCCTTGAGCTCGAGTTCTTTTAAGCTGCGTTCGTGCTCCAGTTGGAGCTTCCTTCCTTCGTGCTCCCGTTGGAGCTTCTTTTCTTCCAGTTCGCCTTGTACGCGCATTTGCTCTACCGCTAGCTTTTTCTCCGCTAACTTCAATTCGCCCTCGATTTTGAGTTTGGCTAACTCGAGTTCATGACTGCGGCTTCTCTCTCTGTCCGCGAGTTCTTCCGGGGATAGGCCCCCGTCTGGTACAATGCCTCGCACCTGATTTCACTTGGAGGGGGTTCGGCTTCGTCGGGGCGCTCCCCCGTGCCTTCCGGGCGGGAGGCCCCGGTCTCCACCCAAGTTTTCAGTGCTTTCTGCAAGTCTTCCTTAGTGTTGAGGCCAGTGGTAGCGATTTTAAGTTCTTTGCAAAATTGCTTTAGCTCTTTGTGTGTGTATTCTTCTAGGTGCTCCACCTGAAACACTCTGTTGGCGTTGGTTTCTGCGGAGCTCATGGCGCTTCCTTCTGCCATTTTTGTTGGTCGTGCGTCCGTTGTTCACTGTACGATCTCTAGGTGATGGGCCCGAATCCCGTCGCTTGCCACCAATGTTAGACGGCGACCTCAGAGGAGCCCGGAAGGGGGTCCTGACTTCCCTGAGTCCCACCCGTGTAGTATTGTAGCCGGGCACTGGCGAGAGATTCCCCAGGGGGAGGAATCTCGCAACTAGGATCGTACTTCTGGCACCACACGACACAGAGAGACCACACTGGGTATTCTCAGAAAACAAGCTTTATCAAATAGGTATCACTGCAAATATGTACAAGGGGAGCACGGGCTCAAGAGTCTCGGAAAGGTAGGGGGTAGCGGGACTGTCTCTGGTAACGGTTCAAAGCAGGGACGTATCCGGCGCACAGCTCACAATCCTCGAGCCGGGGGATACGTGGTCGGAGTCGGGGTCCGGCGGGACCGTGAGAGTCTGGGGGAGCCGCGAGTCACTCAGCGGGCTCAGGTACAGGTTCGGAGGTCTTACGATCTTCAAGGAGCCGCGAGTCACTCAGCAGGGCTCAGGTACAAGTTCGGAGGTCTTACGATCTTCAGGGAGCCGCGAGTCACTCAGCAGGGCTCAGGTACGAGTTCGGAGGTCTTACGATCTTCAGGGAGCCGCGAGTCACTCAGCAGGGCTCAGGTACGAGTTCGGAGGTCTTACGATCTTCAGGGAGCCGCGAGTCACTCAGCAGGGCTCAGGTGGGTTCAAGTTCCAGGAGCCGCGACCACGTCGGTAGCTCTCGTTGTTCCAGCGTCGAATCTGCCGGACAGTCTCAGAGCACCCCTTGTTATAGGTCGACCCCGCTTTGATGTCCGGAGTCTGTGCAGGCAGGGGTCTTGTCACCTGGGGGCCGCTTGTCGGGGTTTCCTGCTATTGTCTTTTGATCCTTTCAGGGCCGGGTCAGGAGGAGTCCCAGACACCCAGCAGGCACGGAGCCAGCCCGCAGGGAGGCCGGAGGGCCGATTGAAACCCATCGTCCCAGGGGAGTTAGAGGTGCGATAGAAACTGCTCCTCCCTCTCTCATCCCCTGGAAGCGTGATGTCCTCCAGCCGGAGTGGCGCCTCGAGGCCCGGGTCGCGCTGGAGCCGGGCGGCCATCTTGTTGCATGGAGTGGGCACGCGGGCCCGGGGTGGCCGAAAGGAGAGAGGCCATGGACGGGGATGTCCGGGGTTGGTGCGGGTGTCCTGGTGGGAAGGGCCGGCTGGGCCGCGTGCTTGGGCTGCAGGCGCCAGGTTTCGGTGGTGCGGGGGCACGGAGGGCCATTCTTCGAGGCCGGGTCCAACAATGGGTGACCTGCAGCTGTGTAGTCCTTCAATAAATTCTGCTTCAACTAAACCAGTGTTGGACTCCTTCAATACACACTTTTTATGTAGTGGTCTTATATACCTGTGGTGCACTACCTGCAAAGTTACCCAGAGAAAGAGGGCATGACAAAGGACCTGGATACCCTTTTTAGGTCGAGCCTAGGCAGTGTGCATGCGCTATCTTTGAGACATGCTTTATTCACTATGTGGGCTTTCCTTCCGCACCTCGCTGCTGGTTGGTTAAGGAGAGCGTCCCTTGCAAAAGCTTGTTTCCATGTGGTTTCTTTGTGTTATATGTCTCGCCTTCTCGTGTCTTGGTCCTCCCCTGGAGCATTCGCCTAATACGGGTATCCTTTAGCTTGACTGTATTTCCCTTTGTGTTTTGCACACTCATTTTATAGTTGCAGAGTGCCTGTGCTTTCAGAAGGTTCCACCACCCCTCCCTGGTTGCTGCTTTCCCATCCCAAACCCCCAATCACTGCTTGTTTTTAGTTGCTTTCCACTCATTGCTGCTTGTTTATTTTTTCTCCCTTCTTCCTCTTCACATTATGTGACCTCCCCCACCCTCCATGCACAAATGCAGCATTTCCCTTAATTAGACGGCAATGCTTCCACCAGACTGGAGACACAGCGATGCTGCTGTGAGTGCCAGGAGATCATCGCCATGGCTGCTGCTGCAATAAAGGTCAGTTCGCTGCGGAGACCCTGGAAAGCGTCTGTCTGCCCATATCACCACACTGATAGATCATATTAGTTTAATATGAATCTAGAGACACGGTCCTTAGTGTTGCTTAAAAAGGAAATGTAAGGGGGTTGCAGCTACCCTCATCAAGGTTCCCCATCAAGACCCCCTTTGCCAACCCACTGGTGCACTTGTGCCATACCAATCAGCTTTCATTCAATCTACTGCCAACCTCTACCTGCAAGTAAAATACTTGCCCTTTATTATGCTATTCAGACTTTGTCCCATGCACTTTGTAGTATTAATCTCATTATGTTTATTGTAAAACTGCGCAGGAGTCGTGTGTGTTAATCATTTCATGTATTTGTGTTAATGGGATGCTTAAAAGTATTAGGAACATTGTCATGCATAAGGATAAAAAATTATCATGCTCTTTCTGGAGTAGTTGTCATGCCATAAGTGCACAGTCTTTAATGCCATTGGTTGTGGTGGGAGCCTTTGTTACTTAGAACATCAGGGAGAGCTGCAGACATTGAGAGATTTAGTGTAGATTTGTGTTTTGATAGCAAATCGATATTTAGGAAGAAAGATTCATGCTTATCATTGTTGTTTGTGTATATTCTAGCAGTACCTTATTTACCACTGGCATGCAGGGGGTAACATTATGCAATATTGGTTTCAGTTTCTTTGATGGTTTTGAACATTTGTGTTGTAGTATAGTAGAACAACTCCAGGTTGTGAACCAATACCCTTTTCAGGGTTTTCAAAGTACAGCTGTCAAACAGACCGGTTGCTCACAATCTACATTGAGTAGGCTGTGAGTCTGCATCAATAATTTTTTTCAAACAGCCTCCATCAGCCCTCACTTGAGTGCTTGCATTGAAGTGTATTAATTATTTTAGTGACTTGGATGGAAAAGGGTGTCCCACCCATTGATTTCTTTTTGGAGAATGACACAATTAATTGGGAAGCTAATCTGTAACACATAATCTTTTGTTGAGAGTATCTCATAAAATGTATTTGTAGGAAAACTTGACCCTTTCCCTTTATTGCTTTATGTATAATGTTGAGTATTTCAAAAGTAGATCTTCTAGCGAAAGGAAGATAAATCACATGCCACAAACGGCCACTAATGGTTTCCCAGAAAAACAACAATTCTCTAGAGCACCCATCCAGTAATGTAAAATCTAGGAAGAATATCACTTGCAAGATGACTTGCATCTTTTTGCAGTATCAACCGACTTGGATTTTCTTTATGTTATTACCCCCAAAATACTAGCTAAAATTAGATTGTTAGTGTCTTATTGTCATACATATTCTATGCCGGTGAATGCTGTCATTTAAGTATTTCTGTGCTCCAGGGTCGATGTAAATTGTAGTGCTAACTCTGTCTGTGGTAAGTTCTGGTATTTAGGTTTCAAAATATGGTCACCTTATCTTCTTAGTAGTCCAAAATAAAGATACAACAACCGTGAAAAACTAAGGGCAAAATTTACTAAGGCTTTCTGGCAACGCGTGATACAAAGCAACATAAGGAAACACAAAGAGGCCCACGTTATCTATTATGCAGCACAAAATATGTTTTGTACTAGAAAGTTGACCTTTTCACTGTGTATTTTAGGAAGGTGAGCTGCTAGATCTACTTTTCTATTAAGATACCTTTATGTATTAAAAAAACAATATCAGTAAAATTATACAATGGCCAAGGAAACACAAGAGTGCCTTATATTTAATTTATTATTTTTTGTTCAAAAAGTATTCATGTCATTGTACAATTCACAAAATCCTTTAGCATGGCATGTTTTGAAAAATAAATAAATAATGTTTCATGAAGCAAAACACAATGGATTTCTTGTGTATCTTAATTGGAGTTCTGTGGGATTCTTCCCAAAAGAGACTAATTTTTAGGTCTCACGTTCACAGTACAGGCACAATTCAAGACCACCCAACATAATCACACTGCACATAATATCACTCAACACAACATGATTCAACTCCATATAATTACACTCTACTCAATACCACACAAAAACACTCCACATAAAACCTCTATCACAGCAATAATCCACATAAATACACTCCACACTATTCCAAGTAATTCCAATCAGCATAATTTCACTCAACTCCACAATGTTCCATGCCACACAACTCAACTCCACAAATTTCCATTCTACATAATTCAACACTAAACTACATAATTTAACTCAACAACACAATTACACAACAAACCTCATACATCCAATCCACACCACAGAATTTCACATCATGCAATAAATTTAAACAGCACACTACATAATTAAAGTCCACAACATTCCAGTCCACAACAAAAAAATACCATTACACATAACTGCACTCCATAAAACACAATCCCACTCCACATAATTCCAGTACACTCAATACCACATAATTACTATCCCCTTAATTCCACTGCACACCTTGCCACATATTTCCACAACACCGTTCCACTACACACCACACAATTACCCATGCCACACAATTCCACAACTAACAATTCCAATCCAAACCACATAATTTCTCTACACACCACATACAAACACACCATGACACATCGGTAAAAGACATTGTCAGTTTCAACGCCAATAGCTCTAACTGAAGCAAATGAGAGACCATTGCATGTTCACTGCTTGCTAAATAATAGATGCAATCAGGTATTGGCTTTCTATCGATGGCAGCTCCTTCTGTCCTTTGCCAAAGAAAGACCACCAGATTTTTAGTTTTTTAGTTTTAGGGACAGAGGTTATCTTATAATTTGTACAGTACCTTAAAAACAGATACCAAGCATGGCTAATTCAAGTCTTATGGCTTTGATAGACACCCACAGCTGATACATAGAAAGTTCTTTCAATATTTCCTCTCTAATTTATTTATGGTAAAATGGTACTCCGGACATACATTCAATATTGCATAAATGAACTGGGAATTTTCATTCATAGACCTTACTTATGACCTATATGTCCGAACTTCCCATTGAACGTGCAGCACCGAAAACCCTCTTCCAGTAGAAGTCCTCAGTCCGGACTCCTTAAGGGAAAATGGTGTATGGGTTTACTCAGACGACAGACCTGTATTACCAGACTGCATGCTTGCATCAATGGCCAGAATGTATCATGGAGACACCCATATAGGCAAAGATGCAATGATCAGACTTTTCAGACAAGATTGGTTTAACCCAAGGTTTAGAAATATTGCAGAAAGATTATGTCAAAGATGTTTGACATGCCAGCAAATGAATCCAGGCAAGAAAACATTAGTCTATATGGGGAAAATTGAAAAAGCCGAAGGCCCCTTTATGAGACTTCAAATTGATTTCATACAGTTACCTGCTTGTCGAGGATTAAAATATGTACTTGTAATCGTTTGTTTATTTTCAAAGTGGGTGGAGGCGTACCCCACCAGAAGAAATGACAGCCTGACAGTAGCCAAACTCTTACTAAGAGAACTCATTCCTCGGTTCGGTTTTCCAGTAACTATTGATCAGACCGAGGGTCTCATTTTAATAATGAAATAATTCAATGAATCTGTTAAGTATTTAAAATTGAGCAGAAGCAGCACTGCGCATACCGCCCAGAGGCCTGTGGAGTGGTAGAACAATTGAATGGCACAATTAAGTCTAGGTTAGGGAAAGTGTGTGGGTCCACTCCCCTGGACTGGCCTGATGCCTTACCTCTTGTGCGGATGGGACTCAGAAGTATCCCAGACAAAACTACTGGTTTGAGTCCCCATGAAATAATCATGGGAAGAGCAATGAGGCAGGCATGTATACCAGGACATAAGTTGTTGAATATAACTGACGATTTGGTATTGGAGTATTGCAAAGAGTTGGCTGACCAAGTGCATTCTGTCTCTCACCAGGTTGGAGAAGACGCAGTTCCAAGGCAGCCGAACCAAGCGCATGATCTGAATCCCGGTGACTGGGTTGTAGTGAAGAATCACACTCGAGAAACGTGCCTAGCACCACGGTGGGAAAAACCACATCAGGTTATATTAATTACAACAACAGCAGTGAAGTGTGCAGGCTTGCCTAATTTGATTCATGCAAGCCACACAAAAAGAGTACCAGCACCTGACGAGGAACCTCAACTGACTTCAGCAGTTGAGGGAGCTGAAGGTTGCACAGCTGAGGGATCCCAAATAGTAGATCCTGAAGTAGCTGACGAAGCACAACCAAGCACCAGTCAGGATGATTGAATACCTGTAGTGGATATACCAGAGATAATTGTAAGAATGAGGAGCCAGACAAGACAAGCTAGTCAGGAAAAGAGTGAGGACCAGATAGGTACAGACATAAGTGCTTGAAAATTAGAAAGCACGATTGTTAGTGAACCTGAGCAGGACCAGATAGGAAAAATCACAGAAGTTCAGGTGAAGGAGGAAGACGCAACATTAAAAATAGAATGTGAACAGGGTCAGACTAGTAAAGAAAACAGTATTCAGGCAGATGACAGTGTGACAAAGGGCCCTAAAGAAGATCAGATAAAGAAAGATTCCGCAGATGGAAATAACCAAGTTGTGCCTAAAATTAACGAGAACAAAAGAACACTTGAAGAAGGTGAAAGTTCAGTGCAAGCTAAAAGGATCAGAAAAGGTGATAATAGGCCAGGTGTTATCAAAAGATTGAAATATCACCTTAAAACCATACCAGAGGAGCCAGAACAGGTAGACGAAGTATCCAGTTGGACTGGGCAAGCAACTAAACGAAGAGGCCGCAGAGCAATATTTATAAATACTAAATTCAAAGGTCCTGAATGGACATACGTAAATCTCGAAGATTTCGAGAATTTGGAGATAATTGAAGAGGAGATTGAAAATTTTGATGTGGAGCAAATTGACGAAGAAGTGAGACCACCCTGAATAAAATGTCCTCCTTGTAGCTCTATCCCAGAGTTGAATCACTCAAATATAGAAGAGAAATCTTCATCTCCCCTTAGAAAAAAGCTGACAATAGAGCTATTGGAAAACCAACCTGTTTAAAGACATTTTGTAGAATATGTATATTTTGCTTACTTATAGTACTTATAATATGGTTAGCACGAACAGTGGCCATACATTATTTAATGGTCAAAAATGTACAGAATAACACTGACACACATGAAAGGGTAGCTACTTTCAAAGGAGATAGAGTAGAATTAGAAGCACCAGATGAGTTAGATCTACATCACACTGTGACTAAAAATGGCACTGATTTAAATGTTTTCACAAATCTGTGGTAAATATTTCATTACCGGTACTATTTTTTATGTGGTAAAGTCTATTAAGAATAACTCAGTAAATATAAGAGGCAGAATCCGTGGTATTAGAGGTTTTAAAAAGGCTTTATTCCTATACAAAGGAATACAATTCGAATTGTAGGCATTCTATTCCATCACCACGAAAGTTCAGGAAGGAAGGGCATACATTATTGACAGATAGGCAGTTTTATAGAAAATACATTACAGTGAAACAGATGCAAGAGGCGTAACAGCTGATAGTATAGATAAAAGGTGCATACGTAACTAATAGAGGCGGTCATAGGGGCGTAATTTAATAAACGTCATCATACATGAAGTCACAAGTGGGTGGAGCCATAAGAGAATCCTGCAATGTCAGCAGAAATATTTGGCAGAGATGCGCGCGCAGCCGCATGACGTGTGATTGACGTGCAACTAGAGGGTGAAGGGGACTTGACATTTAGCTCTACATGTGGAGACAGAAGTCTGGGGGTCGTGTCAACCTAATCCCAAATCATATCTAATATCCTATGTTTAAAGAACTGTGTTATCCAAAAAGAGAGGTCTCTAGGATAGAATTTATTCTATACTGACTGTTAGTGCGTGTACAAGCGTCTAAGTGTCTACACTAGATGCGAGGGGGTAGGAATATTCCATGGTAACGGGGCTATGAATTACTTGCACGAGGACAGCGAGGCCTGGCCCTTTGCGCGGTAGCTGGAGGAATGTTTACCTAAACTACTAGACAGGAATGCATCGGATGAGGAGCGGAGTAGATAATCTTGAAGGTGAAATACAGTTTTTGGCAGGCGACAGGCTGGATCAGGCACCGTTAGCCGCACAGGGAGTAGGACAAAGTTCATGGAAACAGATGCAGGCTCAGACTGGAGCTTTCAGAAGCAGAAGGCAGGAAAAGGTTTGATGACAGAATTCGGGCCTACTCGCCTGAATCTGTAAAATGTGGAAAGTGAACCACATAAAGTCGGTGGCCTTTCATACTTAGGAATGGAATATCTGACCCATTCATGGCGGATCTGAAAGAGGACATGTTGGCGGTGGACGCACATATATTTGCGTCTTCAAAACTGGAGCAGGAGGGAACATACATGTACTTATAGCATGCACATGGAGCCGTTGGGGTCTACGATAGGGGACATAACTGATCACAAAATTCATATTTCCTCATTCCCTCCTTGTCCCCTACGGACCCTCAGGAGATATCGATCTTCATCAATCCATCGATCTGTTCATATAGCATCATTTGTTCTTCTTTCTTCTTCCGAGATCTTGAACGAAAACTTGGATGTGGGATACACGAGGTGGCACACAGACCACAAATCGCTGGCCCACATTGTAGACATAAGCAGCAACTGAATAGTATGAGAAAGCCAATACCTAGGAAGGATAGGATTCTCCATCCCCAGGCTGACAACACGCCCCAGAACCAACCGGACCAAGTCCAGGTGCCTGGACTCTGGTGTATCTGGCTTACAATCTTATGAAGGCGAGTTATGGCTTTATATACTGACGGCGAATTTTCTGGTATGAAAATGCAGCAACTTGATCCGATGACCCTACAAGCTCCGCCCCTATCGGCCAGGATGACGTCAAGGACAAGACGATTTTGAAGCACAACAATCCGCATAGCAGACTGCTCTTCTGTTAAATTGCCTAAGGCGGAAATAGTTTCGTTCACTACTGCTTCAAGGGTTCTGGTTAATCTACGTATCAGTTTACTATTAGTGACTGTACCTATATAGGGAAAGAAACCTTTATTGAAATCTGTGTATTTTTCCCATGCTGTTTCAGTGTAATCGACAATTGGGAGATCTCTCTGCTGTCTATTGTGTACTAAATGGGTATTTCTATGATAATCAGGAGGAGCTAGGAAAACAGGTGGCAGAAGGAATGCTATGTAACAGGTACCATCCCAATCTAGAGGTAGACATATATATGCGGTCTGGCCACATATAAAGTAGGAATGGCGAGAAGCTCTAAATGTAGACTTGCCTTGATCACTGAATTTTATTACAGTGGTGCATTTACTATGGCCCATGTGTATGGAACCATTCTTTCTTATACATAATTCCCCTTTTACTGGGAATACTGACATGGCGGGCAAGATTGGTGTAGCTTCAGATTCAACGTTCAGGATCATGAGGTTAAGTGTAAAATTACCTAATCCATATACTTCATTTTCTAGATCAGTTCCTGTTCTTCTGGGAAGTCCCTCCTTGTTAGGGTAGCAGACTTTAAGCAAAACTAAGTTCAGGTTTCCCCATACCCAGTTGTCTTGATAAACTGCGGAATTTGAATCTAGGGAATTAATCAAACTAAACCATGCTCCACAGGAGCCATTGTGTGTGAACGGATAGGGAAAGTGGGGCAAAACTCCCTTATAGTTCTGATAGGGAGGGAGTCGGCCACATATCCAACAATTTGTGGCATTGCTGGTTTGATGGGAATGATGTAACATACTAATGAATGTGTTGTTGCGCAGCGCAAATCTATAGGACAACTCATGCGGAGGTAATTCACTAAAAGAATGTTCTGCAGTTACATTGTAAGCACGCTTAAGAATAGGGTAATACATGTGCAATAGTATGCTGACAATGATGATCAGAAGACTTAGAAAAAACAAAATTAATAATGTTACTGTGCAGTGACTACGAAATGATTTACAATACGCATGCTTCTTAAGCTGCATCTGATGATTTCTTTCTCTATTCCGGTCTAGAGGATACATGTCAGAGACAAATTCAACCGATTCACCTTGGAGAGGACTTAAACAATCAAATTGTCTGACTTACTAGACCTCAATTTTAGTTTGTAAAGTTCTGAGTTTGTCTGCTCAACCAAGGGGAGCTTTGAGTCTGTCTGTGAGGGAATACAGGGTTGAGTATTCACACTGGATGGTAGTCCATAAAATTTCTTGATATGACTCGAGTGCAACCACCCTTTCCGTCCCTCGATCTTCACGGCTGTCCTTGTAGTGAGTAGAACCAATTTGGGCGACTTCCACCTAGGATCCAGTTGGGTCTTCCTGTCAAAATTCCTGACCAAAACGAGGTCACCAGGAACCACGTCATGGGGCTTCACCTCAGTATTGTCGGGAAAAGCTGCGGCTACCTGTGAACGACAAGATTGTAGTGCAGACATCAAGGAAGCCAGGTAATCTGTCAGCATATTACAGTCAACATCAGTGATTTTGCGAGGTATAGGCGTCCCCCACATATTTGGTGGTCTACCGAAGATCACCTCGTACGGGGATAGCCCTGTTCGAGAATGTGCTACCATTCTCATGTAAAAGAGCGCAACTGGTAAGGCTACTATCCAATCGACTCCTTTTTCTCTACATATTTTGGACAATCTAATTTTCAGAGTTTGATTATGGCGTTCCACGAGACCTGCTGCCTCGGGATGTCGGACACAGTGGAATTTCCATTGGTAGCCTAATAAAAGGGAAACGTGTTTCATTAGTTCGGATGAGAACGGCTGGCCATTATCTGAGTAGATAACACGTGGTAAACCGTACCGTGGGAAGAATTCTCGAACTAACTGTTTGGCAGTAGTCGGGGCAGTGTAATCTGAAACCGGGTATGCTTCTGTCCAACGGGAAAGAGCACAGACAACTACGAGAACATATTTGAATCCTCGACATCGTTCCATCTGGATATAATCCATCTGGAGGACTTCAAAAGCATGATCGGGAGGTTGAAATCCACCCTGCTCTACGGGGATGCTTTTACCTGGATTAAACTGACAACATATCATACAGGTACGAACTTTTTGTTTAGCTGCTGCTCGCAAGTGTTTGTTGAACCAAATGTGTTGAATGCTGTCTAGCATAGCTTTTTCTCCTAGGTGCGCTGGACTATGTATTGTGTTAATGATGACTTGAACCATTGAGTCGGGAAGAAACCATATAGATTTTTCCTTCGTCATCCATCCTTGATCCGTTTGGATCCCTCCTAATTCAGTCCATTTCTTTATTTCTTCTGGTGTAGCATGTGTCTGTATGTCAATTACATCAAGGGCGGGATCCTTAACTGTCATGCAATGTGTTGGTGTCGGAACTATTGTCTTTGTCGTGTCAGTTGTGTGAGTCTGATTCTGAGCAGTCTGTTTAGCTGTTCTGTCAGCTAGGTCATTACCCTGAGAAATGATGTCGGTAACTTTTGTGTGGGCTTTGCATTTCATAATTGATATTACAGTAGGTAGATGAATCGCGTCTAATAGGGCTTGAATGAGGGGTCCGTGTTGGATGTGGGCACCGTGAGAAGTTAAATAACCTCTCTCTCGCCACAGTACGCCGAAGTCATGGACGACTCCGAATGCATAACGTGAATCTGTGTATATGTTGACTTTCTTATTTTTGGCTTGAATACAGGCTTGTGTTAGAGCGATGAGCTCTGCTGCTTGAGCTGACAAAGTGTTAATACAATTTGTTTCAATGACTTCAGTGTCTGTTGTGACTGCGTAAGCGGCCACTAACTCTCCTGTACTTGTTCTCATACATGACCCATCAACATACAATGTCAAGTCTGGATCTGACAAAGGGATGTCTGTCAAGTCTTGTCTGGGTTTCGTCGTGATAGTAATGACTTCGACACAATCATGTGCCAATGGATCTGTTCCGCCCACTGGTAACAGTGTGGCAGGATTTAACGTATTACAACGTCTGATTTCTATGTGTGGCTGAAACAATGTTAATTCGTAACCGGTGAGTCTCGCTATAGTCAAGTGTTGTGTTTGTGTGCGGTTCAAGAGAACCTCTACTGCGTGTGGTACTTGTACTGTCAATTGGTGTCCTAACACTATGGCATCGCTTTGTCTGATTGCTAAAGCTGTTGCTGCCACTGATTTCAGGCACGCAGGAAGTGCCTGAGCAACTGGATCTAATGTACTAGAGAAATAAGCACATGGTTTGTGTGATCCTGCTTGTTCCTGAGTGAGTACTGACAAGGCAGTACCTTCGCGTTCTGTAACAAAGAGTGTAAACTGTTTACTGTAACATGGTGTTGCTAGGACAGGTGCTTGGCATAAAGCTTTCTTTAAGCTTTCAAAGGCGTGTGTATGTTCTTGAGTCCAAGGGAGGACAGTCGATGTGGCTGCCTCCTGTGTTGTCAACTGGATGAGTGGTTTTGCTAGAAATGCATATTGAGGGATCCACTGCCTACAGTATGAAGTGAGGCCTATAAAAGCCCGCACCTCCTTTTGTGTTTTGGGTGGCGGCATGTTAGCAATTAACTGGATGCGGTCGGGTGTAAGCTGCCTTCCCTCCTTGGACAGCGAGTGCCCAAGGTAAACAACTCGCTGGACACAGAATTGCAGCTTAGAAGGGGACACCTTGTGCCCCTTGTCGGCCAGAAATTTCAAAACCGTCAGTGACGCTGTCTCACATTCAAGTTCGCTTCGGGCGGTGATCAGCAGATCATCGACATATTGAAGCAAGGCAGTGTTAACTGGCATGTGGATACTGTCAAGTTCCCGTTTCAGTGCGTGGCTATAGATGCTGGGGCTTTCTGTAAATCCTTGAGGTGCGCGTGTGAATTTAAAACTTCGTCCATTTAAACTGAATCCGAACAGATATTGACTTTCCGGATCTATTGGGACACTAAAGAAAGCATTCTTGAGATCAATTACAGTGAAGAACGTTGCTTCTGAATCAATAGCTGTTAGTAATGAAGAGATATCTGGGACCACAGGGTATTGTGGTACAATACATTTATTTAATTCGCGCAGATCAATAACTAATCGATATACTGGTGGTGCTTTTGGATCCGTTCTTTTAAGAATCGGAATTATCGGGGAATTACATACATTGGAGTCGGTTTCGACAACCACTCCTTGTGCAATGAGCTCGTCAATGATTTGCAGTAAAGCCACTACAGCATCTGGTGGTAACTTGTATTGTCGCATTCGTGGTAGTACTATTCCTGTTTTCAGTGTAACTCGATATGGTGTAATGTTCATGCAACCAACATCAGTGGGGCCTTGTGCCCATAAATGTGTAGGTAAATTCTGCAATCGGTGATCCATGTCTCTGGACACGTAGTGACCTTTAAAGTCACGTAAAAATAGTCGTACTCCTTCCGGAGAACAACATATTATGGCTCCTAGAGCTTTCAATGTTTTTATGCCTAACAAGTTTTCTGGACATGATTTAGTAAGCAATAAATCTGTAGTACATGTCAATGGACCGACCGTAAGTGGAAGAGGTTGTGTTACGTCATTTATTATAGGTTTTCCTGAGAATCCAAGGGAAATATTCTGTGAGCCTGAGAGGGGTGCCCCTGGAACTTCACTGCGTCTTATAGTTGTTCTGCTTGCCCCTGTGTCAAGTAAAAACTTTCTGTCTTCCCCTAATAGTTCACTATGTACATAAGGTCCCTCTTGGTCTACAGGAACCTCAATAAGGGGTAAGCCAACTTCCCTCTCTAGGCTATCTCATGAGTATCGCTGATAATCGGGATAATCTGTTTGTGCGTACTGATACATCTGTTGTGTTGTTGCTTGTGTTGCAGCAATAGGCTGCGCTTGTGGTGGTGCTACGATCTGTTGTGGAGCTGCCTGTTGTGGAGCTAGTTGTTGCGGAGCTAACCTAGGTTGTGCATGCTGAGGGATTTGTTGTTGATTCTGATCCTGTCTAGATGGACGTGGTCTTTCCTGCGTTCTACCTGTGGCAATATTATGTTTCAGGACTGGACAATCGTGTATATAATGACCTTGTTGTTTACAATAGTTGCATGTCCCTTTCGCAGGACCTGCGGAATCACCCTTTTGATGACTATCGGCTGGAACTGACTGTGCAACAAGCATTTTCATTTTTGTATCTTTCATACGTCTTTGTTCGTGTTCTTGTTCTTCTCTAATTCTATTGTGATGATATTGTAACATCTGTAACATCTGTGATGGGGTATTACCTTGCCAGGTACTTTCGAATTTCAATACTCTATTCTTGACTGGTAGCAGAGAATTTTCAACTAATTTTGTCACAAACAGATGTGGATATGACTCACTACTTGCTTTTATGCCACTATTTATACTAAAACATTTTTCAAATCGGGAATAGAAATCACTAGTGTCTTCCTCTGGTTTTTGTTTACAGGCTGAGATTGCACCCCAGTCTTCCTTTTTCGTAGTTAATAAATGTGGCAGTGCCTGTATTAGTAATCCTGCTAGTGCTGTAGTCTTTTCCCCAAGCCCTGCTCCTGCAGCTCGGGCCTTTTCTTCGTTTTCTAATGCTGTCCAATCTATCTTTTGGTCTCCCACCTCCCATTCCTTTTCTTTGAGTTTCTCGTAAACACCGGCGGGTAATAGGACTTTTAATATTTTCATAATGTCGGGGTAGGTATACTCTCCCATGAGTAACATGTCTTTTATCTCACGGTGGAAACCTGCTGGATCCTTGTCATGGCTGGGTACTACTTTCTTCCTTTCTAATAATTCCAATTTAGTTATAGGCGTGTACACAAACACGCGTGTAAAATTATCACCGTCACCTCTTATTGGGTGCACTTCGCGTAACGGGTTCTGTCTATCTATGTGATACATTTTTCTTCCCATGATGGGAACTGGAACGTGTTCTGGACATACGAAATTTGAATATTGGTTTCGGGATTCTAGAATTCCCTTAATCAAATCAGTACCTGACCCTCTCCATATATTCGTGAGTAGTTCTGTCAATATGTCAGGTAAGGGTCCTGGATCGGAGTGTTGGCTTTTATATAATATAAGGAGGTGTTGAATCATGTCTATACTAGCTAAACGCTGTTCGTATGGGTCAAGATTCAGAAATGTGTGTGCAAGTACATCATCATTGTATTCGCCGGGACTGTCAGCCCATTGTACTGCTGACCTGGCTAATTCTTGTTCGTCCATGGAATCGAGCATGTGGTACCCCCTTCGATCTCGGAGTAATTTATCAGCGGCTTGGAATAGGTGCTCAGGGGATTTTGTATTTAACATAGGGTTTGGAAAATGTCTATTATATTCTGGACGTATTGGACGTATCGGGTCGTTAAAGCCTCTAGTATTATTATGGGGTCTTCCTCTACCTACATAAGCTATCGTTTCTAATTGCTCTGATTCTTGCTCCTCCTCTTCTTCTGATTCTACTCTGTCTGTTTCTCGTCTTTCTTTATGTATTCGTTCTACTTCCTTGCGGATCTTTCGACACATGGCGATTATACACGCCTGTCTATCATGTTTCTCTTCTGATATGTTCTGACCCCATTTGGCAAGTCTTTGCATGGTATCGTGATCTGCCCCAGGTCTGTCTTGATTCCTAATTACACAATTTATGAAAAAACGTAGTAGTTGTCTTTGCACATCCACTTTCTGGTATTCCATAGCTTCGTTAATACTTTCTGGACCTCGCCCTGTTTGGACAAAGCGATATATTTCGTCTAGGTGTTCACCCATTCTTGGTATCGTCATTAAATATAATGTAGCTCGTCTTATACGTAGTGATGATATGAGCAACTTATCCTGTCTACCTGGTACTGGGTCGTATCTACAATCCACAAGCTGTTCTTTAAACATGTCGGATGTCGCTAGTTGGGGTGTACGTTGGAGTGCTAAATCTCTAAGGGTCTGTTTATTTCGCGGCGGTGTGGCAAACATGTCTGTCGTACCTCCTGTAGCACCATCTGAGGTGCTAGGCACGAAAGGATTCGTTGGGCGTAGGATAGAGATTGTAGATGCGGGAAAAACTGTAGAAACGGACGGACCTGTTGGAACTTGTATAGGAGTTTGTAGTTGCGGGGATACAGACGAATGCTCTTGGTGTTGAACACCATCGGCAAGCGATGTGGGTGGTATGGCATTAGCATACTCGGGAGCTGCGTCATCTAAATAGGAGGAAAGGAAAACGTCCTTTGCTGTTTTGGGATGTGTTTTGGGATGTGCTTTTATCGGGAGCAATGGAGGAGTTAGGTCTTTCGGTATGTCCGGGGTAGCCTTAGGTAACCCTTCGGCCAGAAGAGGATACATACCATTCATAAGAGTGTTTCTTTGTCTGTCTACTTGTTCTGATTTTACTCGGGTACCTTCCTCAAGTAATAGATTTTCTCGTGTTCTATCTGAATTCTCTCTACCTTTCTCTTCCTGTCTGAGTGCTTTTTCTGTACGTCTATATGATTCTTTGCGCCATAATTCAATGGCATCTTTCTGTGACTGTCTGGCTTTCTTTTTCCATAATTCTTCTTCTACTCTCATGATGCAATCTGCATCCCAGGTCCCCGCTGCGGGCCATCTCTGACTCTCTGGTAATTCTTTGGTGTAGTCCACCCATAAATCAAGAAATAATGCGGCATCTAGGCCATGCTTATGATACATAAAGTACCCTGGAGTGTCCCTAGGTGGGATGGGAACAGCTTCTTCGAGTACACCTTTTCTAGTTTTGATCTGTCTTAGTTTCGAAAAGAGCGGCATTTTTAGACCTTATTACTAGAACACACTTTATACAAGAAAACACGATAATGAACAGTCATTCACACCACAATATATAGAACGTATTTAAAACATTTAACACTTAACAGTTTTACGAACAATGATAACTAATAGAAAACTAGTTACTGACATAATACTGACACTAGATAATACTTATTTATACTTATTTATATGCAAAACACACTATATATACTGCTAAACAGTACAGATACACTGCTGAAACAGTGCAGACCGGATTTGTGTACCCAAACCCGTCTTGACCGGCACAGACTATGTGCACATTAAATGCCTCCCCGGTAATGGTACTCACCGGGTAGCTCGGAACGGAAGGCCTCGGAACGGAACTGAAACTGGACCGGACTAGACTCGACTCTACTGGACTCGGAACTTCGGAACCTGGTGGGCCTCTGTATACCTCGGATCTTGCTCTCTCAGCTAGGCTCTGGTCGGGATACTTCGCACTTCTCACCGCCTCGTCTGGGTGTTGATCGCAGCCTCAGTCGTCCCCGCTTGGCCGGAGGGAGATACAGGAAATCCTGCAGGTACGCGTTTTTGTCCGTTCAGCTGTGGCAGGAGACCGGGCCTGCAACGCACCGCCGGCGCGTGAGATGAGAAAGTGTCCCTGTTCGGGCGCCAATTTATGTGGTAAATATTTCATTACCGGTACTATTTTTTATGCGGTAAAGTCTATTAAGAATAACTCAGTAAATATAAGAGGCAGAATCCGTGGTATTAGAGGTTTTAAAAAGGCTTTATTCCTATACAAAGGAATACAATTCGAATTGTAGGCATTCTATTCCATCACCACGAAAGTTCAGGAAGGAAGGGCATACATTATTGACAGATAGGCAGTTTTATAGAAAATACATTACAGTGAAACAGATGCAAGAGGCGTAACAGCTGATAGTATAGATAAAAGGTGCATACGTAACTAATAGAGGCGGTCATAGGGGCGTAATTTAATTAACGTCATCATACATGAAGTCACAAGTGGGTGGATCCATAAGAGAATCCTGCAATGTCAGCAGAAATATTTGGCAGAGATGCGCGCGCAGCCGCATGACGTGTGATTGACGTGCAACTAGAGGGTGAAGGGGACTTGACATTTAGCTCTACATGTGGAGACAGAAGTCTGGGGGTCGTGTCAACCTAATCCCAAATCATATCTAATATCCTATGTTTAAAGAACTGTGTTATCCAAAAAGAGAGGTCTCTAGGATAGAATTTATTCTATACTGACTGTTAGTGCGTGTACAAGCGTCTAAGTGTCTACACTAGATGCGAGGGGGTAGGAATATTCCATGGTAACGGGGCTATGAATTACTTGCACGAGGACAGCGAGGCCTGGCCCTTTGCGCGGTAGCTGGAGGAATGTTTACCTAAACTACTAGACAGGAATGCATCGGATGAGGAGCGGAGTAGATAATCTTGAAGGTGAAATACAGTTTTTGGCAGGCGACAGGCTGGATCAGGCACCGTTAGCCGCACAGGGAGTAGGACAAAGTTCATGGAAACAGATGCAGGCTCAGACTGGAGCTTTCAGAAGCAGAAGGCAGGAAAAGGCTTGATGACAGAATTCGGGCCTACTCGCCTGAATCTGTAAAATGTGGAAAGTGAACCACATAAAGTCGGTGGCCTTTCATACTTAGGAATGGAATATCTGACCCATTCATGGCGGATCTGAAAGAGGACATGTTGGCGGTGGACGCACATATATTTGCGTCTTCAAAACTGGAGCAGGAGGGAACATACATGTACTTATAGCATGCACATGGAGCCGTTGGGGTCTACGATAGGGGACATAACTGATCACAAAATTCATATTTCCTCAAATCTATTAGTGCAATATGTAGAAGTTATGGAAGTTAGTGACTGTTATGTCTGAATGAAATTACCTGCATCTGTAGCTGAAGGAGTGACTTATCATCATTTACCATTAACGTATGGTATCTCCTTGGGTGTTTTAGCAAGTTTATTTTATAGAACAGGAAAATTGCAATATTATTATTCTAATGGTGATGTGATTTTTTCCGAGGTTCCTATGCGAAAGAGCATGAACCCTGTACTTAGTACGAGAGATTCTGAATTTATGGGAGAATATTTCTTAACTATGAAAACAATAGATATAGCTGAAGCCCATAATCGCAATCTAACATGTAAATTGCGTGAAGAAGAGAAAATATTTTGAATTTAGTTGAACAAAGGAGACAGGATTTCCAACGAAGAGCTTCTTAACCTAAACGTCAGATACCTAAATGGGCTAAGTAAGAAGAGCATTTTACAAATGGCAAAAATCATGCTGCTATGTCATTAGATTTCGAAAAGAAAGGGAAAATCTGTCTCCATAGGTTAAAAACAGACTATAACAATGTATTTATTAGTTCCAGTGAATGTGAGCATAATTTCCTAATAATTGGGGAATGGGGTCTAAAAGGAGGGAATGATCCAGTATTTCCTGGAGTTTATTATGTGTGTGGCAATAGAGCCTATTTTAGGCTGCCAGACCATTGGTATGGGAGTTGTTATTTTGGAATAGTATTCCCTAAGATTTATCATGTAAAAAGACTCTCTGGAAACAATGAAGACGAAAATGGACTAACGCGTGTAAAAAGAGCTAGTTTTTCTGAAATTGTAGGTGATATTTTTGGTGCATTAATACCTTCAATGGGAGTTCTTCTGACTTCACGAAAAATTTGCAAGTTATCTACAGTAGTTGATCGGTTATCTACTGACACTGCTGGAGGATTTCTTCTCATCAACACTGAATTAGTTGTGGTCAGATCTATGGTTATGCAAAATCGACTTGCCCTTGACATTTTATTGGCCAAAGAGGGTGGAGTCTGTAAATTATTAACAACGCAACATTGTTGCACTTATATTACAGATAAAAGTGTTGAAATTGGAAAATATATTAAAATATTATGAAATTAAAGGAAGAGTTGAAACCACTGGAAGTTGAAAATGTATGGAATAAAATGGCAACTAGCTTTTCCGCTATAGGTAGTTGGTTTTCTAAAATAGGTAAAAGTATTCTAGGTCAAGTAGTGCTGCCCATAATGGGAATAACTCTACTAGTCTTAGCAATAATGTGTTGGCACAAATGTTGTAAAGGAAGAAAGAAATATGAGGTGAATGAAAGGGGAAAGAAAAGAAAACTTGAAGAAATACAGCTGGAAGAATTGAAAGGAGACTTTTATAAGAGAATGAGAAGATTACAATGCAGAAATGAAAAGAAAAGAAATTAAAAGGTTGGAGAAGAAATAGAGATGTGCTAAAGTTGACATCTGTTTCAGTAGAAAATTGATGATGGCAATAAATGCCATCAGCGAAGGGATTGATGGAGCAAGGATTTGTAAAAGAGACTTGCTCGGAAGTAAATCCCTCAAATAATATGTAACTATTTAATCACCCTGTATCGTAAATACTAATAACGCACCATAAACCAAAACATTTTATCTAGAGGAAGCTTTTCTATGTGCATTACTAACCTGTAACCTGAATGGCTTAAAATGGCCGACAAAACGTGGGATTTCTATTGCGCATGCGTCTACTGCATCTACGTAGTATGACACTATCGCTTTTGGTGGGAAACATTTGCAGCTGTGCAATGGCATTGAAAATGGCCGCTTTAGACTCACACATTAATGCGTATGCTACTGCTAAACTAAACCTCGTAAGTTCTATTAAACACTAATGCAAAAGATTTAACCTCTTCAGTGCCCATGACGAGATAGTCTCGTCATGGAGCACGGTCGCGCTGTGCCCATGACGAGACTATCTCATCATGAACCCCACCCACTTATAAAACGCCCGGCACAGGAGGGGGAAAGGGCGTGGCACAGAAGGGGTTAAATAAGTAAATGGGGATAGAGTAGAAGTAAGTGGTAAACAGTGAAATCATTTGTTTTCGTGTTCTAATGTATCTTTTTGCAGACTTTAGTATTAGTTCTTTTTTGGGCCCCCGAGGCTGACTGAAATCCTACCTACTCGAGATCAACGCATGCATACAAGAATCTGCTGAAAACCTATGACAGCATCGCTTGTAACCTCGCCAAGGCCACCTTGAGCCTGAATGCTTGGGAAGCTGAACTTTTGGACTTAAGAGAGTTACAACTATAATGAAATTGATACAAATTTGAATGAGCATAATGTGGAACACGGGTGGTAATAAAGCTATGGGAAAGGAAATTAAGGGGCGGGTACATAAAACAATTGCCCATAGAGAAAATATTACTTTGGTATGGTGTGATGAACTCACCTCCTCACCCTGACCAATTAGAATAAGGGAAAACACAAACTTGATACAATGGGGGGTGGTACATGAATAAAGTATAATATAAAAGAGGTAAGTTAGTTAGAGAAATTGTCCGACTTGTCAGATCTGTCATTCCGACTCGTCACTGACCCAACACGTATGCTGCTCCAGATTCTGTCCAAGACATTGTCTCAGACCTTGCTGTTGCCAGAAACTCTGCCCGAGTGTTTGAGATACTGATCGATAATCTAATCATTTAGAGGGATTGCGGAAGAGGGACACCCAAGGAAAGTAGTACCAGAGAGGGGTGCGACACTGGCGTAGCACATTAGAAGAAGTTACCCTTCCAGATCTGAATCTGCTTGATCTTCTAACTGTATCTTGGCCTGGAGATTCTATCTGACCCCAATTATCGGAGTTGGGTTCATCTTTAACTATAGGTAAATATTACCTGCAAAATCTTTTATGCCTGCTCTTTCCTTTTCCTTCCTTTCCAGGTACCGGTTTTCATTGATCATTTAATAATTTTGCTATGATTGATTTACTTTGACTTTTGAATTGAAGGTGGTTACTGTAATTGATTCTTGACTCACAAAACTTAATTTAGATAAAGGTTTTCAAAACTTCTTGAGTCTGTGGTTATTCAGAATAAAAAGTAAATGTCATTCTACCTTAAACTAACTCAGCAACCTGATTCATTGAGGAGAGGAAAATTATTATTATCGAGTCGGTAAGACTTGGTAAAGGTGAATAACAAAATTACAGGTATAACACAAAATTAATGCCAGCGGGGTTTACTAGCTTATTGGATGAATGTGTTTTGGGCCCAGGTGAGTATTAGGTGTATGTGTGACCAGAGCTGGTAACCCGCGCTCCATCATGCAGCACTGATTGATTTTATGGAAAACCAGGACTGTTGCTACGGGGGACCATGCCAGGGCCAGGCCAACCTATATTGATGTGTGCCCCCACCAAATTGCCTTGTGAGCAGGCAATGCTGGCGGGGCAAATTGAGTATTTACAAACACATGCAGTCACTACTGAATAAGTAAAGAATATGAGCAGCAGTGCAAGAGCTAGTTTCCGCAGTTTGAGGAATATTTCTATGAATACAAACTATCCCCTTCCTTCATGCTTCAACATCACTTAATCTGGTCCTGCAAACCCAGCTGTCAGAATAGTCTTGAGACAGGGATATAAACATGTGTACACAGTACTACATACATAACATCTGCCTAATGCACTTTGAGCCTGATTTACACATACCTTTTATACAGGAATGTCTAGATACCTTACTTTCTGATATTTACTAAGCAACGATTCACAGAAGCATAAGTAAATGTCTAAGTGATAGATATATATATATATATATATATATATATGTATATATATATATATATATATATGTATATATATATATATTATCTACTGGCGGTCGCCAGTAGATAGTTATAGTTAGGACCGTGTTTCCATAGGAAATCTCAAAATTCTATTTTGAATAACTTTGGCGCCGGTTGACGAATCTTCGGCAAAGTTTCAAAACTAATGGGGTGCTCCGCTCAGCTCCTACCCTGAAAGTCTCAGGGGGATTTGTCAAGCGGGGGCCGAGAAAAAAGTGGGGTCCCAAAACGCATTTTCCCCATGCATTTTCCCTTAGGACCTTTAGTCGAAGGTACAGCCCGAACGGCTGAACAGAATTACTTGAAATTTGGCAGAGAGGTAGTCCTCAGGTCAGGGATGTGCCTTTTGCATATATGGAGTCAATCTGTTCAGTAGTTCCTGAGAAAATTGCAGTTAAAAGCACATACATATCTATAGCCGCGCACCGTGCGCGCACCCTAACGTGCGCGAGCGTAATTCTGATTGGTTGTTACATGTCAGTCAACGTTCGAATCGGTCGAAATCAGGACGAATTCAGTGCGAGAGTGGAAAAGGAAGGTGGTGAACGTGAAAAGGGGGCAGGGTAGAGAGTTCCTGACCCCCTAGCCTTGTTCAGGGGGTTCCTGAAGGACCCCGAAGGCAGAAAAAAACATTTAATATGTAGTTTATTGAAAAATAAATATATAAAAAAATGATAATACATACATAACTTAGCATTTAAAAAAACGTACAAATTCACTGGAAAAACCATAGGTTTCACACACGTTATAGTTAGAAATTAGCATTTAAAAAACCTTGCAAATTCACTTAAAAAACCATAGGTTTCACACATGTTATAGTTAGGTGGATATTTCACTCGTAAAAAACCAATGAAATTCCCCCATTATAGTTAGTTGAGATAACTATAACTCGCGCGACCGCCACTCTATCACAAGGATGATGTCATCAGTGATGTCATGAGTGATGCCACTGACCATGTCATGAGTGATGTAATATGTGACGTCATGAGCAGAGGGTTGCGGGCGCGCGAGTTATAGTTATCTCTATTCTATAGGGAATATCTTTGGCGCCAGTTGACGAATCCTCGCGAAATTTTCCAAACTTTTGGTCAGCTCCGCTCCGCTCCTACCCTGAAAGTTTCGTGGTGATCCGTCAAGCAGGGGTCGAGAAAAAAGGGGGGTCCCAAAATGTGTTTTCCCCATGCAATTTCCCATAGGATCTGTTGTCGCAGCTACAGCCCGAACCGCTGAACGGGATGACACCAAATTTGGCAAAGAGGTAGTCCTCAGTTTGGACTCGTGCCTTTTGCATATATGGTGTGTATCTGTTCAGTAGTTCCTGAGAAAATTAAGGTAAAAAAGTTAGTGATATCTATGGCCGGGGAGGATCCGCGGACCGTACCCGCACCGTAAGCGCACCCTCCCTGAACCGAGCGCGCACCCTCCCGACCGCGCGCTGAATGCTAATTGGCTGTCGAGTGCCTCTCTACATTCGAAACCAGGAACTGTTGGCGGCCATTTTCTGCCTCGGTAGAAGCGAGGCTGAAGAAGCAAGGGGAATAAGTGTGTAAAACATATAAAGGGGGCAGAGTGGAAATACTCTGACCCTCTAGAGGTGCTTAGGGGGTCCCAGAAGGACCCCCTGGGGCCCCCCTTTTTACAACAAAAAAAAAACGTCGAAATGCGCGCACAGTGCGCGCATCCTATCACGTTGGATGCACGGATCCTCACGCGGTGGGTTCGCGGATCCAAGGGAAAAAAAATGAAATTGTTGGAAGATAAAGATTAAGTGTTTTGTTCTTGAGTGGCTCTAAAAAGAGCCGTTGTGTTCATTGAGAGTTTTTGGTACTTATAAGTAAGTACCTATACAGAGTCTAAAGTTGTTGAGGAAGACTCTGTTTCCTTCATCAGTAAAGTGTACTCCATCTCTCCTATACATCTCTTGCATATGAAAGCGCAGATTGTTATTGTAAATGGACCCCATTCTGTAGTCTCGGAGAAAAGCAGAAACAGATTTATTCACATGTTTCCTAGCTTTCTCAATCTGTGGACAAAAATGATCGGACCAGTTCCATTTCTGCCTTTGGCATATGTTAGAGTACACAAAGGCAGTTTTAGGGAAAAGTGAAATCAGTTCTGCAAAGGTGTCCTTCATAAGCATTTCCAGACCTACCCCAGTCAAAGTGCCTAGGTCATTGCCACCACAGTGCACTATTATGAGGGGTGTTGGATTTGCATGAAGGATTTCACCAATGGCATCAATTGGTGCCACTTTAACCCTCTCTGTCCAATACATTTAATGTCTACATTTGGCAAACCTAGGTCTTTGTGAATGCCTTTGTTTTCTGCATACCTTTGGCTCCAGAAAATGTAGCTGTGTCCCACAATCCACACTGTAAGCATCTTGTAAGGAGGTCTGGATGCACTCAGATGGTCTCTGAAAATGAAATGGCAGTTTGGAAAGTAAGATGTTTCTAAAATGGTGGCGAAGATGCAATTTTGAAAAAAGAGAAGAAATCATTGGTTGTTTGACAACCTTCTACACTGAAAGGTAGGGTGCATATTTCTGTTTTTTAAACACATGATTCTCATTGGTTAACAAAAACTGATTGTAAGGAACATTATATATGATAAGCTGATATGTTGAGAAGTCAAGCACACTTGCTGTTTTTATTAGCAACATTGTGTGTGCTGAACTTGTGACCTGTGTTCTCAGTACAGTGTTCCATGACCTGTTTCTATGGTAACGGGCAGAAGGCAGATTAGGGGAAGGGTTGAAGTTTATGTCATTTGGAAAGGGTTGAAATGTTTAAACAATAGAAATGTGTGTTTGCTTTTGAATTTATGTGGGAAGGAATGTGATTTGATGTTTACATGTATATGTGTGGAAAATGAGAGGGAAACTCTGCCATTCTTTGGTTCTGCTGACAGGTGCACAGTGCAGAGATTCTGTATAAGAAAATCTGGTGTGTGACTGATATCTGGTGTGTGACTGATATACTTCTTAATCTACAAAACATCTTGAAAGGTGAGTTATTTAATTGTGAGGGGATGTATGTAGACTATTTTTATTTTAATCAGACTAATGTATTTCTTCTGCTAAAGTGTAGGGAGTACTTTTTTTTCTCTACAATCTTATTGACAGTCTGTGTGCATGTAGAAACCATTTTGTGATAAGGATTTGTTTTTTTCATGTGTTTGTAGACAGCTAACTATGCAGTTTTTATATTTTGGTAGAATTAGAAACCAGTCATTGTTTATGAATTTGTGAAATGAGTTATGTTTCTGCAGTAAAATGTAGTACTCCTTGTAGATGAAGAAATGTGTTTTGGCATAGTGCAAGGGATAGTGTTGTTTGTCTAGAATCACACAGAGAGAGCCTGTGTGCATTTGGGAACCACTGTGAGAGAAGGATTTAGTAATATGTTGTATTTGCTGACAGATAACTCTTTTAAAACCTGTCATGTTGTCAAGTTTTAGTAGCATGAGAAGCCAGTGTTTGCTTATGCGTTGATTAAATGAGTCAGGCAATGATACAAAAGTGCACTTTTGAAATATGCACATTGTGTGCAGTTCTCTTACTACTTCCATAGTAGTAAATAAGGTTTGGTAAACTCGTAGGGATAGTGGTTGTTGTCTAGAATCACACTGTGAGTCTGTGTGAATTTGGGAACCAATGTGAGAGAAGCATATGGTAACTTTGTTTATTTGCTGACAGATAACTATTTTAAATCCTGTCATGTTGTCAAGTTTTAGTAGTATTAGAAGCCAGTCATGCGTTGATTAAATGAGTCAGGCATTGACACTAAAGTGCAGTCGTGAAATATGTAGATTGTGTGCAGTTCCCTTACCACTTGCACTGTAGTGAATGAGTTTTGGTAAACTCTTAGGGATAGTGGTTCTTGTCTAGAATCACACTGTGAGTCTGTGTACATTTGGGAACCACTGTGAGAGAAGCGTTTGGTAACATCGTATATTTGCTGATAGATAACTGTTATAAAACATGTCATGTTGTGAAGTTTTAGTAGCATTAGAAGCCAGTCATTGCTTATGCTTTCATTAAATGAGTTAGGTATTGACAGTAAAGTGCAGTCGTGAAATATGTAGATTGTGTGCAGTTCCCTTACCCCTTCCACAGTAGTGAATGAGTTTTGGTAAACTCCTAGGGATAATGGTTGTTGTCTAGAATCACACTGTGAGTCTGTGTGCATTTGGGAACCACTGTGAGATAAGCATTTGGTAACATTGTGTATTTCCTGACAGATAACTCTTTTAAAACGTGTCATGTTGTCAAGGTTTAGTAGCATTAGAAGACAGTTATGAATGAGCTAGGTATTGACAGTAAAGTGCAGTCGTGAAATATGTAGATTGTGTGCAGTTCCCTTACCACTTGCACTGTAGTGAATGAGTTTTGGTAAGCTGCTAGGGATAGTGGTGCTTGTCTAGAATCACACTGTGAGTTATTGTGTATTTGGGATCAGTGTAAGACAAGATGGCTGCCAACACTTCCTGTTCAGTTCGTTTTTTGCTTGTTAAAGATTTATATGTCCGTAGGAAACAATTTCCATTTTCTCTGGCATATGCAGTGACTATTCATAAATCTCAAGGATTAAGTGTAGACAGTGCATTGGTGAACATTGGATCTACTGTACTTAAAGAGGGTATGGCATATGTTGCTTTGTCGCGAGTTAGAACATTATCTGGTTTGTTTTTGATTGATTTTGATGAGACAAAGGTTACTGCAGATGCAAATTGTGTAAAAGAGTATAATAGGTTAAGAAGGGTGTATGCTCCCAACTTAGGTCAATATCCTGTATTTGAAAAGCGTGTGGTTGGTCGAAAAAGGTTAGAGAATATCTGTTCTGAAGGTGTCAAGAAAAGAAAAGAACAAGATAATGTTGTGATTGCAGGTAAAAAGAAATTGGACACTGTTGAAGAGATTGTTGGTTATCAGTTTGAAAATAGTTCTGGTGTCAACTGCTATGCTAATGTAGTGGTCAATGTTGTTTTATATCTGGAAGGTTTGCAAGCACAAATTATGCAGAATCGGGAAAAAAGATTTTGTTCTCTGTTGCATTCTGTTTATGAAAAATTGACAACAGATAGAAGTAAAATACAATCTGTTTCAGATGTTCGTAATCTTTTGGATGTGTGTTCTGGTTCTACACAATTTACACAAAATATCCAACAAGATGCTCAGGAATTTTTAATGTATATGCTTACAATTTTTGAAAATGAAGGTGTAGAAATAGAAAATATTTTTGGCCTTTCTTACAAATGGGAACATTATTGTGAAAATTGCATGTATACATGTAGCACCAATGTAGACACTGAGACATTTCTGTATTTAACATTACCAGACTGTAAATCAGTGTCTTTCAATAAATTAGTGAAAGGTGCAATTCAAAACATGGAGTGTAGCCAATGTAAATCAGAAATGTTATCCACATTATTCTTAACAAAATATGGAAAATACATAATTTTAATGATGCAACGTTGTACAGCTGATGGAAGAAAATTGGATACTTTAATAAAGCAGTTTGTAGCAACACAAGTATCAATATCAGGAAGGACTTTTGTAGCAATTGCAATAATTTTCCATGATGGTCCTTCCACCACATCTGATTAAGCAAGGGGGACCCCAACGGACAGATGGGGGGTGGGAAAAACGGGGTATAGAAATCAATATGGAATGAGAAACAAAACCCACCCCTTCATATATATGGATGGGCCTAAGGCATAGGTCCCTGAGTCAAAAAGCACTAAATTTGGACTGAAAGCATAAACAGAATGACACTAAGTGTTGAACAATACAACGAATGACATAATAAAGCTATATGCAAAAAATATATACATTTCTGATTTATTTTATTCTTTTTTACTTTTTTTCATTTACATACGGTACAAAATTTAAGTGATCGGATGCTTTTTTAACTTTTTTTTGGAATAAAAATGGATGGGTGAGATTCAACAAATAAGAAACACAATACACGAAATTGATATATTCAAAATAGCAACATGTCCCACTCCAAATTTAACACACACATACCCACAATCATTCAGGACAAATCAGTTAATATAAAACAATCAAACTGGCACAATTCCATCACAAAGGTAGTATGGAAGATGAACAAATATATCATCCAGGTTGGAAGACACACGGTTAAGTGGAATACAGAAGTGCCAGAAATATGGGCGCCAACGCGCGGTTCGGTGTAGGACCCAGACCGGGGTCACACCTTCATCAGAGCACAGAATAGATAGATCGAGGGGGACATGGGCGATACCTAGATTTAATCCAAAGGGAAACGTGTAAAAATTACAAATTTCAGACAAGTAACAAATACAGATTTGTGCAAATAATTTCAAATATAATAGTCAGACAAATAACATTTTTAGTTGCAATCAGCTCAAATAGTGCGCATAAATAGATGTCATTATTCAAAATCGGGTCCAATCGGTACCCATGGGGAACAGAAGTGTGGGAGCACCTCCAGATTGAAAACTTTAGATATATCAACAATACCACAGAATAAAGGTTCCTATACAAGGGCAAGCGATGGGAAAGATAAAGAGTAATGGAAAAACAGAAAATAGACAGGGTAGAGAAGATAAACTAGTCAGTAGATAATAAACAGTGGACAATTTAACTGCTATTCACTGCAGGGGAAGCACAGATATAAAGGAAAATCTTACGTGTATAGATTGAGGCGTAAGTCCTTATAGTGAGGATTTAAAATAGCGTCGATCAGAAGAGCGAGTAACTCAATTTAATAATTCATCTCTGGACCAAGGAGGTCTGTAGAAGGCAAAAGGAATCATAGAGCATTAGGGCTCTTATCTTATCTATGATGTAATTCCACAAGATATTGAGGAAAGCTGGGGGACACGGGGGGGGGGGGAAGGGGGAGAGAGAGGAGGGTTTTTTTTTTTTCAAATTCAAGGATGGAGGGGACCTACCAGGCGTCAGATATCCGGAAGGAGTGCTCATGTGAACACAGGACGTGTAGTAGTAGGTGCCTATCAATTGGTGAGGCAGGCGTAAGCTCCAGCTTAAAGTAGCTTGCAATTGGTATTGATTAGTCTGTAAAGAGAACATACATACGAGATGTTAGGATAGGGGATAAGAGGGGGAGGGGAAGGTGGACCCGCTAAAAGGTAACACAAGATTACCAATCACGGGATTGGAGAGGGGTTGGCGACCACCCACCTGTTTAGTGATGGCAGTTTGGAAAGAGTTCTTTTTCTCAATGATTTTCCCTCTAACAAGAAAGATTTTAAGGTTCTTGTTGCGGCGGAAAGCAAACAACGGTTTGGGAAACTGCCATCACTGGACTAGAACCCATCAGGGGGAACCACCGCTGTGGCAATTGCCAGGCATGCCCGAATGCCCTAGTGGGGGACACCATTACTATCAACGATCAGCTTATCACTCTCCCTGAGATGACCAATTGCCGATCATCTAATGTGATCTATATTATCACATGCCCGTGTGGCCTCATATACATCGGTGAGACATCCCGTGAGGTCAGGACTAGGATGTGTGAACATAAATCTAATATTAGATTGAAGAAATCTGCTGCCCCTTAGTCAATCATTGGCTGTCGGCTAATCATTGTGATATGGACCTTAAATGGTCCATTCTTGAAAAAATTCGCTCCCCCCCTGGTAGAGATCCCAACACCGTCAGGAAGAAAAGAGAGACGTTCTGGATCTTCTATCTTGATGCGGTCCACCACGGCCTAAACGAGATCATCCAGTGGGAAAATGCAATTATCTAATCTGGCATTGTGCTCTTAGCCCGCCTCTTACTCGTCCCCTTTTTTTGCGTGGGACCCTCCCATGAAATATTTCTGAACTGATCCACTCCATTTACCATCTAAACTGTATTGTTTATAAACCCCTGCTTGTCATCCTTATATTCTTTACGATGGCACACTACTATTGCTATTCTCTCCTTTTTTCGCTCTATCCAACTCCATTCCAATATGGCCACGCTTTACCTACTGGAATCCTGCTGATATGTGGCCTAGTCCCCTTTCTACTGCTCTGCTAGCTTACGTTACGTTCTACCTACTGGAACCTTGCTGAGATGTGGCCTAGTCCTCTTTCTACTACTCTGCTAGCTTATGTTACGCATCCCCTTATTGGCGGGAGATCTACCCCTGATCTTTTAAACCCGAAGAATCCCCTCCGGACGAAACTGATCACAGACGCCAACCCGGTTGGACTCCGACGAACTTATGATGTTGCTCGAGTAATCCTGTAAGTATATTGTTCCGTTGTTCCGCCGCGCTTCCCTAGATTATCTTTTTATCGGCAGTGAACCAGCCTTAAACAATTAGGCAGTTTAACTATTTCACGAGCGGCTAAAACAAACCCAGATTGTATCCGTTCGGATCCTGCCTCCGCGATGCGATTCCTGCTACGCTAGTATTGATATCCATCCCCGTACCTCTGACTGCCCACCTATGCACTTTCTGTTCCCTTACTTGTAGGAAACGATTTGCAGCCAGAAGCTTTCGCTTTGCAACAGTATCCCCATACCCACTTGTGTTTGCTGAATATGTTTTGACGACTAAAACTATCAACTTATTTCTAACCATGATGATATGCCGCTGTACCTACTAAACAGGTGGGTGGTCGCCAACCCCTCTCCAATCCCGTGATTGGTAATCTTGTGTTACCTTTTAGCGGGTCCACCTTTCCCCCCCCCCCTTATCCCCTATCCTAACATCTCGTATGTATGTTCTCTTTACAGCCTAATCAATACCAATTGCAAGCTACTTTAAGCTGGAGCTTACGCCTGCCTCACCAATTGATAGGCACCTACTACTACACGTCCTGTGTTCACATGAGCACTCCTTCCGGATATCTGACGCCTGGTAGGTCCCCTCCATCCTTGAATTTGAAAAAAAAAAACCCTCCTCTCTCTCCCCCCTTTCCCCCCCCCCGTGCCCCCCAGCTTTCCTCAATATCTTGTGGAATTACATCATAGATAAGATAAGAGCCCTAATGCTCTATGATTCCTTTCGACTTCTACAGACCTCCTTGGTCCAGAGATGAATTATTAAATTGAGTTACTCGCTCTTCTGATCGACGCTATTTTAAATCCTCACTATAAGGACTTACGCCTCAATCTATACACGTAAGATTTTCCTTTATATCTGTGCTTCCCCTGCAGTGAATACCAGTTAAATTGTCCACTGTTTATTATCTACTGACTAGTTCATCTTCTCTACCCTGTCTATTTTCTGTTTTTCCATTACTCTTTATCTTTCCCATCGCTTGCCCTTGTATAGGAACCTTTATTCTGTGGTATTGTTGATATATCTAAAGTTTTTAATCTGGAGGTGCTCCCACACTTCTGTTCCCCATGGGTACCGATTGGACCCGATTTTGAATAATGACATCTATTTATGCGCACTATTTGAGCTGATTGCAACTAAAAATTTTATTTGTCTGACTATTATATTTGAAATTATTTGCACAAATCTGTATTTGTTACTTGTCTGAAATTTGTAATTTTTACACGTTTCCCTTTGGATTAAATCTAGGTATCGCCCATGTCCCCCTCGATCTATCTATTCTGGGCCCTGATGAAGGTGTGACCCCGGTCTGGGTCCTACACCGAAACGCGCGTTGGCGCCCATATTTCTGACACTTCTGTATTCCACTTAACCGTGTGTCTTCCAACCTGGATGATATATTTGTTCATCTTCCATACTACCTTTGTGATGGAATCGTGCCAGTTTGATTGTTTTATATTAACTGATTTGTCCTGAATGATTGTGGGTATGTGTGTGTTAAATTTGGAGTGGGACATGTTGCTATTTTGAATATATCAATTTCGTGTATTGTGTTTCTTATTTGTTGAATCTCACCCATCCATTTTTATTCCAAAAAAAAGTACAAAAAGCATCCGATCACTTAAATTTGGTACCGTATGTAAATGAAAAAAAGTAAAAAAGAATAACATAAATCAGAAATGTATATATTTTTTGCATATAGCTTTATTATGTCATTCGTTGTATTGTTCAACACTTAGTGTCATTCTGTTTATGCTTTCAGTCCCAATTTAGTGCTTTTTGACTCAGGGACCTATGCCTTAGGCCCATCCATATATATGAAGGGGTGGGTTTTGTTTCTCATTTCATATTGCCTTCCACCACATCTGGACATTACACTACCTATCTAAAATGTGACAAAGGCTGGACACTTTGTAATGATGCCCAGTTGGTTTTCAAACAGCGTTTGCCTAGGGAATTACAAAATTCCTACCTAATATTTTTAAAGCCAAAGTTTTAGGAAGATAATTCACTCTCTCAGGAATTTATTATTATAATTTAATAGGACTACCATTGGGCAATTTACATAAAGAAGAAGTGCAAAAATACCATTTGGCCTCAAGGAAAGGTATATTTCTGAATTATGGACTTTTTGGTGGTCATTTATTCGGTGATTATTTTAATGCGGCAACATTTACAGTTTTTATCAATTAAAGTTATCAAATTTTGTAATCTGTAAGCATTTCATATATGTATGATTTGTATTTTCTGGTATTCTACTGAGAATAGTATGTTGGTTTTTTTTTTAACAATCTTTCTGATTGTTTTTTTTTTGCCCGCTGTTAAATGATGAGTACCATTATCACTATTTCTAGTGAAATTCAATATATTCTGAGAACAGCAAAAAAGGCAAACAAATTACTTTGTGGAAATTATGTTGTGTTGTAAAAAATATTATTATATGTTATAATTTTTATTTTCTTTCAGAGATCCAAATTTTAAACTAAGCAATTTTTAACAATTTGTATTTGAATGAAAAACAGCAAAAAATGAATACCATTTGTTATTCCTATTACTGTGAAGGTAAGTTTAACTAAGTCTCAATATGCAGAATGAAGAAGCCTGCAAGAAGCTACAAAGTTGAAACAGGTTTCTAAAAAGACTCTGTTTATGTAGTTTTGAAATCTGACCATAATTAGATATCATGTGACCTGCAAAAAAAGAGATTTGAGGGGTTCATAATATTTCTCGTTTTTAGCTGTTGAAGGACCGCAATCATTTCAATCATTCTTCTTTGAACATCTTTGCAGACAAAACTCTGTGCTTACTTTTATCATTCGCAAGGAAATTTAAAAACGGAAATATGTCACTTTTTGGAACATAGTTATTGTGCAAGACACTCTTTTATATTTACAAAGAGAGGAAAAGGCACTTTTTATACTCCATGTAAATACAACCTCATCATTTAGACCACTTTGTGTTGAAAGGGTGTTCTATAAGTGTTGTTGTGCATGATTGCACTTAATACTCATAGAACAAGACACATGCCTAGATTTATCAGAAATCATAAATCTCGATATGTGTGTGAATGGTGTAGGAAAGCACAACAAAGAGAATTGTTTTAATTTCTCCACATTTTTATATCTTCAATGGATTCTGAAATGTTCAGCATACATTGAAGGAGAAAAATGCATTTTCTCATTGTTTTTGTACAGGAAGGTGTGTCTTCCTGTAGAAAAACAAACAGCACATGACACAGATATCCTTGCACTATTGTGCAAGGGTGCCTGTGTCACCACATGGCTGCAGTTTAGGCAGCCGTGCAGACAGAAGCATAGATTTGCAACATACTTATGTACATATGTTGCATCCCTGTGCTTCGGAAGTACTACAGCACACTGCAGCTAAAGAGGTTACTGTGTGATGCTGCAGCACTTCCTTATAGTTCTGCACTTATACATTCACCATATGCTACTAATGCATTCATTCAGTCAATTACGTACTACACATACATTCATCTAAACTTTCACACACTAACAAAGAAATTTAGCTCTATTTTTGAACCAGGAAAGTTAGTTCTTACAAGAACTTTTTTTTTTCTTCTTTCTTCTTTTATATATTTTTTTGGGTTTTCTGAACAATTTTGTGATTTTTTTGGTTTTTCTGAAAAAAACAAAAAAAAAAAAAAAACAGGAGAAACCAAAGAATGAACTTCAGGGAACAATAAAAAAAAACAAAAAAACCTAGCAAATATGACTTTCTTGGCGGCGGCAGATCAGATTGATCGACTGCTCTCCATAGCACAAAGTCTTATTGCACTTAGTGCAGGGCACTTTTAAAAATTTAAATTGAGGACCGATGTCCAAGGTTTGGTCTGATGGATGCACTCTTGATGTGCTCGGCTGCGATGAGGTGGATGGCGCAGGAGCAGGAGTGTTTCTCATCCGTCGGCACTCTTCTTTTGCAAGATTGTTTGGATGAAGGGTCCTCATGTGCTTCATCATACTTGCCGTGCCGCAAGAGTATTTCATGTTAGGATCCCCTCTCTATAGGACTCTTTTGCAAATCTTGCATGTGACCAAGGTGGCATTGGTTTTATTCTGCCCCTCGGGAAAAGTAAAAAATGTCCATACCACTGGTGAGAAACGTTCTTTGCGTGGTAACTCCGGCAAAAAATCATCCTCAGAGGTTTGAGGTGATGCAGGTGATGCCTGCTGCCCTGAAGCCAATTATGGTTGAAACAAATTAGAGCTAAGTGTAAACTTAGTCTAAAAAATGTTCTTCTCTCCAAAGAGGTGGTTCTCCAAAGAAGTTCAAAGAAGAATGATTGAAATGGGTGGGGTCTTTCAGTAGTTAGAACAGGAAGTGTAATGAACCAATCAAATCTCTTTTTTTGCAGGTCACATGGGATCCGCGCACCGTGCGCTTACGCAGCACGCACCCAGCGCGCATCCGCGAAATTGAATGAAAAAGAAATATAGGATTAGATGTCAAAATAGATTAGTTTTAAGACTAGTTTAGAGTTTGTCTTCAATTAATATTCACATGCAATACATAAATATGTTTTTTTAAATGTTAAATTTTTCGTGGGATCCGCGGACCTACCGCGTCATAGACGCAGATGACGCATCGCGGAAGCGCGTAAACGTCGCGTTACGTGCATCGAACGTGTCGTGTATAGGCTAGGAGTCGCGTACCGGTCGCATTGAAATCGCGCACTAACCGCGTACCCGTTGCATACCATGCGCAGATGCTATCGCGTAGGGATCAAGAACAGTGCGCTTAGGGTGCGCGGATCCAAAAACATTGAAAAAAATATATAAAATAAAGTTTTGCACATATAGTTAAAAAAATATTTTGAAAAAAAAAATATATGTTTGAAAAACCCATTAAGTTCAAATAATATTTTTTAATTTTTAAAAGAATTAATTGAAAAAGTACATTTTAAAATGGTGATAAAAAAGTATTTTAACAAAAATGTAATTAATGAAATGACACACTGAATTTGAAAAATATAGAAATCCAATCAAAATCATTAAACATGATATCTTCAGAGATAAGTTATAGATAGGAATTAGCATTTAAAAAACCTTTGAAATTCACTGAAAAAAACATAGGTTTCTTGCACGTTATAGTTAGGAATTGGCATTTAAAAAACCTTTGAAATTCAGTGAAAAAACCAAAGGTTTCATGGGCGTTATAGTTAGGAATTGGCATTTAAAAAACCTTAGAAATTCACTGAAAAAACCATAGGTTTCAGGGGCGTTATAGTTAGCTGGACATTTCCCTCGTACAAAACCCTAGAAAATCCCCTGTTATAGTTAGTTCAGCTATAACTCGCGCCCCCGCAATGCACTGCTGATGACGTCACATATTACATCACTCATGACATGGTCAGTGACATCACTGATGACATCACGGATGACATCTCAAATGACATCACTGATGACATCACTGATGATGTCATCCATGTGAGAAAATAGTGCATCTTCTCACACCCTATTATAACCTTTGATACACCGACTCAAAATTTCTGACTTCCAATTCTCAAAACCATAGATACTCCAGTACCAATAACTACATACACACTCATTGACACTTAGGTCTACACACACCTCCACTCACTCACCTGTAGAGTCACTCATACTTACAGTACAGGACTATCATATGCATTGATACACCTATATAGACACTCAGACACCGCCAATCATCCATAGACATACTCACACACCTAGTCAGTCATGCAAATAATTAATCACACTGCCATTTACTCACCTATGCAGTTATACACACACAAGTTCACTTACTCATAAAAATAGTACCACATTCTTACGCTCTTATACAATCACTGATACAAGCACACACTCATCCATACAGCCACTCTCACAATCACACACTCTCACATATACCCACTTATATACTCTTACACACATATATACTGCCTTTCACATATGTAGTTACTCACACATGTACCACTGAGAGATACATTCAATCACTAACACACCTATACATACACTCACCCAACCATACAGTCCATCACAGATACACTCTTAAAAACATGCACCCACTGAATTACCCACTCACATATCTAGTCACAGAGTCACACACACCCTACCCACACAAATACTCAGGCACCCATACAGATACTCAGACAACCAAGCAATAACCCATATAGACACTCATATAACTATTCAAAAAACCATGCAGCCACTTTTACACCAACACACAGACACATACAGACATTCACACAGTTTAGTCACTGGTCTGCAGTAAGATACATTTAATGACTCACTTATAGAGTCAGTTACGCACCTAGAAAATCATCCATTCACACACCCACTTATTTTTCAAAAGGCCTTTCCCTATATATATTAAACATAATAAAACTGTTCAGAAACACATACTCAATGGATGGTGTCATCAGTGATGTCATTTGAGATGTCATCAGTGATGTCATCAGTGATGTCACTGACCATGTCATGAGTGATGTAATATGTGACGTCATCAGCAGTGCATTGCGGGGGCGCGAGTTATAGTTAGTTGAACTAACTATAACAGGGGAATTTCTAGGGTTTTGTACGAGGGAAATGTCCAGCTAACTATAACGCCCCTGAAACCTATGGTTTTTTCAGTGAATTTCTAAGGTTTTTTAAATGCCAATTCCTAACTATAACGCCCCTGAAACCTTTGGTTTTTTTCAGTGAATATATATATATATATATTACCTAATGGCAGTCGCCAGTAGGCAGTTATAGTTAAGACCTATTATCCATAGAAAATCCACAACATTCTATTTGGAATAACTTTGGCACCGGTTGATGAATCTTCGCGAAATGTTCAAAACTCGTGGCCCGCTCCAGTCCACTCCTATCCTGAAAGTCTCGGGGTGATTTGGCCGAGAAAAAAGGGGGGTCTCAAAACGTGTTTTCCCCATGCAATTTTCAATAGGGACCTTTAGTCGCAGCTACAGCCCGAACTGCTGAACGGAAATACACCAAATTTGGCAGAAAGGTAGACTTTGAATCAGAGTCGTGCCTTTTGCTTAAATGGTGTAAATCCGTTCAGTAGTTCCTGAGAAAATCAAAATTAGATCACATATATATCTGTGCGGAGCCTAACCCCACATCTCATCGTGATATCTGATTGGCTGTCAGCACTTCATCCAAGAAGTGTTGGCAACCATCTTGGGACCAATATACATGATAGCACCTCATGAAAAAGCATTGCAATTAATAGAAGGTTTTAAGACTTTAGTTACATTATAAATCATTTGTTGATGGTACCATACTCATTTTAGGAATTGTGGTGTGTTCTAAGGTGATTTTACCATGTGAAAAAGCCTTCTGCTGGGATATCATGAATCATGTTTGAGAAAAAACTATTTTCTCATGCTTTTCCCACAGAGGTTTGGAAGGTGATCTATAAGCTAAACAGAGAGCATATTTTCTATAAATTCACATTATCTTTCTCAGTCATGTGAGAATGAAGTCTGACATTCTCAGTAAAACATGTACATCCAACAAGGGCAGAGACTGCCAGTTAATTCCTTTGTGTTCTACTGCAGCTTCCCAGAGTGTTCTAAAGAACAACTAGAGCGCTAACAGTCCTACTTATGACAAACGTATGGCACACCTGAAGCCATCTTGATTGGAATAAAGTGGTAACTCTTAAAACATTTAATTTAAAAAGGAACAAAATGAGGGGGTTCATTTTGCCATAGAAAGTATGATTAGTGCTGCAGAAAGAAAAATTAGGGCATATTTTGAGTGACTTCTCAAATCCTCTTCTATTCCATTAAAAAACTCTGACATGCAGACTGAAACATATACTTTCAATACCAGCAGCAGACTTCCCTAGTGAGCAGTAGCTTTACTACAGTGATCTAATGACCAACTAGAGTGCTACCATTCAGAATTTTTGGCAAATGTGTGACACATCTGAATGCCTTCTTGATGGAACCAAAGTAAACAAGCATTGAAAATGCAATAGGTCTCGCCCTCGTTTAAGTTAAAGCAATTCTGTTTGTAATTAGGTGGCTTTTTAGCTTTGCTTTTATTAGTGTTTTTCAAACTTTCATGTACATAACATGCATATATGTATATGTATATGCATGCATGCATTTATATTTGTATTTATATAGATATGCAGATTATATATATGTTTATATATGTATGTATATATATATATATATACACATACATATATATAAATGCATATGCATATATATGCATATATATGTGCATATGTGTGCGTGTAGAGAGAGGTAGAGAGAATGGTAGAGAGGTAGAGGTGTAGAGGTAGAGAGGTAGAGAGGTAGAGAGAGGTAGAGAGTAGAGGATGAGTAATAGAGAGTAGAGAGTGAGTAGTAGAAAGTAGTAGAGAGAGTAGCAGAGAGTGAGTAGTAGAGAGTAGTAGAGTGAGTAGTAGAGAGTGAGTAGTAGAGAGTAGTAGAGAGTGAGTAGCGGAGAGAGAGTAGCAGTAGAGAGCGGTAGAGAGTGAGTAGTAGAGTGAGTAGTGGAGAGTAGTAGAGAGTGAGTAGAAGAGAGTGAGTAATAGAGTGAGTAGCAGACAGTAGTAGACAGTAGTAGAGAGAGTGAGTAGTAGAGAGTGAGTAGTAGAGAGTAGACGAGAGTGAGTAGTAGAGAGAAGTAGAGAGTGAGTAGTAGAGAATGAGTAGTAGAGAGTAGTAGAGAGTGAGTAGTAGAGAGAAGTAGAGAGTGAGTAGTAGAGAGTGAGTAGTAGAGAGTGAGTAGTAGAGGGTAGTGGAGTAGTAGAGAGTGAGTAGTAGAGAGTAGTAGAGAGTGAGTAGTAGAGTGAGTAGTAGGGAGTAGTAGAGAGTGAGTAGTAGAGTGAGTAGTAGAGAGCGAGTAGACGAGAGCAAGTAGTAGAGAGTGTGTAGTAGAGAGTGAGTAGTAGAGAGTAGTGGAGAGTGAGTAGTAGAGAGAATAGTAGAGAGTAGTAGAGTAGAAGAGAGTGAGTAGTAGAGTGAGTAGTAGAGAGTAGTAGATAGCGAGTAGTAGAGAGTGAGTAGTGGAGGGTGAGTAGTAGAGAGTAGTAGAGAGCGAGTAGTAGAGAGTAAGTAGAAGAAAGTGAGTAGTAGAGAGTAGTAGAGAGAGAGTAGTAGAGAGTGAGTAGTAGAGAGTAGTATAGTGAGTAGTAGAGAGTAAGAAGTAGAGAGAGAGAGTAGTAGAGAGTAGTAGAGAGTGAGTAGTAGAGTAGTAGAGAGTGAGTGGGAGAGAGTAGTAGAGAGTAGTAGAGTGAGTAGTAGAGAGTAGTAGACAGCGAGTAGTAGAGACTGAGTAGTGGAGAGTGAGTAGTAGAGAGTGGTAGAGAGCGAGAAGTAGAGAGTGAGTAGTAGAGTGAGTAGTAGAGAGTGAGTAGAGAGAGAGTAGTAGAGAGTGAGTAGTAGAGAGTAAGTAGTAGAAAGTGAGTAGCAGAGAGTAGTAGAGAGAGAGTAGTAGAGAGTAGTATAGTGAGTAGTAGAGAGTGAGAAGTAGAGAGAGAGAGTAGTAGAGAGTAGTAGAGAGTGAGTAGTAGAGTAGTAGAGAGTGAGTGATAGAAAGTAGTAGAGTGAGTAGTAGAGAGTAGTAGAGTGAGTAGTAGAGAGTAGTAGTAGAGAGTAGTAGAGAGTAGTAGAGAGTGAGTAGTAGAGAGTAGTAGTAGAGAGTAGTAGCGAGTGAGTAGTAGAGAGTGAGTAGTTTAATTTAAAAGGAGCACAATGAGGGGGTTCATTTTGCCATAGAAATTATGATTAGTGCTGAAAAAAGAAAAATTAGGGCGCATTTTGAGTGACTTCTCAAATCCTCTTCTATTTCATTAACAAATTCTGACATGCAGACTGAAACATGCACTTTCAATACCAGCAGTAGACTTCCCTGGTGAGCAGTAGCTTTACTACAGTGATCTAATAAGCAACTAGAGTCCTAACATTCTGAATTTATGGCAAATGTGTGACACATCTGAATGCCTTCTTGATGGAACCAAAGTAAACAAGCATTGAAAATGCAAATGGTCTCGCCCTCGTTTAAGTTAAAGCAATTCTGTTTGTAATTAGGTGGCTTTTTAGCTTTGCTTGTATTAGTGTTTTTCAAACTTTCATTTTTTTTTTTAAAACCGTTTTTATTGCAGAACAATATTATCAGCAGTGTACATTCTTACTTTTCCTGCATCGCTTCTACCAGCGCCCCATTCCTCGTGGTCATGTAGACCGCCGTACACAGCTCATGAGCCCACATCCCGGAGGCCGGGCAGCGACATTCAGGGTACCATAACACCGAACTATATTGCGAACTACACTTTTGCCACTAACATAGGAGGGCGTCTGCGTTCCGCTTTAGAGTTTCCCCCCCGTCCCCCCCTTCAGCACTACCCCTCCTCCATCCCTACCCCCCTGTCCGCCCTCCCTCCCTCCCCGCCACCCGTGCCCCCCACCCGCGACTGCGACTGTTCCCGGCCGTAGGATTTAGTCTGGGGTACATTTCAGAAGTACTTAACCATTCCCTGTGTTTGTGTGGGTAGAATGCACCGGGGGGTCCCCCTCGGGGTCAGATGGCGTCTCGTCCACCTCCATCGCGTCATTGCGCAGGGCCTGCACCAACCCCTCCCATGCTGTGGCCGCCGCTAGCGCCCTGTCATCGGCCCTACGAGTCGCTAGTTGATATCTAAGCGTGCTTTCACTCGCCGCCCACTTCTGTAGCTCCTTGGCCCACCTCTCGTGTGTGGGGCCCACCTTCGACTTCCAGAGTCTCGTCACCTCCCTTTAGGCTAGCAGTAGACCCATGTCGATAAATTTGCTGGTGTTCTTGTTTTTGGGTGTGTGAGGAAACCAGTGTAGGACACAAACCGCCTTGGTGTATTGCAAGTCCCTGTCCGTCACCGCTGCCAGTGTTTCGCCTACCGCCCTCCAGTATTCCCGCAGGTGAGGGCAGTCCCACAGCATATGCCCGAGCTCCACTCCCACCATTCCACACCTAGGGCACGCCCCATCTGCCACACCGAAGTACTTCCCAAGTTTACTCGGTGTAAGGTAGGCCCTGTGGAGGATATAGAAATGTATCAGCTGAAAGCGCGCGTTCCTGGTGCTTTTCCTAGCCCTCCGCACTAGTCCCGCCCATGTAGTGTCAGGGATCTCAGTCTGTACATCCAGCTCCCACTTTGCCTTGAGCGCCGCCAGCGGTCGCAGGGTTTTGCGCAGCATCCTGGAGTACAAACACGTCACCGCCTTATAAGTGCCAGCAGACATCATGGTGTACTGGCAGGCTGCGGATGTAGCGGGTTCCGAGAGCCCCTCTCCCCAATGCGCCTGCATCGCCCCCGTCACCGTCGCATGCATCAGGTAGTCTCCTCTCGGGAGGTCGAATCGCTCCTGCAGCGCTTGGTAAGGGATCAGCGCTCCCTCCTCATATAGGTCGCCCAACATTTGGAGGCCCGCCTCCTCCCATACCTGCAATCCCGACCAGTCTCCGCCGTGCGGAAGCGCCGTTACCATTCCCAGCGGGATCTCCGGCGCATACGGTCGCCGCACCCCAGCCCGGCGCTGCGACCGATTCCAGCATTGCCGGAATGTCTGCTCCTCCAGGGATAAGTCTCTGATGATCAGCCTCTGCTGTAGCGTGATATACGCCAATACATGCCTGGGGGTGCCCCCCTCCCTGTCCTGCTCCGGCCCCCGGTACACCCTTGCCACTTCTTGCGTGAAGATCTGCAACTGCACTGCCAAATAATAAAGCTCGAAGTCAGGCACCGCCAAGCCCCCCTCGTCTTTTGGCCGGGTCAGAGTCGCCATCGCAACTCTGCGCCGTCCCGTGTTCCATAAGAAAGAGACTAATAGTGATTGCAGCTGGCGAAAAACGGAGCCCGGTATCCACACTGGCAGCGTGCGGAAATAATACAGGAGGCGCGGCAACGCGATCATTTTCAGCAGCGAGATACGCCCCGTTACCGAGAGCGGGAGTGTGGACCAGAAGGACATGCTGCCCTTCAGCGCTCGGATACAGCGCCCCACATTGCCTTCCAGCATATCCGCGGCAGTGTGGTATATATGTACTCCGAGGTATTTAAGGCAATCAGGTTCCCAGTGAAGCAATGGCCGGACCGCTGGCCGCGGCTCGCCTCGTCGCAACGGGAATAAACAGGTCTTGGCCCAATTCACTCGCAGTCCAGATAGCCTGCCAAATCGGGCAAGGAGCTGCTCCGCTCCGTCCAGTGCCTCCGCCGCATTCTCCAAGAACAGGAGCAAATCGTCCGAGTATAATGAGATGAGTTGCGGGGCCCATCTATAATCCAACCCCCTGTAGTAACAGCCTGTTCTGGCCTCCGCCGCGAGGGGCTCCACTGCCAGTTCAAATAGAAGCGGGGAAAGCGAGCATCCCTGCCTGGTGCCCCGACCCACGCAGTACTGGCGCGATACCAGGGGTCCCACCCGCACTCTCGCCACCGCCGAGGCGTATAGGACCTTCGTCCAACCGATGTATCCCTCCCCGAGGCCGAAGCGCCGCATGGCTTTGTATAGGTAACCCCACTCCAGGCTATCGAAAGCCTTCTCAATATCTACAGATAAGACGAGTGGCGTTCGCGCGTTCTCCTGCGGGTCCCCCATCAGATGGACAAGGCGTCGGATGTTAGCAGTGGTGCTCCTCGCGGGGATGAACCAAGACTGGTCCCTGTGAACCAGTCTCGGCATGTGCCTCAGCAACCTGGTCGCCAGAATGGTGCTCAGTGTTTTATAGTCCGTCGTCAGCATCGACAGCGGCCTATAAGAAGCGGGGTCCTTTCCTTCCCTTCCTGGCTTCAGTAGTGGGATCATCAGGGCCTCACACATAGAGTGGGGCAGCCTACCTCTCGTCTTCGCCTCCCTATACACCTCCTGAAGCCGCGGGGCCAGTTGGTCCAAGTATCTACCATAAAATTCTATTGGCAGGCCGTCGAGGCCCGGGGTTTTATTCCGCGCCATTCGATTCACTGCCCCTCTGATTTCCGCGAGGTCGATATCTCCGCCCAAGGCCTCTGCGTCTTCCCGGTCAAGTCGCGGCAGCTGCAATCCTTCTAAAAAGCTGTCGATCTCCTCCTCCCGTCCCTCGAGCGAGCTTGTGTAGAGCGTCTTGTAGTACGTGCTAAAGCCCTCCAATATGTCCATCTGAGCCGTGACCACTCCGCCTCCCTCCCTGTTCAGTGCTAAGATCGGCTGGCTACGTTTGTTCGGGTTGGCCAGCCAAGCCAGCAGCGTCCCCGCCTTGTCCCCCTCCGCGTGCGCCCTCACCAGATAGTTCTTGTAGTCGAAGCTGCGGAGCCTCTCCACTTCAACCGCCACCGCCTCTCTCGCCTCACTCACCGCCTCTTGGCGCTCGGGGCAGCCAGGCCGCGCCAACTCCGCCGCCCTCAACGTCCCCTCCGCCTTGTCCAGGTCCACCAACAGAGTCCGCCTCACCCCGGCATATTTCCCTATGCAATGCCTTCTGACAGCAACCTTGAAAGCGTCCCACTCTATCGCTCTAAGCGCTGTGGACTGATTGTTCTCGTCAAAGTATTGGGTAATCCTATCCCCGAGTGCCACCCGGTATGGCGGGTCGTCCAGCGTTTCAGGCCTTAGCTGCCACGTTGGGACCTTCGAAATCTCAGTCACCCAGTCCAGCGTCAGTAGCGAGGGATTATGATCGGAGAGTGTTCGGTTTAAGTACTCGGTGTGCGCGACTGATTGTATCACGGTCGAGGAACCTAGAAAAGTGTCCAGCCTAACATGGAGGTCATGCAGTGTCGAATAATATGAGTAGTCCCTCAGTGTTGGGTGCTGCGCCCTCCAGGCATCTGCCAGGCCCCACTGCCCCTGCCATTCCAGCCTACGCTTTGCTAGCCGGTGTACCGGGGATGTCACTAGAGGCGGGTGGGATCTATCAAGCACGGGGTCCGCTATTGAATTAAAGTCTCCCCCCAGAAGGATAGGGCCCGCCAAGTACCCGGCCAGCACTCCGGAAAGTCTCGCAAAGTACGGCCTCTGGTCCGTATTCGGTACGTATACGCTACACAGTACTACATCTCGGCCCCCAAGTTTACCCTCAACCGCCACATACCTGCCCTCTGGGTCTATCGTGTGCCTGATTACCTGGAAGGGGGTCCCCGCACGGATCCAGATCAGAGTGCCCCTCGCAAAAGCGGAGTACGTGGTGTGAAATAACTGCCCTCGCCACCTACGCTGCAGCGCTATGCCCTCTTGCTTTGTTAAGTGTGTCTCCTGCAGGAGCGCAATCTGAACACCCCTGCGCACCAGGTAGGCATGAATCTTATGTCGGCGTGCCATCGTGTGAAGTCCCCGTACATTCCATGTCACACATTTCACCATTCCAGTATTAACCATAGTCCCATGTCCATGGCCAGGTTACCTCACCCCTCCAAATCCAGTCGCAGTCCGTGGCGCTATCCCTCCCTCCCCCTAAAGAACCCTGTACCCCCCTCCAACTCCCCCGCCTCGAGACCCCCCAACTTCTCTCAGCCCCACCCCCCAGAACAGGACCTAACTTCGGAAAAGCAGCTCCCATCCAAACGTAAGGAAGAGCAATCTCGCTCGACCACCCACCAAAGCCGCAGTCTACACTGCGGCGGCCGTAAGGGCCTCTAGGGTGTGATCCGGTACCAAGGGCAGCAACCACAATCCCGTCCCCCCGCCCCTCAATCCCCTCCATAGTCACTCACGAAGATCCTAGCATTGCGGCAGCTTGGCTCATCCTCAGGAAGAGCCGGATCCTCCGGTCCCTGCACTCCAGCCGCCCGGGAGGGCCCCTCCGTCAGCCCTCCACGATTTCTCCCGAGGTCTGCGGGGTCACCACCGGGCCCCTGGCCCCACCAAGGTCGGATTGGTCCGTGTCCGAGCTTGTGACACGGCTCTCCGAGCCCGAGTCGCGGGTCGACCGGGCCGCCGCCGTCCCCGACAAGCTCACCACCGCCTGCAGGGCCGCCTTCCTCTCTTCATCAGTTTGCGAGGCTGTGGGTCGGCCGTCTCTCCGCTTCCTTTGCCGGAGCCTCCGCGATTTCCGCACCGGTTGCCATTGTTGCTCCACTACCACTCTGGGTCTCGCTCTGTCCGTTCCCGCCTTGCGCTCTTCCCACCACGCCCAGGCATCCTCCGCCGTGGGGAAGAACACAGTCTTATTGTCGACCACCACTCGCAATTTGGCCGGGAAAAGGAGCGAGTACTGTATTCCCTCCGCTCGCAGCTCCCGCATGAGTGGCAAGAAGGAGGCCCGCAGCTTCTGAGTCTCGAATGTATAATCCGGGAACATGGTAACGTTGCTGTTAGCCACTCGGAATGGGCCCGCATCCCTTGCTCGCTGCAGTAGCCAGTCCCTGTCTTTGTAATGCAGCAGCTTCATCACCACTGGGCGCGGCGGCTGGCCCGGCCTAGGGGGTCTCGCCGGCACACGGTGCGCCCGCTCCAGCGTGAAGAAAGGCGAGAGCCCGTCCGGAGCCACCTCCGTTCGCAGCCAGGCATCCAGGTACCCCACCATGTCATCCCCTTCCGTTTTCTCCGGCAGGCCCACCAAGCGAACGTTGTTCCGCCTGCTGCGGTTTTCAGCTTCTTCCGCCCGCCACTCCAGGACTTGTATGCGGTCCAGCGCTTGAACCAGCCTCCCCTCCAGTGACTGGCGCGCCGGCACCAGCTCCTGCAGCGTGTCTTCCACAGCCGTGACCCAGTCCTTCAATTTACTGTGGTCTGCGCTCAGGATTCCCAAGCCGGACGCCACTTGAGCGATATCCTGTTGCAGTGCGTCTTTAGTGGCCGCTATGGCCTCCAGGATACAGTCCCGCATCTGTTGTAGATCTGCAGGGCTCTGGGTGGCCCCATCTCTCACCTCCGACTCAGACACCGCCTCACCACCTTTAGCCCTGGGTTTGCCCATGGCGCAGTCGCGTCCACCGATCGCGGTGCGCTCGCAGTGCCGGTGTCATCCACCAGGTAGGTCTCCACCATGGTACTCAGGGGGCCCGCGGGCTCTCGCCACCCATCCCCGGGGTCGTCGCAACACTGCTCGTCCTTGTTCTAGGGCTTCCGCCGCCCCGCCGGCCCCCAGCGCCCTCGCTCGAGGTGCCACCGAAGCGCGGAGGCCAGCGCGGCCCAGTGCCTCTCCTCCTCAGGGCCTGCTCTCCGGCAAGTGCCTCCTCCTGTACACCTTGTGGGCGCCGTCCCCGCCTCAGCCTACCGACTCCCCCAGGTTGCAGGGCGCAGTGCTCCCCCGATAGGGCGCTCGGTCGTCGTGCTGCTGACCTCCGTTGCAGTCCGCCACTGCAGTCCCCGCTGGGGGCCCCGCCAGTCGAAGGAGGCGCTATCCGGTGTCCCTCCGCCGCCGTCGTCAGGCGCGTCCGCGCCGGTCCAGGGGCCTCGGCAGCGACAGTGCCCCCCAGACCGCGCCCCCACTCAAGCTTCCACCCGGGAGCAACCCCTCAAGCTCTTCGGGCTCCTCCCAGCGCAAGGGGTCCCGGCGTCGGGGGCCCCCGGCCTCTCACCTCCTTCGCGCCATCCGCCGTCTCGGCCGTCTCGCCTGCCACACAGGTGCCGGCCCCTCTCGTCAGGTCCGCCAGCACCTCCGCTGCTCGGTGTGCAGGCCCGCCGTTTCAGCACAAGCTGCCCAGGTCGGCAATCCGTCTCCGGGGCCCCAGACAGGGTCTACCAGTTCTCGCCCTCTCCAGGCCGCTCCCTCCACCTCAATCCGCCGCCTCAGCAGGTCTCAGGCCTCAGGGAGTGTGCCGGGGGAGCCGCGTTCTCCGACGGCCGATCCGCCGCCCGCCCAGTGCCCACCAGCAGGACTCAGGGTTTCTTCACCAAACTCCCTTCCTCAAGCAGGGCCAGCCCAGGTGGGTCTCCGCTCGCCAGCCCCGCAGGGTCCTCGCGGTCCCGGTCCCCGCTATCAGCGCAGGTCCGGAGTCGCAGCCGCCATTTTAGGCCGCGTCCCTCGCCAGGTCGGCACTTTCCTGCCCCGGTCGTTCTTCCTCGAGTCGGCACCGGAGGGCGTCCCCCGAGCCGTCGCCGTCCGCCCCGCACTCGGAGCCGCCACCGGGGCTTGGTGTGCGTCGGATTCCGCGCTGCCTGCAGGATGTTCATGGGGATCGGGAGCGGAGCTCTGAGCTCACGCCGCCATTCCCTTCGGCATCCAAGCCACGACCCTTTTTCAAACTTTAATGTACATAACATTCATATGTATGCATATATGTATATGTATATGTATATGTATATGTATGCATGCATTTATATTTGTATTTATATAGATATACAGATTATATCCCACCAGGGCCGGACTCAATAAATAAATCACAGGTGTTCTCTACACAAGTTTGCTGTCTTTTCTTGCTGGGTGGCTTGTGAACAAGGATGCAAATCTGAAACGCATAAAGCCTAAAACCTGCTATTTGATGATGAAATGGTATGCGGATGTCTCTGCTGTCTTCACCGCAAGAGGTATTTCCCCGGGAGGACGTCCTCACTCAGGGCAACCTTTTGTTTGGATGTTTATATATGTATGTAGATATATATATATATATCTATATACACATACATATATATATAAATGCATATGCATATATATGCATATATATATATATATATATATATATGTGCATATGTGTGCATGTAGGGAGAGGTAGAGAGAGGTAGAGGTGTAGAGGTAGAGGTGTAGAGATAGAGAGGTAGAGGTAGAGAGGTAGAGGTAAAGAGGTAGAGAGTAGTAGAGAGAGAGGGAGACAGAGGTAGAGAGGTAGAGAGTAGAGAGTGAGTAATAGAGAGTAGAGAGTGAGTAGTAGAGAGTAGTAGAGAGAGTAGCAGAGAGTGAGTAGTAGAGAGTAGTAGAGTGAGTAGTAGAGAGTGAGTAGTAGAGAGTGAGTAGTAGAGAGTAGTAGAGAGTGAGTAGTGGAGAGTGAGTAGTAGAGAGTGCGTAGTAGAGAGTAGTAGAGAGTGAGTAGTAGAGTGAGTAGCAGAGAGAGAGTAGTAGAGAGTAGTAGAGAGTGAGTAGTAGAGTGAGTAGTAGAGAGTAGTAGAGAGAGAGTAGTAGAGAGTGGTAGAGTGAGTAGTAGAGAGTGAGTAGTAGAGAATGAGTAGTAGAGAGTAGTAGAGAGTAGTAGAGAGAGAGTAGTAGAGAGTGAGTAGTAGAGAGTAGTAGAGAGTGAGTAGTAGAGAGTGAGTAGTTGAGAGAGAGTAGTAGAGAGTAGTAGAGTAGTAGAGAGTGAGTAGTAGAGAGTGAGTAGTAGAGAGTAGTGGAGTGGTAGAGAGTGAGTAGTAGAGAGTAGTAGAGAGTGAGTAGTAGAAAGTAGAAGAGAGCGAGAAGTAGAGAGCAAGTAGTAGAGAGTATGTAGTAGAGAGTGAGTAGTAGAGAGTGAGTAGTAGAGAGAGTAGTAGAGAGTGAGAAGTAGAGAGAGTAGTAGAGTAATACAGAGTGAGTAGTAGAGTGAGTAGTAGAGAGTAGTTGAGAGCGAGTAGTAGAGAGTGAGTAGTGGAGAGTGAGCAGTAGAGAGTAGCAGAGAGCGAGTAGTAGAGAGTAAGTAGTAGAGAGTGAGTAGTAGAGAGTAGTAGAGAGTGAGTAGTAGAGAGTGAGTAGCAGAGACAGAGTAGTAGAGAGTAGCAGAGAGTGAGTAGTAGAGTGAGTAGTAGGTAGTAGTAGAGAGTAGTAGAGAGTGAGTAGTAGAGAGTAGTAGAGAGTAGTAGAGAGATAGTAGTAGAGAGTGAGTAGTAGAGAGTAGTAAAGAGTGAGTAGTAGAGAGTGAGTAGTAGAGAGAGAGTAGTAGAGAGTAGAAGAGAGTGAGTAGTAGAGAGTGAGTAGTAGAGAGTAGTGGAGCAGTAGAGAGTGAGTAGTAGAGTGAGTAGTAGAGAGTAGTAGAAAGTGAGTAGTAGAGAGTCGTAGAGAGCAAGTAATAGAGAGCAAGTAGTAGAGTGTGTGGTAGAGAGTGAGTAGTAGTGAGTGAGTAGTAGAGAGTGAGAAGTAGAGAGAGTAGTAGAGAATAGTAGAGTAGTAGAGAGTGAGTAGTAGAGTGAGTAGTAGAGAGTAGTTGAGAGTGAGTAGTAGAGAGTGAGTAGTGGAGAGTGAGCAGTAGAGAGCGAGTAGTAGAGAGTGAGTAGTAGAGAGTAGTAGAGAGTGATTAGTAGAGAGAGTAGTAGAGAGTGAGTAGTAGAGAGTAGTAGAGTGAGTAGTAGAGAGTGAGTAGTAGAGAGAGAGTAGTAGAGAGTGAGTAGTAGAGTAGTAGAGAGTGAGTGGTAGAGTGTAGTAGAGAGTGAGTAGTGTAGAGAGTAGTAGAGTAGTAGAGAGTGAGTAGTAGAGAGTGAGTAGTAGAGAGATTAGTAGATAGTAGTAGAGTTGCAGAGTGTGAGTAGTAGAGAGTGAGTAGTAGAGAGTAGTAGAGAGTGAGTAGTAGAGAGTGAGTAGCAGAGAGAGAGTAGTAGAGAGTAGTAGAGAGTGAGTAGTAGAGTGAGTAGTAGAGCGTAGTAGAGAGAGAGTAATAGAGAGTGAGTAGTAGAAAGTGAGTAGTAGAGAGTAGTAGAGAATAGTAGAGAGATAGTGGTAGAGAGTGAGTAGTAGAGAGTATTAAAGAGTGAGTAGTAGAGAGTGAGTAGTAGAGAGAGTAGTAGAGAGTGAGTAGTAGAGAGTAGTAGAGAGTGAGTAGTAGAGAGTGAGTAGTAGAAAGAGAGTAGTAGAGAATAGTAGAGTAGTAGAGAGTGAGTAGTAGAGAGTGAGTAGTAGAGAGTAGTAGAGAACAAGTAGTAGAGAGCAAGTAGTAGAGAGTGTGTAGTAAAGAGTGAGTAATAGAAAGTAGTAGAGAGTGAGTAGTAGAGAGTGAGAAGTAGAGAGAGTAGTAGAGAATAGTAGAGTAGTAGAGTGAGTAGTAGAGTGATTAGTAGAGAGTAGTTGAGAATGAGTAGTAGAGAGTGAGTAGTGGAGAGTGAGCAGTAGAGAGGGAGTAGTAGAGAATGATTATTAGAGAGAGTAGTAGAGAGTGAGTAGCAGAGAGTAGTAGAGTGAGTAGTGGAGAGTGGGTAGTAGAGAGAGAGAGTAGTAGAGAGTGAGTAGTAGAGAGTGAGTGGTAGAGAGTAGTAGAGAGTAGTAGAGTGAGTAGTAGAGAGTAGTAGAGAGTGAATAGTAGAGAGAGTAGTAGAGAGTAGTAGAGTAGTAGAGAGTGAGTAGTAGAGAGAGTAGTAGATAGTAGTAGAGTAGTAGAGAGTGAGTAGTAGAGAGTTGTAGAGAGCGAGTAATAGAGAGTGGTTCTCTCCCTCTAAAGCAGCTCTACTGCCCTGGGTCTCTGCCTCTAGAGCAGCTCTGCTGACCTGGTTCTCTGGCTCTAAAGCAGCTCTGCTGACCTGGTTCTCTCCCTCTAAAGAGCTCTGCTGACCTGGTTCTCTGGCTCTAAAGCCGTTCTGCTGACCTGGTTTTCTGCCTCTAGAGCAGCTCTGCTGACCTGGTTCTATGGCTCTAAAGCAGCTCTGCTGACCTGGTTCTCTGGCTCTAGAGTAGCTCTGCTGACCTGGTTCTCTGGATTTACAGCAGCTCTGCTAACCTGGTTTTCGGCCTCTAGAGCAGCTCTGCTGACCTGGGTCTCTGGCTCTAGAGCAGCTCTGCTGACTTGGGTCTCTGGTTCTGGAGCAGCTCTGCTGACCTGGTTCTCTGGCTCTACAACGCCTCTGCTGACCTGGTTTTTATGGCTCTACAGCTGCCCGGCTGACCTGGTTGTCTGCACTCACGATGCAGGCACCCGACTTTGCGAAAAAATATTTAAAAATAATATGTTTATTATAAGTACAAATATAATTTTTGTATGAATATCTTAGATAATCTCTTGCCCTAATATGTATATTAAAGACACATACATATCATTTTGGTACATACATTTTTTTTGCAAGAGTCGCGCACCCAGCACGCCCCAGCACGTATATGATATGACGCGGGACCCGCCACCGCGCAAGCATCTCGTACCATAATGCACATGTGTCGTGAATGCGCGGGAGCAGGAGTCGCGGACTGGTCGCATACCAATCCCGCACATCACGTAATATTAAATATTTATGATGTAACTGAAAAACACGCAGCCGTCGCACACCATACTTGGATCCTTCATGACTTTTCTAAAATGTCGGCTAGAATCCGCGCACCCACCGTGATGTGTACGCTTTGAGTGGGCGATCCGAAAAAAAAATGGATTTTTTTTTAAAAAGAAAATTATATAAATATATTAAAATAAAAAATGAAAACAAAAAAATTCATCAATATTTCAGTTAGAATTTTGTTTTGAATTTTTTTTGCAATTTTTCAGAAAAATATATCATGTTATTTAATGAATATAATATTTATAAATAAATAGTTAAAAAACTGTAGAAAATCAGTACAAAAAATAGGTATAACTACTATCACACTTAAAAATTAGCATTTAAAAAACCTTTGAAATTCACTGAAAAAAACCATAGGTTTCAGAGACGGTATAGTTAGAAATTAGCATTTAAAAAAGCTTTGAAATTCACTGAAAAAACCATAGGTTTCAGAGACGTTATAGTTAGAAATTAGCATTTAAAAAACCTTAGAAATTCACAGAAAAAAAACATAGGTTTCAGGGGTGTTATAGTTAGCTGGCCATTTCACTCGTACAAAACCTTAGAAATTCCTCCGTTATAGTTAGTTCTTCTAACTATAACTCGCGCCCCCGCAATGCACTGCTGATAATGTCGCATATTGCATCATTCATGACATGGTCAGTGACGTCACTGATGACATCACTGATGACATCTCAAATGACATCATTGATGATATCACTGATGACATCATCCAGTGAATGTGGTTTAGTTTGAAATTTAAATATGTATTATATATTTACCAATCTGTATTGAAGATTGAGTGGATATATGACTGTCTGGATGGAGGATTTAGTAGCTGTCTGACTGTCTGTTTAAGTGAGTAATGAAAAGTGTCTCACTTAATACATGGATTAGTAACTAAACTATGTGAATGTGTGCAGCACTGTCTCTGTTGTTGTATAACATGCTGCATCAGTTGGTCACTAACTACATGAGTGTGTATATTAGCTATAGATTAGTTGGGTGAGTATTTGTATGGGACACTGAGTTTGTGTGTGGTTGGATGGGGTGTGTGTAACTCTATGCATAGATGTGTGAATGGTTGATTGACTAGGTGTATAGGTTTAAGAGTGCATGTGGAAACAGTTGTTTGGGTGACTGAGTGTATTTATTTGTGTGTTGGTGAGCGAATATATGTTTTAGTTGTACATCTTCAACAAAGTAAAAAAATAAAAGGCATTGTATGTGAGAGTTGGTGTATATAAATAAGTATGTGTAAGAGTCAGTGATTGTGAGAGTAACTATATGAATGAGTGTATCATTGTAATGGTGCTTTTTTAACATATTAACTATGAGTTACTATGTGTTTGAATAAAGGAGGTGTTGTTGGATAATTGTGTAAGTGAGTAAATGTAAGTGCGATTAATTATTTTCATGAGTTAGTAGGATGACTGCATAACTGACAAAGATGACTGCTGATGTGTCAATGTCTATATATGTGTATAAGTGCATTTGATAGTGTTCTGTTAATTAGTGACTGCATGTATAAATGATTCTGTTGTTGAATGTGTAGTTGTGTGTGTAGACTTAGGAATCAGTGAGTGGGTATGTAGTAACTGGTGTGTCAATGGTTTCAAATATGGTACTCTGTATTTTACAGTGAGTGATGAAAGGTTATACTAGTGTATGATGAGGTGTATCAGATTGTCATGTGGATGTTGTCATCAGTGACGTCATTTGAGATGTCATCCGTGATGTCATCAGTGATGTCACTGACCATGTCATGAATGATGCAATATGTGACATCATCAGCAGTGCATTGCGGGCGCGCGAGTTATAGTTAGCAGAACTAACTATAACGGAAGAATTTCTCTGGTTTTGTACGAGTGAAATGGCCAGCTAACTATAACACCCCTGAAACCTATGTTTTTTTCTGTGAATTTCTAAGGTTTTTTAAATGCTAATTTCTAACTATAACGTCTCTGAAACCTATGGTTTTTTTCAGTGAATTTCAAAGCTTTTTTAAATGCTAATTTCTAACTATAACGTCTCTGAAACCTATGGTTTTTTTCAGTGAATTACAAAGGTTTTTTAAAAGCTAATTTTTAAGTGTGATAGTAGTTATACCTATTTTCTGTACTGATTTTCTACTGTTTTTTTTAACTGTTTAATTATAAATATTTTCTTTATTAAATAACTATATATTTTTCTGAAAATTGCAACAACAAAAAAATTCTAACTGAAATATTGATTTCTTTTCTTGTTTCATTTCTTATTTTAATATAGTTATATTATTTTCTTTTTAAAAAATTCCAATTTTTTTCGGAGTCGCGCACTCAAAGTGTACACATCACGGTGGGGGGGCGCATTCTAGCCGCCATTTTAGAAAAGTCATGAAGGATCCGCGTATGTTGTGCGACGGCTGCGTATTTTTCAGTTACATCATTTACATTTAATATCACGTGATGTGCGAGATTGGTATGCGACCAGTCTGCGACTCCTGCTCCCGCACATTCGCGACACATGCGCATTACAGTACGAGATGTTTGCGCGGTTGCGGGTCCCACGTGACGTCATATACATGCTAGGGCGCGATGGGTGCGCGACTCCCGCAAAAAAAAATTATGTTCCAAAATGATATGTATGTGTCTTTAATATACATATTAGCACAAGAGATTATGTAAGATATTCATACAAATATTATATTTGTACTTATAATAAACTTATATTATTTTTAAATATATTTTCGTGAAGTCGGAAGCGTGATCGTGAGTGCAGAAAACCAGGTCAGCAGAGCTGCTGTAGAGCCAGAGAACCAGGTCAGCAGAGATGCTCTAGTGCCTAAGAACTAGGTCAGCAGAGCTGCTCTAGAGCCAGAGAACCAGGTCAGCAGAGCTGCTGTAGTGCCAGAGAAACCAGGTCAGCAGAGCTGCTTTAGAGGGAGAGAACCAGGTCAGCAGAGCTGCTTTAGAGACAGAGAACCAGGCCAGCAGAGATGCTTTAGAGCCAGAGAACCAGGTCAGCAGAGCTGCTCTAGTGCCAGAGAACCAAGTCAGCAGAGCTGCTTTAGAGCCATAGAACCAGGTCAGCAGAGCTGCTCTAGAGCCTAAGAACCAGGTCAACAGAGCTGCTCTAGAGCCAGAGAACCAGGTCAGCAGAGCTGCTGTAATGCCAGAGAAACCAGGTCAGTAGAGCTGCTTTAGAGGGAAAGAAACAGGTCAGCAAAGCTGCTCTAGAGAGAGAGAACCAGGTCAGCAGAGCTGCTCTGTAGCCTAAGAACTAGGTCAGCAGAGCTGCTCTAGAGCCAGAGAATCAGGTCAGCAGACCTGCTGTAGAGCCAGAGAAACCAGGTTAGCAGAGCTGCTTTAGAGAGAGAGAAACAGGTCAGCCGAGCTGCTTTAGAGCCAGAGAACCAGGTCAGCAGAGCTGCTCTAGCTGACACTGACTGACTGACACTGACTGTCTGACACTGACTGATTGACACTGACTGACACTGATTGACTGACACTGACACTGACTGACACTGATTGACTGAAACTGACTGACTGACACTGATTGACTGACACTGACTGACTGACACTGACTGACTGACTGACACTGACTGACACTGATTGACTGACACTGACTGACTGACACTGACTGACACTGATTGACTGACACTGACTGACTGACACTGACTGACACTGATTGACTGACACTGACTGACTTTGATTGACTGACACTGATTGACTGACACTGACTGACTGACTGACACTGACTGACTGACACTGACTGACTACTCTCTACTACTCTGCTACTTACTCTCTACTACTCTCTACTACTCACTCTCTACTACTCACTCTCTACTACTCTCTACTACTCACTCGCTACTACTCTCTACTACTCACTCTCTACTACTCACTCTCTACTACTCTCTACTACTCACTGTCTACTACTACTCTCTCTACTACTCACTCTCTACTACTGTCTACTATTCACGCTCTACTACTACACTATCTACAACTCTCTACTACTCACTCTACTACTCTCTTCTACTCTCTACCACTCACTCTCTACTACTCTACTACTCACTCTCTACTACTCACTCTACTACTCTCTACTACTCACTCTATACTACTCTCTCTCTACTACTCACTCTCTACTACTCACTCTCCACTACTTACTCTCTACTACTCGCTCTCTACTACTCTCTACTACTCATTCTCTACTACTCACTCTCTACTACTCTCTCTACTACTCAATCTCTACTATTCTCTACTACTCACTCTACTGCTCTCTCCTACTCTCTACCAATCACTCTCTACTACTCACTCTCTACTAGTCTCTCTCTACTACTCACTCTCTACTACTCACTCTCTACTAGTCTCTACTGCTTACTCTCCACTACTCACTCTCTACTACTCGCTCTCAACTACTCTCTACTACTCACTCTACTACTCACTCTCTACTACTCTACTACTCTCTCTTACTCTCTCCACTTCTCACTCTCTGCTACTCTCTCTACTACTCACTCTCTACTACACACTCTCTACTACTCACTCTCTACTACTCACTCTCTACTAATCTACTACTCTCTACTACTCACTCTCTACTACTCACTCTCTACTAATCTACTACTCTCTACTACTCACTCTCTACTACTACTCTCTCTACTACTCACTCTCTACTACTGTCTACTATTCACTCTCTACTACTACACTCTCTACAACTCTCTACTTCTCACTCTACTACTCTCTACTACTCACTCTATACTACTCTCTCTCTACTACTCACTCTCTACTATTCACTCTCTACTATTCACTCTCTACTACTCAGTCTCCACTACTTACTCTCTACTACTCGCTCTCTACTACTCTCTACTACTCATTCTCTACTACTCACTCTCTACTACTCTACTACTCTCTACTACTCTCTCTACTACTCACTCTCTACTACTTTACTACTCTCTCTACTACTCAGTCTCTACTATTCTCTACTACTCACTCTACTACTCTCTCCTACTCTCTACCAATCACTCTCTACTACTCTACTACTCACTCTCTACTAGTCTCTCTCTACTACCCACTCTGTACTACTCTCTACTACTCACTCTGTACTGCTCTCTACTACTCACTCTCTACTACACACTCTCTACTACTTGCTCTCTACTACTTGCTCTCTACTACTCTCTAGTACTCACTCTACTACTCCCTCTCTACTACTCCACTACTCTCTACTACTCACTCTCTACTACTCACTCTCTACTACTTTACTGCTCTCTACTACTCTCTCTCTACTACTCACTCTCTACTACTCACTCTCTACTACTCTCTACTACTCACTCTCTACTACTCTCTACTACTCACTCTCTACTACTCTCTCTCTACTACTCTTTACTACTCTCTACTACTCTACTACTCACTCTACGACTCACTCTATTACTCTCTACTACTCACTCTCTACTACTCTCTCTTTACTACTCTCTACTACTCACTCTACCACTCACTCCCTACTACTCTCTAATACTCTCTCTCTGCTACTCACTCTCTACTACTCTCTACTACTCACTCTCTACTACTCTCTACTACTCTCTACTAATCACTCTGCTACTCACTCTCTACTACTCTCTACTACTCACTCTCTACTACTCACTCTCTACTACTCACTCTACTACTCACTCTCTGCTACTCTCTCTACTACTCTCTACTACTCTCTACTACTCACTCTCTACTCTCTATTACTCGCTCTCTACTCTCTACCTCTCTCTCTGCTACTCTATCTCTCTACCTCTACCTCTACACCTCTACACCTCTACCTCTTAACCTCTCTCTACCACTCTCTACACGCACACATATGCACATATATATGCATATATATGCATATGCATTTATATATGTATGTGTAGATATATATATATATACATGCATATATAAACATATATATATATAATCTGCATATCTATATAAATATAAAAGCATGCATAGATATACATATACATATATGCATACATATGCATGTTATGTACATGAAAGTTTGAAAAACACTAATACAAGCAAAGCTAAAAAGCCACCTAATTACAAACAGAATTGCTTTAACTTAAACGAGGGCGAGACCTATTGCATATTCAATGCTTGTTTACTTTGGTTCCATCAAGAAGGCATTCAGATGTGTTACACATTTACGATAAATTCTGAATGGTAGCACTCTAGTTGCTCATTAGATCACTGTAGTAAAGCTACTGCTCACCAGGGAAGTCTGCTGCTGGTATTCAAAGTGCATGTTTCAGTCTGCATGTCAGAATTTTTTAATGACATAGAAGCGGATTTGAGCAGTCAAAATGTGCCCTAATTTTTCTTTCTGCGGCACTAATCATAATTTCTATGGCAAAATGAACCCCCTAATGTTTTTCCTTTGCAAATTAAATGTTTTAAGTGATACCACTTTATTCCAATCAAGATGGCTTCAGATGTGCCATACTTTTGTCATAAGTAAGACTGTTAGCGCTCTAGTTGTTCTTTAGAACACTCTGGGACATTCTGTCATTAGGCTATACTTGGGCTACATCTGGGTGATAATTGTGCTACATTTGGGCTCTTTTGTCTCTGGTGGCCATCTTGGGAGTCTTATTTGTTATGAAGTTTCCTAATTTCCTCATTTACTACAGTCTCCTCAGTAGGAAATACTTTCAGGTTTTTTACTTTGACTGAATCAAGAAGGCATTCAGATGTGTCACACATTTGCCATAAATTCGAAAAATTAGCACTCTAGTTGCTCATTAGATCACTGTAGTAAAGCTACCGCTCACCAGGGAAGTCTGCTGCTGGTATTAAAAGTGCATGTTTCAGTCTGCATGTCAGAATGTTTTAATGAAATAGAAGAGGATTTGAGAAGTCACTCAAAATGTGCCCTAATTTTTATTTTTTCCGCACTAATCATAATTTCTATGGCAAAATGAACCCCCTCATTGTGTTCCTTTTAAATGAAACTACTCACTCTCTACTACTCACTCACTACAATTCTCTACTACTCACTCCCTACTACTCACTCTCTACTACTCTCTACTACTCTCTACTACTACTCTCTACTACTCACTCCCTACTACTCTCTACTACTCACTCTACTACTCTCTACTACTCTCTACCACTCACTCTCTACTACTCTACTACTCACTCTCTACTACTCTCTCTATTACTCCTTCTCTACTACTCACTCTCTACTACTCACTCTCTACTACTCACTCTCCTCTACACTCTACTACTCACTCTCCACTACTCATTCTCTACTACTCACTCTCTACTACTCTATACTACTCACTCACTACTACTCACTCTCTACTTCTCTACTACTCTCTACTACTCTCTCTACTACTCACTCTGTACTACTGACTCTCTACTACTCACTCTCTCTACTCACTCTCTACTCACTCTACTACTCTCTACTACTCTCTACCACTCACTCTCTACTACTCTACTACTCACTCTCTAATATTCTCTACTACTCTCTGTCTACTACTCACTCTCTACTACTCTCTCTCTACTACTCACTCTCTTCTACTCTCTACTACTCACTCTCCACTACTCACTCTCTGCTACTCACTCTCTACTACTCTCTACTACTCACTCACTACTACTCACTCTCTACTTCTCTATTACTCTCTACTACTCTCTCTACTACTCACTCTCTACTACTCACTCTCTACTACTCACTCTCTCTACTCACTCTCTACTCACTCTACTACTCCCTACTACTCTCTACCACTCACTCTCTACTACTCTACTACTCACTCTCTACTATTCTCTACTACTCTCTGTCTACTACTCGCTCTCTATTTCTCTCTACTACTCACTCTACTACTCACTCTCTACTACTCTACTACTCTCTACTACTCCCTCTACTACCCACTCTCTACTACTCTCTCTATTACTCACTCTCTACAACTCTCTACTACTCACTCTACTACACTCTCTCTACTACTCACTCTCTCACACTACTCTACTGCTCTCTACTACTCTCTCTACTACTCACACTCTACTACTCTCTACTACTCACTCTCTACTACACACTCTCTACTACTTGCTCTCTACTACTCACTCTACTACTCACTCTACTACTCACTCTCTACTATTCCCTCCTACTCACTCTACTACTCACTCTCTACTATGCTCTACTACTCACTCTATACTACTCCACTACTCTCTACTACGCACTCACTTTCTACTACTCTACTACTCCCTACTACTCTCTCTCTACTACTCACTCTCTACTACTCACTTTCTACTACTCTCTACTACTCACTCTCTACCACTCACTCTCTACTACTCACTCTCTACTAGTCTCTGCTACTCACTCTCTACTACTCTCTCTCTACTGCTCTCTACTACTCTCTACTATTCACTCTACTACTCACTCTCTACTACTCACTCTCTACTACTCTCTACTTCTACTTCTCACTCTCTACTACTCTCTCTCTACTACTCACTCTACTACTCATTCTCCACTACTCTCTACTACTCTCTCTCTGCTATTCACTCTCCACTACTCACTCTCTACTACTCTCTACTACTCACGCTCCACTACTCACTCTCTACTACTGTCTACTACTCACTCTCTACTACTCACTCTACTACTCACTCTCTACTACTCTCTACTACTCTCTACTACTCACTCTTTATTACCCACTCTCTACTACTCTCTCCTACTCACTCTCTGCTACTCTCTCTACTACTCACTCTCTACTCTCTATTACTCATCCTCTACTCTCTACCTCTCTCTACCTCTCTGTCTACTACTCTCTACCGCTCTACCTCTACCTATACCTCTCTACCTCTACACCTCTACCTCTATACCTCTCTCTACCTCTCTCTACACGCACACATATGCATGTATATATACATATATATGCACTTATATATATGTATGTGTATATATATATACATGCATATATAAACATATATATAATCTGCATATCTATATGAATACAAATATAACTGCATGCATACATATACATATATATATTTATGCATTTTATGTACATGAATGTTTAAAAAACACTAATAAAAGCAAAGCTAAAAAGCCAGCTAATTACAAACAGAATTGCTTTAACTTAAACGAGGGCGAGACCTATTGCATTTTCAATGCTTGTTTACTTTGGTTACATCAAGAAGGCATTCAGATGTGTCACACATTTGCCATAAATTCTGAATGGTAGCACTCTAGTTCCTCATTAGATCGCTGTAGTAAAGCTACTGCTCACCAGGGAAGTCTGCTGCTGGTATTCAAAGTGCATGTTTCAGTCTCCATGTCAGAATTTTTTAATGAAATAGAAGAGGATTTGAGAAGTCAAAATGTGCCCTAATTTTTCTTTCTGCAGCACTAATCATAATTTCTATGGCAAAATGAACCCCCTCATTTTGTTCCTTGCAAATTAAATGTTTTAAGTGTTACCACTTTATTCCAGTCAAGATGGCTTCAAGTGTGTCATACTTTTGTCATAAGTAAGACTGTTAGCGCTCTAGTTGTTCTTTAAAACACTCTGGGACATTCTGTCATTGAGCTATACTTGGGCTACATCTGTGTGATATTTGTGCTACATTTGGGCTTTTTTGTCTCTGGTGGCCATCTTTGGAGACTTATTTATTATGAAATTTCCTAATTTCCTCATTTACTATAGTCTCCTCAGTAGGAATATTTTCAGGTATAAACAGAGTGTTTTTAAAAACTTGTTCAATCTTTGTAGGTTCTTGCAGATCTGCCCATTCTGCATATTAATACTTAGTTAAACTTACCTTCACAGTAATAGAAATTAAAAATGGTATACATTTTTTTCAGATTTTTTTTGCAATGTAAATTGATGTAAACTGCTTATTTTAGAATTAGGATCTGTAAAGAAAAGAAAAAAACATGTAACATGTAATAACACTTTTTTACAACACAGCATAATTTCAACAAAGTAATTTGTTTGCCTTTTTTGCTGTTCTCAGAATATATTGAATTTCACTAGAAATAGTGATTTCAATCGTACTCATCACTTAACAGCGGGCAAAAAGAAAACAATCAAAAAGATTGTTTAAAAAAACCCAACATGCTATTCTCAGTAAAATACCACAAAATACAAATCACACATATATGAAATGCTTATGGCTAACACAATTTTATAACATCAACTTATAAAAACTGTAAATGTTGTCGCTTAAAAATATTCACCGAGTCAATGAACACCAAAAAGTTCATAATTCAAACATATACCTTTCCTTGAGGCCAAATGGTATTTTTGCACTCCTTTTTATGTAAATTGTCCAATGGTAGTCCTATTAAATTATAATAATAAATTCCTCAGAGAATGAATTATCTTCCTAAAACTTTGACTTTAAAAATATTAGGTAGGAATTTGGTAATTCCCTAAGCAAACGTTGTTTGAAAACCAACTAAGAATCATTACAAAGTGTCCAGCCTTTGTCACATTTTAGATAGGCAGTGTAATGTCCAGATGTGGTGAAAGGACCATCATGGAAAATTATTGCAATTGCTACAAAAGTCCTTCCTGATATTGATAGTTGTGTTGCTACAAACTGCTTTATTAAAGTATCCAATTTTCTTCCATCAGCAGTACAACGTTGCATCATTAAAATTATGTATTGTCCATATTTTGTTAAAAAATAATGTGGATAACCTTTCTGGTTTACATTGGCTACACTCCATGTTTTGATTTGCACCTTTAACTAATTTATTGACAGACACTGATTTACAGTCTGGTAATGTTAAATACAGAAATCTTTCAGTGTCTGCATTAGTGGTACATGTATACATGCAATTTTCACAATGATGTTCCCATTTGTAAGAAAGCCCAAAAATATTTTCTATTGCTACACCTTCATTTTCAAAAATGGTAAGCATATACATTAAAAATTCCTGGGCATCTTGTTGGATATTTTGTGTAAATTGTGTAGAACCAGAATACACATCCAAAAGATTACGAACATCTGAAACAGATTGTATTTTACTTGTATCTGTTGTCAATTTTTCATAAACAGAATGCAACAGAGAACAAAAGCTTTTTTGCCGATTCTGCATAATTTGTTCTTGCAAACCTTCAAGATAAAAAACAACATTGACCACTAAATTAGCATAGCAGTTGACACCTGAACTATTTTCAAACTGATAACCAACAATCTCTTCAACAGTGTCCAATTTCTTTTTACTTGCAATCACAACAATATCTTGTTTGTTTCCCTTCTCGACACCTTCAGAACAGATATTCTCAAACCTTCTTTTTCGACCAATCACACGCTTTTCAAATACAGGATTTTGACCTAAATTTGGAGCATACACCCTTCTTAACCTATTATACTCTTTTACACAGTTTGCATCTGCAGTAACCTTTGTCTCATCAAAATCAATCAAAAACAAACCGGATAATGTTCTGACTCGCAACAAAGCAACATATGCCATACCCTCTTTAAATACAGTAGATCCAATATTCACCAATGCACTGTCTACACTTAATCCTTGAGATTTATGAATAGCCACTGCATATGCCAGAGAAAATCGAAATTGTTTCCTACGGACAAATAAATCTTTAACAAGCAAAAAACGAACTGAACAACGACCAATTTCTTTAACTTCTTCAATCTGATCAAATTTAATTTTAAAAAATTCAATTCCTTCTTTTTTCTGATAATTAACAAAATCCACCACTTTACCCATTGTGCCATTAACTAAACCTTTTTCTACATCCAAATTACGCCTTAAAATTACCCGACAGTTTACACATGCATATAGTGTCTTTTCTAAACCAGCTGTTTTAGATATTTTTTTTTCTAAAGAATCCAGTTTTGTTTTCAACTTTCCCGTCAAAATAATAGTGATTCCTTCATGCTCTATTTTATCGATGGCTTCCATTTTTATAATTTCTTCATTTTCAAGTTTCAATAGTTCTTCTTTGAATATGGAACACTCGCGCAGTGTTGGCATTAAGCAGATCACTGATTTATTTTCAGCAATTTTCATGTACACTTTTGCAGGAACTACATTTTCATTTGGAAACACATTGCAAAGTAATCGACTCTCCAAAGCTTGTTTGCCATGTTTTGTAAGAATTCCAATTCTTATATCTTGAAGAATACTTCCATATTCAGCATCATTTGCCTGTCGCATATTTGTTGTCAGTTCTTTGTATTCAAAATTATTCCAAATGTTCACATTACCAACGCTACCAAGAGACTTTCTGGTATCTTCATGTGCAAGTGTTTTAAATACCGGTTGTCCTTTTACCGGAGTCAGTTGCAGTAGATCTCCAAAAACTATGACGTGTTTTCCTCCAAATAACACGTCATACTCTGTTTTAAGAATTTGCTGCATTCTTAAATGCACAAAGGCAAGCATCAAGTTTGAGACCATGCTCACCTCATCAATAATGAGAAGTTTCATTTTCTTCAGGACTCTTGAAACTTCACAACAAGCTTCTCCAGATAGCTTGTGGTATTCCAATTTGTTCTCATGCTCTACTGCTAGCATCAGTAAACGATGTAAAGTAATTCCTTTAATGTTATATGCTGCCAACCCAGTTGGAGCAGTGACAACACAAGACAAATGCGAATCAGTTGTTTTCTGCAGATAACTTGTAATTACTTTAATTAAGAAACTTTTTCCTGTTCCAGCTTGACCACTCACATACATTCGGATAGGTTGAAATGATGTACATGAGCACCCTTTCTTTTCATGAAGTAATCAATGGTCAATCTGCTCTTTCACTTGTTCATATATTTGTTTCTGTCATTTAGTTGTTCTTCCAAGTTTCCTAACTGTATTACATCTTCTTGAGCTTGATACATTGCTGTTTCCACCTCATACATGGCAGTTGCTGCTTCATTTTCAACAATTGGTTGTCCAAGTGGATCTTGACTCAGTGCAGCAGAACTTTGACTGTCTTGAGAACTGTCTCTAGCAATCTCAGCTGCAATTGTAGCTTCTTGATCAATTTCATCATTCAACATTTTCACATAATTTGCAAAAGCTCTGCATTGTATGCTATCTTTACAGGCATTAAATGAATCTTCATAGCTCTGAAAATCTCCAAGTAATTCCGGTTCTGAATGCCATGGTTTGAACATTTGCAAAAGGGCTAAATAGTAAAATTCCATTTTATCAGCAGTGTCGCAACTCAGTTTCCTGTGATTAATTAAATTTCCTTTCCTTTGTTTCACCAGACATCCTTCGGAACCAATCACTGCATATTTTCCATCATTGATGTTCTCTTTAGTATTCCGTTTAAAAGTGTAGTTTTGCAGCACTTCATAGAGACACATGTTCTCAAGATGATGACTTCTGTTTGGGTAATATGTGTCCAACATATTTGTTTTCAAAATATCTGTACTTTCTGGCTCTTTTTCTGCTAAATATTCAATTTCTTGAACAGATTTCAGTACCCGATTTCACATTCCTGTAAGACCTAGACTCACCCCTATGATTCTTCTACTTTTGGAATATAGACTTGCAGATGATAACCGATCTGAACATTCATCTGCTCCAATTTCACGATGCGATAACATCTTCAAACTGAAACTGTATAATTTCTTACTTAGAGTCTTATCGTGAGAAATCTCTTCCCACATTTCTTTCAATTCAGTCTTTTCTGATTTAGTAATGTAGGATGTTACATATCGAGCAACAGTAATGGAATTGTCCGCAACATACTGAATATCCATGTTAGCGTTCCACATGGATAAAATAACTGGATTGTAGCCATTTATGGATTTTGATTCTTCGCTTCTTCTTAAGTTGTAGGTATTTTTTTCGGAGACTTTCTTGTGATGGTATGTCGCATAGCTGACATAAAACTGTTCACTCTTCCTTTGGATAATACAGGACGTGGAAATCCAAAAGGACATTTGGTATAGAACTTATCCTTTGACTTGTACTTTCGTCTGCAGTATTTTCCACACCTATGGCTTTGGAATCGTAAGACTTGTTGTTTTAAGTTTTTATCTTCTCTGCTATTGGGTACAGCACATGTGGCATAATCTTCAATGAAAGACAAAACAGTTTCATCTGAATCTGTTCCAAATTTGGGGGCGTCCTTGATCCATAACAACATATGTATATGAGGAGCACCTCTTGCTTGATACTCCTTTCTCCAAACGAAATCCACAACTTCTCCAAGAGGAAGATTCTTTTTATTGCAGATGAAAGACATCGTAGCTTCAAATCTATGATTGAAATGCCTGCATACATTAACAGGATCCAAAGAGCACAATTCTCCAGGTGTCTTATTGGAATTTGCCTCTCGAAGAAATTCAAGTAAATCATCCCAAGCATACTCAGCACAGCTTAGTGTAACAAACCATGTAGGAGTTCCCAAGTTCCGTAGCATACATTTCAGTTCTCCATGACGACGGTACCAATATTCATTAGTCCCACGCTGACATGCCATCAGATTAATCAACTGAGATTCTAAATGATCATCTCTCTGATGCACTTTATCCATAAAATCCTTTGCCGTTAGATTTTGCAGATGCATTCCAGTTTTTAAAATGTGATTTACTGCATATGAAATTCCAGACAAGTTTGAATTGGGTATGACTATTTTTTGATTTTTCTTGGATTTCTACAGTATGTATTATGGTCTGACCGTTTTCTCCTCCCTGTTTTAGTTTCTATTTATGGCTCATGTAACAAAATGTTAACAGTATGTAATTATGATATCATTAATGCTGATTTTTAAAATTTAAAAAAAAAATGAAAGTCCAGACAAGTCACTTTCAAACAGAAGATGAAACATATAAGGGATACATTGTCGAAATCTTGGATCTTCTGCATATAATCTTGTTGTCCGATATTTAGATGCAGGAATCTGCACAGGACGTTCATAATATCGTCCACCTTTTCCTGTTGGAAACAATTGCGGGAAACAACGAGCCTCCAAGCTCTCTTCCCATACACTCATGGGACTTCCTGTTGCTTTTTTCATTTGGAACAACTCAATAGTATTCCCCATCACCTCTTTGGAATGAAGTGGATGTACACTGTAATGTTCATAGATTTCTTCACATCTGGACATATCCACTTTTTCTATTTGTCCACTTAATGTTTCAGTATCTTCTTCTTCTTCTCGTACAAACACATTTCTATAGTACTCATTATTTTTTTAACAGATACAATGATGCCTTTTGCACTTTTCTAACATCCACTAACTCTTGCCAGATTTTCTTATTCTTAGTAGGAACACCATTAACTAGAATGACTAGTGACTCATTTTCTGCATGGTCTACACCAATAGTTTCAATATTTTTCCTTAAATCTAAATGGAAATACACAACTCTTCCTTTCAATGCTCTTTGCAACTCTGATGGAGGTAATTTACCTGTTTTAGGCTCCATACGAACAATAGCCTGAAACGGGTGAACACATTGAATGAGAATAGACTCATACGTATTTAAATCTATCAGCTCTGGAGGAATAGCAACCAACTCTAGATTAATATGAACAGCTCTAGCAGGCATTTTATTCTCATCTAATTTGTTATAACAATATTTGCAAATACGCTGCTCAGATCCCAAATCAAAACAATCCTCTACCAACAAATAAGTTGCAAAATTCCATCCACTTATCATTATCTTCTATTTCACTTTTTAAATACAGATTGACACCCCTAGTCTGATTTTTATAGTGAGTTCACCGACAACAAATACAAGAAACATTTGGTCTTTCACCTGAAATTACCTTAAACTTTGTGATTTCATCCTCAACATTTTTTGTAATTTCGGGTTCTACATTGTCTTCAACATTTTGTTCTACTAATGTGTCAGTTTCTGCACTCTCTTGCTGAGGACCAAAGTACAAAACTCAATATCATCACAAACCTTCATCACATCTGATACTGACCCACGCAAAAGAGCACTGTTCAACTCATTTAACTTTAGTGCTGGACTTTTTGCATAATACAATCTTCTCACTAAATTCCGCATTTGAGTATGATGTACTGCCAGCATCCTGAAATAGTGAAAAACACTTTGACAAACTTTCCTAGAAAGACAAGCCAGAGAATGACCTTGCAAACCAGTATTTTTTCTCACTCTGCAAGGGTCTAGTCCTTGCAACACCTTAATCTTTTGTTTACCACTTTTTCTACTATATGCTCGTAAAAAACTACATAATTTATCAATAGATTCCTGTCGTACACTACAAATACTACTGCAATCCCAAGTGTACGCAGGGTGTTTAGGACGTCTCCCTAGAACTTCATCAGCTATCACTTCTTCTGCATTTCTTTCAACCATTTTCTCTTTCTTAATTGGACAACCATCTCTCACCTCATAACCTCTACCACTGGTGTCAACTGCATACAGTAATTTTTTGCTCTGTAAATAACTCTCTTCATTAAAAAAAGGCTCTGAACTGGAACTGTGTTTCCATTCTCCCAAAAAGACATCACACATTTTTTTTCTATTAATTACTCTTTTCCTCCTACATTAAATGGATTGGTTTATCTAGTGATCGAATTCTGTTTAATACTAAAGTGAATAATTTCCTTTTTACTTCAAAAGCCTTTTCAACAATGTTTTCAATATGCTTCTTCTTTTTATAAAATAGAGCTCTCGTTTTATATTTCTTCACATCTTTCAGCAAATTATGTACTACTCTCTTGTAAAATATTTTTTGCGTCATTCCTTATACTGATTTTGCCTTCTTTTACCATACTTTGTCTCCTTTGACTGAACATTTGCTTTTTTGTTTTTCCTCTTATTTTGAATTTTTTTTTCTAGTTGAAGCATTCTCAGTGGTTTCAGCATTCTGTACATTCTGTTTGCTCCTACAAACATTTTTAATAAATTGCTTTGTGATCTTTCCAGAAGATTTTTTCTTTTTAGCCACATTATCTTGAACATTCAATACTTGTGGTTGATGTTTCTTCAAGTAATTCTCCTGTCTCTGTTCTTTTCTTTTTCTGGCATGATTTCTCAATTTTAACGTTGAAAAACAGTATCTGTAAAAAAGAATCACAAATAAAAGTATATTAATAACTTTCAAATGTATACTATTCTATTACTGCAGAAACACATTTTATATAAAAACTGACTAAGAAACTATAGCCCTGAAGCACAAGTATAACAATGGTTAAAACACTACATGCATAGTGCATACTACTTTGAAGCAGTTCATGCCCTAAAGCCTACCTCACTAAAAGACTACATGCTAACTGACTGAATGATTACAGTACTATAAGGAGACACACTGGGTGAGTGACAGGGTGTTTGCTAGAAGTGTATGAATACTGACATGGATATTGATGGTGTGAAAGACAAGTGTGTAGGTGATTAGAGACCTACATGCATAGTGGACACATGTTTGAATCCATCCATATGATAAGGCCTGTCTCAGTGCAATAGTACGTGGATATTGATTGAATGTTTTGAGTATTGCAAGGAGAGTGCCAGGATGAATTTATAAGTATTTGTATTTTGGTGCAGTAAATACATTAGTAAATGGTGCTGAATAAGTCACTGGAGAAGTATAAGGGGAGTGACAGAGTGTTTGCAGGAACTGTATGAATACTGTCTGGGATATTGAAGGTGTGAAAGACAAGTGTGTAGGTGGCTAGAGACCTACATGCATACTGGATAGACGTTTGAAACAGTCCATAGAGTAACACTTGGATCACTGCAAAACTACCTGGAAGTGTATGAATACTGACTGGGGAATTGAAGGTGTGAAAGACAAGTGTGTAGGTGGTTAGAGGACTGCATGCATAGTGGATAGGTGTTTGAAGAAGTCCATGTGCTAAGGCCTGGCTCACTGCATGAGTACTTGCGTACAGACTGAATGATTAGAGTACTGCAAGGAGAGTGCCTGGATGAATTTATAAGTCTTTGGGTTTTGGCACAGTGAATGGATTAGTCCATGGTGCTGGATGGGTCACTAGAGTACTGCAAGGGGAGTGACAGGGTGTTTTGCTAGAAGTGTATGAATACTGACTGGGGAATTGAAGGTGTGAAAGACAAGTGTGTAGGTGGTTAGAGGACTGCATGCATACTGGATAGGCATTTGAAGCAATTCATGTACTAAGGCCTGGCTCACTGCATGAGTACTTGGGTACTGACTGAATGATTAGAGTACTGTAAGGAGAGTGCCTGGGTGAATTTATAAGTGGTTGGCTTTTGGCGCAGTGAATGGATTAGTACATGGTGCTGAATGGGTCGCTGGAAAAGTATACGGAGAGTGACTGAGTGTTTGCGGGAACTGTATGAATACTGTCTGGGATATTGAAGGTGTGAAAGACAAGTATGTAGGTGGCTAGAGACCTACATGCATAGTGGATAGACGTTTGAAACAGTCCATAGAGTAACACTTGGATCACTGCAAAACTACCTGAGTACTGACTGAATCATTAGAGTACTACAAAAAGAGTAACTGGGTGAATCTTTTTAAGATTTTGGATTCTAGTGCAGTGAATAGATTAGTACTTACTGCCAAATGAGTCAGTGGTGGTGTGCAATTAAAGTGACAGAGCGTTTATTGGAGTTTATAGATACTGACAGAGAAATTGAAGGTCTGCAAGGCAATGGTGTTGGTAGTTAGAGGCCTCCATGCATAGTGGAAACACGTTTGAATCAATCCATGTGCTAAGGCCTGCCTCACTCCATTAGTACTTAGGTACTGACTGAATGATTAGACTATTGCAAGAAGCGTACCTGGGTGAATTTATAAAGTGTTTCAGTTTTGGCGCAGTGAATGCATTACTACATGGTGCTGAATAAGTCATTAGAGCAGTGCAAGGGGAGTGACAGGATGTTTGCTGGAAGTACATGGATACTGACTGGGGAATTGAAGCTGTTAAAGACAAGTGTATAGTATGATAGAAGACTGCATGCATACTGCATAGACATTTGAAGCAGTCTATGTGGTAATGCATGGTTCACTACATGAGTACCTGGGAACTGACTGAATCATTAGACTACTGCTAGGAGAGTGCCTGGGTAAAACTTTTAAGTTTTTCAGTTTTGGCGCAGTGAAGAGATTAGTACATGGTACTGGATCAGTCACTGGATGAGTGCAAGATGAGTGACAGGATGTTTATTGAAGTATATAGATACTGACTAGTTAATTAAAGAAGTGAACGACAAGTGTGTAGGTGGCTAGAGGCCTGTATGCATACTGGATAGGGGTTTTAAGCAGTCCATGTTGTAAGGCCTGGCTCGCTGCATGAGTACTTGGATACTGTCTGAATGATTAGAGTACTGCAAACAGAGGGCCTGGGTGAATTTATACGTTTTTGGGTTTTGGCGCAGTGAATGGATTAGTACATGCTGCTGAATGGGTCACTAGAGGAGTACATGGGGAGTGACAGGGTGTTTGCTGGAAGTGTGTGGATACTGGCTGTGGAATTAAAGGTGTGAAAGAGAACTGTGTAGATAGTTAGAGGACTGCATGCATAGTGGATAAGCATTTGAATCAATGCATGTGCTAAGGCCTGCCTCACTCTGTTACTACTTGAATATTAACTGAATGTTTACAGTATTGCAAGGACAGTTCCTGGGTGAATACATAAGCAATGACTGCCTTCTAATTCTACCAAAACTTGAGAACAGGAAAGTTTTTAAGCAGTTATGAGTATTCAAAGATATGAAGCACCCAAATGCTTCTCTCACAGTGGTTCCCAAATGCACACAGACTCACAGTGTGATTCTGGACAAGCAACACTATCCCTAGGAGTTTATCAAAACTCATTCACTACTGTGGAAGGGGTAAGGGGACTGCACACAACCTACATATTTCAGTACTGCACTTTACTGTCAATGCCTGACTCATTTTATCAATGTACAAGCAACGACTGGCTTCTAATGCTACTAAAACTTGACAACATGACAGGTTTTAAAATAGTTATCTGTCAGCAAATACATGATGTTACCAAATGCTTCTCTCACAGTGGTTCCCAAATGCACACAGACTCACAGTGTGATTCTAGACAAGCAACACTATCCCTAGGAGTTTAACAAAACTCATTCACTACTGTGGAAGGGGTAAGGGGACTGCACACAATCTACATATTTAATTCTGCACTTTAGTGTCAAAGCCTAACTCATTTTATCAATGCATAACCAAAGAATGGCTTTTAATGCTACTAAAACTTGACAACATGATAGGTTTTAAAACAGTTGTCTGTCAGCAAATACACGATGTTACCAAATGCTTCTCTCACAATCCTTACCCAAATGCACACAGACTCGCAGTGTGATTTTAGGCAAGCAACGCTATCCTAGGAGTTTACCAAAACTCATTCACTAGTCTGGAAAGGGTAAGGGTACTGCACACAATCTACATATTTAAGTACTGCACTTTAGTGTCAAAGCCTGACTCGTGTTATCAATGTATAAGCAAAGACTGGCTTCTAATGCTTCTAAAACTTGGCAACATGACAGGTTTTAAAATAGTTATCTCTCAGCAAATACACAATGTTACCAAATGCTTCTCTCACAATCCTTACCCAAATGCACACAGACTCACAGTGTGATTTTAGACAAGCAACACTATCCTAGGAGTTTACCAAAACTCATTCACTACTGTGGTAGGGGTACGGAGACTGCACACAATCTACATATTTCAGGACTGCACTTTAATGTCAAAGCCGGACTCATTTAATCAAAGCATAAGCAAAAACTGTCTTCTAATGCTACTAAAACTTGACAACAAGTCAGGTTTTAAAACAGTTATCTATCAGCAAATATATGATGTTACCAAATGCTTCTCTCACAGTGGTTCCCAAATGCACACAAACTCATAGTGTGATTCTAGACAAGCAACACTATCTCTAGGAGTTTACCAAAACTCATTCACTACTGTCGAAGGGGTAAGGGGACTGCACACAATCTATATATTTCAGGACTGCACTTTAGTGTCAAAGCCAGACTCATTTAATCAAAGCATAAGCAAATACTGGCTTCTAATACTACTAAAACTTGACAAGACAGGTTTTAAAACATTTATCTGTCAGCAAATACACGATGTTACCAAATACTTCTCTCACAATCCTTACCCAAAAGCACACAGACTCACACTGTGATTTTAGACAAGCAACACTATCCTAGGAGTTTACCAAAACTCATTCACTAGTCTGGAAGGGGTAAGGGTACTGCACACAATCTACATATTAAAGTACTGCACTTTAGTGTCAAAGCCTGACTCATTTTATCAATGCATAACAAAAACCGGCTTCTAATGCTATTAAAACTTGACAACATGACAGGTTTTAAAACAGTTATCTGTCAGCAAATACATGATGTTACCAAATGCTTCTCTCACAGTGGTTCCCAAATGCACACAGACTCACAGTGTGATTCTAGACAAACAACACTATCACTAGCAGTTTACCAAAACTCATTCACTACTGTGGAAGGGGTAAGGGGACTGCACACAATCTACATATTTCAGTACTGCACTATACTGTAAATGCCTGACTCATTTTATCAATGCATAAGCAAAGACTGGCTTCTAATGCTACTAAAACTTGACAACATGACAGGTTTTCAAACAGTTGTCTGTCAGCAAATACATAATTTTACCAAATGCTTCTCTCACAATGCTTACCCAAATACACACAGACTCATAGTGTGATTGTAGACAGACAACTATCCCTTGTACAAAACACATTTACTAGTCTACAAGATCTAAGGTGACTGCACACATTGCAGAAAATCTACTACTACAGATTAGTACCAAAATGTTTCTCTCAAAATGATTCCTAAATGCACACAGACTCACTGTGTGATCTCAGACAAACAACACTATCCCTTGCACTATACCAAAACACATTTCTTAATCTACGAATACTACATTTAAGTGTAGAAACATGACTCGTTTTGCAAATTCATAAACAATGACTGATTTCTAATTGTACCAAAATATAAAAACAGCACAGTTATCTGTCTGCAAACACATGAAAAACACAAATGCTTATCACAGAATGATTTCTACATGCACACTCTGAGGTAATTCAGTTTTAACTCCATTCTGTATTCTGTCGCCATTTTGTTGCCCTCACTCAGGCAGCTTGGTAAACCGAGTGTTTTTGCCCTTTGTACTGCCATGGGTCAAATAACCTTCCCTTCCTTGTTGTGAAGCCAATTCCAGGAACTAGCCAGACTGACTAAATCCCTGCCTATCAGTATTCTTTCTCCGCATTATCCTATTTTGCAAGTTGTCCTTTGAAGCACACAAACATGTCCTGCCGTTATTGATTGACCTATAGGTGCTGTCATTGATTGACTTATGGGGTTGGGCAAAAACACGACTCAAGGGGGACGTTCTGGTTACATGATGCCTTGTTTTGAATGTTTTCCTATTGGCTAATATTTGGCAGATCTTGTATGTCCATATTGGCATTTTGCATGCTTGCATGAGCCAGGACTGCCCCTTTCTTTTATGCTGAGTATGTAACCCTCACATATATAAGACCCCAGTGTTCTGCTCTCTTTGGACTGCCTCATTCAGTTGCTGCGGCTTCTGGGTGACGTAGTCACACTCATTTTGAGTTTAATAAAGATGTTCTTTTATATTTCAGTTTCTGTGCCAACTTCTTTTTTTGTTAGTTTAACCCTGAGAAGGAGTTTTGAATTTCTTCAACACACTGTCAATAAGATTGTAGACAAACAAAAAAGTATTCCCTGCACTTTAGCAGGAGAAATACATTAGTCTGATTAAAATCAAAATAGACCACATACATCCCCTCACAATTACATAACTCACCTTTCAAGTTGTTTTGTAGATTAAGAAGTATATCAGTCACACACCAGATTTTCTTATACAGAATCTCTGCACTGTGCACCTGTCAGCAAAACCAAAGAATGGCAAAGTTTCCCTCTCATTTTCCACACATATACATGTAAACATCAAATCACATTCCTTCCCACATAAATTCAAAAGCTAACACACATTTCTATTGGTTAAACAATTCAACCCTTTCCAAATGACATAAATTTGAACCCTACCCCCAATCTGCCTTCTGCTTGTTACCATAGAAACAGGTCATGGAACACTGAACTGAGCACACAGGTCACAAGTTCAGCACACAATGTTGCTAATCAAAACAGCAAGTGTGCTTGACTTTTCAACATATCAGCTTATCATATATAATGTTCCTTTTGATCACTTTTTGTTAACCAATAAGAATCATGCGTTTAAAAAACAGAAACATGCACCCTACCTTTCAGTGTAGAAGGTTGTCAAACAACCAATGATTTCTTGCCTTTTTTCAAAACTGCATCTTAGCCACCATTTTAGAAAAATCTTACTTTTCAAACTTCCATTTCATTTACAGAGACCATCTGAGTGCATCCAGACCTCCCTTCAAGATGCTTAGAGTGTGGATTGTGGGACACAGCTATATTTTCTGGAGCCAAAGGTATGCAGAAAACAAAGGCATTCACAAAGACCTAGGTTTGCCAAATGTAGACATTAAATGAATTGGACATAGAGGGTTAAAGTGGCACCAATTGATGCCATTGGTAAAATCCTTTATGCATACCCAACACCCTGACCTCATAATAGTGCACTGTGGTGGCAATGACCTAGGCACTTTGACTGGTGTAGGTCTGGAAATGCTTATGAAGGACACCTTTGCCTTTGTGTATTCTAACATATGTCAAAGGCAGAAATGGAACTGGTCCAATCATTTGTGTCCACAAATTGAGAAAGTTAGGAAACATGTGAATAAATCTGTTTCTGCTTTTCTCCGAGACTATAGAACGGGGTCCATTTACAATAACAATCTGCGCTTTTATATGCAAGAGATGTATAGGAGAGATGGAGTACACTTTACTGATGAAGGAAACAGAGTCTTCCTCAACAGCTTTAGACTCTGTATAGGTACTTACTTACAAGTACCAAAAACTCTCAATGAACACAACGGCTCTTTTTAGAGCCACTCAAGAACAAAACACTTAAGCTTGATGTTTATCTCCCAAAAATTGCAGTTTTTTTTCCTTGGATCTGCGCACCCAATGCGCTAGGAACCGTGCACCCAACGCGAGAGAAACCGTGCACCCAACGCGCTAGGATGCGCGACTCCTAATTTTACTCATTGCTTTTCCACATGGGGAGCTGCTGACATGCAGCTCCCCGTGTAGAAAAGCAATATCGTTAGGATTTTGAAAGAGAGAGCAGGTTTCCCTGCTCTCTCTTTCAAAATCCTAACGAAGTTTGCTATGGGAGGGCGGGAGACTCCCGCCCTCTCATAGCAAACAACAGTGTCCTGGGGGTGGGCACCCCAGGACACTGTAGGAGCTGGCCCTGGGGGGTGGCGGTCCCCAGGGCCCTCGAGGGCTCCAGAAGGGGGGCCACGCAGCCCCCCACCCCCTATTAAGGTTATAAACATTTTGCCCCCGGGATTTGGCCCACCCGGGGGCTAATTATTAACCAAGCGCGGAAGCCCACGCTGCGGGTTTATTTTTTCCAGCTGGATCCGCACATTTCGCCGTTTTTAAAAAAAATTAAAAAGGGGAGCCCCAGGGGGTCCTTCTGGGACCCCCTAAGCAACACTAGAGGGTCAGAGTATTTCTACCCTGCCCCCTTTACATCTTTCAGACACTTATTTCCCTTACTTAATCAGCCTCGCTTCTACTGAGGCACAAAATGGCTTCCAACAATTCCTGGTTTCGAATGTAGACAGACACTTGACAGCCAATTAGCATTCAGCGCGTGATCGGGAGGGTGCGCGCTCGGTTCGCAGAGGGTGCTCTTAGGGTGCAGGGAGGGTGCGCGGATCCTCCGAGGCCATAGATATATCTATCTTTTTAACTCTAATTTTCTCAGGAACTACTGAACGGATCTACACCATTTATGCAAAAGGCATGAGTCTGAACTGTGGACTACATCTTTGCCAAATTTGGTGTAATTCCGTTCAGCAGTTTGGGCTGTAGCTGCATCAACAGGTCCTATGGGAAATTTCATGGGGAAAACGTGTTTTAGGACCCCCCTTTTTTCTCAGCCCCCGCTGGAGCGGGCCGGAGCTGGCCAAAAGTTTGGAAAATTTCGCGAATATTTGTCAACTGGCGCCAGACTTATTGGGAATAGAATGTTGCGGATTTCCTATGGAAAATAGGTCCTAACTATAACTACCTACTGGCGCCTGCCAGTAGGTAATATATATATATGTGATCAAGACCCGAGTTGGGGTCAAAACGCGTAATGGCAGACTTGCTTGGCACGTAATAAAAATTGGAATTTGCACTGATCTTTGGTGGTTCGCTCTTCGTCCTTTGGTCCGTGGGAGACTAGTGTTGGTGGCGAATCTCGTCTATATATATATATATATATTCACTGAAAAAAACATAGGTTTCAGGTCCGTTATAGTTAGAAGTTAGCATTTAAAAAACCTTAGAAATTCACTGAAAAAAACATAGGTTTCAGGGACGTTATAGTTAGTTGGACATTTCACTCATACAAAACCATGGAAATTCCCTTGTTATAGTTAGTTGAACTAACTATAACTCGCGCCCCCGCCATGCACTGCTGATGACGTCACATATTACATCACTCATGACATGGTCAGTGACATCACTGATGACATCACTGATGCTATCTCAAATGACATCACTGATGACATCATCCAGTGACTGTGTGTTTCTGTAAAGTTTAAATATGTTTTATATATATGCCAAGGTGTTTTGAAGAATGAGCGGGTGTATAAGTATCTGGATGGAGGATTTAGTAGGTGCGTGGCTGACTGTATAAATGAGTGATTAAATGTGTCTTACTGAATGTATGGGTGAGTGACTAAACTGTCTGAATGTCTGTATTAGTATGTCAGTTGTAGTGTAAGCCGCTGCATGTCTTGGTCAGTAGCTACATGAGTGTCTGTATGGGTTATTGATTGATTGCCTGAGTATTTGTATAGCAGACTGAGTGTGTGTGTGGGTGGGTGGGAGGTGCGTGACTCCGTGCATAGATGTATAAGTGGTTGATTCACTGGGTGTATGGGTTCAAGAGTGCATGTGGAAATAGCTGTATGGATGGGTGAGTGTGTGTATAGGTGTGTTTGTGAGAGATGGGATATCTCAGTAGTATATGTGCAAGTAACTTCATATGTAAAAGGCAATATATGTGAGTGATGGTGTATATAAGTGACTGTATATGAGAGTGAGTGATTGTGAGAGTGGTTGTATGGATGAGTGTGTACTTGGTTCAGTGATTCTGTAAGAGAGTAAGTATGCATTAGTGTCTGTATGAATAAGTGAGGTAGTATGTGTATATCTGTATAGGTGAATAAATACAAGTGTGATTGATTCTCTGCATGACTGACGAGGTGTGAGAGTAACTCCATGGATGAGTTGTGGTGTGCTAGTGTCTGTATAAGTGTATAAGTGAATATGTTAGTGTTGTATTGATGAGTGACTGCATGTACGAGTGACTGTATAGGTGAATGAGTAGATGTGTGTGTAGACCTAGAAATCAGTGAGTGCGTATGTAGTAACTGGTATTGGTGTGGTGATGGTTTCAAAATTGGTACTATGTATTTTAGAGTGGGTGTTTCAAAGATAATATTAGGGGATGAGGAGGTGCATCAGATTTTCCCGTGGATGATGTCATCAGTGATGTCATCAGTGATGTCATTTGAGATGTCATCAGTAACGTCATCAGTGATGTCACTGACCATGTCATGAATTATGTAATATGTTACGTCATCAGCAGTGCATGGCGGGGGCGTGAGTTATAGTTAGTTCAACTAACTATAACGGCGGAATTTCTATGGCTTTGTACGAGTGAAATGTCCAACTAACTATAACGTTCCTGAAACCTATGGTTTTTTCAGTGAATTTCTAGGTTTTTTAAATGCTAATTTCTGACTATAACGTCCCTGAAACCTATGTTTTTTCAGTGAGTTTCAAAGGTTTTTTAAATGCTAATTTTTAAGTATATTGGTCCTTTTACCTATGTTTTTTACTGAATTTCTTGAGTTTTTTAATTGTTAATTTGTAAATGTAATATTTATTATACAATATTATATGCTTTTCTCAAAATTGTAAGATAAAAAACATTTTTTGAAACTGGAATATTGTATAATTATTATTTTAATATAATTATGTAATATCCTTTGTCTTTTAAAATATATATATTTTTTTCAAACAAATATTGGAGTCGCGCACCCAACGGACACCTAGCACAGTGGGTGCGCGTATTCCAGCCGCCATATTAAAAAAGTCGTGAAGGAGCCGCGTACGGTCTGCAACGGGTACGTGGCTTCGTGTTACGTCCTATACATATAACATCACGTCATGTGCGCGATTGGTATGCGACAGGTGCACGACGCCTGCTCCCGCGTATTCGCGTCATGTGCGCATTATGGAACGCGACATCTGTGTGGTGGCGGGACCCGCGTGACGTCATATACGTGTTGAGGTGCACTGGGTGCGCGACTCCCGTAAACGTTTTTATATTGTAAAATTATATGCATGTAACTTTAATGTACATATCAGGGCAAGAGATTATCTAAACTATTTATAAAAATAATATATTTGTACTTATGATTAACTTATATTATTGTTAAATATAGTTTCGCGAAGTCACGTCGGGTGCGTTCTCCGTGCGTGCTGGGTGCACGACTCTCATGTGACCTTAAAAACAAGCATTTGATTGCTTCATAACATTTCCCACTGTAACAGTTGAAGGACCCCAACCATTTTAATCATTCTGTTTGGAGCAGCTTATGAGAGACACATCTTCTCCTTGCAGAACTTCTTTGTATTTTTTTTGGTGTTGCTTAAAACCTTCATAGGAGCAATGGCATCAAGACAGCAGCAAGTTCATGTTTCTTCAGATGAAGAAGTCTTGGAGGAGGCACCACCAAAGCAGAGGCCTGAATCTGTGGTTTGGAATTTTTTTACTTTTCCTGCTGGAGAAAATAAGGTGAATGCGAGGAAAGTCACGTGCTTGCTGTGTGAGAGGGTCCTGTTGAGAGGCAGCGATAAAAAATATTCTTGCAGCACAGCAAGTATGTATAAACATCTCCGCACCATTCACCCGGGAAGAGCTACAACGAGCATCAAACAATCCAGCACCAGGTGTTCCAAGCACTTCAGGAGCATCAACATCTGTACCTCCTTTGGACATTAGGCCTGAATTTGCCTTCCTGCAGCAGCACTGCATTAAGTGCAAGAAAGTGATTGTTACGGCGAGCAGTCGGTGGATGCTGTTTGTGCAGCACAGCGAAACCACCATTGTTATTTATTTATGTTTTTATTGTGTTTGGAATGACATTTAATTCCAAAAGTTAACTGTTTACTCCGTTCCTTTTTTTCAGTTTTTAAAAAAAACACCCAAAAAATTCAAAATTGTTCAAAAAACACAAAAAAAATAAAAGAAAAAAGAAGAAAAAAAAGAGTTCTTCTCAGAACTACCTTATCTGGTTAAAAAAGAAAAATAGTTTCATGGTAATGTCTGAAAGTTTCCTTGAGAATATCTGTACAGCATGATTGATTGAAGGAATGCATTAGTAGTGTATGGTGATTATATGAATGCATCAGTAGTACCTGCATGATTGCACAAGTGCATTTCTAACGCATGAGGAGGATATTAGATTGGAGGTGCTTAGGGGACTGTATACATGGTGCACATTTGATTGTAGCACTGCATGTCTTAATGTTTGAGTGATTGTACAAACACATTAATAGTGACTGGATACTTACAGTGCTGCAAGTTAAGAGCAGTGTGAGTTTATAAGTGTTTGTGTTTTGGCACAGTGATTAGATAAGGATATGGTTCTGTCATAATGATTGAAGGAATGGACGGAGAGTGACAGTGCGATTGCTGGACTGCATGGCTAGTACTTGGATAATTGCAGAAGTGAATCAGTAGTGTGGAGAGGGGTTAGGGGACTGCATAGATTGTGCACCTTTGAATGTAGCACTGCATGTGTTAATACTTGAGTCACTGTACAAGTACATGGATAGTGACTGGATACTTACAGTGCTGCAAGTTCAGAGCAGGGTGAATTTATAAGTGCTTAGGTATTGGCGGAGTGATAGTATAAATAGATAGTGCTGAAGGGGTAATTGGAGAAGTGCATGGGACAGACAGGAGTATTCCTAGAGTGCATGGGTACTAACTGGATACTTACAAGAGTGTATCAATAGTATGTCGCTGGTTAGAGGTGTGCATGCATACTGCACAGAATATTGGAGCTGTACTTGTGTTACTGGCAAGGCCATTCCTTAAGTACATAACTAGTAACTAAAATGATTACTGTTCTGCAAACAGAGTGCATGGTGAATTTATACGTGCTTAGCTATTGGCGGAGTGATAGGATAAGTAGATAGTGCTGGATGGGTGATATGAGAAGTGCATGGGACAGACAAGAAGATTCCTAGACTGCATGAATACTAACTGGATATTTGCAAGAGTGTATCAATAGTATGTACCTGGTTAGAGGTCTGCATGCATAGTGCTCAGCATATTGTAGGTGTACTTGCATTAGTGGCTAGGCCATTCTATAAGTACATGACTAGTAATTGGAATGATTAAAGTGCTGCAAACACAGTGCATGGTAAATTTATAAGTGCTTAGGTATTGGCGGAGTGATAGGATAAGTAGCCAGTGCTGGATGGGTGATTGAAAAAGTGTGTAGGACAGACAGGATGATTCTTAGACTGCATAGGTACTAACTGGATACTTACAAGAGTGTATCAATAGTATGTAGCTGGTTAGAGGTCTGCATGCATAGTGCACAGAATATTGTAGGTGTACTTGTGTTAGTGGCTAGGCCATTCCATAAGTACATGACTAGTAACTGGAATGATTACAGTGCTGCAAACAGAGTGCATGGTGAACTTTATAAGTGCTTAGGTATTGGAAGAGTGATAGGATAAGTAGATAGTGGTGGTTAAGTGATTGAAGAAGTGCATGGGACTGACAGGTGGATTCCTAGGCTGCATGGGTACTACCTGGGTATTTACAGGAGTGTACCAATAGTATGCACCTGGTTAGAGGTCTACATGCATTGTGCACAGAATATGGTAGATGTACGTGTGTTAGTGGCTAAGCCATTCCATAAGTACATGACTAGTAATTAGAATGATTACAGTGCTGCAAACAGTGCATGTTGAATTTATAAGTGCTTAGGTATTGGCGAAGTGAAAGGATAAGTAGATAGTGCAGGATGGATAATAGGAGAAGTGCATGAGACAGACAGGAGGATTCCTAGACTGCATAGGTACTAACTGGGTATTTAGAAGTGTGTATCAATAGTATGTAGCTGGTTAGAGGTCTGCATGCATAGTGCACAGCATATTCTAGGTGTACTTGTGTTAGTGGCTAGGCCATTCCATAAGTACATGACTAGTAACTAGAATGATTACAGTGCTGCAAATAGAGTGCATGGTGAACTTTATAAATAATTACAGTGCTGCAAGCAGAGTGCATGGCAAATTTATAAGTGCTTAGTTATTGGCGGAGTGATAGGATAAGTAGATAGTGCTGAATGGGTGATTGGAGAAGTGCATGGGACAGAAAGGAGGATTCCTAGACGGCATGAGTACTAACTGGGTTTTTAGAAGAGTGTATCAATAGTATGTAGCTTGTTAGAGGTCTGCATGAATAGTGCACACAATATTGTAGCTGTACTTGTGTTAGTGATTAGGCCATTCCGTAAGTACATGACTAGTAACTAGAATGACTACAGTGCTGCAAACAGAGTGCATGGTGAATTTATAAGTTCTTAGGTATTGGTGGAGTGATAGGATAAGTAGATAGTGGTGGATAAGTGATTGGAGAAGTGCATGGGACTGACAGGAGGATTCCTAGGCTGCATGGGTACTACCTTGATATTTACAGAAGTGTACCAATAGTATGTACCTGGTTAGAGGTCTTCATACATTGTGCACAGAATATTGTAGGTGTACTTGTGTTAGTGGCTAGGCCATTCTATAAGTAAATGACTAGTAATTGGAATGCTTACAGTGCTGTAAACAGAGTGCATGTTGAATTTATAAGTGCTTAGGTATTGGCGGAGTGATAGCATAAGTAGAGAGTGCTGGAGAGGTGATTGGAGAAGTGCATGGGACAGACAGGAGGATTCCTAGAGTGCAGGGGTACTAAATGGGTATTTAGAAGAGTGTATCAATAGTATGTAGCTGGTTAGAGGTGTGCAAGCATACTGCACAGACTATTGTAGCTGTACTTGTGTTACTGGCTAGGCCATTCCATAAGTACATAACTAGTAACTCGAATGATTACTGTGCTGCAAACAGAGTGCATGGTGAATTTATAAGTGCTTAGCTATTGGCGGAGTGATAGGATAAGTAGATAATGCTGGATGGGTGATAGGAAAAGTGCATAGGACAGACAAGAGGATTCCTAGACGGCATGAGTACTAACTGGGTATTTACAAGAGTGTATCAATAGTATGTAGCTGGTTAGAGGTCTCCATGCATAGTGCACACAATATTGTAGCTGTACTAGTGTTACTGGCTAGGCCATTCCATAATTACATGACTGGGTTATTGCAGGAATGAATCAGTAGTCTGCAGGGGGTTAGGGGACTGCATAGATTGTGCACATTTGACTGTAGCACTGCGTGTCTTAATGCCTGAATCATTGTATATGTGCATGCATTGTGACTTGATAGTTAGAGTGCTGGTAGTTGACAGCAGAGTGAGGTTATAAGTGCTTGAGTTTTGGCACAGTGATTAGATAAGGACATGATGCTGTTAGGATAATTGCAGGAGTGCACAAAGAGTGACAGAGTGATTGGCGCACTGCATGGCGACTACCTGGGTTTTTGCAGGAGTGGATCAGTAGTCTGCAGGGGGTTAGGGGACTGCATAGATTGTGAACATTTGACTGTAGCACTGAGTGTCTTAATGCCTAAGTCATTGTAGAAGTGCATGGATAGTGACTGGATACTTAGAGTGCTGGTAGTTGACAGCAGGATGAGTTTATAAGTGCTTGTGTCTTGGCACAGTGATTATATAAGGACATGGTACTGGCTGAATGATTAGAGTATTGCAAGGAGACCACCTGAGGAAATACATAAGGCTTGGGTATTGACAGAGGTATTTAATTAGTACATGCTACTGGTAGATGACTCAAGAACTGCATTATGAGTGACAGAGTGATTGGTGGACTGTATGGTTAGTACCTGAGGTATTTAAGACAATAATGAGCAGTGAGTAGGTGGTTAGAGGTTTGTATGGATAGTGCAAAGGTGAATGTAGTAGTGGATGGATAGTGTTTGCATAGGTTAATCTTACCTTTACAGTAGTAGATATCAATATATTCTAAACAAATTTTCCAGTTGTTTTTTATAATTTCAATTTTAAAAACTTTCAAACTTTAGAATTAAGGTCTGTAAAAGAGAAGAAAAAATACAGTTATAATATATAATATTATTATTTTAAGAACACAACATAATTTTAGCATTATAATAAATTATTTAGTTTGCATTTTTTGCTGTTCTTAGAATATATTGAATTTCACTATAGATAGTGATTTCAATGTTACTCATCATATAACAGCGGGCAAAAAAAACAATCAATAAGATTGTTTAAAAAAACAAATCTATGTCAAAAATATTTTCAACATAGTCAACTATCTCTGCACCTTGCGTAAAAAAACATCCTCAATAACATTGCATATAATACAAATATCATATATATAAAATGCTTCTTTCTAAGAGAATTTTGTAACTACAATATGAAAGAACAGAAACAATAATTTATTCAGCAATTCTTCATAACTTCCAGATACTCTAAATGATGTTCTTTAAAACATTTGATGTCAGAATATTCCAGAAAAACTGCTCAATTCATATTAATATCTTTCCTCTAGGCCAAATGATATTCCTGAAATCCTTTATACTGAAATTGTCCAAAGTAATCTCATTAATACATATTAACATATTCCCAATAGGCCGAATTATGTTCTTAGAACTTTGGCTTTAAAAATATTAGGTATGAATTTAGTAATTTGTTAGGCAAGCGATATCTAAAAATCAAATGAGCATCATTACGATATGTCCATCCTTTATTGCATTTGAAATAGACAGTGTAATGTCCAGATGTTGTAGAAGGTCCATCGTGGAAAATAATTGCTACTGCTACAAAAGTTCTTCCTGATATTGATAGTTGACTTGCTACAACATTTTTAATTAAAGTTTCCAATTTTCTTCCATCTGCTCTACAACGTTGCATCATTAAAATTATATATTGTCCAAATCTTTGTATAAATAATGTTGATAACATTTCTGATTTGCATTGGCTACACTCCATGTTTTGATTAGCTGATTTAACTAATTTGTTGAAAGACACTGTTTTACAATTTGGTATTGTCAAATATATGAATCTTTCAATGTCTATGTTAGTGGTGGAAGTAAATGTACAATTTTCACATTCATGTTCCCATCTATAACGAAGCCCAAACAGATTTTCAATTTCTATTCCTTCATCTTCCAATACTGCAAGCATATACATTAGAAATTCCTGAGCATCTTGTTGCACATTCTGTGTAAATTGCGAAGAACCAGAACATATATCCAGAAGATTTTGAATATCAGAAACACTTTGGATTTTACTTTTATCAGTTGTCAATTTTTCAAAAATAGAATGCAACAAGGAACAAAGCCTTTTTTCTCGATTCTTCATAATTTACTGTTGGAGATTTTCTAGAAAAAATACAACATGCACCACTACATTAGCATAGCAGTTGATACCTGAACTATTTTATAACTGATATCCTACAATCTCTTCAATAGTGTCTGTTGGACTTGGCCCTTTTTGCAGGGTCACCCCTGAACTTTTTGCCTTCCTCCTATATTTTTCTGACCGGTATTTGGCTGTTTTATGACTCTGGGCATTTTACCACTGCTGATCAGTGCTAAAGTGCATATGCTCTCCCTATTATAAATTGATGTATGGATTAGTGATTCCATGATTGGCTGGTTTGGTTTACTTGTCAGACCTTAGTACACTGCACCAGGAGTACCCAGGGCTTGTAAATCCAAATGCTGATGGTGGTGGGCTTGCAGCACTGGTTGTGCCACCCACAGAAGCAGCCTGTAAAAGTGTGTCCAAGGCCTGCCATTGCAGAGCTTGTGTGCAGTTTGGTACTGCCATGCTGACTGGGCAAGTGCACCCACTTGCCAGTCCCTAAACCTTCCCTTTTCTGCATATTCCCTTTTCTGCATATTAGTCACCCCTATGGTAGGCCCAAGGGCAGGGTGCATTGTAAGTATAAGGAAGGACATGCCCTGGTGTGTGTAGCATGTCCTAATAGTGAACTACAGCCATTTTCGTTTTTCACTATTGAAAGGCTACCTGTTCTCCAAAGGCCAGAATGGGCAGGTTCATTATTACATCCTATAATCCTAACTGACTCAGGGAACATGGGTAGAAATTCAAATTTAGTATGCCTGAACTCGGAATGGTAAAATACATCTTTTAGTGAAGTTGGTTTTAATATTCTGTGTTTGAAAATACCACTTTTAGAAAGTAGGTATTTTCTTGCCTAACCATCCAAACCTGCCTCTGCTAGGTTGTGTATTCCTTGTCTGGAGTTTGAGTGACAGGGGCTGGGGGATTCCAGGAGACAGGGTGACTCAGCCCAGGGGTGAATAAAGAGATCTGCATCTAGATGGGAGTGAGGAGTTGCACCTGGGACCTGAATAGGGCTGTGCCTTCCCTCCACAATGCTGGCTCTATCTCCTGTGGTGCGTCTGATATCTTTGCCCTGCTCTCTGAAAGGAAAGAAGGAGTCATGTAAACAAAGTGCTCCAGGACTGACCAGAACTGGTTTGGACTAGGCAAAGGCCTCTCTGCCTTCAGAGAACAAAGATAAACTTAGTATAAAAGAGGGGTCCCAAACCCCAGAGAATTAGATCACTTTTGGACAACAAGAAGAAACCTTTGCTGAGGAGAGGAACCAGAAGAAACTGAGGAGAGACTTTCCCTAAGCTAAAGTGCTGCTTGGGGGATTGGCCAGCAGTGGTTGACTGACTGCCAAAGAAAGGAGAAAGGAACTTTGGGTGCTTTATTTCAACTTGTAAAAGATCTCCAAGGGAGAGAAGAGCTTGCCTCCTGCTGAAGTCTCAGAGACAACAGACTTCAACCCCCAGCTCCTCAAGAGTTCTTTGGAAGTGCCTGCAGTTGTTTGGGCCTTCTGAGGGACTGCGTGTCGCAAGGAGCTGGAAACGTCTCACAACAAAGAAGAAGCGTGCCACCGTCGCAGCTGCTGTGGTCGCATCGAGGATGTCGCCGCTGTAGCTGTCGCATTGCTCTGCATCACAAGAAGCATCTCGCAATGAAGAAGAAGCGTATCACCATCGCAGCCACTGCCGTCGCATCACAGAACAAGGGTGTCGCCACTGTAGCTGCCGCATTGCAACGCAGAACCGCCTCGCATCCATGTAGAAGTGTGCCGCCGTCGAAGCCGCTGTCGTCGCATCACTGAACAAGGGTGTCGCCGCTGCAGCTGTCACATCGAGTGGAAGCGCCTCGCATCGTCGGAGAAGAGTGTCGCCGCCAGAGGCGCTGTCTTTGCATCACGGAAAAAGGGTGTCGCCGCTGCAGCTGACGCATCGAGTCGAGACTTCTCGCAACATTGGAGAAGCGTGCCGCAGCATGAAGAAGACGACATCTTTATTTCTCTGCACCAAAAATGTCATCCCATCACGGTGTTGCTCGCCGCATCACCCCGGAAGCGCAGTAAGGAATCAGCGCATCACCATTGTTGCAACACTTTTGTTGCCCTGCGTGTCGCATCCAAAGGTACATTGACTCAAAGTGTCGCATTTTAAGATCTAAAAAGAACAAAGCCAATTCTACCATTTTAAGTGCAGTATTGAAGATTTTTTTAATTAATTTTTTTATTGAGCAGTGCCAAATGGAAGAAAAAGACATGACTTCAAAGCATATAAGCAATCCATCAGAGACTATCAACAAAAAACATCCCAGACCTTTAAGAACTTCTTTGTTGCCCCCACCCGTTTAGCATAAGCTTCCTCGAAGCATTTTGTTCGATTCATTTTACACATCCATTTCTCAAATAATGGTATCGTCTCGGATTTCCAATTTTGTAAAATCAATGAACGAGCGACTAACATCATAATTACAAGAAAATGAGCATGAGAATCTGAAAAAAACATATCCTTAGTACTTATGCCGAACATAACGATTTCTGGAGAAGGTTTACACAATTGTTCTATCGCTTCACTAAAATAAGAAAATATTTGCTCCCAGAAAACACATAATTTTGGACAAGATTCTTTTAAAACTGTTGTTCCTGCTTATGAACTTTTAACTCTGCTTATTTGCACATGTTTGACCAATGCCATATTTGCACAGTGTTCTAAATCGTTTTAAATATCTCATACTGTTGTACCTCTGTTAACTGCTGCCTCGCCTGCTTCGCTGCCCCTGACCCCGTTCCGTCACGGCTGGTGCCGATTGAGCGGAGGGTCGTCGGGGCTAGTACTCACTTCCGGCTGTACCGGACATTGCAGGTTAGCGTTCTAGCCTCGCACGCCTCGCACGCCCCCCTCGCTATTTAATCTGACTGAGGGCGCGGACGCGCGCAGCGCTGCTTAGTATACGAGGCTATTGCTAGGTATTTTATCTCCTCCAGCCAATCTAGCTGCGGAAAGCATTCTTTTAAAACTGTTGTTCCTGCTTATGAACTTTTAACTCTGCTTATTTGCACATGTTTGACCAATGCCATATTTGCACAGTGTTCTAAATCGTTTTAAATATCTCATACTGTTGTACCTCTGTTAACTGCTGCCTCGCCTGCTTCGCTGCCCCTGACCCCGTTCCGTCACGGCTGGTGCCGATTGAGCGGAGGGTCGTCGGGGCTAGTACTCACTTCCGGCTGTACCGGACATTGAAGGTTATCGTTCTAGCCTCGCACGCCTCGCATGCCCCCCTCGCTATTTAATCTGACTGAGGGCGCAGACGCGCGCAGCGGCGCGCCGGTGGCGTGCCAAAGGCAAGCCCGTCCGCGCTAAGTCCGCTGCACGCTGCCAGTCCCCCTGTGCCTTTTTTCTAATATGCCAACATATACACGGGAGGGGCTTCTTTCCTATCGGGATCATTCAGTCTGCATGCCCCACCTCTTTCATCCTGGCTCTTCTATGGTGCAATGCCCTCACTGTGGCTTCGCGACTACTGAGACCTTCTTACCCCCTGACAAGTTAACACACCTTAAGGTGTTTAGCTTGAACTGTAGGTCCCTGGTCAGTCACTATGAGGATATCTACGACCTTTTAGCTGACCAGATTCCTGACCTATTGTTTCTTACGGAAACATGGCTAACTAAAGATACTCTAGCCATCCCGACTCTGTCCCTTCCACCAGGATACTTAATACAAATTCAGAATAGACCTGTAAAGAGAGGGGGTGGTCTAGCAGTGATCTTTAAATCCTCTTTTTCCTGCTCGCTCTCCCCGGCGAATATAGTGGACTGTGAGAGCTCTCTTTTCAAGATTAAGATCCTGGATACCTTCACTCTAACCGGGCTCCTGATTTACCGCCCTCCTGGCCCTGTAAGTTCCTTTCGGGAATCCCTGTTGGCCACTGTCTCTACTATGACTCTGAATTCCGCTAACTTTAGCCTATTGGGAGACTTAAACCTTCACTTTGAATGCAGTGAGACCACCACGGTGAGAGGCCTCCTGGATGATTTAGAAGCATGCCAACTTACACAGCTTGTTAAAGGGCCCTCTCATGCAGCAGGCCACTTATTGGACCCAGTGTTTTCAAACATTCCGGCTATTATCGCCTTCCTTCCAAGTCCTCTTAGTTGGACGGACCACTATTTGGTTCATATTTCCATTAAGGTAGCTGATAATTTCAAAAGACAGCCCCCTCCTCCTATCCCAAGGCACCCATGGCACAAACTAGACAGTAGTCTGTTTATAGACAACTTGAAAACCACGTGCCCTGCCTGGTCGGTGAATCTGGAGGAAGCAGATGCCGCATACAGAGAGTGGATTAATAAATCTCTAGACCAGCTGATTCCCGTGACACTGTCCAAGTCCAAACGTGGACATTCTCATCTCTGGTATTCAGAGACACTTGCTGGAAAAAAAAAGCAATGTAAGCTGCTTGAACGCGCCTGGAGAAAATCTTATGACCCCCCAAGCCAAAATTAAATTCAGGTCTGCAACTAAAATGTACCATAAACTAATAAAAAAAGCTAAGGCTAGATACTATACTGACATGATCCTGTCAAGTGCAAATCAATCTAAAACAATAGTTTCTATGGTAAAAGACATGACTAATCTACCAGAAGGCCCCAGTAAGATGATTACTTCCAATGCTCACTGTAATGAGATTGCCACCTTCTTTATAAATAAAGTACAGGGTATTTATAAGTCCTTTCCCTTGACTGACGCAAGCCCCGATCCTACCATAGTCGAGACCCTACAAGATCTTCCACATTCTCTCCGCACCCTTCCATCTATTTCAGCGGACCAGATGGATAGGCTGACTGTAAAAATTAAATCCGGATCCCCTGAGGATCCTGTAAAACCTGAAATGGCGCGACTTCATAAGGATCCCATTCTGTTAGAGGGTTTGAATCTGATCAATAAAACCCTGGATTCAACCACAATACCTAGATCCTGGAAGCATGCTAAGGTCATCCCTCTATTAAAAAAACCCTCTTTGGATCCTTCCAAGCCAGAAAATTTCCGACCGATTTCCTTGCTACCTTATCTATCCAAGATAGCGGAATCTCATGTAAATTCCATTTTGATTAACTATCTTGAGGCCAATGGAATTTTAGACGACTCCCAAAATGGTTTTCGGGCGAATCATAGTACAGAATCGGCCCTATTAGGCGTTACAGAACAACTGAGGGAGGTACAGGACCAAGGTGGTACAGCGGCACTGGTCCTGTTGGACCTGAGTGCAGCATTCGACACGGTCTCCCATGAGATACTCTTAAGAAGACTGTGGGAGATCGGGGCTTGAGATGGAGCCTTAGAGTGGTTCGTTTCATTTCTGACAGACCGCTCCTTCCAGGTCCATGCTCCACCGTATAAATCAGGAAGGTTTCCGCTATGTTGTGGTGTTCCCCAGGGGTCCGCACTTAGCCCCACTCTATTTAATGTGTACGTCCGCCCCCGGCCGTACTGGCCAGAGCTCGTAACATCAAATTAACATCTTATGCGGACGACACACAGTTTATCTTCTCCTTCTCCAGTGATACCAACGCCGATAAAATTAAATTCCAGGAAGATCTATCGGCCATTGCAAACTGGATGACTGAAAATCGTCTCCAGCTTAATTCATCCAAGACGGAGGTACTACTGGTTGGAAAGGAGATTCAAAAATGGGACGATCAGTGGTGGCCGTCTGCATTGGGCCCTGCACCCACCCCTAAGAAGGAAGTCAAAAACTTGGGTATTATGGTCGATAACCGACTAGACCTTGATTCCCACACCAAAAAGGTGGCAGGCATGTGCTATGGCCGTCTACGGTCTTTGAGACCCATTTTGGGTTTTTTCGAACCCCAAGTCCGTCAGATGATCATTCAGGCCATGGTGCTGTCGAACATTGACTATTGCAATGTCCTCATGCTGGGCTCCAATCAATCCACGATTTATAGGCTTCAAAGAGCTCAGAATGCGCTCGGTTTGCCAAAAAACTGTCACATCTCCCCCATCCTTCATCGTCTGCACTGGTTGCCTGCAAAGCAGCACATTCAATTCAAGGCACTTTGCCTCATTCATAAAATTCTCTATGCCTCGGGTCCCAAAATTCTGCAAAATCTAAGTTCTCTATATGTCCCTACTCGGGCTCTCCGTTCTGCAGATCTGTCTCTGGCCCACATTCCTAAGATTCGGAGGAGCAGAGCAGGAGGCCGATCCTTCAGATATTTGGCCCCGAAATTGTGGAACACAATCCCGCTTGAAAACATTTATTTGATACCTCTGGATAGATTTTGTTTAAGGCTGCAGGAGTGTAATAAAGCATCCAATTTGCCAAGAATGCCATTCTTTTATAATTGGCAGCACGCAAAGCCTTATTACCAAAAATTGAAATTCTTTGCCAATCTTGAATGGAAAAAACACATTTTGTATTGATTTTAATTTTTTCCAAAATCTTAGATACCAGAGGGGATTCATCCTGATGATTCAATATATGATACCAATTACCTACGCCGGTTAGTCTTGCGACATAAAGTGCCGAAGCAATATTACTGGGAGGAGTACCAAGGACTATATTATATTTTTTCGAAAAGTTAATTATTTGAATATATTCAAAAAAAGAAAGTCTATTCGAGCCAGAGGATCTCGCCTGGGCTTCCTCCCAAGTAATTGCCCTCCCTTGAATGCCTAATTTACTCAGAATCCCCAATCCAGATTCATTCAATTTTCTCATTTGTGTCGAATGCATATATAATCCTAACTCGCAGCATTCAATCAATTTAAGTGAAAAATAACCAGACAAACCTCTTTGTTTAAAAAACAAACATAAACGATTAGAAAAATCAATTAGAGTCTTATAACGGGTTTTTTGGGCAATTTTGAAGTTTTCAAAAAGATCGGAAGTTGCATCCCAGCTTCTTGAGTCATTAAATTTAAAAAAAAGTTGTCGAGCGAATAGGGTTTGGATAGAAAACATGTCATGCAGTCACAAAGTGCCGCTTCGTAGTGTAAACGAATATTCGGTAAAGAAAGTCCTCCCATATTAATATCAAGTTGTAAAATTGGAAGCTGAACTCTAGGATTCTTTTTGTTCCATATAAAACTTCTAATCATAGTATCAATTTGTTTAAAAAAACTAACGTTAAGTTTAATCAGGACATTAATAAATAAAAAAAACAAGAGAGGTAGAATAGAAATTTTAATTAAAGCTATTCGACCCACCAAAGTAAGAGGAAGATTGGACCATTTAGCCAAAAGATTAGCGATCTTATCGCAGGTTGCTTCATAATTATTTTTTAATAAATCTCTGTAGTGTGTTGTAACGAAAATCCCTAAATATCTAACTGGGTCGATTTTCAACGCCTGGGATTTTAATTCTTCCGGTAGACAATCGACCTCCGTATTTAACATCAAAATCTCAGTTTTAGCTGTATTTATTTTATACCCTCTGATTTGTTCGAACTTTTGAAATTCTGCGAGAGTAGATTGAATATTTAATTTTTCCGGATCTAAATAAAGAATAGTGTCGTCTGCGAAAAGTTTTATTTTAGTCATCCCTGCAATAGGGGCTCTAATATTCCTATTTGAACGTAAACTAATTGCTAAAGGTTCTATAAAAAAAGTAAACAAAAGAGGTGACAAAGGGCATCCCTGCCTAGTTCCACGATTAATTTTAACCGTGCCTGCTTCACCCCCATTGATTATAATCAGTGCCTGAGCTTCCGAATAAATATTTTTAATCATCGTTATTATAGATGATGGAAAGCCAAACCTTAAAAGTGCAAAAAATAAAGAGTCCCAATTAACTAAATCGAAGGCCTTTTCAGCATCCACCATCGCTATGCAAGCAGAAGTCTTATTACTATTAAAATAATCGAGAGCTTGAATCAAAAAGCGGGTATTAGTTGACATCATTCTTCCTGCAATGAACCCTGTTTGATCGCCATGAATCACTTCCTTGGCTGCCGGGGTCAAACGCAGGGCCAAAATCTTCATAAAAAATGTATAATCTGCATTCAGTAAACTAATTGGACGATAAGAGTTAACATTGTTAGATGGTTTACCCTTTTTTACGAAACTTACAACTATAGCTTTTTTAAATTCTGAAGGAATTATGCCCCCCATTTTTATATAATCAAGCAACTTAACCAGAAAAGGAGTTAACTCTTTCCAAAAAGTTTTTAAAAATTCATTGGGGAGTCCATCCTCACCACATGCTTTAGCTGACGCTGAAGATTTTATGACTTTCTCAATCTCAGGTGCAGTTATTTGAATTTGAAGTGTTGACACCAAGCTATCAGATGATTTGGGAACAAGAAGAGAATCAAAATAGCTCTCAATCAGCTCTTTATTTATTGGATTATTAAGGGTATAAATTTGTTGATAATGATCAACAAATATACGAGCAATCGCTGCTCTATCAGTGGTTCTTAAGTGTGATTGGTAATCTAATATTTCCCTTATGCATGCAGATTCTTTACGAGCTCTTGTAGAAGAGGCAAGCATCTTCCCCACCATTTGACTTTCCTCATTTTCTGCTGGTAAGTCTGAGAGCAGTTAATTTCCTCTAAAACAAAGAAGTCCCTGAACTCCTTCCTTGCTTGATCGAACCTAGAATAATTTAAAGTGCTGCCTGCATTAGCAGCATCAATTACTGATTGTTGAAGTTGTGCTATCTTATCTCGACGTTCCTTAGATTTATTAGCCATAATAGCATCTCTCCTCGTGCTGAAGTTTTGAACCCCCCCAAACAGAAAAAATATCAGCTGTTCCTTCATTTATTAAAAAATATTCATTTATCCAAACTCGAAATTTACTAATCCACACTGGGTCATGTAGCAGAAGCCGGTCCAGCTGCCACTTGGACCTGCCTCTCCCAGCCAGATCCAGTTCGACATCTACTAAAACATAAGAATGATCGGAGAATGCATTGGGGCCTATACTTGCATCTTTTAAATTAAAGGAGGGAGACATTAATAAGAAGTCTATACGTGATGCGGTTTTATATTTACAAGAGAAACAAGTATACTGCCGAGTGGCAGGATTTAAAACCCGCCAGGGATCGATTAAATAAAGATCTTGAATCAGAGCGTCCCAAAGCTTCTTTGTTTTGGGTTTTAATTGTTTTTTCCCTCTATTAGAGGTATCAAGCTTTAAATTCTGAATATAGTTAAGTCCCCGCCTAGAACTATTCGACCCGGAGCCCCCATCAATAATTTATAAAGTGTGGATAATGCAGTGTCATCATCGAAAATTGACCCATAATAGTTTACAAAATTTAGAATCTGATTATTATGTGAAACTTGTACCCAGAGCCATCTCCCAAAGGGATCTCTTTGTTCATGAAGAAAAACCCAATCAAAATCACGAGAAAAATAGATCGCTAGCCCTCGCATAGCAACTCCAGCAGAAGCAAAAAAGGCTCTCGAAAATATTCCTGGAATAAAATAATTAGGAATATTAGTTTTTAAATGAGTTTCCTGTAGATAAAGAATTTGGGGTTTTAAAGTAGCTAGCCATCTAATCAAACCTCCATATTTACGTTTATTCAGAATTCCATTAACGTTAATTGACACAACTCGACAATTGCTAGCTGGAATCATTTTTGTTATTTGCAGAAAATAAATAAATTGGAGAACATTCTAATCTACCATAAATTACCAGTGTAGTCCCTGACATGATATCCCAACAGCCCCTGCTCAAATTTCTTTTAGAACCCTTGCCCCCACTAACCATCCCCACCCAAACCAGACCCTCCCTAAACCCACCAGGAATTATGGAATTGCCCGCTGACCATAATTCCCTCCCCCTGAACATATATTGGTGCCCTGATATTGCACCACCCAGTGGACTCACCACCCCCCGTGAGAGAAAAAAACGAGAAAAAAAAAGCAGGCCCCAGAGACCAAAAACCAGAAGGAGCAAGCAAACCAACTATCTATACAGTCAATATAACTTAGCAGCAGCCAAGCCATATGACATATGACAAATATAATGATTCTACACGGTTATTGTTTTAAGCAGTTCCTGAGCTTCATCTAGGCGAGTGAACAGATGGAATTTGCCATGAACGAGGACTTTGAGCTTCGATTGTTGAGCAATCAAGGCTTGAGCCCCTTGAGCCTTGAACAAAAATAAAAGCTTGACAAACTCCTTTCGTCTTTTTGCCGCCGTTACAGACATGTCTGAAAAGATTCTACATCTTCCTCCATTTTCCGTTTCGAATTGACGAGCCTGAATTGCTGCCGAGAGGATTTTTTCCTTTATTTGAAAATAGGCAAAATTCACGAGAATAGTACGAGGAAATTTTGCGATAGGAGGAAGATAAGCAGGAACTCGATGAGCCCTGGTCAAAGTTAAGTCGCCAGCAAAATTTGGAAGCACAGTTTTTTTTATGTTTAAAACGTTTTTATTGAAACAAAACAAACCATGGGGGAGGGGGATAGGAGGCAGGATACATGGAATACAGTCAAAGAAGAAGGGATGCATCTCCAGAGGGTTGGCAATAGGTGGCGCGGTGGCTCAGAGGGAAGAACACAGTAACTGAACGCTAGAATTACAAGCTGTGGAGTCCCACGCGCGTATCCGACACCCCAAAGCTGAGCAAGAGCATCCCCCCCCATCAACACCTCAACAGAACACAATCCCCCCCCTCCCATCCCCCACCCCCCCAGCAACAAAACAACAACACTCCCCCCTCCCCCCCGTCCTATGGTCCCGCATCAAAGTAGCCCTAACCAGAAAGCCCCGCTCCCCCCCCCCTCCCCGGGGGTCCCCATCTCACATGTGAGCTAGTCCGCCGGGGTCACCGGCGGCCTCAGCCTGAGAAGCCTAAGGTACCTCGGGCAGGTGAGCTCCCGGAATTCAGTGGACAGCAGCGCTAGAAAGGGTTGCCATAGCTCTTCAAATTGGTCTATCTCCCCCGCCACCGTGAGCGACAGCTTCTCCATCCCCAGCACATGCCAGAGCCTATGCAACCAACCGGTGATGGAGGGGACGGTGGATGTGCGCCAGTGGATCAGAATGTTCTGAACCGCAGACCCCAACGCTATTGCAATCTGCCTACCCCTGCGGGACTTCAGTGGGTACATTAGGTCATTGGGGAGGCCCAGCAGGACATACGCCGGGAGTCGCGGCAGCTCTATCCCAAAGTGCTCATCCACCTCGTCCAAGACTTCTTTCCAGTAGGCGGTCAGCACTGGGCAATCCCATAGAATGTGTGTAAGGGTACCTTCCTGCCCGCAGCTCCGCCAGCACCCCTTGTCAGTGTGTTTATGCATTTCATACAGTCTCTCCGGGGTGTAGTACCAGTATGTGGACACCTTAGTGAATGTCTCCGTAAGGCCCGTGTGATATGCAGAGTGCCGAGCCCGATACGCAATTTTGTCCCATTCCTTGTGGCTGAGTGTCCTACCCAATTCCCTGTGCCAGCGCTCCCTCCCCGGGTTGTAGTAGTGAAACGGCGGGGGTTGTAGGTGTTTGTACAGATCAGTGATCAGTTTAGCGTCGGAGGTCCGAGTAGCCAACCACCGCTCGTACGGTGTAAGTAGACGGGCAGCGGTGGCACGCACCTGAGGCTGGAGGGCCCAATGCCGAACCTGCATGTAGCGCAATCTGTCCAGCTCCGTCAGGCCGAACTCCTGGCGGAGTTGCTGAAAAGGAACCACGCCTTCTGGGCCATAGATCTGGCAGAGTGCCCTGCAGCCCGCCCGTACCCAGTGGGAGAAAACCCCCGGCTCCATCCCTGGGGAGAAGTCCGGGTTGCCCGTAATGGGCGTGAGCGGCGAAGGGAAGGTGGTAAGGCCCCGGGTCTCGCAAACCGCGTCCCACACACGCAGGGGGACCCGCGTAACAAAGGAAGCGTAAAGATTAGGGGCGCGATGCGTGCGGCGCAAGAACGGAACCTCTTGTAAGGTGCGGCCCGCCACTGCCTGGTCCTGGAAGAGCCAATGTTTGTCGGACTCCCACCTGCTCCACTCCACCAGATAGCGAAGCTGTGCCGCCTGAAAGTACTTACGGAGGTCCGGAATGCCGAGACCCCCCGCTTCCGGAGCAAGCGTGGAGAGGACCCTCTTCATGCGTGGCCTGCGGCCCTGCCAGACAAAGCGGGAGATGTCAGCCTGCATTTGTCGGATCCAGCCCACCGGGGGTTGGAGCGGAAGGGCTCGGAAAAGATATAGTATCTGGGGCAGCACCGTCATTTTGACCGCCGCGATTCGCCCCAGCCAGGACAGCAGGCCTTTGTTCCATCGGCCAAGCTCGTCCTTGATCTTCCTGCTGAGGGAGGCATAATTGGCCGTAACCATCTCCGATAATGTAGGCGCCAGCAGGATCCCCAGGTACGGCACCGTGGACGAAGACCACTGCATGGGGAAGAGCCGTTGAAGATCCCTCCTGGTTTCCACAGCCAGAGACACGTCCAATGCCATCGACTTGCTCATATTCATTTTGAAGCCGGCCACCCCCGCAAAGGCGTCCAACTCTCGGAGGCAAGCAGGCAGCGACCTCCTAGGGTCGTCCAAAGTCAGCAGGACATCATCCGCGTAGAGACTGACGGTGTGGACGTACTGGCCCATCCGGACCCCGACAGCATCCGGGTTATTACGGATCCTCTGAGCAAAAGGCTCCATGTAGAGGGCAAACAAGAGCGGCGAGAGAGGGCAGCCCTGCCGCGTGCCGCGCTCGATGGCGAAGCCACCAGAGCTACACCCGTTTACCCGCACCGACGCTGAAGGATGCTTATAGCAATTAAATACCATGGTGCGGAACTTATCGCCGATTCCCAGTTTTTGGAGGACCCGCTCAAGATACGGCCAGTGAACCCTGTCGAAGGCCTTCTCCGCATCAACGGACAACAACATCCGCTCCCCCGAGATCCTGGAGGCCTTCTCCAGAACATGCGTCACCCTCTTGGTGTTGTCAACCGTCTGTCTACCGGGCACAAAACCAGCCTGGTCCGCCTCCACCAGGTCGGGGAGGTGTGGACCCAGCCTGGATGCGAGAATCCCCGTGTACAACTTGAGGTCGACATTTAGGAGCGAGATGGGCCGGTACGAACCGCAGAGGGCCCGGTCCTTCCCAGGCTTCGGGATTACCGCGACCGTCGCCCTCAGGAGATCCGGAGGGATGGCTCCCGGTTCGGAGAAAGAGTTAAACAGCCGCGTAAGAACAGGGGCCACGGTCGTGCAAAAAGTCTTGTAGAATAGCGACGTGTACCCGTCCGGGCCCGGGGCCTTGCCATGTTTCAGCCGCGCGATAGCCGAAATCACTTCCTCCACATGGATGTCCCGCTCCAGGTGGTCCGCCTGGGCCGGGTCCAGTGCCGGGAGGGTCACCGACTCCAAATAGCTATCGGCATCCCGTGGCGAGGAGGGCTCCTCAGCATACAGCGCCTCGTAGAAGCCGCGGAAAGTCTCCGCTACCTCCGCGTCCCCTGAGACAACCCCCCCGTCCGCACCCACCAGTTCTTTCACAACGCTGCGCTGTTGCGCGACCCGGAGCCGGTGTGCTAGGAGCTTGCCACATCTGTCCCCCCCAGTGTAGTAGGCATGTTTCAAGCGTAAGGCGGCGTACTCCGCCCTATCAAGATCCAGAGCGGAGAGGAGCTTCCTCGCTGCCTTCAGCTGCCTCCATACCCTCGGCGCTCCCGTACGGCGGTGGACCTGCTCAAGCTCCCGGACTTGGGCTGTCAACTCATCCCTCTTCAGTTGCCGCTCCTTATTCTCGGCTGCAGAGATAGAGATGAATTCCCCCCGTAGGACGGCCTTCAGTGCCGCCCACTGTGTCGCCTGCGAAGTGTCAGTGTTGCTGTTGTGAGTGAGATAGTCCTGTATGACCTCCCCGACGCGTTGTACCACCGATTTTTTGTGTAGAAGTGTGTCCCGGAGGCGCCACGCCCCCCGAGAGGGGGAGGCCGCCGGCCACCGGAAAACGCCGGTGACTGGAGAGTGGTCAGACAGGGTCAGGACCCCGATGTCCGCCGCCGTGGCAGCGGCACGCAGCGGTCCACTCACCAAGAGATAGTCCAGCCGTGAGTAGGTGCGGTGTGCGTGCGAGAAGAAAGAGTAGTCCCTATCCATGGGGTGCAGGGAGCGCCAGAGATCGTGCAAGTCCATTTCCGCAATCCGGGCCTTCCCGGCCTGGGACAGTTCCCCCGTCTGCGGAAAGCGCTGCGCCGATCTGTCCATCCCAGAGTCAAAGACAATGTTGAGATCCCCGCCCAAGATAATGTGTCGGTCCGGGGAAGCAGTGACATCCACCAGCGCGGAATCTAGGAAGCGCTCTTGATGCTCGTTTGGGCTATAAACGGAGCCAACCGTAAATGCTATGCCTCCCAGGCGCATGCGATACGCAAGGAGCCTCCCCTTCTGTTCAGCACACTTATGCAACACCTCCCCCCGAAAGGAGCTCGCTAGGAGAATGGCCACCCCCGCCGTCTTGTTCGCTGCCGATGAAAAGAACTGGGTGGGGAACTTAGCAGAGCGCATCCTATGGCAGTCTCGGGGCAATAAGTGTGTCTCCTGCAAAAGGCAAATGTCCGCCTGCGTCCCCTCCAGCAACGACAGGATCGCTCTGCGCTTCACCGGGTTATTCAGACCCTGAACATTAAGGGTCACTACCTTTAGGCCCGGCATTCCACGCAGGGATCGGGAGCGCCATGCAATGGGTAGGGAATCAGCGGGTGGGGCGCGCGGGGCCGCAGCGCGGGACAAGCCAAAACAAAGCGGGCATAGACAACATCGGACGGGACCTTCCCAACCCCAAAACAACCCCCTCCCCCACCCAAAACACAACCTCGGCAACTAGCCATCCCCAAACTCAAACACCCCATAGTCTCAGTCAAGCCCCAAAACGGGCAAGTCCGTAGAAAAGAGCAAAGTGGACGTCCAGCCACTCACCTCCCCCCGCTCCCCCCAACCCCCCCGCCCCGTGCCAAGCATTTTAGGAAGCTAAAGACATCTCCCCCCGGAGTGTGTGTTAGGCCGTCAAGGCCACGCTAGAGGAGCCGGTCGAGTCCCCGGCCGCCGCCCTCAGGGCGTCAGCCCTGTCCGCCCTAATGGTAGGGGAGTCCGGGCGCCCCGCGCTGGCCGCCAAGCGCCGCCTCGTTGACCTCCGCCGATTCCGTCCCTCCGAGGACCTCCACGACGGCGTAGCTCCCTCCTCCTCCGCTGCCGTGAGCCCCAGGACACCACAAATGTCTTGCAAGGAGCGTAGCTGGTGTAATACTCCGTTCCACCGAAAAATCAGGCGGAAGGGGTGACCCCAAGAGTACGGCGTTTCATGCTCGCGCAAAAAGTCAGTGGCAATCCTAAAGGACCTGCGTTTCTGCAGAGTGATGGCGGAGAGATCCTGGTAAAGCGCCACCGGCCGATCCCGAAAGGTCAGGGGCTGTTTCCTGCGGGCTTCAGCCATGATACGCTCCTTTAGTGGAAAGTCGGGCAGGAAGGCCAGAATGTCCGGTGGGGGTGCCGATGGCTGGCGCTGACGGCCAACCCTGTGCGCCCTGTCGATGCTGATGGGAAAGTCCGTGGCCTCCCCCAGGATCTCTCGGAACAGGGCCCGCAGGTAGCCCCCCAGATCGGACCCCTCATCCGCAATCGGCACGCCACGCACTCGGATGTTGTTCCTCCGAGATCTGTTCTCAAGGTCCTCAGAGTGGGCCTGGAGCTCCACACACTGTTCCCGGAGGCGAAGAACGTCCTGCTGGAGATGGACTATCTCCTCCGATCGCTGTTGGCCCTCCGTCTCCACCGCTTCCACACGCTCACCAAGGCCCTCCACCTCTCTGCGCACTTCTCGGACTTTGCTGGCCACCTCCCGCTTCAGTGTCTGGAAGTCCTCCCTGAGGGTGCTAAACAGTTCCTCCATAAAGGCCCTCGTGACGGGTGGCTCCCCTCCAGTCACATCTGCCGAAGCCCGGGAGGGCCCCGGTGAGGGCTGTGTCCTGTCCCGCAGGTGCTGGGCCCTGCCAAGCATGTCCGGCAGAGTACGGTCCCCTTTCTTCGGGCCTCCTTTCCCAGCCATCGCCAGCTCCGCAGTCGGGCACCGATCCAGGCGCCCCAGGGATGCTCAGCCGCCGGCAAGCACTCGGCCCGGGTATCCCCCACAAGTGAGGTCGCTGCGTCACAGGTGACAAAATGGCGGCCTAGTCCGGTCACCGTCATCCGCAAGAGCTAGCGTGAGACAACCAAGGGGGCCGCAGCGGAGGGGTCCCAACAGCTCATCCCTCCGGTAGTCAATCCAGCAATAGCGGGAGGTCGCCCGCAGCCAGCCGCCAGGACTCCAGCGGAGGCCGCCACCACTGCTCCTTCGGGGACAAAATGGCGGCCGGGCGGAGCAAGCCAAAACGACTAGGCCCGGCGACCCCTCCGGGGCCTCCGAGGCACCCCGCAGTAAAATAAGTTCCACCACCAGCCCCCGATTGTCACGCACAGGGGGCCAGATGATCCGACCCCATCAGAGAGTCCGCCGTACCTCGGCTAGGGGTCAGGGCTTCCGCAGTGCAAGGTGTCGCCATCACCAGTCCGAGTGCCGGGGCACCCGTTCCAAGCCTGCCCCACCGTCGGGCCCCTTCCCGCCAGGCTCCTTCAGTCACCGTCGAGCGGCGGGTCAGTTCCCCTCCAGACCGCAACTTTCAGCACCAGGCCCAACCGAGGCGCCCGGACAGCTCTCCAACACGCTCCGCCCCTCGGGCTCGCCGCCGTCGTCCTTTGATCTCGGGCGAACTTTTGGGGGGGTTCCCCCGGGGCGATCCAGACCAAAACAGCACCGGTGTATGCCCCTGATGTTCCGCCACGCTCCTCTCCCGCGCTGAGCCTCAGCGGGGGGAGAGAAGCATAAGAAAAGGGCTTTAGCTTGGTCGGGCCGGAGGAGCTACGGGAGGAAGCGTCCGCTCACCCCGCCATCTTGGCCACGCCCGCACAGTTTTTTTTTATAAACATCTTTACCCATTGGATAGTATTGGTCCCTTCAAGCCGTTCAGGAACACCAACTATCCGTAGATTGTTACGCCGAGAAAAATTCTCCAATTCCTCAATTTTGTCCTCCAAAATCGATTTTTTCTGTAACGTTACTTCAACTTCCTGGAGGACACCCACCATTTGATCTTCCAAAGTGGAAATCCTTGATTCAGCTTCAAGGAATCTAGCCGGGAGACTTGCTACCGCTTCTTCAATTTTTTCCAGACGCCGATGAATAGCCTGAGTTTCTACAAGATGGATTTTCTTCATACCCCGAATTTCCTCCAAAATCAGATTCAGCATAGTTTTAATATCCATTTGACATGCAAATTCCTTTTCTTCCTGAATTACCAACAAAGATTTTTGAGACTCTGCCTGTAGATCATTTTCTTGCAGATTGGATGTAGAAGCAGCTAAATCTGAGCCCAGTATCAAAGAAGAGGGTTGCCTATTGGCGGACCCCTGAGGCAGATCTGACCTGGCTGGCCCATTTATCATGTCTATCTCATCGGCCTGATACTGATTCTAATCAAGATCTTGTGGCAATATTGAGGGATTCGAAGGAGATTGTATAGTTTTCATGATTCCAGAATAAGGGGAAGAGGGGGGCACCGGGAGTAGGCTCGCAGCAGACACTGCCATCATAGTCTCAGAATTTTGAGGTATACTCCCATCCTTTGCCAATGAAGCTTTTAGCTGATTCATTGATAGAGGAGAAATTTCTTGGGCTGAGATAATAGTATCCCCAGAAGGCTCACTCGTTGATGCCCGTGTAGCTGGTACCAGCTCTTGCCCAATGTCTAGCGAGCTTTTTGAAATACTCGGAGAAACTTGTTTTTTGAAAAAAGAGGAAATTCTTTGGTATTTTTCACTAGCCTTTTGGGCTGCATCTCAACAATTACTGGAGGAGCTTTACCATCTTTTCCGAGGCCATCGGCATTTTAATAAGATTCAGAGGAGAGTCCTCTAGCCCCGATCTTTGTGAGCTAAAAGAGGACTCAGGTTGTTGTTGTTTATTGCTCCCCTTAAAATTAGTTGATTTGACTTTCAACGAACGTGTCTTAAATGTAGCCGTCAAAATAGTCTCTGCAGTATTGTAGATTTTTGTCGTTTGTGGTCTTGTGTTAAATATATATAAAGAATACTTATTTTTAATATACCACTGTGTGGTGTCCATCCGTAGTGTTGTCACTGGATTACTTCATGTGTTCACACATGCATTACGCACTGCCTCTGAGATAAGCCTGTTTGCTCGTGCCAAGCTACCAAGGGGGTGAGTAGGGGTTGTTTTAGGAGTGTACCCCCTTACCCTGACTAGAGGCAAGGGTCCCTATTTATCACAAGTGCCTACCTGTGCCAACTAGAGACCAACAAATATAACATTGGTGGCAGCAGTGGGATTCTGGACTTGCATTTGTGACTCATGTACAGTGATTGGTGAACACTACTAGTGAGTGCAGACCAAACGCAACCACATACTGTTTTTTCTGTCTTATGGTGTCCTCCTGGAGGTATTTTTGATACCATGGCTCTGGTTAGTTGTTGCAAAATGGAACTCGACTTCTGGCACATGTTTGTCTACACAATGAAGGAGCTACGTGTGTTTTGCAAGGAAAGGGGGCTGCCTGTGAAGATGATGTCCAGGGAGGATCTAGAGGCATCCCTATTTCAGTATGAGTTACCCAGCTGGAAGGCAACACTACCAGTTGAGTCTGAGAAGGAAGATATTCCTGAAAGTGAGGGAGAGACAGAAAAAGATAGCTGGCTTCTGGCTCATGAGCAGAGGCTGAGAGAAATTGACGAAGAGCTGAGAGAGATTGATGAGGCTCAGAGGCCTTAGCCCAAGAAAAAGAAATTTGGACAGCTCAGAAAGTGAGCTTTGCTGAGTTGGAGGTGGAGTCCAGCTCAGATGGTGGCAGCAAAATTGAGTTATCCAGTGCCGAGAGAGCAGTACACACACCCAGAGATGTGGCACCTGACTTGAAGGAGGGGGTTAACATACACCAGGAGGTTCAAGGACATGAGGTAGCTCCAGTAGTACTCAGTGTCCCTGAGGAGAATGGGGAAACTGACGCAGGGGTTCATGGTCCTAGTGGTGGGATGGACACTCTACTGACTCTAGATGAGAGGTGCAGGGAGAGGGGTTCCCCCAAGGTTGAAGTCCTGGTATGTGAGTGTGAAGACCACCCAGAAGAATGTGGGTTGAATGACAGAGACAGTCAGATACTGTCTTGCCAATCTCAGGAGAGTGGTGTGGAGTACGTGTGCGAGGCACTGGATGGTGAGGTAAAGGATAGTTTGGTTAACCCTTGTAGGGGGTTGTGTAATCCAATTATGGGAGAGTATATTGTAAGTCCCTGTTTTCCACAGCTATGCCAACACCTGGTGGAGAGTCAGCTCTCTGACCCCAGAGAACTCACATTGGAGGCAGACCTTTTGGTGGATTCCAGAGGGTCTGGAGAGGCATTGGGGAGTGACCCTGAGGGGAGTGGCTCAGGTATCTTCCAACCCAGAGTGGTGGAAGTGGTTCAGAGTAGCCCAGCTAGGTCACGTTGTAGTGGGAGGGATGTAGGGACTCACGTCCTGTCTCAGTGGAGAAGGAGTGAGTGTGGGGCTGCGTGTCCCAAGGTGCCCGAAACCCAGTCTCAGGGCCTGGATGGTTCTTTAAGGGAACACCAGGTAGGGAGCCTAGGCTGTCCTGATTGGCCACCCATTGAGGGGGATCCCCTAGTGTCTGGTGAACTGGGAGTGTCTGTAAGCAGGCCTCCATCAGTTCTGGTGTCTGGCAGTACCACTCCTAAGTGGAGGGTGCATAGTCCAGACTGAGGGGTGAGAGGGGGAAAGAGTCCCCAGTGGAAGAACCAGTGGGTCAGGGGCCAGCCAGAAGGGCTGCGTCACCAGTGAATGACCATGGTGACACCACTTCTGTCCTGGGGGATCTTCGCACACTGTCAGATGGACAAGGGTCGGAAGATCTGCGCCAGGCAGACTGTCACACGACACATGAGTTGTGTGTCACCCTCAGGGGGGGGACATAAGTGCTCCCCAGGAAGTCCTGGTGCGCCGGACGAGTGTTCAACTGCAGGGGTTGGTCCCTGGGTTGGGAAGCCAGGTTCAGGTGTTGTCTGACCTGGAGGAAGGGGCAACTGTAATTAGTGTCCTGACTGATGTAGCTTCTAGGGGTACCACTCCAGTTGGTCGGGTGCAGTGCTCTGGAAGGGGGTGCACAGGGAGGGAGTCCTCGCCTCTGACCTCAGTGCAGCCTGAGGGTTTAGACCCTAGGTTGGAGGGCCAGGTCCCCCCTGACCTGGACGCCCAGTTGCAGGATAGAACCCCAGAACTGGTGAGCGAACTGTGCAGGACACCTACTACAGGTACCCTGACAATTCTGGAAGGGGGTACCGCTCTAGGTGGGAGGGTATAGAGCCCCAAGGAGAAGTACCGGGTGTGGAAGAGCCCACCCCAGTCTCTTGTCCTGCCGCCGGGTACAGGCCTGGGGCTGGTGGGTCAGTGTCAGGATGTCATACCTGACCTGACAGGAGGGAGAGTGGACAATGGGTGCCAAGCACCTGGGGCTACTGCCCCCGCTCTCTGATGCCACAGAGGTTGCAGAGCCCTGAGAGGCATAATGCCTGGGTCTCATCACTGACTACTGTCAGTGGCCACTGTGGCTTGCTGTCTGTCTGTTGGGACACACCTGTGAGCAAGCTAAGGTTTGGTACTGCACAGGTGGTGTCCACAGGTGAGGAGAAGGGTTCTCCATGGATTAGCTTGGTGGGCCCTCAGAGTATGGACAGAGAGATTCAAATAGGTTCAGATTGGCATAGAACTGGAATATGCCCCTGCAGTTACTGGCCAGGTCAGTGTTCTATAGCCCAAAGCAGGGAAGCCCATCAAGGTAGTGATTGGTCTACCCTGCATTTTGGCTGGAAGGGGGTGTGTTGGACTTGGCCCTTTTTGCAGGGTCACCCCTGAACTTTTTGCCTTCCTCCGATATTTTTTCTGACCTGTATTTGGCTGTTTTATGACTCTGAGCACTTTACCACTGCTGATCAGTGCTAGAGTGCATATGCTCTCCCTACTATAAATTGATGTATGGATTAGTGATTCCATGATTGGCTGGTTTGGTTTACTTGTCAGACCCTAGTACAGTGCACCAGGAGTGCCTAGGGCTTGTAAATCCAAATGCTGCTGGTGGGCTTGCAGCACTGGTTGTGCCACCCACAGAAGCAGCCTGTAAAAGTGTGTCCAAGGCCTGCCATTGCAGAGCCTGTGTGCAGTCTGGTACTGCCATGCTTACTGGGCAAGTGCACCCATTTGCCAGTCCCTAAACCTTCCCTTTTCTGCATATTAGTCACCCCCATGGTAGGCCCAAGGGCAGGGTGCATTGTAAGTATAAGGAAGGACATGCCCTGGGGTGTGTGGCTTGTCCTAATAGTGAATTACAGCCATTTTAGTTTTTCACTATGCAAGGCTACCTGTTCTCCATAGGCCAGAATGGGCAGTTTGATTATTACATCCTATAATCCTAACTGACTCAGGGAACATGGTAGAAATTCGAATTTAGTATGCCTGAACTCAGAATGATAAAATACATCTTTTAGTGAAGTTGGTTTTAATATTCTGTGTTTGAAAATACCACTTTTAGAAAGTAGGCATTTTCTTGTCTAACCATCCAAACCTGCCTGTGCTAGGTTGTGTATTCCTTGTCTTGAGTTTGAGTGACAGGGGCTAGGGGATTCCAAGAGACAGGGTGAGTCAGCCCAGTGATGAATAGGGATATCTGCATCTAGATGGGAGGGAGGAGTTGCACCTGGGACCTGAATAGGGCTGTGCCTTCCCTCCACAATGCTGGCTCCACCTCCTGTGGTGCGTCTGATGTCTCTGCACTGCTCTCTGAAAGGAAAGAAGGAGTTATGCAAACAAAGTGCTCCAGGACTGACCAGAACTGGTTTGGACTAGGCAAAGGCCTCTCTGCCTTCAGAATACAAAGAGAAACTTAGTATAAAAGTGGGGTCCCAAATTCCAGAGAATTAGATCACTTTTGGACAGGAAGAAGAAACCTTTGCTGAGGAGAGGAACCAGAAGAAACTGAGGAGAGACTATCACTAAGCTGAAGTGCTGCTTGGGGGATTGGCCTGCAGTGGTTGCCTGACTGCCAAAGTAAGGAGAAAGGAACTTTGGGTGCTTTATTTCAACTTGTAAAAGATCTCCAAGGGCTTGAGAGAAGAGCTTGTCTCCTGCTGAAGTCTCAGGGACAACAGACTTCAACCCCCAGCTCCCCAAGAGTTCTTTGGAAGTGCCTGCAGTTGTTTGGGCCTTCTGAGGGACTGCATGTCGCAAGGACCTGGAAGCATTTTGTAACAAAGAAGAAGCGTGTTGCCGTCGTAGCCACTACCGTCGCATCGAGGATGTCGCCGCTGTAGCTGTCGCATTGCACCGCAGAAGCGCCTCGCATCCACTGAGAAGCGTGCCGCCGTCGGAGCTGCTGTCGTTGCATCTCGGAACAATGGTGTCACCGCTGCAGTTGATGCATCGAGTCGAGACTTCTCGCAATATCGGAAAAGTGTACCGCATCAAGAAGAAGACGACATCTTTATTTCTTTGCACCAAAAATGTAATCGCATCATGCCGTTGCTCGCCTCATCGCCCCAGAAGCGCAGTAAGGAATCAACACATCACCATCATTGCAACACTTTCGTTGCCCAGTGTGTCGCATCCAAAGGTACATTGACTCAAAGTGTCGCATTTTTAGATCTAAAAAGAACTAAGCCAATTCTGCCATTTTAAGTGCAGTATTGTGGATTTTTGTCGTTTGTGGTCTTGTGTTAAATATATATAAGGAATACTTATTTTTAATATACAACTGTGTGGTGTCCATCTGTAGTGTTGTCACTGGATTACTGTATGTGTTCACAAATGCTTTGCACACTGCCTCTGAGATAAGCCTTTCTGCTCGTGCCAAGCTACCAAGGGAGTGAGCAGGGGTTATTTTAGGAGTGTACCCCTTTACCCTGACTAGAGGCAAGGGACCCTATTTGTCACAAGTGCCTACCTGTGCCAACTAGAGACTCCCAAATCTAACAGTGTCCTTTTTCTTTTTGTTTGGAATCTCAACATTATCTTGATTTTTTTTTTCTTTTTAACTTCACAACAGATATTCTCATATCTTCGTTTTCAATCTACTACACGCATTTCATATACAGGATATTCACCTAAATTGGGAGCATACAGTTTTCTTAACCGATTATACTCTCTTACACAATTTGCATCTGCACTAATATTTCCCTCGTCAAAATCAATCAAATGCAATCCAGAAAAAGTTCTGACTCGGGACAAAGCAACATATGTCATACCCTCTTTAAATACGGTACTTCCAATGTTTACCAAAGCACTGTCTACACTTAAACCTTGAGATTTATGAATAGTCACCGCACATGCCAAAGAAAGAGGAAACTGTTTTCTACTAACATGCAAATCCTTAACAAGCAAAAAACAAACAGAACAACGAGCAATTTGTTTTACTTCTTCAATCTGATCAAATTTGATTTTCAAAAATTCAATTCCGTCTCTATTTTGATAATTAACAAAATCAACAACTTTTCCCATTGCTCCATTTACTCAACCTTTTTCCACATCAAAATTATGCCATAAAATTACCCGACAGTTTACACATACATATAAATTCTTTTCTAAAGCAGCAATTTTAGATATAGATTTTTCCAAAGAATCCAATTTTGCTTTTAATTTTTCCGTCAAAATAATAGTAATTCATTCATGCTCTATTTTATCAATGGCTTCCATTTTTCTTATTTGCTCATTTTCAAGCTTTAAAAGTTCTTCAGTGAATATAGAACACTCTCGCACTGTTGGCATTAGGCAGATTATAGATTTATTTTCTGTAATTTCTTTGTATATATTTTCAGGAACTATATTTTCATTTGGAAGCAAGTTTGTAAGTGGCCGACTTTGCAAAGCTTGTTTGCCATGTTCTGTCAATACTCCAATTCTTATATCTTGAAGAACGGTTCCATAATCTACATCATCTGCCTGTCGCATATTTGTAATAAGTTCTTTGTATTCAAAATATGACCAAATGTTAATGTTTCCAACACTTCCTAAAGACTTTCTGGTGTCTTCATGCACAAGCGTTTTAAATACTGGTTGCCCTTTTACGGGAGTAAGTTGCAGTAGATCAACAAAAACTATCACATGTTTTCCTCCAAATAAGACATCGTATTCTGTTTTTAAAATTTGCTGCATTCTTAAATGCACAAAGGCAAGCATTAAGATTGAGACCATGCTCACCTCATCAATAATCAGAAGTTTCATTTTCTTTAGCACTCTTGAAACTTCATAACAAGCTTCTCCAGATAGCTTGTGATATTCCAATTTATTTTCATGCTCTACAGGTAGCATTAGTAAACAATGTAATGTAATTCCTTTAATATTGTGTGCTGCCAACCCAGTTGGAGCAGTTACAACAGAAGACAAATGTGAGTCAGTTGTTTTCTGTAGATGACTGGTCAAAACTTTAATTAAGAAACTTTTTCCTGTACCAGCTTGACGACTGACACATTCGGATAGGTTGAAATGATGTGCATTCTTTTTTTTTCATGAAGAAAACCATGGTCAATCTGTTGTTTCACTTGCTGATATATTTCTTTATGTTTAATATTTAGTTGATCTCCCAAGTTTCCTAAATCCATAATATCTTCTTGAGCTTGATACATTGCTGTTTCCACTTCACTCATAGCGAATGCTGCTTCATTTTCAAGAATTTGTTGTCCTAGTGGATCTTGACTCAGTGGAGCAGAACTTTGACTGTCTTGAGAACTGTCTCTAGCAATCTCAGCTGCAATAGTAGCTTCTTGATCAATTTCTTCATTCAACATTTTGAGATCATTTGCATAAACTGTGCATTCAATGCTATCTTTACATGTATTGAATCTTCATAGCACTGAAAATCTCCAAGTAATTCCAGTTCTGTACGCCAAGGCTTGAAGAGTTGCAAAAGTGATAAATAGTAAAATTCTCTTTTATCAGGAATATCACAACTCAGTTTCCTATGATTAATCTGATTTCCTTTACTATGTTTCACCTAACATTCTTCTGAATCAATCACTGCATATTTTTCTTCATTTATGTTCTCTGTAGTATTTCTTTTAAAACTGCAATATTGCAGCACTTCATAGAGGCCTATGTTTTCAAGATGAGGACTTCTTTTTGAATAGTATGTATCCAACGTGTTTGTTTTAACCCCTTCGATGCTCATGATGGAATGGTTCCGTCATGAGCATCGGTGCTCCTGTGCTCATGACGGAACCATTCCGTCATGAGGACAGGGGCACAAAATTCCTCTGCTGCAGACAGCAGAGGGATTTCCTTTTCTCCCCCAGAGCCTCAGGAGCTGGGGAAGAGCTTCCCCAGCTCCCGAGGCCCCCTCCCTGGTTTCTGTGAAAGGACGATCAGCAGCACCTCGCGCTGTCGTCATTTCACAGAAACCGAAACTAAAATGAACCTTTAGGTTCATTTCAGGTTCACTTTCTACGTGCTCAGGGGGCTATCTCAGCCAACTTAGCACTTAGAAAGACGGGAGAGGTATCATTGGAAAGGGGAGAATCTCTCCTTTCCAATGGTATCCCTCCCCAGTGGATCCCTGCTTGGGGATTGCCCCAGGAGGGCGATCCCCAAGCAGGGATCCACCCACTAGACACCAGGGAGGGGAGGAGCGGCCCCTTGGGCAAGGGCCTATGCTCCCCCCATAAACATGTGGGCCAATTTAGTCTTTCTGTCCCCCCGGGGGGCAGATTGGGGGCTACTGCCCACTAGATACCAGGGATTTTTGTTAATATTTCAATTAGGGGTGGGGGCTGCCCAATATGGGCATGCCAATGCCCCCACCCCCCCGGCCACAAAGTCTCAGACTTTCTGCCCCCCCCCCCCGGTGGGAAGATGGGGGCAGTAGCCCAGAAAGCCCACTAGATAACAGGGATTAAAAAAATATATATAATTAGGGGTGGGGGCTGCCCAATATGGGCATGCCCCCCCACAAAAATTACAGCCTTTATGCCCCCGTGGGGCAAAAAGCCCAGTAGACATCGGGGATTTTTTGGGGCAAATTTTAATTAGGGTGAGGGCATTGGCATGCCTATTTTGGGCTACCCCCACCCTAATTAAAATTTGCCCCCAAAAATCCCTGGGGTCTAGTGGTCTTTCTGCTCCCCCTGGGGGGCAGATGGGGGCATTAGCCCCCAATCTGGCCCGCCGGGTGGGGGCAAAAGGCCCACTAGACGCCAGGGATTTTTTTGGGCACATTTTAATTAGGCTGGGGGCATTGGCATGCCCATTTTGTGCAGCCACCATCCTAATTAAAGTTTGCCCAAAAAAATCCCTGGCATCTAGTAGGCTTTCTGCCCCCCTCGGGGGGCAGATGGGGGCAGGAGCCCCTAATCTGCCCCAACCGGGGGGGGGCAGAAAGCCCACTAGATACCAGGGATTTTAGGAAAAATTATAATTAGGGGTGGGGGCTGCCCAATATGGGCATGCCAATGCCCCCAACCCTCCCGCCGCAAAGGTACAGTCTTTTTGCCCCCCTGGGGGGCAGATGGGGGCAGTAGCCCCCAATCTGCCCCAGGGGGGCACAAAGCCCACTAGTGTCAAGGCCAGTACCTCCAATTTATGAATATCACACAGGAGCAGAATGACGCTAAGTACCAATGCCCCTCTTAGAACCTCCCCTGCTAGGCATTTAGAATTCCATCACAGGTAAGTTTCAAAGGGGGGAAAGGGGTTGGGACAGAGAAGAGACAGCTCCAAAACTCTGCTAGTACTGCTTCGTCTTCCTTCTTACTCTCCGTCTAGATTAAACATTTACATTCATAAATTTCTGTGAAAAACTTAAACTTACTTTTATATTTTACAATGGATTACTTATCTTACCAGGAAGGAGTTTTGAGCTTGCCCCTCTTCTTACTTCTCCTTGTTAGTAGACTATTCGTTTGAGAAGTCTTCACTCAGTTCTCTCGCTTGTCTTTTTCAGGTTTCTTCAGCTCCTGATCTACACTGTCGTGAGGTGAGAAATAACCGGTGAGTATGAACTTCTATTATCTACTAATTGTATATGTTCCTTATTGTTTCTTTCTTTTGGCCTACTCACTGTGAAGAACTGAACGTGAAGTCTTTATTTGGAGTAACAGGAATGTATTCCTGACCCTTCTTCTAATCAGCAGGTTCCAAATCTCCAGCTAATTAGTAACTCAGAGAATCTGGAAAAACCTTTAATTGATTCTTTCGTTTTAGGGCAGCAGGTGGCGCTATATACTAAGTTTGTGCTTGCAGTTATACAATTTTTTCTTTTGCTGCATTTAAACTAGCCTCGATAAATAAAGTGAAGTTTCGAATTTGGAAGGCACTTATACATTAGCATTCCCAACAAACGAGCTCACCACAAACTGAGCTATATTTAGCTAGTAATATAATGCCCTTGCTGATTTGGTAACGAAGCGTCTTATTTCTCTAGGCTTCGCATTTAATTTTAAGTTTCCTAGAAATGCTGCCGAAAGGCAACCCCTTGCATTCTTTTCTTTTATTTTAAAATGCTATAGGAATATCTCGAGAGCCGTCAGAGGAGGGCTCCCAACAGGTGCGTTCTAATTTTGAACTACCTTATTCCTCATAAAATTGTTAATGCGGCACGAAGGCTTGAAGTGCCCGCATTCCAGTCAACAAACCTTTGGCCAACTCGGAATCTCCTGACATACGCTGCAAGGAGAAGACAAGCGTCAGTCAGGTGCTATAACTGTTCCGAACTGCCAAGGGAGACTGACTAAGAAATGTCTCAGGAACACAAATACCACAAGGTCTTTTCTACCGGCTTGCATATAAAACACGCCAACTTTTACCTATTTAATTCCTCACAGAATTTTTAGTTTTAAATTAAACAGAAATAAATGTGCTAACCTTTTCTTTAAGTATGTAAGTTGACCGGCGAATCTAACCCCGTGGAACCGCGACTACCCTGACTAACTTCCACGACGCTGTGATAACAGGTGCTCTTCCTATGAATTCCTCAGTGAAGTGCACAGAGGAATGTTGAAGAACATTCCTCAGGCAGTTGATGCTAGAAACTCTAGACTGCTAAACAGCGGTATGCTGTTGCAGTGTCAGAATGTTGGCAGCCATGTTGGAATTTCTGCGGTGCCAACAAGTACTCCAACTAAAAGAATTACTTGCTTTTTGATGGGTTTGTAGCGAGAAAATGGTAGCCACTGTGGAGGTGGAGGGAGGAAACCTCTCGTGATTCCTGACAGTACCCCCTCCCAATGGGGTTTCCTCCTGACGAGGTTTATTAAGGAATTTGGCATGGAATGCTTTAATTAGACGAGGAGCATGGACATCAGTACTCTTTTCCCAGGAACGTTCATCAGGACCCCTTTTGTACTGCTTTGTTCACCATAAGTTGGCAGGGTATGCTCAGACGTGAGTCCCTTGCTCACTTTGCCACTGGATTCAAGCAAGCCTGGCTGAAGACGGCTGAAATGCCAGAAACCGGTCCTAGGAAGCTTGTTTCTGGTCCAGGGAAGGCATGGCTTGGCAGTTCGGGCTGGACTGTTCCCATGAGGCACAGGGTCTGACTGATTTGCATATGGCCATGTCTAAACTGGGGTGGTGTAGTGGGCAAAAGAACGATGGATTTAACCCAGATCTCTTGACTGGGGGAGAATGTCTGCATTGTCAGTATTCCGTCCATCATTTGTTTGTTGTAACGCTTTTCGCCCTAAGTGGGATGGGTATTCCCAGACGTGGGACCCGTGCTCACTACGCCACTGGAGTCAAGCTATCCTGGCTGATGACGGCTGATAGCCAGAAACCGGTCCTAGGATGCTTGATTCCGGTCCAGGGAAGACATGGCTTGGCAGTTCGGGCTGGACTGTTCCCATGAGGCACAGGGTCAAGACTAATTTGCATATGGCCAAAACTGGGGTGGTGTAGTGGGCAAAAGAACGATGGATTTAACCCAGATCTCTTGACTGGGGGAGAATGTCTGCATTGTCAGCATTCCGTCCATCATTTGTTTGTTGTAACGCTTTTCGCCCTAAGTGGGATGGGTATTCCCAGACGTGGGACCCGTGCTCACTACGCCACTGGAGTCAAGCTATCCTGGCTGATGACGGCTGATAGCCAGAAACCGGTCCTAGGATGCTTGATTCCGGTCCAGGGAAGACATGGCTTGGCAGTTCGGGCTGGACTGTTCCCATGAGGCACAGGGTCAAGACTGATTTGCATATGGCCATGTCTAAACTGGGGTGGTGTAGTGGGCAAAAGAACGATGGATTTAACCCAGATCTCTTGACTGGGGGAGAATGTCTGCATTGTCAGCATTCCGACCATCATTTGTTTGTTGTAACGCTTTTCGCCCTAAGTGGGATGGGTATTCCCAGACGTGGGACCCGTGCTCACTACGCCACTGGAGTCAAGCTATCCTGGCTGATGACGGCTGATAGCCAGAAACCGGTTCTAGGATGCTTGATTCCGGTCCAGGGAAGACATGGCTTGGCAGTTCGGGCTGGACTGTTCCCATGAGGCACAGGGTCAAGACTGATTTGCATATGGCCATGTCTAAACTGGGGTGGTGTAGTGGGCTTAAGAACGATGGATTTAACCCAGATCTCTTGACTGGGGGAGAATGTCTGCATTGTCAGCATTCCGTCCATCATTTGTTTGTTGTAACGCTTTTCGCCCTAAGTGGGATGGGTATTTCCAGACGTGGGACCCGTGCTCACTACGCCACTGGAGTCAAGCTATCCTGGCTGATGACGGCTGATAGCCAGAAACCGGTCCTAGGATGCTTGATTCCGATCCAGGGAAGACATGGCTTGGCAGTTCGGGCTGGACTGTTCCCATGAGGCACAGGGTCAAGACTGATTTGCATATGGCCATGTCTAAACTGGGGTGGTGTAGTGGGCAAAAGAACGATGGATTTAACCCAGATCTCTTGACTGGGGGAGAATGTCTGCATTGTCAGCATTCCGTCCATCATTTGTTCGTTGTAACGCTTTTCGCCCTAAGTGGGATGGGTATTCCCAGACGTGGGACCCGTGCTCACTACGCCACTGGAGTCAAGCTATCCTGGCTGATGACGGCTGATAGCCAGAAACCGGTCCTAGGATGCTTGATTCCGATCCAGGGAAGACATGGCTTGGCAGTTCGGGCTGGACTGTTCCCATGAGGCACAGGGTCAAGACTGATTTGCATATGGCCATGTCTAAACTGGGGTGGTGTAGTGGGCAAAAGAACGATGGATTTAACCCAGATCTCTTGACTGGGGGAGAATGTCTGCATTGTCAGCATTCCGTCCATCATTTGTTTGTTGTAACGCTTTTCGCCCTAAGTGGGATGGGTATTCCCAGACGTGGGACCCGTGCTCACTACGCCACTGGAGTCAAGCTATCCTGGCTGATGACGGCTGATAGCCAGAAACCGGTCCTAGGATGCTTGATTCCGGTCCAGGGAAGACATGGCTTGGCAGTTCGGGCTGGACTGTTCCCATGAGGCACAGGGTCAAGACTGATTTGCATATGGCCATGTCTAAACTGGGGTGATGTAGTGGGCAAAAGAACGATGGATTTAACCCAGATCTCTTGACTGGGGGAGAATGTCTGCATTGTCAGCATTCCGTCCATCATTTGTTTGTTGTAACGCTTTTCGCCCTAAGTGGGATGGGTATTCCCAGACGTGGGACCCGTGCTCACTACGCCACTGGAGTCAAGCTATCCTGGCTGATGACGGCTGATAGCCAGAAACCGGTCCTAGGATGCTTGATTCCGGTCCAGGGAAGACATGGCTTGGCAGTTCGGGCTGGACTGTTCCCATGAGGCACTGGTCAAGACTGATTTGCATTTGGCCATGTCTAAACTGGGGTGGTGTAGTGGGCAAAAGAACGATGGATTTAACCCAGATCTCTTGACTGGGGGAGAATGTCTGCATTGTCAGCATTCCGTCCATCATTTGTTTGTTGTAACGCTTAATTAGATGAGGAGCATGGACATCAGTACTCTTTTCCCAGGAACATTCATCAGGACCCCTTTTGTACTGCTTTGTTCGCCATAAGTTGGCAGGGTATGCTCAGACGTGAGTCCCTTGCTCACTTTGCCACTGGATTCAAGCAAGCCTGGCTGAAGACGGCTGAAATGCCAGAAACCGGTCCTAGGAAGCTTGTTTCTGGTCCAGGGAAGGCATGGCTTGGCAGTTCGGGCTGGACTGTTCCCATGAGGCACAGGGTCTGACTGATTTGCATATGGCCATGTCTGAACTGGGATGGCAGAGTGGGCTAAAGAATGGTGATGGATCAAACCCAGATCTGTTGACTGGGTGTGAGTGTTTGATTGGTTCTGATGCTCCGTCCATCACCACCCCCTTTTGTACTGCTTTGTTTGCCATAAGTTGGCAGGGTATGCTCAGACGTGAGTCCCTTGCTCACTTTGCCACTGGATTCAAGCAAGCCTGGCTGAAGACGGCTGAAATGCCAGAAACCGGTCCTAGGAAGCTTGTTTCTGGTCCAGGGAAGGCATGGCTTGGCAGTTCGGGCTGGACTGTTCCCATGAGGCACAGGGTCTGACTGATTTGCATATGGCCATGTCTGAACTGGGATGGCAGAGTGGGCTAAAGAATGGTGATGTGTCAAACCCAGATCTGTTGACTGGGTGTGAGTGTTTTTTTTTTATTTATTTTTTTTTTTTTTATAACCTTTATTTAGCACTGTGTACAAGACAAATACGGGCCTACAACCATCCGGCCGGCCTCGACACTTCTGAAGCTTGATAGCAAAGTATATGTCCACTCGGTGGCACGGCAGCACATAGAAGCATACGACCTATGTTACAATAAATCCACGTGCACCGAGTGGCAGGAGACAGCAAGGTTAATTTTAAAAAATTTTATGTAAGGAGATACAGAAACTAGAACGGATCAGTGTACAGAACAGACGATCATATGATAAATGGGTAACAGCCAACAGGAGAGTCAACTAACAGTGAACACATCTAAAATGGCGGCACGAAACTATAATACCAGGATATAGATACGCAGCGAGGTGTGCCTCCCAGCCGCTACCCTCCTAACAGCAGTCCCCCCCACTGACCCTAGAAAAAGACGTAAGAAAAGGACGGAAAAAGGAAAAAGAAGGCCCATAGAAATAAAAAAATGTGCCGAAGAAGACCCCCCACCCTACACGCATGCCGAGGCTATGGCCTACCCCCCCCCCTAGCTACGTGTCTGTCGCCCCATAGGAACCCGAAATGTAGAATTAAGAAAAGAAGAAAGGAAAAAGAACCATAGAAAAAGAAGAGTGCACTACCCTATTACTCCCAGGAAAAGGAAAAGCGGGGAGGAGCCCACCCCACTGCCGAACTCCCGGACTCCCGCGCCGCCCGTACCTCCTGCGCCATGTACAGCACAGTATCAAAAGACCCACGTAAACCCGGTGGTCCCGAATCAATACCCCCCAGCACTTCAGTACTTCACAAGTCTGCCCCCCGGCAGAAGAAGGAAACAGGGGGCGAAATCACAGCGACATGTAGCAAAAAACAGGTCATTAAAAACTACTCAGCCAATATAGCAAAACGTGTATCAGTCCAGGTCCCCGTCCGCCGATCCAACCAAAACGACAACGAGCCTGCCATCACCCCTGTCCGGACCGGCAGATGTGGTTCAGGCCCGTCCATTGCTGCGAGTCACCTTCAGCCAGGACAAAGAGACAAGATGGCCGCTCTCGAGGAAGGGGGACAATAAAGCCGTATCGTACCGCAGGGTCCCAAACGCAGCAGTAACATGCCACAGAAGCTCCAGCGATAGGTGCCCTCAGGGTAACATCTGGCAAGGGAAGTGAAAGGCTAGGTCTCAACAGGTAGTTCGTAGGCAGAGTCACAGCGTTCAAAATGGGGGGTGTCCCTGCAACTGTATCTGTGTCGATGGGTTGACGCGTTACATTGTAGCCAGGAGGACTCCGCGCCACCGCCCCTCCGCTCTGCAACATTGTTTCACCTCCAGGAGAAAACATGGGTGGCGGGGGATCCTCCAGCCGGGAACGTCCCGTTGCGAACAGTGCCTCATCGATTCTCCGGGTCAGCGCCCAGCAAGTACTCTGCATTGCCACTTTTAACGCCACGAGGGCGGCCAATACATCCCCACAGGTCGGGTCTCTCTGTACCAAGCATCGGTCCGCCCTATCCCGCTGCTCCTCCGATGCGGCAATCAGCTCCGGGGCACATGGGCGCGCAGACCCTGCGAGTCCAGGGTCAGCCAGCGTCTCAGCAAGAAGAACAGGCGCCATCGTCATCTCCACTGCAGGCACTTAGTAGCGGGACAAAAGTGACCATGTACACCGGAGATCCGAGGATGTAGACACCGGAAAAACTTCGTGCTCCACTCGGGAACTGCACAGGGCGAGAGCGCCCCACGGTTGCCGTGAGGACCGGCCGTTCGCCGCAGGAAGACACTTCAAAATGGAGTCCGCTCGCTTTTCTTCAGGGTGGCTGAGGGGAGCTAGTATTAGGGGGCTCCAACGTCGTCCACACCACTGCCAGCGCGGGGGGGAGTCCGACCCGGACGTAAGGGTCCGACTCCAGTCGCACAGCCAGCGTTGTCACCCCCGCGACCACCCGCAGTAATCCAGCTCAGCACCCCGTCCACGTCCCTCGGCGTCCAGCGGCGGCCATCCACGCAGGGACCAGGGGGAGCGCCGGAGGTCGAAGCAAACACCGAGTCTGCTACCAAACCCGCCGACAAAGGTATCAGGAGAACGCCAGTCACTTCAGTGCCGGTAATCCGCGGCGGTAGAGCGGCGCAGGTCAGGAGAATCGATCAGGATTATCAAAGGAAGCCAGACGGTCCACGGAGCCGGGAGCTCAAGTGTCCGTCCCGTCGGCCATCTTGGCTCCTCCTGGGTGTGAGTGTTTGATTGGTTCTGATGCTCCGTCCATCACCACCCCCTTTTGTACTGCTTTGTTCGCCATAAGTTGGCAGGGTATGCTCAGACGTGAGTCCCTTGCTCACTTTGCCACTGGATTCAGGCAAGCCTGGCTGAAGACGGCTGAAATGCCAGAAACCGGTCCTAGGAAGCTTGTTTCTGGTCCAGGGAAGGCATGGCTTGGCAATTCGGGCTGGACTGTTCCCATGAGGCACAGGGTCTGACTGATTTGCATATGGCCATATCTGAACTGGGGTGGGAGAGTGGGTTAAAGAATGGTGATGGATCAAACCCAGATCTGTTGACTGGGTGTGAGTGTTTGATTGGTTCTGATGCTCCGTCCATCACCACCCCCTTTTGTACTGCTTAATTAGACGAGGAGCATGGACATCAGTACTCTTTTCCCAGGAACCTTCATCAGGACCATAGCCTGTCCAATCAATGAGATAGAAAAGTTCGTTGCGAATGAATTTAGAGTCTAGAATTCGTTTAACTTCATACTCTGCCTCACCATTAAGAGTCAGAAGTTCCTGCAGTTGTTTGGGCCTTCTGAGGGACTGCATGTCGCAAGGACCTGGAAGCATTTTGTAACAAAGAAGAAGCGTGTTGCCGTCGTAGCCACTACCGTCGCATCGAGGATGTCGCCGCTGTAGCTGTCGCATTGCACCGCAGAAGCGCCTCGCATCCACTGAGAAGCGTGCCACCGTCGGAGCTGCTGTCGTCGCATCACTGAACAAGGGTGTTGCAGCTGCAGCTGTCGCATAGAGCGGAAGCGTCTCGCATCATCGGAGAAGAGTGTCGCCGCCAGAGCCGCTGTCGTTGTATCACGGAACAATGGTGTCACCGCTGCAGTTGATGCATCGAGTCGAGACTTCTCGCAATATCGGAAAAGTGTACCGCATCAAGAAGAAGACGACACCTTTATTTCTTTGCACCAAAAATGTAATCGCATCATGCCGTTGCTCGCCGCATCGCCCCAGAAGCGCAGTAAGGAATCAACGCATCACCATCATTGCAACACTTTCGTTGCCCAGTGTGTCGCATCCAAAGGTACATTGACTCAAAGTGTCGCATTTTTAGATCTAAAAAGAACTAAGCCAATTCTGCCATTTTAAGTGCAGTATTGTGGATTTTTGTCGTTTGTGGTCTTGTGTTAAATATATATAAGGAATACTTATTTTTAATACACAACTGTGTGGTATCCATCTGTAGTGTTGTCACTGGATTACTGTATGTGTTCACAAATGCTTTGCACACTGCCTCTGAGATAAGCCTTTCTGCTCGTGCCAAGCTACCAAGGGAGTGAGCAGGGGTTATTTTAGGAGTGTACCCTTTACCCTGACTAGAGGCAAGAAACCCTATTTGTCACAAGTGCCTACCTGTGCCAACTAGAGACTCCCAAATCTAACAGTGTCCTTTTTCTTTTTGTTTGGAATCTCAACATTATCTTGATTTTTTTTTTCTTTTTAACTTCACAACATATATTCTCATATCTTCGTTTTCAATCTACTACACGCATTTCATATACAGGATATTCACCTAAATTGGGAGCATGCAGTTTTCTTAACCGATTATACTCTCTTACACAATTTGCATCTGCACTAATATTTCCCTCGTCAAAATCAATCAAATGCAATCCAGAAAAAGTTCTGACTCGGGACAAAGCAACATATGTCATACCCTCTTTAAATACGGTACTTCCAATGTTTACCAAAGCACTGTCTACACTTAAACCTTGAGATTTATGAATAGTCACCGCACATGCCAAAGAAAGAGGAAACTGTTTTCTACTAACATACAAATCCTTAACAAGCAAAAAAAAACAGAACAACGAGCAATTTGTTTTACTTCTTCAATCTGATCAAATTTGATTTTCAAAAATTCAATTCCATCTCTATTTTGATAATTAACAAAATCAACAACTTTTCCCATTGCTCCATTTACTAAACCTTTTTCCACATCCAAATTATGCCATAAAATTACCCGACAGTTTACACATACATATATATTCTTTTCTAAAGCGGCAATTTTAGATATAGATTTTTCCAAAGAATCCAATTTTGCTTTTAATTTTTCCGTCAAAATAATGGTTATTCATTAATGCTCCATTTTATCAATGGCTTCCATTTTTCTTATTTGCTCATTTTCAAGCTTTAAAAGTTCTTCAGTGAATATAGAACACTCTCGCACTGTTGGCATTAGGCAGATTATAGATTTATTTTCTGTAATTTCTTTGTATATATTTTCAGGAACTATATTTTCATTTGGAAGCAAGTTTGTAAGTGGCCGACTTTGCAAAGCTTGTTTGCCATGTTCTGTCAATACTCCAATTCTTATATCTTGAAGAACGGTTTCATAATCTACATCATCTGCCTGTCGCATATTTGTAATAAGTTCTTTGTATTCAAAATATGACCAAATGTTAATGTTTCCAACACTTCCTAAAGACTTTCTGGTGTCTTCATGCACAAGCGTTTTAAATACTGGTTGCCCTTTTACATGAGTAAGTTGCAGTAGATCAACAAAAACTATCACATGTTTTCCTCCAAATAAGACATTGTATTCTGTTTTTAAAATTTGCTGCATTCTTAAATGCACAAAGGCAAGCATTAAGTTTGAGACCATGCTCACCTCATCAATAATCAGAAGTTTCATTTTCTTTAGCACTCTTGAAACTTCATAACAAGCTTCTCCAGATAGCTTGTGATATTCCAATTTATTTTCATGCTCTACAGGTAGCATTAGTAAACGATGTAATGTAATTCCTTTAATATTGTGTGCTGCCAACCCAGTTGGAGCAGTTACAACAGAAGACAAATGTGAGTCAGTTGTTTTCTGTAGATGACTGGTCAAAACTTTAATTAAGAAACTTTTTCCTGTACCAGCTTGACGACTGACACATTCGGATAGGTTGAAATGATGTGCATTCTTTTTTTTCATGAAGAAAACCATGGTCAATCTGTTGTTTCACTTGCTGATATATTTCTTTATGTTCAATATTTAGTTGATCTTCCAAGTTTCCTAAGTCCATAATATCTTCTTGAGCTTGATACATTGCTGTTTCCACTTCACTCATAGCGAATGCTGCTTCATTTTCAAGAATTTGTTGTCCTAGTGGATCTTGACTCAGTGGAGCAGAACTTTGACTGTCTTGAGAACTGTCTCTAGCAATCTCAGCTGCAATAGTAGCTTCTTGATCAATTTCTTCATTCAACATTTTGAGATCATTTGCATAAACTGTGCATTCAATGCTATCTTTACATGCATTGAATCTTCATAGCACTGAAAATCTCCAAGTAATTCCAGTTCTGTACGCCAAGGCTTGAAGAGTTGCAAAAGTGATAAATAGTAAAATTCTCTTTTATCAGGAATATCACAACTCAGTTTCCTATGATTAATCTGATTTTCTTTACTATGTTTCACCTAACATCCTTCTGAATCAATCACTGCATATTTTTCTTCATTTATGTTCTCTGTAGTATTTCTTTTAAAACTGCAATATTGCAGCACTTCATAGAGGCCTATGTTTTCAAGATGAGGACTTCTTTTTGAATAGTATGTATCCAACATGTTTGTTTTAACCCCTTCGATGCTCATGATGGAATGGTTCCGTCATGAGCATCGGTGCTCCTGTGCTCATGACGGAACCATTCCGTCATGAGGACAGGGGCACAAAATTCCTCTGCTGCAGACAGCAGAGGGATTTCCTTTTCTCCCCCAGAGCCTCAGGAGCTGGGGAAGAGCTTCCCCAGCTCCCGAGGCCCCCTCCCTGGTTTCTGTGAAAGGCCGATCAGCAGCACCTCGCGCTGTCGTCAGTTCACAGAAACCGAAACTAAAATGAACCTTTAGGTTCATTTCAGGTTCACTTTCTACGTGCTCAGGGGGCTATCTCAGCCAACTCAGCACGTAGAAAGACGGGAGAGGTATCATTGGAAAGGGGAGAATCTCTCCTTTCCCCAGTGGATCCCTGCTTGGGGATTGCCCCAGGAGGGCGATCCCCAAGCAGGGATCCACCCACTAGACACCAGGGAGGGGGGGAGCGGCCCCTTGGGCAAGGGCCTTTGCTCCCCCCATAAACATGTGGGCCAATTTAGTCTTTCTGCCCCCCCGGGGGGCAGATTGGGGGCTACTGCCCACTAGATACCAGGGATTTTTGTTAATATTTCAATTAGGGGTGGGGGCTGCCCAATATGGGCATGCCAATGCCCCCACCCCCCCGGCCACAAAGTCTCAGACTTTCTGCCCCCCCCCGGTGGGCAGATGGGGGCAGTAGCCCAGAAAGCCCACTAGATACCAGGGATTAAAAAAATATATATAATTAGGGGTGGGGGCTGCCCAATATGGGCATGCCCCGCCCACAAAAATTACAGCCTTTATGCCCCCGTGGGGCAAAAAGCCCAGTAGACGTCGGGGATTTTTTGGGGCAAATTTTAATTAGGGTGAGGGCATTGGCATGCCTATTTTGAGCTGCCCCCACCCTAATTAAAATTTGCCCCAAAAAATCCCTGGGGTCTAGTGGTCTTTCTGCTCCCCCTGGGGGGCAGATGGGGGCATTAGCCCCCAATCTGGCCCGCCGGGTGGGGGCAAAAGGCCCACTAGACGCCAGGGATTTTTTTTGGGCAAATTTGAAATAGGGTGGGGGCTGCCCAAAACGGGCATGTCCATGCCCCCATCCTCTCCCCCTGCAAAAATTACAGCCTTCCAGCCCCCCCTGGGGGGCAGATGGGGCAGTAGCCGCCAATCTGCCCCCGGGGGCAAAAAGCCCACTAGACGTCAGGGAGTTTTTTGGGCACATTTTAATTAGGCTGGGGGCATTGGCATGCCCATTTTGTGCAGCCACCATCCTAATTAAAGTTTGCCCAAAAAAATCCCTGGCATCTAGTAGGCTTTCTGCCCCCATGGGGGGCAGATGGGGGCAGGAGCCCCTAATCTGCCCCAACCGGGGGGGGCAGAAAGCCCACTAGATACCAGGGATTTTAGAAAAAATTATAATTAGGGGTGGGGGCTGCCCAATATGGGCATGCCAATGCCCCCAACCCTCCCGCCGCAAAGGTACAGTCTTTTTGCCCCCCTGGGGGGCAGATGGGGGCAGTAGCCCCCAATCTGCCCCCGGGGGGCACAAAGCCCACTAGTGTCAAGGCCAGTACCTCCAATTTATGTATATCACACAGGAGCAGAATGACGCTAATACCAATGCCCCTCTCAGAACCTCCCCTGCTAGGCATTTAGAATTCCATCACAGGTAAGTTTCAAAGAGGTGAAAGGGGTTGGGACAGAGAAGAGACAGCTCCAAAACTCTGCTAGTACTGCTTCGTCGTCCTTCTTACTCTCCGTCTAGATTAAACATTTACATTCATAAATTTCTGTGAAAAACTTAAACTTACTTTTATATTTTACAATGGATTACTTATCTTACCAGGAAGGAGTTTTGAGCTTGCCCCTCTTCTTACTTCTCCTTGTTAGTAGACTATTCGTTTGAGAAGTCTTCACTCAGTTCTCTCGCTTGTCTTTTTCAGGTTTCTTCAGCTCCTGATCTACACTGTCGTGAGGTGAGAAATAACCGGTGAGTATGAACTTCTATTATCTACTAATTGTATATGTTCCTTATTGGTTCTTTCTTTTGGCCTACTCACTGTGAAGAACTGAACGTGAAGTCTTTATTTGGAGTAACAGGAATGTATTCCTGACCCTTCTTCTAATCAGCAGGTTCCAAATCTCCAGCTAATTAGTAACTCAGAGAATCTGGAAAAACCTTTAATTGATTCTTTCGTTTTAGGGCAGCAGGTGGTGCTATATACTAAGTTTGTGCTTGCAGTTATACAATTTTTTCTTTTGCTGCATTTAAACTAGCCTCGATAAATAATGTGAAGTTTCGAATTTGGAAGGCACTTATACATTAGCGTTCCCAACAAACGAGCTCACCACAAACTGAGCTATATTTAGCTAGTAATATAATGCCCTTGCTGATTTGGTAACGAAGCGTCTTATTTCTCTAGGCTTCGCATTTAATTTTAAGTTTCCTAGAAATGCTGGCGAAAGGCAACCCCTTGCATTCTTTTCTTTTATTTTAAAATGCTATAGGAATATCTCGAGAGCCGTCAGAGGAGGGCTCCCAACAGGTGCGTTCTAATTTTGAACTACCTTATTCCTCATAAAATTGTTAATGCGGCACGAAGGCTTGAAGTGCCCGCATTCCAGTCAACAAACCTTTGGCCAACTCGGAATCTCCTGACATACGCTGCAAGGAGAAGACAAGCGTCAGTCAGGTGCTATAACTGTTCCGAACTGCCAAGGGAGACTGACTAAAAAATGTCTCAGGAACACAAATACCACAAGGTCTTTTCTACCGGCTTGCATATAAAACACGCCAACTTTGACCTATTTAATTCCTCACAGAATTTTTAGTTTTAAATTAAACAGAAATAAATGTGCTAACCTTTTCTTTAAGTATGTAAGTTGACCGGCGAATCTAACCCCATGGAACCGCGACTACCCTGACTAACTTCCACGACGCTGTGATAACAGGTGCTCTTCCTATGAATTCCTCAGTGAAGTGCACAGAGGAATGTTGAAGAACATTCCTCAGGCAGTTGATGCTAGAAACACTAGACTGCTAAACAGCGGTATGCTGTTGCAGTGTCAGAATGTTGGCAGCCATGTTGGAATTTCTGCGGTGCCAACAAGTACTCCAACTAAAGGGATTACTTGCTTTTTGATGGGTTTGTAGCGAGAAAATGGTAGCCACTGTGGACGTGGAGGGAGGAAACCTCCCGTGATTCCTGACAGTACCCCCTCCCAATGGGGTTTCCTCCTGACGAGGTTTATTAGGGAATTTGGCATGGAATGCTTTAATTAGACGAGGAGCATGGACATCAGTACTCTTTTCCAAGGAACGTTCATCAGGACCCCTTTTGTACTGCTTTGTTCGCCATAAGTTGGCAGGGTATGCTCAGACGTGAGTCCCTTGCTCACTTTGCCACTGGATTCAAGCAAGCCTGGCTGAAGACGGCTGAAATGCCAGAAACTGGTCCTAGGAAGCTTTTTTCTGGTCCAGGGAAGGCATGGCTTGGCAGTTCGGGCTGGACTGTTCCCATGAGGCACAGGGTCTGACTGATTTGCATATGCCCATGTCTGAACTAGGGTGGCAGAGTGGGCTAAAGAATGGTGATGGATCAAACCCAGATCTGTTGACTGGGTGTGAGTGTTTGATTGGTTCTGATGCTCCGTCCATCACCACCCCCTTTTGTACTGCTTTGTTCGCCATAAGTTGGCAGGGTATGCTCAGACGTGAGTCCCTTGCTCACTTTGCCACTGGATTCAAGCAAGCCTGGCTGAAGACGGCTGAAATGCCAGAAACCGGTCCTAGGAAGCTTGTTTCTGGTCCAGGGAAGGCATGGCTTGGCAGTTCGGGCTGGACTGTTCCCATGAGGCACAGGGTCTGACTGATTTGCATATGGCCATGTCTGAACTGGGGTGGCAGAGTGGGCTAAAGAATGGTGATGGATCAAACCCAGATCTGTTGACTGGGTGTGAGTGTTTGATTGGTTCTGATGCTCCGTCCATCACCACCCCCTTTTGTACTGCTTTGTTCGCCATAAGTTGGCAGGGTATGCTCAGACGTAAGTCCCTTGCTCACTATGCCACTGGATTCAAGCAAGCCTGGCTGAAGACGGCTGAAATGCCAGAAACCGGTCCTAGGAAGTTTGTTTCTGGTCCAGGGAAGGCATGGCTTGGCAGTTCGGGCTGGACTGTTCCCATGAGGCACAGGGTCTGACTGATTTGCATATGGCCATGTCTGAACTGGGGTGGCAGAGTGGGCTAAAGAATGGTGATGGATCAAACCCAGATCTGTTGACTGGGTGTGAGTGTTTGATTGGTTCTGATGCTCCGTCCATCCCCACCCCCTTTTGTACTGCTTTGTTCGCCATAAGTTGGCAGGGTATGCTCAGACGTGAGTCCCTTGCTCACTTTGCCACTGGATTCAAGCAAGCCTGGCTGAAGACGGCTGAAATGCCAGAAACCGGTCCTAGGAAGCTTGTTTCTGGTCCAGGGAAGGCATGGCTTGGCAGTTCGGGCTGGACTGTTCCCATGAGGCACAGGGTCTGACTGATTTCCATATGGCCATGTCTGAACTGGGGTGGCAGAGTGGGCTAAAGAATGGTGATGGATCAAACCCAGATCTGTTGACTGGGTGTGAGTGTTTGATTGGTTCTGATGCTCCGTCCATCACCACCCCCTTTTGTACTGCTTTGTTCGCCATAAGTTGGGAGGGTATGCTCAGACGTGAGTCCCTTGCTCACTTTGCCACTGGATTCAAGCAAGCCTGGCTGAAGACGGCTGAAATGCCAGAAACCGGTTCTAGGAAGCTTGTTTCTGGTCCAGGGAAGGCATGGCTTGGCAGTTCGGGCTGGACTGTTCCCATGAGGCACAGGGTCTGACTGATTTGCATATGGCCGTGTCTGAACTGGGGTGGCAGAGTGGGCTAAAGAATGGTGATGGATCAAACCCAGATCTGTTGACTGGGTGTGAGTGTTTGATTGGTTCTGATGCTCCGTCCATCACCACCCCCTTTTGTACTGCTTTGTTCGCCATAAGTTGGCAGGGTATGCTCAGACTTGAGTCCCTTGCTCACTTTGCCACTGGATTCAAGCAAGCCTGGCTGAAGACGGCTGAAATGCCAGAAACCGGTCCTAGGAAGCTTGTTTCTGGTCCAGGGAAGGCATGGCTTGGCAGTTCGGGCTGGACTGTTCCCATGAGGCACAGGGTCTGACTGATTTGCATATGGCCATGTCTGAACTGGGGTGGCAGAGTGGGCTAAAGAATGGTGATGGATCAAACCCAGATCTGTTGACTGGGTGTGAGTGTTTGATTGGTTCTGATGCTCCGTCCATCACCACCCCCTTTTGTACTGCTTTGTTCGCCATAAGTTGGCAGGGTATGCTCAGACGTGAGTCCCTTGCTCACTTTGCCACTGGATTCAAGCAAGCCTGGCTGAAGACGGCTGAAATGCCAGAAACCGGTCCTAGGAAGCTTGTTTCTGGTCCAGGGAAGGCATGGCTTGGCAGTTCGGGCTGGACTGTTCCCATGATGCACAGGGTCTGACTGATTTGCATATGGCCATGTCTGAACTGGGGTGGCAGAGTGGGCTAAAGAATGGTGATGGATCAAACCCAGATCTGTTGACTGGGTGTGAGTGTTTGATTGGTTCTGATTCTCCGTCCATCACCACCCCCTTTTGTACTGCTTTGTTCACCATAAGTTGGCAGGGTATGCTCAGACGTGAGTCCCTTGCTCACTTTGCCACAGGATTCAAGCAAGCCTGGCTGAAGACGGCTGAAATGCCAGAAACCGGTCCTAGGAAGCTTGTTTCTGGTCCAGGGAAGGCATGACTTGGCAGTTTGGGCTGGACTGTTCCCATGAGGCACAGGGTCTGACTGATTTGCATATGGCCATGTCTGAACTGGGGTGGCAGAGTGGGCTAAAGAATGGTGATGGATCAAACCCAGATCTGTTGACTGGGTGTGAGTGTTTGATTGGTTCTGATGCTCCGTCCATCACCACCCCCTTTTGTACGAGGAGCATGGACATCAGTACTCTTTTCCCAGGAACGTTCATCAGGACCATAGCCTGTCCAATCAATGAGATAGAAAAGTTTGTTGCGAATGAATTTAGAGTCTAGAATTCGTTTAACTTCATACTCTGCCTCACCATTAAGAGTCAGAGGGTCAGGAGGGGAAAGTCTACGCAACCCCGGGTGAATTGGTTTTAGAAGAGATACATGAAAGACAGGATGAATTTTGGTAGTGCCAGGAAGAGAAAGTCGATAAGTGACTGGATTAATGACCTTTTCAATGGGGTACGGGCCCATAAAACGGGGCTGAAATTTACGGGGACCCTTAAGTCTGAGATTTTTAGTACATAACCAGACTAAATACCCAACATGAAGCCCAGGTTGTTCTCTACGTTTTCGATCAGCAAAATTTTTGTAACGTGCCTTCGCTATTGACAAATTCTGGGTCACTGAATGATGGATTTTAGATAACTGATGGGCAATCTCTTGAAGAGCAGGGATGTGAAGATTATCAAAATTTGCATAGGAATTGGGATGTCTGCCTGAGTTTATGAAGAAAGGGGAGAAACCTGTGGATACATTAAGGGCATTATTATAGGCGTACTCAGCAGTCCATAAATGGTCAGGCCAGTCACCCTCCTCATCTAACAAATATAGTCTGAGATGTTGTTCTAGTTCTTGGTTAATGCATTCCGTCTGACCATCTGTTTCAGGATGAAAACTAGTGGAATAGCGATGATCAATATTAAGACCTTGAATGTAAGCCTTCCAAAATCGTGAGAGAAACTGGGAGCCCCTGTCTTAAATGAGTACTTTAGGAATCCCATGAAGGCGGATGATGTGTTGATTAAAAAGTTGGGACAGTTGTTTGGCAATAGGTGTCCCCTTGAAGGGAACAAAATGTGCCATTTTACTGAAGGTGTCAACAACTACAAGAATGGTGTCATAGCCATGAGATGAAGGTAAGTCAATAATCAAATCTAGTGAAACCGTGTGCCAAGGATATGGGGGGGTGGGCATGGGTTGTAAGAGACCCTTTGGGGCCTGCCTATCTGATTTTCCCCGTGCACAAGGTTCACAGCTCAAAACATATTGACGAGCATCTCGACACATGAAGGGCCACCAAAAATTCCGCTTGAGCAAATCTTCGGTTTTTAAAATTCCCTTGTGACCAGCGAGAGGGTTGTCATGGCATTCCTGCATTGCTTTCAACTGGAGTTCCTTGGGTAAATAGAGAGTGGAACCTTGGTAGGGAAGGCCGTTACGGATGAGACGTTGAGGATCGTCTGAGGCCCAAGTCTTCATCTCCAGGTTCGACATTGAATTTCGAACATGTTGTTCAAAGGGTTCCAAATAAATCATTCCGATGAATTTGTCATCAGGTATGATTTGTTGATTGTCAATGACTGGGGTTTGATTCTCTGTATCCAATCTAGAGAGGACATCAGCTTTTCCATTCTTAGATCCAGGACGAAAGGTGATAACGAAGTCAAAATCCGCAAAGTACAGGGACCAACGTAACTGGCGTGGTGTAAGAGTACGAGCAGATCGCAAGAATTTTAGATTGCGATGATCTGTGAACACCGTTACAGTGTGTTTAGCTACCATTAAGTAATGCCTCCACTCCTTGAAGGCATCCTTAATTGCCAAGAGTTCTTTTTCCGTAATTGTATAATTGCATTCCGCAGGGTTGAGTTTGCGTGACCGATAAGCCACTGGATGCAATTGTCCGGTGTCTTTATGCCTCTGAGATAGTATTCCTCTGATGGCTAAGTCTGAAGCATCTGTTTCCAAATAGAAAGGTTCCGAGGGATCAGCATGGAGTAATACTGGTGCAGTAATGAAACTGGTTTTCATCAACTGGAAGGCCTGTTCCGCCTCTTCGGACCACTGAAACGGAACGCCTTTCTTCAGAAGACGAGTCAAAGGTAATATCTTAGTAGAGAACGCATCAATGAATCGTCTGTAAAAATTGGAAAATCCGATAAAACTCTGAACCTCCTTGACACAGGTAGGAGATTTCCAGTCAGTTATTGCCTTCACCTTCTGCGCATCCATTTGAACTCCATTAGGCGATAACACAAAGCCCAGAAATTCCACTGTATCAGTATTGAATAGACATTTCTCCAATTTTACGTATAGAGAGTTCTCTCGTAGATGTTGTAAAACTGCTTTGACCTGGTCATGATGTTTTTCAGTCGTATTTGAATAAATCAGAATGTCATCGATGTACACTATAACACATTGATCAATGAATTCGCTTAAAACATCGTTGATGAAGTACTGGAACGCTGCGGGTGCATTACAAAGACCGCACGGCATTACCAAATACTCGTAAAGCCCGAATTTGGTTCTGAAGGCGGTCTTCCACTCGTCACCTTCTCGGAGTCTAACGAGATGGTATGCTCCTCGCAGATCTAAACGAGTGTAGATTTTTGCTTCTTTTACTTGATCAATTAGAACTGATATGAGAGGTAATGGGTATCGGTTTTTGACGGTTATCCTGTTGATTGCCCTAAAGTCGATGCAAGTCCTGAGATCCCCCCCCTTCTTCAGAACAAAAAAAAGGGGGGAAGAGACTGGGGACTGAGGCGGTCGGATAAATCCATTCTCGAGATTTTTTTTGTTAAATATTCCTTCAAGTAGATATTTTCCTTCTCAGTTAACGCGTAAACTCTGCTGCAGAGTAGGTTAGCTCCCGGCTCCAGGTCGATCTTGCAGTCATAAGGCCTATGGGGAGGTAGTGTCTCGGCCTTGATTTCATCAAAAACGTCTACAAAATCTTGATATGGTTCTGGTATCTCCGTAGTTTGGATCACACATACGGAAGTGCCATTTGTGCATAACTGAGTAAAAAGCACCAGGTACCGTAGAATTTGTAAATTTTTCAAAACAATGGCTTGTACAGTAGTCTGAATTTAGTTGAATAGTTCGGGCTCCCCAGTCAATCAATGGGTTGTGTTCGGTTAGCCATGGAAGACCTAAAATTCATTGAAATTGGGGGGCGTCTATTAAATTAAACTGCAATGTTTCTTGGTGACCTTCGACTGTAGTCATATGTACTAATTCTGTGTGACTAGTAATAGGTCTGGAAGTTAACTCTGTACCATCCACTGCACGGACCTTTTCGCTTTTTTCCTTTTTGACAGCTTGTAAACCGATGTGGCCAGCGAATTTGAGGTCACAAAAGTTTCCAGTAGCCCCTGAATCAACCATAACGATTACTCCAGTTACAATTTTACCCCTGAACCTTAGTGTTACAGCCATTACCAGATGGGGTGAAGAGACTTGTAGTGTGTTTGCCAATTGATGATTTGTTGGAGTTGTAGTTCCATCTGCATCCACAGGTCCAACTCCGCTTACCTGTGGTGGGATGTATGTCGTTACAACGCACACTTTTACAACGCATGCACTTACAACGCATTTTTTACAACGCACAATCCATTACAACGCATGACATTACAACGCAGGACACTACAACGCATTTTTAAAAACTACCTTTACAACGCATTTCCTTTACAACGCATACTACCTTTACAACGCATACCATTACAACGCATAATATTAAATTGCATTTAAGGTAAGTATTATATAGTATAGGGGTAAAAATTACTATTCTAACTCCAGGGGGTGCAACAGTAGGGTAAGTGTTGGATAGTATAGGGGTAAAAATTACTATTCTAACTCCAGGGGGTGCAACAGTAGGGTAAGTGTTGGATAGTATAGGGGTAACAATTACTATTCTAACTCCAGGGGGTGCAACAGTAGGGTAAGTGTTGGATAGTCTAGGGGTAAAAATTACTATTCTAACTCCAGGGGGTGCAACAGTAGGGAAAGTGTTGGATAGTATAGGGGTAAAAATTACTATTCTAACTCCAGGGGGTGCAACAGTAGGGAAAGTGTTGGATAGTATAGGGGTAAAAATTACTATTCTAACTCCAGGGGGTGCAACAGTAGGGAAAGTGTTGGATAGTATAGGGGTAAAATTTACTATTCTAACTCCAGGGGGTGCAACAGTAGGGAAAGTGTTGGATAGTATAGGGGTAAAAATTACTATTCTAACTCCAGGGGGTGCAACAGTAGGGTAAGTGTTGGATAGTATAGGGGTAAAAATTACTATTCTAACTCCAGGGGGTGCAACAGTAGGGTAAGTGTTGGATAGTATAGGGGTAAAAATTACTTTATTATGCGTTGTAATGGTATGCGTTGTAATGGTAGTATGCGTTGTAATGGAATGCGTTGTAAAGGTAGTTTTTAAAAATGCGTTGTAGTGTTATGCGTTGTAATGTCATGCGTTGTAATGGATTGTGCGTTGTAAAAAATGCGTTGTAAGTGTAGTGCGTTGTAAAAGTTGCGTTGTAAAGGTTGTTCCCCCCTGTGGTGCCTCTAGTTTCCCTTCTCCTTTGTCGGCAACTTAGGTCTTTTTAAACAGTTCTTAACAAAATGTCCACTTCCGCCACAATACAAACACAGTTTGTTTAATCTTCTATTTTCCTTTTCCTCCTTAGAGAGTGGACCTCTGACTACTCCGATCTGCATTGGCTCTGTTCCTAAAGTATTCTCTGCTGACCTCATGGATTCTGTCTTGACTCAATCGAAGCGGGGAACACTAGATCTAAACTCCTTCTTACGTTCTCCTTTCCGTTCAATTCAATTCCAAGTCTTTATTTCGATTTTTACATCATAAAAGACAACATAATTTGATAAGCATCTAAAAAGTAGAGGGGTACAGAAGGCAATAAAGGGGATAGGAAATCTCAACGTAGACAGCCAGTATCACATATGTAGCAGCAATGGTTAAAAATGAACAAATAAATAACTTATTCAATAAAATCACATCCAAAATTTTAAAATTACCAATTTTATACAGTGAGTCGTAATTTGTTAGCGCGAATAATCCAAGTCCAATGGAGAAATTTTGCAACAGCAATAGTCACAGCTTGAGATGTATTTGTTTTAAGACACCGCAACGCCTCAGTACCTGACTGAAAACCCATAATGAAACAAATTGGTTTAAGCCAGACCCATCTAGGAGTTTTATACTCTGGACAAATAAATAAAATATGCACAATGTTTTCCAGTTGGGCTGGGCAAAAAGGACAATCAGGGTTAAGGCCCTTTCGCCATTTGGCGACAAAGGAGTTTACTGGAAGGGTGCCCACCCTGAATTGGTGATATCGTTTTCTGTCCTCCACAACTGTAATGCAGTCCCAATATTTTTCAAACATGGGGCTGTCTTTAAGTGCCAAAAAGTCCGAAGTTAAAGACGGGCTAATGCTTGATCCAAAGCTTTTTTCTGAAACCATCCGCCAATATAATTTTTTTAAGATTGTTTTGGGGGGAAAATGTGTAGAGTGGGTTCTTCCCAGTGACTTGCAAGGCCCATAGCGTGATATAGTAACCTGACCTCCCTCAGCCATAAGATCTTTTGTGCCTTATCAGCCCCCCTAATGTCCAGAAAAGCCCGGGCATATTCAGAGAGTTCAGGGGTTACCCATAGCCGCCTCCAATAAGCCACTGATCTATACCGCGCTATGTCCTCTAAACGAAGAACACCCAGATCATAATAAAGGGGAATTAGAGGAGTTGATGACGGGAGGCCGGTAATTAAACGCAAAAACTTATTCTGGGCCCTAGACAACTGAGTAAGGTTGGAATACTCCTACAATTCTGCCCCATAAAGAGTTGCTGTACTTATCTTGACTGGGGGAGAATGTCTGCATTGTCAGCATTCCGTCCATCATTTGTTTGTTGTTACGCTTTTCGCCCTAAGTGGGATGGGTATTCCCAGACGTGGGACCCGTGCTCACTACGCCACTGGAGTCAAGCTATCCTGGCTGATGACGGCTGATAGCCAGAAACCAGTCCTAGGATGCTTGATTCCGGTCCAGGGAAGACATGGCATGGCAGTTCGGGCTGGACTGTTCCCATGAGGCATAGGGTCAAGACTGATTTGCATATGGCCATGTCTGATCTGGGGTTGCAGTAGTGGGCAAAAGAACGATGGATTTAACCCAGATCTCTTGACTGGGGGAGAATGTCTGCATTGTCAGCATTCCGTCCATCATTTGTTTGTTGTTACGCTTTTCGCCCTAAGTGGGATGGGTATTCCCAGACGTGGGACCCGTGCTCACTACGCCACTGGAGTCAAGCTATCCTGGCTGATGACGGCTGATAGCCAGAAACCGGTCCTAGGATGCTTGATTCCGGTCCAGGGAAGACATGGCTTGGCAGTTCGGGCTGGACTGTTCCCATGAGGCACAGGGTCAAGACTGATTTGCATATGGCCATGTCTGAACTGGGGTGGCGTAGTGGGCAAAAGAACGATGGATTTAACCCAGATCTCTTGACTGGGGGAGAATGTCTGCATTGTCAGCATTCCGTCCATCATTTGTTTGTTGTTACGCTTTTCGCCCTAAGTGGGATGGGTATTCCCAGACGTGGGACCCGTGCTCACTACGCCACTGGAGTCAAGCTATCCTGGCTGATGACAGCTGATAGCCAGAAACCGGTCCTAGGATGCTTGATTCCGGTCCAGGGAAGACATGGCTTGGCAGTTCGGGCTGGACTGTTCCCATGAGGCACAGGGTCAAGACTGATTTGCATATGGCCATGTCTGAACTGGGGTGGCGTAGTGGGCAAAAGAATGATGGATTTAACCCAGATCTCTTGACTGGGGGAGAATGTCTGCATTGTCAGCATTCCGTCCATCATTTGTTTGTTGTTACGCTTTTCGCCCTAAGTGGGATGGGTATTCCCAGACGTGGGACCCGTGCTCACTACGCCACTGGAGTCAAGCTATCCTGGCTGAGGACGGCTGATAGCCAGAAACCGGTCCTAGGATGCTTGATTCCGGTCCAGGGAAGACATGGCTTGGCAGTTCGGGCTGGACTGTTCCCATGAGGAACAGGGTCAAAACTGATTTGCATATGGCCATGTCTGAACTGGGGTGGCGTAGTGGGCAAAAGAACGATGGATTTAACCCAGATCTCTTGACTGGGGGAGAATGTCTGCATTGTCAGCATTCCGTCCATCATTTGTTTGTTGTTGTACTTATCTTGGCATCATATATTTTAAGGGCTGGAATCATGGGTTTCGTATGGGACCGGTGGAGTTCTTTTGTTAAAACACCAGTTAGCTGTGCATGCTTTAATACCACCTGGTCTAAATGCGGTTTCCATTCCATTTTCGATGCGAGGGTTATACCCAAATAGGAAAATACCTTTGTCTGCTCTAATTTGACTCCATTCATCTGCACAGTCCCCCTGATGTGTTTGGATTTATGCAGGACCATAAATTTTGTTTTGATAACATTTACAATGAGCCCATGGTCCTTACAAAAAACTTCAAACACGTCTATCGCTTTTTGTAATCCCCACTGAGTCTTATAGATAAGTAAAGTGTCGTCAGCAAACATCAACAGAGGAATCAACTTACCATCCAACTTTGGGGCATCAGTCGGGGTATGATTAAAATAGTTGATTACTCTGTTGATGTATAAAGAGAAAAGAGTTGGGGCTAAAACGCACCCTTGGCGTACTCCCCTGGCAATTGGGAATTTGTCTGTGAGGCTGCCTGATTGATTCCATCTGACTTGAGCAAAATTATCCTCATGTAATTTAATTAAAAAATTTAAAATATCAAAAGGCATCCCTTGATCTTTAAAAGCAGACCACATTTTTGCTCTAGGTACTAAATCAAAAGCTGATTTTAAATCAACGAAAGCTGCAAATAACATACCATCTCCCAACTGAACCACCCGCCAATAAATTAACAAAAACCTGAAAACCTGATCTATAGTGCTCGTATGGCTACGAAACCCTGCCTGTAGTGGTGATAAAACTTCCTCCTCCTCTATCCACCCTTGAATTCTTAGTAGGACGAGCCTAGCCACCACCTTCTGTATACAGTCGATCAGGCTAATCGGCCTATAGTTGCCTGGATCAGAACGCTCTCCCTTTTTAAAAATTGGAATAATTTGAGCGCCCTTCCAGCTGTATGGTATGGGTGAGCCATTTGTTAAGCAGTTGGCTAAACTTAAAATATAAGGTGCCCACAGCTCCTTGTCATACATGAACAAATCAGCCGGAACCGAGTCTAGACCTGGAGCTCTACCTTTGGGGATAGAGTTCAGTACCTTTCGCACCTCGTTTAAGTCAAAAACCAAGGGAGTTGAATCTATAGTCACCGAGGTGATTGATGTACATCTCCCCTGAAAAGCATCAATTGAGGCAAACTGGGACACAAAGTGCGAAACCCACAAGTTGGGTGGTACAGAATTAACTGGTTCTTCTCTATTTGATCCCCTGCCCCACCTAACCAGGTCCCAAAAGGAACACATAGATCGTTCTTTGCTGGCTAAATGGAGATCATTCCAGTAGACCTGATCCCATGCTCGTTTAGCCTCAGATTGAGCTTTTTTATAAAATTCACGAGCTATCCGTATACCGGCTATCTCCTTAATTTTTACCGCTTCTGACAGTGCCTGATAAGCAACCCTACATGATTTCCCATACCATTGATCCTCTTTTCTAGGAGGCCTATTTGGTTTGGCATGGGTCTGTTTTAAAAAATATTCACTAAGTTGGTTAAAAAGGTGAGTGTGAATGTTATTGGCTTTATCCAAGTCTTCCTTCTGAGCAATACAGTTCTGTAGCTCGTATGTGGCCTTAATAATTAGATCCCTAATAGTTAAAATCTGCCTCTCATTCATTTGGCATTTTCCCCATTTGACACGCCTTAGATTATTAGATGGAACAATATCCACCTTCCTAATAGGGGCCTCCTGGTGGTTATTGTTAAATAACTTAAAGGTTAGGAGTAGGGGATCATGATCACTCTCCACCCTTCCCACCACTATCATGTCCTTAACAGTAACCCAGTGTTCTTTATTAGTAAGGATATAATCAATACTACTTTTACGAAGTCCATTGTTAAAAGTGGAGGCCCCATGTGAATCAGAGACTGTTCTACCATTCATTGCTCTCAAACAATGGCCGATACAAAGTGCTTTAAGCTGCAATACAGCTTCGGTCCACTTGTTGATTGGCGGAAGTGTCAGGTGGGGAATATTCCAGATGCGATCTTCTTCTAAAGTAAGATCAATGTCATTGATATCCAGAGGTTCGAAACAACAATTAAAATCGCCTGCTACAATTACGTCACCCTCTTGGCTATATACATCAAGTAACTGGTTCAACTCTTCCACAGTGTTCGAAGATTTACCCCCCGGTAACCCTCTAGCATATATGTTAAAAACAAAAAGATCCTTTAACCCAGGACGCTGGATTTTAATAAGTAGGATGTCCTTACTATTCGAATCCAATTGAATTACAGAATGCCCAATGTCCTGTTTAATACATGTTACTAGTCCCCCCTTGGCTCTTCCATGAAGGCCAGGGACGGCTGGAACATGAAAATTAAGATAGCCGGGTCTGTGAACTGAGACAATAGTCCAAGTTTCCTGCAGTAATATGATATCCCTATTTTCCATAAACTTTAACCAGTCTAATGATACAACTTTATTTTTCAGACCTGCCACATTCCAAGAGATTAGAGACGAGTAAACATTAACATCATCCCTATCTTTATCCTGCGAACCACATATTGAGACCCTCTGCAGGTCTTCATCAACTAGATCCCCTCGGTGCGAAGCCTCTTGCACTTGACAATTAGAATTAACATGGGCACTAAGCTCGGCTACTTTGCTTTGATCTGGGGATATTACACCTGTTCGTCTTCTACCAGATAATGTGTTGTCTACAAGAAGAATTTTTGAAATAGGTTCGCTCAAACCCTGGTCTTGACCATGAGCCAGTCAGTCATTGCAATCTAAGGAACTCAATGCCTCAAATCTATTACTTACTTCAATAGGTCTGACATAAGTATCATAACAAGTACCAAAATTACTCTTTCTAGTAAGGGCAGTGGGGCGCGTAGGATAAAAATACCCTAGGGGCAGGATATTAATACGATCTTGATGTATTCTTAATGAGCCTGCCTGTCGTAGGATATGATCAACCAATTGGGGAGATGCAAAGTTTACAATAACACAATCTCCACCCATGTTCTTCTTGGTGTCCCCCACCCAATCCACCCTACGAACCATCTTAAAATTTGTGAACAGGTTATTACCCAACACAGTTTTTAAATTCAGATGGTGTAGTGCTTTATTTTTAAGTGATGACCAATGTTCCTCCAGACCATTTTAGGGACATTGGCCAAAATAATCGTATAAGGGCACGCCTCAGGTGGAAGCTGAAATGTAATATGTTTGTGAAAAGAAGGGTGGGTAACATTGGTGGTATCCATAAGACCTCCACGACCAGAGGTAGTATTTCTTAGATTGGCTGAATTAAGTGGTGCAATCTTGTCCTGTACTACTACCTGTTCCCTAACAATTTGAACATCGCTATTCAAACTTGGGGCTAGCGATGTAGCTACCAGTGAGTGTGTAGGAGCAGTATCAGAGCGGATAGGTGCCAGATCAGTGTTCATCAGAGAGCCCTGGTGATTGTGTACCTGATTTTCCAATGCTAACAGCCTAAGATCAATCAGCTCAAGTTTATCCATAACAGGACTAATCAAGGCTTTTAGGCTCTCCTCTAAGACCCCCAAGAATCTATGCAATTGGTCGACCTCAATAGAATTATTTAAAGTGGGAGCAATTTGAGCTCCCTCTTCCAGGGGCCTAGATTTATTAATCTGGGGTTGTTGTATTGTGACCGAAGTACTCTCACAAACAATGGATTTATTTTTCCTTTGATGTTTTGCATGTGGTGCATGTGGTTTGCTACCCTTAATTGCGCTATCAGCTTTCCGCTTCCTAGATGGCTCTTTAGGTCTAGTAACAGGCTCAGACCGAGCCTGCCTAGAACTTTTTTTCGGGGATATTAACTTTGGGCTAGGAACAGTAGAGCATATGGCATTTAATGAATTAGAAGAATATTGATTTTGCATAGTTGCCATAGGTGCCGAATGACTCCCTGTTTGAATGGTAGATAGTGACATTAGTGGAGTATTAATATTAGCAATGGATGGCTCAAGAGATAGCCTCCTTTCCACCAGCTCTATCTCTTTAGCCACAGCAGTTTCGGGCCTTTTTAAAAATGCATCCAAAGTTCCAGCCCCTCCTTTAGGATTAACAGTAATCAAGGCCATGTTACGAGGCGCCCCCGAACAAAATGTATAGCGATAACACGAACACAGTCAGGCAGATCCCCCACAAATAGTCACGAGAACCAGCAATAATAAGTCAATGGAAACACCCAAATATCTTATCTGTACTCCGTGGTCAACTCGTATGATCCAAGTCCCTTCCAGCACGAGGTTAGAGAATAGGCCCGACCCGACCACAACCGTCCTCGGACGGCCTCAGATGGCCCGCCCTTTGCCCGGGCTTAGCCCGGCAACGCCCTCGCGCGTCCCGCGATGCCGGGGCTGGGTCTGCTGTTATAGCGCCTCCAGGCGCGAGTAAATCACCGCCGCTTCCGGGTTCCGGTGCGGGGATAGCTGGGAATTGAAGTCCCCTCCACTCGGCGGCCACACAGATCGAGCATGCGGCAGCGGGAGGCAGCAGGAGGCAGCAGGAGGCAGCGAAAGTGTCCACAGGTAGATGAGCTATCTGGCTGGGTCTCCAAGTCTAATCAAGGCACCCGCTCCACCGAGGCTGGGTCTGCTGTTATAGCGCCTCCAGGCGCGAGGAAATCACCGCCGGCTTCCGGTGCGGGGATAGCTGGGAATTGAAGTCCCCTCCACTCGGCGGCCACACAGATCGAGCATGCGGCAGCGGGAGGAAGCGGGAGGCAGCGGGAGGCAGCGAAAGTGTCCACAGGTAGATGAGCTATCTGGCTGGGTCTCCAAGTCTAATCAAGGCACCCCTTTCCGTTCACTTTGCCTGTAATCAATCTCCAAGGTTAAATCGACCAATGCAGAAATGTCTGTGGGACGATTTGGGATTTGCGATAGAGCATCCTTCAATTCCTCTCGCAATCCCCTGCAGAATAGTGCTGCTTTTTTATCCTCGGGCCAGTTGGCCTCTAGGGACTAACTTGTTCAATTGGGCCCGGTAAGCCACAAGTTCCCGATTTCCCTGTTTCAGCTCTAACAATTCATGGTCTGATGCTTGAGAGGCTGTTCTTCAGTCAAAAATGCGAAGAAATTCTTTTTTTAATTCATCCAAACTACATAAAATTGGGTCATCCTTGGTCACCAATGGCATGGACCAAGAGGCGGCATCTCCACTAAGATAGGATAGGATGAATGTCACTCTGGACTGAGCATATTTCATAAACAATGGGGTGACCCTGTGTCCCTCAGAACCTGGGTATAGATTATATAAAGTACAATGGTTCTGTCGGGTATAACCACACAATTACTTTGCTTTGCAATAGGATTTGAAGAAAGCTGAATATATCAATCGACAAAAAAATCAAGTACAAATTACAATTAAGAAGAACACATGAAAACAAAAGAGAATGCACAAACCAGCGTAGAGTCAGATTTGCTGGGTGATTAGATATTCTTTATATATAAATTGCATCATTTATATTAACTCCCATATAATTCTTTTTAGCAAAAAAAGGCTGCCAAAGTTGTGAACATTAGAGTGAATTTGTGAGCAAGTGACATAGTGACATAAGTGACACAATTGGTGCGTAATATATACAGAGTGAATAGAAAAAATATATACACAGTAAAACAGGCCAGTATAAAGAAAGGCAATGACACTGTTTCCAGAGATGACTTAAATTCTTTATGAAACAAGGTCTTGGACTGGGCCTCAGTGTTGTCGACGTTTCAACCCTATATATGCGATCCTAGATCGTCATGTGGGTCTTCATCAGGACTAAAATTACACAATGGCAACCTGCAAAAGCAAGTATAGCACATATCAAAAATGATCCTTGATAAAAGAATTCATGTGTTCCAACTGCCACCGAAATATGGTAACAGAAATGGATGGCCATGACTCACCTAACAAACAGTCTAGGCGGGCCTTGTATTGGCGCGGTGTAGAGTAGAATCACTCATCCAATGGGATTCTACGGATCAAGATTTAAAATAGAGTAAGTTGTTTGTCATTTGCACGCTGTGCAATCACTACAGAATGAGAGATTGTTAATCATCTAGCCCCCGCCAACTATGCAATCAAGCTCAAAAACAAAAAACAGTCCAGAGTGACGCATGACGCATATGACATGCAATAAACGGATAGCATGGAGACATCCGTAGCGAGCTAGTCAGTGCAAGCGCATAGCCGTACACACATGGGAAAATTATTTATCTAGCGAAAAATTGCTGCACAATATGTCGAAGGGTCCAAATCACCGCTCTAGTTCTAAGCAGGATAACTAATACTCGTTACGGTGTTAACCAAACGTCACAGCCAATATGAGGTAATGGATGATCAATGAGCAAATTATGGGAGTGTTTAAAATGAATCAGACAAATATTAAATTCACTATTATGTAGGACATAGTTGATTATTGAGAGATACTCGGGGCTCACCTTAACGGTAGATAAAGGCTGGTTATGAAGCTCAGCCGAATGTGGAGTCACCGTCAGACTTAATTTGAAAGGAATGTTGTTTAGGTCCTTTTGTCAGCGTCTATAACAAAAACAGCCGCATGCTTAATTAAGCGTGCTAAAGGACAAAATTCAGAGAGACCAAATGGGAAGCCACTCAAGCGCTCACCTTAGTAAATGACAGCCGGAATATATCACGGTAAACGCGTGGGAGCAGTAATAAATCCTGCCGTTCAGCCACCTTTCGTCAATGTGCCAACGCCGCGTTTGAACGGCACTTGACAAGTCGACCAATAGTTATCAGTGTACGTATACAGTAGCCCCCAATCTGCCCCCCCGGGCAAAAACCCCACTAGACACCAGGGATTTTTTTGGGCAATAATGGTGTGGGCGTTGGCATGCACGTTTTGGCCAACCCCACCCTAATTAAAATTTGCCCCAAAACATCCTGGGCATCTAGTAGACTTTCTGCCCCCCTGGGGCGGTATATGGGGGCATTAGCCCCCAATCTGCAACCCTGGGGGGGCAAAAAGTCCACTAGTCGCCAGGGATTTTTTTTGGCAATAATGGTGTGGGCGTTGGCATGCCCGTTTTGGGCAACCCCACCCTAATTAAAATTTGCCCCAAAAAATCCTGGGCATCTAGTAGGCCTTCTGCCCCCCTGGGGCGGTATATGGGAGCATTAGCCCCCAATCTGCAACCCTGGGGGGGCAAAAAGTCCACTAGTCGCCAGGGATTTTTTGGGGCAAATTTGAATTAGGGTGGGGGCTGCCCAAAACGGGCATGCCCATGCCTCCACAACCTCCCCCGCAAAAATTACAGCCTTCCTGCCCCCCGGGGGCAAAAAGTCCACTAGACACCAGGGCAAATTTTAATTAGGGTGGGGCTGCTCAAAATGGGCATGCCAATACCCCCATCCCCCACCTGCAAAAGTTACAGCTTTTCTGCCCCCCTGGGGGAAAGATGGGTGTAGTAGCCCCCAATCTGCCCTCCCGGGGGGGCAAAAAGCCCACTAGACGCCAACGATTACACTGGCTTTTTTATGCGTGGGGGTGGGGGCTGCCCAGAATGAGCATACCAATGCCCCCACCCCCCAAAACAATAGCCACAGTATTTATGCCCCCCTTGGGGACATATCGGGGCAACCCCACCCCCGACATCCCCCCCAGGGTGGTAGAAAGCCGACTAGGCACAGATTTGTTTTTAGCAATATGCCTACCTGTGGATTTTGGGCCCTAGTGCCGCCGGCATGTAGGAAAACCTAGCAAACTTATACAATTTTGGAAACTAGACACCCAGGGGAATCCAGGATGGGGTGACTTGACTGGCTCTCACCAGGTTCTGTTACCCAAAATCCCTTGCAAACCTAAAAATTTGTCGAAAACCCCCCACATTTTCCTCACATTTCTGTGGTGAAAAGTTCTGGAATCTGCGTGGATCCACAAAATTCCAGCCAAACCACGTTCCCAAAGCCTTCCGAAAAAAGTGGTACCTCACTTGTGTGGGTAGCGCCTACTGCACCGCGACAGGGAAGGGCCCAAAACCTATTGAGGCAACATCAAAATTATCTATCACAAAACAACCTGGTTTTGCAAGGCGGGTCCCATGAGATTTTGGCCCCAAGCTCGGCGACCATCTAGGGCAACCTACTAAACCCACACATTTCTGAAAACTAGCTACCCGGGGGAGTCCGGCGAGGTATGGCTTGCGTGGGTCCCCTAAGGCTTTCCTACCCAGAATCCCCTGCAAACCTCAAATTTAGCTGAAAAAATCCCTTTTTTCTCAAATTTCTGCGTGGGAAAGTACTGGAATCTACGTGGATCCACAAATTTCCTCCCACCCAGAATTCCCCAAGCTAAATTTGAGGTTTGCAGGGGATTCTAGGTAGGAAAAGGTTGGGGGACCCATGCAAGCCATACATCGCTGGACTCCCCTGGGTGTCTAGTTTTCAGAAATGTTTGGGTTTGGTAGTTTCCCAAGATGGCCGATGAGCTCGGGGACAAAAACCCAGGTGACCCCCTTGCAAAACCAGGTTGTTTTGTGATAGGTAATTTTGATGTCGCCTCAATAGGTTTTGGGCCCTTGCCTGTCGCGGGTACTTGACCCACCCATGCGAGTGAGGTATCATTTTTATTGGGAGACCTGGGGGAACACTGGGTGGGAGGAAATTTGTGGATCCACGTAGATTTTAGAACTTTCCCACACAGAAATTAGAGAAAAAAGTGATTTTTGTCAGCTAAATTTGAGGTTTGCAGGGGATTCTGGGTAGGAAAACTTTAGGGGACCCACACAAGCCATACCTCGCTGGACTCCCCCAAGTGTCTAGTTTTCAGAAATGTGTGGGTTTGGTAGGTTTCCCTAGATGGTCGCCGAGCCCAAGGCCAAAAACTCATGGGACCACCCTTGCAATACCAGGTTGTTTTGTGATAGGTAATTTTGATGTCACCTCAATAGGTTTTGGGCCCTTACCTGTTGCGGGTACTTGGGCCTCCCACACAAGTGAGGCACCATTCTTATTGGGAGACCTGGGGGAATGCTGGGTGATAGGAAATTTGAGTGAGACCGGTGATGCCACACTTTCCCACACAAAAATGTGTGAAAAAAGTGATTTTATTCAGCTAAAATTGAGGTTTGCAGGGAATTCTGGGTAAGGAAACGTTTGGGGATCCACGCAAGCCATACCTCTCTGGAAGCCCCCGGGTATCTAGTTTTCAAAAATGTATAGGTGCGCTAGGTTTCCCTAGGTGCCGGCAGAGCTAGGGTTAAAAAACTACAGCTAGGCACTTGGCCAAAAAAGGGTCATTTTTCACTGCGAAATTGAGGTGTGACCACGTTGAGTTTTGCGCCGTTTCCTGTCGTAGGCACTGTGCTGACCCACACAAGTGAGGTACCATTTTTCTCGGAAGACTTTGGGGAACACGGGGTGGGTGGAAGTTTGTAAGGGATTCTGAGTAACAGAACCTGTTGGGAGGCAGTGAAGTCACCCCATCCTGGATTCCTCTGGGTGTCTGGTGTTAAAAAATGTATACGTTTGGTAGGTTTCCCTAGGTGCTGGCAGAGCTAGGATTCAAAAACTGCAGCTAGGCACTGTGCCAAAAAAGGGTAATTTTTCACTGCGAAATTGAGGTGTGACCATGTTGCGTTTTGCACAGTTTCCTGTCGCGGGCACTAGGCCGACCCACAAAAGTGAGGTACCATTTTTCTCTGAAGACTTTGGGGAAAACGGGGTGGGTGGAAATTTGTGGATCCACGCAGATTCCAGAACTTTCCACCTCAGAAATGTGGGGAAAATGTGTTTTTTGGGACAATTTTTTAGGTTTGCAAGGGATTCTGGTTAACATAACCTGGTGGGAGGCAGTCAAGTTACCCCATCCTGGATTCCCCTGTGTGTCTAGTTTAAAACAATGTGTAGGTTTGCTAGGTTTCCTTATGTGCCGGCAGAGCTAGGGTTCAAAAACTACAGCTAGGCACTTTGCCAAAAAAGGGTCCTTTTTCACTGCGAAATTGAGGTGTGACCACGTTGTGTTTTGTGCCATTTCCTGTCGCGGGCACTAGGCCAACCCACACAAGTGAGGTACCATTTTTCTCGGAAGACTTTGGGGAACGCGGGGTTGGTGGAAATTTGTGGATCCACGCAGATACCAGAACTTTCCACCACAGAAATGTGGGGAAAATGTGTTTTCTTTATACTTTTTTAGGTTTGCAAGGGATTCTGGGTATCAGAACCTGGTGGGAGGCAGTCAAGTCACCCCATCCTGGATTCCTCTGGGTGTCTAGTTTCCAAAAATGTATAGGTTTGCTAGGTTTCCCTAGGTGCTGGCAGAGCTAGGGTTAAAAAACTACAGCTAGGTACTTTGCCAAAAAAGGGTAATTTTTCACTGCGAAATTGAGGTGTGACCATGTTGCGTTTTGCATCGTTTCCTGTTGCGGGCACTGGGCCAACCCACACAAGTGAGGTACCATTTTTATTGTAAGACTTTGGGGAACGCGGGGTGGGTGGAAATTTGTGGATCCACGCAGATTCCAGAACTTTCCACCACAGAAATGTGGGGAAAATGTGTTTTTTTGACAATGTTTTAGGTTTGCAAGGGATTCTGGGTAACAGAACCTGGTGGGAGGCAGTTAAGTCACCCCATCCTGGATTCTCCTGGATGTCTAGTTTTCAAAAATGTATAGGTTTTCTAGGTTTCCCTAGGTGCCGGCAGAGCTAGTGTTAAAACACTACAGCTAGACACTTCGCAAAAAAAGGGTTAATTTTCATTGTGAAAATGTGGTGTGTTCACGTTGGGTTTTGAGCCATTTCCTGTGGTGGGCACTATGCCTACCCACACAAGTGAGGTACCATTTTTATCGGGAGACTTCGGGTAATTCAGATTTGTAAAGCAACTGTTATTACCTATTGATTTTTGATGTATTTCTGCCTTCCAAATGAAAGACATTGTGTAAAAAATAAGTCATTTTGAAAAATGACTGATAATTCTCATGCTAGTATGTGTATTCCCAATTTCGAAAATGTGCAAATATATACTGTTTCTAAACTCTATAATTTGTTCCCATTTCAGAAATACATAGGTGTCTTTCATACCGATTTTTCCATGTATACATTTTCCCACAATAATTGCTATATACCCGGAACATAATAAAGAACCATTGCAAATTGCTGCTCAGTTTTTGACTCTGGGTTCGTCGTGTTCTTGGTGAACCTATGAGTCCTATATATCCCCACAACTAGGAAGGTCCAGCGGATGTAACGGTATATTGCTTTCAAAGAACTGTCATAATTAGAAGAAGTTACAGGTGAAAATATTGACACAAAAGGCTGTTTAATTCAACTAATTTTCAATTTTTCCTTTATTTAACTGTTAGTTTCTATAAAGAAACCTTGATGGATCTACACAAATTACTACTTGCTGAATTCAGAATTCTACTTTTCTAAAATGTATAGCTTTCCAGTATCCATTATTACTTTCACACCCATTTCTACCATTAACTGGAAGGAGGCTGAAAGCACAAAAAATAGCAAAAATAGGCTATGTCCCAGAAAAATGCCAAAACTGTGTAAAAAATGTTGGTTTTCTGACAAAAGTCTGTCATTCCCAAAAAGCTGGGAAAATGGTGATTTCAGCCTCATAAACCCTTTTTTGATAACATTTGCAGGGAAAAACCCAAACGCTTTCATTTGCAGCCCGTTTTTCCCATTTTCCCCCCAAAAAACAAAATGTTGCTGTATTTTGGCTAATTTCTGGGACCCCTCCAGGGGAATCCAGAAACCCTGGGTACCTTTAGAATCCCCATGATGTTGGAAGAAAAGGAACCAAATTTGGCGTGGGTACCTTATGTGGTCAAAAAGATACAGCGGCTTAAGCGTGCACTACCCCAAATAGCCAAAAAAAGGCTTAGCACCGGGGGGGGGGGGGGGGTGGAGGCCTAGCAGTGAAGGGGTTAACAATATCTGTGCTTTACGGTTCATTTAATGCTAAATATTCAATTTCATGTATAGATTTAAGTACTCAATTTCACGTTGCAGCAAGACCTAGACTAACCCAAATAATCCCTCTTGACTTTGAATATAAACTTGCAGAGGACAACCGATCTGAGCATTCGTACGCTCCAATCTCTTGATGGGACAGCATCTTCAAACTAAAGCTGAACAATTTCTTACTAAGACTCTTCTCGTGGGAGATTTCTTCCCACATTTCTTTTAACTTCATCTTTTCTGATTTTGTTATGTATGATGTTACATACCAAGCAACAGCAATGGAACTCTCCGCAACATACTGGATATTCATATTAGCATTCCACATTGAGAGAAGAACTGGATTATAATCATTAATATACTTTGATTCTTCACTTCTTTTCAAATTGTAAGTATTTTTGGGAGATTTTCTAGTGATGGTATGTCTCACTGCTGACATGAAACTGTTTACTCTTCCTTTGGATATTACTGGACGTGGAGACCCAAAATGACATTTGCTATAAAACTTTTCCTTCGACTTGTATTTCCGTCGACAGTATTTGCCACATCGATGAGTTTGAAACCGTAACACTTGTTGCCTTAAGGTGTTTTCTTCTCTTGTTTTTGGTATAGCACATGTAACATAATCTTCAATAAAAGATAAAACAGTCTCACCCGAATCAGTTCCAAAATTGGGAACATCCTTGATCCATAAAAGCATATGCATATGAGGAGCACCTCGAGCTTGATATTCCTTTCTCCAAAAGAAATCAATAACTTCTCCAAGAGGAGGATTCTTTTTATTACAGATAAAAGAGTCTTGAATTCAATGTTTTTAATATTTGAATTTGCTTCTCGAAGAGATTCAAGTAAATCATCCCGTGCGTATTCAGCACAGCTTAGGGTAACAAACCACGTAGGAGTTCCTAAGTTCCTTAGGATGCATTTAAGTTCTCCATGACGACGATACCAATACTCATTAGTACCACGCTGACGTGCCATCAAATGAATCAGTTGAGATTCTAAATGATCATCTCTCTGATGTACTTTATCCATAAATTCCTTTGCAGAAACATTTTGAAGATGTACTCCTGTGTTTAATATGTGGTTAACTGCATATGAAAGTCCAGACAAGTCACTCTCAAACAAAAGATGAAATATATGTGGGATACATTGTCAAAATCTTGGATCTTCTGCATACAATCTTGTTGTCCCATATTGTGATGCAGGAATCTGTACTGATCGTTAGTCATATCGTCCACCTTTTCCAGTTGGGAACAGCTGGGGAAAACAACGAGCTTCCAAACTTTTTTCCCAAACACTCATGGGAGTCCCCTTCGCTTTCCTCATTTGGAATAATTCAATAGTATTCCCCATCACTTCTTTCAAATGTAAAGGATGTACAGTATAATGTTCATAAATTTCTTCACTTTTGGACATGTCCACTTTCTCAATTTGACCACTTGACATTTCACTATTATCTCCTAAAAGTATTTCTTCTTCTTCCACATACACATTTTTGTAGTAATCATTGTTTTGTATAAGATACAATGTTGCCTTTTGCACTTTTCTGACATCCACTAATTCCTGCCAGATTTTATTAGTCTTAGGGGCCGATTCCGATTCCGGCCGCAAAACGAACCGACCGACACGGACCCGAACCAAATACCGACCGACACGGACCAGCGCCGTACGACCCGTGCAGTACGATGCAACGCGAGTGAATTACAACCGACACGTACGGAATACAAGCCGTACAACCGAGCCGGAGGGAAAATAGTGATCCGGCCGGAAAACCAACGCGATTTTCACCTACCGACACAAACCCGGTATGAACCCGACCGACCCGTACCCGCGATGTACGATTAGCGCAGTACGATGCAATGCGTGTAAAACCAGACCGACTCGCACGGAGACCAAGCCACACGACCGACACGCACAGACAACCCGGCACACAAGCAATAGAGACTGCCGCGAACGACGCGTACCAACCACAGAAGACAGGCAGCGTGAACGAGGCGGAGAAGCCTGCACGAGACAACAGCAGCGTCCGTTTCCGTCACATGAACGTCTCCTTCATGCCTACAAAACACAAAGGAAAAAACACAAAAAAAGGACCAAACAAGCAATGACTAAGCCAATAAATACCCCCCAAAAAACATGGGACAAAGACACACCCAAATCTCCAACTGTATAAAGGACTACAATCACTACCATCATCCCTTGCAAACAGGAGACACAGCCAGCAGCAAATGCCAGTACATAGCAACCACAGACACACTCACAACTCACCCATCACAGAACTCACACACCATCAGCACCTCACACAAACACACACACACATACACACAGCAAAACCAACACCAAACCAACATCACTTGCACCCTCACACACACATCCCCCACCACCACCACCCATCACCATGCCTCCAAAGAAGAATCCAAAGTTCACAGATAGTGAGTTAGAAGTGCTGGTAGACGAGATCATCAGAGTAGAGCCACATTTGTTTGGGTCATTGGTTCAAAGGACCCCCATCTCACAGAAAACCAAGATGTGGGCGAGGATTGTGGACAAGGTGAACGCACAAGCACCAACGTTGGGCACAAAGGACGATATCCAGAACCGATGGTATGACATCCCAGAGCCTGGTGAGTACACAAACAACATAACCAAGATTGTGTGGCAAGGGGACAGTGAAACCATGCACCGCAAGCAAAGCTACACTAACCAATAGATAATCAACCCAAGATGTGTATGCCAGTCACACAAACACAATACCTGCCATCTTATAGTGACTGGGGACTGTGTCATGACATGCACCAACCTACAAACAAATAGAGCAAGCCAGTGGCACTAAGCCAAATACACCCAGCCTGACAGTTTGCCACCACAAACACACCACCTCACAGTGCAGCTGACTGTCAGGAAGGAATAGTGGGGATGCAGGTGAAGTGAGTGTAGACAAAAGCATGATGGGGCCTGTAGTCACAGATAATGCCCCCCCTCCTGATTGGCCCATCAAGACCCCTCTGAAACATGCCCACATCACAGGGAGTGGAAAATGACTGACAAGATGGCTGACACTGGCTCCTGCTGTGGGGAGCACAAGGTCCTGCTAGGGCTTGTGTGCAAATCAGAAGCAGGACACCACTGACTGACATCCTGAAAGACAACTTGCACACCCTACAACGGAAGCACGTTTCATGATGGGAAGGAGGACTGAAAGCTCTGACCATACTACTCAGCATGGGGAGACACCCCCCAACACAAACTCCACACAAGTCACCGGGTACAATGCATTGACACACACCTCATTGAAATATCAGCAAAAGATACCCCGTACTGGGTGCTGCTGTGTGAAGCACAGGGGCTCACTTGGGACTTGTAGCCAAACAAACACCAGGATTTCACAGTCAGCCATCTTGCCATTGATGTCACACCCCCTCACAGGGAAGCAGAGTCAAGAGGGAGGAACCATGGGCATGCTGGGAAGGGGGGTGTAGCCAAGAGTATGATGGGACTCGCAGTCACAGACAACCTACACCCACCCACATGGCCCTGCAAGATCAAACTGAACCATACTCGCCCCACAGGGAGTGGGAAGGGACTGACAAGATGTCTGACACTGGGCTCTGTTGTGGGGAGCACAAGGCCATGCTGGCAAATGGCCAACAACAAGATCAAACTCTGTCTGTGACAAGCTGGGAAAAAGCAGTGTACAGGCAGGCATCTGTTCGAAAAGTAGAAAATGTCATGTTTGTGAACCAACGATTCATGTAGAAACATAAATCACATTGTGTGTCTCTTCCAAACACAGGTCGTGCTGGGCACCCAGCGCCAAATGACGAGGATACCCAGTCCCAGACTCTGGTGGACACTGAGCTCTCTGGTCTGACTCTCTCACTATCCTCTTCGGATGACAACGACCAACCTGGCCCCTCCGGTGTGAGCCATCATGCAGCACCAGCAGCAGCAACATCTGCCCCCCTGTACCCACGCCTCCAGCATCTGGACACCGACAGGGCACCCCGACCAACACGGACAGACCAAGGACAATCAACACCCACAGCACAGGGACACAGGACCCCCCGGAAGCTACAGCCAACACCACCAGAAACACCACCCAAGAGGTCCCAGTGTCACCTGTGCGTACCGCCGCTGGTCCTGCCCGTGTGGAGAGGGGTGCTGGGAGGGGTGGGAGGCACAGGGCACGCCTTGCAGAGGGGTCTGGACTGCATGATGACCCCCAACTGGCACACATCTTAGATGCGTACCAGGATAGCACCGGAGGATTTGGCCAGGTAGTGGGGATCCTCAAGGACATGCAACAGGAGCAGATCGCCCACCATGCCCGCATGGAGGTAAAGTGGGATGCCCTTACTGCGGTGCATCGGGACATACTACAATGCCTCCCCCAGATCAACACCAACCTGTCCACACCCCCCTGTGTGCCCACAACATCTGTCGCAACACCATCTGCCAGCGCCACAGGGAGGGAGGAGGACTCTGGCGGAGAGTCCCCTGCACCACAGAGGCCTGCACATGAGGATCCCCCCCCCGGAAGAAGAGGGGTCGTCCGAAGAAGGACATGTGAGAGGCAGATGTCCCAGCACATCCCCCAGGGCCTCTAAACCTGTTCTGAACAATGTTCTTTGTGCGCAACCCGTTCACCTTGTCCAATCGCACACAACTCGCCCACATTACATGGAGGGTTCATGTTGGGCCAATGTAGCAGACGACTGTGGACTTTACTCTGGACATTTCATCTATCAGCACTTCCAGCTCCAATGTGAACTTTGGATTCCCAAACCACTGTACAGCACCCACCATCCTGTGCACTTCACTCACACATGTTTGTAAATAAACTCACCAGTACACCATACTTGCCTCTGTTGTGATTCCAACTTGTCATGTTCAGGGAGAAGTCGATCTGCTACACAACACAGTGCATGCCAAATAATGCAACAATGTGACCTACGTAAGGTAAGTCATGGGGATGTGACACATGTGAGGGAGACACACCACTATGACAACACAAAACATACTCACCATGGCCATGTTACTCATCCCACACAATGATGTTGACCTGAAACACATTGGCATGCACAGACACAACACCAAGCACAGTCAGTAGCAACAAGTCCACAGGTGAGGTAAGCAGATGTCACTCAGATGTGGGAAGACAGACAACGCACATAACAAAGCATAGCACAGGTTCATTACACATCAGCAACACGTTTATTCCACACTAGTTGCACGGTAATTCTACGTAACAGTGGACACACGCTCACAATATGTTGGAGAATGGAAGTCCAGGGATGTGTGGTACATCAGTTGATGGGAATTGTCAACTTCCACACTGGTGTTGGCTTCTGGGTGTTGGGGTCAGTGTTGACCACACAACAGGCAAAGGACCCTGGGAAGGACAGACAAGATACTGTCAAAAGCACAGACGAACAGGAGAGAAATGCAATACACATGCACAAAACATGTTGCAAAACACCTACACAAACACTAGTTAGCAGTACTACCCTATTGTGGAGTACACACCACCTGAATGGAAACATCACAGCACGCATCCAGTCAAGTGGCACACAGACACACTCAGACAGCAACAGAGCTGGCTCGACACATTCCAGGCTACCTCCATACATTGACATAACAACCCTGGAAACTCACATTCAGGTGAAGAAGTTGTTGATGAGCTGGGAGCGGACGTCACCATCATCTTCATCATCCCTGGCATCTTGGCCCAGGCCGGGATCCTCCATAGGTGCCGGACGTTGGTCGTCATCATCGTCATCCTGGATGAGAGGCACCTCCTTCCGCACCGCCATGTTGTGTAGCATGCAGCAGACCAGTATTATTTTGCACACCTTTGCAGGCTCATATGGGAGTGCCCCTCCGGTCTTGTCCAGGCAGCGAAAGTGGCTTTTCAGGAGACCGAATATCCGCTCAATCACCCTCCTGCTCCGACCATGTGCCTCATTGTAGCGCAGCTTGGCTGGTGTCACAGGGTTCCTGAGGGGTGTCAGCAACCATGGCATGTTGGGGTATCCAGAGTCACTTACACACACAAAACTGAACAAGTAGCTGACTTTTGTAGGAGTGCGGAATACAACACTGACAAACACACACAATGAGAAACAGTCAGTACACACCGACAAGCCAGGCACGCTGAACTGGCATCTGTGACATCAGCGTTGCAATGTGACTACTCCTCATAATTTAGGCATCGTGCGCCGAACCAGGGAACCGTGCACACAAATGTGTGATCAACATGTCAGCAAGACAGACCACCAGAGCATTGATCGAATGGTAGTGCTTCATGTTCCGGTATGCCTGCTCATGTGCCTGTGGTGGTATCAGGGCAACATGTGTCCCGCCAATGGATCCAATGACGTTTGGTATCCTCCCCAGTGTATAAAAGGCATCCTTAATTTCAGGGAGTTCATCTTGGCTCGGGAACTTGATATACAGGTCGAGGAATTGCAACATCCCCTCCAAGACATCGTGTAGCACCCGACTAAACATTGTTTGCGACATACCACCAGCAGTAGCCACAGTGTACTGGAAGGTACCTGTAGCAAAGAAGTGCAGGGCTAACATCACCTTCAACTCTGGGGTCAGTGCTGTAGGGTATGTCCGGCCAGGTAGCAGATGTGGCGCCAACTGCTCCGCCAACTCCTCAATCAGTGGCCTGGTGAAGCGGTACCGTCTGATGCTGTCGCGTTCCTGCATGGTTGCAAGGTCTGGGAATGGACGATGAACAGCTGGTGCCCTGCAGTACAGAGATGCACAAAGGAAGATTGTCAGTACATCCACCCATGTGGCCATGACCACGATCACTATCACATGCTAGTTCAGGACATTACACAATGTACTGAGGTGTGTGCTGTTGGTCATGGACACATATGTCACCTACAAGACCACCACCTCACATCTCAATTCCACATGTCCACATGAGTGCCATGTAGTGCAATGGGCTAATCATCTGGCTGTGTCACCCAACCTATGTGCTGCTGCAACGTTCAAAATACCCACCCCAGTGACAAATGAGGACTCATGTCTCCCAGGCATCACAGATCTTTGCCATGCAGAAACCCAGGCTCCCTGTATTGCCACATCAACACAGCAATGGACATGGCGTAGCACGTACACACCACAAGGCAAGCATAAGTCCCACAGGTAGTGGCCACTGTTGTTCCTGCTGGCCCTACATGTGCGTCTCACGCCATCAAGGTTGATGCATATACCACATGGATGTGGAGACTGTCACCCATTGGTAACATGTGATCAGACACATCTGAGACACAACATGCACACAGACTGTGGGTGCGCATCAGTAATGGGGCTACAGGTCTCACTGTGACGTAATTCATTGTCACAATTTGTTGACTGGTTTCTACGACCATTGGTGGCCCAGATGCCATCATATTTGCAAGACACCAAACATGTCCTATCCTTTTTGACTACGATTGAATTCGATCCAGTAAAACATCTCATGGCCTCACTGGATGTTGAGGCCCTTTATACAAATATTCCACAAGAAGATACCCTTCGTACCATCAAGGATCTACTGGAAGAGAATCCTCGTAGTGATCAAACACCTACGGCTTTTGTTATGAAGTGCGCTGAACTTGCTATGAGAGAGAACTCTTTTTCTTTTGAAGAACAATTGTATTGGCAAGTTATGGGCACTTCTATGGGCAGTAACTGTGCTCCCAGTATGGCCAATCTGTTCATGCATTGGTTTGAGGTCACACATATATACCCAGAGCATAATCCCTTCCACAGCAAGTTGCTGCTGTGGAAGCGTTATATCGATGGCATCTTAATCATCTGGGAAGGTGATCATAATTCACTAGCAGAATTTTCCCACTGGCTCAACTCTCTTAACATTCACCTCAATGTCACATGGGAAGTCAGCAATGAGACCTTGTCCTTTCTCGATTTGAGACTATATCCACGTGATGGCAAAATTTATACGGAATTATACCAAAAACCGATGGCATGTAATTCATTGCTCAACTATAAAAGTTTCCATCCACGGGCACTTCGGGATAATCTTCCTATTGGACAATTCTTACGGTTGAGAAGAAACTGCACCGAACTTTTGATGTATCAGAAACATGCTAACAATCTTAGTGCTCATCTCCAGAAACGTCAATATCCGGCACGTTTGATACACAAGGCGAATAAGAGAGCTATGAATAACAACAGAGAGGCTCTGCTGGAAACATATGACAAACCCTCTTCCAATCGCTTAGTTTGTGTCAGTACTTTCAGCCATCTCAGCACAACAATAAAGAAAGCAATCAATACCAATTGGAATATCCTAAATAAGGGTAAAAAAACTTGTGAGAAACTCCTCTTTGCATTTAGACGAAGTAGGAATCTTGGCAACATTTTAGTACATTCTCGGCTGAGAGTTACTTGCGCCACTAGTCAGTTACGAACGATCAACACAAGCTCACCAGTCCTAGGGCACTATCCATGTGGCTCTTGCGTGGTATGTCATCTAACCACACAAATGTTTTCACTAGATTTGGGACTAAAAACGCCCTGGGTTCTTACTAATCATACGAACTGCAACTCTGAAGCAGTTGTTTACCTCATACAGTGTCCTTGTAAGCTGTATTATGTAGGTATGACTACTCGCAAGGTCAAAACCAGGTTGATCGAACATAAAAGCTCTATCAAGTGTAAGAAATCTAACACTAAACTGACTAGGCATTATCTAGATGTCGGCCATACCGAAATAGATCTTAAATGGGTGGTCTTAGACAAACCCCATTATCATAAGAACATGGGCCCTTTGGAGACAGTTTTGTTCCTGAGAGAAAAACGCTGGGTTTTCAGATTGGGTAGTCATGTAAATGGGCTCAATGATGATATACCCTGGTGTGCTATGAACCCCCACTAAATGATGTCAGGTGTCTATACTTTAGTACTATGAACTCAATCTTCACATATACTTCTTCGAGGTATATTACTCTTAGCAACTTAGAAACAGATAAGATCTTGTTTTACTAGCATCACACCCTTTTCCATCTGTTAAAGTGTATGGAACTCACAGACGCTATTTAGGTTCCAGGCCATTACATAAGAATAAAAATTAAACATGACTCCATGTCCACATTGCACCTGTCGTATTTTACATATGACAGTCAAGATAAACGAGGAGAACAACTCGTCGTTGCCATTTGCTAACGTGACATCTATACACTGATTAACAGTAAAACTATAGTTTGGGCATTTTTAGGAACAGGCATGAGACCACTATTCGGTTGTAATTAATGATTTAATACCTCCGTGATACGTTCTAGGATGAACGTTGGATATTTATGACACATGCGAGTGTGTTTACTGAGATCAGTTCTCCACATCTCTGGATACCTTTTGTTTTACTTTGATACCATGACAACCTGAGCGCACATACGCAAACACGCTGAGACATACATCACACGATTGGTTTTCTAAGTACTTCCGCATTTAAGTAATGCAAGAGACGTTAATTTGGTTTTAAATAATACCTCAGTCATACGTTCCAACATGAACGGTAGATATTTATGAAACATGTGAATGTAGTTATCGAGTCTATATTCCCACATCTCCATATTTCCTGGTTTACTTTGTTACCATGACGATCTTTCCGTACATACGCATTTACGTTGAGTACGTACATCACGTGATCTAATTTCCAAGTACTTCCGCATAAAAGTAACACGTAGCATCAACGCGTAACTCCCTGCAGAGTCTTGGAAGCAGCACCGCGAGTTGACGAAGTAAGCCAATACTAAGCGTTAAGATTTTCTTTTGCTAAGTTTTTCTTTTTCTTTCACTGTGCTAACTGCAAATTTTTCACTTTGATGATCGCTTGTACGATCGTTCCTTTGTCTCTACAACGGGGTTTAGAAATAAGTACTTTTGGAGTTTTAATACGAGTACATTTTCACATCCATTCATATTCTGTGCGCTATAACTCTTGACAGAGTATTGACATTTATCCTACATTGCCATATCTTCCCTGTTCATGCGAAGTTACATTTCACAAGCAATGTACCTGTTAAGGTTTGCCTAATACTTTGGTGTCTGTGTTATGAGCTGGATCATTTATGCCTAAGAGCTCACAAATCCTTATTTCCTAATAGCATATCGAGCGTGATGTAAGACTCTGAAGTTGGTTGAGTTGACACACACATAATATGCTTTAGGTAAGACAAAAATAATTTTTATTCAATAAAATGATTTTCACCATTGGTTTGGGCTATGTTCACATGGGTGAATACTTTTTGAAGAGTATCAAGATATGTTTTATTGTTTTACAGAGCCCTCTGACCTATCATGTTGATCGACTTTGCGTTTGATGGTCAAGATCCTGAGGCCTAAGTATTTTATTATTATTTGAGCACTGATACAGCAGAGTGACTATCTCTTGATCCTGACGAATGCCTTGAACAGTTATGTCACCTGGGCAGAAACATGTTGATCAATAGATAGGGTATTCTTAATCCTATACTCACTTGCATTTTAATTACTATCACTTAGGCAGGAAGAATAAAATTGTTGCCCCTAAGTTTTTAACTTTCACGCTTTTCAGTTTATCACTTTGCACTCTGCCCCTCCCTACCATTTCGAGTTGGTAGATCCAACACGTGCTTTTGCACTCCTGCTCCTTCCCTCTCGGGTCAAGTAGTAGCCCAAACGGGGTACCTTGCGGTCCCCGTGTGCTGGAGGAACCCAATGATGAAGCATGTCACCCTCGGGTGAGTGAGGGTTTTCGTCCATAACTGGCATATGCCCAAGTAGATGGTTGATTCACAGTTTTTATTGTGCTACGCTACATCACATGTGAGATTTATACATGCCATCACCCCCAGGACTCAGGGTGTATGTGACATGTCTTAACCCCTTCGCTGCTAGGCCTTTTCCCCTCCTGTGCTAAGCCTTTTTTGGGCTATTTGGGGTAGTGCGCGCTTAGGCCCCTGTACATTTTTGACCACAGTAGGTATCCACGCCAACTTTGCGTCCTTTTCTTCCAACATCATGGGGATTCTAAAGGTACCCAGGGTTTGTGGATTCTCCTAGAGGGTTCCCAGAAATTAGTCAAAATACAGCAAAATTTTGTTTTTTTTGTGAAAAATGGGGAAAAGTGGCTGCAAATGAAAGCGTCTGGGTTTTTCTCTGCAAATGATATCAAAAAAGGGTTTGTGGGGCTGAAATCACCATTTCTCCAGCTTTTAGTGAATGACAGATTTTTGTCAGAAATCCAACATTTTTTACACAGTTTTGACATTTTTCTGGGACATACCCTATTTTTGCTATTTTTTGTGCTTTCAACCTCCTTCCAGATAATGGTAGAAATGGGTAGAAAAGCAATAATGGATCCTGGAAAGCTATACATTTTTGAAAAGTAGACAAAATTCTGAATTCAGCAAGGGGTCATTTGTGTAGATCCATCAAGGTTTCTTTATAGAAACTAACAGTTAAATTTAGGAACAATTAAACATTTGTTGAAAAAAGCAGCCTTTTGAGTCAACGTTTTCACCTGAAACTTCTTCTAATTATGACATCTGGGCCAAAAACCCAAGTAACCCCCCTTGCAAAACCAGGTGGTTTTGCGATAGGCCATTTTGATGTTGCCTCACTACGTTTTGGGCCCTTGCCTGCCGCGGGTACTTGGGCCTCCCACACAAGTGAGGCACCATTTTTACCGGGAGACCTGGGGGAACGCTGGGTGGTGGTAAATTTGTGTGAGCCCGGTGATGCCACAACTTTCCCACACCAAAATGTGTGAAAAAAGTGATTTTTTCAGCAAAAATTGAGGTTTGCAGAGGATTCTGGGTAAGGAAACATTGGGGGATCCACGCAAGCCATACCTCCCTGGAAGCCGCCGGGTGTCTAGTTTTCAGAAATGTGTGGGTTTTGGTAGGTTTCCCTAGATGGCCGCTGAGCACTGGGCCAAAAACCAAAATGACCCCCCTTGCAAAACCAGATTAACTATTGTTCCTACAGCGTGAGAATTTTGGAATAATGTTGCAATGAAAATGTGGCAGACATTTTGAGGTTTGCAGGACAATGGGGATAAAAAAACTTTTTAAATTCACAAGAGGGACATCACCATGAACTCCCATGGGTTTTCGACAATATCTACAGTTGGTGGGTTATGCTTACATGGAAAGTGTACCTTGGCAGAGAAACTAAAGACAAAGATTCCTGCACAACCATCTATTCCTCAAACACACACACATACTGGTTGGATTTGGCACGAGGGCGAGTCATGGTTCAGTGTATTAAATTTTATTAACAAGAGATTTCACAAAAATGAAATGCACTGTCAATAATTAAATTCACAAAAAAACAAACTAATGACTCGCAGCTCGTGAGCTGTAAAGCCACTTCAAGGCACCAACCACTTTACAGGCCATTCACACACCTTACATACCTGATACAAACAAGACCATTCGCACCACCAGGCACAAAAGCAACACATTACAAAAATCACAAAAAGGGACAAGGTACACCCTGCTTCAGAAAGACAAATATTACTGCACAGCCATCTAATCCGCAAGCACACACACATACTGGTTGGATTTGGCACGAGGGTGAGTGATGGTTCAGTAGATACAATTGTATTAGCAAGTGATTTCACAAAAATGAAATGCACTGGTAATAATTGAAAGGGCGAGAAACTGAACCATTGACTCACAGCTCGTGAGCTGTAAAGCCACGACAAGGCACCAACCTCTTTACAGGCCACTCATACACCTTTCATACGCGTGAGACATACAAAACCATTCACACCGCCAGCCGCGGGCCCATCACATAACAAACCTCACACCAGCACACAGCGCCATTCAAGGGCCCATCACTTTCACACGCCCACATTCCTGACACAGCAACTACACAGGATTGCGTGGAGTGGCACTCAGCTAGCAGTGTGTGTAGTGACCAGTAGAAAGTCACTACTCACACACAGCGAGCCGAGCGCCAGTCCACACACACCGCTAGCAGAGCGCCAGTCCACGCACACCGCTAGCCAAACACCAGTCCACGCACACCGCTAGCCAAACACCAGTCCACGCACACTGCTAGCCAATCGCCAGTCCCGGCACACCGCCAGCCAATCGCCAGTCCAGCCACACCGGCAGCCAATCGCCAATCCACGCACACCGCCAGCCAAGCTCCAGTCCACTGACACCACCAGCCAAGCACCAGTCCGCACACACCACCAGTCCACGCACACCGCCAGCCAAGTACCAGTCCACGCGCACCGCCAGCCAAGCACCATTCCACGCACACCGCCAGCCAAGCTCCAGCCCACGCACACCACCAGCCAAGCACCAGTCCACGCACACCGCCAGTCCATGCACACCGCCAGTCCACGCACACCGCCAGTCCACGCACACCACCAGCCAAGCACCATTCCACGCACACCACCAACCAAGTGCCAGTCCACACACACCAACAGCCAAGCGCCAGCCTACACACATCGCCATCACATTTAGGATTTTTTTTGAAAAAAATAAAAACACAAACAAATCGCAAATAGATACAAGTCTTCAAACACAAAATCAGCAACTAAATACAGTGCACTAACACCAACCTTGAAACAGAATCAAATTATCCAAAGAATACAGACCAGGCAGTTCACTTTACCACTCATGAATGCTCCCAAAAATTCTTTCGCGTGTGGTACGCTCTAAAACAAGCAGGGACACACAGTGCAGGTTGAGAAGGACAGTCGGGGCAGTACATACAACACTCCTTCCGCGTACCTCTTCGCCAACAGACTCTACATCTCCTACTGGGAAAATCTTTTGAGGGTGTGGGAGGAATGTGATCTGGAAAGTGGCGATCTTTCAATCTAGCAACATCCTCCACCACTCCAACTCTAGGAACACTTGCCTGTTCCACTACAACAAGGCTGCTTATTACAGACTCCTGAAACTTAGCAAAAGTCATCTTTGACTCAGGGCAAGAATCCTGGAACACAACAAAAGCATTAAACATTGCCAAGTGGAAAAGATGGATAGCCAACTTCTTGTACCAAATGTAAGCCTTACGAAGAGCAGTGTAAGGTTCCAACCTCTGATCTACTCTGTCAACACCACCCATGTGCCTATTATAGTCTAAAATGCACACAGGTTTGCGCGCTTCAGCGACCTGACCCCAAACATTCACAGGTGCAGTGCTTTCATCATGGATGGTAGTCAGCATATAGACATCTCTCCTGTCTGAAAACTTCACAGCAAGAAGCTCCTGGCAACGCAACGCACTGCACTGTCCCCGCACAAGCTTTTGACAAACAAGTTCTTTCGGGAAACCTTTACGGTTAGAGCGGATTGTGCCACAAGCAACAGTGTCCACTTTGGCCAATTCCCTGAACAACCGCACACCAGTGTAGAAGTTATCTACATATAAATGGTGGCCTTTGTTAAAAAAATCCTCTACCAAGTTCCCAAACAATTTTCTCAGTCACTCCAAAAGTGGACGGACAACCAGGGAGGTTAATCCTGGATTCCTTACCGGTGTACACCCTGAAATTAGAGACATATCCAGTCCTACTGTCACACAGCATATACAGCTTTATTCCATAGCGTGCCCTCTTACTAGGAATGTATTGCCTAAAAACCAAGCAGCCCTTGAACAACACCAAAGACTCATCCACTGCAATTTGTTTCCCAGGAGCATAAATCTCAGAAAATCGATCTACAAAGTGATTAAGGACAGGCCTAATCTTAAAAAGACGGTCACACTCAGGGTGATCTCGTGGCAACGCTAAACCATTATCAACAAAATGCATCATCCGAAGCAGAAGCAAATACCTGTCACGACTCATGTCTGCCGGAAAAATAGACGTTGCCATCAAGGGACTGCTAGACCAATATGAAGACATTGATGGCTTCCTTAGCAAGCCCATCAACAAAGTTAAACCCAAGAACTTCTTCATCTCTTCAAGATTTGTGGGACTCCACCGGGTAGCTCTAGAGTGTGGCTTAAGACTGGCACTGTTGTCCCTCAAAAACTGTTCGGCATACAAATTAGTCTGCTCAACAATCTCTGCCAAAAACACATCGTCCATAAAGAACTGAAAAAAATTTACCGGCAAAAAGTTTTCAGTATTCACTCTAGACCCTGGAACACCAGTAAACTCTGGCAATGCCGGCTGCACCATGCCAGGGGCAACCCAGAGGTCATCACTTTCAAAGGGAAGCCTTGCAGCCCCAGCCTGCAGCCCAGATGCCTCTTGCCGCACTACACCAACGGGAAGCCTTTCAGCCGCAGTCTGCAGCCCAGAAGCCTCTTGCCGCACTACACCAATGGGAAGCCTTGCAGCCCCAGGCTGCAGCCCAGATGCCTCTTGCCGCACTATCGGCACATCAGTCTCCTCCTCTAACACAGGCACTTCATCCGCACTAAGAATATCTTCATCATCCGATGACTCTATACGGAGAGAAAACTCACTGCCAGAATCGTCCCCTGCCTCCTCTCCCTCAGATGCAGAGTCAGTCTCTGAACCATGGTCAGAGGAAGACTCAAACAGCAAACCAACAACCTGCTGAGCAGTAATCCTGCGGCTAGCCATTATACTTACTAAGATAGAAGACTGCACAAACAAGTCAACAACAACCAACAATGTGCAAACCAAGTAAGTAAAGAAATGTGTACCTTTATCACAAAGATCAATGTACTCAAAAACTATACAATTCAATTACAAGAGACAGCTGCACTCACCAGAAACCAACTCTGCAGTGACACAGCAAAAACCAACGATATCCAACTAGAAAGAAGAAAAAAAAAAATACTCACAAGACAACAAAATACACATCGAGCACCAATGCAAAAAGTTTTTGACACTCAAAAAACAAACATACTGCTATTATTACACCATTTGCAAAAAAAATTCATGCAGAGAGATCAAACACATTTACATTGTACAAAAAAAAGTCTCTTACCAAACTACACAAACAGCAGAACCACCAGTAACAAAACGGCAAACTGAAAAGAGCAAACGCCTTCACCTAGAACAAAAAAGTAAAAAATAAACTTTACAATTGCAATTCACAAAACATATAACAATAAACATTATAACATGCTATGTCACTACCCAAATGGTCAATCGGGTTGTGTGCCAGGTGGGGCAGAAAACAGCAGGAAAAAAAAGGCTACTCTGTCCCGGGGCGGGTGGGCCAAATACATATTATAAAAAATTGCACCCTGGAAGCAAGGGGTCACTTCTATTTTTATTTACACTAATTCCCTGGTGTCTTGTGGGCTTTTCTGCCCCCCCTGGGACCAGAAACGGCTACACAAAAGACCGATCTGCCCCCAGGGGGGGCAAAAAAGTCTTGAAAAAAATTTGGCCCCCCAGGAAGCGACCCTTGCCCAAGGGGTCGCTTCCTTACGCAAAACAATAACATCCCTTGTGTCTAGTGGGCTCTTCTGCCCCCCCTGGGACCAGAAACGTCTACACAAAAGACTGATCTGCCCCCGGGGGGGGCAGAAAAGTCTTGAAAAATATTTGAGCCCCCAGGAAGCGACCCTTGCCCAAGGGGTCGCTTCCTATAATAACAAACACATCCCTGGTGTCTAGTGGGCTTTTCTGCCCCCCCTGGGAGCGGAAATGGCAACAAAATTAAACCGATCTGCCCCCAGAGAGGGCAGAAAAGTCTTCAATAAAAATTGGGGGCCCAGGAAAGCGACCATTGCCCAAGGGGTCGCTTCCTACAATATCAGACAGATCCCTGGTGTCTAGTGGGCTCTTCTGCCCCCCCCCTGGGAGCGGAAACGGCAAAAAAATTCAACCGATCTGCCCCCAGAGGGGGCAGAAAAGTCTTGCACACATAATGGGGACCTAGGAAGCGACCCTTGCCCAAGGGGTCGCTTCCTTTATTACAAAAACGTATCCCTGGTGCCTAGTGGTGGCATTCCTGCAGCACGATCGCGACGCTGTGCGCGATCTTGCTGCAGGAATGCCCTGTATTGAGACATCAGGGGAGAGGAAATACTCTTTCCTCTCCCCCGATGCCTCAATACTTGGAAAATCACCGCCGCGGCCCCCGCGTCCCCACCGGAGACCTCCACATGCCTGCTGCTGGGACGCCTGGAAACAAATAGCTTCCAGGCGTCCCAGCGCTTCCTGATGACGTCGGCGAGCGCTGACGTCATGGGGAAGCGTGGGGGGACTCGGGGGTGGCAGCAGAAACTCTTCCGCTGCCATCCCCCTCTGTGGGGGCACGATCGATGCCCCAGGGGGGGAGCGCCAGCGCTTCCCCCAGGGGCTGTGCTCATGACGGAGCGGTTCCGTCATAAGCACAGCCCAACCGATGCTCATGACGGAACCGCTCCGTCATGAGCATCGAAGGGGTTAAACATATCCAACCTGACACTGTGGCCTTCACTCATGCCCATTACTGTCCAATTGCACATCACAGTGCTAATGTGCACAACACGCAAAGGACTCTGCCCCCATGTACATGTGCACAGTCTGGGAGTGGCTGCACAAAGTGCCAGACAAAAAAACAGCTGTGGCCCCCTCAAACACTCAGGGAATACAGCCTCACATGCCATGGGACACTGTGTGGCCAATGCTATAGTGTGGCAGGTGTGTGCAGGTGTCCATGGCCAGTATATGTGTGTTGCATCCTTCTAATAGTCACACTAATGAGGTCGGACGCAGGTGACAATGCGTACGCATTGCACGGGTCATGACCGAGCCGTGCGTACCCCTTGTCATTGCATACAATGAGGTCCGACACGGGTGACAATGCGTACGCATTGCACGGGTCATGACCGAGCCGTGCGTACGCCTTGTCATTGAATCCAATGAGGTCCAACGCGGGTGACAATGCATATGCATTGCAGGGTTCATGACCGAGCCGTGCGTACGCCTTGTCATTGAATCCAATGAGGTCCGACGCGGGTGACAATGCGTACGCATTGCACAATTCATGACCGAGCCATGCGTACGCCTTGTCATTGAATCCAATGAGATCCAACGCTGGTGACAATGTGTACGAATTGCACGGTTCATCACTGAGCCGTGCGTACGCCTTGTCATTGAATCCAATGAGGTCCGACGCAGGTGACAATGCGTGCACATTGCAGGGTTCATGACCGAGCCGTGCGTACGCCTTGTCATTGAATCCAATGAGGACCGACACGGGTGGCAATGCGTACGCATTGCACAGTTCATGACCGAGCCGTGCGTACACCTTGTCATAGAATCCAATGAGGTCCGACGCAGGTGACTATCATGCATACGCGTCAGACAGGCATGGACCGAGACAGGCGTACACCTTCGCCATTGAATCGTATGGAGACGGGTGCATGTGTATATTTAAAATACGCGTTGTACAGTCAGTTGAACGAGCCGGGCGCACCCATTGGCTCAGGACTGTCATGGAGACGGATGTGGATTCAAAACTTGTTCGAGTTGTGCACTGGAAATTCAGTTGGATGCCTACAACAATGCTGCAATTTCAAGTGTTCCATGAAGGTGAAGATTTGAATGAGTCGTACTTTTGCCTCTGCAGCACAGATATAAGGCTGGCTGGCCCCCAGGGAGCTCACTTGCCTGCACTACATGCTACTGGACCACATCCCTGCTACCACTGCTGCTGTCTTTGCATCCTCTGGCTCCTGCTATGGCACATACACTGGAGAGGGCCCCAGCCTTCACTGAGGAGGAGAACCAGATCCTGCTGGACGGGCTCCTTCCAGAGTACAGAAAGCTCTATGGGACACCAGGAGAGTAGGTGAGTGTGCTGTCCACTGCCTTCCTAATTATGCATGTTGTCTGACTAGCAGTACTAGCAGTGTGTACACCAGTGGCAAGCATTCTCACTGACTACTTTCATCCACCAAAGTGTGTAGGTACATGTAATGAATAGTTTCCCTGCTGCTAAAGTGCATTATTGCAAGCTTAAACTATCCAGGCACTGTTAACATGTCAGACATGCATGTGAGTTTTCATTCCCCATGGTTGCACTACCTGTGTCATTTATTTCCCTTTGTGATGATGACATGTATATCCAATTCTGTGCTGCACAAATCTGGGGCATGTGTGTTAATGTACTTTTCACTTTGTCATCCTCACAGGTTGATGCCCACCAGAAGCAGGAGATCTGGCTGACCATCACCCGGGCTGTTCATTCTGTGGGGGTCTACAAGCGCCGCATCCGCAACTGCCAGAAGAGGTGGCAGGACCTTCGGGGCTGGACCCGGAGAATAGCTAGAGTCCAGCTGAAGCTGTCACCTCCACGCAGGAGGGGCGGACACTGGACCCTGACTCCCCACATGCTCCGGATACTGGCGGTGGTCTTCCCGGACCTGGATAGGCAGCTGAAGGCCAGACAGCAGCAGGAAGGGGGTAAGTCCATGCCTGATCTGTGTACTATGTCTGACATGCAAATAGAAGTCTTTTGTCCTGGTCACACTTCCACATTACGTAGGTCTTGTAGTCCCAAAATCAGGTCCCTCATTTGTGTGATGCACCCTCCTCATCTGTTCCACAGGTGTGGCCCCTACAGTCTGTTGCTTGTGTCACTAGGGCACTGTGTCCCTGCAGTCAGCTATGCTTCAGGTACCAGTCAGCATCAGTTCCCTTGACTCTGTTGTGTGTTTCATGGGTGGTTCAATTGTTTACACAATGCCTGAGATCTGACATGTGAACTGTGTGTGCCCTTGAGATGTGTACCAATTGCTGGTCTGACTCGCAACATATTTCTGGGGTATTCAAAACAAAACCATGCAGCAGGGGACTCCAATTTTTGGGCATCAGGAGTATGTATATCAAGTATGTCACACTTGCTTAGCCACCTGACTACTGTCCGTGGCAAAACACTGTTTCACTTAGTCCTGCCCAGTCATGCCCCCTCAAGGGCATTCAGAAACACTCTGTAATCCCACTCCTGTGTATGAAATTGCAGGTTGTGCTTAGTGACATGTGCCCTCAGGTGTGTGGCTCTGTGTCATTAGGGTGTGGCTTGTTGCTACGTACAAATGGGGTGTCCATGATTCAGAGGGTCAGCATGACATCTGCAATGTGACTGTGGGAGACAAGACCTGTGTGACATATAGGTGTGTGATCATCTGACAGCATATAATGGTGTATGCAACTGTGTCCCTCATGCAGCTGGGTTATATGCATGGCAGACTGTGATGTGTTAATGTACATGGTTTTGTGTTTGCTGAGACTCATATGAATCATTTGCATGATGTGGGGTCTTCTGGGTCCTGGATATGTTGTTTGCATGGGATGGGCAAGTGCGCCGGTCATATGCAGAGTCAGATTTACCCCTGAGCTAGGATTGTGAGTCAGTGCATATTGTTGTTGTCTGGATGCCCTGCCCCTGTGACAGGAGACAGTGTTGACTGACTTTCAGGGCATCCCAGTGCCATGGCATTGAACTTGCTATGAGTGAGCCTGCGTTGTGTTCAAGTGTGCACCATGTACCCCATTGTGGCCTTGCCCATCAGGACATGAGTACATCATAGTGTGTGTTGCTGGCATGCATCCCAAGCATGTGAAATGAGTCTCTGCCCATACCTTCATCCGGACACCTGTACTGAGTCAGTCGCAAGAGATGTGCTGTGTGTCTAGAGACATACTCCTACATGTTCACTTGCATGTACAACTAATGTGTGGGTGGTGCATGTTGGCACATTGGTGTGTTAGCATCCAACGGACATATGTGTGAAAGTCAAGGAGGGATATGTGTGCCATGGTTGATGTTGAGAATGACATTTGTCTCATCCTAAACAGTGTTGGCACTTTGAGCTGTGTTCAGCTGATGATGCCAGGGCTTGCCCTGTGATGTGATGTACTCACTGTGGTGTGTGCAGTCGGTACAGGTGACTGATGTAGTTCTGTTACTTCCTATTCCTATCCAGATACATCCACGGCCACAGGAGGGGACATCTCCACGGACCAGGAGGAGCCACAGAGCCTTAAAGGGACAGAAGTAGAGGAGTCAGGTAGACCCAGTGGCACGGAGGGCGAGTTGAGCCACACAGAGGAGTCGTCAGCACCATCCCCCCCAGCCGAAGGCCACAGCAGCTCTGAGGATGACTCCCCTGTGGAGGCGGGTGTCAGCAGCCACCAAACACCAGCTAGTGAGGCTGTCTCCGCCACCACCGCCACTACCACCACCCCCCTCCCATCGACTCCCATCCCAGAGGTCCCTGTGGGCTCCCGTGTTCGTGAGCATGTCTCCTTTGGGCCAGGCACCACACCCCCTGCCCCTGTGTCCCCTGCTGCCATGAGTGAGGAGTCTGTGGACTTACTTAGACAGATCCATGTAGGGCAGACGTCGATGCTGAAGGTCCTCCATGCACACACAGGTCTGTTGACACAACTGGTGTCATTCATGGAGGGCATTTCCTCGGGCATGTCTGCCCTACAGAGGACCAACCAGTCCGTGGCCTCCTCCCTGACGGCAGCAGTGTCCCTCCTCCAACAGTCCCACACCCCTCCCACCCCTGCACCACCCACGATTCCTAGCACCCTACCTGTCCCAAGCACAGAAACCCCCAAACCAAGGGCTAGACGTGCACACAAGCAAGCGCAGGGGACTAATTCCACACTCACAGGGGCTGGTTTGCTGACACACACACACAGTCATCCACAACCACTCCACAGTCCTCCGAGACCTCTCTCTCCCAGCCCCCTTCCCTTGCCTCACCTGCAACCCCATCCCCCCAGAAGCTCTTCCTCTGTGACCTTGGCCTCTTCCCCACCGACCCAGCAGATCCTGATTACAAGGGGAAGAGGAACTCCCCACACACAGAAGGGAGTGCCCCTCACACCCGGACACCCTCCCCAAGGCGCAGTCAGACTGAGACGCCCACCCGCAAGTCCCCCCGGCGCAAGAAGAGCAAGACCCCCCCGCCACCACGCAGCTCCAAGGCAAAGTCTCCGTCCTCCATCCCCCAGGCCACCACTCCAGAGGTTCCCCCGCCACTCCCTGCCCCGGGTTCCCCCACACACAGATACACCATCCCCAAAATGCTAAGGCCATCTCCCCCTAGCACTTACTCCTCCACACCTGGTCAGACAGTTGGTGCCACTGATGTGGGGACTGTGTCCCCCCCTGCCCTGCCGACATCACCTGTCCCCCATTCCACTCCCATGGATGTAGGCACTGCTTTGGAGTCCACGACCACCCCGTCTGACTTGGGCACTGCAGTGGTGAGCCAATCCACTCCATCTGACCTGCCCACTGGAGTTGTGCCGGCACCCACCCCATCTGACTTGTGCCTCACAGTTGTGACAGCACTCACCACTTCAGTCAGCTCCACTGCAGTTGCAAGTGTCTCGCCTGCATCCCCCACCTCTTCACTGCCTCCTTCTGCTGCGCCCTGATCCTGTCACTGCAGTGCCTGGCCTGCCCCCATGTATGCCCCTCCGAGGGGATGACCCCGGTCCTTAGCAGTGCAGGCAAGTAAGGTGTGACAGTTGTCACTCTAGTTCACTCCTTGGCATTTTGACATGCACTGGCCATTGGCCTTTTGGTTGCACAGATGTTTAGCATTTCATATAGTGAATTTGTCACTCTAGTTCACTCCTTGCCATTTGGACATGGACTGGCCATTGGCCTTTTGTTGGAACAGACGTTTCACTTTTCATATGCTGAATAAAGCTTTTTTCTTTGTCCCTGTGAACTTGATTTAGCTGTACATCATGTTGATGTTGTTTTACATGCCCTTGCACCTGTAATGCTTGGTTTACAATGTTGCATACTGATGTGTTGATGTGAGGTACTCCCTGTGGTCCATGAGATATGTATCCTATTCTGGTGGGTATCCATGTCATCCTTTGCAGCTACCTGGGTGTGTCTGGATCAACTATTTGGGAACATCTCTCTGTGAGCATTTCATTGGCATGGTCACATCTGTGGCGTGCACCCCTGCACATATGATGTGCTTCCCATTGTCCAAATTGTCACTTCCACATACTTCGTGCTCATCACTACTGGACCTACAGGTGTGGGCATCATTGTAATAGGAGCAACTGGCGCTCTGTGCAACTTGCTAGACATATGTTTTGGGTATGTGCAGATGACTTAGGGAAGACTCCCGTACCCAGGCTGTTGTGACCAGAGCTTTCAATGTGTGGTAACTGATGGCTGACTGACCAAGTGTTCTGCAGACATGAGTGGGACTTGCGGGGAATATGTTTGGCACAGCTGGGCTCCCACAGGAGTTTTGTCCCCTCAAATTGGTGTGTTGTCCAGTGACATGGCCTGGGCCCATGGTGTGTGTTGTATGTGCATGTGTGTGTGTCCACATCCCTGTTCATACACAGACAGTGTTCCCTTGATATGTTCCTGTTGTTGATGCTTGCTGAGTGGTACTGTGTTCATCCCACTACTTTTCCAATGGGCTACCAGGTGTGTGGGTGCATGACACACTACTGTTAATTGGTGTATCATCATTGGGATTTGTCAGTTCTGAGTGGTGATGATGTTGTCAGACACATATGGGACACAGTCAGGGTTCCTCAAGGCACTTGTTTGTTTGCAATATCATGTAGTTGTCCCTAGGTGGTATTTTTTAGTGATTGAGACATTGGTATGTGTGTGTGACTGCTCCCACTTGTCGGGTTCGCGGCTGCGATGCTGGCAGGTGTCAGCATGGGTGCCTTGTGTTTCTCCTTGGCATCTGCATGGTCCTGGGACTGTGGCAGGGATTCTGAAGGTTACATGACCTTTGAGGTCATGGCCATGTACCGCATACTGTGCAGTGTGTCTCTCATTCCCCAGGGTTGTAAACAGTCCTTGTGTGATGTGTGTGTGCACCATAGTTCCTGCCAACATTCCTGTGTTTGGCATGGGTGCATGTGCAATGTCACCTGTCCATGTGGACTTTACAGATATACATTGTTGCAGTTCAGGTGTGTGGTGTTGAGGGTGAATTGATGTGAATGTTTGCATAGATGGTCCCCTAGCTCCTGTTTGTCCATGGATGAGGGGCCATGCTGAGTGATGTGTGTTTGTGTATGTGTGATGTACCTTTGTGGCACAGGACACATGTCTGGGTTTCCCAGTTTGTACGACATCTGCCTTTGTCATCACAGTGGAGGTGTCATGCATGCTTGTGTCACCCCACTGTCTGGTCCATGGGGGTAGTGGTGTTGTGTGTCAGTCTCTTGCTGTGTTAGTTGGTGTTCATTCCAGCTTGTGTCACATGTGTCTGTTGTGCTTCCTCTCATCTCCCAACGCCTGATTGCCCACTGAGGGTGTCCCATTGATGGTTTACTTTTGTATGGCACTGTGTCCACAACTGTGTCACTGTGGTTCAGCCACCCTCATGTGTTGTGTAGTTGCCTGGGGATACTGTGACACACACACATGTTGTGTCCGATGTGCAGTGTGAGTTTGCCTGTTTGTGCATCTGCACCAGTGCATTGGTATTGCTGTTGTGGGCCTTGGTCTGGATGCTGTTTCTGTGATTTTGCATGCTGTCCCTGTGAGTCATTTTACATCATTGTGCACATTCAACATGGTTGTTGGGTGCCATTGCTGGCATGGAATGCGAGTTTGTGAGCTGACACCTACAGTCTACACATGTTGTTTTGATTGGTGTGTCTATTTTCGAGATGTGTGCATGCTTGGTGATGCTCACTTCTGCTGTTGTGTTGTGCTGTTATGTTTTCACAGCACTGTTAGCCTCACCACATCTCGGTGTGTATGGGACACAACCACTAGTTTGCCCCAGAAGTGTTTGATGTGTTGGGAGCAGGGATCATACATGCTGTTTGTTATTTGCAGCTTTGACCATGATGACACTTACCTTTTGGTCACTGTGATGAGGGGAGGTTTAGTCCCCATCACCACAATGCTCCACATCTGCTGCATTTTGGAAACCCCCACTTAACTTCTGTTCTACACAGTGAGGGGGTGTTCTTTTTACATTTCCACAGTGCTATGGTGATGCTTGCCTTGTGTATGTCACACTCATGTGTTGGTCACACATGTGCTGTTACTTACATTGTATGCTCGTAGCCATAATCACTGTTGTGGGCATTTGTCACAGACTACACACTGTTGTCATGATGCCATGGGGGATGTATTTTGCAGACATACCTGATGTTTGCGTATGCTGGATGTGCTGCGCATCACCCATCCTATGGCTGGGGGTGGCAGGGGTGATGGGCAACATAAGCACTATGGGTGTGGGTGGCAGTAGTGCTGGGCAACATAAGCCCTATGGCTGGGGGTGGCAGGGGTGATGGGCAACAGGTCCCCTGTGAGTGGGGGTGGTAGGGGTGATGGGCAACATAAGCACTATGGGTGTGGGCAACAAAGTCCCTATGGCTGGGGGTGGCAGGGGTGATGGGCAACATAAGCCCTATGGCTGGGGGTTGCAGGGGTGATGGGCAACATAAGCCCTATGGCTGGGGGTGGCAGGGGTGATGGGCAACAGGTCCCCTGTGAGTGGGGGTGGCAGTGGTGCAGGGCAACATATTCCTTATGAGTGGGGGTGGCAGGGGTGATGGGCAACATAAGCCCTGTTAGCGGGGGTGGCAGGGGTGATGGGCAACATAAGCCCTATGACTGGGGGTGGCAGGGGTGATGGGCAACAGGTCCCCTGTGAGTGGGGGTGGCAGGGGTGATGGGCAACATAAGCCATATGGCTGGGGGTGGCAGGGGTGATGGCCAACAGGTCCCCTGTGAGTGGGGGTGGCAGGGGTGATGGGCAACAGGTCCCCTGTGAGTGGGGGTGGCAGTGGTGATGGGCAATAGGTCCCCTGTGAGTGGGGGTGGCAGGGGTGATGGGCAACATAAGCCCTATGGCTGGGGGTGGCAGGGGTGATGGGCAACATAAGCCCTATGGCTGGGGGTGGCAGGGGTGATGGGCAACAGGTCCCCTGTGAGTGGGGGTGGCAGGGGTAATGGGCAACAGGCCCCCTGTGAGTGGCAGGGGTGATGGGCAACATGAGCCCTGTGAGTGGGGGTGGCAGTAGTGCTGGGCAACATAAGCCCTATGGCTGGGGGGGCAGGGGTGATGGGCAACATAAGCCCTGTGAGTGGGGGTGGCAGGGGTGATGGGAAACATAAGCCCTATGGCTGGGGGTGTCAGGGGTGATGGGCAACATAAGCCCTATGGCTGGGGGGGCAGGGGTGATGGGCAACAGGTCCCCTGTGAGTGGGGGTGGCAGGGGTGATGGGCAACATGAGCCCTGTGAGTGGGGGTGGCAGGGGTGATGGGCAACAGGCCCCCTATGTGGTGCTGGCCATGCAACCCGTATGGTGGGCTGTTGTTAGTGGCCAGGATGCGGATCCCCTGTGTGTGTGTGCCATTTTGAGTGTACGTGTCGTTTGTTTGTGTTGTAGGTGTCTAACTTACTGTCTGCGCCGTCGGCGTCGGTCCCTGATCCGGTCATAGATGTAGAGTACTGGTATGACCTGCGCGATGGGATTCATGATGTGTTCGTGTCGTACACGTTGCTTGTTGCTCCGTCTCATACCCGCTGCAAGCTGGTCCGTCTCCTAGCCGTGTATTGAGTTGTGGCGCGAATCGTAGCTGATATGCTTGTTTTCCGGATGTTGTGACGTGCCGTACGTGATGACCCGTCCGGCACGTAGGAAGTACGCATCGTACTTGTCATGCCGGAAACTGCAATGGATACTGCTTCCGGGCGACTCGGTTCCTCTTTAGGACTTGCGGCTCGGACGGAGAATGGGGCTTGATTCACAGCCTACGTGTCGGTCGTATTTTTGGCAGTTATGCGCATTGTACTTACTCTGCAGGACGGACCGGCTCCGGGTACGTGTCGGTCGCAGGGTAAGGCTACGGACAGCTGTCCGACCAGCCTTAGTAGGAACACCATTAACTAAAATAATTAATTGTTCACTTTCTTCTTTCTCTACACCAATAGTTTCAATATTTGTCTTTAAATCTAGAGGTAAATATACAACTCTTCCTTTCAATCCTCTCTGTAAATCTGTGGGAGGCAATTTACATGTTTTAGGCTCCATACAAACAATAGCCTGAAACAGGTGCACAGATTGAATCCGAATAGACTCATACGTTTTTAAATCTATCAGTTCTGGAGGAATAGCTACCAACTCTAGATTATTATGGGCAGCTCTAGCTGGCATTTAATTATCCTCTAATTTGTTATAACAATATTTACAAATACGTTGATCAGTACCCAAATCAAAGCAATCCTCTACCAACAAATAAGTTGCAAATTCCTTCCACTTATCATTATTTTCTCTTTCACTTTTTAAATGCAGATCAACCTTCCTAGTCTGATGTTTATAGTGTAGTGAGTTCGTCGACAACAAATACAAGTACAATTTGGCCTTTCACACGAAATTACCTTAAACTTTGTAATTTCTTCTTCAAACTTCTCTGTACCACTATTTTCCACATTTTCTTCAACGCCTACTTCTATCAATGTTTCACTTTGTCTACTCTCTTCTTCAGGACCAAAGTAACGAAACTCTATTTCATCACTAACTTTTTTTTACATCTGATACTGACCCATGCAAAAGAGCACTGTTTAAGTCATTTAAAAAAATTGCTGGACTTTTTGCATAATACAATCTTCTGACTAACTTCCGCATTTGAGAATGATGTACTGCTAACATTCTAAAATGATGAAAAACAATTCGACATACTTTTCTAGAAAGACAAGCCAGAGAATGACATTGCAAACCAGTATTTGTTCTCACTCTGCAAGGATGTAGTCCTTGAAACATCTTAATTTTTTGTTTAACACTTTTTTTACTATAGACTCATAAGCAATTGTGTAAAATATCAATAGATTCCTGTTGTATACTGCAAATACTACTACAATCCCTGTATACACTGGGGCTTTAGTACGTCTCCCTAGAACTTCATCAGCTATCACTTCTTCTACATTTCTAGGAACCATCTTTTCTTTTTCAATTGGACAACCGTTTTTCACTTCATAAGCACGACCACTGGTATCAACTGCATACAATAATGTATTAGTTTGAAAATAGCTCTCTTCATTAAAAAAAGGCTCTGAACATGAACTGTGTTTCCATTCACCCAAAAAAATATCACGAAAGTTAGTTCTGTTAATTACTCTCTTCTTTTTACTTTTGGCCTTCATAACATGTATTGGCTTATCTAATGATCGAATTCTGTTTAAAACTAAAATGAATAATTTCCTTTTAAATTCAAAAGCCTTTTCAACAATAGTTTCAATCAGTTTCTTCTTTTTATAAAATGCTGATCTTTTTTTTATATTCCTTCACATCTTTTAACAAATTAAAGACAACTCTATTATAAAACATTCTTTTCCTTATTTCATCAAATGTATTCTTTCTCCTTTTACCACACATTGTTTTTTGAGAATGTAATTTTCCATTAATTTTTCCTTTTTGCTTCTTATTTTTCTTTGTTGTTGAGGCATTCTTTCTACTTTCCACATTGTGCACACTGTTTCTAGCCTTTGAAAGTTTTTTAAATAAATTCTTTTGTTCTCTTACCGCAAGACTTTTTCTTTTTTCCCACATGTTGTTGTTCATCTAATTCTTGCTGTTGTGTTTTCTTCAAATAATGGTCCTTTTCTTGACGTTTCCTCTTTTCTGTTATTCTAGTCATGGTACGTTTTTTTTAATGATGATGAACAATATCCGTTAAAAAAAAAAATATATAATATTATTAAAATAAATCTATAAAATATACTATTATATTAGTAAACAAACATGTACATAAAAACCATTTAAACAATTTGTTTTAAAATCACAATCCATTTACTGCAGTACACAGGTACTAACTGGATAATTGTAGGACTCAATGAGTAGTGTTTACGTGTTTGGAGGACTGCATCAATAGTGGCTAGATGATTGTAATACTGGATGTATTAGTACCTGGGTCATTCCATGAATACATGGGTACTGACTGGATGATTAGCGTACTGCAACAAAAGAGAATGATGAATTTATAAGTGCTCGTGTCTTGGCACAATGATTAGATAGGGACATGGTTCTGTCAGGATGATTGCAGGAGTGGACAGAGAGTGACAATATGATTGTTGCACTGCATGGCTACTACCTGGGTTTTGCAGGAGTGAATCAGTAGTGTGGAGGGGGTTAGGGCACTGCATAGATTGTGCTCATTTGACTGTAGCACTAGCTGTCTTCATGCCTGAGTCATTGTACAAGTGCATGGATAGTGACTGGATACTGACAGTGCTGCAAATTGAAAGCAGGGTGAGTTTATAAGTGTTTGTGTTTTGGCACAGTAATTATATAAGGACATGGTTCTGTCAGGATGATTGCAGGAGTGGACAGAGAGTGACAGTGTGATTCTTGCGCTGCATGGCTACTACATGGATTTTTGCAGGAGTGAATCAGTAGTGTGGAGGGAGTTAGGGGACTGCATAGATTGTGCACATTTGACTGTAGTACTACGTGTCTTAATGCCTGACTCAATGTACAAGTGCATGGAAAGTGACTGGATATTTACAGTGCTGCAAATTGAGAGCAGGGTGAGTTTATAAGTGCTTGTGTTTTGGCACAGTAATTATATAAGGACATGGTTCTGTCAGGATGATTGCAGGAGTGGACAGAGATGACAGTGTGATTGTTACTCTGCATGACTACTACCTGGGTTTTTGCAGGAGTGAATCAGTAATCTGCAGGGGGTTAAGGGACTGGATAGATTGTGCACATTTGACTGTAGCACTGCGTGTCTTAATGCCTGAGTCATTGTACAAGTGCATGGATACTGACTGGCTAGTTAGAGTGCTGGTAGTTGACAGGAGGGTGAGTTTAGAAGTGCTTGTGTTTTGGCACAGTGATTAGATAAGGACATGGTTCTGTCAGGATGATTGCAGGAGTGGACAGAGAGTGACAGTGTGATTGGGGCATTGCATTAGTACTGCATAGGTTATTGCAGGAGTGAATCAGTAATCAGCAGGGGGTTAGGGGACTGGATAGATTGTGCACATTTGACTGTAGCACTGTGTGTCTTAATGTCTGAGTCATTCTACAAGTGCATGAATACTGACTGGATAGTTAGAGTGCTGGTAGTTGACAGGAAGGTGAGTTTCTAAGTGCTTGTATTTCAGCACAGTGATTAGATAAGGACATGGTTCCGTTAGGATAATTGCAGGAGTGGCCAGAGAGTGACAGTTTGATTGGGGCACTGCATGAGTACTAACTGGGTTATTGCAGGAGTGAATCAGTAATCTGCAGTGGTTTAGGGGACTGGATAGATTGTGCACATTTGACTGTAGCACTGCGTGTCTTAATGCCTGAGTCATTGTACAGGTGCATGGATAGTGACTGGATAGTTAGAGTGCTGGTAGTTGACAGCAGGGTGAGTTTATAAGTGCTTGTGTTTTGGCACAGTGATTAGATAAGGACATGGTTCTGTCAGGATATTTGCAGGAGCGGACATAGAGTGACAGTGTGATTGCTGAACTGCCTGGCTACTACCTGGATTTTTGCAGGAGTGAATCAGTAATCTGCAGGGGGTTAGGGGACTGTATAGATTGTGCACATTTGACTGTAGCACTGCGTGTCTTAATGTCTGAGTCATTGTACAAGTGCATGGATACTGACTGGCTAGTTAGAGTGCTGGTAGTTAACAGGAGGGTGAGTTTATAAGTGCTTGTGTTTTGGCACAGTGATTAGATAAGGACATGGTTCTGTCAGGATGATTGCAGGAGTGGACAGAGAGTGACAGTGTGATTGTTACACTGCATGACTACTACCTGGGTTTTTGCAGGAGTGAATCAGTAATCTGCAGGGGGTTAGGGGACTGGATAGATTGTGCACATTTAACTGTGCCACTGCGTATCTTAATTCCCATAGTTATTGTACAAGTGCTTGGATACTGACTGGATAGTTAGAGTCCTGGTAGTTGACAGCAGGGTGAGTTTATAAGTGCTTGTATTTCAGGACAGTGATTAGATAAGGACATGGTTCTGTTAGGATAATTGCAGGAGTGGACAGAGAGTGATAGTGTGATTGGGGCATTGCATTAGTACTACCTAGGTTATTGCAGGAGTGAATCAGTATTCAGCAGGGGGTTAGGGGACTGGATAGATTGTGCACATTTGACTGTAGCACTGTGTGTCTTAATGTCTGAGTCATTCTACAAGTGCATGAATACTGACTGGATAGTTAGAGTGCTGGTAGTTGACAGGAAGGTGAGTTTCTAAGTGCTTATATTTCAGCACAGTGATTAGATAAGGACATGGTTCCGTTAGGATAATTGCAGGAGTGGCCAGAGAGTGACAGTTTGATTGGGGCACTGCATGAGTACTAACTGGGTTATTGCAGGAGTGAATCAGTAATCTGCAGTGGTTTAGGGGACTGGATAGATTGTGCACATTTGACTGTAGCACTGCGTGTCTTAATGCCTGAGTCATTGTACAAGTGCATGGATAGTGACTGGCTAGTTAGAGTGCTGGTAGTTGACAGCAGGGTGAGTTTATAAGTGCTTGTGTTTTGGCACAGTGATTAGATAAGGACATGGTTCTGTCAGGATATTTGCAGGAGCAGACAGAGAGTGACAGTGTGATTGCTGAACTGCATGGCTACTACCTGGAATTTTGCAGGAGTGAATCAGTAATCTGCAGGGGGTTAGGGGACTGCATAGATTGTGCACATTTGACTGTAGCACTGTGTGTCTTAATGCCTGAGTTATTGTACAAGTGCATGGATATTGACTCGATAGTTAGAGTGCTGGTAGTTAACAGCAGGGTGAGTTTATAAGTGCTTGTGATTTGGCACAGAGATTAGATAAGGACATGGTTCTGTCAGGATAATTGCAAGAGTGGACAGAGAGTAACAGTGTGATTGGGGCACTGCATGAGTACTACCTGGATTATTGCAGGAGTGAATCAGTAGTCTGCAGGGGGTTAGGGGACTGCATAGATTTTGCACATTTGGCTGTAGCACTGCATGTCTTAATGCCTGAGTCATTGTACAAGTGCAAGGATTGTGACTGGATAGTGAGAGTGCTGGTAGTTGACAGCAGGGTGAGTTTATAAGTGCTTATGTTTTGGAACAGTGATTAGATAAAGACAAGCTTCTGACAGTCTCTCTCTGTCCACTCCTGGAATCATCCTGTGTGATTGGTGGACTGCATAGGTACTACCTGGGTAATTGCAGGAGTGAATCAGTAGTCTGCAGGGGGTTAGAGAACCGCAGAGATTGTGCGCATTTTTTTTTTTAAATCTTTTTATTAACTTTGCTCAAGGTCTCATACATTACACAGCAGTGTTCAAATGCCTCGCAAACAAACAGCATGACATTTCACATTTGAGGACCAACTGGGCAGCAAAATGGGCCAGCTACAACTGTCCCCCCTCTCCCCCCCACCCCTCATAGCTCGATACTTGCACCATGGACCCCACACCCTCTTCCATTTCTTAGCACAACCTCTGGACTTATAGATTGTTTCTTCCGCCCTCTGACACCGATCCAGGTCCCTGAGCCATTGGTCCCATTGTGGGGGCGCCTGCGCCCCCCAACTACTCGTGATTTTTCCTTTTTGCCACCCCAGCCGCTGTTGCCAACCAGATCTCGTACCTGGACCAGTCCGTGGCTCCTTTGATCAAAAGAAGTAGACACCTGGGTTCCACCGGGAGCAGCGATCCCACCACCGTCGCCATCGTGTGTGCTACTTTAGTCCAAAATGGCACTATGTTCGAGCATTCCCACAGGATATGGAAGAAAGTACCCTCCCCCCGACACCCCCTTACACACAGAGGGGACAGGCTCCTACCCCATGAGAATAAGTGGGTACACGAGTAGTACACCCGATGCAAGATTTTAAATTGCACGAGGCGGAACCGCATCCGGATGGCAATTTCGCGGGGGCCCTGCAGGGCGTCCTGCCAGTCCTCGTCCTCCAGGCTTCCAACGTCCCCCTCATATTTTTCTCGCAGGGACACCAAAGGGTCAGGCATTTTGTTAATGAGCTTACGGTAGATGGTGGTTGTTAGTTTCCCTGGAATAGGGTCGAGTAGGAGCCTATCCTCCAAAGGAGAGTATTCGGGGAGCGAAGAGCCCAAGTGTATGTGAGAGCGTAGGGCATGGGTGAGGTGCAGATACTGGTAATGTTGGGAGTTGTGCATTTGGTACTCCTTTTAAAGGTAGTCAAAGGATCTAGGGGCGCTCCCCTTCCAAACATCGCCCAGGTAATCTATCCAAATCAGTTTCCATCCCTTGAAGCCGGATAGTCTCAAGACCTCAGCTAACTGGTCACCGAACCAGAGCGGCGTCCTGCCCGTGAAGGTGCCCGCCCACCCTAAGAATTTATTGGCCTCCCTCCAGCACTGTATCACCACCCTGGTATGCGTAGGTAGGTCCCTGCACTGCTTCCACGAGTACAAAAGCTGCTCACAGTTGCCCGCCGGCATAGCATATCTATCCACCCTGTAAGCCGGCTCCGACCCTACCGCGTACACCCAATCATTGACCATATGCAACTGGGAAGCCCAGTAATACTGAGGAAATATGAATTTTGTGATCAGTTATGTCCCCTATCGTAGACCCCAACGGCTCCATGTACATGCTATAAGTACATGTATGTTCCCTCCTACTCCAGTTTTGAAGACGCAAATATATGTGCGTCCACCGTCAACATGTCCTCTTTCAGATCCGCCATGAATGGGTCAGATATTCCATTCCTAAGTATGAAAGGCCACCGACTTTATGTGGTTCACTTTCCACATTTTACAGATTCAGGCGAGTAGGCCCGAATTCTGTCATCAAGCCTTTTCCTGCCTTCTGCTTCTGAAAGCTCCAGTCTGAGCCTGCATCTGTGACCATGAACTTTGTCTTACTCCTTGCGCGGCTAACGGAGCCTGATCCAGCCTGTCGCCTGCCAAAAACTGTATTTCACCTTCGAGATTATCTCCTTCGCTCCTCATCCGATGCATTCCTGTCTAGTAGTTTAGGTAAACATTCCTCCAGCTACCGTGCAAAGGGGCCAGGCCTCGCTGTCCTCATGCAAGTAATTCATAGCCCCGTTACCATGGAATATTCCTACCCCCTCGCATCTAGTGTAGACACTTAGACGCTTGTACACGCACTAACAGTCAGTATAGTCAGTATAGAATAAGATTCTATCCTAAGAGACCTCTCTTTTTGGATAACACAGTTCTTTAAACATAGGATATTAGATATGATTAGGGATTAGGTTGACATAACCCCAGACTTCTGTCTCCACACGTAGAGCTAAATGTCAAGTCCCCTTCACCCTCTAGTTGCACGTCAATCACACGTCATGCGGCTGCGTGCGCATCTTTGCCAAACATTTCTGCTGACATTGCAGGATTCTTTTATGGATCCACCCACTTGTGACATCATGTTTAATGACGTTTCTTGAATTACGCCCTCTATTAGCTACGTATGCACCTTTTATCAGCTGTTACGCCTCTTGCATCTGTTTCACTGTAATGTATTTTCTATAAAACTGCCTACCTGTCAATAATATATGCTCCCTTCCTTCCTGAACTTTCGTGGTGATGGAATAGAAGGCCCACAATTCGAATTGTCTTCCTTTTTATAGGAATAAAGCATTTTAAAACCTCTAATACCACGGATTCTGCCTCTTATATTTACTGAGTTATTCTTAATAGACTTTACCGCATAAAAAATAGTACCGGTAACGAAATATTTACCACAAAAATTGGCGCCCGAACAGGGACACTTTCTCATCTCACGCGCCGGCGGTGCGTTGCAGGCCCGGTCTCCTGCCACAGCTGAACGGACAAAAACGCGTACCCGCAGGATTTCCTGTATCTCCCTCCGGCCAAGCGGGAGCGACTGAGGCTGCGATCAACACCCAGACGAGGCGGTGAGAAGTGCGAAGTATCCCGACCAGAGCCTAGCTGAGAGAGCAAGATCCGAGGTATACAGAGACCCGCCAGGTTCCGAAGTTCCGAGTCCAGTCGAGTCGAGTCCAGTCCGGTCCAGTTTCAGTTCCGTTCCGAGGCCTTCCGTTCCGAGCTACCCGGTGAGTACCATTACCGGGGAGGCATTTAACGTGCACATAGTCTGTGCCGGTCAAGACGGGTTTGGGTACACAAATCCGGTCTGCACTGTTTCAGCAGTGTATCTGTACTGTTTAGCAGTATATATAGTATATATAGTATGTCTTGCATATAAATAAGTATTATCTAGTGTCAGTATTATGTCAGTAACTAGTTTTCTATTAGTTATCATTGTTCGTAGAACTGTTAAGCGTTAAATGTTTTAAATACGTTCTATATATTGTGGTGTGAATGACTGTTCATTATTGTGTTTTCTTGTATAAAGTGTATTCTAGAAACAAGATCTAAAAATGCCGCTCTTTTCGAAACTAAGACAGATCAAAACTAGAAAAGGGGTACTCGAAGAAGCTGTTCCCATTCCACCTAGGGACACTCCAGGGTACTTCATGTATCATAAGCATGGCCTAGATGCCGTATTATTTCTTGATTTATGGGTGGACTACACCAAAGAATTACCAGAGAGTCAGAGATGGCCCGCAGCGGGGACCTGGGATGCAGATTGCATCATGAGAGTAGAAGAAGAATTATGGAAAAAGAAAGCCAGACAGTCACAGAAAGATGCCATTGAATTATGGCGTAAAGAATCGTATAGACGTACAGAAAAAGCACTCAGACAGGAAGATAAGGGTAGAGAGAATTCAAATAAAACCCGAGAAAATCTATTACTTGAGGAAGGTACCCGAGTAAAATCAGAACAAGTAGATAGACAAAGAAACGCCCTTATGAATGGTATGTATCCACTTCTGGCCGAAGGGTTACCTAAGGCTACTCCGGAAATACCAAAAGACTTGCCACCTCCATTGTTTCCGATAAAAGCACATCCCAAATCACATCCCAAAACAGCAAAGGACGTTTTTCTTTCCTCCTATTTAGACGACGCAGCTCCCGAGTATGCTAATGCCATACCACCCACACCGCTTGCCGATGGTGTTCAACACCAAGAGCATACGTCTGTATCCCCGCAATTACAAACTCCTACACAAGTTCCAACAGACTCGTCCGTCTCTACAGTTTTTCCCGCATCTACAATCTCCATCCTACGCCCAACGAATCCTTTCGTGCCTAGCACCTCAGATGGTGCTACAGGAGGTACGACAGATATGTTTGCCACACCGCCGAGAAATAAACAGACTCTTAGAGATTTAGCCCTCCAACGTACGCCCAAACTAGCAACTCCCGACATGCTTAAGGAACTTCTAGTAGATTGTAGATATGATCCTGTGCCCGGTAAACGGGATGAAATGCTGCTGTCATCATTACGTATTCGACGAGCTGCAATATATTTAACGAAGCTACCAGGAATGGCTACACATTTAGAAAATATATCACTTTGTCCAGTCAGGGCGAGGTCCTGAAAGTATTAGCAGAGCCATGGAGTACCAGAAAGCGGAGGTACAAGGACAACTGTTACGTTTCCTCATAAACTGTGTAATTAGAAATCAAGACCGGTCTGGGGTAAATCCGGAAGAAATGCAAAAACTTGTCACTTGGGGCCAGAATATATCAGAAGGGAGACATGATAAACAGTTATGTATAGTAGCTATGTACCGAAAGATCCGCAAAGAAGTAGAACGAATACACGAAGAAAGATTAGAGGTAGACGCCGCTGACCTAAACAGAAAGAGGAGGAGCAAGAGTCAGAGCAAGTAGAAACGATAGCTTATGTAGGTAGAGGAAGACCCCATAATAATACTAGAGGCTCTAATGACCCGATACGTCCAATACGTCCAGAATATAATAGACATTTTCCAAACCCTATGCTAAATACAAAATCCCCCGAACACTTATTCCAAGCCGCTGATAAATTACTCCGAGATCGAAGGGGGTACCACATGCTCGATTCCATGGACGAACAAGAATTAGCCAGGTCAGCAGTACAATGGGCTGACAGTCCCGGCGAATACAATGATGATGTACTTGCACACACGTTTCTGAATCTTGACCCGTACGAACAGCGTTTAGCTAGTATATACATGATTCAACACCTCCTTATATTATATAAAAGCCAACACTCCGATCCAGGACCCTTACCTGACATATTGACAGAACTACTCACGAATATATGGAGAGGGTCAGGTACTGATTTGATTAAGGAAATACTAGAATCCCGAAACCAATATTTAAATTTCGTATGCCCAGAACACGTTCCAGTTCCCATAATGGGAAGAAAAATGTATCACATAGATAGACAGAACCCGTTACGCGAAGTACACCCAATTAGAGGTGCCGGTGATAATTTTACACGCGTATTTGTGTACACGCCTATAACTAAATTAGAATTATTAGAAATGAAGAAAGTAGTACCCAGCCATGACAAGGATCCAGCAGGTTTCCACCGTGAGATAAAAGACATGTTACTCATGGGAGAGTATACCTACCCCGACATTATGAAAATATTAAAAGTCCTATTACCCGCCGGTGTTTATGAGAAACTCAAAGAAAAGGAATGGGAGGTGGGAGACCAAAAGATAGATTGGACAGCATTAGAAAACGAAGAAAAGGCCCGAGCTGCAGGAGCAGGACTTGGGGAAAAGACTACAGCACTAGCAGGACTACTAGTGCAGGTACTGCCACGTTTATTAACTACGAAAAAGGAAGACTGGGGTGCAATCTCAGCCTGTAAACAAAAGCCAGACGAAGATACTAGTGATTTCTATTCCCGATTTGAAAAATGTTTTGGTATAAATAGTGGCATAAAAGCCAGTAGTGAGTCATACCCACATCTGTTTGTGACAAAATTAGTTGAAAATTCTCTGATACAAGTTAAGAATAGAGTATTGAAATTCGAAAGTACCTGGCAAGGTAATACCCCAACACAGATGCTCCAGATGTTACAATATCACCACAATAGAATTAGAGAAGAACAAGAACACGAACAAAGACGTATGAAAGATACAAAAATGAAAATGCTTGTTGCACAGTCAGTTCCAGCTGATGGTCATCATAAGGGTGATTCCGCAGGTCCTACGAAAGGGACATGCAACTATTGTAAACAACCAGGTCATTATATACACGATTGTCCAGTCCTGAAACATAATATTGCCACAGGTAGAACGCATGAGAGACCACGTCCACCTAGACAGGATCAGAATCAACAACAAATACCTCAGCATGCACAACCTAGGTTAGCTCCGCAACAATTAGCTCCGCAACAGGCAGCTCCACAACAGATCGTAGCACCACCACAAGCGCAGCCTATTGCTGCAACACAAGCAACAACACAACAGATGTATCAGTATGCACAAGCAGATTATCCCGATTATCAACGATACTCATGAGATAGCCTAGAGAGGGAAGTTGGCTTACCCCTTATTGAGGTTCCTGTAGATCAAGAGGGACCTTATGTACATAGTGAACTATTAGGGGAAGACAGAAAGTTTTTACTTGATACAGGGGCAAGCAGAACAACTATAAGACGCAGTGAAGTTCCAGGGGCACCCCTCTCAGGCTCACAGAATATTTCCCTTGGATTCTCAGGAAAACCTATAATTAATGATGTAACACAACCTCTTCCACTTACGATTGGTCCATTGACACGTACTACAGATTTATTGCTTACTAAATCATGTCCAGAAAACTTGTTAGGTATAAAAACATTGAAAGCTCTAGGAGCTATAATATGTTGTTCTCCGGAAGGAGTACGACTATTTTTACGTGACTTTAAAGGTCACTACGTATCCAGAGACATGGATCACCGACTGCAGAATTTACCTACACATTTATGGGCACAAGGCCCCACTGATGTTGGTTGCATGAATATTACACCATATCGTGTCACACTAAAAACAGGAGTAATATTACCACGAATACGACAATATAAGTTACCACCGGATGCTGTTGTGGCTTTACTGCAAATCATTGACGAGCTCATTGCACAAGGAGTGGTTGTTGAAACCGACTCCAATGTATGTAATTCTCCGATAATTCCGATTCTTAAAAGAACGGATCCAAAAGCTCCACCAGTATATCGATTAGTTATTGATCTGCGCGAATTAAATAAATGTATTGTACCACAATACCCCGTGGTCCCAGATATCTCTTCATTACTCACAGCTATTGACTCAGAAGCAACGTTCTTCACTGTAATTGATCTCAAGAATGCTTTCTTTAGTGTCCCAATCGATCCGGAAAGTCAATATTTGTTCGGGTTCAGTTTAAATGGACGAAGTTTTAAATTCACACGCGCACCTCAAGGATTTACAGAAAGCCCCAGCATCTATAGCCAAGCACTGAAACGAGAACTTGACAGTATCCACATGCCAGTTAACACTGCCTTGCTTCAATATGTCGATGATCTGCTGATCACTGCCCGAAGCGAACCTGAATGTGAAAAAGCGTCACTGACGGTTTTAAAATTTCTGGCTGACAAGGGGCACAAGGTGTCCCCTTCTAAGCTGCAATTCTGTGTCCAGCGAGTTGTTTACCTTGGGCACTCGCTGTCCAAGGAGGGAAGGCAGCTTATATCCGACCGCATACAGTTAATCGCTAACATACCACCACCCAAGACACAAAAGGAGGTACGGGCTTTTATAGGCCTCACTTCATACTGTAGGCAGTGGATCCCTCAATATGCATTTCTAGCAAAACCACTCATCCAGTTGACAACGCAGGAGGCAGCCACATCGACTGTCCTCCCTTGGACTCAAGAACATACACACGCCTTTGAAAATTTAAAGAAAGCTTTATGTCAAGCACCTGTTTTAGCAACACCATGTTACAGTAAACAGTTTACACTCTTTGTTACAGAACGCGAAGGTACTGCCTTGTCAGTACTCACTCAGGAACAAGCAGGATCACACAAACCATGTGCTTATTTCTCTAGTACATTAGATCCAGTAGCTCAGGCTCTTCCTGCGTGCCTGAAATCGGTGGCAGCAACAGCTTTAGCAATCAGACAAAGCGATGCCATAGTGTTAGGACATCAATTGACAGTACAAGTACCACACGCAGTAGAGGTTCTCTTGAACCGCACACAAACACAACACTTGACTATAGCAAGACTCACCGGTTACGAACTGACATTGTTTCAGCCACACATAGAAATCAGACGTTGTAATACGTTAAACCCTGCTACACTGTTACCAGTAGGCGGAACAGATCCATTGGCACATGATTGTGTCGAAGTCATCACTATCACGACGAAACCCAGACAAGACTTGACAGACATCCCTTTGTCAGATCCAGACTTGACATTGTATGTAGATGGGTCATGTATGAGAACAAGTACAGGAGAGTTAGTGGCCGCTTACGCAGTCACAACAGACACTGAAGTCATTGAAACAAATCGTATTAACACTTTGTCAGCTCAAGCAGCAGAGCTCACCGCTCTGACACAAGCCTGTATTCAAGCCACAAATAAAAAGGTCAACATATACACAGATTCACGTTATGCCTTCGGAGTCGTCCATGACTTCGGCGTACTGTGGCGAGAGAGAGGTTATTTAACTTCTCACGGGGCTCACATCCAACACGGACCCCTCATTCAAACCCTATTAGATGCGATTCATCTACCTACTGAAATATCGATTATGAAATGCAAAACCCATACAAAAGTTACCGATATCATTTCTCAGGGTAATGACCTAGCTGACAGAACAGCTAAACAGACTGCTCAGAATCAGACTCACACAACTGACATGACAAAGACAATAGTTCCGACACCAACACATTGCATGACAGTTAAGGATCCCGCCCTTGATGTAATTGACATACAGACACATGCTACACCAGAAGAAATAAAGAAATGGACTGAATTAGGAGGGATCCAAACGGATCAGGGATGGATGACGAAGGAAAAATCTATATGGTTTCTTCCCGACTCTATGGTCCAAGTCATCATTAACACAATACATAGTCCAGCACACCTAGGAGAGAAAGCTATGCTAGACAGCATTCAACACATTTGGTTCAACAAACACTTGCGAGCCGCAGCTAAACAAAAAGTTCGTACCTGTATGATATGTTGTCAGTTTAATCCAGGTAAAAGCATCCCCGTAGAGCAGGGTGGATTTCAACCTCCTAATCATGCTTTTGAAGTCCTCCAGATGGATTATATCCAGATGGAACGATGTCGAGGATTCAAATATGTTCTCGTAGTTGTCTGTGCTCTTTCCCGTTGGACAGAAGCATACCCGGTTTCAGATTACACTGCCCCGACTACTGCCAAACAGTTAGTTCGAGAATTCTTCCCACGGTACGGTTTACCACGTGTTGTCTACTCAGATAACGGCCAGCTGTTCTCATCCGAACTAATGAAACACGTTTCCCTTCTATTAGGCTATCAATGGAAATTTCACTGTGTCCGACATCCCGAGGCAGCAGGTCTCGTAGAACGCCATAATCAAACTTTGAAAATCAGATTGTCCAAAATATGTAGAGAAAAAGGAGTCGATTGGATAGTAGCCTTACCAGTTGCGCTCTTTTACATGAGAATGGTAGCACATTCTCGAACAGGGCTATCCCCGTATGAGGTGATCTTCGGGAGACCACCAAATATGTGGGGGACGCCTATACCTCGTAAAATCACTGACGTTGACTGTAATATGCTGACAGATTACCTGGCTTCCTTGATGTCTGCACTACAATCTTGTCGTTCACAGGTATCCGCAGCTTTTCCCGATAATACTGAGGTGAAGCCCCATGACGTGGTTCCTGGTGACCTGGTGCTGGTCAGGAACTTTGACCGGAAGACCCAACTGGATCCTAGGTGGAAGTCACCGAAGTTGGTTTTACTCACCACAAGGACAGCCGTGAAAATCGAGGGAAGAAAAGGGTGGTTGCACTCGAGTCATATCAAGAAATTTTATGGACTACCACCCTGTGTAGATACTCAACCCTGTATTCCCTCACAAACAGACTCAAAGCTCCCCTTGGTTGAGCAATCGAACTCAGAAATTTATAAACTAAAATTGAGGTCTAGTAAGTCAGACAATTTGATTGTTTAAGTCCTCTCCAAGGTGAATCGGTTGAATTTGTCCCTGACATGTATCCTCTAGACCGGAATAGAGAAAAAAATCATCAGATGCAGCTCAAGAAGCATGCGTATTGTAAATCACTTCGTAGTCACTGTACAGTAACATTATTAATTTTGTTTTTTCTAAGTCTTCTGATCATCATTGTCAGCATCCTATTGCACATGTATTACCCTATTCCTAAGCGTGCTTATAATATAACTGCAGAACATTCTTTTAGTGAATTTCCTCCGCATGAGTTGTCCTATAGATTTGCGCTGCGCAACAACACATTTATTAGTATGTTACATCATTCCCATCAAACCAGCAATGCCACAAATTGTTGGATATGTGGCCGACTCCCTCCCTATCAGAACTATAAGGGAGTTTTGCCCCTCTTTCCCTATCCATTTACACACAATGGCTCCTGTGGAGCATGGTTTAGTTTGATTAATACCCTAGATTCAAATTCCGCAGTTTATCAAGACAACTGGGTATGGGGAAACCTGAACCTAGTTTTGCTTAAAGTCTGCTACCCTAACAAGGAGGGACTTCCCAAAAGAACAGGAACTGATCTAGAAAATGAAGTATATGGATTAGGTAATTTTACACTTAACCTCATGATCCTGAACGTTGAATCTGAAACTACACCAATCTTGTCCGCCATGTCAGTATTCCCAGTAAAAGGGGAATTATGTATAAGAAAGAATGGTTCCATACACATGGGCCACAGTAAATGCACCACTGTAATAACATTCAGTGATCAAGGCAAGTCTACATTTAGAGCTTCCCATCATTCCTACTTCATATGTGGCCAGACCGCATATATATGTCTACCTTTAGATTGGGATGGTACCTGTTACATAGCATTCCTTCTGCCACCTGTTTTCCTAGCTCCTCCTGATTATCATAGAAATACCCATTTAATACACAATAGACAGCAGAGAGATCTCCCAATTGTCGATTACACTGAAACAGCATGGGAAAAATACACAGATTTCAATAAAGGTTTCTTTCCCTATATAGGTACAGTCACTAATAGTAAGCTGATACGTAGATTAACCAGAACCCTTGAAGCAGTAGTGAATGAGACTATTTCCGCCTTAGGCAATTTAACAGAAGAGCAGTCTGCTATGCGGATTGTTGTGCTTCAAAATTGTCTTGTCCTTGACGTCATCCTGGCCGATAGGGGCGGAGCTTGTAGGGTCATCGGATCAAGTTGTTGCATTTTCATACCAGAAAATTCGCCGTCAGTATATAAAGCCATAACCCGCCTTCATAAGATTATAAGCCAGATACACCAGAGTCCAGGCACCTGGACTTGGTCCGGTTGGTTCTGGGGCGTGTTGTCAGCCTGGGGATGGAGAATCCTATCCTTCCTAGGTATTGGCTTTCTCATACTATTCAGTTGCTGCTTATGTCTACAATGTGGGCCAGCGATTTGTGGTCTGTGTGCCACCTCGTGTATCCCACATCCAAGTTTTCATTCGAGATCCCGGAAGAAGAAAGAAGAACAAATGATGCTATATGAACAGATCGATGGATTGATGAAGATCGATATCTCCTGAGGGTCCGAAGGGGACAAGGAGGGAATGAGGAAATATGAATTTTGTGATCAGTTATGTCCCCTATTGTAGACCCCAACGGCTCCATGTACATGCTATAAGTACATGTATGTTCCCTCCTACTCCAGTTTTGAAGACGCAAATATATGTGCGTCCACCGTCAACATGTCCTCTTTCAGATCCGCCATGAATGGGTCAGATATTCCATTCCTAAGTATGAAAGGCCACCGACTTTATGTGGTTCACTTTCCACATTTTACAGATTCAGGCGAGTAGGCCCGAATTCTGTCATCAAGCCTTTTCCTGCCTTCTGCTTCTGAAAGCTCCAGTCTGAGCCTGCATCTGTGACCATGAACTTTGTCTTACTCCTTGCGCGGCTAACGGAGCCTGATCCAGCCTGTCGCCTGCCAAAAACTGTATTTCACCTTCGAGATTATCTCCTTCGCTCCTCATCCGATGCATTCCTGTCTAGTAGTTTAGGTAAACATTCCTCCAGCTACCGTGCAAAGGGGCCAGGCCTCGCTGTCCTCATGCAAGTAATTCATAGCCCCGTTACCATGGAATATTCCTACCCCCTCGCATCTAGTGCAGACACTTAGACGCTTGTACACGCACTAACAGTCAGTATAGTCAGTATAGAATAAGATTCTATCCTAAGAGACCTCTCTTTTTGGATAACACAGTTCTTTAAACATAGGATATTAGATATGATTAGGGATTAGGTTGACATAACCCCAGACTTCTGTCTCCACACGTAGAGCTAAATGTCAAGTCCCCTTCACCCTCTAGTTGCACGTCAATCACACGTCATGCGGCTGCGTGCGCATCTTTGCCAAACATTTCTGCTGACATTGCAGGATTCTTTTATGGATCCACCCACTTGTGACATCATGTTTAATGACGTTTCTTGAATTACGCCCTCTATTAGCTACGTATGCACCTTTTATCAGCTGTTACGCCTCTTGCATCTGTTTCACTGTAATGTATTTTCTATAAAACTGCCTACCTGTCAATAATATATGCTCCCTTCCTTCCTGAACTTTCGTGGTGATGGAATAGAAGGCCCACAATTCGAATTGTCTTCCTTTTTATAGGAATAAAGCATTTTAAAACCTCTAATACCACGGATTCTGCCTCTTATATTTACTGAGTTATTCTTAATAGACTTTACCGCATAAAAAATAGTACCGGTAACGAAATATTTACCACAATACAACTGGAAGTCCGGGAGGGCCAGACCCCCGTCGTACACCCCCCTTGTGAGCTTCCGCATCCCTATCCATGGGTTTACACCATTCCAAAGCAGCGTCCGCAACGACTGGGATATGCCGTTAAATACTCCCCCAGGGATCGGGTAAGGCAAATTTTGCAGGATGTAGAGGAGGCGCGGTAGGACCAGCATCTTGAAAAGTGTGGCGCGCCCCATCAGGGACAGAGGCAAGGATCTCCAGTGAGTAACGTCGATGCTAATCTCGTCAGGTGGGGTTCCAAATTTTTTGTGAAAAACTCCACCTTGTCCCTGGTAACATACACCCCCAGGTACTTGAAGCCCTCAGACACCACCATGGCAGGGCACCCATCCGGAATCCGCGGGGGGGCCGGAGAGGGGGGAAATCAATGATTTGGGCCAATTGATCCTATAGTCAGAGTAGCTGCCAAACAGGTCAAAGAGATGAAGCGCCTGCGCAATTGAGTGGTATGGTCTAGCTATGTAGAGGACAATATCATCGGCGTACAGGGATATACACTCCTCCCACTCATCGCTAAGCGATAGGCCCCAGTCTCTACGAATCCAGTGGGCCAACCGTTCCAGAGCCAAGGTGAAGAGGAGAGGGGACAGTGGACACTCCTGCCTGGTGCCTCTACGCAGGAGAAATGCACGGGATAGCGCTCTATTTACCCTCACCCTCGCCACCGGCTGTGTTCGTACAGCAGGAGCACCCAACTACAGAAAACCGGTCCAAAGCCCAGTCGCTGTAAAACCATAAATAAGTACGGCCACTTGATGCTGTCAAAGGCCATTGAGGCGTCCAGCGCCATCAATGCCATTTGGGTGTCGTCCTCCCCCTCAGTCATATACAGAACCCCATAGAGCCATCGTAGATTGAGTCGAGTGCTCCTGTGCAGCATGAACCCTGATTGATCGACATGCACCAATTCTGATAGTACCGTGAGCAGTCTCGTCGCCAAGGCTTTAGCCAGGACCTTGGCCTCCACATTGAGGAGCGAGATAGGCCAATATGACGAGCATTGGTCAGCCGGTTTCCCAGCTTTGTGGATGACCACAATTGTGGCTTCTCGTTGATCCGGTGGAAGCCTACTCACTCTCCGCGCCTCGAGGAACATCTGCCTCATGGGGTCAATTACAATGTTAGCTTGCCTCTTATAAATCTCCACAGGGAGTCCATTAGGCCCTTGTGCCTTCCCAGCCTGGAGGGAGTTAAGGGCTTCGCCCAATTCCACCCTCGTGAGTTCGACCTCCAGGCTGTCCGTTTGCTCCTTAGACAGGGTGGACAGGGCAAAGTCCCGTAGGAACTCCTCACAATCCGACTCCATCCTGGTGCATACCGGGGTGTAAACCTTCTCGTAATATGACGCGAAGGCCTCGGCTATTTCCATGCCTGTGGTTACCAAGGACCCGGACTCGTCCTTAACTTCGGCCACCCAGGATCGCTCCCGATCCCTACGTTCGAACCAGGCCAGTAGTTTCATACATTTGTCCCCCGCGTCGTATATCCGATGTTGCGTGGCCAGGGAATATGCACGCGCCTCGCCCTCCACCAGAGAATGAAGTTCCTTCTGTTTGAGGGCCAACTCGTGGCCCTGCTGCATTGAGGGAGCCCCGCCGGTACCCCTCTCTAAAGATGCAATTTCACTTTCCAACTGTCGGATCTGGAGCACTTCCTCTTTTTTTTGGGTGCCAATCAGTGCCTGGGCCTGACCCCTCAATACCATTTTATAAGCTTCCCACAGGACCAACTGGGAATCGACCGAGCCCTGGTTCTCCGCGAAGTATAATTGGGAACCCTCCCTTAACTTGTCAACTATGGAGTCGTCCCTGAGGCGCCACAGGTCTAGCCTGGGAAATGCCGCCCTTGTGATTGCTGGCCCCTTGAGAGTGACCCCTACCGGAGAATGGTCTGAAATTCCCCTGGCCATAATACAGGAGTCCACAAAGTCTCCCGGCTGGTCCCCAGGTACGAAGAGATGATCTATTCTGGAGAAAGACCCATGCCTAGCAGAGTAGAAGGTGTAGTGCCTTTGGGAGGGGTTTTCCCCCCTATTCCCCTGTCTCTCCCCATAGCGATCCAGGTCCGCATCCATGACTGCATTTGTATCGCCCCCCAGCACCAGAATGCCCCGAGGAAGGTCCGCTATATGGGTCCCCAGTTTTTTTAACATCGGAGCATGCAGACCGGTTGGGATGTAGCATGAGCTCAAAACTATTGTTCGCCCCTCCCATCTGACCGCCACTGCTGCCATACTTCCCGTATCTTCCGTCCATGTGCCTGTGATTACAATTGGAAGGGCATTAAGGACGAGAATACTCACCCCCCTGGAACCAGACGTGAACCTAGAATGGGCCACCATCCTATAGCCGAACCGGTCAAGGGCCCTGCATTTGTTACCCTGCAAGTGAGTCTCCTGTAGGAGCACCACGTCTGGTGAGTGGCGTTTCAAGTATTGTTGGACCAAAGTACGCTTTATTTTATTGCCCAGCCCATTGACGTTCCACGTCCATATCTTTATGTGTGCCTGGTCACCCATTCCAGATCAGCACCCGCAGTCGCCTCCGGCCGCTTGTCTCCCACTGCTTACCTTCACAATATAACCTCTGAGCTTTTGAAGTTGAGACACCGAGAGCTAAACATAAACAACCCCACAACTCCCTACCCCCCAACCCATCCCATACCCCCCTCCCTGCCTCCCTGCTACGTGGGCCCCCAACCACCCACCTGAGAAACACGCAGAGTGCCTGTCGCCCCATCATCCCCAACTCAACAAAACGAGGGAACATGAGTCTGCAACCGCAGAAGAAGACATAGATTATGGGCGGATTGCCCACCCCATGAACGGAGAATAGTTAACAGATCCCCCCACCCCCCAGCCATCCACCCTCCCCCTCCCCCAGGCCAGTGCCGGAGTCCTGAGTGTTCACCACAAGGTACAATACCCACCCGGAACCAACAACTTTGGAGGTGTCCATAGTCATTAAACCCTTCTCCTGACTTCCCCAGAGAGGCAAGGACCCCGGTATCGATCAGACCCCCCACCTCCCATGACCAGATCACCATGTACCGGCTCTCCCATTCAATCACTCAGGGGCTGTCTGCTCAATCTGCCGGGACTCTCGTGGTTGAGTATTGCTGCTCTGGGACCCCTGGCCCATGCGGGTATGGGTCGGTTGGTGCGAGCCGCTCTGATGGCCCATGGTCTGCCATCCCTCCAGCCAGTCGTTCGCCTCGGCCGGTGAGTCAAAAGAGTACGCTTTTTCACCATCCAGAACCCTGAGTCGCGCAGGATACAACATCATATACTTTAGGCCCTGGTCTCTAAGGGCTCTCTTGACTCCCTCAAATGACCTGCGTTGGCGCTCTACATTTAGTGTGAAATCCAGGAAGAGACGGATTGTGGCACCGTCCAGCCGTAGGTCTCCGGAAACCTGTGACGCCTGCAGGACAGCATCCCGGTCTCTATAGTTCAAAATGCGGGCAATGATGGTGCGTGGTGGAGCCCCTGGATTGGGCCTCCCCCACAGCGCGCGGTGGGCCCTCTCCACCGAGAAGAAGTTAGACAGGCGCTTCGGCTTAAGATGCTTAAGTATAAGATCCTCCACGAAGCAGTCTGTGGACGGGCCCTCCATGCCCTCCGGGACCCCCACAATGCGGAGATTATTGTGCCACGCCCTGCCTTCCTGATCCTCCAGGCGGGCGGCAATGTCCGCTTCATTTTTCGTAAGCGTGGCCACCTGCTCCTCGAGCCTCTTCGTTTTGGATTGGAGGCAGCCGATGCCACTCTCCGCCTCCACCACCTTGTTTGACATGTTGCTAAAGTCTGCGCGGAGCAGGTTAACCTCCTCGGTTACGGAGTCCAACTTGGGCTCCATGGTGCCACGCATGTCCTTTATGGCGCCACACATCTCCATTATAGCCAGCATAATGTCTTTGAGCAATGGGTCAGGCCCGTCATCAGCCGCCCCGCACCGCTGGCTCCCGCCTTGATGGTCATCCTCTCAGCCCATGTTGACTGTGTATTTGTCGATGTGGTTTGTTTGGCTCTGAGCAAGCGGTCTGTTGCGGCCCATGGTTTCTGAGGGACCCGCACCCCGAGGCCTCTTGGAACTCACTCCCCTGTATGCCGGGTGGCACTATGCTCCACCCCGCCGACCACAATGTTCTAGACCCCAAGATGCGCTTCCAACTTCCAATCGGGGCAGCACCTCGATGGCACACGTGACCTCCCCAGCCTGCGCCACTCGTGGGAACCCTGATCACCAAGCGGATCCTGCTGCGCCCTGCAGTGGACCCCGACAGTGCCTCACAGGGGCCCGCTATACTGCCAGCCTCAGTTCGTGGCTCGGGCTCTAATGGTCCAAAACTCTCCGCGGCTGTTCCCGTTGTCTCCTCCGCAGCGGGCCTGCTAGAGTGCGCATGTGGTATAAGGCATTATGGGCAAATCCGTTCCACCAGCGGCACCAGCACCTTGCTGTCGGCAATGCACCAGAATTGATTTAGTTTTGAAGTTTCTTTCGCATGCCCCCTGCTGTACCAATCGCCTGGGGCGGGACGCGCTTCGCCAAGTTAGTTCGCCAGGCCATCCGAGGCTGCCAGCTTGTCTGCCGCTGGTGCTAGAATTGCACTCTCCCGGGACTCACTACCGTATTCAGGGCCTCGCACTCACGCCGGGGCTGGGGCGTCCCCTCCAAATCCGCACACCAGCTCCTGGACCCCACCCGGCTCTGTCTGCCCGCTTAGAGGTCCCCAAAGGAGTGCAGCGCCTCGCCGTCCAGTGCCGCTCCTTTCAATGTCTCCGTCTGCAAGCTCCCCGCTCCGTGCGCGGAGGCAGCCGACGCACCCCCACCTGAGGCGAGCCCGGCCTTTCGCGGCCCCGCGCCGGCACTAGGGCCCAGGATTGGTCCTTCCAGAGGGCAGCTGTCGTCGTCAGCATGCCCGCTGCCCCGGAGCATGGATCCCTCCACCAGACGGGCTGCGGCCACCCAGCGCCAGAATCCACAGGACAGCGACGCTCAGCCAAGCGCCCGCCTGCTAGCTGCCCAGCGGGACACTCCGTTCGGCGCAGAGCCTCAGGTACGGAGCTCGGCGGTGGCGGGCGCCATTTTCTAGCTTCTGGAATCGCGGTCCACACTCCTGATCGGCGGTCAGGGATCGCCGCAGACAGGTCCCCGCAGGGGGAGAAAGCGGTACTCCACCGTTCCACAGCTTCACAGGGCGGTAGGTACCGTAAGCAGTGTCGGATTGTGCCGGATTGCGGGTGAAATGTTCGGATCTGCTACCGCAGCTCTCCTAGTGTGCGGCCATCTTCTTTGGCTGCAGGCCACCCCCCCTAGATTGTGCACATTTGACTATAGCACTGCGTGTCTTCATGCCTGAATCATTGTACAAGTGCATGGATAGTGACTGGATAGTTGAAGTGCTGGAAGTTTACAGCAGAGTGAATTTATAAGTGCTTGTGTTTTGGCACAGAGATTAGATAAGAACAGGGTTCTGTAAGGATGATTGCAAGAGTGGACAGAGAGTAAGAGTGTGATTGGGGCACTGCATGATTACTACCTGGATTATTGCAGGAGTGAATCAGTAGTCTGCAGGGGGTTAGGGGACTGCATAGATTGTGCACATTTGACTGTAGCACTGTGTGTCTTAATGCCTGAGTCATTGTACAAGTGCATGGATTGTGACTGGATAGTTAGAGTGCTGGTAGTTGATGGCAGGGTGAGTTTATAAGTGCTTCTGTTTTGGCACAGTGATCAGATAAAGACAAGCTTCTGACAGGATGATTCCAGGAGTGGACAGAGAGAGACAGTGTGATTGGTGGACTGAATAGGTACTACCTGGGTAATTGCAGGAGTGAATCAGTAGTCTGCAGGGGGTTAGGGAACCGCATAGATTGTGCACATTTGACTATAGCACTGGATGTCTTAATGCCTGAGTCATTGTACAAGTGCATGGATAGTGACTGGATAGTTAGAGTGCTGGAAGTTTACAGCAGGGTGAATGTATGAGTGCTTGTGTTTTGGCACAGTGATTAGATAAGGACATGGTTCTGTCAGGATGATTGCAAGAGTGGACAGAGAGTGACAATGTGATTGGGGCACTGCATGATTACTACCTGATTATTGCAAGAGTGCATAAGTACTCTTCAGGGGATTAGGGGACTGCATAGATTGTGCACATTTGACTGTTGCAGAGGATAAGGTTTTGAAATCTCTCTTATCCCTCCCCCAGTCAACATCTGGATATATTGTTCACCAAGAGTGCGGGGTAGAATATCTTGCAGACCGTATAGCCTTAGCCCCGCTATTAAAATGGATATCAATATGGTTAAACCCTGATTTAGAGTTGAATCATGAAATTCTTAGGGATTGTTTAGCCCTTGATTATGGTAAAACTATCCCCTGGTTGAGCTATACTAAAAAATTAACCATAGAATTGGGTCGTCAAGAATTGTTTGATCACCCAAATAATTTATTAAAAGGGGATGTGAAATGGGTGAAAGACACATATAAACAGTTGGTTTACATAATTCCTTTTCTTCTCTTGCTAGGTAAACCAACAGTGAGGGCTCACCAGTTGTTAATTACCTCCAGTGGTATGGAACCTTATCTGGGAATCGTCAACAATTTGAATCATCGTTATTTGTTGACTAAGTTTAGATTGAACAAATTCCATCTTCTGCTTACTGAACGTCCCGGGTGGACGAAGGGAACGGATCTGGAGATTTGTTCTTGTGATAGCTTCTCTATTAAAGATACCGTGCATTTTATTTTCTTTTGTAAACATCTAGGCCCCATTCGTAAAAAGTTCATTATTCCTCTTATTAAAGATGGAGGTTTTAGACAAGTTAAACCTGCTCTTTTGTACCTACAGCTGTTGCGCAACACTTGGGTGATTTTTAATATAGCACATTTTTTATCGATTGCAATTAGACTGAGGAAAAAGATTAATTGGCTATAGTGTTTATACTGGCAAATTCATGAATTCTGACTGAGTGTTCTGTTTTTCCTTTTAAATGTGTTTGTATTGTTATTTATATGTGATTTTATTGTATGGCTCATAATAACTCGCACTATTGTTGTGTCATATTTTAATTAAGTGGTCTTGACTTCGATGTACTATGTACCATACTTTTATGGTTTTTGTTATGAACCGAATAAAGTACTTTTGACTGACTGACTGTAGCACTGCGTATCTTAATGCCTGAGTCATTGTACAAGTGCGTGGATAGTGACTGGATAGTTAGAATTCCTGTAGTTGACATCAGGGTGAGCTTATCAGTGCTTGTTTTTGGGCACAGTGATTAGATAACGACATGGTTCTGTTAGGATAATTGCAGGAGTGGACAGAGAGTGACAGTTTGATTGGGGCACTGCATGAGTACTACCTGGGTTATTTCAGGAGTGAATCAGTAGTCTGCAGGGGGTTAGGGGACTGCATAGATTGTGCACACTTGACTGTAGCACTGCGTGTCTTAATGCCAGAGTCATTGTGCAAGTGCATGGATACTTACTGGATAGTTAGAGTGCTGGTAGTTGACAGCAGGGTGAGTCTATAAGTGCTTGTGTTTTGGCACAGAAATTAGATAAGGACATGGTTCTGTCAGGATGACTGCAAGAGTAGACAGAGAGTGACAGTGTGATTGGGGCTCTGCATGAGTAGTACCTAGATTATTGCAAGAGTGAATCAGTAGTCTACAGGGGGTTAGGGAACTGGATAGATTGTGCACATTTGACTGTAGCACTGCGTGTCGTAATGCCTGAGAAATTGTACAAGTGCATGGATAGAGACTGGATAGTTACAGTGCTGGTAGTTGACAGTAGGGTGAGTTTATAAGTGCTTATATTTCAGCACAGTGATTAGATAAGGACATGGTACTGTCAGGATGATTGCAAGAGTGGGCAGAGAGTGACAGTGTGATTGGGGCACTGCATGAGTACTACCTGGATTATTGCAGGAGTGAATCAGTAGTCTGCAGGGGGTTAGGGGACTGCATAGATTGTGCACATTTGACTATAGCATCGCGTGTCTTAATGCCTGAGTTATTGTACAAGCGCATGGATAGTGAGTGGATAGTTAGAGTGCTGGTAGTTGACAGCAGGGTGAGTTTATTTGTGCTTGTGATTTGGCACAGAGATTAGATAAGGACATGGTTCTGTCAGGAGGATTGCAAGAGTGGACAGAGAGTGGCAGTGTGATTGGGGCACTGCCTGAGTACTACCTGCATTATTGCAGTGCAGTAGTGAATCAGTAGTCTGCAGGGGGTTAGGGGACTGCATAGATTGTGCACATTTGACTGTAGCACTGTGTGTCGTAATGCCTGAGTTATTGTAGACGTGCATGGATAGTGACTGGATAGTTTGAGTGCTGGTAGTTGACAGTAGGGTGAGTTTATAAGAGTTTGTATTTCAGCACAGTGATTAGATAAGGACATGGTTCTGTAAGGATGATTGCACGAGTGGACAGAGAGTGACAGTGTGATTGGTGCACTGCATGAGTACTACCTGGATTATTGCAAGAGTGAATCAGTACTCTGCAGGGGATAAGGGGACTGCATAGATTGTGCACATTTGACTGTAGCACTGTGTGTCTTAATGCCTAAGTTATTGTACAAGTGCATGGAAACTGACTGGATAGTTAGAGTCCTGGTAGTTGACAGCAGGTTGAGTTTATAAGTGCTTGTGTTTTGGCACAGTGATTAGATGAGGACATGGCTCTGTCAGGATATTTGCAGGAGTGGACAGAGAGTGACAGTGTGATTGCTGAACTGCATGGCTACTACCTGGATTTTTGCAGGAGTGAATCAGTAGTCTGCAGGGGGTTAGGGGACTGCATAGATTGTACAAATTTGACTGCAGCACTGCGTCTCTTAATGCCTGAGTCATTGTACAAGTGCATGGATACTGACTGGCTAGTTAGAGTGCTGGTAGTTGACAGGAGGGTGAGTTTATAAGTGCTTGTGTTTTGGCACAGTAATTAGATAAGGACCTGGTTCTCTCAGGATGATTCCAAGAGTGGACAGAGATGAACAGTGTGATTGGGGCACTGCATGAGTACTACCAGGATTATTGCAGGAGTGAATCAGTAGTCTGCAGGGGGTTAGGGGACTGCATAGATTGTTCACATTTGACTGTAGCACTGCGTGTCTTAATGCCTGAGTCATTGTACAAGTGCATGGATTGTGACTGGATAGTTAGAGTGCTGGTAGTTGACTGCAGGGTGAGTTTATAAGTGCTTGTGTTTTGGCACAGTGATTAGATAAAGACAAGCTTCTGACAGTATGATTCCAGGAGTGGACAGAGAGAGACAGTGTGATTGGTGGACTGCATAGGTACTACCTGGGTAATTGCTGGAGTGAATCAGTAGTCTGCAGGGGGTTAGGGAACCGCATAGATTGTGCACATTTGACTAAAGCACTGCGTGTCTTAATGCCTGAGTCATTGTACAAGTGCATGGATAGTGACTGGATAGTTAGAGTGCTGGAAGATTACAGCAGGGTGAATTTATAAGTGCTTGTGTATTGGCACAGAGATTAGATAAGGACATGGTTCTGTTAGGATAATTGCAGGAGTGGACAGAGAGTGACAGTGTGATTGGGGCACTGCATGAGTACTACCTAGGTTAGTGCAGGAGTGAATCAGTAGTTTACAGTGTGTTAGGGGACTGCATAGATTGTGCACATTTGACTGTAGCACTGCGTGTCTTAATGCCTAACTACGAGATTGGACATTATAGAACCAGTAAATCACTTCTCATGTACTTATAAAATCGTGTATTCACTGCCTTTGCACTCCTCTAATCTGTCAGGTACCTCTCATTAATTCAGTAAATATACACATAACTATATAAATGCAATCTAAACAAATACATGGGTCATAACATACTATCTACTTAAGTATATACCTACTACATACCAGAAAGAGTAGAACTGTTTTTTTTTTGCTACATATTTTCCATTAAATCTATAAATATGCAACATCATCAAACTGTACCTCTCAACAGACTAAATGAAGAGGAGTCATAAACAACACCTTTTTTATGAGGTTTTTCTAAAACCGCACAAACTGTACAAGCTAATAACAGAATCATAATTATTAACACCTTTTATGATCATATATATATAGATTACACAGTGGATATGCTAAATGGACCTGCACATCGTATAGTTCAAGCCGTAATGCAATCAATTGTTATTAGCAATAGTATTGGGTGCTAGCATGACGCCACATACTCATCCACCAAGAGTAATAGTCATCTCAAAGAATATCAAATTCCCAAGATGTTAAACTTTTACAAAAAAGGCAATGCTGCACACCCCAAACGTAACCTTCACCCCTTAAGACAGTCTTATTACTGGGTGTAGTCAAAATATGGTAAATGTTCATACGAAAAACACCATAGATATCCGATCTTGATGTGACAGGATATGTTATGTTTATTCTTTCATAATCATATAAGTATCCAGTTTTCACAACGCAGCCGACGCGCGTTTCGCCCAACGGGCTTTCTCAAGGCTGCATACAAACAAGAAAAAGAAGAAAAAAACAACGTATCTAATTTTCTGTATATACAGAGACATACACAATATTTACAGCTGTGTTATGCCGTACAATCTAATGTAAAACAGATCCATAATTAATCATCAAATTTAAAGGGAAAGAGTTCCCCAAGGGATAGAAAGTGATCCCCTTCCTTGTAAAATTAGTAGAGAGATAGATCCCAATAGGTTCCCCAAGTGGATACAACTTTGAAGTCCAAGAAACCACTGAATCACTAAATGCTACTGTCATAAATTGTCAGAATTAGTCAATCATCTTACACCGAGGAATATAGTGAGTGTTAATGGATGTGCCCGTGTTAAATGCCAATGTCCGAACAGTCATTGGTGCTCAAGTGCTCCAGGTCATATAATATAAGGTGATGACATCTCACCTTGTCCGTTTCACTATTATTGTTGGTATTAGGTGTAAGGGAAATTCCCAAACTTATACCTGAAAAGTAGAATTGTAATATACTGTAACCACTGACAATCTAACTCAAATGGTAATCGTCAACACATCTATTATGACAGTCTATATTGCTTACCTAGTTCCCACCAAAAGATCCAGTAATACGTAACCCAAGTAAGGAACTGTCAATGTTTCTTCGTATTTGTAGTCAGTCGCATGTCAACAAGGACCAGGATCCGTCCCCTCTAAATTCAAAGTGCAATGAAAACAAAAATTTACTATTGTGTAGTGTCAGGGTCATCATTTAGTGATGGCCACTTAAATACTACATGCGTGAGCAATTGGAGGACTGTAGATGCTTGCTGTGATCTAATGACGGTCATGATTCGACAGTTATGTAGCTATATTTATTCCCCAAAGTAAATCAACTCATGCATTAAGGTCCAAACGCATATGGCAATGTATTCTTGTTCATTACAACCCGCTTCGTATCACTTCAAATATTTACGTGACACTGTCTGTAACGCGAACGGAAATGTATTAGTGTTCCTTACACCGCGCTTGGTATCACTACAATTATTTACGTGACACTGCCCATATCGCACTCACCTCCTTCACGTTATAGCTTCACCCGCATGTCCCTGGGCGTTTGTCAACCAAATGCCTCCCGCCATTACGATGTATAAGTAGAAGTTATCGACACAGAAAGCGGACTAGCACCTGAAGCGACCAGATTCAAAGTAAGCGAACTGGCGGCCATATTGTAACAATACAGCAGTATATGTAATGTATCTAAACTCCGTCCTCTTTTTTACTGTCTCAAATTCCTTCGATATGTTTTGATTGTCAATTTCTGTTCATATATTATATATTCAAGAAGAGACCCGACATCATCACCATAGTGACATTCAGAAAGGCGAGAGAGCATAGTATAACATAATAGGTAGTTAAAGTCAGAAATAGAAAGGACAGGTAGCAGCAGGTCTTATGAGATAGGAATCCTGGCGCCACAGCATGTCACAAACAAAATATTGTTTTGAAAATGTGTTACAACAAGATTGTAGTTAGCTATAATATTGCACATATTCCATTGTTATAGTAATGATAGGTGTCGATAGGTAATATACCCAACTTTGAACTTATAATCATCATTTATAGTACATAACCCATAGATCTACAGAAATTCAAAAAGTTCCTTATCGATGTTGATCCCATGTTCAACTGCTCTGAGGGAAACAATCCATTTACATTCTTTTTGTCTGAGCATACTAATCCTGTTGCCACCTCTCTGGTGTGGCAGTACTACCTCAAGACCATGAAAAGTTATTCTGATCAATTCAGTGTGGCTATGTGTGGTATTAAAATGTAAGGCTAACGGGTATTGCAAATTATTATTTCTAATGGCTCTTAGGTGTTCCTGTATCCGTTCCTTTAATGGTCGAATGGTGCTGCCAACATAAATTTTACCACAAATGCAAATAATACAATAAATAACGAATTTCGTGTTGCAATTAATAAAGTCGTTGACTGTGTACATTCTTTCAGAATTGTATTTGAATGACGTGGTTTTATTCAGCGCAAAGGGGCAAACATTACAGGTACCACATTTAAAAAACCCTTTGGGTTTTGCTGGTAACCATGTCCTTTGTAGCGTTTTTGGAATAAAGCTGGGGCATAGGGATTGTCTCAACGTGTTACCCCTGGCAAAAGTAATGTTGGGCCTTGGTCCCACCGCCTCCATGATTTTCTCATCATCTGTTAATAAATGCCAGTGTTTTCTAAGAATTTTAAAGATTTCTCCACTCGCATTAGAGTATGGTGTAATAAACCTAATCATTTTTGTACTGTCTGACCTTCTGTTTGTTTTCATGCGGCCCTTCAACATATCCGTTCTAGTCATGCTGTTTACAGCTTTGCGTGCCTTTCGGATATCATATGTCTTATATCCTCTGGCCCTAAAACGTTGTTCTACTGTGTTGAGTTCGTTATCCAATATTTGTGTATCACTGCAATTTCTTTTTGTACGGATCATCTCCCCCAAAGGAATTGCTCTAATCTGTGAGGGTGGGTGTGCGCTGGTAGCATGCAGAACTGCATTGCATGCCGTATCTTTTCTGTATGGTCGTGATAGCAGTTTATCCTTTGCCACTACAATTGTAATATTAAGAAAATTAATTTGTGTAGTGCTTTCTGTTTTCGTAAACCTTAAGTTGAAAGAATTGGTATTGAGATACTGGAAAAATTCATCAAGCATTGATTTTGTGCCTGACCAAAACATCAGTATATCGTCTATATACCGACCTAGAAAAAGGATATTTTCCGTTAGTGTATTGGGACCCTTCTTCCAAATATGGTGCAGTTCAAAATATCCCATATAGAGATTGGCAAATGAGGGCGAAAATTTCGCCCCCATCGCCACCCCTCTAATTTGACGGTACCAAGTGTCATTGTGCATGAAAATATTATTTTTTAACACCAATTCTATCAGTTCGAGTATCATGACAGTGTGTTCTAGGAATTGTATGGACCTAGATTCTAGAAAATATTGTGCTGCCAGGAGACCCATGTCCATAGGTATACTGGTGTAGAGGGAACACACATCCAGGGTGACAAGATAGTGTCCCTCTACCCAGTCTACATCCGAAATCTTACTTAAGACATCTGTAGTGTCTTTAATAAACGAAGGTAGGTTCACCACCAATGGTTGTAAATATGCATCAATGTATTCAGAGATACGTTCAGTTGGTGATCCGATTCCCGAAATGATTGGCCTACCAGGGGGGAAGGGTTCATTTTTATGGATTTTTGGTAGAACGTATATACACGGTATGGTTGGTGTATCATTGTATAGATATCTGTATTCGATATCTGAGATCAAACATTTGTCCTTCCAAAATCGTAATGTATTCTGAATGAGTTCTTTGGTGGTGTTAACCGGATTATGGTCTAACAGCTGGTATGTCATTTCATCACTCAATTGTCTGTTGATTTCATCCATATAGTCCGATTTATTCATTAGTACAACATTACCTCCCTTGTCAGCCTCACGGATGACAAGGGAGGAATCATTTTTGAGACTGAGCAATGCCTGTCTTTCCTCCCTCGTGATGTTTGTTGGATGATGTTTTCTCTTCATAAGATATTGGTCTTCTAGTTTATACAGATCATTAAAAATGTTATGTTGAAATTTGTCAATCAGATTGTGCCCTGGCAATTGTGGTGTAAATCTGGATTTGTGTCTCAAACCACTGTCGGAACTAGCAAATGTATCAAAGTCTAGATCCATTGCTACATCTTGTAATGATAGAGTACAATCGCTGTCGTCGATAGAAAGTAGTAATTGGACATCTCTAATGTCCCTAATCGATGGTGATTCTTCTAAATGGGTAACATTACCGATTGCACTGGACAGCTGTTGTTTATCCTGAAAGTGTTTTAACAATTTGATCTTTCTAACAAATTTGAAACAGCTGACATGTAAGGATGTGAAGTTTGGAACAGCACTGGGACAGAAACTCAAGCCTTTGCTCAATATTTTAATTTCATGTTCATTGAGTACATGATCCGAAAGATTTACAACATTAACAGTATTCAAACCTGTCATATCTTCAGCATTATTCAATTCTTCTTATGATCATCTTGGAAACAGCACAGTTGAACCTAATTTTACCAAAATATCTATAATAATGCAATATTATTAGACTATACCTTTTTACAGAGAAGAAATAATCATGCCTAATAAACTACACCTTATATGAACATTTTAGAAAATACACATTCTTAGTACATATTTAACCAATTAATAATAAATAAGAGGCATCATTCAACTATACCTTTCAACACACGTAAATATATATATATCACTGTACATACTGTTTTTTAAACAAACTTCAAGTACCATAAAAATACTCCCAATATACATCTCTACATTTAATAATATATTTCAAACAACACATAAATAAACCTCAAAAATATATAACTCACCTATTAAATAAATCTGTTGAATGAAAAATCTCACACAATCAGTCAGGATTTTCTTTTACACACAGAGAATTTAGATCAACACACTCTCCAAGGTAAAACCAGTAATGGCAAGATTTCCCTCTACTTTACCATACTAATCCACATAAGGAACAAATCACATTGCTCCCCAGAGATTTTCAAATTGAAAAACACATTACTATTCGTCATACATAATAACACTTTTCAACTGACTTCTTCACCTTAAGGCCAGTTTCCATAGCAACAGCTCATGCAACATTCAACTTAACTCTCAGGTCAAATGTTCACCCCAAAATGTTGCAAATGACAACAGCAAGTATGGTTGCTTTTGCATGCCCGTATCCTTTCTGCTGTACCTTTCCAACATTTGTTACTAACCAATAAGATACATGCTTTCTAAACAAAGTAAAATGCACCCTATATTTGAATGTAGAATGTTCTTAAACAGCCAATTAAATCTCTGCTTTCTTAAAAACAGCATCTTGTCCACCATTTTAGATGTATTTTATTCTACCACCTGCTTACCTCAGCTACAGATATCTTTTGATTACCTACAGAGATCCCTTCAAGATGCTTTCAGTGTGGATTGTTGGGCACAGCTATGTTTTCTGGTGCAAAAGGTATGCTGAAAGCAGAGGTATTGACAAAGACCTAGCTTTGCAAAATGTAGACAGTAAATGGATTGGACAGAGAGGATTAAAGTGGCACCAATTGATGCCATTGGTTAAAACCTTTATGCATCTCCAACCCCCTGACCTCATGATTGTACACTGCGGTGGCAATGACCTAGGCACATTGACTGGGGTAGGTCTGTAAATGCTAATGAAGGACACCTTTGCAAAATTGATGTTGCTTTTCCCTCAAACTGCCTTTGTCTACTCTAACATATGCCAAAGACAGAAATGGAAGTGGTCCAATCAATTTTGTACACAGATTGAGAAAGCTAGAAAAAAAATCAATAAAGCTGTTTCTGATTATCTCAGAGACCATAGTATGGGGTCCATATACAACAACAATCTGCGTTTTGATATGGATGGCATCTACAGGAGTGATGGTGTACATTTCACAGATAAGGGAAACAGAGTCCTTCTCAACAACTTAAGACTCTGCATCAGCACTTACATGTAGCTACACAAATCTCCCAATAAACACAAGGGCTCTTTTTAGAGCCACCCTATATCCTAACATATAACCTAGGTTAATAATAAAAAACATCTTCAATATTTTTGATGGGAGTCGTGCACCCATCGCGTTTATGCCAGGGGGCCGTGCTGGGAGCCGCGTTCACACCAGGGGGCCACTCTGGGAACCACGCACCCCTCACATTCACACCAGGGGGCCGCACTGGGAGCTGCGCACCCCTCATGTTCACACCAGGGGGCCATGCTGGGAGCCACACACCCCTTGCGTTCACACCAGGGGGCCGTGCTGGGAACCACGCACCTTTCACATTCACACCGGGGGGCCACGCTGAGCGCCGCGCTAGGGTCACGACTCCAAATTTTACTAAATAACCTGTCCCCTACCATTAATTTATTTTCGCCCCGGGGATGCCATCTCCCGGGGCATACCAATTCGTTGGGGACCGTGGGAGGAGCCCCAATGCCCCCACGGTCCCGCTGGCTCCCTGCGTCCTGCAAGAGCCGGCATTGCTTTCCCACATGGGGAACTGTTGACATGCAGCTCCCAATGTGGAAAAGCAACCTGCTTTGGATTTTGGAAGAGAGAGCAGGTTTCCCTGCTCTCTCTTCCAAAATCCAAACCCGAGTTTGCTATGGTAGAGGGGGAGACGTGCTCCTGCCCTACCATAGCAAACAGCAGTGTCTCGTTTGGCGGTCCCCAGGGCCATCGAAGGCTCCAGGAGGGGTGCTGTACTGCCGGGGCTCGGGGTCCATAATGGACCCCCACATTTACACAGTTCGTGCCAAGGGGAGGTGGTGGTCCCCGGGGCATGTAGGGGAGGCTCGAGCCCCTCCACACAGGTAATTTTATTTTAAAAAAGAGAGCCCCGGGGAGGTGGCAGTCCCTGGGGCTGCAGGGGCCCCCATGGGCCCCCGCTACACATTTTTTAAATACCCCCGAGTCCTGGCCCACCCAGGGGCTTAAAATTACCCAGAGCGGAAGCCCTTGTTTTTTTTAAATTTGTCATCCAGATTCGCGCACCCAGAGAGCATGCGGCCATTTAAAAAAACAAAAAATGTGTTTTTTGGGCCCAGGGGGCCCTTGTGCGACCCCATGAGCAGGCCTAGGGGGTCAGGATGTTTCTAGCCTGCCCCCTTTTCTTCTTTCTCACCTTTGTTTCTCTGTTTTCTTCTGACTCGGTTCTACCAACACTGCCAACACTTCCTGGTTTGGAGTGTTGACAGCCAATTAGAATAAAGCTCGTGGTCGGGAGGGTCCGCGGATCCACCACGCCTCTAAATTTTATTTTATTTTCTCAGCAACTACTGAACGGATTTACACCATTTAAAAAAAAGGGCGCTTCCTGAATCAAGCACTAACATTTTGCCAAGTTTGGTATAATTCCGTTCAGCAGTTCGAGCTGTAGCCGTGTCTAAAGTTTCCTATGGGAAATTCATTTTCCGACCTCTTTTTTTTCAATTTCTCAGGAACTACTGAACGGATTTACACCATTTAGCAAAAGGGGCTCTTTCTGAACCAAGGGCTACCTTTTTGCCAAATTTGGTGTAATTTTGTTTAGCAGTTCGTGCTGCAGCCGTGTCTAAAGTTTCCAATGGAAAATAACATGGAGAAAACACGTTTTGGGACCCCCCTTTTTTCTCGCCCCCCGCTTGGCGAATCACCCCGAAACCTTCATAATAGGAGCTGACTGGAGCGCCCCACTAGTTTTGAAAATTACGCGAAGATTAATCAACCGGCGCCAAAGTTATTGGGAAAAGAAAAAACGCTTTTCCTATGGAAAATAGGTCCTAACTATAACTATCTACTGGCGACCGCCAGTAGATAATATATATATATGTGTTTGTGTGTGTGTGTGTGTATGTGTTTCCAAACAAAACTCATACAATAAATATAGACATTTATGGAGTGGAAGTTTCCTCCTGCTATTTGCATTGATTTCCACATTTTGGAGATTAAAAAAATCAAGAAATATGCATGGAAATCTACGTGAATCAAAGATTTTTTCATGTATTGTCCTTCTTCAATACACTTTTTAGGTCTCGCCTAGCGATGCAGCACGAATGTGCTGCCATCGCTTTGCGAGGCATGCAGTACACACTTTAGTGTGGAAGATTTGTGGAAGCTCCGCCCACTCTCTGCCCATTGGCTTTTTCTTAAATGCTGCCTTCCAATTGGTTTGAGGCTTGTTAGTCCCTCCTCAGTTATCATTTGTATCCTTCCACGGCTACTGGCCCCTTTACTCCTAATACTATTTTCTTCCCTGTCTCCCCCCCAGTCCCCTCCCGGCCCCCTCCCTCAGTCTGTGACTTCTCGCTCCCCACTCCCGTTCGTGTCTTTTTGGGTCTTCAATGCAATAGGACTTGTATAAATCACGACCGGCTTTGTTTACGCTTAGCGTGCTGTGCGCGCTTTCACTTTCTAAGCCGCCGGACAATCGAGCCGGTGCTGTTTGTGTCTTCAATGCATTAGGACTCGTGTAAATCACGACGTGCTTTGTTTACGTTTAGCGCATCGTGCCACTGGTCCGACTCCCTGTCGCTGTCTCAAGGCGTGCGGGAGGCTGGCCAGTTATCATCAATAAAGAAGGAGCCAGGAGGGCAGCCCATTGTTTAGCACCTTTGCCACCGCGCCCCGCCATTGCAGTCAAAGGACGCCCCTGCTGATAGACCGGGGGCAAAAGAGTTGACCTCCGAACAATCAGCCAGTGCCGCCGGTCCGCTGAGGCAGCCGTGACCCAAAACGCCTGCTCCGAAAATCCTCACATGTTTAGTAACTCAAGGACCGGCTGCGGGAGAGGTTATAGCGATGGATTCACTTGGACGCAATCTTGCCCCGCATATTATGCCTCAGAGTAAAGTTGATTGATTGATTGAAACATAGACTAGGAATATGATGGAATTGAGAAATATGAAAGATAAAATACCAGTAACAACATCCATTGGTGCGCTACGAATTGACTTTTTAATAGCACATCGGCAGCATTTTTGCTCAAGGTTATCTTTGATATGTTTATGATGCTATGTCTGTGCCCTGGGATCTCTCCATATCACCAATAATTTTTACTTCTGGAACTCCAGTTTTGTGAATCAACAACATCTTTTTTTTTTTTTCATAAGCAGTGATGTCTCCCTGCCTACAGAACACATTGGCTTCCTTGCAAGGGCAAGGTGTTTGAAAACAGAGCGAGGCCAGATGATTGTAGAGGGACCCCTTACAGTCCATGAGGGGAAGGGTGGAGGCTAAGATTTTGTTACCCCACTGACGCATTGGTGTAACTTGGAACAGCATGCATGCTGTGTTCATCGCACATTATTCCTCTGTGGTGTCACCCAACACAGAATTGACGGCAGAAGATTTACGAGCATATTTGAGTTAGCACTTATTCTGTGACTTAATAACACACTCGGCAAAGACCTCCATGTGCGATATTTAGCGGGTATAAGCTCGCAATTACCGCGTCACTTATAACAAGCTGCTTGGATTTCAGAATGTTTGGGGTGCTGTACTGTACAGAGCTACCAGTGCAAGTTTTGATTCTGAAGTTTGTAGAATAGGTTTCATGACCCCACTGTGCAAAATGTAAGAGCGTTTACAGGTTAGAACATTATTTAAACTGCGCAGTTTCTCATATGGCTTGGAGTTCAAGCTGCTCATGCATATAGATGACTTAAATCTATACAAACAGAAAACTCTGGAGGTGTTAAAGCCAGACCTAATGTCGTTGCCAGTGCTTGTTCAACCTTGACATTCCAGCGAAGGTTAGCCCGATCTCAAACCATAACAAGTTTTGCAGATCATATTTGTTTCGCAGCTCATATTTCAAGTTCGGCTCATGTCTTTCTCGTAAACAGAACACACTTCTGTTTCAGTCTAGCTATTGCTCATGATCAGTTTCAGTTTCACACCACACTGTTCTTTACCTCCACATTCCTCTGCTGCTCCACGTCCCTGACAAAGCAACACAAGCATTTGAAAAGCTAGCTGGTCCGACTTATGCTGCCAGCCTTTTGACTTTGTCTTACAGTTACCTTAAACCCTTTCCATGGCGCCCCACTGAGAACAAATGCTCTTTTCATCCGGTTATAGCAGTTGTGTAAGGCTAAATGAGAAGAGTTAATATAACACCCAGGATAATGTGCTGCATGGCTAAATACTTTTAAGATCCTAAAGGAGAGACTGTTGCATTGCAAATGCTTGTTTTTAAAACTGGGCACTTCTGGGAGTGATAGGCACACACCCCTCATATGTCTAGGCACTGCTGGGGGTCCTCTGCACCCACCCCTCATATTTCTGGGCACTGCTAGGAGTAGTGATAGGCACCCACCCCTCATATGTCTGGGCACTGCTGGGGGTCCTCTACGCCCACCCCTCATATGTCTGGGCACTGCTGGGAGTGATAGGCACCCACCCCTAATATGTCTGGGCACTGCTGGGGTCCTCTGCTCCCACCCCTCATATGTCTGGGCACTGCTGGGGGTCCTCTCCACCCACCCCTCATATGCCTGGGCACTGCTGGGAGTGATGGGCACACACCCCTATGTCTCTGTCCACTGATGTGGATCATAGCACGACAAGCACGCTCTGAAGCCCTGGGTATGGGCCGTACCACCATTGTTGGGGTGCCGTAGGGGTACGGCCCGTACCCAGGCCTGAAGAGCGTGGGTACGGGCCGTACCACCATTGTTGGGGTGACGTAGGGGTACGTGTGGTGCGAACCGTACCCACGCTCTTCAGGCCTGGGTACGGGCCATACCACCATTGTTGGTGTGACTTAGGGGTACGTGTGGTGCAACCCGTACCCACGCTCTTCAGGCCTGGGTACGGGCCGTACCCCCAATGTTGGAGTGACGTAGGGGTAGGCGTGGTACGACCCGTACCCACGCTCTTCAGGCGTGGGTACGGTGCGTACCACAATTGTTGTGGTGACGGGACGCGTCCACGTCCACTTCCGTTGGGGCGGGACGCAGGCCTTGGTGCCCCCCCCCCCCCCGAGTGACCAGTCCCTGGAGGTACGGTATGTACGGGGCATGTATACATTTTGCCTTGGGTGGGGGTTATGTTTCCTGCCCCTGCCCCCCACCTTTACCCCTGGGTGTTGTTCTGACCTTCTGCGGCATCTGCGTCGGTTCCTGTGCACCAGGTCGTAGGCTATGAGGGCCGGGATGACACGTAGGATGGGGTCCATGGCTGTCCGTCACGTACAGGTGCTCCTTCCTCATGTCCTCCTCAATTTCCCGGCAGTTTTTGTCTCCCGTAAAAAATGCTACGTGCGGAGTGACGTAGGCACGAATCGTACTTGCTGGTTCGTAAAACGCTGCCTGACTCCGTCCGGACGTCACGTACGCGGTGTCCCGGATCAGAATTGTGGTATATTTTAGCCGGTCGGTGTTTTGTACGAATCGTACGGAAATGGTATTTCTGTACGAATCGTACTTGCGGGTTTGTAAGGTGGTTTTCGCAGGTACGAGTCAGACGGAGAAAACGCTCCGTATGACGGTTCGTACCCGGGTTTTACAGGATCGGAATCGGCACCTTATGGTGTTATTGCAAAAAAAACAAATAAAGTTTAATAATTAAATTGAATCGTATGTAGTGTAACTTTTTGTAATATAAGTATTGTTCATGTTTTTTAATATATGTGTTAAATTTCTAGTAGTTGTTACATTAAATTAAATTAAATGTTGCATGTTTTAGTTCTGTAGCAGGTTGTGGGTTTATAGTGGAATAGGGTGGGAAGTAATTTAACTATAATAATTTAATGATTATTTTTTATTTAATTATATTTATTTAAATGATATCTAGGTGCCGATTCCGATCCGGTAAAAAAAAATACCGTACGACTCGTATCCGTATGTTTTTACGTACGAGTCGTACAAGTACCGTACAAACGGCCAAGTACGATCCGTACGCTAAAAATATCTACGAATAGCATCGGGAAAAGTGTACGAGAGTTAGCCGGACATTTGTACGTGCAAATCGTAAAACACAAGTCCGAACGCGCAAGTACAATCCCGACCGTCCGTCCGAATACACAATCGCACGGAAAAAGGCCCGTACGGAGCTAATGCAGTAGCACACATGTACACGGGTAAACCTATGCCCGTGTACGAGCCGTACAGCCCCCCCACCCCCAATTCTGTCAGCACCGTACACCACCCTGTCCGCACTGTACCCCAGCCCCGCAACTGTACGTGCCGTCCCCCCCTGTACGCGCATCACCCCCGCATGTACGCGCCGAACCTCCACATGTATGCACCGTACCCCCTGCCCCCCACCGCATGTACGCACCGGACCCGAGCACCGCCTGTACGCACCTTACCCCCTGCCTCCCCCACCGCATGTACGCACCGTACCCCCTGCCCCCCTACCGCATGTACGCACCGTACCCCCTGCCCCTCACCGCATGTACGTACCGTACCCCAGCACCGCATGTACGCACCGTACCCCAGCACCGCATGTACGCACTGAGCCCCCTGCCCCCCACCGCATGTACGCACCGTAACCCTTGCCCCTCACCGCATGTACGCACCGTACCCCAGCACCGCATGTATGCACCGTACTCCAGCACCGCATGTACAGACCGTACACCAGCACCGCATGTATGCACCGAATCCCCGCCCCCCCCCACTGCATGTACGCACCGTACCCCCTGCCCCCCACCGCATGTACACACCTACCCCAGCACCGCATGTACGCACCGTACCCCAGCACCGCATGTATGCACCGAACCCCCTGCCCCCCTACCGCATGTACGCACCGTACCCCCTGCCCCTCACCGCATGTACGCACCATACCCCCTGCCCCTCACCACATGTACGCACCGTACCCCAGCACCGCATGTACGCACCGTACCCCAGCACCGCATGCACGCACCGTACCCCCTGCCCCCCCACCGCATGTACGCACCGCACCCCCCATGTACGCACCGTCCCCCCTGTACACGCAGTACCTCCACATGCACGCGCCGTACCCCAGGTCCACCCGTGTACGCACCGTACCCCCACCGCATGTACGCGCCGCACTCCAACACCGTACCCCAGCACCCACACCCAGCATCGCGTATGTACGGATCGCACCTACGCGAAAAAGTATCTTACAGAACCAGGACACTGTAAAACAGCACAAGGAGGGTCAAATAGACTCGCACAACACCACCAAACACATCCACACGACAAAATACATCTCAATGACTGACCTGGCACATCCAAACAGCCAAACAGAGGCCACAAATCACAACCACCTCTTATAACACACCCACCAAAATTCAAACACAGCCACACCCAAAAATGGTCCAATAAAAAGGGCCCACACACACAACCCATGAGCCTTTGCAACACACCCACTGCTGCCAGACCCCACACACAAACAACTCCACATCACTCATACCTTCACTACACCTTCACTCACACACCTTCACACAACCTCCACCACAAACACCCCCCTCTTCACATTCACACACTCACACTCCCATACACACCCACACACCCACAACCATCCACACCCACACCATGCCCACAGACAAGAATCCAAAGTTCACTACGGCGGAGCTGGAGCTCCTTGTCAACGAAGTCATCAGAGTCGAGCCACAGCTGTTTGGAACATTGGTCAGACAGACCAGCATATCTACAAAATCTGCCATGTGGCAGAGGATTGTCGACAAGGTGAATGCTGTTGCACCCGTCCGAAGGACCAGGCATGAATGCCAAGCCAGGTGGTACGATCTGCGCCGGGCGGTCAAGAGGAAAATGAATGAAGAATATGCCCAGACTAACATCACTGGAGGTGGGCCACCCCGCAGACCCGTACACTACCATCCCTGGGAGGAGAAGGTGATGGCCCTGCTACCGCCGGTGGGAGTACACGGAGTGGAAGGAGTCGCAGAACCTGGTGAGTACACAAACAACTTACGTAACATGGGGGCAATGGGGTCCACACAACATATACACCAAATGCACGCAACTTCCCCCAAGCACTCACCGCACACAACCACACTCACAAACCACGCTCATGCCACTAACGTCTCCATGCACCCTTCACAAATCAAGGCAAGGCCATGTCCAAGGCTACAACAACCACAAACACAAGACTGGATGTCCGGGAGGCTGGGAGGGTGGGCCCCACACAACACATTGTGGAAATGAGACGCAGACATCAATGCCCTCAGCCCATATGGCATATGTACATACCCATGCACAATGCACAGGGACTGGCAAACTACTGACAAGGTAGCTGACACTGGGCCCTGCTGTATGCAGCACAAGGCCCTCCTGGGACCACTGTACACTCAAACTCCAACTCAACAAGCACAGGTATCTAGCACAGGAACTCACACTCACTGTCATGCCAGCATGCACCATGAGGGGACAGACACATCACCTGGGAGACCCAATGACAACTCACACTATACACGACAGCACGCCCGGTCACACACCCCCACCCCCCTAACACAAGCACACACCCCCGGGGCAGGCAACGGATTTACACACTCCCACAATGGACATGTGACACAACTACACCAATCCAGAGCCAAATAAGCATCAGAGCCACCAATCTACAGGTCAAACACTCAGGAGAACTTCCCAATATGTCCCCCGCAACATACCCATACCCAAGTGGACATTGAGAGGAATGCTAAGGACAACCAATTACCTGGAGGAACTGTGTCAACTTGAATATGTATGAAACATAGATGTGGCAGGAAACACCATTGACATTGTCTCTCTCTCACACACAGGGCAACGTCGTCGATCTCCCCCCAACACTGGGGGGGAAGAATCACTGTCCCAGGCTCCGCGTGAAGACGATCCCACCGGCAGCGACGACTCTCACCACTCCGTGGATGACCCCGACCAACCTGGCCCCTCTGGGGCCCAAGCACCTGCAGCACCTGCGTCAGGTACATCTGTGCCAACCACCACCCCCATTCCTGCCACATCCCAGGACACACCCAGGAGCCCTGCTCGCACAGAACAACAGAGCCAGTCTGACCAGGAGGGACAAGGTTCTCCGGGCACCCAGGAGGAGGCAGGCAACCCTGCAAATGCCATCCCTCAGGGGTCCCGTAGACCCGATGTGCCCACAAGGGCAGGCCAGGCTCAAGTGGGCAGAGGTGGTGGGAGTGGAGGCAGGCGGAGGTGCGAACCTGACCAGCCAGCTCAGGACCCCGGTATGTCACACATACGCAACATCCTGGACTCATACCGGCGTGACACCAGAGGCATCGACCAGGTCGTGTCCAGACTTTCCGGGATGCAGGGGACCCTCGATGTGATTAAGAACCTGCAGGTCGAGCATCATGCCAGTCATCAACAACACCAAGGACGGATGGAGGCAAGACTGGCTGAGCTCCTGGCGGTGCACAGGGACGTGAGCCAATCACTCTGTCAGATCGCCCAAAGCCTGACAAACCCTCCCTGTACCACCAGGCGTAGACCTGCATCAGACACAGGGAGGGACGAGGAGGAGGAGGATTCGTCTGACGGAGCGTCCCTAACATCGTCAAGGCCTGCATCTGAGGGTCCCCGGAGGAAGGTGGGTCGTCCACATAAAAGACCGTGAGAGTCAGCGGACCATCCCCATCTCCCAGGTCACCTGGCCTGGCACCTGGCCTTCTGGCGCAACAGCAGCACCTCACCCAATGACATTCTCTGCCACATGGACTTGCTGGTCACAGTCTGACCAATGATGACCAACACTGTGGTCTGGACTCTGATGACTCCAACTGACAAGGATGCCATCTCCCCCTGTGAACTTTGGATTCTATTCCCCCGGTAGTGCACCTTAGCACATCTACCAAAAGACTCACCCCAACAAAAATAAAATCTTATTTTTCTGAACATGAGATGTTGCTGTCATTTGGCATTATTCAACGACATATGTGTGTGGAAATGTCTAACTATGCCTGAGTGTTGAACTAACTCCAGCCATCCATACCCTGAGATCAGAGTCTGGTACAGGACACACATGGGTCACAAGGTATCATACAATGTAGGCATGGAGCACAACATTCACCTGTGATGGCCTCTGGCTGCTGAGGGGGTGCTTGCTAAACTGTGCGGAGAGACCTATTTGGGAGATTATCATCAAGGCGTAGGGGTCATGGCTCATGTGGAGGTACCCGGGGAGGGAGTCCCAGGTATGTGTGGCCAGGTGGGAGAACAATGTCCTCTATGCTGGAGTACAGTGGATGTGAAGAACGGTGCCCAGGGCAAGGTTGGATGCACGGAGATGGCCCAACGGGATCTAGGATGACAGACGTACAAGGTTGGTGTGGGGTCGGGTTTGTGGACTGCCTCCTGAGTGTGGGTGGAGAGTGTGGAGGTCATCCTGCAGCAGACAGTGATCCATTGCAGCTATCTATGCTGGACGGTGAGGTGGCTGGGGCGCAGGGTGTTGAAGCTGAGGTGTGCAGATGCCCCCTGGAAGTGGACCAGTTTCCTGGGAGTTTGGATGTACTTGCTCCGTAGAGGGCAGGGCAGTATTTGACACGGATGTTGCCATGGACCTGGGGGATGGTCTGTCTTTACTTGGAGTGGATCCATCTGTGGATCAAGTGCATAATGCAGAGGGCGTTGTAGCAAGAGGTACAGATGCTGTGGACTAGCATGGCATATGTGAGCCAGCCAAACATGATGCACACCATCTTGTGTGTGTGGCCATTGGGTGCTTGTGCAGGGCCCGCAGCAGCAGGCGCCATCTCCCTTCAATATGCCACATTTTGCACACAAAGACTAGGATGTCAGAAGGACAACTGCAACAGGCGCGGGTGTAAAGTAAGGAGTGTCCAGTGTCACATGGCACACCCAGCGACAATGCATGCACAATCACCAAAGAGCCATTACACCGGATCAGGAAACTGAAGGCCGACCTGCGCACAGGAGACACACCCTCAGCAGCTGTTGATGGCCCATTGTGTGGTCGACCTAGCAAAAAAACATACACGACCATGTACTATATGCCCAATCGGGAGCCTAATCCATGAGCAACTGCGTGCATGTCGCTAAACTACACATGGACTCCTATGCATTATCTACAACAAGTATGCCAGATATGCCGCATGCTAAGTGGCAAGAGACCTGCATTGACAGAAATGAGGCACCTTGAATTGTTACGAACACCTTTATTACTCAGCCTCACACTAATGTGGTACTTTAAAATTTGGGACCGCGTAGGAGGCATGGCCCTACCCTGCCTCTTCCGGTATCAGCGAACCGCGAATGGCCAATGCAGTATGTACAAGTGTTTTGCATAACGTTTCATCGATTAATTCACTTTGTATACAATATTACACACCGACTTCGTGGGTTCCATTTTTGGAGCGGTAGCCATCTTATGGTTGCCCTCACATAGGCTACACATTAAGGACAAGCACAGGCCTTCAGAACACATGTGCCTTCTATTGACTTCTCTGTGACCTATGCGACTTGGCTCCACCGCCCCAGGTCAGTCCGGTCCCACGAGCTCCCCGTCCTACGGCCACCTGTGATTAGCATCAGGGTTTGACACACCATAAAGCCTTTTCATCCCACACAAGCCTCCGGCTAATCTCTTTCACACCTAACTCTTCCTGATTTATGGCTTGTTTTACCAACAGGAGGTGCCCGTGTTTATTGGGGTCTGCTGATATCTGATGAGGGATCTGAGCCTCGCTGGGTAAATAATTGTGGGCTGGCTGAACTGGAATGTGGGATGGTCATCATGACTCTGCCTTTTCGTTTGTAATGAATACACATGAATGACCATATCGTAAAACGAGGAATGTGTGCCTGAAGCATGATATTTTGTATATAAGGAGAAGCCCGTTTTGGTAAGGGAGGCAGTCTCCTGAGAACATACATTGTGTTGTACTTCTCGGATACCTGTAATTGGTCTGCAGCCAATAAATACGATCTTTGACTTCACCTAGAAGACTCTGTGTTTCTGTGGGTCTGAAACAGGAAGAACTCGAAGTCTTAGGGTGTGTTCCCCTGCACCGCTGGGTTTTAAAAACCCAGTACTTCACTAATGGAAATGCAACCATTGGAACAGACTCACAGGTCATTTGGCTGAACATGTGTGACCTACACTGGACACCCCCTTCAACACACAGATGTGGTAAATCCTACAGAGCTGGCACACAAGTGAAGGGGTTGAGCCTAACACCCCTTGCTGCACACGGAGAGTGTGCAATTCCCCATTGAGGCTGTCATGGGGATGTCCCACACCATGTCCACCATTAGCATCCCGTATGTTCCTGAGGGACGTTATACACACATTGATGCCTTCATTAGAATCCACAATCCATGACAGATGACTGTCAGGAAGGGTGACTATCAATTCATGGGAGCCATGCAACACGTCATGTGGCCCATGGTGAGTCGACATGTATGCATGGTAACACACCATGCACAGGAGCAGTCCCCACAAATCACAAACACGTACCACCCACAAAACGCCTTGCTGCACTCCTTACCCCAAATGAATGTTCACCATGTCTGTGCATGTCACTCTGATCCAGCACACGTTGCAATACTCATGAGGAATAGCAGGACGGCAATGATGACATGAGCAGACGACAGCCGCAGGAACCTGGGGAGGACAGACACACAAGTCAGCTAAGAGCTAGTAATCCGCAGACATGTACATGTACTCTACAGGAATGATACCGTCACCATGCTATTAATGATTTTTGTGTTCCTGCAAAAATGTGTGGATTGACATCATCACTTAATTGACACATCAGAACACACCTCCAAGTCACTCAGCACACAGTCAGCTCGACACACACATTGCAACACATGCCACACAAGGATCTAAGAGTGCACACTCAGACACAGGGACTCACCATCATGAGAAGAAGTTGCGGATAAGCTGACTCCGGATGTCCTCATCCTCATCCTCACTTGCCCCGTGCCCAAGCCCTTCATCCTCCATGGGTGGATGATCCTGCTCATCGGGATCCAGGATGAGTGGCACGGCCTTCTCCACTGCCATGTTGTGCAGCATGCAGCACACAAGGAAGATTTTGCAGACCTTCACCGGGGCATATGGGAGGGCGCCGCCGGTCTTGTGGAGGCACCGGAATCTGCTCTTCAGGAGGCCAAACGTCCTCTCAATAACGCGCCTCGTCTGCCCATGGGTGTCGTTGTACCGGTGTTCTGCGGCAGTTCTGGGGTTGCGGAGAGGCGTCATCAGCCATGGCATGTTGGGATAGCCAGAGTCCATTACATGGAAACATCATGGGCAGAAGTGGGTCAGGAGAAGCAGTAAGATATTGAGATACCGCAAAAAACTGGACTAACAGAGTATACCCACCAACAAGACATGCACGTTCGTTGCGCAGCTGCAGCATCATTTCAGGCACCCTGCTACGCCTCATGATGTAGGCATCGTGTGCTGATCCTGGAAAACGGGCACAGACATGGGATATCAGCATGTTAGCAAGACATACCACAAGGGCATTGATGGAGTGGTAGTGTTTGCGGTTACGAAAGGCTACCTCATGTGCCTGTGGTGGTACCAAAGCCACATGTGTCCCATCAATGGCCCCAATGACATGGGGCATCCCTCCCAGGGCATAGAACTCACCCTTGACACCTGTCAACTGCTCACGAGTTGGAAAATGTATAAATTCATCCAGGTGTAACAACATGGCCTCGAACACATCATGCAGGACACGGCTGAACATGGTCTAGGACATGCCACCTACATCAGCTATGGTCAATTGAAACGTACCCGTGGCAAAGAAATGTAGGGCTGCCATCACCTTCATCTTGGGGGTCAGTGCAGTAGGATACCTGTGTAGCGGTTGGAGGTGTGGTGCCAGCCTTGCGGTCAAGTTGTCAATCAACGGTTGTGAGAAGCGGTAGCGGCGTATACAGTCACGTTCCATCATGGCAGCCAAGTCTGGCATTGGTCGGGGGAGAGGCGGTGCCCTGCAGAAATTTGGAAGGAATAACGAAGATTGAGTACATCACTACACAAATGTCAATGAACAGAGCACATGTCCAACAGCTAATACACATATGCTACATACAGAGTCTGTTCTGTGTAATGCATCCAGGCCACGTATGGCAGCCAGGTGATACTCCTACTACGAGTCAGCTACACACGTGGGTGCTCAAGGTCAACACGACATGCCATGAAACTAGCTGTGGGCCAGTGTAAGTGAAAAGCCAGACGCATTACAGGAGTGACAGACATCCACATATCAGCATTTGAAGGATGTCATCTCATACAGACAGCTGGCAGGAGTCTAGACGCACAGGTCACATGTAATCTTGAAAAGGACAGACAACACACATTACCATGAAGGGGTACATGTCAAAAACTGATGACACAGACATTGAGAGAATGTAGATATTGCCTCATGTCAGGGAGTCATCTTCGAACCATCATGACACATGTAACGTGTGAGTCCACATGTGGCATGGTGTGCGTATATGTGTGTCATGCACATATGCACACAGACACATGTTGGATGCTGCAACAGCAGATGGATTTGACGGAACACCAACGGAAAGCTCATGGGAACACATGACACACACTTGACATAGTCACATCGTGGCACGCTGGGAGTCACATGTGAGGTGTAATTATCCGTGTACCTGGCATCAGGGGACAGTTGCGGGTGTTGCTGACTGTGCCATACCAGTGATGCAGTGCTTGACACGTGTGTCCTACATGCACACATGTGCAAAGTGTGAATTGGAAGTGTGCCACGTAGTTCCCCATCACACATGACATGTGTAAACAGCTCATCACACATCTATTGTGCCACAACATGAGGAGACATGTGCCTCATCACTGCCTGACACACCTAGGCCCTGCACATGAAGGACTGCACTGACAATGACTTGATGTACAGCCTTGTGCGAGTCTGACGCCTCCATTCCTTTTGTGTGCGCCTCCTATCACCAGTGTAAGCTGTGAAAGGCAGTACACACGCTCTGAGGGAGTGTGTAGGGCCCATACTCATGCGGGTACGGGCCGTACACGCGTGAGTACGTGCCTATCACTAGGACCTACGGTACCCCCAACTATAGTGATACGGGCCGTACTCCCGCGTGTACGGGCCGTACACGCGTGAGTACATGCCTATCACTAGGACCTACGCTACCCCCAACTATAGTGATACGGGCCGTACTCACGCGGGTACGGGCCATACATGCGTGAGTACGTGCCTATCACCAGGACCTACGGTACCCCCAACTATAGTGATACGGGCCGTACTCACGCGTGTACGGGCCGTACACGCGTGAGTACGTGCCTATCACTAGGACCTACGGTACCCCCAACAATAGTGATACAGGCCGTACTCACGTGAGTACGGGCCGTACACGCGTAAGTACGTGCCTAACACTAGGACCTACGGTACCCCCAACTATAGTGATACGGGCCGTACTCACGCGTGTACAGGCCGTACATGCGTGAGTACGTGCCTATCACTAGGACCTACGCTACCCCCAACTATAGTGATACGGGCCGTACTCACGCATATACGGGCCGTACACGCGTGAGTACGTGCCTATCACCAGGACCTATGCTACCCCCAACTATAGTGATACGGGCTGTACTCACGCGTGTACGGGCCGTACACGCGTGAGTACGTGCCTATCACTAGGACCTACGGTACCCCCAACTATAGTGATACGGGCCATACTCACGCGTGTACGGGCCGTACATGCGTGAGTACGGCCCGTATCGTTATAGTTGGGGGTACCGTACGTCCTAGTGATAGGCACGTACTCACGCGTGTACGGCCCGTACACGCGTGAGTACGGGCCGTATCACTGTAGTGATGGTGCCCTAGGGGTACGTGCGAAACGCGCCGTACCTGTGTGGGGAGTTAAGAATTACAATGGGGACACATGAGGGACAAGTATTAGGGCCTAAATGCATGCAGGTTGTCATGGATACCGAGTTTCACGTTCAAAATTGAACATCATGTGGTCTGGAAAAATCAGTTGGACACATTTAACAATGTTGCAAAGTGGTTGTTGACTTGACATCATGCTGCAAAGTCGAAAGATGCAAAGGCTGTCACTGGTGTCTGTTTAAAGGGATTGGAGGAAACGTAGGATGCAAATGAGTCTGACCAATCACTCTGTCCTCCTGTAAATGAAATAGGCCAGCAAGGCAGCTATATGACAGCCAGAACCCATGAGAGGGCACTTGCCTGCACAACATGTCAGTCGATACCACTGCTGCTGTATTGTCTCCCTCTGGCACCATGTCAAGGACTGTGGAGAGGGCCCAGCCTTTCACCCAGGAGGAGAACGAGGCCCTGCTGGATGTGATCCTCCCACAGTACCCCATGCTGTATGGTCGACCAGGGGAGCAGGTGAGTGCTGACTCCACTACCTTTGCCTGTGCACCTTTCTTGTGTCTGTCACTTCTGGCATTGTGGCCAGGTGTGACAGACATGCAATGTTGGTTGGAGTGGGTCCCAGGGGGGGGGCTCATGTCTCTCATGCAGGGCTTGATGTAGTTCATGTGTGCACTCCTCACTTGCATTGTGCTTACTGTGACATTCACTGCATAGTGCATGGCACATTCCGCCAGCCTAATCCTCTTGGGCATTCTTGTTCTATTGTCCTGCAGTGATTCAGTGGTCACCCCGGTGTGAAAGGTGACTGCACCCACAGATGTGTGTGAGAGTTGAGTGGAGCTGTGGTGAGAGTGGTGAGAGTGTCCAAATGATGTGTACGCCCCCTGGACATTGATGTGTGTGAATGTTCCTTGTCATGTGGGTGAGTGTCCATGTGGAGTGTTGCACCACAGCTGCATGGAGGAGGCAACTGCTCAATCCATATGATGTGTGAAGTAAGCCGTGCTGTGTGCCTGACTTGCTGAGGTAGCCCCACATCTGTGACCCCCCCCCTGGCAAGTGGCACATGTGCAGAGTGAGGTGTGCATCCACAGTTGGCAATGGCAGGTGATTGATGTGTGCCTGTGTGTGTCTGTGTACTCTGCTGAGGTTTTGTCAGTGGCCTGGGGCATGTGACTGATTTTCGATGCTGTCCATCAGCCTTCTGTTGCTTGGGATGCAAAGTGTGTGCCATGATCAGGGATTGTTTTGCACCCCTCATGCCACCTGTGCACTTACTATGCCATGTTGTGCATTGGTGCGCCCACAGTGGAAAAAGTCCCTATGACTAAGGTGCTATTACTTGCAGCATACTATGCCTTGTTCAACAGATCAAAGATGTTCAAATGTGTGTCTCTGTGACATGGTGCAGGTGTAGTGATGTTGTCCAACTTTGTCATCCACACAGGTATCCACCTACCACAAGGGGAAGATCTGGAAGGATGCCGTCAAGGCCGTGCAATCGGTGGAGGGTCGCAGGCGTCGCCTGCCACAAGTGAGGAAGAGATGGCAGGACATCCGGTGCTGGACCCGGAGGATCGCCCGGGTCATGCTGAAGGAGGAGGAGCCTCGCAAGCATGGCGGGCGCCGGCGCCTGACCCACCAGATGCGGCGTGTCCTGGCGGTGGTCTTCCCTGACCTGGATAGGCGGATACGGGAGTTACAGCAGCAGGAAGGGGGTAGGTACATGTGTGTTTGTTGTGTGTCACCAGCTTTTTGATCTGCTCAGTCGCCTGGATACACTGCCAGGCTATATATGTGCAGTGCATATCCAGTTCCCCAAAGTCAACCTGTGCTGTTCTTCCTCCCTTCCCCTCCTTGACATGTGTTACCTGGTCTGTGTGCCATCACTATTGCACATGGTCATCTAGGCTGCCAGTTTATCAAGGTGCACACTGCTTTCAGCATCATGTGTGGGGGTGGTCTGCCTGTGCCCTGTCCTGTTTGGTCATTTTGGGGTGCTTAATTGTTGGCACTGATGCTGAGTCTCAACATAGGAGTGTGAGGGTTCAAATGAACAGACTTGCAGCATGCATTACCAATGTTGTGGCCTCAGACATGATGTGCATGAGTGGGACATATGCTTAGTGCCGGGACGGTTGCTCCTGCAACAGTCAGCTCATTCCAGGACCATGGAGCAGTGTGCACACTACAGTACCCTGACACAGCCTGCCCTCCTACTCATGTGTGTCATCCAACACTGTGCACATTCACTGTAGGTACATCATGGCTCTGCCTCTGTGGCATTGTTCCCTGGCCTAGGTTGTATTTTTCACATGTGTGATACATTTGTCCACTGGACAGGGATACACCAGTTTGCTTGTGCATACTCACACTGGGCAGTGCCTGTGTGGCTATTCACAACAATCTGTTGATGTTTGTTTCAGACTAATATGTTTTGCCAGCCCTACAAGGTGATGTCGTGTTAATGAAGCTAGTTTTCAAGCACAGTTATTGTAACCCTGAATAAGAGGTGTCACTTCTTGATCGGTATCAGTCACATTGACTCAGGTATGGGTGGGTGTGTGCGGGAGAGGCGTACATGTTCAACCCTGATGTTTCATTGCCAGTTCTGACTTGTGTGTGATGAGTCGTAGTACAGACAGTCATCGTGCAGTGCCCCCGTGATGTTGGCCAGTGCTTAATGTGCGTGCGTCATTGGCAGTGTCAGTTTTTGACAATCATGTATCCTGGTTGTACATTTTTGCCACCTGTGTGTGGTTCAGATGCTACACAGTTGTGACTTTGTGTGCTGACATCTGTGGGTACATTCTGGCTTGCCATGAGGGGGAACCCACAGTACAGCTAGGCTTTTTTGCTACACAATTGCAGGCCCATTAGCTTATGCATTGTCCTGGGTGTGGACATGTGTGCCACTCCAGATGACAGTCAGTAGGTCATATGTGTAGCCAACTGTGTGATCAGGTGACGGATAGCCATGTGACAAATGACAAGATTCAAGTTGTTACACAGAGAAAATGTCCATTGGCACTCACTACACCTGTCAACATGTCTCAATGTTTCATATGCGTGACCTTGTTGTTTTGTTGTGAAGGACAATGATGTGCCGGTGTTGGACTTGGCCCTTCTGGCAGGTTCACCCCTGAACTTTTTTTGCTTTTTATTGGTGACTTGGTGTGGTGATTTCTTGGTTTCTACGCACTTTCCCTGTGTCCCAGGGTAAAGTGCGTGCGCGCTCTGAGTGCATGTGGTGAGATAGGCCTGCCCTCCCATAGGAATGCATGGGGAATGTATGTGTCCCTAGTAGTTCCTGATGCGTGGGGTGTGCAGGCCCGAGTTTGTTATGTGCGGACTCGTGTGATTGAATGCTGCGCGGTGATGTGTGCGGCGTGCATGTACCTAGTGTGAAAGTGCCACTTCTAGAAGTGGGCACTTCGGTGTGCAGTGTAAAATGTGTGCCTTGTCGCGTGATTGGCTGGTTGAGGTCATGTGATGGGCTAGGGATTCCCCAGAGTCAGGATGAGTCACCCAGTGGTGAATGGGGAGATCAGCAGCTAGATGGGTGGGAGGAGTACACCTGGGTCCTGAATAGGGCAGGGTTTTCCCCACACAATGCTGGCTCCGCCCCCTGTGGTGCGACTGACGACCCTAGCCCTGCCAGTGAATAGAGTGAGGGGCTGAGCACATCAAGGGTGCTCCCCAACCAGCTGCGACTGGTTTTCCCCCTCACCCTGAACCCAGAACAAAGGGAAAAGATGTATAAAAATAGGGCTGTGTCCCCACAGAAGTTGTTCTCTGCCAGGATCTTACCTGAGGGGGGCTGCTGTTGCTGTTGGACCAGAAGACCGCCACTTGGACTACCTTCCTGCTGGAGGCCCAGTGAGCTGGCTCTGGGTCCAGCCTTGCCCCCCACCCCTGCCCTGCTGCATGCAGGGAAGAACTTTGCTGGACTTAGGTGTTGACTGGCACCCCTAAGCGCCTGGAAGTGCTCTTCTTTCCCCCAAAGCGCTTGGATTTGCCTTGAGCGCTCAGGAGCGCTTTATTTTTGGACGCCGGTGCCCACCCGGCATTTGCCCTGTCTCTGCCGATTCCGACGTCCACTGGCAGGTGCCCACCCTGCCAGGGACATTGCGGAGCGTGTTAGCGGGAGCCTACCCCGCTTTATTAGGAAATCAATATCCCTAGCGGGTGCCCACCCCGCCAGGGACGTTCCCACTCGTTTCTGCCACCTAGTACTGAAATCCGAAGGCGGGAGCCCACCCCGCGCTTCGGAGGAAGCCGGCATCGCAAATCACCGCCGCAGCCCGGAGTCCCGGCCGCGTCATCCCCCTTCCGCGCTGGGATTGGTCCAGCGGGAGGGGGTGTGGCCCACGTGATCAGGGCCTCCAGGAAGAAGCCGTCGTAAGGAAGGGAAGCGGACGGGAGGCCACCCCGCGCTTCCCCGGAGGAAGGAAGATCCAGCACGTCCCTACGCAGCAGCGTTGCTGCTGCCCGGCAGGAGGGCGGACGGCCACTGCCCCAGAAGCGGAGACGACACGGGAGTCCCCCCCGAGGATAGCCCGGTAAGTAGGAAGGGCTGGGGGACTCCGTACGGGTACTGTGGGTGCCGGTCCCAGACCGGCTGACTCTTCAAGCGGCCCCTGCCTTACAGAGAGCCTCGCTCAGCTCTCCAGCGTTTGGGGACATTCTTCTTTGAGAGCGCGAGGCGCTCCAACTTGGAACATTGCTGGCATGAGTGTTTAGAGCGCGAGGCGCTCCAACTTGAGACACTGCTTGATTCAGAGTCCGTAGGGACTCCAACGTTGGGTGCATTATTCTCTTTGAGTCCATGAGAAGGACTCCACCGTTGGGGGCTATGTTTTGAAGAGCCGGCGAGGGCTCCAATGAGGAGGGCAATCGTTGTTCTAGAGCGCTAGAACGCTCTAGGGGGCACATCATTGAAAGAGCCTGGAAGGCTCCCAAAAAGGCACATTATTCATTTCAGAGCCTAGGAGGCTCCAACCCCTGCAATATTTGTTTAGGAAGGCACAGGGGTGCCCCAGCATCTCTCCAGTTGCCCAGCACTTAGTGGGCAACTGCTACGTGTAGGTTGTGACTTGTGCGCCTGGTTTGCGCAGCCTGCGCAGGCGCGCCCTGACTCTGCTGGACACAGGGTGTCCTAGCCCCGACAAGGTCAGTTGGCCTAGGGACTGCCACAGTGGTGGCTAATGTGAGTTTGGCGCTATTCTTCCTAACCTGCACCGCTGAATGTGTTTTTATGCGTCATGTGCCTTGTTTTACACCGCTGAATGTTTTTATGCATCATGTGTTTTCCTTCCCTACACCTCTGAATGTTATGCATCATGTGTTTATGTGCTTAGACCCCTACAGGTATTGTGATACTTAGGTCGTTGTTTTCTCCCTAGCACAGGTGGTGCTAGTGGGGTCCTGATTCCCTGCGCAATATTTTCCTAAGGTGGTTAGGGTTGCGTAGGTGGTACTTACCTGATGCTAGTGTGATGACGCAGAGGTCATTATTGCGCCAGTAGTTACTGGTTGGGTGCTACATGGTCTATTTTAGTGCTACAGGGATTGTAAGTGCTATGGTCTAAAGTATTGTTCCTAAGTTCTAAAAGTGCTAATTCCGGACAGTGGTCCATGTGGCCCTGTCCCCTGTACATATAATCCCTTGTAAATTCTGCCCGTGCCTGTTGGCACATTGTAAAGTGTGTGTTTTTATCTAATGTGTTGTGTATAATACAAAGGCTATTTTTATAGAATACCTTGTGTGGAGTTTCCTTTGTGGTGGGCCTTGGGTGTTGTTGCTGGGTGCGCGCGCAAACGCTTTACACATCGCCTCAGAGATAAGCCTGACTGCTCGTGCCAAGCTACCAAGGGGGTGAGCAGGGGTTATCTTTGGCGTGTAACTTCCTTGCCCTGACTAGAGTGGTGGTTTCTGCCTGACTTTGGCGCAAGCCTTAGCCAACCAGAAATCGCCATTTCTAACAGCCGGCATGCCAGATGTCTCCCAAGGAAGTGCACAAGACACCACCTTTACACTTTCCAGGGACACGCTGGCACATTGTACAGTAAGGCACAGTTTGAACAAAACTTGTTTGGAGTTCATACATATACATCTTCTCACAGTGTGCTAGCAATTGGGTTCGTCCTTGGATGTTGCTGATACCAACTTACGAGTGTCAAGTCATCCAGACCACCCTGGTGCCATGTATATGTACTTACTGATACGCCATTTCTGCCTAACAGTGGCTGATTTGAATGAGTCTGGCAGCTCAGACAATGACTGTGTACATGTAGTTTGGTGTGCACCTCCTTGTGTGACATCTGCTATACAGACACATGTGTGTTGTGTTCACAGAGTGCCACATTCACACATGCTAGACATGTCCATTATGTAAAGGGTTGTGAATCTCCAGGAGTCACAATGTATTGCTTTGGGGTGTCAAAAGTACTCACAGGTCTCTGAGTGTGGGGATACCTTCTGCATTGGCATGTGGTCTTTGGCCTTCGTTGCAACAATACTGTTTGTTTCACAGTGAACAAGAGGTGGCATGCCTTCATAGTCTCGCTGTGCTCAACTGATCCCAGACACTAGCTTCTCATGATCTTGTGATTTCAAGTTATTTGCTGTTGTGTCCTAATTTTATTTTTATCCAAGTGGCATGGTGGGTCAACCAACTGGGGAGTGCAGGGCTTACATATGTAGGGAGTATCCTAGATGTTACTCATGATGCCTTTCCTGATATGCAGTGTTGCCTATTTTGTTTGGACTCATGTGTCAGATGTATACAGGTGACTGATTTTTTCCTGTCTCTTCACCTTGCCCACAGCATCATCTGAGGACACCGAGGGAGACACCGGCACGGACGTCGAGGAGGGATCGAGCAGTGGTGCCACCACTGCTGAGGAGTCGGTGGAATCCAGTGGCACGGAGGGCGAGGGGAGTGAGGCGTAGGACCTGCCCAGTACCAACACAGACTACAAGGCAGACGGGTCCGAGGCTGAGCTCCCAGAGGGGGCGGAGAGTGCTCCCACAGCTGAAAGCAGCAGTACATCTCTCGCCGCCCCCTCCATTCCCGTCACCGCCCTCCCACTTGCTCGGGTCCCTTCTGTCCGTGCTAGGCGCCCACATGTCTCCATCGTGCCAGGCACCGCACCCCCTACCCCTGTCCCCCCTACTGCCCTCGCTGCCGAGTCTGTGGACATTCAGCGGTAGTTGCAAGTTGGGCAGACATCGATCCTGACTGTCCTCCATGGCCACACCAGACTGCTGACACAGATGGTGTCGTACATGGAGGGCATGTCATCAGCTATGTCTGACCAACGGAGGTTACTGAGGTCCATGGACTCAACACTGACGGCAGTAGCAAATCATCTGCAGTGCTGCGTCCCTCCCTACCCCTGCCCCATCCACAAGTCCCACAACCATGCCTGTCCCAGTCACACCAAGACATCCACACACACGCACCCCACCAGACAGTAGCAGCACACCACCACATAAGGGCAAGCGCACACCTCCTGACACGCACACTCAGGGGGAAGCAGGCACACCCACTGGGTCTGGGGCACACAGGCAGGCACGCAGCCACAGTCCTCGTCCACATGACTCACTCCCCAGTCCCTCCGATGTCACTCCCCTTGGCCCCCCTGCCCCAGATTTGGAGAAGGAGGCCTACTTTGCTGGGCTGGGCCTCAGCCACACTAGTTCACCTGGGCGGAAACGGTCAAGGCACTCCACGGGTAGGGGAGTTAAGTCCCCCAGCCAGTCCACCACCTCCCCCAGTAGCGCTGCAACCCATCCCTCCGGGTGCAGGGGAGACGCTTGAAGAACTGTTATAAGTGTGCAGCGCCGAGCTCGCCTCCACCTTTGGCGCTGCCCCACCCCCTGTGGTGGAGTCGTCCGTCCCTGCACCCATCACACCTACCCTCCCCCCTCCTGTCCCTGCGGTGCCTGGTCCTTCCCCAAATGATGCCCCCCCAGTCGACGACACAGTCTTGTGATGTGCAGGCAAGCTAGGGGAGACGCATGGCCATGTGACCCCCCCCAAGGACTGATGTAATGGACTGGCCATTGGCCTTTGTGAATAGTCTTGTTTACACATTATTATTTTGCTGCTGAACAAAGCCTTTTCTTTTTTGTTTGAAAAGTCTTGCATTTCAGGTATTGATGTTGATGCTGATGCTACAGGAGTTGGGGTTGTGGGCATGTGTTATGTTTCAGGGAAATGTTGTAGTCTGCTGCTCATGGGGTGGAACCTGGTATCTGCGTGCCATCACAAGGTCTCTGCAAAGATTCTTTGTCGTGTCTGCTCTTTGTGTTTGGAGACATTGTCCCAAGGAGTGTTCTTTCCTCTGTGTCACCTGGCATCTCCCCTGCAGAGAGTTGCACAATTGTTGTGTTGCCCTGTGTCTACATATCCTTGGCTGGTGATGGATCCCTTCAACTCTGGCCATGCCTGCTCAGCAATGTGTCCGGCTGCATAGTCTGTGCCATCCTTGGTACTCACTGTACTCATGTATAGAGTGTTTTGCCATGCCTTCACGGAGACATTGTCCCTTTTCCGCACAATGCATGTGTGTAATCCCAGCCTAGTACACATATGGTACTTGTCCTGCTGGGTATTTGAACACCTGACTCACAATTGTGGCCTTTGTATCTGTGGGAACTCCACCCGATTCCTTCCGTGACAGACAACATCTTGGTGGCTAGGCCAGCCCCTGAACATTCCTATCAGTCCTGGGATGTGCGTGTCAGTGTGTGTTCTCTTTGGCTCTCTTAGTTTATTAGGCAGTGGCATGACTATACAGTCTTGTGGCATGATCTCAGTGTGTGTATTGTGCTGCATCTGCCAGGGGTGGTTATGCATGTGTAATTTGTCCTCACACCCACATGTGGTGTGTCATGCAGTGGGGGAATGCCATCCATCCTCCTGGGAGTGGGACACTGCTGTCAGTGATGTGTTGTTATGGCACTATCATCATTGTCCTAAGTTATGGATACGTACATTGACCCATGGAGCTGTGGTCATCTGATAATGATGTACACCGCCCCATATCTCTGTCCACTGCTGGGAGTCCTCTGCACCCACCCCTCATATGTCTGGGCACTGCTGGGAGTCCTCTGCACCCACCCCTCATATGTCGGGGCACTGCTGGGAGTGATAGGCACCCACCCCTCATATGTCTGGGCACTGCTGGGAGTGATAGGCACCCACCCCTCATATGTCTGGGCACTGCTGGGATTGATATGCATCCACCCCTCATATGTCTGGGCACTGCTGGGAGTGATAGGCACCCACCCCTCATATGTCTGGGCACTGCTGGGAGTGATAGGCACCCACCCCTCATATGTCTGGGCACTGCTGGGAGTCCTCTGCACCCACCCCTCATATGTCTGGGCACTGCTGGGAGTGATAGGCACCCACCCCTCATATGTCTGGGCATTGCTGGGAGTGATAGGCACCCAACCCTCATATGTCTGGGCACTGCTGGGAGTGATAGGCACCCACCCCTCATATGTCTGGGCACTGCTGGGAGTGATATGCACCCACCCCTCATATGTCTGGGCACTGCTGGGAGTCATAGGCACCCACCCCTCATATGTCTGGGCACTGCTGGGAGTGATAGGCACCCACCCCTCATATGTCTGGGCACTGCTGGGAGTCATAGGCACCCACCCCTCATATGTCTGGGCACTGCTGGGAGTCATAGCCACCCACCCCTCATATGTCTGGGCACTGCTGGGAGTGATATGCACCCACCCCTCATATGTCTGGGCACTGCTGGGAGTGATATGTACCCACCCCTCATATGTCTGGGCACTGCTGGGAGTGATAGGCACCCGCCCCTCATATGTCTGGGCACTGCTGGGAGTCCTCTGCAGCCACCCCTCATATGTCTGGGCACTGCTGGGAGTGATAGGCACCCACCCCTCATATGTCTGGGCACTGCTGGGAGTGATAGGCACCCACCCCTCATATGTCTGGGCACTGCTGGGAGTGATATGCACCCACCCCTCATATGTCTGGGCACTGCTGGGAGTGATATGCACCCACCCCTCATATGTCTGGGCACTGCTGGGAGTGATATGCACCCACCCCTCATATTTCTGGGCACTGCTGGGAGTCATAGGCACCCACCCCTCATATGTCTGGGCACTGCTGGGAGTGATATGCACCCACCCCTCATATGTCTGGGCACTGCTGGGAGTGATAGGCACCCACTTGCGCCCTTGCTGTGGTACACTGCTGTCCTGGCCATACACCACCCCCAATTTACAGCTGATGTGCTGCACCAAGCCGTACGCCTGCATCCGTGGCGTGTGTACGCCTTATGTCCATCATGTAATGGGGCTGTAGGGGTACGCGTGTACGGACTGTACCCACGCTCTGGGGGCGTGGGTACGGTCCTTATACGCGTACCCCTACATCACCACTACTATGGTGGTACGGATCGTACCCACGCTCTGGGGGCGTGGGTACGGTCCGTACACGCGTACCCCTACATCACCACTACTATGGTGGTACGGACCGTACCCACGCTCTGGGGGCGTGGGTATGGTCCGTGCACGCGTACCCCTACATCACCACTAGTATGGTGGTACGGACCGTACCCACGCTCTGGGGGCGTGGGTACGGGCCGTACCACCATTGTAGTGGTGATGTAGGGGTACGCGTGTACGGACCGTACCCATGCTCTGGGGGTGTGGGTACGTCCCGTAACACCATTATGGTGGTGACGGGTACGCGTCCACGTCCACTTCCGTTGTGGCGGGACGTGGGATTGGTGGACACGCCCCCCGAAGTGACAAGACCATGGAGGTAATTATTGTGCAGGTTGTATTTGTATTTTGTGGGGTGTGGGTTATGTTTCCTGCCCCTTGCACCCCCCCCCCTTTGCCCCTGGGGGTTGTTCTGACCTTCTGCGGCGTCTGCGTCGGGGTCTGTACACAAGGTGGTAGGCTATGAGGGCCGGGATGACGCGTAGGTTGGGGTCCATCGCTGTCCGTCGCGTACCGGTGCTCCTTGTTCGCGTCGTCCTCAATTTCCCGGCAGTTTTTGCCTCCCGTAAAAAATGCTACGTGCGGAGTGACGTAGGCACGAATCTTACTTGCTGGTCCGTGAAACGCTGCCTGACTCCGTCCGGACGTCGCGTCTGCGCTGTCCAGACTCAGATTTGTATGTATTTTTTTGCCGATCGGTGTTTTTTACGACTCGTATGGAAATGGTGTTTCTGTACGATTCGTACTTGCGAGTTTGTAAGGTGTTTTTCCCGGGTACGAGTCGGACGGAGAAAACGCTCCGTACGACCATTTGTACCCGGGTTTTACCGGATCGGAATCGGCACCTTAATGATGTTAATTGTGCTTTTAAATTTATTTTGGTTAATTTTATGTGTGGGTTGTGGGGTTTATAGGGGTAAAAGGTGGGAAGTAATTTATTTTTAATTATTTTTAATTATTTGTTAGTTGCTATTAATTAATTGATCATTAATTATTGTAATTGTGTAATTTGTTAGGTGCAGGTTGTGGGTCTAATAGGGGTAAAGGGTGGGAAGTAATTTATTTTTAATTAATTAATTGGTTGTTTATTAATAATAATTAATTAATTGATAATTCATTATGGTAATTGTGTAATTTCTTTTTAGGTGTGGGTTGTGGGGTTAACAGGGGAAAAGGTGGAAAGTCATTTATTTCTAATTAATTAATAATTAGTTGAAAATTAATATTAATTAATTAATTGCTAACTAATTATGTCAATTGTTTAATTAAATTTTTTTGGGGGGTGGGTTTATAGGAGTAAAGGGTGGGGAGTAAATTAATTTTCACTAATTTATAATTAGTTGTTAAATAAAATATTTTTTAAAGTTCCATTTTAGAGACAGGTTGTGGGGATTATAGGGATAAAGGGAGGAAAGTTCATTAATTTTAGTGAATTATAATTTAGTTTTTAATTAATAATATTTGTTGATAATTAATTATGTTAATTGTGCATTTTTTTACATTTTAGATGTGGGTTCTGTGTTTTGCAAGGGTATAGGGGGAAGCAAATCAATTTTAAACAATTAAGAAGATTAATAATACACATTAATTTAATAATTAATTGTGTTTGTTTTGTGGGGGTATATTGTGGGGAGTACTGTTATATCTGCATTGGTATTGCTGTTTTAATTCTGGGGCCGATTCCGATCCTGGAAAAATTTCCCCCGTCCGAATTGTATCCGGATTTTTTTCTGTACGAATCGTACAAGTAGTGTACAAACTGCCAAGTACGATTCGCATGGGAAAAACTCCATGCGAATCACATCGGGAAAATTTCCCCACACGTCCTCGGGTCGGAAATTGTGTCCGACACATCCCCGGACGATTTACCGTACGAATCGGAAAAATGAAGTCCGACCGCGCAAGTACGATCACTCCCGTCCTTTCGATTTCACAACTGTATGGAAAAAACACCGTACGGACCGAACTCCCATAGCAACCATGGAGACATGTGCCCGCATACGCGCCGAACTCCCCACCACAGACCCCGCATGTACGCGCAAAACGCCCCCCGGCCGCGGATGTACGCGGCGAACCCCCACCAGTGTATGCATGGAACGTACCCCCACCCATGTATGCATGGAGCGTACCAACTCCTCACCTGTGTATGTACGGACCTTACCCACACCCCACCCGTGTATGTACGGACCGTACCACCACCCATGTATGTACGGACCGTACCCCCACCCCACCCGTGTATGTACGGACCGTACCCCCACCCCACCAGTGTATGTACGGACCGTACCCCCACCCGTGTATGTACGGACCGTACCCCCACCCGTGTATGCATGGAGGGTACCAACTCCCCACCCGTGTATGTATGGACCGTACCCCCACCCGTGTATGTACGGACCGTACCCCCACCTGTGTATGTACGGACCGTACCCCCACCTGTGTATGTACGGACCGTACCCCCACCCCACCAGTGTATGTACGGACCATACCCCCACCCCACCAGTGTATGTACGGACCGTACCCCCACCCCACCAGTGTATACCCCCACCCCACCAGTGTATGTACGGACCGTACCCCCACCCCACCAGTGTATGTACGGACCGTACCCCCACCCGTGTATGTACGGACCGTACCCCCACCCCACCAGTGTATGTACGGACCGTACCCCCACCCGTGTATGTACGGACCATACCCCCACCCCACCAGTGTATGTACGGACCGTACCCCCACCCGTGTATGTACGGACCGTACCCCCACCCCACCAGTGTATGTATGGACCGTACCCCCACCCCACCAGTGTATGTACGGACTGTACCCCCACACGTGTATGTACGGACTGTACCCCACCCCACCAGTGTATGTACGGACCGTACCCCCACCCGTGTATGTACGGACCGTACCCCCACCTGTGTATGCATGGAGCGTACCAACTCCCCACCCGTGTATGAATGGAGCGTACCCCCACCCGTGTATGTACGGACCGTACCCACACCCCACCAGTGTATGTATGGAGCGTACCCCCACCCGTGTATGTACGGACCGTACCCCCACCCGTGTATGTACGGACTGTACCCACACCCCACCAGTGTATGTACGGACCCTACACCCAGCCCCCCCTGTATGTACGGTGCGAAACACCACCACCGATGGACGGTGCGGACCAACACCCTGCCCGTGTTCGTATGCACCCTACCCCAGGCCCACACACCAGCACCCTCACCCAACATCGCGCATGTACGAGTCGTACTAAGCCATAGCAAAGGACAGCACTGTACAACAACATGGCCCATGTACGCACCATACAGACGCAAAAAACACTCATACTGAACCAGGACAAACCAAAAAAACACAAGGAGAGTCAATTCGATGCACACAACACCACAAAACATATCCAACAAGGCCAAATACATCCTATACACTGGCCTGCAACTGACAAACAGATAAACAGAGGCCCAAACCACTACCACTCCTTATAACACACCCACCCAAAGTTCAAACACAGCCACACCCACAAATGGACCAATAAAAAGGCCCAGCACACACAAACCATGATCCTTTGCAACAGATCCCCTACTGCCAGACCACAGAGACAACGCACTGCACCATACTACATACATCAATACACCTTACACTTGCACTCCTTCACACAACCACCATCACAAACACACCCTCATCACATTCACACACACACACCTGCACAACCACACTCACACAACCATCCACACCCACACCCCCACAACCATCCACACCCACACCCCACACCATGCCCACTAACAAGAATCCAAAGTTCACAAAGGAGGAGCTGGAGGTCCTTGTCGACGAAATCGTCATAGTCGAGCCACAGCTCTTTGGAACATTGGTCAGACGGACCAGCATAGCCGAAAAATCTGCCATGTGGGAGAGGATAGTCAATTCCGTGAATGCTGTTGGGGCCACCAGAAGGACCAGGCATGAGTGCCAAGCCAGGTGGTACGATCTGCGGAGGACGGTCCGCCGCAAAATGACGGACGACCACAACCAGGCCAACATCACTGGAGGAGGTCCGTCCCGCAGACCGGTACACTACCATCCCTGGGAGGAGAAGGTGATGGTCACGCTGCCGCCGGTGTGAGTAGACGGACTAGAAGGAGTCCGAGAGCCTGGTGAGTACACAAACAACTCACCTCACATGGGGGGGAACGCCATATACAACCCAAATACCAATCATGCACGCAACCCCCCCAAAGCCTGCACCGTACACAACCACACTCCAAAAACACACACATGCCACTAGCGCCTCCATGCCCCAAGCAAGACCATGCCAAGTCACAGGCCACACAAAACACCAACACAAGACAGGATGTCCCCGATGCCGGGAGGGTGGGCCTCAAAACTAACATAGAGCAACTCTGAAGCACACAACAATGCCCTCAGCCCATATGGCTTAGGGCACAGCCATACAAACAGTGTGTCCCCACACAGTACTGTTTTGCCTGCTAATGGTGGCCGCGTTGCAGGACGACATGGGTATAAAGGCACAATTTGCACATAACAGCAGCTAATGAAGACGCATCACACTGAAAAAGTGTCAGCACACACCGCCACAGCAGCAGCGCAGACTCAGACACTCCGCCCAATGGGTGCCGGCAGAGGAGAAACAAACCCACATCAACAAGCCAATGGCCTTTGAAAGACCTGCAAACTGTGTGTGCCCAGGAAGCTGGGCTGAGGTGACAGAGGGTGACACACAGAGGGAGGGAGAGGGGCAGAGAGAGGGACAGAGACAGAGGTGGACACAGGGAGACAGACAGAGGGAGGGAGGAGGCTGACAGAGGGAGGGAGAAAGGGAGACGGACAGAGGGAGGGGGCTGACAGAGGGAGGGAGAAAGGGAGACGAACAGAGGGAGGAGGCTGACAGAGGGAGGGAGAAAGGGAGACAGAGGGAGACGGACAGAGGGAGGAGGCTGACAGAGGGAGGGAGAAAGGGAGACAGAGGGAGACCAAATCACCCTTGGTTGGTGTGGCCATGTCCGCTCGTCAGCAGGTGGACTGTGTGCATGTAGACAAGGTTTGGCACTGCGTGAACCCCCCCTTCAACCTTTGATAAACACTGGGCCATGTGTCAATCTGTGCACGAGTACATCCGTGCTGCAGGCACAAACAGAACCTTACACCCAGTATACCCACCCACTGTGTTTGTCAGAACACTGTCACAAATTGTTAAGTTACCTACCTGCATTCTCAAATTGCATGGAAAAAACACCATTTGGACCGTACACGCGTGTGTAGGGTCCCTATCACTATGGGAGTGCTGGCGTATGCGTACGCCACAGTGATACGGAACGTACACGCGTGTGTAGGGTCCCTATCACTATGGGAGTGCTGGCGTACGCATTCGTCAGCACTCCCATAGTGATAGGGACCCTACACACGCGTGTACGGTCTGTATTACTATGGCGTACGCATTCGCCAGCACTCCCATAGTGATAGGGACCCTACACACGCGTGTACGGTCCGTATCACTATGGCGTACGCATTTGCCAGCACTCCCATAGTGATAGGGACCCTACACACGCGTGTACGGTCCGTATCACTATGGCGTACGGATTCGCCAGCACTCCCATAGTGATAGGGACCCTACACACGCGTGTACGTCCTTATCACTATGGCGTACGCATTCGGCAGCACCCCCATAGTGATAGGGACCCTACACACGCATGTACGGTCCGTATCACTGCATTTGGGGTGCCCTAGGGCCATGGAACGGACCGTACCTGTGTGTAAATCTTGAAATAACATAGGGGACTATTTGGCTAGATCTCTTTTTAAGTAGGTATTACCCCACAGAGTGAAAACTCCTCCCATTATATATGTGTGGTTTTCGGTTTGCATGTCATATATCTGTTTTGAAGGTATTTTATACAGAGTCACTGTGGCATAATGGTTAAGGTCTGAGACGCTTACTCTCAAAGTTACAGGTTCAATTCCCATTGATTCTGTTCAGTTCCACTTTTTTTTAAGTATGTATTACTCCACAGAGTAAAAACTCCTCTCATTATATATGTTGGGTTTCGGTTTGAATGTCATATATCTGTTTTGAAGGTATGTTATACAGAGTCACTGTGGAGTAATTGTTTAAGTCTGAGTCTCTTACTCTCAAGGTTGCAGGTTCAATTCCTGTTGATTCTGTTCAGATAGATCTCTTTTTAAGTAGGTATTACCCCACGGAGTAAACACTCCTCTCATTATATATTTTGGGTTTTCGGTCTGCATGTCATATATCTGTTTTTTAGGTATTTTTTACAGAGTCACTGTGGCCTAATGGTTAAGGACTGAGATTCTTACTCTCAAGGTTACAGGTTCAATTCCCATTGATTCTGGTCAGGTAGATCTCTTTTCAAGTAGGTATTACCCCACAGAGTGAAAACTCCTCTCATTATATATGTTGGGTCTTCGGTTTGCATGTCATATATCTGTTTTGAAGGTGTTGGTATACAGAGTCACTATGACCTAATGGTTAAGGTCTGAGACTTTTATTCTCAAGGTTACAGGTTCGATTCTGTCCAGTTAGATCACTTTTTAAATATGTATTACCCCACAGAGTTAAGAAATCCTCTCATGATATATGTTGGGTTTTCGGATTCCATGTCATATATCTGTTTCGAAGGTATCTTATACAGAGTTACTGTGGCCTAATGGTTAAGGTCTGAAACTCGTACTCTTATGGTTACAGGTTCAATTCCCATTAATTCTGTTCAATTAAAAAAAAATGTTAAGTATGTATTACTCCACAGAGTAAAAACTGTTCTGAAGGTAGTTTTTCACAGAGTAACTGTGGCCTAATGGTTAAGGTCTTAATCTCAAGGTTACAGATTCAATTCCCATTGATTCTGTTCAAGTAGATCTCTTTTTAAGTAGGTATTACCCCACAGAGTAAACACTCCTCCCCTTACATATGTTGGGTTTTCGGTTTGAATGTCATATATCTGTTTTGAAGGTGTGTTATACAGAGTCACTGTGGCCTAATGGTTAAGGTCTGAGACTCTTACTCTCAGGGTTACAAGTTCAGTTCACATTGATTCTGTTCAGTTGGATCTCTTTTTAATTAGGTATTACCCCACAGAGTAAAAACTCCTCTCATTATATTTGTTGGGTTTTCGGTTTGCATGTCTTATATCTGTTTTGAAGGTATTTTATATAGAGTCACTATGGCCTAATGGTTAAGGTCTGAAACTCTTACTCTCAAGGTTACAGGTTCAATTCCCATTGATTCTGTTCAGTTTGATTTTTTTGAAAGTATGTATTACCCCACAGAGTAAAAACTCCTCTCAGTTTATATGTTGGGTTTTCGGTTTGCATGTCATATCTGTTTTAAAGGTATTTTCTACAGAGTCACTGTGGCCTAATGGTAAAGGTCTGAAACTCTTATTCTCAAGGTTGCAGGTTTAATTCACTTTGATTCTGTTCAGGTAGATCTATTTTTAAATAGGTATTACCCCAGAGAGTAAACACTCCTCTTATTATATATGTTGGTTTTTCGGTTTGCATGTCATATATCTGTTTTGAAGGATTTTTATACAGTGTTACTGTGGCGTAATGGTTAAGGTCTGAGACTCTTACCTCTCATGGTTACAGGTTCAATTCCCATTGCTTCTGTTCAGGTTGATCTCTTTTTAAGTAGGTATTACCCAACAGAGTGAAATCTCCTCTCATTATATATGTTGGATTTTCGGTTTGCATGTTCTATATCTGTTTCGAAGGTGTTGTTATACGGAGCATCTGTGCCCTAATGGCTGTGGTCTGAGACTCTTGGTTACAGGTTCAATTCTTGTTGATTCTGTTCAGTTACATCACTTTTTACAGTATGTATTACCCCACAGCGTAAAAACCCCTCTCATCATATATGTTGGGTTTTCGGTTTGCATGTCATATATCTGTTTTGAAGGTATTGTTATACGGAGTCACTGTGCTCTAATGGTTAAGGTCTGAAACACTTACTCGCAAGGTTACAGGTTCAATTCCCGTTGATTCTGTTTAGTTAGATCACTCTTTAAATATGTATTACCCCACAGTGTAAACATTCCTCTCATTATATATGTTGGGTTTTCGGTTTGCATGTCATATATCTTTTTCACAGGATGTCATACAGAGTTACTGTGGCCTAATGGTTAAGGTCTTAGACTCTTATTCTCAAGGTTACAGGTTCAATTCCCATTAATTCTGTTCAGGTAGATTTCTTTTTAAGTAGGTATTACCCCACAGAGTAAACATTCCTCTCATTATATATGTTGGGTTTCGGTTTGCATGTCATATATCTGCTTTGAAGGTATGTTATACAGGTTCACTGTGGAGTAATTGTTAAAGCCTGAGACTCTTACTCTCAAGGTTACAGGTTCAATTCCTATTGATTCTGTTCAGATAGATCTTTTTTTAAGTAGGTATCACCCCACAGAGTAAACACTCCTCTCATTATATATGTTGGGTTTTCGGTCTGCATGTCATATATATGTTTTGAAGGTATTTTATACAGAGTCACTGTGGCCTTATGGTTAAGGTCTGAGACTCTTACTCACAAAGTGACAGGTTCAATTCCCATTGATTCTGTTCAGTTAGATCTCATTTTAAGTAGGTATTACCCCACCAAGTAAACACTCCTCTCATTATATAGGTTGGGTTTTCGGTTTGCATGTCATATATCTGTTTTGAAGGTATTTTTAACAGAGTAACTGTGGCCTAATGGTTAAGGTCTTAATCTCAAGATTACAGGTTCAATTCCAATTGATTCTATTCAGGTAGATCTCTTTTTAAGTAGGTATTACCTCACAGAGTAATAACTCCTCTCATTATATATGTAGGGTTTTCGGTTTGTATGTCATATATCTGTTTTGAAGGCGATTTTATACCAAGTCACCGTGGCCTAACGGTTAAGGTCTGAGACTCTTACTCTCATGGTTATAGGTTCAATTCCCGTTGATTCTGTTCAGGTAGATCTCTTTTTAAGTAGGTATTTTGAAGGTGATTTATACAGAGTCACTGTGGTCTAATGGTTAAGGTCTGAGACTTTTACTCTCAAGGTTACAGGTTCAATTCCCATTGATTCTATTCAGTTAGATCTCTTTTTAAGTAGGTATTACCCCACAGAGTAAAATCTCCTCTCATTATATATATTGGGTTTTCGGTTTGCATGTCATATATCTGTTTTAAAGGTATTTTCTACAGAGTCACTGTGGCCTAATGGTTAAGGTCTGAAACTCTTATTTTCAAGGTTGCAAGTTTAATTCCCTTTGATTCTGTTCAGGTAGATCTATTTTTAAATAGGTATTAACCCACAGAATAAACACTCCTCTTATTATATATGTTGGTTTTTCGGTTTGCATGTCATATATCTGTTTTGAAGGATTTTTATACAGAGTTACTGTGGCGTAATGGTTAAGGTCTGAGACTCTTACCTCTCATGGTTACAGGTTAAATTCCCATTGCTTCTGTTCAGGTTGATCTCTTTTTAAGTAGGTATTACCTCACAGAGTAATAACTCCTCTCATTATATATGTTGGGTTTTCGGTTTGTATGTCATATATCTGTTTTGAAGGCGATTTTATACCAAGTCACTGTGGCCTAACGGTTAAGGTCTGAGACTCTTACTCTCAAAGTTACAGTTTCAATTCCCATTAATTCTCTTCAGGTAGATTTGTTTTTAAGTAGGTATTACCCCACAGAGTAAACATTCCTCTCATTATATATGTTGGGTTTCGGTTTGCATGTCATATATCTGCTTTGAAGGTATGTTATACAGATTCACTGTGAGTAATTGTTAAAGCCTGAGACTCTTACTCTCAAGGTTACAGGTTCAATGCCTATTGATTCTGTTCAGATAGATCTTTTTTTAAGTAGGTATTACCCCACAGAGTAAACACTCCTCTCATTATATATGTTGGGTTTTCGGTCTGCATGTCATATATATGTTTTGAAGGTATTTTGTACAGAGTCACTGTGGCCTAATGGTTAAGGTCTGAGACTCTTACTAGCAAGGTGACAGGTTCAATTTGTGTTGATTCTGTTCAGTTAGATCTCTTTTTAAGTAGGTATTACCCCACCAAGTAAACACTCCCCTCATTATATAGGTTGGGTTTTCGGTTTGCATGTCATATATCTGTTTTGAAGGTATTTTACCAGTGACTCTGTATAAATCACCTTCAAAATACCTACTTAAAAAGAGATTTACCTGAACAGAATCAATGGTAATTGAACCTATAACTATGAGAGTAAGAGTCTCAGACCTTAACCATTATGCCACAGTGATTCTGTATAACATGCTTTGAAAAAAGATATATGACATGCAAACCGAAAACCCAACATATATAATGAGAGGAATGTTTACTCTGTGGGGTAATACCTACTTAAAAATAGATCTACCTGAACAGTATCAATGGGAATTGAACCTGTAACTCTTGAGAGTAAGAGTCTGAGTCTTTAACCATTACGCCACAGTGACTCTGTATAACATACTTTCAAAACAGATATATGACATGCAAACCGAAACCCAACATATAATGAGAGGAGTTTTTACTTTGTGGAGTAATACATACTTTAACAAAAATTCTAACTGAACAGAATCAATGGGACTTGAACCTGTAACCTTGAGAGTAAGAGTCTCAGACCATAACAATTAGGCCACAGTGACTCTGTATAAAATCACCTTCAAAACAGATATATGACATACAAACCGAAAACCCAACATTTATAATGAGAGGATTTCTTAACTCTGTGGGGTAATACCTACTTAAAAAGAGACTTAACTGAACAGAAACAACGGGAATTGATCCTGTAACTTTGAGAGTAAGAGTTTCAGACCTTAACCATTAGGCCAAACTGACACTGTATAAAACACCTTCAAAACAGACATATGACATGCAAACCGAAAACCCAACATATATAATGAGAGGAGATTTTACACTGTGGGGTAATACCTACTTAAAAAGAGCTCTAACTGAATAGAATCAATGGGAATTGAACCTGTAACCTTGAGAGTAAGAGTCTCAGACCTTAACCATTAGACCACAGTGACTCTGTATAAATCACCTTCAAAATACCTACTTAAAAAGAGATCTACCTGAACAGAATCAATGGGAATTGAACCTATAACCATGAGAATAAGAGTCTCAGACCATAACCATTAGGCCACAGTGACTCTGTATACAATCACCTTCAAAACAGATATATGACATACAAAACGAAAACCCAACATATATAATGAGAGGAGTGTTTACTCTGTGGGGTAATACCTACTTAAAAAGAGACCTAGCTGAAGAGAAGCAATGGGAATTGAACCTGTAACCATGAGAGGTAAGAGTATCAGACCTTAACCATTACGCCACAGTAACTCTGTATAAAAATCCTTCAAAACAGATATATGACATGCAAACCGAAAACTCAACATATATAATAAGAGGAGTCTTTACTCTGTGGGGTAATACCTATTTAAAAATAGATCTACCTGAACAGAATCAAAGGGAATTAAACCTGCAACCTTGAGAATAAGAGTTTCAGACCTTAACCATTAGGCCACAGTGACTCTGTAGAAAATACCTTTAAAACAGATATATGACATGCAAACCGAAAACCCAACATATATACTGAGAGGAGTTTTACTCTGTGGGGTAATACATACTTTCAAAAAAATTAAACTGAACAGAATCAATGGGAATGGAACCTGTCACCTTGAGAGTAAGAGTTTCAGACCTTAACCATCAGGCCATAGTGACTCTGTATAACATACTTTCAAAACAGATATATGACATGCAAACCGAAACCCAACATATAATGAGAGGAGTTTTTACTTTGTGGAGTAATACATACTTTAACAAAAATTCTAACTGAACAGAATCAATGGGACTTGAACCTGTAACCTTGAGAGTAAGAGTCTCAGACCATAACAATTAGGCCACAGTGACTCTGTATAAAATCACCTTCAAAACAGATATATGACATACAAACCGAAAACCCAACATTTATAATGAGAGGATTTCTTAACTCTGTGGGGTAATACCTACTTAAAAAGAGACTTAACTGAACAGAAACAACGGGAATTGATCCTGTAACTTTGAGAGTAAGAGTTTCAGACCTTAACCATTAGGCCAAACTGACACTGTATAAAACACCTTCAAAACAGACATATGACATGCAAACCGAAAACCCAACATATATAATGAGAGGAGATTTTACACTGTGGGGTAATACCTACTTAAAAAGAGCTCTAACTGAATAGAATCAATGGGAATTGAACCTGTAACCTTGAGAGTAAGAGTCTCAGACCTTAACCATTAGACCACAGTGACTCTGTATAAATCACCTTCAAAATACCTACTTAAAAAGAGATCTACCTGAACAGAATCAATGGGAATTGAACCTATAACCATGAGAATAAGAGTCTCAGACCATAACCATTAGGCCACAGTGACTCTGTATACAATCACCTTCAAAACAGATATATGACATACAAAACGAAAACCCAACATATATAATGAGAGGAGTGTTTACTCTGTGGGGTAATACCTACTTAAAAAGAGACCTAGCTGAAGAGAAGCAATGGGAATTGAACCTGTAACCATGAGAGGTAAGAGTATCAGACCTTAACCATTACGCCACAGTAACTCTGTATAAAAATCCTTCAAAACAGATATATGACATGCAAACCGAAAACTCAACATATATAATAAGAGGAGTCTTTACTCTGTGGGGTAATACCTATTTAAAAATAGATCTACCTGAACAGAATCAAAGGGAATTAAACCTGCAACCTTGAGAATAAGAGTTTCAGACCTTAACCATTAGGCCACAGTGACTCTGTAGAAAATACCTTTAAAACAGATATATGACATGCAAACCGAAAACCCAACATATATACTGAGAGGAGTTTTACTCTGTGGGGTAATACATACTTTCAAAAAAATTAAACTGAACAGAATCAATGGGAATGGAACCTGTCACCTTGAGAGTAAGAGTTTCAGACCTTAACCATCAGGCCATAGTGACTCTGTATAAAATACCTTCAAAACAGATATAAGACTTGCAAACCGAAAACCCAACAAATATAATGAGAGGAGATTTTACTCTGTGGGGTAATCCCTAATTAAAAAGAGATCCAACTGAACAGAATCAATGTGAACTGAACTTGTAACCCTGAGAGTAAGAGTCTCAGACCTTAACCATCAGGCCACAGTGACTCTGTATAACGCACCTTCAAAACAGATATATGACATGCAAACCGAAAACCCAACATATATAAGGGGAGGAGTGTTTACTCTGTGGGGTAATACCTACTTAAAAAGAGATCTACTTGAACAGAATAAATGGGAATTGAACCTGTAATCTTGAGATTAGGACCTTAACCATTAGGCCACAGTAACTCTGTATAATATATCTTCAAAACAGATATATGACATGCAATCCGAAAACCCAACATATATCATGTGAGGATTTCTTTACTCTGTGGGGTAATACATATTTAAAAAGTGATCTAACTGGACAGAATCCACAGGAATTGAACCTGTAACCTTGAGAATAAAAGTCTCAGACCTTAACAATTAGGTCATAGTGACTCTGTATACCAACACCTTCAAAACAGATATATGACATGCAAACCGAAGACCCAACATATATAAAATGAGAGGAGTTTTCACTCTGTGGGGTAATACCTACTTGAAAAGAGATCTACCTGACCAGAATCAATAGGAATTGAACCTGTAACCTTGAGAGTAAGAGTCTCAGTCCTTAACCATTAGGCCACAGTGACTCTGTAAAAAATGCCTAAAAAACAGATATATGACATGCAGACCGAAAACCGAACATATATAATGAGAGGAGTGTTTACTCTGTGGGGTAATACCTACTTAAAAAGAGATCTATCTGAACAGAATCAACAGGAATTGAACCTGTAACCTTGAGAGTAAGAGTCTCAGACTTAAACAATTACTCCACAGTGACTCTGTACAACATACCTTCAAAACAGATATATGACATTCAAACCGAAAACCCAACATATATAATGAGAGGAGTTTTTACTCTGTGGAGTAATACATACTTAAAAAAAATTGTAACTGAACAGAATCAATGGGAATTGAACCTGTAACTTTGAGAGTAAGCGTCTCAGACCTTAACCATTATGCCACAGTGACTCTGTATAAAATGCCTTCAAAACAGAATATGACATGCAAACCGAAAACCACACCTATATAAAGGGAGGAGTTTTCACTCTGTGGGGTAATACCTACTTAAAAAGAGATCTAGCCGAATAGAATCAATGGGAATTGAAACTGTAACCTTGACAGTAAGAGTGTCAGACCTTAACCATCCGACCACAGTGACACTGTATAAAACACCTTCAAAACAGATATATGACATGCAAACCATAAACCCAACAAATATATAGAGAGGAGTGTAATACCTACTTAAAAAGAGATCTACCTGAACAGAATCAACGGGAATTGAACCTGTAACCATGAGAGTAAGAGTCTCAGACTTTAAACATTAGGCCACAGTGACTCTGTATAAAAACCCCTTCAAAACAGATATATAACATACAAACCGAAAACCCAACATATATAATGAGAGGATTTCTTAACTCTGTGGGGTAATACCTACTTAAAAAGAGATCTAACTGAACAGAAACAATGGGAATTGATCCTGTAACCTTCAGAGTAAGAGTCTCAGACCTTAACCATTAGACCACAGTGACTCTGTATAAATTACCTTCAAAATACCTACTTAAAAAGAGATCTATCTGAACAGAATCAATGGGAATTGAACCTATAACTATGAGAGTAAGAGTCTCAGACCATAACCATTAGGCCACAGTGACTCTGTATAAAACACCTTCAAAACAGATATATGACATACAAACCGAAAACCCAACATATATTATGAGAGGAGTTTTCACTCTGTGGGGTAATACCTACTTAAAAAGAGATCTAACTGAAAAGAATCTATGGGAATTGAACCTGTAACCTTGAGAGTAAGAGTCTCAGACCTTAACCATTAGGCCACAGTGACTCTATATAAAAGACCTTCAAAACACATATATGACATACAAACCGAAAACCCAACATATATAATGAGAGGAGAGTTTTTTCTCTGTGGTGGAATACCTACTTAAAAAGAGATCTACCGGAACAGAATCAATGGAAACTGAACCTGTAACCTTGAGCGTAAGCGTCTCAGATGTTAACCATTAGGCCACAGTGAGTCTGTATAGCAACACCTTCAAAACAGGTATATGACATGCAAACCGAAAACTCAACATATATAATGAGAGATGTTTTTACTCTGTGGGGTAATACCTACTTAAAAAAAAACCAACCTGAACAGGAATTGAACCTGTAACCTTGAGCGTAAGAGTCTCAGACCTTAACCATTAGGCCACAGTGACTCTGTAAAAAAACACCTTCAAAACAGATATATGACATGCAAACCGAAAAACCAACATATATAATGAGAGGAGTGTTTACTCTGTGGGGTAATACCTACTTAAAAAGAGATCTAACTGAACAGAAACAATGGGAACTGAACCTGTAACCTCAAAGGTAAGTGTCTCGGACTGTAATCATGAGGCCACAGTGACTGTGTACAAAATACCTTCAAAACAGATATATGACATGCAAACCGAAAACCCAACATACATAATGAGAGGAGTTTTCACTCTGTGGGGTAATACCTACTTAAAAAGAGATGTAACTGAATAGAATCAATGGGAGTAGAACCTGTAACCTTGAGAATAAGAGTCTCATACCATAACCATTAGACCAAAGAGACTCTGAAAAACACACGTTCAAAACAGATATATGACATGCAAACCGAAAACCCAACAAATATATAGAGAGTGGTGCTTACTCTGTGGGGTAATACCTACTTAAAAAGAGATCTACCTGAACAGAATCAACGGGAATTGAACCTGTAACCTTGAGAGTAAGAGTCTCTGATCTTAACCATTAGGCTACAGTAACTCTGTAGCAAATACCTTCAAAACAGATATATGACATGCAAACCGAAAACCCAACATATATAATGTGCAGATTTCTTAACTCTGTGGGGTAATACATATTTAAAACATGATCTAAGTGAAGAGAATCAAACCTGTAACCTTGTGAGTAAGAGTCTCAGACCTTAACCATTAGGCCACAGTGACTCTGTATAAAATCCCTTCAAAACAGATATATGACATGCAAACCGAAAACCCAACATATATAATGAGGAGAGTATTTACTGTGTGGTAATACCTACTTAAAAAGAGATCTATCTGAACAAAATCAATGGGAATTGAAACTGTGACCTTGAGAGTAAGCGTCTCAGACCTTAACCATTAGGCCACAGTGACTCTATAACTTTATATAACATACCTTCAAAACACATATAAGACATACAAACCAAAAACCCAACATATATAATGAGAGGAGAGTTTTTTCTCTGTGGGGTAATACCTACTTAAAAAGAGATCTACCCGAACAGAATCATTGGGAATTGAACCTGTAACCTTGAGAGTAAGAGTCTCCGACCTTAACCATTAGGCCACAGAGACTGTGTATAAAAGTGACTTCAAAACAGATATATCACATGCAAACCGAAAACCCAACATATATAATGAGAGGAGTTTTTACTCTGTGGGGTAATACCTACTTAAAAAGATATCTAACTGAACAGAATCAACAGGAATTGAGCCTGTAACCTTGAGAGTAAGAGTCTTAGATCTTAACCATTAGGCCACAGTGACTCTGTATAACATACCTTCAAAACAGATATATGACATGCAAACCGAAAACTCAACATATATAATGAGAGGAGTTTTCACTCTGTTGGGCAATACCTACTTAAAAAGGGATCTAACTGAATAGAATCAATACTCCCTGCTGACGAGAGGCAACTACCTCGAAACACGTGTCCAGGGATGGCTAATGCGACACTTACTTTCATCGAACACTTTGGCACAGGCGTATTCGCCGTTGCTACTACTACATGGACCACAGTTCCTTGGGGCTACATGCTGGTAGGACGAGCAGAGTGCGGCCAATCGGATTTTTTGTATTAAGGCTCCCTTGAGCCATTGGGCTGACGAGCCCTGGACCAGCACCTGCGCGCCATGAGTGGTACTTTACCCGATAATACTTTTCTGGCAGTCTACGTGGCAACGCCACACACTCACCTACTCCCTGCTGACGAGCGGCAACTACCTCGAAACACGTGTCCAGGGATGGCTAATGCGACACTTACTTTCATCGAACACTTTGGCACAGGCATATTCGCCGTTGCTACTACATGGACCACAGTTCCTTGGGGCTACATGCTGGTAGGACGAGCAGAGTGCGGCCAATCGAATATTTTGTATTAAGGCTCCCTTGAGCCATTGGGCTGACGAGCCCTGGACCAGCACCTGCGCGCCATGAGTGGTACTTTACCCGATAATACTTTTCTGGCCGTCTACGCGGCAACCCCACACACTCACCTACTCCCTGCTGACGAGAGGTAACTACCTCGAAACACGTGTCCAGGGATGGCTAATGCGACACTTACTTTCATCGAACACTTTGGCACAGGCGTATTCGCCGTTGCTACTACATGGGGACCACAGTTCCTTGGGGCTACATGCTGGTAGGACGAGCAGAGTGCGGCCAATCGGATTTTTTGCATAAACTTTACCAGCCAACAATAAAAGTTAAAATATAACTCCCAGAATGCAATATAATGTTGGCTAAAGAGCCAATCCTAAGAGCACACACGATAGAGTAGGTGCTATTTCTGGCAGGTACATTAGAAAACAACTCCTTATGGTCCCATCTTGTGCTGCAGATGCAGCTTCACCTTACAATAAGCATGTTAGAAAAAATGAATTAGGATAGTCACATTGCATAATAACCTATGGAGCATTGTGACCGTTTCACGTCAAGAAATTGGATAATTCATGGAATGCATCTAATAATAGTCGTAATTGTTTGACTGTCACGCTAAAATGTCACTAAAAGTGAATCCAATGTCACACATAAGCACACTGAAACTTGTAAATGTCACGCACAAGCAATCTGAAAACTTGACAGCTAGTTGCAATTTGTATTTATTTGCACTCCTGTGTGTTTAGAGCAGAACACCTCCGGGTTTTGCGCGGGCGCTTCCCAGCTGTCTTGTTTACCTTATTGCATTAGCATACGATTATGCCTGAGACTGAGTGAAGGTATAATCCCATAGTTGCACTTGCCATGCTATAACATTTGCTTTTTAGGCTAGAGCGCATCATGAATGATCAGATCAATGAGATCATATTCAGACCAGCTACAGTGACTAACCTCTGTTACTAAGAACCGCAGTCACGCAGTCTGTTTCCGGTTAGCGACCTTCCTTCCCTTTAGGGAGCTCTGCAGCAGTTTTAAGATTTTCTCAGAGTTTCACGTGGCTTAAATGGGTGCAATTTCTGAAATTCAGGTTTCTCTTGTCTTCATTGCTTGATTTTGCTCACGAGGAATGTCACTCAGTCGTTGAAATGTCACTCAAAATTACAGTGAAATTATGAAAATGTCACGCATAGCAATCTAAAACCTTGGCAGCTATGTCATGCGCATCTGCTTCGAACAGCCATCAATGAGGAATCGGCAGGCATTACAATAGTGGCTGAATAGGATAACATCAACTTGCCATTTCTGAACAATATCCTTGACGGGAATCCTTTTTTAATGATTTTGGTTTTATCATTGGTCAGTGAGAAATGCTCAAATATCACAAAAAAGATGTATTCTTTCACTGCAAACAGCCCAACTTGCTAGGCCTTTATCTTGCTGCAGCTTCTCTGTGGGTAGCTTTCTTCTACAACAGCCCTTGTAATCATCTGTGCATCTAACAGTATTGGAAAGTTGGAGTGGAAAAAAAAGTGAACAAGCATTTAAAAGAGGCCCTACTGCACATAAATGCTACATTATGTCTAAAAGTCCCTTTTTGCCTCTTTTTAAATTATGTTTATCTTGTTTTAAATTATCGACTTTCCAACACTGTTAGACACAGAAAAAAGAGCATCACTTATACTGCTACAGTGGAAGCCACGTGCGAAGAAGCTGCAGAAAGAGATAGTGGGGGAAAGCCTTAGTTAAATGCAGTAGGAAAACATACTAAACAAGCATTTACAATGCAATAGGTCTCGCACTTGTAAAAATAAAAGCTTCTGGCATTATAAATCATAATGTTTTTATTTATATTTTTGAGTTTGCAATGGAGTAATTATGTAAGGAATAAGTGCACGCAATACTACATTAGGAGCTTTTATATCTCATTATGGCATCTAACCTTAATGACATTTCTGTGTGATCCAGTCACAAGTCCTCATCTGCTCCAAAGTTGTAACGGGGCAAGCAAAAAAAATAGGCTTTCTTTGTGCGCTGATATGCAGATGTGTGTGGAATCGCTTAGCTTGTTTTTGCTCCCATATCGCAGTTGTTTGGACATTACCAGGAATTCGGTGTTTAGAGAGGACTGACCCTAAATATGCACACTAAGCCAGTCTGGCTCAACCGCTAACAGCCCAGTACCTCCGATAGTATGAGGCTGCAATGACCTCACAGGTGTTATTATGGATGCGGCCCCTGGGAGAGACTCATTCTAACCAAGCTGATGTCCAATGGGGCCTCAACAGACACTCTCTCTTCTCTCTGCTTCACTAAATGTTCCTTTTGTCAGGGGCAGGAGTAGGCTAATTCTAACAAGGTGCAGTGGCCATCTTACAAATACTGACAACAGCCACTTCCGCTACTTCCAGAGAGATGCCAACAGACACTGTAAAAAAGGCATGTGCTATTAATGGGCAGTTCCATTGGGCCTGTAATTATTTCTTCGCTAGTTTTAGCTATTTATTCCCCCTATTCTCCTGTATAGCCCATATCTAAAAATGTCAAAATACGATTCTGATGCATTGCAGTAAGTGCGTGCAAACGTTGAGAAAATGAACTACTTGGATGCAATACAGCTATTGCCAAATCACTACAGTTAATAGGTAAAGAACAATACATCATATTAAAGACCAGCATGCACGGCTCTTTAACGTGTTGTTGTAGACGAGTGCTAAGTTTGCTTACTGCTTACTTCAGTACTGAGTCCAACTCTCATTTTGTTGTCAACTAGTGGAACTTCACCTGCAGAAAGCTGCTTCCTGTCCGTTGTTCCTCGGGACATCCTCCAGCATCCTGAGGCAGTGTTCCCATGGCTGTACAGAGTATGCAGGATGCCTGGCAATGTAAAGTGAGCGAGGGGGGGCGGTACCGGGCCCTGCTAACAGTGGAGGCTGCAGTGTGAGCCTCATCAATCAGCTGGTGCCTGCATTCCTTTATGGAGTACCTTTGCTCCTCTGCCTGCGCTACCCTTATGCCCTAAGCTGCACTGTTATCTCTATAGGTGCGCGTGCTCTGAGCTGCGATTATCTGGGTGCCCTTGGCAGATGAGCCTTCCGCTTTCAGCCTGCTCTCTGGGCAGCTGGCTTCAGCTCCGGAGCTGGGCTGCGTGTCACGGGCGCCTATACCTATTTATGTATACGCATGGCGGCCCGTATAGTGGTCGCCATAATGAAACCTATAAACATGAAAGCAGCCGCCAACGCATGAAAGCAGGTACCAGTGGAACTTCACCTGCAGGAAGCGGTTTCCTGTGCACGGTTCTTCGGGGCATCCTCTAGCATTATGAGGCAGCGTTTGCTCTTCCGCCTGGGCTACCCTTATGCCCAGAACTTCCCTGCTACCTCTACCGTTGCTCTTGAGCTACAATTATCCGGGCCACCCTGGCAAAAGGGCCTGCCGCGTTCGCCCTGCTCTCAGGGCAGCTGGCTGCGGCTCCCAAGCTGGGCTGCGTGCCAAGGCCGCAGTGTTACAACAGGAAGTGCGGCACCTATACATAATACATAATACATTTAGCAGGAGCTGTGTTTTAATTGTGAAAGTGGGCGCCGGGCTACATCATCATGCCTGGCACCCCTGCATATTAAAGTAAGCGGTGCCATGGTAGAACATAAAGCGTGGCGCCCTGTGTCTTAAATTAAGTGGGCGCCGTGCTACAAAATTAAGTGCAGCTTCCATGGAGGTTAAATTTACATTCACCAGGCACCATGATGATACAAAAACATACATGAAAGGAGCGGCCCGTGAATCGGCTGCCATGATGAAACAAGCACAAACATGAAAGTTGTCCCCAAACCAACCCCCTAAACATCTAATAGCGAAAGTAAACTGAAGTTGGTCGGTGCTGCTTTCTAGAAAACGGAGGTGATGCCTAGGGACAACCAACAAATAACGAGCTGGGAAACAAGAGTAACATAAGCATGAACCAATGGCGGGAAGCATGCGGGACTAATCTCCGTATACATAAGCGTGAACCAATGGCGGGAAGCAGGCGGGACTAATCTCCGTATACATAAGCGTGAACCAATGGCGGGAAGCATGCGGGACTAATCTCCGTATACATAAGCGTGAACCAATGGCGGGAAGCAGGCGGGACTAATCTCCGTATACATAAGCGTGAACCAATGGCGGGAAGCAGGCGGGACTAATCTCCGTATACATAAGCGTGAACCAATGGCGGGAAGCAGGCGAGAAGCAGGCGGGACTAATCTCCCTATACTGATTGCTCCAGGTCTTGCAGACCATGCGCATGTACGCTGCCTAGGCTCGACCCAAAAAGAAATACTCCTTTTTACTGTTTTATGCTCTCTGGCTGTTATGGGTTTCTTTTGTAAGAATAACCGCAATTGTAGGCTTCTTTTCAAAGATAATTGTTCATGTTTGGATTTTGAACCCAACAGCAGTATCAGACAAAGAAGAAAGACTACCACCTGCTTCCCCAATATCTTTTAACCAGTGGATGACTGCATCCTTAAATACTACAGCATCAAACAAAAAACACAAAAAACTGAGAATTAAGCCCTCAGAACCTAGGATTCAGAAGCAAACCTGCCACTGAGTGGAAAGAAAATAGGGACTTCACTACGACTCAATTGAAAGGGATTCCGACAAACAGTCCTTAGCAACTTACAGAGCATTAACCTTCGAAGAAAAAACCCACTTTTACAAGAACGCCATTGAAGTATCAAAAATTCATATAAAGACCTATTTGCTACGGTGAAAAAACTCACCAAGCCCCCTAAAATATAAACACAAATGTTAGTCAAGCTTTCTGTGACTCCCTTGCAACTTTGTTTCAGGACAAGATCAGGGCAGTCTATAGCAATTTCTCAAGCAATCGCCTCCCTGGGCAACATCTGTCTGTCAGCTTGTGTACCACAAACCCCTTACCAGTGAATACTTCAGACCTGGTAGGAGTCCCAGCTGATTGCCCCAGTCTACTATCTTTTTTGCCTCTCACTGTACTTTACGTTATGAACCTGCTTCACCAAAGTCGGGCTCCCCGCTTGAACCTTGTCCTCCTGTCGCCTAGGCGCTATATTCCGCCTGAGTAGAGCAAAGATACCCCGAGACGCCGTAAGTGTACTAAGGCTTTATTTATAGATGCAGGGACAGTTTCTTGTTCTCTCGCTCTCCCGACTCGTCTGTCGGGGTCGTCTGCTCGTCCTCTTCTACTCTTTTCCGGAGTCGTTCTCAGCGGGAACCCTCCGAGGGACATGTAAGGAAGGGAACACCAATATATTAGGGGATTATCCTGTCCTACTACGAGTTGAGGGGGGAAGGGTAGTGAGGAGTCACCGGGGTTCCGTCACCAAACAACACACGTGGGATCAAAGCAACTCGGTGAGTGAGGGATTCCTGACATAGAACCTCCCCCATAACCCTGTGACCTCCCCTGAAAGAAAAAACAGCCGTCTATCTCCCTCCCCGTGTGGATAAGAAGCCCAGGATCCGGCCCGTACCTTTCCCAGCCACGCTCCTCCAGGCGCGTGGCGGGGCGAGACGCCGTGAAGTTGGCCTCCTGGCTCTGCCGCTCTCTCCTCTCCGCTCCGTCCGACCTCCGAATCCCGACCTCCTCTCTCCTGCTCACTCTCTGTCTTCTTCGCTCCGCTCTCTCCTGCTACGACCTCTCTTCCTCTGGCTTGCGCGGCTTCGTCCGTCCTGACTTCCGCCTTAGGGTGTTCGGTAGTCTCTGATTGGCCCGGTGTCTGTGACGTCATTGGAGGCGTTTCGGTTGTTACTGCGAGCCAGTCCACGTTAAAGGGACCGCCAGCACCCTGCAGAGGAGGTGTAAGGGGTCCGTCAGCGAGGGGTTTCCCATAATGTGCCTCTGTTTCGGGGACTCGGCGACACCTCCCAAGGTATTTCATCTAGTACCAGAAACCACTGCGACGCATCTCTTGGGCATCTTTACCCAAATGTTCAATACAGGCAGTGTCACTACTAATTGGAAATTAGCATCAGTTCTTCCGCTTCTGAAAAAGTAAAACTTAGATCACAAAAACCCAAACAACTATAGGCCCATCTCCAGACTGCCCTTCTCTGCTAAAACGGTGGAGAAGGCTATGAATATGGAAAATACAGCCTTTGAGACTCATGGACGTCTCAACCACACACAGTTTGGGTTTGGAGGCCATACCAGCACTGAACTTGCTCTGATCACGGCATCAGAGCAGGTTAGACAGAGAGTGGACACTGGAGAAATGGCTCACTGGTGCTTTAACACCTCTCCGCAGCGTTCAATACTGTCAATCACAACACCCTATTAGATTGTCTCACCTTCATTGGGATCAAGGGGCGTGCTCTCTTACTCCTGGAATCTTTTCTCATCGAACGGGAACAATTTGTTGCTTTTGCGGATATTAACTCACCAACTTTCACACTCCCTTGTGGCGTTCCCGAGGGCTCTTCGTTGAGCCCCTACTCTTTTTAATATTTATGTTGCCCCACTGGCAAAACTGATTCAATCCTATGGGTTCTCTGTAGTGTCCTGTGCCGATGACACCCAAATTGTGATATCTGTGGTCAGTAACCTCACGGATACTGCCACAGGCTTCCACAACTGCCTGCTTCAGGTCGGAAATTGGATGGTCACAAATTGTTTAAAGTTTACTTCCAACAAAACGGAGGTCTAACTCTTCCGCAAAAATATCTCCTTTTGGTTGCCAACATGGTGGCCGCAGGAACTCGGCTCCCTCTACACCCGTAAGTAGGGTGAAGAGGGATGAACCTTTGATAGTCAACTATCCTTTGAGGGCCATGTTAATACCATCACCTCTGCTTTGTTGTTCATGCTGATACTCATTAGAAAGATTTTCACCTTGATTCCTCAGTATCTACAAAAAACAGTGACTTCGCCCCTCACACTCTCTAAAGGTAGACTACGGCAATGCCTTGTTCGTAAAGATTAGGAAAAAGTGCTTGACTAAAATCCAGATTGTACAAAATGCTGCTGCCCGTTTGCTTCTGGACATCACCAAGCAGAAATCTGCCTATTCCGCGCTTGGGTGACTGCATTGGCTCCCAATCAGAAAGCCCATTGATTTTAAGCCTCTGTGCATCGCCTTTAAAGCTCTCCATGGCATTGGCCCGGAGTACCTTAAGCACAGTTTTCAGTGGTATACTCCACCTAAGTCTCTGCAGTCTGCTTCAGCACAATCTCGTAGTGCCCAGATACAAAAATACTAGCTGGGGCAGTAGAAGATTTTTGGTGGGCACTTCCAGACTTTAGCGCTTAAAACCTGGCTTTTTAACCATTAGCTCCATCCCCACTCCCACTGCAGTCTTCTCTTTTACTCTCGGAGTCAGTGCCCTTGGGTATTCGATGTGCTTTACAAATTCCATTTTCATTTCATTTCATGGACTGGCAGCTGTTGAGGAGAGACACCTACAAAGAATCTGCTGCAATACCCACGTCAAGAGACTAGAGTGGACTAGGGTGAAAAAAAAATAATAATAAAAAAAATAAACGGAAATAAGTATTTTTCAAAGAGCAATACCGCAAATTAGTCAAGCAGTTTGTGGCACTGAAGAGAGCTATGTTGTGCATGGATGTGCTGCTTGTGAAATGGACACTCAGAGTGAAGTAAGCCAATAGCTGAAGTAGGCTGACCCACTGCCCCCATGCTATATGCATAGCGTAAACATAGTAGGTCGCACACTGCTCGTCATACCAGCAAATAGCCCCATAGAACTCTGGATAATGTAGTAGCAACCTGAGAATAATTTTTGGCAGCCTACGCAGCAACCCTACACACATACCTACTCCCTGCTGACGAGAGGCAACTACCTCGAAACACGTGTCCAGGGATGGCTAACGCGACACTCATTTTCATTTTAAACTTTTGGCATAGGCGTACCCGCCGACGCTACTTCATGGACCACAATTCTTTGGGGTAACACGCTGGTAGGACTAGCAGAGTGCGGCCAATCGGATTTTTGCTTATATTCAGGCTCCCTTGAGCCGGTGGGGCTGACGAGCCCATGGCTACGCACCTGCGCGCCTTGAGTGGTACTTTACCTGAGAATAATTTTTGGCAGCCTACGCAGCAACCCTACACACATACCTACTCCCTGCTGACGAGAGGCAACTACCTCGAAACACGTGTCCAGGGATGGCTAACGCGACACTCATTTTCATTTTAAACTTTTGGCATAGGCGTACCCGCCGACGCTACTTCATGGACCACAATTCTTTGGGGTAACACGCTGGTAGGACTAGCAGAGTGCGGCCAATCGGATTTTTGCTTATATGCATAGCGGGTGGGAGTAAATTGTTAATGACACAACAGACAAATTAATAAACAGATTGCTGAAAACCCCTTATGATTATATTATATAATTCTCGTAAAATCAAAAGATCTTCGCTAATGCGAGATGGAAAAAGAAGTTAGGCATCAACTGCGTAAGTGGCGCATTTTTGATATTCTGAAGCCTCATGAATTCTTCAACGCGACAGGGCAGTTCCCCTATATAAGAAGGTATGCCTATGGTAACAGTAGTTTCATAACGCTGCAAATGTGTGGAGGACATATATTTCAATGTTGCAGGTTAACTAAGATGCCAAGATGGAGAATTGCTTTTCTAACCAGAAATGCCACACCATGTCCTAAATAGGAGATTATTTTTCCCCTGTTCAAAAGGAAACTCACTATTTGTCACACGACTTAAGCACTGCCATTATCAACAAGGTAGACGACACAGTTGCGGCAAATCATTGATTATGAGGCAGCATGGCTAAATGTAAATGTAAATGTAAATGTTGTAGACTTGTAAAGCGCACAGCTACCCCAGCAACGGGGTGTCCCGGCGCTGTAGACTGCTGGGGAACCCGTCCTGGCTATCCCTGTGAGATGGTCCCTTTCTGGGTATCTCCAAGGTGAAACCAGGCATCCCCGGCGTCTGTGGGGGGCCGTTGTAGAGATGAGGCAAGCTTAATGCCCAGAGTTGCCGAGTGTGTTCCTGGTTAGAGTAGGTACCGAGGCGAGAATTATCGAGTCTGTTTTGACCCTGGTCCACAACCCTGCCGCATCGGGAATTGAACCCTGGTCCCTGGCCGATTCTCTGCTTACGGGTCTGCCACCTCTAACTAGTGAGCCACACCTCTCCACACTAGTGAGCCACACCTCTCCACAACTAACAACTTGCTCGTGCCCAACTTTCACTTTCCATAATACCTTAATTAAAAAGCGGGTCTTCAAGTTCTTCCCCAAGTTGGCCATCCACTGCCGAATTGACATGTTTACAGCTAATGAACGATTTAAACTCAGCAGTGAATATAACCCCCTTGATTATTTTATTTACTGGAGGTCAGTGTAGCACTTTGTTCCTTCCATGATTGCTTAATCCAACACCTTAACATTGTCTGGTTCATCAACTTGCCCAGTAATGACAGCGACTCCCTGCAGGCTGCATTAACTCCATGTAACCTTGCCATCAGAGTGGGTGATTGCCACAGTAACAACCACAAGGATGCATTGTACAGAGATCTACTATTTGCCTGGCCTTTCAGATATGCAACAAACTGGCATGCTTAATTAGAAAGTCTATACTTGTAAATCAATGTCAAGCTATTTCATTTTAATTGGCACAGCAACTTTATTATGCCACTATGAAGATTCATACAGTTTTTTTTTTTTCTTTTTTTTTTTTTCTTTTTTTTTTTTTGAAACCGTTTATTGCAATCTCAAATATATACAGGTATGGGCCTACAACCTTCCGGCCGGCCGCTAGAGTGACGATGGTAAATGACATACATACAATAAGGCACTTAGCTTTGCATAGACACTAAGGCAGGAGGTATCAAACGCGTGGGCCATATGACTCTAAGCCCACAATACGGTTTCATTTTATACAACACAACAACATAGAAAACACACACCCGCAAGGCAACCCACGATCCAAGATGACAGCACATAAGATTCATACAGTTGATCCAATGGGCCTAGAACAATTCATTGCAGGCACTTCCCATACTGGTGGGCACCTGTTGGAAGTAATCTTCACGGACAATCAATTTCTTAACCCCACTGGCTCACTCCAGCTTACCTGGTCGAACCATTCAGCCATTCTTATTGATCTCAATCCTCCCAAGGTCTCGGACACAGAGAATACCTCAGTGCATACATTTGAGAGAAGATTCTGGCATACTATTGATGCAACTGAACTTAAGAGACTCCTCATTAATAGCAGGCCCCCACTAGCCAACGACTGAGTCCGCTACTGCCGACTACCTTGCTTGGATCGGCTCTGCGGTAAGCACGCTAACTCCTCTAAAAGAGGACCAGAATTGTAGAGACCTGGTTTTCAGAGGATCCCCGGCTTGACAAACGGTTATGCTGTAGGCAGGAACGTCGGTGGAGGCGATACTATGCTAACTTAGAAATTTATAGCAATACGATTGCGAAATATAAAGAAAAAATCGTTACCGCCAAATCTAGCTATTTCATAGACAAAATAAACACCACATGCAAGATAGCCCCAAAGAACCATTCACCACAATACAAAAACTTTCGTAACTCCCAGAGAAAACAAAACTCAGCTATTGACCAAGCATTTTGCAATTCTCTAGCATTTTTTTCAACATAAGGTTCACGATATTGTTAATGCATTCTCCTTAAACTTAAACAATGGAGCATAGCTAGCTATCTCCAGCAATCTCGATTGCACTTCTGCCACGGGTGGTCTCAGGGATAACAGTCTGTCTCCCTCTCTTGATCCACCACTTACCAATGCAACTCCCTTTAACTATTTTTCTCCCACCACTTTTCATCAGGTGGCTAAACTTCTAAGGGTAGCCAAATGTGGATCACCAGTTGATCCTTGCCCCGTTAATACTATTGGTCTAGCCCAATAAATTATAACACTTCATTTTACAGATGTCTTTAATTTAATCTTTCAGACCGGAGTCATTCGAATACAATAGAAAAAGGCCTCCCACTTGACCTCTGTTAAAAATGTCAATTTGTATATTTCGGACCCTGACAGCTATCGGCCCATTTCACATCTGCCCCTATCCGATAAAATCATCTACAGAAATCTTTAACCTAGAACTTACCTCATTTGTCAACAAGAATCAATTGCTCGACGACTCCCAGTACAGCTTTAGCTGCAAGCACAGCACTAAGCTGGCACTTATTATTTTGACGGATGAAATCAGATGTGCACTGGATTGTGGCATTTACTCCACTCCAATTCTGTTGGACCTCTCGGCAGCGTTCGACACCTGCTGGTTAGTCATCTTCAGAACCTAGAGGTCGGTGGCTCTGCTCTATCCCCACTCAAATCCTCCCTAACAGAGCAATTAGAAGAAATAGGTAGTCTTGCATCCACTCCTTTTCAGCTACCTTGTGGGGTGCCCCAGGGCTCCTCTCATGGCCCTTCTCTTTCTAACTTATACGTTTCTCCCCTGGCACAACTCATTATTTCATTTGGTTTTGCCATGGTGTCATATGCTGACGACACCCAGATTATTGTCTCAATAACCAGCAACATTCAAGACACTGCATCTATGTTTTATAACTACATGCAACAGATTAGTACAAGGAAACTGGAAAACTTCTTGAAGCTGAACTCCGGGAAGAATGAGGTACTGCTTTTTGACCCCCAATTTGTCCTTTTGGACACCCAACCGGAGGCCCCAAGAACTAGGAAATCTGCCCACTCCAGCCATAAAGACTAATAACCTAGGTGTCATTTTTTACACAACATTATCGTTCAGATATCACATAAATTCCATCTTCTTAATTAAAAATCTGCACTTTCATTCCCCAGACCCTGCAGAAAACAATGGCCCTTATTCTGTCCAGGCTGGACTACTGCAGCGCTTTCTTTGTTGACCTACAGAAGAGTCTTTTGACCAGACTTCAGGTTCTTCAGAACGATGCTGCCCAACTACTACTAAAAATTCCAAGGTGGCAGACCACAAGCCCAGAGCTTTTCAACCTGCATTGGCGCCCCATGACGGAGAACTGATTTTAAAGCTCTTTGTTTCGCCTTCAGGGCTCTACATAAGGCCTGCTTCGCTTATCTTAGACGCTTGATTTCCTGGTACATTCCTCTAAGAGATCTTTGCTCTTCCTCAACTAACCTGGTCAAAGTCCCAAAGCATCGGCTAGAGAGGTGGGTTGGCAAGAGCTTTGTCTCTGCCACCTCCAAACTCTGGAACACCCTGCCCTGTCACCTGAAGGTCGCCTTCGATCTATTAGCTTTTAGGGAAGTACTCAAAACTCGGCTTTTCACTCAGTAAGACAAGTTATTCACATCTACTGTTCGCCTCCATCCACTTACTCTGAACTTCCTTGTTTAGTGTGGGCAGCGCCTAGACACCTACGGGCATTGGTTTGCGCTTTACAAATATAAAATCAAATATTAAATATGAAATCAAAACTAGTGAATGCCACACTGATAATGATGCTTTTCGTAAAAGGGCCTTGGCATGTTCAGTTGTGCAAAGTTTGACTGTGTTGATGTTGGTTTCCCCTGCCAATTACTTGCTGGGGTGCTTGCATACTATCACAAACGGAGCACAGGATTTCTGTGCGGTGGCATTAAGGATTCTAAAAAACAAGATCACTGGCCCAAGCTTCCTCCCTCTAACAAGGGTGATCCTGGCAAAATTAATTCCATCTATCACCTATGGTAGCGAAGTGAGGAGAGGGAGGGACGCTGCTATTATAGACGGCACCGTAGCGAGAGCAAATGATCTTTGGCCTGCCGGGATATACAACCCCTGCACAAATGAGGCTAGAATTTGGGCTAACAAGAGAAGAGCTGGCACGCAAAGAAACATATATAAAAAGCTGGCACAAAATAAGAAGGGGAGAACCGGAAACGATAAACGCCCTTCTGTGGAAAGAACTACACGCCAAAGAGGCCTGCCCCGCAAGACTATACTTGGAGGCCGCTCTCAATCAGCTGGGGCTACGACAACTATGGGAATATCCAGGGACCCGTGCAAGTTTTAAAAAAAAATCAGTAAACAACATAGTTAATATAGAATCTCTCTTGCAAGATAAAGCCTCCCTGGCAGAGCGTGCATATAGCTGGCTCACCATACAATCTTACACTAAACCCTCGCCCCAAGCATATCTCCGCACAAGCTTCTCCAAAAATATGAAAGAGAAGTTCTTGAAATTTTGCGTAGGGCTGCTGCCTTCCGCAAACCACTTGCCTCCATGGCTAGCCCTCCGACACCAGCAATGTGCCGACTCTGTGGGTGCCTGCAAAGAAAACATAGTACACCTCATCACCGTATGCAGGGAACTACTACAGGAATGCCGGACCTTCCTGAGACCTCTTTCCAACAAACAACATAAATGGTCCTCCAGGCAAGCAGTGCTGGCAAGCTTCCTCGGCGACGATGTCCAACTGAGCTTCCGTTTGGTAAAATTCCTTGTAGCCACGGAAGTCCACCTCAACAAACGGAAAGAAAGTCCACCAGACAATAGCATTCTGGATGCAGTGCAGAACCTAGCACTATGATCCTCACCCAGAAGGCCCATGCTTGCATCATTGTTGCAAAAAGAAGCATAGCGCCGGCCATCTGCGCACTTCCTGCACTTTAAGAGGACAAAGTAATCTGGAGGGAATGAGGGTCTAGCTTGGAAGTCGGTCCCTATTGTCATTCACTGGCCCAAAGTCTTAAGGCTAAAGAGACAGCGGCAACAATCTTATTAATCAGCTAGCATGGCTCAGTTGCTTCTCCGAAATCCCGCCTTCTGAATAATTAGCTCTGCGTATCCTTTTAATAGTCTTTTAGGAATTTTTTTGTTCTACTGTGTGCCTTTTGCTTTACAGGTTTTATCATTTGTTGAAATGAAATGGCGAGCAAATTAGCTCAACGCCATGCGGTGGGCCAACCCCTGATGCCCTGCACCTACTCTTAATGCCGCTCTTGCACTAAGCACTTTCCTGGTACATCTGCACACTGTTACCGGTCACTCTCAAGGCTGCTCTTGCACTAAGCACTTTTCCCGGTATACCTGCACACTGTTACCGGCTGCCCGAAAATGACCGTTGCTAAGCATACGATTAAGAGGCTGATTGGCTAGGCCATGCTGCTAATCACAGGCCTGCAATAGCTGCCAGCCATTACCTTTTAACTTATGTTAGGCTTAATTTGCCACAAACTTTAGCTTTGACAAATATTTGCACACTAAGCACACCATGCACTTTCCGGTAATTACCAAGTACGAATTCTAATCATTCCCTGGCTCTATTTTTTTTTTTTTTTTGAAACCGTTTATTGCAATCTCAAGAATATACAGGTATGGGCCTACAACCTTCCGGCCGGCCGCTAGAATGACAGGAGCATATGACATACATACAAAAACACTTGGCGTTGCAGAGGAGCAAAATCAGGAGGTATCAGCGTCGTGGATTCCCTGGCTCTATTGATATCCTGAGGCAATTCTGTGCATACAGACCCTGTTCCTTAGGTCAGCATAATATTACAGGCGCTTTGAGTAACAAAACTGTCCACCTATTGTTTTCCTGGCTGCCCTGCCCTGCCCTGGCCTCAAGCCACCCGCGCACATGGTACTTTACTGTCTTGCTCTCCGCAGGCCTAAGATACCCTGCTGCAGCTGTTGCACTCGCAAAAGGGGCTAATTTTCCGCACATAAACCATTAGCCACATTTTATCAGTTTTTATCTTTCATATTCAATAGCGGTTTCTTTTATTCTTGAACTGCCACAATGGTAATGTATCATGATATGTATTTTTATTGTGAAACTGTGTAAATTGACGGATGCTTGTCAAGGTTTTAATTAACTGTACAATAAAAAAAAGATTTACTTACTTACTGTGCTGCTTTCATCCTTGTTGATGGAGACTTTACACTGTAATGGCATGGTGTACTAAAACAGCACATAAGTACAAGAAATGTTTGAAGGCTCTCACATTTTAGAATGCGCTAGGGTAGCGTATAGGGACTGCTCCTTTACACTATGCAAATCCAAGAACATTTTACATGATTTCTGATTTTTTCTGTATAATGTTGCGGAGCTATATTTTTTATTCCTTCATCCTTTATTTGAAGGTAGTTATTCTCATGCCACATAGCATGTTACTGAATTTGTGGTTCTATGAGTGACATTCAATTTGATGTTAACACAACATTTAAACTACTGTCATGATCTGCGGACTGTCCTCACTTGTGTATACTGGACATGAGAGGAGACTCGCTCCTCCGAACTTCCTGGATTTGCAGGTCTTTCACAGCATAAGAGGTCAGCGATACGCACAGATTCTGGGTACCACTTAGTGTAAGGCTTCAGCCACAAATGTTTCTCTTAAACGTTTAAATGTGTTTTTCTCTTCTCTGTTGCATCTACTTAAAGCCTGATGTGAATGTGTATGTGACTGTAACTGTATAAAGGTCGCTTAGAGAAGTACAGACCAAGAGCTAATTCAGTGAGAGAATTCCTCCAGCGACCCGTTTCTAAACTGTGGGATGGCCAGTTAATCAAATATCCAATTCGAAACAGCTTTAAAATACACAGAAAAGGAAGATACCAGATTTTGTAATGAAATTGCACACTTTATGTTTAGAAATACAACTGCATAAACTTAATTTCAAATCCCTTAAAACATATATTCACAAAGGAAATAAGAACTTTAGCAGAAATTTTCTCTTTTTCCTCATTCTTTTTAATCTTTTAAAACATTGAAGAGTGTTTCTTTCCTTTTATCATTTTGGATTCACATACATTCAAAAGTAGCCAATATGAGTGTTTAACAAACACTGCCAATCGTAGAAAACAGTCACAATATCTAGTCGCGATGAACGCGGAGATATTCGAAATCTCGGCCCGAGACCTTGCAAAGTTGTCTCCCAGTTCAGCGTTTGGCAGGTAATGCAAGGAGGTAGGGGCGAGAACATTCAGATATGTCTCTCATCTGGTTTCGTCAGGAATCCTCCTTCTCTTGGAACCTGTGAAGACAGAAGTAAGACTATTGCTAATAATGCACTTGCTAGGTATTTTTATTCCGATTTTCAAACCACGCTACAAGTTATGAGCGGCGCGCTTCACAGTGCAGCTGGGGTGATTTCTGCTTTAGGACTGTGGGGCTGCGCCACTCTGTCAGGAAGTCAGGAGTAAATCAAATGTTTGTAAAGTGGCATACAACGCAGAGCTTGCCGTTCTAATGCCCTTCAGTGTCATGGGAATCTGCTGATATCCACTGATGACGTATCCCTGCATGAGGCCATACATCATTTACCGGCATAGATGTCACCCTTTAACATTCATTACAGGATAGGATGCGAGCGCAATAAGTGAGATATGGCACCTTGTTCTTTGTGAAGATAAGTGTTAATGCTAAACTTATACTAGGTATACTGTGCTGACCTCCTACCACTGAGAGACGTCAGGACGTGGCTTTAGGTCGGTGGCTCCTTTAGAAGTGGAACTGCTGTATTTGTCTCCTGCAAGGTGGATTCAAAAGTTGTAGATCCAAATATCCTCAGCTTTTGAGGTCATCAAGCGCAAAGTGAGAAATATGTGCGCATAATGTCCTGATTTGTCTAATACCAGAAAAAATCAAAAAACATTAAATGCTAGAAATATGCATGTCTAGAATATGGTGCACATACTTGGTACTTATTAAGGTCTGATTTATTTAGATTCATTGGTTCTAGATTGTTTTATCCCCATTCTGGACAGGTTTTGATTTTAAAGACAGATGCTGTAGCATGCTATATGTTTGTGGTTGAGTAGTTCTGAGGATCTGCCTCTGTCAAATGGCATTAAAACAGAAACTGAACCGGGTCTTTGTCGGGCTCTATATTCATGTCCTAACATTAATGCTAAAAACACAGATTGATTTCCGAACAATGAACGTTAAATGCTATAAGGTAATGCACTTCAGCGATTTAGTTCATGATTCTATTTCACATGTTTACTTAGACTTGCATTTCCTAAGAGTGTTAGCTATTTCCATCTTGTTGTGTTTCTGTGCTTTTTCTGTGAGTTGTATTATTCATGTTTACTGCTTTCTTTGAAGTAAGCAGTTGAGAGCTCTGAAGCGGAGGCTGAAGAGTGTGCGAGTTTCCACACTGCGCCTTTCTGCACAGCACACAGAGCAATGGTCACATATTCCAGTTGCAACTGAAATTCTGTGTACATGTGTGTGAAAGGGGTACACAGTTGTGAAAATATTCCCAAGGAGAAAGTAACAGAAAATAAAGTACTTCCATTTGAGAGAGTAAAGTGTATGTTTGGGGGGTGGTGTAGTTAAGAAGATGCATTCAGGAGAGTGAGAAGAGGGTGCTGAAGAGGAAAAGATAAGGTTTAAGATATGCAGATAGACGAGAGGTGGAGAGGAAAAGGGGTTACATGTTTAACAAAGTACACATAACAGAAGACCAATGCTCCTTTCTGAGGCCTCAATAATATTTATTTCACAGTCTCACAATTGAAACCTTTTCAATATTAATTTAAAACAAAATCATTGTGGTTACTCAATTATCTTAAACAGCTAACAACCCCTAACAGTTCTGGCAGTAGTCAAATGTATATCAGTTGTGTTATGTGGGGGAACAGGCCATTAGTTGTGTGGCCTGCGCAAGTAACGGGTCCAAAGTAGGCCTGGGCGGTAAATTCCGTTCCGCTCGCGGAATTTGCGGAATTTGGGTAATTTCGCGTTCCGCGGAGAACGCGAAATTGCCCAAAAATCTGCGTTCCGCGACTTCGCGAAATTTTTGCTTGTTCGCGTTCTCGATATGCGTGTTCGCGAGATATTTCACCCCGAGCACGCAAACAGCGAACGCGAACAAGAAAAAAGTATCGCGAACAAGCAATTCCGCGTGTTCGCGAAATTTCTGCGTGTTCGCGGAGATTTTTTACCATTTCGCGGAGATTTGCGTAACGCGATTACGCAAATTCCGCCCACCCCTAGTCCAAAGTCGCCCTGCACTGGGAACCAAACACCCCTATTGTAGTGCTTGACGCTCAGGGTAGCGGAGCAGAGTAGTCCAAGGCCTAGTCAAGGAATGTGGTCTGGGCTGGTGATCACCATTAGCTGGCATGAAATAATAACACTCAATAAATAATTGTACAGTTTGTGCTTTTTCTATAGGAAAGTAAAAGTACATTTATTATACACCCACTATCCAATACTACACAGTAATTTATAAATATACATAAGGTTGGTGGAAATCTATTTGGCAACATTAAATTTGACACCTCAAATCACAGTACACCCCTGTCATATACAGTACAGCATTTACCCATATATAGGAGTGTCCGTTTGCATTGGTTCAATGTTGTCCCCTTTCAAAATTGAAATCACATGCTAATACTTCATTCCATCACTGACTTCGGTAACGATAATTCCACCGCACTTGTTAAGAATAGTCACGCATTGCAATCATATGCCCACATAACCAGGAATAAAGCATGACGTCTCCTTGTACACTTTTAATTATCCAGGCATTGCAATAACGTGCTTGTGTCATCTGTAATAAACATCGCAGCCTCTGAGGAATAAGAATTACTATCAGCATTAACACCTCTTCAAATAAATGTTTTCATTGACATCTTTGAATAAAGCATTGGGCTAATCTCATGATTAGATTAGATTAAGGATTCGTATAGCGCATGGCAACCCGAGGTCTTGTGCTGTGGTGAGAATGAAGTCAACTTAGTGGTTTAAGGGAAACAGCAAGGTCTTTAGTTTTTTCCTGGTGCATAATACTTTGAAAGAAAGCATTGCCAAACTGCCATGAAGAACACTTTACAATAAAGTGGGAGGATGTAGCCGAACGGCTAGAGCGGTCGACCTCGAAGCTGGGGAACCGGGTTTGAGTCTCGGCAGGGATGCTCAACATCCTTTGATTCTGGGCACATCACTTAATCTCCCAGTGCCTAACAAAATGAATGTGTCCACCTGTAACAAAACTGGTGCTCATGTAAAGCGCTCTGACACCAGATGTCTCGGGTCTAGTTCGCGCAATATGAACCTTAAAAAAAAAAAAAAGCATTTCAAGCCCTTTGACAACGATCTTTCAAAACAAAATTCAAAATGTACCATGTGCCTATGTGTTTTTTTTAACAGCTTTTAGGCCACAGAAATTATACAGCCATACATTTGGCCCCTAGATGGCCCTGCATTCCCAGCTGTAGAGAACATACATGTAGAGACCCTACAAGGCTCAGTACTTTCTGTAAAAGCTCGTTGGGGAAGCTGATTACCCTCTGCAGCCCCCTTGTGCTCTCTTTGGCACACTGGTGGGGGCCAACACGTTTGCTAAAACATTTGGTTGCAAGGACACTGCAGGGCATTATAGGGTGCTCCCTCGGGAGCTGGTGAGTTTTGAAGTGGCAACTATGTCGCGCCGCATGGTGTGTACTTTTTGATTTTTCCTTTTCTGTGGGTGGCCGGTCCCATCCAGGCACCCACAGCACCTACAATCATTGGAGGCAGCCCATGACTCCCACCCCCTGGCTGCCCCAATGGTTTACGGGTGGCCCACACTTCCACGTGCGACCACAGTAGCCGGCAGCTCTCTTTCCACTGCCTGCTCCTGAAGGCAGGGCTCTGCCTCAGTGGTGGCTGACCGCTCCCTTCAGAAACTGGCAAGGGTAGCGGAGCAGGCCCACCACTACTTGGGGGTCACTTCTCCTCCTGTGGGGCCTGGGCCTGGGGCTAGGGTCCTGGACTCCTGCCCTCACTCACGAGGAATGAAACGGCGCATCCAGCCTTCTTGCGATGGTGGGGTTCAGAGTTGGGGGTCCCAGTACCCTGGAAATTAAATCCATCCTGGGGGTTGGAATTAACAGGCCCTCTTCGCTCTGGGGAAGGTCCCAATGCACGCATCATACCAGGTTTGACGTGTTCAGGTGGCGTAGCTCCACGCACTCCGGGCCGGCCAGGGAGGTGAGGGAAATCGGTTACGGTCGACTTCGTCTCCTGCCCATATTTCAGACCACGCTGGCCGTTCTACATGGTTTTGGCCTCATTCTGCTCCTGGTGGCAAGCCCTTGCTACCTGGAGGAATTTCCTCAGGCCTCCTTGCCTCCAAGGTGGCAAACTCTGCAGGGAGCTGGTTCCACTGGATTAGTGCACCAGCATTTGTGCTCCTTCTCCTCTGGCATGACTCTTCCATGGCACAGAAGGCCAGTTCTTCCCCCTAGTAATCCGTATGGAATATAATTGGACCAGCTTCCCTGGACCAGGGGAGAGCCCCACTGGTTCTGGGGCAACTGTAGTCAGAGTCCTTAGTATGGTTATCCATGGCTGCCACCTCCAGTCCCAGTGTCCAGCAGAAAAAGAACACAACAAACTAAGAGCTCTCCCCCTTGTGGCACCCTAAGTGCGTTGGGTATGCCCAGACGTGGGTCCCAGGCTCACTGTGCCACTGGATTCAAGCTAGACTGGCTAATGAGGTATGATACCCCAAATCCTGTTCCAGGATGCTTGTGCTGGTCCAGGGCGGACCTGGCTTGGCAGTTTGGGCTGGACTGTTCCCATGAGGAGCAGGGTCAAGACTGATTTGCATAAGGCTGGGTCTAAACTGGAGTGGCATGGTGAGCAAAAGGACAATAGATTTGACCGAGATCTCTTGACTTGGGGTGAACGTTTGATTTGTTGCGCATTGCGTTCAAAATTTGTGTGCCTTTTGTCTGAAGATTGAAAATCATGGGATAGGTGAAATTGTTTTCCAGATAAATAGGGTTCCAGGAATGAAAGGCACGAAAAGTCAGACCCAGATTAAAAAATATCAATCATTGCAATACTTAGTGTAACCTGAATTGAGTGGCAGAAGGAGATCAATGGGAGAGCAGCAGAATTCTTATTCACGTGAAATTGGTGAGGACATATGCTGGGGCACCCAGGAAGAGTGAGTGGCAGTAATACAAAAGAATTTGAAAGGTGGCCTGGGTAATGTCTGACAGGTGGAGGAACTCCAACAACAGAAACTGCAGCCCTAAACCTTACTCCTGAAATCTACTAAATGGCAGTGCTCACAAAGAACTGATCAGCAGTCATTGGCTACCAAGGTTTTCATAGAATTTATTTAAGAGTCCTGCTTCCATCCTCCTCATTTCAGTGTCTGGGTCTGCGCTCAACCTCCAGCCACAGTAATGTATTCAATATTGGTGTCCTAACTTTTCAACGGACACCAGTTTGTTCACATGTGCCCTCTATGTATCAACTGCGAAGTACCCCAGGATTCCATAACGTAGGTCATCTTCAACCTTTACATGGTGCCACTTAGTGCCCTACTGACTGATTACAGCAAACAAATCACCAACATGCTGATTATATACAACTCTAATTAAGTCTTAACTGCTTCAGACATCCAATGCCTCAAAGCTGCCTGCACATCATCCAAACCTGGATGTACAGTGCCTACCTGAAGCTCAAGTCAACAGAGGACCTGCTTAAGGGCACCAACACACCGCAGCTCGTCTCATTAACTGGCCTGAATAAATGTAATCACATCACCCCATCCTGAAGGAACTCCATTAGCTCCCTTTGCTGGCATGCACCAGCTTTAAAACTAGCTGCATTATTCGCAAACCCATCATGACCAGCAGTCCCATTATCTTTCAGACTAGCACTCTATCTCTGGTGGTTCTTGACGTGCCTGCAGCTGAGACACCATCAGACTGAAGACTAACAAGTTTTAAAAAAAGAAAAACACAAGGCAGCAGGCCTTTTTCATATATGCACCCATGATCTGGAACGAAATTCCAATATTAATCAGGAGTGCTCCAATGGTGCTCCAATTTAGGAAGATGTTAAAGATTTACCTCTTTAAAGAAGATAACATCACAAAGAATTAATCATCTACAACTCAGCTACCTCTGCTAGCACTCTGACTTTATGCTTGACTTTGACACAAGCTCATCAAACGTCTGCAACGCATCCAAAACGCCTCTGCATGACTGATCCTCGACGTACCACGCCACAGCCACATCACCCCCCACCTGAGAAACCTGCACTGGCTCCCCATCAACAAGAGGATAACCTTCAAGCTCCTCATACACGCACACAAGGCACTCCACAAGACCGGCCCAGCCTACCTCAATGGACGTCTCTCTTTCTACATCCCCAGCCACCGTCCCTCGCATCCGTAGAACAACCACCGGCGGAAGATCCTTCTCCCACCTCGCCGCCAAGACCTGGAACACCCACCCACTGAGCCTACGACAGACCCAAGACCTGCTGACCTTCAGGAGGCTACTCAAGACCTGGCTGTTCAACCAGTAGCGCCCCCCCAGCGTCTTGAGAGCCTCGCGGGTATGTAGTGCGCTCTACAAATGATTGATTGATTGATTGACCGTACAGCATTCTGATGCCTTTTGGCTAGGATTTCACTACAGAAGTAGTGTATGCATACATACTGAAAGCAGTCCTCACCCTCTCTTGTCCCATGCTTAAACAGGGGCTTCCACAATGGATTGTACTGGCCTCAAAATTCAGACAACACAGAGTCCTGCTACTATACATTTACTGGACACACAATACACATCATGCGCACATTCAACATACAGACAGAAGTCAGCATAAGGTTCTAAGTTTCATATAACAGCGAACTTTATACAAGGGTCGGGAGATATGCTCTCATTTACACACAGAAAAGGCTTTTTTCCACAAAACAGTATGCTGCCACCAACGTGTTCTGTGATGTACAGAGGAAAAGAACAATTGGTTATGGCCTAATATGAGGGCACACTTGGCCACTCCTTCAGGCCACAGACGAGGTCCTGGACCTTGCATTATACGGAACAGACTAAGGCTCTGAACACTCTCTAAGTTATGATCCATACTCACATCTGCATCCGTTTTTTCACTCCAGGGTCCGACATCAGCATCAGCCGCCCCACCCCCCCGTACCATCGTTTGCCCAGAGGGCGGGGTAGCACAGCACATCCACCACCAGCACGGCACATTTCATACGGTGGTAAGGAAGGCCTCTGCAAGCGTGGTTGCCATTAGCAGGCGGCCGATAAGAGAGAGCCCTCGGCGGGAACCGCGGAGGCGACCCGACTAGGTTTGGTGCAGCCTGTGGTCCTCCCTGCGTGCCCCGCTTGTCCCTGCGCCCTTTCCCTTTACACGTTCACAGACTGCCAGTCTCCATCGGCTCTCCCTCGCTTCATGACAGCTTTGAGACAGCGGAAGTGACGGTGATAGTGTGCAGCCCACGGCTCGTTGTGGGAGTTGAGTTGAGAGAGGCAAGTGAGCGGTCACGCTTAAACGAGGGGGCACAGGGGGAGACTAGGTTACTGCTGCATCAGGTCAGTGTGGCTTGCACGATCAGTAAGGGCTGCCACGCCCCCGCCAGCACTTCTGTACCCCTCTTTGCCTAGATTTACCTCCCACCCCTCTTGATTATTTTTTTCTTCAGGGGGTCCACAAACTCCACACACACCTCCTCCTACAATCAGAGCAACACAGGGGGCAACACAGGAGGGCTCACATGCTGCATGGGGGACTGTTGGTGAACTCAGTGCGTTTGACCTCAATCTCAATTCTCCCCCAAATACCGCCAAACCGTTGGCGCTCAATGTTTTATGCAATGTGTCATTGGATCATCTAAGCACTGCGATTGGCCACGGCCGTTCTGGCTTTTGCGAGCTTTCAGGGGCACTCAGAGGTCCCGTACCTGCGCAGTGAAGTGGCCCAAGCTGCCAAAGCAGTAGAGAAGCCCGCTATATATTGCAAGTGAGCAAGCAGAAATCCTCAACATGCCCTCAAAGCTGGACGGCACATGGAAGGACACGCTGCAATACAAATAAGGAAACTTCCCCGGAGAAAAAGTACCACTCTCCAATCCAACACCATACCGGATCCGCCCGGGCAGCCCCAACAGCAGCAGCAAGATCCATCTTTACCGGGAGGTCAACTGCCACAAGCGCGGATCAGTGAATTTCTAAGCAAGGTTTCCTCCCAATCTCAGACTCAGATCTGACTACCTCCTCCTGCTGCTCTCCTGCAACCTGGGCCAGAAGCGCAGGCCTACGCACAGACTTGCACCACCAGTCCCATACCCATCGCTGGATCGCTCCCTGCAGACCCCCGATCCTGCTCACCTAAGTACCAGGTATCTCTGGAATTTCTTCATTAGCCTAGGCTATCTCACGGAGGTTACACTATGACCCTGGTCACTGCCCTTGACACACCCAGAGCTCACTCCCCCAGCTCTGGAGAACCCACTGTTTCAGACTCTATAATACTTACTTCAGTCAACTTTCAAGCTCAAGTCCAAGATAGCAGTCCGTCTGCCACCTCAAATCTCCATGAATGCAGGGGTGATCCTGTAGTAGCCCACACCCCACTTGAGTCCACTTCACCCTATAATCCAGGCGTTCATCAAATTGAGCTGACACCATAAAAGTGGCCCTCGTACGAAAGCCCCTTTGAACCTAAACATCTATCCGACCAGTTCCTAGCCTCTCTAGAAGCTCAAATTGAGGCCTCGGTAGCCCAAACACCGGGCCTCAAAACAGATACCCACCATAACTCTCTTAGTACAGCACAATTAGACAATGATTCATTTATAGCACCGGGGCCCATGAGTCCTTTTTCGATCTCACTGACGTCTCTACATGTAAAACAAGACTATTGCCACAACCTTATTATGGCAATCACAGAAAATGGACCTTCAGATTGACTTAATTCAAACTTTGGCCTCAACCTTAGGCGATCTGGGCTCCAGGCTAAGTTCAATCAAAAGGAATATTAGGCTTTCAGATGGCATTAACACATGTTTTTGCTCTCCACTAATTAACAAATTTTCATCCCTCTCAGAAATTCTGCACTCACTTCTGGACAGCGTGAAGTCCCACACTCACGGTTGTGGCAAAATCACCAAAAATTTTTAAATTGGGTCCCCCTCTAAACAGTCATCGCGATCCGTAATTAATGACATATCGCCATCTCCCAGAGGAACCACCTCTCTCCCTTGGGAACCAGGACTCAAAGTCGGCCTCCTCCGGTTTTCAGACAACAGGCATTAGTTCTAGTGACCCAAAAGCCAGATTTACGCCACTTAGTACTCACAGCCCAATGGCCATTTCGACTTCATCAGCGTTACTCGGATATGTTGACCCAGCTCCTCCAAATGTCACCCAATCGCCCACCCACCTCCCAATAAAATCATCAACCTCTAGAAGAGATAAAAACAAACTAAAAAAAACAAACTAAAAAACAACGTCTCGCAAAACGGAGATCTGGGGTTGTGGTGGTAGGGGTGTTCACTAAGCCAGCCCCAGAAGAGAGGGGGGCAATTCAATTTCCTATTTCTAGTCAGGTCTCAAAACTAAACACCGAAACCTCCAACTTCAAGGAGGTTCTCACTGACAACAACGTTCCCATCGACAACCTTTTGACAATCACTCTGGAAGTTCCCAAGGCGAACGCCATCAACCCCAGTGCCCCAGAATTGTATTCTACCATTGCCAAGCCCGGTACCTTGCCCACTCAATTTATTGGGGTACCCCCACAATTTCAAAGCTCAGTCCCTCAAGACACCATCATACAGTCTCTAAGGGGTGTCTCAAATACACGGAGAAGTCCCAACAAGTGTAAGGGAAATGCAAGTAATAACACTGCTGCTCCACATGTCAAAACAGCCAGAGGCCTGCCAGGCCCTTCCTTGCCACAGCCAATAGGTGACTTGACTAAAGTCCTTTGGGCCCATCAACTACAAATGTCACTGCCCAAACAGCCTCAAATGCTACAGGCCACGGATAGGCAAAGACAGTTGGAGGAGAATCACTTTCCACTTGATGTCACATCTCTTCACTTTAAGAACCCTCTGCTCGACTTTCATGACTTTGGAGGGCAGACTCAGCAAGGCAATCACATAGAACTTGTTTTTATTCTGCACTATGCCCATAAGGGCCCACACGGTATTCTCAACATGAATAATCTTCTACGTCTATTCAAGCACGTCCTGGACCTCATGGGGATAACCCCCTCTGACTTCACAGCAGTAAAGTTCACCCTAATACTGGGCAAGGGGGCTTTGGAAGCAACCGTTACAAGACGGTCACGAGAAATTTTTAGGGACTCTATTCTCGGGGAAGCCAGGTCTTTCGAAGACTGGGGCATCCATCGAACTCTGGTTTCCCCCTCAAAAAAATACCTGTATGTTTTCCTCCAGGAATACTTAGTGAGGTCTCATATAAGCGTTCTCGAAGGGACGCCGGGTGCAACCCACGATTGGCTGCCAGGCACTTCAAAGACTGACAATTCCATCAAAATTTCATACAACAATGGTGAGATGCAAATCAAACACCACTGTCCTCCATAATAGTCAGAGCTGCCATGGGTTCGCTCATGGAGACCGGTCAGAGTCCTACTCCTAGCAGGATTCTTCCAATCCCCCCTCACGGTCCATCTAAGTTGTCAGACCCTAAACTGACCATTTCTTCCTGGAACGTATCAACACTTTCATCCAAATGCGCAGTGGACTATTTGAGCAAAAGTGACATCTGCTTACAAGAGACTTGGTTCACTATCTCCATCAGTTCTCTACAGCTACTATAAACTTGTTCAATCGGCATCCTGGCCTAATCTTTTCGGCTGACCTTTCCTGGGGGTCTTTCCATTTTCATTAAACATTCTTGTAAGATCACGGCCACTCCCCTTTACCAAAATTTTCCGGCTGGGCAAATTTTACTAATCTCAGGACTCTCAACCCAAACAATGGACTTCCCTCTTCTCTTAATCAATTGCTATCATAACACAACTAATACATCAAAGCTATCCGCAACAGCTCTTTTGATTAAGCACCTGGAAGATCTCCTACTTGAGTTTGCTTCTGCTGAAGTCCTATTACTAGGTGACTTTAACATCAGGGACTTGGGATCCAATGATCACTTAGCCACCAAAACTAAAGAGCAAGAAGCTATGAACACTCTTCTATTCATCTGCAATTTATGCTCTGCAAAGCAAATTATACTGTCTCAAGATCCCAGCGTACATCTCCCCGCAACATTTTAGAATCTTTCAACTATAGATTACACCTTTTTATTAAGATCCCTGGCAAGCCAATTAGTCAAACTGGAGATTCCCACTTGCACAGCAAGTGACCATAACCTCCTGACTGCAATAATGGACATACAAGTTCCTGTTGCTGCCAAGGTTATAGAAGTGGGGCACTCAACGGGTACTGAATTCTATACTTTAATCAGAAGAATTAAATGGGACTCTTCCGGTGCCGCTAAGGTGGGCAACTGGCTTAAGGAAATAACCCTAAATTGCACTCAATACCACCCCACTGTCTACCATCACAGGTGGGATACCACAATAACCAAATTAAGAGACCCCTTAATGGGGCCTAGAGCCCACGATAGATACACCAGGCCTCCCTTACGGTGGACTCTCAACGCGGTTACAGTTAACGCATGAAGAGCCTTAAGGAGGGCCATGCGCTTGCATAAACTCAATGCTACAGTGCTCACCGCCAAAAATATGGCCTCCTTACGTAAACTATTTAAAAAAACAATATGGGAAGCTAAGAAACAAAAAGAGAAAGATTGGCTAAAAATACATGGATTGCTAAAAGAAAAAAATCGGACACTTCAGGAACCACATTAATAAACTTCGCTCCTCCAACAAGAGTAGGGGGAATGCAGTGTATGAACTGGCCTTGTCACGGCATGTCACTCAACAGCACTGCTGCGAAAGTCTAGGCTCCACTGATGTCAAAAATAGGCAGTCATTTGATAACATGTCGATGGATATCCGCAAGCGGACCACTCCTGCACAGGTCTGCAGGCTTTTGAAAACTATGAAAAATGACAGTGCCCCTGGGCCTAACAGCCTTCCATCCACCATATTCAAATGTGCGCCGGATGATTGTGCCAAGCTGTTATCCCCCCTGTACAACCACGCATTCATTACATCCCACATACCAGATTCATGGAGAGTCTCGATTTTATGCCCAATTCTTAAAAAAAGAGATCCCACCCTTCCTGCCAATTACCAACTCATAGACTTATTAGATCTTGAGCTAAGGTTTATGCTCGGTGTCTTCTCAAGTCATTAGAAGAATGGGTTGCGGAAAATAACATCTTATCATACTTCCAAACTGGGTTCCATGCTTCTGCCTCCACAGTTGATAACATCACCGGCCTAGCTATTCTGAGCCACCAACCAGACCAAGAAAGTCGGCTTCGCCTCTGTTGCTGCTTCATAGATTATAGTGCTGCCTTCGTAAAGTGTCTCGCAACACTCCCTGGCTGAAATTAGACGCATGGGGGATACCAGAGGATCTGCTCTGAGCCCTCATCTCCTTGCAGAAGAACACATAGGTGCGAGTCAGAACAGGCCCCACGACTGTCTCTGCAAAAATTCCCACTTCAGACGGCCTAAAGCAAGGGTACGTTCTCGCACCCCTTCTGTTCAATCTTTACACCACCGACCTTGGGAGATTCCTGGAGCACAGCAGCCTGCATCCGCCCCAACTGGGTCACGCAAAATTGAAATTGCACATTCTACAATATGCTGACGATATCGTCATAATAGATCAGGCTAAATCAGGCCCCCAACTCGCCCTGAGCAAGCTCGATGTATATAATAAAGCTAATACCCTCAAAATCAATCAGGACAAGACCATGGTACTGATCTTTGGCCGCTGCCAAAGAAACACATTTCTGACATGGAGTATCAGGTCCACAAGATCAAATAGACACCAAAGTATAACTACCTGGGGGTATGGTTTAGTAAGGCCTCTAGATCATCAGTCCATCTAGCCGCCCCAAAAAAGAGAGCCGGAACAATAACATACAGCCTGACGCGTCTCAGACCCTGAGCAGTCCTTCAGCCGAACCCATACTGAAGTGGATTAAAGCCACCCTGCTTCCCACCCTAAGTTATGGGCATCAGGCCTTTCCCGACGAATGTATGGCCAGTTTTGACCACGCTCAGAACACAATCTACAAACAAATGTTTTGATTCCCGAAATATACACACAGGGCAAGATTACGACGTGAGCTAGGCCTCACAAGACAATCTCTTTCATGCGAAGCAGACACCTTGAAGTACTACATAAGGTTACTAAAAGCCGGAAACAACACCCTTAAAGCTCGCCTAAAAGAAACCTTCACCAGTCCCGGGAAACCATGGAATCGACAACTTGTAAAGGCCATAAGATACCTACAAATTGATGACTCAGTGTTAAAAGCAGACACTATTCCCTACGCAGTCTGGAAAAGGGCCATAAACAAGCAGGCAAGACAAATTTCCTACCAGATAGACTTTTGGGCACTAAACTTGACTACCATTTTACTTGCTTTGAATGAATCATATCTCCTAGGGTTACCGCAACCATACCTTACTGACAGCTTAAACACGTTGGCCCACAGGAATATTATGATTATGCACCTTTTAGGCCTGCGAACCATTGATTTTAACCGATGGCCCCACGTGGAGAGGAAGGGGCCTGTAGACTGTGCAATTAAAGGTTCAAATCATGTCTCCATCACTTGTGCTGCTGTCTTATCTTAGATGTCCCCAGAAGAGTTCTCCTGAAGCCATTATACCAAAAAGGGGCATTTACACATGCCTGTAGGTATCTACACTTTGTTTCGCACGAACAAACACTCAAACGCTCGCAAGGTCTGGAAAATACATGAGAATCTTGGAAGACCTACTTTTTCCTCATATCGCCTCTCCCAATCTGGTCCCTGCTCCTCAAAAACTCATTACTGACTATTTTATAGTGTTGAAATGTGCTTTTTAATGAGCACACCGGTGCAGGGGTCACCCTTCGCTGTCCACGGGTCCGTAGACCAACAAAATAGAGATTGGCACTAAAGCTGGAATTCAAATAACAAGTTTATTAATCACTCATGAGTGTGACTACGTCTACACATCACTCTCAAGTGCAGCCTGAGGTAGTACATGGAATACACGTAGACCATGGTGCTTATATACAAAGTTTGTTGCAGAGTAAGCATGTAGTTACAAATAGAAGGTACAAGCATACACAGGAATAGTTACAGCCAGACATGGGCAGATGGGTAATCACTTAGTCAGCAAAGTGGGATGGGGAACAGAACTGCTTACAGTTGCAAAACACAGTTGACAGTTATATCTTTAGCCAGGTGCATTCTAGCAGTTACAGGCCTTTTCTTAGTACATACATTGCTTTGGCTCAGTACAGAAGGAGTTAACTAAAGCTGATGACTCAAGCAGAATAGAAAGGCAAGCAACAGTGAAGATGGAAGAATTACATAGCTAACAAAATGGATGCCACAAACAAGATGGCTTCAGCTTATGCGAACGGAAATTATTTCCGATTTCCACAGACGACCCTTTTTAGCATCAGCTGAAGACATCTTCCTATGTTTTCGAAGGAATACAAAAAATATCACTAACGTCAATTTGCATTAATTCACTAATTTCTTGATCACTTGCTAGTCGGGTATTTACATTCTTGACATTTTGTTTAGTTGGTATACATGAGGTGCAAGTAGAAACGAATAAGGAACAAAGCATTGGGCCACATTGAATGCATAGGCAACAAGTGAAAAGAATCGCAAAAATTATACATAGAGCGGACAATAACTTCCAGCCCCATACATATGGGAATGTCCATGTACCGCCCATGTAACGCCCCCTTGGTGCTAAGTACCGCAAAGCAGTGCTTTGCTCTGCGCTAATTTTTAGGGTACTTTTCAGCACAAAATAAGTTTTGCACTGGAAAGTAAATTCCCCAAGAAGATTTTGTGCTAGTTAGGGTGCATAGCCATCTAGTCAAAGTCCATGTCCCTGAATCCCGGTGGATTTCAGTGGCTATTTTGTGTATGGTGCAACATCTGAATGAAAGTGTTATTGAGGTAGGACATTCTGTGCTTCTGCTCATGATAATGAAGAGTAAAGTAATGATGTTCAATGGGGACAGGATTAGTAGCAGTCAGCAGATTTCGGACAGGAGCTGCTTCCTCCACAATCCATGTTATTATGGCAACAATAACAACAGTCAAAGTAAGTCCAGTAGCAATTTTTGTTCTTTTGTTACAAACTCTTGCAGCAGTTGGTTTCTTCTCCTTAGGCATATTCATTTCATCGACAAACAAAACAGATGGTGCCCTAAGGTCCTGGGCAGGTGTTGATTTCTTCACTAACATTGAGACGAATAGTCACTAAAAGACTACGCCCCTTTGAAGTTAGTCTTTAACCACCCAGGACAGTGGCTCAAACAGTCTTTTTCAGCAACGAAGTGTCTTTCTTCCTGGGTCGCTGCTGATATCGAGATGTACCAGGAATCGTGTGGTCTGGGAAGACCTCCTCAGATCCTTCAGGTGAAATTGCTTGTCCTTTTTTGGCGACCAGGATATCGCGGTGATCTGCCAACGCAGCTGGGCTCACTAGGTCTTGGAGCACTTTGACAGTGTGTCGCGTCGACGCAGTTCTTCCGGTTCGTCACTCGAACTGCAGTCTTGGTAGCCAGCAGTACTTGCTCCGGTCCTCGCCACCTCGGTGCTAGGGAGCTGGTTCTCTGGAAGGACTTTACGACCACATAGTCACCAGGGCGCAAGCAGTGGCCCTCACCTTGCGACCTGTCTGGAAGAGTCTCCCGAACCGGTTGATAAATAGAAGACAAACTGTCAGTCGACTGAGACAAATAGTCATTCATCAATACATAGGGTACATCATGTATAGAGGGTGCCTTAGGAACCCCCCAAATATTCATTGGCCTTCCAAAAACCGCCTCATACGGTGTGAGGCCAGATTGTGTATGTGGTATCGATCTAATGGATAGCAATGCTAAGGGCAATGCATCGGGCCATTTCATAGATGTGGAAGCCGGTATCTTGGCCAATTTTAGTTTCAGAGTGGAGTTGTAACGTTCCACTAGTCCTGCTGATTGTGGGTGAAAAGCAGCATGAAACTTCTGCTTGATTGCCAATCCGTTCATGAGATACTCAACAACTTGCCCAATAAAATGGGGTCCATTGTCACTCCACACAATTCGACAAATGCCGAATCGTGGAAAAAACTTATTTAGGAGCACCTTTGCTGTCGTAAGAGCTGTATTATCTTTCATAGCATATGCCTCCACCCATTTACTAAAGGCACAAACCATTACCAAGACATACTTCAGGTTGTTACAGCGCTCAAGCTGGATGTAATCCACTTGCAGGACCTCAAAAGGTGCAGTAGGTATTGCAAACCCTCCTGTTGGGAGTTCGTGTTCCCTTTCCAGGATTATACTGGAGACAGATCAGACAGGACTAGACTATTTTCTTAGCCATCCGACAATCTCTGGATGCACCCAAACTTGCATAAGTTGCTTTGCTATTGAGGATGCTCCAACATGTGCCGGCCCATGTGCCATGTGAATTATAGGGTGTAAATAGGCTGTGGGTAACTTCCATTTTGTAATTTCTTAATTCCTCCAAAAGCCCTCATCATCCAATGCTCCCTCCTTAGACCATTGGTCTAATTCATCAACAGAGGCAGATTGTTGCATGTCCAACACCTCTTGCCTGGCATCATGCCAACGTTCAGCCTTCGATTTAACTACATACATAGATGTCGTACTTCGCTGCATTGCGGTCTCCCGAACTGTGCAATCTGCAAAGGCATTGCCTGCTCCTATTTTAACGTCACTTTCTTGTGTGCGCTACATTTAACAACCGCCACTTTCTTAGGATAGGTCAAGGCAGTAAGGAAATTATGTACTAATTCCCCATGCACTATTTGTGACCCATGTGAAGTGAGAAAGTCTCTTTCTTTCCAAAGCAGCCCGAAGTTATGAGCCACACCGAAGGTGTATTGGCTATCAGTGTAAATGTTAACAAGCAACTCTGTACCAAGCTCACATGCTCTTGTCAGTGCTATCAATTCGGCTGCTTGAGCCGACTTCTGTGGGATACGAGCTGTCTCAACTACTGTCTGAAGTGTTGTAATTGCATAAGCTGCAGATGTAGTGCCATCAGGCAATTTCAGGCAGGATCCATCAACCTACAATTCCCCATCAACACTCGAAAGAGGCGCATCTTGTAGGTCAACACGACCCTTTGTGTGTTCTTTAGTAAGGGATATACAATCATGTATCTCTTGTGACTGAGACTGGGTTGCTGGAAGTGGCAACAATGTAGCAGGATTCAGAGTCAAACATATTTTCAATGTGATATGAGGGGCCAAAAGTGTCAATTCATATCCTGTCAAGTGGGCACTAGTCAGGTGCTGTGTCTTTGTTTGATTTAGCAAGGCATCAACTGAATGAGGTACAAACAATCTATGTGACAAGACTATTCCCTCACTCTGACATATGGACACAACTGCGGCCGCTACCGCTCAAAAACAACCAGGCAGCGCGCGAGCATCTGGATCAAGGACAGCTGAATAATATGCACAAGGACGTTGTTTATCACCGTGTATCTGTGTTAAAACCGAGAGGGCTCAACCTTCCCTCTCGTGTACATAGAGTGTGAAAGTCTTAGTGTAGTCTGGAGTTCCTAATACAGGTGCAGAACAAAGAGCTTGACGTAGCTGTTGAAAAGCATTCTGGCATTCAGTAGTCCACGGGAGAGGCATCGGGGTGTCTTTAGTCAAAAGGGCCAACAAGGGTTTAATAATGTACGAGAAGTTAGGGATCCACTGTCTACAAAAAGAAGTAAGGCCAATCAATGCACAAACATCCTTCTGAATGCAGGGCACAGGAGTATCTAAAATGGTCTGAATGCGGTCTGGTGTAAGTGCACGTCCCTCCTTAGACAGGAGGTGACCTAAATAGGTACCCTGCTGTCTACAAAATTGCAATTTCTTACGAGAGACTTTGTGATGATGAGAGGCAAGGAATGATAATAACGACAGTGTTCCTTCTTTACACTGGTCAGGAGTATCGGCAGCCAACAAGATGTCATTGATATATTGAATAAGAGCCACCTCTTTCGGTACAGGAAAAGAATCAAGCTGTCTTTTCAATGCCTGACTTTGAATGCTAGGACTCTCTGTATACCCTTGTGGAGCTCTACAGAATCTGAATGATCTATTATTCAAAGTGAAGCCGAACAAATAACGGCTGTCAGGGTGAATAGGTATTGAGAAAAATGCATTTTTCAAATCTATGACACTAAATGTAGTGGCAGTAGGAGGAACCATAGTAAGAAGTGTTGTGATGTCAGAGACTACCGGGTATTGAGGCACTACCATTTTATTAACCTCTCGTAAATCAATAATGAATCTGTAAATTTTAGTGTCAGTGTATCTTTTCAAAATAGGAAGGATAGGGTTATTACAAATGTTATAAGGGACTTCTTCCACAACCCACACCTTGATGTAATCCTGAACAATGTGCGTCAATGCTTTTTTGCCTTCCCGAGAGATTTTATATTGGGGAAATCGAGGCAATGAAACACCTTCCTTCACTTGAATATGCACTGGTGGAATAACCATTTGTCCCACATCGGTATCTGATGTAGCACATAAAGTACTAGGTAACAATGCCAAAGCGATATCTTCTTTAATGAGACAAGACCTTTCAACCATTGGATAGTTATCATTTAGGATAACACGCACACTTTCTGGAGAACAAGGTATTGTAGCACGAAAATATTTGAGCAAATCGATACCCACAATGTTATCCGGAGTGTTCGGGGAAAGCAAAAATGGACAAGCTGCAGTGAATTTATCAAGTCTAAATGCAAGTGGCTATGGCAGTGGGCTAGATGTAGATGTCTCATTGAATCCTATCGATGTTATCATTGCGCCAGACAGGGGAGCCCTAGGAACCAATTTTTTAGACAGAGCACTACGAGTAGCTCCTGTATCAACCAGAAACCGATCAGTAGAGCCCCAAACATTTGCATGAACATAAGGACCTTTCTGATCTTCTGGGACCTCATTCAGTTCCTTACCCCGTCCTAGGCATTCCTATGCATAATCAGAATCCGCAAGACCAGTGGCCGAATAATCAGACATTTGGTATTGATTTTGTCTATCAAAGGTATTAGAATAATTTGGTCCGTGTTCAACTGCCTCAAACCTGGGACGAGTTCCTATTCCTCCCCTTTGTCCTGAATTCCCTGTGCGTCCTCTCATACTTCCTCTACCCCGCTGATACTGCTGACCTCGCAAAAGGGGGCACTCGGAACGCCAATGTCCAACCTCTTTACAATAAGCACACTGATCAGAAGACAAAGTTGACTGAGAGAAAGGGGGTACACCAGGTGTATATACTGCACGTACGCCTCTTCCACCACCTCTGAATGGTTGACCATATACTTGAGCCAACATAACTTTTGCCTTTAAATCCTTAACCTTTTTATCCTCTATGTCTTTTGCTTCCAATTCTGGACGCTCATAATACTGGGCCATAGTCAAAAGGGAAACTGGGGAAGACAAAGTCCGTGAACTCTCGCTGGCCTTCAGGCGACTAGCTATTTCTGGCAACATGTTGGCGACAAATTTGTCGACGAGCAGATGCTCACCCGTGTCAGCTGTCAAGGACTGGCCACTAAAGTCATGGAATGTCTCTTCAAATCGTGTAAAGAAATCAGAAACTGACTCATCCACATTCTGTTTATAAGACGCTAACTTAGTCCAATAATTTAGTCCAATCTATTTTCTTAGGGGGTATGAGAGTTTTCAACTTAGTCACAATAGCTTTGGGAAGATCTAATATCTCCTGTTGTGGGTTCTGCGCATATTCCCTAGCCGCATCTATTTCTTCTAAATGCACCCAAGTATCACCATATGCTACATTATCATCTATTTTCCGAATTGTTCTCCACATATCAGGGGGCAAAATAAGTCCAAAAACATATCGACATCTGGCAAGGTCATAGTGCAGGAGCTAATGGCTCCTTCCACTTCCTCATAGAAAGCGGCAGGATTTTTCCGCTGATCGGGCAAAGCAGCATTAAGAGCCATAACATCTGCTCTACTCCAAGGAGTAGAGACCCAATTATAGACAAAATATCCCTTTGCATCACAGGAAGTTTTATCGTAATTTGTTCCCGCACCCTTCGGAGGAACATATAGAGGCGCAGCTTCACACATCGGTTTCACAGTAACCACAGTATCACTAGGGTCATTGTCTGTCCCCAAAACGTCTTCTTTTTGCACTGGGGTCTGAACTTTTTGTGCAGTTTTAACTTTACTAGCTGATTTTTGCTCTGCTTTTAAACGTAGTGCATCATGTCTTAATTTAACCACTCGCCTAATAAAATCAGGTATATTTGAAAAAAGGAAAGTTCCATCATTTAATTGTTTATAATCAGAATTGATATCAGTGGGCTCTAAATTTGTAGAAACGTTCCTAAAGCGAAGTATTACTTCCCAAGTAAACTTCTCTGCAAAATATAACTGCTCTAAATCCTTCCACTGCTGAATCATCGCTACAAGGTCTGGGGCAGAAGTAGTCCAGTGAGCTTCTTTGAGTGCAGTGGATCTAATAGTGGCTTTTTCATCAACGGTCAAAGTACAGCAAGTCTAGGGGAGCAGGCGGACTTCTTTCTAAATCCATTTTGGTACCACCAAGACAGCAACACAGCCTACGGAGTGTGCTGGAAACATGCATGCTACCAAGTTTTTGTAAAATATTACTTTTCAAAATATTCAAAAGTAGAGAAAAATCTCCACATTACCTGCCTTTATTTTTTTGCAAAAAATAAATCAAGCAAACAAAACCAGAATCTTGGCCAAGCAAACAAGAGTGCCGCTTCAGCGACCTTACCAAACAAGAGTCTCCAACCTCCAACTGCCAATCTCTTGGTCGACCTAATGGTCACTGGAAAAATAACGCCAAAGGATACCTCAGTCAGGACCGGCCAACACCTGGAGGGTCAAATTGAGAAAACCGGAAAAATCACTTTGGCTGCAAAGACAAGGGTCTCCTCATGCAGGACGTCTCCTCAGCAAAATTCCACTCTTCCGTCAAGACTTCTCCTTTGGACGGGCGCGTTTCCGATGAGGCCCCACGTTCGGGCCCCAAACTGTGGAAATGTGCTTTTTAATGAGCACACCGGTGCAGGGGTCACCCTTCTCTGTCAACGGGTCCGTAGACCAACAAAATAGAGATTGGCACTGAAGCTGGAATTCAAATAACAAGTTTATTAATCACTCATGAGTGGGACTACGTCCACACAGCACTCTCAAGTGCTGCCTGAGGTAGTACATGGAATACACAGACCATGGCGCGTATATACAGAGTTTGTTGCAGAGTAAGCATGTAGTTACAAATATAAGGTACAAGCATACACAGGAATAGTTACAGCCAGACATGGGCAGATGGGTAATCACTTAGTCAGCAAAGTGGAAGGGTGACAGAACTGCTTAGAGTTGCAAAACACAGTTGACAGTTATATCTTTAGCCAGGTGCATTCTAGCAGCTACAGGCCTTTTCTTAGCACATACATTGCTTCAGCTCAGTACAGAAGGAGTATCAACAGTGAAGACGGAAGAATTACATAGCTAACAAAATGGATGCCACAAACAAGATGGCTACAGCTTATGCTGATGGAAATTATTTCCGATTTCCACAATAGTACGCCCTAGTGTTCTCTTACTACACTAAGTCACGATGTTTATTTTATCTCTGATTTTAACTTTTTTATCCGCAGTTAAGGCCACTGTGCAAGACTGCCTTGTCTGAACAATGATTTTTAAATGTGATGGCCAGTTTGGCCCTGCTACCAAGGATGTAAATGTGTTTTGGAGGCATTTATATCACAATGGTTTTAACTAACTGTGCAAAGAAGCTAATACAAGTTTACAAAAGTTCACTCTAAGTTAGGGGGACTCCGGCAATAAAATAAAATTCAAGATACCTGATTACCCATACCCTTAGGGGCATGCCTGTTAAACATGCTGGTACATTCCCGTCCCAACAAGAAACTAGCAGAGGTGCGGAGAAGTGGAAGACGCCAGGCTCATGGATGGAGTCATGGGAGCCAACAGAGCTGAAAATGACCACCAGTGATATAGAATGATCGACAGACTGCCCACGTGGACTTGCAAGGGAATACAGAGACGTTTGCTTATATCTGGAAAAGAGACGCTTCAGTACATATGACAGTCTACTCAAATTTAAACTGTGTGGATGGCACACATCTGACAGTTAGCCAAGGTAGAAAGTCACTGTCTATTGATATTACACATTCCAGATATGATGCATAACTTTATATCTGTCAGGTGGTCCATGAAGGATACACATATTGAGCAATATGTAGAGGGGAATGTCCTGGCATGACTTGAGGATCATCATATGCATCTGTTCTGCAATCAAATTTAACTAGCATAGATTATGGCCGGCATGGATGACCTGGCAGATGGCCAAAAAGCAGAATTGCACAAAGCTTTTAGTGATTCATTAGCCCCTGCCAATTAAAGAGTATAATGAAGTACTGAAGAAGGGGATACTTCCATTCACACTTATGGAGGTGGTAATTACAGCAGTATCCAAGCCCAGTAAAGGTGTTACAAGTTGCCTATTCTCCCTGCTAAACATCTATAGTAAAATACTAGGTAATACAATTGCTAGGCATCTGGCACAGTCGATGGAAGACAGGGTACTGCTAAGTCAGTAAGGCTTTGTCCCAGCCAAAAATGGTAACCCCTGAACACTTTATGCACCACCAACGAAAGCCAGAAGCAGTCTTGGTCTTCTTAAATATCAAGAAGGCCCAAATGGCTGTTCTAGATGACTGTTCTCCAGCGATTCAGGGTGGGGGAGCAGGAAATTAGGATCTGCTTTCATGGTTACCCACACTTTTGTTGGTGTCAGTATGTTTGTTTGACTAGTCTGACTGGGACCCTGCTAATCAGGAACCCAATCACTATGCTTCCTCACTGAATTTGACATGGTAAGTACTTGGTACCGCCACAAATGGCTACTGGTGCACCCCTGTAAGTACCTAGTATATGGTACTAAGGTACCCCGGGCACAGACACACCAAGGGTCTCCCGCGGGATGCAGCATGTATTATGCCACCCATGAGAGACCACTCAAACTGTGACTACAGGCCTGTCATTGCAGCCGTATGCTGGTGCCAGCACCACGTTCAACAGATATTCGTTTTCTGATATCTGAGGTCACTACACTTAAAACCTATTTGTCACCCCTAAGGCAGACCTTTCAATCCTGAAGGAGGGTGCTGAGTTATAAGGGTGCCCCTGCATGAGCGGGACATTCCCTACAAACCCGGGAGTCGATTCTCCAGGTTTTGGAAGTCAGCCCTTTTGATACATATAGTGGCCATGCGTCATTACGCGACGGCTAACTATAAAGTGGCTGTGCCGAACCTGGGCATGTTTGGTATCAAACATGCTGGAATCATACACTAACAATGTGACTGGTGTTGGAGGTATGATTCCATGCACTGGGGGGTTTCTCCAGGAAGCCCCCAGTACTCCCGGCCACAGCCTTCCAGGGTCTGCCAGCAAACTAGTGCTGCTGTCGACCCCAGACACAATTCTGCCCGCCCGCTGCTGAGCCGAGCCTGAGCACGGGAAGGTAGAACAATAGGTTTCCTGTCACAGGGAGGTGTGACCACCTCCCAGACAGACTGCTTTGAAGGGCCCATTTGGTGCCCTCTTGCATACTCCAGTTAGAACCAGTTCTGGGACACCTTGGCTTCCGCTCGGGTGCAAAACTGGACAAAGGACATGGGAGTATCCTCCAATCTGTCCAGCTTCTCCTCTGGGAGGGGCCCCTCAGTCGTCCTAACCCCTTTCTTAGGGAATAAAAGGGCTCACCTGTGGGTTGGTCCTCAGATTCATCTTGGGACAAGACTCAAGCCTGAACTCAAGTCCCTCTTCGACCGTCTGCGGACTTCGTCTGGAACCGAGACTGCATCAAGGAAGACTCCTGCTGCACCTGGTCTTGCTGCTCTGCAAGAAGTCTTCGTTGTCTGTGCTTCTTCCAGGATCTTTAACACACCTGTAGGCATCAGGACACCCCAAGTAATCTCCTTTGGAGTGAAGGAGTCACTCCCCTGCATCTGAAGGCACTGCAACAAAGCTGGGCGGTCTCCCTGCTCCCGACGTCCCATGGACCTCAAAAGGCTCAGCAACACAGGTGGTGGTTCTGCACCTCCCTCAAGGCCTGACCTGTCCTCTCTGCAATTTTGAGGCCACTATCCCTCGTCAGAACCGCTGGGACTGAACCCCTGTGCACAGTGTTGACTTGCTTTTGCCCAGGCTTGTTGGTTCTGCACTCCAGAGTTCTTCGGGCTACAAGAAGCTCCAGTATTTCTTCCTGTCAAGATCTTCATCCTCACCTCATCCTCTGCACCATGGGCCTTCATCTTTGGTGAGCTGCTCGAAGTCCTCTTGTGACTTCTGTGCCTTCGACCTGCGGGTCCTCTCGAGGGTCTTCTACTTCAGTGGGATCCCCTGCTTGCTTAGTGCCTGCTCTGTCTTTCCTGCACTTGGTGAGTCGTCCCTAGGACTTAGCAGGTCCCAACTTTGCTCTTTGCTCCCGGACACCCTTCCCCCTGGTTCTCAACTTCCGACGTGGGACTGCTCACAAACTGCTCCTGGTCTTCCTCAGCATTGCCTGGACCTCACAGCTGCATTGACAATGTCACCGTCATCACTCCTGCATCTTCCGTCATTGGTGGGCAATGCTTTTCTGTGCCTACTGGTCCCCTCTGCTTCCAGGTTCTCCTCTTCAAGAATCCACCCTTGGATTACACTGGACTTTTGCACAGGCTTCGCCAGCAGCATCTTTTCTGAAGTCCTCCATTTTGGTATACAGCGGTTTCTGACGTCACTTCGCACCTATGCACCCAGCTTCCTTGGTGTAGGCATCCTGGTTCCTGGGGTATCCACAGGTGGAGTAACTCTCCAACCTTCTGTCTTCCACTGGTTTCCTTCGGGGTACTCTGGGAAGGGTCCTTCTTCAAAACTGAAACGGCGACTTTCCTGCAGATGTCGATTGAGTATGATGCTGTGTTCCCATTATGCACACAGCCTCCGTGGGGTTCTTGGGTACTTATCTTGGGTGGTTCCTTGTGTTCCCAGCTCTCCCGAGTCTCCTGGTCCGAATCCCAACGTTGGTCACAGTTCGCATTCCACTTTTAGTATATGGTTTGGTCTCCCCTGGAAACAACTGTGCATTGTGATTACTTACCTGTTTACAATTGAAGTATTTTGTGTATTTGTGTTGATATCTCAGGGTAGGACATATACCAATGTGTTAGTGAGTGCTGTGTAAAAAACACATGTTTTTATAACTACACTGTGTGGTTCTTTTTCGTCTAACCTAAACTACATGATTAAATCTGGTAAAACAAGCTGCTTAACACTCCTTCTGGACTAATCCTGAAGGCTGCTCACCACAGCTACAACTTAGAGAGCTTTCTAAGGTTATCTAAGGCCACTAAAAGCACCATAAGGATATTCTGGATTAGTTTAAGGCGCTTCACTTAAATAAGTGTGCACCATATACTAAGCCAGCCTCCTACATGGTGTACAAGTTGAAATTAAATCCCTGCTGTTAAATGGCTCGCATGAGAGAATTCACATAAATCGTTTAACATAGGATCCCATTTCAGTTTCCAGCGGACCTATGCCTGCATGTCCACACCACTACAAGTTGTGATGGCTACACAGTGAAAGCCTTGTTGGCTGAAAGAATTAACAGAGGTTTGGCCTTTAGATCGGGTAGACTTTTCATATTCATGTATGCACATAACATCTTGTTATTCATTAAGTCACCAGCAACAACTTTTCTCCCATAGTGCGGGAGATAGTGAGGTTTATCAGTTTCTCTAAGATCTCCATTAAATGAGGCAAAATGAGGACCTTCTTGCTCAACCCAGTCACCACTCACCAGTATTATCTGGTGGTATGGTGTGCGAAGACAGTTAAATACTTATGGGTGAAAATACACAAGTGCTGCAAAGCTGCAGTAACACAGGAAACTATGATCCAGTCCCTCTCTCTATGCCTTGAAGAGTAGCTATCCGCGAAATTGCTAGCATTTCCCAAATTCCTGCACGTTTTTGTGCGATATCCTCAAGCTCCAAAGTGACAAAGGTGGCTTTGCAGTCTTAGACTTGAAGCTTCATTATGATGCAAGTTCAGGTCCACTTTGTGCCTAAGCTGCTACATCTGTCAGTTGAAGAGGAACAAACACTGAACTATATGTTGCAAAAGAGATTATCTGTCAGACCTTTGAAGGTGCTTGCTGAGGTGGCCATAGTGTGCTGGTCTTGGAACACACCAAGCATAGAAGCTGCTCTATGTTAGCTGCCAATCATGATGAGGTGAAACGCTGCACTCCTGTGAGGACGAGAGACGACTGTTAAGAACTCCTTGGGGTGGGTGAGCTGGCTAGTCGGCCAGCCTGACACAGCTAGGAAAACTATACAAGGACTAGGAGTTTATAATTCTGAACAATTTAATACAGCGGAATGCAGCATAAATGAAACATTCTCCTCCAGGCAAAAAATCCGAGTTAAATCCATTCTTCCTTTGCTCACTAAGCCACCCCAGTTTGGACCCAGCCATATGAAATCAGTCTTGACCCTGCTTCTCATGGGAACAGTCCAGCCCGAACTGCCAAGCAGGGGCTTCCCTGGACCGGTAACAAACATCCTGGGACCAATTTTGGGGGGTATCACCCCTCATCTGCCAGGCTTGTGGCAGGTGGTCATAGTAGAAATACTGGTTGTATGACCCTTTTTTGGAAGAGGGCTTTAACCTGATCCTCAAGCCAGGTGAGGTGTTGATTGAATACCATGCGTCCTGGTGGCATGTTGGGTGGGGTGTTCAGGAATTCTAGGGAATAGCCTTTCTGGACTATTGCGAGCACCCATTGATCTAAGGTGATATTTTTATTTTATCATTTTTTAATACACAGACAGTATACACAACAACCCACTACATGGGGGAAGAGCATGAACGTTGGCAATAACAATAGTGGAAGGACCAATCTGATGATGACATCATCATTGCAACATACACTGCTCATCATTAAAAGATTTTATACTACAAGGAAAACAATAGGTACGCAAAAAACCCACAAGCAAAGCAGGAGTACATATACGTCCACAGGGCAATAATGAATCCTGCTTTGATGTCGGGCGATAAGCCCTGCTCGCTAGATATCTATTTCAGTCAGCCCCCTGCTGTGTGCAGTACTGTAAGTAAGAATGGAGTGGTTGCAGAATGTTCCATGGGTGAGGAGTGGGGGTTTCAAGGGAGTGTAGAATTTGCTAGTAATTTCGCTAAAGGGGAGGCTCGTAATCCATCCATCCATGGTCTAAAATGCGCCTCCTACCCCAATGCAGTGCTAGCTCACGTTTGGCCAGTAGTACATCCATCGCAGTGAAGCTATGGTCCTCCTTCCGAACGTCATGTACGTAACCCAATAATCCAAGGAGAGAGTGAGGCATCACAGTGAATCCCACCATTAGGGAAAGCTGGGTATAGAGAGCAATCCACAAGTCCCCTACGTGGGCCTATGTCCAGGTCATGTGAGCGAAGTCACCGTCAACAACACGACATTTAAGACAATTCGAGGACCGAGAGGGATCTAACTTAGCCAGGAAACTGGGAGTGGTGTAGGTACAGCTAATGAAGTTGAAGTGTTTTAGTTTGTGTCTATAATTGGGAGGGATCAAGTTGGTTTGTTTACAACAAAAATACCAATTTCTTTCCGATAAAGGCAGTTGTAGCTCACATTCCCACAACTCTCTGAGACAGCCATCGCTGACAGGTAGCAAGGCCAAGCTAGTATGGTAAAGCGTAGAAACCAGGTGTCCACCATCTGCCTTTTCTATCATTGTGGTTAGAGGGGTGAACTCGGCAGGGGCAAGGGGATAAGTTGAGACCTGAGTGAGTAGTGTGCTCTGGATACGTTGTAAAACGAAGTGATCCATAGGAGTAGCCGCAAAGAAGTGTGCACTATCACCATGTAAGAGGACATGGCCGTCCAGGAATAGATCTTGGAATGTGTGTAGTGCATGTCGTGTTAGTGTTTTTGACAAGGGCTTCTAGTGTAGGATGCCGCCATTGATTATCTGCAAGTGGCAGGGAAGGAGAGTACAATAGATTCCCCCAAAGTGCCAGAGAAGTCTTCTCCATGCCCAGCAGGTGGTAGATAGGGTCTAGATATCTGTGGGGTCCAAAGGGATCTCACGTGGGAGGAGTGCATGCAGCAGGATGGACCCTGCAGCCTGGTCGCATTCTGGTCTGTCATAGGGAAGACGCGCATCCTTATGGTACCAGTGGTATGCTTAGTGACAATAGGCCACCAGGTAGTAGAGATGAAAATGGGGCACTCCGAAACCACCATGCTCATTAGGAAGTACAAGTGTGTCACACCCCACCCATGGCCGGCGCCCAGCCCAGATCAGCCTCAGTAGCGAACTCTTCAGCGTAGCATAAAATGCATTAGTAAGAAGGATAGGAATATTTAGGAATATATACAAAAAACAGGGGACAACCACCAATTTAATAATGGCGATGCGACCCGCCACGGATAGAAGCAAATTAATCAAACCCTTAATCTGCATTGTCAAGCACTTGATCGCCGGATCACAGTTAAGCCGCCGGACCTAGTCTTTGTCGCAATGGAGATGGATGCCTTGGTATTTAACCGTATTCTCATACCATTGCATAGGATATTCACATGGCAGAAGTGCAGTAGCTGCACTGAGCGGGAATAGTTCAGATTTTCCCCAGTTTATTTGGAGCCCTAAAAACCGGTCAAATCTTATGATATCACAAATAATAGGGGCCAGGTTGTCCATGGGTGGTGCAAACACAACAAGATGTCGTAAGCATATAATGAGAGTAGCAAAGTTCCGGTTGTGAATTGTAGGCCTTGGTGGAGGTGCTTCTCCTGCAGATACCTGACTAAGGGGTCCATCATAGCTATGACGAATAACAGCGGCAACAATAGTCAGCCCTGCCTCGTACCCCTTGTAATTGGAAATGGGGGGTGAGTGAACCACTGACCAGTTTGCGAGCTGTCGGTTTAGAATAACGATGCATAACTATAGAGGTGAACCCGTGTGGTACTCCAAGTTTTTGGAACATGGTAAGCAGGAAAGACCACTCAAGGGAGTTGAAGTCCTACTCCGCATCAAGAATCGCCGGTGCTGGAACGTCAGGGGTGATTCTTTACAGCACCGAAAATAGAGTGTGCATATTAAGCGAGGTTGATCGGAGGGGGATGAACCCTGACTGTAAAGGAGAAATAATTGTTTTTAATAGGAGGTAAGGCTGGATTGCAAGTGTCTTAGTTAAGATCACATCAAAATTTAACAGTGAAAGACTGAGTGTGCAGTGGGTCCTTGCCAGGTTTGACAAGGAGGGCGATAACAGCTTCACGTAGCAAAGGGAGCAGGGCGTCAACATCCAGTGATTCAGCGAACATGGCCAGTATTTGTGGAGCAAGGAGAGGTTTGTGTGTTTTATAAAACATCCTCATACGGCCATCCGGGTAGAGGGCCGTGGATCTATCCAGGGAGTCGATAGGGCAGATCATCTCCTCCTTAGTGATTGGCTTGCTAAGTAACTGTTGCTGTGGCGCAGTGAGCCAAACCATGGCAACCTCCGATAAGTAGTTGACCATGTCTCGATCATCTCCAGCGTAGTGAGAGGTGTATAGGCAGGTGTAGTAATGGAGGAGTTCGGCAAGGACCGCACTGTTGTCTGTAGTGCACGTTCCGTCTTCAAGCAGTAGCTCAGGAATGTAGCACTACCCCTCAATGGACGGAACAGCGGTGTCAGCGTGCAACCAGGTCACTCGCGATAAGCCCTGGCATTGATCCCTATTATCAGCCACAGCTCAGCCAGCTCACAGAATTTATCCATGAGTCGCATGGTGCAAGAGCTGTAGAGTGTAGAGCTGTAATGTGTCCCGCCCGCTATGCGTCATCAAGATCATGTAGCGAAGCCTCAACCCATGAGAGACCATTGCGTATATTGTGCAGTAGGCCAGCATATTTGGAGATGCAAATCCAGAAGAGAAGATATAAGCCTTCGGCTATCCTGTTTTAGGTTTAAACCTATAATAACTGATAAAACTGCACCGAAAGGCAGATGGCCCTCACCAGTGTAAACATATAAATGCTGAAAAACCACCTGCACAACCACCAACTAAATGCCATTCAAATAAAGGAAAAGGAGAGTGAAAATATTTTGTATTTCTTCCTGAAGAGGCCAATGCAATGTAACTTTGTTATACAAGGTAGCAGCAAGAAAGACTAAGCTAACATTATTCTGCTTGAGTTTTGTTATTTTGGCATGACACTAAAATATTGTTTCTTCTTCCTTTTGCTTTAGACATTGGCTCCCTTTTCTAGCTAGTCAGTATTGATAGTAGGTGAATTGCCAAACACCCTAGGCTTTAAACATTCAATGCAAGGTGTAGTCAACAAGCATCTGGGATAGTGGTGAAACAGACTTTTGGAAAACATGGAATGCAGTATCACTTGGAATGCTTCTGCAAATGTTCATACCAAGTTTAACAAAGATTGAAGTTATATTGTTTTTATTTGCAGTGATTCAGCTATCTATACGAAAAGGTTGTGTAATGAACTGTCAAAAATCGACACTGGCGGTGAAGTGCCTCCTTGCAAGAGATCCTTGCCACTTGCTAAATGGTTCTTAGTCCTAGAGGCCGTGAATGCTATATTATCCACGCGGTGAACGTTTACAGAATTTCTGCTTAGTAATAATGGCAAAGGCAAGAAATGTAAGGAGCTTCGGTCGCATAATGATAGTGATGTAAAAAAAATACACTACAACATTTTTAGATTTTTACAGGAAAATATGACTGCTGGAATGGACATTAAAAAAAAAATTGAGTCTGAAAACACCCTTGTCTACCAAGTGTTAAGCGTTAATTGGTGTAAATGTGACACATCTCCTTGAGAATAGGCTGGGCTACACTTTAAGTGACTTTGGCACTGCAACATGCTCCATGTTAGTATGCTTGCCACTTGGTAAGCAAAGAAATATTGAGGAGCAATTCAGGAGATTTTATTTTACAATGCATGAGAAATGGCTTGCAATGATGCATAGAAATGTCCCTTCACCAACCATAGCATTTGAAGTAAATGAAGCTCTACTATGGTACTCTGCACAAGTTCTAGATCCCTTCAGTAAAGGGGAATTTTCTCCAGACTTTAAAAACTGCTGCTGCATTTTTGACTGCTTTAGTAACTCTGGGGTCATATGCTCCAAGTTCAATGTGTATGTTGCTAAACCTGTCCCAGTGAATCGAAATCTTCAGGTGCACCAGTATTAGCATGGAAAGCTATGTCCGTGGCCAGAGTTAGCAAATTGTGTACTGGCTGTTTTGGTGTTGCCCGTCTCAAGTGCTAATGCCGAGAGGGCTTCTTCACAGATAAATGTTTACATTGGAAGGAAAGAGCGAGCTTGCATTACCAGAGACTCACGGAAGAAATGGTGTACTACAATACATTTGATTTGTAAAAATGTATTCAGACCTCATATACACTGTACGTACACTGTCTATATACCATGCACTATCAGTGCAGAAAGCAGGCAACAACAAAAGCAAAACTTTCCATAAACACCGGAAAAACGCTTTCTATTTTTCATGGTGCAAAAATGTGTAATTCCTGATAACCACTTTTTTAAAGATATTGAAAACACTGAAATAACCCCACCAGAATTTACAAACAATAGAAACTAAAAACAGATAAGCCTAGACATACTCTAAAGAGAGAAACACACCTTTCATGCCCCCCTATCCCCCCACCCACACCAGGCTTCATAGCGCCCAGCGAATCCCCATAAGGTCAAACATCATATCACCAACTAAAACAAGAAAATATGCAATTTGGTATGTGGTGTGGTGTGGGCAATGCTGCAGTCTCCGATCCCCTATGTAAAAGAAGGAAACAATGGGGTTGGGATTGTAGGCCAATAATAAGCGAAAACAGATACAGCCATCAGGAGTTGGGCAGTCTAAAAGATACTAGACCGTTACTACCATGCTTAGGTCCACTGATAGTGACAGTGAAGGGAAAGGCAAGTGGCCTCAGGAGGCAGATCAGTCCAGTGGAAACAAATCAAGAGCTGTTCGTAGCGTGTAAGTCCAATGAGGAGCGTTCTGGAGTGTCGTGGTGGGTAGTGTTTGATATACTGCTTGCAAAAGGACTGCACATCAGAATGATTACTGCCTTACCATCAACCTCGACACGCAATGGGGTAGGGTAAAGCATACCATAAAGCAGGTCTATTTTCTTGAGTGAGGACTTGATGTCCAAAAACTTGTGGCGTGCCTCCTGAACTATTAGCGTGAAGTCCGTAAAAAACAGTTTGGAGCCCTGGTACTGCACCTGGCCCTGCTTGCTGGCCAACGGAAGAGCAGTGTCACGATCCACGACATTTAGTAGATGTGCCATTACAGGATGTGGAGAACAACATGGCTGACTAAGACGCATCTGCCGTAAGCTCCGGATGTTGAAGCTGTTCACAATCCGGCCTTTCCGCCCTTCAATGCTGCATTAAAGGTTTAAAGTTCTGCCATAACCCTAATACGAAATAGGTCGCACACTGCTCGTCATACCAGCAAATAGCCCCATAGAACTCTGAATAATGTAGTGGCAGCGGTGAGTACGCCTATGCCACGAGTATGTCACTATTATGCCATCCCTGGACACGTGTTTCGAGGTAATTGCCTCTCGTCAGCAGGGAGCAGGTAAGTATGTGGGGTGCCGAATAGACTGCCGAAATATCAAAGGTATAGTACCTCTCACGGCGCGCAGGTGCGGAACCAAGGCTCTTCAGCCTAAGTCGCTCGAGAGAGCTTAAATGCAAATACGAAATAGGTCGCACACTGCTCGTCATACCAGCAAATAGCCCCATAGAACTCTGAATAATGTAGTGGCAGAGGTGAGTACGCCTATGCCACGAGTATGTCACTATTATGCCATCCCTGGACACGTGTTTCGAGGTAATTGCCTCTCGTCAGCAGGGAGCAGGTAAGTATGTGGGGTGCCGAATAGACTGCCAAAATATCAAAGGTATAGTACCTCTCACGGCGCGCAGGTGCGGAACCAAGGCTCGTCAGCCCAAGTCGCTCGAGAGAGCTTAAATGCAAATACGAAATAGGTCGCACACTGCTCGTCATACCAGCAAATAGCCCCATAGAACTCTGAATAATGTAGTGGCAGCGGTGAGTACGCCATGCCACGAGTATGTCACTATTATGCCATCCCTGGACACGTGTTTCGAGGTAATTGCCTCTCGTCAGCAGGGAGCAGGTAAGTATGTGGGGTGCCGAATAGACTGCCAAAATATCAAAGGTATAGTACCTCTCACGGCGCGCAGGTGCGGAACCAAGGCTCGTCAGCCCAAGTCGCTCGAGAGAGCTTAAATGCAAATACGAAATAGGTCGCACACTGCTTGTCATACCAGCAAATAGCCCCATAGAACTCTGAATAATGTAGTGGCAGCGGTGAGTACGCCTATGCCACGAGTATGTCACTATTATGCCATCCCTGGACACGTGTTTCGAGGTAATTGCCTCTCGTCAGCAGGGAGCAGGTAAGTATGTGGGGTGCCGAATAGACTGCCAAAATATCAAAGGTATAGTACCTCTCACGGCGCGCAGGTGCGGAACCAAGGCTCGTCAGCCCAAGTCGCTCGAGAGAGCTTAAATGCCATAACCCTGTTTTCTAACGAGCGCCTATTAAGAGCTAATAGCCCGGCAAGGGCCACAAGTGTGGGAAGCAGCGATGGATGCACTTTCACAAGAATTTGGCGACCAGTCTGTGCAACACCTAGCGGCAGGGTGGAGAAACTGAAACACTGGTCCCGGAGAGGTGCGGAGCTGATCCTGGCCATTGCAGATTGAGGCTCAGCACTCTGAGCCCAGCGATCAGGACTTTGCTTGTCCCTCTGGTCTGGATGAGGCTGCAGGACCGCTGACCGCCATGAGGTGGGCTGGCGGTGGAAAACCGCAGCTAGGGCCCTTCCTTACCATCGAGTGCTCCCCGGGGAGGTCCGGCTGAAGTGGTGCCATTGGAGGGCAAGGAGCACAAGTGTGCTGGTTCTCCCCCCGCCGGACTCATATATCGAGAATCCCTGGAGCGGCCTGCCCTCCTGAGGCGTCTCAAGACTGGGGCCAGGCCTGGATCCTAGAGGCTGCCTAACATCTGAATTTCCCGGAACACTGAGGTGGGTAATTGAGACACGTGGGTGCAGCGGCCTAGTGAAACCCGATCTGGTGCCTCCCGGGCTCCCCACCCTTTTCTTCCCTCCCTCGCCGAGTACAGGCACCAGGGCAGCCCATGGCAGAAGCCGGCACCCCTGGTACCCCCCGTGTTGAGACTGTCCCTGACTCTGCAGGGAAGTGGTTGGCTGAGAAAGAGGCTGCGCACCGTATGAAGGGATTGCCCGATGCCCTGGCGTGAGTAACTGATTGCCACCGACCTTCAGAACATCTTTGAGGGAGCTGACGACGAAACTGGGATATCTACCCCTCCCCCATATTTGCCTCAATCGTATACCTCAAGACACCCATCTGAACAGAGGCAGCCTACCCAGCAGCTGATGGTCGGTGAGATATGTGTCTGGGGGAGATGGAAGGGGGGGTCGCCACAGCCTCCACTACCGGACAGACACACCTATCACCTTGAAAGTCCCTCACTGCAGGGGCTTAGGACTGAACTGCATATAAGATCCCATTCATCTGCTGTGCTGCGCTGGGCGGCGGCCCATTCTGGCTTGCTGGGAGTCCCCTTTCCTCTCTCTACAACGGACTGGACCTACCTCTACTTGGCTGGACGAGGGTCACTATCTACGTGATTGCTAATCAAGGAGACTTGCCACAAACAAGGTCAAGGATAAGGATCCTAAACAGCCTCTGATGTGCTGCGACTACTGCCAGGCATTTTGTGGAAATGTGGATTTTCCTGATCAGTTATGTCCCCTATCTTGGACCCCAACGGTTCTACATGCATGTTACAAGTACATGTATGTTCCCTCCAGTTCCAGTTTCTAAGACGCAAACATATGTGTGTCTACCGTCAACATGTTCTCTGTCAGATCCGCCATCAATGGGCTGGATATTCGATTCCTAAGTATGAAAGGCCACCGACTTTATATGGCTAAGTTACTCCATTTTTACAGTTCAGGCAAGTAGGCCCGATTCTGTCCTAAAGCCTTTCCCTGCTCTCTGTCTCTGACAGCTTCAGCTTGAGCTCGCATCTGTATCCATGAACTTTGTCCTACTCCCTGTGCAGCTAACGGTGCCTGCCTCGGCCAGTTTTCGCCTGTCTGCCAAGAAGCTGTATTTCACCTTCGAATTATCTATTTTGCTCTCCAGCCGATGCATTCCTGTCCAGTGATTTAGGTAAACATTTCCTTTAGCTCACAAGCAAAGGACTCAGCCTTTCCGTCCTCCTGCAAGTGATTCATAGCCCTGTTGCCATGGAAAGTTTTCTGCCCCTCGCATCTCATATAGACACTTAGACGCTTGTACACGTACACAGTCAGTATAGAATAGATTCTGTCCGAGAGTCTCTTCCTTGTGGATAACATAGTTCTTTAAACATAGGATGTTAGATATGATTTGGGATTAGGTTGACTTGACCCCAGACTTCTCGTCTCCACATGTAGAGCTAAATGTCAAGTCCCCTTCACCCCCTAGTTGCACGTCAATTACACGTCATGCTGCCGCGCGCGCATCTATGCCAAGTATTATCTTATAGATCCACCTATGTCTGATAATTCTAACCAATCATGTTTCTTTTATTCCTTATTACGCCTAGTTTCGATTATGTCACTGTTTTGTCACTTCTCTTATCAAATGTTACGCCTTCTACATTCGTTTCATTGTAATGTACTTATTATAAAAATACATGTCTGTTAATAAATTATTTGTACTTCACTTCCTGAACCCTCGTGGTGACGGAACCTGAGGGCCGCGACTCGAGTCGGCCATTTTGAATGGAATAAAGCCCACTTAGAAAACCTCTTATACCACGGATTCTGCCTCTTGTTATTTTGAGCTATTTACTTTATTTTAAGATTCCGTATGAAATTCAGTCCGGTAATATTTATTTTATTTACCACATAATGGCGCCCGAACAGGGACACTTTCTCATCTCACGCGCCGGCGGTGCGTTGCAGGCCCGGTCTCCTGCCACAGCTGGACGGACCATAAACGCGTACCAGCAGGATTTCCTGTAAGCTCCCTCCGGTCAAGCGGGGGCGACTGAGGCTGCGATCAACCCAGACGAGGCGGTGAGAAGTGCGAAGTATCCCGACCAGAGCCTAGCTGAGAGAGCAAGATCCGAGGTATACAGAGGCCCACCAGGTTTTCCGAAATCCCGACGTCCAGAGGGTCCGATGTCCGCAGTTATCGAGTCCTGTCCATTCTCTGAGGCCTTCCGTTTCAAGGAGCTACTCGGTGAGTACCATCGCCGGGGAGGCGTGTTGACGCGCACATAGGTTGTGCCGGTCAAGACGGATTTGGGTACACAAATCCGGTCTGCACTGTTTAGCAGTGTATATGTACTGTTTAGCAGTATATCAAGTATTCCGAAGTATTCAGTTATTGTCAAGAATTCAGCGTGGTGATTAGTTAGGCAGACTGTCATCATTGTCGATCATTGTTATAATGTTTAATGTTTAATGTTTAAAGTATTCAGAAAATGTCTTGCATATTGTGGTATGAATGACTGTTTATTGTTCACTGTTCGTTATTGTGTTTCTCGTATTAAGTAAGTTCAAGAGTAAGTATCAGATCAGTTGTCAATATGCCGCTCTTCTCGAAGTTAAGACAGATTACTACCAGAAAAGGGGTGCTTGAAGAAGCAGTTCCTATTCCTCCTAGAGACACTCCAGGACATTTCATGTACCATAAGCATGGCTTAGATGCCATATTGTTTCTTGATCTATGGGTAGATTATACCAAAGGATTACCGGAAAGTCAAAGGTGGCCCATAGCGGGAACCTGGGATGCAGAGTGCATCATGAAAGTGGAGGAAGAGTTATGGAAAAGAAGGGTCAGACAGTCACAGAAAGACGCTGTTGAGTTATGGCGTAAAGAATCTCATAGACGAACAGAAAAAGCACGTAGACAAGAAGAGAGGAGTAAAGAAAGTTCAAATAAAGTTCAAGAAAATCTATTAATTGAGGAAGGTATCCGAGTGAAATCAGAACAAGTGAATAGACAAAGAAATGCTCTTATGAATGGTATGTATCCCCTTCTAGCCGAAGGACTACCTAAGGCTGTTACAGAGATGCCAAAAGACTTGCCACCCCCATTATTTCCAATTAAGGTACATCCAAAGGGGCATCCCAGAACCGCAGAAGATGTTTTTCTTTCCTCATATCTAGACGATGCAGCTCCCGAGTATGCTAACGCCACACCACATAGACCGTCTGGCGGAGGGGTTCAACGTCAGGATCAGGTATCTGTCCCCGTGCAACAGCAAGTCCCGATACAAGCTTCGGCAAGCACATCTGTTTCCGCATCTGTCTCCGCAGTCGACTCTACAGAGGTATCGACACCCATAGTTGCTGTGTCACGTTCAACGAATCCATTCACACCCGACGCCCCAGATGGGGCCACGGGAGGTGCTAGCAGTACCTTTACACCACCCAGAATAAATAAACTTGTTTTTCAAGAGTCAGCGCATTCACGTACACCTAAATTCGTAAGTGAACGTACGCTTAAGGAACTCCTTGTAAATTGTAGATATGACCCAGTGGTTGGTAAAGAGGACGAAATGGTCCTGGCATCATTACGTATCAGGCGAGCCGCAGAGTATTTAGCAAGGTTACCAGGGATGACTACGCATCTGGATAACATATATCATTTTGTTCAAACAGGACGAGATCCAGGATGTATTAACAGAGCTATGGAATTCCAGAAAGTAGAGATACAGGGGGAACTGTTACGTTTCCTCATAAACTGTGTAATCAGAAATCAAGATCGTCCGGGGGTAGACCCGAATGCAATGCTTATTCTTACAAGATGGAGTCAGAATATATCAGAAGGGAGACACGATAAGCAAAATTGTATAATAGCCATGTGCCGAAAAATACGTAAAGAAATAGAGCGTATTCATGAAGAGAGATTGGGAACAGACGAGTTTGAGCAAGATGAAGTGTCCGAATCAGGGAACTCCGCAAGACAGTCAGAGACCATAGCCTATGTAGGCAAAGGAAGATACTGTGAAAATACTAGATGTTTTTCTGATCCCATACACTCTGTATGTCCAAATAATAGCAGAACGTATCCGACGCCTGTAATAAATCTGAAATCTCCTGAACATTCGTTTCAAGCCGCAGATAAAATACTACGAGAACGAAGAGGTTACCACCTCCTCGATTCCATGGATGAGCAAGAATTAGCCAGATCAGCCGTTCACTGGATTGACAGTCCTGAAAAATACGGTGATGAGACCGTAGCACACACGTTTTTTAACCTCAGTACAGATGAACAACGTTTAGCTGGAATATATATGATTCAGCAACTCCTCATATTATATAAGAGCCAACATGCTGACCCTGGTCCTTTACCTGATATATTAACGGAACTACTCACGAACAGATGGAGAGGTTCTAGTAACAAGCTAATTAAAGAGATATTAGTGTCACGTAAGCAGTACGTCCTTTTTGTAAATCCAGATTCTCTCTCCTTGCCCCCCAGAGAAAGAGCACCGTACTACATGGATAGACAAAATCCTTTACGGGAAGTGCACCCAATAAAAGGCGAAGACAATGAGTTTCACCGTGTATTTGTTTACACACCCATATCAAAAATGGAATTATTAGAAATGAAGAAAGTAGTACCTAGTCATGACAAAGACCCAGCGGGTTTCCACCGAGAAATTAAAGACATGTTACTGATGGGAGAGTACACCTTTCCTGATATTATGACGATATTAAAGGTGCTTTTGCCTGCTGGCATATATGAAAAACTGAAAGAAAAAGAGTGGGAAGTGGGAGACCAAAAGATAGACTGGACAGCATTAGCAGAGGAAGAAAGGAGCCGAACTGCAGGTTCGGGGCTCGGGGATAAAGTTAAACTATTACCAGGTTTACTAGTACAGGTACTGCCACGTTTATTAACTACAAAAAAGGAAGATTGGGGTGCAATCACAGCCTGTAAACAAAAGCAAGATGAAGACACAAGCGATTATTATGCTCGATTTGAAAAATGTTTTGGTATAAATAGTGGCATAAAAGCAAGTAGTGACTCATATCCACATTTATTTGTGACAAAATTAGTGGAAAATGCATTGCCTCCAGTGAAGAATAGAATATTGAAATTCGAGAGTACCTGGCAAAGTAACACTCCGTCGCAAATGCTACAAATGTTACAGTATCATCACAATAGAATTAGGGATGAACAAGAACACGAGCATAGACGCATGAAGGATACAAAAATGAAAATGCTAGTTTCTCAGACAGTACCAGCAGATGGTCACAAAAAGGGTGTGACACATTCTGGTGATTCTGCAGTTCCTGTAAAAGGAACCTGCAATTACTGTAAACAACTAGGCCATTATGTACATGATTGTCAAGTCCTGAAACGTAATATAGCTACAGGTATTGCAAAAGAGAGACCACGATTAGTTAGACAAGAGCAGAATGAACAAGGAGCTATGCAGCATGGACAGTCCATGCCAGTTCAGCAACAGTCTATGCCAGCCTCACAGCAACCCATACAGTTTGTGCCAGCTGCACCACCGTTGCCTGCTACTGCCACACAAACCACAACACGACAAATGTATCAGACTGCACAGTATGAATACCCTGAGTATCAGCGTTACGCATGAACCAGCCTAGAGAGGGAAGTTGACTTACCGCTTATCGAGATTCCGGTAGATCAAGAAGGACCTTATGTACATAGTGAATTATTAGGTCAAGATAGAAAATTCTTACTCGATACAGGGGCAAGTCGAACAACCATAAAACGTAGTGAAGTTCCAGGGGCACCCCTCTCAGGCTCTCAAAATGTTTCCCTTGGTTTTTCAGGAAAACCTATTGTTAATGAAGTATCACAGCCTCTACCACTTACGATAGGACCTTTGACACGAACTACAGATTTATTGCTTACTAAATCATGCCCAGAAAATCTGTTAGGAATTAAAACTCTGAAAGCACTAGGAGCCATAATATGTTGTTCTCCGGAAGGAGTAAGGTTGTTTTTGCGTGATTTTAAAGGTCACTATGTGTCTAGAGACATGGATCCCCGACTACAGACTTTACCAGTACATCTATGGGCACAAGGCCCTACGGATGTTGGCTGCATGAACATTACACCCTATCGAGTTACATTGAAAGCAGGAGTGGTACTACCACGAATGCGACAATACAAGTTACCGCATGATGCTGTAGTGGCTTTGTTGAAAATCATTGATGAGCTAATTGCCCAGGGAGTAGTTGTAGAAACAGACTCCAATGTATGTAATTCACCGATAATTCCGATTCTTAAACGAACTGATCCTACTGCTCCGCCAGTATACCGATTGGTTATTGATTTGCGTGAACTGAACAAGTGTATTGTACCACAATTCCCTGTGGTCCCTGATATATCATCATTGTTGACAGCAATTGATTCCGAAGCAACATTTTTTACTGTAATTGATCTCAAGAATGCCTTTTTCAGCGTCCCAATAGATCCGGAAAGCCAATACTTGTTCGGATTCAGTTTAAATGGGCGCAGCTTTAAATTCTCACGCGCTCCTCAAGGATTTACAGAAAGCCCCAGCATCTACAGCCAAGCACTGAAACGAGAACTTGACAGTATCCACATGCCAGTCAATACTGCACTGCTTCAATATGTCGATGATCTGCTGATCACCGCGAGAAGCGAGCCAGAATGTGAAAAAGCTTCTCTGACAGTTTTACATTTCCTAGCCGACAAGGGGCACAAGGTGTCCCCTTCTAAGCTGCAATTCTGTGTTCAGCGAGTTATTTATCTTGGTCACTCGCTGTCCAAGGAGGGAAGGCAGCTTACACCAGATCGCATCCAGTTAATTGCTAACATGTCAATACCCCAGACACAAAAGGAGGTGCGGGCTTTCATAGGCCTCACTTCATATTGTAGGCAGTGGATCCCTCAGTACGCATTTCTAGCAAAACCACTCATTCAGTTAACCACACAGGAGGCAGCCACATCGACTGTTCTCCCTTGGACTCAGGAACATACACAAGCTTTTGAAAGCCTAAAGGAAGCTTTATGTCAAGCACCTGTTTTAGCAACACCATGTTATAACAAACATTTTACACTCTTTGTTACAGAACGCGAAGGTACTGCCTTGTCAGTACTCACTCAGGATCAAGCAGGATCACGCAAGCCATGTGCTTATTTCTCCAGTACATTAGATCCCGTAGCTCAGGCTTTGCCTGCATGCCTGAAATCAGTGGCAGCGACAGCTTTAGCAATCAGACAAAGCGATGCCATAGTATTAGGACACCCATTGACAGTTCAAGTACCACATGCAGTAGAGGTTCTTGTGAACCGAACACAAACACAACACTTGACCATAGCAAGACTTACCGGTTATGAACTGACATTGTTTCAACCACACATAGAGATCCGACGGTGTAATACATTGAATCCTGCTACACTATTACCTGTAATTGGAACAGACCCACTAGCTCATGATTGTGTTGAAATCATTGAAATAAAGACGAAACCTAGACAAGACTTGACAGACGTTCCATTGTTAGATCCAGACCTGACGTTGTATGTAGACGGATCATGCATGAGAGCAAGTACAGGAGATTTAGTGGCCGCGTATGCAGTCACAACAGACACTGAGGTTATTGAGACACATTGTATAGATACTCTGTCAGCCCAAGCAGCAGAACTTATTGCTCTAACGCAAGCCTGTATTCAAGCCACAAATAAGAAAGTTAATGTATACACTGACTCACGTTATGCATTCGGAGTTGTACACGACTTCGGCGTGCTGTGGCGAGAGAGAGGTTATCTAACGTCCCATGGTGCCCACATTCAGCACGGGCCCCTCATTCATGCTTTGTTAGACGCAATACATCTACCCACTGCTATATCGATTATGAAATGTAAAGCACACACGAAGGTTACTGATACCATTTCTCAAGGCAATGATTTAGCTGACAGAACAGCTAAACAGACTGCTCAGAATCGCACATTAGACATGACAAAGCCAATAGTTCAGACCCCAACACAGTGTATGACAATTAAGTATCCCACACTTGACGTAATTGACATACAGACACATGCCACAGCAGAAGAAATAAAGAAGTGGACTGAACTAGGAGGGATCCAGACAGATCAAGGATGGATGACGAAGGAGAAATCTGTATGGTTTCTCCCTGATTCCATGGTTCAAGCCATTATAGCTACAGTTCACAGTCCAGCACATTTAGGAGAGAAGGCTATGCTAGACAGCATTCAGCACATTTGGTTCAACAAACATTTACGAGCAGCAGCTAAACAAAAAGTTCGTACCTGTATGATATGTTGTCAGTTTAATCCAGGAAAGAGTGTTCCCGTAGAGCAGGGTGGATTTCAGCCTCCTGACCATCCTTTTGAAGTCCTCCAGATGGATTATATTCAGATGGAACGTTGTCGAGGATTCAAATATGTTCTCGTAGTTGTCTGCGCTCTCTCCCGTTGGACAGAGGCGTATCCCGTATCAGATTACACTGCCCCGACTACTGCCAAGCAGCTAGTTCGAGAATTCTTCCCACGGTACGGTTTACCACGTGTTGTATATTCAGATAACGGTCAGCCTTTCTCCTCCGAATTAATGAAACATGTCTCACTCTTGTTGGGATATCAGTGGAAATTCCACTGTGTCCGACACCCCGAGGCAGCAGGTCTCGTAGAAAGACATAACCAGACACTGAAAATCAGACTGTCCAAAATATGTAGAGAGAAAGGTGTCGACTGGATAGTAGCATTACCAGTTGCACTCTTTTACATGAGAATGGTAGCACACTCTAGAACAGGGCTATCCCCGTATGAGGTGGTCTTTGGTAGACCACCGAATATGTGGGGGACGCCTATACCACGTAAAATAACTGATGTTGACTGTAATATGCTGACAGATTACCTGGCTTCCTTGATGTCTGCACTACAATCTTCTCGTTCACAGGTAGCTGCAGCCTTTCCCGACAACACTGAGGCGAAACCCCATGACGTTGTTCCGGGTAATCTTGTCTTTGTGAGAAACTTCGACAGGAAAAGTCAATTGGAGCCCAGGTGGAAAGCACCCAAGTTGGTCCTGTTGACCACAAGAACAGCCGTGAAGATCGAGGGACGAAAAGGGTGGATTCATTCAAGTCACGTCAAAAAATTTCATGGACTACCTTCAGATATAGACACTGTGCCCTGCACTCCCTCACAGACTGATTCAAAACTTCCTTTTGTTGAACAGAATGACTCTCAGTGCTATAAATTAAAGCTTAGGCCCAAACAGTCGAGCAATTTGATTGTTTAAGTCCTCTCCAAGGTGAAGCGGTTGAATTGTCTCCGACATGTATCCCTTGGACCTGAGTAGAGAAAAATACCCGAGAAATGTTGAAACGACAGGCGTATTGTAAATCACTGCGTAGCTACTGTATGAGGACATTATTAATTTTGTTTCTATTGAGTATTTTAGTAATTATTACGAGTGTGATTTTGCACATATATCATCCTATCTCTAGACATGTTTATAATGTTGCTGCAGAACATTCTTTTAGTGACCTACCGCCACATGAATTATCTTATAGACTTGCGCTGCGCAATAACACATTTATTAGTATGTTACATCATTCCCATCAGACTAGTAATGCGACCAATTGTTGGGTGTGTGGCCGACTCCCTCCCTATCAGAATAACAAAGGAGTTCTGCCTTTCTTTCCACATCCATTCACACACAATGGCTCCTGTGGAGCATGGTTTAGTTTATTAAATTCCATAGACCCAGACACAGCAGTTTATCAACAACATTGGATATGGGGAAATCTGAATCTAGTTTTATTCAAAGTCTGTCACCCTAATAAGGAGGGTCACCCCAGTAGAACAGGAACTGATTTAGAAAATGAAGTGTATAAATTAGGTAATTTTACGCCTAATCTTATGATTCTGAATGTCAAATCCGAAGTTGAACTAATTCTGCCCACTATGTCAGTATTTCCAGTTAAGGGTGAATTATGTGTAAGAAAAGTTGGTTCCATACATATGGGCCATAGCCAATGCGTTACTACAGTAGAATATAGTGATCAAGGTAAATCTTCATTTAGAGCTTCTCGCCATTCTTACTTTATATGTGGTCAGACGGCATATATGCGTCTGCCTCTAGATTGGGATGGTACCTGTTACATAGCATTCCTTTTGCCACCTGTTTTCCTAGCTCCCCCTGATTATTATCGAGATGTTCATTTAGTACACAATAGAGAGCGAAGAGATCTCCCAGTTGTCGATTATACTGAGACGGCATGGGACAAGTATGTAGATTTCAATAAAGGTATCTTTCCCTATATAGGTACAATATCAAATAGTAAGCTGATACGCAGACTCACCAAGACTCTTGAAGCTGTAGTAAACGAGACTATAGCCGCCCTAGGCAATCTGACAGAGGAACAATCAGTGATGAGAATTGTTGTTCTCCAGAATCGTCTTGTCCTTGACGTCATCCTGGCCGATAGGGGCGGAGCTTGCAGGGTCATCGGATCCAGCTGCTGCATATTCATACCAGAAAATTCGCCATCTGTATATAAAGCTATAACACGCCTTCATAAGATTGTAAGCCAGATACACGAGAATCCAGGCACTTGGACGTGGTCCGGGTGGTTTTGGAGTGTGATATCAGCCTGGGGATGGAGAGTTTTATCCTTCCTAGGTATTGGCCTTCTTATGCTCTTCAGTTGTTGTTTATGCCTGCAAGGTGGACCAGCGATTTGTGGTCTGTGTGCCACATCATGCATTCCACATCACAGGTCCCGTTCAGAATGCCGGAAGGAAGAAGAAATGATGCTCCATGAGCAAATCAATGGAATGATGAAGATTGATGTCTCGTGAAGGGCAAGAAGGGGACAAGGAGGGAATGTGGAAATGTGGATTTTCCTGATCAGTTATGTCCCCTATCTTGGACCCCAACGGTTCTACATGCATGTTACAAGTACATGTATGTTCCCTCCAGTTCCAGTTTCTAAGACGCAAACATATGTGTGTCTACCGTCAACATGTTCTCTGTCAGATCCGCCATCAATGGGCTGGATATTCGATTCCTAAGTATGAAAGGCCACCGACTTTATATGGCTAAGTTACTCCATTTTTACAGTTCAGGCAAGTAGGCCCGATTCTGTCCTAAAGCCTTTCCCTGCTCTCTGTCTCTGACAGCTTCAGCTTGAGCTCGCATCTGTATCCATGAACTTTGTCCTACTCCCTGTGCAGCTAACGGTGCCTGCCTCGGCCAGTTTTCGCCTGTCTGCCAAGAAGCTGTATTTCACCTTCGAATTATCTATTTTGCTCTCCAGCCGATGCATTCCTGTCCAGTGATTTAGGTAAACATTTCCTTTAGCTCACAAGCAAAGGACTCAGCCTTTCCGTCCTCCTGCAAGTGATTCATAGCCCTGTTGCCATGGAAAGTTTTCTGCCCCTCGCATCTCATATAGACACTTAGACGCTTGTACACGTACACAGTCAGTATAGAATAGATTCTGTCCGAGAGTCTCTTCCTTGTGGATAACATAGTTCTTTAAACATAGGATGTTAGATATGATTTGGGATTAGGTTGACTTGACCCCAGACTTCTCGTCTCCACATGTAGAGCTAAATGTCAAGTCCCCTTCACCCCCTAGTTGCACGTCAATTACACGTCATGCTGCCGCGCGCGCATCTATGCCAAGTATTATCTTATAGATCCACCTATGTCTGATAATTCTAACCAATCATGTTTCTTTTATTCCTTATTACGCCTAGTTTCGATTATGTCACTGTTTTGTCACTTCTCTTATCAAATGTTACGCCTTCTACATTCGTTTCATTGTAATGTACTTATTATAAAAATACATGTCTGTTAATAAATTATTTGTACTTCACTTCCTGAACCCTCGTGGTGACGGAACCTGAGGGCCGCGACTCGAGTCGGCCATTTTGAATGGAATAAAGCCCACTTAGAAAACCTCTTATACCACGGATTCTGCCTCTTGTTATTTTGAGCTATTTACTTTATTTTAAGATTCCGTATGAAATTCAGTCCGGTAATATTTATTTTATTTACCACAATTTGATAAATAACCTGGGAGCAGTGGTGACTCCAAATGGCAGTTCTTTGACTTGGTATTGATGACCCGCTATCATGAAACTGAGGTATTTTGACACAAACACAGTTCGAGTATTTTTTTATATGATCTTCTTTGTCAACAGTTTCTCACGAGGTATGTTCTTCACTTTGTTTAGTTGTTCTTGTAGAAGATCTGTTGGGTATCCTCTTTGCACATAATTCTTTGTTTGTTGCTGTCATGTTTCCTTACAAGTTTCTTCTGTAGATGAAATTCGGCGAGTTCTTAAAAATTGGGACACGGGTAAATTTTTAATTAAGGACGGTGGATGAAAACTGTTATACAGTAAAGCGTTGTTTTTATCTGTGGGTTTTTTAAAAACGCTGGTGTTGATTTGCCCCATTTCAATATCAATCCAAACATCCAAAAAAGAGAGTGCCTTTTTACTGATTGTATGTGTAAATTGTATTCTGGGATCAATTAGGTTGAGTGTGTGTATGTTGTTTGTTAGTGCTGTCTCTGATTTCTTCCAAATGAGGAAAATGTCGTCAATGTATCGACGAAAAAATACTAGAACTGTGTTTGTGTCCAAATATTCCACAACATCGCTTGCTATCAAAACAATTATATGTAAAAGGTGGGATCTACTGGAGTCTGAAATGGACTTTAACGGAGTATTCGGTGAAAAACCATTGTTTGCATACACTCAAGCACACAATCTGAAAGAAACATTATCAAAAAAGAGAAAATTCATCTCAACTACGGAACCGACAAATCTGAAAGGAGGCACATTTAAGTGCTGGAATTGCATTCATTGCAATAATGCAATTCCAGGGGATACGCTACTGCACCCCCGTACCGGTGCTAAAATCAAGATCCTCGACAGGACGACTTGCAATTCTGAAAATGTGGTATACACAATAAAATGCCCATGTGGACTTCTATATGTGGGTAAAACGGAAAGAAAAATGAAAATAAGATTGACAGAACACAAAAGTAAAATTCGTACGAAGAATTCTACATCGAGCCTAGCAACACATTGGGAAGAACAGTGCCACCAAATAGCACAACTCAAATTCCAAATCATAGAGGAAGTGCCAAAATATCCAGATAGAGATAATTCGAAACATCTTCTACAGAGGGAAGTTTTTTGGATCAAAAAATTACAGACCATGACACCATATGGTCTTAATGATAAATTGGAAATGGCTTGTTTTTTATAAATACACGTATTCAAAATCTGAGTAATCACAAAAAGATCCATACGCGTTACTTTAGAAAAATCATTCACTTTCACTAAAATAATAGAAACATTGATCCCAGACCTAGATTAAAACATAAAATGTACTGATTGATCTGAAATGCACAATAATTTTGTCATTTTGCTTACAATATGTTTGTATGTTACTTTGAAGTGACAAAGATTGAAAGTCACGAGTTTTAACAGTGCCAAATGAGCAATAACTATTCACGTATATTTTATTATATGCTGGTGGTGGGCACCTTTTTTGTTATATTTTGGTGGTGGGCTCGAACCACGTTGACCATATTACATTTCAGAATTTCATGAAACATAGAGAGTCTAGCTAATAATTCATAATAACATCGGGCACCAAGCGTACTGCCGAATTTTCTGCTAATTTTGCTAGCGTCTTTTGAACAATGATTCGGCTTATTATACATTATATGACTTGTATTAGCAACTTAGTTCAAGTCTGTTTTTAGTGTTGATTACCAAAATTGAATGACCTAGGTACGTTCCACGTAGCTGTTTTCAAGTCCGCTTTTCATGTCTACAACGCGTGATGACGTTTAAATACAACACGGGAAGTCGTCCCAGGGTAATGGATGTTAACGCGGTTTTTTCATTATTCGGGAACGCGAGATTGATATCGAAGCTGATTCTTCGAGATTCTTGGTAAGTGATTAGCGACGCCATAGAGAGAGATAATGGTAGTAAATATCTGGATGTATATATTCTTTGACTCGGGTCTTTATATGTTTTTAGGTGACGCATAATATTGGGTTACCGGAGAATACAATTATTCAGTGAAACACACAGCTTGAATTTTTCTAAACGGTCGCGTTTAACTAACATTCATGCTCTTAATGAGGTGAGTTTATTTCTAGCTTTGTTATTCCAGCCTTGTCGATCTATTATTTTGTTGCGTGAATTATGCGTTATTAAGTTGGTACGTAAAATGACACTTTACGTCTTTAGATGTTCCGGAGAGGGGACGGAATTTTGAAACATTGATTACTCATACATATTGCTATCAGGTATGAGTTTGGTATTTATGAAAATGTAAATTCATCATTCTCTGATTGACGGTCTGGGTCAATAAGAATTTTGGTCATTGTCTACTTTTCTATTTTCATGCAGGGAAGGATTATTTAGTGACAGAAATAAAGTAAGTGAAAGCTATACACATTTAAGGTGATACAACACGATGGTGAAGGGAACATGATAATTGAAAAAGTTATTGCGAAAGTGCACCAACTGAGAACGGTCTCCTCTTTTCCAAGTCAAAAGTCAAAAGTTTTTATTTTTGTTACGGTACTCTTTCGAGGACCACAAAATAAATTATACATTATACTTTCCATTTAATACATTTTCAATGAGATTTTCAAAAACTTAAAAATTCTGTAACAGACGAATTCATTAGGAGGGCTTTTGCATAATAATAAAAAGTCTTTTGAGTTAACGATCCTACAGGACCGATAGATGGGCTTAAGACATGTTAACCTTGCGTTTACAATTTCTGCATTTGGACATATAAAAAGTAAGTGTTCCAAATTCTGGTTGCCCCCTTGACAGAGGGTACAAAAGGCAGAACTGTCAGGCCTCCAGGAGGAAGTAAAGGTTTGTACAGGAAGTGTTCCCAGGCGCAACATCATAATTGCACGCCTTGCACCATGTTGAAGTGTATACTCTAAATAAGGCTGGCATTGTTTGTATTCCTGGGAGGCTGCATAGATCTTATATGATGATAGTCTATTACAATGTAAGTGGTCAATCTCGTAGCTCAGTTTGGGAGTGAAATTTTTTAGAAAAAGTTTGAGTTGGGCTGGTGACCACGTAGACAAAATTTCCACACTAACTTTTGCAAGTTGTAGGGCCTCTCGCATATTTGTTAAGAAGGTAATATGGGTAGAGCTGATCTCGAATGTCTCTGTTTTTAATAAACTTCTTAGAGTGCCTTCTTTTGAATGAAGAAGGTTATAGGCCCACCTTATAATACTAGCTATGGCTGCAGCATATGCACTCGTGATGGTACATTCCAGTCTCAATGCTTGTACTGGGGTAGATGTAGAAATCTTCAGTAGTTTTTTCAATATTTTACCTTCTACTGAGTCCATATAGGTCCATTGTTTAAAAGGAATATATTCCGAGGCGTAAGACAGGACCGGTGTGATTTTGGCTCGATAGACTTGAATTAGTGCAGAGAAATGCGTTTGTCCAGTGGCCGAGTATAAGCGGGACAAAGCCCCAGCATGTAGGTCACTTTTCCTTTTCAGGTGATTGATTTGGTTGATGTTACTCATGTTTTGTGAGAAAATTCTGCCCAAATATGTATACTCCTTTACTTGTTCTAACTTCTCACCACCCAACTTCCATTCGTACCTTACCCTTTTCTTCTGGTTTGAAAAAGCAACCACTTTGGTTTTGTTTGTATTTGGAGTTAAAAATTTTTTTATAGAATACTTGTATAAAATATCTAAAAGATTTTGTAATCCGAACGGTGTTAGGTCAAACATGACTATATCGTCTGCGTACAGCAGGGAATGAATATATTCAGTGGCTATCTTAGGAGGAGTGCATATCCCTTGCTGCAATTGGGAAGGTAAGTCACTTAAATACAGTGAGAATAAAATTGGAGCCAAGAGGCACCCTTGTTTCAGGCCATTCGATGTTCGTATTATCTTCGATAGGCCCTTGTCACTCCCCATTTGGACACGGCACCAGGTGTCGCTGTGTAGGTTCACTATCAAATGTAATAGCTGCTCCGGAATGCCCATTCTTCTTAACTTTGACCACAGGGTCGGTCTGTCCACTCGATCGAAAGCTGTCGAGTAATCAATGAACGCTGCGTAAATAGTTTGTTTTTTCCCTGTTGCGTACTTATCTAAAATGGTTTGGAAGATTGCTACATTGTCAGTGACTGAGTGGTTTGGGCGAAATCCGGACTGAAATTTAGGGATTAGACCCGATGAGAAGGCCCAATTATTCAGCCTATCCAGGATTTCTGCTGCAAAAATCTTCCCGGCAGCGTCCATGAGGGCAATTTGCCTATAGTTTCCCGGTATGTTTCTTTTTCCTTTTTTGTAAATCGGGATTATAATACTTCCTTTCCAGGAGTTTGGCATTTGACCACTGTCGAATATATAGTTAAATAGCGGCGAGAGCACCAGTCCCCACTCTTTGTGTTCAGTTTGGTAGACCTTAATAGGTATCTGATCGGGGCCAGATGCACCCGTGCTCCTTGCCTTCCTGATATTCGTAGAGACTGACACTGCCGATGTTTTATTGATCTTAGTATCATTAGTTTCCACAATTTGTTCTCCCGCCTCTTCATTTTTAATAGACTTATTCTGTTTATATAGCTCACGAAGGTAAATATCCCAGTTTTCTTCTGAAACAGGAGTTGCCTCCAGCTTTTTTTTGGATCCCGTCATTTTTGCAATCAGTGACCAATATTTGCGCTGGTTGTTTTGTTTAGCTGCTTGTTGGATTTCAGTCCAATTGAAGTCCTGTTTCAGTTTTTTCTGTGATTTGATTCTTTAATCTATTGATTTCCTTTTTGTTTGCTGACGAGAAGTTCAGATACTGGGCGCGTATCAGCCTATTGAGTTGTTTTACGACTGGTTGGTTCCAGTTTTTATTCTTATTTCTCCATTTACTTTTTACTGATCTGTTGTGTTCTAACTTACTTTGTAGAGCTTGTTTAAGGTTATTCGTTAATTGTTCGAAATTCTTTATAGGGTCATCTGAATATATGTTAGTCAATATATTGGTTTCGGAAATTAATAGCCTCAGATAGTCCAGATTTTCTGTCCCCCAATAAACGCGACACCTTGTTATGTTTACTTCCGTTTTTGTTGTAAGAAATATTGGCCGGTTATAAGAAGAGGACTGTGCAATCCAATGGGTAGAAAGGTTTAGAAGAGCATGATCACTTTCTTCATTGAATATTATTGAGAGTTGAATCATTTGTTCTTTTTCTTCGATCCCGCATATAAAATAATCCAGGGTAGAGGGAGATCCATTTCCTTGCCGTGTGTATGTTGCTGGTATGTCACCGTTGATGTTACCGTTTAATATAGTCCCATTAATGCTGGAGAGAAAAGATAATAGTGCGCGTCCTCTCTTATCTGATTTAGATCCTTTTGGGAATTCAGGGAGTGATGTTTCCAAAGATTCCTCTTTGAAAAGACGAGCCCATTTCTTTATCTCACAGTTTGAAATTTTAGCGTTCAAATCCCCCATTATGAGATATGGCAAGTGAGATTGATCTTCAATGATATGGGTGATAATCTCCATTAGGCGGTCAAACAGCAAATCATTATTATTACTGGGAGGTGCGTAGATATTGAAAAGTAATATTTTTTCAAGTTTGGCTGACGCTTGAGTTCTGAGGGATACTTTTAAACATTGTAGATTGTCTATGTTTGTATCGATTATTTCCTGTGACCAAGAGTGATCTTCTTTTAATAATATTGCCAGACCACCCTTGGCGTGTCCCCTTCTAGATCTTTTTGCCAACGTTTCATATACATAGTATCCTTTTTGGGTAAAGGTATTAATTAACCATGTTTCCTGGAGGGCAATGATATCAGGGGAGTTTTTGATTGCATGTTTCATTTTTAAATCAGTTTTCCCTGCCAAGTTCCAGGACAATAACGTTAGACCTTTGCTAAACTTGGTGTTGTTGTAAATTCACCGTTTTTTTGCTGTTTAAGGTTTCTGATAACCATGCCCACGATTTTATTGAGTTCTCAGTGTTACTAGAGCTTGAATTCCGGGACCATACTGACCTCTCTCCTTGAATTACTTGTATTTTGAGTGAATCTTTCCTCATAATATTTGATGCTGAATCTCCCCAATTAAAACTATTGTTTTCATTTCTTCTATTGGTTTGTCCTAATGTACCTTTGTTTAGGTTGTTGATTCTAGGATCTTCCACCGAGATTACATCATAGCCATTTTTGTGAAGAATTTCCTTCTCTCTGATTATTATTCCAGGCAAAACTGGGGAATAAAAGGATACCTGTACTAGTTTGTTATTTTCTTTTATTGGGAAGAGTACTAGGTCGATTTCTTTACTTGTCAGAGAGTTCAGAGATGGTATTTCTTGTAAGAGATTGATTATTCTACCACGATTAAACGGCTCCTTATCTGAGGGAAATAGCTCTTCGATTGTTATGTGTTTAGATGGAATTACTTCCCATGATTGAGATTTATTATCATGTAGTTCTTTTATATCCTTGATATTTTGCGTTGTTGATCTGTTTTCTATCGGAGGACAAAATACGTCTACTTTTGGGTTTAAGGGTTTTTCTGATGGTATTTTTTGAGTTTCTGGAGAGGTCACCAAGGTTACGTGAGTGAATTTTTGGAATTTAAGCTTATTCCCTTTTTTCCTCTGTATTCTCCTCAAGGGTTTTCTCTTCTTCTTCCCCCTTACTTTTTCCCTAGTGTTCCTTTTTTCAGACTGTCCTCCTTGGCTGAAATCCTGTTCGGCAGTAACTCCCGATATTTCTGCTTTATTTTCCCCGATAATCTGATCACGATTATTATCGGATACTTTATTCAAAAAGATAGGATAATGTTTAGTTTTGTTTTCGGTGATGGTTTCCAATTCTTCTTTGAACAGTTTTTTAAGTGAATATGTAATAAGAGGTTTTTCCTTATTTCTTAGTCCCTTAGTTTTAGTCTTAATTATTAGTACGTCGTTCGTTTGCGTGCTTGCTTCCTGTTGTTTTGGGGTAGCACTTCCGTTTTTATGAAAATCATCTATTTGTTGTGATTCGACTTCTCCGGGTTGTTTTGGTGGGACTTTAGTTAGATCTTTTTTCTTTTTTTCTTCAACCAGGAATTTGAGTATTCCTATTTGTACGTCTAAAGTATCATCCGAATTAGCTAAAATTTGACCAAGATGAGTTAGTACTGATTCCAATATTTCTTGCAATGAGAAAAGTGCTGTTGACAGGGGAGAGGCAGCATTTACAAGATTTGGATTTATAAAATTAGGGTCTGATAGGCTGGCCAGATTAGAATAAAGGTTAGGCGATTTTTCTGGTGAACTGGTTAGTGGATGTTTTTGACTTAGCAATATTTCTGTTTTTTCTTCTTTGGTATTCGTGTTATGATTTACAGATACATCGAAGAATAAGTCGTTGTCCTGGTTTTTTATAGGTGTTATAGATGTTATTTGAGACGTATCTGGGAATGATTTTTGACATTCTTCCGAGAGAGAGAAATTTGCCAAATTACTTTCAGTTGTTATTTGACCTTGTTTATTGGGTTTCTGATCTGAGAAATGTAACGAATCATGATCAACCTTATTTATTAAAGGATCCAGCTTATTTTGATCATCAGTAGAATATGGAGAAAGATACTTTTTCTTTGAGAGGGTAGAGAAGTATTGTCTTATAGCTGGAGTACTTGATATTTGACCAGGTTTTAGTGATTTGTCAACAGATTTTCTTACAGCTGCATCTGTCCCCATACGCCTCATGTAGATTGTCCGTGAGCGTAGTTTTTTTAGAGCCCTCATACTTGGGACCGGAAATCTACTTTATAGTTTATGGTGGTCGCAGCAGGTTTTGTGTATTTGTAATAACTTTATCTTTATCTCACAATCTCAGTTGATCAGTAGGAAATGGGGGGTTTTTTGCACGTCGGTTTCAGAATTTGGTTGTGTAGTGTCCTCGTGTGCTGAACGTTAGTGGGATGGCCCGTCCCGTCCTCGGTCGTCCCCGGACGGCCACAGACGGCCCGCCCTTTGTCCGGGCTTCGTTCCGCGCTTGGTCCCGCGCGCGTCCCGCGACGCGGAAGGGTAATTGGTATTTCTACGTTTCGTCAGTGGGCGTGTCCGTGGGCGTGTCGCCTGGGGGAAGAGGAACCAGCTGATCCCAGCTTGGAATTCTGGTCCTCGCAGTCCCCCAGGTTAGGCGCGCTGTAGTTCTTCGCCCAGCCTCAACCCTTCTGACTCCAGCTGGGAGCGACAAGCAGAGCGTGCGGATTGCAGCTCACGCTCACACCAGCGAGTCAAGGGGAGGCGCGCCACGGAGCAACAAACAGAGACAGCGTCAGCTCAAGCACAGCAACTCAGGACACAGTTGGTGAGCAGAGGTAGATATCCCTCTCCAGGCACGAGTAGCAGCAGTTCACAAAAACCAGATAGCGGTGAGTGGCGCCCGCGAAGCGGGTGTCACGAATATTTGTCCTGCCTCGTCAGTGGGCGTGTCCGTGGGCGTGTCGCCTGGGGGAAGAGGAACCAGCTGATCCCAGCTTGGAATTCTGGTCCTCGCAGTCCCCCAGGTTAGGCGCGCTGTAGTTCTTCGCCCAGCCTCAACCCTTCTGACTCCAGCTGAGAGCGACAAGCAGAGCGTGCAGATTGCAGCTCACGCTCACACCAGCGAGTCAAGGGGAGGCGCGCCACGGAGCAACAAACAGAGACAGCGTCAGCTCAAGCACAGCAACTCAGGACACAGTTGGTGAGCAGAGGTAGAGATCCCTCTCCAGGCACGAGTAGCAGCAGTTCACAAAAACCAGATAGCGGTGAGTGGCGCCCGCGAAGCGGGTGTCACGAATATTTGTCCTGCCTCGTCAGTGGGCGTGTCCGTGGGCGTGTCGCCTGGGGGAAGAGGAACCAGCTGATCCCAGCTTGGAATTCTGGTCCTCGCAGTCCCCCAGGTTAGGCGCGCTGTAGTTCTTCGCCCAGCCTCAACCCTTCTGACTCCAGCTGGGAGCGACAAGCAGAGCGTGCGGATTGCAGCTCACGCTCACACCAGCGAGTCAAGGGGAGGCGCGCCACGGAGCAACAAACAGAGACAGCGTCAGCTCAAGCACAGCAACTCAGGACACAGTTGGTGAGCAGAGGTAGATATCCCTCTCCAGGCACGAGTAGCAGCAGTTCACAAAAACCAGATAGCGGTGAGTGGCGCCCGCGAAGCGGGTGTCACGAATATTTGTCCTGCCTCGTCAGTGGGCGTGTCCGTGGGCGTGTCGCCTGGGGGAAGAGGAACCAGCTGATCCCAGCTTGGAATTCTGGTCCTCGCAGTCCCCCAGGTTAGGCGCGCTGTAGTTCTTCGCCCAGCCTCAACCCTTCTGACTCCAGCTGGGAGCGACAAGCAGAGCGTGCGGATTGCAGCTCACGCTCACACCAGCGAGTCGAGGGGAGGCGCGCCACGGAGCAACAAACAGAGACAGCGTCAGCTCAAGCACAGCAACTCAGGACACAGTTGGTGAGCAGAGGTAGATATCCCTCTCCAGGCACGAGTAGCAGCAGTTCACAAAAACCAGATAGCGGTGAGTGGCCTCTTTTCCTTTTTTCTAGAAATACCCCTGACGAAGGGACTTCGTGTCCCGAAATGCATTGGATTCTGGCACCAGGGTTCTGGTACCACAGCAATTGTGATGATAAATTGTACAATGTAAGATATTAATGATGTGAAAGAGTGACATAGAAATATATGCCTGATTCACAAACATTGATTGTTGATTATGTTCATAACGCTAACATTGCAAATGTCAATTGAATAATAAATTGCATTGAATGCTAAAAAATTAACTAGCTGTGCAGATTGCTGTCCTGGTCACCACGTAGGGTCTAGGCCACTTTACTCATCAATGTATGCTTCACAACATGAGTACTTGGAAACTGACTAAATCTTCAGACTACTGCTAGGACAGTGCCTGGGTAAAACTTTTAAATTTTCAGTTCTGGCGCAGTGGTACTTGGTACTGCACTTTAGTGTCAAACCCTGACTCATTTTATCAATGCATAAGCAAAGACTAGCTTCTAATGCTACTAAAACTTGACAACATGACCGGTTTTAAAAGAGTTATCTGTCAGCAAATACACGATGTTACCAAATGTTCCTCTCACAATCCTTACCCAAATGCACACAGACTCACAGTGTGATTTTAGACAAGCAACACTATCCTAGGAGTTTACCAAAACTCATTCACTAGTCTAGAAGAGGTAAGGGTACAGCACACAATCTACATATTTAAGTACTGCACTTTAGTGTCAAAGCCTGACTCATTTTATCAATGCATAAGCAAAGACTGGCTTCTAATGCTACTAAAACTTGACAACATGACAGGTTTTAAAACAGTTATCTGTCAGAAAATACTTGATGTTACCAAATGCATCTCTCACAGTGGTTCCCAAATGCACACACACACAGTGTGATTCTAGACAAGCACCACTATCCCTAGGAGTTTACCAAAACGCATTCACTACAGAGAAGTGGTAAGGGAACTGCACACAATCTACATATTTCAGGACTGTACTTTTGTGTCAAAGCCTAACTCATTTAATCAAAGCAAAAGCAAAAACTGCCTTCTAATGCTACTAAAACTTGACAACAAGACAGGTTTTAAAACAGTTATCTGTCATCAAATACACAATGTTACCAAATGCTTCTCTCACAGTGGTTCCCAAATGCACACAGACTCACAGTGTGATTCTAGACAAGCAACACTATCCCTAGAAGCTTACCAAAACTCATTCACTACTGTGCAAGGGGTAAGGAGACTACACACAATCTACATATTAAAGTACAGCACATTAGTGTCAAAGCATGACTCATTTTATCAATGCATAAGCAAATACTGGCTTCTAATGCTACTAAAACTTGACCACATGACAGGATTTAAAACAGTTATCTGTCAGCAAATACACAATGTTACCAAATGCTTCTCTCACAGTGGTTCCCAAATGCACACAGACTCACTGTGTGATACTAGACAAACAACACTATCCCTTGCACTATACCAACACACATTTCTTCATCTAGAAGTAGTACTACATTTTAGTGTAGAAACATAACTAATTTCACAAATTCATAAACAATGACTGGTTTCTAATTCTACCAAAATATAAAAACAGCACAGTTATCTGTCTGCAAACACATGAAACACACAAATGCTTATCACAGAATGGTTTCTACATGCACACACACTGTCAACAAGATTGTAGAGAAAAAAAGTACTCCCTACACTTTAGCAGGAGAAATACATTAGTCTGATTAAAATCAAAATAGTCTACATACATCCCCTCACAATTAAATAACTCACCTCTCAAGTTGTTTTGTAGATTAAGAAGTATATCAGTCACACACCAGAAATCAGTCACACACCAGATGTTCTTATACAGAATCTCTGCACTGTGCACCTGTCACCAGAACCAAAGAATGGCAAATGTTCCCTCTCATTTCCCACACATAAACATGTAAACACCAAATCATATTCCTTCCCACATAAATTCAAAAGCAAACACATTTCTATTGGTTAAACATTTCAACCCTTTCCAAATTACATAAATTTGAACCCTTCCCCCAATCTGCCTTCTGCCTGTTACCATAGAAACAGGTCATGGAACACTGTACTGAGCACACAGGTCACAAGTTCAGCACACAATGTTGCTAATCAAGACAGCAAGTGTGCTTGGCTTTTCAACATATCAGCTTATCATGTATAATGTTCCTTACAATCAGTTTTTGTTAACCACTAAGAATCATGCGTTTAAAAAACTGAAATATACACCCTACCTTTCAGTGTAGAAGGTTGTCAAACAACCAATGATTTCTTGTCTTTTTTCAAAACTGCATCTTAGCCACCATTTTAGAAACATCTTACTTTCCAAACTGCCATTTCATTTACAGAAACCATCTGAGTGCATCCAGACCTCCTTTCAAGATGCTTAGAGTGTGGATTGTGGGACAAAGCTATATTTTCTGGAGCCAAAGGTATGCAGAAAACAAAGGCATTCACAAAGACCTAGGTTTGCCAAATGTAGACATTAAATGGATTGGACAGAGAGGGTTAAAGTGGCACCAATTGATGCCATTGGTGAAATCCTTCATGTATATCCAACACCCTGACCTCATAATAGTGCACTGTGGTGGCAATGACCTAGGCACTTTGACTGGGGTAGGTCTGGAAATCCTTATGAAGGTCACCTTTGCAGAACTGATTTCACTTTTCCCCAAAACTGCCTTTGTGTATTCTAACATATGCCAAAGGCAGAAATGGAACTGGTCCGATCATTTTTGTCCACAAATTGAGAAAGCTAGGAAACATGTGAATAAATCTGTTTCTGCTTTTCTCCAAGACCATAGAATGGGGTCCATTTACAATTACAATCTGCGCTTTCATATGCAAGAGATGTATAGGAGAGATGGAGTACACTTTACTGATGAAGGAAACAGAGTCTTCCTCAACAACTTTAGACTCTGTATAGGTACTTACTTATAAGTACCAAAAACTCTCAATGAACACAACGGCTCTTTTTAGAGCCACTCGAGAACAAAACACTTAAGCTTGATGTTTATCTCCCAAAAATTTCAATTTTTTTTCCCATGGATCCGCGCACCCAACGCGAGAGAATCCTTGCACCCAACGCGTTAGGATGCGCACACCCTGCGTGCATTCGCCGTTTTTTTATTTTTTTTTAAAAAGGGGGCCCCAGGGGGTCCTTCTGGGACCCCCTAAGCACCTCTAGAGGGTCCGAGTATTTCCACTCTGCCCCCTCTATATGTTTTACACACTTATTCCCCTTGCTTCTTCAGCCTCGCTTCTACCGAGGCAGAAAATGGCCGCCAACAGTTCCTGGTTTCGAATGTAGACAGACACTCGACAGCCAATTAGCATTCAGCACGCGATCGGGAGGGCACGCGCTTGGTTCGGGGAGGGTGCGCTTACGGTGCGGGTAGGGTGCGCGGATCCTCCCCGGCCATTGATATCACTAACTTTTTTACCCTAAATTTCTCAGGAACTACTGGACAGATTCACACCATTTACGCAAAAGGCACGAGTCTGAACTGAGGACTACCTCTTTGCCAAATTTGGTGTCATTATGTTCAGCAGTTCAGGCTGTAGCTGCGACAACAGATCCTATGGGAAATTGCATGGGGAAAACGTGTTTTGGGACCCCCCTTTTTTCTCGGCCCCCACTTGACGAATCACCACGAAACTTTCAGGGTAGGAGCAGAGCGGAGCTGGCCATAAGTTTGGAAAATTCCGCGAAAATTCGTCAACCGGCGCCAGACAGATTGGGAATAGAATGTTGCAGATTTCCTATGGAAAATAGGTCCTAACTATCTACTGGCGACCGCCAGTAGATATATATATATATATATATATATATATATATATATATCTCAATCAATCAATATAAACTTTATTCGGATACAAATACATATCCATAAAAGTGCAGACAAACAGCAGCATATTCAATGAAAAATATCAGCAACAAAAGAACAGTTAAAAAGAATCCAGTTGAGATTAAAATTAGTCCTCCAGCAGTACAGTACACAGGATAGAAAGTGCAAAATCCATTAAAATGACATAACTTAAAAGTTAAAATATCAAGGTAAAATACAAAGAATTCAGCAGGGGCACATAGAGTTACGAGTAGGTACCGCCGCCTTCAAGAAAGAGCAAACCCGAAAGGTTAGCTCATCATTTTTTAGAGCAATGACCTTCCCATATGCAGCCTTATAGTCAGTCTCCAGTGAGGCTTTAAAATACGGAAGTAAAAACCTTTTAGTGAGTATTGAATAATAGCAGCAGAAAAATAAAAAGTGCAACATCGATTGTTTCTGTTGGCTATTACATGGACATGGCAATAGATCAAGCTTAGAGGTAAACCCAGCAGGAAAAGAGAGCATAAATTTCATGGTGTCAGTCCTCAGCCGGAAGAGTAGCCCCCTTTCCCAGCTACTAATTGGTTTTTAATAAATAGCTAGAAGGTGTACGTGAAACATTCTCAATACATATATATCTAGCGACTGACACTCTCTTGCGCTCTTTATCCAATCTGACATCCCTATAGAATGCTTAGAGAGCCATCTGAAGGGATTAACTGCTAATAGTGCCGAGGTCTAAAGGATTTGAAAATAAGTGTTCGCAATTCACACTGGATAAACGTTTGTGCACCGCTGCCAACCAAGGTATGTTCATTCCCTTATCACATTTCAAACAGTCTGACATTATCTCTCTGGTTAGTTGGGCCGCGGGATTTCTCCAAACTCTCAGCCAAAATAATGCTGGGCGAGCCTTAATGTAATCTTCAATATATGGCAGGTTAAGTTCACAGTGACAGGCATATTTAGAGGAAGAAATAGGTGCACCCAGGATTCTATGACAGAATCTATTCTCCTCATCCTGAATGATGCCACTATTAGTATGTCCCCAAACTTCAGCGCCATAAGTGGCGATAGGTATACATTGGAGTCTAAAAATTTTAACAGTGGCAGATACCACCTCTGTGTTCCTCGGCTTTGATAGCTCGAGTATCGTGTTAGTAGAGTTTGTGAACTTCCTCCTGCAATAAGCCACATAGTCCGCCCACAATCCATTTGAGGCAAATACCAGACCAAGATATGGGAAAGTGCGAGTGCTCTGTAAACCATTGCAATTTAAAACTATTGATGACTTAAAATACTTCTTCGACCCACACGCCATTAAAAAAGATTTTTTGAAATTAGTGCATAAATCCAAGGCGGCCCTAAACTCTACAAAACCATGCACCAGAATACGAAGGGCTTTTGGGGTGTGGCCCATCAGCACCGCGTCATCGGCATACAACATATATATATAGATATATATATATATATATTCACTGAAAAAAACATAGGTTTCAGGGGTGTTATAGTTAGCTGGACATTTCCCTTGTACAAAACCCTAGAAATTCCCCTGTTATAGTTCGTTCAGCTAACTATAACTCGCGCCCCCGCAATGCACTGCTGATGATGTCACATATTACATCACTCATGACATGGTCAGTGACATCACTGATGACATCACTGATGACATCTCAAATGACATCACTGATGACATCATCCATTGAGTATGTGTTTCTGAACAGTTTTAATATCTTTGATATATATAGGGAAAGGTCTGTTGAAGAATAAGGGGGTGTACAAGTGTGTGAATGGATGATTTTCTAGGTGCGTAACTGACTCTATAAGTGAGTCATTAAATGTATCTTACTGCAGACTAGTGACTAAACTGTGTGAATGTCTGTATGTGTCTGTGTGTTGGTGTATAAGTGGCTGCATGGTTTTGTGAATAGCTATATGAGTGTCTATATGGGTTATTCATTGGTTGTCTGAGTATCTGTATGGGTGCCTGAGTGTTTGTGTGGGTAGGGTGTGTGCGACTCTGTGACTAGATGTGTGAGTGGGTGATTCACTGGGTGCATGGTTTTAAAAGTGCATCTGTGATGGACTGTATGGTTGGGTGAGTGTATGTATGGGTGTGTTAGTGATTGAATGTATATCTCAGTTATACATGTGTCACTAACTACATATGTGAAACGCAGTGTATATATGTATAAGAGTATATAACTATCTATATGTGAGAGTGTGTGATTTTGGGAGTGGCTGTATGCGCCATAGTGCAAGGATATCTGTGTCATGTGCTGTTTGTTTTTTCTGCAGGAAGACACAGAATTTGTTAGTATTTTTATGAGTAAGTGAACTTGAGTGTGCTCAACTGTATAGGTGAGTAAATTGGACTGTGATTAATTATTTGCATGACTGACTAGATGTGTCAGTACCTCAATGGATGATTGGCGGTGTGTGAGTGTCTATATAAGTGTATAAATGCACAGAGAGACTAAGTATGACTGACTGTAGAGGTGAGTGAGTGGACATGTATGTAGACCTAAAAGTCAATGAGTGGGTGAGTAGGTATTGGTATTGGAGTATCTATGGTTGTCAAAATAGCGGTCTAAAATTTTGAGTCGGTGTATCAAAGGTTATATTAGGGTGTGAGAAGATGCACTAATTTATCACATGGATGACGTCATCAGTGATGTCATTTAAGATGTCATCAGTGATGTCATCAGTGATGTCACTGACCATGTCATGAGTGATGTAATATGTGACGTCATCAGCAGTGCATTGCGGGGCGCGAGTTATAGTTAGCTGAACTAACTATAACAGGGGAATTTCTAGGGTTTTGTACGAGGGAAATGTCCAGCTAACTAGAACACCCCTGAAACCTATGTTTTTTTCAGTGAATTTCTAAGGTTTTTTAAATGCCAATTCCTAACTATAATGTGCCTGAAACCTACGTTTTTTTCAGTGAATTTCAAAGGTTTTTAAAATGCCAATTCCTAACTAAAACGTGCATAAAACCTATGGTTTTTTCAGTGAATTTCAAAGGTTTTTTAAATGCTAATTCCTATTTATAACTTATCTCTGAAGATCTCATGTTTAATGATTTTGATTGGATTTCTATATTTTTCAAATTTAGTGTGTCATTTCATTAATTACATTTTTTTTTTTTAAATACTTGATCACCATTTTTAAATGTATTTTTTCAATTAATTCTTTTAAAAATTAAAAAATATTATTTGAACTTAATGGGTTTTTCAAACATATTTTTTTATATTTTTCAAAATAGTTTTTTAACTATATGTGCAAAACTTTATTTTATATATATTTTTTCCATGTTTTTGGATCCACGCACCCTAAGCGCACCGTTCTCGATCCCTACGCGATAGCATCCGCGCATGGTATGCGTCGGGTACGTGGTTAGTGCGTGATTTCAATGCAACCGGTACGCGACTCCCAGCCTATACGCGACATGTTCGATGTACGTAACGCGACGTTTACGCGCTTCCGCGAAGCGTCATCTGCGTCTATGACGCGGTGGGTGTGCGGATCCCACAAAGTATTTAACATTAAAAAAAACATATTTATGTATTTCATGTGAATATTAATTGAAGACAAACTCTAAACTAGTCTTTTTTTGATTTCAAAGGAATTTTATTATTTTAAGGGAGCAAAAAAGAACATAAGATACAAGCAAAAGTGATACAATTGATATTAGACAGGGATAAATAATATGATAAAATGAAGTTAAATAAGAAGAAAAAACAACATTAACAATCATTAAACTGCAGATATCATAAAAATAAATTAAGTAAGGAAGACAAAACTGATACCCTGCAGAAGTAATAATCAAAAGTATCACCATCAACTAGCAAAATAGGGATGAGAGGAAGAGAGAAAGGAAAGAAGAAAGAACGGAGAAAGTAGGAAAGAGATGAAGAAAGAGAAAGAAAGACAGGGAGGAGTGAAGGAAGAGGAGAAGATTTCCAAAGGATTCATCCGACACACAAGACAACAGTGACTAGACAACATTAACCAGACAAATCAAAAGGATATTGATCCACCAACCCCTCTGAAACCAAGTCCATGTATGTATCTAAGGCTTTCCAAACACCATCAGACATATAAGAAGAGAGATGAGCATGATCCACTGACGTGTGAGCACTTCGTAAAAAGGAAACCCAAGCCCACCAAGTATGGTAAGAAACTGAAGAGAACGATTTCCACTCCATGAGAATTACTTTGACTGCAATAGTCAATAAAAGATCCAGCAATTGTAATTCCATGGAATCTAAAGGCAAAGGGACCTGGGCCGCCAACGGACCTAAAAGAATTAATGGAAAAGAGAGTTGAAACTCGATATTAAAGATAATCATGAGATGTTTATGAATTAAATCCCAAAAGGGTTGAAGAAGGGAACAATCAAAGAACATATGTTGAAAATCGCCTGGTAAGAGACCACAACTCCAACACAGAGTATCTTCCTTGAGATTTATCGCATACAAACGAATGGGAGTCCAGTGAAGAAGATTAATAGAGAAAAATTTAGAATGCATTAATGAGGGGGCGATTTTGTTACGAAGAGAAAGTTTACCAATATCTTGCCATGTGTCTGAAGAGATATGATCGGTAACACTATGATCAAAATGATGTAGACATTTTTGCTGTGCGACAGTGTGGGAAGGAAGTATAGAGGATGATAAGAATTTTTTAAATCCTAGACGCTACATGGCCAGTCCTGATCCATAATTGAAAAAGTGTAATCGTCGGGGAGGAAGCATGAAGGTGCAATTTAGCAAGTGCTACCTTTATTTTAAGAAAGGTATAAAAGTCTAAGTTAGATAAAGAGAATTGTTGGGCTAGGGAGGAGAAAGGGAAAGGGTCATTATTGGAGTCATAGAGATGTTTAACAAGTGAGATACCTTTCCCCGCCCAATAAGACATCAATTCTGAATCAATATTAATTTTGATTTTAGAATTCCGCCAAATAGACGACCATCTAGTTTTATGCAGTGGAATTGCCACCTTCTTATCAACCTTACGAACTGCAGCAATAGTGTCTAAAATAATAGACCGAGAGAATGGAATAGAAAGGGTATTTGTGGTTAAAAAAGAGGCAGTCGGCAGAGGGGAGGCCAATTCTTGTTCTATTAACAACCAAGATGGAACATGAATAGAGGGAGAAGAAAACCAGAGAGCTCCCTGAGATGCCAGAAAAGCAGTTTGATATTTCCCCCAATCCGGAAGATTACAACCTCCCATATCGTAAGATTTCCGTAAGAATTTATAAGCAATTCTAGCCCTTTTATCATTCCATAAAAATTTGGAGGTAAGTAAATCAAGTTCGTGAAAGAAGGAATCAGATAGCTTTACCGGAAGTATAGAGGAAACAAAATTAATAATAGGTGTTATCATCATTTTAAGAGTCTGCAGTCGACCCCACCAGGAAATATGCTTCGGGGACCAAGTTTCTAAAAGACGTCGCACCTTAAGAATAGTTTGAGATTCATTATAAGTGACCGTAGCATAAAGAGTGGAACAAAAATAAATTCCGAGATATTTTAATTGTTTAGATTGCCACTTAAAACCCGCCGAACCCATATGAGAAGAGAAACAGTAAGCATTTAAGGGGAACATCTCTGTCTTATCTTTGTTCAGGGTATAACCTGAAACCTTTGAGAAAAGAGAAATCGTATCAGAGATAGCAGGGATGGCCAGTGCAATATCATCAGAAAAAATAAGAACATCATCCGCATAAGCAGCTGTTTTGATCTGATGAGACCCAAAAGAGAAACCCCTAATGTCTGGATTTAAGTCAATCAGTCTGAGAAGAGGATAAATGGGCAACAAAAATAAAAGAGGAGACAAGGGACATCCTTGCCGAGTACCCTGGCGAAGGCTAAAAAAGGACGACGTAGCTCCACTTACTCTTATGTTAGCTCTAGGTCGGGAATAAAGAGACATAACCATACGGATAAAGGAATCACCAAGATTATGTGCACATAGAACAGCTCGTAGAAAAGGCCAAGAGACCTTATCAAAGGCCTTTTCAGCATCAAGGGCCAAGGCCGCCGCCGGAAGATTGGATCGCTTGGCGGAACCAAGAATGTGACAAAAAGTACGGATATTATCACGTGCAAGGCGTCCCTTTACAAAACCTGTTTGGGAAGGATGAACCAATTGAGGGATAAAGGATTCCAAGCGTTTAGCTAAGATTTTAGCAAAAATCTTAGCTTCCATGTTAAGAAGAGATATAGGACGAAAATGTTTGGTGTCCGAATGATCTTTTCCTTCTTTGGGGATTACTACAATAGTAGCATCAGCAGCAGAACCAGACACAGAACCATCTTTAATAAAAGCATCAAAGACGGATTGAAGTTGCGGCACAATCACAGATATAAAGGTTTTATAAAACAAAATAGGATATTCATCAGGACCTGGAGCTTTACCGGAGCGGGTAGCTTTAATTGCAGAAATAATTTCATCAGAGGTAATCGGGCCATTCAAAGAGTTATTATCCTCCTCCGATACAGTTTTCACAGGAACTGTCTTTAAGAACTCGACATTGTTCAAAAGAAGATTGATTAGAGGGGGTATATAAATTATTATAGAAATCTCTAAAGACCTCAAGAATTTCTTCAGTCTGAAATTTTTTCTTACCAAGATGGTCATTAATAGAAGAAATTTGGGAAGTTTTATAAGAAGATTCCTGGAACTTTAATGTAGCCGCAAGCAACTTGCCAGCACGGTTTTTTAACAACAACTTCTTAGATTTCTGAGCCTGAAGACCTATATGAGCTCTTTTAGTGACTATAGTATTGTATGTATATTTTAAATTCTTAATAGATTGTAGGCAAGATTTGTCTTTAGATTGTCGAAAAAGAGACTCCTGATTTTTAATCTCAGCTGCTAAGTCCGTGAGTTCCTTTCTAATAGCAGCGTTCCTCCTTGACATACATTTGATGACCTGACCACGGAAAGTGCATTTAAAAGAGTCCCAGAGAACAACAGGGGAATCGACTGAACCAACATTCTCAAGGAAAAACGTCTCAATATCATTGGAAAACTCTCGAATCTGGGAATCATCCTGTAAGATTTCTGTGTTTAGTCTCCAAGACCGAGATCTCGCTCTAGGGGCAAAAGACAAAAGTGTGAAAGTCACCGCTGCATGGTCTGAAATCAAAATAGGATGGATAAGCGGAGATGAGGAAGATTGAACAAGAGAAGAATGAACCAACAGATAATCAATGCGTGAAAAGGACAAGTGTGGGGAAGAAAAAAAGGAGAAATCACTACCAGTGGGATTATGAAGACGCCAGACATCCTGAAGATGAATAAGAGAGCACATATTAATCATTTGTTTATGTGAGTTAGGGGGACGAAAGTAAAAGGCAGAATTCCTATCAAGGATGGGATCCATTGGTAAATTAAAGTCTCCACCTACAATAAGATTACCAGAATGAGGTGTGTCATTTAGCTTTTTGGTGATTGCTTTCCAAAAAGACGGATCATCCGTATTAGGGGCATAAATATTCATGACAAAAAGATCAACGTTACCATCAGCCAACTTAGATCATAACCACCGCCCCTCAGTATCACGTTCAGAGGAAACAATAGACAAACCAGAATGTTTAGAAACTAAAGTAATTACCCCATTTCTTTTGCCACAAGCATCTGAGCAAGCAACCTCAGAAACCCATTCTTTCTTCAAAAATAGCGCCTCTCTGGCAGAGACCTTCGTCTCTTGAAAAAGGACGATATCCGAAGAAAGAGATTTAGAGTAGTCTAATATCTTCGACCTTTTTACTGGGTGATTTAACCCTTTCACATTAAGGGAAAGTATATTCACTCCAGACATAGAACCAATAATAGGGAAAAATGACGCACCATATATGATAGAGGATGTACATCAACCATAGAAATGCACCACCACACACTAGACAACAACACAAAACAGGGAAAATCCACGAAGGAAATCCGCAGGGAAAAAAAGAAAGAAGAAGAAAAAGAAAGAAGGAAAGTATAAAGAAGAAGAAAGAGAAGAACCAGCAAGGAAGGTCTGAAAGAGACCAAATTCATACCAGGGGGAACATGGGAAGATGAGCAAGGGAACCATCATGAGGAATAAATACAATCAGCGTAAATGGCCCCAATACAGTACATAACTGATTATAATGATTTAAGAAAATAAATATCTGAAATATGAACTAGAGTTAGTTATAGTATTCAAAGACAATTCATCATGTAAGACTATAAAGGCGACATGTATATGCCAAATTGTTAATATAACATTCAATGAAGCCCTATGGCAAATAAATAGAAGAAACAGGTACATATTAAAATATGTAAAATCTAAAGACAGACATCTAATTGACTATCCACAAATATATAATTTGTTATACTTATGTAATTCAAGGGGGCAAGAATATCGTAAATATATAACCATAGAAGACAAGAACATGAGACTAAAAGTGCAATATAAATATATTAACTTAGAACTAGTAGAGAGAGGCATTTAATAATAAAAGGAAACAAACCAATCAATGATATAGCAATAAAATAGATATAGAAATGAACTATACATAAATTAGAATTAACTCTATATATAATAATTAATACGTATCTATGAAACAATACATGTAACCAATCCTCAAAAACAATCAGTGAAGCCCTATGGAAAAATAAATAAAAGAAACAAGAAAATATTTAAATATGCAAAATCCAAAAATAGACATCAAGTTGACTGTCCACAAATTTATAAACTTGTTATACTAATTAATTTAAAGCAGTAAGAATATCATAAATACACAACCATAGAAGTAAAACACATGGGATTATAAAGTGCAATATAAATATAGTAAATTAGCGCTAGTAAAGGGAAGCAAGTAATAATAATAAGTAAACAAACCAATCAATGATATAGCAATAAAATAGATATAAAAATTAACTGTACAGAAGTTAAGATTAACTCTATATACAATAATTCATAAGTATCTATGAGCAATTTATGTAGCCAATCTAGAAAATAATACAGATAATAAACAATGGCGTACTCCATAGAAACAAAACAACAGAAAAAAAAACAACACGCGAAAAGACCAAATAAAAGTACGGCAATGGAAGTAACATTAAATGGGGTCTGGAAGGAAGGAAGAACAAAAAAAGAAAAAAAAAGATAAGACCAAGTCTCACACAAAAATGCTAAGGAAATAAAAGAAGTCATAAAGTGAGGTAAACAAGATCCAGAGCCTGCCATGGACAAAAAGCAAGTAGGAAGGAAACAGATCGATAAGCACAAACAAAACAGCGAGCAGGAAAAAGGACAACCTATAAGGAAAGATAATATCACGAAAGATTAGAAAATACAGAAAAATAGACATAACAGAGATAATATTCCACTTATACGATAAAGATAGGAAGGTAGAACAGATAAGGAAAAGGAGAAAAGAAACACAGCCCATCACATAACTTACAAAGCCACGCACGAAAAAACAGCAAAAGCACACCAACAACAGTGTACAATAAAACTACCACGCAGATCTAAAAAAGACAATCTTAATAGATCTGGAAAAGAGAAAACTCATTGCAGTTGTATGAAATCACATCAGGTGCCAGAGGGACCAGGATCAAGCGAAGCTTCCATTAGAAGATCCATCTGCAGCTCCATCTGATTATCCAAAAACGAGGCCAAGTCAGCAGGTTCATCGAAAATTCTGGAGCGACCTTTGAAGGTAATGCGGAATTTTGAGGGACCAGAAAAAGAGAAGGGGATATTCATCTCAGAGAGACGCTTCCGGAGATTAAGAAATCCCTTTCTCCTTATTACCGTATCTCTGGCAAAGTCCTGAGAAATTAAAATGCGATGACCATTCCATGAGACAACTTCAACCTTCCGCATATGAGCCAGAATTTGTTCCGTATGTTGATGACGCAGTGGCTTAAAAATTATCGCTCTTGGCTGCGTGGCTGATTTAGAACGAAAAGTGGGAACCCGATGTGCCAGTTCCAATTCAAAGTCTCTTTGGAATGAAATTTGCAGCGTAGAAGGAACCCATTTATATAAGAAATCAATCATAGAAGGTGCATCCTTCTCAACCTCCTCTGGAAGACCAAAAATGCGCAGGTTGGATCTGCGATTACGATCCTCTTGTTCAGTAAGTTCCCTCCGCAACGCCGCCATTGAACGCTCAAACTGGCAAAGAGACCTAGATTGCTTTTGTATAGAATCTTCTGCACCACTAATTCGTGTTTCTGTGGCTGAAACACGAAGGGACAAGGCCTTGAGATCATTCCTGATGGCTAACACCTCCACTTGCAGCAGATCTGTGTTAGTCTTGGTAGACTGCGCAATTGCATGAACATCATTAAGGCGCGTCAGAATAGTCTCAAGAGTAGAATTGGTGTCTTTTTGAGCAGCCTCGGGTATAGGGGACACTTGTTTGGACCTTTTAAGAGAAGCTTTAGAATCCTTGGCATCTTTAGCATTCGGTGACAAGCCCATATTCGCAGCCATAGAACCACAGCCACAGCGGGCGCAAAAAAAACCACTTCAGAGAAATGAAGGGAAGGAAGAAACCAGAGGAAACTAGTAAGCACAATATGTAAAATAGAAATGCGCAAAACGTGGAAAGCGCACTTTCAGCAATCACTCCCGGATAATAATAGTGGTGGGTTTACGTGACAGAGGAGAGAATTCCCATCACAAAAATACCATGTTCTGCAGGAATCAAAACGACGTCGTCCGAAACTAGAAAGCCAAGAAGCAGGGTATCAAAAATCATAAAAGCGCCATATCAAGGTATTGGAGGCACTTTGAAGAGAGGTATAGTAAAATAAAATCCAAAATGCTCTCACCATAGGCAGCAATGTAAATGAGGCAATAAAGAAATCCAATATACACTTATAAGTAATGAAAACGTCACCAGCACCTGTTTGACATCATTCCTGGCCAGTTCGCAGAAAGAACGTCGTCATGTTGTAGAAAACGAACATCTCCTTCAGTGAAAAACAAGCATCTCCGTCAGTGAGGAAAAAACAAAATGGCGGCCGCTCGCAAAAACACCGAGCGCCACCCTAAAACAGCATAAATACAGTCACCAGTAGTGACAGAGCGCTGGAAAGCCTCTCAGGCAGCACACAACATCAACAGCAGCATGAGGCCAACTTTTGATAGGAATGGGGCACCTTGAAGCAGTGTAAAAGCCTCCGACGGCCCTCGCTCGTCACAGAGCTCAAGCGCGATCCGCCATCTCGCAGCGGCGCGCAAGCCACGCCCCAACTCTAAACTAGTCTTAAAAGTAATATATTTTGACATCTAATCCTATATTTCTTTTGAATTCAATTTCGCGGATGCGCGTTGGGTGCGTGCTGCGTACGTGCATGGTGCGCGGATCCCATCTGACCTGCAAAAAAAGATTTGATTGGTTCATTACACTTCCTGTTCTAACTACTGAAAGACCCCACCCATTTCAATCATTCTTCTTTGAGCTTCTTTGGAGAAGCACATCTTTGGAGAGAAGATTTTTTAGACTAAGTTTACACTTAGCTCTAACTTTTTTCAACCAAAAATGGCTTCAGGGCAGCAGGCGTCACCTGCATCACCTCATAGTTCTGAGGATGAATTTTTGCCAGAGGCACCACTCAAAAAACGTTTTTCCTCAGTGGTGTGGAAATTTTTTACTTTTCCCGAGGGACAGAATAAGACCAATGCCACCTTGGTCACGTGCAAGATTTGCAAAAGAGTCCTATCGAGAGGGGATCCTAACAAGAAATACTCTTGCGGCACGGCAAGTATGATGAAGCACATGAGGACCCTCATCCAAACAATCTTGCAAAAGAAGAGTGCCGACGGATGAGAAACACTCCTGCTCCTGCGCCATCCACCTCATCGCAGCCGAGCACATCAAGAGTGCATCCATCAGACCAAACCTTGGACATCCGTCCTCAATTTCAATTTTTAAAAGTGCTCTGCACTAAGTGCAATGAGGCTTTGTGCTATGGCGAGCAGTCGATCGATCTGATCTGCCGCCGCCAAGAAAGTCACATTTGCTAATTTTTTGGTTTTTTTTTTTATTGTTCCCTGAAGTTCATTGTTTGGTTTCTCCTGTTTTGTTTTTTCAGAAAAACCACCAAAAAAAATCACAAAATTGTTAGAAAAACCCAAAAAAAAATATAAAAGAAGAAAAATAAAAGTTCTTGTCAGAACTAACTTTCCTGGTTTAAAAAAAGAGCAAAATTTCTTTGTTAGTGTGTGAAAGTTTAGATGAATGTATGTGTAGTACGTAATTGACTGAATGAATGCATTAGTAGCGTATGGTGAATGTATAAGTGCAGAACTATAAGGAAGTGCTGCAGCATCACACAGTAACCTCTTTAACTGCAGTGTGCTGTAGTACTTCCGAAGCACAGGGATGCAACATATGTACATAAATATGTTGCAAATCTATGCTTCTGTCTGCACGGCTGCTTAAACTGCAGTCATGTGGTGACACAGGCACCCTTGCACCATAGTGCAAGGATATCTGTGTCATGTGCTGTTAGTTTTTCTACAGGAAGACACACCTTCCTGCACAAAAACAACGAGAAAATGCATTTTTCTCCTTCAATGTATGCTGAACATTTCAGCATGCATTGAAGATATAAAAATGTGGAGAAATTAAAACAATTCTCTTTGTTGTACTTTCCTACACCAATTGTAGAATGGTGCACCATTCACACACACAGATTTATGATTTATGATAAATCTAGACATGTGTCTTGTTCTAGGAGTATTAAGTGCAATCATGCACAACAACACTTATAGAACACCCTTTCAACACAAAGTGGTCTAAATGATGAGGTTGTATTTACATGGAGTATAAAAAGTGCACAGAGTGCCTTTTCCTCTCTTTGTAAATATAAAAGAGTATCTTGCACAATAACTATGTTACAAAAAGTGACGTTTCAGTTTTTAAATTTCCTTGCGAATGATAGAAGGTAAGCACAGAGTTTTGTCTGCAAAGATGTTCAAAGAAGAATGATTGAAATGATTGCTGTCCTTCAACAGCTAAAAAGGTGAAATATTATGGACCCCTCAAATCTCTTTTTTTGCAGGTCACATGATATCTGATTATGGTCAGATTTCAAAACTACATAAACAGAGTGTTCTTAGAAACGTGTTTCAACTTTGTAGCTTCTTGCAGGCCTCTTCATTCTGCATATTGAGACTTAGTTAAACTTAACTTCACAGTAATAGGAATAAAAAATGGTATTCATTTTTTGCTGTTTTTCATTCAAATATCAATTCTTAAAAATTGCTTATTTTAAAATTTGGATCTGTGAAAGAAAAGAAAAAAAAATTATAACATATAATAATACATTTTTTACAACACAACATAATTTTCACAAAGTAATTTGTTTGCCTTTTTTGCTGTTCTCAGAAAGATTGTTAAAAAAAAACAACATACTATTCTCAGTAAAATACCAGAAAATACAAATCATACATATATGAAATGCTTACAGATTACAACATTTTATAACTTTAACTTATAAAAACTGTAAATGTTGCCGCATTAAAATAATCACCGAATAAATGACCACCAAGCCGTCCACAGACTCCACAAACTTCCCCCCTTGTCCTGCTCTTGCCGACAACAACGTCTCCGCCGCCACTGAAACCTCCTCTGCTCCCCCTCAAATAGCTGACATGATTGTTCCCGCTACAACTATTTCTCTGACTAGGACCATAGACCCAGAAAGTTTCAGAACACAGAGGGAGATTACCAATGCGGGGGAAAAATGTCCAGACAATCAAGCTAGAGAGCATAGAAACACTTCTACTGAGGGACTTAACACCGCACCACCCTGCATTGACTTGCCACCTGAATCTCTCCCGTATGTTGTTGTGCTTGCTGGTGTTCCCCCCCTACCTAAAGGGAAGAACGAGGATTTTTCGGAACTAAAAAACAAATGTATGCACTGGTTCAACTTAAACAGCCCCCTCCCCTATAACGTCTCTGGAGAAATTCTGGGTGTTCGGAGACTAGATTGGATTGGGCCTACTCCTAAGTCCATCATAGGTAATTGTGTCATTGTCAATTTTAGACATCCACTTGCTGTAAATTATATCTGCAACAGGACACCCTTTAGACCTAACACTCAAATCATCCCATTACGTCTGTCATATTTCTACCCAGCCCCACAGCATAGAGTAGGGCAGATCAGGGGTGTAAGTTGGGCGGGGGGCCAAAATAAATTGTACGCTAGATCAGTGGAAGAGACCCAGAATATGCCCTTGTTGTCACTCTTTGCTCAAAAAAATTGATTCAGTGTGTTGGAGGAGGTGGACTGACCAGTCGTGAACTTGAGCCCTGTACTCCAATCTGACAAAGTTATGGGCGTCCAATCAGCCGTAGAAAAGGATAGATATGGGAGTGGAACTCTAGAATCTCCGTCAGTATCTTCTCCCCTGACCACAAGAGCGGAAACAAAACAAACCACCTATGAAGACTTGGTTGTTCCCCCCGATGATCTTCTGTGTAATGTTAATCTTGTGGGCACTATAATAGCAACAAACCCACAAACAACTGAAGTCTGCACAGATTCTACGCCTGGCGACCCAGTAAATAGGAATAGAGCACTAGGCGGGGGAATAAAAATATTGTCCTGGAATGTGGCAGGGATAAAAAACAAGTTATTTAACTTGGAATGGAGTGATTTTGTAGGTACTCATGACATCTGCCTCATGCAAGAAACCTGGGCCACTGAGGAAAATTCGAGGATTGGTTATGCCACTTTTGACATTTTGGCAACCACAAGTGGCAGAGGGAGGCCTTCGGGTGGTCTTTCAATTTGGGTGGGGACACATTTGGGAGCTCAGGCAACTGTGATTCCAACTAACTCCCTGGATGTCCAATGTGTCCTCTTAACCCTAAAAGACAAACCATCGGTTGCTTTAATAAATGTCTATTCTAGACCAGTCAAGAATGGCCAAGAATCTGGTGTAATAGATGTATTAAAGCATTTTATATTGTCTCTAGACCCCCCACCGCAATTAATAGTAGGAGGCGACTTTAACTGCCAATTTGAACCCCTCGAGTCTCCTAACACGGGCGAGCCAGACGAAGAAGACCAGTTCTGGCACATTTGTGAACCACAGATCTCTCCTGTCAGAGCTTGGACTCCGCTCGTCCTTCAAATTAAATCCTTATCTCTTGCACTGTCCCTAAGGGCCTGTAATGGGAGATTGAAACCCGATTGCCCAGGCCTTCCCACGTTCAACAGACCAGGCCAAAACTCTAATATCGATTATATATTAATGGAGGCAAGACATTGGGGTAACTTATTAGAGTTCGAAATCCACCTCAGACAATATAGTGACCATAATGCCCTTGTTCTAACTTTGAAACCGGGCAGTTTTGGTCTAACTAACCCTCCTCCCAATTTAAATAGCCCAATATTCCCAGTACTCCTTTCTAATAATAGGAGGAGAATAAAATGGCCCTATTTTCTGAAATCCCCTGCTAAACTTGCGGAAGTCTATCAGACAGTTTTGCCATCTCTTTCCGCAATGGGGGATCTAAGTATAGACAACTTGAGTGATTCAACTAAGATCCATATTCACCTAGTTAATAACCTGAGGGGCCTATTTAACCCTGTGGGAAACAAACAACACCAGTCTAGGTCACACCCCTGGTATAAGGAACCCTGCAGAAAAGCAAAAAAGGACTTGCTTGCGGCAATTAAAGGTAATGACAGGGCCAATATAAAGAAACTTCGTCTAGACTATAAGAAGGCTATCGCCAGGGGGAAGAGGGATTGGGAGGAGCAAAGATGGGAGGATCTAAGATTAGCTCTCATATGTAGAGACCCTAAGGCGTTTTGGGCCACTGTGAACTCTGACGGGAATGGGGTAGCACCACCCCTTGTTGTAAATATAGCTCCACAAGTCTGGGAATCTCACTTTGGGGAACTGTACAGGGATTCGGATGACCTTTTTTCTACTGATATGTCTCTTGAGTCTAGTCTGATGAGAGGAATTGATTCTAGTATATCTAATATTGAGACTCACCCTCGCTCCTCTATTTTAGCACATTCACATGTATGCCAGCTGCAACCATCTCTGATGGGTGTAGCCACTCCTGTGACAGAACTCCCTGTGGCCATCACTCTTAAAGAAGCAGAAACCGCACTAAATAAGCTCCTTTCTAACAAAGCACCTGGCCTAGATAAAATACCACCGGACTTATTCCGCTCCCAACCACAAATCTGGGCCCCGTACTTGGTGGTATTATTCAATTCCATTCTGATGGGGGCCGCCTTGCCAGATACTTGGTTGGGCGCGGAGATAGTTCCCATATTTAAAAAAGGCTGCCCATTGAAGCCGGCTAATTATAGACCAATTAGCCTTATTGACACCACCCAGAAATTAATGGGCAGGATTATCTTGGATAGAATCCAGGAATGGATGGATGACAATAACATCTTGACTACATTACAGGCAGGGTTTAGATCTGGGATTTCAACCATTGACCAGATCTTCCGGCTCCAGGTTCTATATTGGAAAACGGTGAGAGTAGAGGGTGGCAGTCTCTACCTCATCTTTGTAGACCTGCGAGCTGCCTTTGATCTTGTCCCAAGAGAAAAACTATGGGAAGTCCTGGCAGAAATGGGTCTCCCACCCTACCTGTTGGATATCTTAATCAGATTTCACAGCGGTAACTACGCCCAGGTGAGATGCGGGAGACATGGCGATTTATCCTCACGCTTTCCCGTTAGGAAGGGAGTGCGCCAAGGGTGTGTCTTGGCTCCAACATTGTTCAGCCTATACATCAATGGTCTTGTTACTCACCTGGCTGATGTAGCTAATAATGACGCCCCCAGATTGGCTACCGGTAGAGTGCCCGCTCTGATGTTTGCCGATGATACTTTGCTGATATCCAAAACATCATCGGGCATCCAGCGCATCTTGGATGGTTTCCTGGCATTTTGTACTTCCAGAGGCTTGGAGATTAATCTAGAAAAGACTAAATTCATGATCTTTAATCCTCCAAAACAGACTCGTCCAAATCCCACCTTAAATGGCTCTCCCCTTGAGAGAGTCAGGACTTTTGTGTACCTTGGAATTACGTTGACCGAGAATTTTGATTGGGGACCTCAAATCGCAAAATCATGGCTGAGGCTGTCTCAAATAGCAGGGGGCCTTTGCAAGGTCCAGCGAGCCTCAGTATATAAACCAGCAGCTCCGGTAGTTGAAATATATCGATTACAAGCTAGAACAGCTTCATTGTACGGGGCCGAATTATGGGGCCATAAAAACATTGCCAAATTAACCCTGGTTGAGCAGGGCTTTATGAGAAGACTTGTGAGCCTTCCTGTAAGCACACCGCTCACTCCCCTACGCCTTGACCTGGGGCTAGAACCAATTGAAGACTTGGCAATTCTCCGACCCTTACTCTACTGGAAAAGGCTCTGGACGGTGCATGAATTGGCACCTTTCAGAGAGGAATTCTTAGAGGTTTGGACATTAATTATAAGTAAGAACATTCCATGGTTATCCCATATTAAGGCTCTTAGCATAAAGATCGGCAGGACCGATCTCTGGGAACTACCGGAGGTAGCCTGCATACGGATTTCTAAACCTGATCTAAGAGGCCATATAAGGGAGCTGAGATTAGCCACCTTACATGGTTCAAGCTCCTTGGGGAAACTCACTAATGAGTTTCTCCTAGTAAAATTAGAAACAAGAGCAGAGGCCTTCCTTGATGTAATTTATCCGTCTCTTGCTAGGAAGCTTTATTTGCAGTTGAGGTATGGTACCTTACCGCTCAGAGTATTCACCTGCAAATGGGCAAGATCAGAAAATGCAGCCTGTCCGGCATGTAATCATAGCAGTGAAGACATATGCCATGTCCTGTTTTTCTGTCCTGCATACCATTCAATAAGAAAAAAGTGGCTCATTCCCATTTGCAAGAACCTAGGGTTTAGACACTGCATGCTTGCATGCAGGGTCTTAAGATATGATACTCACCCCCCAATTGTTTTTGCTATGTCTCGCTTTTTATATGGGTTTTGGCGCAGAAGGAAAAGTTTTCTTTAAACACTTTTGTCTTTTATCAAATGAGTCTTTTTGATAACATCAGTTTAATACATTTTTAACTATTGTATTAACTAGACATTATTTATTGTTTTAATGAAATGTGCAATTTTCTTGTTATTTATTCTGTGCTTTTATGGTCTCAGACCGAAATAAAGTTATCAAAATGAAAATGAAATAATTCAAAAATATACCTTTCCTTGAGGCCAAATGGTATTTTTGCACTTCTTCTTTATGTAAATGGTCTAATGGTAGTCCTATTAAATTATAATAATAAATTCCTCAGAAAGTGAATTATCTTCCTAAAACTTTGGCTTTAAAAATAGTAGGTAGGAATTTTGTAATTCCCTAGGTAAACGTTGTTTGAAAACCAACTGGGCATCATTACAAAGTGTCCAGCCTTTGTCACATTTTAGAAAGGCAGTGTAATGTCCAGATGTGGTGGAAGGATCATCATGGAAAATTATTGCAATTGCTACAAAAGTCCTTCCTGATATTGATAGTTGAGCTGCTACAAATTGTTTTATTAAATGTATACATGCAATTTTCACAATAATGTTCCCATTTGTAAGAAAGGCCAAAAATATTTTCTATTTCTACACCTTCATTTTCAAAAATTGTAAGCATATACATTAAAAATTCCTGAGCATCTTGTTGGATATTTTGTGTAAATTGTGTAGAACCAGAACACACATCCAAAAGATTACGAACATCTGAAACAGATTGTATTTTACTTCTATCTGTTGTCAATTTTTCATAAACAGAATGCAACAGAGAACAAAATCTTTTTTCCCGATTCTGCATAATTTGTGCTTGCAAACCTTCCAGATAAAAAACAACATTGACCACTACATTAGCATAGCAGTTGACACCAGAACTATTTTCTAACTGATAACCAACAATCTCTTCAACAGTGTCCAATTTCTTTTTACCTGCAATCACAACATTATCTTGTTCTTTTCCCTTCTTGACATCTTCAGACCAGATATTCTCTAACCTTCTTTTTCGACCAACCACACGCTTTTCAAATACAGGATATTGACCTAAATTTGGAGCATACACCCTTCTTAACCTATTATACTCTTTTACACAGTTTGCATCTGCAGTAACCTTTGTCTCATCAAAATCAATCAAAAACAAACCAGATAATGTTCTGACTCGCGACAAAGCAACATATGCCATACCCTCTTTAAATACAGTAGACCCAATGTTCACCAATGCACTGTCTACACTTAATCCTTGAGATTTATGAATGGTCACTGCATATGCCAGAGAAAATGGAAATTGTTTCCTACGGACATATAAATCTTTAACAAGCAAAAAACAAACTGAACAACGACCAATTTCTTTAACTTCATCAACCTGATCAAATTGAATTTTTAAAAATTCAATTCCTTCTTTTTTCTGATAATTCACAAAATCCACCACTTTGCCCATTGCACCATTAACTAAACCTTTCTCTACATCCAAATTACGCCTTAAAATTACCCGACAGTTTACACACACATACAGTGTCTTTTCCAAACCAGCAGTTTTAGATATTTTTTTTTCTAAACAATCTAGTTTTGATCTCAACTTACCCGTCAAAATAATAGTGATTCCTTCATGTAGTATTTTATCGATGGCTTCCATTTTTACAATTTCTTTATTTTCCAATTTTAATAATGTTTCGTTGAATATTGAACACTCACGCAGTGTCGGCATTAAGCAAATCACTGACTTATTTTTAGCAATTTCCACGTACACTTTTGCAGCAACTGCATTTTCATCTGGAAAGACATTGCAAAGTAATCGACTCTCCAAAGCTTCTTTCCTTTTTTTTGAAATAATTCCAATTCTTATATCTTGAAGAATACTTCCATATTCAGCATCATTTGCCTGTCGCATATTTGTTGTCAGTTCTTTGTATTCAAAATTACTCCAAATGTTCACATTACCAACACTGCCAAGAGACATTATGGTATCTTCATGGGAAGTGTTTTAAATACCGGTTGTCCTTTTACCGGTGTCAGTTGCAGTAGATCTCCAAAAACTATGACGTGTTTTCCTCCAAATAAAATGTCATACTCTGTTTTAAGAATTTGCTGCATTCTTAAATGCACAAAGGCAAGCATCAAGTTTGAAACCATGCTCACCTCATCAATAATGAGAAGTTTAATTTTATTCAGCACTCTTGAAACTCCACAACAAGCTTCTCCAGATAGCTTGTGGTATTCCAATTTGTTCTCATGCTCTACTGGCAGCATTAGTAAACAATGTAAAGTAATTCCTTTAATGTTATGTGCTGCCAACCCAGTTGGAGCAGTGACAACACAAGGCAAATGTGACTCAGTTGTTTTTTGCAGATAACTTGGTAATAACTTTAATTAAGAAACTCTTTCCTTTTCCAACTTGACCACTCACATACATTCGGATAGATTGAAATGATATACATGAGCACACTCTCTTTTCATGAAGTAATCCATGGTCAATCTGCTCTTTCACTTGCTGATATATTTGTTTCTGTTCAACATTTAGTTGCTCTTCCAAGTTTCCTAACTGTATTGCATCTTCTTGTGCTGGATACATTGCTGTTTCCACCTCATTCATTGCAATCGCTGCTTCATTTTCAACAATTGGTTGTCCTAGTAGATCTTGACTCAGTGCAGCAGAACTTTGACTGTCTTGAGAACTGTCTCTAGCAATCTCAGCTGCAATTGTAGCTTCTTGATCAATTTCATCATTCAACATTTTCACATAATTTGCGAAAGCACTGCATTGTATGCTATCTTTACAAGCATTAAATGAATCTTCATAGCTGGGAAAATCTCCAAGTAATTCCAGTTCAGAACGCCATGGTTTGAACATTTGCAAAAGGGCTAAATAGTAAAATTCCCTTTTGTCAGCAGTGTCGCAACTCAGTTTTCTGTGATTAATTAAATTTCCTGTCCTTTGTTTCACCAGACATCCTTCAGAACCAATCACACCATATTTTCCATCGTTGACGTTCTCTGTAATATTCCGTTTAAAAGTGTAGTTTTGCAGCACTTCATAGAGACACATGTTCTCAAGATGATGACTTCTCTTTGGATAGTATGTGTCCAACATATTGGTTTTCAAAATATCTGTACTTTCAGGGTCATTTTCTGCTAAATATTCAATTTCTTGAACAGATTTCAGTACCCGATTTCGCATTCCTGCAAGACCTAGACTCACCCAAATGATTCTTCTACTTTTGGAATATAGACTTGCAGATGATAACCGATCTGAACATTCATATGCTCCAATTTCACGATGCGATAACATCTTCAAACTGAAACTGTATAATTTCTTACTTAGAGTCTTCTCGTGAGAAATCTCTTCCCACATTTCTTTCAATTCAGTCTTTTCTGATTTAGTAATGTAAGATGTTACATATCGAGCAACAGCAATGGAATTGTCCGCAACATACTGAATATCCATGTTAGCGTTCCACATGGATAAAATAACTGGATTGTAGTCATTTATGTATTTTGATTCTTCGCTTCTTCTTAAGTTGTAGGTGTTTTTCTGAAACTTTCTTGTGATGGTATGTCGTACAGCTGACATAAAACTGTTCACTCTTCCTTTGGCTAATACAGGACGTGGAAATCCAAAACGACATTTGGTATAGAACTTATCCTTTGACTTGTACTTTCGTCGACAGTATTTTCCACACCTATGGCTTTGAAATCGTAAGACTTGTTGTTTTAAGTTTTTCTCTTCTCTGCTATTTGGAAGAGCACATGTAGCATAATCTTCAATGAAAGACAAAACAGTTTCATCTGAATCTGTTCCAAATTTAGGGGCGTCCTTGACCCATAACAACATATGTATGTGAGGAACACCTCTTGCTTGATACTCCTTTCTCCAAAAGAAATCCACAACTTCTCCAAGAGGAGGATTCTTTTTATTGCAGATGAAAGACATCATAGCTTCAAATCTATGATTGAAATATCTGCATACATTGACAGGATCCAAAGAGCACAATTCTCCAGGTGTCTTGTATTCAATATTTTTTATATTGGAATTTGCCTCTCGAAGAAATTCAAGTAAATCATCCCAAGCATACTCAGCACAGCTTAGTGTAACAAACCATGTAGGAGTTCCCAAGTTCCGTAGCATGCATTTCAGTTCTCCATGACGACGGTACCAATATTCATTAGTCCCTCACTGACATGCCATCAGATTAATCAACTGAGATTCTAAATGATCATCTCTCTGATGCACTTTATCCATAAAATCCTCAGCAGTTATATTTTGCAGATGCATTCCAGTTTTTAAAATGTGATTTACTGCATATGAAAGTCCAGACAAGTCACTTTCAAACAGAAGATGAAACATATAAGGGATACATTGTCGAAATCTTGGATCTTCTGCATATAATCTTGTTGTCCGATTTTCAGATGCAGGAATCTGCACAGGACGTTCATCATATCGTCCACCTTTTCCTGTTGGAAACAACTGCGGGAAACAACGAGCTTCCAAGCTCTCTTCCCATACACTCATGGGACTTCCTGTTGCTTTTTTCATTTGAAACAACTCAATTGTATTCCCCATCACCTCTTTGGAATGAAGTGGATGTACACTGTAATGTTCATAGATCTCTTCACATCTGGACATGTCCACTTTTTCAATTTGTCCACTTAATGTTTCACTATCTTCTGCTAAATCTATTTCTTCTTCTCCAACAAACACATTTCTATAGTACTCATTATTTTTTAACAGATACAATGATGCCTTTTGCACTTTTCTAACATCCACTAACTCTTGCCAGATTTTCTTATTCTTAGTAGGAACACCATTAACTAGAATGACTAGTGGCTCATTTTCTGCATGATCTACACCAATAGTTTCAACATTTTTCCTCAAATCTAATGGTAAATACACAACTCTTCCTTTCAATCCTCTTTGCAACTCTGATGGAGGTAATTTACTTGTTTTGGGCTCCATACGAACAATAGCCTGAAACGGGTGAACACATTGTATCAGAATAGACTAATACGTATTTAAATCTATCAGCTCTGGAGGAATAGCAACCAACTCTAGATTATTATGAACAGCTCTAGCAGGCATTTTATTCTCATCTAATTTATTATAACAATATTTGCAAATACGCTGCTCACATCCCAAATCAAAACAATCCTCTACCAACAAATAAGTTGCAAATTCCATCCACTTACCATTATCTTCTATTTCACTTTTTAAATACAGATTGACACTCCTAGTCTGATTTTTATAATGACTTCGCCGACAACAAATACAAGAAACATTTGGTCTTTCACCCGAAATTACCTTAAACTTTGTGATTTCATCCTCAAATTTTTCTGTAATTACAGGTTCTACATGGTCTTCAACATTTTGTTCTACTAATGTGTCAGTTTCTTCACTCTCTTGCTGAGGCCCAAAGAAACAAAACTCAATATCCTCACAGACCTGCTTCACATCTGAAACTGACCCACGCAAAAGAGCACTGTTCAACTCACTAAACTTTAGTGCTGGACTTTTTGCATAATACAACCCTCTCACTAACTTCCGCATTAGAGTATGATGTACTGCCAGCATTCTGAAATGGTGAAAAACACTTTCACAAACTTTCCTAGAAAGACAAGCCAGAGAATGACCTTGCAAACCAGTATGTTTTCTCACTTTGCAAGGGTCTAGTCCTTGCAACAGCTTAATCTTTTGTTTTACACTTTTTTTAGTATAGACTCGTAAAAAACTACATAATTTTTCAATAGATTCCTGTCGTACACTACAAACACTACTGCAATCCCAAGTGTACAGAGGGTTTTTAGCACGTCTCCCTAAAACTTCATCAGCTATCACTTCTTCTGCATTTCTTTCAACCATTTTCTCTTTCTCCATTGGACAACCATCACTAACCTCATAACCTCTACCACTGGTATCAACCGCATACAATTATTTTTCACTTGTGAATAACTCTCTTCATTAAAAAAAGGCTCTGAACTAGAACTGCGTTTCCATTCTCCCAAAAAAACATCACAATTTTTTTATTTTTATTAATAACTCTTTTGCTCCTACTTTTGGCCTTCATTACATATATTGGTTTATCTAGTGATCGAATTCTGTTTAACAGTAAAATAAACAGTTTCCTTTTTACTTCAAAAGCCTTTTCCACAATGCTTTCAATATGCTTCTTCTTTTTATAAAATATTTCTTCACATCTTTCAGCAAATTATGCACTACTCTCTTGTAAAATATTTTTTTGCGTAATTCCTTATACTGATTTTGTCTTCTTTTACCATACTTTATCTCCTTTGACTGAACATTTGCTTTTTTACTTTTCCTCTTATTTTGATTTTTTTTCTTACTTAAAAAATTCTCTGAAGTTGCAGCATTCTCTACATTCTGTTTGCTCCTACAAACATTTTTAATAAATTGCTTCGTGATCTTACCAGAAGATTTTTTCCTTTTAGCCACATTATCTTGTTCATTCAATACTTCTGGTTGATGTTTCTTCAAATAATCCTCCTGTCTCTGTTCTTTTCTTTTTCTTTTTTTTTCTGGCATAATTTCTCGATTTTAACGTTGAAAAACAGTATCTGCAAAAAAGAATCAGAAATAAATGTATATTAATAACTTTCAAATTTACAGTATTCCATTACTGTACAAACACATTTTATATAAAAACAGACTAAGAAACTATAGCCCTGAACCACAAGTGTGACGATAATTAAAACACTACATACATAGAGCATACCACTTTGAAGCAGTTCATGCCCTAATGCCTACCTCACTAAAAGACTACATGCTAACTGACTGAATGATTACAGTACTAAAAGGAGACACACTGGGTGAGTAACAGGGTGTTTGCTAGAAGTGTATGAATACTAACTGGGGAATTGAAGGTGCGAAAGACAACTGTGTAGCCGATTAGAGAACTGAATGCATACTGGATAGGCATTTAAAGCAGTCCATGTTCTAAGGACCGGCTCACTGCATGAGTACGTGGGTACTGACTGAATGATTAGACTACAGCAAGGAGACTGCCTGGATGAATGTATAAGTGGCATGCTTTTCACACAGGGAATGGATTAGTACTTGGTACTGAATGGGTCACTAGAAGAGTGCAAAGGGAGTGACAGGATGTTTGCTGGACTATATGGATACTGACTAGGGAACTGAAAGTGTAAAAGACAAGTCTATTGGTGGTTAGAACACTGCATGCATAGTGCATAGGGGTTTGAAGCAGTCCATGTGCTAAGGCCTAGCTCAGTGCATGAATACTTAGACAGTGACTGAATCATTAGAGTACTGGAAAGAGAGTGTCTTGGTGAATTTATAAGTGTTTGGCTTTTGGCACAGTGAATGGATTACTACATGGTGCTGAATGGGTCACTAGAAGACTGCAAAGGGAGTGACAGGGTGTTTCCTGAAAGTGTATGGATACTGACTAGGGAATTGAAGGTGTGAAAAACAACTGTGTAGGTGGTTAGAGAACTACATGCATACTGCATAGACATTTGAAGCAGTCTATTTGGTAATGAATGGTTCACAACATAAGTACTTAGAAACTGACTAAATCATCAGACTACTTCTAGGACAGTGCCTGGTTAAAATTGTAAACCTTCAGTTCTGGTGCAGTGAAGACAATACTACATGGTACTGCACTTTAGTGTCAAAGCATGACTCATTTTATCAATGCATAAGCAAACAATGGCTTCTAATGCTACTAAAACTTGACAACATGACAGGTTTTAAAACAGTTATCTGTCAGCAAATACACAATGTTACCAAACGCTTCTCTCACAGTGGTTCCCAAATGCACACAGACTCACAGTGTGATTCTAGACAACCACCACTATCTCTAGGAGATTACCAAAACTCATTCACTACACTGGAAGTGGTAAGGGAACTGCACACAATCTACATATTTCACGACTACACTTTACTGTCAATACCTAACTCATTTAATGAAAGCATAAGCCATAACTGTCTTCTAATGCTACTAAAACTTCACAACATGACATGTTTTAAAACAGTTATCTGTCAGCAAATACACAATATTACCAAACGCTTCTCTCACATTGGTTCCCAAATGCACACAGACTCACAGTGTGATTCTAGACAACAACCACTATCCCTACGAGTTTACCAAACCTTATTTACTACTATGGAAGTGGTAAGTGAACTGCACACAATGTGCACATTTCAAAAGTGCACTTTTGTATCAAAGCCTGGCTCATTTAATCAACGCATAAGCAAAGACTGGCTTCTAATGCTACTAAAACTAGACAACATGACAGGTTTTAAAAGAGTTATCTGTCAGTAAATACAAGATATTACTAAATGCTTCTCTCACAGTGGTTCCCGCGCTCTGTGTGATTCTAGACAAACAACACTATCCCTTGCTCTATACCAAAACACATTTCTTCATCTACAAGGAGTACTACATTTTACTGCAGAAACATAACTCATTTCACAAATTCATAAACAATGACTGGTTTCTAATTCTACCAAAATATAAAAACTGCATAGTTATAGCTCTACAAACACATGAAAAAAACAGATCCTTATCACAAAATGGTTTCTACATGCACACACACTGTCAATAAGATTGTAGAGAAAAAAAAGTACTCCCTACACTTTAGTAGAAGAAATACATTACTCTGATTAAAATAAAAATAGTCTACATACATCCCCTCACAATTAAATAACTCACCTTTCAAGATGTTTTGTAGATTAAGAAGTATATCAGTCACACACCAGATATCAGTCACACACCAGATTTTCTTATACAGAATCTCTGCACTGTGCACCTGTCAGAAGAACCAAAGAATGGCAAAGTTTCCCTCTCATTTTCCACACATATATATGTAAACATCAAATAACATTCCTTCCCACATAAATTCAAAAGCAAACACACATTTCTATTGGTTAAACATTTCAACCCTTTCCAAATGACATAAACTTCAACCCTTCACCCAATCTGCCTTCTGCCCATTACCATAGAAACAGGTCATGGAACACTGTACTGAGCACACAGGTCACAAGTTCAGCACACACAATGTTGCTAATCAAAACAGCACGTGTGCTTGACTTCTCAACATATCAGCTTATCATATATAATGTTCCTTACAATCAGTTTTTGTTAACCAATAAGAATCATGCGTTTAAAAAACAGAAATATGCACCCTACCTTTCAGTGTAGAAGGTTGTTAAACAATCAATGATTTCTTGTCTTTTTTCAAAATTGCATCTTAGCCACCATTTTAGAAACATCTTACTTTCCAAACTGCCATTTCATTTACAGAGACCATCTGAGTGCATCCAGACCTCCTTACAAGATGCTTACAGTGTGGATTGAGGGACACAGCTACATTTTCTGGAGCCAAAGGTATGCAGAAAACAAAGGCATTCACAAAGACCTAGGTTTGCCAAATGTAGACATTAAATGGATTGGACAGAGAGGGTTAAAGTGGCACCAATTGATGCCATTGGTGAAATCCTTCATGCAAATCCAACACCCTGACCTCATAATAGTGCACTGTGGTGGCAATGACCTAGGCACTTTGACTGGGGTAGGTCTGGAAATGCTTATGAAGGACACATTTGCAGAACTGATTTCACTTTTCCCCAAAACTGCCTTTGTGTATTCTAACATATGCCAAAGGCTAGGAAACATGTGAATAAATCGGTTTCTGCTTTTCTTGGAGACTACAGAATGGGGTCCATTTACAATAACAATCTGCGCTTTCATATGAAAGATGTGTAGGAGAGATGGAGTACACTTAACTGATGAAGGAAACAGAGTCTTCCTCAACAACTTTAGACTCTGTATAGGTACTTACTTATAAGTACCAAAAACTCTCAATGAACACAACGGCTCTTTTTAGAGCCACTCGAGAACAAAACACTTAAGCTTAATCTTTATCTCCCAACAATTTCATTTTTTTTCCCTCGGATCCGCGAACCCACCGCAAGAGGATCTGTGCATCCAACGCGATAGGATGTGCGCACCATGCGCGCATTTCGGTGTTTTTTTTTTTTTTTAAAAAGGGGGCACCAGGGGGTCCTTCTGGGACCCCCTAAGCACCTCTAGAGGGTCAGAGTATTTCCACTCTGCCCCCTTTATATGTTTTACACACTTATTCCCCTTACTCCTTCAGCCTCGCTTCTACCGAGGCAGAAAATGGCCGCCAACAGTTCCTGGTTTCGAATGTAGAGACACTCGACAGCCAATTAGCATTCAGCGCGCGATCGGGAGGGTGCGCGCTTGGTTCGGGGAGGGTGCGCTTACGGTGCGTGTATGGTCCGCGGATCCTCCGCGGCCATAGATATCACTAACTTTTTTACCTTAATTTTCTCAGGAACTACTGAACAGATTCACACCATTTATGCAAAAGGCACAAGTCTGAACTGAGGACTACCTCTTTGCCGAATTTGGTGTCATTCCGTTCAGCGGTTCGGGCTGTAGCTGCGACAACAGATCCTATGGGAAATTGCATGGGGAAAACGCGTTTTGGGACCCCCCTTTTTTCTCGGCCCCCGCTTGACGAATCACCACAAAACTTTCAGGGTAGGAGCGGAGCGGAGCTGGCCAAAAGTTTGGAAAATTTCGTGAAGATTCGTCAATCGGCGCCAGACTTATTGGGAATAGAAAACTATCTACTGGCGACCGCCAGTAGATAATATATATATATATACATCCACGAAGTTACTCCTTCTGAAGTTCGAGCCCCCGTTGGAGGGGTGGCGCGGACCGGCGGAGAAAACCGGCATTACTATCGACGAAAATGGAGTCCCAAACGCGCTCTAATCACCAGGGAAACGGACGGTCACTTAGACACAGGTAGGTTTATTCACGTCATAAACCTGCTGCAACGCGTTTCACCCGCGAACGGGCTTGTTCACACAGCGTGCTCAACACAAATGCCACAATACATACTATTTCGTAAAGATTCAGTTGTCATGGAAAGAGGACTTCGTGATCCTCACTCATCAATACAAGTATCAGCAAAAGTACGTTACACACAGCGCCATGTTGTACTATGTTTGTAGTGCTGGAAAGTATGGATATATAAACATTGAATACATTATAGTACTAGCATATCGTAACTTACACAGAGGAAACGGACATCCTTAATGGTAATAAACTTACGTAACTTGGTAAATCTAATCCGCCTCAAATTTATATTCTTGTGTATCTAGTGTGGAATCCGATAAATAAAAAGCTGTTTAATTCGTTGTCGAGTATACCGTATTACTCATATAGCTGTGTGTCAGTTTTCTCAACGCTATGTGTCTTTCTGATAGCGGGATTTCTAGGGCCGTGTAAAATCCATTACGGTACTCGGGAACCGTTTTTGACATGGTTTCTTTCGTTTTGTACAAATGAAACTTTATGCCCCCTCGTGGACATTTGCACCACGTCATGTTCGCCTGATAGTGGCCAGAGACTGCCTGCAACTAAACCTGGTTGTCACCGCCTGTGCAAGCATCTCCCTAGGACGTGTAAAGTATAAAAACAACCCTTGTAAATAGGGGAGCCGTCCAATCATGTAAACATATGTGTACATATGCAAGTATATCATAAAGATACTGAGAGATGCTGAGAGATGCTTTGTTCGCCTGATAGTGGCACAACACAGTCTATACCCCACTTGGTCATAAACGTATGTAAATGTGTATACTAGAAAGGATATAAAAGGCTTAGTGCATGCAATTAGGGTTTCCCTCGTCAGCTAATACCGACAGTAAAAAACACAGAAACTCGCCCTATAGTGGCGAGTTTCTGTGTTTTTTACTGTTGGTATTAGCTGACGAGGGAAACCCTAATTGCATGCACTAAGCCTTTTATATCCTTTCTAGTATACACATTTACATACGTTTATGACCAAGTGGGGTATAGACTGTGTTGTGCCACTATCAGGCGAACAAAGCATCTCTCAGCATCTCTCAGCATCTCTCAGTATCTTTATGATATACATGCACTAAGCCTTTTATATCCTTTCTAGTATACACATTTACATACGTTTATGACCAAGTGGGGTATAGACTGTGTTGTGCCACTATCAGGCGAACAAAGCATCTCTCAGCATCTCTCAGTATCTTTATGATATACTTGCATCGACACATATGTTTACATGATTGGACGGCTCCCCTATTTACAAGGGTTGTTTTTATACTTTACACGTCCTAGGGAGATGCTTGCACAGGCGGTGACAACCAGGTTTAGTTGCAGGCAGTCTCTGGCCACTATCAGGCGAACATGACGTGGTGCAAATGTCCACGAGGGGGCATAAAGTTTCATTTGTACAAAACGAAAGAAACCATGTCAAAAACGGTTCCCGAGTACCGTAATGGATTTTACACGGCCCTAGAAATCCCGCTATCAGAAAGACACATAGCGTAGAGAAAACTGACACACAGCTATATGAGTAATACGGTATACTCGACAACGAATTAAACAGCTTTTTATTTATCGGATTCCACACTAGATACACAAGAATATAAATTTGAGGCGGATTAGATTTACCAAGTTACGTAAGTTTATTACCATTAAGGATGTCCGTTTCCTCTGTGTAAGTTACGATATGCTAGTACTATAATGTATTCAATGTTTATATATCCATACTTTCCAGCACTACAAACATAGTACAACATGGCGCTGTGTGTAACGTACTTTTGCTGATACTTGTATTGATGAGTGAGGATCACGAAGTCCTCTTTCCATGACAACTGAATCTTTACGAAATAGTATGTATTGTGGCATATGTGTTGAGCACGCTGTGTGAACAAGCCCGTTCGCGGGTGAAACGCGTTGCAGCAGGTTTATGACGTGAATAAACCTACCTGTGTCTAAGTGACCGTCCGTTTCCCTGGTGATTATTTTTTGACTCCGAGAGCGCGTTTGGGACTCCATTTTCGTCGATATATATATATATATATATATATATATATATATATATATATATATGTATATATCAAAGAAATACCCTTTCAGGCATAGAGTGACGAATAAATTATGCAAAAAAGAAGCAGAGAACTCTGGGTAGTTCTCAAGTTTAGGTGGAAAGCAGCTCCTGTATGGAGCACTCTCAACACCAGCGACACTCTAGATCTGCTCACCTCAAATGTCTGTTTTTCTATCAAAATCTTTAAGCATAGGATTAGCACAGTGCCATCCACGCCGAGATAGAAAAGGACAAAGTCTTTTGCCATTTGTACAGCAAAGTCTTTAAGCATAGGACTAGCACAGTGCTGTCCTTGCCGAGCTGTAAAATGACAAAAGCCAATTACCACTCCAGGCACAGGATTACAGCTTTGAATTGGTAAAATACCAATCAAGCCAACCTGAAATGAGCAAAAGCAACCCCTGACACAGTGTTTCGCTCTAATTAGAGCTCTTCAGAGAGGTATAGCTTTGTCCAGACACAAGAGTCTGTGTCTGGACAAAGCTATACCTCTCTGAAGAGCTCTAATATATATATATATATATATATATATATATATATATATTTGGATACCAAACCATGGAGACCTGATCATTGTGACACATTTACATCCTGACCATATCAATCACCTCCCAGAAAATATTGCAACTCATGATCTGTATTAATGGGGAGCGCAGATCCAGAACAGTAAATGTGACTCTTAATTCAACGTGCAAGCCAAATACTTGATTTTACATACAGTATTTAATTCAAATTCTATAGATGCAAAGGTATACAACATTCAAAAGCAATAACACAATCTCCTTTGAGGTCGGGGCTCGAGTGGTTGTCTCTCCCTGTCCACTAACTTTAGTGCAATGGGTTCGATGTAATTCCCCATTCAGTTATAGCCACATACAGGGAATGTAAACTATGAGGCCATGCTCGAGTTCTCTCCTCGGACTTCTTTCGGAAGTTCAGTCACAGGAGTCTACTGGGTCGCAGTACCGAGCAGAGTATGTCTTCAGGGCCCTGAGGCCCTGTTCATGGCTTACCCGCTCTGGCGGCATGCAACCCCCCTCAGTGACCCTATGAGGACCTTCCCCGGATCGGCAAAGTCAGGCTCAGTGTGTTCACCCGGCAGGCAGAGGCTCTCTCTCCTCCGAGCCACACAATGGGCTGGTTCAAGCAATCGGGGTTGTTCCCACTCCGATGATAGCACAGTAAGTCCCATGTCCCTTCACAGGGGGATGGCGGTTGATCTCCCTGCTCATACGGCGCTCTGGCAATGTCCTTTGATCCTTGGGGGTCATTCGGCACAGTTCACAGTATGCAGGCCGGACCCACAGCAGCAGTTTCTCGGTCCTGGGTGGCACTTCAAAACCTTGGCCTCAGCGTCTCAGTCGGTCTCTCCTGGCATATGGGGTCATCGCCACGACACAGGTCCAGTCACTCTGACCTTGTGTGGATGTTCACGGTGGTCCCCTGGCTGACACATGGGCCACCCACCATGAAGTCGTGTAGGCCAGGCACACTCTACACTAACCTTGCTCCTTGTCTCAGTCCATGCTGGCCCCTCCTGGCACATGGGGGGGGGGGGGGGGGGGGAAGGACACTGACATATGCCATAGCACACGGGCTATGGCCTGATCGATGCAAGAGCGGATCCCACACACCTCGCACAGTGAGTCCTCAAGATAGGGCTCCCCTGGACCTTGCTCCTTTCAACGCTCTCCTCTTCCACACATGGCAGACTGGTCTTTGTGAGCAACCAGTATACAAAACAGTGAAGGATGGAATGCTTGAATTAATCACAGGCACTGGTAATCATTCGGGCCACATTCCAGTCCACTGTATTCTGCACACCATGTCAACCATGTTTGGACCCAGCTATATGCAAATCAGTCTTCACCCTGCTCATCAGAAACAGCCCAGCCCAAACTGCCAAGCTAGGTCCACCCTGAACAAGAACACAAGCAACCCAGGACTGGTTTTGCCCAGTAATGGGCTCATCCGCCAGGTTGTTTCAGGGACAGTGTGTACAGGACCCAAGTCTGAGCATATGCGTTTCACTTAAGGTGACACAACCAGTACATAAAACAATGAAGGATGGAATGCTTGAATTAATCTAATCTCAGCCACCGTCAATCACTTGGGCTGCATTCCAATCCATCCTTATTCTGCACTCTATGCCCACCTCCGTTTGGGTCCAGCTATATGCAAATCATACTTGACCGTGCTCCAACGTAGCAGACTGGTGGTGGTGCTCTGGGGCAGGTGGTCTTGGTTTCCCTGGGTGATGTCCCCCCACCCAGCAGGGAAACTAGCAGGCATGGGCCCCCAGTCCTGGTCACCGCCTGAAGTCTTGCAGAGCTTCCACTCTTCACACAGCCCGTCTGGCTGCTCGACAGGTGACAAAGTTTGGGGTCTCAAATTTCCCTACTTATAGTCCTTTTCCAGACACAAAATTCAATTTAGTGTCTTGAGTCTTTGAAATTTTATGTTGCGGTTCTGCATCTTTCTTCTTCCTCCTGAAGGACATCTGTCACAGCAGGCAGGACTATGAAGCTGATTAACCCACAACACGATTCATAGGAGTGACCAGAGTTTACACTTGGATGTCAGTCACAGTGATATGTACATCAAAAGGTTACCCAGGGACTCAGTCTTACTTTTTATGATTCCCTTATCAGCCCCATCTCTTTCTTGCCGAGATGTGTCCTGTTCCCTTCCCTGTGATCTATCATTGAATCAAAGAGCCACTTAAAATACACACAGAGAGCCTAGCTCTCCCATCCTCCAGTGCATGTCCCTCCCAGTTTACATGAATGCAGAAATACGCAAATCAGGCAGGGGGATTCCTGCACTCCTCATATTTTCACCAGGCAGCCTGAAATTTCCAAAATGGAAACCATGGACCTCTATGTAATGTACTAACAAAACCGGGGTATCCCTTGCCTTACAGGAAGTTTTCCTTTCTCAGTCAGATAACCTGTCTTATATTGTCAAAGAAAAGAGATATTTCTTGATGTAAGACCATCACTAACTCTGGTAGTAGCATGCTTCATCATCGGTTCTCCTCCTGGTCCCTAAAAACCAAGATGGGCTCGACCATATTCCAGGGAGCACTTTGAAGATTACTGAAACCAGGGTACATAGAATAGATAAAAAATCCCTCAAACAAGAATAGGTTTTCCTATATTTGTGGATTGTTTGGGTAGGAGTTAAAATATCCTTAATAGGGAGAAGGATATTATGGTCATATGACCCTAATCATCGTTTACATGTTTCAGCCCCTATGCAAAAGCCTCTTGGGTCCAGGGCTGTCGCCAGGATGTCAGTAGTTCATGGTCATACAGTGTGAGTAGAGCATGCAAAACTAACTCGCCTGCATGGTGAGTTATTACTCATCTAATTGTAGGATCTTCATTCCAAAAGAGAGGAATTTATAATTAGACCTTAGGGTAAACATTAAGAAAGTAACAAAACTATCATCAAGAAAGTAACAAAACTAGCATTATTCGCTTCACAGAAAACATGGTGGAGGTAAAGTGACAATCCACCAGGAGGTGTCACACTGTGCACAATTGACTACAGTATTGCCAAAATCATATGGTCAAGCAAACTGTGCTGATAACAACATAGTTCACTCATTTTAACTGTTTGTGGTGTTACACATATTTTGTGATCAATTTAGGACTCAAAATAATTTAGCGAACCATGCGCAACTCATAAAAAAAGGCACCTTCACATACACGAGGTGTAAGCACCTCCATGAACACAAATTTCTTAACTTACCATAGATGGGAATATCACCCTACTAAAATGGGAGCGGGAAGCATGTCCTTGTAGTCACATACTGTTCACATGTTGCCATTAGAAGAGATAAAGACATGGTGAGGAGGCATAGAAAAGATAAGGTAGCTGCAGAACTCCATATTAGAAAAAAAAGTGGCTAAATATAGTCAAATACTGTGAGGACGGGCGCCATACTCGCGTCAAGGGTACTATGTCTCTTCGTTACCTATTTTATGCTGCCGGCCTGTCCTATCCGTCTATAGCGAGCCAAATGTAAAAACCCTTCAGAGAGTCTCGAGGATCGCTGCATCTGCCACGTGATGACGTAGGACATCGTACGTGTCATGTGCGTGTGAAGGGAACTATGGGAAACAGAGTTCCATCTACACGCAGCTGTTGTAAAACGATGTACAAGCATTGGTGTCAGTATTATTTTCTTATCAAGAATTATTTACTCATAACATGGAACATCTGGGTGGTCAAGGGGTTATAGAAAGACCTAAAAATTGTATTTTAGTGAGATAGTGTGGCAATGGCTCGTGCTATACACACCAGCGTATATAGTTCAGTTTCACCATGTGGCAATTGTTCATGAGATTGTAACTGGATTGCCCTGAAAGGGGATTATGGGCGATGTAGTCCCATGCCTATCTAGGGTTTTCCTATTTATTAGAGGAAGAAATGATATCACTAACTGGAGATTAATCTTAATCGCAGGTCAGGGGGTAATTTAACCACCTGTCTCCGCCTTAGCTGGATGCAGTTCACTTTCCGGCACTAAAAAGAAGTGGAGTGTCGGAATTTAGCAACTTCCACATCGTGTTTATAGGGATGGAACCAGTAGAGTGGAAGTTTGAGGTATTTTCATATATTCTAGGTACCACGCTCAAAGTAATATTCAAAGAGCTCCCTGAAATATAGTTGAGCCCATCATGATTTTTAGGGTCCAGGATGAGACCCAATGATGAGAGTATGCCACTACTAGAGTGGATGAGGGTTCTACATAAAAAGATCTTGTTTTTGGGAAATATGAGACAGGGTATCTGACTGGGAAAGTATAAATTCCTGTACAGGCAAGGGATACCCCTGTTTGGTAAGTAAGGATTATGTTATTTACCCTGTAAGCATCTGTTCTTGGCATGGAGTTGTAGATTCACATACTCCTGCCATCTAGTGTTGGGTCCAGATGTTTGCAAGTTGTTTTTCTACAAAGAAGTACTTTCCAGTCACGAGGTAAGGTGACTCCTCATTTCGGTGATATTAACATGGGCATTGACTCCATTGTTAGATTGTTTTCCGGCAGGAGGGAGAGAATGGAGTAAGTAAGTGAAGTATAGAGAAGTCCATGCATATGTAATATAAATAATAAGAACTGCAACAACTACAGGTGTCCGGGGAGGAGGGAGGGCCCATGTGAATCTACATGCAAAGAACAGATGCTTACAGGGTAAGTAACACAATCCGTTTGAGGCATGTGTGCTGTAGATACACATGCTTTGTACAGACTATATAGCAGTATTCTCCCAAAGTGGTGGCTAACCAGTAGGTGTTGCAGTTGTTTGAAAAAGTGTTTTAGCACTACTTGTTCTACATTAGCTTGTTGACGTGCTAACACATCCACACAATGTTTGGTAAATGTGTGTGGTGTAGACCATGTTGCTACCTTATATATATCCACTAAGGGAATGTTACCTAAAAATGCCATAGATACTCCTATTTTTGAGTGGAATGTTCTCTAGGAGGTATAGATAAAGTTCTCTTAGCTTTAGCATAGCAAGTTTGAATACATTGAACAATCCATCTAGAAATACCAGAGATAGGATTGCCTTTGTGAGGTGGAGTGAATACAACAAAATTTGCTTTGCTTTTTGAAAATCTTTTGTCCTCTCAATATAGTAGAATTGTGCTCTTCTGAGAGTGTGTGAAGAGCCCTTTCTGCCACTGAATCAGGTTGAGGAAAGAACACAGGTAACTCAACTCATTGGTTAATATGAAAAGCAGAAATGAGTTTTGGAAAGAATTTTGGGATTGTGTGAAGAACTACTATATCTTATGAAGATGAAAGAAGGGTTCTTCAAAGGTTAATGCCTGTAGTTCACTAACTCTCCTTAATGAAATGATAGCAATTAGAAAGGCAACCTTCCATGAAAGAAATTGTAATGAACAATTGTACAATGGCTCAAAAGGCGGACCCATGAGCCTTGTGAGAACGATGGTAAGGTTCCAAACTGGTGCAGGTGGTAACCTGGGTGGTATTACTCTTAAAGCCTTCCATAAAGGCTTTACTTACTGGAACCTTGAACAAGGAGAAGTGTTGTCTGTTTTGCAGATATGCAGCTACTGCTGCAAGGTGTAACCAAATGGATGTATAGGCTAAGCCAGCTCGCTGTAGATGTAAAGGTAACAAATAATATTTTGTATAGATGTATCGAGCAGATCAATAATGTTGCTACAATATGCAACAAATCCCTACCATTTTGTCGCATAACATGCCCTGGTGGTAGGTTCTCTTGCATCTTTAAGAATTGTCATATAATCTGGTGGTAAATGTAGGTATCCAAACTCTATGACTTCAGGAGTCAGATCGCTAGGTTGAGCTCCTTGGGTTTGGGTGTCTGATTTCTCCTTGGTTCTGAGTGAGAAGGCTGGAATTGAGGTGCAGCTTTTTATGTGGAACCACTGATCGTTCCAAGAGTGTGGTGAACCATGGTTGACGAGCCCATGTGGGAGCCACTAGAATTAGTGTGAGTGATGTTTGCCTCAGTTTCTGAACTAGAAACAGAAGGAGAGGGAGAGACGGAAAAACATAAGCAAATATCCCTGACAAGTCCCGGGAAGGAGCACAAAGTTGAGGCTGCCCGCGGAAGCGGTTGATATTGACGACTGCAATCATCAGTGGGATGCGCGACCAACAGGCACGGGACCCTTATAGTGGTAGTTTGCAGGTACGAGGGACAACAGAAATCACGCGGTTCGGTGTGATGTACCATTGAAATGAAGTCTGGTTCCCCAACAGCCCTGATGAAGTTGCCATAAATGGGATCGCAACTAAACATGTTGGCCGTTTGTCTCTGAAAACTGCCATATACATGCCATTCTTTTAACCTGAGGACACTCACAGCAATAAGTAAAAGAATGTTTCACAAGTGAGTTGTATACCATTTTAAGTTTGAGAATTGAATCTCTCTCTTTCACATTGGGGACCAGTGGGTACTGAGTGATACATGCACTTACAGTACATTTATACACGTCTTTATTGATTTTATTTCCTTGGTTTTCTCACTTTTGAGAAATTTGGACACTCACCGTTTTTCCTTTTTTTCCTTTATGGTTATGAAAGTTACCGATGATGATAATGTGGGCAAACTGGTGAGTGCAAACCAGCAGCTCCCAGGGTGATTCGTACGTGAGGTACTTTCTGACCTTTCTCACACATTTTATTAATTTTGTCACCAATCTTTTATGGTTTCTTTTAGACACTTTTAATGCAATATGGTGTATTTTAATCATTTTAATCATCTTTTTTAAAGTGAACAGTTGGACTAATAGGTGATTGGCAATAATCTCCGTCCAGTGAGGGAAATGTAATGTCTAAAAACTCCCTCTGTGTCCTAAAGGAGACAATAAAGATAACTGTTCAGAACTAGTCAGGTCTCTTTTTGTGTTTATGAATTACTGAGTGGGGGGCGACCTGACCATTTACTCCCTGGTGCTCCTTTTGTGTTAATTATTAAGCCTTTAGTATCGAAGAATTCTCCGAACATATCTAGCAACTGTTGTAGCCCTCCAGGTGTTTTACATAATACAAGCAGGATATCATCAGCAAAGAGAAGAGAGACTACTTTTTCCCCACCTAACGCAGGAGCATCTGTTGGTTTCACACCAAGAAATTGTACCACACTGTTAATGAACAGTGAACAAAGTGCTGGGGCCAAAACGCAACCTTGACGAACACCCTTGGGGACAGAGATTGGATCTGTAAGTTGACCTTGCGATCCGCATTGCACTCTAGCAGAATTTCCTTCATGCAGGCGGGTTAGCAAAGCTATGATTTTCCTCCGACAGGCCTAGATCTCTAAGGGTTTGCCACAACAAGATCAAACGCCTTCTTATGGTATATAAATGCATCAAACAGGCTACCTTACCCAATTAGCACTGTTTTCCAGCAGAGAAGGAGAAACCGTAACATACAATTGGCAGATCTACTATGTTATTAGATTGTATGTCAGAATGCTTCTCACAATGAATTATAGATGCTACTTCTGGGAATGCAATTAACTGTGTAGTGGTAGGTGCAGGGTCCTTTTTATTCCTGGGCATCGAAAACATCTTGGGTATAGTTTGATGTGTGCCATGGTTAGTGGTATTAGAATAGCCATTACGAGCACTTGGACTCACTTCCCCCCATTCGTGTCTAAGATGTCCTCACCCTCAACCAAGAGGGTGTCAATACGATCAATGATGCAATTGCTACCTGCATGCTTAGATAATTTCTTCACTTTCTTAGATTTCACTGCACTTGGCCCGCCCAAACCCCCCCCGTTACCTTCCTTTTGTCTATTTAGCTCTAGTAACAGGAAATAGAGCTGTTACAAACAATAACCTTTACATTGTCCAATTGCCGCAGTGACAGTTAATTAATCATTGGGCTAATGTGCCTTCATTGTTTTTGAGAACCCCCCAAAAGGTAACATACAGGCAAATAGGAGTTTTTAGCAGTGGTGGTACCTTATGGTCCAAATGAGCAAAAGTTAGGAGGGTGGCTCATCCTCCTTCAGGCTCCGACAGGCCCACCTTTGCCCAGGCGCGCCCGTGCGCGTCCCACGCTACGGGAGAGTTCTGGTGCCTTTATGGCGTGTCAGGAGCTTGGCCCGCTCCATTCTTGTTATCATGTTGCGCTGGGGGACCGAGTCCCACCCCAGCGAGGAGGAAGCAAGGAGCGGCAGTGAGCAAAACCACACAGCAGGTAAGTTGGGGCCGCCACTGGCCCAAAACAGACGTCTTAGTGTGTTGCAAACACTTTTGCTGTGTGCTGGCTTAGATGAGTCAATCATCTAGCTATGGGAAGACATGAATTTATTGTCTTCTGAGATGAGCTGCTACTACTGCTAGACATTTTGTGAACGCTCTGGGTGCAGTAGTAACCCTGAATGGGAGTACTTTGCACTGATGGTGATTTCCTGCTATCACAAATCTGAGATATTTGCGATGTGCTGGGTGAACAGGAATGTGGAGGTATCAGTCCTTTAAGTCTAGTGTAGACAAAGTTGCCTTGCTGTAGAAGTGGGAAAACGTGCTGAAATGTAACCATATGGAAATGTTCTGACAGTATATACAAGTTTAACATCCTTAAGTCCAATTTTGGTCTTAGGGACCCATCCTTTTTGGGGATTAGAAAGTACTGTGAGTAAACCCTGACCCTTGGTATTGTAATGGAATTGTTTCTATAGCGGTTAAAAGATATTGTACTTTTTGTTTGAGGAGCCGTTGGTGCCGTAACAAAAGTTTGTGAATGCGAGGTGGAATATAGGGAGGATTGCTGGTAAGCTCCATACAATGACCCTGTTGGATAATGTCTAATACCCATTTGTCTGATGTTATTGATTGCCAAATGGATAAAAATTGTTGAAGTCTTCCCCCGACAGGTGTAAGATGATCGGGGGAATTGTAGGCAAGTCACTGCTTATTGGGAGATGGAGAGGTATGTGTTAGTGTGCCTTTACCTCTGACCTTGAAAATATTTCCTCTGTACCCTCCTCTATAGAAATCTCTTGATGGAGAGGGTTGTGTATTGATTTATATGAGGAGACATTAGGGTCTGAGGAATTACCCTTGGATCCTCCTCTATAGAATGAACAAAGGGAGCCTCTGTTAGATGGGGACTGAAGTGCTCTCATAGATTTTGCCACCTGTCTTTTTTCATTTTTTCAAGTGCCTCATCTACTTAAGGTCCAAAAGGGTGTTCTTTGTCAGAAGGAGTATTGAGAATAGATTGCTGAACCTCTGGTTTAAACCCAGAAATCCTTAGCCTTGCATGTCTTCTAAGGAGAATGCCGGTGTTAATTCCCCTTGCTGCAGTATCAGCAGCATCTAGAGTACATCTAATGGAGGAATTCGATATTAGTTTACCTTGTTGAACTAGCTTTTGTGCTCTTTTCTTATGCTCCTCTGGGAGGTGTTGGAGTAAGTCCTCCATTTCGTCCCAGTAGTCCCTTTATCTGGCCAGTAAGCCTTGGGTGTTGGCAATGCGCCATTGGTTGGCGGATTGAGCAGCTACTCTTTTGCCTGATGCATCTATTAATTTAGACTCCTTGTCTAGAGGAGGTGCATCTGCTAAAGTCTGTGAGTTAGCTCTTTTACGAGCATTAGATACTACTCAAAAATCTAAAGGCAACCACCCCTTAATAAAAATTGAGTCAGATGGTGGAGTTATATATTTTTTGTCAACCCCAGGTGTTAATATTCCCTTTCTTTTAACCCACATTTGGTCACTGTTTTAATGGATGTTGTTTACATTTGTTATCTTAGAATGCGCCTATTCTTGTGGTCCCTTGGGCAGAAAGTAATCATCAAACACTGCTCAGTAACAGCTGTTTACCAATGTCCTTCATCTCACATTTAAGGACGTTTTTAGAATTGTGTTTATTATTTTTAAAGTTTCCAAATCACACCATGATCTACACCACACTTTACTTCCTTCTTCGAACATGCTGTTCCCAGCTATAGTGCCAAATAGTACACCAGTGCCACGATCGGAAATACTATATGGTGCATGTTTGAAGGCAGGACGGATTGTGTTATTGATTACGCATAGTGCGTGGCGAAGTGCTATGGTCACAATAAGGAATCCCTAGTCAGAGTTCGGGTCAGGTAGATGGAAGTGAACTGGAAGAATCCATTGTCTCCATGCTCATGAGAAGAGAAAATGATTGGCTCACTGAGAAGGTAGTATAGGCAGACTACAGGAAAGGGAGCACGGAGGTCAAAGAAACCGGAAAACAAAACAGGGTGGCCTAATGAAAGCAGAGTTAAAGAGTTAATAATAAAAAAAGATAAGGAGGAGGAAAAGACCTGAGAAAATTAGAGGATGAATGAAAAAAAGGTGAAACTGGACAGAGGCAAAGAGAGAAGGTGAGGTAGAGGTATTACTGCAAGGCAGTGGATGCCACAGATGGAGCGAGAAAGCGGATGAGAGGACATGGACAGAGATGAGAGAAGATGAGAGGGAGAAGAAATTAGGCTAGGAGAGAAAACACATGCAGAGAGGGAGAAAGGGAATACAAGACATATTAAGAAACAGGTCCCTCCTTACCTGCACTTTGTACAGGTGTAGAAAACAGTCTGTCCCTCGTCCGCTGATCTCATTTGGCGTGTGTGGTACACCATCCCCTCATGTCCACACCGCGAACACTTCCTCTCAATCTAAAGCAAGAGTGAGGCTGGTGGTTATAAGACTTGCCAAAACAACAGAATCAAGAGAGGCTTGGGGAGAAGTGGATCATAACAGAGGCAGACCTGCACACTGGGCACCAGTATCCCAACACACATATGTAACAGAATTTCTCATGAACTATTTGCATGATCAAAAACTTTGATGATTTTTAAATTGTCCACCCATTGCTGATACTTGGGTCATGAACGGAAGCAGCAAATTGCAGAGAAAACAGCAGGCCTCTGTGTTAACACTGACGTTACAATCAATGCAAGATGGTGGTCTAGAACTGAGGAGGCAGAGAGAGGCAGACGCAGCACTAACTGTAAAGGGCCCCATCGAGTTATCTGGGTTACTAAAATGACGGTGATTGCGAGAGTCAGAGCAGCACACTAAGGGGCATATTTATCAGTCTTTCACGCAATGCAGTAATCCACCTTGCTGCACTGCACAGCGTGAAAGGGCAGGAATGCACAGTATTCAACATTATACAGAACATTCCTGTCCTTTCTTAGCGCTTGAACACTTTTTGCTGCCTAGCGCAAACGCAGGCACCCTTGCGTCATGTTCCAAGGGTGCCCGCGTTGTAGGCAGGATTGTTTTGCGCAGGAATGGACACCTTTCTGCCCAAAAACAACCCTGAGAGGAATTTTCCTCTTTCTATGTGTGCAGAATGCAGCACACGTTGAAAAAGGAAAAAATAAAGGGAAATAAAGATATTTATCCTCCTTACGCCTTACCTGGGGAGACATAGCATTAAGATAAGATGCATTTCCAGGTCTATCACTAATAGTAAATCTGCCATGCACCAAAATCCATGGTTGGATGTGTAGGAAAACCCACGCTTCAGCCATGGAACGCCTCCCTGCTTCAAAATAACACAAGGCAGCAATTTGTGCTGCCTTGCATTACTCTAGATTCATTAAACCATGCAAGGCCATGAAAGGTGGCCTTGCGGGGCTTGATAAATCCCATTTAGGTTTTGCGTCACCCTTGCACCCTCCTTAAGTGGCACAAGGATGACACAAAACCTAGAGAAATACAACCCTAAACCTGCAGAGTGCCTGGCCCGGACAAGGACCAGGCTGCACGTATAATGCAGGGAAGAGCAGCGTGCAGCAAGTAAGCTGTGTCTAAATGAAGACAGGAGCCCTTGGCCTACCCCAACACTGGTGGCGGCGCTTGGGAAGAGTGCTGCTACTGCCAAAAGCATTGTGCGGTGTGAAGCACTTAGCCGGCCCATGGTCAGGTGCTGACAGCCCAAAGACGGCCACTAAGAATGGAGCTGAAAGAGCACTGAGCCCCCTTAACAACGCAAGGTGTTATGTAATGAGGTAACAAACCTTCATTCAGTCATAACAATAAGGAGGGTTCACTCACAATAACAGCCGAGGGCCACCAATGTCATTAGTCCCTCAAACATTTCATGATATGTACCAATTACACAAGGAGTGGGTAGGGGAGGGGAACAAGGGACATAGAATATTGAAAGCAATCAGGTATTCATATAGAATGATAATACATATAACACATTCTTTCCCTTACAACAAAACTAAAGACAAAAATTATCCATGCAGGACTTTCCATGAGGGTGTTCTTAATCTGGTGGACACCTTAACGTTACCAGCAGTAGATATTTCTTCAACAATATCTTGAAATGAGGAGGGAACTTGACTGCCTGATTAATTCCCAAGACTATGAGATCTGACCCCAGGGTTAGTGTTATCAGTGGATCAGATACAATGCATTGTAGGTGGTGCAAAATCTGGGTCAGGACAGGAATACATATCTTCATCGTCATTTACTTCCTGTTCCTTATGGGAGCACCCACCTTGATACACACATTTGGCAAACCTGATGCTCCAACACTTGCCTTGTTCAAGGTTACCACTTTTAAGGGTTTGCAAAATTGTGACTTGCTTTTCTCCACTCTCGCAGGCAATGTTACACTGACCACATCTCCTAGTTAACAGCTCATGAGGTTTGACCTTGTATACATCATCGTATATTTGTTTGGCCAATGGCTGCTTTTTCTCTAGCCTTTTTCCAACAAGATTATGATCTACATTCTGATCAAAGGTTTTAGTGGACAACTTTGAAGCAACCACCATAGCATCAATCAGATGTTGGTGTTCCTCCCCTCAGTCACTTTAAGGGGCTGAGCTCAGTCATGGAGTGAGAACTTCTGCGGTAGGCCCACAATATTTCCCTGATCAAAATGTGGACAGAAATTCTGTTTTGTAAGACCACGTGGATGACATCCTTGAGATAGCGGTTTAACCTTTCAACCAAGCCACTGGTTTGTGGGTCAGACAGCAGTGAAGGTTGGTTTAATGTCATTCCAGTTATAAAAAAAATCAAACTCGCATTTGATGTAAATTGAACGCCATTGTCCATAACAATGGATTTGGGAAAGCGTTCACTACAGAATATCTCCTTCATAAAATGTAGGATTACATCTGTAGTCACTCTTTCTACAAAGATTACCTCCGGCCACTAGGAGAATTAATCCACCATGACAATGGCATTTGGCATATTGCATAAGGATTGTGTGATGAGGAACCACACGTAGACTTGGGTAACTTCAAAGGATTTATTCGCAAGTTCCTATGCAAGCACAACCAGGAGCGTCCAGAATCTCTGAGCTACAACCAACAGCTGAATACCGTAGCGGTGAGTCTCGCAGGCACCATTCTACTCCAGAGTGTGGAACATGAAAAGGATAACAAGTTACTAGCTCATGCTCAAATGCCACACAAATATCTCTTGTGAACATCATTAGGGGTAATGCATCAAAGGTTTTTATCACAATTTGAACATCCAATGCAACTCCTCATATAGCGATCATCCTCAAGGTCCATAAAAAGCCACCAAAATTGTCCTGTTAAGGAATTTTTGCAAGGCAGAAATACCCATATAACCTTGGTGGATGGCTTTCGTGATAACCCTCATGAAACCTACCGGGGGCACACACTAAAGCATTCTTGAACAGTATGGTATTGGACACACTTAGCTCTTTCGCAACCTGGGCAAGAGTGCAAAATACATGCCTAATCAGTGGCCACCTGTACAAGTGTTCTCTCTTGCCTTGCACAGAACCTTATTTTTAGCATCCTCACTAAACCACCTTTCTTCTGTCAACAGTACATTTTGTAGGGTATAAATTTCACTCACAATTGTGACATCAAGATAACCCATTTCACTTTTCTAGTTGCCAGGTACAAGGCAAAGGAATTGCGATAGGGAATCTGCAGAGGTGCTTACACCCAGACCATACAAAACCTTGAAGAAATACTGTAGTAATTCATGCTGAGAAATTAAGCATCCCCTTCGGAGAGAAGATATGAACTAGAAGTTTGTGGTCTGTTTGTAAATTAAACTATTTTCCCCAAATTGAAAGTCTGAAAGGGTCCACTGCCCAACCACAGGCCAATAGCTCACGCTCTGTTGCTGCGTAACTTCTTTCCATTAGACTTAGGGCCCTGTAACTATAGCCAACTATCCATTCAGCAATATCTTGTTTTTGTGAAAGCACAGCACCCAACCCCTAGCCACTGGCATTGTGATAGTGTATTATTTTCTAGCAGTGAATGTTCATAACATGGGAGCATTAGTTATGTTCTACTTTATCAAGTTGAAAGCCTCTTGGTCTTTTCCCCCATTCTTATTTTTACAAAGCAAGTGGTTAAGGTGTTCGAACACCTTGGTGAATATCTTGATGAATTGTGAATAGTGTTCACACAGACCACAAAAAGATAGCAGCCGTTCCTTGCATGCTGTGCGAGGTGCTTGGTTAATGGTACTTACCAGAGAAACCTTGGGCACAACACTAGCGGGCCATTCGTTGTGTGGTTTCCACAAGTAATGGGTCCACAATCACCGCCCACTGGGAACCCAACACCCATTTGTACAGCTTGACTTTCTAAGGGTAGCGAAGTGGAGCATTCCAAGGCCTACTCAAGGGAGATGGTGTGTGATAGTAATCACCATTCGCTGGCACGCAACTTTAACATTCAATAAATAAATATTCAGTCTGTGCTTTTCTTTAGAAAACTAAAATTACATTAATTACAGATGCACACCACTCTATACTTTGTGGTAATTAAAAAATACGCACAAAGCAGGCAGAAATACCTTTGAAAAAATGACATTTGTCCCCTACAGGGTCATGGCACCAAAGTTTACAGTACACCCCATTCAAGTGCAATGTAACAACTGTATATAGGGGTGTCAGTTTACATTAGGTCTGTCACATTTCAAGACTGGAATCACATGTTATGAGAATACTTCATTCCATCACTGACTTCAGTAACCACAATCCCGCTGCACTTAACCATTGTCAAGAATTGCAATCATGTGCCCACATTATCAGTAATAAAGCAAGACATCCCACATTATCAGTAATAAAGCAGGACATCCCCGTCTGCAATTATTATGAGTAACCAGGCATTGTAATAAGATGCTCACACCATCATTAATAAAACATTGTAGCCCCTCAGGAATATGAATTAGTGTCAGCATTAACAACACTTTCAGCAAAGCATTGATGACATCTTTGAATAATGCACTGTTAGAAGTCCTTTTCCTTGATTCTTATAAACTGCTATTAAAACACATGCAAATTATCAAAAGCTTGTGCTATGGGGGCTCTGTGCTCATACATCAAGGCAATTATTGAAACCTATCCCTCACATGAAATTGTGCTGGTAGGGGACTTCAACACCAAACACTTGGCCTTCGTCACAGCCCGGCCCAAAGTAATTACGGACAAATGCAATTCTACAACCTACTTACTATATTCGACCTAAAATATGCAGACCGGATTCCGTCGGTCGCCCACCTCACGTTCAAGAAAATCTCGACAATTGATTATATTTTTATGTCAAGTGGCTTAATTAACGATCTACAGAACTTCGACATCATAAATCGCACAGATAGTGATCACAAACCTCTGGTTGCAGGCTTGAATTTAATTCATCCGATAGCAGATCCAGGCCAAGACCTTGGCCATTCGACAGGAGACGAACTTATGTCACTGGTAAAAAGAATTAAGTGGCACCCGTTCCACTCGCCACAGGTCGCCAACTGGCTCAGTGACCTGAGAAGCCGTCTTCAGGACCACGCGGGTAACTTCCTTTTAACAAACTGGGACCAGTTGACCAGAGAGTTGGGCACCTCCCTCAATAAGACCAGAGAGGGGGGGGACTGTCACACCAGGATCAAAGTGGCCCTGTAAAGGGGATTCAACGCCTAACAAGTTTTCCAAAAAAACTGCTGGTGTCACTGTGTATCTCACTAACGCGAAGGATTCTGTGGAAGAAACCCTGCCAGCTCAAACGAAACGCTGCATCTGGAAACCTTTTCGCAGTAAAAGAAGCAAGAAAGGCTCCCAAAATAAAGTTTGGGCCTTGAAACCAGCCCAACAAGAGAAGGAATGGAACAAGATCTTCTTTATGCTCAGAGAAGGATCCCTAGCCAGATTCTGGCAATATGTGAACTCTTTAAAATCCCTTGTACATCCGAAATCTAATGCAGCTCCAGCGGCAGCATGGGAGAACCATGTGCGAAGCCAGTTTTCAGCCTACTAACAAACAGTTAACATGGCTCCCGTCACATTGGACACAGAAGATTTACAAACATCATTCCAACCAAGGGAAATTTCAAGACTAATAAAATATATGAAACCAAGCGGGGCGCTGGGGCCGAATGGACTGGTTGCTGGGAATCTTTCAAACTGCCCCAGAGGCTTGGGCAGCAATTTTTACCCCGCTATTAAACGCCACCTACACCCTCAGAAGGACATGGGAGGCATGGCAGAGGTCAAGATTATGCCCGATTCACAAAAAGTGAGACTGTCTAAACCCTAGCAACTACTGCCTAATAGCACTATTAGACTTGTAAGCCAAAGCATACGCCCGTATCCTTCTTGAAAAACTGAAAACTTGGACCGAAGACAACGAGTTGCTCCCCTTCTTTCCAACTGACTTTTGTGGATGAGCGGCCACAACGGATAACATAATCTCTCAATCGGCCCTCTGTCATCAAGCCACTCAGCCGATACAACCCCCTCTTTGGTACTGCTTTGTCGACCTAACTGCAGCCTTTGACAACGTTGACAGGCTTTCGCACTGGAAGAAATTTGCAAACTGGGGCATCCCACGCTCACCTCTAACAGCCATAATATCACTCCATTCAGAAACCTGGGTTCGGGTAAGAACAGGTCTCACATCTCTGTTGGCGAAAATAGAGATGCCAGGAGGTCTAAAATAAGGGTGTGTGCTTGCCCGCCTCCTATTTAATCTGTACACAGCAGACCTGGAAAACGAGCTATATTAATAGCAGGCTGGCTCCTCCCCGAACAAATAACCCACCTTTACACATTATCAGTACGCGGAGGACATTGTCATCATGGACCACACCAAAGTGGGCCCCCAACGTGCGTTGACCAGCTTACACAAATCTAGCACACTGAACCATGTCGTTATCAATTCGGATAAGACCAATATCGTAATAGTGGGTCGGCAAAAGCGTAAAAAATACATCACATGCACTATTGGACCTAGGAAAATTAAATGTGTGCAGAAATACAAGTACTTGGGGGTCTGGTTCACAGAAACTTCAAGTCCAACGACCCACAAAAAAGATCTGACCAAAAAAAAAAAATCGGCTGCAATCACGTACGGTTTAATAAAACTGAACCACAAGCTCACAAGTCCCTCAGCAGAGAGTATCAGGAAAGTTACCCAAGCTGTGCTTCATCCAGCACTTGCCTATGGGCATCAAGCATTTCCGGGAGTTTGCTCAGAATCCCTGGAGCGGGCCCAGTGCGCACGGACCACTGGTCCACAAAACTCGGGCCCTGAAAGGAATTCCCGGACCCTAGAAGTCAGTTGGCAGAATGGGGAGGATGGGTGGGGGGTAAGGAATCTATAACTAATCTATGTCTCTTACGGATATATCGTTACCGAAGGTAAGTAACTTGTTCATCTGAAAGAGACAATTAGTTATAGATTCCTTACCTTAATATAGATACCTCAGCAATACCAACCCCGGAGGTGGGTCTGCGGACCAAGTTCACACCAGAGAGTCCTGGAGAACAGAACGGCCTAAGAAGCCGTCTCTCCGAACTTGGCTGTCCAGGCAGTAGTGTTTTGTGAATGTGTGCAGAGATGCCCACATAGCTGCCTGACAGATGTCATTGAGGGGGACTCCACGTCCCAAAGCAGTGGTAGCTGCCGTTGGCCTGGTGGAATGGGCGTGCAGTCCCACTGGAGGCTCCTTCTTTGCCAAAGAGTAACAAGATTAAAAGCACAAAACAAACCACCTAGAGATGGTCCGTTTGTGCACGGCCCGACCTTTTTTGGCGCTCCCGTAGCCAATAAAGATCTGGTCATCCACCCGGAATTGCTTGGTGCGATCCAAATAAAATGAAAGCTCAAGCTTTGGATCCAGACGGTGGAGCCTCTTCCTCCTTAGAAGAATGCAGATGCGGAAAGAAGGTGGGCAAAGTGATGGTTTGACCAATGTGGAAAGAAGTAACCACTTTGGGAAGAAAATCGGGTTGAGTCGAGGAACAACTTTGTCTGGATGAACCGCCAGAAAAGGAGGTTTTGAAAAAAGAGCCTCGAGCTCACTCACCCTGTGAGCAAAGGTGAAGGCAACCAGAAAGGCAGTCTTTAAAGTGAGAAGTCTGAGAGGTCAGTTACGTAGCAGCTCAAAGGGAGCGCACATAAAATAAGTAAGAACCAAGTTCAAGTCCCACTGAGGCATTACGAAGGGAACCGGAGGAAAAAGATGAGTAATGCCCTTAAGAAACCGATTTGCAACAGGGGACTTGAAAACAGAAGGCTGATCAGGAAGCCTAAGAAAGGTCGAAACGGCTAAGAGATAGCCCATAAGAGTGCCCAGAGCAGAGCCCTGCTGGGCCAAATAAAGGAGGAACAAGAGAACCTCAGAAAGAGGGGCAGAAAGGGGATCCACAGCCTTTGCTGTGCACCATGCCACAAATTTGTTCCATCTGCAGGCGTATACCGTCTTAGTGGAGGGACGCCTGGCTGCCAAGATAATATCACAGACTTCGGGAGGAAAGTCGAAAGCTGTCCACTGTCGCCGATCGATCTCCACGCAAGAAGGTGGAGACTGGACAGGTTCGAGTGGAGGACTGTCCCCTGCTGCTGCGACAGAAGATCCTCCCTAAGAGGCGGTCTAATCGAAGGATCGATGGCCATGTGTAACAGCTCAGGATACCAGACTCTTCGTACCCAATCCGGAGCCACAAGAACGACTTGGGCCGGTCATGCTTGATCTTCTCAGCACTCTGGGAAGAAGTCGTATAGGCGGAAAGGCGTATTTAAGACCGCAACACCACTCGCGACTAAAAGTGTCGCCTAGCGAATGCCGACTTGTAAATTCCAACAGAATTGCTGAAATTGCACGTTCTCTTCGGTGGCAAATAGATCTAACCAAGGCTCTCCCCACTGCTGAAAGAGACCTTACACCACCTCCAAGTGAAGACGCCATTCTGATCCATAATGCACCTGCGGCTGAGTTTGTTCGCCCTGGCCTTCAGTGAACCTGCCAGGTGTTGAGCCACCAGGGATATGCCCTGATGTTCCAGCCATGTCCAGAGATGAAGAGCCTCTTGACACCCCGCCCGGTTTGTTGTTGTACCATATGGCAGTGTTGTTGTCTGTAAACACCTGCACTACTCTTCCCTGGACAGAGGGAAGGAATGCTTTTAGTGCAAGACAGATCGCCCGGCGCTCCAGAAGGTTGATGTGGAGCCTGGACTCCGCGAGAGGCCTCTGATATGTGGCTGCCCCACCCCAGAAGTGATGCATCCGTCACCACTGTGAACTTCGGTTGGGGAAAGGAAAGGGATCTGCCGTTGACCCAATCCTGGTTCTTTAGCCACCATTGCAATTGTCGTGAAGTGCCCTCCGAGATCTGAACGCAATCGGACGGATTCCCCTGAGGCTGTGCCCATTGGAACTTCAGGAACCACTGCAGAGTCCGCTTATGCCACCTGGCATGATCTACCAGCAGGATGCATGAGGCCATGAGGCCCAGCAGCCTCAGGGTCATTCTGCCCGAAACCCGGGATAGAGGCCAAAAGATCAGAATCATAGCCTGAATATCCCAGATTCGCTGCTCGGGAGGATAAGCCCGAAACTGCATCGTGTCCAGAACCGCTCCGATGAAAAGGAGATTCTGAGAGACTTCGGCACGTTTATAGCAAACTCCAGCGAGTGCAGGAGGTCCGCTGAAATCTGGAGGTGGGTAAAGACTGCCTGGGGCGAGCCCGCCTTCAACAACCAGTCGTAGAGATAGGGGAAGACTGGAACCCCTGATCTGCGCAGATGAGCTGTGACCACCGCCATCACTTTTGTGAACACTCGAGGGGTGCTGGTAAGGTCAAAGGGGAGCAGGGTAAACTGAAAGTGCTTGTGGCCTACCGTGAACCGCAGGCAACGCCGTGGGCCGGCAGGTCGGGGATGTGAAAGTAAGCGTCCAGCAAGTCCAAAGCCACCATCCAGCCTCCAGGGTCGAGGGCAGACAGGACCTGAGCTAGCGTCAACATTTTGAACTTCTCCTTTCAGAGGAAGCGGTTGACGTTTCTGAGGTCCAAGATAGGACGCAGGCCTTTGTCCTTCTCGGGCACCAGAAAGTAGTCGGAATAGCATCCACGACCTACTTCTGGGGCAGAAATGCACTCCATAGTTCCCTTGGCTAAGAGAGCCATAACTTCCTGTTGGAGAAGGGCCAGATGATCCTCCTACATGCAATGGTACTGAGGTGTCATGGATGGAGGAGTAGTCTCGAAGGGGAGGGAATATCCCCTTCGGACTATCTGCAAAACCCACCTGTCCGACGTGATGGTGCACCAGTGGGGGAGGTGATGGTGAATCCTGCCGCCCACTGGCGATTGGTTTCCCTGAAAGGTCGGACTAGGAGGGTTTGGAGGCTGCTGCAAAAGGGACGCTGATGGACTGGCCCGCTCACTTGCCCCCAGATCCACGACGGTGGGTCCCACGTGCTCGGCCGCGCAGGAGCTGGGCAGTTTGCAGCCGCCTGTGGCTCTGGGTGGAGCATGGCGGGGCTCCCCTTCCGTAGCCACGAAAGGGGCAAAAAGCAGATTGTGCAGGGCGGTTGGAGAGGCCCAAGGACTTGGCCGTAGTCCGAGAGTCCTTGAAGCGCTCTAGTGCTTTGTCTGCCTTGTCGCCAAACAAAGCGGTACAAAAGGGGGTGGTGATGGACGGAGCATCAGAACCAATCAAACACTCACACCCAGTCAACAGATCTGTGTTTGATCCATCACCGTTCTTTAGCCCACTCTGCCACCCCAGTTCAGACATGGCCATATGCAAATCAGTCTGACCCTGTGCCTCATGGGAACAGTCCAGCCCGAACTGCCAAGCCATGCCTTCCCTGGACCAGAAACAAGCTTCCTGGGACCGGTTTCTGGCATTTCAGCCAGGCTTGCTTGAATCCAGTGGCAAAGTGAGCAAGGGACTCACGTCTGAGCATACCCTGCCAACTTATGGCGAACAAAGCGGTACAAAAGGGGGTGGTGATGGACGGAGCATCAGAACCAATCAAACACTCACACCCAGTCAACAGATCTGGGTTTGATCCATCACCGTTCTTTAGCCCACTCTGCCACCCCAGTTCAGACATGGCCATATGCAAATCAGTCTGACCCTGTGCCTCATGGGAACAGTCCAGCCCTAACTGCCAAGCCATGCCTTCCCTGGACCGGAAACAAGCTTCCTGGGACCTGTTTCTGGCATTTCAGCCGTCTTCAGCCAGGCTTGCTTGAATCCAGTGGGAAAGTGAGCAAGGGACTCACGTCTGAGCATACCCTGCCAACTTATGGCGAACAAAGCGTTACAAAAGGGGGTGGTGATGGACGGAGCATCAGAACCAATCAAACACTCACACCCAGTCAACAGATCTGGGTGGCAGAGTGGGCTAAAGAACGGTGATGGATCAAACCCAGATCTGTTGACTGGGTGTGAGTGTTTGATTGGTTCTGATGCTCCTTCTATCACCACCCCCTTTTGTACCGCTTTGTTCGCCATAAGTTGGCAGGGTATGCTCAGACGTGAGTCCCTTGCTCACTTTGCCACTGGATTCAAGCAAGCCTGGCTGAAGACGGCTGAAATGCCAGAAACCGGTCCCAGGAAGCTTGTTTCCGGTCCAGGGAAGGCATGGCTTGGCAGTTCGGGCTGGACTGTTCCCATGAGGCACAGGGTCAGACTGATTTGCATATGGCCATGTCTGAACTGGGGTGGCAGAGTGGGCTAAAGAACGGTGATGGATCAAACCCAGATCTGTTGACTGGGTGTGAGTGTTTGATTGGTTCTGATGCTCCGTCCATCACCACCCCCTTTTGTACCGCTTTGTCGCCAAACAGGCAACGGCCATCAAAAGGCATGTCCAGCAAGGTAGCCTTGACATTCCCGGAAAAACCAGCCGACCTCAGCCAGGCATAGCATCGAAGGGCTACCGACGTAGAAATCGTCCTGCCTAGCGAGTCGGCGGTGTCCAGTCCACATCTTATGGTAAACTTGCCTGCGTCTCTCCCCTCGGCGACTGCATGACAGAGCACGGCACAGGCCTCCTCCGGGCAAAATGTCAGCACAAGCGCTACCGTATCCCACACAGAGTGGGTGTAACGGCTCAACAGACATGTTGTGTTTACAGACCGCAGTCCAAAGCTGGAGGAAGAAAACATCTTCTTCCCAAGAAGGTCCAGCTTTTTGGATTCCCTATCAGGTGGTGCATTAGGGAATGCACCTTTGGATGTAGAGGCTTGGACCACCAAGTTCTCAGAGGTGGGGTGTTGGGAAAAGAAAGAGGGGTTGCCCGTAGCTGGGCGGTGGTGTCGGGCAATCATCCTATCCACAGGAGCCCGTGTGTTGGGCCCGGACCAGGTGCCCAAAAGGATGTCAGTAAGGGCTTCAATGAAAGGCAGCAGGGGCTCCGAAGAGGCTGCTGACACTTGAATCACCTCCGTCAGGAGATTCGTCCTAACTTCCACCATAGGTAGCTTGAGGTTGAGGGCCTCATCCGCCCTACGCAACACCACTGCGTATGAAGCACCCTCCTCCATAGCCTCGGTAGGAGGAGACAGCATGCCAAGGTCTGGGGAGGTATCCAGACCACTGGCTTCCCCCGACTCCTCTCTCCAGTCAGGTTCATCCAACTGGTAAGCTAAAGGATCTACAGACCCCTCCCAGTCCTCCTCACCCTCCTCTGGTTGCCAATCTGGCCTGTAGGGAACACCAGGGTAGAACAGAGGTACAAAAGAACCGCTCGGCGCCGGTCGACATCGGTCTGGCGCCGTGTCCAAGTCATGGTGGAGGCCGGTGTTGACGCCAGCTGGGGATACAACCGGCGTCTGGTGCGGACGTGGTGCTGGTGGAATCTGCGCCAGGGGAGGTGTTACAAGGTCGACCGGCGCCGATCCGGTCCAGGCCTGGATCCAAGGGGACCCTGTGGTGCTGGGGCCAGAGCTGCCGGCGTCGAAAGCCCAGGGCCCCCAGCTGAGTCCACGGGGCCCAAAGGTGTGCCAGCGGCGTCGGGCTGCCCAAAGATGGCATGCATCGCTTCGTAGACACTGCGAAGCTGGGCAGGGGTCACTCCGAATCCCGGAAAGGGAGGGAAACTCGAAGTCGACCCTTCAGGCTCCGTATGTGGAGCTGCAGGGCAGGCACCGTTCGCATCCCTCATCGCATCGGCCGTCGAAGAGCAACGATGCTTCTTCGACTTCTTCTTGTGCTTTGACTTACCTGAGGAGTGCGAAGACTTCGAAGACAAGTGGTGGTAACTCCGCAACCTGTCCCTCGACCTCCCACGTGACCGGGACCTCGAACAGCGCAGAGCAGACTACCGGGCCTCAAGAAGCTTTTGGGACCGCTGCCGCAAAGACTTCAGATTCATGGTCCGGTTGTCAGAGCACGACTTGGGATCATGGTTTTGCTCCAGGCAGCACAGGCACACGCGGTGCAGGTCTGTGACCAACATCAGCTTGCAACAGGTGTCGCAAGCCTTGAAGCCGGGCCGAGGACGACTGGACATTCCTGTGTGCACCAGGAGTCGATAGACTCAAAAAAGGGTTGTTGACGAAAGTCGCAAAAAAGTCAGCCAAAAAGTGACTGGAGGTACCGCTCTCTCGGATCTCGCTGGCTGGCGCGGAAAATGAAAGAACTGACATCAGCATGCTTTTAAGTAGCTACTTCAACATCATCCTGGCAACCACAACACCAACGACGAACACGGAGCTGACTTACTCCACCTTTCGACCCGCAGGGGTACTGCTGTTGAAAAAATTCTCCAGATCCAGTCTGAGTTCTGGGGGTAATTCTAAGGTAAGGAATCTATAACTAATTGTCTCTTTCAGTTAGACAAGTTAGGGGCGCAACTAGAGCCAAATTTCCAGCAATGGGGCAGGGCAAGTATTTCCATAAGTGAAATACGGGCTATCCTCATTGCCATTATAAGAATAACAAGTGATCAACTGTGCAATTTGAACATATTGGACAAACTTTATATTGTAACAAGCATGTTTGTTAATTTGACACTGTTCCTAGGCTACTCACAGTGATATATGTAAAACAGATTGTGTGCACTGACAATTAAAAACAGCTTCTAGAAAGTTGAATCCAAAGCACATAAGACAGATTTCCACAAAGGTATTTCAAGACAACACCTTTTTTTGCCAATTCCCCCGATTCCTTCTGGGCAGGACAATGTACTCGTGAAATATTTATAATAGAAAGTCCAGAGATATACTCCTTCCGCATAAACGACTAAAGGCACAATTTAGTTTACCCAATTGGATGTTGCAAAATATTAATCGGCGAATCTGCCCTGCGTACAGGTCTCAAACATATTAGGCTTAGTGGCAGTGCCTAATTTGAGCCGGTGGTGGCTGGTGGAGCCCACTTGCACGGATTTTTGGAGGTCTGCACTCATTTTTCCTCATCAGACTTTGCTCCGGAACAAGAGAGAGAAAAACACAAAAGGGGGAAAGGCAAAAGAGAGAGTAGGAAAAATTATGACAAAACAAGAATGCAAACAAAAAAACACAATACTGCACAAGTGAGATAAGGGAGCATGCAAGGGTAGATTAAAGTGGCACACAGTAGAATTAAGCCTTAGTAGCGTTGGTATTCAGCTTTCCTGACATTTGAAATTGCCGGGCACAGGATCCTGAGCAAAACTTTGGGCGCCAGCCTTTATGATTTTATGAATTAAGAACTGCTTTGTGGGTTACCACACATGAAGTTGGGGTCGGTAGCTGGTAAATCATAGGTTTAATACCCTAAATATCATCTTCTTCCGCAGTTGTGTGCCACACACCTGTGCTACACTAAAAAAACACAACAATGGTTATTGTTAGCACGTCACATTGAACAGTTCCCATATCTGTAAACATATTGAGCCACATTCAGTAGGAATACACCAGGAGGTTGTCGACGAGCTGGCAGAAAAGTTGATTTGTAAGGAGTATTATGGGCAGTGGCTTAGCTAACTACAGATACAAAGTTATTTTTTGAGACAATTTGTCCAATTCAAAGTCCCTGTAGAGATGGACAGAATCAAAGGCAAGGGAGAGGTCAAGTAATAGGTGTGCCGGTACACTATTTAAATCCATTCCAGTGTTTAAATCAACCAGTGTGAAGTCAGTTCTGCGTTTGTGCCACAGATATACCAGAATCTGTTTTGGTAATCTAAGAGAAGGTTACGTTCTTCAATGAATGTAGGTATTTGTCTTGACACTGAGGTCTCAATCTATTTGCCAATACACAGTTTGCTACTGTCTGGAAGTTAGAAGGAGACCTTGTTTGAAAGACTATTTGTTTTAGGGAGTTCTTTTGAGAAGAGACCTTTTTCCAAGGAGTTGTTGAAAGTTCTGGCTAGATCGGTTGCAGAGCTATTAATGACTATATTCTTGCATATATGAGCAGGACATATTTCTACCAGTGATGGCGCTGGTCTACAAGCTTTAGCAGCTATTGTTGAAGTTCTGTGTGGCCAGGTGGTTAAATGTGAGTAACTGGTGGTTGTTTTCATAATTTGTTTTCTAGTGAACTGTGCAGCACTGTTGGAATTGTGATTGAGCATTGGGGAGGGATGGAGGGGGGGATCTAAAATCATTTGGAGGTTTGAAATTATGCAGGTGGGCCATGCACACTGCAACGGAAAGTCCAGAGGCCTTTGACTGTGTTGCCAAGGCATCGGGATTTCCTAAGGTACTGCTGCTTCAGTTACTGTGTTAGAGGATCCTTTTACCTGTGAACTCTTCCAGTGGGTTTGTCATCTAGAGGCCCATAGTCACCTCCCCCTGTTCAGATCGCCAGTCTAATGTTTCGGTCTCTTGACCATGGTCTACTCTTCAGGCCACAGGTCATATCTACAGGACATAGGCAAGGTTCCTCTGAAGCAAGCAAGCAACAGGTAGCTTGGCTTCAGTCAGCTTTTCCTGCTACCTACTTGTCTATGCATAGTCAGACAGGACAACTGTGCACTACCTAGCTCCATGGAGTCACTGTAACTTACTTACTAAGATTTCAATAAAAGTCCAATGCGCAATGGGTGCATGCAGGAACTGTGTAAGATTATTGGCATACAAATTATGATTATGATTAAAACTAAGAGGGTTTAAAAACCACAGCACTGCTTCTGGATAATGAGTTTTGTCATGGCAACCCATGATATAACTCCATACAGTAGTCTACAAAAATTAAGATACTTGTATAGTGCTGTGATGTGCTTTTTGTTTTTAAGTAGTACCATATTGGAAACAAACTAATCCACTCTTTAAAAAATAAGTATCACAGCATCCAAGTGATCTTATGAAATGCTTGACTGTTTTGCCAAACATGTTTTTAAATCCAGTAACACTTAGCATCTTGGGGTTTTCAGACCCAACATACAATGAAAAAAAAAACACACGCTCCATAATGAAGTATTGCGGTGAATGGAAAGCCAGGAATGGCTTTAGGAGTCACACAGTACAATGGTCAAGTACGTGAAAAGTTTATAAACAAGTTTCACTTAGTGATTTTTCAACAAATTATTTTGAACCAATCAAAAGCTATGCAGTGAAATGGTGAATGCTCAAAGTTTACATGTTATGTGCAGATGTTAGAATTGAAGTGATAACTGTCAAACATACAAGCTCCTCTATAATACTGATGCTTGCTAAAAAGGGAATGCCCACCACAGTGACAGGCCCAAGGGGCTATTGGACCAATGCTATAGCATCACTTGCAACCCTTTGGGCATGCTGTGTAGTAACAGTAACTGAACATGTCTGAACTGAGAAGATGAACAGAAAACCTCAATGCTGGCGCCTGTGTTCCCATGTAGAGCCGAAGCTTTGGTGTGCTTTCACAAGCCCCAGCCACTCAGCTGAAATATTGTTAAAACATGTGTCCTAAAGAAGCTGGTGCGCACAGCCTCAGAAAGTTCTCCACTGTGGTACCTGCGCCACAGAGCACTGCCATCATGCAGGCCAACAGGTTCAAACACTGATCTACGCCGTGGCTTCAGCAATAGCGAAAACACCAGCTCCCTCTGCAGGCCAAGGAAGCTCAGGCGAAGGATTAAAAATGAACTCTGGAGCCAGTGCTACTTCACCACCTGCAATGCCCCATTGACCTAAGTCCCCACTCTATTCGATCACCAACGCTTAGTCTCGGTCAAGTCAAAAAGTACTTTATTCGGTTCGTTTACAAAAACCATAAAAGTGTACACACATCAAGAATAGGTATCCAAAAAATACATTATTTTTCTTAAAAAGAAAATATAAATACAGACATTATAAATAACATTCTAAAATTTATCTGACTGCTCTCTTCCAATTTGTTCTTTTACTCAATCTCATAACTATGGTCTGAAAACTCGAGATATTAAAAATTTCCCAAGTATTTGACAACAATTGCAGGTACAGAAGGGCCGGTTTTACCTGTCTGAATCCTTTGTCTTTAATTAGGGGTAATATGAGCTTTTTCCTTGACGGGGTAAAATATGTGCAAAAGAACAAAAAGTGCGTGGTGTCCATAATGGAGTATTCATCACAGGGACAAATTTCTAAATCTTTCACATTTGTCCAACCCGGACAACCTGTAATGAGAAGATGCATTTTGTTTAACCTAAATCTGGTCCACAAAAATCTATGGTTGGAATTGTTAACCACTCTCAAATACAATTCCATCTCCCCAGAATTAGTTAACAACTGATGCGCTCTTACAGTGGGTTTAGACAATTCTTTATCTTCCCTTTCTAGTCCCGTGATGAGCCTATATGTATGTTTTACCCATATCACATCCCCCTTAACTAATTTGGATGGCTGACTATACCGTTCAGGACGACCTAAGGTGTCCGCTAACTTTTTGATATAGTTCAGCCCGGGAATGGAGTTACATCGCTCAAGGGCTAGGCAGTCCCTTAATACCTCATGATTTAATTCTAGGTCTGCGTTCAACCACACTGTGATCCATTTTAAGAGTGGTGCAATTGCGATTCGGTCCACCAGGTATTCCAACCCACATTCTTGGTGGACAATAAACCCCGGTGTGGATTGGGGTACAGATAGAATACTCTTTAGGAACTTGTCTTCCACACATTGCAGCGATTTTACATCTTTAAAACCCCATAAGTCTGCTCCATACATGGCCAAGGAGACACATTTAGCGTCATACACCTTTAAAACAGCCTGCAGTGGTTTCACGCCTAATTTCCGCGCAAAACCTAATACTGACAGGATTGCCCTAGACAGAACATTACGCTTGGCTGCCAATTGAGGCAGCCATGAAGAACTATCATCAAAGATAACCCCTAAGTATGGAAATCTAGAAACTTTGGACAGGGCATTTCCATTACAATATAAATTCTTCATTTGTTTGCCATTCGGACCCACAGTCATTACATGGGATTTAGAATAATTAACACTGAAGTCTAAAACTTTCATAAAATCATAAAAGGAGTTTAAAAGCAACTGTAATCCTACCATGGTGCGTGCCAAAAGAGCGGCATCATCTGCATAAAGTAATGCCGGTATCGTAAACTTACCCACCCTCGGTATGTCCTTACATGCTCTCCCTAGGACCACACCAAGGTCGTTAACATAAAGGGTAAAAAGAAGGGGGGCTAAAATACAGCCTTGTCTGACCCCACTCAAAATCTCAATCTTGCCCGTACAGTTACCCTGGCGATCATACCTAACTGTGGCAGTAAGGTCCCTATGGAGATCTGCCAGGAAGTACACAATACTTTCATCGATTCCTAATTTTAAGAGTATGACCCACAACTTTGATCTGTTTACTCGATCAAAGGCCGATGAAAGGTCCATAAATGCTATGTGTAGTGAACCCTTTTTGGCAATTGTGTACTTCCCAATTAAAAGTTGGAGATTAAGACATTGGTCCATGGTACCACGCCCCTTCCTGAATCCAAATTGGAGAACCGAGAGGGTGTTTGTCTCTTCCAATTTGTCACAGAGTTTACTCAGGACCACCCGTCCTAAGACCTTTACTGCTGAGTCAATGAGCGAGATCGGGCGATAGTTAATAGGGTCCCCTCTATTACCTTTTTTGAATATCGGCACAATAACTGATTCCGCCCAGGTGGTTGGAATACCGGATTTACAAACTCTATTAAAAACATTAGCTAAAACTTTGGACCATAACTGGACATCTGATTTGAAGAGGTCAGCAAGGACGCCATCTGGGCCCGGGGCCTTATTGCTGGTCATTTTCCCTATGGCGTCTGCCACCTCTTCCACCGTAACCGAAAAAGTATATGGATACAAAGTGACAGCGGGTAAGCCCTCCTCACCCGAATTTGTCACCTCATAAACTGATTTGAAGTGCAAGAGCCATGACTGTTCCTGTATGTTGCAATCTAACACATGATTACAAACATCATTAAAAAGGGTTTGTTGACAATGGACCAGAATTTAGCACTATTCTTCAGCACATCAATAGAGGTCAGATCATCCCAAGCTGTTTCCCTAATCTCACGCTTTCTAGTCTCAACGGCCCTTTTATATGATTTCCTTAGGGAGGCCACGAGTGGCCTATCTACTGGATTACCCCTCAGTGCCATACGTAGTTTTTGATTAGCAAGTGAACATTTATGGTCAAACCAACCGACCCCCTCCGGGTCCTTAGCTTGACCTGGACTTTTAAGATCAGCCCCTATTTGAGTACAGACAATTTGGTACGCATCTAGAACCTCCTGATCCCCTGCTTCCAAATCCCTGCATATGTCCAACTCCCTACCTACATTAGCCATGAGATTAGTGAAGAATTCTTCAGGGACAACCTTACCCCATCTTAATCTTCTACCCTGATCCGTTAGGGCTAAATCTTTCTTACCAGCCCTATTCTGACCTTTCTCAGGGACACTAATAAAATCTGCAACTCTAAGAGTTACTGGGTTATGATCGCTAAAATGAGACCACTCCGCACTAGAACTCTTGATAATAATCCCTAATGAAAGACTAGTAAAAATATAATCAATATTTGAACCATTTCCTCTACCTTTGAATGTGGGTATGTTATCATCTTCCCTTTGTGGGAGCATCAAACCATGATCAGCCAACATTTGTTTCAAGAAATGCCCCCTGTGCTGAGTGCTCAAAATGAACTTCCCCTTGTTCTATGGGTCCCAGCTGGTCCAGAGATGAGCAATTTTCTGGGCACCCATGAATATTAAAATCACCCAAAAGAGTAATTGAGCAATGGTACTGATTTGCCTCCCTATATTTGTCCAGAAAATAGTCGAGAGAAACCAGTTGGTCAGTCAGGCCTGATCTATCAACAGAATTATCAAAATTCACAATTAAAATATTACAAGCCCCATCACAAGCAATTTGTACAGCTAAACAATAAGGGAGACCAGTTTCTATCTGTGTATGTATCCCTGGGATGGTGGCCACAATTAACGTCACCAACCCCCCCTTTGCCCTCCCCATGACCGAGGCTATTGCCGGGAGGAAAGAAGTAGAATATCCGTCTAAACTTAAATTATTTTCCAAATCCCAAGTTTCTTGTAGCCCAATGATATCCGCTGTCCCCACAAACTCTCTCCAAATAGGATCGTCCAATTTGTTACGCAGGCCAGCAATATTCCAGGTTACAAATGTTATATTGGTGGTAGTCGGGGAATAAGCTGACCTATCTAGTACTCCCATCGTCCCCACTGGGGTGTTTACATCATCATTTGGCGTCATGGCTTTTAGAGCCTGAGTCTCACCAACCTCCCGGGCACCGTGTAGAACTCGATTCCCATAGCTATGCCAGAGTCAATCTAGCCAACCTAGGTTGGACAGAGCATCGTACTGATTGAAAACCGGGACATTAAAAAGATTGTCTGTTCCCAAGGTGTGATGAGGGTTATGTTGAGAATAATCTCTGTACAGTAAGGGAGCGGGTAGTGTCTTAGCGAAGTGCCTCCTTTGGGCACAATTTCTCCCAGGGGATTGCACAAGAAAATTCTCCATACCAGCCATTTGTGGGGCCATGAGTAGAAATAACAAAGATCAAAGGTCATAATTCCACCCCCATTATTGTGATTCGGAAAACCGCTGATGAACTGACCTACACGTGGATTTCTAAAGTTCACTATAATGAAGTCTCCCTCAATATCCTTTGCCTTCTGGCCTACCCAGCAGACCCGTCTCACATTTATTATTTCCCCATATAGGTCTCGTCCTAGTGGCCGGTTTTTCCCTAACCAAAACATCACCTTATTTTTTAGTTCATGGTAAGACTCTGCCCTATTCTTCACCCACTCTGGAACCCCCACCAGAACAATAACAAATGGATAGGACTCCTCAGGAAGATCAATTCCCTTATGATTACTCACACCATTGGATACCATAGGTGCCACTTTAACTTGAGTGTTGTCAATCGTCTGTTTACTTTTCAGGGTTATCTGACGGTGGTTTTCAGCTGAGTTACCTGTCTGTATATAATTTACTACCTGAAGTGGCATTCCTTTGGTTCCCCCCCCCCCCAGATTTGAAATGTGCGCTACTCCCTTTAACCAGTTTATCCTTGAAAGAGGACCTCTGACTGGTTTTCGGAGGATTAACTAAAGTAGATACACTATTTTGTGTCTGTTGTTCTTCCCCCCAATTTTTATTTGAGTTTGCGAGGGTGACATTTTGAAGGGCATCTAACTGCATGCCTATCCTTCTAAGTCGTTCGACTATTGGGGAGATTAGTGATTTTAACAAATGTTCAAGCTTTTCTAATAAACAAACAGTATCTCCAGCTCCACCTGGTGCATCATCTACTTTATCAAGAATGGAAAAGACTTGGGGGGACACATCGTTCACCTCCTGCAAAGAGGTGTGTTTGTTGCCTCTCAAAGTGCCCCCCTTATGACCAGGTAATGTGACTTTAAACCTCTTGCGGCTCCCCCCCTTCAGTGCTATGCCACAGCGTTTGCGCTTCGAGGCCGGCGCTGGCGTACTTTCTAGGGATTTATGTGCCGCTCGATGTTCTGGTGCGGACTCATTGCTTTTCCTAGCCCCAGTGTCAGTACTCGGATAAGCCATAAAAGAAACTAGGCTAGCGTCCACCCCACTTATGTCAGAAATAACAGACTGCTCCATATTAGTATGGATTAAAGGGACACTCTGAATCTGAGCGGACGTTGGTGACGCTGCAAGGGCAAAATTCCCAAGTGAATATCTTTTTTGAAGAGCAGCATCGAGAGATAGACGTCGCACCGTTTGGTCGATCTCCTTATCCAGGACCGAAGCAGCCATGGTGATAAAAGCGTCTATGGGACCTATGATACCCCCTGCCCCTCCCTTGGTACTCAGTTTCTGGCCTTTCGATATTTTTGATGCCATACTTCCTCCCTCACAGGCTGGACTCTATACTTAACAGATGCTATAATACCGCTCTACAAATGGGGATAACAATACAGTACTTGGCATGGGTTTCCTCTTCCCTCCACCTGCGAGACGTCCGTGTCCGTCAACCTAAGGGAATGGCCCAGTCCAGTCTCCGACTGTCTCAGACTGTCCGCCCTTTGTCCGGGCTTCGTCCCGCGCGCTTCCCGCGATGCGCGGGCCCTGTGGTGATTTTATTTACCTGGTCCGGGTGTGCTAGGCTTGGCTTGGGTCCCCACTACCTTGTGGGCGCTGTAGTACGTTCTCAGGTTTTCGCTCTGATGCAAATATGAGCGAGTGCGGGAAACGCAAGAAGTTGCTGCAAGCCTTCAAAGTCCTTTGTAGAGGGCTTTACTACGCTGCCCCGATCCCTGGAAGTTACCGGCTACCAAACAGAGAGTTCTCCCGCTGTACGCGGGTCCTGTGGTGATTTAATTCACCTGGTCCGGGTGTGCTGGGCGTGGCTTGGGTCCCCACTGCCTTGTGGGCGCTGTAGTACGTTCTCAGGTTTTCGCTCTGATGCAAGTATGAGCATGTGTTTCCCGCGAAGCGGGAAACGCAAGAAGTTGCTGCAAGCCTTCAAAGTCCTTTGTGGAGGGCTTTACTACGCTGCCCCGATCCCTGGAAGTTACCGGCTACCAAACAGAGTTCTCCCGCTGTGCGCGGGTCCTGTGGTGATTTTATTCACCTGGTCCGGGTGTGCTGGGCGTGGCTTGGGTCCCCACTGCCTTGTGGGCGCTATAGTACATTCTAAGGTTTTCGCTCTGATGCAAGTATGAGCGAGTGTTTCCCGCAAAGCGGGAAACGCAAGAAGTTGCTGCAAGCCTTCAAAGTCCTTTGTGGAGGGCTTTACTACGCTGCCCCGAACCCTGGAAGTTACCGGCTACCAAACAGAGTTCTCCCGCTGTGCGCGGGTCCTGAGGTGATTTTATTCACCTGGTCCGGGTGTGCTGGGCGTGGCTTGGGTCCCCACTGCCTTGTGGGCGCTGTAGTACGTTCTCAGGTTTTCGCTCTGATGCAAGTATGAGCAAGTGTTTCCCGCGAAGCGGGAAACGCAAGAAGTTGCTGCAAGCCTTCAAAGTCCTTTGTGGAGGGCTTTACTACACTGCCCCGATCCCTGAAAGTTACCGGCTACCAAACAGAGAATTCTCAGTCATATTGCTTCATCTTAAACCTCTGGTGCCTGCTTCCCCTTTCTGTAGCATTCGCCTGCTTTCTCCTCCTGTACCAAATAAACAGTTTCTTCCAGCTTATCCCCACAGCCTCAGACTGATCCTCAGTCCCTCACCATCCCCCAAAGCCTCAGCCCTGATCGCTCTTTCGCCATCACTCTCTCCTCTTGCACAGGCCATGTAGTTACAGTTGGGACTGACTAGGTATCTAGGGCCTCATTTACAAGGCCATTGCACCACCTGTGCGTCATTTATTTGTGACGCACCGGCAGAACAGTGTGCCTGCTCCTATTTACAAGGCCATGTAAAGTCACCCTGCGTGACTTTTCATGGCCTTGTAAATATGAGCCCCTTTCACACATTACTTTGCGTAAAAGGGGCGTTCCATGGATGTTGCTGTGGGTGTTTCCGCACAACATCAATGGAACCCGACACATTCCCAGATTTACAACGTTTTGTAAAGCTGGGAATGTGTCAGAATCCTACGACTCCCCAGGTGAGGTGTAGGAGTGGCACAACGAAGAAAAACACTTATTGCTCATCGTTGTTTCCTCTCTTTGCGTGCTGCATTCTATTTCACACACAGAAAGAGAAAAATTTCATCAATTATCGTCCCCACAACGGAGGCACCGTTGCAACAAGACGCAAGGGTGCCTGCACTGGTACATGGCATCCAATTGTGCGCCAGTGCAGGGAAAAGCACTCAGATGCATTGTACTGTTGTAATACGATGTATCGGTGTGCTTTTACAATGACTCAGCTCAGCACAGCAAAATAGCTTGTGGCACAGCACCATTTTTTGTAAATGAGGCACCTAGTTGGGGGCGTGGCTAGCTGCCTACGATGGTGGTCGGGTCTCGGTAGAGCTCTGGACCCTCTGGGGGGGGAAGTCAACCTCCTACATTGCCATCCTCGACCTGCTAGCTACGGAGAGCACAGCTACATGTGCGCTGTGGTCCCCTGGGGAGCCTGACGCCTTGTTGACCTCGGGTGCGGAGATCTCGAGCGGTGCTGGTGACGGGCCTTTCCGTCACTGAGATCAGGCGGAGGCCGCGAGCAGCCCGGCGCACCACTGTTTGGCGGCCCCACGGACCCGACGTCACATGCAGTGATCCTATCGTCAGAACCGCGGCCTGGCTGGCTCGGCGTTGTGAGGCGGGACCCGTTTGTTGAGGTCTGCTTGAGGACACAGGTGCTTGGTGGAGGCCCGGGGGTGCCTGCTAGGTGCCGCTGGACTCTGGTCTTGATCCGGGTGAGGTGCGGAGGCGGCAGAGACCCCCGGGGGATGCCTAATTGAACCGGAGACGGACACTGCGGCGAGTTGCTGCACCCATTTTGCGGATTCCCCTGACCCCCGGTCCTGCATTGCTGGCCCTCCCCCCCACCCCCTCCAGGGCACTGCAGTCTGGTGGTGTAGGCGGCCCAGAGGATAGGGCTGCTCAGCCTTGCTGTTCAATGCCACAGATACTCGTGCTGCCTAGAGAGAGACTCAAAGTGGGTCTCTGCCTGGACCTTACAGTTTCATAAATGGAACACTGCTAGGGAACATTAAGCTACTGACCCAGGGTGGGACAGGGATCTGATAGCGCCCTTGTCCCCTGGCTGCCGTGGACCCCTTCCTCGCTCACTGGTGACTGCGCTGCCATACAGGGCCTGGGACCGACTTCCTTTTTTTTTTCTCTCCTTTTCCCTGCATTGCGTCATGATGGACCGGACTCCGCGTAGGTGTCGATACCGCGTCGTGGGGCTATCTGGAAGGACCCGTTTGAACTTCTAGCCACGCCAAAACAGGGAGGTTTAGCGGCCCGGAGTCTGTTGGCCCAACCTACTTGCGTTGCTCCCCCGTGGCGAAACCAAACTATATGTGACCCGAGCGCTCGAGGTGGACCCGAGGTGACATCTGAGCGAGCTCCCGGGGGTACCTCTGCGATGTGTGCCTGGACTGCGAGCGGACATTTCCTTGCTGAGGTCCTACTGCTGGGTCTCGGTACTGCGACGAGGGGTGGGCCCACCCCACCCCTTACGCTTGTTGCCCTATCTGCCTACCCTGAATGACCAGAACCCACTTCATTGCACCCAGGCTGAAAAGCATACAACATGGGCAGATCCAGAGCAAAACCCACGGAGGGACATCAGGAACCAGGCGCAACGTCCCTGGACTCTACCGAAGACCCCCCTCGATAAATTGGACTTAATACTCAAGGAAATCCGTGACTCCAGGGCAGCACTGGAATTACAGATTGGCACACTTACCTCGGGCCTCACCTTGCTCAGGGCAGACCACGGTAAATTGGCTGTTTCCGTTAAGGAACATGGACAAGCCCTGGAAGACATGGACCCAAGAATAACGGTGAATACCACAACCATTCACCAACTACGGCAACAGGTGATGGGCTTCGTGGACCGGGTGGAGGACGCGGAGAGCAGGAACAGACGAAATAATGTCCGGTCTGCCAGAGCGCTGCGAGGGTACCAGGGCCGCAGAGTTCATGGAAGCTTGGTTCAGGGATATTATCGCACTGGAAGGACTATCACCGTACTTCTGTGTGGAGCGGGCCCACAGAATACCAACCGGGGCACCCAAGCCCAGAGCACCACCTCGCCCTCCGATAGTTAAAATCCTGAATTATAGGGACCGGGACATACTGCTCCAAAAGGCGAGGGAGAAGGCGCTGATTCACTATGAGAACCATCGCGCTCCACTGTACCCGGACTACACCGTCATGGTCCAAAGGCAGAGATTGTCATATTGTAGTGATGATACATATCTCCCTATGTACAATGCTAAGTTAGCACAACCGCGTTAGATGTTAGAAAGCCATCTTGCCGCTTCTGCTGCTTTTGCACGCGACACTGTTGTCGCATGTTATTAATTGAGAAATGCTTACTCGACTTTGCTTCACATGAGTGCTGTCTGTTGTTTAACATCCTTAACAGTGAGCAGCGACCTTGGTCTGTACATTGTGTAAAGACCCAGTCTGGGTCGCTAGACGGTGCATGTTGTTGTGTTCAGGTTGATCGTACCACTATTTAGCCATAACATGCACGCAGCTGCAGATACCTGAAAGACGAGTGCTTTTTAATATTGCAGTGCAGCAGGTTTTAGAGTCAGTCGGCAGAAGAGTGTTCCCAGGAGAGAGCCTAGCTGATCCTGTGATGTGATTCCACTAAGCTGATCTATACGGTATGGGGTTCCCCATTCAAGCCTAGAGACCTTCAATTAGTCTAATAATAATAATACTATTAGTTTACTAGCGAAAGGAAGGTGGCTGATTTCCACTGTCATTTTATTATGATTGCTCCTTTCATTTTCTATGGTATTGTAACAATGCTGATGGTTCTGATCTTAACCATTTGTCTGCTTATGTTAGCCAAAATACTGCATCTTAGGACACGAGGTTTATAAATTAAACTCTTTAAACTTTAACCGTGTCTCTGTTTATTCTGTTGTGGACTGATATGAGAATAATAACGAAAAGGTATTTCTGATTCCCACCATTCCTGAGAATATTCTACGTCGCTTGTTCTGGGTTGTCTATACATTGGGACCGCCGAGCTAGATCTCGGATAACGAATGGGACACTAAGCTAGTCGGATATGGGGTTCTGGGTTCTGAGGGGAGTTTTTGGTACACCACAATTCTCTGAGGTCCTGGGTTCCTGCGCATAGTTCTGTGCATAAGCAGAACCCCTGCAACAATATCAAGCAGTGAAAAAGAGACTCCAGAAAGCACAACTCAAATACGCTCTCCTATACCCAGCTAGACTGAAAGTCATACATGACAAGAAAACCCACTTCTTTGAAAGTCCGGCGGACGCCGAGGAATGGCTGGTGGTCCTGGGGCTGGGCTCGAGTCAGAGTAGCCGTCCTGACAACTCCTCGCAGGGCTCGGACGGCCGACGGAGGTCGGGTCAACAACTTACACAAAAATTCACTCAGAACAGCGGCGGTAGTGGGCCATCACGAGAACAACAAAAACTTGATCAGGAGGAGGTTCTTGCAGTGGCTGAGACATTTCGAGAGGACTCCACCAGGATGCATACGGATACCAAGGAAAGCACTATAAACTCGGATTCCGAGCATAGCATCAATCTGTTCCCTACTATCACACCAAGAGCAGCCGGTGATATATTCGACAAGTGAGCCTTGAGGTAAACAGGCTACGAACCCAGCCTACTATAGGTATCGTAGTACTTTGAACTCCAGCGCAGCGGATCCAGATTCTGACATCCAGCGACCATTGTATCCTTTTACCTATAGAGATCAGAACTGTGCAGAGCTATGTTTCCCATTGTATGTGTATGTAATATGGGCTGGTCATTTGTTGTATTTCTATCGATTGCTGGCCTCCGGGTTTCGGTCGACTTATCCCTACTGTACAGAATGGCTGACCACAGCTTGCAACAGAGCACTCATATGGTCGGGATGACTTGAACATGTTCAATATTACATCCCCCCCCTGGGTTCCGTCGAGCCGCCAGGGCTCTGACCCCAATACAGACAAGACCATGGTTGATGGCAGCGACCCCCCTATGAGCGTACGCACCGCTAGCTGTCTTGTAATTATGGTAAACTGTTGTTGGACCCAGCATAGTTCAAGAGCTGTGCCACGTTTTGTTAGAATTCAAGGGATGAGGGGCTCCTGATCGATTTCGGCAACCTGGCTCCATTTACTATGGAGTTCTACCCAAGATGTTATTACATGCATAGAACCTCTTCTACCTTAGGGTCTTAAAACCTACTAACATGGAATGTGCGGGGGATGGGGGCTATTCAGAAGAGGCACCGCATATATGCCTATCTACTGCGATGCAATGCCCACATTGTCTTTCTGCAGGAATCCCACCTAACCGAGTTCTACTAATTATTCGGCATTTGCTAGGGGTACGACCATATGGCTACACCACGGGGTCCCTTTATCGAATTGGAACGTCGAATTGACGATCAGGGACGATACATATTACTAAAGGGCACACTAGATGGCTCCCTGGTGATCCTGGGCAGTATTTATGCCCCTAATTTCGATCAGGACCAATTCTTACACTGACTGAGCACGGCTTTGGCCGAATGGGACGGTATCCCGTGGGTGTTGGGAGGTGAATGGAACGCTGTTCTTGACAGAAACTTAGATAGATCACACCCTCCCCTTCATGGCACAAATGCCCGCAGGCTTGCCGACGTGTTCAACACCTGGGCAGATGGTTGGGCACTGTCTGATGCTTGGCGACACATACACCCTACACATAAGGAATACTCTTTTTATTCTCCTGTACATAGTCTCCATACCAGGATAGATAGATTCTTATGTTCCTCTTCCCTCGTCACCCAGGCCAGACACTCTACTTACCTGCAAAGACATTCTCGGACCACAATTCCCTAGAGCTCACACTTACCTGGGGACGGATACCAACCCCGGTTCCCACCTGGAAACTGCACCCACAATTACTGGAAGATGCTCCGTTTAGGACATCACTCTCTACTACCGTTACGAATTATTTAGCAGACAATTGGAACACAGCCTCCTCTCCCTTAATAGAATGGGACACATTAAAGGTGGTGGTGCGGGGGGGCATCCATAGGACAGATAGTGGGGGCCCGGCAGGAAATACACCAACGCTTGATTAGTGTTGAGCACGAAATGAACACATTAGAACAGGAGGCAGTGTCAGACCTAACTAAAACAGCAGCTCTACAGGAAGCCCGTATTGACCATGCGGAGATGTTGGTGTCATGCCCCGTAGCCCTGCCTCGTGACAGTACGAGTATAAAAGGAGCGTAAACGCTCACGAACGCGCTTAGCGTTCTAGCTCTTGGCCCCATTTCCGTCCGTTCCGCTGTGCCTGACTTCCGTTTTGATCTTCTTCCGGTTTTCACTGAGCGTTCTCAGTACCGGAGGAAGAGTTTGACTCGCTAGCGCTTCTAACGCTGGTGCACAATCCCGCAGGACTTTTTAGTCCACTTCTTGTATGGGATACTTTCCTTGAATCTCCCCGCTCCATCGGGAGATTCTGACCGACGCAGAGTTCGGTGTTCCTTTGAAGGCTCCTTCCACCGGGTGTTTCACCTGGGATTTCGGCGATTACATCCAGCCGGGCAGAGCTCTGGCCATACGCTCTGGACCTGGGAGGAAGGAGGCATTTGAAACCTAGCCTCGTTCCCCTTCCCCTTCTATTTTGTTTCTTTATTGTTTTTTCTCAGTTCGTTTCTTCCCTTGCATTATTGTTTCGTGCTTGTCCTATCCTCGCTGTTTGCGGGGTCCCACCTGAGTGCTCCTTGCCTGACATAGTCGGGGTGTCCCGCAGTCCTACAAATGTCTGGAGATTACACTGGGATACTTGCGTGAACCACTTGGCATTATAGGCTCTTCACGTCAGAATTACGGTAACAGCGCTTTGCGCTGCCTCAGTTTCTATATATAAATATATCTATGTTTGCAAGGATATTGGGTGATTAAGGGGGCTACTTACTGTTCATATTCCTTTGGCTGATTATTCCACGCTTAGGTACAGAACAAACACCGTTACCCGAGGCAGATTTAAACCAAATACGCTCTCAGTTCTACCGTAGCATAGTGGGGGTAAGTGGTGAACATTACAAATGTGTGGTTTATAAGTAGGATGTTAACCCCTTTCTAATTACGTATTCTTCTGTTGTGCAGGACCTTCTACATTGTCACTATTCTATGTATCCACTACCCGCATAGAACTAGCCTCATGACGGTATGTGTGACAAGGGGTTTTATTTGAGTATCAGGGAAGCATCACAAATGGAAAGGCTGATTTAACCCTTCTTTTCCTACAGCTACATCCAGCCTCACCTGTCCCAGACGTGGAGCCCTCATCCCTACTAGAAGTATCCCCGCCTTTCCTTGTTTTGTTTCCCTGTTTTCCCCTGGTGTGCCATCCGTTGCTCGAGAGTCTGATAGAGTCGGAAGGCCACAGGGGAAGACTGAGGTATTCTCTCCAGATTCCTGACGCTCCTGCGGAACCTCCTGGCAATCATAACAGTTGGACTCTCTACGGAAAATTCATCATAGAGCGTACATGCAGCAAAAACACTCAGAGGCGGACAAAATGGGCACTTTGCTAGCCCGCCTGGTGCGAGACAGGCCGGATCCACCGGCAATAACACAGATTCGCAAGCCTGATGGCAGTATGGCCCACACACAACAGGAGATAAATCTAGCCTTCTACACTCACCTTAGCACCCTCTACGCGGCACCCCCTATAGTTGAGAGGGCCTCGGTGGAAGAATTCTTACAGGACCTTACCTTCCCTGTGCTCCCCGACACGATACAAAAGGAAATAGATGGTCCTATTACGCAGCAAGTAATCCGAATCGCGATTAAAGGACTGAATCGTAATAAAGCTCCCGGGCTTGACGGGTTGCCTATCGAATTCTATCATACGTACTCAGACACGTTAGTGCCCACCCTAGAAACAGTATACAGGACCGCCCTGGAAACCGGCCACCTCCCTCAGTCTACCATGCAAGCATTGGTTACCTCGATACCAAAGCCGGGACGGGACATGTCTAATTATAGACCCCTCTCCCTACTGGCGACAGAATACAAAATCCTGAGCAAGGCCCTTGCTAACCGCATACAACCCTACCTCAATACGCTCATGCATAGAGATCAGTGTGGGTTCATGCCGAACCGTAGCACATCTCTTAACACGAGACGGCTGCATTATGTAATGAAGGCTACCCCCCTCATGTACCAGTCCGCGGGATGTGTGGCACTTGACCTCCGTCAGGCCTTTGATTCCCTCTCATGGGAGATCATGTTTGCGACACTCCAACGTTTTGGATTTCCAGACGCCTATCTTAAATGGGTGCATCTACTATATAGTTCCCCCACAGCGAGGCCCGTACTGGCAGACATATTTCGACCCAGTATACAATACATAGGGGCACCAGACAGGGGTGTCCGTTGTCCCTCTTACTGTTTGTTCTTGCACTAGAGCCCCTGGCAATAACGCTCAGGCGGTCGGCTGATCAGCTGGGGATCCCCATTGATGGCACGACCCATCTCCTCTCAATCTATGCGGATGATATCCTGCTATACGTACGCGATCTGACGGCCGACAATGCTCCCCTTCCAGATATCTTTGCCCAGTTTGAAGCGGTCTCGGGCCTAGCTATAAATCCAAGGAAATCTGTGGCCTACTTTTTCCAGGAAATACCTTACCCTGACGACATACAGTTTGGTGCTTATACCTTACCGGTAGCCCCCGCCACCTTTAAATATTTAGGTATCCAGGTCTACCGTACGCAGACGGATCAACTTGATGGCAATCTAGGAAAGGCCATAGCGGTCCTTCGAAATAGTGTGGTTTTTTGGACCTCGCTGCCCTTATCGGTCATGGGACGCATCGCCATCTCGAAGATGGTAATGCTCCCGCGCCTATTGTATTATTTTGTGAATCTGCCCATTGTGGTCCCTCAGCCTATTTTTAACAGCCTGAATACTATACTAGTGGAGCTTATCTGGGGGAAAGGTCGTAGGAGAGTCAGTTTACAAAAACTCCAGTTGGGACATCGCTGTGGAGGCTTAGGGGTTCCGGACCTCAGAGCCTATTACTACGCCAGCCAACTACAATGGCTATCCTACTGGACGGCTGGTAGGAATTTGCAGGAAATTGGCTACTCAATTAGGGACCTGGACCGGGGCACACTAAATGCCCTGCTCCTACCCAAAGCTAAGATTCCCGCTGACAGTGCGCCCCTCCTGAAGACTTTGTTATTATGCTGGAAGAGAGCATTGTCCTATACCTCTACAGCGACCCCATACTAGCCGAACATTCCTTTATTGGGTATCCCCACACCACAGGGCACACTCACAAGCAACAGGATCAGCGACTGGATGGAGACAGGAGAGGAAGATGTTGGGGCTTTTTTCGGAGATGGGGCTCTGCTGGATCACAAAACCTTCATACAGGCCACAGGTGCACCCGCACATTTATACCTATTATTTGCTACGGTCTCTTATTACATTAAAAACACTCGGGCCCCGCTGCGTACTGAACCCCCACAGCATACCCTGGTCCACCTCTTACATTATATGGGGAATGGAGGACACTTAGTCAGATGGCTATATACAGGTATACGAACACATGCCGCTGTCACACTTGTATCCCTTAGAAATAAATGGTCCGAGGACTCCACTACTGAAATCTCGGATAAAGCATGGCAGTGTATACTTGAACACCGCAAAAGAGTGTCCCTTAACGCCAAATTGAAATTTATACAAACAATGGTTCTACACAGGGCATATCTCACCCCTCACAGGATACATCGTATGTTCCCCGAGGCTCCCCATAGCTGCCCTCGTTGTAAAGGAGACGAGGCGGACTTCCTCCACATGCTGTGGTAATGCCCCCGCCTCCGGGACTACAGGAAGGAAGTCCGTAGAAACCTGGGTGAGGTCACACATATTCCCATTGCAGATAACGTCCTGGACTGCCTCATGGGCCTCCGTAGACGCACAAGTACACTGAAGGTACAACTGAGATTTATAGATCTGGCCCTCATCCTAGCGGTCAGAACTCTTACCATGAGATGGAAGTCCCCCAGGTGCCCAACATTGTCCAGCTGGCACGATGACATGCTACAGCGGGGGAAAGCGGAGAGCGTAGCCCTCCGTAGGGAGGAAGAGACAGGACTAAGGAAACACCCCATTTCAATGGAGTGGGAGGTCATGCTACATGGTTTCGGACAGCTTGACCCCCTGCCGGGTACCCCAACACCATAGTTTAGTGGACTACTTCTCGACCACCTGATTGAAAGCTCTTGTACCCCAAGCCCCCCCATTCAGTAATTTTAGTGACATATAGACCCCCCTGGTACATTCCGTTCAGACTTCCCCTTAGATAACACAGACCAGGAGCATGGGATGGGAGGGTTAGGGTGGGAGGATGTTGTTGGGATTGTTTATTCCAGTTAAAGAGGAAATCTATGTTTTGTGATATGGATGCACAACGACCAACGCAGCGTGGAATTCGGACACTGTTATCTGCATTCAGTTCCTCTCCAGCTACATTCTCTGTATCACTGTATAATGGTTTTATGCACTGTACTGTTTATGTTCGCCTCCAAACAAGGAAAAAGAATGAAAAAGACCTTTTTTGTAACAATTTTTGTGCTGCTTACCCTGTCAAGGTTGCTCAAAGTTTGCTAAAAAAAAAAAAAAAAAAAGAGGCACCTAGTTTTGCAGGCTGACAGACACTACGATGAGGGTGGGCAGGGTGGAAGTGGGGTGAGGCGGGGCAAAAGCCCTTTGAGCCCTATGGGCATTGCGGGCCTGAGACATGTTCTATATCAAAAGCTAAAGAAGGCTCAAGTAGCGGGTAGGTGAAGACTAGGAACAACATCAATATAATCAATTTTTTAAGACATATTTTACAGCAGCATTAGTTGCTGGCAGCATGGATTACAGTCAAGATATAAAAGCGCTATGATGTAGCCAGCGTTGCCTTTAAAGAAAAAAAGCGCTGTGATGCAGTCATGTTACACCAGCACCCGTCACGGCTGCAAAACTTGTGAAAAGAGGGTTCGGTAAGAAAAAACAATGCAGAAGGAATACCAGACAGGGGTAGGAGGAGTGGGAGGTGAGAAGAAGAAATAGTACCTCAATCACGTCAGGAGCAGAGTACGGCAATGATTAAGTGGAATCAATCTGTGCTTGGACCTTGCTCTACAGAAAGGAAGGGAAGTGACACATGGCCTGCACTGGCTAGTCAGGAGGCTGTATAAAAGATTAGCACAAAAGCCAAAAAATGGTAAACAATGGGTGGACTCCAAGCCCTTTTTTGTTTACCATAGAGTCTCACAAGTGAGGCGCATGCTCAATCCTAAAAACTGAACAACTAGAATGGTCAATTTAAATGCTCAAATCCTATTTCCTAAGCTAGAGACATGGAGCCTGTGCAAGGAATGAATGAAACTTTCAGCGGTTTCATTTCAAGTCAATTCACTTCTTGACTCAATAAAACCAAGGGTTGCTAATTTAGGGACCAACAACAGGCTTGTTTACATAAATTGTTACAGCACTTTTCTCTTTGAAAGTATGTGTATCATACCAGCAGAATTGTCGATGAGGTCCAGAGAAACCATGAAAGAGCTTATTGTGTGAATATGTTGCAAATGTCTTTTTATTACAACAGAGTCAACATTTATGGCAAAAGTCTCATAGAAAATTCTGGATCAGGAGCCCAAAACGTTTTTAAAAATGATTTATTGCAGTTGCATGGTGTCTCCACAGATATAAGAATTATGTTTTTAACCCTTTCTATGCTCATGACGGAGCAGTTCCATCATGAGTCCATCAACTTCCCTCCAAATGAGATGGCAGCGGAAGAGTTTCCGCTGCCACCCCGACCCCCGTGGCAATCCCATGACATCCTTAGTAAGTCCAGGATGCGCTAGAAACCATTTGCTTCCAGGCGTCCACAGTAGGAGGTAGGTGACCCTGCTCCGGGGGGCGGGGTTGTGTGCATCGAGGGAAAGGAAAGCGTTTTTCCTCTACCCAGGTGTCTCTTTGCAGGGCATTTCTGCTGCATGATAGCGCACAGCCTCGCGATTGTGCAGCAGAAATGCCCCCACTAGGCACTAGAGAGGTCTTTTTTTTTTTTAAATGGAAGCTTCCAAGGGGGCAAATTAACTTGATGTTTTTTCTGCCCCCCTGCCCTTTTATGGCCTTTCTGCCCCCGGTGGGAGGGGCAGAAAACCCCACTAGGCACCAGGGATTTTTTTTATTGCAGATTGAAGCGACCCCTTGGGCAAGGGTCGCTTCCAAGGGGGTCAAATTAAGTTTCTTGCCCCCCCCCACAGGCAGATCGGCTTGCTTTTGGACTTTCTGACCCCAGGGGAGGGGGGGGCAGAAAACCCCACTAGGCACCAGGTATTCTTTTTTTTACTGCAGATGGAAATGACCCAAGGGGGTTAAATTATGTTTATATATTTTCTGCGCTCAACCCCCCCCCCCCCCCCCCCCCCCCCCCCCCGGGAGACAGGTCTGCCCTTTTTTTAGCCTATCTGCCCCCAGGCAGGAGAGGGGGCAGAAAACTCTACTAGGCACCAGAGATCTATTTCTTTTGCAAGGGGGAACATTTCTGTCTGCTGTTTTCTGCCCCACCTGGGCACAGATCGGCCTGGCAGAACACCCCACCAGATTCTTTGGGCAAGATTATCCCCCATTTTTCTCTGCCCTATTTGAATTCCTATCTGGCAGATTGACCATTTGGGTACTGACATGGCATTTTACAATGTTAATCGTTTTCTTTCTTGTGAACTGCAATTGGAATGTTTTATTTCTCCTTTTTATTCTAGTTCAAGCCTTTTGCTCTTTAGACTGTTCCAGGTTGCGGGTTCGTTACTGGTGTTTCTGCAGTTTGTATGATTGCATGTGTTTGGTAAGAGACATTTTTTTGGACTAATTACTCTAAATGAGTTTCATTTCCCTGCATGAATGTGGTTTGTTTTTGCAAATGGTGTAATAATAGCAGTATGTTTGGCTTCTGTTTTTTGAGAGTCAAAATCTTTTTGCATTTGTGCTCGATGTGTATTTTGCTGTCTTGTAAGTAATTGGTTTTGTTTTTTCTTTCTAGTGGGATATCATTGCTTTTTGTTGTGTCTCTGCAGAGTAGGTCCTGGTCAGTGTAGCTATCTTTGGCAAGTGAGTCATATTGCTTTTGAGTATATAAAGCTTTGTGATAATGCCACACTTTGTTTATTACTTATTTTGCACAGTGTTGGTTGTTGATGACTTGTTTGTAAAGTCTCCTTTCTTTGTAAGGTTTATGGCTAGCCGCAGGATTACTGCTCAGCGGGTTGTTGGTTTGCTTTTTGAGTCTTCCTCTGACCATGGTTCAGAGACTGACTCTGCATCTGAGGCAGAGGAGGCAGTGGAAGATTCTGGCAGTGAGTTTTCTGTCTACGAGGAATCATCGGATGATGAAGCCACTCTTAGTGCAGATGAAGTGTCTGTCTTAGAGGAGGACACTGATGTGCCGGTAGTGCAGCAAGAGGCATCTAGGTTGCAGCCTGTGGCTGCAAGGCTTCCCATTGGAAGTGCTTACCTCTGGCTTGCCCCAGACATGGTGCAGCCGGCATTGTCAGATTTTACTGGTGTTCCAGGGTTTAGAGTGGATACTGAAAACTTTTTGCCTAGAATATGTTTTCCAGTTGTTTATGGACGATGTATTTTTGGCAGAGATTGCTGAGCAGACTAATTTGTATGCTGAACAGTATTTGAGGGACAACAGTGCCAGCCTTAGGCCCCACTCTAGAGCTACCCGGTGGAATCCCACAAATCTGGAAGAGATGAAGAAATTCTTGGGTTCAACTTTTTTGATGGGCTTACTAAGGAAGCCATCAATGTCTTCCTATTGGTCTACTAGTTCCTTGATGGCAACAGCAATATTTCCGGCAATCATGAGTCGTGATTGGTATGTGCTTCTGCTTCAGATGCTACATTTTGTCGATAATGGTTTACCGTTGCCATGAGATCACCCTGACTGCGACCCTCTTTTTAAGATGCGGCCCGTCATTGATCACATTGTAGAACGATTTTCTGAGATCTATGCTCCAGGGAAAGAAATAGCTGTGGATGAGTCTTTGGTCTTGCTCAAGGGCCGCTTGGTTTTTAGGCACTACATTCCTAGCAAGAGGGCTGAAATGGAATTAAGATGTATATGCTGTGTGACTGTAGGGCTGAATAGGTCTCTAATTTCAGGGTGTACACCGGTAGGGATTCCAGGATTGACCCCCCTGGTTGTCCGTCCACTTTTGGAGTGAGTGAGAAAATTGTGTTTGAACTTGATAGAGTAAAATACTTTATTGTATAGTTAATAAAAACCATTACAAAATATAAATACGACAATATGTTAAAACACAAAAGGATTTACACTACTGTGAAAGTAAAAACAGATGTCCTTCTACTGTAAGGAATGACATGTTCCAAGTTCAACAATTTGTTAGTGTTTTTTGCTTTTTCTCAAAATGTTCAATAAATTTAATTGTCCTGCAAATAAATTGTGGGTCTGCTGTACATAAGATATGTATGACAGCGGACCGACATGTACGTATTCCATGCTCCTTGAACTTGGTTTTCAGCCAATTCCGACGTTCCTGTGTGAGAGCCGGGCAGATACAAATTAGGTGGATACTTGATAGAGGACTTTTTAACAAAGATCACCATTTATATGTAGATAACTTCTACACTGGTGTGCAGTTGTTCAGGGAATTGGCCAAAGTGGACACTGTTGCCTGTGCCACAATCCACTCTAACCGTAAAGGTTTCCCAAAATAACTTGTTTGTCAAAAGCTTGTGCGGGGACAGTGCAGTGCGTTGCGTAGTGAGGAACTTCTAGCAGTGAAGTTTGCAGACAGGAGAGATGTCCACATGCTGACTACCATCCATGATGAAAGCACTTCACCTGTGACTGTTTAGGGTCAGGTTGCTGAAGTGCGCAAACCTGGGTACATTTTAGACCACAATAGGCACATTGATGGTGTTGATGGAGTAAATCAGCGGTAGGAACCTTATACTGCTCTTCGTAAGGCTTACATTTGATATATGAAGTTGGCTACCCATCTTTTCCACTTCTCAACCTTTAATGCTTTTGTTGTATTTAAGGATTGTTGTCCTGAGTCAACGATGACTTTTGTTCAGTTTCAGGAGTCTGTGATAGGCAGCCTTGTTGTAGTGGACTAGTCAAGTGTTCCTAGAGTTGGTGTGGTGGAGGATGTGGCTAGATTGAAAGATTGCCACTTTCATGATCACATTCCTCCCACGCCCTCAAAAGACTTTCCCAGTAGGAGATGTAGAGTCTGTTGGGGAAGAGGCACGTGGAAGGAGACTCGTATGTACTGCCTCAAGTGTCCTTCTAACCCTGCGCTGTGTGTGCATGCTTGTTTTAAGAATGCACCACACACAAAATAACTTTTGGGAGCATCCATGAGTGGTAAAGTGAACTGCCTGGTCTGTATTGTTTTATTTTTTTTGTTCAGTTTTAAGGTTGGCATTAGTGCAATGTATTTAGTTTCAGATTGTGTGCAAGTAGATTTGTATCTACTTACAATTTGTTTGCGTTTTCTTTTTTGTATAAAAACCCTAAATGTGAGGGGGTGTGTGTAGTTGAGCGCTTGGCTGGTGGTGTGTGTGGACTGGCGGTGTGTGTGAACTGGCGCTTGGTGGCGTGTGCGTAAACTGGCGCTTTTGGCTGGCGGTGTGAATGGACTGGCACTTGGCTGGCAGTGTGAATGGAGTGGCGCATGGCTGGTGGTGTGCGTGAACTGGTGCTTGGCTGGCGGTGTGCGTGAACTGGTGCTTGGCTGGCGGTGTGCATGGACTGGCGCTTACCTGGCGGTGTGCATGGACTGGTGCTTGCCTGGCGGTGTGAATGAGCTGGCACTTGGCTGGCAGTGTGCGAGTAATGACCTGCTGCTGGTCTCTACACACACTGGTAGCCAAACGCCAGTTCACACAATCCGTCAGCCGATGTGGTTGCTGGGTCAGGCACGTGGGTGTGTGAAAGTGATGGGCCCTTGAATGGCAGTGTCTGCTGATGTGAGTGTTGTAATGTGATGGGCCCGCGGCTGGCAGTATTAATGGTTTTTTAAGGGTTACACGATCAAAGGTGTGTGAATGGCCTGTAAAGAGGTTGGGACCTTGACACGGCTTTACAGCTCACGAGCTGTGAGTCAATGGTTCAGTTACTTGTCCTTTCAATTATTAACAGTGCATTTCATTTTTGTGAAATCTCTTGTTAATAAAATTGTATATACTGAACCATCACTCACCCTCGTGCCAAATCCAACCAGTATGTGTGTGTGCTTAAGGAATAGATGGTTGTGCAGTAATATTTCTCTTTCTGTCTTTCTCTGACAAGGTGTACATTCCATCTAAGCAAAAGCTACCAACTCTAATATTCTCCTAAACTAAACATCCAGAGGAGTACATGGTGATGTCTCTCTCGAGGATTCCAACAAGTTATCTAATGCACATTGTACTGCAAACGATAAAATATGACTGTCACATTTTCCTTGCCTTACTGTGCCATAATTTTCACGCTTGGCCTACCACTCAGCGTTCCCCCTGTTCTCCTAAATAAAATGGTACCTTACTTTTCTGGGTGGGCAAGGGCCTGTGACTGGGAAGGGTCAAAAACATTGGGGTTTAATATATAGTGCAGCAAATTCTAAGCACTAATTTTTTTTTTTAAAAACATGTTTTTAGCCGATTCTGCACTGGATATCGCCACACAAGTAAGGTATCATTTTACTTGGGAGACCAAGGGAAACGCTAGGTGGTAGGACATTTGTGCCGGCACGGTGATCCCATACAAAAATGTGTGGAAAAAGGGATTTATTTCAGCTAAATTCGAGGTTTGCAGGAGATTCTGTGTAGGAAAACGTTAGGGGATCCACGCAAGCCATCCCCAACTGCACTCCCCAGGGTGTCTAGTTATCAGAAATGTGTGGGTTTGGTAAGTTTCTCTAGATGGCCACGAGCCTGGGGCAAAAAATGCAGGTGACCCCCATGCAAAACCATGTAATTTTATGATGGGTAATGTTGAAATCTCTGCAGTACGATTGGGGCATTTCCTACTGCGGCCACTGTGCCTACTCACCCAAATGAGGTACCATTTTCATCTCGAGACCTGGGGGAACGCTGGGTGGTAGGAAATTTCCCACAGAGAAATTTGAGAAACATTTTTTCAGCTAAATAGGAGGTTTGCAGGGGATTCTGGGTAGAGAAAAGTTGGAGGATCCATGCAAGCCATACCTCCCTGGATTCCCCTAACAAACATGTGGGTTTGGTAGGTTTCCCTAGATGTCCGCCTAGCCTGTGGCCAAAAACGCAGGTGACCCCGTGCAAAAACAGGTTGTTTTGTGATAGGTAATTTTGATATCTCCACAATACGTTTGGGCCATTGCCAGCCGTGGATTTTTGGCCCACCCACACGAGTGAGGTACCATTTGTATCGAAAGACTTTGGAGAATGGGGTGAGTGGAAGTTTGTGGATCCATGCAGATTCCAGAACTTTCCATCACAGAAATGAGAGGAAAATGTGTTTCGCTTTACAAAGTTTGAGGTTTGCAAGGAATTCTGGCTAACAGAACCTGGCGAGAGCAGTGAAGGGGTTAATATCATTGTTTTATGTAGGTTGTAAATATTTTTCACAGAGGCGAACATATTGTTTAGTGTGTTATACATTCAAGGGGCCCATTGCCGAAAATGAACCTGTCCACCTATGGAAGTGAATAAAAGGAAGCACATATCAAAATAAATTAATCTCCTATGGGGAGTGTATGTACTGGAAGGACCCAAGTATTTCACATCAAGTTAGACTACCCCATATTTTGCAGCGTCTTTGAGCTTGGGAGATGTTCAGGTCAACTAAGTAATAGGTTTTCTTGTTCTTTATTTAATAATCTACTGTTTTTATATAATGAAAGCACAGAAGTAAACCCTGCTCTTCACAAGCATCTCTTAAGTATTTAGGAATAGGTGTAAAAGATGTGAACTGAACTCAAAACCTTTTGCTACACAATAACTTACTTTACAACAGTCAGGATTAATTGCCCTTTGTGCCACACAGTAAATACCAGTTGGTCAATAGGAGGGGCAAGAACTGGCGTTAGTGCAAGTGTGGATTATTCTTATGAAGTAAGGAGACAAGCAGAGGTAGAAACCTAGGATTCCAGAAAAGTGGGGGGTTTGTCAATGGCCAACTATACAGCGTAACTCAGGAGGATGGCCATCCATCTAGCTTAACTTGAGAGGGGAAGGATAAGGCCATAATCATGAGAGGTCTGGTTTATTAGGAAATGCATGGCAATTGCTATTGCTGCACATATTGGAATAATGAATTTTGAGATCACCATCAGCAGGGCAAATCTGCTGTTATTTCCTGTGGGGGGGAATGCTCGACATTTACCTAACATGCAGATTTTGGTACGTAGTAAGTACCAAGATCTACATGCTATTCCCCAACAACTTGTAAATGGGTAGCATATATCGCACCTGATAAAATCAAACTCTGCTGACAAATATTACACCAATTCTATGTCAGAACCGGAGGCGAAGATTATGCTATTCTTTCTTCACTTTATTGAATAGCAGCCATTTGTAGTCTATCAAAACAAACTACTATTCCCATAAACCATAGGGAATAACAACAAAAAACAATAGAGAGAGTCCTAGTCTAGAGTGTCCATGCTCTGCACCAATCACAGGCTCCCAGTGTGTAGGTAGTCCCCTGTCTCTGCCCATTCCTCCTCTTTCTTCGCTGCTTGCAGCCAAGAGAAGTTCAACATTTTTTTCTAATTCTGTTATACAATATTGACCTGTCCTACTGTGATTTAGTCTGTTTGCAGCACATTGTGCCTTGCTTATCGCGCTGTTTAATTGCTTTGCGCTGTCATTGTGCTTGTTATTACCTTAGGCGCGTAGCGCCGTACCGTTTTCATAGCCGTTTACCTCACGGCGAGGTGCAGGTGGCACGCGAGTCAGGAATCGCACGCTCGCTGTGTTTTTTTCCGATTTGGTTTGCTTTGTTACACTTGGTTTCCGTTCCATTTCTTTCTGCGAGTCCGCCGCTGCTCGGCGGCTCGCGTTCGGCTGTGGGAGCGTCTGAGCTCCCTGGCGGCCGTGTTCTATGGTGCCTGCGACCCGCGGTGACAGCGCTGCCTCGTTAGAGGGCGCTTGGGTCGCCCGATTGACGCGATGTACGTGCTCCGGATTCCGTGCATTCCGACATCGCATCTGAATCCGGAGCACCGCTGCCGCGCGATCCTGGTCTGTCCTTGCCTGCTGTGACACCCCTGACCTGGGTCTGGTTAAATATTTGGGGAATTATCCCGGTTTCCTCCGCTGTGGACTTATTCCCGAACGGCTTTGATTGCTAACGCCTCCAGAACGCCTGTGCATACAGGTCAGTACCTGCGGTTAGGCAGTTGTCGGCATTCTTGCTGTTTGCTTGGGGGTCCGTATTGTATAGGCCAAAAACGCTCCTCTTTGGGGAGTCAGTACTGCAGACAGTGTCTGCTGGGGACCCGTTTTTGCTGCAGGCTGCCCTTTTAATCGGTTGGCACCAGGGCTGTTGGGGTCCAGGGCTTAGCACCTATAATTGTGTGCTTTGCCTGCATTTATTAGGCTGTCACCCAGCCCCCCTTATTAGTTGAGGTATACTCCTTCACCCGATTCCTGTTCAGCTTCCCCTGGTGATTAGTGGGCACCATGGAGGAATTCCAAGAGTATGTTTATGACAATGACCAATGGGAGCAAGACCCCCTGGCAGCCCTTTAATGGGACGATGATTTCTATGACGCTGTGGATGCGTCCATCCTCAAAGCAGTGGAACAGGCTATGACTCCTCTTGAACAGAGGTTGGTGCGTAAAATAGACCAAGCCTGCGATCGCTTGGCTAGAGCTTCTCAAGGCCTTTCTACCGCCCCTCCTTCTTCTGTCCCTCTGATGAACTCTCAACCACGGCGAAGTGCGCCAAACCCGCTGGCGTAGACACTGATGCCTTTAAACGCCTCAAGCAGGCATTTCTTGCCAGTACTGTCCCGCAACCGGCCCCCCCCAATACCCCTTTGACGCCCCCAGTACCTGTTGGGGATGATGACCAGGGCAATGACGATGATGTTGCCGGCCCCTCGCAGCCTTGGCGCCCTTCTCGCCCAGACCCTTCCTCAGACGGACAGAATCTTTGTGCGGATGTGTTGGATCCTGATGATGTTCTTCATCCGCGTTCCTCCGACTGGGCCCCCTCGGACAAGGTCGCCCAATATGTGGCCAGTCGTATTCGCCGCCCGCTTGAACCCGCGACTCAGAACTGTCTTAGGGGGGAATGTCCTCGTCCCTCCCTGGAGGGGAAGGTTGCCGCCATGCTCGACATCGACCCGAGAATGGCCACCTTCCTTCAGAAGTTTATCAAAGATCCTAAAAAGTGCAGCGACAAGTCCTGGCGGGCGTGCCAGGACAAACTTCTTGATATCTTGGGCCCAGCTACTAAGATCCTAGACATGGCAGAGGAGGCCAAGGCTTCCAGGACCCTCATTTCTCCTGAACATCGGTCCTCGTGGGCTCAGCGTGTGGTGGTGTTCCTGGGTAATGCAAATTGTGCTATATCCAAGGAACGGCGCCGGTCCCTTCTGATCAAAGTAGACCCGAAGTTGGGGGATATGGCCGATTCGGAGGCGGGCGTTGTGTCGCAGGGGGGCCTCTTTGGCGAACCCTATATAAAAGAGTTGGGGAGGTTTGTTAATACCTTTACCTCCCTGGACCGGGCGCAGTCCTCTATCAGAAAGGTGTTTCGGCCTCGGGTTTTCCGAGGGGCCGGACGAGGAAGGGGCCGCTCGTCCGGCCGTTCTAACCAACACAGGGGTCAAGGCTCCGGTAACGGGCAGTACCAAGACCAGGCCCGCTTCGGCAACTTTTATCCCACCCGAGGCCAAAGAGGCAGGAACAGAGGAGGCAGAGGCGGTGGCATCTCCAGTTCTTCCGGTGAGTGTTCTCCCGTCTTCCCTTCTAAAAGTGGGTGGCCGTCTGGAGCGTTTTTTCCCGACCTGGAGTTCCATCCCCGGGGACGCCTGGATCCTGCAGACGGTGCAGGGTTTCCGCATAGAGTTTCTAAGAACTCCTTCACAACCCGTGCTCCCCGTCCGCTCAGTTTTTCCGCCGCAGATGCTGCGTTAGTCGACCAAGAGGTGCAATCTCTGCTGGACAAGGGTGCTATTGCTCTAACCTCACCTCACCCCCATGGGTTTATCAGCAATCTTTTCTTAGTGGACAAACCAGATGGGGGAAAGCGGCCTGTAATAAATCTACGCAAGTTCAACGAGTGGTTAGTCTATCGCCACTTCAAGATGGAGGGCATCCATCTGCTGCGCGATGTTCTTCGTCCCAACGATTGGATGGCGCGTCTCGACCTCAAGGACGCATACCTAACGATCCCGGTTTTCCCGCCTCATCGTCGGTTTCTGCAGTTCTCCTGGAGGGGCAAGACTTACGAGATCACCACTCTGCCCTTCGGCCTGTCCTCTGCTCCTTGGTGCTTCACCAAGGTCCTTTGACCGGTGATCGAACGTTTGCGGACATCGGGCATGAGACTCCTTCTTTACCTAGACGACATTCTTCTGATGGCGCAAGACCCCCGAACACTCTTGCGGCACTTGCAGTCGGCGGTCGACCTCCTTCAGAGCCTCGGGTTTGTCATCAACAAGGCCAAGTCTACCCTGGTCCCATCTCAGACGGTCCTGTTTCTCGGCTTTACGATAGACTCCGTGGAGTCCACCCTGAGCCTTCCCTCGCGCAAGATGATAAAAATTTGTCACGAAATTTGGAGGTCTCTATCCCAGTCTCAGATCTCTCTCAGACAGCTCACTCGCATTATTGGTCTTTTGTCTGCCTCCATTTAGGCAATTTTTCCGGGCCCGCTCCATTACAGAGCCCATCAGCGTCTCAAGCCGGCGCACCTGCGCAAACGCCTTTCTTATTCCCACAGGCTGGCTCTCTCAGTGGAGGCCAGAGAGGAGCTCCAGTGGTGGCTTTCGCACATGGCGGCGTGGAATGGACGAGCCATTTTCAGGTCCACACCAGATATGGCTATAGAGTCCGAAGCGAGCAGGTCCGGCGGGGGCGCGCGGTGCGGCGACTTTGCCACGGGAGGTGTGTGGTCTCCGTCGGAGCAGAAATTACACATCACTTGTTTGGAGCTTTTGGCGGGCTCGTTCACGATCCAGTGCTGGACCAAGGACTCGATACAGTCCTGCGTCCTCCTCAGAATGGACAATGTGTCGGCAGTCCGGTACATCAACCATCTAGGGGGCACACGCTCAAAGGCTCTCTGATCTGGCAGCGAATTTTTGGTAGTACTGCCTGGATCACCGGGTCTCGGTCACAGCGAAGTACCTTCCGGGCCAGGACAACTGAGTGGCGGACTTCCAGTCGCGGCATTTCCACGACGGGAGTCTCTGGAAGCTTCACCGGGGAGTGTTTGCAGACCTCCAGAGCCTCTGGGGGCCCTTTTCAGTGGATCTTTTTGCCTCCCGTCTGGATCACCAGCATTCCCGGTTCTTCAGTTGGAGGCCGGACCCCCTGGTGGAGAAGTCAGATGCGTTCCTACAGAATTGGGGGGGGGGGGGGGAGGAAGCGGGTTACGCCTTTCCCCTGTTTGCCATGATCACGTGAGTGACAGCCCAGGTGAGGCGTCAGAAAGCGGAGGTGGTGCTCATCTCGACGATTTGGAGGTCGCAAGTCTGGTTTCCAGTTCTGCTGGAACTTTCTTGGGCTTTTCCAATCCCACTTCCCCTGTGTCCGATTCTTCTCCTCGATCCAACAGGGAATCCTCATCCTCTCACCGAACAGGGATCTCTGACCCTCATGGCCTGGCGGATTCCAGGGGACGATGGGAGGTCGTGGGCCTTTCGGAACCGGCTGCGGCGTTCATGGCTAGAGTTCCGGCCTCCAGGGGAACGTCAGTTGCTCATTTCTTTCAAGAAGCATCATAAGGCTGTGTCTTCTCCCACAATTGCTCGCTGGGTAAGGTGGGTGATGCACAAAGCTGGGATCGACTTGCGTGCGTTTGGAGCACATTCTGTGAGGGGGGCGATGGCCTCCAAAGCATTTACCCTGGGAGCTCATCTAGAAGACATTCTGAACGCAGCATATTGGTCTTCAGACTCTACCTTTAAGCGGTTTTATTTCACACTGGTTATCGATATGGCTCACTTGGTGGTGACTAAGCTTTAAACGAGCATAATCCTCGCCTCCGGTCATGACCTAGAATGAAAAATGTCCTAGCTATCGTAACGGAAAGTTTCAATTCTATTAAGGACTCAGAGGCGAGGATTATCCCACCCAGGGTACAATTTCCTTGCTGTTTTTCCCTCCCTCGTATTGGAGTAAGTAAAGTTGTTTTCTTATCTGCTTGATTGTACAGTTTGGTTACATGTTGAAACGCTTCCTTCCACAGAAGTAATCCTTAGCCATTACTGACGCTCATTTTATGCGTTTACTCCTTGCAGGCGATTCCAACAAACAAGATCCTTAAGGTGTCCGGTGGCTGACCGAGCGACGAAAGAGGAGGAATGGGCAGAGACAGGGGACTACCTACACAATGGGAGCCTGTGATTGGTGCAGAGCATGGACACTCTAGACTAGGACTCTCTATTGTTTTTTGTTATTACCTATGGTTCATGGGAATAGTAGTTTGTTTTGATTGACTACAAATGGCTGCTATTCAATAAAGTGAAGAAAGAACAGCATAATCCTCGCCTCCGAGTCCTTAATAGAATTGAAACTTTCCGTTACGATAGCTAGGACATTTTTCATTACCGGGTGTTAGACATGACAGCCTTAGGATGGTCTTACCCCAATTTTATACCTTCCTTCTCCACTTCTCTGACCTCATTGATCGGGGCGGAGCCAGTTCCATCATGGCTGCTTTAAGCTTAAGCTCCGTGGAGACCCCACGCTCAACTGCCTAGCACAGTGCTTAAACACCACAAAACCAGCAGGGAAGGCTAACTCCCGACATCGGAACATTGGGAGCGTCTGCCAATGCGGGCGCTGTCCCACCTAGCTGCTGCATTACTGTGATACCAGCTGAATTCTCGCCAGGCGATCACGCCTCAAAATGGCACAGGGGGTGGACTCTTGTTACAATGTAGCGGGGCGGGGCCACGACGTATGGAGTGCGCCCCCCAGGAATCTGCTTCGGATGAGCGGCGAGTTCTGGAGCTCCCCAATCTGCTTCTCCGATGGGCACCGGCAGCAGAGGTGAGCAGTTTTGCCGATGGTACAGCCCTGAACACTAGAGCTATGGCTAACGCGACTCAGGCGTAGGGGAGCCTCTGTCCGCTTAGGAGGACCGGCAGCTGCGTGTAAAGAGAAGAGGCGGCCGCAGCGGAGATGCCGGGCAGGTGCTCAGGAGTCCAGAGGCACTCGTGGCTGAAGACAGAGGTGAGCGAACCATCCCCCCAGCACGGGGCAAAATGGCAGCTCCTTTCTGCATTGGCCTGCAGAGAAGCAGAGCTATTTGCAGGGCTAAGTTGAGAGCGTAAGTAATCTGCCAGGGTCAGTCGGGAGTACAGCGTCTTCAAATAGGCGTAGGGCTCCGAGTTTCGAGGGTAGGAAATGTGCATGTTCAATTTTGCAAAGATATGTGACTAGTGGTTTCCAGATTGTGGTGAAGCGGGTGTCGCGTGACTGCAGTCGTGCCGTTAAGAGTTCCATAATCACTACATACCATAGGCGCATAAACCAGGACGCAGTTGGAGGGGCCTCAGCTTTCTTCCAATATAGCGCTATGAGCTGCTTAGCAGCCCGAGCATGTGAAGAGCTATGTACCAATCACTACGAGTAAGTGCTTTTAAGTTGTCGGGATTAAGGCCTAGAAGGACCGTGGCTGTGGCTTCAGGCAGAGGGAAACCCAGTACCTCCTTAATGTGACTAAGAACTTCTTTCCAGAACAGGGTCAGGAGAGGACATGCCCACCAAATGTGAATGAAATCCCCAGAAGCATTCGAACACCTCCAGCACAATGGGGAGGAAGCGGGGAACATCCTGTGGAGGCGAGTAGGTGTGTGGTACCACTGCGTCATGATCTTGTACGCAGTTTCTCTTTGTGATATACTATGGTAGAACTTTGGTATGTCTCGCCAGAGGCGACTCCACTGCGCAGGCGTGATTTCAGTGGGGGACGTTAATTGCCATTGACGCTGATATGGGTGAGTGGTTACTAGTGGGGGGTGCTGCAGTATCTGGTACGTCCGGGAGATAAGACCCTTTGACTCGAAGGACCGAACCAATCGCTCGAAGGGAGCGAATGGGCGAGTGGCCGCGCGCTGCATCTCTGGCGTGGACAGCCAATGTCTTAGCTGTGCCTATTGGAACCCTGCTTCCGCCGGGAGCTGGAGTTCCTCTCTGTATTGCCCAAACGTTTTGAACTTACCCCCTTCGTATAGATCACTGATGGTTCAGCGTCCAACCATGATGAAAATGCCTGAGAGTTAAGGGCCGGAGAGAATAGCGCGTTGCCTGCAATGGGAGTGTGACGGGAGGGGAAAGTCGTAAGCCCCTTGCGCACGGCCACTTTATCCCAGATATCCAGCACCGTCTTTGTGGGCACTGCAATATATGCACTTCGAGAGCGCGCGGTCCAGTGAAGCCAAGTAAGATCCCAAATGGTGCTTCCATTTACCCTCCTGTCCATGTGGAACCAGATCTTTTCACTCTCCATTGCTGTCCACTCCGAAACAATGCGGAGGTGTGAAGCCCAGTAATACTCCAGGAGATTGGGGCACGCCAATCCTCCCCTGTCCCGCGGGAGCATGAGGAGTTTATGGGAGAAACGTGGTCTACGCCCGGCCCATATGAAATTTGTGAGCTCCCGTTGTAGGCTCTGGATCCGATGTTGCGGGACAGGGGTGGGCAGGCACTGAAACAGATATAGTATTTTTGGTAGTATCGACATTTTAATGGCGTTTAGGCGGCCCAGCCAGGAAAAGGTCAGAGATGTCCATCCCCTCAGGTCCTCTAAGACCGTCCTCCTGCATTCCCGCCAGTTTGTTTGGGTCCACGTGTCGAGGGAGGGAGTCAACTGAAGCCCTAGGTATCGGATATGGTCAGCAGCCCACTGGTATGGGGCAAGCGTTTTGAGGACCGGTATCTCCTCCTCAGGGATTGTAAGATTCAAAGCTGAAGACTTTCCATGATTAATTTTAAGACCTGAGGCCCGTTCAAAGGACTGCAATAGAGAGTGGAGCGCCGGGAGGGATGTGTGCGGGCGGGACAGTGTGAGGATGAGGTCATCCGCAAAGAGCGCCACCTTATTCTGCCGACCCCCAAGGGTGATGCCATGTATGTCCGTAGCTTGTCTAATCGTCTCTGCTAGGGGTTCCACCACGAGGGCAAACAACAGAGGGGGCAGGGGGCAGCGTATCCCTATGGATGGAGAAAGGGTCTGTAAGCTGTCCATTGACCCACACCCGGGCCTGCGGAGAGAGATAGGGGGCCATGATTCTAGCTATCATAGTCAGGCCCAGTCCAATTATCTGCAGCACTGCTCGGAGGAAGGAACAGTCAACCCGATCGAACACTTTCTCCGCGACGAGCGAGAGGAGGCACGCTGGTATGTTCCAGTGCTGCGCCTTCCCCACAAGGTGTGCAATTCTACGCACATTGTCCACTCCTTGTCGGTTCCGGATGAAGCCCACCTGGTCAGGCTCTAACAGGCCAGGCATGTGGGGGTCAAGGCGCTTGACCAACATTTTGGTATAGATTCTGAGATCAGAGTTCAAAAGGACTATGGGGCGGTAGGATGCGCACAACGTGGGGTCCTTCCCCGGCTTGGGGACAAGGGCTATTTCTACCATACTCATGGAGGGCGTTGGCCCGTCCGTGTCGGAGAAATAGTTGAACAGCTACAGGAGGTGGGGCTGGAGTTGCGCCTGAAACAAGCGATAGAAGGCCAATGGAAGGCCATCCGGTCCCAGCAACTTCCCAAGAGGGAGATCCTTTAATGCTGCCCCCAGCTCCTCCGCAGTGAGGGGTTCCTCCAGGTGGTTGGCGTGATGGGGGTGAAGTGGGGTCCATGGGCAGTGTCTCAGGATATCATCGATCTGGTTTTGGGGCGGCTCGTCAGCCGTGTAAAGGGCGGAGTAGTAGGCCAGGAAGGCCTCGCGCTTGGCCCTTTCTGTGATGGCCCTCTCACCACCAGGGAGCTGGATGTCAGCTATGTGGGCCCTCTTAGTGTGCGCCCGAAGGCATTTCGCCAGCATTTTGCCCACCACCCAAACAGACTCAGGCTTACTGCTGTCCCGATCCACAGGGTGGATGTCAGCCTAAGCATATATATGAAAAATAAAATAAAATAAGGAGCATTTCAGAGGGGTGGTGCAGGTAGAGTTTCAGTTCTACAAGTCCCTCACAATTAATATGAATTGAGTCAGCTGAATGGCTATGGTAGGAGTGAACATGTATAGTGGTTAAGGGTGAATGAAAGAATGAGGAGGTGACACTTTTTCAAAAGGATGAACACTAATCCTGGATGTAAATATCTGCAACACCAACCTGTCACTTGAGTTTGTACATGGCGTTTCTCAACACTAAAGCATAGCCTGACAGAAAACTATGAACTGCACACCGTGAAGCCAGATGCTACTGTTAGGGGTGCTTAAACATAGACAGGGTGTAAGAAATTGGGTTATTAGTTGAGGGTGTAAGTACCCACCTCAAGTAATAATCCCAATCATTGTCAGGATGAACTACTAAAGTCACTAATTAAACCTGAGCTCAACTCCCTGGTAGCAAAGGCACAGAACAGACAGGTTTAACTAAGACTAGGAGGCAAAGTATTGAAGCAGTACTAAAAAAGTAACAAAGTCAAAATGCAAAACAATAAAAAAATAAAAAAACAAATTAGAAAAGGAGACCAACATTTTTTAAGCAGAATGACATCAAATGACAAAACCCGATAAGAGGAAATGGAAATAAGATTTTTTTTAAGTTTTAAGAGGATATAACTACAAGAAGCACAAAGTGCCAATCATTGCGGTAAAAGAGGACCTATGCGCAATTTGCTGCTGATCGCGATTGACTGTGGATCCGATACACTAACCAGGCTTATCCTGATAAAAGATTTTACCCCTGAATCTAGTCCCTTCCGTCCCAATCCACCAGAGTAAAACACTTCTAAGGACCATAGGGGAGGCCTTCAAGACACACAGGGCGGCAGACAGAAGCCAACAGGAGGGTGCAGTCTAAGTTCAGATGCCACTGGGCAGTTGCAGGACTCTTGTATCTTTTTATTTTAACACAAACTTTATTGTTTTTTTTTTATTGTCTTTATTGCCTTTTTCACTGAGCATTTCAAGCAATCACAATGTTCGACATGTAACTTCAAACCAACATAAACTGTGTGCATTTTCACAGTCACAAAGGAAAAAAGTTACATGTAGATGTGTCGCTTGATTATGATATAGTAGCCGTGCTCAGTTCCAACCATTTCAGCATGTGAAGGCGTAATTCTACAATGTATGTAGGTCCGAACGACATCTAAGCGTTCCCAACTATAGATATCGCTTAATACAAGCAATGGCCATGTGGAGCAAGGTGGGAAAGAAGCAAGTATTACCCTGGAGTGAATCCCCTCCTCACTAACTCCGAGGAACAAGGCAGCATCCTCAAGACGCCTACTGTGGAAACAGCACAGGGTCAGGCCCCTCAACCGAGGTGCGGGGTGTCCTAAAAGGTAGGACTGCAGTGGGTCCCACATATCCTGCGTCGAGAGCCCAGGGGCAACAACTCCTCATAGGTGGTTATGTGATCCATGCAATATGGAAGGTCTTGCAACCTATTTTTCCTTTTAGAGGCATGTCCCCTTCCCCAACGATACGCAATCTTGCGCTTAGCCAATAGCAGGCCCAGTGATACAAACCGCCTGATCGAGACCTCGACATTCTCTGTGTAACCCAGCAAAGCGATGAGGGACGAAGAAGAGAGGAGCACCCACCATCTATGTCAGGGCATCAAAATCTTCCCTCCAATACTCAATCGTCTTGCATTCCCATGCCAGGTGGAGGAACTCAGTCCCAAGCGCCCAGCATCTTGCACATCTGTCATCTGGTCATACATTATTTTTGTGCATTCTAGCAGGGGTGTAATAAAGTCAGTGTAGGAATTTGAAGTGAATAATGCAAAGTCTGCTGCTAGCTGTGATGCGGCCAGTCTGTTGGCAGCAGTAGAGTCATTGATTATCAGTGAGTGGTGTCTCTGTCCCAGCCAAGACGTGAAGTCCCAGGTAACTCTGCATGTTCTAGCTGTGCTTGGTGATATAATATAGAGACTATATGTTTGAGGGTTGTGGCCTGCAGCAAGATGTGTAGGGTATTAAGGGTGGGGGGCGCTCGCTCAGAAAGGCTGGAGTGGCTGCCTTCACATTATGACGCAGTCTGATATATAGGAACACCTTCAGAGGAGTGGGTGACCTGTCTGAAAAGAAATCCTCCCGTTTAATGAATAACATCTTAGCGTACAAATCTCCCCAAACATTTATCTTAAAGTATGAAGCATGTTCTGGCATGCCGTCTCATGTATAACCGGGAGTAGGGGTGACAGGGCAAAGGAATTAGCAGGGAATAGAGTAATGGCTTCTGTAGGCACGCTGCCAGCCTGGCCCATGCGGCAGATGTTTGGCAACTGTAGAAGATGTCCCTTCCGCAGTGGAGGTCCCCGCTTCCAGGAATGCATTTCTGGGGATAGGGGCCATGTATCCCTGTTCTATAGCCATGTGGGGCATGAAAGGGGGCGGACGGAACCAATAAGCAGCTAATACAGCTACCTATCCGGAGCCTCAAACCCCTCTCTTGCAAGTATCTCCCACTTAAGTCTGGGTTGTTTCCCTACCCCACGGAAGTCTGATGAGCTGTGTTTTGAGGCCTTTAAAGAAAAAACGACCCTGTGATTAAGAGATGTTAAGAAATAGATAAAGCAATTTTGGTAGGGTAATCATTTTCATGAGAGAAAGATGCGGTCTGCAAGCAAGTGAGGGAGGAAAATCCAACATGTGATGGAGTCTGTGACTGCAGTCAGAGCGGTTCCGTAACTCACCTGCAGTAATAATTCATTTTTATCTCTAGTGACTATCACTCCCAGGTACTTAAGCTCTGACTCACACCATGCCAACAGAAAATCTAGATCGCATTGCTAAGTAGCAGGGGTGAGAGGAATAACATGAGATTTCTCCCAGTTGATATGGACGCCTGATAACCCACCAAAGCAAATAACTCCTGTAGAATGCCATCAAGACTAACCTTGGGATCTCTGACATATAGCGCGATATCATCTGCGTATGACACCAGAACGTGCCTGTGGGATAGCATATAGCATCTTGCAGATTATGCTGTCTGAGTTTGGCTGTGAGGGGGTCCATTGCCAGTGCAAATAGGAGTGACAGTAGGCACCCCTGCCTGGTGTCATGTAAAACAGGCAAGTGCAGAGAGCAATTCCCATTGATTTGCGTTCTCACCCCCGGCTCACAATGTATTAGTGCAATCCAGGGTAGAAAGGAGGGGGGAAAGCCCAACCTTCGAAGCACCACAAACAAAAAATCCCACTCTAGGGAGTCGAACGCCTTGGTGGCATCGAGAAACACTACTAAGTTCTCCAGTTCTGGGTCTATGTCCTATGTTCTTAACTGAGACATGGCTGTCGGCTGATATGGTGGCCAAACCATGTCTGGCGCTTCCCTCGGGTTTCAGTATTAGAGAGTCTAGAGGGGGTGGTATAGCAGTTATTCTTAAATCTTGCTATCCCTGCACCTTTGTTAGGGAGTCCCTGGTCGGGTGCGGATCCACGCGTTTCGCAATTTCATTTAATGTTAGTTATACCATGACAGGCCTATTGATCTACCGCCCCCCAGGGTCCTCCAAAGAGTTCAGGGCTGCAATCATTGAGGCTAAGTCCTTTAGCCATGAGGGCAGCCAACTTTAGCATTATCAGTGGCTTGAATCTGCATTTGGACAGCCCTCAGGACACTGATATAGGCAACTTCTTGGCCGACCTTGCGGCATGTCTGCTATCTCAACTGGTGCAAGGTCCCACAAACTCTGCAGGCCATTTACTGGACCCAGTTTTTTCCAACCTCTCTCTCTTGACGGTCCATACCCCCTCTCCGATGTGCTGATCTGATCACTATTTAATAACTATGACACTTTCGGGGGTAGTGCATGCGAGGAGGCCGTCTCTGAAGTCGTCACTTAGATGCCCTTGTCATAAACTTAACATCGGCAAATTTCAAGACCTTCTCTCCACAACCATGCCTAGCATTCCAGATGATGCCGATATGGCAGATAGATCACTGTCGGATTGGATCCTCCGTGCTCTGGACTCTCTCATCCCTGTAAAGTGGTCTAAAAGCTGCAACACCAAATCCAGTCCCTGGTATAATGCGAAGCTTACCTCCCTGCGTAACGCGTGCAAAAGGTTGGAGAAAGCCTGTAGAAGGAACTAAGACCCTAATCATAGAGCTATTCACACTGAACGGGCAACCTACTATGCGGATGAGATCTGAAGCAATATTAATCCCTCCAAAAGTATCTTCTCGATACTAAAAGCTCTTAAAACATCGACGGCCTTCAATGTGACCTGGATATCGTCAGATGAGCAATGTGAGGCTCTCGCCTCCTTCATTGTGGAGAAGGTGGATAAGATCTAGAAGTCTTCCCCCAAACAGCGCCAATGCCCTGATCTTATGCCTAGGCCTCCTCCTTTACATACTTTGGCCGCTTTCCCACCGATATACCAAGAGGAGCTAGCTGTGCTCTGTAGCAAGGTTAAGTCGGGCTCTCACTCCGATTCCCTTAAGCCTGACCAATTTATGAAAGTCCTACCAGTGCTCCTTACACCTCTGTGCCAGGTGATTAATCGGTCTTTCTATACGGCAGTCGTCCCCAGCTCATGGAAGCAAGCCAGGGTGGTCCCCTTGTTAAAGAAACCTAATCTCGACACAGCCAAACCAGAGAGTTTCTGCCCAATCTCCCTCTTGCCCTGGGTCTCCAAGATCTCTGAAGCCTATATCAATTCCATCATGATGGGCTATCTGGCGGTGAATATAATACTGGACCTTCCCAGAATGGTTTCCGTCCTGGTCACATCACAGAATCCGCTCTCCTAGCTGTGACCAAACATCTGAGGTGGGCTCTAGACAAGGGTCGTACCTCGGCACTGATTTTACTAGACCTTAGTGTGGCGCTCGACACGATGTCCCACCGGATTCTGCTGCAACGCTTGGAGGAGGTGGGCATTGTGGATATGGCCCTATATTGGTTTGCCTCTTTTCTTGCGGAGAGGACCTTCCAGGTAGCTGTCCCCCCTTTTGCCTCTAGAGTCAATACTATCAAGCAGGGGGTGCCGCTAGGCTCAGCCTTGAGCCCAACCCTCTTCAACCTGTATGTACAACCGTTAGCAGAGGTGGCTAAGAGCAGAGGGCTCACGGCAATATCATATGTAGATGACACACAGTTGGTAGTAGCACTCTCGGATGACTCCATGCGGGACGCTTGCAAGTTCCGGAGTGACCTTGAGGCTATTGCGGAGTGGATGACCGCCAACTGTCTCCAGCTCAACACCAGCAAGTCCAAGGGCTTGCTGGTAGGGAAAGACTCTGAGCTATGGAGCGAGCACTGGTGGCCTGCGACTTTGGGGCATGCACCTGCCCCTAAACAGGTAGTAAAAACCTGGGTGTCTGGGTAGACTCTGCCCTCAGCTTCCAGACCCAAACTAAGAAGGTGGCGGGACCTGTTTTGGCATACTGCAGGGATTTAAACCGCTGTTGGGGTTTTTTGACCCCTCTATTAGGCAGGTTATTGTTCAGGCTTCCATTCTGGCGAGACTGGACTATGCCAGCTCACTCTATCTGGGGTCCAACAAGACTGAAATCTTGAGACTGCAAAGGGTGCAGAATGCTGCGGCCAAAACTCTCCTTGGCCTGCCTAGGATTTGCTCTGTGTCAGGTGCTATCCGTCGGCTCCACTGGTTGCCTGTGGCCAAACGGATAGAGTTTAAGTCCCTTTGCATCTCTTTAAAAATCTTGAACTCCTCTGCCCCAGGTATTTTGGGCAATTTTCTTGCACACCTTACACCCCTTCCCGTCAACTTCGGTCGATGGGGCAGCATCTGGTGGTTATTCCCCGGGTGAGGAGGGTACGCGCTGGGGGGGCGTTCCTTCCGCACACTGGCATCTAGACTCTGGAACAGGCTCCCTATTTCCATCCGCAGCTTGAAGAATTATTTGGCATTCCGTACAGCAATCAAAACGTACCTCTTTCCTCTGTTGTGGGCCCCCTCATTGTCAGAGGCAGTGCAGTTTGCTGGGGCAGCTGTTGCGCGTTACAAAATCGCATAACATAACAGAACATAAGGGGAGGGAACAGTCGGGGGTCTCTGCCTAAACAGAACAGAAGGGTGGTCTGAATAGGTAGGCGCCAGGTGCATCGCATCACTCAACCATGTGCTCAGCCCATGGGATATGAACCACGACTAATTCGAGGACACAGTAGAATAAAAAGTGCCCTCTTTCTCTGGGGGATGAATTGATCGCCAAGCGTCTATCAACTGGTGCTCTGTCATAATATTGTGTATGTGTTGATTGGTGCATGTGTAGTGATGTGCCTGGGGGTGGGATCTAGCCAGCACTGGGTTCAGGTTAGTGTTAAAGTCACCGCCCCAAATTATGTCTGTGGAGCCTATGTCTACAATAACCCTCCACCCAGTTTGTCAACAAAATGGGAATCGTCGACATTGGGTCCATGGAAATTAACCAGGGTGACTGATTCACATGCTAACCTCCCCCACATCAATCTAGAGAGACCTTGTGGGTTGTTGAGGGAGCCGCCTGGGACATATGGTACAGTTCTGCAAATAATAATGGTGGTGCCCCTACATATGTCGAGTAGGTTGTGAAGCTTCTGTGCGCAGCCCACTTGGCAGAAAAGCTGGTATGTGAGTCGGGACCAAAGTAAGTTTCTTGGAGCACTGCGATCCCTGGAGACACCATAACCAAAGGGGTAAAGGTTCCTGGGGCTAACCCTAACCACTCTGGGCAAAACTCTTCAGCAACACTGAACTTGGGCTCCGAGAGCTGGGGGTGGTGTGGGGAGTGTGTTATAGTAACCCCGGTTTCTCCCATATCTACCACTAAAATCCAATTTTAGGCAGTCTGTGCACCCCCAACAGATGTCTGGTAAAATCAAAGCTTTATTTTTGGGACCCAGACAGTGGATACTCACAAGGTGTTTTGGCATTCTCTTTTCCTCCTTTGAAGTGCCCCCCAAATGTTATAGGTAAACCCAGCAGACATCTCAAACAAGCTGCGGCACAGCAATGTGAAAGAGTCCCAATGGTCTGGTGCACAGACAGACTGGCGGTACAAATGAAGGGCTCTGCCCAAGTGTCAGCTAACATTTGCCTGTGATGGGGAGATCTCTTTCAAGCATGCCCCAAATGTCATATAAAAATTCTCAGCAGACTTGTCAGACAGAAGTGACATTCAAGCAGGACTTGACACTAATGTCAAAGGCGATCCTCCCAGCATCCCCTGCATACTCTATCAGGTTCAGATGGGTCATCTCTGCCTATTTAGGTCAGCCTATTGATTGCTCCTGGGGGCAGTTCATACCTCACCACAGGAGAACCATACGCTGCCAGGTGGCAGTGGAATTGGAAGGCACTGAAAAGGTCTTAGAAGCTTTAGGCAGGCAAAAAAGTAACTTTGCTATAAAGTTTCTTCTCTGTAATAGTTTGACTTTATCATTAGAATTGATTTAGATTAACTATTATGAAGAGTCCTTGAAATATTTATCTAGTCACTTTCTAGGCACAGATAACATTTATTAAACGTAATACTTCATCCCATTGCTTTCCTGTGGAACAGCTAAACCTGCTACAGTGAAAATAGCTTTGAGGGCATTTTCACTGTAAGGACATGTTTAACGTTAACCATTCACATGTTGTACTGCCATAATGCAGTAAGCCTACTAAGGGATGACTTGCTAATATTCAAAAGGAAGATTTAGGCCTGTCTAAAGGGGTTATTTTGACATGAATGAACTTGCAGTTAAAACCCATTCCACTATACTATACATGGCAGGCCTGAAGTTATGTTTGTCCCGTCACTGCATTGGGTGGCACAATAGGTGCTGCAGTCCACTTGTAAGTACCAAGTAGAGTGCCAATGCTGCACGAGGCTTTTGCCTGCTCTTAGTTTAACTGTGAGTTGAATTAAACAATCACATAGTGGACTCCTTTTTCAGTCAGGTTTAATCAAAGAGGTAACTCAATTACATCATATTTTTCTTTTTAGATTTTTAACAATTCATGATCTCTTCATAAAAAGACCACACCGTGTTTTGAACAGTAATTTTGTGACACAATATATATACACAAATTTATAAGATTTCGACACCTTCCTAAATACAATTTTAAACAAAACGACATTCAACTCTTCAACATTCATACCCATACACACCCATTCATATTCTTCAATAAATATCCAAAACTAAGTGAGCACTGTGTCAACTGACACGTGAAGGCCATCCAGAAAGGTTTTTTTGAACTTTCGTTGCCTATACTCTTTCTTTTTAGAAAAAAGGTTTTTAAGATGATCGATTGGCCTTTGTTCGTAAGGTCTACGCGTTTCGGAACCCGTATCTTGCTGGGAACCTCATCAGGACCAATGTACTGCAACTTCGATGCAATCAATGCCTCACAGGGGATGTGTTTGCCTCGAACTGTTGAGCCCGAATTTATTTTGAAGTGTGCGTCAAGGTGCCAAATCTCGGGGGTCTTTGTTCGTTTTTATCCGACTCCTCGGTGTGACTGGTAGTCTAGATACCGGCCGTTTGTTTTCAAAAATGGCTCCAAAGTTTGCCGGTTGTATTCGTCCCACTTAATGTGACGAATGCAGAGCAGCGAAGTCATAGAACCCCAACGAGACGCGGGAAATTCGTCACATTAAGTGGGACGAATACAACCGGCAAACTTTGGAGCCATTTTTGAAAACAAACGGCCGGTATCTAGACTACCAGTCACACCGAGGAGTCGGATAAAAACGAACAAAGACCCCCGAGATTTGGCACCTTGACGCACACTTCAAAATAAATTCGGGCTCAACAGTTCGAGGCAAACACATCCCCTGTGAGGCATTGATTGCATCGAAGTTGCAGTACATTGGTCCTGATGAGGTTCCCAGCAAGATACGGGTTCCGAAACGCGTAGACCTTACGAACAAAGGCCAATCGATCATCTTAAAAACCTTTTTTCTAAAAAGAAAGAGTATAGGCAACGAAAGTTCAAAAAAACCTTTCTGGATGGCCTTCACGTGTCAGTTGACACAGTGCTCACTTAGTTTTGGATATTTATTGAAGAATATGAATGGGTGTGTATGGGTATGAATGTTGAAGAGTTGAATGTCGTTTTGTTTAAAATTGTATTTAGGAAGGTGTCGAAATCTTATAAATCTGTGTATATATATTGTGTCACAAAATTACTGTTCAAAACACGGTGTGGTTTTTTTATGAAGAGATCATGAATTGTTAAAAATCTAAAAAGAAAAATATGATGTAATTGAGTTACCTCTTTGATTAAACCTGACTGAAAAAGGAGTCCACTATGTGATTGTTTAATTCAACTCACAGTTAAACTAAGAGCAGGCAAAAGCCTCGTGCAGCATTGGCACTCTACTTGGTACTTACTTATCGACTTGGCCTTGCTGCCATTAAGTCAAACCCAGAACTGTTCTTGCAGTCCACTTGTGACATTTAACTTTTAGGCCCTGGGTACAGCTTGGTACCAAATACTAGGGACTTATAGGCAAGTTAAATACGTCAATCAGAAGTATATACATTTTACCATGTTGAAAGGAGGAGTACAAGCACTTAACCACTGGTTAGCAGGGGTACAGTGTACAAAGTTCTGTAGCCTGTAAGGTGACACTGCAGAAACAACAAATTTCCAACAGAGGAGTTTTAGCAGTGCACTGCTCACCAAAGGCCCTTTGATCTCATCTTCCTCGCCAGCCTCCAGCTGTACAGACAGGGCATCACGCTTGTTGAAAATCATACATGACTGTACTCGCTTGGCTTCAAAGTCTGAAAAAGAAAGAGCGAGAGTGTCATACACAAGTGGACGGCTCACTGGGCAACAATGCAACAGAAGGCATGCAAGGGAAAAGCCACCCCATCTGATGCCTTTATATATTTGCGCTATGAAACAAGAGTGATGCACTTTTGTACTAGGAAAAGGAGCTTTGGGTGCCTCCAACCGTGTCTTTAAAGATGAGATGGTATTTGGACAAAATACGGAGTAGTAAATATAGAGACAGAACTAGAGAGAAAAAAATATTTGTGATCCAAAATATTGCGATGCAGAAATATTGTCATCAAGAATATTGAATCTTCAAGTAAATAATATAGTTAGGAATATCGTTGTTGTGAATATCATTTTTAATTATACAGTTGTAAAGAACATAGTTTTTAAGTTGAGCCTGGGCAGCGCATGCGCTGCTCTGCGAGGCATGCTGTATTAGGGAATGGACTTGAAGCTCCGCCCACTCTTCGCCCATCTTTTCTATTGGCTGTTGTGACTGCCCTTTGTAAAATTTAGTTTTTGATCTAATAATATTATTAGTACTGCCTTAGTACCTCCCTGTCTTATTTTGTAACCTCCCATCAGGACTGGACCTTTTACTTGTGTCCGTACCCTATTGTTTGCATTGGCCCTTCCAGAGAACTCTTTGTCTAATTACGGTAAAGACCACTGATGGGACAGCAGCTTTAGCAATTGGGGCCGCATTTTTCTTTTGGTATTTATAGAACGCTCTGCGCCCTTACACTTTTACAATGGGGCCACACACACCAAGAGCAGCTCGTCCAAAACATTTTTTTGTTTTAAAATTAAATCATGGCAGGCGGCAGGAGGTCAATTGGGGTTAGATTATTGCGGGAGTAAAACGGTCACTCGAGAGGTGGGAAAATGTGCATCTCTCATTAGTAGGCAGAGCCAATGTATTGAAGATGAATGTTCTGCCTAGGGTTATGTATTTCTTTAGGGCAGTGCCTTTGGAGGTATCAGGTAAACAAACACCTACAATCAGTATGTGCCAGGTATATGTGAGCTCCAGGGAAACCGCGAAGAGATGCTCGGTTTATGACCCTCTCTCGAGAAAGAGGAGGGTGGTCGTACCCGATTTTGCTTTTATTATTATGCTTGTATTTTGGTAATGTGCGTATTTTGTTGACTGGGGAAGAGGTAAGCAATGCAGCTGATGCTCCCTCAATCTACCAGATGATTTTGAGCCCTGAGGTGAAGCATTTTTTGTTTAAGAGGTTGGATGGCAGCTATTTTAAAAGAACCCGCTTTAAAGTGTTAAATGCTGTGTTTAAAATCTGGAACGCGGTTCGGAGAAGTTTTAAGATTCCCGTACTCTGTTTATACACCTACGGATGCCACTGGATTGCTACCATCGATCTTCTGGGATCATGTGGCTGTCATCTGGAGGTTGAAGGGCATTATTCGACTCGGCGATTTGTATTTGGTGGTTGGGATATTATATTCATTTTCAGAGTTGGTGGATAAATATCATTTATCTACAAACCAATTTTTTAAGTTTCTGCAATTAAGGGACTTTTTAGGAAAACATCCAATTAGTACTACAGCTTATAAAATTGTAGAGGCTATTTAACAGGGTAAAATTGGCTCAATATACAAAATACTGTTAGAGGGTAAAATAGACGATTTAGAGAAGTACAATATTAAATGGGGAATCTGGCTGAGAAATCCCACAATCTCTTTGGAGAAATAGATTGATTTGTCCGGGAGGATCCTAATGGCAGCTAATTTAAAAAGTCAACATTATAAGATGCTATTTAATCTGTACCATACTCCTGCCAAGATGATGAAGTCAGGGGCCATAATGATGGAAAATGTTTTCGGTGTGGAGCGGATAATGCAGATATTCTTCATGTGTTTTATGTATGCACCTCTCTAAACTCCTTAGTAGGAACTGCACCAGGGGAAACCAATGTATACATTTCAATATTTAATCTTTTTGGCCACGGCGGTGGCACAGATATCAATAGCTTCCTTCTGGCTGCGACAAGAGGTGCCTTCTTTTGAAATGTGGCGGGCCAAGCTGCTTAATATTTTTAATATGGAATATAGTTTATATTCTGTTAAAGGACTTAGAAAAAGAAAGATGGGCCTACAAGTTTGGGGGGCTTTGATGGATTATATGGCGGGATAATGTGTTCTGGGCACTGTTCTCTTTAAGCTGCGCGCCTGTACGCCCGCGCACCTGTTGAATCTGAGCGCGCAGTGACCTTTTTGAAGCGCGCACACCACCAGAGGCAAGTATTCATGTTAATCGCAGCGCCCTGTAGAAGCATAATGGGAGCTGCGATTAACATGAATATTTGAAGCAAAGCAGACAATTGCCCCCCTCTGCGATCCATCAAGAAAAGTCATGCAGCAAGTCTAAAAGCACAACGTGTGCTTTCACAATCATTAACATATATGAGTGATTGTGAAAGCACACGTCGTGCTGTTAAGCTTGCTGCCTGCCTTTTCTTAACAGAGCGCAGCAGTTTATGTGCCTTTTTGAACGTTTTCATGTTAAATGCAGCCCCTTGTGTAAGCATGTAGGGAGCTGCAATTAACATGAAAACTTTCAAAAAGGCACGCAATTTACCACGCTCAATTAACAAAAGGCAGGCAGGAAGCCTAACAGCACAAGTGTGCTTTCACAATCACTAATATGTATTATTGATTGTGAAAGCACATGTGGTGCAGTTGGGCTTGCTGCCTGCCTTTTCTTCACTGAGCGCCGCAGTTTGTGTGCCTTTTTGAAAGTTTTTATGTTAAATGCAGCCCCAAGCGTAAGCAAGTCTGGAGCTGCAAATTAACATGAACACTCTCAAAAAGGCACACTCTCTGCTGCACACTATTAACAGAAGGCACTCAGCACGAAGTGTGCTTTCACAATACCCAATATATATTAGGGATTGTGAAGTGCTGTTAAGCTTGCTGTGTGCCTTTTGTTGATAGAGCAACCAGAATTTTAAAGCCAGAAACGAGACATTTCACTCAAACAGAAAATGGACTACACATAGCTGCCAAGGTTTCAGATTGCTATGTGTGACATTTTCAAAATTTCAGTGCAATCAGGGCACAAGTCCGAAAAAAAAGATGGAGGGACTAAGCTAGTTAGGCAGTATGCAAGTTACATCAAGACGCACGACATCACGGCGCGTGACATCACACATGGCATCACAGGAATTGACATCACACATGGCATCACAGGATTTGACATCATAGAAAGTGGCATCACAAGCCACGACTTTACAGGAAGTGACATCAGATCTAAAGCCTTCACATATATGTTTAGCGGGTCGATCATGTGTATGTTTGAAAGCATTGCAAGGATAATAGCACAGTGAGCTATGGAAGAGGATATGTGACTTCTACACCTCGCAATCCCCCAGTTTGATATTACATATCCTGTAGATTAATTTACAAACTTATATAACTTATTGTACATGTAATATGCACGTGTTTATATAAAGCACTTTGACACCCTGCATTGGAATGAGTAGGTCTATATAAGAAAAAATAGTGGTACTTAAATTATTTCAACGCCACCTCAGGGGAAGTAAGCTCTATATAAATGCAATTTGCTTCGTGTAAATACTGGGAAAGACCAACACACCTAATATTCTTCCCGTGCATGCATATCCCCTAACCAGGGACTGTATGGAGTGAAAAGCTGCCTCTCTTAAATAAGTGTGAAGAGTTAACAAGGTTTGAACCTTTGTTTCCCCTCTGCTTCACTTACATCAGGTGTGAGGCTCCTGACTACTCGCAGCCAAGAGATTCGAATAAAAGGAGGCCTGATGACCCCTCTTATTCCGCCTTTGTTATGGGCCCAGCAGGAGTCTTAAATAAGAAAGCACCATCCACGCCTGAACGTTGTTGCAAATGGAAAGCAGACAACATGCAGGTGCTGCTCAAAGTGTCCCAGTGTTTGAAATTACACCAGGACGAGTTCAGCACATTATTCAGTGGGGCCCAAATTCTTGGGAGGGTCGACGGCATTGACCCTGTGAAAAAAGTGGGTGGAAGCCATCCACCCACGTGTACCCCCGACTCGTGCCCAGAGTGCAATGAGTGACATTTCAACAGCTTTGAGTGACACTTTGAGAGCAAATTCAGCCTTATTCTACCCAGTAAACTAGAACGCCATTCCCAATATGAACAAACCTGCCCCACACAGTGCATTCAAACACCACACAGCCGTTAGAACTAACTTCATTCATATCCACCAGAACCAACCTGCTCTTTCGCAGTCCATCTTAACCACATTCACATCCGCAGTGTTCAGCTCACCTGTGTCAAGCAAGATTCGGGCCAGGTTGAGATGGGGTTAGGGGTCATTGGTGTTGCTTTGCTGATTATTGCAGGAGAGAGGCCGCGCCTGGCATTTCAGGACTGGCCTCAGATTGTATGGTGCTTTGTTATGGGTATTTGACAAAAGTGATAGTAAGGGATACATGGGTACATTAAAAGACTTTTAATAGAGAATAGGCTTTTAAATACTGTATCCTTTTTATGTTTGTTGTATGTTGCAAACCTGTCTCAAGACCCTTCATTGGGTGCTGTATGTGTAGAAATACACTGTCTTTTCACTTTATTAAGCAAATGTTTGAGTGATATTTGCACTGATTTTTGTCGCTGCACCCACACACGCGGTTGGGTTCTTGGCACACATAGCCTTGGCTGCAGCGCATAGAGACCTTAAACTGCCGCACACAGAAGAAAAATATTAGAGGGAACATTGGTTATGGATATATGAAATTTGAAAATTTTTGAGTTATTTTGAGGGAATGCTATATTTATGTAGGACCATGTCCTCTGTTATCGTTTGTAATAATCAAAGATGGATATTTATATGCATCTCGCTGCTTTAGATTTCAATAAAAAAATAAAAATAAAAAAAAAGAGTGCAGTGTAGTTATGTAGCATATAATTATGTGGCACTGTGTGGTATTATGTGGAGAGTATGTTGCATTGAGTAGAGTTTAAGTATGTGGCGTGTAATTATATGGCACTGAGTGGTATTATTTGGAGTGTATGTTGCATTGAGTGCAGTGTAATTATGTAGCATATAATTATGTGGCACTGAGTGGTATTGTGTGGAGTGTAGGTTGCATTCAGTAGAGTGTAATTAAGTGGCGTGTAGTTATGTGGCACTAAGTGCTATTATTTGGAGTGTATGTTGCATTGAGTGCAGTGTAATTATGTAGCACATAATTATGTGTATACACTTTTGTGTATACAGTATGCATTATACAGGAATAATGCGGAGTGAGGCGAAATAAGTCAGAGAGGCACAAACAGGTGAAATGAGGAACAATTAGGCAGAGTGAGGGATGCTGTTACACAGCTGAGCCAGTGTACAGAGCTTGGGGCACAATAAGGTGGAATTAGGCACCTTTAGGAACAGTGAGTCAGAGTGAGGCGGAATGAGGCACAGTGTGGGATGCTGTTACACAGATGAACCCGTGTACAGAGCATGGGGCACAATAAGGTGGAATGAGGCACCGTAAGGAACAGTGAGGCTAACTAAGGCAGAATGAGGCACAGTGAAGGATTATGTTACACAGCTGAGTCAGTGTACAGAGCCTGGAGCATAATAAGGTGGAATGAGGCACTGTTAGGAACAGTGAGGCAAAGTAAGGCAGAATCATCGCCATAAACAAACCAGTGTTAGCGGTGAGCAGGAGCCAACGTCAGCTCCTCGAAGGGCCTTGCTGAAAGCCAGAGCGGGTCAGTGGGTGTACAGAGCCTGGGGTACAATAAGGTGGAATGAAGCACCGCAAGAAACAGCGAGGCGGAATGAGGCAGAGTGGGGGATGCTGTCAAACAGCTGAGCCCGGGTCCCTGGTCTTTGGGATGTCAGTTTTGCAAGGACGATTGCTCCATATGGTAACCTGAGACTGGAATGCAGCCTGCCCTCCATCTGGCACACTGTGGGCCACCGCTAATAATTAAAAACAGATGGCACATGGCCGCACTGCTGCTCGCTCCCGAGCACCCTAGGTCAGGGGAGAAAGAAGGCAGGATATGCACCCGCCTTGGGCCAATTGCGTGCTGTCTTTCTTAGAAAGACACATGCAAAGGCCAATAGCAGGTTAAAAAAATAAATAAAAAGCACACCCACGAGCGTGTGTTCATAGTTTAAAGCCCTTACTAAAAGTCTTGCAGAGCAGCGCATGCGCGCTGGCTCAGGCAAGACCTAAAAAACTGGTACGGCAGTATAACAGATATGGGGTTGATTTACAGAAGAAAAAACACAGGGCCATAATTTCAATCTTCGAGTCAATCATAAGAGTCACTTACAGTTTAACAACATCGACTGTAGCAGCCAAGGGGGGTGGCCCGCCCCTCCTGTCGCTGACGGGCACAGACGGGCCCACCCTTGGCCCGGGCACACCCGCATCCCAGGCTGCGCAAGCCCTGCTCAGCTTTTAAGCGCCTCTTCGTGCTGGCAACACCCATAAGCGGCTCCTGCCGTGATGCAAATTAGGGGGATGGAGTCCCCAGGCGTTGCAGTCGATGCGGGCAAAGATGCGGTGATGCTCAGCTTTTAAGCCCCTCCTGGCGAAAACCGTAAGCAGCTCTTGGATACGGACATCCTTGTACGCCCTCAGTCGAGGTTATGACGCCAGACTCCTTCCAACACAGACTATCCAACCTGATGTGATTTATCCTCTTCTGGAAAAGCCGTGGAATACACGTGTCTCATCTGAATTAATTGGTCTCCCATGACCGGCCTCATCCCAAGCAGAGCCAGCTTGGACCCTCCACTACCGCCCCAGCACTCATCTGATTCACCCGGCAACTGTACAGGTCGAAATGCCGTCGACTCTTCAGCGCAAGTTCTAGCATTACTGTGGTCTTCTCAAGCTGTTGCCGACTGCTTTGTAAATAACTGCCATTGTGGTTTTTTTACCTCCAATTTAACTGTAATTGTTTCGGCGCTTACGCGTTTTTTTTCACTTTGTGTCACTGCGCCGTTCACCTTCACAAGTACAGATGTGCATGGCCACCATTGGGTTACTTATTTATACATTGTAATGTAGTACCGATATAACTACTTGCATCACGCAACAAGAATTTACCATTTCTTTACAAATCCTTGTGGTATCCCTTGTTACCGTCTTTTTCTTATTGATTTGTTTCTTTTCCAATGCATTTGCCCTATAAATAATTACAGTTTGAGACATTGTTTATTGTTTATACACGACCACCCGGGTCTCGACTGGGTTAACGGGTTTTCTCCTGTTTTTTTTATCCCATTTGCTTGGCCCAAGGCACAAGCCCAACAATGCACAGCAAACAACGCATTTTAATAGTTAACACTGGAATATATTTTAAAGTGTCATGATAACAGCTTCTTTCTCTGGTGGAAGCAAAACCACTTGTGCACGTAACGTTTCGCAGGATGAAATTGGACTTTTAAAGATTTTAATAACCTACACTTGCCTGCATGGTTTGTTTGCACTACATAGCCCATATGTAGGTGAAGGGTTATGATGTTACCTGTACTTATAATGGGGTCCCTATATGGAACTTAGCACCCACTCCTCATCCGACTGGACAACATTACTAATTTCGAGCAAACTACCAAGGCGTCTAGAGGTTGGTACGCAAAAAAATAAAAGTACCCTAAGAGAGGTTAAAAAAAGCATTAAAAACCCTTTAAAAAGTTTACTTAAAACGAAATCACTCAAGCCCTGGCTCTAAAGAGTCCGTTTATATCGTCCGAACAACTATAAGCATCTGAAAGCCATGCAGGTCAAAATGTTTCAATTTGGAATTTTGTTAAAAGAAAAGGCCAAATCTTCTCAGCGTGCGACGTGCCAAATGTTTATGTGTCCTTGCTGGTAGACACAACATTGCTGTTGCCTACATACGCACTTGACGATCCCTCGAACACCTGAATGTCAATTGAGCACAGATCTTCCGTACTACCTACAGCAGATGCCGGGGCAGCCTGTGCCATATCCGAGGCCTGAGTGTTGGTGGAGGAGCCGGTATCCATACCAACAGGAGCAGAAACTACCTGTGGTGGCTCTAAGAACGCTGCCAATAATATGGGAATGCGCTGAGGACACTGCAGAACGTGGGCCGTTATCGGGTCCAGTAAAGCATCAACGTCTGGTGACGCAACCAATGGAAGTGTCAGACAGAGGTCCAACATGCATTCTTCTCAGCAGAACAGGCATCGGAGAACAGGTAGGACACAGTCCATCCAGACTGGTCGAAATGACCGGAACCAAGAGGCGCTCAGTTCCTGGAGGCAAGGTGTGACCAGATGTTGTTCCATGCGATCACGGTATTTGCGCTCCAGGAGAGCCACTGCTATTTCCTTGGTGGCTGGGACGTCCATTGCGCAGCAGAAAGGTTACGATAAGGATTCCTGCTATTCGAAAAAGGATCAGCAGAAGCACTCAAAAAATGCTTCCAAAGACGGAGTGTATAAAGTTTGGTATAACTCCGAGGACTGTCTGAAAGGTGCTTAACAGTCCGAAACCTATGGTCTTAATAGTTGCACAATACCCGTCGTATCAGACATATTAAAGATACGACTTACCATTTCTGTGAAATGGAAAGGGCAGTTTGTACGTATAAGTGCCTGTATCTCAGCTGACCACCTTGCGATGTGGAGATCAAAAGTCTCCCGGGCACGGTTTGCTGTAAAAGCATGGCTTTCATTCTGCTCAGAGTATCAAACCGTATAAAGGAAAAATGTAGTGAATGCCATAACGGCGTCTCCCTGACTGTATGGGTTGGTGGAAACAATACTTGCTTACAGCAAGTAACCCTGGAGCTCACGGTGACTAGATATCCGATGCCCAGAAGCATCCCACAACAACCTTGATCATTCAGCATCAAGTAACTCCCATTTCGAGAGAAGCCTGAATACCGGTTTAATCACAGCTGCCAGGGCAATTTTGCCACTAACCCGTTACAAGCCCCGTGTAGCATAATATCCTGACATATGAGATCCACTTAATGCGTTCTCGCAGTTAGTTCCGCTTAGAGACACTTCAAGATCCCCACTCCTGCATTGAAATCTGTATGGTAAATCACAGGATTCCCTGATTAATTCCTTACCCATCTTTTCATATCTGCGTGCCTGTTCTTGTTCTAATCAAAACTGAAACTGGAAAGTTGCGACCGGTAATGTTATATGACCGTGGACTAACCATTCTGTGGACGGTGACTCAGCCAAAGTAAAGGGTAACCTATCCAGTTTCCCAATACGCAGCATTGTATATTTTGCTCCCCTTTGTGCCATTTTCATCTGTTTTTCTGTTAGATTGTATGCAGAAAATAATGACGTAATGTTGATAAAAAGCAAAGGCACATAACCAGCACGCAAGGACTGCAGCGTCCAGCTTACCAAAATAATAGAACGTAACTGCAACTGTCCGTGTTGTAATATGGACAAATCCTGTTCTATTACATCGATAGCAGAAGATACAATGTTGCCCAGTGAATATATATCCTGGATGTTAATGTAGTCATACCATTGTCAACTATGGCTAATGCCTTTTCCAAGTTAACCCTATCTATTTCTCTTAATCTCTCTGCAGCTTCTTGTTGGCAGATTTTCCATATTTCGTTATAGACAGCATACAAAAAGCGCTTCTGACGTGGCTTTCTGGGACCTAATGAATAATTCCGTAGGTCCACATCCTCTGAGGGTAAGGACAAGTGTTGTTTCACCTGTGGTAGTGTTGAGGTTTTTAGCCAATTAAGGTACAACTTCCCTACACTGTAGGATGTCACTACCCCTGGATTTTCTTGTTGTACATATCCTGGGTCTGGCCCATGCATATTAAAACCTTTGGTGTTACCCCTGAATCTCTCTGGACATCTATTTGTGTCTATGGGCCAAACTAACCATCCATTCCAATTGGGGTCTGATCTATTGTATTGCAATATGTCATCCAGCTTAGCCCCTTTTTATGACATAACATTCCCCTCAGTATTTGAAGGTGTTGGAATTTGGACACTAGCCTTTGTGGCAGCCTCTAAGGCCAGTACCAGGATCACAACAATTATTAGTTTCCCCTGAGCCAGCGCTCTCTCTCACTACAGCAGTCTGTACCGTCGTCAAAAATGTTTGTTGGTGCAAACCGCATTTCAGTGTTAGTGTACAAATGCGATTTATATATGTGATTGGTACGGTTTCACCTTCAATAAATGTTAAGTAGGTGTACCCAGACTGACCTGCGACTACGCGGATCACTAGGTTGCGTACGTTTACGTGTGTCTGTAGGTGTTTTGATGATATATCAGCTTGTAGGGAACTAAGGATATTCGTGTGTTCCTGTGTCCATTGTCTTAACTGAAAAGTCAAGTCTTATTAGGTCGTAGAAAGGTTTAACTCTCTCTCCGTGTAATCCAAAATGTATGTTCTGCCAAAATTAAAAAATCCCAGTATGAACTGTAAATTTTTTAATGATTTTGGAGGTTGTAGTAATGCACACTTTTCTAAAAAGTGGGCTGCCAGGCTTTTGCCTTCATTTGAAAGCTCATATCGCTAAAATAGGACATTGAGGTGGGCTAGCTTTGATTTTTTAAAGTTAACTTTGTAGCCCTCAGAGGTGAATCCCAAAATAATGGTGCTTACCCTGGTCAAGGGTTCCTGTAAGTCATCATCTTGTGGTAAATAATTTAATTACCGGGACTTAATTTGATGCAGAAACATAATAAAAATAGCTCAGTAAATAAGAGGCAGAATCCGTGGTATTAGAGGTTCGGAATGGGCTTTATTCCAATGGACGATTCGAATCGGTTGCTCCAAGTTCCATCACCACGAAGGTTCAGGAAGTGAAGTACATACTTTATTGATAATTAATCACTTTTATACAATAGGCATTACAGTGAAGCAAATGCAAGAGGCGTAACAATTGATAGTGTTGATAATACATTCATGCGTAGCAAAAAGTAGGCGTAACAGGGTGTGACTAAGGAACGTCATCAGGTGTGATGTCATAATAGGGTGGTTCCATGAAAGAATTTCGCAATGTCAGCAGAAATACTTGGCAGAAATGCGCGCGCAGCCGCATGACGTGTGATTGACGTGCAACTAGGGGGTGAAGGGGACTTGACATTTAGCTCTACATGTGGCGACAGAAGTCTGGAGGGTCAAGTCAACCTAATCCCAAATCATATCTAACATCCTATGTTTAAAGAACTATGTTATCCAAAAGAGAGGTCTTCTGAGAGTAGAATCTTATTCTATACTGACTATACTGACTGTTAGTGCGTGTACAAGCGTCTAAGTGTCTACACTAGATGTGAGGGCGGAAATCTTCCATAATAATAGGGCTATGAATTACTTGCATAAAGACAGAGAAGCCGGGCCTTTGCTCGGTAGCTGGAAGAATGTTTACTTAAACTTCTAGACAGGAATGCATTGGGCAGGGAACGGAGCAGATAATTTCGAAGGTGAAATACAGTTTTTGGCAGGCATCAAGCTGATGTCAGGCTTCGTGGGCCGCGCAGGGAATGAGACAAAGTTCATGGTCACAGATGCAGGCTCAAACTGGAGCTTTCAGAGGCAGAAGGCAAGAAGAGTTTGACAACAGAATCAGGGCCTACTTGCCTAGACTGTAAAATGGCATAAGTGAACCATATAAAGCCGGTGGCCTTTCATACTTAGGAATGGAATATCCGGCCTATTCATGGCGGATCTGAAAGAGGACATGTTGATGGTGGACGCACATGTGTTTGCGTCTTCATAACTGGAACTGGAGGGAACATACATGTACTTGTGATTCATACATGAAACCGTTGGGGTCCAAGATAGGGGACATAACTGATCATAAAAATCCATATTTCCACATTCCCTCCTTGTCCCCTACTTGCCCGTCAAGAGATATCAATCTTCATCAATCCATTGATCTGTTCATATAGCATCATTTGTTCTTCTTTTTTCTTCTGGGATGAATGAAATCTTGGTGGTGGAATACACGATGTGGCACACAGACCACAGATCGCTGGTCCACATTGTAGACATAGACAGCAACTGAATAGTATGAGAAGGCCAATACCTAGGAAGGATAGGACCTTCCATCCAAAGGTAGATAATACACTCCAAAACCAACCGGACCAAGTCCAGGTGCCTGGGTTCTGGTGTATCTGGCTTACAATCTTATGAAGGCGAGTTATGGCTTTATATACAGATGGCGAATTTTCTGGTATGAAAATGCAACAACTTGATCCGATGACCCTACAAGCTCCGCCCCTATCGGCCAGGATGACGTCAAGGACAAGACGATTTTGAAGCACAACAATCCGCATAGCAGACTGCTCTTCTGTTAAATTGCCTAAGGCGGAAATAGTTTCGTTCACTACTGCTTCAAGGGTTCTAGTTAATCTACGTATCAGCTTACTATTAGTAACGGTACCTATATAGAGAAAGAGACCTTTATTGAAATCTGTGTATTTTTCCCAGGCTGTTTCAGTGTAATCGACTATTGGGAGATCTCTCCTTACTCTATTATATACTAAATGAGTATTTCTGTGATAATCAGGAGGAGCTAGAAAAACAGGTGGCAAAAGAAATCCAATGTAGCAGGTACCATCCCAATCTAGAGGCAAACGTACATATGCCGTCTGACCACATATGAAATAGGAATGGCGGGAAGCTCTAAATGTAGACTTGCCTTGATCACTAAATTCTACTACAGTGGTGCATCTACTATGGCCCATATGTATGGAACCATTCTTTCTCACACATAATTCACCTTTTACTGAAAATATTGACATAGCGGGCAAAATTGGAGTAGCTTCGGATTCGACATTTAGGATCATAAGATTAAGCGTAAAATTACCTAATCCATACACTTCATTTTCTAGATCAGTTCCTGTTCTCCTGGGAAGTCCCTCCTTGTTAGGGTAGCAGACTTTAAGTAAAACTAAGTTCAAATTTCCCCATACCCAGTTATCTTGATAAACTGCAGAATTCGAATCTAGGGAATTAATTAAACTAAACCATGCTCCACAGGAGCCGTTGTGTGTGAACGGGTATGGAAAGAGAGGTAGAATTCCTTTATAATTCTGATAGGGAGGAAGTCGGCCACATATCCAACAATTTGTAGCATTGCTAATCTGATGGGAATGATGTAACATACTAATAAACGTGTTATTGCGCAGCGCAAATCTATAAGACAACTCAAGCGGAGGTAATTCACTAAAAGAATGTTCAGCAGTAACATTATAAACATATCTAGAAATAGGATAATATATGTGCAACAATATACTTGCAGTAATTATTAAAAGACTTAAGAAAAACAAAATTAATAACGTCACTATACAATGACTACGCAGTGATTTACAGTACGCATGTCGTTTCAACATTTTTCGGGTGTTTTCTCTATTCAGGTCTAAGGGATACATGTCAGAGACAATTCAACCGCTTCACCTTGGAGAGGACTTAAACAATCAAATTGCTTGACTGATTAGACCTGAGTTTTAGTTTATAATGTTCGGAATTACTCGTTTCAACCAAAGGGAGTTTTGAGTCAATGGGTGAAGACACACGAGGTGTGGTATTCACATCCGATGGTAGTCCATGAAATTTCTTGATATGACTTGAATGTACCCAGCCTTTCCTGCCCTCGATCTTTACGGCTGTCCTTGTGGTGAGCAAGACCAGTTGCGGCGACCTCCACCTAGGTTCCAGCTGAGTCTTTCGATCAAAGTTCCTCACCAAGACCAGGTCTCCCGGGACTACGTCATGGGGTTTCACCTCAGTGTTGTCAGGAAAAGCTGCAGCTACCTGTGAACGACAAGATTGTAGTGCAGACATCAAGGAAGCCAAGTAATCTGTCAGCATATTACAGTCAATATCAGTTATTTTGCGTGGTATAGGCGTCCCCCACATATTTGGTGGTCTGCCAAAGATCACCTCATACGGGGATAGCCCTGTTCGAGAGTGTGCTACCATTCTCATGTAAAAGAGTGCAACTGGTAACGCTACTACCCAGTCGACACCTTTCTCTCTGCATATTTTGGACAATCTGATTTTCAGGATCTGATTATGTCTTTCTACGAGACCTGCTGCCTCGGGGTGTCGGACACAGTGGAATTTCCACTGATAGCCTAACAAAAGTGAAACGTGTTTCATTAGTTCGGATGAGAACGGCTGGCCATTATCTGAGTAGACAACACGTGGTAAACCGTATCGTGGGAAGAATTCTCGAACCAACTGTTTGGCAGTAGTCGGGGCAGTGTAATCTGAAACCGGGTATGCCTCTGTCCAACGGGAAAGAGCACAGACAACTACGAGAACATATTTGAATCCTCGACATCGTTCCATCTGGATATAATCCATCTGGAGGACTTCAAAAGGGTGATCAGGAGGCTGAAATCCACCCTGTTCTACGGGAACGCTTTTTCCTGGGTTGAACTGACAACAGATCATACAGGTACGAACCTTTTGTTTAGCTGCTGTTCGTAAATGTTTATTGAACCAAATGTGTTGAATGCTATCTAGCATAGCTTTTTCTCCTAGATGCGCTGGACTATGTATAGTGTTAATTATAACTTGGACCATTGAATCAGGAAGGAACCACACAGATTTTTCCTTCGTCATCCATCCTTGATCCGTTTGAATCCCTCCTAATTCAGTCCATTTCTTTATTTCATCTGGTGTAGCATGTGTCTGTATGTCAATTACGTCAAGAGTAGGATCTTTAATCGTCATACAATGTGTTGGCGTCAGGACTATTGTCTTTGTCATGTCGGATGTTTGAGTTTGAGCGGTCTGTTTAGCTGTTCTGTCAGCTAGATCATTGCCTTGGGAAATGATATCAGTAACTTTCGTATGAGCTTTAAATTTCATAATTGATATTGCAGTGGGTAGATGTATTGCATCTAATAAGGCATGAATGAGGGGTCCGTGCTGAATGTGGGCACCGTGAGAAGTTAAATAACCTCTCTCTCGCCACAGCACGCCGAAGTCATGTACAACTCCGAATGCATAACGTGAATCAGTGTATATGTTGACTTTTTTATTTGTGGCTTGAATACAGGCTTGTGTCAGAGCGATGAGCTCTGCGGCTTGAGCTGACAAGGTATTTATGCAATTTGTTTCAATAATTTCAGTATCTGTTGTGACTGCGTAAGCGGCCACTAACTCTCCTGTATTTGTTCTCATACATGAACCATCTACATACAACGTCAGGTCTGGGTCTGGCAATGGGACATCTGTCAAGTCTTGTCTGGGTTTCGTCGTGATTGTAATAACTTCAATACAGTCATGAGCTAGTGGGTCTGTTCCGATTACAGGTAAAAGTGTGGCAGGATTCAATGTGTTACAACGTCTGATTTCTATATGTGGCTGAAACAATGTTAATTCATACCCTGTAAGTCGCGCTATAGTTAAATGTTGTGTTTGCGTTCGATTCACGAGAACCTCTACTGCATGTGGTACTTGAACTGTCAATGGATGTCCTAACACTATGGCATCGCTTTGTCTGATTGCTAAAGCTGTTGCTGCCACTGATTTTAGACATGCAGGCAAAGCCTGAGCTACGGGATCTAATGTACTAGAAAAATAAGCACATGGTTTGTGTGATCCTGCTTGTTCCTGTGTGAGTACTGACAAGGCAGTACCTTCGCGTTCTGTAACAAAGAGTGTAAACTGTTTATTGTAACATGGTGTTGCTAAAACAGGTGCTTGGCATAAGGCTTTCTTTAGGCTTTCAAAAGCTTGTGTATGTTCCTGAGTCCAAGGGAGGACAGTCGATGTGGCTGCCTCCTGTGTTGTCAATTGAATGAGTGGTTTTGCTAGAAATGCATACTGAGGGATCCATTGCCTACAATATGAAGTGAGGCCTATAAAAGCCCGCACCTCCTTTTGTGTCTTGGGTATTGGCATGTTAGCTATTAACTGAATGCGGTCGGGTGTAAGCTGCCTTCCCTCCTTGGACAGCGAGTGTCCAAGATAAACAACTCGCTGGACACAGAATTGCAGCTTAGAAGGGGACACCTTGTGCCCCTTCTCGGCTAGAAATTGTAAAACTGTCAGTGATGCTTTCTCACATTCGGGTTCGCTTCTAGCGGTGATCAACAGATCATCGACATATTGAAGCAAGGCAGTTTTAACTGGCATGTGGATACTGTCGAGTTCTCGTTTCAGTGCTTGGCTATAGATGCTGGGGCTTTCTGTAAATCCTTGAGGTGCGCGTGAGAATTTAAAGCTACGTCCATTTAAACTAAATCCGAACAAGTATTGGCTTTCCGGATCTATTGGGACGCTGAAAAAGGCATTCTTGAGATCAATTACAGTAAAGAATGTTGCTTCGGAATCAATAGCTGTCAATAATGACGAGATATCTGGGACCACAGGGAATTGTGGCACAATGCACTTGTTTAATTCGCGCAGATCAATAACCAATCGATATACTGGCGGGGCCTTTGGATCTGTTCGTTTAAGAATCGGAATTATCGGTGAATTACATACATTGGAGTCTGTTTCCACAACCACTCCTTGGGCAATGAGCTCGTCAATGATTTGTAGTAAAGCCACTACAGCATCTGGTGGTAACTTGTATTGTCGCATTCGTGGTAGTACCACTCCTGCCTTTAGTGTAACTCGATATGGTGTAATATTCATGCAACCAACATCAGTAGGGCCTTGTGCCCATAGATGTGTAGGTAAAGTCTGCAGTCGGGGATCCATGTCTCTAGACACATAGTGACCTTTAAAATCACGTAAAAACAATCTTACTCCTTCCGGAGAACAACATATTATAGCTCCTAGAGCTTTCAGTGTTTTTATACCTAACAAGTTTTCTGGACATGATTTAGTAAGCAATAAATCTGTAGTTCGGGTCAAAGGTCCTATCGTAAGTGGAAGAGGCTGTGATACTTCATTAACAATAGGTTTTCCTGAAAAACCAAGGGAAATATTCTGTGAGCCTGAGAGGGGTGCCCCTGGAACTTCACTACGTTTTATAGTTGTTCGACTTGCCCCTGTATCGAGTAAAAATTTTCTATTTTGGCCTAATAATTCACTATGTACATAAGGTCCTTCTTGGTCTACAGGGACCTCGATAAGGGGTAAGTCAACTTCCCTCTCTAGGCTGGTTCATGCGTATCGTTGATAATCAGGATAGTCATACTGTGCGGTCTGGTACAGCTGTCGTGTCGTGGTTTGTGTGGCAGCAACAGGCAGCGCTGGTGCAGCTGGCACAAACTGTATAGACTGTGGTGGAGCTGGCATGGACTGTGCATGCTGCGGGGCTCCTTGTTCATTCTGATCCTGTCTAGGTGGCCGTGGTCTTTCTTGTGTTTTACCTGTGGCGATATTACGCTTCAGGACTGGGCAATCGTGTATGTAATGACCTGGCTGTTTACAATAGTTACATGTCCCTTTTACAGGTCCTGCTGAATCACCGGAATGTGTCGTACCCTTTTTATGACCTTCAGCTGGAACTGTCTGGGAGACAAGCATTTTCATTTTCGTGTCTTTCATGCGTCTTTGTTCATGTTCTTGTTCCTCTCTAATTCTATTGTGATGGTACTGTAACATTTGTAACATTTGTGATGGGGTGTTACCTTGCCAGGTACTCTCGAATTTTAATACTCTATTCTTCACTTGAGGCAAGGAGTTTTCAACTAATTTTGTCACAAACAGATGTGGGTATGATTCACTACTTGCTTTTATGCCACTATTTATACCAAAACATTTTTCAAATCGGGCATAAAAATCACTAGTGTCTTCATCTTGCTTTTGTTTACAGGCTGAAATTGTACCCCAGTCTTCCTTTTTCGTAGTTAATAAACGTGGCAGTACCTGTACTAGTAAACCTGGTAGTGCTTTAGTTTTATCCCCTAGCCCTGCTCCTGCAGTTCGGGCCTTTTCTTCTGCTTCTAATGCTGACCATTCTATCTTTTGGTCTCCCACCTCCCACTCTTTTTCCTTGAGTTTTTCATAAATGCCAGCAGGCATTAATACCTTTAATATTGTCATAATGTCGGGATAGGTATACTCTCCCATGAGTAACATGTCTTTAATTTCTCGGTGGAAACCCGCTGGGTCTTTGTCATGACTGGGTACCCCTTTCTTCATTTCTAACAATTCTATTTTCGATATGGGCGTATATACAAATACACGTTTAAACTCATTGTCCTCGCCTTTTATTGGGTGGACTTCTCGTAAGGGATTCTGTCGGTCCACGTAATACGTGGTTCTTTCCTTGATGGGCAGTGAGACATGTTCTGGGCATACAAAGAGAATGTACTGCTTTCTTGATTCTAGTATTTCTTTAATTAATTTAGTACCTGAACCTCTCCATCTATTCGTGAGTAATTCAGTCAGTATTTCAGGTAAGGGACCAGGATCTGAATGTTGGCTCTTATATAATATAAGGAGTTGTTGAATCATGTAAATCCCAGCTAAACGCTGTTCATCTGGGGTGAGATTCAAAAATGCGTGTGCTACTGTATCATCACCATACTTTCCGGGACTGTCAACCCAATGAACGGCTGACCTGGCTAATTCTTGTTCATCCATAGAATCGAGAAAATGATAACCCCTTCGTTCTCGGAGTAATTTGTCAGCGGCTTGGAACGAATGCTCGGGGGACCTTATATTTATTATAGGTGTTTGGAAATTCCTGTTATTATCTGGACATATCGGACGTATCGGGTCAATGAAACATCTAGTACTATTACAAGATCTTCCTCTACCTACATAGGCTATGGTGTCTGACTGTCCTGTGGGCAGTCCTGATCCTTCCTCCTCGCTTTGTTCGAACTGGTCTACCGCTAATCTCTCTTCGTGTAGGCGTTCTATTTCTTTACGGATCTTTCGACACATGGCTATTATACAATTTTGCTTATCATGTCTCCCTTCTGATATATTCTGGCTCCATCTGGTAAGAGTTTGCATTGCTTCCGGGTCTACCCCCGGTCGGTCTTGATTTCTGATCACACAATTTATGAGGAAACGTAACAGTTCTCCCTGTATCTCCACTTTCTGGTATTCCATAGCTCTGTTAATACATTCAGAATCTCGCCCTGTTTGGACAAAATGATATATATTATCTAGATGCACAGTCATTCCTGGTATCTTCCCTAGATACACCGCGGCTCGTCTGATACGCAATGATGCCATGATCATTTCGTCCTCTTTGCCGGGCATAGGGTCATATCTACAATCTATAAGAAGTTCCTTAAGCGTGCGGGCATTTATGAGTTTGGGGGTACGTGGATGTGCTGATTCTTGAAAGGTACGTTTATTTACTCTGGGTGGCGTAGAAAAAATGTTGGTAGCACCTCCCGTAGCCCCATCTGGGGTATCGGGCGTGAAAGGGTTCGTTGAGCGCGATACAGCAACTATAGGTGTGGACACAGCTATAGAAGTAGCTGTAGGAACAGATGTAGAAACAGATGTGCTTGCCGGAACTTGTGTCAGGATTTGTTGCTGTAGAGATACAGATACGGGATCTTGGCGTTGAACCGCCCCTGGCAGGCGGTCTATGTGGGGCGGGATTAGCGTACTCGGGAGCTGCGTCATCTAAATATGAGGAAAGAAAAACATCTTCTGCGGTTCTAGGATGCCCCTTAGGATGTATTTTTATTGGAAACAATGGGGGTGGCAAGTCTTTTTGTATTTCCGGAGTAGCCTTAGGTAATCCCTCGGCCAGGAGGGGATACATACCATTCATAAGGGCATTTCTTTGTCTGTCTATTTGTTCTGATTTCACTCGTGTACCTTCTTCAATTAATAGATTTTCTCGGACTTTATTTGAATTCTCTTTATTTTTCTCTTCCTGTCGGAGTGCCTTTTCTGTACGTCTATGAGATTCTTTACGCCATAACTCAACGGCGTCTTTCTGTGACTGTCTGACTTTCCTTTTCCATAACTCTTCCTCTACTTTCATGATGCACTCTGCATCCCAGGTCCCAGCTGCGGGCCACCTCTGACTTTCTGGTAATTCCTTGGTGTAGTCTACCCATAAATCAAGAAATAATATAGCGTCTAAGCCGTGTTTATGATACATGAAGTACCCTGGAGTGTCCCTAGGAGGAATAGGAACAGCTTCTTCGAGTACCCCTTTTCTTGTTGTGATCTGTCTTAATTTCGAAAAGAGCGGCATATTGAGAACTGATCTGATACCTGATCTTGAACAAACTTAATACAAATAAACACAATAATGAACAGTCATTCATACCACAATATGCAGAACGTATTTAAAACATTTAACATTTAACATTTAGCTGAATAACGAGGATGATGACGATCTAAGGAAAACTTAATCACTAAACATAATACTCGGCATTTAACTGAATTATTCTGAATTTATATACTTGATATACTAGATATACTGCTAAAACAGTACAGATACACTGCTGAAACAGTGCAGACCGGGTTTGTGTACCCAAACCCGTCTTGACCGGCACAACCTATGTGCACGTCAGAACGCCTCCCCAGTAATGGTACTCACCGGGTAGCTCGGAACGGAAGGCCTCGGAACTGAACTGAACTTGAACCGGACTGGACTCGACTCGGGACTTCGGAAAACTTCGGAAACTGGTGGGCCTCTGTATACCTCGGATCTTGCTCTCTCAGCTAGGCTCTGGTCGGGATACTTCGCACTTCTCACCGCCTCGTCTGGGTGTTGATCGCAGCCTCAGTCGCCCCCGCTTGACCGGAGGGAGATACAGGAAATCCTGCTGGTACGCGTTGTTGTCCGTCCAGCTGTGGCAGGAGACCGGGCCTGCAACGCACCGCCGGCGCGTGAGATGAGAAAGTGTCCCTGTTCGGGCGCCATTTATGTGGTAAATAATTTAATTACCGGGACTTAATTTGATGCAGAAACATAATAAAAATAGCTCAGTAAATAAGAGGCAGAATCCGTGGTATTAGAGGTTCGGAATGGGCTTTATTCCAATGGACGATTCGAATCGGTTGCTCCAAGTTCCATCACCACGAAGGTTCAGGAAGTGAAGTACATACTTTATTGATAATTAATCACTTTTATACAATAGGCATTACAGTGAAGCAAATGCAAGAGGCGTTACAATTGATAGTGTTGATAATACATTCATGCGTAGCAAAAAGTAGGCGTAACAGGGTGTGACTAAGGAACGTCATCAGGTGTGATGTCATAATAGGGTGGTTCCATGAAAGAATTTCGCAATGTCAGCAGAAATACTTGGCAGAAATGCGCGCGCAGCCGCATGACGTGTGATTGACGTGCAACTAGGGGGTGAAGGGGACTTGACATTTAGCTCTACATGTGGCGACAGAAGTCTGGAGGGTCAAGTCAACCTAATCCCAAATCATATCTAACATCCTATGTTTAAAGAACTATGTTATCCAAAAGAGAGGTCTTCTGAGAGTAGAATCTTATTCTATACTGACTATACTGACTGTTAGTGCGTGTACAAGCGTCTAAGTGTCTACACTAGATGTGAGGGCGGAAATCTTCCATAATAATAGGGCTATGAATTACTTGCATAAAGACAGAGAAGCCGGGCCTTTGCTCGGTAGCTGGAAGAATGTTTACTTAAACTACTAGACAGGAATGCACTGGGCAGGGAACGGAGCAGATAATTTAGAAGGTGAAATACAGTTTTTTGGCAGGCATCAAGCTGATGTCAGGCTTCGTGGGCCGCGCAGGGAATGAGACAAAGTTCATGGTCACAGATGCAGGCTCAAACTGGAGCTTTCAGAGGCAGAAGGCAAGAAGAGTTTGACGACAGAATCAGGGCCTACTTGCCTAGACTGTAAAATGGCATAAGTGAACCATATAAAGCCGGTGGCCTTTCATACTTAGGAATGGAATATCCGGCCTATTCATGGCGGATCTGAAAGAGGACATGTTGATGGTGGACGCACATGTGTTTGCGTCTTCATAACTGGAACTGGAGGGAACATACATGTACTTGTGATTCATACATGAAACCGTTGGGGTCCAAGATAGGGGACATAACTGATCATAAAAATCCATATTTCCACAATCTGTCAGATAAAGATCATCGACATAGGATAATCTTCATCCAAATTCTTGAGTAACTCTGTTACATTCCTTGAGAATAACCCCGGGCTATTCTTATACCTTTGGGGGAGTCAACAGAATTGACGCTGTGACCCTAGCGCTGAGAAGGCTGTCAAATATCTGCTTTCAGGCACTATTTTTGGGCAGAAAAATCCATCTGAGATATCTAATGTTGTTTTGTATTTTTGCCGCACAATGTTATTCATTAATGCGGCACTATGTGCATTCTGAACTGCAAATGTTTTTGTGCATGAGTTTAAGTGTCTGTCCCCCTCCATTTGGAGTGTTATTTCATGTAACTTGTGTGGGACACTTACCATAGTGTCAGGTGTTTCCAACGTGATATGCCCTTGCACCACTGAAGAACCCCCCTAGCAATCACGACAGCAAGAAAGCCTCATGGTTCACCAACGACCTCAAAGACTCCAAGAAATCCTGCCGTTCCCTCGAGAAAGCCTGGCGCCACGACCAATCTACAGAAAACATGACAGCCCTCAAAAACGCCATCCGCAACCACCACCAGCTGATCCGCACCACCAAAAGGACCTCATTCAGAGACCGACTGGACAACAACAACCACAACAGCAAGGAACTCTTCAGCATCATTAAAGAGCTCTCCAACCCCAGCGCCAGCAACAACGACATCACGCCGTCGCAAGACCTTTGCGACTCACTCGCCACGTTCTTCTACTGCAAGATCGCCGACATACATGACAGCTTCGGCGCTCAGACTACATACCCAGCAACCGGACCTACGCCCCCCCACCACCACCCTTTGCGCCTGGAACCTCGTGAGCACTGAAGACACCACCCACACGATGAACACCATCCACTCCGGCTCCCCAACCGACCCCTGCCCACACCACATCTTCAACAAAGCCGGCTCCATCATCGCACCCCAACTCCGAGATATCATCAACAGCTCCTTCGCATCCGCCACATTCCCGGAGAGCTGGAAGCATGCGGAAATCAGCGCCCTCCTGAAGAAACCCACAGCGGACCCCACAGACCTCAAGAACTTCCGTCCCATCTCGCTCCTACCCTTCCCCGCAAAAGTCATCGAGAAAACCGTCAACAAACAGCTGACCACCTTCCTCGAGACAAACGGCGCCCTCGACCCATCACAGTCCGGATTCTGAGCGAACCACAGCACTGAGACCGCCCTCATCGCAGCCACCGACGACATCAGGACCCTACTCGACAACGGTGAAACTGCCGCCCTCGTCCTCCTCGACCTGTCAGCCGCATTCGACACGGTCTGCCACCGCACCCTGACAACCCGCCTCCACCATGCTGGGATCCAAGGAAAGGCCCTGGAATGGATCATCTCCTTCCTCTCCGACAGAACTCAGAGAGTCCGTCTCCCGCCCTTCTGCGCAGCAGCCACCAAGATCATCTGCGGCGTACCCCAAGGATCTTCACTCAGCCCTGCCCTCTTCAATGTCTACATGAGCCCCCTCGCAGCCATTGCACGCAAACACAACCTCAACATCCTCTCCTATGCAGACGACACCCAACTCATCCTCTCCCTCACCAACGACCCCACCACCGCCAGATCCAGCTTCCAGGAAGGAATGAAACACGTTGCGGAATGGATGAAGCTCAGCCGTCTGAAGCTGAACTCAGACAAGACGGAAGTCCTCATCATCGGACCATCCCCCTCCGCCAGGGACGACTCCTGGTGGCCCACAGCTCTGGGCCCCGCCCCCATACCCACGGACCACGCACGCAACCTGGGTTTCATCCTGGACTCCTCCCTCACGATGACCAAGCAAGTCAACGCCGTCACGTCTACCTGTTTCAACACCCTCCGCATGCTCCGAAAGATCTTCCGATGGATCCCCACTGGAACCAGGAAGACGGTCACCCAGGCCCTCGTCACCAGCCGACTGGACTACGGGAATGCCCTCTACGCTGGGACCACGGCCAAACTACAGAAAAGACTCCAGCACATACAGAACGCATCGGCACGACTCATCCTGGACATCCCCCGACACAGCCACATCTCTCCCCTCCTGAGAGACCTGAACTGGCTCCCCGTCAACAAGAGGATCACGTTCAGACTCCTCACCCATGCACACAAGGCTCTCCATGACATGGGCCCGAATACCTCAACAACCGCCTCACGTTCTACACACCTACCCGCCAGCTCCGCTCCGCCAGCCTCGCCCTCGCCACCGTCCCTCGGATTCACAGAACCACCACAGGAGGAAGATCCTTCTCCTACTTGGCGGCCAAGACGTGGAACTCCCTCCCCGCCCACCTACGACTTATCCAGGACCACCTCTCCTTCAGGAAGCAACTCAAGACCTGGCTCTTCCAGCAGTAGCGGCAAGCCCCCCCCCCCCCAGTGCCTTGAGACCCTCGCGGGTGAGTAGCGCGCTCTACAAATGTGATTGATTGATATACTCACTCAACCCCGCTGTCACCAGAAATTCCATCAGGTTCCAGCGTGCTATTGTTACTTCTGCCGCGCTGTCTAGCATCGTCGGAGCCCATTCCCGGTTCAGTAGCGGAGTCGTCAGAATTCTAGGCATGTCTAACTTTGAGACCTGCTACCTTCTTTTTAAATTGAGGGTTTTTGTTTTTAGGTTTTTCTTTGAAGCGTAGTCTGAAGTGCGTTGCTGGTCTCTAGACTTTGTACACTCTTCTTGTCTTTGATCGGACCGTCCTTCCCTCTGAGTTTTTTGATGAACCCTGAAAGGAACGAGAGGAACGAGCATCAGTATCCTGATATTGGTCAGGCTTTTTAATGTTATCTCTATTTCTAAGATTATATCTCCTTTCTGGGGGCTCCTGTTGAGGAGACTTTCCCCTGGAGTGAGATCAGTTTTTGTTGTTGTTTATTATTGTCCCATTTCTTCTTTGAAGACACTGGTGTTTGCTTTGCCTGTTCTTTATCTGAATCCCCCACTAATTGAGGTTTCACATGACTGGCTCCCAGGCTATCTCCACCTAACTCAGCATAGGCAGTTTAAATTATTTTTGGTAATTCTGTCTCCTGTTGTAATGGAGTGAACTCTCTCAGGCATTGGCGTATTGCCACTGATGCTGCTTCTCCTTTAATATGTGCCAATATTATAGCAGATACCTGGGCAAAGGTATTTAACAACTTCATCCACAAGTTTAGAACAGGCTCTGCTCCATTCTCGTTCTGTATTTGTCTTAATACATCTGGTATTACCGCTAAAGAAGGGATACCATGAGTCCTGGTATATATTGCAGCGAACACTGTGCCCCAAGAGGTACAATCCTCTATAGAGAGAGCTATACCCATTGGCAAGCAAATAGTAAGTATTCTATGCTTTTCCTTAGGACCAGTGTGTGGAAACACCACCTCCAGTTGTGTAATTTTCTGTGCTATCCAGAAGGGCATTTGTTCACGTTTTGTGGGCATTTTACCCATTACTGTGTGCAGTGTCGGAGATGTGATTTTTGTTGTAGGAGCTTGGACTGGTCCTGGTTGTGTTGCCGGTGTAGGCTGAAGTGGGATTGTTCTCAACACAAACTGTGTCATGTTTCTGTGAAGTCTTATTAATTCTTTATGCTGTACAAGTAAGTCTCCTCCAGGCAGTTGTCAATGTCAGGATGTGGTGTGTATGCCGCTAAAACTGGCCATGCTGCTCCATCTCTTCCGAGCGGACCGAGTCTTACTCTATTTCTTGTATGGGGGAGGGCACCTTTATACCAGTAGAGGTTTTCAAAAGTGAGTGGCATCTCAATGTCCTCATATGGACTAAACTCATTTGGTATATCATATTCTAGATATAGTGACATTTTTTCGTTTGTGCATTTGCCTGCAGGAATTTAATCCATGAATATGATACCTCTGTTCTATATGATTTGTGTTCCTCAATCACTAAGGTCAATTGCCCACCCCTAATTGTAAAACCATATGCTACTAGTTTTAGGATGACGACATTTCTAACATTATCTGCAATATATATTGCATCTGCATCGTCTTCTTCAGCAGAGAAGTTTAGTGCATTTCCGGCATCTGCGTCACTCTGCTCAGTCATTATTTTTAGAATGGAGAGGGTTTCAAGACAATTGAGATAAGGTGTTCTGCACAATAGGAACACTGTATCCTTCAAGCTTGATTAAACCAACAGCCAATACATAGGAATTTTCCTACTCCGCTGCAGCGGATTCTATTCCCTCCCACTCCAGACGTCTCTGGAGAATGTGAGTAGGGGTCTCTGAAAATAGCACGACTTAACTACTCAGATTTGACTGTTAAATAAGTGCCAATACCATCATTGGCGGCGCCATGTTGTGTAGTTCGTATAAGACCTATATAGGATCTGCGCATTTAGACAACACACACTGTGAGACTGGTGTCCAGACTGATTCTAGACACCCCCACCGCATATGTTGGCCTGTGTACCAGCTAGTTTGCATTGCCACTATAACCTCCTCTTAACAAGGAGAGAATAGTTCTTGGCAACTATCGAACATGACAACCCTGATCCCTCAGGACTGTGGAAACAGTAACTTACTTTTCGCACAGTTATTCGTGCTCACTTGTTCTCAGAGAGATACACAGAATAAACATTTGAGACTTTTTCAATAAGTATTTATTGAACAGTCGTTATTCTAGCGTAATATAAGTGCACTGAAATCACCAGTAGACAGTAACATATATAAATGAGTTGCAGCACTAAGAAAGTAAACAAATGGTAGGTTTCTACCATTTTGCTAAAATCATAAATATAAGCGAGTATATAAAATACATGGCAATAAAATGCGTACTCCTACGATGCACCCTAACTTGATGTACCTAAGTGTACCTAGCATGTGAGTAGGTGTAAAGCCAAGAATCCATCCAGGATAAAGCCAACCCCATTACCTGATGTGAGACTGTAGGACCCTGTTCTGGTCTCGAGCTGGACACCCCGCGGGGGATGTTCAGACCACTGCGAGCTGGAGTGTCTGCATGCAGGAACCTCAGCGCCCTGCGTCAGTGTGTCGGCATGGAAGTGATGATCTCCCTATTTCAGAAAAATGTGAGGTATATATGCCTTAAGGTATCCCCAGGGGGTTCTACCTCACTGTGTCAGTGTCGTACTTAGGATGAGGTCAGGAATGAACTTTATATATAGTTATTATGTAGTGGATGATGGTTCTGGTGTGATTCCAAGAAACTAAGAATCCTCATGCATAATTTAGGAGACCAGTGTTCAGGGGAAAAACCCTACGTACTGTGTATAGTATTGTAACTAGGTAAAAGGTCAGTCCCTCAAATCCGTTATGTATGTAATATAGGAGAGAATGGAGGTGAACGGTTTTGATGTTACCTGGATCTATAAGGGGGTCCCTATATGGAATATAACAGAACTTCAGGGCCCACCGCAGAACCTGCATATGCCACCTGGCATGCTCCACCAGCAGGATGCAGGAGGCCATGAGACCCAGCAGTCTCAGGGTCATTCTGACCGAAACCCGTGATAGAGGCTTAAAGATCTGAATCATAGATCGAATATCTCGGATTCGCTGTTCAGGAGGATGAGCCCACAACTGCGCTGTGTCCAGAACCTTCCCGATGAAAAGTAGCTTCCGAGAGGAAATCCGGTGCGACTTCGGCAGGTTGATAATGAACCCCAGCGGATGCTGGAGGTCCGCCTTAGTCTGGAGATGGGAGACGACAACCTGGGGAGAACTCGCATTCAACAGCCAGTGATCGAGATAGGGGGACGACTGGAACCCCTGATCTGCCCATATGAGCTGCGACCACCACCATCACTTTTGTGAACACCCGAGAGGCGCTGGTTAGGCCAAATGGGAGCATGGTGAACTGAAAATGCTCGTGGCCTACCGTGAACCATAGGTAACGCCGGTGGGCAGGCAGGACGGGGATGTGAAAAAAGGCGTACTGCAAGTCCAATGCTACGCTACCATCCAGTCTCCAGGGTCGAGGGCAGACAAGACCTGAGCCAATGTCAACATCTTAAACTCCTTCCGGAGGAAGCGGTTGACGTCCCTGAGATCTAAGATAGGACGCAGGCCTTTGTCCTTCTTGGGTACCAGGAAGTAGTGGGAATAACAACCACGACCTACTTCTGCCACAGGGAATCGCTCGATGGCTCCCTTGGCCAAGAAAGCCGCAACTTCCTGACGGAGAAGGGCCAAGTGATCCTCCGACATGCGATGGAAAGCAGGTGACATGAAGGGAGGGGTAGTCTCTAAGTGGAGTGAGTAGCCCCTTTGGACTATTTGCAAAGCCCACCTGTCCGACGTGAAGTTGTGCCAGTGGGGGAGGTGATGATGAATCCTGCCGCCCACTGGCAACTGGTGGCCCTGAGAAGTCGGACTAGGAAGGTTTGGAGGCTGCTGCAGAGGGAGCGCTGGTGGACTGGCCCACTCGCTGGCCCCCAGACCCAGGACGCTGGGTCCCACGTCCCCGGCTGCGCAAAGGCTGGACAGCTTGAGCAGACCTGTGGCTCTGGGTGGAACGTGGTGGGGCACCCCTTCCGTAGCCACGAAAGGGGCAAAAAGCAGACTACGTGGAGTGAGAGGTGTTTGCGAGGACCAAGCATCTGGCCGTAGCCCTAGAATCCTTAAAGCCCTCGAGCGTTTTGTCCGCTTTGTCGCCAAACAAGCGACAGCCATCAAAGGGCATGTCCAAAAGAGTCAATTGGACATCACCCGAAAATCCAGTGGACCTCAGCCAGGCATAGGGTTGCAGGGCTACAGATGTTGAAATCTTCCTGCTTAGCAAGTCGGCGGTGTGCAGCCCACATTGTATGGCAACCTTTCGCTGCATCTCTACCCTCAGCAACTGCCCGGGAGAGCACTGCCCGGGCCTCCTCCGGGCACTGTGGTAGCCCCTGCGCAACTGTGTCCCACACAGAGTGGGTGTAACGGCCCAAGAGACATGCAGTGTTCACCCACCGCAGTCCTAAGCTGGCGGAAGAAACATCTTCCCAAAATGATACCTCTGTTCTATATGATTTGTGTTCCTCAATCACGAAGGTCACTTGCCCACCCCTAATTGTAAAACCATATGCTACTAGTTTTAGGATGACAACATTTCTAACATTATCTGCAACATATATTGCATCTGCGTCAATTCCACAGAAGGAAGTTGTAAATCCAGTACAACCGAAACTCAATAGAGCATGTCCGCCACAGCGTAACTAGTCTCAATAGACAAACCACTAGAGAGAGGCGACTGGAGAAGATTCAAAGCACTGGCATCACCCAAGTCAAGTAACCAGCTATACTGCATATGGGGGTGGAACCGTATCAAAAATGGTTCAGGATGTCCCATCCCCCCAAAGCCACGTTCAACCACCAAAACACTGCAGGAGCGAAGCGCAACCCTATCCTCTACCCCAGTATCCCGTGCTCCTGCCCCCATATAATATCCGGAAGGAGCAAGGTAGTCCTGGATAGAAGGAATGGAAAAAAAATCAGGCAGGAACCCTCAAGACCTACTGCAACGGACTGCTATTAGAAAACACTCGTCAATATAACCGCTGGAGCTGCAGAAAAGAGAAGAGAGAGAGAAACCATACAGAGATATTAATTAAGTGCATGAATTAGCGCTTTACCTCCCGCAAGTTCAAGAGGTGTTCCTGCTATCCAAGCTTACCCCCAAAGTCTAACAAGGATGTCCTCGTCGGATGGCAAAGATTTTACTGTGGAGCAGCGTGTTCTGAATGCAGCAATCCATCGCTAATTCGTAAGTCCAGAGGAAAAACAATCCTTCGGGAAAAACCCAACTTGGGAAAAAACCTGAATGTAGTATTGTCAGAGAGTCTCTACTATGGAGGATCATGAATAATGCAAAAAAGGGGAAGAAACAAAAACGGGAAGCATAACGCCTCCCCTCGGATACGTATCCAACACAACCCGATACTCGGGTAAATAAACGTAAAAAAAAACAAACAATGAGTCCAAGCACCCAACCGGAGGTAATCCGAGTGCGATACTTGTGCACAAAAGGACTCTTGTGAAGCCTGTTGCAGAATCCAAACAGAGTTCCAACGAACCCAACTTTACTCCGGTCCGGGGCGTTCCAGGACGAGGATTAGCGTTACCTGACAAGCGAAGAGCCAAGTACTTCTGGGGGCCAGGGACCGGAAACAAAACCAAGCATGAAGTGCTGGCAAGCTCAGTTTAAATGCAGAGCGAGCTGCCGCGCATCCGTAACTGATCCTCCCACCTCCCCGTGAATGCGTGAAATCAGCAGTATAGAAAGAGGACAGAGAAAATAAAACCTCACCCCTCCTACGGCTGCCTCAACGTAACACAGGACACACCATACCTTCTGTAGTACCTCCACTATCATGGTCCTCAGAACGAAAAACCAGAAGAAGGGAGTCTGTCGGCTCCATTGGAGGCGCATCCTACGCCGTAACTAAAAGCAGGGCGACGGCGAGAAGGTGACGCCTCGACGTCAGAAGGAGCACTGATCGGCGTAGACGGCACCACCACTGAAGTCGGCAGACAAGAGCCCTGTAGTGAAATTCGTATCACGCGTTGTATAAATTTAGGATTTATTGAGTAAATACGGAGGAGAAAATAAGGGTGCTGGTAACCACTGCTAAGCCTTCTTTCATCATCACCACATTCTACGTTCTACCTTATATACACATTCTACCTGATGTCGTGGTAACCTTCCACCCAGAAGGTTCTAACTAATTAAAGGAGCAGATTACTACACATCCTCTTTCTTAATAACAAAAGAAATATACATCACATAAAACTAAATGAAACATGTTTACATAACATATCTAAAAATACATAACTTGTACAGATAATTATTTAACACTTCTATCAATCTAAATTATTACACACATACTCATTTAAAACTTTAGGCTTTATAACTCTTCTGCCAAACCTCGTGATTACAGGATCATTATCCATGCCACTGGTTTGTTCTAGTTGAAGAGCATAATTAGAGTTGGTATGTGAATTATCTTGGACAGAATCAGATGCCGCTTCAGACCTCATTTCACCAACTTGGAGTTCAAATGCCACACCTTGTTTAGTAGAAATCTCCTTACTAATGGTGTCATTAGGGGTGCGAGTGGTGTCAATTGGTGTGAATGTGTTATGCGAGACTTCAGGAATGGTACTTGAACTCGAACTACATTCAGGGCTTAACCACCAATAATCACCACCCCTCCCCCTTTCCTCAACATCATTGTCTTGGTGTTGACGTCGTGCAATTGCAACCCGGTTCATATGATGAACACTGCCATCATCTAACATAACCGTATTGCGCATCACTTTAGACATTTTTCTGGGTGCAGAAAAACGAGGCTACAGTTTTCCCACTTTCTTCCCTGCTTTAATCCTGACCCATTGTCCCACTTGCAAGTATACGTTTTTGGTACCATGTTTGGAATCAAAATAAAGCTTATTCTTTTTTGTGAATTCACAATGCAGTCTCTGACCTTATCGCAATCCCATACATATTTTTTACTTCTACCCATCCATGCTGGGTTAATATTGCAATAGGGAAATCTCCCTCTCATAAGACCAAAAGGACTTGCCACATGTATCATGCTTAGTGATCCTGTATGACCATACTAGTTTATCTAGCTCTAAATCCCAATTCTTTCTTCCTTTGCTGGCCATTTGTAAAGCACCTTTAATCACTCTGTTGACCCTTTCTACAACTGAATTTCCTCTAGGATGGTACAAAGCAGTGAATTTTTGTACTATACTGGTGGCGCCAATAAACTGTTTCATTGTATCTGACTTGAATTGTACACCATTATCGGTCAAAATTGTTGCTGGTAACCCTTCTCTGATAAAGCATTCATCAAGAAATTTAATTACCACATTTGTACTAATGCATTCCACCACTTTGACTTCAATCCATCTGGAAAACAAATCAACTAATACCAATATATATTTACACACCCCATCCTGCCACATTATAGGACCCATAATGTCCAAAGCTAAGTCTTCCCAAGGTAATTTCGGACACCCTAAGGAAGACATTGGGGGGTTAAGTGTTTTCTGACTCTTGTCAGCACCATCACAATTCACACAGTCCCGGACCTGTCTTTCAATATCTAAGTCAACTTTAGGCCACCAATATAACGCCTTAATGTTTTTCTTAGTTCTAGAAACCCCTGGATGACCATCATGACCTATTTTAATAATTTTTTGCCTGATTCCAACCGGAGGAATAATTATTTCGCCTCGACAGACAAATTCTCCATCAAGACTTAATTCATCTCTTACTTCCCAGAATGCTCTAAGTTGTGGGTCAGACTTGTCTGTACTCAACCAACCATCAGAAATTTTCTTTGCAACTTCCATGAGTAGGTGATCCTTAGCCCCCTCATGTTGCCATTCATTAATTTGTAAGCCACATGACTCTGAAAAACCCCCTGCAACACAGTAATCATTCCAAATACTCTGATCCACCTCCCTGAGTGGTAAGGACATTCTACTTAAGAAATCCGCAATGATGTTCTTGACACCTGGTACATACTGTACTTCATAAACAAAGTCCTGGAGTCTCATGGAAAGTCTAGCTATTCTAGCCGAAGCCCTACAAAGGCCTTCAGTGGTGAGAAGTTTGGTTAAAGGTTTGTGATCGGAACGAAGAGTACATTTTTTCCCCCAAATAAACTTTCTAATATGTTCCATTGCCCAAACACACGCCAGCGTCTCCCGTTCTATAACCGAATACTTCTCCTCACAAGGAGACAATGATCGTGAAGCAAAAGCTATTACCACTTCTACTCCTTGCTTTGTCATTTGGGACAGTACTCCCCCAAGCCCTGTGCCACTGGCATCTGTAGTTACAAATGTTTCGGCAAATGGATCGAAGCCTTGTAAAGTGGGTGCACATGTGATTGCATTTTTGATTTCTAAAAAGGCTTTCTGACAAGCTGCATTCCATACAAATGGTATCTTGTTTTTCATCAATTGTCGCATTTCGTAAGTTTTTTGTGAAAAGTGGTTGACAAATTTTGAATAAAATTCGGCTAATCCCAAGAATGATCTAAGATCATCCTTAGACTTACGTGCAGGAGAATTGATGATGGCTTCTACGAGTTTTGCTTTGGGTTTGATACCTGCATCACAAATCTCGTGCCCCAAATACGTGACTTTTGTTTCCGCAAATTTACGTTTGCTACCTTCAGCCACTAACCCATTTGACTCTAGGATTTTTAACACTTCTTGCAATTTAGAGTCATGATGGAGTTTGTCTTTACCCATGATTAAAATGTCATCTTGAAAAAATACTACTTCTGGAATATGACCTAGTAGGTTGGACATAAGTCTTTGAAAGACGGCAGCTGCCGAAGCTAGCCCGAATGGCATCCGTTTGAATCTGAAACAGCCCAAGGGGGTACAAAATGTAGTGAGATGCCTGCTTTCTGGATCAAGAACCACTTGATGGTAGGCAGCCGAAAGATCTAGGGTTGAAAATATTTTGGCATCACGAGTGAGAGACATCATCTCATCAATTCTGGGGAGTGGGAATTGGTCTACTAAGATGCTATTATTCATATATCTCAAATCCACACATAGACGGGCTTTTCCATTGGCTTTGCGAGCCACGACCAATGGAGAAACCCATTCAGCAGCTTCCACTGTTTCAATAACGTCATTCTCTAGTAGTTTCGCTAATTCCTGTTTCACTTCTTCCCTAACTATGAATGGTATGTTGCGAGCCTTGTGTATTTTGGGAGTGGCCCCAGTTTTCTAAATAATCTTATGTGTGAAACCTTTAAGCTCGCCCATTTGGGATGAAAAGACCCTAGGAAACTCTTTTAGTACCCACTTTTTAGTGTTTTCACTTTCGCATGCAATGAGAACTTGCTCTTTACTGTTCGGATCTAATATGATGTTGAGGTTTTTTTGATCTTTCCACCCAAGGACAGAAGGTCCTTCTTTGGAAATGTATAATTTTCCCGTCGCATGTCTTCCCTTAAATCTTAACACCAGTACTCTGAACCCTAGTATATCAATTTTTTCACCCGTGTAACTTTCTGGAGAAATATCACTAGGTTCCAAATCCGTTCCAATGTGTGACACAAATAACTCTTCCCAAACTTGTTTGGCAATAATTGTGTAAGGAGACCCAGAGTCGGCAGCTAAATGGACTTGGACCCCTCCCACTTACATCTTACAAATGGGTTTAGAAGAGCAATTATCAGTAATGTTTAAAACAACATTTTTTTTTTTAATTGAGTTTGAAACTCATCAGATGATGCTGAATCACTATACTGTTCAGAATCCTGTATGCTGGCAACTTTGTCTTTGTTTTTCTTGTTGAGCTTCCTTCTGCAAGCTTTCGCAAAATGACCCACAATACCACATTCTAAAAATTTTGCGGATCTTGCTGGACATCTATCAAAATTTGCCGCATGGAGACCACTGCCACATCTATTACAAATTACGTTCCCACTTCTTTTTGGTTCAAATCTATCTTTCTTTTTGACCTCTGTTTTGGGATCTTTGTAATTCTTGTGATATGTTCTTCCCTCCGAAATTTTATTTACTTCTTCAGTGTCCTTTTTATCAACAGACAAACTTACTTTTGCACACCTTTCGGAAAGTTCTGCTTTTTTGACCATTACTATGATATATTTCAGACTGCTTTCACCCTCAACCCATAATTTATCTTGTAAAGACTTATTTTTTGCGTACATGACGATTTGATCCCTAATCAACTCGTCATGTAACTGAGCAAATTTGCATTTGCTTGCGATTTTCTTTAAAGCAGAAACGTATTCTTCAATACTCTCTTGTTTCTCCTGTTTTCTTTGGAAGAAACTGTGTCTAGTTACTGCTATGCATACTGGGGGAGAAAAATAGTCATCTAAATAAAGTATTGCCGCTTTGAAAACATCCATATCTCCACCCGCCCTCTCTTGCTTTTGCAGTTCATTGTAGATTCTCAAACCCTCAGGACCTAAACAGTACATTAAAACTCTTTTTCCTTTCAGGCGAGAAGATACCATTGGAGTCTTCCATGTTTGCAATATAATTCAAGAAGTATTCTTTCCAATCTGTCCAAGTCACAGGTGGTTCCCCTGGTACAGCTAGAAATTCTCGAGGGGTATTGATGTGCATAGATGTTGTAGCGGTAATGGGTTCAATACTTGTGTTAGCAGTATCAGGCATGTTGCATTAGCTAATTCGTAAAAATAGTGGAAGAAAAAAAAATAATGTTTATCTTCTGAAACGATTTATTGCCTTAAAAAGATGTGCCTTGAAAAATCCAAAAGAATGTATTACTGACCCAGCACTCTTTATAATGCCAAATTCCTTCTAATGTAAATAAACTTACAGTTTAGGTAATGTTGTGATTACCAGTATGCAATAAGCGTTTCTCGTAGACTTTATCTGCAAAAACTCCGTGTAAAAACGTTGTTCCGATGACCGGAAAGCTTCGTGTAGGCGTTGCTATGGTAACTCTCCTTTCAAAATGGCCGCTCCGTTCCGTGACCTTTGCGTGCTGATGTTGCTTAGAGTCGAGCGCGCATGACCCGGGAGAGCAAAGAAGCAGAACGCGCTGAAAGACCGATGTTGCCATCACACTCACCAACACTGAGGAGCGCGCTGAGCACAAGAAACAAGCGCGGGGATGCGGGATTCAAATGCCTCTCAGTTAAACGGTAAGCGCTCAATGGCTCTTTCTGTGGCTCACCTCGATTCCGTGGTGGTCTCTTCGTGTGGCTCACGCTGTGTGAGGGCTCGATAGACACTCTTGCGTATCCTCTGCTTCCTTTTCCATAAACGAAGCACTGTAGAAAAAAAAACAAAAATCCTGTTCTTCGACGACACTGCTTGGAGATTCTTGATCACGAAGCAGGTGTGCCCATCCCGTCGCCACACTTGTAGTGAAATTCGTATCACGCGTTGTATAAATTTAGGATTTATTGAGTAAATACAGAGGAGTAAATAATGGTGCTGGTAACCACTGCTAAGCCTTCTTTCATCATCACCACATTCTACGTTCTACCTTATATACACATTCTACCTGAAGTCGTGGTAACCTTCCACCCAGAAGGATCTAACTAATTAAAGGAGCAGATTACTACAAGCCCGACACAGAAGTTGGAGTTAACAGACCAGAAGCCAGAGCCGAAGGTGGTAGCCCTCGACAGGCTTTATCCTCTTCCATGCTCATGACGTCTCCCGGCCGTCATGAGTCACAATGGGCGTGTGCGGACGACGGCCGGGAGACGTCATGACCACGCCCGCGATTGGAATGTCCAGCACTGCGGCGGAATTTGCGCCGCAGTGAAGAGGTTAAACTGGTGTTGCTAAGGTGTCAGGAGGCCGACCTGAAGTCGAGGGAGAACCTGCCGGCTGGGGCAGAGGCACAACCTCATGCACCTCTGTGGGGTCCAAGGGCACTCCAGAGGAAGGTGACGACCCAAATATAGAATGAAGAGATGTGGAATATGGTCTCATCTGGAACAAAGATGCCCTGGCCCCAGGATAGGTAGGGCAACGTGGGGTGGACTCATGCTTGATACTTCGACAGAAGAGCAGAGACCAGCAGTCTGAAATGAAGGCGGGAGGGGCTGCGACTTCAACCGCCGAGACTTCCCTCTGGACATCGAAAGGAAATGACGCCCACGAGAACAGCTCCTAGAGTGGACAGCGGGCGGTCTACAGATCGCGTTTGGGACAGAGTACGATGAGAAGATTCGCTGACTGTGATACTCAAGACACAAAGAGCTACATGCGATGATCTCTTTGCGCCTTCAGCCGGAGCTGACGACAAGAGTTGCACTCGTCGGAGTCATGGAGCTCACCCAGACACCACATGCAAACAGAGGGAGTCAGGCTTGAACCCCAAGGACTTTGAAAAAGGGTAGAAAAAGCTCTGTTGACAAAACACGTCAGGTAGGCCGAAAATGGGCAGAGGAACTGCAGTGTAGATCAGCATTGCTAGCACGGAAAAGAAGGAACTGCGTCAGCGCATCGGGGGAGGGCTTATATGGATGCAGTGACGTCACATTCAGGAGACGATGTCGCTACGGAGTGACTCGATGCCCTCTACCGACATGCAGAGGTACTCCTGGAAAAAATGTCCATATCCAGTCGGGCACCTTGGGAGGATTTCAAGACGAGGAATCTGCAGCTAGATTTCTCCATCAGATAAGAGAAGTATAACATTTTTAACTAGAGGCTTATGTGAATATGTGCAGGCACCACTCGCCTGGGTGCGGACAGCACTTTCTGAATCGCTATGCATGAGTAATGGGAAATTACACAGATTCAAATATTTTGCAAAAGACTATGAATAACGTGAGCTGGTTGCATCTAACAGATCTTGCTCGAAGCGCCTGGCTTTTCATCTCTCTATTTGAACTTGCAATAAAACGGTCTCCACAATGTGTTTGTTTTGTCTCTCATTTGCAGTACCAGATTTTGTATGTTTACAAACTGGGGGCTCGTCCGGGATCCCCAAAGTCAATCCAGATGGATGCGAGTCCCACAGTCAAAGGGGCAGGTTGAAGAACCCACTGACTTAGAAGGGATTGTGTGAACCACAGTCACAGTCTGAGAATGTAAATGTAAATCCGTATTTGTGAAGTGCGAACTACTCACCCTTACGGGTCTCAAGGCGCTGGGGGCCGTTTTGGAAATTAAGTGAGCTATTGTCCAAAGTCACATAGTGCTGAGCTGCGCTCCCGCTGGAGCCGGGATCGAACCGTGAGCCCTGTGCTCCGAGGTCAGCTGCCCTGGCCGCTGCACCACACCTCTCCATGAGAAGAGCGCCAGAGCCCCGAGACAGGAGGCTGATCCCAGTTGGATCCTTCAGAACCGGAGATACAGAGTTGTAGAGACCTGGTAAGATAGATGTATGATGGTAACTGTATGATGAATGAATAATATGATCGATGTCTCCTAATGTAACACGATGATGTCTCACTGGCTAGAAGGGGGATAAGTAGCATTGTTGTTATAACAATCGATCCCTTGAACCGCAGTGATACAAAAGTTTAGTAATTATTGTTAACATGGGTAATTGTGTGTCTTAAGGTATGGATGAGGCGCAGCCCTGCCCACGAGAAGGGTCTCCTGCGTGGCAAATATTGACAAAACAAGGAATGGAGACTGATGCTTTGTACAAATGGCATGAATATGGCATAAGACGCAATGGTGCAGTTGATGGAGCAGGGTTTTTACTTTAAAACCAAACACCTGTTTCATTTTCGCATGTTATAATTAAAAGTACTACTGATTAATTATTAACTACTTAAATATGTCAAAGTCATGTCTAACCAACCTTATTAACAAGAGAATTACACGTGGGAATGCTATTGCATGGCTACAATAATAAGTGAACTAAATTGGTGAGCAAACTGACAGAAATTGATGTTGCTTATGTAATGTTATCGTGTTTGCGCTTATAATTAATATGCATTAATGGCTTTTGATGTCGCAAATGGCTAGATAAATACATACACATAAGGGTATTAGCAGGGGAATAACACTGTTTAATCATTTCCGTGCAGTAATTTGTTTTATGTCTTATTTCATTTAATTTGGCCAATGTGGCCTACCAGAAAATGGCTACCACCCGCAGCATGCATTTGAGTTGATGGAAACTTTTGCAAAGAAGCTTCGCGCTGCCTGTGACCTTGCCCACTCAACAAAACTGAAAAGCCATAATCATGATGACAAATCCGGGATGGTTGCCAAGAGCCCCTGAACATGAAGTTTGTTGCAAAAGTGAAAACTGAACTTATGAACTGTTGATCCCACCACTGGGATACAAATTATCTTAAAAAGACATCCGTAGATGTATCGAATTAGTCATGGACATTCAAATTTTCTATTCATTATTTGGGACAATCTAAGTGTGAGAAAATCTCGCACAGTATCACAAATGTACCAAGATGACATTATTTCCGCCATTCATCCATTCTGAACAATGAATTGTAACTTTACGGAATGTAAATGTTAGTATAAATATTAGTAGACTAGAGAGGTCTAGTGCCACTTCTTCCCGAACTGATGATCCGAGGTCCCTTTGCTGACGAAGAGGTAATCTGTGAAGTTCTGGTCTTAGGTATCAGGGATCCTTATGGCATTCCGTTATTGCTTATCACTAGAAAGGTAATAGGTATTCTCTGAGCTTGTTAGAAGGACGGAGCAGAGGTAAGCGCTGCTTTGTTAACGTGTGATATAATTCTGTAGTAGGACAGACTGTTCGCTGTTCTCGGGAAAGACAGAATTCTGTGTGAATGTACTACATTTTCTGGTATGAAAGTGCGTGAATGAGAAGGCATTCTGGTTAATTATGAAACTCTTAGGAGCATTCCGGAGAAAACAGTTAATTGGTGCTTGTTAGAAGGGTAAAGTAGAGGGATGTGCTACTTTATCAACGGAAGTAACGATTCTGTAGTAGGGCAGAGGTAAGCGCTGCTCTCGGGAAAGGCAGAATTCTCGTGGGAAAGGTCTTTTGCTGTTCTGTGGCTAGCGAAGCAGACAATGGAGATGTTTGTATGTTGTAACTAACAGACTCGTAGAAGTTGAAACAAAGTCTACCAAGTAGTCTTGTAGAGGAGGGGTAGACGAGAGAGACAGGAGACAGGAGCAGAAGCTACTGCAGCGACTGCTGACGTCAAGGAGACCGCGCTGTGACTGGACAGTGGGTTGGAACGGTAAAGGCATGGTGATTGGTGTGCTAGTGTACGCCGCGCTAGGATTGGGAGACATACAGGGTGACGTAGACGCTCCAGGATTGGTGCGTTGGTGTGAGTCGCGCTGGGATTTGTGGACTGAGACAGTGACGTAGACGCTCCAGGATTGGTGCGTTAGTGTGAGTCGCGCTGCAATTGGACAAAAGATCGTACAGTTGTAGAAAGGATAAACAGCTTGCAGAAAACAAGAAAATGTATTACCACGCTGAGGAAAAGAAAAAGAAATCCTTGTTTAGTAAGGTTAAGACCTGGTTCGACAAGGATAAAGATATTGTAACTAGGGAAGGACAGTTACTTCCTCCGATAAGAACCCCAGCATCCTTCATGGTTGCAAAGTATGGGTATCATACCTGTATTTGGTTAGATAACTGGGTGAAGTACACGAAAGATGATGGAGTGTTAGCGTTCCCGGAACATGGCTCATTTAATCTGGCCATACTGAGGAACTTACGGGAGCAGATGATGAGCTTAGAGCCTCGGCCTTGGCCGACGCAGTTTGAGGCATTGACTGAATGGGAAGATGAAATGCATGAACGAGAAAAGCAGAGAGGTGGAGGTAGTTACAGGTACATGTTTGGGCGAAAATATGATCGTGAAACCCATCATGATCGGATGAGACGATGGCGTGATGCCAGTAGGACCGAGGGATTATATCCTGTAAGAACAGCAGAGGAGTCAGAGGGGAGAAAGTGTACAGAGAAAGAACATAATGTAGAGACCAGAAGATATGGGGCAAATGAGTCTGATGATGATGTCTTAGAGGACATGCTCTATAGAAGACCACCCCCGTATAGACGAGAACCAGAGGTAGGAACAGCAGTGACCCCGATGAGGGACACCCTGCGGATTATTAAGACTGAGGGTACCACCCCTGGGTTGAAAAGCAGTTGTTCTCTGGCGGAAAGAGAAAGAGAGAGAGAGAAATAGAGAAATAGAGAAAGAGAAATAGAGAAATAGAGAAATAGAGAAATAGAGAAATAGAGAAATAGAGAAATAGAGAAATAGAGAAATAGAGAAATAGAGAAATAGAGAAATAGAGAAATAGAGAGAGAGAGAGAGAGAGAGAGAGAGAGAGAGAGAGAGAGAGAGAGAGAGAAAGAGAGAAAGAGAGAGAGAAAGAGAGAGAGAAAGAGAGAGAGAAAGGGAAAATGAACTTGAGGATGAAAAGACCAGAGAACTAGCAAGAACTACCTTTGAACTGACAGAGAAGATCAGAGAGCTGACTAAAAATCTTGAGGCAGTTACAGTGCCTGTGACAATAGGCCCGGTTATGCCGATCTTTGACAAGCAGAGGACGGGCGAAAGTGGTTTGACGGTACCATATGTGGGCAATAGATTGATTGTTCCTCCGGAGCAGGCAGAAATGAGAGCAGGAGAAACACAGTGGAGAACAGGAGAAAATCAGTGGAGACATACCATATGTGGAGGAGAATTGAGTGTGCAGACTAACTCGAGTTTGAATTCTGGATGTGTGGAAGGGAACAGAGAATCGATCTTAGAACCACAAAGAATGACAGAACCAGGGGGTGCAGAAAAATCTGTGGGAATAACTGCTGAAGATTTGAATGATTGGCTGAAGGCTTTGCAGAAGAAAGAAAAAGAATCACAGGGAATTGATGTAGCTAGGCTACGTATGGAAATGGAGGAGATGATTGTAGGAACACTCCCTACAGAAACACTGAAATATTATCAGGAAGGGGAGATCCTCTTCCTGTGCAAAAGCATCACATGGAGAGCAAAGAACATACATGACAGGTTGAAAGAAATAGCCAGTGAATTGGGGATTGACATGGACAAGGTAAAAGCTTTACAAAAGCCTTACCGAGCGGATTTTACAGATAAGGACATTGAGAATCTGAACAATGCAGGCTGAACAGGACAGATTAAGGAAATGATTGCTTTGCTGAAGAAATGGGGAGATGTAGAAAAATGGAAAGACAGATGGTACCGAAAGCGAGAGGATGGGGCAGATAGAACTTACTCGACATTCCCTCTGAAAGGAAAAGAGAAGGCAGTAACAGCTTACCCCATGAGAGAGATTCCAGGAGGTGGGTATGTACATGTCCCATGGACCAGACAGGATATTTTGTCCTTCACAAATGATTTCCCTCGACTAAGGGAGAAGCCCGTCGAGTGGTATAGACAGGTCGACAGATTTGTGAAGTTGTCAAAAGTACTGTGGATTGACCTGAATAGTCTGTTTGATATAATTGTACCAGCAGACCTGTGGGCAGAATATAAAGTAGTCATAGACTGGCCCACTAAAGAATACCCAAGAGATCCCAAGACAGGAGCTCCAGATCCGGAGGTCATGAAGAAGTACGAACAGGTTATGGCCTTCCTGAAAAATAAGGTACCCCCCAAGGAAACAGATTGGGTTAAAATAGATCGAACACATCAAGAACTGAAGGAATCAGTCCATGCATATTATGAAAGACTAATATTAGCTTTCAAACAGTTCAGTGGAGATGAACATCTGCGTGACAAGGACCTGAGCCATTTTGTATATAGATTTGTGTATGGTTTGCGGCCGGAAATCAGTGAAATTATAAGGCAGCATACCATAGACTGGCAGAGCAAGAAGATTGATGAGATTCTGAGACATGCAAAATACTTCAGGGATGAAATTGAGGCAAAACAGAGGAAGCTAAAAGAAAAGGCAATGTGGGCACAGGTGAAAGTTGCAGAAAGACAGGAAGCTCAGTTGGTTGAACAAGCAAATAACCCAGGAAATAAACCTAGGTTTAAGTTCAGGCAAAGGGAAAAGGAAATATTGAAGAAGCAAAGAAAAAGTTCCCATGCCACAACTGTGGAAAATTAGGGCACTGGAAATTCGAGTGTAAGATCCACCGTCTACTAATGATGACAATCCATCATTGAATTCACAGGTGCAGAGTGAAGGGTGTGGTCAGCATCAGCCACAGCAGAACGCTGCTAAACAGCAGAATCAGGTGCCAAAACCACCCTTGCCGCAGAGAAAAGGATCCCAGAAGTACAGCCAAGAGTCAGGGTTCTACGATGAAGAGCAGGTAATCAAGCCAAAACGCGCAAGCGCTGTTTCTCAGTACTGGCTGAAAAATGAGGGAAGCGACTCCGAGGGAGATTTCTGACGGTGCCGAGAGGTGGAGGAGTGCGTACTTGGCGCAACTCTAGAAATAGATCGGGCAGGGCCTTTTGTAGATGGGAAAATTAATGGTGAAAGTGTTACTTTTCTAGTTGACACAGGAGCCACAAGATCGACTGTCAGGTCAGCTGATATAAAGAATCTTCCTCTCTCGGACGAAGCAATCCAAGTAGTTGGTTTGTCCAACACACAGATTAAATCTCTACTTACTGAACCAGTAAGGGTTAGAATAGGGAAATTTTCAGACATGCACCGATTTGTGGTGTGTGACACTAGTCCCATGAACTTGCTAGGCAGGGACCTGCTATGCAAGATGAATTGCACTATTTTCTGTACTCCAGATGGAATAACCTTTGAAACACCAGATGAGGATGTCCTATACAAAATGACGATGGATAACAGGGAATGTGAGGCTTTGGGGACATATGCTGTATTTAATCCAGATGCATTACCCCCAGAATTGAAACAGACAGTGAAAGCAGCGGTTTGGGATTTTACTGAAGAAGATGTAGGCCTGATGAGAAATGTAGATCCAGTGAAAATGACTGTAAAGGATGGAATAGCTTACCCAAACATTCCGCAATACAGACTGACACCTGAAATAATTGAAGGAATAACCCCTATAATTGAGAAAATGATCCAGCAGGGGGTGCTAAGAGAAATATTAAGCAGCCCATGTAATTCACCTATAATGGGACTGAAGAAACCTAGTGGAAAGTTCAGAATAGTACAGGATTTGAGAAAAATTAACAAAATTGTTGTGTCATGTTGTCCCATTGTGCCAAATCCATCAGTAATTTTGTATCAGATTTCCCATGATGCAGAATGGTATACTGTAATTGATTTATGTCATGCTTTTTTTTCAATTCCCTTGCATCATGACAGCCAGCCAATATTTTCTTTTAGATTTGGAGAGCGGATTTTGGCATGGTGCCGAATTCCACAGGGGTATACAGAGAGCCCTTCAATATTTAATCAATTGCTAAAGAAATCTCTGGAAAGTCTAACAATGCCTGAAAATTCAGTCCTGGTCCAGTATATTGATGACCTACTTGTGGCATTAAAAACACGTGAAGCCTGTGAAGTAGACACCATTGCTTTACTGAATTACTTGGCAGATGGGAGGATTAAAAGTATCTCCAGCCAAACTGCAATTCTGTAAGAAAGAAGTCCAGTATCTGGGATATAACATTGAGAAAGGCCTGAGAAAAGTGACCATTGACAGGATTAAAATCATTAGAGGAATGAGAGCCCCAATGACACAAAGAGAGGTGAGAATGTTTCTGGGAATGGTGGGTTACTGTCGTCAGTGGATAAGTAACTTTTCCCTGATTGCCAAATCATTGATTAAATTGACCAAAAGTGAGGTGAAAGACCCATTAGAACTAAACCCAGAAGAAATGGCTGCATTTAGAGAGTTAAAAGACAGACTATGTGAAGCTCCTGCCCTGGGAATGCCAGATTATGAAAAGGAATTTGAGCTGTATTGTAGTGAGAGGAATGGATGTGCACTTTCAGTGTTAATCCAGAAACATGGACGTCTGAGGAGGCCAATTGCCTATTTCTCAGCAACTCCTGACCCAGTAGCTGTGGGTTTACCAGGTTGCCTGAAAGCAGTAGCTGCTACCTGCAAAAGTCTGGAACAAAGTGAGGGAATCATAATGGGATATCCTGTACGGGTATTCGTACCTCATGATGTGGCAATCCTTTTGACAAGGAGCCGGACACAGTTCATGTCTCATAGTCGGCTGACTAAATATGAGAAAGTCATTCTTGGTGCAACCAATGTAAGCCTGGAGAGATGTGTGAATGTGAATCCAGCGACACTGTTGCCTGATGCTGAATGCGTGGGAGTGAGAAATGAAGTTGATCATGACTGCCTGGATGTGCTTGATTATTGTACAAAACCAAGACCAGACATAAGAGATCTACCACTGCCTGAGAGTGATCATGTGTTGTTTGTGGATGGATCTTGTCTGAGAACAGATGAAGGAGTGTTGAGTGCTGCATATGCTGTGTGTAAAGTCTCGGAAGTTGTGGAAGCATCACCCTTGAAAGGAGTTAAATCTGCTCAAGTGGCAGAATTGGTGGCATTGACAAAAGCCTGCAAGATTAAGAGGAGTGTGAGAGTGACTGTGATGACTGATAGCCAGTATGGCTTCGGAGTTGTCCATGACTTTGGCCAGCTATGGCTACAAAGAGGTTTCCTGACCTCAAGTGGAACTCCCATAAAGAATGCGGAAGTGGTTGGAAAATTGCTAGAGGCGATACAGCTGCCAAAAGAACTAGCAGTTGTAAAATGTGCTGCTCATGGTCAGGGTGATGATTTTGTTACTGTGGGAAATAAATTTTCTAATGACATAGCACAATACTGTGCAAGAAACAATCATTCCATTAACCGGAGTAAAGAGAGAGAAATGTCTTCTTGTTCCTTAATGTTTACTAATGAGATGGAAACATGGGAGGAAGTAAAACAGCTACAGGATGAGGCAGGAGATGAGGAAATGAGAGATTGGGTGAAAGCAGGTTGTGCACCTAGAGAAAAAGATCATGTGTGGGTCTATAGGGATGGAAGACCAGTCATGCCAAATAGCATGCTATCAACAATGGCAAGGATGTATCATGGCCAAGGACACCTGGGAAGGGATGCTATGATAAGGGCTTTTAAGCAAACCTGGTACAGTCCAAAGTTCAGGCTGATAGCAGAAAGTCTCTGTCAGAGATGTCTGATATGTCAGCAATTCAATCCTGGAAAGAAAACAGTGGTAAGCCTAGGAACAATAGGCAGGGAGGGAGGACCCTTCACAAGAATGCAGATAGACTTCATTGAAATGCCCCCAGTCAACAGATTGAGATATGTCCTGGTGGTGGTCTGTTTATTCTCCAGGTGGGTGGAGGCATATCCAACAAGAAGAAATGATGGGATAACAGTGGCCAAATTACTGTTAAGAGAGTTCATCCCGAGGTATGGGTTCCCAGTAACCATTGAATCAGACAGAGGAGGACATTTTTATAATGAAATCATGGGTCTAATCTGTGAAGCATTGAGTGTACAGCAGAAGCTACATTGTGCTTACCGACCAGAGGCTTCTGGTGTGGTTGAACAAATGAATGGTACCATCAAAAACAGAATTGGCAAAATGTGCTTAGCCACAGGAATGAAATGGCCCGATGTCTTGCCTCTAGTCCTGATGACCATTAGGTCTACTCCAGATAGAACAACAGGTTTGAGTCCACATGAAATTATCATGGGACGTGCTATGAGACATGCATTTGTACCAGTCAACAAGCTGATGACTATAACTGATGACATGATTATGGATTACTGTAAGGGCCTAGCTGACGCAGTTCATTCTGTGTTTCACCAGGTTGGAGAAGACGCCACCACACTTGAAAAGAAACCAGCCCATGATCTGAGCCCAGGGGACTGGGTAAGGATAAAAGTCCACAGAAGAAGGAATTGCCTGGTTCCAAGGTGGTGAAGGCCAAGACAAGTCATCTTGACCACGACGACTGCTGTGAAGTGTGCTGGAGTGAAAAATTGGATACATGCAAGTCACACACTGAGAGTTCCAAATCCAAGAGTCGGCACTGGAAAATAATACTTTGAAGAATCAGATTCCAGTGATGATGCAGACAGTGAGACAGTAAGAAGGAGAAAGAATCCTGAAAGTGGGGAAAGTGAGTCAAGAGAAATTTTCATCCCACCAGAAGAGGTTCAGAAAAGAACAGTGCAAACCGCAGAGGCAAGTTCAGATTCTGAAGAAGTGCCTGAGGTTCTAACTGACAGTGACCAACACAAAAAGAAAGAAAGGAAAGAAAAGAACATTCCAACAGAAAAGACACCTGAATCACATTATGAAATTAGACAAGTTCCACCTGAGATAAATATTGAAGAAGAAGGGACAGACAAAGACAGAGAGGGACAGATTGCGGAAAAACCCCGAGGAGGTGTAGGGAACATCAACAACAAGCTAGGTGAAGGGACAAGTAGACAGCAAGAAGATTGCGTGACGGAGACCCGAGGAGGGACAGAAGTAGGGAAATCTCAATTGGTGGGAAAAGAAACTGTTGGAGAAAAGGAAGTGGTTGGAGAAAAGAAAACTGTCAATGAACAAGAAGCACCTGAAACAGAGTCTGGTGAAAATGACAATGAGATACATGGAGGACGAGTTCTGAGAAAGAGAACTTGGCTTGGAGAAAGAAACAATAAAGAAGGAAAACAAAAGAGGAATGCAAAAGGAGATCTTTGGCCGAATAAGATAAAGAGACTGAGGTATAGACTGACACGAGTTAACTCTTCGAAAGCTGAGCAAGTGAACAAAGTGTCAAGTCAAAATCCTACTAAAGAAGAAGAAACAAAGATACCTGGGAGAACTAAAAGAATAAGGAAACCAAACCAGAGGTACAAGTCACCGGAATGGACGTATGTGGCGCTGCCTGAACAAGGAGAGGAGGCAGACAGTCAAGGAAGTCCAGAGGAGGCTTTACTGAAAGAGGTTGCCGAAGAAGAAGCTGTGGGAATCCTGAGAGTTATCTTGTCCGACATTGGAGAAGAGACGGATGTTCAGGACCTGATACAGTTTGATGATGATGAAGAGACAGTGAAAAGTGATGAAAATCCAAATTGAGTAAATCCAAGGAAAATCACTTGGAGAAGAGAAGAAAAAGCAATACTAAAACTAGTAGATAGTAAAAATCTGTTGGGTACTTGCTGCCCTTAAGTTCAGTAGAGGAGTAGAAGAGGCTAAGTCAAAAGACACGGTCAGATGAACAAAATGGCTAACACTGAGAATAATAAAAGTAGATGTACCTTTCTGAAAAGATGGTGCAAGATGTGCTGCTGTTGTACAGGTTTATTAATGCTGCTTTGGAGCGTGCTTGCTCTACTGATTTCATTTAGAGTCACTATAGACACTTTAGAAGGTCATACTGAGAACAAAACTAATATAGGGAAGAGTTCACAGAAAATAGTACCAACTAGAAATAGCAATGAACATACACATAAGGATAGGTCAATTAATGATTTTTCTAGCAATGTTTTTTCTAAATTGTTGTAGGAGTACGTAAAGACAATGGAAGTAAGGGATTGCTACGTTTGCATGCAATTACCTGCCTCTGTTTCGGAAGGAGTGACTTATCATCATCTTCCGGCTACGTATGGAATTTCCTGTAGTGTGTTGATTAGTATATTTTACCAGTTAGGGAAATTAGATTATAATATGTCTAATGTAGATAATATTCTTGGGCAGTTGCCTATGAATAAAGCACTGACTCCTGCAAAAGAAGCTAACACTTTAGGTGAGATTTTTTTAGAAACCAAAGAATTAACATTAGAATATGTTTTTAGAAACAATTTAACCTGCAGTCTGAAGGGAGAAGAGAAGAATTTTCTAGACATGGTTGAGAGAAGAAGAATGAACATGCACAAGAAAGCAGAGGGGCATAAAATGAGCGACACAATGTGGGATATTGAGAAAGAAAAGGAGTTGAAAAATGGAGCCAGTCCAACTATGGCTATAAATGCCCCACAGAAAGGCAAACTGTGCATTACCAGGAAGAGATCCCAGTATGATTATTATTTCATAGGGACTAGTGAATGCCATGATACATACTTTATTGCAACCGGATGGGGATTCAGAGGAGGAGAAGATCCAGTTTTCCCGGGAGTGTATTATATTTGTGGGAACAAGGCTTATTACCGTTTGCCTGACCATTGGTTTGGTACATGTTATGTTGGCCTGGTCTTTCCAAAGATTTTTCACATGGATAGAGTAGAAAATGTTGAACAAACTAATCCATTAACACGCTATAGAAGAGAAACATGGACAGAAATTGTAGGAGATATTTTTGGAGCTTTAATTCCAGCAGTGGGAATTTCTTTGAATGCATTTGGCATTCGGAAGCTGTCAACAGTGGTGGATCGCTTGTCAACAAACACCGCTGGAGGTTTTCTTTTGGTAAATACAGAAATGGTTGCTTTGCGTGCTATGGCAATGCAAAATCGACTTGCCCCTGACATTCTTTTGGCAAAAGAGGGTGGGGTCTGTGGAATGCTGAAAGTTCAACATTGTTGCACTTACATTCCTGACGAAAGCAAAGATCTAAAAGTTTATATCAAAAACATTACTGATTTGCATGAAGAATTAGTACCACTGGAAGCTGAAAGTATCTGGACTAAAATGGCTAATAAGATGATTGCTATTAAGAATTTTGTAGCTACGATAGGTAGTACCATATTTGGTAAGATATTATTTCCATTAACCTGTGTAATTGTTGCATTATTGATCTTTAGATTAGGGTGTATGTGTTGTAGATATAGAAGAAATAAAAAGAAAAATACGAAAGAAATTGTTAAAAGGAGACAAAAGAAACCAGAAAGAGATCCACAAGAAATAGAATTAGAAGAGCTAAGAGAAAGCATGTTTATAGAAACTAAGAAGGAGGATGAGAGGGAAACAAGGGTTTGAAAGAATGAACAAGAAGATATTTTGAATTTCTTCCAAAAGGGGAAATTAAATAGATTTTTGGGGTTTTGATTTTTGTGGTGATAAGATATCACCAAAGGGGGGATTGATGGAGCAGGGTTTTTACTTTAAAACCAAATACCTGTTTCATTTTCGCATGTTATAATTAAAAGTACTACTGATTAATTATTAACTACTTAAATATGTCAAAGTCATGTCTAACCAACCTTATTAACAAGAGAATTACACGTGGGAATGCTATTGCATGGCTACAATAATAAGTGAACTAAGTTGGTGAGCAAACTGACAGAAATTGATGTTGCTTATGTAATGTTATCGTGTTTGCGCTTATAATTAATATGCATTAATGGCTTTTGATGTCGCAAATGGCTACATAAATACATACACATAAGGGTATTAGCAGGGGAATAACACGGTTTAATCATTTCCGTGCAGTAATTTGTTTTAGGTCTTATTTCATTTAAGTTGGCCAATGTGGCCTACCAGAAAATGGCTACCACCCGCAGCCTGCATTTGAATTGATGGAAACTTTTGCAAAGAAGCTTCGCGCTGCCTGTGACCTTGCCCACTCGACAAAACTGAAAAGCCATGATCATGATGACAAATCCGGGATGGTTGCCAAGAGCCCCTGAACATGAAGTTTGTTGCAAAAGTGAAAACTGAACTTATGAACTGTTGATCCCACCACTGGGATACAAATTATCTTAAAAAGACATCCGTAGATGTATCGAATTAGTCATGGACAGTCACATTTTCTATTCATTATTTGGGACAATCTAAGTGTGAGAAAATCTCGCACAGTATCACAAATGAACCAAGATGACATTATTTCCGCCATTCATCCGTTCTGAACAATGAATTGTAACTTTACGGAATGTAAATGTTAGTATAAATATTAGTAGACTAGAGAGGTCTAGTGCCACTTCTTCCCGAACTGATGATCCGTGGTCCCTATGCTGACGAAGAGGAAGGTGACTCTACATGACTGCAGAAAACTCTGTTTCTTCTACTGAGGACCGGTTCTGACTTAGGATCTGACATTTAGACAGAATAGGTAAATATGAGAGAAATTAATTTGCATTGAATTGGCTTTTCCTATAATTTTAGATAAATGAACATTCTGTTTGAATCTCTGTGTCGGGTGGTTATTTCTTGTCATGATTATTGAATTTATTTGCATATTGTGTGAAATATTTCGCTAGATTTATAAGCAACTAGTTGGTCGCATCTACCTCAAGGTATATGCAGATTGGTTAGGTATATAAAGAAAGTGTTTCCCCTATGCAAGGCACGGACAAGGTGGTTTAGGTTTGAATGTTGGTGTAATGGGCCCCACCAGCGTGTGATGTGTGTTTGCGTGTGTGACTGTGAGATCACTCCATCCGTGGAAGTAGAGGGGATTCGGAAGCTCCGATCTGCACCACAGTTCCCAGTAGACGGGACCTTTGATTTCGACATATTGGTCTATTTACGAGAGTGTATGTGTGAATTGGGAAAGAAAACAAAATAGGATTACAATCTGAAGTTCTTAACAAATGGGAAAAATATGCTAGACATATGCTAGACAGAAACATACTAAAGGAATATTAAAGACCGAAAGGGCTAAGGCTAAGGCATATGATGAGGTTAAACGGAAAGAAAAGTTAGAAGAAATGTCTCAACAAACATCCCAGACACAAAAATGGATGTTTACAGTATAGAAAACGATACCCACTGCTCCTTTGCAGGAGGAAGACAGTATGGTCCAGGATTTCTTACAACGTGGAGGCTGGGGTAGACCACTTCCATATCAGCACAAAGAGAATGACAAGCATATGCAGAAAGGCAAGTATAGTGATAAGGAGGAGGATTAAAAAATGTCTAGGAATTTATCAGTGGAGGAGATACGACAAGTGACTGAGTTTCCCACCAGAGGAAGATATTGTATTTCCAAGTAACTTTAACCCCTCCATGTGGCATTAGGCTGTGAGGATGTTGAACAATGATATATGGAGGAAATGAACAGCTTTTAGAGTCAAATTTCCAAATGAAGAAAAATGCCCGCTCTCCATGCCTCCAGATCATAGAGAAATAGATAGGCACGTGTTAGGTATAGACAGTTTTAACATTGGAACTGAAGAGTTTATGGACTTTCTGAAAATGTTTTTTATATCTTTATTTTTTCTATCAAGATGTTAACATAACAAGGGGAGGAGGCAATACCACAAATAGGTCCCTTGAGAGAAGTACCTCCATACCACGTCCCCTGGACCAAGTTAGAATTACTGTCCTTTTCCAAAGATGACCCAGATATAGGAGGGCGGAGAAGATATTTAGGATTGGGGAGCTAACATACAATGATATTGACCAAATGTTTTTTGTGCATTTTATCCCAGATATGTGGTGAAAGTATAGATATGAGGAAAGAACTGAACCTGAACAAAATTGTGATGATGTACAACACGTGCAGAATACTAGAGATGCAGATACGAGCAAAGTACCTAAATTATCAGGCTTACCCTCTAAATAATTGCTAAGGACACAACAAATAGTGCCGTGTAAAAGGTTGAATTGTCAGAAATGGAATAGTTGCAAGCAGATAAAAGACAAGAATGTCTCCACTTTCTTTTCTAGATGACAAAAGATTTTTGCAGTTCTGCAAGCATTATCAAGATGCCTGATTATACAAAGGATTTCCACCCATTTGTGCATGAACATGGGCGTGCTTTGGGGGCCCTGACACAGTATCAGGGAGAAAAGAAGAGACCAGATGTATATTTTTCCACAACACTAGATGCAGTAGCCAAGGGACTGCCGGCATGCTTGCGCGCAGTTACGACCCCACAGTTTTAAACCAAGCCCAGATTTTGACATTGGGACATTCTGTCTATCTACATGTGCTACATTCTGTAGACCGTCTGTTAAACAGGATGCAGATACAACATCTGACCAACGCAAGGTTAACTCATTCTGAACTTTGATTATTTAGCAGCATCACAAAATAAAATGAAGGACTTTTCACACACTCGCCTCCAGTCATAGATCTGGGTTTAATCCACTGTTACTTTGCTCCTCACCACATCACGCCAGTTTGGACCCAGCCAGATGCAAATCAGTCTTGACCCTGCTCTCCATGGGAACAGTCCAGCCCCGAACTGCCTGGCCAAGTCCTCCTTGCACCAGAAACAAGCATCCTGGGACCGGTTTCGGATATCACCCCTTATTAGACAGGCTAGCTTGAAACCAGTGACACAACGAACAAGGGACCCATGTCTGGGAATAACCTTAGCCACTTAGGGTGCACATAGCATTTCACAAAATGAAATGATGGATGGAGTGTTGAAACTTTTCAAACACTGACCCTCAGATCTGGGTTTAATCCATTGTTATTTTGCTCTCCACGTCACCCGTGTTTGGATCCAGCCATACGCAAATCAGTCTTGACCCTGCTCCCCATGGGAACAGTCCAGCCTGAACTGCCAGGCCAGGTCCTCCCTAAGCCAGAAACTAGCATCCTGGGACCAGTTTCCTGGTGTCATATCTCATCAGCCCAGCTAGCTTGAATCTAGTGGCGGAGCAAGCAAAATACCCATGTCTGGGCATTTTTCAAAGCAGGACAAGCAAATATGACATGTTCAACAGTCTGTAAATCATTATGAAATAAGGTGCATATTCTCTCCTCCCGAGTTACCTTCTACCATGCATCTGCCACAGTTTTTAACAGCAAACAATCCAGTCTACATAGCATTATACATCTTCTCGCTTTGTGTTCTAAATTCCAAGTCAGATAAATTTGAGGAACCGCTGCCCGACATGATTGAATGATGTTTTTAAATTGATATTTCGCTCTACATACCTCTTTATCTTTTTCCATGGAGCAGGTTTACATAGTATGTTTTAAATAAATTTTAAGATGAACATAACTCATATCCTGGATATCTTATTTAGTTAAAAAAAAGTTGCTGGAGTGTAGTTAAAATATTAGTTCAAAATAATCCAGTACTCATGGTAGATGCAAAACATTCCGAAGCTATAATACTCCTTGAGGACTTTTCTCTAGCATGTAGTAAACAAGGGTGTCACTGTAATATAGTGGTCAACCCTCTTACAGAATTGGTCTCTAGTCCAAATTCCAACCATAGGGCTGCTATAGAGACCATAGAGTTTAAGGTGAAGATAGTACAAAGATTTCCCCTCTACCTTATGCACAAAATGCCATTGGTCAGTAGTTATTGTCTATAAGACATATAAAAGTGACAGGGGAATATTCAGTGTTTTAATGCATTTCGATGGGCCAGCGCCTTATTTTATATATGTGCAATATGCTCAGTGTCACTCATTTGCCCACATTATTCTACCAAGATAAGTGAAGGATTTTACCATTTTTAAGATGGAATTAAGCGACCAATTATACTTTATATTTATCCGACCCCCCTCATGACCTTAGTTTTATTTATATTTGCCTTCAGGAATTGGAGTATGTGGGCGTCTCGGAAGACCCGTAGTGGTCAGGTACAGCAAAACAATATTGTCCACATAAAGGAGTGTGTCTAAGAGATACAAGCCTAATTTTGGGGCATTGACAGCTACCTTACTCTGCACATCTGGAAAATCCACCATGTACAGTGAGAAAAGGGACGGGGCCAACTGGCACCCCTGTTTAAAACCATTTATGGTGTGGAAATGTGGATTTTCCTGATCAGTTATGTCCCCTATCTTGGACCCCAACGGTTCTATATGCATGTTACAAATACATGTATGTTCCCTCCAGTTCCAGTTTCTAAGACGCAAACATATGTGTGTCTACCGTCAACATGTTCTCTGTCAGATCCGCCATCGATGGGCTGGATATTCGATTCCTAAGTATGAAAGGCCACCGACTTTATATGGCTAAGTTACTACATTTTTACAGTTCAGGCAAGTAGGCCCGATTCTGTCCTCAAAGCCTTTCCCTGCTCTCTGTCTCTGACAGCTTCAGCTTGAGCTCGCATCTGTATCCATGAACTTTGTCCTACTCCCTGTGCAGCTAACGGTGCCTGCCTCGGCCAGTTTTCGCCTGCCTGCCAAGAAGCTGTATTTCACCTTCGAATTATCTATCTTGCTCTTCAGCCGATGCATTCCTGTCTAGTGATTTAGGTAAACATTTCCTTTAGCTCACAAGCAAAGGACTCAGCCTTTCCGTCCTCCTGCAAGTGATTCATAGCCCTGCTGCCATGGAAAGTTTTCTGCCCCTCGCATCTCATATAGACACTTAGACGCTTGTACACGCACACACAGTTAGTATAGACTAGATTCTGTCCGAGAGTCCTTCCTTGTGGATAACATAGTTCTTTAAACATAGGATGTTAGATATGATTTGGGATTAGGTTGACTTGACCCCCCAGACTTCTCGTCTCCACATGTAGAGCTAAATGTCAAGTCCCTTCACCCCCTAGTTGCACGTCACTCACACGTCATGCTGCTGCGCGCGCATCTATGCCAAGTATTATCTTATAGATCCACCTATGTCTGATAATCCTAACCAATCATGTTTCTTTTATTCCTTATTACGCCTAGTTTCGATTACGTACCTGTATGTCACTTTTCTTATCAAATGTTACGCCTTCTACATTCGTTTCATTGTAATGTACTTATTATAAAAATGCATGTCTGTCAATAAAGTATTGTACTTCACTTCCTGAACCCTCGTGGTGACGGAACCTGAAGGCCGCGACTCGAGTCGGCCATTTTTGATGGAATAAAGCCCATTTAGAAAACCTCTTATACCACGGATTCTGCCTCTTGTTATTTTGAGCTATTTTATTTTATTTTAAGATTCCGTATGAAATTCAGTCCGGTAAAGAAGATTTTATTTACCACATAATGGCGCCCGAATAGGGACACTTTCTCATCTCACGCGCCGGCGGTGCGTTGCAGGCCCGGTCTCCTGCCACAGCTGGACGGACCATAAACGCGTACCAGCAGGATTTCCTGTAAGCTCCCTCCGGTCAAGCGGGGGCGACTGAGGCTGCGATCAACCCAGACGAGGCGGTGAGAAGTGCGAAGTATCCCGACCAGAGCCTAGCTGAGAGAGCAAGATCCGAGGTATACAGAGGCCCACCAGATATTTCGAAATCCCGATGTCCAGAGGGTCCGCTGTCCGCAGTCATCGAGTCCTGTCCATTCTCTGAGGCCTTCCGTTTCAAGGAGCTACTCGGTGAGTACCATCGCCGGGGAGGCGTGTTGACGCGCACATAGGTTGTGCCGGTCAAGACGGATTTGGGTACACAAATCCGGTCTGCACTGTTTAGCAGTGTATATGTACTGTTTAGCAGTATATCAAGTATTCCGAAGTATGCAGTTATTGTCAAGAATTCAGCGTGGTGATTAGTTAGGCAGACTGTCATCATTGTCGGTCATTGTTAAATGTTTAATGTTTAATGTTTTCAGAAATGTCTTGCATATTGTGGTATGAATGATTGTTCATTGTACACTGTTCATTATTGGGGTTTTTTCGTATTAAGTAAGTTCAAGAGTAAGTATCAGATCAGTTGTCAATATGCCGCTCTTCTCGAAGTTAAGACAGATTACTACCAGAAAAGGGGTGCTTGAAGAAGCAGTTCCTATTCCTCCTAGGGACACTCCAGGGCATTTTATGTACCATAAGCATGGCTTAGATGCCATATTGTTTCTTGATCTATGGGTAGATTATACCAAGGGATTGCCGGAAAGTCAAAGGTGGCCCGTAGCGGGAACCTGGGATGCAGAGTGCATCATGAAAGTGGAGGAAGAGTTATGGAAAAGAAAGGTCAGACAATCACAGAAAGACGCTGTTGAGTTATGGCGTAAAGAATCTCATAGACGAACAGAAAAAGCACGTAGACAAGAAGAGAGGAGTAAAGAAAGTTCAAATAAAGTTCAAGAAAATCTATTAATTAAGGAAGGTATCCGAGTGAAATCAGAACAAGTAAATAGACAAAGAAATGCTCTTATGAATGGTATGTATCCCCTTCTAGCCGAAGGACTACCTAAGGCTGCTCCAGAGATGCCAAAAGACTTGCCACCCCCATTATTTCCAATTAAGGTACATCCAAAAGGGCATCCCAGAACCGCAGAAGATGTTTTTCTTTCCTCATATCTAGACGATGCAGCTCCCGAGTATGCTAACGCCGCACCACATAGACCGTCTGGTGTAGGGGTTCAACGTCAGGATCAGGTATCTGTCCCCGTGCAACAGCAAGTCCCGACACAAGCTTCGACAAGCACATCTGTTTCCGCATCTGTCTCCGCAGTCGACTCTACAGAGGTATCGACACCCATAGTTGCTGTGTCACGTTCAACGAACCCATTCACACCCGACGCCCCAGATGGGGCCACGGGAGGTGCTAGCAGTACCTTTACACCACCCAGAATAAATAAACTTGTTTTTCAAGAGTCAGCGCATTCTCGTACACCTAAATTCGTAAGTGAACGTACACTTAAAGAACTCCTTGTAAATTGTAGATATGACCCGGTGGTTGGTAAAGAGGATGAAATGGTCCTGGCATCATTACGTATCAGGCGAGCCGCAGAGTATTTAGCAAGGTTACCAGGAATGACTACGCATCTAGATAACATATATCATTTTGTTCAAACAGGACGAGATCCAGGATGTATTAACAGAGCTATGGAATTCCAGAAAGTAGAAATACAGGGGGAACTGTTACGTTTCCTCATAAACTGTGTGATCAGAAATCAAGACCGCCCGGGGGTAGACCCGAATGCAATGCTTATTCTTACAAGATGGAGTCAGAATATATCAGAAGGGAGACACGATAAGCAAAATTGTATAATAGCCATGTGCCGAAAAATCCGTAAAGAAATAGAGCGTATTCATGAAGAGAGATTGGGAACAGACGAGTTTGAGCAAGATGAAGTGTCCGAATCAGGGAATTCCGCAAGACAGTCAGAGACCATAGCCTATGTAGGCAGAGGAAGATCCTGTGAAAATACTAGATGTTTTTCTGATCCCATACACCCAGTATGCCCAAATAATAGCAGAACGTATCCGACGCCTATAATAAATCTGAAGTCTCCTGAACATTCGTTTCAAGCCGCAGATAAAATACTACGAGAACGAAGGGGTTACCACTTCCTCGATTCCATGGATGAGCAAGAATTAGCCAGATCAGCCGTTCACTGGATTGACAGTCCTGAAAAATACGGTGATGAGACCGTAGCACACACGTTTTTTAATCTCAGTACAGATGAACAACGTTTAGCTGGAATCTATATGATTCAGCAACTCCTCATATTATATAAGAGCCAACATGCTGACCCTGGTCCTTTACCTGATATATTAACGGAACTACTCACGAACAGATGGAGAGGTTCTAGTAACAAGCTAATTAAAGAGATATTAGTGTCACGTAAGCAGTATGTCCTTTTTGTAAGTCCGGATTCTCTCTCGCTGCCCCGCAGAGAAAGAGCGCCGTACTATATGGATAGACAAAATCCCCTACGAGAAGTGCACCCAATAAAAGGCGAAGACAATGAGTTTCACCGTGTATTTGTTTACACACCCATATCAAAAATGGAATTATTGGAAATGAAAAAAGTAGTACCTAGTCATGACAAAGACCCAGCGGGTTTCCACCGAGAAATTAAAGACATGTTACTGATGGGAGAGTACACCTTTCCTGATATTATGACGATATTAAAGGTGCTTTTGCCTGCTGGCATTTATGAAAAACTGAAAGAAAAAGAGTGGGAAGTGGGAGACCAAAAGATAGACTGGACAGCATTAGCAGAGGAAGAAAGGGGCCGAACTGCAGGTTCAGGGCTCGGGGATAAAGTTAAACTGTTACCAGGTTTACTAGTACAGGTACTGCCACGTTTATTAACTACAAAAAAGGAAGATTGGGGTGCAATCACAGCCTGCAAACAAAAGCAAGATGAAGACACAAGCGATTATTATGCTCGATTTGAAAAATGTTTTGGTATAAATAGTGGTATAAAAGCAAGTAGTGACTCATATCCACATTTATTTGTGACAAAATTAGTGGAAAATGCATTGCCTCCAGTGAAGAATAGAATATTGAAATTCGAGAGTACCTGGCAAAGTAACACTCCGTCGCAAATGCTACAAATGTTACAGTATCATCACAATAGAATTAGGGATGAACAAGAACACGAGCATAGACGCATGAAGGATACAAAAATGAAAATGCTAGTTTCTCAGACAGTACCAGCAGATGGTCACAAAAAGGGTGTGACACATTCTGGTGATTCTGCAGTTCCTGTAAAGGGAACCTGCAATTACTGTAAACAACTGGGCCATTATGTACACGATTGTCCAGTCCTGAAACGTAATATAGCTACAGGTATTGCAAAGGAGAGACCACGATTAGTTAGACAAGATCAGAATGAACAAGGAGCTATGCAGCATGGACAGTCCATGCCAGTTCAACAACAGTCCATGCCAGCCTCACAGCAACCCATACAGTTTGTGCCAGCTGCACCACCGTTGCCTGCTACTGCCACACAAACCACAACACGACAAATGTATCAGACTGCACAGTATGAATACCCTGAGTATCAGCGTTACGCATGAACCAGCCTAGAGAGGGAAGTTGACTTACCGCTTATCGAGATTCCTGTAGATCAAGAAGGACCTTATGTACATAGTGAATTATTAGGTCAAGATAGAAAATTCTTACTCGATACAGGGGCAAGTCGAACAACCATAAAACGTAGTGAAGTTCCAGGGGCACCCCTCTCAGGCTCTCAAAATGTTTCCCTTGGTTTTTCAGGAAAACCTATTGTTAATGAAGTATCACAGCCTCTACCACTTACGATAGGACCTTTGACACGAACTACAGATTTATTGCTTACTAAATCATGCCCAGAAAATCTGTTAGGAATTAAAACTCTGAAAGCACTAGGAGCCATAATATGTTGTTCTCCGGAAGGAGTAAGGTTGTTTTTACGTGATTTTAAAGGTCACTATGTGTCTAGAGACATGGATCCCCGACTACAGACTTTACCAGTACATCTATGGGCACAAGGCCCTACGGATGTTGGCTGCATGAACATTACACCCTATCGAGTCACACTGAAAGCAGGAGTGGTACTACCACGAATGCGACAATACAAGTTACCGCATGATGCTGTAGTGGCTTTGCTGAAAATCATTGATGAGCTGATTGCCCAGGGAGTAGTTGTAGAAACAGACTCCAATGTATGTAATTCACCGATAATTCCGATTCTTAAACGAACTGATCCTACTGCCCCACCAGTGTACCGATTGGTTATTGATTTGCGTGAACTAAATAAGTGCATTGTACCACAATTCCCTGTGGTCCCTGATATATCATCATTGTTGACAGCAATTGATTCCGAAGCAACATTCTTTACTGTAATCGATCTCAAGAATGCCTTTTTCAGCGTCCCAATAGATCCGGAAAGCCAATATTTGTTCGGATTCAGTTTAAATGGGCGCAGTTTTAAATTCTCACGCGCTCCCCAAGGATTCACAGAAAGCCCCAGCATTTACAGCCAAGCACTGAAACGAGAACTTGACAGTATCCACATGCCAGTCAATACTGCACTGCTTCAATATGTCGATGATCTGCTGATCACAGCGAGAAGCGAGCCAGAATGTGAAAAAGCTTCTCTGACAGTTTTACATTTCCTAGCCGACAAGGGGCACAAGGTGTCTCCTTCTAAGCTGCAATTCTGTGTCCAGCGAGTTATTTATCTTGGTCACTCGCTGTCCAAGGAGGGAAGGCAGCTTACACCAGATCGCATCCAGTTAATTGCTAACATGTCAATACCCCAGACACAAAAGGAGGTGCGGGCTTTCATAGGCCTCACTTCATATTGTAGGCAGTGGATCCCTCAGTACGCATTTCTAGCAAAACCACTCATTCAGTTAACCACACAGGAGGCAGCCACATCGACTGTTCTCCCTTGGACTCAGGAACATACACAAGCTTTTGAAAGCCTAAAGGAAGCTTTATGTCAAGCACCTGTTTTAGCAACACCATGTTATAGCAAACATTTTACACTCTTTGTTACAGAACGCGAAGGTACTGCCTTGTCAGTACTCACTCAGGATCAAGCAGGATCACGCAAGCCATGTGCTTATTTTTCCAGTACATTAGATCTCGTAGCTCAGGCTTTGCCTGCATGCCTGAAATCAGTGGCAGCGACAGCTTTAGCAATCAGACAAAGCGATGCCATAGTATTAGGACACCCATTGACAGTACAAGTACCACATGCAGTAGAGGTTCTTGTGAACCGAACACAAACACAACACTTGACCATAGCAAGACTTACCGGTTATGAACTGACATTGTTTCAACCACACATAGAGATCCGACGGTGTAATACATTGAATCCTGCTACACTATTACCTGTAATTGGAACAGACCCACTAGCTCATGATTGTGTTGAAATCATTGAAATAAAGACGAAACCTAGACAAGACTTGACAGACGTTCCATTGTTAGATCCAGACCTGACGTTGTATGTAGACGGATCGTGCATGAGAACAAATACAGGAGATTTAGTGGCCGCGTATGCAGTCACAACAGACACTGAAGTTATTGAGACAAATTGTATAGATACTTTGTCAGCTCAAGCAGCAGAACTTATTGCTCTAACACAAGCCTGTATTCAAGCCACAAATAAGAAAGTTAATGTATACACTGACTCACGTTATGCATTCGGAGTTGTACACGACTTCGGCGTGCTGTGGCGAGAGAGAGGTTATTTAACTTCCCATGGTGCCCACATTCAGCACGGACCCCTCATTCATGCTTTGTTAGACGCAATACATCTACCCACTGCTATATCGATTATGAAATGTAAAGCACACACGAAGGTTACTGATACCATTTCTCAAGGCAATGATTTAGCTGACAGAACAGCTAAACAGACTGCTCAGAATCGCACATTAGACATGACAAAGCCAATAGTTCAGACACCAACACAGTGTATGACAATTAAGGATCCCGCACTTGACGTAATTGACATACAGACACATGCCACAGCAGAAGAAATAAAGAAGTGGACTGAACTAGGAGGGATCCAGACAGATCAAGGATGGATGACGAAGGAGAAATCTGTATGGTTTCTCCCTGATTCCATGGTTCAAGCCATTATAGCTACAGTTCACAGTCCAGCACATTTAGGAGAGAAGGCTATGCTAGACAGCATTCAGCACATTTGGTTCAACAAACATTTACGAGCAGCAGCTAAACAAAAAGTTCGTACCTGTATGATATGTTGTCAGTTTAATCCAGGAAAGAGTGTTCCCGTAGAGCAGGGTGGATTTCAGCCTCCTGACCATCCTTTTGAAGTCCTCCAGATGGATTATATTCAGATGGAACGTTGTCGAGGATTCAAATATGTTCTCGTAGTTGTCTGCGCTCTCTCCCGTTGGACAGAGGCGTATCCCGTATCAGATTACACTGCCCCGACTACTGCCAAGCAGCTAGTTCGAGAATTCTTCCCACGGTACGGTTTGCCACGTGTTGTATATTCAGATAACGGCCAGCCTTTCTCATCCGAATTAATGAAACATGTCTCACTTTTGTTGGGATATCAGTGGAAATTCCACTGTGTCCGACACCCCGAGGCAGCAGGTCTCGTGGAACGACATAATCAACTTTTAAAAATCAGACTGTCTAAAATATGTCAGGAAAAAGGTGTGGACTGGATAGTAGCTTTACCAGTTGCGCTATTTTACATGAGAATGGTAGCACACTCTCGAACAGGGCTATCCCCTTATGAGGTGATCTTTGGTAGACCACCGAATATGTGGGGGACGCCTATACCCCGTAAAATAACTGATGTTGACTGTAATATGCTGACAGATTACCTGGCTTCCTTGATGTCTGCACTACAATCTTGTCGTTCACAGGTAGTCGCAGCTTTTCCCGACAACACCGAGGTGAAACCCCATGATGTAATTCCCGGCGATTATGTTCTCGTCAGGAATTTCGATCGGAAAACCCAACTGGAGCCAAGGTGGAGGCTTCCTAAGTTGGTCCTGCTGACGACCAGAACAGCTGTGAAGATCGAAGGGAGAAAAGGCTGGGTGCATTCCAGCCATATCAAGAAATTTCATGGACTTCCTCCTGACACAAACAGTACTCCCCGTGTGTCTTCCCCCATTGACTCAAAGCTACCCTTGGCTGAGGCCAGTAGCACCGAACTCTATAAGCAGAAACTCAGGTCCAGATCCAAACTGTCGGACGATTTGATTGTTTAAGTCCTCTCCAAGGTGAAGCGGTTGAATCTGTCCCGACATGTATCCCTTAGGTCTGAATGATGTAGAGTCCAGAATCATAATGAAACGACATGCTTATTGTAAATTACTGCGTAGCCACTGTATTGTGACTTTATTAATTTTGTTTTCCTTGAGTTTTTTAATAGTTACTGCAAGTATATTGTTGCATATGTATTATCCTGTTTCTAAACGTGCTTTCAATATAACTGATGAACATTCTTTTAGTGAATTACCCCCACATGAGTTGTCCTATAGACTTGCGCTGCGCAACAACACCTTCATTAGTATGTTACATCATTCCCATCAGACTAGTAATGCCACCAATTGTTGGGTGTGTGGCCGACTCCCTCCCTATCAGAATAACAAGGGAGTTCTGCCTTTCTTTCCACATCCGTTCACACACAATGGCTCCTGTGGAGCATGGTTTAGTTTATTAAATTCCATAGACCCAGACACAGCAGTTTATCAACAACATTGGATATGGGGAAATCTGAATCTAGTTTTATTCAAAGTCTGTCACCCTAATAAGGAGGGTCACCCCAGTAGAACAGGAACTGATTTAGAAAATGAAGTGTATAAATTAGGTAATTTTACGCCTAATCTTATGATTTTGAATGTCAAATCCGAAGTTGAACTAATTCTGCCCACTATGTCTGTATTTCCAGTTAAGGGTGAATTATGTGTGAGAAAAGTTGGTTCCATACATATGGGTCATAGCCAATGCGTTACTACAGTAGAATATCGTGATCAAGGTAAATCTTCATTTAGAGCTTCTAGCCATTCTTACTTTATATGTGGTCAGACTGCATATATGCGTCTGCCTCTAGATTGGGATGGTACCTGTTACATAGCATTCCTTTTGCCACCTGTTTTCCTAGCTCCCCCTGATTATTATCGAAATGTTCATTTAGTACACAATAGAGAGCGAAGAGATATCCCAGTTGTCGATTATACTGAGACGGCATGGGACAAGTATGTAGATTTCAATAAAGGTATCTTTCCCTATATAGGTACAATATCAAATAGTAAGCTGATACGCAGACTAACCAAGACTCTTGAAGCTGTAGTAAACGAGACTATAGCCGCCCTAGGCAATCTGACAGAGGAACAATCAGTGATGAGAATTGTTGTTCTCCAGAATCGTCTTGTCCTTGACGTCATCCTGGCCGATAGGGGCGGAGCTTGCAGGGTCATCGGATCCAGCTGCTGCATATTCATACCAGAAAATTCGCCATCTGTATATAAAGCTATAACACGCCTTCATAAGATTGTGAGCCAGATACACGAGAATCCAGGCACTTGGACGTGGTCCGGGTGGTTTTGGAGTGTGATATCAGCCTGGGGATGGAGAGTTCTATCCTTCCTAGGTATTGGCCTTCTTATGCTCTTCAGTTGTTGTTTATGCCTGCAATGTGGACCAGCGATTTGTGGTCTGTGTGCCACATCATGCATTCCATATCACAGTTCTCGTTCAAAATACCGGAAGAAGAAGGAAGAAGAAATGATGCTCCATGAGCAAATCGATGGAATGATGAAGATTGATATCTCTTGAAGGGCAAGTAGGGGACAAGGAGGGAATGTGGAAATGTGGATTTTCCTGATCAGTTATGTCCCCTATCTTGGACCCCAACGGTTCTATATGCATGTTACAAATACATGTATGTTCCCTCCAGTTCCAGTTTCTAAGACGCAAACATATGTGTGTCTACCGTCAACATGTTCTCTGTCAGATCCGCCATCGATGGGCTGGATATTCGATTCCTAAGTATGAAAGGCCACCGACTTTATATGGCTAAGTTACTACATTTTTACAGTTCAGGCAAGTAGGCCCGATTCTGTCCTCAAAGCCTTTCCCTGCTCTCTGTCTCTGACAGCTTCAGCTTGAGCTCGCATCTGTATCCATGAACTTTGTCCTACTCCCTGTGCAGCTAACGGTGCCTGCCTCGGCCAGTTTTCGCCTGCCTGCCAAGAAGCTGTATTTCACCTTCGAATTATCTATCTTGCTCTTCAGCCGATGCATTCCTGTCTAGTGATTTAGGTAAACATTTCCTTTAGCTCACAAGCAAAGGACTCAGCCTTTCCGTCCTCCTGCAAGTGATTCATAGCCCTGCTGCCATGGAAAGTTTTCTGCCCCTCGCATCTCATATAGACACTTAGACGCTTGTACACGCACACACAGTTAGTATAGACTAGATTCTGTCCGAGAGTCCTTCCTTGTGGATAACATAGTTCTTTAAACATAGGATGTTAGATATGATTTGGGATTAGGTTGACTTGACCCCCCAGACTTCTCGTCTCCACATGTAGAGCTAAATGTCAAGTCCCTTCACCCCCTAGTTGCACGTCACTCACACGTCATGCTGCTGCGCGCGCATCTATGCCAAGTATTATCTTATAGATCCACCTATGTCTGATAATCCTAACCAATCATGTTTCTTTTATTCCTTATTACGCCTAGTTTCGATTACGTACCTGTATGTCACTTTTCTTATCAAATGTTACGCCTTCTACATTCGTTTCATTGTAATGTACTTATTATAAAAATGCATGTCTGTCAATAAAGTATTGTACTTCACTTCCTGAACCCTCGTGGTGACGGAACCTGAAGGCCGCGACTCGAGTCGGCCATTTTTGATGGAATAAAGCCCATTTAGAAAACCTCTTATACCACGGATTCTGCCTCTTGTTATTTTGAGCTATTTTATTTTATTTTAAGATTCCGTATGAAATTCAGTCCGGTAAAGAAGATTTTATTTACCACAATGGAAGGAAACCAGGGAGGAGCCTAGCGCGCAACCAAGATGGCCGCGTAGGTGCGAGGCTCCCGAGGACCTCCACGACCTCCTGAATTAATCCTGGCTATATCCTGTCCTTGTTGAGGGGACTGTATCGGTGAACCCGAGCTGAGGCGCCATCCGTTTTTCGTTTTCGAATCGGACCCCGGACACCGGTGGGAGCACCGATTGAAGGTTGCGGCCTTCTCCGCGCTGGCCCCCCGGATTGGAGTAGTGGGGCGATCCGGGGACAAAGCGAACAACAGCGGCGGGCAGGGCTGGGCGACTCGCGTATCCCGCGCTTTCACTTTCGCTTTTGCGCTCTCCTTGCCCTCAAGCGAGGTAGGGTTGCGGAGCGGGGTGCGGTGGTGTGGCCTTGTCCAGGTGCCCGGCTGACCCGCCGGCCGTGAGTCGTCCTGCGGTCCAGTGGTCGCCCTCCCCCCCCCGGAACCCGTGAACTGGTTTATCGGCCCTTTTGAGGAGATTGGCACGACGGTGGGAGAGCAGGCATGTCCACCAAACAAGATGGCGACCGGGCGAAGGTGAAGACGACCCGCCGTGGCCCGGCGCCTCAATCCAACAGTATGGACCGCTACACCCTCCAGAAGGGATCTCCGGAGACATCGCGCACATCCCCGGCGGGCCCGACGGAGGCATCTGCTCAACCGGTGGATCTGACCCTCCGGGACGTCATGGGCGCCATCGCAGAGATGAAGGCCTCGGTGGACCAGCGCTTCGACACCCTAGCGCAAAAGATAGACTCGGTCCTGGTGGATGTTAGCCTTGTGAGGGCTGACTTGTCCAAAACCAACGACCGGGTCGATTCCCTGGCCCACACCTCAACGAGCCTCACGACGGACGTGGTGGCCCTCCAAAAGGAGGTGCGCCGGCTTGGCCAGGCAAGCGCCCTGATGGACCGGCGACTGGAGGATTCCGAGGGTCGGGCCCGGAGGAATAACGTTCGCATTGTGGGGGTGCCGGAGGGACGAGAGGCGGAGGCGGCAGATCTTTTTGTGGAAGAATTGATCCTTACCCATCTCCAGCCCCGGGGGCTGAGTAAGCTTTTTGCGGTGGAACGTGCTCACCGGGTCCCTGGGGGCAGACCTAAGGCCGGTGCCCCGCCGCGGCCTCTCATTGCCCGGATTTTTAATTTTCGGGACAGAGACGCTATCCTGCAGACCTCCAGGCAACAGGGACCGGTCAAGCTTGATAACATGGATGTGCATTTCTACCCAGACTTTACTCCGGCGGTCCAAAAACAGAGACTGAGTTTTCTCGGAGTTAAACGTCGCCTACGGGACCTGAACCTTAAGTACTCAATGCTTTTTCCAGCTAAGCTAAGGGTGGAGGTGGATGGGCGCACGCACTTTTTTGACCGACCCGAGGCGGCTGGGGACTGGTTGGACACTCTGCCTGGAGATCGGGGCCGAGGGGGTGGGGGAGGTGCGGTTGGCGGGGAGGGCCCGCCGGATCAGAACTGAGGGGTGAAGAATAGGCCTTGCTCTGGACAACATTCCTTTACCATTTACTGATCGTTTATGTTCCCCTCCTATGGAGGTCGTGTGGGGTCTGTTGGGGGCTTCCCTCCTCCTCTGGGGGACTAGTTAGTTTTTCATCTATGGGGCGACAGGCACACTGCACTTTGGGGGGGCTGTCTGGGCTCATGCAGGGGTGCAGGGAGGGGGGAGTTCTGTTGGGATGGGGGGGTGGGGGGGGTGTGTTGTTTGTTTGCACCGCAAGGCAAGCCCTTTACTGTATTGTTGCTCTCGAGATGCTCTGTGGGGGACGACTGATTGCTTCTACGTATGATGGGGGGTAGGGATTTGACTGTGTTGTCATGGAATGTTAACGGCCTGGGGGACAGGATTAAGCGTGGTGTGGTCCTGCAGTACCTGAAACGTATCTCACCAGATGTTATCTTCCTGCAGGAGACACACCTTATAGGTAACTCCTTTCATGCCATGAATCGGCGAGGCTATCGTTTGGTGGCCCACTCGGGCTTCACCTCGGGCTCGCGGGGGGTGGGTATCATGATCAAAATCTCGCTCCCGTTGGAGATTGATGAGGTGCGCCATGATGAGAGGGGACGCTACACTGTTCTGGTGGGTAGAATGGAGGGTAGAGTGTTTGTTTTTATATCAGTGTACGTCCCGCCTGGGTTACAATCTACTACATTTGCGGACTTGGGGCGCCTCCTCCTGGACCTCCCGGGTGGCCTGCTGGTGGTTGGGGGGGGGACTTCAATGCGGTAGTTTCTGGGTCTATGGATCGCCATCCCCTAGGGACCTCCCCCGGGCACAGGCCTGGCTGTCCGGCCTTTTAGATACACTGGGCCTGGTGGATTGCTGGCGACTAAAGCATCCCGCACAGCGGCAATACACCTTCCACTCGGGTGCCCATGGTAGCCTCTCGCGGCTTGATTACATCCTTGTCCCGGCGGCCTATGCTGGGAGGGTGGGAGAGGTGTGCCATCTGGCGCGGGGCATTTCAGATCACTCCCCATTACTGTTACATTTCGATGTCTTCCCTAGGGGGGAGGGCAGGGTGGCTCCAATCAATGCTTGGTACTTGCGTGACCCCACTATTCGTGCCGACTTGATTAAATCCTTACAGCGATACTTTGATGAGAATGTGGGGTCTGTCCCTTCGGCCATCTCCCTGTGGGAGGCTTTTAAGGTAGTTCTCAGAGGGGAGGCCCTCTCCTTTATCTCCCATGCCCGGAGGCGCGAGCGGGAGGAGGTAACCCGGGTGGAGGCCGAAATTGCGGAACTAGAGGGTGACCTGGGGAGCGGGGTAACGGACGCCAAATTGCATGTTCTGCACCTCAAGCAGGCGGCCTATAGGGCCCTCGTCACGGAGGCGGCCAGGGGCCTCAGTAGAGAGCAACAGGGGCGATTGTATGATGTAGGTGATAAGGCTGGTAAATTGATTGCGTGGTTGGACAAGAGGGAGAGAGCGAGTCGTGTGGTTCCTTTGATTGAGGGGATGGATGGTGTGCGTGTCACCGAGCCGGAAGCCATTGTCTCCTGCTTCGCGGATTACTTCCGCGAGGTGTACTCCCCGGTTTCTCCCTGCTCGGAGGAAGATTCCCATGCCCTGCTTCGGGACATCGCGCTGCCCTCCCTTACGGTGGAAGACAGGGATTTGCTGGACGCTCCTCCCACCTCGGACGAAATTGCCCTGGCTATTCGCTCGGTCGCATCCGGCAAGGCCATGGGCCCCAATGGTATCCCCATCGAGCTTTACAAGCTGCGACCGGATGTACTGGCGCCCCACCTGCGCGTGATGTTCCTGGCGGCCCACTCGCAGGGTTCCCTCCCGCCGGACCAGCGTCTGGCCACAATTGTGGTGATCCACAAGGAGGGGAGACCCCGTGAGCGGGTTACATCCTATAGGCCTATCTCGCTCTTGAACGCGGAGCCCAAAATCCTCGCCAAGGTGCTAGCCAACCGGCTGGTCGGCGTGGTGGGCGATTTGGTCCACCAAGACCAATCTGGCTTTATACCCCATCGCAACACGGCTCTTAATCTGCGACGCTTGCACGGGGTGCTCGCGCGTGTCCCGTCTGTGCGGGAGCCGGCCATCTTGGCGTCCTTAGACGCCACCATGGCGTTTGACACGCTTGAATGGCCATACATCTGGGCGATGCTGGCGAAATTTGGATTTGGACCGGGATTCATTAGCTGGGTCAAATTGTTGTATTCGGGCCCATTGGCGCAGGTGGTGGTGAATGGGCGAGTCTCGGCCCCCTTCGCGCTGGGGCGGGGCACGCGTCAGGGTTGCCCCTTGTCGCCGCTCCTGTTTGCATTGGCCTTGGAGCCCTTGGCGGAGTGGCTGCGGTGGCACCCCTCTATCCGTGGTCTCCGCTGGACCCCCGAGCATAAGGACCGCGTGTCCCTCTACGCCGATGATATCCTTTTGTATCTCGCCTCCCCGCGTAACTCGCTGATTGTCCTGGTTGATGTTTTGCGCTCCTTCGGTCGTAACTCAGGCCTTGTCATCAACTGGGCGAAATCCTGCGTATATGTGCTTTACGGGGAGGCTCCGGCCCTACCACGGGACTGCCCGATCCAGATTGCCTCCCAGGGGTTCCGGTACCTGGGTATATATATTACTCTAGACCCGGAGGCCCGCTACGAGCGGAACTTGCTACCCCCCCTCCAGCGCTTGCGGGAGGACGTTGCGCGTTGGCGGCGTCTTCCGCTTTCGCCGCTTGGCCGAGCGGCCTTGTTTAAGATGATGTCCTTGCCGCGCTTTCTGTACGCGCTTCAGAACACTATGGACTTGGTTCCGGCGCGCTACTTCCGTGAGGTGGAGAGCCTGCAGCGGCGCCTGTTGTGGGACGGGAGGCCGCGTATTGCTCTGGCTAAATTGACGCTCCCGTGGTACGATGGGGGGGTTGCCCTCCCGGACATTAAACGGTATTACTGGGCCTCCCAGCTAGCTGCGATTAATCATGGCCTTTACGGGCCCGCCCTGAACCCGGCATTTGAAATGGACAAGATGCTCCTGCCCGGTGGCGACTACAATCGAGCGCTCTACTCTGGCGCGCCCGACTCCCGTCTGACGGGACCGACGCGTGTCATGGTGCGTGTCTGGCACGCGGCTAATGCAGCTATGGGGTGGAAGGACCGTTTGACCCGGGCGACACCGCTATATGCGTCTGAGAGGTTGGGCTCCCTGTGGACATCGAAGGGCTTCGAGAAGTGGGACACGATCGGAATCAGCACAGTGGGAGATCTCTGGACGAGGGGGGGATTCAAAACTTTTGAGACGCTGCAGACGGAATTTCAGCTGCAAGGCAGTGAGTACTTTCGGTACTTACAAGTTCGCCACGCGCTGGGTTCCGTCTTCCCTGATGTCGCGTCCATTCCGGAGTCTTCCCCCCTGGAGGACAGAGTGCTGGATGGCCATGTCCCAGACAGCACGATCTCCCTTATATATAAAAAACTGATCAACGACAGATCGTGCCTGCTGACTAGTCTCCGCGAGGCCTGGGTTGCCGACGGGCTGGAACTGGACGACGAGGACTGGATTTCCGCGGTGGCCTCTCCGAAGGAGGTGGCCATCCCGGCTCGCCTTCGCTTCGTCCAGCTTAAGATCCTCCACCGGGTTTACGTGACGGGGCCAAGGCTTCTACGTATGGGCTTTGTTGGTGACGGATTGTGTAAGCGTGGCTGTGGTGCCTTGGCAACTTTCATGCATATTCTGTGGGAATGCCCAAAGGTGGAGCGATTCTGGCGTGGTGTGCATGAGGTCCTGCATGTGGTGACGCGTGTCGCGCTGTTGCCTGAAGCGAGGAGATGCTTGCTGAATGTGTGGGAACCAAATGACTATTCGGTCCCGCAGACGCGGTGGGTGACTCTGGGATACATGATAGCTAAGCGTGACATTGCTCAATTGTGGGGATCCCAGAGGCCCCCAGCGGTGTTGGCCTGGAAAGAACATATGGATTGGTGTATGTTTCGTGAAAAGGTAGTGTATGTGGCGAGGGGTAAGCCTGGGGCGTGGGTGAAACTCTGGGGCCCCTGGAACGCCTATCGCGGGGGTATTTGTGAGCCGCCACTGCTACCGGCCGCCTCACCAGCTCCGTCCCCCTAGCCGACCCCCTCCCTCAGCCACGGGCATGTGGTTCCCCAGTCCCTGATCTATTCCCATTCCCCTCTTCAGAGTTTGGCTGCTGGTTGGGATCCCCCACTTAAGGAGCACATGCCGTCACTTTGGATGGCGGGTTGCCTTGCGGGTGTGTTTTTTTTTTTTGTGTTGTTCTGTTTTGAAAAAAGGAAACCGTATGGTGGGCTTGGAGTTATGTGGCCTGCGCTATTGATATCTCCTGATTTACCAATCTGCACCGCCAAGAGACTCTAACTGTAGGTATGTCATATGCTTCTGCCACTCTAGCGGCCGGCCGGATGGTTGTAGGCCCATACTTGTAACCTTTTTAAAATGTAATAAACGGTTTAAAAAATAAATAAATAAATAAATAAATAAATAAAACCATTTATGGTACGGATTCTCAGAGTCATACCCCACCTGCTTCCTAACATAACATAGCACCAAGTTTCAGTATGAAGGAAAATACATTTCAAAAGTCACTCTGGTATTCCCACAGTGCTCAACTTCCTCCAGAGGGTCTGTCTGTCTACCCTGTCAAAAGCAGTTGATTAATCAATAAAAGCTGTACAGACAAGCATCCCCCTTCGCTTCACATATTCCTACAGATTAACATGTACTCCAGTTATTTTATAGAAAGTTAAATAGCTTGCTTTAAACCCTGCCTGCTCCAGTGGTATGATGCACTTTACATCTGTAACAAGAGGGCACAGGAAATTATATATTGCATCACATGGATCGAGAGAAGTAACTGTACCCATCTACTTAGTTTGGCCAATGCCTCCTGGCCCTCACTACCAATAGCACAAGGAGAGCATATTTATTTTGTCTGTGGACTGAAAGCAAACCCTTGTCTGTGGTTGGCGGTGGAGGGGGTCTTGTTATTTTGGCATAATGCTCTCCAAATCAAACACAATCCTAAAGAACAGGTCAGCAAATATTTGCTAAAAACAGTGTAGAAGGAAGAAGGAAAATAGATAAGACTGATATCTCTGCTCAGACGTTTGGTGATTTGACACTAGGGATACTACCTATGCTAGAGGTATCAATTAATTTTAGAAGAATAAGAAAATTAGGCCGCCTGCTGGAAGCAACAATAAATGAAACAAGTGCCCTAGAAAATGTTAACAGTAGAAATTGTAGCCATGAGGCAGGTAACGCTTCAAAATCGTATGGTGCTCTGTATGCTTCAGGCTGAAAAAGGGGACGTGTGTAAAATGATACGTACGGAATGCTGTATATTTATACTCGATCAGACTAATGCCGTTATGAAGGATGAAGCGATTATGCAAATGATGACTTCTTGAAAAACCTGAACGACACTTATCTGTTACTCGATAGCTACTTTTCTATGGGCATGTATAAAGAGAAGGAAACGCTGTTGATTTAGTAATTTATTAGCTATCAAGAAACTGTGGTGTATATAACGGACTCATCGGGTAGGTTACGGGGGGTATATTGTATTCTTTTGAATCTGATGTTTTGATAATTCGTGTGTGATTTATGGATGATTTAGTAATCTTATTAGTCTGTTTAATGCCTGTGTTAGAGGAGAGAATTGTTTGATTTGTAATTTTTTAACCCGATTTGTACTTTTATGATCTATGTTTTTAAATGGATCGAATTAAGTGAAATGAATGGACACCGATGGGAGAGGTGAAGTGTTCAAAAAAAGGGCCACCGCTGTCAACAGTTCGACTATTTTGTATCACTTGCAGCAGTTTATTCTGGTCTTACCCTTTGTGAAATGAAGCTTGCCTTAAGCTCCCTTCTGAAAAGTGAAAAAAGTGTGTGTGTGTGTGTGTAGAGAACTAATTTCTATATTTGTGCTATACCCATTATGAGTTATCTGAACCTCTTAAAGGAAGCAGAACATTTTTAACAACAGGCTTATGTGAATATGAGCCAGTGCGAACCGTCTGGGTGCAGACTGCGCTTTCTGACACGCTATGTATGAATAATGGGAAATTACACAGCTTGAAATATTCTGCGAACGGCTATAAATATTGTGAGCTGGCTGCATCCAGCAGAGCTGTTCGAAGCGCCAGACTTCACATCTCTCATTTTAACTTGCAATTAAACGGTCTGCACGACTGACTGTTTGTCTGACATTTGCAGTACCAGATTATGTGCATTCCCACAATCCACCAGGGGAGGTCCATTCTCTCTCCCGTCCTCCATCGTAGGGCACCGAGCCACGGCAAAGTACATTTTAAAAAACACTAAAGGTGTAGCAAGAGCACAGGAGCAGCACCACTGCATGTCTCGCATAACTAGAGCATGTAGAGGGTAGGAACAGCAGGGCAAGCTTGTCAAACTACAACACAGAACGGGTAGAGCGATACAGGAGAAATGCAAACTTCACACACAGCGGCATACCCTTCGCAGACAAAAATAATGTAGTAGAAGTACAGCTGTCTTGAACATATTTGTCATTTACTGAATATATAGCAGCGCAACTGTTAATACGAGTTAAAACTCACCTTTTACATTAATGCTATACTTGCAATGGGGGCATATGACAGCATCCGGCATCCCTGGCAAAGGCAGGACTGAGCCACAATCTGGGCAAAAGTCAGACTCCGAAGTGAAAAGTGAGCAGTGGATATCCATTTCTGCAAAAATAAATTTCAAGGAAACTTGGGAAAGAGTTTTTCTGTCAATTCAATTCAATCCAGTCTTTATTTCGATTATTCAATCATAAAAGACAGGATAGTTCAATATTAAAAGTATATAAAAGAAGGTATTTCATCTCTTAACATGTATTTCCAATATACATTAAGCAATAAAACCACAGTAATCATAGTTCTTCATAAAATAATCAATAAATATATGTCCATTATTAAAACACATGATTATACATAATCAATATTAAAATTAATTAGTACGGTGCAACTTGACATTCAACAGTTATCATATCCCATAGGCTAGAACCAAGATACTGTAGTCCCGCTTTGCAGTGACGGTTACTCTACCCCCGTTTTCTTGGCTCGAATGTCCCAAACCCAGCTCAAAAATGTTGCCATACCAATTACAATGAGGTCCATGGTATCTAACCTAAGAATCCGTAAAGCTTCCGTCTCGGTCCTTGTACCCAATACCAAACAAACGAGTTTGAGACATTTTGTCCTAGGAAGATGGTAGGCTGGGCAAACAAATAAAATGGGGGCTATGGTCTCAATATGGACATGGCAAAAGATACATTTGTCATATACTGATGAGAGCCACCTACTTGTGAACGCTCTTACTGGTAGAGAATCTACCCCTAACTGGTGGTAGAGTTTCCGATCGAGTGGCCTAGAAATGTGGTCCCAATAGGCTTCCAGTTTAACCTCATCTTTCACTTCTAGGAATTCCCTAGACAATGTCGGCCTTGTGATGGTTGAGAACTTCTTAATTTTGACCATTTCCCAATAGGCTGCCTTGTAGATTTTCTTAGGGGGAAATGCAGTGACATCTGGGCCCTCCCACAGGTTGCTCATCCCCATATCGGACAACGTGATTTTGATGTTTTTTAACAATGGGATCACGTGTAGTCGACCCGGCCTCCTTACTTCTAGCAAAGCCTTGGCGTATAGGGAAAGCTCAGGGGTAGTCCAAAGTCACCTCCAGAATGCCAGTGGTCTGAATCGTGCTGCATCCTCAATGTTGTGGCAGCCCAGATCTAAAAAAAGAGGCAGAAGGGGGGAGGACTGCGGAAGACCAACCAATAATCTAACAAACTTGTTTTGTGCTGACGCGAGGGGAGTTAGATTATCAAAGCCCCACAGTTCAGCACCGTATAATATTGCGGGGCAAATATTTGAGTTATATATTTGCAAAACGGGAGCAATAGGCTTAGGTTGGGAAAGATTATGCTCTTTAATCAGAGCACCTGCTAATTGTACATGTTTAAGGGCCAACATATTGACTTGGGGTTTCTAGCTTAGCTTTCTACTTAGTGTAATACCCAAGTAGGTGAATACGTCAGTCTGGTCCAAAAGCACATTGTCCATGTATACTCTACCAGTGGTGGCTTTAGATTTATGAAGCACCATGAACTTTGTTTTCTCAACATTAACCCTTAGCTCATGATCGCGGCAAAACACCTCAAACCGTGACAGAGCGGCCTGCAGCCCCTGTTTTGTCTTGTCTTAGATATTATCAAGGTGTCGTCCGCGAACATGAGCAAAGGTATTTTCATACCTGCTAATGATGGAGCGTCAGTTTGGTGGTTAGTAAAATATTGAACCACCCTATTTATAAATAGAGAAAACAGAGTAGGGGCTAGTACACACCCCTGACGTACCCCCTTGGACACTGGTAACCTCTCTGTAACTTCCCCCGGCTTACCCCAGCTGACTAGCGCATAGGTTGAGTCGTGTAGTTTTACTAAAATGGCCACCAGTTCTGGAGGCATCCCCATTTCCACCAAGGAACTCCACATTTTCACACGGGGAACAAGGTCAAATGCGGATTTTAGATCCACGAAAGCTGTATATATTGTGCCCCCTCCTATGATAACCACCTGCCAGTATATTAGCACGAACCGAAAGACCTGGTCGAGGGTACTTTTGTGTGGCCGAAACCCCACCTGTAATGGTGTTAAGATATCTGTTTCAACTACCCAGGCCTGGATTCTACCTAGTACTAATCTGGCTACAATCTTCTGGACAGAGTCTATCAGGCTAATAGGCCTGTAGTTTCCTGGTTGTGAGCGATCCCCCTTCTTGTATATCGGTAGGATTTCCGCACCTGACCAAGTGTTGGGAATTGGGGCACCACTGGCTATGGCATTCGCCAATAACTTTATATAGGGTACCCAGAACTCTTTTTCCTTAATAAACAAATCTGCGGGTATGCAGTCGGGGCCGGTGGCCCTGCCTCTAGGAATTAGCTTTAACACAGACTCAACCTCTAAGCTGGTGAAGCACAGGGGTTCAGCTGATAGTGGCCATTGAGGGATCTCTTCATTACAGTTAGAGGACTGAAACTGCACCTCATATTGTGCAACCCACTGTACTGGGGCGACATGGTTTTTAGGTATCTGCTTCAGTTCACCACTACCCCATTTGACTAGCTGCCAAAATTGTGTCATATTCCACCCTCTACATGCCAACAGCAATTCATGCCATCTATCTTCGTCCCATTCCTTCTTCGCTAGCAACTGCGCTTTCTTATAATTTGCTCTGGTCTTTCTAATGTTGCCCAAATCTTTGGATCTGATGGCCCTCGATAACATCTTGTAAGCATTTCTACAGGAGCTATTATACCACGTGCCTGCCTTTACAGTCCTATTCTTCCTAGGGATACTTCTTTTAATAAAAAACTTTTTTAGATTCGTAAATAGCTCTTCGTGAACATGGAAAATATTGAGATTGGCGTCCTCCTGTGAATCCCAATCAAGTAGTTTGGTCGTTGTACCCATTACCAAATCCCTCATCTGCGCCAATTCTTCCTCATTATTTACAATCCTTGCCCACTGAACTCTCCTCATATCATTGGTTAATGTAACCTCGACTGTACTATACTCAACTTTCCTAGTGTTTAAATAATATAGTTTTAAAACCAAAGGATTGTGATCACTTTCGGTCCACTTCTGGACCTCCATGTCCAAGACGGATGCCCAAAATTCTACCTTAATAAGAATATAGTCCATCCGGCTACTTCTTAGTTCATTATGAAAAGTATTTGCACCCTGCCTATCTGACTGCGTCCTCCCGTTTGCTGCCCTCATTCCCTTTTCTAGACATAAGCCCTTCAGTTGTAATGCGGCCTCAGTCCATTTTTTAATGGGACCTAATTCTAGTTGGGGGAAGTTCCATTGAGCGTCCTCCTCTTCACTCAGTTTTCCATCCTCCTGATCCAAGGGCTCAAAGCTACAATTAAAATCCCCTGCTATGATCAAATTACAGATACCCCGTGCATTATCCAAATAGCCATCAAGAGCAGTATCCACACCGGAACCCCTACCACCTGGCTGCCCTTGTGAGTAAACATTAATGATCGTTATGTTGAGACCTTTGATCGATCGAACCCGTATGGCCATAATATCCGGGCTATCGATAGATATTTCGTCCACCCTTATTCCCTCCTGCTGTCTAACCCAGCAGGTCAACCCACCAATCGGTCTTCCTCTCTGTCCTCCTGTAGCAGCCTTAGAAAAATTTTGAAAACCTGGATGATAGACTCTGTCCAGGGACCAGGTCTCCTGGAATAACCAGATGTCAAAACCATCAATATACGATGTCCAGTCAGTAGATGAAGTTTTTGATGATAACCCTGCGATATCCCAGGAAGCCATGGTCATGTGGGTTTTTAAAGAACCTATACTGAAATTATGATGACCACTGGCTACCGCGACATCATGTACCATGTCTTGTTCCAGTAAGCCATGGCTGGGAATGCTAGTTATATTATGGGGACGTACTACTGATCTTTGCGAAGTTATATTCTTCATGCCACCAGGACTTATGTTCAATACGGGTGAACACCCCGAATCTGCACTGATGGAACTGCAGACGTGGTTGCCCTTGAAGGCTTCCTCCAAATTAGACAGCACGACACAGGTAGATGAACCCGAAATCATATCAAACTCATCTTCACCCATGTGCTCTTTTAAAACTGGTAGTGGGGAGATATTAGTTGTTCCCAGTCAATCAACTTCTGCTAAAGAGGTGAATATTTCAAATCGATTACTTGAATGTACTGGAAAATCAAACTGATTGACTACTCTTCGGGGACCCCGCCACTCATTGAACCTGGATGTGCTCTGAGGTTTATAAGTAAAAAGGAAGGATTTTTATATCATCTGCTTCAATAAAAGAGTGCCCAGCCTTTTCCAATATATGTTGAACCAGTGTTGGAGATCTAAAACGGAGGACCACGCAGTCACCTGATAGGGACTTACGTGACTTCCCAATCCAATCGATTCTTCGTACCATTTTAAACTCTGAAAACAGATGGTCTCTTATCCCTGTCCTGTTGCCCAGCAAATATAGAGCCTTATTTTTTAGGGTCCACCAATGTTCCCGAGCACCAGGTGGAAGCTTTGGAACATTAGCAAGTACCACTGTGTACGGAGTGGCCTCAGGAGGAAGGTGCAAGGAAGTGTGAGGATTCATGTCACTTGCTTCGTTTATCTCTGTGGGCTTACCCCTGGTGCCACTCTACCCTGGCTGCAGCTTCCTCCACATAGATGTACCATTAATTAAATTAACAGAATGGTTGGTCTCTTGAGCATGTGACTGTCGCAATGGAAGCTGACTTATTGCTGCCATTAACCAGGGTTCGCAGTTGCGCTAAATCCCGTATCCCCACCTGTTGATTATCTATCCCACCATTCTCCTGTACGTTAGTGTGAATAGGGTTTATTTGGTTTGTGCCGAAAATGCCCTGTTCTATCTCCCTTAGTCTATCATCGACCGAGTTCAATTTTTTGAGTAAAGGGTCGATCATAGCTGCAATTTTCACTCCCATCAGTGAGCATAACTCATCTAAATTGAGCTGTGGGGATGTATGGGTTAGGTGGGCTGGTGGCATGGTCTGTAGTGCTATCGGTGGAATTTGCTGCAAATTGGGAAACACCTGTTTTACCGGTAGTAACTACCTTACGTTTGGCAGTTCTGGGGGCTGGCAGATTTGACTTGACTGGTCCGCGGCCTTTCCTTTTTTTTTTTTAATGGCGGTTCACCGCTCGTGCCCCCATTGAGCTTCTTTCCCCTGGTAATAACCATGGATGTACTTGGTGGGCTGACCTGTTCGTGTAGTGTGGCTGGGATTGTTGGCACTAGATCAGTATTTGAGCTGCAGCTACCAATTGGGATCGTAGGGTCAAGTGATAGCCTACGCTCCATCAATTGAATTTCATGCATCAACGCGGATTCTGCCCTGCTTAAAAAGGTATCAAGGGTACCTACAACCCCACCACCCAACTTCCGTTTACTCATATTTGCAAATCCGTGGCCTACCAAAGTACACAATTATAGCTTATCAACAATACCCCAACAGAATAAAGTGTATGAAGTACAGGCTTACAGTTCAATTGACAATGGTGTGGCCCAGCCCGGCCTCCTCTGGGCTCTGACGGGCACCGGCGGGCCCGCCCTTGGCCCGGGCTACGCCCAGGCACGCCCGCGCGTGTCCCACGCTGCGGGAGCTAACGCCCGCCTTTTGAAGCGCCTCCTGGCGCTTCCTACTTGCGTGGGTGGCCGTGCACCACAGAGGGGATTCTGGGTGTTGCGGTTCCCCTCGGTGCGGCAAGGATGGAATCAAGGACGCCACAACAGCGGGAGCAGGCAGAAGGATCGTTGCGGTCTCCCTGGACCGTTGGAGGAGACAGGACAAAGGTCAGTTTAGCAGTACTAGCGGGACCCGAAAACGGGAGCCCACGGCCACCTATTGAAGCGCCTCCTGGCGCTTCCTACTTGCCTGGGTAGCCGTGTGACACAGAGGGGATTCTGGGTGTTGTGGTTCCCCTCAGTGCGGCAAGGATGGAACCAAGGACACACAACAACGGGTGCAGGCAGAAGGATTGTTGCGGTTTCCCTGGACCGTTAGCAGAGCAGACAGGACAAAGGTCAGTTTAGCAGTACTAGCTGGACTAGTTTTTCTGTCAATACCACATCAAAGCTGACACCCATGTTTAGTTACCTCTATTCTTAATAAGGTGAAGGCAGGGAGCCCTGGAGGCTGGTGCCTCCAATAGCTCGGTAGCACTCAAGTAACATCAGGTTGATGGGTGGCAAGTCGATAACTTTGCATTTCAATTGAACAGACCTCAGTCTGCCATAAATTCCATAGTTTTCCATGCAGACAGTCCACTTTGATTAAGAATATTGTGCATTTCTGTCAGGATTGTTTTTAATAGGGGTGATTAAATGAGCAGTAAAAGGTTCTCTCAGCACTATACAAGGCTTATGCAGTCAAAATTCTAAGAATCTATAGGATTCATTTCTCCTAAATATTAAGAAGGGAAACTAAATCTATCTTTGGTCAGCGTCTAATTTAGCTTGGGCACGATTATTCGGCCTAAATATAATAACGGGCATTGATGCCTTAAAAACAAAGAAGTAAGATTGGTTATGTACTTGTAACATGTGTTATCGATGTAACTATCCAGGGATGTGTCTCAACAGTGTTTTGTAAAACCATTTAGCCCAACTGAAAACAATCCCAATTTTAGGATGTAAGGTAATAAATTAATGACTGCTGATTTTAATATTAAATTAAAACTATTGGGGAAAATAAAGAGTTAAACAAAATAAAAGTGCACCTCAGGACATAGGATAATTTTTTTCCACCACCTCAAATCATAAAAGGAATATTTAAAACCAACAATTAAAAAAGATAGATTACAAGGAAGCCACTCAATTTGCAAAACCAGCCCTGCAGTGCAAAAATAAAGCTGTTAACTCAATGGGCACATTGAGCATAGTTATGTATTAGAATACTTCGATTGATAATGTACCGCCTTATACATGGGCTATTGTAGTTGAACACATAAATACTGTTATATTTTAACTCTTTCATATTCAACAGTCTCTTAGCAACTTCCAAGAACGTAAATATTTTAAATGTCTGTTGCATGTTACCACGTCTTATTCAGCTAATCATTGCCTCTACACAGACCCCAGTTTAGTCGGTCACAGAGCCATTTCTTACTTTAACAAAAGAGAGCAAGACATAAAATGAGCAGAGCTAACTTCTGCTTGTAGTTTAGATAATCTGCATATTTTTACTGTGAGCGTCTTACCCAAATGCGGCACAAAATCCATTATTGGGATTATTAACCTTCATTTAAATCTTGCCGGAAAGCTTGCGGCTTGATATGGTGGTTTCTGAAGCTGCACATGTAAATTTGAAACTACATCAAACATGAATCCTTTTCCGAATTCAACTTTTTCCTCTGTGCACAAGATTGTTTCAACAAAGAATTTACAACAGATTTTAACGAAATCATTTTAGTGTCCTGTATGTAAAGTGGAGTGCAGGAGCTGGTCTTACATAACATTTTTTTTTTTTTTAGACTTTTAGCAATTTACCCATTAAACAGTATTTCATTTGTTCATAGCTACAGGTCAATGACTCAGTTTGTGATTCTGGAACAAAGGAAGAACAGGAAACGTCTTCACATAAAGGGATGATTCTGGAGTTGTATGCAACGTTTGCAGTACAAACTGCAGAGAAAAGCAAGGAATAAACTCTAAAGCACTTAATCATTTTCCATAGTGGGCGAATGAGCATTTGAATTAGGCCTGTCCATTATGAGCAATTTCGCTGCTGTTGCCAGACCAACTAAGTGAAAAACAGTTGCTTTATATTTCAATCTGCATTCCAGGTTGTATTCAAGAATCGCGAATATAGTAGCAGTGTACAAGCGTAGCACAGCAGAAATATGCCAAATACATTCTTCAAAAGTAGTGTCTCTGCTGCTCTTTTTATGATTCTATTTTGTAGAAAATCTGAATTTTCTGCACGCTCACCTCAGATGTTTTCATTTTTACTTGACCTTACTTTTTGCTAGCGCTCTACCCCTACTAACCAGGAGTTAAGTCTCTGAGTCCCCTCCCACACATGGTTAGATTGGCTTAATCTTGCTGACAAGTCCCAGTATGTGGTGTAGAAAATGCACCCAGAGCCTGGAAGTTTAATACCACCTGTAAACTACACTATTGAGCCATCCTCAAAACATTACTTCAAGCCTATGTTGTAGCTGGACCGCTGCAGTGTAAAACCTGCAGTGAACCTGTCAAAATATCCCTTTTTGACAGGCAAAGAAGACTTTTAAATAGGTCATTTTTATGAAGGTCTTGTAGTCAACAACCTATGATGCATGATATTTACAAGTGGGACATGTAGAAAATTAATGTCACCATGACCCTACAGTGAAGGGCACTAAAAGCTATTTTCACTGGCCTGATTGTCCTCTACAAAAAACTAGAGTACAGATTAGAATATTAATATTTCTAAATCGGGTTTGGGACTAGCTAGAAAAATAATGAAACCACCATTTTAAGTTATTAAAAATCTGACTTCACCATTGACTTGGATTTTTAATAAGTATTAATGAAAAGTTACCTTCAACCTGCCTGATGCTCCTGTAGGCTAATCAGTATTAGCCCACCAGCAGCTGCTCAGCTTAGCCTTTCAGGAGGTGTGATATTCCTTCTAGGGGCTACACAAAAGTCCACTTTGATTGATAAGTCCACCTGAATGGGCAAGGATGACTCCCCTTAGCTCAGATGGACAGTCGGGTGAGGGCTGCTGCCCCTCCTGATGGCACAACAGTGTCAAACCATGCATAGAAGGCCTGTCTAAGGCATATGTAAAACTTCTGTGCAGTTGAAAGGGATTAACAAGCATTTGCAATGCAATAGGTCTCGCATTTACGAGACTTTGAGCTATTGGCATTGTAAATGACAATGCCTTTTATTTATGTGTTGGTTTTCAAAACAAATAAATAAAAGGTATTGTCATTTTGAATACCAATAGCTTAAACTCTAGCAAATACGAGACCTACTGCATTGCAATTTCTTGTTTGAAGAGGAAAAGTGCCATCTACACCCTGCAGAAGTGAAAGTGCCCGTTCTGCGCATGCACCCCAGGGGCTGTCAAACCACATGTGCTGTTTTCACATTAAAAAGCCAATTTTGGGACATACTGCCCATTAAAATGGATTAGTGTGCTCTGGCTCTCATTTCCTCACTCAGGACGTCGGCAGACTGGTTGTTATAGAGTGATGCCACAAGACGTGACCTTATGACAGTGCATGAAGGTGCGTCCGCGTCACTCCCCCATTCACTTCCAACCGAAATCTCAGTTATAGAAAGCTGCATGACAGCTATGGTAAATATTAGAGACCCCGAGTGAGAAGCAAAATGACATCACTGTAGACCCACATGAGAGGCATCTCCATGCCACAATATTACATACCCACCCACGAACAACGTGGACACACCGTTACCTACTACATAGCTAGCATGATCATTAATACACAGGGTGATTAACTTTTACAAGTCCCAACTAGGCATGTGTTAATATACGAGTATAACCTATCCTAACATTTGGCAGGCACTTTTACTTTAAATCTGATAGAGCTGATAGTTTGAGCAGGGGTCAACCTTAACTCCTATAAATCAGTCTCTACCCTTGCTTGTACATTAAAGTACATTAATCAAACAGAATGTAACAACGAGCTTTGCTGAAAATGCTAGTGTGAAAAACGTTCTGAAGAAGGTTGCTATTAACGTACTGTTGGTGCTTATCCATACAAAACATAAGTGTCCTTACAATGTGTAGAAATAAAAGGTTTGCAAGAGGGCAAATATATACCAATGTGCTAGCCCTTCAAAGATTTCAATGATTAGCAATTACTTTTGGTTTACGCAACCCCGCTGTGTGACCATATATTAGAGGCACTTTCCCTACAGGAGGTTAAACTGGCAGAGCTGTACCTTGGGGTGGGAACGGCGGGAGGGCTCCGCAGATCGTCAAAGTTAGGTGCAGCGGTATCAGGCTCCCATCTTACGACCTCCCGGGTGCAGGCTCGGTATACTCCAAACGCCATCTTGGTACACGGTTGCGGAGGAGCGTTTCGTCTCATACACTGAAAAGTATATTTTGCTGTTCCCTTTGAAAGAATAATGCCTCAATGCCATGTTTTGCAAGCTGGCATTTACGGCTGTATGGTAGCTTTCTACAGGGGTCTTAATATACTTCAACCCAGGGTACACGGAAGTCGATAAGTGCTTCTGCTGCAATTTCACTACCACTCTAGAACTCATTGCTAATGACCAATATTACACTACTAAAGCAATTCCTGCATCAAGCTAAAAATGAGTGATGTTTTACAGCTAGGAACTAAGGTCTGCAAGTATGTTTATGGTAATATCCCCCCATTGGCCAAGAAACTTTACATTCAGTTTAGACACGGCTCACTACCACTAAGGGCTTTCACCCATAGATGGTCTAATGCGCCTTGTCTCACGAGCTCTTGTCCAAAATGTATTGATACTTGTGAGTCAGAGTTGCATGTTGTCCTTTTTTGCCCTCTCTACGCCACGGCAAGAAAAAAATTGATTATTCAACTCTGTAAGTCCAGGGGCCTTAGGGACCATCAGGAGGTGTTTAGAATCCTCAAATAGGACACCACCCCTATGATAGTTTTTGCAACGGCTAGATTCCTCCTTTCCATGTGGTTCTCTAGGTGTAAAAAATTACTAAATGTGAGGTATTAATTTGTCTGCAATGATGATCTTCTTGGGATGTAGCAAAAGCATGTTTAGATATGTGACTATTTAAGGATTGAATATTGTTCTATTTCGTCCTTACTAATAATGCTTGCAATTGTGTTTTAATGGGGTTTTAATTCTAAAATAAGGTGTTTATGATGGATTATATCTAATGCAATTGATTTGAATCATTTTTATTGTAAATAGTTATTTATGTCTTTTTGTGGCATTATACCGAAATAAAAGCTTTTTGACTGACTGACTGGTAATATCACTCAAAGTGTTCCAACTTAGTCCTGGAAACACATTGGCTCACTTCAAAGATAGAAATGTCACATATATGCAGAAAGGAAACTTTGCAGCCCTCTACGATGTAGTCTAAATAAAATGTATCCAGAAACTTCATCAATACAATTAACAGTGTCACGTGCTTAGGGCACATGTGTGTACATCTCACAGACTTCCCTCTAGATATCTACTGGGACAACCACGTAATGTAATGTCCCTCCCACTCTAGCCAGTAGGAGGAGACAAAGGCTGTTGTACTCACCGCTGGACTGCCAGACGTAAGCCGCCCCCGGTATCTGCTGGGCTGCATATCGCTCTCAGGAATAGCACAGAATGGGTTGGTAAAAAGCTAATGTGGCCTTGTCTATGTGCGCTTTGTTGATTGTAGAGGAGCCAGCGTTCTTGTCTTTAGTTCCAGCCCCTCCCCGTTGCTGCCTTTGCTATCCTGGTAACGGCCGCCTGTTGCACTTGCTTCCGGTATAGTCCTGGGGATTCCTATCCTCTTTCTGAAGCTGTGTTTGCTAGTACCGCTTCAAGGTATACACGCATGCTTAACGTCGTCCTACAAATCGTCCGGTGCATTATCCGCCCATGGTACTGCACTATTAAGGCTGCGTTGACGGCGGTTGCTGTGTGCATGAGAGAGGAGACGCGCCCAGGCAGCAACAAGGACCGGTGAGAGGGTGGCTGAAAGACTGCACAGAGCGCGATGTTAACGCTGCTGTATGCATGCGAGTGCTGGAGCGGGTAATTCAAAAAAATTTGTATACCCTCCCCATTTTGCATGTTTATGCTAATTAAATTAATTACTTAATTATAATCGAACTAATGGATTGAAGTGGAAATTATTAATCAATCTTATTAATAACTGAAATACACGTGGGATTGCTTTGCATGACTTTATTAATTCGTAAACTAAATTATGTATGCATACTAATGATAGACAATTAGAATATTGCATGATATATGTTGCTTTTGTGATGTATTTGTGATTTGTGCTTTATTTAGTAAGTATAAACCGCTTGAGTGTTGCTTATTGCTAGATAAATACATACACATATGGGTATTAGCGAGGGAATAACACCTTATTAGTTATTTCTATGTATTAATTGCGTTTTGTGTTTCTTTTGCTTAAGTTGACCATTTGGGCCTGCCACAAAATGGCTGCCTCCGGTACCTAACTTGACTGTCGACGCTACACTAGGTTTTGGGTGAAGTGCGCCTGCGCTAACGCCAGCTACAGTGGCCTCGTCATGACCCTAACCAGACTGTACCCACCAAGGTCGCCCTGGGAAGCAAGCCAGCTTTTCGAAAGAACAATAACACGCCTCTTAAAACCGGGACAAGCAAGACAGACTGTTCGCTGTTCTCGGGAAAGACAGGATTCTGTATGAATGTACTACATTTTTCTTGTGTGAACGTGCGTGAATGTAAAGGCATTCAGGTTAATTGCGAAACTGGGTTTATTTCTCAGGAACATTGGGTCTCCAAATATGTGTCTTAAATACTAGAGAAACAATTAGCTAATGCTTGTTAGAAGGGTGAAGTAGAGGGATGTGTTACTTTATCAACGGAAGTAACGATTCCGTATTAGGGCAGAGGTAAGCGCTGCTCTCGGGAAAGACGGAATTCTCACGAGAAAGGTCTTTTGCTGTACTTTGGTTAGCGAAGCGGACAATGGAGACGTTTCTATGTTGTTACTAACAGAAGTGTAGAAATTGAAATAAAAACTTACTGAGCAGATTTGTAAAGGAGGGGTAGACAAGAGCTGCCGCAGCGGCTGCTGACGTCAGAACGACCGCGCTGGGATTGGACAGTCGGTCAGAACTGTGAAACGCTCCGGATTGGTGCGTTAGTGTACGCCGTGCTAGGAGTGGAGAAATACAGGGTGACATAGACGCTCCTTAGTGGTGCGTTAGTGTGAGTCGCGCTGGGATTTGAGGATTGTGACAGTGACGTAGACGCTCTGAATTGGTGCGTTAGTGTGAGTCGCGCTGTGATTGGATAGAATAACGGTACAGTTGTAAAGAGAGATTAGTGATACACGAAAGACAAGAAAATGTATTACGATCCACCAGAAAAGGAGAAAAAGTCATGGTTCGGAAGAATCAAGAAGTGGTTTAAGAAGGACAAACTGGTCAAAACTAGGGAAGGACAGTTACTTCCTCCACCAAAAACCCCCGCATCCTTTATGATTGCGAAATATGGGTATCATACTTGTATTTGGTTAGACAATTGGGTGAGATACACAAAAGAGGACGTAGTATTAGCTTTTCCAGAACATGGTTCATTTAATTTGGCTGTTTTGAGAAATTTGAGAGAGAAAATGATGAATTTAGAACCAAGACCTAGACGACACAGTTTGAGGCTTTGACGGAATGGGAAGACGAAATGCATGAATGAGAGAGACAAAGAAATGGTAGAGGATATAGGTACCTGTTTGGCAGATCAAATGGACATGAAACGCATAATGATCGAATGAGAAGATGGCGGGATGCGAGTATGACTGAGGGTTAGTTTCCCGTAAGAACTGCAGGAGAGAATGAAGGACGAAAGTGCGTAGAAAAGAGGCATAATGTGGAGTTGAGAGGGTATGGAGTGAATGAGTCTGAGGATGATGTTCTTGATGATATGTTCTATAAGAATCCACCACCTTATCAACCAGAACATGAAATATTAACTCCAAGTGCCCCAATGAAAGAAACAGTACGAATTATAAAAATCGGAACCAGAGTTCTAAAGTTTGGGTAAAAACAATGCCATTAGAGAGATAGAAAAGAGGTCAGAAGAGAAAACAGATGGAGAAAATTCTGCAGAATTAGCAAAAACGACCCTAGAATTAACTTAGAAAATAAGATAATTGACTAAGAATCTAAAAGCGGTAACTGTTCCAGAAACGATAGGTCCAGTAATGCCTATTTTTGACAAACAAAAAGACACTGAGCATTGTTTGACAGTCCCTTATAAAAGTAATAAACCGGTTGAACAACCAAGAGTAAGTCAGAATGAGAATCCATGGAGACAGACTATGAGTATAGTTGAACCGAATTTTTCAAATAACTCGTTTGTAGGTCAGAACTGTGCAGAGAGACGTATGTCAATGATAGAGACAATGTCAGAAACACAAAAAGATTTTGGACAAGGAAATGTAGAGAAGCCCGTAGGACCATCGACAGAGGAGTTAAGTGAATGGTTAAGAAGCTTGCAGAGAAAAGAAAGAATCCCAATCAATTGATGTGGCCAAGTTACGAATGGTATTGGAAGAATTAATAGTAGGGACTATCCCAACAGAAAAATTGAAAACTTATCAGGATGAAAAATTGCTATTTTTGTGCAAAAGTGTGACCTGGAGAGCGAAAAACTTACATGAAAGGTTAGAAGAAGTGGCAAATGAGATGGGTATTGATATTGAAAAAGTAAAAGCCTTACAGAAACCATATCGAGTAGATTTCACCGAAAAAGATATTGAAAACATGAACACCACTGGACGAATAGGTCAGATTAAGGACATAATAATTTATTGAGGAAATGGGGAGATGTGGATAAATGGAGAAGCAGGTGGTATAGAAAACGTGATGATGCCTCAGATAAGACATTTTCAGCATTTCCTGTAAGAGAAAAGGAAAAGGTAGTGACAGAATGCCCTATGAGAGAGATTCCAGGAGGAGGATATGAACATGTCCCATGGACGAGACAGGATATTTTGTCTTTTACGAATGATTTCCCTCGACTGCGCGAGAAGCCCGTCGAGTGGTATAGGCAGGTAGACAGATTTGTAAAATTGTCTAAAGTACTATGGTTTGATTTGAATAGTCTATTTGACATAATTGTACCAGCATATTTATGGACAGAGTGCAAGCTCATGATAAATTGGCCAACCCAGGAATATCCTAGGGATCCTAAAACAGGAGCTCCAGACCCAGAGGTAATGAAGAAATATGAACAGGTTATGGTATTTTTGAAAAACAAAGTGCCCCCTGAAGAGACAGATTGGGTAAAAATTGATCGAACACATCAAGAAAGTAAAGAGTCAGTACATGCATATTATGAGAGGCTAATACTAGCTTTTAAGCAGTTTAGCGGAGATGAGAATCTGAGTGAAAAGGATTGGAGTCATTTTGCATACAGATTTGTATATGGTTTACGTCCAGAAATTGGTGAAATGATTAAACAGCATACGGTAGATTGGCAAAACAAGAAAATAGACGAAGTATTGAGACATGCTAAATATTTCAGTGATGAAATTGAAGCAAAACAGCGGAAATTAAAAGAGAAGGCAATGTGGGCACAGGTAAAAGTAGCAGAGAGACAAGAAGCACAATTAGAGGAACAAGCAGGGTCAAAGCCGAAATTTAATCCTGGGAAAAATAAAGGGAATATTGAGGAAGCTATAAACGAAATTTCCGTGTCATAATTGCGGTAGGATAGGGCATTGGAAATCTGAGTGTAAATTTCCCCCAAGTACTAACAATGAAAATCCATCATTGAACCCACAGGTGCAGCATGAGGTGAGTGGTCAACTGCAGCAACAGCAGCAAGTTGTTACCCCACAGAATCAGGTGCCAAAACCGCCTTTTCCACAGAGCAGAAACTCACAGAAGTATAGTAGTGAATCGGGATTCTACAATGAAGAACAGATAAATAAGCTGCCACGCGCTAGCGCGGTTTCGCAGTATTGGCTGCAACGCGATGAAAGTGACTCAGAAGAAAGCTATTGACGGTGCTGAAGGGAGGAAGGAGAGTGCGTACTTGGCGCAACTCTAGAAGTAGACCAGACAGGACCATTTGTAGATGGGAAGGTTAATGATGAAAATATTACTTTCCTAGTGGATACTGGTGCTACTCGATCAGCTGTTAGATCAGCTGATATTAAGAATCTTCCTCTCTCGGATGAAACGATCCAAGTAGTTGGTGTGTCCAACAGACAGATCAAAACATATCTTACAGAACCAGTGAAAGTTAGCATATGAAAATTCTCAGAAATGCACCGCTTTGTTGTGTGCGACACCAGTCCTGTGAATTCATTAGGTAGGGACCTGTTGTGCAAAATGAATTGCACTATATTTTGTACTCCGGATGGAATAGCCTTTGAAACACCGGATGATGATGTACTGTATAAGATGACCATAGCTAACAGAGAAAATGAGGTTACTGAAACATATGCTGTATTCAACCCTGATGAATTACCTAATGAATTGAAACAGTCTGTAAAAGCGGAAGTTTGGGATTTCACTGGAGAAGATGTAGGACTAATGAGAAATGTAGATCCAATAAAAATAACAGTAAAGGAAGGAGTAACATACCCAAATGTCCCGCAATATACATTGACACCTGAGATAATTGAAGGAGTAACTCCTGTAATAGAGAAAATGATCAGGCAAGGAATTTTGAGAGAACTAATGAGTAGTCCATGTAATTCACCAATAATGGGACTGAAAAAGCCTAATGGGAAATTCAGGATAGTGCAAGATCTGAGAAAGGTGAATAAAATTGTGGTATCATGCTGCCCCATTGTACCAAATCCATCAGTGATCTTATATCAGATTCCCCATGATGCAGAATGGTATACAGTGATTGATCTGTGTCATGCTTTCTTTTCCATCCCATTGCACCACGACAGTCAGAAAATGTTTGCGTTTCATTTTGGCAAATGTATTTTGGCATGGTGCCGAATCCCACAGGGGTATACAGAAAGCCCCTCAATATTTAATCAGTTATTGAAGAAGTCTTTGGAGAGTCTAGAAATGCCTGAAAATTCAGTATTAGTTCAATACATTGACGACCTTTTGGTGGCGTCAAAAACACGTGAAGCTTGTGAGGTAGACACGATAGCCTTGCTAAATCATTTGGCAGGTGGAGGACTTAAAGTGTCACCATCAAAGTTACAGTTTTGCAAAAAGGAAGTACAGTACTTAGGACATAACATTGAGAAAGGACTAAGAAGAATAACAATAGACAGAATCAGAATTATAAAAGGAATTAGAGCTCCCATGACTCAAAGAGAGGTGAGAATGTTCTTGGGAATGGTTGGATACTGTCGTCAGTGGATCAGCAATTTCTCTTTGATTGCAAAACCTTTGGTACGACTGACGAGAAGTGATGTGAGAGATCCCATTGAGTTGAACAAGGAGGAATTGGCAGCATTTAGAAAATTGAGAGATGGTTTGTGTGAAGCACCTGCATTAGGTATGCCTGACTATGAGAAATAATTTGAGTTGTATTGCAGTGAGAGAAATGGATGTGCACTCTCTGTGTTAATATAGAAGCATGGAAAATTGAGGAGACCAATTGCATATTTTTCATCAATGCTTGATCCAGTAGCTGTAGCTTTTCCTGGATGTTTGAAAGCGGTAGCTGCAACTTGCCGAAGTTTGGAGCAGAGTGAAGGAATTGTGATGGGATATTCATTGAAAGTGTTTGTACTTCATGATGTAGCGATCCTGTTAACAAGGAGTCGTACTCAGTATATGACACACAGTCGGCTGACTAAGTATAAAAAGGTCATATTAGGCGCAACTAATGTGAGTCTTGCAAGATGTTTGAATATGAATCCTGCAACATTGTTGCCTGATGCTGAGAATGTGGAAGTAAGAGATGAAGCAGATCATGATTGTTTGGATGTACTTGATTTTTGTACAAAACCACGACCGGATATAAAAGATGTACCTTTGCCAGAAAGTGATTTTGTGATGTACGTTGATGAGTCATGTTTGAGAACAGATGAAGGAGTGCTGAGTGCAGCGTATGCAGTGTGCACAGTCGCAGCAGTAATAGAAGCATCCTATCTGAAAGGAGTAAAATCGGCCCAAGTAGCAGAGCTTGTGGCTTTGACTAGAGCATGCAAGATTGGGAAAAGTTTGAGAGTGACTGTGATAACTGACAGCCAGTATGGCTTTGGAGTTGTCCACGACTTTGGCCAACTATGGCTACAAAGAGGTTTCCTGACCTCGAGTGGAACTCCTATTAAGAATGCTGAAGTGGTTGGAAAGTTGCTTGAGGCAATACAGCTGCCTAGACAACTGGCTGTTGTAAAATGTGCTGCTCATAGTCAAGGTGGTGATTATATCGCCACAGGAAACAGATATGCCAATGACATGGCACAGTATTGTGCACGTAATCAGAATTCGGTCAATCGGGCTAAGGAAAGAGAAAGGTCTTCTTGCTCATTGATGTTTAGTAACATTGTAGGAACTTGGGAAGAGGTAAGACGGTTGCAAGAAGAGGCAGGAGATGAGGAAATGAAACAGTGGGTAAAAGCAGGATGTGCCCCAAGAGAGAAGGATCATGTGTGGGTCTATCGAGATGGAAGACCAGTTATGCCTGATAGCCTGATGTCTACCATGGCACGGATGTATCATGGCCAGGGACACATAGGGAGAGACGCCATGATCAGGTCATTTAAGCAGACCTGGTACAATGCAAAATTCAGACTTGTAGCAGAACGTCTTTGTCAAAGATGCCTAATATGTCAGCAATACAATCCTGGGAGAAAGACAGTAGTGAGTCTTGGAACAATAGGTCGAGAAGGAGGGCCTTTCACCAGAATGCAAGTAGATTGCATTGAGATGCCTCCCTGTAACAGACTGAGGTATGTTTTGGTTGTGGTCTGCCTATTCTCTAGGTGGGTGGAAGCCTTTCCAACAAGGAGGAATGATGGGATGACAGTAGCCAAGCTACTGCTGAGAGAGTTCATCCCTAGGTTCGGGTTCCCAGTGACAATTGAATCAGACAGAGGAGGACATTTTCATAATGAGATTGTAAAATTAATTTGTGAAGCATTGAATGTACAACAGAAACTACATTGTGCCTACCGACCAGAGGCTTCTGGTGTGGTTGAACAGATGAATGGCACTATCAAAAATAGAATAGGGAAAATGTGTTTAGCCACAAGTATGAAATGGCCTGATGTCTTGCCTCTAGTACTCATGACTATTAGATCAATTCCAGACAGAACTACAGGATTAAGTCCTCATGAAATAATCATGGGACGAGCCATGAGACACGTATTTATACCAGTCAACAAGCTGATGACTATAACTGATGACATGGTGTTGGAATACTGTAAAAGCCTGGCTGACGCAGTTCATTCTGTGTTTCATCAGGTTGGAGCGGATGCCACCACACTTGAAAAGAAGCCAGCCCATGATCTGGGCCCAGGTGACTGGGTAAGGATAAAAGGTCCACAGAAGAAGAAATTGTTTGGTTCCAAGGTGGGGAAAACCAAGACAAGTCATTCTGACCACGACAACAGCTGTGAAGTGTGCAGGACTGAAAAACTGGATCCATGCAAGTCACACATTGAGAATTTCAAATCCAGTGGACAGCACAGAAAAGGAATATTTTGATGAATCAGAATCAAGTACTGAGTCAGATGACGAAGAGTCAAAAACACGAGAAAACTCTGAAAGGGGGGAAACAGAACCAAGTCCAACTTTAGTCCCCAGAAGTAGCTCTCTGAGAAGAAGATTGCAGATTTCTGAATCCAGCGATTCTGGAAACGAACAAGAAACGCAAGGTTCTAGAAAAGAACACAGAAAGAAAAGAGGGAAAAATACTGAAGAAACAATAAAAGAAATTTGTGAAAAGGAAGTACCAGATGAGAGACAGAGAAATTCCACAGGAAATAACAAATTTAAATGAACAAGGGACAGGTACAGAGAGAGAGGGACAGATTTCTGCGGAAGACCCCCGAGGAGGTGTAGGGAACTGCAACATCCAGTTGGGTGAAGGGACAAGTAGCCAGCAGGAAGATTGCGTGTCGGAGACCCGAGGAGGGACAGAAGTAGGGAAAACAAAACAAGTGGTGGAAGAGGAAATTGTTGAAAAGACAAAGCAAGTTGAGACAGAGTCTGAAGAGAGTGAAAATGAAATACCTGAAGGTCGAGTTCTAAGAAAGAGCTTGGAGGAATGAAAAGAACGACAAAGGAAGTAAAGTAAAAAGAGTTGCAAAGGATGACATTTGGCCCAATAAAATAAAGAAATTGAGATATCGACTGAAACAAGTGAATTCACCAAGAGCTGAACAGGTGAATGAAGTAACAAGTCAAGAAAAATCAAAAGAAGACGAAACAACTGAGAATAAAGAAAGTAAAAGAACAAGGAAACATAACCAGAAGTATAAGTCACCAGAATGGACGTACGTGGTTCTGCCTGAAAAGGGAGAAGGGGCAGATAGTCAAGGAAATCCAGAGGAGGCTGTACTGAAAGTGGTTGAAGAAGAGGAAGAATCGGAAATCCTGAGAGTTCTCTTGTCCGACATTGGAGAAGAAGAAACGGAAGTTCAGGAAATTCTGTATTTGGATGACGAGAGGAAAGTGAAGAACGATGAGATGCCAAACTGAATAGATCAAGAAAGCTGTTGATGAAGAAAATAAGAAATTAAGTCAAAGATAGATACTGGTAGAACCAAATAGGTGTTTGAGCCTTAGGTTAGAAAACTAGTTGTGAAGTGAAAGAGGCTAAGTCAAAAGACACGGTCCATTTTTAACAAAGATGGCTAACATAGATAGTAGCAAAGGTAGATGTACATTCATGAAAAGATGGAGTAAAATGTGTTGTTGTTGTAGAGGATTATTAATGCTTTTATGGAGCATCCTTGCTCTTCTGATTTCTTTTAAAGTCACTATAGATACATTAGAAGGACATAGTGAGAACAAAACTAATATAGGGAAGATTCAAAAGGTAGTTCCAACTAGAATAGATAACAATTATTTACATAAAGACAGGTCAATAACAGATTTTTCTAATAATGTGTTTTCAAAATTATTGTATGAATATGTAAAGACAATGGATGTAAGGGACTGCTACGTATGCATGCAGTTACCTGCCTCTGTTTCTGAAGGAGTGACTTATCATCACCTCCCAGCAACGTATGGAATAACATGTAGTGTAATAGCTAGTTTATTTTATCAGACAGGAAAATTAGAATATTATTTTTCAGATGTAGATAACATTTTTGCGCAAGTGCCTGCCTTTAACAAACTAAACAAGGTAAAACCTGCTAGGGTATTAGGTGAATTTTTCTTAGAAGCTAAAGAACTAACATTAGAATATATTTTTAGAAACAATTTGACTTGCAGTTTGAAGAAAGAGGAAAAGAGATTTTTAGACATGGTTGAAGAAAGGAGACTGAAAATGCAAAGAAAGGTAGCAGAAGGGAAAGTGGAGAAAACAGTCTGGGATGTAGAAAGATAAAAACACTTGAGAGGAGAAGCTAGTCCAAATATAGCTTTAGATTTGCCTCAGAAAGGGAGATGTTGTATTGGAAGGAATCAAACTGTGTATGATAATTACTTTCTAGGTAATAGTGAGTGCCATGATACATACCGAATCATGGGTGGATGGGGATTTAAAGGCGGAAAAAATCCAGTCTTTCCTGGATTATATTTTATTTGTGGGAACAGGGCATATTATTGTTTGCCAGACCATTGGTATGGCACATGTTACATAGGCCTGGTTTTTCCGAAAATTTTTCATATGGATAGAGGAGAAGATGGTGTACATAGTTTAGGTAATCATTTAGTGCGTAGTAAGAGAGAATCTTGGACAGAAATTGTAGGTGACATTTTTGGAGCATTGATACCAGCAGTGGGAATATCTCTGAATGCAAACAAAATTAGAAGACTTTCAACAGTAGTGGATCGCTTGTCAACAAGCACTGCTGGAGGATTTTTATTGGTAGACACTGAAATGGTTGCCATGAAAAATCGACTTGCCCTAGATATATTATTGGCAAAAGAGGGTGGAGTCTGTGGAATGCTGAAAGTTCAACATTGTTGTACTTACATTCCTGACGAAAGCAAAGATCTGAAAATTTATATTAGGAATATTAATGAATTGCATGATGAAATCGTACCACTGGAGGTTGAAGGTGTTTGGGAAAAGATCGGAAAGAAAATAGCTGCTATTAAGAATTTCCTAGTAAAGCTTGGTAGTACATTTATAGGTAAAATATTGTTTCCATTAACATGTGTGATTTTTATAATATTAGTGATAAGATTAGGTTGTATTTGTTGTAGAAATAATAAAAACAAGAAAAGAGTAAAAAGCGAAAAATTAAGAAGAAAAGACAAGAAACAAGAAAGGGAATTTGAGGAGATAGAATTGGAGGAGTGGAAGGAGAGTATGTATGAATCAGCAAAAAGAGGAGACGTGGGTGAGACTGAATTATGATTAAGAGCAAGAAAAAATTTAAGATTCCGTAAAAGACAGAACAAACTTTTTGGTTGGTATGGTGATAAAATCACATGTAAACAACAAGAGAGGAAGGGAACAACACGGCTACTCCCCTCAAGGGAATATATTCATAACAACAAAGTCAGTGTGATGTAAACAAAGCACTTTGCATCAAGGGAGCATGGGTCTACAGGCTCAGAACAAACATGTATGTTGTTAAGAGGAACATAGACCTACAAAGATAATACAAGTTATGTATAAAGCCCTCACTCACCAACCTGGTTGGTGACATGCTTCATCATCGGGCTCCACTGGGTATGGCCGAATGCCATCCCAGTGTGCTGCAACGCCAGGTTACTGCGGATCGGGGTTCATGTGAGGTGACAGTGAATTTAAAAACTTCCAATTGAGTCAAAAAGATAATTTATTAGTTTTGCTAATCGGAAATATTAAAAATGAGTGAGGGTCAAAAAATAGAAGACCTGTTTCACTCAATGGCGGTCAACATGTTTCTGCCTAAATGAATGTTCAGCAGGCTTTCGTCAGGACCAGAGTGGGGGTGCAGAGTCCCGGTGGTGTGAGCGCGCTAGGGTTCACCCTGCCGTGGACTACTGTGTGAAAAATATATATACAGTGAAAAAGTCCGCCAAATATTATTGTGGTGGAGAGAAACAAGTTTATTCTGGAGTTAGGAAGACACACAAACAAAAGACAAAACATGAAAGAGTTGTAAATGTTGATGGTCAACTCGTAATCAAACGCTGTAGAGTCAGGCGAAAGACTTTGTGCTCAAATGAAGAAGTGCCAATAACATATACCTCAGGTGCAGAAAATGGTGAAAACAGTGCACCTAAGACTATCCGGATATCGGTGTCAGGTAAGTCAATTACAACTTATCCTGAATAGCGTGTCTAATAATGTATATCGGAACACACGTGGATTTTAAACTCTGTGTGAGATTCTCAATTCACATATGGGCTGAGGCACGACAAAGCGTGCCCCTGTGAAAGTCATCGTAGGCTTAGAATGCAAGGAGAAAACATCTTACTAAGAGGCATATCCATTTGAAGCCTCAGGGATCCCGGGAGGGGGGGTGGGAGCAATATGGCACACCCTGCAGGAGAGAAAGAAGAGGATGACGACCTCGAGCAGGGAAACTCTAGGACCGCTTACCGTAGAGAACGGGAAAGAAGACAGAGGAGGTTACTCACGCCCTCGCTGCTCGGCACCCGTTCAGAACCTAAAGCGCACAACCTGATACTATCCAAAGGTCTATCACAGAAGCTTGGGGCCTACCAAAGATTACTGGGCATTTTCCTTGCTCCGACTGCAGCATATGTCATCTGACCTCACATACAAACACTCTGAATCTCGAACCAGGCAGGATCTGGACCCAAAGAGGGCATACCAACTGTAATACGCCCAATGTTATCTACCTAATCACTTGCCCGTGTGGTCTACGATACGTAAGGATGACCACTAGGAAAGTCAAACTCCGAATTTGCGAACACCGGAGTAATATTAGGTGCAAGCGCGTCACTACCAAATTGAGTGAGCATTTCCTGTCTGTCCAGCATATACCACAAATGACTTGAAATGGACTGTAATTGAGGAGATCACAGCACGAAAAAACATTGCGAAAATCCTTTTTGAAAAGGAACAAAGATGGGTTTACCGCTTGGGAACCAATCTTCGTGGCCTTAATGATAATATACCCTGGACCACCATACTATGATTCCTGGGTGTTAGCTTGTTAACCATACAGAATACTCACCACTTGTGATTCATCTTACTCTCCATGAGCCAGGATTGGTTCTACATTATATACATGGACTGGCTCTACATTGTATATATTTCATACACCTGCGTGTCTGATGTACCATATGTGCCTAACCCCACTTATGGAAGTCCTCATTACCTTTTACAGCAGACCCCGTATTTACGAGATATCTATTTGCTCGTTTTCTTCACTTTGCTTCTGGCCTCTTAACTACACATTAATACACAGCGTATTTGCTTCTGGCGAGGGTCCCCTTTTCCCTTTCCACGTTTCCTTTGCTGGTTCCCTACCCTGGCGATGTCTGCGATCCCTGAGTCTGGCTCCCACGCTTAATAAAGTTTTTTTCTTTAAAAACGCCGCTCATTATTTGGGACGACTTCTCCTTTACCGATGATATGATTGGCTTTACAGCCGCCATTCCAACCAATCACAGTAAAGTGGTGGCAGGGTCTGCCCAATCCCCGTGACCCTTTCTTTTACACTGCCTCCTCGGCTCACGGGACACCTTCTCTTATACGAGCCCCTCGCCATGGACTCTCACACCCTGGACCCGGTTGCAAGAGGCGCTTTAGGTTCTGAACGGGTGCCGAGCAGCGAGGGCGTGAGTAACCTCCTCTGTCTTCTTTCCCGTTCTCTACGGTAAGCGGTCCTAGAGTTTCCCTGCTCGAGGTCGTCATCCTCTTCTTTCTCTCCTGCAGGGTGTGCCATATTGCTCCCACCCACCTCCCGGGATCCCTGATGCTTCAAATGGATATGCCTCTTAGTAAGATGTTTTCTCCTTGCATTCTAAGCCTACGATGACTTTCACAGGGGCACTCTTTGTCGTGCCTCAGCCCATATGTGAATTGAGAATCTCACACAGAGTTTAAAATCCACGTGTGTTCCTATATACATTATTAGACACGCTATTCAGGATAAGTTGTAATTGACTTACCTGACACCGATATCCGGATAGTCTTAGGTGCACTGTTTTCACCATTTTCTGCACCTGAGGTATATGTTATTGGCACTTCTTCATTTGAGCACAAAGTCTTTCGCCTGACTCTACAGCGTTTGATTACGAGTTGACCATCAACATTTACAACTCTTTCATGTTTTGTCTTTTGTTTGTGTGTCTTCCTAACTCCAGAATAAACTCGTTTCTCTCCACCACAATAATATTTGGCGGACTTTTTCACTGTATATATATTTTTCACACAGTAGTCCACGGCAGGGTGAACCTTAGCGCGCTCACACCACCGGGACTCTGCACCCCCACTCTGTTCCTGACGAAAGCCTGCTGAACATTCATTTAGGCAGAAACATGTTGACCGCCATTGAGTGAAACAGGTCTTCTATTTTTTGACCCTCACTTATTTTTAATATTTCCGATTAGCAAAACTAATAAATTATCTTTTTGACTCAATTGGAAGTTTTTAAATTCACTGTCACCTCACATGAACCCCGCTCCGCAGTAACCTGGCGTTGCAGCACACTGGGATGGCATTCGGCCATACCCAGTGGAGCCCGATGATGAAGCAGGTTGGTGAGTGAGGGCTTTATACATAACTTGTATTATCATTGTAGGTCTATGTTCCTCTTACCAACATACATGTTTGTTCTGAGCCTGTAGACCCATGCTCCCTTGATGCAAAGTGCTTTGTTTACATCACACTGACTTTGTTGTTATGAATATGGTGATAAAATCACCAAAGGCGGGATTGCTGGAGCGGGTAATTCAAAAAATGTTGTATACCCTCCCCATTTTGCATGTTTATGCTAATTAAATTAATTACTTAATTATAATCGAACTAATGGATTGAAGTGGAAATTATTAATCAATCTTATTAATAACTGAAATACACGTGGGATTGCTTTGCATGACTTTATTAATTCGTAAACTAAATTATGTATGCATTTTAATGATAGACAATTAGAATATTGCATGATATATGTTGCTTTTGTGATGTGTTTGTGATTTGTGCTTTATTTAAGTAAGTATAAACCGCTTGAGTGTTGCTTATTGCTAGATAAATACATACACATATGGGTATTAGCGAGGGAATAACACTTTATTAGTTATTTCTATGTATTAATTGCGTTTTGTGTTTCTTTTGCTTAAGTTGGCCATTTGGGCCTGCCACAAAATGGCTTCCTCCGGTACCTAACTTGACTGTCGACGCTACACGAGGTTTTGGGTGAAGTGCGCCTGCGCTAACGCCAGCTACAGTGGCCTCGTCATGACCCTAACCAGACTGAACCCACCAAGGTCGCCCTGGGAAGCAAGCCAGCTTTTCGAAAAAACAATAAGACGCCTCTTAAAACCGGAACAAGCAAGATTGATGATCTAAGAGACATTATTTCGTGAGAACCCTGTCAGACGATCTTCGATTGTCCAATCAGAGGAGCTGGAAACCATTATTTGTAACATTTTGTCAATGATTTTACTATAAATTATGGTAGAATAGAGAGGTTGGTGCTGGTTCGTTTTTGGCTTTTCTCGATTTCCTGACGTTATGCTGACAGAGAGGACGGTGACGCTGCAGGACAGCTGTTTCCCTGAATCTTTGACGGACTGAATTAATGCCCAAACTCCTGATGAACTGAAATCACTAAATTTGATGGCCATAGATTTGCGAGACTACCGGATTTGACTTAGAGGAAGACAATTAGCCAGAATAGGTAAATATGATGATTGGCGACTTGAATAAACAAATGATTTAATTTGCATTAATTAGATAAAGATTGAATTGATTAACTACAGAATGAGTTGGGTTGTTTATTCATTGAAAATGTATTAATTTCAAGGTAAATTAGAGAATTGGAAGTCAACCTAAACCAGCAACTAACTGATCTATCCCGATTTATGAGAGGAATGTTAAGGGTGAAGTTCAGGGCCTAATGAGTATCAGAAGGTTGTGTAGATTTGTTGCTCATTAGGGTAAAGAGGTAATTCCTTTCATGTTAGCGTTTGGAAGATAATCGCCTCCCGAGAAACACAGATTGATGGTGAGTGAATGTTGGTGTTATGGGCCCCACCAGCGAACGTATGGATAGTGTATGTTTGTGAGATCTTGGTCTGTGACGAAGGGAGGGATTTTGTACTCCACGCTGCAGCACAAGCGTGTCTCCGAGTTGTGCTAACGCCGCTGTACGTGTGTGAGCGAGCAGGAGGTGTGATAACGCGCCACGAGCAATACGCGTGCACATCTCCTGCCCTCCGAGTTGTGCTAACGCCGCCGTACGCGTGCCCAACTCCTGTCCTCTGCACACGTGCACATGTCCTGTCCCCCTTCGGCCAAGATACCGACAATAGATCTCGCCAAGGCGAGTAGCGCATGCGCTTCATCGCTAGGCGAGACCTAAAAAGCACAATTCTTGTGTGTCACCTGTCTGTTTCCTGAATGACCCCACTTTGTATTACCAAACTTGTGTCTCATTTGTTGTTGTGTGTCTAGGGCTGCTCCCAACTGGATTTTAGTATAGACGTGGGAAGACACTAGTAAATGTCCATCATACAATCCCCTACACGCCTGAGCTCTCAGAGCCCAAGTTCAATGTGGCTGAAGACTTCGGCCATCTTGTAATTGCCCGGACACACACCATTTTATGCAGTTTGCAGTAAGGGAAACAGAACTACAAAAAAAATATATATATGTAATAAGGTCCGTCAGGGCCTGGGAAGATATACCCCATTGGTTAGGGAGTGCCTTGGAGTCACCCTGTCAGAACTCCATTCAGAGAGCCATAGGGAAGGGTGGGGTTACTAGGCAGACAGTGGTGGCTGGGGCTTTTAATCCTGCTGACATGGGGCACAACCTGCTATGAGCTCTGCACACTTTTCCAAGCACTAGATCAGGGCTTGGCTCAGTGGTCCACGGGTAGAGCAGTCCAAGGCATTTGAGGGGGAGGTAGAGTGTAAGTTTATGGGTAAACACATACCTCAATGCACTGTCCAGCAACACTATTAAGTCCGTTACTATACCAATACGGCGTGTTATGCAATAACAGGTATTTATTACACACAACAGTTCAAATCTATCCCAGTGAAATACTCAAAATAATTCCTTGAAGAGTCATTTCTAGCACTTCGGACAAGTTCACCAGAGTCCCTCCCGCCTAGACCCCTCACCTGTTCCAAAGTGTTAAAGCCATAGGATCAACCCCCTCTGCACTAGCCTTCTGTTAACAAAAATCGCAGAAAGAACCTGCAAATCTCTTAGACAGTTACCACATCAGCACATCACGCCTTTGTTCCCAAGCATTAATGAGACCTTTGCGAGGGTTCTTACTAAGGCTGCAGTAACAACGTAACACTCCCCTTCTATACTTCGGCACGTGTTCCAGTGATTGCAGCCTAGCTGGGCAAAGTTCCTTTGGTGACGCAGGAACCTTCTTGGGCGGTGAAATACCCCTTCTGCAGGAGTTGCCAGTCCAGGGGGAAGAAAGAAACCTTCCTATCGCTCATAATCCTCCTCAGAGGGAATGTCTGGCAGTAAATGACAAGTAAGCAACTCACAGGCTTTTTGTGCTTGGTGGTGCACACACAGGGACACCTATGGCGGCCTTGAAGTCAAGAGAGCACCATCTTTTGGACTGGGGGGGATTAACAGGAGTTCACTTGATTCCTTGGGTGACAGCTAAGATGAAGCACTTGGTAGTGATCCAGTCATCCAACTGCAATGGCCCCCAATTGGAGCTAACAGACAATGGTTCCAAAGATGTCCTTATGTGATAGCCCATAACGCACAGGCAAACTGCCCTTGGGGAGCTGTGACTGTCCCACAACGAATCAGTATCCAATGTACCTTCCACTTCCCATCTCGCTCACTGAGATCTTCGTCTCCGGATCCCCACTGGGCCTCCCTAGTCTCCTTCTCACAGTACACACCAGTCTTGGCAGGCACGTAAATAGATAGACTAATGCTCCAGGTTCAGGGTAAGTGTTCTTTCTTTCCTGTGCAGTGTACCCTGCCCAGCTGGGAGACCATCAGGCCTCGATACTTGGTCCTGATTGCAGTAGCTCACGTCATTGTGATCTGGACACAGTGGATAATTACATTCTTACCTATTACAGTTAAGCTTTGTTCTGAGACTTCCTAGATTTCAATTTATTTTTTGACATTTGTAATCCCGTACAAATTACATGCATAGGTCTCTGTGTTCTTTCAAATTTACACACTGCTCAAATAGTTATGTATTCAAATACTGCACCGCCATTCTCCTACAAGAGAATGACTGATGAATCCTCTTTGGATGTCTCTAATCCACATTATAGATGGCTGTCACGGGCAACGTGTTTCTTGACGTTCATGTCTTTGCATCTGTCACTGCAGCTGCAAAGCAGGAAGAATACTCACATTATAGGGAATATTTACGTATTCATTGTAATCTTCATATTTATTTGGATGTTTGCCATATACCACAAGTCTCATTAGCGGTTACTACTTGTTTGTTTTTAGATTGCCTCCATTATGTTAGGGAGTAAAGGCTAAGGCATAGCTCAATGACTTTGAATATTTGATTTAAATTTGTATTACTTTTTTGGTGTCTATTATCTTATTGGGTTACTCGGAATGGTCTTTCTTAGTGATATACCATGGATTCTTACTTACTTTTGCTTCAGCTTCCTTTATTTCCAGTGCCCAGACATTTTACACTAATGGATTATACTTCCCATTGCATTGTCTTTTGGTACAGACTCGCAACACACTGTCTTGAACCTTGATAACTATTTCAGCCTTATCATAGGCAACTGGGGCATTGTATACAAGAGCTTTATTTTCTTCTTTTGGATTATGGCCCTTTGAATAGTTTTTGTGGTTTTAAAAAAAAAAAACTCACTAAAATATATCCATTGGGGATTTTCTAACCTCTTTCTTATATTCGGTTTTTTCAGGATTTACCTTTACATAAAGTTTAACATTCTTCCAGTTGTTATTGTTGAAGATTGCATTAATCTCTTAGCATGAGCTGAAAGCCATTTTGTACTTGGCAGCCATTTTAGTTAGCTATGTGCTGGACATTTGCTGTTTCCCTCTCCCAGAGTCTTGCACATGCGCAGATGTGCTTAGCTAGTAGAGTGCACCTGTTCCTAGTATAGAACTGTCAGGCTGTTCTAATTGATGTCAGCAACTTATTACTCCTCCTACTTGTTGACTGTGCAGTTTCTGTATGACCATCTATGTGCATAACTCTTCTCATGTGTACTTGTACCGCCTTTTTCAGCCCCTGTGTGGGTATAAAAGGACCATGCTTCTTCTGTTCAGTGTGCTACTTCACTCAACACCGAAGGGTGCTGTGTGAATGTAGTTCCACCTCATGAGGTTTATTAAACTTTGTATTTTCTATTCCAGTTTCTGTGCCAACTTCTTCCTATTGGTCTGAGGACTCTGTGCAGAGAAGGGCGAACCCCTTGCACTGGTAGGCCTAGCTGAGGTCACCATCAACAAATTGGCGCCCTGGACACCGATATTGCCTTGTCCCCCTGACCCTTGATGGTTCCCTGCGACTTTTGGGATAATCGCATATAGACGTTCCTCTCCCGTGACCCCCCCCCCCGACCTATCATTACTCCTTCCTTTTAGTAGCTATTTGAAGGTCAGAAGTAGAGTCCCCCGGATGTAGCCTGACCCACGTTTTTTGCGCTTACGCCTCGCCTTTTGTTTTTATTTGTTATTTATGTTAAACCTATGTATCCTGCTTCCCTAGGACTATCCGGAGTCATGTACGGGGCTGGACCCCGGGAGTCGACTACTGCCTTAACCTCTGTATGATCCTTCCCGATTCTAGCGGCCGGCCCTGGTGGTTGTAGGCCCATGCTTGTAATTGATTTATTGTTCAATAAAATTTAAAAAATAAATAAATAAATAAATAAATAAATAAATTGGCGCCCAACTACTGGGGCTCATCGGTGACTCGGATGCCGAAAGGATTGGTCGCGACGAAGGATTGGAATCTCGCTCTGGACGCGATCGCTGCCCGATGAGACCAGAGTCTTGGCAACCACGGCGTTTTTCCTTTCTTTCTGATCTGACCATCCAGGTGGTGCCGGTCCTCGACTGAGATCTCTTCTGTTGATTCGCCGTGCAGTGACCATTTGGTCGATTTTAGAACTTGGCAGTTGGAACCTGGACACCAAGTGATTGGTAAGTGTCCTTCTGTGGCGCTTGCTGTTGGTTTTGATGCCTGGGATTGGTAAGGTAGTTTAGTAACACTTACTGTGGCTTTTGGATTTTGGAATTGGTGTTGGCCAACTTGGTTTGTTATGAGATTTATATATGGATTGCAATTTATATAGGCAGGTAATGAGGAGAATTTTCTCTATCTGAATTGATTTGAATGGCACATCGTACTAAAGGTACCTTAAGTGCTACTTTGATTATAATACTGCATATTCTGCACTATTTTTGGCATGCCTGTTTTTAGCACACTTCATAGGATGTGTTGCTTTTGTAGTGGTACTAATTTGAGACTAGATGAAGCACAACCGGCCCCCCGGAGGGGACGCCTAATAGGGATATGTATATTAAGTATGGTCTTTCTTCTATAATGTACAGCACATTATGGAATAAATACACTCGTAAGGATCCTGAGTTGCGTTGGCCTATGTATGGGTCATTTGATTTACGAAAGATTGAGTATGTGGAACAATGTATGTTTAAGCGAAAGACTAGGCAAGAGATGTTTGATTGTGTACGAATGTGGGAGAAAGAAGTGCGTGAACGAATGAAGCGTGAGCAAGCCTTGATTGAAAAAGAACAGCGAAAGAACATTTATGTGAAAGCATTAGAGCTGAAGAACAAAGCAGTTCATTGTAAGCAAATGCGTGATGGTCTTTTTGTTTTCCCCCAGGTGAATTTATGAATGTGTTGCTTTCTTGGATGTACCATTTTAAACTTGTATATAATTAGCCGGCTCCCCTAGAGGGGATACTTAACTAGGTTTAGGTATAAAAAAGTATTTCTTCTTTGGTGACTAGTACCCCGAGGAACTAAATATGTACATAGAAAGGATCCTGGTCTGTGCACTTAGTAACATTCATAAGTGGTGATCTGCAGAGCGTTTTTTTTCTTGGTGTTCTGCCAGCCAAATCTAGTGAATATGACTTACAACTAGTATTTACAAATGGTTTGGTTTAAGTACAGTCTGTGGGCTGTCTTTTGTTTCTGTCCTAAGTGTTGATCTGTGGGTTAAATGTGTGTTTAAATGTCTGTGGTTTGTCATTAGTGGTACTTGTAAATAGCGATTGCGCTCTTGGTGCAAGAATGGCTAGCCTTAAGTGCCCTGTATTATGTGTATGACACAGTTTTGAAAATGTCTGGAATGAGCTCAATGTTTTTTTTTGTCATCATTCTGTTATGCCAAATATAATTAAAATAAAATACATTTTAAAAGAATCCAGCAATGAATTATATAATATATGCTAAATAGCTGCACGCTATCATTAAATTGACAGAGTAAGACACTATACATGTGTGCAAATTGCCACAATGTTAAAGATAAAATTAGAATCCACATTTAATAGGAATAAAAAAAGCTTCAAAAAACGAAATTGCGTGTTTTGCAATAGATAAAATTAGGATACAAAATGTCACAGCATTTATCCTTCTGTATTAGGTATTAACAGGCATTCACATTATCGGAGTGAGTTGGTTGTTGCAGACCTGAATACATTACAGAACGACAGATTTGTGGAAAGGCTGACTTGAAAGGCGTGTGAATTCGACGCCTTTACGTGTCAAGCAGCTGTGTCAGCACGTGGGTATTTCTGACTCCGGCCACAGAAAACAGCTGACGTCACTACCCCTTAAGTCAGTGCAAGCACGGTGTTAAATCCTGCATTTCAGACTGCTGTTTTAAAAGTTAGAAATATAGTTTCATTATTTTTGATAAACAGAGGACAGATTGACAGTAGGGATTTCTTTTCTTAATGCCTTTTTAAATAAGGATAAGAGTGGTTTTTGATGTTAAATAATAATGACTGTCCTTTAAAAGTGGCGCAGACTTTCAAATTAGGCTTCTGTTCTTAGGGCTATGAATGAATGCGTTTAAATATGATCGGCAAGGGATGCAGCTTGCTTTTCATATGTGGACTCATCAAAATGATTGGATTTATTGAAAAAAATAAATTTATTTTGATTATATAAAAAATGTTATTTAAAATAGGTGCATTAAATTAGTTTTGTAATATTTATAATGCCCAATAATGATGCTGTGACCTCCTAGCATCCAAATTGAATATAAGCCATGCTATACAGCAATAGGGGGTCACTTACATGTGAAATGTCACTTTACCCAGGCGTACAAAACTCATTTTTATAAGGGTATACATTATATATTTCTGATGCCACATCTCTGGGATATGTAGGGGACATTCTGGGGATGACTATTATGCAAAAACATTGTAGGATATTCATTTTTAAGTGCCCCAAACATCAAAGTCGAAATTGAGTAAAATTCACTATTTAAATGAGGTTATTCCAATCAGAGCAGCTTTTAAACTGCCTCAGGCTACAGTAAATGCACATATGTAAGCATAGAATGAATAGCTGACATCTATACTGCTAGACAAGCACTCGGCACACTGCTTACAAATATAAATATGTACAAAACATCTGGCAGAAGTTATTAAGCTTATCTCTGAATTGATGGTAGACAGGAATGGAGTGGGTTTTGCTGTTGAGCTCTCAGTCTCCAGGGTCACTTTGAATTTGTAAAACTGCATGAAAACCTTGCACTCAAGATGGAACAGCTGCGAATAGGTTAAAGGACGAAGTTCTACATTTAGAAGCAGGGCTCAGCGCAACATTTGCTTTGACATTTCGACATTTGAAAGACGAAATGGCAGGGCAGGGACAGAAAGAGGTTTTGCTTGGTTTGTTTTGCAAAAGGACGTTTTTGTTCACTCATATGAACAGATTGAATAATAATGGTATAGGCCAGCTCTTATTAAGACTATGGCTCTGCCATATATGTAGCACTAATGCTTTTAGGGCTGAATTAAGGAAGCAATGGGATTTAGTTTGAATTCATGTGCCCTCGTGTCACACTTGTACATTTGCTAAAGGAATATAGCTAGCTCAATGTGCTATTTAGCTCCTCAAAGTTTGTTTATGCCCAGTTGCTACAAATTGGGGTTGATAGTGTTGACAGAATGAAACCTGTTACAGGTTTCCTACTGTCAAAAATGGTGGGGGGGGGAGGAGGCTAGCTCCTCTACAAATAAAGGGTAGGCAAATATAGGTGTTCTCTCTCTTTTTCTCAATTTCTTTTGAGCCTGTCTAAACTGTCTGTGAAATAGCCATGAGACATTTAATTGGCTATTCAGTAATATTGTTTTACACATTATTATCATTAATAAAATGAATAAACAAATTTGCTACGTTACTGCCCATCCTGTCTAATGAAATTATGAAAGGATGAGTAGTCTAGATTGCGGTTTCCTTATTTGATCTTTAAGGGGAACTAGCTGTGGGTAGTTTGTGTTCTAAAGTTCTCAGGTGATAACACCACTATTGTTTGTTATTCTCATGCTACATACAGTTTTGCAAGGGCATTGCTAGTTTTTATTAGCTAGTCTGTGTAAATAAACTGACAGTCCTTACTAGAGCTGATGTTGCATAGTTTGGATTGTGAAAAATAGAATGCAGAGAAGATGCCCATGTGATCCTTAGCAAACATTTTTGAGGAAAATATTGTTTTCTAGGAGTCTGTTTGTCACAAGATGTTCTGCTGGAGAAAATGTACCCATTATGTTGAAGTTTTTTAGTTCTTTATGTAATAGGAATCCCTGTTAAATTAGCAGTTTTAGATTTCCCTGTTGCTCCTATAACATGAGAGCATGGTCCTAAGCATACAATGTAGGTGCTTTTATTAAGAGAAATCATTTTAGAAGTGTCTGCAGTCCTGTACAAGTAATGCAAAGTCTATGAGTAAAAGTGTAGAACATTTCCTTTTTTCTTGAGGGTCTTTAGATGATTAAGATAGGAATATACAGATGTAAGGATTTGGAGTATGTCTGTATTGTTTTTATCTTTTCCTCAGAATTTAGTAAATGAACACAGACTTCCTTGGCTGCTTGGGATTGGGTGACGTATTACTCTTGTCAGTTCACCAAAGAGTTCCTTTTATACTTGCCAATAGGTCCAGGCTGTTGTTTCTTTTACTCTCACATAGATGAAAGTGGTTCTTGGGTGCCTTGCTAATATATGGGGCGTCCCTAGACTAGGAAGTATTCTGAGACTATCCTCTCTGTTGATAGATTATTTCTGTGCCTTGTCTAAAGACCTTTTGTTCTGTCCACCAATAGATATTTGCTGCCTTACAACCATTGCCAGAGGGGCGCGGACATCAGATCCAGCTTGGAGAGTCAGCACCAGTCCAGCTTGAAGTCAAAGTGAAGGTAACCAGCACAGGCATTGCTGGCAACCAGGACCTCAGTGAAGGTAGAAGGCCGGAAGCACTGGGATGTGAAGTGTGTACCCCTGCCACTGTCTTGGGCGAAAGACTGGGTCACAAATCAGAAAGGAGAAATCGTGGATCAAGTTTTTGATGCCCAGCCGAGAGTCACAGACCGACCAGGAAGGCGAGAATGTTTTTGCTTGAGGTAACCCCCTTTGAAACAAGGGTTGCTTCAGATATCCTAGCATCAGGCCTCTGAATCCTGGTCCCAAAGTGGCTGTAAAGTTTTCACCTTTGTTGGTCAAGAGATACCTGGGCACACTGAATGCAATCTATGGCCCCAACGAATGAGCATTGTGCCAGCAGAGCAATACAGGAGTTAGGGCCCATTAGGATGTCGGGCGGTGGCACCACCGCGGTGCTGGCGGTGCGGAAAAAAGCTATTTTCCGCCCGCGAGCAGCGGCCCTCACGTCTGCCATATTAGTATGGCCAAACATAGGCCATTTCCCGACCGCCGCGGTGCGACGCGCACCGCCAAAGTGCGCCCGCCACCGCGGCGGTGGGAGCCAATGGAGACTCGCCACCGTGCGGAATGACATCCACCCCGCTACACAAATTAGGATGACTCAAACAAGCAGACGCACTGCAGGGGAGACACCGCCCAACCAGAGACGGTGGAAGCTCGACAGCAGAGTCCCGGTCACAACCGCCATGGACCCAGCTCTACACATCTTTCCGGTGCTGTACCTGCTACATCACCAGGAACTCATGGACCGCCGCGGACGCCGCCGCAGGTATGCAACAACACAAACACAACACACAACACACGGGCTGACACAGGGTCCAAATCCACATCAGACACCCTAGGGGGGGGACAGGGACACATCCTCAAGGGCACCCACACATCACCAACCAAGTCACCCCTCTGCATCCTGGACACTCAGCTACCGCCACCATGCAGCAATGTCCTGGTCACGTCACCGCAGCGGCGAACACAAGCAAATACATGCGCAGAAGGTAGGGCCAGTGCCAGGCATGGGCAGGGCCCAAAGAGCACAGGGCCACACCTCCACCCACCACATACTACCATACCCCCTGAAGGCACATGCCATGTGCCCCTCCTGTGCTCCCCCATGCACAACAAGCCAGGTGAATCCACACCCTGCACCACACAACAAACAACCAGGGAGACAGCCACTGCAGGAGTGGCTGCACAGGAACACACAGCACAGTAGAACAGGGCCAGGAAAATGCACACAACACCACATACAGGGAAATAAAAATGAGGACAAGCAACAAATGAACACATACAAGGAATTAACATCCAAATGGACACAGCCTGCACAGTCACACATACATACCACAGACTGACACACACACATACACACCCCACATGCCAACAGCAATGGAGCACAACAAATAGGGAAACTAAGATGGGCTGCACACAAATGGAAAGCCATGGAGACACACAACAAGCATGTGTACAGCACATGCAGGACAAGGAACAGAGAACAACACCCTCACACCATCAAAGCACACATGGCTGGCACAGTCAGTGAGCTCCAACCACAGACTGCTCAGTGCAACAACACAGGGAGACAGCAAGGCAAACCACGTATAGGCACAAGGATGAAAGGAAGGCACTGAAATCTAAATTGTGAACAGCCACACAGTCATACAACTACTTCACAGTAGTACACCAGCAGCACTACACACAAGGCCCATCTACACACCTCAGGACTGACGATCACCAGTAAGAATCTACACACCATCATCATCATAGTCTTTATTCGAATTAAGATCAAATAAGACACAAACAAAAACACAGTTATCAAATAAGACACAAACAAAAACACAGTTATCAAATGACGCAGTCCCTAGGTAATATAAAATCTTTCCAATAAATAGATAAAAGTTTTAAGTAAGAGACATATTAAACATTGAAGCAGACAAGATGATATACATTACGCATCAGTAATAAAACAATGATAAAAATAGAGTTAATAGACATATAATGGGGATATTTGGGGCCCTACCTATGTGCCATTTCACTGCACCGGAGGGCTTTTAATCTGAGAGACCATGCCCACCCCAAGTATTTGGCTAAGACTATTGAGTGGAATGGTAAAGTGCTTGTAAGTAAGATTCTGATGGCTACGGCAGATCTCCTTGTGCCCAGTAGTTTGCATAAAGGAGAGAGCCAGTAACGTCTTGGGGTAGCATATGCAGGGCAAACAAACAAGAAGTGGGCAATAGTTTCTTCTTTAGCACCACAAACAGGGCAGGTGCATATAGTTGCACCAAACCACCCGCAAGTTAGAGCCCTAAGTGGGAGGGAGCCTGCTCTAAGTTGGAAGTAGAGTTTCCTATCACTTGGCGAAGTGATCAAATCCCAAAAAGGTTCTAAGAAAGGTGAGACCTTTGCCTCTAAAAAACGGCTGGTCATCGTGGGGGCAGAAAAGGTACCCCACACCCTGTGATTTACCTGTTCCCAATATAATGTTTTCAATAGCTTTTTGGCTGGAAACTCAGCGCCAACTGGGTGGTTCCATAGGTCTTCCAACCCCAGAGCTTTTAAAGATTCTCAAAGATTCCTTAACCACCCAATCTTGTGGAACTTGTCAACGTGGATTACGTCCATGATACCCATTGCGACTGGCCAAGTCCTTGATGGCCTTTCTACCTAGATCGTAACGCAATGGGACCATTGGCGTACTTTGTGGTAAGCCAATTATGTAACGAAAAAATTTATTTTCAACGGCTGTTAGGGGTGTTAATGAGTCAAAACCCCAGAGCTCTGCCCCATACAGGACTGAGTTTAGGGCCTTTGCCTCATATACTTGTAACACTGGTTTAACAGGTTTAGTGAGAGATTTTTTATGCTCTTTAACCAGCGCACCCGTGATCTGGGTGAATTTCAACGTGGACAATTCCAAATGTCTATTCCACCGATTATTATGGGAGACATAAATGCCCAGGTAGGGAAAGTTTGTTACCTCCTCCAGAATTTGGCCGTTCATTATGAGCTTGCCAGCTCTGTAGCTTGGGTGTGGGTTGAATGTCATAATCTTAGTCTTTGACACATTTACCTCCAAGCCATAATCTTTGCAAAAATTTTCAAAAATTGACAGAGCCCTTTGCATGCCGCATGGTGTTTTAGACACTATAAGGGTGTCGTCGGCAAACATTAGTATTGGTATAGGGGCTCCTGCCAACTTAGGAGCGTCGGTGTTAGCTTGAAGCATATAATCAACTACTCCGTTGATATACAAAGAAAAAAGTGTAGGGGCCATGGCGCATCCTTGACGCACACCTCGCTCAACAGGAAACTCGGGGGTTGTTTCCCCCGGGCCACCCCATTGTATTTTTGCGAAGTTAGGCTTGTGCAGTCTCCTAATTAGAGTCAAGAGCTCCAGGGGTAGACCGAGCTTTTCAAGGACCCTCCAGAGTTGCTCTCGAGGGACAAGGTCAAAGGCTGCTCTTAAATCCACAAAGGTGACGTAGAGACTGCCTTTGCCTAGTTCGACAACCTTCCAAAGCAATTGCTTGAAGCGAAACACCTGGTCCACAGTGCTGGTGAATTTGCGAAAGCCCGCTTGGAGATTAGAAAGGATCTTATTAGCTTCGATCCAGATGAGTACCTCATTCAGTACCATCCTCCCAATGACTTTTTGAATTGTGTCAATTAGGCTGATGGGCCTGTAATTCCCTGGGAGGGTTTTGTCACCCTTTTTGTATATTGGAATTATAATGGCACCCCCCCCAGGATTTAGGTACTGGGGCACCTTCAGCCACAGCGTTCGCAATTAGGGTGATGTACTTGCTCCAGGAAGCTTTGTTATCGAGAAAAAGGTCAGATGGAACACCATCCAAACCAGGGGCCCGCCCTGCGGCTACACAAGACAAGGCAACTAAAACGTCATTATAACAAAAGGGCCCCGACGAATAGAAGACATATGGAATTGAGCCCACGTTTCTATAATGGGGGTCTAGTGCATATTGGGGTTTGAAGTACCCCAACCAATCTTCTTGAGTGACATGGTTTGTGGGGTTTTCAGGCGAGCCCCCTCTGCCCCACTTTAACACATTCCAGAATAGTCTGGTGTCCCGGGCGTAGCAAGCCTCCTTTAAGTCAAGCCAGAACAGAACGTCCCATTTTCTTTTTGCTTGGGCGAGGCTTTTCTTATAAGCAGATCTAGCAGATTGAATGAGTGGTATACTCCCACTAGAAAGGGCTTGGGCCAAGGTGCCTCTTGCACTTTTACATTGTTTATCATACCACCTAGGTTGCTTAGACGGTGGCATGGTGCCCTTTCTTGATTGCTTAAAAAAGAAAGCACGTAGACCCTCGAAGAATGACTCATGTATTCTAGTTGCTTGCACATTTTGATCTTTGATTTTCAAAATTTCCTCGAGATTCGCATTAGTTGCAGAGAGGGTAGTATCAATATGGGCCATTACTGAGGCGTTGGTCTTTACTAGGGTCCATTTTAGCCTCCGCATATCGTTTGATGGCACACACGCCAAGGGATCCAAGGTTGGTTCCTTGATCAGTGAGCGGGGTGTACCCCACCAGCAATGGGAAACGCAAATGGGGTTGTGGTCACTCTCTAATCTTTTCTCCACCACCATGTCTATAGGGTGGCACCACAGCCTCAAACAACAAAGGACGTAATCAATCCTGCTGACTGAAGGGCCATTATCGAAGGAGAATGCTCCCAGCTTGTCTCCTTTTGTTCTGCCGTTCAGTGCCCGTAGGCCGTTTTCAAGGCAAAATGCATTTGCCTGAACTGCTTCCGTGGACCACCTTTTAATGGGGGGTAACGAAGGTACTGGGATACCCCATTGTCGGTCCTCGTCGGGGTCAAAGCCCCATTCCGAATCAGAATCTACACACATACCCCCCTCACACCAGCAGCACACAACACCAGTGCCAAACACACTGAAGGCTTGACAGTCAATACACACACAAACAACCACACACCCTGGGGTCAGCCACAAAGATCACACACACACACACACACACACACACACACACACGGATGCCACCACCAATGTTCCTTTGCATGGCGGCCTAGCGGCGTCACCCGACATGTCACCGAGGGCCATTACACGTTGAAGCCACCACCCATGATCCTATAAAAGTTGGCAAAAAACCTACATATAACTCTGCATTCAGAGAGAAAGAGGGGCGGGGGGAGACGGGGAGTGTTTGTCTGTTTGTTTGCTTTCTGGCATCACATGACGCAGAAGACAGGCCGACTTCGGGTAAATTCCTGGGACGGCATCCGATAGAACAGAATCAGTCAGTACCAGCCCAGAATGTTATCCTTAACGGAGCCTGAGACCTGTCCATGGGACATAACTGAAAAAATCCTTACCTATCTTCAGTGAGAAGTGTACTGCATACATCCAACCAAACGTGGCCATAGTAGGGGAACATTTTCCCGCCATGTATCTACACCGCAACACAAGACAAAAATAAACAGTGCGTACCACCCAATGAGGGAGAGAGTGTCATGCCTCCGGTAAAAGATCAAATCCTGGTGGGTGTGGCCAAAAGGAGACAAGGCGGCAATAAGGAGGGACTAAGAAGCCTCCTTTATAATGAGAAGCCAGGGCATTGAAGATGACTCTGGCCAATTAAAAAGATGGACGGGCTTCAACTCCGCCTCTGAGAGCTTCGGAATCTGTATTGATTCCAAGAAGCTCTCGGATGCCGAGAGCAGGGCATGTGCTGCTTTCGACAGCTGAAACCTAAAAACTGTGATGACGTGAATGCACACATGCTGGAGTAAGTCAGGAGACTTATGGTGGCAGCATCATTCTGTCTCCGTCTGCATGTGTGATGACCTATGCAAATGAATGAGTCGCCATTATCGCATCCAAGGAGTGAAGCAGACGCTATTTTATTCATTATTTTATGTACAATTCCAAGATGGCAGACTCACTGGAGGAAATTTACTGTGCAAAACTGCTTTATAAAAACAAAAGCAGCTCGGCAGTTAATAGTAACGGTTGGGCCCCAGAAACAGCGGAAGAAAAATGTCTACAGGATGGGAGGGGCGCAATGGCGGAGCCAGTGGAAAGTGATGGGATGCAACGGGAAGTGGGCTGGGTAGCATGGGAGGAACTTGATGTGAGGGCAGGGGGTAGAAAATAAAAAGGGAAAAAAAGGCTGGATGGAGGCCAAAATGGGCAAGCCGGTCTACTCTGAGGAGGGAGCAACATGAATGTGCTGGAGGGAACAGTACTTGAGGGGAGGAAGCAATATACCAATGAAAATAGCAAGAAAATAAATGCACTGTTATGGAGTGCTTAAAGGAAAAAAGTAGTCCCATGAATGAGAAGTGAAATGATACAAGTCCTCCAATAAAAAGAATGGGCAGGTGGGAGGTTTGAGTGGCTGGCGGTTGGGATGATTGAGGATTGCACTAGCGTAAAAGGGACTGTTAAAAGGAAGTTACAAGCTATTGGCAATGCAAGAGCTTAAACTCTTGCAAATGCAAGACCTATTACACTGCAAATATTTGTTTTACTAGCGCCCATGCGGCGCTTTCACATTTATGAAGGCTGCGCCCCTTTCTTTAGGCAACCCGCATCTAATGGAAGGGGCATGTCCGACATTAAAGTGAAACCGCGGCATGGGGGCTTTCACAAAAACGAAGCATCTATTTGTCAAGTTGACAAACAGATTTTTTTGGGGGGGTAAAACTGCCAATGCCACGCTTTCACTTTAATGTTGGCCACATACCTTTCTTTAGATGCAATTTGTGTGAAGAAAGGGATGTGGCCTCTATGATTGTGAAAGCGCCGCATGGGACCTAGTAAAACAAAATATATAAATGAATCAATAAGCGTGACCGCTAAATGCAGACCACGCAGCAAAAATAAATAAACAAATAAATAAACACTGCCACTATAGATAAAGCGAACCGCAGTTAGTTAAAATTTAAATAATAGCGGGCGGCGTGCTGCGAGGTAGTGGGTGGAATTAGGGGAAGAGCATTAAATAAAATAAAGCTCACTGACTTATAAAGCAGACCATGTAAGAACACCAGTAAATGTCCAGTCGTTTTGGGAGGTAACAAATTCAGACAAGGTGGTACCAAGAGGGACTAACAAGCCTAATAACGACTCGGAAGCCAGCGTTTACGAAGGACAATGACACAAACCAATTAAAAATATGGGCGGAGAGTGGGCGGGTCATCAAAGCCATACTTCACTACTGCATGCCTCGCAGTAGCGCATGCGCTGCCCAGGCTCGACCTAAAAAGTGGAAAGATGTCACTTCAAATTACTTCAACAGCTGCTTGAGTTCTTCTATCTAACGGAAATAAGTGAAACACCTTCCCAATAACCACAGTGCATACAGAGGTGAATTTTGTGGTTAAAGATGTTGACAATTGAATTTAGTTCCAAAATAAATTAATGACTACAGTTGATTCTGCTTTGATTAGCAGCTCAAGAGTTTCAATTCCAGGAGGATAACCTCAATCCTTCAGAGGTCAGTAAACTGAATACCATTAAATTGTGCAGTAGTCGATCCTGCTACTTACAATGCTTAGAAACTGCAGAAGATCGATAGAAAAAGAAGTCATTACTATTACAAATAACAGTCCTGTCCCCTCAATCTATAATGTGAAGATTGTCAGCTGACCATAAATGTACACCTTCTAAGGGTGCTTATGTTTAACTTACAATGAAGAGAATAATGGTAAGCAAGTAAGACCTTAGAGCCTACTCACTCGGGTTGTTCATGTACTAGGATCCTTTGTAGGTTTGTTTAAAAACAAAACATTTTGACTTTTTTTGCTGTGATGGTTAGGTAGTTACTACGAGCATACTTAAGTGGTCAATGATCTTTATAGTACCACCGCACTTTAGTACATGCTCAAAAGGTCATCTACATAAAATAATTCGTGAATTTTGACTGTTTCCAGGTAAAGTACATTTGATTAATTAATGTTCAGTGATAAAAAATATTATTTTATAAAGATATTACTTACAAATATGGCACTACAACTCAACCTTGCTATACTCCCGAATGGCAATGTATCGTGTCAAATGTTGTGTTGGTTGTTAGCCGCTTAACGAAAGTCCAGGTATTATTATGCAAATGAGTTCAAACGTATACTAGAATACTTGGTGCACCCACACTGGGTGATATTGACCATATTTTGAATCTAGACAGATTTTCAGGAACATTGGCTAAGTCCATAAAAGCACCGTGTAGTGGACCTGCCCAGGAATAGGAGCGGAACTTGCTTTTCTAAGTGAATGCCATTATGCTATACTTTGTGGCATGATCTTTCTTAAAGCTTGTTTGATAATTTATTATTTTTCAACTATTCCAGTACCTCATTTAGAAGCATGCTCTGTGAGAAGTTGGCCTGGTATATGTTGTCCACTAATTAAAGTGGGCACCTTGTACCAGTCCATACAACCCTTATTGATGATTAGGTTAAAGACAACCTTTATAGAAAGCTATCCTAGTGTAGCTGTGGAGAGCAGCCTTTAGGCTAAGTCTCGAAGGAATGTAAAGCAGCTTCTTTTACCAGATCAGAACCTCCTGAATGACCAAATGAAAGGAGAACCACACAAGAGATATATGTATTTATTACTAAACACTCTCTACTAACCTCTTTATGAGATTAGAGCACAAAGCACACAATATTAAATCAATAGAACAGTAAATAGCACAATACACAGTGGGCTCCAGGGGGAGACCGAACCATATACTGAGAAAGTGGTATAACAACCACGACTTCACTAGACACAGTGCCTAGAGCACGTAGAATCGCTAGGACCCCAAGGAACCACCCAAAGTAGTGACACAGGGGACCCACGGAGGACGGGTGCAGTGTGTGAACACGCGCGAGCTCCTTACAACCCTATGGGAAAGTTGCGGTTGGAAAATTACAGTTTAAGGACACTTTGGAGAGGACTTCAAGCAAACCCTTTAGAACATAGAAGGTTCTAAAGCTAGCACTCTTGTGAGTACAGAGGTACCCGTGTTACCTATCCCAGAGGAGCCGGGTGCATAGGGGGTCAAGTGGTGTCGGAAACCCTCGTCGTTTTCAATGGCAACCCTCATCGTTTTCAATGGCGTGATGCAAAGAAGTGCTGCTGCCAGGAAGATGAGAAGTGTCCCATGGGATCCAAGCCTGGATCTGAGGTGAGAAGAACCTGAAAGTAGAGGGGACAGAGTCTGGGTCACTTCAGAGTGACCAGGGGCACGATAGACGATTGCCCACCGATGTCGGGTGCGTCAGGTGAGAAGATTGGATGCTTGACTCTGCAGCCACGGGAACCAGAAGATGTCGACGATTACCAAAGTCCAGAGGTGAGCTGTCCCACGAAGGATGTAGAGTGCTGGGGGGGGGGGTCAGTGTCCGGATCAAACACCAACAAGCCTTGGCAGCTGCAACCCAAGCGGGCAGAGGAAATAAGATTTGGTGAGGACCAGCAAGGTCCTTGGGACTTTCAAAGCAATGGAGAGTCAGGGCACGTCTGGAGCAACCAGGAAAGCCCAAGGAAAGTCAAAGTTACCTTCACAGGCACCCACAGGCCAACGGACCAGGGATCGCGAAGGGACCTCGAGCTGAATCACGAAATACCAGCCCACGGAACACTCATTGAGTGTACTACTCCAGCTGGGTGTAAAAGGGTAACCAAGTGCTCCAACAATATTACACAAATATTCACAGACGTTGCCCAAGGTGGCTATTGACAAATACTGAATGGGTTTCAAGCCGCTACCCAAAAAACAATACATTGATATACAGAGCACGCGCACAGTTTTGCGTGTAGCCACAGTTCTAACACAGAAATGTACACATTCTATTGCTTACAGACTTACAGCCCATTGTACTCTAGCCTGTGGGCCCCGTGAACTGTGGAGAATACAAAGTCGGACTCGCATGTTCAGCACAAACGCCCCCATCCTCCCCCACCCTCCCAAAAAATAGAAAGGCACAAGTTTAAAACTTTAAAGGGCTCCGTTTATTATCGGAATGGCACCAACATCGTATTTCTGGCTATGGCTCATCACACTGTCTCATTTAGCAAGCCCCCCCCTCAGCCGCTGCCAAACCGATATATTCATGTGAGTGTTTGAGTACAACGCGTACACAGCGCACTTTCAGTTATGTGCCGGTGCTGATTACAGCGCGCCATGGGTATACACCGGCACTGCCCAAGGTGGCTATTGACAAACGCTGTATAGGTTTCACGCTGCCAAATCGATCCATTCATGTGAGTGTTTTAGTACAACGCGCACACAGCGCACTTTCAGTTCTGTGCCGGTGCTCATTACAGCGCGCCATGGGTATACACAGGCACTGCCCAAGGTGGCTATTAACAAACGCTGTATAGGTTTCAAGCTGCCAAACACATCCATTCATGTGAGTGTTTCAGTACAACGCGCACACAGCGCGCTTTCAGATCTGTGCCGGTGCTCATTACAGCGCGCCATGGGTATACACAAGCACTGCCCAAGGTGGCTATTGACAAACGCTGTATAGGTTTCACGCTGCCAAACCGATCCAGTCATGTGAGTGTTTTAGTACAACGCGCACACAGCGCACTTTCAGTTCTGTGCCGGTGCTCATTACAGCGCGCAATGGGTATACACAGGCACTGCCCAAGGTGGCTATTAACAAACGCTGTATAGGTTTCACGCTGCCAAACACATCCATTCATGGGAGTGTTTTAGTACAACGCGCACACAGCGCGCTTTCAGATCTGTGCCGGTGCCCATTACAGCGCGCCATGGGTATACACAAGCACTGCCCAAGGTGGCTATTGACAAACGCTGTATACGTTTCACGCTGCAAAAGCGATCCATTCATGTGAGTGTTTCAGTACAAGGCGCACAAAGCGCACTTTCAGTTCTGTGCCGGTGCTCATTACAGCGCGCCATGGGTATACACAGGCACTGCCCAAGGTGGCTATTGACAAACGCTGTATAGGTTTCACGCTGCCAAACGGATCCATTCATGTGAGTGTTTTAGTACAACGCGCACACAGCCCACTTTCAGTTCTGTGCCGGTGCTCATTACAGCGCGCCATGGGTATACACAGGCACTGCCCAAGGTGGCTATTAACAAACGCTGTATAGGTTTCACGCTGCCAAACACATCCATTCATGTGAGTGTTTGGTACAACGCGCACACAGCGCGCTTTCAGATCTGTGCCGGTGCTCATTACAGCGCGCCATGGGTATACACAAGCACTGCACAAGGTGGCTATTGACAAACGCTGTATAGGTTTCACGCTGCCAAACCAATCCATTCATGTGAGTGTTTTAGTACAACGTGCACACAGCGCACTTTCAGTTCTCTGCCGGTGCTCATTACAGCGCGCCATGGGTATACACAGGCACTGCCCAAGGTGGCTATTGACAAACGCTGTATAGGTTTCACGCTGCCAAACCGATCCATTCATGTGAGTGTTTTAGTACAACGCGCACACAGCGCGCTTTCAGATCTGTGCCGGTGCTCAATACAGCGCGCCATGGGTATACACAAGCACTGCCGAACGTGGCTATTGACAAACGCTGTATAGGTTTCACGCTGCAAAACCGATCCATTCATGTGAGTGTTTCAGTACAACGCGCACACAGCGCACTTTCAGTTCTGTGCCGGTGCTCATTACAGCGCGCCATAGGTATACACAGCCACTGCCCAAGGTGGCTATTGACAAACGCTGTATAGGTTTCACGCTGCCAAACACCCATTCATGTGAGTGTTTTAGTACAACGCGCACACAGCGCGCTTTCAGATCTGTGCCGGTGCTCATTACAGCACGCCATGGGTATACACAGGCACTGCCCAAGGTGGCTATTGACAAACGCTGTATAGGTTTCACGCTGCCAAACCGACCCATTCATGTGAGTGTTTTAGTACAACGCGCACACAGCGCACTTTCAGTTCTGTGCCGGTGCTCATTACAGCGCGCCATGGGTATACACAGGCACTGCCCAAGGTTGCTAATAACAAACGCTGTATAGGTTTCACGCTGCCAAACACATCCATTCATGGGAGTGTTTTAGTACAACGCGCACACAGAGCACTTTCAGTTCTGTGCCGGTGCGAATTACAGCGCGCCATGGGTATACACAGACGTTGCCCAAGGTGGCTATTGACAAACACTGAATGGGTTTCAAGCCGCTACCCAAAAAACAATACATTGATATACAGAGCACGTGCACAGTTTTGCGTGTAGCCACAGTTCTAACACAGAAATGTACACATTCTATTGCTTACAGACTTACAGCCCATTGCGCCTGTGGGCCCCGTGAACTGTGGAGAATACAAAGTCGGACTCGCATGTTCAGCACAAACGCCCCCATCCTCCCCCACCCTCCCAAAAAATGGAAAGGCACAAGTTTAAAACTTTAAAGGGCTCCGTTTATTAAAGGAATGGCACCAACATCGTATTTCTGGCTATGGCTCCTCACACTGTCTCATTAAGCAAGCCCCCCCCTCAGCCGCTGCCAAACCGATATATTCATGTGAGTGTTTGAGTACAACGCGTACACAGCGCACTTTCAGTTATGTGCCGGTGCTGATTACAGCGCGCCATGGGTATACACCGGCACTGCCCAAGGTGGCTATTGACAAACGCTGTATAGGTTTCACGCTGCCAAACCGATCCATTCATGTGAGTGTTTTAGTACAACGCGCACACAGCGCACTTTCAGTTCTGTGCCGGTGCTCATTACAGCGCGCCATGGGTATACACAGGCACTGCCCAAGGTTGCTAATAACAAACGCTGTATAGGTTTCACGCTGCCTAACACATCCATTCATGGGAGTGTTTTAGTACAACGCGCACACAGCGCACTTTCAGTTCTGTGCCGGTGCGAATTACAGCGCGCCATGGGTATACACAGACGTTGCCCAAGGTGGCTATTGACAAACACTGAATGGGTTTCAAGCCGCTACCCAAAAAACAATACATTGATATACAGAGCACGTGCACAGTTTTGCGTGTAGCCACAGTTCTAACACAGAAATGTACACATTCTATTGCTTACAGACTTACAGCCCATTGCGCCTGTGGGCCCCGTGAACTGTGGAGAATACAAAGTCGGACTCGCATGTTCAGCACAAACGCCCCCATCCTCCCCCACCCTCCCAAAAAATGGAAAGGCACAAGTTTAAAACTTTAAAGGGCTCCGTTTATTATCGGAATGGCACCAACATCGTATTTCTGGCTATGGCTCCTCACACTGTCTCATTAAGCAAGCCCCCCCCCCCTCAGCCGCTGCCAAACCGATACATTCATGTGAGTGTTTGGTACAACGCGTACACAGCGCACTTTCAGTTCTGTGCCGGTGCTGATTACAGCGCGCCATGGGTATACACCGGCACTGCCCAAGGTGGCTATTGACAAACGCTGTATAGGTTTCACGCTGCCAAATCGATCCATTCATGTGAGTGTTTTAGTACAACGCGCACACAGCGCACTTTCAGTTCTGTGCCGGTGCTCATTACAGCGCGCCATGGGTATACACAGGCACTGCCCAAGGTGGCTATTAACAAACGCTGTATAGGTTTCACGCTGCCAAACACATCCATTCATGTGAGTGTTTCAGTACAACGCGCACACAGCGCGCTTTCAGATCTGTGCCGGTGCTCATTACAGCGCGCCATGGGTATACACAAGCACTGCCCAAGGTGGCTATTGACAAACGCTGTATAGGTTTCACGCTGCCAAACCGATCCATTCATGTGAGTGTTTTAGTACAACGCGCACACAGCGCACTTTCAGTTATGTGCCGGTGCTCATTACAGCGCGCCATGGGTATACACAGGCACTGCCCAAGGTGGCTATTAACAAACGCTGTATAGGTTTCACGCTGCCAAACACATCCATTCATGGGAGTGTTTTAGTACAACGCGCACACAGCGCGCTTTCAGATCTGTGCCGGTGCTCATTACAGCGCGCCATGGGTATACACAAGCACTGCCCAAGGTGGCTATTGACAAACGCTGTATAGGTTTCACGCTGCCAAACTGATCCATTCATGTGAGTGTTTTAGTACAACGCGCACACAGCGCACTTTCAGTTCTGTGCCGGTGCTCATTACAGCACGTCATGGGTATACACAGGCACTGCCCAAGGTGGCTATTAACAAACGCTGTATAGGTTTCACGCTGCCAAACACATCCATTCATGGGAGTGTTTTAGTACAACGCGCACACAGCGCGCTTTCAGATCTGTGCCGGTGCTCATTACAGCGCGCCATGGGTATACACAAGCACTGCCGAACGTGGCTATTGACAAACGCTGTATAGGTTTCATGCTGCAAAACCGATCCATTCATGTGAGTGTTTCAGTACAACGCGCACACAGCGCACTTTCAGTTCTGTGCCGGTGCTCATTACAGCGCGCCATAGGTATACACAGCCACTGCCCAAGGTGGCTATTGACAAACGCTGTATAGGCTTCACGCAGCAAAACCGATCCATTCATGTGAGTGTTTTAGTACAACGCGCACACAGCACGCTGTCAGTTCTGTGCCGGTGCTGATTACAGCGCGCCATAGGTATACAGAGACGCTGCCCAACATGGCTATTAACAAACGCAGTATAGGTTTGACGCTGCAGAACACATCCATTCATGTGAGTGTTTTAGTACAACGCGCACACAGCGCGCTTTCAGATCTGTGCCGGTGCTCATTACAGCGCGCCATGGGTATACACAAGCACTGCCCAAGGTGGCTATTGACAAACGCTGTATAGGTTTCACGCTGCCAAACCGATCCATTCATGTGAGTGTTTTAGTACAACGCGCACACAGCGCGCTTTCAGATCTGTGCCGGTGCTCAGTACAGCGCGCCATGGGTATACACAAGCACTGCCCAAGGTGGCTATTGACAAACGCTGTTTAGGTTTCACGCTGCCAAACCGATCCATTCATGTGAGTGTTTTACTACAACGCGCACACAGCGCACTTTCAGTTCTGTGCCGGTGCGAATTACAGCGCGCCATGGGTATACACAGGCACTGCCCAAGGTGGCTATTGACAAACGCTGTATAGGTTTCACGCTGCCAAACCGATCCATTCATGTGAGTGTTTTAGTACAACGACAACCACACACACTCAACCACACACACACTCAACCACACACAACCACACACACACACAACCGAACACAAAACCACACACAAAACCACACACACAACCACACACCTACAAACACACACCTACAAACACACACACTCAACCACACACACACTCAACCACACGCACACACACACTCAACCACACACACACACACACACAACAACACACACACATACAACAACACACACACACACAAACACACACAAAACTACACACACACACAACCACAAACAATTTTTGGGCTAACAGCATAAATACGCTGTCAACAAACCCGATGAACACTCTGGAAAATTTAGAAAGTCACCCCCAACTTTCAAACCATCTTGCTGTTGCAAAGTGTGTGCTGTACACTTGGCAACACCGTGCCACAGCGCACTGTTGCAAGGAATGCTTTGATCCTCGGAGGCTAACAGACCTCACTCTCTGCATTAGTTAACCCCGTCTTGGCACTGCATGAAAACAGGGTACACACTGTCCACCATAAAGTGAGACATTGTCCTCGGGGCTGGAGATCCTATTTAGCAATCTGCTTTAAACATTGTGATTCATTTAGGCCATTAAACATAAAGGAGCACTGGGAACGCTGATAACATGGATTCCATTTTGAGTATTGACTACAACTTTTAAAAAGCACGCAGTACTGAAACAAGCATTTACACTGCAATAGGTCTCGCATTTAAAAACAGGCATTTGCAATGTACTAGATCTCGCATTGACATGAGTTTGAGATATTGGCATTGCACATAACAATGCATTTTTTTGGGGATTACTTTTTGAATACTTAAATAGAAAGGATTTGTTATTTACAATACCAATAGCTCCAACTCCAATAAATGCGAGACCTATTGCATTGCAAATGCTTGTTAATTGTGTGCTCAAGCGCATGGGAGCGTTGCATCTTTCTCACGTTCCCATCACCGGTGTCGGTCGAGAAGTCTTTTCCTTTTCCAACGGGAGGGGCGCGTTGAACCTTTACAAGCTACCGTCACCTGTGTTGAACGCCGCTGTGAGAAGTTGGCCTGGCATATGCTGGTCACTAGTTATAGTGGCCACCTTGCACCAGTCCAATTCGACTCTTATGGTAGATAGGTTTAAGACAACCTTTTAAAGAAAGCTATCCTAGTGGTAGCTGTGGAGAGCAGCCTTCAGGCTAAGTCTCAGAGGAATGTAAAGCAGCTTGTTTTACCTTATAATCTCTTGAATTACCAAATGAAAGGACACCACACAGGTATATATCTCAAATATTTATTTATTACTAGACACACTCTACTAATCTCTTTATGAGATTAGAAGTCAAGGATATGCACAAATATCAACGTTTCACAATAAGTTAAGCACAAATATGGCTGGGGCCCTAGGGGCGTACCAGACCATATACTAAAAGAGGTTTAGGAATGTCGACTTGCAAGGGGACAAGGCCTAGGGCCTGTAGAATCGCTGGTGTTCACTAATCCACCCAAGGCAGGTAAGTAAAAGACCCACGGGAGACGCGTGCAGTGTGAGAACACAGCCGCGGGTTCCCTATTGATTTCAATGGCGCAAGTCGCGATTGGATTTTTTAAGTTTTAGGGTACTTCGAGGAAGTCTACAAGCAAGCCACTTACAAGGTAAATAATTTGAGGGCCAACACACACTGGAGCACCGGAGTGCACGAGTTACCTCACCCAGGGAAGCCGGGTGCATAGGTGTCTTTTGGTGTCGGGTCGCGTCGTTGTTTTCTATGGAAGTCAAGGAAGATTTGCTGCTTGCGAAGACTGTAGAAGGTTCTGAGGTTCCGTGAGAATCGTAATGACATTTTGGGTTTGTTCGAATATGGACGAGTTTGGTATCTACGAACCGCAAATGACGAGTTTAGTGGGTGTACGCGTTTTCGCTACGCTACTATGTATGGTTCGTCTCATTCGTGGGTGTGTCCATCTGAACCCTCGGGTTCCATCTTAGATACGGCATCCATTTTGTCTCTTGCCCTCAAGTAGCCAGCGAACGGACACTGTCCGCTTCGTGACCCTGGGATTCCCAAACTTTTGCGGAGGACACGTGTTCCTTTGAGGGTGTCTTTATGATGAGGGGGATGATACTGCAAGGGCAGATGGCTCCGCTCGAGGCTCATCTTGCCGTGCTAGTCTATTGTTTCAGTCGTGCATGCATTAGGCACGAATCCTTTGATCTTGCAATCATGCTTCCGATATGGCTCCCTACACTCTTTTTCAATCTGTTGTTCATCTTTGTTTTTCCTTTGCACCTGTTTCTGTCCCTTCTCCTAATTCGTTTACAGTCAGAATGGAATGTGCTTAATGTGGGGATAATGTGCTTTCACAGTTGGGAACCGGCAATGCTGCTGTAATTATGTTCCGGGTTTCTGTAAACATGAATGCGACCTTTTTTGAAGTTTACTGTGGGAACTGAGTTGTAACCTTTTGTTCGCCATGTTGTTCAATGACGAAAATGTGTATAAAAGGAGCGATCCACTTTTGCAATTTGAAGCAGTCTCTCAGAACCTACACGTTGTGTACTTCTTGCGATTTCTGTATCCCTGCAGTAAATAAATACTGATCTTTGACGCCGCAGGAAGTGTCCCGTGTCTCTGTGTTTCGTACGCCGGAACGGGTAACCCACGAAGGTTTCAGGTGTTGTTCCCTGGCACCGCTGGGCCTTAGAATAGCCCAGTCCTTCAGTTCCCGTGGAATCCAAGGCTGGATTCAAGATGAAGATGACCTGAAAGCAGAAGGGACAGTGTTCACAGTCACTTGCCAGTGACCCGGGGCCAGGAAGATGGATGCCCACGGAAGTCGGGTGGTTTCAGGTGATCAAGGGCGTTTTGACTCTTCGCCCACGAGGTCCAGGAGGCATCGACGATGACCAGGAGCTGGATTCAGAGTGTCCCACGATGTCTGCAGCTTACTGAGGTGTCGGCAACCGGATTGGAGCCAACAAGCCTTGGCAACAGCAAGTCTCGTGGAAAATTAAGAAAGTCAGCGGTGCAGACCAGCAAGGTCTGAGGTACTCACCCAGCGAGGGTAAGTAAGGGCAGGCCTGGAGCAACCAGGGGAGCCCTTTGGTTGGATGAGAAATTCTTCAGGGGACCCACAAGCCAACGGGCAAGGGATCGCGAAGATGCCTCGTGAGGATTCACTTCACAGGAGCCCACCGTCACTCGGGACGAGGTAGGCCTCTGATTTGAGGGAAATCCTGCTGGAGGCTTGGGCAACACGTGGTCCAATGCACAAGTTCGTAGAACGTCGTAAAGGGGTTGCACTCGACTATAGCGCACGGTACCCGGGTATTCCTGTTCCTCGTCACTCGTGGGGTCCACTCGCCTCAGCTTTGCTGGGGACTCCTAATGGCCGTCGAAAAGTCAGGAAATCCACTTCCGGGGCTGCAGGGACTTCGGACACCGGCGGGAGCGGGAAAGTTTGGGACCGTTGATTAGAGTTTTTGGTGCCTGCCAAGCAGGGGAGTCACTCCTTGACTCCAAGGGAGATTCTTCTGTCTTCCGAAGGTAGTGGAACGTCGAAGGGCCAGGATTCTTCTTGTAGAGCGTCGTCCAGGGATATCTGATTTGCAATGGCAAGGTTTCCCTATCTTATACTAAAGGTAGGGGAGGGACTAGCTCTATGACCCCACCTTTGGGAGGGTCAGGGTTGGGGGTGGTTACACCCACTTCCCTTTGTCCAGTTTCGCGCCAGAGCAGGGGCAGGTAGCCCCTGAACCGGTTTGAGCTGGCATATGCACAGAGGAGCCTACTGCTCCCCCAGTGCAGGACTTCAAAGCACCCACCCAGCCCCAATACACTAAACCCTGTCTGGGAGGTGGTTACACCTCCCTGTGACAGGATGCCTGTGGTATGGCCTCCTCCACTGCGAGTTTCGGTCATCAGCAGGGCAGCCCAGTGTCTGTGACTGGTGGCATCCATTTTGTGATGCCAGGGCTCTTCAGGATTCTACCATGTTTCTACAGCAAGTACATGTCTATCCATCTAGAAGGGTCGGATAATACTCCCACACCAGTTACTGGTGTGGGGGTATGATTCCAAAGCGTTTGACACCAAACACGACATGTTTTGATGCAGCCATCCCAGAGTCAGCATTTACCGCGAGGTTTATAATGCACTTAAGAGTATATGGTTTGACCGCATTCACAAACAGCCCCAAAGAATAGACTCAGAGAGCTGCAGAGGGGCCCTCCTCACATAGAAACCAAGCACCCTGCCCTCAGGATTGATAGGGCCTGCCAGGTTTATATGTGTGTGTAGGTAGAGATATAGTGTACCTATATCTCAGTGGGGAGTGCTAACACTACCTCACCCAGGCTGCAGTAGCAGGCCTGTGGTGTCAGATTTAGTCTGCTTCCCAGGGTGGCATAATACATGCTTCAGACCCTGGTAGGCCTGTGAAGTACCTATGCCCTTGGTACCCAAGGTACCATATACTAGGGGCTAATAAGGTACCACAGTATCCAATCACTAGTGCATCTAATATGCACTCCAAGTTGTTTAGAGAGAACAGAGAGGCTGGGGCCCTGATTAGCAGGGTCCCAGCCAGACTATAGCCAGAAACCAGTGTAAATATCAGAAAAAAAGTGGGGGCAACATAAGGTGCAGATCCTACTCTCCTACATCGGCTGACTAAATATGAGAGAGTGATCATAGGTGCTGAAAATGTGACGTGACAAGATGCACTACTGTGAACCCTGCCACATTATTGCCAAATTCAAGATGTGAAGAGGTGAGAGAAGAAGCAGAACATGATTGTTTGGAAGTGACGGAGCTTTGCACTAAGCCCCACCCAGACACTTCAGATGAACCGTTGGAAGAATCTGATTGTGAATTGTTTGTGGACGGATCATGTATGAGGAACGCTAAGGGTGAATTCATGACCTCCTCTGGCTCACCAATTCGGGATGGGAAAACTGTAAAGGAATTATTGGAAGCTTTACAGTTACCAAAAAGAGTTGCAGTTGTAAAATGTGCTGCACATCAATCTGGAGACGATAAGGTGACCAGGGGTAACAGATACGCGGATCAATTGGCACGTTACTGTACTCAAAATACCCTGGCCATAAATAGATCGATAGAAAGAGGAAATACCGAATGCCACCTTATATTCACCACCACATTTGAAACTTGGAAAGAGGTGAACCAAATGCAAGAAGAAGTTAGTGACAAAGAGAAGGAAGAATGAAAGAGAGCAAGTTGTAGGAAAAATGATGAAGAGGTCTGGGTATACTATGATGGAAGACCAGTATTGCCAGATTCATTGCTCTCTCACATGGCCAGGATGTACCGTGGGCATGCGCACATTGGACGAGATGCAATGGTAAGACTGTTCAAGCAATCCTGGTATAATCCCAAATTTAGGTTGATCGCTGAAAGCCTGTGCCAAAGGTGCGTTATCTATCAGAAACCAAATTCAGGAAGGAAGACAGTTGTAAGTTGGGGTGTAATTGGTATGTAATTGGTAGAGCAGGGGGACCTTTCACCCGACTACAACTCAATTTTATTGAATTGCCACCATGTAATGGACTAAAGTATGTCTTGGTCATTGTTTGTTTTCTCGCTGGGTGGCAGCCTACCCAACGAGAAGGAATGACGGTCTTACTGCAGCAAAATTGTTACCGAGAGAATTAATCCCGAGATTTGGTTTTCCAGTCACTTTGGAATCAGATAGAGGATTACATTTTAATAATGAGATAATTTGAATGATCTGTGCTGCTTTACAAATTGAACAGAAATTACATTGTGCCTACAGACCAGGTATTGTGGAACAAATTAATGGCAAGATAAATTCAAGATTAGGGAAGGTGTGTGCATCCACAACACTAATGTGGCCTGATGCTTTGCCCTTGGTATTAATGAGTCTCAGAAGTGTACCTGACAAAAAGCCTGGATTGAGTCCCCACGAGGTGCTGATGGGAAGAGCAATGAGACAAGCATACATACCTGCAAATAAACCGATGAACCTATCTGATGATCGTATAATGGACTATTGTAGAGGAATGGCTGATCTGGTGCGTTTTGTCTCTCACCAGGTTGGAGGAGATGCCACACCGACTCAGCGAGATCAAGCACACGACCTGAATCCTGGAGAGTGGGTCCAGTGAAAAGGCACGTGAGGAAGACGTGTCTAGAACCCCCTTGGAGGAAAGCCCTTACCAGATCATATTGGTGACGACCACAGCAGTTAAGTGTTTTGGTTTGCCAAATTGGATTCATGCAAGCCATACCCGTTTAGTCCCAAGTCCAATTGAAAGACTTGAAGAGTAGCACTGAGAAACAGAAATCTACAACCAGTAGCTAAAGTGTGTGAAGCTGAAGAGTCTGGAGTGACAGATTCTGATCAACATTTTGACAATGAACAGCCAAGCACAAGTAGAGTAGAATGGGCACCAGATACTGGGACAGAAGAGACTGCTGTTGAGTCAGAAGAAGGGGAGGCTGCTATTGAACCAGGAGAAGGTGAGATAGCTGTTGAACCAGGAGAAGGTGAGATAGCTGTTGAAACAGGAGAAGAAACAGCTGAGATTCCAAAGGCCATTCCTGAAGAAAAAGAGCCTTCGAAAGAATTAGAAGAAGGAGAAATAGCTAGCGAGACATAATCAAGCACTGAACCTACAGAGACTGAAAATCAAGAAAGCCAGGAAAAACAGATAGAAAAAAGACAAAAAAGACAAAATAAGAGAAACGGTGAACAGAACACCGAAGGTGATAAAATAGTGCAGGCAAAGAAACCTAGAAAGGGAGATTGTTGGCCAAGTGGGGCAAGAAGATTAAAATACAGAATAGTAAGAAGATTAAGAAGAAGACCAGAACAAAGCAACAAGATTTCAAGTCAGACAGAACAGGCAGATCTAGTTGAAAACAAAAGAAGGCTATCGAAAAGAACAAGAGTTCCTTGAAGAAAATACAAAGCCCCTGAATGGATCTATTTAATCCTCGAGGAGTTTGAAAGTTTAGGTCTAAGTAACAAACACGAGAGCAGCAATACTGAAAGAGAAGATGAGAACAAATTAAGACCACCTTAACAAGAACAGTTACAATTTAAGGTGAAGGAAATTTATTTTGTCAGATCAAGACATCTATGGACTCGGAAATAGCCAAGGAAGGTGAAGACAAAAGTCATTAAGTGTAGGATTACACCGCCTTATTTATAGATTTTACAATAAGAGTTGATTTAGATTTTTCTTAGGCCTTAACATAGAATATTTGTTAGATTTTTTTTTTTTCTCTTTTTCCAATTTTTGTAGAACACTAAAATGGCAGGAAATGAAGTGACTGGACAATCAAAATCTAAAGTAAAACGTAGATGTATTCAATTTTGTTTATGTAATGCTTTTTACTAACATTCTTGTGGATCTTATTAATTGTTGTCATACCAATTTTTTATGTGAATGACGAGGGAAATAACACAAATAATGTCTTTAACGAAAGAGGTTGCTAAACAGATAACGAAAACTAATGAAATGCAAACAGATGGAAGTATTTTCCATCATGGTGAATCAACTAATCATTTCTCTTTATGTCAAAATCTGTTTTCGTTTTCGACTGATACAAAATGCAGTACGCAGGCAAACAATTGAGCAAACCAAGTGTTACAGATTGCATTTTACAGTTTGTTCACGAGGTCTATGGCATAGCCATCTGGTGAGTATGACAATCCAAACTTGTTGCCTCCATTGTCCGCACGTTAGTCAATACCCCCTCCCATGAGGGCAACTTAAAAGGAAACTTAACATGTCTATAAAACTGAGATGTCATGGTGCAACTAAAAAATTAAAATCGTCATCTGCTTTGTTGTGTGATTAGATAAGAAACAAATTGAGGGCCTGGAGTCTTGGGGCGCAGGCCGTCAGAGGAAGCCCCTCTGACAAGTAGCTCACCAGTGGAGACCATATATAGTCAAAGCTTTTTCTGGCGTCATCCACTATGTCGGCCATGCGCTCCATCGCCAATGCCCTCCACAACCTTGCGTGCCATTGAGTTATGATTTCTCTTTAAAATGTATTTACTAAACTGTTGTAGGAGTATACTAATACCATGAATGTGAACGATTGTTATGTTTGCATGAAATTACCTAAGTAGTCTATTTTACATGGAAGGTAAATTGGAGTATCAATATACAGATGCAGATTTAATATTTTCTAAAGTCACAATTATACGAAAACTGAACAAAGTAGAAAGTGGAAAACATGCATGTTATATGGGTGAATTTGTCCATATTACTAAACCATTAGATCTAGACTATGCTCATAATAATCTAACTTGCGATTGCATTATGAAGAAAGACTGTTTTTGGATATGGTAGAACACAGAAGAGAAAACTTTCAGGAAAAGGCTGCTAAGAAAAAAACACAAGAACCACCTGGGGCATTTAGTGAGGGTATGAAAAGAGTGAAACTTATGCTGCAATGTCCCTGGACTGGACACAGAAAGGAAAGTTGTGTTTATTGAGAGCAAAGACTAACTACAACAATTATTTTATTGGCACTAGTGAATGTGAGCATACTTTCCAAATTACTTGCGGTTGGGGATTAAAGGGTGGGACCGATTCTGTTTTCCCTGGGATATATTATGTGTGTGGTAGGAAAGCCTATTACAGGTTACCTGCCCACTGGTAGGGGAGTGGTTACTTTGGGATTGTCTTTCCTAAGGTCTATCATATAGACCAAAAAGATCATAGTGTCAATGAAATAAAGCAAGGATTAACACGTAACAAGAGAGAAAGTTTTTCTGAAATAGTAGGTGACTTATTTACTGCACTAATACCCTCAGTTGGGGTAGTCCTAAATTCACATAAAATTCGTAAACTGTCTACAGTAGTTTATCAACAGATACTGTTGGGGGATTTTTAATGATTGATACCGAAATGGTGGCAATCAGATCAGTGGTTTTTCAAAATAGACTTGCCCTTGGTTTTTCAAAATAGACTTGCCCTTGACATTATTTTGTCAAAGGAGGGTGGAGTCTGTGGAACATTAAAAATTAAACACTGTTGTACCTATTTCCCTGATAAAAATAAAGGGATAGAGGAATATATTAGGAACATTACTAAGTTGCATAAAGATTTAACCCAACTGGAGGTTGATGGAGTTTAGGAGAAAGTTAGTAAAATTGTTACAGCTGTGAGAAATTGATTTTCAATATTTTTGAGCAGTGTTTCGGGAAAGATAGTACTGCCAGTGCTTTCAATAGCAACAATAGTTTTATTAATAATAATAGCGTATAAATGTTGTACATGCATGAGAAGAAGAAAAATTCTATTGGATAAAAAGAATAAAAAGAGAGGAATAAAGAGAAAAAGATTAAATAGAGTTAGAAGAGATAAATGAAGAATAATATGATATAATGAAAAAACTAAATGAGAGTGCCATGAAATAAGAGAAAGATAGTAAAACTCTAGATAAATTGAAAAGGTGGTACTCGGTATGGTGAGTATTTATGATGGCTTCAAAAGCCATCAGAGGAGGGAATTGATGGAGCGGGGTTTCGCAAAAAGAAGCCCACTTGAATCAAGTACCGCTGTAATACGTATTAATTTTAAATAGTAATATTATGCAGCTACACACCACACATGGGGAATTTGGTTTGTAGAATGAATACAGTTAATCTTAACAATACGTAAATAATCAAATCTGTAATAATATTGTGTGTAGAACGTGTTATGAATGTATTGCATGGCATATTGCAAATATATGTAGTGAAAAAGCATGTGTTATAATTATTAATGATGCTTTCTGCTTATGCTATGGTAACTGTTAACATGGACTAGAGTTAAGGTGGGTGGTAAACAGTGAAGATTCCATTATCATATTATTAATAAATGCCTGCTTTCCGTTCTTTTAGTAAATGGACGGGTCTCCATTTTGGGTTAAGTTAGCTGAACTGTGATGAGTGAAACTTGTGGCGCGCACAAACCACGTGGTGGAGTGGCCAAAGATGCTGAACAAGCTGCAAGAGCATGGCACGGTGAAGGACATGATGTTTGATGTGCAGCCAACTCCAGAGCCTCCGTGTGAAAACCCACAAAATGTTAACTGTAATAAAAATGTTCTTGATTTGACACATTCACCTCATGAGAGAATAGGGAAGCATACTGAATATGTGGGAACTAAAAGTTTGACAATGGGGTAGTCAAGGAAACCATGACTTACTGGAAGGAGACAGGGTGTTTTAGCAACTTTAGTGGGATGGAATTTGTATGGGTAGTTAAGAATAGGTGATCTAGGGGCGGGGTTGTGAGTGAGGGCGGCAGACGCAGCTGCTGCATTAGGAGTGAGGAGAGATGGGTGTATTGCCGATTGTCGGGTTGCAGGGAGGCCTAGCTGTGCCAGTCCTATCTTGATCCTGATCTTAGAGTCTTTGATCCCTGACTCTTTGTCTGGGGGTCCCCCGCCGCTACCTAGGCCTGGGTGGTGGCTTTCTTCATTCTTATTCTTTGGGTTGGTATATTTGATATTTAATCCATGTTCTATTGTCTCTTCATCTATCTTTCTCATATTGAGATTTGATTTATGCACATGTCTGATGTCTCTTCATCTATCCCCTCATGCAACTTAATGTTATTTTGAGATTGATTATTTGTTGACGACTTTAGAGTGTATTTTCTCTCATGAGGTAAATTTAATGACTAATGCATTGGAGTTAGATACATTCAACAAATTGCAATCAATGAGTCTGTGATTATTTTCGTCTGATTAATGATAGAGTAACTGTTGCCTTCAATTTTTTATCCTAATTGGTCCATTGACCAAGAAGATGGAAATTTGAACGAGAAGGTTTATTGTGTAGAATATGAATAGTCGAAAATTTTCAATATTGAATACGAAGTGGTGAGAAATTCGTAAACTTGACACCAGCGCCACAGGGACTTATATGTATGGGCCAAAGAAATAAAATAATTGAGTGTTCGTCCCTGTCCAAAATTATTGGGTCTGATCAGGATCACCCACTTCAGCCCTCTCATCACCCCGAGACACACCGTTTAACTTTCTTCCTGCCCCATCCTGTCGCTCCATGCGATGACATCAGCCAAGGCATTCCAACATGTCCAAACAGGACACAGCTTTCGATCAGCCTCGCGCCACTGAACAGAAAATGAAGTGATGAAGTCTTGTATGCAAATAAGGACAGGTGCAAAGGTGCAAAGGTGAGCAAGTGCTAAGGCTGCCGCCCTAGGATCCAGCAGCTGGGCTACAGCGTGGGCGACCACAGGCACTGCCTCCCTCGAGATGGCCTCTGCTTACACAATACCAGTGTCTGCTTTATGTGATTCTACTGAATAAACAACAATCTCATGGTTATGCCCACAGAATTTCCACCAGTGGAAAATGTTACAAGCTTTAAGAGCTGTACAAAATTTCATAAAAATTACACTAAATTCAAACTATAAGAAAAACATGTCCTTCTTAAGACATGCTGTCTGCTGTGCCGGTGTTGTAACTGAACGGAACACCGACAGGATTAGCCAAGATCCTCAGTCTTTGTTCTCCGTGTTCCCATGGCAATGAAATCTGCCTTGAAGCAGGTTTGTTAAAGAAAGGCCGTGCCGGTTTAAAAGAAAAGCTGTGGCTGTGGGTCCCAGCTCTTGCCCACGGTAAATGTGCGCTCCGTGGCGGGGGGCATTGAAGCAAGAAGCAGTGATAATGAGCGTGCAAGGAAAAAGATGGCATTAAAGCGGGTGCCATGCTGAAAGAAAGAGCGGCGCCCGTGTACTGAGAGTGAAGCGGCCCCATGGTAATAAACAAGGTGTCCCCCTAAAGATACATTAAAGACCTACACTGTAATGAAACTAATTGGCTGGTGCTCTTGGCCTAAAAACTGAAGTAATGTAACAGGAGCACCGGCCAATAAGGAAAATGGAAACAAAAAAGGGACACCACTGAACAAATGGCAAGCAGCAGGCGGGATTACACTCAGTACGAGTGATTACCACAGATCTTGCAGACAGCGCATGTGCGCTGATGCTTGATCTCAAAATATGGGCAGAGAGAAGGCGAGGCTTCCACACCATAGTCGCCTATAGCATGCCTCGCACAGTGAGCAGTGCATGCGCGCTGCCGCTTGGCTTAACCTAAACAATAGTACCGTTATCACAGCTCGATTTGCCGAAGGACAGCAATCAAGCAGAATCAATTTGTACTTGGCCCATGCTGCAGTTGAAAGAGGAGGGAGTGAAACTGACATACACTGGCCAATGAGAAGGCAGACAATAGTGACACTGGCCAATGAGAAGGCAGACAATAGTGACAATGAAGTCAGTGAATGGTAAGCAGAGGGCAGCTTGCAAAAGCCAATTGTTGTATACACTATCTTTCACAAGCGACAGCATGTGGGAGGCCACTGCTCAGTCTAATCTACTATTCAACTGGGCTGCGTTTACAATTAGTACACCACTGAGTGAGAGCCTGCATTATAAATCCTACATTATCTGCTACTATGACCTCCCCACTACTGCAGATGTCTGCGTTGGATAAAAATGAAGAGACATTTTTTACACAATTACAAAAAAAGGCTGGTGAATGTCAAATTCTATAGAAATCAAAAAACAATGCTTTACGCAGAAACTTCTGTGACAAAGACTTGGACTTCTGCACTTTGTTGTTTGCAAATTGTACAGTCTAGCACGCAAGCACTTTATCCAGCCTTTGTTACGCAAACTAGGTTTTCGACGGTGTTGAGTAGCTCTGCTCCACTTACAGTTTTTAAGCGCACATGAAACTTCATTATTTGAATGTGCCTTACTGAAAGCAGCCGTTCGGGCCAGAAAATCCACAGATGGCCAACTTTCTTGCACCGACCCTCCCTCTGTTAAATGGCGTTGGGTTGTGGTGTCTACTGTCTACGCCCAGGGCTTTAAGTGAAATGAAAAAACTAGGGGGTCTCTCAAAGGGGCGTGTCCAAGGTAATTAAGGGCGTGGCTTCAAAACACACAAGCGTAAATTCTGCACTTAGCATAGTGTGCCGCCCAACTTGTAACTTGTATTTTGCTGTTTCTGTCATTGCATCTAGATATAGGATACAAAAAGTAACATCATACGTACAAAGTCTGGACTATTGGCTTGGTCAATGGTTGTTACCTGCATAAGATAAATTAGCAGCAACTATGGCTTGTATATAATATTGAAAAAGCTTCGACTTAAAGCCCTGGTGACACCACGACGATGTTGCTGCTCCGGAGTTTCAAAACGAGAATGGAAATCCAGAGAGAAAATGAAAGTGACTGAAGTCCGGAAAAAAATGGACCACCCGTGCCAGGGCACAAAACAGAGCCCGATAGAGACCCGTTTCGAGGGCCCCTTTAAACAAGCATTTACAATGCAATGGTCTCGGCATTGTTAAAGTTAGAGCTATTGGCATTGCTCATGACATTATTTTTATTTATGTTTTTGTTTTTAAAACATTTAAAGAAACGGCATTGTCATGAGCAATGCCAATAGCTCTAACTTTAACAATGCCGAGACCGTTGCATTGTAAATGCTTGTTTTGAGGCATGTGACTCGTTTAGCTCCTTGTCCTTCCGCTGGGGAAGAAAACTCCTTTTCAGATCCGGAAACATCAGCATTACTGCGAAGCTGTTAAACAATCAGGGTGATAGCTCAGTGGGTTAAGCACATGTAGAGAGCATCTGCGCGCACCTCTGAAATCACCAGTTTGAATTTCCTACGGGAAGAACTCAGCCTTTCAAGATTCCGAAATTCTGGGCAAAATGATTAATAGACCCCCTTCAAGCGTGACGTGTTCTCGATAAGAGGTTAAACACTTCTCTGTGCCATGATAGCACTTGACACTGGGTGCAATTGGCGATATTTTTTTTTTTTTTTTTTAAAACCTTTATTGAACAGTATGTGCAGACAAATACGGGCCTACAACCCTCAGGCCGGCCTAGACAATAGAGGGCACATCAACAAGCAATTATGCAACTCAGCAGCATATCAGCACAAGCACGAGTAGACCAGGTTTCGTTACACACAATTGTGCCGCCGAGCGCCAGGATGATGAGGTTTAATTTTTATAAAGTTTTGAAATAAGTCCTTAGCAACAGGTCTGGAAGGATACGAATCAGAGCAATTCAGTTAGGACTATAGTGGGCAACGATCATCAGAAGAGTTAGCAAGCATTATCCGTAAGGTAATCAATCGCACTCAATCAAATCAGGATAGGAAAGAAGCATATCACATGACGATCCCCAAGCACTACCCACAAGTTCCCAATCCTCCCATCGACCCACGAAATAAGAAAGGAAAAAAACAAACGAAAAAAGTAATAAGTAGAAAGGGAGAAGAGAAAAAAAGAAAAGAAAGAAAGAAAAGGAGGCCCGTAGAGAAAAAAAAAAAAAAAACCAACAAGGAAATATACCCCCCACCCTACACGCATGCAGAGGCTACGGCCTACCCCCCCTAGCAGTGTGTCTGTCGCCCCAAAAGAGTACCCGAAATTTAGAAGAAGAGAAAGAGAAGAAGAAGAAAAGGAATATCACGGTTAAGCGGAGGAGGGCCAAGGATCTATTCAATGCGTAGCAAAATCGCTACCCGCGGTCACCCAACCCCAGGCCCCGACCCAACACCCATGCTACATGTACCTCCAACAGTCACAAGTCCCAATCCCAGCCATATACGTATCCATGTGCGACAAGAAAAACCCCCTTCCTCAGCCTTGGCCCCTTCGAACCTGTAGTCCAACAGAATCCAATTGCAGTACAGTCAACCTGGACAGGATGGGCCGCCATGGAGTCCGTTGCAGAAGTCGAGGTGCAAAAGACAAGTCAAACTGGAGTGAAGCTCGGTAGTAAGGGGCCACAGAATGCGCCTCTGCTATGCCGTGGCCAGTACAACAGGGAGCGGGACGATGCAGAAGTTCCAGAGAAGCGGCCGGCCGATGTACAGGAAGCAAGTCCAGGAGGACGCTCAGAAACGTGGCGCCGAAGGACAAAAGAGATGGGCAAAACGGCGTCTGAGACACAAGCTCCGGCCATACCAAGGGAGCAGTATTGTCAGACTCCACCAGGGCAGAGCCGAAGAGTACCGCTGCGGGCACCGGGACACGTCCCCCCGTCACTGCCACATACCTCGACTCGGGGGATCCACCAACAGTCGACTGAAGATGCGGCTTAACACGCCGCACTGGAGAGTCATCCTGGCCAGCTGAAAAAGTCCAATCTAACCGGTCCTCCAAATCAGTGGCCGAGTCGTGGAAGGCCAACCGCAGGTCCTCCAGTGCTGCCAGGATATCGCAAAGCCCCAGCGGTGGATCAAGGATGGAGGGTGCTGTTGCGTCCGCCATCTTAGGCAAGCAACCATCGAGCGCCCCGGGAAGCAAACCCCCCTCACCAGCCATCGGTATCCAGGAAAGTGATGAGCTCTCTGCGGGGCCCTGGTGGCGCAGGAATCGTGGAGGCAGCCGGTCGTGGAGAGGCTTCAAGGACAGGGGAATCTGTGGTGCAGGAAAACCCACCGGCGAGACCAGGGCTTCCGATGCGGAAGATGGCGTCCGCTGCTATGGGCTGCAACAAAGAAGCGATCCCGGCCCTCTCCCAGCTGGGCCGGGATACAGTATACGGGAGCCGGATACAATGTTGCGAGCGGGACGCGCCGGGCAGCCGAGCATGGAAAAGGCCCCTGTGAGAGTCCCAGCGCGGCGCGCCAGGTCCGGTACACCGGCTCCTCCCTCTCCACAGCGGCCGCTGCTATCGTTGTCGCCGCCGGCCGTCCCCACTAAGCAATGGCCCGGCTGCGACCGCTTGGAAGGCCGGAATGGAAACCGGGGCTCAACTCCGCCGGGGCAGCTCCGTTCTCGACCGGAGTCACAGGAGCGTGGTCAGGGACACGGCGCAGGTAAACGTAGGGCTCGGAGGCGCAGGATTCTTGCCAGGATATCGATGAAGGGCGCAAGGGTCGGCGGAGCCGAAGAGCTAGGCGGCCATCTCGGCTGCAGGCTAGGCTCCTCCCCCAATTGGCGATATTTAATCCTATAATTGACAAACAAATGTTGCATACAAAAAAACACTCTCACGGGCCTCACAGAATGCTAATGAGCGTCCGTCCTTGCTGTCGCGAGACGCTCCATGGGAACGGCGCAGCTTGTCTCCGGTAGTGGGACGCCAGCGTGAGATTCACAGCTGACCTCGGGCAAACTCTGCCGCCCCCTACTTGAGTCTAGACGAACCTTTGGTTCATCCTTGAGGCGAGATTTTGAGGGTAAATCTTTTCAAGCACTTGCGGGAAAAAAATCGCTACACGCAGAAGGAGATTGTGCAGAACATTGCACGGACTTTAGGAAAATCTAGCAAACTCTGAGCAAGGACTTCCAGAAATATGTTAGTCTCTGAACAAATTACATGGGGAATGTATTGCAGTTTTTGGGTGGGCAACGATGATGTCCTCCAAGCAGAGTTTCTGAGAATATTCTGGTAAAACTCGACTGAGCCCGTGATGGGTCCAAGGTGGAAACGCAACTGGAGAGATTTCGGAAGCAGGCGCGTTATCCTGTCGACCTATCCGACCAGGCGGGGTGATAAAGCTTGTATACATTAAAGGCTTCACAAACAAGGCGCTGCGCGACGCCAGGGGATATTTTGGACCGAAAGCCCTCCAATCAGAGACGTGGTGACAGGAAAAGCTAACACAAGCCCTGCTAGACCATATATGTATTAGATCGTGCAGACCCCAGCATTAACAAGCACACCACTGCCTTTCTCCGAGGCGAAGCAGAAATGCCTCGGAGAAAGGCAGCGGCGTTTCCGGATTCGGGGCGTGTTCTCCTCTTGCCATTGGCTGAAGGAGATAATTAGACTTCTTGAAAAAAAACACGCCCCCGAATCCGAAAAGGACGGGGCCTGTTCGGAGTGACGGACCTCTTCTCCAATGGCTGGCCAGCATTCAAGAGGCCAGCCAATGGAGAACAGGGGAGAAGAGGGGCGGGTTCAAGCCCCTCTTCTCCAAGTCATTAAATCAAGCCCCTCTTCTCCAAGTCATTAAATCTCGGATCGAGACTGCGCAAGCGCAGCCTTCGAGCCGAGACCTACAAACTGCAGGTGCTCAGACCCTGCCCACTTAAAGCCATGTCTCCGCCTTTATTTTCAGTATCGGTTAGGAGCACATGAAGGACCCTACTTGAGGTTTGTGTTCGCCTTTCTTAATTGCAAACTGTGTTTGTGTTTTTTTTTAATATGGTTGTATAATGAATTCAGAGACTTAAATCGCACTGTTGTAATCACACTTTGGATTGTTCTTAAATGAATGTAAATGTGTATTTATATTATTGTTACACTATGGATTTGTGTCAGATATCAAGTGCTTGTATGAACACTTTATTTGACAAATAAAGAATTTGACTTTGATTGCCTTTAAGAAGAGTGGAGTATATAATCTACAAATGGTTCTAATTTAAAACATCCGTGCCACCGCTGCCCTAATCCGTCAGTTCTATCCAAACCCTTATCACAGCCCTACCCTACACTCTACTTGGCATAGCCCTATCAAACTCATTCCACTTCTTCATAAGTCAGACTGTCCATCCATCCACCCTGGTTCGTCCACTATGTCTATGCGCCCTAGCTCTGTTACAAGCCTCTGTCCCGTACTCCCATTCCACAATCGCAGCGTCACAATCCTAGACTCGTTCTTTGGTACTTCGCATTGCACTAATGACCCACGCTTGCTTCCAACATTTCCTTTTCCCCTCTTGCCACAGTGCACTCTTCATCCTTCTCAAGCCAGGCAACATTACCACCGAGTGCCCCAGCCCTTACTCTAAACCAGTTCTAAGCACCTACACTCCCACCTGCAAGGGGAACCTCAGTTACACCATCATCAAAGGCACTTTCAAATACTTCTGGTCCTCTTTGTAGAGTTGCGGTCTAGCCTCCCGGCTGTCACGTTACCCGCCGCAAGGGATTGCGGGAGGACGTGACGGCTGGGATTCGGACTGCGGCAAGCAGACCGGCTCTCCTCGAGATACCCTGATACTACCTCAAACAAGCATTGGCCTAGCCAATAGGTCTCGCTTCTGGGACCTTATAAGTATTTAGTTATGCAACTGTTGCATAGTTAAACACTTATAAGGTCCCAAAAGCGAGACCTATTGGCTATGCCAATGCTTGTTACCATTACCAGGGTGATCAGATAGCTCCATGTCAGAGAACACCACGTTTGCATTCCTGGGCATTTTACAGGTCATTGTATTCTGGGAGTTGTAGTCTGGGTTCATTTCAATTGGACCAACACAGCTGATGACAATATTATGTAAGGCAAAGTCCAGCAATGGAAAAGTGGTGTCACACTAGCGTTATACCACCTGGTCACAAGTCACCGTAACCGTAAAGCATAAGGTAACTCGATCTAAAAGCATGCACATGCTGTTGATTTCAAATCCAGGACTGGCAAGAGGCGTCTCATATGATATGGATCCAATTAGAAGCAGCGTGAGAAGACACTCCGGGGGTGGTGGCAGGAATAATGACCATATGTCAAGCATACCTAAGGTTTACCGACTAGTCCATGTTCTAGTTTTTTTTCTGTTTTGCGGTTTTACATAGCGTGCACTCGCCCTGCAGGTATTGAAGCGCTTTTACTTGAGCGCCACTTACGTTACACACGGATTCATTAATTTTGGGAGGCACGGGGAGATTAATCGATTTGTCCAGAATATCAGGATTTTGAGCCGACGTCAGGGCTCGAACCTGGTTCCCCAGCTCCGATGTCAGCAGCTCTGGCCGTTAGGCCATATCCTCTTCAATTGGGGTCTTGGGCTTAAATTGTATAACCAAATGCATTCTGGTAAATACAATTCAATAAATAGATCACCCCTTTAGAAGAAAATTCTGGGGCAGGATCAATGACCCCTTGGCATCATGCAGTCTACATGAACTGCGGGGCACAGAGGTTACATTCCCAGTTAGATAGCTGAATGGGTGTCGGAGATCTTGGGCTGATGTGCCAGTTGCAGATTCCCGTGCTAACCCACCTGCTCTGTATATGTATGATCCGCAGTTAGGATGCTCGGGCGGTTAGCGCGGTTGCTGCGGAGTTCGTCTTCAGGAATTCATCTGCTTGCCTTGGGTAAGTGTAAAGCCCAAAGTCTAGGTGAGTCAATGAAGCTGCAGCTTCCAGCCCAGCGCGACCCCCTCCCCCGCTTGTCCCAGATGTGGATTGGGGGGGGGTTGCACTACGGCAGCCCCCCCGGCGGCTTCCATATCGGCACAGCAGGGTGGACATGAGGTGGGCTGTTTTTCCATTCAGCGCTCCTGCGCCGAATGGGATGATGGATGATGAGGGCTCACCTCTGTAATTGATGCTCTGTAGTGAGTAATGACATCCCTTTGCGAGGTGGGTGAGGGGGGTAAATGATAGCCAGGCTGGTGCTGGGGGAGGGGGTTAAAGGTCACGGGGCCTGGGATTCTTCGTAGGGGGGTTTCTTTCTCTTGACTGCACATCCACAGAGGGGTTAGAGAAAAGGGGGCACAGAGATAATCTCGTGCACCTCCGAGGGATAAGTGTGTGTGGGTGAGGGGTGATGCGAGCTGGAAGGAATCAGAGTTTTTTTTAGCAGAGTGTGGGAGCGATCTCAGACGTGGTCAATCACTCTGGCAGGTCAAATCAGACGAACAGGCAGGCACGTTGAAAGCGAAAAGCTCCATGGACCACATTATATTTATTTATTGCAAATTTATATAGCGCGAACTCTGTATTGGAGCGCTTTACATGAGCACCAGTTACGTTATACACGTACACATTCATTTTTTAGGTCTCGCCTGAGCCAGCGCTTTAGCGCTGCTCTCGCGAGAGCTTTTGTAAAAGGGGGATCTGGAAGTGCAAACTAGTACTTTTCAGGCCTCCAAATACAGTGCATGTGCGCCGGGCACGCGCACCATTTGGCAGCCTGAAAAGCACTGCCTGATACCTTTCACGGCCGCTTTGATGTCCTCAGTGAGCCGCGCGGCCACTGAGGACATCAAAGCGGCCGCAAACGTGCACACCATTTGCCACCCCCTTCCTGCTTGTTTTAGTTATAAACTAAACTTTCACGTTTCCACGACGATGTGTGAGCCAATAACTTGCCAACACAATTCAATACCGCGACGCATTGCAACCTCAGTCAACAATATATCACCACAGTAACACAACACAGTGCACAAACACCATCACAAAAGGAGGCACAAGACCAAACAACACCGTCCGTAACACAAAATACCGTCACACAAAGAAAAACACCACTATTAACAAACATTAGCATAGCCAATGGCAGGCAGGCTTACCCCATGGGTATTTTTTTTTTTTAGTTGCAAGCATATGCAATTGGCACTTAAACATAGCCACCATACTTCTGTAGATTATATTTTAAATGACCAAAATATTCATGGATGCAGCTTTTTTCTTTTTAAATAGTGACAAAAATTATTCCAATCGCGCCAGGCGGGTACTCGCAAGCATGCGTGCTATTTCTCAATACACTGTCCCTTCAACTCAGGCTGTGGAAATTGTCAACTTAGAAAGATATGGAAACGAAAACATTTTATGCTCTCACTCTGCTGCTCGGCTCTTTCTTTGTGCATCGCCTGTCTTCCCCCTCATAAAGTTGGTACTAAAAATAAATTTGTAGACCAGCCAGCAGGCTTTTAGTCACAGCCTTTAGTTTATGGTGCAATTAGACTGGAAATTGGCGTTTTCGTGTTTTGGACATTATCTGCCACGAAACAGCAATACTAAGGGGGTAAGGCTGGTGACAGGGATAGAGTTTAACATATTTGGCTCAAAACGGCAGAAGCTTTGGTTTTCCAGTTACTAGTATTGTATTTTACCATCTATCGTGCAGTTAATGGTGCATTTATTTCTACTAGCCACTCTGAATTATTTGTCGGCTCTAGTCACCTGACCTGGGTGAAAGGGCTGCACGTGCTCTTCTCCTGGGAAAGAGGCTGGACTCACTCTGAGAGCCCTGGTAATAGTAAACGAACGATCTCTGTTGTTGCTGAGAACTCCCTGCTCTGTTCTGCTTGTCTTGAGGAATGTGCTTCCTTGAGATAAGCACAAGTTTTATGGGGTCCCTTTGCTCGACCCGAAGAATTCCTTGTCTTTGCTTTTGAATTGTAGTGGGGGGCGGGGGGTTTATGACCCCTCTATCCCTTTGCTTAGCAAACTTTTTGCAGACGTGAGCTGCATCTGGTGTCGCGTTAGAAGTTCTAGAGCCCAGATATTTACTGTTTGCGATAAACAAACAAGCATTTGCAATGCAATAGGTCTCGCATTTATACGAGTTTGAGCTATTGGCATTGTAAATGACAATGCTTATTTAAGTTTTTTTTTTTTTAAAACATAAATGAAAGGCACTGTCATTTACAATGCCAATAGCTCAAACTCGTATAAATGCGAGACCTATTGCATTGCAAATGCTTGTTTTTTTGGTAGGCACGAAGAGCCACCCTCCCCCGTGTAATGCCAGCTGCTGCAACAGGGGGAGGGACGGAGTCTGAGGAGAGAGAGCAGAGGAGGAAAGAGCAACAGAGAACCAGTCTGACAAGTAGGTGCGAACGTTACATTGTAAGGATGAAAGGGTTGGTTAGGTGTGGCCCAAAGAAGAATTAGAGGGTATGTTTCACTTGTGCGGCCGCTAAAGTTAAAGTAATCATTTCGCGGGCGCTTTGATGTTCGCAGTGGCCGCGCGGCTCACTGAGAACATCAAAGCGCCTGCGAAATGTACACGCAGGCTGCCAAATGGTGCGCGCGCCCGGCACACATCTGTAGTTGGGGGCCTGAAAAGCACTCGTTTGCACTTCCAAATCCCCGTTTTCTATAGCTCTCGCCAGAGCAGCGCTAAAGCGCTGGCTCAGGCGAGACCTAAAAAGTAAAGGTTTAACTTGCCCCATAGACTCCGTTCTTCTTTCCGTGGGGCCTAACCTTCAATCCCACACTCTTTTGCCACTTCTCTCTCCACCACATTATCTCCACCCTCAGTCACAACCATAGCCCCACTTGTTTTGTGTAGTTGCAGTTTTGTATAGCGCGAACTATACCCGGAGGTATTGAAACGTTTTACATGAGCACCAGTTGACATCACATTACACAAGGTCACGTTCTTTTTGTTTTTAAGGCACGAGGGGATTACGTGCTTGGTCAGAATCCCGAGATGTTGAGCCAGCACCGGAGCTAACGTTCCAGGCGCAGATCGCGCTGCAACTCAAAAGCACCTCTAGGATCTCTAACACCCGTACCACCCGGCAATAATACAAAACAAGTACAATACACCGCGGCGCCTACCAAAAACAGGAGCGACGTTGTCAAACGTGGGCCTTACCTTGCATCTACACAGATTCCAAACTTCCAAGTCCCTTGATTTAGCTGCCAACTCTAATAAACTTCAATTTAGGAAAGCAAGGTTGTTTTAAACTGATTCACGTAGTAAGAGGCGGTACCAAGAGACCGTGGTGGCTGTAAACACGTTGATTGGTTAAAATAAAGACCCGTCCCTCCTCACAGTTCACTAGTCACTTAAGCGCTCCACACCCGTCGTGCCCCTTCCTCTCCTACACCGGAAGAGATCGCCTCGTGGCCACCAAAGGCGTTGAGCTGGTGTTGCAGGTGGTGCAGCTCAGTGCGTTTCGCTTCTAACGGGCGTGCAAACTTACAAGAATCGTGAAACACGAGGGGAGGCTCAATCAGAATGCTTTACCGAAATGCAGCACGTGTACCTTTTGTCAGCAAATATAAACATATGTGTTATGTGGTTTTCCAGTGGTAGCGTTACATTGAAATACAGGAGTAGCAAAACCCAAAGAGAACCGTGTCAGGGAGTGGCATCTTGTTGTGAGGTGGAACTTAGAGCCAAGATAGCGTCACGTTAGTGGGTGGTGTTGTGGAGAGTGATTTCTTGTTGGCTTTCTGGGGATGGGCATTATAGCCTGCAGCCTATCAGGGCGCAGTGACGAATTAAAGGGAGCGTATCAGTGTCCTGAGGGGCGGGGGAATGATACTGCTACGACTTCTTATCACTTACGTCCAGTGCTGTGACAGGGTCTGCTGCCAAGCTTAGGGCAATGGTTTCAGAAGAAACCCGCCTACATCAGGGTGAGTGAAGATCAAGTTTTCTAAGTTAGGATACGCAGTATACTTAAAAGTAGGTGTGACATTTAGTATCGGCTGGACAGTAGAATGACGTGTCGTGATAGAACCAGGACTGGTGCGGCAATCTTTTTCGACGACCTCCCATGACCTCTTTCTCCACGGATTCCCTTTACATCATATACAGTGCTCCTCATCTCTCCATAGCCCCACTCTCACATGCATTTCATTTGTTTTATAGCGCCACTCATGCCAAATTATCGTGCCGGAGCACTTCACGTCACATCACACATTATACAGAGACAGTCGGGGTTTTAAGTGGGATGAAAAACTGGGGGAGGGTCTCAAAGGGACGTTGCGCTGTACGTTAGAGTGTGGCTTAAAACACCTAAGCTAAAATCTGTGCTAAGCAGTGTGCCCGTCGACTGGTCTTTTGCATATCGTACAACATACATATATATTATTACACTTACATTAAGCCAGGACTCTTGGCTTTGTCAATAGTTGTTGGTTGCTTAGGAAAACAAACATTGAAAATGCAATAGGTCTTGCCTTTAATTAAGTTAAAGCCATTTGCTTTGCTAATGGTATTGTATAGCAAGGCAAATGGTTTTAACTTGACTGAAGATACTGCAATTTGCCGCTTTATGGGCCTCCCCTCCTCCGACATTATGAAACAATACATTGCCTTTACGCCGGCGTGTTTGTGTCAGCGTGTGCGCGGCGATGCTGCGGCCGTTAAAGTGTTTGACAAACTGCAAGCCTGCCATAAATTACGTTACAACTGTGTGGAAGTCATGATGAGGCAAATGAAAGAGAGGCCGGCCCGCCCCGCTCTTAATGTGGCACCCCCCGGCTTCAGCACTCATCCCTACGAAACAGGGCGCTATTTAGCAATGTGGGCGCTGTAAATTTTTGCTTGTCAACAGCATTGATTTTTCCCTTTTTAAGTTGGTGTTTAAATCACTTTGGAGAAGAAATACTGCATCGTTTCTAGTCAGTCAGATATTTACAACTCTTGTGTTTTACATCCCTTTGGCAGCTGGGTTGCAGCTTTCAGGGTGTCACAACAAGACACAAGGCCATAACCCAGAAGACCATATGTTAGAAATGGGATTTCTGGTTGGCTAAGGCTTGCGCCAAAGCCAGGCAGAGACCACCACTCTAGTCAGGGCAAGGAAGTTACACGCCAAAGATAACCCCTGCTCACCCCCTTGGTAGCTTGGCACGAGCAGTCAGGCTTATCCCGGAGGTCATGTGTAAAGCATTTGCGCACGCACACAGCAACAACATCCCAGGCACACCACAAAAGGAACTCCACACAAGGTTCTATATAAAAATAGCCTTTGTATTATCATAACACATTAGAATAGTAAGCACATATTATACATGGTGCCACCTGGCACTAGGTCATATTTACACCTGACAGGGCCAACTGGACCACTGTCAGTACCATCACAAAATGAACGTAGTAAATGTAGAACTTATCATAAACATAGAACACAACCAGTAACTACTGGTAATCACTGTACTTAGCATCGGCCTGTGACATAAACTACATTATGCACAGCATCATATCAGGCGCAAATTACATTCTGCGCCAACCTCACCAGCATAAACACATGAAGCAATCATCTCACAAGTCTAAAACACATTAGATCCTGACCTCCTAAGTATAACTACATTAGGAAATAAATCTCACTAGCATAAACCATATTATGCGAACCAACCTCATAATCATAAAACACATTTAGAGGTATCAACACAGGGTGCATAAATCATTCTACATGAATCATATTTCCTAGCACCCAAAATCACAGTAGGGCCTGGCGCCCTATAAACCTAACAATCCCCCTGGCCAATTGGCCATCCCAAAGGGGCTCAAATGCCCTGTGTCCAGAATGTCAGGGCGCGCTGCCAATGCAGCGAAAGTCAAGGGTGCACCACTGCGCAAACCTAAACGTGGTAGCTGCCCACTACTTGCTGGGTAGCTGAGGGTGTGGGGCAAAGGAGTGCATCTCACTCCTGACTTCACAAGACCCCAAAAGAACTGTGCGCCTAAATGGTGCAGCTGGCACTAATTGCTGAGCAGCTGTAAATGAGGGAAAGGCCTGGCACCTCTGGGCCACTGCTGTCCCTCTCAGGGACTCTTTCAAGAATTGCGCAAAAACGTTGCAGCTGCCCGCGCTGGTGCAGCGCGGTTGGGGATAGAACAAAAAGGGGGCCCTGGCACAACTGTGCCCTCTGGGCATTGCTGGGGCTCTTGACACAATATTGCCCCTGTTGGAACCACGCCCCGGAGAATAATCATGTCCCCACCGTTGGAGCCATCTGGGCTCTAAGAATAGGCTTGCACACGTGTTGGAGCGGCCCTCTCTCAGGCGGGGCCGCTCATGGAATGGGCACCGGTCAGCACCAACAAGGAGTGCGTTGGAGTCCCGCTCAGGGACTCGGCCATTGAAAACTGTTGCCCATTGTTAGAGCCACACGGGCTCTAAAAACAAAGGATGCCCCGCCGTCGGAGCATCCCGCAACTGCGGGCCCGCTCACAAAATTGGCACCGGGTGCAGACGTATGGCCTCCCCCCCCCCTCCCCCCCCCCCCCCCCCCAGCCGTCTCAACTTACTGGCTCTTGGCGGGGGGGATGGCTCCTCATTGTGAATGCGGCGGGGGCAGGCACCGGCAATGTACCTCGTGCCCCTTCCGCAGGAATCAGGCTGCGGCGCTTGCGGGGCTCTCTCTCCTCACGGGAGCCCCGCCTTCTTCACGTGCCATACTTCACCCGGTCCCCCTTCTCGGGACCGGGACTTGGGATATGGAGCCCACCAGGCTCCGGGCTAACTCCTCTTCCGGGGCTCCCCACAGCTCATGGGAGCCCTGCAACTCCTTCCAGCCCGCCCAGGTCACAGGCAGACTTGCCTGACCTCCGGTCGGCCACGGCTGGGTTGACGCGGCAGCCACTTCACTCCGGGCTTCATGAGGGGAGGCTCCCTCTTTCTACAAAAAATAGCAAGCGGGGTGGGCAGCCGCTCAATCTAATAATGGCAAAGTCGCGGGGTGGGCACCCGCGCAATTAAAATAGAAATACGCGGCCATGTGTCCATAATGCAGGGTGGGCACCTGCAATTAAAATCACGAAGCGGGGTAGGCAAACCCCTCGGTAGCCTCACGGTGGAATCCCTCCGGTGGGGATTTCCTCCAACGAGGCAAACAGCATCGCGCTGAGCAGCCCACGCTCCTCCTCAGCTGGGCAATTAAAGGATAGCGCTTCCAGGCGCTAGATGAAGCCAAAGTCCTGGGGCAAGGAGAATAAAGCAAATGGCCCAAAAAGTCTTTCAGGTAACCAGGGGCAAGGCAGGGCTGAGGGGCCAGCACACAGGGTCCTCCAGCAGGGAGGCAGCCCCCATGGCGGTCCCTCCTGGGCCCCACCAGCAGCACGTCCCATGAGGCACAGGGTCAGACTGATTTGCATATGGCCATGTCTGAACTGGGGTGGCAGAGTGGGCTAAAGAACGGTGATGGATCAAACCCGGATCTGTTGACTGGGTGTGAGTGTTTGATTGGTTCTGATGCTCTGTCCATCACCACCCCCTTTTGTACCGCTTTGTTTGCCATAAGTTGGCAGGGTATGCTCAGACGTGAGTCCCTTGCTCACTTTGCCACTGGATTCAAGCAAGCCTGGATGAAGACGGCTGAAATGCCAGAAACCGGTCCTAGGAAGCTTGTTTCCGGTCCAGGGAAGGCATGGCTTGGCAGTTCGGGCTGGACTTTTCCCATGAGGCACAGGGTCAGACTGATTTGCATATGGCCATGTCTGAACTGGGGTGGCAGAGTGGGCTAAAGAACGGTGATGAATCAAACCCGGATCTGTTGACTGGGTGTGAGTGTTTGATTGGTTCTGATGCTCTGTCATCACCACCCCCTTTTGTACCGCTTCGTCCCGCAGGAACAGCACACCAAGAGTGAACACTTTCATTGGGTCACAGCCCCTATATTTATACAACATTTCCCTTTGTGACACAGCACAGGGCTGGGGGAAAAACTAGATGCAACTGGTTTGGGGGAGTTTTGGAGCACTTTGTTTTGCTCATCTCCTCTCTCCTTTGTCAGGTGGGGGCTAGGTGCTCAGACGCACCACAGGGGGCGGAGCCAGCATTGTGGAGGGAAAGCACAGTCCTATTCAGGTCCCAGGTGCAACTCCTCCCTCCCATCTACATGCAGATCTCTCCATTCACCACCGGGCAGACTCACCCTGGCTCCTGGAATTCCCCAGCCCTCTCAGCTCCTGTCAATCACCAGCCAGACATGCACTCCACATCAGGCAGGTAGACACACAGTACACAGAAAGGCCAACTTCTAGAAGTGGCACTTCTCCACTAGTCGCCATATATCTGCGCACACCATTGCGCAGCATTTATCCTATCGAGTTCGCACATACTAAATTCGACCCTGCACTCCTCTCACATCAGGAATTACTATGGACACACATATCCTCCATGCATTCCTATGGGAGGGCAGGCCAATCTCACCACACACACTCAGAGAGAGCACGCACTTTACACTGTGCCACAGTGCTAAAGTGCGCAGAGGCCAAAAATCACTACCAATATGTCAGAGCTTAAGGCAAAAAGTTCAGGGGTGAACCTACCAGAAGGGCCCAGTCCAACACCATAGAAACACAAAAAATGTCCCTTATCCAGTCTGGATGTCCTGTCTACCCTATTTAGAGTGTATATACTTGTATACACCGGAAAGGCCACCAATTTTTGGCTGATGTCCCGCATATGCCAGACTTGAAATCTCGGCCGAAGTTGCATTCGAGAGCTGCTTCTGCCCCCCTGCTTGGAACATGGGGTATCCAAACCAAGGGCATGAGCAAATAATTGGGTGGTCAATTTGGAGGAGCAGAGATGGGCAGGGGTCGGACTGGCCTCAAGGACAATCAGGCAGTTCCCAACCAGCTGGTCCGGCAGGTCTGGTTTATGACCTGCTGGGCCATTTTAGCCATTGGTTTCCCTGATATTAAGACAAACATCGCCAGCAGCAAGCTCGGATTGGTGCAGTGTTACATTCCTCGCAGAACACCTATATAGCGCGTCCTTACTAATTAAAAACTGGTACAATTTGCAAACATGGCCTGCATTTGTAGCTTTCCGATTTACTAATGGGGGTCACTTTTGGTGCCTGTGCTTATTTCCTGTACCCGTCAGACCCTGGTGGCTAATTTTGGTTCATGTTTATTTACCATAATGCCCGGCAAAGATTCAATGGCTGCTCCAGAGCATGGGTAAGGGAGGGGGTGACGGGAAAACGGTGACAAAATCCTCGTGTGTCAGGTTTCCAATCTGGAGGAAGAACAATGGGCAGGATTAGTCGCAGATGACAGATAACCGAATAGTTGGGTGAGCCGAAACCAAGCCGCGGCACGTTCTAACCCGACTCGGCCAAGAGGAATGGCAAGAAAGCCCTAGGGAATACACTGTGAATGCATGCGGAGTTTGCGTCTGATTGGCTGGCTTGTCGAGGGCCTCGGTAGAGCTGTAATGTATTATGGGTTGTGGTCCTTGTACGAATGATTTATTGTTTTAGGAGCGGGATAGACTTGTTCGGTGTCTTAAATGGGTCTGCAAATTGCAGAATTTTGAGCAAGACTCCTCTTAGTCTCAATGTCCCAGACCTGCATTCTGTAAGAAACATACATTTATAAGTATTCTTGGACCTGATGCTCGTGCTGCAAGAGTACTGCTTTGTCCTGCTTCAAGACAGCCACATATTTCGGAAGTTAACTTCCTTAGCTTGTGAGACTCGACTTCGATCAGAGATGGGAGAACTAGAACAGGAGCTTTGAGAAACCTGTAGAGAACATAGATAGAGGGGAACATAGGGCCAAAGCAGAATACTGCCCAGAGCTGAAGAAAAGATTAAATACCATCACCAAGACAATGAAGTTAATTACAGGATCTGATCACTCTACCAATGAGCGGTGGCTGTGCGCGCCACAGCACTGACGCCAGGCCCTTCAGCCTGTCTGGGAAAGCGAAAGCACGCCACCATGCACGCGTAGAGACAAAAAATGCGTGTGCACAAAGATGGTGTTGGGCTGTCCACATGCGCGTGCATTTTTTTTGTTCCTACGCGTGTATGTTTAGCTTTGCAGATGGAGAGAGCAGCCATCTTTGTCCATTTGGACGCGCGTGCATTCAGCTTTGGCTGAATCGATTCCAAAAGGTCCTCCCCATGGCGAGAGCAGCGCATGCACTGCTTTCGCCAGGCGAGACCTAAAAAAGCAACAACTATGTCTTTGTTGTACAAAATATTGAAAATGTTTCAGTTCTAAAAATGATGAGACTGAAAGAACCAGAACAAGTCTCTGAAGTTGTAGCGAAGGGTGGTATTGCTGCAGAGTTACGTTTTCCACCCTGAGGGTGAGGGTACAAATGGAGAGCCTGATCGGGACTTGTCTCGGAATCTGGTTTTTAGGACCAGGCCCACTTAAAGCCCTGGAGACAATCAATCAGGGTTTATTAAAGCATGCTACTCACCCGTGAGAGTCTCAAGGCGCAAGGTGGGGGGTGCAACCCCAGATCAGCCGAAGAGCTAGATCTGAGGCTCATCCTGAAGGTGTGCAAGGTAGGGAAGCGTCACATGTTGGGTGGGAGCTCGTTCCAGGCCTATGCCGCGACGTGGGAGAAGGCTCTTCCCCCCCTGATCTGGTTCTGCGGATGCGAGGTGTTTCTGCTAGGAGAGGTCGTGGAGCGGAGGTTTCTTTTGGGTACGTGGAAAGATACTATTTCATTGTGGTATTTGAATCCGATGTTGTGGGGGATTACCCCCAGGTCCCTTATGTCCTCGTCCCATTCAATACTTATGGAGATAACCATCTCCCGACAGAAAAAAGACTAAAAGAATGCTGGGACACTTACCCCGCCCCTTCCACTGGGAGTACATAAGGAGGACTTACCCAGCATTCCCCCTGTTCTTTTTTTTTTCTGTCTGTCGACAGAATCTGGATGTGGATGCTGGTGCTGCTCCTGCTGGGCTTGAGTGGCTTTTTCTCCTGTTTCACCCCATCCGGCTGCCTGGCTGTGCGGTTGGGGTGTTTGGTTCCTTGCCTTCCGGTCTGCTGGGCTTGCTGGGAGGCTTGGTTTTCGGCCGTCTCTTTGTCTTCCCTTCGTGATGATTCCTGACGGCCCTTTGCGGCTGGTGAGCCGGCCTCCCGGGTCCTTCCGGGTTGCTTGCTCCTCTTCCTGTGGCTTGGCCGGGTGGATGCCGAGCATTTTGTACCTGCCTTCCTGTATCCTCCCCGGACTTGTGGGGGTGCGTTTGCTGCTTTGGTCTGCCGGCGGCTTCGTGTGGAAGGTGGTGGTGGGGGGGGCCTTGTTGCTGTATGGAGTCCCCCCGGGTGAGTCCCGTATAGCGGTTTGTTTTTTGAATATGCCTTCCCGAGCTGGTGAGTCAGCCCTGCTGGCTAGGTTGCTCTGCCTTATGTAAAGTGTACATGGGTGTGAGTCCCGGCTTCTGCATTTGCTCAAACTGCGTCATCATGCGCGAATCTCTGTATTCCATGTGCTGCCCTTCCATCGCTGCCTGAAGTAATATAAAAAATATAGGGTGCTTTCCTTCATGCGTTGTGGTATGATTTGAAGTGAAGACGGTCTGGGGCTGGTGTCTGCTGTGATATGTTCTTGCTGACACGCATACAGCATTGTTGCAATTACTTCGCGCAACGGCCCGAAAGGGTGCTGTGATTCAAACGCTGCTCCTCCTGAGAGTGTGACACGGGACGTTTGTTTGTTTGTGGATTGGCCTTTTCCTGCTGCCTCCCTGCAGTGAGCTCCTCCTTCAGGTGTGGCTTGGTGGTTTCAGAGTCTCCGGTTGTTGGCGCTGCTCTGTGTGGCCTCTTTTTCTGCGCGGGAGCTGCTTGCGTGTCACTTCCTGATGTTTGGTTCATGCTCCTCGTTGTGCATGTCTGCCGTTGTGTAGCCGATGGACCGTGCCCGATGGCCTGTGCCAGTGGTTCTGAGGTGATTCCGGGACGCGTGCGCTCAGTTTTGGGCGCTGTTCTCCTCTGTCGTTCTTCCTGTGCATTTCGTCAGTGCGGACACTTCATGGGCGTTGCCTCTGTCCTTTCTTTGTTTGGTCTCCCCCTGTGCTTGGTCCTGGTTCTACTGTGTGCACGTTCCTGCCGCGGCCATGCGCACGGCTGTGTTCATGCCTGCTTGTGTGTGCCTTGCTGGTGCCATGCCTTCCTTTGTTTCACTGCACTCGTTTTTTGGCGTTTCCATGTGTCCCGTTGGGTTGGGTTATGGTTGCCATCTGTTTTCGGTGCCTGGAGCCTCCGTCGGTGCGTCCATTTGCTATGGATGCGGTGGTGTGCCGGTGGGTTGTACTCTGTGGCCTGTAGGGTGTGTGTCATGTTGCTGGGTCTGCTTGGCTCGCTCGCTTACTCGACCGGGCGCGACCCGGCTAGGATTGCCTTTGCTGGTGTGTGGGAGCCCAGCGGCTACTCCCGCTTCGTTGCTTTCTCCAGCTTCTGGTTGGCTAGGTGGTCGTATGTACGGCGTTCCTGCCATGTTGCATTTCCGTGTGCCTGGTGCGGTTCCTCTCGGTTGTCTGGTGGAGTGGCTGGGTGCTTTTTGCTGCCATATGTGTTCGGCACTTGCTTGGCTGCTCGGTTGCTCTGCTTACGGCTGTGCATGCCTGTGTTCACGTGCTTTTCTGTCTCTTGGGTACTGGCACTTGTTGCTTGTGCTTGTGCTACACGCTTGGGGGCTAGTCCTTGTGGCTCTGCTCTGGCGGTGTTCTTTTTCAGTGCTCGGTTGGTTGTCCTGGGACTTCCTGGTGCTGGGGCTCCTTGTAGTCCTTTTCTTTGGGGATTCTCGGCCCTGGCCTGTACTTGGAGTTCGTGGCTCTGGTGCCTCTTGATGGCTTCGGTGGGTCTCTGCCCATTGCTTATCCTTTTGGGTGGGCCTGTGGCTGCAGTGCCTGGTTGTTCCTCTCTGTTATCCTGCTGCTGTTTTGGCTCTCTTGGTTCCATTCCGTGTTGCCTTTGCCTACGCTTCTGCGTGGTTCTTCCTGGCGTGCTTGTTTGTGCTGCGTTTGCCCTGGTTGTCTGCGGGACCTTGCTTTGGGCTGAGTGCTGGAGCTCCTTGGCTGTGTCCTGGGCCGCGATGTTGTGGTCCTGGCTTGCGGGGTTTTGCCTGTGGCCTTTCCTCCCTGGGGCTGGCTTGTCTCCTGCTTGGGGTCGCCTGCTTAGGTTTCGGGAGAGGTTGCGTTCCTATTTTTCTGCTTCCCCGGGCTGCTGGTTCTTGGTGGGCGCTGTGGTGCTGGTCTGGCCTGCTTTCGGGGTCTGTCTCTCTTGCTGGTGTGCTTCAGGGTGCCCTGTTCGGTCCTCTTTGGTCCCCGCTGCTGCGTGGTGTTCTGGGCGCCGCGTCTGCTCTGGTGCCTCGGTGGCTTCTGGCTCCCCTGGGGTGTCTTGTGTTTGGCCTCTTGGCTGATGGCGGTGCCTCCTCCTTCGGCCTTTCCTCCCTGCTTCCTGTGGTCTTGTCTGGTTTCAGGGGTGCTTCTGGGTCGGTTGGATTTTGTTGCCTAGCTGGTTCTCCGGGTTCTGTTGGCCTCCGCTGGGTCTATTCTGGCCTGCGGTGTTCTTTTCCGGCTTGGTTCCCTGTGGACGGGGGTGCTTGTCCCTACCTTTATGGTGGGTCTTTTTGCCGGGGTTGTGCTTTGGTATATCCCTGTTCTCTTGTTGTTCCGGGGTCCGTGTTTTCGGTCCTCCTGGTCTGCTGGCTTGGGGCTGTTCTGCTTGGCCTCGGCGGTGTCTCCTTGTGGTTGCCTGTTGCCTTCGGCCTTGCTCCCTGCTGTCTGCGGTTGTGTCCTCTTGGCTCTGTCGGTGTCTGTTTGTGGGTCTGTCGGCTGCTCCTGTTTCCCTGCTGGCCTCCTCTTGGGTGTTCGTTTGGGCGGCGCCGGGGCTGTTTGCTCTCTGGCCTGTGCTCTGCTGGGGCCTTCCCTGCTTTGGCCTTCCCCTTCTTGTGGGTTGGTCCTTCGGGTCCGTCTGGTTGTGCGGGTTGCTTGGCTTCGGCTTGGCTTCCCGTTTACTGTATCCTCCGTTGCCGTTTTCTGCCCTGGGGGTTCGTCCCCTGCTCTTGCCCTTTCTTGGGTTGTGCTGGGCTGTGGGGTTTGGTTTGCTTGTGCTTTCCGCCCTGGCTTCTGTTGCTTTGTTGGTTGGGTTGTTTTTGTGTTTCCTCTCCCCTGGTGGGTTGGGGTTTCCTTGCCGTGCTGTTGGGTCTTTCCCGCTCCTTCGGGTCCTCTTGGGGTTGTTGGCCCTCGGTCTTTGCTGGCCTCTGTGTGTTGCCCCTGCCTTCTGCTTGGGTTGTCTGGGGTTGTCTGTGCCTGGCCTGTCTGTGGTTGGGCTTGTCTGGGCTGGTGTTGGCCCCCTTGGGGTTTCCTTGCCCTGGTCTTGGGTTCTCTGGGTTGTTTGCCCGTTCCGTTGCACTCCTTCTCTAGTGTTCGGGGTGTGCCCTCTTCGGGCTGCGGCTTCCTGCTCCGGTTTCTGCAGGTCGGCAGTTGGGGTGTTCTGCTGGGGCTGTGTTCTTGGGTTCATGTGCTTCCTCCTGTTCCCTTTTCTTCTTGGTTTTCCGGGGTCTCCTTGTCCTGGTTGGTTGCTCTTGTCGGTTCTTGCTGGTCGGGCTCCCTGGCGGTGCTGGTTCTCTTGGGGCCTTGTTTCCTGGTCGGTTTCGGCCTGTTGGTTTTGTGGTCCCTGCTGGGTCTGCTTCCTTCCGGTTCTCGGGCCTGGTGCGTTGGCTTCCGGGTGTTTGTTTGCCTCTTTCCCCGGTGCCTTGGCTTTCCCTCTTTCCCTGTCCCTGGGCTCTGTCTTGTCTTCTTGGCTGGGTGCTGCCGGGCTGTGGGATGCTGCTGGCCCTTTTGTTTTTCGTGGGGCCTGCTGTTCTTCTGGGGGGTTCTGGGGTTTGTTCTCTGGTCTCTCTGGAGTGGTGCCTTTGCTTCCCTTCTCTTCTGGTTTGCCCTTGGTGGACTTATCGGCCTTTTTTTCCATGGGGTTCTTTGGTCGTCCTTTGTTGGGGCTTCGTGTTTCTTGGGCCGCCTTGTCCGATGGGTGTTTCTTTCTTTCGGGGCCTGTGTTCGGCTCTCGTGGATTCTCTGTGCCTGGGGTTGGCTCCTGTTGCCCTGTTCTGGCTTGCTGGCCTGGTGGACCTTGGCTTTCGCTTTGGGTGGCCGCCTCGCTGTTTTGTTCTTGCCGCGGTTGGCTTGTGTGTCCTTGCTCCCCCCTTCTCTGGTTGTCTGTGGGGTGTTCCTGCTGTGGGCTTGTGTCCTTGGTGGTTGTCGGACTGGTCGTCTGGATGTTCTCCCGTTGTTTTGTTGGGTGCTTTCGGGTTTGCTGGGGCTCCCTCCTGTCTGGGTGCTCTGCCTTGGGTTTTCGCCGGTTCTGCCTTTTGCTTCTGACGGTGGCTGCCTTGGTGTGGTTTCCTGGGTTGGCTTCTGTTTTGTCTGGGAAGGCCGGCTTTTCTGCTTTGGTATTTCTCCATAAGTATTGAATGGGACGAGGACAACGGGACCAGGAGTAATGAAGATTACCGGTAAGTAATAGAGCATTTGTAGGCATGGGTGAGCAGCTTGAAGGTTACTCTTTTTTTGACGGTGAGCCAGCGGAGGTCTCTCAGGTTTTGGGTCATGTGCTCGTGACGTGGAATTCCGAGGATGAGTCGGGCCGCAGTGTTCTGGATGGTCTGGAGTTTGTGAAGGAGGGATTTGTTGATTCCGGCGTAGAGGGCGTTACCGTAGTCCAATCTGCTGGTTATGAGTGTGTGGGAGACAATTTTTCTAGCTGGGGGGGTCCACTTGAATGTCTTGCAGAGGCTGCGATCTGATAGTGTAACCGAATGACCTGCCACAACAGAACAGCCACTTCCAGCGGCACGCAATTGGGTTCCATCAGATGCCTCTCTTGGAGGAATACCATGTCTGCGGAGTAGAGGGTAAGAGCCTAGGCCAACAGCCCCCTCTTAATTTTTATTTATTTAAACGGTTTTATATAGCGCTGGCTAGACCCAAAGGTATCAGAGTGGATACACCACTGGGGAGGAGCAGGGCCACTCCTAGACAGAAGGTTCAGGCTGGGTCCATAAGCTTGGGTGTACCTGACTCCGACATATTCCTTGGGGGCCCCCGATGCCCTGTCCAGGCGTTAGAAGGCCCACACAGGCCCCACCAGAACCCCTGGTATTGTCAAAGGAATAGTCGAGGCCCATGCTTGGCAGGAGCAGTATCCTGAGGTCCTCAGGGTCCAGGAGCTAGGGTGCCTCCAGGGAGAGCCCCATACCGACTGCAGTCCGATCACGTGCCGAAGAGCTGTAGAACCGGCCCAGCCTCCCACTGGGCGCTCACTCTGGGAGGCCTACTCCCAGATGACACACGGAGCGCAGCTGGCTCAGTCTCTGACGTGAGGGGAGGCGATGCAGGCTCAGAGGAGGCCGCGGGAAAGCTGTGCACTCTCCCCAAGCCGGGACGCCAGTGCTGATGCCGCAACGGATCCCGGGCCTCCACGGCTGCTGCAGCAAGAGTGCCGGCTCAATGTAGGGCTGCCGCCTGCACTTCATTTCCTCCCCCGCTCCACCAACCACCTGCAGCTCGCAGATGGGGGCCAATCTCAGGTGCCGTTGAATGCCGCTTCCTTTCAGCCAAGGTGTGGATCTCTGGAAGGCCGCCCAGGTCGTAGTATCTGCTCACCGGATCCACGCGGTAGGCCTCGGCACCACAGACTCAGACCCTAGTGTGGGGGGAAGGTGAAGCTGCGCCCTCACCCCGAGTCAGGACGTCATCGTCGTTGCCCAAGCGGGTCCCCAGGCCTCCACCGCAGCCACAGCGACGGTGCCGGATCAATGCAGGGCCGCCACCGTCGGAGTCCCAGTGCGGGACTCCCTCCTTGCCTCTGATCCGCTGATCGTTTGCAGGTTGTCGGCAAGGGCTGGTCTCAAGCACTGCTGGTCGCCGCTTCTCTTCAGCCCCGGCGAGGATCTCTGCAAGGCCACTCTGGCCGCAGCAACCACCCGCCAGACCACGCAGTAGGCCCCGCCCCCTGCGTCTCTCGGGTCTTGCCAGATAGCGGGGTATGCGCCCAGCCAGACTCCACTGCTCACTCCGCTCGTCCTCCAGTGCAACCCGGGCCCCTTCAGGTGCGGCGGGGACTGGGCGGTGGGGGCTCTTTCAGATGTTTATTGTCGGGCAGGGACGGAGCTCCAGGCCGGCTCGTCCGCTCACGCTGCCATCTTGGACATGCCCCAGCATATCTTTTTTTGTGCCCTCCAAGATCTGGACCTGTCAGAGATTACCCTGATGTTGCGCCCAGTGGAACTTCAGGTCCCATTGCAGAGCCCGCATATGCCAACAGGCCTGTGTTGCAAGCAGGATTCAAGAGACCATGGGGCCCAGCAGCCAAAACCCAGGATAGAGGGTGGAACATCGTATCATAGCCTATATAATCTGGACTCACCATTTGGGAGAATAAGCCAGAAACTGCATTGTGTCCAGCTCAGATGAAAGGCAGCGTCTGAGAAGGGGTCAGGTGCAACTTCAGCACTATGATAGTGAACCTCAGCGAGTTGGTAGTTGTCTTTTGAAAATATGATGTTGTGATGAAGTGTGTGTATGTCATGGGTAGCATAACACTTGCCACTGCTCAACCACACAAACCCTGATGTAAACCTGAATACGGTTTTTACTGCAGACACAGTGTTTATTTATAGCAACTATGCAGTGATTAATATGCATGTGAATTATTGGTTGCATTAGCTTGTGCTTATTGTGTGCAATTCTGTTATACAGTAGTGTGGGAGAAATGCTGAAGCAGCCATGGCTTGTTCAAACATGCACTGGTTAAACAACATGTGAACTTTGTGCCAACTGGCAATGTGAGTAACGTGCAGTATTTCAACTGTCTCAGAGTAATGTGTTGCACTTCATTATCATAATTGCTTCAATGTGCCTCCACAGAAAGAATGTAGAAATCCTTGAAAACATGTGCAACTTAATTTGCCTTGGTAATTGCTTATTTCCCTAAAGCATGGCTCAACTGACAGTAAATGAACGGGTAAATATGCCTTCAAGGGATTTATTACAGTACTTAGTTAAGTTATTAACAATCGCAGTTGTGGGCAAGATTTAATATTTGCTTGCCAATTGATTTCTTTAATTTACTCTTTCTCTAACAACAAAGTTTCTTTACACTTGGAAATAGATCTCAGAGAAGATATATTTTAAAAGATATATATCCAATAATCCCCCAGTCGATTTCCACGAAAGGAGACTACAGACTTTTAAGCGGAACAGTCTGAATATACGCTTTACAAGCAACAACGTCCGCTAATTAGACAGAGCCAGCATGCCATATACGCTACAGGCGCGCGTCTTTAAGATTAAGATTTACCTGCTGTAGGGCCCACGTCACGGCCAAAACACTGCTGCAGATGCACACAATTTATTTTCCTACTACAGAATTCAGGGGTCAACTGTTATAAATACATTTCAGTCCTGAAGATGGTCTCATCGATGAAAGCCTAGAGACCGAAACGTCGACCTGCACACTTCTTTCCCAAATATTTATTTTTGACTGTGATTGTGAAAAAGTGTTTTCAATTGCAACGGTGAAGGTTGAAATATCAGATTGGTGCCTTCTTGTTCCATTGTATGTATTATTTTCAAGTACCCTTGATGAATTCTCAAGATAAAATTGATTATTTTTATATACACCCGTGTTCTTGGAGATTATTTGATATGTATCTTTTAAAATATATCTTCTCTGAGATCTATTTCCAAGTATAAAGAAACTTTGTTGTTAGAGAAAGAGAGTACATTAAAGAAATCAATTGGCAAGCAAATATTAAATCTTGCCCACAACTGCGATTGTGAATAACTTAACAAAGTACTGTAATAAATCCCTTGAAGGCATATTTACGCGTTTATTTACTTTGCTCGAGCCCTCAAGGGTAGATTGGGTTGCCCATTACACTTATCAACTGACAGTAAGACACGTGTTTTGTGCCTATATAAGACACATTGCACCTTCAGTCACTGCTTGGCTTCGTTTATTACTACCGATCACTTGCCTGGCTCCAGCTGATCTTCGGCTCCAGTTCTCTGTCCAGCATTGTTTCTCCTCTTCCTCCGGTGCTTCCTGCTACTGAAAGACACTGTAGTTCCTGTAAGAGAGGCACAGCAGAGAAGGTGACTCAAGGTTTTCTCATGCTCTGCGCGCAGACTGCAGACTCCTTTCCTCACATGATTAAGGTATCAGATTTAACCTTTAAATATATTACAAGTATTCTGGCAGTGTTTAGCCTTGCAAGCTTTTGGGCAAAGAATCCAGTCAGTGCTTGAACTGAAAGGCACTCCAGCAAGGATTAGCAATACAGAAAATACGTATTTTCTGTAGTAATTGTGCCTTCAAATTGAAAGACATTTAAAGAGTGATTTTAACCTTTGGACTCCAGAAGTGAACAGTAAAACCAAAGACTGAAAGACTTTAATAATCCACGAACATTGATCAAAATACAGGATTTAATGTGCATTCTTTAACAATAAATCAACAGTTAAGCTAAGGACAAGCAAAACCTGTATAAGACTAATACAGAATAAGACATTCTTCCAGAAAAGCTGTTATATGCACAAATCCTAATTTCTGTGTATCTATTTGAGAGTGTGACTGTAATTTTATGCTGAGTACTGTTATGAAACCCTCTAATTGAGTTTTCCATTACAGAACTAAAGCCTCCATCCCTATACCTGGCCCCAGTCCTTGCAATCTTGCATCAAGGCCCTGTCTATCCAGTGCTCAGCAGTTCCCGGCCTAGAGACGCAGCGCTATCAACAGAACCGGTATTTCTCTTCTCTCTCTCGTCCAAACCCCCTTCCCCTTGGGAACTTACGTGGACATAGTGTTTTTGTTAGCTGCTACCGCGTTAGGACTCCTAGGGATTTGGGAGAAATACCGTATTTAATATACATATGCTTATTTGGTGTCCCCTCTGGGGGAGCTGGCTGACTTCTTTCTAAATGCATTTTGGTACCACCAAGACAGCAACACAACCTGCGGAATGCGCTAGGAGCAGGAATGATACCAAATAGATTTGTAAAATATTCCTTATCCCAGATATGTCAAAGTAGAGAAAAATCTCCACATTACCTGCCTTTATCTTTTGCAAAAGATAAACAAACAAAACCAGAATCTTGGCCAAGCAAATCCCAAATCAAGAGTGCTGCTTCAGCGACCTCACCAACCTATAGTCTCCAACCTCCAACTGCCAATCTCTTGGTCGACCTAATGGTCACTGCAAAACTTGCGCCAAAGGAAGTCTCAGTCGGGACCGGCCACCATCTGGAGGGCCAATATTGAGAAAACCGGAAAAGTCGCTTTGGTCTGCAAAGACAAGGGTCTCCTCATGCAGGACGTCTCCTCAGCAAGATTCCATTCTTCCGTCAAGACCACTCCTTCGGGCAGCTGCATCTCCGATGAGCCCCACGAGTCGGGTGCCAAATTGTGGAAATGTGCCTTTTTAGGGGCACACCGGTGCAGGGTTCACCTATATCTTTGTCCACAGGTCCTTAAACTAACAAAGAAGAGATTGGCACTGAAGCTGGAATTCAAATAAATTTATTATTCACTCATGAGTGGGACTACATCAATACAGCACCCTCAAGTGCTGCAGGAGGTAGTATATTGAAGTCACAGACCATGCTCCTTTTTACACCCTTTGTTGCAGAGTAAGCATGTAGTTACAAATAGAAGGTACAAGCATACACAGGAATAACTACCGACAAACATGGGCAGATGGATATCACTTAGTCAGCAAAGTGGGAGGGGTAACAGAACAGTAGGAAATGGTAGACAGTTACATTTTTTAGCCAGGTGCATTCATGCAGCTACAGGCCTTTTCTCAGCACGTCTTGCTTTGGCTCAGTACAGGAGGAGTTAACTAAAGATGATGACTCAAGCAGAATAGAGAAGCAAGCAACAGTGAAGACGGAAGAATCACAAAGCTAACAAAATTGATGCTGCTAACAAGATGGCTTCAGTTCTTGCTAATAGCAATTATTTTCGATTCCCACAGACGGCCCTTTTAGCATTGGCTGAAGACATCTCTGCGACTTAGAAGGGGCATGAAATATATCCTGTACATCTATTTTCATGAGTTCGGTAATTTCCTGGTACATTGCTGGCGGGCATTTGCATTCTTGACATTTTGTTTAGTCGGTATACCTGAGGTACAGGTAGTAATACAAAGGGACAGAGCATCAGGCCACATTGGATACATAGGCAACAGGTGAAAAGAATCGCAAAAAATATACATAGGGCTGACTATTTTCCAGCCCCATACAGTAAACATAGTCCATAGCCATCCAGTCAAAGTACATGTCCCTGAATCCTGATGGATTTTCAGTGGCTATCTTGTGCATCTTAGCAATTGCTTCAAAAATTGAAGGGGCGTGTTCAGGGATATACACACAGCAGCTGCTTCCAATGATGCGGCATGCTCCACCACGGTCGGCTGGATGATGTCAAGGACCATCCTATTTTGGAGCGCCACAATTCTCTTCCGGTTGGTCACTCGAACCGCAGTCCTGGTAGACAAGAGCACCTGCTCAGAGCCACGCCAACGAGGCTCCAAGGAGCTGGTCCGCTGAAAGGACTTCGTCAGCACGAAATCGCCAGGCCGTAGATCATGGCCCTCACCCTGCGACCTGTCTGGAAGATTCTCCCGATACTGTTGATAAATAGAAGACAGACTGTCAGTCAACTGAGACAAATAGTCGTTCATCAGTACATAGGGTACATCATGTATAGGGCGTGGCTTAGAAATCTCCCAAATATTCATTGGCCTTCCAAAAACCACCTCATACAGTGTGAGGCCAGATCGTTTATGTGGTACCGATCTAATGGATAGTAATGCTAAGGGCAGTGCATCAGGCCATTTTAAAGATGGGGCAGCCTGTATCTTGGCCAATTTTAGTTTTAGGGTAGAATTGTAACATTCCACTAGCCCTGCTGATTGTAGGTGAAAAGCAGCATGAAACTTCTGCTTAATTCTTAACCCTTTCATAGGGTAATCAACAACTTGCCCAATGAAATGGGGTCCATTGTCACTCCACAAAACTCAACAAATTCCAAATCTCAGGAAGAACTCCTTTAGGAGCACCTTCGCCGTAGTAAGAGCTGTATTATCTTTCGTGGCGTATGCCTCCACCCATTTACTAAAGGCACAAACCACTACCAAGACATACTTAAGGTTGTGACAACGCTCAAACTGTATGTAATCCATTTGCAGGACTTCAAAAGGTGCAGTAGGTATTGTGAACCGTCCTGTGGGAGTTTGTATTCCCTTTCCAGGATTATATTGAAGACAGATCAGACCAACTGGACTATCTTTTTGTGGGAGGGCAGGTTTGATAAACAGGCGAGGAGGCTGAATATATTTTCCAAAAGATCGTTTTTTATTAGCAATAATAGAAGTGGTAGGTTGTTCAGGATGTTTTTCTTCCTGCTCCTCTCCGGTTATGGCTGAGCTTGATGGGGATTCAGGGGTTGGTGTTTCCGGCTCCTCCTCTTCAGTATAAAGGTTGTCTCCCCAGAGGCTCATAAGAGAGGGAAAGAGGGAGCCGTCAGTTACTGTTCTGAAAAATCAATTAGTACCATTACCCGTCACCACACCTTGAAGTGCTTTACAGACTAGTGCTCCAGGTCTTCACACAATGTGCTGGTTTTGGGGGGGGGGGGGTTGTATACTCTTTAGACAGTGCACCTAGGAAACATATTAGTGCTCACTTCAGTTTAACATAGTGCCATAACAGGAATTGCAACAGGAAATTAGGCTCGTTATCTGTCACGCTACTAAAGAAAGTGCCACCTGTTCAGGGAAAACCAAAATACACGGGCGTGCAACACAAAGTTACTTCCGAGGCGGGTTCCCCACTTTGCTACCCGTGTCCCTTCTCGTGCTTGCCACCCACCTCCCTCGCAGCCTCTCCCTGGTCCCTCGAGATGCTACCACTCACCGGCTCCGCCGCAACTCTCCTGAGTTGCGGCCGCTCTCTAGCATCCTCTGGCGGACACCACCACTCTTTGTACCTCCGTGCGTCCGGTTCTGCGTCTGCTTCTCACACAGTGTCCTCGGTCCTCGGAGTTCCTTCGGGTTGTTCGCTCGCAGTGTCAATCTTCTCTCTCCTTCTCCCGACTCTGTTCCTGCTGCTCCCTCGCCACCGGTCCAAGACGCCTCCTGTTCGAATTCCCCTCCTTTCAGTGGGCTGCTGCCAGAACTTCTGGGGTTGTGCTCGCCTACTTCCGGGGTCACGTCGACGTCTCGCTGTGGGGAGACAGGATAGGGGAATGGATTTTGTAGTCATTCGTGGTCCTTCATGTCCCGAACGTTGAAAGGAGTACGGGCTCTAAGGAAAGGATCCTCCCATGGCGCTGCACAGGTGAGTCCCTCTTGCATTTCCTCACACTTTTTAGCTGTGCCGGCAATAGCTGGATGATCCTAAACTTGCATAAGTTGCTTTGCCATTGAGGATGCTTCAACATGTGCCGACCCATGTGCCATGTGAATCATAGGATGTAAATAGTCTGTGGGTAACTTCCATTTTGTCATTTCTTTATTCCTTCATCAGCCCTCATCATCCAGTGTTCCCTCCTTAGACCATTGGTCGAATTCATCAGCAGAAGCAGATTGTTGCATGTCCAGCACCTCTTGTCTGGCATCATGCCAACGTTCAACCTGTGACTTAACTACAAACCTAGATGTGGTACTTCGCTGCATTGCAGTCTCTCGAGCTGTGTAATCTGCAAAGGCATTTCCTTTCCCTATTTTATCATTCACTTTCTTGTGTGCACTACACTTAACAATTGCCACTTTCTTAGGATATGTCAAGGCAGTAAGGAGATTATGTACTAATTCCCCATGCACTATTTGTGTCCCATGTGAAGTGAGAAAGCCTCTTTCCTTCCAGAGTTGCACAAAATCATGAGCCACGCCAAAGGCGTATCGGCTATCAGTGTAAATGTTAACAAGCAAATCTGTACTAAGCTCACATGTTCTTGTCAGTGCTATCAACTCGGCTGCTTGAGCTGACTTCTGTAGGGATGCGAGCTGCCTCAACTACTGTCTGAAGTGTTGTAATTGCATAAGCAGCAGATGTCGTACCATCAGGCAACTTCAGGTAGGACCCATCAACCCACAGTTCCCCATCAACACTAGAAAGAGGTGTATCTTGTTGGTCAACATGACCCTTTGTTTGTTCTTCAGTAAGGGATATACAATCATGTAACTCTTGTGACTGAGACTGAGTAGCTGGAAATGGCAATAATGTAGCAGGATTCAGTGTCAAACATCTTTTCAGTGTGATATGAGGAACCAAAAGTGTCAATTCATAGCCTGTCAAACGAGCACTAGTCAAATGCTGTGTTTTCATTTGATTTAACAAAGCATCAACTGAATGGGGTACTAGCACAAGCAATCTATGTGACAAGACTATTCCCTCTATCTGACGTATGGACACAGCCGTTACCGCCACCGCTCAAACACCCAGGCAGCGCACAGGCGACTGGATCAAGGACCGCTGAGAAATATGCGCAAGGATGCTGCTTATCACCGTGTGTCTGTACTAAAACTGAGAGAGCGCAACCGTCCCTCTCATGTACTTAGAGTGTAAAGGCCTTAGTGTAGTCTGGAGTTCCTTATACTGGTGCAGAACAAAGAGCTTGACGTAACTATTGAAAAGCATTCTGGCATTCAGTAGTCCATGTGAGGGGCATCGGAGTGTCTTTAGTCAAAAGGGCCAACAAGGGTTTAACAATGTGAGAAAAGCTAGGGATCCACTGCCTACAGAAAGAAGTAAGGCCAATCAGTGCACGAACATCCTTCTGAGTACGGGGCACAGGAGTATCTAAAATGGTCTGAATACGATCTGGTGTAAGTGCACGCCCCTCCTTAGACAGGAGGTGACCTAAATAGGTAACCTGCTGTCTAACAATATTGCAATTTCTTCAGAGAGATTTTGTGATGATGAGAGGCAAGGAATGATAGCAATAACAGTGTACCTTCTTCACACTGTTCAGGGGTATCGGCAGCCAACAAGATGTCATTGACATATTGAATAAGAGCCACCCCTTTCGGTACAGGGAAAGAATCAAGCTGCCTTTTTAATGCCCGACTATAAATGCTAGGACTCTCTGTATACCTGTGGAACTCTACAAAATCTAAATGATCGATTATTCAAAGTGAAGCCGAACAAATAACGGCTGTCAGGATGAAAAGGTATTGAGAAGAATGCATTTTTCAAATCGATCACACTAAATGTAGTGGCAGTAGGAGGAACCATAGTAAGAAGTGTTGTGATGTCAGAGACTACAGGATATTGAGGCACCACTATTTTGTTGACCTCTTCTAAGTCAATGATGAATCTGTAAGTTTTAGTGTCAGTATCTTTTTTCAAAATGGGAAGAATAGGACTATTATAGGTATTGTAAGGGACTTCTTCCACAACCTCCACCTTGATCAAATCCTGAACAATGTGTATTAATGCTTCTTTGCCTTCCTGAGATATTTTATATTGGGGCTGTCGAGGCAACGAAGCACCATTCTTCACTTGAATATGTACTGGTGGAAGAATCATGTGGCCCACATCGGTATCTGATGTAGCCCACAAAGAACTAGGTAACAATGCCAGAGCAACATCCTCTTTAATGAGACAAGACCTCTCAACCATTGGATAGTTATCATTTAAAATAACACGCACGCTTTCTGGGGAACAACGTATTGTAGCACGAAAATGTTTAAGCATATCGATACCCACAATGTTATCCGGCGTGTTAGGGGAAAGCAAAAATTGACATGCTGCAGTGAATTTATCAAGACTAAATGCAAGTGGCTGTGACAGTGGGCTAAGTGTAGGTGTTCTATCGAACCCTATTGATGTCATCATTGTGCCAGACAGGGTAGCCCTAGGAACCAATTGTTTTGACAGAGCACTACGAATAGCTCCTGTATCAACCAGAAACCGATCAGTAGAACCCAAAACTTTTGCATCAACATAGGGACCCTTCTGATCTACTGGGACCTCAACCGGTTCCTTACCCCATCCTAGACTTTCCTATGCATAATCAGAATACTTGAGACCTTCAACCGAATAATCAGACATTTGATATTTGTTTTATCTATCAAAGATATTAGAAGAATTTGGGTTGTGTTCAACTGTCTCAAATCTGGTACGATTATCCATGCCTCCCCAATTTCCTGAGTTCACTGGGCGGCCTCTCATACTTCCTCTACCCCGCTGATACTGCTGACCTTGCAAAAGGGGGCATTCAGAACGCCAATGTCCTCCTCTTCCACCACCTCTAAATGATAGACCATATACTTGAGCCAACATAACTTTTGTTTTTAAATCCTTAACCTTTTTATCCTCCTTGCCTTTTGCTTCCAATTCCTGACGCTCATAATACTGGGCCATAGTCAAAAGGGAGACGGGGGAAGACGTAGTGCATGAACTTTCGCTGGCCTTTAGGCGACTAGCTATTTCTGGCAACATGTTGGCGACAAATTTGTCGACGAACAGATGCTTACCCGTGTCATCTGTCAATGACTGCCCACTAAAGTCATGTAATATCTCTTCAAACCGCGTAAAGAAATCAGAAACTGACTCATCCGCTTTCTGTTTGCAAGACGCTAATGTAGTCCGATCTTTTTCCGCGGGTCAGGCAAAGCAGCTTTAAGAGCCATAATGCCTGCTCTACTCCAAGAAGTGTAGACCCAATTATAAACAAAATATCCTTGTGCATCATCTGAATCTTTTTCATCATTCGTTCCAGCTCCCTATGAGGGAACATATAGAGGTGCTGCTTCACGCATGGGTTTCATAGTAACTTCAATAACACTAGTATCTTAATCTGTCCCCGTAGCTCCCTCTTGTCGCTCCGGGGTCTGAACTGTTTGTTCAGTTGTAGCTTTACCAGCTGCTTTTTTCTCCTCTCGCAAACGGAATGCGTCAGTGCGCAATTTAACCACTCGCCTAATTAGATCAGGCACCTGTGAAGGAAGAAAGGTACCATCACCTAATTGTTTATAATTAGAATTTTTATCAGAGGGCTCTAGATCATCAGAATGTTTTCTAAAACTGAGTATTACTTCCCAAGTAAACGTCTCTACAAAATGTAACTGCTCTAAATCTTTCCACTGCGGAACCATTGCTACGAGTTCTGGAGCATAGGCACTCCCTTGAGCTGCTTTTCAAGCAGCGGATCGAAGAGTGGCCTTGCCTTCAGTAGTCAAAGTAGAGCGAGTCTTCCGCCCATCTTGCTTATCTTCATCTTTTTCTTCTGAAGACAAATGCTCCTCATCAGAACTCTCATTTTCAGGGGCACTGTGGAATTTATATGGGGTGAGGTCTATCCAACAACATAGAATCATCCTGAGGTCTGTTAAGTATGGGATAAATAGGGCGCCTAATAGGGTACTGGCCCGTTACCTCTAAACTACGCTCCCTATCTTCTTTTTCTTTTATTGCAGTGATCTCTATTTTTTAATTGTAACGCTTTTTGATATATCGTTTTACGCTGTTCTTTTTTGGCTATAGCTTCTTCTTTCCTCACTCTCCCTTGTTCTTCTTTCTCCCACATTCGTACACAATCAAACATATCTTGCGATTTTTTTTTTTTAAACAATTTTTATTGGAAGTACACATCGGGACAGGTCAGTACTATGACAGATGCAATTGTTGTATACATAACATATGAGGCACCATTAATCTTAATATGGGTATCCATTCATGTCATGAAATCCAACACACCATCTTATAGATCTGCGAGTCCTCCCCCCCCCCCCCCTACAAAGTCATATACTGCTTGCATTGCCTACGTTTTATTCGCTTGAGTCTGGATCTGAGTCCTCGGGTCGGGGGGGTCACAGATGTTGCCTCTAAACGTGTTCCACTTCCCCCTATCTTGTTGGCTCTTATGCTTAAACAAACACTGCTCTACATACTGAATCTTTTTAAAATCAAATGACACATTCACAGGCCATCGTAAATCAGGATCCTTTTTCGTATATTTGTTCCACAGTGTACTATACATTATGGAAGAAATACCGTATTTAATATACATATGCTTATTTGGTGTCCCCTCTGGGGGAGCTGGCTGACTTCTTTCTAAATGCATTTTGGTACCACCAAGACAGCAACACAACCTGCGGAATGCGCTAGGAGCAGGAATGATACCAAATAGATTTGTAAAATATTCCTTATCCCAGATATGTCAAAGTAGAGAAAAATCTCCACATTACCTGCCTTTATCTTTTGCAAAAGATAAACAAACAAAACCAGAATCTTGGCCAAGCAAATCCCAAATCAAGAGTGCTGCTTCAGCGACCTCACCAACCTATAGTCTCCAACCTCCAACTGCCAATCTCTTGGTCGACCTAATGGTCACTGCAAAACTTGCGCCAAAGGAAGTCTCAGTCGGGACCGGCCACCATCTGGAGGGCCAATCTTGAGAAAAACGGAAAAGTCGCTTTGGTCTGCAAAGACAAGGGTCTCCTCATGCAGGACGTCTCCTCAGCAAGATTCCATTCTTCCGTCAAGACCACTCCTTCGGGCAGCTGCATCTCCGATGAGCCCCACGAGTCGGGTGCCAAATTGTGGAAATGTGCCTTTTTAGGGGCACACCGGTGCAGGGTTCACCTATATCTTTGTCCACAGGTCCTTAAACTAACAAAGAAGAGATTGGCACTGAAACTGGAATTCAAATAAGTTTATTATTCACTCATGAGTGGGACTACATCAATACAGCACCCTCAAGTGCTGCAGGAGGTAGTATATTGAAGTCACAGACCATGCTCCTTTTTACACCCTTTGTTGCAGAGTAAGCATGTAGTTACAAATAGAAGGTACAAGCATACAAAGGGAATAACTACTGACAAACATGGGCAGATGGATATCACTTAGTCAGCACAGTGGGAGGGGAACAGAACAGTAGGAAATGGTAGACAGTTACATTTTTAGCCAGGTGCATTCTAGCAGCTACAGGCCTTTCCTCAGCATGTCTTGCTTTGGCTCAGTACAGAAGGAGTTAACTAACGCTGAAGACTGAAGCAGAATAGAGAAGCAAGCAACAGTGAAGACGGAAGAATCCCAAGGCTAACAAAATTGATGCTGCTAACAAGATGGCTTCAGTTTATGCTAACAGCAATTATTTTCGATTCCCATACCTTCAGACAATCGGGGGAACCCAGTGGTCTGATGTAAGTTACCTACAGTGGTGCAGGTGATGGCATATTCTGCCACCCACTGGTTGCCTATGATGGTCGAAGTGCAAACTAAAGAGGCTTGGAGGCTGCGACTGCCAAGGAGGTGGTGGACTGGGCTGACCTCTGGCTGCCTGGTCAGTGTGATCTATGGGTGCCCCATTCTCTGACATGCGGGGTCTGGGAAGATTGCGTCTGTGGTGTCCTGGCGGGTAGCAACAGAGATAGAAGCCCCTTCCGAGCCATGAATGGAGCAAAAGTTGGACTGGGCATGAAAAGGCCCAAGGACCTAGCCGTAGCTCTGCTGTTCTAAAAGTGCTCCAGCACTGATTTCACCTTGTCTTCAAAGAGATGGAAGCTATCAAAGGGCATGGTCATCAGCGAAGCTTGGACCTCCGCTGAAAAGATAGTTGTCATCAGCCAGGCATGGCACCTTAAGGCCACCGACGAAGAAACTGCTCTGCCCAGCGAGTTGGTTGTGTCCAGCCCACATCTGATCGTAAAGTTAGCTGTGTCTCTCCCATCAGCCACAGTTTTGGAGAGGATGGCCTGGGCCTCCTGCAGGACCATATACAGTACCTACGCAATTGAGTCTCAGAGTGAGTGGGAGTATCGACCCAAAAGGCATACAATATTCACAGACCACAATGCCAGGCAGGTGGAAGAAAACATTTTCTTTCCCAAGGTGTCCAGGCATTTGGAATCCCTATCCGGTGGGGTGGTAGGGAATGTGACAGGATTTACTCTGGGAGGTGGAGGCTTGGACCACCAAGCTCTCCGGGGTAGATTGTTGGGTGAGGAAAGAGAGGGCAGGGCGATGACATCAGGCAGTTACCCTGTTCAGAGGAGCCCCTGTGCAGGGCTTGGACCATGCCCTGAGCAGGATGTCTGTAGGTAGCTGGGTCTCCAAGTAGTCTATACTGTGTAGAGAGCCAGTGGATCCCCAAATGGTATACAGAGGTAAAAGCAGATAATGCTAATGCTCTTCTTATGGTAGTGTGGGCGAGCAGTTAGGTTTATCAGAGGGTAGTGGTAAGCATTTGTTGTATTCACAGAGGCAATAAATGAGACACACACCAATAAATCTGTGAACAATTTATAAAAATATTATTATTTATTTATTTTTTAAAATCTAATTTTTAAGACCAGGAACACAGGTCTTGTTGATGGTGACCTCAGCTAGGCCTACCAGTGCAAGGGGTTCGCCCTTCTCTGCATAGAGTCCTCAGACCAATAGGAAGAAGTTGGCACAGAAACTGGAATAGAAAATACAAAGTTTAATAAACCTCATGAGGTGGAACTACATTCACACAGCACCCTTCGGTGTTGAGTGAAGTAGCTCACTGAACAGAAGAAGCATGGTCCTTTTATACCCACACAGGGGCTGAAAAAGGCGGTACAAGTACACATGAGAAGAGTTATGCACATAGATGGTCATACAGACACTGCACAGTCAACTAGTAGGAGGAGTAAGAAGGTGCTGACATCAGTTAGAACAGCCTGACAGTTCTATACTAGGAACAGGTGCATTCTACTAGCTAGGCCCATTTGAGCATGTGCAAGACTCTGGGAGAGGGAAACAGCAAATGGCCAGCACATAGCTAACTAAAATGGCTGCCAAGTACAAAATGGCTTTCAGCTCATGCAAAGAGATTAATGCAATCTTCAACAGACGGTCCTTTTAGCATGAGCTAAAGACATTACCCATAATCCAGTAGGAAAACAAAAAATATGCACATTAATTTTTTCATAAATTTATCAATATCCTAATTCATTGGTAGGTGGGCATTTCTCATTCTAAATATTGTTAAGCTGGTATGTATAAGGTATAAGCAGGAGTACAAAGGGAACAGAGAATTGGGTCATACAGATAGCAGGAGAGAGTAATTACTATTATCAGAAACAGAACTATTAGCTTTCTAGTCCTAAGCAAATCCTGGAACCATCCAGTAAAACATTTTCAAGGCTCCTATGCATTTCAGTGACCATCAATTTCAATATCAAAATAGTCAACAGTACATATCTAATAAAAACATTTTCACTAGACTTTTCCAGGGTTTCCTTTATGAGGGCTAGAGTATTAATCAAGGAAAGGGTAAAGTAACGTTTATCAGCTGCTCAGATGAACTTTTCTCTCGCAGAATAAACATTATTCCCAATACAATTATGAAAGCAGTCAGACATATTATTACAAAAATGATCCTGGGTCCAGGGGACCAGGAGGACCACACAAGACCATGAGAATTAGGACGAAGAGCTGCAAAGGGTTGCTCCTCCTCAAAAATGGGACGACCAATTGGGTACATTTTCAACAAAAAAAGAAAAGGAAGTCCTTGGGAAATTAAAGCCGCTGTACAACCAACCAGAGGTTAGTCTTCTCCCTGTGTCCGTTTGAGCCTCACAGGCAGGTTCTTGTTGTTCCCACGGTGGAGTTGCACGACTCGCAACTCAGGAATCATGGCCTAGTTTCAAGGGAAAAGTTTCTATTTTCAGGATAGGGCAATCACCCACCAGGGCAAATGCTCTCAGCGATCCTGTCCAGTGTCTCAGGCAGTGCACCAGTTTTCTTCATTTCAATCTAACAGGCACCAGAGACACAGCACCTGTACCCTGAACTCAAGTCTTTCCCTAACTCCTGTATTGCTCTGCTGGCACACTGCTCTTTCATTGGGGCCATAGATTGCATTCAGTGTGCCCTGGTATCTCTTGACCAACAAAGGTGAAAACTTTACAGCCACTTTGGGACCAGGATTCAGGGGCCTGATGCTAGGATCTCTGAAGGAACCCTTGTTTCAAAGGGGGTTACCTCAAGCAAAAACTTTCTTGCTGATCTGGTCGGTTTGTGACTCTCAGCTGGGCATCAAAAACTTGATCCACGATTTCTCCTTTCTGATTTGTGACCTCGTCTTTCGCCCAAGACAGTGGCAGGGGTACACACTTCACATCCCAGTGCTTCCGGCCTTCTACCTTCACTGAGGTCCTGGTTGCCAGCAATACCTGTGCTGGTTACCTTCACTTTGACTTCAAGCTGGACTGGTGCTGACTCTCCAAGCTGGATCTGATGTCTGCGCCCCTCTGGCAATGGTTGTAAGGCAGCAAATATCTATTGGTGGACAGAACAAAAGGTCTTTAGACAAGGCACAGAAATAATCTATCAACAGAGAGGATAGTCTCAGAATACTTCCTAGTCTAGGGACGCCCCATATATTAGCAAGGCACCCAAGAACCACTTTCATCTATGTGAGAGTAAAAGAAACAACAGCATGGACCTATTGGCAGGTATAAAAGGAACTCTTTGGTGAACTGACAAGAGTAATACGTCACCCAATCCCAAGCAGCCAAGGAAGTCTGTGTTCATTTACTAAATTCTGAGGAAAAGAGAAAAACAATACAGACATACTCCAAATCCTTACATCTGTATATTCCTATCTTAATCATCTAAAGACCCTCAAGAAAAAAGGAAATGTTCTACACTTTTACTCATAGACTTTGCATTACTTGTACAGGACTGCAGACACTTCTAAAATGATTTCTCTTAATAAAAGCACCTACATTGTATGCTTAGGACCATGCTCTCATGTTATAGGAGCAACAGGAAAATCTAAAACTGCTACTTTAACAGGGATTCCTATTACATAAAGAACTAAAAAACTTCAACATAATGGGTACATTTTCTCCAGCAGAACATCTTGTGACACACAGACTCCTATAAAACAATATTTTCCTAAAAAATGTTTGCTAAGGATCACATAGGCATCTTCCCTGCATTCTACTTTTCACAATCCAAACTATGCAACATCAGCTCTAGTTAGGACTGTCAGTTTATTTACACAGACTAGCTAATAAAAACTAGCAATGCCCTTGCAAAACTGTATGTAGCATGAGAATAACAAACAATAGTGGTGTTATCACCTGAGAATTTTAGAACAAAAACTACCCACAGCTAGCTCCCCTTAAAGATCAAATAAGGAAACCACAATCTAGACTACTCATCCTTTCATAATTTCATCAGACAGGATGGGCAGTAACATAGCAAATTTATTTATTCATTTTATTAATGCTAATCATGTTTAAAACCGTATTACTGAATAGCCAATTAAATGTCTCATGGCTATTTCACAGACAGTTTAGACAGGCTCAAAAGAAATTAAGAAAAAGAGAGAGAACACATAAATTTGCCTACCCTTAATTTGTAGAGGAGCTAGCCTCCTCCCCCCATTTTTGACAGTAGGAAACCTGTAACAGGTTTCATTCTGTCAACACTATCAACCCCAATTTGTAGCAACTGGGCATAAACAAACTCTGGGGAGCTAAATAGCACATTCAGCTAGCTAAAGAACATATTCCTTTAGCAAATGTACAAGTGTAACACGAGGGCACATGAATTCAAACTAAATCCCATTGCTTCCTTAATTCAGCCCTAAAAGCATTAGTGCTATACATATCACAGAGCCATTGTCTTAATAAAAGCTGACATATACCATTATTATTATGCCATCTATTCATGTGAGTGAACAAAAACTTGCTTTTGCCAAAAAAGTAAGCAAAACCTCTTTCTGTCCCTGCCCTGCCATTTCGTCTTTCAAATGTCGAAATGTCAAAGCAAACCTTGCGCTGAGCCCTGCAGGCTTCTAAATGTAGGACTTCGGCCTTTAACCTATGCAGCTGTCCCATCTTGCGTGCAAGGTTTTCATGGGGGTGTCCCAATTCAAAGTGACCCTGGAAACGGAAAGAGCAACAGCAAAACCCACTTCATTCCTGTCTACCAGCAATTCAGAGGTAAGCTTAATAACTTCTGCCAGTTTTTTTGTACATATTTATATTTGTAAGCAGTGTGCCGAGTGCTTGTCTAGCAGTATAGATGTCAGCTATTCATTCTATACTTACATATGTACATCTACTGTAGCCTGAGGCAGTTTAAAAGCTGCTCTGATTGGAATTACCTCATTTAAACAGTGAATTTTACTCAATTTCAACTTTGATGTTTGGGGCACTTAAAAATGAATATCCTACAATGTTTTTGCATAATAGTCATACCCAGAATGTCCCCTACATATCCCAGAGATGTGGCATCAGAAATGTATAATGTATACCCTTATAAAAATGAGTTTTGTACGCCTGGGTAAAGTGACATTTCACATGTAAGTGACCCCCTATTGCTGTATAGCATGGCTTAAATTCAATTTGGATGCTAGGAGGTCACAGCATCATTATTAGGCATTATAAGTATTACAAAACTAATTTAATGCACCTATTTTAAATAACATTTATTATATAATCAAAATATTTATATTTTTTTAATAAATCTAATCATTTTGATGAGTCCACATATGAAAAGCGAGCTGCATCCCTTGCCTATCATATTTAAACGCATTCATTCACAGCCCTAACAACAGAAACTTAACTTGATAAGTCTGCGCCACTTTTAAAAGACAGTCATTATTATTTAACATCAAAAACCACTCTTATCCTTATTTAAAAAGGCATTAAGAAAATAAATCCCTACTGTCAATATGTCCTCTGTTTATCAAAAATCATGAAACTATATTTCTAACTTTTAAAACAGCAGTCTGAAATGCAGGATTTTACACCGTGTTTGACTTCAGCTGTTTTCTGTGGCCGGAGTCAGAAATACCCATGTGCTGACACAGCTGCTTGACACGTAAAGGCGTCGAATTCACACGCCTTTCATGTCAGCCTTGCCACAAATCTGTCGTTCTGTAATGTATTCGGGTCTGCAACAACCAACTCACTCCGATAATGCGAATGCCTGTTAATACCTAATACAGAAGGATAAATGCTGTGACATTTTGTATCTTAATTTATTGCAAAACACACAATTTCGTTTTTTGAAGCTTTTTTATTCCTATTAAATGTGGATTCTAATTTTATCTTGAACATTGTGGCAATTTGCACACATGTATAGTGTCTTACTCTGTCAATTTAATGATAGCGTGCAGCTATTTAGCATATATTATATAATTCATTGCTGGATTCTTTTAAAATGTATTTCATTTTAATGATATTTGGCATAACAGAATGATGACAAAAAAAACATTGAGCTCATTTCAGACATTTTCAAAACGGTGTCATATACTCAGAACACATAATACAGGGCACTTAAGGCTAGCCATTCTTGCACCAAGAGCGCAATCGCTACTTACAAGTACCACTAATGACAAACCACAGACATTTAAACACACATTTAACCCACAGATCAACACTTAGGACAGAAACAAAAGACAGCCCACAGACTGTACTTAAACCAAACCATTTGTAAATACTAGTTGTAAGTCATATTCACTAGATTTGGCTGGCAGAACACCAAGAAAAAAACCGCTCTGCATATCACCACTTATGAATGTTACTAAGTGCACAGACCAGGATCTTTTCTATGTACATATTTAGTTCCTCCGGGTACTAGTCACCAAAGAAGAAATACTTTTTTATACCTAAACCTAGTTAAGTATCCCCTCTAGGGGAGCCGGCTAATTATATACAAGTTTAAAAATGGTACATCCAAAAAAGCAACACATTCATAAATTCACCTGGGGGAAAACAAAAAGACCATCACGCATGTGCTTACAATTAACTGCTTTGTTCTTCAGCTCTAATGCTTTCACATAAATGTTCTTTCGCTGTTCTTTTTCAATCAAGGCTTGCTCGCACTTCATTCGTTCACGCACTTCTTTCTCCCACATTCGTACACAATCAAACATCTCTTGCCTAGTCTTTCGCTTAAACATACATTGTTCTGCATACTCAATCTTTCGTAAATCAAAGGACCCATACATAGGCCAACGCAACTCAGGATCCTTACAAGTGTATTTATTCCATAATGCGCTGTACATTATAGAAGAAAGACCATACTTAATATACATATCCCTATTAGGCGTCCCCTCCGGGGGGCCGGTTGTGCTTTATCTAGTCTCAAATTGGTACCACTACAAAAGCAACACATCCTATGAAGTGTGCTAAAAACAGGCATGCCAAAAATAGTGCAGAATATGCAGTATTATAATCAAAGTAGCACTTAAGGTACCTTTAGTACGATGTGCCATTCAAATCTATTCAGATAGAGAAAATTCTCCTCATTACCTGCCTATATAGATTGCAATCCATATATAAATCTCATAACAAACCAAGTTGGCCAACACCAATTCCAAAATCCAAAAGGCACAGTAAGTGTTACTAAACTACCTTACCAATCCCAGGCATCAAAACCAACAGCAAGCGCCACAGAGGGACACTTACCAATCACTTGGTGTCCAGGTTCCAACTGCCAAGTTCTAAAATCGACCAAATGGTCACTGCACGGCGAATCAACAGAAGAGATCTCAGTCGAGGACCGGCACCACCTGGATGGTCAGATCAGAAAGAAAGGAAAAACGCCGTGGTTGCCAAGACGCGGGTCTCATCGGGCAGCGATCGCGTCCAGAGCGAGATTCCAATCCTTTGTCGCGACCAATCCTTTGGGCATCCGAGTCACCGATGAGCCCCACGTTGGGTGCCAATTTGTTGATGGTGACCTCAGCTAGGCCTACAGTGCAAGGGGTTCACCCTTCTCTGCATAGAGTCCTCAGACCAATAGGAAGAAGTTGGCACAGAAACTGGAATAGAAAATACAAAGTTTAATAAACCTCATGAGGTGGAACTACATTCACACAGCACCCTTTGGTGATGAGTGAAGTAGCACACTGAACAGAAGAAGCATGGTCCTTTTATACCCACACAGGGGCTGAAAAAGGCGGTACAAGTACACATGAGAAGAGTTATGCACATAGATGGTCATACAGAAACTGCACAATCCACAAGTAGGAGGAGTAATAAGTTGCTGACATCAGTTAGAACAGCCTGACAGTTCTATACTAGGAACAGGTGTATTCTACTAGCTAGGCCCATTTGAGCATGTGCAAGACTCTGGGAGAGGGAAACAGCAAATGGCCAGCACATAGCTAACTAAAATGGCTGCCAAGTACAAAATGGCTTTCAGCTCATGCAAAGAGATTAATGCAATCTTCAACATTCTAAGGTAAGTACTTTCGGAGTTACGATTTTCAGAGTTCGGAAAGTATTTCACATCTGTGCACAATTACGCATCATTGGAAACAAAGGTGGAAAATACATATAAAAGTTTAGCGTCCCGGATCGGCTGCGAGCAGAGTGCTGAGTGTTTTGAAAGCTGGTACGCAGAATTGAAAGGGGCCTCTTGAAAGTACACTCTACAGGAGAGCTTACAGGTAAGTAAGACGGGGCTCCTTTGAGGGACTCTTTGTCTTGTGTTTGCCTGGGGGCCCGGTACCCAGGGTGTTTGTATGCCGCAGCTCTAGTAGGCCCTGGTGTCTCCAAACTTGGTGAGGAGACAGAGCTGCTATACCTTTCCTAGATTCGGTTCCGCTTTGAGGTCGTCGAGGAGCAGCAAGTTGCCAAACCAAACTTCACGGGATCTGTGCGGCAGAGTGCAGGGGAGTGATGCCTTGAAGGCTGGATGTGCTCCGGGTTCTTGGAGCCTTTTCAAGTTCAGGATGACAGCAGGCAGCGATCGCCAATTGTGGTACATTTTTAGGAAATGAACAATGGTACTGGGAGCCTAGTTGGCAGGGACCCCGTACACTTTAGTCAAGTTGCATTAAAAAAAGGCAAAACGTGGGTGGGTACTGCAACAGACACCCAGCTTCTCACACAACCCCTAGGCCAGGAGACTCAGCCAAACCTGGAAGTCGGTCAGGTGGGGAAGAGTAGGAGAACTGGTTGGAGTGCTGCAGGGCTTACTCTGTCTTACTTCCTCCTGTCCAGGTCAGTGCCTCTGGGGAGCTGGCCTACCTCAACAGTTTCAGGACCCAATTTGAAATGTCTTTTTTTTACTATCTTGTTAGTGTATTTATCCCATTATTGTAATTTGGGAATCAGAGGTGGCCACCTCTGGTAATCCTTTCTTAGCCAGGGCAACACCCAGCTTATTCAAAGAGGTTACCTACAGCTTGAGTAACCCCACCATGACCAACAGGGCCAGGGGGCCTAACTTACTATTTGACATGGGGCCAGACCACCATACCAAGGACAGTGCAGCCATAAAGACTAGCACCCAGCAGAGGTCACTGACAGCTGTCAGAGCCCAGAACCACACCTTTATCTGTTCACTGACAGATGAAGGAGCCAACTTACAGGTTTCCTGGGGATCATGGTGCCTGTCTGCTGTTTTAGGACGGAGGTACTACTTCCTGTAGCAAAAAAACCCCTTCTTTCACTTTCTTTTCTGTCAGCTGAAGAGCCACAAATTCAAGCTGACCAGTTGCCTGACTATTCAGGACTTTTTGTGGGGCAGGTAGGTTTCCCCAGGGCAAATTTCAGAGTTCTTCCCTAGTTGTGTAGAACCTCCTTGACTCACTGGAACTGTGGCTAACAGTCGCCCACGTTTCCTACACTTTCTCTTCTTTTTATTTTGGGGCTTACCTGCAAAACAATACTTGGGTGTGAACTGGCACTGGACCAGCATCTCTGTTTGACTCAGACCAACTTCTTGGTAGTCATTTCCAAGGAGACAGTCAAGGGGGAGGTCTTTACTGACTACCACCCTTGTCAGGCTAAGGGACCCAGCTATATCTTGGGGCACCACAGCTACAGGCATAACAGTGGCCTCCCCTGGGATGACCCTTACTCTGTCTCACCTGGGATATACAGGGTGGAAATAACCAGGCTGTCATTCACACCAGTGTGACTGGCACAGTTATCTCTCAGGGCAGTGGCAGGGATTCCATTCACCAGTAAGTGGTGGAAGCGTCTTATCCCCTCTGTAATCCTCAGCTCTCCTTTTGGGCCAACTTCCTAGTTAAAGGCTAGGGTGACCTCCTCTGAGGAGTTGCCCTCTACAGCTACACTAGCAACCTCTGGGGATGTACTAGTGGGTTTGGTTTTAGGACAACAGGGGTCCCCGGCTAGATGCCTTGTATTTTTACAGTTAAGGCACCAAACCTTCTGGAGTCCTAAGTTCTTACCCTGGTACCCATTTTTATTTTGTGAGGTGTCTCTGGATCCACCCCTCAAGAAAGGTTTTTGGGGGCCTACAGGAGACTCCTTATTTTGATTAGGTCTCGCCTAGCGATGCAGCGCCATGCGCTGCTCGCCTAGGCGAGATCTATTGTTGCCGACTTGCATTGCGAAGTGGGACAGGACAGGTGCACGCATACGGCAAGTCCTGAACAGGAGATGTGCACGCGTGCACATCGACTGTCTGTGCTGAAGCTTAACAGACAGGAGATGTGCACGCGTACGACTCACGTCTTTATCACAACTCCTGCTCGCACCATACGCGTGCACATGTCCTGCACAGTTGCGGCGTCCAGCGTGCTTCCCGCTCAATCCCACCCACCGGCTCTTGTGGGGACTCTGCGCTGCTCCCTGGCTGGTCTCCTCAATGGCAGGGGGGACTCGCCTCTTCACCCGGTCACTGGCGCAGCAACACGCGGGGCTCCGTCTTGCTCACAGGAGGCCCACCTGAAATCTTGCTCGGCCGCACCATGCGGCATTCACGAAGGCAGTGTGGGCTCCCGCCGGACTTCCCTCTGCGGGGTGGGCTCCCGCCTCGCTTCTCCAACACACAGGGCTCCCTCAGCTCACGGAAGCACCAGGCACTTCCGGCCCCGCGCTCGATGCCCCACCCATGCCCCACGCAACTGTCGTCGTCTCAAGCCTTAAGCATTTTTGCTTTCTTAATGCGCACGCACGCTCAGCTCGGGACGTCCTCATTAGGTAAGAACTTTCCCTGTGCGTCTCGCGCTTGTTTCTTTTCTTTTTATTCTTCATGCAGAGCTTATTCCCTACCAATCGCGACTTTTAGGACAGCTTTATTCCATTAGGAAGCAGAGCCCATGCGTACATTCTGGCCGAATCCCTAAAAACAAGAGAAATCGATAGCACACTGCTATATCAGGGTCTTCTTACTGACAGCACTTTAACATTTTTACGCAATTTGCTAGCATAAAATTTGGTAACTTTGTATGTCTCCACTATTCCTCTTTTTTTTTTTTTGTGCTGAAGTTGCTGCTCTCCAAGAACTTTGACCGATTATGAAGCATCATCATGGTGGTGCAAGGATCAAAAATTCAAATGTTTTGATGTCTGAGCCCACGTTTCTCAAGAGACTTCTTGGCGCTTGGCCCCTGGAGTTTTGAGGAAGAAATATTACATGAAAAGATGCGATTTCCGATCTTTGCTGGGATGTGGAATATGACATTTATGGGGTGCGGTCTCTCCTCTAAACCAGCCCACTAGTCTCTTTAAGAGTTGTATCTCCGCTGTCAGTGTTTGCTGCAGCTGGTGAGATGTAACCGGATGACCACCCATGAAGGGTTACTGCAGTACTGAAAGTATGAACCCACGTCTTCTTAGCCTGGCTTGTGTTGGCATTCTTAAAGTACCGGGGAGACCCTCGGGTGAAAGCTGGTTGGAGATGAGTTGCCTTCAGTGTTTCTTTGCCTCCTATTCCATTGGTCTCGGACACTTCATTAGCCCGAATGAGCCTCATCTACTTTCTTGCTGGCATGCTCGGACACTTCATTAGCCCGAATGTGCCTCATCTACTTTCTTGCTGGCGCCCTTTCTGTTCTCCGATTCTTAACACCTCATCGTCTGTCCTCACAATGAGACGCTGTGCTACAGGTGGGGTGGACCGGAGCAGAAGCCTTTTATGTAAATCAGTGACCATCAGATATGCAGCTGGCCGTGGAACCTGTACTCGGGTGAATCTGTTATAGCGGATGTCAGTCAGGTGTGTCGTGATCTGCCCATGTGGATGTGAGCTGTGCTGACAGCCCAGTGCTTATCGATAAACCACTACCCTTTGACAGACCCCATCTTAGTTACCATTGTGTTGTATTGCCACCCATGCTCCTCCTTAGTCTAGATTTTTTGTCCTTCGTGTTCTGGAACGGAAGCTGGCACTGTGCGTAAGTCGATTAAGACTGAATTTGCTCACCAGTAAATTCAGGTTGATGGCCTGCTCCGTAGTCCCAATTCCCTGGTGAAAGCCATATTGAAAGTCAGACTTAATGTTGTTACAGTCTGCCCACACCTGTAATCTGTTTAAGAGTATGCAACCCACCACCTAGCTAATTTGGTTAAAGGCATCAATGACCATACTAGCTTCTGCTAACTCATCCAGACAAACCTCAAAAGCCCTTCTCTGCTGGCTAATTAATTGTTCTAAAAAAACTAGACGGGTCAACCATAGACCAGCGCAGGGTAAAGCCCTTTAAACTGGAGAGTTCTATACAGCGGCGTAGCTGGGGGGGGGGGGGGGGGGGCGGTCTGCCCCAGGCAGCACCATTTTGGGGGCGGCGGCCACGCGGCACTGGTGGCCTGTTGCGGCAGCCTTTATCATTTATTTGGGGACACTCACTGACTGACACTACTGTCAGTCAAATCAAATCAAAACAAGCTTTATTCGATTTAAGGTAAAATCATAAAAGCACATAATACAAACATTTTTTTAAGCTAAAACAGGGTCAACAGCATAAGCTTATTCGATTATACATTAAAAAAAAAATTATCATTAAAAAGAGATTCAGATCATAATAATTCGAGAACAGATTAAGAACATGAGGATTGCATAGATTTTCTAAATTTGATTACTAATTTTAGGAAACTTGAAACTGCATGAATAAGGAAATCATCTTCTAATAGTAGTAATTTCATGTATGCTGTTTTACAGGTACGAATCCCCCATGCCCTCAGAACGGGTAACTGGAGAGCTCTACGCGGGACTTTGTAAAATGCACAGAAAAAGACACAATGTATATCCGATTGTCTGGAGGTATCATCACATGGGCACAAGGGAATTTTAGTGGACCAATCATTACAGAGGGGAAAAGTAACTAAGTGAAAAAACATGCCTAATCTGAGGCGAGTCAGCAATGTACGTGCATATGGACTTAATTCTGAGCTAAGATAATATTGGAGACCCTCGCACTGAGTAATTTCCTGGAACCGGAGTACAGTAGGTTTCAATTTCTCCTTGTCCCATCTTTCCATTGCCCTATGGTCAAGAGCCAACTTTTTCAAGGCGGCTCTCAATAGCCCATCCAGACTGGGCGGGTTATCAAAGAATTCTGGGTGCCCTATCTTTACACATAGATTTTTCACATAGGAGAGCCACCTAATATTGGCCATTCCGTTCATAGTGAGACAATCGGTAATTACTTCCCTGTTTAAGGATGTCTCCTCTGTCACCCAGACCTTATGCCACAATAAAAGAGGGGAGATGTTAACAATGTCACTAATGTAGGGAAGGCCTTCTTCAATATGGGTCATGTAAGTTGATGAAAATTTAGAGACTCCTAATAAGTGGCAGATAAACTGATTCTCACAGCTTTGTAGCGTCTGCACGTTTTCTATCCCCCAAAGCCCTGCCCTGCCCTGTCAGTCATTACAGCAGTGTCCCCAAATAAATTCTAAAGGCCGCCGCAACAGGCCACCAGTGCTGCACGCGCGGCCCCGTTTGAAGTGCAACTGCAAGCGTACTGCCACCTGCTGCTTGCTTGCAACTGCTGTCTGCAGCGCACGCACGCCACCCCACCACCACCTAGAATAGGCCCGTCGCACGCAGAATTAACTTCTGCAAGGTCGACTGCGCCGGGCGGAGGCGTCCGGGTTCATTGTGTTCGCCGGCTGGGGTCGGGACACAAAGTAGTACTTGCGCATCCAGTGGACGGCGCTGTGCAGCGGAGCTTGGGTGGGGTGCCTTGGCTTGGGGTATCCTGGTGCTTGCGAGGACGGGACATTTAAACCTGGCAGAGAGCTTCCTCCGCCGCAAGAGCACTGTTTGTGGAATGTGAGGGGAGCTTCATATGCAAGAAACCGAAAGGTGAGCAGTTTACCTTGCAAATGAGCGACGGTATTAGCAGGCATAAACCATATAAGTGCAATAAAACTCACTTTCTTTCCATTTCTTGCAAGACTGGGTTAATCTTAAACTTCAGTATTATCAAGTTCGGGGGGGGGGGAGGGTGAGGTAACTGTTTGATGGTGTGCTTAGAAGCAAGTCGACTTTTTGTCGGGAGATATTTACATGTGGTCGAGATTTTGTCAGTCTTCGTTTCTGAGCCTATAATTTTGCACTCAATGTGCTTAGGTCTGGCCTAGAGACGCCTCATGTTATCCCAAACGTAATGAAAAAATAAATACAGGGCTTTCGGTTCCCCCAATTCATCCATTGGTCTGTTAATACTGTCAGTCAGATGTACTTCCGCCCACCATGGTATGGGCTCAATGCGTTAGTCAACTTGACCCATTTGCTGATGTGCACTGTGAGTGACAGCACTTTACCTGCTCGTATGAGCTTAGCCGCCTGAAAAGGATGGCACTTCAGTATCAGGGGAGGTATGTCAAGGCTGCTGAGACACTGCTTCATTTTCACTTTTTTATACATTTGGCAATTTATTTATGGATATTGCAAATGTTTAGTAAAAAAAAAGACACTTTTCAAGGCCAGGTCTATTTTCTTTGCCAATCCTGGCTTCATCAGGTTCTCAGAATCTACTCTGGGCCGTTCAAGGACCTGTGCAGACATATTGATCTGTTTCCCCATGTTTTGATGTTTTTAAGCTTTGCTAATGCTATGTATCTGCATTGCAACATCTCATCACACCTTATTGTTGGTTATTCTGGAATGGAAATAGAGTGTGACAGAATGACAAATGAGGGGGTGCATTTGAATACTGGGATCAGAGCCGTCCTGCAATTCATTGTAGTGGGACGTGTGTGACACTCAAGGAGGGTTCGGTCGTGATCTAGCCCGATGTTACCCCTGCACACCAGTGTTGTTTTGGTTTAGCGCATGGTGATGTGCGCAGGTTAGTGAAAAAGCTAAAAATGCATGCCTCTGGCACTTGGATGGTTAGCAAAGCAGTCCGTGTCCTGTTATTTGTACGTCCCAACATACCTGTCAACAAGGAGGCGGCCTCATGCCCTGACCGCAGAGCTGATGACGCACCACACAAAGTCTTCCTGCACAGACTGTGCTGCTCAGGGCCAGCTTTAGCGCTGGTGGCTTCCGGTCAATGAAATGATCTTCTACAGCTGGAAACTGTATGGCACCAATTTATGATGCATCTGAGCTAGAAACGTTTTATGTAGAGATCTGCAATTTATATAGCAGATGGCGGATTATGTGGAAAGTGCAGCAAATCCATATTTTTGTGGAATAATTCTAGGACGCAGAGTCTAATAATTCTAGTTGCACCTCTGGCATAAGGTTTCTCCTCTCTGTCATAGTGAGACATCACATGACATCACAGTCCCAAAATACTAATTGAAGGGGGGGGGGGTTGTATTAAGGTCTGTCTTTTCAATGGCGAATGGGGCACTATTAAGTTGAAACTCCCTTAGATAGGGAGTGTACTGAAAACAAAAATCACCTCCCCTTGCCTCTTGTTGGTCAGCTCACTTCAGCTGAGTGTCTTAATTTGCCATCAGAAAAAATGCTGTAAACTCATCCTAGGAGGGCATGTGAGGCATCCACAGGGGACACTACCACCGCAACCTATAAAGCAGGACGCTCTGAAATAACCGTTGTTTAAAATAATGAAATATAACGAAATAAAGTTGGTCAAAAGAATCTTGCTAGGGCGATGAAGACGTGACAACAGTCACCAACCACTGTCTTCATTACAGTGACTGCCCGATACCATGAAAAATCGGACATCAACATGAACCCTAAGGACACCAGTGGCGTTTTTAATGTTTCATCCTCGTATGAGCAAATGTATACAGGTGCTGTTCCAACAGTAACAGAACGAAGTGCAATGCACTAGGTTCCACTCCAGATAATTTTAAACCGATTAAAAGGAGCTTTGCTAAAAAAAAAAAAACACGTTGGTAGAAACTGTGTTGGTTAGGAGGAGGTTTAGCTGACCCCTTCACCTCTTTGTATTGCCAGCATGCAAGAACCGAAATTCTCAAAGTCTCTTCCACGTCCACATTTTGAATTCTCTAGCACACCGCGAGGCAACTGGTGTTCTGAAATGCCTGGTGTAAATCAGTAAAGCCAATTGAAGCAGGTTCAGCTTGCATGGGGTGTATTTCGCTTGCACTAGGCAGGGTCAGACTGGCCTATAGGGCAATCTGGCAGCTCCAGATAGGCCTGTCTGGCAGGTCTGTGTGTGTGCTGGCTTTGTATTATGGGAAAGACTTGTATCTGTATGTGGGCTGCTGTTGAGAGCAAATGTATAGAATGAGTAGGATGCACTAACAGACAGCATTGCCGCAACAGGTCTAACTGGGCACATGATGATGCACTGCGTTGGTGCCCCATATGGTATAGAAGAAGCTAAGTCCTGTTGGTGTGCTGCAGCAGACAGCGCAGTTCTTTCTAATGTGAAAATAAATCAAGTTCCACCTGGCCCATGTTAGCCTCTGCGCACATACCTTTCACAGATTACTCACTCTCCACCCTTATCGTTCCTTAAGTCACTCAAGCACTAAATGTGCCACTAATTGGATGTTCATTGCCAGATTCTTCTTGAAATTTCAGCTGCAGCTACCTGGCTGGGCAGGGAATTTATGACTTAGTAAGGGAGTCTCATTCACTGGAGGCCTACTGGAGAAGCCACCCTCTGGGGCTCTGGACATATGGAACACTTTTTACTCCCCACTTTACAAAAGGGGGCACTTTTATTTTGGTATCGCAGTTCAACCCCGGCATCAGGTACAAAGGAAAAGGCTGTTTTCAAAATGGCCACCACTGCTCTAAAAGCATCTCCATTTCATGTAAAGCATTTCTAAATATCACTGACTCCTGGACTTTTTGTATCGTCCAACATAAATATTGTATTTAAATAGTGATATAAAAATATGCCTCAGTTGAAATTAATAATGGAAAATCGACACCAACTGTCATGTTAGTAATACATACTTAAGACACAATGTTTATGTCAAACAAGATTTTTGACGCATTGTTGGGGCATGCGACCCTGATTGTTGACGCATTGTTAGGGTATACGACCCTCCTGGATACAGTGTAGTAAACTTTTTAATGTAACTTAGCATTAACCCCCAAGCATGAGATTGGGTTGTAGCAGGGCAAATTCTCTTTTCTTTTGAAAGTGGGAATTATTATTGCATCGTTGCAAGAGTGAGGTGTTATTACCAACAGAACAAGTGGGTTCAAAACCTTATATAAACCAGCATTGGCAATGCAATAGGTCTGACTTGCACTTGGACAGTGGCGTCACTATGGGGGTGCGGAGCGCACCGGGTGACACCCTCACGGGGGGTGACACCAAAGGACCGGTCCGGTCGGTGTGGTGTGGTGCAGAGAGAAATTGAAACCAGAAACGCAACGACGCAACCTAACTATTCAGCAGGAGGTGCCTGTGGGCAGCGCGCACTGTCTCCTCCTCCGCCGCGTCTGCGCGCCTCGGCAGTGACGTCACTAGAGGGGTGCAGTCGGCGATGTTGTTTTGGAATACGGGAATCCGAATCCCGCATGCGCATTGGGCCCCAAGTGCACGTGACTTGGCATCACGAGGGACGAGGAGGTCTCGTCTTGTCTCAGGTCGCCACTATAATTTACTTTTATTCCAAGGACAGGAGCGGAGCCTGGTTTAAGGCTAGCCGCCGACCGAGGTAGTCCCCCCCCCCCCCCTTCCTGTCTGCCACCAACTCAGCAGGTGAGTGGCCTATTGCGTATTGCTAGCCTATTCACAGTGCCGCACCGGATGCCAAGTTCCGGAGGGCACCATTTGTATGGAACCGAGTGCCGGGCCCGTTACTAATTTTCATTTTCACAGGTCAGGTTCCTGGAAACAAAAGAAGTCAAACAACACTGCTCACACGCTGGCGGTGCGCATTGACAGCAGGCCCGGTTCTAGAGGGTGGTCCGGGTGGGCCAGGCCCACCCAAACATGAGCCTGGCCCACCCAAACATGAGCCTTGGCCCTCCCAGTGAGGATATGAAGGCCAATAGAAAATGGGCACTTTAATTTAAAACGTTCCTCCGAACGTTGTTTTTCTTCATATTCTGGGAGATGCGTTATTGGGCCTGGGCTCGGATGGGCTGTGTGTGCAAGTACAATAGGGGCATGGCAAAGGGAACAAATGCTTTATTTGACACCGAGTAACTTTTGCCTACCGTCCTGTGCTGCTGCGTGGATATTTCCATTTTTGTTCAGCATTTGAGAAAAGAAGTTTGTTTGTTTATTCTGATTCACCTTTCCTGACTCCTGCAGCAGCTTATCAGATCAGGCTGTGACACAAGGAGTAGGTCAGAGAATGTGTTACTGTTTGTTTTTATTTTAAAAATCTGCACAGGCCCAGCAAGGCACATCATTATCATGGCCATGGATGCAAGGCATCAATAAAACATGTTCAGAGAACTGGTGATTAATGATCCTGCTGGAGAGCAGTCCTTTGCCTGTTGGTAGTTTTGAAATGCAGATAAACTGTATTTTATTTGGATAGCTCAGTGGGTTACTGCCTTTGTCACAGAGATTCTTGTGTTACTTGCAGTTCAAAAGTTACAATCCTAACATAGGACAGTGGCTATGAACTGTCATCAAAGAGCTGCAGACAAACATGAATGCTAAAGTTAGAACTTTACTTTTTTTGTGTTACTATAAAGTTAGAAATCCCCCAGTCTTTCATTATTTTAATGTTGCTAAAAAGAGTTTGGGCGGATATACATTTTTATTAGTAAAGCCAAGCCCCAACCACTACGGTATGCTTTAAATCCTGAGTTTGTGCTTCTCCAGCCCAAACCCTCTTTAAATTTACTGCCCACCAGTATGGATGACATGTGATTCCTACATCTTGTAATCCTCATTGGCTCATGTGACATTCCCTGTAGACGGAATTACATACTAGCGATAAAACCGGCCCTGTCATTGCCTTTCTGTTTTTTATTTAATTAGCTATCAGGTCATTAGGGCAACTGTGGAACATATTTTAAAGTGCGTGCTAATTATATTTACTGCTATATTTTTTACGGGAATAATGAAAGTAGAGCTGGATGGGGCTGATATGGGGCTGGAGCTGGGGCTGGGGCCCGAAGGTCAGCTGTGAGATAAGGTACACAGGAGCGGGATGGTCGAAAAGTGGATAATCGGGCCTGGAAGTACTTGTGTTAAAACCTGGCCTGTTGGAATTTGAGGGTTTGCACTTACAAACGTTACTAAGGATTTTGTATGGTCCCGTTATTGCCAACTGTGTCCACTGGCGGACTCGGAGCGGACTCGGTCCATGCGGTAAGTCGTGAGGGGGTGACACCAGGGGTTACCCGCACCGGGTGACACCAACCCTAGTGACGCCACTGCACTTGGAGTTACAAGCCATAACCATTGGCTTTGACAATACTTCTTGTCAGTGGCAGTTTGAGATGGAACTGTCGGGTCCATTGACAACCAGCACTGGCAGGATGAAAGCGGCAGCATAGCCTGATGGTAGGATAACAGTGAGCCGTCGGGTGCTCTGAAAGCAAGAAGTTTTGCAAGATCAAGACTTTGGGGTGGTCATTTTGGAATAGAACAATAACCTGGTGTCACGGAAATGTAGCAGTGATCTGCGGCTGGATGAAAAGGATGCTTTGGGACGTAAAAAAGTGCATGCTTTCAGTAGAAATAAAACAAGAAACCACCGATTTTTGTATTACATGCATATACCAGAAAAGGAAATGAATTTTCGATAATTAAGTATACTTTGAATATATATAAAATAGTTCCTCATGCATTGCAGTGGAAGGAGGAAGGAATTCCCAACTAACTATTTGCATGAGGTGAACAACAAAGAATCCTTTACTCAGTCAATGTATTTGTTAAAGCATTAGTAACAGTATGTCTGGCATACATCTGAAGATGAAGCTGTACCTAAAATAAGGCCCAGAGTTTGGACTTTCTCGAACACAGGCAAATCAAGCACGACATTGGGGCATGGGCCTTTGCCAGACATTTGGGTAGACGGGGCCTGCAGTACATCATTAATTGATAAGAGTGACCATATGTGGTCCTTAGCCATCATGGTTCCCCGCCTTGCAGGAGTGTACTGATATTTGTTTTTAAAAAACTGCTCAGATTTTTACTGCAATATTTACATTCTTTTTGTGGTGAGGCAGGCTGAATCACCAGTGGCCACGTGCTCAAAATAACCTAGTGTAGGACCTATATTGCTCAACATGGTGGGTGTCCGAAGAAGGGCAGCCCTACAGCTGCACCACCAGAGCTAGTCTTCACCTTCTGATTGAACATCTCTGTATTGACTTGGGTTTCCAGTTTCATACGTGAACGGTGACCCACATTCTGGTACTGCTTGAGGGGCCTCCAATACCTTCCCTGCCAATGTAATATCTTTTAGGAGAATTCTTAGAGGTAAGTTCAGTCCTTAAAGAAGTGCGGGAGGAACAAACCTAGGATCCATAAAGGCTCGCATCAACAGACTCAAAGACCAGGTGCTACCGGCAGGGCCGTCTTGACAGCATTTTCCATACATATGAGTGAAAGCCAGTTCAAACACTGTTGCCCCATTGAGCTGCGAAGCAGATTTTTTTAAAATAAGTTTCAGTCTTGAAACTGAACGTTCCCCTGCACAGTTGGTCACCATCATGCACATGAACACCCTGAGTGCATTTTCAACATTAGGGAACACAGATGTCATATCAGAAATTATTTTTCTGTACAATGCAAGTAGAGTATCAACATTTTCTTCAGGAAAGAGGTATTACTTGAGATGCTCACATTCATTTAAAAGGTCACCATAATCAAGATCTCTGTGATAAACGTTAGCCAGATGTTCACACTTTTTGTTTAGCTCATCTGAACCTATTGCAACTCACTGAAGAAAGAAAACAGATTTGCAATCAATGAATAAGCTTCTGCACGTTTTGTGAGTTCAGGAATTAGAGAGTCCAGAACAGGAAGGAATGTTTCCATCTTGATTTTTTTCACTTTTCTGAGAAGTACTTCTTCTTCTGATCCGTCATATCTAGTAAGATGTACATTTCGCTTTCGTTCCTGTTTTTTCACATCTCTATAATCTGAATCAGGACACCTACTTCTAGCTTTCAATTCATAGTCACTAAATTTGTCTCCAATTTCCTGAAGATAGGTTTTTAGAGACCCAAGAAGATGCATGGCAACAAATATGTTCACATCCTCTGACTGCAGGACCTTACTTGTTTTGTCCACTCTTTCAAGAATGTCATTCCAAAGAAATGTGAGGCAGATCGATTCCAGGTTCTCTATTTTCTCGCTCAATCCCTCTGCCTCTCGCCTTGTGTTCACGTCTTCTTAATTCACAGCAGATACAGAATCCAGTGCATCTTTAATTTTCTCGAAACCACCATATAGAGCATGGACAACATCAAAATGTGACGACCATCTCGTGTCAGACGCTTGACCACAATTTGTTTTTCTAAAGATGATGCTAGAACATTCCATTTTTTATTAATTTTATTTATAAAGTTGTATATAGCGCTAGCTAGACCCGTGAGTATCAGAGCGCTTTACATACACAAAGGAAAATAAAAATTGCAAGACATGAGGGTGCATAAAGATATAAGCAAAGACATAATACTTATGTATACAGTGAGGGGAGAAAGACGCAGGTGGTTGAAACAGTCAGATAACCACCATCCTTGAAGATCAAAGTGAGGGGGAGTCCATTCGGTTATTGATGCCTAGGTTGGTTGACTTGGTCAGTAAAGTATTGGTTGAGGAGAAGGAGTTTCAGGTCCTTTTTGAAGCAAGAGAAGGAGGGGTTGCATCTGAGGTCAATAGGGAGTGCGTTCCACATCCTGGGTACGTTGCCAGAGAAGAACCGGTTTGGGTCATTTTCTTTTTCAGTTTCAGAGGGATGAGAAGAAGAGAGTTGGTGCTTCTCAGAGTTCTGGATTTTCCTGCTTTTACTACCTTTCATGGGAAGCCAGTTGAGTGTGTTGAGGGTTGGTGTGATGTGTTCAAATCTTTTTAAACCAGTTATGAGTCGAGCTGCCATCTTAAGGACTGACCTTAGTGTGGGGCTAGGTGAGCTGTTGGTGACCCTGTTAGGATGGCGTTCACATAGTCTAGTTTAGAAAGGATTAGGGATTGTACTATTGTTTTGAGGTCATCTTGGGGAATGAAAGGTTTAATTTTCTTGAGGTGTTTTAGAGAGTAAAGAACACCTTTTTCAGAGTTCTTGATGTGGTCCTTCATTGACAAGTTCTTATTCAGGCTAATGCCTAGTGACTTTACCGAGTCGGATAGGACAAGGGAGCAGTTTAGAGCGTCAAGCTCCTTGAGCCACTCTTGAATTGGTCGGTGGTTACTTTTCGGAGAGAACAGTATTAATTCCGTTTTGTCCGGGTTCTGTTTTAAGTGGTTTTCATTAAACCAGGTTTTGGATCTGGTTAGCGTGACATTGAGGTATCGGACGTCACTGGGTGATTTTATTTTGTAGTATATTTGTGTGTCATCGATTCTATTGATATGTAGAAGCAGAGAAAAAGGAATAGAGATGCCGAACAAAGTCAAAGAATTTTACAGACTGTATACAACACACTACCGCAATTACTCCCACCAAGTTCAGGCTGTGTCCTGCACAGGGAACACACACGGTGAACTCATTCAGTTGATTAGTCCGTGCTTTCAATTGAGTATGGCATCTAAACATATTTGAGGCATTGTCATACGACTGACCACAGTAGTTTCATAGTGGAATTTTGTTCTCATTAAAGAAATCCACAACAGTGTCTGCTAGATTCTTTGCTCCATGAGAAAAGATGGGGATGAACTTAAGAAAACGTTCCACAGGTTCACTTCCTTGAATATACCTGACAGTAAATGTCAGTTGATCAGTGTGTGAGGAGTCTGGAGTGGAATCCACACAAACTTGCCAAGGAGCGCTGGAGGAGTGCTTGAGAGGTTACTCTGTGCAATTGACCGGTCGCACTATGAAATTTATGACTGGTAACAACGTTTATCAATCTGAAAAATTGTCAAGAGACAAAATCTCAAATTGTGGATAGAGATTTTAACAGAAAATAAATTTAAAAACAATATAATGGTAACATAGTGAGGTTTTAATATAAAAACAATTCACATGAATTACGTTTTTCATGGTTGCAATGATTTTAAGTAATTGCGCAATAATACATTTCAATTCAGTTTAATTCCACACTTATTTAATAATACTTGGATTCTTTTATTTCTTCAATAATAGCACAAAGAACATGTTGTCCCATTAATTCAATACATTTCTTACAATGTTTTGCCCATAAATACGATGTGTTCCCCTTTCCTAGATTCCTATACAGTTTGAGATGTTCTTCCAAAAAAGGTCAAATTCACTTAACAGCTCTAGAATACCTAAGTAGTTTACATTTTTTACTGACCCAATTGTTTGATTTTCTCCACGAAATGGCAAACCTCTGGAGGCAAGAATGCAAATTACTGAAACCATGTGTCAACACTTTATGCCAATACTCTTCCTCTGAGCGATGATGTTGAAGTAAAAGAATCTACATTAACAGTTTTTTATGCCGAATCAAAGAATCTGTCATGCACTTGTGATGTTTTTCTCGGTTTCCGTTGTACAATAACATTGCTGTGTTTCCAGTCATTGAATCCTGATGTAGCAAAGGGAGATTCTGTCTTGGAAAATAGGCGTCATACAAAGCAGTATAAACGACCTTGGGATGGTGAATAGAGTAGCAATTCACTATAAAGAGTCCTTTAGCTGACCTATATTTCTTTCAAAACGAACTTATTGGTCCCACCCGCATCCCTGTGGACATGATTTGAGTAATGAGAAGAGGTGTTCGCAGCTCCCAATAAGTGGCATTTGATGATAAGAGCCACAGCTAGGATTGAACATATGTTCTTTCAGATACCCCTGCTCCCATATATATTTTTTATTACTGTAGAATTTAAACACTGTTCCTGATGAAGGTGGTGAAAAGAACTTGTGTACCACTGAAACGTACATCGACCATTCTCCCTTGGGAATCCGCCTAGTGAGACATACAGGAAAATAAATAGTTATGACTGTTGCATACAATAAAGAAATGACACAGTGATTCTCATACACTGCTGCAATATATGAAATGTCTTTATGCCACAGATGAAATGACTTTTAAATAAGTTTTTCTCTTTCTTGTCACTGTCGGATCCCCATTGTGTTGCTTAAATTGTATTTTTATTTCACACTTTGTATGTCAGGTGAATGAGTGGTATGGTATGGAGGGAGGTATGTTGTAGTTATGCATGAGCGTGCTGGGGTATATTAGTTATATTGAATTGATTTGTATTAGATTTAAATTTTGTATATTTATGTCAAAAATGTTCTTGAATTATATCATATAATTTTGTGATTCATGAATTTAGTACGCTATTAAATGAATTCTTGTATGTTTTTTGAAAATGAAAAATAACAAATATATAACAACAAAAAAATGTCAGTTAAATCACCATTGTCATTTCTATATGATTTAACTATAGATAGGATAAATGTCCTCCGTGTGAGGCACATATAAGCCATGGGCTATTTTTGAAAGAAATATAGGTCAGCTAGAGGACTCTTTATAGTCTTTGCCGGTCCCCCCCCCCTCCCTCTTGGACCTGAAATTAATACTAGGGGGTACCTTCTTTATCTTTATAGAGTAGCAATTCATGCTTTACACTTTTGGAATATCCTCAGCTGCAGGATCAGGTAAAGATACCATTGGTATGTCTGCTGGAACTGGATGATTGGGTACAGGAGTGGATGTATATGAGGATAAATTAGTTGAAGGAGCAGTACTATTGGCTGACATTGCACTTGGACTGAACCAAGATGTTAACTTTGGAAGTTTGCTTGTTTTTATTCTCCTCTGCAGCTCTTTTCCTCTTCTGTGCTCCACTCAAAACTTGATGTTTAATTTCTGCTCAAAGGGTTATTTACGAATTTCTCTAACATGTAATATGTCTACAGTTTCTTTTTTTCTCAGTTCACTTTCTTACAGTTCCTCTAACCACTCACCACACAGATAGAATTCTTGGAACTCAAACAACTGAGGCTGTGCTTTCAATAATGGAACTGCACCCTGTCAGCAATTTTTGTCCCCAGCCTTTAATTGCCTCCTGCAAATCCGTTACAATATTCTGCTTCCATAACATTGCAACCAATAAAAACAGCAACCTTTCTCTTGTGAATGCAGACATTTCCAACTCTTCACTACAAGTCGCAATTTGTTTCCTTCTAATGAGTTAGCGGGAAACTTGAATGTTGAAGCAGGTGATCTGAAAATTAGTGCTAAATTCCGGTCTGTGCATAGATTAGCATGGGGCCGCCCCTATGCTCGTGGGGCCTCCGGGCAACTTCCCAGTGTGCCCATGGATTAAGACGGCATTGGGCCAAAGGAGGTGCAGCACAGACCACAAACTCGCTCTTTATGTGTGAAAAAGGTGACTTTATTGAAGACAGGTGCACCTCACAATGTTAACCTTGGCCTTTGCCTTACAAGAGGTGTGGAGAGGTGTGGTGCAGTGGCCAGGGCAGCTGACTTCGGAGCACAGGGCTCACGGTTCGATCCCCGGCTCCGGCGGCAGCTCAGCTCAGCACCATGTGACTCTGGGCAATAGCTCACTTAACTTCCACAACGGCCCTCAGCCCCTTGAGACCCGTAAGGGTGAGTAGTTGCGCTTTACAAATATGGAGTTACATTTACAAAACTACACCTAACTATACATTTGTTCACCTACTTGGCTCCTTCCCCCCCCCCCCCTACCCAATGGTCCCCCCTTATATCCTTTCCTTGCAACTGTTTAAAGCCCCTACTCGGTCATTAACTGTTGAACTTTAACCCCTGTAACCTCTTACTTACTTCTATAAACATCTGCTTATCTAAATATCTCCTATCTTAACTTCTCATTTATAGCTTCCTCCTGGTGTAACTTGTTAACAACCGTAAGCTTAACCTGTAACCATGTAAAAACTAGCTGCCAAATCATTGCCACTCAGAAAATTCCTTCCTGACTTTTCTGACCTCCGCCCCCCCCCCCCGCCCCCACGGAAGATCTTGGATACCTCCTTATGTTCAGACCCTTGTCCAGTGCCTCCTGTATCTGAACCACTAACATCCCCATCCCGAAGTGTGCACATGCCCTCCAACTCCTCTGCCAAATCTCAACTCTTGGAGCTCTACCCTACCCAAGCCTTCCTCCCTACCAAGCTTCTCATGACTCTGTATATCTTTCTCCTTGCTTAACCATTGCGGCTGGCTGCGCTGACCCCGCTACTCTGACCGAGGAATACATTCCGCCCACCTGGAAAAACAGCCAGACCACTACTAATTTATGTTCAGTAAACCCCTCATCATCTGCTTCAGTAACGCTAAAACTTTACACCACAAAATCATACTCCCCTACATACAGTATTATAACATCTGTTAAAATGCGGCAGATCCTCAATTTGACCAGTAAAGCAGAAGCACGTGCCACGCAGCCTACCTTCTGAGAAATGTCTACCCAAGATTAAGACCATTCCCATTCTGCACTACATGCCATTCCCCATTGTACAAAATGATGTCCTATTCAAATGTGTACATATCCGCCACATCTGTCCTAACTACTGCACCTGAAAAGACACACAAGTAAGCCATAGAAATGTACATTTTACATAAACCCATGCACCCCCTGCCTGACAATCTGCGAAAGCAATCATAAGTCAATTGCCCCTTTGCCTTAACCAGTCCCTGCCCCAACCCTGTCGCGCTGCATCTATAGCAACCCTGCTACAAAAAGAGTGGGGGTCAAATACGCTTGAGGTATCTCCCAAATGTGACAAAACCCTCCACAGGAACTCACAGCAGTTGGGCGGTAGCCACACCTCTCCAGAGATTCTGCAGTAACCACCTCCCAAATCATGGCTAGACATATTGTTCTGCTAGAAGTAACACACCACGGGGCACCAGGCAGATTGAAGGAAAGCTTTCATCAGCACCACTTTACTTGTCCCTCCTTGATCTGGCTTAGAGTGTCCCAGCGACACCCATACAGAAACTATATTCCTGTCTCTGCCCCCAACTGCCTCCCAAGCCAACCCTGGCACTCGCCCTCTCCCCAAGCGATTGGACCTCCTAAATGTGCTAACATAAATCCAAGACCTCAAGGTGGAAAACAACACTGTCTCCTCACCGCCTTTGCATCTCTCCTGCAAAAACATGGTCACCAACATTGTCTTAGGAATAGCTTCCTAACCCTAAATCAGATCCCTGTCTCCTTTGCCCACCCTTCAAGCATGCGCCTGTCTCATTCACCTGCTGAAGGGTCGTAACGTCAGAAGAGCTTCCCCACGCAGGCAAAACCCCTTCAGTTTGCTGGCAATCCTAATTTGGACAAGCCTTTGTCAATAAATGTCACGATAAAATGGACATCTTCCTTCTTTACCCAGACCTCTGACATCTTCCATGTACCCCCAATCAAAAGCAGCTTAGACCTGCTCCTCACTGACAGGCTGTTTATTGGCCATGTGTAGCACTGCAAAATGTCCCCCTGTGAATGACCTTCCTGTGCGAGAATTCCTGTTACCATGCCGCGACCACTAACCCCTAGATGAAGATTCAAGGAAGGCAATACTCTTACCCCCATGTTGCCAGTGCCCTGGCCACTGCTTCTATGCACCATCTACCCTGCCCGCATAAACCAAACCAGCAGCTCCTTCAGTGTCAGAGTACATCAATCTGCTTTAGCGTCTTCGTAAGAGCGCGAGTATTGAGGGGAGCATCGCCTGCATTTCATGAAGTGCGCTCGTTGTGTACACTGCATAGCTGATTTGGCTCCCACATCGGTTTTTTTGCCCTCACGCAGAGCTTATAAGGGGCCAGTTCAAGGGCCTTCCCCCCCACTCCCCCAAGACTCTACCTCTCATTCTGCCCTCTGCGGACCCTGCCCGGAATGACCAGCGATGCCTTCACTTAGTCCACTGCACCTCTCCACCCCCCCCCCCCCCCGGTTCAAAGATGGCTCCCTCAGTGGTCCCTTCCGTCCTGTACTACTACTCTGGGACTAAATCTGGACTTCGAACCGAACTCGAATCATAGCCTCTTTCTGGCCTGCCCTTCTAGTCACTGAACCTGCGATCGTCCGTGGAAACCTTACTTTTTGGCCGAAGCCCGGTGGAGCTACATGATAGCTATAGAGGAGATGGGCTGCGGACTTCCCCTCTACCCCCACCTACCCACCCAGACTTTGGGCAGACTTTCCATCATCTTCCCGTCGTTCTCTCCCTCCCACCCCTTGACCCTACGCCATCCCCCTCTACTCTCCTTTTACCCCGTTCGCTTTGCTCTTTTGTTTTCCCACAGAGACCTAGCGTTCTAGCCGTTGCTCGTGGAGCTACCTGATGGCTAAAAAGGAGATGGGCTTTGGACTTCCCCCCCCTCTGCCGTCACCTACCCAGCCGGTCTTTGGGCAGATATTCCTATGTCTCCCTGTCCTATCTTCCCCTACCCCACCTTCCCTGCCCCCTTACCCTTTTTCTCATCCACGCTCTTGAAATATTTTTCTGGCAACTGATATTACCCGATTCTAATGTACTGTGTAATTTTGTGGAACTTTATGTAAAGTGCTCTAATACCTGCGGGTCTAGCCAGCGCTATATAAAACTCTTTAAATAAATAAACATTTGTACATTCTATTACCATTCATGGCGCGGTCATAGTACTGCTATTGGAATCTTCTCAGAACCTGCACCCCAAGTGTAACTCTTCCTTTGTCCTTGCAGAGAAACACTTGTGAGGGCGCCGGCTACCCAAAGTCCTTCCCGTCCATACTACTCTACATGCAACGTCAAATGGCCTTACAGAACCTGTACCGCCCTGACCGTCACTCGTAGTTTATCCAACATGTCATCAGCAACATCTGTATATGCTATTATTCATCTGTTGGTAGGCGTGCCTCGATTGCCATCGAACCAAATGAGTTCCCAGAAATGACAACACCATGCTTGGACGTTGCGCCTTCTCTAGTGCCAGGGGAATTCCCACTACCCCCTGAGTTCTTAAACTTGTTACTGACAGTCCGTTGAACTGTTTTTGCCCACCAGGAAGGAGTCGTCAAGGTAGTGTGTCAACGTCACTTTATCCGTTTGCCATGAGGAACCCTTTGCAGAATTGCAATGAAACTCTCCAAAGCACAAGATATGGAACACCCATGGGAAACACTGTGCCCACAAACATCTTACCATCAAACAGGATACCCAATATCTGGCAGTCATCGGTGTGCTCCGCAATACTCAAGCAGCCAACTCAATCACATTATGCCATCTCTGCCCCTTTCCTGCTCTCTCAACTAGTCCCCTGGCTCTTTACACAACTAAGTATGAAACTGGGGTTCGTACTTCAGATTTGAAATAGTTGACTGGAACTCCCCCCCCCCCCCCCCCCTCACCCCCCCCCCCCCCAAAATAGGTGGGATGCTTAAATCCCTGATCAGCCAATTTGTAAATGGCCTTCCTTCTTCCCTCCGCAACATTTTTCCACAGCTCTTCCCATACCAACGCTGTATGTGCATGGACTGACCTTAAGTTTGTCAACAACTTCGTGGACCTGGTCCCTCGTACCCTAGTGTAAACCCCTCCTGCAATCCTCGACTTTACATCATTGCATACTTATTTTGGGGTTAAAATGTTAACCAAGCCTCAAAATGTTATTTAAATGGCGTACAAGCCTGTTCCCAAGGACAATGCGCCCATAACCATCCCCTGCTGTCTGCCGTAGGAGGACAGAATGCTGATCCCCTTAAATTACTGTCCTTGACTTCTGCCACCCCCCCTTAAACATTGTACATGTGGGTGTCAGCCTTCACAAATCAAAAACTCACATAGGAATCTGCAATACTCTCTTGTGCTTAAACCGTTGTCAAAGTCCCCACAGACTACTCGAACCCCCCCCCCCCCCACCCCTGATTCATTTTCATTTAAAAAAAAAAAAAACATTTTTGCATCTCCTTTCCCCTCCCCCTTGTGGTGTAGCGCTCTTGAAAGGGTTGGTATGCTAATCGGAGACCGATGGCTGTATAGGTGGTTATCCGAACTTACCTGAACACATTGTCTACAGGTACAAATCTATGTTGTTCTTCCCCCTTTGGGCCTCGGGGTCCCACCTAGGCCAGCCAGGCCCTAAATTCCTCGTTGTAGTGTCACTAGGCATATCCCTCCTGTGTTACCTGTGCCCTCCTGATCCCATCCTTGTATTTGAAGAAAGACACCTTTCGGGCTATTTCCAACCCTAAAACTCATGAAATTCAGGAAAACTGCAGTCCTGTTCTCTTTTGTCATCAGCACCTAGGCCTCTTAGACAACTCTAGTTCCTCCTCTTTTGACCCTTCCTTTGCTCTAAAACCAGGAAAGCAGATAAGAAGTACTCCACCAGTGTTTCGTCACTCCCATGCATGATAGTCTCTTTATTGTTATCTCATGACTTTCTTTTGCCCTGTCACCTTGAAGCCTTGATTTTGTCCGTCTCCACCACCTAGTCCACATCCTTTTGTGCTTGTGTCTTTTCCCCTGTTTTTCCTTGCTCCTCTGTCATTTGGCACTGACTGGTCTCCGCCGTATTATCTGTGTCTGCACCCACCCCAGTATTCTTCACCCACAAAATGTTCTGGAAACATACCTCTCCAATATCTTATTTGCCTCCCACTTTAGCCCCCCCACAGACACCTTGTCCATTTTGCAACCCAGATCTCCGCCCCCCCAATCGCCCCCTGCCCCCCAATAGCCCTTACCTGGCGTTGAGGTCGGTGTCCGCACCTGATCCAGCCACCTACCCAGTCGGGAAGGGGCTCGAATCACGTCAGCCTGTGCAAGGTATCTTTCTTCTCATCTCCGAGCCTGCAACAGACTAGGCACAACATTGTTACCGTGACCGCCCCTCCAAACCCCCCTGCGCTACCTCCTTTCCTCCTCAATTATTTCCCCTTTTTTTATATTACTTGATTTGTTTTCCTCCTTAAACTTTGTCAGCATAGGCGGGATACAAACCCTTGTCCTGCTGGAGCCTGTGCCCCCAGAAGCCGAAAACATTACTGATGACCTATAGCTCTTGCTGCTTCCACACTCTTTCCGAGTTCCTCTGTATGACTAGTGTCATGATCCAAGAACAAGCCTCCCTTGCTGAGTTACCTCCTCGATGTCCTCCGCCGGGTACCAGCAGCCCGTAGTACGTTTTCATGTTCCAGCTTGTTGCACCTGATGCCCACAGACCGCCCAGAGGCCGCCTTGACCCTACTGGGTGTTGCACTGCAGAGGCCACCTTTTACCTTCTGGCAGTGAACTCCGGCTGGCTGTTCCAGACCGTGCCATCCCTCCCGCTCGGGGTCTTTGAGCCACATGTGACTCTCCCAAATCTGCCTGTCCATGCCGCTTCCCTTACAATGCCAAAAGTAAGGTCCGATTGACACAAAAAACACCTTTGTGGCACACAGAAACACTGGGCAAATTAATTAGATGCCAAAGGTTTTATAAGTAGGATACCATCGGATATCGCAGGTGGGGGACCTGGTGAAGAAAGGGAAGGTCCTCACTGTGAGAAGTTGGCCTGATATATGCTGCCCACTAGTTATAGTGGGCACCTTGTATCAGTTCAAACAACCCCTTATTGGTTTTAGGTTAAAGACAACCTTTATTGAAAGCTATCCTAGTGGTAGCTATGGAGAGCAGCCTTCAGGTTAAGTCTTGAAGGAATGTAAAGCAGCTTGTTTTACCAGTCTATAATCTCTTGAGTCACTAAATGAATGATATCCACACCAGGTATATATATAAAATATATGTATTTATTACTAAACACACCCTCCTAGTCTCTTTATGAGACTAGAGGTCAAAACACATAAGTTACACTTCAATAATCACAGTAAAATAGCACTAATACACGTCAGGCCCTAGGGGCGAGCCAAACCATGTACTAAAATAGTGGTATAAGAACCACGACTTAACTAGACACAAGGCCTAGAGCCTGTAGAATCGCTGGGACCCCAAGGAACCACCCAAGGTAGTGACACAGGGGACACTTCGGGCCGTGTACAGTGTGTGAAAACAGGTTAGATTTTTAAAGATTAGGGACACTTAGAAATGAGTCAGGACCAAACCCTTTTAGACTTAGGAAGTTCTAGGGCTAGCACCGACGGGAGCACAAGGGTACTCGTCACCCAGGGAAGCCGGGTGCATAGGTGTCTTTTGGTGTCGGGTCGCGTCGTCGATTTCAATGGGAGCTGGCGAAGAAGTGCTGCTGCCGTGAAGATGCGAAGCGTCCGAAGAGATCCAAGCCTGGATCGAAGATGAGAAGAACCTGAAAGCAGAGGGGACAGAGTCTGAGTCACTAGCCAGTGACCAGGAAGGCGATGAGCAGATGCACACCGATGTTGGGTGATTTCAGGTGAAAGAGGGAAAGCTTGACTCTTCAGCCACGAGGACCAGGAGGCGTCGAGAGCGAACAGGAGCTGGATTCGAGCTGTCCCACGAAGGATGTCGAGTGCTGCAGCGTCGGTGCCTGGATTGGACACAACAACCTTGGCAACAGCAACCCACGCAGAAACGAGAAAGATGCTTTGGTGCAGACCAGCAAGGTCTGTGGGACTCACCACTTGGTTGCGAGTCAGGGCACGTCTGGAGCAACCAGGGAAGCCCAAGGAAATACAAAGTTACCCCCTCAGGGACCCACCAGTCGACGGACCAGGGATCGCGAAGGGACCTCGAGATGAAACACAAAATGGCGGCCCACGGGTCACTCGGAATGACCAGGCCGACAATTTTCTGTGGATTCGGTGCTCGAGGTGGGGTCTACAAGTCAGCCCAAGCACGACTTAAAGAGACGTCAGGAAGTCAATGCACTTGCAGAAATGCGCCGTGACCAGGAGTTCCGGTTCCATGCTACTCACGAGGGCTGCGGGTCTCAGCTTTGCTGGGGACTCGGGTCGGCATCTGAGATGTCTGGAAATCCTCTTCCTGGGCTGCAAATACTTCGGAGTCCGGCGGGAGCTTCGATAATGCAGACTGGCAAATTGCTTCGTTGGTGCCTGCCAAGCAGGGGAGTCACTCCTTGACCCCAAGGGAGATTTCTTCAGTCCTCTGGTCTTGAGCAGAGCGTCGATGGTCCAGGATTCAGCTTCAGAGTTTCGTCCAGGGTAATCTAAAGTCCTAAGGACTGGGGTCCCATACTTACACTAAGGAGGGTTTGGAAAGAGGGGTGGCTACACCCATTTCCTTTGTCCAGTTTTGCGCCAGAGCAGGGGCTGGAAGGCCCTGAACCGGTTTGAGCTGGACTATGCACAGGGACACCAAATGTGCCCCCAGTGCAGGACTTCAAAGCACTCAGAGAGTGCTCCCACCCAGCCCCAATACACATAATCCTGTCTGGGAGGTGGTTACACCTCCCTGTGACAGGAAACCTATTGTCCAGGCCTCCCCTGCCGGAGTTTCGGTCAGCAGCAGGAGGCCAGACCCATGTCTGTGGCTGCAGCATCCATTTTGTGATGCCAGGGCTCTATAAAGTTTCTACTGGGTATACCAGTGCTGTCATGTCTCTCCCTCTAGAAGGGTTCTATAAAGTTTCTACTGGGTATACTAGTGCTGTCATGTCTCTCCCTCTAGAAGGGTGGGATCATACTCCCACACCAGTTACTGGTGTGGGGGTATGATTCCAAGGTGTTTGACACCAAACACGACATGCCAGTCCAAAGTTAACATTTACCGTTTGGTTATAATGCACTTAAGAGTATATGGTCAGGCTGCACTACAAACCGCATCAGAGAAGGGTCTCCGAATGCTGCAGAGGGGCGCTGCTCATGCAGGGGCACCCTCTTTCATAAGAACCAAGCACTCTGCCTTCAGGATTGATAAGGCTTGCCATGGGAGTGACTTGTAGGTTTATATGTGTGTATATATATATAGTGATATAGGTAACCTACATCACAGTAAAGGGTGCGTGCACCACCTTACCCAGGTTGCAGTAGAAGACCTGTGGTGTAATTTTGGGTGGCTTTCCAGGGGTGGCATATTACATGCTTCAGCCCCTGGTAGGTCTCTGGGGTACCTAGGCCCATGGTACATAGCATACCATATACTAGGGGCTTACAAGGGCACCTCAGATCCAATCTGTAATGTACCTAAAGTACATGGAATCATTTTAGAGAGGAAGCAGCTAGGCTGGGGCCCTGAATAGCAGGGTCCCAGCCAGACTAAAGTCGAAAAACAGTGAAACGCCAGCAAAAAGTGGGGGTAAACATGTGAAGCAGATCCTTCTCTCCTACACTCAGGTTTGTTGATCTACAAAAAGAATATGAGTTGTCTGATCAAGAAACCTTTAGGTACACACATATTCGACATGCCTTACAGTCAGTGATCGGAGAGGCTGGGGACATACCGGAGGCCTCCCCATTGGAAGACAGACTGCTTATGGACCATCTCGAGAGTAGGGTTATATCGCTCACTTACAGAATAATCAACAACTCGCATGATCCCCTGAAGCGCCTATATGAGCGCTGGCAGACAGATCTGGGGGACCTCGAGGAAGAGGAGTGGCGTGATGCACTTTCCTCCCCACGAGATGTTGCTATTCCATCACAACTGAGGCTAGTTCAGCTCAAAGTTCTACACAGAATACACATCTTATGCACTTCATTAGTTAGGATGTGGAGAAGTAGCGAGGCAGAGTGCAGAAGGAGATGCAGGAGGATAGGCACATTTTACCATACTCTTTGGGAATGTCCTATTATCCGGGCATACTGGAATGCAGTCAGTGGGGTGGTCAGCGAAGTGTGTGGAGTGGCTCTGACTGTCGTCTAAAATATGTTTGCTGAATGTTTGGGAAGCCACGGCTCTGACTCGTATGGACCAATTCTGGGTGGCCACTGGATCTATAATCGCTAAACGCAATATTGCCCGTAAATGGGGGGTGCCCGAACCGCCGACCCTAGAAGAATGGGCTTGAGATATTGATTGGTGCATGTTCACTGAAAAGTCGGTTTACATAAATAGAGGATGCCCCAAGAAGCGGGATAAAATATGGGGGAAATGGAATACGTATAGAGGCAACATCTGCACCTCCCCTTTGGCTCAGGACATTGGCCCAAGATGGTCGGTGCATACTGCGCATTCTGTCACTGATGAGGGAGGGAATTGGTGATTGAACAGTGATTATGATAAAGTTATTGTTTATTCGATGTGTATTGCTATGGCTATATTGAGAATTGACGTACCAACTATGAAAATAATTCGGTTTTTTTAAAAGTACGGTCTGACAACCTGGGTTTGGCAGCCGTATCTGACATTTCCCTCCCTGCTGCCTATAAGTTTGTCCTCACCCAATATTCCCTCCCACCCTCCCCTCCTGCCCGTCACTATCCCCTGTGGATACCCTCTGCTTCCACAGCTCAGCGTGACCTGCACCCCCCAAAGCGCCCTGTCCATCCATCTCCCTGCAAAGAGATGGGGAGCCCCCCCCTTCCATAGCCCAGCACTGTATCCCCCTGAGGCACACCCTGTCGCACCTTGTCCCCCCTCCCCTTGTGGGGAGCTTGTAATTATAGCCCCTCCTCCTGGACTGAGACAGTCTCTGTTCCCAGGGCATCCCCAGTATCCTCCCTCAACCTCCTCTTCAAGGTGGCCCTCCCACCACCCTGCCTTCGGTCCTCGCCCCCTCCGAAGTCCCCATCCCTGCCTGCTGAACTGCAAAATAAGGGGGCCTCTAGCCCTTGGGCCACCTCCCCCCCCAAACCCTTGCCTTGAACTACTGGCCTCTGTCACCCCCCCTTCCCCCCCCTGTCCACGGTCAGTGCTCTGAAGACTCAGGTGCCCAGCCCTTCAGGCCCCCATCCCTAAAGGCTGACCATGCCACCCTTGGCAGGACATGAATCCCTGCCTTATAGCGCTCTGAGACACTGCACATAAAATAGTGCCTCAAAGCAGCCACTCGCCTGCTCTACCCCCCCATGCTTCTTGTTGCCGGACGGGTGCATTGAAGTGGCCCGCCCCTATGATAAAATTGGTACTGCGGACACTGCGTGGCGCTCCGCACCCCCTTCCCCCTCCTATTGCCTTTACATATTAGTAAGTGGCCACACCTTCTCACCCTCCGGCCCCTGGTACCTACCGCAGCTACATACGCCCTTGTCTGTGGCGGGAACGGGCCGACGCCACACCGGCCAGCTGGGGCGCAAACCTCTGCATTAATTAGGCCCATGCGTCCTGCATCCGCAAGCAGGCGCATGGCCTAGACTAGTGCGCTTTGGGCCCTGTGTGTCCGATTCGATTTCCAGAGGTGCTCGGCGCTAAGTAGCTGCCATTAGGGGAATTTTGTGCAGTAGTGATGCCCAGGAGTGCAAAGACTGCCTCAGCCCAGCTGAGGTCCAGGCCCTGTTGAGGTGCGGCCTCGCAACATTAACGGGCCAACGCCAGTGCCGCCACACTGGCCAGCCCACGTGTGAGCCTCAGCATTAATTTGGCCCATGTGTCCTGCATCCGCAAGCAGGGGCATGGTCCTAGATAAGTGCTCTTTGGGCCCGTTGTGTCCGATTCGATTTCCAGAAGTGTTCGGCGCCAAGTAGCTGCCATTAGGGGAATTTTGTGCAGTAGTAATTCCTCTGAGTGCAAAGACTGCCTCAGCCTAGCTGAGCTCCATGGAGCTGCGGCCTCTCCGACATCAGAAATGTTGCCTCGCCCCCGGCTGCTGTGTCACCTTACTCAAAATGGTGACACGGACCGCAAGCAGTGTTGCCAGATTTTGAGACCCATTCCAAGTCCAAAGCAGCTCAAGTATAAGCCCAAATTCAGCCCAACGCAGACCAGTCTCGGCCCAAAGTAGCAAGTCGCAAATTATGAGGAAATAGTCATCAGAAACCATTTTAAGGACAAATATACATTCTATTCAATATACAGATAGTGGAAGGGAGTTAAATGGTCACCTGTCTTAATGCTACTCATTTTTAAGACCAGTCCTCTCTGTGACTTTGTAACGTGAAACAGGCACTGCACATATTACAATAGTAGAAAACAAAGAGATTTAAAAAAAGGCACCAATAGAGTTATGTGCAAATTACTGCTCCCTCTAAATTGTATTTTAAGAAAGTCTGTAGAACTCAGTGCCTTATATTATTCATTACATTACACACTAAAAAATATACATTAAAAAATGGTCACTCACTTCTCATGATGAGCAGCAATTTTGTCAATCTTCTGGTTGTTGCATTTCAGGTGTGGCTGCTTTCGACTGGACATCTCTTTCAGCTAGCTAGTGCGCATCAGTCCTCTGACACACCTGCTCACATTAAAGCCCCTAGCAGGAGCCAGTTGTGTTTCTTCCATTTCAAGATAGCAAGCAAAGTCAATAGGCACATCCTATGCCTCCATAAGCTTGTTTCTAGGGTTGAGGCAAGTCCCTGTAAACATGGCCAGCACAGGGAAATTACGAATTGCTCATTAAAACACTTTTTTTGTATTTCAATTTCGGCAGTTTTTGGCTGGACTTCACTTTCATCCAGCAAGTGCGCACCAGTCCTCTGACACACCTGCTCACATTAAAGCCCTCAGCAGGAGCCAGTTGGCTTTCTTACAGTTGAAGACAGTAAGCAAGGTCAATAGGCACTTCCTTTGTCTCCATACGCTCGTTTCAAGGGGTGAGGCAAGTCCCCGTTAACATGGCCGCCACAGGGAAACTACGAATTCCTCATTAAATCTCTTCTTTTTTGTATTTCAATTGTGGTAGCTTTTGGCTGGACACATTAAAGCCCTCAGCAGCAGCCAGTTGGGTTTCTTCCAGTTGAAGACAATAAGCAAGGTCAAAAGGCACATCCTTTGCCTCTATACGCCCGTTTCAAGGGTTGAGGCAAGTTCCTGTTACCACGGCTGGCACAGGGAAACTTTCGAATTGCTAATTAAATCACTTTTTTTTTGCATTTCAAGTTTGGCAGCTTTTGGCTGGACACATTAAAGCCCTAAGCAGGAGCCAGTTGGGTTTCTTCCAGTTGAAGACAGTAAGCAAGGTCAAAAGGCACATATTTTGCCTCCATACGCTCGTTTCAAGGGGTGAGGCAAGTCCCTGTTAACATGGCTGGCACAGGAAAACTACGAATTGCTCATTAAATTACTTTATTTTTTGTATTTCAAGTTTGGCAGCTTTTATCTGGACGTTGCTATCATCTAGCAAGTGTGCATGAGTCGTCTTACACCATGCACCTCTAAAGTAGACAGCTGGTAAAGTGAAGCTCCGAATGGTTCAGTCAATCACTTACACTCAAAGTTTGATGCAGGTTGCTATAAAATGGGCATGCAGTTCTATAGGGCAGTATGCTGCCTTGGTATTGTCTCATTTTATTGGGCAATCCATCCTTTGAATTCAGAAACCACTATCACTGCTTTTTATTTATTGAACTCACTTGCCCATGTTGCACTCTTTAAACTGCAAATGTTAGGCTGCTGGGATAAGCTGCTCAATGATGAACTGTGTTGATGAGGGCAGGGGACTACCTGAAACTGCAAGAGACAAACTATCATCTCCATCTGTACTGGCATAACTGTGGTAATCCTAGAGCAAATACATGACAATGGCACCTTCTCCATCAAAGTAGGGGGAAAATAGGTGTGGCTGATCTTGATAAATTGCGTGGAGCATTCCTGATGCACAGCAGTGTTCTAGAAAGGGCATCACGCAATGTGAAATTGCAATTTTAAGACCTCATTTTGCTGTAATAAACACATGCATGCATGTTCGGCACTCATAAATCTCAAGAAGGCCATACCCTTTCACCTGTAGACAGGAAGCACCTCCAGCATGCATATTAAGGCATGTACCTGTAAGTAGACAAGGCTGATAAGAAGAAACGTAATGACTCATTGCGGCAGTGAACGGTTTGCAACTTACAAGTTGCAAGATAGCGAAGTACTACATTTGCTACTTTTTTTTTGTACAGGTGTGCTTTAATTCCATCAAGCCATGGCAGTTGCTTACTAGCAGGTCTTGCTTTTGGCTCTAGTAGTTTAGGTACATGCACGGGACGTTTGTAACCACCACATCTGCTGAGCCATCAATCAATAAAGACTATTCAGATTTTCCAAATTCTTGTTGCAGCCTTTATTCAAAATGTAGGTTTCAATCTAAATCTCTTACTGCCATAACTGTGGCTATTCTACAGTTAATACATGACAATGGCACAGGATACATTACAGTAATCTTGTGAAAACAATGGTTGCCTGCAGCATCAGTGTAGTTATACACTTCCATTCAGAAATATACCAGGTTTGGCGTCTCCCAGCAAATGAGCATGAAGACTTTCAACTTCAACCTTAGGAATTTGTTTTTAGCATGCCCAATGAATCTGGTAGTCAAGATGGATATTTTACGGGCCAATACTTTCATGAACAACATGTTCACAATGTCACCCTTAGGAGAGGTGTGGTTACTTTCTTCCAGTTTCTTAATGAAAGTTAGTCTATGATCTACACCCAGATGTGAAATCTAAAGTTAAGTAAAGTAGGTTTGTCTCGCCTGCAAGACACAATCACCTCTCCATCTGTACTGGCATAACTGTGGTAATCCTAAAATGAAAACATACCAATAGCAGTCTATCATTTTCTGCAGCATCATTTTGAAAAATACTCTTTCCACATGAGCAATGGATATCGTGAGAGTCTACGGGGCAGATTTACAAGAAAGTGACTCATCTGTAGAGATGGAACACTTTCCCTGCGCCACCCTGAGAAACCCTTGCGCCACCATGGATGCGCCGTATTTACAATACGCCGCATCATGGCTCATGGATTGACAGATGAGTTAGAAATTCTGGCGCATCTGTTGGGGCAAAAGTCACGCTTTGCTAGAGTTGTGTCGCAAGCACAATGCAACTCCAGCAATGCATTTTGAGGCCTATTCCCGCTACACTGTGTCATTCCTTACGCCTGCTTCAAGCAGGCGTAGGGTTTTGACACAGTGGCGTCCTAGAAGTGATGCAGTGAAATCTTGTAAATTTCACTGCATCACTTTTATGAGTCTTTCCTGCGTGGGAACGCCCACCCTACATACATTATACCCGACGCAGGTACAATGTGACACAGGGCTTTACAATGCGACGCTTCTCCCTAGATGCGTCACTTTGTGAATTGGCTGCATTTTTTACGCCGCCCGTGCGTCATAAAAGTGACACAATGGCGGCGCAAAAGTGTCACAAGGGGCTTGTAAATCTGCCCCTATATTTTTTAGCACCCATTGCAAGCACTTTAAAACAATGGTTGCCAGCAGCATCTGTGCACTTATACACTTCCATCCCAAAGGATATTATGTTTGAAGTGTCAGGAAATGAGCATGAAAATACAATTCTCTTCTGTGACTTCACTACTTCCAATGAGTATGTGAAAAATTAACTGGTGAGTCAGTTAAAGGATTTTGTTGCACATAGGATGCTGTGCAAAAGTGTAATTTTAAGGCATCATATTGTTCTAGTAAACGCTCTACACAATCTGCCATCACTAGCCACCGTGTTTCGCTAGGGGAAATTAATTTCAGGGGCATGCCTCTGTCCAATGTGAGATACAAATCCTTATAGTCAGCCTGGCATTTTGGTGAGTGGGAAAACCAGTTGTAAGTTTCTCTGATCATAAATTCTATATTGCTAGGAATGTTCCTTTTTGCTTTCTTAGCAATGATGTCAAGGGAGTGGCAAAAGCAGCGCACAAGTTGCAAGGAAGCTGGCTTATCTTGCAACAAGGTGAATGTTGAGTGGTGCTTCCCACACATGACACTTGCCCCATCTGTGCCTATGCCAATTAAATTTCTCATCTCATGGGTCAAGCAAGTTTAGGACTGCATTTGCTATATCTTCGGAACAGGCCTGATCTAATTCTACCATGTAAAGGAAAGCGCTTACAAATTTGTTAAGCTTTTTGTTGAAATATTTTACGCAAATGCACAGGAGTTTTTTCACTTCAATGTCAGTTGATTCATCAATCAATAAAGAAAATGGTGATGTTCCAATATCTTTCAGCAATTCCTCTTTGAAATATGGGCCCAACACAGAATCAATTAGTGCTGTACATTTGGTGCAGTGCATTCAGAAGGAAGGGAATTCATCTTTCAAAATTTCACCATACCCATCTATATTATTAATGGATGTACAACAAGAAGTTTGTATGGCATACCTGATTTCTCTTCTTTTCTGGTTGTTCGATATCGAAGGGATAGGCTGTACAAAGGATGCCATAGATGTGCTTGCTGCATTACCGCATACGCGGTGTTTCGTGGTTGCTTCAAATCATTATAATGGGCATGGATGTCTATATGGCAGTACTTGCATGCTGCTTTGCTATTATCTGTTTTTACAGGGGCAATCCATCTTTTTAGTTCAGGATCCAACTCCCACTCTTTTCTGTGTATTTCTGTTTTGTATTGTACCCACCTGCCCATCTTGCAATAATTAAAACTGCCAAGTCAGCTGGGAGCAGATCAATGATGAACTATGTCAGGATGAGACCAGACGACTACCTCAAATTGCAAGACACAAAATGCAATCATTGTCCCTAGCTCACTGCCAATCATGTACTAAGCAAACACAAAATACTATCTAGAAATGCCTTCTTGCTATGGATACTGTAGCATAGAGGAGCAGCCCGTGCAGGTAAGAGGGGGTGGGGGGGATTCGACAGATCCCCACCACCACCACCACCCTTCCCCACTGCTTACCTGCACAGGCCGCTCCTGGTAGCATTCCTCTACATTGTGCATGCCCAAGGGTGTCATTTCATTAATTTGGGGTACAACACCAGTAAAATCAAAGGGGACACTACGTGTTGTTGACTGAGCTGGGGCAAGTAATTTTTTCTAGGGCTGACAATTGAGTCTGAGTGGGATTTATCATGTTTTGAAATGGAGGGTGGGCCAAAGGATGGTGACTTCCTCTAATTCAGGAAGTATTAGGAGGCATGCTCTAGCTTTCAATCTGTTTATAATAAACAAGGACAGCTTATTGATCACAGCAAAAATGAATACACCCTAATGGAATACCCCTCATACTTACTCAACTTTCCATGTCGGACTCAAGTTTGTGACAAGCAGACAAGCTTTCCTCTTTGCATTTTACACTACAAGTACTGTAAATCCCAATAAAATGTAATTCCCACAATGCAAAGTTAACATCTGCTACATCATTAACCAACTAATCAACAGCCCTAATGGATTGAAATGCACTTTTTATTGAAACAATACAGAACACAAAAATAACCCTACACCATTTGTTGCCCAAACCACGTTCCTTTAGTACAACATTTGAATATTTAGCACGCTTGGGACATGCTCCCGACAGAATAGGTCAGAGTTAGTCCATTCAGCATCACCCCTTTAATATTCCATTCATCTCATATGACTTCGCTTTATGCATGATGTATTGATTCAAAAGGCATATTTGACTTCTAAAAAAACATCTCATTTAACTTCCAGAATGCCCTTTTTCCTTGCACATATGCCCCTGGTAAGAAAACTCCGTAGGATAATGTATTTGCTGGAGGGATCCATGTTTTGTCTAGTCCCAGTTTTTCATTTATAGATAAAGGCCAAGTTGAGGGGCCATCAGGCCTCCGTTTGATCGAGTGGCCTGGAACCTCAAACTTCAATGTAAATGCAACGGAGGGAAATAAAAGTACACAGCTTATCTCTTCACAGGTCCCTAAGAGGCACAGGTACTTAAGAGAGGCATGCTTGACTTTTTTCAGTCCCTTTATGTAAGTGCATGTAATGTAAGAATGTCAGATGTGTTGGTATGTCCAAGTAGTTATACAGAAATTAAATATAATATTTACAGTCAATCATGGTGTAATCAAAAGCTTTCAAATTTTATTGGACCTGGAATGTACTGATATTATATGAATTTTACAAACTAATGTAGATATATATTGTGCTTTTATGATTATTACATTTAATCGGATAAAGCTGATTGAATTGAATTACACAGAATTTAAATAGCACAATTTTATTTCTTTTATAGCGCTACTCAACGTAATGTAGGGTGTCAGTGTTTTACATAACATACACATTGACAATAAATCATGCAAGTGTGTAAATCATTGCACAAGAAGTGTTGCATGACTCAGTGAGGGTTAAAAGATGTAGCAGTCACATATCCTACCTAGCTCACTGTGCATTATTTAAAGGCTTACTAATTATGAACTGCAAGGAACAAAAGGATCTGTGTCCAAAGCAGTAGCCCACTAACCTAGCTACATTAAAAAAACATTAGTAATCTGCATATTACATAAGGTGCTTTGCAGGAGACACATTAACCTTCTAAACTACTTTGATTCAGATCTGGGACTACACAAAACCGAGATCTCTCCAACAAATACTTTAACCTCCAGAGTTATCTCACCAATTATTATTCCCTGATATTTACTGGGCACCTCTGCAGATGCCTTAACCCCATAATATATTAGAAAACGCAGACTTTGCAACCAATTAAGCATAACAGATGTACTACCATGCTTCTCCTTGTTGCCAATTTCTTTATGGCAGGGTTTTAAAAAAAACGTATATATGAAAGTGGTCAGCTCTGCTCTATACAGCGCAGAGCTTTGGGGGGGTATGAGGATTTGTCCAAACTAACTGTAGCAAAAAACAGGTTCCTATGTGAGATCACCAACCTCCCGCAAAGTACCCCAGTGTGTCCACTGCTTTACGACTTAGGGAGAAAAGCACTGGCTGATATAGCAATATTACGCCCTCTACTTTATTGGCGTAGAATCTGGTGTACACCAGAACTGGCAACATGCGCTGCAGGCCTTAAGGACCTAATTAGAACAGATCGCTTTAACAAAATTAAATGGTTGCGGGAGGTTAGAGCCTCCCTAATAAGTATAGGCATGCTAACATTGTGGGAAGATCCAACATGTACCCTGTTCCCCCTCTAAGGAGACCCTAAAAGCAAAATACTGGGATTGGCTGACCCAGAACACTTATAGAAACAGTGATTTGTCACAGGTTGTTTCCTAGAAGCTAAACCAACACCAAGTCTGAAGCAGTATTGGGACATAATAACTAAGCCACACGACCGGAAGTTATACTTCCAATTTAGGGTGGGTTCACTACCGATAAGATCTTACACAGCAAAATGGGTTCATTTGGGCGATAAATCTTGTCCCGCTTGTCAGACCCATCTGGAGTTATTGGCCCACCTGTTGTTTGTTTGCCCTGCATACTCTGCCCCTCGTCGAGCATGGCTGACGCCTGTTTGTAGATCATTGGGCACCAGAAGCAACAGTGTCGCGCAAAGACTATTGCGAATGGATACATCGACCCCCCCCCATTGTTGTTGCACTAGCAAAGTTCTTGGGATGGACTTGGGCTATTAGGTTGCAGTCACTCCCAATTAACTAAAGGCTTGTCCCCGCCTCGGCCTTTTTGCACATGGACACAGGGAGTAGACACCCATATTTTTAGGTACTGTAGCTCTGTTATGGTATCATTGCATATGTGTTTACCACCCGTGATTTAAATTTTGTGTCACTGTATCATTCAACCCCATGAATTGTAAATGGATTCTAAGTTTTGCAGCGTGAATCTTTCTGGATTCACTATGCTGTGCATTACTCCGCGTTCTGGTGGTTGGGTCCGGAATCGTAGTCTTTCTTTTGTCTTTTTTTTTTTGTAGCCCAGGTGGGCGTCGACGTCCCACCATTTGGTGTACTTCTCGTGACGTCGGCATGCTTCCTGCGGAAGTCCCACCTTGTGGCGCCATTTCAGATTATTTTTTCCGCCGTTGGGTCTGGATCGTCACCGAGAAGCTCCAGAGTTTTTAACGAAGAAAGAAGAAGAGCACGAGTTTCATCGAAGGAAAATTAAAGGAGACTACCGAGAGGAAGAACATCGAGCCGGGACGACGAAGAAGGAGGAGTTCCTCGAGATCTTCGACATCCAACGGAGAATGCGCACTCAGGGACACTGAGCGCAGGAATGGACAAAACACCTTTTAAATTCTGCCGTAACTGCCACCACAAATACGCGCAGAAGGACCAACATCCGGTCTGCAAACTTTGCCTGCCAGTCGACCACAAGAGCAAAGACTGCAACGCCTGCTCCGCCTTCACACCGAAGACACTCCGGGTGAGAGAGAGGCAGAGGAGAGCCAACTACAACATGGAAGGCAAGGGTAAGGCCCCGTCTCTGTATGACCTGGGTCTCTCCACCGATGACTTCACGGTCGCAGAGACCGATAAGAAGACGTCTGACAAGGTAGGAGAGACGTCGAGCACAAAAACCCCGAAAGGGCCCCGAAAAACAGAGACTGACTCTCGAAAACTAGAGTCTAAGTCCTCGAAAGGAACACCGGCGCCAAAAATTTCGACGACCGCAAGTGGATCCAAGGACGAGAGGCCCAGCGGATCCTTCGAGAAGGACTTCCAGGTGCCGAAGACCGCCGAAAAACAAAGTTCGTCGAAACAGGCCCACGAGGTTGGGCGTTCGACGACGAAGGACAAGGTCGCGTCGACGCAAGCTACGTCGAAAAGGCCAGCGCTCGACGCCGAACATGCCTCCGAAATGGAGAAGAAAAAGAGAAGGCTCGAGGCGGAGATGGAGAGCATCCTTCAAAGGAATAAGGAGTTCGACGAGAAGATGAAGAAATTCACAATCCCAACAAAACCACCAACGGTTATCTTCGAGGTCGAAGAGCAGGACGAGTTCGACGTCGAAGAGCAGTCTAAAACTCCTGAAGAAGAGGAAGAAGATCTCTACTATGAGGGAGAAGAAGAGGAGGAACAGCAATCGAACTACGGCTCGGCGCCGTCGACGACGCAAGATCTGGAATGGCAGGACCTCGACGCGGAAAATCCAGAAGAGCCCGTGGAGACTTATCCTTCGAGGCCTTCGCCGCCAGATGATATTGGGGCTTACAACATGGTCGTAAAGAGCGTGGCTGCAGCTTTTGGCGTGGAACTAGAGGAGGAAAAACCGAAAGCGGACTTTTTACTCGAGACACTGCTCCCCATCCAAACTAGGAGCCAGTTCCTCCCCATGCTTCAGAGTGTCATGAATCAGGGGAAGGAGGCGTTCAAGGACCCTGAAACATGCAGATCCATCACACCCAGAACAGAGAAAAAATATAAGCACTCCTCCCAGGACCCTCCATACATCAAGGGATCTGTCACAGCAGACTCCATTATCGCATCTACAGCCAGAAAAAGGGCCAATGTCCCGGCGACCTCTGGACCACCTCCTGACAAGAAGGATGGACCTCACTGGGAGAAAAATAGAGAGAAACGCGGCAATGCACTGGCGCATGGCGAACTCCAATGCACTACTGAACAGGCGCCAGTACCAACATTGGGACGAAATGGGGGACCTAATCAAGCATCTTCCCGAGCAATACCAACAAAGAGCTTCGCATCTAGTGGAAGAGGGGAAAAATATAGCAAATTCATGCCTTAAAACAGCGTTGGACGGGGCAGAGACATCAAGCAGACTGATGGCAATAGGTATCACTGAAAGGAGACAGGCCTGGCTCAGAATTTCAGGATTCAAGCAAGAGGTACAGAACAACATCCTGAACACCCCTTTCAACGGAGAAACGCTGTTCGGGGCACCAGTCGATGAGAAACTCACCCAACTCAAAAAAGAGAATGAGACGGCGAGGTCCATGGGGGCCCTGCAATTCAGAGGGATGAGAAGAGGTACCCCGACACGGAGACCTTACGGAAGGGGAGGAAACCAGCCGGGAACATCACACCAAACATTCCAGCAAGGCGAGAGTCACGGGCAACAGGGGCAGCAGAAACAGAACTGGCAGTACCAGCCTCTGGGCCAGTCCTTTCGCAGTAGGGGAAACGGACGAGGCCAAAGAAGAAGAGGGGGAGACCAACCCACCTCAAAGTGACATCACACGGAAGAGAGTGCTCACCCACAACATCCCTCCAAGGGTAGAGCACAAAAGAGGGTTACACGAACCAAACGCCTACGAGCATGCAACCCCGGTGGGCGGCAGACTCAGATTTTTCCTCCAAGAATGGAGAAAAATAACAACAGACAAATGGATACTCAACATCATACAGTACGGATACTGCATAGAGTTGGAAATGAGACCCCCAAACAAAAAACCAAAGAGAAGGGAACACTCGGGACAAGAGCTAGCACAACTCGTAGAGGAAGCACTACAGCTACTCCAAAAGGAGGCCATAGAACCAGTACCATTCAAGGAAAGGAACAAGGGAGTGTACTCAAACTACTTCCTGGTACCAAAGGTAGACGAGACACTAAGACCCATCCTGGATCTACGATTCCTAAACAAATACGTAAGGAGGCAAAAATTCAAAATGACATCCCTACAAGAATTACTCCCACAAATGAGAGACGGAGACTTCATGTCCACCGTGGATCTCAAAGATGCCTACCTGCACATCCCAATGAACAGGCAGCACAAGAATCTGTTAAGGTTCACCATCAACAAGGATCACTACCAATTCACAACCTTGGCATTCGGTCTAAAGTCCGCTCCAAGGGTTTTCACCAAATGCCTCGCAGCAGTAGCAGCGTACCTGCGGAGGGAAGGGATTCACGTGTATCCTTACCTCGACGACTGGCTAATAAAGGCAAGCTCGCGCAAAAAATGCGAGGAACACGCACAGCATGTCACAAGAACACTAACAAAGCTGGGGTTCTCAATACACTGGGGGAAATCATCAATGGAACCAGAACAAGTGAAGATCTTCCTGGGGGCACAGATCAACACCATAAAGAGAACGGTGTTGCCCAGCGAGAAAAGGACGCTAGCCCTGCTGAAGGAGACGCGCCTCTACCAGAAGGGGCGAGCTCTGACAGTGAGAACAGCGAGCAAGATCATGGGGATGATGGCGTCATGCATTCACCTAGTTCCCAATGTACGCCTACACATGAGACCATTCCAGGAATGGCTGCAACAGCAATGGTCACAAGCAAACGGAAGTTGGGAGGATCTAGTGGTTGTAACGCACGCAGTGCAAGAAGAGATAGCATGGTGGAACAGGGAGAACATAACAATAGGGAAGCCCTTAACACCACCAAGCCCAACAGTGACCATCACCACAGACGCATCCCAGATAGGATGGGGAGCACATATGAACAAGCTCAGAGTGAGGGGTCTGTGGACTCCAGCAGATGCGGTCAGACACATCAACTATCTGAAATTAAAGACCGTACTGCTAGCGCTGAAGGCCTACCATAAAAAACTGTACAACCAAAGGGTGTTGATACAAAAGGACAATACTACAACTATGTTCTACTTAAACAAGCAGGGAGGAACACAATAGTTCCCCCTATCCAACCTGGCACAGGACATTTGGAGATGGGCCATCACGCTAAAAATAGAACTGCTGGCCATACACCTACCGGGGAAGGACAATGTGGAAGCAGACTGGCTCAGCAGGCAGACTTCAGCATCCCACGAGTGGGAACTCAATGGGCAGGAAACGCAAAAACTATTCAAGAGGTGGGGCACACCGACAATAGACCTGTTTGCAACACACCTGAATGCAAAATGCCAAAACTTTGCATCCAGACAACCAGGAAAACTATCCCAGGGGAATGGCCTATGGATAAGTTGGTCAAGAACATTTGCCTACGCTTTTCCACCAATACCACTGATACACAGGGTACTCAACAAGTGCAGGACCAGCAACATGACGCTGATCCTAGTGGCACCACTGTGGGCAAAACAGACATGGTACTCGCAAATAGTGGAAATGGCACAGGGGCCACCACACAAGTTCACCAAAAGAAAAGACTTACTCTCCATGCAGAACGGAGAAGTTCTACACCCAGATCCAGAGAGCCTCTGCCTAGCGGCATGGCTCCTGAAGACATAGAGTTTGCACACCTTAAGCTACCTCAAAGCACTATGCGAGTGCTCCGGGAGGCAAGGAGACCGACCACACGGAAATGCTATGGGGAAAAATGGAAGAGGTTCACACTGTGGTGCAGAAAAAATAAACTGCAAAATAAATTGACAAGGGAAACAACGGTGCTTAGATACCTCGCGCATCTACTAAAAGCTAAACTATGTTCGTCTGCACTAAGAGTCCACCTAGCGGCGATTGTGGCCTACACACGAGGTGAGACGGGAGAAAGTTTCTTTACGTCACGAGTAGTAAAGAGATTCCTGGAAGGGGCAAAAAGGATAGCGCCACCAAAGAGGATTCCGCCGCCGGCATGGAACCTCAAAATAGTCCTGACGGAACTTATGAAGGCGCCCTTTGAGCCCATCCACAAGGCCTCACTACAAATGCTGACAATGAAAACAGCCTTTCTGATGGCAATAACCTCGCTGTGCAGAGTAAGCGAACTGCAAGCGTTAACGCTGCAAGAGCCCTACATCCAAATACACAAGGACAGAGTCCTAATGAGGACTGACCCACACTTCATGCCTAAGGTCGTGTCAGCATTCCATATAAACCAAACTATACAAATACCTAGTTTCTTTCAGAACCCAGCCACAAGCGCAGAGAGGGCACTACACACTCTAGACGCTAGAAGAGCGGTGATGCACTACATCGAGAGAACAAAGGAGCACCGGAAAACCAAGCAGGTTTTTGTGTCCTTCGCAACCAGCTTCCTGGGTAGACCAGTAACGAAAAGCACCGTCGCGCGATGGATCGCACTAACGATACAATTCTGCCACAAACAGGCAGGGCAAGAGCTAATGGAGGGGGCACGGGCCCACTCCACAAGAAAGAAGGGAGCAACGATTGCCTTTCTGGCAAACACACCCATTCAAGACAACATGGGCTTCAGTGCATACGTTCACTAAGCACTCCTGCGTGGATATACAAATGAACAAGGAAGCCCAAGTAGGACAAAGGGTGCTTCAACATATATTCAACGACCGACGCTCATCTTCCACCCAGCCGCCCCAAAGATGATAAACCGCTACAAAGTCTATGCACAGCATAGTGAATCCAGAAAGATTCACGCTGCAAAACGAATAGTTTCTTACCTGTCGTTGTAGTTTTGCAGCTTGAAGATCTTTCTGGATTAACTAGCGAACCCACCCACCTCCGCCAGAAAGATGAGGCAGGAGAGGAAGGTGGAAGGACAGAGAGTAAAAGAACAAAAGAATACTGAAAGTGGATACATTGAAAAAGAAAATACTAAAGAATGCCTAGGGTTAAAAAAAGAACCCGAAGATGGCGCCCCAAGGTGGGACTTCCGCAGGAAGCATGCTGACGTCACGAGAAGTACACCAAATGGTGGGACGTCGACGCCCACCTGGGCTACAAAAAAAAAAAAGACAAAAGAAAGTCTACGATTCCGGACCCAACCACCAGACCGCGGAATAATGCACAGCATAGTGAATCCAGAAAGATCTTCAAACTACACCGACAGGTAAGAAACTATTCGTTTTAGCATTTCCAGTCGTTTTAAACTGTATTAATTGTATTTTATCATTCAGAGGATAGATTTTAATCACACCAAAGATGGGATTTAATTGTGTATTTATACTGTGATCTATGAAATATTTATTTTATGTATTGTGTTTTTATGACATATTTGTTGAATAAAGCTTTTTGGATTGGATTGGAATGAAAAAAAAACTTAGTTGAGGACCACATTTTACGTTGGATTGTGCCACTTTTTCTGAACAAATCTAAAGCAAAATTTGTTAAATCTCATAATGCACTCATGATTTACCTAATAAAAACAAATGTGTGGGATCTTATCTGAAGATAATTAAACAAATATGAGGTTGGCTGCGCCTGCACCCTGCCAGGAACGCATTGGTCAGTGCACACACCCTCTGTGGCATAAATTTCAACCTAGATCAGTTCCTGCTGCTACTGTATAGCTAGCCTGGACGGAGAGGTAAAAATAAAAATTCACTTACTTAGGGGCGTGCTTCTTCTCAGCGGTCTGCCGGTCTCTCGGTCAGACAGATTCTCTCAACCGTCCTGGTGTCCTCAAAGGCAGCTACTCAAGGCCAGCCTGGCCAGGAAAGGCTGGAGCAGGGACGCGCCCGCAGGGCCACAGCAGCACACAGGCCATGCCAGGACCAGTGCACACTGTCTCCGAGCCTAACTTTGTGGGTGGGGTGAGCTACGCGTGACTACTCTGAGTCTCCACTCCGTCCAGTGAGTGAGACTCCGGTCAGACTCTGGGGACTCAGTGGGATTAGGAGTAATTTAAACGAAGGTCAGGAGGACGACTGTGTGTCGCAGGCTCGCAGCAATGAAATCACCAGAGCGGGTCACGATGACACAGTCCCACACGTCCAGTAAAGTTCAGTCCACCGTCCGTCACCCGCCAATTCCGAAAGACAGAGCGGTGATCGTGTGGGCATTAAAAAGCACAGTGCGGGGGCTGGCCAAAATTATGACCAGGGCCGTCATTGGTAGCGCTTTCGCGCCCTACAAGATTGACGGCCCTGGAGACCCACATACATGGTACCGGCGGCCGGCTTTACACTACTAGGCTAGGGTGGGTCCGCAGCGCATGAGCAAGAGCAGGTGCGCTTGTACTTACAAACACACTTGTGCTGTGGCCCGCCTCACGTGTGTGTGAGGGGGGGTCAGTAAGGGTTGGGGGTGGGCTGGCCGTGTACTTATATAGGCTAAGGCAAGGGGCAGGCATATACAGACAACAGTCATGTATCACCTCGCACTGTGCGCACCGGCTGGGCTGTTCGGGGTCCCCCCTCCAATCATACCTCAACAAACTCAGCGCGCTGCGCACTCATTCGCCAATCTTGATTCTGGACCTTGCCAACAAAACAATGCGCCACTGTGATAGGTACGCCACAAACTCCTCATGGTCGGCGCCTCCCCAGCCAGTATTTTGCTCACAGTGGGCTTATATCCGCCCAAAAACAAGCCCCCCGCCAGGTATGGGTTTTCCCCAAAACAAATGAGAAAATTCGCCCATTTGTGCGGGAAATAGCCCAATCTGGCAATACTGACCACAACATGGCTACATTTATCTCCTGTCCACCAGCCCAAAGGCATAGCCCAAACAGACCATTGGCCCAAAGCCCCTGATGTGCGAGCCTCCTGTGCGGTCAGCTGCCCACCCAAAGCCCCACTGGCTACCGAAGCAGGTCTTGAAATATCCAAATGAAGTGAAACAACATTAAAATCGCGTAGCATCTGCTGGAGTTTTAACCTCCAAAGTCTGCATTTGGGAGGCTGCTTGTCCACACCAGTGAAGTCACTGCTGGCTTTCTTTCCCTTTTTTTCCCTAACTTGTGCTGTTAAAAACTATGATAATAAATTGAATGCTGCTTCATCTGGAAGGAGTGGCTCTGAAGTCCCTAAAGGTAATTAGCACTTTAAAGACACTGTTCCCGTCCCCTGCTTGGCAAAGAGATACACTAAAACTGCCTATCTGAACCACCAAAGATCGGTTCTCCCACCGCCGTTCATGTGTGGAGGGGCCAACGTTTGACATTGTAAAACAAGCATTGGAAATGCAATAGGTCTCGCATTTGTTGGAGCTGGAGCTATTGGCATTGTAAATGGCAATGTTTTGTACTTTGCAATAGGTCTTGTATTTGTTGGAGCTATTCACATTGTAAATGGCAATGTTTTTTATTTATCCTTGGGGTTTTATATAGCGCGAACTCAACAGCCTCAGTTGTGAATTTCAATTCATCAAAGTTTCGTGAGCCCTGAAATTTGCTCAAGTAAAGTGCTAACAAAATAAATATGGGCACTGTTTAACAAACAAAGCCATTGCAATACAAGAACAAAGGTGACCGAGTGACTGCTTCTGGGTTGACGGAGTTGCTTATAGTCACTGCCCGTTAAAGCTAGCTAGCCCGATACTATGAGTTTATCAAACTTAATGCTATGTTTTCTTATGTTATGCTATGCAATGCTATGTTTTGTTGTGCTTTGTTTTGTTATGCTATGCTATGTTTTGTTATGCCATGCTTTGTTTTTGTATGCTATGTTTTGTTATGCTATGTTTTGTTGTGTTTTGCTATGCTCTGTTTTGTTATGCTATGTTTTGTTGTGTTTTGCAATGCTATATTTTGTTATGCTATGTTTTGTTATGCTGTTTTGGTGTGTTTTGTTATGCTATGTTTTCTTATGCTATGCTGTGTTTTGCTGTGCTATGTTTTGTTTTGCTATGCTATGCTTTGTTATGCTATGCTATGCTTTGTTATGCTATGTTTTGTTGTGTTTGTAATGCTATGTTTTGTTATAATATGCTATGTTTTGTTGTGTTTTGTTATGCTATGCTATGTTTTGTTGTGTTTTGGTATGCTATGTTTTGTTTTGTTATACTATGTTTTGTTATGCTATGTTTTGTTTGCTTATGCTATGTTATGCTATGTTTTGTTTTGTTATGCTATGTTATGCTATGTTTTGTTATGCTATGTTTTGTTGTGTTTTGCTATGCTATGCTTTGTTTTGTTATGCTATGCTATGTTTTGGTGTGTTTTGTTATGCTATGTTTTGTTGTGTTTTGCTCTGCTATGTTTTGTTACGCTATGCTATGCTTTGTTGTGTTATGCTATGTTTTGTTTTGTTATGCTATGCTTTATGCTATGCTAGGTTTTATTTTGTTATGCTATGCTATGTTTTGTTGTGTTTTGCTATGCTATGCTATGGTTTCTTATGCTATGTTTTGTTTTGCTATGCTATGTTTTGTTGTGTTTTGCAATTCTATGTTTTGTTATGCTATGCTATGCTTTGTTTTGTTATGCTATGCAATGTTTTGCTATGCTATGTTTTGTTGTGTTTTGGTATGCTAGGTTTTGTTTTGCTATGCTATGCTTTGTTATGCAATGTTATGCTTTGTTTTGTTATGCTATGCTATGTTTTGTTATGCTATGCTTTCTTGTGTTTTGCTATGCTATGTTTTGTTGTGTTTTGTTATGCTAAGTTTTGTTGTTATGCTATGTTTTGTTATGCTATGCTATGTTTTGTTGTGTTTTGTTATGCTATGTTGTTTTGTTGTGTTTTGTTATGCTAAGTTTTGTTGTTATGCTATGTTTTGTTGTGTTTTGTTATGCTATTCTATGCTTTGTTTTGTTGTATTATGCTATGTTTTGTTATGCTATGCTGTTTTGTTTTGTTATGCTATGCTTTGTTATATGTTTTGTTTTGCTATGCTATGTTTTGTTATGCTATGCTATGTTTTGTTGTGTTTTATGCTATGTTTTGTTATGCTATGCTTTGTTATGCTATGCAATGCTGTTTTGTTGTGTTTTGTTATGCTATGCTATGCTTTGTTATGCTATGCAATGTTTTGTTGTGTTTTGCTATGCTATGTTTTGTTATGCTATGCTATGCTTTGTTATGCTATTTTTTGTTTTGCTATGCTTTGTGATGCTATGCTATGTTTTGTTGTGTTTTGTTATGCTATGTTTTGTTGTGTTTTAATATTCTATCCTGTGTTTTGTTTTGTTATGCTATGTTAAGTGTTGTTATGCTATGTTTTTTATGCTATGTTTTGTTTTGTTATGCTATGTTTTGTTTATGCTATGCTTTGTTATGCTGTTTTGCTATGCTATCTTTTGTTATGATAAGCTATCTTTTGTTATGCTATGCTATGTTTTGTTTTGTTATGCTATGCTATGTTTTGTTATGCTATGCTATGTTTTGTTGTATTTTGCTATGCTATGCTATGTTTTATTATGCTATGCTATGTTTTGTTATGCTATATTTTGTTGTGTTTTGTAACGCTATGCTATGTTTTGTTGTGATATGCTTTGTTATGCTATGCTGTGTTTTGTGTTTTGTTATGCTATGTTTTGTTGTTTTGGTATGCTATGATATGTTTTGTTTTATTATGCTATGTTTTGTTGTGTTTTGTTATGCTATTCTATGTTTTGTTATGCTATGTTTTGTTGTGCTATGTTTTGTTTTGTTATGCTATGTTTTGGTGTGTTTTGTTATGCTATGTTTTGGTGTGTTTTGCTATGCTATGTTTTGTTATGCTATGCTGTGTTTTGTGGTGTTATGCTATGTTTTGTTTTGTTATGCTATGTTTTGTTCTGTTTTGGTATGCTATGGTTTCTTATGCTATGCTTTGTTGTGTTTTGGTATGCTATGTTTTGGTATGCTTTGTTTTGTTATGCTATGCTTTGTTATGCTATGCTATGTTTTGTTGTGTTTTATGCTATGTTTTGTTATGCTATGCTTTGTTATGCTATGCAATGCTGTTTTGTTGTGTTTTGTTATGCTATGCTATGCTTTGTTATGCTATGCAATGTTTTGTTGTGTTTTGCTATGCTATGTTTTGTTATGCTATGCTATGCTTTGTTATGCTATTTTTTGTTTTGCTATGCTTTGTGATGCTATGCTATGTTTTGTTGTGTTTTGTTATGCTATGTTTTGTTGTGTTTTAATATTCTATCCTGTGTTTTGTTTTGTTATGCTATGTTAAGTGTTGTTATGCTATGTTTTTTATGCTATGTTTTGTTTTGTTATGCTATGTTTTGTTTATGCTATGCTTTGTTATGCTGTTGTGTTTTGCTATGCTATCTTTTGTTATGATAAGCTATCTTTTGTTATGCCATGCTTTGTTTTTGTATGCTATGTTTTGTTATGCTATGTTTTGTTGTGTTTTGCTATGCTCTGTTTTGTTATGCTATGTTTTGTTGTGTTTTGCTATGCTATATTTTGTTATGCTATGTTTTGTTATGCTGTTTTGGTGTGTTTTGTTATGCTATGTTTTCTTATGCTATGCTGTGTTTTGCTGTGCTATGTTTTGTTTTGCTATGCTATGCTTTGTTATGCTATGCTATGCTTTGTTATGCTATGTTTTGTTGTGTTTGTAATGCTATGTTTTGTTATAATATGCTATGTTTTGTTGTGTTTTGTTATGCTATGCTATGTTTTGTTGTGTTTTGGTATGCTATGTTTTGTTTTGTTATACTATGTTTTGTTATGCTATGTTTTGTTTGCTTATGCTATGTTATGCTATGTTTTGTTTTGTTATGCTATCTTATGCTATGTTTTGTTGTGTTTTGTTATGCTATGTTTTGTTGTGTTTTGCTATGCTATGCTTTGTTTTGTTATGCTATGCTATGTTTTGGTGTGTTTTGTTATGCTATGTTTTGTTGTGTTTTGCTCTGCTATGTTTTGTTACGCTATGCTATGCTTTGTTGTGTTATGCTATGTTTTGTTTTGTTATGCTATGCTTTATGCTATGCTAGGTTTTATTTTGTTATGCTATGCTATGTTTTGTTGTGTTTTGCTATGCTATGCTATGGTTTCTTATGCTATGTTTTGTTTTGCTATGCTATGTTTTGTTGTGTTTTGCAATGCTATGTTTTGGTATGCTATGCTATGCTTTGTTTTGTTATGCTATGCAATGTTTTGCTATGCTTTGTTGTGTTTTGGTATGCTAGGTTTTGTTTTGCTATGCTATGCTTTGTTATGCAATGTTATGCTTTGTTTTGTTATGCTATGCTATGTTTTGTTATGCTATGCTTTCTTGTGTTTTGCTATGCTATGTTTTGTTGTGTTTTGTTATGCTAAGTTTTGTTGTTATGCTGTGTTTTGTTATGCTATGCTATGTTTTGTTGTGTTTTGTTATGCTATGTTGTTTTGTTGTGTTTTGTTATGCTAAGTTTTGTTGTTATGCTATGTTTTGTTGTGTTTTGTTATGCTATTCTATGCTTTGTTTTGTTGTATTATGCTATGTTTTGTTATGCTATGCTGTTTTGTTTTGTTATGCTATGCTTTGTTATATGTTTTGTTTTGCTATGCTATGTTTTGTTATGCTATGCTATGTTTTGTTGTGTTTTATGCTATGTTTTGTTATGCTATGCTTTGTTATGCTATGCAATGCTGTTTTGTTGTGTTTTGTTATGCTATGCTATGCTTTGTTATGCTATGCAATGTTTTGTTGTGTTTTGCTATGCTATGTTTTGTTATGCTATGCTATGCTTTGTTATGCTATTTTTTGTTTTGCTATGCTTTGTGATGCTATGCTATGTTTTGTTGTGTTTTGTTATGCTATGTTTTGTTGTGTTTTAATATTCTATCCTGTGTTTTGTTTTGTTATGCTATGTTAAGTGTTGTTATGCTATGTTTTTTATGCTATGTTTTGTTTTGTTATGCTATGTTTTGTTTATGCTATGCTTTGTTATGCTGTTTTGCTATGCTATCTTTTGTTATGATAAGCTATCTTTTGTTATGCTATGCTATGTTTTGTTTTGTTATGCTATGCTATGTTTTGTTATGCTATGCTATGTTTTGTTGTATTTTGCTATGCTATGCTATGTTTTATTATGCTATGCTATGTTTTGTTATGCTATATTTTGTTGTGTTTTGTAACGCTATGCTATGTTTTGTTGTGATATGCTTTGTTATGCTATGCTGTGTTTTGTGTTTTGTTATGCTATGCTATGTTTTGTTGTTTTGGTATGCTATGATATGTTTTGTTTTATTATGCTATGTTTTGTTGTGTTTTGTTATGCTATTCTATGTTTTGTTATGCTATGTTTTGTTGTGCTATGTTTTGTTTTGTTATGCTATGTTTTGGTGTGTTTTGTTATGCTATGTTTTGGTGTGTTTTGCTATGCTATGTTTTGTTATGCTATGCTGTGTTTTGTGGTGTTATGCTATGTTTTGTTTTGTTATGCTATGTTTTGTTCTGTTTTGGTATGCTATGGTTTCTTATGCTATGCTTTGTGTTTTGGTATGCTATGTTTTGGTATGCTTTGTTTTGTTATGCTATGTTTTGGTGTGTTTTGCTATGCTATGTTTTGTTGTGTTTTGTTATGCTATGCTTTGTTATGCTATGCTATGTTATGTTGTGTTTTGCTATGCTATATTTTGTTGTGTTTTGTTATGTTTTGTTATGTTATGTTTTGTTGTGTTTTGCTATGTTTTGTTGTGTTTTGTGATGCTATGTTTTGTTATGCTATGCTGTTTTGTTATGGTATTCTATGATTTGTTATGCTTTGTTTTGTTGTATTATGCTATGCTATGTTATGTATTTTTGTTATGCTATGTTTTGTTATGCTATGCAGTTTTGTTTTGTTATGCTATGTTTTGTTATGCTATGCTATGTTTTGTTGTGTTTTGTTATGCTATTCTATGTTTTGTTGTGTTTTGCTATGTTATGCTTTGTTTTGTGATGCTATGCTCTGTTTTGTTGTGTTTTGTTATGCTATTCTATGTTTTGTTGTGTTTTGCTATGTTATGCTTTGTTTTGTGATGCTATGCTCTGTTTTGTTGTGTTTTGTTATGCTATGTTTTCTTATGCTTTGATATGTTTTGCGATGCTATGCTTTGTTTTGTTATGCTATGCTGTTTTGTTGTGCTTTGTTATGCTATGCTATGTTTTGTTATGCTATGCTATGTTTTGTTGTGTTTTGTTATGCTATACTATGTTTCGTTGTTTTGCTATGCTCTGCTATGTTTTGTTTTGTTATGCTATGTTTTGTTGTGGTTTGTTATGCTATGTTTTGTTATACTATGCTATGTTTTGTTGTGTTTTGCGATGCTATGCTTTGGTTTGTTATGCAATGCTATGTTTTGTTATACTATGCTATGTTTGTTATACTATGCTATGTTTTGTTATGCTATGCTTTGTTTTGTTATGCTATGTTTTGTTATGCTGTGCTATGTTTTGTTATGCTGTGCTTTGTTTTGTTATGCTATGCTTTGTTATGATATGCTATGTTTTGGTATGCTGTGCTATGTTTTGTTCTGTTTTGCTAGGCTATGTTTTGCGTTTTGTTATGCTATGTTTTGCTATGCTATGCTTTGTTATGCTATGTTTTGTTGTGTGTTTGGTTATGCTATGTTTTGTTATGCTATGTTTTGTTGAGTTATGCTATGTTTTGTTATGCTATGCTGTTTCGTTATGCTTTGTTATGCTTTGTTTTGTTGTTATGCTATGTTTTGTTTTGTTATGCTAGGTTTTGTTATGCTATGTTTTGTTTTGTTATGCTATGCTTTGTTATGCTATGTTTTGTTGTGTTTTGCTATGCTTTGTTTTGTTATGCTATGCTTTGTTTTGTTATGCTATGTTTTGTTTTGCTATGCTTTGTGATGCTATGCTATGTTTTCTTGTGTTTTGTTATGCTATGCTCTGTTTTGTTGTGTTTTGTTATGCTATGCTATGTTTTGTTTTGCTATGCTATGTTTTGTTATGCTATGCTGTGTTTTGCTGTTATGCTTTGTTTTGTGATGCTATGCTGTGTTTTGTTATACTATGCTTTGTTATGCTATGCTGTGTTTTGTTGTTTTGTTATGCTATGTGTTGTTTTGTTTTGGTATGCTAGGTTTTGTTATGCTATGTTTTGTTGTGTTTTATTATGCTATTCTATGCTTTGTTATGCTATGTTTTGTTTTGTTATGCTATGTTTTGTTGTGTTTTGTTTGGTTATGCTATGCTATGTTTTCTTAAGCTATGCTATGTTTTGTTATGCTATGTTTTGTTTAGTTTTGTTATGCTATACAGTGTTTTGGTGTGTTTTGCTATGTTTTGTGTTTTGCTTTGCTATGTTTTGTTATGCTATGCTATGTTTCGTTATGGTATGTTTTGTTTTGTTATGCTATGCTATATTTTGTTATGCTATGTTTTGTTGTTATGCTATGTTTTGTTGTGGTTTGTTATGCTATTCTATGCTTTGCTTTGTTTTGTTGTGTTATGCTATGATTTGTTGTGTTTTGTTATGCTATGCAATGCTATGTTATGTTTTGTTATGCTATGTTTTGTTATGCTATGTTTTGTTATGCTATGTTTTGTTATGCTATGTTTTTTATGCTGTTTTGTTATGCTATGTTTTGTTGTGTTTTGCTATGCTTTGTTTTGTTATGCTATGTTTTGTTGTGTTTTGCTATGTTATGCTATGTTTTGTTATGCCATGCTATGTTTTGTGATGCTATGCTATGTTTTGTTGTGTTTTGTTATGCTATGCTCTGTTTTGCTATGCTTTGTTTTGTTATGCTATGCTTTGTTTTGTTATGCTATGTTTTGTTTTGCTATGCTTTGTGATGCTATGCTATGTTTTCTTGTGTTTTGTTATGCTATGCTCTGTTTTGTTGTGTTTTGTTATGCTATGTTTTGTTTTGCTATGCTATGTTTTGTTATGCTATGCTGTGTTTTGCTGTTATGCTTTGTTTTGTGATGCTATGCTGTGTTTTGTTATACTATGCTTTGTTATGCTATGCTGTGTTTTGTTGTTTTGTTATGCTATGTGTTGTTTTGGTATGCTATGCTATGTTTTGTTATGCTATGTTTTGTTGTGTTTTATTATGCTATTCTATGCTTTGTTATGCTATGTTTTGTTTTGTTATGCTATGTTTTGTTGTGTTTTGTTTGGTTATGCTATGCTATGTTTTCTTAAGCTATGCTATGTTTTGTTATGCTATGCTATGTTTTGTTTAGTTTTGTTATGCTATACAGTGTTTTGGTGTGTTTTGCTATGTTTTGTGTTTTGCTTTGCTATGTTTTGTTATGCTATGCTATGTTTCGTTATGGTATGTTTTGTTTTGTTATGCTATGCTATATTTTGTTATGCTATGTTTTGTTGTTATGCTATGTTTTGTTGTGGTTTGTTATGCTTTTCTATGCTTTGCTTTGTTTTGTTGTGTTATGCTATGATTTGTTGTGTTTTGTTATGCAATGCCATGTTATGTTTTGCGTTTTGTTATGCTATGTTTTGCTATGCTATGCTTTGTTATGCTATGTTTTGTTGTGTGTTTGGTTATGCTATGTTTTGTTTTGCTGTGCTATGTTTTGTTATGCTGTGCTTTGTTTTGTTATGCTATGCTTTGTTATGATATGCTATGTTTTGGTATGCTGTGCTATGTTTTGTTCTGTTTTGCTAGGCTATGTTTTGCGTTTTGTTATGCTATGTTTTGCTATGCTATGCTTTGTTATGCTATGTTTTGTTGTGTGTTTGGTTATGCTATGTTTTGTTATGCTATGTTTTGTTGAGTTATGCTATGTTTTGTTATGCTATGCTGTTTCGTTATGCTTTGTTATGCTTTGTTTTGTTGTTATGCTATGTTTTGTTTTGTTATGCTAGGTTTTGTTATGCTATGTTTTGTTTTGTTATGCTATGCTTTGTTATGCTATGTTTTGTTGTGTTTTGCTATGCTTTGTTTTGTTATGCTATGCTTTGTTTTGTTATGCTATGTTTTGTTTTGCTATGCTTTGTGATGCTATGCTATGTTTTCTTGTGTTTTGTTATGCTATGCTCTGTTTTGTTGTGTTTTGTTATGCTATGCTATGTTTTGTTTTGCTATGCTATGTTTTGTTATGCTATGCTGTGTTTTGCTGTTATGCTTTGTTTTGTGATGCTATGCTGTGTTTTGTTATACTATGCTTTGTTATGCTATGCTGTGTTTTGTTGTTTTGTTATGCTATGTGTTGTTTTGTTTTGGTATGCTAGGTTTTGTTATGCTATGTTTTGTTGTGTTTTATTATGCTATTCTATGCTTTGTTATGCTATGTTTTGTTTTGTTATGCTATGTTTTGTTGTGTTTTGTTTGGTTATGCTATGCTATGTTTTCTTAAGCTATGCTATGTTTTGTTATGCTATGTTTTGTTTAGTTTTGTTATGCTATACAGTGTTTTGGTGTGTTTTGCTATGTTTTGTGTTTTGCTTTGCTATGTTTTGTTATGCTATGCTATGTTTCGTTATGGTATGTTTTGTTTTGTTATGCTATGCTATATTTTGTTATGCTATGTTTTGTTGTTATGCTATGTTTTGTTGTGGTTTGTTATGCTATTCTATGCTTTGCTTTGTTTTGTTGTGTTATGCTATGATTTGTTGTGTTTTGTTATGCTATGCAATGCTATGTTATGCTATGTTTTGTTATGCTATGTTTTGTTATGCTATGTTTTTTATGCTGTTTTGTTATGCTATGTTTTGTTGTGTTTTGCTATGCTTTGTTTTGTTATGCTATGTTTTGTTGTGTTTTGCTATGTTATGCTATGTTTTGTTATGCCATGCTATGTTTTGTGATGCTATGCTATGTTTTGTTGTGTTTTGTTATGCTATGCTCTGTTTTGTTGTGTTTTGCTATGCTTTGTTTTGTTATGCTATGCTTTGTTTTGTTATGCTATGTTTTGTTTTGCTATGCTTTGTGATGCTATGCTATGTTTTCTTGTGTTTTGTTATGCTATGCTCTGTTTTGTTGTGTTTTGTTATGCTATGTTTTGTTTTGCTATGCTATGTTTTGTTATGCTATGCTGTGTTTTGCTGTTATGCTTTGTTTTGTGATGCTATGCTGTGTTTTGTTATACTATGCTTTGTTATGCTATGCTGTGTTTTGTTGTTTTGTTATGCTATGTGTTGTTTTGGTATGCTATGCTATGTTTTGTTATGCTATGTTTTGTTGTGTTTTATTATGCTATTCTATGCTTTGTTATGCTATGTTTTGTTTTGTTATGCTATGTTTTGTTGTGTTTTGTTTGGTTATGCTATGCTATGTTTTCTTAAGCTATGCTATGTTTTGTTATGCTATGCTATGTTTTGTTTAGTTTTGTTATGCTATACAGTGTTTTGGTGTGTTTTGCTATGTTTTGTGTTTTGCTTTGCTATGTTTTGTTATGCTATGCTATGTTTCGTTATGGTATGTTTTGTTTTGTTATGCTATGCTATATTTTGTTATGCTATGTTTTGTTGTTATGCTATGTTTTGTTGTGGTTTGTTATGCTATTCTATGCTTTGCTTTGTTTTGTTGTGTTATGCTATGATTTGTTGTGTTTTGTTATGCAATGCCATGTTATGTTTTGTTATGCTATGTTTTGTTATGCTATGTTTTTTATGCTATGTTTTGTTATGCTATGTTTTGTTGTGTTTTGCTATGCTTTGTTTTGTTATGCTATGTTTTGTTGTGTTTTGCTATGTTATGCTATGTTTTGTTATGCCATGCTATGTTTTGTGATGCTATGCTATGTTTTGTTGTGTTTTGTTATGCTATGCTCTGTTTTGTTGTGTTTTGATATGCTTTGTTTTGCTATGGTATGTTGTTTTGTTATGATATGCTTTTTTGTTGTGTTTTGCTATGCTATTCTTTGTTATGCTATGTTTTGTTATGCTATGTTTTGTTTTGTTGTGCTATGCTATGTTTTGTTTTGCTGTTATGCTTTGTTTTGTTATGCTATGTTTTGGTGTGTTTTGTTATGCTATGTTTTGTTCTGTGTTGTTATGCCATGCTTTGTTTTGTTATGCTATGCTATCCTTTGTTTTGTTATGCTATGCTTTGTTTTGTTATGCTATGCTATGTTTTGTTTTGCTATGCTTTGTTATGCTATGCTTTGTTTTGTTATGCTATGTTTTGTTTTTGTTATGCTATGTTTTGTTTTGCTATGCTTTGTTTTGTTATGCCATGTTTTGTTATGCTATGCTTTGTTATACTATGTTATGTTTTGTTTTGTTACGCTATGTTTAGTTGTGTTATGCTATGCTACGTTTTGTTTTGTTATGCTATGCTATGTTTTATTTTGTTTATGCTATGCTATGTTTTGTTGTGTTATGTTTTGTTATGCTATGCTATGTTTTGTTATGCTATGCTTTGTTGTGTTTTGTTATGCTATGCTTTGTTTTGCTATGCTATGTTTAGTTATGCTATGTTTTGTTATGCTCTGCTATGTTTTGTTGTGCTATGCTTCGTTTTGTTATGCTTTGCTACGTTTTGTTATGCTATGCTTCGTTTTGTTGTACTATTCTTCGTTTTGTTATGCTATGCTTCGTTTTTTATGCTATGCTATGTTTTGTTATGCTATGCTGGTTTGTTATGCTATGTTATGCTATGCTATGCTAAACTATGCTTTGTTATGCTATGTTTTGTTATGCTATGCTATGTTTTGTTTTGTTATGCTATGTTTTGTTGTGTTTTGCTGTTTTGTTGTGTTTTGCTATGCTTTGTTTTGTTATGCTATGTTTTGTTTTGCTATGTTGTTACGCTATGTTTTGTTATGCTATGTTTTGTTGTGTTTTGCTATGCTTTGTTTTGTTATGTTTTGCTATGCTTTGTTTTGTTATGCTATGTTTTGTTATGCTATGTTTTGTGTTTTGCTATGCTTTGTTTTGCTATGCTTTATGATGCTATGTTTTGTTGTGTTTTGTTATGCTATGTTTTGTTGTGTTTTGTTATGCTATGTGTTGTGTTTTGTTATGCTATGCTTTGTTTTGCTATGCATGTTTTGTTTTGTTATGCTATGCTATGTTTTGTTGTGTTTTGTTATGCTATTCTTTGTTATGCTATGTTTTGTTATGCTATACTATGCTATGTTTTGTTTTGTTATGCGATGTTTTGTTGTGTTTTGTTATGCTGTGCTATGTTTTGTTGTGCTATGCTATGTTTTGTTGTGTTTTGCTGTTATGCTTTGTTTTGTTATGCTATGTTTTGTGATGCTATGTTTTGTTGTGTTTTGTTATGTTATGTTTTGTTCTGTTTTATGCTAGGCTTTGTTATGCTATGCTTTGTTTTGTTATGCTATGCTTTGTTTTGTTATGCTATGGTTTGTTATGATATGCTATGTTTAGTTATGCTATGTTATGTTTTGTTTTGTTATGCTGTTTTGTTTTGTTATGCTATGTTTAGTTGTGTTATGCTATGCTACATTTTGTTTTGTTATGCTATGCTATGTTTTATTTTGTTTATGCTATGTTTTGTTATGCTATGTTGTGTTATGCTATGCTTTGTTTTGTTATGCTATGTTTTGTTGTGTTTTGTTATGCTTCGTTTTGTTATGCTATGCTTCGTTTTCTTATGCTATGCTTCATTTTGTTATGCTATGCTTCGTTTCTTTGTGCTATGCTATGTTTTGTTATGCTATGCTGGTTTGTTATGCTATGCTATGCTAAGCTATGCTTTATGCTATGCTATGTTTTGTTGTGTTTTGTTATGCTATGCTATGTTTTGCTATGCTATGCTATGTTTTGTTATGCTATGCTATGCTATGTTTTGTTATGCTATGTTTTGTTATGTTATGCTATGCTATGTTTTGTTATGCTATGCGATGTTTTGTTACGCTATGTTTTGTTTTGCTATGCTATGCTTTGTTATGCTATGCTTTGTTTTGCTATGTTTTGTGTTGTGTTATGTTATTCCATGTTTTGTTATGCTATGCAATGTTTTGCTATGCTATGCTTTGTTATGCTATGCTTAGTTGTGGTGTTATGCTATGTTTAATTATGCTATGCTATGTTTTATTTTGTTTATGCTATGTTTTTTGGTTTTGTTATGCTATGTTATGTTTTGTTATGCTATGCTATGTTTTGTTGTGTTTTGCTATGCTATGCTTTATTTTGTTATGCTATGCTTTGTTTAGTTTTGTTATACTATGCTATGATGTGTTATGTTGTGTTAGGCTACACTATGTTACGTTGTGTTAGGTTAGGCTAGGCTGTGTTATGTTGTGTTAGGGTAGGTTGTGTTGTGCTGTGTTTTGTTATGTTTTTGTTTTGTTATGTTATGGTTTATGTTATACTAAGTTATGTTATACTATGTTATGTTATACTATGTTATGTGTTTATGCCACAGAGCAGAAAGGTAAGACATGTCATGTCACTAAACAATGCTTGCCTGCAACCCGAGCCCGTGCAGTCTGCATTTGGGTCAATCTGAGCCATCATTAATGCAAGGAGACATTCGATACTTTTGGAATGCAGGGCTACAACTTGAAAGCTGGGTTCATGTGCTCTATTGATTGCCACTATTACTTGCTAGTATTTAACATGCTGACGGATGAGTACTTTAGTTATCTGGAATCCAAGCCAATACTCAACACTGCACAACTGCATTTCGGTATGACAAAATTTAATTGCTGCCTCAGCAGGAAAACACAGAGTCTGTCGGGATCCCCCTGTCTTGCCGTGACCCATGCGCCTCTAAGCTCATGCGCCTCTTAGCTCTGTGCCTGCTTCACAGCTGGTGTGAAGTCTTTTCTTATCTGCTTGTTAAATAACAAGCAGATAATAAAAGTCTTCACAACAGCCATGAAGCAGGCGAGGCAGTCCAGGTGGGCCGGAACAAAAAGCCAAATGGAGGCAACCCAGAAAGCTCATTTCCAATGGCAGGCCACCGTTTACCATAAACGGTAACGCCAGCCAATGGAAATGAAGGGTGGGGCTTAAAGCCCTTTTCTGAAAATCCTCTCCTACAAAATCTCTCGCGGTGGCGGAACAGCGCTTTGCGCTGCAACGCACGCGAGACCTAAAAAGCAGTGGTCGTAGTTTCTGTCCTATTGAGAGTGTAATTAGGAATTCTAAATAGGCAGATGCCCCACATCTGCCAAACTCTAAATTAGGTTCCCAGTGTGTGGATGAATGAAACCGCATCCAAGACGTGTGATATTTGTCGTGGTAATGTCTTTAATAAAGGCAGTACTGAATAACAGTCAAAGGTAAACCGTGCCAAAGAGAAAGGGGACATCAAGGACAGTTGGATAAAACAAGTGTTAAATTCCAACAATCCAGGGAGAGTTAGGGATATAGTTTGGGTTCATACCTCCGCAAAATTATTGTGGGTGATAAGTTTGTGTCTTCGTGAGACATTTAACCACTGTTTATGTTTTAGACAGTGGTACACCGCTTAGTGTTCGAAAAATCCCCAGCACCTTATTAGGTCTCGCCTAGCTATTGCGTTTACGCAATCGCTATGCGAGACTCTAGTAAGAGGGGCATTTCAAAGTGCTCCCAAAAGTGGATTGCATGCGCACAATCACGTGCATCGTGCCGCCATGCAATCCGTTTGGGGAAGCGCTTCAGCCCACTGGCGTGTGCACGTGTAGCCACAGCCTCGGCATCATACGTCAAAGGGTCCGCTCCCCCGCCTGGAATGCGCTCCCCCGCCCCTGCCACAGCATGCCGAGAGATTGTTTCCTCATGGCGCCTCTCACAACTGTCCCTTCCCCACCACAGCACACTTGATGCATTTCACACAGAAAAACATGCCTCTCGCCTATCTCTCCCCCGCCCTCCCCCCGGCGTGTTTTATTTGACTTTCAGCACTCAGCTTCCCCGCAACCAGCATTTAACCACCACCGTTTAGTTAAAGAAAAACAATTGCAGGTTTGCCCATCTCTATTTGCCACGCTCATTCCATTTTCATCCTTAGGAGGTCAGTGACATGAGCCACGTTAATTCAGCAACAACAGAAACATTATTCACAGCGCCAAAAGCATTTATGAGCGCACGGGACGCATTTCACACAATGAAAACACACGCATGCCTCTCGCCTATCTCTCCCCCGCCCTACCCCCGCTGTGTTTTCTGTGGCTTTCAGAACTCCGCTTCCCCGCAACCAGCATTTAACCCCCACCTTTTAATTACAACAAGTGGAGCTTTGCCCAGATCTATATGCCACGCTAATTCCCTTTTCAACCTTATAACGTCGATAACATGAGCCCCGTTAATTCAGCAACAACAGAAACTTTATTCACAGCGCCCAAAGAAATTATCAGCACACGGGGCAAATTTCACACAGTAGAAACACACACATGCCTCTTGCTTATATCTCCCTCCCCCTCCCCCCCACCGTGTTTTCTTTGCCTTTCAGAACCCAGGTTCCCCGCTACCATCATTTAACCCCCACCTTTTAGTTAAAGACACTTGCAGCTTTGCACAGCTCTATATGCCACACTCATTCCCTTTTCATCCTTCTGAGGTAGATAACATGGGCCACGTTCATTCGGCAACTACTAAAACAATTTACGCATCGCAAAAAACATTTATCAGCACACTTCACGCATTTCACACGGATAAAACACACACATGCCTCTAGCCTATCTCCCCCCCCCACCCCCGCCCTCCACTCTCTGTGTTTTCTTTGCCTTTCAGCACTCACCTTCCCCGCAAACAGCATTTAACCCCCACCTTTTACTTAACAACACTTGCATCTTTGCCCAGCTCTATATGCCACGCTCATTCCTTTTTCATCCTTCGAAGGTAGATAACATGCGCCCCGTTAAACCAGCAACAACAAAAATACTATTTGCAGCGCCAAAAGCATTTGCACACGGGACGCTTTTCACACAATCAAGACACACATGCCTCTCGCCTATCTCTCCCCCGCACTCCCCCCGCCGTGTTTTCTTTGGCATTCAGAACTCATTATCCCCGCCACCAGCATTTAACCGACACCTTTTAATTGCAACAAGTGCAGCTTTGACCGACACTATATGCCACGCTCATTCCCTTTTCATCCTTCTGAGGACGATAACATGGGCCCCGTTCATTCACCAACAACGCAAACTATATTCACAGTGCCAAAAGATATTATCAGCACACTTCACGCATTGCAAACAAATAAAACACACACATAACTCTCGCCTATCTCCCACCCACCCTAAGCCCGCTCTGTTTTCTTTGCCTTTCAGCACTCAGCTTCCCCGCAACCAGCATTTAACCCACACCTTCTAGTTGCAAAACTGCAAGCTTTTTCCACCTCTATATGCCACACTCATTCCCTTTTCATCCTTTTGAGGTCGATAGCATTAGCAGCCTTGCATCCACACACAATACCCTCACACACACTAGTTACTATCAAACACACACACGCTGCACACACACACATCGGCATTGCTCACACACACCGGCACTGCTCACACACAACCTATGTTCACAAACACAGGCACTTCGCACACACACATCGGCACTGCTCACACACACCGGCACTGCTCACACACACAGGGATTGTTCACACGCAACATCTCTCTACACACCTCACTCACTCTCTCAACACCCCTCTCTGTGCTGATCTTTTGCTTCTGTGGAGAGGAGGGGGGGGGGTTGCACGGGGGGATGCATTTTCTTAATTCTGCCTCCAAATTGGTCACCTGTCCAACAACCTAAGCTGGCAGGCTACAACACATATTGCATTACAAATGCTATAGGTGTCACATTTGCAACAGTTAAAACTATTGACATTGTACATGAGAAAGCTAGTAATTTCAATATTTTCAATACCAACACATAAATAAAAAATTAGTCAATTTACAATACAAAAAGCTCAAACTTTCCTAATGCGAGACCTATTGCATTGCAAATGCTTGTTTTTGAACATTAAAATTGAGCCGAGAGTGACAACAGACAGGAGCTGAAAGGTAACAATAAGCAGGATCTTTTCCTTTCAAGCTTGTTTGTAGAAGCAGTGCATCCATATACTGATAAATAGGACATAACTGTGAGTTTTTCTGAATACGCAAAACTAAACAAATAACTTTCTTGTAATTTCATGGTGACAGTTTTATTTTTAGTGCTGTATTAAAAAACATTTTCTTTGATTCTAGTTGACTTTTCCAGATGGCACCACTGAATCCACCAAACTTTTCCTGGGTCGAACCAAACCTGCTGGCAGGTCTTGCAATGCCACGGCATCCAGGTCACTATGAGTACATGCACGCAGCTGGCATCCGCCACCTGGTGAGTTTGTCAGAGCATAACCCTCCTTACCACGACACATGCCCAGGCATTCAGCTTCATCACATTGGCATTGCAGATTTCTGCGCCCCATCCCTGGACCAGATTAAGCGCTTTATCAAGGTTGTTGAAGATGCCAGAACCAAGGGTGAGGTGAGTACTTGTGTGTGCTGCTTAGCCTGAAATTAGAAAAGGTATTAAATGGTATGGGGTGGGCCAAGGGTAGGAAGGTCGACTTGTGGATCCCTGAAGGAACTGAGAGGTAGCAGAAAAACAGAAATTCATGTGCTAGAAGTGTTGACAAAGCCAATAGATCTTCTTTGATGCTTTTACAGAACAATGTTTGTGCCTTTACCCATAAGATATGTTGGTGCCAGCGTTTTTTGTGTAAGGTTTATTGCTAAGAACAGCACTGTTACAAAGAGAGAGAGAGTGTGTGTCTGGGTGTGCGAGAGACGTGGTGAGAGAGACAGTGGCGATGGTTACTAAAGATATTTTACTATAATGGTCAGGGTGATCTTAGCAGTGAAGGTGAAATTTATACTATTGTATCACGTGTGTGATATTAGACGGCAGTAATTAATTTTGCAGATTTCACATCTTGTTTCAGTAGTTTTACATTTAGATACTGCACATATCTTTCTATACAAGGTAGCAATTAATGTGTTGCCTATCATCTAGTTTACATTAGTGGAAGAGGCTTCTTTCATATTTTGAAAAAGCACTAATAAGTAGCATTACCTAAAATTACAGTTTATACTAGGATAGCAGCATTAAGTATTTTCACTTGTTTCTATAGATTTGTCTGTTCATACTTTTTACCTTATTTCCCACGATACTAAGGCCCTGATTACGAGTACATCAGTGTTTTTTAGCCCTGCATAAACACCTGTTTGTTGGGTGGTAGTGACCACATTCAGTAATTACTGGGTGTTTTAAGTATCTCAATCTTCGTTGCAATTTATCAGGAAAAGGTGTACAGTATTAACTACCTTACAGATTTTGGTGCGGGTAACACCTAAATCTGCATGTTAGTCCCCAGAAACTTGTAATAGAAACCATTTATCTCACCCAATAAATTAAATAGCGCAGGACATCATTATGTATCTGGTGTGATAAAAAGCACCTATATTCCCAAAAACATGGAATCGGAGCTTCAAATACATAAAGATGCAGCGCATTGCACTCACAGAACAATGAAAATTGACAGTTTATAGTGAAAAATAAAAATATTCATCAGTAGGTATACCCTCTTCCTTCGGGTCCACTGGACAGAGAACAAAACAATAGGGAGTATAGAATCTTATCTTCTCTCACATATAAGTGTCACCACAATACCCCTGGTCTTCCTTTTCCAGTTTAAAGTGTAACTGTTCATTTGACTTTCACTCAAATACGGATGACATCTATATTTTCATAAAACCACTGGTGTGGAACATTAATATGAGCACCGTATGGCCTACTTGGCCAAATTTGTATACTAAATTAAAGACCGCTCCCTTGCAAAATAATGTTGTAGAATGGAAAATATTATTTCCCCTCTAAAAGTCTTCCCCCAGTATACATCTGGTATTTTGTTTTTTGTTTGAGTTAAATAAGGAGTTGACTATAGACCCACATATTAATACTACTCTAGACCGCGTTGTTTACCATCCATAGCTTGTTAAAAGGAAATTGAAATATTCCTGGTCACATTCTCCCTGTGAGAAGTAAGGATACATTTCCTAATTACACTCTGGATATTAGAGGTCTCTAACTTTTTAGGTCTTGCATACCAACCAGAGCGAGCTGTCTGTTTGCAACAAAGACCTATTGTCAGATTATGGTGAGCATAGAGCCAGCCCATTACTTCCATTGATTATCTTTATTGTTGTTCTCATTTGCTTGCTTTTTATTTGTTCTCTTGTGTGGGCTTGTCTTCTTGTGTTTGTCTCTCCCCTGGAGCATGGACAGATTACTTGTGTACTTCCACTGCGTGCTTTTCAAGCACTACATTTTTTCTATTGAGTTAAGCACTCCACAAAAGTGCATGTGCTTTCCAGCTGTCTCCCTTGTGTACTTCTCTGCCCTCACTCTGTATTGCTCTCTGTCACCTGTGTGCTTCTCCAACGCCCCTCCATGTTCCTCCTGCCCTCATGTACTTCTCCCTCCGTGTTGCTTTTTCACCCATGTGCTTCTTCCCCGCCCTCTCCACATTGGTCTCGCTCAACTGTTCCTTCTCCTCCCATCCTCCCCCGCCGGCCTACATGTTGCTTCCTGCTACCTGCGCTCTCCACATTTGTTTCTCCTCGTCTGCACCCTCAGTATTGTTTCCCCTTATTCTCCTCCTATGTGATGCTTCCCCAACCACTGCCCTCTGTGTTGATCCCCTTCACACGTGCTTTAATAATCAACTAGACAAATTTTAAAAAAGCGATTGTGTCATTTTGTGGTGGGCTTGTGCCTGAAAAATGGTGCACACACCATGCCATAACACCTTTTTTTTTGTTTGCTTTTTTTAGCCATGCAGCACGGCTTCGGGAGGCTGTACAGCATGGCTAAAAACTATTGGCAAACAGACCTAGTAGTTTTACCAGTCCTTGTTTTAAACAGTGGATTACACTGGGGGGCTGAGTATTACTTCCATGACTATTCTGCGGGAGATGAGGGATGTCACTTTAGTTACACTTCAGAACTTGGGAAGTATCTCCCTGGTTATGATGTGGGGTGTTAGAAATTGGATTACTGGTTTACTGGGGTGTAAGTCCCGGTCAAGCAGCAACCACAATTCTAGTCAGGGTAATTCACAAGCAAACCCCAAATTAACCTGTGCTCAACCCCTCTGGTAGCTTGGCACAGAACAGTTCGGCTTAACTTAGAGGCAATGTATAAAGTATTTGTGCAACACTTCAAACAGTAAAAACACCACACAAAAAAAGTCCCACACCAGGTTAGTAAAATAGAGCTTAATTTACTAAATAAAACAAGACCGAAATGACAAAAATTCAATGAGTAGAACTGGAGTTGTTGAAGTTTAAAGTTTATATTGAGAAATAGTGCCAAAAAGAAAGAAGCGCTGTTGGGAATGTCTGGTCACACCGGACCAGGATAAAGTTACAACTTCAGGCCGACCATTTTGGTGCAGAGGCCGGCTACAGGGACCAATTTAGGCCTGCTGAACAGAGCACCTCAAATCCTGGTTGTGGAGCGTTGTCTGGATCTTCATTGAAGATGCATCGCAGAGCCATGGCGATCCGTCGGTTCCAAGATGCAGTGAGGCTGTGGTGCGAGGTCCTAATGCGTCGACATCAAAGATCCCATAGATAGGGCTGGCGTTGCGAGGTCTGGTGTCAGGGCTGTGATGCCCAGCTGAAGCGATGCTTCTATTGCGATGAGCATTGAAGCTGCAATGCAGAGTTTTGCATCGTCGCTGAGCCTTCCGTCGATGCGAGGACCTGTTCTGGGTAAAGCGCTGTACATTGGTGGTTCAGAAGGCGGTGTGTCGGTCCCAAGATGTGGGTTGAGGCAGCGATGCAAGTCTTTTGCAACACGCACAATCGACGCAGCAGCAGTGATGCATCGGTTCTACTTGGGGATGTGCCGCTCAGCCAAGGAGATGTGTTGGTTCTGCTCAGGGATGCATCATTTAACAGAAAAGATGTGTCACCTCCACTGACAAGGACCTTAGTCCCACTTTCAAGGGTACAGGACTAGGGTGGCACCACTTGGCATAGTAAACACACAGATGGCAGAATCCAGGTGCAAGGTGTTGGAAGCCTGTTATGTCCCTGAGGCTTAAGATCAGGAGGCCAGCCAACTAGCCCTGGAGTCAGGCTGGGTTCTGGGGTCAAGAGATGCAGCTCCAGTCCTTCTCTCCCAGGCAAGAGGGCAGGAGACAACAGATCAGCAAAGCAGGAGTCTGTCAGAGTGCAGTCTAGCATTGTGGCAGTCCTTCAGCAGCACAGAAGTGCTTCTTCCTGGCAGAGTATCCACAGGCCCAGATGTGCACTGAAGAGGTTGTGCCTGAGGTCCAGTCTTTATACCCAGTGGTGCCTTTGAAGTGCACAGACTCCTGCTTCCCTTGCCCTGGCTTCAGACTAACTCATGAGGTATGCCGCCCTTTCTGTGGGGACAGGGCACAGCCTATTCAGGTGTAAGTAAGGCTTTGCCCAGCTCCTCCCTCCCACCCTGCCAGAGATGGAAGATTGAGAGACACCTAAGCTCCCATTATGTGTGGCTACCTAGGAGGAACACACAAAGCCAAAGTGCCAACTACACCCAGTCAGGGGACCAGAGACCGGTTGCAGGAACCAAATTGCTAAGGCAAGAAAATGCCAAAATCAACATCTGACCCAGTCTTTGTCCTGAGGAGAACCCCAATATTGCCAAGGGGGTACGAAACGTGTTGGCATAGCCTCTGAGGAAAGAAATCTGCAAGAAAGCAATTAGACAGTGGAAATACCTGCAGATTGGGGATGAGCAACCTCTCTCTCTATTGCACTGTGAGTGAAGAGAGGATTTTGACTGGTTACAATATACAGGTTTAGAGTTTGTCCTTGATTACACTTCAGGAGACGAGGGATCTCTTCATGTGTGAGTGAATAGATCTCTCCCCAAATTTGTTAAAATATGTTTATTGATTTCCCTTTACAAATTGGAGCAGATAAATGCTTACATCACAACATTAGCACTGTAATGTGTTTCATTTTACCCATCATAATTGTATCTTTTTATAATAAAAGTAAATTACAGTATCATAAAGTGATACAAGGCATTAACTTGTGCTAATCCATTACTGCTTCTTTGTGATCTCATTTTACAATATAGACGTAGTTTTTAATTCGGTGTTCACTATTGGGGCTTAGGCTTCACTCTGCATGCCGAATACTGAAATTATACCGAAGTGTGGTGGGTTTCCCCAACGATGGAAAGAGGTCAAAGGGGATGGAGGAAGAGGCAAATATTGATATTACTTTGTGTAGATGCTTGTTTAGATATGATAAAGCGCTTCAAATGGCATATCCCAGCACGCACACTTCAGTCGGCTTCACTGAAGTTGGTGACAGAGCCTACTTTCCGTCTCCAAAGATGGGGTGGTAAAAGCTTCATCAGTATCACTACAAGATGGTGGAATAAGCTACCATTTTATTAAAAGAATGCTTCTTATCTATTGTCCTTTAGGAAGGGACTTAAGATATGGCTCTTTACTCTGTATATCTGTCCAAGGATAGGAAATTAATCATTTCAGTGTGCTATTTGTGTCCATTCTGTAAGCGCCTCGACGCCCTCGGGTAGTAGTGCGCAATATAAATAAATAAATATGCACAAGATGTCATCTGGTGGAGAATTTTAATCCGAAATCTGCATTAATGGGAGACATTACTTTACTGTGATCTCGTACGGATTAGATACATCCCTGGCACAGAGGATCTCGTCTACTCACAGGAAGCCACTCCATGTCAACCATATCTGAAGGCAGGATAGGGAAGGCAAGCCCTACAGAACGTTCTGAGAACCAGGCTCCTAAAATTACCAATATGGGACTACAGGGGCCACTGGAAAAACGCATCGCCAAGAAGCAGGGGATGTTACTTGTGCCAATACCCCCACAGAATCAGCTGAACATATCATTTGTTGTTGCCCAGCTTTGCTGGGTCCGAGGCGATTATACCTAAGAACAATATTCCTTCAAAACGGTGTAAGATCATGCAAGGAGGCTCTAATGTTCATCTACACTACCACAGTGCCTATGGACCTTGCACGATTTGGCAAGTTCTATGCGGCAGCTGGAAGGACTCTACGAACAATGCAAGAATCGATGATGAAAGTTAATAAAACTAAGCTGCTGATCACCTACTGTGACAGCAACACTGGCACCATATGATTCTATACAACATTCACATGTACCATTGTTCATTCTTTTACATTGTACATTTTATTTTGGGAGGAGTACTGTTTTTCAATTTATCCCATATGACTGCCTACGATTACAATAATTACATGCATGCTTGCACGACACAACATCACATGCTCACGCACCTATGCCTTTAAGTTTTGCCCGGTGGTGCCTTTCTGCATTTGCTATAAAAAAAAAAAACAAGCTATCTGCTGCACCCATATCATTTTGCTGCTGCACTTTCAGATGTTCTTAAATTTATTATGGGTGACACGTCTTTACAATTTTATAAACCTTTTAATATTAGATGTATGTTTTATGACGTAACACACACTGTATTTGTAAAAGATTTTAGGTAATCCTACAATAAAGAATTTTAACCTACTTAACTGTGTTGGGTTAAGGTCCGATGTGTCTATGGCTTTAAGGCACCAAAACAAGGTCTATGATTTGATTTTGGCCAGCTCATAGAGGATTGTGTTCCTCACGATCTCTTCCTGATTACAATTTCTGCGGTTGCGGATCTTATCCTGGTTCCTTTGTGGAGGTTGGCTGTCTGTCCCGGATTATTCTGTTGGTTATGTGCTCTGTTTCTGATCTCATAACGCTGGGGAGGCAAATGAAGCCAATGGGTCTATGAACAATTACTCTATAATACATGAATGAATCTGTCCATGAACTGTGGGAAGTGATGACTGTAACCCGGATTAGTGTGCAAGATGAAGTGTTACGTTCTTGATTACATACAGTAAAGTGAAAACGTGACGTGTAATTGCACTTGGAGAGGTGATGGGGTCATACTCGAATCATAGTGTAATATCATTGGGGGAGCTGTTGGATCTCTCCTTAATGCGAGAGTGCAAATTGTTATTTCTCTCACTTGTCTTGTTTTCATAATACCCATATCTATCCTTTTCTATATACTGCCATATATTGTATCTAAGGTGGTTTCATGCACTGTATAGTATAAAGGTCATTTGAGTTCTCATTGCTGTTTTTATAAATTATATTTGTAAATGATAAGTTGTGGCCCAAAATTGTAGTATCATATGTGTATTTTAAAATTTATTTTGTGCTTTTATGGATGGTTTTTGAAATCCGAATAAAGTCTATTTGAATTGAATTGAATTGAATTTCTCTCACTCATTTCTGTAAAAGGTGAAATGGCCTGACCAGGATTAAAACGGAGGAACAACGTTTCTAACTTTGCTGGTGATAAATCTCATATTTAGTGTGAATCAGTTTTATTCTAGTCACAATAAATGAATGCTAGGAAAAATACAGATACATATTTTAGATTTATGGCATTTCTGAACAGCTTCTAAAGTTGATTGATGAAAGTAAGTAATTTTTCGTTGTGTCTCAGTGTACTTTTGCATGCAGGGTGTTGTTGTCCACTATTTCTGAACTGGAAGATTCTCTGGTGTGCGTGATTTTGTTTTTAAAGTGTGATGTCCTTATTCTGTTCTCCTGTGTCTTGTTGTTTCTCAGGGAGTTGCAGTGCACTGTCTACATGGGTATGGGAGGACGGGCACTATGCTCGCCTGCTACCTGGTGAAAGCCAAGAAGGTGACTGGCATTGATGCCATCAATGAAATTCGCAGGCTGCGCCCAGGATCGATCGAGACATCTGAACAAGAAAAGGCCATCATCCAGTTTCATCACCATATCAAGTAACATCTCAGCTGAAGGGGAGGAGATGTGAACTACTAAATAAATTGCCAATTTAGTAATCGGGGACTGAAGTTCAGTTCACTTTACAGTCTGTCTACCATTATAATCCAACCAAGGAGATTATTTGCTGATCGTAATGAAGCACCACTTGCTTGGGCTAAAGGATCCTCTTAGGATCCACCTGTACCTTGGAATCTTAGGTGTCATCTGCAAGAGCATGAGGATCACACAATGGAGTTCCCGGTGTTTTTTTTCCTCAGTTTTGAGATTTTTATTTTCTTAGCATAAACTAATTCTGGTGTATCAAATATAATAAAAGAGAAAGATTTTGTTAACTGCTTACATGTCTGATAATTTTCTGTCAACATCTAGATTTTAGTAAGACACTATTGTGAATTGAAAATTATTTTAACTACTTGAATAAATCTACAACTTTGTGTCGCCCAAAATAATGCTTATCACCTGCTGTGTTGTGAAACTAACGGAACGCTTCAAATTAAATATGAAATTTGAGTTTATAGAATTGAGACGTTTTTTAAGCTACCATGATAAACTCGAGAAAGAACCAAACCAACTGCTGCTTTTCATCATCCTGAAAACCTCAAACTCATCTGATGTTTCCCAACACAGCACCGATATAAAATCACCGTTACCTCCTGCTTCTTATCCCAAAATGCAAAAAAAAAAAAACACAACTGTGCCCGTCTCTTCGTTGGCTGCCTGCAAATTAGACGACCCCCCACCATGCATCCACATTGACTTTCCACACGAAAATGAAATTCATAGGAGTCATATAGATCCCCTGACTACCTCATACAATCCCGAATGACCGTGTGCGCTTGCTTAACGGTGTAACAAAGCACTGGATAGTTATTCATTTTGTTTTAGGAAACACAGGATGTTCAGTCACTACATTATGGTAAACATAGGATGGCACTACAGTATGATAAGAGGCTGCTTCTCTACTTAAATGTGTAGAGTTCAGCCCCTCGAGTGTCATTTGCTACAGTCGACCACTGATATATGCAGCTGGAAATGCCTTCCATCGAGTTTCAGGGCTCACATATTTGTTGTTGGCCATTGATAAAGTGGAGGTTTAGTGTGTGTTCTATGTTGGTTGTCATACATGAGTGCCAGAGGGGTTCTGCTGTTGTTTAATGGCGATCTTGTAGCCGCAAATAAACATGCAGTAAAAACGAGTGGTGTAAACCTAATATTTTTCCTTGAAGATATATACCATTTTCCACTTGTTTGAACTCTGCATGTGTTTGGAAGCAGCCAGGTCTTTAACCCCTGCTAAGCCTTTTCTCCCAAGAATGTTAAGCCCTTTATTGGCTATTTGGGGTAGGTCGTGCTTAAGCCTCCATAACTTTATTACACTGAAGGTATCCACGCCAAATTTGCATTTTCCAACATCCTAGGGGTTTCAAAGTTACCTAGGGCTTGTGGATTCCCCTGGAGGGGACTGAGAAAATAGCCAAAATACAGCCAAATGTTGTGTTTTTTGTGAAAGATAGGAAAAAAGCGCTCTGCAAAAAAGTATATTTATTTCCCCAGAAATTGCATCAATTACGGTTTGCTGTGCTAAAGTCGCAATTTTACTGGCTTTCAGTAACATGCTGAGCTAAATAAATAAACATTTTTTTACCACAGTTTTTCAAAGCGGTAGCCCATTTTTAGGTCTCGCGAGCCAAAGGCTCGAAGAGACATTTTATATGTGGGATTTTCAAAGTGCTACCCACGGTGTTGGCTGGCCTAAACCTTGAGTGCACGTTGGCGTGCACGTGCACAGCTGCTGCTCACACTCCCTCCTCCCTTCTCCCCTTCCCTTTTCGTCAGCTTTGATCAGGCTCCTCTGTTGCTGGCATTCCCCCCTCCCTTCTCGCCCAGCCCTTCTTGTCACCTCGGCTTGTTTAACACAGCTGCTGCTCGCACTCCCTCCTCCCTTCTCCCCCTCCCTTTTCTTCAGCTTTGATCAGGCTCTTTCTTTCCGTTTGTTTTCTTTCCTTTACCTTCTTGTTTCCAAAGTGGAACATTCGCTATGGACATTTAGCACTACCTCAATGCTAAAACATCTCCAATTGCACTCTTTTGAAGTCAGAGTGTTGCCGAATGTTGCTTCCGTGATTTAAAAAAACATACAATTGGTATCCCAAGCTATCTTACTAAAAGAATCAATAGTTCCGGCTGGACACATGGAATGATAAGCTTAAAGTGCCCACATTTCAGAAAACCTCCGCATTGTCCGTTTTTCCCGCAACGTACTTAGCATCTAACTTGCACATTCCGTTGTCATTTTGTACCTTATCTCTTTTGAAGTCTTACAGCAGTCACGGAAAACTTGCCTAGGAAGAGTAACGTCTACTCAGTATTAGGCTAAGTGATATGTCTTCAGTGCATATGCTTTTTCCCTTGTTTTAGTGAATGCTTTTATGAAGTGTCACTGAAATATACGGTATAATGCATTGACTTTTTTGACGTTACGTGCTTGGACAAAACGTTTGCCTTGTTCGTTCTTTTGAAAAACAAAAACATAAATAAATGGATTACTTCCAAAGAAAATTCCAGGACCTTCAGTGTTTGAAAGAAGACAGAACTGGGGACTAAGTCTAAAATAAAGAAATATTACATAAGTGTGAGGGTCATCTGCCGTTGCAGATGACTATTTAGATTGAGCACTGCTTTCTGGCAAATGTTTCTGAAAATGTGCTAATTAAAACTCGGTAATGGGTGGTGGTGAACGGTAGAGTATCGGCTCCGTTCGAGCTGGGCCGGGGCACGCGGCAGGGCTGCCCCTTATCGCCGCTCCTTTTTGCGCTTGCCTTGGAGCCCCTGGCGGAGTGGCTGCGGTGGGAACCTTCTATCCGTGGACTCCGTTGGACCCCCGAGTATGAGGACCGCGTATCCCTATACGCTGATGACATCCTCTTGTACCTAGCTTCCCCACGTAAATCCCTGATAGTACTGGTTGATGTTTTGCATTCATTTGGTCGTAACTCCGGCCTTGTCATCAACTGGGCTAAATCGTGCGTGTATGTTCTCTCTGGGGAGGCTCCTATTCTCCCGCGGGGCTGTCCGATCCAGATCGCCCCGCAGGGATTTCGGTACCTGGGTGTCTTCATTACTCTGGACCCGGAGGCCCGGTACGATCGGAACTTGCTTCCCCCCCTCCAGCGCCTGAAGGAAGATGTCACGCGCTGGCGGCGCTTGCCGCTTTCGCCGCTCGGCCGGGCGGCATTGTTTAAGATGATGTCTCTGCCGCGTTTCCTGTACGCTTTGCAGAATACTATGGACCTCGTCCCAGCGCGCTACTTCCGCGAGGTGGAGAGTTTGCAGCGCCGCCTGTTCTGGGACGGGAGGCCGCGTATCGCCCTGGCGAAGCTGACGCTCCCATGGTATGACGGAGGGATTGCCCTCCCGGATATCAAACGGTACTATTGGGCCTCCCAGCTGGCTGCGATTAATCACGGCCTGTACGGGCCCGCCTTAAACCCGGCATTCGAAATGGATAAGATGCTACTCCCGGGTGGGGACTATAATCGAGCACTCTACTCCAGCGCGCCCGACGCTCGGCTGACCGGCCCCACGCGTGTCATGGTGCGAGTGTGGCACGCGGCTAATGTGGCGATGGGGTGGAAGGACCGTCTGACCCGGGCATCACCACTATACGCGTCCGAGCAGTTGGGCTCCCTGTGGACCTCGAAGGGCTTCGAGAAGTGGGACATGATAGGCATCAGCAAAGTGGGGGATCTCTGGACGCGGGGAGGATTTAAAACGTTCGAGATGCTGCAGACGGAATTCCAGTTGCATGACAGGGAGTACTTTCGGTATTTGCAGATCCGTCATGCACTGGGCTCCGTCTTCCCGGACGTTGCATCCATCCCGGAGTATTCCCCCCTGGAGGATAGAGTGCTGGATGGGCACGTTCCGGACAGCACGATCTCACTGATCTACAAAAAACTGATCAATGACCGCTCGGGATTGCTGACTGCCCTTCGTGAGGCTTGGGTTGCCGATGGACTGGAGCTGGACGACGAGGACTGGACCTCTGCGGTGGCCTCCCCGAAAGAGGTGGCCATACCGGCCCGCCTTCGCTTCGTCCAGCTCAAGATACTCCACAGAGTCTACATGACGGGGCCAAGGCTCCTGCGTATGGGCTATGCTGTGGACGGGTTGTGTAAGCGTGGGTGTGGCGCTTTGGGGACCTTTCTGCATATATTGTGGGAATGCCCGGAGGTGGAGCGATTCTGGCGTGGTGTGCATGAGGTCCTGCGTGTGGTTACGCATGTGGTGCTGCTACCCGAAGCGAGGAGATGCCTGTTGAATGTGTGGGAACCTACCGACTACTCGGCGCCACAGACGTGGTGGGTGACTCTGGGATATATGGTGGCCAAGCGCGATATTGCTCAACTGTGGGGATCCCAGAGGTCCCCGACTGTCTCGGCCTGGAAGGAACATATGGATTGGTGCATGTTTCGGGAAAAGGTGGTGTATGTGGCGAGAGGTAAGCCTGGGACATGGGTGAAAGTGTGGGGCCCCTGGAACGCCTACCGCGGGGGAATCTGTGCTCCGCCGTTATTGCCCGATCCGTCGCCTGCCCCATCCCCTTAGCCGACCCATCTTCCTTGTTCCGGGCATTGAGTTTACCCAGCCCTAGTCCTGATCTCTTCCCCTTCTTGATACTCCTATGGACTGGTAGGGTCCCCCTCTCAGGGGAGCACATGCTGCTATTTCTGATTGTGGATTGCCTTGTGGGTTTGTTTTTCTGGTTGTTCTTTCAGTTTAAAATGGAACCGTACAGTGGGGTCTGGATGGTGTGGCTATCAACGCTGCTAACTCCTGTGCATCTTCCTCATCCGCAACACACGCTCTACAATGTGTATCATATGCTCCTTTTGTCTGCTAGCGGCCGGCCGGAAGGTTGTAGGCCCATCTTTGTATATTTTTTGAGTTTTGTAATAAACGGTTTCAAAAAAAAAAAAAAAATCGCAAGATGTTCTACCACTAATGTATTTCGCAAACGCCAGAGATATTTTTAGGGCATATGTGGAGAGGCAAGACCTACTTCTCTGTCAGTAATCTACACAACAAGCAACTGAACATTGCCAACCTGAACTCATAAGAAAAGATAAAAGGTATGCACCTTTTATTCCAAAAGCAATTTAGGTAATTCTCACTTATTCCACTCGATCTAGGTACTCTCGGTAAATCACACAACTTGGGTCTAGCATCTGTGTCTTCCTGCACAAGAAAGACCTGTGACTGTCTGCTAAGTGAGTGCACTGGTGGCCTCAGTTTTCTGAAAGCTTACATGAGTACAAACAAGACTGTCCTACTACTGCTCCTCAGGATGCAACTATTTGCACAAGTGTGCTTTATGAAGTTTAACAAAACACTTCATACTTTAATTCGGGTTTATGTTGTTTTACCGAACGTGACGGCTGCTCACACAACACTGTTCTCGACTTTACACAATAAAGAACAGTAAATGTTCTGGCACCCAGGATAATGTGCTGCATGGCTAAATCCTTATAAGGTCCCAAAGGCGAGACCTATTGGCTATGCCAATGCTTGTTTTTTTTTTACTGCTTCAACAGAACCAGCAGGCCACCAGCCACCCACTTCAGCTCTGTCAGTGCCCCACGGACTTTCGGTTTATGCTGCTGAAAGAGCATACAGTGAAAAGACTATGTGCCAGCTGATATGTTAAGAGCGTCTCACTCTGGGGCTCTGTTCAGTAATGATGTAGCTTTAAATTAATGTCTGCCTCAATGAGTACTTAATAATGATGAAATACAAGTCAGATAAAAAAACTTCCGCATTTCGGTAGCAACATTATCTAAGGACACAGAAGATCGTATGGCCTGTGGAACAAAGGGTTGTTTTTGTGCGACTTCCTTGTTTAAAGCACATAGTCATGGGCTCTCAATCACATGGATGATCAAACAGGGACATGCAGCTGAAATGTGATAAAAAGTTCCACACAAATTTCACAAAAGAAAACCATAAGGCTTGCGTGCAGATCAAAGACAGTTTATATGCAGCCAAAAAGGATAGTGCTGATTTCAAGGCATACGGTTATTTGGCCTGTGTGTGCTATACAAGGTCCTATCACCCCATGTCGCTGGGCTGAAGGCAACTCAAGATGCTGAAGTGCCACCACGAAGCCTGAACGTCAGTAAAAAGTGTCTGCCTGTCAGAGTCATGATCCCATGTGCCTCATATGAATGTGACCACGGTAATCTTCTCAAAACAAGATTTAGTCGTACTTCGTATTAAGCTGTGTGTGTCAGTACAAGTACTCACCATGCGGCCTCGCTGGACATTAATCAATATAAAAATATGCAGAAGTTGCATGTCCATTTCTACACAAGCTTTCACAGCGCTCAGTTCCCAGGCACGCACATGCCAGTCCAAGGGCATACTCATGGGTTTGTCACCATTAATGTGAGATCCTGTTATGCAGTCACTGAATTAGTATGTGCTCGTACCAGATTCTGCCAAGGAGTCTCTAAAGGCATGATGCACTGACACTGCAGGGTTGAAAGTCTTCACATGTTTGGGAAACTGTGTCACTCTCACCTGGTTTGACTATCTGTACGTCATGTTTTTTGCCTATATTCGAAAGAAGACTAACAGGCACTACTAGCAAACAAGTACTCAAAACTTACCACCCCTTCTGCTATGGCGATTTATAGATCAACGCAAACTACCTTTTTTACCCAAACCTTTGTTAGGTTACCAGTCCTATCACGGAAAAACTGGTTGGCTCCCTATTGGGGGGGGGGGGGGGGGGTTCTTGCTTTACCTCAGCATGGGGCTGTACAAAAACTGTGATCCCACTGCAAGTATCGTAATTCTTTTTTTTTTTTTTTTTTTTTTTTTTTGAAACCGTTTATTGCAATCTCAAGAATATACAGGTATGGGCCTACAACCTTCCGGCCGGCTGCTAGAATGACAGGAGCATATGACATATATACAAAAACACTTGGCGTTGCAGAGGAGCAAAATCAGGAGGTATCAGCGTCGTGGGCCACATCACTCTGACCCCACAATACGGTTTCATTTTACACAAACAACACAAAAACCACACCCGCAAGGCAACCCGCAATCGACAGTAACAGCACGTGCTCCCCGAATGGGGGACCCCAGCCATCCACAGGAGTCTAAAGAGGGGAAGGGGAACCGATCGAGGACTGGGGGAATTCCGTGCTCGGGGCTAGGAAAGGAGTCAACTAAGGGGACGGGGCTGGTGAGGCCGCAGGCAGCAATGGCGGCGCGCAGATACCCCCGCGGTAGGCGTTCCAGGGGCCCCATACCTTCACCCATGCCCCAGGCTTACCCCTCGCCACATACACCACCTTTTCTCGGAACATGCACCAATCCATGTGTTCTTTCCAGGCAGACACCGCCGGGGGCCTCTGGGATCCCCACAGTCGAGCAATGTCACGCTTAGCTATCATATATCCCCGAGTCACCCATCGCGTCTGCGGAACCGAGTAGTCAGTTGGTTCCCACACATTCAGCAGGCATCTCCTCGCTTCAGGCAGCAGCGCGACATGCGTAACCACTCGCAGGACCTCATGCACACCACGCCAGAAGCGCTCCACCTTCGGGCATTCCCACAAAATATGCAAAAAAGTCGCCAAAGCACCACACCCACGCTTACACAACCCATCCTCAGCATAGCCCATACGCAGAAGCCTTGGCCCCGTCATGTAAACCCGGTGGAGTATCTTAAGCTGGACGAAGCGAAGGCGAGCCGGTATGGCCACCTCCTTCGGAGAGGCCACCGCGGAAATCCAGTCTTCGTCGTCCAACTCCAGCCCGTCGGCAACCCAAGCCTCGCGGAGGCCAGTCAGCAGGCCCGAGCGGTCATTAATCAATTTTTTGTATATAAGGGAGATCGTGCTGTCCGGAACGTGGCCATCCAGCACTCTATCCTCCAGGGGGGAAGACTCCGGGATGGAGGCGACGTCTGGGAAGACTGAGCCCAGCGCGTGACGGACCTGCAAGTACCGAAAGTATTCACTGCCCTGCAGCTGAAACTCCGTCTGCAGCGTCTCGAATGTTTTAAATCCCCCTCTCGTCCAGAGGTCCCCCACTTCTCGAAGCCCTTCGAGGTCCACAGGGAGCCCAATCTCTCAGACGCGTACAACGGTGATGCCCGGGTCAAACGGTCCTTCCACCCCATAGCTGCGTTAGCCGCGTGCCATACTCGTACCATGACACGCGTAGGTCCCGTCAGGCGGGGGCCGGGCGCGCCAGAGTAGAGCGCTCGATTATAATCGCCACCAGGCAGGAGCATCTTGTCCATTTCAAATGCCGGGTTTAAGGCGGGCCCGTAAAGGCCATGATTAATTGCAGCCAGCTGGGAGGCCCAGTAATACCGTTTAATATCCGGGAGGGCAATCCCCCCGTCGTACCATGGGAGCGTCAACTTCGCCAGGGCAATACGCGGCCTCCCGTCCCAGAACAGGCGGCGCTGTAGACTCTCCACCTCACGGAAGTAGCGCGCCGGGACTAAATCCATAGTATTCTGGAGAGCGTACAGGAAGCGTGGCAATGACATCATCTTAAACAATGCCGCCCGGCCGAGCGGCGAAAGCGGCAAACGCCGCCAGCGCGCGACGTCCTCCTTCAAGCGCTGGAGGGAGGGAAGCAGATTCCGCTCGTAGCGGGCCTCCGGGTCCAGAGTAATGTAAACCCCCAGGTACCGAAACCCCTGTGAGGCAATCTGGATCGGACAGCCCCGCGGGAGGACGGGAGCCTCCCCGGAAAGCACATACACACATGATTTAGCCCAGTTGATGACAAGGCCTGAATTGCAGCCGAATGAGCGCAAAACATCAACCAGGACAATCAATGATTTACGCGGGGAGGCTAGGTACAAAAGGATATCGTCAGCGTATAGGGACACGCGGTCCTCATATTCGGGGGTCCAACGGAGACCACGGATGGAAGGGTGCCACCGCAGCCACTCCGCCAGGGGTTCCAAGGCCAGCGCGAACAGGAGCGGCGACAAGGGACAGCCCTGTCGCGTGCCCCGTCCCAGCTCGAATGGGACCGATACTCTTCCATTCACCACCACCTGCGCCAATGGGCCCGAATACAACAATTTGACCCAGCTGATGAACCCCGGGCCAAATCCAAACTTCGCCAGCATGGCCCAGATGTATGGCCACTCGAGCGTGTCAAACGCCATGGTGGCGTCTAAGGACGCCAATATGGCCGGCTCCCGCACAAACGGGACACGCGCGAGCACCCCGTGCAAGCGCCGCAGATTAAGGGCCGTGTTGCGATGGGGAATAAAGCCGGACTGGTCTTGGTGGACCAGGTCGCCCACCACGCCGACCAGCCGGTTGGCTAGCACCTTGGCGAGGATTTTGGGCTCCGCATTCAAGAGCGAGATAGGCCGGTAGGATGTAACCCGGTCTCGAGGTCTCCCCTCCTTGTGGATCACCACGATTGTAGCCAGACGTTGGTCCGGCGGGAGGGAGCCCAGCGAGTGGGCCGCCAGGAACATCGCACGGAGGTGGGGTGCCAGTACATCCGGTCGCAGCTTATACAACTCGATAGGGATGCCGTTCGGGCCCATGGCCTTGCCGGATGCGACCGAGCGTATGGCGAGGGCAATTTCGTCGGCGGTAGGAGCGGCATCTAACGACACCCTGTCCTCCACCGAGAGGGAAGGCAGCGCGATATCCCTAAGCAGGGCATGGGAATCATCCTCCGAGCAGGGAGAAACCGGGGAATACACCTCGCGAAAATAGTCCGCGAAACAAGAGACGATGTCTTCTGGCTCGGTGACACGCACACTATCCATCCTCTCAATCAGCGGGACCACACGACTCGCTCTCTCCTTTTTATCCAACCATGCAAGCAGTTTACCAGCCTTATCACCCACATCATACAGTCGCCCCTGTTGCTCTCTATAGAGGCCCCTGGCCGCCTCCGTGACGAGGGCCCTGTAGGCCGCCTGCTTAAGTTGTAGGACATGTAGTGCAGCATCCGTCACCCCACCCTCCAGATCACCCTCCAATTCAGCGATTTCGGCCTCCACCCTGGTCACCACCTCCTGCTCGCGCCTCCGGGCATGGGAAATAAAGGAGAGGGCCTCCCCTCTAAGAACTGTTTTGAAAGCTTCCCACAGGGAGATAGCCGAAGGGACGGACCCCACATTCTCATCGAAATACCGCTGCAAGGATTTAATCAAATCAGCGCGAATGGTGGGGTCGCGCAGGTACCAGCCATTGATTGGAGCTACTCTGCCCTCCCCCCTCGGGAAGACATCAACGTGCAACAGGAGCGGGGAGTGATCTGAAATACCCCGCGCCAAATGGCGCACCTCTCCTACCCTCCCAACATAGGCCGCAGGGACAAGGACATAATCAAGCCGTGAGAGGCTACCATGGGCACCCGAGTGGAAAGTGTACTGCAGCTGCGTGGGATGTTTTAAGCGCCAGCAGTCCACCAATCCCAGTGTATCTAAGAAGCCGGACAGCCACGCCTGCGCCCGGGGGAGGTCCCTAGGGGGGTGACGATCCACGGTCCCAGAAACCACCGCATTGAAGTCCCCCCCAACCACCAGAAGCCCCCCGGGAAGGTCAAGGAGGAGGCGCCCTAGGTCTGCAAAAGTCGTGGACTGTAACCCTGGTGGGACGTACACTGATACAAAGACAACTACTTTACCCTCCATTCTCCCCACTAAGACAGTGTAGCGTCCCCTCTCATCATGGCGCACCTCGTCTATTTCCAACGGGAGCGAGTTCTTCACCATGATGCCCACCCCCCTTGAGCCTGACGTGAAGCCCGAGTGGGCCACCAAACGATAGCCACGCCGATTCATGGCACAAAAGGAATTACCAATAAGGTGTGTCTCCTGCAGAAAGACCACATCTGGCGAAAGTCGTTTCAAATACTGCAGGACCACACCTCGCTTAATCCTGTCCCCCAGTCCGTTAACGTTCCAGGACAATAAAGTCAGGTCCCTACCCCCCATCACATACAGAAGCCATCATTCGTCCCCCCGAGAGCACCTTAAAAACACAAATACAATAAAGGGTTTGCCTTGCGGTAAAAACAAACAACACCCCACCCATCCCAACAGAACTCCCCCCTCCCTGCACCCCTGCATGAGCCCAAATAGCCCCCCCAAAGTGCAGTGTGCCTGTCGCCCCATGAATGATTAAACTAACTAGTCCCCCAGAGGAGGAGGGAGAGCCCCCAAGAGACCCCGTACCACCTCCACAGGAGGGAGACTTAACGAACAGTCAAAAATGACGACAATGTTGTCCAGAGCCAGGCCTACTATTAGTCCCTCAGTCCTGATCCGGCGAGCCCTCCCCTCCAACCGCGCCCCCCCCACCCCCCCGGCCCCGATCCCCGGGCAAGGAGTCCAACCAGTCCCCGGCTGCCTCGGGACGATCAAAAAAGTGCGTGCGGCCATCCACCTCCACCCGCAACTTAGCTGGAAAAAGCATCGCATATTTGAGGTTCAGGTCCCGTAGACGACGTTTGACTCCGAGAAAGCTCAGTCTCTGCTTCTGGACCGCTGGGGTGAAATCAGGATAGAAGTTCACATCCATATTGTCGAGTCTGACCGGTCCTTGTTGCCTAGAAGTCTGAAGGATAGCGTCTCTGTCCCGAAAGTTGAAAATCCGGGCAATGAGAGGCCGCGGAGGGGCTCCGGCCTTAGGTCTTCCTCCGGGAACCCTGTGGGCACGTTCCACCGCAAAGAATTTACTCAGCCCCCGGGGCTGGAGATGGGTGAGAATCAGATCCTCCACAAACAGGTCCGCCGCCGCCTCCTCACGTCCCTCCGGCACCCCGACAATGCGGACATTGTTCCTCCGGGCCCGACCCTCGGAATCCTCCAGTCGACGATCCATCAGGGCGCTCGCCTGGCCGAGCCGGCGCACCTCCTTTTGGAGGGCCGCCACGTCCGCTGTAAGGCCCGAAGTGGTGTGGGCCAAAGAATCGACCCGGTCATTGGTCTTGGATAAATCGGCCCTCACCAGGCCAACATCCACGTGGACCGAGTCAATCTTTTGCGCCAGTGTGTCAAAGCGCTGGTCCACCGAGGCCTTCATCTCGGCGATAGCGCCCATATCATCTCGCAGGGTCAGATCCGCGGGCAGCGTAGGAGCATCAGTCGGGCCCCCAGGGGACCGATGCGGCACCTCGGGAGATCCCTTCTGGAGGGTGTAGCGGTCCATGCTGTTGGACTGATGGGCCGCTCCACGGCGGGTCGATTTCACCTTTGCCCGGTCGCCATCTTGCTTTGTGGACATGGTTTCAGTCCCCAAATCGTGCCAATCACCTCGGAAAAGGCCGACAAACCAGTTCACGGGCTCCGGGGGGGGGCCACCACAGGTCCGCAGGACGGATCACAGCCGGCGGGCCAGCAGGGCACCCCAACGAGACCACACCACCGCACACCGCCCCGCAACCCAACCTCGCCCGAGCAGCAAGGAGGGTGCAAAAGCGAAAGTGAAAGTGCGGGGTACGCGAGTCGCCCTGCCCGCCGCTGTTGATCACTTTGTCTCCGGATCGCCCCGCGACTCCAATCCGGGGGGCCGGCGTGGAGAAGGCCGCAAACCTCAATCGGTGCTCCCGCCGGTGTCCGAGGTCCAATTTGGAAACGGAAAACGGGTGACACCTCAGCTCGGGCTCACCAACACAGTCCCCTCATCTAGGACAGGATATTTTCAGGATTTATGTAGGAGGTCACGGAGGTCCTCGGGAGCCTCGCACCTACGCGGCCATCTTGGTTGCGCGCTAGGCTCCTCAACAAGTATCTTAATTCTTGTTTGTGTGTGCAGAGTCTAAATGTTCCAGTTCCTAAGCCGTTCCTCGGCCAGGTACACTTGCATCCTTCAATCACCAGCACTAAGCGGGCATTAAAGAATCGCCACACGCATGGCAGGCACCCCAAATGTCTATGGTCACAAAGCAATATGTGCTGGCCCCGTGGCACTCTATGTAGAAACGGTTGATCACCAACAAGGCAGAAGCCCGTAAATTCCGCTTAGAAGCTTCGGATTCCATACTCTTGTGATCAATAGATTTCTTTATTTAACCACCCACGTTGCGGTTAGTTTAAAAAAAAAAAAATCTTTACTATGCTGCTTTTCCAAATTTCCATGAGCACATGAGGCAGTGTGCTTTTCTTATTTACTGCACACACCCACTTGTATAAACCCTCTGCCTTCACAGTCCTTTGTTGTTCTCCCCACCCCCTTCTGCTGCTCCCCACTCACCATTCCGTTGATTAAAGGGGGAAAAAAATGCCCTGGATTGATGGATCCTAAAGAAAGTTGGTGATGTCAATGCTAACACTGCACGTTTTTGTTTTTTTTTTAATTTTCCAGTGTTCTAGTAAAGTGAGTACACAGTCCTGGCTCTGCTCTGTAACCTGCACTTTGACATAAGCAGCTCCGACTGGAAGACATGCAGTGTAATGTATACTGCATATATTGGATTAAAAATTAATTTATATAATCTATTCACATTAATTGGCGATTAATGGTTACTTTAGTTACTCTTTTCCCTTGCTCCATGCCATAAGCAGTGACTTGAAAAAAAGACCACTTATGCCATAGGTTGACTCACTCACACTGATTCACTCACTCTCTCTCTCATGACTCACTCTCACTGACTCACTATCACTAATTGACTCACTCTCACTGACTCACTCACTAATTGACTCACTCACTGAGTCACTATCTCACTAATTGACTCACACTCTCACTAATTGCCACACTCTCACTGACTCACTCTCACAGACTCTCTCACTCACTCACTCATTGACTCACTCTCACTGGCTCACTCTCACTGACTTACTCGTACTGACTCACTAATTGACTCACTCTCACTGACTCACTCTCACTGACTCACTCACTAATTGACTCACTCTCAATGACTCACTAATTGACTCACTCTCACTGACTCACTCTCTCTCTCATGACTCACTCTCACTAATGGACTCACTCTCACAGACTCACTTACTAATTGACTCACTCTCAATGACTCACTAATTGACTCACTCTCACTGACTCACTCTCTCTCTCATGACTCACTCTCACTAATGGACTCACTCTCACAGACTCACTTACTAATTGACTCACTCTCAATGACTCACTAATTGACTCACTCACTGACTCACTCTCTCTCACTAATTGACTCACTCTCACTGGCTCACTTGCTCAAACATTTACTCACTCTCACTGAGTCACTCTCTCACTAATTAACTCGCTCTCACTGACTCACTCACTAAAAGACTCACTCTCAATGACTCACTAATTGACTCACTCTCACTGGCTCACTCTCACTGACTTACTCTCACGGACTCACTAATTGACTCACTCTCACTGACACTCACTAATTGACTCACTCTCACTGACACTCACTAATTGACTCACTCTCACTGACACACTCACTAATTGACTCACTCTCAATTACTCACTAATTGACTCACTCTCACTGACTCTCTCTCTCATGACTCACTCTCACTGACTCACTATCACTAATTGACTCACTCTCACTGACTCACTCACTAATTGACTCACTCACTGAGTCACTCTCACTAATTGACTCACTCTCTCACTAATTGCCACACTCTCACTAATTGCCACACTCTCACAGACTCACTCTCACTGACTCACTCTCACTGGCTCACTCTCACTGGCTCACTCTCACTGACTTACTCTCACTGACTCACTAATTGACTCACTCTCACTGACTCACTCTCACTAATTGACTCACTCACTAATTGACTCACTCTCAATGACTCACTAATTGACTCACTCTCACTGACTCACTCTCTCTCTCATGACTCACTCTCACTGACTCACTCTCACTAATTGACTCAATCGAACAGACTCACTTACTAATTAACTCACTCTCAATGACTCACTAATTGACTCACTCTCACTGACTCACTCTCTCTCTCACTAATTGACTCACTCTCACTGGCTCACTTGCTCACACATTTACTCACTCTCACTGAGTCACTCTCTCACTAATTGACTCACTCTCCCTGACTCACTCTCTCTCATGACTCAATCTCACTAATTAACTCGCTCTCACTGACTCACTCACTAATTGACTCACTCTTAATGACTCACTAATTGACTCACTCTCACTGACTAACTCACTCACTCTCTCACTAATTGACTCACTCTCATTGGCTCATTCTCACTGACTTACTCTCACGGACTCACAAATTGACTCACTCTCACTGACACACTCTCACTAATTTACTAACTCTCACTGACACACTCACTAATTGACTCACTCACTGAGTCACTCTCTCACTAATTGCCACACTCTCACTGACTCACTCTCCGACTCACTCTCACAGACTCACTTACTAATTGACTCACTCTCAATGACTCACTAATTGACTCACTCTCACTGACTCACTCTCTCTCTCATGACTCACTCTCACTGATTCACTCTCACTAATTAACTCGCTCTCACTGACTCACTCACTAATTGACTCACTCTCAATGACTCACTAATTGACTCACTCTCACTGACTCACTAATTGACTCACTCTCACTGACTCTCTCACTAATTGACTCACTCTCACTGGCTCACTTGCTCAAACATTTACTCACTCTCACTGAGTCACTCTCTCACTAATTGACTCACTCTCACTGACTCACTCTCTCTCATGACTCACTCTCACTGACTCAATCTCACTAATTAACTCGCTCTCACTGACTCTCACTCTCACTGGCTCACTCTCGCTGACTTACTCTCACGGACTCACTAATTGACTCACTCTCACTGACACACTCTCACTAATTGACTCACTCTCACTGACACACTCACTAATTGACTCACTCTCAATGACTCACTAATTGACTCACTCTCACTGACTCACTCTCTCATGACTCACTCACTGACTCACTATCACTAATTGACTCACTCTCACTGACTCACTCACTAATTGACTCACTCACTGAGTCACTCTCACTAATTGACTCACTCTCTCACTAATTGCCACACTCTCACCTATTGCCACACTCTCACTAATTGCCACACTCTCACAGACTCACTCACTCACTGACTCACTCTCACTGACTCACTCTCACTGGCTCACTCTCACTGGCTCACTCTCACTGGCTCACTCTCACTGGCTCACTCTCACTGACTTACTCTCACTGACTCACTAATTGACTCACTCTCACTAATTGACTCACTCACTAATTGACTCACTCTCAATGACTCACTAATTGACTCACTCTCACTGACTCACTCTCTCATGACTCACTCTCACTGACTCACTCTCTCTCTCATGACTCACTCTCACTGACTCAATCTCACTAATTAACTCGCTCTCACTGACTCACTCACTAATTGACTCACTCTCAATGACTCACTAATTGACTCACTCTCACTGACTAACTCACTCTCTCACTAATTGACTCACTCTCACTGGCTCACTCTCACTGACTTACTCTCACGGACTCACAAATTGACTCACTCTCACTGACACACTCTCACTAATTGACTAACTCTCACTGACACACTCACTAATTGACTCAGTCTCAATGACTCACTAATTGACTCACTCTCACTGACTCACTCTCTCTCATGACTCACTCTCACTGACTCACTATCACTAATTGACTCACTCTCACTGACTCACTCACTAATTGACTCACTCACTGAGTCATTCTCTCACTAATTGACTCACTCTCTCACTAATTGCCACACTCTCACTGACTCACTCTCACAGACTCACTCTCACAGACTCACTAATTGACTCACTCTCAATGACTCACTAATTGACTCACTCACTCTCACTGACTCACTCTCTCTCTCATGACTCACTCTCACTGACTCACTCTCACTAATTGACTCACTCTCACAGACTCACTTACTAATTGACTCACTCTCAATGACTCACGAATTGACTCACTCTCACTGACTCACTCTCTCTCTCACTAATTGACTCACTCTCACTGGCTCACTTGCTCACAAATTTACTCACTCTCACTGAGTCACTCTCTCACTAATTGACTCACTCTCACTGACTCTCTCTCTCATGACTCACTCTCACTGACTCAATCTCACTAATTAACTCGCTGTCACTGACTTACTCACTAATTGACTCACTCTCAATGACTCACTAATTGACTCACTCTCACTGACTCACTCACTCTCTAACTAATTGACTCACTCTCACTGGCTCACTCACTGACTTACTCTCACGGACTCACTAATTGACTCCCTCTCACTGACACACTCACTAATTGACTCACTCTCACTGACACACTCACTAATTGACTCACTCTCAGTGACTCACTAATTGACTCACTCTCACTGACTCTCTCTCATGACTCACTCTCACTGACTCACTATCACTAATTGACTCACTCTCACTGACTCACTCACTAATTGACTCACTCACTGAGTCACTCTCTCACTAATTGACTCACTCTCCCACTAATTGCCACACTCTCACTAATTGCCACACTCTCACTAATTGCCACACTCTCACTAATTGCCACACTCTCACTAATTGCCACAGTCTCACAGACTCACTCTCACAGACTCACTCTCACAGACTCACTCACTCATTGACTCACTCTCACTGGCTCACTCTCACTGGCTCACTCTCACTGGCTCACTCTCACTGGCTCACTCTCACTGACTTACTCTCACTGACTCACTAATTGACTCACTCACTGACTCACTCTCACTAATTGACTCACTCACTGACTCACTCACTAATTGACTCACTCTCAATGACTCACTAATTGACTCACTCTCACTCACTCTCTCTCTCATGACTCACTCTCACTGATTGACTCACTCGAACAGACTCACTTACAAATTAACTCACTCTCAATGACTCACTAATTGACTCACTCTCACTGACTCACCCTCTCTCTCTCTCACTAATTAACTCACTCTCACTGGCTCACTTGTTCACAAATTTACTCACTCTCACTGAGTCACTCTCTCACTAATTAACTCGCTCTCACTGACTCACTGACTAATTGACTCACTCTCAATGACTCACTAATTGACTCACTCTCACTGGCTCACTCTCACTGACTTACTCTCACGGACTCACAAATTGACTCACTCTCACTGACACACTCTCACTAATTGACTTAGTCTCACTGACTCACTCACTAATTGACTCACTTTCAATGACTTACTAATTGACTCACTAATTGACTCACTGTCACTGAGTCACTCTCTCTTATGACTCACTCTCACTGACTCACTCTCTCTAATTGACTCACTCACAGACTCACTTACTAATTGACTCACTCTCAATGACTCACTAATTGACTCACTCTTACTGAGTCACTCTCTCACTAATTGACTCACTCTCACTGGCTCACTTGCTCACTAATTAACTCACTCTCACTGAGTCACTCTCTCACTCATTGACTCACTCTGACTCACTCTCTCACTAATTGACTCACTCTTACTGATTGACTCACTAACTAATTGACTCACTCTCACTGACTCACCATACCACAGGAATGTTCCACAGGCAAATATAACCTTTCTTTACAGTATCCTTGTTGCATCCTTTTGTAGTGTGATCGAAGTAAACTACAGTTACATATATAAAGGAATCCAGGCCGAAAGCAAGTACATTAAAATGAAGTAAATATTGCCTACTTGACACTAGAGATATGGGAAATAGTAACTGTGGTTCAAGCATGCAGACAGCGGGCTTGTTTGCAATTACATTAGAAATGCTAAATTAACAAGTGTCAGCAGGAAACAGACCAGAGGCGCCACTAGGGCAGAAGCCAGACAGAACCATCCTCCTAGATTGCTGTTTCCCCTCAGCGGAGTCCGTGCTGCATATACTTAAGGAGCCTGCGAGGTTAATAAGGTCACATTTAAAATTCTGCTTTGGCTTACAGGGCTTAATATTTCACTGCTCCCACACGCAGGGTGCCAGAAGAAACGGATATGGTGTGATACATAGAAGTAAGAGGGAACAACTGTCAAAATTGAAATGACAAAAAAAGGAGTTTTAATAAAGGCGCATTGTTAGAAACCTGCATGCCATTGTACAACATAAACGTTACACAAATATACTAAGAAATATACAATTTTCTTTGTACAATATTTCTATAGTGGATTAAACACTTTAAAGTTTGGTGAATGGGAGCCCCACCATAAATCAGTGTGACTCTGGCCACACCTAACACATGGCTACGCTGCCTCGTCTAACATATAGGAAAACATCTACAAAAAATGCTTTCATTTATTCCAAATTATAAACACTTAATTCTGATAACAGAAATCTACACATTTTTTCATACGGTACCATACGAAAATGCACCTCCTTATAAACCTTCCGGTTTCCTTCTACCTAAATGGAATTCTCTTTTCACTGCTCCTATGGGACAGAACAGCAACTTCTCAAGGAGATAGCAATCTTAAGTGCCAGGCCACATGTCTTATTATGCTGCCACAGTCTAAACAATTGGAACTTTTGACACCACGCCAGACTTCTTGGGGCAGGGAGGAACTGATAACAGTCAACAGTTGTACACTGGCTCAGTTACTGCTCACACATTAAGCCACAGGTCACGACAAAGGAACATGCAGCTTTGTTATACCCTACATCCTTATATCCCAACTTTTAAGTGTGCTGCCGCAGTCTCTAACAGAAGTACATTTAAGAAACAATTGCAACATTTTACACCACGCCACACTGCTTGGCACATCTTTCTTTCTTGAAGCACAAGGTGTGAATACATTTAAAACAGACTGAACTGATAGAATAGCCTAAAGGCAGCATTACGTTTTTAGCCAATTACAACGCAGCTTTCTAAAACAAGCATTTGCAAAGCAATATGTATCGCATTTGCGAGAGATTAAGCTTTTAGCATTGTAAATGGCAATGCTTTTATTTATGTTTTAAATACCAAAACATAAATAAGAGGCATTTTCATTTACAATGCCAAGAGCTCAAGCTTGCGTAAGTGCGAGACCTATTGCATTGCAAATGCTTGTTCCTAATTGTTTTGCTGACAACCTACTTTCAGTGTGTGGTGGAAACCAGGGTGAAACCCATGGGTGATCCTGGAAAGCTATAGATTTCTGAAAAGTGAACATAGTTCTGAATTCAGCAAGGAATCATTTGTGTGCAAGGGGTCCTTCAAAGTTTTCCCAAATAAACTAACTGTTTAGCAACTACACCCTCACTGGTGACAAGCGCTCTATAATTCGAATGACTGATTGATTGGTTGGTTGATTAAACTGATGAAATAAAAATATTGAAAATAAGTAGGAAACAATATCCATTTGTGACTACTTTTTTCATTTGTAACTTCCTTGCAGAATGACTGAGTTGCTGGAATAAATATATATATATATATATATATATATATATATATATATATATATATATATATATATATATATATATATATATATATATATCCTACTGGCGGTCGCCAGTAGGTAGTTATAGTTAGGACCTATTATCCATAGGAAATCCGCAACATTCTATTTGGAATAACTTTGGCGCCGGTTGACGAATCTTCGCGAAATTTTCAAAACTGGTGGGGCGCTCCGGTCCGCTCCTATCCCGAAAGTCTCGGAGTGATTAGTCAAGCGGGGGCTGAGAAAAAAGGGGGGTCCCAAAACGTGTTTTCCCCATGCAATTTTCCATAGGAACCGTTAATCGCAGCTGCAGCCCGAACTCCTGAACGGAATTACACGAGATTTGGCAAAGAGGTAGCCCTTGGTTCACACTCATGCCTTTTGGTTAAATGGTGTCAATCCGTTTAGTAGTTGCTGAGAAAATCAAAAGTAAAATCATAGATATATCTGGGCGGAGTCTAACCACACATCTCATCGTGAGATCTGATTGTCTGCCAGCACTTCATCCAAGAAGTGTTGGCAGCCATTTTGGGACCAATATACATGATAGCACCTCATTAAAAGCCATTGCAGTTAATAGAAGGTTTTAAGACTTTAGTTACATTATAAATCATTTGTTGATGGTACCATACTCATTTAGGAATTGTGGTGTGTTCTAAGGTGATTTTCCCATGTGAAAAAGCCTTCTGCTGGGATATCATGAATCATGTTTGAAAGAAAACTATTTTCTCATGCTTTTTCCCACAGAGGTTTGGAAGGTGATCTATAAGCTAAACTGAGAGCATATTTTCTGTAAATTCACATTATCTTTCTCAGCCATGTGAGAATGAAGTCTGACATTCTCAGTAAAACATGTACATCCACCAAGGGCAGAGACTGTCAATTGATTCCTTTGTGTTCTACTGCAATTTCCCAGAGTGTTCTAAAGAACAACTAGAGCGCTAACAGTCCTACTTATGACAAACGTATGGCACACCTGAAGCCATCTTGATTGGAATAAAGTGGTAACTCTTAAAACATTTAATTTAAAAAGGAACAAAATGAGGGGGTTCATTTTGCCATAGAAATTATGATTAGTGCTGCAGAAAGAAAAATTAGGGCACATTTTGAGTGACTGCTCAAATCCTCTTCTATTTCATTAAACAATTCTGACATGCAGACTGAAATATGCACTTTCAATACCAGCAGCAGACTTCCCTGGTGAGCAGTAGCTTTACTACAGTGATCTAATGAGCAACTAGAGTGCTAACATTCTGAATCTATGGCAAATGTGTGACACATCTGAATGCCTTCTTGATGGAATCAAAGTAATAAACTGAAAGTATTTCCTACTTAGGAGACTGTAGTAAATGAGGAAATTAGGAAACTTCATAACAAATAAGTCTCCCAAGATGGCCACCAGAGACAAAAGAGCCCAAATGTAGCACAAATAACACCCAGATGTAGCCCAAGTATAGCCCAATGACAGAATGTCCCAGAGTGTTCTAAAGAACAACTAGAGCGCTAACAGTCTTACTTATGACAAAAGTATGGCACACCTGAAGCCATCTTGATTGGAATGAAGTGGTAACACTTAAAACCTTTAATTTGCAAAGGAACAAAATGAGGGGGTTCATTTTGCCATAGAAATTATGATTAGTGCTGCAGAAAGAAAAATTAGGGCACATTTTGACTTTTCAAATCCTCTTCTATTTCATTAAAAAATTCTGACATGCAGACTGAAACATGCACTTTCAATACCAGCAGCAGACTTCCGTGGTGAGCAGTAGCTTTACTACAGTGATCTAATGAGCAACTAGAGTGCTACCATTCAGAATTTATGGCAAATGTGTGACGCATCTGAATGCCTTCTTGATGGAACCAAACTAAACCAGCATTGAAAATGCAATAGGTCTTGCCCTCTTTTAAGTTAAAGCAATTCTGTTTGTAATTAGGTGGCTTTTTAGCTTTGGTTTTATTAGTGTTTTTCAAACTTTCATGTACATAACATGCATATGTATGCATGCATTTATATTTGTATTTATATAGATATGCAGATTATATATATGTTTATGTATATATATATATATATATATACACATATATATAAATGCATATGCATATATATGCATATATATATGTGCATATGTGTGCGTGTAGAGAGGTAGAGGTGTAGAGGTAGAGTTGTAGAGTAGTAGAGAGAGAGGTAGAGAGTAGAGGATGAGTAATAGAGAGTAGAGAGTGAGTAGTAGAGTGAGTAGCAGAGAGTGAGTAGTAGAGTGAGTAGTAGAGAGTGAGTAGTAGAGAGAGTAGTAGAGAGAGTAGTAGAGAGTGAGTAGTAGAGAGTAGTAGAGAGTGGGTAGTAGAGTGAGTAGTAGAGAGTGAGTAGCAGAGAGAGAGTATTTGAGTAGTAGAGAGTGAGTAGTAGAGAGAGTGAGTAGTAGGGAGTGAGTAGTAGATGGAGTACTAGAGAGTGAGTAGTAGAGAGTAGTAGAGAGAGAGTAGTAGAGAGAGAGTAGTAGAGAGTGAGTAGTAGAGTGAGTAGTAGAGAGTGAGTGGTAGAGTAGAAGAGTGAGTCGTAGAGTAGTAGAGAGTGAGTAGTAGAGAGCAGCAGAGAGTGAGTAGTAGAGAGCAGTAGAGAGTGAGTAGTAGAGAGTAGTAGAGAGAGAGAGTAGTAGAGAGAGAGTAGTAGAGAGTGAGTGGTAGAGAGTAGAAGAGTGAGTCGTAGAGTAGTAGAGAGTGAGTAGTAGAGAGCAGTAGAGTAGTAGAGAATTAGTAGAGAGTGAGTAGTAGAGAGAGAGTAGCAGGGAGTAGTAGAGAGTGAGTAGTAGAGAGTGAGTAGTATAGTGAGTTAGTACGGAGTAGTAGAGAGCGATTAGTAGAGAGTGAGTAGTAGAGTGAGTAGTAGAGAGTGAGTAGTGGAGAGTAGTAAAGAGCAAGTAGTAGACAGTAGTAGAGAGTGAGAAGTAGAGAGAGAGTAGTAGAGTAATAGAGAGTGAGTAGTAGAGAGTGAGTAGTACAGTGTAGTGGAGTAGTAGAGAGTGAGTAGTAGAGTGTAGTGGAGTAGTAGAGAGTAGTAGAGTGAGTAGTAGAGAGTAGTAGAGAGCAAGTAGTAGCGAGAGTAGTAGAGAGGGAGTAGTAGAGAATAGTAGAGAGTGAGTAGTAGAGAGTAAGTAGTAGAGAGTAGTAAAGTGAGTAGTAGAGAATGAGTAGTAAAGAGTAGTAGAGAGAGTAGTAGAGAATGAGTAGTAGAGAGTAGGTGAGTAGTATTGTAGGGAGAAGTAGAGATTGCGTAGTAGAGAGTGAGTAGTAGAGTGAGTAGTAGGGAGTAGTAGAGAGCAAGTAGCAGAGAGAGTGAGTAGTAGAGTTAGTAGAGAGTGAGTAGTAGAGAGTAGTAGAGAGCAAGTAGTAGCGAGAGTAGTAGAGAGTGAGTAGTAGAGTGAGAAGTAGAGAGTGAGTAGTAGAGAGTGAGTGGTAGAGAGTAGTAGAGTGAGTAGTAGAGAGAGTAGTAGAGAGTAGGTGAGTAGTAGAGATTAAGTAGTAGAGAGTGAGTAGTAGGGAGTAGTAGAGAGTGAGTAGTAGAGAGTAGTGGAGTAGTAGAGAGTGAGTAGTAGAGTAGTAGAGAGTGAATAGTGGAGAGTCAGTAGTAGAGAGAGTAGTAGAGAGTGAGTGGTAGAGAGTAGTAGGGTGAGTAGTAGAGAGTGAGTAGTTTAATTTAAAAGGAACACAATGAGGGGGTTCATTTTGCCATAGAAATTATGATTAGTGCTGAAAAAAGAAAAATGAGGGCACATTTTAAGTGATTTCTCAAATCCTCTTCTATTTCAATAAAACATTCTGACATGCAAACTGAAACATGCACTTTCAATACCAGCAGCAGACTTCCCTGGTGAGCAGTAGCTTTACTACAGTGATCTAATAAGCAACTAGAGTGCTAACATTCCGAATTTCTGACAAATGTGTGACATATCTGAATGCCTTCTTGATAGAATCAAAGTAAAAAATTGAAAGTATTTCCTACTGAGGAGACTGTAGTAAATGAAGAAATTAGGAAACTTCATAACGAATAAGTCTCCCAAGATGGCCACCAGAGACAAAAGAGCCCAAATGTAGACCAAGTATAGCCCAATGACAGAGTGTTCTAAAGAACAACTAGAGGGCTAACAGTCTTACTTATTACAAAAGTATGGCACACCTGAAGCCATCTTGATTGGAATAAAGTGGTAACACTTAAAACATTTAATTTGCAAAGGAACAAAATGAGGGGGTTCATTTTGCCATAGAAATTATGATTAGTGCTGCAGAAAGAAAAATTAGGGCACATTTTGACTTCTCAAATCCTCTTCTATTTCATTAAAAAATTCTGACATGCAGACTGAAACATGCACTTTGAATACCAGCAGCAGACTTCCCTGGTAAGCAGTAGCTTTACTACAGTGATCTAATGAGCAACTAGAGTGCTAACATTCAGAATCTATGGCAAATGTGTGACACATCTTGATGGAACCAAAGTAAACAAGCATTGAAAATGCAATAGGTCTCGCCCTCGTTTAAGTTAAAGCACTTCTGTTTGTAATTAGGTGGCTTTTTAGCTTTGCTTGTATTAGTGTTTTTCAAACTTTCATGTACATAACATGCATATGTATGCATATATGTATGCATGCATTTATATTTGTTTTTAAATAGATATGCAGATATATATGTGTATGTATGTATATATATATACACACATCTATATATAAATGCATATATATGTGCATATGTGTGCGTGTAGAGAGAGGTGTAGAGGTAGAGAGGTAGAGGTATAGAAAGGTAGAGCGAGAGGCAGAGAGAGGTAGAGAGAGAGTGAGTAGTAGCAGAGAGTAAGTAGGTGAGTAGTAGAGTGAGTGGTAGAGAGTAGTAGAGTGAGTAGTAGAGAATAGTAGAGTAGTAGAGAGTGAGTAGTAGAGAGTAGTAGAGAGTGAGTAGTAGAAAGTAGTAGAGAGTGAGTTGTAGAGAGTGAAGAGTTGTAGAGAGTGAAGAGTAGTAGAGAGCGAATAGTAGAGAGCGAGCAGTAGAGAGTGAGTAGTAGAGTGAGTAGTAGAGAGTGAGTAGTCGAGAGTGAGTAGTAGAGAGTGAGTAGTAGAGTAGTAGAGAGTGGTAGAGTGAGTAGTAGAGTGAGTAGTAGAGTAGTAGAGATTAGTCAGTCTGTGTCGTTCAGTGTCAGTCAGTCAGTCAGTGTCTGCTAGAGCAGCTCTGCTGACCTGGTTCTCTGGCTCTACAACAGCTCTGCTGACCTGGTTCTCTGGCTCTAGAGCAGCTCTGCTGACCTGGTTCTCTGGCTCTAAAGCAGCTCTGCTGACCTGGTACCATGGCTCTAAAGCAGCTCTGCTGACTTGGTTCTATGGCTCTAGAGTAGCTCTGCTGACCTGGTTCTCTGGCTCTAAAGCAGCTCTGCTGGTCTGGTTCTCTGGCTCTAAAGCAGCTCTGCTGACCTGGTTCTCTCCCTCTAAAGCAGCTCTGCTGACCTGGTTTCTCGGGCTCTACAGCAACTCTGCTGATCTGGTTCTCTGGCTCTAGAGCAGCTCTGCTGACCTAGTTCTTAGGCTCTAGATCAGCTCTGCTGACCTGGTTCTCTGGCTCTACAACAGCTCTGCTGACCTGGTTCTCTGGCTCTAAAGCAGCTCTGCTGACCCGGTTCTATGGCTCTAAAGTAGTTCTGCTGACCTGGCTCTAGAGCAGCTCTGCTGACCTGGTCCCTTGGCTCTAAAGCAGCTCTGCTGACCTGGTTCTCTCCCTCCAAAGCAGCTCTGCTGACCTGGTTCTCTCGCTCTAAAACAGCTCTACTGACCTGGTTTCTCTGGCTCTACAGCAGCTCTGCTGACCTGGTTCTCTGGCTCTAGAGCAGCTCTGCTGACCTGGTTCTTAGGCTCTAGAGCAGCTCTGCTGACCTGGTTCTCTGGCTCTAAAGCAGCTCTGCTGACCTGGTTCTCTGGCTCTAAAGCAGCTCGGCTGACCTGGTTCTCTGGCTCTAGAGCAGCTCCGCTGACCTGGGTCTCTGGTTCTAGAGTAGCTCTGCTGACCTGCTTCTTAGGCTCTAGAGCAGCTCTGCTGACCTGCTTCTTAGGCTCTAGAGCAGCTCTGCTGACCTGGTTCTCTGGCTCTACAACAGCTCTGCTGACCTGGTTCTCTGGCTCTAAAGCAGCTCTGCTGACCCGGTTCTATGGCTCTAAAGCAGTTCTGCTGACCTGGCTCTAGAGCAGCTCTGCTGACCTGGTCCCTTGGCTCTAAAGCAGCTCTGCTGACCTGGTTCTCTCCCTCCGAAGCAGCTCTGCTGACCTGGTTCTCTCGCTCTAAAATAGCTCTACTGACCTGGTTTCTCTGGCTCTACAGCAGCTCTGCTGACCTGGTTCTCTGGCTCTAGAGCAGCTCTGCTGACCTGGTTCTTAGGCTCTAGAGCAGCTCTGCTGACCGGGTTCTCTGGCTCTAAAGCAGCTCTGCTGACCTGGTTCTCTGGCTCTACAACAGCTCTGCTGACCTGGTTCTCTGGCTCTAAAGCAGCTCTGCTGACCCGGTTCTATGGCTCTAAAGCAGTTCTGCTGACCTGGCTCTAGAGCAGCTCTGCTGACCTGGGTCTCTGGCTCTAGAGCAGCTCTGCTGACCTGGGTCTCTGGTTCTAGAGTAGCTCTGCTGACCTGCTTCTTAGGTTCTAGAGCAGCTCTGCTGACCTGGTTCTCTGGCTCTTCAACGGCTCTGCTGACCTGGTTTCTCTGGCTCTACAGCAGCTCTGCTGACCTGGTTCTCTGCGCTCACGATGCACGCACCCGACTTCGCGAAAATATATTTAAAAATAATATACGTTTATTATAAGTACAAATATATTATTTTTATGAATATCTTAGATAATCTCTTGCCCTAATATGTATATTAAAGACACATACATATCATTTGTTTTTTGCTAGAGTCGCGCGCCCCAGCATGTATATGATGCCAAGCGGGACCTGCCACCGTGCAAGCATCTCGTACCATAATGCGCATGTGTCGTGAATGCACGGGAGCAGGAGTCGCGGACTGGTCGCATACCAATCGTGCACATCACGTAATATTAAATGTATATGATGTAACTGAAAAACACGCAGCCGTGGCACACCGTACGTGGATCCTTCACAACTTTTCTAAAATGGCGGCTGGAATCCGCGCACCCACCGTGATGTGTATGCTTTGAGTGTGCACCTCCGAAAAAAAATTGGAAAACATTTAAAAAAAAAGAAATAATATAAATATATTAAAAAGAAATGAAAACAAAAAAATGTATCAATATTTCAGTTTGAATGTTTTAAAAAAATTGTTTTTGTAATTTTCAGAAAAATATATAATGTTATTTAAGGAATAAAATATTTATAAATAAACAGTTAAAAACTGTAGAAAATCAGTACAAAAAAATAGGTATAACTACTATCACACTTAAAAATTAGCATTTAAAAAAACCTTAGAAATTCACAGAAAAAAACATAGGTTTCATGGGTGTTATAGTTAGCTGGCCATTTCACTGGTACAAAACCATAGAAATTCCTCCATTATAGTTAGTTCTGCTAACTATAACTCGCGCGCCCGCAATGCACTGCTGATGATGTCACATATTGCATCATTCATGACATGGTCAGAGACTGACAGTTTGATTGGGGCACCAAATGAATACTACCTGGCTTATAGCAAGGGTGATTCAGTAGTCTGCTGGAGGTTAGTGGCCTGCATACATTGCACACATTTGACTGTAGCACTGCGTGTCTTAATGCCTGAGTCATTCTACAAGTGCATGCATAGTGACTGGATACTTACACTGCTGGTAGTTGACTGCAGGGAGAGTTTATAAGTGCTTCTGTGTTGGGACAGAGATTAGATAAGGACATGGTTCTGTCAGGATGATTTTAGGACAGGACAGACAGTGACAGGCTGATTGGGGCACTACTTGAATAGTTCCTGGCTTATTCCAAGGGTGAATCAGTACTCTGCTGGGGGTTACAGACCTGCATACATTAGGCATATTTCACTGTAGCACTGCTTGTCTTAATACCTGAGTCGTTGTACAAGTGCATGGATAGTGACTGGATACTTACATTGATGGTAGTTGACTGCAGAGAGAGTGCATGTGTGTTGGCACAGAGATTCGATAAGTACATGCTTCTGTCAGGATGATTGCAGTAGTGAACAGAGAGTGACAGTCTGATTGGGGCACCAAATGAATACTACCTGGCTTATAGCAAGGGTGAATCAGTACAGTGCTGGGGGTTAGGGGTTTGTATACATTGCGCACATTTGACTGGAGCACTTTGTGTCTTAATAACTTAGTAATAGTGCAAATTTAGAATTAGGATCTGTAAAAGAGAAGAACAAATATAGTTATAATATATAATCTTATAAATTTTGCAACACAACATAATTTTACCATTATATAAATTATTTAGTTTGCCTTTTTTGCTGTTCTCAGAATATATTGAATTTCACTATTAATTGTGATTTCAATGTTACTCATCACATAACAGCGGGCAAAAAAAACAGCAATCAATAAGATTGTTTTAAAAAAATAAAATAAAATCTGTGTCAAAAATATTTTAAATATTGTTAACTACCTCTGCACATTGCATATAAATAACATCCTCATTAACATAGTATATAATGCAACTCTCGTATATATAAAATGCTTCTATCTAAGAGAATTTTGTAAATATAACATCAAAGACGATAAACAATAATTCAATCAACAATTCTTTATAATTTCCTTTTACTCTAAATGATGTCATTTAAAATATTTGCTGAAAGAATATCTCTGAAAAACCGCTTAATTTATATTGATATCTTTCCTGTAGGCCAAATGATATTCCTGAAATCCTTCATACTGAAATTGTCCAAAGTATTGCTATTAATACATATTAACATATTCCCAATAGAACGAATTACGTTCTTAGAACTTTGGCTTTATAAATATTAGGTATGAATTTGGTAATTCCTTAGGCAAAAGATATTTAAAAAACAAATGAGCATCATTACAATATGTCCCTGCTTTATTGCATTTTAAATAGACTGTGTAATGTCCAGATGTTGTAGAAAGTCCATCGTGGAAAATAATTGCTACTGCTACAAAAGTTCTTCCTGATAATGATAGTTGACTTGCTACAAAAATTTTAATTAAAGTTTCCAATTTTCTTCCATCAGTTGTACAACGTTGTATCATTAAAATTATATATTCTCCAAATCTTTCTATAAATAATGTTGATAACATTTCTGATTTGCATTGGCTACACTCCATGTTTTGATTTGCTGCTTTAACTAATTTGTTGAAAGACACTGTTTTACAGTCTGGTATTGTCAAATATATGTGTCTATGTTAGTGGTAGAAGTAAATGTACCATTTTCACATTCATGTTGCCATTTATAACGAAGTCCAAATAGGTTTTCAATTTGTATTCCTGCATCTTCCAATACCGAAAGCATATACATTAGAAATTCCTGAGCATCTTGTTGCACATTCTGTGTAAATTGTGTAGAACCACTACATATATCCAGAACATTCCGAATATCAGAAACACTTTGGATTTTACTTTTATCAGTTTTCAATTTTTCAACAAAGAACAAAACCATTTTTCTCGATGCTCCATAATTTGCTGTTGCAGATATTCTAAAGAAAATACAACATTTACCACTACATTTGCATAGCAGTTGATATCTGAACTATTTTCTAATTGATATCCAACAATCTCTTCAATAGTCTCCTTGTGCTTTTTGCTTGGAATCTCAACATTATCTTGATATTTTTTCTTCTCTTTAACTTCACTACAAATATTCTCATATCTCCGTTTTCGACCAACTACACGCTTTTCATATACACGATATTCACCTAAATTGAGAGCATATAGTCTTCTTAACCGATTATACTCTCCTACACAATTTGAATCTGCACTAATCGTTCTCTCATCACAATCAATCAAATACAATCCAGATAAAGTTCTGACTCGGGACAAAGCAACATATGCCATACCCTCTTTAAATCCGGTACTCCCAATGTTTACCAAAGCACTGTCTACACTTATACCTTGAGATTTATGAATAGTCACCGCATATGCCAAAGAAAGAGGAAACTGTTTCCTACGAACATACAAATCTTTAACTAGCAAAAAACGAGCAGAACAACAACCAATTTGCTTTACTTCTTCAATCTGATCAAATTTGATTTTCAAAGATTCAATCCCATCTCTTTTTTGATAATTGACAAATTCAACCACTTTTCCCATTGCTCCATTTACTAAACCTTTTTCCACATTCAAATTACGCTGTAAAATAACCCGACAGTTTACACATACATATAAAAAAAAATTCTAAACCAGCAGTTTTAGATATAGATTTTTCCAAATTATCCTATTTTGTTTGTAATTTTCATGTTAAAATAATAACTCCTTCATGCTCAATTTTATCAATCGCTTCCATTTTTATTATTTGTTCATTTTCAAGCTTTAAAAGTTCTTCATTGAATGTAGAACACTCTCGCAGTGTTGGCATTAGGCAGATTACAGATCTTTTTTCTGTAATTTTCTTGTATATTTTTTCAGGAACTATATTTTCATTTGCAAACAAGGTAGTAAGTAGCCAACTTTCCAAAGCTTGTTTGCATGTTCTGTCAATACTCCAATTCTTATATCCTGAAGAATAGTTAAATAATCTATATCATTTGCCTGTCGCATATTTTTAATTAGTTCTTTGTATTCAAAATATGACCAAATGTTAACGTTTCCAATGCTTCCCAAAGACTTTCTGGTGTCTTCATGCAGAAGTGTTTTTAATACTGGTTGTCCTTTTACAGGAGTAAGTTGAAGTAGATCACCAAAAACGATGACATATTTTCCTCCAAATAACACATTGGTGCCGATCACGATCCGGTAAAAACCGGGTACGAACCGTCGGACGGAGCATATTCTCTGTCCGACGCGTACCCGGTCGAAAAAATATACAAACATGGAATTACGATTCGCACGGAAACACCATTTCCGTACGAATCGTACAAAACCCCGACCGACGAAAATAAACATACAAATGTGATCCGGGAAAGCGCCGACGTGACTTCGGGACGCACGCAGCCTGCCATTCACGAACCAGGAATCACGATTCGCACCGACGTCATCCCGCACGGTGAATATTTTCCGGCAGCCAAAAACTGCCGGGAAATCAGGACGACGCGAACAAGGAGTACCTGCACGCGACGGACAGACATGGACCCGAACCTACGTGTCATCCCGGCCCTCATAGGAGTCGACCTCCTCTACAGGTTCCGACGCAGACGCCGCAGAAGGTCAGAACAACAAAGGGAGGGGGGAAAGGGGGGGGGCAGGAGCAGGGGCAGGCCACAAAACCCCCACCCAAGACACACAGCACACATGCCCTGGACATACCTGACCCCCAGGCCCTGGTCACTACGAGGGGGTGGGGGCGTGTCCAGCAAAGCCAGCATCCGCCACAACGGAAGTGGATGACGACGCGAACCGGTAACACAACAATACAGGTACGTCCCGTACCCACGCCTTAAGAGCGTGGGTACGAGTCGTACCACGCCCCCACCTACGTCACCCCAACAATGGCGGGACGGCTCGTACCCACGTGGCAAAGGCCTGGGTACGGCCCGCACAAGCATTCCACAGCGTGGGTATGGATATGTACGGACCGTACCCCCACCACCGTATGCATGGAGCGTACCCCCACCCCAACCGTGTATGTACGGCCCGTACCCTCACCCGTGTATGTATGGAGCGTACCCCCACCTCAACAGTGTACGTACGGACCGTACCCCCACCCGCGTATGCATGGAGCGTACCCCCACCCCAACAGTGTACATACGGACCGTAACACCACCCCGTATGCATGGAGCGTACCCCCACCCCAACCGTGTATGTACGGCCCGTACCCACACCCGCGTATGTATGGAGCATACCCCCACCCCAAAAGTGTATGTACGACCCGTACCCTCACCCGCGTATGCATGGAGCATACACCCACCCCAACCGTGTATGTACGGCCCGTACCCACACCCGCGTATGTATGGAGCGTACCCCCACCCCAACAGTGTATGTACGACCCGTACCCTCACCTGCGTATGCATGGAGCGTACCCCCACCCCAACCGTGTTTGTACGGCCCGTACCCTCACCCGCGTATGTATGGAGCGTACCCCCACCCCAACAGTGTACGTACGGCCCGTACCCACACCCGCGTATGTATGGAGCGTACCCCCACCCCAACAGTGTATGTATGACCCGTACCCTCACCCACGTACGTATGGAGCGTACCCCCACCCCAACAGTGTAAGTACGACCTGTACCCTCACCCGCGTACGTATGGAGCGTACCGCCACCCCAACAGTGTAAGTACGACCCGTACCCTCACCCGCGTACGTATGGAGCGTACCCCCACCCCAACAGTGTATGTACGACCCGTACCCTCACCCGCGTATGCATGGAGCGTACCCCCACCCCAACCGTGTATGTACGGCCCGTACCCTCACCCGTGTATGTATGGAGCGTACCCCCACCCCAACAGTGTACGTACGGCCCGTACCCACACCCGCATATGTATGGAGCGTACCCTCACCCCAACAGTGTATGTACGGCCAGTACCCTCACCCGCGTACGTATGGAGCGTACCCCCACCCCAACAGTGTAAGTATGACCCATACCCTCACCCGCGTACGTATGGAGCGTACCCCCACCCCAACAGTGTATGTACAGACCCTACCCCCACCTCGTATGCATGGAGCGAACCCACACCCGTGTATGTTCTAAGCGTACATATCCAGAGACAGGAGGGGTGTGTGCAGAGTCCTCCCAGCAATGCCCAGAGACATGAGGGGTGGGTGCAGAGTCTTCCCAGCAGTGCCCAGAGACAGGAGGGGTGGGTGCAGAGTCCACCCAGCAGTGCCCAGACACAGGAGGGGTGTGTGCCTATCACTCCCAGCAGTGCCCAGTGACAGGAGGGGTGGGTGCAGAGACCTCCCAGCAGTGCCCAGAGACAGGAGGGGTGGGTGCAGAGTCCTCCCAGCAGTGCCCAGAGACAGGAGGGGTGTGTGCAGAGTCCTCCCAGCAGTGCCCAGAGACAGGAGGGGTGGGTGCAGAGTCCTCCCAGCAGTGCCCAGACACAGGAGGGGTGTGTGCCTATCACTCCCAGCAGTGCCCAGAGACAGGAGGGGTGTGTGCCTATCACTCCCAGCAGTGCCCAGACACAGGAGGTGTGTGTGCAGAGTCCTCCCAGCAGTGCCCAGAGACAGGAGGGGTGGGTGCAGAGTCCTCCCAGCAGTGCCCAGACACAGGAGGGGTGGGTGCAGAGGCCCCCAGCAGTGCCCATGGGAAAAAAAGGGTGGAGTACCCACAGATCCAAATGCCACAATTGTCAGTCAGGTGCACAAAGACCCTGCAGTACATGTAACACATGTGTGCGAGGCTGGGAGTACACACATGCATACAGCCTAAAAGGGAACATGTCCACATGAAGTCATGTCAACAGACTACATACACAAGTACAGTCATCACCAAGGATGCCACGAATGATGCAGGTGGAGACATCGCTCTGCATGCATGGCCAAAGTTGAAGGGGTCCGTCACACACCCAGCTAATGTAGACACAGCTCAGCGCTAAATATTGGGAACACCCTGCAGGGAAGATGTCAGGGTACACAGAGGAAGGAACACACCTTGGGACAATTTCACCATGCAGTAACTGCTTACATGAACAGAGAAACCTAGCTAACACCTTGTGATGGCACACAGATACCAGGGTACCCCCTATGACCAGCACACTACTACATTTCCCACACACCCAACACATGATCACCACCCAAAATCATGTAGCAGCCCCACCAACAGCAATACCACAAAAGCAGTAGTGTTCTAAGGAAAAAAAAAAAGGCTTTATTCAGCATTTCCATATAAAGTGTGTGTGGATAAAGTTCAATATTTACAAAGCCCATAGGGCAGTCCATGAGTCACAGCTGGATGGGGGACACAGTGGGACGCGTGTTCCCTAGCTTGCCTGCACAGTCAGACTCCTTCGTCTTCCACAGCGGGGAGGGCATCATGTGGGGGGGAAGGACCAGGCACCGCAGGGACATGAGGGCGAAGGGTAGGCGTCGTGGGTGCAGGGATGGAGGACTCCACCACAGGGGGTGGGGCAGGGCCAAAGGCGGAGGCCAGGATGTCGCTGCACACCTTAGCAAGGTCCTCCAGAGACTCCCCTGCACCCGAAGGAACCACAGGCCCCAAGGAGGGGGGGGGCGGAGGGATGGGTCGCAGCGCCACTGGGGGAGGGTGTGGACGGGGGGGGGACTCAACCACCCTGACCGGGGACTCCCTTGACCGCTTGCGGGGTGGTGTCACAGTGGGGCTCAGGGACAGAGCGGCCATGAAGGAGTCCTTGCAGGATATGTGGCCAGGAGAGCTGAGGGGAGGGGATTTGGAGGGAGTGGATTTGGTGGAATGCGGACTCCCACTCTGGCTGCGTGACTTACGTTTGCCCCCCGACCCAGTGGGTGTGCCTACTTCACCCTGTGTGTGAGTGCCAGGAGGTGTGCGTATGACCTTCCCTGCTGGTGTGGTGCCTGTGTCTGTTGTGGTGGGTGCATGCTGACGTCTGGGTGTACGTGGGACAGGCATGGGAGTGGGAAGTGTGGATGGGTCAGGGGTAGGGGGCTGGACGTAGCGCTGCAGGAGACCCACTGCTGCAGTCAGTGTGGAGTCAATTGACCTCAGCAAGTTGCGTTGGTCAGCTTGCGATGAAAAAATGCCCTCCAAGTATGCCTCCATGTTGTTCAGCACTTGGCTGTGGCCATGGAGGACACTAAGCATCGCAGCCTGACCAACCTGCAACTGCCGCTGGATGTCCACAGACTCGGCATTGGCGGCAGCAGTGGAGACAGGGGCAGGGGGTGCGGTGCCTGGCAGGAAGGAGACATGTGGTGACCGTGCACGCTGAGAAGGAACACGAGCAAGTGGGAGGCGGCTGATGGCAATGGAAGGGGCGGGGTGAGATGTTGTGCCGCTGTCAGCTGCTGGTGCAGCCTCCGCCCACTCGGAGAGATCATCCTCGGACCCGTCAACTTCATATTCTGTCGTGCCAGTGGACAGGTCCTCGGCCTCACTCTCCTCCGCCTCAGTTCCACTCAATGTGCCAGCCACGATGTCAACGCTGGCACTGGTGCTCGGTCCCTCCGCTCCGTCTGTGCTCATGTCTCCCTCCGTGTCCCCCGACGATGCTGTGGGCAAGGTGAAGAGACAGCAATTAATCACACACCTGTATACATATGTCACATGAGTCCAATCTACATAGGTTACAGTGCATAGCCTGAAAAGAAACATCAGTAACAGCTACAAAACAAGGTACAGATGTAGGGCATGCAACACACAGTTGGTTAACCCACCATGACACTGTAAATCCATGGTGAGCATGACACAATAGCAAATGACATGAAATGGAGTTTGACATAGGAGCCAGGCCCTGGGGACAATCCAGCACTGCATCTGCACCACACAGCGTTGCCGAAAATAGGGATGAGCAGGGACCATATCCATGAACTTGAGGCACATGCTGCATAGGTAATACTGAAAACATGCCCACCATGACTGGCTCACTGCACCTTGAGTGTATGTCCAGACAAACATCACACACTGGCCAGACCTAGCAAGGAGAATTCTGGTTTTGACATGTAGGCTTGGCCCGCACCAACCACCCCCTACATGAGACAATTTGTTGAGACACAGGTGGCACTTACATCTCTTAGTCTGGGTGAAATACACAGGGGCTGCATAAATGCAAGATTGGACGCCAAATACCCAAGGTGCGCCTGTCCAAATAATCATGTACAAATGGCCATCATCAGATGATTGTAACAAGACACACAGGCACTGGCCACCGTGAGTATGAACAAGGAAAATCAGGTCAGGCTGTACAGTGGACACTTGTACTACATTTTACGTCAATATACATGGTGCCAGGGGACAATGGCACAGAGCACAACCTATGCTGTAGACACTGAGAGTGTCCACGTTTTGTGATGACACACATGACACCTATGAAAATATGCCCCAGGGGACAGAAGTGGCCACACAACTCCATGGTCCTGAATGGGAATGACTGCAACACACGCCACCATCCCTGCACTATGCGTATCGCACACTTATGCACATCATGTCACAGGCCACAACATAGGACATGCGTGCTGTAAGGCATGACACTTGAGAGACTAACTCCCATGTCTGGACTCAGCATCAGTGCCAACTGACATGGAACCCACATGTACTGAACTGGACAGGGCACAGGCAAGGTCCCAAAACCTGTTACACACCACCCCCACACATGATGCTACAGGCATAGTTCACGTGGAGAAAGCGCCAGCCTACATTACCTTGTGAAGGAGTGACTACACACAGACCAGGGAACACATTGCAAGGAGGGGAAGGGAGGCAGGAGAGCACCGCTATACTGTGGGTAACAGGATCTGCACAGCACCTTTAAACCCTGGCAGTGTATCCATGCAACTGTGCACTTACAAATGCTGGTGACACACAACAAACACACATGTACCTACCCCCTTCCTGCTGCTGCTTCTCCCGTAAGCGCCTGTCCATGTCTGGAAAGACCACCGCCAGAACACGCTTGTGGATGTGGGTCAGACGGCGGCGCCCGCGGTTCTTATGGGTCTCAGGTGAGTCCCCCAGCAGGACCCGTGCGATCCTCCGCGTCCAGCACCGGATATCCTGCCAGCGTTTCCTCACCTGGGCCAGGCGCCGCTTGCGACCATCCGCACTCCTCACGGCACTGACGGCGGTCATCCATATCTGCTTCTTGGCAGAGGCGCCTACCTGTGAGGATGAACAAGTGACACTACATCAATACACCAGGCACATGTCACAGAGAGACATATTAGAACAAATTTGCTGTTTACAACAAGGCATAGTATGCATCCAACGCATTGCACCTTTGTCATAGGGACATGATCCTCTGGGGAAGGGCAAAAGCAGTACGTGCCATTGAAAGTACACAGGTGGAATGAGGGCAACGACACAATCAATGATCCAGGCTCACACTGTGCATCACAAGCTACACCAGGATAATGTGCAGCACCTCTAAGCAGTCACATGCCACAGGCCACTGACGCTACCGCAGCAGAGTGCACAGACACACACAGGCACAGGACATTCACCTGCCATTGCCAAATGCAGCGACAAACCTCACTCTGCACATGTGCCACTAGACGGGGGGGGCTCACAGGTGTGGGGCTGGCCCTGCACATCAGACACACAGCACTGCTCCCTGCTCACATCACATGGGCAGGGTATATCCATCCCTCATGCAGCCCGGGTGCCACACTCTACATATGCACCCACCCACATGACAGGGGACTTACACATACACCCATGTCCAGGGTACGAACACATCATGTGGACACTCTCAGCACAGGTACACAGAACTAACACACATCTGTGGTTACAGTCACCTGTCACACTGGGCTGACCACATAATCACATGAGGACTGTAGAGGCCACATTCCCAGGAGGACAAGACAGGCAGAATGTGGCATGCACCATGCAGTGATTGTCACAGTAAACACAATGCAAGTGAGGACGGCAGACATGCACCACAGCATGCACTGGCTGGGAGACATCAGGCATTCCCCCCCCGGGACCCCCCCTACAGTACATAGCATGTGTGCCACACCTGGACACAATGCCAGAAGTCACAGTCACAAACAAGGGACACAGTCTGTGCTAGTAGACTCTGCACTCACCTGATACCCTGGTCGCCCATACAGCAGGGGGTACTGTGGGAGGATCACATCCAGCAAAGCCAGGTTCTCCTCCAGGGTGAAAGGCTGTGACCTCTCCACAGACCTTGACATGGTTCCAGGGAATCAGTAGCAGCAGCTGGGTCGTCGAATACAAAGATGTGCAGGCAAGTGCTCCCTCATGGGACCTGGCTGCCTTATATCTGCCTTGCTGGCCTGTTTCATGCACAGGAGTACAGAGTGATTGGTCACTCACATTTGCATCCTATGTTTCCTCCAATCCCTTCAAACCTAGCACAGTCAGTGGGTTCTTATTGTGTTTTTTTCTTGAGCATGATGTAAACTCCAGAACCACATTGCAACAAAGTAGATTCATTCAAACTGACTACTGCTGTGCACCTGCTTAAAAAAATTCAAACTTTATACTTGGTCTCCATGACAACCAGCATGCATGTAGGCCTTTCTACTTGTCCCTCATGTGTCCCCTATGTAATTTGGAGTTTCACACACAGGTACAGTGCGTCCCGGGGCCCTAGGGCACCCCAAATGCATAGCAACGGCCCGTACAGGCATGTGTACGGTCCGTATCACTATGGGTGTGCTTGCGTATGCGTACCCATAGTGAAAGTGAGCGTACGCACGCGTGTACGGTCCGTATCACTATGGGTACACATACGCGAGAACACCCATAGTGATAGTGAGCGTACAGGCGTGTGTACGGTCCGTACCACTATGAGTACGCATACGCGAGAACACCCATAGTGAAAGTGAGCGTACGCACGCGTGTCCGGTCCGTATCACTATGGGTGTTCTCGCGTATGCGTACTCATAGTGGTACGGACCGTACACACGCCTGTACGCTCACTTTCACTATGGGTGTTCTCGCGTATGCGTACTCATAGTGGTACGGACCGTACACACGCCTGTACGCTCACTATCACTATGGGTGTTCTCGCGTATGTGTACCCATAGTGATACGGACTGTACACACGCCTGTACGCTCACTATCACTATGGGTGTTCTCGCGTATGTGTACCCATAGTGATACGGACCGTACACGCTTGCGTACGCTCACTTTCACTATGGGTGTTCTCACGTATGCGTACTCATAGTGGTACGGACCGTACACACGCCTGTACGCTCACTATCACTATGGGTACACATACGGCAGCACTCCCATAGTGATAGGGAACGTACACAGGCCCTCTGAGCGAAAGTACGGTGCCTTTCACACATCACAGTGGTGACAGGCAGCACACAGGAAGGAATAGGGCTGACATACTTGTCCATGGATGGACATCAAGGCATTGTCTGGGCAGTACTACATGTGTGGGGCACAGGTGTGAAAGGCTGTGATGTGGCACATTACTCCTGAGTCGAGAAGGCACCAGATGTATGATGAGATGTGTACAGATGTTATGTGTGACGGTGCAATGTGTGCCAGGCATGCCCTTAACTCCTTTGACATGTGTGCATGTCATACTGCACACTTGGGATGAGCGTCACTGGCATGGCACGGTCAACAACACACGCAAGTGTCCCCTGATGCCCACTACAGGGGTTACCACACCAGACATGTCACTACCCACGGTGCACGATGTGACTATGTCATGTATGTGTGGGGTGTTCCCATTAGCTTGATGTTGGAGCTCCCTCAAAAGCATCAGCTGTTGCAGCAACCAACATGTGTCTGTGTGTAGATGGACATGGCACACTGTTCCGCACACCAGGCCACATGTGGTATCGGATGTGAGGTGCGTATGTATGCATGGGACACGGAGTAGCGTAACAAGGACATGTCTGCATCCTCTCTATGAATGTGTGGTGAGTCATTACATGTACACCTTCATGGCAAGGTGTGTGGGCTGTCCTAGTGTAATGTCATGTGACCTGTGGCTCTAGTGTTCCGCTACCAGTCTCTGCAATCGACATCCTACTTCTGCTGATGTGTGGATGTATGTCACTCCTGTGTTGCGTCTGGCTGTTCACTTACACTGGGACACAGCTAATCCCATGCCATGGCATGTGGAGGTTCACAATCTCCGTGTGTAGCTGGGTCTTGGTAGGAGTGTCACCTGGCAGCCATACGTGTCCAGGGCATGTGGCACATACCTGACTCCGTATGTCGCATATGTGTATTGACAGATTAACATGTGCTCAGCACTAAAAAATTGTTGTTGTAGTGCACTCACTCTTCCTTGTCACTTCTAAATTACTGCAGAGCGCCGCCTATTCCCCGAGCAATTCCGGACTTGGCTGACATGCGGGAGAATGACTGTATCCGGTGCTACCGCTTCCCCCAACCGTTGATTGTGGAGTTGACGGCGAGGCTGGCACCACACCTGCAACCGCTGCACAGGTATCCTACGGCACTGACACCCAAGCTGAAGGTAATGGCAGCCCTGCATTTTCTTGCCACGGGTACCTTTCAAAATACCATAGCTCATGTTGGTGGCATGTCCCAGAGCATGTTCTGCCGTGTGCTGCATGATTTCTTAGAGGCCATGTTGCTTCACCTGGATGAGTTCATCCATTTCCCAACCCCTGAAATGTTGACTGGTGTCAAGCGTGGATTCTATGCCCTGGGAGGGATGCCCCATGTCATTGGGTCCATAGATGGGACACATGTGGCTTTGGTACCACCACAGGCACAGGAGGTAGCGTACAGGAATCGCAAGCACTACCACTCCATCAATGCCCTTGTGGTGTGTCTGTCCAACATGGTGATTTCACATGTCTGTGCTCGTTTTCCAGGATCAGCACACGATGCCTACATCATGAGGCGTAGCAGGGTGCCTGAAATGATGACGCAGCTGCGCAACGAACGAGCATGTGTTGTTGGTGGGTACACTCTGTCTGTCCTGTATTTTGCGTAGACTTCCAGCCCGACCGCTTCTCCTGTCCTACTTATGTCCATGTGCTTTCCATGTAGGGGACGCTGGCTATCCCAACATGCCATGGCTGATCACACCTCTCCGCAACCCCATCACGCCGGCCCAGCTCCGCTACAACACTGCCCATGGCCGGACAAGGCGAGTGATAGAGAGGACATTTGGCCTCCTGAAGAGCCGATTCAGATGCCTCCACAAGACCGGCGGCGCCCTCCCATATGCCCCGGCGAAGGTCTGCAAAATCTTCATGGTGTGCTGCATGCTGCATGCTGCACAACATGGCAGTTGAGAAAGCTGTGCCACTCATCCTGGATCAAGATGATCAGGACCATCCACCCGTGGAGGACCAAGGTCTTGGCAACGGGGCTAGTGATGTGGAGGATGTGGTTCCGCAAGAGGACATCCGGACTCGGCTCATACGCGACTTCTTTGCTTAGTGGTGAGTACCAGTGTCTGTGTGTGCACGCATTGGTCCCCGTGTGGCATGTGTTGCGATGTGTGTGTCCATCTGCATGTATGACACGTGAGTCAGAGGTGTGTGTGGATGTGTCACTGGAGTGATGGTGCCAGTGATGAGTGTATTTCCACAGTCATAATTGTGACCTAGCATGTTGTCATCCTTACATGTGTCCAGTACATGCACATGCAAGTGGCTGTGCTTTTTTGTGGCTGCCTTCTTGTGTGTCTCTCATCCCCAGGTACTTGCGCATGCCGTCTGCTGGTTGCATTGTTGTGGCACTGCTATTCCTCATGGACACGTCATCGTGTGCTGACTCAGCGTTACACGCACGGACACGTTTGGAAGTCTCCTTAGGGTAAGGGATGCATCAGGGGTGTATTGGGTGTGGCAGTTGTTTACGATGTATGCACACTGCCCCTGTCGATGTTTGGTTCCTCTGCAGACATGTCGCATCACCATGGGACACATGACATGCAGCTGTGTACACCTGAATAGATGGTCAGACTTGTTGACAGTCATCAGTGATGGGATTGTGGATTGTGATGATGGCATCAATGTGTGTTACACTGCCCTCGGACACATACGGTTTGCATTGGCTTGACATGGTGTGGGACATCCACATCAGCGGATCCATGGTGTATGGCAGTCTCTCCGTGAGCAGCAGGGGGTGATTAGCTGTTAGCCGACACTTGTGTGCCAGTTCCATGGCTATCACGCATTTGTGCTGCAGAAGGGGGGTTCCAGTGTTGGACCCACATGTTACTCCACATGACCCGTTCATGTGTACTCCGAGTTGCCTCTGCAATCCCGAATACATGACTAATAGAGGTGTCCCTATGCCTCCAAGGTGCCTCTTCTCAGTCAATGCTGGTGTGTTGCCACGGTGCATCCGGCATGTCTGGCATGGTTTTCCGTGATAGTGGCTATGTGTCTATGTGTAGAGTAGCAAGATGCAAGCTGTTTGTGTGGGATTAGACTGTGTATTGTGCATGATGTCCATGACTGTATGGGTATTGTGACATGTGCCATCCCCATGCATCCAACGTTGGCCAGGCCACCATTCTCTGCATCCACCTGACTCAAGCTTGCAGGACATGGTTCTGCCACCTGTCCACACATACCTGGGTGCCCCACAGGACACTCCACATGATCCCTGACCTCTGCGCATGGCTGTCGCTGTACTCAAAATGTCTGTCGGCACGGTTGTGCGGCCACCCCCTCAGCTGGTTGGGCCCATCACGGGTGTGTATGGTGCTCCATGTCTGTCTTGCCTAATACAATGTGACCCATGTGTGTCCTGTGCCAGACTCAGGCCCCAGGGTGTGGATGGTTGAAGTCAAATGAGAACTCAGGCATGGTTAGACTTTACAAGACACATGTAAGGTAATAATGCAAAAGGTAAGCATCTTCTCTTTATGGTGTACCGGGGGGGGGGGGGGGGGTGGTATGACATGAGGGGCTTTCCGGGTGTGTGGAATCCAAAGTTCACTAGGGGAGTTGGTGTCCTTGCCATTTGAAATCCTCAGAGTCCATGCCACAGTCTTTGTCAACATTGGTCAGACAGTGACCAGCAAGTCCATGTGGCAGAGAATGTCTTTTGCTGCTGTGCTGCTGTTGCTCCAGTGTGCCAGGCCAGGTGTCCTGGGAGATGGTGCTGTTGCGCCGACCCTCACGGTCTTTTCCGTGGACGACCCGCCCTCCTGCGGGGACCCTCAGAAGCAGTCCGTGACGATGTTTGGGATGCTCCGTCGGATGTCTCCTCCTCCTGATCCCTCCCTGTGGGTGGTGATGTTCTACGCCTGATGGCACAGGGAGGGTTGCCCATGTTGTCGGCTATCCGACGGAGTGTACTGTGAATTCCCGTGAACACCGTCACAAGCTCAGCCTGTCTGTCCTCCATCCGCCGTTGGTGTCGCAGTAGACAGGCATGTTGCTCCGCATGTTGCTGGGCCTGCTGGGTCTTGATCTCCTCGAGGATGGACACAACCTGGGCCATGCCCGTGGTGTCCTGCCGGTATGTGTCCAGGATGTTTCGGACATGGGAATATACCGGTTCCCCAGCCAACAGGTCAGGCTCGCGCCTCCGCCGTCCTCCACTCCCACCACCCCTGCCCACTTGCACCTGGCCTGCCCTTGTGGGCACATCGGGTCTCCGGGACCCCTGAGGGGTGGCATTGGCGTTGTCGCCTGCCTCCTCCTGGGTGCCCGGTACACCGTGTCCCTCCTGGCCAGCCTAGCTGCATTGTGGTGGTGGGGCAGGAATCCTGGGTGTCTCCTGGGATGTGGCAGGAGTTGGGGTGGTGGTTGGCCCAGTTGTACCTGACGCAGGTGCTGCAGGTGGTTGGACACCAGAGGGGCCAGGTTGGTCGGGTTCGTCCACAGAGTGGTGAGAGTCGTCGCTGCCGGTGGGTCCGTCATCCCGCCGAGCCGGGTCCTGTGAGTCTTCCCCCCCCAGTGTTGGGGGGTGATCCACGACGTTGACCTGTGTGTGAGAGAGTCAATGTTAATTTTGTTCCATGCAACATCCATGTTTCATTCGTTTCTAAGTTGGCACATTTCCTCTGGGAATTTGGATATGTCTTGCATTCCACTCACAGTGCACTTGTGCATGGGTATGTCCCTTGGCCACAGCTTTTGCGACTTTACCTATGTGTGGCACAGTCTTACTTGCTGCGTCAATTGTGACTGCAGTCAGCAGTGGAGTGGGCAGGTGTGGCGAGCCATGCATTGGCGCCTTCCGTGTTGCACTGTACGTGGGCACATGGAGTTGTTCCACACACTTATATAATGCAGGTAGCTGGCGTTGTGCTCGTGCACAGGTTGTGACATGGCCCTGTGTTTTGCCATGGAGTAGAGGGGGGGTTCTGGCACTGGCCACCCTTGTCTACATGCACGCAGTCCACCTGCTGACGAGCAGACATTCCCACACACCACAAGGCTGATTTGCTCTCCCTGTGTGTCCCTTTCTCGCTCCCTCTCTGTCCCCCTCTCCCTCCCTCTGTGTGTCAGCCTCCTCCCTCTGTCCGTCTCCCTGTGTCTCCCTCCCTCTCTGTCCCCCTCTCCCTCCCTCTGTGTGTCAGCCTCCTCCCTCTGTCCGTCTCCCTGTGTCTCCCTCCCTCTCTGTCCCCCTCTCCCTCCCTCTGTGTGTCACCCTCTGTCACCTCAGCCCAGCTTCCTGGGCACACACTGTTAGCAGATCTTTGAATGGCCCTTGGATTGTTTTTTTTTTTTTGTTTTTTTTGTTTTTTGAAAAACCTTTATTGACATTGCAAATAAAGACAAGTATGGGCCTACAACCCTCGGGGCCGGCCGCTAAGCAGTGAAAGTAACAGCAAGCAGAGTATAATCACATGCAGCACCTCGGGTAGCAGATTCTCCATGCTAGTATTCTCTTGTCCACTGAACAGCCCAAGAGGGAAACCAGGATATGAAAGGTTTTCATTTTACAATAAAGGATAGAAGGATCAGGTGCCAGTCAAGTTCTCGGCAGCGAAAAATGGCAGGCAGAATAGTGAACGTCAACAATAAATAGCAATCTATCAAGTCAATGGCGCTGAAACAGGAAGTTCAGGATGTGGAGGGATATCACGAGCCGTTTGCGCCTGCAGTCTCCTGCCCTAGGACCCAGAAAACCCCACGGAAATGAGGCACAAATGAAAAACAATGATTGGCCACGAAGGAAACCTACCGCACTGACCCCAGAAAAGAAAGACAAAGAAGAATAAGAGAAGAAAAAGAAGGCCATAGAAACAAAGTAAAGGACTATAGAAGCCCCTCCCCCAACCCCCCACCCTGCACCTCTGCAGATGACTACGCCCCCCCCCCCCGCAGCGTGCCTGTCGCCCCAGAACCAGACCCGAAATATAGAAGAAACAGAGAAAAAGGGGAAAGAGAGGAAACCTCCCCTAACAGAAAAGGGGAGAGAGTAATAATAAACTGGAGGAGGGCCTTCAACCATGCCCCCGGCTTCTCCCTCCCGCACAATATATTCCTCCCCAACGCAAACAGTAAACAGCAAAAGTTCGGCCATATCTAAGAGAAATGGGGAGCATTATTCACCGACTGCACTATTAGTTACGTCGTGAAAGCACACAACCCCCAAGCCCGCCCGCCTATTAAATGACAACCTCTGAAGGATCAGCCTTATCCTTGGCCACTCTTTGCGAATCCACCAATGCATACCCATCGACCCATTATCATGTCCAAAGTTACAAGGAAGAGGAGCGTCCAAAGAAGACCAGGAAGGGACACACACATGTGGGGAGGACGTTTCGGAACACCAACACAGTCATCGTCATGGAAGATCACCTTTCCCAGTACTGCCCCGGGGCCTGCGCCGCACACGAGGTCCAGGAAGGAGGAATCAGCCAGAGCAGGCGACCGTTGCGTGAAGATTGCCTGGGTCACCGGAGGCCGCGCGTGGGACAAAGCCACCACCTTCCGCTCAAGTCCAAAACCTCCGGAACAGACCGACCCCACAGCCAGCCGACCACACGCTGCCACAGTGTCCAAAGTTTCCATCTGTCCCTTATTCACAGAGGCGGTCACGGTACTTTCCTCCTGTGGAAGGTGAGACAGAGCCTTATGTACCTGGGGACAGGCCGACCGCAACTGTTCCGAAGCTGACGCAATACCATCAAGCTTCCTCCCCAATACCCGGGCGCCGTGGACCAGGGTGGAATGAAGGGCTCCGAGAGCATCGAGAAGGTCACCGTACCCCAGCACGGCCCCCCGCACTCGCTCCGCTACGCTCCTCTGCGCCACACACTCCCAATCTTGCTGCGACCCAGTGTACAGGATGATAGAGTCCATCCTATCAAGATGGCCGCAGGGCAGGGCCACCCCAGATGGGGACCGGGTCTCAGGCACAAGCGCATCAAGTTCCATGTCACTGCAAACAAGGGTCCGGAGGCAGGCAAAATGTGTATCCAGTGTGTGGTCACAGGTAACAATCGTTCTCCCCCTGGGCCAGTGTCTGCGAAAACCGGGAGCAGCCCGCGCAAATCGGGACGAGCCACAGGCCGCGTCCGATCAGTTCACTGGCGAGGGTCCAGGCGATCGCCGATAACCCCTGGAATCGTCACCCCGGGTATGCACCCGTCACGCTGTTCTCGGTGATAGGAGCGACCACAGCGAGATTCAGGCCAATATTCGCGCCGCTTCGGTATTCCGACTCCACCCGGTCACCAATGGCCGCTGTTGTTGAACTGCCGCCCGGCCATGTTGTCCACCCGAGGTCCTGGTTCCAGGGGTGCACAGGCCGCAAACTTCAAATGAACATTTCTCGGGCGGTACCGCCGCTAGAAGCTTCAGGATCACACGATCGGTTGCCGCTCTCAATCACCAACACGGGCATGTAGCGCAGGCTGAGGATCTCATGCAGGATATCTGTGCGGGATGCGGAGGTTCACGGAGCCGGGAGCCTATGCTGCCGTCCCGGTCGCCATCTTGGCTCCTCCTAGCGGCCCTTGGATTGTTGATGTGAGTTTGTTTCTGATCTCCAGGCACCCATTGGGTGTAGTGTCTGTGTCTGCACTGCTGCTGTGGTGGTGTGTGCTGCCACTCTTTCACAGTGTTGGCTGTTCATTAGCTGCTGTCATGTGCAAGAACGTGCCGTCACCCCCATGTGTTCATGCAAGGCGTCCGCCATTTGCTGGCAAGTCTTTCCTGTGTGGGGACACAGTGTTTGTCTGGCTGTGACCTAGGCCATATGGGCAGGGGGCATTGTTGTCTGCTTCTGAGTTGCACTATGTGATTTTTGGGGCCCACACTCCCGCCATCCGGCTTACCGTGTCTTGTGTTGGTGTTTTCTGTGGCCTGTGACTTGGCATTGTCCAGCTGGGTGTATGGGGCATGGTGGCGCCAGTGGCGTGTTCATGGAGTGTGGTTGAGTCATGCGATAGCTTGGGGTGGTTGTGTGCCTGTTTGTGAGTTTGGTTGTGGATGACGTTCCCCCCATGTGAGGTGAGTTGTTTGTGTACTCACCCGGGTCTCGGATTCCTTCTAATCCGTCCACTGCCACCACCGGCAGTATGGCCATCACCCTCTCCTCCCAGGGATGGTATTCTACGCGTCTGCGGGGCGGCCCTCCTCCAATGACGTTGGCCTGGTTGTGGTCGTCGGTCATTTTGACTCGGACCCTCCTCCGCAGATCGTATCACCTGGCTTGGCATTCATGCCTGGTCCTTATGGTGTCCGCAACAGCATTCACAGCATCGACGATCATCTGCCACATGGCTGTTTTTTCTGAAATGCTGGTCTGTCTGACCAATGTTCCAAAGAGGTGTGGCTCAACTCTGAGGATTTCATCGACAAGGACCTCCAACTCTCGGCTAGTGAACTTTAGATTCTTGTTAGTGGGCATGGTGAGGGGTGTGGGTGTGGATGGGGGGGGGTTGTGGATGGTTGTGGGTGTGTGGGTGTGGTTGTGCAGGTGTGTGTGTGAATGTGATGAGGGGGTGTTTGTGAAGGTGGGTGTGTGAAGGTGTGCAAGTGTAAGGTGTAGTTAAGGTTCTAGTATGGTGCTGTAGGTTGTCTGTGGGGTCTGGCAGCAGTGAGTCTGTTGCAAAGGCTCATGGTTTGTGTGTGTGGGCCCTTTTTATTGGTCCATTGGTGGGTGTGGCTGTGTTTGAAGTTTGGGTGGGTGTGTTATAAGGAGTGGTTGTGTTTTGGGCCTCTGTTTGGGATTTTGGCAGTTGCAGGTCAGTGAATGTGTTGTTTTTGTGCTTGTTGGACATGTTTTGTGGCTTTGTGCCATTCGAATGGTGTATTCTTGTGTTGTTTTGCTTCGTCCTGGTTGTGTACGTGCGTTTTTAGCGTGTGTACGGTGTGTACTTCGGGAATTTTGTTGTACAGTGCTGTCCTTGTGTCTGGCTTGGTACGACTTGTACATGCGCGATGTTGTGTGAAGGTGCTGATGTTGGGGCCTGGGGTGCGCTCCGTACTTAGAATGTTGGGGTGAGGGTACGCTCCATGCATACGCGGGTGGGGGTACGCGTCGTACATACAAGGTTGGGGTGGGGGTACGCTCCATACATACGCGGGTGAGCGTACGGGCCGTACATACGAGGTTGGGGTGGGGGTACGGTCCGTACATACACGGTTGGGGTGGGGGTACGCTCCATACGTACGCGGGTGAGGGTACGGTCCGTACATACACGGTTGGGGTGGGGGTACACTCCATACGTACGCGGGTGAGGGTAGGGGTCGTACTTACACTGTTGGGGTGGGGGGTACGCTCCATACGTACGCGGGTGTGGGTAGGGGTCGTACTTACACTGTTGGGGTGGGGGTACGCTCCATACGTACGCGGGTGAGGGTACGGGTCGTCGGGTCGTACTTACACTGTTGGGGTGGGGGGTACACTCCATACGTACGCGGGTGTGGGTAGGGGTCGTACTTACACTGTTGGGGTGGGGGGTACGCTCCATATGTACGCGGGTGAGGGTACGGGTCGTCGGGTCGTACTTACACTGTTGGGGTTGGGGGTATGCTCCATACGTACGCGGGTGAGGGTAGGGGTCGTACATACACGGTTGGGGTGGGGGTACGGGTCGTGCATACACTGTTGGGGTGGGGGTACGCTCCATAAGTACGCGGGTGAGGGTACGGTCCGTACATACACGGTTGGGGTGGGGGTACGCTCCATGCATACGCGGGTGAGGGTACGGGTCGTACATACACGGTTGGGGTGGGGGTACGCTCCATACGTACGCGGGTGAGGGTACGGTCCGTACATACACGGTTGGGGTGGGGGTACGCTCCATACGTACGCGGGTGAGGGTAGGGGTCGTACTTACACTGTTGGGGTTGGGGGTACGCTCCACATGTATGCGGGTGAGGGTACGGGTCGTCGGGTCGTACTTACACTGTTGGGGTTGGGGGTACGCTCCATACGTACGCGGGTGAGGGTAGGGGTCGTACACACACGGTTGGGGTGGGGGTACGGGTCGTACATACACTGTTGGGGTGGGGGTACGCTCCATACGTACGCGGGTGAGGGTATGGTCCGTACATACACGGTTGGGGGGGGGGTACGCTCCATACATACGCGGGTGAGGGTACGGGTCGTACATACAAGGTTGGGGTGGGGGTACGGTCCGTACATACACGGTTGGGGTGGGGGTACGCTCCATACGTACGCGGGTGAGGGTACGGGTCGTACATACACGGTTGGGGTGGGGGTACGCTCCATACATTCACAGGTGGGGGTACGTCTCGTACATACACGGGTGTACATACACGGGTGGGGATTCGACTCGTACATAGGAGGGCTGGGGGGTGTTGAGCGCGTATGCGGGCACATGTCTCCATGGTTGCTATGGGAGTTCGGTGCGGACGGTGTTTTTTCCATACGGTTGGAACATCGGACGCACGGGATGGATCGTGATTCCGCGGTCGGACTTCACTTTTCACATTTGTACGGTAAATCGTCCGGGGACGTGTCGGACACATTTTCCGACCCGAGGACGTGTGGGGAATAATTCCCAATGCGATTCGTATGGACTTTTTACCATGCGAATCGTGATTGGCAGTTTGTACGGCACTTGTTTGATTCGTACGGTAAAAAGACCGGATACGAGTCGTACGGGGAATTTTTTTCCAGGATCGTAATCGGCACCATTGTATTCTGTTTTTAAAATTTGCTGCATTCTTAAATGCACAAAGGCAAGCATTAAGTTTGAGACCATGCTCACCTCATCAATAATTAGAAGTTTCATTTTCTTTAGCACTCTTGAAACTTCATAACAAGCTTCTCCAGATAGCTTGTGATATTCCAATTTATTTTCATGCTCTACAGGTAACATTAGTAAACGATGCAATGTAATTCCTTTAATGTTGTGTGCTGCCAACCCAGTTGGAGCAGTTACAACACAAGACAAATCGGAGTCCATTGTTTTCTGTAGATAACCTGTCAAACCTTTAATTAAGAAACTTTTTCCTGTACCAGCTTGACCACTGACATACATTTGGATAGGTTGAAATGATGTGCATGTGCATTCTTTCTTTTCATGAAGAAAACCATGGTCGATCTGTTGTTTCACTTGCTGGTATATTTATTTCTGTTAAATTTTTAGTTGTTCTTCCAAGATTCCCAAGTCATCATATCTTTTTGAGCTTGATGCATTGCTGTTTCCACTTCACTCATGGCGATGGCTGCTTCATTTTCAAGAATTGGTTCTCCTAGAGGATCCTGACTCAGTGGAGCAGAACTTTGACTATCTTGAGAACTGTCTCTTGTAATCTCAGCTGCAATAGTAGCTTCATGATCGATTTCTTCATTCAACATTTTGAGATCATTTGTAAAAACTGTGCATTCAATGCTATCTTTACATGCATTGAAAGAATCTTCATAGCACTCAAAATCTCCAAGTAATTCCAGTTCCGTACGCCAAGGTTTGAAGAGTTGTAAAAGTGCTAAATAGTAAAATTCTCTTTTATCAGGAGTGTCTCAGCTCAGTTTTCTATGATTAATGAGATTTCCTTTAGTACGTTTCACCAAACATCCTTCTGAACCAATCACTGCATATTTTCCTTCATTTATATTCTCTGTGGTATTTCTCTTAAAACTGTAATATTGCAGTACTTCATAGAGACATATGTCAAGATGAGGACTTCTATTTGGATAGTATGTATCCAACATGTTTGTTTTTACTATATCTGTGTTTTCCGGTTCATTTAATGCTAAATATTCACTTTCCTGTATAGATTTAAGTACTCGATTTCACATTGCAGCATGACCTAGACTAACCCAAAAAATTCCTCTTGACTTTGAATATAAACTTGCAGACGATAACCGATCCGAACATTCATACGATCCAATTTCTCGATGTGATAGTATCTTCAAACTAAAGCTGTACAATTTCTTACTGAGACTCTTCTCATGGGAAATTTCTTCCCACATTTCTTTCAACTCCGTCTTTTCTGATTTTGTTATGTATGATGTTACAAACTGAGCCACAGCAATGGAATTATCCTCAACATACTGGATATCCATATTAGCATTCCACAGTGACAGAATAACTGGATTTTAATCATTTATATACTTTGATTCTTCACTTCTTCTCAAATTGTACGTATTTTTGGGAGATTTTCTAGTGATGGTATGTCTCACTGCTGACATGAAACTGTTCACTCTTCCTTTGGATATTGCTGGACGTGGAAATACGAAACAACGTTTGGTATAAAACTTTTCCTTCGACTTGTATTTCCGTCTACAGTATTTCCCACATCGATGACTTTGGAATCGTAACACTTGTTGCCTTAAGGTATTTTCTTCTGTTCTTTTAGGTATAGCACATGTAACATAATCTTCAATAAAAGATAAAACAGTGTCATCCGAATCCGTTCCAAATTTGGGTGCATACTTGATCCATAGAAGCATATGTATATGAGGAGCACCTCTAGCTTGATACTCCTTTCTCCAAAAGAAATCAATAACTTCTCCAAGAGGAGGATTCTTTTTGTTGCAGATAAAATACATCATAGCTTCAAACCTATGATTGAAATATCTGCATACATTTACAGGATCCAAAGAACATAATTCTCCAGGAGTCTTGAATTCAATATTTTTAATGTTTGAATTTGCTTCTCGAAGAAATTGAAGTAAATCATCCCATGCATATTCAGCACAGCTTAGTGTAACAAACCACGTTGGAGGTCCTAAATTCCTTAGCATGCATTTAAGTTCTCCATGACGACGATACCAATACTCATTAGTGCCACGCTGACATGCCATCAAATTAATCAGTTGAGATTCCAAATGATCATCTCCCTTATGTACTTTTTCCATAAATTCCTTTGCAGAAACATTTAGAAGATGTACTCCTGTTTTTAATATATGGTTGACTGCATATGAAAGTCCAGACAAGTCACTCTCAAACAAAAGATGAAATATATGTGGGATACATTGTTGAAATCTAGGATCTTCTGCATACAATCTTGTTGTCCGATAGTCTGATGCAGGAATCTGTATTGATCGTTCGTCATGTCATCTACCTTTTCCAGTTTTTTGAACAGCTGGGGAAAACAACGAGCTTCCAAACTCTTTTCCCAAACACTCAAGGGATTTCCCTTCGCTTTCTTCATTTGGAATAATTCAATAGTATTCCCCATCACTTCTTTAGAATGTAAAGGATGTACACTATAATGTTCATACATTTCTTCACTTTTGGATATGTCCACTTTCTCAATTTGACCACTTGACATTTCACTATCATCCCCTAAAAGTATTTCTTCTTCTTCTACATACACATTTTTGTAGTATTTATTATTCTTTATAAGATACAATGTTGCCTTTTGCACTTTTCTGATATCCACTAATTCCTGCCAGATTTTCTTACTCTTCGTAGGAACACCATTCACAAGAATAATTAAGGGTTTACTTTCTTCTTTATCTACACCAATAGTTTCAATATTTTTCTTTAAATCTAGAGGTAAATATACAACTCTTCCTTTTAATCCTCTCTGTAAATCTGTGGGAGGCAATTTACCTGTTTTAGGCTCCATACGAACAATAGCCTGAAACGGGAGCACAGATTGAATTATAATACACTCATACGTGTTTAAATCCATCAGTTCTTGAGGAATAGGTACCAACTCCAGATCATTATGGACAGCTCTTCCTGGCATTTTATTATCCTCTAATTTGTTATAACAATATTTACAAATACGTTGATTAGTACCCACATCAAAACAATCCTCTACCAACAAATAAGTTGCAAATTCCTTCCACTTATCATTATTTTCTTTTTCACTTTTTAAATACAGATCAACAGTCCTAGTCTGAATCTTATAGTGAGTTCGTCGACAACAAATAAAAGTATAATTTGGCCTTTCACATGAAATTACCTTAAACTTTGTAATTTCTTCTTCAAATTTCTCTGTACTAATCTTTTCCACGTTTTCTTCAACGCCTACTTCTATCAATGTCTCACTTTGTCTACTCTCATCTTCAGAACCAAAGTAACGAAACTCTATTTCATCACAATTTTTTTTTACATCTGATACAGAGCCATGCACAAGAGCACTGTTTAATTCATTTAAAAATATTGCTGGACTTTTTGCGTAATACAATCTTCTGACTAACTTCCGCATTTGAGAATGATGTACTGCTAACATTCTAAAATGATGAAAAACACTTTGACATGCATTTCTAGAAAGACAAGCCAGAGAATGACCTTGCAAACCAGTAGTTTTTTATCGCTCTGCAAGGATCTAGTCCTTGCAACATCTTAGGTGCCGATCACGATCCGGTAAAAAATGTCCCCGTACGACTCGTATCGGGTCTTTTTACCGTACGAATCGTACAAGTGCCGTACGAACTGGCAATCACGATTCGCATGGTAAAAAGTCCATACGACCCGCACTGGGAATCATTCCCCACACGTCCTCGGGTCGGAAAATGTGTCCGACACGTCCTCGGACGATTTACCTTACAAACGTGAAAAGCCAAGTCCGACCGAGGAATCACGATCCATCCCGTGCGTCCGAGCTGACAACCGTATGGAAAAAACACCGTCCGCACCGAACTCCTATAGCAACCATGGAGACGTGCCCGCATACGCGCCCAACACTCCCCCCAGCCCCCGTACGTCCGACACGTACCCCCCGTGTATGTATACCCCCACCCGTCTAGGTACACCCCAGTACGTTCCAGTCGTATCCCCACCCCAGTACGTGTCATACCCCCGTGTACCTACACCCCAGTACGTGTCGAACCCCCGTGTACCTACACCCCAGTACGTTCCAGTCGTACCCCCACCCCAGTACGTGTCGAACCCCCGTGTACCTACACCCCAGTACGTTCCAGTCGTACCCCCACCCCAGTACGTGTCGAACCCCCGTGTACCTACACCCCAGTACCTTCCAGTCGTACCCCCACCCCAGTACGTGTCGTACCACCGTGTACCAACACCCCAGTACGTTCCAGTCGTACCCCCACCCCAGTATGTGTCGAACCCCTGTGTACCTACACCCCAGTACCTTCCAGTCGTACCCCCACCCCAGTACGTGTCGAACCCCCGTGTACCTACACCCCAGTACCTTCCAGTCGTACCCCCACCCCAGTACGTGTCGTACCACCGTGTACCAACACCCCAGTACGTTCCAGTCGTACCCCCACCCCAGTACGTGTCGAACCCCCGTGTACCTACACCCCAGTACGTTCCAGTCGTACCCCCACCCCAGTACGTGTCGAACCCCCGTGTACCTACACCCCAGTACCTTCCAGTCGTACCCCCACCCCAGTACGTGTCGTACCACCGTGTACCTACACCCCAGTACCTTCCAGTCGTACCCCCACCCCAGTACGTGTCGAACCCCCGTGTACCAACACCCCAGTACGTTCCAGTCGTACCCCCACCCCAGTACGTGTCGAACCCCCGTGTACCTACACCCCAGTACGTTCCAGTCGTACCCCCACCCCAGTACGTGTCGAACCCCCGTGTACCTACACCCCAGTACCTTCCAGTCGTACCCCCACCCCAGTACGTGTCGTACCACCGTGTACCTACACCCCAGTACCTTCCAGTCGTACCCCCACCCCAGTACGTGTCGAACCCCCGTGTACCAACACCCCAGTACGTTCCAGTCGTACCCCCACCCCAGTACGTGTCGATCCCCCGTGTACCTACACCCCAGTACCTTCCAGTCGTACCCCCACCCCAGTACGTGTCGTACCACCGTGTACCAACACCCCAGTACGTTCCAGTCGTACCCCCACCCCAGTATGTGTCGAACCCCCGTGTACCTACACCCCAGTACGTTCCAGTCGTACCCCCACCCCAGTACGTGTCGAACCCCCGTGTACCTACACCCCAGTACCTTCCAGTCGTACCCCCACCCCAGTACGTGTCGTACCACCGTGTACCTACACCCCAGTACCTTCCAGTCGTACCCCCACCCCAGTACGTGTCGAACCCCCGTGTACCAACACCCCAGTACGTTCCAGTCGTACCCCCACCCCAGTACGTGTCGAACCCCCGTGTACCTACACCCCAGTACGTTCCAGTCGTACCCCCACCCCAGTACGTGTCGAACCCCCGTGTACCTACACCCCAGTACGTTCCGGTCCTACCCCCAACACAACCTCCTAAGTACGGAGCGCACCCCAGGCCCCAACATCACAACCGCATGTACGAGTCGTACCAACCCACACACAAGGACAGCACCGTACAACCAAATGGCCCATCTACACACCGTACACACGCTCAAAACGCACGTACACAACCAGGACTAAACAAAACAACACAAGAAGACACCATTCGAATGGCACAAAGCCACTAAACATGGCCAACAAACACTACAAATACACCTTCACTGACCTGCAACTGCCAAAGACAAACAGAGGCCCAAAACACCACCACTACTTATAACACACCCACCCAAAATTCAAACACTGCCACACCCACCCATGGACCAATAAAAAGGGCCCACACACACAAACCATGAGCCTTTGCAACAGACTCACTGCTGCCAGACACCACAGAACCATACAACAAGCTACACCACACCTTACACTTGCACTCCTTCACACAACCACACTCACAAACACCCCCTCATCACATTCACACACACACACAACCATCCACACCCCCCCCAACATCCACACACCCCCCCCACCATCCCCACCCACACCCCTCACCATGCCCACTACCAAGAATCCAAAGTTCAGTAACCGAGAGTTGGAGGTCCTTGTTGATCAAATCCTCAGAGTCGAGCCACAGATCTTTGGAACATTGGTCAGAAACACCAGCCAGGCAGCAAAAACAGCCATGTGGCAGACCATCGTCGATGCTGTGAATGCTGTTGCGGACACCAGGAGGACCAGGCAGGAATGCCAGAACAGGTGGTACGATCTGCGGAGGAGGGTCAGAGCCAAGAGGCAGGAGGAACACGACCAGGCCAACGCCACCGGAGGAGGGCCCTCCCGCAGACCCGTACAGTACCATCCCTGGGAGGAGAGGGTGATGGCCATACTGCCGGTGGAGGCAGTCGAAGGATTAGAAGGACTCCGAGACCCGGGTGAGTACACAAATAACGCACCTCACATGGGGGGAACGGCATCCACAACCAAAATCACTAACAGGCACGCAACCACCACAAGCCATCGCATTACTCAACCACACTCCATGAGCACGCACATGCCACTGCTGCCACCATGCCCCATGCACCCAGCTGGACAATGGCAAGTCACAGAAGACAACAACACATGACACGGTAACCCGGATGGCGGGAGGCTGGGCCCCAAAAATCACATAGTGCAACTCCGAAGCAGACAACAATGCACTCTGCCCATATGGCCTAGGTCACAGCCAGACAAACAGTGTGTCCCAACACAGGAATGACTTGCCAGCAAATGGCGGACGCCTTGCATCAACACATGGGGGTGAAGGCACTGTTTTGCACATGACAGCAGCTAATGAATAGCCAACATTGTGAAAGAGTGGCAGCACACACCACCACAGCAGCAGCGCACAGACACACATCACACCCAATGGGTGCCTGGAGATCAGAAACAAACTCACATCAACAAGCCAAGGGCCACAACCTGTGCACGAGCACAATGACAGCTACCTGCATCACATAAGTGTGTGGAACAAATCCATGTGCACATGTACAGTGCTACACGGAAGGCGCCAATGCATGGCTCGCAACACCTGCCCACTCCACTACAGTCACACTTGACGCAGCAAGTAAGACTGTGCCACACATAGTTAAAGGGGCCAAAGTGGTGCCCAAGGGACACACCCATGCACAAGTGCACTGTGAGTGGAATGCAAGACAGATCCTAATTCCAAGAGGAAATGTGCCAACTTATGAAATGATGAAACATGGATGTTGCATGGACCAAAATTAACATTGTCTCTCTCACACACAGGTCAACGTCGTGGTGCACCCCCCAACACTGGGGGGGAACACTCACAGGACCCGGATCTGCAGGAGCCCGATCCCACCGGCAGCGACCACTCTCACCACTCTGTGGACGACCCCGACCGACCTGGCCCCTCTGGTGTCCAACCGCCTGCAGCACCTGCGTCAGGTACAACTGTGCCAACCACCACCCCCACTCCTGCCACATCCCAGGAGACACCCAGGATCCCTGCCCCAACACCACAATGCAGCCAGGCTGGCCAGGAGGGACACGGTGTCCCGGGCACCCAGGAGGAGGCAGGCGACAACGCCAATGCCACCCCTCAGGGGTCCCGGAGACCCGATGTGCCCGCAAGGGCAGACCAGGCGCAAGTGGGCAGGGGTGGTGGGAGTGGAGGACGGCGGAGGCACGAGCCTGACCAGTTGGCTGGGGATCCGGTATTTTCCCATGTCCGTAACATCCTGGACTCATACCGGCAGGACACCACGGGCATGGCCCAGGTTGTGTCCACCCTCAATGAGATCAAGGGGAGCCTCGATGAGATAAAGACCCAGCAGGCCCAGCAACATGCGGAGCTACATGCCTATCTACTGGTACACCAACGGAGGATGGAGGACAGACAGGCTGAGCAAGTGACGGCATTCCAGGGGATTCACGCTACACTCCGTCGGTTGGCCGACAACATGGCCGACCCTCCCTGTGCCAGAAGGCGGAGAACATCACCACCCACAGGGAGGGATCAGGAGGAGGAGGAGGAGGAAACATCCGACGGAGCATCCCAGATGTCGTCACGGCCTGCTGGTGAGGTTCCCCGCAGGAGGCCGGGTCGTCCACAGAAAGGACCGTGAGGGTCGGCGCAACATCACCATCTCCCAGGACACCTGGCCCACTGGAGCAACAGCATCACAGCATCAAGAGACATTCTCTGCCACATGGCCCTGCTGGTCACTGGCTGACCAATGTTGACAAAGACTGTGGCATGGACTCTGAGGACATCCAATGGCAAGGACACCAACTCCCCTACTGAACTTTGGATTCAAACTTCCCGGAAAGACACTCACTTTGTTCCCCCCCCCCCCATAATAAATCACACTATGAAGAGTAGATGCCTGCTGGTAGCATTATTACCTAACATGTGTCTTGTAAAGTCAAAACATGCCTGAGTCATCTTTTGTCTTCAACCACCCACACCCTGGGGCCTGAGTCTGGCACAGGACACATGGGTCACAGTGTATTAGGCAAGACAGACATGGAGCACCATACACACCCGTGATGGGCCCAACCAGCTGAGGGGGTTACCGAACAACCGTGCTGACAGACACATTGAGTACAGCAACAGTCATGCGCAGAGGTCAGGGATCCAGTCCAGTGTCCTGGGGGGCACCCAGGTATGTGTAGACAGGTGGCAGAAACATGTCCTGCAAGCTTGAGTCCGGTGGATGCAGAGAATGGGGGCCTGGCCAACGTTGGATGCATGGGGATGGCACATGTCACAATACCCACACAGTCATGGACATCATGCCCAATACACAGTCTCAGCCCACACACACAGCTTGCATATTGCCACTCGACACATTGACACATAGCCACAATCAGGGAATACCATGCCAGACAAGCAGGATGCACCATGGCAACACACCAGCATTGACTGAGAAGAGGCACCTTGGAGGCATAGGGACACCTTTATTAGTCATGTATTCTGGATTGCAGAGGCAACTCGAAGTACACATGAACACATCATGTGGAGTAACATGTGGGTCCAACACTGGCACCCCCCTTCAGCAGCACACATGCGTGTTCGCCATGGAACTGGCACACAAGCGTCGGCTAACAGCTAAATACCCACCGCAGCACACGGAGAGCCTGCCATACACCATAGATCCGCGGATGTCGAAGTCCCACACCATGTCAAGCCAATGGTAACCGAATGTGTCCGAGGGCAGTGTCACACACATTGATGCCATCATCACAATCCCCTATCCCATCACTGATGACTGTCAACCAGGCAGACCATCTATTCAGGTGTACACAGCTGCATGTCGTGTCCCATGGGGATGCGACATGGCTGCAGAGGAACCAAACACCGACAGGGGCAGTGTGCACACATCGTGAACAACTGCCACACCCAATACACCCCAGATGCATCCCTTACCCCATGGAGACTTCCAAACGTGTCCGTGCCTGTAACGCTGAGTCAGCACACGATGTCATGTCCATGAGGAATAGCAGTGCCACAACAATGCAACCAGCACACGGCATGCGCAGGTACCTGGGGAAGAGAAACACACAAGAAGTCAGCCTCAAAAAGCACAGGCACTTGCATGTGCATTTACTCGACACATGTATGGATGACAACATGCTAGGTCACAATTATGACTGCGGAAGTACAACCATCACTGGCACCATCACTCCAGTGACACACCCACACACACCTCTGACTCACGTGCCATACATGCAGGTGGAGACACACATCACAACGCATGCCACACGGGGACCAATGCGTGCACACTCAGACACTGGTACTCACCACTATGCAAAGAAGTCGCGTATGAGCCGAGTCCGGATGTCCTCTTGCGGCTCCACATCCTCCACATCACTAGCCCCATTGCCAAGCCCTTCGTCCTCCACGGGTGGATGGTCCTCGTCATGTTGATTCAGGATGAGTGGCACTGCTCTTTCAACTGCCATGTTGTGCAGCATGCAGCAGACCATGAAGATCTTGCAGACCTTCGCCGGGGCATATGGGAGTGCGCCGCCGGTCTTGTGGAGGCACCTGAATCGGCTCTTCAGCATGCCAAACGTCCTCTCTATCACTCGCCTTGTCCGGCCATGGGCGGTGTTGTAGCGGAGCTGGGCCGGCGTGATGGGGTTGCGGAGAGGTGTGAGCAGCCAAGGCATGTTGGGATAGCCAGCGTCCCCTACATGGAAAGCACATGGTCATCGTTAGAAGTGGTGAAGCGGTCGTGCTGGTAGGCTATACTGAATACAGGACAGACAGACTGTACCCACCAACAACACATGCCCGTTCGTTGCGCAGCTGCATCATCAGGACTTGGCTTGGCAGTTCGGGCTGGACTGTTCCCATGAGGCACAGGGTCAAGACTGATTTGCATATGGCTGGTTTCAAACTGGAATGGCATGGTGAGCAAAAAAACGATGGATTTAGGCCCAGATCTCTGTACTGGGGTGAATGTATGACATTGTTCTGCATTCTGTCCATCAATTGTTGTTTTTGCATTTGTCACCCCGAGTGGTGTGGAGACGTGAGTCCCGTGCTCTCCATGCCTCTGGAATCAAGCTATCAGGCTGAAGAGGGGTGAAACCCCGAAACCGGTCCTAGGATGCTTGTTTCCAGTCCAGGGAGGACTTGGCTTGGCAGTTCGGGCTGGACTGTTCCCATGAGGCACAGGGTCAAGACTGATTTGCATATGGCTGGGTTCAAACTGGAATGGCATGGTGAGCAAAAAAACGATGGATTTAGGCCCAGATCTCTGTACTGGGGTGAATGTATGACATTGTTCTGCATTCTGTCCATCAATTGTTGTTTTTGCATCATCATATCAGGCATCCCGCTACGCCTCATGATGTAGGCATCGTGTGCTGATCCTGGAAAACGAGCACATACATGTGAAATCACCATGTTGGACAGACACACCACAAGGGCATTGATGGAGTGGTAGTGCTTCCGATTGCGGTACGCCACCTCCCGTGCGTGTGGTGGTACCAAAGCTGCATGTGTCCCATCTATGGACCCAATGACATGGGGCATCCCTCCCAGGGCATAGAATCCACGCTTGACCTCAGTCATCTGTTCAGGGGTTGGGAACTTGATGAAGTCATCCAGGTGAATCAACATGGCCTCTAAGAAATCATGCAGCACACCACTGAACGTGCTCTGGGACATGCCACCAACATGAGCTATGGTATTTTGAAAGGTACCCGTGGCAAGAAAATGTAGGGCAGCCATTACCTTCAGCTGGGGTGTCAGTGCCGTGGGATACCTGTGCTGCGGTTGCAGGTGTGGTGCCAGTCTCGCCGTCAACTCCAGAATCAACGGTTGGGTGAAGCGGTAGAGCCGGATGCTGTCATTCTCCTGCATGGCAGCCAAGTCTGGAATTCCTCGGGCAAGAGGCGGCGCTCTGCAGTAATTTGGAAGTGACAAGGAAGAGTGAGTGCACTACGACAACAACTCATGTGTACTGAGCACATGTCAATCTGGCAATACACACATGCTACATAGGGAGTCAGGTATGTGCTACATGGCCAGGACACGTATGGATGCAAGGTGACACTCCTTCAAAGACCCAGCTACACACGGAGATTGAGAACCTCCCCATGCCACGCCATGGGAATAGCTGTGTCCCAGTGCAAGTGAACAGCCAGACGCAACACAGGAGTGACATACGCCCACACATCAGCAGCAGTAGGATGCCGATTGCAGAGATTGGTAGCGGAACACTGGAGCCACAGGTCACATGACATTACACTAGGCCAGCCCACACACCTTGCCATGAAGGTGCACATGTCATGACTCACCACACATACCTTGTGAGGATCCTGACATGTCCTTGTCACGCTACTCCGTGTCCCATGCATACATGTGCACCTCACATCCGATACCACATGTGGCATGGTGTGCGGAACAGTGTGCAATGACAATCTACACACAGACACATGTTGGTTGCTGCAACGGCTGCAGCTTTTGAGGGTGCTCCAACATCAACCTGATGGGAAGCCCCCACACATACATGACATAGTCACATTGTGCACCGTGGGTAGTGACAAGTCAGGTGTCATAACCCCTGTACCGGGCATCAGGGGACACTTCCGTGTGTTGGTGTCCGTGCCATGCCAGTGACGCACACCCCAAGTGCGCAGTACGACATGCACACATGTCAAAGGAGTCAAGGGCATGCCTGGCACACATCGCACCATCACACAGTACATCTGTACACATCTCATCATACATCTGGTGCCTTCTCGACTCAGGAGTAATGTTCCACATCACAGGCCTTCACACCTGTGCCCCACACATGTAGTGATGCACAGACGATGCCTCAATGTCAATTAATGGACAAGTATGCCCATCCATGGACAAGTATGTCCGCCCTATCCCTACCTGTTTGCCGCCTGTCACCACTGTGATGTGTGAATACCGCTGTACTGCTGCAAAGAGGGCCTGTGTACGTTCCCATATCACTATGGGAGTGCTGCCGTATGTGTACCCATCGTGATGGCGAGCGTACAGGCATGTGTGCGGCCCGTACCACTACGAGTACGCATACGCGAGGCCACACATACTGATAGGGCGCGTACAGGCGTGTGTACGCTCCCTATCAGTATGTGTGGTTCGCGTATGCGTACTCGTAGTGATAGGGAGCATACAGGCGTGTGTACGCTCCCTATCAGTATGTGTGGTTCGCGTATGCGTACTCGTTGTGATAGGGAGCGTACAGGCGTGTGTACGGCCCGTACCACTACGAGTACGCATACGCGAGGCCACACATACTGATAGGGCGCGTACAGGCGTGTGTACGCTCCCTATCAGTATGTGTGGTTCGCGTATGCGTACTCGTAGTGATAGGGAGCATACAGGCGTGTGTACGCTCCCTATCAGTATGTGTGGTTCGCGTATGCGTACTCGTTGTGATAGGGAGCGTACAGGCGTGTGTACGGCCCGTACCACTACGAGTACGCATACGCGAGGAGATCCATAGTGATAGTGAGCGTACATGCGTGTGTACGGGCCGTACCACTACGAGTACGCATACGCGAGGAGATCCATAGTGATAGTGAGCGTACATGCGTGTGTACGGGCCATACCACTACGAGTACGCATACGCGAGGAGATCCATAGTGATAGTGAGCGTACATGCGTGTATACGGCCCGTACCACTACGAGTACGCATACGCGAGGAGATCCATAGTGATAGTGAGCGTACATGCGTGTGTACGGGCCGTACCACTACGAGTACGCATACGCGAGGAGATCCATAGTGATAGTGAGCGTACATGCGTGTGTACGGGCCGTACCACTACGAGTACGCATACGCGAGGAGATCCATAGTGATAGTGAGCGTACAGGGGTGTGTACGGCCCGTACCACGACGAGTACGCATACGCGAGGAGATCCATAGTGATAGTGAGCGTACAGGGGTGTGTACGGCCCGTACCACGACGAGTACGAATACGCGAGGAGACCCATAATGATAGTGAACGTAGGCACGCGTGTAGGGGCCGTTGCAATGCATTTGGGGTGCCCTTGGGCCCCGAAACGCACCGTACCTGTGTGTGACGCTGAAAATTACATAGGGGACAAGTATTAAGGCCTACATGCATGCTGGTTGTCATGGAGACCAAGTTCAAATTTCGAAATTGTTCTGGAAGGTGCACAGCAGAAGTCAGTTGGAATTCTTCTACTTTGTTGCAATGTGTTTGTGGGGCTGACATCATGCAGGAGAATGAAACCGATAGAGAACCCACAGACTGCTAGGTTTGAAGGGATTGGAGGAACCATAGGATGCAAATGTGAGTGACCAATCACTCTGTACCCCTGTGCATGAGATGGGCCAGCAAGGCAGATATAAGGCAGCCAGGTCCCATGAGGGAGCACTTGCCTGCACATCTCTGTATTCCACGACCCAGCTGCTGCTACTGATTCCCTGGAACCATGTCAAGGGCTGTGGAGAGGTCACAGCCATTCACCCTGGAGGAGAACATGGCTTTGGTGGATGTGATCCTCCCACAGTACCCCATGCTGTATGGGCGACCAGGTTATCAGGTGAGTGCAGTGTCCACTGGCACAGACTGTGCCCCTTGTTCGTGACTGTGACTTCTGCCATTGTGTCCAGGTGTGACCCACATGCTATGTACTGTAGGGGGTCCCAGGGGTGGGAATGCCTGATGTCTCCCAGCAGTGCCCTGAGACAGGAGGGGTGTGTGCAGAGTCCTCCCAGCAGTGCCCTGAGACAGGAGGGGTGGGGGCCTATTACTCCCAGCAGTGCCCTGAGACAGGAGGGGTGGGGGCCTATCACTCCCAGCAGTGCCCTGAGACAGGAGGGGTGTGTGCAGAGTCCTCCCAGCAGTGCCCTGAGACAGGAGGGGTGGGGGCCTATTACTCCCAGCAGTGCCCTGAGACAGGAGGGGTGGGGGCCTATCACTCCCAGCAGTGCCCTGAGACAGGAGGGGTGTGTGCAGAGTCCTCCCAGCAGTGCCCTGAGACAGGAGGGGTGGGGGCCTATTACTCCCAGCAGTGCCCTGAGACAGGAGGGGTGGGGGCCTATTACTCCCAGCAGTGCCCAGAGACAGGAGGGGTGGGGGCCTATCACTCCCAGCAGTGCCCTGAGACAGGAGGGGTGTGTGCAGAGTCCTCCCAGCAGTGCCCTGAGACAGGAGGGGTGGGGGCCTATTACTCCCAGCAGTGCCCTGAGACAGGAGGGGTGGGGGCCTATTACTCCCAGCAGTGCCCTGAGACAGGAGGGGTGGGGGCCTATTACTCCCAGCAGTGCCCAGAGACAGGAGGGGTGGGGGCCTATCACTCCCAGCAGTGCCCTGAGACAGGAGGGGTGGGGGCCTATCACTCCCAGCAGTGCCCTGAGACAGGAGGGGTGGGGGCCTATTACTCCCAGCAGTGCCCTGAGACAGGAGGGGTGGGGGCCTATTACTCCCAGCAGTGCCCAGAGACAGGAGGGGTGGGGGCCTATCACTCCCAGCAGTGCCCTGAGACAGGAGGGGTGGGGGCCTATCACTCCCAGCAGTGCCCTGAGACAGGAGGGGTGGGGGCCTATTACTCCCAGCAGTGCCCTGAGACAGGAGGGGTGGGGGCCTATCACTCCCAGCAGTGCCCTGAGACAGGAGGGGTGTGTGCAGAGTCCTCCCAGCAGTGCCCTGAGACAGGAGGGGTGGGGGCCTATTACTCCCAGCAGTGCCCTGAGACAGGAGGGGTGGGGGCCTATTACTCCCAGCAGTGCCCAGAGACCGGAGGGGTGGGTGTGATGCACAGTGTGAGCCTGGATCATTGATTGTGTAGTTGCCCTCATTCCACCTGTGTCCTTTCAATGGCACGTACTGCTTTTGGCCTTCCCCCACAGGATCATGTCCCTATGACAGAGGTGCAATGCGTTGGATGCATACTAGGCCTTGTTGTAAACAGTGAATGTGTTCTAATCTGTGTCCCTGTGACATGTGCCAGGTGTAGTGATGTAGTGTCACTTGTCCATCCTCACAGGTAGACGCCTCTGCCAAGGAGAAGATATGGCTGGATGCCGTCAGCGCCGTGAGGAGTGCGGATGGCCGGAAGCGGCGCCTGCCCCAGGTGAGGAAACGCTGGCAGGATATCCGGTGCTGGACGCGGAGGATCGCACGGCTCCTGCTGGGGGACTCACCTGAGAGCCACAAGAACCGCGGGCGCCGCCGCCTCTCCCACATCCAGAAACGTGTGCTGGCGGTGGTCTTTCCTGACTTGGACAGGCGTCTACAGGAGATGCAGCAGCCGGAAAGGGGTAGGTACATGTGTGTGTTTGTTGTGTTTCACCAGCATTTGTATGTGCACTGTTCCATGGATACACTTCCAGGGTTTATGGTGCTGTGCAGATCCTATTCCCCACAGTATTGCAGTGCTCTCCTGCCTCCCTTCCCCTCCTTGCAATGTGTTCCCTGGTCTGTGTGTAGTCACTCCATCACAAGGTTATGTTGCCTGGCACCTTCTCCTAGTGTACAATGCCTGCAGCATCATGTGTGAGGGTGGTGTGTTACTGGTTGTGTGACCTTGCCTGTGCCCTGTCCAGTTCTGGTCCTGTGGGTCCCATGTCAGTTGGAACTAATGCTGTGTCCAGACATGGGAGTTAATCTCTCGAGTGGCAGGCCTTCCAGCAGGCATGTCCCATGTGGTGGCCTGTGGCATGATGTGCATGATTGTGCGTTGGGCCTAGTGCAGGGTTGTTAGTGTGTGTCGCTGTCATTCCCATTCAGGAGCATGGAGTTGTGTGCCCACTACTGTCCCCAGGGGCATCTTTTCCTAGGTATCATGTGTGTAATCCGAATATGTCGACAATCTCTGTGTCTACAGCATAGGTTGTGCTCTGTGCCATTGTCCCCTGGCACCATGTTTATTGACGTGAGATGTATTACAAGTGTCCACTGTCCAGCCTGACCTGATTTTCCAATGAGATACTCACGGTGGCCATTGCCTTTGTGTCTTGTTGCAATCATCTGATGCTGCCCATTTGTACATGATATTTTGCACTGCCGCACCTTGGGTAGTTTGTGTGCAATATAGAAGTTTAGCATCCCATGTGTATTTCACCCACACTAAGAGATGTACGTGCTTCCTGTGTCTACATGGATTTGTCTCATGTAGGGGGTGGGTGGTGCGGGCATGTCCGACATGTCAAGACCTGATAACTCCTTGCTAGGACTGCCCAGTGTGTGATGTTTTCCCGGACATACACTCAAGGTGCAGTGTGCCAGTCAGGGTGGCCATGTTCTCAGTATTACCTATGCTGCATGTGCCTCGAGTTCCTGGATTTTGTCCTTGCTCATCCCAATTTCCTGCCACGCTGTGTGGTGCAGATGCAGTGCTGGATTGTCCCCAGGGCCATGCTCCTCAGTCAAAAGTTCCATGTCATCTCATTTGCTATTGTGTGATGCTCTCCATGGATTTTCTATGGCATGGTGGGTCAAAAAACTGTGTCTTGCATGCCCTACACATGTACCTTGTTTAGTAGTTGTAACTCTTCTTTTGTTTCAGGCTATGCACTGTTACCTAAGTAGATTGGACTCATGTGACATATGTATACAGGTGTATGATTAATTTCTGTCTCTTCACCCTGCCCACAGCATCGTCGGGGGACACGGAGGGAGACATGGACACAGACGGCGCGGTGGGACCGAGCAGCAGTGCCAGCGGTGACATCAGTGCTGGCATTTCGAGTGGGACAGAGGCGGTGGAGAGTGACCCCGGGGACCTGGCACAACAGACTATGAAGCTGACGGGTCCGAGGGTGATCACTCCGAGTGGGCGGAGGCTGCACCACCATCTGACAGCAGCCCTACATCTGGCACCGCCCCCTCCATTGGCATCAGCCGCCTCCCACGTGCTCGTGTCCCTTCCAAGCGTGCCCGGTCCCCACATGTCTCCTTCCTGCCAGGCACCGCACCCCCTGCCACTGTCTCCACTGCTGCCGCCAATGCTGAGTCTGTGGACATCCAGCGGCAGCTGCAGGTTGGTCAGGCTGCGATCCTTAATGTCCTCCATGCCCACGGCCAAACCCTCACCAACATCGAGGCTTACTTGGAGGGCATTCATTCATCGCAGGCTGACCAACGCAACTTGCTGAGGTCCATAGACTCGACACTGACTGCAGCAGTGGGTCTCCTGCAGCGCGACCTCCCCCCACCTACCCCTGCCCCAGCCACACTTCCCACTCCCATGCCTGTCCCACGTACACCCAGACGTCGGCATGCACCCACATCACGAGACACAGGCACCACACCAGCAGGGAAGGCCCACCGCACTCCTCCTGACACGCACACACAGGGTGAGGTAGGCACACCCACTGGGTCGGGGGGCAAACGTGTGACATGCAGCCATAGTGGGAGTCCGCATTCCACCCAGTCCACTCCCTCCAAATCCCCTCCCCTCAGCTCTCCTGGCCACATCTCCCCCAAGGACTCCTTCATGGCCGCTCTGTCCCTGAGCCCCACAGTGACACCACCACGCAAGCGGTCAAGGAAGTCCTCGGTCAGGGTGGTTGATTCTCCCCCCCTGTCTACACCCTCCCCCGGTGGCGCTGCGACCCATCCCTCTGACCCCCCCCCCTCCTTGTGGCCTGTGGATCCTTCGGGTGCAGGGGAATCCCTGGAGGACCTTGCAAAGGTGTGTAGTGCCATCCTGGCCTCCGCCTTTGGCCCTGCCCCACCCCCTGTGGTGGAGTCCTCCATCCCTGCACCCACAACGCCTCCCCTTTGCCCTGATGTCCCTGCGGTGCCTGTTGCTTCCCCCCCCCATGATGCCCTCACCCCTGTGGAAGACGATGGCATGTAAATGTGCAGGCAAGGTAGGGGACACGCATCCCACTGTGTCCCCCATCCAGCTGAGACTCATTGACTGCCCTATGGGCTTTGTGAAAAGTGAACTGCCTGCGATCCACGGACATTGTGCTCATGCTGAATAAAGCTTGATTTTCTTTTCATTATTACACTACTGCTATGCTGGTATTGGTGTTGGTGGGGCAGCTACATGGTTTTGGGTGGTGGTTATGTGTTGGGTGTGTGGGATATGTAGTAGTGTGCTGCTCATTGGGGGGACCCTGGGATCTGTGTGCCATCACAAGGTGTTAGCTACGTTTCTTTGTTCATGTAAGCAGTTACTGCATGGTGCTATTGTCCCAGGGTGTATTCCTTCCTCTGTGTACCCTGATATCTTCCCTGCAGGGTGTTCCCAATGTTCCGCGCAGGGCTGTGTCTACATGAGCCGTGTGTGTGACGGAGCCCTTCTACTTTGGCCATGCATGCAGGGCCATGTCTCCACCTGCAACATTCGTGGCATCCTTGGTGATCACTGTACTTGTGTGTGGAGTCTGTTGACATGAGTTCATGGGGACATGTTCCCTTGTAGGCAGTATGCATGTGGGTACTTCCAGCCTCACACACATGTGTTGCACCCCTCCTGTCTCTGGGCACTGCTGGGAGTGTTAGGCCCCCACCCCTCCTGTCTCAGGGCACTGCTGTGAGGACTCCACACCCACCCCTCCTGTCTCAGGGCACTGCTGTGAGGACTCCACACCCACCCCTCCTGTCTCAGGGCACTGCTGGGAGGACTCCACACCCACCCCTCCTGTCTCAGGGCACTGCTGGGGGGACTCTGCACACACCCCTCCTGTCTCAGGGCACTGCTGGGAGGACTCCACACCCACCCCTCCTGTCTCAGGGCACTGCTGGGAGGACTCCACACCCACCCCTCCTGTCTCAGGGCACTGCTGGGAGGACTCCACACCCACCCCTCCTGTCTCAGGGCACTGCTGGGAGGACTCCACACCCACCCCTCCTGTCTCAGGGCACTGCTGGGAGGACTCCACACCCACCCCTCCTGTCTCAGGGCACTGCTGGGAGGACTCCACACCCACCCCTCCTGTCTCAGGGCACTGCTGGGGGGACTCTGCACACACCCCTCCTGTCTCAGGGCACTGCTGGGAGGACTCTGCACACACCCCTCCTGTCTCTGGGCACTGCTGGGAGTGATAGGCACCCACCCCTCCTGTCTCTGGGCACTGCTGGGAGGACTCTGCACACACACCTCCTATTTCTGGATATGTACGCTTGGAACATACACGGTGGGGGTACGCTCCATGCATTCGAGGTGAGGGTACGAGTCGTACTTACATTGTTGGGGTGGGGGTACGCTCCATGCATACGCGGGTGAGGGTACGAGTCGTACTTACACTGGTGGGGTGGGGGTACGCTCCATGCATACGGGGTGAGGGTACGGGTCGTACTTACACTGTTGGGGTGGGGGTACGCTCCATGCATACGCGGGTGGGGGTACGGGTCGTACTTACACTGTTGGGGTGGGGATACGCTCCATGCATACGCGGGTGAGGGTACGAGTCGTACTTACATTGTTGGGGTGGGGGTACGCTCCATGCATACGCGGGTGAGGGTACGGGTCGTACTTACACTGTTGGGGTGGGGGTACGCTCCATGCGTACGCGGGTGGGGGTTCGAGTCGTACTTACACTGTTGGGGTGGGGGTACGCTCCATGCATATGCAGGTGAGGGTACGGGTCGTACTTACACTGTTGGGGTGGGGGTGCGCTCCATACGTACGCGGGTGAGGGTACGGGTCGTACTTACACTGTTGGGGTGGGGGTGCGCTCCATACGTACGCGGGTGGGGGTTCGAGTCGTACTTACACTGGTGGGGTGGGGGTACGCTCCATGCATACGCGGGTGAGGGTACGGGTCGTACTTACACTGTTGGGGTGGGGGTACGCTCCATGCGTACGCGGGTGGGGGTTCGAGTCGTACTTACACTGTTGGGGTGGGGGTACGCTCCATGCATATGCGGGTGAGGGTACGGGTCGTACTTACACTGTTGGGGTGGGGGTGCGCTCCATACGTACGCGGGTGAGGGTACGGGTCGTACTTACACTGTTGGGGTGGGGGTGCGCTCCATACGTACGCGGGTGGGGGTTCGAGTCGTTCTTACACTGTTGGGGTGGGGGTACGCTCCATGCATACGCGGGTGGGGGTAGGGTCCGTACATATCCGTCCCCACGCTACGTGATGCTTGTGCGGCCCGTACCCAGGCCTTTGCCACGTGGGTACGATCCGTCCCGCCATTGTTGGGGTGACGTGGGTGTGGGCGTGGTACGTCTCGTTCCCACGCTCTTGAGGCGTGGGTACGGGACGTACCGGTCTGGTTGTGTTGCCGGTTCGCGTGGTGACGGACTTCCGTTGTGGCGGTCGCTGGCTTGGCTGGACACGCCCCCACCCCCTCGTAGTGACCAGGGCATGGGTGTCAGGTATGTCCGGGGCATGTGTGGTGTGTGACTTTGGTGGGGGTTTTGTGGCCTGCCCTGGTCCTGCCACCCCCACCCCCCCCCTTTCCCCCCTCCCTTAGTTGTTCTGACCTTCTGCGGCGTCTGCGTCGGAACCTGTAGAGGAGGTGGACTGCTATGAGGGCCGGGATGACACGTAGGTTCGGGTCCATGTCTGTCCGTCGCGTACTGGTCCTCCTTGTTCGCGTCGTCCTGTCGCGTACTGGTCCTCCTTGTTGGCGTCGTGCTGTCTGTCCGTCGCGTACTGGTACTCCTTGTTCGCGTCGTCCTGTCGCGTAATGGTCCTCCTTGTTCGCGGCGTCCAGTCTGTCCGTCGCGTACTGGTGGTCCTTGTTCGCGTCGTCCTGATTTCCCGGCAGTTTTTGGCAGCCGGAAAATATTCGCTGTGCGGGATGACGTCGGTGCGAATCGTGATTCCTGGTTCGTGAATGGCAGGCTGCGAGCGTCCCGACGTCAGGTCGGCCCTTTCCCGGATCGCATTGGTAGGTTTTTCTTGTTCGGTCGGGCTTTCTTACGAATCGTACGGAAATGGTGTTCCGTGCGAATCGTAATTCCCTGTTTGTAAATTTTGACGACCGGGTACGCGTCGGACGGAGAATATGCTCCGTCCGACGGTTCGTACCCGGTTTTTACCGGATCGTGATCGGCACCTTAATCTTTTGTTTAAGACTTTTTTTTACTATACTCTCGTAAGAAATTCCGTAAAATATCAATAGATTCCTGACGTATACTGCATATACTACTACAATCCCAAGTATACACTGGGACTTTAGTACGTCTCCCTAGAACTTCATCACTACCACTTCTTCTACATTTCTAGGAAACATTTTTTCTTTTTCAATTGGACAACCGTTTTTAACCTCATAAGCACGACCAGTGGTATCAATTGCATGCAATAAACTATTGGTTTGAAAATAGCTCTCTTCATTAAAAAAAGGCTCTGAACTTGAACTGTGTTTCCATTCACCCAAAAAATCACAAAAGTTAGTTCTGTTAATTACTCTCTTCCTTTTACTTTTGGCCTTCATAAAACGTATTGGCTTCTCTAATGATCGAATTCTGTTTAATACTAAAATGAATAATTTCCTTTTTAATTCAAAAGCCTTTTCAACAATAGTTTCCATCTGTTTTTTCTTTTTATAAAATGTGGATTTTCTTTGATATTTCTTCACATCTTTCAACAAATTAAAAACAACTCTATTGTAAAACATTCTCTTTCTAATTTCTTCAAACTGATTCTTTCTCCTTTTACCATACATTGATTCTTCAGAATGCATTTTTCTATTAACTTCTCCTTTTTTTTTTTTTTCTTCTTTGTTGTTGGGGCATTTTTTGTGCGTTCCACATTGTGCACACTGTTTTTAGCCTTTGAAAGTTTTTTAATAAATTATTTTGTTCTCTTACCAGAAGACTTTTTCTTTTTTCCCACATGTTGTAGTTCATCTAATTTTTGCTGTTCTGTTTTCTTCAAATAATACTCCTTTTTTTGTTGTTTCCTTCTTTCTGTTTTTTTAGTCATGGTGACTTTTTTCTAATGAGGATGAACACTAGCTATTTTGAAAAAATATATATAATATTATTAAAACAAAACTATAAAATAATGTATTGTATTATTAAACAAATATCTTCTACATAAAAAATATTTATATGCTTTGTTTAGAAATCACAACCCATTTACTGCAATACAGAGGTAGTAATTTGAAAAATGGAGGACTAAATAAGTAGTGTTGTGTTTAGAGGACTGCATGAATTCTGGATAGATGTTTGTAATATTGATGTACTACCAGGGTCATTGCAGGAGTACATAAATACTGACTGAAAGATTAGAGTACTGCAACAAAATAGAATGGTGAATTTATAAATCCCTAGGTTTTGGTACAGTGATTACATAAAGACATGGTTCTGTCAAGATGATTGTAGGAGTAGACAGTGAATGACAGGCTGATTGCGGCACTACATGAATACTACCTGGCTTATTGCAAGGGTGATTCAGTGGTTGCTAGTGGTTAGAGGCCTGCATAGATTGTGCATATTTGACTGTAGCACTGCTTATCTTAATGTCTGAGTCGCTCTACAAGTGTATGGATAGTGACTGGATATTTACACTGCTGGTAGTTGACTGCAGGGAGAGTTTATAAGTGCTTGTGTGTTGGCACAGAGATTAGATAAGGACATAGTTCTGTCAGGATGATTACAGGAGTGGACAGAGACTTGACAGTCTGATTGGGGCACCAAATGAATACTACCTGGCTTATTGCAAAGGTGAATCAGTAGTCTGCTGGGGGTTACAGGCCTGCATATATTGGGCCTATTTCACTGTAGCACTGCTTGTCTTAATACCTGAGTCGTTGTACAAGTGCATGGATAGTGACTGGATACTTACACTGATGGTAGTTGACTGCAGAGAGAGTTTATAAATGCTTGTGTGTTGGCACAGAGATTAGATAAGGACATGGTTCTGTCAGAATGATTGCAGGAGTGGACAGAGAGTGATAGGCTGATTGGGGCACTACATGAATACTACCTGGCTTATTCCAAGGGTGAATCCGTAGTCTGCTGGGGGTTAGAGGCCTGCATAGATTGTGCACATTTGACTGTAGCACTGCGTGTCTTAATGCCTGAATCATTCTACAAGTGTATGGATACTGAATGGATAGTTAGAGTGCTGGTAGTTGACAGCAGGGAGAGTTTATAAGTGCTTGCGTTTTGGCACAGAGATTAGATAAGAACATGGTTCTGTCAGCATGATTGCAGGAGTGGACAGAGACTGACAGTCTGATTGGGGCACTACATGAATAGTGAATCAGTAGTGTGCAGGGGGTTAGGGGACCGCGTAGATTGTGCATATTTACTTACATACTAACTACGAAATTAGACATTCTAGAACCACAAAATCATTTCTCATGCACTTATAAAATCACATTTTCACTACCTTTGCAGTCCTCTAATGTATCAGGTACCTCTCATTAATTCAATAAATATACATTCAAGTATATAAATACAATTTGAACAAATACATGACTCATGACATACTATCTACTTAAGAAGATAACTACTACATACCAGAAAGAATGAAATGTACTGACTTTCTTTTGAGCTACATATTGTCCATTAAATCTAGAAATATGCAACATCATCAAACTGTACCTCTCAACAGACTTAATGAAGAAGAGTAATAAAGAACACTTTTTAATGAGGATTTTTAAAACTGCACAATCTGTACAAACTAATAACAGAATCATAATTATTAACACCTTATGTGATCATCTTGCAAACAGCACAATTGTACCTCCTTTTTCCAAACTAACTATAATAATACAATATTTTCAAACTATACCAAACTATACCATAAAAAATAATCATGAGTAATAAACTACACCTTTTATGAATATTTTAGAAAATACACCTTCTTAGTACATATTTAACCACTTAATAGTAAATAAGAGCCTTCATTCAACTATACCTTTCAACACACTTACAAATCTACATATGACTGTACATACTGTTTTTTAAACAAACTTCAAGTACAATAAAAATAATCCCAATATACATCTCTGCATTTAATAATATATTTCAAACAACACAGTTTCATAAAAATGTCAAATCTTTTTTAAATAAACCTCAAAAATATGTAACTCACCTATTTAAAAAAATCTGTTGAATGCAAAATATCACACACTCAGGGGGCCCGATTCACAGAACTAACTTAAGACAAAATCCTAAACTTACTACCATTTTGGTATTTACAGAAGGCACTTACTCATATTGCTATTCACAGAAGGCACTTACTCATTTCGGTATTCACAGAAGTTAGGAGTCCTAACTTTAGGACTCCTAAATGCCTTCTGTGAATACCAAAAGTCTTAAAATTAGAATTTCTCTCAGTTTAGTAGTAGTAAAGTTAGGACTCCTGACTTTAGGACTCCGAAATGCCTTCTGTGAATACCGAAAGTCTTAAAATTAGGATTTTTCTCAGTTTAGGAGTAGTAAAGTTAGGAGTCACTTTACTACCCCTAAACTGAGAAAAATCCTAATTTTAAGACTTTCGGTATTCACAGAAGGCATTTAGGAGTCCTAAAGTTAGGAGTCCTAACTTTACTACTCCTAAACTGAGAGAAATCCTAATTTTAAGACTTTCGGTATTCACAGAAGGCATTTAGGAGTCCTAAAGTTAGGACTCCTAACTTCTGTGAATACCGAAATGAGTAAGTCCCTTCTGTGAATACCAAAATGAGTAAGTGCCTTCTGTGAATTCCAAAATGGTAATAAGTTTAGGATTTTGTCTTAAGTTAGTTCTGTGAATCGGGCCCAGGATTTTCTTTTTCACACACAGAATGTAGATCAACAGACTCTGCAAGGTTGAACCAGTATTTTCAAACTTTCCCTCATTTTTTCAACACATATAGACATAAACAACAATGGCATAATAGGTTTAGCCTGCTTGATTGTGTTGATTGACTGTTGCCAGCTATTGACGCTAGACCCAGTGACTTTACGCAGGGGGGGGCCTATGTCCGGGCAAGTCGGCAGGTATCTCCCTATTGCCAGGCTAGCCCAGGGCATGATGGAGGGTTATCCCGGAAGGCTAGGAATGCCCTGAGAACCAAGGGGGGTGATTGTAGCGCCCCCGTACTGACCATGATCCCTGAGCCAGACGAAAGCCGTATAAAAGGGATACACGAGCAAACAAGGGCGAATATAACGGAGATATCCAATCCAAAGTTAACTGAGATCCATCCTGATATCTCTTTCAGTCATTCGTTGTTCCCTGGGCTTCCTATACCTCCAGGGCAAACTGATAATACCAGGGAAAATGTAGGTACTCCAACAGGAAACAACGCTACCCTCCAACATATACACTCAGATACTCACTGCTTCAATCATGCTGTGGGGCTAAAAATCTTATCATGGAATGTGGCGGGTTTATCCTCCCTGTTGGACTCCGCCGACTGGGCGGAGTTCATAGATGAACATGATATTTGCCTATTCCAGGAAACATGGGCATTGAGGCCCTACCACCGCCTAGGGTATGTTACCTATTGGGAACCGGCAGTGAGGGCCAAACGGGGGAGGCCATCAGGAGGGCTGACCATATGGGTGCGAACGCATTTGGGCTGTGCAATCAGGAAAATCATCACTGACTCGATTGATATCATGTGCCTAGCTATGTCTTTTCGGGATAACCACGAGTTGAGTCTGATAAATATTTATTCCCGCCCAGTAAATAATGGCCAGGTTTCCAGTACTCTCTCCAGTTTAGAGAAATTTCTGAGCTCATTCACCAACTCAGACCACCAGATAATCGGTGGCGATTTTAATTGCCACTATGAACCCTTGAATGGGCTGACTACCCCAGTGTCACAGGAAGAGGATCAAGTATGGGCAATTCCCTTATGTAATTCTTATACCACGAGGGCTTGGACACCTTTGGTCCTCCAACTTACTTCGATAACCCTCACTTTTTCTCTAAGGGCATGCAACGGAAGGTTTCCGGCAGACAATCCAGGTAAATTTACCTTTGAAAGGAATGGTCAAACATCCATTATTGACTATCTAATGCTTAGCTTGGGATTGTGGTCCAGGATCCTGGATTTCCAAGTAAAGCAACGATGTGAAAGCGACCATAACCCCATTGTTGTAACTATGGAGGGCTTTAGTAACAGCCCACATCCCGGTAAAGACTTGATCCCTCCAACGGCCCTGGTTACAACCTGTGGCGCTCGAAGAGTCAGATGGGAGAAGATTGTCCAATCCCAAACGGAGCTAAGAGATATGTACAGGGAGATTTATCCCCTCTTGGAGAGGACACTGGGTGAAGCCGCTATGGGTAAGGGCTCTCTTGACCAGGCTATGATAGGATCTACACATGTAGAACTTTGCGGTATCTTGGAGACCCATTTCCATCGGGAAACCAGGAGGAAACCGGCAGCCGCGAGGGGGAATAACTCTTGGTATAACAAATCCTGTAGGGAAGCTAAGCTAGCCCTTCTATCAAAACTAAAAAAGGGAAATAAGACACCGATTAAGGAAGCAAGGGTATATTTTAAGAAAGTCACCAAAGAAGCTAAAAAATAATGGGAACTAAACAGATGGGAGGAGATCTCCTCTGCACTAAAGAAAAGGGACTCGAGGTCCTTTTGGAATCTGGTTAAAACTGGGTCATCAGGTTCCCAGCAAGCAGTCCAACCTAACTTAGGGGAGGAAATATGGCGTAGCTATTTTGAAGACCTTTACGCCTCTAAACTATCAAAATTAGATGCTCCTTCTCCCCTGCCAAACGAAACCCTATCCCCTTACCAGGGGGTGGTCCAAATGTGTACGCTTGCAGAAGTTAAAATGGCTTTGAGCAAAGTTCTTCCAAACAAAGCCCCAGACTTAGATAGGATCCCAGGTGATATATTTAAGAGCGAGCCGGACATCTGGGTTCCCTATCTACATACCCTTTTCAATGCAATCTTGGCTGGAATGCCGTTACCGCCGACATGGGCCGGTGCCGAGTATATACCCATACATAAAAAGGGTTCACCCCTTGATCCGGCAAATTATAGGCTGATCAGCCTAATTGACGTGGCCCAGAAGATCTTTGCGCGTATCATACTAGGGAGACTCCAAGTATGGATGGACGACTCCAACATTTTAACACCACTCCAGGCGGGTTTTAGAGCCAAAATGTCAACAATAGACCAACTGTTTAGATTACAGATGATCCACTGGAAATCCATTATCTTAGAAGGAGGAAGACTTTATCTCTCATTCGTAGATTTAAAGTCTGCCTTCGATATGGTGGATCGCCGACAGTTGTGGGAGTTGTTAAAAGGGATGGGAGTGCCCCTCTATTTATGCCATTTACTAGAGCGTTTACATAAAGACACCTTCGCCAGAGTTAGGTTTGGCCTAAACGGAGAACTAACCTCCCCATTCCGAGTTGAGAAGGGAGTCAGGCAGGGTTGCGTATTAGCGCCAACCCTCTTTTCTCTTTTCTTGAACGGGCTGGTCGAGGACCTCCTGGCCTTAAGAGATGTAGACGCACCTAGGTTGGCGGGCAGGAAAATACCTGCATTAATGTTCGCAGACGACACCTTGCTCCTGTCCAGGACCCCAATGGGGATGGAAAGAATCCTGGATGGATTCGCTTCATTCTGTAGGAAAAGGAACCTGGTCATCAATGTGAGCAAGACTAAATATATGGTTCTTCATGCGGACACTATAAATCGCCCCATGCCAAAATTGGATGGCTTGCATTTAGAACGGGTGAGCATTTTTGACTACTTGGGCCTAACACTTAATAATAAAATGAATTGGGGCCCCCAGATATCAAAAGCAAACTTAAAATTCACACAGATAACAGGGGGCATCTTAAAGATGCATAAAGATAGCCCACTAAAGCTAATCAGCCCATTAGTAGAGGTATACAAGGTCCAGGCGAGAGGGGTGGTGTCATATGGTGCTGAACTTTGGGGCCATAATATGGTCCAGATTTTATCCAAGTCAGAAAATCATTTTATTAGACAATTATTGGCACTACCCACGAGTACCCCCATGCAGCCTCTCAGGATGGATCTGGGCATACACCCAATTGCCGACCTTGTAGCCTCATGCCCGGTCATGTACTGGCGTAGACTATGGAGCACCCCTGAACTTGTCAACTTTCGGGAGGAATTGAAATCTATTTTGTTGCTCCCAAAGGCAGGTGCCATCCCGTGGCTAGCCTACGTAAAAAAATCTTTGAGGGCAATCGGGAGAGAAGATCTTTGGCACACACCTGAGGAGTCATGCCCTATCCTCCCAAAAAAGACTTTGGCTAAAGCCTTGGAGGAACATAACTTGATGCAGGTCCTACAGACAGAGAATAGAACTAATCTGACCTCGGCATTTCTCGAGGTGAAAATCGGATATAGTTTTGAGCCTGCACTAGATTTGATTCACCCGCCAACCGCCAAGAAATTATACATGCAATTTAGACATGGATCACTCCCCCTCTTCTCCAGAACAAGCAAGTGGGTTGGTTTTAGTAGACAGCCTTGCCCTGGGTGCGGTGTTGATGAAGAGACAGAGGTCCACGTCATATTCTTCTGTACAGCCTACAAAATCCCCCGTAGAAAATGGATTATCCAGCTGGCTAAAAACTTGGGGGTTAGGAATTATAGAGATCTGTTCAGGTTGTTGAAGTATGACCCATCCCCTTTATTCGTCACAGCGATAGCTAAATTCTTATTTTCAATGTGGTTAATTAGAAGACGCTTAATACCACGATAAGGTATATCTCTGTACTATTTCCTTTCAAACATAGTGATAAATTTGCTGTTCTGGTCTAAGTGTATGCCTACATGCCTTTTTATCCACGCTTTTAATGTTGTATCTTTTTATTATATTTAATGTTTTAAAGTATTGTGATGTATGAACTTTTATGGCTGACAGCCGAAATAAAGTTTTCAAAAAACAAAAAACAAATGGCATTGCTTCCCAGTGTTTTTCAAATTGAAAAACGATTTTACATTGGTCACAGAGAATAATACTTCTCAACTGACATCTTCACCCCTTGTCCTTAATGTCAGTTTCCATAGCAACAGGTCATGCAACATTCAACTTAGCTGCCAGGTCACAAGTTCACCACACAATGTTGCAAATGACAATAGCAGGTGTGGTTGTTTTTGCAATGCTTGACCTTATCCTTTATGCTGTACCTTTCCAGTATATGTTAATAACCAATAAGAAACATGCTTTGTAAACAAAGTAAAATGCACCCTATAGTTGAATGTAGAGTGTTCTTAAACAGCCAATCAAATCTCTACTTTCTTAAAAACAGCATCGTGTTCACCATTTTAGATAGATTTTATTCTTCCACCTGCCTACCTCAGCTGCAGACATCTTCTGATTACCTACAGAAATCCCTTCAAGATGCTTTCTGTGTGTATTATTGGACACAGCTATATTTTCTGGTGCAATAGGTATGCTGAAAGTAGAGGTATTGACAAAGTCCTAGCTTTGCAAAATGTGGATATTAAATGGATTGGACAGAGAAGATTAAAGTGGCACCAATTGATGCCATTGGTTAAATCCTTTTTGCATCTCCAACCACCTGACCTCATGATTGTGCACTGTGGTGGCAATGACCTAGGCACATTGACTGGGGTAGCAGTGGAAATGCTAATGAAGGACACCTTTGCAGAATTGATGTTGTTTTTCCCCCAAACTGCCTTTCTGTACTCTAACATATGCCAAAGACAGAAATGGAACAGGTCCAATCAATGTTGTCCACAGATTGAGAAAGCTAGAAAAAATGTCAGTAAAGCTGTTTCTGCTTATCTCAGAGACCATAGTATGGGGTCCATATACAACAACAATCTGCGTTTTAATATGGATGGCATCTACAGGACTGATGGTGTACATTTCACAGATAAGGGAAACAAGAGTCCTTCTCAACAACTTAAGACTCTGCATCGGCACTTACATGTAGCTACAAAACTCTCCCAATAAACACAAGGGCTCTTTTTAGAGCCACCCAATATCCTAACAAATAACCTAGGTTTTTATTAAAACATTTCTTAATATTTTTGCTTGGAGTCGCCCACCCAGCGTGAATTGGAGTCGTGTACCCCTCGCGTTCACACTAGGGGGCCGCGCTGAACACCGCGCTAGGTACGCGACTCCTTATTTTACCGTAAAAAAAAAACATCTCCCACCATTAATTTCTATTCGTCCCGGGGACCCCATCTCCCGGGGCCTACGTGATACGTTGGGGACCGTGGGGGGAGCTCCAATGCCCCCATGGTCCCGCCGGCTCCCCGTGAACTTTGGGAGCCGGCATAGCTTTTCGCGCTTTGAGTCGTGTACCCCTCTCGTTCATACTAGGGGGCCGCGCTAGGTTCGCGACTCCTTATCGTGAGGCTCCCGACCTGTCATTGCAAACAGTGTCCCGGGGGTGGGCATTCCCCGGGACAATGCAGAAGCTGACCCTGGGGGGTGGCGGTCCCCAGGGCCACCACAGGCTCCAGGAGGGGGCCCGCGTGGCCCCCCTCCCAATATATGCAAAACCCCGGGGAGGTGGTGATCCCCGGGGCTCGGGGGTCCCTAACGGACCCCCAAATTTACATATTAGTGCCCCGGGGGGCTCGAGCCCTCCACACAGGTAGTTTTTTTAAAAACAAAAACAAGCCCTGGGGGTTGCGGTCCCCAGGGCTGCGGCGGGCCATGTGCCCCCGCAAATATTATAGAAAAACCCCAGGGGGTGGTGGTCCCCGGGGCTTGGAGGGCCTTGTAGGCCCCCCACCCATTTAACAGACATGCCCCAGTGGGTGGAGGTCCCCGGGGCTGCAGGGGGGCCGTGAGCCCTTCCGAAAATATTTTTGAAAAGCCCCAGGGGTGGCGGTCCCTGGGGCTGGGGGGCCCCTTCGGGCCCCCCATTACAATAGAAGCATTGCCCCCGAGACTTGGCACACCCGGGGGCTTTAATCAAACAAAGTGCGGGAGCCCGCGCTTAGTTTTTGAAAACTTTTCAGCCAAAATTTACAAAAAAAGATGCTTTTTTTGACCTGGGGGTCCTTGTGGGACCCCCCTGAGCAGGCCTAGGGGGTCAGGGTGTTTCTACCCTACCCCCTTTTTCCTGTTTTGCGCATTTGTTTTTCTGTTTTCTTGTGCCTCGGTTCTACCGAGGCACAAGATGGCTGCCAACACTTCCTGGTTTGGAGTGTTGACAGCCAATTAGCATGAAGCTTGTGATCGGAAGGGTGCGCGGATCCTCTGCGGCCATAGATATCACTATCTTTATTTCTTACATTTCTCAAGAACTACTGAATGGATTCACACCATTTATAAAAAAGGTAGCTTTCTGAGCCAAACAGTACCTTTTTGCCAAATTTGGTGCAATTCTGTTGAGCAGTTTTTGTTGTAATCATGTCTAAAGTTTCCTATGGGAAATTTGATTTTTTGACCACTATTTTTTTAATTTCTCATGAACTACTGAACGGATTTACACCATTTTTAAAAAAGGGCGCTTTTCGAACCAAGGGCTACCTTTTTGCCAAATTTGATGTAATTCCGTTCAGCAGTTTGGGCTGTAGCCGTGTCTAACATTTCCTATTGGACAGAACATGGGGAAAACGCATTTTGGGACCCCCCTTTTTTCTCGGCCCCCGCTTGACGAATCCCCCCCAAACTTTCAGGATAGGAGCTGACCGGAGCGCCCCACCAGTTTTGAAAATTTTGCGAAGATTCGTCTACCGGCGCCAAAGTTATTGGGAAAAGAATGTTGCGATTTTCCTATGGTAACTAGGTCCTAACTATAACAACCTACTGGCGACTGCCAGTAGGTAATTTTTATATATATATATATATAACGCTCCAAAGTTGCCCACAGACGAGGACGCACTCAGGCTGCAGCAAATTCCCCAAATCACCACACCCAAGCCGGGATGTAGCCTGACGCGTTTCGGATAGATTCCTTCTTCATAGGCTGGTTCCAAAGAATACACAGCGTTTCTGACCACACCTTTATTTAAACAATAAACTGCCTTCCAATAGGCCAACTCTGCTCCAATGAACAGTCCCCCAAGGTGTTATGGGATATGTAGTGCAGTAATTCTACCCTGATGGGTGCTGCATGCTCAAGGTCCCCAATCAAAGCCCTCGGATGGGCCCCGAGTTGTGCGTGGTTCCTGGTACTGCTGCCCCGTGATGTGAGCCTGACTTGATTCCAAGCTCCACAGCCCGCTCCTAATTGCGGTGGTGCATCCTCCACGGCTGGGCCGCCGTGTAAATATAACGCTCCAAAGTTGCCCACAGACGAGGACACACTCAGGCTGCAGCAAATTCCCTAAATCACCACACCCAAGCCGGGATGTAGCCTGACGCGTTTCGGATAGATTCCTTCTTCATAGGCTGGTTCCAAAGAGTACACAGCGTTTCTGACCACACCTTTATTTAAACAATAAACTGCCTTCCAATAGGCCAACTCTGCTCCAATGAACAGTCCCCCAAGGTGTTATGGGATATGTAGTGCGGTAATTCTACCCTGATAGGTGCTGCATATATATATATATATATATATATATATATTTTCACTGAAAAAAACATAGGTTTCAGGCCTGATATAGTTAGGAATTAGCATTTAAAAAACCTTAGAAATTCACAGAAAAAAACATAGGTTTTAGGGGTGTTATAGTTAGCTGGACATTTCACTCGAACAAAACCATTGAAATTCCTCTGATATAGTTAGCTGTACTAACTACATCTCACACGCCCGCAATCTACTGCTGATGATGTCACATATTACATAATTCATGACATGGTCAGTGACCAGTGGGAGGTGGCGGTCCCCGGGGCCTGTGGGGCGGGCTCCAGCCCCCCCCCCCACACAGGGTTTTTAGTTTAAAAGAAAAAACAAGCCCCGGGGGGTGGCGTTCCCTGGGGCTGCGGGGGGCCGTGAGCCCTCCCGCATACATTGACATAAAGCCCCGGGGGGGGGGTTGCGGTCCCCCGGGCTTGGGGGGCCTTCGATCCCTCCCACCCATGTATAATAAAGCCTCGGGGTGGCGGTCCCCGGGGCTGGGGGAGGCTGAGAGCCCCCCATAATTCAGATAATTCAGGTGGCGGTCCCCAGGACTGGGGGGCCCCTCTGGGCCCCCTATTATAATATACATATTGCCCCCGGGACTTGACCCCCGGGGCTAAATAAAAACGAAGCGGGGGAGCCCACGCTTCGGGGTTTTTTTTCGGCAGCAGGATGCGCGGATCCTAAGCGCATCCGCCGATTTTTGCGCCTTTTTTGGGGGGTTTTCTTGTGCCTCGGTTCTACCGAGGCACAAGTTGGCTGCCAACACTTCCTGATTCAGAGTGTTGGCAGCCAATTAGCATACAGCTCGTGCTCGGGAGGGTGCGGGGAGGGTGCGCGGATCCTCCGAGGCCATAGATATATCTATACTTTTAACTCTAATTTTCTCAGGAACTACTGAACGGATTTACACCATTTAATCAAAAGGCACGAGACTGAACTGATGACTACCTCTTTGCCAAATTTGGTGTAATTCTGTTCAGCAGTTCGGGCTGTAGCTGCGTTAACAGGTCCTTTGGGAAAATGCATGGGGAAAATGCGTTTTGGGACCCCCCTTTTTTCTCGGCCCCTGCTTGACGAATCACCGTGAAATTTTCAGGATAGGAGCTGGCCAAAACTTTGGAAAATTTCGCGAAGATTCGTCAATCGGTGCCAACGTTATTCCAAATAGAATGTTGCAGATTTCCTATGGAAAATAGGTCCTAACTATATCTACCCACTGGCGACCGCCGGTAGGTAATATATATCCTACTGGCGGTCGCCAGTAGGTAGTTATAGTTAGGACCTATTATCCATAGGAAATCCGCAACATTCTTTTTGGAATAACTTTGGCGCCGGTTGACGAATTTTCGTGAAATTTTCAAAAGTCGTGGCCCGCTCCGGTCCGCTCCTATCCTGAAAGTCTCGGGGTGACTCGTCAAGTGGGGCCGAGAAAAAAGGAGGGTCCCAAAACGTGTTTTCCCTATGCAATTTTCCATAGGGACCATTAGTCGCAGCTACAGCCCCAACTGCTGAACGGAATTACACCAAATTTGGCAGAAAGGTAGACCTTGGTTCACACTCGTGCCTTTTGGTTAAATGGTGTAAATCCGTTCAGTAGTTGCTGAGAAAATCAAAAGTAAAATCATAGATATATCTATGGCCTCGGAGGATCCGCACAACCTGCCGAGCACGAGCTGTATGCTAATTGGCTGTCAACACTCCAAACCAGGAAGTGTTGGCAGCCATCTTGTGTCTCGGTTCTACCTAAGAAAGAAACGCGCAGAACGCAAAAAGGGGGCAGGGTAGAAACACCCTGACCGCCTAGGCCTGCTCAGGAGGTCCCACAAGGACTCCCAGGGCCACAAAAAAATTTGTTTTTTTTAAAAAAAATCTGCAAAATCCGCGCTGGTAGCGCGGATCCTGCCGATTAAAAAAAAAAAAAAAAACATTGAAGCACGGGCTCCTAAGCTTTGTTGCTAATTTTGCCCCCGGGGGTCCAAATCCCGGGGGCTATGTATGTATTGGGTTGGGGGGCCCAAAGATGACCCCAGCCCCAGGGACCGCCACCCCCAGGGCTTTATGTAAATATGTGGGGGAGCTCTCTGCCCCGCCAGCCCCGGGGACCGCCACCCCCCGGGGCTTCAAAAATTAATGGCTGGGGGGGCTCAAAGACCCCCCAAGTCCCGGGGACCGCCACCCCCTGGGGCTTTGTGAAAATATTTGCAGGCGTCCATGGCCCCCCCCGCAGCCCCGGAGACCGCCACCCCCACCCCCCCCAGGGCTTGTGTATTTAAAAAAATAAAAATGAATAATTACCCTGTGTGGGGGGGCTCAAGCCCCCCACATGCCCCGGGACCGCCACCGCCCCGGGGCTCTAAATATGTAAATTGGGGGGTCTGTGACGGACCCCCCAGCCCCGGGGACCACCACCCCCCAGGGCTTTCAAAATTGGTGGGAGGGGGGCCGCACGGCCCCCCTCTGGAGCCAATGATGGCCCTGGGGACCGCCACCCCCCAGGGCCAGCTCCTGCAGTGTCCCAGTGTGCCTCGCGGCTCCCACCCTGCCATTGCAAACTTGGTTTGGATTTTGAGAGAGAGAGCAGGGAAACCTTCAAAGTTCAAACCAAATTGCTTTTCCACACGGGGAGCTGCACGTTAGCAGCTCCCCATGTGGAAAAGCAATGCCGGCTCCTGCAGGAGGCAGGGAGCCGGCGGGGCCGTGGGGGGATTGGGGACCCCCCACAGCCCCCAATGAAGAGGGCCAGCCCCGGGGAATGGGGTCCCCGGGGCTATTAGTGGCCGGGGAGGGTGGCCACGCGTGGCCCCATTCCCAAAATGTACATTTAAAAAAAAAACAATTAGGGGGCAGGCCGTGGGGGATGGGGTCCCCAGGACCAAAAAATAAGAAAAAGAAGGGGGGCTATGCAGCCCCCCTTTAAAATAAATAAATACCGGCATCACGCCGGAGGCCACGCCCCCTCCTTCCAGCAGTCTGCAAACGCGCCCCCTTGCGCGTTTGCGGATGGGAACGAATTCCCCTTGAATACTGGGGGTCCCTGGGGGCCAAATAGCCCAACAGGAACCTCCAGTATGCGCCAGGCGGCTGAGTTGCAGAGAGGTGTTCAGAGGCCACGTACCTCTCTGGAACGCAGCTCTGTGGCGCTTACTGGAGGTACCTAGTGGGGTAGTTTGAACCTAGGGACCCTTAGGATTCAAGGGGACTTAATATCTCAACTTAGAACGGCCACAGGGCGGGTTTACACAGTGGTGAAGGGAGGGGACGGGGCCAGAGGTGACGTGTGCATACACGCCCTGTGGCACGTTTTAAGTTGGGGAAATAATACCCCTTCAATCCTGAGGGCCCATGGGGGCCAACTAGTCCACCAGGTGCTTCCAGTAAGCAGCACTGTGCTGCGTTGCAGAGAGGTGGTCCAGGCCGTGCCCATTTTCTCTGCAAGGCAGCTCTGTGGTGCTAACTAGAGATACCTGATGGGCTAGTTGTACCCAAGGGACACTCAGGATTCAATCCCCCAAATTAAAACAGCCATAGGGTGTGTTTGCACGCGTCAGCTCAGCCCCCCCTCCCTTCACCAGTGTGCAAACGCGCCCTGTGGCGCATTTTAAGAGGTAGTTTTAATCCCCCTGCCCTATTATATACTAGGGGCTTACAGAAGAGGTCATGCTAATAACAGGGGTACCCCAATGCATAGTGTTCCCTAGTGTAAGTAGGTGTTTTAACTGTATTCTAAGTGTCTTTTAGCATAGCACTGGCTATTGGTGTTGGAGTGTCTATGGTTTTGAGAATGGCAGTCTGTAATTTAAAGTGGGTGTAACAAAGGTTATATTAGGGTGTGAGAAGATGCATCAAATTAGCACATAGATGATGTCATCAGTGATGTTATCAGTGATGTCACTGACCATGTCATGAGTGATGTAATCTGTGATGTCATCAGCAGTGCATTGCGGGGGCGCGAGTTATAGTTAGCTGAACTAACTATAACGGGGGAATTTCAATGGTTTTGTACGAGTGAAATGTCCAGCTAACAAGAACACCCCTGAAACCTATGGTTTTTTCTGTGAATTTCTAAGGTTTTTTAAATGCTAATTCCTAACTATAACGTGCCTGAAACCTATGGTTTTTTAAATATATATATATATATATATATAAAAAATCATAAATGACTCCTGGATATTGAATATAGAATCACGGACCCAAGGTTTCGTGGCTGGAACTTTTTTTATTATTTAAGCCTTATGACGCGTTTCGGGTATACAACGTACCCTTGATCACATGCGGAAACGCAGTCCGCTTTCTATTTTTATACTTGAATTTGCAAATCACCTGTGTTAAACATAAAAGAAACACTTACTAACACGATCTCATACCAAAAGTTCTACATCATTGAACTTAACAACTCTTTTTCTTGTCACCTCGGTATTTAAATGGTGACCAAAAGACGAATGCACACTGCATGTGTAATGTGGTCATAAACATACATTTGCATGGATGAAACTTATTTGTATACTTGAATCACTCATAAACGTTTGAATATGAATAAAAGCTGTCTGTTAGAATTCTGGATGGTTAAAACCCAAAAATTAAATATTATAAATACATATTAATATAAATTTCAAAATATGTAAAAAAACAGATTTGTTAAGATATACTTTTGTGTTTCAAATTGTGTAAACACATAAAGTGCACATTGTGCCTATTGCTGCATAAATGCTTAAAATCTCTATGGATTTTCAATGAGTTACACACAGATCTATACCTAGTATGTTATTCAGTTGCTCATAACAAGGTTTGACCACACCTAAATTGTGCTTGTATGTCGCTAGTTGACATTTGTATACTGTTTTAGTTGGTACGGTCGATAGTGCAATGTAAAGTGCTGAGTGTTCCCATAGTGCTTTTTAAAGTGCTAGTGCTTAAAATCAGGTTTCTAGGTGCATAATTTATGAAAAAATAGAAAAGAAAATATGTTGAGAAAAAATAAAGGGAAGTTGTGGCTTCGATGAGCTGTTCATACGTATTGTGTCTTCAACGTTATAAATAACCGAAAACAGAATTTTGTAATTGTCTTCTTATCAATTGTTTAGTGAGACAAATAGAAACTATTTTACAGAATAATCAGAATAAGGGTAAGTACATTTATCATTGGACTATCTTCATTGCATAATGTCTTGAATTTAGACTTAAAAAACAGGCCAGTTGTTGTGCACACCTGTACAAGACTAGTGAAACTGAGTTGGAAAAATGAGTAAATACCTTTTTTTTATTTGTTTTGTTTTTAATTGCCCTTGCAATAGCCAGACACCTACTTATGCAATGAGTTGTAATTATAGAAAATTGTGAAGATCTTCTGTGTTGTTTAGACCTTTCGGGTATTTGCTATCTAGCTCAATAATAAACCGCGATTCTAATTGGCGCAGTTGTCGTTCTCTGTTGCCGCCTCTGCGGGATTTTAATACTGAGCTGATTACAAAGTAACTTAAACAACTCAAATTGTTGTTATGACATGCTTTGAAGTGTCTGGCGACTGGGTAAGCATCATCGTTGTTCACGATTGCTCGGATATGTTGCAGTATTCTGACGTGCACCTGTAGCTTTGTACTGCCCACATATCTTAAACCACAGGTGCACGCCAAAACATAAACGGCAAACTCAGTCTTACAATTATAGTGGCCCACAATCTGTTTGGATTTAGTGTTGAAAGGAATAACATAGCTACTGGTGTTGATTCCAAATTTACAAGCTCTACAACTTGAGCATTTAAAGAATCCCTGTTTTGGTTGTAACCACATTTTGTTATCTAAGTTGATCTCTGGGCTATTTTTGACCAACTGCGATTTCATGGAAAAACCTTTCCTAAATGTGATTGTGGGATTATCAGACAGTTGTGGTGCCAATACCGCATCTGTCAAGATTATGGGCCAATTGCGTTTGAGAATTGCCTTGATTTTTTTCTCTTGTTGATTGAAAGTCATAATCAATCTTGGTTCAGAATCATCAGTATCTGCTCCTTGGACTTTGGCAATTTGTGGTTCCAGGAGTTCCTCTCTAGTCTTCAGTTTTACTTTGACCTGTGCTGCTTTGAGGATTGTTTCATCATACCCTCTGTCTCTAAACCTTGTGATGGCCTCATTTGTACATTTTTCAAGTTCTTGTGTTTGGCTACAGATTCTTTTGATGCGGAGTAACTCGCCATAGGGAATGCTTCTTATTAAATGTGGGGGATGTTTACTTGAAGCATGTAGGGTGGAGTTCCCCGCCGTAGCTTTTCTGTGGAGTGTTGTGGTTAGCTGTTCTTCTTTAATGACAATTTCAACATCTAAAAATACTATTTTTTCTGCATGTATATTAGATGTAAATCTTAAATTGAACTGATTGTTATTTATAGTAGAGGTCATGCTAATAACAGGGGTACCCCAATGCATAGTGTTCCCTAGTGTAAGTAGGTGTTTTAACTGTATTCTAAGTGTCTTTTAGCATAGCACTGGCTATTGGTGTTGGAGTGTCTATGGTTTTGAGAATGGCAGTCTGTAATTTAAAGTGGGTGTAACAAAGGTTATATTAGGGTGTGAGAAGATGCATCAAATTAGCACATAGATGATGTCATCAGTGATGTTATCAGTGATGTCACTGACCATGTCATGAGTGATGTAATCTGTGACGTCATCAGCAGTGCATTGCGGGGGCGCGAGTTATAGTTAGCTGAACTAACTATAACGGGGGAATTTCAATGGTTTTGTACGAGTGAAATGTCCAGCTAACAAGAACACCCCTGAAACCTATGGTTTTTTCTGTGAATTTCTAAGGTTTTTTAAATGCTAATTCCTAACTATAACGTGCCTGAAACCTATGGTTTTTTAAATATATATATATATATATATATATATATATATATATATATGTATAAAACACATGTTGGCAACACCACTGAACGTAGATGAAAGACTACAAAATTAGCACTCCAGTGCATAGGACAGCAGTACCATAGCCCTAGAACTTATATGACAATCTAGATATAAGAAAGCTAAAAAAGACTTGTGTTACAGTATTGGTGCGTTATGTCTGATTTCAGCATGTTAAGCCCTCTCAGGCTGATGACTTAATATATTTCTTGGTGTTTTTCTTTATGTTACTTGTAGTTTCTCCAAGGTTATGAATGCAAACCTACAAGTGCCAGAAAGCAAAGAAAAGCTAAGAAGTGCCAAAGCCAATAAATCTGACATTAAAGCAGGAATGCATGTAAACAGGCATTCGTTAATGCTGTTTACATGTGCTGCATGCACTAATGATATAACATTTTTGCTTGCACCGCCAGCTTTTCAATGCTAGAGAAAAAAGTAGCAAAAAAGGACTGCTTGCTGTATAAAATGGATATAGGCGATAAACAAGTGAAAGGAACAAGCAGTGTGGTGTTTAATTGTACTTTTCACAGAGGTCAAACATGGAGGCATGTGTGGGGCACAATGTGCCCATACGTTTTTAATTTAATAAAAACAGCTCCTCTACTTTTAGTTGTAGGAAAGCTCCTTTTTGTATGGCCACCCCCTTACGTTTTGCTCCAATGCTGATGATGTTTATGACTCTGAACGTGCACTGGAACATGCTGCCCAGGCCCCAGTGCCAGTGCTTGCTCCCTAAAACTGATACATGTGAATTGGCAACCCCAACAATAAGTCCCTGGTATATGGTACAAGTGGTAGCTTGGACATGGGTGTTAAAGGGTTCACCAGGGCCTGAAGCACTGTTTATGCCAACCTGAGTGACCCAAGTAAACTGATGACAACAGGCCTGCCATTGCAGACTGAAGGAGCAGTGCAAACTGATAAAACTCGATTTTGCCCTCACTATGTGTGGCAAAGTCAATGTACTATTTTTAGGTCAAGCCTATCTGCTCGCTCTGCGAGGCATGCATTAATGAAGTATGCAGTTGAAGCTCCGCCCACTCTCCACCCATGTTTTTAATTGGCTTGTGTCATTGTCTTTCGTAAATGCTGCCTTCTAATTGATTATGAGGCTTTTTAGTCCCTCCTTAATATGGCTATGTCGTCATTTGTGCCCTCCCATGGCTACTGGCCCCTTAACTTTGAGTGTTACACGGTAGGGTACGTGTTATTTAGACTGTAAGCATTAATTTGTCCATTGCATTCTCTCCCCCTCTCCTTCGTCCGCACTCCCATTGTCCGTGCTCCCCCCCACGTTGTCCGTGATGCAATGCAATAGGTCTCACATAAATGTGAGTCCTATTGCATTGCGAATGCTGGTTTTATTCAGTTATGAGCCCAGTAGACCACCCTGTGCACCTTTCTTTTTAGGTCTCGCTGAGCCAAAGGCTCGAAGAGACATTTTATATGTGGGATTTTCAAAGTGCTACCCACAGTCTTTTGGCTGGCCTAAACCTTGAGTGCACGATCACATGCACGTGCACAGCTGCTCCTCTGCTCATTGCATTCCCCCCTCCCTTCTCACCCAGCCCTTTGATGCTCTGCTCGATTACTTTCACTTTCGCCGCTTTGACCCTTGCATTCCCCCCTCCCTTCTCACCCAGCCCTTTGATGCTCTGCTCGCATCTCCCTCCTCCCGGGGCGTGAATGGAGACAGAGCCATCCTGCTTGATTAATGGCTTTGCATTCCCATGTGTTCCCGTAGTAAACATGCCCGAGGCGCCAGCCGAGCACAAGGCTCACGGAGACATTCTCTTTACCCTTGTTAGTCCCTGTATCTCTATTTCCTTCAGAAGCTCCTGCTTTTCCTACCTTTCTGCCCAGCGATTTGCTTGTTTTTCTTAACTTTTGGTATAAGCGCGGCACCCGGGTGCCACGATTATACCAAAGGTAAAGAAATAGAAAAAAACATCTATTTCTTTACGTTTGGTATAATCGCGGCACCCGCACTTTATTTTTAATGTTATAAGTAAAGCGCGGGTGCCGCGATTATACCAAAAGTAAACAAATAGATTGTCTCGGTGTTCCAGCATCATTCACTGTGTTCCCATCATGTTTATAAGGTTACACGCGAAGGTAGGATACAGCATCAAGATAGCTCAGTGAGTTCATTTGCCCATTGCAGAGCTGCTATGTTACAGTGACTTTACAGCATAGCGCTTCTGTTTAAACTTCTACAGTTTCTAAGCGTTGATGATGCGAGTAGTACCGCATCTATTGCAAATATTAAAACATCCATTAGCAAGAGTTAATATTGCCCTCTCTTCCGGAGCAAATTGCTAACTTCTAATTAGGGGCTATTTTTGGTGAGAACTCAGGCCTTGCAGACGAAGTTGTGTAATTATGGGCGGGAATATATGTCGAGCTCTCGGACCAACCCTGCCTGTTTGGGCTGTGAACGCCTCTCTGGTTTCAGAGAGGACAGGACTCTGTGCTATTAATTGGGGACAGAAGCCAGCAGGGTCCCAAAAAATCAAAGCCACCTCATGGTCGGTATTATTAAGCCGTAATGTCATGGAAACAGTCCATTGTCACCGGGGGCTTTATATATTACATCATACTGCTCTGTAGCGGTTGCAATAGCTAACAATGGGATGGGTTCTCAAAAAAATTTCAATGTACATCTTTAGTAGGTTTACTCCTCGGTTTGGGCGTACATTTACTCATTTTTGAAACTCAAAGGATTCCAGGAGTTTTCCTAAAAAAGCTACGTGCATTAATACTGCATGCAAATCTGTAAAGGATGTACAACTACCATGCAAAAATGTTTTGCCTGAATCAATTGTAGCTTTAAAAAAATGTTTCACTTCACCTAAACCCTCACCAATTTTGGAGGTATTCCTTGACCATTTCCACTATGGGAATGGATTTACTCCTGCTGTCGACAGAAGTAAATCTGTAACAATCTCCAAAAGGAGAATGAGCTGAGAAAAAAATTGTGAAAACCCCAAAACAAAAGCGTAGCAGGACATTCTAGCAACGTGACACTCAAAGAATACCTTATAGGGCATTTATTCACGCAAAAATACATGTGTAAGAAAATCTTTTCAAAAGCGGAAACGCATGATTTTTTTTAATGATAAAAAGATGCTGTGCGCATGCACACAGGCGATTCCTCCACGCTACCTAAACGTGCACATGCTAATTGCCCTGACACTGTGTATCGTGATTTGCTAAGAATACCACGGTGGGGCATGCACGACTCACGAAGACAATTACACATGTACATTGAACTTACATCAGCAAGTGGATTGTTATGCGAGCAAGGGAGTAGACAGAGAATTAAAATACCCCTCACTTTTAACCAAAGCTCTTATGGCATGATGCAAGTCACTGTGACCCTCCCCATAGGAGTTCTCTTGTCTCTTCCACCCAAGCATCTATCCTTTCATCTTTCCAGCTACCCACTAATATCCACCTTTTCACCTTTACTTTCTGTCATCCATTCATTCTTTCATCTAGCAGTCAGTCTTTCACCATTCTGTCTGCCCACCCACCCATCTCCAAACCTCCCCATCCATCTCCAAACCTATCCATCCTTTCTTTCAACCCTCCATCCACCCTTTCACTCATTCATCCATCTTTCCACCCCATCCATCCACCCACCCATCCAACCTTTCACTCATACATCCCCTTTCACTAATTCATTCATCCACTCTTCGCTCAGCCTTTCACTCTTCCATTCCTCCATCCATCCTTTCACTCATTCACCCATCCTTTCATTCATCCATCCATCTTTACCTTATCGGTCCATTTACCCTTTCACACATCCATCCATTCTTTCACTCACTCATCCATCCATGCTTTGACCATATGTCAATCCATTCACCCTCCCTTTCATTTGCCCTTCCATTCTTTTACCCATGAATTCATCCTCCCTTTCACCCAACCATCGACTCTTTCACTGAGCCCTTTTTACAGCCATCCTTTCACTCATCCATCTTTACATCAATCCCTTCACCCATCCATCCAACCATCCATCCTTTCACTCATCCACCCTTTAACTCTGTCCATACATCCACCCATTCACTCAATTCATCCATCCATCCATCCTCCCTTTCACTCATCTATGGACTCTTTCACTCATCCACTCTAACAGCCATCCTTTCACTCATCGCTCTTTACTCCAATCCTTTCACTAATCCATCCATCCACTCATCCACCCTTTCACTCTGTCCATACATCCACCCATTCACGCTAGCCATCAATCCATCCATCCGCCAATCTCCACCTTGACTCATCCATCCATCCTTCAACTCATCCATTCTTACATTCATCCACTTTCATGCAGTCCATCCATCCATGCATTCTTCTATCCTCCCATTTACTGATCCATCCATTCCATCACTCATCGATCAGTCCTTCCACTCATCCACCCTTCTACTCCATTTATCCATCCACCAGATCATCTGTTCAGCTATCTCTCCATCCTCTCTTTCCCTCATCCATCCATCCTTAATTTCATTCATCTATCCATTCGCTCATTCGCCCACTCTGTCACGCAACATATCCATCCATCCTCCTTCACTCATTCATCCATTCTTTCCCTCATCTAGCCATAAATCCATCCTTTCACTCATGCATCCATCTTATTTTAAAAACTTTTATACAGCGCGAACGTGACCCTAGTGGGTATCAGAGCACTTTACATATGAGTTGAGGAACCCATAGGTAGATAATTGTGGGAGAACAACAATGATATAACAGCCGGGAAAAAATGACAACAAAATGACATAAAGAGGCAGGCAATGGGACAATACAATTGCCAAGTAGGCCATCAATCAGCGGTACGTGATAGGACACAAAAGGACAAAAGTTTCTAGCTCAGCGCGGAGTTCATCAGTGTAGTTTTCACTTCCCTTTTGAAGACGAGTATAGAAGGAATCAGTCTAGTTTCCGGAGGAAGGTAGTTCCAGATTCTCGGGGCAATACCTGAGAATGTACGATTGTAGAAATCCATCCATCTCCCATCTACGCTTTCACTCACCCTAATCCACCTTTTCACTCACACATTCATCCATCCCTTCAATATGCCACCCATGCACCCTCCCTTTGGTTAACGTTAATTATGAGCCTTTGTCTGCCGAGTTGCAGAAAGAGGAGGCCCATCAAGAACCCCCGCTGTTGCTGCTAAAGAGGGGGATTCACAACACCCCACTTTGCAAATGTGAATTCACACTCTGTATTTCCAAAATGTGAACGTGAACTTATAAATCTGTGTACATTAGATGGGTCTAAATCTGCTTCAATGGATGGCAAGTGAATGTTCCCTGTTGGGGGTGCCCCGGAAAGTCTATGTATACCCACAAACTTGTGAGTTTGTTGGCATTCACATTTTTATGTCTCGTGCCTAGCGTTGCACTGCATAGCAGTGCTCGCGCAGCGAGAGTCCTTTTGTCCGGGGTTCAGAAATGGACCCTGGAATCATACACGCTAGTGCTTGTGTTTTTTGTTTTGTCTTCTATTATTCGGCTTTTAGTGGCTGGATTTTTTAGACAGAGTACGCAATAGGCCAAAGGAGGGCGCACCGCTCCACCCACGGCCTATTGGTGTCTGTTACGCGCACTAAAGCCTATCTGGTTTCAATTATCGTGCCCAAACACGGGCGCGATAATTGAAACCATATGGCTGTCTGTGGCGCGCGCAACATTGGCGGCTGTCTCTGCTTCCAAAAGCGATTGCTTTCGGTTTCGCGATCGCTTTACTTGTGGCTTTGCTTTCAGTTTTGCGATCACTTTACTTGTGGCTTTGCGGCTGCAAAACAGTTTGTTGCCTAATTGGGAGGAATGCGTGGCTAATCTTTACGCGGTTACAAGGTAAAATAAATGAAGGCGGTTACAAGGCAAAGTAAATGAAAATATCCGGCAAATATTTACTTCGTTACAAGGTAAACAATGCGTGCCTAATAATTGCACTTTACTTCTCTTTTTCTAATGTCGCGTCAGGCTTACTGAAATAATTGACTGTATCTGCTTAGTTACAAAACAAGGACTCGTTGGGGCTAAGACATACTTTCTGACTGGACTGAAAACGTGGGATTTTGGATAGAGTTCTTTCTCTTTCCGTTACCCGATTCCCTTAAGTTGTGTGTGGTTGTGTGTGGTTGTGTGTGTGTGTGTGTGTGTGTTTGTGTGGGTGGCTGTGTGTGTGTGGTTGTGTGTGTGTGGTTGTGTGGGTGGCTGTGTGTGTGTGGGTGGCTGTGTGTGTGTGGTTGTGTGTGTGTGTGTGGTTGTGATAGTTGTGATTGTGTGTGTGGTTGAGGTTGCGTGTGTGGTTGTGGGTGTGTGGTTGTGTGTTTGTGTGTGGTTGTGTGGTTGGGTGTGGTTGTTTGATTACACATCACATAATTACACTGTATTCAATACAACATAAATACACTCGACATATCACTCAGTACTACATGATTGCACATCCCATTATTACTCTCTACTTAACGCAAGATAAATACACTCCACACAATACCACTCTGTGCCACATTATAACACAACACATAATTACACTGTACTCATTGCGACATAAATACACACCTTTCACTCAAGTTCGTGCTATATAAAAAAAACAACAAAAAAAACAATTGCAATGCAATAGGTCTCACAAGCTGCTATTGGTGTTGCATTATTATTAGCAATGCCAACAGCTCAAACTTTAATAATGTGAGACCTATTGCATTGATAATCCTTGTTTTCCTTACAATTGTGGATTTGTTTATACCCTTGCTTTTTTTATATTGAGCATCCTGTTCACGGAATCTCCTCACCCTCGCCTGTCATGAGGATAAGCCAAGGTTGAGCCGGACCCGGAGGTGATTGTCGGGCCGGGGGGGGGGTGGGGGTTGGGGATCGCATTGACCAGGAGCTGGCGCCCCCTGTCAGGAACCCCCTTGCGCATGAACTGCGCTTCACCCTACTGCAGAAAGCCAAAGTAGGTCTCCTATATGTGTGTGGTTCTCATTGCATGTGCACATCTCTGCAAATAAACGTGTTTCCTTGCTTCTTGTAACATGTGGGCAGGGCCCCAAGAACATGTTTCATGATGATCTGTTGAGTACCAAATCACTGCACTGGAATTATGTCACCTCCATATCCAGCAAGGTTTCTGTCAGACGTGCACGTCACATGCCATTGAAAGATATTGTAGTACCTTGCCTACCACATGCTGACCGCACACAGCCCCCTCCACTGCACACCAGCATTTGACATCACGCGGGGAGAGCTCCTTATCTGCAGTTAATCCCCAGCTGCCTGTACACATCGTACTTGTTGTGACGAAGGCTTGTCTCTGCCTATACATCCAGGGCGAGACGAGATGCTCGTGGGTTTTTGCTGCGTAGTGTACATGAGCCGGCCTGACATGCTGGCGCTCATACGCAACATGCCCGCCCCATGGATGCCAAGGGGCCACCTGGTGTGTTTGTGTCTGCCTGGCGTCCGTGAGGCCCAGGGGTTCCATGGAGACACAGCCCCCCTCCCCCACCTATGGAGGAAACCAGACCCCCCTCCACTTACGGAAGACAGCAGCCAATGCCTGTGCATGTGAATTGCTGACACGCAGAGTTTGCTTCACTGCTGTCAAAATGTCAGTTTGGAAGCTCCCTGTACACCAGTGGGACACTTTATGTATGTCTTCGTGAAACAGTCCATGTCCAGTCCTCAAGCTAGAGTGTCAGAAGCTACTGGAATAATTGAGAGGAGCGCAGGTCACGTGCCACCTGTTGGTTAGGTAGGCTTGTGGTTTTATCAGTATTAAAATATACCACCACAAGCCCCTTGTGTCACAATATGTTTCCAGTGTAATATGAAGCGCACGCATAGCTGCAGTAGTATGGCACAAGCAAGGTGAATTTGGAAAGTTAAAAATAAGAGCGCCCCAGCCTTATTTACACAAACGCCAAATGGCGAGAGGTGCATCTGCAGTTTCTTTAAATATAGGCAGCTGGGGCTGCTGTGTTTACTCGCCCAAAACAACTGACCCTCACACATCTTTGTATAGTAGAAAGGCCACTTTATTTAGAACAGGTAAACTCTCAAATAACTCGGCAATTTGTTTATTTCTCTTTACAATTTAGAATACTGAGCAAAAACCATTTCTAAAATCCCATTTTCCCATTTCAAAACTTTAAACCAACCTTCAAACTTCTCTGTGTTACCTTTACCTTGTCATTCTTTTCTTCCCCTTTTCCCTACCCGTCTTCCTGGGATGCCGGGTAAGACCGCTCCTGCCTCACCCACCCCAAACCTTGCCACCCAGGAAAACCAAAGCGTTTTCCTGTCCCCACCAACCATTGCAGCCGTAACTTCCCTTCAGCGATCGTTGCTGTTACACCACAGGTCAACGGCCAATTCCATTGACAAACAATTCCTGATTTCCAAAATTTAATATGACAGGCCCAACTCTGACAAATGAACCCCATCCGCTCTAAATAACTGTCCCTCTTTACTGGTGATGTTTCCGTGGGACAGATACCTTATGCCCATTCCCGCACAATAGTTTTTCATTTCTTTATTCAGCTTTTTGCGTGCTCTGTCGATTGCCACTTGGTCTCTCGCTTGCCTCCAATGTTGCCGAGAAACAAATTCAGTCCATACAACTGTCGTTCCCAACCAGTTGTCCTTGATCACCGCTAGATCTAATTTCATGTTTTTTAACAGTATAAGACCTGAAAGCGATACGAGATCATTCTCTCCTAAATGTATCAACAGCAAATTTGGCGGCCGTCTATCCTACCTCAATCTTCTGAGAGTTGGGAACAGGTCCTCCCATTTCATGCCGCCTTTACCATGCCAAAGCAACTCATGTCCTGCACTTGGGAGGCCGAGGCTGCAGCCATAAATCTGTCTTTCAGCGAAGAGGCCTGCCCATTTGACAAATGAATGTCCGATGATCCATACGTGGCATTTCCCGGACAAAGTGCGGATATCACCTAATATAAAATAAAAAGAATTAGCACGCCTTCCCAACATTTACTAAATCTACTTGCGTACATACCGTGTACAACACCTGGATTTCCACCTGCCTATTCTCTGAATGGCATCCCACCCTAACCCCAACTTCGCAGCGTCCGTCGCTGCTCCTATTCTGAATGAATGAGTCGCATACTCTAAAGGTGATTCTCCCACTAACAACAAAACCTTTCTCAGCACCCCCAACAGCTGTGTACTGGTAACATGGTGGCCTGACTTATGCACGAAAATATAAGCTGCTGTGGTGGTAATGGATTTGTCCTGAAACCCCTCCCACTCTAAAACTGGGCAACACTCCACCAGGCCACTTTTACTCAGAAAAACCCAAACACCCCTCCCCAATTGGTCAGTTTTTGAACTTCGTAACCAAATCCGAAGCCTCTGCTGTTCGCAAATCACTTTGTCATAGCGTATGCCTCCTTTCACTCTGCCCCCCAATATCTCTGACACTCGAAACGCTCCGAAAAAGAGCCAAATCATTGCCAGCCTGAACAATGCTGTCTCATGAGCGCTATAACAACAATGTGGTAACCGTTGCACCAATCTCTGCAGCAGCTGAAAAGAAATGGGGGCTCTAGGCAGCCGCCTTGTTACCCTCTTTTTGCTCAAACCTTTCAACATTCTTCGCACCAGAATGCCGTCAACAGGGTCAAAGCCCCAGTGTAACTGTCCATAAAAGGATACCCCAGCCAGTTTACCCGCTATGGTATTAGATGACAACCCTTGTTTCGCCAGCCATAGAACAAAGTGTAAGATAATGTAAGTAAACTGTTGCTTCTTCCACCCCTTGCTGTTACATTGTACATAACTCGTAAATTGTAACCACGCTTGTCTGTAAGATTTCCTTGTGGAGTCCGCTACTGAATTTTCCACGAGCTTTTCAATTGTCAGTTCCCCAACGCCCAGATGCTGTCTGACAGAAGGGTTTTGCTGTCGTCCGCCCCTGGCGCCAGTTCGTGAAAAAGCTGCCAATTAAAACGTGAAAGGGCGTCAGCAATGCAGTTATTTACCCCTGGTATGTGTTTGGCTCTAAACATAATATTCCATTGTAAACTCACCAACATAAACTCTCGTAACAAGCGTAACACTCTCACATCTTTGGCTTTTTGGTGATTGAGTAGATTCACCACAGACATATTATCAATATTGAACAACACAGATCTATTTTAAAGCTCTTTGCCCCCATGTGACCAGCGCTACCAAAACCGGAAAAAGTTCTAAAAAGGCGATGCTGCGCCATTGTGTCATCCAGTGCGCTGGCCACTGCTCCGAACACCACCGACCGTCACAAAAGATACCAAAACCTTTGGAACCAGCCGCGTCCGAATATATCTGTACTTGCCAGATGAAACGGTCTTCAATGAATTGTAACGGCACTCCATGGAAATCCTCCAAGAAAACCAACCATACTCTCAAATCTTCCTTCACCATTTTGGATATGCGGACTCTATGATGTGGCCGCCAGGCTCCCGACAGCGCCATTCCTAAGGCCCGACAAAACGTCCTACCTGCCCTTGCTACTCTGCAAGCGCACGTCAAATAGCCCAATAGGCGCTGTACCTGCCTAAGCTCCAGTTTCGTTTTTTCCAATGTATTCTCCACACATTCTCGAATTTCACGCACTTTTCCTGCTGGCAGCCTGGCTATTTGTGCTACCGTGTCTATTTCAATGCCAAGAAATGTTAAACAGGTCTGTGGCCCTACTGTTTTGTCCGGCGCCAATGGCACTCCCAGCTCCTTCATCAATTTACAAAAAACATCCAATGCTGCCTGGCACTGCCTAGTACCTGCCTGACCCATGAAAATGAAATCATCCAAATAGTGACAGGAAGCTCCTTGCTGGTAACTCTGCGAAAAAACCCAGTGCAGGAAGGTGCTAAATCGCTCAAAGAGGGCGCAAGACACCGCACACCCCATAGGTAACACTTTGTCAACATAATAGTGCCCCTCAAAATACATTCCCAACGATTCAAAATCGGTTGGATGAATCGGGAGGAGCCTAAACGCCGACTTGATATCACATTTAGCGAGCTGCGCACCTTCACCTACAAAATTCACCTGCTTCAGGGCCTCGTCAACTGACGTGTAAGACACTGCTGTGTCTGCTGGGGCAATAAAATCATTAATAGAATAGCCTTCTGGCCAAGACAGGTGCTGGATCATTCGAAATTCCCAGCTGCCTTTTTAGGGATGACCCCAATAGGCGAAATGATCAAATTTGGCAAGGGACACATCTCGAACGGGCCGGCTACTCTGCCCAATCACACTTCTTCAGACAGCTTAGCGCGAACTATGTGAGGGAAATCCGTTGCGGATTTCAAAGTATCTGCCCACCGACCTTCTCTGGGCCCTTGATAACTAATCTTGAAACCCTCCAAAAAAAACCAAAACAATGTGCTAGCCGCTGTCTTATCATGATATGCTTCCAACCATGGTATCATCGCCTCCAAATTAATTGGCGTAACCGCCTTTTGGCATAAATTGTAATGGTGCCCCTCTACCCCTGGCCCCCCATCCCTGCTCGGGCCCTCTCTGCCCACCAGCTGCATTAAATGTGGTGAAGCACTGGGTAATTGCATGTCGCCACCCACATTGTGAACATTCATGTTGAAAGCGACACGCCTGCCTGGTGCATAATCCCCTATTAAAATTCCAGCAGGCTCCAATCCCAGCCGCCTGTCCCCGCCCTGTGACACCCGCCCCTGATAGAGCGGGACGTGGTGGAAAGGGCTTATATGTAACCAGCAGATCGCTGGCAGTATGAGTAGTCGCCAAAGGATGAGCTGAAGCCATCCATTGGAGCCACAATTCTGCGTCTACCTCACCCCATGGTTTATTTGCTGCCATGCTCATCCTGGCCCTAAATTCCTCATCATAATTGAGCCAGCAATAACCCCCAAACTGCAGCTGAGCTTTTCGTACCACATCCATATATTTAAAAATGGACACTGCTCTCTCAGGGTATTTCTCCGTATATATGCTGGCAAAAATGAGAAATGCAGACGTCCAATTTTCCACATTACGTGGAACCCTTGGCCGCCTCGCCAGCTCCCACTCTTCTTCCTTGGAACCTTCTTTTGCCTGGACCTCCCTGTGTAGTAATTTAAAGATGTCGACAAACTCATGGTCCCAAATTTTCTGTTTCGTCTTTAAAGATAAATGTGTACCCAGGGGCATCGCTAAACCCATGTAAGGTAAACGTTTAGCTACCTTATCTACTGCCTGCGTCGTGTCCCCCCTGTCTTCTGCACCATCGTACTCCCTTCTTTGTCCTTGCTTTGTTCAACAACTGAGGCCTCTTCCCCCCCCAACCTTACTCGACAGTACCTTTGGCTGACTCGAGCCTCTGTGTATATCCCTCACCTGTGGTAAGTCTAAATGTGTAACCGAAGGGGCCCACACCTCCCACCATGGTGTCGTACCTCTAGGAAGATGTTCTGCTCTATCCCTCATGCCCACTGGCACACACGCTCGACGTCTTTTCTTTTGAGACTACTCAACTGGCAGGTCCGCACGTGACTTCTGTAAGGTAGAAACATGGGCAGTTGACCCCTTCCCTCCCTCCCCTACCCTTTTTTCCATTCTGATTTGCTGCAGGACTGTACTGTCTTCCTCTCTAACTTCATCCCAAATCACCTCTTCATCCCCACCCTCTTCTCCATACCCCACATTTTGTCTACTACTGCTAGGCAGGGCTCCATCTCCTATCCCTCCATCAAAAAGGCGCCAATCTTGAACACAAATCTGCGCTTGAGCTCTGCGTCTTTGTGAAAAATCCGCACTGAACTTCTCTTGCTGAGGCGCTAAATCGCTAGCCACCGCTACCTGTGGCGCTTGTCGAGACCGCTGCTCGCCTTGAGCTACAGTTCGCCCAGAAACAGCTTTCGACCTCCGGGTGCTCTTCCCGCCGGTAGGCTGCTCCGCAACTGGTACTCTCGCAAAGGGTGATTTTCTAGCAGCCTCCCTCTCCTGCGCCTCGCCTCTTTACCCTGAGTGTGGCACCCACACCCACTGCCCTTCATCACACCCTATCTCTGCTAAATCCCCTGGCACTATTTGACCTGGTGGTAACCTAGGCTCCGGAAAAATACTTTCCTCCATGTCGGGCTCTGACCTATGAGAGGGCCAATTATCGCCCTGCCACAAACTCTCACCCAGCTGGCCTACGCCATATACCCATTCATCCTGTTCTGCACTGGACTCACCACCTGTCTCTACCACCTGCGCCACAAACTCCACACCTTCCTCCCCTACACCAAAGCCTTCACCCCTCACTTGCTGCAACCTTTTTCCCTTGCTACCAGTACCCCCACCAGGCCTTTGCCTATTCCTTTCCTGCGCTGGCCGTAACATGCCCACAACCTCTTCTTGGTCCCTGTCACTCCCTGTGTCTGAAGAATAATCCACCAACGGAAAACCTTGTTCCCCCCTAGTGTGCAAAGTCATACCCAGAGGTTCTGTCATATCACTAATCTGTTGGTCCTCCATTCCCACCTTCGCAACGCTACCTTGCTGCTCCCCGCTAAGGAGGCATGGTGCAGTACCCCTCCCCCCACCCCTCCTGCCCCTCACTCTACTTCTTCTGGAAACATTGCCAATGGGGCCCCCTTCATGCTAACCTCCTGCCCTGCTATGGCACCTTCTAAAACTCCCTGAGGCATTGCTATCACCGGGCGCTGTGCAAGGCGTTTTGCCATACCTCTGTCCTCACTGCCATGTGCACCTCCGCTCCTGAGGCGCGTGGCTCTTCGTGTTCTACCAGCCTGCTGAGGCAAGCAGGCCGCTATTGCCCTCTGCACTCCGCTTGCAGCACGACGCCTCATTTTCCTATTGCCCTCTGCACTCCGCTTGCAGCACGACGCCTCATTGTCCTTTCCCTGGGCGCAGACGCAGCCCTCGCCTCAGCTGACAGCAGGTCTTCTCTCCCTGCCTTCTTCAATAATTCCAATGCTGCCCTCACTTGCTCATCGTCCTCCATGCCTCTCCTGCTCCTCCCCGTCGATTCCGGTCCGATTTCACCTCCGGGAAAACCTTTTCCCTCAGCTCTGACTTCGTTTCCTCCTTTCACCCACACTCGCGCTTCCCTAATCTTCGCGCACCTGACTGAATGAACTACGCGCGCGCGCCTCTCCCTGACGTCCCTAACGTGGTTCGTTCCATTCAGGCGAACAGCCCCAGGGGGAGACTGTTTCTCCGCTCCCCCTGGGGCCCCCATGTGAACAGTATGCTGGAATGAATTCCACCTGGCAGGGTGCACTAGTGAGCATCTGCATAAATGTTTCCAAGAGTTTCTGACACATTGTACAAAGGTTCCTCAACCTTTGACCTCGACCACAAACCAAAAATTGTTTCGAAACATCCTTTCCCACTTCTTAATTTTAGTAAAAATAACTGCGGCCAGTTTCCCATCCCATTGGGAAAGCAGTAACATTGCAGAAAAGGCTCATTGAACGTTATCACTCAGCTGCACATGTAGTTTGATTTTATATTAAAAACTGATTTATTTTTAGAAATTGGTGGCAGATTTATTTTGAAGGTTTACCCTAGACTTTTTGCTTTTTAGCTTCCTGGTTTTGACACTATTTTTGTTGGTTTTAGAACTCTGTGCACGTTACCACTGCTATTTAGTGCTAAAGTGCATATGCTCTCTGTGTACATTGTTATTATGGGGATTGGTGTCTCCATAATTGGCTTATTTGATTTACTACTAAGTCCCTAGTACAGTGCACTGTATGTGCCCAGGGGCTGTAAATCAAATGCTGCTAGTGGACCTGCATGAAACAAATATAATCTAGCTGATAATTGTTATTAACTGTTTTTATTAACATAATTGTATGCAGCATATAGACAATCAAGAATTAGCAATGCATAGATACAAGTCAGACATCTACACAACAATAGTAGCAGAACATTACATAGTTTTAACCTTCTGTCCGTTACAATAAGCTGCTGCTTCTCAGGTGTATCTGTATCTACAGCGAGACTTAATGTTTCAACCCTGGTTAGGATACGAAGGGCACAGGGCCACCCCCTGACTAGGGGGATGAGGGAAAGGGAGGGGAAAGGAGCAAGGTACTTCACCTCTCTTCGACTCACAGATCTTGCCCCATAAAAGTGTTTTCATTATCCTCCCCCTCTACAGTTAGCCCATAAAATTGTATCCAAGGAGCCAAAATCTTCCGAAACTTTTGGGGACACCCTTTCGCCTGGTAAGTCACTTTTTCCGCTACCATGTAGAGATCCATGTGCGCTCTCCACTCAGCGTGGGCGGGTTTGGGACTCCCCACTGGCGAGCAAGATTTCTCTTGGCCACTACGAGCCCTAAGTTATGTTTGTGGCGCGGCAGGTCTATTTCAGTGGGAATGCCCAATAGGCCATATTTTGGCTCCAGCTCTAGTTGTGTCCCTAGGACTTTATTCAGTTCCCCTGCTACCCGACTCCAATATAGTTCGATCTTCCTACACTCCCAAAGGGTGTGTATATATGTGCCTTGTTCTGTTTTGCATCGCAGGCACTGAGGTATCTGCGCTCTACCCATGTTATGGAAACGCACCCGATCAAAGTAGACTCTTTAGAGGACCTTAAATTGTATTAGACACAATCGTTGTTTGATCGCCACCTCTCTCGGGTGCATCAGGGCCGCCTTCCAATCTATATCTTCTAGAGGCCCCATAACAGCTTCCCACTTTGCCCTGAGTGTTCCTAATTTATGTGACATATTGTTTATTAACGTTTTGTAGGGCCAAGAGATAGCCTTAAGAGAGAGTTCTTCCTGCAGTAGTCTACCTTCGAGAGGGGCAAACTCTGGTAGCTTCACAGTATCTATCTCCTCTGCCTGCCATGCATGTTGCAGTCTGAGATATGAATATCTCTGGGTGTCCGACATTTGATATGTACTTTGTAGGTTTTCATTTATTTATTTTAGTAATCCCGATTAGATCCCATTTTTTTAAGGTCTCGGAGTTTACCCATCTCCGGCAATCTTGCACCCTCCCAAAGAGGGGTTGCTCTTGTAATCCGTTTGGCCCATCCCATCTGCCTCTCCGCTCCCCTCCAGGCCTCGATTGCTCTCTGTGGCCGGTAAAAGTTGGCAAATTCCCTTGCCTCCATATATGTAATGAAGATACGTATGCTCTTTAAACTGTAGCCGTTCAAGGACATAAGTGGGGTGCTCTCCTGCCGCATGACCCCATTCATTAATCACTGTCAAATGGGTGGCTCTGTAATATGCCTGTATGTCTGGTAAAGCAAGCCCCCCATTATATTGGTTTCGTTGCAATGTCTGTAATGCAATTCGTGGATGTCTACCATCCCACAATAACGTGAACAAGTCCGCATCAATCGCGGCAAATATATCTTCGGGTATTCTGCAAAATGTATTTTGCAGCACATACAATAATTTCAGAAGCATGATAATTTTGTGTAATGCAGCTCTTCCCATTATTGTTAGCGGTAGTCGCCTCCATCTCTCAACATCCCCATGAAACTCCGCAATTTCCCTTCTGATGTTGTGGGTGAGGTTGGTCGTGTCGTTGTTGGTGACATACAGACCCGGATATCTGAACCTATCTTGGGCCACCTGAAAACCTCTTGGGATCCAGCTCTTGTCTATAGGCTCTCCTACTGAGTACAGGCTGGATTTGTCCCAATTAATACTGTAACCCGCGTGTTGACCATATTCCTGAAAAGTTTTCAGTATTATCGGGAGTGACCTATCTGGATTTGTGATATATAGGAGGATGTCGTCTGCATAGGGAGATATACACTCATCTGAAAGGGCACCCTCACTATCCTTAAACCCGGTGATTTCCGGGTGCTCCCTGATAACGCAGGCCAACGGCTCCAGGACCAGTGCAAATAGCAGGGGAGACAGGGGGCAGCCCTGCCGGGTACCTCTTTGGACCTGGAAAGCCTCTGAAGTCACACCGTTAACTCGGACCCTGGCCACTGGGTTAGTATAAAGTAAGTCCACCAGATATAAAGACCGGGCTGAATCCAAACTTCAACAGGGTTTGCCTCAGTAATGGCCAGTGCACTGTGTCGAAGGCCTTCTCTGCATCTAAGTAAAGAAATGTGTGTGTTGTTGGTTTGTTCTTTACTCTATCCATCCAGTTAGCTAGCCTAAGGAGGTTGAATCTTGTGGCATAAAACCGGATTGGTCCCAATGAATAAGGGATGATATTACTGTCAGGAGACGTGTCGCTAACACTGTGGCAAGTATGTTAGTTTCCACATTCAATAAGGATATGGGTCTATAAGATCGACATTCTGTTGAGGTTTACCTGATTTATGGATCACTATCACTGTAGCCTGCTGTAAATCCAGCGGGAGTGTCTTTTGCTCTAGGGATGTCTGGAACATATTCAGGAGGTGCGGGGCCATGGGATTAGCGTTACGGTTAAATAATTCTGCGGGGAACCCATTCGGGCCTGAAACTTTCCCCGTTTTTTGTCTGCTAATTGCATCTCTTACCTCTTCTAAGGTCAAATCTCCCTCTAGGAGCTCCTTCTCGTCTTGGGACAGAGTGGGAGTGACCACCGTTTTTAAATAAGAGTCTATTTGGGTAGCATCTCACATTGGTTTGGCTATGTATAGCTCTGTATAGTATCGGGCAAAGCGTTTTCTATATTGGGGGATGTGGTATACATCTTGCCTGGCTCCTGTATGGAGGTCACCCATCTCACCTCGCCCTCACTCCTACTCAGCCAAGCAAGCAGCTTTCCCGCTCTGTCTCCTGTCTCATACAGCCTGTGTTGTGTGGCCAATAGTTGGGCGTTTGCTTCCTGTGTGATTAAGCTATTATATTCTCTTCGGGTTATTTTTATCTCTTTCAGCGTGCAGTGGTCTGTATTTGCGTCTATATGTTTTTCTAGATCTAAAAGTCTCTGTTCTACGGTTTCTATGTCCTGGGTCGGCTTCTTTTTTTTTATGGGCTATTATATTTTGCGCTCTATCCCTTATCAATGCTTTATATGCCTCCCACAAAGTTACCGCCGAGGATACCGTGGCTTCGTTTACTCAGAAGTAGAGTTACGAGTCTATATGAATCTCGTGGGCAACTTTTTCATCTCTCAGGGCCCAGACATGCAGCCTCCATTCCCCCAAACTCCCCACTCTTCTCCCCCCCACCGTCAGCCATAGAGGGGAGTGATCGGAAATGCCCCTTGCCAGATATTCCACCTTTTCAATCCTCTCCACCTCTCCCGACGGACAAAATAAGTAATCCTACCTGGAGAAGACCCCGTGTGCTCCCGAGAAGTATGAGTATACACGGTCTGTCAGATGTTGGCGTCTCCAGGAATCGGTCAGTCCCAATGTACCTTGGAAGCGTTCAAGTTGGGTTGGAGAACGTGTTCCTATTCTAGCCTGTGTACGGTCTAGATGCGGATTTATTACGTCATTAAAATCACCCCCAATGATATGTGTAGAGAGGCCCAAGTCCAGGAGTACCTGTGCTATTTTGTCCAATCTGTTGTTGCAGCTTTGGAGGAGCATACACAAAAATCAGCGTAAGCTCTCTACAACCTCATGTTCCCTGTACTGCCACAAATGTCCTTCTGGAGTCTGCCCATGTTCTAGATATGTGAAAGGGGGTGATTTTCTAATTAATATCCCCACTCCCCTCGAACCCGTTGAGAAGCCTGCATGTATCAGTGGTGTACCTACCCCTCCCTAGAAAAGAGCAGTGAGAGCCCATTAGGTGTGTCTCCTGTAGGAAAACAATGTCTGGCTTAAGTCTCTTAATGTATTTACTCACTAGTCCTCTCTTAATTCAATACCCCAGTCCATTGACATTCCATGTCAATATCAAATAGGTTCTTTCGCCCATTGCTTGTATGTAATTTTTTCCGAATGTTATGCTGTGTCTCAGTCAGTGTCTGCTGTCTTTTTATTTTATTCTTTCTGTCCTTAGCAAGCTGTGTTTCTGATCTATCTATATCCGTGCATTGTGCATACTTTACAAAAACTAAACCAAACTCAATTTGCAGGGTTTGCTGCAGTAGTACACCCCCCTTTCCCTCCCTACACTCTCACTCCATCTGCGCCATTCCCCAACTAGTCAAAATGACAACTCTAGCTCAGGCGAAGTTTGAGAGGTCTGTCTCCATTCCCCTCCCTCAACCCCTAGTTAAAGTCTAAACAAAACTTGTACGTTCAAACCAAAGTCTATGCTCTTAGTGCGCGTAACATACAGTGTCTATGTCTACTTAGCTAGTGTTGTATAGTCTCTCAGCAGCTGCCCAGCCCCAGTATTTCAGCCTTCTCCACCGCTTTTTGATAGTTGCTGCTGGTGGGCGTCTGTGATAGTGGCTTGATGACCTTGATCTTCCAGTTGGTGAATTTTCTGCAGAATCGTATGTTCACTGTCCGGATCTGAGGAGTACTCTCGGTCCGAGGGACCGGAGGCCGTCTGGTCTCGGGACCTGTCGCGGTGCTGACTGTCATTTTCTCGTGGCTGTTCTCCATCAGAGTCAGCTATCAGGGTCTTTCTGTGTACGAGTCTTCTGGCTTGAGATGGTATTTTAGGATAAGTCCTGCGTGAAGCTGTCAGCCTGTGCAGTCTCTTCTCTCTCCGTGCCCCGGAGCCCGTGCTTTTTAATCGACCTGAGTTCCGGTTTTCTGTTGGTTCCTCTCTTCGCCTCGCTGGTGGTCGCTCCTCGCTCCTCAAGCCAGGTCCACGCCTCCTCTGGAGTTTGTAAGAAGTGTGAGGTACCTTGAAATATAACCTTGAGCTTCACCGGAAATAACAGCATGTATTGCATCTTGAGACTCCTCAACTTGGCCTTGACCAAGTCGAAGGCTCTGCTCTGTTTCTGTACTTTCCGGGAGTAATCTCGAAACACCATTATTCGCATTTTCAAATATTGAACATCCCCTTTTAGTCGTATATCTCTCAAAATCTGATCTCTATCCTGAAAATTAAGGAAGTGTGCGATCAGCGGCCTCGGCGGGCCCCAGGGGGTGGCTGGAAGCTAGGCATCCTATGGGCCCTCTCAATTATGAATGAAGTTGAAAATTGTGTGTTTGGGAGTGTGTCTGTCAGAGCTCACCTTCAGCTTCTCGCTGGTTACCGTTGTCTTGCACAGGAACAGAAGTCGCTAGCTTCCCGACTCCCACTACTAATCACTCAGCCCCAAGAAATGTCTTTGGCTCTAACTGATCAGCAAGGGGGAAGGGGGAAATTGGATAAAATAATAAACGATAGAAGAGACTGGTTCTGGACCTTCTGGTTTTCCTATCTGGAATTCTTCTTCAGCTATCACTCTGCCTTCTGAAGACTCCTAAGGGTAACTAAGCACACAACAAATTATTATTCCTTCTCTACTCTATTCTGTCTCTTTTCTTCTCTTCTCTTATGATTTTTCTACCTACCCAGAATCCTGAACTCTGTGCCTCTCTTCCTGTTCAACTCTGCCTTTTCTTCTTTCTTGTTATTGATGTCACTAATTATCTGTAAAACATATATCTTTTTATTATACCTATTTATTCTTTGTTTTTAAACATCTTCTAACTCTTTCTCTTTTAAACCTACCATTAATGTTTCTGTGTGTGGCCTTCTCTTTCTTCTCGTGATTTCTCTTCTTTCTTTTCTTGCCTCTTGCTATTCTAAAAACTGTCGTCTTCTAAATTAAGCCTTTTGTGCTTTTAACTTTTCCTGTTTGCTTCCTCTCTTTAGGTTACTGCGGAGCTGCTATAACTCTGGTAAGTCTTTCTCCTTACTTTCCTAGTTAACTGTTGGTATTGTCTATTAATTTTTCCTTAGGAACCTTTTCTCAGTAAATCCTATAATGTTCTTCATTTTCTGTTACAGGACTCTGTATGCTGATCTCTGCTGACCTTAGTAAGTGTTATACTTATTGCGTCACCAAACACTGCTTATATTTTAATGTGAACGAATAATCTATCAGTAATTCACTTAGCTTTCTTCGGTTTTCTTTTCAGGTGCGGCTGAAGTCTTCACTCGTTTTTTCCCTGTAGAGACGAGGTGACTCCGTACTCGACTCCCGGTAAATAGCCCACTACGGACTCTAGCGGCTTTTCTGACCTCTTCGGTAAGTATCGGTTTCTTGACTCGGAACTACTCTCAAGCGTTACTCTGGAAAGCTTCTTACTCAAAAAATTCACTTCAGAACTGGGAACACACTCGAACACGTCTTCTCTGAGGAAATGTCTTGGTGAAGTGCGCATTACTTCAGGCGTGCGCGCGTCACATCGTCTCTCTGGATTTGTAAACAACTAGACCGCAGACCCCAGCGCCTGAGCGGCCATCTTGGAATTACGGGCATGCCACAAACTCGACCATTGAAGCCCATTCGAAACCGAAACGCCTATTGAACTAAGTTCCTTGCGCTTCGCTTTGGGACTCACATTAGGGATCCTGACAGTGTCCTTGATCCATGACATAAGAAACTGCCCTGGGTCTTTCCCTTCCGATCTCTCAGGAAATCCAGAAAATCGTAAATTATTTCTGCAGGCCCTATTTTCTGTATCATCCACTCTCCATGCCACTTCTTTTAGTGATGTGGCCATTTGGGTGACTTTGTTCCTCATGGGGTGGGATACGTCCTCCACTTCCGATATACGTGCTTCCGCTTGGTTTACTCTTTCTGAGGCATTGCGCAAGTCTTGAGGCATCAGGGACACTTCTCTGCGCACCTCCGCCATTCTCCCCTCTAGGGCTTCTCTGGAAGCTTGAATGGCCTGCAGTATGGCCGCGCTATCCGATACGACTGCACCTTCCCCTTCCAGCCCCTGCGATTGACGAATCACTTTTGCATATTTGTTGAGCTTGCCTTGTCTCGTGGGCTTCTGGTCTTTGTCCCGCGTCATGGCTATCTCTACTGTGTGGGCGTTGGAATGATTTTGGAGAGATTCGAGAGAGGCACTCCTCCGCAGCTAAGCTATGTTTTTCTGGTCCATGGAAAGGACACTGTGCCAGTGTAGACACAACGACTCCCCTATGTCATCTACCGGTGAGCGTTTCAGGTCTTCCCTGCGTGTCTTCCAGGCCTCACCAGGGGGCACTCGTCAGCCCAGGGAGAATCCGCGCAAAGCTCTAATATTACTTCAGGGGTATAATCCCCTTTATTATTCTGTACAGTCATCCGTGGGTGAGCTCTGACCTCTGTTGTGCACAATTTAACTCCTAGGCCCAGCACGCGACCAAATCACCCTAGTATCTACACATAAAGCTCGCCTCTCGACCTCCAGGGCACTGCATGTCTCATGCCGCTGCGGCAGCCAGTTATGGGCAGGGCCTCCTCCTTCCGGGCCACTAGGATTATTGTGTCTGCCCCCAGCCCCTTCTCCCTGTAAATGGTGTCTCTTTCCTCTCCAGTATATTTACTCTTACTCAAGATAGTTCCCCAGGCCTGGTAAAGAAGCCACACCTGGATTCCGTTGTTCTCAGACGGGGGGGGGAGTCTCTATCAATCACTGCGTGGGGTACAAGCAACTGTCCCCAAGTATCTCAGTCATGCCGGATACTTAGCACCCTGCCGGTATTTCACAGGTCTTCCACACTTCCTCCCGGGTGTCACCGTTTCCACTCACCACACCTCTGTCTCTGCTTCTGAGACCATGCCAGGGGCACCTCAGTATCCCGCGTTTAGAGCAGAGCGTCCTTTTCTCTGCCTCTATCAGAGCCGGCTCTCTCAATGAATTCCTGTGGCCACGGCTGGTAAGCTCAGCGGATCCCTTGACTTCCTGCCCCGTCACCGCCTTCGGACTCCGGTCACAGTAGCCTGTATCTCGATTACACCAGCAGGTAATGGGGGAAAGGGGCAGGAGAGAGACAAGAGGGGATTCGAGTGAGGCCTCATCCACGCTCACTCTCCGTCACCGACCACCGGAGTCCAGGTCTCCGGGTCTCTCCGTCAGTGAGCGCTCACCTTTCACATCTTCTCAGGGCTCCTGGCAGTGTATGCCGTCGGCCACACAGGAAAGCAGCCTCTCCGAAGGTCAGGCCCTCTTTACTCGCCATCTCTCTGCACAGCGATTCCCTCGTTCTCAGCTCGCCGCCGATCCTCTTGCAGCCCCCTGGATGATTCCTTACACTTTTTCAGGTCTCTTTCCCTGTCGACCGCCGTGCCCAACAGCAAAGAAGAGATGGCAGGGGGAGGGGGGGAGGGGGGGGGGCACGGTCCACTTCGCTCCTCACCACTGCCGGTCCCCAAGCTTCTCCAGGTGGGCCGCCGCCATCTTGCCTCCGTGGGACTCACTATACTTCATGTAGACCTCCCAGGCATTTAAGTGTCCGCCGGTTAATCCCACCAGCCTCCTTACACTGGCACTATATGCAGGGGTAATAGCTTGCCTCAGGGGCTGTCAATGGATGTCCAAGGTCAGGTTTCAGTTCAGAATTCCTATTGGGCCGCCGGAGCTACCGAGAAACACAGTTACTCAGCCATGCTGCTGGCCACGCCCCCCCAGCTGATAATTTTGATGCCGTTTGACATTAGGAACATTAGACCAAGCTGCTGAATGTCTTGATCAACATCATTTATTATGTTATTTCTTTAAATGATTTTTGTTAAATGCTCAAATACTTAATTCAAAGACAGATCAAGATAACACCTTGTGCTTACATTGGTACATCTAACAAAATCAGACAAAAGCTAGACATAATCAACAGAATCATTTCCACATGAGAATAAAACCTAAATCACAAAAAAAAGTTCAAATTAAACCAATCAAATTCACGAAGCAACCCTACTCCAAGTTCATTGTCAGATTTAAATAACATTCAAGGGTTGCTGGCCAAAGGGAGTAGAATTCTAGCCCACGGATTTACATATTCAAAAATAATCCCCTGTGAGGCTCTCACTATTCTTTTTGCCCTTTGGTATTGTGTGCCGACGCGTTTCAAATCCAAGTGCAATTTTCAGGATTATCTTCAGGGCTAGGACTGGGTAATATCTAAAAGAAGAAAAAAAAGGAGGTTTTAAGTATTGCCCTTCCTTTTCTAGTTGTATCTTGATTACTCTAAGATTTTAACAAACAAAATACCTGCTTAAAGTCGTCTTTTCCTTTAGGGAAGTGCTGAATCATTCGTGTTGCCAACCGTCTGGTCTGAAACACAAACGATTCCATTAGCAACTTATGTTGGTTCAAAAAAGGGTCCTAAATAAGATCGTTAAGCAACACAGTCAATTGACTTACTTGTATGCGTATTCGCAAAAGTCTTAAATGGCAGCCTCAGGTTTGCAGTGCGTGCCCCTCAACAGGTGCTTAAAGTCGTCTTTTTCCTTTAGCAATGTGCCAAATTGCGCGTGTTGCCGAACGTCAAGTCTGAAATACAACTGATTGCATTATTATTAGTTCAAACAAAGTCTTACATAAAGTTGTTGAATAACACAGTTAATGGACCTACTTTTATATGTATTGTAAATGACAACCTCGGGTTTGCAGTTGCTCCAGCGGAAAAGGGCAAATTTACATATCCTCCCTGCGTCACAGATCCGTCATCACCCTTACTCATTCACGCACACAGTCATTGGTGGGGCCCATAACACCAATACTCATATGTCTCACTCAAATCTGAACACAGGAGGAAAGAAGCACTGGACATGTGGGGTACCTCGTTACTTATGGGAGAACATTTCTTTACATTATATACATTATATACATCAGTACCTATAGAGACCTAACTTTAACATCAAGGCACTCCACCACTTGGTCGCTGGACCAATTAGTTGGACTGGTTGATGGTGATTGTCAGGACCAGCTTAACCTCACTACAACAGTACATTGAATTGCATGATGAATTGCAATGGTAATGTAGTCAGTTTCACATTTGTGAGCAACAGGAAATGCTAACGATCCCCTATCAGCTATTCATTTCTTCTTCTTTCTCCACCTGCTTCTCCATTCCTCCACATCCCTCCTTTTTCTCAGCCATATCAGCAAGTTTTTTAATTTGAGCTCTTCTTCCAGTAAGGTTTAAGTTTTCTATGCCTTTTTCTGTGAAATCTAGTCTATATTGTTTCTGCAAATCCCTATATTTGGAGATATTCACTCCTGTTTTTGATCTGTTCATTCTTACCGTTCCAAAATGTAATTCCTCCATGTCTACCTTTAATTCTGCAATATCTATCTGTTGGCGTTCTGCATCTTTTCTATAGCCACTTCTTACCCACACTCCCAACTCTTCACTTGTCAGACCCAAAAAGACTTTGTTTAATCTTTCACTAGGTTTTGTTCCCTGCAACCATCCAGTCGTTTTTTCAGCCAGTATCTGAGTTCCAACTGTGTAAGTCGGAGCTTTTGTCAGATCTGTTGTTGTATCCAATCGGGACACACTAGGTTGTATATTCCTGACACTTTCAGAGAAGAACTCTCTTCTAGGATCTGGTCTTGCCTCATTTAACGGTATGATCAGTGAATGTTCTTTCTCTAGCTCACTTTTGCAAACAGAAATTTCAGAATGTATATTCATCGGGACTGTTAAAGCTTCCATATTCATAGGCAGTTCTTTCAATCTTTCAGACAATTTTCGTGTCCTGACTGCTAATTCATTTTCTTCTTCTTCATGATTTGACCTATTTAACACTTGTGTTTCTTGCCAAATAATCGTACTGCTCATTGGAAGGAGTTCTGGCTTCGTTACTGTACTATTAATTTGAACAGGTTCTTGTCTGTTTATTGCACTACTCCCTATGGGGACTGGAACAGTTTGGAAAACTTTTGGAGTTTCTGCTGGCGGTGCCTTTGGCACCACTGTCGCAAACTCCCCTTGATATGGAGGTGGTCTGTTACCCAGAATGTCATCCAGCAACTCATCTTTAGTATCACTGTACCTACAGCCTGAAATTTAAACATGCTTCTTTTCCTCTTTCTTTTCACCTCCTGTAGATCCTCCCATACTCATGATAGGAAACAAATCATTTGGTACATCCACCTGTTGCCATCTACATATTTTGTCCTCAATATTCTCATTCCGATATTTATCCAAACCAAAATCATAACCTCTTCCTGATCTGTGTCGTTCTTTTTCATACACTGCATTTTCCCAATCCATTAATGCTTCAAATTGCGTAGGTCTAAGTTTAGGCTCAAGTTTCCCCATTGTTTCTCTCAAATGCCGCAAAACTTCTATGCTAAAAGAACCTTCTGGTGGAAATGCAAGCACACCATCGTCTTTCGTATATCGCACCCAATTCTCTACAAACACGCAAGTGTGATAGCCATACTTCATTAGCATGTGAAATACAGGCATTCCCGGGTGAGGGAATAGTCTCCACTCCTGCTTTACTGCAGTCTTGTCTTTCACAAACAATCTTTTTATCTTTCCAAGCAGCAAACCTTTCTTCTTCTCTTTACCAATGTAATACATTTTTCGCTTAACTTTTTGTCTTTGCGGTCAACTAGAAACGTCAGTGCAACACAAACTCTCTACCAATCAGCTTCCCCTGCGTGGTTTCCTTTCCAACCAATACCACTGTGGAAACACACTTGTAAGCAAATCAGAAAGCTCTACGTCACTTCCACATCCACCTATCCCAGCACCACTCTCACTAACGCACCAATCCAGAGCGTCTATGTCACTCTGTAATTCTCCAATCCCAGCGCGACTCTCACTAACGCACCAATCCTGTGCGTCCACGTAACTCCACAGCTGGCCAATCGCAGCACGGTCTTCCTGACGTCAGCCTTTCTCGCTACTCCTGCTCCTGCTGACCCCTCCTTTACAAATTTTATCGGCAAACCTTTCTTACGTTTCTTTTAATCAAATCTGTTAGTAACAACATAAAAACACCACCATTGCCTGTTTCGCTAAACCAAAGGGATAGTTTTGTCAACAAGAATTCTGTATTTTCAGTAGGCAGCGCTTACCTCTACCCTACCACAGAATTATTCAGTTTCACCGATAAGGTAGCACTTCCCTCTACCTTACCCTTCTATCAATCAAAAAGGCTAACTGTTTCTCTGGGGATAAAACATATGTGGAGACTACACTGCTCCTGAGAATTAAGGCCAGAGTTTCACGAGAGAACCTGTTGTTATTGCACTCACGCACTTTCACACAGAAATGTCCCTAACGATAACACACGACGATGTTACCAATTCGAAACCCAGACAATGCGTTGTGCGACTTCACTTGTAACACATTTCCCCGCGTACCTACAGGGCAACCAGACAATACACCGTGCGACTTCACCTGCCATACGTTTTCCCCGTGTACCTACGGGGCATCCAACTTCCTACATCCTGAAGTCTTCAAAAACAACATAGAATATTAGAACATAAATCAACAACCAATCAATAATCAATCATCAATAATCACCAAACCAATACAATAAAACCATCAATCTGCTACCAGAAAAACTGCTCCAGCGGAAAAGGGCAAATTTACATATTCCTCCCTGCGTCACAGACCCGTCGTCACACTAACTCATTCACGCACTCATTCATTGGTGGGGCCCATAACACCAACACTCCTACGTCTCACTTCGTGTCTGCACACAGGAGGAAAGGAGCGCTGGACATGTGGGGTACCTTGTTACCTATAGGAGGAAGATCTTTATATTATATACATTATATACATCAGCACCTTTAGGATCCTAACTTTAACATCAAGGCACTCCACCACTTGGTCGATGGACCAATTAGTTGGACTGGTTGATGGTGATTTAGAACCAGCTAAAACACATCTAAAGCTTCTGAACTCTTCAATTAATCAATACCCTATTACAAGAATCACAGATTCATAAGGTTCTTAATTAATGCTTAGTTTATCTAATTAATTCACTTTCATTGGCATAATCAGAATTTTCAGTAAATCTCTTTATCACAAATTTAAATACAATTATATTTACCTAAAATTTTGACACCGATGACCATTTCCCAAAAACCCGTCAGCCCTGCATAAATCAATAATCCCTTCTGGTCAAATCGTTCCGCCAAATGCAGGTTAAAAGCCAAATGAGTCCGGGAAAGTTCTTTTCGCCCAGCACGATGCAGTCCCAAAGGGTAGTCAACGGACCAGACAATCGCGCTATTAAATCGAACTCCACACCAACAGCCACCAACGGAGAACACGGTACCGACTTTTTCCCTACTAAATACAGCAGTAACCTGATTGGCTAAATCCCCCCGAATTTGCAAGAAGTGGTGACTTTCCCAAGAGTTTTTGTTTCCCAGGGGACTGGGTATGACATGTCTCAAATTTGTAAGTTTTCCTCGGGTTCTCAAGCGAAAGTTCCCGAAGTAACAACATGTAAACCTCCGGGTACAGGTCGCCTTTGTATTTTCAGTCATTCACACTAGCTGAGTTCTGGCAATCCTCCACGTTCCTATCCTTGACAGGGAACACGTAGTCATGGTTGGAGGTAGCCTGGAGATCTTCAGAGCCATCCGAGTTTGCACAGTAGGCATCGTGCTCAAATGACGGTGGCCACTTCCGAACTCCATTTTGAATACTGCGTCCTAGTAGGCCCGAATGCCAACTTAAGCAAAGATAAACATAAAAATAATTAATATACGGAAATGAAGATTCTAATGTTTAAACCCACACTAATACCAATATATATTAGTGTTTTCCTAGCTCTTAGCAACATTTAAAGCAATGATACTCACCTTTCCGCAATACCAGGAGCACAAACCATCACAAAAGCAACATAAATCATGCAATTTTCTATTTCAACACATTCTATGCTTAGTTTGCGTATCACAGTTAATCCTTAGATTTAGTAGCCATGCAATTTGCATTTAGTCCCACATTTATCTTGTGTTTATCAAGGTGTAAAGTTGATTAATTACAACACTCCAAACAATTAATACAGGTTAGTATTTAGAATGATTACGTAATTAGTATTTTCATGCAAAATAGAGAAGGTATACAAAATTTTGTTTTACCTGCTCCACCACAGTGCAATCCCCTCAGCGAGACTTGACCGATGGGATTCAGGCGTTCGTCTTCAAATATCTGCAACAGAACGTAACTGTTCAAATTGTGTCTGCTCACAACTTTGAAATTGAATGCTTAGCAGTTGCGCTCACTTACTTAAAGTATGAAACGTATGGCAGCGTTAGCTCTTTGGTCAGAACGTGGGGCTTCAGCCGGTCGGGTGTTTACCGCGGTATAGGAATCTGCCTCCTCATATGCCTGTAACTTTTGGTTTCGGAAGGGCTTGCTCCTGAACCATCAGGGTGGAGCCTGGATCTTGTGGTTCAATGTTAGTCGTACGGAGAGTCTTTCATATCCATGGTTACAAAAAACGTTTGTACTGTTTGCGACAATCTTAACTAGCGAATCTTTGGTCCTGTAGTTCGTTTATTTATTTAATTTTATTTGTTGTTATTCAGTTTGATAACAGGAAAGAAAAACAAAAGAAACAGATCACATTATCGCATAAATCACAGAAATAGGATCACATGAGTCATCATACATTGGATTACAAATCGTTAATGTGGAACACACTGACAGCAGGTACTTCTAGAAGGGAACAAGCAGCAGATCGATACATTGTCAATCAATCACAACACGATCTAATCAAACCATAACCCCTTGACCAATCGACTTATGGAAGTGATAGGTGGACCACAGTCCCTGAAACAATACTTGTGCCCCTCTACACATATATACCAAAACGACACAGGACAACTTATGCTCATGCATTATCAGTATCACCTCCCTACTTCGTCACCAGGTATTGCGCAAACAGTCCCCAAAAGCCTTTAGGTAGACTGCGAGGGGGCAGCAATTCATTATAAACATCAGATTGAGTATAACAATATACCATGTCTTGCTCCCACTCAGCAATAGTTGGAGCAGGCCCACACATCCATCGTATCGCAATCCTGCGTTTAGCCAATAGCAAACCGATAGATACCAGTTTTCGAACACTCTTGTTGAGGGACTTCGTGTAACCTAGGAGCGCCAGGAGGAGATCAGGAGTGAGGGTCAGACCTACTATATCATTGAATGCTTGAAAAATATGTTTCCAAAAGGCCGCCACTGTAGGGCACACCCATGCAACATGCATAAAGCCCACCTCGTTCATTCCACACCTTTCACAGCAATGTGTGTCCCTTAGCCCATAGCAAAACAGTCTCAGTGGTGTGTAGTGGACTCTATTCAGAAACTTGAAGTGCACCAATCTATGCCTGCCATTGAGTGAGACCGTTTGTGTAATGGCGCAACAGTAGGACCATATTCCGTCGACCAGGGGTGTACCAAGGTCCTGCTGCCACTCAAGCCGCGCATTGGAATAGTGTGTGTTATTCGCTGTTTGAGATGAGGCGTAGCTTTTTTAAATCAGTTTAACCGTGGACTCTGAGCTCAAGTGTATGGAGAAGGCAGGAAGCTCCGAGGGCTCTTGTTATTTGCTGTTTGAGATGAGGCGTAGAGTTTGGAAATCAGTTTAACTGAGGACTCCAAGCTCAAGCGTATGGAGAAGGCAGGAAGCTCTGAGGGCTCTTGAAGATCATCACCAAGCAGAGGCTGCAGTGCATGGCGAGCCCCCCAAAAAATTGAATTGTGTTAAAGTTGTATGGTTAGATAAACCTGCCAGCACCTCCTCCCACGTGCGGACCCTCCCTTCCTAAAATAAATTGCCCATCATATTCAGACTCAGGACGTTCAATGAGCGAAGTGCACCCCGTTCCAAGCTGAGGGCGAACCAATGACACCAGTTCACAGGCAAGAGAGGAGAATATAACTGGGCCCCTGCCTGCTTTTTCAGCAACACATGCCAAGCATGGACTATGGAGTTAAGAGTCAAGAACTCTGCAGCACCAGACTGTGGGTCAGGGCTAGCGCCGACCCGTTATATCTGAAGATGCGGGAGATCTTGCGGCCTGTGAACCCAGCTATGAGCATGCAAACCTTGCGCCACCTTGTAATATAATTCTAAATCAGGCGCGCCTTGTCTGCCCGCAGAGTAGGGCAGAGTGAGTATGTCCAGCTTAACACGCAGAGCTTTGCCAGCCCGAGCCAGTTGGCACATCAATGTTCGCAACTCACAAAACATGTGTTGGGGTACCACTATAGGTATATTGGCAGAGAGAAAAAGGAAACTGGGGAGTACAATCATTTTCATCAAGGAGACCCGCCCAACCAGCGAGAAGGGAAGCCAAATCCACCTAGCTATATCATACGCTAATTTGGCAATGGCCCTGCCGTAATTCGCCTTGAGCACCCAAGTATCTAACCAGATCAGATGACCACTGAAGAGGATAGTCTAAGGGGGTCGGTACTGTACAGCAGCATCAAGGAGTCACATCAGGTATTCCCGGTGACTATCAGTCAGCCACGGCAGCTTGATATATTCTAGGTAATTCAATATATAGTCATCCCCTGGGGCAATTTTAGAGCTGTATAGATCCTGATAGTACCTACAAAACTGACCAGCTATATCTCTTTGTTCTGTTAAGGCGGAGCCATCCTCGCCAAGGATTTCAGTAATGACCCCAGATTAAAATCTACGGCATGCCAGCATCGCCAGTAGGGAGCCCGGTCTGTCCGCTTTTCCGTAGGTTCGGGCCAGAGCGTATTTACCCATATGTACGATCCACCTCCTCATGGTACTCATCTAGTGTGGTTTTAAGGTGTTCCTGAATCTGTGTATCGCTATTATTGACCAAAGCAGCCTCCAGCTCCCCCAATCGGACCTCAAGCAGGGCGAGACGACCTCTAATGGAGTGAAGCACCCCAGCGTGCTTACTGATAGCGACCCCACGAATGAAGACCTTAAAGGTCTCCCACACTGTGGCAAAGGAGTCAACTGACCCAACATTAATTGCAAAAAATTCCTCTATAGCAGCAGCTAAGTCTGCTTTGAAGACCGAATCTGGCAGAGAGTATGGCGGGAATTGCCACTGAAAAGGGGCAGGGCCCTTGGAGGGAACCTCAAGCGTCAACAACACTGGGGAGTGATCTGAGAAAGAGCGAGCCAGTACTGCACAGTCTTGCACCCTGGTCATTAACGCCCATAAAATGAACCAATAGTCAATACGAGTATGAATATCATGGTAGGCTGAATAGTGTATAAACCCGCCCCTAACAGAGGATCTAGCTCTCCACACGTCCACCAAGTGTATCTGTAAAGCTATATCCACTACAGCTCTAGTGGCAGCCGACGTGGGCTGAGGCGGGCCCTTGGAGCGATCCAGTGCCGGCTCCATAACGCAGTTGAAGTCCCCTCCCCAGAGCAACGGCAGTGCAGTACTGTCTCTGATAAGTGAAAATATAGCGTGATAAAACTGAGGATCATCATAATTCGGCCCGTACGAATTGACAATTAGAAACTCAACGCCCTTCCCAAAGCATCTTGACACTGCAAATCTTCCAGCCGGGTCTGTTGCACAACTCTCCAGCTGAACCACCAATCTAGGGTTCATCCATGTTAACATGCCCCTGGAGTGGGAGGTGAACTGAGCAGCATGAGTCGAGCTTAAAAGATTACGCCCTGTGAGCAAAGCAGAGTTAGAAGCGAGATGTGTCTCTTGGAGCAGAGCGATGTCAACCTCCTGTCTCTTAAGATATGCTAGAATTTTACGCACCTTTCTGTGGTCATTAAGACCTCTCACATTCCATGTCACTAAAATACATGTGATCATTAAAAACATAAGAAAAAACCTCCCTTCCCCACACCCACGCCGTGCCATCCCCAACTGGGCATCGGCGATCTCTCGCCCTCCCTACCAAAAGACCCTGATGTGCATAGAAGAAGAACTACCATTATGTAACAATTGACATTGGTGAACACAAAATAAACAGGCGTGAAACGCATTGGGGCAGATGTTGCCTGCCTGAATAGTCTGTACCATTGTCCCGTCCCGCCACTAAGCTTCCAAAATGTAGCTTCCATTGGGAGAAAAATGGTTACCAATGATAATACCTGAACAATTCCAGTATAATTGAAGCTCCCTCCTACGGAGAGCACAGCGACCCCGTCCGGTTCCACCCGACCGAACCAAAAGGAGGATCATCAAGAGAAATACAAAACACACACTAATAATTGGATCGTGAGACAGTGTAGACCGTTAGTAATGTATGCACTAAAGCGCCCACTCTCCATCCCCCAGAAACTAGCAATATATTCAACACATGGGGGTGAATACTCATCGAGGTGCAGTGACCAGGATTACTCTTCAATCATTATCGTCCAGGCTGCAGGTGGCACCATCCGCCCGGTCTCCCTCCATTGAGCCCCTCCTGCGTTTGTCACGTTTGTCCCAGTCTTTGAGGGCTTTCTGGAGGGACTGAGGATCTGTGAAAATCTTGGCCTTCCCATTGAGGATGTAAATGTAAATTAAAAATGTAAATTTGATACTTGTATAGCGCACTACTCACCCGCAAGGGTCTCAAGGCGCTTGTACGAATACCGCTGTGGAACCCATCCTGGCTTTCCCTGTGAGGCGTCCACTCCTGGGTACCCCCAAGGTGGAGGCCAGGCATCTTTAGCGTTGTGGGGGCCGTTGTGGAGATTAAGCAAGCTATTGCCCAGAGTTGCAGAGTGGGACTCCATGATTGGAATAGGCACCGAGGCGAGAATTATCAGGTCCGTGGAATTTTTGAGCCCAAGACCCGCCGAGGGTCTGCCGCTCTAATCATTGAGCCACATTCTCAGTCTTGCCGGATATAGCATTGCGTATTCAATGCTCTGGTCTCTCAGCTTGCGTTTCAGCGGCGTGAACTGTCTCTTGGCCTCCTGGAACCTGAGAGCGAAATCCGGGAACAAAGAAAGAGAAAATGCTTTGTATGTCAAGTTGCCCAGTTCTCTCGCCCGTCAAAGAGCAGCCTCCCTATCCCTGTAGTTCAACAGTTTGGCAATAATGGGACGAGGAGGGGTACCAGGAGGAGGTTTAGGGCCCAGCAACCGGTGCGCCCGCTTCACGACAAATATATGAGAAAAAGTATCCGTCCCCAGCAACGTGGTGAGTGTAATGATCGCGGATGTTCTGCAGGAGCGTCCGGAGCCTTGGAGAAAAGTCCACAGTCGTCCCCCACGTTCCTCCGACTCTATCAAACTCTAGAGTACGGAGAACCCGCTGGGGAAAACAGGGAAACAAAACAAGGATAGGTGGGGGGACAGGTAGGTCTTGACGGATGATCCTGGCAGGAGGAACAGCAGGAATTTGATGGTTCTTGACAGGAAGAATGATAGGGCCTCTCAGCTGTAACACAAAGATGGTTATAGGAATATCTATATACCTCTACCCTTGACCTTTCTAATTTCACACCCCAGGCACCTACCAGGGTTATCGCCAGCCGCTCTGGTAATAGTCGTTACAACAAACAAATGATGGACGGAATGCTGACAATGCAGACATTCTCCCCCAGTCAAGAGATCTGGGTTAAATCCATCGTTCTTTTGCCCACTACGCCACCCCAGTTTAGACATGGCCATATGCAAATCAGTCTTGACCCTGTGCCTCATGGGAACAGTCCAGCCCGAACTGCCAAGCCATGTCTTCCCTGGACCGGAATCAAGCATCCTAGGACCGGTTTCTGGCTATCAGCCGTCATCAGCCAGGATAGCTTGACTCCAGTGGCGTAGTGAGCACGGGTCCCACGTCTGGGAATACCCATCCCACTTAGGGCGAAAAGCGTTACAACAAACAAATGATGGACGGAATGCTGACAATGCAGACATTCTCCCCCAGTCAAGAGATCTGGGTTAAATCCATCGTTCTTTTGCCCACTACGCCACCCCAGTTTAGACATGGCCATATGCAAATCAGTCTTGACCCTGTGCCTCATGGGAACAGTCCAGCCCGAACTGCCAAGCCATGTCTTCCCTGGACCGGAATCAAGCATCCTAGGACCGGTTTCTGGCTATCAGCCGTCATCAGCCAGGATAGCTTGACTCCAGTGGCGTAGTGAGCACGGGTCCCACGTCTGGGAATACCCATCCCACTTAGGGCGAAAAGCGTTACAACAAACAAATGATGGACGGAATGCTGACAATGCAGACATTCTCCCCCAGTCAAGAGATCTGGGTTAAATCCATCGTTCTTTTGCCCACTACGCCACCCCAGTTTAGACATGGCCATATGCAAATCAGTCTTGACCCTGTGCCTCATGGGAACAGTCCAGCCCGAACTGCCAAGCCATGTCTTCCCTGGACCGGAATCAAGCATCCTAGGACCGGTTTCTGGCTATCAGCCGTCATCAGCCAGGATAGCTTGACTCCAGTGGCGTAGTGAGCACGGGTCCCACGTCTGGGAATACCCATCCCACTTAGGGCGAAAAGCGTTACAACAAACAAATGATGGACGGAATGCTGACAATGCAGACATTCTCCCCCAGTCAAGAGATCTGGGTTAAATCCATCGTTCTTTTGCCCACTACGCCACCCCAGTTTAGACATGGCCATATGCAAATCAGTCTTGACCCTGTGCCTCATGGGAACAGTCCAGCCCGAACTGCCAAGCCATGTCTTCCCTGGACCGGAATCAAGCATCCTAGGACCGGTTTCTGGCTATCAGCCGTCATCAGCCAGGATAGCTTGACTCCAGTGGCATAGTGAGCACGGGTCCCACGTCTGGGAATACCCATCCCACTTAGGGCGAAAAGCGTTACAACAAACAAATGATGGACGGAATGCTGACAATGCAGACATTCTCCCCCAGTCAAGAGATCTGGGTTAAATCCATCGTTCTTTTGCCCACTACGCCACCCCAGTTTAGACATGGCCATATGCAAATCAGTCTTGACCCTGTGCCTCATGGGAACAGTCCAGCCCGAACTGCCAAGCCATGTCTTCCCTGGACCGGAATCAAGCATCCTAGGACCGGTTTCTGGCTATCAGCCGTCATCAGCCAGGATAGCTTGACTCCAGTGGCGTAGTGAGCACGGGTCCCACGTCTGGGAATACCCATCCCACTTAGGGCGAAAAGCGTTACAACAAACAAATGATGGACGGAATGCTGACAATGCCGACATTCTCCCCCAGTCAAGAGATCTGGGTTAAATCCATCGTTCTTTTGCCCACTACGCCACCCCAGTTTAGACATGGCCATATGCAAATCAGTCTTGACCCTGTGCCTCATGGGAACAGTCCAGCCCGAACTGCCAAGCCATGTCTTCCCTGGACCGGAATCAAGCATCCTAGGACCGGTTTCTGGCTATCAGCCGTCATCAGCCAGGATAGCTTGACTCCAGTGGCGTAGTGAGCACGGGTCCCACGTCTGGGAATACCCATCCCACTTAGGGCGAAAAGCGTTACAACAAACAAATGATGGACGGAATGCTGACAATGCAGACATTCTCCCCCAGTCAAGAGATCTGGGTTAAATCCATCGTTCTTATGCCCACTACGCCACCCCAGTTTAGACATGGCCATATGCAAATCAGTCTTGACCCTGTGCCTCATGGGAACAGTCCAGCCCGAACTGCCAAGCCATGTCTTCCCTGGACCGGAATCAAGCATCCTAGGACCGGTTTCTGGCTATCAGCCGTCATCAGCCAGGATAGCTTGTCTCCAGTGGCGTAGTGAGCACGGGTCCCACGTCTGGGAATACCCATCCCACTTAGGGCGAAAAGCGTTACAACAAACAAATGATGGACGGAATGCTGACAATGCAGACATTCTCCCCCAGTCAAGAGATCTGGGTTAAATCCATCCTTCTTTTGCCCACTACGCCACCCCAGTTTAGACATGGCCATATGCAAATCAGTCTTGACCCTGTGCCTCATGGGAACAGTCCAGCCCGAACTGCCAAGCCATGTCTTCCCTGGACCGGAATCAAGCATCCTAGGACCGGTTTCTGGCTATCAGCCGTCATCAGCCAGGATAGCTTGACTCCAGTGGCGTAGTGAGCACGGGTCCCACGTCTGGGAATACCCATCCCACTTAGGGCGAAAAGCGTTACAACAAACAAATGATGGACGGAATGCTGACAATGCAGACATTCTCCCCCAGTCAAGAGATCTGGGTTAAATCCATCGTTCTTTTGCCCACTACGCCACCCCAGTTTAGACATGGCCATATGCAAATCAGTCTTGACCCTGTGCCTCATGGGAACAGTCCAGCCCGAACTGCCAAGCCATGTCTTCCCTGGACCGGAATCAAGCATCCTAGGACCGGTTTCTGGCTATCAGCCGTCATCAGCCAGGATAGCTTGACTCCAGTGGCGTAGTGAGCACGGGTCCCACGTCTGGGAATACCCATCCCACTTAGGGCGAAAAGCGTTACAACAAACAAATGATGGACGGAATGCTGACAATGCAGACATTCTCCCCCAGTCAAGAGATCTGGGTTAAATCCATCGTTCTTTTGCCCACTACGCCACCCCAGTTTAGACATGGCCATATGCAAATCAGTCTTGACCCTGTGCCTCATGGGAACAGTCCAGCCCGAGCTGCCAAGCCATGTCTTCCCTGGACCGGAATCAAGCATCCTAGGACCGGTTTCTGGCTATCAGCCGTCATCAGCCAGGATAGCTTGACTCCAGTGGCGTAGTGAGCACGGGTCCCACGTCTGGGAATACCCATCCCACTTAGGGCGAAAAGCGTTACAACAAACAAATGATGGACGGAATGCTGACAATGCAGACATTCTCCCCCAGTCAAGAGATCTGGGTTAAATCCATCGTTCTTTTGCCCACTACGCCACCCCAGTTTAGACATGGCCATATGCAAATCAGTCTTGACCCTGTGCCTCATGGGAACAGTCCAGCCCGAACTGCCAAGCCATGTCTTCCCTGGACCGGAATCAAGCATCCTAGGACCGGTTTCTGGCTATCAGCCGTCATCAGCCAGGATAGCTTGACTCCAGTGGCGTAGTGAGCACGGGTCCCACGTCTGGGAATACCCATCCCACTTAGGGCGAAAAGCGTTACAACAAACAAATGATGGACGGAATCTGACAATGCAGACATTCTCCCCCAGTCAAGAGATCTGGGTTAAATCCATCGTTCTTTTGCCCACTACGCCACCCCAGTTTAGACATGGCCATATGCAAATCAGTCTTGACCCTGTGCCTCATGGGAACAGTCCAGCCCGAACTGCCAAGCCATGTCTTCCCTGGACCGGAATCAAGCATCCTAGGACCGGTTTCTGGCTATCAGCCGTCATCAGCCAGGATAGCTTGACTCCAGTGGCGTAGTGAGCACGGGTCCCACGTCTGGGAATACCCATCCCACTTAGGGCGAAAAGCTGGAATGGCATGGTGAGCAAAAAAACGATGGATTTAGGCCCAGATCTCTGTACTGGGGTGAATGTATGAATGTATGACATTGTTCTGCATTCTGTCCATCAATTGTTATTTTTGCATTTGTCACCCCGAGTGGGAAGGGTATGCTCAGACGTGAGTCCCTTGCTCTCCATGCCAATGGAATAAGGCTATCCTGGCTGATGAGGGCTGAAAGCCCGAAACCGGTCCTAGGATGCTTGTTTCCAGTCCAGGGAGGACCTGGCTTGGCAGTTCGGGCTGGACTGTTCCCATGGGGCACAGGGTCAAGACTGATTTGCATATGGCTGGGTTCAAACTGGAATGGCATGGTGAGCAAAAAAACGATGGATTTAGGCCCAGATCTCTGTACTGGGGTGAATGTATGACATTGTTCTGCATTCTGTCCATCAATTGTTATTTTTGCATTTGTCACCCCGAGTGGGAAGGGTATGCTCAGACGTGAGTCCCTTGCTCTCCATGCCACTGGAATAAGGCTATCCTGGCTGATGAGGGCTGAAAGCCCGAAACCGGTCCTAGGATGCTTGTTTCCAGTCCAGGGAGGACCTGGCTTGGCAGTTCGGGCTGGACTGTTCCCATGGGGCACAGGGTCAAGACTGATTTGCATATGGCTGGGTTCAAACTGGAATGGCATGGTGAGCAAAAAAACAATGGATTTAGGCCCAGATCTCTGTACTGGGGTGAATGTATGACATTGTTCTGCATTCTGTCCATCAATTGTTATTTTTGCTCTGGTAATAGTCTGCGGGAATAAGTAGGTATGGCTCTGCACGAAACACCTGTGATAAATCCCCAGAGTAGTACTCAATCTCACTATGCGTAAGTAGTCACTTTTAGGGCTGCGGAAAACAGAGGCAGGGATCATGAACAAAGGAGGGATAAGATTCCACACTTGCATATAAGATGTTTAGAAAGAACCAGTACCGTGCTTCTTATGAAGAACTATGGGAAACCTAACCCACTGCTCAATGGTCCTCGCAATAATCACCACCTGATACCTGATACGTGTTCAAGAGGACGTAGGGTAGGGATACGAAGTGGAGGTGCTTATTCTTGGTATAAGCACAAGGAGGTAAAAGATACTTAATACGTGGTAAGAACACAAAGTATGACTCCAACCATTCACAAGACTCGGAGTCGCCTTAACAGCAGGCTAAACACAACACAACACAAGCCTGATAAGGCTTATTCTGGATTCAGCAAGAGAAGCAGTGCTGGAGATGGGGACCCACGAACCGCCTACCAACCTCTGCCTCCCATGTAAGGAGCGACGAGTGACTGGCGACCCCCACACTACTAACTAACAAGCAGACCTTACTTGGGAAGGACTTCGTCTGCCTCCACATCAACCAGAGGTAGAAGGCGCAACACGCGCGGCCGCTCTTAGGGATAGAACACCGCTACGCTTCACCAGGACCAACAGCGTGACCAACACAGGAGCCGGGACTCGTCCGCTTCGACTCGTCCGCGACTCGAAACAGGAAACAGGAAATGCGTCAACCGGAAGTCAGGCACAAACACACGGGACGGAAATGGGGCTCAGTGCAAGAACGCGAAGCGGCGTTTGCACGCCCTTCGCCGTTTAAATACTCACTGCCCTCAGGGGCATGACCGCGGGGCATGACAGCACACTCCCCCCACAACGCCCTCCCCCTGGCTTGGGTTTATGCGGGTACCTATAGTGAAACAGCCTCACCAACCGGGGAGCATGCACGTCACAAGCAGACACCCAAGAACGTTCCTCCACCCCGTAGCCTTTCCAATGCAGTAGATACTGGAGTGATCTACCAGCGAAGCGGGAGTCTATAATAGCTTCTACTTCATATTCGTCAGCATCTTGGATGGTGATAGGAGCGGGCCTCCTGGGGATTCGTGTACCAGGTTCAACAGGTTTAAGCAATGATACGTGGAATACAGGATGGATTCTAAGGGACGTAGGCAGTTCGATCTTCACTGCCACCGGATTGACCAGCTTCACCACCTTGTAGGGTCCGATGTATTTGGGATTGAACTTGCGAGGACCACTGAGTTTTATGTGTTTCGTGGAAAGCCACACCCTATCCCCAGGAGCATATATAGGTTCCAACCTCCGGTGTAAATCTGCCCCCTCTTTGTATCTCACCTTGGCCAAATCTAGGTCTACCAACGTCTGTTTATGTATGTCGTGTAACTTTCGTACTAAATCAGTGGCAGCAGGAGTTGGACTGTCAATAGGAATCCCTAGAGGCAACAGCTTGGGGTGAAAACCTTGTGAACAAAAGAAAGGAGTATGGAGGGTGGAAGAATGTGGGCTGTTGTTATATGACATCTCTGCCACCCACACCCACTCATCCCACTCAGCTGCGGAGTGTAGGGCTTGAATCCTCACTTATTGTTCGAAGCACTGATTAACCCTCTCGGTTTGGCCATCCGACTGCGGATGATGACTGGAAGAGAGTCTAACGTCAATCTGCAGCATATCACAGAGGTACTTCCAAAACCGATACACAAATTGGGCCCCCCTATCCGAAATCAAGACCGAGGGAAGACCATGGAGACGGACAATATGTTGCAAGAATATAGAGGCTAATGCTGCTGCTGTGGGTAACCCCATCAAAGGGACAAAATGAGCGGTCTTTGTAAAATGATCCACCACCACAAGCAAGGTGTTATTCAGTCTTTTGGTGAGCGGTAGTTCCACGATGAAGTCAAGGGACACGGTGTGCCACGGGCCAGGAGGAGAGGCGAGGGGGAGCAGCAGGCCCACCGGGTTCTGATGAGAAACCTTGGGCCACCAGAAACGCTCTCGTATAACCCTGGTAGTTTTCTTGATGCTTGGATGTCCCGACAAAGGGTGTGAGTGATACCAATCCAATACCTGAGCTTGTAAGTCAGAAGTGGGCAACACCACCCCTCCACGAACACAAACATAACCATCCGTACTAACCCAATCCTCAGCCCCCACAAAGTCAGGCATATTCACAGAGAGTTGACCTTGACGAATCCGATCCCTGAAGATGTCCTCTGTGAACACCCCACCTATGATGCGCCCTTCAGGGAGGACAGGGGGCACGTCATCTGGCACGTCGGGAAGCCGAAATCCCAACCGGGACAGGGCATCGGCCTTACCATTCCTCCTCCCAGGGCGGAACTTGATAGTGAAGTCGTATTCGCAGAAGAACTGAGTCCATCTGAGTTGCCTCATGGACAGGGCTTTGGTTGACTTAAGGTATTGGAGGTTGCGATGATCTGTGTATACAACAACCGGGAAACGTGCACCTAAGAGGTATTGCCGCCACTCATCAAAGGCCTTCTTGATCGCTAGGAGTTCTTTGTCTCCCACCGCATAGTTGTATTCTGCAGGAGTGAACTTGTGGGAAATATAAGCTACAGGATGGCATACCCCAGTCTCCGGATCAGTTTGACTCAGCACCCCTCCCACTGCCACTTGAGAGGCGTCCACCTCGACCACATAGGGCAAGGCCGGATCTGGATGTCGTAAGACAGGAGCGCCCGTGAAGGCCTCCTTCAAGCTCTGAAAGGACGAGTCAGCAGCTGCCGACCAGACATACGGAACCCCCTTTCGCAATAAGGTCGTAAGAGGATGTGCCAATTCTGAGTACCCCTGAATAAAACGCCGATAAAAATTGGCAAAACCCAAGAATTTCTGTAGGTCTTTAACGGTACCAGGTGCCGGCCAGGAGAGGACGGCCTCGACCTTAACAGGATCCATGCGAAGTCCGTGCGGGGAAACAATAAAGCCCAAAAAGGGCACTTCTCGTGTATGGAAGGTACATTTTTCCAACTTGCAATACAGGTTATGTGCCCGTAAACGTTCTAATACTTGTCGGACGTGGCCGACGTGTTCGGCCATGGAAGAGGAGAATATTAGTAAATCATCAATATAGGCGATGACATGGAGATCCAGCATATCCCAGAGTACTTCATTTATGAAGAACTGGAACGCAGCTGGAGCGTTACAAAGCCCAAAGGGCATTACTAAATACTCAAACAATCCGTATTTAGTACAGAAGGCAGTCTTCCATTCATCTCCCTCCTTGACACGCACTAGATGGTAGGCGCCCCGCAAGTCCAGTTTGGTGAAAAAGTTGGCATTGCGTACTCTGTCAAGGAGAGAGGTAATCAGAGGCAAAGGGTATCTGTTTTTAATAGTGACCTCGTTCAATCTCCTGTAATCGATGCAACACCTAAGACCCCCCTCACGCTTAGGTATAAAAAACAGCGAGGAGGAGGCAGGAGATCTGGAAGGCCTGATAAACCCTTTCTCTAACATCACATCCAGGTATTCTCGGAGGTATATATTTTCCTTCTCAGTGAGGGCGTACACTCTACTGCTCGGGATTCGGGCTCCTGTCTCCAAATCTATTCGACCCTATGTGGTGGAAGGACGTCCGCCTCTTTGGGATCAAACACTGTGCTCAAATCACTGTAACAGAGGGGCAACTCAGGTACGGGTTCTGTCTGGTCTACCCCGAAGGTCGTTTGAGCATGAGCTGCTGCTATCCTAGAATCAAGAGGCACAATTCTACGAAACGTGAGTGTGGCGGCTTGCCAGTCAATGATAGGGTTGTGTGTCTGCAACCAGGGGATGCCTAAGAGGACTGGTATCTGAGGTGAACGGATTAAGTCAAATTCGATTGTTTCCTGATGGTCCGGGTCTATATGCATGTGGAGACTGAATGTCCTGTGGGTTACTGGGCCTGAAACGAGAGAACGGCCATCTATCGTAATGACCGTATTGGGCACCTCTTTTTTGATACAGGGAATTAAATTGTCTCTTGCCCATTTCTCGTCCATAAAATTACCCGAGGCCCCAGAATCGATCATAATGGCCACGTGTAACCCTAGCTGTTCCACCGAGAGGTAAGATGACACATATAGATGATTAACTGGTCCGGATTCAGGTTCAGAGGAGGAGACTGTTAGTTCAGAATTGCCCAGGATTCCTGTCTCCATGCATCCCAGGCTTTCTAGTTTCCCGAACTCTTGGGAGGAGTTGGTTTAACAGGGCATGACCGCAGAAAGTGACCGGCCTTCCCGCAGTAGAGACAAAGTCTGTTGGTTCTTCGCCTTTGTCTTTCTTCTGGTGTTAACGGCCCTCTCACTATACCTATTTGCATGGGTTCACTCTCATCAGGACCTCTAACCGCCTCTACTCCTTTTGCTTTGGTGGGAACATATCGTGAATCCCCCTTCCCTTTCTCCTGCTTCCGCTCCTGAATACGGTGTTCGATCTTAACCACAAGGTCTATCAGCTCAGGACAGGCGGTGGGAAGGTCCACTATTTGCGAAAGGGCGTCCTTTAAATCATCGCGCAGCCCTCTACAAAACAGTGTACCGCGCTTTTCTTCGGGCCAGTTAGACTCAACTACTAGTCTTTGAAATGTAGTGATGTAGGACACCAGGTCTTGACTACCTTGTTTCAAGGCCAATAACTCCGAGTCTGCGGAGTGTGTATACGTGTGCCTGTCGAATAGCTTGCGGAACTCTCTCTTAAAGGCAAGGTAATTATACAATAAAGGGTCATCACGGTCTACTAAAGGTATGGCCCAGTCTGCGGCCGCCCCACTAAGGTAGGAAACCATGAACGCAACCCGGGCCTGATCAGTAGGGAAGCAGGTGGCCTTACAAGAAAAATGTAGCTGGCAGTGACTAAGAAAGGCGGCGCACCGAGAAGCATCACCTGAGAACCTTTCTGGAGGAGCTAACGGGATGGAAGTAGGGGTGGTGACCTGTATCACAGGGTTGGTTGCGTCAACTCTCCCTCCCGTAGCCCCCGTGTCCTGTCGTTGCTGGAGGGTATCTATTCTGGCAGACAGTGCCTGGGTTTCTGCTTGTAAGTTGCCGAGCATGCCGGCAACATCCGCAAGCGTAACCACACCTAGTTCCATAACGCTCGGGCAGAATATACTATTAAGGGCTCCGCGTTCTGTAATGATCACGGATGTTCTGCAGGAGCGTCCGGAGCCTTGGAGAAAAGTCCACAGTCATTCCCCACGTTCCTCCGACTCTATCAAACTCTAGAGTACGGAGAACCCGCTGGGGAAAACAGGGAAACAAAACAAGGATAGGTGGGGGGACAGGTAGGTCTTGACGGATGATCCTGGCAGGAGGAACAGCAGGAATTTGATGGTTCTTGACAGGAAGAATGATAGGGCCTCTCAGCTGTAACACAAAGATGGTTATAGGAATATCTATATACCTCTACCCTTGACCTTTCTAATTTCACACCCCAAGCACCTACCAGGGTTATCGCCAGCCGCTCTGGTAATAGTCTGCGGGAATAAGTAGGTATGGCTCTGCACGAAACACCTGTGATAAATCCCCAGAGTAGTACTCAATCTCACTATGCGTAAGTAGTCACTTTTAGGGCTGCGGAAAACAGAGGCAGGGATCATGAACAAAGGAGGGATAAGATTCCACACTTGCATATAAGATGTTTAGAAAGAACCAGTACCGTGCTTCTTATGAAGAACTATGGGAAACCTAACCCACTGCTCAATGGTCCTCGTAGTAATCACCACCTGATACCTGATACGTGTTCAAGAGGACGTAGGGTAGGGATACGAAGTGGAGGTGCTTATTCTTGGTATAAGCACAAGGAGGTATAAGATACTTAATACGTGGTAAGAACACAAAGTATGACTCCAACCATTCACAAGACTCGGAGTCGCCTTAACAGCAGGCTAAACACAACACAACACAAGCCTGATAAGGCTTATTCTGGATTCAGCAAGAGAAGCAGTGCTGGAGATGGGGACCCACGAACCGCCTACCAACCTCTGCCTCTCATGTAAGGAGCGACGAGTGACTGGTGACCCCCACACTACTAACTAACAAGCAGATCTTACTTGGGAAGGACTTCGTCTGCCTCCACATCAACCAGAGGTAGAAGGCGCAACACGCGCGGCCGCTCTTAGGGATAGAACACCGCTACGCTTCACCAGGACCAATAGCGTGACCAACACAGGAGCCGGGACTCGTAAACGACTCGAAACAGGAAACAGGAAATGCGTCAACCGGAAGTCAGGCACAAACACACGGGACGGAAATGGGGCTCAGTGCAAGAACGCGAAGCGGCGTTTGCACGCCCTTCGCAGTTTAAATACTCACTGCCCTCAGGGGCATGACCGCGGGGCATGACAGTGAGTAACTTCTCAATAAAGGACTCCATGTTGCCCATTGCGGTGGATTCGGGACGGCCTGTGATGCACAGATTACTACGCTGTAATCTTGCCTCCAGCTCCTCAGCTCTGTCCTGCAAGGCCACCATGGTCTTCTCCATCTGCTTCTGGGCGGTGTTGGAGTCAGTCTGGGCCTCTTTGGTTTCAGTGATTCGTCGCTCGGCCATGTCTAAACGTTCCGCATGCTTGTCTACCCTCTCAGACATTCAATCCATCCAATAGGGCAGGGTGTTAATTTTTGCGCCTATAGTGGATAAACCCTTCTGCATGGAGGCTATAATCGATTTGATGTCACCAACCTGGTCATCAGTCCCAGCCTCTGACTCCGACAGAAGAGATTCAGCAGCATCCTCCCGATGTCTAGACTTTCGCTGTTCAAAGTTCAACTTTGGTTGCGATTTGTCTGTCTTCCCCATCGCGTTGGTATCAGTCTAACCGGGGCAACAGGACCAGTCACCACGGCCACCACCACAGCTATTATGCCTCCAGCTCAGGTCACAGGTCCCAGGCGTGCGCAACCAACCCAGCCCAGAGCACCGCAAAAGTGGATCAGCTAGTGAGGGACCGTGCAGCTTAGGGCACTATAGTGGGGGCCCTTCCTCACAGTTAATCACCGGTGGGGGGGCGCCAGACGCCAGCTACCCCAGTCTCAATGAGCTTTAAGATCTAGGCGTAGGGGAGCCAACAGTGCAGGCACAGGCTTTGCCTTTGCTGGAGTCTTCTGTGGAGGGCTTCAGGAGGTGCAGGAGCAACGGGTCCCTCCAGCAGGGACTCGATAGCGCAGAGGGGGGGCCCACCACAGATTGAGTCTGCCCGCCCAGTGCAGGCTGCAGGCGCAGAGGTCTTGCCCGCACCTCGGGGGAGGTACAAGAATCAGGATTAGCAATTAACAAAGCTCCATACGCCAGATGACGTGGAGGCTCCGGGCTCACCACATCCACCGCCAGGCCAGCCGGGCCGTTTAGGGAGCGAAACACCTCTCACCCCACGAGGCCCCGGAAGCCAGGCGCCGGCACCTGCGCGGTCCCGCAGGAGGCGTGCTCAGTGCCGGCCACGTCTCAGGCCAGCGCCGGGGATGGCAATGTCGAAGTCCGTAGCTGTGGATGCGCTGCAGCTTTGCACCCGTTCCTTCATCGATTGGGACACCAGGCGAAGGGCTACGCTCGTCCAGCCCAGAAGGCAAGAGTACTTCATTACCGGGTAGCAAATTCCTGTCGGATTGTTTCAGCGGTGTGCGGAGCTAGCTTAAGAAGCTGCCATCTTTAGGCCAGGCAAGCTCCGCCCCCCCTTGGTCCTGTAGTTCGTTCATAGAACTACCGCTCCTGGAGTCGGGAAATAAGTTCTAGTTGCTTCACCTCTCCATGGCCTAAAATGCTACCTCATGGATTTTTGGCAGATGAACCCACACTGTTTATGTTCTCGAAATTTCAGGCATTCTTCTGCAACAATTGAACTTCAACATCTCCTCATTTGGGGGTTTGCTTCATGACACACAGTACAGTCCATTTGAAATCTTTCTTAGTGTGGTTAGCTTGTATGAAATGGCTGACCATCGGTGCATTTTGGACCCTAGTCTAAATTTGTGAGCGAAGTTGTACAATTCGAAACCTGACCTCTTGGTCAGTTTTTTCCAATATAGATTTTCTGGCCGGGGCAAATAATTGCACAGACGACATTCTTCGTCTTACAATTTGAAAAGGTTTTATGTACCCATTTCACACTATTATGCTTAAATTCCAGTCCTTCCATGGTAGAATCACAGGAGACACAGTTGCCACATTTGTGGTGGCCTTGAATTGGTTGTAACTTCCATTGGGATAATTGATCTTGTTTTTTTGACAATGTTGGAAGTTCAGACCATACCAGCTGCTGGCCTATGCTAGTATCCCTTTTCATGGCGAACATTGGTTGATCAAAAGGATATTCCAAATTTTTAAGAAGGTGCCAATTCTTTAATATGATTTGATGAAATCTATTGGTGTGTGGCTAATAGGTGGACACACAGACCAACTTTTCTAGTGGTTGTTTGATCATTTTAGACAGGGGGCTTTCTCTAGGTGTAAAGCATGCTTATTGTGTTGCATGCTTAAGCAGCTTACGTGGATATTCTCGGTCTCTCAGTTGATCGCGCAGAACTTGTGCGTTGGTTTCAAAATCCTGTCTGCGTGAACAGTTACGTCGAATCCTTAATAACTGCTTGTAGGGTACATTATCCTTCAAACTCCTCCGATGCGAACTTCTGTAATGCAGGATAGTGTTGTTATCCGTTGGATTCCAGTGTAACGTTCGGAGCTCCTTCTCAATTGGCCTCACCTCAACATCTAAGAATGTTAGTGGTGTCTTGCTTTTTGTCAAAGTGAATTTGATGTCGGGATGTCGTGTGTTCAGCCAATCAAAACATCTTGTGATTTCCATTTCTGGGCCGTTCCAAAGGCACCAAATGTCGTCAATATATCGGTACCACTGTGTGAGGTATTGTGCAAATGGATTCAGGTTATGGATAAACTTGTCCTCGAATCTTGCCATGTAGAGAACAGCCATTTCTGGGGCAAAGGGACAACCCATCCGGTCCCTTTCGTTTGAATATAAAATGTATCCTCAAATTTGAAATCGTTTCTCTTGAGTGCCAATGATGCCAATCGAAGAATAAATTCAGTGGGAACCTGGTGTGGTCATTCATAGTTCTCCAACTAAAACTCTAATGCTTCTAAGGCTTCATCCTGGGGAACATAAACAGTGTGGGTTCATTTGCCAAAAATCCATGAGGTAGCATTTTAGGCAATGGAAAGGTGAAGCAACTAGAATTTAATTTCCAGCTCCAGGAGCGGTAGTTCCATGAACGAACTACAGGACCGAAGATTCGCTAGTTAAGATTGTTGCAAACAGTACAAAAGTTTTTTGAACCATCGATCTGAAAGACTGTCCGTACGACTAACATTGAACTACAAGAGGCAGGCTACACCTTGATGGTTCGGAAGCACACCTTTCCGAAACTGGAAATTACAATCATATAAGGAGGCAGATTCCTATGCCTCAGTGAACACCCAACCGTTTTGACCCAAGAGCTAACGCTGACATACATTTCGTACTTTAAAGTAAGTGAGCACAACTGCTAAGCATTCAATTTCAAAGTTACGAGCAGACGCAATTGTAACAGTCACGTTCTGTTACAGATATTTGAAGACGAACGCCTGAATTCCAGCCGTCAAGTCCCGCTGAGGGGATTGCACTGTAAACCCGAGATTGTCATTTACAATACATATAAAAGTAAGTCCATAGACTGTGTCATCCAACAACTTTATGTAGGACTTTGTTTGAACTAATAATAATGCGATCAATTGTATTTCCGACTTGACGGTCGGCAACACAAGCGATTTGGCACTTTGCTAAAGGAAAAAGACGACTTTAGGCACCCGTTGAGGGGCACTCACTGCAAACCCGAGGCTGCCATTTAAGACTTTTGCAAACACGCATACAAGTAAGTCAATTGACTGTGTTGCTTAACGATCCTATGTAGGACCCTTTTTTGAACCAAAATGAGTTGCTATGGAATCGTTTGTGTTTCAGACCAGACGGTCGGCAACACAAGTGATTTGGCACTTCCCTAAAGGAAAAGACGACTTTAAGCAGGTATTTTGTTTGTTAAAATCTTAGAGTAATCAAGATACAACTAGAAAAGGAAGGGCAATACTTAAGAAGCCTCCTTGTTTTTTGTTCTTTTAGATATTACCCAGTCCTAGCCCTGAAGATAAACCCGAAAATTACACTGGGATTTAAAACGTGTCAGCACACAATACCAAAGGGCAAAAGATGTGCTAAGAATAGAGAGAGCCATACAGGGGGTTATTTTGGAATATGTAAACCCATGGGCTAGAATTCTACTCCCTTTGGCAAGCAACCCTTGAATGTTATTTAAATCTGACAATGAACTCGGTTTAGGGTTGCTTCGTGAATTTGACTGGTTGAATTTGAAAAATTGTTTTTGTAATTTATGTATTGTCATGTGGAAATAATTCTGTTAATTATGTCTAGTTTTTGCCTGATTTTGTTAGATGTACCAATGTAAGCATGAGGTGTTATCTTGATCTATCTTTGAATTAAGTATTTGAGCATTTCACAAAATCGTTTAAAGAAATAACATAATAAATTATGTTAATCAAGACATTCAGCAGCTCGGTCTAATGTTGCTAATGTGAAACGGCATCAAAATTATCAGCTAGATTATATTTGTTTCATGTATATTACGGGCCCAGTCTAGCTGTGTGATCCAGGGCCAACCCCTTTGTGTATAAAGAGCTAGTGCACCTGAAGCACTGATTGTGCCACCCTCACATGTAGCCTTTCAAAGGGTTCTTGGACCTGCCACTGCAGTGTCTGCGTGCAGTTGTGAATGCCATGTCGACTTGGCAAGTGCACCACTTGGCAGGCCCTAACCTTCCCTTTTCTTACATGTAAGACACCCTAAGGTAGTCTCAATGTACTCCTGTGGGCAGGGTGCAGTGTATGCTGAAAGATGGGACATGTACTGGTGTGTGTGACATGTCCTGATAGTGAAATACTGTGCATTTCATTTTTCACTATTGAAAGGCTGTCGGTCCTATAGAATACAATGGGGAATACTTTGTACCATCTTACTAGTATAACTTACCATTAGGATAAGATAGAAAGATGGAGTTTGTTTTGTATGCCAGAACTCAGAATATAAAAATGCATCTTGTAGTAAAAATTATTTTTATATTGTGTGTTTGCAAATACCACTTTTAGAAAGTGACTATTTTCTTGCTTAGCCATCCTGTGTGCCTCTGCTGGTTTGTGGATTGACTGTCTGGATTTGGACTGACGGGGGCTGGGGATGCGCATTCTCTCAGACAGCCACGTGGGGGGTCGGTTGATGTGTGTCCTGACTTTCCTTAACGAGTCAGGGCTGGGCTGAATAGACCTGGCCTGCATTCAGAGTAGTGGGAGGCCTTTCACTACCACCTGAATAGGCCCTGTCTCCCTTGCACAATGCTGTCTCCACCTCCTGCCAGGGAGCTGGACCAGAAAGGATACAACTGGTTTGGACTAAGCACAGGGAATGGCTGCCACCATAGAACAAACAAAAATGCTGTATAAATATTGGGCCCCAGACCCCAGCACTATAGATTACTGCTGAACTACGAAACCTGCCAGGAAGAAGAGATGGAAAAGCTGTCAGGAGGAACTGCCACGTTGATGTGTGCTCTGCTGTGTTGACTTGCTGCTTCTGTATTGGACAGGTAAAAGACTGGACTGTACTTTCATCACCCTACTGTTAGAGTTTTCTCCAAGGGCTTGAAGTACAGCTTGCCTCCTATTGGAAGTCTCAAGGAGATAAAAGACTTCATAGAACTCACTGGAATCAAGGAACCTGCCAAGAAGAAGTGCTGGAAGAACTGCTAGGAGGAGTACAGCCCCGCTATTGTGTTGTTGCTTTGTTCGGTAGGCCTGCAGTTGCTTCTTCTTCCTTGGGTAGTAAAAGGACTAGACTGAACTTTCTTACCTTGTGCTGAGTATCTCCAAGGGCTTGAAGTAGAGCTTGCCTCCTCTTCTGAAGTCTAGGGACTGCAAAGACTTCAGCGACCTCTGGGTGCTGCCTCAGAATCATGGTTTCAGGTGCCCCAGAGGGGGTCGCTGGCTCCGTGTCCTGAAGGCACCTAAGTGGGCACTGCCGCATTTCGCACCGTAACTCTGGTCTCACTCACGATGACGACCGATGCCACCGAGCCGCTGCTTGCACCGTGACCTGTGGCTACCGCACTCCGCACCGCCTTGCTTCACTTCGCCACCGTGGTCTCACCGACTCGATTGCTGCCTGCTGATTTTGACACCCGTGACCGCACCGTGGCTTGAGGGCACTGCTAGTAAGTCTCACGACGCACCGCCCACTCCCACACCGTAGTCCAGACCGACCGACGCCAGTTCCCCGTAACGGGCTGTGTCGCCTGCACGTGTCTACCGATCCCATGACAGACGCGATGGTTCGCAACTGTTGGATTCTGTTGTTTTTAGTACCGCGGTAGCCCCAGGCGACGTTACTAACTCCCAGGAGCTGCATTTTAAAGTTATTCTTGCAAAGTGCAAACTTTCAAATATTGTATGTTGGATTATTATTGTTCTGATCTTGTTTCGGATATATAAAGTGTTGGATATTTTTCTAAACCTGTGTGGTTTCCGTTTGTAGTGTTTTTACTGTGTTGTTGTTGGTTATGTGCAAATGCTTTACACACTGCCTCTGAGATAAGCCTGACTGTCGTGCCAAGCTACCAAGGGGGTGAGCAGGAGTTATTTCAGTAGTGTATCCCCCTTATCCTGACTAGGAAGAAGGGTTCCTACTTGGACAAAGGTTCAAACCATTGCCAACTAGAGACCCCCATTTCTAACACGTGTCCATTATTTATGATTCATGTTGGTACTCGGAAATGCTTAACACATGTTCCTTTAGTAAAGCCTGACTTCTCTTTGTCACTCTATCGGGATTAAACTATAATAATAATGATAATAATAATAATAGCTTTGAGTGATTACTTAAAACCATTGCAACAATAAAACAGCAGTATTTAAGTTCTCTATGTTAAAAACCATGGTTATATCCTGGACTTTACAGTTTGTTTTTGCAACCAGGGTCTTAATACGTCGTTTGGCCTATGCATAAAAAAGAGTATTTAAAAATATAGTTTGACGTGGGGGGCGGAGCTTGCCAGGACCCAAGATGGCTGTGTAGCCCGATAGTTCTGTGGAGCCTTCGCACTATCCTCTCATAATCCGGCATCGGTGCTGACATTCGTGAACTGCTTTCCCTGCTCGTCAGCCCCGGAAGATATTGTGAACCTGCTGCACTGTTTAGGGATCTCTACGCCCGCTCCTGAGCTTTGTAACGCGGGTCGGCGGCTATGCTTTTGTCCCAAGCCGCAGTCACCGGCCTGGAGTGCTGTGGAGGCGGGGACGCCGAGGCGCACGCGTGAGGGCGCTGCTGGCCGATCTGCCGTCCCGACCTCTCTCCATACCCACGTCGGATTGCTGAGGACCCACGGAGTCCCCTTGCGGCCCTGCGACCGACCATAACATGGTGAGGAGTGGCAGTGAAGGACACGCTTCTGGGTGGCGCAGCCCTCCCTGGCTGTTATCGGAGCGGAGTGGCCCTTCATGCGGGGCCCGCTGCTGCCGCCTACGGAGCACTGACGCGGTGGTGAGTCTGTCAGAGCCCGAAGTCATTACCCGCACCTGCTCCTGAGACAGCGGAGGAAGTGAAGGAGACGGCCCTGGGCCCCTAAACGCTGCCATCTTGAGAATACCACCAGCTCTGCGGCACGATCTGAGTGGAGTGCCCCGTCTTCACGGCCCACGCTCGGCGGAAGGAGGATATGGTCTCCTCTGCTGCGGACCAGCATACAATTGGTGCCTAAGCACTGCACAGCCAGCACGGTTGGTTGGGGACACCGGGGATTCCGGTGTGATCCCTGTGAAGTCTATCTGTTGAGGGGGATGAAACAGGACTGATTTGCTGGCCCACTTGGAGTCCTGCGATGCCTGTGCCCCCCAGGTGGTGAGGCCTCTCTCCTGACTCCTGTTCCTCCCCATGCTGCCAGGCAGACTCTGAATGCAGATTACGCAACACCAGCATCATAAATTCGCCTGCTAACCTCCAGATTATGCACCACTGAATACACTCCATTGAGTCATTGGGTATACTGTGGACTTAACTAGGCGCAAGGCCTTCGAGGGATGACGGGAAAGCTGCTGGGACCTCTCTCTGTGAATCAAGGCTGAAACCCTCTTGCGGGTGCTCCACAGTGTATAGCTGCGCCTATATCGCCAGCCCACTGTGAGAAGAAGCTTACCTAACCCGCACAAGCAAGCGGAGTTACAGCGGTTACTGGACTACTGGTCACCATGGGTAGAGTGAACAAATCTCAACCTAAGCTTACCTTTGACCAGCGAAAGTCAAGAGGGAGAGAAGACGTCCTCGACAAAGTTGACAATGTGCACGAAACTCCGCGAACAACACCGGATGCTGGTATCCGTGGCCTACTGGAGGCTATGGAAAAGAACCTGCAGAGCAGTCTCTCGGTCCTGGGAAACAAACTGGACTCCCTGTCGTACCGCATGGATAGAATGACGGAAAGGATGGACAAGCAGGTGGAGAGACTTGATACGGCCGAACGTAGGATCACGGAGGTTGAAGAAGCACAGACAGACCTAAGACTCGGAACAGAAGCAAATAGGGAAGGCGTTGCAAGCCCTGCACGACAAGGCAGAAGACCTGGAAGCGCCAACCCGGCGCAGCAATCTCCGCATCATGGGCCTGCCGGAGACGACTCAGGTTGAAAACATGGAACTGTTTGTTGAAAAACTCCTGGTAACATTACTGGGAAGCAAGTCTTTCTCCCCCATGTTTGTGTAGTGGAACGTGCACACCGCTCGCTGGGGCCCTGTCCCTGGTGCGCCCCTGCGACCCATAATTGCCAAATTGTTGAATTACAGAGAGAGACACGGCGTTAAGAGTGGCCCGAGAGAAACACAATTTGCAGTAGGAGGGGTCGACGATTTCATTGTTTCCTGACTTCACGACCCGTGTGTAGGAGGCACGCCAACAATTTGCACCTTTGAAAAAACAACTACGGGACCAGAACTTGGTTTACACCTTGCTATACCCAGCAAGACTCCATGTTAACCGTCAGGGTAAGTGGCGAATCTTCACGGATCCCAAGATGCTGCAAAAAGCCCTAAAGGAATGGTCCAGGAACAGACGTCCGGAGTCGGGATAGAGCACTACAGAAGGGGCGACAGGCGGCTGTCTTGATGAACAGGACTAAGAACTGAACCGCGAACAATACAGCTACGATGGTGGTTGGTGAGAATGATCGAGAGAGTCTGATAATATTGACTGGGAACATGGTACTGGTGGTTGTCTTGATTTGCAGTAGTGAGGTGGGATATGGTGTGTTCTTTTTGGGGGGCTGGTCCCAGGTATTGCATGCAGAATGTGCCAACACGCAACACATGGGCTTTAATTACCCGGGATGGGTTCTGTAAAGAATGGGGCTGATGTAGTGTTATCGTTGTACAATGCACCGTAAATACGCGTGAACAGAAGGCTGTGGGAGCTCATTGCCTAATCTATTTAGAGTTTTAAAAACTCCTGGTCTGGCAACCTCGGCCTACGTGTGTAGCACACTATTGGGGCTTTGTTCTGATTGTATTGTTACTGTAGTTTCGTTACTTCAATGAGCATTTCGGGAGCTAACATAGCTCGGTCTGGGGACTGGCACCAATATGTGGGAGTTTAATTCTGTTATTTTTTTGATTTTATGTTGGGTGGGGGGGGTGATAGTCCGTGCGTGCACTGTTGGTGAATTCATGCTGGGGGTGGGGGGGGGTAGATGTTACAGAAACCAAAGCAGAATGTTTTTCAATGCATTGTTAGGCTTGCTCGCACACGCAGGGGCCGCAGAGCCCAATACACAGTCACACAAGTCCAAATGGAGGCGACATTATACACTATTCCTCGAGTTCCGTTTATTCCCTAGATGCCTACACAACTGCGTAAATTAAAAATCCTAACCTGGAATGTCAGGGGTCTTAATGACGTTATAGCCTTCCTCACTAGACATGGCATAGATCTGGCTCTCCTTCAGGAATCTCACTTGCCCCCGCATAATGCCCTCTTACAGCGAGGGGGGTTACGGAGTAACGCACATGCGGCAAGGTTCACTTCGCATACACGAGGAATACTGACATGGGTGAATCCTAGATCTGATCTTAGACTAGAAGCACTGGAGACAGACCCCGAAGGGGTGGTTTGCCCTCTCGCATTGCAGTGGGAAGGGATTTGGGTTGATTATTATTAACACTTATGGCCCGAATTTTGATAACCCTGCTTTTTTCACAAAATTACTGGAGAGCATACGCCAGCATGGCGCAGGTCCTTTCCTTTGGGGGGCGGTTTAATTGTGTATTGGACCCCACTGTAGATAGATTAGGTGGCCCGCCCAGACACCCTACAGTCGCTGCCCGGTCCATACAGTCTATCATTACCCAATTGGATCTGTGCAATGTGTGGCGCTCACGCTCACAGGGCCCGGGAGGTTACACTCACTGTGGGAGAGTAGGATCTGCTTCTTAGTGTTACCCCCACTTTTTGCTGATGTGACACTTTTTTCGACTTAATCTGTCTGAGATCCTGCTATCCAGGACCCCAGTCTAGCTGCTGTCTCCTCTAAATTGATTATATGTACTTTAGGTAAGCTCCAGATTGGATTCTGGGGTACCCTTATAAGTCCCTAGTATATGGTATACTATGTACCCAGGGCCTAAGTACCCCAGAGGCCTCCCAGGGGCTACAGCTTGTATTGTGCCGCCCCTGAGAGACCATTCAAAATGACACCACAGGTCTGCTACTGCAGCCTGTGTAAGGTGCTGCATGCACCCCTTATATAGATATAGGTTCACTATATGTATTCTAAATCACTGCACATATAAACCTATCATTCACCCCTATGGCAGGTCCTAATCAATCCTGAAGGCCGGGTGCTGGGTTTTATGTGAGAGGGTGCCTCTGCATGAGCAGAGCCCCTCTGCAGCCTTCAGAACCTATTTTCCGGGGTTGTTTGTGATGCAGCCAACCATATATATTTAAGTGCATTATAACCTCGCGGTAAATGCTAACTTTAAAAAGGCTGCATAGAAACATGTCGTGTTTGGTGTCAAACACATTGGAATCATACCTCCCCGCCAGTAACTGGCGGGGGAAGTATGATTCCACCCTCCTAGAGGGACAATTGTGACATACCGGGCTACCCGGTACCAGCTTTCTCGACCTGGGCATCTCAAAATGGATGCTGCCAACCACAGACACGAGTCTGCCCTCCTGCTGCTGAGCCAACCTCGAGCAGGGGAAGGCTTGACAACAGGTTTCCTGTCACAGGGAGGTGTGACCACCTCCCAGACAGGATTTAGTGTATAGGGGCTGGGTGGGTGCACTCTGAGAGTGCTTTGAAGTCTGCACTGGGGGCACATTTGGTGTCCCTGTGCATAGTCCAGCTCAAACCGGTTGCAGGAGCCATTTGCTCCTGCTTTGGCGTGAAACTGGACAAAGGACATGGGTGTAGCCACCCCTCTGTTCTGACCCTCCGATAGGTGGGCCCCTAGAGTTTGTCCCACCCCTTCCTTGGGTATAAAGTAGGAACCCCTGACTACAGGTCTTTAGATTTGACCTGGACTAAACTCTGCTATAGAAACCAAGTACTTCGACGATCTGCATTATGCTGGATGACTAAAGAATCTCCCTTGGAGTAAAGGAGTTACTCCCCTGCAAGGCAGGCACCTAAAATACATCTGACCGGTTTGCATCTCCTCAGCTGCTGAGGACTCCGAAGATATCTGCAGCACAGGAGGTGGGTTCCCAAGGTCTCTGAGGTTGATCTGCGCTCTCAGCAATTCTGAGGCCCGTATTCCTTGTGGGGACCGTGCAAACCGAACCCTTGTGCACCGCAAACTTTTGCAGCAGCATATGCTTTTTGGCAATCCCTGAGGCTGTGCTTTGGGCTACTTGTAGTCCTGACCCCAAGCAGTAATTTCACCAAAGATTTCCGTTCTACATTCCACGAGTGTTCAGTGGGCTGGTATTTTGTGATTCAGCTCGAGGTCCTTTGCGATCCCTGGTCCGTTGGCCTATGGGACCCTGTGAAGGTAACTTTAACTTTCCATGGGCTTTCCTGGTTGCTCCAGATGTGCCCTGACAATCCATAGCTTGGAGAGTCCCCAGGACCTTGCTGTTCCTCACCAAAGCATCTTTCCTCTGACTACGTGGGTTGCAGTTGGCAAGGCTTGTTGGTGTTCAATCCAGACACTCGACATCCTTCGTGGGACAGCTCACCTCCGGACTTTGGTCATCATCAACGTCTCCTGGTCCCCGTCGCTGCAGAGTCAAGCTTCACCTCTTCTCACCTGAAACACCTGACATCGGTGAGCATTCGTCTATCGTGCCCCTGGTCACTGTGAAGTGACCCAGACTCTGTCCCCTCTGCTTTCAGGTTCTTCTCACCTCAGATCCAGGCTTGGATTGCACCGGACACTTTTCATCTTCCTGGCAGAAGCACTTTTCCGCACCACGCCATTGAAAACGACGACGGTTTCTGACATCACTTGACCCCTATGCACCCGGCTCCTCTGGGATAGGTAACACGGGTATCTCAGTTCTCTCAAGGGTGCTGGCCTTAGAACCTTCTATGTTTAACTAGGTTTGCTTAAAGTCCTCTCAGAAGTTTCCGTAATCTTTAAAATTCCAACCACGACTTTCTCATAGGATTGTACGGAGCTCGCACCTGTGTTCACACACTGCACCCGTCCTCCGTCGGTCCCCTGTGTCACTACTTTGGGTGGTTCCTTCGGGTCCCAGTGATTCTACATGCTCTAGGCACTGTGTCTTGTCAAGTTGTGGTTGTTATACCACTTTCTTAGTATAGGGTTCGGTCTCCCCCTGGAGCCCGCTGTGTATTGTGCTATTTACTGTCGTTCTAGTGATTTAATATTGTGTGCTTTGTTCTCTAATCTCATAAAGAGGTGAGTAGAGAGTGTTTAGTAATAAATACATATAGTTTATGGGGGGTGTGGTCTGACGCCGAAGTAGACGGTCGAGGATCTCGGAGCTCCTCCATGGCCTCCCTCCATTGGAATAGATCCTGCAACATTACGGGGGCCCCTAACCCCCCATCCTGACTGGCCATACCTGGTAGCCAGGTGGGCACTCCCTCGACGGTGTAGGCGACCCGGCAAAGGAGAGGGGCTTGCTTCTTTACCCTGCCGCGTTTCTGCCTGGGGCGGCCCAAGATGGCGGCCGCGACCTGCCGGTGAGACCACTGTCGCCTGCTGTATGTTGGGGGCTGTGCATCGCCTGGGGGGGCAACGGAGGGCCTTGGTGCTGGCCCTGCCGCGGTGAATGGCGGCGGCCTGAGCGATCCTGCAGAGAGTGGGGTGAGCGGAGTGCCGCTATCGGGCGCTGCTGCCTGGACCTAAGATGGCGGCCCGTAGCTGACATTGGGGAGCGGCCTACCTGATGGTGCGGCAGATGCTACTGAACGGTCGACAGAGTGGAACCACTACTTGCCTCCTACTGCAGACCGGTGCGATGGTGGGTCCATGGTGAAGTGGAGTGGGCCTGCTGGGCGGCTCCTGCGGCGGAGAGGCGGCCTTAACGGTGGTGAGTGACTGTCCGGCCCAGTGCCCCCTTTGATGCTGGATCTTGCTGCGGGCGGCAAAGCTCGGCTGTGAGCCCTCCGGTGCTGCTTGTAGTTGGGTCGGTGCACTGCTGCCCCTTCAGATGACCTCCCTTGACTTGCCCTTGAGAATGGCAGGCCGTATGAGTGCGAGGCTCACGTGCAGGGATTACCAGCTCTGGTGGTGATGGCGGACATTGGAGGAGCTGCAGGAGGTCCTGCCCTCATTGCCTTGTGTTCTTCGCCGGTGAGCAGGTGATACTCGCTTGGAGTGGAGGCTCTGGGGCTATACCCGTGGACAGCTGGATCTCTGTGGCACGTTACTGCACCGAGGGTGACTTGTGGAGGCGCAGAGGGCAAGAGGACATTCGCGAGTGGCTGGCTGACCCCTGTGTTGCATTGGCTGCACGGTGCGACCCCCTTCCATCCTCCTAACTCTGACCACGGAGGTGCGGGAGCCGGTTCCTGGTCTCACCTGACTTGTTTGACACCAGTGTAGCTACCCTGCTCATCCGTGTTTTTCCGGGGGCTTACTCTGCGGCATCTGCTTTGCCGACCGGGTTGGCTTCATTGCTTCATCGCTGCTGGAGCAGACGGCATTTTGCGGCTGGTTGTGACTAGTGTGTACCTGGGTGAGCGCCTGCAATGGGCCGAACATCAAGGAGACGGGGGTACGCTTTCCTCCAGGACGAAGATGGGGGGCACCGGTATGAGGACGAGGAAGTTGCGACGCACATCCCCAGTGTGGAGACCCTGAGAGGCCCTTCTTTGGCGGATATAATGCAGGCCATCACAGCTTCCCGGGAGGCCCTCGAAACAAAGATAGACACTATTGGAGTGGACCTTGCGTTGCTAAAGGATGATCATAGGAAGTTGAAAGAGCGGGTGAAAGCGACCGTGAAGACGCTGGAGGAGGTGCCAGATAAGGTGACTAACAGCATTCCTTGACGCAGATGCAGAACAGGGTGCGGATACTGGAGTTGCGAGCAGAGGACAGCGAAGGGCGCTCTCGCAGGAATAACCTCTGTATAGTGGGAGTTCCAGAGCGTGCGGAAGGGGATGATGCAGTCCGGTACCTGGAGGTTGCGCCAGAGGGGCTGTCCCCGTTTTTTTCCCTTGAAAGAGTCCACAGGGTCACGGCTAGGCCTCCTAACCCGGGAGCACCCCCAAGACTGATGGTGGCGAGATTGCTGCACTACCGGGACAGAGACCACCTCCTGCAGCACGCTCGAGAGAAGCAACATCTACAAATCAATAACTCCAGGGTGATGCTCTTTCCGGATTACACACGGGAGGTTCAGAAACAGCGTACCTCCTTTGTTGTTCTCAAGCGGAAATTGCGTCAACTCCACATTCCCTATGCGATGCTCTTCCCGGGGCGCCTGCGGGTGGTGGATGGCCCCAGCACCCTCTTTTTCACCACCCCGCAGGACGCGTGGCGCTGGCTGGAGACACGGCAGGCAAGGTCGGAGCGGAATTCGCCAGCGAGCGCTGCGGAGAGACGATCCCCTGACTCTGTGTCCGTCGAGGGCTCTACCGCTGCCGCACCGTCGACTTGAACGAGACGGAGCTGTGCAGGTGGTGGTAGCGATCAGTCAGGGTGGTACCAGCCCAGCCTCTGCTTCTTCTAGCCGAGTGCTGGAGGGCTCTGGGTTTTCTCCGGTTGGCAGCACAAATGGGGATTCCGAACCTTAACTTCCAGTGGTAACTCCGCAGACGGTGGACTTGTTTGGCTGAGCTGGGTTTGGATGGCGGGGAAGGTCGCCCTTGTACTGCAGCCCAGGTTTGACTGTTGGAGGGGATTTGCCCAGTGCACAAAGGGGAGTTGGCCCTACTTAAACGTCATTATTGGGCCTCCCAGAGGGCTGTTGCTGGCTCTTTCACACTTGGCGGGGGGCTTTGGGTCCCTTTGGGTCGGCACACGTCTCACTATCCATGTTTGGGGAGTTGGGGTGCTGGGGTAGGGGGATGAGAGGGTGGGACCAAGCATGTCGCAGGGGGAGGTAGGACGCACAGCATTTTCTTTACCATGTCATGGCTACTGCCGTAGGTATTAAATGTTTATCTTGGAACATTAGGGGGATGCACAGTATGGCTCGCCGTCACAAGATTCATGCTTATCTTCGTCGGCGTGGGGTGCAGATAGCACTGTTGCAGGAAACACATTTAAATAAGCAGGAAGGGTTGGCACTACAACGGAGGTGGCGGGGACAGGTGTTCTGTACCATGTACTCGGCATATGCACGGGCGCGTTGGTTTGGGTTCGGGCGAGGGTACCGTTTCAGAGTACTGGACAGGTGATTGACCCTGACGGTAGATATGTTGTGGTGAAGGGGCGACTGGATGGCAAGGACATTGTTCTAGGGAGTATCTATGCCCCAAACACGGATCAGGCTTCCTTTTTTGCGCACCTTTCTGGGAAATTGGCTCCCTTGTTGACTGGCTCAGTACTCCTGGGTGGCGACTTTAATTGCATCACAGATGTCTCCCTGGATCGCTCTCATCCCCCTCTCGCGGATTCCCCGCTACATAGACTGGCTATGGTGCGGCGAGACTGGCAGCGACAATGGGGGCTGACTGATACCTGGAGGGCGCACCACCCGGTTGAAAGGGACTATTCTTATTTCTCATCGTTACACGACCTCCATGTTGGGTTGGACTCGATCCTTAGCTCCCCAGATGTTCACGGAGCGATGGTACATAGTGAGTACTTAGCTAGGACATCATCTGATCATAATCCACTGCTGACAATTTTACACTGGGTGCGGTATCGCCCTGCCATTCCCACGTGGCGACTCCGACCTGACACGTTAGAGGATCCAGTGTTTTGTGCTACTATTGGGTCGGCCCTTGAGGAATATTTTCGACTTAATGCCAACATGGCATCGTCCCTGGTGGTCGAATGGGACGCCTTTAAGTCAGTAGTTCGGGGGCGCTGTATAGGTGAGGTAGTGGGAGTGTGCAAAGTGTTGCTGCAAGACGTCCAGAAGGCAGAACAGCGGGTGCACGATTTGGAGAAGGAGCGCCCGGTGCGTCCGGACAGGCAAGCAGAGTTGTTTGAGGCACGGGAGGCGTTAGCAGTCCTAATCGAGAGATTGTGCTGCTTTGACTACAAGGCCTACATAGATAAGGCGCACGTGGAATGTGATAAGGCGGGGGCTGGCCAATCCGGCGCATAGGGGGACCCTGATAATGGAACTGCGGGGGCAGGGTGATGAGGTATTCTGCACCCAAAAGCACACTGATTACTTCTTACAGTATTATACCGAGTTGTACCAGAGCAGGGTGGGTCCCGGGTACCCAGGGGATGAGGAATTTCTGCCAAGGGCGGAGTTACCACAGCTTGAGGCTAAAGACGCTGAGGCTCTGGGTCGGGACATTGAAGCGGGCGAGGTACGCAGTGCCATAAAGCACATGGCCAGGAACAAAACCCCAGGCACTGATGGGCTCCCCGTTGAATTTTATGCAGCCTACACGGATGTTCTAGCTCCCTGTTTGGTGGCGCTTTATAACTCGGCACGCCGGTAGGGTGCCCTCCCTACCTCCATGCGTGAAGCCCTCATAGTTCCCCTTCTAAAGCCGGGTAAACCTGCTTGGGACCGTTCCTCGTATAGACTCTTAGCGATGCTCAATCTTGACTACAAGATCTTAAGCCGCATCTTGGCTAGTCGGGTGATGCCCCATATGATGAAACTGATCCATGAGGACCAAGCTGGATTTATTCCCTCCCGCAATACTGCGATGAATGTACGCAGACTTCTGCGGATCTTGGGGTCCGACTCCTATGACATTGAAAAGGCCTTCGATAGTCTGGAGTGGCCTTACCTTTTTAATGTATTGCGAGCGTTCGAACTGGGGGAATGTTTTGTACAGTGGACGGCGCTGCTATACAGTGCTTCTACTGCTAGGGTGAGGACAGGTGGCTTGATTTCTGCTACCTATGCGGTCGCTCGGGGGACGAGGCAGGGGTGCCCGTTGTCCCCCTTATTGTTTGCTCTGGCCATGGAGCCCATGGCTGCTCACGCCATGTCAGGACGGTATTTTCCAGGGCTATTAGTGGAGGGACGAGTGAAACACATACCATTATATGCGGATGATCTCATGTTCTTGCCGGACGCTGGAGAAGCCCTACGAGGAGCGAGGGACTTGCTGGAGACCTTGGGGAGGGTGGCGGACCTCCGGGTGAATTGGACCAAGTCGTGTCTATTTCCTACCAGGCCGGACGGGATGGTTCATCCAGGGGATGTCCTGTGGGAATGCCGGTGCTTGCCATACTTGGGGACTCAGATCTATCATGCTCCTGATAATCTATTGGAGGACAATGTGGGGCGGGCAGTGCGCGGAGCGAAAACCTGTTTTGATTTCTGGGGGACTCTCCCATTATCGGTGGCCGGCAGGGTCGCCTTGGTGAAGATGGTCATTTTGCCCAGGTTTCTCTATTTTTTTGGGACCCTCCCAGTTTGGATCCCGGGTAAGCTCTTCACACAGCTGAACACTTTGATTACAGGATTCATCTGGGGAGCTGGGAGACGGATGGTGGCGTTAACTACTCTGCAGAGACCCAGGGCAGAGGGGGGACTTGCGTTGCCAGACCTGAAGGCCTATTACCATGCTGCGCAGCTTCAATGGTTTACGAAGTGGGTGGCATGTCATATTAGGTGCCCGGAGGACCAGGGTGGGTCGGATCCGAGTTGGCACCTTTTGTCTTGTGCGTTGCTACGAGTCCCGATGAGAGGCGCCTCAGTGCCGCCGGATTTGGGGATGGTACGACAATGCTGGGCGCGCCTAGCCAGGAGGACGCATGTCGCGATCCCTTATGCACCCGAGATCCCTTTGCGGCTGTGTGAGGTGTTGCCTCATGGGGGAGAATGGAGCCGTTTGTTGGCCTGGGAAGAGGCGGGAGTTACGGAAATAGGTGATCTTTATGAGGATGGTAATCTTCTCCCCTTTAACGACCTTACAGAGCGCCACGATCTCCCGCGGGGGGACTTCCTCTTGCATGCAGCTTTGACTGTGGCTATTAGGAAGCACCGGCGAAAGGGACTGTTGGAGCCGGATACGTCTCTCGCTTGTCAATATGTAGTGATGGCGGCGGGTACTTTTAAGGCGGTGACCTGCCTTTACCGGCGGATTACTTGCGATATGCGCCAACCCCTGACGGCATTGTGACTCAAGTGGGAAGCGGATCTGGTGGAACCCATTGCAGAAAAACCTTGGGAGGAGATCGTAGAGCGGCCATGGAAATGTTCCCGAAACGCGCGCTTCCAGCTCATCCAATTCTATGTTTTCCATAGGGCATACCTCACGCCTAGTAAAATTGCTGAGTATTTTGGAGGGTCGGACACTTGCCCCTGTTGTGACCAAGATGGGTCAAATTTTCTCCACATGTTCTGGGACTTCCCGCGGGTGGGAGGCTTTTGGCGGGAGGTGACGACTGCTCTGCTAACTGTGACGGAGAGGGAGCTAGCGGTGGTACCGGGGTCTGCTTGTTGCATTGGTTCCCGCACACTGCCAAGACTAAGGTCACCAGCCGGTTCATTGTCTGGGGCTGGTCTTGGCTAAATGGGAAATTACTTCCCACTGGAAGGTGAGGCAGGGGCCTAGTCTCTTGCGCTGGAATAGGGAGATGGTGAAATGGGCAGGAAGTGAAGGGAACTATAGATTACGTTTGGCTCAGTGTAATGGAAGTGAGAAATCATAAGAAATGGCCCCGGCATGGGTGGCACTCCTGGAGCAGTTCAAACATCCCTCTGTAGACGACGAAGAGGCTCTTGAGGAGGGGTATATGGCACGGGGCCCTTGAGAAACCCTTCACGTCTGTGGGAGTATAGGACGAGGGGAGGGCACTGGGACCATGATAGGCAGCTTCCCCCTGTGCTTTTGATACACTCACTGCTGTGCCCTGCGGGATGGGGAGTCTGACAGGTGGTACGGGAGGCACCTTTGCCCTCTTGCATAACTTAGAAGCTGGCAACATGCTTGGGAGGGTGGTTGGGGTGGGGGGTTCTGTTGAGGGAGTTTGAAAGGGAGAGGGGTGGGGGGTCTTTTTTACATCACACCATTGTCCTGGATCAACCCTGCGGACGGACTGCGCTTCATCACGGACGCCTTATGGGAAGATGGCTGTGACTTTGTAATCAGATTGGCGGGCTGTCCGTTATACTTCATCCTGGTTTCCTCTATTGGCCAGTTAGTGGGCGGGGGAATTGAATGTGTAATTTCATGAAACTCAATAAAAGTCTGTTTAAAAAAAAAAACATAGTTTATATATCTCCTGTGTGGTTCTCCTTTCATTTGGTCATTCAGGAGGTTCTAATCTGGTAAAACAAGCTACTTTACATTCCTTCGAGACTTAGCCTGAAGGCTGCTCTCCATAGCTACCACTAGGATTGCTTTCAATAAAGGTTGTCTTTAAAGGGTTGTTTGAAATATTACAAGGTGCCCACTTTAATTAGTGGTCAGCACATACCATGCCAACTTCTCACATTGGAGTGCAACGGTTGGGATTCAAGCTTGCTATTGTTTTACCAGATAAATCTCATTGAGTGATTAACTGAAAACCACTAAAGGTATTAGTTACATATAAATCAAGAATAGAATAAGTAAGTTTTACTGAACTTGGAGTTGGGTCATCAAGGGACTAGCACACCCTTTCTCCAACTCAAGAGAGTCTCAGTTCCCTCTAGGTTAGGTAGGTGCCTATACCACACAACTCTGGTATGTCTTCTAGGCCTGAAGCCAGTGGCTCCTTGCCATCTAAGTATGACCATCTCTCATTCCAAGAATTGAGAAATATGTGTACATCTAGGAAACTGAAGACAGGGAGACATGCAAGCACTCAACGTTTCATAGAGACTTTGCTTTTAGATGACCTCAGAAAGACCCCAGGGTCTGATTAGGCAGGCAAGTTGGGTGGGGTAGCAGAGGAGGAAAGGCCAGGAAGTGAAAACTTCTATGACCTGGACTCCAATGCTGACCAGGAGGATCAAGATGATTCTAACCTGGACAATCTAATTCTTTTTTCAGGTGGGGAAGAAGGCCTCAGTGGCCCTCTCTTAACTCCCCCATGAAGAGTTAACAGTATACCAAGAAGATCAAGATCTCCTTCTCAGGAATCTAATCATTCTGGTACTTCTGTGGGGACCTCTGCTTCTCATAAAAGGTAATCCTCTTATGAGAAGAAGTGCCAACTGCTTGAGTTTGAGAGAGCTAAGCTCAGAATCAAGAGAGAGCAATTGGCCATAGATAGGGAATCCCTAGAGCTCCAGAGAGCTTTTGGAAGGTTGGGGCTAGAGCCCCATGGTGGCAGCAACAGTGTCCCTAGAGGTAGAGAAAATACTCATGACCATAGGAACCTGAACAAGATTGTCCCTCCCTACCAGAGTGGGGATGACATCCACAAATTGATAACTGCACTAGAGAGGGCCTGTAAAGTAAAGAGGGTCCCTCAAGAGCAGTGGGTAGCAATCTTGTGGCTCTCCTTTAACGACAAAGGTAGAGACCAGCTCCTCACTGTAAGAGAAGAGGATGCTGATAATTACAAAGTCTTGAAGAGTGCTCTGGTTGATGGGTTTGGTTTAACCACTATAAAATACAGGATTAAGTTCAGAGATACCCAAAAGGCACTGACTCAAGACTGGGTTGACTTTGTAGATTGTGCTACTAAGGCTCTGGAAGGCTGGTTACTTGACAGTAAAGTGTGTGATTTTAAACGATTGTACAATGTAATTATGAGGGAACAGATCCTTAATAATTTTCAAAAACAGCTGTTGCATCAGTACCTGGTGGACTCTGATCTGACCTCTCTCCAAGAATTGGGCCAGAAGGCAGACAAATGGGTCAGAACCATGGTGAGGCAGAACGTTCAGAACCAAGGTGGTGACTCCAAGAAGCAAGATTCTAAAAACTCAGATAAGGGTGGGGAGAAGGGTAAAGACCAGAAGTCTTCTCAAGGGCCCCAGAAATCTTCATCTGGTGGGGAGTCACAAACGAACAAGGGTAAAGGCAAGAAGAAGCCATGGTGTCAAATCTGTAAACAGAAGACCCATTGGACAAGTGATTGTACCAAATCCAAGGACTCAACTCCAGCCACCACTGCCCCTAAGGCAACTGTTCCCCCTAGTTCAGCTCCAAGTGGTGGTACACAGAATAAGGGTGTAGTATGGTTAACCCTGGGATCTGAGATGGACTCTGGCCTAGTCAGAGTTCCATCTCAGGCTGTGTTGGTCTGTGATGGAGGCATGGATATGGCCTCCTTATTTGTCAGTCCCAGTAATCTGGGAAAATACAGACAGCAGCCTTTGATCAATGGAAAAGAGACCTTGGCATTCAGAGACACAAGAGCAAGTGTCACAATGTTGACAAAATATCATGTGGCTCCTGAGCAAATCATACTTGGTGAGATGTACCAAGTGACCAATGCAAGCAATGTCAGGACAGACCATTCCATGGCAGTTGTTAATTTCACCTGGGGAGGGGTAACTGGCCATAAGAAGGTTGTGGTAAGTGCAGACCTCCCTGTTGAATGCTTGTTGGGCAATGATTTAGAAACTTTAGCTTGGGCTGAAGTGGAACTCAGGACTCATGTTTGCTATGCTAGGTCACAGGCAAAAATGTCTTCCACTGAACAGGCCCTGGATCCTGGAAGAATGGACCAGGCGGCTTCCAAGAGAAGGAGCAGTAGGGGTAAGGCAGTGTCTTCCCCCCCTGACTCAGAATCCAGATCAGTCTCTTGAGGGAGATGATCTTAGTCCTGAAGAAGGAACTGTCTCAGAGGAACTTGAGCCTGATCAGGTTGAGTTCATGGGGATAGGGGGCCCTTCCAGGGCAGATCTGAGCCAGGAGCAGCTGAGCTGCCCCTCTCTTGAACCCCTCAGACAGCAAGCTGCTGCTGGGGCTGCTGGGAGTGCCAGTGGGTCCCATAGGATCTACTGGGATGATGGACTCAAGTACTCCGAGAGTAGAGACCCTAAGCCTGGTGCTACCAGGAGGTTGGTTATACCTCTGAAGTTTAGGGGCTTCCTATTGACACTGGCACATGATATCCCATTGGCAGGTCACCTTAGCCAAAGCAAGACTTGGGACAGGATTGTCCCTCACTTTCATTGGCCTCACATGTCTGAAGACACCAAGGAGTTTTGTCACTCCTGTGTCACCTGTCAAGCCCGTGGTAAGGCAGGTGGTACTACAAAGGTCCCCCTGATACCACTACCTGTGGTGGGGGTTCCCTTTTAAAGGGCTGGGATTGACATTGTTGGTCCCATGGATCCTCAAACTGCATCTGGGCACAGATTTATACTGGTGGTGGTGGACCATACCACTAGGTATCCAGAGGCAATTCCCCTTAGAACTACCACAGCTCCTGTGGTGGCTAGAGCCCTCCTGGGAATCTTTTCCAGGGTGGGTTTTCCTAAGAAGCTAATATCAGACAGAGATACAAACTTCATGTCTAGTTACTTGACTGCTATGTGGAAGTAGTGTGGAGTAAATTACACATTTACCACCCCTTATCACCCACAATGCAATGGGTTAGTTGAAAGGTTCAACAAAACCCTCAAGGGCATGATTAAAGGTCTCCCTGAAAAGCTCACACATAGATGGGACATACTTTTGCGCTGCCTTCTCTTTGCCTACAGAGAGGTTCCTCAGAAGGGAGTTGATTACAGCCCTTTTGAACTTCTGTTTCTACATCTAGTTAGGGGTCCTTTATGTCTAGTGAAGGAGGGATGGGAGTTACCTCTCAAACCCCCTAAACAGGATATTGTGGACTATGTACTTGGTCTCCGCTCCAGGATGGCTGAGTACATGAAGAAGGCATCCAAAAACCTTGAAGCTAGTCAGGAATTGCAAAAGGCCTGGCATGACCAAAAGGCTGTGTTGACTGTTTATCAGCCAGGACAGAAAGTATGGGTGTTTGAGCCTGTGCCCCCAGCAGCCCTCCAAGATAAGTGGAGTGGCCCTCATACAATCATTGAGCAAAAGGGAGAAGTTACTTACCTGTTGGACCTTGGAACTCCCAGGAGCCCCCATAGGGTACTCCATGTGAACAAGCTCAAAACATACGTTGACAGGGCAGACATGGGCTTGCTCATGGCTACTGATGAGGGAGAGGAGGAAGAGAGTGATCCACTCCCTGACCTGCTCTCACAGAACCCTGATGATTGTTCAGTTGAGGGTGTAGCCCTGGCAGGCAGCCTCACTGACCAGCAGCAAACTGATTGTTGAAAAGTTCTCAATCAGTTTAGACATATGTTTTCACTGACTCCAAGTCAGACTACCTGGTGCACTCATGAAGTGGACACAGGTGACAGTCTGCCTGTTAAAAATAAGATTTATAGGCAACCTGACCATGTCAGGGACTGTATCAGGACTGAAGTCCAGAAAAAGTTGGACCTGGGAGTAATTGAACCCTCAGATAACCCTTGGGCTAGTCCAGTAGTCTTGGGACCCAAACCTCACACCCAGAATGGTAAGAGAGAGATGAGGTTTTGTACTGACTACAGGGGTCTCAATGTAGTCACTAGGACTGATGCCCATCCAATACCCAGGGCAGATGAGCCTATAGATACTTTGGCCTCAGCCATGTTTCTGAGCACATTTGACCTGACAGCTGGATACTAGCAAATCAGACTAGCTGAGGATGCAAAGCCAAAAACAGCATTCTCAACCCCTAGTGGGCACTACCAATTTGTGGTGATGCCCTTTGGTTTGAAGAATGCACCTGCCACTTTTCAAAGGCTGGTGAATAAAGTCCTTACAGGCCTGGAAGCCTATAGTGCAGTTTATCTGGATGATTGCTGTCTTTAGCTCCACCTGGAAGGATCACCTGGTACACCTGAGAAATGTTTTGGAGGCCCTTCGGAAAGCAGGCCTCACTATCAAGGCCACCAAGTGCCGGATATGGCAGAATCAGGTTGTATACCTGGGCCACCTTGTGGGTGGAGGTCAGGTTCAACCATTGCAGAGCAAAATCCAGACCATCATGGACTGGGTTGCTCCAACCACCCAGACTCAGGTCAGAGCTTTCTTGGGCCTGCCTGGGTACTATAGGAGGTTTGTCAAAGGATATGGATCCATAGTGACCCCTTTGAAGGACTTAACTTCCAAGAAAATGCCAAAGAAAGTTCAGTAGACAGTTAGCTGTCAAAAGGCATTTGATGACCTGAAGCAGGCCATGTGCACTGCTCCCATTGTGCAAAGTCCTGACTATTCCAAACAATTAATTGTTCAAACAGATGCATCTGAGTTGGGGGTAGGGGCTGTGTTATCACAACTGAATGGTGAGGGTCAGGATCAGCCAGTGGCTTTTATTAGCAGAAGGCTGATCCCCAGAGAGAAACGTTGGTCAGCTATTGAGAGGGAAGCCTTTGCTGTGGTTTGGGCTCTGAAGAAGCTGAGGGCATACTTGGTTGGCACTCATTTCATTGTTCAGACAGACCATAAGCCCCTCTTATGGCTAAAACAGATGGAGGGTGAAAACCCCAAACTTTTGAGGTTGTGCATTGCCCTACAGGGGATGGGCTATACAGTGAAACATAGACCTGCGAATAACAATGCAGATGGACTCTCCATATATTTCCACTTAGAACATGAAGACTCAACTGATCAAGGTTAGTTTAATGTCCTTACGTTTGGGGGGGGTTGTGTAGGAGAGTCAATCAATCAATAAATCAAGACATTTGTAGAGCGCACTACTCACCTGTGAGGGTCTCAAGGCGCTTAGGGGGTGGGGTAAGCAGCTACTGGTCAAACAGCCAGGAGAATAGGATCTGCTTCTTATAGTTACCCCCACTTTTTTTCTGATGTGACACTGTTTTTGACTTAGTCTGACTGTGATCCTGCTATCCAGTACCCCTGTCTAGATGCTTTCTCCTCTAAATAGATTGCATGTACTTTAGGTACACTCCAGATTGGATTCTGGGGTACCCTTATAAGTCCCTAGTATATGGTATACTAGGTACCCAGGGCCTAGGTACCCCGAGGCCTCCCAGGGGCTGCAGCATGTATTGTGCCATCCCTGAGAGACCATTCAAAATGACACCACAGGTCTGCTACATCAGCCTGTGTAAGGTGGTGCATGCACCCCTTACTTAGATATAGGTTCACTATATCTATTCTATATCACTGCACATATAAACCTATCAGTCACCCCTATGGCAGGCCTTATCAATCCTGAAGGCAAGGTACTGGGTTTTATGTGAGAGGGTGCACCTGCATGAGCAGAGCCCCTCTGCAGCCTTCGAAACCTATTTTCCAGGGTTGTTTGTGATGCAGCCAACCATATATATTTAAGTGCATTATGACCTTGCGGTGAATGCTAACTTTTAAACGGCTGCATAGAAACATGTCGTGTTTGGTGTCAAACACCTTGAAATCATACCTCCCCGCCAGTAACTGGCTGGGGAGGTATGATTCCACGCTCCTAGAGTGACATATGAGACATACCGGGCTACCCGGTACCAGCTTTCTCGAACTGGGCATCACCAAATGGATGCTGCCAGCCACAGACACGAGTCTGCCCTCCTGCTGCTGAGCCAAGCTCGAGCAGGGGAAGGCTTGACAATAGGTTTCCTGTCACAGGGATGTGTGACCACCTCCCAGACAGGATTTAGTGTATTGGGGCTGGGCGGGTGCACTCTGAGAGTGCTTTGAAGTCTGCACTGAGGGCACATTTTGTTTCCCTGTGCATAGTCCAGCTCAAACCGGTTGCAGGAGCCATTTGCTCCTGTTCTGGCGCGAAACTGGTCAAAGGACATGGGCGTAGCCACCCCTCTGTCCTGACCCTCCCTTAGGTGGGTCCACATAGTTTGTCCCACCCCTTCCTTGGGTATAAAGTAGGAACCCCTTACTACAGGACTTTAGATTTTACCTGGACTAATCTCTGCTATAGAAACCAAGTACTTCGACGATCTGCGTGATGCTGGATGACTGAAGAATCTCCCTTGGAGTAAAGGAGTTACTCCCCTGCAAGGCAGGCACCTAAAATGCATCTAACCGGTTTGCATCTCCCGAGCTCCTGAGGACTCCAAAGATTTCTGTAACACAGGAGGTGGGTTCCCAAGGTCTCTGAGGTTGATCTGCGCTCTCAGCAATTCTGAGGCCTGTATCCCTCATGGGGACCGTGCAACCCGAACCCCTGTGCACCGCATACTTTTGCAGAAGCATATGCTTTTTGGCGCTCCCTGCGGCTGTACTTTGGGCTACTTATAGCCCTGATCCCAAACAGTAATTCCACCGAAGATTTCCAGCCTACACTCCACGAGTGTTCCGTGGGCTGGTATTTTGTGATTCAGCTAGAGGTCCCTTTGCGATCCCTGGTCCGTTGGCCTGTTGGTCCCTGTGAAGGTAACTTTAACTTTCCATGGGCTTTCCTGGTTGCTCCAGACGTGCCCTGACTCTCCATACCTTGGAGCGTCCCTAGGACCTTGCTGGTCCTCACCGAAGCATCTTTTCTCTGACCATGTGGGTTGCAGTTGCCAAGGCTTGTTGGTCATCAGTCAGGACACTGACCCCCCAGCACTCGACATCCTTCATAGGACAGCTCACCTCCAGACTTTGGTCATCATCGACATCTCCTGGTCCCCGTGGCTGCAGAGTCAAGCTTCACCTCTTCTCACCTGAAACACCCGACATCAGTGGGCATTCATCTATCGTGCCCCTGGTCACTGTGAAGTGACCCAGACTCTCGTCCCTCTGCTTTCAGGTTCTTCTCACCTCGGATCCAGGCTTGGATTCCAAAGGACACTTTTCATCTTCCTGGCAGAAGCACTTTTTCGCATCGCGCCATTGAAAACAACGAAGGTTTCCAATATCACTTGACCCCTTTGCTCCTCTGGCATAGGTAACACAGATATCTCGGTACTCTCAAGGGTGCTGGCCTTAGAACCTTCTATGTTTAACTGGGTTTGCTTAAAGTCCTCTCCGAAGTCTCCTTAATCTTTAAAATTCCAACCGCTACTTTCTCATAGGATTGTACAAAGTTCGCGCCTGTGTTCACACACTGCACCTGTCCTCCGTGGGTCCCCTGGCTCACTACTTCGGGTGGTTCCTTGGGGTCCCAGCGATTCTACGTGCTCTAGGCACTGTCTAGTCAAGTCGTGGTTGTTATACCACTTTCTTAGTATATGGTTCGGTCTCCCCATGGAGCCCGCTGTGTATTGTGCTATTTACTGTTCTAGCAATTTAAGATTGTGTGCTTTGTTCTCTAATCTCATAAGGAGGTTAGTAGAGAGTGTTTAGTAATACATACATATATTTTATATATCTCTTGTGTGGTTCTCCTTTCATTTGGTCATTCAGGATGTTCTGATCTGTTAAAACAAGCTGCTTTACATTCCTTCGCGACTTAGCCTGAAGGCTGCTCTCCATATCTACTACTAGAATAGCTTTCAATAAAGGATGTCTTTAACCTAATCATCAATAAGGGTTGTTTGAACTGGTACAAGGTGCCCACTTAAATTAGTGGTCAGCATATGCCAGGCCAACTTCTCACACTCACTATTCAGCCTATCATAATCTTCACACTAGGATTGACTACTTATGTATTTTGAGGGATTGGTTTACACAGATCCGTGATTGTGCAGTTCTTCCCCACACTCTCTCGGACCACACCCCAATACAGATTGACATGGACACCCCACAGACAGTCATACCGCCCTTCACTTGGAGATTCCCCCTGTATTCCTCATTGGACCCCGTCTTTAAGGCGGAATTGGTCGAAAATATTGAGACATTCTTTGATACCAATATTGGATCAGTCAATCATAGCATTTGTAAAGCGCACTACATACCCGTGAGGGTCTCTAGGCGCAAGGGTGGGGGACTGCTACTGTTCGAAGAGCCAGGTCTTGAGAAGTCTCCTGAAGGTTAGGAGGTCTTCGGTCTGCTGCAGGCGGATGGGGAGGGTGTTCCATGTCTTGGCGGCGAGGTGGGAGAATGGTCTGCCGCCGGCGGTCACTCTTCAGATGCGGGGGACGGTGCCAAGGGCGTGGTCTGCGGAGCGGAGCTGGCAGGTGGGGGTGTAGAGGCTGAGTCGGCTGTTGAGGTACGCTGGTCCGGTGTTGTGGAGTGCCTTGTGTGTGTGGGTGAGGAGCTTGAAGGTTATCCTCTTGTTGATGGGGAGCCAGTGCAGGTCTCTCAAGTGGGGTGTGATATGGCTGCGGCGAGGGAAGTCGAGGATCAGGTGTGCGGAGGCGTTCTTTAGTCGGCTGTTTCTCATCCAGTCTGCCACAGCCTTCATTCCTTCATGGAGGTTGGTTTTGGCGGTATGGGGGTCTTTGGTGAGGGAGAGGATCAGCTGGGTGTCGTCGGCATAGGAGATGATGTTGAGGTCGTGCCATCGTGCGACGTGGGCGAGCGGTGCCATGTAGACGTTGAACAGCGTTGGGCTGAGGGATGAGCCTTGGGGTACGCCGCAGATGATCTCAGTGGCTTCGGAGCAGAAGAGGGGGAGGCGGACGCTCTATGTTCTGCCGGATATGAAGGAGGTGGTCCAGTCCAGGGCCTTCTCTTGGATTCCAGCATCGTGGAGCCGTGTTCGCAGTGTGCGGTGGCAGACCGTGTCAAAGGCGGCTGACAGGTCCAGGAGGATGAGGGCCGCGGTTTCTCCGTTGTCAAGCAGGGTCCTGATGTCGTCGATGCCGGCGATGAGGGCAGTTTCGGTGCTGTGGTTGCTGCGGAACCCGGACTGGAATGGGTCCAGGATGCTGTTCTCCTCGAGGAAGCTGGTCAGTTGTTTGTTGACAGCCTTTTCGATGACGTTCGCTGGGAACCGGAGCAAGGAGATGGGTCGGAAGTTCTTGAGGTCCTTGGGGTCCGCCTCGGGTTTCTTGAGTAAGGCGTTGATCTCTGCATGCTTCCAGCTCTCCGGGAAGGTCGCTGTCTCGAAGGAGATGTTGATGGTTTTCTAGAGATGGAGTGCGATGGTGCTTCTGGCTTTGTTGAAGATGTGGTGTGGGCAGGGGTCTTCTGGGGATCCGGAGTGGATGGTGTGCATGATCTTGATGGTGTCGTCATCGTTGATGTTGGTCCAGGCTAGCAGGCGGTTGGTTGGTGCGGGTGGTGGTCGTGGGAGCGGGGGGTCTCGGCAGTTGCTGGGGTGGTAACGGCGTTGAAGCTGTTGTGGATGTCTGCGATCTTGCGATGGAAGAAGGTGGCCAGTCCGTTGCACAGGTCTTGTGACGGTGGAATGTCGTTGGTGTTGGAGCTGGGGTTGGAGAGTTCCTTCACGATGTTGAAGAGCTCTTTGCTGTTGTGTACGTTGTTGTCTAGGCGGTCTTTGAAGGAGGTCCTTTTGGCGGATCTGATGAGGTGGTGGTGTCTGCGGGTGGCGTGCTTGTGGGCTGTGTAGCTTTCCGGTGTTCGTTCACGGATCCAGTTTTTTTCGAGTTTTCGGCAGGTTCGCTTGGTGGCCTGGAGGTCTTCGGTGAACCAGCTGGCTCTCTTGCTGGTGTGGGTGTTGGAGGGCTTCTTGAGCAGGGCGAGGGTGTTGGCGCAGTCGTCGATCCACTGTCTGAGGCTATGGGCTGCGGCGTCGGGTTCGGTCGGGTCTGCGGGTGGGTTCTGGGCGAGGGCGGTGGTTAGCTGGTCCTCAGTGATTTTGCTCCAGCGGCGGCGAGGCATCTGCTGGGTGCGGTGGTGTGTAGTGGGTTTTCGGAAGGTGAAGTGGATGCAGTGGTGGTCGGTCCAGTGGAGTTCGGTGGTGCGGTTGAAGAAGACGTGGGAGCTTGCTGAGAAGATGGGGTCAAGCGTGTGGCCGGCGGGGTGGGTCGGTGGGTGTTGTGACGAGTTGTCTGAGTCTGAGGTTGGCGAGGTTGGCGATCAGGGTGGAAGAGTTGGAGTCGTTGTTTTCGAGGTGGAAGTTCAGGTCCCCGAGGAGGATGTAGTCCGTGGAGGTGAGGGCGTGTGCGCTAATGAAATCGGCGATGGAGTCGCTGAACTGCGGTTGGGGTCCAGGGGGTCTGTATATGAGGGTGCCTCTGAGGGTGGTGTTGGGGTCGGTGTGGATCTGGAAGGGCAGGTTTTCGGCGGTGCTGAGGGTGTCATCTGTGACTGTCGAAATTTTGAGGGTGTTTCTGTGAACGATGGCAATTCCTCCTCCTACTCCGTTGGTGCGATCCTTGACTCTTTCGCCACAGTGTGGGAAACTTTCAAGGTGTACATTTGAGGCATTGCCATGGCCAAACACTCTAGTGTTCTCCGTACTATCTGACAGCGCCTCTCGGACCTCTAATCAACCTAGAGCAACAATTATTAATGGGGGAAGGTGAAGGTACCACTCAGGAATTACACCGCACTCTGGAAGAGTATAACACAATGGCAGACATTGAACTGCGACACCTGGGCAAATACGCGACGGCTCGCATATACGGCAATGGGGATCGTCTGGAGTCGGTGCTAGCTTCCCTGCTCAAAACCAGGCAGGAAAAATCTAACGTGTCCATGTTACATAGTGCTGAGGGTGAGCCCCTAACGGGTCCCCTTGGCATAGCCAATAGATTCAAGCAATACTATGCATCCCTCTATTGCTCGGAGGACGGGTGTGAAGACGACGCGATATTGGATTACCTCACTCATATTCAATTGCCTAAATGGGCACAGGGAATATCTTATGCGCACACTAGAAGCAGAAGAAATAACTTCTGCCCTGGTTGGAATGCAATCTAATAGCGCTCCTGGGATAGACAGCCTTACCGTTTCATTTTATTAAGAGTTCAAAGACCTACTGGTCCCGCACCTACAATCTCTATTTGAGGAAATTATTGAAACAGGCATCCTACCTCCTACTATGCGGGAAGCACTACCGACCGCTGTCTCTCCTTAATGTAGACACTAGACACTAAAATTTATGCTAAGCTTTTACCGTCCCAGTTGTGCCCCCTAGTGCCACTGCTGATATCACCAGAACAAGCTGGCTTTGTCCCAGGGAGAAACCTCACTTATAACCTTAGAACTGTATTTGGGGCTATACAGCATACTTGACGGGATACTCAAGCTGTGGCGGTCTTCCTCGATATGGAGAAGGCGTTTGACTCTGTGGAGTTGAAATTCATGAAGCATGTGTTGATAAGAATGGGGCTAGGGAGTGTCTTTTTGCAAATGATCGGTGTACTTTACAACTCCCCTACCGCCAGAATAAAAATTGGTGATTTGGTCACTGACCCGATATATATCACCAGAGGCACGAGACAGAAGTGCTCACTCTCCCCGCTGTTATATGCCTTGGTTGCCGAGCCCCTTACATGTGCGATGCGGGAATACCATAGCCACAGGGGCATACGTTTTCAGACATACAATGTGATCATATCCACGTATGCGGATGATACCTTACTATATGTCAGAAACCCTGAGCAGAATCTGTCAACTGTGCTGCGCGAAGGTATCCTGTTTGGGACTCGGTCAGGCCTCAAAGTGAATTGGAATAAATCACTTATTTTTCCACTTATGGCAGAGACAGTCCAATTCACTCCAGACTTCCCCCTTGATTTGGACAACAGACCCAGTTAGGTACTTGGGTATCAAAATATATACTGACTCGGAGGTGGTCTTTAAAGAAAACTTCAGGACAGCAATATCCAAACTTGAACATGATGTTAAGTGGATACAGTTACCACTATCCCTGGTAGATAGAATTTCTATAATGAAAATGGTGGTACTACCCCGGTATCTATTCTTATTCCCATATACCCTGGGGGGGACTGGGTGCGTCGGATCTAGACCTTTATTATAGAGCGGCGCAGAGTGCTCATGCCCATTACTGGATACATGGCCCTGCAGATGCCCCTCACTTCCGGATAGAGAAGGTGGTAGCTGCCCGACAGAACTCCTGGCGCTTCTGTTTAGGCCTCACGATCATAGAACGGAGATACTTGACACAGTTAATGCGACGACACACGCCTGGCATCACCGTTTGAAACTACAGGCTGGTGCAATACTTTATTCCCCCGCAACACTGCTCGCCTGGTGTTGCTGGTTACCTCCGTGCAGGGATAAAGGAGTGGTTAGAGCTCTGAATGCTATCAACATTCACACAATAAGGGAGCTGTTTGACGCAGGTAAAGCGAGATCATGGCAGGATGTGAGACCAGAGGGACAAACAATAACTATTCTGACACAGTTTCAATTTTACAGGGTGAGACACTCACTGAGAGACTTACTGGGTCCTGATTTAGAAGAACCACCTGAGGTTGCTCCACTTACATATGTGATCAAAGCTGTTTCATCAGTGCGCATTGTCTCAAGACTGTATACATTATCGCAGGGCAATAGAGCCAATCACTACACCAAGGCCTGGCTAGTGTGGCAAACGGATCTGAATCGAGCACTTGACGACAAAACTTGGAAGTATTGCTATGAGAATACGAAGCGTATCTCGTTAAACGGGCGTCACAGGTTACTACACTTCAAATATTTAAATCGAGTATATTACATTCCAGAGAGACTCTATAGATATGGGTTACGTAACTTGGCGGAATGTGAACGTTGTGGATCGGATCCGGCAGATTTTTATCACCTGGCCTGCCTATGTCCTAGGATAGCTGCCTTTTGGGAATTGATTTTTAAAACACTTGGCGAAGTCATTGGGTCTCCACTTGATCCAGACCCTATGCCCTCTCTATTGGGGTACTCCAAGCATTTACCTAAGGGGATACGGCTCCTAGTAGACATGGGGCTTCTTATGGCTCGACATCAACTAGCGATTTGCTGGTCCAGAGGACCGACCCCCACCCTGACGGGATGGACGCATGATATGACATATGATAGCACACAAACTGAACACTATAGCGAGTTATTACCTCCCCGCAATAGACCAAAAACATCTGGGGGCTTTACCAAACATATTTACTGACTAAGACTAATAAAGCAGATAGTGCCAATAACTCTGAATCATAACGCGTCCGTACAAAATGCAAGAACTCTGGCTTGGGGTGGGATTATGTATGGGACCTGTCTTCAAAGTCTGCTGTCGATACTGCTGATTCAGTTGTAGGATTAAGGGGGTCAACATTGAGATGTAATGTAAATTCTTTCTTGCGGTGCACTGTTTAGTGGTTATAATGGATACGCGGCATCATAGGCTACTGAAACTGTCTTACACTGTGGCAAACTGTGATTGATGACTGAAACTACAAGAAAGCTATGTCTCTGTTTTATTTTGTATATTCAATAAAACTTTAATTAATATATATATATATATATATATATATATATATATATATATATATATATATATATATATATATATTATCTACTGGCGGTCGCCAGTAGGTAGTTATAGTTAGGGCCTATTTTCCATAGAAAATCCGCAACATTCTATTCCCAATAAGTCTGGCGCCGGTTGCCGAATCTTCGCGAAATTTTCCAAACTTTTGGCCAGCTCCGGTCCGCTCCTATCCTGAAAGTTTCGTGGTGATTCGTCAAGCAGGGGCCGAGAAAAAAGGAGGATCCCAAAACGCATTTTCCCCATGCAATTTCCCATAGGACCTGTTGACGCAGCTACAGCCTGAACTGCTGAACGGAATTACACCAAATTTGGCAAAGAGGTAGTCCTCAGTTCAGACTCGTGGCTTTTGCATAAATGGTGTAAATCTGTTCAGTAGTTCCTGAGAAAATTAGGGTAAAAATGTTAGTGATATCTATGGCCTCGGAGGATCCGTGCACCCTACCCGCACCGTAAGCGCACCCTCCCCGAACGAAGCGCGAACCCTCCCGATCACGCGCTGAATGCTAATTGGCTGTCGAGTGTCTGTCTACATTCGAAACCAGGAACTGTTGGCAGCCATTTTGTGCCTCGGTAGCAGCGAGGCTGAAGAAGAAAGGGGAATAAGTGTTTAAAACATATGAAGGGTGCAGAGTAGAAATATTCTGACCCTAGTGTTGCTTAGGGGCCCCAGAAGGACCCCCTGGGGCCCCCTCTTTTTTTTTTTTTAAATCGGCGAAATGCGCGCAGGGTGCGCGGATCCGGACGAAATTTGTTTTTAAAAACGAAGCGCGGGCTTCCGCGCTTTGTTAATAATTAGCCCCCGGGTAGGCCAAATCCCGGGGGCAAAATGTTTATATATTAATAGGGGAGGGGGGCTGCGTGGCCCCCCTCCTGGAGCCCTCGAGGGTCCTGGAGACCGCCACCCCCCAGGGCCGGCTCCTACAGTGTCCTGGGGTGCCCACCCCCAGGACACTGTTGTTTGCTATGAGAGGGCGGGAGTCTCCCGCCCTCCCATAGCAAACTTCGTTAGGATTTTGAAAGAGAGAGCAGGTTCTGCTCTCTCTTTCAAAATCCAAACGATATTGCTTTTCCACACGGGGAGCTGCATGTCAGCAGCTCCCAATGTGGAAAAGCAATGCCGGCTCCCGAAGGACGCGGGGAGCCGGCTGGGACCGTGGGGGCGTTGGGGCTCCCCCCACGGTCTCCAACGTTTTTTATAAGCCCCGGGGGATGGGGTCCCCGAAGATAATAAAAATTAGTTATAGGGGCTATTTTTTTTTTACGGTAAAATTAAGAGTCGCGCATCCTAACGCGTTGGGTGCACGGTTCATCTCACGTTGGGTGCGCGGTTCCTAAAGCGTTAGGTGCGCGGAGCCAAGGAATAAAAACTTACATTTTTGGGAGATAAACATCTAGATTAAGTGTTTTGTTCTTGAGTGACTCTAAAAAGAACCGTTGTGTTCATTGAGAGTTTTTGGTACGTATAGGTAAGTACCTATACAGACTCTAAAGTTATTGAGGAAGACTCTGTTTCCTTCATCAGTAAAGTGTACTCCATCTCTCCTATACATCTCTTGCATATGAAAGCGCAGATTGTTATTGTAAATGGACCCCATTCTATAGTCTCGGAGAAAAGCAGAAACAGATTTATTCACATGTTTCCTAGCTTTCTCAATCTGTGGATAAAAATGATTGGACCAGTTCCACTTCTGCCTTTGGCATATGTTAGAATACACAAAGGCAGTTTTGGAAAAAAGTGAAAACAATTCTACAAAGGTGTCCTTCATAAGCATTTCCAGACCTACCCCAATCAAAGTGCCTAGGTCATTGCCACCACAGTGCACTATTATGAGGTCAGGGTGTTGGATATGCATAAAGGTTTTTACCAATGGCATCAATTGGTGCCACCTTAACCCTCTCTGTCCAATCCATTTAATGTCTACATTTGGCAAACCTAGGTCTTTGTGAATGCCTTTGTTTTCTGCATACCTTTGGCTCCAGAAAATATAGCTGTGTCCCACAATCCACACACCAAGCATCTTGAAGGGAGGTCTGGATGCACTCAGATGGTCTCTGTAAATGAAATGGCAGTTTGAAAAGTAAGATTTTTCTAAAATGGTGGCTAAGATGCAGTTTTGAAAAAAGACAAGAAATCATTGGTTGTTTGACAACCTTCTACACTGAAAGGTAGGGTGCATGTTTCTGTTTTTTAAACGCATGATTCTTATTGGTTAACAAAAAGTGCGTGAAAGGAACATTATATATGATAAGCTGATATGTTGAAAAGTCAAGCACACTTGCTGTTTTGATTAGCAACATTGTGTGCTGAACTTGTGACCTGTGTGCTCAGTTCAGTGTTCCATGACCTGTTGCTATGGTAACAGGCAGAAGGCAGATTGGGGGTAGGGTTCAAATGTATGTCATTTGAAAAGGGTTGAAATGTTTAACCAATATAAATGTGTGTTTGCTTTTGAATTTATGTGGGAAGGAATGTGATTTGATGTTTACATGTATATGTATGGAAAATGAGAGGGAAACTTTACCATTCTTCGGTTTTGGTGAGAGGTGCACAGTGCAGAGATTCTGTATAAGAAAATCTGGTGTGTGACTGATATCTGGTGGTTGACTGATATACTTCTTATTCTACAAAACAACTTGAAAGGCGAGTTATTTAATTGTGAGGGGATGTATGTAGACTAATGTATTTCTCCTGCTAAAGTGTAGGGAGTACTTTTTTTGTCTACAATCTTATTGACAGTGTGTGTGTGCATGTAGAAACCATTCTGTGATAAGCATGTGTGTTTGTCATGTGTTTGCAGACAGATAACTGTGCTGTTTTTATATTTTGGTACAATTAGAAATCAGTCATTGTTTATGAATTTGCAAAATGAGTCATGTTTGAACACTAAAATGTAGTACTCGTAGATTAAGAAATGTGTTTTGGTAAACTTCTAGGGATAGTGTTGTTTGTCTAGAATCACACTGTGAGTCTGTGTGCATTTGGGAACCACTGTGAGAGAAGAATTTGGGAACATCATGTATTTGCTGACAGATAACTGTTTTAAAACCTGCCATGTTGTCAAGTTTTAGTAGCATTAGAAGCCAGTCTTTGCTTATGCTTTGATAAAATGAGTTAGGCTTTGACACTAAACTGGAGTCGTGAAATATGTAGATTGTGTGCAGTCCCTTTACTCTTTGCACAGTAGTGAATGAGTTTTGGTAAACTCCTAGGGATAGTGTTGCTTGTCTAGAATCACACTGTGAGTCTGTGTGCATTTGGGAACCACTGTGAGAGAAGCATTTGGGAACATCATGTATTTGCTGACAGATAACTGTTTTAAAACCTGTCATGTTGTTATGTTTTAGTAGCATTAGAAGCCAGTCTTTGCTTATGCATTGATAAAATGAGTCGGGCATTGACAGTAAAGTGCAGTATTGAAATATGTAGGTTGTGTACAGTACCCTTACCCCTTCCACAGTAGTGAATGAGTTTTGGTAAACTCCTAGAGATAGTATTGCTCGTCTAGAATCACACTGTGAGTCTGTGTGCATTTGGGAACCACCGTGAGAGAAGCATTTGGGTACTTCATATGTTTGAATATGCATAACTGCTTTAAAACTTTCCTGTTCTCAAGTTTTGTTAGAATTAGAAGGCAGTTATTGCTTATGTAATCATCCAGGAAGTGTCCTTGCAATACTGTAAACATTCAGTTAATATTCAAGTAGTAACTAAGTGAGGCAGGCCTTAGCACATGCATTGATTCAAATGCTTATCCACTATGCATGCAGACCTCTAACCATCTACACAGTTCTCTTTCATACCTTTAATTCCACAGTCAGTATTCATACACTTCAAGCAAACACTCTGTTACTCCCCATGTACTCCTCTAGTGACCCATTCAGTAGCATATACTAAACCATTCACTTTGCCAAAACCCAAACACTTATAAATTCACTCAGGCATTCTCTTTTTAGTACTCTTATCATTCAGTCAGTATCCAAGTGCTCATGCAGCGAGCCAGGCCTTACAACATGGACTGCTTGAAACCCCTATGCAGTATGCATACAGGCCTCTCTCTAGTCACCTACACATTTGTCTTTCACTTCTTTAATTAACTAGTCAGTTTCTATATACTTCAATAAACATCTTGTCACTCATCTTGCACTCATCCAGTAACTGATCCAGTACCATGTACTAATCTTTTTACTGTGCCAAAACTGAAAAACTTAACAGTTTTACCCAGGCACTCTTCTAGCAGTAGTCTAATGATTCAGTCATTTTCCAGGTACTCATGTAGTGAACCATGCATTGCCACATAGAGGGCTACAAATGTCTATGCAGTATGCATGCAGTCTTCTAACATACTATACACTTGTCCTTAACAGCTTCAATTCCCCAGTCAGTATCCATGTACTTTCAGCAAACATCCTGTCACTCCCCTTCCAGTGTTCCAGTGACTTATTCAGCACAATGTAGTAATGCATTAACTGCGCCAAAACTGAAACACTTGTAAATTCACCCAGGTACGCTTCTTGCAATAGTCTAATCATTCAGTCAGTAACTAAGTACTAATGGAGTGAGGCAGGCCTTAGCACATGGATTGATTCAAATGTGTTTCCAGTATGCATGGAGGCCTGTAAGTACCAACACAATTGCCTTTGAGACGTTCAATTTCTCTGTCAGTATCTATAAACTGCAATAAACACTCTGTCACTTTAATTGCACACCTCCACTGACTCATTTGGCAGTAAGTACTAACCTATTCACTGCACTAGAATCCAAAATCTTAAAAAGATTCACCGAGTCACTTTTTTTTGTAGTACTCTAATGATTCAGTCAGTAGTCAGGTAGTTTTGCAGTGATCCAAGTGTTACTCTATGTCAGTCAAGTCAAAGTCAAGTCAAAGATCTTTATTCGGAAAAAAAGACATCCATAAAAGTACATGTAAATCACAACAATCATCCAATAAAAACAGTAGGATAAACCTTTAAAAGCTAATAAAAAGCGGCTTAGTTAGTCTTATAATGTAAGCATCTTAAAAATGCGGATATCATGACAGTAACAATAATTCTACGATAAATGTGCAATATGATTTAGGCTAGAATAGGCAACAATTGAAACAATACACAGCTAATTAGCTATGACATGTGCAAAAGAAAAAGCAACCACTAGTGCAAATATGCAATGTGCAAACTATGCAAGAATGAAGCAAACTTATCAGACCGTGTTCATTGTTGCTCGGGATCGTACAGCGGATTGAAGAAAGCGACTAACTCTGAGGATTACATCATCAGAGCTTAACATCAATAAATCTCTAAATGCTAGATTAAAATCCAACAGAGCATTCTTTCTAAAGTACGGGATTAGGTAGTGTTTGGTATCTTTTATATAAAAACCACAAAAGAACGTAAAATGCAACAGGCTTTGTTTGACACCTAGGTTACAGGGACAGCTTAAATTTTCCAAATTTTTGTTAAAGCCTAAAGGGAAGCTAAGTAGATATTTAATGCTCCCGTCCCTGAACCGAAACAACAAGCTCCTATTCCATTTACCCAGTTTTTTTTGCAGGTAGCCCTGGGGCATGTTGTAGGGCCTACCGCATGGTTCCAAGAGGGGAATGTACCTTATAATAGCCGGCTTTACATACTCGGTTATTTCCCTATCTTTGCGGTACAGGTCGTACAACGCCCTTTTTACTGAGTTCTTATGCGTGCAATCAATAATTTGAGGTGATAAAAATAGATGCCCCTTCTCCACGCTTAGTAAGCTTTTCTCGACTGCCCTGAGCCAGGGTATGTGATTAGCCCGCTCACATTTTAAGCAGTCTGAGATAATATCACAGGTCAAAGAGGCGGCAGAGTTCCGCCATATCTTCAGCCAAAACAGGGCGGGTCTGCATCTTATAAAATCCTCTATATAGGGGAGATTCAATACCCTATGGCACACGTAAGATGGGGCTGAAATGACCCCCCCCAGAGCCTTCCTACAAAATCTGTTCTCTTCGGTCTGTATGTTAGTGCAGTTCGAATATCCCCACACCTCTGCGCCATAGGTTCCTGTCGGTAAACATTGAGTTCTGTAAATTTGTAACAATGGTGTGATGACCTCGGCATGTTTCGGTTGGTGGAGGGTGATTATGGAGTTAGTTGCTTTGCCCAGTTTGTTCCTCCCCCAGGCGACATGAGGCTGCCAGGATCCTGAGTCGGAGAACAACAGGCCTAAATAGGGAAAAGTGCAAGTGCTTTTTAAAACATTGTTCCCTGACATGATATGACGAATTCTATGTTTCTTTGGGCCACAGGACATTATATAAGATTTATTAAAATTGGTACATAAGCCAAGGTCGGCCATATATGAGACGAAACCTGATATTAAAGTGCGCAGTGCATTGGGTGTGCGGCCCATAAGGACCGCATCATCCGCATAGAAGAGTGCAGGGAGTGGTTTGCCATTAATGTGCGGGACGTCACTGGTTAGTTTACACAAAGAATTGCTCAATTAATTTATATACAAGATAAAAAGCAGTGGGGGCCAAGACGCAGCCCTGTCTGACCCCCCTGCCAATTAAAATGTCACCAGAAACTTCACCATCATTATTTATTCGAACGCGGGCTTTCAAGTCACTGTGTAGGTGGGCCAAAAAATAAACCAGAGATTCATCTAAACCATAATTCAACAGAACTGACCACAAACGGGAACGATTAACAAAATCAAAAGCAAAACTTAAATCCAAAAACCCTAGATACAATGGGGATTTTTGGGCGATGGTGTATTTGGCCAATAATAGGTTTAGATTTAGGCATTGCTCCACAGTCGCTACGTTACTTCTAAAGCCTAACTGGCACGGGTGTAAGATCATATTTTCCTCCGCCCAGGTTCTAATCTTGTTAAAAATAACACTACCTAAAATCTTCAGGGTGTTGTCTATTAAAGATATTGGGCGATAACAACCAGGGTCGAGTCTGTTGCCTTTTTTAAAAATTGGCACGATGATGCTGTTAGACCAGGTTCTTGGGAGTGGGGTATGAGATATGTTATTAAAAATGTTGCACAATAGAGGTGACCAAAAGTCAGGCTCTGATTTTATTTGGTCGATGGATAATCCATCGGGTCCAGGTGCTTTGTTCCCCGCACTTTGTGAGATGACATCTTCCACCTCCATTATAGAAATGTTTAATGCCGTGAATGGCTGAGAAATTACCGTGGAAGGGTGCGGTGCAGCATAAATATTTGAAAAATGGTCCACCCACGCATCCCCTGATATATTACAGTTTATGGGGGTGATATTAGATCCAATTGATCTCAAGTTCTTAACCTCGCTCCAGAACCTGGCGGCATCTCTCAGTGCCGCTGTGCGCACAAGGGATTCCCAATGATCTTTTAGTAGCTCTTCAGATCTTATTTTTAAAGTGCGCTTATAACTTGACCTCAGTCTCCTCACCAGAGACTGGTCCCATGGTTCAACTATAAGAGCAGCCCTTAGTTCCCGATTTGCTTTGGAACATGAGGTGTCAAACCACCTTGGGTTTTTATTATTATTGGCTGGGGCTGGTTTAGAAATCTCCTTTTTTATGGCCATACACAGTCCAATGAAGGCCTCAACAATGTCATGTCCAGGACTATCAGTGGATAAACAGACAGACACTAATGAAGGGTGCATCCCGATGATGCGAGCTAGAACCCCCTTATTGTCAATCCCTTTCCAGACCACCCTAAGTTTGTCTGTTGATGCTACTAAGTTTTTTGCCCCAATTTCTCTGTGATTCCCCTGTTTTTTGATAGATTTAAGACTAGTTAAGATTGGGTAGTGGTCACTGTATATGGTACTAACAACCACAGCCTCTAATAAAAGGTCCACGAGCAGGGAGGATATAAATACGTAGTCTATTGTTGTTGAGCTCCCACGCCCGACATAGGTGGCCACAGGTTCTTTGTTCGCAGCGACATTTGCCTTCTCCATAACATTGACTAAATCCCGTGTGGCTAAGTGATTAAGCAATTCTTCCCCTCTTTTACAAGGAGGGGTTCTGAGGTGAATGTGTGCATTAAAATCGCCTCCTAGACAAATACCATCAAGTTTACCATACTTTTGACCGTCTACAATTTCATCAATAAAATCAAACAATCTTATAAAATTAGTGTTAGGATGAGTTGTGAAGTCATTGTTATAAAAATTAATTAAACAGAACTTTATCCTACTGGTATAAATCAGAGCCTGGAAGTTCATATCGTTGGTTTGCAGGGATTTAATTTTATCTCCTGCCCTAATCTTAACCCAGATAGAAAGACCCCCGCTAGGTCGACCTATTTTCGGGATGGGTACAGTTTGATTGTAACAACTATAACCCTCGTAGAGCAAGGAATTAGTACACCAGGTTTCCTGGAACATTAAAATGTCAAAATTGATAAACCAGTCTGTCCAGTCCCTAATTTTCATTTTCGCATTGAGACCGGCAATGTTCCAGCTCAGGATTGTCAGATTATCGGACAATATAGGGGTGATGGTGGCATGGGCGGGTATTTTAAAATGGGATGGCGACGCTGGCGCTCTGATGCCATTAGACACCATTGTAGTGGCGCAAGTTGACGATTTACCCACGGGACCAGTTGTATTCAAGTGATCGCTGGTTGCTATATCTGGGAAGATAGCTGGTGGTCAGTCCAAGGACCCCGACTCAGATAATACACTGAATCTATTATACAGTGGATAGGGTGGTGAAGCTGGGCTAAATGGACTCTGAAGTGGCCTATAGAAGTAACCCAAAGGCAATGGGGTTACAGCAGTTGAAGGGCTAGGATAGATGTTATTGCTACTAAGAATGAATTTAACTGTAGTAGGGTATCTGAAATTGATTACAATGCAATCTCCAGTGATATTCTTAAATAAAGGGCCAACCCAGCTCACCCGGCGGACTGACAACAATTTCACTCGAGATGTTAGGATCTATCCCTTTATGTTTAGTCAACCAGTCAATACACTTGTTATTCAACTGGACCCAGGACTCACCTTGTCCCTCCTTAAGCGGTGGTACACCCGCCAAGATGAGAACATATGGGCAAGCATCAGGGGGCAAATGAAGGGCCGGCCCCAGATGTTTTATGGGCCTAGTACCAACAGCTTGGCCCTTATCTGAGCCAATGTTAGTTTGGGCCCCCGGCTTCGTGATAGCCAAGGTGGATCCGCCCTTAGAAGTACCAGCAACCACACTAGTGGGGCAAGGCGGTCCAGCTGCTACAACCGGGGTGTGCTGCGATGTCATGGCAGATTGGGTTTTCCCTACAGTATCACCCCTGGGTACAATATTAGATGTGGGTGTACTACTGGTGATGTTAGGCCTGCCACCCAAAAAGCCCTTGCTGGCAACTTCCAAATCTTTCAGTAGGCGATCTCCCCTCATTAGATCAAGGCTAATCACCCCTTTCCTTTTTACGTCTTCCTTTTTTACCAGGTTTTCCAATCTATCTAATCTTTTAAAAATAGTATTAAACTGTTTGATCATTTGACTTTCCATTTGTTTAAAAATAGTATCAACTATAGTCTCGATAAAATTCCCATTTGGGTTTTTTAGAGTAACACTTTCATTTATAGGCTCAGTCTGTGTGCAGGCAGAGTTATGTCCTTCTTTAATGGGAGTTGTGACTGGAAGCCCCTTAGCGAGTTGTAGAGACTCAGTAATATCGCTGCCACCCCCAGGCAGTTGTTGCTTCCCTCTAGTCCACATGCTCTGGGGGGTCGGTTGGCTCTTGTTACGAGGGGGTTGTTTCCTCTTATTAACTGTTAGTTTGGAGGGGCCTCTTTTCCTTTTCTCTCCAACAATCTTGTTGCTCGGGGTCAGAGGAGAGATAGCAACATGTACAACAGGGTCAGGCTGTGAGTCAGTAATATTAATTGGACTGCTGCCCCCAGGTAGCGTTGCCAACTGGTTAACCAATGGGTTAGATGTCATAACTGTGACCACAGGGGAAAGCGGCGAGACATTATTTGAGCTCGTTTGCTGGGGCTCTGAGTGTAGACTTATGAGGTCCATCGACATTCTCCTCTCAGTAATAGCAATTTCGTTTGTAACCATATTGAAGGCATTTTCCAGTATACTTTCGAATGTAGGCGGGAGCACAGAAGGACCCGCCCTTTGCCCGGGCTTAGCCCGGCGCCTGTGTGGTGGAACTTGTATTTCGTTTCCCCATAATGAATATTTCAGGGCTCACCTTACTGGCAACTTAGAGGGATGGCCCGCCCGACCAATGTTGACCTCTGAGGGCCTCAGAGGGCCCGCCCTTTGCCCGGGCTTAGCCCGGCGCCGCCCGCGCGCATCCCGCGACGCTGAGGTAGCCTCTTGCTTTTCTCCGCCTCCGGGCGCGAGAGTGGTGCGTGTCAGCCGCTGAGCAGCCTGGGAGCTGTAGTCTCCCCCTCGGACCACGTGGTGTAATGGAGCGGCCACGGAGGAGACACACAGCGTCGGGGCCCCAGGAGCGTTGAAAGAAGCAGGTAAGTGGAGGGTCGAGTGACTGGTCACTACTGGCAGCTCTGTGCAGTCCCCGCTCCACCGAGGGAGCCTCTCGCTTTTCTCCGCCTCCGGGCACGAGAGTGGTGCGTGTCAGCCGCTGAGCAGCCTGGGAGCTGTAGTCTCCCCCTTTGGACCGCGCGGTGGAATGGAGTGGCCACGGAGGAGACACACAGCGTCGGGGCCCCAGGAGCGTTGAAAGAAGCAGGTAAGTGGAGGGTCGAGTGGCTGGTCACTACTGGCAGCTCTGTGCAGTCCCCCGTTCCACGAGGGAGCCTCTCGCTTTTCTCCGCCTCCGGGCGCGAGAGTGGTGCGTGTCAGCCGCAGAGCAGCCTGGGAGCTGTAGTCTCCCCCTTCGGACCGCGCGGTGGAATGGAGCAGCCACGGAGGAGACACACAGTGTCGGGGCCCCAGGAGCGTTGAAAGAAGCAGGTAAGTGGAGGGTCGAGTGGCTGGTCACTACTGGCAGCTCTGTGCAGTCCCCCGCTCCACCGAGGGAGCCTCTCGCTTTTCTCCGCCTCTGGGCGCGAGAGTGGTGCGTGTCAGCCGCTGAGCAGCCTGGGAGCTGTAGTCTCCCCCTTCGGACCGCGCGGTGGAATGGAGCGGCCACGGAGCAGACACACAGCGTCGGGGCCCCAGGAGCGTTGAAAGAAGCAGGTGAGTGGAGGGTCGAGTGGCTGGTCACTACTGGCAGCTCTGTGCAGTCCCCCGTTCCACGAGGGAGCCTCTCGCTTTTCTCCGCCTCCGGGCGCGAGAGTGGTGCGTGTCAGCCGCAGAGCAGCCTGGGAGCTGTAGTCTCCCCCTTCGGACCGCGCGGTGGAATGGAGCGGCCACGGAGGAGACACACAGCGTCGGGCCCCAGGAGCGTTAAAAGAAGCAGGTAAGTGGAGGGTCGAGTGGCTGGTCACTACTGGCAGCTCTGTGCAGTCCCCCCTGTCACTTTAATTGCACACCTCCACTGACTCATTTGGCAGTAAGTACTAACCTATTCACTGCACTAGAATCCAAAATCTTAAAAAGATTCACCGAGTCACTTTTTTTTGTAGTACTCTAATGATTCAGTCAGTAGTCAAACGTCTATCCATTATGGATGTAGGTCTCTAGCCACCTACATACTTGTACACCTTCAATATCCCAGACAGTATTCATACAGTTCCTGTAAATACTCTCTCACTCTCCTTATACTACTCCAGTGACCCATTCAGCACCATGTACTAATCCATTCACTGCACTGAAAGGCAACCACTTATTAATTCACCCAGGTAGTCTCCTTGCAGTGCTTTAATCATTCAGTCAGTATCCAAGTACTCATGCAGTGAGCCAGCCCTTAGCACATGAATTGCTTCAAACGTCTATCCAGTATGCATGCAGTCTTCTAACCACCTACACACTTGTCTTTCACATCTTTAATTCCCACTCAGTATACATATAGTGCAGCAAACATCCTATCGCTCCCCTTGTACTCCTCCAGTGACCCATTCAGCACCATGTACTAATCCATTCAGTGCGCCAAAACCCAAGCACTTATAAACTCACCCAGGCATTCTTCTTGCAGTACTCTAATCATTTAATCAGTATCCAAATAGTATTGGAGTGAGACAGGCCTTAACATATGAATGGATTGAAACATGTGTCCAGTATGCATGTAGGTCTCTAATCACCTTCACACTTGTCTTTCACACCATCAATAATCATGTCAGTATTCATACACTTCTAGGAAATACCCTGTCACACACCCAGTTTGTTTCCTAATAGTATTGTAATCATTCAGTCAGTTAGCATGTACTCTTTTAGTGAGGTAGGCTTTAGGGCATGAACTGTTTCAAAGTAGTATGCACTATGCTTGTAGTGTTTTAACCATCGTCACACTTGTGCTTCAAGGCTATAGTTTCTTAGTCAGTTTTTATATAAAATGTGTTTTTACAGTAATAGAATAGTATGAATTTGAAAGTTATTAATATACTTTTATTTGTGATTCTTTTTTACAGATACTGTTTTTCGACGTTAAAATAGAGAAATCATGCCTGGAAAAAAAAAGAAAAAGAAAAGAACACAGACAGGAGAATTACTTGAAGAAAAGGCAACCACAAGTATTGAATGTACAAGATAATGTGGCTAAAAAGAAAAAATCTTCTGGTAAGATCACAAAGCAATTTATTATAAATGTTGGTAGGAGGAAACAGAATGTACAGAACGCTGAATCTGCTGTGAATGTTTCAACTAGGAAAAAAATTCAAAATAAGAGGAAAAGCAAAAAAACAAATATTCAGTCAAAGGAGACAAAGTGTGCTAAAAGAAGGCCAAATCAGTATAAGAATTACGAAAAAAAATATTTTACATAATTTGCTGAAAGATGTGAAGAAATATAAAAAGAGAGCTCTGTTTTATAAAAAGAAGAAGCATATTGAAAACATTGTTGAAAAGGCTTTAGAAGTAAAAAGGAAACTATTCATTTTAGTATTAAATAGAATTCGATCACTAGATAAACTAATCAATTTAATGAAGGCCAAAAGTAGGATGAAAAGAGTAATTAATAGAAAAATAATTGTGATTTTTTTTGGGAGAATGGAAACACAGTTCCAGTTCAGAGCCTTTCTTTCATGAAGAGAGTTATCAAAAAATTACTGTTTGCAGTTGACACCAGTGGTAGAGGTTACGAAGTTAGAGATGGTTGTCCAATTGAGAAAAAGAAAATGGTTGAAAGAAATGCAGAAGAAGTGACAGCTGGTGAAGTTCTAGGGAGACGTCCTAAACACCCTGTGTATACATGGGATTGCAGTAGAATTTGTAGTGTACGACAGGAATCTATTGATAAATTATGTAGTTTTTTACAAGCATATACTAAAAAAAAGTGTTAAACAAAAGATTAAGGTGTTGCAAGGACTAGACCCTTGCAGAGTGAGAAAAAATACTGGTTTGCAAGGTCATTCTCTGGCTTGACTTTCTAGGAAAGTTTGTCAAAGTGTTTTTCACCATTTCAGGATGCTGGCAGTACATCATACTCAAATGCGGAAGTTAGTGAGAAGATTGTATTATGAGAAAAGTCCAGCACTAAAGTTAAATGAGTTGAACAGTACTCTTTTACGTGGCTCAGTATCAGATGTGAAGAAGGTTTGTGAGGATATTGAGTTTTGTTACTTTGGTCCTCAGCAAGAGAGTGGAGAAACTGTGACATTAGTAGAAGAAAATGTTGAAGACAATGTAGAACCTGTGATTACAAAAACTTTTGAGGATGAAATCACAAAGTTTGAGGTAATTTCAGGTGAAAGACCAAATGTTTCTTGTATTTGTTGTCGGCGAACTCACTATAAAAATCAGACTAGGGGTGTCAATCTGTATTTAAAAAGTGAAATAGAAGATAATGATAAGTGGATGGAATTTGCAACTTATTTGCTGGTAGAGGATTGTTTTGATTTGGGATCTGAGCAGCGTATTTGCAAATATTGTTATAACAAATTAGATGAGAATAAAATGCCTGCTAGAGCTGTTCATAATAATCTAGAGTTGGTTGCTATTCCTCCAGAGCTGATAGATTTAAATACGTATGAGTCTATTCTCATTCAATGTGTTCACCCGTTTCAGGCTATTGTTCGTATGGAGCCTAAAACAGGTAAATTACCTCCATCAGAGTTGCAAAGAGGATTGAAAGGAAGAGTTGTGTATTTACCGTTAGACTTAAGGAAAAATATTGAAACTATTGGTGTAGACCATGCAGAAAATGAGCCACTAGTCATTCTAGTTAATGGTGTCCCTACTAAGAATAAGAAAATCTGGCAGAGTTAGTGGATGTTAGAAAAGTGCAAAAGGCATCATTGTATCTGTTAAAAAATAATGAGTACTATAGAAATGTGTTTGTAGGAGAAGAAGAAATAGATTTAGCAGAAGATACTGAAACATTAAGGGGCCGATTCCAATCCTGGAAAAAGGCTGTACAAATCGTTGTACAGAGCGTTTTCTCCGTATGACTCGTACCCGGTAAACTTTCCTTACAACCTAGGAAGTACGATTCGTACAGAAAGTCTCTTTCCGTACGAATCCTACAAAAGACCGTACGGGTAAAAAAAAAAAACAATTCAGATCCGGAACAGCCTGTACGTGACTCCCGGACGTATTTAAGCAGCGGTTTCCGGCCCAGCAAGTACGATTCGTCCCTACGGCACTCCGTACGGCTCTTTTCTTACGGGAGCCAAAAACAGCCGTAAAAGCAGAGTCCTACAAACTGAGCCCCGGTACGCGACGTACACGCCATGAACCCCATCGTACGTGTCATCCCGGTCCTCTTAGCCTACGACCTGGTGCACCGAAACCAACGCACATGCCGCAGAAGGTCAGAACAACACCCAGGGGTCAGGGTGGGGGTGAGGGGCAGGAAACATACCCCATACCCAAAGCCAAACCTATAATATGGAGCCCATACATTACCACCAGGGTCTGGTCACTTGGGGGGGCGTGTCCAGCAACCCCTGCGTTCCGCAACAATGGAAGTACACGTGTACAGTGGGTTGCACACGTACCCGTACGGCACCAGTACAATAGTGATACGAGGCGTACACACGCAATGAATGCGGGGGTACGGTGCATTTCACACGTACCCATACGGCACCAGTACAATAGTGATACGAGGCGTACACACGCAATGAATGTGGGGGTACGGTGCGTACATACGCGATGTTGTTGTAAGGTGCGTACATATGCATGGGGGGGCCTGTGCGACTCGTACCCCTGTACGACTCCCACCCCGGGAACAACTTTTCCCGGGATACGAGTCGTACAAAGTTCGCTTCGTAGCAGGTAAAGTCATTCCCCGTGTACGGGATGTTTTCCGTACGATTCGTAAATCAGAAAGCCGGTCCGGATCGTACTTGTACGGTCTGACTGTATTTTTACGATTCGTACGGAAAAGTGTCCGGGTCCGTCTCGTATGACTTTTCCCGATCCGATTCGTACGGGTCGGGCCGATCCGTATGTATTTTTTCCGTACGAATCGTACTTCACGGGTCGGACAGGACTTGCACGATTCGTATGGAAATAATTACGGATACGAGTTGTACGGAAAAAAAAATACAGAATCGACCCCTAAGTGGACAAATTGAAAAAGTGGATATGTCCAGATGTGAAGAAATCTATGAACATTACAGTGTACATCCACTTCATTCTAAAGAGGTGATGAGGAATACGATTGAGTTGTTCCAAATGAAAAAAGCAACAGGAAGTCCCATGAGTGTATGGGAAGAGAGTTTGGAAGCTCGTTGTTTCCCGCAGTTGTTTCCAACAGGAAAAGGTGGACGATATGATGAACGTCCTGTGCAGATTCCTGCATCTGAATATCGGACAACAAGATTATATGCAGAAGATCCAAGATTTCGACAATGTATCCCTTATATGTTTCATCTTCTGTTTGAAAGTGACTTGTCTGGACTTTCATATGCAGTAAATCACATTTTAAAAACTGGAATGCATCTGCAAAATGTAACTGCTAAGGATTTTATGGATAAAGTGCATCAGAGAGATGATCATTTAGAATCTCAGTTGATTAATCTGATGGCATGTCAGCGAGGGACTAATGAATATTGGTACCGTCGTCATGGAGAACTGAAATGTATGCTTCGTAACTTGGGAACTCCTACATGGTTTGTTACACTAAGCTGTGCTGAGTATGCTTGGGATGATTTTCTTGAATTTCTTCGAGAGGCGAATTGCAATGTAAAAAATATTGAATACAAGACACCTGGAGAATTGTGCTCATTGGATCCTGTTAATGTATGCAGATATTTCAATCATCGATTTGAAGTTATGATGTCTTTTATCTGCAATAAAAAGAATCCTCCTCTTGGAGAAGTTGTGGATTTCTTTTGGAGAAAGGAGTATCAAGCAAGAGGTGCTCCTCATATACATATGTTGTTATGGATCAAGGACGCCCCCAAATTTGGAACAGATTCAGATGAAACTGTTTTGTCTTTCATTGAAGATTATGCCACATGTGCTGTACCCAATAGCAAAGAACATAAAAACTTAAAACAACAAGTCTTACGATTCCAAAGCCATCGATGTGGAAAATACTGTCGACGAAAGTACAAGTCAAAGGATAAGTTCTATACCAAATGTCGTTTTGGATTTCCATGTCCTGTATTATCCAAAGGAAGAGTGAACAGTTTTATGTCAGCTGTGCGACATACCATCACAAGAAAGTCTCCCAAAAATACCTACAACTTAAAAAGAAGTGAAGAATTAAAATACATGAATGACTACAATCCAGTTATTTTATCCATGTGGAATGCTAACATGGATATTCAGTATGTTGCGACAATTCCATTGCTGTCGCTCGGTATGTAACGTCCTACATTACTAAATCAGAAAAGACGGAATTGAAAGAAATGTGGGCAGAGATTTCTCACGAGAAGACTCTAAGTAAGAAATTATACAGTTTCAGTTTGAAGATGTTATCGCATTGTGAAATTGGAGCATATGAATGTTCAGATCGGTTATCATCTGCAAGTCTATATTCAAAAAGTAGAAGAATCATTTGGGTGAGTCTAGGTCTTGCAGGAATGCGAAATCGGGTACTGAAATCTGTTCAAGAAATTGATATTTTGAAAATGAATATGTTGGACACATATTACCCGAACAGAAGTCATCATCTTGAGAGCATGTGTCTCTATGAAGTGCTGCAAAACTACACTTTTAAACGGAATACTACAGAGAACATCAATGATGGAAAATATGCAGTTATTGGTTCTGAAGGATGTCTGGTGAAACAGTGGAAAGGAAATTTAATTAATCACAGGAAACTGAGTTGCGACACTGCTGATAAAAGGGAATTTTACTATTTAGCCCTTTTGCAAATGTTCAAACCATGGCGTTCAGAACTGGAATTACTTGGAGATTTTCCCAGCTATGAAGATTCATTTAATGCTTGTAAAGATAGCATACAATGCAGTGCTTTCGCAAATTATGTCAAAATGTTGAATGATGAAATTGATCAAGAAGCTACAATTGCAGCTGAGATTGCTAGAGACAGTTCTCAAGACAGTCAAAGTTATATAAGAAAATAAATGAAGGAAAATATGCAGTGATTGGTTCAGAAGGATGTTTGGTGAAACATACTAAAGGAAATCTTATTAATCATAGAAAACTGAGCTGAGATACTCCTGATAAAAGAGAATTTTAATATTTAGCACTTTTACAACTCTTCAAACCTTGGCGTACGGAACTGGAATTACTTGGAGATTTTGAGTGCTATGAAGATTCTTTCAATGCATGTAAAGATAGCATTGAATGCACAGTTTTTACAAATTATCTCAAAATGTTGAATGATGAAATCGATCAAGAAGCTGCTACTGCAGCTGAGATTGCAAGAGACAGTTCTCAAGATAGTCAAAGTTCTGCTCCACTAGGACAACCAATTGTTGAAAATGAAGCAGCAACTGCCATGAATGTGGTGGAAACAGCAATGTATCAAGCTCAAGAAGATGTAATACAGTTAGGTAACTTGGAAGAACAACTAAATGTTGAACAGAAACAAATATATCAATAAGTGAAAGAGCAGATTGACCATGGATTACTTCATGAAAAGAAAGGGTGCTCATGTACATTATTTCAACCTATCCGAATGTATGTGAGTGGTCAAGCTGGAACAGGTAAAAGTTTCTTAATTAAAGTAATTACAAGTTATCTGCAAAAAACAACTGAGTCGCATTTGTCTTGTGTTGTCACTGCTCCAACTGGGTTGGTAGCACATAACATTAAAGGAATTACTTTACATCGTTTACTAATGCTACCAGTAGAGCATGAGAACAAATTGGAATATCACAAGCTATCTGGAGAAGCTTGTTGTGAAGTTTCAAGAGTCTTGAAGAAAATGAAACTTCTCATTTTTGATGAGGTGAGCATGGTCTCAAACTTGATGCTTGCCTTTGTGCATTTAAGAATGCAACAAATTCTTAAAACAGAGTATGACGTGTTATTTGGAGGAAAACACGTCATAGTTTTTGGAGATCTATTGCAACTCACTCCGGTAAAAGGACAACCGGTATTTAAAACACTTTCACATGAAGATACCAGAAAGTCTCTTGGTAGTGTTGGTAATGTGAACATTTGGACTAATTTTGAATACAAAGAACTGACAACAAATATGCGACAGCCAAATGATGCTGAATATGGAAGTATTCTTCAAGATATAAGAATTGGAATTCTTACAAAACATGGCAAACAAGCTTTGGAGAGTCGATTACTTTGCAATGTGTTTCCAAATGAAAATGTACTTCCTGCAAAAGTGTACATGAAAATTGCTGAAAATAAATCAGTGATCTGTTTAATGCCAACACTGCAAGAGTGTTCCATATTCAACGAAGAACTATTGAAACTGGAAAATGAAGAAATTATAAAAATGGATCCATCGATAAAATAGAGCATGAAGGAATTACTATTATTTTGACGGATAGTTGAAAACAAAACTGGATTCTTTTAAAAAAAAAATATCTAAAACAGCTGGTTTAGAAAATACACTGCGTGTGTAAACTGTCGGGTAATTTTAAGGCGAAATTTGGATGTAGAAAAAGGGTTAGTTAATGGCGCAATGAGTAAAGTGGTAGATTTTGTTAATTATCAGAAAAAAGAAGGAATTTAATTTTTAAAAATTAAATTTGATCAGATTGAAGAAGTTAAAGAAATTGGTCGTTGTTCAGTTCATTTTTTGCTTGTTAAAGATTTATATGTCCGTAGGAAACAATTTCCATTTTCTCTAGCATATGCAGTGACTATTCATAAATCTCAAGGATTAAGTGTAGACAATGCATTGGTGTACATTGGATCTACTGTATTTAAAGAGGGTATGGCATATGTTGCTTTGTCGCGAGTCAGAACATTATCTGGTTTGTTTTTGATTGATTTTGATGAGACAAAGGTTACTGCAGATGCAAACTGTGTAAAAGAGTATAATAGGTTAAGAAGGGTGTTTGCTCCAAATTTAGGTCAATATCCTGTATTTGAAAAGCGTGTGGTTGGTCGAAAAAGAAGGTTTGACAGTATCTGTTCTGAAGGTGTCAAGAAGGGAATAGCACAAGATAATGTTGTGATTGCAAGTAAAAAGAAATTGGACACTGTTAAAGAGGTTGTTGGTTATCAGTTTGAAAATAGTTCAGGTGTGAACTGCTATGCTAATGTAGTGGTCAGTGTTGTTTTTTATCTTGAAGGTTTGCAAGAACAAATTATGCAGAATCGGCAACAAAGATTTTGTTCTGTTGCATTCTGTTTTTGAAAAATTGACAACAGACACAAGTAAAATACAATCTGTTTCAGATGTTCGTAAGCTTTTGGATGTGTGTTCTGGTTCTACACAATTTTCACAAAATATCCAACAAGATTCTCAGGAATTTTTTATGTATATGCTTACCATTTTTGAAAATGAAGGTGTAGAAATAGAAAATATTTTTGGCCTTTCTTACAAATGGGAACATTATTGTGAAAATTGCATGTATACATGTAGCTCCAATGTAGACACTGAGAGATTTCTGTATTTAACATTACCAGACTGTAAATCAGTGTCTTTCAATAAATTAGTTAAAGGTGCACATCAAAACATGGAGTGTATCCAATGTAAATCAGAAATGTTATCCACATTATTTTTAACAAAATATGGCAAATACATCATTTTAATGATGCAACGTTGTACAGCTGACGGAAGAAAATTGGATACTTTAATGAAGCAATATGTAGCAGCACAACTATCAATGTCAGGAAGGACTTTTGTAGCAATTGCTATAATTTTCCATGATAGTCCTTCCACCACATCTGGACATTACACTGCCTATCTAAAATGTGACAAAGGCTGGACACTTTGTAATGATTCCCAGTTGGTTTTCAAATAACGTTTTCCTAGGGAATTACAAAATTCCTACCTAATATTTTTAAAGTCAAAGTTTTAGGAAGATAATTCACTCTCTGAGGAATTTATTATTATAATTTAATAGGACTACCATTGGACAATTTACATAAAAAAGGAGTGCAAAAATACCATTTGGCCTCAAGGAAAGGTATGTTTGAATTATGGACTTTTTGGTGGTCATTGATTTGGTGAATATTGTAAAGCAGCAACATTTACAGTTTTTATAAGTTAAAGTTATAAAATGTTGTTAGCCGTAAGCATTTCATATATGTGTGATTTGAATTTTCTGGTATTTTACTGAGAATAGCATGTTGTTTTTTTTTAACAATCTTTCTGATTGTTTTTTTTGTGGCCGCTGTTAAGTGATGAGTACGATTGAAATCACTATTTCTAGTGAAATTCAATATATTCTGAGAACAGCAAAAAAGGCAAACAAATAACTTTGTGGAAATTATGCTGTGTTGTAAAAAATGTATTATTACATGTTATAACTATTTTCTTATTTTCTTTCACAGATCCTAATTTTGAAATAAGCAATTTACATGAATTTAGATTGCAAAGAAAATATGAAAAAAATGTATGCCATTTTTTTATTTCTATTACTGTGAAGGTAAGTTTAACTAAGTATCAATATGCAGACTGGAGGGATCTGCAAGAAGCTACAAAGTTTAAACACGTTTTTAAAAAGACTCTGTTTATACCTATGTAGTTTTGAAATCTGACCGTAATCGGATATCATGTGACCTGCAAAAAAAGAGATTTGAGGGGTTCATAATATTTCCCATTGTACCTATTGAAGGACCGCAATCATTTCAATCATTCTTCTTTGAACATCTTTGCAGACAAAACTCTGTGCTTACCTTCTATCATTCGCAAGCAATTTTAAAAACAGAAATATGTCACTTTTTGTAACATAGTTATTGCCCAAGACACTCTTTCATATTTACAAAGAGAGGAAAAGGCACCCTGTGCACTTTTTCTACTCCATGTAAATGCAACCTCATCATACACACCACTTTGCGTTGAAAGGGTGTTCTATAAGTGTTGTTGTGCATGATTGCACTGAATACTCATAGAACAAGACACATCTCTAGATTTCTTACAAATCATAAATCTCGATATGTGTGTGAATGCTGCACCATTCTAAAATTGGTGTAGGAAAGCACAACAAGGAGAATTGTTTTCATTTCTCCACATTTTTATATCATCAATGCATGCTACAATGTTCAGCATACATTGAAGGAGAAAAATGTGTTTTCTCATTGTTTTGTTCAGGAAGGTGTGTCTTCCTGCACAAAAACAAACAGCACATGACACAGATCCTTGCACTATGGTGCAAGGGTGCCTGTGTCACCACATGTCTGCATTTTAAGCAGCCGTGCAGAGAGAAGCATAGATTTGCAACATATTTATGTACATATGTTGCACCCCTGTGCTTCGGAAGTACTACAGCGCACTGCAGTTAAAGAGGTTACTGTGTGATGCTGCAGCACTTCTTCATAGTTCTGCACTTATACATTCACCATACGCTACTAATGCAGTCATTCAGTCAATTACGTACTACACATACACTCATCTAAACTTTCACACGCAAACAAACAAATATAGCTCTTTTTTTAAACCAGGAAAGTTAGTTCTTACAAGAACTTTTTTTTTCTTCTTTCTTCTTTTTTTTGGGGGGGGGGGGGGTTTCCGAACAATTTTTAATTTTTTGGGGTTTTTCTGGAAAAAAAAGGAATAAATAGAACAGGAGGAACAAAACAATGAACTTCAGGGGGAAAAAAACTAGCAATGGTGACTTTCTTGCCTGCGGCAGATCAGATCGATGGACTGCTCGCCGTAGCATAAAGTCGCATTGCATTTAGTGCAGAGCACTTTCAAAAATTGGAATTGTGGACGGATGTCCAAATTTTGTGCTGAAGGATGCACTCTTGAAGTGCTCGGCTGCGATGAGTCGGAAGGAGCAGGAGCGCGTCTCATCCTTCGGCATTCCTACCGAGCAAGATTTACCGGATGAAGGGTCCTCAGATGCTTCATCATGCTAGCTGTTCCGCATGAATTTTTTTTGTTAGGAACCCCTCGAGACAGCACTCTCTGGCAGATCTTGCACGTCACCAAGGTGGCATTGGTCTTAGTTTGCCCCTCAGGATACGTCAAAAATGTCCACACCACAGATGAAAAACGTGGTGTGCGTGGTGGCTCTTCCACAAAATCATCCTCAGATGTATGAGGAGATGCAGGAGATGCCTGCTGCCCTGAAGCCATTGTTTGGTCTGAAAAAAGTTTGAGCTACGTAAAAACTTAGTCAAAAAAGCTTCTTCTCTGCAAAGAGATGCTCTTCCAAAGAAGGTCAAAGAAGAATGATTGAAATGGGTGGGGTCTTTCAGTAGTTAGAACAGGAAGTGTAATGAACCAATCGAATCTCTTTTTTTGCAGGTCACATGGGATCCGCGCACCCTGCGCTTAAACAGCACGCACCCAGCGCGCATCCGCGAAATTGAATTTAAAAGGAATATAGGTTTAGATGTAAAAATATATTACTTTTAAGAGTAGTTTAGAGTTTCTCTTCAATTAATATTCACATGAAATATATATATGTTTTTTTAAATGTTCAATATTTCGCGGGATCCGCGCACCCACCACGTCATACACGCATATGACGCATCACGGAAGCGTACAAGCGTCGCATTACGTACATGTCGCGTATAGGCTTGGAGTCGCGTTGCAATCGCGCATCAAACACGTACCCAACGCATACCGTGCGCGGATGCTTTTACGTAGGGATCGAGAAGGGTGCGCATAGGGTGCGCGGATCCCCAAAAAATTGAAAAAAAATAAGGTTTTGAAAATATAGTTAAAAAATATTTTTTTAAATATAAAAAAATATTTTTAAAAAACCCAATAAAAGCAAATCATATTTTTAAAAGAATTAATTGAAAAAATAAGTTAAAAAAATGGTGATAAAAAGTATTAAAAAAAACATAATTAATGAAATTGACACACTGAAATTGAAAAATATAGAAATCCAATGAAAATCATTAAACATGATATCTTTAGAGATAAGGTATAGATAGGAATTAGCATTTAAAAAACCTTTGAAATTCACTGAAAAAACCATAGGTTTCAGGGGCGTTATAGTTAGGTATTGGCATTTAAAAAACCTTAGAAATTCACTAAAAAAAACATAGGTTTCAGGGGCGTTATAGTTAGCTGGACATTTCCCTCGTACAAAACCCTAGAAATTCCCCCGTTATAGTTAGTTCAGCTAACTATAACTCGCGCCCCCGCAATGCACTGCTGATGCATATTACATCACTCATGACATGGTCAGTGACATCACTGATGACATCACTGATGACATCTGAAATGACATCACTGATGACATCATCCATGTGATAAATTAGTGCATCTTCTCACACCCTTTGATATACCCAATGAAAATTTCAGACGTACATTCTCAAAACCATAGATACTCCAATACCAATAACTACATACCCACTCATTGACCCTTAGGCCTACACACACATCCACTCACTCACCTGTACAGTCACTCATACTTACAGTCACTCAGTACAGGACTATCATATGCATTTATACACCTATATAGACACTCACACACCACCAATTATCCATAGAGGTACTCACACACCTAGTCAGTCATGCAAATAATTAATCACACTCCCATTTACTCATCTATCCAGTTATACTCACACAAGTTCACTTACTCATAAAAATACTACCACATTCTTACGCTCTTATACAATCACTGATACAAGCACACACTCATCCATACAGCCACTCTCACAATCACACACTCTCACATATACACACTTATATACTCTTACACACATATATACTGGCTGTCACAGATGTAGTTACTCACACATGTACCACTGAGATATACATTCAATCACTAACACACCCTCAATCACTAACACACCCATACATACACTCACCTAACCATACAGTCTATCACAGATGCACTCTTAAAACCATGCACCCATAGAATCACCCACTCACACATCAATGCAGAGTCACAAACACACCACCCACACAAACACTCAGACACCCATACAGATACTCAGACAACCAATCAATAACCCATATAGACACTCATGTAACTATTCAGAAAACCATACAGCCGCTTACACAGCAACAGACAGACAGATACAGACATTCACACATTATAGTCACTAGTCTGCAGTAACATACATTTAATGACTCACTTATAGAGCCAGTCACGCACCTACTAAATCATCCATTCACACACTTATACACCCACTCCTTCTTCCATAGGCCTTTCCCTATATATATTAAACATATTTAAACTTTACAGAAACACACAGTCACTGGATGAGGTCATCAGTGATGTCATCAGTGATGTCATTTCAGATGTCATCAGTGATGTCACAGACCATGTCATGAGTGATGTAATATGTGATGTCATCAGCAGTGCATTGCGGGGGCGCGAGTTATAGTTAGCTGAACTAACTATAATGGGGGAATTTCTAGGGTTTTGTACGAGGGAAATGTCCAGCTAACTATAACGCCCCTGAAACCTATGTTTTTTCAGTGAATATATATATATATATATATATATTATCTACTGGCGGTCGCCAGTAGATAGTTATAGTTAGGACCGTGTTTCCATAGGAAATCCGCAACATTCTATTTGGAATAACTTCGGCGCCGGTTAATGAATTCTCGCAAAATTTTTAAAATAGGTGGGGCGCTCCGCTCCACTCCTACCCTAAAAGTCTCGGGGGGATTCGTCAAGCGGGGGCCGAGAAAAAAGGGCGGTCCCAAAACGCGTTTTCCCTATGCAATTTTCCATAGGGACCTTTAGTCCAAGGTACAGCCCGAACGGCTGAACAGAATTACTTGAAATTTGGCAGAGAGGTAGTCCTCAGCTCAGGGATGTGCCTTTTGTATATATGGAGTCAATCTGTTCAGTAGTTCCTGGGAAAATCAAAAGTAAAACCATATATATATGTGGGCGGAGCCTAACCACACATCTCATCCTGAGATCTGATTGGCTGTTAGCACTTCATCCAAGAAGTGTTGGCAGCCATCTTGGGACCAATATACATGATAGCACCTCATTAAAAAGCATTGCAGTTAATAGAAGGTTTTAAGACTTTAGTTACATTATAAATCATTTGTTCATGGTACCATACTCATTTTAGGAATTGTGGTATGTTCTAAGGTGATTTCACCATGTGAAAAAGCCTTCTGCTGGGATATCATGACTGAGAGAAAAATATTTTCTCATGCTTTTCCCACAGAGGTTTGGAAGGTGATCTATAAGCTAAACTAAGAGCTTATTTTCTGTAAATTCACATTATCTTTCTCAGTCATGTGAGAATGAAGTCTGACATTCTCAGTAAAACATGTACATCCAACAAGGGCAGAGACTGTCAGTTGACTCCTTTGTGTTCTACTGCAGCTTCCCAGAGTGTTCCAAAGAACAACTAGAGCGCTAACAGTCCTACTTATGATAAACGTATGGCACACCTGAAGCCATCTTGCTTGGATTAAAGTGGTAACTCTTAAAACATTTAATTTAAAAAGGAACAAAATGAGGGGGTTCATTTTTCCATAAAAAGTATGATTAGTGCTGCAGAAAGAAAAATTAGGGCACATTTTGAGTGACTTCTCAAATCCTCTTCTATTTCATTAAAAAATTCTGACATGCAGACTGAAACATGCACTTTCAATACCATGGTAGCTTTACTACAGTGATCTAATGAGCAAAAAGAGTGCTAACATTCTGAATTTATGGCAAATGTGTGACACATCTGAATGCATTCTTGATGGAATCAAAGTAAAAAACTGAAAGTATTTCCTACTGAGGAGACTGCAGTAAATGAGGAAATTAGTAAACTTCATAACAAATAAGTCTCCCAAGATGGCCACCAGAGACAAAAGAGCCCAAATGTAGCCCAAATATCACCAAGATGTAGCCCAAGTATAGCCCAATGACAGAAGTGTGCAAAACACTTATTATTTTGTGTTTTTGCAGTGTTATATAGTGCAGACTTGTCAGGTATTGGAGTGCTTTACATGAGCATTGGTTACATCACACAAGAACAAATTCATTTTGGTTGTAGACATGGGGAGACTAAGTGATTTGACCAGAATCACAGAATGTCGAGCTGAAGCAGAAACTCCAACCTGGTTCCCCAGTTGCAAAGTCTGCAGTTCTGGAAGTAACACCACATCCTCTCCCCTAAGTGCAACATTTAATCAAGTGGTCAACTGGATAAAAAAACATAAAGATAACAAATAATTTAAAAGTGCTTTGTCGCTATTTGCAAACTCAGAAAATATGTCCTTATTTTAGTCTTTTAGAGCACTAACCACAATTTTGAGGCCACTAAGACACTCTCATATATGTAATTTCTAAAGGAAATGCTCTAGGTATTACAGTTTTGATTACATCAAGATGACGTCAGGCGTTCCAAACTTTTGTAATAAATATAGAATGTTACCAATCTAGTTGTTCATTAGGATACTGTTGAGAGGCAGAGGCCAGAGGCACGGACTCTGAAAATTGAAGGCAGGTAGGAGGGTGCAAAGGCAACAATTTAACCACACTGAGCAGGCAGGAAGGGCCGTGGCAGCACAACAGACTATGGAGGGCAGTGGAAAGGGGGGCAGGGGCAACAAACCAACAATACAGGACTTGCAAGAGAGGCTGTGGCAATGTAATAGACCATTGTGGGCAGAAGGAAGAGGCAATGGTAGTACAACCATACATGCCAACAGACCCGATTCAGCCAGGAAACGTCCAATGTTTTTAAGCTCAAATGGGCTTTATTTGATCTGTCTCCTGTCTACAATCTCCTCTTTTTCAATGTAACTCAAAGGGGAAAATCAATACCCCAGTTTTTTTTCAAAATCTCCCTCTTACCAAGTTCAAAATGTTCGCAAGTATGGTACATTGGATCATGGAAGGAAATGGGGTAGGGACATGGACTTGGATAACAGAGGACAGGAGGGACATGGAGAGGTGCACCAAACTGACCCTGCAGGGCAGGCATCAGGGTTTGCAGCAGCATAATACACCACACAGGGCATGCGGGACGGGAGTGCAGCACAACAATCCATAGAAAGCAAGAGGGAGGGGACATGACCATGCACATGGACAACAGAGAACAGAGGGGCAAGAGGCAATGGTAGCTAGCTGACCATAATGGACAGACAGGAGAGAAAGCTGCAGCATAACAGACCATAAAGGGCAGGAGGGACGGATCAGGGGCATTACAATGGAACACACAAGCCAGGAGGGAGGGAGTAGGGGTCTGCACATGTAAACAGAGGGCTGGGGGCAAAGGGGCAGGGCAGGAGCAGCAAGATAGCCATGGAGGTCATCAGTGATGTCATGAGTGATGTCACTGACCATGTCATGAGTGATGTAATATGTGACGTCATCAGCAGTGCATTGCGGGCGCGCGAGTTATAGTTAGCTGAACTAACTATAACGGGGGAATTTCAATGGTTTTGTACAAGTGAAAAGTCCAGCTAACTATAACACCCCTGAAACCTATGTTTGTGTTTTTTCAGTGAATATATATATATATATATATATATAGTTTGACGTTGTTAAAAGGGTTAATTAAAATTGAGAAGTCCGAAGCTACGGGGATAAAAGGATCATAGTCGATGGCAATGTACAGACCCCGCAATGTACAAAGTTTCTCCCTGAGCACCACGTGCGGGGAATGTGCAAAGTCAGCTGAGTGCAAAAATAGCGCTCTGGTTGTTCAAATTGATGGAAGCTAATAGACATTGGCCAGCTGCGATGAACTGCATCAGCGGTATATGAAATGGATCTCAAAACAGCTGAAGCAGCCAATGTGCAAGGTCAGCAGCGGGTGATGTGGTCCTCTGGGGTACAAGAGCAGTGTTGCCTGATGATTAGTTGTCTAAGATGAGAGCTAGGTTGGACAACTTTGCCCATAGATTTGCCCATAAATTGTACAAGGTGGCAGGCTAACTGAACGTCTCCACCTTCGAAACTTGCTTTAACTTCCTGCCTGCATGTTCTTATCCCCTATATCTTTAGGGCGGGCTTTAACAGAAGTCTGCGTTCATTTTTTAAACCCCTGCATATGCACAATAAATGTAGCACATCCTCTTTTGCTCCTCTGCATAGTTGACGGTTAGTTACTGTCTGTGGTTGTTTCCATGGGGGCAAGTGAAGCAGGGATGGAAGAATGCCCAGTCGAAAGTGAAGATATTTTTTTTTTGTCGCTTTCGTAAAATCCTCTTCTAAGTAAGGTTGAGGGGAGGCTTTATAGTAACTCTGCAAGACGAACTAACCATGTGCCCTTTCTTTTAGTACAGCTTTATCCTCCTCTAGGGACACCATTTTTACTCTTTTATTGACAATTTGGTTGAAACTTTTATGGCTTCCAGCAGCCTCCCAAAGATCCTGTAGGCCCACCCGATCTATTGAAGCTTGCAGGTAGATCATGTCTGCGCTGCCTTTGTTTGATTTCAGAGTCACAGGTTCAGCTCCCTTGATTTAGTGCCAGCATTTAGCAAAGGGGCCTTTGCGTGCTATTTGTTGCACCTGCAGGCCAAATACTAATCGGATTTGCACTGGTGAGGTATATTTAGGTAGACTGAATATTATTCTCATGGCTCTTGCTATGCAGTGTACTTGCGTCCCTTCCCCGTAGACACTTGCTCACATAGGTGATAGTTGGAATGAGCTTCGCTTGGATCACCTGGAGCAAAGGCGTGAGGCTTGGGCCGATAGTTTCAAATTTGATGTTATTTAATGCAACCGCTGTTGTTTTACCTCTTCTTACTATGGCTTCTTTTTGTGCTACAAACGTACATTTGCTATCTATTATAATGAGCACTTTTAGTGGGAGACCTCCCAGGTGCAAGCTATGTCTGTGTGCATACTTTTTTGGGTTTAACCGCATCACTTTAGATTTGTCTAGGTTAATACGTAATCCATTATCAACAGAAATGTTCTGTGTGGTGTCTAATAAGGGTTGGAGGTCAACCGGAGTGCAGCTGATCAGAGTAAGATCGTTGGCGTAGAGTAAGTTTGAAAGAGTAAGTCCTCCGATCTTTGGGGCATGGGAGTTCCATTTGTCCAGCTCAATCGAAAGGTCTGACATAAAAAGATTAAACAAAGTTGGAGTCAGAACACGGCCTTGTTTCAGCCCCTTAGTCGTTGGTATCTTTCTAGATAGACAGTCGCCAGCTCCCAGCTTTATTTGGACCCAAAAATCGGTAAGTAGGAGGATCAGCTGATTCAGGAGAGCCAGTGGGATTTTTCTTTTGGATGGTTTATCCCTTAGTACATTACTGTCAATGTTATCAAAGGTGGATGAATAATCAATGAAGCAAACATAAAGTAGCAGTTTGGCATCTTTCACCGCATCTATCAAAAGGGAGAGGATAAGTATATTTGTTGTTCCCGTTAGTTTGCGAAATCCCGTTTGGTTGAGGGGAATTAATACCATTTCGGTCGCCCAATCAGTAAATTCTTCCCATAGAAGGCTGGCATAGTATATGGCATCATTGTCTATTAAATCGACCAGTCTGTAATTTTTTGCTTCATTCTTATTACCTTTGTATTGTATTGGGGAAATTAATGACCCCTTCTAAGAATCTGGTATTATTTCTACTTCAAGAATCTGTTTAAAAGTGATAGTAATGCTGCTGCTCAATAGTCCGGATCTTGCTTGTACAGGACCGAAGGGATACCGTTGGGTCTCATTGCCCCCTCTGTCCAGCCTTTTGCTATACTGTTAGTAATCTGTTTGCCCGTGAATGCAAAATGGGTAATTGCCAATGATTGGCCCGGCTCAGATAATTTGCTCCCGGGCGTGTATCCAGATTTCTGCTCTTTGTGCATAGTGTCGGCTGGTTCTGTGTTAAAGTGATGCCAGAGATAGCTGGCCCATGCTTCTTCCGTCAAATGTGAGTTGATTCCAAGTGCACTTGGGTTCTGTAGGCTGTTAATTGTGGGCCAGAATCTTGTACTATTGTTTGTTTTTGAGTCATTTAGAAGCTTGGCCCACAACTTGTCTTCTGATTCCCTTTTTGATTGCCAAATGAGTCTCTCCTTGCTGATTTTTAGTTCTCTTAGTTCATTTTGGGTGCTATCATGTGGGCTTGTTCGGTGGAGCTTCCGTGCAGTTCTATTTATTGCTTTCTTGAGATGCCTTAGACGTATCTTGTGTGTAGTTGAATGATGAATGCATTGTGTGCTTTGTGGCACAAGAGGAATCCTCCATTGAAGAGTTACTCCTGTTGTTGAACGAGGCTCTTCCCTTGTTGTGTGGGCTTTACCAAGTTTTTTGGTAAACATTTCTCAGCAAGATAGCATGCTTGTCTTGGTCCCTTTGTTTTCTTCCCAGAGAGTTTTGGCGGGACCAGGAATCTTTCAGGATGGTCCATTTTGCATTTAATTCTATTGCAGTTGGTGTATGTATTGAGCTTGGGTCCTCCACTGGCTGGGTTAATGTTATAACAGATGTAAAAAAGGGGGGACAGGGAGCTAATTGGAAAAGAGAGGTTCAGTACCAGTGCTCCCAAAGGATCTCGTGGTAATCACTAGGGAGTAACTGTTCCTAATGGAGAAAAGAGCAGCCTATTTTGGTTGCTGTGCTAAAGAGTCTAGAGTATTGTCTCGTTTTGGATCTTGATGAAGGTGGAGGAATTTCTCCTTTAAGATAAAGTGCCTCCACACACCCTTGCGGGTGTCATTCTTCATCATCGGGCATTTGCTCCTCGTGGGGGTGGCGCTGCTGTCCCCCACGGGCCGCGCGAGTGGGATCTTTGTCAGAGATCTCTTTAGGAGAGGCACTGCAGTTGTGCGTGTGGGTGTTCAGGGCTACGGAGTGATAAGGAGACCCTCTTTTAAACAAATGCTATAGGTGAGTGAGTATTGTACTGCTGCTCTCTTATCCGGGAGTGTGCGTAAAAGTGAAAATTGGGTCGACATGTTTCGCGCTGAATACTGGTCCCTAATGGATCCTGTGCCCTTCTTCGGGACTGTAATGTGAAGGTGGGAATAAAAATAGGAATTAGTGAAGAAGACACCCTATATTGCTATAATACCTAATATTGAGATGAGTGTGCCTCTAAGTGCCTATTGGAACATCCGAATGGCGTCCCTGATTCCAACTCCTCAACTTGAATAGATTGGCTTCCTCGGTTGAACCCTGCGGTAGCGAAGAAGTCAACTATTATGCTCCCTCATAGCAGCCCATTACCTGCCCCACCACTCTCAGGTTTCGCCGGTAGCGGTGACCCTCTTAGCTTTGGAGTCCTCGAGGTTGGACCAAGTACTGTTTCCTGTAGCCAGTGCCCTTTTTTGTTTTTTTTGGGGGGGGGAAGTTTTATATAGCGCGAACTAGACCCGATAAATCGGGTATCAGAGCTCTTTACATAGCACCATTTTCGTTACACAAGGACACATTCATTTTTTCTTAGGCACGGGGAGATTAAGTGATTTGCCCAGAATTACAGGATGTTGAGCGTCATAGCCGAGACTCAAACCCCGTTCCCCAGCTTCGACGTCGACCGCTCTAGCTGCAAGGGTACATCCTCTCCCCTTCCACTGGCTGTTGGCTGTTGGCTACTACAAGTACTTTTTTTTTACTTTTCCACATGCACTCTTAGAGAGTGCATGTGTCTGCAGTCCCTCACCCACCTTCCTTTGCTGTCTGTATTCTCCCCATTCCCCTTCTCCTTTGTCTTTTCTTTCATCACTTCCCCTTACTCCGTCTGTTCTTTAATCATTGCCCCATCCTTCTCCCATGTTGTTTAATCACTGCCCCAGCCTCCTCCTGTATCATTGTTTTATCACTGCCCACCCATCCTTCTCCTGTAGGCTTCTTTCATCCCCCCACCTTCCGTTTCATCATACCACTCCACCCCCAGTGTTACTTGTCCCACTCTGTTTTTAGATATATTGCACAGAATTGCGAGTTGCCGTGCAACATGGCTTAAAGGAAAAAAAGCACTACAACGCATTCAACTCTGGATGCGTCATAGCGCTTTTTAGGTCGAGCCTAGAAGCAGCGCGCATGCGCTGCTCTATGAATCGGCCTCTTGGAATCACTTCAGGCTTTGTAGAAGCTCGTGCCTGTGGTGCTTACACGCTATTGGCCTTTGCGTCTGGCTTCAGCACGCAATTGGCCAAAGGCGTGTGGATGTCCCAGCTTCTCAGTAAATGTTTACTCCCAGAGCATTTTGCTCATGGGAGCCAGCAGCGGCGCGCAGGGGTCATCTGGTTTTAATTCGCGTGGCCGCGCTTGTCTGTTTATACAGTGGTGTGGGAAGGCTGTCCTCACGCTCAGCTACTCTTGTCTTGTGCTCTTATCTTGAACTCGTTACTGAGAGCAGCCCCACACTACCCCGAGCTTCGGCCTCGGGCCAGTGCACACTTCAAAAGCATTTCAGCATGTCTGAACTCGTTACAGAGAGCAGCCCCACACTAGCTTGCGCTTCGGCCTCGGGCCATCGTGCACTTCAAAAGCATTTCAGCATGTCTGAGCTTGTTACTGAGAGCAGCCCCACACTATCTCGAGCTTCGGCCTCGGGCCCCCCAGGGAGATGTTCTCTGGTGCTTTTACCTTCCTACTTGTGTACCAGACCCGCCTGATTATTGACATTAAAAATAACAGAGCGCGCTCCCATAATTATATACCCCACTACTTGAGAACAGAGGCAGCACGCGACTCGCGCTTCCTTTGGCGGTTATCTCCATGGCAACAGTCCTTCATCATTTGTTTGGATCCTAATCATCCACTCACGTTGTGGTCCCACCTCCACCTCCCTCCTGGTGCGTCAGGTTACACCCAACGCGCCCTGCTTTCGCTTTTGCTAGTTATTCCAGGCCTTGAAGCCTTATCCCACGCTTTCCCGCCATGAAAGCGCCTTCTACAATAGCAGCAGTTTGCATCATACATACTCTGCATGTCACGGAATGAAATCAAATGCAAATCCTTGCCAACGCTCACCAACAAATATGACGCACCCACTGAGCGTATGCAACCAATTTAAACATTTATTTTCATGGGAATTCTGGCACCAACGTCAGCCATCTGAAAATGGCAGTGTCTGCTACATCTCAGGAAAAGTCAGTCGTGACAGCCATATGCACGTATAACCGAGCTATAACCGGAATGCAAAAATGGGAGTGTCAGGATTCCACAGTTGACAGAGGACTTGCTTTGCCTCATGACCCCGTTGAACGAGAACTTCCTTTTCTGCAAGCGGAGCCAGTAATGACAATATAGCCGCAGTCGGGGATGCTGAATAGGACCACTCCCCCTCCTCTCCAATCCCATCCCCCACCTTGCACACACCGTCAGTGTCACATTCACACAGAGTTGACATTTGCAGCGGGCTTAAAGGGTGATGAAGGTTGAGGTTCGATCCTTGATACTCAGACTGCAGGGTGATGAAGCGGGCCTGTCTCATTCCAGCTGGAGCCCAGCAATTAGGAGCATCTCTCCATCCTCTGCATGCCCGCCTCTCTCCTCTAGTTAAGGAGATGACATCATCCCCGCAGACATGCACCTGACTCTGAGGAAGCCGCCCCTCCTCCCGCAGCAGGCAGGTCACTGTTTGATTTAAAGTCGAAGAAGGGCAGTGCGAGCTTCTTTCAAGATGGCTATCCAAGCCCTGCTTTTTATTAGGTATCAAGGAGAGAGAGAGGAACAAGACAGCTAGTTCTCTTCTCCTAAGAACATTTATATAATCAAAAGGACCTAGCCAATGTAAAGGAAGCATCAAAAAGTGTGTTCGTAGAGGAAAGAAAAACTATTTCTTATGAAGGCCCTCACCCACCAACCTAGTTGGTGACATGCTTCATCATCGGGCCCCACCCGGTGGCACCGAGCGTGCCACGGGTGTGCTACAACGCCTTCTTACAGCGGAGGGGGTATTTTGGTGCTTGAGTGTGCAGTGATGGTGTGTGTGTGTGAATTAAAAACTGTCCTGGGGTCCCACTACCCACAAGGGTTGTTTAATAGGTGGGCCTTTGGCAGTATTAAAAGCAAGGCAGTGGATGTGCACGGAGTTAACTATGGTCTCCCACATCCATTGTGGTCAACATGTTTCAGCCAGGCCTTAGATATGATCTGACTTTCTTCAGGACCTTGTAAGTGTAAAGAGTGAGGTCAATTAAATGTGTATGTGACCGAATATGTGCTGCACTCGCTAAGGTGCACTATGGGCAAGAGGGGGGTTCCCTCTAAGGTGTTTGACCTATAATGAGGGGAGAAAAAGACACTGCCTTGCTTTTAATACTGCCAAAGGCCCACCTATTAAACAACCCCTGTGGGTAGTGGGACCCCAGGACAGTTTTTAATTCACACTCGCACACCATCACTGCACACTCAAGCACCAAATTACCCGCTCCGCTGTAAACAGGCGTTGTAGCACACCTGGGGCACGCTCGGTGCCACCGGGTGGGGCCTGATAATGAAGCATGCCACTAACTAGGTTGGTGGGTGAGGGCTTTCATAAAAAATAGTTTATCTTTCCTCTACAAACACTTTTTTTTTTTTTTTTTTTTTTTTTTTTTTTTGGAACCGTTTATTACAGTTTATAAAAGTTACAGGTATGGGCCTACAACCACACGGCCGGCCGCTAGAGCATCAGAAGCATATTACGTACATACAGCAAAAAGTCTCTCAGCGGTGCACAGTAAAAAAACAGGGGTAATCAATGGTGCAGGCCACATAGCTCCATGCCCACAATACGGTTCCATTTTCTTAAAACAAAACAACATCAACAAACCACAACCGCAAGGCAACCCGCAATCCAAAGTGACAACACGTGCTCCATAAGTGGGGGATCCAAACAGCAGCAAAACTCTGAAGAGGGGGACGGGAGTAGATCAGGGACTGGGGGACCGCGCGCCCGCGGCCGAGGGAGGGGGGCCATCTAGGGAGACGGAGCAGGCGAGGCAGCCGGTAGCAGTGGCGGCTCACAAATACCCCCGCGGTAGGCGTTCCAGGGGCCCCAGAGTTTCATCCACGCCCCAGGCTTACCCCTCGCCACATACACCACCTTTTCACGAAACATACACCAATCCATATGCTCTTTCCAGGCCGACACCGCAGGGGGCCTCTGGGATCCCCACAATTGAGCAATATCACGCTTAGCTATCATGTATCCCAGAGTCACCCACCGCGTCTGGGGGACCGAATAGTCATTAGGTTCCCAGACATTCAGCAAGCATCTCCTCGCTTCAGGCAGCAGCGCGACACGCGTGACCACTCGTAGAACCTCATGCACACCACGCCAGAATCGCTCCACCTTCGGGCACTCCCACAGTATATGCATGAAAGTCGCCAACGCACCACAGCCACGCTTACACATTCCATCACCGGCAAAACCCATACGTAGAAGCCTTGGCCCCGTCACGTAGACCCGGTGAAGGATCTTGAGCTGGACGAAACGAAGGCGAGCCGGGATGGCCACCTCTTTCGGAGAGGCCACCGCAGAAATCCAATCCTCGTCGTCCAGCTCCAGCCCGTCGGCAACCCAAGCCGCGCGGAGACTAGTCAGCAGGCACGATCTATCGTTGATCAATTTTTTGTATATGAGGGAGATCGTGCTGTCCGGGACATGGCCATCTAGCACTCTGTCCTCCAGGGGGGAAGACTCCGGAATGGATGCGACATCCGGGAAGACGGAGCCCAGCGCATGGCGGACCTGTAGGTACCGAAAGTACTCACTGCCCTGCAGCTGAAACTCCGCCTGCAGCGTCTCAAAAGTTTTGAATCCCCCCCTCGTCCAGAGATCTCCCACCGTGCTGATTCCGATCGTGTCCCACTTCTCGAAGCCCTTCGAGGTCCACAGGGAGCCCAACCTCTCAGATGCATACAGCGGAGACGCTCGGGTCAAACGGTCCTTCCACCCCATAGCTGCATTAGCCGCGTGCCAGACACGCACCATGACACGCGTCGGTCCCGTCAAACGGGAGTCGGGCGCGCCAGAGTAGAGTGCTCGATTATAATCGCCACCGGGCAGAAGCATCCTGTCCATCTCAAATGCCGGGTTCAAGGCGGGCCCGTAAAGGCCATGATTAATTGCAGCTAGTTGGGAGGCCCAGTAATACCGTTTGATGTCCGGGAGGGCGACCCCTCCATCGTACCACGGGAGTGTCAATTTAGCCAGAGCAATACGCGGCCTCCCGTCCCAGAACAGGCGCCGCTGGAGGCCCTCCACCTCGCGAAAGTAGCGTGCCGGGACCAAGTCCATGGTATTCTGGAGGGCGTAGAGGAAGCGCGGCAGGGACATCATTTTAAATAAGGCCGCTCGGCCGAGCGGCGAGAGCGGCAAACGCCGCCAGCGCACCACGTCCTCCCTCAAACGCTGGAGGGGGGGCAGCAAGTTCCGCTCATAGCGGGCCTCCGGGTCAAGAGTGATATATATACCTAGGTACCGGAAACCCTGGGAGGCAATCTGGATCGGACAGTCCCGTGGCAGGACCGGAGCCTCCCCGGAAAGCACGTAGACACAGGATTTCGCCCAGTTGATGACCAGGCCTGAGTTGCGACCGAAGGAGCGCAAAACATCAACCAGGACGATCAGTGATTTGCGCGGGGAGGCGAGATACAAAAGGATATCGTCAGCATAGAGGGACACGCGGTCCTCATGCTCGGGGGTCCAGCGGAGACCACGGATAGAAGGGTGCCACCGCAGCCACTCCGCCAGGGGCTCCATGGCCAGGGCGAACAGGAGAGGCGACAGGGGACAACCCTGTCGCGTGCCCCGCCCCAGCGCGAATGGGGCTGATACTCGCCCATTCACCACCACCTGCGCCAACGGGCCCGAATATAGCAATTTGACCCAGCTGACGAAACCCGGGCCGAACCCAAACTTCGCCAGCATCGCCCAGATATATGGCCATTCGAGCGTATCAAACGCCATGGTGGCGTCCAAGGACGCCAAGATGGCCGGCTCCCGCACAAATGGAACACGCGCGAGCACCCCATGTAGGCGCCGCAGATTAAGCGCCGTGTTGCGGTGTGGTATAAAGCCCGATTGGTCTTGGTGGACCAAATCGCCCACCACGCCAACCAACCGGTTGGCCAACACCTTGGCGAGGATTTTGGGCTCCGCGTTCAAAAGCGAAATCGGCCTATAGGATGTGACCCGTTCACGGGGCTTCCCCTCCTTATGGATCACCACAATTGTAGCCAGACGCTGGTCCGGCGGGAGGGAGCCCTGCGAGTGGGCCGCAAGGAACATCGCGCGCAGGTGGGGCGCCAACACATCCGGGCGTAGCTTGTATAGCTCAATGGGAATACCATTGGGGCCCATGGCCTTGCCGGATGCAACCGAGCGAATAGCCGAGGCAATTTCGTCCGAGGTGGGCGGGGCCTCCAGCGAATCCCTGTCCTCCACCGTAAGGGAGGGCAGTGCGATGTCCCGAAGCAAGGCATGGGAATCTTCCTCCGAGCAGGGAGAAACCGGGGAGTAAACTTCGCGGAAATAGTCCGCGAAGCAGGAGACAATGGCTTCCGGCTCGGTGACACACACTCCATCCACGCTCTCAATCAAAGGCACCACGCGGCTCGCTCTCTCCCTCTTATCCAACCACGCAATCAGTTTGCCAGCCTTGTCACCCACATCATACAATCGCCCCTGCTGCTCTCTACTGAGGCCCCTGGCCGCCTCCGTGACGAGGGCCCGATAGGCCGCCTGCTTTAAATGCAACACATGCAACTTGGCGTCTGTTACCCCGCTCCCCAGGTCACCCTCCAGTTCTGCAATTTCGACCTCAACCCGGGTCACCTCCTCCCGCTCGCGCCGCCGGGCATTGGAAATAACGGAAAGGGCCTCCCCTCTAAGAACCACCTTGAAAGCCTCCCATAGGGAGATGGCAGACGGAACCGACCCCACATTCTCATCAAAATAGCGCTGTAAGGATTTGATCAAGTCAGCACGAATGGTGGGGTCGCGCAAATACCATGCATTAATCGGGGCCACCCTGCCATCCCCCCTCGGGAAGACATCGAGATGCAACAACAATGGGGAGTGGTCTGAGATACCCCGTGCCAAATGGCGCACCTCCCCCACCCTCCCTGCTTGGGCCGCCGGGACAAGGATGTAATCAAGCCGCGAGAGGCTACCATGGGCCCCCGAGTGGAAGGTGTACTGTAGCAATCCAGGATGCTTTAAGCGCCAGCAGTCCACCAGGCCCAGCGTGTCTAAAAGGCCGGGCAGCCATGCCTGTGCCCGGGGGAGGTCCCTAGGGGGATGGCGATCCATAGACCCGGAGGCAACCGCATTAAAGTCCCCTCCAACCACCAACAGGCCACTCGGAAGGTCCAGAAGGAGGCGCCCCAGGTCTGCAAATGTAGTGGCTTGTAACCCAGGCGGGACGTACACTGATATAAAGATAAACACTCTACCCTCCATTCGTCCCACCAGAACAGTGTAGCGTCCCCTCTCATCATGGCGCACCTCGTCAATCTCCAGCGGGAGCGAATTCTTGACCATAATACCCACCCCCCGCGAGCCCGAAGTGAAGCCGGAGTGGGCCGCCAAACGATATCCCCGCCGATTCATTGCATGAAAGGTGTTACCTATAAGGTGCGTCTCCTGCAGGAAGACAACATCTGGTGAAATACGTTTTAAGTACTGCAGGACCACACCACGCTTAATCCTATCCCCCAGGCCGTTAACATTCCATGACAACACAGTCAAATCCCTACCCCCCATCATACGTCGAAACAATCGGTCGTCCCCCACCGAGCATCTTAAAAACGACAAAACAGTTGCGGGTTTGCCTTGCGGTACTAACAAACAACACACCCCCCCCACCCCCCGGTCCCAACAGAACTCCCCCCTCCCTGCACCCCTGCATGAGCCCAGACAGCCCCCCCAAAGTGCAGTGTGCCTGTCGCCCCATAGCTAAATACTAACTAGTCCCCCAGAGGAGGAGGGAAGCCCCCAGCAGACCCCACCCGACCTCCATGGGAGGGGAACATACGAAAGCAATATATGGTAAAGGAACAACATCCAGAGCCAGGCCTATACAGTCACCCCTCAATTCTGATCCGGCGGGCCCTCCTCGCCAGCCGCGCCCCCCCCGCCCCGATCCCCAGGCAAAGTGTCTAACCAGTCCCCAGCCGCCTCGGGCCGGTCGAAGAAGTGCGTACGGCCATCCACCTCCACCCTCAGCTTAGCAGGAAAGAGCATTGAGTACTTGAGGTTTAGGTCCCTTAGGCGACGTTTAACACCAAGAAAGCTCTGTCGCTGCTTCTGGACCGCCGGAGTAAAGTCTGGGTAGAAGTGTACGTCCATGTTGTCCAGCCTGACCGGTCCCTGTTGCCTGGAGGTCTGGAGGATGGCATCTCTGTCCCGAAAATTAAAAATCCGGGCAATAAGAGGCCGCGGCGGGGCACCGGTCTTAGGGCGGCCCCCGGGGACCCGGTGGGCACGCTCCACCGCAAAAAGCTTACTCAGCCCCCGGGGCTGGAGATGGGTCAGGATCAATTCTTCCACGAAGAGATCCGCCGCCTCCGCCTCTCGGCCCTCCGGCACACCAATAATACGGACATTATTCCTCCGGGCCCGACCCTCGGCATCCTCTAGTCGCCGGTCCATCAGGGCGCTCACCTGGCCAAGCCGGCGCACCTCCCTCTGGAGGGCCACCACGTCCGTCGTAAGGCTCGTTGTGGTGTGGGCCAGGGAGTCGACTCGGTCGTTTGTTTTTGACAAGTCTGCCCTCACAAGGCCCACATCCACCAGGACCGAGTCAATTTTTGCGCCAAGGTATCGAAACGCTGGTCCACTGAGGCCTTCATCTCCGCGATGGCGCCCATGACGTCCCGGAGGGTCAGATCTGCCGGATGGGCAGGTGCCTCCGTCGGGCCCACCGGGGATGTACGCGAGGTCTCCGGAGAACCCTTCTGGAGCGTGTAGCGATCCATACTATTGGCCTGGTGCGCCGTGCCACGGCGAGTTGTCTTCATCTTCGCCCGGTCGCCATCTTGTTTGGTGGACATGCTGGCTCTTCCACCGTCGTGCCAAGATCTCCAAACGGGCCGCCACACCAAATCACGGGTGTCAGGGGGGGGGCGGGGGCGACCACCGGACCGCGGGTCAACCCACCACCGGCGGGTCAGCCAGGCACCTGGACAAGGCCACACCACCGCACCCCGCTCCGCAGCCCGACCCCGCTTGAAGCAAGGAGGGCGCAAAAGCGAAAGTGAAAGTGCGGGGTACGCGAGTCGCCCAGCCCCGCTCGCCGCTGTTATTCACTTTGTCCCCGGATCGCCCCACTACTCCAATCCGGGGGGCCGGCGAGGAGAAGGCCGCAACCTTCGATCGATGCTCCCACCGGTGTTCGGGGTCCGATTCGAGCCCAAAAAACGGGCGGCGCCTCAGCTCGGGTTCCCCGACACAGTCCCCTCAACAAGGACAGGATATCACCAGGATTAATTCAGGAGGTCGCGGAGGTCCTCGGGAGCCTCGCACCTACGCGGCCATCTTGGTTGCGCGCTAGGCTCCTCACAACAACACACAAACACACTTTTTGATGCTTCCTTTGCATTGGCTAGTTCCTTTTGATTATATAAATATCCAAGCCCTGCGCCTCGCTTCTATCCCCGCATGTCTCACATATTCAAAGCTGCAGCGGATGAGGCTCCCATCTCTCTCTTTGCTGAAATGCAGGACAGAGCAGGAACCGCTGCTGCAGGCGGGAGGGACTGCACTAAAGCACATCACACAGGGAAAGTAGCAATCTGTTCTCCTTTCTGCAACTCCCGCTCAGAAATCTTTTTTTGTTTTGTCATAGCACTAACCCTCACATTTTCAATCTGTCGTTCATAGTTGGATTGTGCTTTTGTTTAAGGGAGATTCGTATGCCTTCTCTCCAGGAAGGTGGGAGGGAAGAGGGTGGAAAGCCATTTTATCAAAATATTGGCTTATTCAGCCAGCCACTATGAAGACAACCATATCAGCAAGCCATTGAGCACTCCTCACCGCAGGAAAGCAGAAGAGGGGGTGGGTAGTGTGTCATTTTAAATCACCCCACAGTGTACACATTTAAATTTGTTACCTCCAGTGCTATGTAAAGCATTATGCGGGACCCACCCCTTAATACCCCACGCCTCACAGTACATGGGCTTGTAGTGCAAATGTCACTCTCCTACCCATGATGCCTCACTGAAATAGTCCGACACATATCAGAATGGTGGTTCTGAAACACCAGTAGGGCCAGAGAAGACCAGGGCCTCTGGAAGACTGGTGGGGCCTCTACAGTCACTCACTTATTAGGCTCCTGAAAGGTCAGTAAGTCGCATGTGATGCCTATGTCTCAGAGAGGCTACCAGATTTGACCTCTGTCTAAACACTTATAACGTCCCAAAGGCAAGACCTATTGGCTATGCCAATGCTTGTTTATTTTTGGGCTAGCACTCCATGAATGCATGCCCGCTCTACCCCTCCCCTTCAACTTGCTTGCTTTGCACAGCTCCCACCTACTCCTGTATCTTTGTTGACAAGCAAGCAGGCACAAGATAGAGATCACATTTTTCTGTGTTCAGAAACATTTGCATCTTTGATTTTTTCAGTCTTATGAGGCGGTGCATATGTCACAGCACAAGTATGGTGCAGCTTTCCAGAGGACACGCATCCCTAAGCTGTACGGTATTGGTAATTGTTTCAGAGGAACAAATCTGGCCAACAGACTGGTAGCAAGGGCCTGTGTTACCATTTTCCTGGTGTTGGTGGGAAGCCACTTGCCTATTTTTGGAGCATGCGGAGTGTGTGGAAGCAGGCTGAGGAGATGCCCTTGACTTGATGTTTTATGGAAAGTTCGCTGTCAGGTTGATGCAGAGGTTGTGAGAATGGTCTTTAGGAGTGGGGATAGCACCGAGTTCCGATGGCCACCAGGAGTCGTTCCATAGGGTGGCATATTGCCAAAGATGTGGACTTCCATCTTGTCATTGCTGATCTTGAGGCAGTTGTCCCTCATCCAGACTGAGACGTTCTCCATGCAGTTGTGGAAGTTGGTTTTATTTGAGGTGGTGTCAGCTGAGAGCAATAGGACTAGCTGGGTTTCGCCGCCATAGGAAATTATGTTTATGTGGTGTGATCTGATGATGTCCGCGAGTGGTGTAATCAACTGCATTGTGCACATCAGCAAGGAAAGCAAAAGAAAAAGAAGTGGCAAAGCCAATAGGTTTCGCCTACTGGCTTTGTCAATTTTTTTTACATGTTGCACAGCAGTTGATCTGCTGTGCAACATGGTTTGAAATTTTAAAAAAGCTCTATGGCACGGTCCATGCTGGCCACATCATACCAATTATTTTTTGTTACCGCATCTTAACGCTTTTTTGTTTTTTACTTTAAGCCATGTTGCACAGCTGCTCAACTGCTGTGCAACATGTAAAAACAAGCACTGACAAAGCCAATAGATTTCACATAGGCAAAACCTATCAGCTTTGCCAATGCTTGTTTAACCCCTTCGGTGCGTCGGACGGTCATGTGCTCATGTGCTTCCCCAGCTCCCGAGGCTGTCTCTGTGGTTTCACTGAAATGACGATCGGGCGCACTGGGTAGGAAAACATTGAGGGGTCCACGTAAGCCATATCTCGCTGGACTCCCCCGGGTCTCTAGTTTTCAGAAATGTGTGAATTTGGTAAGTTTCCTAAGCTGGCCACCGAGCCTGGGGCCAAAAACCCATGTCACCCCCCTTGGAATACCAGGTTGTTTTATGATAGGTCATTTTGAAGTCTCCTCAATACGTTTTGGGCCCCTGCCTGTCGTGGGTACTCGACCCACCCACGCGAGTGAGGTACCATTTTTATTGGGAGACCTGGGAGAACGCTGGGTGGTAGGAAATTTGTGGATCCACGCAGATTCCAGAACTTTCTCACACAGAAATTCGATGTTTGCAGGGGATTCTGGGTAGAAAAACGTTGGGAGACCCACGCAAGCCATACCTTGCTGGACTCCCCCGGGTATCTAGTTTTCAGAAATGTGTGGGTTTAGTAGATTTCCAAAGATGGCCACCGAGCCTGGGTACAAAAACCTAGGTGACTCCCCTTGCAAAACCAGGTTGTTTTGTGATAGGTGATATTGATGTCTCCTCAATACGTTTTGGGCCCTTGCCTAGCGTGGGTACTTGAGGCACCCACATAAGTGAGGTAGCCTTTTTATCGGAAGACCTGGGGGAGCACTGGGTGGTAGGAAATTTGTGGATCCACGCAGATTCCAGAACTTTCCACCACAGAAATGTGAGGAAAATGAGTTTTTTGACAAATTTTGAGGTTTGCAAAGGATTCTGGGTAACAGAACCTGGTGAGAGCCAGAAAAGTCACCCCATCCTAGATTACCCTGGGTATCTAGTTTTCAAAAATGTATAGGTTTGCTAGGTTTCCCTTAGGTGCCAGCAGAGTTAGGGTTCAAAATCTACAACTAGGCACTTTTCAAAAAAAGGTTCCGTTTTCACTGTGAAAATGTGGTGTCTCCACGTTGCGTTTTAGGAGGTTTCCTGTCACGGGCACTAGGCCTACCCACACAAGTGAGGTAGCATTTTTATTGGATTTCTTTGGGGAATGAGGAGTGGGTGGAATTTTGTGGAATCACGCAGATTCCAGAACTTTACTCCACAGAAATGTGAGGAAAATGTGTTTTTTGGGAAAAAGTTTGAGGTTTGCAAGGGATTCTGGGTAACAGAACCTGGTACAAGTCACCCCATCCTGGATTTCCCTTGGTGTCTAGTTTTCAAAAATGTATAGGTTTGCTAGGTTTCCCTAGGTGCCGGCAGAGCTATGGTACAACATCTACAGCTAGGCACTTTGCAAAAAAAGGGTCAGTTTTCACCGTGAAAATGTGGTGTCCACGTTGCGTTTTGGGCCGTTTCGTGTCGCGGGCACTAGGCCTACCCACACAAGTGAGGTACCATCGTTCTCTGGAGTCTTTCGGGAATGCGGGGTGGGTGGAATTTTGTGGAATCACGCAGATTCCAGAACTTTCCTCCGCAGAAATGGGAGGACAATGTGTTTTTGGAGATAAATGTTGAGGTTTGCAAGGGATTCTGGATAACAGAACCTGGTGAGAGCCAGACAAGTCACACCATCCTGGATTCCCCTGGGTGTCTAGTTTTAAAAAGGGTATAGGTTTGCTATGTTTCCCTAGGTGCCCGCAGAGCTAGGGTTCAAAATCTACAGCTAGGCACTTTGCAAAAAAAAGGGTCTATTTTCACTGTGAAAATGTGGTGTGTCCATGTTGCGTTTTCTATGTTGCGTTTTGCGCCGTTTCCTGTTGCGGCCACTACACCTACCCACACAAGTGAGGTATCATTTTTATCAGGAGACCTAGGGGAACACAAAATTGTGGAGCAACTGTTATTACCTATTGACTTTCAATGCATTTCTGCCTTCAAATATAAGACAATGTGTAAAAAAGAAGTCACTTTGAAAAATTACCTATAATTCACATGCTGGTATGGTTTCCCACAATTTTGGAGATGTGCAAATAGCTACTGTTTCTAAACTCTATATTTTGTTCCCATTTCAGAAATGCAAAGGTGGCTTTCATACAGTTTTTCCCTGTTTATATTATTCCAAATGAATTGCTATATACCCGATACACAATAAAAAACCACTGTAAGACGCTGCTCTTGGGGAACCTACAAGTCCTATATATCCCCAAAACCAGAAGGGTCCAGCGGATGTAACGGTATATTGCTTTCAAACATCTGTCATACTTAGTAGAAGTTACAGGTGAAAACATTGGCACAAATGACTGTTGTTTTAACCCCTTTTCATTTTTTTCAATTTTTAACTGTTAGTTTCCATACAAAAACCTTGAAGGATCTATACAAATGACCCCTTGCTGTATTCAAAATGTTGTCCACTTTTCAAAAATGTATAGCTTTCCAGGATCCATAATTGCTTTCATACCCATTTTTACCATTAACTGAAAGGAGGTTGAAAGCACAAAAAATAGCAAAAATTCTATGTCCTAGAAAAATGCCAACACTGTGTAAAAAATGTTGGTTTCTGACAAAAGTTTGCTTGTCCCTGAAAGCTGGGAAGATCATGATTTCAGCACTACAACCCCTTTGTTGATACCATTTGCAGGGGAAAAAACAGATACTTTCATCTGTAGCCCTTTTTCCCCCCAAAAAATGTTGGCTAATTTCTAGGTCCCCTCCAGGGGAATCCACAAACCCTGGGTACCTTTAGAATCCCTGAGATGTTGGAAGAAAAGGACGCAAGTTTGGCGTGGATACCTTATGTGGTCAAAACGTTACAGGGGCCTAAGCGCAAACTACCCCAAATAGCCAAAAAAAAGGCTAAGCACAGTTGGGGGAAAGGCCTAGCAGTGAAGACGTTAAGGCACTCTGACAGCTGACTATTCAGATATAAAAAAACTCCTTCCTTAATTCCAAAAGAAGCACTCTCTAGAAGCCGGAATGAAACTGTAAGAGAGTAGGATATGCTTCTTATAGTTACCCCCACTTTTTGCTGATGTTTCACTGTTTTTCGACTTAAGTCTGGCTGTGGCCCTGCTAACCATTACCCCAGCCTAGCTGCTTCCTCTCTAAAGTGATTACCAGTGCTTTAGGTATACTCTAGATTGGATTCTGGGGTACCCTTATAAGTCCCTAGTATATGGTATACTATGTACCCAGGGCATAGGTACCCCAGAGGCCTACCAGGGGCTGCAGCATGTATTATGCCACCCCTGGGAAGCCTTCCAAAATGACACCACAGGACTGCTACTGCAGCCTGGGTAAGGTGGTGCATGCACCCCTTACTGAGATATAGGTTCACTATATATCTCCATATCACTGCACATATAAACCTATCAGTCACCCCTATGGCAGGCCTTACTAATCCTGAAGGCAGGGTGCTGGGTTTTATGTGAGAGGGTGCCCAGGCTTCGGAACCTTTATCCCGGGGTTGTTTGTGATGCAGCCAAACCATATACTCTTAAGTGCATTATAACCAAACGGTAAATGCTAACTTTGGGATGGCTGCATGGAAACATGTCGTGTTTGGTGTCAAACACCTTGGAATCATACCCCCACACCAGTAACTGGTGTGGTAGTATGATTCCACTCTTCTAGAGGGAGAGACATGACAGCACCGGTATACCTGGTACCAGCTAACAGAGCCCTGGCATCACAAAATGGATGCTGCCAGCCACAGACACGAGTTTGCCCTCCTGCTGCTGGACGAAACTCCGGCAGGGGAGGCCTGGACAATAGGTTTCCTGTCACAGGGAGGTGTCACCACCTCCCAGACAGGCTTTAGTATATTAGGGCTGGGTGGGTGCACCCCAAGAGTGCTTTGAAGTCAGCACTGGGGGCACATTTGGTGTCCCTGTGCATAGTCCAGCTCAAACCGGTTGCAGGGGCTACAAGCCCCTGGTCTGGCGCGAAACTGGACAAAGGAAATGGGTGTAGCCACCCCTCTTTCCTGACCCTCCCATAGGTGGGTCCCTAGAGTTTGTCCAACCCCTTCCTTGGGTATAAGATTACACGTGGACGAAACTCTGATACTGAATCCTGGAACGTCGATGATCTATATTGGACTAGATGACTGAAGAATCTCCCTTGGAGTAAAGGAGTTACTCCACTGCAAGGCAGGCACCAAAGATGCATCTGTCCGATTTGCATCTCTGAAGCTCCCGCCGGACTCCGAATAATTTTGCAACACAGGAGGTGGGTTTCCGTGGTCTCTGAGGTGGATCTGTGCACTCAGCAATTCTGAGGCCTGCATTCCTCGTGGAAGACCGTGCAACCCGAACCCCTGGAAACCGCAACCATTTGCAGAAGCATCAGCTTTCCAGCTACTCCTGCAGCTGAGCTTTGGATTACTTGTAGCCCTGACCCCAAGCAGCATTTGCACCGACGATTGCCTGCTTACACTTCACGAGTGTTCCGTGAGCTGGCCCTTTGTGTTTTCTCTCGGGGTCCCTTCGCGATGCCTGGTCCGTCGACTGGTGGGTCCCTGTGAAGGCAACTTTAACTTTAAATGGGCTTACCTGGTTCCTCCAGACGTGCCCTGGCTCTCCGTTGCTTGGGGAGTCCCCAGGACCTTGCTGGTCCGCACCGAAGCATCTTTTCTCTTCCTGCGTGGTGATGCAGCGCAGAGGGACAAGATTTGCATATTCTCTTTATGTCACAGATTCTTATTCATAACAGCTCATTCTTACACTCATTCATTGGTGGGGCCCATAACACCAACATACTCGTCATTCAACCAAACTCACTCGAATCTGCACACAGGAGAATAAGGCGCTGGACATGTGGGTACCATATTACCTATCGGGATTAAATTGTATTTACATTATATACACTTTCTACATATACATCTTCAGAATCCTGACCTTAAAATCAATGCACTCCATCACTTGGTCGATGGACCAATTCGTTAGACTGGTTGATGGTGAATTAGAACCCGCTAAATCACAATTAAAGCCTAGGAAACATTTGGTATTTTCTGTAATTAATAAAAGAACCACAAACTCATTCTTATTATTTCAATTGTTATTTATCGAATTAATAAACTTCTTTACGTTTGCATTTATTAACTACAGCTCATAATACAATTTTTTAGTTTTATTAAAGAGAAATCAACATTTAGAAAATAATCATGAATTAGGAAAATGCAAATAATCAGTTACCAAATAGAAAGCGATGATGGTCCCAGATCAAATAGAGAGTTCCCTGCATTCTCAGGAAAACCTCCCTGGACAGGCTGTCTGACCCACAGCGAAGGATCAAACCATCAGGCAGAAATATAGGATGCTCAGCAAACTCTTCTCTCAAACGCCAAATAAACCCAAGGCAAACCAACGGATCAATACCAGCTTAATGCAACCCAACGCCACGAATGATCAACCCAATAGACTACGCCCAATGGCGAATTGATGGCTTCTTATACTCTTTTTCCCTCTTACTTCATTCTAACTCTGCAACATTTAGGGACAGAGAAAATTTTCTGATTGGACAGTTCGGGGTTATCTGTAGGTTATTGAAAGTTTCTTAGTGAAGACCGGTTCTTCATGATGACTTGGCATGGGAGAGCATAAATGGTTACGTTTTATTCTAGCTCCCAGGCGAGAGCCATGAATGTAGCACTTCAAGGAAAAGAAGTCATTGTTTCACAGGTTCTGTATTGTCCTTTCCGCTGTCCCCACATTGTCATGTATTTGGCTGGCAGTCAATTCGAATTCCTGTCCTTGGTAGGGAACGCGGTGTCAGAAGTTCAAGTTACTTGGTGATCTCCAGAGCCATCCGGGCATGTGCAGAAATCATCGCGCTCACATGGTGGCATCTGCTTCTGAGAATGCCATCTTGGGTACTGCGGCCTAGTAGGCCCGAATGCCAACTTAAGCAAGAATAGACATAACAGTAATTAAAATATAGAAATGAAGATGCTAATGTTTAAACCCAAACTAATACCATTATATATTAATATTTTCCTAGCTGTGGCAACATTTAAAGCAATAATACTTACCATTTAATGAATTTAAAGCACGGACTATCACAAAGCAACATAAATCATGCAATTCTACTATTTCACCACAATCTAAGATTAGTTTGCGTACTGTATCTCGTGTTTATCAAGGTGCAACAGTTGATTAATAAAATTTCACTGCAAACATGTTAATTAAATTAATTTTTAGAATGATTACTGTAGCGGTTCTGAAGTAATGACAGGGACTCTAGAGCGGATCAAGGCGGGTTTTATTTCGAAAGGTACACGTCTTCTCCTTGTAGCCAGTATATACCAGCAAACGAATATATAGTCTTTATGTCCTTTTGGTGTTTCTCCCGCTCTCTAGGTCTTCGTCTCTCTCTCTCTCCCTCTCTTCTCTGCTTGTCCCAGAAGCGAGCCGGTGACGACGCCAAACTCGTGGGCTCAAAAAGAAAAGACAGACGGAAACAGGGTGTCAGTGGTACAGCCTTGCTGTATTAGTGTTGGAGAAGGGGGTGAAGGAGCACCAACCAAAACCAGTGAGTCACTGCCAGGAACAAAGGGGGTGACGGTGTTGGGTTTGGGGGACGTGTTTTGACGAGTGCACAACAGGGCTGGCGTCTCTACCCCTCAGGCTTCTCCCGCCTCCATGCCCAGCCCGCAAATCGCACTCGTACCTGGCTTAGCCACACTCCTTCAGGAACGTGGCTGGGCGAAGCGTAGCTGGGCGAAGCGTGTCCTCGGTGGCCTCCTGGCTTTCCCGCCGTCTCTCGACTCTCCTCCGCTTCTCCTTGGCGTGGTGCGCCCTCCGTGCTCCTCCGGTCTTCCACTCGGGTTGATACTCCCTCCGTATTCCTCCGGTCCTTCGCTTGACTTGATGTTGCCTCCGCAATCCTTCGTACTCCGCTCTCCACCTCTCCTCGATCCTCTCCGCTGGTGATGATACCCACCTTCTTCTGGGTCTCGTCGTCTCTTGTTGGCCCAAGGTGTGTGATGTCCATCCAGGGGGTGGAGTACTTGATGACTGGGTCCCAGTTAAAGAGACACGAGCTTCTTTCGGTGGTAGCTACGGGACTCGGGTCACTCCATTCATCCTGTCCTGGAAAAAGAAGAGGCGTGATGACATCCGAGGCTTCCCACCAGTCTTTTGTTTGACCCCTTCTTTCCCTGAGAACTCCCGCCCCGTGACACTCCTCCTCCGCTGGATTCTCCCGATCGGGGAGAGGAAACACCCTAGAGAGATAGTCTGCATTTCCATTGTCCTCTCCCTTGCGGTGCTTGACCGTGAATGAAAAGGGCTGGAGGGAGAGAAACCAACGGAGAACCCTGGGGTTATGAGCGATGTTACGGCTCATCCATTGAAGGGGTGCATGGTCTGTATACAGGGTGAAATGGTGTCTCTCTAGGTAGTGGCGTAGCTTATCTAAAGCCCACTTCACTGCCAGACACTCACGCTCCACTCTGGGGTATCTCCTTTCCCTAGGGAAGAGCTTCCTACTGATATATACTATTGGGTGGTCTATTCCTTCTGGGGAAAGTTGGGAAAGGACTGCACCGATTCCCTGATTTGAGGCATCTGTATGTAGGATGAATGGCCTGGAAAAGTCGGGGGAGTATAAGACTGGGCTGGTGGTTATGATTCTTTTCAGGGTTTCGAATGCTTCTACCATTGGGGTAGTTGGGCACGACAGGACGTGTGGTTTTACATTGTTCCGTAATACGTCAGTCAGGGGGGTTGCCACATCTGAAAATTGCGGTACAAACCGCTGGTAGTATCCTATAAGGCCGAGAAAGGCTCTCAAGTCTCGCTTCGTGGTTGGAAATGGAGTGTCTGCTATGGCACGCACTTTTTCGGTTTGAGGGGTGATCATTCCATTTCCTAGCACGTACCCTAGGTATTTCACTTTTCGGTATCCGACTCGGGACTTCTTGGAGTTTACGTGCAGACCGGCTTCCCGTAGCTCTTGTAGGATGGTTTGGAGGTGTTTCAAATGTGTCTTCCAGTCTGGGCTAAACACCACGATGTCATCCAGGTATGCTGACGAGAAGGAGTGGTGACGTAGCAATACTTCGTTCATGAGGCGCTGAAAGGTTGCCGGTGCGCTGTGTAGCCCAAATGGGAGCACCGTAAACTCAGAGTCCATCGGGAGTAGAAAACGCCGTTTTCTTCCTGTCCTCCTCCCTTAGAGGCACTTGCCAGTATCCTTTTGTAACGTCTAGCATAGTGATATAATTGGCCTCTCCTAGCTTCTCTATCAGTTCGTCTATACGTGGAATTGGATAGGCGTCGAACGACGAGACCTCATTGAGGGCCCTAAAGTCCATACAGAAGCGGGTGCTGCCATCCGGTTTTGGAACCATTACTATTGGGGATGACCATTCGCTTCTTGAGGGTCTTATCACTCCCATTCGCAGCATGTCCTGTACTTCTTTCTGTATGGCTTTTCTTCGCGCTGCCGGGATCCTGTAGGGTCGTCGGTTTATTATCTTTCCTGGAGGTGTCTCAATCCGATGTTCCGTCAGATTTGTTCTACCAGGCATGTCGGGAAACATGGGGGCATACGGGATGAGTGTCTCCCTTAGTTCTGCTTTTTCCCCCCTGACTGAGGTCTTCGTTGATCACCAGCTGTTCTAGGGTGCTATGGTTAGGGGTGAGAAGAGAAATGGAGAGATTGGTAGTCTTGGGTATGGGTCCCAACCACTTCTTCAGGAGGTTAACATGAAATGTCTGGGTGCGGTTGGGAGTCATCTGTAATTTGTATGTGGTTTTTCCGATACAGGCAATGACTTTATAGGGGCATTTCCACTCTGTCTTGAATTTCTTTGGGGTTGTTGGAAGCAACACCAGTGCCCAGTCTCCGATACTCAGAGTTCTCCACTTCTTTCCCCTGTTATAAAAGCGGGTCTGCTGTTCCTGTTTCTTCTCTAGATGAGAGTAAGCCAGGTCTCGGAGCTTCCCTATCCTGGCCTTGAGGCCCTGGGTGTATTCCAACATATCTCTGGTCTCGATCGCCTCTTCTCTTTCCCATGCTTCTTTCGTCATTTCCAGAAGACTTCTAGGCTGTCTCCCGTACAGCATTTCGAAGGCTGAGCAGCCAAGGCTGCTCTGGACGTGTCCTCTGACCACATATAGGGCCAGGGGAAAATGCTGGTCCCAGTCTTTTCTGTTCACTTCCAACATTTTCTTTAGTGTTGCCTTCAGGGTACCATTGTAGCGCTCAACAAGCCCATCGGTCTGAGGGTGATAAACGGACGTCCTGATGTGGCGTAGGTCCAAGATGTTAGATACTTCCTTCACAAGGCGTGACACGAAAGGGGTGCCTTGATCCGTTAGGATCTCCTTCGGAAAACCGACTCGGGAAAACAGCTCCAACGCCTTCTCAGCGATATTCCGGGTAGTAGAGGCCCGCAGCGGAAATGCCTCCGGAAAGCGAGTGGCATAGTCCACTATTACCAGAGCATACACATTCCCTTTCTTGGTACGTGGCAGAGGGCCTATCAAGTCCATCCCTACCCTCTCGAAGGGGGTGCCAATGATGGGGAGGGGCTGTAAGGGAACTGCTGGAGGCCTATGGGTGTTCTTTTTCTGACAGACACTACACGACTGACAGTGTGTTTTTATGTCCCCATAGAAACCGGGCCAAAAAAAATGCCTCAGGACATTCTGGGTGGTTTCTCTGCCCCTGTGTGCCCTGCTGTGAGGTGTGAATGGGAAAAGAAGAGTATTTGATCCCTAAAGGAAAGGGGCACTAACAGTTGTTGTGGCTCAGTGGGGGCTGCCTGTCGATAGATCAATCCTTCCTTGATCAGGAATCTAGGATATGAGGTATGGTTGTCGTTTTGGGACATGTGGGCCTGTTCCCAAGCATTATACAAAGTGGCGTCGTTGGCCTGTGCGAATTTAAAACTACGGTCCAAGAGCCATGGCTCCAGAGTGGTTAGAGCCGGGACTGTAGGTTTGGGGCCGCCTTCAGTCCTCACCAGTCCCTCTCGTGCCCTTAATACGTGTGTGAATAAGTCAAGAAAGTCGGGGTTATCAGTGCCTATGATCAAGTCTTCAGGAAGGCCCTCTAATACACCTACCCTTACGCTATCCTTTTTCCCATTGGAATGCGTGAGGGATATCAACGCCAAAGGGTATGGTTTAACGCCGCCATGTACACAGCGGATATGAACGGTAGTACCTGGTAATATCTGTTCTTGGCTAACATACCCCCCTTGTATGACAGACTACTTACATCCCGAATCCAGGAGAGCTTTGATGGTTTTTCCGTTTACCTGTACACTTACATGAAAGGCTGCCCCCATTTCGGCTCTATACATTATGGACCTAGGAACGTAACCCACTTCCATGGGTTCTTCCGTTGGTTTCCTCCGGGGACACACTCAGGCTATGTGTCCCCAATCCCCACATTCAAAACATTGGGGTCCCCTAACGCTAGGCAGGTCTGGTTTCAGATGTCGTGGTCTTCCTTGGTCCTGTGGGGGACTTTTTTCTGGTCTCACGTTCATTTGACGTGTTCTCTCCGTGTCCCAGTTCAAGGTCTTAGGTTGGGCACGAGAAAACGTTGTGGCCATTTCTACAGCCTGTGCAGCTGTCAGGTGTGTATGTTGACGCGGCCATTTCTGCGTATTGTATGGGAGAGCCTCCAAATATTGTTCTAAATAAATTTTCTCCATAATTTCTTCCTTTGTACTGGTGACCGGAGTTAGCCACTTGTCTGCTGCCATCTTCAACCTAAAGAAGAGGGTTTTAGGGTTCTCGCCGGGGGCTCCTCTCTCTTTGCGGAACCTCACCCTATATGCTTCGGTGTCCAGACCTAGATGATCAAGAATAATATTCTTGATTTCTGCATAGGAGGTCTCCCCAGTGGCGTTGGCCACTTGGTAGGCAGCTTGTGCCTCTCCTGTCAGCAGCGGGGCTAGGAAGAACGGCCATTTGTCCAGGGGCCAGCTGCATGCTCGTGCTACCCTTTCAAAGTTTGTTAGGAATGCGTCCAGGTCCTCCCCTGGGAGGTATTTTTGTAGGGAGATGCCGGAAGGGGTGTGACCCATAGTGTGAAACTCTCGTGGAGGGCCTGCTGGTTGTTCTGTGGTAGCTTTCTGGAGTCCCTCCAACTGGGCCGCAATGGTATTCTTGAAAACGTCCCGGTCGGCCTGAGCCGACGTCATCTGTCGCTCAACGGCCCATTCAAACTTTTCCTGGTCCTTAATTAGGTGCTGGATTAACGGCTCCATCTTAGATGTACAGATGGGCTCCTCTATGCCTGCATTCTCCACCAGTTGTAGCGGTTCTGAAGTAATGACAGGGACACTAGAGCGGATCAAGGCGGGTTTTATTTCGAAAGGTACATTTCTTCTCCTTGTAGCCAGTATATACCGGCAAACGAATATATAGTCTTTATGTCCTTTTGTTGTTTCTCCCGCTCTCTAGGTCTTCGTCTCTCTCTCTCTCTCTCTCCTTGGTTCTCTCCCTCTCTTCTCTGCTCATCCCAGAAGCGAGCCGGTGACTACTCCAAACTCGTGGGCTCAAAAAGAAAAGACAGACGGAAACAGGGTGTCAGTGGTACAGCCTTGCTGTATTAGTGTTGGGGAAGGGGGTGAAGGAGCACCAACCAAAACCAGTGAGTCACTGCCAGGCACAAAGGGGGTGACGGTGTTGGGTTTGGGGGACGCGTTTTGACGAGTGCACAACAGGGCTGGCGTCTCTACCCCTCAGGCTTCTCCCGCCTCCCTGCCCAGCCCGCAAATCGCGCTCGTACCTGGCTTAGCCACGCTCCTTCAGGAACGTGGCTGGGTGAAGCGTGTCCTCGGTGGCCTCCTGGCTTTCCCGCCGTCTCTCGACTCTCCTCCGCTTCTCCTTGGCGTGGTGCGCCCTCCGTGCTCCTCCGGTCTTCCACTCGGGTTGATACTCCCTCCGTATTCCTCCGGTCCTTCGCTTGGCTTGATGTTTCCTCCGCAATCCTTCGTACTCTGCTCTCCACCTCTCCTCGATCCTCTCCGCTGGTGATGATACCCACCTTCTTCTGGGTCTCGTCGTCTCTTGTTGGCCCAAGGTGTGTGACGTCCGTTCAGGGGGTGGAGTCCTCGATGACTGGGTCCCAGTTAAAGAGACACGAGCTTCTTTTGGTGGTAGCTACGGGACTCGGGTCACTCCATTCATCCTGTCTTGGAAAAAGAAGAGGCGTGATGACATCCGAGGCTTCCCACCAGTCTTTTGTTTGACCCCTTCTTTCCCTGAGAACTCCCGCCCCGTGACAATTACGTAGTTAGTTACATGCAAATTAGAGGAGATATACAACATTTTGTTTTACCTGCTCCATCAGTGGGTTGCTGTTGTCAAGGCTTGTTGGGTCCAATCCGGGCACCGACACCGCAGCACTCGACATCCTTCGTGGGACAGCTCGAATCCAACTCCTGGTTGTCCTCGATGCCTCCTGGTCCTCGTGGCTGCAGAGTCAAGCTTCACCTCTTTGCACCTGAAACACCTGACATCGGTGGGCATTCGTCTATTGTGCCCCTGGTCACTGGCAAGTGACCCAGACTCTGTCCCCTCTGCTTTCAGGTTCTTCTGATCTTCGATCCAGGCTTGGACCACACCGGACACTCTTCTCCTTCCCGGCAGCAGCACTTTGCAGCAGATTGCCATTGAAATCAACGACGATTCCCGACACCATTTGACACCTATGCACCCGGCTTCCCTGGGTGAGGTAACTCTAGTACTACGGTGCTCCCGTGGGTGCTGGCCCTAGAACCCCCTAAGTCTAAAGGGCTTTGCTCAAGGTCCTCTCCTAAGTGTCCTTAACTTCTAAAATTCCAACCGCGACTTTCCTATAGAATAGTACAGGGCTCGCGGCACACTGCACACGTCCCCCGTGGGTCTCCTGTGTCACTACCTTGGGTGGTTCCTTGGGGTCCCAGCGATTCTACGTGCTCTAGGCACTGTGTCTAGTCAAGTTGTGGTTTCTTATACCACTTTCTTAATATATGGTTTGGTCCACCCCTAGGGCCCATTGTATATTGTGCTATTTACTGTTGTTTTAGAACTGTATTATTGTGTGCTCCACTGTTGGGTGTGTCTCATGCCTTCTGTTTGTATACATGTATTATTGTGTGCCTTGCTCTCTAACTTCATAAAGGTTAGTAGAAAGTGTTTAGAAATAAATACATATATTTTATATATGTACCTTATGTGGTTATCCTTTCATTTAGTGATTCAAGAGGTTATAATCTGGTAAACCAAGCTGCTTTACACTCCTTCAAGACTTAGCCTGAAGGCTGCTCTCCATAGCTACCACTAGGATAGCTTTCAATAAAGGTTGTCTTTAAACCTATCATCAATAAGGGTTGTTTGGACTGGTGCAAGGTGCCCACTATAACTAGTTGACAGCATATGCCAGGTCAACTTCTCACAGAAACATTAACAATACTCATAGCATGACATAAGAAAAGTAATACTTCTACCGGTGTAGCAAAAGCCCACAGCATGTATACTTTAAAGAATCAGTAACAATATGTTTTGCAGACAGCTGCACTGTTAAAACAGACTTAAAAACACACCACTGTGTTACTGAGCCATGAAGTGGGACGCCTTGCAAAGCGAGGCCAAGCAGTCAGAGCTGCCCTTCCTAAAACTGAAGAATAACGCTCGAGGCCTCTACTTGTCAGGGTTTAGTACTGACTACTCGCCGCAAGAGGGCATCAGAGACTTTCAGCAGAGCACATGATTCTTTGGCTACACGTTTGTAGTACCAGATCTGTGCCAAGAGAGGCGCTAAAGAAGAGTAGACTGAGCGCAACAGCTCCGAAACGTCATGTTAGAGGTTTGAATGCCGCGTTACGATTGGCTGTCGCTATGGAGACGAGAAGCGCAGGTGAGCCTCCCCCCATATTGTTTTGTTGCAAGTTTCAGGTTGTGGAGGGTTTTGGGGCGTTGTGGTTAGGTTTGGACGGGGAGTAACCTGCAGCTTGGCTGTGCGTGATATGGGAAAGCTGTGACGGGCAGGGTTCTTGTAGCAAGAGAAACAGATCAAGTTGCAGGATAGACAGAGTGCATATAACAACACTGACGGTGAGAATAGGACAGAAAGGTAGTAGGGTAGCCTGTGCATATTGCACGACAAACAATGTCCATATATTATTACACACGCGGTGTATAGCAGGGTAGACTGAATGCATATAGCACTACTGGAAAAGTGCATATATTAAGGACAATTTTGTGCATATAAAAGGGGGCAATGTGCACATGGAGTGACAGACTAACATGATGCATGTAACAGAATCATCTTGAAACGTGTATGTTGTAGTACAGATATTGTGCATTTATCAGATACGGTGTATAGAGTAGAACATGCGGCTTTTATAGTTCACTTGATTATGCATTTAACGAGGCATGCAGAATGCCTATATCGGGGCAGTCAGGGTGCATAGAATAGAGTAAAACAGTGCCTACAGCATTACAGATAATGCTTTTAAGCATGAATAACAGCAGGACATATAGACTTTACTAAATTCAGTGTTTGTGGAATGATAGACTATACATATAGCAAGACAAACACCGAACATAACAGCAAACAATATGTATTTATACAGAGCGGACGCACGGTGATATAATAATCGGGAGACATATAGTGAATATAGATAAAGAAATGGGGCATAGGCAAATGGTACATATATACAGGCTGACAGATTGGTACTTTCATTAGAAAAGGCTAAAAGTGACAGGGTGTATCTATAGTTCAGCACTCGCTGGCGCGGAGTGTATAAAGTAAAGTGGGGCATTACAAGGGGAGAAATACACTATATAGCAGGGCAGACAGGCTGCAATACAGTGGGGCTCTGTGACCGCTTCCCTTGCGTTGCAGCAAGGTGCGCAGCGACTGCCTCCTGAAAGTGCGGTAAATGATCCCTGCGTGGATTAAGACCCCTCCCCCTATGACCAAGGGACAGAGGCCAGCTCTGCGTGTGAGCAGCCTGCGCCAGGAAGCTGAGAGCAGAAGGCAGTGCAGCCAGGCAGCTGCCTAACCGAGGAGCAAGCGAGGCGGAGGGTCCCAGGGCACAACCAGGAAGAGGACAGCCGAGCACAGAGAGCCTGGCCCAAAGCAGCAAGAATACTCCCGGAGTGTCGAGGGTGCTCGCTGTGCTGAGAGCTACGGAGGCTACATCGGAACGTGGAAGGACACAGGGACTCGGTCTGAAAGAGGGACTCTGACGCACAACGGCGATCGGCAGGGGAGCCCGGTACCCACCATTGCTAGCCTCTCATGAGAACCCGTGCCGGGAGGGCGCACACTGTCCGGGGACAGAGCAACTCATTCTGGGGGGACAGTCTCCGGTTGAGACGGGTGCCTCATCTCGTGCTGTGACCCCCAATAGCGGGTGCAAAGGGAAGGATCCAGCACTGTAAGGTAAGCATTTATCACTTTTCTTTTCGGTGCGCCAGTGTGGCTAGCGCCTAGACAAAGGCGCCTCACAAGTTAAAGTAATGAAGACATACGTGTGTGAAGGTAAAGAAGGGAACTCTGCTTTGGATAGAACAGCCCACTGAGCCTCTCCAGTACAGGTGGGTGGGGTGGTAAAATTGTTTCCCGTAGGCTACAAAGTGATCTCCCCGGACAGACTAGTTGTTTTCTTCTTCTTGTAGTCCTTAGAAAACAATTGGTGATGGCACCTCGTACCTGGATACTTCGTCTAAGCCCAGGAAGCGTTTCTAACTCCCAACTTTATTTAGAGGTGCAACACATTACACCGAACTGTCACCTGTGGGTGGCTATTGTATAATATGAAAACAGTTAGCAGTGTTAACTGGTGGGGTGGGAAATGCAGCCACATCTAGTGCAGGTTTCACGTGAGAATCATAAAAAATAAACAAATATATATAAAAACATATTCAGATGAATGTAGCTAAACATCTCAATCAAATGTTTTTATTTAGTAACTCTCTCGCTGGTTTAATAATGGATGTGGCAAACGACAATCCAGACTTTTCAAAGTCCGTTTAAAGCTCTGGGGTCTCCACGTGCTCCTAGTACGCCGCGTTTGATTGGCTGAAATCTTGGCACAGCGCACTCCCTGGGTGCTTCCCTACGCCATACAGCCTGCCAAAGCCCCTCGCTCGCATTTTCAATAAACGGAGGCACTTAAAGCACAACAGTTTAATCACTACCGTCGCACCCCAGACCCAAATTCACATCTCACCCACAAGCAGAGCCAAAGGTTCCCGACACCAGCCCGGCGCGCTTTGCCACAGCCCCTCTTCGGCAATGGCCACCACTTGCACGGAGCCAGCCGTTCAGCACAACCTCGTCAAATAGGGCTCCCACTTGACCCTCCGCGTGGAGCCACTAGTATGCCAGGTATATATACGCATCTCCTGCAGGCACCACAAGAACAGGCTCCTCCCTGGTAGGCCTCCCGCTGAGTACACGGCGTGGGGGTGGGGGTGGAGGTGGGTGAATGGATCTGTTCACGGAAATAGGGAGGACGGAGAGCATCGCCTGCTGAGGAATTCTACTTCTGCCTTTCATAGCTGGCTGCAGAGAGTGGATTCGTGCCCAAGGAGATTTCCTTCACCTTAAAATAGAATATGAAAGCTCTACGTCAACAAACGATTCAAATTAACTTGTTTGTCCACAGTGGCAGGAAGGCCTGACAAGTGTTACGCTCGTTTGGGAGCCCAGTAGCCTGGAGGAACAGAGTAGAGGGGCCCAGGGAGCCTGATGAACAAAGAACACTATCCGAGGGGACTTCAGGCAACAGTTCAGGACAGAAGGCGCACAGGAGCCCCAGCCCAGACGCATACCTGCAAAGAGGGCGCCCTATTGAAAGTCTAGGAAAGCATTTTGCTTTTTGTGTGTGTTGGTGTACACATTGAAATCAAGGTTACATTCACCAAATAAGGTTCGGAGATGGTGAAGAATGACCTCTGAGGCACAGATTACCGAGTCGTAAAGGCCCATAGGATCTGCTGTATCTGGGGCCAAAGTACAGGTGCTTAGCACCCAACTGATGCGAGCCGGGAACATCTCAAGGGTTGAGCAGTTCCCGAGGATTACAGTACGGAAGACAAGGGGCCTTAGCAATTGTAATAACACATCATTGACATGGCTAAAGCTTGCTTTTTATGGCATGCCTCGTTAGCTGGGTGTTTTGTTGACTATACAGCAATAGAGGGACCACTCATTTCTCGTCACATCCTGTCCCGCCTACCCTCAGCCGCTCGTTCATTGCACCTCCGGCTCCACCCCTCCCTGCTTTATTTAATTTAATTTTTACCAGTTCATGGAAGTGCGGGTTTCATTGTCTCTCGTGCCCACTTTCCGCTCACTACTATCACATGCTCCTCCCTTTCAACCGCGTCACCGTTGCTGCCACACCCCTCCCTGTTTCCAATTGTATTTTTAGGTCTCGCCTGACCCAGCGCATGCGCTAGTCTGGCGAGACTTTTTGAGAGGGCTCCAAAAAGTGCTACCATGTTAGCCTAGAGCAGAGGTCTTCAAACTTTTGGATACCGAGACCCCCCTGTCAACATTTTGAGGCGTAAGGACCCCCTCCTGACAAAAATGTCTAAACCGGTTGACTAAATTGCGTGGGATGAAAATGTAAATGAGGTTATGTGATGCCGCGTATTTTGGGATAGCATTGCTTCATTATTTTGATATTTGTTACACAAAGTAACGCTGAGGAAAGATTTCACCCAATCAGTACCCATTTATAACCAAAATACAGCAATTATCATCAGAAAGATTTCAAGTCAACCTTTGTGAAGGGCCTTCCACTCTGCAGCAATACGTGCTGCCACATTAGAAGCTCACCTGGCCCTGACCGGAAGAAGCAGGGGTCCCTTAAAACCCTGGCGGTTTTGTGTAGAGTTAAGCCGTTTACCCATGCAGCTTTCCTCTCACCCCCTCCCTTCCATCCCTCTCTCCTCTCCTAACCCCGGATCTCTCTCTCACTTTGCATGTCATTTTCTTTCACCCCTTTTTACAACTTCTGAACTCTCCCCATTCAACCTCTCACTTCACCTTTAATCACCTCTTGCAATTCTGTCCTTTCACTGCCCTCATCTCTAACAGTCTCTCACATTTATCTCATGGCCTCTCTGGCCCTGTCACCTCCCGTGCCCCTCAGCACTTCTCATTCACCTCGTCTCTTCATTCAAATTTTTGTCTATTTGTATCTTACACCTCTCCAGTCCCCCCATTCCTCTTTCACATCTCCCCTTTGTTCTAACAGAAGCCCTCACCTTTGGATCACACTCACTTCTTGCGTGTCCACACTTCTCTTCGGCAATTCACATTTCTCCTCATCCCTGACCTCTTCAATCAAATTCTCTCACTCCCTTGCTGTCCTCTCTCATTTTGGGTGCGGATGCAAGTTCAGAATGGTATGAATGAATGTATGATTACTGATGGGCTTGTTTGAGTGAGTTGCATATTGAGTAGTGACGGGGACAGGTGAGTGAAGTGTCACATGAGTGCAGGATGAGTAGTGTACTCGTGTGACTGCAGGTTGAGGTATAGTGTGAGCAGGACAAGTGCATTTTGAGTGCAGAGTGATCACTGTGAGTGCAAGGTGAGCGGGTGAATGGTGCAAGTGCATGGTGATCAGTGTGAGTGCATTGTGATCACTGTGAGTGCAAGGTGAGCGTGACCATAAAGGGCGAGAATGAGGAATGAGTTGTCTGAATGCAGGGTGCATTCCCAGACCCATGAAGTAACTCAGCATGTTATTGACGGGGCGTAGACTTTAAGATCTAAGTTAAACTATTGCGGCATTAATCGGGGATCGAGGGTGAAGGAAATAAATAATGTGCTGATCCTGCAACAAACTTCCAGTCCTATGGTTAGGGTTACCAGCAGATCATTTTGATGGCCCTGTCGGTACAAAAAAAAGCAGTCACCTAAAGCGGTATTTTCAGCGCTTATCTGTGCATACTTCCCAGGGCCGGCTTTAGTGCTGGTGGTGCCCTGTGCGACAATGTTTGTTGGTGCCCCCCCAATGACCACCCCCACCACGGATTCTCTCACTAGCACCCTTTAACAGTGACCAAGTCTCCATAACCCCACACTCTCAGATGCATTGAATTAGTTATATAGTGCCACTCATACCAGTGTAGGGTGTCCGAGCACTTTGCATCACACACACATTACACAGAGACAATCATAAGTGTGTAAATCAGTGTATAGGAAATGTTACATAAGCCAAAGGACTAAAAGTATAGGAGTCACATGTCATCCATACTGGTAGGCAGTATAGTTCAAGAGTGCTTGGTGTGGAGAAGCACAAACTCAGAGTCGAAAAAGAAACAGCATAGTTTGGGAGTTTCCTTTAATAATAAGAATTGATTTCTAGTCAAATTAACCCTTTTTGCAACATTAATCAATGGTCTAATAAGGTATTCTTTGTAGTGTGCATGCTGTTCTAGGATGAAAGTTAATAGCTCACTATTCTATATCAGGACTTTAAGTTATAAATTGCAAGTAACAAAAGGATGTCTCTTTTGAAAGCAGTAACCTGCTGATCTCTTCACATCATACGCACTCTGTAATCTACTTGGTACACGTTCTTTGCAGCAGGCATATTAACCCTCTGCACTAACTTCACCAAAGACAAAACCTCAACTATACAAAACACTGATCTCTCTCCAGGAAGATAATTAATCATACAGTTATCTTGACATTTATGTGAGGCCTGGTAATTGCGGGGAAAGAAACGCTGCAGCAGGTGCTTCAAAAGCACAATAAACTTTCACACACAGCGCCCCCAGGAAGCCAACTTTGTATTCCTTTCCATGAAATGCATTCTCACACTATGGCAGCGAATGTAGAATCCAAATGTAAGGAATAGGCACAGTGGGGACCCAGGGGGTACTGGAACCAGCAAAAAAACCTAAGCCTCTGTAACCAGTTTACAAAGGCATGTTAAAATGCAAATGGTCTTTAAAGACCTGTGAAAAAACACGGGGGTGCCGGAGATAGGAATCCAGACACTGCCCAGCTGAGCACCCCAGCAGCTCAAGTTTCACTGCAGCAGCCGGGCTGAGACACAGGACGGGGGAAGTGTGGGGGGGGGCTGAAGCCCTTGGGCCGGGCAGAAGTGTGACTGGGAAGGCGCGACCCCCTTTGCATCACTCCACGGCCCCCCTGGGGGTCGCGCCCCACAGTTTGAAGACCCCTGGCCTAGAGCTACAGTGCATGGGCGCGGGGGCGCTTGACCGAGATTACTCTCATCTTCACGGCCGCTTTGATGTTTGATCGCGATCACTTTCGCGGCCCCACGGCCGCTTGGCATAGCCAATAGGTCTCGCTTTTGGGACCTTATAAGTATGCAACTGTTGCATGGCTAAACACTTATAAGGTCCCAAAGGCGAGACCTATTTGCTATGCCAATGCTTGTTTTAGTTTACTTTAGAGGGAAAAAAAAGATGAGTGCCCAGCAGGTGCTGAATGCTACTGAGCAACTCACGTCTTTTTCTTTTTGTACTTCAGCAGAGTTATTTTTGTAATTTTAAATTACTGTTTTCAACCCTGTTTGAACTGTAACTTAAACTTAAAAATAAAAAGCCAACAGGGCTGTTGCTGCACCAGGATGTGTGCGCATGCATTTCTATATCTCAGCATATTTTCACACATTGGTTGCCATCATGGAGTTATTTTTTGTTTGTGGAAACCTGTTCCAAGATGGCAGTGGGTGCATCATGTCGTGATCATGATCTAGTAGCGATGTATTTTTTCTTCTTTTTAAGAATGATTTAGCAAAGCAATAATAGCCTAGCACTGATATATAAAGTGAGACCTGTTGGTTCTTTTAGAATATTAATTTTAATGTTAGGATATTTTTGTTGTATATAACCCAGTGCTAATAAAGCAAACATTGCTTATGCTTTAGTCTCAAGAATTTATACCAGCATTAACCGGCGTCTGGATTATTTCAATTTGTTGATGGAACCCGAGCCGTGTCTTTGTTCCCTCCAGATTTGCTTGGGTCATGTGAGTCTGCTGGAGCGCACAGGTGCGTGGATGGGTTTTCTGCTGGAAAGTCAGTGTTACAGATTTTGTCTCAGTAGTTCTGAAAGTCAATGTGCCATATACATGTCACTGTGTATTTTGTGATAGTCTAAACTTATTAACAATATCTATTCATTTTAATATTTAACTTTGACCAAGCATAACAGAGCTGTTGTATTATTGTCAGAATCAAGTAACATTTTTGTAAGGCAGGTTGTGAGTTCTGGAATGACTCATTGAAAAAGCAAGCTCTCAAATAGTGAAATGGAAAAAGCAATTTGAGTATAAAGTAAGAAGATTAAATAACCAAAATACTTTAAATGTATATTAGTTACGTAAGTCAGTTTTTATCTGCTTTTATATGTGTTTTATTTGTGAACAATATTAAACTAGTAATAAAATACATACTGAATGCCAGATGAAAAGAATGAACCATGAGACTCATTGTAGAGAAGCAGAGAGGCATCTGATAAATACAGTAGAGGAACCAGAAAGACATTGGAGTCTGTGGTGTCCACTAGAGCATCTTACAGATGCCATGAAGAACCAGATCACAGTAGAGGACAGAGGGACCCCTGGGGACTTGAGTCGAGTGCTGCCCCCCCCCTTCCCATCTGACAGATTTCCTCTCCCTTCTCCTTGCTCCCTCCTTTCTCACCCCCTTTCCAGCTGCCCTTACTCCTCCTCTCGTTACTTGGCTCCTACCCTACTCTCCTTTCCTCATCCTTGTGTTTCCATTTCCTGGTTCACCTCGGACTCCTTCCTCGCGCCACCCTTTAGCTGCTGCGACTTCCCACTTCCTCTTGTTCCATTCCGAACGCTCCTTGCCCTTCATCCCCTTCCCCCATCGTCCTCTACATCCCCTTCTTTCTATGTGCCTACTTTCCCTCCCTCTCATGTCTCGTTTCAACTCCCCCCTTCTCCAGCCTCTCCCTCTCTCACCCACTTGATCCAACTCTGTCCCCTTCCTTAGTTCCACCTTCCTCCCTAGGTTCCTCTCCCTCTTAGCTCTCAAGCTGCTAAAGCTGCCTTAACTTACTTTCTGTTACCCACCCTTCTCATCTTTCCTTCCCAACCCTCCCCGCTTTCTTCTCAATGCCAACCTTCCCAATCTTCATCTCACAGTCCACCTTTCTCCCACTCCCTCACTCCCCCCCATCATCCATGCCTACATACTCTTATCTTCCTCCCATAGTCCATCTTTCTTTCTTTCACTCCCTCACCCCATACTCTTTTCTCTGGCTATGTCCTTATTTTTAGTTCTTCTTTTCAAAGCTTATCTTGTAAGATGTACATAGCATCGATTCTGTGGTTTGAAACTGCCACCGTATGTAGTATTTATCGATCTCTTACTAGAACAGGAAATACCCTCTGGCATTTTATGTATGCTGATGATATTATCCGTGCTGGGGCACCCATAAGACCATTCCCAGTCGAACAAAGACGTTCGACAGGGTTGACCCCTAGCGCCTCTGTTAATTTTCATTGGATATGAACGGGGGTCAAAAGTATGGAGCCTTGTGCCAATGACGTCTCCAATGTTGGAGATGTGAGGCTTCCGACTCTTGTCTGCTGAGATACTCTTGTGTCTAAAATCCCAGTAGGCCATCAGCCCCTATTAAGCAAATGTGGTGAACTTTGCTCCATCAAAAGTCTATCAGTTAATGGAACCAAAACGAAATTGATAATGTTCCGACCCCACAAGAGTGTAAAAAACTAAATTAAGATAAATGCCACACCCCCCAACGAGCATGTTCAGGATTTCACCCATTTAGGTATTGGTTTTGATTTAAAATGTGAAAAGCAAATAAGCAGATCGAGAACTATTGTATTACACCATTTACACAGATTTACTAAAGCTCTTGGGTTGTACTTGCATCACCAAATACAACGCAAAGGCTCAAGTAAGATTTACGACGCCACGCAAGGTGTGATTTGCGTCACCTTGCATGATTTTGTAAAGAAATGTAACACAACGCAGTAGCTTGTGCTGCGTTACATTTTTTAGTGGTATGGGTTCCATGGGTGGAGTAAGTGCGTTCCCTTGCATTCACCCATGGAATTTGACACAATCCCAGATTTATTGAAATCAGTAAACCTGGGATTGTGTTAAAATGGTACACCAGCCAGACCAAGGCATAACAAAGAGAAATATGTTTATTGCTCTTGCTACTAACTCTTCCTATGCATTCTGCATCATGCACAAAAGAGGCAATAGCCATTTAGGATTGTGTTTGTGCAGAAGGTATGCCTTTTTGCACAAAATTAATCCAGCCCGTAAAACAGGCATCTTTGCACCATGGTGCAAGGCTGTCTGCTTTGGAGCTAGGCCAGCTTGAGTGCACAGCGGAGGGAGAGAGGTGAAGATGATCATATTTTAGTAGATATGGTGCTGTTCTGCTCTCCCCTGTTCATGCAACGCAGACCAGCAACTTTGCTTGCTGCCCTGTGCTGCATGAACTTTTACTAAATATGCCCCTTGATTTATCCAGCACTTGAAGTCCATAGGACAAAGGCCAAAGCACCACACTATATGGCACTGAGCTATGGGGCTTCAGCTCTGCGCCTAATTTGTCGAGCAGCGAGGCAGTTTTATTAAAGCTTTTACTTAGACTACCGCTAAGTGTTGCAATCCCTCCCATTACGGTTGGATATGGGGCGATGGAGCTCATGTCAGTTGAAAAATGGAGACCTGTTCTGTATTGTGTTTGTTTGTGGGGTACACTAGAGTTAAATGATTTTTAGTCGGCCGTAAGGGAAGTCCTGACCCTCTATGGCAGCTATTCATTGGGCTAGTTCAGGCACACCCCTATGTTGCTTGATAACACGGGAGACCAAGGCCTAAGAAACTAAAAAATTGGTTTGATCATGCTTGCTCTAGTGCTCATACCGCCCTCCTGTTGGCACTGAAAGAAAGTGGAAAAGTAAGATTATAGAGGCAAGAAGGTCCTATAAAAAAGTAATAAAGGCAAGGAAAATCCAGTTAAGAAATATGGCATGGGATGAATTGTCAGAGGCAAGTGTTTTGAAAAATAGCACTCAATTCTGGAAGGTGATTAATAGTCCACTTTTTGATGAGTTGGAGAATACAAATAAAGACTGTCTTATCCCACCAGATAGATGGGTGGACCACTTTAGTGGTCTTTATTCTGAGATTCAACAACTTAATCCAGTAAATTACGGGGATATTAAACAGGCCTCAAAAATTCATTTTAAGGACGATGAAGTCCTGGAGGCCATTGTGTCAATGGCAAAAGGTAAAGCGCCAGGTCCGGATGGCGTCCCCGTGGACCTTTATAGGGCAGATCCAAGGTACTGGGCTAAGATTTTAACTTCTGTTTTTAACGCAGTATCAAAGGCGGGTGCTCCTACGTCATGGGGCAAAGCAGTTATAGTTCCATTATTTAAAAAAGGGTCAAGAGAAGATCCGGCTTGTTACCGGCCCATCTCTCTCTTGGATTCCGCCATGAAGATAATGGGTAAAGTAGTTCTCGTTCGATTAACAAATTGGTTGGAAGATAAACTCATAATTTCCGACTTACAATACGGGTTTAGACAAGGAAAGGGCACAGTGGGTCAATGCCTCAATTTACATCTCATCATTGGGAAATACACGGTCGCTAAGCAGGGGGACTTACACCTAGCATTTATGGATTTGTCCACTGCTTTCGATCTTGTAAATCGTCAAAAATTATGGGCCTTCCTAGTGGTATTGGGGCTTGATCCTGTGTTGATATCATTCCTGGCAGTTATTCACGAGGACACTACCGCAGTCGTCCGCCACAATGAAGACGGGAGTCTGTCAGAAGCATGGCAGGTAAAGCGAGGGGTAAGACAGGGGTGTATTCTTGCCCCCCTGCTTTTCTCGCTTTACATTAATAATCTGGGTGTGGCTCTAATTTCGACCACTAAGGATATTCCCAGAGCCGGCTCAAAATTGATTCCCGCATTATTGTATGCCGACGACACGGTTCTGCAGGCAAGAACCGCGAGAGGCCTACAAGCCCTTGTAAACGGATTTCATGATTTTATGGTCTCTTTAGACTTAACAATAAATTTAAAAAAATCACTCTCCATGTCAATTGGTTGTGGGAGGGCGAAAAAGGCTAAATTCTACTGTAATGAGCAGGAGCTCACAAAAGTGCAGACCTTCCCATATTTGGGGATTGTCTTTGATGACAGGAGATCTTGGGTCATGTAACGCGCCCAGAAAAAGAACATTCTTGCTAGGGCGACAGGAGCGCTGTTGGGCTTTGCAAAACGTTTGGGGTGTAAACCCCTACCCGCTCTTATGAAGATATATAGAGCTAAGTGTGTTCCCATGGCCCTATATGGTAGCGAGGTATGGGGTTACAAGGCTACGACTGAAATCCAAACAGTAGAAAATGCTTTTTTTCGGAAAATGTTGTCACTCCCCCCCCATCTGCTCCTATTTTTAATATACACGAAGACCTGGGGGCAGGTTATCTTATTGATCAAATTTCTGTGGCTCCATTATTAGGTTGGTTGAGAATTTGAGCACAGCAACCTCCGAATTTAAATCAACTTATTATTCAAGACTGTTTGTCTCTTGACAAAGCCATGTCTATCCCATGGTTTCGATATGTCAAATTCAATTTGGAGTCACTTGGCTGCCTCGAATTGTTTGACAAACCAAGTGCGTTGAGTAAAGCGGAGATAAAGGCCTTTAAGACTCAGTTCTTGAGTAGAGCGATGTTACTGAGGGAAGGAGGTGAATTGGGAAAGCCGGCAGTCAGGAGGTTTGTCACGCTAAGTATAGGTAGAGAGATCCAGCCATACCTGACCCACATAAACAAACCATTTCATCTGTTTTTGTTAATAAGGTTTAAGCATGGCATGCTTCCCTGGCTTTTGGCTTACCCGAAGGGTTTTTTTAAAGAGGGAACGCTGGGGCCTTGTCCTTGCGATAACACCTCAGAACAAAACACGTTGCACTTGGTATTTTTTTGTAAATTTTACTCTTTGCAGCGCAAGAAATTTATTTTTCCTATTTTTAAGAACTGTAATTTCGAGCAAGTGAGGCCCGCACTGGTTTATCTACAAATGCTTGGGTCACCACTGGTATGCTTCAGGGTAGCCAGCTACATTACAGGGGCCATTAGGTGTAGAAATAGGGCGCAGTCTTTTTAGTAATCTCCCCATATTTTATTAGGATTGTTTTTAATAGTTGGAGAATGTGGTCTGATGAAGCAGTAATGGTTTTATGGGATTTGTAAAAATTGTAGAATCATTTGGATGATATACTTTTTATTGTGATTATGCGCCAATCGTATTGTATTATTTATTATTCATGAAATGTTGTAAATTGTGTTTTAATTTGTATTGCGTTAGTGGTCCTATTTGACTTTTGTAACTGTAACTATTTGCACTATGAAACATTGTCCTGTGCTTTGATGGTTTTAACATTTTTAACCGAATGAAGCAATCTTTTGACTTTGACTTTGGCTTGATAACTTAGGTATGCCTGAACTCTGGACTTCTCCAGAATTGACTACCCCAGGGCATTTGCATGAGGTTAAACATCCCTATAAAACTGTCTTTTGGGGGTCATTAGCTGCAAACTCTTAAAATGGTAGACTAGCAAGGGAATTCCTGACTAGAAAATGGAGCCCAAAGCATGAAGATTTTCTTGAAGAAATTGGATCTACATTAGCTAATGTTCTGTACCTTAAATTGAGATTCAGGATTATATCCTTGAATAATCTCATATAGAGTTGGAAAACGTCTTATCCACATTCAAAATATTGTTATTTAAATTTGGACAAGTGTAAGGATGAAACCCATTTTTTGTTCTTTGGTCCAGCATGTGCTAGTCCCAGGATTAAGGGGTTGAAGCACATCCTGAGCATCAAGGGCATACAGAAGGCGAAGCACACGGTAGAGTTTTTCAAAAACGGATATTACAAGATCGGTAGCATTTGCCCTCTTTAATTTTTTGTTCGTTACCTGGAACTTCAGGAGACATTTAATACTATGGAGAAAAAAAATTATAAACTGGGGTTGGCAGGGTCTTACTGGATAGTATATATTTATTGAGAGATGTTGTTTTATAAAATGTTTAACTATCGTTTTAACAATTTCGTTTAATATACAAATTTTATTTGCAATTTTCAGCAAACACATAAGTCCACTCCCCCCAACTCCCGCTAACCACCTGTCGCCATCCATCCCACAGTTCTGCTGTAAACTCTACTGATTTGTCTGTACTGGCTGCTCCGATTCCGCTGTGCCTTGCAGTTCATAGTAATCCCAACATTTTCCGCACACCCGGGCATATTTCTTCAGACATCCTGTGCCCTGTAGATGTTCTACTCCAGTTTGGAGTGCGAGCCCATTGCCTTCTGCCAATCCGGTATGGTAGGAGGATGTGGGGAGATCATGTTTTGTACATTATCATGCTCGGGTAGGGCCAATGCAATAACCACCAACATCTGCTCACCTCTATTCCCTCCAATGTTTTCCCGGATCCTCAATGGGCCCACTTTGAGTGTGAGGTCAATTTGCCTTCCCAGAACTCGTACAAACGTTCTAGCAATATGCCCCCAGTATGGCACAATGCCAAGGCACTGCCAGACCATGTGAAATACGTCTGTATCAGGATGGGTGCATTGGAAGCATTTGTGCATGGAGAGGTGTCGGGCCTGCCAGAGGGCGTTCCACTCAGAGCAGCAGTACTCGGCTGCGGCCTCCCCAGTGCACAGCGTGCCTCTGTGCAGCAGGCAATCCTCCAGTCAGCTACTGGTCTCCGGTCTGAGGATCTCGTAAAATCTCTGCCTCCCATTTAGGGCCTCACACCTCACAGCCATTCACAGGAGACCAGGCGGGCCCATGCGAGGATTAACAGTGTCCGGCTATTTCTCCTGGGGTCCAGCCCTGCAGCACCGCAGCAGGCCCTAACGTCACTCCCAGGGATCCCCTATTCCAGGGGGCCACTCAGTCGCTACCTCCGGCCGCAGTACTCACAGGATCAGTAATAGAATTGACAGTCGGGTCTGAGGATCTCACCAGCGTAGGTAGCGGGCAGCTAACCAGAAACGATCATCTCCCTTAGAAGGGCTGAGTATGGCACAGGCACTGTCAGGCAGACAGCCCGCTTCTGTGCCGCAAGACAAACAGCGTCCTCGCCAGAGGTGGCTCCTTCATGTGGGCAGAAGAGCGCCGCCCCATTGCTTTCTCGCAGTGCGAGAAGCAGAAACATAATATGGTATTATAGATACCATATTGTTTTTCTGCTTTTTGCACTGCGAGAAAGCAGGAGGGTTTGGTTGGGTGCGGGCAGGTCTGATCTAGGGCAGGGGAGGAGTGGCTTGCCCACTGCTGAGGGCGCTGACTGTTTGTTCGGGCCTCTGGGGCTAACCAAATCAGTCATGTGCACTCTGCCTTTCCTCCATGTAGGCTGCATACAGCTTACATGGGGAAAAAGGTCTCCCCATAGACGCCTGGTTGGTCGGCATTCCGACAAATCGCAATGCTGCAGTGGCATAGTTGTGATTGGCTATGGGGAGGGGATGGAGGCTTCCTGTTCAGGAGAGAAGCAAAGACTATGCGGGATGGCGAAGGTAGGTTAACTTTCCTTTTTAATTAAACCTCACCCTGCATGACCCCCTCCCGCGAATCATACTGGCTGCGACTGGTCCTCGCCCACCAACAACCACAGGCCTGCCAAGAGCCACAACCACTGGTGGAGTCCTCCCGGGGACCAGGACAAAGGAACAGGCAGCAACGGGTCCAGCGGCCTCCACAGGCCGGGATCAAGCAGGTACCGCTCTGAGGTGTGACCGTACCCAGGAATCGCCCAAGCTCCTCACAAGAACAGCAGTTTGCAGTCCCCAAGCCCCCACAGCAGACAAGGCGCATTTTCGCGGCAGGAGTCCGCAGGATAATGTGGTTGGGAGATGGAGCTCCCTAGAGGCACGGTCCCGTCCGCCATCTTGCTGGCCATGCCACCTCCTCTTGTACGGTTACTTGTATATCTATGAGCCACAATGGCACTCCTGTGAGCTCCTGTTAATTGGGCCCATATTGGGGGTGTCTCCAGCTCAGAAGCAAAAATGCCTTTGTATTCGCTTGTCCCCACTATACCCTTGCAGATAAGCAAATACAGTGCCCAGCAACGAGAATGATATTTTTTCTAACCACCCTCCCAGTTTTGGGGGATAAGGGACTAAATAAAGTCATTTGCACAACACAGGCTCACACATTTTGTATAAGCAGAAACCTGGGACACTTAAGATTAAAAAAATCTATTTTTATCGCTGCCATGTAACCTAATTTCATGTGTCACACTGTTACCTGACCATGGCTTTTTTCTATCATTGTACATTACAAAACTTGATCAAAGCGACACCCCAGTGGTGGCGTCCCCTAGATGCACAGCCGGGTGTCCAATAATGGAGTAATCCAAATTAATAAAAAGTAAAACATTGATCAGTTCTCCAAATACATTCATTGAATCCTCACGGATGGTTGCTTATCAATAGCTGAATTCATCTCATTCAAATCTTGACAGGAATAAGACTTTAGTGAGTCAGATTAGCGATCCATTACAAAACTTGTCATTGCCCTCTTGCTAAAATGTGTATTGGCTTCCAGCTCCCATAATGCTTTGGGCTTCTAGCTGGAAGCCAGGCTTGTCAGAATATGCCACACGAGATGAGCCCACCTTGCAGATGCATGTCTTGAATTTGTGCATCAGGTTCTTCAGGGATTGAAAACATAATTGGAAGGAAGTGTTATGACTACTGCATGAAGTGCATCATTAGATAGACCCTGACATGGCAAGTGCACGTTTTGAGGCCTGTGTTAGTGTGTCACTTGTTTGTCTTCTGTTCGCAATAGTCTCAGAGTTCTATATGTTGCCATTGCAGCGACTGACCGAGATGTCTCAGATAGTGGTGATGTTTTATTTAGTGCTATTTTAGGAAAAAACATCTGCCTGAAGAGGTGTGAGCGAGAGTAACAGAAGAAAAACAACACCGTCTTTCTCTGTTCTGCTCACGCCCCCACAGCCATTTATTGTTGAACCTAGAGAACTACCTAGTCTTTGGCTTTATCCTGGCTGCATTATTTCTGTTGTGTGCCAGCTACTGCATTTTAGAAATGATGTTTCTTAACTGGTATTAATATATGCTCTCCTGTATGTCAACCCTTATGTACTGTGAGCAATATAGTGTTCACAACAAAAATCAGCATTTCCATCTGCATCCAAAGCAGGCCTGCCTGAGAGGCAACAGCAACAACAAGCATTGACAAAGACAAAGGGTCTTTCCTATGTAAGATCCATTGGCTTTGTCAATGTGTTTTTTAGCAATTTTGTACAGCAGCGCAGCTGCCGTGCCGCATGGTTGAAAGTAAAAAGAAAAGTGCAGTGACAAGGCCAGTGTTGGCCTTGTCTTAGCACTTTATTTTTTTACTTTTGGCCATACGACACAGCAGCCACACTGTTGTACAACATGGCTATAAAACATTGCCGAAGCCAGTAGATATTGCGTAGATGAGAACTGTTGGCTTTGTCGGTGTTTGTTTAGTAAATCGACTGCATTCGCTCACATACGCTGAGTTCTTTCTTGAACATTTTGTCTTTGGTAGAATCTGCGAGAGGTGTCAGATTCACCTTGAAGGACCTTGAAGCATGCGGCCTACCTGGTCCTTCCTTGGGCGTCATTAGGATCGTCATTTATGCTCGTCTTCCTCGTTGCAGAGTTTCAGTACTCTCTATGCTCGGGCATACTTTGTGTTGGGAAAAGCTCCCGCCGTGACCAGCCCAAACATTGAAATTACATTGAAGTTTTTTATTATGGCCAAAGCATTAAATAGCCGCAACATCCCTGTCAATGGGCTTCTCATATCCCTCTTTAGCAATGGAGAGCTCACATTTCCTTAAAGTTGTGGCATCCACCCTTTATCAAGGTTCAGTAGATAGGGTTGCCACAAAAAAATACTTATTCTGTAATCATTTTAAGTGCATAGGTTATTTTGGGAACAACTAATGTTTTAGCAAAAAGGAATGGTATCCAATTGTTTTTTTTTTTAATAAAGATAAGTAGTTTGTCCCTCCTTCACAAACGTCTTCTTAGGAACAGTTGGAATTCGTACTACTTTTTTTTCCCACCCTGACCAATGTTGATCAGCATTTTTAAAGAAATACCAAGTTTCGATTGAAAAAATCTACGCAGTGGCCTCACCGTGAGATTATATGGGATAACAGAATATCTTCACATGGGCGTTTCAGTGGCAAATAGAACATTAACATTATATTTTCAGCAAATCGAAAACAATGACTCCTTTCCTTGGGCGAATTTTACTTACAAGACTAGAGGATTGAGCCAATAGAAACTCAATTTTATCAGAAGTCCAATATGGCTTCCGGCCGGGCATCGGTACAGTCAAACAGTCCTATAATCTTTCTTGTAGGAAAGTATTTCTAGGCCAGTCAAGGTTCATTACAAATGGCTTTTATGGACCTCTTGTGTGCTTTTGACTACGTTAATCGTTCAAAATTATGGGATATGTTAGAAATCTTGGGTGTGGAAGAGGCCCTCCTCGTCCTATTGAAGAAATTACATGTGAATACTGTAGTCAGAATGAGATATTCCCTGCTGAGCTCCGAGCACGGCGTACGCCTCATTCCTGTTTTTATTATATATAAATGGTTTGGAATCCTTCCTTGCCCAGCATGCTGCCGATGTGTCTTTGGTTTGGAAACGCTCAATACCAAACCTGCTATAAGCAGAAGACCCAGTGCTTTAAGCCCGAATTGCAAATGCTCTACACATTTTATTAGATGCTTTTTATGTTTTTTATGAGTGATCTTTGCACTTTTAGGCAGCCTTCCCTTATCAGGAAGGCCGGTCCCCCAGCCTGCCAAAATGCCCTTGTGACAACTTGTCTCAGCAAAGTAGACTTCATCTTACATTATTTTGCACCTTGTATAGCACTGCACGGAAATGATTTTTAGTCGGAAACCTGCAGGCATCTACTCTAAGATGATATACGCAAGGTATGATAGTTAAACAACGTCTTGAGACACATGAAATACGATGTGCAGTCATACATTGTACATGCACATTTTTAGCAGTAAGGGAAAGGTTTGGTGCAATGATTAATATTTGCACGTTTTAATTCCTCTAGATGTTAATGAATTTTAAATAGGAGTTGACTTGATTAAAAAAGAATCCTGAGCAATTCGTATTGGATGAATTATTTTGTATGCACAGGTGGATTGTATTCTGACCTGAAATAGCGCGCTTTTAATGTAACTTTTATGTAATTTTTCAGAATAAAGTTGTTTTTGAGTTTGAGACCTCTTTTCTCTTGAGGTGTATATTGCACTTAGTATGGCGTTCCGGAGAATTATAAATTCGATCTCACCTTCCGGGGTATTGTGTATTGTCTGTTGTAGAGTCCTGTGTGAGGTAAGCGCTTGGCTGTCTGGCTGCTACATGACACCTTTAGGGTTCCATTGTATACTCGGTGTTTGAACCAAAGTGGTATAGGGTAACGCACACGTTGCATTGAATCGCGCCTATATCATTACATAGCTCCCTCGGTCTGTGTGCATGGGGGGGTCAGCGCTCCTTGCAGTGGTCGGGTTGTAAAGTGTAACCGCGCAGTATATGCCAGGAAGAACAAAAACGCGCAGACTAAACAATGTTATGAAAGGGTTGGCAATGCCGGGGAACCTGCTGGGCCAGTTATGAGCTCCTGGGAATAGTAAGGCGGCCTCTCCGCAGACTCGGCTAGGTTCCCTAACGCACACCAGATTGTTTGTTCGCTTTTAATGCGCAAGAATAAAGAAAACATAGAAAATAACTATCGGTTTGCATTCGCCTGACTAGAGTTTACACTATGGCCAAAAAAGGAGTGGAGATGTAACTAGCAGGTGTGGGCAGAGGATGGCGCAGAGTGGTTTTTAAAGCGGATAACAGTATAAATACTCCCCAGCACACCTGCTACACAAGTGACACAATTAACATTAACTTATAATAATGTCGAATGCCAGTTGTTAAAAATAAGATACTTTAAAATCGAACTGTACTAGAATGGTGAAACTGGTTGTAAAAAGCAGTTAAGGAGAAAATCGGAAGCCGTCTAACTTAGTTCCTCTTGCCCACCTCAACCTCTATGTGAGACTCAATCGAAAATGCGCATGCAGGCAAGGGCACTACTGAAACGTACTGCATGCTGCAGCGTTCTACAATGCGGAGTAAGAACCGTTCACGTACTGTACCAACAAGCAGGGCAAAGCCAATAGATCTCGCCTATGCGGGGCTTATTGCTTTGACGTTGTATTTTAGCAGGGTTGTACAGCAGCATGGCTAAACGTTAGGGAAATAATCGTTACATGAGGGAGGATGGGAGGAAACAACAACACGGGCAACGGCAGGGTGGAAGGGAATAGAGGTGGGGGAGCCTACAAACTAACTAGGGAGAGCCAAGCAAACGCAGAACCAGCCAAGAGTCTGGCTTGGATCTTAGAGCCCATGCACAAGCTAAGACCTATGTTTGCATTGTAATTCATACAACAAACATTATGTAAAATATGACAAAGTCTCTTCACAATTAAAAAACGTGTATTGACGTGTAGAAGCTTTGACATTAATACACCACATTACATATGGTCGCATTTAAATGCACTGGGATATTAAGTGATTTGCCTAGAATCACAGGATGTTGAGCTGGTCCAGAGACTCAAACCTAGTTCCCCAATTCCTCAAGTCAGCAGCTCTGGCCATAAGCCCACGTCTTGGGTAGGGAGAATGGCAGGCAGAACCCACATAAAATTCGGCTTGATATGGGCTTAAGGTTCCAACAAGATTGTGAACTGATCCAGAGTCAGGCTTCAGGCTCGAACCTGGCTCAAGCTTTCAGTGGCTCGCCCACCTCTAAGAGGGAAGAAGCCATACGGACAATGGGAGGGTTAAAAATGCGATATGACACAGCCTGCACTGGTTGAGTCATAGTGATTTTATTTCTTATGGTGTGTGCGGAGAGGCAACACAGACAGTGGGAGGGTGGGTTTAAATGAAGAAGAAGCAACACGGACAACGGGAGTGTGGTAAGTGGCAGTGAAGAAGGAACACTGACAACTGGACGGTGGGTGTGGAAGGGAAGAAGCAACCGTCTGATGTCCCTGCCCAAATTAATCCACAATACACCTTGAGAAATTTGTAAGGAGAGGGGACTCCTGTTGGTGCCATAATTTCTCACTACCTGGAAACTGAAATCTTCCGCCTTCATCACTTACATCAAATCTCATATTTACTCCAGACTCAGAATGCAATGCCATATATGGAGTTTAGAGGGTAAAATACGATATTTGTTGAATCTTTAGTGGTTCAAAAACAAGTTCAACACTGCATTTTACTAATAAACTACCTGCTTATCGTGAAATTGTGCTAAAATGTTCACCTCAAATGTGAGAAAACGGAGTGAACATTGCAGCTGATTGCCTTTTTTTTTTCCCAGTCATGTCATTCTGTTTCGAAGGCTGTTTAGGAATGGGGCGTGACTGGCAACAGCAAGACATAAAACAGAAAAAGACTACTTTTGGGCAGATGAACGGTCTCTCAATTCAGTCAAATGACCTTCCAGACACAAGCTGCTCAGTCAAACATAAGCGGTATTATGCTGGCAGTCAACTTTCAAACAAGGACTGATTAAAATTATGCTAGAAAATATAAAATGGTTTAAAAAAAAAAAAAGGGTATGACACTGCCTGTTCTGGTTGTGTCATAGTGCTTTTTATTTTTAAGCTGGGTGGATGGGGGAACACGGACGATAGGAGGGAACAAGCAAAATGGATAATGGGAGGGTAGGAGAAAAGAAGCAACTCATACAATGGGAGGGTAAAAAAAACAATATGTCGTAGCCAGCAAGGAACAAGTCGCAAAAGTACAGTAATAAGTTTTCTGTGTTTTGTTTGTGAGCTATGTATTGTTATGCGGTTCCTACAAATATAGCAGGACTGTGTATTAAACCAGCACGTACTTCAGAGTGTAGAGACTTAGTCCGCATATACCATCAGTAAGTGTTGGTGGGTTTCAGCTAGCTTACAGGACCACATTCAACCGCTAAACCAACCAAGGTAACATGTTATGGGCAACCTTGAACAAGGCACTCTGATTCTCTAGGAATCAGTGGAAACAAACCTAACACATTTGTTTGGTCACTCTTGCATGCCCAAGGTAACCCAAAGATACGACAATGCATTTTCAAACATTTATTGAAATGATCGTATGCTTGCAAAGAAAGCATGACCTGCAATTATTAGACATGTTAATGTAATCAGGGTTATTAGAATGATAAACAATATGAACAATTCAACCATGTTAATTGTTGCTAATGTTTGCTTACTCCTGCCTGTATCTAATGCTATACTAAAGAGAGCATACTGGGAGCACAATTGTGATAGCCCAACACCCATACCTTGGTCGTAGGTGTCAGGAAGACGGTCGTAGTGAACAGGTAATCTTCTTTAACAGGAAGGAGTTCTGAGTCAACAGGGCTGTATCCCCATCACAGTTTACTGCAGTTCCTTCATATCCCCAGCATAGAAATGGTCCCCTCAAAGAGCTCAGCACGGAAGCTGTTTATATAATAAAGTACTGTTCTTATCAACTGTTGCATAGCAGCTCATTTGGTTTCATCTAGCTAAAATGAATGTTCTCCTAACGAGCACAGAAAGAACGGAAAACAGTGGTATCATGTTCTTCATGTACAACCCTGGAACTAACTGTTGAGCCTACAGGGCATCAGTGCCTATCAGAGATGCACATACAGCACATTCATGCATTAGCTGAAAGTGTGGCAAAAGGCCCCACGAGAAAGAGATGTCAAATTAAGGAGTTGATTCTAAAATGGAGACTACACGTGCACTGTGCAACTATATATATGTGTGTGTGTATTTATATTTGTGAATCCATTGGAAGCCTATAATTCTAGAGGAAAGTGTACAATGTCTTCATGACAAGCTGTTTAAATAAGTATTGCCAATCGCAAAAGCTGTTTGATAGATTCAGAACTCCAATGACAAATAATGCACTCAATCTAAATATTATTCCCTGTTTCAACCTATCCCCAGTATATACCACCTTTCCTGACTAATCAGAACTAAGCAATCAGTACTTGTTTCATGCTACAGAGAGGCAGAAACGAAAGAACAGGAAGTGACATCTGCACACGCTGGCCAATTGCGAGACAACATATAAGATTGTCAATGAAGCCAAAGAATGGTTAGCAGTGGGTGGGCTCCAAGCATTATTTAATAAACAAAATATCTCACAAGCAACCGAGCATGTGCACTGTCTCAGGCGATACCTCAAAAAACACAAGAGTGGGTCACTGAACACCACTAATTGTATATTGATTCGCTTATTGTAGGAAGGATTTAGGTGAGATAAACTACGGTTATTCCCAAGTTATATAAAATGGTAAAATACCAGCACCGTGGATGCAAATAGCTATCAAGTAATCCACCAGTGCAGAATTGTCCAGTTCTCTCTCAGCTAATCTGACTCCACCCCATTCTAATACAAAAGAAACTTATTTTGACATCACAATGGAAACACTACTGCTGACCTCACATTCCAAAATGTCCTCCATCCTAAGGATTTTAAATTTCCAAAACCTATCTGGACTTTAATATCCCAGAACTCCTCCTGTTCTCAAGACCCCAAAACTACTTAAGACCCAATAGGTCTGAGATTCATTTGGACCTTCCTGCCTCAAATGTTCTTCTGATTTGCTCCAGAACTCTAGAATTGCTTTCCTCCATTTTTTTTTTTTTAGATTTAGCTAAAGGAACCCTCAGCCCTCTGATGATAACGTCCTTTTTTGTGAATATAATAAGTTTTATACATCTTTTTTGAGTTTTCTACAATGTCAACCATGCTAAGTTGGCATCAGAGCACTGTACGATAGGAAATGTAAAAGATAACAATAACAGTGATAGACCAATACACAGGCATTAAAAAGAAAGTGTTTGGCATGTACAGGACAATAAACAGGACAACTTAGAAAACAAGCATTAACAAAGCCAATTTGTTTGCCGTGGGCTGTCTACCATGTAGCTTTGTCAGTGCGTGTTTTGCTATGAATATTGTAAAATGTTGTTGTTGGATGAGCTGCCTAGCCGACTGTGAGAAGTTGGCCTGGTGTATGCTGTCCACTAGTTGTAGTGGGCACCTTGCACCAGTCCAAACGACCCTTATTGAGGATTAGGTTAAAGACAACCTTTATTGAAAGCTATCCTAGTGGTAACTATGGAGAGCAGGAATGTAAAGCAGCTTGTTTTACCAGTATATAACCTTCTGAATGACTAAATGAAAGGAGAACCACACACGGAATATATAAAATATATGTATTTATTACTGAACACTCTCTACTAACCTCTTTATGAGATTAGAGGACAAAGCACACAATATTAAATCACTAGAGCGACAATAAATAGAACAATACACAGTGGGCTCCAGGGGGAGACCAAACCATATACTAAGAGTGGTATAACAACCCCGACTTGACTAGACACAGTGCCTAGTGCACGTAGAATCGCTGGGACCCCAAGGAACCACTCAAGGTAGTGACACAGGGGACCCACGGAGGACGGGTGCAGTGTGTGAACATAGGCGCAAGCTTCATACAACTCTATGGAAAAGTTGCGGTTGGAAAATTAAAGATTAAGGACACTTCGGAGAGGACTTCAAGTAAACCCTTTGGAACATGAGAGTACCGAGGTACCCGTGTTACCTATCCCAAAGGAGCTGGGTGCATAGGGGTCAAGTGGTGTCGGAAACGTTTGTTGATTTCAATGGTGTGATGCAAAGAAGTGCTGCTGCTGGGAAGATGAAAAGTGTCCGGTGTGATCCAAGCCTGGATCGAAGCTGAGAAGAACCTGAAAGCAGAGGAGACAGAGTCTGGGTCACTTCACACGTGGAGTGTAGGCCGGAAATCTTCAGTGGAAATACTGCTCAGGTCAGGACTACAAGTAGCCCAAAGCACAGCCTCAGGGGTCGCCAAAAAGCATATGCTGCTGCAAATGTACGTGGTGCCCAGGGGTTCGGGTTGCACGGTCCCCTCGATGGATACGGGCCTCAGAATTGCTGAGAGCACAGATCAACCTCCGAGACCTCGGGAACCCACCTCCTGTGTTGCAGAAATCTTTGGAGTCCTCAGGAGCTCGGGAGATGCAAACCGGTCAGATGCGTTTCTGGTGCCTGCCTTGCAGGGGAGTAACTCCTTTACTCCAAGGGAGATTCTTCATTCATCCAGCATAGTGCAAGTTGTCGTCGAAGTACTTGATTTCTGTAGCAGAGTTTAGTCCAGGTAAAATCTAAAGTCTTGTAGTCAGAGTTCCTACTTTATACCCAAGGAAGGGGTGGGACAAACTCTGGTGACCTACCTATGGAAAGGTCAGGACAGAGGGGTGGCTACACCCATGTCCTTTGTCCAGTTACGCCCCTGAGCAGGAGCAAATGGCTCCTGCAACCGGTTTGAGCTGGACTATGCACAGGGACCACAAATGTGCCCCCAGTGCAGACATCAAATCACTCTCAGAATGCACCCACCCAGCCCCAATACACTAAAGCCTGTCTGGGAGGAGGTCACACTTCCCTGTGACAGGAAACCTATTGTCAAGCCTTCCACTGCTCGAGCTTGGCTCAGCAGCAGGAGGACAGGCTCGTGTCTGTGGCTGGAAGCATCCATTTTGTGATGCCAGGGTCGAAAAAGCTGGTACCGGGTGTACCGGTGTTGTCATATTTCTCCCTCTAGGAGGGTGGAATCATACTTCCGCCGCCAGTTACTGGCAGGGAGGTATAATTCCTAGGTGTTTGACACCAAACACAACATGTTTCCATGCAGCCGTTTTAAAGTTAGCATTTACCGTGAGGTTATAATGCACTTAAGTTTATATGGTTGGCTGCATCACAAACCACCCCGGAATATAAGTTCCGATGGCTGCAGAGGGGCTCTGCTCATGCAAGTGCACCCTCTCACATAAAACCCAGCACCCTGCCTTCAGGATTGATGAGGCCTGCTATAGTGGTGACTGATAGGTATACATGTGCAGTGATATGGAGTAGATATAGTGAACCTATATCTAAGTAAGGGTTGCATGCACCACCTTACACAGGATGCTGTAGCAGACCTGTGGTGTCATTTTGAATGGTCTCCCATGGGTGGCATAATACATGCTGCAGCCCCTGAGAGGCCTCTGGGGTACCTATGCCCTGGGTACATAGTATGCCATATACTAGGGACTGATAAGGGTACCCCAGAATCCAATCTGGAGTGCACCTAAAGTACATGCAATCAATATTAGGGAGAAAGCAGATCAACTGGGGTCCGTATTAGCAGGATCCCAGTCGGACTAGTCAAAAACCAGCAAAACACCAGGAAAAAGTGGGGGTAACCATGCAGTCAGATTCTGCCTTCCTACACCGACACCCTTGGCTGGCACCTGTATAAAGAAAATACATAGTCTAAAGGTAAAAGTTTTTTGGTCTCAAAAAGCACACAGTTTCATCTATGTCCCTGGCGCTGAAGGAACTACTTTTGTTTGTGGGTGATGCTTTATTAGGGGTGCTTCCCTCCACGCCCTCTGTGCCCATTTGTTTCTCTCCTAGACAATGTCTCTCCCTGGTGTGCCTCTGCACTCCACGTTGCTCACTTTCATCCGTGTTCTCTTCCGCTTTTTGCTTCTCCTCCACTTGCTGTGTTGCTTCACCCCCATCCCCTCAAACAGTTTCAGACATTATTTAGTTTCTCACACTTATACACTACATTTTAAAATAGTGCATTTGTGCTACTTTTTTTCAACTTACCGATCCGTCTTGGATCAGTAAATTTTAAAAAGTGTCCTTTTGTAGACGTGGATGTGTGTTGAATATGTGTGCGCGCGCACCTTCAAAATGATGCCGCTGCCTTTCCTTCATATCTTCCTTTTTTAGGTCTCGCTGAGTCAGAGGGCATGCGCTTCTCGGAGAGACTTTAGTAGGTGAGTTTTCAAAGTGCTGCTGGCTGGCGACAAGCTTGCGTTCACGCGAGCGTGCATGCGCGAACCGCCAGCCTTCAGCACCATCTGTCTTTCCTCTCCCTTGCTCCCTTGCTCCCTGCCTCCGCCCCTCCCCACCGCGTCTCGAGTTAATTCTCGCTTACAAGCGCTTTCACTTTTACCGTCTTGTATATCGCGCTGCCTTTCTGTACCTCTCTATGCCCCCTGTATCCCTCGTTACACTCTGTTCCCACGTCTACCCGTATGCCTACTTGTGTGTATCTATGGACCCCTGCTGGCTTCTCTGCACCGTTATCGACACCCTGTATATCACGGCCTTTCCTGACTGTGCCTACTCTCCACTCTGTGCTCACACACTACCACTTCCTCCTATGTGTCACCAACTCTGCCCTCACTGTTCCACCCAGGACGGCAGTCTCCTCAGGGTTCCCTCCACATGTTATCAGGCAGACATGAGTCTTTCTCCTTTAAAATATTGTCTGTTAAACATGTTATTTTGGTACTGTAAGTGCGCTCGTGTCCCCCAATTGCACACCCGAAATAGTACATAGCAACTGCTGAAAGGTACAAGATGTATCCGATAACAAAATCACTACTTCTTGTAGTAGTAGTGTAGAAATTGAAACTTGGATGTTAGAGAGCCTGAGAATAAATGCAGATATATGTTTATTTATTTTTGTAGGTCTTGCTCAATTGCTTAGCCACTGCAGACCATATTGTTGCAAATTCTTTAAAATATACGTGGAGTAGGCTTTAGCTCCACCCACAGAAATATTACTCTTTGAGCTCATGCTATTGGCTGTCTGATGTATTATTTCACCTTCTATAACGTGCTTTCACTGGAATGCATGAGAGACTATTTGGTCTAAAAAGCTTCTGTGATGGAGGACCTGGCATAATATAGTATGGTGTTATTTTTCTTTTGATTCTTTGTTAAGAATGCTGGATATCCTTCTGCCATCAAGCCAGAACTAATTATTTCTTACTTTCACTTAAATAGGGAAACACCAAAACCCCTCTTATTATTTTTTATTCTGTGTCCCCCACCTCCTTTATTTCTGCTTCAGCTACCTCCTCTCTGCTTCTCTTCAATCCCTTTTGAAAAAGGAAAACCAATTCATACGCACCTTCCTTTTATTGCTGTTTTTAGGCATGACTTCTGAGACCGCTTTATCCGTCTCACCAGACTATTGTTTATAAAAACAAGCATTGGCATAGCCAATAGGTCTCGCCTATTGGCAATAATATAAAACATAACACAAAACGTATAAGATCCCGAAGGCGAGACCTATTGGCTATGCCAATGTTTGTTTTTATTAGCCGTGCTGCACAGCAGCTGTAATACTGTACCGCATAGGTAAAACCATTACCAAAGATTTTAAGTTTTGTAGCTGAGACATATTGGCTTTGCCAATGCTTGTTTCATTTAGAACAGTATTGTTCTTTATGGCTTGAGAAACGCCCGAAAGGTACAAAGTTTGCAAGATGTATCACGAAGCAAAGTTATATGAACTTTGATGACATTTGGGCTGATGCAGTTCACACATTTTCCCGCCGGAAGCAACACTGTAGAGTTCCAAGGTTTAAACTTGATCTTTCTTTTTACTTCATGTTTGTTTGGAAAATGGCTGAAGAACAGTCGTTATAGTTATAAAATGTTTCCTGGAAAAGTTGTCAGTATTGTACTTCTGTTAGCACATTCAGTTCGTTAAAATCCTTTTCTATTATAACATCCACCAATTTGCAACATAATGTCTGCCCCACAGAAGACATTTTAGCAGGAACTTGTAAAAGCGTGTGAACTGTCTGCACGGGATCTGCGACAGAGAACTGCATTACAGCGTCCTCTGCCCGCATGACGTCACCTCTTGGCAGGCACCTACGGCTAATATTCTCCTTTCTGAAAGCTTTGTTTTTTTAGTCCGTACATATCCAAAAGCAAAAACATCTGCATTTTCATATTGTAGATTCCGGCTTGTGTGATATCATGGGAGTTATTTTCAGAGAATTACGTTTTCAACTTCTAGTGAGTATTTTTAAAACACTCTATGCTCAACATGGGCCCCAAACCAGCCCTGGCAAAAGTGTTGAAACCAGCCCTGTGGTGAGCAGGGGCGCAACTGGACCCAAACTTTGTGAGGGGAGCTAACTGGTCAACCAAAGGAGGCGGCGCTCACACTTCAAGCAAAAAGAGAGAGCTATCTTTAGAGTCAATGAAAAATAGAGTGGTACGTTGTGCATTTTAAACATATTGGACAAAAAGGGATACGATTACAACAACCTTTTTTAGTGGATATTACATTTATAGGCTTCTGACAGATCTTTAAAAAAAAGTGAATAAGTGATTTGACAATAATACAAATAGCTTCAACAGTTTTCAATGCAAAGCACTTTAGAATCTTTAAAATTTAGTGCAAGATGAGTACCTTTTTTCGCAAGTCTCTGAAAATGCCTTCCGTAAAATGACAATGAGTTTATGAAATATTTTGTATTCAATCTTGAGAAAGACGCTTCTGCTTAATTGTTGACCAACGGGTAATGTTCAGTCTGTTCATCAGGATGTTTTAACTTTTGCTTATTTGAGACTGACCACATGTACGTTTATCTTACAGTGCACTCAGAGAAACGTGTCAGAGGCATTTATTTTAGATGACTGAGGAAGGCCCCTGTTTAAACATAAATTATATGTGCAGGCTTCTCATAGCAATGCTATCTCTCAGTCTAGTAGGCCAGGCATCAGACACCTGACCTATCTCTCAGATGACAATGTTCCATCACCAAAGAACAAAAGTCACAACCTATTCTTTCTACGTGGTTTCTTCTAAAATTACTACTAGTCCTACTTTAGTGCCTGAGGTCACCAACTACATATTGAAAACCTGCACATGCACAACTCTAGTTGAGCTGTTACTTGTGGAATAATGGTAGCATTAACAACACAAGCTTTCCGGTGGCACAGAATAAAAGGAAGGTATTTCTTCAAGATCCTCGTTTGGAGGTAGCAAGACGACACCACTGCAACAGCAAGAGGATCCCGGTGGAAATGCCATAACAGTAATGTTTTCTGATGTCATACAATACAGCCACAGGGGCAGTGTCGGTGCCTAAACATGTCCTTAATCTCATCCATCTAGCATCTAGTAAGCAGTGCTCTTCAAGATGTTTAGAAATCCAGTAACCTAGAACTTCTCACCAATTTTAGTGACTGCTGGCAAAAGAAAGAGGAGCCTGTAGTTATCTTTTGCCCTTTGATTTGGGAAAAAAGGGGGTGGTGATGGACAGAGTTTCTGAATGATGCAGAATACTCTTACCAAGTCAAGAGATCATGGCAAGTGATCAAGCCGGGCCGACGAAGGCTGTGATGCCAGAAACCGGTCCCCGGAAGCTTGTTTCCTTCCCAGTACAAGAATTGGCTTGGTAGTTTGGTTTGCCCTGTTCCCATCATGCACTGGGACAGGTATAGACTAATTTGCATGTAGCCAGGTTCTAAGCTGGGATGGTGCAGTGAGCTAAAAAAAGGTGATGGATTAAAACCATGATCTCTTGACTTGGTAAGAGTATTCTGCATCATTCAGAAACTCTGTCCATCACCACCCCCTTTTTCCCAAATCGATCTTTTGCCCTTTGGTCTGAGTCCTCTTCAAAAAGAGTTTGACAACCCCTTTTTTTCCATCCATTAGTGACAGTTTCGGACTAAAAGAGGTATTACAGATAACGGTAAAATCTGATGTAACAATCTCAGGTCCTAATTGGACAAACATCATCTAGACTTTTAGAGTCTATTAAGTTGCAGCAGTTTTGAAAAACTGTCAAACTAGGTGAACTTGGTGTTCCCAAGCTGAGCCTAATATATTGTAAGCTATGTACCTATATGTCTTGTTTCATGATATCATCACAATAAAAGCACAGATACAGATTTTGAGTTTAAGGCTATGGTTACCAATTATGTAGAATTCAGATGCTAATTAGTGCTGCTGATAATTGTTGCTACCCTGGTGTGGAGTATAGAATGGATAATATAGTCAACTTCTCCTCAGTTCCCAATCTCCTAATGAAGCCTAACACGTGGGATCAGCATTTACCACATCAATTACTGCACGTTTTGCATTTATGTCTTACCTTTTCATCCCCATAGAGTTTCTCAGGTCTTCTCTGGTGAAATGTTTCGAGAGAAAATTGCAGAAAGTGGTAATTGGTACACAACTCAGATTACAGATCTGTGTGCAGACATCCATTTCTATACAAATCCTAATATAAAACATAACTTTGAATCAGAGTCTAAGTAAAGTCTGTGAGTTTATAGTCCGTAGGGACAGGTTATGTCAAAAGAGATTTGCTTACCTCTGTATTCCCATTATTATGGCTTCACAGTGCTGTATGGCTTGAGTACGTTGTATTGTAACTGTATGTTCGAGGCATATGAGCTGTAGATCACACACTGTGCATAGATCGCCATCTGGTGTTGGGCCCGGATGTTTGCACTTTGTTGTTGTCCTGGAAAGTCTTTGGAAGTCATGGGATAGGTGGCTCCTACTTTGGACAATAGTGCGCATGGGCATCGACTCCATCGTCTGATTGTTTTTTTCAGCCATCGGGCTTGGATGTGTTCATCACGCTCCAGTTCGGTGTTGTCACCGATCATCTTTTCGACGCTAAATCCTCACCCATACTTCAGTATTGTTTCGATTGCGTTCCCCTTCAACGCGCATATTGGCAGACCTTCAAATCTTCGATTCCGGTCGTCGACGCAGGCCTTCGGGCCTACCTGCACCATTGGGCCTTCGGCTCATGGAAAGTACTCCCTTTAAAAAGTGTCATAAATGTGGATCCAAGTTTCCACACGCAGATCTTCATGAGGTGTGTAACCTCTGCCTTTCACCCGAGCACGAGGCCAAAGACTGTCAAGCTTGTGCCTCTTTCCGCTCCAAGAAGACGATACGGGACCGTCAAGCTCGAAGAACAATGGCTCGATCATCGACATCCATTCCTGACGACATCTTCCAGGAAGGCATCAATGTACCGGAGCAGGATCAAATCCAACACAGCGCCATCAGCTCCTCCGAAGCCGACGACTCCGACGTCAAGGACATCACACCGGGGCACCCCTCCCCACCCCCCTTCCCAAAAAGGCTTCGGTCATACCTTCACCTTCGGGCCTAGGTGCACATCGGGACAAAACTTCTCACGCCACGCCTTTGGGCTCGGCAAAGAAGCCAATACAAAAGCCTTCAGGTCACTTGGGATCGAGCCAGCCTGCCATCGGTGTCGAAACTCCATCCCTGGCACGAACAAGAAACCAATGCCTTCATCCGCGCCAACGCCTACCTCTGCATCGACATCTTTGGTGCCAAAACCCACTGGCACAGATGCCCCTGCTCCGAAAAAATCCTCGGAACTGAGCAAACACCCGGCTCCAAAAACGTCGGGCTCTCAGCCTTCGGAGCACAGGCCTACGGATCCGAAAAGCCCACCGGAAATGTAAAAACAGTCGGTACCAAAACCACTATTGGGATCGAAGAAAATTCCTGATTCCAGGCCTAAAGAGAGCAGAATGACTCCAAAATCCCTGACACACACACACAATCGGACCCCAAAAAGTCGGCGCCGAAAGAACACACATCAGTGGAGGAGCTTTTTCGACCAGATCCGATCCAAAAAACACTTTAAAAAGAAATTAAAACAGGTCAACTCATACTTAGCCCTTCAAAAAAACAGAAAATGGACAAGCCTGTACCAGCTCCACTTCCCTTGAAAAAGAGAGACATTGCTACTTCTCCCTTAAGGATTCCTTCTCATCCTCCCCTCCACACCACTCTCCTATTCCATATTCACCGCCCTCACCATCTTCTCCACCTCCACATGATGATGACACCTCTGACGACATGGGGGATGATCACCCTTTAGGGGAACCCAGTCCTCCTGGGGCCCCAAAAGATCCATGGGAGGATTATGACACACCAGATGTCCCAGACATACCTCAGGACGACATCTACCCAACTAGGCCAATTCCTCCTGAGGACACTATAGGGTTCACTCAACTTATACACAGGGCAGCAGAATACCATGGGGTAAACCTACATACAGACCCTATAGAGGAAGATTTCCTCATGGACACTTTCGAACCATCCCAAAGGTCCAGTGCCATTCTCCCCATGTTAAAAGGGGTAATCAAACGCGCTCCTGAAGTGTTTAAGGATCCTGTAAGGGCCAGAGTCATTAACCCCAGGGTGGAAAAAAAGTACAAAGCTGCCCCATCAGACCCTGTTTATAGATTCCTTAGTGGTCTCCAACGCCAGGAAAAGGGCCAATTCGCAAACCACAGGAGATGCCCCACCTCCTGATAAAGAATCAAAACTGCTGGACGCGTCGGGTAAAAGAACAGCGTCCCAAGCAGCTAACATGTGGAGGATTGCCAACGCACAGGCTTTGCTGGCACAATATGACCCTATTGCAACACCTGCCAGATCAATACAAGACACGAGCTAATGATCTCATCCAGGAAGGCAAGGTCATAACAAATACCTCCATTCGTTGTGCTCTCGATGCTGCAGACACAGCATCCCGGGCTATTAACACCAGCGTCCTTTTACCCAGACATGCATGGCTACGCATTTCCGGCTTCAAGCCGGAGGTCCAAACCACTATAATAAACCAACCATTTGATCAAGAACACCTTTTTGGACCCAATGTAGGTTCATCTTTAGAACACTGCCAAATCAATGGGAGCCTTGCAATCGCAAGCTCCCAGAAGTTCTTTTCGTCGCTCCTCTTACAGAGGCGCCTCTAGAGGTTTTTCCACCGAAAACCCCTCCACTTTGTACAAGAGTCCAACACAGACCTCATCTACAAGAGGCTATTACAGAGGAAGCTACAGGGGCAATAACAATAAGAGTAGAGGCAAAACTACCAACACTCATACTGCCTCCACCCCTAAACAATGACTTCCCTCCACTCCCCCGGACCACTCTACTCCGGTCGGGGGAAGATTGCTACAGTTCCTACCTGTCTGGAACAACATTACCATAGACAGGTGGGTGAGACAAATCATCCAATCCGGTAATTGCCTGGAGCTCACTTCCACTCCCCCACACATTCCACCCAGACAGCGTCCAATGTCGGCAGAACACTTAACGTTTCTAAAACAGGAGGTACTTTCCCTCCTACAAAAACATGCCATAGAACCAGTTCCCCTTCATCACCAAAACACAGGGGTGTACTCTCTGTATTTCCTCATTCCAAAGAAGGACGAAACCCTGAGACCCATCTTGGACGTCAGACCATTAAACCTCTACATACAATCTGACCATTTCCATATGGTCACTCTTCAACATGTCCTCCCGTTACTCAAACAGGGCGACTTCCTTGCCACATTAGATCTCAAGGACGCCTACTTCCACATTCCCATTCACCCTGCTCACAGAAAAAACTTTGGTTTGTGGTAGATGGCCAGCATTACCAGTTCAAGGTCCTCCCGTTCGAAGTCATCACAGCACCCAGGGTCTTCACAAAATGTCTGGCAGTGGTGGCAGCCCACTTAAGAAGACAACCGATTCACGTCTTCCCATATTTAGATAAAAGCCAAGTCACATATCCAGTGTGTAAATCACACACATGCCACAATACAACTACTTCACAACTTGGGATTTACCATAACCCTCCCAAAATCTCACCTCCAACCATCACGCATCCAACAATATCTAGGTGCCGCAATAGATACCTCAAAAAGCCTTGCATATCCCAGTCCAGCCAGGATAGCAAGCATGCAAGCTCTTATAGCAAGATTTCAACCGCAACACTCACTTCCTACTCGAGTGTTCATGCAACTAATAGAGATGATGGCCTCTTGCATATTCATAGTACCTCATGCAAGACTCCAGATGCACCCTTTACAGGAATGCTTAGCACATCAGTGGAACCAAGCTTAAGGTCAGCTGACAGATCTGGTGTTGGTGGACGGCCGCACACATCACTCTCTGCAGTGGTGGAACACCCAAAACCTTTTCAAAGGGCGACCGTTCATAGAACCGGTTCCACAGACTGTGCTAACAGTAGACTCATCGCTCACCGACTAGGGAACTCCTCTACTTCATCACACCATACAGGGCACATGGACACCTCAGCAAAGGCTACTCCACATCAACCACTTGGAGTTGCTAGCAATCTTTCTGGCACTAAAATCATTCCAGAAACACATAATAGGCAAAGCTGTTTTTTGTCTGCACAGACAATATGACAGCAATGTACTATTTACAAAAACAAGGGGGGATGCACTCTCTCCAGCTCTCTCAATTAGCACAGAACATATGGAGATGGGCCATTCCTCAGAACATTTTCCTGTTAGCTCAACATCTCCCAGCAATTCAAAATCACATGGCAGATCTGTTAAGTCGTCAGACACAACAGATTCACGAGTGGGAACTTCATTTACCGGTTCTCCAACTGTTCTTCCAAATGTGGGGGCAGCCAGAGATAGATCTCTTTGCCACACATTACAACACAAAATGCCCAAGCTTCGCCGCCAGATATCCACACCCATTGTCCAAAGGCAATTCGATATGGATAATTTGTTCAGGCAGATTTGCGTACGCTTTTCCGCCTCTCCCACTCATTCCATTAGTGGTGCGCAAGCTGCAACAACAGTCGCTCACACTGATCCTAGTTGCTCCAGCATGGGCCAGACAACCCTGGTACACAACATTGCTGGAACTATCAGTAGACCAGCACCAAAAACTACGCCTCTCCCCACAACTCTTAACACAGAACCATGGATAGATCAGACACCCAGATCCAGCACAGCTCAACCTAGCGATCTGGCTCCTGAAGTCCTAGAGTTTGGTTATCTCAATCTTCCCCCTGATTGCATGAACGTTATCAAGGAGGCTAGGCGCTCCACCACTGCAGCCTGCTATGCAGCCAAGTGCAAAAGATTTGTTATATACTGTAACAATAACAACATCAACCCTCTAGATGCCTCCAATCAGCACATCATATGTTATCTACTGCATCTTCAGAGATGTAATCTAGCATACACATCAATTAGGTTACATCTCGCTGTCATTGCAGCTTACCTACAAAATAGACCGCACCTGTCACTGTTCAGGGTGCCCGCCATTAAGTCATTTATGGAAGGCCTCAAAAGAGAAATTCCTCCCAGGGTACCTCCTTCCCCAGTGTGGAATCTAAACGTCGTTCTCACAAGATTAATGGGTCCTCCATTCGAACCTCTGCATAAATGCGAACTACAATTCCTCACATGGAAAGTCGCTTTCCTTGCGGCCATTACATCTCTTAGAAGAGTCAGTGAGCTACAGGCACTAACTATTCAAGAACCATTTTTACAACTCCATCATAACAAAGTGGTTCTGAGAACAAATCCCAAATTCCTTCCCAAAGTTATTTCCCCCTTCCATCTGAATCAATCTGTCGAGTTGCCAGTGTTCTTCTCGCAACCACAAACAGTAGCAGAAACAGCTCTTCATACACTGGACGTAAAGAGAGCACTGCTTTACTATATAGACAGAACAAAACCTTTTCGTAAAACAAAACAACTTTTTGTATCCTTCTCACCACCACATAGGGGCAATCCCATATCTAAATCTGGCATTGCAAGGTGGATTGTCAAATGTATACAAATTTGCTATCACAAAGCAAAACGTACACTATCTATTCCCCCTAAAGCCCACTCTACCCGAAAGAAAGGGGCTTCAATGGAATTTTTTTAGGGAACATTCCCCTAGATGGCATCTGCAAAGCTGGAACATGGTCTACACCGCACACATTCACAAAACACTATTGTGTAGATGTGCAGACAAAACAACAAGCTAGTGTGGGCCAAGCTGTACTCAAAACACTATTTCAAACTTTCAAACTGCTGCAACAGATACTGGTGGTCGCCACTAAGGAGGAGTACTGCTATGCAATCTATGCACAGGGTGTGATCTACAGCTCATATGCCTCGAATGGAAAATGCTACTTACCAGTATGCATCTGTTCTTGGCATGTAGAGCTGTAGATCCACACACGTCCACCCACCTCTCTGGCTACCTTTTATCTGTTCCAGTATTATCTTATTTAGATACAACATACATGGACATCTATTTCTATTTCTTACAAAACTCCATCATTTCCCTACTTGGCGAAAAACAATCTGACGATGGAGTTGATGCCCATGCACACTATTGTCCAAAGGAGAAGCCACCTATCCTGTGACTTCCAAAGACTTTCCAGGACAACAACAAAGTGCAAACATCCGGGCCCAACACCAGGCCGGTTTCTAACTCACAGATAAGGCAGGGACCATGACAGTCTACGCCTGTAAGCTCCACTGACTATAATAGCAGCACCTGTACATGTTGGTTCAAGGGCTCATATTTACTGTAATTCCGACTGTGAATATATATGCACTGTTGTTTTTTTTTTTTTAATACAAATGCCAATAAAAAGAGTTTAAAAAAAATAATCCGGGCCCAACACCAGATGGCGAGCTATGCACAGTGTGTGGATCTACAGCTCTACATGCCAAGAACAGATGCATACTGGTAAGTAGCATTTTCCTTATGCAGTGCTTCATAATCTTAACCTACTGCCAAAGCGCATGTACAGAGAGGTATCATGCTACTTCATCAATCAAGAGTTTATAAAGCGCTGCTGCTCACCTGTGGGGAGTCTCAAGGCACTGGGGGGAGGGGAGGAGAGCTGGGTGGAGGATCGTTTGAAGAGCCAGGTCTTGAGGTCCTTCTTGAATTGGGTCAGTGATGCAGATTGCCTGAGGTGGAGAGGCAGGGTGTTCCAGGTCTTGGCGGCGATGTAGGCGAATTAACTTCCTCCAGTTCTGGTCCTGTGGATCCTGGGGACAGAGGCTAGGGCGAGTTGAGCAGAACAGAGTTGTCTGGCGGGAAGGTGGAATGCCAGGCGGTGGTTGAGGTATGCTGGCCCTTCGTTGTGGAGAGCTTAGTAGGCATGTGAGAGGAGCTTCATGGAGGGCCACAGATGAAACAGTGTGTGTTTGTCATGCAGCCTATTTGGGGAATGTTTGATGTCCAGCATTAGAACCAGAGTTATGCAGTTAATACATTGTGTTGTTATGCCCCTGCATTTGTTTGAATACAGAGTACGTAAGAGATAGGCTTCTTAAGCATTCAATTATAACTGATGGACAGAAGTGTGTGATTGCAGTCTAGCCTATGGTTGAAGTGTTTTGGTGTGTGGATATGAATGAAACTGCTGGAACTGTTGTAAACAGATATGTAGCTGTGTTTACATATGTGTTTAGGACCAAAGTGTGTGGCTAGACACAGTTGCACAAGCCAATACCTACCACCTATGGTCTGGTCTGTGAACGAACCGTTCGAACCACCTAGAATATGGCACTAAGATCATGCAGAGAAATGTTGGAGTTTACCTTTGGGTTGTGCAGGCAGTTGAGGCCTAAGAGTGCATCCAGTCAACCCCAAAACTGCTGCTGTGGAAGGAAATAGCCATATGAATTTCAACGTACAACCAGGGCTATAGGACCCACAATACACTTTGCCTAAGGCAACATTTACCTTGAATCAGAAAAGTAGACAGGCTTTGGAGAGCTGCACAATAAATTAGATGAATTGCTTAAACTTGATTACAGAGTATATCACTTTTTCAAATTCTGTTCAAAAAGGTGCCTAATGTTATGAAGGGGGTCAAAGCGTTCAAGAAATAAAACAAAGCAATGTTTGCACAAGATAAGCGCTTTGGGCCACTCAAGAAGTGGGAAAATGCTATACAAATGACAATATAATATCACCACCTCTCTATATTACTTTTTGATAGAATACTGCACTCTCTGTCTTTTGTTAAAGTTAAAGAGTCGTAAAGTATCCCTGCTCTGTATTTGTTAATTAGCTGTACTGTGCGGTATCAACCCACAAGTACATTGCAATTATGGGTTTAGGCTCACGGATTGGAGAAGTACGTACAGATTTGCCAGGTGGTATTTCGCATGCTACCCCCATTTCTGTAGGGGGACAAACACATTTATCATCTTCTTCTTTAAGCAGGTGCTAAAATTATGTAGGTAGTTGTGGTAAAGTTGTGCAGGGGGCTCTTGGAAGGCAGGGTGGAGGAGGGCGTTGGAGGATGAAGGAGTTATATTGGCTGGCAGGGCGTAGCATTTAATGCTTTCCCTGTGCCTTGTGTGAGGTTTGAGCAGGGGGTCATGGAAGGGATCGGGGCTACAATGCAGCCTTTTCCCACAGAGATTTTACCTGCTGGACCTACCTGGTGGTAACATGTGGTCATTATGCCTGTACTCAGTAAATTTGAGAGCAGAAACCCGGACGTTCCACTGGAATTAAGTTCTGAACAGTTCCCAAACGAGCCCATGTAATTTATCGGCACATTGTAAGTGTGCTGATTGGGCAGAGAGTGCAACATCATTAAGCAGGAGAAAAACAAACTGCCTCCTCTGGCTCTAAATGACTTATGGATGATCTCAGAGGTTGAAGTCTTTGGAATCTATTGAGAAGGATTCCCAAACTTTAAACATTTTTCAATAACGGTTACCATACCTAAAAAAAAAAACAACCAGACCTTGATTTGCCTTTGGCTGAAAGAACAAGCATTGGCATAGCCAATAGGTCTCGCTTTTGGGACCTTATAAGTATTTAGTTATGCAGCACAATATCCTTGGTGCAACAACAACTGTTGCATGGCAAAACACTTATAAGGTCCCAAAGGCGAGACCTATTGGCTATGCCAATGCTGTTGCTGTTTTTGTGGTTCTGCAATATACAGGAATGTTATTTGTCACAGTTTACAGTTTGGATTAGATCATTGATGTCACTATTATTCATAGGATCACAATGTCTCCAGTGACAACTTCTTGCTGCCCAGGTCGTGCCGAGGGGTTCCTTTTCTGGTGGTTCTGCTGTCCTGATCGAGCCGAAGGTCCTGCTGCAGTTGTCTCCTCCCTTTGTGGTTGTGGGGTGTGGGTGCGGGTTGTGGGTGTGGTTGTGTGGTGTGGTTATGGTTGTGTGTGTGGTTGTGTGTGTGTGGTTGGTGTTATGTGTGTGGTTGTGTGTGTGTGTGATTGAGTGTGGGTATATGTGGTTGTGTGTGTGTGTGTGTGTGTGTGTGTGTGTGGTTGGGGTGGTCCCAAAATGATGCCGGTAAGAGCCTGACCCTGGGTCATGATGGGGGAGGGGCTGGCAATCAGGATTTGATTCCTCACAGGGAGGCAGTGCACATACAGTATTAGAATTTTGTACACAACCTTGATCTACTATTTGGATCATTGTTCGTAGAGGTATGTTGTGAAACGGACTGTTACAGACCAATGCTATGGGATTTTTTTTATTTTCATTTGATGCATGTAAAACGTACGTATTTTGATTCGGTGGCACCATCCTTTTTGTGAGCATTTCTCTAATTTCCTGACTGTGCTTGAAACGGAATTACCATGTTATGTAGCGGTCTCTCACTAGTGGCATATCACACATTCCTAATATTCCGTACATGCAGCAGCATTTTTCCCTGTGGCTACAGCGCCAGAGACCTTCGGTCTGAACTACATTTTCCTGGATTCCTATAACAAACATATTTTTTGTGTAAAGCGGGTTGGTTTAAGCCACGAATACCGATTTATCATGATCTACAGCGCCGGAAATGTGTGTACTCACTAGTCAAGGATATATGATTATTTTAAGTGCCATTACTGTACACTTATAGTGTGTTATTTTTGAGAAATGGCCGTACTGGTCCATTAAAGACATAATCGCCATGCCTATGTACCTGTTCTTTAAAGAACGATTGTTAAAAGGTCGTCAAATTGGTGTATTAAAGACTGACATTATTGGTAATAAGTTCCAGCGCTGCACCATTGAGAAGAATGACATTAAATTGTGCCAATGCAGGTTCATTGAAGAGTGACTCTGCTGTTGAGATACGACTGCTGGTTTGCTAAATTATTGCTCACAATATTCAGTAAGCGCAAAGGCGGAGGGAGGGCCGGAGGCAGGGACCAAGCAAGAGGAAAGACAGATGACGCTGAAGGTTGGTTGTTCGCGCGTGCACGCCCGCGTGAACGCACGCTTTTCGCCAGCCAGCAGCACTTTGAAAACTCACCTACTAAAGTCTCTCCGAGCAGCGCATGCGCACTGACTCAGCGAGACCTAAAAAGGAGGGGCTTTCTGAAGCCACGGTAGAGGCAGACCGCATTAGAGGAAATACGCATTCTGGCCAAAGTGCTTGCTACCTGAAAGATGTAAATGTGTGCAATTGGTTAATCTGCAAATCTAGTGGCAGCTTTGTTTGAACTGAGTCATTTGAGGCTTCATGGTGACTAAGGAGGTAATATACGGGTACCAGCTGAGTTCTGGTGTGTGTTCCTCTAATGAAAACATAAAAAGAGGTTTGCACTTGGTACAGTTTGATATATATACATATATATTGATATATATATGCTTGTAATGGTATTCCTTCGCGAGCAGCACTCGAAAAACGACGTAGGTTACCAGCCTCAATCCAGGGTATGGGCAAAGTTCTCCAGGCAGGTTAATTAAAAGCAGCCCTTCACGTCGCCTGACGCGTTTCGCTACAAAGCTTCTTCGGAGGATTCAGTGAAAGGTACGTGCAGCGGGGTCCTGCATCTCCCATCAAATAGCCCACTATACCACACCCCTCGATGGGGATGACCAATTATTTACTCTAGGCATTATGGGAGATGTAGTGTTTTTATTTCACTTTTAGTCCTCATTGGTGCACACTTTCTGCTAAGATAAAGTCCTCATTGGACCCTCGCTCTGGGTTATTGTCCTAAATCCCTCGTACGCGTCAGGCAACGTGAAGGGCTGCTTTTAATTAACCCACCTGGAGAACTTTGCCCATACCCTGGATTGAGGCTGGTAACCTACGTCGTTTTTCGAGTGCTGCTCGCGAAGGAATACCATTACAAGCATATATATATATATATATATATATATATATATATATATATATATATATTCACAGAAAAAACCATAGGTTTCAGGCACGTTATAGTTCGGAATTAGCATTTAAAAGACCTCAGAAATTCACTGAAAAAACCATAGGTTTCAGGGGTGTTATAGTTAGCTGGACTTTTCACTTGTACAAAACCATTGAAATTCCCCTGTTATAGTTAGTTCAGCTAACTATAACTCGCGCGCCCGCAATGCACTGCTGATGACGTCACATATTACATCACTCATGACATGGTCAGTGACATCACTCATGACATCACTGATGACATCTCAAATGACATCACTGATGACATCATCCAGTGAATGTGTGTTTTTCTGAAAATTAAATATGTTTTATATATGTATATCTCAAGGTCGATGGAAGAATAAATGGGTATATAAGTGTCTAAATGGATGATTTGTTTTTGAAAAATTGATTGTGTAACTGACTGATTAAGTGTATCATAGTGAATACATGGCTTAGTGAGTAATGTTTAAATATGTAAATATCTGTATCAGTCTCTCACTTTGTGTATAAGTGGCTGCATGGGTTGGTGAGTAGCTACATGGGTGTCTATATAGGTTATTAGTTGGTTTTTTGAGTATCAGTCGGAGTGTCTGCATGGTTCGGTGGGGGGTATTACGTAGTGCATAGGTGCATGAATGAGTGACTCACTCTTTGTATGTGTTGAAGACAGCATGTGTGCAGGACTGTATGGGTGGATGAGTGTGTGTATGGGTGTGTTAGTGAGTGAATGCCTGTCTCAATAGTGTCTTTATGAGTAACTACATATGTTTTAAACTAGTATATGTGACTATTGGTGTATATAAGTGAGTATATGTGAGAGTGAGAGATTGAAAGAGTTCCTGTATGAATAAGTATGTGTTTCTATAAGTGATTGTTTAAAAGACTAAGTATGTGTAAGTTTCCGTAGAAGTAAGTGTGGTGGTGTGTGTATAACTGTATATGCAAATAAATGTATGTTTGATTCTTTATTAGCATGAGTGACTGTGTGTGAGTAACTCTATGGATGAGTGGCATTGTGTAACAGGATGTATAGGTGTATGAGTACATATGATGAGTGAATACATGTATGAGTGACTGTATAGGACTGTTGGTGAATGAGTGGATGTGTATGTGGATCTTAGAATTACTGAAGAGGTTGTTGTAACTGGTATTGGTATGTCCATTGTTTTGAAAAGTTTAGTCTCTATTTTTGAATGTGTGTATCAAAGGTTATATTAGGGTAAGAGGAGGTCTGCCACTCTATCACAAGGATGATGTCATTTGAGATGTCATCAGTGATGTCATTTGAGATGTCATCAGTGATGTCATGAGTGGTGTCACTGACCATGTCATGAGTGATGTAATATGTGACGTCATCAGCAGTGCATTGCGGGCGCGCGAGTTATAGTTAGCTGAACTAACTATAACAGGGGAATTTCAATGGTTTTGTACAAGTGAAAAGTCCAGCTAACTATAACACCCCTGAAACCTATGGTTTTTTCAGTGAATTTCTGAGGTCTTTTAAATGCTAATTCCTAACTATAACGTGCCTGAAACCTATGGTTTTTTCTGTGAATTTCAAAGGTTTTTTAAATGCTAATTTCTAACTATGCCTACAGAGATAGGACATGTGAAGAAAGAAGAAAAAATGCACAGAAAGAAAAAAAAGAAGTGCAGAAAGAAGCAACAGAAGTTCTCAAAGACGAAGAAAAGTGCAGGAAGAAGGATAACGTGCAGAAAGAACAAAAAGAAGAGCAGAAAGAAGCCTTGTTGCAAAATCATCCTGTACCCTCAACTTTTTCAGACGGATACTGGTGGTAAATGAGTCTGACTAACCAGTCCTAGAGCCAGTGCTATGTTAAAAGACACTTAGAATACAGTGAAAACACCTACATACACTAGGGAACATTATGCGTTGGGGTCCCCCTGTGATTAGCATGACCTCCTCTGTAAGCCCCTAGTATATAATAGGGCAGGGGGATTAAAACTACCTCTTAAAACAGGCCACAGGGCGTTTTTGCACACGTTAACTCAGGCCCCGTCCCCTCCCTTCACCACTGTGTAAACACGCCCTGTGTCCGTTTTTAGTTGGGAGATTAAGTTCATTTGAATCCTGAGGGTCCCTAGGGTCCAACTAGCCCACTAGGTACCTCCAGTAAGTGCCACAGAGCTGCGTTGCAGAGAGGTGTAAAAAGTGGCACGGCCTGGACCACCTCTCTGCAATGCAGCTCAGTGGCGCTTACTGGAAGCACTTGGTGGGCTAGTTAGCCCCCAGGGGCCCTCAGTATTGAAGGAAAATTATATCCCCAATTTAAAACGTACCATAGTGCGTGTTTGCACACGTCACCTCAGGCCCCGTCCCCTCCCTTCACCACTGTGTAAACGCGCCCTGTGGCTGTTCTAAGTTGAGAGATTAAGTCCCCTTGAATCCTAAGGGTCCCTAGAGTCAAACTAGACCACTAGGTACCTCCAGTAAGCGCCACAGAGCTGCGTTGCAGAGAGGTGTAAAAAGGGGCTTGGCCTCAGAACACCTGTCTGCAGCGCAGCTCCCTGGTGCATACTGGAGATGCCTGTTGGGCTAGTTGGCCCTCAGGGACCCTCAGTATTGAAGAGGAATTAATTCCCCAACTTACAACTCGCCAGGGGGCGCGTTTGCAGAGTGCTGCAAGGAGGGGGTGTGGCCTCCGGCACGATGCCAGTGTTTTATTTATTTTAATTTTTTAAGAAGGGGGGCTGTGTGGTTCCCCTTCTTATTCTAATTTATTGGCCCTGATGACCCCATCTCCCAGGGCCTGTCTCCTAATTATATTTTTTTTTACCCCAATCCCCAGGGCCGGCCACTGTTTTTTATTATTTTTAAAAAATATATACTTATAGACACACCTAGGACATGCTGGACAAACCGTACGTACCGATCACCATGACAATTTGCGTGATATTCATTAAAAGGCGACTATGCATACAATGAATCCACGTGGAATGTATTTACACCACTAGTGAAGCTCTGACATGTCTGATGCCCTACCGTGCCTAATCCATTTAATACACATGCACACCAAGCCATTCAAAGGGGATTCGACAAAAATTTGACCAAAACTATGCAAGAAACCCCCCTCACGGTTAATAAAACACACATCCACTGCCGGATGTGTAATACTTTTTATTTTACTCTCTGGAAAGGGGACGAACATCACTTGAGAGTCACAGCGCGCTCCTGGCAGAGCCCAATGCTGTGTTACACCCACCATTGCCTGCTGAGTGCCACACACCTCTGTGTTGTATTCCACTAGCTAGTGCATATGCTATGACACTCTCTAGCCCATGTGCACTGTAACACCACCCCGTGAATATGTCATGCCACACTTGTCTTCGCACGGGTTATATTGCCCCATCTAACATGCCTTCCTCGATGCCTATGTTATAACGCACAGTGCTATGCCATACATATTACAATCTGGGATACATATCTTTGTCACAGTGCATATGCAACGTTACACTCCCCAGCACATATTTTATATTACAACTTTAGAGACTAGTTAGGTTACACAACACTGCCCTGTGCATATTACACTCCAAGGCGCATATCGCATAGCACGCGCTAGTGCCTGTGCTATCTCGCGCTCTCCAATGAATCTGTCATTGCGCACAATGTATTGCATATTATATTTCACACCCGGTTCATCTTATATCACACTTTTTGGTGCATAGTTTATACCGTACACTATATCTAGTTTTCATTTTCAGTCGTGCTCTCAGGACTATGTTCTATATAACACTGTGTTCACCTACCCTTTTCACGGGCATTACTTTTTGCGATAGGGGGTGGAGGGTCAGGGGGTGTTTCTGCCAAGTGAGCCCTGAGTCACAGTCACAAACGTCCTCTTCTTCCTGAATAAAAGTGAGATTATGCTGCATACTTGTTCATATTTTAAGTAGTTCGCACAGACACACGTTTTAAAAACAATAAAGTTCCTAATACACGCCTTCTCTGAACAGTTAGCTTGCTGCCCCATCCCCCTCCTCCCTATCCTCTGCTGTGTGAATCCATGGACTAGCCTCCTCCCTCCTGCCATGCATGGTCTGATGTGCTGTCACTGCCCTCAATTTAGTATGATGTACCAGTCCACTCCTCCTGCCCTCCATTGCCCAATTCTATGCCCCATCATTGACCTCCTGCTTAAACTCTGTGCTTAGCTTGCTGCCCCTATTCTCCTTCCCCCTGCCCTCCGATGTCTTTGTGTATGCCCCTGCTCCATCCTTTTTGCCCACCATGTTCCATGGACCTGCCACTCCTATCTACTCTGAGTGTTCTGTTGAGCTGCCACTCCCCTCCCACCTGCCTAGCATTGTCAGATGACTGTAACCTGTCCCTGCCACCTCCACCCTGCCTGTCCACATGCCATGCCCCTATCCTCTTCCTCCTGTCCTCCATGGTCCATTTTACTGCCACACCCTTCTGCCCTCCCTGGTCTGTTGTGCTGCAACTGCTCCTCCTGCCTGCCCCGTGCGGTCTGTTGTGAGGCCCCTTCCCCTGAACTTTCTTGTCTGTGCACAGGTCCTGACCCTCCCTTCTATCCTCCATCGTCCTTTGTGCATGCCCCTGCACCCTCCTTCTTGCCCATCATAGCCATTGTGCTACCACTAACCCTCCCACTTGCCATGCATGGTCTTCTGTGCTGCCATGGCCCCTCCCACCTTCCCTGTGTGGTCAGTTAGCTGCCCCTGAACCCCTCCCACCTTCCCTCCATGGTCTGTGTATATGCCATCACAGTCTCACTGTTGCTCTTCATGGTGTGTCTTGCTTCTAGTGCCCATCCTGCCTGACCTCCATGGCTATCTTGCTGCTCCTGCCCTGCCCCTTTGCCCCCAGCCCTCTGTTTACATGTGCAGACCCCTACTCCCTCCCTCCTGGCTTGTCTGTTCCATTGTAATGCCCCTGATCCATCCCTCCTGCCCTTTATGGTCTTGTTATGCTGCCGCTTTCTCTCCTGTCTGTCCATTATGGTCCTCTGTTCTCTGTTGTCCATGTGCATGGTCCTGTCCCCTCCCTCTTGCTTTCTATGGATTGTTGTGCTGCACTCCCGTCCCGCATGCCCTGTTTGGTGTATTGTGCTGCTGCAAACCCTGATGCCTGCCCTGCAGGGTCAGTTTGGTGCACCTCTCCATGTCCCTCCTGTCCTCTGTTATCCAAGTCCATGTCCCTACCCCATTTCCTTCCATGATCCAATGTACCATACTTGCGAACATTTTGAACTTGGTAAGAGGGAGATTTTGAAAACAAACTGGGGTATTGATTTTCCCCTTTGAGTTACATTGAAAAAGAGGAGATTGTAGACAGGAGACAGATAAAATAAAGCCCTTTTGAGCTTAAAAACATTGGACGTTTCCTGGCTGAATCGGGTCTGTTGGCATGTATGGTTGTACTACCATTGACTCTTCCTTCTGCCCACAATGGTCTATTACATTGCCACAGCCTCTCTTGCAAGTCCTGTATTGTTGGTTTGTGGCCCCTGTCCCCCTTTCCATTGACCTCCATAGTCTGTTGTGCTGCCACGGCCTTCCTGCCTGCTCAGTGTGGTTAAATTGTTGCCTTTGCACCCTCCTACCTGCCTTCGATTTTCAGAGTCCGTGCCCCTGGCCTCTGCCTCTCAACAGTATCCTAATGAACAACTAGATTGCTAACATTCTATATTTATTACAAAAGTGTGGAACGCCTGACGTCATCTTAATGTAATCAAAACTGTAATACCTAGAGCATTTCCTTTAGAAATTACATATATGAGAGGGTCTTATTGGCATCAAAATTATGGTTAGTGCTCTAAAAGACTAAAATAAGGACATATTTTCTGAGTTTTCAAATAGCGAGAAAGCACTTTTAAATTATTTGTTACCTTTATGTTTTTTTATCCAGTTGACCACTTAATTAAATGTTGCACTTGGGGGAGAGGATGTGGTGTTACTTCCAGAACTGCAGACTTTGCAACTGGGGAACCAGGTTGGAGTTTCTGCTTCAGCTCGACATTCTGTGATTCTGGTCAAATCACTTAGTCTCCCCATGTCTACAACCAAAATGAATTTGTTCTTGTGTGATGTAACCAATGCTCAAGTAAAGCACTCCAATACCTGACAAGTCTGCACTATATAACACTGCAAAAACACAAAATAATAAGTGTTTTGCACACTTCTGTCATTGGGCTATTTTTGGGCTACATCTGGGTGATTTTGGGCTACATTTGGGCTCTTTTGTCTCCGGTGGCCATCTTGGGAGATTTATTTGTTATGAAGTTTCCTAATTTCCTCATGTACTTCAGTCTCCTCAGTAGGAAATGTTTCAGTTTTTTACTTTGATTCCATCATGAAGGTATTCAGTTATGTCACACATTTGCCATAAATTCTGAATGTTAGCACTCTAGTTGCTCATTAGATCACTGTAGTAAAACTACTGTTCACCATGGAAGTCTGCTCCTGGTATTAAAAGTGCATGTTTCAGTCTGCATGTCAGAATTTTTTAATGAAATAGAAGAGGATTTGAGAAGTCACTCAAAATGTGCCCTCATTATCTTCAGCATTACTCATAATTTCTATAGCAAAATGAACCCCCTCATTGTGTTCCTTTTTAAATTAAATGTTTTAAGTGTTACCAGTTTATTCCAATCAAGATGGCTTCAGGTGTGCCATAATTTTGTCATAATGAAGACAGTAAGCGCTCTAGTTGTTTTTAAGAACACTCTGGGGCATTCTGTCATTGGGCTATACTTGGGCTACATCTGGGTGATATTTGGGCTACATTTGGGCTCTTTTGTCTCTGGTGGCCATCTTGGCAGACTTATTTGTTATGAAGTTTCCTAATTTCCTCATTTACTGCAGTCTCCTCAGTAGGAAATACTTTCAGTTTTTTACTTTGATTCCAAAGGCATTCAGATGTGTCAAACATTTGCCATAAATTCAGAATGTTAGCACTCTTTTTGCTCATTAGATCACTGTAGTAAAGCTACTGCTCACCAGGGAAAACTGCTGCTGGTATTGAAAGTGCGTGTTTCAGTCTGCATGTCAGAATTTTTTAATGAAATAGAAGAGGATTTGAGAAGTCACTCAAAATGTGCCCTAATTTTTCTTTCTGCAGCACTAATCATAATTTTTATGGAAAAATGAACCCCCTCATTTTGTTCCTTTTTAAATTAAATGTTTTAAGAGTTACCACTTTAATCCAAGCAAGATGGCTTCAGGTGTGCCATACGTTTATCATAAGTAGGACTGTTAGCGCTCTAGTTGTTCTTTGGAACACTCTGGGAAGCTGCAGTAGAACACAAAGGAATCAACTGACAGTCTCTGCCCTTGTTGGATGTACATGTTTTACTGAGAATGTCAGACTTCATTCTCACATGACTGAGAAAGATAATGTGAATTTACAGAAAATAAGCTCTCAGTTTAGCTTATAGATCACCTTCCAAACCTCTGTGGGAAAAGCATGAGAAAATATTTTTCTCTCAATCATGATATCCCAGCAGAAGGCTTTTTCACATGGTGAAATCACCTTAGAACATACCACAATTCCTAAAATGAGTATGGTACCATCAACAAATGATTTATAATGTAACTAAAGTCTTAAAACCTTCTATTAACTGCAATGCTTTTTAATAAGGTGCTATCATGTATATTGGTCCCAAGATGGCTGCCAACACTTCTTGGATGAAGTGCTGACAGCCAATCAGATCTCAGGATGAGATGTGTGGTTAGGCTCCGCCCACATATATATATGATTTTACTTTTGATTTTCTCAGGAACTACTGAACAGATTGACACCAGACCTGCAAAAGGCACGTCCCTGACCTGAGGACTACCTCTCTGCCAAATTTCAAGTAATTCTGTTCAGCCGTTCGGGCTGTACCTTGGACTAAAGGTCCCTATGGAAAATTGCATGGGGAAAATGCGTTTTGGGACCCCCCTTTTTTCTCAGCCCCCGCTTGACGAATCCCCCCGAGACTTTCAGGGTAGGAGCGGAGCGGAGCGGAGCGCCCCACCTATTTTGAAAATTTCGCGAGGATTCGTCAACCGGCGCCAAAGTTATTCCAAATAGAATGTTGCGGATTTCCTATGGAAACACGGTCCTAACTATAACTATCTACTGGCGACCGCCAGTAGATAATACATATATATTTTTTTTCACGCTTGGTTTAGCTTAAACACTAAAAGCACGATGTAGAGATTGACAAAAAGGGTACTCCACTGCACCGACGCCTGAGTCCCCAAAGAGGGTACTCCACTGCACCGACGCATGAGTACTCTATCTGCCAATCTCTCAGTCCACCCACACAATTTTGAGTCAGGCCGACTGCTAGGTTTACACCAATGAAGAAAATTTACTCTGGCGTAAACCTTCCTCCGGTTGCCCAACAGAGTGGGGGGGACATCAGAGGAAGAGCATAACTCCATTCGCTCTATATAGGGTGGACAGTGTTATAGGTTTCATTTCCTGTCCCTTACTGCCAGATAGAACCTGGCATTAAGGGATAGGAGAACAAGAAAAACGCATAGACCTCCAGGCAACGGGAGAAAACTCTCATGGTGTGGGGGCAAGTACTTGGTTTTTTCCCCCTAAAAAATTCCTGCTTTAAGAGTTTGTTTTTGAATAATATTAAAAAAAATTAAAAGTTTAAAGGCCGGCTGTAATTTGATGATGTCATTCGTCAAACTTTTAAAATATTGTCAGGAACCGCGGTTCCTGACAATGTATAGATGTCAGTCAACAGGGCCGGTGGACATCTCTCATTTTGGCGAATGGTGTAAAGGCAGGGTGGCAGACATAAGTGCTCCACCACCTTGTCTGGCCCTAAATCTGTTTGCACATTTTGCAGCCTTCCATCTTATAATGTCGGTTATACAATTTAAAATAATAACTTGCTTCTTGACAGTGCTTTCAGACGCAGGCTGGGACCTCGTAGCACAACAAATACACGTTACTGTTCCCCAGTACACTTATGTTTTAGCCCAATGGTCATTGCACGCTTGCAGTTGAGACAGACTCTGTTCTATGTGTTTGGTCGTCGCATCAAGTCAATTTTTGAAAAATGCGTCCGAACAGTGTAAGGTACAACACAATTTTTCAGTTATCTTGCCTACGTTTTTTTCAAACTGGATTATGGCAATCCGTCCGTATCTTGCCTAAGTGCTTTTAAAACTGTATTATGGCAACCTATCTCTAGAAACAGTCCCTGAGCTTCAAGTTTGGGCGGGTCCTGCCCAGTCTCAGACCTGGCAGTAATTGAAAACCAACTTTGAAACTGGTCCTCAAAAATTATTGTAAAAACCCTTAAGGTATTTCTTACCCCTGTTTATATTTAAAATATTTTACATCATACGGCGTTCCATAAACGAGTTTTCTTTTTTTTCTAGATATGTTCCTGAAGTTTTTTTTTTAACATCTGACTCTTTTGTAGTGCTTAGGTTGAACTGAGTCACCTCCAGGTGTCTGAGTGAGTTCAGGTTGCGGGTGAGTATTTGTGATGGCACACAGTTGAGAGCTCTGAAGTTTAGGCAGAAGGCAGTGAGTGCGAGTTTCTCAGTGTGTGTTAGTGGGTCATAAATGTGTGCATTTGTGCCTAGCACACAGAGCGTGGTGGTATGTCTGATACTTATGGGAAAGTTTGAGATTTGCAGTTGCAACATTTCAGAAAGATAGGCGATAAGTGGTGTAAGTGTCTAACAGAGTCTGAGACATTCCGAAGAAGGCACCTCCCACAGACCTTAGTAATGTTTAACTAAAATCTCATACTTTCAGAAATATTGTCAGTTCTAATTATTTGCAATGAAATCATTGTTTTGATTCATTTAGTGGAAAACGGATAACCAGCATTGGCAAAGACCGTAGCTTTGGCTTTTTTTGTGTCAGTTGACTGTTGTATGACACGTCTGGATGCAATAAAAGAAAACTCAGGGAGCCAGCCAAATAGTGGTCAGACGGCACGCTGCGTGAAGCGCAGGGTTTTAGTTTACATGTTTTAAGCCACTCTCCTAATTTCATATGCTCTGCCTCTTGGAAAGTATTCCTTTATGCCTTTTTGGCCACAGCACTTTTAGAGACCACACACCTTTTTCATTCCACTTAAAGCCCTAAGCAGTACTCAAGTCTGCAGCCCACCTGGGATTTTTCAGATTGGCGAAATGTCGAGTTCTGTGCAAACGTATGTTGGTGGCAGTGCCATCTTCTCAGGCGTGTACTTACCCTATCAAGGGAGGCACTATACACGAATACCTCACTTTTATTGTACTTTTGCATGTTTTTGTCACCTCAAGTCCCCCCCATGAGCACTATTGTTCTCACGAGAGCAGCCAACTGGGGAGGTCATGCGCTCTTGGTTCTGCGTCACTCATACACGTCTAAAGAGATGAATTGTTTTTGATGCCCCACAAGCGGTGACCTTCACCCTCTGGCTGCCAACCTCCATCCCAGGTATGCGGCGTCTCACGCCCTTGTTTGCACTGGTTAGCCGGCCTCTGTGTCATGAAACACCTCACAAATCTGCCTTTGTTTTTCAAGGGACTGTGCTTTGTGAGAGGGCTTGAGACGGGTGCCTTCCCCACAAGCCAACAGGACCGACTTTTTCGCCAAATGGGTTTTTACAAAACCTGCCCGAAGAGGTTGAACGTGCAGTGTTATGTAGGAGGTTCTGCAGTCTGTTCGCCATTGTCGGTAGAACATTCAACCACCCTCTTTACACACTAAGAAGACTTCTGTTTACTCTGCAACTCGTTATTACTGGCTAGGAACCATTCTGCAGCGTCATATCTCCTAGCATGTAAAGAAACATTTTAGTCGGGAGTGAGTTTCCGGCTCAGGTACAATGTGTTTACTGTAAAATATGCCCTCCGAGCCTGTGAGTCGAGGCCCAAAGTTAAACTTTCTATCTAGTGAAAGATCTAGATCAGATGTGGGCCCTCCTTCCCCTTTTGAAGAAATGGGTTTATTCTTTGTAACTGCTGAATAACCTCAGTCTAGACTGGTTAAGTTTAGATGTATTACAAATGCTTTCTAATGGATTACAGAAGATTTGCGGGGAAAGACAGGACTGGGATTTGTGTAATTTAGGATTTTTCCTGGCAAAATTGCTATTGGCAGTGGGGTCATTAATGCTTGCTGAGGAGAGATGGGAGGTACTTGTCATGTTTTGATCTTTCCGGCTTTGTCTCTTTCATTCGCTTGCTTCTTATTCAAAGGCTTGCCTTCTCCTCTATAGTTAGTCCCTCTCCTGGAGCGTTGCCTCTCATCTGCAGATGGCACACTTCTACTTTTCTGGGGTCTGTGGCGTGCATTTTAGGAGTCTTTGCATCTGCAGGTATGATGACACATCCCTTTTGACTATTATTAAATTATCAGTACCTGGCTTTAATAATGAATGTGCTTTCTGAGTGCCTCCAATGACATTTGGCAAAAGGGAAACATTTATCAAGAAACTGCTTTTAGTAAGTAGGTATGTTTATTGTTCCAGCTTATAAACATAAGCCATACAATATAAAAAAGGTAAACCTCTATGAAATTAATACATTCAAACCCCTCAAAGTTAATACATCGAGGTTTCTCTATCCAGTGTGATTACTAAAGTGCCAAATCCTTGAGTCCAGTGCTTTGATCAGTCATTTATCACACCGAATTCAAATAATCAATAGCGGAAAGCTTCGGAATAAATACTAACATACTTATAAAAAGGGTTTAAAATCCACAAAATTAATACACTTGGGATCAGCAAAATGAATACTTTAGGGCTTCCCCATACGATATGCCTAGGCAAACATTCAGCATAACCAACTATAAATAGTGTTAGCTGCCAAATAGCTTGTAGACATGGTACGACCACATCCAGGACTTAACTGAACTACCCTGAGTTTTTGCTAAAGTGCTGGATGTAAGGAACCTGTAGTTTGATCATCAGTTCATCACATCTGAATAAAATGAATAAAAACAAGAGGCTTCACTAGCAAGCCTGTGGCAGACTTGTCCGAATCAACCTTAAATGTGTGATATATCCAGCCTGGAAAACTGAATGCCATTTCAGAATAGTTCTAAAACCGTTATATACCACCGAACCCTAGCCATATACTAAATAGGTTTTTAAAAAGTGGAACCCATGACACTACCTGTACCAGAATAGCAAGAAATGATATAAAGAAACAAACACGTGTTAATGGCATGAACATGGGATCCCTTAAGTACTGACAACACAGGCTACGACTAATGGATCCCCTAAGTACTGACACCACAGGCTACGACTAATGGGTCCCCTAAGTACTGACACTACATGTTACGACTAATGGATCCCCTAAGTACTGACACCACAGGCTACGACTAATGGATCCCCTAAGTATTGACACCACAAGCTACAACTAATGGATCCCTTAAGTACTGACACCACAGGCTACGACTAATGGGTCCCCTAAGTACTGACACTACATGTTACGTCTAAAGGATCCCCTAAGTACTGACACCACAGGCTACGACTAAAGGATCCCCTAAGTACTGACACCACAGGCTACGACTAATGGATCCCCTGAGTACTGACACCACAGGCTACGACTAATGGATCCCCTAATTTCTGACACCACAGGCTACGACTAATGGATCCCTTAAGTACTGACACCACAGGTTACGACTAATGGATCCCCTAAGTACTGACACCACAGGCTAATCTAGAATGTGACTAATCTAGAATGTGACACAGACCAATCTAGATGTGAAAGCCAGACAGACACATGTTACACTTATGCAGACGCTTCCACAACACCCCGCCTGCTAGGCTCTGTACTAGCTACTAGTTGCTACTCATACCTCTCGCAGAGCCCATTTTATTGTTCACAAGGTGATCCATGGCTCAGACCGATTTTGCCTTAAACCAAACTCTATATCTACCTCTGTAGGAGAAGATCTTGAGTTGCATCCTCTTAATCGTGCTGTGTTCTGAAAATCCCACATCGGCCGTCTGTACAGACATTCATCGAATGCTCTGCCTGCATGTGGAAATGTGCCTAAAAGTGGGCACACTGGTGCAGGGTCACCCTCTTGTCCACGGGTCCAAAGACCAACAAAATAGAGATCGGCACTGGAGTTGAAATAAAATAAATCAAGTTTATTACTCACTCATGAATGGGACCACGTCCACACAACACTCTCAAGTGCTGCAGGAGGTAGTACACTGAATTCAGAAACCATCGTCCCTTCTATACCGGTTTTCTGCAATGTAAGCATGTGGACAGAAATGGAAATAACAAGTTTTAGAAATAGCTATCAACAAACAAGGGCAGATGAATAACCACTTGGTCAGCAAAGTGAGAGGGGGAGCAGGAATGCTTATGACAGCAGTAAATGGTCGACAGTTAACATCAAAGACCAGGTGCACTAGCAGCTACAAACCCCCAGCAAGTACATTGCTTTAGCTGAGTCAGGAAGTCAACTAAAATAGATAACACAAGCAGAGTGAAAAGACGAGCAGCAGAGGATGGAAGTATTACGAAGGAAGCGAAATGGGAAAAGGCCAATTTCGCGCACTCCGCAATAATGCGGTTAGAGAGGCGCTCCTCCACAGACCCCATCACACCGTTCACACATCTATAAATGGACTCATCCACCGCCTCAAAAAACTGGTCATCCAGGGGCAAGTACTGAACCTGCTCCTCCTCCACAAACTCTGAGTGGCTCATAGCAGCTAGGAAGCACCACTTCACAGACACAAACAGCGCCAAGCGCCCACCGCCCAAGTAACCAGCGCGGCAATCACCCTTAACGTGAAGATAGGGCAAGCCTCCCCTTGGAGTATCAAGGGAGTTTAGTAATAGAGGGCCGGAACCCCTCGGTGGAATGTGTGCAGCCTGACAGACTGCGTAAATTTTCGGGCAGTGTTATACACCGCAATAGAGGCCGCACCCGCCTCATGCGCGCAGCCCCCACCTAGTGACGGGGCCCAACCGCCACCCAGCGCGCCAAAAGCTCCGGAGAGCGAAGTGCGGATGAATCTATGCCCTCAGGCAATCACCGCGGCACTGCCGCTATACCGACCCCCGCTGGGGACAAGGCTCGTCGGACCGCTGGTCCTGCTTCGCGCTCAGTCAGCCAAGGAGACGTGCAGCGGGACCAACGAGACGCGCGAGCCCCCCCCCGCCCCCCCCTGCCGGCGTTAATTATCTACCGCAGAGATGGAGCGGCCGCGAAAGGAGCGAAGGCGCTCCCGCGGCAACGGGGAATCTGAAAGAAAAAACCCACAGGAAGAAACCCCGACAAGGAGCCTGAGTCCCGCTAGGAGACGGCCCCGGAACCACTACCAGAACACTTCAACCCACCAAAACGGCGAGGAAAAAGGAAAACGACTTATCTGGTGCTGCGGAGCAGCGAAGAAAGAAGAGGGACAACAGATGTGGCAGACCTTCTACTGGAGGCTAACACTGAGGAAGGACTACGTTTGGATGGGACTGTGATTCATGGGAGCTGTAGTCTTACGAACTTTGATTGTGCTCGTGATTATTCTCTCGAGCGTTTTCCTTGTTTTGAGGATAGAAATGTTGATTGTTTTCTATTTTTTGGCTGCTGTGGTGAAAATATGTTATTAAAGCGAAGAAGGAAATAAGCATAATCGGAGCCTCCGGTCCTGCCATAGAATTTGTGTGTAAAAAACAGATTGGGTTTGTTTTTTTTGTCCACCAAGAGGGAAGGTACAATATGTTATTGACGCATTATCAATACCAATTGGATATACAGAATTGTTGGCAAGAACCAACCCTAATGAAGTCCTTATGGACGAAACGCATTGGCTGGGTTGATTAACATGTGTGTGTAAATAAAAACAATAAAAGAAGAATTCTCAACATGAACACGTGACTCCATGTGATAAGATGATTTGAATGTTATCTCAACAAAATTTTGTGTTGATGGAAGGAAATTCTATATGTGTTGCTTTTTGTAATATCGCAAGACATAGGATTGATACAAAATAGATAAAAGCACTTCAGGTTCAGTTTGTGCCTCTGCAGTTGAGCCTGACACACCTGACATACCTATCTCTGTGTTCAACACCAGTCCAGGGATGCAGGCTGAGGAGCAATCCGCACAAGCGCAGATAAACAGTGAGGCAGTACATACTATCAAACTTTTTGAAGGCTTCTTTATGGGACTGGGACAAGAAAAACTGAAATCATTTAAGGTCTCTGAACAAATTCAGAAGGCGATCCAGGATGCGTGCCAAGCCTTGGGAGCCAAATTTGATGATTTAACGGCTCATACAAAGTCCTTGGAAAATCAGATGGAGCAAACCTCACAAAGCCTCGTGAATAACTCCCATGAGATACCAGTGCTGAGGCGCTAGAACAAACAGCTGAAGAAAAACATTGAGAGGTTGGAAATCCACTCCTGGAGGAATAATACACACATCTTTAAAGTTCCCAAAGGGCGTGGAAGGATCAGACAGTAAAGAGTTTTGTATCAAACCCCTAAGGGATGGAGTACTAAAGGGCCAGCCAGAGGTGGACTTTGAGAAATACATTTAGAGGGCCCACAGAGACCATTTTAAATGCAATTCAAACTGTAAGGGAGATAGAAAAATGTTAATCAACTTCCAGACATATGCGATCAAGGAGCAAATTCTTGGTACTGCGCTGAAAAACAGGTTCATTGCAATACGAGCCCTTCATTTACCAGATTAGATCTGATGTGGGCGGAATTACTGCGCAGAGACAATGTGAGTTAGGAGAGAGAATGGTAACACTGAGTGGCCTAGGGGCCACAGTGCAATTTTTTTAATTTCCAGATATCCTTAAAGTAATTTGGAAAAATGAGATGCATCAACTTATTACAAAAGAGGAAACTGAGGACTTAGTACACAAGATGCAAACAGCACCAAGTGGCTCTAAAGAAGTTTAAGAAGTGCCACTCGATACTCCACCGGGTCTACATGACGGGGCCAAAGCTTCTGCGTATGGGCTATGCCGGAGATGGGTTATGTAAGCGTGGGTGTGGTGCTTTGGGGACCTTTATGCATATTTTGTGGGAGTGCCCGGAGATAGAGGGGTTCTGGCGTGGTGTACATGAGGTGCTGCGTCTGGTTACGCATGTGACGCTGTTGCCTGAAGCGAGGAGATGCCTGTTGAATGTGTGGGAACCGACTGATTACTCAGCGCCGCAGACGTGGTAGGTGACTCTGGGATATATGGTCGCCAAGCGTGATATTGCTCAACTGTGGGGATCCCAGAGGCCCCCGACGATCTCGGCCTGGAAAGAACACATGGACTGGTGCATGTTTCGCGAAAAAGTGGTGTATGTGGCGAGGGGTAAGCCTGGGACATGGGTGAAAGTGTGGGGCCCCTGGAACGCCTACCGCGGGGGTATCTGTGCACCACCGTTGCTGCCGGATACCTCGCCAGCCCCATCCCCCTAGCCGACTCGTTCCCCTGCTGCCGGGCATTGGGTTCCCCCAGTCTTCGCTCTGCTCTCTTCCCCCTCTCTAGACTTTTACGGATAGTTGGGATCCCCCCTCTAGGGGAGCACATGTTGCTATTTTCGATTGTGGGTTGCCTTGTGGGTGTGGTTTTCTTGTTGTTCTTAATTTAAAATGAAACCGCATAATGGGGCCTAGATGATGTGGCTTTTCGACATTGCTATCTATTGAGAAATGACCCTCCTGTAATGCCGCGTTTTCCATGTATATATGTCATGTGTTCCTACTATTGCTAGCGGCCGGCCGGAAGGTTGTGGGCCCATACTTGTATACTTTTAAGACCTGTAATAAACGGTTTAAAAAAAAAAAAAAAAAAAAAGAAGTGCCACTCGATTTAGGGCTGGTGGTGTCCTTGTGGCATTCTCTCTCTGTAGCCCCCCCCCCCCTGTTTGCTGTGTAAATATAGCATTCAGAGGTCCTGAAGAAGTAGTGTGAATTCAAAGAGAACAGCTGAGAAATCGTTTGAAGATCGTACTGGGTTCACTGCTTTCTTTTCTTTTTCTTTCTGTAGTCCCTGTGATGCCCTTATTGATTTACCTTTATTTGGTCACAATAAGATGATGGGAAGACGAAAGTTAGGTTTTTCTTTTAGTCATTCTGAGGAGTTTGCCCTGAAGGCAAGAAGATGGTGCCATATGGTTTCCCGGGGCTGCTCAGGATGGGACACAGGGATGGGGAGCAAGTGGGGAAAAAACTGTTCCTCAAGTCACACCGAGACGGTCTTTGAGACACAAAGGAGATTAGGTGCAGGGAGGTTTCAGGCAAAGCGATCTCAAGATGGCATACGCAGTTAAGGTAGTTACATGGAATGTGAATAGCTTGAGAGAGGGAAGCAAGCGTATATTGGTAATTTAATAAAAAAAATCATAGAAGCCCAGATTATTATCCAACAGGAGACACAGTTGGCGGCACAAGAATGTAGGTCGATCCTAAAAAAGTGTCCTAGGGTACAAGAGGTTATCTTCTCAGAACAAACTGGAAGCACAAAAGTAGTAGCCATACTCATAAAAAAGATCATGGGGATAAAGATGATAAGTCACAAAGCGGATAACTCGGGGAGATGGTTGGTCGCTGTGTTGTGGATTGGAGATAATGAGCTGACTCATGCAAGATACGATGACCCTAGTTATTTGAGTCACTAACTACTAGACACCATCTTTGGTTGGGGGAGATTTTAACGTGGACTTAATAGAGACATTGACAGGACTTCTAGGTCCCCTCGTGCAGGAATAAGCTAAAGTAGGATATCGCTAAAGGATATGAAGAGGGATGTTGCCCTAATAGATATATGGAAGAAAAGTAAGGGGGCCGCAAGAGGCAATACCTTCTATAGTAAAGTACGGCCATCATTCATGCATTGATTACTTTCTTTTAGATCAGGTGTTTACTTACGCAGTTCAGACAATAACATATGTTCCTGCAGGGATATCTTACCATTCAGCAGTACAGCTGGTCTTGGAACTACCATCTGTGAGGCCCCCCTTATGGACCTTGAAAAGAGACCTACAGTTGGGTGAGGTATTCATTGAAGTTTTTATTAAACAAACCGTAGAGGATTTTGAGTATAACGAGGGCATGGCTAGTGCTCTAATGATATGGGAGGCATACAAAGCCTATATTAGGGGCTGCATAGTGAAAATCTCAAAGGTAAGGATAGTATCTGGGGTGATTTTGGCGATCTCTAACAGGGGTTTCAAGTTCGGAACGACGACGTGGAGCCGGAGCCGAGGGGAATCACGTCCACCCGGCCATCTTGCCTGGTCACGCCCCCTATTTTTTTCTTTTTAGACCAGCATTCTACGAGAGTGCGAGTGTTTTTCAGTTGTCTTCCTCGAGTGCTTCTCTGTCCTCCCTTCTCTGTGATGCTCTGTCTCGCTGTGTGCTTCTCTGCCCCCTATCTCTGTGCTGCTCTGTCTTGATGTGTGTTTCTGTGCTTCCCTGTATTTGTAGTGCTCTGTCTCACTGTGTGCTACTCTGTAACTCCCCCTACCCCCCTCTCTGTGTTGCTCTGTCTCGCCGTGTGCTTCTGTGTTTCCCACACCCTTTCCTGGTCTTTGTGCTACTCTGTCTCACTATGTGCTTCTCTTCCCCTCCTATGTTGTTTCCGTCCCCCATGTTGCTCTGTCTCACCGTGTGCTTCTGTGCTCACTACCATAGCTGTGTTGCTCTGTCTTGCCATGTGCCTCTGTACTCCCACCTGTGTTGCTTTGCCTCGCCGTGTACTTTTCTGCAACTCCCTTTTTGTTCACAAACTCCAACTCCCACCCTCCACCTGCCCACCTCTGTCCCCTGTTTTGCTCACACTACCTTCCCTGGCAATTATTTTCATTTCTTTTCCCTTTAAGGTACCGATCCAACGAACAGCAGTAACTAAAAATAAGAAAAGGCACTTGTGCCATTTGGCAGGTGTGTGCAGGCATGGTGTCGGCAATGGCGGCATTTCACAGATGACTTCTCCAGACAGTTGCGCCACGAAGCTCTGGTCAGTGAGTTCTGGGTTGCTCACCAGTCCTTGAGAAACTCTAGTAACCACAATCAGATTAAAACTACCTCTTGCATTCTGTTTTTAATAGACTTGCATTGGATTTTAGGAAATATCTGATGCTTAGTGAAAGAACACATGCCTATGATTGGCTGACTAGTTTTAAAATACAATGTGAGGGATTTCCACAAGGAAAGAACTTGAAACCAGAAGGTGGTATTACATGTTTCTTCTGTCAAGAGAGTAATTTGACCAAGTAGTAATCCTTTCGTTTGATTAATGGAAAGCCATGGATGTGGAAAAACCTGGAATTATGGCGGTGATTTGACAAGGTGAACTAAAGTCTGTCCACATCTGTCCTTCGGCATGAGTTAGGCATCAAGAGTTGGTACATGAGAAGCTGCAGCTTCACGCCAATTCTAACTATAAGAAGGGAAAAATTACTTTACGCACATCTAAAGGCTTCAAGTTCACCCCTTTTTATCAATTTGCCGCTGTGCTGACTGGCCTGTACCCTTCTATGCTTTTGCACAGTAACACCTTGCTTATTCCTTTAATAAGGTGTTAATCTGTTACCTTAATGGGCAGGAGAGACACACACCATTGAATATTTCTGATATAGCTTGTCTGAGTACACTAAGAGTCTGGAGCACAGTATTTTCAATCCCTTCTAGATTTATCCATGCTAAAAACCAGCCGCCCTACTCTGTGTGCTTTGTTCTCCTACAGTGTTCTGCTGGGGGTGTAAAAGGTCTCCTAAATAGTCTCCTTTGTCACGTAAACCATCATGAGCAGTACGAACCGTTTTGGCTTTTATACAGAAAAAGGGTGTTTTGTAGCTTCAGTCAGACACCGAAGAGGAACCACTTTAGCATCAGCAGCTCAAGTGTCCACACACACTCTCAAATGTAGGACAGGCAACAGGAGTAAGTGATTGCATCACACAGAACAGTTACATGTGCAGTAGCTTGCAACCAATCATCACATACACAAACTGGGACACACACACACACCCCACATCATCCCCACATACACCCTTTCCTACTCAAGTTAGATTAGTGCAAGCTTCTCTAATCCGGAACAGGTACTGGCCATGTAGTGTAAGGTTCTTTCCCATAACACAATATTCGCAGTACAAGGAAGTGGAGGCTGCCCCCACGCAAACCTAGTTTTTGGGAAGATTACCTACCCCAAAGTAGTGGGCCCAATAGTCGTACACTATGGATCGTGTTTAGTGGTCGACACTAGGTTTTTGCCTCATGGCAGGGAGACGTGGGAAGCATTCTGGAAATGCTAACCAAAAGACTAGGTATCATGACCACAGAACTGAAAATGTGTCTACGGGGATACCTCCGCCCTTTATAAGCTTGACCCTGGGCACATGATTCAAAACACAGTAACCTGCTCAGACCATTATTTTAAGGAAAGGCCAACATGTCTCAATGCAGCAGAAATGTCCGTCATATTCATCAGGGCATGTGGACCCCCCGTTCAAACACTGATACACCGCACCTTAATTTGGAAAAAGCAAAGCAAGCACACAGTAAGATCAAGGAGGGAAAAAAACACTACAGAATCTCAAATTACTGAAAACTAGTGTATGAAAAGCCTATATAATCAGTATATTTACCCAGAGTCCACAGGGTGAGGACTTACAAGTGAACAGGCAGTATGATGTGAGCAGCTAGCGTATACCATCTATAAAAGAAAAGCATTTTTATTTCTGCCCAATTCAGCACATGGAGGGGAAAGTGGTACAGGAGCCCATATTAACTCTGTGACAGATCAAAGTATGTGGTCTCTAGTGTTGTGTAGTTTGTCCAACTCTCACAACCTCTTAATTATGTCAGAGATTTTAGAATCAACATTAAAAACTATTTAAAAAGTTTCCCAACAATGGTGCATTTTCCACTCTTGTTACTGATCAATTAAGTATAGATTTGTGCCTAAAATTGTCACTGGTGTGCATCAGTGACAATACTCACCGATGCTTTCATTTTAACATTAGTGTCGTGTTGGCCTGCCTCCCCGAGGAGGAGCGATCTAGGAGAGGATCCTGCAAGTACTCCTACTAAACACTCCTGTGTAAGGATTTACTTGGAATAATGAACAATGAAAGACACCAGATGGATTATACAGCACATTTTGTAGGTCAAGCTTACTAGACAGTGCATGCCCTACCTGTTGCAAGGCTTATTGTGGCGTACCAAGAACATAGAGCAGCTTGGACCTTGCCCATCCATTACCATTGGTTGCCATTCTTTGTCACTCTCAAAAGCTGGCTTCTTCAGTTTGGCAGTCTTATGTTTGTCCCTGATATGGAGCATTGCCTCTTTACAAACTCTTTGATTGGCTGGTATCACTGTTTTCACTGTTTGCTTTTTAAGCATTACTTTTTTATTTTGTGTGAAGCACTTTATTAGAGTACATGTGTTTTCGCACCGTCTCCCTCATGTACGTGTCTCCCCCTGCACGCCATGTTGACAATTTGTTTCTCCCCGCCCCTCCCTCGTGTGCTCGCCCATGTCCTTTTCTCCCCATTGCTTCCCCCACCTGCGCCCTCTGTGTTGCTTCCCCGCAAACCCTCTGTTGCTTTCGCTTCCCTCCAAACCCTCTGTTGCTTTCGCTTCCCTCCTTCCCCCATTGCTTTTGTGTCCCCTTCAGCCCTCCTCAGTTGCTTTTTCCCTTCCAGTGTTGTTTCGGCATTACAGCCCCACCCTCCCTTGTGTTACTTCGCTGTTTGCCAACCAACCTTCCCCATGTTGCTATGTCTTTCTCGCCCCCATGTTGCTTTGAATCCATTTGTTTAAAACAAGCACTTTTGGACGTTTTAGTTCTGATGCAACTCAAATCAGAAACTAAAAAGAACAAGCATTTGCAATGCAATAGGTCTCGCATTTGCTAGAGTTTAAGCTATTAGCATTGTAAATTACAATGTCTTTTATTTATCTGTTTTGATAATTATCACATAAATGAAAGGCATTGTCATTTACAAGTACAATAGCTCAAATTCTTGTAAATGCGAAACCTATTTCACTTCAAAGAAGCGGCCACCATTGTCCCGGGCTGCTTGGAAAGTGAAAGTGCGCATAGTGCACTGAATGTTGCAGGAAAGCATGTCATGCCTGCAGTAGGTGAAACTCATTCAAATAAATAGTGCTTACAAACTAAATAAGACCTACCTTGTAACAACAGAAGTAAAAGGGCCAGTCCTCATTGGAGGTTACAAATGGAGACAAGGCTGTACTAAGGAGGGACTAACAAGCCTTTTAACGAATCAGAAGCCAGCATTTAATAAGAAAAACAAGCATTGGCATAGCCAATAGGTTTCGCCTTTGGGACCTTAAAAGTGTTTAGCCATGCAACAGTTGCATAACTAAATACTTATAAGGTCCCAAAAGCGAGACCTATTGGCTATGCCAAGCGGCCGTGGGGCCGTGAAAGTGATCGCGATCAAACATCAAAGGGGCCGTGAAGATAAAAGTGATCTCGGTCAAGCGCTGCGCGCGCGCCCATGCACTGTAACTCTAGGCTGGGCTGGTAGCACTTTTTGGAGCCCTCTCAAAAAGTCTCGCCAGACTAGCGCATGCGCTGGGTCAGGCGAGACCTAAAAATACAATTGGAACCAGGGAGGGGTACGGCAGCAACGGTGACGCGGGTGAAAGGGAGGAGTATGTAATAGTAGTGAGCGGAAAGTGGGCACGAGAGACAATGAAACCCGCACTTCCATGAACTGGTAAAAATTAAATTAAATAAAGCAGGGAGGGGTGGAGCCGGAGGTGCAATGAACGAGCGGCGGAGGGAAGGCGGGACAGGATGTGACGAGAAATGAGTAGTCCCTCTATTGCTGTATAGTCAACAAAACACCCAGCTAACTAGGCATGCCATAAAAAGCAAGCTTTGATGTGTTAGCGTATTACATTGCTAAGGCCCCTTGTCTTCCGTACTGTAATCCTCGGGAACTGCTCAACCCTTGAGATGTTCCCGGCTCGCATCAGTTGGGTGCTAAGCACCTGTACTTTGGCCCCAGATACAGCAGATCTTTAACTCCCTATGGGCCTTTACGACTCGGTTTTCTGTGCCTCAGAGGTCATTCTTCGCCATCTACGAACCTCATTTGGTGAATGTAACCTTGATTTCAATGTATACACCAACATAAAAAGCAAAATGCTTTCCTAGACTTTCAATAGGGCGCCCTCTTTGCAGGTATGCGTCTGGGCTGGGGCTCCTGTGCGCCTTCTGTCCTGAACTGTTGCCTGAAGTCCCCTCGGATAGTGTTCTTTGTTCATCAGGCTTTCTGGGCCCCTTAACTCTGTTCCTCCAGTGAAAGTAACCGCGGTAAAGCGCGGCACGCGCACCCGCGCACCTGCACTGTAGCTCTAGGCTGGCCTGGTAGCACTTTTTGGAGCCCTCTCTATAAGTCTCGCCAGACCAGCGCATGCGCTGGGTCAGGCGAGACCTAATGACATAAGTCAATGAGAAATACAGGTGGAGAGTGGGGCTGGAGTTTCAAGTCCATACTCAAATCCAGCATTCCTCGCAGCGCATGCATGTACTGCCCTGGCGCAACCTAAAGAAAGGTATCTGTCATTTTTGTAGGCACTCACATGCATGGTACACGCTTAGAAAATGACGCAGGCAACCACTTTAAAAGATTGTTTTTTTAAGTCTCGGATAGGAAAACATTTGCAATTTGCTAGTAGCCATTAGGTCAAAAGGACACCATGTTGCACCCCTGAAAAATATGCATAGGCGCTACATGGCACTTAGAAAAATGCAAAAAAAGTGCATTATTCTAGAACATCGCAAATGACCACCAACATGAAGTTGGTGGTAATTTGAGATTTCTTAAGGTAAATTCGCTCAACTTGGGTACTTCCAGAATTCCATTTAAGGAATCGAAATTTGCGATTCCTTAAATGCATCACAAATTTTGCGATTCCCTATTTTACGATGGCCTTTTGGGAAGATACATCCCAAAAAGCTTTTTTCCGTTCGCAAACGGGCCGATTCTGAGAATCGACCCGTTTGCGAACGGGAAAAAGGCTTGATACATATGCCCCTATAAGCATTATTAAGTCTGTTTTGAATTGCTAAATACAAAAATGTAGTAGGATTTATGGTGTCCCTGTTTATACATTAATAAATATGTAAAGTTTCCCTTTTCATGACGAGCCCATTTCCACATTGCAAAGAATGTAAAATACCAAAGCACCGCTGTCTGTTTCAACGTTGCCAAAGCACCATTTGCATGACTGTGTATGATTATTAAAAGCATCCCACTATTATGATGTGCGGTTTATGCTTGCTGTGAGGTCGAGTGATTTCAGCTAATTTATTGTGAAAAAATAAGATAAGTAGAAGTCTTTTTTTGTATTGTTGTCCTTCTTCTGGAGTGATGTTAAACCAATTATTGCATTTTATCAGTGGTAACTAAGCGTTAATGAATGTATGTCAAATGTCGCTGGACTGTACCATGTGTCAAATAGGGTTTGGGGTAAACTCCTCTTCGCCGGTGGAGTCCGTGGAGTTTTTGCCACTCCGCGCTCTAAGTGCAGAATTTGGCTAAACTACACCAACCGCGATGTGACGAAGTTTTTCTCACGCAGGACTCGCCAACATTAACGTGATGAGCAATAAAAAATGAGTGCTAGACTGCCTTCTGGCGAGATTTCTCAACATGGGCGGTCGTGGCAGGTTGCTATCGCTCTCGTTGAGAAAGTTGGTGCTTGAATTGCGAAAGCTGGGGCTTGAGTAGACCATCTACTCGACTGATATTGCAGTGCAGAGCAAGCTCCCAGTGCTATAAATCAGCATGAGCTAGGCGTAGGAACAGAATTCTGTCGCCTGCGGAGCTCCCAGGAGTCTCCATGAAGTTTTTAGATAACTCTGCAGAATTGGGGGCGTGGCCTGAGGCATAAAGATGGCGGTCGCACTCTAAGAGTGCTCCGGACCCCTCCGTCATCCGCCTCGAATCCAGCTACCATCGGCACCCATCTAGACCTCCTACCTGATCGTAGTGGCATCCCCGTCTGGTGGCGCTCTCCATCTGGTGTTTTGGTGCCGGTCCGTGCCTGTTATCCCTGCGAGCGCGGCCTCTAACCAGTGGGGCCGGTGCACCGGGTGAGCGGCGATGCCGTGAGGGGCCGGGCGGCTGTCGCACCAGGGGCCGCACGGCACTTGCTGCCTCTGCCGTGCGTGGGGCCGCAATCAGGGAGCAAGATCAGCCCGGCAGTGTTTCGAGGCCCCAGCCTGGGATCGGCCGGTGTATCGGCCGGCGCTGGGGCGGCGGAGGCGACGAGGACGGCCCTCTGAACGTGCAACTGGCAGGGCCGCTGGCCGTGGGCATCACCGTAGATCCATGCGGTGAGCGGGGGGTCCGGCTGTTGGTCTGGGCGGCGGCGGAGGTTCAGGTCACAGGCCCCCCGCCCCCATTTCCAACTGTGAGGCCTCCTGTGGTGTGCGGCCAGTCGAGGCCTGGCTGTCCCCGTTTGCGCGACCCGGTGATTGTTGGCGCTGCAGGGAATTGGCAGAAGGCAGCTCCTGAGAGGTGTGGCGCCGACTTCTCTGGCCGCGGTGGGCCTGCGGTCTGTGGGCGAGGTGGACCCAGCAGCTTGCGAGGCGTCCAGTGGGAACTCGGCCGGCATGTTGGCCGGCGCTGGCACAGAGGAGGTGTTGAGAGTGAGGCGGGCCATGGAGGCTGGGGGAGACATTGGTCGAGCGGCTGATCTGTGCGGTGAGTGGGGAGACGGGCTGTCTGTCCGGGCAGCAGCACGGGTGTTGGAACTTACCCTCCTACCCCGTCTCCATTCACTGTGCTCAGCGGGGCCTGCTGCATCTCTGCTCTGTAACGGGACTGATTAAGGGGCCTTACTGTGGTGTCCTGGGCGGCAGGGCCTGAGGCCAGATCTGTGGAGGTGGGGGTGCTGGGCCCTCCCCCGCTGCCTGGGTGCCCTTGTGGCGGTATCTGGAGGTGATTCTCCCGGCTTCCGGCTTCTGGAGAGAAGAGTAGCTGCACTGTTGGGCGGTGGCTCCCCCTCCTTCCTCTGCATCTCTTCTCGGGGACTGGTGCGGGACCCCCCCTGTCCCAGCTCTGGAGAGCCTGGCTCCTTGGGACCTGACGGCGATCGGTGTGGTAGGTGAGGCTTGACCCCCCCATTGGGCAAAGTCGGCCATCTTCTCGGGTGGCGGAGAGCGTTCCCTGCAAGCTGGTCTCGGACGGATTGTTCTCCTCCAATTGGGCCTCTGAGTGAGACCGCCTGTTTAGACCGGGTGGCTCCTGTCTGGCGCGTGGGCGGCCTGTGCCTCTGTGGATCCGTGGGCCCTGCGCTGGCCTCCCTTCCCCCCGCACTCCCTACTGCCGCAATGACACTGAGAGCTACCACCGGCCATGGGGAGAGATAGGGGCCCTAAGCCTACACCGGCCTCCACGCAAACCAAAAATTGACCGGTTTACTACCTCCGAGCAGGAACCTCCTGGGGGGGCCGTGGGGGTCTGCTGCTGCCCCCCCCCCCCTCAGGACAATGACCTTGACACTATCCTCCAGGCAATCAGGGCCTCACAGATGTCCATTGAGGGGAAGATTGGAGAAATTAAGATTGATGTATCTCTCCTCAGGCAGGATCTTCGTAACGCTACCACGCGGCTATCAGAAGCCGAATCCCGTATATCCACAGCCGAGGACGATATTACACAACTCAAAGAGCAAGTAGCTCATCTTCGCACTCGCACCAAGGAGCTCCATAGGCGTGCTGAGGACGAGGAAAACCGGGCACGTCGCAACAACCTCCGCCTGGTGGGGTTCCCCGAGGGGGCAGAGGCGGGCCAGGCCGCCACCTTCGTTGAAGACTGGTTTAAGTCGTGGGTGCCCGGCGATGCCCTGTCAACGCCCTGTCAACGTGGTTTGTAGTAGAGAGGGACCATAGGTCCCTGGCGCCCAGACCCATTATTCTAAAAGTCCCCAACTTCAAAGACCGAGACGCCATCCTGCGGGCGGCCCGGGCGGCTGGCCCCCTCAAGTTTCAGAACCACGTCGTCATGATCTTCCCGGACTACACCAGGGAAGTCCAAGACCTCTGGCGCTCCTACACAGAAGTAAAGAAGAAGCTCCGTGCCCTGGGACTACAGTATCCGCTCCAATTCCCAGCACGCCTTCGGGTCATTTTTCATGGCTGACAGAGGAGCGCACCCTCCGCCAGCGGCGCGATACATCCCTGGAACGCACGGAGTCGCAGCCCGAGGGGCGGAGGTCGTCGGGGCGCCAGCGCCGCACGTGGTTGCGCAGGGAGCACCAATCACAAGCACCAACACTCCGATCCTTAAGTGCGGCAGCTCCAGATCCTCATGACTCATCCAGCCAGTCGAAATCTCCACCACGCCATAGGCACCGCTCCGTCCAGATCTTGGCGGGCTCGTCCCTACCATTAGCCCAGGTGGACTCGGACCTTTCCCGCACCCCCACCCTTTAAAGGCAATGTAGTCAGACTCTGACGTATGTCCACCATCGGGGGGGAAGCACCTTACCGGGGGGTGGGGGGGCATCTGACTGTTGGCATATCCATACGTTCATGCACACTGTTTAATGCCAATGCACTGCTTATCCGTTCTTCTGGAGGGGTCCTCCACGCAACCAACCCAAGCGTTTTAGTATAGGTTCAGTTAAATGGGGGGTCGACAGATGCTTCCGTTTTCGAAGTATAGGGTGGGGGGGAGGGGAAGAGGGTGGGTTTGGGACTGGGTTTTTTCTTTATTATTGTTGGGGGCTGAGATTGTTTTGCTCCCAAGGTGTATTATGGTTCTTTATTGTTTTCTCCACCTACGGCACTCGGGCCCACCTCTATAGGGGTCCAACACACATGGTCCTTCCCACCAGCGCGCTGTCACACTTGCTCCAGGCCCCGCATTTGCCATCGACTCTCCAGGGTCCGGTGAGCTATGATAACGACCTCCAGCCCCCATGACCGACACACCGGCTCCGAAGGCTGACCTCCATATTTTATCCTAGAACGTTAATGGCCTACTAGACCGCCACGAACAGACGGCTGTATTGCGCTACGCACAGCGCTTCAATATAGAAGTGCTTCTGCTTCAAGAGACGCACGTGATGGGTAACCACTGTCCCTTTCTTGCGCGTTACGGTTACGATAGGGTTTGGCATTCGGGCTTCGCTCGAGGATCTCGCGGTGTGGCTGTAATACTGAAACGCACCCTTCCCTTTGTGCTTACACAAGTTCTCCGTGACCCACAGGGCATGTTTGTGATTGTTTGTGGTACACATGGGGGCATTCCCCATAACCTTGTGTCCATGTACTCTCCCCCTCGATGCTCACCACAACTTTAAAACAATACACTGCCCTGCTGCCTACCCTCTCCCTGGGGTCCACCGTTATTAGGGGTGACTTTAACGCGGTCTCCACCCCGCTTCTCGACACAACAGGCCCTCCATCCACCTCCAGGCTGGCGCAAGCGAAACAGTTAACCAACTGGGCTGAATCCCTTGGCCTCTGCGATGCATGGCGAATCTGGCACCCACACGCTAAACAGCTCACACACACTTCTGCCGCACACCACACGCAGGCACGTATAGATGCAATTTTTCTTCTGTCTACGGACTGCTCCACAATCCAAGATGTCCACATACTCCCGAGAGGTATCTACGACCATTCCCCGCTGCTCCTTAGTATAGGGGTTCCCCCCTCTACTCTCGCCCATTGTGGCGGTTGAACGCCCGGTTTCTTCAGGACAAGAGCTTCAAGAAGGCGGTGGGACAGGAATTGAAGCATTCTTTCATCACCAATGTGGGGGTCGGTCCCTTCCTCGGGTACCCTCTGGGAGGCGAGTAAGGCTACTATTCATGGATATGCCAAAGGCCACGTCCAACAGCAGCGGCAGGCCCAGCTGTTGCAGATCACTTCATTAGAGGCGCAGGCCCTACGCCTCGAGCGTTCCTCCTCCGCGGATGATGATGCCGATCACGAGCGGCGCCTTACGAATATTCAAAATGAAATCAAGCATCTCTCCCTGGAGGCCGCCAAACTCTTGTGGAGATCGTCTGTGGCCAGAGTTTATGGTAGGGGGGACAAAAACTGCGCTATCCTACACAGGCTTGCAACATACCCCAGAGCGAACCGTAATATTCCAAAGATACTGGACCAAGAGGGGTCGACACAACGATCCCCAGTGGCTATGGCTAGCACATTCGCCACCTTCTACCGTCAGCTCTATGCCAAACGGACCCCGACACGGTCACTCCGAGAGCTGCTGGATGCGACGGGTGCCCACCTCCCTCAGCTGGACTCTACCGCCCTAGCTGACCTTGACCGCCCAATCTTGCACGACAAGATCAACAAGGCTATTGCTTACACCTCCTCGGGTAAGTTCTGGCCCAGACGACCTCCCCCCAGGAATACTATGCCGCATATCGTGAGGTCCTCGTGCCTCGCTTGGCAGATCTGTATGCCGAGGCCTTGGAGAAAGGCTCCTTCCTGCCTGAGACAGATATGGCGACCATCGTGGTCCTCCTGAAGTCACAACCGCCATCTCCCCACTGTGCTGACTATCGTCCCATATCCCTTATTGACACAGACGTTAAACTATTTGCCGCAATTCTTGCTCAACGGCTGAAACCCTATCTCACCACATTGGTCCACCCGGACCAATGTGGTTTCGTGCCCCAGCGAGGCACCAGACATTGTCTCCGGCGGCTGCACCTGGCCCACCGCCAGGTGCTCTCCCCTTATTTGGCGCCTTGGCAATGGAGCCTCTAGCGACCTTGATCCGGTCCGCGAGCCTCGTTCGGGGATGGGAATGGCCCAATTCTGAAGTGGACAAGATCGCTCTTTACGCGGACGATGTCCTGCCCAGTCAGGCCCCCGTTGTCTCCAGATCCTGAGTTCCTCTGGACAGACCTCTGGCCTCCGAATGAACCCTAACAAGTCGGTCCTGGTTCCGCTCCATCTATCCAGAGAATGTTATGACTGGCAGTCCACGATACCGCTTCGGCATCAGTCCTTTAAGTATCTTGGGATCTGGGTTGCTCTCCTTCCGGAACTGGGGTGGTCCCTTAATGTTACCCCGCTTTTGAAGAAAGCTAAGGCGGATCTCCACAGATGGCAGACATTGCCCTTGTGCCCCCTGGGGAGGGTCGCCTTATTTAAAATGATGATCCTTTCCCAGATTTCTATATGTTCTCCAAAATACCCCCTTTGTTTTCCACGGGCGTGGTTTCGGGAGCTAGACACTATGGCAGCTAAATTCCTCTGGGGGGGGAAGGGAGGGCCCGGTTGGTATTAAAGACCTGTCAGATCTCATCATTCGACGGGGGCATGGGAATGACACATTTATACCTCTACTACCTGGCAACCCGTCGATTGAGTATACACGACTGGTTCAACGGGGTTGGTCCGACCCAGCAGTGGCGTAACGAAACTTGAGGGGGCCCCCCTGCAAAACCCATGGAGGGGGCCCCCCGGCGGCTCGGCCCATCACCTACCACTTTGCCCCACCACCCAAAAATCTGGCATATTTTGATTTGAAACCTCCAACATTTAAATGAAATGCCTCTATATGGTCTTTTTCAAAGTTCTAATGCGAAAGTGGGAAACCCTCTAAACATATGGGCTACACTATTTGTAACAATAACGTCAAAACTGAGGCAGCAATCAGAACAATGCCAAGGAGCGAACCTATTGTCTCAGGAACGGCAGCAATCAGAATAATGCCAAAGAGCAGTCTTATTGTTCAGGAACTGCCTATGGCTGAAGAATAACTATGACTCAACTGACAATCAGTGGTGGCTGGTGACATTTGAAAGTGGTGAGGCGTAAATGTTCTATGGGAGAGCACTGTGGCGAGCGAGCGGAGCGAGTGAGCCTGAGCAATTAAAGGGGGCTCGGGGGGGGGGGTCTCCACCGGAGCAAATTTTGAAAAAAGAGTGGGTAAATGGTGCATTTTCAAGCACATTTGAGAAGCAAGAAGGTTAATAGAGCAATTGTGAAAGTGCAGTTATTACATTAATAAAGGGATGTCATATAACAACAACATGGTAGCTGCTTATTCAGTATAACCACAGAGCTTCGTAACAGACTTCAAGATACAATGCTGAGAACCTCACAGATTTTTTTTATTTAAGCTGCAAACAACTAAACCGGTCACAAACTAGCAGCATTCAAGAAGAATTGTTATGATTAACGTATTGTTCACTTTCTGTAGACAAAATATAGAGAAGTAGTCACTCTGCACTTTAAAAAGTGTTAATGTTTATATAGCGGGAACGCGACCCGGAAGTATTAGCGCGCCAGTCAGTACACACGGAGGACACAAGCGGTATCAGTCAATACAAGATTTAAGGCACACGTATTACAGACAAGTGAAAGCAACACCATAAATAACACTGCATGTAGAATAAAAACAAACCACATCAGCAAGTACCTAATGACAATCTATACAAACAGTAGTTGGTAAAGCAAAAGAAAAGTGCAAATACTTTCAAAGTGCATAATAAAGCAATCACCAGTCTGGCAAACAAAAATCAAGCACGTTTAGTAAAAAAATAAACTTCTTGCATCAACGTGAAAATACTTTCAAAGTGCATAATAAAAACAAGTCCAGCAGTATGCAAAAATGACATCAGGTTAGTCACACAATTCCCTGTTTGGTGTGTGCATAAAGGCACATATATATCAAAGCAACTGCTACAGCACCATACAAGAATCAAACCAGTTTAAACTAACAATTCCCTTTTTGAAGGCTCAAATATTTCAAAGTGATTAGCAAAACAGTAACTAGTGCAGCAGGCAGCAGCATACAAAAAATCAAACCACTTTAGTCAACCAATAACCTTTTGGTTTGTGCATGGAGGTGCAAATATTTCAAAGTGACTGGTAAAACAATAACAAGTACAGCAAGCAGCATACATAAATCAAACCTATTTAGTCAAACTAATTCCTCTTTTGTTTGTGCACCACCACAGAAACACTTATGCAGAGTTTAAACATTCTCCACCTTTGCTACAATTTTTTTTTTTGCTAAGCTTTATACACAAAATGTCTTTTCCATGGACCTAGATGTGTCAGCCCACGGGGTAATTAGGGCCATCATATTCGCAGATGGCACCAGGAACATCTTAAGCAGTGTTTTCCAAACTTTTTAGACGAGCGGCTCCCTTGACTTATAGGCCCTTGACTGTGGCTCCCCATTACGTTCCTTTTTTTGGCGGATGGGGAGAGTGTATGCCTGGCCTTCGATGTACTTTCATTTTTCTCCTTGAAAATAATTGGTATTATAATCATAGATGTCATCCTACTAGTCATGTGTCTGAAAGGGAGGGTAGGTTAGATAGATTGATGGATTTGTACTTGGTATGGGAATTACAAAGATTTTGTTCGATCATTTACATGTGTTTTTCTGTTGGATTCCGTGAGTCTGACATTGATTTTTGAAATATCCTTCGAACAGCCTGTGATAGCTGCTGTGGTGCTATCCACGACTCTGTCTGGACGATCAAATGCCACAGGAAAAGCGGGATGGCAAGGTGGGAACTCCAGACTGAGATTTATCTAGGCGCGGAGATACCGGGAAGAGGCATGTACAGTGCTCGTCATCTCATGCATCAGTGCACATTGTTGCTTTCAGGCAAACCGTGTTAGACAATGAGAACTATGTCAAGTACAGTTAGCTCCTGAAGCCCCAGAGCCTAAACAGCGTCGCTTTCAAGGTGAAGATAACTTATCCCCGTATGCTCAAAAATCAAAGCATGCGAAGCCTGGGGGTTATGGGCACATTGCAAGGAACAACATGTGCCTAATCATGGCAAGTATTTCAAAGTGCTCTTGCACAGGCTACATAGAGAACTGTGCAGGCATGCATCCAGTAGCGATTACCCCACCAGCATTGTCGGTGTGTTGGGTGAAGCGCGCATTGAGTGTCTGGGTAGGTAAGTGCTGGGTCATGTAGCAAGTAGTTGGGAGGTAAAGGGTGGCTGCGCACATACGTTGATTCAGCGTGTGGCACGTCTGTAAAGGGTCTCATATAAGCAGGGCTTTAAGTAGGATTAAAAAACTGGAGGGTCTCTGAAAGGGTCGTGGCTGATGTAATTAAGGGCTTGGCTTAAAAGCACATAAACTGAAAATCTATGCTTAGCGTGCCGCCCCACTGGTTTTTTGCTACTTCTGTCATTACATCCAGATATATAATACAGCAAGTAACATTACACTTACAGCAAGCCAGTACTATTGGCTTTGTCAATGGTCGTTAGTTGCATAAGATAAATCAGCAACAACCATGCCTTTGTAGTATAGCATATTCAGAATGCTTCAGTTCTGAAATGGTAGGACTGGGAAAGAACTATAACGAGTCTCTGTGAAGTTACATTAACCCCTTGTGTGCCACGCCCTTTCCCCGCCCTGTGCCGGCCGTTGCATTAGCGGGCGGGGTTCATGACGAGCTGGACTCGTCATGGGCACAGCGCAACCGCGGCCCATGACGAGCCCAGCTCGTCATGGGCACAGAAGGGGTTAAAGGCAGTAAAGGGTGGTACTGCTGCAGAGGTAAGATGTATTTTGTTCATGGTGAGTGCAAAAAGGGAGACCCCGTTAGGGACCCGACTTGGCACCTGCATATAAGAACTGCCAGTGCTATGCACCGGCAAGACCTGGCCCACTTAAACCCCTGCGTATAAGTCCCCATTATGTTCTGTTTGTAAGCCGAGGAACGTGGTCTCCTTCTCAGTTAAATTACTCTACCAAATAGGTCTCCTGTTCAAGAATGGGAACAGAGAAACGTTTGACCCAGAGTGCTGCTCTTCGGGCAAAGATAAAGTAAAGTGTGTCTGTGATACCTGCACACCCTGATTGTTCCGAAGCAGAGAGTTGGTTGCAGAGATGCAAGGAAATAGGCATGTCTATCCTTTAAGAGTTACAGCGCAGCTATAAGGCAGAGGGGCATAGCTGCTGAAAACTGCGTAGTTCCACACTGTCCAACATGCGTGAGTGTGAGTAGCTGAGAGTGTCACTGATGAATTGCTCCATCAGTGTTAGGTCATGTGCCTTCTTTCAGGCACAACAACAGGGAATAGAGGGGCATGGGGTGGATATACATACAGACACGTGGGGCACAAACAGATGCTTCTTGATTGAATGATGGGGGGGCTTAGCGAAAAATATGGCCTGTGTCCTTCGTCACTGGGTTTTACGTATGGCAAACTGGAGTATCGGTTATAATATGCAGGCATCGCTTCTCGGTTCCGGTATGAAGGTACATACAAGCGATCTTGTGCCTGGAACAAAGCTACAGTCTTGGTACTTAGGATTGAATGTACTTTCGGCCATTCAAATCTGTAATTAAAATATAGAGTTATATAATTGCATGTTACCTTTTTCAGCTCCATATCTATCGGAGCCACCATAGCGAACCGTGTGCCTTTTAACTCAAAGAACGATAGCTCCCATCGGACATACAACTGCCTACTGCGTACCTCTACTGCGACATGCATGCAACGTGATGTCTTACGCATAGCTGCCAAGGTTTAAAATTGCTATGTGTGAGATTTTCATAACTTCAGTGTAATTATGAGTGACATTTCAATGACTATGAGTGACACTTTCGCACAAGCAAAATGAAGCAATGAAGACGGGGGAAATATATAAATATCTGAAATTATACCCATTTGAGCAATAAGAAAATCCAAGAAAATTTTAAAACTGCAGCAAAGCACCAGAAATCATTGCCAGCCTATGGTCCCCTACCTGCCAGCAATCAATCAGGAGAACATCAGGACCCTAGGGCCTCTCTCTGTCCATGTAACGTGGGACCCCCGGCCTAACAGGAAGGATGTGTGAACCTTCAACATGAACAAGACAAGTTACACAGGGATCCAGGTATCTCAGCTGCCTGTCACACAGTGTCAGTCAGCTGACTTGCAGGCAGACAGGCTGAGCACCATTTTCCATTATCCTCACAGGCTGAGGCCGGTGCAATATTCTCCCATACAACATAGCCGAAATTGTCAGAAACCTATTAAAATTACCCCCATGTACGTTTGAGAAACAAATCGCAAACTTAATGTGGCCAGAATGTAAACACACACGCTTGTCACAGCCTGGGCCTCTACCAGCAGTCACGCCTGCAGCCATGCCAATGCAGAACTTCTAAGTGAGTTTAACACGTCATGACCGGACTGGCACCCCACTGGCTGCAGGCAGCTGCTGATCACGGGCCTGACTTTGGCGAGTAAATGAACATATAATGTGCCCGAGCCATGAACAAAATGGCAGAAATGCAAACGGGCTACGCTTCATCAGGCAAGGAACCATGTTTGTTATCTTAGTAACAAAGTGTAGTGGCTCAGCAAACCCTATTTTTCAAATTCAAATGTTAGCACCCATTTGTCAGAATTATTCTCTGTACTGTGACTCCAGACAAGCTGTCTTAGCTTGTTTTCTATAGCCAGATATGGGTGTTGTGCGCAGAGAATTTTACTTGCCAGGCTGAACAGCTGACTCTGTCCCAGTCTTATAGTATTGGTCTTTCACAGGGACAAGGCCGAAGTGTTACACAGGGGTCTTCACAACACGTGATATCACTCCACTGACTCGGTCTCTGTCACTTGAAAAAATAGCAGAAATGCAAACAGGCAAAGCTTCAGCAGGCAAGGAAGCCTGTATGTATGTTATCATAGTGCATAGCAGGCGCGCAATGCCCATTGGGCTCAAAGGGCTTCAGCCCCCTTGTCCTGTGTCACCCATCTGAGACAGCTTCCCGGGCACACGCACAGCCGCACCCGAGTACTTCACAGGTCTTTAAAAGACCATTTAGTTGTTAATGAGGCTTTGTTGTGTATTTAACCTCTTCTTAGAGCCCCTGCTACCTATTGCTAGAAGACTTAGCCCCCTCTCTGAAATTTTTAGTAGCCCCCCCCCCCCGAAATTTGACTCTAGTTGTGCCTGTGGTGCAGAGTAACGTGCACAGCATTCCCTCTGTACACACTAGTGACTGATTTAATGCAATCGTTTTTTACGAGCTGCAGGCGGTGAGAAATGTCTAAAATAAACTGCCTCCTTTCTTAAGTCATTGAAACAACTACATTTGTTTTCACATTTATGTCCCAATTAATTCCAACAAACTACGTTTTAAACAGATCTACATGCAAACATATGGCGATTGCTTTTCAGGAATATGTATTTCTAGATACTTACCAACGCGTTAGATCACACGACGTACACAAGGGCACAGTTGCAGTGCTGGGAGGCGCTTACAACCGCCGGGGCAGTACTCGAACAGCCTCTTCCATGCGTGCGCACCATTTAATTTATGACTGCCTCTAAGGCCCAGCCGGGGCCCAGGCGTGCGTGCGTGCGCACCATTTAATTTATTATAGGAGGCCGGGTGGTGGGCGTGCGCACCATAACCATTTAATTCATAATGAAGAGCAGAAGAGGCTTGCTGAGTGAGGGGGCCCCTGGAGCGCGGGGGCCCCCTCTTCTGCCTCGGACAGACTCACTCACCTGACCTGAGGGCTGGCCTGGAGCTTCAGACTCAGAGGCAGGCGCGAGCGGGCAGCACAAAAGGCAGGTCAAAGAACGATCCTTTTCAGTCTCTGGTGTTAGGCATAGCATGGATGGGTCCTGGATGCCTCGCTCACCTCAGGCTCACAAGTCTCACGCGCACTTTTAATTGCGGACGCTCCGCAATGCGCATGTCTGACAACAAATTCAAATGGCATTGGTCATCAGCCCCTGTCCCACCCTGAAGACCTCGCAGACAACGTGAGCATGCGCACCCCCCACACAACACAATTTAATGAATTAATAAATATCCTCAGTCAGAGGCCCGGCAGGGGCCCGCGCACCATTTAGTGTATGTGTGTGACCTTGAGCAAATCACTTCGTTACCCGGCCCGTTCACTATTTGCACATCGCGCAGGATGACACGTGTAGAGTTGGCGCATAACACAAACACCTTTTTTTCAATATAATATTATTAAAAGAAAGGCACGGTTATACTGCGGGTTGTCTTGTCGCCACCCCTAGTCACTGGACAAGTCGCTATGGCACTAAAGGCTCAGAGGCCCGGCTAGGGGCCCCCGCTTGCGTGCGCAATTGCAACCATTTAATTAAGAGCGCGAGCCCTCTGTGGCTTTCTGAGTAGTGTGAGGGGGGCGGGGGGCCCCTGGAGTGCGGGGCCCACCGAGGCTTGCGTGCGCTCCATTTTATTAAGAAGCCGCTAGCCGGCCATTTAATTCATGAAGAGGCTTGCCAGGTGACTGCGAGGGGGCTCCTGGAGCGCGGGGGCCCCCCCGCACTGCGGGGGCTGCGGGGGCCTTTGTTACGCCCCTGCGACCCAGCCTAGAGGCTGGAACTCAGTGAGCTTGGCCTGCCCAAGATCCAATCACTAATGTACGGGAAATCTATCCCGTCCACCGTGCCCGATGTCTTGCGCTCTGTGCTCGTACCATGGAGGGTGGCCCTACGGCATACCAAATGGACACACAAACTCACTCAACACACCCCTCTATGGCACGGCATGTGGCTCTGGGAGGTTAGTGGGCTACAGAGGTTCAGAACGTGAGATCTTATTGGGATCTCTCAGTTTGGCGATGTGTGGGCGAGCAGCCACATGCGCTCCTTTAAGGACCTCCAATCCAGATACTCCCTGCACCCATCACAATTTTACAAATACTTCCCATTGCGTCACACCCTCCACGTACATATACAAGAAGATACCAGGGTCCCCGAGTACAGTCCCCCCGAGGCGCAGATCATGCTGGGCAACCTGGGGAGGGGGGGCCATCTCCCGCATCTACAAGACGCTGGTCAACAACACCCGACCTCTCTTGACCAATTTAGGGGCCAATGGGAGGAGTGGGTGGGTCCTCTGGAGGAGGAGGACTGGCGTGATGCCCGCATGTCACCCAAAATGGTCAACACATCTGCTAAACTCTGCTTGATCTAATTATACTACATTCACATGGCCTACCTGACCCCGCAACGCCTATATCGAGCCGGCTTTTCCCCATCTGCCGCATGTACGAGATGCGGTCAAGACCCGGCCGACTTCTACCACATGGTGTGGGCATACCCTCGATTGGTTCAGTTCTGGGGAGAGATCGAAAGTGAACTGTCAGAGGTCCTGGGGTGGGAGGTTCCCCATGACCCACGTCATTCCGTTCTCGGGATTACAGACGGATTAGACGGCTCCAGGAACGAGTAGTTACTCTACAACACAGCCATGGTTGTAGCCAAGAGGGACATTGCCGCCTCCTGGAAACTTCCCACGCCACCAAGTTCGGAGAAATTGGGGAGGGGGGTGGATTGGTGTGCGGCTCAAGAAAAACCTATGTACGAGGCACGAGGATGTCCTAAGAAATACCGGAGGGTTTGGGGGCAAGTGGCTGGGAGCCATGTAATAGCCTGTTCTCTATACAAGATGTTTGTATCTACTGCTGGAGGGTGGGGCTGAAAAGTGATACCTGTGATCCTTCTATTGTACAGTGTCAATATTGGTGCTATCCACTGGTGCTTGGTGCTTGTAGTGTGAAAAAACAATAAATTTGTTTATCAAAAAAAAAACTCTGCAGAATTCCGCAGATTAAAACTCCACGCTTTCCACCCTCCCCTAGTGTCAAATTATCTGCCGTTTTCACACTGTCACCCGATGAAGAGCTGATATCACACAGTGAAAGACAATGTGAGCTGGAAATTCTGCACAGACTAAGATCACAGCTCGTGTGTTGAGGTGCTGCACAGCTGATGTCAAACTCGGGTTTTATATCCTCACCAGGACCTTGACAACAGCTTAAGAAGCTTTCTCAGATTTTTGTTTGTGTTATATGAATGTGCAATTCGTATATTTATTGAACATATTGTACTATTGTAGGTCATGAAATAATTGAGCTCGTAGAATTGTCTTTTGTTGGTGAAGGGGAGGTAAGAGGATGTATTTACCAGTGGGCAAACTGCACAAATCCCAGCTTCCCCACTTAAATTGTTGGTCCCGTAATTCTTCTTATTTAACTGTGCCTCATTTTGATTGAGTGTATAATCTGAAAGCATCTTGAGTCGGTTTAGGATGTGTGCACAATAAAAGCTTCCCTTGTATATAGTTTAAGAGTGAATAATGTCGCTCCACATAGAAAAACAATATTCGCCACATACACAGTGCCCAGACTCAGAGCAGCAGGGGCGTCGAAGTTTATTTTTAATTTCTATTATTTTTAACAGGTGTCAATGTATTGATTTACGCTAGCGTATTACATAGTGAAAAACAAGTGTTCATGGAATAATCAATTTACAATTCGAAAACGCTTTAATGTCTTTTTACACGTAGTTTGCTGTGTCATTTACAAGTCCGATCTTTTGATGGCTCCACTCGTGTAGTCGTACTTTGGCTCTTGTAGACAAGCTTGATCCCTAACTCGACTCTGGCTCGGCTTCCTCTCTGAATGTCAGGTTCTCACAGTAATGCTAACTACCGTGCGCTTCCGGTAGACGGCTTCCGCTGAATAATGTACCTCATCTTGGTAATCCGCACGCTTCCGCCTCGCGTGCCGTGGAGGATGGTGGAGCCTGGACACACAGTCGTTGTCCTGTGGCGTCAGATGTACCTGCTGCACCCCCCTTCTGTCAGGAGGAGCAGGCTTTGCACCAGTCCGTAAGCGGGAGCTAAGTAGCTCCCAGCTCCTGGTAACCGCGATCCCCGCGTTCCAAGAACTCGTCTTTATGAAGCGGCCGTGAGTCACTCGGGAGAGTGTCTTAGCGTTCGTTCAAATGAAAGAAACTTAAATGTGTCCTTCCGTGTTCAGAACGTCGAATGAAACGGGCGATCATGCTTCCAAAATAGACTGAAATGAAATGGCAATTATTTGTATTAGTTTTGTTTAATTCTAACCGTACACACCCACATATATACCAAAGACCAGTGGTGGTAAGCAGAAGCTTTCTTGACAGGCAATTGCTTGTACATGGCATGTAGGGATGGGGCAGAGTTAGTTATTTACCAGTTTCATAGGCACCCCGTTTTCTCTGCACCAGCACAGTTGACCTTTCAAAGATTCCAGTCTCTCAGGAAATTTCCCATTCTCATTAGACCAATGTGCGTTGACCATTGAGGGTTACTATACTCTCTACTCTACAATAGTTTCACTTTCTATGTACTAAATGTACTAGACCTTACAAAGGGGTGTCAGGACCACATGGTTAATCTCCCAAAATAAGAAGACCTAGTCAAAAGAGAGGTGATGAAAATAATTAGTAATTTAGGGTTGCCTGTTTGCTGTTTCCTGAATTGACCTTTGCTGCTCTGTGTGCCCAGTGCTTGGCGCATTCTGTTCCGCTGCACCCTTCGTCCCCCGCCGCCGCAACTACCATCAGCGGCCGCCGAGTGGGGTCGAACTACGTTACCCAGCAGCCTGCGCATCAAGAGACCCGCCCACAACCTTTCCCGCGCCAGGAGGCGCTTTAAAATCCGCCGCTTCCTTGGCAGAGCGGGTTGCCTGTTTGCTGTTTCCTGAATTGACCTTTGCTGCTCTGTGTGCCCAGTGCTTGGCGCATTCTGTTCCGCTGCACCCTTCGTCCCCCGCCGCCGCAACTACCATCAGCGGCCGCCGAGTGGGGTCGAACTACGTTACCCAGCAGCCTGCGCATCAAGAGACCCGCCCACAACCTTTCCCGCGCCAGGAGGCGCTTTAAAATCCGCCGCTTCCTTGGCAGAGCGGGTTGCCTGTTTGCTGTTTCCTGAATTGACCTTTGCTGCTCTGTGTGCCCAGTGCTTGGCGCATTCTGTTCCGCTGCACCCTTCGTCCCCCGCCGCCGCAACTACCATCAGCGGCCGCCGAGTGGGGTCGAACTACGTTACCCAGCAGCCTGCGCATCAAGAGACCCGCCCACAACCTTTCCCGCGCCAGGAGGCGCTTTAAAATCCGCCGCTTCCTTCGCGTCGCGGGACGCGCGCGGGCGTCGCCGGGCTGAGCCCGGGCAGAGGGCGGGCCGTCTGTGGCCGTCAGGGGCAGGAAGAGGCTGGGCGGGCCCACCTCCCTGACGATCGGACCAAAAAGACGAGAGGTAGCCATTGACCTACGGACATGGTAGATTGTATTTGTTGTATGATAACTGCGTAACACCTATTCTCTCCCAGGCTTGACCCACTCACACTAGCGTTTGATATAACCCAAGCTTACTGTAGCATAACTAAACACTCATTATGGCTACACCCAGCACAAGGAACAGAACTTCACTGGGAGGCTCTGTGCGTGGCACCCTAGATAGCTTCATTACCAGGGCTGCCTCTGTCCTGGAGCAAGAAATTGCTATAGTAGAGAGACGCCTCTCGGCTGAACTCATACAAAATAAGCGTTCCTCACTCGGACCCATTCGATCCGCATTGTCCCCGAATCCAACAATTTCTGTTCCCTCCATAATACATGATACGTCTAGCGACTCTACGACAGCTTCACTTATCATCGAGTCTACATCTTTAGTTCACTCTCACGCTTGCTCACCATCATTGGCTCTTAAATCACATTCCAAAGATCCCTCTGACAGCGTACCATCCACCGCATCACCCCTCAGGTTTATTGCCACCATTCCTGAACAGATTAAGCCTACACAATCAATCACCACTATCCTCCCTCCTCCCTCAAAGAAAAGGAGGAGATGCTCAAAAAACGTCAACCAGAGCAAAAAAGTTCAAAAAGAGGTTATTAATCCTCGGAGCACAAAACACACCAATGACCTCAGTTCTCTAGGCAATACTCGTACTCACGACGTAATCACCAACGAACTGATGGGCCGATTAGAAACCCTGGTAAAATCCCTCGTTCTTCCTGTCTTAGAAAGAATAAAGGGTTTGTCTACACAATTAGATTCACTAGCAAAGCTGGCGCAAACAAATAGTGATCAACTTGAATCACTACTATTACATCCAACTATCCCAGCAATGAAAAGTCCTGTTGACCTTATTTCATCCCGAGCAACAAATAAAAGTAATTTAGCTGTAAAAAGATCCATAAAGCCATCTACTAAGGAAACTCCAAATCACTCGCAGCTAGGTACAAAGAACAATATCGACACTGCTCAAAGCCAGAGCACTGATAACACCAAACCTACCAACCCAAGTAAGAAACGGGATATTGTAGCTGCTGACACCCCTCTCAGTCACAATCAAGATTTAAATTGCAAACACATAAATCTACCCCCAGAAGCAGTACCCTACGTCGTAGTCTTGACAGGAGTCCCGCCATTGGACTTAGGGAAAAGGGAGGGCTACTATGATTTAAAAAACAAGGTGATGCACTGGCTGAGACAGCATAGGCCGCTCCCTCCTAATATCAACGGGGAAATTCTGAACGTCCGTCGACTAATCTGGGTAGGCCCACGGCCAAAGGAAACATCAGGTGACATAATAATCGTCAATTTTAGAGATCATAGGGCAACTACTTATATAACTAGCTGGTTACAAAATCAAACTCAAAGCTCTATAAAAACCTATGATTTAACATATTTTTACCCCCAGCCCCTAGCTAGCAATCTGGTCAACTCAAACTCCCCTCCTCGTAATAGACCGAGATCTTTCAACTATAATATCCCAATATCAAATCGTTTTTCGACCCTCGAAGGACTTGAGGATATAGATTGACTCCCTGTAGAGGTTCATGGTCAGGGATTTTTTCATGATATAAGGAAGGGGCAAGTACCCATCCTTCCTCCCTATCCTTTATCTCTACGTAATGGTCAAATTTCTGAGGGGCTACCTCATACAGCTCACAACAACGCTGAGACTCCTAGACCAGCAAGTCTGGCTTCCTCGACACCTGTAACATATTTTAAAAATACCAGTGCCCAAATTCATAACACACAAACAATCGCAGTTCTATTCTGGAACGTGGCGGGTCTACGTTCGAAACTAGAGAACGATATTTGGACTAATTTTATCGTAGATTTTAATATATTATGCCTTCAAGAGACTTGGCTAACTACAGAAGTCCACCTTCAAGGCTATAGAACCTATTTCTCACCAGCTGAACATTCCAAGTTCGGCAGGGCCAAAGGAGGCTTAACCATTTTTCTATCAAATCTGATTAAGCTAGAAAATATTAAACTTATAACGCTCGACCCTAACTTTCAACTACTTAGTATTACACCAAATTCCAGAGACTACTTCCTTTTGGTTAATTTTTACAACAACCTATCGGATCGGGATGCAATGGGGAAAATTAATTCAATCTTTACCATAATAACATCTATAACAAAAAAGTCTACCCGAGAAGTAACCATCATATGGGGCGGCGATTTTAACCAGTCTATCTGTGCTGCCCCAAACATTCATTTGTGCGGATTAATCGATGAGGACGAAAACCCCATTCTACATTTTTCCCATTCACAGTTGGGTAGCCTTTTAAATGAAATAACTTTCAACTTAGATCTAAGAATTGCATCAAAATTAACAGATGGTAAACCGATGCTGGCTCCAACTTTCCACGGCAGAGGTTGCAATTCAACGATAGATTTCATTTTACAGACAAATGGCCTGATATCAAAGGATTTCACTTTTGAAACCCATCAGGTAGCTCTAAGCGATCATTATCCGATAAGTACAACCTTTTTAATCTCGACAGGGCCCACCAAAAAAACCTCCAGCGCCCTCACCCAGAACAATTTAGAATTAGCAAGATTAAACGGATACTCGCTAAAATGGGCCACAGTTGATCCGGGAAAAATAACTTCTACCGTGATCACTGAAGCCTATCTACCCATAATGAAATGCTTGGACATGACCACCCCCAACCATGACGTTGTTGCTAATTTTGGGCTGGTGATACAAACCATTAAAAATGCCCTAATGGTTAAAAAAAACGGCTCAAAGAAGAGCAGCCAGGGCTGGTTCAATCACTCGTGTACCATCGCCCATACTAATTTAAAACTCGCCTTACATAAAACGCCCAGGGATAGGGCAGAAATAGCTACTCTAAGGAGAGTATATAACACCGCCATTAAGGAACGGAAGACGGAACTAAGACGACAACTCTGGGATCAACTACACGAGAGTTGCCTTAGTAATAACAATATCACTTTCTGGAAGGTAGTAAAAACACCATCCTTAACTGACAAGGGCAGCCTCCCTAACATAGAGGTTGCTATAGACGAAAGACAATGGGTAGAGCACTTTTCTCAAATTTTTAAGTCTCACTCGACAGTAAAAGACCTTGGAGGAAATGACTCTCACGAGCACCAGTCTTCGACCTTCCCTATTGATATGACCATTACTTGTGACCAAGTTGAAAGGGCGCTGAACGCAAGTAAAAAAGGCAAGGCACCCGGCCCTGACTGTGTCCCAATAGACTTCTACAAAATGTACCCCGAGCTATGGATTCCCTTTCTGACCAGGGTTTTTAACGCATTGACTTTTACTGGCATCCCTGAGTCTTGGAAGAGCTCCATATTAGTCCCTATCTTTAAGAAGGGAGACCGCAACCTACCCTCCTGTTATCGTCCCATCTCCCTTTTAGATTCCACAGGAAAGATGATGGGTCGAATACTACTTGATGGTTTGCAGGAATGGGTCGCGAAAAATAACATTCTATCTGACCTACAATACGGGTTTCGAGAAGGATTGGGGACCGTAGACCAAGCCCTAAATCTATCATTACTAATTGATAAGTATGTTAACATTAAAGAAGGGGCTCTATATATGGTCTACGTAGATTTATCATCTGCCTTTGACTGCGTTAGCCACTCCAAACTCTGGCCCATCCTACTAGACATAGGGTTGGAACAAACTGCAGTAACTTACATCAGAGAACTCTACGCCGACGCGTCAGCTAGAGTAAGGTTTGGCACAGGGGGAGAGCTTACAGCGCCGTTTGGGGTGGAGAAGGGCGTGAGGCAGGGATGTGTTCTGGCCCCGTTTCTATTTACCCTTTATACAAACGGCTTAGAGAAAGAGATGCTGAAAGGGGCCCAAGATCTCCCAATGGTAGCAAACCGCCCTGTCCCGGCCCTCCTGTATGCCGACGATGCTGTGCTTCTAGCCCGTACTTCTAATGAAATACAGAAGGCCTTAAATAGTTATGCTTCATTCATGGCAAGCCTTGACCTCAAAATTAACGTTGGGAAAACTTTTGTCATGAAGGCAGGAGTTAAAAGGAAGAATAAAACTAAGTCCATTTTTCTGAATGACGAAAGACTAGCAACAACGGACAAATATCCCTATCTTGGCGTCATGATGGACGAAAAACTCAGTTGGAAACCAGCGGTAGAAGTAAGGAAATTGCAATTTGCAAGAACCACCTCAGCACTCACTAACTTCTCTAGGAAGATAGGGAAAAAAGCCCCCCCTGAGATGATCAAAATTTATAAAGCCAAATGCCTCTCAGTCGCCCTATACGGAGCAGGTGTATGGGGCCACGTAGCGGCTAATTCTATCCAAGTGGTTGAAAATGGCTTTTTGAAATATTTACTAGCCCTACCTACGGCAGCCTCCAATTACGCTTGCCACTTGGAATTGGGACTTTCATATGTCACTGACCTGGTGAGAATACAGCCTCTGTTATTATGGCACAGGATTTGGTCTTCCGAACACACAGTCTTTACACAACAAATCATCCAAGATTGTAGGACCCTAGATAACGTACATAGATCAAGGTGGCTAAATTACATTAAAAATTTTCTAACTGATCTAGGCCTAGAAAACCACTATAAAGACCCGACCAAGATGCAGCAAATAGCAAGGAAAGCTTTCCACAAACTTTGCCAAAACCACCTTGATGAGCTTAGACTCAATTTAGAGGTCATGAAACAAACAACTAGACATTGTTTATTAGTTCAGTCGACATTTGGTATCCAGCCATATCTGACATATAATATAACTTCCTATGAACAGTACCTTCTAGTCAGGTTTAGACTGAACTTCTTTTTCCGCCTCGTTACCTTTCCGTTTAAGAATAACTGGGATAAAACATTACCATCATGTCCCTGTGATGAGACATCACCCCAGTCAACTCTTCATACCATTCTTTTTTGCAAGTACTACACGCATCAACGGAGGAAACTCTTAATCCCCCTATTAAAGCGTAGGGGCCTTCGTACATGCCGCCCTGCTTTATTATATTTACAGCTACTTGAGGGGGAAGAGGTGGTTTATATTGTTTCAAACTTCCTGCAATATATAGTACGGCATAGACCTAATCTAGGGTAAAGAAACTGTGAAATAATTATATTATACTAGATCAAATATGCTACTTTTATATACTCTTTTAGGCCAACTAATGCTGCAAATATATATGTCAAAGAAGGAGATGATTTTAAATTTTTATTCTTTTTAACAACGTGATGAATTTACTGTAATTTACTGTAATTTACTGTTTTTTATATGACGATTTTATAACCTGTAAATTCTGTAACAATATCTTTTATGGCTTTTTATGAATTGCCGAATAAAGAAATATTGATTGAATTAGTAATTTAGGTGTGTGCTGTTGCCTCCGCTAAAGGTTGCATTGGTAAGACATTTTTCACTTGGACCCCTTTTCAGTAAGTTTGCACAGCACCTGCGTGTGGACTTAACCTGAAATTTAAGAAGCATTTTCCTTGCAGGGCTACTCTTCACACCTTTACTCATTATACCTTTTCTTGCATGTGATGGGTGATGCAGCGAAGATTACCAGCTCTACACATTCATACACACAACTCTCATTTGGGCCCATATACATTCTTACACACAATGAGCTGGCAAATATCCACTGGTCATCAATTTTATTTTACCCTAGGAAACCTTTATACCAGTATTCTTACCATTCCTGTCTCCTGGTAAATGGACGTTCGATATGATCTAGTAGTATAGGGAGGAAAGCCAATAATGCATTTAATTTATTCTAAAGAACCACAGGCTCAAGGGGAGTTTTAAAAGTTTATCTGAATTAATAATTTCGTGAGTCAAATCAAAATACACATGAACAGACCAGAAATCTCCATCAGAAAAATAGTACAATTAGCTTAAATTAGTTTGCATTGATAACTCTTTGCAATGACAGCACCTGAGGTGAGAAAGGACAGAAAAGCAAGTACGGAGCATTTACCCTACAATTATATTTACCTAGAATGGTGTGAGGACCCCGACATCAGAGTGTCAGAGTTTCGGAACAGGAAAAGTGACCTCTTCTAGTGTAACACCAGCGTTGCACCCCTCTCTGGTGCTACTCTTCCGGTTCAAGTGCGTCCGGACCCTTCCCTGGATGTGCCTCCGCGGTTGTTCCGTGACTTTTCCTAGTGTAGGATTCTTCACTCAGGTTGCTGCAAAATCGGGCAGCATCTCAGCACAACATCAGCATCTCCGCAGCAAGTGTCAAGTGTGTCTAACTATCTATACCTCCCTCTTGTTATACCAAATTCAAGTGTATGATCCACCCCCAAATGTTTCAATTCCATGTTCACCCGTAATTTGATTGGGCCAAGCAATGGGGAGAGGACATCGCACCATACCAAGTGCAATATTTTTCTTAAGTCTATTGTCTAATTCTCCACCCTTTAATTTTAATCCCCTCAAGCTTTATTCCCACAAGCATTTCGTATTATGATCGATAAATTTAAGGTACAATGTTGCTGGGTCTTCCTTTTGTAGGGTCAGGAGTTTACTTTCTCATGTCCTTGCTGGGTTTGGGTTTTGACAGTCTGTCAAATGACTTAATTGACTTGAGAGCAGAGATGTAGTGCGCATGCGTGGTTGCCACAAAGGTTGAGAACATCAGTCACCCTCCAAGGCCCAAATGCGAACTATTAATAAAGTCAAAGAAAAACATGTTAGAATAAAAAATTAAATTAATTCACTGTATACCACTTACTTCTACTCTAACCCCATTTACTTAATAAATCTTTTGCATTAATAGCTTAGTAGTACGTGCAAAGGTTAGTTTCAGCTCATCATGCGCATTAGTGTGTTGCTTTTGAAACGGATATATTAGAAGTTACTGCGCAGCTGCAAAGATTTCCCCCCAAGCGACAGAAGAACGTCACACCACGTGATGTGGTAGATGCATGCGCAGAAGACTTCGCGCATTTTACCGGCCATTTTTAGGACACTCGGGTTACTTATTAAGACAGCACATAGACAAGCTTCCCCTGGATATGGTTATATGAAATGTAGTGCAAAATTAGTACTCACAGACAAATTGGTTATGGTATTACAGGTTATTCGAGAGGATTGCATACGAGCAAGTTTCTTTAGATGTGAAACCTTGCTCCATCAGGGGGAGTCTTCTAACTTGAAATCTATGAATTATTCACATTTGTTGGTTTTGTGTTTAGAAATTTTATTTGGTTGAACCCTGTCAAGGGAATGCACCTATGGCAGCTGATTGGTTCTGTAGCGCTTGATGTTATATTGTTTTATCTCTTTTATAGGACACAGATCACCCCACTGGCATGGCCCTGCTGATTAAAAAAATGTGAGCGCTAATCAACTCGTGATCAAATCACTATTATGAGGGTGTACCAGTATTATTTAGAAGGAAGACTTGATATTGCATTTCGCTATTCTGCTCCAATTCCATGGTGTTCTACTGGTTCAGTGGACCAGTCAATGTTGTAATAAACCCCACTGCATTCTGGACTATAACATTTGGCAACTTCTAGCACATTATTCTCAGCTTCCTTGATGCGTTTTCAGGCATCCTGTCAAGGGAGGATTTTACCAAATGGTCACAGAAGAGGGGGAAAAAAAGTGCCTGCCAATATAAGTCTTATAACGATTGCTTTTATAACTTCCATTTTTAATCTAGCCTACATGTATGTTGTCAAAGCCTTATTGTCCCCAATACATCATAGTGTGCTTGGGTCTTGCTCTTGATTGTTTGACTTTCTTGACTATCTGATTTCCCTACTTCGTATTTCACTTTCCTCCCTTTTTTTTGTTTGTCCCGCTTCAGGAGCATTTCTTCATTACCATTATGATTTGTGTCCTTCCCCTGTTTATTCAGGAAACTACTGTTTTCTTTTGCTTTTAGCTCTCTGTGAGAGTGCATGTTTTTTCTTGTCTCCTCCTCTCCCCTGTGTGCTGCCTATCCCTTCACATCCTTGCCTCTACCTGGACTCTCCGTATTGCTTAACCATCACCATCCCTGAATATACAAATATATTTACTAAATCTGCGAACCAGAGCGATATTAATATTTGCCATTGTAAAGTCAGATGAAAGTGGTTTGATAACGCATGTATTGGGAATTTCTGGGGAGGGGGACACGTGTCTCATTTCCTATTTTCGTCACCTTCAATCAACTTTTAATCTGATTCTGATTCACTCATTCAATCTCCTGACAGTCCCAACTTCTTTATCTCAGCTGAAAGGCATGCCTCCCTGTTGAGGCAGTAAGCATTTTCTTTGTCCGCGAACCTGCTTTAGTTATATTCCCAACTCTGGGTGCTGTTCCTCAACAACGCTATTTACTCGAGTTGAGGAAATAACTTACGACTCCTTTCCAAGTCCTGTCCCCATTCCATCACCTCAGCTGTTTTTTGTATGCCATGTGACGGTCTCAAGGTGCTAGTTTCTCTGATCTGTTCTCACTTGTTGCCATATTTGTCATTTGGTCAAGTGCAGAGTAATCTTTCCGATCTACTCGTGGTCATATTCTCCACACATACTCCACCTCTGAACTGGAACCTGCTTCAACTTACACCTGGTGTTTTCTCCCCCTTCATTCAACGTGAGCCGGCCTCTGCTCACTCTTCACTTCTTATGTTCTTGAACTACTGTCTGTCACTTGCTTCTCCCATGTATACTTCCTGTTCATTATAATTCCCTCTCTTTGTCCCCTTTCTCTCTGTCTTCATGAGCATCTCACTCATTAATTTGCTAATGAAACTCCATGCATCTGACGTACCTCCTACTTTACACTGTCAAAGGTGCTGCACAGCCTCACCCCGACCATCCTTACCATCTCTCTCCATTGCACAGATCCATTGTGTGTTGAAACCCAGCTATTCAAAATAGGATTTAATATGGATCTGCTACTACTCCCTCTCTCTCTGTGACTGAGGGGCATATTTAGAAGCCTCTTGTGCCACTTTTGCGTTATTTTTATTTTTTTTTTTGAAATTTTTTTTTATTGTGCAGAAAGAAGGGTACAAACACGGGCCTACAACCACCAGGGCCGGCCGCTAGAAGGTAAAAGATCAAACAGTGCAATCACAATGACTGGCCCACCGTGGCTCCGCACCCTACAGAAGATCAGACTGCACATAAAGGAAATCAGGATACACCCTTTTAACATAAATAACAACTTAAAACAAAAGCGAGGCAAGAAAACATAAGATGGGCGTCGGGCCACAGCAGGGGCACTTCCATATCCGACCACCCGATGGCAGTCAAGAAGAAGGGAAACAAAGAGGTGGGGGGGGGGGGGGGGAGAAACGGGAATATCAAATCTATACTCAGATGTGCCAGATAAGTAAGGAACCATCAAGGATCAGGGGGACAAGGCTACATCAGACGTTTCTACCAGGGGGGGAGCACAAATACTTCCACGATACACATTCCACTGCCCCCAAATTCTGCTCCAAGCCCCGGGTTTACCACGAGCCACATACACAGTCTTTTCCCTGAACATGCACCAGTCCATGTTCTCCTTCCAGACAGACACGGTGGGGGGCCGCTGCGAACCCCAAAGCTGCGCTATGTCCCTTTTTGCTATCATGTTCCCCAGGGCCGCCCACCGAGTCTGGGCCGCGTTATTTTGCGTTATTTTTAACATGGGAAAAGTGCTGTACGGGTGGCGCAAGGGGCTTGTAAATAAGCCCCTTAGTGTTTTGGCTGTAAAAGTGGCGCAGAGTCATGATCACTGCTTCACTCAAGAAATTGGTTTTCTACGGCATGTAGTTCTGGAAAAAAACCTGTTTTGTTTAATTAGGAAAACCCCATACTTTGGTTGTTAATATGGCCCTACAACCATCACCCTTGGAATCTCCGTAAGTGCCTTGCAGGCGACTCACACATCACTTCATACTCTACTTATATTAGAGAGATTTTTTATAGTACGTATTCTGCTGTGTAGTACTGACTTATTTATATAATGTGGTTGTTTGGTCAGTTGTGGATCTGTTACAAGAAGGGGTGGGCGTAACATGGTAACTTCCATGTAGCATAATCACACGCAATTATCTAAAGATTCTGCATTTAGTACTATGGACGTGAGGTTGCATTTTATGTTAAGAAATAGTGCTATGTGCAACAGAACATGAATGGCATCACAAGCAGCCGCTCACACTCCCTAAAAGTGCACTTGGGGTAGAATTTTCCGCAACGTACTCACGGCATTTAGCGCTATGTTTCTTAGTGCCAAATGGACCCTTGGGTCCAGAATGGATTCAATGTATATTGTGTTAAAACATAGCACTAAATGCAAAAGAACATAAACAGCAGCATGAGCAGGCCTGGTAAATGGGCTTTTGCAGTAAAATGTTTCCCTCCAAATTTCTCTTAATTCCTCGAGCAGACGTAATCAAGTTATCATCGGCAATTCCACATCCAAGAGTAACGAGGAATAATCAAAATCACTCTGGCATAATTAAAATTACACTACTGTCAAAAACAAGATCCCTTTGGGTTCTTTTTAAGCATCCATCAACACAATCCTATCCTTCATATACACCACTTATACGCATAGATTATTCAGCTTGCCAACACCAAGTAGAAACCAAAACAACAATAAAAAAATATACAGTATATTTTATTATTCACACTCCTAGTAGGATTCAATTCCTAAAAGCATTTTTTCTTTGAAAAACGTTAAAGCATACGCTTTAATAGTCACATTGATTTAAAATATTTCGTAAAAATAATAATCTGGGAGCAAATATCAAGACCATGGAGACATTAAAGACTTTTAAAGTCAAACCGGCAAACCAAGTCCACATCCTTTGCAGTTGATAGCCAAGGTTGATCACTTGATCGTGTTACTATTCTAATCAAAACTCTGCAGGACGTGGGTGCTCAATCGACACAGAGCGACGCCTTTTGGTGGTCTGATATGGTTCACCACCTTCTTCAGGCTTATATTTTATAGTTCAGTGTCTCCCAACACAATCCGAAGGAAGAAAACATCTATTTATGTAGGGGAAACTATCTCCTCCTTGTGTAGCGGTAGCTGCCTTTTTTCTTTCACATTAGGCCCCACAGTCTAAGGGAAATGGGCGTAGATGCGTCCTCCCCGAAATAATAGAGCATTGATATATGTGAGGGAAGCTATCGTCTCCTCTGCCTGCGGTGGCTGCTTATTCTTTCATGGCCCCGCAATTGAAGGTGTCAATACGTCCCCCCACTGTATCTTTGGAAATTATCTTCTAATTGCCATCTGAACTTAAGCAATCGATATAAAGTGGGCCAAACTTCACTCGTGCCCTTCGTTAGAATCCAGAAGTAAATGACCACTGCAGCTATGGCATACAAGACGGTATATCCTCTGTTTTAATAAGTCCTCTCCGTGACTCTTGCACCATTAGTTCAGGCTTTGGTCAAGTGCAGAGTAAACTTTCCGATCTACTCGTGGTCGTATTTTCTACACCTACTTCACCTCTGAACTGGAACCTGCTTCAACTTACACCTGGTGTTTTCTCCCCCTTCTTTCAACGTGAGCCGGCCTCTGCTCACTCTTCACATCTTATGTTCTTGAACTACTGTCTGTCATTTGGTTCTCCCATTTATACTTCCTGTTCATTATAATTCCCTCTCTTTGTCCCCTTTCTCTCTGTCTTCATGAGCATCTCACTCATTAATTTGCTAATGAAACTCCATGCATCTGACGTACCTGCTACCTTTACACTGCCAAAGGTGCTGCACAGTCTCACCCCGACCATCCTTACCATCTCTCTCCATTGCACAGATCCATTGTGTGTTGAAGCCCAGCTATTCAAAATAGGATTTAATATTGATTTGCCTCTGCCATTACTCCCTCTCTCTCTGTGACTGAGGGGCTTATTTACAAGCCTCTAGTGCAACTTTTGCGTTATTTTTAACATGGGAAAAGTAACGTACGGGTGGCGCAAGGGGCTTGCTTTCATTCTACTGCACAAAATGGAGTTGGAGCACGCCAGGAGGTGAACCATATCAGACCACCGAAACGCGTCGCTCTGTGTCGATTGAGCACCCAAGTCCTGCCGGGTTTTGATTAGAATAGTAACACGATCAAGTGATCAACCTTGGCTATCTACTGCAAAGGATATGGACTTGGTTTGACGGTTTGACTTTAAAAGTCTTTAATGTCTCCATTGTCTTGATATTTGCTCCCAGATTATTATTTTTATGAAATATTTTAAATCAATGTGACTATGTGAATTGTGATAATTAAAGTGTATGTTTATTTAACGTTTTTCAAAATGCTTTTAGGAATTGAATCCTACTAGGATTGTGAATAATAAAAAATACTGTATATTTTTTATATTGTTGTCTTGGTTTCTACTTGGTGTTGGCAAGCTGAATAGTCTATGCGTGTAAGTGGTGTTTATGAAGGATAGGATTGTGTTGATGGATGCTTAAAAAGAACCCAAAGGGCTCTTGTTTTTGACAGTAGTGTCGTTTTTGGTGTCCTGTCTCTTTGGTGAGGAGGACCCCTCTCTCTAATTTGGATAATTAAAAATTACTCCCAGGCCTAGTGATAAGACACAAGGTACTCAATGTGAGGAAAGAGAACGCTTGTGCTTTTTACCTGAACACCCAAGCTCAGCTTCCTGCATGGTGTCCGCAATATAGTACATCATCCGTTCCATTTTCCACTCCATCTGTGGGGGCATCATTTTTGCTTTAGGCACAAATATCTTTTGAGTGCATAAACCAAGATCTGTGTTCCACACATGGCAAGGTGCACAACTGATTAAAATAAATCTGTTAATTAAGTTTGTTTAATCTCGTCTTCTACATAACTTAAAGGACATAATGTATAATGAGTCCACTTGAAAAGGCAGAGCTCTCGTTCATAGCTTGGGTACCTGGCATTTTACACCCGTATTAACTTTCCCTTTGACATGTCTTCTGTTTCTCTTCCTTGTAGATCTCTATCCATGGTAGCCCTACTCCAGGAAGTCAAATGAACCAGCCTGCGTGAGCAGCACAGCCAGAGATGTAGAAGTTGGTTCTGAGGATTGATCAACCAAAGTGTCTCCTTCATAAACCTGACTGCACAAACTCAATGATTAAGCGGATTCTACCTAAAAACTGTTTTGTGTCTTCTCCATCTGATAAGGCTGTGTGGAAACTCGAGGCTGGTGGACTCAATATTCTACTTCGCCATATTTTTCTTGAAACATTACGTAACCACAGATCTATTATACCTGATGGGACATTCTTTTTGAAAGCAAAAGGAGAGGAAGTGGGCACTTGGTGCACTGTACTCTGTTTCCGACTCACCAGGTGGGCTGATATTCTTCAGGTTTAACTGGAAAAGGAAGACTTTGGACAGTCTGAACTTCAAACCGGGGTGTCTGTGCTATGCATTGGTGTTTATGGATTGCCTGTCTCGGCCTGGTCAACATCTACGTAACTGAAGGTAAGATGCTTTGTTACTTTAGTGTCTCTTCCACAGCTGTCCTATTCGAGGTTTATTAAGTGTCAAGGACCTGGGCATGTGTATAGAGCAAATATTTGTTTAAGGAAAGCAGTGATAACTGACTACTGAAAGGGTTATTTCTTCCTTATCTTAACCCCCTAACAAGCCTTTTCTGTGAGCATGTCTTGCTAAGCAAAGCTGCTTTAGTGACCTCCCTAATAATGACATGGGCAGTGGCGGCTGGTGACATTTGAAAGTGGTGTGGTGTAAAAGTTGCGGGCATCGCCCTGTGGCGAGCGAGCGTAGCGAACGAGCCCGAACGTAAGAAGGGGGGTTCAGGAAATGTTTGAAAAAAGAGCGGCCAAATGGTGCATTTTCAAGGACATTTCAGAAAGCAAGAATGTTAATAAAGCATTTGGGAAAGTGTAGCAATTACATCAATATAGAGATTTTGTATGATAATATAACGTAGGTTGCTGCTTATCAATATAACCACAGATCTTCAATACAGCACCGCCCTCACTAATGTTTAACAGTTTACACAGCACCGCCCTTAACCGGTGACAGCACTCACAGAAACGTTTAACCATGGACGGGCGAAAATAGCTGGTAGGCAGAGGAGCTGTGCAGGAATGGAGGTGAGGTCTTTGTACGCCAAGTTCTACACAGAAAGTATTAGTAGTGTAAAAAAACACACAGCGGCAAAGTATTGAGAATAGCAGACACAATATACAGTGCTCATTTTGCAAGGTTGCCAGCATTCTGGGTGAAACGGCTGTAGAATTGTTTCAGTTTTCATACTGACAGACAATGTCAGTATGAAAACTGACTGCAATGACAGCGTTGTGATTAGTGAGGCGCAGTGGAGAGCGCCCCAGCCGGGCCATTTTCTCTATGTAGGCTGCATGCAGCAGCCTACATAGAGAAAAAGGGGGAGTGTGCATGACTGCTTTGTTCGGCTCTGGGGCCGACCAAACAGTCAGTACCCACAACAGTGGGCAAGCCACTCCCCCCTGCCCTCGAGCGGGACCACCCACCCTCCCTCCCACAACCAGGCACTCCAGGCACTTCTGCATTCTTGCAATGCGAGAAGCAGAAACCTAAAATGGTAGATTTTCCATTTTATGTTTCTGCTTCTCGCACTGTGAGAAAGCAGTGGGGCGATGCCCCCACACCCCTATGGGGGAGCTGCCACTGGACATGGGTGCTTGGTAGCCTTTTTTATGATATGTCATGGCCGGTGAAGATCTGCTTGAAATTAGTCACTGTGGTTACCTGTATAAGACTTCGTGGGTCTGCATGTGGGGTGAGAGGAGGGGGAAGCGAGAGACTTCTTAGAAGCTATATAGTACTTCGGTGTACCACTCGCATCAGGATATAGTAATGGTAGATTTGGCCACCATCTGGACATATTTTGCTTGTGTGTAAGCCTACTGCAGTTTGTGTAGTGAGTAATGCTTTTGTGAGGATTGGTATGTGCACGTAGCCTTACACCAGAATGCATTAGAGATTCAGACTTCTGATTACATACGTTATTGGTAGAAACACACCTCCTATATTAACACAAAAAGTACTGAATCCAAAGTCTTCAATATGGAACGTCTATGTTCCAGAAAATAATTCCCAGTAGGGTAGTGTTTAACTTTATTTATTTATGTGTTCCTCAAACAAACAACTTAAACCCCTCACCCACATTAGGTGGCATGCTTCATCATTGGGGGATGCTCTTTCAGCCACAACAGATGTTGCAAGCGGCTTAGTTTGAGCTCTTTGTGCGCTATTTTTTGGCGTGAATGTGTACATGGTTGGGGATCGAATATAGCACTTTACTACGCGATGTGTAACATTGCATGCTATTACAACGCAGTTGTTACAACGATCGTGTTAGTACACGATGCATTTACATCGCAAGTCTTTACAACAATTTCCACTACTGGGCACGCTGGACTTAGTAATAGTATTATTTACTTTTCCTACTCCAGTTTGCGCAACAGTAGGGAAGGTGTTGGAATTAATTTCCAGTACCTCAGCGCCCCCTAGTGGAAGTCATTGTACAGACTTGCGCTGTAAATGAATCGCGTACTAATAACGCAGTCGTTGTAACGACCGCGTTGTAAAGGTATTGCGGTGTAATGACCGCGTTCTGAAGGTTGTTTTCCTGGGGATCAGAGTGTGAGGTTAAAATTGTGTCACTGGATACAAAATATTGTAATGGAGCCTCATGAACACAAAATTAAGAAGCTATTAGGACCATTTATATCATTGTGGCTTTGGACTACATGTCTGTCCTTCTTTACCGCCTCCAAGAGTTAGGGGCTTTCTTTAAGACCTAAAAGACCCCTTTATGATTCCTATTGTCCTATACTGATCCTCCTATTTGTGGTGTGTTTGGATGTAGGGAAAATGATGTCAAAAATATTTTCAAAAATTGTCACAGGTGAAGTCTCTGGCTCGTATGTATCACTTGTGTACAAATGCAAATATATTACTAGTATTATTAAAAGATAAATATAAATTGTTAGTATTTCAAGTAAACATGCACACATGTTCCATTCCAAAGAGAGAGGGTTCTTTCTCCAAGTGTGCTGACCTCGTTAATTATTTCCACCAACACATTCGCCTCCATTCGTGCAGCATGCAAAACTGTAATGATAGGCGTGTGGTATAAGAATGTTTTCTCTTGTTTTTCCAAGCCGTAGTGCAAAACATGAGTCCTAAAAACATTAATATTACAGTCCCTACGTTTGCCACCCTCCAGTACAATAGTTATGGGCCTACAATATCCACAAAACACTATGACAGAGAAGACACTTGTAGCAAAAAGACGGATGAACCCACTTGATTAGCAGCCAATCAGCTCACAGTATGCTGTGATGTCATCATGTAATGAGACAATTTGACATGTGAGATCCATACTTATTCTCCAGTTCTCTCCACACCTCACTTCGAGGAAGTGGAGCGGAGGTCATTGAAGCTAGAAAAACAGGTACCGGGGCAATCAATCCGGTAGGGAGGGCATCCTTAAACCAACCTCTCACTTCCCCTTCCAAAATGCCCCTTTCCCCTGGGGATAATAAGAGGTACACCTCCATTATGAAATGTCCTGCGCAACCAAAGACCTCAATTGTGTATATTCGTAGCTTCCCATTGTTTTGGTTATTAGGAAAGATGCTTTGCCTCCACTAAAGGACTTCGTGGATCTCAGGCAGGGCTTGGCATGTCCATTGGAAGATCAGGGTTTAAAGCTAGAAGTATAATGTTTAAGGAACGGCAGGACCAGCACGTGGGAAGCCTTGTGGTCGCTCATAGGACTTTAAACTGGATTCTTGGCCTCATTCAGTGAGTGGATGGCTTCCAATGCCATTGAAAATGCCACCGTGTTGTAATCCATCTGGTTGTGTCGTGAGTGGATGCTTAAAGGTGGGTGAGTTGGTGAAGTGGTATTCTTCTGCATTTTGTCTCCCCCCTTATATGCTTTCACCGGATTTACCTCCCCTCAATCCCTTCCCACAGCTGTATAGGGGATGGCCAGTGTCAGGCGTTTTAATTGATTTTCTACTGCTAGTCCACCTGTAGTGTGGGGAGAATACAAGAGGGGTGGGGACTGGAAAGATGGGGCCATGATTCAGAACATGTGCCCTTTCATCCATATCCAGAGGGAGCATAATGAGGAGCCAAGTGAAAATCGGAGTGCGCATTTTTATATCTTTATAATACTCTTTTATTAAATGTCAAATGAAAAAGACAGCTCTGGTATTTATTTGTTAGGTGTTTGCATTGTTTCCTTTTTAAGGAGGCTTGGTATATTTGTATACTATTTATCATAACTTACGTCAAGTGATTTACAAATTATTATTATTATTCAGATAGACGTGACGTCCTAGAGCTTTAGCTGTCTCAACATCCTCATGTATTTTATCCGTCTTTATCCATTGGCCTGTTCAAGTTTCATTCCCATTTTGCTTCCACCCACCGCAGCATCCTGCAATGGGTCCATTTCTTCAATTGTCTCTATTACACTCGGTGTGACAGCACTTTACCTGTCACAGGTACACATACACCTAACGTGGAGTGCATGTCTTTACCAAGGGCGCGTGTGTCCACGAAGTTCGGCCAGTAATTTATATATTTTTTATATTTTTGCCATTCTTTCATATTGCATATGTTGCATATTTTGCACAAATTTTTTTTTTAAAGAACCATAGCAGTCAGACCGTTTAGTTTTGCTAGTGCCTGTTTTTTCTGGAGGCTCAGCTCCCGCTTTGGGTCTTAGATTCAAGCCAGAATCTTGGCTCGGCTCTGTCTTGGCTCCTACCACGAATAATTACACCTGCACACCTTTCCAGATGGAGGAGGCCCGTTGACTTCTGCCGATATGAACGAGATGTTGTTGATTCTCTTGCCTCAGGTCACCTTCACATTACCTTCCTCTTTACAACAAACTGGTGCAAAGTGAACAGGAAATGAAGTGTATTCGCTTGTACCGAGAGCTATTCTGCAATACTGTCCATAACATTATTAACAGAGGAAGTTATAGATTAACCCCAGTCGATACTTTGTTGTCCCCTGCGCCTGTGTAAAGGCGCTGTGCTTTGATAGCTGCCACTGTAATTACTACTGTAGCAGCACTTTAAGTACAGAGTGTGTAACTATGTAACTAGGTCATTTCTTGAATGGATCTCAGCGATTCTCTTAATTTAAAGAATTGCAAAAAACGCATAGCATCTGTTGTGCCCCCGCGCCCTCATATATTCCTCACTCAGCTTCCTTTTCTCTCCACAGTGATTCAGACTCTGTACATGGCCTGCTGTTCAGAAACCATCTTTCTGGAATCAACCAGATTTCTTCACCCTATTTTTTCGTGTGCTAATTTCCATAGGATTTTGAAAGACTCGCTGTTTAACCAGTTGATTCTATATCTGCATCGCATGTTACTCTCTTTGTACTAGGCGAGTGGTTTGCAAGCGGCTCTTAACCTACTACGCTGCCTTACTAGTATTCCAGGCCTTGACCTGCAGGTTAAATGCAATGCTTTGCAGCCAGACTGAGCTATTTTATTATCATCCAAATTTACACCGAGCAGACTCCACATAGATTTGTGCACCACACACATTTCTTGAGCTTTTTACCAGTATTGTGACCTGAGACTTTTTGGATCCACTGGTCCTGTTTTTCAGTGCGTTGATATAGCATGGGTAGGCCTTAATTGTAAAAAAAAAAAAAAACTAACTGCAAGTGCAGACTCCAAAGATTTTCTGAGGAGCCCATTGCCAGCAGCGACAAATGCTGGCGTTGCCAAATACCAATATTTTCTATTCTTAATACCACCTTGTGCCTCTTTCTACCACCCTACACTTCTTGTCCCTTTATATCACTCTTACTGGTTCTTTAGCTTACAGCCTACACTGTCTGGTTTGCTAAAGATCTTTTGGGGAGATTCTGAAAGTTGACCTGGGAATGCATTCTGCCAGTTGCTTACCATTGGCATTTAAATCTTGTTCTTATCTTGTCACCTTTGCTGGGCATTCAAAGACAGAGGTCAAATGTCAAGCTGTGTCTTCCAAGGGAGCTTGGTGTTAACTTTTCTTTAGCGGACTTCAAAGTGTGAGAATTTATGTGACAATCCATCCTGCTGAGTACCCATGCAGGTTGTTGGATGTTATTTTTTTCTAGCACACAACAAAAATGAACGGTGCTAATATTTTAGAGTACATCGGAATGAGAAAAGTAGAGATGAAGCATTTGTTTTGTAATTCTGAAGTGGGGTGGAAACAAATATTTGAATACGATCACATCAATACATGATGAAATTTCCACACATTATGGTTTGTGCTCTGTAAAACTGTATGTCTGTGCAAATGTAAGGGCCATTTCAATTGGAAATGTCTGTAATGGCAGTGCGCAATCACAGCACACTTCTCCACTATGCACTACTCCACTCTACAACACACTGCTCCACTCTATGCCCTTCCACTCTATGCAACGACACTCAACTCTACGACACTCCACTGTAAGACACTGTACGACACATCTCGTCACTCCACTGCACTCTATGCCTTTCCACTCCACTCCACACCACTTATTCCACTGCACTCTACCCCACTTCAATCTACCCCAATCCACTTCAATATACCACACTCCACTTAACTACAGTCTAGCTCAAGCGACTCCACTCTAATCTACCCCACTCCGCTCCACCCAATCTACCACATCCGACCCCATTCCAATCTACCCCACTCCACTCAATCTACCCAATCTTCTCCACACCAATGTTTCCAGTCTACCCCACTTCACTCCAATCTACATCACTTCACTCTACCACACTCCAATCTACCCCATCCCAATCTACTCCAACCCACTCTACTGTACCCAACCCCACCCCATTCCAATATACCCCAATCTACCCCACTCCAGTCTAATCTGTCCAATCCAATCTAGCTCGATCTACCCCATCCAGTCCAATCTACCCAACTGTTAGAAATTGGATTTTTGGTAGGCTAGGGAATGTGCCAAAGCCAGGCAGAAACCACCACTCTAGTCAGGATAAGGGAGTTACACTCCTGAAATAACCCCTACTCACCCCCTTGGTAGGTTGGCACAAGCAGTCAGGCTTATCTTAGAGGCAGTGTGTAAAGCATTTGCACCTAACCTACAGTAATACAATGTAAGCACTACCAACGGACACCACACCAGTTTAGAAAAATATCCAATATTTTTATATACTTAAGACCAGACCAAAAACGATAAAAATCCACAATACAATACTAAAAAATCTTCAGTTGTCAAAATATGCTTGAAAAACAGTTCCTTGATGTCGATAACTCCGTCCGGGGCTATCACGGCGTCGTGAGCAAACAAATCAAAACCGTTCTGGCTAACCGCGGGCGTGTCGCGGGCCAGCTACGGTGTCGGGAAGACCTGCAAACAGTACCTTTTAGAAATGCAGGGCGTTGGCGGCCTCTCGTTGAGCTTCCGAAAGCAGGAGCAGGAGTCGTCGGGCCCCTCAAAGTGACACGCGTTGCAGATCGAACTCCTCTCTGTTGAAGTCAGGAGCGCTGGTGTCGGGTGCTGCGGTGCAAAGTGCAGCGTGCGGTGCCCTCAGGTCGCGGTGCGAGCAGTGGCAGCGTCAGATGGCATCGTCGGTGAGACCAGGGTCGCGGTGCGAAGTGAATGTAGTGCTCGTCGCGGTGCTGGCAGGTCGCGGTGCAAGCAGTGGCGGCGTCGTTGCTGAAGCGCTGTCGTCGGCTAGCGAACTGACGTCGGTAGGCCAAGGCTGCAGTGCGGGATGAGGGCAGTGCGTCGTGTAACTTTACGAGCAGTGCCCTCGAACCACGGTGCAAGCTGCGGTGTAGATTTCGGCATGGAGCGTCATTGTCGGGGATACCCAGGCATCGTCGTGAAGTGAGGCGGTGCAGAGTACAGGGCTCACAGGTCGCTCTGCAAGCAGCGGCTTGGTGGCGGCGTCAGCAGGCGTCGTCAATGAGACCAGGGTCGCGGTGCGGCTTTGCGGCGCTGCCCTCTGCGGTGCCATCAGGACACGGAGTCGGCAGCGTCGTCGTCGACGTCGTAGAGTTGCTTTTACTTCTGTTGGTGGAGGTAAATGTTTGCATTGTCAAGCATTCCGTCCATCAATTGTTTCTTTTGCATTTGTCGCCCTAAGTGGGAAGGGTACTCCCAGACTTGGGTCCCGTGCTCATTTCACCACTGGATTTAAGCTAGCCTGGCTGATGAAGGGTGATGCCCTGAAACCGGTCCCAGGATGCTTGTTTCCAATCCAGGGAGGACCTGGCTTGGCAGTTCTGGCTGGATTGTTCCCACAAGGCACAGGGTCAAGACTGATTTGCATATGGCTGGGTCCAAACTGGGGTGGTGTGGCGAGCAAAAGAATGATGGATTTAACCCAGATCCTTGTGACTGGGGGTTAATGTTTGCATTGTCCAGCATTCTGTCCATCAATTGTTTCTTTTGCATTTGTCGCCCTAAGTGGGAAGAGTATGCCAGGATGTGGGTCCCACGCTCACTACACCACTGGATTTAAGCTAGCCTGGCTGATGAAGGGTGATGCCCTGAAGCCGGTCCCATGATGCTTGTTTCCGGTCCAGGGAGGACCTGTCTTGGCAGTTTGGCTGGACTGTTCCCACAAGGAACAGGGTCAAGGCTGATTTGCATATGGCTGGGTCCAAACTGGGGTGGTGAGCAAAAGAATGATGGATTTAACCCAGATCCTTGTGACTGGCAGTGAATGTTTGCCCTGTCCAGCATTCCGTCCATCAATTGTTCCTTTTGCATAAGCGGTGGGAAGTGCAGCGGTGCGGCATGCCGTGCCCTCAGGTTGCAGTGCGAGCAGCAGCTCGGTTGCGGCATCAGGTGAGACTAGGGTCGCGGTGCAAAGTGAATGTGGTGCTAGCAGGTCGCGGTGCAAGCAGTGGCGTTGTCGTTGTTGAAGCGCTGTCGTCAGCTCATGAACTGGAGTCGATGGCGCTGGAGTTGGTAGGCCAAGGCTGCGGAGCGGGATGAGGGCCGTGCATCGTAAATGTAAAATTTGTAAATGTAAATTTGATACTTGTATAGCGCACTACTCACCCGCAAGGGTCTCAAGGCGCTTGTACGAATACCGCTGTGGAACCCATCCTGGCTTTCCCTGTGAGGCGTCCACTCCTGGGCACCCCCAAGGTGGAGGCCAGGCATCCTTAGCGTTGTGGGGGCCATTGTGGAGATTAAGCAAGCTATTGCCCAGAGTTGCAGAGTGGGACTCCATGATTGGAATAGGCACCGAGGCGAGAATTATCAGGTCCATGGAATTTTGAGCCCAAGACCCGCCGAGGCGGGGAATTGAACCCTGGTCCCGGGCTAGACCTCTGCATCAGGGTCTGCTGCTCTAATCATTGAGCCACACTTCTCCATCGTGTAACTTTGAGCGGTGCCCTCAAACCACGGTGCAAGCAGCCGCATGGAGTTTGGCGTGGAGCGGCGTCTTTGGGGATACCCAGGCATTGTCGTGAAGCGAGGTGGTGCAGAGTGTGGGGCTCCCAGGTCACGGTGCGAGCAACGGCTTGGTGGCGGCATCAGCAGGCATCGTCTGTGAGACCAGGGTCGCTGTGCGGCTTTGCGGCGGTGCCCTCTGAGGTGCCTTCAGGACATGGAGTTGGCAGTTTCTTCTATTGCAGCACAAAACACACAGTCCCCAGTACTGAAGGCAGAAGAGCCTGAAGTCTTTGCTGTTCCTGAAACCTTTTGAACAGGGGGCAAGCTCTACCTCAAGCCCTTGGAGAACCTCACAAAGTAGATTGGAGAAAGTTCAGTCTAGTCCTTTCACTGCCCAAGACAGAAGCAGCAACTGCAGGTCAACACAGCAAAGCACACAGCAAAGTGGTAGTTCCTCCTCACAGCTTCTCCGGCTGTTCTTCTTGGCAGTCTTCTTAAAACCTTTGATCTCCTTGGCAGAGAGTGTCTGTTCCCAGCCAGAACCCGTTCTGCCTTCTCTGGTGTGACTTCCTAGCAGGAATTAATCTGCTTGGTGCAGGGTCACCACTCTTGCCACGGGTCCTTATCAAGTAAGGAGGAATCAACAGTGGAGCAAAGTACAAACCATAGGTAATTTATTAAGCATTCAGAATGGGTCTCCATCTAACGAGCACCATGGAGTTAACTCAAGAAAAGAGCACGCTTGAACAATGGCTACATGGGTTTTTATAGGGAAGATCACAAACAAGGAATGCCCAGAGGTAAATAGAACTTTCGAAAGAACACACAAATGAGCTAAGGCAAGAATCTGACAGCCTCAGGGTCTTGTGCAATTTCTACGTTTTAAGGCTGAACAACAAAATGTGCTATTCTGAGTAGACTTTACTTAAGGATTAACTATTGCCTGAAAACCTTCGAGCAAGCTGATTGCATGTTTACACAGCCTGCAATGTCCCAACCTGCAATTCTTTACTCATTTTTATACAGATGCTGTGTCAAAAAGAGAGCCAGGCTGAAAGTAGGGCAGGGGTGAACATGGATGAAGCATAGCTTATCAAAAAATGAAAGAATCAGATTTTACATTTTAACAGGCCTTCCTTTTCAGCGGTGCTGAATCCATTCTAAGAGGTAAACGTATTAATCGTGTACATTAATATTAATCAATTCATCAATTTCAGTATGCATCATCATTTCTCTACTTAATTCATGAACATTAATTGGGGAAGGCTTGATACTGTTACAGGTAGCTATATAAGCTGTACATATCACAGGGAGACGCTGAGTGTAGCAACAGCAAGTGAGAAAGATGGCTCCTATAATCACTATTCCCATTAATAATTTCCAGCCCCAAGAAGAAACAATACCTCAAAACCATTCTGACCAAATCCATGTTCCCTTTTCCTGGTGTATTTCTGCAGTTATTTTGGTGAAGCTTTTGTGTGGCTCAATTAACATTAAGGGTGTTTAATGTATTTGGCAGTGTGAATCCTTAAGAGAGGACATGGTGAAGTGATAATGTTCAGATGCGGTAGAAGTCGGGGGGCAATAGGTTATGAACAGGGTAATATGTTTCAAGTCTCCAAAATAGACCCAAAAATCCCAATACTAACAATAGAAAACATACAAATATCCTTATTTTTCTCTTTCTAATCCCAAATGGTCAGCTTTTAGCGGGGGCATTCGGGGCAAGTACTTCTATTCCTCCTAATAGGTCAAAAACACCTTCCCAAAGGGCCTTAATGACAGATCGACAACTCAACCCATTTCAACCTAATCTATATATAAATACCTATTTCAGAAGAACACCTAACACTATTCCCTATACTTATCTTTTATATCCAACCTGTATGTTTCTTAACCTTCCTTCCTCTGAAGATATGGCCTCTTTAAACACTACAGACACCAAACTAAGAGTTGGGGGCGATAATTCACCATGAGAATAGTGTTTAACTACTAGCACAGAACTACATTACCCATGATACTCTCGGAAGTCACGTTGACTCGAACTACGCGAGCCCGGAAATGGGCGGAGCTACACGTCACTATTCAATAGTTAGTTTCCTTTATAACGGAAGACCGAGGAACACTCGTAACTCCAAGCGGTGGAGCCACCCCCAAGTAGGACGAAACGAGGGGCAGGACCCTTGATGGCGTGAGTAAATATGAAGCTGAATTACGACTATAAGGTATGAGAGAGAGCCACCCCACTCGGGAGTTGGCCTCTATCACTATTCTCATTGTTGTTGTTGGTTCTTTTCTCTCCCATCGCAAATTTTGATCTACAGGTTGGGCTATCTAAAAACGTACCAAAGTTAAAATCCTGATTTTCGTGACCGATCATACTTCTCTGAACAAGCAGAGTTTGACTACAGGGCTACCCTGATAGAATGGTGAGGTTCCACGAGGAGTTTAAACCTCTCCCAAAACGGGGTAAGGAATGTGCACCTATGAACAAGTACGGAGCGAGTGTATGTTTAACACATTTTCACAATATCGAGAGATATGGCGATTTTAAATTTACAAGTTTGAGTGGGTGTGAATGACACGGATGTTTCATAAATGCTGAACACACACTGAGTGAAAGATGACAGGATGCGGCGATTTGCCGCCACAAAAATGGGCATTACAAAAATACGAGCGTGTGATAGACGAGGTTGTAATATCACACGCAACTTCTGCGTGTTTTCATTGGCAAAACCTCTTACCACGGGTTAATTAACATGAACGCATGCAGATGTGAACAATTTCAAACTTTAAATACAACTGTGGTTGTGTGGTGTCTCTCTTTTTCCTTCCCCAGATGGAGTGAATATACAAGACTCACTTGTCCAAAGGCTAATAAGGAGCAGCTACCTGCCCTTATATAAAGTAGCATAGGGTAATTCTCTTCTACTACTCATACAAGGGGGCATTTAGTCTCGCCCTGAAGAAAATCCAGCACCCTTTACGGGGCTAACACAGACTGAAACATGGTGGCTATAGGGTCTTAGGACCATAATATCCCTACCGACCCAATTTCTAATTTTTATTATCCCCAGCAGATCCAAGAATAAAGGGAAACTGGGATCTGTTGGTGGGTTTTTAATCTTTATCCCCCTGGCCAAAAGCATCTCCTTAAGAGCTCCCTGAAAGATGGTCGAGCCCACCCTGACTTCTAGGCGTCAGGGTGTCCCGATGATGAAGCATGACACCACTAGGATATGTGAGGGAATATAAAACAAAAGGATGTGCCTCCTTTCCCACTCATTAGTGGTGTTCCACCGGTAGCTTCACATAGGGATCTTCACTTAATAAAAGTTCAGGGATTGTTCCAGCAGACCTGATCACGTACCAGTGATTGGGAAATGGGGGAGTACTTTTTGTTGAAACAGTTTGTAACATACACCATCCACGGACAGTTCCCGTAGTGGGTCAGATATAGGGGTATCTGTCAGGTCTACCCGTCCCTTAGTCCCCTTCTCAGTAATAAAATATTCGATCATTCTTCTCATCTTGTTGGGACTCTGAGAGGGGTAGTACGGTGGTTGGATTCAAAATGTTACAGCATTTCAGAGTGATGTTTTGGAGCAAAAAGTGTCAACTCATACCCTGTTAACATCGCACTGGTCAGGCGCTGGGCCTGAATTTTTTTTTTTATAAATATCCACTAAATGTGGTACCATAACTGTCAAATTGTGACCTTAAATATAAATTTCAGATTGCTTCATCGCAGTGGGGTCCAATGTGGAGGAGAAATATGCACATGACCTATTCCTTCCTACATGGGACCGTGCCAAGCTGCAAGCATCTTTTACATGCACAAATTTGTAATAATCAGGTTTTACCTGAAGCAGGAGCATTACATAAAGCATTATTTTTCAATTACAAAAAGACAGCTTCACACTGATTAGTCCATGGAAGCAGCATGCATACGTGCTTTAATGTTAAAGCAAGCAGGGGTTTTGTAATTAGTGAAAAATGTGGTAATAAACGCACAGATATTAGATTGAGTCAGTGGTTTCTGCAAATTCTGCACCAATTATATCCTATTTTGGTGTAGCGTCTTATCCCCTTCGACAGGAGGAGACCTAAATAGGTAACCTTCTGTTGACAATACTGTAATTGGAAAAGAGAATTGATCAACTTTTATCCTGTATTCCATCCCCCCCTTTTAAGGACAGGAAGAATAGGGCTATTACATACATTAGAGGAAACTTCCTCAAAGTGAGTAAAGAAATCCGGGACGGCCTCTTCCTGTTTTTGTTTACAAGCAGTAAGAAGTGCCCAATTTATTTTCCTAGCTGGAACCATCGTTTTTATATAAGTAAGTATGTTACCAGGAAGATCCAGTATAAGCTGACTAGGCTTCTGACCAGGTTTCCTATCCCTATCAGCTGTTATTATGGCAGCCCAATCTCCTCCCAAATCAACAGCATGATTCTGTTTCCGGGTAAGTCGCCACATATCTGGTGGCCGGATCATACCAAAAAAAACATATCAATATCTGCTAAGGTCATGATACAAGAATCAATGGCTGCCTGTACATCATCATAAAATCCCCTAGGATGTTTCCTTATGTCTGGTAAGGAGGCTTTTAAAGTAAGTACATCCATCCTTTTCCAGGGCGTATATATCCAATTGTATAAAAAATGGGCTCTAGCATTGAGACCATTAGGGTCATCATTATCAGCATTCCCTCTTTCAGGAATGAACTGTGGCACAGCTTCCCTCAAAGATCTTATTCGGGGAGAGGAAGAGAGTTCATTCTGGAATCCAATTATTGTTGCTTTGGCAGCATTAACTCTACTTACAGAGAAGGCCCCTATCTGACATTGTCGATTAATTGCTCTAACATCATCTGAGCCATCTCGCCCTGTAGTCATCTCCCATTGAACCATAAGTTGATGAGAAAGCTTACTTATAAGACAAAGAAGCTCACCCTCAGAGAAATCCTGTATTTGATCTATCATTTCTCCTACCTCCATTTCTAGATTACTCAACCAATTTAATACCATCAATCTTATCGCGTCCTGACGAAACTGAGTTATAGTAGAGCGAAGAACTCGAGGGGTCTGAACAGATGCAGGAAGCACAGAATCATTAGTCATTTCAAATGCAGTGGTCTGAGGTGGAGGTGCAGAGGCTTTGGATGGGTGTGCAGTATCCTGGGTTGGAGAGGGTAAGGAATGTACTGGTACTGGTTGAAAAATAGGGAGCTGGACAACCGCAGTCAAAGGAGGGGGAGCCGGGGGTGCAAGGGGGGCGATATTTAGGGGTCCAGGGGGAAGAGTGTTAAAGGTACATATGGGGGTGGGGGTCATTCTATCAACAACCCATCAATATCTGAATCCACATCTTCTTGGTGGACCTGAACTGCTACAGTTGGTCTTACTATATATTCCTTAGATATTAATAAACAATGCTCTCTATCTAAACATTCCTTTTTCTCCTGAACTTCCTTATCCTTCAATTCCTTATACTTCTGATACTCTGTTTTCCTTTCCTGTTTCCTTTGTACCTTCTCTGCCTTGAGCTGCCACTCCTTCACTTCTTTTCTCCACATACGCAAACTGTCAAACATAGCTGGCCTAACTTTCTTTAAAAACAATTATTTCTCTAAATACTCGAGTTTGTGAGGGTCCGTGGTTCCCTCTGATGGCTATTCTAACTGGGGCTCCCCTTTTGTATATTTGTTCCACAATGCATTATACATGATGGGACAAATAACATATTTGATGTGCATCTCAAAATTCGGCGTACCTTCTGGAGGCGTCAGCTAACTTTCTTCCAAAATGCTCTGCCTATCGCAGTAGCCAAAACAAAACTTCCAAAGCATACTAATCACAGGCATGTTATATAAGATTAAAAAAAACCTTATAAACAAAGAGAAATAAAACATATTCTCACATTTACCTGTAAGAAAAAATGTTAGTCAAAATAAATAGCAAGTCTCAAAACAAAGTTCAAGTTTTAAATCCTAGGTTTCAAAATTTCAAACTAATTCCAAACGGATTACCATGTCGAATACCAAGTCAAAACGAATATCAAGTCAAGCAAATACCAAACAAATCCTAACCAAATGAACAAATGAACAGATTTACCTCATGCGTAGTCTTCAACTCCCACCTGTCGATCCTCCCTGATCCAAAAATGATCATCCGAAGGTCCCAGTCAAGGCCAGCAGCCGCCAGGAAGATCAGATTCGGAGAGCTGAAAAATCACCTTGGCCCACGAGCAACACTAATCTCATCCGGTGGTTCGCTGCTCAGCGAAGTTGGTCTTACCGACACGATCTCCTCCCCAAGTCCAACTGCAGGCCTTTGATGGGGCCCCGCGTTCGGGCGCCAGTTTGTGGAACAGATTAATTTTAATCTGCTCGGTGCAGGGTCACCACTCTTGCCAGGTGTCCTTATCAAGTAACGAGGAATCAATAGTGGAGTGAAGTACAAACCATAGGTAATTTATTAAGCATTCAGAATGGGTCTCAATTCAATGAGCGCCATGGAGTTACTCAAGGAAGGAGCACACTTGAACAATGGCTACATGGGTTTTTATAGGGACGATCACAAACAAGGAACTCCCAGAGGTAAACAGAACTTTGGAAAGAACACACAAATGAGCTAAGGCAAGAATCTGACCGCCTCGGTGTCTTGTGCAATTTCTACGTTTTAAGGCTGAACAACAAAATGTGCTATTCTGAGTAGACTTTACTTAAGGATTAACTTGCCTGAAAACCTTCGAGCAAGCTGAATCTGCATGTTTACACAGCCTACAATGTGCCAACCTGCAATTCTTTACTCATGTTTATACAGATGCGGTGCCAAAAGAGAGCCAGGCTGAAAGAAGGGCAGGGGTGAAAATGGATGAAGCATAGCTTAATCAAAAAATGAAAATCAGATTTTACATTTTAACAGAGGTAGAGACGGCACGGTCAGAGGCAGACCAGGCCCTTTGAGGTGCAAGGAAATCTCCACCCCATCCCCAATTGCAGCCCATGTCTATTCAGCCCTTTCCTGACCCACCTAGACTATCTGGAGGCACTCCTGCTCCCCAGCCTTCTGTCATCCAAAACCCAGACAGGCAATCCACATTCCAGCAGAGGCACATGGGATGATTGAGCAAGAAAATACCTACTTTCTAAAAGTGGTATTTTCAAACACAGAATGTAAAAATCACCTTCACTAAAAAATGGATCTGAGTTCAGGCATGCTAAACTTTATTTTCCTACCTAGTTCCCCAGGCCAGTTATGTTTATAAGATGTTATAAACAAACTCCCCATTCTGTCCTATGGGGAACTGGTAGCCTTGCAATAACGAAAAACAAAATTGGACATGCCACACACACCAAGGCATGTCCTACCTTTCACATACACTGTACCCGGCCCACAGGGGTACCTTGGGCCTACCTTAGGGGTGACTGACATGTAAGAAAAGGGAAGGTGAGGGACTGGCAAGTGTGTGCACTGGCCAAGTGGACATGGCAGTTACAAACTGCGCGCAGGCTCCCCAATGGCGGGTCCAAGTTACCTTTTCAGGGCTACTCACGTGGGTGGCACAATCAGTGCTGCAGGCCCACTAGTAGCCTTTGATTCACAGGCCCTGGCACACTCCGTGCACTTTACTAGGGACTAAGAGGTAAATCAAATATCCATTCATGGAAACACCAATCAATAACACAATTTACCACAGGAGCACTTGCACTTTACCACTGATCAGTAGTGATAAAAGTGCACAGAAACACTACGCCAGCAAAAACAGAGTCAAAACCGGGAGGTCAGAAAGCAAAACCTCAGGGGAAACACGCAAAAAGATGCCAAGCCTAGCACCTACTCTCATCCACCCAGTCTACTCTACTCCAATGTACCCCACTTCCCCCTAATCTAGCCCTCCAATCCACCCCACTCCAATCTACCAAATCTACCCCAGTCAACTGCACTCCACTCCAATATATCCAACTCCCCTCTACCCCCACTCCACTCTACCTTACTCCACTGTACCCTACTCCAATCTACTCCACCCAAATGTAGCTCCCTCCACTCTACCCCACTCCACTGAAATCTATCCCACTCCAGCCACCCCACTCCAATCCAACCCACTCCACCCCTCTCCAGTCTAGCCTAAACTACTCCATTCCAATCTAATCCAACCACTGTACCCCACTCCACTCCAATCTACCCCAATCCCTTCTGATCTACCCCACTGTATACCACACTCTACTCCAGTCTACTTCACTCCAATGTACCCCACTCTAATCTATCCATCTCCACTCTACCCTACTCCACTGTACCCTACTCCAGTCCACCACTCCATCCCAATCTACCCAACGGCAGTCTAGCCCAAGCTACTCCACTCCAATCTGCTCCATCCCACTCTACCCCACTCCAATCCAGTCTACCCAACCACACTCTACCTCAGTCCGCTCCAATCTACCTTACTCCACTCCAATATACCCTACTCCAGTACATCGCACTCCAGTCTACTCAATCTACCCCACTCAAATCTAACCCACTCCAATCAACCTCACACCATTCCAATCTACTCTAAGCTAATAAACCCCGTCTACACCACTCCAAGTACCCCACTCCACTCAACCCTACTCTACCCCAACCCACTTAAAAATAACCTATCCACCCCACTCTTCCACAATCTGCCCCACTCCACTCGTCTACCCAATATACCTCACTCCACCCACTCCCATTTACTGCACTCTCATCTACCCCCAATCCACTCCAATCCACTCTACCACACTGCACTCTAATCTACCCCATCTACATCAGTCCTATCTACCCCACTCCACCCAAATCTACCCCACCCAATATACCCCTCCCCATTTCTCTCCAATCTACCCCACTCAATCTACCCCACCCCATTCCATTCCAATCTACCCCACACCACCCCAGTCTACCCCATTCCAATCCACCCCACACTAAACTACCCCACTACACTCCAATCTACCTCACTCCACCCCAATATACCCCACTACAATCTACCCCACTCCACTCTAACCCAATCTACGCCAATCCATGCTACCCCAATCTACACAACTACACTTGTCTCCCCCAATATACTTAATCTACCCCACCCCACCTCAGTCTGTCCCAGTCTACTGCACTCCAATCCACCACATTCCAATCTAACCACTCAACTCCAGTCTACCCTACTCCACTGCAATCTACCCTACTCCACACTACCACACTCTTTAATCTACCCCACTCCAATCCCATTTACCCCAATCCATTCCAATCTACCCTACTCTAATCCACCCAATCTACCTCTCTCCAAGTACCCAACTCGACTCCACTCTACCTCACTTCAAAGTGCCCCACTCTTATCTACCCCACTCCAATCTACCACAATACATTCCAATCTACCCTACTCTAATCCACCCAATCTACCCCACTCCAAGTACCCCACTCCACAGCAATCTGCCCCATTCCACTCTACCCCACTCCACTTTAGTCTACACCAATCCACCCCACTCCACTCATCCCCAATGTACCCCACACCACTCGTCTACCTCAATATACCTCACTCCACTCCAATCGACCCCATTCTATCTCACTCCTATCTACTGCACTCGTATCTACCCTACTCTACCCCACTCCACTTCAATCTACCCCAATCCACAGCACCCCACTCCAATCTATCCCACTCCACTCCAATCTACCTCACTCTACCCCAGTATCCCCACCACATTCTACCCCATTTCGCTAAACTCTGTCCCACTTCACTCTAAGCTAATTTACTGCGTTCCACGCATTATGGGAACTATGATGGTTCCGGATTATTTAGTATCTATTTTCTCTATTATTTGATGATTTATCTATTCTGATGTATAAAATATTTATGCTTGCCTTGTAACCCTTATCTAACTCAGAAGAATTGTGGGTTTTTAATTATGCTTCTATTAAGTTAATTTCTAATTTCTATATTATTATATTCCTGTTGGGTGAGATCTGACCCTCTGGTAATGGAACATACAGTGGGTGCTCTTGTTCTGTATACAGGTGTATGTCGTTTTTGTATACTTTGGGGATTACTTTGGTTTTACATTCCTGCACAGGGGACGAAACACATGTTGGCTGCACTTTTCATTTGCTTCATACTTTGGATCACCGGAACAACTTGGATTAACAATAAAAATTGAGAAAATTGACTTTGCCTTAAATAGACTTGCCACCTGTCTGATTAGTTATCCATCGGGATAGAGGATTGATTGCTATACTCTGTTACCAGCTCTGTCCTTCACCCTAGTCTAAGTCTGTTACCAATATGTATGGGGTTCCCCATTTTTGGACATCTAGTGCTAGCGGATTATCCCACTGAATGAGGACAGACATCACTGGGAGCTGCACTCCCTTTTAAAACTATACTTGTATGTCACAACTTTGTACAGTTATCGGGTGAATCAACATGATCTGCCTTGAGAGTTTGTGAATACCCACAAACATTTGAGTTTGCAGGCATTCACAAACTCCTCTATGACTCTCTTGAACCTTGGAAAGTGTCAAAGAATTGCTTTTGCAAAGCACTAAAGTGAATTCTTTTCCAGGGTGGGGTGGATAATGAAACACACCAAACTTTTGTGGGGTGAAGCTGTTTCTCCACAGAGAAAATTATCTTCCTCGTATAAAAAAACGTCCAGCTGCAAAGCAGTCTTTTACACTGAGGAAATGTACTGGATCTATAATCAGCATTTTGTAAATGGTAGCATTCAAAAATGTTATATGACCAAAATATCACATGCCATTGCCAGTAGTATGCCAGGAAACCTCCTACTGGTACAGCATTCCAAGCCTACTTCTACCAATATTAGTGAATTTAAAAAAGTAGTACATCTGCACCCGTACATAGGAGTGTCTACAGTAGGTCAGATTTAGTACTTGTTTGGTGAAATTAGGACGAAAGCATGCTTTTAAATATAAAAGTTCTCTTTGCATCAAATCAGGAGAGAAACCAACTCAGACATGAAAGAGGCCTGACTTGGGGCTGGCAGACACAACTAGTGTACCAAGAATGCATGTATTTGAGAGGTTCCAACCTGAACCCCCTCAACTCCCCTCCGCAGCTATGGTCCTGTTTATCCTTCTATCATACAATATTGTCTGTCGTCCTTTCGATGGAGCAGTAAGTCTTCCTCATTTTGCTGTTCCTTAATCCTGGAATAAAATGAACAGAGAGCCATTGTGACAGACATATGGTCATGCTGGAGGCCATTGGCATTGCTTGTATGGATTTTAAATTTAACACTTCTAGTACATGAAATGCTTTTTAACCATAGAATTTTTTTTAACCACTGCACCAAAAAAACCTGACCAGTGTATCAATTTATTTAAGTAAATGATTGCTGTAATTTTTTTTTATCTCCTGAGTAAATTTTTTGTGAGCCTTTGTCTGTAGGCTTTTCCAATTTACGTTCTTTCTTCGTGTTATATCAAATAGCTGTACTTTACTATCTCTCTTATGCAAACATGACATGTGGGCATGGCACGCTTGCAAAAACATACACAAAGGTTTCTGGTGTTTGAGCTTCTGAAGAATATTTAGTAATCCCTTATTGTGCCAAAGGAAAAATATGGTTGATACCATGCATATTGTGGGATGACTCTTGTATCAACAGACAGCCAAGCAAATCAGTGGGTTGTCTACTTTGTGCATGTTATAATATAAATGTAACATTTTGTAGCTTTCGTAACAGAAAGTTTAACTTCTTTTAGGGACATGGGTGAGCATTATGACCATCTTTCTAGTTTTAATTCAACTCCAACGGATTCATTGTTTAATCAAAAACTATCCTTCCTATGAACCATCAGAAAAAGGAAGTGGAAACATTTTCAACCAGTCAGAATGCATGAATGTCCCATAACAGTTCCCCCTGTCTCTGCTCTATGCTACCGCTTTCTTCATGTAACAATGGCCCCAGACTCCAACTTTCTTGCTCTATTTTAGTATTCTCCAAACCGGAAATAGAACAAGAAAACTAAATCACAAGCTATTCTTGAATCATCAAGAGTGTATCACAAGAAAAACATTTTTTACATCAATTTATTCGTACATTCAACAGTTTGTTGTGATACACAGAAACAGTGTTGACATGATAATCAGGACAATAAAGAAAAATACTTCAATACTTATACCAGAAGGAGACATCTGAATATTCATCAGTTATAAAATGTAAACATCCATGTAAGTTCAGGGTACAGAATGGTTCCTAAAAAGCCTTTGGTGGGATTAATCCTCGCCTTTGTGTCCTCCATAGAATTGAAACTTTTCGTTCCGAAAGCTAGGACATTTTACATTCTATGTCAAGACAAGAGGCGAAGAATATGCTCGTTTTAAGTTTGTCCACCACCAAAGAAGCCATATCCTGGACTAGCTTAAAGTAGAATCTCTTGAACATAGAATCTGAAGACCAGTCCACTGCATTGATCATATCCTCTAACCTTGTGCCCAAACAAAAAACTTTGGAGGCCATGGCCAATCATACAGAATAGGCTCCTAACTGAGACACATCAATACCTACCTCTTGCATTGTCCACCGCACTCACCTAGCAGTGGTAGGAGAATATACTGCTTCAAAGGGCTTCCTAATAGAAATAAAGAGCCGGTGTTTCCAAGGAGAGCGTAACTCGTCTGTCATATATTCATAGGCTTAAGACAACGCACCACACATGTTTGGGAACTTTATCAAAAGCCGGGTAGGACACCATTTTTTAATTAAATTTCGTTCTTCTGGAGATGTGGAAAGTAACCCCTTCTGAAGTAAATACTCTACCTGTAATGTCCAGAGCTCGAACATCTGAGACTCTGTGGCAAGAAACTAGATATAACAGCATCACCATCCTACCTGAGAGTTCTCTGCGACATAGGTATTCATTATTTTGCCATTACAGGAATATATTTAGAACTGTGTTAACATCTCAAAATGAGGAATATTTTGGCTTTGGAGGAAGAGAAAGTCTGATACGCCGCAACAATTTACTAACCAGCAGGTGTTAACCTACCAAATACCTTTGGCTGGTATTATGACCTGCGGAAATGGCTCATCTAAAGGTGTTAATTGTCCTATAGGCCTGGCCCTCCGATGAAAAGGAAGATGAGAAATTAATGACATGGACAATATCGGACCCCACAGGATCCTCACCCTGTTGTAGACACCAACAAACCCATTGTGACCATGCTGATCTATATAGCTTGACCATGCCATCTGCCCACAGTTTAGCCAGTAGCCTTTCAGCCTCCTGCGCCACGCCATTAGGGGCATCCCCCTTGTAGAATCAGTTGTTGAGGATTGCTGAGATGATTGCTTGGAAGGAGTTGAGAGTGGGGTAGACGGATTGGAAAATCCCAAGAAAGGTCCAAAACAACCGAAAAACAGACTTGCGACCTCCATATGGGCGTTATGAGAACTACGTTCACTTTTTGCCTCCTATCATTTGCAGACAGCCTTGTAATCGTTACAAACGGGGGAAAGGCGTAGCCCCGTTCCTGTGACCAATCCTGTAGGAACACGTCTGCCACCGCTGCAAACTGGTCCAGTTTCTAACTGAAATAACGTCCACTTGATGATCCAGCCTTGACCTAAAGAGATCCACTGTAAGCAGTCCCCATCTGCTCTCGAGCGCTGCAAAGATCATCGAATCCAACTTCCACAGACTATCCTTCCACTCTCTAGAGCACTAGTCTGCCACTTTATTGTTCCTGACGGAGATTCCACCGTGACGCCACCGCTCCTGCCTCCGAAGAAGCTAGATCCCCCAACTTAGGATCCCCTTTGATGAGTACATCTCTCCGTTGACAAGGCACAGTTTGCATTCCCTAAGAACATCACGCCTGCTAGGCCCACCCTGACAACACTTCTGGTGGAATGAGAGCGCAAGATTGTTATGCCTCCTCTGCCATATCTAGTATTTTTGTGAGGGGCCCTATGACATCCAGGAGTTTATCCTGGCAGGAACACCAAGATCGATGAGTGCTCTTCTTCGGGTCATGAATGTACTTCCCCAGGAACGTGGCCATTCGCGACTCTTTAAATCCGGGTGAGCGGAACCTTAACAGTCTGCCAAGGGCACAGACATTCTGCCCGGAGATGGGCCCTCACCCCCTTCTCCTGGGAAGTTACGTGAAAGGCCAGCCACATATTTAGCCACTTCATCCAGTGGCAATCACTTGGCAGAACAAGGGTGCATAAGGTCTTCAGGGTCCAACATATCAAAGGCCACAGTGCCTGCTTCCTAAGGCACAGGTGGAGATGCCTAAGAGTCTAAAATTTGAGAAAGATGCCAGAGTTTGAAAGGACCCTCCTCATCTTTAGAATCCACATGGGGGGAGTCATCATCCCCATACGGGGGCAGGAGCCTCGGGGAAGAATCCTGGAATTGCCATTGGATGCCCTTGCCCTACATAAGGGCAGGAGAAGTAAAAAAGGCTTTCTTCAGTCTCTCAAAGGCCTCATGATCAACTCCTGATTTCTGTTTATGTTTAGCCGGACATTGCATCTAAATAGGGGCTTCTTGATGCGCTGGCTGAATGGAGCTTTAAGAATCGAGATGCTCTATTCCCAAATTAGGGGGTCCTGGGTATACATAGACCAGTTGCAGGAGGTGCCTCTCAATGGGTTCTATGGCTGAGCTCACAGCCTGGTGGATGGAGACACCAGTCGCCTCACAGAACTCATCTTCCAAGGGAAGTATGGAGACTGACTCCTCTTATATATTCTCTCATTCAGTCCTCTGCATCATGGGTTAGGAGAGGTGTATAACCGTCAGTGGTCGAAGTGGGCGGGATCGGCAGGGCACGGCGTGCCCCTACTTCTTTAATTTTATGCAGTCAGTTCCCCAACTTATTTATTTAAAAAATGCGACCTAGGACGGCAGAAATAGCCAAGTCCTATAGATAAGGCTTGGCGTTCGTGGCCGTTTGGGGACCGGCGAAGAGGGCATGTTAACTTCTCCTCTCTACCGCTACCCCGCCTGTTTTTCTTTCTCTTCCTCTTCTTCCCTCTCTTTCGGTCTCTGTCTCGCTTCTCCTCGTGCTGAATCCCGCGACTTCAGGAAACGGCTCCTGTTCCTTTATTTGTTCCCCTGTGAAATGGATGCAAAAAAGAAAAATCTTTTGCTGGAAATGTTGTCTTTTTCTGACATTTTTCTATTCCAGAAGTGCAACCTCGGGGATGGAGAGAAAAAAAAAAAGGTTCAAAATATGGAAAATAAATAAATAACTAAATAAAGCTATACAGAGTGGTCGCAAAGTGGCCAGATAGGTTTTATTGACTACCACACACATTAGTGCCACTTTACGGAGTTTGACAGTGAAGCGCTACTTTCGTTTTCTGGTCTTTCTTTGAACAGCATTGTTTTTCCCGAGTGGGGAAGTGCACCATTCCTGGAGGGACGGCAGTACCTGGTTGATGGGTGGATTGGAAAATGTTTAATGTGATCATTATCAGCTGTATCCCTTGTTTTTAGTGTATAAAGTGTGTACTGCTCTGCTGCTCTCTGTTCATGGATGTGGTCTTTTTTAAACCATGCTGCATATGTTTAGCAAGGATATAAGCAATGGACATTAAAACGCGTTCCTTCTGGGCCCTGTAGTCATGTCTTTGACTTTTCAGGCAAAAACACTAATTGATTTCTGAATAGCGAGTGTAAAAGCGTTAAGGTAACCATGTTGTTCCTGCTTACATTTCACATGCTTTAGTTAATCTTGCATTCCATAAGAGTGTTAGCTTTTTCCAGTATGCTGGTACTTTTTTTTAGGCAGCATATTACTCCTTGTCTAATGCATAATTTGAATTGAGTTGCATCCAGTTGTTTATAGAGGGGCACAATTGGGTTGTAGCTGAAGGCAGTATGAGTTTCTCTAAGTGGGGCAGTATGGTGTTCAGTGGGGGAGAGAATATGACACTGTGGCCAGAGCTGCTAAATTTGGAACTGGCGAACCCAGTCCAGCTTCCTGACCAGTCCACCAGACCCCTCTCCTGAGGGAGCACATTCCCATGCTAGACCTCAGAAGGTCCCACTAGACCTTAGAAGCCCGGGTGTCTTAGTACCAGCAGGTGGACCCGGCGGTGGCAAGTGTGAGTTAACCTTCAAGTCCTGTCTATCACAATCCATGCAGAAGTTCACCACCAGTCTTGCGAGCAGGCCTACGAAGCAGCACACCCTAGAGCGATAGTGAATCAGTCACTGAGGTCACAGGAACTTTGAGGCCAGTCCATCTCACCGATTGATACCTCCATTGGCCTTGTTTTAGCAGTAGTTGCTGCAACTCACCAGAGATCAGCAATGCAGGGTTTGCACGCCCATCAAACTAAGTTTGCAAACTTCACGGTCTCCCTGCTTCATGCACAAGCTTGTAACATGTGCTGCCTGCTTTGGGGGGCACTGGAATTATGCAGCCATGAAGGACAAAATCATGTTGCAGTGTTGAATACATTTTGCAGCAAAATAAAAACAAGCGTAATGCGGTATATTCTTCTGATATTTTTACACATACAGACTCTGCAGAGATTTTCCCTCATTAGTACCAGTGTATCATACAAATGCAGCAGTGAGAAAGGTGACCAGTTGACCTTTGCGACGGGTCCTCCAATTTGCCGGAACACAAGTCACATTTTTTAGTAATTTTTGATCCGTTTGAGCTACAAACAATTTATTAGTTAAAATTGTCAGATTATGCAGCAGATGATGTATTATGTGGCAAATATGGCGCAGCCATAATTATGTGGAAAACATTTGTGAACTAGGATATTTTGCCATTCATGTTTGAACTGCTCTTGTGCAACAAGCATTTGCAATGCAATAGGTCTCGCATTTACGCGAGTTTGAGCTATTGACATTGCAAATGACAATGCCTTTTATTTTTGTTTTTTGAACATAAATAAAAGGCATTGTCATTTACAATGCCAATAGCTTAAACTCGTGTAAATGCGAGACCTATTGCATTGCAAATGCTTGTGTTGCAAATAGAGGTCTGTTTATAACTCCACAGGGACACCTAGTAACAGTCTGTGGTACTGCACCCTTTCCTTGCTTTGTTGATGGGAGAGATGCAGTGCCAAATCTGCAAGCATTAGGAAGTACGGTGCTCGTTATACGGGCACCACACTAAAAGTTTGCATGGTGATTTAAGGGAAACAAAATGAAGAATGCTAAAGCAGAGAGGATGGGAGGTGGTGGTGTGAGGATGGCACTGGGGAGATTAAGTGCAGCAATTACGGGAGGGAATGTGAACGATGAAAGTTATGTTTTTCAATAACTAAGTGTAACGCCCTGAACGTCTCAGGATCGTTTAACAGACACGATAAGGAGGACGCAACCACTTGTGAAGGGTTAGTTATTTTAATGAAGGCAAAAACAATACAACGAATAAACAAAAGTTATAGTCACTGGAATCCTCCAGGCTAAGTACGTTACCAGCCCACAGCACGGATGGTCCTAACCGTCCTCTGCATATACGCCGATCCCGGCGTATGCCAACAGAGGGCAGAAATGAAATGGCCGACAATGCCAATCGGTAGGCTGTGAGGGGCACGAAGAGTGTTGGGGAGAATCGAGGAGTCAGGGAAACACCCAGCCGGGGTCTCTACCTGAAGGGAGCAGCCGCTCAACCTCTTCCTCAGACTGCACCGGGACGCGGAGTCACCTCCTGGTGATGCGTCACCGATACCCCAATCAAAAGCAAGAAGACTGAACCGAGAGCAGCCGCTCGATCGATCCTGTGGACTTCCGAGTCTGTAACGCGGCAAACACCTCCTGGTGTGCGTTACAGCTGGCAGTCCCTGTATCTCTGGTCGGGCTGGGAGTTACGACTCCAACCAGCAAAAGCGCCACTGCGCTTTGACTCAGCCGAGTCAAAAAGCGAAGCTCAATGGTTGACCGGTAGAGCTTCCGGGTCCTTCACAGGTGACGATGGGGCAAGACACGGCCCAGGGAGTAACGACTCGACCTACCTCCGTTCTTGCCTTACTGGAGCACCACTCCGGAACACTGCTCTTCACGAAGCAGGTACGTCGGTGTAAACACAATATCCGACAGCGTTGTACCTCCCGGTTCCTCCCTTTATAGGGCGTGTTTTCCTTGAGTTATGTAACAGCTCTCCTGTTTACATAAGGGCGTGTTTCCCTTGAGTTATGTAACAGCTCTCCTGTTTACATAAGGGCGTGTTTTCCCTTGAGTTATGTAACAGCTCTCCTGTTTACATAAGGGCGTGTTTTCCTTGAGTTATGTAACAGCTCTCCTGTTTACATAACCTCTCAACCGCTAAGCATCCTGGGAGATGTAGTCCGTTTACGCTGGTTACCGTTTTCCTCCCCTCGCATGACAGGAATTCTTGACACTAAGAAATCCCTTTCGTACCAACTTTTAAGTGTAGGCAGTACGCCACCCCACTTTTCCTGAGACCAAGAGTCTGCAACTACTTGTAATAATGCAGTATTTCATGATTGCACTCTGAAGTGTAGAGAAATATTGTAAGAGTTTCATGGCAGCACTTCAGTGCATCGATGGCCGCAAAAAGACAGAAGAGAGAATTATTAGTGAAGGAAACTAGGGCTGTAGAAGAGAGTACATGACCGATCGTCTCACCACCATCCAGTGGTCCTGAACTCTGCAGGGTTCAGAGCTGGACGGGGAGGCAGTCGCCAACAGGACCTCTCCACAGTACACTAAATAGCTTCCAGTGTGCGTGCCGTGAATGTTAGAAAAGTAAACAAATAGAAAATGAAGGCGGCGGCCACCATGTGTAACGCCCTGAACGTCTCAGGATCGTTTAACAGACACGATAATGAGAACGCAACCACTTGTGAAGGTTTAGTTATTTTAATGAAGGCAAAAATAATACAAGGAATAAACAAAGGTTATAGTCACTGGAATCCTCCAGGCTAAGTACGTTACCAGCCCACAGCACGGATGGTCCTAACCGTCCTCTGCATATACGCCGATCCCGGCGTATGCCAGCAGAGGGCAGAAATGAAATGGCCGACAATGCCAATCGGTAGGCTGTGAGGGGCACAAAGAGTGTTGGGGAGAATCGAGGAGTCAGGGAAACACCCAGCCGGGGTCTCTACCTGAAGGGAGCAGCCGCTCAACCTCTTCCTCAGACTGCACCGGGACGCGGAGTCACCTCCTGGTGATGCGTCACCGATACCCCAATCACAAGCAAAGAAGACTGAACCGAGAGCAGCCGCTCGATCGATCCTGTGGACTTCCGAGTCTGTAACGCGGCAAACACCTCCTGGTGTGCGTTACAGCTGGCAGTCCCTGTATCTCTGGTCGGGCTGGGAGTTACGACTCCAACCAGCAAAAGCGCCACTGCGCTTTGACTCAGCCGAGTCAAAAAAGCGAAGCTCAATGGTTATCCGGTAGAGCTTCCGGGTCCTTCACAGGTGACGATGGGGCAAGACACGGCCCAGGGAGTAACGACTCGACCTACCTCCGTTCTTGCCTTACTGGAGCACCACTCCGGAACACTGCTCTTCACTAAGCAGGTACGTCGGTTGTAAACACAATATCCGACAGCGTTGTACCTCCCGGTTCCTCCCTTTATAGGGCGTTGTTTTCCTTGAGTTATGTAACAGCTCTCCTGTTTACATAAGGGCGTGTTTTCCTTGAGTTATGTAACAGCTCTCCTGTTTTACATAAGGGCGTTTTTTCCTTGAGTTATGTAACAGCTCTCCTGTTTACATAACCTCTCAACCGCTAAGCATCCTGGGAGATGTAGTCCGTTTTCGCTGGTTACCGTTTTCCTCCCCTCGCATGACAGGAATTCTTGACACCATGTTTAAAAGTATAGCCGACGTAAAATCTGCACAGCCGGCAATGAAGTAAAGGTGGCCGCCGCCTTTCTTTCCTATTTAATTGCATACACAAATGCAAACAAGGGGGGAGAAGGAAAAAAATACCTCTGGTCATTTTACAAGCTGCCGAACTGCTGACAATAAGCGCATGGGTGCCATTGTTAAAATTAAAGTGCGGCATCTTACCGATGTTGAAAAGAAGAAAAAAATTAATAAAAAAATAAAAATTCAAGTTAAAGCGGGGGGGGGGGGGGGGGGGATGTACAACACCTAGCTCCCCTGTGTAGACTCGGGGGTGTACAACACCCAGCTCCTTTCTATAGACTCTGCTGTACAACACCCTATACCCTATACCCCACTCCCTCTGTAGACTCTGGGGCTTCTGCCCCGGGTGACGCTGTCGGGTTTTCCATCCAGCCCAGAGGTAGCAGAGGGGGTTGCGCCTTGCTGCGGAGCCCAGAGGATGAAAGTTGCCGTCTCGCTTAACATCATCCCCGCGCTTGGAGAACTAAAAAGGACATTATTGTCAGCAGTTGCAAAACGTGGCACGGCCACTCTAAAAGGGAAGTTAAACATGACATTTTTAAACAAATTTGAAGCCATTAAAAAATGAAAGATGCCACTAAAGGGAAAAAGTTAAAAAGGAATGTTAAACTACATTAAGAGGATACATGTGTAATGTTTTAACTCTGATTATCTTCATTTTCAAATTATTTAATCCATTTTGCGGAGCGCAAAGTGGGGGTGGGGGGGGGTCAATCCCGAGGTACATCGTCTAAGAGTCTTAGCGGGATTGGATCCTGGGCCAGCCATTGTGTCAAGGATCACACGGCTCGACTTAAATTCGCCGTACACAGGTAGTGATAAGGAGGTGAGCTCGGAGCTGACAGGCGAGATTACTGGCCCTTGAGACGGCGGTATCAGCAGCAAAGCTCCCCGCGGTGTCCCAGTCACAGAGAGGGGCTGACCAGACAGCTAAGGGTCAAGAAAGGGAAGCCCATTGAATGGAATGGAGAGCAGAGCGGTGTGTGCTGAAGAACACAAGCAGAGCAGAGTGTGCCCCTGAGCTAGACGGTTCTGAGACAGTGATCGGCACGGCACTGAGGCCTGGAAAGTAACTTCAGTAACGGAGCAGAGAGGCGGAGAAAGCATGACGTAGACTCGTGGAAGAGTTCGAACACTAACATGACAGCAAAGAGAGGGGGGCTGTCGCGTGTCACTGAAGGAGGGGCCACCTCCGGAGCAGGATTCAACTACGTACACTGGGCATGGGCCCTGGAAGTAGGGGTGCAACAGCATATTAACTAAATATTTAAAGTTAAAGCGCAATGTTTCAGCGCTCTTAAAACAAGCGGTGGATGTTTGCAGCAATTTACAAACAAGCAGGAAGTGGGATAAGGGAGGGGGTGGCAAATGGTGTGCACTTTCGCGGCCGCTTTGATGTTCTCAGTGGCCGCGCGGCTCACTGAGAACATCAAAGCGGCCGCGAAGTGATCATGCAGGCTGCCAAATGGTGCGCGCGCCCGGCGCACATGCACTGTAGTTGGCGGATTAAAGCACTAGTTTGCACTTTCAAATCTCCCATTTCCAAAAGCTCTCGCGAGTGCAGCGCTAAAGCGCTGGCTCAGGCGAGACCTAAAAAGGGAGGAGAAGTGCTGATGACAGAAATTCCATGGCTTGGAGACAAATGGCTTGTGATTCCACTTTTAAGTGTATTTGGGACATTCTGTGATTGGAAACGTATCCCACTTTGTGAATGTATTTTATTTTCAATAACTCATATTAACCCTTAAATAAACATGTGTATCCATAGGTTGAATTAACGTATTAAGCTATAAATGGTCGGTAAAATGCCACACAAATTAATACAAATTGGGATGTGTTGCTCTTCCTGGCCACACCCCTGATTCCGCCCACTGACCCAATTCTCCGGTTATTCCCGCCCTCTGATTCTCCACCCACAGTTCCCCTACTTATTATTCACCACTTAGACCACTGATAGCCGTACACAAGGCAGGTTGTACTATGGCACTGGAGCGAACCCAGCTAGGCTTTTTCGTCTCAAGGAGACACTAAGTGGGTCAAAACCTGGGGCATGTGCACCCTGTTAATATATGTACATAGGGTAGTAGGCCTGAGCCTTGCCCCTACGGCGCCATGCCTTGGTAGATGAATAGCCAATATGTACTTTCCTCACAGATGGGATAAAATGTGGGTTACTGACCCGATCTTGTCGGGTGCTGGCACCGCTTTGTTTTTAGGTCTCGCCTAGCCTCGCAGCGCATGCGCTGCTCACTCTGCGAGATCTATTATCGTCGAGGCGACTTCGGAAGCGGGGTGGAAGCTCCGCCCATGCTTTCGATTGGTATGCGTCATCCTCTATGGTAAACGCTGGCCTCCGTTTGAAAGTGAGGCTTTTTGGTGACCGCCCTGTCTCCTTTAGGCCCCGCCCACCTGTACTGGATCGTTTGCTTGTGGCTTGGAGCACCGCTGGAAGCTCTGACATGGGCAGGGCGCGGACAGGCTTGGGAAAGGGCTGGCGTGACTGGCGTCAGAGGGGCCCCGTTGAGGAGGGACTCTGTCCTTGCTGGACGCCGAGGCCCTGATATGTGGCTGGCCATGCCAAGCTCCACACCAGGGCTTTCAGTCTGGAAGAGGGAGAAGCAAATTAAACGCTCGCTGCTGACATCTTCGGTGAGCTTAACTTGGGATTTTACGCCTCGAAAAGGCAAACTCAACTTTTCTTCATCCCAAAATCTGGTAAATTGAGGATCATAATACTGGAAAATAAAAACATCTGCTATTCAAATCATGAATGCCTACGCTACGAGTGGCCCGGTGTTTGAGACATTAATAACTGTATCCATAAATTCCAATAGCGAGGTATTTTCAGTTTATTGGATGCCAGAACTAACGCCCATTACGAGTTTTGCCTCGAAATGTGTGAGAATGTCAGTGACTCTTTCTGCACCAAAATGTAAAGAGGATGACACTTTTACCGCGGCAGCGAGTTTGTAACGAGTGCAAATAGGAAGCGGACACTCATAATTCCGGCATGAGAACGGGATTTACCACGTCTGTAGTAATTATCCACCCGTAGCAAGTGCCGAAGAAACGGCAAAAGTGCGGTATGAATCGCTATATGAAAACAGTGTGTCATGAAGGCGCACCAGCCTGGCAGGGCTTTCCCTGCAGGACAAAGGGCCTGCAGATTTCTGATGCTTCAAAGCGCATGGGTGGTTAACTCTGCCTCTCGCATCCCATATTATCCCAGAAAAAAAACATTTCTCCTCGCAGATTATAATCTGTTTATTTTACACTTGGCCTTCTCAACCCCCCCCCCCCCCCACCGTCTGACTCGCTCCTTTACCACGCTCTGCAAAATGTTAACTTTAATTGCGCGCGCCCGGGATCGCAACCCTTCATTTGAAATTTCTATGCTTCAAAAAACGTGGCTGCACTTAAATAAGATTAAACATCTCTTCGAGAGCGTTGTGAATTGGATCAGAAACGGCTGAACGGGTGGGAGCCGGAGTGGGGGAGGGGCCTGTAGGGGGGCGGACCATCTCTGCAGTGGGGTGCGCGTATCGGGGAAAATGTCGAGGGAAGGGTGGGGGGTGTGATGGCTCCAGGACTTCGCAAGGCACGAATTTATTGCTACCCATCGGTGAAGTGCAGTGAAAACCTGCTATTAATTTAAATAATTATTTTCGCATTCGGCATTTCTACCAGAAATGGTGTGCATAGAAACATGTTGGTGTTGGGAGATTAAGGGGGGAGGGGGGGCAAGCCGACACCAGACCACTTTATTGTGTGTGAAAAAGGCCGCTTTATTGAAACAGGTGCATATCACAATTTTAACTCCTTGGCCACTGCCTTACAAAACTAACACCTCGCTATACAATCATTTCCTAACCCCTTGTTCCTTCCCCCACCCCTACGATCCCCACATCAGTTCCCCCATCCCCCAAAATACAACATAACATTCCATAACCAACATATAACCCAATCCTACACAATGTAGCCTTTCCAACTCCCAAACTCCCCTGACCGTAACCCCTACCTGCCTTCTGTGCAACTGTAACTATTCAACCTCTAATCTAAACTTATCCAACCTGGTTACCCTTTCCCTGTTCCTGGACCCAAACTACCAAACCTATAACAACAAACTCTAGCCAATCCCGGCCAACTGTCAACCACCCCGCTTGCACTTGTTCCAAGCGACAATACATCAAACTGCCCCTATGTACCTGTTCCAACAAATGCTGCCCACCAGAATCCCCAAAACGCAATCCCACACACATCAAAACTAACGCCCCCTAAACCCCCAAAAATTAGGGAGGGCGGGAGGGATTTTTTTTTTTTCCTACTGCTAGCGCTCCCAGCCACCAGGACACCAAACCTAAAATGGTGGCTGGGGAGGCGCGTAACCGGCTTATATATCCCTTGGGCCACTTTTATGAAATTGGGCTACATTTGGGCTATCCCAAATGTAGCCCAAAACTTACAAAATGGCCGCTCCGGCCACACCCCCCCTCCCAATCTGCCCGGGGGGCAGACCTCGCTGTCCTCGGCTGCCCCCCAAGCTCCCATTGGGAGATTAAGGGGGGAGGGGGGGGCAAGCCGACACCAGACCACTTTATTGTGTGCGAAAAAGGCCGCTTTATTGAAACAGGTGCATATCACAATTTTAACTCCTTGGCCACTGCCTTACAAAACTAACCCCTCGCTATACAATCATTTCCTAACCCCTTGTTCCTTCCCCCACCCCTACGATCCCCACATCAGTTCCCCCATCCCCCAAAATACAACATAACATTCCATAACCAACATATAACCCAATCCTACACAATGCAGCCTTTCCAACTCCCAAACTCCCCTGACCGTAACCCCTACCTGCCTTCTGTGCAACTGTAACTATCCAACTTCTAATCTAAACTTATCCAACCTGGTTACCCTTTCCCTGTTCCTGGACCCAAACTACCAAACCTATAACAACAAACTCTAGCCAATCCCGGCTAACTGTCAACCACCCCGCCACCCAGAAGAAAGGGGGAAGTGTAGGCGGATACGCCTATTCCTCCCTTTCTTCTGTACCCCCCCCCCCCCAATCCCCGCGGGACCGCGTGTGAAACTTAACGCCTGTAAACCCCTAGCAGCCGTGCTAGGACCTCCCGCAACTCCAAAAGATACAGGTTGTTAGAAGGCGACCTCAGAGGGGCCCGGAAGGGGCCCTGACTGCCCTGAGACCCACCCTCGAGGTATCGTAGCCGGGCACTGGCGGGAGACTCCTCAGGGGAGGAACCTCGTATCTAGGATCGTACACTCGGCACCACACGACAGAGAGACAGTACACGAGAAGTTCTTAAGAGCAAATCTTTATCAGATCGGAGTTGTAGGATCTTTATGATCAGCAAGGCAAAATATATACAAGTAGAGCGCGGGCTCACAAAGTCTTGGAGGGGGGTTAGGAGGTAGCGGGACAGTCTTTGGGGATAAGAATCAAATGCAGGAGCGTACCCGGCGCACAGCTCACAATCCTCGAGCTGGGAGATACGCTTGTCGTCGTGGTGTCCGGCGGGACCAAGAGAGTCTGTGGGAGCTGCGAGTCACTCAGCAGGCTCGAGTATAAGTTCGGAGGTCTTACGATCTTCGGGGAGCCGCGAGTCACTCAGCAGGGCTCAAGCACAAGTTCGGAGGTCTTACGATCTTCAGGGAGCCGCGAGTCACTCAGCAGGGCTCAAGCACAAGTTCGGAGGTCTTACGATCTTCAGGGAGCCGCGAGTCACTCAGCAGGGCTCAAGCACAAGTTCGGAGGTCTTACGATCTTCAGGGGAGCCGCGAGTCACTCAGCAGGGCTCAGGTGTTCCAAGGCGAATCTGCCGGACAGTCCCAGAGCACCCCTTGTTATAGGGCGACTCCTCTGATGTCCGGAGTCTGTGCAGGCAGGGGTCTTGTCACCTGGGGGTCGCTTGTTGGGAGTTTCCTGCCATTGTCCTTTGATCCTTTCAGGGCCGGGTCGGGAGGAGCCCCAGACACCCAGCAGGCGTGGAGCCAGCCCTCGGGGAGGCCGGCGGGTCGATCGAAACCCACCTTCCCAGGGAAGCGCAGAGGTGTGATGGAAACTGCTCCTCCCTTTCTCAACCCAAGGGGAGCGCGATGTCCTCCAGCCGGAGTGGCGTCTCTAGGCCAGGGTCGCGCTGGGGCCGGGCGGCCATCTTGGTGCATGAAGTGGGCACGCGGGCCCGGGGTGGCCGAATGAGGAAGGCCACGGACGGGGGAAGTCCGGGTCGGGTGTGTGTGTTCTGGTGGGAAGGATCGGCTAGGCCGTGGGCTCGGGGCTGGTGTGAGGTGCAGGGGTCAGGTCTGACTATGTTACGAGGGCCGGGTCTAACACGCGTCCCCCCCCCCAGCTGAAAGCCGGAGAGAACTACCCATCTTCTTGGGGGTTCTCTTCGCTGAGGCGGAAGAATCGGGAGAGGCCATCGGCGTTGGCGTGGTCCGTACCAGGGCGATGTTCCACGGTGAAATCCATCCCCTGGAGGGAGATTGACCACCGCAGAAGCTTGGGGTTTTCTCCTCGCATCTGCATGAGCCATCGCAAGGGGCGATGATCGGTTTGGACCCTGAAATGGGTGCCGAACAGGTAGGGGCGTAGTTTCTTGAGGGCCCAGACTACGGCGAACGCCTCGCGCTCGATGGTACTCCATCTCTGTTCCCGGGGCAACAGCCTTCGGCTGAGGAAGGCCACGGGCTGGTCTAGACCCTGGTCATTTACCTGGGAGAGGACTCCCCCGATGCCATGCTCGGAGGCATCAGTTTGTACCACAAACTCTTTGGAGTAGTCGGGGGCCTGGAGGACGGGGGCCGTACACATGGCCATTTTCAGGGCATTGAACGCCTCTTGGCAGGCAGGAGACCACTGTACCTTCTTGGGCTGTTTCTTGGACGTAAGTCCCGTGAGGGGACCGACCAGGCTGCCGTAATTCCGGATGAATCTCCGGTAGTAGCCCGTGAGGCCCAGAAAGGCTCGGACCTCTGTTTGGGCAGTGGGGGGTTCCCAGGCTAGGATGGCGTCGATTTTGGGCTGTAGAGGGGCGACCTGCCCGCTTCCGAACTGGTGCCCCAGGTAGGTTACCGAACCTTGCCCAATCTGGCATTTGCTGGCTTTCACGGTGAGGCCCGCCTGACGTAGGGCGGTTAGCACCCTCCGGAGGTGCTGGAGGTGCTCACTCCATTCGGAACTAAAAACTGCAATATCGTCGAGATATGCAGCGCTGAATTTTTCCAGCCCGGCCAGGACTCTATTTACCAGTCGCTGGACGGTGGCCGGGGCATTTTTCATCCCGAAAGGCATCACGCGAAAGCGATAGTGCCCATCCGGGGTGGAGAAGGCGGACTGCTCCTTGGCTCCCTCTGTGAGCGCAATTTGCCAGTAGCCGCAGGTGAGATCGAAGGTGCTGAGGAACCGAGCAGCCCCGAGCCGGTCAATGAGCTCGTCGGCTCGGGGAATGGGGTGGGCATCGGCTCGGGTGACTTCATTTAGTCCCCGGTAGTCCACGCAGAAGCGGAGTTCTGGGGCGACCCCGGGGGCAGCTGCTTTTGGGACCAGGACCACGGGGCTGGCCCAAGGGCTGTCTGAGGGTTCGATCACGCCCAGGGTCAACATTTTTGAGACTTCGGCTTGGATACAGGACCGGACCCGATCAGAGGCTCGGTGTCTTACTGGCGGGCTGTCCCCGGTATCCACATCATGGACACACCAGTCGGTGACCTTGGGGTCCAAGGAGAAAAGGTCCTCCGGAAACTGCCCTAGGAGCTGGCGGCAATCCTCACGTTGCTGGGGAGTGAGAGAAGGGGAGAGGTTCACTCCCTCTACGGAGCCGTCCTTCTCCTTGGTGCACAGAAGATCAGGGAGAGGATCTGACTCTTCCTCGGACCCGTCGTCAGTGGCCAGTAGGAGGCTCAGCTCCGTCCGCACAAAGTGGGGCTTGAGGCGGTTCACGTGGAGGACCTGGAGGGGGTCCCGGGGTGACTGGACGTCTACCAAGTACGTGACCGGGCTCTTCCGCTCAACTACTTTGAAGGGCCCGGTCAATTTATCCTGGAGAGCGCAGGGTTTCACGGGGGCCATGACCCACACCAGCTGGCCCGGCTGAAACTCGACTAGCGCGGCGTTCTGGTCGTACCAGTGCTTCATCTCCTCCTGACTCGCCTCCAGGTTGGCCTCTGCCATCTCCCGGAACCTCCTAGTCTGATTTCGGAGGGTCAGGACGTAACGGAACACGTCTCGGGGGGGGGCCTCGGGGCGCTGCCTCCCACTCTTCCTTGACCAGGCTGAGGGGCCCCCTGACGGGGTGCCCGTAGAGTAACTCAAATGGGCTGAAACCCAAGGATTTCTGGGGAACCTCTCGGTATGCAAATAGGAGGCAGGGGAGCAGGAGGTCCCACTTACGCCGGAGGGGCTCTTCCAGGCCCGTGATCATCCCCTTCAGAGTCCGGTTAAACCGCTCTACCAGGCCGTTTCCTTGGGGGTGGTACGGGGTGGTGAACTTGTAGGACACCCCGCACTGTTGCCATAAGGACCTCCTGTATCGGGAGATAAAGTTGGTACTGCGATCGCTCACGACCTCGCGGGGAAAACCCATGCGGGAGAAGATTCCCATCAACGCCCGGCCCACCACGGGGGCCGTGACGGTACGCAGGGGGATGGCCTCAGGGTAACGGGTGGCATGGTCCACCAGGACGAGGATGAACCGGTGCCCCTGGGAAGTTGGGGGGTCCAGCGGTCCTACAATGTTGATCCCGACCCGCTCAAAATGGGTACTGACGACAGGGAAGGGTTGGAGGGGAGCCTTGCGCTTCCCTCCACTCTTCCCACTGGCCTGGCACGTGGGACAGGACTTGCAGTGGGCTTCCACATCCGCTTTCATTCTGGGCCAGTAGAAGTGAGTCACGAGGCGACTGTATGTTTTGTCCTGACCCAAGTGGCCTGCGAGGGGAACGTCGTGGGCCAAGCCCAGGAGGAGGGTTCGGAAGCGTAGGGGGACCACCAGCACCCGGCCGGACCCTAGCTCCACCGACTTCTGTTCGCTGTACAAAAGGTCATTCTCCCAGTATACCCGGTGCGTCCCCGTCTGGTCGCCTGCGGCCTGGGCCTCTGCCTGCTGCCGGGGCCCGACCAGGGAGGGACAGGTAGCCTGCTCTCGGCAGAACTCCTCTCGGGAGGGGCCCCCCTCGTGGCGCCACTGGGCTAATTCGGGCAGATCGCCTAACTCGGTGTCTGGGGTGGAGTCGGAAGGCGGGGGTTCGTCACTGGCGATCGACTCTTCTGGTGGGGGGATGTGGGGACCCTCGGCCGGGACCATCCCATCTTCAGGGGCCGGGGCGTCGTCGACGTCCCTCAGGGGGGTCAGTCGAGCCGCCATGGATCGAGTGGTGGCGCACACCCACTCAGGGAGGCCCATCATCCCTAGGTGGGTCTTGCGCTCAACTTGTCCCCAGGGGGAACTTTCCAGGTCGTTCCCCAGGAGACAGTCGACGGGCTGGGAGGTTCTCACTGCGACCTTCAGTTTGCCGACCACCCCTCCCCACTCAAAGGGCACCAGGGCTACCTTACATAGGCTTTCTGTGTTGTCGGCTGAAATGACAGGGCAAAATACGTTGGGGAGGACCTGGTCTTCGTGGACTAAGTGGCTGAGGACCCCGGTGATGCTGGCCCCTGTGTCACGGAGGGCTTCTACTTGGTGGCCATTGATCGTTACGAGCTGCCCATATTTCTTTGTGTTAGAGGGCAAGAGGCTCCCAGGGACCATCTCTCTATCTCCTAAGGATACTAGGGCCATAGCGGCGGGTTCCCACTCCTCGGCCTCCTCAACCTCCTCCCCCAGGGCTACGTTTGCTATCTGTCTAGCGGGGGGTGCTGCCTGGGTGGTGCGTGGGGCCATGGGGCATTCAGGGTCGTTGGCGTAATGCCCGGGCTTCTGGCAACGGAAACAAGTGATGGTTACCCGGTGCCCCCGTCTCAGGGGGGGGCTGGATACAGCTGGTGGGGGTGCCGGGAAAGGTGGAGATTGGGACTTCGGGGGACTAGCCTGGGACTCTCTCTGCCCTCCCTGGTTCCTCCCCCCCCCCCTGGCGGGGTGGTCCCTGACTGGCTCGGGGGTACTCTCCTACAGGGCCCCAGGAGACCCGGGTGTTGGTCCAGCGATCCGCCTCGACAGCCAGCTTCCTCGGGTCCGTGAGCTTGCTGTCGAGCAGATGCTGGCGTAGTACCACAAAGCAGTTGGCAGCCAGGTGCTCCCACAACATAAGGTCGGTTAGTTCTTCCAGGGTGGTTACCTTGCTGCCCTTGATCCACCCATCGAAGGCGCGGCTGAAGAAATTCACATACTCCACCCAGGTGGTACCCGGGATCTTCCTGCAGTCCCGGAACCGCTGGCGGTACATCTCCGGGGTGAGGCCGTACCTTGTGAGGAGGGCCGCTTTCATGTGTTCATAGGAGGTCTGCATGGAGGTGGGTAGGTCGAGCAGGGTGTCTCTCCCTTCGCTCAGGAATCGTCCCCATAACCCAGCCCCCCAATCCTTCTGTGGGACCCGATGGGAGGTCATGGCGACCTCGTAGGCCCGGAACCACTGCTGAATGTCATCATTTTTGTAATATTCTTTGACCACATCCTTGGGGATGTGGACCTTCTGCTCCGTCGGGGCGGCCGCCTCCCGGTTCCCCGGGGGCCGCGCTTCTTCGCTTCTTGCTTTCAGTTCTATTTCCTTCAAGCTGCGTTCATGTTCCAGTTGAAGTCTCCTTCCCTCGTGTTCTCGTTGGAGTTTCTTCTCTTCTAGTTCTCCTTGTACTCGCAACTGTTCTACTGCTAGCTTTTTCTCTGCTAATTTCAACTCGCCCTCAATTTTGAGTTTGGCTAATTCGAGCTCGTGATGGTGACTTTTTTCTCTGTCTGCGAGTTCCTCCGGGGATAGGCCCCCGTCTGGTACGAAGCCTCGCACCTGGTTGCTGCTGCGTTCTCCTTGGGAGGGTCCAGCTTCGTCGTGGGGCTCCCCCGCTCCTTCTGGGCGGGAGGCTCCAGAATCCACCCAAGCTTTCAGTGCCTTTTGCATATCTTCTTTGGTGTTGAGACCAGTGGTAGCGATTCTGAGTTCCTTGCAGAATTGCTTTAGTTCTTTGTGAGTGTACTCTTCCAGCTGTTCCACCTGGAACACGGTACTGGCGTCGTCTTCTATGAGAACCGCGGCGTTTCCTTCTGCCATCTTTGTCAGTAGTGCGTCAGCCATTCACGGTACGATCTCTAGATTATGGGCCCGAATCCCGTCGCTTGCCACCAATGTTAGAAGGCGACCTCAGAGGGGCCCGGAAGGGGCCCTGACTGCCCTGAGACCCACCCTCGAGGTATCGTAGCCGGGCACTGGCGGGAGACTCCTCAGGGGAGGAACCTCGTATCTAGGATCGTACACTCGGCACCACACGACAGAGAGACAGTACACGAGAAGTTCTTAAGAGCAAATCTTTATCAGATCGGAGTTGTAGGATCTTTATGATCAGCAAGGCAAAATATATACAAGTAGAGCGCGGGCTCACAAAGTCTTGGAGGGGGGGTTAGGAGGTAGCGGGACAGTCTTTGGGGATAAGAATCAAATGCAGGAGCGTACCCGGCGCACAGCTCACAATCCTCGAGCTGGGGGATACGCTTGTCGTCGTGTGGTCCGGCGGGACCAAGAGAGTCTGTGGGAGCTGCGAGTCACTCAGCAGGCTCGAGTATAAGTTCGGAGGTCTTACGATCTTCGGGGAGCCGCGAGTCACTCAGCAGGGCTCAAGCACAAGTTCGGAGGTCTTACGATCTTCAGGGAGCCGCGAGTCACTCAGCAGGGCTCAAGCACAAGTTCGGAGGTCTTACGATCTTCAGGGAGCCACGAGTCACTCAGCAGGGCTCAAGCACAAGTTCGGAGGTCTTACGATCTTCAGGGGAGCCGCGAGTCACTCAGCAGGGCTCAGGTGTTCCAAGGCGAATCTGCCGGACAGTCCCAGAGCACCCCTTGTTATAGGGCGACTCCTCTTTGATGTCCGGAGTCTGTGCAGGCAGGGGTCTTGTCACCTGGGGGTCGCTTGTTGGGAGTTTCCTGCCATTGTCCTTTGATCCTTTCAGGGCCGGGTCGGGAGGAGCCCCAGACACCCAGCAGGCGTGGAGCCAGCTCTCGGGGAGGCCGGCGGGTCGATCGAAACCCACCTTCCCAGGGAAGCGCAGAGGTGTGATGGAAACTGCTCCTCCCTTTCTCAACCCAAGGGGAGCGCGATGTCCTCCAGCCGGAGTGGCGTCTCTAGGCCAGGGTCGCGCTGGGGCCGGGCGGCCATCTTGGTGCATGAAGTGGGCACGCGGGCCCGGGGTGGCCGAAGGAGGAAGGCCACGGACGGGGGAAGTCCGGGTCGGGTGTGTGTGTTCTGGTGGGAAGGATCGGCTAGGCCGTGGGCTCGGGGCTGGTGTGAGGTGCAGGGGTCAGGTCTGACTATGTTACGAGGGCCGGGTCTAACACAGGTCCATCCCCATCCGCAACAAATGCACCCCGTCATCCCTGAACAGCTCCTGCGCATCGTAACGGAGGTCCCTATGATCCACCCTTCCTATCCCCAACTGACGACAAAACCGCACCATCTCCGTATTTAGCTTCCTCCTCGCTTTATCCACTCCCCCAGGTTTTACAGCCCCCCTCCAACTCCGCCGGGGGACAAATTCTGTCCAGACAATGGAACACTCAGCCCATTTCTCCTTGATCAACACCAGGTCCTTTTTCATAGCCCGCATCAGCTCCAAACCTGTCTCTTTGACCATGTCATTTTCCCCCAAGTGTAGAACCAACACATCCGGGCACCTACCCGCCCTTAAAATCCCGTTCAAAAATGGCACCAATTCCTTCCAGCGCATGCCGCCCTTACCCCTCCATGCCACAGAGAATAGATCTTTATTGAACCCCAAGCTGTCCCCAAAGTAGCTCTCCCGGGCCTGGACCTGCGCCCGTCTCACAAAAGAATGCCCCACAATCCAAATGGACATCTCCCTGGCGAGGGGTCCCATAACCGAACCTGAAAAGAAAAACAAGAATGAAAACCAGGAAAACACCAACTAAAACTTTTTTTTTTTTTTTTTTTTTACAGCACCCCACCCCCTGTCTCGCTGCGCACATACAGCTGATAGCAATTCGATGACCACCGACCCAACTTCATGATGTCCCCTCGCTCCCAACCCCTCGCATGTGCCTCTGACGCCACCCCAATTCGGAAGGAATGCGTGCCAAAACTCTTCTCCTCGATACCCAGTCTCCTCAGCGCTTTACGCAGCACTGCCAGCAGTTGCGAAGCTTTAACGCCCCGCCCCTGCTGATGTGAAAAGACCAAGTCCCCCAACCCCCCCGAGCATGCTTTCCAACGCAACCCCCACCGAAAAGGACAGACCTGCGGCGAGCGCCCCCTCTTCAAATCAACCCATTTCCCCCGATCCTTTTGGTCCGTTTTCGCCTTCCTGAGCCAAATACTAATAACCTCCGCCCCGAAAGAGACCTCACCCCAGGCCAGGCCCCGATCCCCTTTAGACCCCAACAATTCCGACACCCGAAAGGCCCCGAAAAACATCCAGGTCATTAGTGTAGAAAAAAGTATGGCCTCTCCTTCATCCAAACACACACCGGGCAACACCCCAATCACCCCTTCCAACAGCTCCCAAGACAGTGGTTTCCTCACCCTGGCGATGCTTCCACATTCCCGTGCCCAACCTTCCAAAATCCGTGCACCCAGTTCCCCCACGGAGGGGGCGTAGCTCCACAACAATTTCCCGACGAAAGCAATCCCCGCCAGTTTGCCCACAATCGTCACCTTCGTAAGACCTTTCTCCACCAGGTCCAATATGAACTGCACAACATCCTCCTGACGTGCCACCGCGCCCCCGAACGGACAAAGTCCTCCCAAGCCGCCCGGTATGCCAACCTCGTAGACTGTGCTAAGGAGCCTAGAACCAATTGTAGCATCCGGTGTTGCCTACTTCCCATAGCTGTTTCGGCATTCTGGTCGGGTTCACGTCCGCATCCTCGGCGAGTACACGGAATCTCCCCCACTGTGAACGAGACAAGGCATCCGCAATGTCATTGTCCACACCTGGCACATGCACCACGCGAAACGCCATATCATGCCTCAGACACCCCAGCACAAAAACCCTTAACAACTTGAGCACCTGCTCGTCCCGTGCCGACTGCCGATTGACCACCTGCACCACTGCCATGTTGTCAATCCTGAACGTGACCTTCTTGTGGGCTAACAAAGCCCCCCACAGCGTGACAGCCACCACTAAGGGAAAGAATTCCAAGAAGGCAATACTCCTGCCCCCCTCCAACCATTCCGCGGGCCAGGGCTCTGCCCACCACCTCCCTTGCCAGCACAGCCCAAACCCCTTGCTCCCCGCTGCATCTGAGAAAATTTGCACATCCCACACCATGTCCACTTCCCTCATCAAAGGCACCCCATTGAACTGACGGAGGAAAAACTGCCACATCCTCAAGTCTTCCCTCACCCCGGCTGACAGCCGAACATGATGGTGTGGTGGCGTCTGTCCCACCAAAGCTCTCCCCAGTCGCCTACAAAACGTCCTCCCTACTCTGACCAGCCTACAGGCAAAATTGAGATGTCCCAGCAACACTTGTGTGCCCCTGACCGTCACCTTCTGTCGTGTCAACACACTTGTCAGCAGCTCCAACATGTTTTGTTTTTTATCCGCCGGGAGGCGTGCCTCCATCAGACCTGAATCCAACTCAATGCCTAAAAAGGCCAGTGCCGTACTTGGCCCTTGTGTTTTCTCCGGGGCCAGTGGCACGCCCATTTCCCTCATGATCTCATTGAAACTGTCCAGAGCCCTCTGGCATTCCGTGGAGTCTGAGGTGCCAACAAAGAAGAAGTCATCCAAGTAGTGCGTCACTCCTTGGTGACCCGTCCGTTCCGTAAACAACCATTGTAGGAACGTGCTGAAACATTCAAAAAGTGCGCAAGACATGGAGCAGCCCATCGGCAATGCTTTGTCCACGTACCAGTGACCGCCGAATTGTATGCCCAACAGATCCCAGTCATCTGGATGAACTGGCAGCAGCCGGAAAGCAGACTTTATGTCGCACTTTGCCATCTGTGCTGTTGCGCCCGCGGTCACCACCAGTGACATAGCCACGTCAACAGAGGAGTAGGATACAGTGGCCGCACTTTCTTAAATAAAGTCATTGACCGACCCACCTTCCGGCCATGACAAATGCTGTATAAGGCGAAACTGCCCCTGCTCTTTTTTGGGCACCACTCCAATGGGTGACACAATCAAATTAGGCAACGGCCAATCCTGAAAGGGTCCCGCCATGCGGCCCTCCTGTACCTCCTTATCCAGTTTCGCTTGCACCACCTGTGGGTGCTCCCGTGCCGATCTCAAATTGTCTGCCCATCTCCGTACTCGTGGCCCCTCATACCCCAGCCTGAACCCATCCAAAAACCCCCGCCGTAGTCGCTCTGCCGCCTCCCTGTCCGGATACCCCTGCAGAGCCCCCAACAAAATCTCCACCTTAACCGGAGTATGATCCCTTTGGCCCAGGCCCCTTAGACCCCCTCCCCCTCCCGACTGCTGTGACTGCTGCTGTCCCCCTGCCTTAAAGACTCCTGACTGCCACTGCTGACCTCCTTGTGACGGACCCTGGGCCCCCCAACACTTGACCAAAGCATGGCGCTTCCCGCAACCGGAGCATTCATGCCGAAAACGGCAATACTCCCGCATGCACGATCCCTTATTATAGTCCCAGCACGCACCTTTCTCGCCTGCCGTACCCCTGCCTGCTCCCCCCACCCCCCCTCGGGTGGGGCCCCCTCGAAAGGGCTGATACACGAGCGGTAGCCCGCTGGCCGTAAAAATGGTCTTTCCCAACCCCTCGAGACCCATCGTATGTTGCCACAAATCCGTGGCCAGCACTCCCCACTTCGCCTCCGTATCCCAAGCCATGCGCGCCCGGAACTCCTCGTCGTACTGGGCCCAGGCATATCCACCCCCTGTAAGTTTCGCCTTTCGTATGACATCCATGTATTTAAACATGGCCACTGACCTCTCCGGGAATTTCTCACAGTACACACTAGCATAAATGAGAAAAGCCGCCGTCCAATTTTCTATCGTCAACGGCACCTTAGGCCGCTTAGCTAACTCAAATTCCTCCTCCTTAGATCCCTCCTTTGCCCTCACCTCCCTGTGCAGGAGCTTGAGCATCTCCACATATTCCCCTTTCCAGATCCTCTCTTTCGTTGTCAACATCAAATGCGCCCCCAAGGGCTTCGTTACCCCCATATACGGTAACCGTTTGATCTTCAGCTCCTTACTTTCCAACTTAGTCTCCCCGTCCCCTGCCTTTGCGTCAACTGTCCCTTTCTTGTCCTTCAAACTCTCGTCGCCCTTGCTTTCCTCCCCCTTACCTGTGCTTTCCGTGCCCACGGCCACATCCACCACATACGCTCCCTTGCACAACCTCCCCCCGACCCCCTCCTCACCAACAGACCCCCCCACCCCTCTGGATACCATCACTGGGCACCCGAGCAAATTTTTATTACCTGGTGCCAGTGTCTCCGTCCGACGCTCCTCACGGCATCCTGTCCTGTGGGCCGAGCTGGTCTCCCACCTCGATGTCCGACCCGTGGGCCTCGCCTGGCGTCGTGACACCTGCAAAAAACTAGCCACAACATTACTCGGCCCCCCCTCCCTTTCGTCCACCACATCACGCAACTCCCCATCTTCCATGCTATCCTCCCTACACCCCCAGCACCTCCTACTGGTGGCGCCAACTGCCTGCGCGGTAAACAAACATCCTCCGCTGCGTCGTTCCATTGCCATTGCCCCCCAGGGCGCTGCGACCCCGTGGGTGTTGGGGCTGGCGAGCCCGTACCGGGCCTACTTATGCCAGCCGCGCCGGGATTTCTCGCCGGAACAGTATACGCCGCCCGAGGCTCCACCCTCCCTTCTCCTTGGTGCCGTCGAGCCGCTCCCAGCCCTACCAAGTCCGGAACCCCGCGACGGTCAAACTGTCGGTCCACCGCCTGAAAAGAAAAGGAATGGTCTGATGTGCTGGGCCTACCTCCTTTCCGACTCCCATCCCATCCCCGCTTGCCCGCCCCCAACGTACTCGCCACCCACGCCCGCCCCACCGCGCTCAGATCCACGACCTCTCCCTCCTCTCCGTCCCCCCTCCTCCCCATCGCTCGGCCCCGCCCCCTCATCCTCCACCGCCCAACCCCCGGGCCTCCGCCCCACCGCCGCAACCCTGCTCCCCGCACCGCCCCACCCCACACCCCCCCGTCCCCGCGCCCCCAGGTCCTTCACCTCCACCCCCTGCCCCGGTCGCCCCCCTCAACCCCTCCGCCCAGGACTCAAAGATGTCCAGGCCATCCCAGTCCCGCTCGCTTCCCTCCGAGTCAAACAGCACCGGGGAGTCCCCCCTGCTGTATTCCCCTCATCCCCCCGTCCGCCTGACCCCCGCCCCCTCCACCGACGAGGGCCGATAACTCCTTGCCCGCAAACCCTGTTCAAACCCCACCGCGCTGAGGACTAGCCCACCCACCCCCCCCTCCCCCGTGCGATCCTCCTGTCCGCGCTGACTCAAATCCTCCCTGTGCCCTATGCCACTGCCATACGCGAGGCCCCTGGCTGCAGCACGCCCCTCCGCTGGGGCCTGTGCCGGCTTGACTCTGCCCTCCGCACCTTCCCCCTGGTTTCCAGACAGCGGGGCATCGCTCCTCCGCCCCGCGCTGCCCCTTGATACTCCCGCCGGAGGATTTCCCTGTTCTGCCTCGCCCCCATCGTCCCCGCCCCTCCCCGACCGCTCCAACCTACGCGGCGCGTCCAGGGGCGCTCCCCTGGCAGAAGAGCGGCCCTGTCACGAGTGTCCCCGCGCTCCACCCGCCCTACAGCCGCTCCCACAGCTTTGGAGCGGCCCTCCACAGATTTAGCCCGCGACGGGGGGGCACCCGACGCTCTCTCCCGCTGAGGCGCTCGTCCCCGCCCCCGCTCCACCAAAGCCCCACCCGCGCTGACACCCGCTGCCTCCCCACTCCCCGGGGCTGCGCTCCTCGCCCCTGCCACTCACCGTGCCGCCAAACGCTCTCCCAGGGGGCGAACATGCCGCGACGGCGGCCGCCACCCCCGCGGACGCGCGCCTCACTGGGCGCACCGCTAACGGCACCTCCGGTATGAGGAGATCCATCCTCCCCGCCTCGCTCAACAGGCGAATCGCCTCCAGCACTCTATAATCCCCGGCTGCCATGACAATTCCTCCGACACGATCGCCAACCGCAATACGAAAAAAAAAATTCCTACTGCTAGCGCTCCCAGCTACCAGGTCACCAAACCTAAAATGGTGGCTGGGGAGGCGTGTAACCGGCTTATATATCCCTTGGGCTACTTTTATGAAATTGGGCTACATTTGGGCTATCCCCAAATGTAGCCCAAAACTTACAAAATGGCCGCTCCGCCCAAATCCCCCCCCCCCCTCCCCCCTCCCAATCTTCCCGGGGGCACACCTCGCTGTGCTCGGCTGCCCCCCAAGCTCCCATTGGCTGAAAGGTTACCTAGATTGGTTAGTAACAGGGCCGCTGGCAGGCGCGCAACACCCATTGGACTCACAGGGCTGGGACAGCTTCCCGGCGCACACACAGCCGCACCCGAGCCCCTCACAGGTCTTTAAAAGACCATTTGTATGTTAATGAGGCCTCGCTGTTGTTTCACCCCTTCTAAGAGCCCCTGCAGCTCCACTCTGCCTATGGCTTAAAAGATTCAGTCCCCCCTCCCCCCGAAATTTGGCTCTAGCTGCGCCTCTGCCGCTGGAATAATGCGATTTTGCGTCTGCTTGCTTTTGTGCATAATTTTAGATTTGCCGCATCTGCCACTCAATTCAATATTTCCAGCACAATCTGAAGATTTTAAAAAATTGTTTCTAGCTCAAACAGAGCAAAAGTTACTAAAAACGCAGGGACTGGTGTTACCTCAGTGGGAGGCCCTTTGCAAAGGTTGACGGGTCACCTTTCTGTTGCATATTGTTGTAGTGAGGTGTTAAGCTGGTACTCATGAGGTGAAACCTTTGTCCAGATAGTGTTAATATCTGTAAACATGACAAAAGACTGAAGTAACAGTAAGACTGAATGTATGCATTATACTGCACAATTAACCTTTTGCTGTAACACCATTTAGTCAAATCTGTCGCATAATTTGGTCCTCCCTCCTGTACAATTCCAGTGGCTGTGGGTACAGGGAGCAGAACACAGCGACACTACTAACATACTTCTTGTCATTACACATATCTACATTTTAAAGGTGTTTTTAAAGGTGTTTGAAAGCACGATGTGTCTCAAAAAGAGAAGCATACACCATCAACAAAGCAACATTCACGAATGCCTTTTGTTGATGAATGTTAAATATTTAGGATGGGCCAAAGAAAAGAGTTTTTTATTTGCTGAACAACTTTAAAATACACGGAAAAGGAAGACTGCGAAAATGTTCGTTGCTTCAGGCAAAATATAATTTTGCTCCTTAAGCACCCTCTGTTCACTCATTCAAATTCTGTCTTTCCTTCCTTTTCTTTCCAATTAGTGGTGACGCCCTTGCCTATGGAGGTATCAGCGCCAAGGAATGGCGTGGTCGGGGGAGCCGCGGTATCTACGCACTTACCAACACTTTTTAGGTTTTGGCTAGAGTTTAAGTTATTGGCATTGTAAATGACAATACCTTTTATTTATCTGTTTTAAAAACAACACATAATAAAAGGCATTGTCATTTACAATGCCTATAGCTCAAACTCTCATAAATGCGAGACCTATTGCATTGCAAATGCGTGTTATAAACTACAGATCCCTGCTGGGCGTTGAGGCTTCAAGGCCAGTCAGGAACAGGCAGAGCAGAAGCTCCTTGGCAGCGCTGGGAACTCGATTGACCCTGAGTACCAGCGCGCTGACTAGCAGCCGTGAGACAAATTACACGTGGCTGTTTCTTTTTTAGAGATTAGCATTCTCCAATGTGCTAAAAAAAAAAAATTGTGTTAAACCAAGATTGTTTTTTACCCTCACTTGACCAATATAGTGCGTTAAAATCATTAGTATCTTTTAATAGTGAAGGTTTTCGGTACTCTTAATTTGTTGCCTCAACGTGCCACTCAAGATGTCAAACGTCCTTTTGGACTTGTAGTGTGGTGTGACCTATAATGCTGTTCCCCTTCTAGATGACCTCTCGAGTGACCTTTTAGACTGAGTGTTTAGGTGATTGATATCAACATGTATACCGTGCCGGTTGAATCGATAGGGCCTGTGTCATCAGTCCTTGAGCTATCCACAGGTTCGGGCAAAGTCGAGCAATCATCTGGTGTGTGCTCTGATTGGGTGCCATAGACCGGCCTCCTGCTGTCTATTTTCGCTTGTTAACTTAAGTTCACGTCTTAAGGAAACTCGTGGGGGGTAATAATCCTATGCAAATTTAATTGCATCACCTGCAGTGAACGTCGTGCCCTTAGAATAATTCCCACTTAAAAGTCCAAGGGCCTTTGCTACAAAAATACGAAATAAACATAATCACAGAAGAAAGTAAAAAGAAAATTTTTGGTTTTACTTTTTACAGGTCATCAGATGTTTCCCCTTGTAAATTTGTAGCAAAGTTCGTAATTGGCTGCAAGTGACAATATTTTTAAACAGACATGTTGAACTTGAAAATTATATTTAACACAAGCATTTGCAATGCAATAGGTCTCGCAATTACGCAAGTTTGATCTATTGGAATTCTAAACGACAATGCCTTTTTTGTTTTTTTAAAACATAAATAAAAGGCATTATTAATTACAATGCCAATAGCTTAAACTCTCATAAATGCGAGACCTATTGCATTGCAACAGGTCTCGCGTTTACCCGAGTTTGAGCTATTGGCATTGCAAATGACAATGCCTTTTATTGATGTTTTTGTTTTTGAAACATAAATAAAATGCTTAGTCATTTACAGTGCTAATAGGTTAAACTCGCGTAAATGCGATACCTATTGCATTGCAAATGCTTGTTCATTAAATGTTGAGGATGCTGGAGTTTAAATACAGGGAGAAAGATTAGCAGAATCCTCGCCTTCGGTCCAGAGATAGCATTTATTAATGAGATTTTTTTTATTAATGGTTTGTAGTCTTTATTTAGTCATTTAAGATTTTGCAAACAGAATATGTATTGCGAAATGAAAACTACTTTGACTTTTTGCTGGCAATGACATAACATTGAAATGTTTTGAAACACAGTATTCATAAAGGAGTTTACCTTCAATTTCCAAATGGGACTTGCACTCACATTATTATCATCTACTTCATCTCTCCCAATGCCCTCTTCTTAACCTCATATAGAACCAACAATGTCCTGGCTCGGTTGAGTTTTCAATGATGACCCAATAGCTAGAAATCTGGAGGTAGCAACTGAATAAAGTCCTAATTCTTCTATTGAAATTTAATTTTATTTTTAACAAATACATTTCCAAACACGCAGGATATTTAAATTTTTTATTTTTTCCCCATAGGTGCTGGCAAGAAGGAGTCCCAGACGGTTATTGGGCGCATTGGGGAAAGTGTGATCCTGAATTGTGACCTTCTGCCCTACGACGAGGACCGTCCTCCTCACTACGTCATCGAGTGGGTGCGCTTTGGCTTCCTTCTCCCTATCTTCATTAAGTTCGGCCTATATTCTCCAAGAGTGGATCCGGAGTACTTGGGTGAGTCTTCTGTTTGTATGTCTGTGCATTAGCGTGTGGGGTATCCGGTCTGAGCAAGGTGGGGTCTCACAACCCCATCTACACTTTCTCTTTGTATTCATGTGAGATAACAATGATGTTGAGAATTGGGCGTTTTTGTGTTGGAAGTTTCCAGCATCTTTTCAGATTGCAGGAGAGTCGGGGCAGTTCTGGTGTTGGTGGGTATGTTGTTCCACATCCTGCAGCAGAGATGGAGAGGCTTGCTTTTGAGGATAGAGGGTGGGCGTTTAAGACACAAATCTAGAGCCAATCTGGTAGGAGGTAAGGTATGTATTTCATATTAGGCCACTAGGTTACTACAACAGGTAGATCCTGTTATGTTTCCAATCTACCGCTAAATGTGTCTCTGTTGTAGCTTTCTCTCCAGACCACGCACCACCATTCTATTACATCATTCACTCTCAGCATTCCAGGCACCAGTTCATATATATTGGGAATGTGGAAACACAGCATACTACATGTCACCCTTTCTTAAAAATTGCATATAAAGTACAAGGATAATCATTCACAACCACTCAATCTCCAACATGTCTAATTTACACATTCAACCAAAAAACACCTGTTAATCCCCACATAGACACACAAAATTAACAAATAGCAGTCACAGGAACTCTGCGACAGGTCAAGACATAAGGCTCCCCACACCTCATGTCAAACAAAGACTCAACAACACCAAGGTTGTGACTACCACTGCACAACGGTTCAAGATGTGAAACACACAAAAATACCTTTAATGTGGTGATTTGAAGACCCACTTTAAAGTTGTTATGGATTTATGTTATTAATAAGTGTGAAACTGAGGATTGCGTGTGAATGAAGGAGTAAATGATTTGTTGAATGAAATATTTGTTAAATACTTGATAGGGGTATGAGATGTTTTTTAAATATAGATAACAAATACACTTCTCACATGTTTGATCCAATTGAAGTGTTATAAAATGTTAATGATATGCAGCTTTCAATTTCTGTATATTGTTGAAATGAAAAATAAGATGTTGAATGAATTTTCAATGCATTGCATGAATATATTTATATATAAACACCCAATCCTGCTCCCAAAGAAGAAGGCACGCACACAAAGCTGTCAGGATACGGCTCATTTATTTGCATAGGTCTCCCTCGACCCCGAGCTCAGAGAGACGCGTTTCGCCTTCGCAGAAGGCTTTCTCAATCTAATTGGCGCCAAAAGTGTGTAGGTATTTAAAGCCCTTCCCACCAAATGCAGGCATAAATATAAAAATGGTACTGTTACGTTGAGATCTTGCACTAATATCAGCATGAATGCAGTATTTTAAATGCCTATGGACACAGATGATATCACTGGTAAACGAATGTACAATGCTAAACCAGCTTCTATATGCACCTTTTTATTATTGATAGACCTAAAACGTGCGCTTAAACATAAACTCAACGTCGCCTGCCATGATGGTAACGTGTCAGGCAATTACAAAGCGGCGTCAATCTCTCACATCGTATCACCTGCATGTTTCGTATATATGAAAAATATATATAATAAAATATAATAACAAGTACTAAAAACGTGCTGCTAAATGCTCATGTGTTGCTAAAATTTCACACTTCACATTTCAAAGAAATGAGTCCACCGGAAATCAGCATACATCACAAATTGAGATTACAACATTAACACGTGTTCCGAAATATTCACGCTGGTCAATATTTCAAGCCTCCAGCAGCAAAAATGGCATGGCGATAACACTCGCACCTCGGGGCCAGAATGAGCACAGACTGTAAATTATCATCATGAATGACTGCCTCCAGGTGCGTACTACGCTTGCCGCCGGACTCCCACTCCCATAATGCATCTTGGCATTTCTGTGAATGTTAGTGGCGACCACGTGAATAAAAATCAATGCTATGGCATATGTCCCAGTTGTGAATCAATATCAAAGTTCCATTTGTCCGGTGGCCAAATGCCAAAAGACCATAAAATTGAGTGTCTCAAAATAAACAATGACATACAATACATATTGTCCATTCCAACCAGGCACAAAAACTCGAGGTACAAGGAGACCAAATTGATAAAGTAGTATAAGCCAGACAGTCCTCACCCTGCCCGTCTACAACTCGGGCCTACTGTCACCCTCTCGCTCACTCAGGGAATTGGCTCGCTACTCACCCGTGAGGGTCTCAAGGTGCTGACATTAGAATATGGCATGTGGCAATTGAGACTGCTGGTTATGTAAGGTTCACAGCAATGGTAAAGCGCTCTCCATCTTTACCCCTTCGTCTAGCTTTCTCTTCTCTGTTGCTACTAATTTGAGCATTAGCATAGAGTTTACTGATTCTGGGCACACGTTACCTGCCCGTAAATATGTTTCAGCCCAGATGCAGCAAACCAAAACACCCATTTTGCGAGTGTCCTCTTTTTTTAGTTTAAATTGCATTTATATAGCGCCTACTAACCCAGACGAGGCGGTGTTGTGTGCACGTGCACTCCTGTCTTTCTGCAGAGCCCAGTGTAAATACGCATCAGGGTGTTCTCTTCTAACCAGAACACACTCGGTTGTGACCCCGTGACACAAAATGCTTGCTGTACCTCGGTGGTAGATTTGCACCATAGAAACCACCAGTAATACTAAGTGTGTCTGTAAGTGCGGACATCCTAAACACGGGCGGTAGTCATGTTTGCACGTGCATGATGTTAAGCAGACGGAGTGAATCAAAGTTTCATCAAACGGGGTACGGGGGAACTTTTCCATTACTTTTAACAACAAGCACAAACCCACCGAGCTATCTTAACGCACTATTGCCCCCTTGTCATCTTAAATCAAAACATCTGCAAGATAGAAGCTAATACTCTGGCACAGCTGAATCAAACAAGAAAAATAAATGTACACTGAAAGCATTTTTGTAAAATAAAATCCAACAGCTCTACAATGAAAATCGGGTTCAACGTGAACAGGCAATGTTGGCCTTCTTATTGTAAGAATAAAATAGCACATGCGTGTATTTACCCAGAAAGAGTAACGAAGGGGCTGAAGGCAGGGGTGCAGAAAGAGACCTCAGCAAGAATTAGGTGCGAGTATCAGCGTCTACTCAACATCCTGTGATACTAGGCAAATAACGTATTCGTCCCGTGACAAAAAAATGACTGTGTCGTTGCGTAATATAACTGGATCTCATGTAAAGCGCCCCAATACCTTCGGGTCGAGCTCACGCTATAATAAAAAACCTGTAAGTTGATAGCCATACCTTCCACAAATTCACATTTCGGTGCCAATGATAAGTGTGGGTTAAAAGGCAGAGAATACCCTACGAGATTCATATACAGGAGCCTAGGCAGGACACCGCCACACATCACTGACATGTCAATGTGCACAGAGCTGAGCACCCTTAGACCCCACTAATCGTCAGCAGCGCGGTCCTAGTTTCAGCACGAATAGATTTCAACAGACCACTACCGTAGCGTGGAGCACCCATCCATGTGTGGAAAACTACATTTCTTGACCAACTTTCCTATTCCACCGTTGTGAGTAACTGTCTGGCTTCCTGGGGCAATGTTTGTTTACACCTGGTAACGCCAAAGTGCCCAAGAGAGGCCCATCAAACCCGGAAGACTGGGTGGGTGCACGAGGCTTAATGGGTCGTTGTTTAAACCTCGGAGGTTGCGTAGAAGGAATGGATCGGCGCCAAGTGTTAAGAAATCAAGTTTTTATTAGTGTGCTAGGCCAGCTAGGTGAAGTTGTAGTGTGTGGCCGAAATAAATCCAAGCATGCCAATTAATAGATGGCAGCTAATTTTAGAACGGTACCCAAGTCCATGCATGCGTCATGCTTTCAAGCACAAAGGATGTCACCCTCTTCCCTCATAAAACAAGCAAAGAAGCCTGTGAGTGGTGCGCCACAGCGAAACATATGGTTTCAATTATCACACCCGTGTCTGGGCACGATAATTGGAAACATATTCTGCTGCTGCGCGTAACAGACACCAATAGGCCATGGGCGGAGCAATGCGCCCGCCTTTGGCCTATTGCGTGCTGTCTTAGTAAAAAACACGCACGCGAAGACCAATAGCGCGCCACAAAAGGAAAAGCACACGCACGAGCGTGTGCGATTCCTGGCTCCGTTTTGAAACCCCGTACAAGAGGTCTCTCGTTGTGCGAGCAGTGCTGCTCACTGCAATGCTAGGCGCGAGACCTAAAAACGGGAACCTACAAGGGAGAGAAAAAGGGGCAGTAGTGTCTGGTAGTGGATTAAACCCTACCACCTTGGTGTTCGGCACACTGATGTTTAATTGTGCAGGCTGGCAGCTTCTGATTAGAGCTCCAGGCACTGCACTCTTTCTTTCACATACATCACCTTAACTCAAAATTATCTGGCCAGATTCCAACACAAAACCTGTCCTCACATTAACACTTGTACACAAAGCTGCCAGACCTCCCCATCACATCACACTACACTACACAAGTGATAAAGCACAACAAACTTTCACACTTTCGGCATCTTCCACAAGCAACACATGTATCCCCACAAGGACAACACACTCCACCACGCACAAAAAAGTGTAGCCCAGCAATCTGGTATGCCCAACATACTGTTACACTATATGGCCAGACCTACATGACCAAGAGCAAGGCCAGAAACAACTCTTAATCTGCACCCAGTAACGTACCATCTGTAAACTTTACCATAAAATCTCGGGTCTTCTTCTGAACACATTGATGACAGCCTCCAGTAGACGCATAATGAAAAATTGACACAATACAGCAATGAAACACTACTACAACCATTGACTTGAGACCACATTAGCAGGTAAAGAAGTACATGCATGCAACCACCTAGAGCTACATTCAAGACTTACCATGTAAACACAAAACCAACCAACTTCGTTATGCACAAACTGAATAAAATGCACTACAAAACAATCCCAAATGCCTGCTGTACCGTATAACTGTCAAATCTTTCCATTTGTACTGGATGACCACTGGTCGGGTGAAATTGGTCATCATACTTAAGACTCCAATTAAACTTGTGGCTATCACCCACAGCCCCAAGGCGTACTACACTTCCTCACATTTTCAATCCATGGGGTGCTTCCTCTTGCAACTGCTTGTGACATGGTACTACTCTTACCCGACTTAACACACCATGCGGTTCTCCGTATCTAACTTTTCACAACAGGGTACTACTCTTTCTTCAATTTTAGATACTACGGTGTACTCTTGCATACTGCCTCTGGCAACACTGCTCTTTCCCCAGTTCGCACAAACATACACACAGGTATACTACACTTGTATCTCTAGTGGCAGAGTACTACTCTTCCCGACATTTGTGAAACTTGGACATACACAACAGCACATAGGTGCACATAATGCAGATGGACTCTTCCCCAAACTGCTAACTAGACTCCTTGTAGAATTGAAGGTAAATGTTCACACTTTCCAACCTATCTGGCAGCACTAGGTATTCAGCACACCACAACCATTGACTTAAATAGCAATTCTTAAACAACCAAAGTCAACTTACACAGAAACGTACTAACCAGACACATGCATTATCAATATTATGTATATGGCACATATCAATATGTAAGAATCACCAACTAAACTCTTCCCAAACCAAATTAACCTCACAGTTAGTGAGAAATAAGGCACACTTCTTAACAGAAACAAATAATTTTAATTCCCTGAATTTAATATTTTAACAATGCAACTGAACAAATGCAGGCAGGTGATGTTTTTACTTCCCATGACTAGAGGACACAGTATACCCTCGAACAACACAGTTGGTTTTCTATCTCTAATGTGTTTGGGATAGTCCATCATCTATTTCTTAATAAACCACTAAGCTGAGATTAGTCTTTACTCATTGTATCTAGTTCTGCCTGAATCAAACATTTTACTACCCTCCATGATGTCAGTCTACATAGTCAGCTGCTCCACTCCGGCACCCTGGTTTGGAACCCCTCTACCCAAGACATTGGTGAGGATTTCTAATGAGCACGTTCCGATGCCATGCCCCCAAAACACCACTCCCTCTTACAGCATGAACTGACTTGCGCTGGAAATGTACGTTCCCATTTACATGCTGCTACACAGTGTCACAAGACCTCTGTCTATCACTAGGACTGCTGCACTAGCAGGAGCTGCCCTCTTTCTGCCATAAATTATATCTATCTACAAAGGCTTTGAACAACTTGTGCCATGGTCACCCTAATTGCGAAACCATGCTTTGCACTCATGAACACTCCTCCTTATGTCACATTTGAATGTAGTTCTGCCTGCAGCTCCAGGGGTTATTTCAGAATTATGTTTACCGTGAAGAAAACGTTCATCCTCTTTCCAATGTCTTCACAGCAGTCTTCACAAAAGCGTCTCCGCAGTGCTGTTCTTATAATACTGTCTCCGAAACATTGTCCTTCAGCTTATGACTGTACAAAGGGACACGCCGCCTCAATGTTATGTTATGTTAATAACATTTGTAGAGTGCAGCGGTTACCCTGGGGTGTCCTGGCGCTATGTACTGCCTAACCGAAAGAGGGAAGAGGTCATTGGGTAAACAACCAGGTCTTCAAACCCTTCCTAAAAAGAAGATAACTGGAGGCATTTCTCAGGTGGAATGGCAGATCATTCCAAGCTTTAGATGCACATGCAATAAAGCTCCTGCCACCCCAACTGCTCTTTTTAACAGAGAGCGTCAAGACCTTTTTCGCTCCAGTAGACCGAAAGGTCCTACTGGGAACGTACCACTTGAACTTATTCTTCAAATGTTCTGGGCCTATACCATTAAGGGCCTTAAAAACTGTACATAGGACCTTAAAGCATACCCTATGCTTCACCGGAAGCCAATGTAGCCTGGTTAGTTCTTTTTTCACCGAGACAAAATTAGGAATGCCTGACAACAGCCTAGCAGCAGCATTTTGAGCTATCTGCAACCTGTTGATAAGATGTTTTTGGGCATTCAGAAGGATGCCATTGCAGTAATCCATTCTTGACATAACCAGTACCGTGACCACTGTCCTGAAATTTCCTTTTGAAAGGTAGGGTTTAATTTTCCTTAAAATTTGTAAAATCAGGAAACAGGCGGATACCACGGTACTCAATGTATAACTCTCTTCAGCTAGCTCCTTGTCTTTGCCAGATTTTGCTCACCTTCCTCACTGGACTCCTGAACTCACAGCAGCCGCGGCCCGTGCATGTAAGGGCGGTGGGGCCGGGTGGAAGGGGATTCCGACAGACGATGACAAGGGAAAATTATTTATTTAATTTCTCCTCGTCTGTCAAATTGACGCCCCCCACCCGGCCCCACCGCTCTTACCTGCACGGCTGACTCACACCACTTTGCGGTGGATTTAAGGGAGGGCGGCCACAAACTAGTCCTCTGTGGTCACAAGGCCATCTTCACTCTTTTTTTTTGGGAAAGTTTTTATTGAACATTTGGCACAGAACATTTAGTAGGCAATACAATGGTGGATACTTTTTACAAATATCAATGATAGTCCAGAAGCGTACAGATATGATATAGGAGTGTGTATAAAAATTCCAACTACCCTGACCCCTCCATGTCACTTGGCTGTAACAGAGTGTGGCCAACCCAGCTTTAGTGTGGTATGATAGTCAGGCACTATCGTCCGATTCGTGCTCTCCATGTCACGTGGATGTAACAGAGTGTGGCCAACCCAGCTTTAGTGTGGTATGATAGTCAGTCACTATCGTCCGATTCGTGCTCCGGCGGAGGAGGCTTGCATATATCACCCGCCATCTTCACTCTTACGACAGGTTTCCTCCTCTGCCAGAAACAGCTCCAATTGTCACCACAATCTTGCTGCATTTCTGTCCCTAGATATTCTGTCCACGATATTAGTGTATTACGATACTCCTAGCCTCAATATTCTGTAGTGCAATCAGCTCAGACATACGGGGAATATGGATGCACAGCATAGCTAGCACACCTGCTTTCTGCTTTTTTTGATCTTGCTTATTTTCACCTCGATCCTGAGGATTTCCTGTCTCCTGGTGTGGCTCGACCAACCCGAGGTGGTTATTTTGTTGGCTAGGTATGTTGGAATATCTTTTCAGATGGCCTTGAAGGTGATGCAGCAGGTCCTGGAGGGAGGGCCACTGTAGTTCAGTGAGTGTTGGGGTGATGTGGCAGACTTTGTAAACTTTACTGTGATTGTGAAGTTTTAAAAAAGCAAATAAGTTGTTATGAATGTGAATCTATGACCAGAATTAATAATGAAATAGGCATATTGTAATATTCTTCATGCTGAGACCTAATATAGGTGAGCAGATATGTTGTAATAAAGGACTGGTGTTCCACACAGAATACCCCCCTCTAATAACCTGGGCCCACGTGTACAACTTGAGGTAGCTGTGGTCTGGTGGCTCAGTGGACTAATGCGCCCACTGTAGGGGCCTGTGTTCGACCTAGTGTTGTGGCCACAGGCTCAAATCCGGGCTGTTCCCCTCAGCCTTTTGTCCATCTGAGGTCGGTAAAGTGAGTAACATTGAGTTGGGTAATAATAAACATATGCTATTAAGCGCCAAGATGCTTATGGGTGAACAAGCTCTTTACAAATACACATTTTGTGGTCCGCCAAAATTTTCCTTTGTGCAGTATCATACTGGAATGCTCAATTCCTTATCTTTACTAAGGTGTTTCACCATGCAAATGCCTATGATACAGCCCCAATAGATAAGTGTGGATGGTACCTCAGTGCAGGTCCTGAGGCTTACTTTCAAATGCAAAACGTTCTGCCTGAACTTACTTTGGGAATTTAGTAGCTGTTATTATTGCATTCTCGTTGCTATTAGCAGGTATTTTCATGTTGTAAGTGGCAGCTATATGGATTTGCTGTGATCTAACAATGCTCTTGCTGCACTAGAGATGTGAGTGGGGTAATGAACCTACTGACAATGTCTTGGTACAGCTTGTATGGTACGGGCCGAGTGATAACTGTGATTTTGTTTGGAATTTAATTAAGATGACCTTTGAAGTGGATTTTTACTACCTCTATATGCTAGTGGATAATTTGGAATTTTTTTAAAGAAACGTGGTCGCAAAACCACAGTGCTGCGGCTTATGTAACAAACATATGGCATATATACACAGGTGAATCACATAAAATACCTGGTTCAAGGGCAGTGGTACCCACTTGGCTTTTCACTATTTTGCCATCAATACAACGAGTAACATTTAGTTGGGTAATAGTAATATGGAGATTTTAGCACTTAGACACTTAAATTATTCTTGAATGTGTAGATGATTACACAGCTGCCATTACCGTGAATAGCTAGTGTTTTACTACAGTATGCAGAGGCTCCTGTGGGCACTTCTAGTTCTGCTGCAAAAGGTTAAGATACAGCTGTTTACTCTGGCGGGAAAGAGGCAGAGCTTTGTCGTGCTAATGCTCTGGATGCACCGTGCAGTGCGGAGTGCTGGCGAGTGCCCTTCTTTTTTAGGTCTCGCCTGGCGTTGGAGCGATAAGCACTGCTCGCTGGGCGAGAGATTTTGTAGGAGAGTAGAGTTGGAGAAGGGGACTTGAAGCCCTGCCCCTCATTATCATTGGCTGGCGTCACCGTTTATGCTAAACGGTGGCCTGCCACTGTAAATGAGGGATTTTTGTTGACGCCATTTCGCCTCCGATCCGGACTGGGTTGCCTGCTTTGCTGCTGTCGCAAAGCACTTTCTTATCTTTATGGGGCCATGTGTTTCTAATTAGCGTGGAGGCGCGCACTGCCCCCAACCTCTCATAGGAAAAAAATCTTGTATTTGTCAAGATTGTTTTCCTTTGAGAGGTCGGGGGCAGTGCGCGCCTCCACGCTAATTAGAAACACATGGCCCCATAAAGCTAAGAGATTTTCCTGTCATTGCAACTTGTGTTTGTGTGGGGGTGAGATGAGGCGAAACCGTTAAGCCTGCTCGCCCCCTCCGGCAGTGTGTAACGTGATCCCTGCCTCCCACAACATGTTTGTTCTGTTTTCTGAGTCTCCTGTGCACACAACACACCTTTGCAGCCGCCTTGCCCTCGCTCCGCACACCTGGGGCTGTGCAGACCATGGCTCCGGCCGCTCTCGGACGGTGCCGGATGGCTCTCATGTTCGCTGTTCTGATGGACCTGGTTGGGGTGGCCTCCCTCCTGGTGGGCATCTTCGCCCAGCTGCAGATCAACGGAAGGGACTTTGGCGACTTGCTTATCTACACCGGCACCATTCTGGTTTTCCTGAGCCTCATTGGTTGGATCTTTTGGTAAACGGGCAATATCGAGATTTCCCTGGAGGAGCTGGAGCGAGACTATGTCGTCAAAGGGGGCACACTCGCCCACCTGGCCCGCAAGATCTCCCGCCGCCTCTCTCACCGCAGTGGCAAGCCAGGGGGCGGTGGAAGAAAGAAGAGAGGGCCTCACAGGGGTATCGGAGGCACGGCAGCGACTGGGGAGGACAGCCTGAAGCTGCCCCGCATCAAGGAGCCGCCCTCAGAAGAAGAAGCGCCCCCGAGGGGGTCCCCGGCGTGACCTGTTGGGAGTAAGTCGAAGACTTCGCCCCAGCGTTCATGGCTTTGGTCTGCTGCTGGCGACAACAGAGTTAATTTTGATGGGTGGAAGTCAGTCCGATAGCCACCTGCCCAGTTTTTCCGATAGCCATGGTAGGCGGCTTAAGGACAGACTATTACCCCTTGCAATAAACTCCTGCTCGGTAAGGAGATAATGTTAAAACGTTCAGTGAGTTTTATGATTTGGGCGCACACTCGCCCAACGTATTTATGCTATAAATGCACACAAGCCCTGTGTGGTGTCAGACTTTATTTACCCTTCCATACCCAATATGTAGTCTAACTGTTTGAAGTCACATTCATCAAGTCTAGAACTCCCAGAATGCATTTTGTTGTAAATAAATGAATGGGTGGTAAAAGATGGTGCTTCCTGTGACCTGGAGTCCTGGCTAACCACTCACGAGACTGGGGTGCGCCTCACCTCCTGTGGAGTTAGTCGAAAGTCGCGGGTGTTTACTCATTTGGCCAATACACACTGCATGCGTGCAATACCCTGGGTGGAACCTCATTGTCTCCTTACTGCTGAGGTTGCAACCGGCTGGGATTACAAGCGGTGAGATCAAACCTCGGCTCAACCGCCGATGCCTGGTGTGATCCTTGGAGCATCAGATGCTTCCCGGGTATACCTTCAATAGGAAGAAGTGGGAGCAATATGGAATCCACACACCGACAGAGTTGCTCAAAAATATCCTTAAACTGCAAGTCTGACATAACCGACGCTGTGACTCCCTGTATCTATTGGACTTTGTTCGTTTTGGGGGGATTATTTATGCTCTGTTTGGATCTTCAGTTTAATGTTAAGTAAAACATCGAATTTTCCATTTAAATAGACGCAGCAAAGAGAAAGTTCTAACTTGTGAATTTTCAACTAAAAAGTAACGTAGGCAAACGAGCGCCGTCGGCGCCCACTCCCTATTCAAGTGGTACTATAAATAAAACAACGTTGTATTTTCCCAAAAATTAATACAAAGAAAGGTTGTTGTGAAACTATGCTACAATTGTCGGTGAATCATCACCAGGAGTATCCATGTCTGGTTCGCGCGGGCCCTGGGGGCCTGGGGGAAGTAGGCCCTAGCGCCTGTGCCCAGCTCTGGAAGATTCCTCTTCCGTGCTAGTCTGGTTTCTTGGAGTCTCTACTTGAGGATATTGAGAAGTTCTGGGGGCCTCAGATTCAGCACCGAGCTCATGTCTGAATAAAAATTCTAAATAGCAGTGGTAAATAATGTCCCTCGCTGTGACGGGGCCCAGGCACTCACAGTGGGGACTGTGTAGTTAACACGGCAGGACAGCGGGTATACATACCAGCCAGGTCTTGTCGTTAAATGTAGCGGTGAGATGAGATTCAGTGCCCAGTGGACGCTTCATCTTCTGGTTCTTGATCAGCCACAGGGAGACATCATAGCCCTCAAAAGCTTTCAGATAAACTAATTGGATCGCCTACGTATAGCGTCACACCTTGCTTTTCTTCAAAGAAGCTGTCGCAATTGTTGAAACCGAGTTAACCATTGCAGTTTGTTTCCCCAAGCATATGGCCCATTCCAGGCTTCAGTACTCTGTTGTTGGCGGCATGGATTCAACAGGGAATCTTAAACATAACTTTAAACAAGAAATGGCTGACCAAAACAAGACAGTAGTTGAAGCTGTCTTTCCCAAAGTCTGGATGTTTGCAAAACACCTAAAACTGTCTGTAGATAGAGTAACATGAAGTAGAGTCATGAAAGTAAAGACATGTAAGGTTGTGTGCCAAAAATACGTAGAAAAAGCAAACCAATCCTTCATTAAAATATAACAAGTAAACCGGGGTGAGTACAAGGTCTGCCCGAGCAGCTCTGAGGTCTGATACACACCCCAGTCACCCCATGCCCGGCGTGGGACGCTTATTCGTCTTCTTCCTCTGTATTCTGCTACTTGTTCAATCATAAATGCAGAACAACACGTACCAGAATGCAACGCAAGGACTACTTGAGCTGCTCCCACCTGGCAGGGACAGGGTCTGAAGCGCTCCTAGTCCCCATTCATAGTTGTTCAAATCCGACTCCCCTGCCCACACCAGAATCCCGCCCCCACCTTTAGAGAGGGTCGGTTTACCTGCTGTAGGAAAGCCTGCAGGTCCCCGTCACACCTGGCAGCCCACACCGGCCATGGGCAGAGCTCCCAGTCTCCTTGGCCACTGACCCATGTCAATGACAGAAGAAATGGGCCCTTTAAAAGCACAGGCACCAGATCAGCCACATGGGCGATCAGTGTGCCCATGAGTTCGTTTTATCTAGTAAAAATCGATACTTCTGTAATTAAACCTAACACGTTTCTTTTCCATACAAAGCTGTACCTGCATACAGAGAAAAGGCAATTTCCCTGCAGCGAAGTGGCCTTCAGAGCCCTGTAAAGCTAAGCTCGAATCTGTAGAATAGTAGGTCGTGCAATTGTCCAATAGCCTGGTGTGTGACCTACTCTGCCCCGGCACTACCAACATCAGAGATACCGGGCGTATCTCCTGTTTGGTTTTTAAAATAGTCGTATAAGTATATACCTGAGATAACTGACTCAGTCCCATTCCTCACAGCCTGACATATGAACCGGTCCTTTGAGTAAATATCGCCAACCCTTTATAGACGTGTTTCTGACTCTGCTCCCGTGCTACGATTTTGGAGGCACATGTTTTGCCCCCAGCCCAACCAGCCTTACAGCGGGTGGGGGTCTGACATGTATGGCATTGCTCCAGGCCTCCAGAGGTGCAAAGCTTGACAGGCGACCTGCTCCGATTTATCTAATCTCTCGGCCTAGACTCCAGCCCGCCCTGTGCCTGACAGAGCGCATACCTCCGTGACTTCCGGTCCGGAGGTCCCACTTGACACCTCATCAATTTACCAACCTGACTTTTGATTGGCAGCCTTTCAGAGACTCCCGCCTCTGCCAGCTTTTCACATGTTCTGACTTCAGAAACAGTAACTTTTCCTAGAACCTGGGCTGAAATAACAACTGCTTGTCCACAGTCTTACAAGTGCCTGGCATCTGACCGATTCTGATCCAGCCCTATCAGCCTTAGAGAGGTCATCCTGCCTGTTTGAAGGCCTCTGCTTTTAAGCTGACATTTGTGCAGTACTTCCTCCTAGAGCCCAGGTGTTGGCAGACAGGATTTTACTCCCCTACAAACATTCACATCTCATCCGAGCTCCTGTTCCCTGTCATTAAATTTGCAAGATCTACTTGTTCTGGTTCAAGCTTGTTTGGTCAATTTCCCTGCCACCCTGATCCTCCCCGGGAGGGGAGCTGAAGGCAGGCGATCGACTCTCACTATGGAGAGGAAAGGCTCACAGCCCAAGAATATCTTCACATGGGGATACTGGAAATATGTTGTCCCCATCACCCTCCTTCAGTTTTTCAGGTGTTCACGTCTGTTCGGCTTCATAGGAACTCGAAATACTTGCTGGGCAAAATAAAACCTCGCCGAAAACTCTCTCTCTCCCTCGCGCGCTGTCTCTTGCTCATTGTGTAGCTACTTTTATTGCACACAATGTAGCAATGCATAAACACCTCCTTTCAAAGTCCTTCTTTAAATCCCTTAGGTCATTAATGATTTGGCTAGTGCAGGTGGGTTAACAACCTAGACTCAAATCGGATTTTTGGATGCTACCTTAACAAGCATTTACAATGGAATAGGTCTCGCAACTGCGAGTTTTTGAGCTATTGGTATTGTAAATGGCAATGCCTTTTGAAAAATTAACAGGTATTGTAATTTATAATAATAATTTTCCACCAGTATCATAACTACCACTATTATTATTACTATCACCACAGAGTAGTAATAGTAATAATTGTAGTGGTGGTTATGGTACTTGTATTGGTGGTGGTATTGGTGGTGGTATTGGTGGTCTACGTGGATTTTATTTCATTACTTATGCTACTGCTGGAATATTTTTAAACAAAAAAGTACAAAAACTAACAAACATTATCATTTGCAACGCCAATAGCTCAAACTTTTAATAATGCCAGCCCTATTGCATTGCAAATGCTTGTTTTATGTTGCAGGCATGAGGTGCATCATCTTCTTCCTAAAATACAATCTTAGATTTGTAGACACTCGTAACAGTCCTATGGTAGGAGGCAGTTGTTCAGCCAGTGTAAGGCTAATAGCTCACACAACTTTGCATTTTGATACTTGAAGTTTTTAATTACAATAAATGTAGTAGACCTCAGGCGGCAGACTTGAGTTACCAGTAACTGTGGAAAGAGCAATAACTTTAGAAACTGGTGCTTTATTTAATCTTTTCCGTGGTTTGAAGGTTACGTAACTGTTTTATTGTGTTCGAATGGGCACAATGGAGCTTATTTACAAGTCCTTTGCACCGGCGGTGCTTCACTTTTTGTGTGGGGGAAAAAGTGACAGAGCGGCGGTGCAAGGGGCTTGTAAACAAGCCCCAATGTCGTTGGCAGAATGCTTTAAAGATGCCAGTCGATTGCCGCTCACTCAATACGCACACATATATCCCAGAGAAAATCCTGCTCTTAAGCAGTGTTGCCACCTTTTGGTGTCCAGTGAAGCTTGAATACTTCCAACTGAAAAACGGTTGTGAGACCAGGAGCAGCTCAATCCGCGAGACACCTGGACCTACAGCCAGAAACATCTGGTATTAGCAATGAATTTAATACATCATTAAAAAAATCACCATGGGCTTTAATGTCCTGTGGCAGTGGAAATCCCTCAGTGAGGGCACATACGTTGTTGGCAAACAGTTTAAAGACAAGGTGTATAAATAACCCTCAGAGCCTCATCAGAATGTAGCCGAGAAGTAGCACAATCAAGACATATACACAGTTGGAAAAAGTGATCTTAAACATCCTGACCGCACCACAATGCCGCATATATTCAACTAAATTCATGCTAACTGCCAGTGATACGGCATCTAAGTTTATGAAAGGTTTAGAAAAAAGAAGAAAAAAAGAAAGAGAAGTAAAGAAAAGAAAAACATCCTAGTGTGAATGTATATACGGCAGCTGGTACTTAATTACAACCAGGGTTCTCTGGCTCTACAGCAGCTCTGCTGACCTGGTTCTCTGGCTCTACAGCAGCTCTGCTGACCTGGTTCTCTGGCTCTAAAGCAGCTCTGCTGACCTGGTTCTCTGGCTCTACAGCAGCTCTGCTGACCTAGTTCTTTGGCTCTAGAGCAGCTCTTCTGACCTGGTTCTCTGGCTCTAAAACAGCTTTGCTGACCTGGTTCTCTGGCTCTACAGCAGCTTTGCTGACATGGTTCTCTGGCTCTACAACAGCTCTGCTAACCTGATTCTCTGGCTCTAAAGCATCTCTGCTGACCTGGTTCTCTGGCTGTACAACGGCTCTGCTGACCTGGTTCTCTGGCTCTAGAGCAGCTCTGTTGACCTGGTTCTGTGGCTCTAGAGCGGCTCTTCTGACCTGGTTCTCTGGCTCTACAGCAGCTCTGCTGACCTAGTTCTCTGGCTCTACAGCAGCTCTGCTGACCTGCTTCTCTGGCTCTAGAGCAGCTCTCCTGACCTAGTTCTCTGGCTCTACAGCAGCTCTGCTGACCCGGTTTCTCTGGCTCTACAACAGCTCTGCTAACCTGATTCTCTGGCTCTAAAGCATCTCTGCTGACCTGGTTCTCTGGCTGTACAACGGCTCTGCTGACCTAGTTCTCTGGCTCTAGAGCAGCTCTGCTGACCTGGTTCTTAGGCTCTAGAGCAGCTCTGCTGACCTGGTTCTCTGGCTCTACAGCAACTCTGCTGGCCTGGCTTCTCTGGCTCTGCAGCGGCTCTGCTGACCTGGTTCTCTGGGTCTACAGCGGCTCTGCTGACCTGGTTCTCTGGCTCTACAGTGGCTCTGCTGACCTGATTCTCTGGCTCTAAAGAAGCTCTGCTGACCTGGATCTCTGGCTCTATAGCGGCTCTGCTGACCTGGTTCTCTGGCTCTAAAGCGGCTCTGTTGACCTGGTTTCTCTGGCTCTACAGCAGCTTTGCTGACATGGTTCTCTGGCTCTACAACAGCTCTGCTAACCTGATTCTCTGGCTCTAAAGCATCTCTGCTGACCTGGTTCTCTGGCTGTACAACGGCTCTGCTGACCTGGTTCTCTGGCTCTAGAGCAGCTCTGTTGACCTGGTTCTGTGGCTCTAGAGCGGCTCTTCTGACCTGGTTCTCTGGCTCTACAGCAGCTCTGCTGACCTAGTTCTCTGGCTCTACAGCAGCTCTGCTGACCTGCTTCTCTGGCTCTAGAGCAGCTCTGCTGACCTAGTTCTCTGGCTCTACAGCAGCTCTGCTGACCTGGTTCTCTGGCTCTACAGCAGCTCTGCTGGCCTGGTTCTCTGGCTCTACAGTAGCGCTGCTGACCTGATTCTCTGGCTCTAAAGCAGCTCTGCTGACCTAGTTCTTTGGCTCTAGAGCAGCTCTTCTGACCTGGTTCTCTGGCTCTAAAACAGCTTTGCTGACCTGGTTGTCTGGCTCTACAGCAGCTTTGCTGACATGGTTCTCTGGCTCTACAACAGCTCTGCTAACCTGATTCTCTGGCTCTAAAGCATCTCTGCTGACCTGGTTCTCTGGCTGTACAACGGCTCTGCTGACCTGGTTCTCTGGCTCTGGAGCAGCTCTGTTGACCTGGTTCTGTGGCTCTAGAGCGGCTCTTCTGACCTGGTTCTCTGGCTCTACAGCAGCTCTGCTGACCTAGTTCTCTGGCTCTACAGCAGCTCTGCTGACCTGCTTCTCTGGCTCTAGAGCAGCTCTCCTGACCTAGTTCTCTGGCTCTACAGCAGCTCTGCTGACCCGGTTTCTCTGGCTCTACAACAGCTCTGCTAACCTGATTCTCTGGCTCTAAAGCATCTCTGCTGACCTGGTTCTCTGGCTGTACAACGGCTCTGCTGACCTAGTTCTCTGGCTCTAGAGCAGCTCTGCTGACCTGGTTCTTAGGCTCTAGAGCAGCTCTGCTGACCTGGTTCTCTGGCTCTACAGCAACTCTGCTGGCCTGGCTTCTCTGGCTCTGCAGTGGCTCTGCTGACCTGGTTCTCTGGGTCTACAGCGGCTCTGCTGACCTGGTTCTCTGGCTCTACAGTGGCTCTGCTGACCTGATTCTCTGGCTCTAAAGAAGCTCTGCTGACCTGGATCTCTGGCTCTACAGCGGCTCTGCTGACCTGGTTCTCTGGCTCTAAAGCGGCTCTGTTGACCTGGTTTCTCTGGCTCTACAGCAGCTTTGCTGACATGGTTCTCTGGCTCTACAACAGCTCTGCTAACCTGATTCTCTGGCTCTAAAGCATCTCTGCTGACCTGGTTCTCTGGCTGTACAACGGCTCTGCTGACCTGGTTCTCTGGCTCTAGAGCAGCTCTGTTGACCTGGTTCTGTGGCTCTAGAGCGGCTCTTCTGACCTGGTTCTCTGGCTCTACAGCAGCTCTGCTGACCTAGTTCTCTGGCTCTACAGCAGCTCTGCTGACCTGCTTCTCTGGCTCTAGAGCAGCTCTGCTGACCCGGTTTCTCTGGCTCTACAGCAGCTCTGCTGACCCGGTTTCTCTGGCTCTACAACAGCTCTGCTGACCTGGTTCTCTGTCTCTAAAGCAGCTCTGCTGACCTGATTCTCTGGCTCTAAAGCATCTCTGCTGACCTGGTTCTCTGGCTGTACAACGGCTCTGCTGACCTAGTTCTCTGGCTCTAGAGCAGCTCTGCTGACCTGGTTCTTAGGCTCTAGAGCAGCTCTGCTGACCTGGTTCTCTGGCTCTACAGCAACTCTGCTGGCCTGGCTTCTCTGGCTCTGCAGCGGCTCTGCTGACCTGGTTCTCTGGGTCTACAGCGGCTCTGCTGACCTGGTTCTCTGGCTCTACAGTGGCTCTGCTGACCTGATTCTCTGGCTCTAAAGAAGCTCTGCTGACCTGGATCTCTGGCTCTACAGCGGCTCTGCTGACCTGGTTCTCTGGGTCTAAAGCGGCTCTGTTGACCTGGTTTCTCTGGCTCTACAGCAGCTCTGCTGACCTGGTTCTTAGGCTCTAGAGCAGCTCTGCAGACCTGGTTCTCTGGCTTTGAAGCAGCTATGCTGACCTGGTTCTCTGGCTGTATAGCGGCTCTGCTGACCTGGTTCTCTGGCTCTACAGCGGCTCTGCTGACCTGGTTCTCTGGGTCTACAGCGGCTCTGCTGACCTGGTTCTCTGGCTCTAAAGCGACTCTGCTGGCCTGGTTCTCTGGCTCTACAGCTACTCTGCTGGCCTGGTGTCTGGCTCTACAGCGGCTGTGCTGACCTGGTTCTCTGGGTCTACAGCGGCTCTGCTGACCTGGTTCTCTGGCTCTACAGCGACTCTGCTGGCCTGGCTTCTCTGGGTCTACAGCGGCTCTGCTGACCTGGTTCTCTGGCTCTACAGCGACTCTGCTGACCTGGTTCTCTGGCTCTAGAGCAGCTCTGCTGACCTGGTTCTCTGGCTCTGCTGACCTGGTTCTCTGGCTCTAGAGCAGCTCTGCTGACCTGGTTCTCTGGCTCTACAGCAACTCTGCTGGCCTGGGTTCTCTGGCTCTGCAGCGGCTCTGCTGACCTAGTTCTCTGGGTCTACAGCGGCTCTGCTGACCTGGTTCTCTGGCTCTACAGTTACTCTGCTGACCTGGTTCTCTGGCTCTAAAGAAGCTCTGCTGACCTGGTTCACTGGCTCTGGCTCTGCTGACTTGGTTCTCTGGCTCTAGAGCAGCTCTGCTGACCTGGTTCTCTGGCTCTACAGCAACTCTGCTGGCCTGGCTTCTCTGGCTCTGCAGCGGCTCTGCTGACCTGGTTCTCTGGGTCTACAGCGGCTCTGCCGACCTGGTTCTCTGGCTCTACAGTGACTCTGCTGGCCTGGCTTCTCTGGCTCTACAGCAGCTCTGCTGACCTGGTTCTCTGGCTCTACAGCAGCTCTGCTGACCTGGGTCTCTTGCTCTACATCAGCTCTGCTGATCTGGTTCTGTGGCTCTAAAGCAGCTCTGCTGACCTGGTTCTCTGGCTCTACAGCAGCTTTGCTGACCTGGTTCTCTGGCTCTACAACGGCTCTGCTGACCTGGTTCTTTGGCCTTAAAGCAGCTCTGCTGACCTAGTTCTCTGGCTCTACAGCGGCTCTGTTGACTTGGTTCTCTGGCTCTAAAGCAGCTCTGCTGACCTGGTTCTGTGGCTCCAACCTGTGTCCCTGGGAGCGCAAATCGAGTGTGCTGAGACCAATCCTGACACTGCTGTTATGACATGAGAGCAGCTTCAGGATTGGCTGCAGGGTAGTCTGGGAGCCTGAGCTGTCTGCAGTGGAGCCTGAAGATCGGAATAGTGGCGATGCAGCAGGTAAGTTCTTATTTGTATTTATTTGATTATTTTTGTCATCCTCCGTTGTCCGACGCAACCCCCCCCCCCCCGCCTTCACCTCTTTACCCTGACACTAGCCACCACTGGATGTATCTTTTCTAGAAGATTGACCTTTTTAAGTGGCCTTTAAATCTTTTTCATCGTCTCAGTGCCATCTGGCTTTTAGAGTCTTGCAGGGCTCATCCTTAAGCCTGACACTTTAATATCTACGTCGGCCCAGTGTCGGATATTGTGGAAGCAGCTGGCGTCTCATTCATTTCTTATGCAGATGACACTCAACTCATTTTGTCATTTACATTCCACTTAAAGAGTGATCCTTCTCAGTTCAGGAACTGTTTGTCATACGTTGCTGAATGGATGAGCCTTAACCCTTTAAAGCTTAATGGAAGCTAACCGGACGTTTTGGTTGTAGGAAACCAGTCCAACATGTGGGGCTCTCAATGGTGTCCGGACACTGTGGTAGACATTCCCACTCCTAAAGCGCCGGTGAAAGATCTTATTATCTGGTTAGACAGTCCCTACCATTGAACATCGAATCGAAACGTTTTGGCTTCCCCAGACGCCTAAGAAAAATCATTTGGACTTTATCAACCTCTGCACAAAACCGTAATGTTGAGGCTGTCATAACATCTCCCCTAGACTAGGCCTCAATCAAGGGATTACACCTTATAAAAAATGCTGCAGCACACCTATTGGGACACACCCCAATCGCCTGCTGGTCACCCAGCACCCCATCAACTGCATTGGCTTCCGGTTGAAAAGAGAATTAAATTCAAAGCGCTTTGCTTTGTCTACTGAGCGCTCAGTAATGTGGACCTGGGTACATCACATAAATAATTCAATCCTATTCCCCCGCACCCCCACCCCCAAGTGCTCTGAAATCTTTTAATTTCAGCTTAGGTGCCATTCCTCGTCTAAAAAGCGCCAGACCGTGTGGTCCTTCGGTTATTTAGCTTCCAAGCTCTGGAACGATCTCCCCCTTCAATTGCTTTCCAGTTCCAATGAACTTACTTTCGCAAACTGCTGAAGAACAGGCTCTTTTGAGCAGTATATGACTTTTTGGTAGTTTGTGGGCGCTGGAAAGCACCAGTCTGAGGTAGTTATGTGTGGTAGGGATCCACGTGACTTTAACATCTATTGCTTATTGTGTGGAAACTTGATGTACTAGAAACTTTGAATATTTTTGTACCAGTGGTAGCAAAATCCAAATATGAGCCGGCGGTAACCAGTGACATTGAAGGCGCTACAGTAAATATGGCCTTTTAAATTATAAACATTTAAGATGGACGACTGAGTAAACAGTAACCACTGTCAGCAACTCAGCCATACACTATTTCATGAGAAATGTCAGGCTTGTATTTAAACTCTAAGATTTGTCTTTACCTTCACCCAGTGGGCCCACCACCATAATGGTTAGAAAAGACACTGCACAGCTTTGGCACGAGTAGAGTTCTGAAATTGGATTTGGGTCTAAGAAATGAAACCATAAAAACTCATTAGGCACATCGTTACCTATGCTTCAGACCCGTTATCAAGGAATTAATTGTGGCGCTGTCCCCTGCATTTCCAAAGGGTGCACCATCTGGTGCCTTTCCTCTCACAGGTGTATCATGCTTCTCTTTCAGAGACAGTGCTGCTCCAGTTCCTTTCCAGGGTACTTGTAAACGTTGTGTGGAGTTGAGCAGTGCTCCTCATCCCACTTTACAGTCCGAGAGCACCCCCAAACTTCAGCGCTAGATGCCATTCGTTGGAATTTAAGTTCTTACAGTCACAATGTACAACAAGCAAGAGTTCATGTTAGTGCTTGGATGGGTATGCTTTTCACATGTGTGGTTCACACACATGTTGCACCGGTATTCTCAAGGCATCAAGGTTGAAGAGGTGTGGTGAAGCGTCCAGGGCGACTGACTCTGGAACCCGGGGGCTCACGGTTCGATCCCTGGCTCTGGTGGCAGATCAGCCCAGCACCATGTGACTCTGGGCAATAGCTTGCTTAATCTTCCCAGAGGCCCCCAGCACCTTGACACCTTCGGGAAATTGTTTGTGCTTTACAAATACTGGACATTTACAAGGTAGATGCAGTTCAGTCAAGCCATTCTATTCAAATCTCAGTAGATGCTTGATCAGGCTCATTTTACTCACATTTAGTAGGTTTGGGTCTGAAAAACCTGGTTCAGCAGTCTCTTTGCACGTATCATGGTTTATGCCACTCATTCAAGAGGTAGGGCATGCATGATTGCCCGGCAGCATTTGTGAAGGATGTCAGAAAGTATGAATATATGTGATGGAACTTGAAGTCAGTTGGATGCTATAATATATTAGAAAGTCTGAGTACAGAACAGTTGAAGGTCGACCAGCATTAGGTCATGAGGGGTGGCAGTTTTTATTTTATTTTATTTTGAAGGTTTTATATAGCGCGAACAAGACCCTTGTGGGTATCGGAGCACTTTACATGGTAAATATAAGAAACACGACAGGCATATAGTAATAGGAATATGTCTCAAACAAAGCAAGAATCATATAAACACAGACAAGCATAGAATAATAAAAATATGTCTCATACAGATCAAGGATCGAATAATAGGTAATATACATGGATCAGGTACATTTAGACATAAGAAGAGATTTCACTTCTTTTTTTAAAGATACAGTAGGGGGGTTCAGTCTGGTTTCTGGGGGCAGTGCATTCCAAATCCTGGGCGCCATCTCCGAGAAGGAACGGTTGTTTGTTTTCTTTTTAGCAAATCGTTGTGGTTTCAGTAGAAGGTTACCTGTGCTCCTGGAGGCTCTATTACCACATGAAGGCACCAATTTCTGTGTCCGGTAACTCGGGGTGTTGTGGTGTATGGTTTTATGCGTCATACATGCGATTTTATGTTGGATTCTGGCTTCGAAAGGAAGCCAGTTAAGGGATATGAGGTCCCGGGAGATATGACAGTTTCTTTTGGAGCCTGTGATAAGTCTGGCTGCAGTGCTGATTGTGGCTGTTAGCAGGGCTGTCGACGCTCTGGGAAGACCGCAAAGTGAGACACTCCCATATTCCAATCTTGGTATTACTAGTGCTTGAGCTGCCAGTTTGAAGTAATTTGCTAGTAAGAAGTGTTTTAGTTTTCTCAAAGTGTTCATCTGAAAGTTAGCTCCTTTTGTTGCGGCGCTAATGTGTTTCTGCATATTTAGATTTTTGTCCAGAGTCACTCCCAGTGATTTTGCTGAGTCAATAATCAGGGGATGGCATTTGAGTGCTGTTAGGTGTTTCAGCCAATCGTGAATGATGGTTACTTGTGAGGGACGAGCGATAAGGAGGAATTCGGTCTTGAGGGTATTTAGTTTCAAGTGGTTTTCAGCCAGCCAGGTCTGCGTCTTTTGAAGCGTTAAGTTGAGAGATTTGATGCCATCTAGTGAGTGAATCTTTAAGTATAGTTGGGTATCATCAGCGCACATGTGATAATGTACGTTAGACGAGCTGAGGATTTCGGTAAGCAGTTCCATGAATAAATTGAAAAGTGTAGCAGAGCGGGCTGAACCCTGTGGGACTCCTAGAGTGACTGGGATGGGGTTGGACAGGGATTGATTAATCTTGAATCTTTTCGACCTATTTTGAAGGAACGAAGTGAACCAATTCAGAATTGATCCAGATAATCCCATTCTGTGTTTCAGTAGGTCTAGAAGGTTGTCGTGTTTGATGGTGTCAAAGGCCGATAAAAGATCAAGCAAGATTAGCAGACAAGCTTAGTTTTGGTCAAGGATTTTTAGCACGTCATCTATGATGTGTGTCATGGCTGATTCAGTACTATGCCCTGTGCGGAAGCCGGATTGGTATTGGTTGCGCAGGCTGAAGTGGTCTATGTGGTTGCCTAGCTGAATGTGAACACATTTTTTTTAAGAGTTTGGCCAAAGTAGAGAGGTTGCATATTGGGCGGTAATTGTTTTAGTCTTAGGGGTCAGCCGTTGGCTTCTTTAGGATGGGGATACCTGCCCAGATTTAAGTTTTTGTTTCTCTTCCTTAAATTCATAGTGCAGTGGACACCCAGAAACCACCTAGTGTTTACTGATGTGCCAAACAGCCAAGTGGACTGCGGAAGGAGGTGCTAGCTAATTCTAGCAGTCAGGTAGCTGACAGTCCCCCATCAGTATCTCCTCAGAGTTGTCTTTCATTCTCAGTGAAACAGATGGTAAGAATTGTGCAATGACGATACATACCCCAAACCTTTACTAGCAAAAAAGGCCAGTTAATTAAGAAAGGTTTGTAGCATAACCTCCTCCCATTACAGAATACATTATAAAACTAAACTTCACTAGTACATTACATTTCTATTATTCTTCTCCCTTAAACTTGTAAACATTGCAACATCCCCCCCATATGCTTTCAGCTCTTTCCTTGCTTCTTCCATTCACAGCCTTTTCCTTGCATTCCCCAATCTCCCTCTCTCACCTCAGCAAGCATCCCCAAACGAGCTTCCCTAGTGTTGTTCCAAAGCCCCAAACTAACTCTTCCCTTCCCCAGTGCGCCCCCCCCCCCCCCCCCCCAGCTCCCATGGGATGGATATACCAGCACCAGACTCTCCATCCCTCCAAACTACCGTCACCTTAATGCTATGACCCGGCTTACTGTGGTAACGCTGTCTCCATATCCCCCCAAATTTCAATGCCACCCAACAAATACTTTATTTTAAATATAGCTGCACTGGCTCCCTATTAAGCAGAGGGTCAGTTTCAAAGGCCTGTGCATTGCACATAAAGCACAGTATGGAGTGGCGCCTAACGACATCAAAGATCGTTTGAAGCTTTATGTGCCTCGACGATGCCTCCGTTCATCTGAGTCAAGCCTGTTGGTCTGCCAGCGCTTCAATAGAGCCACCTTGTGGGGGCGGGCCTTCTCAGTTGTGATTCCCCAGCTCTGGAATAAGCTACCGGACAGTATGCGTGGGGAAGCCACCTTACTCCCGTTCAGGAGGAAACTCAAGACCATCTTGTTCACTGAGGCATTTGGATAAGCTCACCCTAATCGTGCTGAGCCCAGCAGGAATAAGGGATTCCCGGGTTCTTGGTCTATGCTGCAAGCGCTTAGAGACCTTTTGGTGATTTGGCACTCTACATATATAAATTAACATAACATATGAAAACAAATGGTGGGAGATTCTGTGCCTCAACTTTCTCTACCTGTTCACTTGGTTAGTGGAGCCCTCAAGAGACTGGACCCTTGACCTCTTGCCCTTATATACCCTCCCTTTACAACCCCACCCATTCCTACCCTCAGCCTATCTCTCCCTGTCTTGTGGATTGTCACCTGAAGATAGACTGTCTGTGGCCTCCCTACCCCTGTGGTCCTTATAAATGTAACTGCCGTTCCACAGCTAGGAAGGGTGGCAGAGACTGAAGTGATGGAAGAAGTGTTTCAGACCTCATCCAGCTCCATGGGTAAGAGCCCAAAGGGCTGGGAGTAGCAGATTAATGAGAGTGATGTTCATCTACCGGTACCAATCCATGTTTTTGGAGCGATGATTGATTCTCATTCTCGGGTGGCATGCCATGCTTTGTAGGTCACTTTCAGCTGATGTTCTGGGGGTAATTCCTGCTCATAATGATGTATTTGAATCTGAAATACTGGAAAGAATGTATGCGTTTTGGAGGCTATTGTTTTATGAGAGACACTTCGTGCTTGTGTTAGCACTTCTGATATTGTTTCAACATAGGCCATTTTTGAAAACTGATGTTGATATTCATCAGATTTTTTTATTTTTATTTTAGGAGGTGCTTGATTTATACACAGAATCATTCCTTACCTTTTTGGGGGTAAGGTATTTGATGTGTATGTAAGTCTACAATGTATGCCTTTTAGGAATTGTTCGGTGCTGATTTTCTGCAGACAATTGATATTTTAAAGGACACTTTGAGACCATACAGAGGGCATTTTGTTGGGGATGTAAAAGCCTTCTCAGAATGCTATTTTATGTTCAGGTTTGCATGAGTAGATTTTTGCTAATGTACTAGGTGAAAAGTGCATTAATAATAATACACCTTTTCGCATATGCATTTGTAAATACATTTTGGAGGTGTATCTCCTACCCCCCACGAAGATTATCTCAGATATCTAGTTTGGTCTTACCTATGAAGTTGTGTGAATGTTCAGTATTTGTTAAGGAGGGCGCCGCCTCCATAAAACCTTTCTTATATCTAAGCTATTATGAAGAATACGATGAATTAAGTTGCTCCGTGATTAGCGAAAATCCTCACAACAAATGAGAAAGAGAGAGCGAACAAGTATGTGTGTGAATACAGCTTTTTAAAGTGGAAGAAGGTGTGGACATGCGTTTGTGCACAAACACTAATTCTGCTACTCATAAAATTGTATTATTTTGTTTTTTTACAATTGCATCTGGGTCCGGACCAAATGAGCGCCTTTACATTGCTCTGTTTTTCTGTTTTTTATTGGAATTTTAATTTTAATACCTTTGTCACAAAAAGTCAAAGTCCCATAAAAAATCCTGTGCCACTAAAAGTGTAACAAAGCCAAGGGTCTAGTTTTTCACAGAAGGAAGACGTTTCCCATTAAAGCTAATGGCACACCTCTGCAACAGCTGCCATTAACCGGGTCTGGTGGCACAGTGGACTAATGCATCCACTGTAGGGGCCTGTGTTTGACCTTATGGTCACAGGTTCTAATCCCGGCGGGTCCACTCAGCCTTTCATCCATCTGAGGTCGATAAAATGAGTACCATTGAGTTGGGTAACAATGTACATCTGTTATTCAGCACCTTGAAACCCTTGGGTGAGTGATACGTGCGCTCTACAAATACACATGTTATGTTATTATCTTCGCTCAGGCCTTTCCAAAGCCTTCCAGGCAGCCAATGGAAAAGACGTTTTTATCGTAGAAGGGCTGCTTGCCACTGGCCTCTGGGGAGTACTGAAGCATCCGAAGTGACATCACTGCAGAGAACCACTTGTATAAATTTGTGGTTGTGTTGTATTTGTTAAGCGCTAACCTAGTTTGAGCGCAACGGACCACTGAAGAGGGATATCGCACAGGGAAGACACAATTATTGGGAGAAGTGCAAGGGTTGAGCGTCTAGTCTTTTTGAGAAGGTGTGTCTTGAGATTCTATTCTGAATTGTAGCAGAGTTAGCACTGACCTGAAATCAATAAGGAGGCTGTTCCGCATCCTGAGAGCATGATCAGATAAGGCTTGCTCTATGTTTTTTCCTTCTTGCAATTTTTGACTTCAGTCTAGTGGTATCCAGGCGCGTGGTCTGGAGTCCTCCTCCGACCTGGCTAGTTTGTTTGCCAGGTAATTTGAAGTTTTTTTTTTTTTTACAACAAATTTTATTGAAGTTTTTAGTACAGCAAGGCTGCAGCGGCCTTCGCATGAATACATATACCTTAATGCAAAAGGCCTCAATGATAGTAATGTGACATAACCAAACACAACAAGCACAGACATGACACTGCCCCTCAGAACCCTCTACATCTGTGACACCCATAGACACACGTATCGTGCCGAGAGTAGGGACCTACCACTATATCTCAGACCCATACCTTAGTACTTCCATCTTAGTGAGTCTTCAGCTGGCCGTATAGGCGGTAACAAAATATATTCTGCCCACTGCCGCTATTTCTTACCATGCTTCTGGGGGCAGCCCAGTGCCTGAAAAACTGCAATCTCCATCTCCATGCACCTATCCATGGCCGTCTTCCACACACCCACCTAAGGTGGTGACTCCACCTTCCAATTGTCGGCTATGTCGCCCTTGGCTAAAGTAAGTCCCAAGAACAAAAGAAGCTGCTTGTATTGATTCCCTCCGATCACCTCCATATTGTGAAGAAGAATCAGTTTGGGGTCAAGAGTAACTTCCCACAACGACTCCCGGGCCAGGCAAGAGGTCACTCCCCTCCAAAATGGCTGCAAAGCTGTACAGCTCTAGGCCATGTGGAGGAAGGTCCCCTCCTACACACCACATCAGAGACACAGGGGGAGGATATCACACCCATCCACCAGAGGCGGTGTCTAGTATAATAGGCACTAGGCAGATACTTGAATTGGATCAAGCAGTGGCGAGAAGAAATATGCTGCACTGCTGGGGCCACCAAGGCCTCTGTCTAATCATCGTCTTTCAAGTCGTTTAGGTCTCACCTCCATGTCTCCCACAACACCGTTGTTAGAAATTGGATTTCTGGTTTGGCTAGGGCATGTGCCTAAGCCAGGCAGAACCCACCACTCCAGTCAGGGCAAGGGAGTTACACACCATATATAAACCCTGCTCATCCCTTTGATAGCTTGGCAGAGCAGTCAGGCTTACCCCAGAGGCAATGTGTAAAGCGTTTGTGCAACACACTCACACTGCAGCGACACACTGGGGCAAACTACAAAAGAAACTCCACACAAGGTTGTATAAAAATAGCCTTTGTATTACGCATAAAACACATTAGAATGCAATCACATACATATATACAGGGGATTATATACAGTACTGGGCCAATCTGGCCGCTGTCATTACCATGTAACATACAAATAATAGATACAACCAGTAACTACTGGTAACATTGAACTTGGCATAAGCCCATTATGCATCAGTCACATTAGGTATAAACCATATTAGGCATGAACCACATTAGGCATTAACATAAATCGCTGCTCCACTAGGCGCCTGCCATAAAGATGTACATAAGGTCATAAATCCATTGGTAGTAGGTCTAAACACATTAGACCCCAGTTACACAGATTACATGCGCCACTAGGCACTTGTCACACACTTTGCCATAAGACAATGGTCTTACTATTGCAGGTAGGGCAATCAGAAAAATCATACTGGGAGATCATACATCTTATCCACCCTTATGAGGAACCTCCTCACTGGGTTGCTCCTAACATCCCAATGCACCTTGCCAACTAGGACATTATCATAACCCTAGCAGTTTCAAACATCACAATGAAATAATCTGGTACTACACAGGTCAGAAAATCTTATGGAAATATCACTTTCCACCATCACTGCTTTGCGCATACCTCACTTTCTCCTGAGTAGCGTACAGGTCACCAAAACAACATTGTGCACAATATCATTGTCCCTTGTGGATATCACCATTACCCCAAGAGCAAACTCTGCGCTCCTAATAACCATAATACTGTGGAGAGCACTAGTGAATGCATCTGAGCCCCTATCGGGGGCTATCAATGGCACAGTACTAAAATGGTTCACCTCCTTCCTTCAACACCGCTCGCAACAAATTAAAATCTACTCCTGTCTCTCGAAGCCAACAAAAGTCACACTTGGGGTCCCGCAAGGCTCGATCCTCTCCCCGGCCCTCTTCAATCTTTTCATGGAGCCCCTCACAATCATCTTGAAAAAAGCTGGAGTGAATTACCATATTTACGCTGATGACACCAAATCTATTTCAAAATCAAGTCTCCCAGCGACATCCAACACCTCAATGCCACTCTAACGGAGATCCAAACTTGGTTCAACGCTAACCACTTAAAACTCAATCCAGATAAAACAGAACTAATCTTATTCTCTCCAAAAAGCAACCATCGTACAATCCAAGAGTGGCTCAAGAATTTGGTCGCCCTAAACTGCCACATCGTCCTATCCGACTCAGTTAAGTCTCTAGGCATCACCCTTGACAAGAACTTATCTTTGGAGGCCCACATCAAAAACTCTGCAAAAAAGTGCTCTTTTCTCTCTAAAACACCTCAAGAAATGCAAACCTTTTCTTCCCCATGATGACCTCAAGACAGTAGTCCAATCCCTAGTTCTCTCTAAAATCGACTACGGGAACGCTATCCTAACAGGGATTCCAAAAGCTCACCTAGCCCTTCTAAAGGCAGTGTTGAACATGGCCGCTCGACTCGTATCTGGAGTAAAAAAATTTGATCACATCACTCCAGCTCTCAACTCCCTCAACTGGCTTCCTATGGAAGGGAGGTGTGTTTACAAACTGGCCTGCATCACACACAAAAACCTTCACTCTCCGGCCCCTAACTACCTGAACAACAAACTGGTAAGAGCAGGTCAATTCAGATCGCTGAGAAGCTCCAACTCACTCCTTCTTATTCATCCGAAACTGAAAAAGAAAACCACACAATACCGATCGTTCTCTGGCAACGCTCCCAGGATGTGTAATGCTCTCCCTATAGTCCTCAGATGCAACCCCTCCTTCTCCTGTTTCAAAAGGGACCTGAAAATCCATCTCCTTAACAAATACTTTCCTGACCAACGTCAACTAACCTAGACTTTAATATCCGAGTTTACTCCTCTCTCTTGACATTCATGGATAGTTGGCTACCGGACTGTGTTAACCACCTTATCTTCCATGCTGTATTTTTTTTATCCCTGGTTTTGCTTCCTTACTGCCTACTATGTAATGCAATTTCCGTCTGTTTTTCTTTACAGTATGTATGTAAAGCGCTCTGATACCTACGGGTCAAGCTAGCGCTATATAAAACTTAAAAAAACAATATCCGGTAATTGTGGTGGAACAAGTTACCGGAGCAGGATCGGGACCCCCATTGAGAGGTTTTCCTCTCTGTCCTGCCATCCGGTATAACTTCTTCTGAGCCCTCTACTCTCTCTTAGCCCCCCCCCTTCCCTGGGGTAGGTTGAATCCTGTGGGGGAAGAACACAGTAGCGAAATTGGCAGGAAGGCCTTGCTGGTTCCCCCCGCAAAGGAAATCACTGAAGGCAGCTGCCCGCAGACTTGCAGTGCAGCTGCTGGCCTACCATGGCTCCTCGGCGACTCCACCCCAACCTCCTTCTGCCAGGACAGCAAAAAGTGCGCCATGCAGCCAGCCCACCTCGAGCCGTACTGGCCCCCTCAGGGCTGTCGTGCTGGTGCGGGGCTCCTGCTTCGTCCTTGCAGGGGACGCCCTTCTCCGTCTTCCTCCAGGCAGCGGGCTGCCCCTTCAGGGTTGTGGTCAGCTGCGGATAACATCACTCTGGCCTGGAGCTCCAGGGCTGTTGGCTTCTGCGCCCAGAAATGCGCCGGTCTTCCCCTGTCGTGAGGGAAAGCGGGGCCCAGCTAGGGGGATCCAGGATTGACAATCTTGCTGTTCCCAGCAGCCCAGCAGTACTGTGGGACGGCCCCTGTCCCTCTGTCAACATACGTCGCGGCCCCCTTCACCAAAGCAGAGGGCTCATAAGTGGAGGTCCAGCCACAGCCTGCTGGTTCATGGAGCGCCTGCAATTTGCTCTCGTCCTTCGAGCACGACCGTCCTCTTAGGACTGTTCTCAGCGCCTGGGGACACAAAGAGCAGGCGACTCCCTAGCGCCTGACGGTCACGGTTGGGAGTGCTCCCCACACCTGGGCTCCAGTGAAAGCTCTACACACGCACTTACTTCTTTGTGAGGGAAGACAGCTGCAGGGAGAAGCGCTCTCCATGCGCTGGGGTTTGGATGAAGCGCTTTTTGGTACCTTTGTAGGAAATCTAGGGGTGAAAGTAAAAAAATCTATAGTGAAGCCAAGTCAAAGTCAAGTCAAAGTGACGCTTTATTCGATTTCAAAGTGTTAAATCATAAAAGCGCAATGCATTAAAAACAAGGATATATCAATTCATGTGGGTAAATTTAGCGATATATTAAAAATTACATCAATTTAAAATTAAAGACAAAAAACTGCAAACTAATTTCAGTGCACAGCCATGTCATTAATAAATTCCATGAGCAGTTAAGAGAAAGAGGGACCTTGCATAGTTTTCCTGTGTCTAACCACCTGTTGAAGAGTAGGAACTGCTTCTTATAGTTACCCCCACTTTTTGCTGATGTGACACTGTTTTCGACTTAGTCTGGCTGGGATCCTGCTATCTAGGACCCCAGCATAGCTGCTTTCTCTCTAAATTGATTGCATGTACTTTAGGTACACCACAGATTTGATTCTGGGATATGTTATAAGTCCCTAGTATTTGGGATCCTATATACCCAGGGCATAGGTACCCCCGAGGCCTCTCAGGGGCTGCAGCGTGTATTATGCCACCCCTGGGAAACCAGTCAAAATGACACCACAGGTCTGCTACAGCAGCCTATGTAAGGTGGTGCATGCACCCCTTACCTAGATATAGGTTCACTATATCTAGCCATATCACTGCACATATAAACCTATTAGTCACCCCTATGGCAGGCCTTATCAGTCCTGAAGGCAGGCTGCTGGGTTTTATGTGAGAGGGTGCCCATGTATGACCAGAGCCCCTCTGCAGCTTTCGGAACCTTAGTTCCGGGGTTGTTTGTGATGTAGCCAAACCATATACTCTTAAGTGCATTATAACCTCGCGGTAAATACTAACTTTAAAACGGCTGCATTGAAACATGTTGTGTTTGGTGTCAAACACCCGGGAATCATACCTCCACACCGTAACTGGTGTGGGAGGTATGATTCCACCCTACTAGAGGGAGAAATATGACCGCACTGGTACACCTGGTACCAGCTTTGCAAACCCTGACATTACAAAATGGATGCTGCCAGCCACAGACACGAGTCTGCCCTCCTGCTGCTGGACGAAACTCCGGCAGGCGACGGCTGGACAATAGGTTTCCTGTCACAGGCAGGTGTGACCACCTCCCAGACAGGCTTTAGTGTATTGGGGCTGGGTGGGTGCACTCTGAGAGTGCTTTGAAGTATGCACTGGAGGGCACATTTGGTGCCTGTGTGAATAGTCCAGCTCAAACCGGTTGCAGGAGCTACCAGACCCTGCTCTGGCACGAAACTGGACAAAGGACATGTGTGTAGCCACCCCTCTGTCCTGACCCTCCCATAGGTGGGTCCCCAGAGTTTGTCCCACCCCTTCCTTGGGTATAAAGTAGGAACCCCTGGCTACAGGACTTTATATTTACCTGGACGAAACTCTGCTACAGAAACCAAGTACTTCAACTATCTACACTACGTTGGATGACCGAAGAATCTCCCTTGGAGTAAAGGAGTTACTCCCCTGGGAGGCAGGCACCAAAGACGCCTCTGACCGGTTTGCATCTACGCAGCTCTAGAAGGACTCCGAAGATTTTGCAACACAGGGGGTGGGTTCCTAAGCTTCCCCGAGGCCGACCAGTGCTCTCTACAAACCTGAGACCCGCAGCCCTCGTGGGGACCGTGCAACCCGAACCCCTGGACACTGAGGACATTTGCAGCAGCATATACTTTTTGGCGATCCCTGAGGGTGTGCTTTGGGCTTCTTGTAGTCTCGACCCTTTCACCAAAGATTACTGGCCTACACTCCACGAGTGTTCCGTGGGCTGGTATTTTGTGTTTCCTCTTGAGGTCCCGTCGCGATCCCTGGTCCGTCGACCTGTGGGCCCCTGAGAAGGGTACTTTAACTTTCAGTGGACTTTCCTGGTTGCTCCAGACGTGCCCTGACTCTCCATCGTTTGGGGCGTCCCCAGAACCTTGCTTGTCCACACCGAAGCATATTTTCTCTGACCACGTGAGTTTCAGTTACAAGGCTTGTTGGTCTCCGATCCGGACACTGACCCCCCCTAGCACTTGACATCCTTCGTGGGACAGCTCACCTGTGGACTTTGGTCATCGTCGACGTCTCCTGGTCCCCGTGGCTGCAGAAGTCAAGCTTCACCTCTTCACCTCTTCGCACCTGAAACACCCAACATTGGTGGGCATTCAACTATCGTGCCCCTGGTCACTGGCAAGTGACCCAGACTCTGTCCCCTCTGCTTTCAGGTTCTTCTCAGCTCCGACCCAGGCTTAGATCACACCGGACACTTTTCCTCTTCACAGCAGCAGCACTTTGCAGCATCACGCCATTGAAAACGACGAAGATTCCAGACACCATGTGACACCTGTGCACCCTGTTTCCCTGGGTTAGGTAACACAAGTACTCCGGTGCTCACATGGGTGCTGGCCTTAGAACCTTCTAAGTTTTAAAGGGTTTGCTCAAAGTCCTCTCCCAAGTGTCCTTTATCTTTAAAATTCCATCCGTGACTTTCCCATAGGATTGTTCGGAGCTCGCGGCAGTCTTCTCACACTGCACGTGTCCCCCGTGGGTCCCCTGTGTCACTACTTTGGGTGGTTCCTTGGGGTCCCAGCGATTCTACGTGCTCTAGGCACTGTGTCTAGTCAAGTCAGGGTTGTTATACCACTTTCTTAATATATGGTTTGGTCTCCCCTTGGGGCCCACTGTGTATTGTGCTATTTATTGTCGTTTTAGTGCTTTAATATTGTGTATCTTGTTCTCTAATCTCCTAAAGAGGTTAGTAGAGAGTGTTTAGTAATAAATACATATATTTTATTTATATATACCTTGCGTGGTTCTCCTTTCATTTGGTCATTCAAGAGGTTATAATCTGGTAAACCAAGCTGCTTTACATTCCTTCGAGACTTAGCCTGAAGGCTGCTCTCCATAGATACCACTAGGATAACTTTCAATAAATGTTGTCTTTAACCTAATCACAAATTTGTTTATGTAATCATCAATAAGGGTTGTTTGGACTGGTACAAGGTGCCCACTATAACTAGTGGTTAGCATATACCAGGCCAACTTCTCACACCACCACTTTCAGATATTTTGCTATGTGATCAATAAAAATGTCATCATCTAAAAATTTTAACTTGATGAAGGCAGGTCGACATTGTCTCAATCCTTGCACTTTTAGAGAAGGCAAGATCCATCTTTTCCTGATTAAAATGTAAAACTTACAAAAAACAAATCTTGTCGCAAGGGCATAGGCATAGAGAGCATGACCAATCATTTATCTGAGGGAATGTCACCATATTATGGAAGTTGCCTAAGCGTAGGCGCGTCAATAACAACCTATCATAGTTTCCTGGAGTGAATATTCAATAAGGTTGTATCCCCGGTTGGGTCAAGAGCAATTGGTTAGCTCTGACAGTTGTTTTCATAATATTGGAGGACAGTCTAATCGTCTCCAGGTGGTTGATGCATAATAACTTTAGATCCTTCCTTGTGACAAGAGTCAGACTATCAGGATTAACAAAGTACTCGAGACGGTCTAAGTCATTCATAAAATGTTTACCATATGCGAGCCAGGGAATACATTGTACCAATTGCAAGTTCAAGCAGTCATTTATCACGTCCCGATTGAGATCAGTTGTGACACCAGTCCAAACCTTATGCCATAATAAGATCGGCTGGATTTTAATTAGGTCGGATAGGTATGACATTCCCAGTTCAGCGTGACAAATATACGTAGCTGTACTATTCGGGCGGCTAAGAGATATTTTAAGAACCTGTTCTCAACTTGCTGTAGGGACTCTACATGTGCGTGACCCCAAATACCAGCTCCATACAGAGCAATTGAAGTACATTTGGCTTTGTAAATTGTCAGCAAATCATTAATAGGACATTTTCCTAGCTTCCTGGTGAAGTTTATCAAGGCTCCTATGGCATTGGCAAATAGCAATTTTCTAGAATTAATGGCTTTGACCCATGAATCCCTTCTTTCCAAAACGATTCCCAAATATGAGAAGTAGTTAGCGAATTCAAGTTTTTTGTTGTTTATAAAGATGTCACAGCACTTAGCGTTGGGCTTGCTACATTTCATAGTAAATGTTTTAGTGATTTTTACATTAACGTCTAAGCTTGACATGTAAGATGCAAAGCTCAACACAATTTTCTACAGGCCGATCGGTGCGCGGGCCAGCAAAACCACATCAGCATATAACAGTGCTCCAATGGGCTGTTTGCCGATACTAGGTAAATCCTGACATTCCCTTGATAAGGTGGCGCCGAAACTATTTATATAGAGGGTAAAAAGGAGGGGGGCTAGCACGCAACCCTGCCTTACCCCCTTCCTGACAGGGAAGTTATGGCTAAGTTCACCTGTTCTCCCGTAGCGGACCCTAGCCCGAGCATCTAGGTAAGACTGTTTAAAAAAATTAATAAGTGGCGTTTCCACCCCCATGGCCTCTAATATGCTCCATAACTTCTGATTTGATGATTGACACAATCAAAGGCCGAGCTCAGGTCAACAGAACACCGATAAAGGCTCCCCCTTTTAGCCTGTGTATATTTTCCCAGTAGAAGACGTACCTAAACCTTGACAGAATCCATACTGTAACTCAGAGATAACACCTGTATCCTCTGCCCACAACTTCAATCTATTTAAAATAACGCACCTGGCCACTTTCACAAAGGAGTCCAGAAGTGATATAGGTCTATAGCAGACCGGGTCGTTGCGGTCACCTCTCTTGAAAATGGGAACAAGTATGGACTCCGTCCAGGTCGGATTGAATCCTTGTGTACAACAGGCCCTTTAGACCAAGGTTAGAAGTGGACCCCAGAGCAAAGGGCAGGATTTATAAAGGTCCACTGGTATGCTGTCTGGTCCCGGGGCTTTTCCACCTATGCTTGCATTAATGGCAGAGATCACCTCATCCACGTTAAAGTCAATGTTGATTGGAAGGTAACTTAAGGGGCCTTATCTAAGATCCTCACCATGATGAATGTCTACGTTATTACAATATAGTCTGCAAAAGTGGGTCACCCATTGGTCCTCCCCAATCGTGATTTCAATAATGGGTGAGTTTTTGGGGGCCAAGAATGGGGCGTTCACAGCCTTCCAAAAGCCTTGTATGTCTTTTGTATCTGACGCTTGCTTGAGGGCCTGCCAAAGTTTGGTTCTTATGGCCTCTTTTCACTCTTTGAGAGACATTTTGTACGCTACCCTGACCCTTTTTATAGCTTTCTGATCTCTCGTAGGCTTATATAGGGCAGTTTTCAAAGCTGCATGCAATTTGCTACACTTGAAGTCAAACCAGCCTGTCTTACTATTAGGGTTCTTTTTGTAATCTGATAGTAAATTAATTTGTATGACCTGTGCGATTTTACAAAAAGAATTGAAAATATCAGAATCGGCTGTGGTCTCGTCAAGACAGACAGAAAAGTCTGTTTTTACAACTAATTAAGAATGACTTGATTAGCTGTGATAAATCTACTCCTGCCCATTTAATCGTGTATCCGTTGGATCAATTGATGGCAATATCTTGTGTAGACTTGGTAGCCATGTGTCTTTTGGATAACACTTAGGCCGGCAGATCTAAGGTAATACTAATAGGAAAATGATCACGGAAGGCAACAGTGTGAGTTTTGAAGTTAAATGTTCTATCAGCATATCTATTTGATATTAATAGAAAATCTATGGTTGAACACAACCCACGACCATTAAAGGTGCTACTAAATGGTATGGGTGGTGAGCAGAGCTCGTTGGCGAATCCCAGGTCCATAGTATATTTAACCAGGTTTAATTGATCCCCTAGAGGGGAATGCAAGAAATGAGGGATATCTTTCTGATCGTCCGATATTAAACCACAGTTGCCTCCTTCAGCATGAATGCAGGACCCATATTGAAATCTCCTCCCCAGATTATACAAGGATCTTTATTTGTTTTCCTTTGGATTTTTTCCAAGTCATTCTGTAGGTGCCTCAAAACTCCCTCCGTTTGTAGAAGTTTAATAGGACAGTACAATGGGAATTATCAATATACATTTTTAAAACCTGGTAGTAGGTGTTAGATTCCACAAGGTGTACCTCTTTTTACATTCATCCTACAAGATATATAGGTGCATAAGCCACCCTTTTCCTCCCATGACTGGAGGGTACAGCCGGTGTAAAAAATGTTTGTTTTAAACCAGGTTTCTTGAATGCATAATATGTCATAGTTATGTATAAATTCAAGCCAGGCGGGGTTAGACAGTTTTGTAGTTAAACCAGCCACATGCCAAAAGAGAATATTCGTTAGGCTAGACCTAGGTTCACCCTGGAGTCACGCTTAGTGTGAACAGAATCGACATTAAGAACATTAGAATGGAGATCAATACTAATTAGTGGATGTAAATAAGGGGTATTTACAATTGTCGGTGTGATCCCATCTTGTTTATTACCAGGTGCGATAATATTGCCAGCTGCTGCGCTGTCTGACTGGGCGTCAACCGGTGACCCCAGGCTATGATGGGTGTGATCATCAAATAGGGCATCTTTAATACTTTGATCATTGTGAGCAGAATCCTTAGATTCAATGGGTATTGATTTTAGGCTAGGAGGATTATTTGCAGTGATCTGGCTTAGCCCTACGTGACTAAGTGGGGGAGTGAGTCAATCTATGTCTTCTAGGGAGGGAAGTATGTCAAATCTGTTTTGTAAGGGTAAACTGAATTGATGGTAAATGTTAGGGTTTATGGGTCTCTGCTGTGAGGAATAATGAATGTGGTTCATTGGGGGGGTAGAAATATCCAAGGGGCAAAACGTTTTATTCCTCTATTTGTCACATGGTCACTGCCGAGTCTGCATAAAATTTCACATACCATTCTCGGTGTTCTAAATGTAAGGATGATACAGTTGCTGGGGAGTGTTTTTTTCCTTCTCCCCACCCAACCTACTGTTTTCGCCATTTTAAACTCACCAAACAAGGCCTCTGTTAGCCCGGTTTTTGTCCCGAGCCAGCAGAGGTGCTTGTTTCCCAGTGCCTACCATGTTTCATTTACCTGGGAGGTAGAATGCAGTACATTCGCTAATATTATGGTATGTGGGGTGGCTTCTGGGGGCAGATTCAGTCTCACCTTCTCCTTATCTGTGGGAATTGCACAGGGAGTGGACGGCGGCTGAGTTTCTCTAGGCTTATTGTAGGCTAAGGCATCGTTATGGTTTATGGTAATGGTACTCTTGTGTCCTACAGATGCTTTAATTGAAGTTTGCAAGGGATTAACCTGGGAAGAAGGAGCTACCTTACCATCATCCAATACAACATTTTGGGGGATTATTCGAGGGATGGATGGAATATGCTCCATGACCTTTTCTTAATAAATCCTCAATAACTGTTACTCTAGCCAACAATTTTTCTAAAGGGGATGTATATTATGAGGTGCATCTAGACCCGAACCCTCCCCTGTAATAGCAGCGTTCTGAGATGACTCTTTTTGGCCAATCATTTTATACAATACAATGTCCAAATGATCTAAACGTCACGGAGTGAGACAAAGCTATTGTCTATTAATTCTTCGAGCCGTGCAGTCGCTCCAGCAATATCCGGAGCATCATCCCCAGGAGCACTACATGTAGGTACGAGAGAAGCAACATCGGTTTGTGTGCTGATGTTGCAGGTTTGTATCACCTCAGGATTAACATGCCGAGTCCATTTTTGTTGTTTAGATTTTTGGGTGCCCGCATCCCTCCTTCGCTGCACTGGTGGCTCTCTCGTCTTTTCCTCGCTATGGGGTTTAAAAATCCGTGTCCTTATGGCTATACTTAGCCCGTTTAAGGTGTCCATGGAGGATACTTTCATGTCAGGTGCGGGAGAGGACTGAGGCTGGCCTTGCGAGGTGGGGGACGAATGAGTTTGGGGGGCATCACCCAGAGTGATGGAACCTAAGGAAGAGCGCCTCTGCAGGGATGGAGGTTCTAGAGAGAGTTGCCTCCCCGTCCGTTCGATCTTGTGGCTGAGCATTGATTCGGCCCGGACGATGAAAGCGTCCACAGTTCCCACAACTCCCTTGCATTTGCTCATTGTAAAATCAAAAATAAACAACACCACGAACACAGTTAATAATAGACGAACGGCATAAATACACCACAGTACCTGGAGGTTGTAGAGCGAAGATCTAATATCCCATTATTCCGTTGTTAGAGGGGTGACCCAGCCCAGCCTCCTCCGGGCGTGGACGGGCCCGCCCTTGGTCCGGGCACACCCTTCGCGCGTCCCGTGCCGCGGGAGCACGCTGGTGTTTTTAGCGCGCATCCAGGTGCGGAATGCGGGCCTCGGTGGTGGCATCAGCGAGCCACATGGGTGCCTGGGACTTGGAGTCCTAACAGCAGTGGCAGTAGCAGAGTAAAAGGCTAGTGAAGCAAAACACACAGTGCTTTTGCCAAAGTAAAGTACGCAGAGCGCTGGAGAGGCAGAGTACACACAGCTCTGCAAAAAGTAAAAAGCACAAGGATATCCCAAAAAAAGTCAAGTATAGCGCCAGGAAGACTTTGATGTTCCGGAGTCTTCCACAACAGGAGGCCAGCACACCCAGGCTCTTGGAGACTCCTCTCAAGTGGGGGTGGGGGACACAGCAAAGTCCTCTTCCTTTCCTTGGCAGAATCAGCTACTGCAGGACAACCCCAGACAGCACACAGCAAAGGGGCAGCGCTTAACCTCCAGTCTCTTAAGATTTTCTCCTTGGCAAAGGTGCCTCTTGATTCATGAAGTAGTCCTCTTTACTGGGGATTTAAGGCACACACTTATGCCCCAAAATGCCTTTGATGTCTTTGAAGTAAAGGTTTCTGAACCCAGTCCAACCAGTCCTGCATTCAGTGGTACAGCATGACCACATGGGGTGGACACAGCATTGGGCAAGGGAGACAGGCTCCATTCGGGTGCAAGGTAAATCTCCTCCCACCACTCTACATGCAGCCAGGGCTGGGTCATCCAGGGACGGCCAGGCGCACCTCAACCTCCCCCAGGGGCTGTCTACAGGGAATGCACATCCTCTGTCTCACTCACACTGAAACCAGACAGTCAATTCACAAACAGGCAGGCCCAAAGACACATAGCACACAGAAATGCCCACTTCTAAAAGTGGCATTTCTAAAACAGTGATATTAAATCTGCGAACACCATTACGCTGCATTTATTACTACTATCCAAACATACCAAACGTGACCACTCTACTCCTCTAAGGTCAGGAATTACCACTGAAGCACATATCAGGGAATCTCCAATGCATTCCTGAGAGGGCCGCCTCACAGTAGTGAGAAACCAAAATGGCTGTTTGTCACTACCAAGACCTGCGGCACAGTTAAGGCACATGTCCTACCTTTTACCTACAATGCACCCTGCCCATAGGGCTAGCTAGGGCCTACCTTAGGGGTTACTGATATGTAGTAAAAGGGGAGTCACAGACTTGGCACCCTTTTTATGTGCCACATCAAAGCGGCAGTAAATTGCACGCGCAGGCCCTGCAATGGCAGAGGCCTGAGACTGGTTTGAAAGACTACTTTCGTCGGTGTCACAATCAGCACTGCAAGCCCACCAGTAGCATTTAATTTACTGGCTCTGGGTATCTGGGATACCACTTTACAAGGGACTGACAGGTAAATGAAATTAGCCAAACAGGTGTAGACCAATCTTACCACGTTTTACCATAGAGAGCACATGCACTTTACACTGGACAGCAATGATAAAGTGCCCAGAGTCCTAAAACTATCAACACTAGGTCAGAAAAAATACTAGGAGGAAGGCAAAAAGTTCAGGGATGACCCTGCAAAAAGGTCCAAGTCCAACAGCCGTCAAGGTGTTTGGGCAGTGTGTCACTAAGGTCTGATCTATTTGCCTAATCTTGTGGGCCTCTAAGTCTCCCATCAACTCCAGTGGGCTGAACTCCGTCAGTTCCTGTAGGTTCCGAATGTGTGGAAGTAAGGCATGTCGGAACTGTAGGTATCTGTAAAATTGGCTGGGGTGGAGTTGGTATTCATCCTGCAATTGTTGGAAGGATTTCAGAACCGTTCCCCTCACAACGTACCCCAGCGTGGAAAGACCTGTGTAGTCCTAGTCCCGGAACCCTGGCAAAGCACACACCTGCTGTAGAAAATTCCCATGCCACAGAGGGGTCCCCCAGTCAATCTCCCCCACTAGCCCAATCGTCGAACAGTCTGTTGCCATGTCAGAATAACCATCCAGCCCACCGGGAGCAGATGCTCAATCCCCCTGTAGCTTTATAGGAAGTCAAGGATCAACCGGTCGCCCATTGCCCATCTCTCCACTACGTACGATGGATCATCCTGGTCACTCTACCACCAATTGTTAATGTTGAGGAGGTGAGAGGTTGCAAAATATGAATGTAAGTCAGCAGCCGCGATCCCCCCACAAAAGGCGTACTGAACGCAAGTTCAGAGATCCACATAGCTCCCCCCCGCGCACACAGAGGAAATGTTTAAGGGCGGCATTCACTTTTTGATACCACGAATGTGGGATGTTGCAGGGGTAGTTTTGAAGCAGATATAACAGTAGTGGCAGGGACACCATATTAAAGATGGCTGAAATTCCCAGCAATGACAGGGGCAATGGGGCCCATGCCCTTACTTTTTTCCCGAACCCCAGACAACAAGGGACCAGTATTGTCGAGCCATGAGACTGCCGGATCAGGGGAGATATAGACCCCCAAATAATGAAACCCATCAACTGCATGGGTCAAGTCTAATGCCCATGCAGTCCTGCCCAGAGCACCACATATAGAAAAAAGTGTAGACTTTGCTGGGTTCATGTAGAGTCCTGAGGTCTCACCAAAGACCTGCATGATCTGCAGTATCCATGGGCCGGAAAAGGCTGGGTCTTTTAGAAAAAAACAGATCGTCATCCAAATATAATGCTATCCTATCGGATATTTTGATGGACCAGTCAAAACCACGCACCAAGGGGTCAGGCCTCACCCATGTGGCCAGCGGCTCCACTGCAAGCGTGAACAACAGGGGGGACAACGTCACCACTGTGTAGTGCCTCGATATAAAGGGAAGGGGTCAGAAACAACACCCGCCACACGAACGGACGATGACAAGTCAGTGTATAATAGATGAATATACAAACGGAATTGTGGACCTAAGTTGAGGGCTTGCAGGGGGGTAAACGGGTACTCCCAACTGATCAAATCAAAGGCTTTGTCGCTGTCCGCCAGTGGAACGGCCGCAGGTTTCCCCAGGCATGATTCCTTCACCAGAGCATTATGAACCCTTCGAATAGTATGATGGGAGGACCGTCTTGGGATGCAACCGGCTTTATCTGGGTGAACTAGATCGGATATATGTTGGAGAAGTCGGTCGGCCAATATCTTAGCCAACAGATTTACTTATATTTAGGAGTGAAATTGGCCGATACGAGGACGGTTCCTCAGGGGGATGGCCCAGCTTGTGGAAACCCCAATTTCAGCATGTCACCAGTTGGCCGGAAGAATAGCACTATCGGGCCTCCTGCAGTGCCCTCAGCAAATGTTTCCCCAACTGGGGCATGTGAGCTTTCAGGAACTCACACGAGAATCCACAAGCCCGCCAGTGCCCCTGCTAACTCCTCCACAGTAATCGGTTTATCAAACTGTTTAAGTCCAGTATCTGATACAGGTCGGGACTGCATTGTGTGTACAAAATCAGCAATTTGGTCACAAGTCAAGACTTCCCTCCGAGCGTGGAGGGTCTTATAATATACCACAGAGGCCTGTGCTACCTCACGTGGGCTGAACCATAGTTTACCCTCGGCATCTTGGAGCACTGGCACAAAAGTAGTTGACGCCGGGCCCGCGTCCCACCTCCCCCCAACCTAATTCTTTAGGACTTGTATCTGATACTCCAGTTCCACCAACTTTTCAGTTTTACGTCACCGTTCCCCTGCACAGAAATTAATACCTACCCCGCGCAGTGTGGGCTTTAAAGTCTCCCAGAAGACCACCCCGGAGGAAGCCGTGTCGACGTTAAAAGAGAGATATTCAGCAACCGACCGGTGGAGCAGGGACTTGTGCGATGGGTGAAGCAGGTGCCAAGGTGCAATACACCATTGTAACGGGGACCAATGTGGACCAGTATGTAATGTGAGGGCCACAGGAGAGTGTAATGACAATCCTCGTGGCACAATCGCAACCACCGAGACCCTATGAACCTATGGGCCGGGAAGAAAGCGGTAATCCAGCTTGGAGAAGGATCCGTGAATAGCTGAGAAAAAGGTGTAGCCCGACTCTCCTGGGTGAAAGGTCCGCAATGCATCCATCAACCCCAGAGAGGATTGTAGTAACTTAGTCCAAGCTGGTAAGATGTAATCCTAGTAAGTTTATTCAGGTAAGTAAACAGGTTGCATAAAGTCTCATCAGTAAGTATAAGTGCTGTAGGGCAGTCTGTAAGTCCTCAACATCAGCCCCACCAGGAGCAGCCTGCTAGCTGCTCAGCCCCACCCACCAACTGTCATCACTCATCCAGACACTCAAGCATTCCACTCATGGCCCACACACCAAAGATTCCACTCAGAACACTCACACAGGCTGAGCAGCTAGGGACAAGATAACATAGGAGAAAAACCATAACATCAGAATACTACATTACCTCTTCCCTATTTAACAGAAGAATAACGAAACCAATGCATTAAACTATAAACATAAAAGTACAGCAATGGTAAATAGTCCACAACCCAGGGAGGAGGGAAACACTGCATCACACAAGGGATAGAAACTAGAACAAGATGAGTCAAAAGCCCAGACCCAGGGATGACGGGAACACCTCATCGCGAGAGGGAAAGGAACAAGAAGGAAAGATGGATAAGAAATACCCATCCCCCTCCTCTGATAAGGACAGAATAAATGTACGTCAAAATGTATTCTCTCCATGTAAGGAGACAAGTCGTGTGGACTAAAGGGACTGAAACCCAATGTCCTGCCACCACCATTAACAAGGGACAACCTTTAAAAAAATATATATGCTCTCCGTGTGAGAAGGCACACTGTGAGAAGTTGGCCTGGTATATGCTGTCCACTAATTAAAGTGGGAACCTTGCACCAGTCCAAATGACCCTTATCGATGATTAGGTTAAAGACAACCTTTATTGAAAGCTATCCTAGTGGTAGCTATGGAGAGCAGCCTTCAGGCTAAGTCTCGAAGGAATGTAAAGCAGCTTGGTTTACCAGATTATAGCCTCCTGAATGACCAAATGAAAGGAGAACCACACAAGGAATATATAAAATATATGTATTTATTACTAAACACTCTCTACTAACCTCTTTATGAGATTAGACAACAAGGCACACAATATTAAAGCACTAGAACGACAGTAAATAGCACAATACACAGTGTGCCCCAGGGGGAGACCAAACCATATACTAAGAAAGTGGTATAACAACCACGACTTGACTAGACACAGTGCCTAGAGCACGTGGAATCGCTGGGACCCCAAGGAACCACCCAAGGTAGTGATACAGGGGCCCACGGAGGATGGGTACAGTGTGAGAACACAGCCGCGAGCTCCGTACAACTCTATGGGAAAGTCGCGGTTGGAATTTGAAAGATTAAGGACACTTAGGAGAGGACTTCAAGCAAACCCTTTGGAACATAGAAGGTTCTAAGGCCAGCACCCTTGAGAGTACTGAGGTACCCGTCTTAACTATCCTAGAGGAGCTGGGTACATAGGGGTCAAGTGGTGTCGCAAACGCTGGTTGATTTCAATGTTGTGATGCGAAGATGTACTGCTGCCGGGAAGATGAAAAGTGTCCGGTGTGATCCAAGCCTGAATCGGAGCTGAGAAGAACCTGAAAGCAGAGGGGACAGAATCTGGGTCCCTTCACAGTGACCAGGGGCACGATAGATGTCGGGGGTTTCAGGTGAGAAGAGGTGAAACTTGACTCTGAAGCCACGGGGACCAGGAGACGTAGATGATGACCAAAGTCCAGAGGTGAGCTGTTCCACGAAGGATGCCTTGGCAACTGCATCCCACGCGAGCAGAGCAAAGGTGCTTCGGTGAGGAGCAGCAAGGTCTTGGGGACTCTCCAAGCTATGGAGAGTCAGGGCATGTCTGGAGCAACCAGGAAAACCCACGGAAAGTCGAAGTTACCTTCACAGGGACCCACAGGTCGACGGACCAGGGATCGTGAAGGGACCTCGAGCTGAATCACAAAATACCAGCCCACGGAACACTCGTGGAGTGTAGGCTGGAAATCTTCAGTGGAAATGCTGCTCGGGATCAGGACTACAAGTAGCCCAAAGCACAGCCTCATGGATCGCCAAAAAGCATATGCTGCTGCAAATGTACGCGGTGCACAGGGGTTCGGTTTGCATGGTCCCCACGAGGGATACGGGCCTCAGAATTGCTGAGAACACAGATCAACCTCAGAGACCTCGGGAACCCACCTCCTGTGTTGCAGAAATCTCGGAGTCCTCAGGAGCTTCGGAGATGCAAACTGGTCAGATGCGTTTCAGGTGCCTGCCTTGCAGGGGAGTAACTCCTTTACTCCAAAGGAGATTCTTCAGTCATCCAGCGTTGTGCAGATCATCAAAGTACTTGGTTTCTGTAGCAGAGTTTAGTCCATGTAAAATCTAAAGTCCTGTAGTCAGGGGTTCCTACTTTATACCCAAGGAAGGGGTGGGACAAACTCTGGGGACCCACCTATGGAAGGGTCAGGACAGAGGAGTGGCTGCATCCATCTCCTTTGTCCAGTTTCGCGCCAGAGCAGGAACAAATGGCTCCTGCAACCGGTTTGAGCTGGACTATGCACAGGGACCACCATCTGTTGTCATATAGTTAGTGAGACCTGGGTCATGTATTTTTCTGAGATTTAGTCAGAGATCGATTCTAATCTTTCATTGTCATTGGATTTAGTCCCCGTAGAAACTCTAATAGTCTCCCTTCATTAAGTTGTCTTAGCTATTCAACAGAATGCAGGGGATGAATCTCCAGGCCCCGATGGAGTCCTCACTGATTCAATAAAATCTAATCTGGAAATATGGGCTCCTTTGTTAGCAAATGTTTTCAACAGCTTGAGACACTCCACAATACCAAGTTCACGGACAAGCTCCACTATTGTCCCAATCTTTAAAAAAGGAGATTGATCAAAACCTAATTCTCACCACCGTACTTCTTTGATCGACGTTCCAGCAAAGATATTTGGACGTATTTTTATAATAGGATTCAAGTTTCGGTGAAAGAGAATAACATTATGACCTCATGTCAGTATGGCTTTGGGCTGGTATTGGCAAGGTGGAGCAGTGCCTAAGTTTGAACCTGGTGATTAGTAAATACACAGTGGCTAAGCAGTCTCGAGTATATCTAGGATTTATGGATTTGCGCATGGCCTCTGACAGTGTTAGTCGACTTAAGTTATGGCAACTGCTTAGAGAGATGGGACTTGATGAGGTACTCATACATATGCTGGCCAGACTTCACACAAACACTGAAGCAAGAGTACGCTAAGGCCAAAGCGGTGAACTGTCAGACATTATTCAGATTAGGCGTGGAGTACGACAAGGTTGCGTATTGGCCCAATTATTATTTTTTTATATATCAATAATCTTATTATTCAGTTTATATCCAGCACTCCTGGTATATCAAAAATTAATGGTACCCCCCTTTCCAGAGTTGTTGTACACAGACAATGACGTTTTAATGGCTCGTACACCCAAGGCCCTGCGTACACTTGTACACACTTTTGTGAACGTTATAGCTAGACTTGATTTACTGACAATTTCCCCAATTTATAATGACATGTGGTCCAAAGCGATCCCATGTCCCCAAAATTGTAATTGGATCTGACACTCTATTGAGTATAAAATCTTTCTCTTATTTAGGTGTCACTTTCAGCTCGACAGGTTCTTAGCCACCACATATTACTCAAAGCAGAGCGAAAGTGGCAGGGTCAACTGGCTCGCTTCTTCGATCCTGCGCTCTTCTAGAGGGTGGTCACTGGCTCCGATGTTCCAAATTTATGCTCCACAATGTGCACCAATAGCCTCTTATGGGGCGGGTGTTTGGGGAATAACTGACTAAACAGCAAAACTGAAAATCATTTTGCAGGAGAATTTTGTTTGTTCCAGCATTTTCTTCACATTTTATTTGTCAGAATGAATTGGGTCTTAATTCTTTAAGTCATTTTATCCGGACTAGACCTCTGCTGTGACTTTCTATCTAGCGGACCGAGGAGGCATCATTACCAAGGTCTATAATCATGGATTGTCTTGCATGTGACACGGGCCATCGGTCTATAAACACGGGGGTAATTCGGTAGTTACCTATGAAAATTAGGAAGGAACTGGGAATGCTCTCTTTTATTCTGGTTTAGAGCTGACACATGAAAATATTTACTTTGCTTTCATATGGGGTACCAGCCTAATCTAGCTACAAGAGTCTGCCCATGTAATAACATTCAATGGTTCATTTTCTTTTGTAAAAAAATTTTGATAACCAATTTCATTGGCATTTTTAAACAACAGGGTAAACATAGCACCACTTTGATATTTATTAGACATTCTAAGACATTTGCAAGTGACTTCCCCTTCCTGTTCATCTGAAGCGTGAGCCCGCCCGTGCTGTGGAATTTCCGATCAGCATCCCCATCCATTTGCCCCATAACCACTCATGTTTAGGGCACTGTGTATCAGCCCATTATCTTTTCCAGCAACTTTCAGATGCAGAGACATGTTTAGCTGTAAATCGATTTCTATGTGCTGTTGTACACTTACTGGGCACTATGCATTTCATTTAATTCCTTGTTAACTGTAATCAATTAGGAACTGAAATGTTTTTAAATTTTAATATTGTTAATTAAGGATGTGTTTATTTCTATTCGTATTTTAATTTATTTTATTGATTTTATGTGTATGTGCATAATTTTATATTTGTATTTGATATTATATTATGGGGAAAGCGCTATGGCAGACCGAGAGCGCTTGACAAAAATGCTGTGCACTGGCCTGCAGGAGCAGGTTACTGGCAAGGAATGTTGCGAGTCTCACTAGTCCAGTCCCGGTCAGCAGAAGCCCTCCGAGGAATCACATTTTTTAATGCGGGAGGCGGGAGACTAGCCTTGAAATTGGTGATCTCATGCTTGAATAGGTAGGGTTTGCATATATGGGTCAAGCTCCCTTGGTACTATTTCTTGCACAGCTGTTTTCACCATTTGTGCATGAGTAAGTTGTCATTGTAGTAGTTTATCTTTTCACTACAATGGTGGTTACTAATACCCTTGATGGTACTGGTAATCAGACGCTTTCCTCTGACTTCACCTTTACATGTGCTTGTGATAATTTTTTTTTTTTTAAACAAACTTTATTAATTTTCCCCAATTACAGCACATAAAAATAATACGTCTGTATAGCAGTATCACGTATATATGCACATAAGAGCGATACAAATTGTTTTGTATTACATCATGTTTCAACCTTTCTCAGTGTTTACAATTGCATATTGTTTGGGAACTGGCTACTCTGCCTGTGTCCTATTGTACATTAACTAACTATCCTCCTTGCAGACGAACCCCTGTCAGAGACGGAATGGAAGAAAGTACATGAGGGGTCAAACGAATCAGCTCTAACACTAGATTCAAACTCACAAAATATAATGTTGTGCATCAAACTTATCTAACCCTGCGAGTGCTACACCAAATATATCCAGACTTACCGGACAGCTGTCCGAGATGCAGACATACGGACGCTCACTTTCTGCACATGATATAGGATTGTCCGGAGTTGACTCCCTACTGGGGGCAGATGATAGACTGCTAAAAACTGTCACGGGCTGGAAGATATCATGCACTGCTAAGGAGGTGATACTGGGACTTCTCCCTCAACCAAAAAACTCAGCAGGAAATTTCTCCAGTTAGGGCTAGTATTAGCCAAACGACTAATAGCAATCAGGTGAATGAGTTTAATCCCCCGTAAGGCCGAAAACTGGGTAAAAGATGTCTGTGAATGGGCTACTGCAGAGCTAATACGTATGAAGCGATTTAGAAAAGAGGACAAGCTGAAGGAAGACGCGAGGGCCTGGCACACTATGCTATCAGATATATCTCAAAAAGATGACCCCCCTCAGGCGTAAATGGATGGGCAGCGGGCCGAGCGCGGGACGAGGGTAGTAGCTACACACGGAGGTTCCCCAACACCCGAGAGAGGTGCAGAAATATAGCACACACAAACAACGGTACGCCTCTCAGAACCCGGAGTAGGCGTGTCCAACACGACCTAAGGGGGGAGGAAGGGAAGGGGTATGTTAAATGTTCAGTTTTTACACAATTACCACAATGTTAAAGACGTTTATGCTAGTATCAAGTCAACCAAGGCATGCTAGATGATAATGTTATTTTTCAATTTCATCAGGAGTATACTATGTACATTATTGTACTGACTTGTATTGCTGAATTTCTGATATAATCTTTGTGATTCTGGGAAAATGCTAATAAAGATTGTTACAACATAAAAAAATAAAAAAAATAACTATCCTTCTTGCAAATACATCAATAGTACTACCCTTCTGGATGAAAATAGAACCAGTCTACAACATTTTAAACTCCCCACCCTCATCCCCTGCTGACGGGCCTCTCGGTAATAAAGATAAGCCTAAATCTCAAAAATTAAGATCAGGGACTGGATTGTGAAGGCTAGCTATTACGTGCCAGTTTAGTTTTGTGAGCGCTGGAGCTAATAATTGTACTTATATTGGGAGTTAATATCGCTCCGGAGTTCGGCCACTAGGATGAGAGGGAATGGAAACCTTGGAGGTCCTGACTGTGGCGATCACCGTCTCTCACTATAAAGAGTGAGTGCTGCTACGTGAAGTAGGGTCTAATGATTGTGAGTACGTCTGGAGCTTTTAGAGACTCATGGATTGAATAGGTCAGCAGATTTAAAGGATTCTAACAGGAGGTCCCAGCTCATAGCGATAGGCTTCCAGTCTGTAAGTGCGGTTTTGAATAGCATTCCGGCTGAAGGCGGAATTGTACTACCAGGGCAAAGCAGTCTATACAGAGCACCCTGTGCTAGCATCCACTTTGTATAAGCAATTTCCTGTAGATTGCGGCTTGCTAACCACTATGAGAGCCACTGCAGTTGCGTTGATAGACAATATGCATACAAATCCGGGGCTCCCAATCCCCCCGGCATCTGATGGAAGTTGTAATTTCGCTAATCTGAGACGTTGGCGGCCTGTGCCCATAGTAAACTAGTCAACAGCGTGTTCAATGTTTTAAATATTGTTTTAGGGAACACCACTGGCAGGTTCGTAAAGAAATAGAGTAGACGCAGGAGCATTACCATTTTCGATATTGCCAATCTTCCCGCCACTGAGAGGAGCAGGGACGTCCAAAAAGTGACTTGGGCCCTTAGTGAGGTTATTGCCTTTTGCAGGTTCCCTTCAATAAGATTGGTTTGGTTCTATATATCTGTATCCCTAAATATTTGAAAGTAGTATGGGCCATTATTATATCAGGGTTTCCAAATGGAATAGTTGGTTCCTACGTGTTAATGCCGAAGGGAAAGGCATATGATGTTTTTCGTAATCTATTGCCAGCCCGCTTTTGCTTTCAAATTGTGTAAAGAGTTGCGGTACAGTGTCCAAATTATCCCGCAATCTCCTGGTATTAGTATAAAGTCATCAGCATAAAGTGAGAGTGCATTATGAGTGTCATTAAGTGTTATAGCCGATCCCATAGATGATGCATGTAATTTGTGGGATAAAGGTTCCATGGCAAGAACAAACAATATAGGTGATAGGGGACAGCCCTTTCTTGTACCTCTCTGTATTTGGTATGGTTCTGATATATGTGATCCTGTGCGTCCCCTCACTGTTGATAGGTGATATAATATTTGGATCCATCGAGTGAATTCTTGTGGAATTCCGAATTTCCGTAGAGCGGCAAGCATGTTGTCCCAACCCAATGTGTTGAATGCTTGGGTAATATCTAGTGCGATACAGCCTGCCTCTGGCATTTCCATGGCACAGGAGAACATTATATTGCACAGCCTGAGTATATTTAGAGATGTGCTACGCGCTGGGACAAATCCACATTGATCGATATGTACTAACTTCGTTAAAAGGGGTTGTGTACAGTTTGCTAATATTTTCTTCAAAATAATGTATTCAGTATTTAATAAGAAAAGAGGGCGATATGTGGACAACTCAGTATAGTCTCTTCCAGGCTTAGGCAGTGAAGTTATTAGTGCTTGTGCTGTAGAGGGGGGCAGAGTGCCTGTCGCAAATGCTTAGTTATATAGTTTCTTCAGGCGGGGGGCAAGTTGCTGCGTGTAGGTGGCATAAAATTCTGCTGGTAGGCTGCCCAGCCCTGGGGTTTTGTTATTAGGAAGGCCCTTGATTGCTGCTTTTATTTCAGCTAATGTAAGAGGGTTAGATAGCGTCTTTTTAGTCTCTTCAGTCACTTGCAGGAGTTCTATTGTTTCTAAGAAGGTGTTGATCTCTTGATGATCAATTTGTGGTGGGGCAGTGAAAAGTGTTTTGTAATGTTCATAAAAGTACTTATTGATACCTGTTTGTGTGGTGACTATGGTGTGCTGAGGAGTTATGATTTCTATTATTGGTGTGGGGGGGGGAATTTCGAAGGATACGTGCCAGTAATGTGCCAGATCCGTCTGCCTCTGCATACGTTTTTGTGTAAATAGGTAAAGTGATCTATTATGCGTAGTTGATCCAATAGTTCTGCATATTGAATGCGGGCCTTTTGGAGTTCCACTTTAGCCATGGAGTCCCGGGCCGCCCTGGTCTCCAGTGTGTGCAACTTATCCTAAAAACAACTGCAATTTTCGGTTAGTCTGTTGCCAGGCTCCTGTGGAGGTACTAATAGCTGTGCCCCTGAGTACTACCTTGAACGCCTCCCACTCCATCCCTATTGATGACGCTGTGCCAGCATTTTACGCTAAATAGTGTGTAATGGTGGATGCTAGTGTTTCCTGAAATACCCCATCTTCTAAGTGACGAGAATCTAGTCTCCATGTAGGGACTGGGACGCGCCCCATGCAAGTGTGATCTCTAACGCACTGTGGTCTGATATTGTTTTGCCTACATAGGCTGCCCGAGTAGACTGTGTGGTAAGTTATGAACTCCAGAATATATGATCGATCCGTGTGTGGAGATCATGTGTGGAGGAATAATTAGAGTATTCTCACATCCCCATATTATGACTACGCCATATTTCCCCCAGGGACCATCCCTGTGTCCAGTTCTGTAACAGTTTGATTGATGTGTTGACTGGGCACCAACCAGGGGGGATGGGACCGATCAATGCAGCGTCTAAGACCGTGTTAAAGTCGCCTCCTAGTATCCAATAAATGTCTGTCCAATCTGCCAGCGCGGCACTGGCTCGGGCATAAAAGGGTTCCTGATCCAGGTTAGGGGCATATAAACTCCCTACTACTATTGGGTTGCCATCTAATACTCCCCGAAGTAAGACGTATCTGCCCTCCTTATCTATACATTTCTCCTGCACCACAAATGGGTCCCCAGAGCAAATCCACACTGCCACCCCCTGAGCAAATGCAGAATAGGTTGTGCTATACAGCTGACCTCCATTTATTTTGTAGTTTTGTAGCTTCTGGCGCAGTTAGATGTGTTTCCTGTAGTAACACTATCTGCGCTTTGCGCCTTGTTAGCTGTGCATGAACTCTGTGTCTTTTGTGTTTTGTTCCCATTCCCCTTTTATTCCAAGTGATACAGTTATAATGTTGTACCATTTCCATTGGTGACATCATTGTAAATTAGTGTAAACCAGTCAGTTCGGAGGATATATAAGTTAAGGCCCGTCAGCATCCCTGTTAAACAACCCAATACTCAGTCCAACTGTGGAACTTTGTTCGACCAAACATTATAAACAATTCTTAGTAACTTTGCATTTCTGAAACTTGCAGTTGTATTTGGGGTCATGGTTGATATGTGTTGTTTGAGAGTTCCAAATGTTCCTGAATAGTCTCCCATAAAAGAGGTGCAAACCCCCGTCCCGGGACCCCACCACCCCCCCTTAATCAGTGTCCAAGTTCCTGGGGTAAGAAAAACGGACATCAGCTCTCTGGTGAGGGACTGATATAGTTCCTCTGTTACATACAGTTCTCGTGGGCTGTTTTCCCTCCTGCATTAATCTCGGGTTGTCACACTACGGCAGGATGCTCAGTGGGGCGGTGCATATGATTCTCATCCACGTCCGGCAAGGAAACCAGGAGTCATCTTCCTAACAGGCAGGTGTGTTACTTAATAGCCTCACCTCAGAGAGTGTGCTCCTGAAATACCCGACCAGTCCGTGCAGGTTACCTTTGATTGGATCTTCAGTTGAGGAGCTCGTTCATCGTCTGTGATCACATCGAAGAGAATAGTGGTGGGCTATTATCTCGTTCCAATTGTGCTGTGTCGCCAGTGGATGATTTATCATCTGTGATTACTCTCGTTTCTCTGAAAGTGGCAGCAGATATGATGGCCCGTCTCTGCCCTTCCAGCAACTGTTCTGGTGTTGGGGTTGAGTCTTCATCCTGTCTTCTGGTTTTGGGACTTTGCCGCTGTGATTGCTGTCTTCTGATTTGTGAGTCCTCCATCTGTCTGTGGGCTGAAGTTATAGGTAGGTCAGGGAAGGTGTGTTTGAGCCATTCCCATGCTTCCGTTGGGGTGTCAAAAAAGTTACTCTTCTGGTCATGCATGATTTTGAGTTTAGCCGGGCATAGAAGAGCATATTTCAAATTTATAGCCTAGTGATGCTGTTTGACTCCTTGATATTGTGCTCTCTGTCTGCACTTGTAGTGTTTAGTCAGCGAAAAAATGAGATACGTGTATTATCTTTCTTGATCTGGGCTTTTTCGCTTGCCACTTGTAGTATCTGGTTTTGGTCTCTGTAATTCAGCACTCTGGCAACTATAGGGCAAGTCAGCATACCCGGCACTCTCCTCCTAGTGGGACCCTGTTGGCTCTCTCAATGTAGAAGGTTTCGGTTATGCTTCCCGGTGGCATTAGTGACTTCAGCCATGATTCTATGTACAGCATCGCGTTTTGGCTTTCTGAGTTTTCTGGCAGGCCTATAATGTCCACATTATTGCAGCTTGACCGCCCTTCTGCATCTTCTGTACATTCTTGTAGGGTTGCGAGCTGGTGCTGCATACGTTCCAGTGCGTTTGAGTGTTCTTTTTACTTTGAGATTATTTCTTCTAATGCCATTCTATTGGCATTCACCTTTTCTGTACGGTTTTTATGGTCGTCTCTAATTATAGCAATGTCTGCTGTGGGCGAGCCCAGTTGTTGTTCCATTACTGTGCGAGATTGTCTTATTTCTTGCAAAATGAGGTTCAGTTTGTCTGGCTGTGCGCTGTCGGCAGTGGGAGGAAACACCTCAGTAGGCGTAGTGGCCGAGTCCGCACTGGTGTCTTCAGTGTCCCAGTTTCTACCTTTTGTGTGTCCCATTTTGGATATGTATCTGCGCCTGGTTATGGTGTGGGCTTGTGGCTATGTTTTGTCCCTGTAGGTGCGTACCGACCAGTGGTGTCTTCGTGTTTAAGTTGATCAGCTGTGCACCGCTGTTTGTGCTGAAGATCATTCTGAGGTCGACTCACTCCCTACCGCAGTTATTACACTATTGAGTGTCTCACTGGGCCTCTTCTTATTCAGGCTTTTGTGATGTCATAAGGAAGGTATAAGGGTACTCCTCTTGGTTCTCAACTCTGCACGTAGGGTCAGTGTTTTTTAAAACAGGTTGGTAAGAGCAGTGGCCACTCCCCCCCGAGATGCCAGCTGCACCACCGCGATGAGTGGGGGCTCCGGGTCAGTATCGGTCTCCCTCCTCCAACAGAATCCGACATGTTGTTAGGGCTACGCACTCTCCAGCTTTGTTGTAGGGCTGCACATGACCCCGGCATCGATGCCAGCCTGCTACAGGTAAAAGAGCCAAGAGTGGGGCCACCTCAATGCGGTATATAGACAAACAGGAGCGGGAGATGGCAAGGCCGTGTGTGACGTAGTTCCCTGCGGTCTGGGTTATCCTCGGGGGGCCTTGTCCTTAGTGGTCCCTCATCCCTCTAAGGGTCTCCTCTCTCATCGATCTGCTTGCCTTTGGGTGCCTCTGTGGTGCGTGGCCTTCTCTCTAGCGGCAGCCGTCTGCGATTGCCCCAGTATCCTGTTCCCTCGCTAGCAGTGAAAGCCCTTCTGGTGTTATCCCAGAGGATCGGAGAGCGCAGGCCGCGTCAGGCCAGTCCGGCCTCTCACCTCCAGTCATGACTGCCTCAGGCCTGCCGCTCAGTCGCGCATCCTCGACGTAGGCCCCATAAACCACAGTGTTGCGTAGTCAGCCCAGCCCTCAACGGTCTCCGATCCAGGGCGCCATCGGCAACCTCCCGCCCTTGGCTCACTGCCGTCTTCTTTCTTTGGCGTCCGGTCGGCGCGAAGGGCACTTCTTGTTTCTGGGGTTGCCAGGGGACAGCAATTCACTTATTTGGTCCCCTTGCCGATGTTCGATCTGCATTTCCTCCTCGTCAGCAAGGATCGGGAGCAGCCATTTTGATGCTGCTGTCGGGCACGTCTGCCACCGCGGAAGCAGACGCAGGGTGGGTAGACACCCACCCTGCGTCTGCTTCCGCGGGAGGTAGCTTGAATCTTCAAGGTCTAGCAGCAATCCTCGTTGGGTCATGGCTGCCGATGCAGCACTTTATCAGTCAGTATGGCTGAAGCTCTGCTACTATGCGACCTCATTGTTCAATGGTTAGCCACCTCCTGCACCCCCCCCCCCCCCCGGTGCTCGTGATCATCACCCACCTCTGTACAGCTAGTGGCCCTTCATTACTAGGTGCGAGTTGACGACTCCTGTTCAGTCGTGGAAAGTCATTTTCACAGCTCCACATATCCCTGTCAATCCCTTCTCAAAGGAAATCCTTCCATCAGCCTAGGTATTAATTTCTACACATCTCTGATAAGCCCAAGGTGCCTAACATTTAATATTTTACAGCCAATCCCTCCATGAGTCTTTCAATAGCTTAAAATAAAATTCGGTTTCACGGTCCGTTACTGAAACCAGCAGCATCGGCATCAACCACAAAGGGCTTAATAATGTACACGCATAATTTCAATGTCATGGAGTATGTCCACATTCCATACTACTAGAGAGGATGGGAACATGAGATGAGGGGGCATTTGCCGTTTAGAGTGTTCTGGGAGTCAAATGAGTCAGAGGAGGAGGGGCCCAAGTAACAGCCTGTTCCCTAAGTGACTGGCTCACTTCCAGAACATTTGTTTTGCACCTGTATGTATGTTTGTATGTGTATGGTAGCCTGAACCGAGCCAAAAGGAAGCGGAGCACTGTATCTGGTTAAAGACAACTTAATGTCAATGAGTAAAAGAAGAGGAAAGTAGGTTGTGGGCAGTTAATGCATTGTTGTAAGAAACTGGATTATTATTTGGTGTGGATGACTACCAACCTCAAGAAACAATGACAACCCTTGTCAGGGTGAACCCTCAAATGTCACAAAAATGAACCGCAACTCAACCCTCAGTTATATGGCACAGAGCTGACAGAATTAACATAGGGCAATATGTAAAGTATTTAGCTATACCAAAACAGTAATCAAGTCAAAATACAAAACTATTTTAATTTTTTAGAAAAATACAGTAAAATGTAATAAATACAATGACACCAAAATGACAAAAATCGCAGAAGAAGATCTGGAGGTATGAATTTCTAAAGTTTTTAGACAGAAACAGTGCCAAAAAGTAAACACAGCACCAATGCTAATCAATGGTCACAGTAGCCTGGGACCTAGGTGCAGTTTAAGGTAGACCACAATGGAGCATGGGTCAGATACATCAACCATGCTCTTCCTGGTAAAGACTTTACTTTCTGACTTAGTCCTTTATGTCTCAATCTACCACAGGAGTACTTTTCTAAAGCTCTCCTCCCTGAGGACATCAGGAAATGCACTTAGAGCAGGCAGAGGCTAAAACCAGGGCCCAGACCAGGTCCAGTTGCTATTTATCAGTTGGGTACTTCCAGGAAGAAAATGTCTTGCAACCTTGTCTCAGTAGCCGGAGGTCAGCCCAATATCCCATGGAGTCCACTTCTTCATCCTGGATACAAGAGGGAGCAGGCCCTGTCCTTCAGAGATCCTCCTAGGTCACAAAAAGCTGGTCTATTCCTGGTCTGATCTTCTGCACGTCCAGAGAATGTTCTAATGTGGGTGCCTGGAGGTGCCACATTTATGCCTATCTCTAGCTAGCTTAGCTTATTGCAAACAGGTCCAAAATACAATGCATCAGGATTTTAAAGGTCGTAAACATTTTTGAACCATACTAAACTTTGGTTTTGCGTGCTGGGAGTGTCTGTGGGGAGTGTACTATGGTAATGACAGTGCCCTCCCACATATAACTGTAAAATCCAATTTTTAGCAGGTATTGTACCCCCAACAAATCCAGAAACCGAACTCTGGTGGGATAAATCCAGGGTCATTCAGTAACCAGACAGTGGATACACAAGAACTGCCTTGACATCCTGTTCTCTTCCTTTCAAGTGTGTCCCAGGCGTTATATTTAAGCCCAGTGTCAGAAGTCTAGTAGGACAAAAGCAGGGTCCTTCAGGAACAAGTTGGGGATCCACAGTAATTGTCTTGGCATCAAATGTTCTCCCTTTCTAGTGCACTCTGTGTGTAACGCGTGATGTACTGACCTGTCATGAAACACACAAAATGTGATAGGAGGAATGCTTGCAATAACTCTAACCACTGGCAATCGCTTGGGGTAGCATTTCAACCCATCGTTCTTTTGACTACCACGCCTTATGCAAATCAGTGTTGACCCTGGTCTAATATGAACAGTCCAGTACAAACTGCCAGTCCAGTTCCTTCCTAAACCAGAACAAAGGCAACTCAAGTCAGTTTTTGCCCTGGTTGGGGCTCATCAGTCAGGTGTAGATTGGTTCTAGTGGCACAGTAAGCATGGCATCCATAGACATACCCTTGCCTCCCAACTAGGACAGTACTTCAAACATACAAAAGGATACGGGAGGAATGCTTACAATCAGTCAAACCACTTGCAATCCCTGGGGACAGCATTCCAACCCATTGCTCTTTTGGCCACTATGCCACCTCAGTTTGGACCCAGCCATATTCAAATCAGTCCTGATCCTGCTCCTAAAGGAACAGTCCAGTCCGAACTATAGGCAAGGATGTCCCAGAACCAGAACACAGACAACTCAAGACCGATTTAGCCCTGAATGTGGCTGGCCAGCATAGTTTTTAGATCGTGTCTGAGACAGCGGCAAGACATTTTCTTCAATTACAGTGGGCTTAGAGCCCGCTCATTGCTTGCTGTAGTACTTCATAAGAGTGCACATGTGTGCAGGCCGCTCCCCCTCCTCCTGCTTCACGTTGTTGCTCCGTAGTTATTGCTTTCCCCATTGGTGATGCCCCATTGCTACTTGCTCTGTTGCTGTTGCCTTGTCATTTCTCACCCTGTTGTTGTTGCCCCATTGTTTTTGCTAGGCCCGTTGTTTCTAGCCCGTCTCTTTGTTGCCCAGTTGTTGCTTGCCCCATTGTTGTTTGCTCAGTCCTCCCTTCCTGCCTTCTTGCTTGAACTGTAACCCCCGGGCCCGCCTTCTTGCTTGTCCCCCCAGCTCATCCCCTTCAGTTTATTTTCTTGCCACGTTCTCCTCCCCCCTCTTTGTTGCTTACCATGTCCTCTCCTGCTAGGGAAAACAAGCATTGGTTAAGCCCATAGATCTTGCTATGAGAGAGTTACAGGATTTCTGTGGTTTCTTTTAGCCATGGAGTACAGAGGCGCAGTTGCTGTGCAGCATGGCTGAAATTATAAAAATAAATCGCTATGATGCAGTCAAAGCTCTCTGCAGCATAGCTCTTTTTTTTTACTTTCAACCATACTGCACCTGAGCCACGCTGCTGTACAACATGACAGAAAAGATATTGACAAAACCAAATAGCTCTACTGTTTTTTTTTTTAAACCATGTTGTACAGTACTGTGGCTTCTGTGCAGAAAGGCTGAAAAAAACGCCATGACGTGGTTAACACTGGCCGTGTCATAGTTCATTTCTTTTTTTTTTTTTACTTTCAGCCAAGCTGCACAGCAACCGCTGTACAACATAGCTAAAAAACAAACATTCCCAAACTCAATAGATCTCACGGGGGTAAGTCATATTGGCTTTGCCAATTCTTATTTGGCAGCGTCTTCCTTTAGGGTGAGTTTGGTGTTAGGGGTGGATCCAAGTGACTTTCAAATGTGGTGAGAGTTTGGGTTCGAAGCCATAAAGGTTTGTGGTTGAGTCTCAGGCAACTCTGACTCCAGGACCTAACATATCCACACAAATTACCTTTTTTGTGCAGTCAGAGGTGAGATTCCCAATTACAAACATTTGTTTACTTGACCCAGACATGGAATTAGAAAGAGACTGTGGAATCTGCCACCTCTCTCTAATGCCCACTGTTACTGTTTTCTGGTGCCCTTCCCCTTCTTCAACTGAATCTTTTACATACATTGTCTTCTTGTCCCTGTCGCCTCTCTTTTGTTTAATCTTCTCTGTCATTGAGACCCTTGTGTAAACTGCAGTTAACCATTTACCACAAGGATGCACTGGATTGAGACTTTTTCACTGGTATATGGCATCTGCACATCTACATATCAGCTGCCCCACAGTTGCTAAGGAGATCTAACTAGGAGCACCTGAGTGAGATATTAGTCATACCATCTGGAACCCAAACAGACAAAAAAGCAGCTAACAAGAATAGACATCAGTTGTAACTGAAATTTCCTGCTGGGTCTCTGAAGAGTGCCGTGCGCATGCCGAGAAAGGAGTATAAAAGGGGGTGGTGATGGACGGAGCATCAGAACCAATCAAACACTCACACCCAGTCAACAGATCTGGGTTTGATCCATCACCGTTCTTTAGCCCACTCTGCCACCCCAGTTCAGACATGGCCATATGCAAATCAGTCTGACCCTGTGCCTCATGGGAACAGTCCAGCCCGAACTGCCAAGGAGTATAGGCGCACCGGTCTGGTTGCGGCAGAGGACACCCTTGAGACACAAGGTTCAGGGAGCCTCGGTAGGATCAATGGATTTGTCACACTCAGCCCTGGGACCAGCTGACAAAATACAGTGCCTGATATCAGAGCCCCTTGGGATAAATACACCTCACCACCACACAGGTCACTGCCCTTACTCATAATCACCACGGAAGAGACACACAGGATACATCACTCTTGCCAGTCACTGTGCTTCTCAACCCGTTTCTCTTCACAGGTATCTGTTTTTATCTCCGGGTCTCCATTCAGTTTGTACTAAGTCCATCACTTATTTTCTCTGATATCTTAAATCTCTCTGAACTGACCTAAATTACACGACAGGTCTCATACTCACTCATAGGCTAACTTCGCTTCTCCCTTAAGTGGATACTAAAGCTGGGACTGAGCCCATCTCCAGAGGCCCTGCTTGGCTCAGTCACCTTCCCAAGCTTCCCAAAGGCTGCACTTAGTTCATTGAAATGCCCCAGTCCGACCACGAGAGGCCCTTCTTAGCTACGTCCTAGCCCCATTCTCTGATAGCTCTACTTGCTTCATTCGAGACCTGTCCACCTCCTGTGGTCCTTCTTGGCCCGACAGCGTTTTAATCTCCATCCAAAGACCCCCTTGCCTGAGCCGCTCTAGCTCAACTTGTTGTCCAGTTAACTCTGAACAGGAAGTGCTCAGCTCGATTTGCAGCCATCCACCTCTAGTTCACCTCCACAGATTCTACTTTGGCACATCATACCTTTAGCCCGCACCCACTAATGAAGTAACAATTACTGCACACTCCTGCAAATGGCCTTGTTTAGTTGAGTTTCATCCTAACCGGCCCCCAGTGGCCCTGCTTGCCCTCTATCGAGAATTGCTTTTTTAAAAGTACACCAGATTACAGGTCTGATTTTAAAAGTGCTCTGGACAAACTAGGTATTGCCTACTAGCTGGTTTTCACACCACCATCCGGCCTCACTACCTCCTCAAGAAAACTGCCACCTTCAAATGAGTCAGGCTTTTCTCACAATAAAGACACAATTTGGACACGTACTAGCTAACAGGAACACGCATTGGCAAACCAATAGGCCTTGCCTATACAAGAGCATCTGAAAGAAACACGTTAGTTAGATTCCTTACCTTAGAATATCCCCAGGCGTCAGGCTGGATCCGGAAAGATTTTTCGTCAGCAGTACCCTTGCGCGTCGCTAGGCGTTGTCTGCGGCTCCGCGTCCGTCGTCGGCGTCCTGATCGCTGGGATGGCGTCGTCGGGAGTACGTAGACGCCGCCCTCGCGCGCTGACGTCAGTTCTTCTTCTTTTTTCCGCACCAGTAAGCGCAGATCCAGGATGAGCATACCCTTTAGTCACTTTTTGACTAAACTTTTTGGACTTTTTTGGTCTCTTCTTTCGAGTCGACCTCAACTCCTGGTGCCATTAGGGATGCCCGGTTTCAAGCCGTGCGACGCCTGTAACCCACTGATGTCGGTTACGGATCACCACCATCGGTGTCTCTACTGCCTTGGGGGCCGACCATGATGTCCAGGGGGCCGACCATGATGTCCAGTCGTGCCCCGACTGCCGGGCCTTGACCTCGAAGGCTAGGCGGGAGCGGTCCCGCAAGCTCCTCGTGCTTCGGCAGTCGGCTCCGCGCCACTCGAGGTCCCGGTCAAGGAGGAGGTCGAGGGACCGGTCGCGGAGCCAAAGTCATCACCGCTTGTCGGGTTCTAAGTCCTCGCATTCAGGTAAGTCGAGGCACAGTAAGAAGGAGTCGAAGAAGCGACATCGCTCTTCTGACTCCCCTCGCCAGTCGCGCGTCTCGGCTGAGGGTTCGGGTGGCACCACCCGCGCAGCTCTGTCGGAGCCGCGGGAGTCGCATCTAGCCCCATACTCTCCGGTCCCTGGACCTGATGCGACTTTGGGCGAGATTCGGGACTTCCTTGTGGCCATGAGGAGTCTTGTTCTGCAGTCGAGGCCTGCCGGCACGCCTTCGGGCCCCGCAGGCCCGACTGGGAGGCCTAGCGAGCCGACGGCCCCGGTGCCGTCGTCGACTTCAGTCCCAACGCCACAGGCCCCCGTGGGATCCAGGCCTGGATCCCGGTCGATGCCGGTTGACCTTACGACCCCTCCGCCAGCGCCGACCCCTATGGTGCCGCCGCCGGACGACGTCATCCTCCGTTTAGCCCCGGTCCGGGTCCGGCGTCGGAGCAGTGCCAGTTTAGTCAGGACTGGGCAGACGATCTGGGGTAGGCCAGTGGTCTCGACACTTCGCCTGACACTGGCTTCATCTCTCCTCCCTCCATGGCTACGGAGGAGGGGGCAACCTATTCTGTGGTGCTGCGAAGGGCTGCCGAAGCCCTTCACCTGGATCTCCCTGCAGCGGCCGTGAGGACTAACCTCCCCACTGAGGTGCTTCAACCGCCAGTAAGCTCTTCAGAGCCTCTACTGCAGTTCAATGAGGCACTCACTGACGTTCTGATGGGCACCTGGTCGAAGCCCTCCACAGTCACTCCTGTGGACCGGAAGGTGGCCCGACGCCACCGCCCTGCTCTGGGTGACCCCAGCTTTCTGTCAGATCACCCCACCCCTGAGAGTTTGGTTATCCAGGCCTCTACGTCCCAGACCGCCTTGCCGTCTGCTCCTCCGGATTGGGAATCCAAAAGGTTGGAACAGTTTGGGAAGAAACTGTTTTCCTCTCTCAGTTTGGCTTGCGGTCCATTAATACCGCGTGCCTTTTGGACCGTTACACCCACTCCTTGTGGGATACGGTGGCGGACGTGCTGCCCCAGTGTCCGGAGGAGGCCCGGACACGGCTCGCCCAGGCTCTTGCTGAAGGGCGGGATGCAGAACGGTACTCCATTCGATGTGGGCTTGACACCACGGACTCACTAGGTAGGGCAATTGCGACGACGGTGGCGATTCGTCGCCACGCCTGGCTGAGATCCACGAATTTCTCTGGGGATGTCCAGAGCACACTCATGGACATGCCCTTCGATGGCCGTCACCTTTTTGGCGACAAAGTGGATAGTGCACTGGAGCTCCTTAAGGGCTCCAGGGCTACGGCCAAGTCCTTGGGCCTCTCGGCCCGTGCCCGCGCCCGCAAACTTCCGCTTTTAGCCCCTTTCGTGGCCAAGGAAGGGCTGCCCCCGCACGTCCGTCTAGCCACAGGCCGCAGAACCAGCCTCAGCACGGTCGCAGACGTGGATTCCGCCGTGGCGGAGCAGGGGTACAGAGAGCCGGTCAGCCCACATCTGCTCCCGCAGCATCTGCCTCAAAGCCTTCCTATTCCGACCTTTCAGGCCCATTCCACGCCAGTGGGAGGCAGAGTTCGCCATCACCTGCTCCACTGGTGTACCATCACGTCGGACAGGTGGGTGCTGCAAATCGTCCGAAGGGGCAACTCCCTCCCCTTCGAGGCGACCTTTCCAGCCATGCCACCGCATGTCGGGGGATCACTTGCAACTTCTGCAGGAGGAAGTTACGGCCCTCTTGGCCAAGGGGGCCATCGAGCGCGTTCCTGGCCCAGAAGTAGGTCGGGGTTGTCACTCCCACTACTTTCTGGTTCCCAAGAAGGGCAAAGGGGGCCTACGCCCTATCTTGGCCCTCAAGAGCGTCAACGCCTTCCTCCGGAAGGAGAAGTTCAAGATGCTCACCTTAGCTCAGGTTCTGGCTGCCCTAGACCCTGGAGACTGGATGGTAGCATTGGACTCGCAGGGCGCGTATTTCCACATCCCCGTCCTGCCGGACCACCGGCATTACCTGCGGTTCACGGTAGGCCACGAGCACTTTCAGTTTACCGTGCTCCCCTTCGGCCTCACCAGTGCCCCTCGGGTGTTCACGAAAGTGATGGCGGTGGTCGCAGCTCATCTGCTCAGATTAGGGGTTCCAGTCTTCCCCTATCTCGGCGACTGGTTGTTGAAGGCGGGCTCGCCCCAGGCAGTCGTCTCCCACCCCCAGACTACGGCTGACCTCCTGCATTTGCTGGGGTTCACCATCAACGTGCCGAAGTCGCATCTGAATCCCTCCCAGAAGCTTCTTTTCATTGGAGCGGTTCAGGACTCGACGCTGTTTCGGGTCTATCCTCTAGAACAGCGGGTTCAGGATATTCAGGCTCTGATTCCGATCTTTCAGCCTTTATCCCGAGTTTCGGTCAGGATGGTCCTGCGGCTGCTGGGTCTGATGGCCTCCTGCATCCTGCTGGTAAATCACGCCAGGTGGCAGATGCGGGCTCTGCAGTGGGACCTGAAGTTCCAGTGGGCTCAACATCGGGGCAACCTGTCCGACCACGTCCGGATCTCGGAGAGCACTGCAAGACCGTTGCAGTGGTAGCTCACGGACTGTGATTGGGTCAGTGGCAGATCCCTACCCCAACCGGAGCACGTGGTGGTGACGGATGCGTCCCTCCTGGGATGGGGGGCCACATGGGAGAGGCGGAGATCAGAGGCCTCTGGTCTCTGGCGGAGTCCTGGCTCCATATCAACCTACTAGAGCTGCGGGCGATCCAGCTTGCACTGAAGGCATTCCTTCCCTCTGTACGGGGAAGTGTAGTGCAGGTGTTCACGGACAACACCACCGCCTTGTGGTATTGCAACAAACAGGGCAGGGTGGGGTCGTGGACCCTTTGTCAGGAGGCTCTGCGCCTCTGGCCATGGCTGGAACATCAGGGCATCACCCTGGTGGTTCAACACCTGGCGGGCTCTCTGAACGCCAGGGCGGATGAACTCAGCCGGTGCATGATGCATCACGAATGGCGTCTGAACCTGGACGTGGCGCAAGGCCTCTTTCAGCGATGGGGAGACCCTTGGTTAGATCTATTCGCCACCGACGAGAACGCGCAATGTCCTCAGTTCTGCGCGTTGGAGTTTCCAAGGCGGCACTCGCTCGGAGACGCTTTTCGTCGCGAGTGGAGTTGCGGTCTGTTGCACGCCTTTCCGCCTATACCACTTCTGCCGAGAGTGCTGAAGAAGATCAGGCGCGACCGGGCCCAAGTCATCCTTGTGGCTCCGGATTGGGCACGAAGATACTGGTATCCCGAGCTACTCAGTCTGTCAATCGATCCCCTGATTCACTGCCTCTTCAGGAAAACCTTCTGTCACAGCAGCAGGGGACAGTCCTCCACCCGAACCTGCCCAGCCTCCACCTCCATGCGTGGAGATTGAGCGGCGACAGTTGATGCCATTTGACTTGCCTCCTGAAGTCTGTGATGTTATTCTGGCAGCCAGGCGTCCCTCCACTAAAACGGTATACGCCTGCAGGTGGAACAAATTTGTGGCATGGTGCACAGCAAAGGCTGTGGATCCCCTTTCCGCCCCTCTTTCTGAAGTTCTCCTCTTTCTTCTTTCGCTGGCCCAGCAGGGCTCTGCTCTGGGCAGCCTCAAGGGATATCTTTCAGCTGTTTCTGCCTTCTTACGGCTTCCTGATCAGCCTTCTCTTTTCAAGTCCCCTGTTGTTGCTAGATTCTTTAAAGGCATTACTCACATGTTTCCTCCTGTCCCTTTCGTAATGCCTCAGTGGGACTTGAACCTGGTGTTAACCTATCTGATGTGCGCCCCTTTTGAGCCACTTCATAATTGTCCTCTTCGTCTTCTGACTCTTAAGACTGCTTTCCTGGTTGCCATCACCTCTGCCAGAAGAGTGAGTGAGTTCCAGGCCCTTTCTTCTAAACCTCCTTTCCTCTCTGTCCATCCGGACAAGGTTGTTCTCAGGACTCGTCCTTCCTTTCTCTCTAAGGTGGTTACTGCCTTTCACATCGGCCAGTCTGTTACATTGCCCACCTTCTTTCCGCCTCCGCATCCCTCGAAAGAGGAAGAGAGGCTCCACAGTGTGGACCCAAAACGTGCGCTCTCCTTCTATCTGGACCGCAAGAAACAGTTCCGGGTGGACGACCAACTCTTCGTTGGCTACATGGGCACTAAGAAGGGGCGGACGGTGCACAAGCGAACCATCTCTCAATGGGTCGTTTTGTGCATTAAGGTCTGTTATTCCTTGGCTAAGAAGGAACATCCTGTGGGGCTGAGGGCCCATTCCACTCGGGCCACAGCGGCTACTACTGTCCTGGTACGGGGAGTCCCTCTGCAGGACATTTGTCAGGCAGCAACGTGGGCCTCGCTGCACACGTTTGCCAAGCATTAATGCCTGGACAGCCAAGTCCGGAGAGACAGCTTCTTTGGCCGTTCTGTTCTCCAGGACTTCCTGGTGTGATCTTGGTTCGCAGACCCACCACCGGGGTTGGTATTGCTGGGGTATCTATTCTAAGGTAAGGAATCTAACTAACGTGTTTCTTTCAGATGAACAAGTTACTTACCTTCGGTAACGATAGATCTGTAAGAAACATTAGTTAGTTAGATTACTTACCGCCCCACCCATCCTCCCCGTTCTGCGAACTGATATCTAGGGTTAAGGTCATCCCTTTCAGGGCCCTAGATTCATGGCACCAGTGCCTGTTTCTTGCATGGCTCTGCGTTCCTGGCGCGGAAAGCTATGTACAAGAACTGATGTCAGCGCGCGAGGGCGGCATCTAAGTACTCCGATGACGTAATCCCGGCGATCACGACGCCGACGACGGATGCGGAGCTGCAGACGACGCCTAGCGACGCGCAAGGATATTGCTGACGAAAAATCTTTCCGGTTCCAGCCTGACGCCTGGGGATATTCTAAGGTAAGGAATCTAACTAACTAATGTTTCTTACAGATATATTGTTACCGAAGGTAAGTAACTAGTTCTTTTTGCTTTGCTAATGTGTTTTAGCCATGTTGTACACCAGCGTGGCTGCTGTCCAGCATGGATAAAACTTAATGGCTTAGAGGAGAGTGGTGTGGAATGTCGTAGAGTGGAGTAGAGATGAGTGGCATATAGTGTCGCGCAGTGGTAAAGAGTGACAGAGTGGAGTGATGTAAAGTGGTGTAGTGTGTTGTGGATAGAGTGGAGTGGAGTGGAGTGGCGTGGCGTGGACTGGCGTAGAGTGGCAGGAATTGCTGCAGTGTCATGGAGGGACTAGAGTGGAGTGAAGTAGAGTGGAATTGCGTAGAGTGGAGTAGAGTGTCGTACAGTTGAGTGGCATAGAATGGAGTAGAGTGGAATAGTGTCCTATAGTGGAGTGGCATAGAGTGTCCTATAGTGAAGTGTCGTAGATTAGAGTACAGTGTTGCAGAGTAGAGTGAGGTGGTACAGAGTGGAGTAAAGTGGCATGGAGTGGCATAGATGGAGTTGTATACAGTGGAGTAAAGTGTTCTAGAGTGTAGAAGATTAGCATAGAGTGAAGTGGCATAGAGTGTCATGGTGTGGCGAAGAGTGTCATGGACTGGAGTGTCATAGAGTGCAGAAGCTTAGTGTTGCATGGAGTGTTGTGGAAGGAGTAGAAGTTAATAGAGTGGAGTGGAGTAGAGTGGCGGGCGTAGAGTGGCATAGAGTGGAGTATAGTGTTGTGGAGTGGCTTAGAGTTCCATAGCGTGGAGTGGAGTAGAGTGTCGTAAAGTAGAGCAGACTAGAGTGCCATGGAGTAGCGTATAGGGAGTTGAACGGTGTAGAGTGTTGGAGAGTAGAGTGGCATAGAGCGGAGTAGATTGTCAGAGGGGAGTGGCATAAAGTGGAGTAGAGTGTCATAGAGTGGAGTGGCATAGAGTGCGGTGGAGTGTCGTAGAGTGGAATAGAGAGGAGTGGTTTAGAGGGTTGTGGAGTGGCGTAGAGTAGGGTGGCATAGTGGATTAGTGTGTCGTAGAGTGGAGTACAGTGGCATGGAGTTGCATAGAGGGAGTTGCACAGAGTGGAGTAGAGTGCTGCAGAGTAGCATAGAGTTGAGTAGAAAGTTTTAGAGTGTGGTGGCATAGAATGGAGTGGCTGGCATATAGTGTCGTAGGGTGGAGTATAGGGTCGTAGTCAGGAGTGGAGTGCCATAGATTGGAGTAACATTATCAAAAATGGCGTGACCCAGTGGTCCTGGACCTGGGTTAATTATGGTACAAAAAACAATGGTCCTGGACCGAATTGAATATGGTCTTTTGTACCATAGATTGAAGTAAAGCAGAGTGAAGTAGCGTAGAGCGGAATAAAGTGCCATAGAGTGGAGTGGTATGGAGTGGAGTGTTGTAGAGTGTTGTATTGTAGAGTAGAGAAGGATGCCGTAGAGTGGCATTTATTGTAGTGGCATAGAGTGCAGTGGCATGAAGTGATGTGTCGTAGAGTAGACAGGAGTGCTGCGTCATCGAATAAAGTGGAGTGGCGTGTTGTAGAGTAGCGTACCGTAGAGTATCTCAGAATGAAGGTGCATAGTGTGGAGTGGCATGTCGTAGAGTGAGGTGGTGTGTGTAGAGTGGAGTGACGTGGCGTAAAGTGGAGTGACATGGCGTGGCCTAGAGTGGAGTGGAGTTGAGTGAAGTGACGTGCCATAAAGTGGAGTGGTGTGTCATAGTGGAGTGGTGAGTCATAGAGTGACAAAGTGTAGGGGCATAGAGTGAAGCAGAATGTTGTAGAGTGGAGTTGTGTAGAGTAAAGTGGAATAATGCGAAGTATTAATGGTGTGGTAGCGTACTGCCATTCTTTAGTGTTACTTTTTATTAAATGTATTTATCAATCCAAACACCTCCATTAAAAAAACACATGTGGCATTTTGTAGGTCTGTGTTTGGGGGGGGGGTGCACAAGCCTAGATAAATATGCGACTGCGGCATCATATTTCCCTTTTTTTTTTACTTTGTATTTTTTAGCCATGCTTTACGACATCGGGGATGCAGTACAGCCAGGCTAAAAACTATTAGCAAGGCCAATAGGTCCCAAAGGCAAGACCTATTGGCTTTGCCAATGCGTTCTGTATAACTAACTTCATACCGATTCATATGAATGTAGATACTGTCCCTTCGGTGTACTTTCTGTTCTGCATATTGAAGCCCCAGCGTGTCTCACAATCCAATTCTAGGGGCACTTCTTTCCACCGTATACGTTATTTCTAATAAGAGACCTATATTTCCATAGGGTTTTGCCTCACAATCACCGACGTCATGCACGACAAGGGTTGAGAGTCGTGACTGAAGGCTGCGTTACCCGAGCTCCACTTGTCTAACACGCGTGCACATTGCTGACACAGTCACTAGGGCAAAGAGCTCAAAAGGGCCACTATATACTACGGCCTGTGTAGAGGGCCATGGCAGTAAATGAGGAGGGAGGGAGTGGAGTGAAGGGGGAGGGGACTGTATTGTTTGGTGAATAATGGACCCAGTCGTACCACCCCATAACAGTTGAGGAGAAACAAAGGGCGGCTCTGGCTAGGGAGCAGAAGTCTGGCAACGGCAACCCATGCACAGGACGCGGCTGGGTGATCGTTTGGAGAGCTTCAGAGCGTCTCCGCTTCGTTCGTATTCATCTGTCAGATCGTTAATCCTTCTTCTTGGGGGAGGGGCGCTCGTGGAGAGAGAGCACGCCGAACCGTTAAAATGAAGAGGGAGAGAGGGGTAGCAGTGCGAGGGCAGGATGTGGACCTCGTCTATGGAAGGAAGAATCTTCAGTGGCACATGGCTGGGGGCCGTAAGAGGATGTATGTGTCTCAAAGTACCTGGAGTTGGCCCTTTGGCCCGGGGGGGGGGGGGGGGGGGGGGAGGTGGCGCAGTGAAGATCGGAGCAGTGCTGTATGACGTGGTTCGTGAAGAGGGCCATGACGCAGTGCTTTCTCAAGCTTTGGGGGTCCCAGCACTAAACGTTTGGCCCGGCCTCCCAAACCTAGTAATTATTGCCCTCGGATGGATGAAAAGCTGAGGGCATCTACTAAAATTTAAAGCTGAGAATTTGCAGGTTGCATACAGACCTATAGAACATGCGCATTAACCCAAACCAACTGCACTCACAATATAAACATTCACTCAAAACAAACACAGTTAAAATGCAGTTAAGGCTATCAATCAAAACACCTGAAATTTTTAAAGAGATAATCTTCCAACTTTACCTGCCTTTACGAGGCAATGGCCCGTCTAAAATTCTACAGCTTTCCAAATAGGCTCCTTCCCCCTCGGTACCTGTGCTGTAAAAAGCAACTGAGACTCTATGTATCTTTACCATGCCATGTTTTCCCTTTACAAAGGAGCGCGTGTTGTGAGAATTAGTATTTTCCTACTGGGGCCTGCAGCATAAAAGCCATATACCCTGCAGTCTGCGCCGACAGGCTCTGCCAGTAACCGCTGCTGTAAACATAAGGAACGGCAGCTGGCAGGTTGTAAAGTGGGAGCGATCATTTACTCAGAGAACAAAGTGCACTTCCTAGTCAGGTGATGTCCTGGCAGTCTTTGAAGCTTTGGAAGAACGGTTACGGTATCAAAAGCGTTCACAATTTGTTGTTCTTTTGTGCTGCTTTATTCCGAACAGGTCCCCCTTTATATGAGACTACGTACTATATAAAAACAAATTGTCGTGTTGTATGTCAAAAACATGAAATTGAGGCAAACATTCATAATTGGACCATCAGTCATGAACATTAATTTTCTTACTCTTGGCCTGTAGTCTTATCCCTGGAGTTGAATGTTTAACAGGGAATTACTCAGAGACTGAGATATCAGAGCTATTATGAGCAGAGCTTTTCAAGTCACGTTATTTGGAGAAATGGCTAAAGGGCTTTGAAAAACTGAGTGGCATATTGACAAGAACTGACTGCATATCAGCACAGATGCGTCAGTTAAGTTGCGTCACATAAAAAAAACTCTTGTCCCACCATGGATGCGCTGCATTTGCAATGCGGCGCACCGTGGTGCAAGGATGGACAGATGTGTGACGCATCTGTCGGTGTAAAGGTAACGCGGTGCTGGAATTGTCGCAAGCGGGACGCAACTCCAGCACCGCTTAGAGGCAGCCTATACTTGCTGTGCTGCGTCACTACTTACACCTGCTCCAAGCAGGCATAAGGTTTTGACGCAGCGGCATCGTAAAAGTGACCCAGTGAAATCTTGTAGATTTCAGTGCGTCACTTTTACGAGGCTTTCTTGCGTGGGAGCGCCCACCTTGCATACATTATACCTGACGCAGGTATAATGTGACGCAGGGCTTTATAACGTGACGCATCTCCCTAGATGCATCAAATTGTAAATTTGAAGCATCGTGGCGCATTGTTTACGATGCCGCTGCGTCACAGAAGTGACGCAATGGCAGTGTAAATGTGTCACATGGGGCTTGTAAATCAGCCTCTGAGAACGTTGCTCAAAGGTAAGGCAACCGTTCCACACTAAACACCTTTGCCGTATACTGTTGACAGAATCCGGCGAGCGTTTGCAACATCACAAATCTTTGGCTAAATACCAATGTGACTTTCGGGTTAACCACAACATTTGGTGAATGCCATCCACAGGGTTCGAAGGCCAAACCAAATGCGTCTGATATCCTATCTCTATAAGAGCAAAGGTTACGCAGGGGGCATAGCTCCAGGTTGTACTGTTATTGCAGGTGTGGCTGTAGGCATGACGGGTGGTCCTGGTGACCTTTCTTTTCAATCAGTAGCTTTGTGTCAATTCGTACACCATTGTGTATTGTCTAGCCAAGATACGTGGAGACCCTAATAGCGAAGTCAACCATGAAGTGATGAAGCCGAGTGTAAGCCAACATTTCTACTGGTTTAAATTTATTAGGTGGCGTAGCAAACATGCTTAGCATTTGAAATTGTACTTTGGAGGGTGACTTAAGAGCCAGGGAGAGGGAGGAGAAAGGTGGGTAGATGTTAACTGGATCATTGTCGGACTCCAGGAAGCTGAGCACCAATGTGAAAAGGTTAGAGCAATGTAAGCACCTTGGCAGTCACTTGTCATGCTGCGGTGCAGGGAAGCAGTCGTGTCTTATTCTATGGAATAAAGTTCCTGCTTTAACCAGCTTGGACTACAGTGTGGTGTTTCCTTCAGGCGCTCATATTAAATTTGATTGACGATGAGAGATTTTGGATTTCAACACCCTGTGATCTTGATTTATTGGATGGTGTGCATCCCTTTGAGCTGTGAATGCGTTTACCGCATTTACATCTTATTTGGATTTCGGCAACATTTGTACTTTTGAGTTGTGACTCCTTCGTCCTCATTTGGCTGGTTTCCATCTTTTGGGCCTACGGTATATGTTATAACTTACTTGTTGCCATTCCTCTTCTCTAGCTACGTCTTCCCTACCGCTCAGCCAGGATGAGTGCTGGAATGTGTGATGATGTCATGGAATGCTTGGGTGCTTGGTTATGTATGGAAGTGTTAGTCGGTTGATGCAGGCTGAGCAGCAGGGAGGCTGCTCCTGGTGGGGCTATTCTTTCATCTACTTATCTTCTTCTACCTAACTTACCCTGGAACTAAGCCTGAATAAAGCTATCCTGTTTTGTATACCTGGCTCATGGACTTTCTATTTACAACAGTAGTCTAGAGTTGAGCTCAGCCATTCCTGTTGAAAGTTGAGCGATCAGCATTATTTGAATCTCACCTCATGAGCGTAGTGTAGCTGTTGTGGAGACTTGCAGAGAAGGTTTTTAAACTTGTGGCTACCATTGACGCCACTTGCTCCTTCCCATGATATCTGACATCATGACACATTTATTTCAGCAAAACATGCTCTACTTTCTCCGGAAAGCACAATACTGACGCTTGACGTCCTGACGCATTGGTACAGCAAAACAAGCTCTACTTCCTCCAGAAAGCACATAGACTGCGGCTTCAGCGGCCATTTAAAAAGATTGGGGCATTTTTCATTGAAGTTATTCTTTCTCACAACATTGTGTATTACGTCCAGCACGCAGTGTTTTTCTGCTTCTTTCAGTGACCGGCTCACCTCGTTTGCCTGTCCATGCTCTGTGATGGGCACACATTAAACCGTATTCTTCGTCATACTCTGCAACTTCACCATCGTCATCCTTCTGGTTTCTGTGAAAGGCACACCATTTCAGGAATTCATGGTGACTGTGAGGTTTCAAGTTATTTAATGTTATCTACTGTTTTCCCCCGCATTTCCCTCATTATCATCATTTATGGTTTGATTGGCATACCACTTTAATTGAATATTATTTTGTTCTTGTTTTTCTTTTATTTATCACCGTGTGATACTATGGCCAGTATGCCCAGTAATGTTGGGCAACCACCACCGTTCCTGCAGAAACCAGGCAAACCATCTATGCCTTGGAATTAGTGGCTTAGGTTCTTCGAAAATTACATATTTGCTATGCACGCTTCGAAATTCAATGCTAAACGTTGTGCTGCATTGTTATTCAATCATTTGAGTGAAACTGGCCAGCAGGTTTTTGACAATCTTCCTGTGGTATTTGCATCCAGTGCTGAGGTTACTTGGGATGTTTATGTTGAAGCACTTGCTAGAATGTCTAAACAGCACTATGATGTTTCTCCAGTGATGCTTGAAAGACATGATTGTATTAAACACAAACAAATGGTTGACAAGTCTTTTGAAGACTATTTAGCTGTGCTTAGAGTGTTGGCAGCCAAATGTGATTTTGGTTCCAATTGAGATATTTACTTACAGGGCCAGTTTGTATTTAACTGTTATACTAAGAAAATCCAGGAACGCAATTTAATGTGTAAAAATGTGTCGCAGACTGAAGTTATGGTCATTGCTTGTAGTAATATATTTAGTTAGAGCAGAGGCCGCTGCCGAAGGGGGCCTAAAGGGCCGGCGCCATAACCAGCACTGATTAGGGTGGCAGAGCGTCATGAAGGGGCAGAGCAAGGGAGGGTCTTCCACAGTGGCCTGGGGAGTACTCCCCCGGCGCCTATTCCGCACCCCACACTAGCGGTACCCGACGCATATATGCGCCCCTCACCGGCCCAGCGTCATTAACGACCAGGGCCACAGGGCTAGCTAGCCTCATACCACCGGCGGTCAAGGAGAGGATTTGGAGGAAGGAGTTCATTGATATTTTTTCACTCCTGGAGATACAGTTAAATGGGCTCGACTTGACCACCTGTGATAAGAAGGATGAAGACAAAAGGGAACGGAGAAAAGAGCGGAAAGAGAGAAGCTTTGATAATTGGCTCGACGCATTCCGGATCATGGCCTGCATTATAGTGGAGAAATTCCCGCGCTGCGCAGCCGACCTTTGGCTCTACGAGTCCAACATCCACAACGCGCAGGGACAGTTCCCAGGTGATGCATGGCTGGAATATGATAAAGGGTTCAGGCTAAAAATGCAGACACACCCAGAAATGGAGTGGAACGAGGAGGATGTTTCAGGTTTCATACACAAGATGATGGTGGCGCGAGAGGCCAAAGCATGGGTGGGTAGAAACGAGCAGTCCTTTCGAGGGCCCTCCCACAAGGGGAAGGGGAGGCCATTTCATAAGACCAAACAATTCAGCTTGTGGAAGGCCCCCCACAGTAGCGGACACCAGCTATCTGCTGGAAGTTCGAGGCCAACAAATGTACCTACGGGGCGGCATGCAAGTTCCAGCACATCTGCTCTTCCTGTGGGGCCCCCAGCCCACCCAGCGGCAGGGTGCAAGCGGAAGAGAGACCACAAGGGGGATAAAAAGGGTAAGCAGAAGCAGTGACGTAGGCGTGGGGGACATAGGGGGGGTCAACGGGTGTACAAACTTATAGGCTAGCACAATCCCCCGTCAACACACACCTATTGCGCAAGCTGGCCAACAGTTACCATAACAGGTCCGACGCCGAGACCTTGGTTCGCGGTTTCGAAGAAGGTTTTCCCATCCCATTTACAGGCCCCCGCCCGCCAAGCAGCAGCAGGAACTTGAAATCAGCATTGCTGCATCCAGGGGTGGTCACCAAGAAAATAGAGAAAGAGAGGGCACTGGGTAGGATCGAGGGCCCCCTTCCGGACCACATGGACAAGGAGCTAGTGACCTCCCCATTGGGGGTTGTCCCCAAGAAGGAACAAGGCCAATCCCGGCTAATCCATCACTTATCGTTCCCTGACAGAGTGAGGTATGGGTGATGAATTGAAGAAGCAGGAAACGGTAGTTTGATTAGGAGCTCTTTAATGTAGAGAGTAATCTTGAGACCTCATCCTCCAGCCAAGCCAGTGCAACTGACATTAGCTTCAACGCATAACATTCTCTTCACTACACATTCTTTAAAAGAACACCCACAGCGGCTGACATAACCATCTTAACATGGAGGCTCAGAAACATTAAGTAAGAACACTACATCACCTTCCCCTTTTCATCCATCAAACTAGGAAATAAAAAAAAAATAAAAAAAACAATCAACGTATAAGTAATAGAGAGAACTGGTCAACACCATAAAATTAATCTTGTAGTCGAAGGGGAACTTTCTTCACTCTGACTGGTCTCATACCTTCTGATTGTGAGAGGTTATCTTGGTTCCCAGAGGTAACATCCTGGCCACACATAGAGGGACACTTCACAATTCTATTGAGGTTCCAGACCCTATGATCCTGCGTTCTCACTGCGTTGCCCAGAAGCTTATTAACTCTGATAGGTTGGCTAAACTTGGATACACCAAACCTTCTTTCAGGGAGTTTTATCCTTACCATGTCACCCACTTGAATGACAGTTCTTTTGACAGCTTTTCTCGTATCAAAAATGTCTTTTCTCTTCAACATTTTATTTAACTCATGGTTCTTCCAATCAATAACTTTACCAGTTACACCACCCACTTCTAACCTCTTAGAGGACACCCAAAGAGGATTTACTTGAGTGCCTGCAACCCTTCCTTTGAACAAAGTGAAAGGAGTAACACCCGTAGAGGAATGTGGGGTAAACCTATACTCAAACACCTTCTTCTTGATAGCTTCTTCCCAGTTGTAATTAGAAGTCAAGGCTAATTGCATGGCCTCTTTCAACACCCTCACAAATCTCTCAACCACCCCATTGCATTCCGGATGATAAAGGGACGCCCGCTTATGGGTGATACCTCTCTCACTCAGAAACTCTTCAACCACTCTGGAGACAAATTGTACCCCATTATCAGTCAGCACTGAATTTGGCAACCCTTCATTTGCAAACAATTCATCCAAAAAATTGATGACCGATAAGGAGTCAACACAATTCACGATCTTGATAGATGGCCACCTGGAAAACATGTCCAAACAAACTAGGGCATACCGATCTTGTGACTTTACCTTAACAGGGCCTAAGATGTCGACAGCAATATCAATCCAAGGACCAGTGGCCTGCTTCCTTACCAGCATCGGTTGAGTCCTACATTTTAAAACTTTATCACTACTGGCACACTGCGGACAATCACGCACCAATCTTTCTACAAAAGTATCCATCGCAGGCCACCAATAGTTTTCTCTCTTTGGTTTTTGCAATGCCCATGTGACTTGCATGTGCATTATCCACAAGTTTTTTACGCAAGGCCAAAGGGACAATCAATCTGCTTCCTCTAAAAAGAAGACCACTGGAAATCGATAATTCTTCCTTGATAGACCAAAACCCTTTAACCTCCTCATCACACAACCGTTTCTCACACCATCCATCACGAATATAGGAAACCACCTGTTGTAAAACAGAATCATCAGACAAGGCCACACACCATTCCTCTTCAGTGACCACACCTTGAGTGACCAAGCACACTTGTATGTCTTCTCCAAAGTCCTCCCCAAGAAAATAATTATCCTCTTCACCCTCGGAGCCAGATAAACCACAGAGTCTCGACAACCAGTCTGCTAGAATGTTACTAGCGCCCGGCAAATAAGAGACAGAAAACTCGAAATCTTGCAAAGCAACCACCCATCTCCTTATCCTATGTGACACCCGATCAATCCCTTTATTCCCAAATACTTCCTTCAAGGGTTTGTGATCAGAAATCACTGAGAAAGCTTTACCCCACAAAAATTTCTTGAGCTTGCGAATGGCCCAATATACAGCCAAAGCTTCCTTTTCCACGACTGAGTAGTTGCATTCAGCCCCCCTAAGAGGTCTTGAGATGAACAAAATAGTATTGTCTGCACTATCCCCTGGTTGCAATAATACAGCCCCTAAACCTTTCCCACTAGCATCTGTCATGACAAAGGACTTCTTCTTGGGATCAAAACTAGAGAGGTTGGGTGCTTTGTTCAAACAGTCCTTGATTAAATCAAATTCATCACTACACGATTTATCCCAAACAAACTCGCTCCCCTTTTTTAACAAAGATCTTAAATTTTCAGTTTTTTTAGCGAAACCAGGAACAAATTTATTGTAGAATTCTGCCATACCCAAAAATTTTGTAAGTTCATCTTTGCTCACCGGATAATTTAGATTGGAGATGGTTTCAACTAAAGAAGGCTTAGGTTTGATCCCAGAGCCAGAGATTGAATGACCCAGATATTCAATCTCTTTTACATCAAATTTACATTTGTCCAATCTAAGAGTAAGGCCATGATCTTGGAATCTGGAAAGTATAAGACCCATTCTCTCATCATGCTCACGCAAGCTACAACCATACACAAGAACATCATCTTGGTAGACTTTGACTCCACCAATCCCGTTTAGTATATTCTCCATGACTCTTTGGAATACCGATGCAGCTGATATAAGACCAAACGGCATCCTTAGAAATTTATAGGTTCCAAAGGGTGTTATGAAGGTAGTCAATTCTTGGCAGGAAGGGTGTAGTCTGACCTGGTGGTAGGCGGAAGACAAGTCTAATGTTGAAAAATGCGTGGCACTACCTAATGAGGATAACATTTCTGTTATGTTCGGGAGAGGATAGTGATCCACCACCACAGCCTTGTTCAGTTCCCTCAAGTCAATACACAGCCTGGCCTCACCGTTGGATTTTCGAGCCATCACAACCGGAGAAACACACTCCGTGGCTTCTACTTCTTTGATGACACCATTAACTAGTAGCTTGTTTAATTCATCTTTCATTTTGTCTCTGACCAACAGGGGAACATTCCTGACTTTGGCTACTACTGGGACTGAACTATCTTTTAACTTAATTAGATGTTGGTACTTTTTTAAACATCCAAGCTTTTTATCAAAAACCTTTGGAAACTTGTTGATCCAATTGTTGCGGTCAGAGATGGAGGCTATAGTCGGAAGATCCCTCAGACACACTGAAGGTGTTTCGTTAGGATCTAAATAAACACCAAGATCCCTTTGATGAGACCAACTTATCAAAGAGTCTCCCTTCATGGAAACATATATCTTGCCTGCAGTGACCCTACCTTTATAATCAATCATACCTTCAAAGTATCCTAAAAGATTTATTATTTGTCCACCGTAACCCCTTGGGATAATGTCTGGTTTAAATAACTTCACTTTTGTGAGAAGATTTTTTTCATAAAACTCTTTGGGAATTAAAGTGATCTTGGCCCCAGAGTCGAACAACATCTTAACACACTTATCATTAACCAAGACATCTTCCATAGGACCATCCTTCACTTGGCAGCAAATCTGAGATACAATCACTTCTTCCCCATCTTGTTCGTAGAGGTCTACCTCCCTCACACTTATTTGATTCCTATTGGATCTACAACATTTTGAAAAATGACCTTTCCTTTTACAAACAGAGCAAATTGTTTTCCACCCAGGACAGTCTTTGAAATTAGCCAAATGTCCTATGTTCCCACAACGAAAACATTTCACCGAGGAATATTTTGCGTTTGAGCTCGGGCGCACACTTTTGGAAGATGCAGACGTACCTTGTGTGGACCCCTTGGAAACTTTGTCAGACCCTGTAGATACATCTGTTTTTATTTCCTTAACTTCTGCATCAGTACTCTTATTGTTGTCTGCTCCTTTGCGTATAGCTTCAGAACAAGCTTTCGAATGTTCATGCAACTTTAGGGTGGTGATGACATCCTCAAGAGAAGGATTGTCTTTTTGCCAGAGCGTGTCTTTCGCTTTATCAATAGATGACCCAAGCATGAGTTGATCTCTGAGTCTTTCTTCTAAACTCCCCCCAAAAGAACAAGTGGAAGCCAGCTTGCGCAAAGAGGTAACATATTGTTCCACAGTTTCTTCATGTTTCTGGAGTCTCTTACCAAAGTGATAACTTTCCAATACCATACTCATTTTGGGTAGGTAATGTAAGTCCATTTTCCTGATGCAGATTTCATATTCATTTAGGGAGTTGCCCTCACTTTCCGGTAAGTCAGGGAGATGTTCAAATACTTCTTGCCCCTCTGAGCCCAGACAGTGTAAAAATAGAGCAGACTTTCTTTCTGCACTCAAAGACGTGCCGCAGACCCTGGCATAATTAGAAAAAACTTTTTTTCCATTTCAACCAAGGTATGGGAGGGTCTTCAGGGGCAGAAAGAAAGAACGGTGGTGCAGTGACGTTTTGCATAATGTGAATATAGGATGTCACACCACAGAATTGCAATTATCCGAAGTGAAAAGTGACTACAAACCCAAATTACACACGTCACAATACACACGACCAGACAGTATCAATGTAAAACATCTACAACACCCTGGTACTATAAGAGCTGCCCCAACCTTTCAGTAAAAGAAAATAGTTACCCTAAACATCCAGTAAATAGATTAGAGCATTATTTAGATCTGCAAAACGAGTGTGACAAAGAAAGCAAAACAAAATAAAAGCTGTGCAGATCAGCGTTGCTCCGGTAATGAAAGCGAAAGACAGTGTGGCGAGAATCCAAGAAGAACAGACTTGAATACAAAAGAAAGTTTTCACGAGGCGAGGAACCACGAAACAAAGTTTTATCTCGAAATGTGTTCCTCGAGTGTTGCAGCGTTGCTGGGAAGCAAGCAGTTCCGTCTCCGCTAGTATGACGTGTAGCGGGAGGCTCAAGGCTGTTGTCAGGGTAACGTTAAGAAAACGGGTTGCTACGCAACAGCACCCGATGCGCAGCGAGGCCCAAACGATCAGGCCCCAAAATAGTCCAATGAGGAGACACCTCACAGGGAAGGCAACAGGCCCCCAAACCAACCAATGAGGGGAAGCCTCCCTGCAACGCAACGTCGAAGGCAAGAAGAGACAGGAGACGGGAACCAAAACGTGTGTTTCCACAAGTCTCATCAAACACCGGAGGTGCACCGCTCCCACCGCTCGTTTACTCACGACACAGAAGACTCTGGATGAGCTCCCACGAAGATCCCAGGGAACAGAAGTGTAGACGGAGCCGTTTTGAGTAGTTTCAAAGCTGTAAGTAATAAGCGGTGTGCCAGAATGTTTGAGTTCGAAGAAATGAGATGAGTTGAGGTCTCTTCAAGAGTTTCCACTCGTCGCCAAAATGAGGTATGGGTGATGAATTGAAGAAGCAGGAAACGGTAGTTTGATTAGGAGCTCTTTAATGTAGAGAGTAATCTTGAGACCTCATCCTCCAGCCAAGCCAGTGCAACTGACATTAGCTTCAACGCATAACATTCTCTTCACTACACATTCTTTAAAAGAACACCCACAGCGGCTGACATCATCATCTTAACATGGAGGCTCAGAAACATTAAGTAAGAACACTACACAGAGCCTCAGTGAACGACGGGATTGACACGGGGATGTGTTCAGTGTCTTACTCCACAATAGATTACGCCATCGACTTAGAGCAACGGGCCCAGGGGCCCTCATGGCAAAGGCGGATGTCGAGGCTGCCTTTCGCTTACTCCCAGTCCACCCCACAAGTTTTCATCTGCTAGGGTTCCAAAGGGAGGGCGAGCTATACTTCGACAAAGCTATGCCCATGGGGTACTCGGTGTCATGTGCCTATTTTGAATTAATCCGCACCTTCTTGGAATGGGCATTACACGTAAGACACCCGGTAGAGGGGAAACTCCACTACCGTGATGATTTTCTGTTCACAGGCCCCGCAGCATCCCCTGAGTGTGGCGACACCCTAGCAGCATTTGTAAAGTTGGCGGGGGAACTAGGGGTACCACTATCAGCTGACAAAACGGTAGGCCCAGCAACCACAATCACCTTTCTGGGAATAGAGCTAGATTCCGTCGCTGGCACATCCAGGCTCCCCCCCGAGAAAGTGGAGGATTTCAGGGGGGGAAATCAGGAACCTCTGCGGGCAGGACAAGGCGACACTGAGGGACCTTCAGCAGCTGATTGGTAAACTAAACTTTGCGGCCAGGGTATTCCCAGCTGGCAGGGTGTTCGCCAGGCGGCTGACTCAACTGACAAGTGGGCTCACCCACAAGCACCACCACGTCAGACTGGGAGCGGAGGTCAAGAAGGACCTTGCTATGTGGGACACGTTCCTGGCAGACTTCAATGGGATTTCTTATATGGAGGGAAGGCTGGGTGACCAGCAAACAGATCGCGCTCTACACCCATGCGTCAGGCAGCACAGGCTTCGGGGCAATCCTGTGCAGGAGATGGTGTGCAGGGAAGTGGCCCGATAGCTGGCGCAAGGCAGGCGTGACCAAAACATCACCTTCCTGGAGCTATTTCCCATCATAGTCGCATTCACGGTCTGGAAGCGCGAACTGCAAAGCATGACGCTGACATTATGGTCCGACAACAAGGGGGTAGTGCAAGCGATTAATAGGGGCACAGCCAGATGCCCGGATACACTTCAACTAATTCGCAGATTGGTTAAGTTACAGCTTGAGGGCAACAAAGACCTGCGGGCGCTCCACGTGCCAGGGGTGGACAACGAGATTGCAGACGCCCTGTCCCGCGCAAGGATGGAGAAGTTCAGGAAACTGGCGCAGAGCAGGAAATGACCCCTTGCCCGGGCCAGCTGTGGGACCTGGCGGGATAGATTTGTCAGAGCTGGTCAGCCAAGCCCTATCCCCGGCAGCTGCTAGGAGATACAGAACATACATCAATACTGTGATGCGAGTAGGGGGGTACAGTCTCTAGGCAAAATAGGAACCACTCGCAGGGCAGTAGAACAGTTCATACAGTGGGCGTTTAACTCCCAGAAGTCTAGGTCATGGACACAAGCCCACCTGTCAGCCGTGGCATACTACTCTAGGTTAGAGACTGGGCTGGACCCCGTGGCCACACACTACATCAAGGCGGCGATGAAGGGGTGGAAGCGAACTGAGAGCGCGAGGAGGGATACCAGACGCCCGATAGACTTCGCTAAACTAAGGGCCTTGCTGGGGGTGCTGCAAGACATTACGAACAACAGTTTCGAGCAACAATTATTCAGGGAATCCTTCTCCACCGCGTTCTGCGTCAGCGAGCTGGTAGCTCCCGCGAGGGCGTGCCCAGCAGAAAGCTGCCTACAAGCTGGGGATGTCACATCAAGACTGGGGAAATTAGAGCTGATACTAAGGTGTTCAAAGACAGACCAAGCTGGCAAAGGGGCGGTGGTGAGGTTGCAGTGCATCGAAGACAGGAAGTGCTGCGCAGTGTGCTGTTTGATTGCTTTGATGGCAATACGCCCGGCCGGCATTGGCCCGCTGTTCAAACATAGGGACGGGACTCACCTCAGCAGATTCCAGTTCACCTCGATCATGTGCCTCTCACTCAGCAAAGCGGGACTGCCTCCTTTGGTGTTCGGGTCCCATTCATTTAGGTCAGGGGCCGCCACGACAGCCGCGCAGCATGGGATGTCCGAAGCGGGAATACAGGCGGTAGGGAGATGGCTGTCAAAAGCCTACCGAACTTACATAAGACCCCAGCTCATGTAAGACAGTAACAACAACCCCCCGCCCGGACACTTCAATGACTTGTTGTCATTCCCCCAGCAGGAAGGAGACGGCGCTTGGCTTGGGTGGTAGGCCACTCTTTCATAACTCGCATGCACTCCTGGTGGTGGCAGGATGGGTGCAGGCAAGAACGACGGCTGACGGACACCTGCATAAGGTGGTTTGGCCAACCGGGAATGAAATGGGAACAGCTGCCTGCGAGGCTCACGGAACATCTAGGGGGGGAACGACTTGGCCAAATGAGGCATGTGGGACCTGCTTCAAGATATACAAAGAGATCTGACGGAGGCGAGCAGAGCATTCCGAGACACCTCCATCATATGGTCGGAACTGATCAGCAGGAACGAATGGCGTGGGGCACAATCACAGAGCGCGGTTGAGAACGCGAGGAAAAAACTGAACCTCACCGTGAGCAAATTCTGCAGAACCAACGGGTTGGAGTCAGTTAGGCACGGCCTCATCCACACAGGCCGGCCCGAGTTCTATGCAAAGCATGGGGTGCACCTGTCCAATAAGGGCATGGAGGTATTCTGGAGCAACCTTTCTGGCGCAATGGCATTGGCGGGTTGCAAATAAAGAAGCCAACGGAGGGGGGAGCTACAGGAAGTTGGAGGCCTCTCTGGCGGCGTGGCGAGAAAACTACAGGGATAATGGTTGGTACGGAGGCACACTGGAGGGCGGTGCACCGGAATAGGACCACTTACCTTGGGATGCCTTACGGCTGGGTGAGTTTGCCTATGGCCGGTGGCTAGGACCACTCACTCTGGGATGCCTTACGGCTGGGTGAGTTGGCCTACCACAAGGGGGTAGCTATCGGAGACGGCGCTCGCTGCCCAGCCCCCACCGGATGGCAGGGCACAACAAGAATCGGCAAGGAAGCGAGTTGTGGCCTAACTCCGGGACAAAAGCTACACCCCTCGAAGGGCAAATCCAACCGAATGAAGCAACGACCCCGTAGGGCCAAGAGACATTGCAAGCCTGCAAATGACCTGTGTAACGAACTGTCAGTCTAATATGCAATGTGATTTTACGAACAGTTCTCCACATATCAGGCGGTTATATCAATCTGAAAAATAAATCAATATCAGGCAAAGTCATAGTACAAGAGCTAATAGCACCCTCAACTTCCTCATAAAAAGCGGCTGGATTTTTCCGCGGATCAGGCAATGCAGTTTTAAGTGCCATGACATCCGTCCTATTCCAAGGAGTGTAAACCCAATTATAAATAAAATAACCCTTTGCATCGATAGAAGCCTTATCATCACTTGTACCCATTCCTTTAGGAGGAACATACAAAGGCGCGGCCTCCCGCATAGGTTTCGCATGAACTATCATAGTCTTATCTGTTCCGAACATAGAAGCTTGTGCCATGCCGGTCTGAGATGTCTGTGCAGCTACGTCTGCAACCTTTTTCTCCTCTCGCAAACGGACTGCATCAACACGCAGTTTAACCAAACGCCTGATTGTATCATCCACCTGGGAGAAAACAAAAAGACCATTACGCATTTGCTTACAATTATCTGCTACATCGTTGGGCTCTAACTCCTCAGAATATTTCCTAAACAGCTCAAGGACCTCTGCGGCGAACACCTCAGTAAAATATAGCTACTCCCTTTCCTACCACCCTTTCATACTATCTAGAAGTTCAGAGGCGGGGGCAGTGCTACGAACTGCTTCACGAGCAGCAGATCTAAGCTGGGACGCACGCTCAACGGTCAACATAGAACGAGTCTCTCGTGCCTTCTGTTGCTCTGAACTGGAGTCCTCATCTGACTCATGAGGGGCAGAAGGAACAGTATTCGGAGGTGGAGGACGATCTAATAATAAGAAATCATCTTGTGGTTTATTAAGTATAGGATAAAGGGGCCGCCGAACAGCGTATTGGCCAATTACCTGTAAATTGCTCTCCCTATCTTCTCTCTCTTTTAACTCTTTTATTTCTTTGTTTTTCAACTCTAATGCTTTCGCATAAATGTTCTTTCGCTGTTCTTTTTCAATCAAGGCTTGCTCACGCTTCATTCGTTCACGCACTTCTTTCTCCACATTCGTACACAGTCAAACATATCTTGCCTAGTCTTTCGCTTAAACATACATTGTTCCACATACTCAATCTTTCGTAAATCAAATGACCCATGCATAGGCCAACGCAACTCAGAATCCTTACGAGTGTATTTATTCCATAATGTGCTGTACATTATAGAAGAAAGACCATACTTAATATACATATCCCTATTAGGCGTCCCCTCCGGGGGGGCCGATTGTGCTTAGAGTCTCAAACTGGTACCACTACAAAAGCAACACATCCTACGAAGTGTGCTAAAAACAGGCATGCCAAAAAATAGTGCAGAATATGCAGTATTATAATCAAAGTAGCACTTAAGGTACCTTTAGTACGACGTGCCCTTCAAATCAATTCAGATAGAGAAAATTCTCCTCATTACCTGCCTATATAAATTGCAATTTATATATGAATCCCATAAAAATCCAAGTTGGCCAACACAAATTCCAAAATACAAAAGCCGCAGTAAGTATTACTAAACTTCCTTACCAATCCCAGGCATAAAACCCAACAGCAAGCGCCGCAGAACGACTCTTACCAATCACTTGGTGTCCAGGTTCCAACTGCCAAGTTCTAAAATCGACCAAATGGTCACTGCATGGCGAATCAACAGAAGAGATCTCAGTCGAGGACCGGCACCACCTGGATGGTCAGATCAGAAAGAAAGGAAAAACGCCGTGGTTGCCAAGACTCTGGTCTCATCGGGCAGCGATCTCGTCTAGAGCGAGATTTCAATCCTTCGTCGCGACCAATCCTTCGGGCATCCGAGTCGCCGATGAGCCCCACGTGTCGGGCGCCAATTTGTCGGAGTAAGCTTCAGCAAGGCCTACCAGTGCAAGAGGTTTGCCCTTCTCTGCACAGAAGTTGGCACAGAAACTGGAATAGAAAATACAAAGTTTAATAAACCTCATAAGGTGGAACTACATTCCCACAGCACCCTTCGGTAATGCATGAAGTAGCATACCGAACAGAAGGTGCATGGTCCTTTTATACCCACACAGGGGCTCAAAAGAAGGCGGTACAAGTACAGAAGAAGGTTCTATGTACATATAAGGTCATATAGAAATGCACAGTCGACAAGTAGGAGGAGTTAACAGTTTGCCAATGCTAGTAAACACATCCTGACAGTTACATACTACTAACAGCTGCAAGGACAGCTGCAAACTCAACTGGGCATGTGCGAAGGTGGAAGATGCTAAATATAGTTCGTTTCTAGGCAGATTACAAGAGCAGTCAACACTGAGGGAGGACAGAGCACATGGTGAGCACATGGTAGCACATGGAAAACAAAATGGCTGCCTGAAATACAAAATGGATTCCACAAAATGGACAAGATGGCCTCTAAATACAAGATGGCTTCCGCTAATGCTAACCCAATCGCTGCCAATTTACAACAATGCTAACAGCAATTATTTTCAATTTCCACAGGTGAAACCAGGAAACTGGTCCTAGGATGCTTGTTTCCACTCCAGCGAGGACCTGGCTTGGCAGTTCGGGTGGACTGTTCCCATTGGGCGCTGGGTCAAGACTGATTTGCCTATGGCTGGGTTCAAACTGGAATGGCATGGGGAGAAAAAAAACGATAGTTTTAGGCTTAGATCTCTGTACTGGGATGAATGTTTGACATTGTTCTGCATTCTGTCCATCAATTGTTCTTTTTCCATTTCTCACCCCGAGTGGGACGGGTATGCCCAGACGTGGGTCCCTTCCTCTCCATGCCACTGGAGTCAAGCTATCATGACTGATATGGGGTGAAACCCCGAAACTGGTCCTAGGATGCTTGTTTCCAGTCCAGGGAGGAGCTGGCCTGGCAGTTTGGGCTGGACTGTTCCCATTGGGCGCAGGGTCAAGACTGATTTGCATATGGCTGGGTTCAAACTGGAATGGCTTGGGGAGCAAAAAAAACTATGGTTTAGGCCCAGATCTCTGTACTGGGGTGAATGTATGACATTGTTCTGCATTCTGTCCATTAATTGTTCTTTTTGCATTTGTCACCCTGAGTGGGACGGGTATGCCTAAACGTCGGTCACTTGCTCTCCATGCCACTGAGTCAAGCTATCCTGGCTGATGAGGAGTGAAACCCCGAAACCGGTCCTAGGATGCTTGTTTCCAGTCCATTTAGGACCTGGGCTGGACTGTTCCCATTGGGCGCAGGGTCAAGACTGATTTGCATATGGCTGGGTTCAAACTGCAATGGCATGGGGAGCAAAAAACTATGGTTTTAGGCCCAGATCTCTGTACTGGGGTGAATGTATGACATTGTTCTGCATTCTGTCCATCAATTGTTCTTTTTGCATTTGTCACCCCGAGTGGGACGTGTTTGCCCAGACGTGGGTCCCTTGCTCTCCATGCCACTGGAGTCAAGCTATCCTGGCAGATGAAGGGTGAAACCCCAAAACCGGTCCTCGGATGCTTGTTTCCAGTCCAGGGAGGAGCTGGCCTGGCAGTTTGGGCTGGACTGTTCCCATTGGGCACAGGGTCAAGACTGATCTGCATATGGCTGGATTCAAACTGGAATGGCATGGGGAGCAAAACAAACGATGGTTTTAGGCCCAGATCTCTGCACTGGGGTGAATGTATGACATTGTTCTCCATTCTGTTCATCAATTGTTCTTTTTGCATGCTATTTTAGGGTGGCAGGATCAAGCGAACCTGGGAATTATTCTAAAAACCTGGCCACAAGGAACCTCTAGTTTTAGGAGAATTACCGGTGCGATCTGTAGAACACAAAGCAGGTGCAAGTGCTCCGAAAGTTTTACTGGACAAGTATTCACATGTGCTTAGAGAAAAAGTAGGTCTTCTCAGAGATTTTGAACACACCATTAGTTAAAAATCAATGCTTCATCCCTTGTTCAAAAGGTTAGACCTGTTGCAGTGTCTGTACGGAAGGATTAAAAAAATCTTGCTTGATAACGTGTACTCAAGGCATTATTACTCCAGTGGAGTCTTCTGAGTGGGTGTTGGCTGTGGCTATAGCCTGGAAGAAGAGTGGGGCTATCCACTTATGTATAGATTTAATAATTTTGAATCATAATATTCTGTTGGATTATCATCCTCTCCCCAGGATTCATGATATGCTTGCTAACCTAGGTGCTAGTAAATTATTTTCCACTATAGATATGGTTATCACCAGATCCCTTTGACAAAAGAATCTCAACCACTCACTACGTTTATTACCCCTTTCGGGGCATATATGTACATGCAGATGCAATTTGGACTTGCAACTGCTACAAGTGATTTCCAGAGTTTAATGGATAACATTTTTGAGGGGCAAATATGCAGTCAAGCGTTTCAGGATGATATCCTGATTCACGCGGATAATTTTGATCACCATATTGAACTGTTGGAGGTAGTGATGCAGTTGGAAAAGCACAGAATGACTGTCAACAAAGATAAGTGCAGGTTTATGGAAGGTCAAGTTGACTATCTTGGTCATAATCTATCACATGAGGCCATTGAACCAAAAGCAATTCTCTTGAAAGCAATTTATGATGCCCTGGTTCCTGGTTATAAAGATACTCTGGGAGCATTTTTAGAGCTCACCAAGTATTACGCTGGGTTTGTGCAGGGGTATGTGGTTACTGTGCAGCCGTTTAGATCCTTCCTAAAAAGAAATGTCAAGTATTTGTTATCAGACAAAGCACAACAGGTTTTTGACTGTATCAAGATATTATTTGTAAATGTACCTGCTATTAGCCCATTTACTCATGCTGTGAAGAGAGTCATCCCAGTGGATGTCAGCTCTAGAGGTGTGGTTGCAGTGTTGAGCCAATTCGTTGGAGGTGAGGAAAGAATGATTGTATGTGCATCCAGAATGTTAAGTGCAGCTGAAGTGAAATACATTACCATCAAAATGGAAGCTCTTGCTTGTTCATGGGCAGCTGAAAAATTCAAGATCTATATCTAGGGCACAAAATTCGACTTAGTCACTGACTACAAGCCGTTGGTATATATGTTGGGCAATAGCTATTCCAATAAGGCCTCTTTGGGTTTGATTAGGTTGCTTTCAAGTTTGCAAGAATTCAATTTCGTTATTAAATATGCTCCAGGTGGAAAGAATGTTAGGCTGACTGTTTGTAACGTCTCCCTGTTAAGGATTAAGAATGTAATGGTGGACATGAGGATGAGGATGAGTGTGTCATGGCTGTAACTGATGCCACAGAGCATTTCAGGATTTCTGAGGTGGAGTGGGATGAATGTTGCATCAAGGATGAGGGTTTGAACTCAATGAAGACGTATTTAGTGAAAGGATGGCCATGGGACAGGAGTTTGAGATTTGAGATGAGAGCTTTTGCTTAGATTGCATCAGAGTTGTCTGTAGTTAATGGCATTGTTGTGAGGCAGGATGCTTTTCTATCACTGGTTGGGTTACGTGATAACATCATTTCTTTAGCTAGGAATTTCAGCAACTAGCAATAAAATTAAGCAGTGTTACTGGTGGCCTGGCATTGATGGACAAGCTCGGAAATAAATAGAGTGTTGTGGTGAATGGATATGTCCTAACAAGCATTAGAAAACGTCTGGTTCTCCGTTGTGTTCTGTGGAATGGCCTAAGGGTCCTTGGGAAAAAATTAGTTTTGATTACGCTGGTCCATATCATTTTCTGAACAATTAAAAATATACCTTATTGTAGCTGTGGATTATTTTTCCAAGTGGCCAATTGTTTGCTTTCATTAGGGATTCCGATTCTTGCAATGCTATAAAACTTCTGGAACATTTATTTGTGTTGAAGGGTAAAGTTAAGGAAGTTGTTTCAGATAATGGCGAAATGTTGTGTCTGAGGAGATGGATTAGCTTCTCAGGGTGCATAACATACAAGATATGTTAAAAGTGCCACTGTGCAGTCTTTCTTCTAACGGTTTGGTCGAGAGGGCAAATCGTATGCTTAAAGAGGATGTTTAAACTCCCATTTTATAACAATCTGAATGTAGCAGAATTTTTGCAACAGAAAGTGTGAAGTTATATTACCATCCCACGTAGCACTACGGGTGTCGCACCTTTCATTCTGTTGAGAGGGAGAAAACCATTGTCTGTGTTGACTCCAGCCTGGTTGGAAACTAGAGTAGGACATCGGGATGTTAACAGATTTAGACAAGGTTTGAGAACATGTGAAAAACAAGCAGGAAGTTAGTAAGAAGTACTTTGACAACAGGAGACGAGTGAAAAAAGTGCATTTGGTGCCTGGAGATTGGGTTATCATTAAAAAACCCATGTGAGTTGTGAAAAGGGAATCTCGGATTTTTGAGCCAGAGAAAGTAATGAAGGTGTCCAAAATGGCTATATAGCTTTCCGAGAAAGGATGATGGAAAAAGAATTATTTGGTTAAAGTGAGTAAAGAACAAGGGAAAATCATTGGTGAAAAATGTAATTCCAGAGATGAGAGAGCAAAATAATGATGGTTGGTTTTATTTTGGAGACTTAATTGACCGAAAGAATGTTGCAGTTTCTGTTCCTATTCTGGGCAGTGGTGATTGTGAGGGGACAGGTAATGCTAGAATACACAACCCTGCAGTAATTAACTTTGGAAGTGGTGAGGCTAGCAGTTTGACAAAGAGCAGTAAAATTGCATCATTTCCTATAAAATTTTGAGATTGTGTTACTTACTAATGGGCGTCTCACACTTGTTATGTTCTGATGGGGGTTAATAGTGAGTTCTTTATCTCGTAGCTTTCTTAAGGGTGTTTTGCACTCAAATCATATGTTTGTATTTGCACTTAGATTTTTTAGATTTTTTTATGTTTGGTTTCTATTTATTGAAGGGGGTGGTGTAGTATGGTAGTAGAATGTTTAATGATGCATTCACATTATGTTCTAGAATGTAGGCACCTTGGCAGTCACTTGTCATGCTGCGGTGCAGGGAAGCAGTCGCGGGTTAATCTATGGAATAAAGTTCCTGCTTTAACCAACTTGGACTACAGTGTGGTGTTTCCTTCAGGCGCCAAAACTACAGCATTCCACAGGGAAAGGAGGGGGTGATGTAGATGGATGGTAGGGAGGGAAGTGAGGAGCCCTCCCCTTTATCTTCCCAACCAATAGTTATGAGTCCGTGGAGTTCACCATATAGAGGGAGAGATTCAATACACTAAAAGAGGTAGCTTCCCAATCGCCAGTTTATTTGTCTGTGGAGCTGCTCTCAGTGGGATACCGAGCTTTTTAAGAAAATTAATTGTTACACTATTATCCACCGTCGAGTGGCATATGGGCAGTTCGCTGGATGTCAAAGCTTCCCAAGATGACCAATTTACTAATGGTCTGTGGAATGAACAGCGAAGCAATATTCATTTATCAGATATTCCGTATGGAAATTTCATTAAAAAATGTAATTTTGGGAAATCTTGTATTATACTGCTCAGCCCCCTGGCTGACAAATCTGCACACAACTTTCTATAAATTAATTTAGGAAACATATTTTGTGTTTGGAACGTTTCATTTCGATTCCCATTACGTGGTCATGGTTAAAAGCAGTCCAAACAATTATTTTCTTCTGGTCAATAGTATAAAGTTAGAGTTAATTTGAGCACACATCAACACCTGTGTATGTGAGCTCACATCCCCATGTGGGTACATGGTCGTCCATGAACCTGTTCTGCAGGACACGTCCTAAAATACAGAAGTGGGGGGACATAGCAAGTTAGGCAGTATTCAAATGACATAATGGCATGTGACCTCACACGTGCCATCAGAGGAAGGGGCATCACAAATCATGATCGCACAGGAAGTGACATCACAAGAAGTGACATCATATCTTAAGACTTCACACATATGTTTAGCAGGTCTATCACGAGTACATTTCAGCACATTACAATATATAATAAATGATTTTTTTTGTCAGGGTTCTGTCAAAAAAGTGATGCAACCTTGACGGAAAATGTGGGCCTCCTATTATACATTTATTTTTGCAAGACCTGCCACAAAGAAATTGGCTACAAGGGAAAACTTGTTAGTAAATCTGTTCTGTTTAATTGGTTGCAAAATCTGAATTTTAAAATATTTTAGGGATTAAGGTACATGCTGCAGAGCTCTTTTGTGCCCAGTAAATCTCAGAGTATAATAAGATAACACTGGAGGGTAACGTATTTGCTGGAGAGATTTGTGTTTTGTGTAGTTACTGTTTTCAATCAAAGTAGCATAGCGGGTTAAGATGTCTCCTGCGGAGCACATCATGTAACACGCAGATGATAGATTTTTATTTTATGGAAATTGGTAAGTGGGTACTGCTTTTAACACAGAGATTGTTTTGTCACTAGCAGTTCATAAATTGTAATCCTAATATAGTCCAGTGATGGACATGTGACTCCTATACCTTGTAACCCTCACGGTCTCATGCAACCCATTCTGTACATTGATTTGGTCCCAAATTAATAATATCAATGGGCATGTGAGGTAAAGCGTTCTGACACCCTGCATTGGGATGAGAAGTGCTCTAGCACTATAAAAGTTAAAAAGACAAAATAGTGTTATTTAAATTGGTATTTGTGTAAATAATGGGACAGAACAATACATCTTACATTCTTACAGTGCATGCATATATATGCAGGGACTGAAAAAGAGTCACGCCTCTCATAAGTACCTGTGAAGTGATAAGCTTTCTGTCTTTGTTTCCCCTCCATTGCATTTGCATCTAGGCGTGAGGCTCCAGATAGCTCCCAGCGAGGACACTCCAACTAAAGGAGTCCTGATGACCCCTCAAATTCATGATTTGTTTTTGTCCCAGCTGAAATTTAAAACAAGAATGTGCAATGCAATAGGTCTCGCATTTACAAGAGTTTAAGTTATTGGCATTGTAAATGTAAATTACAATGGCTTTTATTAATATGTTTTGATAATTAACAAATAAATAAAAGGCATTGTCATGTACAATGCCAATAGCTCAAACTCTTGTAAATGCGAGACCTATTCAAAGAAGCGGCCGTCATTGTCCCGGGCTGCTTGGAAAGTGAAAGAGCGCATGGCACGTTGAATGTTGCAGGAAAGCATGCCATGCCTGCAGTAGGAGAAACTGTTTAAATAAGCATTGGCATAGCCAATAGGTCTCGCCTTTGAGACCTTATAAGTGGCAGAAAACTGTGTTTTTTAGGAAAAATGTTGGCAGCAATTCTGGTGGAAGCAAATCCCTCCAACTGCTACAAATATCCTATAGAGTCCTGCAATTGTAGCAACTCAGGAAACATTCAAGTGCTGCTGCTTTCAAGTGTTGGAACTGAAACAAATAAATGGAAAATTGGGGACGTGGATGGATGGGCCACAGAAGGGAGGTCAGATGCCTTTTCGTGGTATGGTTAACACATGCCAAAACATTGGAGGTGTGAGTTTCAGTGATCAGAGGCTTTTCCCTACAAAGAGCACAGCACATAAGCGCCAAAAGACATTAGATTTAAATGAACGTGAGCCCGATACTACATGATGCTAGTCACCAACACCCTGAAGGCAATACCAGAGTTCAACATGTTCTAAAAGTGCAACCATTGCCTAAAGCAAAAGAAGATAACACTGGCTTAGGAACACTATTCTATTAGAGATGTCAGAAAGGAACTTCTCTGGCAGCAACCAACATCAGCAGCTCCAGTAATGCCATGCATTGAACTATGAGCTGGCTTAGAAATGTTCAGGTACTGGTTCAACGACAGGGTTCCTGCTAGAATGCCAACACAGAGTACAGTGCCCACTTCAACTGCTTGTTCACTGAGCCCAGTGCTTCTGATCGACAGCATGTGTATGGACATAATACCTTTCCCAGTGTTGCTGTTTACCATCTCCAAAGAACGCAATCGTACATTAAAAGCACACCTCATTTTAAAATTCGGGTACAAAAGGGCATGCCCAAAGCTATGGGCATTTTGTGCTTGTCGGTTTCAGAAGCAGCTGCGATACGAGCAATTTAAAAAAAGCAGCTGGCTATCTGCTATCAAAAAAAAAAAGTTGTTTTAGAGGAAATGTGATGCATTCTGGCGCCATTTTGTGGCAATTTTTGTTGGCACTGTAAGGCAGTTGCCTGTAGAGGCCTTAATGGGGAACAGTCCGGGCCACATGCGATTCGGCTGAAGTGCAAAGCCACCCCCAACTCAAGAGCCAAGTAGCTATTTACGTGGCAGTAAGGAAAAATATCAATCTTTAAGAGCGTGAAATAACATTCATATATCGCAGGCTGGCAGTAAATAAATGAACTAAAAGTGCACAAGCACATCACCACACTTTTAACACATAGTCCCTTAATATTAACACAATAATATATACATTACAATAGAAAAGATAAAACCCTCACACAGGAGGTCATTAATATTGAATCCAGAGTACGTCGTTTTACACCGTCTTCTCTATGGACTGTTGCAAGGTGATGGACCTAGAGATTCACCTCTTCTCCGCCGGAGGTGGCAGCGCAGCCATTGGATTACACTCGGTACATGCAAAAATATGGAATATTTGTGTGATGGAACACCGAGTTTGTGCCTGGCAAAGGACAAGTGAAGCAGCTTATATGTGCCTCGAATGAACGAAAAAACAGCCCCAGACAGTGCACCAGCATCCGTCTTCTACACACAAGCACTTCAAAAGTGCCAGACTTAAACAATGGTAGCATTAAACGGGCTGTCTGTGGACCTTCTGAAAAACTAAAAACGAGTTTAAAATGGACACAGATTACAATATTCCTAACTTGTAATAAGTAATTATTAGGAGTACAGCCAAAATAAAGGACAGAAAAAACCACCACGTTGTTCTTCGCTTATTTACCATTGTATTGTCGTCCGGCTGCATTCCTCAAAGAGGCATTGTAGTGGGATATGGACTCGAAAATAAAATATTTGTGTATCTACTCATTAACAGACACTTTCAAAACAGACACTGAGTCAACAATCTGTTCTGATGTCGATTTTCAGACTACCATCGACTAGCTATTCCAGCCAAAGGAAAGAACAGTGCCTTCCTTCCTAATTCAAAAATACATACTGCCACTGCCGTTGCAAACTGCTAAACAAGCACTATCGGCAACCCGCCTGTGCTGTGTAATGTATTTACCGCAGATCTCGGCGGCCGGCCTGCCAAGGCCGCGCTCTGGCGTCTTATTGTCAATACACGGCCTGCTAACCTCATATGTACTGCGGGTCTTAATCATACCGTAAAGTAAAAAGTGATGAACAGATAGTGTGCTCCTTTGGGTTACGAGTCTAAAATAAATTTCAAAAGTCTTAATGGCCTCTAGCCTATAGGATATGTGTAGCAGTTGGAGGGATTTGCTTCCACCAGAATTGCTGCCAACATTTCTCCTAAAAAAAACAGTTTGCTGCCACTTATAAGGTCTCACAGGTGAGACCTATTGGCTATGCCAATGCTTGTTTAAACAGTTTCTCCTCTAGCCTATCAGTTCCTGTGGTTTAACCTGGGTTAAAGACCAGTTAACAGCTTCCACCTAGTTATGTAAGGAGACCTCCACTCATCTATAGTTCTGAATCCCGCTTCTCCCCTGGAAATGGGGGGGGGGGGGGTGAGGTAGTTTAATTCCACGCTTCAAGACCCAAAGCATCACACCCCACTAATTCATAAAGCATACATCAAACTCAATTGCCAAACCAGGCTGATGGTCTACGCACATCGATGAAACATGGGGAAAGTATTAAATACATGTATATTGAAAGCTCCCAACAGAGATGCCCAATCTGAATGGTAACAGAACGATACTTTAGTATGTAGAAACATTTTAGGTCAAGTAATGCAACTGAACCCAGCGGGATTTCAGACTTGCTAATTATAAGCACCAAGAGAGCCCTCGGGATGATGGACTCTATACAAATGGAGCCTAACCTGCCAATTAATGCCCTGAACAAACTAGTTTAAAAAATGTATGCAGCATGCCTCTCAGCATTCATCTCAATCACGGAATCCTCAATACCGCAATAATGTTTTCACACTCCAGCCTAGGATGGGCCATAAGAGTGCGAGCTTATCTAAAGGTGAATGACAAGGAACTCTTGTGAAAACTTCCGGTCTGCAACACTAAAACGGTCAACTCGAAACACCCGTCAGCAAAACAAAGTAGGATCAAAACTCTATTGTGCTCATTTTTGTAGTGTGCTTCAAACAAACGATAATTCCGAAACTGCCGCCAGTGCCTTCATTTATTTTACTCGGTTGCCCGTAAAGGGTACTCCATGCTTTTCGGAAATAGTTTTATTGAAAACAGAAGCAAGGTTCCGCCAATTCCAATACGGGGAAATCATCTGTATTACTTTTAAGTCGAACGACAGATGGAGACACGCAGCCCTCACAATATTTACCACAAAAAAGAGCAGGGGCTGTAGAGAACATGCAGTGGGGCTTTCGTGTGAAAGGCCCCCGCTACAGAGGGAGGATGGACGCGTATATTGAACACACTGATTAGCGGAAACCCATAAACCCTCACCATCTTGCCAGCATCAGTGGACCGAAGAGACTAGCCCGGAAGAAAATATTGTAAGAACAGGAAGTGAGAGTGAATGACAATGCCACAAAGAACGCTATACCACCTATTGTCACTGGTGGGCGGTACGAATTACACACGCTTCTCATAAACCGAATATCTTTTGAAGTCACACTTACGGCACCCTCCAACAAACAAATGCTTTCTCGGGAGAAGGTTTGGAAAGGGATATTAAAATATGTACACAACTATTTATATACAGAAACATCTTAGATGGAGTAAAGTTTAAATACTATTTTAATGTAGTATTACACAATCTTAGCATACCTATTAGTCAAAATGTTCCGCTGTAACATGGTCACCTTTTTAGGATTGTTTCAGACACACCTAAAAACAAGTGCGACCCAGGCGGCCCGTGCTCACAATGACAAAGAAACAGTACGTCCCAGCCAATGAAGGAGACCGTGTAACGCCGCAAGTGAGAGAACCAATCCCGGTGGGCGGGGCCAAAAGTGGACAGGGTGGTAAAGGAGGGACCAATAAGCTTCCTTTTCAATCGTGAGCCACCGTTTAGCATGGAAGATGACGCAGGCGAATTAAAAATATGGGCGGGGCTTCAAGTCCGCCTCTGAAAGCTTCAGAATCAGTATTGATTCCAAGAAGCCCTCGCATTGCGAGAGCAGCGCGTGCGCGCTGCTATCTCCAGGCGAGACCTAAAAAAATAGTGCTTACAGACTAAAAAAGACTCACCGTGTAACAGAAGTAAAAAGGCCAGGCCTCGCGGGAGGTTACAAATGAAGACAAGGCGGTACTAAGGAGGACTAACAAGCCTATTAACAAATCAGAAGCCAGCATTTCCGAAGGACAATGACACAAGCCAATGACAAATATTGGCAGAGAGTTGACGGGGCTTCTATTCCATATTCCAATACAGCATGGCTTGCAGTGCAGCACATGCGCTGCCCAGGCTCGACCTAATAACAAAGCATGCACTTGTGCACTTCAGAGCTAAAGCAGACAATGTGCAAGTGCTGTTCAGACAACGTGCAGGCGCGGCTAAATGTGTCCCGGTGTCTGAAATTTACACTCTGGAAGGAGCTTAGCAGGTTTCTGTGTGGCCCAACTTCTTGGTGGGGTAGATGGCGTCCACTCTGTAAAAAGAGTGGGTAGACATTTTACATGATTGTCAGTGCCCTCCAGCACTAAGTGACAGCTTATAGCACCTCATGTCTGCTGTTATTTTTCCCGTGGCACTATAATCTCAATTATTAATAAAATCGTGATTTTTCAATATGGCAGAAAAATATTTTTTCATTAACCAATCATATTCCTCAAAAAATACAAATGTGGTTGAGAGCAATCTCAATTTTTTTTAAATCGCAATTTTAAATGGCCACAGTATGCAAAGGTGTTAACCCTGCAGTAATTGACAGTGAAACCCTGCAGCAGCTAGCACCTAACCTGCTATCTCCCAAATTATAAGTGTGGGAAGTACCCCAAATCTGTGTGCACACAGTCTAAGCACCCACTGTCAAGGTGCGGTCCTCAACTTGACTTGACAATGTTTAACATGAAAGAGCAATCGGTGAACCACCTTATAAACACTATAACAAATTACAAGGTCTGTGTCCAAAGTTGTTCTTCATATCCTCTTTTTGATTTAGTCACAGTTTGATTTGAAAATAACATGCAACATGGAGAGTAGACCAGCCAACGCCTTTCATCCAATACAATGGACTTCTTCAGGGCATATGCGAAGTCATCATACATATGGAACCATTGTATCAGTGGCAAATGCAAATGATCAGTGTATAATCATGTAACTGGAAACGGGACATAGAACCATCAGCTCATCACCATAATACGCGCTGAAACAGAGTGCAAGAGGGATTCTCCTTCAGGTATGTAGTCTTTTTCTGATACATGATTATACACTGATCATTTGCATTTGCCAGAGATACAATAGCTCCATATGTATGATGACTTCGCATATGCCCTGAAGAAGTCCATTGTATTGAACGAAACACGTTGGCTTGTCTACTTTACATGATGCATGTTACGTTCAAATCAAACTGTAATTTAATTAAAAAGAGGATTTGAAGAACAACTTTGGACACAGACCTTGTAATTTGTTATATTGTTTATGCGGTGGTGCATCCGATTGCTCTTTCATGTTAAAGGTGTTAACCCTTTCCTGCCCATCGAGCAACATTTTTTAAACACAAATATTTTAAAAATTACAGAACAGATTTACACCAAACCATGAATAGCATACTTTCTGATTAAAGCTCTACTTTCATGTCAAGTTTGGTGTTAAACCATTTAGCATGTTTTTGTTGTAGATGAAATCCGGATTTGATATTGGATCTAAGATGGGAAATCGCATCTTTTTTTGGCATCCTCTCACTTTTCCCTCCCTGCACAGATCTACATTAAAATGTGCGTGCTAGACCTCAGATGCTGCTGCCAACATTGGATACATATGATAAGGAGCTACAAAATCACAATTATCATTTTGTTTGCCTACAGGTCATTCTTCTAACAAATGAGGGACATGAGCTAAAAAGCCTAGCCTATAAGATGATAGTGTCTCAGGATCTGATAAACCACAACACAGGGTGGCCTTATGAGTTCATGACTGAGTTTGGATGGCCACTACTGTTAAAAACGGATGGCCTATAGAGATGACTTCATGCAATGGCTGGAAAAAATGGAAGGCCTCTGGTAATCTGCTCTGTTTTTGCTCCCAACGTGGGTGATCAACTTTTAATTTGTTAGTCAGTAACTTCAGAAATGGAAGGAGCTGGTCCTACTCTGCTGGGACTTTAACTTGCCACTTGATCCTGCCAAGTACTCAGCTGGAGCACCATTAGTTTGTCAAGCATGAATGGAAAATCAAGAGAGGCATTATGACAATTTACTGATTTGTTTTTAAAAAAAAGAAATGTTTATATTGACAGTCTTGTGCAGGTACATTACTGGATTATAGGGCGACTTGTATTGAAACCCCACATACAATTGTACAGTATTTAAGCATATAAAGGAGATACTGGCAGATCTTCCAGTATATCAGATGGTTTAGTACGATAGAGTCTGATTCCATGCCATTTTCTGAGATTGTCTTGCGATACAAAGAACAATAAGAACAAAAAATGAAAGAACTTGCTTAGAGAATAACGATTTCCTCCCCCACCCTCAGAGACTTCCCAACATTTGGGAATTTCGTCCTATTCTTGTCATAAGTAGAGGTAGTAAGTACTTGAAAAAATGGTCCTGGACTCCTCGATTGGCGAGCAATAGGGCAAGGAAAGAGGGGGGCTTTGTGGTATTTTATGACCAAATATAAAGCTGGGTGAGGTGTTGATACTGGTTGAATTGGGGGGGTGTCCAAGGTGGCCTGGTGTCATGGTCGAGACATGTGGTGAAGTCATGTAGGATCACATCCCAATGCGTGATCAAAGGGTATTTCCGCAGGCTGCGCTTCTCTTCCCTCCAGAGAGAGGTGCATGGACGAATACATCACCGAAACCTGTTCCTCGGGGATAAAGTAATTTACTCATCAGCCCTCCAGCCTGGACTGATGTTGAATGAGCCTACACTGACCTTTCTCTTTCTTAGGAACCACCCCGGGGACACAAATAAGTCCTCCATGGGCCAGTCGCCAAAGGGGCCCGCAATCCTGCCCTCCTGTATCTCTTTCAGCAGTTTCTCCCGCCTCACAGCTGGCGCTGCAGCAAACGACTTAAGATTGTGTGGCATTTCACATTGGGTGCATTTCACATTGGATGCCAGATGTTATGTGAAGGGATTATGTCATATTAGAATCTCATCTATGTCATGGATTGTTGTATGTGGGGAAGTTCTGTAAATGAGCAGTTACAGGATTGCCTCACTGGCTGTTGGATGGGATCTTCTCTTATGGAATAAATACTTATTTCCTTATTCATTCTGATCCTGGATTTATTTATGAAGAATCTTACACTGGCGTAGTCGGCAGGATTTACAGATTGTTTGCCCACCTGCGCACTTTCGGACCCTGGTACTGTAATTGAAAGCCCTGCCTAACCCCTCCTTCTACAGCTCATCTTCCTCCACATTCTCTTAGCATGCCGACCAAAATTCCAAACACTCTAACATAATGGGCGTACAAGTTTTTTGCTCCAGATTCCTGTCCCCCTCCCCGACCACCTTGAACCCAGATGCCTGGTTATTCCGCTGGTTCCTGGTGTACCCTAACTGCTGTTGCCACTGTTCAGGGACGTGGTGGACTGACCCGTTGTTACATAACAATTGTCAAGGGAATGCTTGCCTGTAAACTTAAAGCACTCATGCCAGAACTTGCAATAGTCCCATGATCAGATACCTTTGTTGAAATCCCAACATGTGCCTGGCTGCCCCCCTTGAGTTTTTCCCTGCGTTCTCACCCCTCCTCGGGTGTGTCACCCTGACGGGGCCGATATACTACAGGGAGACCCCTGGCAGTAAAGATGGTCTTTCCAAACTTGGATGGCCCCATAGTGCGGTACCAAAGATCAGCATCTACCTCATCCCATTGCACTTCCTGATCTACTGCTATGCGCGCCCTAAACTCGTAATCGTTTTGTGCCCAGGCATAACCTCCGTAATTAATCTGCGCCATGTGTCAATATATTTTAAAATTGGCACGCACCTCTCCAGGTGCTTCTCACAGTACACGCTGGCGTACATTAAAAAGGCTGCTCTCCAATTCTCAATCGTGTGCGGCAGCTTAGGGCACTTGGCTAGCTCTCGTTTATCCTCTTTCGATCCCTTAGTCCTCCGTTCCCTGTGCAGCAGCTTCAGCATCTCCACATACTCTCCGCTCCAAATTGTTTCCCATGTTGCCAACCGAGGGTGGGCCCCCAGTGGTTTGGAAACCCCCTTGTAGGGAAGTTTCTTCATCTTTAGCTCCACACTTTCTTTTCCCTTTCTCTTCCCTCTCCTCTGTGCCCCCCACTGCTCCATTTACTCCCTTTCCTGTCCCTTGTTTCTTTGTCTCCCATGTATTGACCTTGTTCCCTGACTCACTCTCCTTAACCCCCTGCTTCTCAACCTACTTCTTCTCCATAAACTGATTGTCCGTACCTACCCCATATCCATCATATACAGCCCTTTTTGCAGTCGCAGCACTCCCCCAACCTGCAAGTCCATAGCACCCACACCCACTGACACCATAGTGGCTTCCACTCGCTCATGCCTGTGTTTATCATCTGGGGCCAGGGTCGGAGCTCATTCCAGAGACCGCTGTTTTGCTGCCTTTTGCCTTCTGGGTAGCAGACCTCGACTGTCATTCTGACGTTGTCCATCCGATTGACCCTGCGGTGCAGCATTAACAGATTGATGGGTCTCCCCCTCCCAGTTCGACCACTGTGCGACCACCTCTTGTTGATCCTCCTCCTCACGCAGTTCCCCCTCTTCTAAACTTTGCTTGTCAAAATCCAATTCTGTTTCATCACACACCTCAACCTCCCCACTTGTGGCAGCATTATCCTCCTGCCACCATGGATTACCCATTGCGCCCCCAGTCCCCCGGTTGCTCCTGTCATTGTTAGTGGGACATACCATACCCTCCCAACAACTCCAGTGATTCAGACCATTGTGTCCTGTACTTTTTCCTGCCAAGGACCGTCTGAGGCCCGCTGGCCAGTTGCACCGTTCAGGGCCTTCTTGAGGCAGCGATCGTGACATCCCCATCGATTGCCAACTCTCCGTACTGGTCTCGCCTTCTGCTCCTCTCGGGGTGTGGTGCTGTACAAAGCTCCCCCAAGCCTGCGATGCAGCCAAACTGCTCACCCTGTAAGAAAGATGATCTGTCCAGTGTGCAGGTTGCTACTGCCTGCCTAAAAGAAAAGAGCTTCTCCTGCCCAGCAACACTGTTCCTTGCCTGTTTCCCATAAACTCTAAGGCTGTTATCCTCCACCTCCCCCGCAGGCCCACCCTTCCCCTCGAATGCCATGCCCGACCCCCTTCGCTCCCACATCCTCCTCGGCACTCCATTCCAAACCTGCCACCATAGTTACCACTGCCATACTGTTGTCCCTCACCAGGGTACTGGCAGCTCGCCCCCACCCTATTTCCCCACTCCACTGAACCTCCTCTTGGACCTGTGCTCGTAAAACCTTCTGCACCAAGGGGACCCTGGCCCCATCAGTCACCCTCTCCAACAACCCCCCCACCCCCATCTAGTGTCCCCCAACCTCTCCTGAGGCCCTAAAACTCATCCCGCTCTCCCCCTGGCATCAACCCCTCCCAGGTGACGCTACGGGTGCCCTTAGCATAGACTACTTGATCTACTGCAGCCTTACAATACTTCTCTCGAAAGACTTCTGTTTGCAGCATGCACCAGCTTCCAATTGGGTGCCTAGCCCCTCTGCGCCCTTATCGTCACTTATTTTGTCCTGGACGGGCCGATCCAAGGCTCCACTCTTGTCTCTCCTCCCCCTCACTTTGGAATTTTCCTCCCTCCCACATCCCTTCATCCAGAGATCGCCTTCATCACCCTTCCCGACAATCTCGACTGACAGGGGATGCGGCACTGTGGACCTGGCCCCGCCCCCTGCCGCATCAGCTTCCCACAGCCCGGCCCTCGTGGCCGGTCCCAAAAGCATAACAGCAGAGGAGGAAATCTCCTCATGCGGCTTCAGTAACCCTGTAGCCCTGCGCCCCCTAACAGACTGTGACCTTGCAGGCGAGGCCAGTCGCTTGGGCCCAGCACCAGCCCCTTGGCCTTGTGCGTGTGGGGCTGCTTGCCTAATGCGGCGGCAGCCCCGCCTACTTGCCTCTTCTCTGTGCCCAGCTGGAGTCCAGCAAGGTGGCGAACATGCCCAAACTGCTGCAGCGACCCCCGCTAATGCTCCCCTTGCCGGAAACTGCCGGCTGGCCAAAAGCCGCCAAAAGATCAGGGCGCCCGGCCTCTCCTAGAAGCTGGAGTGCTTGGGCAATTTTTTACCTTGCAGATGACATACCGGCCAAATTAAAACACAAGACAGCCGAACAACCTAACAGCAACTGTCTGCTTATAACTAACTAAGCGCCAAAAACTCTGTTACCTACTACCAGCCACCGGGTTACCACAATAAAATGGTGGCTGGTATCCAAAATAGCCCTGTTTTATTTTCGGGCTGCATAATAGCTCAGTGATAGCCTGACCAAGCCCTAACAATCGGAACAGTTGTTTGGTCTGCTTCATTTCCCAAATTATCCCCGGGGGCAGACCTCTCTGTGGCTGGGTGCCCCCAAATCCCCATTAGCGCTCTCTTATCTCTCCCCCCCTGCCCCCCCCCCCCCCATCTCACCCCACTGATTTCGGTGGATTTTTTTTATGTTCTAGCGATTATAGTTCTTTTTTTCGGAAATCGGAGTGGAATAGCTTTATTTATTGACAATGGACTAATGTTTCTATTACTTACCGGTAATCACTTTAATCCTACTCTCCCCATCAATGTAAAAAGGCACCGCCCTCTCCACAACACCTGTACATACCGAGCCACCGTAGACACAGTTGGCCTGGCCACCGGGAGGGAGGTAGGGCCGTAATGGAGATAAGCGAGAGTAGGACTAGGAGTAATGTGATTACTGATACGTAATAGAAACATTACCTTCATGTACCTCTCGCTTATCTCCATTTTGCAATGAGACATAGAAAGCTAAAGTAAAAACCAGGCCAACTGTCCAAGCATAAGCCCAGAACATTGCAACAAGATGCACAATGGAAGGGCAAAGAAACATGAAATACAGGCCAGTCCCAACACAGCGGACCGAAAGCCGGAGGCATGCCCGGCCCCAAACATGGGAAAGAAACAAGACCCACAAGACAACCAACCGAGAAACCCCAGCTTGCAAGCTGACAACCGTTAACCTGAAAACCAAGGAACAAAACCAGCAGAGCCAGAAGGCGCAACCCCAACAACGAAAGACACAGCAGGGAACACCGGAGAACCCACACAACCAAGGGAAAGCCCCAAGAGGGGCACATCTACTGAGGGAAGGAACCCCCACAAACAACTGGGAGACGAGACCCAGAGCGACCCACAGACCCCAGCAAGGGGACCGCAAAGCCCCGAAAGGCCAGTCTGGAGAGCCAGAGAAACACAAAAGGAGCCATGTGCGCACAAGAACACCAAGCCCCAAGACACAGCCAATGCAGAGCACAGGAAGACCCTCAAGAGACACTCGCAAAGAAGAGGTGACCAAAGCCGAGAGACCAAGGCACCGGCAGCAACCATGTCCCATCTGCAAGTTGCCAACCCGGGAAATGCCCGCGAGGGCACCAGGAGAAAATGAAACCGCAGGGCTACAGTCACCAAAGGAACAATAGACTCCAGACCAAACTCCAACAACCGAGAAACCAAAGGAAGAGGACAGGCTGGAGGCAGCAGAACAACCGGTCACTCATCCCATAGTACCAGAACCCTGGAACAAGGCCAAAAGAGGGAAGCCATCAAGAGGCCTGCAGGTCAAGGAAACCACAGGGCAACCACCCCCCAACCTACACACCCGACATCCATAAACAAAAGTGGGGAACAGCGGAAATGAGGTGCCCAAATGACCACCAGGACAACCCATACCCAGGCCACCACAGTCCTCAGACCAAACGGCAGGAACCGGAAAGGCACAGAAAGCACAGCGGACCACAAAAAACGCAGACAAACAGGGACGCGCAGGAACGCAAACCGCAAGAAGAACGCAGGCACTAAGACCCCAGAGGCAATCAGCAAACACCCCTCCACCAAACCCGGCGGATGAACAGAAGCAACCCCAAAACAGGAGCGGGGAAGAGCCGGTAGCACTGAACAAACAAACATACCCACAAGAGGGAAAGGCATGCCTTCGGCATGATGAACCACTGCAACCCACCAGCCACAGGAAGGCGGTCACTGGACAACCCAAGCCAGGAGCAAAGTCTGAGGAACCTGGAGCAAAGCCAGAAAGCAGCCGTCAACCCCTTCCAGGGTAAAAACCGCCCCACAGAAGGAAGAAGAGGGGGGAACCGCATACTGAAAAAAACAGGATTCCCAGGCCGGTCAACGAGAAAAAGGCACCAGGAGGGTTTAACCAACAGGACATGGGGGGCTACCAAGCCAGACAACCTGGGAGACTAAACAACCGGACACCAGACAGCCAGGCCCGATGACGAAGAAACAAAGGAACATGGGACAGCCACAACCGCCGACCAGCAACCAAAGAAACCAGCAGGACAGTAGAGGATACCGCCACAGGTGCCCCACAAAACCCCAAGGACTGTAAGAAGCAGTCGCAACATGAGAGGCCCAAGAAGGAACCAAGCAGAAGGAACGTGGCCACAGAGCCGCCCCAACCACCCATGAATGGGAGAAGCAGGAGCTGGAGACCACCGCCCCACCATGGAACCGAAGAGGGTGAAGCCCAAACTATACCACCAAAAGTCACAAACACAGCCACCAGGTACAGAAGCAGACAGGGTGCAGACTGCGACACGCATAAGCGCCAGGACATCACAGGAGTAAGTCACAGACACCCCCAGCAAGAACTGCAGACGCAACACCCAAGAAGACACACTACAAGCAAACCGCACAAGGGAACAGGCACACATGCCCCAAAGTGCAAAGAACACCAGGACAGAACAAGAAGCAGCCAATAGGCGGGACCATGACAGAGCAACCAGGCAGGAAAAAGCAACAATGGCAACCCACCAACCAGCACACAGGGGATACCGAAGACAAACCACCGCCATATCAAAGGGGGAGAAACCTCACAACAGAGAATCCCACAGAGCGGGGAGCAACAGCCCAAACAGACACTGATGCACTGTAGGAGAGTAGGATCTGCTTCACATGGGTACCCCCACTTTTTGCAGGTGTTTCACTGTTTTTCGACCTTAGTCTGACTGTGACCCTGCTAATCAGGACCCCAGCCTAGCTGCTTCCTCTCTAAAATGATTTCCATGTACATTAGGTACATCTCTAATTGGATTCTGGAGTGCCTTATAAGTCCCTAGTATATGGTATACTATGTACCCAGGGCATAGGTACCTCAGACCCTACCAGGGGCTGCAGCATGTTTTATGCCACCCCTGGGAAGCCCTCCAAAATGACACCACAGGTCTGCTACTGCAGCCTGGGTAAGATGGTGCATGCACCCCTTACTGTGGTATAGGCTACGTATATCACTACCATTGCACACACATATAAAACCTATAAGTCACTCCTATGGCAGGCCTTAATAATCCTGAAGGCAGAGTGCTTGGTTTTTATGTGAGAGGGTGCCCCTGCATGAGCAGAGCCCCTCTGCAGCGTTCAGAGTACCTCCTCTGATGCTGTTTGTGGTGCAGCCTGACCATATACTCTTAAGTGCATTATAACCTTGCGGTAAATGTTAACTTTAGACTGGCTGCACGGAAACATGTTGTGTTTGGTGTCAAACACTTTGGAATGCTACCCCCCCTGCCAGTTCTGGCGGCGGGGGTAGCATTCCACCCTTCTAGAGGGAGGGACATGTTCACACTGGTCTACCCGGTAAAGACTTTCTAGAGCCCTGGCATCACCAAATGGACGCCACAGACACGGGTCTGGCCTCCTGCTGCTGACTCCGGCAGGGGAGTTATGAACAATAGGTTTCCTGTCCCAGGGAGGTGTAACCCCCTCCCCAGACAGGCAGATGTGTATTGGGGCTGGGCGGGAGCACTCTCTGGTGCTTTGAAGTCCTGCACTGGGGGCACACTTTGTGTCCCTGTGCAAAGTGCAGTTCAAACCGGTTGCAGGGGCTACCTGCCCCTGCTCTGGCGCGAAACTGGACAAAGGAAATGGGTGTAACCACCCCTCTTTCCAAACCCTCCCATAGGTGGGTCCTCAGAGTATGTCCAACCCCCTATCTTAGTATAAGTATAGGAACCCAGTCCTTGAGACTTCAGATTACCCTGGACGAAACTCTGCAACATGTATCCTGGACCTTCGACTTTCTATTTCAACTAGAAGATGGAAGAAATCTCCCTTGGGGTCAAAGAGTGACTCCCCTGCTTGGCAGGCACCAAAGAAGCAACTGACCGGTCTGCAACTCTGAAGCTTCCGCCGGACGCCGAAGTCTTTGCATCACCACAGATGGATTTCCAGACTTTCCCGAGGCTACCCTGAGTCCACAGCAAAGCTGAGGCCCGTGGCTAACGTGGAACCGTGACCCCTGGACACCGTGAACTTTTGCCGGTACATCATCTTCCTGGTCTTCCTCGAAGTCGTGCTTTGGGCTCAGAGTAGCCCCAGCCTTGGGCACTTACTGCACCGAAGATCTCTGGCCTCCACTCCACGAGTGACCCGTGGGCCAGTTTCCAGTGCGACTGCTCGAGGCTCCTTTGCAATCGCTAGCCCGTTGGCTAGTGGGTCCCCACGAAGGCAACTCCTTTTCTGCTTGGGTTTTCCTCGTTGCTCCAGACGTGCCCTGACTTACCCTCGCTGGGTGAGTCCCCCAGACCTTGCTGGTCTGCACCGACGTCTTTCTCCTATTTCCACTTGACTTGCCGTTGCCAAGGATTTTTGGGTCCATTCTGGTAGCCGACACCGCAGCACTCGACAGACTTCGTGGGACAGCTCGAATCCAGCTCCTGGTCATCGTCAACGCCTCCTGGTCCTCGTGGCTGAAGAGTCAAGACACATGTCAACTCACCTGAAGCACCCGACATCTGTGGGCATTGAACTATCGTGCCCCTGGTCATTGGTAAGTGACCCAGACGCTGTCCCCTTTGCTTTCAGGTTCCTTCCATCCTCGATCCAGCCAGAGCACCGCTCCAAAGTGCTGTGACAAGCCCAGGGATAGCCACAGGCTAAGGAGTGCCAAAACACAGGAACCACTGCACTGCTGAACCCGCACAGAGCACCACCCAACCCGGGCAGACAGGAGCACCAGGACGCAGAAAAGCCTCCGCAGCCAAGGCCATGGGACAAGCACCCCCCAATAAAGGAATGCTCCGAAACCCAGAAGAAAGGGCCAGGCGAACAGGGAAACGCCACAAAGATGATCAGGCAAGACCCAAGGCCAAAAACAGCAAAGCAACCCCAGCTGGAGCGAGTGGTATTAACCCACTGCACTGGGCATTTCTGGGGGGTCTCCCAGTTGGGTACTAACCAGGCCCGACCCTCTCAACCTTTGAGAACAGAGGAGAATAAGTGAGTCAGGGAAAAACGGCCCAAAGCCCAGGCACCCACCCCTAGAGGTCACAGAGCCGTTTTATATTGTATGGGGGAGGTGTCTACGAGGCACAGGGGCCTCATTGCGTAATGGAGATAAGCCAGAGGGATGTGGAGGTAATGGAGTTTCTCTGGAGAATTACAGGTGAAAGAATTGTGGAAGGTGCAGAGGTAGTCAAAGGTGTTACACTTGCTGTTGATTGGCTATGACAAGTGTGATGTGTGATTGAGGAAATTTACACAGTATTTTATGTAAATTTCGGCAACAATTAGCCATAAATATCAGGATAGGACAGTAAAAGCTGCTCCCAGATGCAAATGAAACTTCGTAAAGCACAAGTTGTGTAGTTTGATTAAGGGAAAATGAGAAATGCAGTGTTGCTGCATAAAACATATTGGCTGAATATGGCTTTTCCCAAGCCAAATTGGAGTTGCTTGCCCATGTCCTCACCCTCCCTTAGCCGAGGTTGTGAGAACAAGGACATGCTGAGCTGGCTCGGATTGGGATCACAATTTGGCCCGGGTACCTGCAAAAAAGTGGCCCACATTCCCAGATCACGCCCGTTCACGAAACAGCATTTGGCTAGTCTCATGGGACTCATTTTTAGAGAAATATTTGATTAATTGTGTATTTTAAAGCTCACTGAGCCAGAAACATTGGTGAAAACTAGAAGCACTACATTTTGGCTTGGTGGTCAAAGTGATGGGCGGGCAAAGTGAAATAAAATGGCCCAAAGGCCACATCTCCCGATATGGCTATGTTGATATGGCTATGTTGATATGGCTATGTTGATATGGCTATGTTGATATGGCTATGTTGATATGGCTATGTTTGCCACCTGACTGTTTTTTGAACCAGCGTTACCAGTATTTTAATGCCCTTGCCACTGCAAAAATGTAGAAAATCACGTAAAGCGGGTATTTTCTCCCTTAATTGATATGTACTTTAAAGTTTAAACAGTTAACGTAATTAGAAAACAGTTTAAAATGTGGTCTAAATCTTCTTTAATTATAGTTAAAACTAAACAAAGGAAGAAAAACCATGCTAAGAAGTAACACAGACTTTTTATTATTGAATAAAGACTCCTCTCTCATTATTAAGTTACAGCCTTTGCAGATTCTTAAATTATGAGCAAACTGAAAGTTATGCTTTTTTATTGTAGTTTGATATAGCGTAAACTCGGCCAAAGGGCAACAATTATATGCGCACCAGTTACATTACAGAAGATCAAATTCATTTTCATTTTAGGCCTTGGGGCAATTAAGTCATTTGCCCAGAATCACAGGATGCGGTGGGGAGGCTTAGACTCAAACCTATTTCCATAGTTCCACATTCGGCAGCTCTGACCCTAACATTACATTATCTCTGGGAAAGGTGCTTCACAGTGAGGTTTATGCAAACATACACACCCACCAAGGCCTGAAAGACACTGGGGCCGAAGTGCCAATAACAGGCCCTCAGCAGGGCCATTCACTTACTCTCCCCAGCCCACTGTAGCCTCAGCGTGATTGCCTGGCAGGGGAGGGTTGAAGGAAAGCACAGAACTGCTGCTGCTCCATGGGAGCTGAGGTGATAATGGCCCACAGCAGGGGAGTGGGACATTGCTTCAGGCCCTCAGCGCGGCCCCACAGGAAGCCGAGATAAAATCAGCAGCAGACAGAACAATATTGGCCTAAGGACACTGACCCCCGCAGAGCCTCTCTGCCCATGATGGTGACCCCCATTACAGTGGCCTGGCGGGGAAGACAATAAGGCTCTGTGGGCCGGTTGACAAAACCTTGTCGCTTGCTTCTGGTCCTCGTGGGCAGTTTGTCCCTTTTGCAGTTTCAAGCCAGAGAGCTGAGTAAACAAGCTGTGCTGTTCCTATGGGTGAGTAGAGTTTTGTCACTGAGTAGAGTCTTACTCCTTCCTTCCACTGAACCCAGACACCCAGTGGTGTGTCACTCCTTCCTATCACAGTAATTAAGCTTTCAAAGACTCCGTCCATCCTGTTACTGACCTTCCACATCGTTCTCCAGAGCACATGTCATTGATGACTCTGTACGCATTTCACCCCGGCTGATTTTCTTCATCTGAGTGCCCCTGCTTGACCCAGCCTTTGGCACTTTTTATACCTACCCTCCCTGTGTCTCTGCTGAAGAGAAAAGCAGATTGACCTTGGAAACCTAAGCTTTAATCCACTCCTCCGCCTTGCCACCCACTTTACCTCCCTTATCTCGCCCTCCTGAGTTCTCCCATTAGCACCTGGGAATGGTGCAAAAATAGATTCCCCAAAATATTGTGACAGAAATAACGTGTGTTAAATATGGTTTACAAAAACTTCGCCTCGTGGGAACTCATAGCAACGGGACGGTATTTTTTGTGAATGAAATGTAGGCCACAATATTTCTGCCAGTCTGTTAGGTGAAAATATTGCCCTACACCGTCTCACTGGTTTTTAACTTTTACCCCGCCTCGTGTACATTCCCGAACCTTTTAAGCGAGAATGCGGTGCAGTGCTTCACGTTATGGAATGGATGGCGTCATTTCTTTATGTATGGGGCTTTGCATGCCCCATCCTGTTTCCTCAGTGCTCACCAGGAGATTGGAAGAAGAAGAGTACAGATTGTTATTACCAAAATCTGTTAACTCCCCAAATCTTTTAATTCCTGATATTTTCCCACTCTAAAAGTAGAAGACCCTCCGTAGCAGTACACCCGAGGTTTTGAATTTTGGGTATTATTTTGGGGGATTATAGCAGGCTGTCCTCAATGAGAGCCACGGTCCGTTGTACTAAAGAGTGACATCATTATGGCTTGGACTAGGTCTTCCCTGGAAGTACATGGCGGTGGTTTCCAAAAGCCATGAAGTCTGAAAGTTACCCCTAAGCAGGAAAGGGCAGGGATGCTTTAAGCATTCTGGCCGTTATGCTTCTGGTGGCCCTGGCAAGATGCCCCTTTGCAGCCCTACACACTGTGAACATGAGCTCTGTAATGTCAGTGACTGTCTGGGACACAGTCAGGGACTTGGGCAAGACTTGTGACTTGGTAGAAAACGTAAGCAGAAAGCGGAGTACAGCGCTGCCCAGGATCACACAGGAAGTCAGAGGAGAAAAGAGATTCAAAGGGGAAGCCTGCACAAAGGAACAAGGTGGCTGAGACTCAGAAAGGACAGGCACTCATGAGATTATTTAGCATTCAGAATAACTACACCTAGGACAAATGTGCAAGACATATATATAAAACAACATTAACAATAAAGGAAGTGTGGGGTAAAGCACTCGGGAGCTCCACACGGTAAGACTGAAGCTCAGTAAGTTCCTCACCCACAATTGCTGTTACAGATATTGACTGCAAATACCCACATATAGGATAGGCATGCAAAGGCAGGGTCTGTGGAGCGGATACCTATGGTGATGTTATAAATGCAACTCAAAGACAATACTCGCAGAGAACAAGAAACACCACCTAGATAGTCAGCTGTGCCCACGGATCCTGGCGATTAAACATGAACACGCAAGGCAGTAACAGCAAGGGGGTAGAACTACATACAAGCACAATAGACAAGGAGCTAGCAAGGAGGAGTGCTTAACGGGAAAGGAAGAAAATCACAGGACAAACTTGGCAGAAAGCAATTAACAAACATACAAGTTATTAGAAGCAAGATAGCAGGAATAGAAAGACAGTAAACTAGGAACTGGAACCAAGGAAATGGGAAGAAAAGCAGGGACTGGAAAAGAATATACGGATGGCGAGGCTACAAGGGTATACTAGAATAGTGCTGGTTCAGGAATCCAAAAAAACAAAGTAGCACTGAAGGCAGTGCTGGAGCAGGAACTAAAATTGAGCAAAGGCTCACGAGTCAAGGTAGCACTGCAGGCAGTGCTAATTTAGGAACAAGGGAAACTGCTGTAGCTCAGGAACAAGGAATGCTAAGGCTCAGGAGGGAAGGTAGCATTGTAGGCAGTGCCAATTCAGGAACAAGGAAAACAGCAGCAGCTCAGGAACAAGGAATGACTAAAGCTCAGGAAACACTGGGAACACGGATATCAAAAGCTCCGGAAACATTGGAAACAAGGGTCGGTCTCACCGGTACACAGCTACAATGACCAACATTGGACTGAAGGGAGCTGGGGATTAAAAGAGCTCACAGTAATAACATGCATCAGGTGTGAGCAGGCTAGCAGCAGCCAGCCACAGGTAAGCTGAATTCCTCCACCCATCCTTGGCCTGTAGGGATGGAGACATAGCAGTAAGCAGGGAATTTTAGGTAACAGAGTGTCAAAAATGAGCAGGCTGACTTCAAGCATGAGCAGACTGGCTTTCACATAACCCGGCATGGATTGGGAATGGATGTCAATTCCCAAATAGTGTCCAAATGGCTTGAAATCAGTATATGCATGAAGAGGAGAGTCTGGAAGCTTATTAGAAACTCTGGAGAGTCCCACAGTTCAGCCCCCTGGTGGTGGACACGAGAACGAAGGGAGCGAATCATGACATGTAGAAGTGCATGCGAGCAGAAGCATTGATTTGCATGAGAAACTGGGAAGATCAGCTGCAGCACAGGCGGTTTGATGCACAGTGCCGCTTTAGAAACACACTTACCTTTAGGGACACCAATAAGGAGGGACTTCATTGCTAGCAGTGAGCTTTTCCTAAACCAGACAAGACTAACTCTTCAGTACATTCTGACGCCCACACATTAGCCCACTATAACTTAATGGCCAGTCTGCCTCTGCCCCTAAGAGTTAATGGCCCACTGACTCTCCTTGGTGTCTTACTGGCCAGAGCCGTGGAGTCTGTCTCAAACCCCCAGAGTCAGATCATCAATGGCACCTGTTAGCTCTACCACTTCCCCTACATTAGAAGCATTGTTTACTACTAGTGAAACCTTAGCTGGAACATGGCTTACCTGACATCGCAATGCCTGCAACGGCTGGGCCAGGCATCTACCACTTGGACCTACATTTATTGTTTAGAGAAACTTGTGACCTTTGGTGCTTATGAAAGAGTGCTGTGTGTTTGTGTGTGGATGTGTGTGTGGGTGGGAGTGTGCGGAATAGGGCCGGTAGCAATTCATCTACATATTTATTTTTTAAATGGAGTGAATTTGCATCTAAATGGAGTGAATTTGCATCTAGGGCATGTGGGAGAACAAAAACACGGAAGTGGCAACTGAAACCAGACAGTTTAGTAGTATTCAGTTCCCAGCGCACCTGCACATTCGCTTACCCAGGTATACTTTGCTTACTCAGGTGCACATCACCGTGGACTACGGTTGTCAGCTGATTATAAGTGGTAAACTTTTCTGATGATTTTGCTTATACAACTCAGCCCTGGTAAGAATTAAGAATTGTTAGAACTCTTACCGCTCCAGGAAATAGACAAGTGACATTTGATACGTATTACCTACTGGCCGTCACCAGTAGGTAGTTATAGTTAGGACCTGATTTCTATTAAAAAGCTGTTTTTGATTTGCCAATAGCTTTGGCTCCGTTTGACAAATCTTTGTGAAAATTTCAAAATTATTGGGCAGTCACTGCAGCTGCTGTCTTGAAAATTTTGGGGTGATTCGTTAAGCAGGGGCAGAGAAAAAGGAGGGGCCCCAAAACGCTTTTTCTCTATGTTAATTTCTATAGGAAACTTTGGACACGGCTACAGCCCGAACTACTGAATAGAATTGCACCAAAGTTGGCAGAAAGGTAGCTCTTGTTTCAGAAAGCACTCTTTTTGTTAAATGGTGTAAATCCGTTTAGTAGTTGCTGAGAAATGTAAAAAAAAATCCCAGTTGTATATCTAGGAACACGAAAGATCCGCACACCCTCCCGATTTTGAGCCTGAGATCTGATTGGCAACCAACACTTCAAATCAGGAAGTGTTGGCAGCCATCTTATGACTCGGTTGAACCAAGTCACAAGAAAAAAGATCTAAAAAAAGAGAAGGGGGCAGGGACTCCCCAGGGCCAGAAAAAGCATTACAAAAAACAATTTAGGTGAAAAACGCGGTGGATCTGCGAATCCCGCCGAATTTTTAATTTTTTTAATGAAGCACGATATCCCATGCTTAGTTTAATTAGGCCCCCGGCCAGGTCCCGAGGCATAATTATGGAGGGGGCCCACGCAGCCCGGGACTGAACACAAAGGAAATGCAGGGGTGCCATGCAGCCTTCCCCCTCAGCCAGGAGACCGCCACCTCCCTGGGGCTATAACAAATGATAGTTTGTGGGGGGGGGGCTCGAGTCCGCCCATGCAGCCCCAGGGACCACCACCTCCCCAAGGCAATATTTAAAAATAATGCTTGGAGGGGCTCCAGCCCCCCATGCAGCATCGAGGACCACCGCCTCCCCGGGGCTTAATTGTTGGAGGTGGTACGCTGCCCCCCTCTGAGCCGTTGATGGCCCTGTGGACCGCCCCTCCCCCCCCCCCCGGGCCAGCACCAGCAATGTCCCAGGGTGTCCACACCCCGACACTGCAGTTCACTATGGCTTGGCGGATGGGGTCAGCAGGGCAATTTCGGGGAGGGGAGCCACGTTGGACCCTCCCCACTTAAAAAAAAATGAAAATGTTAAAGGCCTGCTGCGGAGGATGTGGTCCCTGGCTTTGGAGGGGGGGCCACATGGCCCCCTCCTATTTAAATGGGCATGCCCTGGGGGATGGGGTCCCCGGGTCCGAAAATGGCCTGGGAGGGGGCCCCCCTCCCTTTGTACTTTAAAAAAATAAAAATAAATGGCGGGTCCCAGGAGATGGGGTCCTCGAGGCCGAAAATGGTCCAGGAAAGGTGGGGAGCACGTGGCCTATTTTTAAAAAGCTGCAACTCGAGGGAGGCCCGTCCCCTTTCTACACTACTCTGCAAATGCTCCTCCTGGCGCAATCCGGTTGAGGGATGAAGTCCCCTTGGCTCTTGAGGGTCCTTGGGGGCCAACTATTACCTCCAGTTAGCCCCACACAGCGAGATTGCTGAGAGGTGGTCAGAGGCCACGCACCCTTCTCCATCACTTTGCAAACGTGCTTCTTGGAGCATGGCTGGTGGGGGGAAGACGTCCCTTTGCCTTCTGAGGGCCTCAGGACTAAAGTGGATTCTTCCCCCAAGCAACACTGCACTCAGAGGCGTGTTTGCAGAATGGTGGAGAAAGGGGGCATGGCCTCAGACCACCTCTCGACAATCCAGCTGTGTGGGCCTTAGTGGAGGTAACAGGAGTGCCAGTTGGCCCCCAAAGAGGCTCAAGAGCCAAGGGGACTTCATCCCCTAAATAGTAGTGTGCCAGGATTCGCGTTTGCAGAATGATGGAGAAAGGGGGCATGACCGTCTATAAGATCTTAACAATCCTGCTGTATGGGACTTACTGGAGGTAATAGGAGGGGTACTTGGCTCCCAAGGACATCCTTGGGGGCCCACTACCCCTCCTGTTACCTCCAGTAAGTTCCACACAGCAGAATTGCTGAGAAGTTGTCAGAGGCATGCTCCCTTTCCCCACCACTCTGCAAACGTGCCTCCTGGCAGACTACTAATTAAGGGATGAAGTCCCTTTGGCTCCAGAGGGTTCCTTGGGGGCCCTCATGGTACCTCCTGTAAGTCTAACACAGTGAATATCCTGTGAGCGGGTCGGAGGCCCCGCCTCCTTTCTTCACTACTCTGCAAACGTGACTACTACTTTAAAAACCATAGAAATTCTCTGAAAAAAACAAAGGAAACAGGGATGTTATTGTTAGACCTGGCACCATTGGCGTAGGTCTCCCTTCCATTTTTGTCGTTTGTCTCCTTCATGGGTGCTGGCGTTAGATGTTCTGGGCGCTGTGACACAGCGCAAATGCTCCTTATTATAAAATAACCGGTGTAGTCCTAGTAGTACCAAGGAACATGCTAGGGAGGTCGAATTTAGTATGCTTCAGCTCCAAATATTAACTTGCATCTAGTAGTAGCGATTGTCTTTATGTTCTGTGTGTGCAACTGCTGCTTCTGGAAAGTAGGTATATTTTTGTCTAAGTCTTGCTGTGTGTTTCACTGGTATGTGTTTTTGGTTGTCTGGTTTAGAGGGCCAGGGCAGGCCTGGGCCGACCTGGGTCGAATGGAGCAACTGCCGTTGAAGTATGGGGAGGGGTGACCCTTTTGATCTGAGCAGGGCTGTGCCTGGCAAGGTGAATGATTGCTCCACCTCCCGCTGGGTGTCTGATGGTGGGCCCCTCTCCCTGAAAGGGAGGATGCAGCCTCGTAAATAAAGTGACCCAAGTCGACACCAAACTGGTTCTGGCCGGGTCGAGTGATTTGTGACTTTCTCAAGAACAAAGACTTTTGGGGTATAAAGATCTGAGCTGAAACCCCTTCGTGGTGTGTAACTTCGGGTTGCCAAGACGAACCTCTGGCCATGTAAACGAGAGGGAGAGAACTTTGAAACTTTGATCCATTCACTGAAGCAACTACCCAAGGGCCTGAATTGAGCTTGCCTCCTACTGAAGTCTCAGGGACATAAGACTTCATTCATCAACAGTCTGGATTCTTATTGAGAGGAATACTACTCACAGGTCAGGCCTCTGTCGAGAAATCCAGGGCCTCTGAATCTACTGTGGGGAACGCTGCATTTGCCTTGCCTACGGAAACTATTGCTATCGCCATTGTGGGCCGCTGCAGCTGAGGAGCTGTGCCTCTGAGTGCCCACATTTGCCTTGTCTACGGAAACTATTGCTATCGCCATTGTGGGCCGCTAAAGCCGAGGGGCTGTGCTTCTGAGTGCCTACCTTGGCCTTGCTCCGAAAAACCTTGTTGTCGCTATTGTGGGCCGCTGAGAAGCCATGCCGCTGGGTGCCCGCATCTGCCCTACTACGAGAATCAGTACACCCGCCACTGTGGACCATTGTAGCTGAGGAGTTGTGTCGCTGCAGGCCGCATTGGCTTTGAGAGTCCTTACTATCACTGTTTTGGGCCGCCGCCATCGAAAAGCTGTGCCGCTGAGTGCCCATCCCTACTTTGCCACAAGTATCATTGCTATCGCTATCGTGGGCCGCTGCAGCTGAAGAGCTGCGCCGCTGAGTGGCAACCCTAGCTCCACATTGAGAGCCTTGCCAAATTCTGCGTGCGCCGCTGGGTGCCGCTTTCACGCCCGTCCCAGGATTACCGTGAGTGCACGCTGCGGATCGCCACCGCCCAGGGACTGTGGTCGCTGTGGGTCCGCCTGCCATCCCGCACTCTCTCTGAGGAGCTGTGTACCGTGCCCCATTATATCCTAGGTACTTTGTACATTGTGCATCACCGGGTCGCATAGACCCCGGCCCCAAACCAAGTTCGTTCCACCCGCACGCACAAGTGTTTTCATTGCTCCTGAGACAAATCTGTAATTACGTGCATTGTGGCTCTTTGAGCATTTCCCAATTTCGTGTTTAATCTATATAAAGATAACTATTTTTTATAATTGCTTGTGGTGTCTATTTTGTAGCGTCTTTCCTGCGTTATTGTGTATGGTCCTAAATGCTTCACACACTGCCTCTGAGATAGGCCTGTCTGCTCATGCTACGTTACCACAGGGTTGAGCAGGGGTTATCAAAGGGTGTAGCCCCCTTACTCTGACTTAGGAAGAAGGGCCACTATTCGACATCAGCGCAATCCACTGTCAACTAGAGACCTCCATTTCTAACAGTTATAGTTAGCAATTAGCATTTAAAAACCTTCGAAATTCACCTAAAAGACCAAAGGTTACAGGGATGTTATAGTTGGGGGCAGATTTTACTCATGCAAAACCAAAGAAATTCAGCTGTTATGGTTAGCTGAGTTAACTAGAACTCGTGCCCCCGCAATGCACTGCTCATGACCTCACATATTACATCATTCATGACATGGTCAGTGACATCACTGATGACATCTCAAATTACATTACTGATGACATCATCCACAACATCTCTGACGCTCCCACTCACACCCCAATAGAATCTTTTATACAACCACTGCCACTCTCACACAACCATTCACAAACCCATTCACAGAGCTATACCAGTACTTACACACACCCTCACTGATTCATAGATCTGCATACACATCCACTCGCTCACCCATATTGCCACTCATATACCCATTCACTCACTAATAAAGCCATTGACATATCCACTTATATACCCATACAGGCACACACACACTGAATTAGTCTCCCATAGAACTAGTCACAGACCTAGACACTCACCCATACAGTCAATCACACAGCCACTTACTCTCCCAAACAGTTACACATACACCCACTTACTTACTCATACAAATAGTAACACATACTCACTCACCTATACAGTCACTGACAGAAGCATCCACTCATCCATATAGCAACTCTCACATTCACCTGCTGACTCGTATAGTCAGTCATATACCCTGTCACTCACCTATACTGCCTTTCACATACCCAGTTACTCACCCATACTGACACATGCACTCAATCACCGAAACAGCAATACAGACACTAACCTAAGCAGCTTCTCACAAATGCACTCAGTACCCCATACAGCCACTGACTCACCCTCTCACTCATCCATACAGGCAGTTACACACCTCACCCACATACACTGACATCCAGACAACCATAGAGGTAGTCAGACAACAAATCAGTCAGCCATATAGCCATTCACATACCCACTAACACACTCATATGCCCACTTAGGCATCAGCTGACAGACAGATACACACATTCACACAACCAGTCACTCACCCATACATTCACTGAGACACCGAATCACTCACTTATACTGTCAGCCACGCACCCACTGAGTCATCCATACAGACACTCATACACCCACTAATTCACCAATAAATCTTGGTATATATATATTTACCACTCATAAACGTTTTAAAAACACTCACAGTCACTGGATGATGTCATCAGTGATGTCATCAGTGATGTCATCAGTGATGTCACTGACCATGTCATGAGTGATGTAATATGTGAGGTCATAAGCAGTGCATTGCGGGGGCGCGAGTTATAGTTAACTCGGCTAACTATAACTGCTGAATGTCTTTGCTTTTGTATGAGTAAAATCTTCCCCTAACTATAACGTCCCTGTGACCTTTGTTTGTTTTAGTGAATATATATATATAAACCAAAGGTTACAGGGATGTTACAGTTGGGAATTAGCATTAAAAAACCTTTAACATTCATTAAAAAAAACAAAGGTTACAGGGACGTTATAACCTCAGAAATTCATTGAAAAAACTAAAGGTTACAGGGACGTTATAGTAAGACTCAGGTTTCACTCTTACAAAACCACTGAAATTAAGCAGTTATATAATTTGTGCCCCCCGAATTTCTATGACTTTAATTCAATTTCTAAACTATAACCTTTGTTTTTTCATTGAATTTCTATTTTTTTAAGTAGTAGTCCTGTTTGCAGTGTGATTGAGAAAGGGGCAGGGCCTCCAACCAGCTCTCAGCAATCCTGCTGTCTGGGGGTTACTGGAGGCAACAGAAGGGGTTCTTGGCCCCCAAGGACCCTCAGGATCCAGCGGGACTTCATCCCCCAACCAGCAATGCACCTGGAGGTGCGTTTGCAGAGTGGTGGAAAAAGGGGGCACGGCCTCCATCAACATCTCCGCAATCCGACTATGTGGGACCTACTGGAGGTAACAGGAGGGCTTGATGGCCCCCAAGGGCCCTCAGCATTAAAGAGTACTTGATCTCCAGAGCAGCACTGCACCAGTGGGCACGTTTGCTGAGTGGTGGAGAAATGGAGTGTGGCCTCCAGCGACTTGCCAGTCCTTTAAATAAAAAAAAAAGAAATTATGAATTCGGCAAGGGGGCACATGTGACCCCCTTACCTTGGCCAATTTGTGCCCTGCGGAGCCCATCCTTTGGGGCCAGGCAGATTTTGAATGGGGGATGGGGTGTCGCGGACCCCCTCCCGGGACGATTTCAGTCCCGGAGGCCCAAACCCTCGGGGCCCAGCCATAAAAAAAAAAAATCTGAACATTTTCCATAAACTTAAGAGATGGGGGCTGAGTAGCCCCACTCCTGGGCTGATTTCGGCCCCTGTGATCCCATCCCCCTAGGCCTGGCGGACTCGGCCACCCCATTACAGGATACAGCTTGGGGAGGTGGTGGTCCCCAGGGCTGCAGGGAGCCGTGCGGACCTCTACTTGTAATTTTACCATTTACCCCGGGGAGGTGGCAGTCCCCAGGACTGCGGTGGGGGGGTCGAAGCCCCTCCACATTGATATTACATTTGCCCCAGGGATATGGCGGTCCCCCGGGCTGCGGGGGTGCACAGGCCCCCTCACATTATGGAAACATTTGCCCTGGGGAGGTGGCGGTCCCCGGGGCAACTCTCGCATCAATTATGAAAAAACGGAGAGGTGGCAGTCCCGGGGGCTTTATGGATTGTAGGGGGGCCCCATGTGCCCCCCTCCTACAAATTTTGAATATGCCCCGGAACCAGGCCCACCTGGGGGCTGATTTGAAATGAAGCGTGTTTTTTTTCCAGCAGGAGTTATGGCTCCAGCATGACCGATGCTGATTTCTTTTTTTTCTTCAAAAATGCTTTTTGGCCCTGCAGGTTCCCTGTGGGACTCCCCCAAGAGGCATAGAGGGTCAGGATGCTTCTACCCTGCACCCTTTTTTTTTTTTTTGTACATTTTTTGTGGGACCTGGTTCAACTGAATCCCAAGATAACTGCCAGCACTTCCTCGTTGAAGTGTTGGCAGCCAATCAAATTTCAGAAGGATTTTGGGCTCCCAGAAATCTATATTTTTTAAACTTAAATATCTCTGAAACTGCTGAATGGATTTACACCATATCACGAAAAGCACGCTTTCTGGGCTAACATCTCACTTTCTGCCAAATTTGGTGTAATTCAGTTCAGTGGTTCGGGCTGCAGTTGTATTAAAAAAATATGAAATCCCCATAGACATAACATAGGGAAAATTCATTTTGAGACCCTCTTTTTTCTTGGGACCCGCTTGACGGATCACCCTGAAACTTTCAACACAGCAGCTGAACCAACAAGCATTTGCAATGCAATAGGTCTCGCATTTACACGAGTTTGAGCTTTTGACATTGCAGATAACAGTGCCTTTTATTTTTGTTTTCGTTTTTAAAACATAAATAAAAGGCATTGTCATTACAATGCCAATAGCTTAAACTCGCGTAAATGCGAAACCTATTGCATTGCAAATGCTTGTTGTACAGAGGCATCAGCTTTTGAATTGCTCTGTTTTATCTCAAAAGAGCTTTTTAAAGGGAAATTGGCATTTGGGCACATAGACTATGTCCAGCAGGCCCTGTAGGATCAGACATCCACATTATGTGCCTTTTGGGAAGATCAGAGTTGATAGCCAGGAAGGCTTGTCCACACAGCCTTTGCGCAACTACAGTTTGATTCATAAGGAGGCCCACTGCTGTTGAATGAAGGGTTAAAGCACATATGGGTTTACGAGGTCTCTTCTGAAAGTAAGCTTCAAGCTTGCTGCGCCGACCCGGAACTTCATGCTGTTGTCACTTTACTGGTAGACACCTACATTCATATGCACTGGGCCTAGGCAACAGGGTGGCAGGCTTAAGATGGGGTGGGAATAGAGGTCAGCAGGAGTCTGGGTTATAGAAGGTGGACTTCCACTAGCATAACCCAATAGTAGCGCCTATCATTTCATAAATCAAAGTGTCACCACCAGGGCAAGGTGATATTTCGGTTAAGGAAAATTCCTGAAAGTGCGCTACTATGCACCGGTGCTAGGATACTTGTCTCCAGTCCAGGGAGGACTGGACTGTTCCCATTGGGCACAGCATCAAAACTGATTTGCCTATGGCTGGGTTTAAACTGGAACGGTGAGCAAAAAAAAATGATGGGTTTAGGCCCGGATCTTTGTACTGGGGAGAATGTATGACATTGTTCTGCATTCTGTTCATTCAATTGTTCTTTTTGCAGTTGTCGACGAAAGCACCCTATTATGCACAGTTCTCGGCACAAAAAAATAAAACATTAGTGAGCGCACGGGTGTAAACAGGGCCGGGGCAGAAGATGGCTCCATGTCCAGCACTCACGCATTCCACGCCGCACGTCGCTCCAGCTCCACTCTCCAACTTCCACTCTTGCTGCCTGCGAAGCCCCCAGCGACAATGCACGAGAACCTGTTCGGACTAGTTTTCTTGTTCAGTACAGCCCACCGACCTCATCACGTGACATGTTCCGCGCTGGATTCAGGCATATGCTGTCCCCAGAAGAGCTGGAAGCTACACAAGCAAACGTACACCACAGAGCATGCACACTGAAAAAACAACAACTAGACAGACGCCGAAAATCCATGTTCGATTACAGGAATGGTAGGCTTCATAAATCTTTGCCTCCCACCTAGGCTCCTACATCAGTTGTCTGGAAGACCATGACAAACTCAAGCGGCAATACACATGCTTGTTTGAGCTTTCAGAAAGTAGCTTTGCTACTGATTTCTGGAAAGACACATCCGTGTCATTTTTATTTGTAATTTACAGATCGTGCTAACTAGCTCACATTTACGTGTATCATGCAGGTGTACGTGGTGCTATAATGAAGCACGAATTCCTGTTGACTAAATCTGTAAAGTTTTTATTGTATTTCTGAGTTAGATGTTTATTTAATGTTAGGTAGGATTCTGCGTTGTCTGTCTTACTAGGAGATAGAATAGCAATTTTGTTTGTTCTCCGATATATTTAAGTGTGGAACTGCAAGGTCTTCACTGTCGTCTGGGATTGTAGCTGTGTTTTTAGGTCTCGCTGAGTCAGCGCGCGACCGCCAGTAGATAATATATGTATATGTGATTCCGTGTCTGCGACGTTCTCTGCATAAGTTTGTTTTTGCCGCATTTGACTTAATCAATCATCTGCTCCATAATCTCAAGATTTTGACCAAAATAATGTTCTAACTCAGTCGGATCAATAGTTACTAAAAACATGGCAACATGTGTTTCTGCACAGTGAAGCCCGTCACAAAGGCTAACTGTTCATCCTTTAGTTATTTATTACTGAATTTGGTTGTTAAACTGGTAGTACTTAGGTAAAATGTTTGCCCATAAAAGGTATCTTGTGTAAAAAACACAAAATAATGAAAAAGTACTATCACAAAATGGATTTTATTATGCCGCATAATAGGCCTTTTCTTGCCACCTAATTTAGTCATTCTTGCCATATAATTTAGTTCTCCTTAGTTGCATAATTCCAGTGGCCCCGAGTATAGGGAAAGTGCATTTTCATCTGTTCAGCAAATTTTCGCAGGCGCACATATACATGTGTATATTTGCCCATGTGAAAATGAAACTCCGCCTTTATTAGGAATACTGTTTCCAGGCCTACTTCTGTAAACTCCTGCAAGTTGCAACTCTGTACCAATGCAAGGACATATACCTGTGGGTGCACTTTTGTGACCTTCCTCTTGTTGAAGCCTTAGGCAACACACTGCACCATGGCTATTCCCACCCCCCTTGGAAACCTTCTCCCCCAACAAGGACATACTTCATGACCCAGATACAGATCTGACATTGTTTCTGGCTGCTTCGGGCTTGCTAGTACCCTGATAGATACATTTGGGCATACCCTTTTAGTAATCTGCAAGCGGAGGGGACTGTTTTTACCAGAGAGTTGGCTGCAATTGTACTTAAAAGGGCAAGCTAACATTTGTGGGTGTCCAGGGCTATTGCACAGCTCGAGGTTTGCGAGTACCTCGGCTAGTATTTTAGACATACACTACATCAGCCCACCTAGTACTGGAGTGAGGCTGGGATTTACAATTGAATGTACTCATGTCTCAGGAGTCTCCTCATTTTGCTATCACTTAGGGTGTTCGTGTGCTCGGCCTTTTAATGTGTTTAACATCTCATCAACTGTACAAAACTACTCAGCACTACAATAATTGCCGATCTTCCTAACGGAGCAGAAAGCCCTTCTCCTACAAAGACACTTTGGCCATTTGTCCTCTTAGCCAACCTCCCCTATGATAATGTACCCTACCATGACTGAGATTACTGCACTAATTCCATCTCACTTGCTACCACTACCTATACCACCTAGATACTCTAACAAATGGAAAGCCGTTCCTTTGTAACGATCCATGACAGTCCTTAGGTATCTGCCTCTTACCTTTTTTAATGATCATAACCAGAAACATTGTTTAAAACTGTATCTCTTGTAATGAAACCTTTTTTAGTGTCAAGAGCTTAACACATTTGGGTAATGTTTGCACTAAAGAAAAATGCATAAATAAATAAATTAAACTATTCAGTCAGTCGTGCTTTTCACTTTTTTTAAACTTATTTTTATTGGCATTTCTTTATACAGTTAGCATTGCACATTAATGTTTCGGCATAAATCGTTTAGAGTCTCTTTCAAGTGGAGTATTACAGAGTTTAGTACAGTTTCTAAACACTCAATGGCCTAAGTGTGTCTTCAAGATGAGGCATGACCATCATACAGTCGTGTTTTTCACTTGTATTGCATTTCAACATTTCTAAATAGAATTCCTCTACATCCTATGAGTATATGAATCTGTAAAGTAATCAAATGTCCTAAATTGAACCTTTAACTACCCCCCCCCCCTTGCGCATGGATGCCCAACTGGCAACGCCAAGCAACTTCTGCAAGCTCCTGTCAAACTTTTCATGCACCCCCAATGCACCTGTTCAAGCAACAGTATACACAAACCCCGTCCCCTGCACACCAGTTTTAACTCAAGGCCCCCAAAGAACCACTCCAAAAATTTTCTGCCCCTCCCCAAAGCCCTATCTAAAGGGGTGGGAGGGCAGGACAAAGCAACACCACTGATAGGGTTACCAGCCCCTAGGTCATCTGAACCTAAAATTGTGGCTGGTAGCCCAAAGCATACCCTTAAATAGATGTTGGGCTATCTTTGGGCTAATATCTAGCACAACACAAAATGGCAGTCGTTGGAATGCACCACCCTCCCAATCTGCCCATGGGCAGACTTCCCCTTCGTCAGCTGCCACCAAGCACCCCCTTGGGTGGGGGGAGTGCAGGCAAACACTGACCATCTTGTGTGTGAGAAAGCCTGCTTTATTGAAACAGGACCACATCACAAAATTTCCTGGCTAACCACCTTACAAAACTGCACCACCCTCCCAATCTTCGGGTGGGGGGGGGGCAGACTTCCCCTTGGTCATTTGCCCCCCAAACTCTCCCGTGGGCCGAAGTGCTCCAGGGTTTAAGTGCACATCGAACTTCGTAAGATGGTGTTAAAACTGACAGAATAGAGATCTTCTTATACCTCAGCCTGAGATTTGAATGTAAACAAAGCTCAGGCGGCAGTTGACAGTGATGTATCATGAAGTGAAACTTGAGCTCGCGGTGGCTGTACAAACAGTGAGGTCCGTCTAAATAGATCTATTGCCCCTCCCATCTACATTAAATAAGAATGAAATAAGAGTGGCAGGTTCCCATGGCAGCACGCTGTTTACTTCCAAGCATTCCCTGCCTGGGCGGCCAGCCAGTGGGGGCTAAGAGGAGGCGGATTGCCAGGAGGGAGGGGGAAGGCCTGCTCCTCCCTGAATACGGGAGCCAAGAGAAAGAAAGGGGAGTTGTGGGCAATTGATAGGGGCAGGGAAGCAGCCACCAAGACCAGTATTTCCACACAGGTTCAAACGATAGATTGCTGCAGTTTCCGGGCGGACTAGGCGGGGAGAGCCGGAGGTCATTGTTTACAGGGGCTGTCAGAGTGTTGGCACTGGTGGGCACGATCTATTTGTGCCCGTTTGAAGCTTCCACTTCAAAGGCTTACATAACACCGCCAGAAGTGCGCTAAGTAGTATTGCGACTGAAAACATTTTTGAACGCTGAATCGGTGTTTTCGGCCCAGAAAGTTCTAGAAAACAGGGCTTTGCTGTTGACCCAAAACACGACCTTGAGCGGTCGAATAACATAGAAGTGAATCATAGTCTTGAGCCATTGGCGGGACCCAGAACTGGTGGTGCATGGCCTCAGGAGAGTACTACACACTCAGAAAGTCAGCCTCAAGTTGAACCGAGGACAAAGAGCACGCTTGAACTGATCTCGAAATGGAACATATATATCACCGAGGCCTTTCAGTTGTGAATAAAACAAGTTAGCGAACATCATTGGCTCAAGACACACTGTTTTGAGAAGCCATTGCATCAACACGACACCAGAACAGTACCCCAATCCATAAAATGATGGGAAACTGCCTGCGCCATGTGCCCGGGACTGTAGGAGAGCTCGATGTATTTTATAGCTAGGCCGACCATTCCCATCCCACTTTGCTCCCCAGTACAACCCGACGAGAAGACATGCCCCTGTCTACTTGTGTCCCGTGAGATGAGTATGTTCCCTGGTTAGCGAACTCCAAGTTGGAGCAACTAGGAGGATTGTTATTTTTGCCTGACACACATTTCGTACTATGCGTGACATACCTCCTGTTGTCCAGTCTATCCACAGAACATACCCCTGTGACTGGGACTGCCAGTACTTAGATCATAACACTGGCATTTTACTTTATCCCGTTTCGCACGCACATCTGAGTCTGGTGTGCCTCATTTCTTGGAAGGTAGTACATCTGTAGAAAGGTGCATTCATTACCAGTTCATGGGTTTTGTAGTGACACCTGTTAACCATATGCGCCATATTGTTTATCACCGTTGGTACATTTTCTGCTTTCGTTTGTACCTACCCTCTTAATTCCCAGTAACATATTTACCGTGCTTCTTGTAATAAACCTAATCTGATTCCGTTTTCTGAATACCTGGCGTTAGTGACTCCAAAGTAAGTGATTTAATGGCATTTAGACTACAGGCCCTGGAAGGATGGCAGACCAAGTTGTCCCTGCATGGATTCAAACATGTGACCAGTAGGCCACGCCAAATGTCAACAACAAGCACTACACTTGCTGAGCCACCTTGCTACCCACAAGCCACCTCCCCTGAGCCTGGTCCTAATGCTTCACTGCCTGACTGAAGCTACCACGGTAGAATCAAAGAGGCTGCGAGAGGGGCCCGTCCCAATCCTTCCCGCCATAGTTAGCAAAACATGGGTCAGAAAGAACAAGCAGCGTTATCTTTGAGCCGATTTGCTTCTCCCTGCAATCAGTAGGTTTGAGAAAATGGCTTAGTTGTGACTGAGGCCTTTTGCATACAGTTTTTAAGTGATATTTACTTACGTTCAATAGAGGACGTTCATCTGAATTAAACTGAATTCATTTAGCGCCATATAACATGATGTTGGCTACTAATCAACAGTGGTCGGTTTCATCCAGCTTCTGGGGCGGTGCAGTTTGAGCCCCTATGGCTCTTGTTGGGGCTTCCCCACGAGACTTATTTCGACTTGCAAATAATGAGACCTAAATAAGATAAAAACATGTCTGTAGACACTGGTGATCCCATTCACACGAATCGTAGCCTGAATTCTGCCACGAAGCCTTTGTCTGGAGACTCTCCATCCTTGGAGGAACAATGCAGCTCATTAATGTCTGAGAAGGGCACTGCCCTACTTTACTCCCGACCCACACCAAGAACACTCATTGCACTGCAGGGTCTATTGTTAACATTAGTTTACTGCCAAGTGAGGGAACCCCATGCTGCGCAGAAGTGGAGGGGTCTAACCGCCATCATGGCTACACTTTCCCACTGCAGCAGAAAGAGTTGATTCGGGGGCTTAGACCTCACCTCTCACAGAACATTTGCTGTTGTGTCACTCATCAGCTTCATGAACATACTGTGTTTACTCACCTTAATCTGACTGTATTTTTCAAGCACACACGCCATGTCCCTGCTGCAGGGCAGGTGAGGTGGTGCAGTTGAGGGTTTGCAGTTCAAGGGTCTCAGAACTGGCTACGTTCACACACGCCTTGTCCTGCAGTACGGCAGGTGACGTGGTGTTGTTGAGGGTTCGCAGTTCACGGGTCTCAGAACTGGCTGACCCTCTCACATGCCATGTCCCTGCTACAGGGCCGGTGAGGTTGTGCAGTTGAGGGTTTGCAGTTCAAGGGTCTCAGAACTGGCTGACCCTCTCAAACGCCATGTACCTGCCGCAAAGCAGCTGTGGTAGTGCTGTTGAGGGTTTGCAGTTCAGGGTCTCAGAACTGGCTGACCCTCTCACACTCCGTGTCTCTTCCGCTGGGCAGGTGAAGTGGTGCTGTTGAGGGTTTGCAGTTCAAGGGTCTCAGAACTGGCTGACCCTCTCACATGCCATGTCCCTGCTACAGGGCCGGTGAGGTTGTGCTGTTGAGGGTTCACAGTTCACGGGTCTCAGAGCTGGCTGACCCTCTCAGACATCATGTCCCTGCCGCAAGGCAGGTGAGGTGGTGCAGTTGAGGGTTTGCAGTTCAAGGGTCTCAGAACTGGCTGACTCTCTCACAGGCCATGTCGCTGCCGCTGGGCACGTGAAGTGGTGCTGTTGAGGGTTTGCAGTTCAAGGGTCTCAGAACTGGCTGACCCTCTCGCATGCCATGTCCCTGCTACAGGGCCGGTGAGGTGGTGCAGTTGAGGGTTTGCAGTTCCAGGGTCTCAGAACTGGCTGACCCTCTCAAACGCCATGTACCTGCCGCAAAGCAGGTGTGGTAGTGCTGGTGAGGGTTCGCAGTTCAGGGTCTCAGAACTGGCTGACCCTCTCACACTCCATGTCTCTGCCGCATGGCAGGTGAGGTGGTGCTGTTGCGGGTTCGCAGTTCACGGGTCTCAGACAGGCTGACCCTCTCACACATCATGTCCCTGCCATAGGGCAGGTGAGGAGGTGCAGTTCAGGGTTTGCAGTTCAGAGTCTCAGAACTGGCTGAACCTCTCACACACCATGTCCCTGCCACAAAGCAGGTGTGGTGGTGCAGATGAGGGTTTACAGTTCAGGGTCTCAGAACTGGTAGACCCTGTCACATGCCATGTCCCTGCTTCAGGGCAGGTGAGGAGGTGCAGTTGAGGATTTGCAGTTCAGGGATCTCAGTACTGGCTTCCCTCTCACACGCCTTGTCCCTGCCGCAGGGCAGGTGAGGTGGTGCAGTTGAAGATTTGCAGTTTAGAGTTTCAGAACTGGCTGACCCTCTCACACGTCATGTCCCTGCTGCAAGGCAGGTGAGGTGGTGCTGTTGAGGGTTTGCAGTTCAGGGTCTCAGAACTAGCTGACTCTCTCACAGGCCATGTCGCTGCCGCTGGGCAGGTGAAGTGGTGCTGTTGAGGGTTTGCAGTTCAGGGTCTCAGAACTGGCTGACCCTTTCACACGTAATCTCCCTGCCGCAGGGCAGGTGAGGTGGTGCAGTTGAGGGTTTGCAGTTGAGGGTCTCAGAAGTGGCTAACCCTATCACATGTCATGTCCCTGCCACAAGGCAAGTGCGTTGGTGCAGTTGAGGTTTTGCAGTTCAAGGGTCTCAGAACTGACTGACCCTCTCATAGGCCATGTCCCCGCTACAGGGCAGGTGAGGTGGTGCAATTGGGGGTTTGAAGTTCCATGGTCTCAGAACTGGCTGACCCTATCACACGTCATGTTCCTGCCGCAAGGCAGGTGAGGTGGTGCAATTGAGGGTTCGCACTTCAGAGGCTCAGAACTGGTTGACACTCTCACACGCCTTGTCCCTGCCGCAGGGCAGGTGAGGTGCTGCAGTTCAGGGTCTCGGAACTGGCTAACCCTATCACACGTCATGTCCCTGCCGCAAAGCAGGTGAGTCGGTGCCGTGGAGAGTTTGCATTTCAGGGTCACAGAACAGGCTGACTTTCAGACGCCATGTCCGTGCCACAGGGCAGGTGAAGTGGTGCAGTTGAGGGTTTACAGTTCAAGGGTCTCAGAACTGGCTGATCCTCTCACACGCCATATCCCTGCCGCAATGCAGGTGAGATGGTGCAGTTCAGGGTTCGCAGTTCCAGACTTGGGGGTGCAAAGCAGGGATGGTTAGATAAAGCCTGTAGGTTTTCAGGTAACCATTTGCGAGAGGCTCTCAACACTAAACCCCGTAACCAGGACATTATTAAGGATGCCAGGAGGGTGTACAAAATAGCCCTAGGGAAGTGAAAGGCGGAACTCAAGGAAGCATCTTGGGATCAGCTGGTGTCAACTTGCTCCTCTAGAGATTCTAAGGGTTCTTGGGCAGTGGTTAGTGGAAGGCAGCCCAATGTGGCTGTGCAAATTGATAAAGGTTCTTCTATCTCTCCAGCACTTTGGGTCACCCATTGCCATAAGAGATATGCTCTGGGCAAAGAACTACCCATTCTTTAGAATGATGTTGACAATTTGTACCCACTAGAGATCCGGTTTGAGGATGAGGAGGTCTATGAGGCTATCATGGGTAGCCTGTCCAATAAAGAACCTGGGCCAGATGGGATACCCATGGATTTATAGAAGGTTGAACCACACCTCTGGGCTACAGTTTTGACCAATGTTCTTAATGCCGTGACCCAGCTAAGCCTACCGCTGACTTGGAAATCTGCTACCATAGTCCCAGTGTTCAAGCAGGGGAACAGGCAGGACCCTAGGTGTTATAGACCAATCTCACTGTTATGTTCAGTGGGAAAGGTGGTTGGGCTTATTGTCCTTCAGCGATTGGAAGCTTGGGCCCAGGCAAATTACATTATCTTCCCTGTCCAATATTGATCCAGGGAAGGGATGGGCACCCTGGAACAGTGCCTGAACTTTACCCTTATTATAGAGAAGTATGTTGCAGCTAAGCAGGGGTCTATTTTTCTTGCCTTTATGGACCTCAGTAGTGCCTTCGACCGGGTGATTAGGTCCAAGCTTTGGGATATCCTTGGGGAAATGGGACTCCCAGCCCAGTTGATCGTCTTTCTTAGAGCTTTACACACAGATGTAAATGCACACGTCAGATATGGCACAGAGGGGGAGACAATTGAATCTTTTAGTCTCCCACGGGGGTTAGGCAGGGATGTGTGTTGGCCCTAATACTGCTTTTATTATATATGAATAGCCTGAATAACTACTTGAGTGAGAATGGGGTTGACCTGCCAAGGGTAAAGTCTGTCAGTGTGCCTACCCTGCTATGTGGCGATGATGCTGTATTGATGGCCCGAATGCAAACAGATTAAAACTTCTGGATGATAAGTTCGTAGAGTTCATGGATGATCTGAACCTAGATACAAACATCTCAAAGACCCATTATATGGTCTGTGGGAGGAAGAAAGCTAGAACATGACTTGTTGATATCAAAGGGCAAAAACTCACTAGGGTGTCCACCTTTCCCTAGTTAGAGGTATCAGTTGACCATCAGAACAACTGTCTTCCTTGCATTTACAGTCACTGCTCCAAGTTCACACAAGCCTGCTGTGCCTTGTTTAGATTTTCACTGTCGGTGGATCATAAACCCATCTTGCCCCTGCTGCAGATGTACAGAATGAAATGTCGCCCAGCCCTTGCATACGGTGCAGCCATTTGGGGGTACCGTAGGTGTAGGTTGATCCAGCTTGAAGAGGACCGATTCTGTAGAAAATTTGTGGGGCTGTGTTCTGCTTGGGTTTTCGGATCAGATAGAACCCGCTCAACAGAGCCTCTCTAACCCAAACCAGAACGTTACCCCCCCCCTAGGGCCTATTTACACCTAAATAACCACATATATATGTACTACCTAAGGACAGGGAATTCCTATTATATATATATATATCAAGACCTTTTATAATACAAGTGGCGGCCTCGCGGTCCTAAGTGGACCCAGGACTCCCTGCCCAGACGGCAGCCTCAGACAAGTGGCGGCCTCGCGGTCTCAAACAGACCCAGGACTTCCTGCCCAGACGGCAGCCTCAGACAAGTGGCGGCCTCGCGGTCTCAAACAGACCCAGGACTTCCTGCCCAGACGGCAGCTCCAGCCTCGCGGTCCCAAACGGACCCAGGACTTCCTGCCCAGACGGCAGCTCCAGCCTCGCGGTCCCAAACGGACCCAGGACTTCCTGCCCAGACGGCAGCCTTAGCCTCGCAGTCCCAAACGGACCCAGGACTTCCTGCCCAGACGGCAGCCTCAGACAAGTGGCGGCCTCGCGGTCTCAAACAGACCCAGGACTTCCTGCCCAGACGGCAGCCTCAGACAAGTGGCGGCCTCGCGGTCCCAAACGGACCCAGGACTTCCTGCCCAGACGGCAGCTCCAGCCTCGCGGTCCCAAACGGACCCAGGACTTCCTGCCCAGACGGCAGCTCCAGCCTCGCGGTCCCAAACGGACCCAGGACTTCCTGCCCAGACGGCAGCCTTAGCACGAGCTCATCCTATTATTACCACGACATACGACAGGGGAATCAGTGTTACTATGTATCAGATCACACAAAGACCGCTAGTTGAGCACAACCTGGTCTCCAGTTCGAGGGACTCCCTTCTCCCTTATCCAGTTACCACTTACCTGATCAGGGTTAACATTTGTTCATTTCAAGTCACAACTGACTAGAAGAATAGGCTACCCTCTTATACAAGAACACGCAGCAAATGTTGATTCACTACAAACTATATACTTTATTTAGTTACTACATACACACTCACAGAACATAGTATATATATATATATATCATAACCTGCAAAGAAAAGCGAAAGATTAAGTTGTACACTCTAATAGAAAGGGGTTGACATCACCTTGGTCGTATGTAGCCTGCACTCAATGGTCATCTAGGTTCCCTTCTCGTCTGTGCCTCGGCTTCGCCTGGAAGTCACACCTCCGCAGTCACGGATCTACTCCCTTCTCTCTCTCCGAGTCACTGGGACCTCTTCCTCATCGGCTACTCTCTTCTCTTTAGAATATCTATTTCTTGGTTTTTCTTCACCTTCAAGTTCGTCATCTGTCTTCCCTGAAATAAGTAGTAGCTTTTCTGCTAACGGCCAGGTGCCGCTTACGGACTACAAGCAAGTGCCAGTATCTGCCTCAGACTTTCACTAATATGGAGGTGCATTCTCTCATGGAAAATTCCAGCCCGTAACCTACTGCCCACCAAATTCTTGTACCTCCCCGTGCCAAGGACACAATCCCAGCCGGCCGGCCTGATGTAGTGTCTTCGGCATGAAGAAAAATACAATCCTTCGATAAGGGCCGGCCTGAACCGGTTCTCTCCAAGCGAATAACACCTCGTAACTAAAACATCACCCTCGACCTAGAAGCTTCCCAAGCTACCGGAGCAGAAAGAAAGATGGAGTCTCTCCCGTTTGAGGCCTACCAGGCCTGAATTTAGCACGGCTCCATGAAATACCCTCACTACAGGACAGGTTATCCCTAATACTAACGAATCTATCCCCTAGGCTATGTGTGCAAGCCCTGATCTATGGGGAAGAGCACAGGATCATGTCAAAGTGCCTAGTAAATAGGCTCCATTCACTACTCTAACCCTTAGACTTGGATGGTGAGAGACTGAAGTCACACTAGTCACCCTTTAACACAGAGAAAGGCCGGGAAAATCGAGCAGTACATTTCACCCTTGACTTCAGTCTATTATACATTCATTAAATGGAGCTAACATCTGTGGAAGAATAATATGAAACAAAGCTAACTGATCTACGTCTAGTACCAAGTGTGCAGAATTGAAGTAGTGAAGGAATACACTGAATAAAGCAACAGATAACAATCAAAACAGCGACAGCAATCAAAATGCCACCTAATGTTTGGCGTAACATGTGTATATCCGGTAACCAATTAAAGAGCCAGTCAAACCAGCCCTGATCAATGTGTTTTCTAACTTCTTCCGTCAAGTCATGCAACTTATCCAGGTGTGCACGAATGGATTGTGTATGATCAGATAAGTTAAAACAGCAGAGGCCTTCAAAGTCCGAGCAATCATGTCCATGTTTAAGCAAAAGATAATCAATGGCTGCTCTATTTTGCAAAATGGCCCTACGTTCACCCTGGGCGTCTAATAGCAAGTCAGACAAGACTGTAGAAGTATGATTAATAGATTTCACCATCCAGCAAGCCATTTTCCCAATGGATTTGGCATTATAAACCGCCAAAGCAGGAACACCAATAATTGAAACAGCTAGGCTAAGATATTCAGACTTGGAATATAAATGCAAAGATGAGTCACAATCCTCCTGTAACATCACAGTATCTCGAAGCACACGAGAGTTGGCATTCGGATGTGATGAAAACATCAGCAAACTGAGTCTCGTAATGGCACAAGGGCCTCCGGAAATGTTTGCAGGGACATATGGCCAGGAAGTATTACCACATGAGAAAAGCCATCCGGCAGGTAGTAACATCGCACGATAGTGACTGGGGGTAACTACCAAACTATTGCAAGTCATATTGTTCTGAACTGAAACACATGTGGTTGGTGTCCTTTGAAAGCACAAAGTCCGTTCATGAGACGTAAATGAAGTGGCGCCTTTTAGTTTTAGGCGTAGACATTCAGAGATTGCACTAGGATTACATGTAAGAAAGAAGCATAGATCACCTTGTGTGATATTATACGTAACTATTTGGGACTGGATGGGGAGTTGCTCATTCGGCAATTCAGTGCACAAGGGGCAATACACATGGGTAGCAAAATCACCCAGGAGAATATTGGGACGAGCCTTTGAAACATTAAAAATATGAACTAAAGTCTCCAATGAGGCGGGGACAGCAACTAGACAAGTCGCCAGAATGTCATGTACAGATCTCATCGGTGTCAAACAGAAGTGAGGGGCATCAGTCACTCTCTTGGCCAGTAGTGTCCAAAAGTTCGATGAATCCCACGCATTGAAGGAACGCAACACTCGGGTTCTCAGTTCATCCCGGGTTGACGGGATCCCTCCTCTCTCGTCGAACCATCCCAAAGACAGTACGACGCCGACACATCCTGCAGCAACAGTCCAAAGAATGATCTGAAAGAGAACCAAATACAGGCATTAATCATTCTCGTAAATAACATTTATCAGCTGGGACCGCTTCCCAGCTATCTTTCCCTGGCCTCATAACCAAAATGGTATTGTCCTGACCGGTGGCAATGACCTCTGCTTGTTCAGGGGGACTCTTAGGCGACTGCACCCAAACCCTGGCCCCAGGGTTATCCGTAGAGCCAAAACCTTTCTGGCCTCGTACAGTTAGCAAAGTTGGGGCAGTGCCTTTCATTAGTTCACCACTGAAAACAGGCATAATGAGTAATTGAGCCACTCGGTCAGTGCGGTGTATCAGTAAGTCAACCTCACTGCTATTTAGCAGGAGTACCTTAATCTCTCCCTGATAGTCACTGTCAATTACACCTCCAAGCACCTGGATGCCTTTTACAGCCAGCCCCGATCTAGGGGCGATCAATCCAAAATTCCCAGGTGGTATATGAATACCAACACCGGTAGCAATGATGACCCGATTCTTACTTTCTAGAACGGTGTCATCCATGGCATGCAAGTCTAAACCTGCCGACCCTGGGGTCGCTCTGCATGGAGCCAGAGCTCCGGGAGTAATTTCCCAATACATCACAGTTTCTCTGATTTCATTAGGCATAGTCTGAACATTCGGGGGAAACAAACGCATAAGTGGAGATTCAGCATTTAAAAAAGGACGATTATTCAAAATCAATAGTGCTTGGGGTAGAAAGTCTCGCCAATTTTTATACTTGTCATCTGTTAACTTGCGCAATTGGTCCTTTAACAGACCATTCAATCTCTCCACCAGGCCCGAGGCCTGTGGGTAGTAGGGTATATGGAATACCCATTCAATAATATTTTCCGCACAAAATTCCTGTACCAATCTTCCACGAAAATGGGATGCATTATCAGATTGAATTTGGAATGGCACACCATAATACATCATAATCAATTCTAATGTTTTGATGGTATTCAATTGGGTAGCTTGCTTACATGGAAGGGCTACCAGCAAGCCACTATATGTATCGACAATTGTGCAAACATATTGACAATTCCTACTCATGGGAAGTGGACCGATGTAATCAATCTGCCAAATTTGAGTGGGCAGTTTCCCGCGATGTAAATGACCTTTAACAATTTGGGGTACCTTACGCTGTCTGATATGTTGACAAACGGGACAATGTAAAATAACATTTTTAATTAGATCTAGTGGAATATAAATTCCTCGATCAGCAGCCCACCTGCTAGTGGCCTTCTCTCCAAAATGTCCTGCCTTCTGGTGTGCCCATTTCGCCAATCCCGCAATATCAGAATCTTGCCTGTCCACCACTGCCTCAGCAATTTTAGATTTCTCATCTGCAATGTTATGAAAAAATTTGTCAAGGGAGTCTATCGGGGTGTGAGCATCCACATGGAAGATTGTAACAGTACTCTGTGGGAGCATCTCCCAAATCTCTTGCCATAACTCTTTTCCCCACAATTCCTTGGAGTGTAACCTCCAATTATGGGAATGCCAAGTCGGCAACCAAACAGCCAGTCCATTGGCAGTGGACCAAGAATCGGTGAAAATATGACATGTACCAGGTAACTCTTGTTTCAAAACTTGGTAAACAGCGTAAAGCTCGGCAAATTGGCTGCTCTTCCCTTCACCAGTTGTGCTCAGCAGCTTCTGCGTGATCGGATTATAGGACACCGCCTTCCAGTGCCGTGTCGTCCCTATAAACTTCGCTGAACCATCTGTGAACCAAACATGATTTCTTTCCGCTGCGGACAAATCATCAAAAGGCTTACCCCATTTAACAGGAGACTCCTGCGCTAAAGGTACGGAACACTCACTCTCAATCTCAGTCGACGGTGCTCGCGCCACCTGCTCATGTAAAGAAGCAACTCCTTTCGGGCCCACACGTGCCCTGTCTTGTATGTACCATTTCCATTTAATCACGCTCGCCTCTTGGGCATGTCCAATTCGGTGAGTTCTCGGTGAACTCAGAACCCACTGCATGATAGGAATTTCAGGACGCAAGAATATATCATGTCCCAAAGTCAATTGCTCGGTATCCACCAAAGCCCAATAACAAGCAAGTAACTGTTTCTCAAAGGGTGTATAACGCTCACCAGCATCAGGTAGCTTTTTGGTCCAAAAACCTAACGGTACTTTACTCCTGCCTTGTTTCTGCCACAAACTCCAATTTGCATAAGGGCCCTGTACAGACACATTCAAATCCACATCACCATCACGTACAGGCCATAAATCCATAGCATGTTGAATTGCCTCTTTTGCCAGGCTAAACGCATCTTGCTGTGGCTTATCCCATTCAAATGCATTCTTTTTACGTGTAACCCGGTACAAGGGGGCCAATATTTGACTCAAATGAGGAATATGCTGGCGCCAAAAACCAAATAAACCAATGAAGCTCTGGGCTTCCTTCCTATTCCTCGGAACTGAAAAATCAAGAATCTTCTGTTTAACTTGAGGGATCACTTCACGGTGCCCCTCATGCCAATTAATACCCAAAAATTTTACAGCCTGGGACGGACCTTGTAATTTATCCGGATTGATCTCCCAACCTTTCTCACGCAGACACTCAATGACTCTGTCTAATTGTGTCTGAACATCCTCTTGTGTTTCGCCTTGGATCAAAACATCATCAATATAATGACATATCTGAATTTGGGGATGAACCGGTACCTCAGCCAAATGCTCTGCCACCAGCCGGTGACATATCGTAGGACTATGCACATAGCCCTGAGGAAGACTTCTAAACGTCATCTGACGCCCGTTCCACGTAAAACTGAACTGTTCCTGACACTCAGGGGCAATTGGAATAGAAAAGAAAGCATTAGCAATATCAATGGACGCATACCATGTACCTGGATGTTTTTGGATTCTTTCAATTAGGGTAATAACATCCGGTACTGCAACAGTCAAAGAGGGCGTGTGTTTGTTCAATTCTCGATAATCAACAGTCATGCGCCAAGAATTATCACTCTTACGCACCGGCCAAACAGGATTATTCCAAGCAGAAGTAACTGGAGTTATAACACCTGCATCCACAAACTCCTGAATAGTGGTACTAATCTCCTCATGACCACCTGGAATACGATACTGCTTCTGACAAACCACTTTGGTCGCCTGGGGAACTTGTATGGGGGGCATTCTTAAACGACCAACCCGTATAGGTCTGGACGATATATAATGCGTCGTTCCAAATTGGTAACACCCATCATCAAGATGCAACGTCATTCCTTTCAAAATATCAATTCCAATTATGAATTCTAAGAGTGGCACCACTAATACAGAATATTCTTTTCTAGGGATTCTACCTATTCTCATTTCAAGCAAAGTTTGAACTGCAGGGGTTTCTTTTCCACCTAATCCGGTAATAGTAAAAGGCTGACCTGTAAACTTCTTTGATTTTCCATGAATAAGAGTGGCCTCCGCTCCTGTATCTACCAATGCTCGGGCCCTTTGGATATTACGATGTCTCCAATAGATATCAATATCTACATAGGGTCTATTATCTCTGTGAGCCCATCTGTGTACCGGAGCTTGACCTATTTCCTAGTCATTCTTACTGCATTCTGTGTACCAAGACAAATCAGGATAAAGACTCTCACGTTTCTTAGGTATCGGTACCTCCTGTTCATATCCATTCCCCGTACGGAACGGATTCGAGTCTTCAGTATTGTACCGCGGGTTACGATCAACCAAACTGTGACGATCCTCTCTCCTCCTCAACTCAGGAGATTGATCCCTATCATCTCTACGCCTGCTGTAAGCATAATCATTTCTCCCCCTTTCCCTTTCCCCCTCTCTCTCCCTGTCTCTCTCTCGACGGGGGGACACATCACGTACAGAACGCCGATCATCACGACGATCAGAGCGCCCACGGCGGTCATCATCACCGCTACCGTCAGAACAACCACGATCACACTCAGTCGTCCGAACACGCCGGGCGCCCTCCTTTCGATCCAAGCCTCGTTTGCGAAACAACTCCCACAAACGAGTAGTAGTCTCACCGTCAATGTCTTCCCGACGCACACCATCAGCCAAAAGACCAGAAAAGATATCACGTCTAGTAAATTTATTTTCACCAGGAGTATGAGTGTCAGACCGGGACTGACGTTCAGGTTTAAACCATTCACCCAACTCACCGAGTTGGCGCACCGATTCCAACACCGTAGATAACACATTACCAGTCTGGTTAATCAATAAAGTCATCATGACCTGCTTATAGGCGACAGGAGAAGAACGAATAATACGATTCCGCACAGAAGACGTCAACATCCCATCAAGCAACCTGTCAGCAGTACCCAGAAAAATAGCCGTTTTCATCACCTCCTCCTTAAGACGCTGCGCAGCATCACGCAGAGTATACCACGGCTTGTCATTGACAGGCCAGTCAGATTCAGTAGGATATTTTAGATTACAACCCTCAGTCGCTAATTGGAGTAAAGAAATTTGACCACCACCATTATAGTTACGAAAATGATCCTGCACAGTAGAATCCAAACTCAAAGAACAAAACTTCAAACAATCGCCAGTATCCAGCATAATACCAGCAGCGCCCAGTTCATAAAGGCGCACCATCCATGCGAGTAAGGCCTCACCAGTCCGCTGCCGAAAGCGCTGCAAAATATCACTAATTTCCTGTTGCGTAAAGTCTTCCAAACAGTCCAAAAAAACACCCTGCGGAGCATTGGGAGACTGCTGCAATTTCCGACGAAAAACTGGCTGCGCAGAGACCGCGGGACGAGCATCACAAGGAGCCTGATCAGTGCTCGTAGAGGGACAATCAGCGTAAGGGGCATCGATCCCACCCGAAGAACGAGCACAATCACATGGTGCACCTTCCGAGGTGCGAGAAGTAGACTTACATTCATGACGGGAACGAGAAGACTCGCGCTTGACAGACTCCTCACCCGAGGAACAAGAGGCACTCGAGTTCCAGATATTACCATCCCATTCATCAGGATTCCAATCTAGTCCAGCTTTCGCCACGACTAGACGCACCTTTCGCGTCGAAACCCGACCGCGCCTGTTTTTGTATTTATAACGAGCAATCCGCACAGCCGCCCTTTCGGCAATCGTTTGGTAAGTGTCAAGTTTGTCAGAAAGCAACTTATTTTGACACCGCAACAAAGTATGAGAATTCTGAATCTCAACAAAGTGTGCTTCCACATCTTTAAGAGAGATCTGTAATTTCAATAATCTCTCATGCAGAATCCGATACGCAAACAGAAGAACCCAACCTCTGCGCCCCAAAATGGGAATCTCCTCACCCTTCGATACAGGTGCCTTCTGCAAACAAGCAATCACATTAGCCGGCTCCGCCGACTCCAAAGAAGAATTCCAATTTTCACTCAAACCAGTAGAGTCAGCCCACTCACGGGCTAAGGCTTCATAAGGCGTTGAATCCCATCCGGGAATATCAACGGGCAACTTAAAAGTAGATTTAGATTTTTTAGAAAACATCGTGAAAAGAAAAAAAAAGAAATGGAGAGGAAAGAAAGGAAGAGAAAAAAAAACTATACACGCAAATATATAAAAAGAGAATGCAAAGAAAACCACGCACGCGCCGAAAGCAAACACAAGACAATCACAACGCACACAGGTTTCGTAAACGGTTCGTGACGCCAAATGTTCTGTTTGGGTTTTCGGATCAGATAGAACCCGCTCAACAGAGCCTCTCTAACCCAAACCAGAACGTTACCCCCCCCCCCCTAGGGCCTATTTACACCTAAATAACCACATATATATGTACTACCTAAGGACAGGGAATTCCTATTATATATATATATATATATCAAGACCTCTTATAATACAAGTGGCGGCCTCGCGGTCCTAAGTGGACCCAGGACTCCCTGCCCAGACGGCAGCCTCAGACAAGTGGCGGCCTCGCGGTCTCAAACAGACCCAGGACTTCCTGCCCAGACGGCAGCCTCAGACAAGTGGCGGCCTCGCGGTCTCAAACAGACCCAGGACTTCCTGCCCAGACGGCAGCTCCAGCCTCGCGGTCCCAAACGGACCCAGGACTTCCTGCCCAGACGGCAGCTCCAGCCTCGCGGTCCCAAACGGACCCAGGACTTCCTGCCCAGACGGCAGCCTTAGCCTCGCGGTCCCAAACGGACCCAGGACTTCCTGCCCAGACGGCAGCCTCAGACAAGTGGCGGCCTCGCGGTCTCAAACAGACCCAGGACTTCCTGCCCAGACGGCAGCCTCAGACAAGTGGCGGCCTCGCGGTCTCAAACAGACCCAGGACTTCCTGCCCAGACGGCAGCTCCAGCCTCGCGGTCCCAAACGGACCCAGGACTTCCTGCCCAGACGGCAGCTCCAGCCTCGCGGTCCCAAACGGACCCAGGACTTCCTGCCCAGACGGCAGCCTTAGCACGAGCTCATCCTATTATTACCACGACATACGACAGGGGAATCAGTGTTACTATGTATCAGATCACACAAAGACCGCTAGTTGAGCACAACCTGGTCTCCAGTTCGAGGGACTCCCTTCTCCCTTATCCAGTTACCACTTACCTGATCAGGGTTAACATTTGTTCATTTCAAGTCACAACTGACTAGAAGAATAGGCTACCCTCTTATACAAGAACACGCAGCAAATGTTGATTCACTACAAACTATATACTTTATTTAGTTACTACATACACACTCACAGAACATAGTATATATATATATATATATCATAACCTGCAAAGAAAAGCGAAAGATTAAGTTGTACACTCTAATAGAAAGGGGTTGACATCACCTTGGTCGTATGTAGCCTGCACTCAATGGTCATCTAGGTTCCCTTCTCGTCTGTGCCTCGGCTTCGCCTGGAAGTCACACCTCCGCAGTCACGGATCTACTCCCTTCTCTCTCTCCGAGTCACTGGGACCTCTTCCTCATCGGCTACTCTCTTCTCTTTAGAATATCTATTTCTTGGTTTTTCTTCACCTTCAAGTTCGTCATCTGTCTTCCCTGAAATAAGTAGTAGCTTTTCTGCTAACGGCCAGGTGCCGCTTACGGACTACAAGCAAGTGCCAGTATCTGCCTCAGACTTTCACTAATATGGAGGTGCATTCTCTCATGGAAAATTCCAGCCCGTAACCTACCGCCCACCAAATTCTTGTACCTCCCCGTGCCAAGGACACGTTCCCAGCCGGCCGGCCTGATGTAGTGTCTTCGGCATGAAGAAAAATACAATCCTTCGATAAGGGCCGGCCTGAACCGGTTCTCTCCAAGCGAATAACACCTCGTAACTAAAACATCACCCTCGACCTAGAAGCTTCCCAAGCTGCCGGAGCAGAAAGAAAGATGGAGTCTCTCCCGTTTGAGGCCTACCAGGCCTGAATTTAGCACGGCTCCATGAAATACCCTCACTACAGGACAGGTTATCCCTAATACTAACGAATCTATCCCCTAGGCTATGTGTGCAAGCCCTGATCTATGGGGAAGAGCACAGGATCATGTCAAAGTGCCTAGTAAATAGGCTCCATTCACTACTCTAACCCTTAGACTTGGATGGTGAGAGACTGAAGTCACACTAGTCACCCTTTAACACAGAGAAAGGCCGGGAAAATCGAGCAGTACAGGCTGGGCCCAAACATCTCGTCGTTTGCAAACCACGAGGAACTGGCTTTGAATTATGTGGCGGATCAGGTTAAACTGACTCCACTATTACTCTGGCTATCTGTTTGGGTAGACTGGAGACTAGGGTTTAACAGGAGCGTGATCGAGGATTGCATTGAATGCACGTATGGCCATAAGATACCGTGGATTAACTATATAAAATCCGTTGCCCATTCTTTAGACTGCATGGATATTTTTAACCGGCCATATCTACTTAATAAGGTCGACCGTGGTCTCTTCAAGGAACAAATTTAAAATAAGTTTAAAGATGACAGGGAAACCTTGGCCCTGGAGAAAAACTCTAACAGATCTTATTTACTGCTGAAATCCATTGTTGGTGTTGAACCTTATTTCACAGCAGTTAAACACCCAAGGGACAAATCTTTGCTTACAAAATTTTGTCTGGGTTCCATACGCTCAATGATCTGTTTCCCTCGGGCCAGTTAGATCCCCATGCTCTTCTAACTTGACAGTTCACCCCAGACCTTGATAGACCTGGTTTTACTCTGTAAATATTACTAATTTTTACGTAGAAGGTATTTATTACCACTTTGAAAAGCGAGGGGCTTTACTCCGTTTCGCCCTGCCTTATTGTATTTACAGCTATTATCGGATCAGGAGGTGATTTTGGCGGGTACTAGGTATATAAAAGGTGCCTTACACTGGAATAAAATAATGTGTGCCAGGTTGACTAGGTTAGGCTGGGTTGGAAAAATATTTATATAAATTTTATAAGGTTCTTAAATGTCCACACATTGTTTTTTGGAATGAATTGTACTGTATCATGCTTAATAAGGCTTTTAAGGTTTTAATGTGGCTTTTATATATATGTTTTTATCTTTTATGATTATGAAATATATATCTAATCGAATAAAGATTAATTGATGATGTCTGATTTACCAAAACATGTATGGGAGAGAACTGCTGTTGATTTCTTTGGTCCTCTTGACAATGGACATCACCTGATTGTGGACATTGATGAATACTCCAATTTTCCGTTGATAGAAGTCTCTCATCGACCATTCAAGAAAGAGTCATCGACAGGTTAGATGGCATTATTGCAACATGGGGTGTTCCTTCAATTTTGAAGTCTGACAATGGCAACAGTAGAGAATTCAGAGACTTTCTTAATCCTCTTAATGTGCAGCATCAGAAAAGCACACCTCTTTGGCCACAAGCAAATGGCGTTGTCTAACGCTTTATGAGCACACTTAAAAAGACTGGTCAGGGTGCTACATTGGAGAAGCTTGATCAGACGTCCGCCCTCCATGCTGCTCTTCGAGCTTACCGGCAGACTCCTCATTCTACAACAGGTGAAAGTCCTCGCACCCTGATGTTTGGAAGAGACATGATGACCAAGTTACCACATGGACCAGCAGAAGATCTACTACAGATGGTGAACATCATCAAACAGACTTGTACCATAACTAAAAGATGAAAGTATGTACCAACAAGCGTCGATGTGCCAAAAACATTACTTTCAAAAAGGTATCTAAATAAATAAAGTTGATCAAGATTAGTGCATCAAGAAAGAAAATGCAAATCTGAAGCTCCCTTCAAAGTTGTGCCTAGTAAAGGAAACATGGTGGCTGCTCACCGTCCTGGAAAGTCCATTACGCAAGATTCTGCGCACTTCAGGAATTTGCCTCATCATTTGCAGTACCTTATGTTGGCTATGAGACAGGTTCCATTGAGACTGTACAGAGCCCCTTGACTGCGTCTGTCCCCACATCACCAGTGACAGTCATGGACACCTTCTCTTCTCAGCCTCAGAGGACATGATCTGGGAGTTTGGTCAAACTTCCACCACAACTTTTCGAGGAGTCATAATATGTGTGTGTGTGTATATATATATATATAAAATTCACTGAAAAAACCATAGGTTTTACACATGTTATAGTTAGCTGGACATTTTACTGATAAAAAAACCATTGAAATTCCCCCGTTATAGTTAGTGCAGGCAACTATAACTCACGCGACCGCAATCCTCTGCTGATGACATATGTGTCTTTATGAAAAAAAAAATATTTGTAATATATGTAAAGCTAAAATTTAATGGAAGAAGACATGGGCAAATAAGTGTCTAAATACAGTATTAGCATCAGCAGAGGATTGCGGTCGCGTGAGTTATAGTTGCCTGCACTAACTATAACGGGGGAATTTCAATGGTTTTTTATCAGTAAAATGTCCAGCTAACTATAACATGTGTAAAACCTATGGTTTTTTCAGTGAATTTGCAAGGTTTTTTAAATGCTAATTCCTAACTATAACGTGTGTGAAACCTATGGTTTTTTCAGTGAATTTGTACGGTTTTTTAAATGCTAAGTTACTTTACGCCGTTCGTGGCGTGCGCGCCCACTTAACGCAGTTCGTTCCGTGCGCGCACGGTGCGCTTCGCGCACTGCGCGCCCACTTTACGCAGTTAGTGCCGTGCCCACGTTACGCTGGATGGGCCATGTACGCACGATGCGCTTCGCGCACCGTCCGCACACGGAGGACATATTATGCGCTTCGTTGTGAAAGGTAAGCTATTAATTGTTTGCACACGGGGGTGGGAAAGTGTGGATAGTTTTTTTTTTATATTAAATTTTTACCGTACGCGTACGGTAAGCGTAATCGGCGTTTTTTCGAAAAAAATTAAAATTTAATTTTTTGCCTTGGGGTTTCTATTAGGACACCTTAATCAAGGTTAGGTGGTTAGGAGCTGTCTAACATGCCCCTTTACATGTTTTCAACCTTTGTTTTTCCTCCCCCCCTCAGAGTGCGAGAGAGAAAATGGCGGCCTCAGCTTCCTGGTTTCAACCGATTCGAATGTTTACTAAGCTGTAACAGCCAATCAGAATCGCGCTCGCGCACGGCACCGTACGCGTACGGTAAGCTTACCGTAAGCGCACGGTAAGCGCACCGTAAGCTGCCACAGATATATATATAGATTTAAATGCTATTTTCTCAGGAACTACTGAACAGATTTACACCAGACCTACAAAAGGCACTTCCTTGACCTGTAGACTACCTCTCTGCCAAATTTCAAGTAACTCTGTTCAGCCGTTCGGGCTGTAGCTGTGTCTAAAGGTCCTATGGAAAAATGCATGGGAAAAACGCGTTTTGGGACCCCCCTTTTTTCTCAGCCCCTGCTTGACGAATCCCCCCGAGACTTTCAGGGTAGGAGCGGGACGTAGCGCCCCATTAGTTTTGAAAATTTCGCGAGGATTCGTCGACCGGCGCCAAAGTTATTCCAAATAGAATGTTGCGGTTTTCCTATGGAAACAGGGTCCTAACTATAACTATCTACTGGCGACCGCCAGTAGATAATATATATATATATATATATGTCAGTTAAAAAAATAACATTTTCATTTAACAAGGTAAGAGAGGTAATGTCTTGAGAGTAATAGATGACAGAACCCTTTTGGTTGCTTATCGACTATGATGTCATTGTTCGGGAGTGGGGAACACAGTTCATGTTTAGAACGCTGAGTTCAAAGTTACATGCAGAGGAATAAAGACGTGCAATACCAGGCTCCAAGTGTGGCGCACTCATTTATGAGTACCCAGGCTGGGAAGGACACTACAAGTAGATCAAAACTTATAGTTCTAATATTTAAGTGCAGATTCTGATTGTATTGATTATCCTCCTTAAGCCCTCATTGGGATTACAAGTGTCCCGGTATTTCTGCGCACATATCCATCTATAATAAGCATTGAAAACGGCTGAGTTCCGGAATAACATAGTAGCAAAAACGGACATAGTAGCACCTCTTTCCATGTGTTTTTTCCCAATTCTATAAAACTTGGATTTGCCAATTAATGGCACAACAATGCAGCTTTGTATTGGTAATACACTGTGCCTCATCACCATCCATTTGTAATTGACACCTTAAAGTGTTATCCTGAGTGCCTGTTATTCATGAGTCGGGTGCTAAAAGAAGCATGTAGCCAAATCGGGATTGCCAGAAGTGCATATAGCTACCGCTCTTCTGAGATGTTTTTCTGTACAAATTTTGGCAAAAAAATCCTACAGAAATTTGCAACAGTGAATAGACTACTGTTCAAACTCGATTTTTATCTATATATATTATGATGTTCCATCCCAGTTTGGTATGTTAGCATACTTTTGTGTAACTATGCATTTGCAACAGAGGTTAATCCCCAAGATACTTTGTACGCCATATGCGCACTGATCATTTCTGATTTAATAAAATATATAAATAAAGAAAAAAAGAGACATTTATAACAGTGAATAGACTACTGTTCGGACTCGATTTCGAGCCAATGTGGATGCCACAGCCAATTTGTTGAAATTAACTTTTTTCACAACTAAATGCTTTTCGAATAAGATGTTTCCAATGATTTGCTTAATACAGTTCAGCCAGTGTAGCAGCTATACTATAAGGACAAAAAGGGGAATTCTGTATGTCGTATCCACTACATTAATGACGGGCAGTCAAGAACATTAAGACAGTATGTAGGAGAAATCTTATTCGACTTGCAATCTTTTGCACTATAAATCTGCGTCCAATTAAGAAAAATTAAAATATAACATATTAACAAAAAGGTTGCTTGGTGTATTTTCCCATAGGCATGTGGGCTGCGGGCCGGTGCAAGAGCCTCAGAATTTTCTTACGTATCATGTTGGTTAGGAAAGTTTGGTGGGAGTCTAGAGTGGAAGAACTTGGATCATCAGTATATGGTAGGAGCCTTTCTATGCCAAGCAGGCACCATGGTCCTTCTCAGTTTAAGGGTCCCGGTCTAGAAAGTTGGTCTGCACCTCCGCCCACTAGTAAGCAACTGGTCGCCTGTGCAGTCCTCCATATTTTTGAGGCACTAAGTGCCACCCCTCTGCCTAAGCCGAAGTCTTCATCTCCTTTCTTCATCGGCTATGTGGGTGACAATGAGGGAATTTCCAATGATGTGCAAAGTTTCTGCGCACTATTCCCAGGGCCAGTTCGAGGAATCGATTGCCAGCTTTTTTTAGGTCTCGCCTAGCTATTGCGTAGCAATCGCTATGCGAGACTATAGTAAGGGGCTCCCAAAAGTGCTCCCAAAAGTGGATTGCATGGCGAGCAAACGCACAATCACGTGCGTCGTGCCGCCATGCAATCCGTTTGGCATCGTACTTCAAAGGGTCCGCTCCCCCGCCTGGAATGCGCTCCCCCGCCCCCGCCAAGAGCGCGCGCCACGCTCCGCCGGGCTTGTCTTGTTTTTCTTGTTAAACAAGCACCCTCCTTCATGTCCCTCGCTACCCCTTCCTCATGCCTCCATCACATCTCAGCTGCCCGCTGCTTCCTCTTCAGCTTTACTCCTTCATGCAGTCACGTCTCTTCTGAATAACTCACCTCTACAGTCATTCCTTCCCTGACACCCTACGTCCCCACCAGAGCCAACACTTCTACAGACCATTGCACTCTCCTTCCTTTCCGCCCTCTTGCAGCCCCTTTCATCAGCAGTACCAGCCTCCCTCCCTGTTGTTGCTGGTTCAGCTGCCCAGTACTGCCCTTCCTGCTACAGTCAGCTGGCACCTTCCTCCTGCCAGAGCTCATGTCAGCAACATACAACATGCAAGCACTCCCAAGGCTAAGAGATCAGTCTTGCATTTTAGTTGGAAGGTAGACCCATGAGCTTTGCCAATGTTTATTTATATTTACATTGGCTGCCGATGTTTAACCCTAACTAATTGAATTCTTATAATTAATGGTCGACACATCTTTAAAACTTTGATCACGTTACATTATTTCTGATATATTTTATCTACTAATTAATGCGTTGCTCACTCAATTTTTCTCTTTTCCTATCAAAAGTTACACCAAAGGCCGTTTATGAATATGCTGTAATTCCAAGTGCACACTTAAAATTGTTCAAACATGCACTGGCTTTGCCAAAGAGGAGAGGTATCAAAAGTTTTGCAGCGTGAATCTTTCTGGATTCACTATGCTGTGCATTATTCCGCGATCTTGTGGTTGGGTCCGGATTCGTAGTCTTTTCTTTGTTTTTTTTTTTTTTTTTGTAGCCCAGGTGGGCGTCGACGTCCACCATTTGGTGCACCTCCCGTGACGTCGTCGTGCTTCCTGCGGAAGTCCCACCTTTGGGGCGCCATCTTCAGATTCTTTTTTCCGCCGTTGGGTCTGGATCGACATCGGGAAGCTCCAGAAATTCACTCGGAGGAAGAAGGAAGAAAAGCGAGTTTCATCGATAGAATCAAGAGAAGACATCAGGAATTGAACAGATTTCATCAGGAGCGCTAAGAAAGAGGACCAGCGAGCCTTTTTCTTCGACAGCCCTGGAGAATGCACGCTCAGAGACCCTGAGCGAAATGGACAAGACGCCATTCAAGTTCTGCCCAAACTGCCACCACAAGTTCGCGCAGAGAGACCAGCATCCGGTCTGCAACCTCTGCCTACCGGTCGATCACCAGAGTATCGACTGCAACGCCTGCTCAGCCTTCGCGCCGAAGACACTCAGGGTGAGAGAGCGGCAGAGAAGGGCCAACGCCAACATGGACGGCAAGGGGAAGCCCCCGACGCTCTACGCTCTGGGCCTCTCCTCAGACGACGAGGACAACGTCGCCGAGACAGCCGAAAACTTCACGGTCGTAGAGACCGACAAGAAAAAAGAAGACGAGGTAAGAGAATCGTCGAGCGCAAAACAAAAAGTACCTCGACAACACGAGGGTGACTCGAGAAAAACTGAGTCAAAGTCCACGAAGGGAGCCCCGGCGCCGAAAACTTCGACGTCCAAGGGGGGAACTTCGGACAAAAGGCCCAGCGGATCCTTACAAAAGGACTCCCAGGTGCAGAAAGACGCCGAAAGGCAAGGGTCGTCGAAATCATCCCATGAAACGGGACGACCGACGCAGAAAGAACGTTCGACGTCGACGCAAGTTTCATCGAAAAGACCCGCGGTCGACGCCGAAAGCATCTCCGAAATGGAGAAAAAGAAGAGGCGGCTCGAGGCCGAAATGGAGAACATCCTTCAAAGGAAGAAGGAGTTCGACGCCAGGATGAAGGAATTCAAGATTCCAACGGTTTCATCGGCGGACGTCGTCGAGGTCGAAGAGGAGTTCGACGCCGAAGGGCTGACAAGGGATCTCAAAGAAGAGGAGGAGCCCTATTATGAGGAAGAAGCCGAGGAAGAAGACCAACAGTCGTTCTTCGAATCGGCGGCATCTACCAGCAACGACGTCGAATGGCACGATCTCGACACCGAAAACCCGGAGGAGCCCGTGGACACGTACCCCTCGAGGCCTTCGCCACCCGACGACATCGGGGTATACAATATGGTGGTGAAGAGCGCAGCACTGGCCTTCGGCGTCAAACTCGACGAGGAGAGGCCGAAAGCCGATTTTCTCGTCGAAACACTGCTCCCCATCCAGACTAGGAGTCAGTTCCTCCCCATGCTACAAAGCGTGATGAACCAGGGGAGAGAAGCCTTCAAGGAGCCTGCCACCTGCAGGTCAATCACACCCAGGACGGAGAAGAAATATAAGCACTCCTCCCTGGACCCACCTTACATCAAGGGTAGCGTCACAGCAGACTCCATCATAGCCTCCACGGCCAGGAGAAGGGCCAACGTTCCAGCAACTTCGGGCCCACCTCCGGATAAAGAGAGCAGGAGGATCGACCTCACAGGCAGAAAGGTCGAGAGGAACGCCGCAATGCACTGGCGCATGGCGAATTCGAATGCACTCCTCAATAGACACCAATACCAACACTGGGATGAGATGGGGGAGCTTGTAAAGCACCTCCCCGAAGAATACCGCCAGAGAGCCTCTCACCTGGTGGATGAAGGAAAGAACATCGCCAACTCCTGTATAAAGACGGCGTTGGATGGGGCAGAGACTTCAGCAAGACTCATGGCCATAGGGGTCACAGAGAGGAGGCATGCATGGCTAAGAATCTCGGGATTCAAACCGGAAGTGCAGAACAACATCCTTGGCACCCCCTTCAACGGAGAGACACTGTTCGGAGCAACGGTGGACGAAAAGCTCACCCAGCTCAAGAAGGAAAACGAGACAGCGAGGTCCATGGGGGCCCTACAGCTGAGGGGAATGAGACGAGGTAATCCCTCGAGGAGACCCTACGGTAGGGGTGCAAGCCAACAAGGGACATCGCACCAGGCGTTCCAACAAGGTCAGCAGGGCGAAGGTCACGGTCAAGGTCAGCAGAAGCAAAGCTGGCAATATCAACCTCGGGGCCAGTCCTTTCGCGGGAGAGGGAACGGACGTGGCCAAAGGAGGAGAGGGGGCGATCAGCCCTCCTCGAAGTGACTCAGCACGCAAGAAGACGCCTACCCTCGTCAAGTCCCCAAGGGTGAGGCGCAGAAAAGTGTCATCAGGGGGAAGAGAAGATTCAAGAGCCTACGAGCATACGTCACCAGTAGGCGGAAGGCTGAGGTTCTACCTTCAGGAGTGGCGGCGCATAACCACAGACAAGTGGATACGGAACATCGTGCAGTACGGATACTGCGTAGACTTGGAGAAAAGACCTCCAAACAGGAAACCGAAAGGAAGACAGAGATCTGCCCAAGAACTGGCAATACTCAGAGAGGAAACGCGGAAACTCCTACAAAAGGGAGCCATAGAGGCAGTGCCGTTCGGGGAACGCAACAAAGGGGTCTACTCAAACTACTTCGTGGTTCCGAAGGTAGACGGAGACCTCAGGCCCATACTGGACCTCCGTTACCTAAACAAGTTCATAAGAACGCAAAGGTTCAAAATGACTTCACTGCAGGAGGTACTGCCACAGATAAGAGAAGGGGACTTCATGGTCACCGTGGACCTCAAGGATGCCTACCTTCACATCCCAATAAACAGAAGGCACAAGGGCCTTCTAAGATTCAACATCGAACAGGAACACTACCAGTTCACAACCCTGGCCTTCGGATTAAAATCAGCGCCAAGGGTCTTTACAAAATGCCTGTCGGCGGTAGCAGCACACCTACGAAAGCAGGGCATACACGTATACCCATACTTGGACGACTGGCTGGTCAAGGCAAACTCACGCGAGAAGTGCGAGAGGCACGCAAAACGCGTAACGGACACCCTCACAAATCTGGGATTTTCCATCCACTGGGGAAAATCATCGCTGGAACCGGAACAGGTAAAGATTTTCCTGGGGGCACAGATCAACTCCCTCAACAATACAGTAGTGCCCAGCGACAGGAGGACAGATGCCCTACTGAAGGAGACGCAGCTCTACCAGAAGGGGCGAGCTCTGACAGTGAGGGCGGTGAGCAAGATGATGGGGATGATGGCGTCCTGTATCCAGCTGGTGCCGAATGTACGCCTGCACATGAGACCATTCCAGGAATGGCTGCAGCAGCAATGGTCACAAGCAAACGGAAGTTGGGAGGATCTAGTGGTTGTTACGCACGCAGTGCAGGAGGAGATAACTTGGTGGAACAGAGACAACATAACAACAGGGAGAAGCCTGACACCACCAAGCCCAACAGTGACCATTACCACGGACGCATCGCAGATGGGATGGGGAGCGCACATGGACAACCTCAGAGTGAGGGGTCTATGGGCTCCGGCAGACGCGGTCCGCCACATCAACTACCTCGAGTTGAAAACGATACTGCTAGCCCTGAAGGCATTCCAGAGACACCTGTGCGGGCAGAGGGTGTTGGTACAGACAGACAACACCACGGCGATGTTCTACATCAACAAACAAGGGGGGACACAGTCGTTTCCCCTCTCATCCCTAGCTCAGGAGATTTGGAGATGGGCCATACCTCTCAGGATAGATCTGCTGGCAATTCACCTACCGGGGAAGGACAATGTGGAGGCAGACTGGCTAAGCAGGCAGACCTCAGCATCACACGAGTGGGAGCTCAATGGCCAGGAAACGGAGAAACTCTTCCGGAGATGGGGCACTCCCACGATAGACCTTTTTGCAACACGCCACAATGCAAAATGCCAAAGCTTCGCGTCCAGGCAACCAGATCAGCAATCCAAGGGAAATGCCCTATGGATAAGCTGGTCGAGGACATTTGCCTACGCCTTTCCACCGATACCCCTGTTGCACAGAGTGCTCGACAAGTGCAGAACCAGCAACATGACTCTGATCCTGGTGGCCCCACAGTGGGCGAGGCAGACATGGTTCTCACAGATTCAAGAAATGGCGCAAGGCAATCCGTACAAGTTCGAGAGAAGAAAAGACCTGCTCTCAATGCAAAACGGGGAGGTCCTGCACCCAGAGCCAGAGACCCTCAACCTAGCAGCATGGCTCCTGAAGACCTAGAGTTCGCACACCTAAGGTTACCTCAGAGCACTATGCGAGTGCTGCGGGAGGCAAGGAAACCTACTACAAGAAAGTGCTACAGCGCAAAGTGGAAGAGATTCACGGTGTGGTGCAGGAAGAAGGGCCTGCACAACAGAATGACAAGAGACTCAACTGTGCTGAGGTACCTCACACACCTTCTAAAGAGTAACCTCTGCTCGAGCTCCCTAAGGGTGCACCTAGCAGCGATCGTTGCCTACACCAGAGGTGAGAAGGGTGGAAGTTTCTTCAGCTCGCAGGTGGTGAAGAGATTCATGGAGGGAGCCAAAAGAATGGCACCCCCGAAAAGGTTGCCGCCGCCGGCATGGAATTTAAACGTGGTTCTGACGGAGCTCATGAAGGCGCCGTTTGAACCCATTCACAAGGCCAATCTACAAATGTTGACGATGAAGACTGCCTTTCTAGTGGCCATAACATCACTACGCAGAGTGAGCGAGCTCCAAGCACTAACGCTACAGGAGCCCTACATTCAAATTCACAAGGACAGGGTAGTCCTGAGGACGGACCCACACTTCATGCCCAAGGTGGTGTCGGCGTTCCACATGAATCAGAGTATCCAGATACCGAGTTTCTTCCAAAACCCGACTACAAACGCAGAAAAGGCCCTGCACACCCTCGATGCCAGAAGAGCGGTGATGCACTACATTGAAAGAACCAAGGAACTCAGGAAGTCGAAGCAGCTGTTTGTGTCCTTTGCTACTAGCTTCATGGGTAGACCAGTGACCAAGGGCACCATCGCTAGGTGGATTGCCCTCACTATTCAATTCTGTCACAAACAGGCTGGACAGGAGCTAACGGAGGGGCCACAAGCTCACTCCACAAGGAAGAAGGGGGCCACAGTTGCCTTCCTGGCAAACACGCCCATCCAAGACATTTGTCTCGCAGCAACTTGGGCATCTGTGCACACGTTCACAAAGCACTACTGCGTGGACATTCAAATGAATAAGGAAGCACAGGTCGGACAGAAGGTGCTACAACACATTTTCAACGACCAGCGATCATCTTCCACCCAGCCACCACAAAAATAGGAAAACCGCTACAAAGTCTATGCACAGCATAGTGAATCCAGAAAGATTCACGCTGCAAAACGAAAAGTTTCTTACCTGTCGGTGTAGTTTTGCAGCTTGAAGATCTTTCTGGATTCACTAGCGAACCCACCCACCTCCGCCAGGAAGATGAGGCTGGAGGAAGAGGGGGTGAAATGGATAGGATCAAATAGGTGGATACGTACAGAAATATGGACAAAAGGATTAATCAATCGCCTAGGGTTAAAAAAAAAAAAAAAAAAAAAGAAAACAGGGAAAAAAGAACCCGAAGATGGCGCCCCAAAGGTGGGACTTCCGCAGGAAGCACGACGACGTCACGGGAGGTGCACCAAATGGTGGACGTCGACGCCCACCTGGGCTACAAAAAAAAAAAAAAAAAACAAAGAAAAGACTACGAATCCGGACCCAACCACAAGATCGCGGAATAATGCACAGCATAGTGAATCCAGAAAGATCTTCAAGCTGCAAAACTACACCGACAGGTAAGAAACTTTTTGTTTTGTGGTTTTAATTTCCTGTTGACCATTCAGTGTAAAAGGTCACAAGATGTCACTTTCACTATTGCTATCATTGTGCAGTAATTATGCCACTGACAGATTCATTATCTGCGTTTTCTTGCACTTCTTCTACATACAAAACACAGTAGTACCGCGTGTGGCTGTGAGTTCAACGTAAAGAAAGGCCCTTGCAGTGCCTGTTGTATTATTTGTTTGGATTGCATGTTTACTAATTTAATTTACTTACTTTTATTAAAAGGGTCATCATAAGGGGTGGCCAGACTGGATATCATGTCCCAAGACCTGTGTTTTTCGGGACCTGACTTAGTTCAACAAAATCTATTAATAGATATTAAAGTGCAAGTCTCCTGCACTTCTCTCTTTGGATCAGGAATCCTTCAAAGCAATCTTCAGACTAATACCTTCAGGGAGACAAGCCTGACTTTTGCAAAAAATGCTCGGCTGCACATGCCTCGCACCACAACATTTTTCCACTACCTTATGCTTCCTCGCCAGTGGCTCCTGCTCCTCCTGTCACCACTGCTCACCCAGGTCGTATGCCATGTTTCCAAACACTCTGCATACCACAATTAGGCCAAGTCAGCACTCCTCTGCAAAATTCAAAAAGTGCGCCAGCTACTCTCACGCGCATCTGGCAGCTCAGTTTGTGCAGCCTTTAGTTTGCGTTCCAAACCTCTCCCTGGCTTCAGTCCCCACCTCTATTCATTTTTTTGACATTACACAGGGCAACATACCAGACCAGAGAACTAACTTCCCCATTTAATATATTGGCACTGGGCACCATGCTGATAGACGAAATAATGCGCTAATCCTTCACTTTTATATTCAAAAAGGTAGATTAGCGGGTAATGTTTAGGCTTTAAACGTGCTTACTTGGAGCACACATTTACAGCAAAATACTTCTTCAAGATCAGGGATAGTTTATCTCCTTGTAAATAGCGGCTCACTAAAAGCTATTTCGGTACTCTGTATAGCATATATTATTATTACTACTCTCAACTGTACTGGTTTTATCACCGTAAGGAGGATAATAATCTGAGTGAGCCCAAGGAGATTAAGTGATTTGCCCACAATAACAGGATATTCAGCAGATGCTGGGAATCAATCTGATTCTCAGTTCCAAAGTCGGCAGCTCTGAGATTGTGGCCTATATTAATAACTAATTTATCAGATGATGAGGGCTTACCTCTATTGTATATATTATAGGGCTGGCAACCCGGCCATTGCTTAGCCATTTGTTGGAATCTGTCATTCTGCTTTACTTTATCCTAAATGGCTACCAGATCCCATGCGTCACTCCCGTTCATTACTTTTCATTGGTGTCCATTTGCTTGCGCATTCATTAAAGTGCTATTTAATTGAAGTGCTATTTATTTTACATGTGTTGCTGCTTCCCAACCATCACTTTCCATGTTGCTGTCCACTTCACCCCCTCACCACACCCCCAATCTTGCTTGTTTTGTTTTCATTGGGATAGTTGCACTGCACACAATTCAACAACTAATCATTCCAATCCAATCCACATACTTCCACTACACACAAAACCGCAAAAGAAAAACACATTGCCATTTACAACGCCAATAACTCTAACTCTCACAAATGCGAGACCTATTGCATTGCAAATGCTTGTTCTTTGACTGCCTTTTCTATAGCCCCAGAAGGCATATACCGGCTCTCTGGAGCTAGAGTACATTCCAGGTCTCTTGTGACCTGCAGCCAAAAGTGCTCAATTATTAGGCAACTCTACACCATGTGGAAGAAGTCTAGGGCAGCCAAAGTCTGTGGTATGGAACATAACATTCAGTCTGTAGGGTGTAAGATACGTACAGCGCAGATAATGGCACTGCATAAATTAAATCTCATGTTGCGGGTGTACTTACTTGTATGAGCATTTTAGGTTTTGGTCCCACTACTTGCCAGTGAAAGCCCTACTGAGCAGAGTTTCCCATCTGTCCCACAAATACATCAGGTCATCAACCGTCATGGAAAGTACAGTTCTGTATAGCCAGGAGATCAGGTAGCCTCCTTGAACAAACGTCAACAAGTCTGCAGTAGGTCATGTAGGGGGTTTCCTGCTCCAGGGCCCTGTACAGCTTTCCCACAGCCAACGTCGAGACCCTGTATGTTAAAAACTGGGTACCTGGTATGCCACTGTCGGTCTCCAGCTCCTCCGCCCTGCAGAAAGAGTCCTCAGAATAGAATTCCTCAAGAGTTAGTCACTGGGATGTGAAATAACCTCCTCTGGTGGTAGGGAACGCCACCAGTGGAATCGCTGGTGCATAGACTAAAGCTGCCCCCACCCTGCGGCCGCTCCCCCCATCCAGTATTGGAGGGCTATCCACAGTATAGACATGTCTGGCCAGATGTAGATAGTTTGACCCCCAGCAGCTTGGCCAATACTGACCCATCCCCGTGCACAGTCCCAAATTCCCTCAGCTTGACAAGACCAAGTCCCACCAGCCTACGAGCAATCCACTGCAGCTGTATCACATAATAGTACAGCTGAAAGTCCCCTGTAGAGGTTGGCTGTTGGAGGATGCGCGTGACACGCAGGTACGCTGTCCGTCCTAGATCAGTTACTGGAGCATGCTATTAATGGATTGAAACCATGACTTCGGTAGCCAGATGGGCAAAGTAGTAAAGGACTCTGGGCAACATGACCATCTTGGTTAACGCTATGTGGACCAAAATTGGGAATTTCAGCGTCCTCCAAAATGTAACGCTACCTCAGCCTCCATGGTTGCCCTCTCTGATGTCAATGTCAGCGTGGTATATCTAGACACCCAAGTATTTGAGCGCCGAAGGCTAATATCCTACACCAATGCTGGAGGTTCTGCCAGCCCAGGGGACACCGGGAAGGTGCATAATGTTTGACACTTCGTCTGTAGACCAGAAACGGGACCGAAATCCTCAAAGAGGATTCAACACTTGAGGCTTAATTTTCAAGATGAAAATGTGAGCCAACACGCCAGGCTCGCAGAAGCCTATAGTACAATGGAATTGTCTCCATGTATATAATATACCAGGCATTGTGATTGTGCCAAGTGAAATATATGTTGAAAGAGTTGCTATATCTCGGGGCTTGCTCATTTACTCTGACTTATGTGAACGGCTGGAAATAATGACAAGCAAGTGCAAGGCAGCTCTTCTGAAAGGAGCCCTCTGATAGGCAGATGGAGTTTCTACCGAACACAACGTGTAGCACGTTCATTTTTCCCTAACTTCCCAAGGTGACTAGGCTCATTTCACTCCTAGCCTAGTGGAGAATGCCCAACAGCCTTTAAGTGTGGCTCCCCTATGGCCCTGAAAACAATGCAATAAACACAGCCACGTGCTCTCTGTATCACAACACGATCAAGACCAAGAACGCGAGCTGTCACCTGTTGGCTAACCCTTGGTGAAGTCAAACAGTGCCCCCTGAGCTTTCCCCCTCATGTATGTGTGAGGGAAGGCGGGACTGCGAAACTGAGAGCTGAGCGCTCAACTCATCAAGCCTCAAAATAATTCTCTCAAATAGGTCACATCGGGATTTGGCAGTGAGATCTCTCAGTCAAACAACAATAGAGAGCAGGTGGTCACTCACAAAATGTGCAAGGAAAGATACTCGTCCACTACAATAGCATAAGACTTCTTGTGTGCATACAGTTGCACTGTGGATTGGACTCCTAGCCACTGTGGAAGCTGTAAAATGGCATTGGTGGTGCTACCCCTGACGCAGAACCTCATATCCAGGAGTGTTGATCACAGGACTTAGAGCTCGACTCTAGTGCAAAGAGAAAAGGGCATTTTTCCAGCGGTGACTGGAAATAAGGAACACAAGAAAATGCATTTCCTTCTGCTCCTCTCAACCTCTGGTGATAGTAACTCACGTCAGAGGTGTAGGGTGAGCCAACAATGAAAGCCTAGGAGATGCAAGGACTGCGTCTCTAAGGGAGAGGGAACATTCTTCAAACCAGAAGCACTCCAGCAGAACAGGGCTGCAGCCGGAGCGAGATCTTTGCAGCATCTCAGCAATCCACATCAGAGGGGTAGACAATCGGCAACTCCAGCGTTCAGGTCACTAGTGATGGCCAACTACACAACATATTTATTTAACAAAGTAAGCGCTGATTTCCAAAATAAAATGGCCCTCCATTCGGAGTACAATTAAATACCGGTATTATTCGACCATCGGATATTTAAATGAATGACCAAACATGCCTTTTCCATGCAGCCTTTCCATTGCAGATGTCTTTACAATGCATGCCTTTACCTCTGATGCCCTCACCACGCATGGTAAGTATGTATGTAGGTTATTAGGTAAGTATAAAATTCTTACCTCCCTTTACCACTACCCACCTCTAAACCCTGAAATTACCCTTCGCTACCTTTACCACTTCAGACTCCTAAACCCTAAAATTACTCTTACGCCCATTTACCACTACCCACTGCTAAATCCTTAAATTACCTCTCTTTATCACTTTCCACCCCTAAACCCTAAAATTACCCTTACCTCCGTTTACCCAAACCCTAATATTACTGTAACCTACCTTTACAGCTACCTGCACCTAAACCCATCTACTAATAATATAACAATTATGTTATTTAAAAAATACTTACCCAAGTGGGAAAGGCAGGTGTGAAAAGGGAACAATTACTTAGTTGCATGGTACTTACCTGCGTGGCAAAAGCTGCGCAGTAAAGATATTGCATGGTAAAGACTTCTTTAAAAGAAAGTTGATCTCTACAACATAAATGTGAAACCTGACCCCGTCCTAACCTATGTACTTACTAGGGACCCGGAAAAATCAGGCCCTGGGCAAAGCGACACAACAGCACAACAACCAAACCCAGTAGGAGGAGTTCAAAAGCCAAAATCCGAAGTTAAAAGGGAGCACTCTGTAGATTGTTCCCACAATCCCCTAACAGGCTCCCTCCTGCATTCCCCCTCAGCCCCTCCAGGCGCTGAACTCGCCCGTCTCCTTCATTCATCAGGCTCTTTCAACAAGCCTTCATTGTCCTTAGTAACTGCAGCCACGCATCACCTAGCAACCAGCGTTCAAAGAGTCCGGGAAAGAGGCCTTCGTTGAAGTCGGAGCTCTCATTGGTTAGCTGGGCTGACAGTCTAATGGAGGGATTTAAAAACTGGCAGCAAACCAGTAACGCATCACCTTCAAAGTATTGGAGAACGCGGATGGGGAGGGGACGAAAAAGGGTGCTTGCGGTTTTGAGCAGCCAATCATGACGAGAGAAGCTTGACGGTTGAGGCGAAGTGGATTTAAATTTTAAAGGCTCTGACAGCTGGCGATATGCTGGGAGGCCGCCGAAAGCATCTTTGGTTGCCCACGTGTGGCTTGCAAGGTTTAGTGATCTGCACACTCTTTGGTGGGATTTTCGTGCAAAGTCCAACTCCTAGCGTTTACAAAGCAGTTCATCTTTATTGCAATTGCTAGCCAATAGGTGGCTATTGTGAGGGGTGCAGACACTACTCTTCCCTCGTATAGCATCGCATCCCCTGTCTACGCGGACATTGGCATCGCCGTGTGGTACCTGCAACTACTACCAGTCCGCACCAGTGGAAAAACCGTTCCATCGATTTTATGGAAAGACATCTTTTTTAAAACCATTTTATATCTTGGTAACAGCTGGTCTCAGCTGGATGCCGAGGCTGCGGATCGTTTTAATTCTGCTCCTTCTTCTCTTTGTATATTTTGTATAATATCAGCCATTGGTGTAAACTCTTGGCCTTTGCTATGGGATGCACTGTGACTCCTTCCCGCCTGTTCCTGACAATCGAAGTATGCGGATGGTGATCCTCGCCCAATTCAAACGGTGTTCATGACTATTGATTCAATTGGGTGACAAATGCCACCCATAAGTAATGGGAAGATGGTGGCCGTAGGGCACAGAGCTGCACCAGAGACAGGGACTAGGAAGATATAGAAAAGGGAGGTGGGCCAATGAGCGACAGCAATTAAGAGATGCACAGGCGTGTGGGAAAGACGGGGTATGGTCAGGTGCGCATTAATAAGGGACGGCGATGGCAGTAGGGACTAGCTGCACAGGACAGACACACCAGGAAGGAGGCAGAACCGAGGGATTCGGAAAAAGGTGACTGGCAGTAGGAATAGGAGTGACGACAGGAAGTTATAAAGCCTTAAGCTCAGCAGACGTTTTTTCCCCAAAAATTCTCAGGCGCGCGAAAGTATTTGATACGGTTGAAAAGTGTTCCCTCGTCCAACCACCCCCCCAAAAGGAAATGGAAGCAACCATGCGAGCGCCGTAGAAGGCCCCTCTGCGGAACTGAACACAGCATTGCAGCATTGTTTCAGGTTTAAAAGATTACCGGATATCACTCAACAAAGTGGAGCCCAACAGGCAGGAAAGATGGATTTTCCCTGCATGGCTTGGCAAGGATAACAAGTATAAGTCGGACAGGGGTGGCAGTAAATGCTACAGTACTGCAGGCCTTCTCCTAGTGTCTACCTCGGCGAGAGGCATAATGCAATAAGCAGTGACAAAGGAAATAGGTCTGGCCTTTGAATCATACATGTACGCAGCGGCGCAGAATAAGAGTACATAAGTAACGATATGCGCAACACTCAGACCAACTCTTGGCAACAAACAGACCAACACTCACAAAGGCATAAACGTACACAACGTTCTACGACAAACAGCCCCCCAGAAGCAAAATATACAGATCCACAGTCACACATAACCGTGTGCAGCAGCGGGTCCTAGGTGATGTGCATTATGGAAGTGCCAGAGGGATGGGTGGTGGCACATGAAAGGGGGCTGGGAGACAGGAGAGCTTTCGAAGAGGTACACTTCAAGGGAACTTACTAGCTGATGTATAATTTGCAAGACAAGTAGCAATGCAATGGGTGTAGGGTGGCCAACTGGCATGGGCGCAAATTCAGGACGGTGAGTGTAAAAATTCAGTACAAAGGGTCAAAATTCAGGACAAGAGGTCAAAATTCAGGACAAAAATTCGGGACAAAAGGTATGCTTTACAGACACATCAGTGGATGTCATGCAATAGTATATAAATAAATAGGCAAAGAACATAAGTACAAGTCACTTCTCCTGCCACGTCACTTCTCCTGCCACGTCGCCACTCCTTCCACGTCACCACTCCTTCCCTGTCATTTCCCCTGCCCCGTTCACTGCTCCCGCCCCGTTCACTTCTCCTGCCCCGTCACTTCTCCTGCCCCGTCACTTCCCTTGCCCCGTCATTTCTCTTGCCCCGTGATTTCTCCTGCCCGTCACTTTTCCTGCCCCGTCACTTCTCCTGCCCTGTCACTCCTCCTGCCCCGTCACTTCTCCTTTCCATTCAGTGCTCCTGCTCATGCCTAATTACAGCACCTGCCCTGTCACTTCTCCTGCCCTGTCACTTCTCCTGCCCCGTCACTTCTCCTGCCCTGTCACTTCTCCTGCCCCGTCACTTCTCCTGCCCCGTCACTTCTCCTGCCCTGTCACTCCTCCTGCCCCGTCACTTCTCCTTTCCATTCAGTGCTCCTGCTCATGCCTAATTACAGCACCTGCCCTGTCACTTCTCCTGCCCTGTCACTTCTCCTGCCCCGTCACTTCTCCTGCCCTGTCACTTCTCCTGCCCCGTCACTTCTCCTGCCCCGTCACTTCTCCTGCCCCGTCACTTCTCCTGCCCCGTCACTTCTCCTGCCCCGTCACTTCTCCTGCCCCGTCACTTCTCCTGCCCCGTCACTTCTCCTGCCCCGTCACTTCTCCTGCCCCGTCACTTCTCCTGCCCTGTCACTTCTCCTGCCCCGTCACTTCTCCTGCCCCGTCACTTCTCCTGCCCGTCACTTCTCCTGCCCCGTCACTTCTCCTGCCCCGTCACTTCTCCTGCCCCGTCACTTCTCCTGCCCTGTCACTTCTCCTGCCCCATCACCGCTCCTGCCCCATCACCGCTCCTGTCTGTTTACCACTCCTGCCCCGTCACTGATCCTGCCCCGTCACCGCTCATGTCCGTTTACCGCTCCTGCCCCGTCACCGCTCCTGCCCATTCACCGCTCCTGCCCATTCACCGCTCCTGCCTATTCACAGCTCCTGTCCGGTCAGCACTCCTGCTCATGCCCGATCCCCGCTCATGCCCCTTAACTTCTCCTGCCCGTTCACTGCTCCTGCCCCGTTCACTGCTCCTGCCCCGTTCACTGATCCTGCCCTGTTCACTGTACCTGTCCAATCACCGCTCCCACCCGGTCACTGCTCCTGCCCCATCACTTCTCCTGCCCCATCACCTCTCCTGCCCCGTCACCTCTCCTGCCCCGTCACCTCTCCTGCCCCGTCACCGCTTCTGCCCCGTCACCGCTCCTGCCCCGTCACCGCTCCTGCCCCGTCACCGCTCCTGCCCCGTCACCGCTCCTGTCCAGTCACTTCTCCTGTCCCGTCACTGCTCCTGCCCAGTCACTGCTCTTGCTCATGCCTAATCACCTCTCCTGCCCCGTCACCTCTCCTGCCCCGTCGCCTCTCCTGCCCCGTCGCCTCTCCTGCCCCGTCGCCTCTCCTGCCCCGTCACCTCTCCTGCCCCGTCACCTCTCCTGCCCCGTCACCTCTCCTGCCCCGTCACCGCTCCTGCCCCGTCACCGCTCCTGCCCCGTCACCGCTCCTGCCCCGTCACCTCTCCTGCCCCGTCACCGTTCCTGTCCCGTCACCTCTCCTGCCCGTCACCTCTCCTGCCCCGTCACCTCTCCTGTCCCGTCACTGCTCCTGCCCAGTCACTGCTCCTGCTCATGCCTAATCACGTCTCTTGCCCCGTCACCTCTCCTGCCCCGTCACCTCTCCTGCCCCGTCACCTCTCCTGCCCCGTCACCTCTCCTGCCCCGTCACCACTCCTGCCCCATCACCTCTCCTGTCCCGTCACTGCTCCTGCCCAGTCACTGCTCATGCCTAATCACGTCTCTTGCCCCGTCACCTCTCCTGCCCCGTCACCTCTCCTGCCCCGTCACCTCTCCTGCCCCGTCACCTCTCCTGCCCCGTCACCTCTCCTGCCCCGTCACCGCTTCTGCCCGGTCACTTATCCTGCCCGGTCACCTCTCCTGTCCCATCACTTCACCTGTCCTCTTGCCTCTCCTGCCCCGTCACTGCTCCTGCGCTGTCACTCTCAGGTAACAACATTGGCAAATTACATAAGACTGCAAGTTCCCCACAGTATGCTGTTTGGGGAAAGCTTTTCTGTAATCACTAACTACGATCTACTGGCTGCAAGCGAGTCACTGGCCTTCAAGGCACCAATTTTCACATGATATGCTAAAGGCAGACTGCCATTGTCACTCGAAATGGGACAATCAACCTCAGTCGGAATGACAATGGACCTGTCTACAATATGTGCCAGCTCAGGGAGGGGCTGCTGCAGCCTCTGGAGTTCAGCAGAGAAATGCGAGCTGGCCCCCAAGAACTTTTAATCTCTTGGGGCTTCTCGCAGGGGGAACAGCACAGCTCGCTGTAATTAACCTCCAAAATTACTGACAAAAGGCACCCGTAAAAGGAGTGATTAATGGACAACGAACATCACAAAAAAATGACAGACGGTGTGAGAAGTTGGCCTGGTATATGCTGTCCACTAGTTCTAGGGGGCACCTTTCACCAGTCCAAACAACCCTTATTGATGATTAGGTTTAGGACAACCTTTATTGAAAGCTATCCTAGTGGTAGCTATGGAGAGCAGCCTTCAGGCTAAGTCTCGAAGTAATGTAAAGCAGCTTGGTTTACCAGATTTATAACCTCCTGAATGACCAAATGAAATGAGAACCACACAAAGTATATATATAAAATATATGTATTTATTACTAAACACTCTCTACTAACTTCTTTATGAGATTAGAGAGCAAGGCACACAATATTACAGTTCTAAAACGACAGTAAATAGCACAATATACAATGGGCCCCAGGAGGAGACCAAACCATATATTAAAGTGGTATAAGAACCACGACTTGACTAGACAGTGCCTAGAGCACGTAGAATCGCTGGGACCCCAAGGATTCACCCAAGGTAGTGACACAGGGGACCCACGGGGGACACGTGCAGTGTGAGAACACAGCCGCGAGCTCCGTACAATCCTTTGGGAAAGTCGCGGTTGGAATTTTAAAGATTAAGGACACTTAGGAGACGACTTGGAGCAAACCCTTTTAGACTTAGAAGGTTCTAAGGCCAGCACCCATGTAAGCACCGGAGTACTCGTGTTACCTAACCCAGGGAAGCCGGGTGCATAGGTGTCAAATGGTGTCGGGAATCTTCGCTGTTTTTCAAAGGGGACTGAGTCTGGGTCACCTGTCAGTGACTAGGGGCACAATAGATGAATGCCCACCGATGTCGGGTGTTTCAGGTGCGATGAGGTGAAGCTTGACTCCACTGCAACGGGGACCAGGAGATGTCAACGATGACCAAAGTCAGCAGACGAGCTGTCCCACGAAGGATGTTGAGTGCTGGGGAGTCGGTGTCCAGATTGGAGACCAACAAGCCTTGGCAATGGCAACCCACGTGGTGAGAGTAAAAAAGATTCGGTGTGGACCAGCAAGGTCCTGTGGACTTCCCAAGCAATGGAGAGTCAGGGCACGTCTGGAGCAACCAGGTAAGCCCACTGAAAGTTAAAGTACCCTTCTCAGGGACCCACAAGTCAACGGACAAGGGATTGCGAAGGGACCTCGAGAGGAATCACTCAATACCAGCCCTCGGGATACTTGTTGAGTGTAGGCCAGTAATCGTCGATGGAATCGCTGCTCGGGGTCTGGACTACAAGTAGGCCAAAGCACAGCCTCAGGAAACGCCAAAAAGCATATGCTGCTGTAAATGTGCACGGTGTCCAAGGGTTCGGGTTGCACGGTCCTCACGAGAGCTTTGGATCTCAGGTTTGCTGAGAGCACGGATCGGCCTCGGGGAAGCTTGGGAACCCACCTCCTGTGTTTCAAAATCTTCGGAGTCCCAAACTGGACAGATGCGTCTTTGGTGCCTGCCTTGCAGGGGAGTAACTCCTTTACTCCAAGGGAGATTCTTCGGTCATCCAACGTCGTGTAGATAGGTGAAGTTCTGGGATTCTGTAGCAGAGTTTCATCCTGGTAAATCTAAAGTCCTGTAGTCCGGGATTTCTACTTTATACCCAAGGAATGGGTGCGACAAACTCTGGGGACCCATCTATGGGAGGGTCAGGACAGAGGGGTGGCTACACCCATGTCCTTTATCCAGTTTTGCGCCAGAGCAGGGGTTGGTAGCCCCTGCAACTGGTTTGAGCTGGACTATGCACAGGGACACCAAATGTGCCCCCAGTGCAGACTTCAAAGCACTCTGAGTGCACCCACCCAGCCCCAATACACTAAAGCCTGTCTGGTAGGTGGTCACTCCTCTCTGTGATAGGAAACCTATTGTCCAGCCGTCCCCTGCCGGAGTTTTGGCCAGCAGCAGGAGGGCAGACTCATGTCTGTGGCTGGCAGCATCCATTTTGTGATGCCAGGGCTTCCAAAGCTGGTACCGGGTGTACCAGTGCTGTCATATTTCTCCCTCTAGTAGGGTGGAATCATACCTCCCACACCAGTTACTGTTGTGGAGGTATGATTCCAAGGTGTTTGACACCAAACACGATATGTTTCCGTGCAGCCATTCCAAAGATAGCATTTACCGCAATGTTATAATGCACCTAAGAGTATATGGTTTGGCTGCATCACAAACAACCCCGGAATAAAGATTCCGAAAGCTGCAGAGGGGCTCTGCTCATGTATGGGCACCCTCTCACATAAAAACCCAGCACCCTGCCTTCAGGATTGGTAAGGCCTGCCATAGGGGTGACTGATAGGTTTATATGTGCAGTGATATGGATAGCTATAGTGAACCTATATCTAAGTAAGGGGTGCATGCACCACCATACACAGGCTGCTGTAGCAGACCTGTTGTGTCGTTTTGCATGGTCTCCCAGCGGTGGCATAATACATGCTGCAGCCCCTGAGAGGCCTTTGGAGTACCTATGCCCTGGGTATATAGGATACCATATACTAGGGACTTATAAGGGTACCCCAGACTTCAATCTGTGATGTACCTAAAGTAAATACAATCAATTTAGAGAGGAAGCAGCTAGGCTGGGGACCTGGATAGCAAGGTCCCAGCCAGACTAAAGTCGAAAACAGTGAAACATCAGCAAAAAGTGGGGGTAGCTATAAGAACCAGACCCTACTCTCATACAGATGGTCCGTGAAATTCACGGACGGTTGGTCACCCTAGATGGGTGGGGACAGGGTGATGTCTCAGTGGACTAAATATGCCCCAAGTTAAGAGCAAGCAGCTCACCCACTCATGTTTTTCTGCTTCGAGTACTGGATCTTGCAGCACATTTTTCATTACAATATAAGACTACAAGTGCCAAGATGCAAAGACAAAAAAATACCGAGACTCAATATAGCCCATTCCTTCAGGGCTTAGCTAATGAAAGAAAACGGATGCTCCTCCCGACAGGTCCAGCCATCAATGACGATGGCGATTGGACAGCGAGCCTTTATCTGCCTAGCAGAGCAAACTGGTTAACACCGAGTAGACTAAGGGGCCTGATGGTCAGCAGGAACATCTTAATGATTTCAGGGGGCCTGGGCCACACGTATTTTGGGAGGCCCCGTTTGTAACAGTTTTGAAATGTATGATACAATTTCAGCACTTCCATGCCGTCCTTGGCCAGGTTACTGACAGTGCACAGGCACACGCCGTAATTCAAAATGTGATTACATCTAATATTCATGGACAGTGACGTGTGCTTTCGATATTATAATTCAGCTGCAGCTCACTAACATTATTGCTTATCTTTGAGACCTCCTGCGATTTCTGATATGTGAGGTCCTGTTTTGATCTAAAAAAACAGTTTTTATGGCCGTCACATGGGGTTGAAAAACAAACACTTCTCTGCCATATGTCTGCAGTAGACTCCAATACATCACCCACACTGAAATTAAATTAAAGGAAAACGTATTTTAAAAAATCGGGTAAGAATTATTTAGGGTCATCTGAGCAAAAGCAAAGCTGGCTCTACCAGGGCCCCCCCCTGAAAGGCGGGGGCCCTGGGTCAGGGCCCACTTTGCCTGTGCCTTAAAACGCCTCTGATGGTCAGTGCCTCACCCTTATGTCATGGAACTCTACAGGACCTAGTTATTTGTCTAATAATATTGATGTTCTGTCTTTCTTTTCGAAATGGGGCACTTGGTGCCTGCAAGAAACATGGCTCATTCAGTCACTGCCTATTCCAGGTCACTTGCAATCTTTTACACCAGCAGCAAAACTGTCTGCCCTACTGAGGCTCAACAATCTACATTTCATTGTCTTTAAAGGCTGAAGCGATGCCCTGCTATCACAGTCAGTCATTTTTAGGTTTTGCCTGTGTAGCTCTTGCGCACGCATGTCTTTTTAATATATATTAAAAGGGGGCTCTTATCAGTTTCAATGGGTGAATTACTGTGTTCATTCGCTTTTGTGTGGAACTTTTTTTTGTTAACTTCCCCAGGCTGCATGCTTTTATGATACTTCTACTAAAGATGTTCACACTGTTTAAGCCCCATTCACAGTCAAGATAAGATCTCTTCCCACAGAAAAAGGCAGACAGCTTCTAACACTGTGCTGGAATGCTTGCTTTTTTATTACTTAGTTGTGTAAAGCAGATGCTTTATCCTTAGAACATTTGTGGCATTTCCTATTCATACCTCACTACCTTTCTTTGCACTTTGTAGGCATTATCGGATTGATTTTTTCAACTTAATCTATTTGTTCATTATGATAAAATTCTAAATGTTGCAATACACATTGCATATTAATTACAAGAGCTATGCTATATTTTACTACTAAAGAGGTAGCCACAATTGCAGTTACCTTGCAGACAACAGTGTCAACATTTGAATGGTGCCGCAGGTGTAGTAGCACTGGGCCCAAAAGTTGTCAGCACTCTTCTAAACCTAGACTAAACAGGCATTCACAATTGCAGTTACCTTGCAGTTAAAATTGACTTGCTCTCAATGGTGCAGTGGCACCGGGGCCATAAGCTCTAGGGACCCCACTAAACTCAGATTATTGTTTAAATGTAAAACTAAACAGGTACTCACAAGTTCAGTTACCTTGTAGATAGCAGGGTGATGATTTCAATGGTGTAGCAGGTGCAGTGACACCAGGACCAAAAGCTCTTGGCACCCCACTAAACACCTAAAATTGCTATATTTTACTACGAAACAGGCAGTCACAAATGCAGTTACATTGCAGACAACAGGACCATGATTTGAATGGTGCAGCACGTGTAGTGGCACCAGGCCCAACATTTGTCTGAACACCTCTAAACACCTAATATTGCTAAGTTTTACTACCATGCAGGCAGTCACAATTGCAGTTACCTTGCAGTTGAAAAAGGCTTGATTTAAATGGTGCAGCAGATGCAGTGGCAACGGGGCCAAACGTTGTCATAACTCCACTAAACACCAAATATTGCTATAATTTAATACTAAACAGGCCGTGACAAGCGCAGTTATCGTGCAGGCAACAGGGTCATTATTTGAATGGTGCAGAAGGTGCAGTGGCACAAAAGCTCCAGGCACCCCACTAAACACCTAATATTGCTATATTTTATTTCTAAACAGGCAACCACGAGTGCAGTTACCTGGGTCATAATTTGAATGGCGCAGCAGCCCCAGGCCCAAAAGTTTGCAGAACTCATCTAAACACATAATGTTGCTATATTTGATTACTAAACAGGCAGTCACAGTTGCAGTTCTCTTGCAGTTAAAAGGGACTTGATATGGACAGTGAAGTAGGTGCAGTGGCACTGGGGCCAAAAGCTCTAGGGGCACCACTAAACCCAGATTATTGCTAAAATTTACTACTGAGCAAGACAGTCACAAGTGCATTTATCCAGCAAGCATAGGGTCATGATTTGAATGGTGCATCAGGTGCAGTAGCACCAGGACCAAAGGCTCTAGGCCCCCCACTAAACAAATAATATTTCTATATTTTACTACTAAACAGGCACTCACAAGTGCAGTTACATTGCAGCCAACAGGATCTTGATTTGAATGGTGCAGCAGGTGCAGTGGCACCGGGCCCAACATTTGTCATGACCTACTCAAAACACCTAAAATTGCTATATTTGACTACCAAACAGGCAGGCACAATTGCAGTTATCTTGCAGGTAAAAAGGGCTTGATTTGAAAGGTGCAGCAGGTGCAGTGGCACTTGGACCAAAAGCTCTGGTGACAACACTAAACACAGAATATCACTAAACTTTACTTCTAAACAAGTAGTCACAAGCGCAGTTATCTAGCAGGCACTAGGGCCATGATTTAAATGGTGCTGCAGGTGCAGTTGCACCGGGGCAAGAAGTTGTCAGAACTTCTCTAACCACCAAATATTGCTATATTTAACTACTAAATAAGCAGTCGCAAGTGTAGGTACCTTGCAGGCACTAGGGTCATGATTTCAGTGCTGCAGCAGGTACAGTGGCACCAGGCCCTAGAGTTGTCAAAACTCATCTAAACACATAATATTGCTATTACATCAATTAATTCTATTATTTCTCTTTAATTTCATTTTCCAAAACGTTGCTCTAATTACCCGCACTATACCACTAGTAACAGCACAATATATTGCCTTTTTGTACGCAAACAAGTCATAACGCTTTAACACTTTCTTTAACCTATATTGTTCAATTACTCAGCAAGCTACACCTTACAACAAAAAGCAGCTTATTATTAATCACATAGCCAATGATTGTTTAGGCAGTACTCATTCAGCAAGGACTAAGGGGCAACGCTCCACTGGATTCTATTAATAGATGTGTACCTAAATGTGGACCAGAGGGACTAACAATCAAAATAAAAGTGGTTCTGGCAACACATAAGGGAATCACTCTTAAATCACAACAGGAGTAGCATAATCGTGGTCTGGGACTTTATTCTAAATTTGATGAAATTGTAGGCTAGTCCCACTATTGTACAACCACTAGATGCCGAAAGGTCCATCTCTAGTAGTGTTCCAGCCGAGAGAAGAGAAGAAGCAACAGGATGCCGACTGTTAGACGAGCTACATTCATTAAATTAGAGAGCTCCAAGTGGTGGTGATATCTCTGATGTTTCAGGCCAGTGTACACAACTCGCATTTCAGAAAAGCCGTATTATATTATATCATTTTGTTATTGCCATAGTTTATTATACGCCTACCGAAAGGTTTATTCTAGAGGAGAGGAGCCACCTTCCACTGGCTTTTTTTCTTAGTTGTAAATAAAGTTGATCCAGGTGACATATTAGATGTCATTGAGCAGTAAAATGTTTTAGCGCAGTACAAAGAGGAAAGGTAGCTTCAGAAATTACAAAATATTTAATAAAGCAAACAATTCAGCACACAAGAGTGGCAGTGGTTAATTTGTAAAAAAATAAGTGCCAGGGCTCTCGTCAGGAGGCAGTTTCCATGAGCCCATTTTTATTGTTAGCGCTGCCTCAAACAGAACCACCAACTAACCATGAAACCCTACAAGTGGGGAGAGGATCTGGCATAATGGTCAGAGCTGCCGACTTTGGAGCTGGTGAACCAGGTTTGAGCCTCGGCGTCGGCTCAACACCCTGTGATTCTGGGCGAATCACTTAATCCCCCTATGCCTACCAAAAATATATGTTTCCTTAAACTGCCACTATTTCATTAGAACAAATCAATGCTGTAACAAGCAAAGCTAGTGACCTGTTGATGTTAAAAAGAAATTATTGCACATCAATCCTAGAAACTGCACAGTCGACCTCTCACACATGATAACGAATAACAAAAGTTAAAAAATGTGAAAAATGAACTGTCCAATACTCAAGAAGACCTGGTCTTGCGATGTTCAAGAATTGTCATTCCGAATAGTTTGCAATAACAAGTAATTGAAGTGGCCTATGAAGGACATTGTGGCATTGTTGCCACTAAACGAGCTCTCCGAGATCGAGTATGGTTTCTTTATCTTGGTGAGAGAGTTGAAGGCCTGTCATTTGCTCAATTGCTTATCTCCCAAAACCAATCAGCATGCTTTAAATATGTCTGATTTTTGGGGACACGCTTGAATTTGAGACGGGGCATCGACTTCAGCCCCTAGGATCCTCCACATGCTCTTCTCACCTGCATCAGCGCCCGGAGGCACATAAAGGGACTCAACAGTTCCCGCTGCACAGGACGCTTTTGAATTCAAGCCGGGGCACGGACTCCAGCACCCAGGCTCCTCCACTTGCTCTTCTCACCTGCATCAGCGCCTGGAGGCGCATAAAGGGACTCAACAGTTCTCGCTGTGCTGGACCTGCTTGAATTTGAGCCAGGGCACGAACTTCAGCCCCCAGGCTCCTCCACTTGCTCTTCTCTCCTGCATCAGCGCCCGGAGGTGCATAAAGGGAATCAATAGTTCCTGCTGCGCGGGATGCGCTTGAATTCAAGCTGGGGCACGGACATCAGCCCCCAGGCTCCTCCAATTGCTCTTCTCACCTGCATCACCGCCCAGAGGCGCATAAAGGGAATCAATAGTTCCTGCTGCGCGGGCTGCGCCCGGGCAAAGCCCATGCCAAGGCCAGGCCCATCCTTGCCCGTGACTGACTGGAGGATGCCGGGCCGGGGGCCCCCCTCATGCAGCCGGTGGTGAGTTTCTCTTCTAATATGTTATATTTTATACCACCCACGTTACCTTTAAGCTGTTCTTTGGGTAGGGAGGTCTCAGCTACCTGGCTTGACATTTCGCTTTTTAGACTAAGGAGGTTCTTGGGCAACAAATGGTGAAAAGCAAAGCACCGGGCCCCCATGAAAAGAGTAAATCTACAAACAGAACCACCCTGGACTCCTTTCTAGCTAGAGTAGTGAGGGTTATTACCTCCGAGATTGACTTGGCTGAACGCAGGTTATCAATGGAGGCAGGGGGTATCTGGATCTTTACTAGGGGAGTCGGCCATGCAGGCCTCACAGTCTGCCCCCCAAGGACACCCAGTGCCCCAGATCAAGCTAAGCCTGCCCTGCGTCTCCCCGGAGGTTTATCCTCTTGATAACCCAGCCATTGGAACCCCTAATAATAATAACAGCTCACCCTGGCCTAAAAGGAAGAGGCAAACTAAACAGCCTCCCAAAGTAAGGGGCACGAAAGGACCATCGAATTAATCTATAAACCAGCCCAGTGTTTTTTCTTCTGGATCAGCGAATTTTTCTGCCATGGACTGGTGTGTTGTGATTGGCAAATTTAAGGACACAATCCTGCTTAGTATAGTCCCTTTGATGGGCCGATTATCTGCCTTGGGGAAAGCTATAATCAACTGACTGTGGAGGTTGGCCCAATCAAAGATGCCTTGCATTCAATTTCTTCTTTGGGAGGAAGGACTATTGGGCCTGAAAAACTCAATACTTATGGGTAAGCTACTTTATCCAGAGGTCAAGTTGCAGATGGGGAGCTTTTGTGTCCCTAATCCACTCCAGCTATCCCAGCTGCTTCCTCAGCCCTTGGCTCCAGTAATTTTGTCTGCAGTCAGGAATTTTTCAGAAGAGGATAGGTCGCGAAGGTCTTGTTTGACCCATGCTGCACCTGAGGACCTGGTGTGCAGGAAGATTAAGTCGGATGCATGGCTCCCTTGCCTAAATTTACCCCTGGACTGTTGTCCTTATGTAGTTATTTTGTCAGGGGTCCCAAGTATTAGCACAAACACTATCAAAACTACTGGGCAACATAAAAATAAAGTATGCCATTGGCTGACAAATAATGTAAATGGACCAAGGACATGGGAATATCCTCCCCACTGTCCAGTCCCTCCTCTGGGAGCGATCCCTGAATTGTCCAAACTCTTTCCTTAGGGTACTTCAGTGCACCAGTGGGTGGCTCTTCAGATTCATTGTGGGACAAGATTCAGATCCGAAACCACTTCATCTTCAACCGTCTGGGCTCTTTGGACTTCGTTGGACTTCGGTTTGGGAACCGAGAATGCAACTGGGAAGACTCGTGCCGCTCCTGGTCTCGTCATCCTGACAGTCTTCTGCGTTGCCTGTGCTCCATACAGGTTCTTCACCAGGCCTTTGGACATTCAAGACACCCGAAGGAATCTCCCTTGGAGTGAAGGAGTCACTTCCCTGCAACTACAGGCACCACAACAAGGCTGACCGGCCTGCTGTTCCTGAGGTGCTACGGATTCTGAAAGGTTCAGCAACACAGGTGGTGGTTCTGTAACTTCCTCGAGGCCTGCACTATCTCCACAGCAAGTTTGAAGTCAGTATCCCTCGTCGGAACCACAGGAGCAGTACCCCTATGCACTGCGTCGACTTGCCGTTGCCTAGGCTTGTTGGCTCTCTCCTCCAGAGATCTATGGGCTCCAAGAAGCTCCAGCCTCCAGCATCTCTTGCTGCCAAGAACTTTGACCTCACCACATCCTCTGCACTGTGGGTCTGCATTAGTGGTGAGCTGCTCGCGGTCCTTTTGCGACTCCTGTGCCTCTGGCCTGTGGGTCCTCTTGAGGGTCTTCTTTGGCTCCAGTGGGCTTCCCTGTTTGCTCATGGCCTACTGTGACTCACCTGTTTGTGGTTAGTCCCTTGAACTTTGCTGGTCCCTCCCAACAGCACCTTTTTCATCTGCCACGTTTGTTGCCACTGCCAAGGCCTGTTGGTGCTCCCGCCGAACACCGGCCCCTTGGCACTTGACATCTGTCGTGGGACAGCTCATTAACGGCCCCTGGTCTTCCACAACGTCGCCTGGTTCTCAGAGCGACAGCGTCACGGTCACCGTCCGCTCTTCTGCATCTTCCGACATAGGTGGGCATTTGTTTTCAGTGCCTCCTGGTCACTCCTGAGTGGCATAGACTCTGTCCCCTCTTCTTGCAGGTACCTCTCATCTTGAATCCACATTTGGTTTCTACTGGACTCGTACACCTTCTTCACCAGCGGCATCTTCACTGAAGTCCTCCATTGTGGTCTTCGGCGGTTTCTGACGTCAGTTCGCACCTATGCACCTGGCTTCCCTGGTGTAAGTATCCTGGTTCCCGGGGTAACCAAGGGTGGGGTGACTCTCCAAATCTTCCATCTTCCACGGGGTTTCTTCAGAGTCCTCTGGGAAGGGTCCTTCTTCTTAAAAACTGCAGCCGCGAATTAACCCATTGACTTGTATTGAGCACGTGGTCGTGTTCTCACTCTGCAAACACCCTCTGTGGGGTTCCTGGGTACTTACCTCATTGGCACTCTGTGTCTTCTTCTAGCCTCCCAAACTGACTGACTGTTATTTTGTCTTTCTAACCGTTATTCTGTTATTTATTTTACTTAAAGTTTGACCACATAACAGCTATCATTCAACTCACATCTTACTTCTTTTCTTAACAATGTTGAAAAACATTTTTAATTCAGAGTTGAGGAAATACTACCTGCATTGTATGACCCTAGATTAGAAAATGAATCCCTTTGATTTTGAACCAGCAGATCTCACAGAATCATTTGCCCACTCTTGTGCTTAAATTGATCCGGTGGTTTCCAGTACTCAGCACAGGCACTTAATCATCGACACTGGTGCATACGATGAAGTTAATGTTGGCTTTGGCTGGTTTGGAAGGGTTACAAGGACACTGTACTGGCTCTTGTGAATAGTAGTCAGCAGGGTTTCAATCTTTCCCTGGTTGGTGCATGATAGTATAGTCATATTCCTTTAATCACATACCCCAGCATTCAGTTCTAGGAGGCATCTTGGCTTTTGGGATGTCAAAGATGGTAAGCAATGCTTGGTGATCCATTACAAGAGTGAAAGGTTTTCCATATAGGAATACATGGAAATGTTCACAAGCCCACACCACTGCTAAACTTCCTTTCTCACGTTGTGAATATTTATTTTATTTATTTATTTGAAAAGTTTTATATAGCGCTGGCTAGACCCGGAGGTATCAGAGCGCTTTACATGAGATAGGACATTGTTTCAGAAACATTGTTACATAGTTACATCAGTTACAGTTACCAGTAAATGCTTGGGAGAAAAACGTGAGTTTACACAATAATATAAGATATTAGTGCATAGCATATCCAAGACACACGTCACACAATGGAAGGTAGTAGGGGAAAGGTAAACAGGAGAGAGGAAATGATACAGAGTCAGGTAGATCTGAAGGGGGAAAGTACTCCAGGGGGAACAAAGCAGTCAAAGCAGTCGAGGAGCAAGACAGATAAAACTGTGAAGACCCCTGAGAACCAATGTCCGATGACCGGCTGGGTAGATGATGGCCAAGGGGGTGACCCAGAGCCAGATTCCGCTATAGCTGCACAGGACAGCTCCACTGGGCAGCAGCCAAGGGTACTCGGGCTCCGCGGTAAGTACAAACAGTTAAAGTTTCAGCCCGTGGGGCATCGTCATAGTTCCATAGAAGGCATCAGTCCCGGTTTTACTGGAAGGTGCCGTCCGCCTCGTCCTCCATCTCAGGGTGAGTGCAGACGAGGTACAGATGGGGAAATTGAAGCCACCATTTTAGAGCCAGGCTGGTACCAGCAGCATCTCTGGACTGAACGCCGTGAATGGCGGTTACAGTGCAACAGTCAGCAAACAAATGGTGCCCCTGGTGTTCCATTCGGAGTAAGCCTGTGGGTCTTCTCACCAATATGAGAGTAGTAGCTCATCATGGTAAAGGACCACTGTGGCGGCCATCTTGGGGTCAGACCAGAGATTCTGTCCTTGGTGTTCCATTCGGCTGGTCCCCTTTTTCTTTACCCTTTGTGTTCTCAGGGACCCCTAGGGTATTCCCGCCGCTTCTTCAGGAGTCTCCTGGTCTGTCACAGGCGGAAACTCCTCAATGATGTCTTACAGCCGCCATTGTAGGGTCAGGCAGGATGGGGGGAGGAGGTGGAGAGAAAACCTTGTCACTCTCGGTGCAACCGTGATTTCCTTAGAGCTATGCACTGGTTTGGGTGCCGGACGGTTGCTACACCCTGGTGTGGACCACTCAGTCCTACTCACCCCCTCACGATCTTCGTGATATGGTAGGCCCGGAGAACACAGTCTCTGCGCTCTATGCTTGTACTCACACCCCGGGGGCCAGCCCCGCCATTGAGGCTCGTGCTTGGTTGTAAAAAAAAAAGAGGGCTCCAGGTATTCTCATTGCACCCAGCCCACCTGCCGCGTCTGACCTGATTACACGCGTTAAGTTAGTGACAAACTTCTGCTGGCATATGCCACAATATGCCTTTGAGCATTTGGTTTCCACTCTGCAGGAAAAATCTGCAGGATCGCGCCAAACCCGATCAGCCTTGCATTAACAACAACCTCTGTATGGAGCTTTGGATCAAAGTAGGCCATTTCAGTGGCGTTCTCAATTGCATGCTTGATTTTATAAAAACCTTGTTCACATTTGTGTGACCAGTAAAATGAAGCATTTCTTTTTGTTAAGCCTCTTTCGGAGCACTGGCTGTGGCAAAATCACATGTGTATCTGGAACAGTAACTGGCCATGCCAAGGAATGAATGTAACATGATAATATCTTGTAGGGGATTAGTGGCTGACAAAGCTTGAACTTCAGCTGGATCCGGTATCATCCCCCCATCAGAAAAGATATGGCCAAAGAATTTGATTTTTGTGGAACTCACATTTCTCAGCATTCAAAGTTAAACCTGTGTCAGCAACTAAATGACACACTTGTGTAAGATCCTTATTATGTTCCTTTTGTGTAGCTCTGAAAACTAATATGTAATCGCTGTAATTGAAGGCATTCATGACAGGTTGTATGATACGTTCAATGACATCTTTAAAATGTTCGGCAGCTGATGACACACTAACTAATTGTTTATATCCAGACAAGCCAATATGGGTAGAAAAGGTGGTAATTTACCTGCAATCTTGTTCGACTTCTAATTGATTATATCCTTTGTTCCGATCAAATCGTAAGAAGACTTTGGCACCATTTAACTGTGGAATCATGTCAGCAATGTGGGGACCTGGATGTCGTTCTCTTTCAGTTGCCTTGTTGGCTTGACGCATATCAGCACTGATGCGTACAGCTTTTTCACTGTCCCTTTTGGGCACTTTCACTATGGACTAAATCCACAGAGTGGGCCAGTGGATTACTCAATGATTTCATGCTTTAGTAATGTCTCAAGCTCTTTCTCAACAGCTTCTTATAGATGAAATGCAATTCGTCTGTCTTTGAGCAACATGACAAAGGTCCTCATTGATATGCAGTTTTGCTATTATGGTCTTCAGTTTTCCCAATCCATGAAACAATGACGGAACTGACTTACTATTTTGTGATGAACATTCATGTTGTAGTTCACCAATATCAGTCGCATATCACCAGCAGTTTTGAAACTGAGTAATTAGGCACTTGATGCAGTACATTGAAGTACATGAATGGGTGCTTGTACTTATGTTGTTTAATGTTTCAAGGTTGCTACGAATTTGCCTTGACTCTTTAATGGCATTGATGCAGCTCTTCGGTACACTTTAGTCTTCGATGTGTGAGAGGGGCAATGGAGATAGTTCCTTGTATTTTTCCTCGGGGATGATGTTCATCGACGCACCACTGTCGATAATAAAGGATATGCAGCAGCTGTTTACTTTTAGTGTCATTTTCAGTCAATGTTTGAATGACTTTTGTGAATTTACTCGTTCTATATCATTTGACTCGTATTTTTCTATGTATGCGGCCAGTCCAACATGTGCACGTTTTTCTGAGGTAAACATTGTTATTGCACATCCGTCTTCCTCACTGTCGCTTGAACCTGAAGAACTCTTGGACCAATATTTAGACAATGATCAAATTTGTTTGGTGTCGATTTGCCACAGCTGGTGTTACCGCTTGGGCTTGTGGGCATGCGTAGAACGTCGTTTCTGGAATGTTTGCGTGCCCATTTTGTTTTCTTGTTGTGACACACTCTGCCTTTTTTCGCTTTAAAAAGCGTTACAAAATGGTTCTCCTTCCCACAGCCTTTGAAAACTGGTGCAATCGTGGGGCATTTATGTGGAAATGAAAATCCACATCTAAAGCAGTTTCTTTATCTTTGGAGACGTCACTTTGTGTCCTTTAGCTTTGGTGTTCTGCTTACTTTTCCCGTTCACAACATACTCCTTCTGGGCACCTGCGGCCTCAATGTCAGCAGCTTGTCGATCATCATGTTTCACAGCTCTGGCAGCCATGAGAACTTGCTCTAGACTAAAGGTTTCTCTCAGCATTCATCCTCTGAATGAATCTGACAGACATCCTTTAATAATTTTAGACATATAGCTTCTTCATCATCAAATTCATTGAACTTACAGTGTTTGATAAGCGTATCAAGTCTCAACAATTTCATTTATTGTTTTACCAGCTCTCTGTCGTTGCTGACTTAAAATATATCTTTCATAATAAAAATTAGGCATTGGACTAAACTTAAGATCTAACACTTCTTTGATTTGACAGTATGTGACTTCATCAGTTTGTGGCCATTTTTTATTACCTCTTTTACTCCTTCACCAGCAAGATTTTTGAGGTATTTGAGAATCTTTTTGTTGTCTGTTTCTTCCAGTGCATCAATGAAGTAATCAAATGTTTCTATCCAGGAGTCCATCTGTCACCTATATTCTACTTTATAGTGGTGTCAAATGGAGGTGGTGGTTTCAGGAAGGCAGCAGCTGTGTACCTTGCGGCTCTTGCTACTGTTGCGGAAACTGTTTGCTGTTCAGATAGCACCAGCTGTGCATTTGAATCCACACCTTCAATCAATCAATCAATCAATCAGTGACACTTATAGAGCGCGCTACATACCCGTATGGTCTCAAGGCGCTGGGGGAGGGGGGTGCCGCTACTGCTCGAACAGCCAGGTCTTCAGCTTCTTCCTGAAGGAGAGGTGGTCTTGGGTCAGGCGCAGGTCGGCCGGGAGGGAGTTCCAGGTCTTGGCGGCCAGGTAGGAGAAGGACCTTCCTCCTGTAGTCGCTCTTCGGATGCGGGGGACGGCGGCGAGGGCGTGGTTGGCTGATCGGAGGTGGCATTTGGGAGCGTAGAAGTTGATCCGGCTGTTGAGGTAGCTCGGGCCTTGGTCGTGTAGGGCTTTGTGTGCGTGGGTGAGGAGGCGGAAGGTGATTCTTTTGTTGACGGGGAGCCAGTGAAGGTCTCTCAGATGTCCGGAGATGTGGCTGGTTCGTGGGATGTCGAGGATGAGTCTGGCTGAGGCGTTCTGGATCCGCTGGAGTCTCTTCTGGAGCTTGGCGGTGGTACCGGCGTAGAGGGCGTTGCCGTAGTCCAGTCGGCTGGTGACGAGGGCCTGGGTGACGGTCTTCCTGGTCTCGGTGGGGATCCACCAGAAGATCTTCCGTAGCATGCGTAGGATGTTGAAGCACGCCGAGGGGACGTTGTTGACTTGCCTGGTCATGGAGAGGGAGGAGTCCAGGATGAAGCCCAGGTTGCGTGCATGGTCTGTCGGTTTGGGTGCGGTGCCCAGGGCGGGAGGCCACCAGGAGTCGTCCCAGGCGGAGGGTGAAGAGCCCAGGATGAGGACCTCCGTCTTGTCAGAGTTCAGTTTCAGGCGGCTGGTCGTCATCCACTCGGCTACCTCTTTCATCCCTTCGTGTAGGTTGGCTCTGGCGGTGGCGGGGTCGTTGGTCAGGGAGAGGATCAGCTGGGTGTCGTCAGCGTAGGAGATTATGCTGAGGTTGTGTTGGCGTGCGATGGCCGCGAGGGGGCTCATGTAGACGTTGAAGAGGGTGGGGCTCAGAGAGGATCCTTGAGGGACGCCGCAGATGACTTCGGAGGCCTCTGACTTGTACGGTGGTAGGCGGACTCTCTGAGTTCTTCCGTCGAGGAAGGAGATGATCCATTCCAGCGCCTTGTCCTGGATTCCGATGTTGCTGAGGCGCTGTACTAGGGTGCGGTGGCAGACAGTGTTGAATGCCGCGGAGAGGTCTAGGAGGATGAGGGCCGCTGTTTCTCCGTTGTCCATCAGGGCTTGGATGTCATCGGTGGCGGCGATGAGGGCGGTCTCGGTGCTGTGATTGGCTCGGAAGCCGGACTGTGAGGGGTCGAGGGATCCATTCGTCTCGAGGAAGGCGGCCATCTGCTTGTTGACGGTCTTCTCGATGACTTTGGCTGGAAACGGGAGGAGCGAGATGGGGCGGTAGTTCTTGAGTTCGGTGGGGTCTGCTGTTGGTTTTTTGAGTAGAGCGCTGAGTTCGGCGTGCTTCCAGCTCTCAGGGAAGGTGGCGGTGTCGAAGGATGTGTTGATGATGTCTCGCAGGTGGGGTGCGATGACAGCGTCGGCCTTGTTGAAGACGTGGTGAGGGCAGGGGTCGGTTGGTGATCCGGAGTGGATGGAGTTCATCGTGCGGATGGTGTCTTCGGTGCTGATCGGGGTCCAGGCGTGGAGGGTGGTGGTGGGGGGTGGTTGTTCGGTCATGGTGTGCGTTGGTTGGTTGTTGAAGCTGTTGTGTATGTCCGCGATCTTGTTGTGGAAGTATGAAGCGAGGGAGTTGCAGAGGTCTTGCGATGGGGTGATGTCGTTGTTTCCTGCGCTGGGGTTGGATAGCTCTTTCACGATGTTGAAGAGTTCCTTGCTGTTGTGTGCGTTGTTGTCCAGCCGGTCCTTGAATGCAGTTTTCTTGGCGGCGCGGATCAGCTGGTGGTGCTTCCGAGTGGCCCGCTTGAGGGTGGTCCTGTTGTCCGGTGTAGGTTCCCTTCTCCAGACTTTCTCGAGGGCTCGGCAGTTCTTCTTGGAGCTCTTGAGTTCGTCGGTGAACCACGGGGCTTTCTTGCTGCCGGGTCTGCTGGGCGGGGTCCTCAGCGGGGCGAGCTCGTCCGCGCAGTTGCTGATCCACTTCGTGAGGTTGTCGGCGGCCTGGCTGGGGTTCGCTGAGCTGGCAGGAGGGTGCTGGCTCAGGGAGGTGGCGAGCTGGTCTGCTGTGATCTTGTTCCAGCTTCTGCGGGCGGCCTGTTGCTGGTGGTGGTGGGTCGTCGTTCTCTTGAAGGTGAAGTGGACGCAGCTGTGGTCCGTCCATTGAAGCTCTGTGGCGTGGCTGAAGTTGATGTCTGTGCTGGAGGAGAAGACTGTGTCGAGTGTGTGTCCGGCAAGGTGGGTGGGGGTGGACACCAGCTGCTTGAGTCCAAGATTGGCGAGGTTGTCGAGCAGGGTGCTGGTGTTGCGGTCGTTGTTGTTCTCCAGATGGAAGTTGAGGTCTCCCAGGAGGATGTAGTCAGCGGAGGGGAGGGCATGCGGGCTGACGAAGTCGGCGATGTCCTCGCTGAATGGGGTGCGTGGTCCCGGGGGTCGGTAGATCAGGGTGCCTCTGAGGGTGGTGTTCGGGTTGGTGTGGATCTGGAAATGCAGGTGTTCGGCGCTGGTCAGGGTGTCGTCGGTGCTGGTCGTGAGACGGATGGTGTTCCTGTGGATGATGGCGATGCCTCCTCCCATCTGGTTGGCGTTGCGGTCCCTCCGGACGATCTTGTAGCCCTCTGGGATGGCGATGGCGATGTCGGGAGCTGAAGAGGCGTTCATCCAGGTCTCCGTGAGGAAGGCAACGTCAGGGGCTGTGGCGTCTAGGAGGTTCCAGAGTTCGATGGCGTGTCTGTGGACGGAGCGGGTGTTGAGCAGGATGCACTTGAGGTGGGTGCTGCTGGTGTTTGACTTGGCGGGTGCTGGTGCGAGGCAGGTCCGGATGCAGGTGAATTTGCAGGCGTGGCAGCTGAAAGGTCCGTGGGTGCGTCATGGTGTGGCTTGGTGGCATTCTGGGAGTCGGCCGGTGTTGAGTGCGATGAGGGTGGCGGCGGAGTACGTCAGGCGGGTAGGTCGGGGTCTTCGTGGGCCAGGGGTCCTGGCGCTGGGCGCGGTCCGGTCGCGGACGGGCGCAGACGGGCTTACCTTTGGCGCGCCTTCGGCGCACAATCGGCGCGCCCGCTGCGCGTTCGCACGGTCGCCATTTAAGGCGAAGTGCGCGGGTGGGCGGAGCAGCTGGGAGGCGGGAGCGGGGAGGGAACAGAAGAGAAAAGGGGCGGGGCAAATGGCGGTGGCGGGAAGCGGGGAGGGAGAGCGGAGGGCGGCGAGGTAGGCGGGCAAACAGGAAGGAAACTGAAACACGGTACAGAGATTACATTAAATGAAACAGGCACAAATGGAGGGCAAAATAAATGGCAAAAACAGGAAGGAAAACGATGTCACGGCACAAAAAATACAAGCACAAATGGAGGGCAAAACAATGGCGAAAACAGCAAGAGAAACGATCACACGGCACAAAAAATACAAGCACAAATGTAGGGCAAAACAAATGGCGAAAACCAATGGGGAGCGACCAAGGCGGCAGCGAGGCCGGCGGCGAGGCAGTAAGGCAGGCAATGGGGCACACGCAGCAGCTGGTGGCCGTGCGGCGCGGGGGTGTTCCACAAGTACCGGCTCAGTACTCAAACTGGGATTGTCTGACCCAGTCACCGGACACACCGCTCCTGTTTCCTCGGTTATGGTGAATGCTGGTTTTGTTTCTTGTACCTTCTCTTCACCCTTTTGCATGGTACCTGGTTTTCACTGCCTTTAGTGCTTTTCTGTATTTTGCTATTTCCGCTGCAAGCTATTTCTCCCCCTTATCTGTAGCTGCTTCTGGTGCTTTTCTGTACCTGGTTGTTTCGGCCGTTAGCATTACCGTTCCATATGATTTATAGCTCAGTGTTGCATAGTGGCGCATTACCTCTTTCACGGCGTTACTAGCAGGTTTCTGCCTGACGATGAGTAAACTTCTCAGTGAGGCTTCCAATATCAATTTCTTCACAGTGGCTGGAGTGGCGTTTTGACTCCACACACAGCAAATGTCTATCTTTACTTCGACTCAGACACGTGTGGCACACACAAGCAGTGTGCTGGGCCACAGCAAAATCTCTGGGAGAGCACTGTCGATCTTTGGGTTACGTATCCCCTATCTTGTTGCTAGTTATAGCGTCCTCTCCAGCCTAGGTACTCGTAAATTAATAGGCCCATACCCGAACACTTACTTCATAGTTCTACGGAGTCCATCAGTAACCAAAAGGGCCCGTCATTGCTAACTTACAAGGCAGTACGCTACTCAAACTGATTAAGTTGAGCTTTTACACCTGCTTTACAAACAGTTTTAAGAGGCCTGCAGGCCGCACAGGATTTTGGGAGTAGGCCTACTACCCATTCTGAGTATTTTACTAGAGTAGCATAGCGGGCCTCAGGGCCACTTGGTTTATCTGCCAGAACCTCAGTACAGGAAACATCACTCACTTGAACATCCCTCTTCACTGTCTCCCTAATAAGGTTTATCTTTGGAAAGGATAGCCTTTAATGTCATACACTGTAGCCTAAGTCAAGCTTAGTAAAGGCTTTATTGAATACTATCCGTTCATCTATGTCAGAATTCTACACCTGAATTTCCAGAAGTAACTTGCTTCCCGGGTGATTTGACGTATACCACCCCTGCTCTATCCACCATTCCTACCAAACTCCCACCGCTGCAGTTGCATGCCCAAAGGACGCAATATTTCTATCACATTGGTGCAGTGGAAGATGCAGCCTGGTGCGCCTCGTCTCTCACCCGGCCACGGGGGTACCTTAGTAACACTTCCTGCTCCTACGGAGCCTTGTTCAACAACTTCACTGTCTCAGCAGTGGTACACTTCCGTCACGCTGTCGTGAGCGGGCAAGTCACCTCACAAACACATGGGACCTAGTTTGCGTCATCCCTGGCAGAACAGAGCTAAGGTTTCCCATTGTCGGACGCAGAGTGGTAAGCACACCTATGGGTCCGAGTGTGCCATGCCTCTCTGCGAGGGTGACACCAGTGCATCTGTGTCCCAGTTAAACCATTCATCATCATATTGATAAGATATTCGAGCACAAACATGGAAGGTGCTAGCTGTGTGTGACAGATGTAGCACAGCTGACATCAAAGCATTGTAACTACAGACTCCCTACAGTGGGGCAGAAATACAGAGCAGACTGTGAGAGCAGAGAGGTGCTCCGTGGCGGGAGGGGGTTGATTTTTCAGGACTCGCCCCCATCAGCTCACAGCAGCTCTACTTCATGGCAGGAAGGCAAGAGTTAAACAGCCCCGATTTTGAACGATACAGATTTGTTGTTCTATTTAGAGAGTGGCTTTCCTCCATTTGAAAGTACCATTGAGACTGGGCCCATTTAAATCTTGGTGGTGTGGAAACTTTCGAAATGGCAGCAGAGTTCCCTCTCTGCCAAGACTATGGTCCCACCATTCAGGGCTGGACTGGCCTTAGCGGGCAACAGGCATTTCCCCGGTGGCTCACCAAGGTGGGGCCGGTTTTGGACCCCTGGGGGCCGTTTTTTGTAACCGGGGTCTGGTTTTACAGCATAGCTGCAGTATCGGCCCCTGTAACAAAAGTATCCGGAACCGGCCCTGGCAAACAGCTTGGATGCCACCCCCTCCTTCCTCCTGGGCAGGCCGAGCTGTGTGCCATGCCGTTTTTGGTTCCCAGTCCGGCCGGGCCACCTTTCCCATAGTTTTGATGACAGCGGAGACTACTCTGTCTCTGCGTGATCAAACTTTTCAGGCGGCATGACAGAGTTAGGGTTGTTGGAGATTTGGCTATATGTCTTCCCACCTAATTTAGGTGGGTGGACATATAGCTGTTTTCAGTGGCCGTCACCGCCATGAACAAGCATTGGCATAGCCAATAGGTCTCGCCTTTTGGACCTTATAAATTTAGCCATGCAGCAGATTATCCCCTATTAGCATGCCCACACACTCAACATAGCCAATAGCCACATGAGCGCTGCAACTACGATACGTGATTACCGTAGCGTGAACCCACACGTATATACGTGGTATATAAAGTGGTGACAAGTTTACCGAGTATAAGGTAACGAGGTTGCCGTGTACTAACAAAGTGATTATTCAAAAGCCACATAAATGCTGTAGCTTCAATACGTGATTGCAGTAGCAAGAATCCTCACGTCTCTATGTTGTATACAATATGGTGACAAGGTTGCAAATGTTACTGCGAACGTGTGATTAAAAAGTTCAGAAAGCTCGACTTACCGGAGTAGTTTCTATAACCGTCCTGGCAGCTCGCAAGGAGAACGGCCCTAGCACTACTGGCGATGGTTTGATTTGGGATGGCTAAACCAGCATCACAGACATTTACAGGTAGTGGTCACCCAGGCAAGCATATAGCACTCTTCTTTCACAAACTACAGTGAAAGCACTGCGACAGAACTAAGAGCACGCCTTTGCCTGGGTGCTGTTGTAGGATTTTTTTTTAATTGCTATCCCCAGGCACAAGCTATCACCCCTGCCCACCATTCTTTCATAAGTAATGGACCGGGAGGTTAACTGCTGAAGGGAGTCACAAATAACGATATGGTAACTAAAGTAAGTAGTTTAATTCTAAAGGGCCAACGCAGCATCATCATAACATCTGGTGCATATAGTTCAGTGCAGGAGCCAAACGCTTCTCAAGAGGCTTATGGTTGTCCAGATGCAACATCAGCACCCAAGGTAAACTCCAGCACCCAGCGATTTACTTAATGCCCAACATAATATTTCCAAATAATTGGAGTGCAGAATTTCCAGCAGTCGCAGCTATTCCGAAGCCTATGAGTCAACGATATGAAACACGTCAAAGTGTTACAGAAACTGGAGGACCGAAGGTTTGGAGAAAAGACGTCCTTTCTAAAAGGAATTGAAGGGCAGCACACGCCTTAATCATCCCCATGTCTAATGGGACTCAATACTGATGAAGAAAAAAAACAGAAAAAAACCAGGCGCATCTCCCAGCGCAACACTCGATTCACAAATACATCCGTAGATCTGCTCAGCACTTGCCTGTAAACGTCCCAACTACGGGTTTAAACACAAACAGGGCACCTCGCACTGCTAAGGTGACGGACGGTCCCTGGAAATGATGTTATCACAGACACCATTTGCTTCCCACTCGACTTCCGCATGCTGCAGTTGTGACCGTGCGCTTGACAAGCCTCGGATCCATTATTTCTTTTATCTCTAATAATAAACATAAAGAATGGATAAGGACAGCCCGGTAGCAAGCGTGGTAAATAAACTCCTCCCCGGAGAATGAAGGCTGAAGACGAAGGGACTGACATACAGGGAGAAGAAACTAAACACCATATTTTTTTGCTACCTGCAAAAGTTGCCGTTTTCTGCAACTATAATGACCCCCCACTCATTTTTCGCCCCCCCACCCCCAATGTATATGTCCGGTTTCAGAGAGGGCTTTGGGCAAATCTGTTTTCAGACGGGAGCACAATATTCCTAATCTCAGAATTTATTCCAAAAGAGAACGAGCGAGGCTCGCAGAGCGTTTCCCTTGCGGGAGCGAGCCAAGGGCACCATCTGTTTGCAAGTTAATTACAAACAGATTGTTTCAAGCTCTCTCCCGCAAGGGAATCGCCAAACGTGCACGCGTTGCCATTGAAAGCAATGCAATGCGTGCACGTTTTTGGCCAAAAAAGCGAGCCGATTACAAGAGGTCCCCTCCTATTCCACGCATGCGTGTTGCGTAGGTGAGACCTAAAAACATTGCTGTAAGGGGCACTGAAAAGTGCTCACTTCCTCCTTTGCTATGAGAGGAAACTCCCAAAGTGAGGGAAAGCATTGTTTCTTTTATTTTCAAAAATAAAATCCCAGCATTGGTATTTTTTTTATTTTTATCGATATATATTTTTTTTTAACTTTGCCAGATGGCTCCGCTATGTTTCACGGAGCTGTCCGGCAAAGTTACAATGCATTGACAGGAACTGCGTTAACGGCGGTTCGTTAAAGTGCTTGAAATGTCCACCAGACATTTCAAAATTTGGTGGTTGGCACCTCCATCAGGGCCATTTAGTAATTTACTCCATTGCCCTGACAGACGACAAGCCGACCACCCAAATAAAATTTAGCTGCTTTGTTGTGCAGAAACCTATACTTGTTAATTCAAATACAATACAGGGCTTAGAAACAGAAAAGGTGCAGTATGAAATGCTATATAAAATAAGTTATTGTTAGTACAGTTCAAAAGTACACTATTGGCCCAATAGGCAAGACAGCATTGTCAAAATACAAAGTACACAAAATAAAGTCCTACGAAATGGCAGCGTATTGCCTTTTAAGAATACCTCCTACGACATGACAGGTTTTTTTAGGTCTGGGTTTTGACAGAGCATGTCGATTTGACCTATTGCTCACAATATGCAAAGATTGGACTTTGTTTTTGCTTCTTTCAACCACTGGCTTGCTGTAGACCATTTTTGACTCGCCAAGTGGAGTGTACATTTCTCACCTAAAGCTTTTGCTTTATTTGATTTATCCTTCTGCCTTCACTCTAGTTCTTACATTGAGCTACATGAAAGACTGCATTCCAACTCTGACCACTCCAGCTAGATCAGTGTGCATATACAGCATACATGAGCACATTAAACCCGGACATTTTGACTTTGCCGATGCTTGTTTTCTGTATGTGATCATGATTCTTTTTAGGTCTTGCCCGAGACTGCGCATGCACTGTTGCTTGCAAGATCTTCTGTTAATTTAAATTTAATGGGGGCCTAGAGCCTGCCCATCACTTACCACTGGTTGGCTTCGTCGTCACTCTTATTTCTGTGCTTCTCATTGGTCAGCTAGTGCAGCTTTCACTTTCTGTTCATGTGTTTGTCCCTTTGATAAAGCGTGGACCAGGTACTGATGAATTGCATTATTAGTGTCTTCCCACAGTTCGCACTAGGATTCAGCAACTTTTTTTCTTGTTGCTTCCTCCATCGTCATTGCTTCCTTGTCATTGTTGCTAGCCTGTTGTTGATTGTACTCGCCTGCCTCCTGTCATTGTTGCTTGATCTCTCGTCGTCGTCGTTTGCCACCCCTGTCATTGTTTCTTGCCTGCCCTCGCATAATTTTTGCGGCCCCAACTCCCCATACAAGATAAGGTCAGTTTCAAAACAAGTTGGATTGGCAGTGTCTCAGGTATAAAAAATACTGCACAGTGGAAAGGTCTATGGCTTCTTTGCCCAATAGCATCCATAGACTCTGTAAACCCAGCTTTGATCTTTGCAAGAAAGTACTAATGTTTTGCACAAATATAAATAAATCTTCTGTCATTAATTTAAAGATCACAATTGTTTGTCCAGGATAGTAGAATATAAGTAGCAGGCAGCGGGGTCAGGAAAAAACACTGTGGAAGTCTGGGTTCCGTAAAGTCCAGGAAGAAAGACTTGTTGACACACAGTTAAAGAAGCTCAAAACTCACCAGCAGATCTTTATATCAGTTCATGTCAAAAAGCACGGGAATGCATGGGTATAATCTAATATTTCCATTTTCTGCACTGTTCGGAAATTTCAAAAGATGAAGTAAAACGAATTCTTCAAAATTTCAGTTATAAATGAAGAAACAAAGTAGTATTTTTATTAACAAGCATTTGCAAAGTCATATATGTCTCGCCTATGCGAGCTCTGTTAGCTTTGTCAGGTTCTTTTTTTAGCCATGTTGTACAGCACAGCAGAGCTGAAAGTAAAAAGTAAAAAAAAGGCTCTGACACAGTCAACGCTGTGTGCGGGTAGCGCTTTTTTGGGTCGAGCCGAGGGCCTCTTGGAAACACTCCACACTTTCTTAAAGCTCCTGCGTGTGGTTGTCACATTTTATTGGCCTTTGCGTGTGGCTTTCAATAATGACAGCAAGCAAATGGCCAAAGACGGGTGCATGTCCCGCCTTTTCTGTGAACGTTCACTCCCATGGCCCTTGGGTCTCGGGAGCGAGCGCAGGGTGCCAGCTGAATTCTTTGCATTCTTGGATCGTATTACTAATTGACTCAGGGTTTCTTTTTTCTCAGCTTTCCCTTATTTTACAAACTTGTGACCTCCACTTCTTCTATCCCCTCTACGTAATGGGCCCCTTTCTCTGCCCTCTTCTTTCCTTCGCATGCACCCCTGTCTCCACGCCGTGAGACACCCTCTCTTCCTATTTCCTTTCAGGCTCTCTTTTAAAAAAAAAAAAAAAATGTCCGCTTCTTCTCCCCCCTCTACGTAATGGGCCCCTTTCTCTGACCTCTTCTTTACTTTGCATGCACCCCCTGTCTCCACGCTATGAGACACCCTCTCTTCCTATTTCCTTTCAGCCTGTCCGTTTTTTTTTTTTTAAACAGTCCGCTTCTTCTCTCCCCTCTGCGTAATGGGCCCCTTTCTCTGACCTCTTCTTTCCTTTGCATGCACCCCCTGTCTCCACGCTGTGAGATTCCCTCTCTTCCTATTTCCATTTAGCCTGTCCATTCTATTTTTAAACAGTCCGCTTCTTCTCTCTCCTCTACGTAATGGACCCCTTTCTTTGCCCCCTTCTTTCCTATGCATGCACCTCCTGTCTCAACGCCGTGAGACACCCTCTCTTCCTATTTCCTTTCAGCCTGTCCATTTTTTTTACAGTCCACTGCTTCTCTCCCCTCTACGAAATGGGCCCCTTTCTCTGCCCTCTTCTTTCCTCCGCATACTCCCCCCTGTCTCCACGCCGTGAGACATCCTCTTCTTATTTCCTTTCAGCCTGTCCGTGGTTTTTTTTAAAAAACAGTCCGCTTCTTCTCTCCCCTCTACGTAATGGGCCCCTTTCTCTGCCCTCTTCTTTCCTTCGCATGGACCCCCTGTCTCCACGCCGTGAGACACCCTCTCTTCCTATTTCCTTTCAGCCTGTCCTTTTTGTTAAAAAAATCAGTCCCCTTTATCTCTCCCCTCTACATAATGTGCCCCTTTCTCTGCCCTCTTCTTTCGTTCGCAGTCACCCTGTCTCAACGCCGTGAGACACCCTCTCTTCCTATTTCCTTTCAGCCTCTCCGTTTTTTTTTTTTAAAACAGTCCTCTTCTTCTCTCCCCTCTACGTAATGGACATATATATATATATGCCAGTAGGTAGTTATAGTTAGGACCTATTATCTATAGGAAATCCGCAACATTCTATTTAGAATAACTTTGGCGTCGGTTGACGAATCTTCGCGAAATTTTCAAAACTCGTGGCCTGCTCTAGTCCGCTCCTATCCTGAAATGCAATAGGTCTCCCCCTCTTTTAAGTTTAAGCAATTCTGTTTGTAATTAGGTGGCTTTTTAGCTTTGCTTTTATTAGTGTTTTTAAAACTTTCATGTACATAACATGCATATGCATGCGTATATGTATGCATGCATTTATATTTGTATTTATATAGATATGCAGATTATATATATGTTTATATATGTATGTATATATACACATACATATATATATAAATGCATATGCTTATATATATGTGCATATGTGTGCGTGTAGAGAGAGGTAGAGAGGTAGAGGTGTGGAAGTACGGAGGTGTAGAGGTAGAGAGTAGTAGAAAGAGAGGTAGAGAGAGTTAGAGAGTAGAGGATGAGTAATAGAGAGTAGAGAGTGAGTAGAGAGTGCGTAGTAGAGAGTGCGTAGTAGAGAGTGAGTAGAAGAGAGAGTAGTAGAGTGAGTAGTAGAGAGTGTGTAGTAGAGATTGAGTCGTAGAGAGTCGTAGAGAGTGGTAGAGAGTGAGTAGTAGAGAGTGCGTAGTAGAGAGTGCGTAGTAGAGAGTGCGTAGTAGAGAGTGCGTAGTAGAGAGTAGTAGAGAGAGAGTAGAAGAGTGAGTAGTAGAGTGAGTAGTAGAGAGAGAGTAGTAGAGTGAGTAGTAGAGAGTAGTAGAGAGTGAGTAATAGAGAGTGGTAGAGAGTGAGTATTAGAGAGGGGTAGAGAGTGAGTAGTAGAGAGTAGTAGAGAGTGAGTATTAGAGAGTGAGTAGTAGAGACAGACTTTAGTAGGGAGTAGTAGAGTAGTAGAGAGTGAGTAGTAGAGAGTAGTGGAGTAGTAGAGAGTGAGTAGTAGAGAGTGAGTAGTAGAGAGTGAGTAGTAGGGAGTAGTAGAGAGTGAGTAGTAGAGTTAGTAGAGAGTAGTAGGAGCAAGTAGTAGAGCGTGTTTAGTAGAGAGTGAGTAGTAGAGAGCAGTAGAGAGAGAGAGAGAGTAGTAGCGAGTGAGTAGTAGAGTAGTAGAGCGTGAGTAGTAGAGTTAGTAGAGAGTAGTGGAGAGTGAGTAGTAGAGAGTGAGTAGTAGAGAGTGAGTAGTAGAGAGAAAGTAGTAGATAGAGAGTAGTAGAGAGTATTAGAGGGTGAGTGGGAGAGAGTAGTAGAGAGCGAGTGGGAGAGAGTAGTGGAGAGTGAGTAGTGGAGAGTGAGTAGTGGAGAGTGAGTAGTGGAGAGTAGTAGAGAGGGAGTAGTAGAGCGTGAGTAGTAGTGTAGTAGAGAGTGAGTGGTAGAGAGTAGTAGAGTGAGTAGGAGTGAGTAGTAGAATAGTAGAGACGGAGTAGTAGAATAGTAGAGAGTGAGTAGTAGAGAGTAGTAGAGTGAGTAGGAGTGAGTAGTAGAGTAGTAGAGAGTAGTAGTAGAGAGTGAGTAGTAGAGAGTAGTAGCGAGTGAGTAGTAGAGTGAGTAGTTTAATTTAAAAGGAACACAATGAGGGGGTTCATTTTGCCATAGAAATTATGATTAGTGCTGAAAAAAGAAAAATGAGGGGACATTTTGAGTGACTACTCAAATCCTCTTCTATTTCATTAAAACATTCTGACATGCAGACTGAAACATGCACTTTGAATACCAGCAGCAGACTTCCCTGGTGAGCAGTAGCTTTACTACAGTGATCTAATAAGCAACTAGAGTGCTAACATTCCGAATTTATGGCAAATGTGTGACTCATCTGAATGCCTTCTTGATGGAACCAAAGTAAACAAGCATTGAAAATGCAATAGGTCTCGCCCTCGTTTAAGTTAAAACAATTCTGTTTGTAATTAGGTGGCTTTTTAGCTTTGCTTGTATTAGTGTTTTTCAAATTTTCATGTACATAACATGCATATGTATGCATATGGATGCATGCATTTATATTTGTATTTATATAGATATGCAGATTATATATATGTTTATATATGGTATGTATGTATATATATATATATATATATATATATATATATATATATATATATATACACACATACATATTTTTTTTATTAACACTTTATTGATGACCGCAATATACCAGATACATAGAATAAGAGAGATTCACTCGATACAGTCTGTTTTGTTCTTTTCCCTTAGTACATCAATTACAATATATATGCCCACACGGAAGTTCTGTTTCCATTGTTCTATGTGCTATAAACAAGAAAAAAGGATCAAGGGTCGTATTCTGTGATAATAATGCTACCAAGCAAGCAGTGTAAACGTTATTTATTTATTTATATATATTTATAGAGCGCGACAGCTACTTCCAACGGAAGTGTCCCGGCGCTAGTGTCCTACAGGTACAAAGGCTAGAGCAAGGAGAGGATAGCAGCGGTCTCTAAGGCAATCTAACCAAGTCTTGAGGGCCTTTCTGAATGGCAGTTCCCTGTCCAGCTGTCTAAGATCATTGGGTAGGGTATTCCATAACATTGTAGTTTTCACTGAGAACGCACGTCCACCTGTCCTAGCCTTTCTAAACCTAGGAATGATTAAGAGATTTTGGTTGCAGGATCTGAGAGTTCTTAGGGGAAGATATTTCTGAAGTCTCTGTCTCAGATAGCTGGGGCCAACCCCTCTCGTTGCTTTGTGAGCCAAGACAAGGGCCTTAAACTGCACTCTTTTCCTTACCGGCAACCAGTGCAGGCTTTGCAGATGAGGCGAGATATGATACCGTAGAGGCACATTCCTCAACAGCCTGGCTGCAGCGTTTTGGATACGCTGCAGTCTACCCATCAAGTAATCAGGCAGGCCAATATACAAACTGTTGGCGTAATCGAGTTGGGAAGTGATAAGGGCATGCACCACTGCCTTCCTACAGTTCATAGGAAGGAAGCGTCGGAATCTTCTAAGTGTCTTCAGTCTCCAAAAGCATTGGGAGGAGATATGCATGACTTGAGCCTTGCCAGACAGTTGCGAGTCAAACCTGACCCCTAGATTCCTCGCCGCCGTTACCGGTGTTGGGGGCGGGTTCAGTTCTGCTGGCCACCACAGCTCCGTCCGGGGAGGAGAAGGTTGGTTGAAGAATAAGACCTCCGTCTTATCCGCATTAAGCTTAAGACAGTTTTCAGTCATCCAGGAGGAGATATTTAGTAGGCATTGCTTAAAGTTGGTGAAAGCTATGTCACTATTTTCCTTAAAGGAGAAAATCAGCTGCGTGTCGTCTGCATACGAGACAACTCGCACACCCCATTTCTCAATGATGGCAGCAAGGGGTGCGAGATAGACATTGAAGAGCGTCGGACTCAATGCCGAGCCCTGTGGCACCCCCTGCGCCAAGGATCTAGAAGTGGAAACATGAGGGTGTAGAGCAACCTGTTGTGACCTCCCCTCCAAGAAAGACTGAAACCAATTCCACACGGTCCCAGTCACTCCTATCTGGTGTAATCTATGTAGGAGAATCTCATGGGAAACCGTGTCGAACGCTGCAGATAGATCCAACAAAACCAGCATTGCACATCTGCCTTGATCCAAGGTTTCCCGGATCGACTCGGTGACTTCCAGTAGGGCAGTTTCCGTGCTATATCCAGCCCTAAATCCTGATTGTGAATCATGAAGGTGATTATTGGATTCAAGGAAGTCCGAGAGTTGTCTCTGGACTTCTTTTTCAAGGATTTTTGCAGGGGCTGGTAATAGTGATATAGGCCTGAAATGTTTAAGTTCCGAAGGGTCAGCACCTTCTTTTTTAAGAATTGGTCGGACCAGTGCCTTTTTCCATTCCGATGGGACGATACCAGATTCCAAGGAAGAATTCCAAAGTGAATTCAAGGTATCGTTAAGAAGAGGAGCTAGGAGTTTAAACACTCTGGCCGGGCAGGGGTCCAGAGGGGAGCCAGACTTAATTTCCTGAAGTTCCTTCAGAGAGGCTGCCTTCTCAAATCTGCGAAAGGATGTCCAATTGGCTGCAGTACTAGTCAGAGGTAAATCACAAATACCGGTTGAAGGAAAGGTGGAATAGATCATCAAAATTTTGTCCTGAAAAAAAGTGGCCAATTGCTCACATAGATCCAGGGAAGGTGCGATAGTTATATCCTTAGCGTCATTACAAAGTTGTGTATATTAACATTCAACTGGTAAGAACTTATGCAAACTCATTATCAAGATTCCCCCCCCCCCCCCCCGCCAGCCCCCCCAGCCCTCCCTACCCCACTCCTGGTCGTTCTTACTTCAACTTACACAGTAATCGTAAGTGGTCTATGTACATTATTCTCCTAGGGAATGTAATTTTCATGGCAAGAACATCGTTTCTCGGGTCTCAGGGCCTGATTCCGAAAGGCCAGAAGGCGCCATTGCGTATTACTGGGTCGGGGAAGCTTATGTAGGGGACAGGTCAAGTGTTTCCAGTTCAATTATCATAGCCTCCCACTGCAGTGAGATGGGCTGCTTACTCAGCCCTCTCTTCTCTGCGAAGAGCTGCACCCTCCGTCCTTCCCCACTGAAGCATGTCAGTTTGCCAAACAGTGACCGCTGGGCATCTGGGGGACTTCCATCTCATAGTGAGAACTCTGATCGCTAAGATGAGTGCTAGGTCCAGGAACTTTAACCGCACCTTTTGCACCCCTGAGCGCCTACGAAGACCCACCAGGCAGTTCAGGGCCTCATCCGGAACCGGAAGTTGCGTTACTACCGTCAATGAATGGCGAACTCTTCCCCCAGTAACCCCGTATGCAGGGGCAACACCACAGCATATGGATAAAGTCCGCCTCGTTTTCTCTACAGCGGGGGCAACAGTGGGGACAGTCCGGAAACATGCGATGTATCTTTTTCGGGGTGAGGTATGACCTATGAAGGATCATCGTCTGAATAAATTTGAGTTTCACATTATGCGATACTTTTTTGGGGTGCTCCAGCATACTCTTCCATGCTTTATCCGTGATCTCAACTCTAGACATATATACACATACATATATATATGTGTGCGTGTAGAGAGAGCGGTGTAGAGGTGGCGGTGTAGAGGTAGCGGTGTAGAGGTGTAGAGGTAGAGGTGTAGAGGTGTAGAGGTAGAGGTGTAGAGGTGTAGAGGTAGAGGTGTAGAGGTGTAGAGGTAGAGGTGTAGAGGTGTAGAGGTGTAGAGGTAGAGGTGTAGAGGTAGAGGTGTAGAGGTAGAGGTGTAGAGGTAGAGGTGTAGAGGTAGAGGTGTAGAGGTAGAGGTGTAGAGGTAGAGGTGTAGAGGTAGAGGTATAGAGGTGTAGAGGTGTAGAGGTAGAGGTGTAGAGGTGTAGAGGTGTAGAGGTGTAGAGGTAGAGGTGTAGAGGTAGAGGTGTAGAGGTAGAGGTGTAGAGGTAGAGGTGTAGAGGTGTAGAGATAGAGGTGTAGAGGTAGAGGTGTGGAGGTAGAGGTGTGGAGGTAGAGGTGTGGAGGTAGAGGTGTGGAGGTAGAGGTGTGGAGGTAGAGGTGTGGAGGTAGAGGTGTGGAGGTAGAGGTGTGGAGGTAGAGGTGTGGAGGTAGAGGTGTGGAGGTAGAGGTGTGGAGGTAGAGGTGTGGAGGTAGAGGTGTGGAGGTAGAGGTGTGGAGGTAGAGGTGTGGAGGTAGAGGTGTGGAGGTAGAGGTGTAGAGGTAGAGGTGTAGAGGTAGAGGTGTAGAGGTAGAGGTGTAGAGGTAGAGGTGTAGAGGTAGAGGTGTAGAGGTAGAGGTGTAGAGGTAGAGGTGTAGAGGTAGAGGTGTAGAGGTAGAGGTGTAGAGGTAGAGGTGTAGAGGTAGAGGTGTAGAGGTGTAGAGGTGTAGAGGTGTAGAGGTGTAGAGGTAGAGGTGTAGAGGTAGAGGTGTAGAGGTAGAGGTGTAGAGGTAGAGGTGTAGAGGTAGAGGTGTAGAGGTAGAGGTGTAGAGGTAGAGGTGTAGAGGTAGAGGTGTAGAGGTAGAGGTGTAGAGGTGTAGGTGTAGAGGTGTAGGTGTAGAGGTGTAGGTGTAGAGGTGTAGGTGTAGAGGTGTAGAGGTAGAGGTGTAGAGGTAGAGGTGTAGAGGTAGAGGTGTAGAGGTAGAGGTGTAGAGGTAGAGGTGTAGAGGTAGAGGTGTAGGTGTAGAGGTGTAGGTGTAGAGGTGTAGAGGTGTAGAGGTAGAGGTGTAGGTGTAGAGGTGTAGGTGTAGAGGTGTAGAGGTAGAGGTGTAGAGGTAGAGGTGTAGAGGTAGAGGTGTAGAGGTAGAGGTGTAGAGGTAGAGGTGTAGAGGTAGAGGTGTAGAGGTAGAGGTGTAGAGGTAGAGGTGTAGAGGTAGAGGTGTAGAGGTAGAGGTGTAGAGAGAGTAGTAGAGAGAGTAGTAGAGAGAGTAGTAGAGAGAGTAGTAGAGAGAGAGTAGTAGAGAGCGAGTAGTAGAGAGTGAGTAGTAGAGTAGTAGTAGAGAGTGAGTAGTAGAGTAGTAGTAGAGAGAGAGTAGTAGAGTAGTAGAGAGTGAGTAGTAGAGTAGTAGTAGAGAGTGGTAGAGTGAGTAGTAGAGAGTGAATAGTAGAGAGTGAATAGTAGAGAGTAGTAGAGAGAGAGTAGTAGAGAGTGAGTGGTAGAGAGTGAATAGTAGAGTAGTAGTAGTATAGAGTATTAGAGAGTGAGTAGTAGAGAGTGAGTAGTAGAGAGTGAGTAGTAGAGAGTAGTCAGTGTCAGTCAGTCAGCGTCAGTCAATCCGTGTCAGTCAGCGTCAGTCAATCAGTGTCAGTCATTGTCAGTCAGTTTCAGTCAAACAGTGTCAGTCAGTCAGTGTCAGTGAGTCAGTCAGTGTCAGCTAGAGCAGCTCTGCTGACCTGGTTCTCTGGCTCTAAAGCAGCTCTGCCGGCCTGGTTCTCTTCCTCTAGAGCAGCTCTGCTGACCTGGTTCTCTCCCTCTAAAGCAGCTCTACTGACCTGGTTTCTCTGGCTCTACAGCAGCTCTGCTGACCTGGTTCTCTGCACTCACGATGCACGCACCGGACTTCGCGAAAATATATTTAAAAATAATATACGTTTATTATAAATACAAATATATTATTTTTATGAATATCTTAGATAATCTCTTGCCCTAATATGTATATTAAAGACACATACCTATCATTTTGTAACATACATTTTTTTTGCGGGAGTCGCGCACCTCAGCACGTATATGACGTCACGCCGGACCTGCAACCGCGCTAGCATCTCGTACCGTAATGCGCATGTGTCGCGAATGCGCGGGAGCAGGAGTCACAGACTGGTCGCATACCAATCGCGCACATCACGTAATATTAAATGTATATGATGTAACTGAAAAACACGCAGCCGTCGCACGCCGTACGCGGATCCTTCACGACTTTTCTACATTGGCGGCTAGAACCGTGATGTGTATGCTTTGAGTGTGCAACTCCGAGAAAAAAATTCACATTTTTTTAAAGAAAATAATATAAATACATTAAAATAAAAAATGAAACAAGAAAATCAATATTTCAGTTTGAATGTTTTTTTTTTTTTGCAATTTTCTGAAAAATATATAATGTTATTTAATGAACATAATATTTATAAATAGTTAAAAAAATCAGTACAAAAAATAGGTATAACTACTTTCACACTTTAAAATTTGCATTTAAAAAACCTTTGAAATTCACTGAAAAAAAACATAGGTTTCAGAGACGTTATAGTTAGAAATTAGCATTTAAAAAAGCTTTGAAATTCACTGAAAAAAACATAGGTTTCAGAGACGTTATAGTTAGAAATTAGCATTTAAAAAACCTTAGAAATTCACAGAAAAAACCATAGGTTTCAGGGGTGTTATAGTTAGCTTGCAAATGCTTGTTTTTACTTTCAACCATGCTGCACAGCCTCCACTCTGCTGTACATACAGCATGGCTTAAGCAAAAACATTGATAAAGCCTAATAAAACAGCTATTTGACTTTGTCAATGTTTTTTGCCATGTTGTTCAGCAGCATGGTTGAAGGTTAAGAAAATGGAAAGAAAATGCGGTGACACGGCCAATGTTGACGGCGTCAGCGCATTTTTCCTTTTACTTTTAGCCATGGTATGCAGGAGCGCACTGCTGTACACCATGGCTAAAAAAATGACAAAGCCAATAGATCATGCACAGGCGAGACCTATTGAATTTGACAATGCTTGTTACATGGGGAGCCCCAAGTTGGTGCGCTCTGTACTGTTTTCTGCTTTTCAAGGATTGAAGCATTATTTTCATCATCAGCTCTCTTAAGGACGTCTTATTTTTCACGCAGTATGTGCGGAAATTATAGTCCTTAATAATGTTGTCTGCCAGGTCGTTTAGTGGCTTTCTCTCATTCTGTGCTGCACTTTCTGCTTTCATTCGTGTTGGACCGTCGCAGTTAGAGAGACTTTTCCCTGACGTTTGTTTCCAGATCTTGAAACTACATTTTTACGAACTCGAGTATTCTTGGAAGTTCTGAGTAGCGTTAGCTCGCTTTATCTTGTCTGCTGTCTCCAGTAGGCTCTGTAATTATTTTCTGTGCCCGGATTGAGATTCCCAAGTGTTACTTCTTGCTGTAGCTGCTTTTCCTACATTGTCCTTCCTGGCTGGTGGTGCTGGTAGGGTATGCTAACCTTGGTGGATGTTTGGTAGGATTGATTAGTTTGTCATGTAGTTCTAGCTCTTGTGTCAATCACCTTAATATTAGGCCTGGATTTAGAGACGAGCTTCTAGACATGGAACAGTGGGAGCCAACGGATTCAACTCTGTCCCAATGCTTCCTGGAGTCTGTGACTCACTTGCATGTTCTACTGGGTAAATTATGAACTGCTTCTACCATTGCCCTGGAAGCATCTGTGAACAAAATAATAAACAAGGAGCGGCTCGTTAGTATTTTTGATAAGGTTTACACAAAATGGAGTACTTTAGAAGCATTTTTTTTATAGCTGTATGTTTACTACAGAAAATGCTGCAAATCACCTCAAGAAATAGACGCAGTGAGTTAAGACCCTATGGGTGTGGCAGATGCGTGGAACCCCAGTACAGAAATTCTGCACCACCTCTAACTAACCCAGTTAGATTGCTCTAAAACTCACATCTTATCTTCCCAGCCAGGCTTCATCATCCCTCACAGATTCTCATACTCCTACCCTGTTCCCCCACTTCTCAAACAATACCTTTCCGGCCCAGCCCTCTTTCTCTTCCCCTAGCTTTTCTCCCACCAGGCAGGTGCCCCTTAGGTCTCCGCACCTGTTGTACAACCGAGCACTGGGATTCCAGAGACACTACTATTTTTCGCATCTCTTAGGGGTGTACCATGTGAAACTCAGTCCCCCCTTGTGTTTTTCCTCATTACCATTAAGGAATGGGCCTGCAATAAATGTTTTACCCTGCACTGAAACAGCCCTTGGTTTCATCCAATTGAAATTTGGCTAATGTCATCGTAAGAAGATTACAGGACTGATAATAGCACAAGCAGATTAAGCAGATTGCATCTGCTCTTTCTTAAGGCTCCTTATCCTCAGTTTCATCAAAAAGTCAATGTGGCCAGCAGCAGCAGCCTCTCTGCCGCCTCCTTACCTGTCCCGCCCTGCTCTTCGTCTTCTGTTCACCAAATGACTGACAGTCCTTCATGGGTAATAACGACAACTGAGTGACCGAGGATGGCATGTTGCCACAGCGGTAATCTCATCTTCATTTTCTAGGTATCTTTTCATATTACAGACACACGATAGGGCATAGAAACAAAAGAAGGTCTTGTTGATATGGGGGGAGTCCGCCCCCTCATATTAAAAGGCTCCGAAGGGGAACCACACTAGAGTTCAGATGCTCGGAACAAGCCACCCATCATTGACATCAGAAGGGGAACCACACTAGAGTTCAGATGCTCGGAACAAGCCACCCATCATTGACGTCAGAAGGGGAACCACACTAGAGTTCAGATGCTCGGAACAAGCCACCCATCATTGACGTCAGAAGGGGCAGCGCGCATCATCATATGGAAAAAACCATCTCTTGAAGGTAGTCTACACCACCCGAGCCGTACTCAGCTGCCCCCGCGTTTTTAGGTTTCAAGGCAGATGGTGCAGCCCCGGGGGTTCCTTTAACCCATGCAGGACAGGAGATATGATGTATATCCCCAGTGTCTGCAAGGGGTAATCTCCAGGGATTAGTAAATGGTGCAGTGTGGATGTGGCTGGTTGTTTGAGTACTTAAGTATTTTTGATCCAGCTATGTCTGTATCTTAAGAGCCACATGCAAATTAGTGCCCCATTGCAAATGGTAACCCCAAACAGGCGTTCTTGTTTCTCTGAAATAAAACTTACTTAGAGTTTGGATGCTGGCGTGAATGGCATGACTTCCCCGGTCCGGACCTGATTGAATGTGTTACTGTGTACACTTGTGCTGACCGCTGAGAAATCCCTGTTCTGAGACGGTGCTTTCCACATGTGACACAGTGCCTTTTAAAAGTGCGCAAGGGGAGTTTGCATTCAACCTAACTGGTCGCCCCGCTCTGTGGTTTAGCTGCACCCCTGCATGCATTTTGCCTGCTAAGCTTGATATAAATGTGACATGTATTGTGCTCGCACTATATGCAGTTGAAGGAAAGCAGGCCACAGCCCCCTGTTTCTTAGCATATGGGTCGATCTCCGAAGAATGTCTGCCTATTCTTTGATTGGTGCAACACCACCTCTGATGTGGATCCATTTGGCTCAAAATCTGTTGCCCTGTCTAAATACTTCTGTACAAACCTAGATTAGTCAGCCACCTATGCAAATGTTCAGTCCTGTTTTTAATCATGCAATTGACTTGGAGTGACAGTTCCACGGTTACAAATTTAATGTATATTTGGGGGGGGGGCTTTGGATTGTCTTACCCCGCACTGTCTTTTTAAAGCCATTTTTCGGCCAATGAATGCTATCTCTCCGACATGGGCTGCAGTTCTTATCCTCCCTTGGACCCTGTCTGTGGTGGGGAAGTCTCTCTCGCTGCTTTTGAACACTCGAGAAGAGCCTCGGATTTAGATCTCCCAGGTAGGATCCTGCTCTCTGCCACTCTGAGAGAGAGAGAGAGAGTGAGAGAGAGAGTGAGTGAGTGAGAGAGTGAGTGAGAGAGTGAGTGAGAGAGAGAGTGTGAGAGAGAGTGAGAGAGAGTGAGAGAGAGTGAGAGAGAGTGAGAGAGTGAGAGAGTGAGAGAGAGAGAGAGAGAGAGAGCGAGAGAGCGAGCCATGCCGCCACCAGCCTCGGGCAGAGTTGGTGGTGGTATATAAACAAGAATCGTAGTTGTGCTGCAGTGCTGTCCCCTCGATTTAGAGCCCTGTGCTACACCGTCCATGCGGAGGCAGTATTACACCAAGACCCTCCCTGGGAGAGATTCATGTACTTCTACCCTGTTATAGGCAGACCAAGGTGATAGCATAAGGTGCATGCAATAAAAAATGAGTGTATGTTATTAACAACAAGTGGTGCCATGATGCCATATATGGCGTACAGTGTTTTACCTGGTGCCTCATTTTAAGCAGTGTTTTGATCTATGCTTCTTAACTACACACTTGGGTGCAGAAGCTTACTCATGAGCCAGACCTCGACTGAAGGATCGAGGGTGACTGACGCTCAATGGCCCACTGCACAGAGCAAACACAAGGAGATGATGGACTGAAGCGCTAAAACTTTTCAGGCACTCACTCCCTGTCACAGATCTGAGTCGAATTCATCATTGTTCTTTGGCTCACTTCGCATCAATTCAGAACCAGCTATATGCCAATCAGTCTTGACCCTGTGCCTCATGGGAACAGTCCAGCCGTAACTGCCAAACCAAGTCTTCCCTGAATCGGAAACAAACATCCTGAGACCGGTGTTGGGGTAACACCCCTCATCAGCCAGGCTAGCTTGAATCCTGTAGCAAAGTGAGCAAGGGACCCACGTCTGGACATACCCTGCCAACTTAGGACGAACAAAGCAAACACAAGGAGATGATGGACGGAGCGCTGAAACTTTCAGACTCACCCCCAGTCACAGATCTGGGTTGAATCCATCATCGTTCTTTAGCTCACCTCGCCACCTCAGTTCAGACCCAGCTATATGCAAATCAGTCTTGACCCTGTGCCATGGGAACAGTCCAGCCCGAATTGCCAAGCCAAGTCTGTCCTGAACTGTAAACAATCATCCTGGGACCGGTTTCGGGGTAACACCTCATATCAGCCAGGCTAGCTTGAATCCAGTGGCAAAGTGAGCAAGGGACCCACGTATGGGACTGGACTGCACAGACCCCTATGGCAAAAAGCCCCAGTTAAATGATGTGGCCCTTTGAATGGTGTAGAACTGTCTGTAGTCAGGATCCAAAGTTGTGAATAAGTGGTGTCATCAGGCGGCTGGCATTTGCAGCAACTAGGAAAGGACCGTTCACCTGTGCATGGATGGCTGGCCACCCTGACACATTACTCTGAACTGGTGCCTGCTCTTTTGGGTATTGTGCGAAGAAGAGCTTCCATAGCTGAATAAGACCATAATTCCTGCCCCATGGACACAAAAAAACTTAAAGACACTAGAAACTGGGCAAACGGACAATAAAGTTACTAGCAGATTGGTGTCCTTTTAAAAAGGTCAGGAACAGGTCCTTGCACTGAAACAGGTAGTTCTGATATGTGTATTTGTACAGCGTACTATCACCTGCGAGAATATACTGGTTCTGCACAGGTGTGTGTGTGGGCCTAGCCCTGCCTATTGTAGGTTGGTAATTTGAAAGTCAGTTCTTCATCTTCTTGTGGAATTTAAAAAGAAAGGAGGAGGCTCTGATGTGGAGGGGGAGGTCGTTCCATGCTTTAGGAGCACTGCAAGAGGACGCCCATCCTCCTGATCTAGTTCTGTGTGTGCTTGGGATGTGTGTGAGTAGGAGTCCTGCGGATTGGAGGTCTTTGGGTGGTTGGTGGTATGAGTTGTGAATGTTCAGGTATGTGGGGCGTGAGTTGTGTAGTGCCTTAATTGGGTGTGTGAGAAGCTTGAATTGAGCACATTTGTGTATCAGGAGCCAGGGTAGTTCCCTGAGGTGTGGTGTGTTGGAAATTAGTGCAGTGAATCCAGGCTTATGTAAGTGCATCTGATTACTTTTGCCACCTGGCTTGGAGGCTACTCCAAGGTTAGCTTGATGGTTTAGTGTCTGAGAATGCTGTTGGCTTGTATTTTTTTAAGGCCTCTTCTCTGACAAGGGATAACTGACACAAAGATAGATAAACAATATCATTTGACACAAATATCCTGTCAAAAATATAGTTTACCAAAATATTGAGTTCCTATACTTGCAATTGTAAGTTCAAAATATTGGAAAGAAAATATCGTTGAGCATTAATATCATCCAAAGACATAATGAAATGTTTTTTATATATTATTTTTTAAAGGAGTACATCTTACATATTTTAGTATATAACATTAATATAATGTAAATTACATAACTTCCACAAATACTTAACACTGTGTATAAATATATGCGTATGTAAATACACACACACATATGTGTGTATATATATATATATATATATATATATATATATAATTTATATATACTGAAAGCCAAATGTTAAAAATATATATTTCAGATTACATTATTTTTTTAATTACTACTACTACTACTATGAAAAGCAAAAGCATATATATCTGTGTATTGATTGCACCAGTTTGGGGTATATCAATTTAATGTGCAAACAAAATGACACGTTTCACTGTAAAACAGCCTTGATTACAGGCCATTTTATGGCCAAAATGCATCGTTTTGTTTACATATTAAATTGATATACCGCAAAATGCTGCGCTGCTTTGAGCGTGTCTTTTGGCTGTGGAATTTGCGATTTTGTTGCCGGTGTGCACCGCTGGCTTCCACTCTCCAACCCCTATGGTTCGGGATTTTTTGGGAGCATCGGGAATTTAAGTAGGATCTAAATATATATATATATAAATTTAAATACAAAATATGTGTATTTAAATAAAACTTACAAATATTAATTCAATTACAAAATATTAAATACATAAATTAAATCAACAAAATATGAAAAACGTAAAAGTTAAACACAATTGCAAAAAATATAAACATTTTAAAGAAATTAAAAATATAAATCATACATAAAATAAAAAACAAACAAATAATAAAAAATATATGTAACCAATATTAGGAAACAGATTGGAGTCTGGAAATATTAGATGTACAATTCTCACTCCAGTTTATGCAACAGTAGAGGTTAGATTTACTATTCTCATTCCAAACAGCACAACGGTAGGCAAAGTGTTGGACTTCGGAGGGGTTAGATTAACTATTCCCATTCCAAACACAGCAACAGTAGGGAAAGTGTTAGATTTTGGATTGGCTAAATTTACTATACCTACTCCTGTCAACACAACAGTAGGGAAAGTGTTGGACTTTGGTGGAGTTAGATTTATTATTACCACTTTAGTTTAAGCAACAGTGCGGAAAGCGTTAAACCTTTGAAGGGTTACATTTAATATTCCTACTCCAGTCACTGCAGGGATACTGAAAGTGTTGGACTTTGGAGAGGTTGAATTGACTATTTCCACTCCAGTCTATGCAATAGCAGGTAAAGCATTAAATTTTGAGGGGTTGTATTAACTATTCCCACTTCAAACAGCCTAAAAGGAGGAATTGATATTGGAGGGGTGTGATTTACTATTCCCAATCCAGTCTGTGCAATAGTAGGGAAAGCGTTGGACTTTGGAGGGGTTACATTTACTGTTTCCACTCCAGTCTAAGCAATAGTAGGGAAAGTACTTCACTTCAAACGCATTACATATTTGAATAACCCTATCAGTTTAGTAAAACTATTAAATTCTTAATATAAACATAATTGACATTAAAAATACAGATATGTGAAAAAATAATAATTCATACTTATTAATCGATTAAATAATTATCAATTAAACAAATAAAAAATGTGCCATTTATTTATTAATTAACTTCCCACCCTACACACCTACAAACCTAGCAGCCTACACCTAAAATAGAACAAAACATTTATATGTTTTATACAGTTGACTTAATTAGTAAATAAATAATGAATTAAATTCAATTTCATAAAATAATTAATTAACAATTAATACATTACTAATTATTACTTAATTAGTTACCCACCCTATACCCACACCTACAAACCTAGCAACCCACACCTAAAATATACCTAAAATATGTATTTTGCAATTTACATACTTAATAATCAATTAAATAATTCCAAATTAATAATTATTTGTTAATTATTACTTAACTTCTCACCATATCCCTCTGCAAACCCAACAACCTGCTATAAAATTATAAATTACTATTAGAAATTATCAAAAAATTCAAAATCACTTAAAATTACAGACTAAATTAAAACAATGTAATGATTATACAACTAATAGTAACACATAAAATAATTTATGAACTAAAACACATCAAAATAATTAAACGATATTTTTTACAACTGCACTTCCTAAAAATGATAATAAAAACAAGGATATTCTTAAAAACTATATTACTTGCTTAAAAAAACAATATTCTTGACAATGATATTCTTGCGTCACAACATTTTTTTATCACACTATTTTATTTCCGATATTTCTGTCTCCCAGTATTTACTTCAGAGTATTTTATTAGTTTTTTTTAGTTTTTATTATAAACAGATACATTAGCATTTCTGTCACGAGGTTAGCCAAACGTAGTTTGTATTGAAGTGATTACAGGTACTTGAGATATATGTTCAGCTAATCCCCTCTACATTGACTTGCTGGGAAATTAGGCAAAGGATGATAGAAAGAAAGAAGCAGGAGAGAAAGGGGTGAAAGGAGGAAACAAGAGAGGTTCTGTAGCAATGAGTCTAATTGGGTTTATAGCCATGTGACAAGGCCGACACCTCACTAGTTAACCTGGGGCAGGGTTGATAGTCCAACAAGGCCCCCCGATGCCTCTTCGGCCCATGGTAGCAACGTTCCTACTCGCTCGGTCCCCTCCCCCAGAGGGGGAGGGAAGGAGGGAGCCGGAATAGATTCAAGGGGGTTCGTAAGAATCTAGGTACGTGTCGAGTGACTTCCACATCCCCCTGGTTGCTGGCCTCCAGGTTGAGTTTTGTAGAGCTATGTTATCTGCACCTCTGAGGTGTGTTACCCAGTTGAACCAGCCTTTGTATGAGGTCTTGGCTGTGTCCTTCCAGTTGATCAGGACCATTTTTACTGCCGCAGTCAGCAGCATGAGGTCATGAATGCGGTGGTGAAGAATTCAGCTGTTAGTATGCAGCCCAGTACTTTATTTATGAAGCCAAAGACTTTCTCCCAGAACGTTTTGAGTGATGGGCAGTAGTAGATAAGATGTGCTAGGTTCCCCTTTTCCTTGCTGCAGTTCCAGCATAGATCATCTTCCCTGAGGCTTAGTGAGAATAAACAAGTGGGGGTCCAGAAGGCTTTCTGGAGTAGCCAGAATTTTGTTTGTGATAGGAATCGGGGCTCCTCAACCACGTTGGCGCTCCAAGAGCTTCACTGGCTTCCTATGAGGGAAAGGGTCAAATTTAAGTCCCTGTGCATTGTCTATAAAGCAGCACATGGCACTGGCCCAATCTCCCTACAGGAGAAGATTTCTTGGTACAAACCTCAGAGGACTCTTCGGTCCTCGAATGCCTCTTTGTTAAACACTGGCAGGATCAAGAAGGCCAGAATGGGAGGTAGGGCCTTCAGTACCGTGGCTCCACGATACTGGAATGAACTCCCTCTGAATATCAGACAGGCTAACTCCTTGATGGAGTTCAGGCGAAATCTGAAAACCTGGCTCTTCCCTAGGGAGAGGCCTATGGCCTTCTAACCTCTCTATCGCCTGCCTGGCTCCCACTCATTGATTTCTCACCTTCTTTCTGTCTCGGTAGTTGCACTTTCTGGTTGGTTTAAAAGTACTGTTCCCATCACAGTCCTAGCGCCAAGATACCCGTAGGGTGATAGCTGCGCGGTACAAAAACTAAATACATACATACATACATATCGGGGAGATTTTATTACGTGAGGCAGAGGACCGTAATGTAGCCAGTTCCTGCCAATTAAGTGAGATATTACCTTGTTTTACCAAATAGTTAGTTGTCTTGTCATTAAGTTTGGTGGAGTTTGGGCGTAGAAGTTTATAGAGGTGTGATACCTGATGACCTGGTCTGTTGGTCTTTGCCATATATTGTGGGTTTGACAGTTGGGCCGGGGATAGTTTGGCTTTGAATAGGGCTGTTTTGATTTTCAGGAAGTTGTAGAACTCAATGTCTGTTAGGTTATGTCTAGATTTTAGTTCAGCAAACGTGGTGGGGTATCCCCCTTCCTCTAGTTGGGCTGGGTGGGAGATACCCTTCTCTATCCACGTGTCGAGGGCTATTGATTTTCTCTTGTTTCTGATCTTGCTATTGGCCCAGAGTGACTCCAGCTTCGAGTCCTTTATGCTGTTCTCCATTTTCTTGTCTATTCTTAGAAGGGCAATTTTGTGTTTTTAAAAATGGAGCTGGAGGCGTGAAGATGTTTGTTAGCTGTTAGCAGCGCCATTGGGTTAAATTGTTCAATATGGCTCTCACGACTTGTAGCCATACCGGTGTGTATCCGTGAGGAGGTGATATCCAGTAGGCCCCTTGTTTTGCCAGAAATGCTGTTTGTAAGATTCTAAAGTCTGCTAGATTTACCCCTCCTAGTTTTTTCTCCACTCTTAGTTTTTTTATGCTTATCCGTGCCTTCTTCCCACGCCATAGGAATTTAGTAATCAGGTTATCTACTTTGCGGTGGAAGTCCTCTATGAGCAGGAGTGGGAGCATGCTGATCAAATAGTTGATCATTGGGGAGATCATCATTTTGATCGTTTCGATTCAGCCCCACCAAGTTATACATTTCAGGGACCAGGCCTCCGAGAGTTTCTTTATTTTTTCTAGCAGTAGTTTCTCATTGTGGCCTAGTGTGCTCATGAGGTCGTTACCAAAGTGTATACCCAGATATTCGATAAACCCTGTTTGCCAGGCCAGAACCCCCAGTGTGTCCCTAGTGCAGTGGATGTTCAGGGGTTTGCATTCTGATTTGTCCCTGTTGAGCTTATATCCTGAGTGTCCTGAGTATATCTCTATGGTGTCTATCAGGGCCTCAATTGAGGTCTTTGGTTGCTCCGTTACAATTAGAATGTCATCCGCGTATGCGGCCAATTTTATTTCAGCGCCATTAATATTGACCCCTTTTATTTTCGCGTTTGCCTTTATGTCGCTGATCAGGGGTTCCAAAGCCAGCAGAAAGAGTGAGGGGGAGAGTGGGCAGCCCTGTCTAGTGCCGCGTTGTAGTGTAAGTGGTTCGGAGAGTGACCCATTAATGACTATACACGATCTCGGGTCCCCGTACAGCACCACCACCTTCCGTATATATAACCTTCCCCTAAGTTGAAGGATTTCATGCACTGCTCCAGGAAGGTCCATGATACTCTATCGAAGGCCTTCTCGGCATCAAGGGTGAGGGCTACTGCTGCCTCTGTTTTTTATGCTGTGTGTTCTAGTATGTGGCAGAGGAGTCTGGTATTGTCGTTAGACCTACGGGTTCTCAGGAAACCTACTTGGGAGTTGCTTATTAAGTTGGGTAGGACGGGATTTAGTCTGGTTGCTAGGATTTTTGCATATATTTTGCAGTCTACATTAATTAGGGATATGGGCCTGTAGTTCTTGGGTAATAGCTGATCCTTACCCTCCTTTGGGATGACTATTATATTGGCTTCGGACATGGATTGTGATACCAGCCCATTCTCTGCACAGTGATTGAACACCCTCTTCATGGTAGGTTTTAGCTGCTCTAGAAAAGACTTGTAAAAGTCGGCTGTGTACCCATCCGGGCCTGGGGCTTTGTTATTCTGCATAGACTTGACCGCCATTTCAATCTCGTCGATGCTAATTTCTTGTCCTAGTCTCTGTGCTTCTACACTGGTTAACTGTGGGAGGCCAAGTCTGTCAAGATATTTTTTGCACGCCTCCAGATCCAAGATCTGGTCGTTTTCACAAAGTTCCTGGTAAAACTCTTGAAAAGTCTTGAGGATGTCTTTGTGTCTTGTATGGGTTTTGTTGTGTGGGTCTGTGATGGATGAGATGTATTTACAACTCAATATTTTGTTCAATCACCCAGACAAATACCGGCCTGAGCTGCCAGTCTCTTTCTATACCTGAAAGGCATGGTGACCACTGCACTATTAACTTTGAATTATAACCTCCTGCTGGTCATAACAGATTGGCCCTGTGTACTGCTGAAATTACCACACCTGTGTCACTCCACTGCTACTGGCACACAGCCCTCAAAGTGGATGTTTCACTCCCCAACTTGTATCCCAAGCATTATCTGTGAACACATCACTTGTACATACACATATAACCATACAATACTCTCGGAGAAGAGGTTACCCTGCTGACCACCATCCTACCGCCTCCCTTACCTTATTAAAATAAACTTTGCTAATGATAATAAAGTAGAGTGGCCACAGCATGCTTCCAGAGCCGCTGGTAAGAGAAAGAAATGTGAAGATCGTTGATATGTTGTGAGGCATTGCAGGCTGATGGTCATCTTCATGAGGTATCACACAGATTCAATCCGAGATTAATGCCTAAACTAGAACAAGCATTGGCAAAGCCAATAGGTCTGGGCAATGCTCAAGCTATTGGCGCTGTCAATGTGAATGTCTTTTAGCCATGTTGTATTAGCAGCACATCTGCTGTTCTACATGGCTGAAAGTCATGGAAAAAAGTGCTATGATGCTGCCAGCACTGGTCACATCATAGCACTATTTTGTGTCAGGAAGGGCAGGATAATGTACTGTACAATGGGGGGTGTAGAGACAGTGCATGCACTGTTTAGCCAAGACGCGGACTGCAGCCCACTAATAGTAAACAACTTGTCTTGAAGAGACAGTACATGCGCTGTGTACCTAAAAATAGGGAGGTAACACATCCTGGGCTCCAGGGGTGGCTCCTCCATTAGGGCGGAGGAGCGCTGCCCCACTGCTTTCTCTCAGTGCGATAAACAGCAAAATAAAATGCTATTTTAACTACCATTTTATTTTCGGCTTCTTGCGCTGGGAGAAAGCAGAAGGCAGAGGTATGCCTGATTGGGGGCGGGCAGGAGGATATGCTTGGTTGGGGGCGGGCGGGTGGGTGGGGAGGAGTGGCTTGCACCACTCTGAGTGACCAGACTGCTTGGTTGGCCCTGGGGCCGGCCAAAGCAGTCATGCACACTCTACATTTTCTCTATGTAGGCTGCATGCACCCTACATAGAGAAAATGTCCTCCCTACAGGGGCCCGGCCGGGCGCTGCCCGCGACTCCGCACCATTGCAGTGTTTTGATTGGCTGTAGGAGGGGAGGGAGCATGCCTGTTCCTGTTCAGGATGAGAGGCCGTGTGGGACCCGGCCCAGGAGCAGAGGCGGGGCAGGACTGGTCAGGTAAGTTTTATTTATTTTATTTGTTTTACCCCCCCATCCTCCTGCGGTAATATCCCCCCCTTCCCGCCCACGTGTATTGCGAGCCGCGACTGGTTTCAGTTTCAGTAACATACTAGTGCTGACACAGTGAGTATTAGCAATACACCTACCTCAGACACTTGAGTACTCTGCTGCATAGGCATTACATGCAGGGAATTGCCCCAAAAGAGCGAATACTGCCCTTCTCGTGCACAGTGAGTTCCAGCAGTGCCCTGACTCCCAACTCTGAGTACCACGCAGCACATGCACACTCATTACATGCAGAGAACTGTCCCCAGACAGCCAGTGCTGCTGCCCTACCGGAGGACGACGGCGGGACAACAGGTACAAGGCAGGCACTGACCAGAAAGACTGGTCATCCCCTTACCGCTTCCCTCCAGGAAGCCTTGGCTAATAACCCTAAGCGTATGCATGAGAAGGGAATCCCCCTCTCACACATAGAAAAACGCCTTAGTGAGTGTATCATATAGTCTGTACCACAAAACTAAGTCTGTTTTATTTTCACCACACCCTTTTAAAAACGGTCCTGAGGAAAGCCAGAATACTCTAAGGCACTGGCTGAAACATGTCGACCATCTGAAGGACGCAGGGGGCAGTAACTCTCCACCCTTACACGTCCTGTAGCTTTACTTTTAACCGCTGGTGTCGGCCCAGTTATTAAAATTTAATTTACCCTTGGGTACTGGGACCACCACCAAGCCGTTTTAAATCACAATTCACCCAACCTCACTGCACTCTCAGCAATATACCAGCTCCGCTGTAATCAGGCGTCGTAGCACACCCGGGACATACTAGGTGTCACTGGGTGGGCCCGATGATGAAGCATGCCACCAACTAGGTTGGTGGGTGAGGGCTTCATGAATACACCTACAAGGTGTCTGTGACAGAACTACTTTGAGTACTGCATCACTTTGGTCAACTTAAGCTAGTCTTCTTTGTTTAATCACATATAAATCCCCCGGGGACATGGACTAGCTTTCTAGTCCTCTCTCTCCCTCTTGTTACACGCAGGGGGTGTAATTTTCCACTTGCATGAGTACCTGATGCAGTCTCAGCGAGTCCTGTATTTCGCAAGTACAGTAAGTTCCAACAGAATACTGCTCCGTACACAGTGAGTACTGGCTGTACACTGACTTCAGGCTCTGAGTATCACGCTACACAATAATTACATAGAAAATTGTCCAAAAACAGCGAGTGCTACCCTTATCATGCATAGTGAGTTCCAAAAGAGCACTGTTCCAAGCACAGTGATTACCAGCAGTACACCGAACACCATGCTGCACACACACAGTCATTTCATGCAGAGAACTGTCAAAACACGAGTACTGTCCTTCACACTCATTTTTAGTTCCAACACGATAATTCTCCGTACACGGTGAGTACCAGCAGTACACTGACCCCAGACTCTGAGTACCACGCAGCACAGTCGTCACTGCCCTTCTCGTGCACAGTGAGTTCCAGCGCCATACTGCCCCTGCCCCAGAGTCGACATCCGGCCCAGGGTATCGTCTGCTTCTAAAGAAACACGGGGCAACGAGGGCTGGCACCGCTCGTTTGGAGTTCTGCAGAATAAAAACAAAACTGTCTTGAGAGCAGCAGAAACATTCACTCCTAGGCAGAGCTTGTCTTTGTATAGTTGCAGAAAATCCCATGGTGTGGTAGAAACCGAGCCTGGTTTGGAATAAAAGGAGCGCGCCTTTAATTCTGACACATTCACAACTTTTAAATTCTGAGACGAGGTATTCCGCGCCTCCAGGCGGTCTCCTTATCCGTGTTTCAATCTGGTATTTTAATCCTTCAGTTACACATGTCTACAACCCCATAAGAGCGTGTTTTCCCTCCTCCGTAAAGGTATTCGATTTTTATGATTCGATTTAACAGTGTATTTTTTTCTTGATTAGTGCACTTTTTTTGTTAAATGGGGAGTGGCGCGCATTATTTTATCAATTGCTGTTTGGAATTTTTTGCCCCTCCATCAAGGATATAGCATTGCTGGCATTCACGTCAAGTGGCGAGATCTTTACTAATTAATCAAAACAATAAATGTCCCTTGTCTGCGTTTCTTAAAATTAGGTGTCCGATGTGCTTTGTTTATGCATCCGCATTAGACCTTCGGAGGCTTCAGCGGATGGTTCACCACTCTGATGAAGAATAGGCTTTTGCGTCATGCCAGAAGAGAGCCAAATGTGTCAGAAAGGACTTAGTAGAAGGACGACTATACTTCTTATTTTTTTTTTTATGGAAAAGGCCTTCCACAAAACGATCAAAACATTTCTATTCTCCCCATCTTAATCTCCTACAGCCCGTCCTTTCCTTCTCCCCCCTCAGGTTATCGTTATAGTTCAGCGCCGGGACGCCTCGTTGCTGGGACAGCTGTTCGCGCTCAATAAAACGTTATAACATAACATAACAAGGAGCAGAGAGAATTGTGGGCCAGTGGCCTCTGCAGAAAGGTGACATTTTGGAGAACAATTGGGAGCTTGTTTGATAAATCCAAGGCTATGAAAGGTCCCTCAGTGAAAGTGTCCTTGCGCTTCGGGAGGAGTACATCTCTTCTTCACTTTCTCAATAACGGTGCTTTATGAAATGGAGGTGGGGGCAAAGGCGATACACAATGGTCTCTAAAAGATACCGGCGTGGTGCTCCCCAAGGCGCAGTCAAAGGAAAAGGGAGTCACCACGCTGCAATGGGACCTGCGTAGGAAGTCTTCTAGGCGCTTCTCACTTGTGTCGAAGATCCAGCGTGGAGGCTTAGTTAGCTACAAGGAGAAAAGAGGTAAGAATCTTATTCACCTAGAAATATCTTGGTTTATGGGGAGATGACCGAGTAACTTTGAGTTCGCTTGGGCTGCTCCATAGTAACCCCAGTGCCAGGCTTACAGCAGAGTATCGATAAAAAGTACAGCAAATGCACTGGAGTTTGGGGCCCAGGGTTCTGAGTTAGAGGCTACTTTTTTGCTACCACATCAGTTTCCGGCTCTCTGGCTGTGCCATGGCAAGTTTATGTATGTGGATCACTCTGCACAAACCGACCACCCTTCTAGCACAATAGTCTGTTGAGGTTTATTTTCTTTCTCTAAAGCCCAGTCCCTCTCTGTTTACAGGAGAAATGACCATCAACGAGTTGCCTCTTGGTAGCAGAGACTCAATTAGGAGGCGCACACCAAGCTTAAACGTAAAACCTACTTAAAAACCCAACTGGGTAGCAATTTATTTGTTTATCTTCATTTTTCTTTTAGTATTAATATGGTGTGGCTCTATTTTGTTTTATTTATGACTGTTTACGCTTGGAAGGTATTTTTGTAAAATGTCCAACTGTTACTCTTGAACATCCTCCTCTTTTGTAGTTCCTAAAGCCCAACTGGGACTTCCTCAGGATTGTTGCTGGTTTTTACACCTCGAATTCTACAACCAGGGCTTCCCCTACATGTCCGAGGTGAGACATCAGGGTGAAGCAGGAGGCGGTTTGATAAGCAGTCTGAAAGTAATAGCAGCATGTCTAAAATAACGTTCACCGACCTAATCATGTTCTCAAATGTGTGCATCCGCAGTAGAGAAAACTGCAGAGATAAATCTTCACTGACCAGGAAACATGCGCATTCTTAAAAAAGAAAAATAATTTAAAAAAGACATGCAAGTCACCATATTCCATTTGTGGCATTATTCATGCGGATGTGCTGCATGTTAAAATATTTGTTTGTTTTACAATATCGAGTAAATAATAGTGTATTTCCTTAAGTAGAAGATACAAAAAATTAAAAATAACAGTTAAAAGCGACATTCGAACACAGGAAATGCACACTTTGTAAAATGGTAACACTACTGAGTATGCTTACATCAGTGGTGAGAAAACAGCCAGGGCACACGTGTGCTGTGTTGCTGCTTTACTTGTTCCGCATTTTATCATGCAGTTAATGTTCTGTATTTGCATAATGTCCATTAAGCGTTTAACATGAATTTATCAAAACTGCAGATAGGTCTCAGGGAAAATTTCTTCAGCATTTGATAGGAACAAGAGGATGTAGATCTTGATAAAAATATTGTTGGAATAATATTTGCAATATTAATGAAAAGCAGTATGAACGCTCTACGGGGCGAGTAAAAACACCAGCACTTGTGTGGAGTGCTCAAACACAAAGAAAAAATGTAGCACCTAAAACGGGAGCAGTGGATGGGCACAAGTACTTGGTCCATGCTCTGCGGGAGGGCTAAACTGAAGAAGAGGCATGAGACATGCGTGTCAAGGACAAACTGAAACAAAGGGTACAAGTGCGACGAAGGAGCAAACAAATGGTAAGCCTGTGGGTGGGCTGAAGCCCACTGAATTGTAAACAACATGTCTCTTTAAGACAGCGCATGTGCTGTCTAGCAGAGACCTAAACATTATGTTCAAAGCATATGAGCTGCAGATTACACACTTTTGCATAGATCGCCATCTGGTGTTGGGCCCGGATGTTTGCAGTTTGTTTTTCCTCTTGGAAAGTCTTTGGAAGTCACGAGGTCGGTGACTCCTCCCTTGGATCGTATTGCGCATGGGCTTCGGCTCCATCCTCAGATTGTTTTTTTCCGCCATCAGGCTCGGATGTAATACTTCGCGCTCCGGTTCCGAACATTTCCAGTTCGACGATCGAAGCGGAATCCTCGCTCATCGCGGTATTGTTCAGATCCAGATCTCCTCAATCACCTTCTCTTCGACACATCTTCGATTCCAGTCGTCGACGGCGGCCTTCGGGCCTACCTAGGCTCCAGTCCCGGCTGATGGAAAGAACTCCTTTCAAGAAGTGCCCTCGATGTGGGTCCAAATTCCAAACACACAGATCTTCATGAGGTGTGCAACCTCTGCCTCTCCCCTGAACACGAGGCTCGAGACTGTCCGGCCTGCAAGTCTTTCAGATCGAAAAAGACTATTCGAGATCGAAGAGCCAGACGAAACATGGCGCACTCCGCGACCTCCCTTCCAGTCGACATCTTCGGAGACGACGTTGAAGATCCAGGACAGTAGCACACCGAAGAGGACCTCGTCAGTGCTTCCGAAGCCGACGACTCAGATGTGGAGGACATCACCCCGGCGCAGAGGGTCGTGAGTACTATACCCCCTTCCGCACCCGCGCCCACACCCAAAAAGGTCACGCCTTCGCCTCCGGGCCTAGTCAAGACCAGAGACACTGCTTCAAACACCCCACCTTCGGGCTCGGTGAAGAAGCCAAATAAGCCTTCCGGCGGCTCGGGCTCGAGCCAGCCCTCCAGCAGTGCCGAGAAACACACTTCGGCACCGAAAAAGAGACCGGCCTCTACCTCGACACCGAGCTCCGCACCAAAGTCCTCGGTGTCGAAACGCAGCCTTTCCGTACCGACGCCATCTTCGGTACCGACCAAACCCCATAAGGGGCTCGGCACCGACACTTCTACGCCGAAGCCCACCTCGGCTCCAACCAAGAAATCGGAGGTTCCCAAGCCCAGTGCTAAGCACGGCACGGACAAGCCTAAAAAGTAATCGGCCCCGAACCCTTTGGCGCCGACGGAACAAACATTGTCACAGGAACTGTTTACACCGGATCCCTTGCAAAAGACTCTTACCAAGGATCCAAAGACTGGACATTTGGCACTCTCTTCTAAAAAGAGACATTTGGACAAACCGGCTCCGCCTCCACCTCCAAAGAGGAAGGACTCTGCTAGCTCCCCTTTCAGAATGCCTTCCCCACCTCCTCCACCCTCTCCACCTCCGCCTTCTCCACCCCCACCTCATCGCTCCCCGTCTCCAGACGATGATGATCAGGGGTCCCATATTACGATCCAGGGGATGTGCCCCAAGACCCCACCCCTACAGGATCCCTAGACCCATGGAACAACTACAATAATCCAGACATTCCAGACGTCCCACAAGATGACCTTTACCCTTCCAGGCCATCTCCACCGGAAGACTCATTAGGTTTCCACCACCTACTTCAGAGGGCGGCACATTATCACGGGGTAGAGCTACACACTGACCCAGTAGAGGAGGATTTCTTCCTCGACACCTTTGATACCGCACATAGGTCTACCTCCATACTACCTATGCTCAAGGGGGTGATAAAACATGCGCCAGAGGTTTTTAAGGACCCAGTCAGGGCTAGGGTCATTAACCTACGCATAGAGAAAAAGTACAAAGCTGCCCCCACAGATCCTGCCTATATCAAAGGGCCAGCGCCACTAGATTCCCTAGTGGTTTCCACTGCACGGAAGAGGTCAAACTCCCAGGCGTCAGGCGAAGCACCACCACCTGACAAAGAGTCAAAGCTCCTGGACGCGTCAGGAAAGCGCACTGCGTCACAGGCAGACAATATATGGCGTATCGCCAACACTCAAGCGCTATTGGCCAGATACGATAGAGCGCATTATGATGAATTAGAAACCATAATGCACCACCTCCCAGAAAGATACAAGAATAGGGCCAATGAATTAATTCAAGAGGATAAGACTATAACGAACACCTCCATACGCTGTGCCTTAGACGCAGCAGACACAGCCTCCAGGGCCATTAACACTAGCGTCCTCCTCCGTCGCCATGCTTGGCTGAGGGTATCAGGTTTCAAACCTGAGGTACAGGCCTCCATCCTAAATCATCCTTTTGACCAAGAACACCTATTCGGCCCAAAGGTAGATGAGGCCCTCGAGAAAATGAAGAAGGACACGGATACGGCGAAATCTATGGGAGCCCTGCAGTCACACCCTCCTAGGCGCTCCTTTCGCCGCTCTTCCTTTCGGGGTACGGCTAGAGGCTACTCCTCAGATAGCGCGTCCACTTCCTACAAATCCCCTGCTCAGTCCACCTTCACAAGGGGTTATCAAAGAGGCGGCTATAGGGGCAATAACAATAAAGGCAGAGGTAAAACAAATACCGCCCGCTCTGCCACACCGCCTACCCAATGACTTCCCCCCGCTCCCTCCAGACCATCCCACTCTGGTCGGGGGCAGGCTACAAAATTTCCTTCTGGTCTGGGAGACCATCACCTCAGACAAATGGGTGACCCAAATTATTTGCTCAGGATACTGCCTAGAATTGACATCTACCCCCCCCCAAACATTCCACCCAGGCAACGCCCAATGTCACAAGAACATTCCACATTACTAAAACAGGAGGTAATCTCCCTCCTACAAAAACAGGCAATAGAACAAGTTCCCGCCAATCAGCAAAATTTAGGGGTCTACTCCCTATATTTTCTAATACCAAAAAGAGACGAGACTCTACGACCTATTCTAGATCTCCGGCCTCTAAACACATACATACATTCGGACCATTTTCACATGGGAACACTTCAGCAGGTACTTCCGCTCCTCTCCCAGAACGACTTTCTCACCACACTGGACTTGAAAGACGCATACTTTCACATGCTCACAGAAAGTACCTCAGATTTGTAGTGGACGGGCAACACTACCAGTTCAAAGTGCTCCCATTCGGGGTCACAACAGCACCAAGGGTATTCACCAAGTGCCTAGCGGTAGTGGCGGCACACCTCAGAAGACAGCACATTCACGTCTTCCCATATTTGGACGACTGGCTGATAAAAGCCACGTCCAACAACCAATGTGTACACCACACCGCCACTACAATCCAACTACTTCACCAGCTAGGCTTCACGGTGAACCACCAAAAGTCCCAGCTAACACCATCCCACATAAAGCAATACCTCGGTGCCACCATAGACACCTCAAAAGCCATAGCCTACCCCAATCCGGCCAGGATTGCAAGCATTCAGGCTTTGCGTCAAAGATTCATACCTCAACACTCTCTTCCAGCAAGAGTGTTTATGCAACTGATAGGGATGATGGCCTCTTGCATTTTCATAGTGCCTCACGCAAGACTCCAGATGCGTCCACTCCAAGAGTGCTTAGCGCGCCAATGGAACCAGGCTAAGGGGCAACTCACAGATCTGGTGTTGGTAGACGGTCGCACCGATCGCTCTCTGCAGTGGTGGAACACCACAAATTTTTCCAGAGGTCGACCGTTCTTGGACCCGGTTCCACAAATAGTACTAACAACACACGCATCGCTCTCCGGCTGGGGAGCTCATCTATTACACCTCACAGTGCAGAACACATGGACGCCGCAACAAAAGTTACTCCATATCAACCATCTGGAGTTACTGGCAATCTTTCTAGCCCTAAAATCCTTTCAAACAAAGATTTTAGGTAAGGCAGTCCTCATTCGCACAGACAACATGACGGCCATGTACTACATTCAAAAACAAGGCGGCACACACTCTCCACAGCTCTCTCAACTAGCACAGAGCATATGGAGATGGGCAATTCCACACAAAATCTTTCTCCTAGCCCAACATGTCCCAGGAGTCCAAAACACCATGGCAGATCAGTTCAGCAGACAGACGCAGCAGATCCACGAGTGGGAACTTCACCCACAGGTCCTTCACCCGTTCTTTCAGATGTGGGGGCATCCACAGATAGACCTCTTCGCCACCCACGAAAACAAAAAATGCCCAAGCTTCGCCGCCAGATACCCACACCCATTGTCCAAAGGCAATGCGATATGGATGAACTGGTCAGGCAAATTTGCGTACGCCTTTCCACCTCTCCCACTAATTCCATTAGTGGTGCGAAAGCTACAACAGCACTCCCTCACACTGATCCTAGTAGCTCCAACATGGGCCAGACAACCGTGGTACACCACGCTGCTGGAACTCTCGGTAGTACCACACCAAAAGCTACACCTCTCACCATGCCTCCTAACCTAGAACCATGGAGAGATCAGACACCCGGACTCAGCTCAACCTTGCGATCTGGCTCCTGAGATCCTAGAATTCGGATACCTTAACCTTCCCCCTGACTGTATGAACGTCATCAGAGAAGCTAGACGCCCTACCACTAGAGCCTGCTACGCTGCAAAGTGGACAAGATTTGTTGTTTATTGCCATAACAACACAATCAATCCTCTAGACGTATCTATACAGCACATCATATGCTACTTGCTCCATCTACAACGGTGTAACCTAGCATATACATCCATTCGGCTACACCTCGCAGCAATTGCCGCTTACCTACAGAACAGACAGCACCTATCACTTTTCAGAGTGCCTGCCATTAAAGCCTTCATGGAAGGCCTTAAACGAATAATTCCCCCCAGAGTATCACCCTCACCTGTGTGGAACTTAAATATAGTTATCACAAGGCTAATGGGACCGCCCTTCGAACCTTTGTACAAATGCGAACTGCAATTTCTCACATGGAAAACAGCTTTTCTTGTAGCCATCACTTCCCTTAGAAGGGTCAGTGAGATACAAGCACTTACTATTCAAGAACCTTTTCTCCAAATGCACCAGAACAAGGTTGTTCTCCGTACCAACCCAAAATTCCTACCCAAAGTCATTTCCCCCTTTCATCTAAACCAATCGGTAGAATTACCGGTATTTTTCTCGCAACCTCAAACTGTTGCAGAAAGGGCTCTACACACGCTAGATGTTAAACGGGCCTTACTTTACTATATCCAGAGAACACAACCTTTCAGAAAGACCAAAGAACTATTTGTCTCTTTCTCTCCACCACACAAAGGCAACCCTATCTCAAAATCAGGGATAGCTAGGTGGATTGTAAAATGCATACAGATTTGCTACCACAAAGCAAAACGAATGCTATCTGTTCCCCTTAAAGCCCACGCTACACGAAAGATAGGGGCTTCTATGGCTTTTCTAGGGAACATCCCATTAGATGATATCTGCAAAGCAGCTACATGGTCAACACTGCACACTTTCACTAAACATTACTGTGTAGATGTGCAAACCAAGCAACAAGCTAGTATGGGCCAGGCTGTACTAAACACACTATTTTAAACCACTGCAACAGTTACCGGTGGTCGCCCCTAGGGTTGGGAACTGCTATATAATCTATGCAAAAGTGTGTAATCTGCAGCTCATATGCCTCGAACGGAATATGCTACTTACCAGTATGCATCTGTTCTTGGCATGTAGAGCTGCAGATCTACACACGCCCACCCGCCTCCCCGGCTACCTGTATCTGTTCCAGCCCATCTTATTTAGATACAACACACATGGGTTTCTTCACTATTATTATTACGCTCCATCTTTCCCTGTTGGCGAAAAACAATCTGAGGATGGAGCCGAAGCCCATGCGCAATACGATCCAAGGGAGGAGTCACCGACCTCGTGACTTCCAAAGACTTTCCAAGAGGAAAAACAAACTGCAAACATCCGGGCCCAACACCAGATGGCGATCTATGCAAAAGTGTGTAGATCTGCAGCTCTACATGTCAAGAACAGATGCATACTGGTAAGTAGCATATTCCTTTTTTACACGTTTTTCCTGGACCCAAATACTACATGTCAGAATATTGCACAATATGTGAATCCAATATAGGTTAATGCTGGAAAACCTCAGTGATACTGCTGTGTGTATATCATCAGTAATCCTATGCATTGTGAATGAACTCGCCATGTGTATCATCATCATTCCTGCTATGTGTATCTTCAGTGCATTAGTAAATTACCGTATGTCTTTTTAATAATATTCTGGTGTGTTTTGTGTGATCCAGATATGTGTGTCACATAATTCTGCTGTGTGTACCATCTGACATTCTGTAGAGTATGTATATCATAAATTGCTGACTTTTGTCAATATTCGTCCTGGTTGTATTATATCATTCTGTTGTGTGTATCCTTTATTCTGCTGTGTATGTGTTCAGTGATCTTATCACTGACTCCGATGTGTGTAGCAAGTTTCTGCCTTCAGTAAATTGCTGTGTTTTGTCAGTTATCGCCCTGTGAATATCTAATGATCCAGCTGTGCCTGATGTGAGCATGCCATGTACTATCATTGATCCCGCTGTGCGCATCTTCTATGATACTCTTTTGTATGCTGTTAATAATCCTCCTGTGTGCTTTGTCAGCGATCCAAGTGCGTGTAGTCAAAGGTCCTGTTGTGAGAGTTGTCAATAGTTCTGCCCCGCGGATTGTCAATGATCCTCTTGTGTGTATCTTCTAATATTTATGTGCACATATAGTCAGTGACTTTCCAGTGATCATCTTGTGAGCATTGCCTGTGTCCTGGTGTGGAATCTTGTTATAAAACTGCTTCGTGTTTTGGCAGTGCTGAACATTTCACCCATGATGCCTCGTTGTATATCTGTGCCCTTTATCGCCAGTGATTCTGTTGTGTGCATCATCAGAGATCTGCTGTGTGCTTTAACAATACATTTACTTTATGGCCAGTGATTTAATTGTGGTTGTATTCCGTGCTCCTTCTGTTCATATTGTTAATGATGTATTCATCAGCGTTGTTTGTCTCATCTGCAGTAATTGCATAGTTACATCCCACATGTCTCCATTGCAGGGCGAACACAACTTGAAGAAGGCGCCTCCCTCAAGATTGATTTCTTGCGTTCTGAGGATCAGGGTTGGTACGAGTGTCGTGTTTTATTCCTGGACCGCTACCACAGCGACGAGAACTTTCAGAACGGGAGCTGGGTCCACCTCACCGTCAACTGTACGTCCTACTGAAGAGTATCCAGGCAAATGCTTCTAGTCATTGTATTGCATTGTATTCTTATTGCATACCCCCATGAGGTCCAAAGCTCTTTGTCATTTGCTGGTAACTGGAAGTGCTTATGGCTAAGATAGTGTGAATCGAGGGTCGTTCATTTAGACAATACCATTGCCACAAGTGCTGGTAGTGTGTGTAGCTTTTGCGAAAGTAGCTCAAGTCTCCTCAACCCTTTTATTTTGTTCTGTATCATCTCGATTACACGACTGGTCGGTATGGCAGCCAGGGCTCAGTTAATGTGCCTTCTTGTCCTCCCCAAACCTCCACGGATCAAAGGTCAGTAGCAGCTGCACTGCCCTCCTAGTCCATGGCAAATCAGAGGGAGTCTTCGAGTTTGGCCCATGAAATGGGAAACCTGCAGTCCCAGGCAGAGAAGAATGCCTGGCCTAATTAGATGAGACGCTCAGCTCAGATTACCGCTGAACTTTGAACTCAGCCAGGGGCCCCAGCTCTCACCTCTCTGACAATACTGCGGTATCGTCTGAGTGGCTGGTGGGCCAGAGACCTTTTTAGGTCTCGCCTGGCGAAAAGCAGCGCATGCGCTGCTCTCGTCAGAGAGACCTTTTGGAATCGATTCTCTCCAGCGCTTGCATGCACGCGCCTGCATGGACAAAGATGGCTGCTCTCGCCATCTGTCCAATGCAGACAGCATGCGCTTGCCCCTACGGAATGTGAAGAGTCCGACACCATCGTGTGCTAAGCTTGCCATTGTCATGGCAACTCTTTGCATTTGATGTTCACATGCGCGCACATGGCGGCTTGCGGCTGAAAACAGAAACACCCCTATGGCTGCAGGCTCAGTCACTCAGCTGACACGGCCAAGCAGTCCCCACAGGTCCAGAGCTCATTTTCTCGGCGAAAAAAATGCATATAAACCAAAGGAGCAAAAATAATCAAAGGATCAGGATCACAAACAAATTAAATACAAAGGAAAACACTTCAAATGGAGCGGGCTAAGAAGCGCTGACTGTGACGAAGAAGGAAACACGCAGCGACAAGAAATGGCGCCACACGAACACGCAGAGAAAGGCATTAACGAACTGACACAGCCACTTAAATCTGCCTCAGGGCACTGCAGGGAAAGTCACACAGTTCAGGGGGATGTCGTGATTGGTGGAAGAGGGCCATATGAGGAAATGTCTCCTGCCTGCTGTAGATTTATTTATTTTATTGATTTGCATAGCGCTACTTCGTAGCACTACTTGCCATCTTAATGGTTCAAGGAAATTGACTATGGTGAATACAGTCCCATCATGCCCAGCGCTCATCACTGAAAGTCTAAGACTATCTGAAATGCACCACATGTCATATGACCATTTGACATATATGCAGCGTTAATGCAGCCTGCTCTGTGCAGAGAGGTTTCAGTCATTTGCTGGGGGAGATTGAAGTTTTCAGACGGGTGCCTGTGCCCTCAGTTGCCCCCCAGCTCCATTGCTGCTGCCGGGCCCTTGAAGAGCTGCAGTGATACCAGCCCTGCGAATGCCAGGAATGTAGTGTTGTGAGTTCCCAGTGCTGGGAGTGGCTCCTGCTTTAAAAAGGCCTCGTCCTGCCAGCGGAGGGTAAGGGCAGGCCTTGAGCCCAGTACGTTTCCCATTCCTCGGGGGAAGTGGTATACGACGGGGTCTGTGAGCCCAGTACTCGCCCCCTTCATGGCCTGCAAAGGGGGCATAACGGATACCACCACACCTACCCGCATAGCCCAAAGGAAGGAGAGAGTATAGAGAGAGGGCACACAGCCACTAGGTGGTCCCATGAGGTATGTGACTTACTTCAAACTGGAAAAGCATGACTACAAGTCCCAGAATGCACAAGCCTCACGCACATGTGACCTGCAAGGTGCGGGGACTCCTGGTTGTCGGGACCCTGTGGATCCAAAGCTAGTCTTCCAGTCAACATATGGATGCGGTGTGGGGTTTGTCTTTTTAGTATGTTAAAGGGCTCCGCAGTGCTACAAAAATGGTGCGCTGACGCCCAGTTGTAGGCTACGTCCGAAGCATGAAAAACCCAAAGTGCATGTTGATAATAAAAAGAATAACTCACCCCATTAAAATGAGTATTAATGAAAACAAGAATAATCTTTATTATTATTAAAAGTAATAATTCAGGACAATACTATCTGTATAATAATAATTATTGTTTGCATCATTATTATCGGTTATTATAATGACAGCAAAAATAATAATAGAAAAAATAATGTGCCGCATTATTATCGGTATTATAATGACAGCAATAATAAGTTAATCATAAAAATAATAACAAGCTTCCACTTTGGGACTTTGTCCGGCTTGAGAAGGTGTAACAGACATGGCACCGCAGGGCAGATGCGGTGCCTTCCAGGGCTGCACTGATGACACAGAGGTCCCAGCCTGCCCCGCTCGGATCTCAACGTTCGGTGGGCGGTCCTCCACCAGTGGAGGAACGCAGTGGCCCCAGTTGACCTGGTGGGCCTACTGCCCACTGACAGGTTAGTGTTTATTGCGTAGGGAAAACCCCTGCAAAATGGATGCTTGTAGAGAAAAAAAAATCAGCAAGTTTGTACAGAGTTACTGTAACATTGTGTTATATTAACCAAGATTTGTGTAGGAAACTTATGCCATTCACATGGTCCAGTAGCGCCTTTCATTCAAGGGAGCCCTTTACGGTTCTGGGAATCTCTTTAAACGGCGTCAAGGTGCTCTGTTGTCAATAAATTCACCATGACTGGCCGTTCTGCCTTGACATAATTGGCACACATGTATGGCCTCTTGGCAGTCTCAGCAGAGAGGCCAAGGAATGAATGGGCATTGCAGTTCAGAGAGAGGAGATGGCTTATTATTGTTGCACTGGCTGACAGTTTGAGTAAATGGCACTGTTGTGGGGCACTTTACGTTTCAGTGCTCACATACTAGTGCCTTCATTGGGGTAAGTGCCCTGAGGCGCTTTGTTTCTCAATATTTGCTGAGTTGTCTACTAAAGCGTAATAATGTAGACGGGCATGAATAATAATCTGTTCCCACGGCCCCTCCCAATCTTACTTTCCTCTTCAGCTGTTTTGGTTCCCCTTCTCTCTCAGCCTTGATGCCCACATTTGACGTCACTCCTCTCAGACAGCTGTGCCTACATCTGCATTCCTTCTCTCGTCCTAGCGCGCCAAAACGGTCCTAAACGAGGACCAAGCGTGGGAGCAAAAACTGCGACTGTGTTTGATTTTGAGTAGGACAGATTTGAAAGAAAAAACGTTCGTACTTTTTCCGTTATGAGCATCAACTTTCAAGGAACTGTCTGCGAAAAAATTCCATTACAACAATAGACAATTACAAACTGAAGTAAAAAACACGTGTGAGAACGAGAAAGCACAAGCATTGAAAATGCAATAGGTCTCGCCTTTGATTAAGTTAAAGCCATTTGCTTTGCTAATGGTATTGTATAGCAAAGCTAATGGCTTTAACTTAATCAAAGGCGGACCTATTGCATTTTTAATGCTTGTTTACGCTAGCTTTCTATTGTAAAGGAGGCTTTTAGTCCCTCCTAGTTTCCACCCTGTCCACTTTTGGCCCCGCCCACCGGGATTGGATCGTTTACTGGTGGAGTTACTCGTCCCCCTTTAATACTTACTAAGCACTATTTTATTTTCATTTTCAGCGCGGTACTAATGACAGTGGACACGCTCTGTGTTTTTTTTTTTTTTTTTTACTTTGAAACTGAGCGCGGAGCCGCTTCACGGGCACCGTGCTCGAATTATTTATATATTTCTTAACTTTAACACTGAGCGCAGCGCCCGCTTCAAGGACACCGCGCTCAGTGTTAAAGTTGAGAAATATATAAAGGAACCGAGCGAGGTGTCAGTGAAGCGGCGCCGCACTCAGCTTTGAACTTAAGCATTTGCAATGTAATCGGACCTATTGCATTGGGAGGGAGGGGTGGGGGGGAAGCTGTAACGCCCTGAACGTCTCAGGATCGTTTAACAGACACGATAATGAGAACGCAACCACTTGTGAAGGTTTAGTTATTTTAATGAAGGCAAAAATAATACAAGGAATAAACAAAGGTTATAGTCACTGGAATCCTCCAGGCTAAGTACGTTACCAGCCCACAGCACGGATGGTCCTAGCCGTCCTCTGCATATACGCCGATCCCGGCGTATGCCAACAGAGGGCAGAAATGAAATGGCCGACAATGCCAATCGGTAGGCTGTGAGGGGCACGACGAGTGTTGGGGAGAATCGAGGAGTCAGGGAAACACCCAGCCGGGGTCTCTACCTGAAGGGAGCAGCCGCTCAACCTCTTCCTCAGACTGCACCGGGACGCGGAGTCACCTCCTGGTGATGCGTCACCGATACCCCAATCACAAGCAAAGAAGACTGAACCGAGAGCAGCCGCTCGATCGATCCTGTGGACTTCCGAGTCTGTAACGCGGCAAACACCTCCTGGTGTGCGTTACAGCTGGCAGTCCCTGTATCTCTGGTCGGGCTGGGAGTTACGACTCCAACCAGCAAAAGCGCCACTGCGCTTTGACTCAGCCGAGTCAAAAAAGCGAAGCTCAATGGTTATCCGGTAGAGCTTCCGGGTCCTTCACAGGTGACGATGGGGCAAGACACGGCCCAGGGAGTAACGACTCGACCTACCTCCGTTCTTGCCTTACTGGAGCACCACTCCGGAACACTGCTCTTCACTAAGCAGGTACGTCGGTGTAAACACAATATCCGACAGCGTTGTACCTCCCGGTTCCTCCCTTTATAGGGCGTGTTTTCCTTGAGTTATGTAACAGCTCTCCTGTTTACATAAGGGCGTGTTTTCCTTGAGTTATGTAACAGCTCTCCTGTTTACATAAGGGCGTGTTTTCCTTGAGTTATGTAACAGCTCTCCTGTTTACATAACCTCTCAACCGCTACGCATCCTGGGAGATGTAGTCCGTTTTCGCTGGTTACCGTTTTCCTCCCCTCGCATGACAGGAATTCTTGACTGTACATCCTCCCTCTCAGCGGCTCCCCACGGGTCCAGCGCTGGCAGAAAAACGCCGATGGAACAAGGAGACCAAGCGCGGAGCATGAACCCCTTCAGCCGGTTCCCATGACTGCTCCTCCGGGCCATAGCCTTTCCATGCAACCAGGTACCACAGCTTCCCCCTGCGCCATTTGGACGCCCGTATGCCCGACACTTCATACTCCACCTCCGACTCCACGCATACCGGCCTAGGTGTCCCAGACGGCTTGGAGGGCGCTGGTTTGAGCAATGATACATGAAAGACAGGGTGTATCCGCAATGACTGGGGCAAGCACACCATCACGTTCACGGGACCCATACACTTGGTAATTCGATAGGGGCCCATGTACTTGGGATGGAACACACTGTTCTTTCGAAACCTCATGTTTCTTGTGGATATCCAGACGTAGTCTCCAGTGCGATACAGTGGCCCGGGCCTTCTCTTCCTGTCTGCCGCAGCCTTGTATCTTCTCTTGGCCTCTATTAGGACAGCCCTTGAGCGCATCAACGTGTCTTTTATGTGTGCCACCCTGTCCGCTGTGGCGGGAATCCTGTCCTCTCTGAACGGATGTAGAAATGGCAAGAACCTGGGATGTTGGCCATAGTTGCTATAGAACGGAGATGCCTGTGTGGAGCTGTGAGTGGCGTTGTTATAGGCTATCTCTGCAACCCATAGCAAGTCGACCCATTCTTCCCTGCCCTGGTCCACAAAACATCGCAGATACTGTTTGAGCGTTTGGTTCAGGCGCTCGGTTTGGCCGTCCGTTTGAGGGTGGTAGCTGGTGGACAGGGCGGTCTTAACATGCAGCGCAGTGCACCAAGTCTTCCAGAATAGCGCAGTAAACTGCGACCCCCGGTCCGACACGATCACCCCAGGTAATCCATGCAGTCGTACCACATTCTTTAGGAGTAGTGACGCCAATTCCCCGGCCGTAGGGACTCTCTTGCAGGGGATGAAGTGCCCCATTTTCGTCAAGTAATCCACCACCACCAGTATTGCCGTCATCCCCTGGTCTACCGGTAGGCCCACCACGAAGTCCAGTGATACGCTATCCCATGGTCTATCCGGGGTCGGAAGTGGATGTAAGAGCCCTTGGGTTCGGCCATGGTCGGCCTTCATGGTAGCACACGTAGGACACTCCTGTCCCCACCTCCTGACATCCACTCTCATGGTTGGCCACCAGAAATGCCGTCCCATGCTAGCCACCGTTTTTTCAAAGCCCAAATGACCTGCGCATGGAGAGTCATGGCACCAGATGAATGCTTGTTTCCTTAGCCTAGGCGTGGGTATCAATAGGCACCTACCCTTCAGGGGTATCCCGTCCTTCAGCTGCCATTCTCTGTGACTGAGGAGCCACCTCCGCCATGCGAATGACCTGATCCCTCTCTTTATTCCCCTCAGGAAAGTATCCGGTTGGATAACCCCCAATACCATCCTCGGGGAAATGATGGAATGCTCGGTCGCAGGCAATGGTTCCTTAACTGCAGATTGACGGGACAGGGCGTCCGCCTTCCGGTTTTCCGTCCCCGGCCGATATGTGATGCGGAAGTTGAACCCCGCAAAGAAGATCATCCACCGCAGCTGTCTGGGAGAAAGGTGTCTTGTGGCCGTCATGAACTGTAGGTTCCGATGGTCTGTGTACACCGATACCACATGTCTTGCCCCCATCAACCAATGCCTCCATTCGGTGAAGGCGTCCTTGATTGCGAGAAGCTCCTTCTCCGCAATATGGTAGTTGCGTTCGGCGTCATTGAGTTTGCGGGACATGTACGCAACGGGATGAAGCACCCCTGTGTCGTGGTTGCGTTGGGACAAGATAGCCCCCAGCGCCACATCCGATGCGTCCGCTTCCACCACGTAGGGGAGATCCGGATCGGGGTGAGCCAACACCGGCGCCTTACCAAAGGCGCTTTTCAGGGCCTCAAAGGCTTTGTTCGCTTCAGGGGACCAGACAAACTCCTTGGACTTCCTCAGTAGCTGTGTGATTGGGGCCACCAATCCTGAAAATCCATCTATAAACCGCCTGTAAAAGTTGGCGAAGCCAATGAAACTTTGGACGTCCTTCACGCTTTGGGGCACCGGCCATTCTTTCACCGCCTTGATCTTTCGTTCTGCCATCTCCTGTCCCTCTGGACTCAGCATCACTCCGAGGAATTCCACGGATGTGACGTGGAAGTCACACTTGCTGAGTTTACAAAACAGCATGTTTTCCCTCAGCTTTTGGAGCACAGCTTTGACGTGGTGTACGTGCTCCTCCACACTGGACGAATAGATGAGGATGTCGTCGATATATACGACCACGTAGATATCCAACTCCTCTCTGAATACCTCATTCAAAAAGTACTGAAAGGCTGCCGGGGCGTTGCACAGACCGAACGGCATGACGAGGTACTCAAAAAGGCCGAACCTGGTCTTAAAGGCGGTCTTCCACTCGTCTCCGTCCCTCATGCGCACCAGATGGTATGCCCCTTTCAAATCCAACTTGGTGTAGATACGAGCTTTCTTGACCTGTTCCAGAAGTACACTGATGAGAGGCAAGGGGTACCGATTCTTTACGGTTATCGCATTCAATGCCCTAAAGTCCACACAGGCTCTCAGCTCCCCATTAGCCTTCGGGATGAAGAAGAGTGGTGAGGCGGCCGGAGACTTGGACGGGCGGATGAATCCTAGCTTGAGGAGTTTATCCAGGTACCCCCGGAGATGCACGTTTTCAGGCTCCGTCAGGGCATACAGCCTGCCGCTGGGAACGCTGGCCCCTGGCACCAGGTCGATCTGGCAGTCAAACTGTCTATGTGGTGGTAGCACTTCCGCCTTCACCTCATCAAATACATCCTCAAAACTGTGATAAGCCTGGGGGAGAGCCACATCTTTTTCTGCCGCTGTAGTCACGGTCTGACTCCCGCTCTCATCTGCGTCAAGGGATTCCGTTCTTATTCCACAATGCATGATGCAATACGGTGACGTCATTTCGATGCGATGTGTTGGCCAATCCACAGAGGGGTTGTGTTTCTGTAGCCACGGCAATCCCAATATGACGCCATATTGGGGCGCTCGGATGATGTTAAAATCGATTTGTTCCAAATGGTTCCTCCCACATCTCATCGGAAGGACCCCCGTGTGCTGCCCGATGGGCCCCGTCACCAATCGCCTTCCGTCTACAGCATAGACGTCTTCGGGTACAGCTTTGGGAAGAAGCACTAGCCCTAGCCTGCATGCCTCGTTGTGGTCCATAAACATGCCAGTGGCCCCTGAATCCACCATGGCCACAACGGGTATCCACTGGTCATGCACTCCCACGTGCACCGTGAGAAACAGGTGTCGTTGTCCCTTAGTGACCGAGTTGGAAAGTGAAGGGATGGATGAGTGACTCCGAGATGCCCCTTCTTTGGTCTGGGAGTCCTCTAGTTTTCCGCCGGTACGTCCACCACAGCTGTTACCGACCGGTTGGCCCGATAACGTGACGTCTTCGGTTTGGCAGGGCATTCACGTACGTAGTGGCCTTTTTTGCCACAATATAGGCACAATCCTTGTTTACGGCGTGACTCTTTCTCCGTGGCTGTGAGGCTCGCTCGTATTGCGCCGATGTCCATGGGTTCTCCCTTGGATGCGGTGGAAGTTTCAGGACTTCCCACTGTCACATAGGATGGAAGGGAGTTTCCTTTTCTCCCATGATCCCCCTTTCTTTCACTTAGCCTATGTTCCAGCCGTAATACCAGGTTGATAAGGCCCTCACATGTCTTGGGTTGTGGGTCAATATGAGCCACGGCGTCCTTGAGCTCATCGCACAGCCCGTGATGGAAGAGCGCCGTCTGTTTAGCAACAGGCCACTTGGTTTCCGCAACCAGCCTTCGGAACGCGTTGAGATACTGCACCAGGTCATTGGATCCCTGTCTCAACTCAAGCATTTCACGGTCCGCCGTGTACGAGTCAGCCCTTCTGTCGAAGACTTTCAGGAATTCCTCGCGAAAAGCACCCCAATCACATAAGATGGGGTCGTCCCTGCTCAACAGAGGTACGGCCCATTGTGCCGCGTTACCAGCCAAATAGGATATAAGGAAAGCCACACGAGCCTGACTCGTGGGGAACGCCCTTGGTTTGCACGATAAATGTAGCGCCACTTGTGTGAGGAATACCTGCACTGTGTTAGGATCCCCACTGTACCTCTCTGGTGTTGCCAAGGGGACGGCTACCGGCATTTCCACTACTACCGCAGGGGTCTGGTTCGTGAGGGAGGTGCTGGGCGTGAGCGGGTCCAATTGGATAGCATCCAGTCTGGCTTTTACATCGGCTGTTTCTTGCCTGGAGGCAGCCAATTCAATTTGCACGGTCGCTAAAGCAGCCAGCACATCATCAAGTGTTGCCATGTCTGTTATCGACCGGGAGACAGTTAGTGTTATTAAGGTCGGATATTTTGTAACGCCCTGAACGTCTCAGGATCGTTTAACAGACACGATAATGAGAACGCAACCACTTGTGAAGGTTTAGTTATTTTAATGAAGGCAAAAATAATACAAGGAATAAACAAAGGTTATAGTCACTGGAATCCTCCAGGCTAAGTACGTTACCAGCCCACAGCACGGATGGTCCTAGCCGTCCTCTGCATATACGCCGATCCCGGCGTATGCCAACAGAGGGCAGAAATGAAATGGCCGACAATGCCAATCGGTAGGCTGTGAGGGGCACGACGAGTGTTGGGGAGAATCGAGGAGTCAGGGAAACACCCAGCCGGGGTCTCTACCTGAAGGGAGCAGCCGCTCAACCTCTTCCTCAGACTGCACCGGGACGCGGAGTCACCTCCTGGTGATGCGTCACCGATACCCCAATCACAAGCAAAGAAGACTGAACCGAGAGCAGCCGCTCGATCGATCCTGTGGACTTCTGAGTCTGTAACGCGGCAAACACCTCCTGGTGTGCGTTACAGCTGGCAGTCCCTGTATCTCTGGTCGGGCTGGGAGTTACGACTCCAACCAGCAAAAGCGCCACTGCGCTTTGACTCAGCCGAGTCAAAAAAGAGAAGCTCAATGGTTATCCGGTAGAGCTTCCGGGTCCTTCACAGGTGACGATGGGGCAAGACACGGCCCAGGGAGTAACGACTCGACCTACCTCCGTTCTTGCCTTACTGGAGCACCACTCCGGAACACTGCTCTTCACTAAGCAGGTACGTCGGTGTAAACACAATATCCGACAGCGTTGTACCTCCCGGTTCCTCCCTTTATAGGGCGTGTTTTCCTTGAGTTATGTAACAGCTCTCCTGTTTACATAAGGGCGTGTTTTCCTTGAGTTATGTAACAGCTCTCCTGTTTACATAAGGGCGTGTTTTCCTTGAGTTATGTAACAGCTCTCCTGTTTACATAACCTCTCAACCGCTAAGCATCCTGGGAGATGTAGTCCGTTTTCGCTGGTTACCGTTTTCCTCCCCTCGCATGACAGGAATTCTTGACAGAAGCAGACCACGGAACAAAAACTGTGTGAAAAAGGCCGCTTTTTATTGGAACAGGTGCACATAACAAATTTATAAACCTCGGCAAAAGCCTTCCAAAACTAAGCCTCACTAAATAAACCATATACCTAACCCCGCACCCTCCCCTAAATTTCTTCGAACCCGCCCCCACCCGTACATTACAACATTTCAAACAATACAAAACATTACATTATCGTATAACCCCATATAAACCTATAAATATAACCCTTCCGTTAAACAAACTCCCCTGCCTGCCCCTTTACAGCTGTCAATCTCCCAACCTGTGTAACCGAACTAAAAATAACCAACATATCCTTTCCCTGTCGATAACCCAACTTAACAATTAATCAACCAACCTCTGCCAAACTTGTCAAAATTCAAATAACCCCCGCACAGCACCTGCTCCAAGCGACAATACATAGCAAAAAACCCCTGCGCACCTGTCCCACAAAAAAACACCTAAGAAAAACAAACATGAGAAAAAACCCCGAGGATAGGAATGGGAAAAATGCAAAAAAGGAGAAAATAGGGAGGGAGGGCAAAAACTACCACGGACTAAGCTCCCCGCCTCCAGGTCACCAAACCTAAAATGGTGGCTGGGAGCAGGAGCCCAAAGCATTTATGCTTGGGCTCCTTTTGGGCTACAAATAAACAAGCCCAAATTTAAAATGGCCGGCGCGAGGCCAGCCCCCCTCCTCCCCTCCCAAACCGCCCGGGGGGGGAGACCTCCCTGCGGTCGGCTGCCCCCCCCAAGCCCCCCTTGGGAGGGAGGAGTGGGGGGGGGAGCAGACCACGGACCAAGAGCTGTGTGAAAAAGGACACTTTTTATTGGAACAGGTGCACATAACAAATGTATAAACCTCGGCAAAAGCCTTCCAAAACTAAGCCTCACTAAATAAACCATATACCTAACCCCGCACCCCGCCACTCCCCTAAATTTCTTCGAACTCGCCCCCACCCATACATTACATCATTTCAACCAATACAAAACATTACATTACCGTATAACCCCATATAAACCTATAAATACAACCCTTCCGTTAAACAAACTCCCCTGCCTGCCCCTTTACAGCTGTCAATCACCCAACCTGTGTAACCAAACTAAAAATAACCAACATATTCTTTCCCTGTCGATAACCCAACTTAACAATTAATCAACCAACCTCTACCAAACTTGTCAAAATTCAAATAACCCCCGCCACCAAGAAAGAGGGGGGGGGGGAGAAAAACTACCCACACCCCTTTCTGCCCCCCACATAGAAAAAAAAACTTTCAGACCTCTTGTCCATGCCCCTGAACGTTCAAGCATCTTGACAAAACTTCCCTAATTTCCAACAAATATAGGTCCATACCAAGTCTGGATAAATGCACTCCATCATCCCTAAAAAAAACTCCACCCCCTCAAAACGAATTATCAGTCATGAACTGCCAGTCACTCTCCCAAACCCCAAACTGCGACAAAACCTAGCAGTTTCAGAATTCACTTTCCTCCGAGCCCTGTCAATAGCTCTAGGATTCAACGCCCCTCTCCAAACTCTCCTTGGAACCAACTCCGTCCACCAAACATGACATCCCGACCAACGCTACTTTAACAGGGACAACTCCCTCTTCATTGCCCTCAGTAAAACCACACCCTTTACGCCACAAAGATCATTCTCACCAAGATGTATCAACAAAATATCTGGGCACTGGCCCCCCACCATTGAATTATTCAAAAACGGAATGAGTTCCCTCCAGAGCATACCCCCTTTTCCCTTCCACACAATTCTGAAAAGATGCTCATTGAACCCCAACATTTTCCCCAAATAACTTTGGCACGCTTGAACCTGTGCCCATTTGCTGAACGAATGCCCTACTATCCAAATAGTCAACTTCTTCGAGTGGGGCCCAGCCACAGAACCTGAAAAGAGAAAGACAGAATGAGACTCACAAAAAGACGAATGACGCATGCGTCTCCCCCTCGTTCCCCCTCACATATCTCTGAAAACAGTCTGACAACCAGCGCCCTAGCCGCATAATGTCCCCCTGAGACCAACCCCGGTTGTGATCTTCAGTCGCTGACCAAATCCTAAAAAAGAGTCCCATACTGCGCCCCGTCCTGCCCAATCCTCTGCAGCCCTTTGCGCAAAACCATGCGCAACTGGTAATCTGTTACGCGAGCGCCATTGATATGATAGAAAAACTAAGTCGCTCCCAGACCCTCCTGACAAAACTTTCCAGCGCCTGGCTAACCGCAGAGGACAAGTAGAACTAGGAGCCTCCGCTTCCAACCACACACCTTTGCCAGTGCCTCTCTGATCGGTTTATAAACTAGCCAGCCAAATATTCAACCCCTTTTCCGAGAAAAACACATCTTGCCAAGTAATGCCCCGTTTTGATTTGGTACCCAGGAGCTCAGAGACTCAAAACGCCCCAAAGAACAAACGCCATGAGAGTGGCAAACAAGCAAGACTCAAAATCATCCCTGCAAACCGCAGGTAAAACCTCCAACAATCGTGCCAAAGTCTGCCAAGAATGAGGTGAACGAGACAGCGAAACCCCTCCCCGCTCCCTAGCCCAGCCCTCGAGCATTCTCCTACCCACTTCCCCAGCAGAAGGGGAATAACCCCAAAGGAGTTTCCCTATAAAATAAATTCCTGCTAATTTCCCGGCAATAGTAACCCTGGACAGGTCTCTCTCAATGAGGTCTAAGATAAAACTGTATTACATCCTCAGAACGGCGCCATGCCTCATCCTGCCTACAGGCCCCAGATGCCAAGAAATCCTTCCATGCCAGTGCAGATGCCGCCCGGGTTAACCTACCAATGAACCTACCACCAATTGGAAAAACACTACGTTGCCTACATACCAAAGGTGCTCAGGCATTGGGTTCGGTGTCCTGTCCGCCTCCTTGGCCAGCCCACGGAATCTCCCCCACTGCGAACGAGACAAGGCGTCAGCTATGTCATTGTCCACACCAGGTATGTGAAGGGCTCTAAATGAAATGTCATGTCTCAGGCAGCCAGCACAAACACACGCAACAACTTCAAAATCTGTTAATCTCTTGCTGACTGCCTATTGACAGTCTCCACCACTGCCATGTTATCCACCCGGAAAAACACTTTCTTATGTGCCAACTCCTCACCCCAAAGGGTCAAAGCCACCAGTAACGGGAAGAGCTCCAGAAATGATATGCTCCTCCCCCCATTCTTCCATTCTTGCGGCCACTTCTCTGCGCACCATCTGCCCTGCCAATATATGCCAAAACCGTCACTTCCTGCCGCATCAGAGAACATTTGCACATCCCACTGGACGTCGTCCTCCCTAGCCAGTGGCACTCCATTAAAGGAGTTTAGAAAAACTGACCACATACGCAAATCCTCCTTCACCTCGGCTGACAAGCGGACATGATGGTAAGGCAAATGCTGGCCTGCCAATGCCCGGCCTAACCACCTACAAAAAGTCCTCCCCGCCCTGACCACCCTGCAAGCGAAATTAAGATGACCCAGTAACACTTGAATGTCCTTCACCGTCACCTTCCGCTTTGACAACATTCTGTCCAACAATTCCAGCATTTTCAACTTTTTGTCATCTGGCAAGCGAGCCTGCATGGCGACAGAATCAATCTCAGTCCCCAAAAAGGATAAAGCTGTAGAAGGTCCCATTGTCTTTTCAGGTGCCAAAGGCACTCCTAGTTCTTCCATGAGCCCATGGAAAGTGTCCAGAGCAATCTGGCATTCCGCGGAGCCCGGGGAACCGACAACAAAAAAGTCGTCCAAATAGTGTGTTACCAACTTGTGACCTGAGCACTGTGTGAAATGCCACTGCAGGAAGGTGCTGAAACATACAAACAAAGCACATGACACTGAACAACCCATCGGTAATGCTTTGTCCACATACCATTTACCCAGAAAATGGATACGCAGAAGATCCCAATCATCTGGGTGGACTGGAAGCAACCGAAACGCTGACTTAATGTCACATTTTGCCATCTCCGCAGTGGTGCCCGCGGTCACAACCAGTGACATGGCCACGTCCACTGAGGAATATGAAACTGAGGCAACCTCCTCGTCAATGAAATCGTTCACTGAATATCCCTTCGGCCAAGACGAGTGCTGAATCTTTTTTTTTTTTTTTTTTTAAGTAAGTAATTCTTTATTGTTTGATTAGTTAAAATCTTACAATATTTCCAATACAAAGACATATTTAATAAATATAATACATTTAAAAAATAAAAAATAAACAATTATAACCTAAAAAATTACTTTAAAAATTATTCATGACTATATCGTTCGAATGAAGACAGACTTTGAATGCCTGTCTACATGTCCTTATTCCACGCATGTTAAAATGAGGTTTCAGTAACGTGCATCTTTCATTTCGGAGTCCTGGACAAATACATAGAAGGTGGACAATATTCTCTTCTCCACTTTCACAAAGTCTGCACAATGTGCTGCTACTAGTTTTTTTCCACGGAGGGACATGACTAAGGCCTGGTAGAATTCCAAATCTTGCTCTCATAAGACATTGTTTACTTTTTTCAGACCAAGGTGTCTCCAAGTATTCTTGTACTTTCTTCTTTTCGTATCCATTTATTACTGGCCCACGAGTGTTTTCTTTTTTCTAGTGTATCTTTGTCGTGTACAAGTGAAAGGTGGTTTGTTGTTCGATTTACTAATTTTTTAAAGGGTCCATTGCTTATCATATTATTCCAGATTGGCATTAATGCAAACTCTTCTAATGCATCGTTGAGATATTTCCTTACAACTGATTTGGTATTCTTATTTATTTCTTGCCAAAGTAACTGAGATATATGATTATCATGGTCATTTTTGATCCTATACCACGTTTTAATAAATTGGCCTTTTCTTGCAATAACTTGATTATTTAACCCAAACTCCAGTCTAATCTGTGCTGGGGAAGCATTATTTGGGAGATAGAAGAGAGATTTATATGTTTTTGAAAGAACCTTATTTAACAGTTCTGCATCCGTCCCCATTAATGCCTCACTACCATATGTTATTGTTGGGAGCAATTTAGCCCCTATAATTTTCAAAAGCGGCCAATACGTCAGAGTTCCGAGCGATTTCTGTGGTATCTTGAATGCTGCAGTTAGCGAGTTAGCTTTCCTTTGTATGTCTAGTTTTTGTAATTGATAGTTTCCGTTCTGGTCAAATAGTACACCCAGATACTTGTACACTTCTATTTGTTCCAGTTGGGTACTTTCCATATACCATTTATTTTTCTGTCTCAGTTTTATATTCCTAGTGACCACCATGATTTTTGTTTTGGATTCATTTATTACCATTCCACTTTCCTGTGCATACAAAACTGTTCTGTCAATTAAGCGCCGGAGACCTATTTTAGTATGGCTTAGAAGAATGGCGTCATCTGCATACATTAGGTTAGTTATCAGCTTGTCCCCTAGCTTCGGAGGATGTGCATTGAGTTCATCGAGGTATCCTGATAAATCTCCTAAAAATAGATTAAAAAGTAGGGGAGCCAACACACATCCCTGCTTTAACCCTTTTGTTGCAGGAATCTCCTTAGTTAGTGATCGGCCGTCCCCCATCCTTACTTTTACCCAGGTTTTATTGTGTAACAGTTGAATCAGTCTTAATAGTTCAAATGGAATGTTTTTTTCAATAAGTTTTTTCCACAATAAATTCCTTTGCACACAGTCAAAAGCCGATTTAAAATCTACAAAGCACAGATAGAGGGGCATTTTTTCTCTCCGAGATTTTTCAATTAATAGTGCTAACGCCATAATATTTGTCATTGTTCCAAGCCCCTTAATAAAACCAGTTTAATTCAATGGCAATATCTTGTTTTCTGCTACCCATTCATTTAGTCTAATTAATAATATTCCTGCAAAAAGCTTGGCGTCTGTATCTTGTAGAGTGATGAGTCTATAGTTCTCCGCAAGCGCCCAATTGCCTTTCTTAAATATGGGGGAAATTAGAGATCCTCGCCAAGACTCCGGGATGTTACCTGTTTCTATAATTTTGTTGAATACCTTTTCCAAATAGCTCGACCAAAAGACTGGGTTTTCTTTAAAAAGGGCAAATGGTATCCCATTGGGGCCTGGTGCCCCATCTTTCTGCTTCTTTATTAGTTTTACTAATTGTTCTTTCGAAATTATAAATTGTTCTTGCATCTCATCCCATGCTGTAGAGCTCTCTATTACGTTCTCAATCATTTTAGTAGCTCCCTTGCTGTTTAGATGTTTTTCAAGAAAAGTAACCCATTCTTGCTCAGTTAGGGTTGATGAGACTACCAATTTGCTCGGCCGTACTAATTTGTTTATAATATTCCAAAATTCTCTTGCGTTTGCTTGTTTACTTGCATGAAATAATTTAGACCACATTTCTTGTTTTGCTTGGTATTTCTCATTCCATATTAGCTTCTTCAAGGATTGATTTAAAGCTTTAAGATTGTTCAAAATTTCATCATTTGTTACTGTGGTTTTTATTTGTCTTCGTATCTTGTTTGGATCTCGTTTTAAGTTTGCTATTGTATACGGAAGATTCATATATGAGTCCTTTCCTTCTTCTTTCCATTTTCCGTTTGTTCCAGTAATGATTCTTTTACAAATATTGGAAATACTTTTTTTGGTTCATTTTTCGTTATTAGAGAAGTTCTTTCTTCAATTGCTTTTTCTTGTTGCAATTCATTGTTTTTTGATGTACCATCCATTTTTGTTGACTCCTCATACTTATGATTATTAGGCTTTTGATTTTTCCTTGCTTTGCGTAGTTTTTTCTTTTGTCGTTTTGACATAATATAACCGTTTGGGTCTTGCTCTTTACAATCATAGTCTGCCTTTGTTTCTGTATTAGTTATTTCCTCTTGTGAGGCATCCCTTTGTAGGATTTCTTTTGACATATCTCTTTCATCATGTATATTTTCTTTTTTCTGGGGGATCCTCAATGTTGTTATCTCTTCGTTATCCACTTTTAACATACAATTCTTTTCTTCCTTTTTTTCTATTTCCGTATCTTCCCATTTAAATTTCCTTATATTCCCTTCCTGGCCATTTTCTCTTTTTATAGCCTTTTTTGTGTCTTCTATTATAGTATGCAAAACATCAGGTATTGCTACAAGCTTATCCATAAGGGGAGTACAAATACATTCAATGACATTTTTTTGTTGTTCTTTCTGGACTCTAATTATCAGATGATTTAGCTGTGCAAGTTTGTTATCTATCCCTGAGACTGCATTTGCCATCATTGTTAGTAGGTCTATCTGAATGTCCATCTTGTTTGAGTTAGTGTCGATGTTTGATAGAAAATGTCCCAATTTATTCCAACATCCGGGATTATTTTCTCTTTCAGATCACTATCATTTGACCTTCCGTTTTTTTGTTCCGTTCTTAGTGGATAATCTGATATATGGATGGTATTTGCTTTTGTGTATACATTATCAGTTATTTTATTAGTTGATCTGGTCTTAATTTCTTCAACTGATGACTGAGGTTTTTTCATAATTTCCACATTTGCTTCTATCGGTATTACTGGTCGCCTTGATCCCATCATGCCACTTTTAATCTCCTGTATATCCAATATTTCCAAATCATCTAATCCAATTGGTTTTTCATTTTTTGTATCAGGATGGATGTTTTTTTTTTTTTTTTTTGAAACCGTTTATTACAAGTCTCAAGAGTATACAAGTATGGGCCTACAACCTTCCGGCCGGCCGCTAGCAATGACAGGAACATACGACATACATTTATGGAACACGTGGTGTTGCGGAGGAGCATGCTCAGGAGGTAACAACGTCAAAAGCCACATCATCCAGACCCCACTATACGGTTTCATTTTAAATTAAGAACAACAAAAAAAAAAACCACACCCACAAGGCAACCCACAATCGGAAATAGCAGCACGTGCTCCCCTAGAGGGGGGATCCCAACTATCCAGAGAAGTCTAAAGAGGGGGAAGAGAGCAGAGCGAGGACTGGGGGAACCCAATGCCCGGCAGCGGGGGAATGAGTCGGCTAAGGGGATGGGGCTGGCGAGGTATCAGGCAGCAACGGTGGTGCACAGATACCCCCGCGGTAGGCGTTCCAGGGGCCCCATACTTTCACCCATGTCCCAGGCTTACCCCTCGCCACATACACCACCTTTTCTCGAAACATGCACCAGTCCATGTGTTCTTTCCAGGCCGAGACCGTCGGGGGCCTCTGGGATCCCCACAGTTGAGCAATATCACACTTGGCTATCATATATCCCAGAGTCACCCACCACGTCTGCGGCGCCGAATAATCAGTCGGTTCCCACACATTCAACAGGCATCTCCTCGCTTCAGGCAACAGCGCCACATGCGTAACCAGTCGCAGCACCTCATGTACATCATGCCAGAACCCTTCCACCTCCGGGCACTCCCACAAAATATGCAGAAAGGTCCCCAAAGCACCACACCCACGCTTACACAACCCATCTCCAGCATAGCCCATACGCAGAAGCTTTGGCCCCGTCATGTAGACCCGGTGGAGTATCTTGAGCTGGACGAAGCGAAGGCGAGCCGGTAGGGCCACCTCCTTCGGGGAGGCCACCGCGGAGGTCCAGTCCTCGTCGTCCAACTCCAGCCCGTCGGCAACCCAAGCCGCACGAAGGGCAGTCAACAGGCGCGAGCGGTCATTTATCAGCTTTTTGTATATCAGTGAGATCGTGCTGTCCGGGACGTGCCCATCCAGCATTCTATCCTCCAGGGGGGAATATTCCGGGATGGAGGCAACGTCCGAGAAGACGGAGCCCAGCGCATGACGGACCTGCAAATACCGAAAGTATTCACTGCCCTGCAACTGAAATTCCGTCTGCAGCATATCGAACGTTTTAAATCCTCCCCTCGTCCAGAGATCCCCCACTTTACTGATACCGATTATGTCCCACTTCTCAAAGCCCTTAGAGGTCCACAGGGAGCCTAACAGCTCAGACGCGTATAGTGGTGACGCCTGGGTCAAACGGTCCTTCCACCCCATAGCTGCATTGGCCGCGTGCCACACTTGCACCATGACACGCGTGGGGCCCGTCAGACGAGCGTCGGGCGCGCTAGAATAGAGCGCTCGATTGTAGTCGCCACCTGGCAGGAGCATCTTGTCCATTTCGAATGCCGGGTTTAAGGCGGGCCCGTATAGGCCATGGTTAATTGCAGCGAGCTGGGAGGCCCAATAGTACCGTTTAATATCCGGGAGGGCAATCCCCCCGTCATACCATGGGAGCGTCAACTTCGCCAGGGCAATACGCGGCCTCCCGTCCCAGAACAGGCGGCGTTGTAGACTCTCCACCTCACGGAAGTAGCGCGCCGGGACTAAGTCCATAGTGTTCTGCAAAGCGTACAGGAAACGCGGCAGAGACATCATCTTGAACAATGCCGCCCGGCCGAGCGGCGAAAGCGGCAGGCGCCGCCAGCGTGCGACATCTACCTGCAGGCGCTGGAGGGGGGGAAGCAGGTTCCGTTCATACCGGGCCTCCGGGTCCAGAGTAATGAAGACACCCAGGTACCGAAATCCCTGCGGGGCGATCTGGATCGGACAGCCCCGCGGGAGAATAGGAGCCTCCCCAGAGAGAACATACACGCACGATTTAGCCCAGTTGATGACGAGACCGGAGTTACGACCAAATGAATGTAAAACATCAACCAGCACTATAAGTGATTTACGTGGGGAGGCTAGGTACAGAAGGATGTCATCAGCGTATAGGGATACGCGGTCCTCATACTCGGGGGTCCAACGGAGACCACGGATGGAAGGCTCCCACCGCAGCCACTCCGCCAGGGGCTCCAAGGCAAGCGCAAAAAGAAGCGGCGATAAGGGACAGCCCTGTCGCGTGCCCCGGCCCAGCTCAAACGGGGCCGATACTCTTCCGTTCACCACCACCTGCGCCAATGGGCCCGAATACAACAATTTGACCCAACTGATGAATCCTGGGCCAAATCCAAACTTCGCAAGCATCGCCCAGATGTATGGCCACTCAAGCGTATCAAACGCCATGGTGGCGTCCAAGGACGCCAAAATGGCCGGTTCCCGTATAAATGGGACGCGCGCGAGCACCCCATGCAAACGCCGCAGGTTAAGGGCTGTGTTGCGATGGGGAATAAAGCCGGACTGGTCCTGATGAACCAGATCTCCCACCACACCGACCAGCCGATTGGCCAGTACCTTGGCGAGAATTTTGGGCTCCGCATTCAGTAGTGAGATAGGCCGATAGGAAGTAACCCGGTCCCGAGGTCTCCCCTCCTTGTGGATCACCACGATTGTAGCCAGACGCTGGTCAAGCGGGAGGGAGCCCAGCGAGTGGGCCGCCAGGAACATTGCGCGGAGGTGGGGCGCCAGTGTGTCCGGTCGCAACTTATACAACTCGATAGGGATACCATTCGGGCCCATGGCCTTGCCAGAAGCGACCGAGCGTATGGCGAGGGCGATTTCGTCGGAGGTGGGAGCGGCGTCTAGCGACACCCTGTCCTCCCCGGAAAGGGACGGCAGCGCGATATCCCTGAGCAGGGCACGGGAATCCTCTTCAGAGCAAGAAGAGACCGGGGAATACACCTCGCGGAAATAATCCGCGAAACAGGAGACAATTTCTTCTGGCTCAGTTACACACACACCATTCGTTTTCTCAATCAGCGGGACCACACGATTCGCTCTCTCCTTTTTATCCAACCACGCTATCAGTTTACCAGCCTTATCACCCACATCATACAGTCGCCCCTGTTGCTCTCTACTAAGGCCCCTGGCCGCCTCCGTGACGAGGGCCCTATAAGCCGCTTGTTTGAGTTGGAGGACATGTAGTGCAGCATCCGTCACCCCATCTTCTAGATTACCCTCCAACTCGGCTATTTCAGCCTCCACCCGGGTCACCTCCTCCCGCTCGCGCCTCCGGGCATGGGAAATAAGGGATAGGGCCTCCCCTCTGAGTACTGTTTTGAAAGCCTCCCACAGGGAGATAGCCGAAGGCACTGACCCCACATTCTCATCAAAATATCGCTGGAGGGATTTAATCAAATCAGCGCGAATGGTGGGGTCGCGCAGGTACCAGGAATTGATTGGGACCACCCTACCCTCTCCCCTCGGAAAGACATCGAAATGTAACAGGAGCGGGGAGTGGTCCGAGATACCCCGTGCCAAATGGCGCACCTCCCCCACCCTCCCGACATAGGCCGCCGGGACAAGGACATAATCAAGCCGTGAGAGACTACCATGGGCCCCCGAGTGGAAAGTGTACTGCAGCTGCGTGGGATGTTTTAAGCGCCAGCAGTCCACCAATCCCAGTGTATCCAAGAGGCCGGATAGCCACGCCTGTGCCCGGGGGAGGTCCCTAGGGGGGTGACGATCCACAGTCCCAGAAACCACCGCATTGAAATCCCCCCCCACCACCAGAAGCCCCCCCGGAAGGCCAAGGAGGAGGCGCCCCAGGTCTGCAAAGGTGGTCGACTGCAGCCCCGGTGGGACGTACACTGACACAAAGACAACCACTTTGCCCTCCATTCTCCCCACCAAGACAGTGTAACGTCCCCTATCATCGTGGAGCACCTCATCAATTTCTAACGGGAGCGAGTTCTTTACCATGATACCCACACCCCTTGAGCCTGACGTGAAGCCCGAGTGGGCCACGAGGCGGTAGCCACGCCGATTCATGGCACAGAAGGAATTGCCAATAAGGTGTGTCTCCTGCAGAAAGACTACATCGGGCGAGAGTCGCTTCAAAAACTGCAGGACCACACCTCGTTTGATCCTGTCCCCCAGTCCATTAACGTTCCAAGACAACAAAGTTAATTCCCTACCCCCCATCATACACAGAAACCATCATTCGTCCCCCCGAGAGCACCTTAGAACCAACACAAAAATAAGTTTGCCTTGTGATAATAACGAACAACACCCCATCCCTGCCCACCCACCCCAACAGAACTCCCCCCTCCCTGCACCCCTGCATGAGCCCAAACAGCCCCCCCAACGTGCAGTGTGCCTGTCGCCCCATAGATAGTTAAACTAACTAGACCCCCAGAGGAGGAGGGAGAACCCCCTAGAGACCCCACACAACCTCCATAGGAGGGGAACTTAAGCGAACAGACGTATGGTCAAAAGTGGCATCATTTTTGTCCCGAGCGAGGCCTAATATTAGTCCCTCAGTCCTGATCCGGCGAGCCCTCTCCCCCCGCCGCTCCCCCCCCCGCCCCCCCGATCCCGATCCCCAGACAGAGTATCCAGCCAGTCCCCGGCCGCTTCGGGACGGTCAAAAAAGTGCGTGCGACCATCCACCTCCACTCGCAGCTTAGCTGGGAAAAGCATGGCGTATTTGAGGTTTAGGTCCCGGAGACGGCGTTTGACACCGAGGAAGCTCAGTCTCTGCTTCTGGACCGCTGGGGTGAAATCAGGATAAAAATTAATGTCCATATTGTCAAGTCTAATCGGTCCCTGTAGTCTGGAGGATTGCAGGATAGCGTCTCTGTCCCGAAAATTTTAAATCCGGGCAATGAGAGGTCTCGGAGTGGCTCCGACCTTAGGCCTTCCCCCGGGAACCCTGTGGGCCCTCTCCACAGCAAAGAATTTACTCAGCCCCCGTGGCTGGAGATGGGTAACAATCAGGTCTTCCACGAAAAGGTCCGCCGCCGCCTCCTCACGTCCCTCAGGCACCCCGACGATACGGATGTTGTTCCTCCGGGCCCGACTCTCGGAGTCCTCCAGGCGGCGATCCATCAGCGCACTCGCCCGAGCAAGCCGGCGCACCTCCGTTTGTAGGGCCGCCACATCTGTCGTAAGGCCCGATGCGGTGTGGGCCAAAGAATCGACTCGGTCGTTGGTCTTGGAGAGATCGGCCCTTACCAGGCCAACATCCACGAGGACCGAGTCGATCTTCTGCGCCAGTGTATCGAAACGCTGGCCCACCGAGGCCCTCATCTCGGCGATGGCGCCCATGACATCCCGCAGAGTCAGATCCGTGGGCAGATCGGGGGCATCAGTAGGGCCCTCAGGGGACCTGCGTGGCACCTCGGGAGATCCCTTCTGGAGGGTATATCGGTCCATGCTGTTGGACTGATGGACTGCGCCACGCCGGGTCGATTTTATCTTCGCCCGGTCACCATCTTGTTTCGTGGCCATGGTCCCAGTCTCCCGGTCGCACCAGCCACGTCGTGAAGGGCAGGCAAGCCGGTCCACGGGCTCCGGGGGGGGGCCACCTCAGATCTGCGGGGCGGATCACAGCCGGCTGGCAGGCAGGGTCCCCCGGCGAGGCCACACCAACACACAAAGCCCCGCGACCCAACCTCGCAGAGACAGCAAGGGGGGTGCGAAAGCGAAAGTGAAAGTGCGGGGTACGTGAGTCACCAAGCCCTGCCCGCCGCTGTTGTTCACTTTGTCACTGGATCGCCCCACAGCGCAAATCCGGGGTTCGGCTAGGAGAAGGCCGCAAACCTCGATCGGTGCTCAAGCCGGTGTCCGAGGTCCGATTTGGAAGCGGAAAACGGGTGCCACCTCAGCTCAGGCTCACCAACACAGTCCCCTCATCTGGGACAGGATATGTTCAGGATAATCGTAGGAGGTCGCGGAGGTCCTCGGGAGCCTCGCACCTACGCGGCCATCTTGGTTGCGCGCTAGGCTCCTGCTTCCAGGATGGATGGTTATATTTAGGATATCCTGGTCTGAAATTTGGAATTCCTGCTCCTTCCTTTGCAGGTTGCAATCTCCGTTTTGGGGAGTACTTTGGATGATTTGCCTACTGTATCTTTCCGTACTTAGCGTACTTATCGGCTTTATTGGAGTTTGTAGTTTATCGTTTTCCCTATCCTTATGCATAGTGATAAGAGCACCAGCAGGATCTTTCATAAATTCAAACTTATTAGGGATTTTTCCAGATTTAGCGAACATTCTGGCTATTGGGGAAATTAAAGTTTGATTTGCTCCTGCAATATTCGCTTTTACCTTTGGCTGTTGTATTTTCTTTATACGTCTGACCGTTGTTCCCGTTGTTCTCACTCTGCCAGAGCGCATATTTCCTTATTTTCTTCCTATAGAGAGCTTTGATTTTGGCGAGGGCGGTATGCACAAGTTCGCTTCCCCAATATACAATAAACTGGGTGGTATATATACTCTCCTCTGTTTACCGCTCAGATTATATGCCACTCACCACCTCTCATTCACCCTTCAGCGCTCACCCTACCAGGCTCGACTGCCCTATAATAATTGACAGCTGCCTTCCGGGAGGGAGGAGCAGAGACAAGGGCAGAATGGAGAAGCCGAACACTGTAGCAATTGTAGCAAAGGACCTCAATGAATTAATGGTGTTAGAGGGCACCCTTTGCTATCTCCACCTAGCTCGCCTGGACCAGGTTATACAGGTTATCTATGCTGTTCATAAGAACTTTCCGTGATTTTCCGAAACCTTTCTCCTCCCCTTCAACTCCCAACCTTGCTCCCACAGTACACAGTATGCAGTTCACCGTTCACAGTTCGCAAATTCTCAGTCAGTCGTTCACAGTTCACAAAACCCAGTCACCCCCAATTGTACTCACTGAATTTGAGACTGTTGTGAGGAGGAGAGCCCCAAAAGAGGGGGAGAGGAGGAGAGGAGGAGAGCACCAAGCGAGCACCAAACGAGCACCAGGCGAGCACCAAACGAGCACCAGCGAAGGGGGAGCAGACTCTCCAGCTCCCTGGCTCTGTTGTCGCAATACTTGCTCCCTTTACAGCTATTTTTTTTTTTTCTTCCGTTTATTTTGCCGGTTATGCAACAAAATGCATCAGGTTCCAGCCGTTTTTTTGTAAGAATTGTGAGAATGGAAGAGAGAATTTACTTCTTAGCGCTGCAGTCTCCTATTCGTGTTTTTCCCACCTTCCGGCGTCCTCCTGAACACCCAGGAATCAGGAACCGGAGAAACCCCAGCAACCTCGGCCGCCGCAGAACCACCGCGTCCGCCAAATGCGTGAAGCTCAGTGCGGTGGAGGCAGTGGCGGTGACGGTCAATCCTCCAGGCGCTCGGCACAGGGCTACAGGGGCAGGGGCAGGGGCAGAGGCCGCAGCAGGCCGCAACAACCCCGGACTCCCTGACTCAGACCAGCAACAGCAGCGGCTCACCCAGCCTCGGGCCCCCGCGCAGTCAGCCCAGACGGGCCGCGTCCAACTGACCAACCGACCAGGTCAGAATGGCGAATCCTTGTTCAAAGTGCTCCGCTAGCTCCCTCTAGCTCCCTCTAGTGCTCAGGAGGGTACTTCCACAATGAGCTTCAGTGACCACGGAGCCACAATCCTTGGCTCTTCCCAAGTGCTGAATCAATCTGAACTGACCCTCCTCTTTCTTAGGCAACACCCCAATGGGTGATACAATCAAATTTTCAATTGGCCAATCGTCAAAAGGTCCTGCCATCCTCCCTTCCCACACTTCTTTATTCAGTTTTTCTTGCACCACCCTGCTATGTTCCGCCGCTGACTTAAGGTTATCTGCCCACCTTCTCTGCCTTGGTCCCCAGTAGCCCAAATGAAAGCCCCACTGAAACCCCTTCAAAAGCAACTGTTTCGCCCCCAAATCCCCATACTCCTGCAATGCCTCTCCCAATTTTGTCACCTTAACTGGTGTAAGAGCTTTTAGGCCCAGTACCCTGTGCTCCCTTTCCCCCTCTACTGCCCTGGAATTGCTGCGAGGGGCCAGATGTGCCTGCGCCTGACTGCTGCCATTGTTGGCCTCCCTGCGGTGCAACTCCCCAACAATTGACAAGGGGGTGCCGCTTTCCACACTTAGAGCACTCGTGCCTATACTTGCAGTACTCCCTCGTGCATAAACCTTTATTAAAGTCCCAGCATGCCCCAATTCCAGTTTGCGTCACTACTGCGCTTCCCACCCCACCCCGGGTGGGCTTCCCCTGAAAGGGCCGGTAAACTAAAGGTAACCCACTAGCTGTAAAAATGGTCTTGCCTTCGGCCGCCGCCCCCATCGTATGTTGCCATAAATCATTGTCCAACTCTCCCCATTTTGCCTCTGAATCCCACCCCATCCGTGCTCGAAATTCCTCATCATACTGGGCCCAAGCATACCCACTCCCCGTAATCTGGGCTTTCCGGATTACATCCATATATTTGAATATAGCCACGCTGCGCTCCGGAAATTTTTCGCAGTATACGCTAGCGGAAATCAAAAACGCTGCTGTCCAATTCTCAATAGTCAAAGGGACTTTAGGGTGCTTAGCCAACTCATACTCCTCTTCCTTGGAGCCCTCTTTGGACCTTACCTCCCTTGAAGGAGCTTCAAAATTTCAACGTACTCGCCTTTCCATATGCGCTCTTTACTTGACAGCATTAAATGGGCACCCAAAGGCTTTGTCACCCCCATGTAAGGTAGCTTCTTAATTTTCCTTACTATCCAAAGGCTCCTTAACACTCACCGTTGCATCTGTTAGTCCCGCTCTCAGCCTTAGCACCCAGTTCCAGTCCCCCATCTCCAGTGCCAACCCCTGTGTCCTTAACGTATCTACCCTTGTGTAATCTCCCCTCCATCACCCCACCACTCTCCTTCCCCCCCGTCCCCACAGACAGCATTTTAGGTTTGGCCTGTGTTCTAGAGGTCTCACCTGGCTCTAACGAGGCTGCTCGGACGGACTCCGACCGCCGTGCCCACTTGTCAGATCGATCCCCTGTACGATGCGCCTTCACCGATGGGCCACGCTCCCTCTTGGCTCCTACTGCCACTGCCTGCTTTTGTGGCACCGCTCCAGCAACCTGTAAAAGACTGAGACATGTAAGAGGGCCCCCCTCCTCACTATCCCGCAAGTCCCCTTCCTCATAGCTATCGTCATCATAATCAAGCAAAATTGGCTCCTCCACCTGGAAGACCTCATTAGCAAAATCGACAGCACGGGTCTTACCAGCCCCAGCATGACCCAAACTGGCCCTAACGGCCCCTGAATGTCCACCTGGTGGGGAGCCGACTGTACCCGCCGGTACTCCCCCATGCGTTGATTTCTTTGCAAATCCGTCTCCGCTGGTAGGGTTGACCATCTTGACCTGCTTAACATTGGGGCCAACGAGGTTGCACCGGACCTTCGTGCGCTGGCTGCGACGGGATCCCCCGCCGGTACGGAATGTGCCACGCAAGGCCTCACCCTCCCTTATCCTCGGTGTGCCTGGGCCGCACCCCGCCCTACCGAGTCCGCAACGCTGCTGTGCTCCCTGCCCTGCAAAGAAAAAGTTTGGACTGGTGTGCTGGTGCCCTGACTCCTATCTGAAAAACCTACCCCCTGCGAAACGCCAACAAACTCTCTAGCCCGCCTACCTCCAGAAAACCCCGACCGAGCAACCACTTCCCGGGGGGGGGGGGATTCCCCCCCGTCCTCTTCTCCACTCCATTCTAACATAGCCTGAACCACCGCAGACGCAGATCCCACACCTTGACTACCCCCCCAACCCCAACATACCCCTGACACCTGTCTGCTCCCCGGAGCTCCCTGTTCCCATTGACCACCCTCGTGTACCCCCCCTGCGCCCCATTACCCGATCATCCACTGAGCGCTCCCCCTCCCCGAGACCCCGAACCCCCTCCGCCCATGACGGAAAAATATCTAAACCCTCCCAAGCTGTGCCACCCCCAGCCGACTCCAACTCAGCGGAGAACTCATCATGAACCCCAAATTCTGCTCCCACGTCCCCTACTCCCAAAAACAATTCACCCCCACCCCTGACAAGAGCACCCCCACTAGAAGGAGGGGGTGTCCCCAACACCCCAGACTCAAAACCTGACCCCTTCTTCTGTTGACCGCTCCCTTCTCCCATCTGTGCCCACTCACCCTCTCCCAAAGAACTACCCCCCAAAGAAACAGTCTCACCCCTAAAAGAACCTATGGGAGAGAAAAGGAGAGGGCTATCAAGCTGCCCATAATCCCTGACCTCCTGTAAGTCTGCCCCAAATACAACGATGCGTTTGGGCCCAGGAGAAACCACACGCGATAGAACCCTCCCCTCTGAGACCGTATTAAAGCTGCTCCAGCCTCTCAAACCCTCCGCGCTGATACTAGGCCGGGAAGTAACCGGCGCGCGCACAGAGGGAAACAAACCCACCTCGCTCTCCCTCACATTAATCTGAGGAGCCAGTCCGACCGCCTCCTCCCCGACCAAGTCCTTCCCCCGCTCAGCAACAAAGAGCCTCGGCGCGCGATGCGAGGCCGACAAAGAATGCGCGCGCCGCCTACCGCTCCTTCCTCCCCCGCACTTCACTCTCAGCGCAGGGGAGGAAAAGGAGCGCTCCATTGTAATATTTGACATCCCCCGCTCCACTCACACTGCTTGCCACCTCAGACGCACCTCCTTCCCCTGCTTGTGATGCACGCACTGGGCCGCTTTCTTAACGCGAGCGCGGCCCTGTTCACTTACCGGCATAACTCGCGGCCGCTTGGGCAACCGCCGCTGCCGCACCTGCTGAGGCCTGTCGAACCGGCCGCGCCGGCCAAGCTCTGTCCCCAATAACGAGGTCCATCCGGCCCGCTTCACTAAGGAGCCGGAGAGCCTCAAGCACACGATAGTCTTCTGCCATATCGCGACCACCGCTGGCGAAATAAACACTCCAAATATAAAATTACCAACACACAAAAACTACAGACTAAGCTCCCAGCCACCGGGTCACCAAACCTAAAATGGTGGCTGGGAGCAGAAGCCCAAAGCATTTATGCTTGGGCTCCTTTTGGGCTACAAATAAACATGAGCTCATGTCTTTTTCTTTTCCTTTAATAAGTGTGGGGCACGCTAGGCACACCGCGCTCATTTTCTTCCCTGTGTTTCTCTGACAGAGACCCGCAGGCAGGACGAATGTCTGCAGCCCTCTAGTCATTGCACCACCGGACTGCCCGGACCGTTTTGCCTCTTCCAGCCCTCTACTTCCCCTGGGGCGACTATGCCCGCTGCAGCACGTACATGTTTGTTGCGCGCTTGACCGACTCGTGTACGGGCTCTGAGAGCCAAGCCCGGCCCTTGGCTCGGCATTGTTGATTGGTTGGCTCGCCCGCCTGGCTAATGATTAAGTGTATCCCTCTCAATCAGCACTACGATCAACTATGGAGAGAAGCAAGAGCCAGTCTGTCCTTCCGCTTCCATAATAAAAACATGCCTCTCCTTTAGCTGATAAGATGGCGAAATGAATTTATAGCGTGCCACTCACATCTGCGGTGGTGTGTGGCTTCCGTATGTGCTTTGGCAAGGACACCGCAGCATTCTGTCACCTCATATTGAATCAGGGTACCACTAAATAAATTGAGTGGTAAAACAAGGTGCTTAAATTAATGATAAACATTTATGCTATTTTGTCAAGTGTAGTACTAAATTTGTGAACAAAAAAACAATCTTTATCGGATTAGTGTTAAATGTTGGTTGCTATGGGCTGGAAGTATTCCACAAGCAATTAAGAACAATAGCCTGATTCACACAGAAAACGAAGACGCCGCAGGTTCATCAGGACGCCATTGCAGAACTGTCATCTGAAGGGAATCATTCACTCCGATTCGAGACGATGAGCCCACCACGGTGAGGAAACTGGGATTCATCGGACACAGACTCCGTTCAGAATATCTGCTTTTTCAGAACGGATATTTTGCGCAAAAATAAAACTACTCAAACGATTCCAGTTATACACAAATTCGTTTGGGATCAAAGTTCTGCCTGCAGTCACTGTATAGTTGCTTCGCAGAGCTGAACATCACAGTATTTGCCACCGAGGTGACTATCGGTTTGTCATGGTGGGATTCAAACAAGAAATGTGCAACTGACGCAGCATTTCAATGGCCCGTGCATTAATAAATTGACGGTAATTTAGCAGCTTAAAATTAAAAACAAATCCAGGATGAACTTTAGTGGGTAGTGCGCATCTTGCACACGTAAATATATCGGTCCTTGAAAAATAAACATCCTGAACAAGCTTACGAAGTGTGCTTTTTTGTGGCCATTTATATCTTTCTCAAAATGTAATCAAGGCGCAGGTGGGCGTGAAAATGTACCCTAACCTTCCCATTTTCCTACCATCGTCCCCTGCGTTAAAGGGAGGCACGAACTATCATTTATAATTGGGTTCACTTTAATTCCTTACATCTGAATACATCACAAACAATGCTTTTGTGCTGTCGTCTGTGTGCTCGTAGTGTTCTTTGGGTGAGCACAATCCCTTGTTGGAATATGTTCTCTGTGTGTGCCTGAAGTGATGCTCGTCTCTCCGTGCCCTATGACAAAGGCCGTGACGCACAGGACTCGGCGGCAAAGCCTGTTAAGGAGCAGGCAGGGAGGACATTCTGCTCAGTTACTGCCTCCTTCCTAAAAGAATCACACGTCTAAAGCCTTTATTAGATCAGGAACTGAGGAAATGGGTTGTGCTTATATTAGATCAGGAAACAAACGTGATAATTCCCTTAAACCTGCAGCTAGACAGAAGCCATCCGCCCCTTGGTTCTCTGCCGATCTGCGGTTGCTCAGACAAAAATGTAGACAGAAGGAACGTGGCTGGCGTAAATCCTGGGATTTAAAAGATAGAGAAGATTATAAGAGCCTATTACGGGAGTATAGAAAGCGAATCATTAAGGAAAAACAGGACTATTTTTCTAACTTAACCTGTTCGTTAACATCTTCTAGAGAGCTTTTTAAAATTGTAGACTCCCTCTGCTCCCTTCAGATTCCTGATCCAGTAGTTGCCTCCCAGGAGCTATGCGATGATATATCGAATTTTTTCTATACAAAGATAGACGATATTTACATAGCCCTAAAGACGCAGAGGAACTCACTCAGTCTGGAGGATTCCGTGCAAATCACACGATTAGAGGCCTGGAATGTAGATTCCTCTCAGTCCCTTGCGCACTTTCCGGCTCTTACGCTAGAAGATCTCAATAGTTTGCTGGATAAAACTAAATCCTCATCTCCCCTTGACCCACTGCCCCTCAAGGTGCTTAAAAACTGCAGAGAAATCATTCTCCCTCCGATGCTTGAGGTAATGAATGGAGCCTTGGAACAGGGCATTTTTCCATCACTTTGGAAGAGAGCCATCGTGAAGCCGCTTTTGAAAAAGACCACCCTGGACCCTGGAGTGCTGAAAAATTTTAGACCCATCTCTCTGCTGCCTGCCCCTGCTAAGATGTTGGAGACCCACTTGAACTTCCATCTTTCGAACTTCCTCGACGCTTCTGGCTTCTTGGACGGGTCCCAACACGGCTTTAGAAAGCTACATAGCACGGAGTCTGCATTGACAAAAGTCATGGATAACATCCGCAGAAAAGTAGATTTGGGTCTTACTTCTGTATTGGTGCTGCTTGATCTTTCAGCAGCTTTCGACACCCTGTCTCCCCTGACTTTAACATCTAGGTTAAGGGAGGCAGGGGTAGTCGGATCAGCGCTCAGTCTCATTAGCTCCTTTTTACAACACCGAGAGCAACGTGTCATGCTAGGTGAATACCTCTCCCCTGTCAAGTCGTTGCAATGTGGGGTGCCACAAGGGTCGGCATTGAGTCCGACCCTGTTTAACATCTATGTGGCCCCCCTTGCAAGACTTGTAAGATCTCAGGGGATGGAGGTAGTGTCGTATGCGGACGACACGCAGATTATGGTATCCCTAACCCACTCTGTCAGTAAAACTGCCTCTAACTTTAGGGCCTGTATGCAACTTGTTGCAGATTGGATGGTTTCCAACTCCCTAAAGTTGAATGGGGACAAGACAGAGGTCCTGGTCTTTGGCAAGGACCAGGATATATGGTCAGATGATTGGTGGCCCCCCTCTTTAGGCAGCTGCCCTATACCTACCAAATCTGCTAGAAACCTAGGTGTCATCTTCGACACACAGCTCTCCATGGAGCTACAGGTGAATAGAACGGTGGCGACCTGCTGGGGGGTCATTAAGACCCTAAAAAGGATTGTGAACTATCTGTCCCCACAGGCGCGGAAACAGGTGGTGATTGCCCTTGTTGGCTCAAGGCTTGATTACTGTAACTCCGTGTACGCCGGGGCTAACAAGGGCCTGCTCCAGCGTCTACAGGTCATACAGAACGCTGCAGCGCGGTTCGCCCTTGCCTTGCCCTGGTTGTCATCAATGACCGTAGCGAGGAAGAACCTCCATTGGCTCCCCATTCCGTCAAGGATCACTTTTAAACTTCTTTGCCTTACATTTAAGGCTCTAACTGCAGGCTCAGCTGATGCTCTTGGTTCATTACTTACCAGATATGTTCCAAGTAGACACTTACGCTCCAGTGAACAATACCAACTGGTAATCCCTAGAGCCAAGAAGGCTAGATGGGGCTCTAAAGCCTTTTCCATATTAGCACCTCTTATGTGGAATTCACTCCCCCTTGAAATCAAGCGACTTCCTTCCCTTGACCTCTTTAGGAAGTCCTTGAAAACATGGCTCTTCGTTAAGGCATACCAGTAGGCTCTGTTTCTGTCTGCTATCAGCTACACATTTGGTTTAGGCGCCTTGACGCCCACTGGGCATAGCTGCGCATTACAAATAATATTTCATTCATTCATTCATTCAAGGAGGAAAAGTTAAAGATGAAAACAAAGATAAGCACACGCACAAGATTATTCAAACATGTCGCTATTACCAGGACAACAGCACCTCAGCGAGTAACAAACCACACAACTATAACAAGCATTAAAAATGCAATAGGTCTCGCCTTTCATTAAGTTAAAGCCATTTGCATTGCTATACAATACCATTAGCAAAGCAAATGGCTTTAACTTAATCCAAGGCGAGACCTATTGCATTTTCAGTGCTTGTTTAAATGGGTGACTACTGCCCTCACGACGAGGCACCAAAAGTGATAGTTTTTTATTAGCCATGGGGTACAACCAGTGGCAACTCCTCCGCTAAGGTGGAGGAGCGTCGCCCCACTGCCAGGAGCAGCAATAAGAGGAAAAAATAAAATGATAATAACCGAATATTATTATCATTTTATTTTTGCCCCTGCTGCGGCAGTGCGTGAGGGGGCGGGGTGGAGCTTCAGGGAGGAGTGGTAGATATTCCTGTGTGCAGTGACTGTATGATTGGCCCTCTCAGGCCGCCCAAAACAATCTTGTGCACTCCCCTGTTCTCCAGGGAGGCTGAATTGCAGCCTGCATGGAGAACACGCCCACTCCTACAGCCCGTGGCTGAGAGCTGTCTCAAGAAAGGCGCTCTGACCAATCACAACGCTCCATTGGAGAGTTGTGATTGGCTTAGGGGTGGGAGCCTGGCTGCCTGCTTCCTGATCTGACCTGGAGTCGGATACAGGCAGCAGGAGAAAAGACGCGTGACCCGGCGGCAAGGTAAGTTTTATTTATTTATTTTTAAATTCAAAGCATCTCAGGAAGCCGTTTCCCTCCTCCCCTCCCGGACCTGTCAAAACAACAGAGTCTGCAAGGGGGGACTTGGGGACAAGCCTGGCAGAACCCAATGCGGGACACAGCTCGTGAGAACTCCTAGGCCGAGGGGACACAGGCAGGAGTCGTTTACTTGGGCTGTGGGCTGGGGTACAGACATGCTGGCTGGCTGAGCAATTAGCGTTGGAGGCTCCTGCAGTTCTTAGGGTACCTGCAGAGAAGGGAAAAGAAACACAGCAGGGCCACTTTCAGTGTATACACCATCAAACACAAAACCTAGATTAATCTTCTACAACAGAGGATGGGTCTAGCGGGACCGGTCCTAAAGTGGTTTACTTCCTTCCTACACAACCGCACGCAAAGGATTAAACTCAACCAGTCCCTTGCTTCCAGTACCCAGGTCAGGATTGGAGTTCCGCAATGATCCGTACTCTCACCAACGCTCTTCAACCTATTTATGGAACCTCTCACGGTCATTCTGAATCAGTCTAACATTCTTTACCACATGTATGCGGATGACACGCAACTTTACTTGAAGATCTCCTCTCTAGATGACATTAAAATTCTAAATGAAGCTTTTTCCAAACTCAACAATGGTTAGTCCAGAACCATCTGTTATTGAACACACTCAAAACTGAATTCCTGCTTATTGCCCCCCACAATCACTCTGCACCTACCCTGGACTGGCTAAAGCAACTCACAGCCCTTAACTGCACCCCTCTCGTGGTTGATTCCGCTAAATCATTAAGCATTACCTTAGACAAACTACTTAACATGCAAGCGTACATCAGTGCCACTATTAAGGGTGCCAACTTTCATCTTAACACCCTCAAGAAAATCAAACCTTTCCTGCTGACTGAAGACTTACAACCTGCAGTACAATCCCTGGTGATCTCACGTATTGAATATGGTCTGGTGACCCTTGCTGGGCTTCCTAAAGCGAGATTGGCCCCTCTCAGAGCCACTCTCAACACATCAGCCAGGCTTGTCACAGGATCCAAAAAACATGATCACATTACACCTGACCTTGTACCGCTTAACTGGTTGTCTGTTGAAGCGAGGATTCGCTTTAAAATAGCTTGTCTCACGCATAAAGCCTTGCATTACAACACTCCGGCTTATCTAGCGAACAAGCTCGTTCTTTCTGGCCCCAATCGGAACTTAAGAAGTACGGCCACACTTCTCTTGAAACCACCAAAATTCAAGAAGGAAAGTATGTACAAACGTGCTTCCTCCGGTCAGGCACCCAGAATTTGGAACACTCTTCCTTCGAAGATGAGAGCCAATCCCTCCATGGCCTATTTCAAGAAACAGGCCAAATCGTTTTTCCTGAATGTTTATTAACCGCATCATCGTGCTCTTTTTTTACTTGTCCCCTTGCTGACAGACATCTCTCCCAACTTATTGTTCTCCATTTATTTTAGGTTTGGTTGTTAGTTGTTATTTTTTCAGAGGGCCCTCATCAGGGCCGGACTGGCCGTAGCGGGCACTGGGCAATTCCCCGGTGCGCCGCACGGGTGGGGGCCGGTTTTGGGCCCCTGGGGGCCGTTTTTGTTACAGGGCCGTCTTTGCAGCACAGCTGCAAAATCGGCCCTGTAACAAAATCGGCCGAAAACCGGCCATGGCAAAGAGCTCGGCGGCCACCCCAAGGGGGGGGGGGTCCGAGCACTTTGCCAGGGCCGGTTTTGGTTCCCAGTCCGGCCCTGGCCCTCATCCATCAGGGTTGTTAATTATTGTACTATGTTGGGTCAAGTTCACTTTTGTTTGTTTTGCTAAATGTTACCGGTTTCATGTTACACCCTAGGAGGAATGGATCTAGTGTGGCCCACTACCAGGTCCCTGATCTTGACTGTGTACTCCTTGTGTTGTCACTTTACGGACTTCTGTATGAAGTTTTAATCATGTCTCCGCCGTCAAGTTCACTTTTGCTTGTTTTGCTAATTGTTACAGGAAATACTTTACGCCCTAGGAGAAATCGATCTAATGTGGCCCAATACCAGGTCCGTGATCTTGACTGTGTACTCCTTGTGATGTCACTTTACTGACTTCTATTGTATGAAGTTTGTTCATGCTTTCGCCGTATGTACAGCGCTCTGATACCCGCAAGGGTCATGTTTGCGCTCTATAAAACTTGCTAAATAAATAAATCTCTCCTGAAGTCCCTTGACTTGCAGGTAGGTTTTTAGCGGTGGTGTTTGGATTGAACACAAACAAACCTCAGTAGTTAGGGTACTGGTGTAGTCGTGGTGGTGTAGGGTACCAGTGTAGGGGTAACCCCTGTGCGTTCTAGCTTCTCCAAATTAGGCAGAGAGACGGGGCTGACCCCCTAAAGCCTCAAGGACCTCCTCCTGTTGGGCTGTTCCTTGGGTGGCCAACAACACAAGCTACCGTGTAGATTCTTTCAGTGCCTGCAGATGCAGGGGGGTGGCTCTTCCACCCCAAGGGAGATGCTGCCTGGTGGTTGAAGTCGCTGGATGATCCTTCAGAGCTCTTGAAGGATGCACAGCTTCGGAACGAGTCGGTCAGTTCAGTTGTCGAGGTTTCAGCAGCAAGGCAGGGATTGTTGCCAAGTAGTGGTAAAGTCCTCTGTTCTTGCGGTGCCTGCTCTTCTTTGTCCTTCCTTCGGTTCCCAGTAGACGAATCTGAGTTCCTGGTGTCAGGGGCGACCTAAATACTGAATTTAGGGGCTTTAACAGGAATATAAGGTAGTAGCCAGGGAGTTACCCTTGGGGGGGGACTCCACGCCCTATATGACCACTTCCTGTGGAGAGTGTACATAAACCTGACCCAGAGTTCATAGGTTCACCAAAAACAAGATGGTGAAACCCTTCTTCAAGTGTCCACTTCAGGTGGCCCACCTTAGGGGTATGCCTAGACTGATACTGCAACACTCCGAATGACTAGCTAATTTTCCGACCTTTTCTGGTGCCAAGTGCCAGGTCTGGAGGACACATATCAAAGGCAGCATAGTCTCTGAAGCCTCTGGCCTTGGTTTGCTAATTCACTAGCCATCCTGCTGGAGGAGGTATGATCACCTTCCTCCGTAGCAGACATTGTTCTTGAACTCTGAGATCGTTGGCTCCTGTGAGCAGGTGGTCAGAAACGGGTCTGTGTTAGCAGGCTGGAAGAGTCCAGTTAGCCAGCACACTAAATGACAGGTAGATTTCAGGGGATACCTCTAATGTGCCCTCTGGGTGCATGTCATAATAAATCCCAAACCGGTATAGTGTAGATTTATTAAAAAGAGGTGTTTGATACCAAACGCCATTATTTTCAGTGAAGCCATTATGTAGCTGGGTAACTCGTAATGACCAGTACCCAGTACATATGCTTAAAATGGCTTCCTGATCACTTGCAATGTTATGGCAATGGAACCAGACATCACAGGGGCATATATGCTCATGCAGATATGTCCTCCCATATAATATAATGCACCCGGCCTTAGGGCTCTGGGGCCTGCTGTAGGGTTGACATACATATAGTATATGCAGTGTATATGGGCATGGCACACAGGGAGTGTGCCATGTTGTGTTTTCAAAAAAGGTTTGCACCATTTCACGCAGCCTTAAATGGCAGGCTTCATGCAGTTTTTGTGTAGGTTCCTTTGGGTGGCACAATACATGCTGTAGCTCATAGTGACGCCCTTTAGTATCCTTACCCTGGCTACCAGATGTGCCATTTACTAGGAACCTACTGGGGTGATAAAGTTCTTGCCAATTGGGTTGCAATCAGCATTTCGTTATAGTAGAAAGAACACTGGCACTGGAGCCTGGTTTGCAGGAGTCAAAAACCAGCACATAGCAGTACTTCTTCTAGGGGTGGTAACAGGAATCCATTCCAATTTTATAGCCTCAACTGTTTTTCCGTACCCGAACATCAGCAACACTTGCCTGATTTTCTGTGGGAGAACTCCCAGGAATGCCCTCTTCCTAATGGAGACATGGCTCAACCAGGCCTCTACTCCAGGTGTAATTGCCACACTCTCCCCAAACTATTCGATTGTAAGAAGAGACAGAGAATGAAATGGGAGGAGGAATTGCAGTTATCTTCAGAGATAAATATAAATGTAAAATCAAAGCTTTTCCCATCACTGATTACGAGACTGTACTCTTCTCTCTTTGGCTCACTCTAAATTTTACCCTCCCTAGATCCTTGATTTACCAGCCCTCAGGGTATGCTGGGAACTGGTGCACCACTATCTTACACCATCTTTCTCCTATTGTTCTTAGGTGTGCCAATTTTACTCAGCTCGATGACCTCTTTATTCGTTTAGAGGACCCCATGTGCAGCCAGGCTTCTGCACTTATAGAGGATTATAATGTTTTAAATTTGGCTCTCTGTAATTTAACCCCCTCTCACGAGGCTGGCCACCTCTTGGATCCTATTTTTTCCAACATGGAGGATATCCTCACAGTGGCACCCATTTTGCTTCCATGGTCAAATAACCTGACAGTTCCATTTACTATCAGGTCCTACCTACTGCCATCCGTAGGACCTCCCAAACCAGCAACCAAGTCCAAAAACGGATTCAAACTGGATGCCCTTGCCCTGAATACACTCCTTCGAAGCTCCAAACCAGACCTAAAGCAGAAGGTTGAAGCTAATCAGCCCTTGATAGACCATTGTATTAGAAATTCTCTGGAGTTTATGCTTCAATCTACATTTAAGGCTTTAGTGAGATTCCATCCTCCGGCCTCCTGATTCAATGGCATGCGTCATCTAGAGAAATAAATGTTTCAAGGGTCTCGAGAGATTCTGGAGGAAGCTGTACAACCCGGAGGCTAAAACCGAATACAAAATTGCCATCAATAAATATCATGCACTGTGCAGAGCAGCACATGCGTCATATTATTCAGATAAAATTACTTGTGCTAAGGACTGTCCTAAGACGCTCTTCAGTGCGGTTGAAGAACTCTCTGACACGAGCAAATTGTTCCCATTGCATGTTCTTTCCCACACCCAATGTGCAGAACTTGCCCACTTTTTTGTGGAAAAGGTCGCTACAATCAATTCACAACTGTCAACGAGCCACAAGGCAGGAATGCAAGCTAGGGATCTCAATATTGTCCCTGGACAACTCCCTTTATTGGGTCCTAAACTTCCCCAGGAAATGACAGGCCCGCCCCCTAAAATTGAGTCATGGCCTCCTTTGGACTTTCCCAGATTTTTGTCTATTCTGCAATTAATTAAATCAGGCTCTCCCATAGACCTGCTCCCTCCAGCTAAGTTGGAGCTCCTAGACCCTGACCTGTTACAAGTGGTGGTGGATCTGCTCAACACCTCATTTCATGAGGGCTGTGTTCCACAGTCATAGAAACATGCTATGCTCCTTCCACTTCTAAAGAAGCCCAATCTAGATCCAACCAATTGGAGTAATTTTAGAGCCATTTCAATGCCGCCGATCCTTTCCAAAATTTTGGAAAAATATGTAAACTCACTGCTCACCACCTTTGCAGAAGTCCATCAATTCTTCCTCCTCTCTCAGTTGGATTTTAGAGCCGGGCACAGTACTGAGTCCACCCTCCTAGGAGTCACGGAACATCTAAAACAACTCCTGGAGGAGGGGTGAACAGCCACGCTGATCTTATTAGATCTCAGTACGGCTTTCAATACTGTGTTCCACTCCACCCTGGTGGATAGACTGCCAAAACTGGGCATTGATGGAACAGCCTTAGTTTGGCTGACTTCCTTCTTGACAGCTAGGTCATGCCAAGTTTTTTCATCAGACGCAAGGTCGGAGATCTGTGGCTTGACCTCTGGATTCCCCGGGGGCTCAGCACTGAGTCCTATGCTGTTCAACCTGTATGTTCGCCTTCTCGCAGATGTTATGTAGGGTTGTGGTTTGACATGTCCTCATATGCGGACGACACATAAATGTTCTTTTCCTTGCTGTCTGCTCAGGGGCACAACGCAGATGTCCCTATTTGCAGTCTAAGATAAGTCGCTTCCTGGATGGATAGTAACTCACTTAAACTCAACAGTGACAAGACCAAGATTATGGTGCTTGGCAAGAATCCACAGCTCTGGGGCCCACAACATTGGTCTTAGCCCTTGGGGACTCTTCCAACACTACCTCCAAAAGTAAAAAGCTTGGGTTTTTGATTGGATGTAAACATTGTCTATGCAACCCCAAGTGTCCGCCACTTGTTTTGCCGTGATGAAGTGGGTAAGAAAGATTATTGAGATTATTCCCCACTCGGCTTAAAGAACACTAATTCAGGCCTTGATACTCTCACAAGTAGATTTTGTTAACACTCTCTATCGGGGAATTGACAAGACTTCTGTTCATCGTTTGTGGGTTGTGCAGAATTTAGCGGCAAGACTCCTATATCGGCTCCCGAAGCATGCCCCAGTTACGCCTCTTCTTCGCGAACTGCACTGGCTCACAATTGAAAAGAGAGTTCAATTTATACTCTATGCTTTATTTTTAAAGCTAAGCTAGATTAGGGTCTCGCTACAACCAGCATCTGGTGACTCCATATCAGCCCTGACGGACATTGAGATCAGGTTATCAGGCCCGGTGCCCAGAATACGTCTGGTGCGTATGGAAGGCCGTTCCTTCGCATACTTGAGCCCAAAACTTTGGAATGCACTCCTGGAATCTTTAAGACACTGCACATCTTTTCTGCTATTTTGCAAGAACTTGGAGACCTGGGTATTTTAATCTCCCAGTTAGGCATTTCTACCTATGCCTAGAGCCAGGAAACTTGTTGGATAGCTGTGCGCTTTATAAGTGGAAATAATAATAAGAATAATAACATTATTAAATGGGGGCAAAATGTGGGGGGCTTCTGCAAAGAGAGCTCCAGCTTCCTTCGTATATATGTCAAGTGTTTAGGTACGGGACAATAGGTTACTTTTAGTTGGGGGTCCCCCACATGTACGTTGTCCATAAGGTTTGGGGTTTACTGTTAGTCAGCACTGCTGTCTCCCCTTCCATGCGTGGCCCTTCTGCTCTTTTCCTCCCCTAGAGAAACCATTCTAAAGATCAGAGTATATGTCTGGTTTGAAAAGACATCCACTCAGTTGATCAAGAAGTTCTTTAATATTCACCTCCTCTGGGCCTAGACAGTTCTGGTAGATGCAATTGTGGTCTATTGGGAGAAACACATGTTTAAAGACCCTGTCCAAAGGCATAGCCAAAGCTGTACACATAACCAAAGAGAGGGGCTAAACAAAGAGATGAGCTACATGCCCATCCCCCACATCGTGTGTTCTGTCTTGCTAGATAAGCCAGGGCCTTGAAATGGTGTCTAATTAGACCAAGAATGTTTAGTTTCTCATCGATATCTGCATCAGTATTTATTTGTCTCTCTGAGAAAAGACCGCCGTGTTGTTATCTCTGGGGACATTTACAGGCATTTCAACCCTGATGGAGTGATGTTAGAAATTGGGTTTCTAGTTGGCAGAGGTATGTACTGTGTTGAAGCAGGAACCATAAACCTAATCAGATACACACCCTAAATTAACCTGTGCTCACTCTCTGGTAGCTTGGCACAGAGCAATCAGGTATAACTTAAGAGGCAATATGTGAAGTATTTCTGCATCACTTCAAACAGTAAAAGAGTGAAAACACCACACAAAAAGATACCACACCTAGTTAGAAAAATAGAGCTTAATTTATTGAGCTAAACAAGACCAGAACGACACAAAAACAGTAAGTAGAACCGTAGTTATGAATTTTAAAGATTTAACAGAAATTTAGTGCTTAAAGCATCAACTCGGGCCATATGGTTGCGCTAGACCGGGTCAAATCCAAAGGTTAAGGCTGACTGCTATGTAGCTAAAGGGCCCAGCCTTGGCCCGCTGAAACAGTAGCTTGGTCTATGGTTTCATCGAGGGCGAGTTGTGGTGAAGAAAGGAGGCGATGCGTCTGGATCGATCCTGGAGATGTAGCTGATACATCTGTTCTGAGCTGTGCAAATCAGAGATGCCTCGTTGTCGAACACCTCTTATGTAGGTGATGCATCGTCGTTGGGACGTTCAGCTGGTGATGCGATGTCCTTAATACTGGAAGCAGTGGCGATGCATTAGTGTCCAAGGGCCCAGGACTGGATTGACACCACTTGGCAGGGCAAGACTCTCAGATGGCAGTGCTGTTGATGGGTGGAGTGATGTCCCTGAGACTTCCAACAGGAGGCAAGCAGACACTCTTGGAGCAACTCTGAGTTCAAGTGGCGAAGAGATGAAGGTTCAGTCCTTCTCACTCCCAGGCAAGAGGGCAGCAGGCCAGCACAGCAGAGCAGGAGTCCAGCAGAGTGACAGTCTTTTCAACAGCACAGCAGTTCTTCTTCCTGGCAGAATATCCACAGGTCCAGTAGTGTACTAAGTTGGTGGTGTCTGGGGTCCAGTACTTATACCCAGTTGTGCCTTTGAAGTGGGGTAGACTTCAAAGAGCGGCCTTTGAAGTGCACAGAATCCCTGCCCTTCCCGCTGGGGCTCCAATGACGAACAGCTCCAGACTGTATGCAGAAAGGTGCCCTCCTCTGCCCTTCATCGAAGACACATGGAAGAACCAATGACCCCCCCCATTTGCCACAAATGGAGCTTAGTATAATATGCCCTATGCAAATATTTGAATTGGATCATGCAGAGGCGTGAGGAAGCAGCAGCGCTGTGGGGAGCCCTCAGGGCCTCTGTCCAATCTTCTTCGTCAATGTCTTCAAGGTTGCCTTGCCAAGCCGTCTGAATGGCAGGTAATGTAGTGGAACTATTTGTGACCAATGATTGATAAATCTGTGTAATCTTGTGATCACCTAGTTAACCCATGTACAATTTTCCTTCTAGCGGACTAAACTCTGGTAGTTCCTGAAGGTCACGCAAATGGGGGAGTGTGAGAGGGACGGTCGGAAAGTAAAGCGAGGAGGTCTTATGTGTAGCTGAATGATGGCTTCATTTATTGAAAAGTACCAAAAGAAAAATAAACAATTGAACAACAAGGGTCCGGTATGAGGGTCTTCGGTCGTCTTCTTCCTCTCTTGGGCTGAAGATGGATTCTCTTCTCTTGGCAGGGCTTCGATGTGGCACAACCCCAGGGATGTTGCGAGAAAAAAAAAAGAGAAAGGTGGTCAAGATCACGGTTTTCTAGAGGAAGACTAACGTGAGGGTAGCTCACATTCCACCTCCTGTTGCCAACGTGCTCAGGGAGGGATAGAACCCAAAAGTCTGAACCAGGTACAATATTTAATAAAGAAAAAAATAAAAGAGCAAGGTTTAAGCAATGAAACAGAGGGGAGCGACCTCTTTTAGTCAGGGTCCTTGATAAGGCACGAGTCTGCCAATATTCCACAAGACTCTTATGGTTACTGCGTCTCTTTGATGCGTAATCAGTAGTTAGGGATAACAGGTGGGGTGAGTGCTGTGCAGGTCCTTACGAAGTGCAAGGGGGTGATGTGGCTGGTGAACGGTCCGTTATAAACTGTGCCTAAGTTAGTTCCCCGTGTCCCTTAAGTCCCTTGGACTTGCCTCCCCCTCCCTTTATTTACAACGTCCCCTTCCTCGATTCATGTACCGCTATAGCTGCAGTTCTCCTGAACTGCGGCGGCGTCTGGGCCTTCCTCCGGGGGTGTCCACCAATCTTTGGACCACTCCTCCCGTTCGGCGTCGTCTCTCTTTCCGTCCGGTAAGGATTCCACGTCTGCTTCTCGTCCCGGCTGGTCACAGCTCTCCGTCTTAGGGGCACTGCTCCGCACTCCATCCTCCGGCGAGTTTCCCTCGAGCACACTCTCTTTAGCGTCTTCCGGGTTTTCAAGCGGACTCCCCGCCTCTTGAGTTCCCCGTGATTGGTCGACATCTCGGAGAGGGCGTTCTGGTTCCTGTTTGTGAGAGGAGGGGAATGGAGTTAACCCCTTCCGAGCTGTGTCTGCTGTAGTGACAGTCTTTCTCGATATGTTAAGGGGCTCGGAACAGGCCAAAGGGGGGGTGATGTCCCGGTCCTCCTCACAGAGAGATGGCATAACGGAACTGTAGATACCTAAAAAACTGGGCACGGTGGAGTTGGTATTCAGATTGGAGTTCTGAGAATTATTATAAGACAGTGCCTCTCATAACATCGACCAACATCCTATATCGTCCCATCTTTGAAATCCCGGCAATAAGGTTACTTGTTGAAGGAAAATGCCCCACCATATAGAAGTCTTGCGTGTTAATCTTCTCCACCGTCCCTTCCACCAGAGGGTTTGCCTCCATACAGAAATTACTACCTGGGTCGCAGGGGGAAGGAAGCCTAGCCCTCTCCTACTATAAAGAAGGTCGGGTAGCTAGGTGTCGCCCATAACCCAGCTCTCCGTGGTGTAGGCTGGGTCGTCTTGGGCGCTATACCTCCAATCATTGGAGATCAACGAATGGGAAGCCTCATAGTAGGACTGTATGTCTTCTGCTGCGATGCCCCCGCACTATGTGGTTTGAAAAGCACGTCCGAAGAGCAACGCATGTCACCCCTCCACCTCATAAGAACTGATTTAAAGTTGTGTTAACCTGTGTAAACCACACATGAGGGATAATGTAGAGGTAATTCTGGAGCTGAAATAGCATATGGGGCAACAAAAACATTGTAAAGATTACCAAACGGCGTAATAGGGACAAGGGCAGCAGGAACCAGGCTTTGACATCATACTTAACTTGTGATAGCAACGGACCAATATTATGGGCCCATGATATTGTGGAATCAGGGAAAATACCCCCCCCCCCCCATTAGAAATGAGGGTCTCTAGTTGGTGGAGGTAGGTACCTTTTTCCAAATAGGGACCCTTGCTTCTAGTCAGCGTAAGGGGGATACACACTTTAGATAACCCCTGCTCACCCTCTGGGTAACTTAGCATGAGCAGGCAGACTTATCCCGAAGGCAATGTGTAAAGTATTTGTACTCAAAACACACAGTAATAGAGTGATAACACCACAAATGGATATCACGCCAGTCTAGAAAAATAAATTATCTTTATCTAAACTCAACAAGACCGAAACGACAAAAATCCTACATACATGTAATAAGAATAGGACTTAAAAAAAGGTTTCAAACTACTTGGCCCATAGAAAACTATGGATGCGTGATTTCTCTCAAAGTACCGGTAGTTGTGACAAAATCCACAAGGCCTAACAGCCGCAGAGATAGGTAGCGTCGGAAAACAAAGAGATGCGCCAGTTCCTGAGATCATGGGGACGCGATGCAACAGTTCTGCTGCACGCAGGAGAAGTGATACGTTGAATCCGGTCTGTAGGGCGAAGTAATGCGTTGATTCCGAGATGGTTCTGGTCCGCGGGTGATGCGTCGGGAAAACTTGCCGCACAGGTACGATGCGTGGAAATCAGGGATGCATCGCCAATTGATGCTGCGGCGTCGAGAGGCACTGCGTTGGTTTCTTCAGCCGCGAACCCTCTATGCATCGGTTCATGCAGCGGCAACTGGTGTTGCATCAGTTTCAGCAGTGGCGCGGCGATGTGTGAAGATTCTTCTCACACATCGGTACTTCGTCAGAAAAACAGCTGCAAGAAGAGCGATGCATCGATTTGGTTGTAGTTGCGTTGCTTTTCCAGCCCCTCCTGCAGGAACTACCTCCAGAGGCCCAACACAGTCACAGGCTCCCCCTGGCAGGTCAGAACTCCCAGCAAGGACTTTCAGGGGAGCTGGGGGGGGGGGGGTGTCTTTGTGTCCCTGAGACTTCAGAACAGGAGGCAAGCTCTACTAAAGCCCTAGGAGATCTTTCTCATGCAGGGGAACACAGCACACAGCAAAGTCTGTCTCCTTCCTTGGTAGAAACAGCTATTCCAGCCCAACCCCAGACAGCCTACAGCAAGGGGGCAGTACTTCCCCTCCAGTTTCTCTAGCTCTTCTCCTTGGCAACGGTTCCTCTTGATTACAGAAGTAGTCTAAAGTTCTGAGGTTTTAGGTCTAATACTTATACCTCAAAATGTCTTTGTTCTCTTTGTGCAAGGGTCTCTGAGCCCAGTCCAAACCAATTCTGTCCTCACCGGTGCAGTATGCCCACAGGGGGTGGAGACAGCATTGTGCAAGGGAGACAGGCCCAAATTCAGTTGCAAGGGAAATCTCCGCCCACCACTCTAAATGCAGACCAGGCCTATTCAGGTGGTAGTGAAAACTACTCCCACTACTCAGGATGCAGCCCAGGTCTATTCAGCCCAGCTCTGACTCATTCATGAAAGGCAGCACACACATCACCCCCCTACCCAGTGGCCATCTGAGAGAATGCACATCCCCAGCACTGTGACTCCAAAACCAGACAGTCAATACACAAACAGGCAGAGGCACACAGAATGGTTAAACAAGGAAATGTCCACTTTCTAAAAGTGGCATTTTCAAACACACAATTTAAAAAACAACTTTACTAAAAGATGTGTTATTACATTCTGAGTTCAGAGAGCCTAAACTTTATGTTCGAGGCATATGAGCTGCAGATTACACACTTGTGCATAGATGGCCATCTGGTGTTGGGCCCGGATGTTTACAGTTTGTTTTTCCTCTTGGAAAGTCTTTGGAAGTCACGAGTTCGGTGACTCCTCCCTTGGATCGTATTGCGCATGGGCTTCGGCTCCATTCTCAGATTGTTTTTTTCCGCCATCGGGCTCGGATGTAATCTTCGCGCTCCGGTTCGGAACAGCTTCCAGTTCGACGATCAACGCGCAATCCTCACCCCAATTCGCGGTATTGTGTTCGATCGCGATCTCCCCACTCGACGCGCCTCTCATCGGCAAGACCTTTGGTTCCTGTCGTCGACGGTGGCCTTCGGGCCTACCCAAGCTCCGGTCCTGGCTAATGGAAAGGACTCCATTTAAAAAGTGTCCTCGATGTGGGTCAAAATTCCCCCACACCAATCTCCACGAGGTGTGCAACCTCTGCCTCTCCCCTGAACACGAGGCTCGAGACTGTCTGGCGTGTGAATCCTTCTGGTCCAAGAAAACGATTCGGGACCGAAGAGCCAGAAGAACCATGGCACACCCTTCGACGGCGATCCCGGACGACATCTTCGGGGAAGGCATCGACGCTCCAGAAGAACACCACACCGACGAGGGACTCGTCAGCGCCTCCGAAGCAGATGATTCAGATGTGGAGGACATCACTCCGGCACAGAGGGTCATGAGTACTACTATTCTTCCCCCCCACACCCTCGCCGGCACCGAAAAAGGCTTCGGTCACGCCATCGCCTTCGGGCCTAAGCAAGACCAAAGACACTGCTTCCCACATCGCACCTTCGGGGCCGGTAAAGAAGCCAATTAAGCCTTCAGGCGGCTTGGGCTCGAGCCAGCCCACCGTCGGAGCCGATAAACACCCTTCGGCACCGAAAAAGAAACCGGCCTCCATCTCGACACCGAGCCCCACACCGAAACACTCGGGGTCGAGACCCAGCTTCTCGGCACCGACCCCATCCTCGGTACCGACAAAACCCCACAAGACCACCGACATTTCGAAGCCGAAATCCATCTCGGCGCCGACAAAACAACCGGAGCTTCCCAAGCATGGTTCCAAACAACGAACCAGCATCGACAAGCCTGAAAGATCAACGGCCCGACGCCTTCGGCTCCGACGGACCAACCAACCTCTCCAGAACTATTTACACCGGATCCCTTACAAAAAACATTAACTAAGGATCCCAAAACTGGACATTTAATGCTCTCTATCAAAAAGAGACAATTAGACAAACCTGCTCCGCCTCCACCTCCAAAAAGGAAGGGCTCTGCTAACTCCCCTTTCAGACTACCTTCCCCACCTCTACCACCTCCTCCACCTCCCCCTCCTCCACCTTCTCCACCCCCACCTCATCATTCCCCCACTCCATTCCCAGATGATGATGATCAAGGGGATCCATACGACGATATAGGGGATGTACCCCAAGATATACCTACAGGGGACACCACTCCCACAGGATCCCCAGACCCATGGGACGATTATAATATCCCTGATGTCCCTAACGTCCCACAAGACGATCTTTACCCTTCCAGACCTTCTCCACCAGAAGACTCCTTGGGGTTCAATCATTTATTGCAAAGGGCGGCACACTAACACGGGGTAGATTTACATACCGACCCAGTGGAGGAGGATTTCCTCCTAGACACATTTGACATCACACATAGGACCACCTCCATATTGCCTATGCTAAAAGGTGTTATAAAACATGTGCCGGAGGTCTTTAAGGACCCGGTCAGGGTCATTAACCCGCGCATTTAGAAAAAATATAAAGCCGCCCCAACAGACCCCTCTTACATCAGAGGGCCAGCTCCACTAGATTCTTTGGTGGTATCCACAGCACAGAAAAGGGCCAACTCTCAGGCGTCAGGTGATGCACCACCACCTGACAAAGAGTCTAAACTCCTGGACGCATCAGGCAAACGCCAATACACAAGCACTACTAGCGAGGTATGACAGGGCCCATTATGACGAGCTAGAAGCCATAATGCACCATCTCCCTGATAAATACAAAGCTAGGGCCAATGAGCTAATTCAGGAGGGCAAAACAATTACTAACACCTCCATACTTTGTGCCTTAGACGCAGCAGACACAGCCTCTACGGCTATCAATACTAGTGTCCTCCTCCGTCGCCATGCCTGGCTAAGGATATCAGGTTTTAAACCGGAGGTACAAGCCTCCATCCCAACCTTTGACCAGGAACATCTGTATGGCCCCAAAGTGGATGACGCCCTAGAGAAAATGAAAAAGGACACGGACACGGCAAAATCCATGGGAGCCTTACAATCTCACCCTCCCAGACGCTCCTTTCACCGCTCTTCCTTTCGAAGCACATCCAGAGGCTACTCCTCAGACTCCGCTTCCACTGCATACAAATCCCCTACTCAATCCACCTTTACAAGGGGTTACCAAAGAGGCGGCTACAGGGGCAACATAACAAAGGCAGAGGCAAAACAAATACCGCCCGCTCTGCCACCGCGCCTCCCCAATGACTTCCCTCCACTTCCCCCAGACCATCACACTCCGGTCGGGGGCAGACTCCAACATTTTCTTCCGGTCTGGACTACCATCACCTCAGACAAAGGGGTAACACAAATAATTCGGTCAGGCTACTGCCTAGAACTAACATCTACCCCCCCAAACATTCCACCCAGACAACGCCCGATGTCGCCAGAACATCTACGGCTACTCAAGCAGGAAGTAATCTCCCTCCTAGACAAGGAGGCAATAGAACACGTTCCAACCAACCAACAAAATATAGGGGTCTACTCCCTGTATTTTCTCATACCAAAAAGGGACGAGACTCTACGGCCCATCCTAGACCTTCGGCCCCTAAACACATACATACACTCAGACCACTTTCATATGGTGACGCTGCAGCAGGTACTTCCGCCACTTTCCCAAAATGACTTCCTCACCACTTTGGACCTAAAAGACGCTTACTTCCACATTCCAGTGCACAAGGCCCACAGGAAGTACCTCAGATTCGTAGTGGACGGCCAACACTACCAATTCAAAGTGCTCCCGTTCGGAGTCACGACCGCACCACGAGTATTCATCAAGTGCCTAGCAGTGGTGGCAGCACATCTGCGAAGACAACACATTCATGTCTTCCCTTACCTAGATGACTGGTTGATAAAAGCCAGTTCATACAATCAGTGTGTACAACACACACACACCACCATCCAGCTACTTCATCAGCTGGGCTTCACAGTAAACCACGAAAAGTCCCATCTCCACCCATCCCACATAAAACAATATCTAGGTGCCACTATAGATACCTCAAAAGCGCTCGCCTACCCTAATCCTACCAGGATTGCAAGCATCCAGGCTCTACGCGCAAAATTTATAGCACAACACGCCCTTCCAGCTCGGGTGTTTATGCAACTAATAGGGATGATGGCCTCTTGCATCTTCATAGTACCTCACGCAAGACTCCAGATGCGTCCTCTCCAAGAGTGCTTAGCGCACCAATGGAACCAGGCCCAGGGTCAATTAACAGATCTGGTGTTGGTAGACGGTCGTACCCATCGCTCTCTGCAGTGGTGGACTACCACAAACCTTTCCAAAGGTCGACCGTTCCTGGACCCGGTTCCACAGATAGTACTAACAACAGACGCATCGCTCTCCGGCTGGGGAGCTCATCTACTACATCTCACCATGCAAGGCAAATGGTCACCTCAACAGAAGCTACTCCATATCAACCATCTGGAGTTACTAGCGATCTTTCTAGCCCTACAATCCTTTCAGACACACATTTTGGGCAAAGCAGTCCTAATCCGCACAGACAACATGACAGCCATGTATTATATTAAAAAACAAGGCGGCACACACTCTCCTAAGCTCTCTCAATTAGCACAGAGCATATGGAGATGGGCCATACCCCGGAAAATCTTTCTCCTAGCCCAACATGTCCCAGGAGTACAAAACACTATGGCAGATCTACTCAGCAGACAAACACAACAACTCCACGAGTGCTAACTTCACCCGCAAGTTCTTCACCCGTACTTTCAAATGTGGGGGCATCCACAGATAGATCTCTTCGCCACCCACGAAAACAAAAAATGCCCAAGCTTCGCCGCCAGATACCCACACCCATTGTCCAAAGGCAATGCGATATGGATGAACTGGTCAGGCAAATTTGCGTACGCTTTTCCACCTCTCCCACTCATTCCATTAGTAGGGCGCAAACTACAACAGCACTCCCTCACACTAATATTAGTAGCGCCAACTTGGGCCAGACAACCGTGGTACACCACACTGTTGGAACTATCGGTAGTGCCGCATCAAAAATTACGCCTCTCCACACCTCTTAACCCAGAACCATGGAGAGATCAGACACCCAGACCCAGCTCAGCTCAACCTTGCGATCTGGCTCCTGAAATCCTAGAATTTGGGTACCTAAATCTTCCCCCTGACTGTATGAACGTCATCAAAGAAGCTAGGCGCCCTACCACTAGAGCGTGCTACGCCGCCAAGTGGAAACGTTTTGTTATCTATTGTCATAACAACACCATCAATCCACTAGATGTGTCCATTCAACACATCGTAGGCTACTTGCTCCACCTACAAAGGTGCAATCTAGCCTATACGTCCATTCGACTACACCTAGCAGCCATAGCAGCTTACCTACAAAATAGGCAACATCTTTCACTCTTTAGAGTACCTGCCATTAAAGCCTTCATGGAAGGCCTTAAAAGAATAATTCCCCCCAGAGTACCACCCTCACCTGTGTGGAACCTAAATATCGTTCTCACCAGACTAATGGGACCTCCTTTTGAACCCCTACACAAATGTGAACTTCAATTCTTAACATGGAAAACCGCTTTTCTTGTAGCAATCACTTCCCTCAGAAGGGTCAGTGGGATACAAGCATTTACTATTCAAGAACCTTTTCTGCAAATGCACCATAATAAGGTGGTTCTCCGTACCAACCCAAAATTCGTTCCCAAAGTCATTTCTCCTTTCCACCTAAACCAATCGGTAGAACTACCAGTATTCTTCTCGCAACCACAAACTGTTGCAGAAAGAGCTCTTCACACACTAGATGTCAAACGAGCCTTACTCTACTACATCGAGAGAACACAACCTTTCCGTAAGACCAAAAAATTGTTTGTCTCTTTCTCTCCACCACACAAGGGCAACCTCATCTCCAATTCGCGTATAGCTAGGTGGATTGTCAAGTGTATTCAAATTTGCTACAATAAAGCAAAACGAACGCTATCCGTTCCCCCTAAAGCCCATTCTACACGTAAAATAGGGGCTTCAATGGCTTTTCTAGGGAACATCCCATTAGATGATATCTGCAAAGCAGCTACATGGTCAACACCGCACACTTTCACCAAACACTATTGTGTAGATGTGCAAACTAAGCAACAAGCTAGTGTGGGCCAGGCTGTACTCAAAACATTATTTCAAACCACTGCAACAGATGCGGGTGGTCGCCGCTAACGGTGGGTACTGCTATATAATCTATGCACAAGTGTGTAATCTGCAGCTCATATGCCTCGAACGGAATATGCTACTTACCAGTATGCATCTGTTCTTGGCATGTAAAGCTGCAGATATACACACGGCCACCCGCCTCCCCGGCTACCTGTATCTGTTCCAGCTTATCTTATTTAGATAACACACACATGGGCATCTTCACTGTTATTACTACGCTCCATCTTTCCCTGCTGGCGAAAAACAATCTGAGGATGGAGCCGAAGCCCATGCGCAATACGATCCAAGGGAGGAGTCACCGAACTCTTGACCTCCAAAGACTTTCCAAGAGGAAAAACAAACTGCAAACATCCGGGCCCAACACCAGATGGCGATCTATGCACAAGTGTGAAGATCTGCAGCTCTACATGCCAAGAACAGATGCATACTGGTAAGTAGCATATTCCTTCTATATCTTGTCCCAATGGGAAGTTATACTTGTAAGATGTTAAAAAATATTTCCCATTCTATCCTATGGGGCAAGATAGCCTTTCAATAGTGAAAACAGAATTGGCAGTATTTTACTACCAGGACATGTCTCACACACACCAGTACATGTCCTATCTTTCACATACACTGCACCCTGCCCAGGGAGGTACCTTGGGCCTACCATAGGGGTGCCTTACATGTAAGAAAAGGGAAGGCTAGGGCTTGGCAAGAGGTTGCACTTGCCAGGTTGACATGGCAGTTTAAAACTGTGCGCAGACATTGCAGTGGCAGGTCTGAGATACCTTTTCAGGGCTACTCCTGTGGGTGGCACAATCAGTGCTGCAGGCCCACTAGTAGCATTTGATTTACATGCCCTGGCATACCCTGTGCACTTTACGTTAATTTCCCAATATTCATATACAATTCAGAAGTCTCACCAAAGACCTGCATTATTTGCAGAATTCAAGGGCCAGAGGTTTTGGGATCCGTGAAGAAAAACAGAACATCGTCTGCAAATATTGCTATCCTATGAGATAGGTCCATGGACCACTCAAATCCACGCACCTGGGCATCCACCATCACCCAGGCAGCTAATGGCTCCATAGCTAGGGCAAAAAGCAGAGAGGACAATGGGCATCCTGCCTAGTACCTCCATGTTCTAGAATAGAGTGGAAACCACCCTGTAACTCGGACTGAAGCGGTCAAATCAGTGTAGAGAAGGCAAATATAGGAGAGGAACTGTGGTCCCAGATTAATTGACCTGATCAGAGAAAATAGATATTCCCAGCTAATTGAATCGAATGCCTTGTCTATATCTGCTAATAATACTGCTACCTAATTGTTGGACGAAGGCCAGGACGTTATAAACTCGGCGAATGAAATGGTGGGTAACCCTGCGTGGCATGAAACCGGCCCGATCTTGGTGAACTAAGACTGACTTGTATTTTATCTGTCTGTTAGCCAGAGTGTTGGCGAGGAGTTTCACCTCCATATTCAGTAGTGATATAGGGTGGTATGAGGGGGGGGGTCCTCAGGCTGACAACCCGGTTTATGAAAGACTACTGTATCGACATGTGTCCAGTCAGGCAGAAGCACCAGTTCCTCAGATGCCGATTGTATTGGCCCTGAAGCATGTGTGCTTTAAGAAACTCACAAGAGAAAACCATTGGGTCCTAGGGCTTAACTGGTACACATCCCTACTTGGGCCTCGGATAGTTCTTCCTCTGTGATCAGTTTCTCCAACTGTGCACGAGTAGCATTGGACAGAGACCGGGGAGTATGGCTTTGAGGAAATCAGATATCTGATCTAAATCAACCACGTCCCAATAGGTTAGTGCTTAATTCTTAGCAAAAGTTTGGGACATCTCCCAGGGGCCTGATACTAGTTTCCCACTGGTATATCACACAGCTGGTACAGGTGTGACCGCGGGGCTGGCCTGACAGAGCCGATGCAGCATCCTGCTGGACTTGTGCCCCCCTGATAGATGCGACTCTGTGCGGCTTGCCACGCTTGTTTGGAATCATCCAGAAACAGTTGCTAGTACTGTTGCTGGGCCAGGAGCAGCTGGTGCTGTGCCAACATGCTGCCACACCGCCGATCCTCTCTTCTAGGGCAAGAGTCTCTAGCTCTACCAATGTTTGGGTTCTATGTTGACGCTCACCAGCACAAGAGTTGATATCTACACCCCCCCCCCCCCCCGTAATGCTAGTTTAAGGGTTTCCCACATCACCATCTTGAAGGAGGCTGTGTTTGTATTAAGGGAAAAATATTAATCTAGTGACCGACGGAGGAGTGCTCGATATGACAGGTTGCGTCAAATGCCAGAGCGACATGCGCCAATGGAATGGGGGATGCCCTGGCTTCTATGAAGCATAAGGGCCACTGGGAAATGATCGAACAATCCCCTCGGCAGGATCTCTGTATGCGATACCCTGTTTGTGTAACCGGCAGGGATCAGTAAATAGTCCTACCTAGAAAAGGAACCATGAGCCACCGAAAATTATGTGTAGCCAGCTTCAGCCGGATGATACGCTTTCCATATATCTGTCCAACCTAGTGCTGATCTCCTAGAACTCAACTTGGAGTCCTCCGTCCCCATTGTACCCCCTTCAGTGTGCCATCTGTCAATCCCTGGACAGAGTACATTATTCCAATTACCACCTATGACAGATGAACCTCTCAGTAGTTCTCCCCATATCCAATAAATCTGTCAGCAAAAGTCTGTCCCAGTGTGGGGAGGGGGAGGGGCGGGCAAAAATACTACCCAGCTTGAGTAGTTCCCCATAGAGTGTGATGGCCACTATGATGTACCTACTGTGGACATCTGACCATATTTTATTGGGCTTAAAGGGTAGCCCACTATGGATTAGAATACCAGTTCCTTGTGAAGCCCTCATGAACCCAGAGTGAAATGTCTGTACATTTCCAAAGCGAGTCATGCTTGGCACATTTGATCCTAAGAGATGCGTCTCCTGTAAAAGGAGAATTTCTTCCCCAAGTCTATTGCCATTCTTTAAAACGGCCCCACACTAAATTTAATACAGAACACCTCTTACAATCCATGTAAGGGCATGCACTTGGCCACTTGACTATCAACGCCTACATTTGACAGAATCTATGGTGGGTGTTTCTGAGGGCTCAAGTATATCGACCTCCAGGAGTATATGTGTACGGGCTGTGCCGTATCACAACAAGAACAACCTGTGAAAAATCAACTACCCTCCACTACCATCCCCAATCCCTCAGAGACCTTGAAGTATCTGTCGTGGATGAGAACCTCCCTGAGCAGCAATGGGGGCCCCGGAGGGGGCCTTGCCAATGGATCCACTCACCCCACACCCTTATTGGGACACCTGGATTAGAGAACCTTAACACTTGGTACTCCAGGAATGCAGCTCAGCATATAGTGCCCATAGGAGAAAGATATGCACAGTTTTCACCACACAGGCTAGTCAAAGATGCCGTAGCCAGTAAGGCCTAGGCATGGCAGTCATTTGGACCCACATTATCTGGAAGCCATTAATGTTCTTCATTTAGGCTCGTATTCCTCCGTGTTGAACGAAATCTGTTGCGACGCTTCGCTGTGGAGTTCCGGGAGCTGTTACCTCAATCACTCAGAGAGGAATCCGAGTTATTACACGGTGGAGTGTGGGGCCTCAGCGATACAGTCTCATTTGGCCAGGCAAAGACCGCCTCTGGGGTATAGGAAAATAATGTTTGTGTATTAAAGACTACCCTCAAACGAGCTGGATAGAACGCCACATATTGGATTTTCAATTTGCGTAATCTCGGTTTCGCTGATATAAAAGACTGACATTGCTGTTGGACAATCTTCGTATAGTCAGGAACATCCTTATGGGGTGTGATTCAAACAGGGTTTTGTCTTGACTCTGGGCATGTTTAAGGATTGCATCTCTATCAAGGTAGTTTAGGAGTTTAGCGATCACCGGTCGGGGTCTCGCACCTGTGGTTTTTTTTCTAACCAAGGCCCTGTGGGCTCTCTCAATCACAAAACAAGCCAAGAGGGACTCGCATGGCATGATAGACCGTAGCCACTGTGCCAAGAACTTCTTGTAGGAAGCTGGCTCTGTAGATACTATACCAAAATGAGGTATAGTGTGCACAGAGTCCAGGGTATCCCCAAAGGTAGGCAGAGGTAAAGTTAGATAGCACCTCACTCTCTATTTGTGGTAGTGTGGTAGAGCAGTAAGGCAGTATTAGAGGACAGTGTTAGGCATTTGTTGTACACACTCAGTCAACAAATAAATACACACACTTAAATCTGAACTTCAGACCAATTGTTTTTGTATGAAAATATTCTTTTAGATATTTTATTTTCTAGAGCCAAGCAAGCCTGGCACAGGTAAGCAATAAATACTTGACAGTAATAGTTTTTGTTAGTTAGTGCAATTTTAAAGAATTTCTTAAGGTTTTCAAACTCCACACTAAGAAACTTTTCCAAGAAAAACAGTCAATGTTATCCTATGGAGGAAAATAGTGTTATCGGTTTTGAGGTAAGTATTTGGTAGTGGGAGTTGAGGTTCTGGGGGTAGACTCAGTGGTCCCCCAGGGACAAGGATGCACTCTAGTTACACCCTCAGCGGCACTAGGGTGGCCGGGTGCAAGGTGCTGAGGCCCAATGTTATCCAATAGGGGATAGGGGGCCTCCGGTTGGTGGCTGCTGGCAAGCAGGCCACTTGGTTGTGGGAGCAAAGCTCCTGGACTTTAGCTCAGGGCAAAGGGGGAAACAAAGTAGCACCAAAGGTGCACCCTCAGCGGCACTAGGGCGGCCGGGTGCAGGGTGCTGTTTTGACGTCGGGCTCCTGGTTGTTTTCAATGGGGAACCTCCTGTTTGCAAAGGCACTGCAGGCTGGGGACGAAGGTATTCTGGGTGCGACCACCACTTCGAGAGGTAAGTTGGGAAGTTAGGGGTTGGTTAGGTACCGTCCGTTTGGGCACCCACGGCTGTGGGGCGTCTGGTGCAGAGGTGCCTTTTGGGGTCGGATCTTCTTACCAGCTCCTGGTCGCGGTTTGGGCTGCAGGTGTCGGCTGGAGGCTCAAGGCAGGTCGCCGGATCTCGGTTCAGGATTGCCAGGGAGACCTCCTTGTAGTGTTTGCCCACTCAAGCTCAGGCCTTGGACGGCGGGTGCAGAGTGGGGCGGATTCGCAGTGTCCGGCCGGAGCCAGAGGTTGCAGATGAACAAATCTGGTGTTCACGGGAGACAAAGGCTTTGTGGTTGAAGGCAGGCAGTTCCTCCGGGGTTTTCGAGGTTGTTGGCTGCAGGACACACCGGGATTTCGCAGGAGCAGGTTTGAGGTGGAGACAGGCCAGGCCGGTAGGGCTGGGGCCAAGTCAGTGGGCGTCTTCCTCTTCTTAGCTGCTGCACGGCTGTTCGGTCCTTCTTCTTCTCCTCCTTGTAGTTTCTTCTTGTCTGCTTTCTTGGTTCAGGGCTGCCCCCTAAATACTGTATTTAGGGGGCATTTTTAGGGGTCTTGAGGTCAGTAGCCAATAGGTTACTGACCTTAGGGTGACTACACCCTTGGTCTGCTCACCCCACGTGGGGGAGTGAGCACAATCCCTAATCATGATTGGGGAGTGCCTGCCATCTGCGAGATGACGGGAACTGATGAGTGGGCTTCACCTCGCCTCCCCCACCTGAGGGGTGGAGTTGGCAGAGATGGGCACAACTTCTGGGCTGGCTAGTTTTTCCAGCCTGTCTTCCCACCAAAAAGGAGGGTAGTCAGCAAGGGGGCCTGCTCCTGATAGCAGGAGAGGCTGCGGGTCGCATTACAAAGGCTACCAGGCCTTTGAAGCTCCCCTGCCACAGATGGCTCTTCCTGCCCTGGGGGAGGTGTGAATACCTCCGCCCAGGAAAGGCATTGTTTCTGGGCTCAGGGAGCAAAGGCTCCCACCCTAGGGGTCCAGAAACATGTCTCGTGGTGGCAGGCTGGTGTGTACCAGTCAGGGAACCCACAAGAGGCTGGTCGTTTTTCCAGGGGGCATCTCAAAGATGCCCTCTGTGTGCATTTGTAATTAAATCCCACACTGGCATGAGTGTGGGTTTAATGTGCTGAGAATTTTGATACCAAACTTCTCAGTTCCCAGGGTAGCCATTATGGTGCTGTGGAGTTCGTAATGACAAGCTCCTAGCACCATATACTGTTAAAGGCAGCACTGCACTTACAATGTCTAAGAATGGGCTTAGACACTGTAGGGGTACAGGGCTCATGCACCTATACCCTCACCACTGGCATAGGGCACCCACCTAGAGGGGTGACTCACCTATGACAGGGCAGTGGGTTGTAGGCATGGCACACAGGGATGTGTGCCATGTTGACTTTTCACTTTGTTCTGCACCAAAACACGCAGCATGCAAAGGCAGTATGTGTGTCTAAAGGTATAGGGCCTCTAAGGGTGGCAGAATAAGTGCTGCAGCCCTTAGAGGTCTTCCCTGGTCACTGTGCCCTGGGTACCTGTGCATCAGTCTGGCAAAAAGTGGGGGGGGGGGTTACTGCAACAGAAACTGACTTCCCTACACTTGTCCATAGAGGAACCTTCACACCCTTTGGGGAACTCACCGAACCGCAAATTATTACGGCGGGCGTGGCCCTCCGCATCTTCCACGCGTGCCACCAACTCCTTTGTCACTACTGTTAACTTATTAACTTTCTGTTGGAGGGTTGTCACTGAGTCCTCTACATTTGATACGCTGGTCTCTGCTTCCGCATTCCGATAAACTGCATTATTGAGATCCTGGCACAGCAGGGTCACCGCTGACCCAACTGCCCCAATCGGATAGCCAACCTAGTTAAGCGCAAAAGATGGACTCCATGATAAGCTCCGAACTATGACAGGTATTCCAGGATGATGAATGCATTGATTCACTTCAGACACCAGGACTTAAACATAAGCTTGCACGGAATCTTCAGCACTTCTCCCGTACAATTACCCCAGAAGTGGCAGGTGCAGCTAGGATAATATCCTAAAAAGTGCGATCTGAAGTAGTGTAGCGGTTATTAGCATTAGCGAGTAGGCCTCCAATAGTGGTGCATTCCTTAAAGTGTCATACAGCAGCGTCCAGCAACGGAAGGTACACCTGAAGGGCCTTCTGTCTCCGGTCCCAGAGGGCGGGGGCGTCGCGGGTCTGCTACCGCTCTATATAGGCTCTGCACCCCCTTAAATAGGCTGTCTATCTGGTCCATTACAAGGCTGCTAAACATTTTGTTGATACCACTGACTTTTGACTGGTTTACTGCTGGAGGAACTTCAATTGTATTCTTTCTTCAGTGATCAGGGGATGCTGCTCTTGTGTTACTGATATTTATTGTAGTACTCTTGACATTTGAGGTTCCTCGGTTTCTCATGATGAAGGATTTCTTTGGAACTTTGGATTTCTCTAACATTATTATTACGACGGACTGTTAAAAGAAACAGGACTAAACCGACCACGTTACCACATATTTAGCCTTGAAAAAGTCAAAAGTTGATGAAACATGTTGGCTGTGTTCCTTCTGGACTAATCATCGTGAACAAAGATTGTAAACTAAATCATCTTTTGGGGACTACAACCCCTGTGTTTTTTTATCTGCACTGACATATTGTGATTATGTTGAATATTAAACAGAACCATATCTAATGAATAAGAGTGCATACTGTCTGGACATTGCAATTATTGGAGAGTACTTTGGTTTCCTATAGTGAATGCCTTATAAAATGGTATCCTTGCTTTTAGTGTACATAGGTTCTAGAGACATGAACACAGTGACCGTGATACTAGTAAGTTATGACATATGACTTCCTAAAATTACTGAGCAGGTTTCTGAACAGTAAATACAGTCTTATTTAATTTGATTAAAGAATAACACTGCTTGGGTACTATGTCTGTTGTGACCTATACACATGGTAGCTAGCATAGTCATTTTACCCCACAACCACTCTTGAAAAGGGGACCCCTGAAATTGAATGTACGTAGAGAGGCAGGGGAAAGACAGCCAATAAAGCACAAAATGAATACTCTACCTATACCGTTTGGAATATTATATATCGTTGTTATACATATTAAGGGGGCTTGACGCATATTGTGCGTTTTGTCATAAATGTTATGTAGGTATTTATGGTCTGCGTGAGGATGTGTGAGTATGAAATTGTATGTATGTTGTGAATGGAAGGTTTGCAATGGGATCTGGTGCTTCTACAATTTTGTAGATAGGATATTTATTTGTGAATAGATTGATATACCTGTGCTGAAAAGATAAAAAACAAAAAATAAAGCAATGTTTAGAATCAATCATTTTTATTAGGTGATACGCTTCCAAAGTACACAGCTCAACTGCCTACAACCATGGCCGGCAGAGCGAAACGACCCCGCAAGAAAATGATTTAGTGTAGGCCAGGCCTGCCAGGCAATTGCTCATGTATCACTTTTATAAAGAAGATTCGAAAACAAAACAAATAAACACCCCCCCAACCCACCACTCCCCCCCCCCCCCCCCAAAACAAAACCCACCCTCTCCGCATCAGTCTCTATCCTCCACTCCGAAGTCCCCGGGGGCCAATACCCCTAATCAAACATACGTCAAACTGCCCCAGTGGCCCCTGCCGGTTCCAAAATTGATAAGTTGAAGGATTTTCAAATATTTGGGGCACATGACTTCCCTCAACTCCTTTGACAGAAGTTGCAAGAAAGGACCCCAAAGCTTAACGTATTCCGAACCCTTCCCATCAATTCCAAGCGATAGGCGCTCGATCGCAAGAAGGTGCCAGAGCCTCCGGAGCCAATCCCTCGGGTCTGGCGCAGCCGGAGAGCCCCACTGCGCCAACAAAACCTGTCGCGCCGCAAGCAGCGCCAACGCAAGTTGTCTGCCTCGCAGTGTGCGCAAGGGAAAGGACTTGGGGTGAGGGAGACCCAACAGGGTGTGCACGGGCTCCCGCGGCAACTTGATCTGAAACGCCTCACCAAGATCGTCCTAGATCGCCGCCCAATACCGCACCAGTTTCGGGCAGCGCCACAGCAAATGAATGAGGGTGCCAGGGTGACCACACCCCCGCCAGCAAAGGCCAGATTTAGTAGGATCCCAAGACTGAATGCGCGCTGGAGTATAGTACCAATATGCCGCCACCTTATAGGTAGATTCTGCTCCCGCCGTGTCAGACGCTGTGTGATGGGCGCGATAGAAAACATACTCCCATTCCTTACGCGTTAGCGGGCGTCCCAACTCAGTCTCCCACCGAACCTGCGCCTTCGACCGCTGCTGCTTAGGGCGCGCCATTATCATTGCATACAGTTCCGATATGAGTTTCCGGTCATCCTTCTTACAAACCAACCTGCGCTCAAAAGCGGTCAAGGGACGGGACATCAAGGCGAAGTTGGAGGGTAGGGTCAACCCACCCAATGTGCTAGCTGCGAGTAATGGAAGGCGTCAGCTTTCGGCAGGTCAAAGTAGTCCTAGCTCAGATGGGCGAAGGGGATCACACCATCCGGATCAAAGAGGGATCCCACTCTCTTTCATCCCTCCTCATGCCAGCGCTGAAAAACAGGGGACGCACACCCCAGTGGAAAGTCAGGGTTGTCCATGATAGGGGTCATAGGGGAGGGGAACGTGGTCCAACCCCTTGAGCCCACCAACTGATCCCACACTTTGAGAGTCGGGAAGTCACCGAAGACGAGTAGAGGCCCCATGCCCTATGCTTCCGCAGAAGTCAGAGCTCATGCCAGATATTACAACCGGCGACCGTCTGGTCCATAAAAAGCCAGTGCTTGCTGGACAAAGGTCGGTTCCACTCCGTGATGTATCGGAGGCCAGAGGCCTGGTAATACGCACTCAGAAGCGGAAAGCCCAGCCGCCCAGCAGTCTTCGGCGAGGTAACAAGAGATAAAGCGAGTCTCTGTCTCCTATTCTGCCATAAAAACTTTTTAAGCAGGTCCTGCAACCTCCGGAGGGTACCCGGTGGCGGCTGCGTCGGGAGCATCTGAAACAAATAAAGGACACGCGGCAACACAGTCATCTTTATCGCCGCGAGCCGCCGATATCAGGCCAGACAAAGGCAGGACCAATCGGATAACGACTTTGCAGTTTGCTCCACCAATAGCTTGTAATTAAGGTGGGCAGTTTTAGCAATGGAAGGGGTCAACCGGATACCCAGGTAGGATATGTCAGAGTGCACCCATTGAAAGGCAAAGTCCCGCTGCAAGTCACTAACCTCATCCTTAGGGATAGAAAAATTTACTTTAAAGCCTGCTACCAATCCAAAGTCATGAAGCTTGCGCGGCAGATACCGCAGGGTGGTACACGGGAAAGAATAACATCGTCCGCATAGAGACTAATTTTATGTCAGCGCCAAACTTAATACCCTCAACATCCGGATTCGAGCATATTCGCTGGCCAAAGGACTCCATATAGAGTGCGAATAATAGAGGAGACAGAGGGCAGCCCTGCCTCGTCCCCCTGGAGATGGGGAAGAGGGAAGACCGACACCCATTCACCCTCACCGACGCCTTAGGGGCTACGTAGAGACAGTGCACCCAGCGAAAAAAGTGCTCACCGAAACCAAAAGCGCGCAGAACAGCAAACATATAGTCACAACCTACCCGATCAAAGGCCTTCTCGGCGCCGATGGAAAGGAGACAAGCCTGAGTCCGAGAGCGGTGAACCAGGTCAATAAGATGGAGAATACGTTTGGTGTTGTCCCCGCTCTGGCGCGTAGGAATAAAACCCGATTGATCTGGGTCTATGATTCCATCCATCAGAGGGCTGAGACGTGCCACCAGAATACTCGCGAATAACTTGGCGTCGATATTTAAGAGGGAGATTGGCCTATACGAGCCACAGTACCTCGGATCCTTCCCAGGCTTAAGTATGACCGTGATCGCGGCTTCCGACATAGAGGGAGTTACCTCCCCAGTATCCAGAAAAGAGTTAAAAAGACGCGTTAAAAGTGGAGCCAGCTCAGCGCAAAAGGTCTTATAAAACAAAGTGGAAAAACCATCCGGGCCAGGTGATTTGGCGATCTTAAGACGGGCTATCGCCGATATGACTTCCTCAATGCGGATGGACGACTCCAACGCGTCAGCCGAGGATGCAAACAACGGTGTAATGCGGCAGGATGCAAGGTAAGCCTTCCTTTCCTCTGACTTGGTCTCCTCCCTAGAATACAAGCGCTGATAAAAATGACGGAAAGAATCCACAATAAGGGCGTCGGTAGTATGCTCCACCGCATGGGAGTCCCTAATGGATTGGATCGCTGCGCACTCGCACGTAGCCTATGGGTCAACAGACGCCCCCCTTTATCCCCGCTGAGGTTAAATTTATGGCGCAAGCGCAAAGCGCATGCCCGGCTCTATCGAGTTCTAGGTGTTTCAGCATGCCCCGTTTCGTTTCAAGCTCCCTCCACACCCTAGGCGCACCGGTTCGTTTATGGATGGACTCCAAGGCTCCCACCTCCCGCTCCAGCTCCGCACGCTTAGCTTTACGCAGGCTCGTAAACGCAGCCGACAGCGCTATGAACTCACCCCGGACTACCAGCTTGAGGGCCTCCCAAACCGCCGCTAAAGACGTACCCTCTTGGTCATTAACTGCCAGGTAAGCGATGATCGTGTCCTGTGTACGAGTAATCACTGATTCCGAGTGTAGCAAAGAATCGCGCAGGCGCCATCCGGGAGATGGGGGTCGCGCAGCAGGAGAGCTGAGTTGTACCGATATGAGGGCATGGTCGGAGAGTGAGCTGGGAGTGATAACTGCATCCGTTAAGCAGGGCATAAGGGAGGTTGAGGCAAAGAAGTGGTCAAGGCGGGCGTAAGTTTTATGCGCTGCAGAGTAGAACGTATAATCACGCTCAGAAGGATGCTGTGCACGCCAGACATCATGCAGACCGCCATCACTCATCCACTGCCTCCCCCCGTGCGACAGGGCACCTGCACGATGGGACCGCTGCTCCGACCTATCCATGCACGTATCCATCACCATATTCAGGTCCCCACCCACTAAGATCAGGGTGTCTGGCGAAGCCAGAACCTCAGAAAAGGCCGCCTTCAGGAAGGGTTCCTAATGCTCATTCGGGGCGTACATCGATCCTATGGTGAAGCACGTGTCCCCCCACTGCACCCGAAGCACAAGGAGCCTCCCTTTAATCTCAGCAACCTGGGAGAGAACCTTACACTGAGCGCGCGCGCTAAAAAGAACTGCGACCCCATGCTTTTTAGCCGTGCCGGAAGACCACACCTTTAGAGGGTAGCGCCAATCTCTCATCCGCTTAGTGTCTTTAGAGAGGAGATGAGTGTCCTGCAGTAAACTCACGTTGCCCCCCACTCCCTCCAGGAAGGACAGGTTAGCGGAGCGCTTAACTGAATTATTTAAACCCCTTACATTCAGACTTACTACCTTGAGACTCCTACCCATGGAGGTCAGGGGGGAAAAGCCAGGGCCTAAGCGCAGGACCCCAGAGCGATGAGGCGGGCCAAAGGGCAGCAACTCTAGGACATCCCCCGAACCCATAAAAGGACTGATGCGGAGCCCCAACACATTCCCAAAAACAACCCTTTCCCCCCCATCCCCACCCCGCTCCCCCAGACCCAGAAAAAAACACCACTAACACAAAAAAGACAATGCAAAACACAGGGCACCAGGGCCCCAAGGAAGGACAACAGTCTGTCAAGTGAAACAAACGATGTGGGGAACATGGCACCATGAGAAATGACACCTCGGCACTGAGGGCAATAGCCATCCAACCCCCAATGGGTAGTTGATGATAAGAACTCTCAACCAAGGACCTCTCCCCTTACGGCGCCGTTAGAAAAAGTCCACCTGATGCCTGCTATATGAGGTTCATGGAGCGCCGTTGTTGTCCGTCACCTGTGCCACTGATGTAACCGCAGCCTCCCTCTCCATAAGGCTAGTGGACACGTCTGGCCCCGAGGACCGAGGGGAGCGCCCAACTCGCTGCCAGCCATCCGAGCGTCTGCGCCGCCGTGCGGGAATGCCAGCGACCCCATCCGGGGAGGAGGGCCGATCTAACCCCAGTACTTCATAAGCAGTAGCCAAAGAACGGAGCTGGAGGAGTTTACCCTGATATTTAAAGATAAGTCGGAATGGGTGACCCCACGAATATGGGATGTTATTCTCGCAAAGGTGAGTAGTGATGGGCTTAAACTCCCTACATTTCATTAGGGTGGAAGCAGCTAAATCCTGAAAGAGGGTCGGCTGGTGGCCCCGGAACTGCACCGGGTTAAGATCACGGGCCTTCCGCAGAATTTGCTCTTTGAGTTGGAAATCATGCACGCACACCAGTATGTCCGGTGGGGGAGCCTTCGCACCCCTCGGCAAGCCAACACGGTGCACACGGTCCATCAGAATTTCCCGCTCTGTCCCCTCCCCTAGAATCTGCCGAAAGAGTTAAAGAACATAGTCACGGAGATCGTCCCCCTCTCCTTTCCATGGCACCGCCCGGATTCTAATGTTATTCCGTCGAGACCGGTTTTGGAGGTCCCAAATCATGCTCTTCCACAGTGGCGACGCGATCCCCAAGGGCGTCCACGTTGCGCCGTACTTCACAAAGGTCAGAGGAAAGTTGGGAGCGGAGTACCAGAATATCCTCCTTGATGGCGGAGAAAAAGTCAAGCATAAACGCCTTAGTGGCCGGCTGGTCACTATCCTCAGGCGATTGCGAGTGTGGAGCCGATTGAGAAGAGGACGGGCCCATGGGCCTCTGCATAGCGTCTTTCAGGGTCTTGTCCCGTCTATTTTTGGTGGATGACATGGCAGCAAAACGGGCCCTCTGCAAAGCGACCAGATCAGTAGGGCTCATGAGGCTGAAGAGACGGGGGCAGCGTTATGACATCACCGAAGCCCGTCCCTAGAACACCGTAGGGCCACCAGCCTCTCGCCGACCGTCGACGCATGACCCGAGTGCCTCCTCCACAAAGACAGCCAGCACCCACCAACCGCAAGGCGCAGCGCAGCGCCCCAGCAGCAGCAGCGGAAGGCCCCCGCTCCGCAGACCCCAAAAGGCCTCACCACCGGTCCTCCACAACACCGTACAGGTAAGGAGGCGCCGCGGTCCCCGGAGCCAAAGTCACAAACCTCCCGGGCCCTCAGCCAGCAATCAGGCCTGCCAATGTCCAGGCAGAGGCAAGGGGAGATCACCCAGTCACAGCACGCATCCCCGCAGCTTCACACAAAGTTCATGGGGAGCACAGAGTTCTCAACACAGTGGTAGGCCACAAGGCCCTTCAGCAAGGCCGCACACGCGCCCCACCAGCGCAAATCTCACCGTCCGCCGAGGTGCGGACCGAGCGGCACCCCACAGCGGCAAGTACTTCCCCCAGTAACAGCACTCACCGCTAGCTCGCCAGGTGTTGAGGCCAGAAAGGGTGCGAGTCCCCGCCGCGAAGTCTCAGGGCCGAGAGCAGCGGGGCCAGGTCCTCCAATAAGTCAATTAGCGGCCCAAGAACAGGCCGCAGCGCTCGCTCAGCACTGCCCCCAAGGAATCCAAGGGGCGCGCCCCAGGCAGCGCCTCTGCCACCTCCAGGCCGCCTCAGGGTACTCTCTCCGCCTCTGTCGTCTCTCTATGCCGCCCAGTGTAGGCACCAGCACAGATCAGTGGGGCCGCCGGGTCGCAGCAAGGCCGGGACCCATGGATCACCGCTGCACCTCAGGAAAGCCGACCGTGGAAGGCACCAGGCTCCGCAAATGTCACAGTTTCCGGCCGAGGGACCACCATGCCGGAAGATGCCGAGCTGGGCCCGCTGGGCTGCAAATGGCGGCTCGAGAGCAGGCTGTTCCGACTTCCCCGCAGTCACTCCAGCCCCCACAAGGGGTGAGCTCCAGGCAGCGCCGCTTCTGTCGGCTGACCGCCACCGGTCACCTCCGATGCACCCGCCTCCACTCCACGCCGCCGATCGCGGCCGTCAATCCCAGGCAGGAGGGCCGCCGGCCCACAAAGCACACAGATCGTCGTCGCTCCACAAAAGGAGGACCGCCGGAGGCATCAGGTAAGTGGAACACACAGGAGGGTATCACAGCAGGCTCGGATGGGCATCAGGGGGCCAGATAATGAAAGCGATGATCGGGCGGCGCCGGAGAGACAGAGAAACACGTCTCACTCCGCCGCCATCTTACCCATGCCCTCTCAATGTTTAAAATATCTTTGATGATGTGAATATTTTAGCTTGTGGTCCAGCCAGAGTGGTTAATAAAATAGATGACGTATAGCATATTCCAAACGGTATAGGTAGAGTATTCATTTTCTGCTTTATTGGTCATTTTACCTCACAGCGCCTTGCTCCAGTGACCTTACTCTTTTTGATCCTGCTAATTCTTGAAAGTCAGAGGATGTGCTTGGAAATTCAAAGGACAATGGCAATACTTGTTACAAGGATTGCCGAAATGCTCCTGAACAGTGGGACACTGGTTTCAAGCGGTGACCGGTTAAGACCCTAAGTTTCCAAATACACACTACCAAATTAATTCCAAGTCATTTATTAAAAAGCACTTTGTGGAGTAGTAGCAGAGAATGCTGGCTCTTGACTTTGAGGAAGCTCGTGAGATGCTATGTCCACAGAGAAGCTGAGAGCAGCCTGCACTGTCAGGCATATAAAATATTCAGAACTGCACAAGGCTGACTAATCTTATAAGAAGAGGCCCACTCCTGAATATTCTCTGCCAGTGTTGTGAGTGTAAGTCTTTTAGAGATGGACCCCGTGAGTGCATAACCTACTGGTGGCTTTCCTTCATCCTTTATTTTACTCACTAGTTACATCCTGAATCAGCTGTTGAAAATGGGAGCTCAGATAGTGTGGCTAGAGAATGCAGAAGTCCTGAAGGAGCAGGGTAATCACACAGACAAAAGGACATGTTGACAAGTTTGCCTTGTAGCAGGCGCACACCTTTAAGAACAACCACATTGGTTGCCAGTTGGCTTTGCAAAAGAAAAGCCGAGGGTGATGGATTCTATCAGAAAGGCCACATGGCTGGGAATGTCGGAGGTTAGTCAGAGGCAGCTCAGACTAAACCTAGGAATGAGTGTTAACAGTTCCTGGGCAGGAGGCCACATTTAGGCTTAATGCCCAAGCATAATTTCAACACTGCAGGTTCTAACCTCCTGTATAGTTTGAATGAAGCTTGCTTGAGTGGCCCCTTGGAGGTAGTTTTGGCCTCTGTGGCATGTTCTGGAGAGCAAGAAAGGCTTCAATTCTGATATCCAGGATAACCAGGACTGCCTCAAATCTGTCTGGATGCATGACACCAAATTGACTTACATGTGGGACACTCCTTCCAGTCAAACTGTGGTTGGTGCAGGAGCAGAAGACTAGTTAAAGGTGATACATGAAGTGTGTTGTTGCAACCTCAGTACTTTGGAGAAGTTCTTTTAAGTAACTGGTCAATGATCTAGAACAAAACCTAGAGGACAAGATCTGAGCGGTCCTACTGATGGTCAGGGAAAGCCTCAGTATGTATTACTTGTTGGGGGAAAGGGCCTAAGAGACTGGAGTCTGGTGGAGGCTGTGATCGCAAGAGCACAGGCCACCACGAGAGCAAGCTTGAGGGAGCAGCAGATCTCTTCGAAGAGTCTTTCATGCAGATCAGCAAGTTATCTAGGGCAGGTCTAGGTATGGCCGCCATGCCTCCGTTATGGTATGAGCTGCCTGTCTCTCCAGAGAAGGAGTCAGAGCACTGCGCCACAGGCAATTTAATAGACATGAGGAGTCTACCTGAATTTCATGACTTGAAGCTCACGGTTATAGCAAAACTGAGCCTGCTAAAGTTTCTGCAGCTTGCCCTACTCTAGAACGGTTGCCTCAGATTGGTCTGATCATTATTTGACATTTTTTTCCTGGGAGGTGGTCTCAGCTAGTCTGTCTGGCCCTGCTTCCCGCAAATCAGCATTTAAAAGAATTGAGCCTTCTAATTTTGCATCAGCTTTGACTGTTTGTAGGCCGGTACTTCCACAGGATTTGGAAGGGAGTCTCCTGGCGTTTACCAATTGGGTTCAGTCTACTATGTCGTCCATTGCTATTCCTACTTCAGCGAGGCGCACCAGGGAAACTCCTTCTAAACCGTGGTACACAGCTGAGTTGACCCTATTGAAACAAGATTGTAAAAAATTGCAACGCTCATGGCGTCTCAGCGAGTATTGCCCGGTGGCAAAGGGTTTGCTTAGACAGAGACAGAAAATGTATTATGCTGCCATCTCTCAAGCTAAAAAGGGCTATTATGCTGTTCGCATTGATCAAGCTCAAAACAATTCAAAGGAAATCTTTGCAATTGTTAAGTGCTTTATGTCTCCTATAGCACAATCATGCCCTCTGCCAGCCACAGATGCTTGGTGTGATACGCTGGCCAATTTTTTTATGGACAAAATCCGAGGGATTCAAGCAAGCTTTATATCATGTCCATCTAATTCTTTGTCATCCTCCTCTGCTTCCATCTCCCCTAGGCACTCTCTGGGTAATTTTTCCCCGGTTGATCTGCCTAGTACATTGAACATCTTGGAGGGACTAAAATCTGGCTCACCGGCAGACCCCTGTCCCACCAGATTGATGGCAGCTGTAGTGGAGGTTGTTAATCCTGAGGTTAACATCATTATAAACTACTCTCTGCAAGAACCTGAGTCCCGGATGATTGGAAGAAGGCTAAAATTCTTCCCTTATTAAAAAAGCCGGCCCTCAATCCTTTGATTCCTGGAAATTATAGGCCCATTTCTCTTCTTCCCAGTCTCGCCAAAGTCTGTGCGAAGGTAGTGGATAGACAGTTGACTGAGTTTGTGGAGAGAGCGGATATCCTGCATCCTGCTCAGTCAGGCTTTCGGTCGTCTCACAGTACTGAATTGGTGTTGGTGGAAGTGTCTGAGGCCATTCGAGAGTGCCTTGATGCCGGCGGGAGAGCAGCCTTAGTGCATTTGGCTGCTTTTGATACGGTTCCTTATTCTTTGCTGCTTGACCGACTCGCAGAGATTGGTGTTTCAGGGTCGGTTTGGGGCTGGATTAGGTCCTTTTTGGAGGGCCGGGTACAACAAGTCTAGCTGCCACCGGCCGAGTCTGCCTCTCTGCCAGTTACTACTGGGGTCCCACAGGGGTCGTCCCTTAGTCCCCTCTTGTTTAACATCTATGTTACTCCTCTATTCATATTGGCTGAGGATCTGGGGGCTAAGGTGATTGCCTATGCCGACGATACCCAGTTACTTTTCAACTGGAAAAAGGATGAGGATTCCGTGGCTCCTGTTCAATTCTGCCTGTCCTCGGTTTTTAAGTGGCTTGCAGGCGCCCAATTAAAATGCAATCATCAATCAATCAATCAATCATTGTACTTGTAGAGCACACTACCTACCCGTGAGGGTCTCAAGGTGCTGAGGGAGGGAGTCCTGCTACTGCTCGAAGAGCCAGGTCTTGAGGAGTCTTCTGAAGGTGAGCAGGTCTTGGGTCTGTCGAAGGTGGGTAGGGAGGGTGTTCCAGGTTTTGGCGGCGAGGAAGAAGAATCTGCCGCCGGAGGTCGTTCGTTGGATGCGGGGGACAGCGGCGAGGGCGAGGCTGGCGGAGCGGAGCTGGCAGGTGGGGGTGTAGAATGAGGACAAGTCGGAGATACTCTTGTACGGCAACTTTCCCTCTGGCTTTAGATATCTGATCTGGCCATCTGAGTATCTGCCACCATCTTCCAGCAGTAGTATTGCTAAGAACTTGGGAGTATGGTTTGAGGATAACTTATCTTTTGCCACCCAGGTAAAGACACTCTCTGGGTGCTGCTTTGGCCTTCTCAAAATCTTGAGAATATTTCTTCCACTTCTCCCACAGGCGGCAAAAGAGACAGTAGTCGGCGCGCTCATTCTCTCCCGCCTTGATTATGCCAACACACTTTATGTGGGGATTCCAGCATACTCTCTTAACAAACTTCAAGTGGTGCAAAACACAGCGGCACAGCTTTTGGGAGATATTTCTCTAAGAAGTATTATGCAAGGCTATCTCCGCTCCCTTCACTGGCTCCCTATGGTGGCCCGGGTGAAATTTAAATCTATTACTATTGCCCATCGTGCCCTGCATGGCCTTGGGCCAACCTACTTGCAGAAACGGTTTTCCTTTTATGTTCCGGGGAGACTGTTACGCTCCTCCATTCTCCACTTGGCAAAGGTTCCCCGCTTTCATCAGCATAGGCTGGGTCGCTGTTCTCTTGCTGTTTTGGAGGCCCAGGCCTGGAACGCTTTGCCACTTGCGCTTCGTTATACTGAAGATCCTGTGGCTTTTAAAAAATTGCTAAAAACTCATCTCTTTGCTAAGTTTGGTCGTGCTCTCAGTCCGCTGTGCCCGCTCCGGGACACTCCTTGGAGTAGCTGTGCGCGTTAGAAAATTAATTAACATAACATAACAGATTGCCCTGGCACAAGCCTAAGTGTGTGAAGTTGGCCATTTTGGTTTTGCATATAAAGAAGGGCTACTCTACAGTGAATAATAAGATCTGGATCATTGAATCAGGAGAAGGCTGGCAGCTCGAAGACACATACCAGAATCTATTTATGTGACTGGCTCACAAAGTTCCTTTGCCTGGATACATCAGGTGAGTAAGACTAAGGTAATCATTTTCTGTCATTTTTATTGCAAGGAATTGGTGTAGAAATTCTTGTCTTTCTCCACTCCCAGCTTACATTTGAGATAAGTGGTAGGTTTGGAGTTCAAAGGCACATCTAGTACAACTAGCAGTGTTAGAACTAATCGTCAGAAGGTAGAGGATCATATAGTCAGTCTTCTGAATCCCTGTACAGCCCCTGGAAATAAGTGTGTCTTGATGGTTGTCGACCATGCAACAAGATACTTAGAAACTGTTTTGTCAAGGTGTGCAACTGCAACTGATCAGCATCTTTTGGGGAGTTGGATGCCCTAGAGAGGTGGCATGTGACTATGGAGAGAACTTCACATCTACCTGCATGAAGTCCCTGTGTCATGAATTCGATGTGGCAAGTTTTCAACCTGCTAATCAGTGGATTAGTTAAGAGGCATAGCAAGATCTGAAGAGCATGAAAGATGGTTTGGAGATACCGTAAAGGAGGAAGTAGGGTATTCACCTACCATGCATACTTGTTGCATACAGGGAAGTGCTTCAGAAGGGCATGATCTTTATCTCTCTCAAATGATGTGGTAGCCTATATCATTTTCCTCAGGTGCAAGATGGCTTAGCTAATGCATCAATGAAGAATAAGCTTTAGCGGAGACGAGAACTACTGAAGGAATGGTAAGAACAGAAAGTAATGCAAACAAAAGGTCTGAATATGAAGCTTGTATGTAGTAGCTCTTTATAAGACAAGTGGACTGACCTGTTTCTCATCCTGAATCCCACAGGGTGTATCAAGTGAACAGGCCTAAGTAACAGTACTGTCCTTTGGAGATGGCTGTGATTCTAGAAACTAGTGAACACTGAGTTCTTCCTTCTCTGGCTTGCAACATTCTGGTTCAAATGATGACTCAGTTGGTGAAATAAATCACTCTCCAGATCTGATACTAACACAAGATGAATGCAGTGCTTTGCTGAGACCATCCTCAGGCCTCGTCTTACTGACCCCAGATCTGACAGCAGTTTGCTCGAACAACATTGGCACTAAGGACAACTGTCCTATAAAAAATTGCATCTACCCAATGCTAGATGACGTCCAGGGCTGCCTCAAGACAAAGGTTGCCAAGATGTTGGAACTCAAGTTTATTGAGAAGTTTCCCAGTCCATGGGCAAGTGCACTAGTGTCTGTTCCCAAGCAAAGTACACAGACCTTGACTTTTACATGAACTACTGCAGTTTGAACATCAGACTGCTCCCAGGCTTGATAGAAAAGAGTGAGATGGCCTCCAACTAGAAATTCCTTCAAAGGGGTGGCAGAGTCAGAACTGTTGTTAAGGTTTTGTAGTATAGGACAGGTTTGAGATTTTCCAAGTCGGTACGTGGGTACTTGGTGTGGCATCGAGGGCAGTATTTAAATAGAGTCCTGTCCATTGACGAAGACCCGGACAGACACGGTTAGGCCCGAAGGCTGCCCATGAAACTTTCCGTTTGGAAATGGAGATTTCGTTGCCAGAAAAAAAGTGCCCAAAAATCACATAGGTTTCAAGATGTTACAAAAATGCACTGTGCTCCCTGCTGTGTATGGCATTTTTGGTGCTGTCTCCATGCAGGCCAACATGACAAACTTCAGCTCAGAGGTTAGATAATTAAACAAGTGAGGTTTTTTTCTTTAATGCCATTTATGTATTTATGGGTTTCAGACATCATAGGCATGGCATGATCCATCTTGCTTTTGACAATTTCAGAACGCTTTAATTAGAGTGCAGACTTGCATCCGTTTATGGATGGCGGTTATCATTATTTATGCTATTAATGCTTACTCTCGGCTTTGCCCAATAACCTCAGTTTTTGGCTCACTTTTCTTGCCCCCTGGAGGAAGTGGCCCTTAAGGCCCACCGGGTTATTTACAACCACTTGCTATTCCTTCCCAAGAATGAAGAGTCGGTCAGACAGTAGAGAATACAAACATACGTTTTATTAGCAATACTCTGCAGAGGAGTCCAATCTGACCTGCAGCCTAAGATGTCTGTCGAGGGACTGACCCCCCAACAGGCTGCAGTGAGTAATCATCCCTCCCGAGAAGCCTCCAACCACACCCACAATGGAAAATCACCGGCCTGGCCGAACATGAACAATGATGCACAGTAGGATGAGCTACCACCTGCCAGATGGGTACATGTTATCTGCGATTCAAGGCTACGGCGCTGGGTCTCAGCGTCTCCTAACGTGAGAGCAGAACTACACACTCAGATAGGTATGCGAGGGCAGAATGGCCTATTCATTAGTAAGTCAGGAAGCAGCCTTGAACAGGGAAGAAAATAATAACGAAGTACAGTGTTCTGCTGAGGCAAGCAATACTAAATAATGAGTGTTCTGCTGAGGCAAGCAATACTGAATAACGAGGCCTAGTTCCGGCACAGCCTAAGCAGTCTAATAGGGATTACGAAATACAAAATGGAGTCACACTCGCTAACTGAAGCTTTGCACTTTAAGGGGATAACTCAGTGGGTTGCATAACATGAATACAAATGGCGTATATTTAGCCACATACTGCTAACCTAATATAACATGAAACAAGTGCGTTGCAGGGATGGGATTTTCAAACCTAACAGACCCTCCCTTTTGCATGGGTGGCTAAATGCTTTATTGGGCTATCCGGTAGGGTCTTTTCAATTCTAAGTGGGGAGGGGAAATTGCATAGTAGGGAAGAATACAGTAGCACATAAGCATCAAAATCCACTTGTGCATTATGTCCTGGATGTCCTGCAGCATCATAGTGGAGACCTTAGTAGCACGTCCTGACAATTTAGGGGCAGGGGAGGGCGTGCTCATACAATAGGTACAACAGGCTGGAAGGCAATAATACATAGGCAACATGTGAAGATGACCCCTGCGATAGCTATTAAGACCAGTATCTTCCAAGCCCTGGAAGTCAGCAGACCGCAGAACCACCCTGTCAAGGACCATGACCCATTATCCTGATGAATATCGGATGCAAGCTTGTGGAGCTTTTGTATGGCAGAATATACATTGGGGGCGTGATCAGAAATGCACAGGCAGCAGCTGCTCCCGATGACGTAACAAGCTCCACCCCTATCAGTGAGAATGACGTCCAAAACCATCCGGTTTTGAAGAGCAACGAGTCTCGTAGCCTGAAGCTCTACTGTAATGTTGGTCAGTATGCCTGCCGTCATATTGATAACCGCCTCCACCACCCGGGTGAGTCGTCTAAGCTTGAGACAATTGGCCATAGGGCCCCAGAAGGGTAGAATGCCTTTCATTACGTCAGTAAACTGTTGCAAGGTCGTGTCAGTCTGGTCTATATCGTCTGTACTAATCATCCTCTTAAATCGGGAGGCTAGGACACACCTACGCTGGAGGCGATGAGTTTTGTGGTAGTTGGGAGGGGCTATATAGACTTGGGGAAGGAGGTAGGAAAGGTAGCACCGCCCGGACCATCCCGCAGGGAGACACACATAACCACGAGCCCCACAAACAAAATAAACATTAGGTGGCGGGATCAAGGGCAAACTTTTGGGCATTCTCAATATGGAAGTGGTGCATCTACTTTCCCCCACCTCTATGTCTCCTGCCCCTTGAACACAAAAAGGAGCCAGTACATCTACCACCGCCAAGGGTATGGGCTTATTTTCGGTGACATTGCGGGCTTGGAAGGATTGGTAATATTCTGATATATTGAACTGTGAGAACCTATCTCTGTTTATCTCTGTTCTGATTGCCTTTCTACCTCGATCTGCCGCCCTGAGGCAAGAACTCAAGTATACTTGATCAAACCGCCCATTTCCAGGGGAAACACCAGGTGGGGCCCTATGCTGGGAATACACATTCATTGTCAAGGAATGGGAACTGGTGCCCCTTTGTTCCAAGGAGTCAACCTGAGAGAATGAGCGGATCATACTAAGTAAGGTGAACCACCCCTCACAACTATTAACATAGGATAAGGGCATAAGCAATAAGTTTTCACTTCAATGAGTGAAAGAAGGTAACAATCCACACACCCAACATTTCATCGTATTATAAGCAGCATGCATTTGGTGCAATGTCTGATTAAAACATTGTCCTTGTAGAACTTCTGGTGTTCTTCTTTATGAGGTGCTAAGGTACCAAAAATATGTTCAGGAGGGGCTGGCGTAGTACTTATACAAGCATGCACAGGGTATTTCTCTTCGAGGAAGAACAGCACCCCAAACACAAATATCAGGGAAAGCAAAATTATTACAGCAAACACTATTTTACTCTTAGTGGACCAAGTGGACCAAACGGGCCCATCTGAAGTGGGATGCGGAGCCGCAAAAGGCTGCTCCTCATCATGGATAGGGCGACCAAAGGGATACATTTGTAAAACTTCAAGGCAACCTATATGTGTCACAAGGAAAAAAATCACGAGCTGGAGCAACTATTGCAACAACAGTACCGGGGGGCACAAATCACCCAGCGTCTGTTTAGAGCCTCACTGGTAGGCTCCTATTGTTCATCAACAACGGTGCTATGAAGCACTCCCACGGGGGAGCTGCGCGATCGCAGCCCTTGCAGAAAAACAAATCCTCTTCTTTCAGGATAGGGCACCCTCCCTCCTGGGCAAGTACCCTCAACAACCCTGTCCAGTGTCCAGGGCGCAGTGCACCAGTGCAGTTCACTCTAATCCAATACAGGCACCTTAGGCACGGCACCTACACCCTAAACACGAGTCCTTCCATAACTCCTAGACTGTTCTTCTGGTGCACCGTCCTTCTTTCGGGGCCGCAGGTTGTACCTGTTGACGCCAGGCACTGTCTTGTCAACAAAAAGGGGGTGAAACTCAGGGTCAGATGGGTATTGAGACTCAGACTCTGGTGTATTGGAAACGGGGTTACCTAGGGCAGACCTTATCTCTGGTGGGACCACCTCCATCAGGGCTGCATCACTCTCTTCTTCCATCTGCGCCCACCTTAATCGGGCGTCAGAGAAGGGAACGAAGCGGGGCACCTGCTCTCCTTCCTGGTCAGCAATGCCGCCGACAATACATCATCATACGGAAGCGGGAGAGGCACTTTCTTTACATGAGTCCCGTGGACCCAGTGTTTTCGGCCCCCAAGCTTCACGGCAGTGCGGGTGGCGAGTAACACAAGGAGGGGCCCCTTCCACCTCAGCTCCAGGCAGTTCTTCCGTTAAAAGTTCTTGACAAGCACAAAATCCCCGGGCTGCAGCTGATGCCCGGGCCCCTCTGGTACTGGTTGCAGTGTGGCGTGAATCTGTTGGTGAATAGAAAGAAGATCTTTGGATGACTCATACAAATAATCTATAAGCAAGGGGTACTATATCTCGGAAAAACGCTTTGGTCTTGGGACACCCCAGACATTGGCGGTGCGGCCAAAGACCACCTCATGCGGGCGCAACCCTGATCTAGAATGCGCTGTCACCCTGGTAGATAATAAAGCCAAAGGTAACGCATCTGGCGATCGCAATCCTGTGCTTTCTTGAATCTTTGCTAGTTTCAGTTTGAGAGTGCCATTGTACTTCTCACCCAGACCTGCTGACTGGTGGTAGTTCGTTGCATGATACTTCTGCTTAATATGCAAGCCCTTGCACACCAATTCAATGACTTTGGAACTGAAATGGCTTCCGTTGTCACTTCAAATCACACGTGGCAATACGTAGCGCAGGAAGAACTCTTTTAAGAGTGCCTTCGCCGTGGCCATGGCCTCATTCTCCTTAGTGGGATAAGCCTTGATCCATTCACTGAATGCACAAATCACTACCAGCACATACTTCAAGTTATTCACCTGTTCCATTCGATGAAATCCATCTGGAGAACCTCGAAAGGGAGGGAAGGCGGTGCAAAGTTACCTGTTGGTGTAGGAGTGCCTTTCCCAGGATTATGCTTCAAACAAACTAGGCATCGTTTCACTAGATGTGTGGCTACCTTAGAGATATTATCGTTCTGCCATACTGGGTCAAACAACTTACAGATTCCTTTGGCACTAATATGTGCAGAACCCTGGGCCATGGTCACAACAGGGAGCACATATGCGTTTGGGAGCAACCATCTGTTTAACCCCCGACAAGTCAGTCCAACACCCATCCTCGTCCAGATGCCCTGTCCTCTCTTCCCACATTGCCAGTTCATCTACAGTCGCCTCCCTCTGTATTTCCCTGACATTCTCCAATGTGTCCTCGAGCATTCCATTGTCTGGAACCCATCTAGCGGGACCTGCCACAAACATCTTTTTCATCTTTGATCGAGCTGTTTCCTTAGCTGTTTGTCTGCGAACGCATTTCCCCTCCCAACATCGTCCGTAATGGCTTTGTGAGTGCTACATTTTATTATTGCCAACTTATCAGGAAGTGTCAATGCAGATAACAGCCTGAGTATCAATGGGCCATGCTGTATTCTCAGCCCATGCAAGGTCAAAAACCCTCTCTCCGCTGAGAGGCGCCAAAAATTGTGGGCCACTCCAAAAGCGTACTGCCTGTCAGTGAAAACATTGACAGTCAGTCCCTCACTCAACTCGCAAGCCCTAAGGAGGGCAACCAGCTCTGCAGCTTGGGCCGATTTGTAAGGGATACGGGATGTCTCGATTACAATGTGTAACGTTGTTACTGCATAAGCTGCATCTGGTAACTTGAAACAAGAGCCATCAACATATAGTTCCTCTTGGGGGTCAAATAAGGGAATATCAGTCAGGTCTACCCGTCCTTTTGTTTCTCCCTCAGTCCGAAATAAACAATCATGGACATCATTGTCCTTTTCTTCCAAAGGGAGGGGTAGTAACATGGCTGGGTTCAGAGTGCCACATTATTTGATGGTAATGTGCGGAGCAAACAATGTTAGCTCATATCCAGTGAAACATGCACTAGTAAGGTGCTGCGTCTTTGTCTTGTTCAAAAGCATGTCCAGAGCATGGGGTACCATTACTGTGAGATCAGTATCAAGGACGAGCCCTGCCGATTGTCTGACAGAAACTTCCTCCGCTGCGGCAGCTCTCAGGCAGCTCGGGAGAGCTCTGGCAACGTTATCGAGAATGGCAGAGAAATAAGGGCAAGGTCTCTGCTTCCCACCGAAACCCTGTGTTAGGACAGAAAGCGTGCAACCATCCGCCTAGTGTACATAGAGCACAAAAGGCTTCTGGAAATCAGGAGTACCAAGCATAGGAGCAGAGCAAAGTGCAACCTTTAATTGCTCAAAAGCTTGCTGGCATGCAGGTGTGTAAGGCAAGGGTTCATACACATCCTTGGTGGTCAGGTAAAGAAGGGGTTTTGTTAGTAAGGAGTAATTAGGGATTCAGTGCCGACAATACGAGGTTATCCCAATAAACGCGGGTACCTCGCATTGGGTCTTAGGAACAGGCATATTAGTAATAGCAGCTATACGTTCATGTGTTAGTTTGCGACCCTCCTTCGACAGTAGGGGACCTAAATAGGTGATCTCCTGTCGACAATATTGACATTTTGACAGTGACACCTTGTGGCCATGGTGTGCCAAATGTAACAATAATTTAACTGTGGGCTCTTTACAACCATCTTCAGTGTCCGAAGCCACAAGGAGGTCGTTAACGTACTGCAATAGCACATTACCGGGGGGAAGTGTCAAAGAGTCCAATTGAGCTTTCAAAGCTTGGCTATAGATACTAGGCCTTTCAGTATAGCCTTGTAGAGCATGGCAGAATCTAAAGCTTCTGCCGGCTATTGAGAATTCAAAACAGATGTCTACTATCTGTAAGAATCGGGATGCTGAAGAAAGCATTCTTTAAATCGATCACGGAAAATAATTTTGCTGACGAGGGAATCATTGTCAAAATCGCGGTAGTATCTGGAACCACAGGGTACTGGGGAACCACTATTTTGTTCACCGCTCTAAGGTCAATTACAAAGTGGTAAACATCAGGGTGGGAATCAGAAGATTCCAAGGTGCCTTTTAAAGAATAGGGAGGATAGGGCTATTACACACATTCGCCACTGTCTCCTCAACCACACCAGACTTAATCAAATCCTGTATTATTTGCAATAGGCCCATCTCTCCTGCCTTGGATATCTAATACTGCGAAATTCGTGGCAATATAGCATTGTCCTGAATCTGTATAGAGACCGGTGGGATCTGAAGTAGCCCCACATCCATGTCTCCTGTAGCCACAGGGTACGGGCACATCCTTAAACTCAGCGGGAAGGGCTGCATCCTTTGCAAGGCATTGCTTGGCGCAGGCCACTTGCGGTCCAATAGTCATGTAAACACCGTCTAGAGAGCAAAAAATTGTCACATGAAATCTTTTTAACAAATCCAATTCCAAAAAATTCTCCCCACAATTTGGCATTAGTAAAAATGGTGAGTCAACCGTAAGGGGCCAATAGTGAGGGCAAGGGGTTTGGAAATGGGGCTAACAACCTGCTGCCCCCAGGACCAGTGAATGGGAAACAGCTATTCATAGCCCCTGTATCAACTAAGAATTTTTTAGTCGTACCCTGTAAATCAGCAGTGACGTAGGGTCCGCGCTGATCTATAGGCACCGGAACTGGTCCCTTGCTCTGTCCCTGGCTGTTCTAGCTGTGAGACAACCCCATCACCTCATCCATGTCATAGTCATTGTGGTAGTACTGTCGGCCTCGGGGTCGTCAAAATAGTTCCCGCTCTGCCGATTGTGTGATGTATTCTCTGACTGCGTCCCCCCTCGGCCTCCTCCTCCTCATCCAGGTCCTCAAAAATCTCGACCCCTCGGGCCTCACCTTTCTGCAACAACTCCAGACACTTGTTCCACCAATGTCCCTCCAGCTTACATTATGCACATTGATTGAGCCCGAGGGGCGCACTTGAAGCACCACCCCTGTTACACTGGGGTAGCTGTGGGGCCGAACCTCTTCCTCTTTCACTTCCCCTCGCAACTTGCTACATCAATACCCTCGTCTTCAAACCCTTTGACTTTTTCTCTACCCGTTCCTTGTCCTCATTCTCTCTATGTTGTTAGTACTGTGCCATACTCAATATCACTGACGGGGATGAGGTCGTCCAAGTGCTTTCCGAAGCCTGCAACCTGGTTGCAATCTCGGGAAGCAAGTTAGTGAAAAATCTGTTAACAAACAAACAAACACCACCCTCCTGTGACAGGTCCTGACCACTAAAATCTAAAAACACCCCTTCAAATCTAGTAAAGAAATCCGACACACTTTCATCCTTCTTCTGACAACACGCAGTCAACTTATCCCAGTCCACTAATTTCGGTGGGTTAAGTGAGTGCATGTAAGTTATGATACGCCCCGGCAAAGCTGGGTGCTCAGCTTTTGGCTTACGCTCCTTATCCCAAGCCCTGATCTCTTCCCATGTGTCACCCAACTCTAGTGCATGATACTGCGTATGAACCTGCCTCCATATATCTACCGGTACCAACAGGCCGAAAAATAACTCTATATCAGCTAATGTTATCACTGTGGAGGAAGCCGCCTCAGACAATTCTTTATAATGTGCAGTCGGTTTTTCCGAAGGTTCGGCAGCTGGCTCTTTAGGGATAGGACCTCACGCCTCTTCCAAGGAGTATAGATCCACTGTTCCTGAAACCGAGTGTCGACTCGTGGTCTAATTACAGTATCCGTGGAGCCGTGCAGTTTTGGTATTTCAGGGTGGTAAATGGGATGGACCTTCCTCATGGGATGCTGGGTCCCTATCGTCGGAACCTTCTGGAGCAATCTGCTTCGGTAACCCACAAGTGTTGTTACATTGCTAAAAACCTAATTGGGGGCCATACCTGTAGCCTGTACCCTGTCCTGTATGTCATAGATTATTTGCTGTGCAACACCTTGAAAACACTGTTCCCACAGTCCTATCAGCATAGCCGACATATGCTTAAGTGCATGCTGCTGTATGAATGGCTCATAATCTTTCATCACATTCCACACATCCTCCACACTATAGATCAGGTTCCAAGCCCACTGAGCTGCTTGATTCGCCACCATTTGCTTTTCCTCATCACCCACAGCAGAACGCACTAACACCTTCTCCATGCGGTCTCACGCTGCTGCCCAATTTGCTTCATGTATCCCACGTGCAGGGGTTTCGACATTCAACAGTGTTCGGGGTCTCACACTCACAGGGGAAAGAGCATATGCAGAGACAGGTACCATCATGTAGGGAGCCAGGGTTGTAGGGGTGAAAGGGGGAGTAGCAGTCGATACGGAACCAATTTGACAGTGCGGGAGAGCTAACAGCACCCGCCCCCATGATTGGCGTGAGTAGAGGAGGAGCAAGTGGGGCCGGGGCTGAGGCGTTAGCGCTAGAAACAGAAACACTAGAGAGGGCGGCACTAGGGGCCGAGGACTGAGACGTCGGGACTGTCGGGTATATCTGTTCGGGGGCATAAGGTGGAGGAGGGTGAGAATCCAACAGCTCTTCAACAAAAACATCAACTTCCTCTCTAGTAACATAACATTTATCTGTCTGTAACCAAAACTTTCTATCTGCGCATTCTATGCCCTTCTCTATCTTTTCTCTTTCATAGGCTACTGCTTTCTGCGTTATAGTTGGCGTCTATCTCTTCCGAGCCTCTTTCTCCGCTCTCATACGCCGTTGCTTTGCTTCCTTTTGCCATACTCTTAGGGAATCAAACATCGACTGCCTACTCTTTTTGGCAAACAATTTGTCCTGCAGGTAATTCAATTTCTGTTTATCAAACAAGCCAGTAAGTGTCATTGTAGCTCAGCATTGTCCCTCGTATATTTATTCCACAGTGTGCTAAACATAATAGGGCCAATACCATTCTTGACGTATACGTCAAAATTTAGAGAACCCTCTGGAGGCGCAGGCTGGCTCTCTTCCAGCCGCGCATCAGTGGAACAACATCGACATCCGAAACATCCTAACTTACTTAAACAAGGCATCTTAATATAAGACACATACGCTGTCCCCAACGAACAAGTATAACACCAACAAAATAAAAGAAACGTTCAAGAACACAAACCAAAATGGTCCGACAGCCGCCCACTTCAGTTCGGAGACTGCACCAAGTTCATGAAGACAGGCTCTAGCCCCAGGCCTTTTCAAGGGAGGACCAAATTACCAGTTGGCCTGGCAGATTGTTCGCAAACACTCTTTATCTCTTAAAAGAGCCCGCAGACCCACCAAGTTCAAATCAAGACAGCCCCAAAATTATACCAAGACACAGCCCGTAGGCTTGTGCCGTTCAAGAGTGGCGCCATTTTTCCAAGAATCAAATCAGTTACCTGGTGCACACAGGTCGAGTCAATTTATTCTCCACTGCCGACTCTTCGGATCAAACGGTCAACTCCAAGGTTTCGCCTTCTCAGGACCCCAGCCGGTGACCACTAGACGAGGAGACGCCCAATCAGACAAGCGGGGCAGCTGTGAGAACCAAGCTCGATCGTGTTGGGTACCCCTATCCGCCCGACAGACTGGACGCAACCCCGACCCTGCAACCCGTTTGTGGGTGAGTCGGGTCACCTTGCGGGGTCCGTGTTCGGGCACCAACTGAAAGAAGTGGGCCTTAAGGACCACCCGGGTTATTTACAACCACCTGCTTATCCTTCCCAAGAATGAAGAGTCGGTCAGACAGTAGAGAATACATACATACGTTTTATTAGCAATACTCTGCAGAGGAGTCCAATCTGACCTGCACCCTAAGATGTCTGTCGATGTACTGACCCCACCAACAGGCTACAGTGAGTAATCATCCCTCCCGAGAAGCCTCCAACCATGCCCACAATGGAAAATCATCGGCCTGGGCCGAACATGAACAAAGATGCACAGTAGGATGAGCTACCACCTGCCAGATGGGTACATGTTATCTGTGATTCAAGGCTACGGCGCTGGGTCTCAGCATCTCCTAACGTGGGAGCAGAACTACACACTCTGATAGGTATGTGAGGGCAGAATGGCCTATTCATTAGTAAGTCAGGAAGTAGCCTTGAACAGGGGAGAAAATAATAACGAAGTACAGTGTTCTGCTGAGGCAAGCAATACTGAATAACGAGTGTTCTGCTGAGGCAAGCAAAACTGAATAACAAGGCCTAGTTCGGGCACAGCCTAAGCAGTCTAATAGGGATTACGAAATGCAAAATGGGTCACACTTGCTAACTGAAGCTTTGCACTTTACGGGGATAACTCAGTGGGTTGCATAACGTGAATACAAATGGCGTATATTTAGCCACACACTGCTAACCTAATATAACATGAAACATGTGTTGCAGGGATGGGATTTTCAAACCTAACACCCCCTTAAAAAAAGATTTAGCATAATTGTGAATGTTATTTTATGTTGGTTTACATGCATGCGCTGTCTCGAACCGAGATATACTGTATCTACTACTTGGGCTTACAGCCCGTTCATAGGCTTCTCATTTACAGGCACCATTGTCGCTCCATTTTGCGTCCTCTCCCCATTTTTTAAGGGAAGACCTCCGTCATGCCTCTTCTGGTGTTTAGCACTCGCCGAGTGCATCGCCCAACTACTGTAAAACATACGCAGCGGACATTATAGGGCATTGTTTCAGGACTACTTTTTTATTTCGTTAAGAATGCTTCTGTTTTTACTTGCAACAGTTGATCGAACCAAAGACGCTGCCTCTCTGATATTGTGCACGCTCCAGCGGTCCGCGTCTCCCACTTCCGCGGCAACTGCATCCTTTACCCTTCTTAGAAATAAGCTATCATGAAGCCAGCCAATTTCAGAAGTGCCAGGGCATCCCACAAAACTGACTGAAAGCACCAGATGGTTAGTGCTGTGCTACGGCCAAGGATAATCCCTGACTGGTCAGCGTGGATCAAGCCCAACATGTGGAGTAGTAGAAGCTGAGTTAGGACCCCACTGAGGATTTTATAATCAACGTTCAGCATCAACAATGGCCTGTAAGGCCTCCCGGGCATGAGCGAGGGATCAATAAGTGCTTCCTGCAAGGTGGGGGTAAGCATAAGCTGTCAGCGCCTCCAGGTACAGTGTAGCCAGGCGAGGAGCGAGCATATCAGTGTAAGCTGCATAGAACTCCACTGGGAGGCCACCTGTCCCTGCGACTTTCCCGTGGGCCATACGTCGCACCTCAGCTTGGATCTTCTCCTCCGTGATGTCCTCCCCATCGCCTCCGGTGCCAGCCTGCGAAGCGAGAGGCCAGCCAACCAATTACGAATGGTCTGCTCTCACATCTCATTGCCCTTGGCATACCACCTGGCATAATAATTATCAATGGATCGATTTATCTTGTCCTCTGTATAGAGTGTACTGCCCTTGGGTGATTCCAACTCTAAGGTCGGTGAACTACCACTAACAGGATTACCCAACCATGCCAGAAGGGATGCCATCTTGTCCCTCTCGGTGTGTGCGTGAAACATATACGCTTTGTAGTCAAAACAGCGGAGTCACTTCACATATTCCGTCACTTTTTCCTTGGCCTCCAATAAGGCCTGTTGTAGGTCCGGTCTCTCTGGTCGCAACCGCTTTAGATCTCTGATGGTCTGTTCATGAGTAACAATCTCACAATAGACATTGCTCCCTGGAGTACCACTGTGATGGCCTCCCACTCAGCAATGAAAAGGCAGCTTCATTCTCAGCACAGTAGCACTGGATCCCCTCCCTGATAGTCTCACGGAACACCGGGTCCTCCAAATTGGCAGCCTTCAGATGCCAGGATACATGCATGCGCATTACCCCACTGTAACGTTAAGGGAAGGGGATTGTGTTCGGAAATGGTTCTGGCAAAATATTCTATGTCCGTAATGGCCTTCAGCATGTCGGGTGAGTACAAAAAGGTATTGAGGCAGACATGAAGCACATGCACAGTAGAATAAAACGAGTAGTCACAGTCCTGCAGGTGGCGATGCCGCTACCCATCTTCCAGACCCCAGTTTCATTGCCAGGCGGAGAATTTCCCAGCTAATCAAATGGCGTGGAAATGCCGGAGTGAGGGAGGGAAGCAATCAAGTTCAGTATCGGCGACACAGTTAAAGTCGCCACCAATAATAAGCACTTTCGGTAGCAGAGGAGCCAGAACATGGAACAGGGATTGGTCGATATTGGGTGCGTAAATATTAACAAAAGAAATATCTTTGCTGTCCAAATGGCACGTGAGGATGCAATAGCGCTCCTCAGTGTTTACTCGCTGTTGACTCGAAAGGTGACACCCAGCCGCACCAAAATTAGTGTCCACCTAGCAAAGGCCAAGAACCTGGTGTAATCCCATGACCCAGCCACCGTTTGCACAGTGCAGCCCCTTCCCCACAATCAGGTGAGTCTTTTGCTACAGTGTTATGTCGACTCCCCTTCGCTACAGGTGTGTCTGCACCTTTAAGTGCTTAACCATGTTATTCAAGCCCCTCACATTCCAAGAGGGAAGTTTGTAGGCATTAACGCTATCTCCCATCTGCAGACATCACTGTCCAACAGCATCCCACCTTGCTCTACAGAAGTAGGGGAAGGTGCTGTCCCCACATCCAGTAGAGATCGATGAAAGAACGGACATCTGCCAGAACCCAAAAAAACAACATCCCAACCCCTTCTCCATGGATCCACCTACACCACTCTTTAGGGATATCCAAAGCAGGATGCGGTCCTGTCTAGAGTAGCGAGCCCCAACAGAGCAACACCACACACGGCTGTTCGGGCAAAAGAGAAGAACATGCCTACGTCCTAGGGGTCCTCTTGGCAATCAGAGAGAATAGTCATCATAGGATAGGGAAACAAATGCGCTTGCAGACCCCCCCCCCCCTCCCTCAGTGTACCATTGAGTCCAAAGGGTCAGTGGATATCAGCAGTTTGTGGGGTGACATGGGGCAGGTCTGTTCTGGGTAGTGTCTTGTGTGGAACTAGAATCAGGCCCTGAATCCGAGTCTCCAACCACATCCCAAGGTGGTTCTAGGTGCCATTCTGAGTCTGAAGTCTTGATCTTAACAGCTGCCTCCACAACATCCCACCAGTCACACTGCGCCTATGCTGTCGGGGGAGCACCACCCCGCCCACCTTGGGTGGGTAGAGTTTAGGGCCTCCGAGTGCTCTTCCGCTTTTCAAAGCTCAGTTCAAGTCAGTCCCACACCTCAAGCGGATCGGAGAAGAACTTGGTCCCCTGGGTAGTGATAACCCAAAGGCATGCAGGATACAGCATAGCGTTCTTAATATCCAAGTCTCTGAGCTTCCGCTTGGCCTCCAGAAAAGATAAAGTCAGGCAAAATCAACACCTGGCTGTTTTTAACACATATCTCCTCTAGGTCTTTTCACACTTCAGGATGTGGTCATCTTCGCGTAAGTGCGGAAGGCGTGCTGCATTAGGGCAAGGTGTACCCCCAGGTGGTAGCGGGCAGGCTGGCATCCTGTGCACCCTTTCCAGGGAAAAAAAAGAGGACAGGCGCTCTGGGGCCACCAAACATCTAAGCCAGTCCTCAAGGTAAGCAACTAGCTCTGCGCCCTCCACTTTTTCAGGCATCACCACCATGCAGATATTATTCCAGTGGGCATGAACTTCCGAGTCCTCCGCACCAGCCGCCAGAACACGGACCATATCAAGAACTTCTGCCATCTGGGTCCTCAAATCCCATTGTCATCTGGACCACTTCCTGAAGTTTAAGCTCAGTAGCTGTGATGCTCTCAGCTAATTTACCATGGTCCGCTCTGAGGGGGCCAAGGGCTGCCACCACAGTGTTGATTTTGTGCTCCAGGATTTCCTTTGAGTCCGTGTTGGCCATCGGCATAGAGCCCAGCTTGTCCTGTGGGACCAGGACCAATCCCCATGTGGGCCAGTTTAACCCCCGACCGCAGGGGGCTCTGGCAATGGGACCTCTTTCCAGTGGTGATGGCGCGGTATGGCCGCAGGTGGAGGATATGTCACCCACAAGACATGAGCTCCACAACCCGTGATTCCCAAACGCTGTGTTAGAGACACCAAGAACCTTGATCTTGGGAAACTGGCCGCTCGTTGGGAGACTTACCTCCCCCCCCATATCATTACGGCCAACAACCTCACTGAACACTACTCCATGACCATATCCAACATTCTTGATGACCTTGCTCCGCTAAAACTAAAAAGAACCCAAATCAAAGACAGGAACCTCTGGTTCAACTGATCGCTCAACAATGAGAGGAGATCCCCCCGGCAGACGGAACGAAACTGGAAACAGCACCTGTCAGCAGCCCATCTAAAACTTCTCCGCCAGTCCAGAAATGCCTACAATAGGAAAATCCGCAACTCAAAGAAAGAATTCCTCAGAACAGAACTGGAGAACACCAAGAACAGACCGCGCAAACTATTAGAATTCTTCAAACACCAATCTAACAAACTGGCAAAAACCTCCAAAGAAACACCCAAATCTCTAATTTCTTGCGAGGAATTCTCATCCTTCTTCTCCGACAAAATCACTGCCCTAGGAAATTAACTTAGATCCGCCAATGACTCCCAAACCACTCCGGCTCTGCCTCTTCTTTCCGCGCTGCCCCCCCAGACATCACCCAAAAACCAAGTGCATTGGTCCAACTTCAAAGTTTATGATGAACATTCCGTCTCGAAAATTCTATCCTCCCTAAACCCGAACAACCACTTCAATTACCCTCTTTCCTATAACTGCTTAGCCGCCGCCTCTCAGGCTATCATCCCCTCTTGGACTGCAATAATCAACGCCTCCCTCCTACAGGGATCGATACCTGATTTTCTTAAAGCTGGCCAAGTCATGCCCATCTTAAAAAAACCTATGCTGGATCCTGCTTCCCCTGACAATTACAGACCTGTATCTAATTTCCCACTCCTCGCTAAAGTTCTGAAGAAATGTGTGCAACAGCACACAACACCAACTTCCACCTACTAGACGACTTCCAATCCGGGTTCAGACCTGGTCACAGCACTGAAACCACCCTCCTCCACATCGTGGATAATGCCCTTTAAGCCCTTGATCAAGGCAAAACCTGTCTCCTAATCCTCCTAGACCAATCCTGGTGTATACTACCACACCTTCTTTGAGGGGGTCTGTCTCGATGGATGGATGTGTAGGTGTCTGCAACGAAGTTTGGATCCTGGGGGGGCCGATGTTGTCCACATCCTGAATTTCCTGGCCTCCTTAGCTTCAGATGGACTGGTTTATAGATTGGTCAATACATTTAGATTGGCGATCTCTGCAGGCCACGCTGTGATTGCGGGTCTGCCAGTCGGGTAACATCCCCTGGTTAAGAAATTGCTGTGTGGCATTAGATAGTCTCTTCCTCCGGAACCTAGGTATTTGATCCATTGTCAATAATGTCTTAAACCTTAATTCCTCGTGGCCAATTTCCAGGTGCCTCTCTCCCAAACAGTTGTCGGCCAAGCTGGCCATTCTGTTGTGCTGGATCTATTGCAGAAGGGTATAGGATATCAGAGCCCTAGACATTACGGGAAGGACCTTTACACTGGACGGTGTCACATTTTATGTTGTGGGCTAAATGTCATTCCCGCTTGATTTCATATCCAGGCTTTCCTGACTTGCCCAAGTTGTGTGTTGTACGGTGCATCAAAGCCTATGAGACCATCACTGAAGAGCTTCGTCCCCACGGAGAGAAGAAAATGTGGATTGCTCTAAGGAAGCCTTTCAAGGCTATCTCATCATTGACCATCGCAAGATGGGTACGGTGCAGGTATTGATACCAACGTTTTCGGGGCACCCTGTACACTAGGAGGGATGGCCTCCAAAGCCTTTACTCTTGGACCTAGCTTGAACGCTATTTTGAACGCTGCAAACTGGTCCTCAGTTTTGACCTTTAAGAGGTTGTATTTCAAACCAGTCTCCTCCATTGCAGATTTGGTAATGGATAAGCTTTCAACTAGCATTATCCTAGACTCCGAGTCCTTAATATAATTGACTCTTTCCCTTACGGTAGCTAGGACATTTTTCATTATACTGTAGCACCCACATTTCCAAGCCAATCCCCTTATTCCTCCAGCATCCTAAATCGTTACTCACATAGTTCTCAAACCACTAATCGTAAAGTATTGTACAATAATGTTATTACTGTAACAAAACATGAAATAGTATGGATTAGATGGGGCATAGAGGTGATAATTCAAGAAACAGACTCCAAAAGTCCATTGCCAAAATAATACAAGGTATTTGAAATTATTTGGTTCTAGTCCTATTTTAATATCGTTGGAAGTATCATAAATCAGCAAAAATAGACATGCACATGACAAGAACAGATAAAATAAGGGGGCAATTCATCTTACCCGCTAGATTAACACAACCTCATCTATACAGAAAAAACCCTAATAAAAAGTGTTCAAGTGTATCAGCACTCTACGTTCACAACTCATTGAAGATTGGCACAATGCTAGTAACGATGCAAAACCATACCACTTCCTGCCGAAACCTATGGGGACCAAACAACAGAAAAGATATGCCTAAAACTTTTCATTGCACAATTAATACCAGAAAATCAAATAATGCATGTTATATCCACTGTTACCCAGTACCATAGTACAGTCAAGAAATCAAGTATGTGGTGCTACAGTACAATTCATGCTTGTAATGTACTACATGTGAACATGTATTCAATATAGAGCAAGGGGAGTGTTGATGTTTTGAACTTGTGTCTGTAATAAGATATTTGAATCAATATGTAATATTTGTTCCCTCAGCCCTGAAGAAGCTGTGCGGTAAACACTAAATACATGTTGGAACCTTGTATGCCTATTGCGTAAGGTCTAAGGATTGGATATCTAATACTTACCTTTAGGAGCAATGTGCCTTTTGGAAATTTGAAAAGATTATGGACTAAAAATCTTGAAGTTCAATGAAGTTGTAATTATGTAATGAAAAATGATGAAATAGGACTTGGAAATAATATTATTGTGAAGGTTAATGAATTTTCAGTTTTGTAATGAGCATTAAACTAGTGATAAGGGAATAAATGCTAAATTGAACTAATTTGAGTACGTGTCATTACACATAAGAATATTGGTTTTCTTAGGTTGGCATTACTTTCTATATGACATTGGTGCTTTATTGTAAACATTACTCCCCTTGCCCCATTAGCATTCAATCCATCAGTGTTTAAGTGCGACTACTCACCTAGGCGGGTCTCAAGGTGCTGGGGGGCGGGGCAGGGGGTGGGGGGAGAGGCTGCAAGTCCTGCGCGTCGCTGATGTTCAGTCGTTGAGCCACAGGGATAACTAGCTTTGTCGTTAGAGTGTGCAGGGCCTTGAGTTCTGTTATCCCGCAATACAATATATGTTACTATATCTCTTTTTCTTGCAGCTCCCCCATCATTTCGAGAGACTCCGCCTGCGTTAGTGGAAGTGCGGAATGGGGACTCCATCAGTCTCACTTGCGTGGCCTCTGGTCACCCACAGCCGCTTATTGTCTGGAAGCAAGATGGCATCATCCTCTCAAGTGGAGGCCAGCTGCAGGTGAGTAAATTCTGAATGCGAACAAGCAATACTAGAGATTATAACTACTTTTACATTCAAGATATATATGCAAAGATAGACGAGGTAGCAAAGATGGTTCATCCCTCATTGGTGGTTGACTTTCAGATAGGGTGTCGGGCTCTGTCAGAAGCTTTGTATAGTTTACTTCTAGTACCCAAATTACTGTTAGAAATGGGCTTTCTGGTTGGCTAGTGTATGTACCTAAGCAAGGCAAAACCCACCACATTATTCAGGACAACTCAGAAACACAGCAAGATAACCTGTGATCACCCTCTGGTAGCTTAGCAGATGTATGATGGAACCCTACATGCATTTACAATGCAGTCCCTTCTCCGACGTTCTCATGCGTTCCTTTACCATGCAAGTTGTTACAATGTCTTACCTTCGAGGGGGGGGGGCTAGTCTTTGGAATAGTATAACTTAATATTCCAACTCCAGTCTACGCAACAGTAGGGAAGGTCTTGGGGCCAGATGTATGACCCAGTTTTGCATGGGCAAACGGGTTTGCGACCCGTTTGCGCATGCAAAAATACCAATAGGCCATGTACGAACCCTATTTAGTGAGTCACAATTTATTTGCAACTCGCTAAATAGGATTTGCGAATCGCTATTAGAAAGGGGCGTTCCAAGGGCGTCCCTTCCTAATAGCGACTCACTACCCTATGGAAGAAGAATGTATGACGTTACAACGCATACATTTACAATGCATGCCTTTACAACACAGTTTTTACATCGCAACATCCTTTACAATGCATTCTTTTACATCGCATGCCATTACATCGCATTTTCAGAAACTACCTTTAAAACGCATTCCATTACATCGCATTATACCTTTACAACGCATACCATTACAATGCATACCATTACATCGCATTTAGGGTAAGTGTTGGATTGTGTAGGGGTAAAAAATTACTATTCTAACTCCAGTGAGTGCAACAGTAAGGTAAGTGTTGGATAGTGTAGGGGTAAAAATTACTATTCTAACTCCAGTGAGTGCAACAGTAGGGTAAGTGTTGGATAGTGTAAGGGTACTATGCGTGGTAATGGTATGCATTGTAATGACTTGCGATGTAATGCCTGCGTTGTAGTGACATGCGTTGTAGTGACATGCATTGTAGTGACATGCGTTGTAGTGACATGCGATGTAATGGCTGCGTTGTAATGACATGCGATGTAAAGGATGTTGCGATGTAATGACTGCTATGTAAAGGTAGTGCGATGTAATGACTGCGTTGTAAAGGTTGTTTCCCATGTAAGAATGTTTTGCAATTGCAGAAACAAAACACTCGCAACTTACCGCCCTCTTCAAGAGGATGGTAAAGCACTCACAGAAGGCTTTGTGAATGCAGGGGGAAATATTTTTTCGTGGCAGGCCGTGGTCCCAGGATCCACTACCTGCCCTTAAAATATGAAACAAAAACGTTTCATTTTGTCATTTTTTTAAATGCATTCTGTTTTCCTTTAAGGGAAACGGGCTGGATTAAAAAAAAAAATGCTTTATTTATAAGCAGTCACAGACATGGAGGTCTGCTGAGCCCAGCAGGCCACCATACCTGGGAGGGGCAGGCCATTCACAATGGGATCGCAAATTGTAAGTGCCTCATGAATATTGATGAGGTATGCAATTTGAGACACCATTGGGAATCGCAAACAGTGTCTCTGACACTGTTGTACATTGGCATTAGCGACTCGCAAATTGGGACTTGCAATTTTTCGCAATTTACGAGTCGCTAATGCTAATGGTTGCACATCCGGCCCTTGGACTTGAAAACCAAAACCAGTCCAACAACGCACCATTGTAATGACTTGCATGGTAAAGAAACATGTGGTAATGTTGCAGTTGTGGTATTGACTTCATTGTAAAGGCAGATCGTGGTAATGACTGTGTGGTAAAGGATGTTTCCCAACTAGGTGCAGCAGAGCAGACTGGGTTATCATCTTTAGAACTAAAAATCAAGTATGGGGCAGTACCTTTTATTTAGAGAAAAAAATAAAAGTCAAAAAGTTTATTTTTGGACTTGAATAGTATGACTCATGTAGATTCTTCTTCATAAATGAATGTAAATCCATGGTCTGGGAGGTACATTGCTGTGACAGTTTACTTTGATTCTAGCCTCCACAGCCCTTAACTGAATCACTCCCCAATAGGAGATCCACTTTCTAAAAGTGGCATTTTTAAAATAGTTATGCAAAATCCAACTACGCCACTAGTAGGATTTATCACCACTATTCTAAACATACCAAACACAGTAACGCAACTCCTTTCTGATCTGGAATTACCACTTAAAAGTATATAAGTGAATTCCCAGTGCTAGCCTATGAGAGGAGTAGGCCTCACAGCAGTGAAAACCGAAATAGGCTGTTTGTCACTACCTGGACGTGCCGTGCATAAAGGCGCATGTCCTACTTTTTACTTACATAGATCCCTGCCCATAGGGCTACCTAGGGCCTACCTTAGGGGAGACCTATGTGTAATAAAAGGGGAGTTTAAGGATTGGCAAGTAGTTTTAAATGTCAAGTTAAGGTGACATTAAATAGCGCACACACACCCTGTGGTGCCAGCCTGATACAGGTTTAAAAGGCTACTTCTGTGGGTGGCACAAGCAGTGCTACAGGCCATTTAGTAGCATCTAATTAACAGACCATGGGTATATGGGATATACATTACAAGGGACATGCAAGTAAATCAAATATGCCAAATGGATGTAAACCAATCATACCATGTTTAGGGGAAAGAGCACATGCACTTTAGCACTGATTAGCAGTGGTAAAGTACCCAGAGTCCTAAAGCCAACAAAAGAAGGTCAGAAAACTAGGCGGAGGAAGGCAAAACATATGGGGATAACCCTGCAAAAAGGGCCAGGTACAACAATCACATATGGAAATTACTGGCAAGTAGGGCTAGGCTGCGGAGAAACTGGGGGCTAAACTGGTATCTACTACCAACCCAGTCACCTTGCGCATTACAGCCAAGTTTTACTAATGCACTTCAAATTACTGAGATCCTGACCACATGCTGAATTCACTTTTTCTAACTGAAGTATTTTAAAGTCTGAGTGGATTATCGAAATGTGAACTGCTTCCATTTTGAAAAATGGCAGCTCATGATTTCTCTGTCACACGATTTATAGGGGACATGTTTTAGTTCAGGCTGTAAATGAGAGAGAGCAACTTTAGTAAGGTGGAGCTTAATGATTTATTACAGCTATACAGATGAATGTTTTGGAAATAGGGAGACCAGGGTAAATATAATTGATACTGTAGTTTTGTTTGTAAATTTCACACATGACTACATCTTACCATTTCCTCAGAATAGGAATTAAAACCTCTTTACTGACTCATCAAAAAAGATTAACCCCTCAGTAACAAAGTGGGGCAGGGTTCAAACTCCAAAGTACTTATCAATGGAGAAGGTTCTTGTTGAAGGTTACTACGGATTCCATAAGGCAGTTAAGAAAGACACCAGGAGTGGTCTGAGAGATATTAAATGACAAAGGACCCCATGAGTGAATATACATTTTGAATTGAAAAATCCTTGTATGAGATATGTCCTGGTGAAGGTGGGATATAGCAGTGAATCCACCAAAACTCTGCATCAACAGATTGTTTTTATGTATTGAATGTGATTATGATTAGAAAATATATTGTGTTTTTTATTTTTGGGTTGTGAGTACAATTCTGTGTAATAGAGCAATGATTGTGTCAATATATTAATTGTGAAGAAAAATCTTTTTACCTTCTGTGAGAAATGTAATGATGTGTATTATTAAGAAAGACTTTTTGATGAGACAATGTTTTGATAATAAACAAATGTACACATTTTCCAAGAAATGACAGACTTGTCTTACATTTTGCACAGCATAAGTGGTAATATTAATTTAGACATAAATGTATTTTAAGGGAGACATATAAAATAAGTTATATTGCCCTGCGAAGGGGAGATATAATTTGTACTTTGATGTAACTCTCTGTTGAGCTGCATACCATCATGTAATATTGAATATCACATACTCTGTGTAATACAGACGTTATAAGATACAAACTTGTCAATGATCTGTGCTCCTGTAAAAGCTGGTCAAGTTTTTCTGCTTATATTTATGCCCATAGGACCTTAAGTGCCTGTGAGCTTGTACCGTAATACTGTTCCCACTACTGACTGCGCTTCTCTTCCAAGATTCCAATGCCCACTCTCGTACCCTCCAGACTGCACTAGAGGAACTCTTCTTCTTGTGCACTCCAGAAGTAGTTGAGTTCTCCTTGTGCTTTCCCTCCTGTCTACACCTGTAACATTCTCTTCCTTTAGTGATCACTAGAAGATTTCTTTCTCCACTGATCCTAACAAGCAGCATTTTTCCTCAGGAGGCGCTACTGCAGTTCTCATGCTTTTGCAAATGGTACTGGATTCCCAATAATTTGGGCTGTCACTGATATGTTGTGCCGCTTCATGCTTTTCCTCTGTTCGTCACAGCTTCGTTGGGTTTTCTGCACACTATTATTCGTTCCACCATCACATGGTTGGTGGTTGCACAATTGTTCAATATATACTTATGATCTTTTATAATGTTTGTATGTGTATGATCTCTTAACAGCCTTGAAAAAGCCCATGTTTGGGCGAAACGTGTTGGCTGCGGATCTGGTCTCACTAAATCTTGGAATAAAGGAATTCAAGCAAATACTCAACTACTGTGTGATTTCGACATTTAATTGTTTATTTTGAAATCAGTTTACATTTCTCCCTATATGTTGCCTCTCATACTTGTGGATAACTGGTACTGGAAGCACTCTGCTTGTATCAGGCTCCAGTCAACATTGTTACTGCTATAGACTTCTCAGGTAGTAGTATTATGTTTGTGGTTTCTGGATGTAGTGGTTATCTTCAAGTGGACACAGATGGTAGGGTTCCTTCATTCGATCCCACTACAAGTGCTAATTTCGTGGCAGTGCTTTTCCTCCTATGCATCCCCCTGAGAATGCTCTTTCTTCAGTGAACCCAGTGAGTAGCATTCTTCCTATTGAGTGCTCTAGAGAGAGACGCTTTGCCATTGGATTACAGTGGTTGTGGTCTTGCTTCAGTTGTTGCAGCCAGCGTGTTCTTTCATTATGGGCTACCATGTAATATTCTTTACACCTGCGGATGTCAGTTGCAGCATTCTTTGTCTGGCTGTTTCAGCTATCCGCATTTCTCTTCAAATGGAATTAACAAATCGTGCACTTCCTTTTTTATATTTAACTAGAAATTACTTCCCTGCTTAATTCGCACAATTACCGTTATTTTGTCAGTGATCTCAACTGCCAGAGCAGACTTTGCATTAGAGACATAGGTAAGAATTTGGCAGTTTTTGAGACTCAAGATAAATACGTTTTTAGCAGAATTGTATTAAAAAACATAGCTAAAGAGTAAGACAGTTTAGTAGATCACTTTGCCCAATTCGCAAACTTTTTTTTGAATAGTTGTGTCTTACTCCTGACTCGCAGATTTACTCCTGAATATTCCAGCAGTAAGACTCTCAGAACAGCTTTGTGAAGCTGTCTCATAGTAAGCTGAGGTAATTTTAACTTTTGATAGAGACTTTTAACTGAATATTACTCACCTTTTTAATATTCCCCCAAGCATCAGACTGGATCCCAAAAATTTTCAGCAGTACTCCAGCGCACCTGTAGGCGGTGTTGCATGACTCCGTAGTAACGTAGCTCCATTCTGGAAGCAATGTTCAGAGTTGTATATATTTGCCAGTTGTGCGTACTGACGTCAGTTCCTTTCTTTCCAAGCCTGTAGATTCTGGTCCGGAGCTAACCCTCATCTCTTTGAAACCATTTTTCTGTTGAAATTTTACTACCAATGTGCAATGAAAGTGCCACACCCCAAAACTACAAGGTTTAAATATTGTAGGGACGTTTTAAAAAAAATGTCAATGACAGATCCCCCCTTCAGGTGCCAAGGCTTGCAATAAATATGTTGTAATGCATCCTAAGGGCATTCAGGAACGGGAAGCAAAGCTCTAAGTCATAAAACAACACCAAAAGACTCCACACCATGATCAGACGAGGTCAAAGGGAAGGATCAGAGTCTGCTCCCGAAGTTGTTTCCATAGCAGATTGTTGTTGGGGTCTAATCATACAGGCAAGTCTAAGAAGAAGTAAAAGAAGTCCAACCGGGACTAGGCCCCTTCATGCCACTTTTTATCACCAGAGAAGGCACGGGGATGTCCACATGCTTCTCAGTCTTAGTAGGTCCGTCTGCAACTCCCCAACAAATTGAGGAATTTCACAAGGCCATGCTTCGTCTCTTTAGCACATTATTGTATCTCTCTGGCACACCTCCCGCCCAAGGAACAGTGAGGCCACCCGAATTGGCTGCTGCCGGCAAGTCCGCTGGATTAATGGGCTCAAGTCCTCCATGCTTTGGTTAGCACTAATTCTGATAATGATGCATATGATATCGGGGAGGAGTTTGCACAGCCGTATGCTGAGAACAACTTGTATGAAGACCTCCAAAATGCCAGTAGACTAGACACCTCACCAGACACTGGGCTGGTCTCTCCTCCTGGTCATACAACAGAAGAGAGTGTAATTACTGAGGTCCTTCAACTGTGGCAAACAGGCGGTGACCCCCTGCTACCATTTAGCAAGGCCCTCATGGACATCCTGCTTGGGATGTGGGCAAAACCAGTCTCTGCCCCCCCCCCCCCGCAGTCAAATGACAGATTGCGAGGTTCCACCACCTTGCTCAGGGTGAAACAGACATTTTGAATCAACACCCCACTCCTGAGAGTCTTGTTGTGCAGGCCTCAGTGAGTAATTTTAATCCTAACTTGTTCTCTAATTCATCACCATTTAGGGAATCAAAACAGATTGAGACATTCTGGAAACATGTTTTCTTCCAAAAGTGTAGCTCTTTCTTCATAAATGCCAGCTGCCTTTTGGGTCGCTTTTCCCATGCTCTTTGGACTCAGGCACAGGTCCTTCCTGCGATCCCTGATGAGGTGCCCTCTAGCCAGATGAAAGCCTAAAATATGGTTGTGATGCTGCCAAGTTCTTTATTTGTTGCGGCTTCAACACTACTGAATATTTCTGCTGCACCAAAGGCATGAGGGTGGTTCTTCACAGTCACTCTTGGATGAGGTCTACGGGCTTCTCCCGTGATGTCAAAGCTAGCCTCATGTTTATACCCTTTGATGACTCCCAGCAATTTGTAGCTAAAATAGGCTCAGCCCTAGAGCACTATTAAAACAGTAGATTCACACCATGCTGTCTGGGCTCTATCTACTCCACCGCAACAACCAAATCAAGTATTTCGCTCCCTCCGTGGCTATGGTAGGCGTTTACAATGGTGACAGCAGATGCAGTCACCCATGCAAACTTCCCAGCCTTTTTATTACCAAGGCCGCGGCACCCACAGCACATGAGGATTACAGAAGCAGTATGTAGCACAGCCCTCCACCTCCCACCATTTCCAAAACTCTTTAGCATGTCCTTATTGGCACATAGCCACCCTTTTGGAGGCTTGTTTTGACATTTTCTTGTAGAGTGGCAAGCAGTCACTTCGAACAAGTGGGTCCTGCAAATTGTCCATGACTTAGTGTTTTTGATATCCTGCCGCACCTTCCTCCAACCTCAGAACGGCGGAAGGAGGACCATCTGTCTCTCTTGCAGCAGGAAATGCAGGCCCATCAAGAGAATGTTGGCATCAGAAGCAGGCTGTAATTGTTATTCTTGCTACTCTTTGGTAGCGAAGAAGACCGGAGGTCTTCATACTATTTTGGATCTTCAGCCTCTCAATGCCATCCTGCAGGAGGACATGTTCACAATGCTCACCTTAACCGAGGTCTGTTTGGCCCTTGACCTTAGAGACTGTCTGGCATTGTTGGGCCTGCAGGATGCTTGTTTCCACATGCTGTCCCTGCATGCCCATAGATTTTGCATGTGGTTCATGATGGACCAGGAGCATTTCTAGTTTGCTGTTTTCCAATTTGACCTCACCAGTATCACTCGGGTGTACACAAAAGTGATGACAGTAGTTGCAGGACATCTTCGAAGGTCGGGGGTACCAGTCTACAGTGACTACTGGCTGTTGAAGGCATGCTTGCCCCTGGAAGGCATCACCCAACTTCAGACTACAGCCCACCCCCTTATGTCTTCGGGGTTCACTATCAACATGACAAAGACACACCAGAATCCTTTTCAGATGCCCCCTTCATTGGAGCGATTCTGTACATGATGCAGGAGTGTTTGCCCCGGTAAGAGAGTCTAGGATGTGGGCTATGATCTTGAATTTTCATGATCTGTCCTGAAATTCTGTGAGGATGACTCCGAGGCTGTTGGCATTGATATCCTCTTGCATCCTTCTAGTGAAGTATGGTAGATGGCAAGTGCAGACCATGCAGTGGGATATAAAGTCCTAATAGGCACAACGTTAGGGGTATCTTTCCGATCACATCCAGACTTCAGAGGAGACTGCAAAAGATCTGTGGTGGTGGCTACTGGACTGTGATTAGGTCAGCAGCAGACCCCTCTCTCTACCCCATCCACAGATGACAATGAATCCTTTCTGGGTTAGGAAGGCCACTTGGGAGAGTTGGAGATAAAATACATGAGGTCTTCAAAGAATGCTTGAGTCCACATCAGTCTTTTGGAGTTGCGGGACATTTGCTTTACATTGAAGGCCTATCTACCATCCGTCAAAGGGAAGCTGGTACAGGTGTTCACGGACAACACCACTGCCCCCGGTTTTGCCACAAGCAAGGCAGGGTGGGTTCAGAGCTCTGTGTTAGGAAGCTATGTGCCTCTGGAACTGCCTGGAACGCCAGGGGATTTTCCTGATGGTGCACCACCTGACGGGATCACTAAAAGCCAGCGCAGACAAACTTGGCTCTAGAAACCTAGTGGATCATGAATGGCAGTTACAACTATAGGTTGCGCAGGGTCTCCTCTGTGAATGGACAGAATGTTGGCTCAGTATTTTCTCCATTGCCGAGCACTCGCAATGTCAGCTGTTTTGCATGTTTACGTTTACAAGACGTCTCTCGCAGACACATTGCGCTGAGAGTAGAACTTGGAACTTCTGTATGCCTTTTTGGCAAGATCTCTCCTGCCCAAGTTCTGAGGAAGGTCAAGACCCATGCTTGGAGATTGAGCGACTGCATTTGACTGCCCTAGATCTTCCTCCCAAAGTGTCAATGTTATCTTGGCAGCCAGGCTACCCTTGACTAAATCTGTGTATTCCTACTGTTGGGACAAGATTGGGGCTTGGTGCGGCACCCACCAGATTTACCCACTTCAGGCCAAACTTCAGAAACATTGTGTTTGAGGCATGTAAGCTGTAGATGACATGCTTTGCATACTCCTGCCGTCTAGGGTTGGGACTGGATGTTTTCAAGTTGTTTTTCTTCGAAGAAGTCTTTCCAGTCACGAGGTAAGGTGACTCCTCCTTTCAGTGATAGTGCGCATGGGCATCGACTCCATTGTTAGATTGTTTTTTTCAGCCATCAGGTTCGGATGTGTATTGCTGGGCTCTGCTTCGAAACCATTTCTTCGGGTGCCTCCCGTGCACAATCCTACTTCTCCAGGTATCGTATCCGTCGAGGAAAACCTCTATTTAGATCGAAAATCTTTGGGAAGGCCGTCCTACCTAACCGCGTCAGTCCACTTCACAGTCGATGGAATGGACTCCATTCAAATTCTGCCCTCGGTGCACCCCAAATATCCACACACCGACTCGCATGAAGTGTGCAACTCGTGTGGGTCTCTGGAGCACAACGAACAAGACTGTGAAGGGTACAGATTGTTCCGAACGAAGAAAACGCTCCTTGAGCATTGGGCTAGATATCGCGAAATGCAGAGTCAAAACGTCGAATTCACACAGGACATCTTCGGCGAAGAATCAGAGCACAAATTCGATGCACAAGGGTCCGAGGAAGAACAAGAAGAACCTGTCTCCATTCCAAAATGGGACTCTAAGTTGGAAGAAGACTTGCCACAAGATCAACGTCTGGTGAGTACCGAATGCCCCTTGACCCAAACTCCAAAACAAAAGGCTTCAGTCCCACCCTGCCTTCGGGCCACGGTCGGCACCAACAAGATGTTTCTGATGCCCCACCCTCCGGCTCGGCACAGAAACACGTCACTAAGCCTTCCGGCTCGGGATCAAATTGGCAAAAGTGTGGCACTGAGCCAAACCCTTCAGGCCCGAAGCCGAAAACCGCTTCGGAGCCGAAATCATTGACACCGAAAACAAAGCCTCCTTCGGAACTGAAACTTTCCGCGCCAAAAAGTAATTCTACCCTGTCACCCAAATCCTCTGTGCCGAAACCTAAAACTGTTCCTATGAAGCTGCAGGATCTGATTTTCGATGCCCCAACACCCAAATTGAACCCCAAACAAAAGGAACTGTATATAAACCCAGATACAGGAGTTGTTGTTACTAAATCACCTCAGAAACATAAACCTGAGTCAAAAGACACTCTTTACCATATTCCTTTGAAGAGAAAGAATGTCGCTACTAACCACTCCACCCCTCCTCAAACTCTTACCATGTTCCCCTACATCAACTTCTCCACCTTTGCATCATTTACTGATTACACCAACTAACTCACCACCACCACCTGACGATGATGATGATGATAGAGATGGGGGGGACAATATTTTACCAATAGGCCCCTGGAAGGATTATAACACAGATTCACTTACAGATAAAGATCCAGATCTTTACCCTGCAAAGCCTTTCCCTCCTGATGACAATGCAGGATATCTAGAACTACTTGCAAAAGCTGCAGAATATCATAGGGTACAGTTACACAAGGAATCTCTAGAAGAAGATTTCCTATTTGAAATGCTCAGTAGCACGCCAATGGCTAGCCACACTCTACCGATCCTGAAAGGTATGATGAGACATGCCAATTATATTTTTAAAGATCCAGTGTGTGCTCACATTTTCACCCCAAGAATTGATAAACAATATAAGCCTGCTCCCTCAGATGCAGTCATCATTAAGGGACAGTTACCACTAGACACCTTGGTGGTCTCTAATGCCCGTAAACATGCTAATTCACAAACCACAGGGGATGCTCCCTCTCCAGACAAGGAGTCAAAACTATTAGACTTCTCCGGTGAACAAGTAGCTGCCCAAGCAGAAAATCATTGGCACATTGCAAAAACTCCGGCCATGCTAGCCAGATATGATAGGGCACACTGGGACGAAATGGAGCAATTGCTACAACACCTCCCAGATGAGTATAGAGCAAAAGCCCAGGATTTAGTCCAAGAGGGGAAACTTCTATCCAACTCCTCAATTTGATGCGCTTTAGATGCTGCAGACACCTCAGCTAGAGAGATCAACACTAGTGTGTTAAGGAAACGTGCATGGTTGAGGATTTCTGGGTCCAAACCCGAAGTGCAACAGTCTTTTTTAAATATTCTGTTTGATAAGGAACATCTCTTCAGGCCCGATGTAGATAAGTCTTTAGAGAAGATGAAAAAAGATACAGAAGTAGCCAAGTCTATGGGAGCTCTGCAGTCTCCCTCTAATCAGGGATCCATTCGTTGCTCCTTCTACCGTGGAGGGTCAAAAACAATGTCTTCAGACAATACTGCCGCTTCCTACAAAGGCAACAATCAATCTTCCTCTAATAGGGGCTTCTTTAGAGGAGGATACAGAGGCAACAACAACAAAGGTAGAGGCAGGGGTTCCACACCACGTAATTCCCCCCTCCCCCAACAAGCAGTGACTTGCCAACACTTAACACCTTTCAGGGGACGTCTACTACAATTCCTCCACATTTGGCAATCTATGACCACAGACAAATTGGTGTTAGGAATTATCCAACATGGTTATTGCCTGAAGCTTACCAACAATCCTCCAAACATTCCACCACGTTCTCAAAAAATGTCACCAGAACATTTACATTTTCTTCAGAAAGAGGTCCAGTCCCCAGAGCATTAGAACCTGTGCCGTTACAACATTAAGGGACAGGTGTGTACTCCCTGTACTTTCTCATCCCCTAAAAGGACGGCTCCTTGGGACGTATTCTAGACCTCAGAGAACTAAACCTCTACATACTGCCAGAGCATTTTCACATGGCAACACCTCCACAAGTGCTCCCACTTTGACAGCAGGGTGATTTTATGTCTACTCTAGACTTAAACTACGCATATTTCCACATTCCAATTCTTCCCGATTATCGCAAATACCTCAGATTCATGATAGCGGGTCATCATTACCAGTTCAAAGTACTACCATTTGGAGTCACCACTGCTCCCAGGGTATTTACCAAATGTCTGGCAGTAGTCGCTGCACATCTGAGAAAACAACACATCCATGTCTTCCCATACCTGGACGACTGGCTCATCAAAGCCAGCACTTACCTAATGTGTCTCCAACACACTCAAACCACTATTCACTTTCTTCACCAACCTTGGGTTTTCAGTAGATGCGTTAAAATCTCATCTACAGCCTTCTAACACACAAACTTATCTGGGAGCCACCATAGACGCTCAAAGCTCTACTCTAGCCTCTCCCAATGCAGCCAGAATTCACTGTATTAAGTCCATTCTCACTCAATTTCAGCTCAAACAATCATTACCGGCAAAAGTATTCATGCAACTGCTAGGAATAATGTCTTCTTGCATTATAATTGTTCCCCACGCAAGACTTCACATGCATCCCCTTCAAGATGGCTTAGCAAGTCAGTGGAACCAGTCGAAGGGTCAGTTGACCAATCTAGTGTTGGTAGATTGCCGCACTCATCGCTCTCTGCAGTGGTGGAACCCACAAAATGTATCCAGAGGACAGCCCTTTCTCGACCCTGTTCCACAGACAGCACTAACAGCAGATGCATCGCTCACTCGTTGGGGCGCTCACCTACAAAGTCACACAATCCAAGGATTAGGTACTCTAAAGTACAAGAGCCTCCACATAAATCACCTAGAGGTACTAGCAGTGTTTCTAGCGCTCAAAGCCTTTCAAACTCACCTAATAGGCAAAACTGTCCTAGTCCGTACATACAACATGACAGCTATGTATTGTATACAAAAACAGGGGGGGGGGGGCACTCTCTCCAACTGTCATGCCTAGCACAAGCCATTTGGAACTGGGCCATACATCACAAAAGGTTTCTCCTACCAGAACATCTTCTGGGAGTAAACAATCAAATTGCAAACCTTCTCAGCCGACAGAGACAGAAAATCCATGAGTGGGACCTTCTTCCCCAGATTCTTCTTCCCTACTTTGAGGTGGTGATTTTCTCACATAGACCTGTTTGCCACAGCTCAAAACGCAAAATGCCCAACCTTCACCTTCAGGTTCCCACACCCTCTCTCCATAGGCAATACCCTATAGACAAACTGGTCAGGGATATTTGCCTATGCTTTTCCACCTCTCCCACTCATTCCGCTGGTAGTTCGGAAACTCAGACAATCATCCCTCAAACTCATTCTCATAGCTTCTACATGGGCACGTCAGTCTTGGTTCACCACCCTGCTAGAGCTCTCAATAGTTTCAAACCAAAAGCTGCATCTCAACTCCAGTCTCCTCACTCAGAGCCACGGAGGAATCGGGCATCCAAATCCCAAGGAACTCAACCTAGCGATCTTGATCCTGAAGTCATAGAGTTTGGTTATTTACAATTACTACCAGACTGTATGACTATTCAAAAAGAGGCTAGGAAACCTACTACTAGGGCATGTTATGCAACAAAGTGGAAACAATTTGTTATATACTGTAACAATAACAATTTCAATCCCCTTGATGCTTCAGTGCAAAACATCATCTGTTATCTCTTACACTTACAGCAATATGGATTAGCCTACACATCCATTAAATTGCCTTTAGCAGCAGTGGCTTCATGCTTACAAAACAGACAACACTTATCTCTATTCAGAGTACAAGTGATTAAAGCCTTTGTGGAAGGACTAAAAAGAGTAATACCACCAAGAGCTCCACCTGCACCAGTATGGAACTTGAACATAGTCCTTACGAGGCTAATGGGTCCACCTTTTGAACCAATGCATAAGAGTCAACTACAATTTCTCTCATGGAAGGTTGCTTTTCTTATCGCAATCACTTCCTTAAGGAGAGGTGGTGAACTCCAGGCACTAACTATACAAGAGTCTTTCCCGCTTTTTCACAGCACCAACTCCCTGAACTGGCCACGGGCTCTCGCATCGCGGGTCCCGCAGCGCGGGTCCTGCTTTCTCACTTGACTGGCTGCAGGCTCACGCAGTGCGCGTCCTGCTTTTTCACCGCAAAGACCAGGAAGAGCCACGGCCACTGCCTGCCTTCATCGCAGCGTGTAGCCGCAAACGTCACTACTCTGCACCAGGAGGCGCTACTTAACTGGCCGTGGGCTGCTGCAGCGCGGGATTTGTGCGGGCATGCCCGGGCAAAGCCCAGGGAAGGACGGGCCCATTTGCCCCTGTCAGAGCCCGGATGAGGCCGGGATGGGCACACCCTCTTAGCTTTTAACTTTCTTTCTGTTTCATTTTTTCCTTGGAATCAGACTGCTTGGAATAGTGATTCTCCTCAAAGAAGAACTCTGCAAAGTAAGTCCGCTGGACATTGTGTACTGAGTTTAGCCATATCTAGTGTGACTCTATTCAGCCCGGCCTATGGTGAAAGTGAAGTGAATGGGGGTAGAGACAGTACCCTTAAACCGTCCCAGAATTCCACCCTTGACAGTTTAACACGGTCTGCGAAAGACATAGATAAAAAAATATTAGTAGCACAACGTCGGCAATCTTTAGAGGGGGGCTCTACCATAGGTATGAACATGGATATTTCCCCAAATGTCCAAAGAAAGAATAGTGAACTAGAGAGCCCTACTGTAGATCAATCTGTATTGGAACTTACCCCCCCCCCCGTGAAGTCCCTGCCCCGACCTAAAGCATCTCCAATGCCTTGCCCCCCAGCTAAAAGAAAGAGGAAACAAAAACACCTGGAGTCCCTACTAACAGCCAATACTCGATCTAAGAGAAAAGCCAAGGAGGCCCTAACTGTGGATCGTAATAGCTCTAATTTAGTATCACCAGCAGTATCGCACCCTGTGCCACCTGTCCCTGCAGTTCTATCTCTGCAAGATATTAAGCTTTTAATGAACGAGTTTGAAAAAATAATGCTAAATAGTTTGTCAACCATTATGAATAGGCTTGACAACTTCGAGGCTAATGTGGAAAATTTAAAAAAGTTGCTATTCATCTTAGCAATAGAGACAGGGAATTATGGGCCCTCTTGTCCAGAATCTGCAGAACAACTGGGGGGTAAAAGTCACAGGAAGCCCAACACCATGGCGGAAAATCATCACGGTAATTCAATACAACCCTTAGTTGTGACCACTGCTCAAGAAATTGATCAGCACACACGGGAAGTTCCTTTTAAGCTCAAAGCTATGTTGCATAACTACCACCTAATCGAGGAGAGGTACTCTGGTAAACTACTCTGGAACCAACACCACCAGCCCCCCACTAAATGAGAAAGGAATTGAACCCTCCAGACAGGCCAACCCACAATGAGGCAATCCTCCCACAGGGGCAGATACCTGCAATGATGTGATTCTACACCTTCCCCCAGAATGCTGCCCATATGTGGTAATCTTAACTAATGCCCCGTCATTTATGGGTAAATAAAGGAATCTACCACTCAATTGAAGAACAAAGTATGTCACTGGCTATCACAGAACACTGATTTTTCCAATTCTCGTTTCCATGATATCTTGTTTTTCCAAAGAGTGAGCTGGGTTGGTCCCTTACAAAAGGTTGCAAAAGGAGACTGCATAGTGATCAACTGCAGATCTCCAGATCTTGCAGGGCAGCTGCTCCAAAGTAGGAGGAAGCCATCTGAGTGGGCCCCAGGACATGGGATTGAGCCAGTGCTACTCGTTTTTTTTTATAAGCATCTCAAGCCAGCCGGGTTATCTCCCCCACGGAATGCCCGCCATGCTCAGAATCCATCAAACAGAGAGGTCGATTTCCCCATGGAAATCAGTTATAGATATGAAGCTCTTACGGATTTGGATAGCCCAGACTGTCCAAATCAAGGCAATGTAAAAGTAATGCCGGCCTACGCTGTAGTTACAACCACCCTAGTAGAGGGAACAATAAACACTGTGAATACCATCTATAATGAGAAAGTGAATAATACCCTACCCACCTAACCAATTACCTGTGCACCTGCCCAAGATTTAATGCTTGTAAATTCCATAACTAGCTTCCCGCAACAAGGAAGCATGGGTGCTGAACAGTCACTTCAGATTGTTACCTGGAATATTGCGGGAATAAAATCTAAGCTAAGTGACCCTAAGTGGGGCAGAATGGTGGACAGTAGTCATGTATGCCTGTTCCAGGAAACCTGGGCGACAGAGAGGATATACAGGGTGGGGTTCACTTCATTTTGTATTGAGGCTAGGCCATCAACAGCGGGCCGTCCGGCTGGAGGGCTGTTAATATGAGTTAGGACCACATTGGATTGCAAAATTAATTTACTAGAGGTAGAATCCCAGGAGATTCTTGGCATTGATATGATATGGCCCAAAGGGAATATCCATCTTAGACTATGCAATATATATAATAGATTCAGTTGCCATCATAAGCACTCCGAAACCATAACAACGCTTGCTAATTTTCTCAAAACCCGTAATGAAGAGTTTTATCTTATCTTAGCTGGCAACTTTAATACGACTTACGAGTACAAGAACTAGTGCAGGAACATTTTAGTTTCTTTTGTCCTGCGTATGCAAGCTTAAGGAAATCATGGATTATTCCAGCTTGCCGACTGCTTTCCTTCTCACATCCCTTTGAAGCTTTACGCATATTCAGGTCAGATACAACAATGTGGCTTGTTTTTACAATAACCAGATATCTGTTATATGCTTGGTGGCAGAGATCGAAAGTTGCACTATAACAAGTGTTGGGGTTAGATTAGCTTTAATATACGTGTCTTTAAACTGATATTCCTGTTTTTTACATTTGTAAAATTGTAAGTGCACTCGGCAGTTGAGCTCAACTATGTTTTAAACCATCGTTTTAACTATGTTTAAGAACTTGTTCTTAATGGTTTTTATGCAATACTATGTATTTGAGATTTTCATGCTGTGTATGATCATGCTATTGGTTGATCAATAAATACTATACTACAAGTGCCTTTCTTTCAACTTCACAAAGACAATGTGGTTCTTCGAACCAATCCCAAATTTCTTCCTGAAGTAGTTTCTGCTTTTCACATCAGTCACTCAGTTGAGTTACCCATGTTTCTTTCCTTAACCTGATTCTGTAGAAGAACAAGCTCTGCACACTCTAGATGTTAGAAGAGCGCTACTATATTATGTGGAAAGACCAAAACATTTTCGGAAGACAAAACAGCTCTTAGTTGATTTTTCACCACCACACAAAGGCAAACCCATTTCTAAATCAGGCATTGCAAGATGGATCGCGAAATGTATTCAAACATGTTATGCGAAAGTGAAAAGAACCTTGACAATACCCCCTAGAGTGCATTCCACCCGCAAGATAGGGGCTACTATGGCCTTCTTCAGGATTACTCCCCTAGCTGACATCTGAAAGGCAACAACATGGTGTACACAGCACACATTCATCAAACACTATTATGTAGATGTGTTAGTGAGGCAATAAGCTAATGTAGGCCAAGTGGTACTCAAAACACTTTCCCAAACAACTGCTACAGCTACAGGTTAGCCACCCCTTTGGGAGTTAACTGCTGTATAGTCTATGCAAAGCATGTGATCCACACCTCACATGCCTCGAGCAGATAATGTTACTTACCCAGTAAGCATCTGTTCTTGGCATGTAGAGCTGTAGATTCACATGCGCTCACCGCCTCCCCGGGTACCTATACCTGTTGCAGTTTTCCTGCTTTACATACATATGCATGGACATCTCTATTCATCCTTTACTAACTCCATTCTCACCCTCTGCGGGAAAATAATCTAACAATGGAGTCGATGCGCATGTGCACTATCTCCGAAAGGAGGAGTCACCTTACCTGGTGACTGGAAAGATTTCTTTGAAGAAAAACAACTTGCAATCATCCGGACCCAACACTAGATGGCAGGAGTATGCAAAGCATGTGAATCTACAGCTCTAAATGCCAAGAACAGATGCTTACTGGGTAAGTAACATTATCCTTTTTGCATTTCCTTAGCCCAGCAAGGCAATACAGTTAAAGGATACTTATTGGCACTTTCGGCTTTTCTGAGGTTGCCGCGAACAATCTTCTTAGTTTCAAACACCTGTTGTGATGCAGTTTCTGAAAGGTTTGCGAGATGTGTTTCCTCATACTCTGTTCATTATGCCCCAGTGGAACCTAAATTTGGTTCTTACATTTCTTGTGTGTACTCCTTTTGAACATATTGCACACTTGTCTGCTAAGGCTACTTACCCTCAAGACAGCCTTCATCTTTGCCTTGACATCGCCGTGGAAGGTGAGCAACCATCAACCCTGCCTTACACAGTGATTTACTCAGACAACTGATTTTGAGGACCCGAGCCGCTTTTCTTCCGAAAGTGGTAACTCATTTTCACATAGGGCAAAATTTCTCCCTACTGACGTTCATCACTCAACCTCACCATTCTAAGGAGAAGGAGAGACTCCATTGACTGATTCTGAAAAGAGCCCTTAGTGTTTATATTGATCATACCAGAGAACACTGTGTAGACAATCAGCTCTTCATTAAAAAAAACAACAAAAAAAACACAACAATTATTAGTGTTCTATTTTTTACGGAAGCAACTACAAAAAACAAAACAATACACACCACCATATCACAGTTCGCATTTAGCAAGTCATCAATACAGACTTGTACCATAGTCATCAGGACATTGCTCTTGCCATGGAGGATCAGCTCTTTATTGGATTCGCTGGAGCGAAGAAAAGCAAGGCAGTGCAAAAGTCGACCATCACGCTTTAGATTGTACTCTACATTAAAATCTGCTATGCATTGGCACAAGCAGCCTCCAGACTGATTCTATGCTCATTCCACCAGAGCTAAGGCTGCTACCACTATGTTGGCACGTGTAGTGCCTGTTCTGGACATTTTCCAGGCTGCTATATGGACATCACTCCATATGATTAGCAGCATTACTGTCTGGACAGCCAGGCCCGTCAAGATGAGCATTTTCCTGTTTCATCCTGCAGGACTTTTTGGTTAAAGTCCGTTAACAGACCCATCACCTCAATTGTACTGCTTTGACATCTATTTAGAAGGTGAGGAATCTGCTATTTGAAATCTCTAACAGAAGACAGAGTTGTTTACCGTCTGTGACAGTTTTCTGGTAGAGACTCTATCTAACTGCAGATTTTCACCAACCCTCCCACCATCTCCATTCTGTGAACTGTACTCTTTTCCACCTAAAAAGGTCCCACTTTAGAAATCTGCACATCGGTCCAAGCCACTTTGTGACTGGCCTGCGCCTCTGAGTACAACTCAGAAGACAACTGACACCAGCATACATGGTTGACACCTATATACAACTCCACATGTCACATCAGGAGCGGAATTACGCCTCTGCGGAACCACATAACACCCCCTACCAGCTCGCAGGGCTACTGCTGAAAATATTCCAGATCCAGTCTGATGGCAATGGGAAGACTCAAAAGATGAAGAATCTGTGGTTAGTTAGAGTCTCTACCTGAAAAGGCATACTGAAGGTAAGTAACCTGTTCTTCAAGGCAGACTTTCTTCCCGTCTATTTCTACATAGTGTCCTAATCCAAATGAGCTGTTCTCATAACACAATGGGCATAATTTCAAGTTGCATACTACTGGAGAAATGATAAAATCACACCAGTAACGTGCAGAAACGACTAAAACCCCGTGTACTGGGGAATTACTAGATGGGACCAAATATTCTGGTCATCAAACCACACAGTGTCCCCCTTTTATGGGTATTTAACGCATTTATTTATCACCTGCTGTGAGCAGGCGGTAAATGTAAGGGGGAACTGTTGGCTGGATGAATGGTGAAGAAGCGGCTTGGGATGGAGAGAAGGAAGAACATTTTTTCCCATTTTAAAAATAAAACAAAATCATGGAATTCCTGCCACAGCTAGAACCCCTTGCCATTTTTCTAGCTGCAATTACCAGTCAGAAAAATCAAATATGGTTCTTTCTCATCCCGAAAAACTGTTTGTAGAAGAAGCTTCCCAATCTGAAAATGTTGCTCTGCCTGACTCAAAATCAGGGCGAATGCTTGAATCAGAAACCGCAAGGTACAGATTAGTGCCTTCTGCAGTGGTATGCGTCAAGAAGGAGAATATGAACACGGTGACAAGCTCAGTAGTGCACCTCGGGAAGGTAATTCCTTTCTTCATGTGCAAGACACACAAACCTCGTATCACAGAACCAAGATAGACAGACTGTGTTTCTGTTCATCTCCTTTCTTTCATGAACCTGCAGCCACATGTGCAGAGATACTCTTCCATATTCATGTATCTTCACCTTCCTGATGACCATGGTTTCCGTGCCAGTTCGCCAGCCCAGAGATGCACATGCCAGGCCTTGCCTCATAAGATGGATGCCTGTGCATGAGCGTGTCTGGCTATTTCATGTGAATGGTTTGTCACTGCCTGTACCAGGTGCAGGCACGTCTTGCTGTGGTTTCAGCTTTAATGTCGGCTTCCATCACCAATCTGTACATCTTGATGAAACTAATAGTTTGGGCCAGATTAAAACATGTTTTTTTCATTCTGCAGGTGCTAAATATGTTAGATTGAACAAAAGGCACTTAAGGGGCAAATCAGTATTCAGAAAGCATTTTACGCGTGTACACCTTGAGTTATGCAATCGCAAAGAGGCCATGTGCAGAGTTTCCACTAGATACTGTGACTAGGGATGTGGCAGGTTTAGAAACGAAAGCTCTCTTTAAGCTACAAAAGGAGTCCCTTCTTTTCGTTTTGTAAGGACCTGGCAGTGGGTAAGGCATAATGTAGCCCGGGAACAAATGGGTCTCCTATTATCATTGCCTACTCCTATAAAAGAATCTTCATGTTAAGTATAAAAGCAGCTGATGTACACAATTTCATTGGGGAAGAGGGGGAGCAGCACAGACCATAGACACTAGGTTTGGGCAGAAAAAGACCGCTTTATTGAAACAGGTGCACATAACAGAAAGCCTAGGCCTTTGCCTTACAAAACTAGAGCCTCACTATACAAATTTGTTTACCTATGTTAAGCTGCCTACCTCCCCTAAAATCTCGCTCCACCCCACAACAACTTAATATAGTAATAGTGTACCTACTCCAGAGCTGCAACTGTGACCTTTAAACTCCCCAGCCCCTTTACTAAAACTATTACCCCAATCAACTAAACTTCCTACAGAACCTTTAACTTCCAGGCTCATTCCAGCGGGAACGTTTCTACCCGTTTCCTTTTAGCCTGAATTGGCGCGGTCAACAAAAATAAACTTTGGTAAACAATGGTAATTTCTCTGTCGACTGCCACCCAGAAAAGCGGAGGCACCCTGTGCCTTTTTCTGTCTCCCCTCCTCTACGTAACGCTGAAAACAGTTTGATGACCATCTACCCAAGCCCATTATAATTTCCCGACTCTAGGCCTGCCTACCCGATTCTGTAGCCATCCCAATCTAAAAAAGGATATGTACCAAAACCCTCGGCATCCAGACCAATGAGCGCCAAAGCATTGCGCAATATTGCCAACAGCTGAAATGTGGATACTTGCTTACCATCTCTGTTGAAAGTCCTCCCCCTCTTGCATAGGTTTGATAGCCTATTCCCATCATACTGGGCAAAACTTGGCCCCGGGGTACACCTGTAGCAGAACACTTTTGCCTTGACCCCTCGATCAGTTTTAGACTTGTAAAGACACATCCTCAGCCCTTCCTCACATCCACTGACCTCCTCTCAGAGTATTCCCCGGCTCCCTCTACCCCATCAAAAGCTAAGACACCATAAACACGCCAAAAAACATCCACGTCTTGAGTGTGAAAAACAACACCGCCTCCCTGTCTGTGCTACAAATTCCCGGTAGCACCGTAATCACTTTGCACAAGATGCTCAAAGTCAAAGGGCTCCTCTAAGGACCCAACTGACCCCTTTCCATGGAACGCCCCTCCAGAATTCTCTTGTCGAGCTCACCTGAGGAAGAGACATTGCCTCACTACAACTTACCTATAAATGTGATACCCGCTAATTTTCCAGAAATTGTCACCCTGGACTGGCCTTTTTCAATCTATATCTTGATGAATGGCATTACATTCTCCACACTAACCCATGCGTCTGTCCTCGGTTGCACCCCCCTACTAAAAACTCAGCTTAATCCTGGGAATATGCCATTCTCATGGATACACCTAACAAATCCTCTACAATTGAAGCATCCTTTTTCTCCTATTAGCCATAGGTCTTGAGACATTCTAGTCCTAACTCTTGCTGCCTCCGTGGCCAGCTCATGGAATCTTTCCCCCTGTGAATGAGACAAGGCATCCACAATGTCATTGTCCACTCCGCTCTGAATACAATGTCAAGTTGTAAGTAATTCCACAAATAGACCCTCAACAACTTTAAAAGCTGTGCATCCCTCACTGACTGTCTGTTGACTACCTGTACCACTGACATATTATCTATCCTAAACAGAACCTTCTTCGCACTAACTGCTCTCCACACAATGCCACCACTACCAGCAAGGGAAAAAATTCAAAAAATGCAATGCTGCGGCCGCCCGTTTCCATGATTGCGGCGATTCCTCAGCACACCAGTGACCTTTCCAGTACAGGCCAAAACCGACACCTCCTAAAGCATCTGAAAAAATCCCAGTCTAACTCTATCAAGGTTACTAAGGGGATCCCGTTGAAAGAGTGGAGAAAGATTTGCCACATCTTCAGATCCTCCTTAACCCGAGCTGACAACCGCACATGATGGTGCGACAATGGTAATTCCAAAAGAGTCAACCCCAACCTCTTACAGAACGTCTTACCCGCTCTAACCAGCTTGCATGCAAAATTCAAATGTCCCAACAGCATTTGCACCTCTTTGACTGTGACTTTTGATTTTGACAATATTGCATCCAGCAGCTGCTGCATGGTTCTTTTTCGAATCCTCTGGCAGTCTAGCTTCCATTACTCTTGAATCATTTTTAATTCTGAGAAATTAGATCACCATAGTAAGACCCACTGTCTTTTCTGGCGCCAAGGGCACCCCCAAGGTCCCGCACGAGCTCCTTGAAACTTGACAGCAAATGCTGACAGTCCGTGGAACCGGGTATCCCCACGAAAAATAAATTGTGTAGGTAATGTGTCATATGGTTGTGTCCCATGCAATTGATAAACCGCCATTGCAAGAAGATGCTGAAACACTCAAACAATGCACATGATATGGTGCAGCTCATGAGCATCGTTTTATCGACATACCCTTTGCCCTCAAACGGAATCCCCAGCAGCTGAAAGTCAGAAGGGTGTACCTTAATGTCACTCTCCGCGATAATCACCCTCTGGCTTACTTTTTCCACCAAGGCTATTGCTACATCAACAGATGAATAAACCTCTTCCTCCAGTATGAAGTCATTCACAGACTCGCCTGCCTGCCATGAATCTGTCTAAATTGGCCCAGTTCCTTCTTGCGTACCACCCCGATGGGGGACACAAGTCATCCATTGGCCAGTCTTCAAAAGGTCCTGCCATCCTACCCACTTCAATTTCTTTGAGCAACTTATCCCTCACTACCTGCTTGTGTTCGCTGGCTGATTTAAAATGATCTGCCCATCGTCTCACCCGCAGGCCCTCGTACCCCATTCTTAAGCCCCAAGTGAACCCTTGCAACAAAATCCTAGCATCATCCTGTCTGTCATAATGAAAAACCCAAAATCTCAATCTGTCCAATTTAATGGGATTAAGAGTCCTTTCCTGTCGGTCCCTGTCCACCCCTCCCTCCTTGTCCTGTAACCCCCTGCCTGTTCCTGCTGCACCCCGCTGTATCCCTGCTATTGTACCTGCCCTGTTGGGGCTTGACACCCCTCCCGCAGCAGTTAAACAAAGCGTAGCCATCATAATTTGTGAATTTCGAATGACATCCATATATTTGAAAAGTGTGACCGACATCTCTGGGCACTTTCCGCCGTATACGCTGGCATATATAAGGAATGCTGCTGTCCAATTCACAGTGTTTTTTGTTTATATTTTTCTAAAACCTTTATTGAGAAAAATTGCACTTCAAATTTCAGTATATGCAGGAGGAGAGTGCGCAATCAAAGAGGAGAACCACATCTGTTACATACATTATAGGAACCATCATATATAAGTAGCCCATTACATTACACAGAAAGAGAAATGCTGAGGTGAAACCGGGAGAGCGGTGGAGAGCACCCGGGAAAGGACCAATGCAGATGGGAGAGGACGCAATGGCCCTGTAGAGTGTGTGGATGGGGAGGTAGCACCTCACGAGCCAACGCTGGCGGCTGCCGCGGGCGGAGTGCCGGCGGGGAGCGAGGGAGAGGTCAGGGCGTTTTGGCGCTGGAGATAAGAGACAAGGGGACCCCAAATATCGATCGGGTGGCAAGTGGCCGGCACCAAGTCCCAGAATTCGGATAGAAGTGTCTTACAGCGCGAAGCGTCCTCAAACCAAGCGCTAACCTTGCGCACGGACCTTCGACCCCAGCACATGGAGACCCTGCGCCGTGCAAGAACGAGCAGCATTGTAGTCAGCCGACGAGTAGCGTCTGGGCACAATTTCACAAAGCCTAAGAGACAAAGCAGTGGGTCTGGCGTGACAGGTGTAGAGGTGATCTCAGTGATGGCGGCACACACATAGCGCCAGTATGCAGAGTCCTTGGGGCACAGCCAGGCGAGGTGGGAGAAGTCTGCCGCAGGAGCGGAGCATTGCAGACATCTGTCGCTGGGGGTTAGGTTCATTTTATGCAGCTGAGCGGGGGAGCGTTTTAATCTATGCAGGTATTTAAAATGTATGAGGCTCAGGCGGTAGTTTTGGGATAAACGTTTGATCTGATTGCAGCAGTATGGCCAGACCTCCTAAGACAGATCGGCGCCCAGGTCTTCACTCCAGGCCGCGCGGGCGCAGTCAGTGGCGATGGAGGAGTCCGCAAGCACGAGGGTGCAAATCTTGGTGACCAGCTTGCGGGGGGATGTGGATGTGTAGACAAAGTTGAGGACAGCCATCAAGGGGGGGACTGGGGAAACGTGGGCTGAAGCTCCATGCAGAGAGCTTTGAGTTGATAATAAAGCAGAGTATCCATGGGGCTGGACTCGGCCGTGAGTGAGAAGAAAGTGTTGCTAGGGTAGAGGTCCGACACCGTGGAGAGTCCCAAGCGGGTCATGCGTTTGACCATTCTGGCCGTCTGTAGAGGGGGGAATGTCAGGTTATGTGCAATGGGCATGACATTTGCGGAGAGCATGCTAGAGCCAGAGTATCTCTGGAGCCCGTCCCTGGCCCATCGCAAGGTCTCCACTGTGTCGATTTCACCACGTGGTGGTTTCGCTGGGGCAAAAAGAACGGTCAGGGGCGGCCAGGGGGCAGCGAGATCAGCCTCCACCGCAACGTGTGGTTGGAAAGGTGTTGGGTGCAGCCAGAAGTGAAGGTAGGTGGCTTGGGCAGTTTGAAATCCGGGGCTCCCAGTCCACCACACGGCAAAGGAAGAGTGAGTATATTATATGCGATTTTAGGTTGCTGACCGGCCCAGACAAGGGTGATTATAAGTGAGCGGAGTCTGCGAGAAAAGTGAGCTGTGAGGGGGATGGGGACATTCATGAATAAGTACAGAAACTTCGGGAGCACCACCATCTTGGCGATGGCTATGCGTTCCGCCAGAGACAGGGGCTGTCGTCGCCAGAGTTGAATCTTAGACTCCAGCCAGTCCACAGCGTGGCCAAAATTAGCCTTCCAAAGTTCGTCCACACCCCTGCTGAGCCAAATACCTAGGTATCTAGTGGGTCCCGACGCCAATACAAACAGGTAATCCGGCGTGAAGGGGGCAGTGGCGTCCGTGAGGGGAAAAAGAATAAACATGCTCCAGTTAACCTGGATGGCGGATAGGCCCCCGAAACGTACCACCTCGCGGACCATGGGACCGAGATTCTCCTGGGGATTGCCGACATAGAGTGTGACGTCGTCCGCATACATGGAGACGACTAGAGCTCGAGCCGCGAATCTGAGACCCCTCTGGGTGTGATATTGTCTGAGCCTAGCGGCAAGGGCTCCATGGCGATGGGGAATAGCATGGGTGAAAGCGGGCACCCCTGCCTCCAATTTACAATGTTGACCGGCACCTTCGTCCGCTCCAACAGCTCATATTCTTCATCCTTGGACCCTGCCTTTGACCTTAGTTCCCTCCCTGTGTAGTAGCTTCATAATTTCTATATATTCTCCCTTCCATATCCTCTCCTCAGTGGCCGCCATGAGGTGAGCTCCCAATGGCTTCCACGTCCCCATATAAGGCAGTTTCTTAATTGTTAACTCTTTGCTCTCAGGCTTCTCTGACTCTTTCTTGTATTGCTTCCTTTTCCACTCCCACAGACTTGTCAGTCTCTTTCCCAGGTGACCCCTGCTGTTCCTTACTTGGCTCTGTGAACCTTGTGCTGCTTTGAACTCCCTGTTTTTTGCCCCCCCCCCTCCACTGAATCACTTGTTCCCATAGTGTGCTCATCTGAATCCATGCCTGTATGTTTGACATAAAAACCGTTGCTCAAGCAGGCTTCCACGCTGACTGGACGCTCCTTTGCCTCTTCACCCACAGATACCATTACAGCGGTGTTCGCCCTGTTCCGTGTTGTCTTACCTGGCGCTAAAGTCAGTGTCTGCTCATTGGCTCTTCATCTCGCCATGTCTCCTCTCCGCATGATTCCACTACTTCTGCCATGAGTGTGCTGGGAACCTGCAGCCGGCAAAATACTACGGCCAGAGTGATTAGTAGATCCCCCCCCACCCCTCATGCTCCTGCCTCCCCTGCCCTCCCCCTACGAGCTCCACCTCATCCCGTCATGCACTTCACCTTCCTCCAAGCTGTCTTCTTCATTATCAAGCGTGCTTACATCGTGGTGCATCACCACATTTTTAACCCATTAACTCTGGGGGCCGTACCCAGCCCTCCCAGCCTGACTACTGACGCTGATCCCTCCGTGAACACAACAGTCGAGGGTTGCACTCCACCCTCCTGACCGTTGCACCACCGAGGCCACACCAGACCTTCTTGGGGTGAGGATCTTGTCGCCCATCATCGCAGTCCAGCTAGCCACACAGGGCCATGCCTTCTCTTCTCCTCGGGGACAATGAGCTATGCTGAGCACTCCAGAGTCTACAACAGCTGTTGCTGCAACAACCTGTGAGAGGTAATACAGGCTGGAGTGCTGGTACAACCCCACGCCTGTGAGCCCCCTAACTCACCTGATTCTCTCACACTACTTGAAATCCTACGTCCTTCTGCTTTCACCACCTGGGACCTAGCCAGAGCACTATCACTTGTGCCTGGTTGAGCCTCTTAGCTCATGTCCTCCGACTCGCCTCTGCCCAATCCCTGCCATCCCCCCCCCCCATCCTGATCTACCTTACTCCTTATTAGGCGGCCTAATTTCGTCACCCAATGCATGGCGACCCAAATGTGTCCCCTTTATTGCCCCCCTGGTTTTCCTCCTCATCCTCACTCCAGATCAATTCTGCTGGTGCCACTGCAGGTGGAACCCATATAGCCAGGGTCTGCTCCCCCACCCTTGAATCCACGAGCCCACTCTGTGAAGAGGCGTCCTCTCCCACGTAATCTGGTTCCAGCATGTCCCCCAGTTTCTGTTCTCTGAGGGGCCACTGCGGCCCCACCCCTGAAGGTGCCCTGCTTAGTCAACTGTCCCTGTCCCAATCTAAGGGTGACCATCTGCCCTGTAGCCATCCATTCTTGCCTGCTGCTGCCTCAAAAGCTGGGCCTTGTACCTGTGTCCCCCACCCTCCTGCAGTAATTGGAGGTAAAGCTGCCTTATATCCACTAACTGTGTCCCCCTTCTCTCCTGACTCACCAGGATTAACCAAATGTGCTTCTTTCCTCTTCCCCCACGCTGCTCTGAGCGTCTGAAAGGCCTTTCCGGCCTGCCCAAGATGCGCTCCTCTTCCCCTGTCCCTTCTTTGAGACCGCGTGCACGTCCGCTGCGGCCCGCTCCTCGCTTTTACCTGCAAGGGCTCACCCGAAGGTGGGAAGACCTGATAAATTGCACTAACTGACTTCCAGCTGGGGAAGGCCTCAGCATTCCCCAGCTGCTCTAGCTCGAGGCCCTCAGACTGCTGCGGCCCTCCCAATGCCTTACATATGTCCCTGTGTGACAGGGGAGCGGCCCTCTTGCTCATCTGCATGGCACCAAGTTCAAGGGTCCACCGCGACGGGGAACATGCCAGGATTGCGGCCGCGACCCCCTCTACCACCCTCCTTATGGGGCACCACTACGCTGCCGCCTCCCATCCACAATAAGGTCTAGGTGCCCTCTGGCCTCCAGGAGTCGCAAGGACTGTGCCACCATTTCCTCCCTGGAAGACATGATGGTAAGATCTGTACTGATGCTGAAGCACCAAACAGAAAAACCTTCTTCGCAATACTTCACTAGAAGCCTACTCCTACCTAAGCAGACACCACCAAAATCAAAAACGCTAACTACCGAGGTACCAGTTATCGTGTCACCAAGGCAGGAACCTCAAAATGGCCGCATATGGACCTCTTGGGCTACAAAAGAAGCCCCAAAACCGCATAAATCCCTGAGCAGTAGTCAGACTGCTCCACTTCCCCAAATTACCTGGGGGGCAGACGTCCCTTTCGCCAGCTGCCCCCCAAATCTCCATTGTCTACTACTGCATGCATGGAGGGTTTAGTTGTTGTCTTCAGCAGGCGTCTATTCCGTAGAGATCCTTTGCATTATAAAGCACTAGGTGCATACCAGCTAGTGCTAGCCTGCACAGCCGTGGTCTGCCAGTAATGCATGCTATAGCCTCCATGCGGATGCTCTTTTGAGATGAATAAACTGCTTATGACAAGGTACGACGGCACAAATTCCCTATAGTCTGCGTTTTTTCAGAGCCAGCAGCCGAGGTGAATGACAGGTCGGGTCACTATTTGCAATTGAAGCAGCTGTTAAAAGTAATGGAAACATTTTCTTTTCTTTCTTGTGCTTTATTTTTCTAGCTTACAATGTCAAGCAGAGAGGACTGTTTCTAATATATATTTGCAATAAATAACTAATAGGTTTTTGATGTTTTTAATTTTGCACTACATTTTTTTTCCTTATGTTTACAAACATTCTTGCTTTTCATATGACAAAGCTACGCACCAAAGTTTTAAATGGTTTGTGGGAAAGGTGATGGTGGGACCATTTATTATGTGGGATAAAGTACTCCCTGGTGTCCATGATAAGGTTATTGCAAGTCACCTCGGAGTTTCATAGCCTTATAAAGGAACTTAGCCTTCGGCCTCGTTCCTCTATATGGGTATGGAACCTCCGTGAGTTGCAATATCCATATAATGTATGGCAGGATGTACTACTTTATCCCTTATATTCTTTGTCAACAGTATGTTTGAGTGGGTAAACCTTTTCATAGTCGCATCACAGCTGCCCTTATCAGTGGACATCAAAGTCATTGTCGTTCAGCCGAAGGGCACCAGGATTTTGTCATCACAGTGATGACCATTGTGAGAAGTTGGCCTGATATGTAGTGCTCACTATTCTAGTGATCACTGTGTATCATTCCAAACGACCCTTATTGATGATTGGTTGTAAGTAAACCTTATAGACCAGCTATCCTAGTAGCGTGGATACGAGCAGTCTTAGGCTAAACTCTAGAGGGCGTGTTAAGCCAGCTGTTTACCATCACATATACCCCTTGAACACCAAGTGAAAGGACTCCACACAAGTTGTTATGAAAATAAAAGGATATTTATTTATAACAAGACTACCCTGGCTCTTTATGAGTCAGGGAGCTAAGCACACTACAAAACTCTTAGGAAAATACTTCAGTTGCACAATTTACACAAATGCCCGAGGGGCACGAGAAACCATCTACACTAACAGTGAAATGCGAATGGTTAGAGTCTGGAGGTACTGATTCCGGAGTGTTCCGATCAGTGGGACTAAACGAAAAAGGAACTGGACACTTGTAGAGCGAACCTGCGATGGAGCACCGAGATGCTCGAGTTACCTAGCCCGGAGGCTGCGGCTGCGTGAAGTTCGGCAAGATGTCGGGAGTCCTCGTGTAGTCTCAGGAGCCTGAAAGAAGAAGTTGCTGGCAGGCGACCAGTGACGATGTTCAGAGCGATCCAAGCCTGGATCGGTGGTGAAGGAGACCTGAAAGCAGAGGGGACTCAGTTCTCAACCGCTAGCCAGCGATCGTGTGGGTACCAGGGGGGGTACCGGCTGAAGTCACCTCGACCAGGTGAGTGGGTGACGTCGGACTCGGCTGTTCCTCGGACCAGGAGGCGCGGCGGCGACCAGGATGGAGGGCGAGCTGTCCCACGAAGGTGTCTGCTGTCGATGATGCTGGGCCCAGGAAGGGGCAGCGGATCTTGGCAGTGGCAACCCAAGCGGGGGAGTCCCGATGGCGTCGGGAGTGGACCAGGAGGGTCCGTGGTACTCCTCTGTTGAAGGGGAGCAAAAGCCAGTCTGGAGCAACCAGACCGGTGATGCAAATAATCTTGGAGCGTCGTGAAGAGGGCCACAAGCCGGTCGGCAAGTGGTCGGACAACGCTGGGAACAGCAAGAAGCGGAAGGGCCCCCACGCAGATCTCGTGGATGCTGGGGAGACAGACTTCGATGCTGGAGCTGCTCAGGGTTTTAGGGCTTCTCAAACCCTAGGTGCACTCACTCGAGGGTCCCTCGGTGGGCGTGCTAGATAAGCGTCGTGCAGGTTCTGAAGATAGCCGGTCCCGCAGGTCTCGTCACACCTACGACTCTCAGCTGGGCTGATGAGGTAGGTAAAAGGTCAGAGATGGCAGGGAACTCGGGTCTCGTCGAGCTGGGCAGTCTTGATCCGTAGGAGACGTACAGCAAACCGCAAGCGCTTAGGTGGTGCCTGCCGGTGCAGGGTGGCTACTCCTTAGCCACAAGGGAGAGTCTTCAGAAATAGTCAAGAGTTCCTTTCGTGGAAAGTGGTTCGTGATTCGGAGTTATCCGATTATCTGATTATCCAATTTGGGAAGGGGACTCGCTCCTACCTTTATTCTAAGAAAAGGGGCTGGCCCGTGACTAGGTTCTACCTATGGGTGGAGCCAGGAGGGGGGTGGTTACACCCCTATCCTTTGTCCGGCTTCGCGCCAGCTCAGGGGCTGGTGTGCCCCCGAAACTGGTTTGAGCCGGGCTATGCACAGTGAGCACCGGGGTGCCACTTGCAATCACCTTCCTTTCAGCCCTGCCTACCTGGGATACACAAACCCTGTCTGGGATGGTGCTAACACCGCCCTCGACAGGAAACCCTTTGTCCAAGCTCCCCTTGCTGGAAGGTCCCCCAGCAGCAGGAGGTCAGACTTGTGTCTGGTGGCAGCATCCATTTTGTGATGCTGAGGCTTGAGTCAACTTTAACCGGGGTTCAAGGTTACTTCCATGTCGTGTCCCTCTAAAAGGGGGGAATGCTAACCCCGTCGCCAGGACTGGCGAGGGGTTCGTATTCCCATTCGTATGACACCTTACTCGACATGTGTAGGTGATGTGATGCCAAAGTTAGCAAATAACCGCAAGGATTATAATGCATTAAAAGTAGTTGGCCCGCGTCACCATGGAACGGCTATTAGGACTTGGTTCCGCAAGCCGTCGACGGGCTCAGCTCGCGCCAGAGCACCGTCCCACATGATTCCCGGCACTCTGCCTTCAGGATTGATAAGGCCTGCTATAGGAGTGACTGATAGGAATCCATGTGTCCATTTTAGGGTTTAGGTGTAGGAATACTACACCTACAGCAACGGGTGATTACACCACGTGGCCCCAGCTGTCGTGCAGCCAGTTGTGTCAGATTTGGGCGGCCATTCCAGGGGTGGCATAATACATGCTTCAGCCCCTGGTAGGCCCTGGGTACACCGATGCCCTGGATACCTGTGGTATGCTGAGACAGGGACTGACAAGGCGGCCCAGTTCCAATTAGTGGATGCACCTAATGTACATGTGTGTTAATTTCGAGAGAGAACAGCTAGGCTGTGGGTCTGATTGGCAGGCCCACAGCCGGAGAAAGTCGTAAACCAATGAAGCAAAAGCAAAAAAATCGGGGTGATCATAGGATTGCAGACCCTACTCTCCTACATGACCCCCCCCCAAACTTTGGGACAATAAGCTAACCTTGACCAGGTGAGTCTTCTTGCTCTAAGTGGAAATACCTGGAGAGCCCATCTGCATTGCCATGATCAGTGCCAGGTCTATGCTCCACTGTGAAGTCCATCCCCTGTAGGGAAATGGACCACCTAAGTAGTTTGGGGTTTTCACCCTTCATTTGATTTAGCCACAAGAGGGGCTTATGGTCGGTCTGAATCTTGAAGTGAGTGCCAAACAAGTATGGCCTCAACTTCTTCAGGGCCCAAACCACAGCAAAGGCCTCCCTCTCAATAGCTGACCAATTCTTCTCTCTGGGGGTCAGCCTCCTGCTAATAAAAGCTATGGGCTGGTCATGACCATCAAAATTCAGTTGCGATAGAACAGCTCCCACACCCAGCTCCGAAGCGTCTGTTTGGACAATGAATGGTTTGGAGTAGTCTGGACTCTTTAGGATAGGTGCTGTGCACATGGCCTGCTTTAGGTCATCGAATGCCTTCTGACAGCTTGCTGTCCACTGAACTTTTTTTGGCATCTTTCTACTTGTCAGGTCGTTTAGCGGGGTCACAATGGATCCATAATTTCTGACAAATTTCCGGTAATAACCAGTCAGGCCCAAGAAAGCTCGAACCTGAGTCTGGGTGGTTGGAGGAGCCCAGTCCTGGATGGCCTGTATTTTGCTCTCCAATGGTTGAACCTGGCCTCCACCTACAAGGTGGCCCAGGTATACAACCTGTGTCTGCCCTATCTGGCACTTGGTGGCCTTGATAGTGAGGCCTGCCTTCTGCAGGGCCTCTAACACTTTCCTCAGGTGGACCAGGTGATCCTCCCAGGTGGAGCTAAAGACAGCGATATCGTCCAGATACGCCGCACAGAAGTCGTCCAACCCAGTGAGAACTCGATTCACCAGCCTTTGGAAGGTGGCAGGTGCATTTTTCAAACCAAAGGGCATTACCACGAACTGATAATGCCCACCCGGGGTAGAAAATGCTGTTTTGGGCTTGGCCTCCTCAGCTAACCTGATTTGCCAATACCCAGCTGTCAGGTCAAACGTACTTAAGTAGTTGGCCGAGGCCAACCGGTCGATAAGTTCGTCTGCTCTTGGTATCGGGTGGGCGTCAGTCTTAGTGACCGCATTGAGGCCTCTGTAGTCCACGCAAAACCTCATCTCTTTCTTACCGCCCTGGGTGTGAGGTTTCGGCACGAGCACTACGGGACTAGCCCAGGGGCTGTCCGAGGGTTCAATGACTCCCAGCTCCAACATTTTCTGCACCTCTGTCTTGATGCAGTCTCTGACATGATCAGGTTGCCGATAGATTTTACTCTTTACGGGCAGACTGTCCCCAGTGTCGACCTCATGGGTACACCACTTGGTCTGACTGGGTGTCAGAGAGAACATATGTCGAAAGGATTGAAGAACCTGTTTACAATCCTCTTGTTGATGTCCAGAGAGGCTGCCGCAAAAGACAACACCATCTACTGATCCATCGTCAGGGTTCTGAGAGAGCAGGTCTGGGAGAGGGTCACTCTCCTCCTCCTGTCCCTCATCTGTGGCCATGAGCAAGCCCATGCCCTCCCCGTCGACATATGTCTTGAGCCTGTTTACATGGAGCACCCTGTGGGGGCTCCGGGGAGTTCCCAGGTCTACCAAGTAGGTGACCTCTCCCTTTTGCTCAGTGATCGTGTGGGGCCCAGACCATTTGTCTTTGAGTGCTGCTGGGGCCACTGGCTCCAGCACCCACACCTTCTGTCCCGGCTGGTACACAGTCAGGACAGCCTTTTGGTCGTGCCAAGCTTTCTGTAATTCTTGGCTCGCCTCCAGGTTTTTAGACGCCTTTTCCATGTACTCCGCCATCCGCGAGCGGAGACCGAGCACATAGTCCACAATGTTTGATGCCGGCTTTCTGAGAGGTCTCTCCCATCCTTCCTTTACCAAACAAAGGGGTCCCCTTACAGGATGTCCGAACAGAAGCTCAAAAGGGCTGTAGCCAACCCCCTTCTGCGGGACCTCTCTGTAGGCGAACAAGAGGCAGGGTATCAGGACATCCCATCTCCGCCGAAGCTTTTCAGGTAGTCCGTGAATCATCCCTTTTAGGGTCCTATTGAATCTCTCAACAAGCCCATTGCATTGTGGGTGATAGGGTGTGGTGAACTTGTAGTTGACACCACATTCCTTCCACATAGCAGTCAGATATCCCGACATGAAGTTTGCACCTCTGTCTGAGACGACCTCCTTAGGGAAGCCCACTCTGGAGAACACTCCAAGTAGGGCCCGTGCCACCACAGGTGCTGTAGTGGTCCTGAGGGGAATAGCTTCAGGATACCTGGTGGCGTGGTCCACCACCACCAGTATAAACTTGTGCCCTGATGCTGTCTGGGGTTCCATTGGTCCGACAATGTCGATCCCCACTCGTTCAAAGGGTACCCCCACCACTGGTAGTGGTATGAGGGGGGCCTTTGTCGTGCCACCTGACTTACCACTGGCTTGGCAAGTGACACAGGAGCGGCAAAACTCCTTCGTATCTTCGGACATGTGGGGCCAGTGAAAGTGTGGAACAATTCTGTCCCAAGTCTTATTCTGGCCTAAGTGACCTGCAAGGGGAATCTCGTGGGCCAAGGTGAGAAGGAAACCTCTCAGAGACAAGGGGATGACCAGCCTCCTGGTCGCACCAGGTTTGGGGTCTCTTGCCTCGGAGTACAGGAGTCCATCGTCCCAGTACACTTTGTGGGTACCTGTGGCGTTCCCTGCAGCCTCAGCAGCGGCCTGCTGTCTGAGGGGTTCAAGTGAGGGGCAGTCTAACTGTGCCTTCCCCAGGTCTTCCCTGGAGGGTCCCCCTGAGCCCAGAAACTCAACCTGACCAGGTTCAAGCTCTTGCGGCTCAGTTTCCCTCAGTTCTTTAAGGTCAGCCTCCTCGGAGACTTGATCCACGACCTGGGGCAAGGGGGAAGGCGAAGCCTTACCCTTACTGCTCCTTTTCTTGGAAGGTGTCTGGTCCGTTCTTCCAGGATCCAGCACCTGTTCAGTGGGGCATCTTTTGGCCCGTGACCTGGTCACAGCAAGGACATGTGCTGGCAAGCCTAACATCTCCATGTGAGTCCTCTGCTCCACTTCTGACCATTGTGACGTTTCCAAATCATTGCCCAACAGACATTCTACGGGGAGGTCTGAACTAACCACAACCTTTTTCGGGCCACTTACCCCTCCCCAGGAGAAATCAACAACTGCCATACTGTGATTGGTAGTGACGTTGCTGGCATTGGTCACTAGGTAACTGGTACCTAGCATGACCTGTCCAGGGTCCACGAAGTTAGGCGTCACCATGGTGACACTGGCACACGTGTCCCTGTAGGCCTGAGCCACTTTTCCATTTATCAAAGGTGTCTGTCTGTATTTGCCCAATGTATTGGGACTGGCATCAGGGGACATATCCATATCCCCTGTACAGACAAGGACGGCCTGAGTGAGCGTGCCGACTAAGTCGTCACTCCCCTCGGTTCCCAAGGTTAACCCAACTAATGCCTTGGGAGGCGCACTACCACTGCTGACTGTACTAGGGGGCGCAGGTGCCTTAGGGGCTGCAGTGGCAGGAGTTTGCCCTCCTTTCTTGGTGCACTCACTAAACCAGTGAGTCTTACTTTTACAGTATTGGCACCACCTTTTTGACTGGCCTTCTTGAGTCTTCTTATTCTGTGAAGCCTGACCCCCACCCTCTTTGGTTTGTTGGGGACCTGTCGAAGACTTCTGGTCATTTTGTTCGTTCTTGTTACCCTTTTGGTCTGCTTTCTTCTGACCACCCTGGTTCTGATTCTGGTTCTGCTTGACCCTTGTTCTGACCCATCTGTCTGCCTTCTTTCCCAATTCTTGGGGAGAGGTCAGATCCGAGTCGACAAGGTGCTGATGCAACAATTGGTTCTGACAGTTGTTTAAAATCTGTTCTCGCATGATAAGATTGTACAATCCTGTGTAATCAGTAACCTTGCTACCCAGCAACCAGCCTTCCAAAGCCTTAGTGGCACAATCGACAAAGTCAGCCCAATCCTGAGACTGAATTTTCTGGGTGTCCCGGAACAGCACCCGGTACTGTTCCGTGGTTAAGCCGAACCCATCAATCAGTGTGTTCTTCAGGACTTGGTAGTTGTTAGCATCCTCAGCTCTTGTAGTGAGGAGCTTGTCCCTTCCTTTACCTTCAAAGGAAAGCCACAGTATAGCTGCCCACTGACTTGGGGGGACGCACTGGACAGTGCAGGCCCTCTCCAAGGCAGTTATCCACTTGTGGATGTCGTCCCCTTGTTTAAAGGGGGGCACTATTTTACTCAGGTGTCTAGTGTCTATACCCCTGTCTTTCTCTCTATTGAGAATGCTGCCACCAGTGGGGTCTAACCCACTTAATTTCTGCTCTCGGGCCAAGGCAAGTCTTTCTTTGGCGAGGGCAAGTTCTTCCCGCTCGATCCTCAGATTGACCTCCCGCATTTTCGCTTCATGCTCCCTCCTCTGAGGGGAAGTCATTCCTCTCTGAGAAGGTGCCTGAGAGACATGTGTATGAACCGATCTGCCAGAGCCTCTGGAGAGAGACCTAGCTCGTCCGTTCCCAAGGTTAAGCCTGCTTGAGCGTGGGCCCGGGGCTCCCCCAGTTCCATTCTCATGCCTGCTTAAGTTGGTCCTTGTAAGCCTGCCGACTACCACTGGACCTTTGTCTGCCTCGTCTCCCGATAACTCGTCCTCGTCCTCCTCCTCTGTGTGGAGGTCGAGGTCTGGGTCACCGAGGGTTCCCTCTAAGGGAGGCATGTTCCCATCTGCACTGGGGGGACCTGGGTTAGAGGACCTCCTAGCATCGTACGCCTCTAAGAGACCTATCAGTATTGCGATGGTAGGGTTAGAACCCTGGTTTAGCTTCCTGGAGGCACACAGTTGTCTCATCTCCTTGAAGCTAAGAGTTGCATATCGTGACACGACCTGTGGAGGGTCACTGACCACTAAGGGAGTCCCTGCAGACTCTCCGTGGACCGACATGCTTTTCTAGCGGGGTGTAAGTGTTGCACCTACCTACACTATGGGTTTACCTACTGATCCCTTGCTAAGAGTTGTAGTCAGGGTGTGCTAAGCCCTGTTACACTACAACAGCCGGCTCAGTAGAACTCGGAGTATTCTAAGTTAAGTTATATGTACCTGGGTACTTATGTGATCTTTCACTGCGATATTCTTAGGATACGTGTGTGGTAAAACAACAGCAAGCTCAAATCCCAACCGCTGCTCACCAATGTGAGAAGTTGGCCTGATATGTAGTGCTCACTATTCTAGTGATCACTGTGTATCATTCCAAACGACCCTTATTGATGATTGGTTGTAAGTCAACCTTATAGACCAGCTATCCTAGTAGCGTGGATACGAGCAGTCTTAGGCTAAACTCTAGAGGGCGTGTTAAGCCAGCTGTTTACCATCACATATACCCCTTGAACACCAAGTGAAAGGACTCCACACAAGTTGTTATGAAAATAAAAGGATATTTATTTATAACAAGACTACCCTGGCTCTTTATGAGTCAGGGAGCTAAGCACACTACAAAACTCTTAGGAAAATACTTCAGTTGCACAATTTACACAAATGCCCGAGGGGCACGAGAAACCATCTACACTAACAGTGAAATGCGAATGGTTAGAGTCTGGAGGTACTGATTCCGGAGTGTTCCGATCAGTGGGACTAAACGAAAAAGGAACTGGACACTTGTAGAGCGAACCTGCGATGGAGCACCGAGATGCTCGAGTTACCTAGCCCGGAGGCTGCGGCTGCGTGAAGTTCGGCAAGATGTCGGGAGTCCTCGTGTAGTCTCAGGAGCCTGAAAGAAGAAGTTGCTGGCAGGCGACCAGTGACGATGTTCAGAGCGATCCAAGCCTGGATCGGTGGTGAAGGAGACCTGAAAGCAGAGGGGACTCAGTTCTCAACCGCTAGCCAGCGATCGTGTGGGTACCAGGGGGGGAACCGGCTGAAGTCACCTCGACCAGGTGAGTGGGTGACGTCGGACTCGGCTGTTCCTCGGACCAGGAGGCGCGGCGGCGACCAGGATGGAGGGCGAGCTGTCCCACGAAGGTGTCTGCTGTCGATGATGCTGGGCCCAGGAAGGGGCAGCGGATCTTGGCAGTGGCAACCCAAGCGGGGGAGTCCCGATGGCGTCGGGAGTGGACCAGGAGGGTCCGTGGTACTCCTCTGTTGAAGGGGAGCAAAAGCCAGTCTGGAGCAACCAGACCGGTGATGCAAATAATCTTGGAGCGTCGTGAAGAGGGCCACAAGCCGGTCGGCAAGTGGTCGGACAACGCTGGGAACAGCAAGAAGCGGAAGGGCCCCCACGCAGATCTCGTGGATGCTGGGGAGACAGACTTCGATGCTGGAGCTGCTCAGGGTTTTAGGGCTTCTCAAACCCTAGGTGCACTCACTCGAGGGTCCCTCGGTGGGCGTGCTAGATAAGCGTCGTGCAGGTTCTGAAGATAGCCGGTCCCGCAGTTCTCGTCACACCTACGACTCTCAGCTGGGCTGATGAGGTAGGTAAAAGGTCAGAGATGGCAGGGAACTCGGGTCTCGTCGAGCTGGGCAGTCTTGATCCGTAGGAGACGTACAGCAAACCGCAAGCGCTTAGGTGGTGCCTGCCGGTGCAGGGTGGCTACTCCTTAGCCACAAGGGAGAGTCTTCAGAAATAGTCAAGAGTTCCTTTCGTGGAAAGTGGTTCGTGATTCGGAGTTATCCGATTATCTGATTATCCAATTTGGGAAGGGGACTCGCTCCTACCTTTATTCTAAGAAAAGGGGCTGGCCCGTGACTAGGTTCTACCTATGGGTGGAGCCAGGAGGGGGGTGGTTACACCCCTATCCTTTGTCCGGCTTCGCGCCAGCTCAGGGGCTGGTGTGCCCCCGAAACTGGTTTGAGCCGGGCTATGCACAGTGAGCACCGGGGTGCCACTTGCAATCACCTTCCTTTCAGCCCTGCCTACCTGGGATACACAAACCCTGTCTGGGATGGTGCTAACACCGCCCTCGACAGGAAACCCTTTGTCCAAGCTTCCCTTGCTGGAAGGTCCCCCAGCAGCAGGAGGTCAGACTTGTGTCTGGTGGCAGCATCCATTTTGTGATGCTGAGGCTTGAGTCAACTTTAACCGGGGTTCAAGGTTACTTCCATGTCGTGTCCCTCTAAAAGGGGGGAATGCTAACCCCGTCGCCAGGACTGGCGAGGGGTTCGTATTCCCATTCGTATGACACCTTACTCGACATGTGTAGGTGATGTGATGCCAAAGTTAGCAAATAACCGCAAGGATTATAATGCATTAAAAGTAGTTGGCCCGCGTCACCATGGAACGGCTATTAGGACTTGGTTCCGCAAGCCGTCGACGGGCTCAGCTCGTGCCAGAGCACCGTCCCACATGATTCCCGGCACTCTGCCTTCAGGATTGATAAGGCCTGCTATAGGAGTGACTGATAGGAATCCATGTGTCCATTTTAGGGTTTAGGTGTAGGAATACTACACCTACAGCAACGGGTGATTACACCACGTGGCCCCAGCTGTCGTGCAGCCAGTTGTGTCAGATTTGGGCGGCCATTCCAGAGGTGGCATAATACATGCTTCAGCCCCTGGTAGGCCCTGGGTACACCGATGCCCTGGATACCTGTGGTATGCTGAGACAGGGACTGACAAGGCGGCCCAGTTCCAATTAGTGGATGCACCTAATGTACATGTGTGTTAATTTCGAGAGAGAACAGCTAGGCTGTGGGTCTGATTGGCAGGCCCACAGCCGGAGAAAGTCGTAAACCAATGAAGCAAAAGCAAAAAAATCGGGGTGATCATAGGATTGCAGAGCCTACTCTCCTACAACCATCATTTAGAAAAAAAAAAGCCACAGCTTTTCCCTTCGCAGTGAGTTGAGATAATTTTAGATAACTCTAGTGTACATCCATTCCTACATTCATTTTGCACTGGAATATATAATATAGATGGTGCTGATGATTAGAGAGGATTCTGGCATTTAAATTAGGGCCTGGGTGTTTTTCCCGTTGTTTCTCGTGCCGAAGGAGGATGGAAGCTTTAGGTCTATTTTAGAACTTTGCCCTCTCAGCTTCTTCCTTAAAAAGGACAAATACAGGATGCCCTAATTGTATCTACCCTGGATCCTGGAGACTTGATTTTAGTGCTGGATGATCTACAGGAACCATATCTTCATATTCCCGTCCTGCAGTAATTCCCGCCGGCGTTACTTTTGGTTCAAGGTAGGCCAAAAGCATTTTCAATTTTCCATACTCTCCTTGAGCCTGACAAGTGCCTCTCAGGTGTTTATGAAAATGATGGTCGCAGCACATATTCAGAGGTTTGGTATACCAGTCTTCCCCAACCTTGATGATTTGCTGGTAAAAGCGGGCTCACCACAGTCGGTTCTCGATCAACGTACCGAAGTAACACCTGACCTGACATCTGGATACAGTGCAGTTTTGAGCCTTCCTTCCAGGTCAACGAGTCCAGGACATTTGGGCTATGATCCCAGTGTTTCATCCTTAGTCCTGGATTTCAATAACAGTAGCTCTGAGACTTCTTGGCCTCCTGAATCCTACTTGTCAACTACACCAGATGGCAGATGCGGGCTCTGCAGTAGGATGTCAAGACTCAGTGGGCTCAGCACCAAGGGAACTGTCAAATTCCATCCAGGTTTCGTAGAACACTGCAGAAAAACCTGCAGAGGTGGCTGCTCAAATGCAGTTGAACTGGCACCAGACCTCTCTCCTACGCCACCCAGAGCTAATGGTAGTGACAGGTGCATTACTGCTGGGTTGGGAAGGTCACCTGGGAGAGGTGGAGATCAGAGATTGCTAGTATCCAGCATACATCCAGCTCCACATCAATATTTTTGCATTGCGGGCCATTCGCATAGTGTTTTAAAGCCTTGCTTCCAGCCATCAAAGATAGGCTGGCTTATGTTCTCACAGACAACACCACTGTCATGTGGTATTGCAACAAGTGGGGTAGGGCGCGGTCCTGTGCCAGGATTCTCTACAGCTCTGGACCAAAATATTTCCCTGGTTGTGAACCACCTGGGGGGATCTTTGATTGCTATGGAGGCTGAACTCGCCAGGCGACACCTAACGTATCATAAATGGCAGTTAAACCCAGAGGAGGCACAGGGCATCTTCCAGCAATAGAGATAATCATGGCTTAACCTGCTTGCCACTGCAAAAATGTACAATGTCAATACTTTTGCACACTAAATTTCCCAAGAAGACTCCCCCTTGGAGAAGGATTCTGCCTAGAGTGCAGCTCGGGACTCCAGTTTGCCTTCCTGCTTTTTCCTCTACTGCTTAGAGTTCTGAAGAAAATCAGGAACAGGCATTGTAAGGAGGGGAAAGGAGGATCACCAGTCCAGCACACGCCCTCCCTCAAAAGGTAATATTACAGTGTGTGCAGTTCCGAAGTAGTAGTACAAGCTATCTATTGAGCAAAAACAGGTCATCAAAGACAATTTAGTTGCAGAGCACAAGCCTTCACACACCAAATGGAGGCAGGCTTCATCATCAGGTTGTGCTCCTCATTGGGCTAGAGCTGCACTGCCCAACGAGCCCCTCACTAAAAGAGGGCCCAGCTAAAGGGGACCCTAAAGGCCTAAAGGTACTTTTAATGATAGGGAACCTATGTCTAGGTTAAAAGCAGCAAGGACCCCGTGGGAAATGATGTCCCAGGAGATCAAACATTGGTCAGCATGTTTCTTGCCTCATATTGTCCCCCACAGGATCGGTGGCAATTCATCAGGACTATTCTATTTCCTAATGTACAAGAGGAGCTCTACCTTAATCTGGTGAAGTCGACGTGCCCTATAACATTGACCTACATAATTTCCCACGAGGTCCCCACTGTTTTTAACCTTGACATAGACCCCCCCATGAGATTGAGGGGCTGCAGTTGACTGCATTCAGCGTTCCTCCTGAAGTTTTGGATGCCATTTTGGTTACCAACACCCATCTACAATATTTCGCTATGCATAGTGCTTGGATGGGTTCGTGCCCTAGTGTGGTTTCTGCAATACGGACCAATTACAGGCAGAGCTGTTGGATGTCTTGTGTTGTCTTTAGCCCGCAAGGACTTGCAGTAGCAACTATTAAAGGTGATTTGTTGACCCTTTTGGCATTTTGCGTTTACCCGACCAGCCATCCATGTGTAAGACACCTGTTGTGATGTGTTTTCTTAAAGGTTTAGAACCTGTTTCCACCTAAACCCTTAGTGATGCTTCAGTGGGACCGAAGTTTGGTTCTCGCATTCGTTGTGTACCTCATTTGAGCCAATGCCCAACTGCCCTTTGTGTCCCTCTCATTGCGCTAACTTCAGGTTATCGAGCTCAGGCTCTTTCAGGCCAACTGTCCCACACTCTTTTCTTTCCAGACAAACTAGTGTTACGGGGCAGAGCAGAGTTTCTTTCTCAGGGTGTCATTCCCTCTCATGTTAGACAATCCATTATTTTTCTCTTCGACATACTTTGCTTCAGCTCGTCCCTTGAAAGAGGAAGTGAGACTCAGTCTTTTGGATCTCAGAAGAGCATTAAGCTTTTACATCAATCGTACCAAGGACCATTGAGTGGGCAATCATCCCTTATATGGGTTCTCTAAGCCTCTGGCTCCAGGACTCATCCAAATCCTAAAAAAACGCAAAGAGAGGCAAGGTGGTGTAGAAGCGGACAATATGACGATGGACAGTCCTTTGTTTTAACATCTGCTATGCATTTGCTATGGAGCAGCTGCCAGAAGGTCTGGGGGGCATTCTACCAGACCCATGGCTGCAACAAATGTGTTAGAACACAGAGTCACCTGGTGAGTACTCAGAGTGGTGGGGAGGTGGGAAATACCTCCTTTCTGAACTAGGACCCTCACACACCCAGCAAGCTAGGTGTCATGCTTCATCATATGGGTCTGCTCCTCGTCGAGCCGGCGCCGCAATGCTCGACGGGCACCCATAAAGGGGCTCTTTATCGGAGATCTTTTGTTCCTTGCCGTATAGGTGCCGTGGGTGTGAGGGGCCTGGTAAGATGTAGATGTGGTGTGTGGGTTAAAACAGGTAAGGGAATCCTCTATAATTATTTTTATTCTGGAGAGGTCACAACCTAATTAAAAAGTAAAAAGAAGAAGGAGGGCGACTATTTTGTTTTAATCTGACAAAAATTACGCCCTACCCCTTAGTGGTCAACATGTTTCTCTCCTATAAAATGTCTCTAATAGATCAGTTGGCGATTCCTCAGGACCTAGTGACTAAATGAAAACCATCAGGAAGGATGCAGCGGAGCGGGTAGGTGAGCCGGACTGCTCTAACATGTCTGTGTGTACTAACTAGGTCGAGCCTAGAGTCAGCGCAAGAGCTGCTCTAGGGAAGATCTGTGGTAGTTCAGTACAGGAGAGAAGCCCTGCCCACTAACCTGCCCATATTTTTCATTGGCTTGTGTCTTTGTCCTTTGTAAATGCTGGCTTCTGGTTCCTAAATAGGCTTGTTAGTCCTTCCTTAGTACGGCCGTGTCATCTGATTATTCCCATGGCTACTGGCCCCTTTACTTCGGTTCTTACACAGTAAGCACTATATTCTTTATTGAGTTTGTCCTACTTAAAAGCAGGACGATGTTCTTTGTTTACTTTAAGCACACTGTGCGCGCTTTCACTTTCGAAGATGCCAGGACAATTTCGACCGCTTGTTTTAAAGTGTCATGTGTGCGTGGTTCTGCACTGTATGGGCTAGAACAATAGCTGTTTTATTTACACGTTGCATGTTTACTTTGTCAACAGTGAAGATAAGTGCCACGCAATGAGCACACCTGACTGATGTGAATGTCACTTACATTCTGAATAAAAATTAAACTCATATGAATACTGAAAACTTGGCAGCTATGTGTCATAAGCCGAAGCCGCTCGAATTGCACTTTCTAGGGATACTGCGAGAACCTGATCTAGTCTCTTTAGTATTTTTTGCCACTTGCTAGGTCGTGTTTAGCGCAAACACTGAACGTTCAGCAAACCACGCACCCTGCTATCGCTGGGCGCACCCTGATGACGCGCTGATTGTAATTGATGCAGAGTTCGCCAATGGATATCGTAGTCATGCTTGTGCGCACGTGCATGGTGTTAGCATCATGGAGGACGGAGAAGCGACCACCTTCTTTAGACGAGGTGGAGGACAGGTAAAGCAGACTCTAGCCACTACTTTACCCCGTTGTTTGTGTCCTTACCTGAGTGCGTTACTGCTGCCACCCCGCTGTTTTCTGAGCACCTCACAGAATTTTGCTATATCAGGGTTACCTGATAATTTACGAGTCAGCAGGAAGACTGTGTTCTTGTATTCTCATTTTTTAGGAATTTTTTTTAATCTGCTAATCCGTTTAGTTCAGTTTGTTGAATTTATATAAGCCAGGGCACATCTGCCTTGTTCCAATAGGCAGGTAACATTTAACGCTTGTGGGTGACACGGGCTATCGGGCACTGTCCTGCACTTGTCTCTGTCTTTAGATCTTTTTGTGTTTGCGTATCTCTTCTATCTTACCCCTAGGTGGCCTTTTCTTCGGTTTAAGATTTGACTGGTTACTCACGGATACTGTTATGTCAAAGTGTCTCTTCTGTTTCTTTGTCCTTGCATTCTTGCTCTCTGCCCCACTATGCCCACCTGATTACCAGTGCCTTGAGTGAAGTCGGGTATTGTGAATATCAAACACGGCTGACTGTTCTCATTAACTCTCACTAAAGTATCTGTGCTTTCTTTGTGCTGGTCTATGCTCCAAAGTTTGCCCCTCAGATCTCCCCGCCTTCACTGCTGCCTCTTTCACTCCTTACAAATACAAACATCACCTTTTCTTAAGACGTCTCACTACTTCACGTCCCCTTAGTTTCATGGAGACCACCTTTTACTGTACTCATGCTCTTATTTCACCTCCACATCTGCTTTTCTTTCAGATGATCTTTTGCTATTTCTTTCTAAAACACAAAGACCCAAGAGATCCGCTATAGTGGATATGTTTCTGACCGCTGACATTTTTTCTAAGGCTTTGGCATTTCGCAAACAATAAATATCTTGAAGTTACAGGCAAACTGCTTTAGTTCCTTGGACCTTAATTTGTGTATACATCAACTGTACGTTGTACTTTGGCAATTCATTTAGCTGTGTGTCTATATCCATGGTTCCATTTTCCAATAGAGTAATGCAGGGTTACTTTTAGGATGCCTATCCTCCCTAGATACCAAGAGGTTTGTTGTCTAGCTTTGTTCAGTTTGTTGTCCTTTGAATTCAAAAGATTTGTTGTTTGCTTTTCTGTAAAGATATCAGAACTTGATGGTCTGTTTTTTATGTATCAAGTTGTAGTTGCTGTTCCAGTTCTACTTTACAGGTGTTCACAGAGGGAACAGATGCATACTTTGTTATGCTTCTATCCCACTTGTTATAGTCTTGCCTGTAGACCTGACGCCAAAGTTGATTGGAAAACTGGTTTGTCATTGTTGCTCGGATATGAGTTTACCTTAAAAAATGAAAAGACAAGAGGCGGTTGGGGAAACAGGAACAGGTTGCTTTAAAAATAAACTTTGCAGCCTGAAGAGCCTCAACAGAGTGTGTCTGCTCAAGTCTTTTGGTGTACAAAGTTTTGTCCGCTTATATACAGTTAATGAGGTACAATAAAACTATTTTCTACATTCCAAAAAGCATCTCAGTTGAAAATCAACAAGCACGGGCATCCGATGAAGACACGGATGTTTCTCGATCTCGGGGAGAGCCAGTGTGTGTGTGTACTTGTACAGATGTCTGGCATCAGAAGCGCGTGATCACTACGTTTGGTGTGTGTGTCCTGTTTGGGTGAGCGTTTCTATCTATATGTGACATCTACCATTGTGGTATTTTGGAGATCGCAAGCCCTTTGCCAAACGTGGTTTATTGGGGCCAGTTTCCTTGGACATGTTTGTGGTGCATCTACCTATTTGTGGGGTATCGATCTGGGTGTTCCCTGCGCATGCGTTTGTCTTTAAGTTAAGAGAAACCCCACCTGTGACCTGTTAATCGAATGGCGCGGGAGTGGGTTGTAGGGCTTGTCTAACCATGTAAATGGCATTGCCGTTTATTTATGTGTTGATTTTGAAAACATAAATAAAAGGCATTGTCTTTTATTTAAACTCTCGCAAATGCGAGACCTCTTGCATTGCAAATGCTTGTTTTTTTCTGTATTTAGACGCAGAACACCAGAGACATCGCAGACGCGAGTTTGCTGACCTGGCCACATTTGCTCGTTTCTCACCGCTGTTGTCGCTGTTTTCTTCTCCTTAGGTGAACAACGGTTCCTTGAAAATTGGCCGCGTGGTGCGGACCAGCACTGGCGTATACACTTGCCATGCCACAAGTGGGGAAGGCGAGATCACACACACCACCCGCCTGCTCGTTCAAGGTAATCTGAGCGCTGTACGTCATATACTGTCAGAGTGATGCAATGAAGGTAGCATATGAAAATCTGACTGTTACTCCAGGGAAAATGAATGTAATGTGAGTGTGGCGCAGATGCTTCCAGTTGTTGTGCACACTGGCGTAATGAATGTTTGTGAAGCATGACAAGACTTTGGCTTCTTTTGCGCCTGTAACAGAAATTTGCAAGAGACTACTGAGACTGGAAACAAAGAAGAGACTCCTTCCTACAGTGAATCTGTTAAATAAGATAACAATGCAGGATGTCTAGCTTTTTTGTTTTACCATTTTTGCCCAATTTTGGGGCCTAAACTGCATATTTGAAGATACCCAAAGGCTCGTTTGTGTAGTTAGATTTTGCCCTATGGGAAGGATTTAACTACTTCTGCCAAGCTATTGCTATTTAAAACCATGTAATGTGATGTCAATAACCAGGCAATTGAATTTTTAAGCTGAAATATGTGTTGTATCGTGTTTATATGAGTTGGCTTGATGCGTTGCATGTGTGAGACATTTGTGGACGTGGATCCACTTAATTTCGATTGGATGTTGGAGAACAACACTGAGGAACCAGCACCTGGCAGTTTTTTATATATTTTCTACAATGCAACAAACGAAGGGCAGGACAGTAAATGCTATACAACACTTAAGCTTGCACCCAATAAGAGGATACCGAGCGTTCGCGTTGGAGGAATGTGAAAAAACCTTCAAGACTTCATACAGCAGAGTACAGTAGAAAGCAGATGACACCAAACCTGCAGTTCTCGCTTGTCCCTGCCATTGTCCAAGCGAGGCTGCGCTTACTCAAATGGCCAGGCTAAATGTGCAGGGTAAACCATCAGAATACGAGACGGCGCACACTTAAAATGTGTGCTAATGTGCAATGATGCAAGGCCTTTTAACAAGGTATCAAACGATTTCAGTGTCTACACACAAGAAGGATGTTATGTGTATGGATCACATTGTACAGGATCCCCACAAAAGAATTGACCTTACTCATGAGCAGTGTTTCGTACATTTTGTCGGAAGTGCAGATTGCTACTGTGAGCTTTACTGATTACGACGATAGTAGATGTGCATTGACCGTAGCTAGGTGCATAGGTCCGGGGGGAGGGGGGGGGGTGTTTGGGGTGATACACCTCCCTAAAAAATGTATTCTGTAGTAAATAGTTGGGTACAAGTGCTTTCAGTAGGGTAATGTGAAGTGCCTGTCGGATTTCACCTGGGATTTGTACGTGCCCACATTAACAAAAACACAGACACACTCTCTCGTTTATGTTTTGAAGGCCTTCAAAAATGTTGATTAGTTTGAAAAATATTGCATTATAAGTACCCTTAACAATTCCCAGTCCTCTCTCTTTCCACTGCCTCTCAAGCCCCCCTCATTTCCTGCTTCTCATATAATGTGTTATAGGCAGTGCTTTAAATGGAAAAAAATAAGTGCAGGTACTCACCAAATTGAGATGTGGACTAGAGGGCGGGGCTTGGGGTGGGGCTAGGGGGCGGAGCTATGGGCAGCACAAAGGGATCCGGCCAGGGGCACCATTTAAGCATTCATGCATGCAGACAGGGCATTCAGTACATGTACTTTAGAAACGCGTGCATTAGTTGTTGCCCTCATTACTAAACCTTGATCCCATGTGCTGTGCTACGAGGTATGCCTGTTAACCAGCCTTGCTCTCACACCTAGAGTGCTATGGACTACACAGAGCCTTAGTGGACACTGTGTCAGGCATCACAGTGTGAGTCTGGCCCCTCCCAAACTTCCTGCCAACTCTGAATGAATGCCTCCCGGCCGTGGCTCAATTAGCACATTGAAAAGGGAGATTAGCACTCGATCAGAGTGCTTCAGGAAAACGGACCCACTCGTTGTCAGCTGTGTTGCGCTTTTTTGTAAGTGCCAATTTCACTGAGCTTGGCTTACATCCCCATGAGTACCGGTACTCAAACGCCGAAAACTTAAAAGTGCCGGTACTCAGTACTGGTGAGTACTGGCCCATTTAAAGCACTGGTTATAGGAAGATGTCCCAGCGTGATTGTTGGGAAGTCTGAAGCTCAGCCCCACACCGCCCCTCTCCAATCATGCTGACAAAGCTGCGCCCCTGACAGTAGTGCAAACATTTGATTGGTTTCTGAATGTGATGACTTGGTGATGTAGAATGATGGACATGAGTGATTGAAGCATTTGTTGTGAATTTGAAGTTGACTAGAGGAAGAAAAAAAAAGACACACAGATAATGGACGGATTCCAGAATCAGTCTTGACCCTGTGCCTCATGGGAACAGTCCAGCCCGAACTGCCAAGCCAGGTGCTCCCTGGACTGGAAACAAGCATCCTGGGACAGGTTTTGGGGTATCACCCCTCATCAGCCAGGTTAGCTTGAATCCAGTGGCACAGTGAGCCCGGGACCCATGTCTGGGCATACCCGGCACACCTAAGGCAGGAACACAAGATACACAGATGATGGATGGAATGCATAGCAAAAACTAAGGTGTGCGACTCTTGACTTCCGACGTTCTACTATTTAGAGTGACATCCAAGGAGATAACCTCATTTAGAGTAACTCTTAAGTGAGGGCTCCTGAGCATTGCGCCCTGTAAGTGAGGCGCTGTGGAATTGTAGGTAGAATTGTAAGTGGTTGAGAGGTTGACTCTGAGATAGTAGCGTCTTATGTCGATTTGAGGTTTCCCGGTGCTTCCGGAAGGATACGAAAGAGTTTGAAACATGTGGCGAAGGAGCGCTTGCAAGGGTGGAAAGAATCCTCACTAGCCTGGTTGTGATGGAAACTCGACGTGTGGAACAGAACTGTATGGGACACTCTTCATGTTGGAGGATATGTAACTTGTTTAGGAGAATACCTTTTCATACACGAATATTCCTCCAGGAATAAAGAAATATGGATCTACAGTGTGATGTCCAATATCCTTATTGGATTTGTGAATGTATCTTCTCTATTATTATATATTAAAGATGTTCTGTGCAGCACCTAACCCATGCAGTTGGTGCTTCAGTTCTGGTAGATTGTTGTCCGGTTTATGTTTATTTTTTATTTTGCTTTTAGGTTTACCCAGTAAAAAGAATACATTTGTGGACTCAGAGGCACTATAGACATTAACATTGAAGTATTTATTCAATTCTTTATATGTGTTGTTAAAGCCCTGAAGTCAAAAAGAACTGCAGATTCATGTTTCTCTGCAGATAGCCTCTTCCTCAGAGCAGCAAGCCAAAATACAGAATATCGTATCCCCATCATATCAATGCTCCGTTGAAAGAGTTACAACAGTACAAAAACTATCGATTCAAAAGGCATCCTCAGTACATTAGAAGAAGCACGTATGTGTTGATGTATAATCTAATTCTAGTGTCTGCATCGAAAGTGTAACGTCAATGTCAGAGACAGGAATGTAATTTAATGTGTTTATTCGTTAAACACGGCATCAGCAGAGAAACGCCTCCGCTCTCTCCTCGACACTGCATCCACGTCCAACGCTCTAGAACATGCATTCACGTGGAGGAGTGTAGCGAGGACAATAAGAAGAGCGCGAGGCAAGTACATAGCAGTAAATCAAATCATAACATAACACATCTTCCCCTTACACAATAATCAAAAACAAAACAAACAAAAAAAAAAACTAAGATACATCATCACAAAAATAATCTGACATCCATTTAGGTTTAGATCAAATGCGTTTGTTGCTACAACATGTACGATCAGCAATGACTTCATCTTCACCTTGGTCTCCTTCAGATGGTAATTCCATGTTGTTTTGCTCTTCAAAGGAAGGTAAGTCTACATTACAACTACCCCCAGAAATGACATTACTATCATTCACATTAGAAGAATCAGAATCAGAAGAATCAGAATCAATATTAACACAATTAGGAGTATTATTAATATTTCCATCCCAACTTGTAGTAACATCCCCCTTTGTAGTAATATCCCATTCAGAGTGATAATCATGCGAGCGAGTAATTTCCAAGTAAGGAGTTTTGCTAGACAAATTAGGAGGAGGGCGAAAAATGGCAATCCGTTTAAGATTCCAAACTTTACCATCCGACAATTGAACAGCATTTTTTAAGACCTTCTTAACTCTTAAAGGTTTAAAGTATTGACTTTCACCTTTACTAGTTTTCCAAGGTTTCTTAACCCTGACCCAAGAACCAACTTTTATAAAAAACATCCTTAGTATTGTGTTTTTGGTTATACGCTTCTTGATACTTGTTACATTTATTAACAATTCTGAATCTAATGACATCAACAGGTAAGGTAGTGGAAGTACTTTCTAATAACCACTCAGGATTGCATTTTGTCCTGGCACCCCGACCCCTCATGACTTCAAAAGGCGTTACTTCTAAAGATTCATGAGGTGTAGTCCTATACATCCACAAGATTTTGAAATTTTGCACTTCCCAATCACAACCGTTCTGAACGGCCATTTGAATAGAACTTTTCAAAACTCTATTGAACCTTTCAATCATGCCGTTACCAGAAGGTTTTAAAGCTAAGTCGTCCTGTGTTTAATGCCAGCTCTCTTAAAATACTCTTGGGTTAAGTTAGACATAAATTGAACTCCATTGTCGGAAATACCTTGAACAGGTAAACCTTCTTCAATGAATGTTCTGTCAAGGAATTTCAAAACTTCTTCAGAATCAATTTTGTTAACAACCTTAATGACAGGCCACCTAGAAAAGGTGTCAATGAGTGCTATAATGTATTTTTTTTCCACGCCAACTGGACCCATAATGTCAATAGCAATAGTGTGCCATGGTTTTCCGGGGATAAAAGATTCACCTAACTTTGGTCTCAGAGTGACTAAAGATTTGTCAGAATTACAGCAAGGTAAGCATTCACGAACGACTCACTCAATTAAGACATCAATGCCCGGCCACCAAAACCATTGCCTGACCCTCTGCTTAGTTTTAACAATGCCACTGTGTTCCTCATGACAAAGTTTAACAATTTTCATTCTCATTGAATAACCTTATCACCTCTGAAAATAGACCCATTGGTGACAGAAAGCTCATGTCTTATTTCCCAAAAGGCATTTGGAAGTTTTTTTTTACAAGGCCAACCATTATTTATAAAAGTGGTCAACTTTTGAAAAATTGCATCAAGTTTATAACTATTTGACCATTCTCTTTCATCAAAATTGGATAACCCTTGTGAATCAAAGCAACTTGTTCATCGTCCAAGTCATAAGAATCACACTCATGCATCTCAATAGGTAATCTAGACAGGAAGTCTGCAATAACATTCTTTTTTTCCAGGAACATACATGATCTGATAAATGTAGTCTTGTAACCTCAAAGACAATCTAGCGATTCTAGCTGAAGCATTCAAAATCCCTTCTGTTGTTAATAACCTGACAAATAGTTTGTGATCAGTACGTATTACACAGGACTTTCCTCAAATGAAAGATCGAAAATGGTCCATAGCCCAAGCACATGCGAGGGTCTCTTTTTCAATGACGGAAAGATTTTCTTCAGAAGGAGACAAAGCACGAGAAGCATAACCAACAATGTTCTCATTTCCATCAGGTCCTATTTGAGATAATATACCACCCAAACCATTGTTACTAGCATCTACAGTAACGATGTTGTCTAGGTCAGGATCAAATCCCTTTAGAGCAGGGGCTTCTACAATGGCACGTTTGATATTATCAAATTCAGATTGACATTCAGTGCTCCATAAGAACTTTACTTTATTCTTGAGGAGTTGTCTAATGTAGAACATTTTTGAAGAAATTATTTTAACAAATCTAGAATAAAATTCAGCTAGCCCCAGAAAAGACCGAATTTCCTCCTTGTTTCTGGGGTTGGGTGCATCACGAATACCATTGATTAAAGAGCGTTTGGGAGAAATACCATCTTTACTGATAGTGTGACCTAAGTATGTGATAGATTTCACAGCAAACTTACACTTAGAGTGCTCAACAGTTAACCCTTTTGATTCCAGAATAGTAAGGACCTCAAAAAGGATTTTGTCGTGTTCGTTCCTGTTAGCTCCGAACACAAGGATATCATCTTGGAAACATCTCACGTTTTTGATTTGACCAAATAAATGGTACATCAATCTTTGACAAATAACAGCCGCAAAGGCTAAGCCAAAGGGAAGCCTTTTATACTGGAAACACCTGAAAGGGGTAATAAAGGCTGTTAACTGTTTGCTCTCATCCGCAAGAGAAATCTGATGATAAGCAGCAGAGAGATCTATTGTGGAAAACCATTCTGCATTTTTCACCAAGTACAACATTTCCGAGATTTTTGGAAGAGGGAATTTATCTACTATAATATTATTATTTAGATGTCTAAGGTCAACACACAATCTTAATTTGCCGTTACTACATCTTGCTACTACAATTGGAGAAATCCACTCCGCGTATTCAATGGGCTCAATAATGTCTGCTTTAACTAATTTCTCTTGTTCTTTTTCAACATCAACATGTTAGGATTGAGAATTATATCTAATTTGCCCTGATCCTTCCAACCTAAAACTGAAGGTCCTTTCTTGGCAATATATAGTTTGCTGGTAGTCTGTCTATTCTTGAATTCAAAAACTAACAGCCTATACCCAACCATGTCTATCTTTTCTCAAGAGAACCCAACTGGTTGAATATCAGGTTCCAGAAGTTTATCACCCAATCGTGCCACAAAAATAGATTTCCACGTTTCTTCATCAACGATCGTATATGGCGAACCAGAGTCAGCGTACATTTGTACTGAAATCCCACCTATGAGCATGGAACACAAAGGTTTTTTTAAGGTTCTATTATTGCTGTCATAAATATTCCAAATAAATAACTTCTTAGGGTTTAAACTTTGTGAATTACTGGAATCATTGATGGTAAGTTTCTTGATACTATCTTCACACTCACTCGAATCCCAATCACCTTCATCTAGACACTTAACTTTCTATTTGTTTTTCTTCTTACAAGCTTTGGTAAAGTGACCCACAATACCGCAATTTGAACATTGTTGCTTTAAGGCAGGACATGTTTTACTCGAAGCTAAATGCGAAGGACTATCACAACGGTAGCACCTAAAATTGGTGTTATGGTTGTACTCCTTTTTTTTTTTTGTAGTGTCATTTTTATATTTTACAGAATTACTTGTTTTGGAAGTAGACATTTTAGCTTTGATTTTGCTAACAACCTCTGCAGAGTTTTCTGCAATGGCGGCATCTTGTTTAAGCAACTTTGCACTGCGACTAGACATTTCCGCCTTTCTTACAATGCTCAAAATATCTTTTAACTCAGCATCACCGTTTATCCACAACCTGTCTTGTACAGCAGGATCATTATTGTGCATTACCACTTAATCTTTGATAAATTGATCAACTAAATGATCAAACTTACAATCATCAGCAAGTTTTCTCAAAGCTGAAACATATTCATCAATGGTTTCATTAGCTTCTTGTTTCCTGTGAAAAATTTAAACCTCACAATTCCGATACAAACTTTAGGTGCAAAGTATGTGTCAAAATCATTCATTATAGCATCGAATACGTTGGCATCACCACCTCCTAATGCTTTGGTCATTCCTTCATAAGCTATTAACCCTCCTGGGCCGACAGAATGTAATAAAAGTTTCTTTTTCCTCTCTGGTGTCATTTTCCCATCTTCATCAATAGTGTCAATTAAGTTGAGAAAATATGCCTTCCATTCTGACCACTTCATACATGGATCAGAACCAGCAGGCCAGAACGCTTGAGGAGGCTGGATTGAATAACTTTGACTTGTCATATTGAAAATTAGACAAAAGAGAAAAGAAAAAATATATATATATATCTATTATTCAAATGTAGAATAATAGCTAAGGAAGTGTGGATGCCACAATGCTGAGGTGGAAAGAAATTGCATATGATGCACTAAATGAGTGTGCACATCCCTGTAGGATTGTGAGAATATTGTGCACAGAACAAAATAGGAGCGACACAAATGTGAGTATTACAATAAAAAAATAAACGTATTTCATGGATGTGCAAGTGCTGTAAAAAGGTGTGCACATCACCGTGTTGTTTATAAATAACCTGTAGACAGGATGCGCTGGTAATTAGGTGCGCGCGCGCATAACGGTGCAAGCTGTATGCAAACCGTGTATTTTGTAGTAAACTCGTAGACTAGATGCGCTCGTAATTAGGTGTGCGCATCAAGGCGTGTGCATATTGAAATAGTAATGATCGCTGAATTGTGGTGGAATGCGGTAAACGTAGGCTCCTGAGAAGATGGTGGCATACTAAGTTCACACAACGTGAACTGTGACGTCGCAGCGTGAAGGCGTAACCAATAGGAAGGCGAACTCTGCTGGTGTTCCGATGAACGAGACGCGAAAGTTAAGAGCGCTCGCGTAGGGACGGTTGAATCTTTAAACAATCACACAGTCAAAGGAGAGAGATAAAGTAAGTAGAATTACTTTAACAGACAAATACGACCTGTGGTAATCTTCAGTACATCGTCGAGGGCAGAAAATCCGAAGAAGGAACTGCCTCTTCACGATTGTTGAAGTCCGCTTCCGGTCGCTGGGTCTGTAGTTAAATCATTGTAGATCAGCACGGACGGCAAAGCGATTTTGATGCGTAGGTTCTTTCCTGTTCCACTCGTCGCCAATTGTAAAGTCAATGTCGGAGACAGGAATGTAATTTAATGTGTTTATTCGTTAAACACGGCATCAGCAGAGAAACGCCTCCGCTCTCTCCTCGACACTGCATCCACGTCCAACGCTCTAGAACATGCATTCACGTGGAGGAGTGTAGCGAGGACAATAAGAAGAGCGCGAGGCAAGTACATAGCAGTAAATCAAATCATAACATAACAGAAAGCCACACACCAGAATATTTGCATAGTAATGTGGGTATGAATAACATGATGACAATCTGTTAACACACACGCAGAGCAGAACTAATGAACGCTGTGCACTTTGCAGCAGTAGACAAGGCTGTACACATGATGCATGCAGTTCTAGTAAGTGGTCAGTGAACCGTATTTATTCTTGAACTGCCCTTTGGAAAAGGTATTATTTGTATTTACTCAAACTGCATTTTCTCCTACACCTTATAGGAATGGTCAGTCTTTGACCAAGTTCTCTGACTTCTTACCTTTTTTAAAGTGAGGATGTCAAACCACGTCTCGTGCCTATCAGCGCCCTATATTTGTAGTGTATTTTCCCATCATTGGAAGTGAGTATGTGTAAAACATCAATGGAAAGTACAGACTGGCTGGCTTACTCAGGCGGTCGCCTATGAAAAGAGTTGCATATGGGTGCTATATCATAATGCTGCCTGGCAACCACAGAGTGCATTGTGGTCTAACTTCTAGAACCTGGGGATGGCAAAAGTCAGTCACTCGTGAGCTGTTGTCCTGTCTAGCTGTGTTTGAGGTACTCACATAGGATCTTGATTAAAGGGTTTACGCTTCCTGCCTGAAAGGTATGCAAATGCAAGATTGGTTCCCTGTATTTCTTTCGGTGTTATTAATCACTTTGAGATTTATCCTGGCTGATTAATCTGTGAGCCATTAATGTCGAAGCCCTATGTTTTAATTATGGGTTCATTACTCTGGGCATTGTTTTCGATAATTCCCAGTTTTATCTAAAATCTTACTTTTTTAAAGCATGCATTATACTTAATGTTCAATGGACTAACCTTCTACTTTTCTATACCTTGACACTTTGCTCTTTACCACTTTTATTCTTTTTTTAAATTGATTATTCCTTTACCTTATGATTTCAGAATTTAACTTCATTAATTTAATTAGGGGAGAATCTCTCAAGCCACCATCTACCTTTCTCCTATTCCCTACTTTAAATTCTTCTTTTGTCCTTTTTGTAATTTAAACCATCAAACTCTAATATGTGTATGTATTTTCTCTGTGGTTTTGTTTCCGTTGGTATTGGTTTCCGATTTATTTACCTCACAATTTTTTAATTCAGAAGTAATTAAACCGAGAAAAGCATATGCAGTTGCCCGTTTAGACAACCAGGTCCTGTTCTTTTTACGAGGCATCTTTTGAATGCCAGTTGGCAACATTTTCCTTTAATTTCATTTCAGGGCCTCCCATAATTGTAGTTCCGCCAGAGAACAGCACGGTTAACATTTCCCAGAATGCCTTTCTGGCCTGCCAAGCAGAAGCATACCCTGCAAATCTTACCTACACCTGGTTACAGGGGAGCAACAATGTGTTCCATCTCAGGTAAGGGGACCTTTGCCTCTGAATAGTGGTGGGCAACAGGAAATGTCACCGGTAAAGTTAACGCACCTGTGTACATTGGATACTATTTAAAGACAGCGGAGCAATCGGGGTGAGTGTTGTTTAAACCTGGTTTATCATTCACTAATGTTTTAGGCAGTATAAACTAATTTCTAAAACAATTGATCTTTTTAGAACTCACCCATGCTCGCTTTTAGAATGCTGGCAATAGACTGAGTGTACAGGATTCGTAGGATGCTTGTTGCATTGTGTACCTGTTTACACAAAATACATACTTGTCTATGACAGTGGTTGAACTCCATCATTCCAGACCTTTTGGTCCCCAAATGTTCTCTATCTTAATGCATTATTGAACCTCCTAGCTGCGATATCCTAATGCTGCCCTGTACACCATCATGCAGAGCAAGTTAATCATGTCCAATATCTTGACTTCTATGAAGAAAGAACACTGCCTCTCATTTTCTGTCACTAGTATGAGTTTACCGCAGGAATCCTTTTTTGGATTCACATGCTGTGCATTATGCCGCCATAGTGTTCGAATCCAGAATTGTCCTTTTTTTTTTGTCTTTTTGGGTGTTGTCGACCACTATTTGGTGGTTTGCCCGTCCCCTGTGTGACGTCAGATGGCGCCTCAGATGTTCCTGTGAGTAGTCGCCATATTCAGATTCTTTTTTCCACTGTTGGGTCTGGAAGCAATGGAGGAGCTCCGAAAGTATTTTCAACAATTCGAGTTTTTGGGAAGAAAATCTAAGGATTCGCTTAAGACCGCAAAAGAGATGACGAGGAGAGAGAAGGGGACCCTTGTCTCTTCCTTTCCATGGGGTCCCCGCCTGCACCATCCACGTGGTCGGAGAACGAGGGCAGGTAGGGTACATGGAAAATACCCCCTGTAAAATCTGCCCCCGCTGCCGCCACAAATTTGTACAAAGAGGCCCCCACAAGGTCTGCAACCTCTGTCTCCCGAAGGACCATCAAGACGAGGACTACGAGGCCTGCGCCGCATTTGTACCCAAGACACTTAAGGTACGCTGAAGACAAAGGCTGGAACACTACACCACCATGTCCAGTACTCAGTGGTCGCAGGATGCAGCGAAGGATATTGCCTTGTATAGTGGCAACAACATTGAGGAAGCAGAGACAGCTCATGGCGGAGAATCGGATATCAAAATATACATGACCGATGCCGAAAAAAACAGGTGGTGAAGAAACCGGTAAAAGACACTGACAAGAAAAGACAAAAGGCAATAAAGCTGGTGAAAGGCCCTGAGCATAGACATTCAGACAACGAGTCCCACAAGGTAGCCTTGGTGCTAAAACAATCGTCGACCGATACTGATACAGACAAGACTGAGTTGAAGCCCTTGACGATTCCATCCGCTCTAGAGAGATAGAGAGAAAAAAAACAAGCCTTCTGAGATGACAGAACAGTTGACACTGAAGAAGAGACCTCCACTGATGCTTGAAGCAGAAGAGAAGACGCTTGAGGTCAAGCGAAAGAAAAGAAGGCTTGAGGCTGAAATGGCAGCACTCCTGCAAAGAAAGGAGTTTGATGACTTCTTAAAGGATTTTCGGCTCCCTCCTAAACTGTCAACGTCCCTTGACATCGAGGATGAACCGTCTGCCTGGAAGGCTAGAGCAACCCCAGAGGCCCTTGAAGAAGAGCAAGAGGAGTTGCACAAACTTAAGGAGGCCGAAGAGACATCAGGGTTCACCGAAGAATCGTGGCATGATCTCAATGCTGAATCTCACAAGGAAGTAATGGACAACTACCCTTCAAGGCCACCACCACAAGGCGGCCGATCCATGTACAGCAACCTCATCAAAAGGGCTGCTGAAACATTTGAAGTCCAGCTGGAGGAAGAAAAGGGAGATCCTTGTTTTGTCCTGGAGAACTTATTACTAGCCAGCAAGGGGAACCGATACCTTCCAATGCTGCTCAGCATATTGGATCAAGGGAAGAAGGCATTTCGGGAACCTGCCAAGGCGGTAACTCCCAGAGTAGAAAAAAGTAAAAGCCATCTACTCAAGTCCCAAGAAACATAAGGGCAAACGCTCCTGCTGACTCAATCATTGTAACAACTGCAAGAAAGTGGAACAACGCCCACACCTCCAGAGGCCCACCACCTGAAAAAGGAGAGCAAGATTCTTGGCATGGTCGAGAGAAAGATGGAGAGAGAGGTTGCAACACAGTGGTGGACTGCCAACTCTAACACACTGCTAAACAAATACGCCACCAACAATGGGACGAGATGGAGTCCCTCATGCAACACCTCCCAGAAGAGTACAGAAAGAGGGCCAGGCAGTTATGCAAGAGGGGCAAAACATAGCCAACGCATGCCTGAAATCCGCCTTGGATGCTGCAGACACTGCCGGCAGGAAGATGTGCACTGGCACAACACTAAGGGGACATGCTTGGCTCAGAGTGTCGGGATTCAAGCCAGAGGTACAAGCCTCTATATTCAATATGCCCTTTATAGGAGACACACTATTGGGCTAGGTGGTTGATGAGTCCTTACCACAACTAAAAACGAACAATGAAATGGCGAAAGCAATGGGGGCTCTACAATACAAAGGTTCATTTTGAAGGGGAGGAAACACAACCCGGATGCCCACTGGCAGAGCACCTTTCACATCGGGGCAGCAACAGCAGCAACCACAAGGCAGCTCACAACAAGCCATACTGCAGACCATGTACCAACAGTAGCAACATCCAGCCCTTTTGATAGACCTAGACAGTCCCATTTGTGCGCGTGGAAGGGGAAGAGGGCAAACTCTTTTTTGTACTTTTTTGTACTAGTTTATTATTGAACACTTGGTGTTTTATACCTATGTATACAATTTTTTCTGTATGCCTCTCTTCTTTGGTGTTATCTCTATTGTTTAAATATCACCATAATCCACGGTTCACATGCGCTGCTTCTATCTCCTTCAGACTGCTTAGCGGTCTGTTAGCTTCTTAGGGTAGGGGGTGGGGAAGGTCTGGGAGGAGGGCGGGTGGCTCTGCCTAGGGGACCTCAGTGGGGTGGCGCAGGGGGAAGGGGATACAAAATCAAAAAAACACTCAGAAGAATTAAATTGGTTGGATGCATCTATTTTTGCAATAAATTCAATGAAGATATAATCAAGAACAGCAAGGTTTTTCCCTGGTACAATTTATATGGCTAAAATTACTATATGTTCAATGAATGCAGGGGGGTTGAACGATAGATCAAAACGAATAAGGGTGGCAGAGTTTTTGCGGGTAATAGCCCCTGATCTTATATGTATGCAAGAGGCGCATCTTCCTTTGGAGAAAACGGAGCTGATGACAATGAGGGGATATAACCTACTGGTATGTTCTTCACAGAGAACTAGTATTCGGGGGTGTTCATATTGGCCAAACCACAGATAGGGCTGGTCAAGTGTAAAACCTTGGATGCCCAGGGTTGGTGGCGCTAGTCGAGCTTGAGCTAGGGCTTCTAATGTGTGTAATGTACAGATCAAATAGAAGACGACCCTAAGATATTTGAGGATCTCGAAATTGAATTAGCGTCTTGGCCTCAGTTGCTGCTCATATGTTGAGATTTCAACATACACCACGCTACTAGTCTCCAGTGAGGGCAACAATATAAGGGAGGAAACCTCGGGTACATAGGGCACTGGTACATACATGGAGTTATCAACAGCCTAGCGACCCAGGATACACCTATTATTCTTGCCCCCATAAGAAATGCATACGACTCAATTACTTTTTAAGTTCACCCTATTTATCAAGGAAAAGCTGAATCAGGAAACTCCCAAAGGTAGTCTTGCATCATAATCCACTAGTTTTGGAGGTTGAAGTCCAAGCAACTGTTAAACATCGTAGAAGGTGGACTTTTGATAGAAAGATACTTGCAAAAACTACATTCATTGAACATATCAGGAACTGGTTACAGGGGTTCTACTATGCCAACAGATATAGTGCTTCACATGCCATAGTATGGGATACCTTCAAGGCCGCCTTTAGGGGGAAATTATTAGTTTTGTCGCCTAGGAAAGAAGGCAATTTCAGGCTGAAAAAGAAAGACTACTAATAGAATTGGCAAAGACAGTGCAAGAACATGTTCTACAGATTTCGCAGCGAGTGGCCCAAACCCAGCTTAAAACTATCACTTTGAAGGCAGAAATTAATAGTTGGATAAATCGAAGGACGGCTAAGGAATATCAGACGCATGGGACCGAATCATATGAATTTGAAGAGTCAGTTGGTAGAGTACTAGTGCTACATATAAGACAAAGGGAAGCCAGAAGTAGGGTAGCCTCGATACAGAAAGAAAGAAAAGCATATACTGAGGTTAGGGATATATTTGGGATATATCAGGAATTTTATCAGGATTTATACAAGGGGGGGATGGGCCACCTTCAGATATCTCTCATATTATCTCAGAAGGGGATCTCGGGGCAGCTTTAGACCAATCCGCTAGAGCTGAGTTAGAGGCAGAAATAACATATAAGAGGTCATGCCAGCCATGCAACATCTTTCTTTGGAGAAAGCTGCCGGGCCTGATAAAATGCCTATTGAATTTTATAAAATATTCCAACCCCAATTAGCTCCCATTCTATTAGGTCTGTTTCTGGGGGTGCAATATACTGGGCTCCCCCTGGAATCATGGAAGGGTACAAATATGGTGATGTAAGGTAAAGATCCTGCCAACCCTGCCTCACATAGGCTTTGTTTGGCGACAAAGCAGAAAAAGTGCTCAAGTGCCTTATAAGGACACCAGGTCTGCGGCCAGGTCCTTGGGTCTCGCTTCTACCTCTCGACCGCAGTCTGCTTTTTGCCCCTTTCGTGGCTACGGAAGGGGTGCCCGCCACGTTCCGTCCAGATCCACAGGCCTGAGCAAGCTGTCCATCCGCTGTGTGGGTGGGGATGTGGGACCCACCATCGTGGGTCTGGGGGCCAGCGGGCGGGCCAGTCCACCAGTGTCCCCTCTGCAGCAGCCTCCTAGTCCGACCTTTCAGGGCCACCATTCGCCAGTGGGCCGCTGAATTCGCCATCACCTCCCCCACTGGCTCAACATCACATCAGACTGGTGGGTTTTGCAGATAGTCCGAAGGGGCTACTACCTCTCCTTTGAGACTACCTCTCCATCCATGCCACCTCAATTCCATTGCATGTCGGAGGATCTTCTCCACCAGGAAGTTACTGCTCTCTTGGCCAGGAGAGCCATTGAGCAAGTTCCTGTCCCAGAAGTAGGCCATGATTGTTATTCCCACTACTTTCTGGTGCCCAAGAAGGACAAGGGCCTGCGTCCTATCTTAGATCTCAGGCACGTCAACCACTTCCTCCAGAAGGAGAAGTTCAAAATGTTGACATTGGCTCAGGTCCTGTCTGCCCTCGACCCTGGAGACTGGATGGTAGTGTTGGACTTGAAGAACGCTTATTTTCACATGCCCGTCCTGCCGGCCCACCGGCGTTACCTATGGTTCACGGTAGGCCACAAGCACTTTCAGTTTACTGTGCTCCACTTTAGCCTCACCAGCTCCCCTCGGGTGTTCACGAAGGTGATGGCGGTGGTCGCAGCTCTTCTGCGCATATCAGGGGTTCCAGTCTTCCCCTATCTCGACGACTGGCTGTTGAAGGTGGGCTCGCTCCAGGCTGTCGTCTCCCACCTTTAGACTATGGCAGATCTCCTGCATTTGCTGGGGTTCACCATCAATGTGCCGAAGTCACCCCTGATTCCCTCTCAGAAGCACCTTTTCATCGGAGCAGTTCTGGACACGGCGCAGTTTTGGGCTTATCCTCCAGAGCAGCGAGCCCGGGATATTCGGGCTATGATTCCGATCTTTCAGCCTCTATCACCGGTTTCGGGTCAGACTGACCCTGAGGCTACTGGGCCTCATGGCATCCTGCATCCTGCTGGTGGACTATGCCAGGTGGCATATGCGGGCTCTGCAGTGGGACCTGAAGTTCCAGTGGGCACAGCATCAGGGGAATCTTTCAAATGGCGTCCAGATCTCGAAGGGAACGGCACACCAATTGCAGTGGTTGCTAACGAACCAGGGTTGGGTCAACAGAAGGTCCCTCTCCCTTCCCCAGCCATAGTTCACAGGGGTGACAGATGCATCACTTCTAGGGTGGGGCGGCCACATGGAAGATGCGGAGATCAGAGGCCTCTGGTCTCCGGCGGAATCCGGGCTCCTAATCAACCTTCTGGAGCTTCGGGTGATCTGTCTTGCACTGAAGGCTTTCCTTCCTTCTGTCAAAGGGAGAGTAGTGCAGGTGTTCACGGATAAGACCACCACCATGTGGTACTGCAACAAACAGGGCAGGGTGGGGTCGTGGACCCTATTTCAGGAGGCACTTTGTCCCTGGTGGTTCAATACCTGGCAGGTTCTCTGTACGCCAGAGCGGACAAACTCAACCTCCAGTGCATGATGGATGACGAATGGCGTCTTCACTCGGAGGTGGTGCAGGTCTCATTCAGCAGTGGGGAGAGCCTTGGTTAGATCTATTTGCCACCGAAGAGAACGCTCAATGTCAGCAGTTCAGTGCGTTGGAATTTCCAAGGCGGCACTCGCTGCGGTCTTCTATACGTCTTTCTGTCCATACCACTTCTGCCCAGAGTGCTGAAAAAGATCAAGTGCGACGGGGCCCAAGCCATTCTTGTGGCCCCGGACTGGGCACGAAGAGTCTGGTATCCCGAGCTTCTGCCCATGGCCATCGATCCTCCGATCAGACTGCCCCTTTGGGAGCATCTTCTGTTGCAGCAGCAGGGGACGGTCCTCCACCCGAACCTGTCCAAAATCCACCTCCTTGAGTGGAGATTGAGCGGTGACAGTTGAAAACTTTCGACCTTCCTCTCGAAGTCTGTAACGTTATCTTGGCAGCCAGGTGTCCCTCCACCAAAACGGTATACGCCTGTAGATGGAACAAATTTGTGGCAGGGTGAGCAGCAAAGGCTGTGCATCCCCTTTCCGCCCCCCCTTTCAGAGGTTCTCCTGTTCATTCTTTCTTTGGCCCAGCAGGACTCTGTTCTGGGCACTCTAAAAGGCTATCTTTCTGCCACTTCGGCCTTTCTTCTGCTTTCTGATCAGCCTTCTCTTTTCAAGTCCCCTATTGTAAATTGCTTCCTTAAGGGCATTACTCGCTTGTTTCCTCCAATTCCTTTTGTAATGCCCCAGTGGGACTTGAACCTGGTTCTGGCTCTAGGCCTTCTTTCCTTCCCAAAGTGGTTACCTCCTTCCATATAACACAGACCATCACTTTGCCCACCTTCTTTCTACCCCGGCATCCTTTTAAAGAGGAGGAGAGGCTCCACTGTCTGGATCCAAAACGTGTGCTTTCGTTCTATCTGGATCGCACAAAGCAATTCCTGGTGGATGACCAGCTCTTTGGTGGCTAAGTGGGCGCCAAGAAAGGTCGGGCCATGCAAAAGCGGACCATCTCTCGATGGGTCGTCCTCTGCATCAAAATCTGTTATTCCTTTGCAAAGAAGGAATCTCCAGTGGGGCTGCGCGCCCATTCCACCAGGGTGATGGCAGCCACTACTGCTTTGGGACGTGGAGTTCCCATTCATGACATCTGCCAGGCGCCACGTGGGATTCCTTGCACACGTTCACCAAACATTCCTGTCTGGACAGCCAAGTCCGGAGAGACTGCTTCTTTGGCCATTCAGTTCTCCAGGACTTTCTGGTGTGAACTTAGTTTGCAGACCCTCCTCCAGAGTTGGTATTGCTGGGGTATCTATTCTAAGGTGAGGAATCCATAACTAATAGTCTCTTTCAGATGAAAAGGGTACTTACCTTCGGTAACAATATATCTCTAAGAGACATATATTAGTTATGGATTCCTCACTGCCCCACCCATCCTCCTCGTTCTGCGAACTGACTTCTAGGGTAAGGGAAGTTTTTGTGCACTAGTGGTCAGTGTCTTGCATGGCTCTGTGCTTCTGGCGTGGAATGTCACGTAAATAACTGACGTCCGTGCGCAGGGGCAGCGTCTAAGTAGATACTGCAACGTCATTGAGGCGATCATGACGCCAACGACAAACGTGGAGTCGACCGATGCCACCTACCGATGCGCAAGTGTTCTGCTGAAGAAAAAATTCTCTGGATCCAGTCTGACGCCCGGGGGCAATTCTAAGGTGAGGAAACCATAACTAATATATGTCTCATACAGATATATTGTTACCGAAGGTAAGTAACTTGTTCTTTAGTTATCTTTTAGGTGTGGGCTGTTGGGTTTGTAGGGAGATAGGGTGGGAAGTTAATTAAGTAATAATTAACAATCAGTTATTAATGTATTCATTATTTAATTGATAATTATGTACATTATGTAATACTGATTTATTGAAGCTAGATTTTAGTTGCGGACTGCTAGGTTTGTAGCGGCGTACGTTGAGACATTAATTAAGTAAATAATTAACAAATAATTAATTGCTAATTAGTTGATTATGAGTTTTGTAAATTGCAGTATACTAATTTTATTGTAGTTGATGTGGGAAGTAAATTAAGTAATAAACAAATAGCATTGTTTTTAATTGATCATTTTTAAAGTGTTTAATAATCATATATATTTATTAATTGCTTTTTTTGATTTTTTTATATGTATAAAAAATAGTTCAACGCTTTCCCTACTGTTGCACAGGCTGGAGTGGGAAGAGAAAATATTACCCCTCCTAAGTCTAATATTTGGGGATAGTAAATGTAGCTCTGAAAGCCTGCGCTTTTCCTACTGTTGCATAAACTGGAGTGGGAATAGTATATCTATTATTCCCAGACGCCAATACTTTTCCTAATATTGTTTAGATATATCTATTATTAATATTTTTTTTCTAATTTGATATAGTTTGTGTATATATATATATATGTGTGCATATATATCTCAATCACTGAAAAAACAAAGGTTACGGGGACGGTATAATTAGGAAATAGAATTTCAAAAAACCTTAGAAATTTGAAGAAAAAATAAAAGGTTACAGGGATGTTATATTTAGGCTCACATTTCAACTATAACTTACAACCCTATAATGCACTGTCTATGACCTCACATATTACATTACTCATGACATGGTCAGTGACGTCACTCATGACATTTCAAAATACATCACTGATAACATCATCCACAGAACCACTAACACACCCATTCACACCCCCTATATAACTTCACATACTCCCACACAACCACTCACAAACCCATTCACAGACTCATACAAGTACTCACACACCCACTCACTGATTCATTGACCAACTCACAGATTCACTTACTCACACAGCCACTCACATAACCACTAACTCACCCATTCAGCCACTAATGCACCCACTCACCAATACAGCCACTCACCAATACAGCCACTCACACATCCAGCCATACACACACTAACACACTGACTCATACACACATACAACCAATCACACACTGAGTCAGTGACCCATACAGCTGCTCACACACCTACTCACTAACCCACACAGTCACTCACCCACACAGTTACTCACACAACCACTTATTTACCCATACAGATACTAACATATGTACTCACTCACCCATACAGTCACTCGCACACCCACACACTCATCCATACACCACTTACGCATCCACTAACTCTCCCATACAGCCATTCACACACCCCATCACGTACCTATACAGTCTCTCATATACCCACTCACTCATAAACCACTGCCACACCCATTCACCTACACAGCTACTCACGCAGCCTCTCACTCACTTATAAATTCCTACATATGTAAGTGAGTGTAGCAGTAAACCTGTATGTGTGCCATAAGATGTTTAAGTAAATGTGCTGGTTTGTGACTGTGTTTTAGTAGCTATATGACTGTCTAAATGTGTATGGAAGTGGCTGCATGGATACTTCAGTTCTTCTGTAAGGGAATAGAGACTTATGAACATGTGACTGCAGCTACTATTGAGTCTGCTGCAGGCATAAGTAGCTTCTAGAAAGTGACTCAATGTATATATGCTTCTGTAGCTGTCTGATTAGGTTGCAGAGAGGGTCTATGTTTTTGTATCAATTGCTTTAGGGGTGCATATTCTATGTAGTACTTTGCAAAGAAGCCTACAAGTGCTCAAGTAACTTATTCAACTCAAAAGGACATCTGTCAGTCTCCTGAACACAAAACAGCATCCTTTATGGCATACATACAGCATATCTTAGAAGTGTGTTTTGTGCACTAAAACCTGGGTTTGACACTTTAGAAACACCTATAACATGCCAAGTGAAGCTTGCAGTGACAGTGTATAGACAAGGTCTGCACTAGTAGCCATCACCTATTTTGAAATATTATTTCTCTGCATGGTTGAGAAGATTGTATAACTACTTGCTTACATACCTGAGAGAGTGTAGAAGAACACCGCTATCAGTACCATGTGATGCTTAAGTAAATGTGCTGGTATGTACTGCCTTCTGTAATACCTCTATTGCTGTCTAAATGTGTATGTAAGTGTCGGCAGAAATACTTCACTGCCTCTGTTAGGCAATGCAGAGCTACGTGTACCTTTGAGTCTGCTGCATGTATTAGTAGTTTCTAATGGGCGACTGAATCTATACGTGCATCTGTAGCTGACTCAATAGCTGAAACAGAGGCTTTATGTTTTCTGAACATGTATGTCAGTTGCTCTAGGGATGGCATACTCTATGTAGTACTTGGCATTGGGGCGTGCAAGTGCACAAGTAATTCCTGAACTGAAAAGAACATCTCTAATCTTTTAAGCACAAACCAGCATACTTTATAGCACACCTACAGCATCTCTCTTATGTGACTTGTGCATAGTGAAACTTGGATTTAAGACTTGACAAACAGCTTTTACATGGCAAATCAAGCTATAAGTGAAAGTTCACACACAAGACCTGTACCAAGCATCATCCATGTTTGAAAGAGTATTTCTCTACATGAATGAGAAGATTGTGCCAGTACTTGCCAACTTATCTGAGAAATTGTAGGAGTACACCTGTAGCAGTGCCATGAGATGTTTAGGTAAATGTCCATGTATGTGACTGCCTGTTGTAGTATCTCTAGGATTCTCTAAATATCTATGTAAGTGGCTAAAAACAAACACCTCAGTGCCTGTGTTACAGAAAAGAAAGCAATATAGATGTGACTACAACTATGTGTGAATCTGCTGCATGCACAAGTAGTTTCTGGGTAAGTGACTGAATGTATACATGCTTCTGTAGCTGTCTGACAAAGCAGGGTAACAGAACTACAACACCCAGAATTCAAAGACTAGCACTCTTTGAGAACAGCAGATCATTTATAGACATGTAAATATTTCCACATCTTCTAATGCCTTGCTAACTAAAGGTTCACTCTTAATCTACAGTTTCTTTTACTACTGTAGTAAGCAGCAAATGTACAACTTCCTAATTCAAAGCAGCAGATTGTGAACCAACTTTTCACACACATAGCCTGCAAATCAGACAAACTGTCACATTCTCATACACTCATAAAGCGCGTACTCACCTGTTATTAAAATTACAAAGCCACTCACAAAACCTCTCGTACATTACCTCATATAGTTCTAATATTTTAAAAAAAAATATTTGATGCTCTTATAACATTCTCACATACATATTTTAAATATTTTTTCCTCCAATTTACTTGTAATTCACATACCTGAAAATTTAGCCTGTTGATCGAATAGTATTTTTTAGTCTTATGAGATAGATACAATACTGTCAGTAAATGTAAAAACTAAGCATAAGAATGGCACACCAGTCTCACACAAAGCAATCATTAATGGCTGCATTTTCAACTATGCACCCTCTGATAGTGCGGAAGGCAGCAAATAAAAAACGCTTTCATTTTTTTTTATTTTGTCACTCCATCCCTGAGTGGTTAGCATGTGTTATCCCTTTCATGCACTTTTATAAAGAAGCCCATTATGTGTGGGTGTTTTACACACTACTGACATTAGGCTATGCGTGGGCTACATTTCTGTGATATCTGTGCTACATTTGGGCTCTTTTCTCTCTGATGACCATCTTGGGAGACTTATCTGTTATGAAGCTCCCTAATCTTCTTATTTACTGCAGTGTCCTCAGTAGAAAATGCTTTCAGTTTTCCACTTCCATTCCATAAAAATGGCGGTCAGATGTGCCACACTTTGGGCATAAATTGAGAATGTTAGCTCTCTAGTTGCTCATCAGAACACTGTAGTAAACTGCTGATCACCAAGGAGGTAACTGTCAGTCTGCTGCTGGTGTTGAAAGTGCATGTTTCATTCTACATGTCAGAATGTTTTAATGAAATAGAAGAGAAAGATATTTGAGAACTCACTTAAAACGTGTCCTAATTTTTCTTTCTACAGCCCTAACCATAATTTCTATGACAGAAACCCCCTCATTTTGTTCATTTCTAAATTAATTGTTTTAAGGTTTACCAGTTTGGTTCAATCAAGATTGCTTCAGGTATGCTATACTTTTGTCATAAGTAAGACTGTTAGCGCTCTAGTTGTTCTTTAGAACACTCTGGGAGGCTGCCATATAAAACAAGGGAATCAACTGACAGGCTGCTCCTGCTGAAGTACTACAGGAAGACATTTGAGATCTCACATGTCCTAATTTCTTTCTTTCTATAGCACTAACCATAATTTCTGTGACAAAATGAAACCCCTCATTTTTTTCATGTGTAAATTAATTGTTTTATGTTTTGCCGGTTTGATTCAATCAAGATGGCTTCTGGTGTGCTATTACTCATAAGTAAGACTGTCAGCGCTCTAGTTGTTCTTTAGAACACTCTAGGAGGTTACAGTAGAGCACACCGGAATCAATAGAGAGGCTGCTGCTGTTGGAAGTACATGTTTTACTGACAATGTCAGACTTCATTCTCATATGGCTGAGAACTATAGTGTGAATTTCCAGAAAATATGCTCTGATTTTAGCTTCTGGAGCACCTTCTATAACCTCTAGTGGAAGATCATGAGAAAACTGTTTTCTCTCAAATATGATTGATGTACTCCCAGCAGGAGGCTTCTTCACAGGGTAAAACCAACTTAGAACAAACCACAATTCCTAAAATTATTATGGTTTCATCAACAAATGATTTCTCCTTTTTGTGACCCTCAAAACCTGCCATTCACTACAATGCATTTCAATGGGGTGCTATCATGTATATTGGTCCCAAGATGGCTGCCAGCACTTTCTGGTTGAAGTTCTCACAGTCAATCAGATCTCACCACGAGATCTTTGCTTAGGCTCCGCCCTGATATCCTTATTTGCTTTCATTTAAATTTCTCAACAACTACCGAACGGAAAGTGTGATCTACGAACCAAAATCTACCTTCCTGCAAAATTTGGTGTAATTCTGTCCAGCGGTTCGGGATGTAGTCGTGTTCAAAGCTCCTATTGGAATTAACATTGGAAATATTTTTTTTCCGACCCCTCCCTTGTTCACGGCCCCCTCTTGAAGGATCACGCAAAATTTTCCATTCCCTTTTTTTCGGAAACTTCCGTGAAGATTTGTCAAACGACCCCAAAGATATAGGCATGTCAAAAAACGCTTCTTCTATAGAAACATGGTCCTAACTATAAATACCTACTGGCGACTGCCAGTAGGGTAAAAAAAAAAACAACAAAAAAAAAATATATATATATATATGTGTGTATATGTGTATATGTGTGTGTGTGTGTGTATATATATATATATATATATATATATATATATATATATATAATATATATATATATATATATTACCTACTGGTGGTGGCCAGTAGGTAGTTATAGTTAAAACCTAGTTTTTATAGGAAATGCGTTTTTTGTTTTGCCAATAACTTTGGCACTGTTTGACGAATCTTCGCGAAATTTTCCAAATAAAATGTTTCATCCAGGTCAGCTCCTATCCTGAAAGTTTGGGGGTGATTTGTCAAGTGGGGGCTGAGAAAAAAGGAGGGTCCCAAAAAGTGTTTTCTCTATGTTAATTTCCATTGGAAACTTTAGCCAAGGCTACAGCCCGAACTGCTGAACGGAATTACACCAAATTTGGTGTAAATCCGTTCTGTAGTTGCTGAGAAATTCAAAAAATAAACATATTGATATCTAAAGGCACGGTGGATCCGCGGACCCTCCCGACCACAAGATTTATTCTAATTGGCTGTCAACACTCCAAACCAGGAAGTGTTGACAGCCATCTTGAACCGAGTCACAAGAAAACAAAAACTAAGGTAAAAAAAAGAAAAGGGGGCAGGGTAGAAACATCCTGACCCCCTAGGCCTGCTCAGGGGGTCCAACAAGGACCCCCAGCGCCAAAAAAAAGCATAAAAAATATATATATATATATCAATAGTCGCAGAGGATCCGCGGATCCCGCCGTGAAAATAAAAAAAAGAAGCGAGGGGTCATGCGCTTCATTATTATTTAGCCCCCGGGTGGGCCAAGTCCCGGGGGCATGCCATATTGTAATTGTGGGGGCCCAGGGGGCCCCCCCAGCCCCGGAGACCGCCACCCCCAGGGCTTTTGTTTTTTTAATGTGTGGGGGGGCCTCCAAGGCCACCCAAACCCCGGGTACCACCACCCCCGGGGCTTTTCTTAAATATTTGCGGGGGGCATATGACCCCACCGCAGCCCCGGGGAACCTGCTCTCGCTTCAATTAAGCAAAGCAGAATTGCTTTTCCACAAGGGGAGCTGCATGTCAGCAGGTCCCCATGTGGAAAAGCAAAGCCGGCTCCTGCAGGACGCGGGGAGCCGGTGAGACTGTGGGGGCATTGGGGCTCCCCCCACGGCTAGAAGTGGCTGGGAGGGGGGGCCACGCGGCCCCTCTCCCCAAAAATAAAAAAAATAAAAGAAAATAAAGACCGGCCCTGGGGGATGGGGACCCCGGGGCCAATAGAGGCCTCAGGAGGGGGGCCACGCAGCCCCCCTCCATAAAAAACAAAAATATATGTGGCCATGCCCCGGGGGATGGGGTCCCCGGTGCTGGAATTGGCCACGGGAGGGGGGCCCATGCGGCCCCCTTACCATTCATATATATATTCATATATATATATATATACACTGAAAGAACTACCAGTCCCAGAATGCCAATTACTTACCTGTAAGGCACCAAAATAAAAGAGGGAATAATCTGGCAGTCTACTGTGTGCCTTTCCTTTGTCTGTGACTGCCCGGAGGAAGGGAGTTTCCCGAAACGCGTCGGCAGGAGGAGTGGGGAAATGTTCGAGTGCTGTCTCCCTGCTGTGGCTGCAACCCCCAGTGAGTGCGACCCAACGAAGCGGCAACCTTCCTTTTGCACATGTTTGTGGCCAAGCCCAGGTCACGGGCCGCACCACCGCGATACCTGAGCGGGACCGTAGCAAGTACACTTGTTTTGCAGTTGCGGAATTGGGGGAGCCCTTGAACGGGTTGAGACTCCTTTGGAACATCGTTGGTCCCACAATCACGGACATTGAGCAAAGCACCGCCCATGTGGGCTGAAAGAACTACCAGTCCCAGAATGCCAATTACTTACCTGTAAGGCACCAAAATAAAAGAGGGAATAATCTGGCAGTCTACTGTGTGCCTTTCCTTTGTCTGTGACTGCCCGGAGGAAGGGAGTTTCCGAAACGCGTCGGCAGGAGGAGTGGGGAAATGTTCGAGTGCTGTCTCTCTGCTGTGGCTGCAACCCCCAGTGAGTGCGACCCAACGAAGCGGCAACCTTCCTTTTGCACATGTTTGTGGCCAAGCCCAGGTCACGGGCCGCACCACCGCGATACCTGAGCGGGACCATAGCAAGTACACTTGTTTTGCAGTTGCGGAATTGGGGGAGCCCTTGAACGGGTTGAGACTCCTTTGGAACATTGTTGGTCCCACAATCACGGACATTGAGCAAAGCACCGCCCATGTGGGCTGAAAGAACTAACAGTCCCAGAATGCCAATTACTTACCTGTAAGGCACCAAAATAAAAGAGGGAATAATCTGGCAGTCTACTGTGTGCCTTTCCTTTGTCTGTGACTGCCCGGAGGAAGGGAGTTTCCCGAAACGCGTCGGCAGGAGGAGTGGGGAAATGTTCGAGTGCTGTCTCCCTGCTGTGGCTGCAACCCCCAGTGAGTGCGACCCAACGAAGCGGCAACCTTCCTTTTGCACATATATATATATATATATATATATATATATATATATATATATATATATATATTTTTTTTCTTTTAAAGGGGTCAGACCCTGGGGGATGGGGTCCCCAGGGCCCAAAAAAAGGAAAAAGCCCCCCTTCTAAAAAACAAAATTAAAAAAAAAGACCGCGATCGTGCCGGAGGCCCCGCCCAGCAAACGCGCCCTGTCAACTAGCCCACCAGGTACCTCCAGTAAGCGCCACAGGCCTGCGTTGCAGAGAGGTGGTCCAATTCACGCCCCTTTTTACACCTCTCTGCAATGCAGCTCTGTGGCGCTTACTGGAGGTACCTAGTGGGCTAGTTGGACCCCAGGGACCCTCAGGATTGAAGGGGAATTAATTCCCCAACTTAAAATGCGCCACATGGCGTGTATGCACACATGTCACCTCAGGCCCCGCCCCCTCCCTTCACCACTGTGCAAACGCGCCCTGCGGCGTGTTTTAAGTTGGGGGGTAAGTCCCCTTGAATCCTGAGGGTCCCTGGGGTCCAACTAGCCCACCAGGTACCTCCAGAAAGCGCCACAGCCCTGTGTTGCAGAAAGGTGGTCCAGGCCACGCTGCTTTTTACACCTCTCTGCAATGCAGCTCTGTGGTGCTTACTGGAGGCACCTGGTGGGCTAGTTGGACCCCAGCGACCCTAAGGATTCAAGGGGACTTAATCCCCCAACTTACAATGCGCCAGGGGGCGCGTTTGCAGAGTGCTGGAGAAAGGGGGCATGGCCTTTGTCTACCTCTCACTAATCCCACCGTGTGGGGCTCACTGGAGGTAAAAGGTAGGCTATTTGGCCCCTAAAGGACCCCCAGCAGTGAAGGGTACTTCAATCCCCATCCAAGGGCGTGCCAGGGAACGCGTTTGTAGAGTGGTGGGCAAAGTGGGCGTGGCCTGGTACGAGTACTTACCAATGCTGCTGTGTGGGACTGACTGGCGGTAATAGTCCAATAGTTCCTTGGGGGCCAACTACCCCTCTTGTTACCTCCAGTAAGTCCCACACAGTGGGATTGCTAAGACGTCTTCGGAGGCCATGGCCCCCTTTCTCTACCACTCTGCAAACGTGCCTCGTGGCAGACTACGGGATGGGGGAGTGAAATCCAATTTAGTCATGAGGGAGTTTGGGGACCAAGAATCCCTCCTGGTACCTCCTGTAAGTCCTACACAGCGGAATTCCTGAGCGTTGGTTGGACGCCCAGCAACCTTTCTACACCACTCTGCAAACACGACTACTAGTTAAAGTAGCATATTTCTGCACCTCTGACTTAGAGGTAGTTTTAATCCCCCTGCCATATTATGTACTAGGGCCTTACAGAGGAGGTCATGCTAATCACAGGGATAACCCAACGCATAGTGTTCCCTAGTGTATGTAGGTGTTTTCACTGTATTCTAAGTGTCTTCTAGCATAGCACTGGCTCTAGGCCTGGTTAGTCAGAGTCAGTTACCACCAGTACCCGTCTGAAAAAGTTGTGGGCACAGGATGATTTTGCAACAAGGCCTCTTTCTGCTCCTCTGTTGGTTCTTTCTGCTTATGTCTCGCTTCTTCCTGCACTTTTCTTCGTCTTTGTGGACTTCTGTTGCTTCTTTCTGCATTTCTTTTGCTTCTTTCTGTGCGTTTTTTCTTTTTTCTTCACATGTCCTACCTCTGTAGGCATAGTTAGAAACTAGCATTTAAAAAACCTTTGACATTCACTTAAAAAAAACATAGGTTTCAGGGACGTTATAGTTAGAAATAAGCATTTAAAAAACCTTTAAAATTCACTGAAAAAACCATAGGTTTCAGGCATGTTATAGTTAGAAATTAGCATTTAAAAATACCTTTGAAACTCACTGAAAAAACCATAGGTTTCAGGCACGTTATAGTTAGAAATTAGCATTTAAAAAACCTTAGAAATTCCCTGAAAAAACCATAGGTTTCAAGGGCGCTATAGTTAGTTGGACAGTTCACTCGTACAAAACCAGTGAAATTCCCACGTTATAGTTAGTTCAGCTAACTATAACTCGCGCCCCTGCAATGCACTGCTGATATATTCTATTTAGTTAATGTCTTTTTTAGGGATTTTATTTTTTTTAATATTTTATTAATTTGGTAATGTATTTGATGTTTTGCAATTTGATGTATTTGATGTTTTGCAATTGATTCCTTAATATTGTTTATGTATATATAGCTATATAAATTCAATGCAATAATTTGCATTGTTCTGACATAACATCACAACTGAGTGCTTGCCTTTTGAATAGTTCAATTATCAGAAACACTGCAAGTGGTCTTCATCCTTCTGCTTGTGTTCTCTTAGTGTTCTCTTAGTATTTATTAATTAATGTTTTTATTGGTCTCTCTGTTCCCAATATTACCTCACTTATATGGTGATTGTGAATGCTTTTAGTTATTTTAACAACCTGTCAAGACTCCCGCCCCATTTCGTCCCAATAGTTTCTCAGTCTCTGGTGGCGTCGATACAGTTGTAAATTTAAAAACATAACACAAACAATAATGTAATATGATGTAAAATATATGTTTATCATTAGTGTTACATTATATATGTGTATATATAAACATACATGCACATATATATGTGTATCTTTATGTAAGTGTATATTTTGATATAGTATTCAATATATTTTAAACATATTGTAAACTATATATTAAAAAACAATGTTTTTGTATTTATAAAAATATTAGTGTGAAACAATATTTTTTTTGATATTTTTGTGCTTACCATTATAAGATAGGGAAACAATATTTTAGTTTCACTATATTGTTGTTTTCGATATTGTGTCAGTGATCCGTAGATACACATTCTGTGCATACTCCTGCCATCTCTTGTTGAACTCGGACATATGCAAGTAGCTTTTCTTCGAAGAAGCGTTTTCGATCCAGAAGGAATAGTGACTCCACCTACTGCTGTTAATGCGCATGGGCATCGGCTCCATCGTTAGATTGTTTTTTCCCTGCTGTTGGGTTCAGACGAGTCTCTTCCAGCTCTGGTTCAATGCCATGTGGTGTTCTCGCCGGGCCAGCTCAGACCTGTTCCTTGTCGGTAGAAGCATCAGTTGCACTTACTTGTCAGTTCGACCCGTCACTTATCCTCTTCAACTCTGTACTGAAGTCGGATATTTCATCCATTATTAATGTTAGATGCCTTATACATTGTTTGGAAAGCTTCTGCATGTTCATTGACTGGGTCTTCATCTTTAATGGTTAACAACATGCTTTCCTTGTGGATTACTTGTTGGTCTCAATAAAAACAAACCATTATCACAAGTCTCTAATTCTCGTATACCGTGGCTGCTAAAGTACTGTAATTTTTCCTGCATATTCTGTGCCTATCTTATGTGCGAGAAAGCATGCTTGCTTGCGCCCTGTGTTGTAAATGTTCTGTATGTTTGAGAAAAAAGCTTTCCCGGCTGCTGCTCATGATGAATCTGTGATGGTTGTTTGTAAAGTGTGGTAAACGCTTTTACATAACGAAAGCCAGGAAATTCACTTTTTCCCTTACTCATCCTATGAAATGACATTGATGTACTTTCAAACTTACTCCCTGTTTTTCCACCCAGGTAAGAGATGGAATATTGTTGAAAAGATTCCAGCCATAGAATAGGAGGCTGCCGTTGATGCGTTGTCTGAGGTAGTCACATCAAGGCATGTTTGTGCATGTCATTAGATGTGAGTGAGTGCATTGTGAGACGAAACATGGATGGCTTTGGAAGTCCTTATCCTCTGTTGGGTTTTGCAGGTGATATTTGAGAGCCCACAGTTAGTTTTTGCATCTTTTACCCATTGCAGGGCCAGGTTGTGAGAAGAATGAATGAAACATAATTCACACATTTCTTATATGAAAAATTAGTATAAATGTCTGACAAAATCCAGTTGTTTTACTACCTTATTAGTTAGATTTTGCAGGGGTTAATGTGGTACAGTATTTCTGAATTTATTTTGTATGCCATATAATGCTTTAACAGATAGAGATGGGGTTGAAGCAAAGAAAGACTGTGGCTCTGGTGGTTCCTATGAATACAGATATAAGCTCCTTTTTTCCACTCTCTTACAGTCACCTGCAATCCAGAGTTCGCATTCTCGTTGATGGAAGCCTTCTTCTTCAGCAAGTTATCCCTGAGGACTCGGGAAAATACACTTGTGTCCCAAGTAATGGAATTCTCCAACCTCCTTCTTCATCAGCCTACCTCACTGTGATGCGTAAGACTGCCTACAATGTCTGCTTTGTAAAGGGGTATTGGATGTTTAAAGGTTTAGACTAGTGGTTATGGCACTGGATTAGGAAGATTGAAATGTAGTACTGATTAGCAAGAGGTTCCATCTCTCTGGGCTTCATTAGTCAGGCATTTATTGACTATGCATTGAAGTGAGGGTTTCACAACAAAAATACTGAAAAATTGCTTTGCTTGGAACAGTGATCTGCAGCTTAACTTGGCTGTAATTTAAATACACGTCCATACACTGATCTTCCTTGATATAGTGCTCCCAGTCTGAAAAGCTATGTATGGGTATACATCTGCTTGCACATGAACTATCTACTCCACACTGTGGATGCATTGCTTACTCTTTTATGAAACCTAAGAACATATATTGCATTGATCTGCCAATCATGATGAATAAGGCCCAATGACATTTGGTCACTGTTGCTCTCAGGCTCTCATCCCTCATGCTTAGTCAACTATTCCAGTTCTCATCATATTGCTCTGCCTGTCAAGCTGTCTTCCTCATGGTTTCCATTGCTCCTATAGGTCTTCCCCATCTCTTCTTCCAGCTCAGCTGCACATCTTCCTCTCCTTCTCATATCTATTGGACCCTCATATCTTCTGTACCATGATGTTTGTTGTTGTCCTTCTATGGTTCCCACCCATCAAAATTCTTTCTCTTCTCTGTTACCCATTCCTAATCGGTCTCCCCTTTTGTTGTTTTCTAGTTTCTCTTAACCACCTTCCTCTGAAAGGTGTCATTGCTCTTGGTTGCCTTCTTGTTCAGCTTTTCATCACTCAGTTTACTCCCGATTCCACTGGATTTCATCTCTAATTGTGTTCTCTTTATCAATGTCTCTTTTTAGGGGTTTCGTATCTGTTGTTGTTCTGCTCATAGTTTTAGTCTGGTTTGTTCTTCTTATTTTATTTTCCTCTATTTCACATTTGCTTTTTATTCACATGCTCCTTTTCTGTTCGACCCTTACATTTATCGACTATTCCCGATTTTCATTAATGAAGTTCCGCAAATCTGGTGACCATCACATATTGTCTTTCCCTTGAGTTGTTTCTTCTTTTCATTCTAATAAGTCCCTATCCCTCACTGTTTGTCTCCACCTGTATTTCCCATCCCCACTTTTCCATTACATCCTAGTCCTACTTTTCGTGTTCTGATTGTTTGTGATTCTTTTGGTTCCCTGAATCCTTTTTCTGTTGGTTTTCCTTGTACTGAAAACACTATGACTAATGTTCTCCCCTTCTACTTCAAAATAATACATTTTCTCCTTATCCTCTGAAATCAGTCCTTCTGTGTTCACCTGTTTCTTATTCTTAACCTGTCCTCTCTCTGCCTCAGTGGTTCTATTTCTGCCTCTGACTAAGTATCGCGTTTTTAACATAGATAATTGGTTTCTGTCTTTCATTCACCTCATTCCACCTTTTCCTTCCACATAACGATTCTGTTTCTGCTTTTGCTCCAGTCTCTCATTGTTGAATTTCTTCTGTGTTTCCTATATCTCATATAATTCTTCGAATTCGTCTACGGGTTCGGACCCTGGTTCTGTCCCTGTGATTTGTTATTCGTTAGTCAACTGCTCACCTTTCCAGATTGCAGTCCCGCTTGATTCTTCTTGTCCTTGTGGCTTCCCCCATTCCTTCCCAGCTCTTCTGGTTCCTTGCATTCATAAGTGGCATCCTGTGGTTTTAACCCTTATGTCATTCCTGATCACTTATGGACGCTGGTATACTATAATTTGTTTTTCTCATTATCCTCTTCAGTTTCAGCCCATATCATACTTAATCCTACAATTTCCATCCTTTTTGATACTAGTTCTGCTCTGGTTTAATCTCCCCACTGTTCTATTTCTTTAATTAACATTTATTAGAATGCTAATCATTTGCATGTTCCCTTAATGTTTCATCTAGTTCACCACCAGCCATCCACATGCATAATTGATATAAACCTCACCTTTCCTTTCTATTTGTCCCCATAATTACAGACCCTGCCAAAGTGACTAATATGCCGCTCGACACTTATTTGCCAATTGGGATGGTAGGGGTGATAAAGTGCCCAGTGAGGGCGAATCCTCCTCTTCTGTTTGTCAACTGGACCAAAGATGGACAGCCACTGAAATTGAACAAGGTCAGTAGTATTAAGGGATCTAGCTTGTGTCGGTAAGGTATCTCAGCTCTTTTATCAATCAGTACTAGACATCCTTCCTACTCTCTTTGGGCCCGATTCACAAAAATAATCTGAAACAAAATCCTAAACTTACTACTTTTGGTATTCACAGAAGGCATTTAGTAGTAGAGTAGTAAAGTTGGGATTCCTAACTTTACTACTACTAAACTGAGACAAAATCTAACTTTATGACTTTCGGTATTCACAAAAGGCATTTAGTAGTAGTAAAGTTAGGAATCCTAACTTTACTGCTACTAAATCCCTTTTGTGAATACCGAAAGTCGTAAAGTTAGGATTTTGTCTCAGTTTAGTCGTAGTAAAGTTAGGAATCCTAACTTTACTACTACTAAATACCTTTCTGTGAAAACCAAAAGTAGTAAGTTTAGGATTTTGTCTCAGATTAGTTCTGAGAATCGGCCCCTTCGTTCTTTGTTTTATGAAAGCTGTCTTTATGTTTATTCTCTATGTCATAACGTTTCTTTTCCTACCTTCACTTCTTGTGTTTGTTCTTTTTGCTAGAAGTTTTTTTAAGCAGTGAGCTGGTATAAATTCACATGTTTTGCATGTTTTGGTTTGCGGTGGTTAGATATGGAATAAGTTTAAAGGTTTGTAAAACTGGTTTTATTTGTAAGTAAGTTATCTTTTTTAGTAACTTTTCCTTCCTCTTCTTGCAGTATGTCATTATATTTGTTGAGCTCACTTGTACAGTTTAGTTTGCAGAGTGCTAGCTCACTTAGATATTAGGCATACCATTTTACATGATGAATATCCACTAAAAAGGATCATCAAGCAATTGAAGAGTTACTGACCATAATTCTATAATGGAAATATACATTTTTTCAGGGTTTTCCTAAAAGGGCATTTTGTCTATGTTTGATAAATTTGTAGCGCCATAGGAGTCAACATGGCAGAAGAGCATGTAGAAAATGATCTTCCCCCAGTAAGAGCCTTCTTCTCTCTGGGTCTCTTTAGAAACAAACCCCTCTTCCTTAAATGTTTTATGAGTTACACATAGTAGTTTACAGTTTGTCTAATGTGCATTTGTAAGCTAATGCAAGGGGAAAATGTGTGAAATCCTTTAGTCTGGCCAAAAGGTGAATTGTCTGTACAAGTGGCCCAAATACACCCTCTTGCAAGATGAAGCCATGAGAAGAGTACAGCCACCAACCTGTAGAGGTAGGTTATGGAAACAGAAAATATCTGCAAAGAATATTAAGTGGAAGTAACCAGACTTTACCACTGTGGTGACCTGGGTGCCTAGGTATAGTGTCTGATCAAATATGATAATAGGGTAACAGAGATGGAAAACAGGAAAGGGACTGTTAACCTACTGCCATGGCCTTAAGGAGCCCTGCTAAATGTCCTTCTGGGAACTCACCACCATCAGCTCTGTCTTTGATGGATTACATTTCAGCGAGTTTCCTCCCTAATTGCTTGTGTACATTTTTCAAAATCAGTTGAAGGTGTTTTCTGTTTGGAATGTTAGCATTATTATATGGCAACACTTCAAACAATGAGATGGTAAGCAAAATTCATATTTTATTTTTGATAAACATATTTATTGATTTTCTTAGAAAACAAGCATCAGCAACACGGCTGTGGATAGCACCAATATTGATACAGTACAGTGCAAGGAACACAGGCATCGCTTATCCGCCTCACCCCCCAGCAGTAAATACATAATGCATACATAATGAACAAGTTATTCCACGGCTCCCAGCCACTTGCCCCACACCCTCCGGTATTTCTTAGGACACCCTTGTGCCTCGTACATGGGTTTCTCTTGAGCCGCACACCAGTCCATCCCTCTCCGCCATTTCTCCGAACTGGGTGGCGTGGAAAGTCTCCAGGAGGCGGCAATGTCCCTCTTGGCCCCAACCATGGCTGTATTATACTGTAACTACTCGTTCCGGGACCCATCTAGTCTGTCTGTAATCCCGAGAAGGGAGTGACGTGGATCATGGGGAACCTCCCACCCCAGGACCGAGGCCAGCTCACTCTCGATCTCTCCCCAAAACCGAACTAATCGAAGGCATGCCCATACCATGTGGTAGAAGTCGTCCGGGTCTTGGCCGCATCTCGTACATGCGGTGGACGGGGAAAAGCCGGCCCGATATAGGCGCCGCGGGGTCAGGTAAGCCGTGTGAATGTAGTATAATTGGACCAGGCGCAGTTTAGCGGATGTGTTGGCCATTTTGGGTGACATAAGGGCATCACGCCAGTCCTCCTCATCCAGCGGACCCACCCATTCCTCCCATTGGCCCCTGAGACGGTCAAGAGAGGTCGGGGTGTTGTTGACCAGCGTCTTATAGATGCAGGAGATGCCCCCCTCCCCAGGTCACCCAGCATGATCTGTGCCTCCGGGGGGCTGTATTTGGGGTCCCTGGTATCGTCTTGTATGTGTACGTGGAGGGCATGATGCAATTGCAAGTATTTGTAAAATTGTGACGGGTGCAGGGAATATCTGGATTGGAGGTCTTGAAAGGAGCGCATGTGGCCGCTCGCCCACACATCGCCAAGTTTGGAGATCCCAATAAGATCCCACTTTTGGAACCCCTGTAACCCACTAACCTCCCCGACTCACGTGCCATGCCATAGGGGCGTGTGCTGAGTGAGTTTGTGTGTCCATTTGGTGTGTCGTAAGGCCGCCCTCCAAGGTAGGAGCACAGAACGCGAGACATCGGGCAGGGTGGACAGAATGGATTCCCCGTACATTAGGGATTGGATCTTGGGCAGTCCAAGCATGCTAAGTTCCAGCCTGTAGGCCGGATCGGACCAGCCCCCGTTAAACCAGTCGTGTATACTCAATAGACGGGTCGCCAGGTAATAGAGGTAGAAGTGTGTCATCCCCATGCCCCCGTCGAAGGATGGGATCTGGCAGGTCTTTAGTGCCAACCGGGTCCTCCCTCCCCCCCAGAGGAACTTAGCAGCCATCGTGTCTAACTCCTGAAACCACGCCCGCGTAAACAATAGGGGGTATTCTGGAGAACATGTAGAAATCTGGGGAGGATCATCATTTTAAATAGGGCGACCCTTCCCAGGGGATTCAAGCGCAGTGTCTGCCACCTGTGGAGATCCGCCCTAGCTTTCTTCACGAGCGGGGTGACATTAAGGGACCACCCCAGTTCCGGGAGGAGAGCCACCAAAATCCCAAGATACTTGAATGACTGTCACCGAAGCGGTATCGTGGACTGCCAGTCATAACAATCTCTGGATAGATGGAGCGGGACCAGGACCGATTTGCTAGGGTTCATTCGGAGGCCAGAGGTCTGTCCAAAAGAACTCAGGATCTGGAGACAACGGGGGCCTGACTGGGCAGGATCAGTTAAAAAAAAGCAGGACATCTTCCGCGTAAAGAGCGATCTTGTCCACCACAGAATTAGGCCATTCCCAACCCCAAACAAGACTCGCGGGCCGGATCAAGGTCGCTAGAGGCTCCATCGCCAAGGCGAAGAGAAGGGGGGAGAGGGGGCATCCCTGTCTCGTTCCCCTTTGAATGGGGAAGGCATCCGAAAGAGCCCCATTAACCAGGACACGGGCTTGAGGCCGGGTATAGAGAACCCCAATCAGCCGCCGGAAATGGGGGCCAAAGCCCATCGCCACCAGTACATCTTCTAAGTACGTCCAATCCACGGTATCGAACGCCTTCTCGAAATCAATAAGGAGCGCCAAATAGGGGGAGAGCACCTGGCGATGCGCCAGGGCCATGTGCAGGCACCGGAGACAGTGTCTGGTACCTTGCTGGGGCATAAAACCGCACTGGTCTGGGTGGACCAACGTGGTAAGATGAGGCTTCAGCCGTTGAGCAAGAGGTTCGGCAAATATTTTAACGTCCGTGTTAATAAGAGATATGGGGCGATAGTCAGCACAATGGGGAGATGGCGGCTGGGACTTCGGGAGGACCACGATGGTAGCCATATCTGTCTCAGGCAGGAATGAGCCTTTTTCAAAGGCCTCAGCATACAGATCTGCCAAGCGAGGCACAAGGACCCTTGCGATACGCTGCATAGTATTGCTGGGGTAGGCCATCTGGGCCAGGAATCTTACCCGACGAAATGTGGGCAATAGTCGCGTGAATCTTGTCATGCGAGATTGGGCGGTCGAGGTCAGCTAGAGCAAGAGAGTCCAGCTGAGGGAGGCGAGCGCCCGTCGCCTCCAACAGCTCCCAGAGCGACTGTGTCGGAGGCCGCTTGGCGTAAAACTGACGATAGAAGGCGGCAAATGTGCCGGCCATGGTGATCGGGGAGCGATGTGCCGACCCCTAATGGTCCAGTATCTCCGGAATTATACGGTTTGCTCGGGGGTATGTGGCAAGCCTATGTAGGATAACGCCGTTTTTGTCCCCCCATCCATAAACTCTGGCCACAGACGATCTCCACAGGAGTTTGGCAGCCTCTAAGGAAAGATGCCTGATTTCATTGTGAATGTTCGTAAGGCACCGCTTGTGGGCAGCACCGTCCTCCGCAGAGGGGGAACGCTCACGGCGTAGAGCCTGCGAGGTAACCTGTAACAGCTGGACCTGCCGCTGGACGTGACCTTTGGCGAACCCACGAATGGTGGCCTTACCAGCCTCCCACCAGGTACCCGAAGAGGGAACAGACCCCACATTGGTGATGAAATATTGCTTCAATTCCTGTCCCACCGCCTTCTTGAAGCTCTTGTCCTGAAGAAACCAGGTGTTTAACCGCCATACTGGACGTGAGTAGAGGGGGAGCCCCTATGCTGAGGAGCAGCGGGGAATGGTCCGAAATATCTCTCGGGAGTATACGGACATCCTGTATAGTAGAGCAGTCCGTAGACGGAAGAAAAATTGCATCTATACGGGCCTGCGTGTGGTGTGCGGCAGAGGTGTGCGTGAACTGCTTGACGTGCGGTTGCCAGATTTGCCATGCATCACAGAGGCCAAGAGATTCAGCCCAGTTTGTTAATTGTTTAGCTTGTGCCAGTCTGGAGGTGGAAGGGGGGCATGTTGTGTCGAGTAGCGGGGTGGAGACCGCATTAAAGTCGCCCCCAATAATGGTGGACCCCAGGGAGAGAGTAAGCAGCAGAGCAGTGGACTGTTTTAAAGCTGTGGTGAGCATCAGAGGGGGAGAGTACATGGACACAAAGTTAATGGCAGTGCCCCCGTGTGTACCACAAACCGTCACGGACATACCCTGTGGGTCATGGAGAACTTGTGTCAGCACAAATGGAAGGGTGCGTTTCAGTATTACGGCCACACCACGGGATCCTCGAGCGAAGCCCAAGTGCCAGACCCTATCGTATCCATAACGCGCAAGAAAGGGACAGTGGTTACCCATCAGGTGCGTCTCTTGAAGCAGGAGCACTTCTATATTGAGGCGCTGAGCGTAGCGCAATACGGCCGTCCGCTTATGGCGGTCCAGTAGGCCGTTAACGTTCCATGATAAAATGTGCAATGCAGCCTTCGGAGTCGGTGCATCGGTCATGGAGGCAGGAAGTCGCTGTCAGAATTCACCCGACCCTGGAGAGTCAACGGCAAATGCGGGGCCTGGAGCGATTGTGGCGATGCGCTGGTGGGAAGGACCGCATGTGTCAGACCTCTGTACGGGAGAGCCCAAGTGCTGTATGGATGATGGTGCAGCAAAACAAAGAAGAAGAACCACAAGGAACCTTGTGAGCAAACAAACACAGCCCGAACAACAACAGTGAGTAAACCCAGTCCCAAACCCACCCCCCTACCTTTCCCCCCACCCAATACTTCGAGAACGGAAGCATCTGTCGACCCCCCCCCCCCCCCCCCCCATTTTAACTGAACCAAACTAAAACACTCGGGTTGGTTGCGTGGAGGACCCCTCCAGAAGAACGGATATGCAGAATATCGGCATTAAACCGTGTGAGTGACCATAGGAACCTGTCAACAGTCCGAGCCCTCCCCCGGCGAGGTGCTCCCCCCGATGGTGGGTGTACTGTAGATTCGGACTACATTGTCTTTAAAGGGTGGGAGTGCGGGAAAGGTCCGAGTCCGCCTGGGCCAATGGTAAGGACGAGTCCGCCAAGGTCTCGACTGAGCGGTGCCAAAATTCATATTTAACATAGTTCGGCCGACTGTGTTCTGAGTTAAATAGCAGGTTTGGTAGTTCTGAGATACAGTCACTTGGAAAAGACCCGTGGCAATTAAGTGCTGCTCCCCGAATGGGAATATTAGCAAAGTACTGACCTGGATTAAATGCTTCACACTATTAAATCCAGTGGGCTGGAGTCTTCTTCAGAAAAGTCTTTTGTTAAAAAAAAAAGAGGTTAAGCCACTTATGCCCTTTCCCAGATTCAGTGTGTGTGCAATTCTTACTTCTCTAAGCCTAACATCTATAACTTATCTGCAGAAACATGAGAAAGAGGCAGTAGATATTGTAAAGACCCGATCAGTTCTTGCCTCTCAGATCACCTATGATAATAGTTCAAAGCTTTTAATTATAATTACTTTTCGGATTGTATATGATTGCCCCCACCAAAGGTTTATTGCATGATCCAAATGCATGTTGTGCATAACTTCATTAGCAAAGTTCTTAAAGTGTCATATGTAACAAGCCATTATGAACACTCAGATAAAATTGTATATTTCACATTCACAGCAGAATAGATCTCTGTTCTGTCCAAAATATATATTTTTAAACCATTGTGTTCAAGAGGAAAATCTTTATGCAACTGTTTTTCCTTGTTTTCAGTTATAAAGTCTCCACTCTCCATTTTGGAGAAAGTATAATGTCTGCATTTTGCTAGTCATTCTTGATATAAAAATTGTCCTCTCTAATGAACGATCTATTGAGCTAACTGAAATCGGGTAAATATACAGGGCTTGTTGTCGATGTTCATCTACCAGCTCTCACACCCAAGATCTTACAAAGTGGTAGCTCACCCCTTATTAAAATATCAACCTCTAGGTACTTTTGAGCCACTCCCTTATTGGCCTATTTCAAATTTCCCAAATCTGACAAAGCTCATGGACAAGAGATGAGATCTACCAGCAGCCACTGTTAGCCGAGGATGACAATTTGCAAAATCCAACCAGGCAGGTTTCAGGCTTGACACAGATTCTTACTCTCTTTTACACCTGTCGGTTTTTTCCTCCACTTCTAGGCCTTCCTCCCTTGTAGTGTTGTTTCCCTTCCTTTGTCATATTTTAGAGCTTGATTGTTTCAATATGTGTTTATGTTCCTGCATACGCACAGACATACCAGTACATACACACTGTCAGAGCCCATACTGTGGCCACATCGCACACAGGGGCTACTGGGCCAATACTGTGGTGGTTCAGATTGTTTTGCACTGTGTCCTACGACGGCTCTGCAAACCCAGCCACGTATATCCCTTGACTCACTTGACTTTCAAGGTGACTAGCATGAGCGTTTCAGGCTTCTCATGGAGATGCTGCGGGGGGCTCGAGTTCAGAGCTCAGCAGTCAATCAAACAGACACAATAGCTTTAATGTCCTGCCCGATGCCTGTCTTTTGGAAAAAGAAGGCACTTTTCGTTTACACAGTAAAACCCAATGCTATACAATTCATTTAAAGAATACAGAGTAGCAGATCTGATCACAGTTCTCTTGGGGGCGCTACATCCCGTATCCCTCTCTATGTGCTCTCCCTCCTGGGTGACCCTAGTTTGATTTCTCCCTTACCACAAATGTGGTAAAACATGAATAGAGCACAGGCGTAGCTGGTTTCCCCACAAGTCAAGCACCCACTGTTTACTCTGGTTCTCGCCCCCAGTGTGGTAGCTGGTCGAAAATCAGAATTTAGTTATTTGCTTGTCCAAGCTCAACAGCTCAGTGCCACTGCAGGCGGAGGCCCGTGGTCGTTGAGTGTACCTTCAGCGGTGGCCACCTTAGGAGTCTGATGCGCCTCTTGTCTTCTCTTAGCACAGCCAATGTGGATGGTCTGATATGGTTTGCCGTCACATGGCAGGCTTCTTTGCCCACGGCAGACCACGAGTATCTCCAGTAGAAAGTGGACTGAGACAGGCTGTCAGACAGAACACCAGCCCTGGCCACACAGCGGCCCTTTGTGTGCTCTGCGGATCACTCCCTTCCTTGGTCATCAGGAACTTAGAACTGAGACATAGTGGAGTGTTTGGGTCCCACTTTTATACAGGAATGTGGATCTACTGTCCCTAACTTCAGATCCTGTTTGGGATGATTCTCTTTCAAGTGTCTTCCTGAGGCTGCTTTCCAGACACAGCCTTTGTGTAAAGTGGTGCTGTACCCAGCAGGCAGCACTAAGACAGTATCAAACCGGTGCATATACAACATGGGCACAATGACATGAAATGTGAAGTTTCTGTACCTACCTGGCTATCATCAGCCTATTTCAAGTAATAACCAGAGACGGACAAAGGGGCAAGCCTGAGCTAGAGACTTCTTCACCTTGCGCAATACAAAGTGCAATTTCGCCCTTCGCCCCTACTGCCTCCCAAAGGGCAGTGCTTGGGAAGAAGTAATAAGCATCCCTATGCTATCCAAGTCGTCATACAATATCTAAAGGTAGTCCTATCAATATCTTCCTCACTTCAGTATCTGGATCACTGCCCTTCAGCCACAAGAATGTTATTCTTCAAAGAGTAGACGGATTGCCGTTAGAAATGATAAAGCTGTTCAAACACATCAAATGGGCAACTATCTCTGTACTTGATATGTACGTGACTTGTTATAGTTGGGGATAAAGGGATTAAAAGTGATGAGCATTTGAGCCTCCACGATTTCAACAAATTGTTTTTCAATTCAAGATGCTCACCCTGAAAGAATTCCTAACAAAAGGACGTGTACTTCCATGGTATAATGTTTCACTGCTCATTTCTAACCTTGCTGGTAGGCAATCACCACTTCCAGTACTATCCCTTTGCCTTGGACAATAACCAGCTCTGTAGTCCATATGTTTATATTTAGGTGCTTTCTGTTAATTAAGTTTACCTGGGCTCAGTGATGGTCCCTAATATTAACTCCATGCTCTCCTTCAGTTCCCTGGCTGGTACATGCAACAAGATGGCTCCATTGTCATAGCAACGGGGAACGATGACGCTCTGGGAATGTACACGTGCACTCCTTACAACAGCTATGGCACTGCAGGAGAATCGTCACCTACAAGGGTTCTGCTGAAGGTAAGGAGAAGACTGAAAGGGACAGGGGTTTAAAGTTAGGACTGACACCTGCAAAAGGACAAGTATTTATACATCGCTTTTTACCACAATACCACGAATTTCCATTTTTTACTTTTTTACTTTTCTTGCCAAATATTTTTCCCTTTATATATTTCTGTCTTATTGTATATGAAAATCTAGATGTAGAAAAGTGGGATGTTTGAAAATTTACAGAGTGCATTAATATGTTAACCTTACAATTGGAAAATGTTTATTTAAATTGTGACGTATTCATGTACATATATTGATATCTGGCTGTCCCCCGCATTGTATATGACAGCACAAGGTCTTTTTTTTCCAAACATACTTTTATTGCCATTTAGGTTGTCAGCAGTGTTACATATTCATTCTCTTGGTTTTGCTTGGCATATTACAAAAGAGTGACAATTATGTACAGAGAAATCTGTCCTTTTCATACAGAACTTATATCTGCACCTCTCTCGTTTGGAGTTTATAACATATCGCATTTTCTCCCGGTGTCGACTTCCCATATCTCCAGTGTAACAGCCATGCATTCTACAACTTACGTTTTGTGTAGGATTGCCTTCAAATGTTTTAATCAACCCAGTATTTGGGTATGTCCACAGGAGTGCTTTCTGTTTGTTGTTTACTATATTTAAGATTAACTAAATAACTAACAACTTAGAGGGACTTGCAAGAGGGTCGTCACTGCAACAATTACAGCTTTCAGTCAGTGATATTTGATTACAAGGGGCCGGAGGGGCTCAAGGTTACTTCTATGCTTCCCCGTTATGTTTATGTTTAGTTGCCCACACCTGTACCTGCCTTTTAATACATGTGTGGGGGAGGAGGTTTGCCAATAGTTATGGGTCTTGGTCTGTTTCCTTAGTCCTTGCCCTATTTGCCTCTCGCATGTCTGGGGGCTGTTAGCTTCACGCCTATAACTCTCCTAAAGGGTGGTCATATACACTGTTTATTCATTAAGTCGCGTCTGCGTCCCTGCCTTGTAGGTCAAACTCATTTGCAATCTCATCGCCCTCCTCCCAGGCCTGTGTCGGGTTTTCCCAATTGTACACCACTTCCCTCCATTGCTCTGCTAGGGGGTGGCATTTTGGGGTTCTGGACTCATCCCGGACCAAAACTCTGCCCAATGAGTGACATCCCGTCTCCAGAGGCCCGCCGGGGGTTCCATGGAGGACTTCCAGGACATGGCTATCCTCCTTTTAACTAATATCAAGGCCAGGCCTATACATCTGTTGCCCACTTTCCTTTTAGGTGGTCTGGGGAAGAGTCCCAACAAGCATACTTCTATTGTAGAATCAAGTGGACACCCCGCAGCCATGGTTATTTTTAATAAGACCTCATCCCAGAATGGGCGCAATCCAACACAGCACAATGTTTTGTTAAAAAAAATCTTTTTTAATAACAAAAAAGATAGGTTACAGGATTGCACATCTCAATACCCTGTAACCGTCTTCACACACACACACACACATTGTTTTATCTGCCCTACATTATAAACATCAGCATCAACTTTTGTCAATCAGAAATCCAGATGTGGGGGAAAGATCTAAGAGAAAGTAAGGAGATGAAACATCACACTTTAAGCACAAAGGCTAAGGGCCTATGCTACTCCGCATGCTGCCTTATTTAGAGTGACGCATGTCCCAATCACAGATGTCCAACCACTCTGCCAACAAGACTGCAATTATGCACAGCCCATGTTGCTAGAAATGGTGGTGGACCAGCCACCCAGTCTATAGTGAATAGGCAGCCATCATGTTTGGTGATGATTGCACCAATAAATACTTCATTGGAAATCTTCGCTGTCCTAATGGAATTGTATAGCGTCTCTCTTGCGTGTCAGAAAATGATACTTGGCATGTCGGTACTGATAATGTACTCCCACTTTGGAGGTACATCCTACTGTCCATGTGTGGTGGCGGAAATTCACTATCCTCCCGTGCCTGGTGGAATATCTTCTGTGGGCTGGTCCCATTTCACAGGTAACCTCTATAGTAGAAAAAGCACTTCGTCAATTCCAGAGTTCTTTACATCTTTTGTAAATACCGTTGTTAGTCTGGCGGAATTAGTACTGTCGCCACAGTGCGTTTTATCGAGTGTTGACAGTCTGCCTTGGCTGTCCGTCATGTAAACGCTCCTTCCCCTGTCATCTTTGGTGCTGCTATACATAACAGTATCGCTCAGGAAAATATCAAAACCACAAAGCTTGATTTGATTTTGAGAAGTTGAATCTGTGTAAAGACTAGTTCTGGGGTTGCATTCTCCTAGGTTGTATCAGGAAGTGAAAATGTTTTATTTTGAGCGCTTTGCCAGTCTCTACACTGATGTCATGCTACACATTTGCGATTAGGGTAGTTGTTACTAACATCTTATGTGTACATGTGTTCAAGTCAGGTTTGATAGAAATATTTATGAGGCAGTGAGTGGGACAGGCAAGGGACGTGAGTGGATCAGGCAAGGGACGCACCTGGCTAAACATGTTTTTCTGAACAAAAACGTCATTTATCAAGAGGCTAGCCCACTGAACTGAATTCAGTAGTGTGAGCCGTTCGAGCCAGGTGAAGGTCAGATTGCGGTGGCATCTTCGTAGCGAGGTCTGAGATGTGTACTTCTGAGATTTATGTGAGTGCATCCTGCTTTCACTCTAACTAGGAGGAGAGGAGTGCTTCTCTCTCCAACTGCACTAGATTGTTGAGAGTCTCAGGCAAGGCCCTGGCTCCTCCAGACTCCAAAGTGAGCTTTTCTATAGTGGGATTAATATGGGTGTGTTTAGTCCATTCTGTAGTAGGGGTTGAAGGCCATGCCCTCTGTTAGATAAGATATTAAAGTGGAAAGAAAGACCATAGTGATAGGTAAAATATACAGTCGTTTCCTACACAGCAAGTAGCAAATGGTACAGCTTGTCAAACAAAACTGACCAACTGTCCCCCAAATATGTCATAGGTTGCCTCCTTTTGTTTGTCAGTTTCAATCGCTTGCAGCCTGTGCGTTCTGTTGTAACCAAGTTGTTACATGCGTGTTGTGCAGTATTACCCGGGCTGGCATGAATCGAGAGGGCAGTATGGGATACCCCCTTACCGTTTGCTAGTTGGTGGGAAAGAGCTGGTTTGATGTCACTCAGTGGTCTATAGTGGTCGAGCAGCACGTGCCATCGGTGCTGTCATCAGACCAGGGTTTTACTGAGAACGAGGACATTTATAGCAGTGTGGAAAGGAGTGTTCTCCTCCATGCCTGCCTTGCGTCGCCATGAACGTGTTGTGTTCTTCTTCCGCCTCTCCTAAATTATCGGTATGCTGCACATGTCTGCTTCAATGCGTTAACTTGTTATCGTCGCTCCCTTCACTGCTTTGCTTGCTTCCTATTTTACTCAAGATATTTAATATATAATATTGCTTATTTATAGATCTCACGATTGTTTATTCATGTGTATTACTTTTCACCAAGCAAATGTTACCTTCTAATTCTACTTTTGCAATAAGCACATTGTATTTCCACATCGACTGCTACAGGCTCTTACTGATTTGGTTTTGACTCTCGTGTGTACCAAAGGCAGCCCTGTGGTGTGTTAATAATGCTCACATGTTGGCTGAGCAGCAATAAAATTCAAGCTGTAAACTTAAACTGTACTGAGGAGTAAATCCACCGTGTGAGAAAGCAACCTACAGAAAGAGAAAAGAAAACTAAATTACGTTAGTTCTTGACAACTTGTATCATTTACTAATTATCTGGAAAAGTATTGAGGATAACCATTGTGTTTTCAATTAATGTTTTCACTTTCATATTTGGCGTATTATTCCATCTCCTTTGGATAGCTTTTGCTGCGATGGAAGGACTATTGTGCATCTCAAAAGTACTCTGAATCTTTACACATTAAATTCTTTATTTCATAAATCAATTGTGTGCAGAAAGCAATCGTTTTTCTTTTACCTCAACCGACTGGACTCTAAATGCAACACAGACATGTACTTGTTCTTCTTGACATTAATGTGTCTGTCTTATATTTCAGAAATGTAACCTCTGCTCTCTGAAACATAATAATTATTTTGCTCCAGAACCCAATAAACTGGGGGCTAGGCAAATTGTAATCTATTTCGACCAACCTTCTCTTCCTTCAAGCAGCTTTTATTAACACTTATGCCGATGACTGCTGTGCTGCATTTTCTCACATTGCACATTCTAGCGTTTTTCTTCAAGTTCTAAGGCAAACTTGCGTGATGAAATATCCAACCGCTGATGCAAACCTAGTTCGAAGCAGATTGCCCCGCTTGGGGTGATTCTTGTGAGTTCAGGCTGCCAGTAGCCTCTCCCATCTCTTCTTCAATGTTATTTTACCTATCGCCATTGTAGATCTCAGCCAGGCCTTACAAACGCCTACACTTAGTAATGGCATGGCAGATTGGCTGCCATGTTTGCAGTTTAAACATTTTAGTCCTCTGATGTTTAATATGGTTTACAAAGGTGAATATACTATCTTACCTCGTATTATTGTGCTGGAAGATATTGGTTTTTTAAACCTTTAGCAATGCCACGCTTGGTTGGATCACTAATAATGTTTTTCTTTAATCAGTATTCTAATTTAAAAGAACCATCTGGCAATTTAACACAGGAAGAGGAAGAGATGTGGCACCGCGGCCAGGGCGGCTGACGCCTGAATCTGGGGATCACCGTTCGATCCCCAGCGGCAGATAAGCCAAGCACCATGTGACTCTGGGCAATAGCTTGCTTAATCTTCCTGACGGCCCCCAGCGCCTAGAGACCCTTACGGGTGATTGTTCGCGCTTTACAAATGTGGATTATTATTATTATTATTATATCAACGGGTCACTTAGATTTATAGCCCACTTCATTTTGTTCATTGTACCTAACCTGCTTCTTGCTGCATCTGTCGTTCTCTCTTCTGTCCTGTCACCTTTATCCCCTCTCTTCTTTTGACCCTCTATCTTTTACTCTTGCATTCTCTTCCACACAATCTTTGCATCATAAACCATGGACTATTTTCATTTTCAGGATCCTCCAGAATTTGTAAATCGTCCCAAAGAAGAATACTTTCAGGAAGTGGGAAGGGAGCTGATTGTTCCATGCTCTGCCAAAGGAGATCCAGCTCCCACCATCATTTGGGCAAAGGTAAGGTGGCAGGGTCTTGTCGGGTTATATTGTAAAGAATTGCTTTTGTGTGCCCAAGAATGAGTACTTCCTTAGCGGTTGTGAAGGAGATGGCAAACGTTAAATGTAAACACTGGTGATTTAGTTGGAGGGCACAGGATTAACAGCTTTTGTTCAGCAGATCACAGGTGCAAATTCGTTGGTTGAAATGTGTGAGTTAATTCAAATCATTACACTCTTTTGGGCCCGAATTCCAAAAAGGGCCCCGGGGGCACGACAGGCCTGTGCTTGCTTTGTGCGACCCCCAGTGCACTTTGGTATTACAGAAAGGGCTTGTGCTTCCCCTAACTTCAATATATGTCATACCAATACTTTCGCGAGGGCGTTCCCTCATTTGCATGGGGGCATTGCTCCATTCCCATGCAAATGAGGGAATTACTTTGACTCTGCACCCACGTCAGTGGCGGCTGCTGCAGAGTGAGGGTGGCGGGGAAGGGGGGATGAAAAATAAAAATATAGATCATGTTCAAGGCATGTGTGCTGTAGATATACATGCTTTGCATACTCCTGCCATCTAGTGTTGGGTCCGGATGTATGCAAGTTGTTTTTCTTCGAAGAAGTCTTTCCTAGTCACAGGGTGAAAGGTGATAGTGTACATGGTCAACGACTAAATTGTTAGATTATTTTTTTCCTCCATCGGGTTCGAACATGTATTGTGCGCTTCGGTTCAAAACCGTTCTTCGGGTTCCCTTCGGCACGCTATCCTCTCTACTCTCGATGGTATTGTTTCCGTATGCGTTTCCCATATCTCCGCGTATCGTTTCGACATTGGATTCGACTTTCGATTGGAAGGCTTCGTAGATGGCCTTCGAGGCCTAACCGCGCTCGGTCACCTCTCTGTCGATACTTCGGACTCTGTTTAAATTCTGTCCTCGGTGCTACGCGAAGTGCCGGAGCACAAGGAAGAAGATTGCGACGCTTGCAGATCGTTCCGATCAAAGAAGGCTCTTCGCAATCGTCAGGCTCGACATCGTGAGATGCAGCGTCAAAGCATCGAAGACACTCCGGACATCTTTGGTGAAGACTTCGGCCAAACTGATATATGTAAAGCAGCTTAATGGTCTACACCACACACACAAATTTATCAAACATTATTGTGTAGATGTGTTAGCACAACAACAAGCTAATGTACGCCAAGCAGTACTTAAAACACCATTCCAAACAACTGCAACAGGTTAGCTACCGCTTTTGGGTAATACTGCTTTATAGTCTATTCAAAGCATGTGTATCTACAGCACACATTTCTCAAACGGATAATGTTACTTACCCAGAAAGCATTTGTTCTTGACATGTAGAGCTGTAGAATCACATGCGCCCACCCTACTTCCCAGGTAGCTGTAGTTGTTGCAGTTCTTTATTATGCGCATGGACATCTCTATACTCCATTCTCACCCTCTTGCGGAAAAACAATCTAACAGTGGAGTCGATGACCATGTGCACTATCATCGAAAGGAGGAGTCACCTTTCTTTGTGACTAGGAAAGACTTCCTCGAAGAAAAACAACTTGCAAACGTACGGACCCAACACTAGATGGCAGGAGTATGCAAAGCATGTGAATCTACAGCTCTACATGCCAAGAATAGATGCTTACTGGATAAGTAACATTATCCTTACCTTTTCACGCTGCACGCTTCTCTTCGCCCTCTGATCTTCCTCGCTCGGGGAACCAGGAAGCACACAGGCTCCCCTTAGTCAGTCACGATGCTGCCGTCACCATAGCAGCATCATTGGGATTGGTCTGAGGGTCTGGTTCGGCACTCAGGAGGGTACTGCGAGCCTGTGCATGGTCTCCACTCAGGCTTTGCATTACAGCCCGGTGGAGAACATGCTAAGACGGCCAGCCAAATGCCATGCACACTTAAGATAGAGATACCACTCCTCCTCTTGCACTGTGACAGAAGCCCAGCCCCGCACAACCTGACTCAGTAGAGACAAATAAAATGATGATAACATCCTATAATTATGATTTTATTTTTCCTTTGTTGCATTGCTCAGAAGCATTGGGGCGACACTCCACCATCTTAGTGAAGGAGTCGCCGCTGCACGTTGTATTACTGACGTGGGGACAGAGGCAAACATGCTCTTAGGGGCACACTGAAAATGCGCCATAAAAAAGTGGCACACTGTCAGTGCCCCCCGTGTGGGCAGCCATCTCGAGAAATAAAAGGGGTCCCACGGACCCCCCCTCCCCAGATGTCGCACTGCAGTCCGGTACAGTCATTCACTTCACCCACCTGCATGGTCATCTCTGTAGGAAGGTGGAATCTGACTGCATGGTTACCCCCACTTTTTTCCTGGTGTTTTGCTGGTTTTCGACTTAGTTTGACTGGTATCCTGCAAATCAGGACCCCAGTCTATCTGCTTTCTCCCTAAATTGATTGCATGTGCCTTAAGTACACTCCAGATTGGATTCTGGGGTACCCTTATCAGTCCCTAGTATATGGTATACTATGTACCCAGGTCCTGGGTACCCCAGAGGCCTGTCAGGGGCTGCAGCATGTATTATGCCACCCCTGGGAGACCATTCAAAATGACACCACAGGTATGCTACAGCAACCTGTGTAAGGTGGTGCATGCACCCCTTACTTAGATATAGGTTTACTATATCTACTCCATATCACTGCACATATAAACCTATCAGTCACCCCTATGGCAGGCCTTATCAATCCTGAAGGCAGGGTGCTGGGTTTTATGTGAGAGGGTGCACATGCATGAGCAGAGCCCCTCTGCAGCCTTCGGATCCTATATTCCGGGGTTGTTTGTGATGCAGCCAACCATATATACTTAAATGCATTATAATCTTGCGGTAAATGCTAACTTTAAAACGGCTGCATGGAAACATGTTGTGTTAGGTGTCACACACCTTGGAACCATACCTCCACACAGGTGTGATTCCACCCTCCTAGTGGGAGAAATATGACAACACCGGTACACCCAGTACCAGCTTTCTTGACCCTGGTATCACAAAATGGATGCTGCCAGCCACAGACACGAGTCTGCCCTCCTGCTGCTGGACGCAACTCCAGCAAGGGAAGGCTTGACAATAGGTTTCCTGTCGCAGGGAGGTGTGACCACCTCCCAGACAGGCTTTAGTGTATTGGGGCTGGGTGGGTGCACTCTGAGAGTGCTTTGATGTCTGCACTGGGGGCACATTTGGTGTCCCTGTGCATAGTCCAGCTCAAACCGGTTGCAGAAGCCATTTGCTCCAGCTCTGGCGCGAAACTGGACAAATGTGCATAGTCCAGCTCAAACCGTTTGCAGAAGCTATTTGGTGCTGCTCTGGCGCGAAACTGGACAAAGTACATGGGTGTTGCCACCCCTCTGTCCTGACCCTTCCATAGGTGGGTCCCCAGAGTTAGTCCCACCCCTTCCTTGGGTATAAGGTAGGAACCCCTCACTACAGCACTTTAGATTTACTTGGACCAAACTCTGCTACAGAAACCAAGTACTTCGACTATCTGCACTACGCTGGATGACTGAAGAATCTCCCTTGGAGTAAAGGAGTTACCCCTCTGCAAGACAGGCACCTGAAATGCATCTGACCGGTTTGCATCTCCGAAGCTCCTGAGGACTCCGAAGATTTCTGCAACACAGGAGGTGGGTTCCCGAGGTGACTGAGGTTGATCTGTGCTCTCAGCAATTCTGAGGCCTGTATCCCTCATGGTGACCTTGCAACCCGAACCCCTGTGCACCGCGTACATTTGCAAGCAGCATATTCTTTTTGGCGACCCCTGAGGCTGTGCTTTGGGCTACTTGTAGTCCTGGCCCGAGCAGTATTTCCACTGAAAATTTCCGGCCTACACTCCACGAGTGTTCTGTGGGCTGGTATTTTGTGATTCAGCTCGAGGTCCCTTCGCGATCCCTGGTCCGTCAACCTGTGCGTCCCTGTGAAGGTAACGTTAACTTTCTGTGGGCTTTCCTGGTTGCTCCAGACATGCCCTGACTTTCCATAGCTTGGAGAGTCCCCAGGACCTTGCTGGTCCTCACCGAAGTATCTTTCCTCTGCTCGCGTGGGTTGCAGTTGCCAAGGCTTGTTGGTGTTCAATCCGGACACTGACCCCCCAGCACTCGACATCCTTCGTGGGACAGCTCACCTCCGGACTTAAGTCGTCATCGACGTCTCCTGGTCCCCGTGGCTGCACCTCTTCTCACCTGAAACACCCGACATCGGTGGGCATTCGTCTATCGTGCCCCTGGTCACTGTGAAGTCACCCAGACTCTGTCTCCTCTGCTTTCAGGTTCTTCTAAGCTCCGATCCAGGCTTGGATCACACCGGACACTTCTCATCTTCCCGGCAACAGCACTTCTTCGCATTACGCTATTGAAATCAACAGGCGTTTCCGACACCACTTGACCCCTATGCACCCGGCTCCTCTGGGATAGGTAACATGGGTACCTCGGTACTCTCAAGGGTGCTGGCCTTAGAACCTTCTATGTTCCAAAGAGTTTGCTTCAAGTCCTCTCCTAAGTGTCCTTAATCTTTCAAATTCCAACTGCGACTTTCCCATAGAGTTGTACGGAGCTCGCGTCTGTGTTCTCACACTGCACCCGTCCTCCATGGGTCTCCTGTGTCACTACTTTGGGTGGCTCCTTGGGGTCCCAGCAATTCTACGTGCTCTAGGCACTGTCTCTAGTCAAGTCGTGGTTGTTCTACCACTTTCTTAGTATATGGTTTGGTCTCCCCCTGGAGCCCACTGTGTATTGTGCTATTTACTGTCGTTCTAGAGATTTAATATTGTGTGCTTTTTTCTATAATCTCATAAAGAGGTTAGTAGAGAGTGTTTAGTAATAAATACATATATTTTTATATATACCTTGTGTGGTTCTCCTTTCATTTGGTCATTCAGGAGGTTATAATCTGGTAAACCAAGCTGCTTTACATTCCTTCGAGACTTAGCCTGAAGGCTGCTCTCCATAGCTACCACTAGGATAGCTTTCAATAAAGGTTGTCTTTAACCTAATCATCAATAAGGGTCGTTTGGACTGGTGCAAGGTGCCCACTTTAACTAGTGGACAGCATATACCAGGCCAACTTCTCACAATTTCTAATCCCTCTTAAAAGTGCAGGCTGGTTGCCGCCTACACTGTGAAACATGGAGCAGATTTTAAACCGTTGCTCCGTATTTTACCTGAAAGTGCTTTCCAACTGAAGCACCAGTTCACTACTGCCCTGAGGGCAGCCTAGTCATCACAATAGGGTACATATTCCCTGTTTGCACCCAGCGCAGGGGTGTGCCGTGATGCCAACAGGCATAATGCTCCCTTTAAGTAATACTGGCCTGGTGGTCTTGAAGAGTGATTGTAACAAGCTGCTGGCTGCAGCGATGTTCGTATAAACACATGGCAATCTCACTAGAGTCACAATGACAACTCACCCCAGGCAGCTTTTTCTTTGCCTGTTTTAGAATGACTGCCAGATTGCTTTACCTGTGGATAAAGTCGTAGCTCCTTCGATTCTAAGACACCACAATTTCAAAGATATTCCTGTTTTGCAGGGTGAATCTGGTATAGATTCTCATTTTATGAATTGTCCTGCTGTATGCGTATTAAGCCAGAAATTGTATGTTTAGACCCATAAAAATGTGAAATTGTTTGAAGACGCAAGTGTCCAAATTATGAATTCCTCGTCATGTTGCTGAAGCACCACAACAACCTGTTCCAGCACGTTCTGTTTTCCTCCTTTGAGTTCAGCCTCACATTTTTCCACAGGTCAGCACAACTCTGAAGAATATATATAACTATCACTGTCTGCTATTGAGCATTTATTTTTGAATGAGCAAGTGTTTCTGGACCTGTTCCGTGATAAACTGATTGATTTTTGGTATTGCAGCTGGGCAGCCCAGGTAGGATTGGCACCCACACTGATACCAATAACAGCTTGGTATTGAGGCCCCTGACCAAGGAAGAGCATGGTATCTGGGAATGCAGTGCAGCTAATCGCGTGGCCCGGATCAGTACACTGGCCTCCATCTATGTTATAGGTAAGGTTCTTGTTGCTTTTTATTACATGTGGGATGGAGTGTTATTCAGCTGGTTATTAGTTTTCTTCAGGTTTGTTGTCATTAGCTCAGCTCCACACCATTGTTAGTTGAAAGAATAGGAATGGTTAGCAGTAGTAGTGTTTATATAGTGGGAACTGATGCAGCGGAGTTTACCGGCTCTACACACTCATTTGGGCCCATATACATTCATACACTGAATGAGCTAGCAAATATCTGCTGGTCATCAATTTTGATTTACCTTAGAGAACCTTTATACCAGTATTCTTACCAACCATGTCTCCTAAGTAAATGTACGTGTCGAAAGATCTAGTAGTAGATTAGAATAGGGAGGAAATGATAATGTAATAAAAATACATTTAACTTTTATTCAAAGAACCACAGACTCAGAAGGAGTTTCAAAGATTTATCTGAATTAATAATTTTGTGAGTCAAATTAAAATACAAGTAGATACACCACAATCCTCCATCAGGTAAAAGTAGTACAGTTAGCTTATAATTCAATTCACATTAATTAAATTCTTGTGATGACAGTACCTGAGGAGAGAAAGAATAGAGAGCAAATACGTAGCATAACCCCACAGAGCTATATTTACCTAGAATGGTGTGAGGACCTGGACATCAGAGTATCAAGGATTCAGGACAGGTTCAGGACCGGGAAGGTGATCTCATCTAGTGTAACGCCAGCGTTACACCCCGCTCTGGTGCTACTCTCTCCGGCTCGGGATCGTCCGGACCCCTTCCTAGATGTGCCTCCTCGGTTCCACGATCTTTCCCTAGTGTTGGATTCTTCAATCATATTTCAGCAAAATCGGGCAGCATCTCAGCATAGCATCGGCATCAAGTGGGTCAAATGTGACTAACTAACTAGAACTTACCTCTGTTATACTAATTCAAATGTATGATCCTCCCCCAAATGTTTCAATTCTATGTACACCCCTCAATTTGATTGGGACAGGCAGTGGGGTGAGGACATCACATCATACTAAGTGCAATAACTTTCTTTAGTTCTATTGTCTAATTCCCGCCCCTTAATTTTAATACCCACAAGCTTTATTCCCACAAGCATTTCATATGTGGATCGATAAATCTGTAATACAATGTTTCGTCTTCTTCCTCTCATAGGGTCATAAGTTGATCTTCCCATGTCCTTGCTGGGCACATGAGTTGGCAGTCATTCAATGTCTCTATTGGTGTCACGTCGGTTCAGTCCTCGGGATCGGATTGTTGCTATGTGAGGTCCACCTCTTGATCTACCCAAGCCTAAATAGCCGTTATGGCACAGGTCATTAGGAGGATCAAGTGAGGGAAGGGAAGGAAGGGGACAGCAGGGAGGGAGATCTGTAAGACACAAAGAACACGATTAATACCCTACCTATCTTCCCTAACTTCTTGGCATCCCTCTTTTAACTTGGTACGTTTTATACATCTATTACTATCTCTATGTACCTGTAAAAAAAAAAAAAGAATGTGCAGCTTTATGGCGTCACTCTGGGTGTTCCTAACAGCTGTTCTCTTGGGAGTGCTACATCAGAGGATACAGAGTAACAATGCAATCATAGGACAACACCACAGCGTTTCCGCTAAGCACACTTTTCCCCAATCCCTGTTATATCACTGTATAGGTTTCTCCCCGCACCTACCCCAAACAATGCTCCACCTTGCTTCACAGGAAGAGTGCTAGTCCGCACACTTTAAAGGGCTCCCTGTTAAAGATGGAGTCATGAGCACACACAGTACGATACAACAGTGCACATTAGGAACAACAACAGAGATGAATTCGCCAATGGGTTTCTCCACCTCCCCCAGAGGTCAGAATCCCAATAGCTTGCAATGTTGACCATAAGACGTAAGACCAAAACAAACATTGAGTGATGCTATGAGGTCAAAGTTACTGCCTCGTACAGGCGTTTGACAAGGGGCCAGATAAGTCACAATATATTGCCAGATGAGTCTCAATATACTGCCAGAGGAGACACAATAAACGGACAGATGAGTCACAATAAACGGACAGTTGGGTCACAAGAAACTGACATGAACCGGTAGCCTCCGGGCAGGAGTAATAAGCGAGAGTCAAGAAGTCGGTGGGTCCGTACCACAGACTAAGAGTGTATATAACAGAACCACTCCCCCTTCTCCGCATGAGCTGTTCTCAGCTTCGCCAACGAGAGAAAGGAGGAAGTGACTGGGGGCAGCGTTGGGACTCGGTGCACTGCACCCTTACCGGACCTGACGCCCGTCTGGAAACGCTCTGCCTCCACCTCTGATCACCGCACCGTGGATCAGCCGGCTCCGCTGCGACCGCTACACCAGGACCGTCTCCAGGAATGAATTTCCGACGCACGGTGATGCCGCGTCAACGTCTTTGTAGCGGCTGCTTGGGCGTGATGACGCCTCACGCGGTTTGCGAGAGGCGCGCATGGTTTTCTGGGGACTGTAGTTCTGGCGGGAGGGGATTATCGAGCGCGCTCGAGCTCGAACCGCAACAATTGGTCTCCGAACAAGGAGGTATCACGCATGCGTAGTTGCTGCAAGGGGACAGGGACATTGGTCACCCTCCAAGGCCCAAATACGTGCTATTAATAAAGTCAGAGAAGAACATGTTAGAATTCAAAATTAAATGAATTCACTGTATACCACTTACTTCTACACTAACCCCATATACTTAATATATCTGTTACATTTATGGCTTAGTAAAACTTGCATAGGTTAGTTTCAGCACAGCATGTGCGTTAATGCGAGAGTTTCAAGCAGCCATGTTAAAAGCTATTGTGCAGCTGCAAAGATTTCCTACCAAGCGACAGGAGACGTCATACTACGTAGATGTAGTAGACGCATGCGCAGAAGAGTTCCCGCGTTTTTGGCAGCCATTTTAAGGACACTCGGTTTACTTATTAGTAGAGCAATCAAAAAGAGGGTTTTAAGTACATAGGAAGTGGTGGCGCTCAGCAAAATTTGCGTATGTTCTAGGAAAAAATTCAAATGAATACGGTGCTAACCAGGTAGGGGAGACCCCTATAACCCCTATATGTGTGTAGGAAGACTTCCTACATCAAAATAGTATATCCAAATCCTAGACACACGTGCATTAGTGTAAACATATGAAGTCACAATAACATAAGTCCATTCAAGAGTAATTCTCATTAAAGTTTGCAGAAGAGTTGTTTCCTGTTTCTTTTAATTTGTTTTGCGTAGAACAAAAAACAGCAAAAGCAACCAGCGGACACGTGTTTCGTCTAGGAGGATACTCCCACGACTTCTTCAGGGCCCAAAGCCGGTGATAATTCCAACCCGGCTGGAAAGTAAAAACGGGCTAAAGTTCTACGTCTCTACAGTAGAGTGATCTGTATCGGTGGAGAACGGATTAATGTATTCGACAAGCCGGTGATAATTCCAACCCGGTTGGTCTGTACCGCAAGACTAGTAAACGAAACAGAGTACAATTAATCTCGTAACGTGTAGTAGAGTTCAATGGGAAGCCACGGGTGGGGACATGGGTGTATAAGTTAGAGACGAATGATTACAAGTGTGGCGTCATGAAATCCCATGGCTTCATTCAAAGGATCCAGTATAGTTCGTAACGTGGAGAAATTGCAAAAGAGACGGGTGTGTGTCTGGAAGTTTGCGATTTGATTTGCTAAAGCGGAGCGTAGTCCTGTGGCTCGCGTCTGTTTCTTGCAGGTTAGTTTCAGCACAGCATGTGCGTTAATGTGAGGGTTTCGAGCAGCAATGTTAATAGCTATTGCGCAGCTGCAAAGATTTCCCACCAAGCGACAGGAGACGTCATACTACGTAGATGTAGTAGACGCATGCGCAGAAGAGTTCCCGTGTTTTTGGCAGCCATTTTAAGGACACTCGGGTTACTTATTAGCAGTGGCGGCTGGTGACAATTGAAAGTGGCAGGGCGTAAAACAATTCCTGTACTGCACTGTGGCGAGTGAGCGTATACACCAAGAGTGTGTCAATAATGTTCTAACTTAGGCTGTTGTGAGAGAACATAGTTGGAGTGAAGAAGACGGAGATTTATGCTCACAATAAAGCGCTGTTTAAATCGGTTTGCCAATACGCGTCGCTATACCCTCAAGTTAAGAAATTTGTTTGAAAAGAGTCCGGGGTTCACCTTGTATGAAAACTGCATATTTCAACGTAAATATTTTGTTTTTTTGTTTGTTTTTTTACAAATTTGGATTCACGCCTATCACACTAATCACCAAAAGCTGCACTGACTATAATATTTCAAAGTTTGCTGCAAAGTGGGAAAATATGTGCTTAATTTAACTTTGTACACATATTGATAGGGGTGTGGTAAATATTTCATTACCGGTACTATTTTTTATGCGGTAAAGTCTAGTAAGAGTAACTCAGTAAATATAAGAGGCAGAATCCGTGGTATTAGAGGTTCTAAAAGGCTTTATTCCTCTACAAAGGAATTACAGTACTAGCACTGGCACTAGCAGGCGGCTGACCCTGTGGCAGGGGGTCCGCGCCTGTAGCTAAAGGAAGCTGCACTACCTGACTTGTTTCCCAGGAAGAGACGCTGTTTTAACTAGCGCTCCTGCATAAAGCGCAGAGGCGCGCTTTTAATCTTCTCTGCTCATCTCTTCCCCCTCGGAAATCCTGACGCTCACCTTCCACTCCTTCTGAGTGCACCGGCACGGCACAGCGCTGAACACAGCGGCGGCTCGCAGCAGCTGGGGCCGACATCTTGGATTGGGCTGCTCGGGTGAGGCGAGGCCACGGTCATCTTGGCCACACCCCCACGAGTACCGCCCCTACTTAGGAGTACTGTTCATTGCAATCCTTTGGCACTAGCAGGCGGCTGACCCTGTGGCAGGGGGTCCGCGCCTGTAGCTAAAGGAAGCTGCACTACCTGACTTGTTTCCCAGGAAGAGACGCTGTTTTAACTAGCGCTCCTGCATAAAGCGCAGAGGCGCGCTTTTAATCTTCTCTGCTCATCTCTTCCCCCTCGGAAATCCTGACGCTCACCTTCCACTCCTTCTGAGTGCACCGGCACGGCACAGCGCTGAACACAGCGGCGGCTCGCAGCAGCTGGGGCCGACATCTTGGATTGGGCTGCTCGGGTGAGGCGAGGCCACGGTCATCTTGGCCACACCCCCACGAGTACCGCCCCTACTTAGGAGTACTGTTCATTGCAATCCTTTGGCACTAGCAGGCGGCTGACCCTGTGGCAGGGGGTCCGCGCCTGTAGCTAAAGGAAGCTGCACTACCTGACTTGTTTCCCAGGAAGAGACGCTGTTTTAACTAGCGCTCCTGCATAAAGCGCAGAGGCGCGCTTTTAATCTTCTCTGCTCATCTCTTCCCCCTCGGAAATCCTGACGCTCACCTTCCACTCCTTCTGAGTGCACCGGCACGGCACAGCGCTGAACACAGCGGCGGCTCGCAGCAGCTGGGGCCGACATCTTGGATTGGGCTGCTCGGGTGAGGCGAGGCCACGGTCATCTTGGCCACACCCCCACGAGTACCGCCCCTACTTAGGAGTACTGTTCATTGCAATCCTTTGGCACTAGCAGGCGGCTGACCCTGTGGCAGGGGGTCCGCGCCTGTAGCTAAAGGAAGCTGCACTACCTGACTTGTTTCCCAGGAAGAGACGCTGTTTTAACTAGCGCTCCTGCATAAAGCGCAGAGGCGCGCTTTTAATCTTCTCTGCTCATCTCTTCCCCCTCGGAAATCCTGACGCTCACCTTCCACTCCTTCTGAGTGCACCGGCACGGCACAGCGCTGAACACAGCGGCGGCTCGCAGCAGCTGGGGCCGACATCTTGGATTGGGCTGCTCGGGTGAGGCGAGGCCACGGTCATCTTGGCCACACCCCCACAAGTACCGCCCCTACTTAAACGGGCCATCATGTGTCAGCGCAGCGGACGAGCGCAGCGGGCGCGACGGAGGCGCGCCGGAGTTGCGCCTGAGTTAAGCCCGTCTGCGCCCGTCCGCGGCCGACCGGGACCCGAGCCCACTCCTCCTGGCCATTTTTATAAATACTCATCTCAGGAACTCCTGCTTTTACGCCCTCACAATCCTGATGGTCCCTGTAAGCACTCCCTAGCCCCACGCACATTGACTTGCATTCAAAGCCTAGGGCTTTCCTCTTCCATCAATGCTGTGCCCCATGCTCAGCCTTTAAAACAACCTTTTCCTGAGCCTCAAACTGCACCCTCTGTAAAACACAGCTTGCGCTGTTACTACCTCAATACTCGGTCCCTGGTCAAAAACCAGATAGACATTTTTCTTTTCCTGAAGGAGGTAAAACCTGACATCTTCTTATTAGCTGAAACTTGGCTAACCCCTCACTCCCTCCCCGACGTACTCGTGGCTCTTCCTGCAGAATATTATATTCTGACGGCCAACCGTACACCTGGGAAGGCCGGAGGTGGAGTAGCAGCTATAATCTTGAAATCCCTTCAGGTCAGGCAACTGCCTTCTTTGATCCTTCCGGACACTGAGAACTTGGTGATTAATCTCGACACTGAAGGTGGGTCCCTCATTCTGGTCCTGATTTACCGACCCCCCCAATACATGGCCAAATATCCATCCATTCTGGCAGAGCAGCTGGCTTCATATGTAGTCAGCTACTCTAAAATCATCCTTATTGGGGACCTAAATTACTGGCTTGATAGCATAGGCACAGATACTCAAGCTGCTGAATTGATAGATTTGCTAACAGACCTGAATCTAAATCAGCACATCCATGTACCCACTCACCAGAAAGGTCACAGCTTGGACCAGATATGGACGCATAATCTATCTTTATCCAATCCAGTCATCAGCCCATGTATCTGGTCGGATCATTTCATCATCTATTTCACACTAGAAGTAGGCGGAAATGTCAAACCCAAGCCATGCAAGAGCAAAGAATTCCGCAAATGGAAATCTATGGACCTTCCGGGATTTATTGACATTTTAAACAAAACCGTACCACCACCGTACGATGATCTGGACACTAGCGAGAGAGCGCTGTCTAACTGGTTACTTAACGCAGCTGACCTCTCAGCCCCCTTAGTACGGGTCCCTAATGTTAGAGGAAATGAAGCACACAAATGGTTCTCCCAAGAACTGAAAGATCTTAAACTGGGAGTTCGACAGAAGGAACGGAAATGGAGACAAAGCTACTCCCCTCAAGCCAGGACAGTGTACTGTTCCGCAAGAAAGGAGTTCCAAAAAATCTTGCTCCAACATAAATCTGACTATTTTTCTCAAAAAATTTTAAATTCCTCAAATAAAACTAAAGATATTTTTAACATAGTCAACGAGCTCTGTGACGATGATAGGACAGCCCCATCAATAGCCCCTACCCAGAAGTTGTGTGACTCTCTGAACGATTTTTTCAGAGAGAAAATTGTAAATATAAAACGCAACATTGCTAGCTCTCCTAAATCGTCTCCTTTAGATGATATTTTTAACAACCCCACTACATTAGACACCCTTCCTGCTATAGATGCTAAAACTTTTTCAACTCTCCTGGCACGGGTTAAGTCTGGATCACCCGATGACATCTGCCCACCCCACATTTTTACAGAGATTGGGCACTCTATCCCTCACGGGATCCTCTCTCTGCTTAACGACTCACTTAACCAGGGAAAGGTACCGGCAGGATTTAAGCATGCTCTATTGATTCCCCTGATCAAAAAACCCAGTCTTGATCCTCACGATCCATCTAATTACCGCCCGATATCCCTGCTGCCATTCCTATCAAAAATCCTGGAGGCACACGTTGCTAGCTGTCTTTCTAGCTTCGTTGAAACCACTGGATATCTGGAGCATAACCAAGCTGGGTTTCGACCAGGGCATTCAACCGAGATGGTGACACTGGCGGTCCAGAATGTACTAAGAAGCAATGCAGATAGGGACATTCACCAAGCATTGGTACTTCTCGACCTATCGGCCGCATTCGACACGGTCGACCACACCATCTTGGTCGACCGTGTCGAACAGGCTGGCCTGAGAGGCTCGGCACTTAGATGGCTGAAGTCATTTATCTCGGAGCGTACCCAGGCAGTGAGATTGGGAACTTTTACAGCGCCCAAAATCAAAAATGAATGTGGAGTCCCCCAAGGCTCGTCCCTGTCCCCACTTTTGTTTAATTTGTACTTACGACCCTTGTTATTTTCATTAAAAAAGTTTAGCGCCTTAATTTTTAACTATGCAGATGATCTGCAACTGATCTTCTGTCTGGACTCCCCTGGCGCTGCCACCGAATTTCGGGAGGTCATGGTTCACATTCAGAGATGGATGGGCCTAAATCATCTGAAACTCAACCCAGGCAAAACTGAACTGATTTTGCCTGGGAAGAGTGAACTGCATTGGGGACCACACTTCTGGCCTCCAGAAATGGGAGATCCTCCAGCTAAATCCCAAACAGTTAAGAGCTTAGGTTTCACTTTTAATGAAGATCTTTCGCTCAAAAGCCAGGTAGGGACTGTGGTATCTGCAAGTTTCTTCCAACTTTGCAAGATTAAGAAGATCGCCCACCTTTTAACCCACCCTGCTCTGATTCAGGTCATCATTGCTCTTGTGCTGTCCCGTTTGGATTATTCCAATAGTTTATATCTGGGCCTACCGGCGGGGCAGCTCAAGAGACTCCAACTGGTTCAGAACCAAGCGGCCAGGTTGATCTGTAAAATTCCTAAGTGGCAGTCTATTAGACCTGGACTGGCCAGTCTCCACTGGCTGCCTGTAGCGCAGAGAGCAGCATTTAAAGCGGGATGCATTATCTTCAGGGCTCTACAAGGTAAGGGCCCTGGATTCATTAGCTGCCTGCTGGTCAGTTACACTCCCTCCCGTGCTCTCCGTTCTGGCCAAAAGCATTTGTTAGTCGTGCCCCGGATCAGGAAACAACGCCAGGGAGGAGGATCTTTCCACTTCCTGGCTTCCTCCCTGTGGAATTCCTTGCCACTGCCACTAAGACTCCACGAAGATCTGTTAGCCTTTAGACAGGCTTTTAAGACTTGGCTCTTTAAGCAAGCTTATCCTTAGTTAAATTTTCTTTCTTTCTGTCACATGTTATGTTTGCTAGTCTTCCACAGCGCCATGAAGCCTACGGGCGTACGTGCGCTTAATAAATTTAATTTAACATAACATAACATAACAGTTCGAACTGTAGGCTTCAAATTCCATCACCACGAAGGTTCAGGAAGGGAAGGCAATACATTATTGACAAGTAATGATATTTATATGAAAAGTATTACATTAAGACAGATGCAAGAGGCGTAACAGCTGATAATACAGATAATGATACACATACGTAATGAAAAAAGGCGTAAACATAGGCGTAACTAAAAACGTCATTAAACATGATGTCACAAGTGGGTGGATCCATGAGAGAATCCTGCAATGTCAGCAGAAATACTTGGCAGAGATGCGCGCGCAGCCGCATGACGTGTGATTGACGTGCAACTAGAGGGTGAAGGGGACTTGACATTTAGCTCTACATGTGGAGACAGAAGTCTGAGGGGTCATGTCAACCTAATCCCAAATCATATCTAATATCTTATGTTTAAAGAACTGTATTATCCAAAAGGAAAGGTCTCTCGGACAGAATCTATTCTATACTGACTGTTAGTGCGTGTAAAAGCGTCTAAGTGTCTACATGAGATGCGAGGGGGCAGGAATCTTCCATGGTAACAGGGGCTATGAATTACTTGCATGAGAACAGTGAGGCCTGGCCCTTTGCACGGTAGCTGGAAGAATGTTTACCTAAACTACTAGACAGGAATGCATCGGATGAGGAGCGGAGCAGATAATCTTGAAGGTGAAATACAGTTTTTGGCAGGCAACAGGCTGGATCAGGCACCGTTAGCCGCGCAGGGAGTAGGACAAAGTTCATGGATACAGATGCAGGCTCGGACTGGAGCTTTCAGAGGCAGAAGGCAGGAAAAGGCTTGATGGCAGAATTCAGGGCCTACTCGCCTGAATCTGTAAAATGTGGAAAGTGAACCACATAAAGTCGGTGGCCTTTCATACTTAGGAATGGAATATCAGACCCATTCATGGCGAATCTGAAAGAGGACATGTTGACGGTGGACGCACATGTATTTGCGTCTTCATAACTGGAACTGGAGGGAACATACATGTACTTATAGCATGCACATGGAGCCGTTGGGGTCTACGATAGGGGACATAACTGATCACAAAATTCATATTTCCTCATTCCCTCCTTGTCCCCTACGGACCCTCAGGAGATATCGATCTTCATCAATCCATCGATCTGTTCATATAGCATCATTTGTTCTTCTTTCTTCTTCCGGGATCTTGAACGAAAACTTGGATGCGGGATACACGATGTGGCACACAGGCCACAAATCGCTGGCCCACATTGTAGACATAAGCAGCAACTGAATAGTATGAGAAAGCCAATACCTAGGAAGGATAGGATCCTCCATCCCCAGGCTGACAACACGCTCCAGAACCAACCGAACCAAGTCCAGGTGCCTGGACTCTGGTGTATCTGGCTTATAATCTTATGAAGGCGAGTTATGGCTTTATATACTGACGGCAAGTTTTCTGGTATGAAAACACAGCAACTTGATCCGATGACCCTACAAGCTCCGCCCCTATCGGCCAGGATGACGTCAAGGACAAGACGATTTTGAAGCACAACAATCCGCATAGCAGACTGCTCTTCTGTTAAATTGCCTAAGGCGGAAGTAGTCTCGTTCACTACTGCTTCAAGGGTTCTAGTTAATCTACGTATCAGCTTACTATTAGTGACTGTACCTATATAGGGAAAGAAACCTTTATTGAAATCTGTGTATTGCTCCCATGCTGTTTCAGTGTAATCGACAATCGGGAGATCTCTCTGCTGTCTATTGTGTACTAAATGGGTATTTCTGTGATAGTCAGGAGGGGCTAGGAAAACAGGTGGCAGAAGGAATGCTATGTAACAGGTACCATCCCAATCTAGAGGTAGACGTATATATGCGGTCTGGCCACATATGAAGTAGGAATGACGGGAAGCTCTAAATGTAGACTTGCCTTGATCACTGAATTTTATTACAGTGGTGCATTTACTATGGCCCATGTGTATGGAACCATTCTTTCTTACACATAATTCCCCTTTAACTGGGAATACTGACATAGCGGGCAAGATCGGCGTAGCTTCAGATTCAACATTCAGAATCATGAGGTTAAGTGTAAAATTACCTAATCCATATACTTCATTTTCTAGATCAGTTCCTGTTCTTTTGGGAAGTCCCTCCTTGTTAGGGTAGCAGACTTTAAGCAAAACTAGGTTCAGGTTTCCCCATACCCAGTTGTCTTGATAAACTACTGAATTTGAATCTAGGGTATTAATCAAACTAAACCATGCTCCACAGGAGCCATTGTGTGTGAACGGATACGGAAAGAGGGGCAAAACTCCCTTATAGTTCTGATAGGGAGGGAGTCGGCCACATATCCAACAATTTGTAGCATTGCTGGTCTGATGGGAGTGATGTAACATACTAATAAAAGTGTTGTTGCGCAGCGCAAATCTATAGGACAACTCATGCGGAGGTAATTCGCTAAAAGAATGTTCAACAGTAACATTGTAAGCATGCTTAGAAATAGGGTAATACATATGTAGCAATATACTAGAAATGATGATCAGAAGACATAGAAAAAACAAAATTAATAATGTAACTGTGCAGTGACTACGAAGCGATTTACAGTACGCATGTTTTTTAAGCTTTATCTGTCTATTTCTCTCTCTATTTCGGTCTAGAGGATACATGTCAGAGACAAATTCAACCGATTCACCTTGGAGAGGACTTAAACAATCAAATTGTCTGACTTGCTAGACCTTAGTTTCAGTTTATAGAGTTCGTTTTTTGTTGGTTCAACCAAGGGGAGCTTTGAGTCTGTCTGTGAGGGAATGCAGGGCTGAGTGTTCACATCAGACGGTAGTCCATAAAATTTCTTGATATGACTCGAGTGCAACCACCCTTTACGTCCCTCAACCTTCACGGCTGTCCTTGTTGTCAGCAAGACGAGTTTGGGCGACTTCCACCTGGGCTCCAGCTGGGTCTTCCGGTCGAAGTTCCTCACAAGAACCAGATCACCTGGAACCACGTCATGGGGCTTCACCTCAGTGTTATCGGGAAAAGCTGCAGCTACCTGTGAACGACAAGATTGTAGTGCAGACATCAAGGAAGCCAGGTAATCTGTCAGCATATTACAGTCAACATCAGTGATTTTACGAGGTATAGGCGTCCCCCACATATTTGGTGGTCTACCGAAGATCACCTCGTACGGGGATAGCCCTGTTCGAGAATGTGCTACCATTCTCATGTAAAAGAGCGCAACTGGTAAGGCTACTATCCAATCGACACCTTTTTCAGAGTTTGATTATGGCGTTCCACGAGACCTGCTGCCTCGGGATGTCGGACACAGTGGAATTTCCATTGGTAACCTAACAGAAGTGAAACGTGTTTCATTAGTTCGGATGAGAATGGCTGGCCGTTATCTGAGTACATGACACGTGGTAAACCGAATCGTGGGAAAAATTCTCGAACTAACTGTTTGGCAGTAGTCGGGGCAGTGTAATCTGAAACCGGGTAGGCTTCTGTCCAACGGGAAAGAGCACAGACAACTACGAGAACATATTTGAATCCTCGACATCGTTCCATCTGGATATAATCCATCTGGAGGACTTCAAAAGCATGATCGGGAGGTTGAAATCCACCCTGCTCTACGGGGATGCTTTTACCTGGATTAAACTGACAACATATCATACAGGTACGTACTTTCTGTTTGGCTGCTGCTCGCAGATGTTTGTTGAACCAAATGTGTTGAATGCTGTCTAGCATAGCTTTTTCTCCTAGGTGCGCTGGACTATGTATTGTGTTAATGATGACTTGAACCATGGAGTCGGGAAGAAACCATATAGATTTTTCCTTCGTCATCCATCCTTGATCCGTTTGGATCCCTCCTAATTCAGTCCATTTCTTTATTCTGGTGTAGCATGTGTCTGTATGTCAATTACATCAAGGGCGGGATCCTTAACTGTCATGCAATGTGTTGGTGTCTGAACTATTGTCTTTGTCGTGTCAGTTGTATGAGTCTGATTCTGAGCAGTCTGTTTAGCTGTTCTGTCAGCTAGGTCATTACCCTGAGAAATGATATCGGTAACTTTTGTATGGGCTTTGCATTTCATAATCGATATTGCAGTAGGTAGATGAATCGCGTCTAATAGGGCTTGAATGAGGGATCCGTGTTGGATGTGGGCACCGTGAGAAGTTAAATAACCTCTCTCTCGCCACAGTACACCGAAGTCATGGACGACTCCGAATGCATAACGTGAATCTGTGTATATGTTGACTTTCTTATTTTTGGCTTGAATACAGGCTTGTGTCAGAGCGATGAGCTCTGCTGCTTGAGCTGACAAAGTGTTAATACAATTTGTTTCAATGACTTCAGTGTCTGTTGTGACTGCGTAAGCGGCCACTAACTCTCCTGTACTTGTTCTCATACATGAACCATCTACATACAATGTCAGGTCTGGATCTGATAAAGGGATGTCTGTCAAGTCTTGTCTGGGTTTCGTCGTGATAGTAATGACTTCAATACAATCATGTGCTAATGGATCTGTTCCATTTACTCGCAAAAGTGTGGCAGGATTTAATGTATTACAACGTCTGATTTCTATGTGTGGTTGAAACAATGTTAATTCATAACCTGTGAGTCTTGCTATAGTCAAGTGTTGTGTTTGTGTGCGGTTCAAGAGAACCTCTACTGCGTGTGGTACTTGTACTGTCAATTGATGTCCTAGCACTATGGCATCGCTTTGTCTGATTGCTAAAGCTGTTGCTGCCACTGATTTCAGGCACGCAGGAAGAGCCTGAGCTACTGGATCTAATGTACTAGAGAAATAAGCACATGGTTTGTGTGATCCTGCTTGTTCCTGAGTGAGTACTGACAAGGCAGTACCTTCGCGTTCTGTAACAAAGAGTGTAAACTGTTTACTGTAACATGGTGTTGCTAAAACAGGTGCTTGACATAAAGCTTTCTTTAAGCTTTCAAAGGCATGTGTGTGTTCTTGAGTCCAAGGGAGGACAGTCGATGTGGCTGCCTCCTGTGTTGTCAACTGGATGAGTGGTTTGGCTAGAAATGCATATTGAGGGATCCACTGCCTACAGTATGAAGTGAGACCTATAAAAGCCCGCACCTCCTTTTGTGTCTTGGGTGGTGACATGTTAGCAATTAACTGGATGCGGTCGGGTGTAAGCTGTCTTCCCTCCTTGGACAGTGAGTGCCCAAGGTAAACAACTCGCTGGACACAGAATTGCAGCTTAGAAGGGGACACCTTGTGCCCCTTGTCGGCCAGAAATTTTAAAACCATCAGTGACGCTGTTTCACATTCATGTTCGCTTCGGGCGGTGATCAGCAGATCATCGACATATTGAAGCAAGGCAGTGTTAACTGGCATGTGGATACTGTCAAGTTCTCGTTTCAGTGCTTGGCTATAGATGCTGGGGCTTTCTGTAAATCCTTGAGGTGCGCGTGTGAATTTAAAACTTCGTCCATTTAAACTGAATCCGAACAAATATTGACTTTCCGGATCTATTGGGACGCTAAAGAAAGCATTCTTGAGATCAATTACAGTGAAGAACGTTGCTTCTGAGTCAATAGCTGTTAGTAATGAAGAGATATCTGGAACCACAGGGTATTGTGGTACAATACATTTATTTAATTCGCACAGATCAATAACTAATCGATATACTGGTGGTGCTTTTGGATCCGTTCTCTTAAGAATCGGAATTATCGGGGAATTACATACATTGGAGTCGGTTTCTACAACCACTCCTTGTGCAATGAGCTCGTCAATGATTTGCAGCAAAGCCACAACAGCATCTGGTGGTAACTTGTATTGTCGCATTCGTGGTAGTACTACTCCTGTTTTTAGTGTGACTCGATATGGTGTAATGTTCATGCAACCAACATCAGTCGGGCCTTGTGCCCATAGATGTGTAGGTAAATTCTGCAGCCGGTGATCCATGTCTCTGGACACGTAGTGACCTTTGAAATCACGTAAAAATAATCGTACTCCTTCCGGAGAACAACATATTATGGCTCCTAGAGCTTTCAATGTTTTTATACCTAACAAGTTTTCTGGACATGATTTAGTAAGCAATAAATCTGTAGTACGTGTCAATGGACCAACCGTAAGTGGAAGGGGTTGCGTTACTTCATTAATGATAGGCTTTCCTGAGAATCCAAGGGAAATATTCTGTGAGCCTGAGAGGGGTGCCCCTGGAACTTCACTGCGTCGTATAGTTGTTCTGCTTGCCCCTGTATCAAGTAAAAACTTTCTGTCTTCCCCTAATAGTTCACTATGTACATAAGGTCCCTCTTGATCTACAGGAACCTCGATAAGGGGTAAGCCAACTTCCCTCTCTAGGCTATGTCATGTGTATCGCTGATAATCGGGATAGTCATTTTGTGCATACTGGTACATCTGTTGTGTCGTTGCTTGCGTGGCAGCAATAGGCTGCGCTTGTGGTGGTGCTACGATCTGTTGTGGAGCTGCTTGTTGCGGAGCTAGTTGTTGCGGAGCTGACCTAGATTGTGCATGCTGAGGGATTTGTTGTTGATTCTGATCCTGTCTAGGTGGACGTGGTCTTTCCTGTGTTCTACCCGTGGCGATATTATGTTTCAGAACTGGACAATCGTGTATATAATGACCTTGTTGTTTACAATAGTTGCATGTCCCTTTCGCCGGACCTGCAGAATCACCCTTTTTATGACCATCAGCTGGAACTGACTGGGCAACAAGCATTTTCATTTTCGTATCTTTCATACGTCTTTGTTCATGTTCTTGTTCTTCTCTAATTCTATTGTGGTGATATTGTAACATCTGTAACATCTGTGACGGGGTGTTACCTTGCCAGGTACTCTCAAATTTCAATACTCTATTCTTAACTTGCGGCAGGGAATTTTCAACTAATTTTGTCACAAACAGATGTGGATATGACTCACTACTTGCCTTTATGCCACTATTTATACCAAAACATTTTTCAAATCGGGAATAAAAATCACTAGGGTCTTCATCTTGCTTTTGTTTACAGGCTGAGATTGCACCCCAGTCCTCCTTTTTCGTAATTAATAAACGTGGCAGTACCTGCACTAGTAATCCTGGTAGTGCTGTAGTCTTTTCCCCAAGCCCCGATCCTGCAGCTCGGGCCTTTTCTTCGTTTTCTAATGCTGTCCAATCTATCTTTTGGTCTCCCACCTCCCATTCCTTTTCTTTGAGTTTCTCGTAAACACCGGCAGGCATTAACACTTTCAATATTTTCATAATGTCGGGGTAGGTATACTCTCCCATGAGTAACATGTCTTTTATCTCACGGTGGAAACCTGCTGGATCCTTGTCATGGCTGGGTACTACTTTCTTCATTTCTAATAATTCAATTTTAGTTATAGGCGTGTACACAAACACACGTGTAAAGTTATTATCTTCACCTCTGATTGGGTGTACTTCGCGTAAGGGATTCTGTCTGTCTATGTGATACATTTTTCTTCCCATAGTGGGAATTGGAACGTGTTCTGGGCATACGAAAATTATATACTGGTTTCGAAATTCTAGAATTTCTTTAATTAAATCAGTACCTGACCCTCTCCATTTATTCGTGAGTAACTCGGTCAATATGTCAGGTAAGGGTCCAGGATCGGAGTGTTGGCTTTTATATAATATAAGGAGGTGTTGAATCATGTATATACTAGCTAAACGCTGTTCGTCTGGGGCAAGATTCAGAAACGTGTGTGCTAGTGCATCATCACTGTATTTGCTGGGACTGTCAGCCCATTGTACTGCTGACCTGGCTAATTCTTGTTCATCCATAGAATCGAGCATATGATACCCCCTTCGTTCTCGGAGTAATTTTTCAGCAGCTTGGAATAAGTGTTCAGGAGACCTTACATTTATTATAGGGGTCTGGGAATTTCTGTTACATTCTGGGCGTATCGGACGTATCGGATCATTAAAGCCTCTAGTATTATTATGGGGTCTTCCTCTACCTACGTAAGCTATCGTTTCTAATTGTTCTGATTCTTGCTCCTCCTCTCCCTCTGATTCAATTCTGTCTGCTTCTCGTCTTTCTTTATGTATTCGTTCTACTTCCTTGCGGATCTTTCGATACATGGCGATTATACACGCCTGTCTATCATGTTTCTCGTCTGATATGTTCTGACCCCATTTGGCAAGTTTTTGCATGGTATCATGATCTGCCTCAGGCCTGTCTTGGTTCCTGATCACGCAGTTTATGAAAAAACGTAGTAGTTATCTTTGTACATCCACTTTCTGGTATTCCATAGCTTCGTTAATACTTTCTGGGCCTCGCCCTGTTTGGACAAAGTGATATATATTGTCTAGGTGTTCAACCATTCCTGGTATCGTCATTAAATACAATGTAGCTCGTCGTATACGTAGTGATGATAGTAGCAATCTGTCCTGTTTACCTGGCACTGGATCGTATCTACAATCCACAAGATGTTCTTTAAACATGTCGGATGTCGCTAGTTGGGGTGTACGTTGGAGTGCTAAATCTCTAAGGGTCTGTTTATTTCGCGGCGGTGTGGCAAACATGTCTGTCGTACCTCCTGTAGCACCATCTGAGGTGCTGGGCAAGAAAGGATTTGTTGGATGTAAAATAGAAATTGTAGATGCGGGAAAAACGGTAGAAACGGACGGACCTGTGGGAATGGGCGTAGGAGTTTGTTGTTGCGGGGATACAGACGGATGATCTTGACGTTGAACACCATCGTCATGCGGTGTGTGTGGTGTGGCATTAGCATACTCGGGAGCTACGTCATCTAAATAGGAGGAAAGGAAAACATCTTTTGCTGTTTTAGGATGCGTTTTGGGATGTGCTTTTGTCGGGAGCAATGGAGGTGGCAAGTCTTTTGGTATTTCCGGGGTAGCCTTAGGTAACCCTTCGGCCAGAAGAGGATACATACCATTCATAAGGGTATTTCTTTGTCTATCTACTTGTTCTGTTTTTACTCGGGTACCTTCCTCGATTAATAAATTTTCTCGGGTTTTATTCGAATTCTCCTTACCTTTCTCTTCCTGTCTGAGCGCTTTTTCTGTACGTCTATATGATTCTTTACGCCATAATTCAATGGCATCTTTCTGTGACTGTCTGGCTTTCTTTTTCCATAATTCTTTTTCTACTCTCATGATGCAATCTGCATCCCAGGTCCCCGCTGCGGGCCATCTCTGACTCTCTGGTAAATCCTTGGTGTAGTCCACCCATAAATCAAGAAATAATACGGCATCTAGGCCATGCTTATGATACATAAAGTACCCTGGAGTGTCCCTAGGTGGAATGGGAACAGCCTCTTCGAGTACCCCTTTTCTAGTTTTGATCTGTCTTAATTTTGAAAAGAGCGGCATTTTTAGACCTTATTACTTAATCTTGAACACACTTAATACAATAAACACAATAATGAACAATCATTCACACCACAATATGTAGAACGTATTAAAACATTTAACATTTAACAGTTTAACGAACGATGATAACTAATAGAAAACTAATCACTGACATAATACTAACACTAGAAAATACTGAATTATATGCAAGATATACTAGATATACTGCTAAACAGTACAGATACACTGCTGAAACAGTGCAGACCGGATTTGTGTACCCAAACCCGTCTTGACCGGCACAACCTATGTGCACGTCTAAATGCCTCCCCGGCAATGGTACTCACCGGGTAGCGCGGAACGGAAGGCCTCGGAACTGAACTGAAACTGGACCGGACTGGACTCGACTGGACTCGGAACTTCGGAACCTGGTGGGCCTCTGTATACCTCGGATCTTGCTCTCTCAGCTAGGCTCTGGTCGGGATACTTCGCACTTCTCACCGCCTCGTCTGGGTGTTGATCGCAGCCTCAGTCACCCCCGCTTGGCCGGAGGGAGATACAGGAAATCCTGCAGGTACGCGTTTTTGTCCGTTCAGCTGTGGCAGGAGACCGGGCCTGCAACGCACCTCCGGCGCGTGAGATGAGAAAGTGTCCCTGTTCGGGCGCCAATTTATGTGGTAAATATTTCATTACCGGTACTATTTTTTATGCGGTAAAGTCTACTAAGAATAACTCAGTAAATATAAGAGGCAGAATCCGTGGTATTAGAGGTTCTAAAAGGCTTTATTCCTCTACAAAGGAATTACAGTTCGAACTGTAGGCTTCAAATTCCATCACCACGAAGGTTCAGGAAGGGAACGCAATACATTATTGACAAGTAATGATATTTATATGAAAAGTATTACATTAAGACAGATGCAAGAGGCGTAACAGCTGATAATACAGATAATGATACACATACGTAATGAAAAAAGGCGTAAACATAGGCGTAACTAAAAACGTCATTAAACATGATGTCACAAGTGGGTGGATCCATGAGAGAATCCTGCAATGTCAGCAGAAATACTTGGCAGAGATGCGCGCGCAGCCGCATGACGTGTGATTGACGTGCAACTAGAGGGTGAAGGGGACTTGACATTTAGCTCTACATGTGGAGACAGAAGTCTGAGGGGTCATGTCAACCTAATCCCAAATCATATCTAATATCTTATGTTTAAAGAACTGTATTATCCAAAAGGAAAGGTCTCTCGGACAGAATCTATTCTATACTGACTGTTAGTGCGTGTAAAAGCGTCTAAGTGTCTACATGAGATGCGAGGGGGCAGGAATCTTCCATGGTAACAGGGGCTATGAATTACTTGCATGAGAACAGTGAGGCCTGGCCCTTTGCACGGTAGCTGGAAGAATGTTTACCTAAACTACTAGACAGGAATGCATCGGATGAGGAGCGGAGCAGATAATCTTGAAGGTGAAATACAGTTTTTGGCAGGCAACAGGCTGGATCAGGCACCGTTAGCCGCGCAGGGAGTAGGACAAAGTTCATGGATACAGATGCAGGCTCGGACTGGAGCTTTCAGAGGCAGAAGGCAGGAAAAGGCTTGATGGCAGAATTCAGGGCCTACTCGCCTGAATCTGTAAAATGTGGAAAGTGAACCACATAAAGTCGGTGGCCTTTCATACTTAGGAATGGAATATCAGACCCATTCATGGCGAATCTGAAAGAGGACATGTTGACGGTGGACGCACATGTATTTGCGTCTTCATAACTGGAACTGGAGGGAACATACATGTACTTATAGCATGCACATGGAGCCGTTGGGGTCTACGATAGGGGACATAACTGATCACAAAATTCATATTTCCTCAGGGGCACAAAATCCCCATTATATTTATAAGCAGCAAAACTGGCACCCACTGCAGTGTTTTCATTTTGCACCATGTAAATATGACTACAACGAGCGGGGGTGATTCATTTTTAATTATATTTTATTATTTTGTGGGCACCTCATCTCCCTATACCAGATGCTCTGACAGAACACACAAGCTGATGTTATTTCAGTCATTGTCATATGACAACGAGATTCGCACTGAGAAATCAAATTTCAAGGCTAAAGTATAATGCACCGTGGTTGTGCATAGTGTGCAGTCTTCGCCAAGTGCGGGGGTTGCACTTTCCAGTTAACACACAGAGGGGGGACACTTGTAGCTGTGTTGATAGTGTCATTGGCAGCTCTGGCAGGGGCAATGGGTGAAACTAGCTGCAGTGGCCTCCTGACGAGAGCCTGCAACTTATTTTTGTTTTTATAAATTAAGCACTGCCCACGCAGCCCTTCATATCCCCTGGTCGTCCCCTCCTGTCCCACACCCAGCCCCACAGAGGCCCGCACTACCCTTCCTTCACAGTGATTACTGCCAGTCTCACCAAGGCCTGCACACACCTCTCCACTCACTCGGGGCTTTCTGGACTGTTTACATTTTAATTTGCAGATTTGAAGCGGGGATTAACAGAACTTCCGTTGAGGTCAGGCTAAGCACACAAACCTGACATCTGACAATCAGTTCCCAGACTCTGGTTGTAAAAATACCTCACAGTTCACTGCCTGGCAGGAGTTCAACACTTTACTATTTCACTTCATTCCCCTCAAATCCTCGATCAGCCGTGTGGGCAGGAATGCAGTTTAAACACAGCTGTACACAGAGACGTTTTAAGGCCTGGGCAAAGTGGGCTCTGGCCCAGGGCCCCAGCCTTTGATGGGGCCCCCAGATAGAGCAAGCTCTGTTGTTGAGAGTGTTGCCCTGTTGACCTCGAATAATTATCGTTTTAAATACCGTTTTCTTTTAATATATTTTAATGTAGGTGATTGTGAGAGTCTATTACAGATAGTTTGCGGAGAATTGTGTTTATGTTTCATGCCATATCTGTTAAAAAAAGCTTCTCACATATGACAAATGGGACCATGTCACAGAGAATATTTGCAGTAACATTAGCGATTGGTGCTGTCTTACAATATTGCAAACACGTCACTATCCCTGAATATTAGATGTAAACATATTTAGAATTTGAACTAGTGCACCTGTACACTGTCAGTGACCTAGACGTAGAGGGCATGAAACAGCTGAAGCGGGATCATAAATTCAAAGCTGTTCCGATAGGGGCCCCCAAAATAAATTTGGCCCAGGGCCCCCAAAATCCTTAAGACGTCCCTGGCTGTACAGCTATGCCAAATTAATTAGCGATTTCGTTTTGTGTAATGGAGAGATTGGGAGAGAGTAGATTAAGTTACTCTCTCTGTCAGTCCGCCACCTCGCCCTGCCCCTCGTCGTTTTACGGCCAATGTTGCACCAGGGGCATAGAAAATAAAATATCCAGCTCGGGGAGGGAGGCAATCAGTCTTTGTGCTGGGTTCCGGGACATCTAGCTCGGGTTGGGGAGGTGGAAGATTAAAACATAATGCATAGCATCCGGTGGGAGCTGTAAAAGGCGGGGGCGCGAAGGTTGTAGCCTAATTACTGTGGGAAACAAAGGAGGTCATCACATCGCAAATAATCAAGCAGGTACATTTGTTAAAATTAATGGCAGCCCCGAGCCCCAATTCAGCTCTCGATAACTTGCTAAAAGTAAACCAACCTGCTGCGCCCTCATTTGAAAGTAACAGCTGCAGGCGCCTTTCTTTTTTCCAATTCCAGCAACTGTGTCCCGGAAATAGGAGCTGCCAAACTAATGCATAGCCAGCCACTCCCCTAAGGTTGCCTCAGCCTTACTTACCCAATTAGGAAGCCTTATTCACGAGGCGAAAGGCTTGCTGCATTTGTTACCACCCCCTGCACTGTGCGCCAGCCCTGCCCCTTCCCATTATTGTGAATGGCGCTCCACTGACCGTGCCCTGGGCCAATTCCTTAGCGCCCCATTTGTAATCCATTTAATGCCGCTTTATGTGGCCACTCCCTCAAGGCTGATGTCACCACTCACCCGCCTCCTCGCTTGTGCCTCGAGGGCGAGGAATAGCCCTCGCCCAGCTTTGCACATGCGGAGCAGAAAGACTCTTCGAGAAGACGAGCACAAAAAAAAGATTTCACATAGCCTCACGGGGGAGCACCAAGCAGTGTGAGCACTTCTTAAAACTGTTCCATGGTGAGTTGAGTTCATTCTCTCCTTTTACTTTTCCCCGATGCTGGTAGGTGGGGCAACGCCCCCACGCCCCTTAATACCAGCCGCCACTGCTTATTAGTAGAGCAATCAAAAAGAGGGTTTAAGTAAATAGGAAGTGGTGGTGCTCAGCAAAATCTGCGTATGTTCTAGGAAAAAATTCAAATGAATACAGTGCTAACCAGGTAGGGGAGACCCCTGTAACCCCTATATGTGTGCAGGTGACTGCAAGAAACAGACGCGAGACACGGGACTCTGCTCTGCTTTAGCAATTCAAATCGCAAACTTCCAGGCACACACCCGTGTCTTTTGCTATTTCTCCACGTTACGAACTATACTGGATCCTTTGAATGAAGCCATGGGATTTCATGTCGCCACACTTATAATCGTTCGTCTCTAACTTATACACCCGTGTCCCCACCCGTGGCTTCCCATTGATCTCTACTACACGTTACGAGATTCGTTGTACTTGGTTACGTTTACTAGTCTTGCGGTCCAGACCAGCCGAGTAGGAATTATCACCGGCTTGTCGAATATATTGATTTGTTCTCCACCGATACAGATCACTCTACTGTATAGACGTAGAACTTTACACTATTTTTACTTTCCAGCAGGGTTGGAATTATCACCGGCTTTGGGCCCTGAAGAAGTCGTGGGAGTATCCTCCTAGATGAAACACAAGTCGGCTGGTTGCTTTTGCTGTTTTTTGTTTTACGCAAAACAAATTAAAAGAAACAGGAAACAACTCTTCTGCGAACTTTAATGAGAATTACTCTTGAATGGACTTATGTTATTGTGACTTCACATGTTTACACTAATGCACGTGTGCCCAGGATTTGGATGTACTACTTATTAGAAGAGCAAATAGAAAAGCTTCCCCTAGATACAATATGTAATATGTAATGCAAAATTAGTACTCACAAACATGTTGATTATAATGTTACAGGTTATTCGAGAGGATTGCATACGAGCAAGTTTCTTTTCTCACGAAACCTTGCTCCATCAGAACTGCCTGTATGTTTTTTCAGGAGTTCTGGATGCACCTTAAACCGTTTGGAACGTGACTCATAAAGAATATATTTCTCAGACTTTGACCCTTATTTGATCAAGCGACTGACGTAACTTCTTCGGGCGAGAAAGCAAAAGACACACAATTGATGGACGGAATGCAGAACAAATCAAAAATTCACCCCCAGTCAAGAGATCTGGGTTAAATCCATCATTCTTTTGCTCACCATGCCACCCCAGTTTAGACCTGGCCATATGCAAACTGGAATGACATGGTGAGCAAAAAAACGATGGATTTAGGCCCAGATCTCTGTACTGGGGTGAATGTATGACATTGTTCTGCATTCTGTCCATCAATTGTTCTTTTTGCATTTGTCACCCCGAGTGGGACTGGTATGCCCAGACGTGGGTCCCGTGCTCTCCATACCACTGGAGTCAAGCTATCCTGGCTGATGAGGGCTGAAAGCCCGAAACCGGTCCTAGGATGCTTGTTTCCAGAACAGGGAGGACCTGGCCTGGCAGTTCGGGCTGGACTGTTCCCATTGGGGGCATGGTCAAGACTGATTTGCATAAGGCTGGGTCCAAACTTGAATGGCGAGCAAAAAAACGATGGATTTAGGCCAAGGTCTCCGTACTGGGGTGAATGTATGACATTGTTCTGCATTCTGTCCATCAATTGTTCTTTTTGCACATTTGTCACCCCGAGTGGGATGGGTATGCCCAGACGTGGGTCCCGTGCTCTCCATGCCACTGGAGTCAAGCTATCCTGGCTGATGAGGGCTGAAAGTCCGAAACTGGTCCTAGGATGCTTGTTTTCAGTCCAGGGAGGACCTGGCCTGGCAGTAAGGGCTGGACTGTTCCCATTGGGCGCAGGGTCAAGATTTGTATATGGCTAGATCCAAACTGGAATGGCATGGTGAGCACAAAAACGATGGATTTAGGCCCAGATCTCTGTACTGGGGTGAATGTATGACATTGTTCTGCATTCTGTCGATCAATTGTTCTTTTTGGACTTAACTTCTTCAGCATAAGGAAATATTTTGGTGACTTTTGCAACGCAAAAATCAGCAAGGAACATTTTGCAGGCTATTGTTTGCTGCCCATCCCTCATACCCACTTACCTTCCCCAAAGCAGGCAGCTCCCACAAACAATAGGTATTTTTTTGAACAATTAGGTGAAGGGTGTAATGTTCGATTTCCTGAATTTCAACAGCAGCCTGTTCAATGGTGTTGCTCCTTTTAAGACATCATGGTTTAGACGTGCCGAGGAATGCACCATTTCCCTGAGATCTGGCTTCATTACGACAGTAGGGTAAGAAGTCCTAGGTACCGAAAATCTCTGACAGAGGACATTGTCTAAATGTGCAGACCGAGATTACATTCTGCAACTTCAAGACCTAATATCACTGTTATTTCTTTGAGAAATGTCATTGCTTTATTTTCCCGAGCAAAAAACAAGATGGGTGTTTTATTTCCTCTTTAAGCAAATATTGGAAGTACAATCTACATAATTATAGAATTCTCTCAGCATCTCATGATGTTTGTCAATAACACCGGCTCTCTTCCTTAGTAATGTACTACATTGCATTTACAGAATATAAATGTAAATTAACATTACAGTCTTCATATAGTATTACATACTGTTATGCCTTTTGGGACAACACACACAATCTCTCCCTCATGCTCTCTCTCTCGCGCTCTCCGCATATCTATCTCTTTCACCTGGATCATTCAGTGTTCAACATAGCGCTATTCCTATATCCATACAATTTAGAACCTTCTGTGAAGACGGTATGATTGTTGTGCACATGACTTCAGGACCTTTCAGTGATTAGCTTTGTCCGATTACAATGTACCAACATGTTGGGATCTTTCAATGTTCAGGGCTGCGTCATTCCTACCTAAATAAATACACTTCAGAAATACAATGTTCAGAAAAAGGTGTTTCTAATATGCTATTGAGATATATCCACATTTCTGTTGGCTAATGGCTACTATAGTATTCAGAATGAGTATTTCAAGACTTTTGTTCTGTATATTGATTAGTGGAAGCGTTCTTCTAAGATTGGCATTATTGCTGATTTGGGGGTAAATAAATCCTAATCATTGCATTCAGTTAATGTCTTTTATTGTAGCATTATTGGGAATTCGCAAGACATAATTCATGTTTGCCTTTGTGACTAATGTCTGTTCTTCTCTATCTGGATCTTTCAGTGACAGGGACCCTGTGTCTTGCAGACAGCAGTGCTAACATTGCTGAATCTATTTTATAGGCATCAGAAAATGTTTAGTTCGATGGTTTTCTATGCCCTCCACTAGTCTACGCTTAATCTTCTGCACTAATCCCAAGCACTAGCTTCTAGTAAAGTCGAGATCGCTTTATTCACTAAAAATGTCGCTAGGGATTCTGTGGTTTGGGTGTCCTCGAAAAGGGCTCCAACTATGAACTGTTATTGCATCCTATGCCGTTTCTGCACTGTTTGGATTCTTTGGCTTCGGTTGAATGTATTGTAGCATGACGTGCTTCTTCCAAACAAGAAAGTATATCTCTAATGACTTCTTGGTGAGAATCTAGATTTTCAATGCCAGGAAAGAACGATTAGACCGTGCATGGCATCTATATTCTGTAAGAGAGAAATTGACCCAGAACTGAAGAAGCTGATGCTAGTGACATATCAATGGTTTCATGGGAAGTTCGTTGCTCACTACACAGAGTTGAAGGACTCAGAGTCCACACATTAATGACTGTTGCTAAGAGCTTCAAGTAGTCACAGCACTCTCGAGAAGATAGACTACATAAATGGCAAACGCCCCTGTGCTTGCATTGTGGAGGCAAGTCATAATGTTTTTCCTAACTTGCCTTTTGGTTGTGTTTTTCACCTTGGATGCAGAAAAAACAAATTTTTTTTATTTTCAAAAAAGCTGACATAGAGAAAATGTTTTATACAAAAAGAAACGATAAATAAAGCGCCAGTACTAGGAATGCTCAAACAACCAGTGACCTATCTCAGCATTCACGACCTGTCAGTGTCTCAAGTCATGTGTGATTTGGAGAGTAATACCCATTCTGAGCGCATTTCACCGAGAGAGATCAAATTAATCAGGAAAGCCATTACTTCTGTTGCCAAAAATTGACTTAAACAGGAAAACAGCTTGTATTACCCAATTAAAACAATGAAAATTCAAAGCAGATGTTTGGTGACCTACTTACCGAAGGCTCGAAAATAATGAGAAAACCATGACGCGTACAAAGTGGAGTGTGTCCAAGGCAGATATACAAAAGAAAGAACCAGCAATTAATAATCCCATAAACATAAAGGTCACATCAAAAGGATTTCATTGTAATCATGTATACAGGGTCCTAGCAGTGCCTGTTAGAGCCCTGGCACAAAGATCTGTTTGGACTCAGCTTTCTTGACCTGAAGCAGGTTATGCAATTTGCTTCTGTTCAGGTGATTTACTGCCACCTGCTTCTGAGCCCCCCGCCTACGTCTTTGCAGGATGCGGGGATCTTGGAAAGGATAACTGAACAAGCGATTAGGGGGACATTATTCACCTCCTCACTCACTTTGAATTTGCATTCACAGACAATTGTTGAGTTCTCTTAATTGTGCCATGGACTGTGCTACGAGAAACACACAAACTCAATTGAGAATGGACCTTAAAGAACAGAGATCCCATCCCCTACTTTTAAGTAGGGCAACATGAATTGGCTTAGGATGAAATGAACAGAAAGACCTGTGGAGCTGGCTTGGCCATGTATTTAGCTTGTGCCCTTGAAATATCAGTAGGGAAAATGTCAGTTACAAGTCAGGCCTGAGCTTTTGAGGAGCCAGAAGGACTATAGCAATAAGTTAGAAGACACAATTGCCTTTGAAAGGATAGTATGGCAGCGCCAGAGTTAGTCACGTCAGTACAGTACCTCAGAAAGGCTGCCAGGGATGTTACAGATTGAGCGGCACGTCTGTATGTTGTCTGTCTCTTGACTGGTTTGTTTGTACCTTTTACAAGAACACCATCACAATCACCACGTAGTTTGGTGTTTTGTAAATCGTCTGTGAAGAAGTAGGCACGGATTGAACATACAGATGCAGAAGATCTTCACTGTTACAGAACCCTCAGCTGCTGGGCTTTGGTGGGCAGTGAAACGTTCCTAGGACTCTAAAGCATGAACCCAAAGTATGCCTTGCATTTGTAAAGACAACTCGGAGTGTTTCAGATCTATGTTTTCCCTATATAGAGAAACTCACTCAGAGTCCATGACTGCAGCTTTTTTGAAGTGTGCTTACCAATCTGTTAATTTAACTCTGCATTACATCTGTTGCCTGTGTTCACCTCTTTGCCTTGGATGCTCTGTTTCTGCCTGGTATCTTGTCATCATGTCTGTCTTTGGTTTTTAGGTCTCGCCTGCGTTGCAGCGCATGCGCTGCTCGCCTTGGCGAGATCTATTGTCGTTGGTTTTGTGTCGGGCTTCTTTGGAAGCGGGGTTGGTGTCCGCCCTGTCTCCCTTAGGCCCCACCCACCCTGACTGTATATTTTGCTCATGTGCTCGCGCTTATGAGAAAACACTCTCGGCGTTCGTTATGTGCATTTTTGGGACAAATAAACAGTGGTGCGATGTTTTAATTTTGCTCACGTGCTCGCGCTTATGAGAAAACAATCTTGGCGTTCGTTGTGTGCATTTTTGGGACAAATAAACAGTGGTGCGATGTTTTATTAGCGATGTTTTATAATACTGCCCCTGATCACACCGCTATACAAGTGATGAACTCCTTCACACAGCTACAGCAAAAAGACTGATTAGTTCACGATCACACCGTAAAACAACAGCAATACTGTGATTACCCAGGATCACCACGGGGATACAGAGTAGGCACGGGATCAAGGAAGATTGGAGTCGGGGATGCTACAAGTGTCCGACCAATGGTCATAGTGAGACTGGGGATTAGAAAGGCTTTGATTATTCACGGACCCCACCGAGACCAGGAAGTCTGAGTGAATGTCTAAGTGTCAGACCGAAGCCCGCAGCACAGCACTGTGTAGGGGGCGTGCAGCCTCGCTGGGGAAGGAGGGGGGTGATCAGACAAAGTTGGTTGTTTGTTCAGCCCAGGATCACACTAGGAGACCAGGGAGTAGCTGTGATTGGAACAGTGCCACCACGAAGGCCCAATGATGTGGTCGATTTCTCCAGAACGACACTGGACATTTGTCATCGGAGTGCTAATGGTGATCTGGCCAAGGTCACAGGGAAATACAGGGAGACGCTGTGGTCAGCCGTGACTCGCCCCTGAGGCTGAGGGAGGAATTGTGACCGTCCTAGGGTATACGTTAAGTGGATAAAATACACGCAAAAATTCTGTTTCCGACCTAATTTACAGTGCATCCACTAAAGCTAAAACCTGCTTCAACAGAGGGACTCGAGGATCTACGACAGGCACACCTAATAGGCGTGACTATCTACTGAGTGAACTCGCTTCATCACTGATTGGCAAGCGTGCGTGTGGATGAATGGGAGCATGTGTACAAACTTGGATGGGTGACTGGATGTATTTATGCATGACCGAGCAAGCGCATGGATGGATCGTTAAATGGGTGCGTAAGTCTGCAGATGGTTGAATAAGTGAGTCCATAGATGAATGGTTGAGTAAGTGAGTGCCTCGAAGGATGCTCACTTGGGCGGGCGAGTGCCTACATGTATGGATGCAGATAGGTTACACCAACCTTATCGGCCGAGGCTTTAGAAGAAATGACAATGCCAATAAAACAGTACAAATCAAGGCCAGTGGGACTCTTTCAACGTGGCAGGGTACCGTTGTGTCAAACTGCCCACAATCTATACGGAATTACCTCTGCTGTTATGCCAGTGGGCGCATTGTACAGAAGTGGCCATTCTCACGCCACCAGAGTCTACAGTATGCCAAGAATGGCTGCCAGTGTGCCCAAACCAGCACCGTGCTCAGAGTGAGCACAGACCTGTAATGGATGCCAAATGATGCCAAAAATTACCACCACTGTGCCAAAAACTGAAATCATGATGCCAGGGCCTGCAGTCCTTTATGGGGGAGTCACCCTAATGCACCAGACACCCATATTATATATATGTCCACATGCATGCAAACAATGATCCATAGAACATTATAAGCAACACACCAAGCGCAAACCACCACAACATTATGTGTCTGCAGCAAACACATGCATACTCATTCCCACTGCCTTGCTAAACACACAAGGCATGTTACAGACTTAATGCACTCCCTTCCAACACAGTGACTGATTTATCAGCCTTCAAAAAAATGCACAAGAATTTCAGCTGAAGCCTCAACACAATACAATACATCAAAACGATGCAACAAAACACCCATAACTTAACCACAACACAACAATACAGAAAAACACACCTCAGACTAACACATCCTAACACAGCATAATTATGTAATACAACTGCATTTTTGTGTTGTTTTGTATTGCATTAGTGGTTCACTTTTGTGTTGTTTTGGAGCAGTGTGTGGTGGTAATGGGTTTTGTTGGTATACTGCCTTGCTGCTATTGTATTCTGTCATTTTGTGTTGTTGAAATGTGTTGTCTATTATTGTTTTGTATGTTTGTGCTGTGTTGTTTTTTCAACAGGTTGTGTGTTTTCTGTTGTTATTTTGTTACTACTGTGACGTGTTGCTCTGTCCTTATTTCATTGTATTTTGTTGTTATTTTCTGTTCTTATATTTGATGTTTTGTGATGTTTTGTGGTTGTTTTGGGGGGATTGGGATATTGGTGTTATGTTTTGGACTGTGTTGTTGTTGTTGTGGTATTGTAATATAGAGATACTGTGATTTGTTTTTCTGCCATACGTCAAGCGCAATCTGCCTATGGTGTGGGGTTGTAGTACAGTGTGTGGGCCACAGAATACTGATAGGGGTGGTAGAGCAGCGGTGGGGGTTTTTTGCTGCTATGACTTGGTCATTCAGGGGTAAAAGGGGGTAGCATGGTGGTGGTGGGGGGGCTGATCATGTGCTGCTATTAGATGATAGTGGCTTTGTGGTAGTAGTGTAATGTAGTGGTGGGAGGTGGTAGCACAGTGGTGTGAGTGGGACCTTTGTTCTCTTAGTAGTTAGACCACACTGCTCGGTGTGGTGGATGAACTCATGATTCTGTGAGGTGTGGTGGCGTTGGTGGGTTGATCGTGTGGTGTTGTGTGCGGGGTGGTTACTGGCAGTATTTTAGCTGGTATGTTATTGATTGATGTGGGTGGTACAGACATCACGTGGTGGTGGTAGATCAGTGGTATGGGGTGGTAGTGCACAGGTGTGGAATAGAGTGGATTCAGGTGGCAATGTATGTGCTAAGTGTGATGATGGTGAGATCCTTTCAGATGAGAATGGGAAGGGCAGTATTGCAGTGGTATGTGGCAGTGTGAGGGTGCTGGGCGGGAGAGTCCTACTGTGAGGTGTTTCTCTAGTAGTGGCAGCTAGCAGTGTAGTGATGGGATGGTGGTGTGCTGTTGAGAGGGGTGGAGAGAGGAGGCCATGGGCAGTAGTGTTGGGATGATTGTATGATGATGGGGGCTGGCAGTATGGGGTGAAAGTGTGGGGCATTGGGTTGTAGTGCTGTCTCATGCTGGAATGCCTCACTGAGGTTGGCAGTCCTGTGGAGTGCAGTAAGAAATGGAATAAGCCTGAAAGATATTGTGATGATTGATATTAGCCTTGAGGTGTAAAATAGGTCTGATGGTGCGACTGCAGCTATTGTGTCAATTTGAAGATGAGTGCATGCGTGATTACGTCATACACGTTCATCATTACACATGCACACCTACAGAATGGCGCAGGCGTCGTTTTTTTAGGTCGAGCCTGAGCAGTGCATGCGCTGCTCTGCAAGGCATGCTGTATCAGAGTATGGATTTGAAGCTCCGCCCACTCCCTGCCCATATCTTTCATTGATTTGTGTCATTGTCCTTTGTAAATGCTGGCTTCTGATTTGTTAGTAGGCTTGTTAGTCCCCCTTATTACTACCTTGTCTTCATTTGTAACCTCCCATGAGGACTGGCCCTTTTACTTGTTGTTACACAGGATGCTTTATTTAGTCTGTAAGCACTATTTTCTTTAATGAGTTTTGTCCTACTCCAGGCATGACATGCTGTCCTGCAACATTCAGCGTGCAATGCGCTCTTTCACTTTCCAAGCAGCCCGGGACAATGTCGGCTGCTTCTTTGCAATGCAATCAGTCTCACATTAATGAGAGTTTGAGCTATTGGCATTTAAAATGACAATACCTTTTATTTATGTGTTCATTTTCAAAACAGATAAAAGGCATTGCCATTTACAATGCCATAACTTAAACTCTCACAAATGCGAGACCTATTGCATTGCAAATGCTTGTTATTTACAGCTGCGAGCTTTATGGGCACCAACTGTGAAAAGGAGGTTTGTCAGCAATTATCTAGTTTTCATTAGCTGTCTAATTGCTGCAATTAATACAACTTTAAAGTGAGAACGACACCTCTGCAGATTAACTACCAAGAAACAGCCTAAGCTTTACTAGCCAAACACCTATATATTTATCCTGTGGAAAACCGTGTTGAGAATTGACTTCTGGACCGAAAGGAATTATTTACAAGAAGACAAACTTTATGGACCACATCTGTATACAAGAGGAGCCCAGATCCTGAGTGAATGTGTAAAGACTGTCAATCCGACCACCAGAACCGGATAAAATAACAACAGCATGAAGACATTGGATAAACTTACCATAATGAGAAGTTAATATTTAAAACACAGAAAACTTCTAACCTGAAATGTACGATTATCCTCATGTTCACCTCTATAAAATAGTCCTCTGCTAAAAGTGAAATGACAGGAAAATGCAAACCCTCCCCCCCCCCGCAATAGGAGGGCACACCATTCCACAGACCAAAGCCAGAAGAGTTTTCTCCCAGTTTCGATTGGCTGGAAGGTTGAACTGGAATGTCAAGCGAGTTCCGTGCAGTACACAGCTCAGAAATATAAGGTTTGGGACTCCCCAGTCATTGCAACACCACATGAACTATAACTCACCCCTTCTACATGCACTGCTCATAGGTTTTTGTGTAGCATCGCTTCTACTTTAAATATTCGCTTTCCTAACACCACCTATCACAGCTATAATGACATTTTGTATCACAACACTCTGAATATAGCTTGGCGATTTATAGTTCATGTGGTGTGTCAACATTTTTTATAGCAGTATGTTGCTAGGTGAGCAACTTATACTATTGTTTGGATGGAGAGAAATATATAATTTAGAGTTATAATTATAACTTTGCAATTTCAAATGTTTGTGTAGTTTACATTAATTTATTATTGGTATTATAAACAACGTATTCCTAACTTTTAATGTGTACAATATGAATGAATATAATCAGAGACATAAAGGCATCTTTGTACTGGAAAATAGTGATAGAGAATGAAATTTGAAAGTAACACTTTAATGTATGCTCATATATACATTTTTATTAGAAGGTAGCCAGAATTATTTCAGTAATATTTTGGTAAATGATAAATAAATGTATATTATTTGTCTGCAGTCTCCACAATGTGTATGGTTTTTGCTGTAATGCAGTACTATTGGGCTGTGTTTATAGACCATTGACTGTTACATTTTAGCAAAAGTCATAGTGTCTGTGGTTGGTGGCCACATTCTGTTTTTTGGGCTATGTTTGTAGCCCACGTAAAGCAATAGTTTCAACATAAATTATAGATGTTAATGTGTATATAATTATCAAAAATACACAAAGGCTGTTGTAACAGAATAGTTTGTGTATGTAAAGTTTATGAGCAGCAATTATTTTTTTGTAGTTCGCCGGTACCCTGGTACTTCCTAGATATTATTGTGTACATCATGTTTGTAAAACACCTTTTGACTGGGTAAAAACATTTGTAATTGTGGCCCCATTGTTCAACTACTCTATATGACAATGACTATTACTCCATCCACTATCAATAGGAATGTAGATAGAACAACGAAATATCCAAAGATCCTTAGCCGGAATATAGCAGACCTGAGAAACAAAAGAAATAATCCAAGCTGGTCTGATATTTTAAGGGAGTATGATGTGGTTGGTCTCCTAGAGACATGGGAAACGGATAATACGTTTTGGGTGGACGGGTAAACAACATACTCTGAACCCACACGACCTTCTCCAGCGGGCAGAGCAAAGGGTGGATTAATAACTCTAATTTCCCTTACATCGCAGGCGCCCACCGTAAAGACTTTGGCTGTCACAATTGCTTAGTCGTCCAAATAACACCTACATATGCTCCGAAATTACTTATTGTTAATTTTTATATTTCCTTTGAGAGAAATTCTGTGAATGAACACTTAGGCAGTTTTAAATGTTTTTTAGAATCATATAGGGAGAAGCAAACCACATTGTATTTGGTGATTATTTTAGGGGATTTCAATTCTAATTGTGCACAAGGAATTGCCATGTTACCGATAATCTTGGCCCTGAAAATTGCTCTAGTCTGCACTTTGAGCACACGCAGCAAGGAGGGTTTCTAGAGGATATCTTGGCTGAGTTTGGCTTATCACTCCCAAGTAACAATAAAGATGAGAACAGTATCCCCTCCTTTAAGGGGAGAGGTTTGAATACTACAATCAACTATATTTTTATCACTACAGGCCTGTTATCCCATGTCATATCTTATGCTGTTAAATGGTCACATTTTAGGTGATCATAATCCTATACACCTTATGTTGGGCGGGGGTACTGGAGGAATCCCAAAATTGGGGGGAGGCCTTTACTGGTCCAAGTGTAAAATAAAAGATCAGGCCCATAGGCTCCAATGGAGCAAGGTAGTCCCGGAACATTTTTTAAATTATTTATTTGAAACCTCAAGGAATGACATTGGACTCTGCCTAGATAGTACGAGGCTGGGGACAGAAACCCTTATTTGTAGCTAATGGAAAAATTTGCCAACAGGTAGCTAGAACCCTCTCACAACTAACAAGGGAAATCAAGGATGGAAGGGATAGGCGATTCGATCATAAATGTACTGAGGCCTACCAAAAGCTACTTTCTGCTCTAAAGCAAGTACCCCAGGATAAAGTTCTAATAGGTGTATTAAGGAAATCATATAAGTAGGCTCTAAAAAACGTAAAACAGAGATTAAACAAGAAGCCTGAATGACTGTCTGTGGATGTCATTAAGAATAGTGCCAGATTTTGGGAGATTGTTAATAAACCTTTCTTCTCTGGTGATAGTAATTGTTCACTGGAATGTAATATACCAGAGAATCAGTGGTTTTGTCATTTTAAACATATATATGGTGAGCAGGACGTTGAGGGAACCCTATGTCATTTGCCTCCGGATGTGGGTGTATATAGTTTAGTTTTCAACGAAGACGAAGTAGGTGAGGCAATAACACAAATGACTAGTAATAAAGCGCACAGACCGGATGGTGTTCCGGCCGACCTTTTTAAATTAAATGTGACCATCTGGTCTAAAATATTAACACAGGTTTTAATGTGGCTTGTGTAGGAAAGTAGGATCTGACTGCATGGTTGCCCCTACATTTTGCCTGGTGTTTTGCTGGTTTTTGACTAGTCTGACTGGGATCCTGCTAATCAGGACCCCAGTCTATCTGCTTTCTCCCTAAAACTGGTTGTGACATGTACTTAGGTACACTCCAGATTGGATACTGGGGTACCCTTATAAGTCCCTAGTATATGGTACCCATGTACCCTGGGCATAGGTACCCCAGAGGCCTCCCATGGGATGAAGTATGTATTATGCCACCCTTGAGAGGCTATGCAACATGGAACTACAGGCCTGCCATTGCAGCCTGTGTAAGATAGTGCATTCATCACTTACAATAGATATAGGTTTACTATATCAATAGGTCACTACACTTGAAACCCATAAGTCACCCCTTTAGCAGGCCTTGACAATCCTGAAGGCAGCGTGCTGGGTTTTACCTAAGAGGGTGCCCCTGCATGAGCAGAGCCCCTCTGCAGTCTTTGGAGACCATTCTCCCGGGATGACTGTGACACAGCCAGACATATGGGTAGAGGTGCATTATAACCTCGCAGTAAATGCGATCTCGAAAATGGCTGAATCAAAACATGTTGTGTTTGCTATCAAACACCTTAGAATCATACTTCCACACCAGTAACCAGTGGGGAGGTATGATTCCACCCCTCAGAAGCAAGCTTCGTGGGTCCCTGGTCTTCCCGGTACCAGCCTTCTCAACCCGGACAGCACAAAATGGATGCTGCCGACCAGAGACACGTTTCTGCCCTCCTGCTGCTGAGCCAAGCTCGAGCAGAGGAAGGCAGCGCAATAGGCATCCTGTCACAGGGAGGTGTTACCACCTCCAAGACAGGATTTAGTGTATTGGAGCTGGGTGGGTGCACTGCCAAAGTGCCTGAAAGTCTGCATGAGGGGCACATTTCATGTCCCTGCGCATAGTTCAGTTCAAACTAGTTCTGAGAGCCGTTGGCTCCTGCTCTGGCGTGAAACTGGACAAAGGACATGGGTGTAACCACCCCCTGTCAAGTCCCTCCCCTGGGAGGGTCCCCTGAATCAGTCCAACCCTCTCCAGTGAGTACAAAAGGGTATAACTGGCTGTAGAACCCTAGATTTGACATGGACAAGATTCTGAACAAGAAACCACTGACCTTCGACCGTCTGGACACTCTGAACTTTACTGGACTTCGACTGGGCCGGACTTCGTCTCCCTCTCCATCCAAACCATTGTCTGTGTCCGTGCACCATACAGGCTCCGTGCAGGACCTGTGGAGCATCAAGGGCAACTGAAGTATCTCCCTTGTAGTGAAGGAGTTGCTCCCCTGCGTTTTCAGGCACCGTAACCCAACTGACTGGTCTGCAGATCCTGAGCTCCTGCAAACCCCGAATGCTCCAGCAACACAGGAGATGGGTTCCTATGTTCTTTGAGGTCGAGCTGCCCTCTCACCAAGTTTGAGGCCAGTATCCCTCGTGGGGACCGCATAACCCGAACCCCTGCACACTGCGTACTTTTGCAAGTGCATATGCTTGTTGGTGTTCCCCAACTTCGTGCATTGGGCTGTCGATAGCCCTCAACTCTGCGCACATTTCGTACAAAGGACTTCAACCTCCTCACACTCTGTGCCCTGCAAGCTGTTGCTTTGTGAAACAGCTAGAGGTCCCCTCGCTACTCCTGTGCCTTCCTCCTGTGAGTGCATTTGAGGGACAACACTGGTTTTCTTGGGCTCCCCTGGTTGCTCCAGGCCTGGCCTTACTCCCTTTGCTGTGGTGAGTCCTCTGGTCCTTGCTGGGCCAGACCGTAACCTTCTTTGACCTTCTTCGTGGGTTGCCGCTGCCAAGGCTTGTTGGTGCTCGCGCTGGACACTGACCCCTCTGCACTCGACATCCTTCGTGGGACAGCTCGCATCCGACTCCTCTTCGTCCTCAACATCTCCTGGTCCCTGCAGCTGTAGAGTCAAGGTCTCCTTCTTGGCTCCTGAAGCACCCAACATCGGTGGGCATTCGTCTACCTAGCCCCTAGTCACTTCTGAGTGACCCAGACTCTGTCTCCTCTGCTTCCAGGTTCCTTCCATCAAGAATCCACCTGGGGATTCCACCGGACACTTTTCTTCTTTCCAGGAGTGGCATTTCTCTAAAGACTCCCATTGAGAACGACAGCAGTTTCCTACACCACTTCTGACCTATGCTCCCGGCTTCCCTTGAATCGGTAACTCTGGTACTTCGGTATCCACGGGCGGGGTGGCTTTCCAACCTTGTATGTTCCAAAGGGTTTCCTTGCAATCCACTGGGAAGGGTCCTTTAACTTAAAAACTGCAACCGCGACTTTCCCATTGAATTGCACATAGCAAGATCGTGTTCTCACACTGCACCAGTCCTCCGTGGGGTCCCTACTTACTCACCCTGGGTAGTTCCTTGGGGTCCCAGCGATTCTACACACTCTAGACTCTGTCTTGACTCGTGGTTCTTATACCACTATTTTAGTTTATGGTTTGGTCTCCCCGTGGAGCCCACGGTGTATTAGTGCTACTTACGATCGTTTCTGTGCTAAAGTATTGTGTGCTTTGTGTTTATCTGCGTGTAGCAGATACTGTGAGGTATTTAAGGTGTTATAATAATAAATATATATGCTTATAACTACTGTGTGGTTCTCCTTTCATTTAACCAATACAATAAGGTTGCATTCTGATAAAACAAGCTGCTTAACATTCCTTCAAGACTAAGCCTGAAGGCTGCTCTCCACAGCTACCACTTGGATAGCTTTCAAAAGGTTATCTTTGACCTCTTAAATCACCATAAGGGTTGTTGGACTGGTGCAAGGTGCCCACTTTAATTAGTGAACATCATATACAGGCCAACTTCTCACATTGGTGTGCAGCGGTTGGGATTCAAGCCTGCACTGTTTTACAAGATAAATCTTTGTATTGATTAACTGAAAACCACTAAGTACTAGGTACATATAATACTAGCTTAGAATAAGTAAGTTCTGCTGAACTTAGGGTTGGGTAAGTCGAGGGTCTAACACACCCTTTCTCCAATCTCAGAGAGTTTAGTTTCCACTAGGTTGGGTAGGTGCAACACCTCACCACACTTAGTATGTCTTCTAAAGGAGATGCCAGTGGCTCTCTGAACTCTAGATACAGTGAGCTTTCATTCCAAAAATTGAAAGCCCTGTGTGCCTCTAGAAAACTGAAGACCGGGAGAACTGCAAACACCCACTGCCTCATAGAGGTCTTGCAGCTAGATGGCCTTAGGAAGAACCCTGGGTCAGATGAACATGAGAAAGTGGGTGGGACAGGGAATGAGGACAGGTCAGGATATGAGACCTTCTATGACCTAGACTCAAACCCTGGCCGGGGATCAAGATGATTCCCACCTGGACAACTCCCTTCTTCAGGGAGATGGCGAGGAAGGCCAACATGGCCCTCTTCACCCCTCCTGGAAGAGTGCAGTGTTTACCAAGGAGATCTAGATCTCCCTCCGCAGAGTCACATCACTCAGAACAGTCTGTAGAGACCTCTGTATCTAGCAAGAGGGACCATTCCTTGGACAGGGAGTTCCAACTGCGTGAACTTGAGAAAGCTTGATTTAGGCTCAGGCAAGAGCAGTTGACCCTAGACAAAGAAGCCCTAGAAGTCCAGGGAGCTAGAAAAAAGTTGGGACTAGAGTCCCATGGTGGCAGGAACAGTGTCCCTAGAGTTAAAGAACATTCTTTTTACAATAGGAACCTGAGCAAGTGTGTCCCTCCCTACCATGTTGTGGATGACATCCATAAATGGATAACTGCTTTGGAGAGGTCCTGCAAAGTTCAGCGGGTCCCTCAAGAGCATTGGGCAGCTATCTTGTGGCTCTTCTTTGGTGACAAAGGTAGAGATACGCTCCTTACTGTTAGAGAAGAGGATGCTGACTATTATTCAGTCCTGAAGAGTGCTCTCATTGATGGGTTTAGCTTAACCACTGAACAGTATAGGATTAAGTTCAGAGACACCCAGAAGGCACAAACTCAAGACTGCGTAGACTTTGTAGATTGTGCTACAAAGGCACTGGAAGGCTGGTTGCTTGGCAGCTAAGTGAAAGATTTCAAGGGATTTTACAATTTGATTATGAGGGAGCAGATCCTTAATAATTGTCAAAACCAGCCTTTGCACCAGTATTTGGTGGACTCAGTTCTGACATCTCCCCAAGAATTGGGAAAGAAGACAGATAAATGGGTCAGAACCAGGGTGAAACAAAAGAACCAGGGTGGTGACCAGAAGAAAGATTCTTGCAAGACCCAAGAGAAAGGTGGTGATAAATCAAAAGATAAGTCCTCTGAAGGGCCCCAAAAATTCTCTTCTGGGGGTGGGTCACACACTCCTTCCTCCCCTGACAAGACACCTTTTTGCTTTGTCTGTAAGAAGCCAGGCCACAGGAAAAATGATGCCATTTGCCCCAAGGTCAACAATAAGGAAAATATTCCTCCAAACACTACTTCTACACCTTCTGGTATTACAGGTAGTACTCCCCCAGGTGGTGGCTGTGCACCCAAACATTTAGTCGGGTTTTCTAGGGAAACTGAGGTGGACCCTGGCCTAGCCAGGTCCCCCACACAGGCCACTTTAGTCTGTGATGGAGGCATAGGGTTTGCCACTTTTACTGTCAGTCCCAATTCCTTGGGCAAGACAGACAAAAGCCTCTGATAAATGGTCAGAAATCTGTAGCCTATAGGGACACAGTGGCTAGTGTCACCATTGTGACAGGAACCCTAGTGCCCCCAGCCCAGCTTTTAGCTGAGTTCAAGGTGACCAATACTTATGGGGTGAGGATTGATCATCCCATGGCTATAGTCAATCTCATCTGGGGAGGGGTACTGGTCCAAAGAGAGTGGCAGTGTCCCCAAACATGCCTGTAGAATAGATTACCTCTTGGGTAATTATTTAGAAACTTCAGCCTGGGCTGAAGTAGAACCGAAGGCCATTTACAGATGTTAGGCCTCCCTGAAAAAGTTGGTGGGACCCTTAGAGCCTCAGTCCAACCCCAGGAAATTTTTGGAGTAGTGGAGCCTGAAACAATGGTCCACTCTGCTCCACCAGAGCACAGGGAATTAGGAAAAGTCTTCTTCTCCCCAGACTATAGGTAAGGGTCAGCATCCTCAGGGAACTGATCCTACACCTTGTGAAGGAACTGCCCCAGAGGTGGTCAGGCCTGTCCTGGCAGAACTACTGATGGCAGGTAACCCTTTCAAGGAGGTACCCAGTCTTGAGAAGATATTCTGCCCCTCTCTACCCAGCCTCAGTCAGCCTAGGGCTGCAGAGGTCAGGGATATCAGTGAACCCCTAGGGGCCCACTGTCCAGAGGAACTCCCTCATCATCAGATTAGGGACACCCAGTCTAGTAGCACTAGCCAGGTGAATATTCCTCAACATTCTGAGGGATCCCTCTTACCTTTAGGTAGTGACATCCCCCAAATGGTCTGATGGACAAAGGAAAACCTGAGACAACGCTGTCCCAAACCTTCCCTGGGCCTCTATTTGCAGGAAGGTGGAATCTGACTGCATGGTTACCCCCACTTTTTTCCTGGTGTTTTGCTGGTTTTCGACTTAGACTGTGGTCCTGATTAGCAGGATCCCAGTCAAACTATCTGCTTTCTCCATAAATTGATTGCATGTACCTAAAGTACACTCCAGATTGGATTCTGGGGTACCCTTATCCGTCCCTAGTATATGGTATACTATGTACCCTGGGCTTAGGTACCCCAGAGGCCTCTCAGGGGCTGCAGCACGTATTATGCCACCCCTGGGAGACCATTCAAAATGACACCACAGGTCTGCTACATCAGCCTGTGTAAGGTGGGGCATGCACCCCTTACTTTGATATAGGTTCTCTATATCTCCTCCATATCACTGCACATATAAACCTATCAGCACTCCTATGGCAGGCCTTATCAATCCTGCTGGGTTTTATGTGAGAGGGTGCATCTGCATGAGCAGAGCCCCTCTCTAGCCTTCGGAACCTATATTCCGGGGCTGTTTGTGATGCAGCCAACCATATATACTTAAGTGCATTATAGCCTCGCGGTAAACGCTAATGGCTGCATGGAAACATGTGTTTGGTGTCATACACCTTGGAATCATACCTCCACACCAGTAACTGGTGTGGGAGGTATGATTCCACCCTCCTAGAGGGAGAAATATGACAACAGCCTGGGCGAGGTGCTAGGTCTCCTCCCCCAGGATGGGCAGGGGGAAGCTTCAAAGGCATGCCGCCTTTGTGAGCTTCTCCAGGCCACTTGCTGTACTCAGCGACTGGCCCCCACCGGTTCTGACCCCCACTCTGGCAGGAAGACTGGCCGGAAACTTAAAGTAAGGACAGGGGATGTGCCAGCCCTGCCAACCCCACCCCTCAGGTGGGGGAGGCGAGGTGAAGCACATCTCTGGGGCCTCGCCATCTTGAAGATGGGGAGCCCTACCCAATCAGGACTAGGCCACTGCCCCCTCCCACAGGAGAGTGGCAGGATAGGGGGTGTACCCACCCCAGGACAGGGACCCAGTGGTCCCTGCCCTTTACCTACCTGTAACGCCCCTAAATTTAGTATTTAGGGGCACCCTGAACCTTCCTTCCTTAGAGTCCAGATTCTAAAACAGCAAGGAAGATCAAGAAGAAAGAAGACCTGCTGTGCAGCTGCTAAGAAGAGGAAGAAACCAACTGCTTTGGCCCCAGCCCTACTAGCCGGTTGACCCTCGAACCTGCTCCTGCTAAATCCCGGCACCTCCTGTGGCCAGCAACCTCACAAACCCCGGAGGACCGGGCTACCTTGTGACTCTGAGCACCTGGGACTCCCACAAGCAGTGGCTCTGCTCAAAGCAAGTATCTAACCCCTGGCACCAGCCCGGAACTGCGAACCCTGCACACTCTGCACCCGCCAAGCCTGGCCTGTGCTGGCGTGGACAAAGACCCCGAGGACGTCCCCCCGGCGACTGTGACCCCGAATCCAGCACCCAAGGACCCACCTTGACGCTCCTGACGACGCCTGCAGCCTCAGAACCAAGGACCCTTCTACCGCGATCAACAGAGGGTAAGATTTCCCGACACCAAAAGGCACCCCTGCACCCGGCGCCCCGCGGCCCCCTGTGCCCGACTCCTGGGTACCCTACCTATCCTCCAACTACCCAACTTACCTCTCGAAGTGGTGGGCACACCTGAAGAATCTTCGTCCCCGAGCTTGCAGCCTTTGTTCGTCCTTGAGCTTTCCCATTGCAATCCATTGAGCGCCCGAAGGCTCAAAAGCACCCTGCACCCAGCCGCCCGAGTGGCCCTGGCAGTGCAACTTCTACTCCTACCTACTTCCCCATTTGCCCTGAGCAAGTGACCAGGAGCCCAGCTTCCACAGCCGTGTGGCCTGCTAGTCAGCAGCCACCAACCAAGGCCCCCCTGCCTCCCAAACATTGAGCCTAACTCACTCTGCACCTGGCTGCCCCTGTGCCGCTGAGGGTGTAACAACTGTACTTACCTGACCCTGGGAGACCCTTGAGTCTGTGCCCAGGACCTTAACTCTGCCAGTCGAGTACTTATCCAAAAGCTAATAACTCACTTTTCTTCCGTAGGGTAACATTGACTGGCTTCTTCTGAAATTTCTTCTAAGTGTGGAGTTTCTAAACTTTAATATATTCACCTAAAATCAACCGAGTAACGAAAACGGAAATACTCACCTGCTATTAGGAGAGATCCCAGTGCTGGATTTTGGTGATCAGCACTGACTGACCCTGAAAAGTACTCCCAACCGTACTTACCACTAACTCAATTTTCTCCCATAGGAAGCCATTGACTGTTTTTCTGTGAAATTTCTTCTGTGTCGATTTTTGCAAACTACAAATATTCTTTAAAAATCGTACCAACTGTGAAAACGTAATTACTTACCTGTTTTAGATAGATGTCCCAGTACTGAGCCTAGGAGCCCAGCACTGGATTACAAAAGTAACGAGAACAAACTTTACCCGAAACTCAAATTTTACTCCAGTTTTCTGTGAAATTTCTTCTAAGTGTCGATTTTGCAAACTTATAAATATTCCTTAAAAATCGCCTGTATAACTTAAACGCAGTTTCTCAACTGCTTGTAGGTGATACACTAGAGCTGGATCCAGGATCCAACACTGACCTAGAAAAAGGAACCATAACCCCACTTACCTGCTAAGTGAATTTCCTTCCATAGGATAACATTGGTAATATGATCAGAAAACGTTTTTAAGTGTTAAGTTTTAAAATAGCTAAATATTGCTTAAAAATCACAACAGTAACTAAAAAGTATTTATTCACTTGTTTCCAAGAACTGTCCCAGGACTGAATCTAGGATCCAGTCCTGGAGTTAGAAAAGTAATCCTGAGATTAATCAATTGCATATAACTTAAAATTCCCATTGAGCTCAATGTATTATTGTGTTTGAAATTGTGTTGCCTGTTGCAACAAACTGTAACTATTGCATTCCAAGTCAATTGTCTTTTGCAAAGTATATAACTCAAGCATCTCATTCTGAGAAAGTATATTTTGATACCTATTGTTGGTTCTAAAATAAAACAACCAAATATGTTTTTATACAAACCATTGGCCTAGACTTCAGTTCTTGAGTGTGTGAGACCATTTGCTGACTGAGTGTGTACAACAGATGCTTTACTGTATGTGGTATAGATCTAATAGATAACAATGCTAGAGGTAGTGCATCAGGCCATTTCAAAGATGTGGAAGCCTGTATTTTAGCCAATTTCAATTTCAGGGTAGAGTTGTAACGTTTCACTAGTCCTGCTGATTGTGGGTGAAAAGCAGCATGAAGCTTCTACCTAGTTCCCACTCCTTTCATGAGATACTCAACAACTTGCCCAATAAAATGGGGTCCGTTGTCACTCCACAAAACTCGACAAATGCCAAATCGGGGAAAAAACTCCTTTAGGAGCACTTTTGCCGTAGTAAGAGCTGTATTATCTTTCGTAGCGTATGCCTCCCCCCATTTACTAAAGGCACAAACCACTTACAACACTCAAACTGTATGTAGTCCATTTGCAGGACCTCAAAAGGTGCAGTAGGTATTGCAAACCCTCCTGTTGGAGTTCGTGTTCCCTTTCCAGGATTATACTCGAGACAGATCAGACAGGACTGGACTATTTTCTTAGCCGTATCGACAATATCTGAATGATCCCAAACTTGCATAAGTTACTTTGCTATTGAGGATGCTCCAACATGTGCCGGCCCATGTGCCATATGAATCATAGGGTGTAAATAGGCTGTGGGTAACTTCCATTTTGTCATTTCTTTATTCCTCCAACAGCCCTCATCATCCAATGCTCCCTCCTTGGACCATTGGTATAATTCATCAACAGAAGCAGATTGTTGCATGTCCAGCACCTCTTACCTGGCATCATGCCAACGTTCAGCCTGTGATTTAACTACATACATAGATGTGGTACTTCGCTGCATTGTGGTCTCCCGAGCTGTGTAATCTGCAAAGGCATTGCCTGCTCCTATTTTATCAGTCACTTTGTGTGTGCTACGTTTAACAATTGCCACTTTCTTAGGATAGGTCAAGGCAGTAAGGAGATTATTTACTAATTCCCCATGCACTATTTGTGTCCCATGTGAAGAGAGAAAGCCTCTTTCTTTCCATAGCTGTCTGAAGTTATGTGCTACTCTAAAGGCGTATTGGCTATCAGTGTAGATGTTAACAAGCAAATCTGTACTAAGCTCACATGTTCTTGTCAGTGCTATCAACTCGGCTGCTTGAGCTGACTTCTCTGGGATACGAGCTGTCTCAACTACTGTCTGAAGTGTTGTAATTGCATAAGCAGCAGATGTAGTGCCATCAGGCAACTTCAGGCAAGATCCATCGACCCACAATTCCCCATCGACACTTGAAAGAGGTGTATCTTGTAGGTCAACACGACTCCTTGGGGGGTTCTTCAGTAAGAGATATACAGTCATGTAACTCTCATGACTGAGACTGGGTAGCAGGAAGGGCCAATAATGTAGCATGATTCAAAGTCAAACATCTTTTCAACGTGATATGAGGGCCCAAAAGTGTCAATTCATAGCCTGTCAAGCGAGCACTAGTCATGCTGTGTCTGTATTTGATTTAACAAGGCATCGACTGAATGAGGTACTAACACAAGCAATCTATGTGACAAGACTATTCCCTCACTCTGACGTATGGACACAGCCGCTGCTGCCACTGCTTGGAAACAACCAGGCAGCGCGCGGGCAACTGTATCAAGGACAGCTGAAAAATATGCACAAGGATGTTGTTTATCACCGCGTGTCTGTGTTAAAACCGAGAGTGTACAACCTTCCCTCTCGTGTACATAGAGTGTGAAAGTCTTAGTATAGTCTGGAGTTCCTAATACTGGTGCAGAACAAAGAGCTTGACGTAACTGTTGGAAGGCATTCTGGCAATCAGTAGTCCATGGGAGAGGCATCGGAGTAGCTTTAGTCAAAAGGGCCAACAAGGGTTTAATAATGTACGAAAAGCTAGGCATCCACTGTCTACAAAAGGAAGTAAGGCCAATGAATGCACGGACATCCTTCTGAGTACGGGGCACAGGAGTATCTAAAATGGTCTGAATGCTATCTGGTGTTAATGCACGTCCCTCCTTAGATAGGAGGTGACCTAAATAGGTAACCTACTGTCTACAAAATTGCATTTTCTTCCGAGAGACTTTGTGATGATGAGAGGCAAGTAATGATAATATTGACAGTGTTCCTTCTTTTCACTGTTCAGGGGTATCGGCAGCCAACAAGATGTCATCGGCATATTGAATAAGAGCCGCCCCTTTCGGTACAGGAAAAGAATCAAGCTGCCTTTTCAATGCCTGACTATAAATGCTAGGAGTAACCGTAGTAAGAAGCGTCGTAATGTCAGAGACTACGGGTATTGGGGCACCACAATTTTGTTAACCTCTTGTAAATCAATAATGAGTCAGTAAATTTTAGTATCAGTGTCTTTTTTTCAAAATAGGAAGGATAGGACTATTACAAATGTTATAAGGGACTTCTTCCACAACCCCCACCTTGATCAAATCCTGAACAATGTGCGTTAATGCTTCCTCGCCTTCCCGAGATATTTTATATTGGGGCAATCGAGGCAATGAAGCACCTTCCTTCACTTGAATATATACTGGTGGAATAACCATTTGTCCCACATCGGTATCTGATGTAGCCCATAAAGTACTAGGTAACGAGGCCAGAGCAATATCTTCTTTAATGAGACAAGACCTCTCAACCATTGGATAGTTATCATTTAAGATAACATGCATACCTTCTGGGTAACAACGTATTGTAGCACAAAAATATTTGAGCATATCGATACCCACAATATTATCCGGCGTGTTAGAGGAAAGCAAAAATGGACATGCTGCAGTGAATTTATCAAGACTAAATGCAAGTGGCTGTGACAGTGGGCTAGATGTAGGTGTCCCATCGAATCCTATCGATGTTATCATTGCGCCAGACAGGGGAGCCCTAGGAACCATTTTTTAAGGCAGAGCACTACGAGTAGCTTCTGTATCAACCAAAAACCGATCAGTAGAGCCCAAGACATTTGCATCAACATAAGGACCTTTCTGATCTACTGGGACCTCAACCGGTTCCCTACCCCATCCTAGGCATTCCTATGCATAATCAGAATCCCCAAGACCCTCAGCCGAATAATCTGACATTTGATATTGATTTTGTCTATCAAAGGTATTAGAATAATTTGGCCCATGTTCAACTGCCTCAAACCTGGGATGAGTTCCTATTCCTCCCCTCTGTCCTGAATTCCCTGGGCATCCTCTCATACTTCCTATACCCCATTGATATTGCTGACCTCGCAAAAGGGGGCACTCAGAACGCCAATGTCCAATTTCTTTACAATAGCACACTGATCAGAAGACAAAGTTGATCGAGAGAAAGGGGGTACACCAGGTGTATGTACTGCACGTCCGCCTCTACCACTACCTCTGAATGGTGGACCATATACTTGAGCCAACATAACTTTTGTCTTTAAATCCTTAACCTTCTTATCCTCTTTGCCTTTATGTAAAGATTTCTAGAGCTGATGTCATGGGATGGTTACTTAGCTACAAGAAGAATGTAAAGGAATGGAGGTTCCGAGGTTGGCCAGTTACTGAAGGAAAGAATTGATATGATGAAGATGCTTTATGCTGGGATGCTGAGTTAAGAATAAACCTGCTTAAATTACAAGAAACCTGTGAAGGCTCTTCTTTTCATGGCGACGAGGATGGGATTATCATTGATTATTGATTATCATTCCAAGTGGTTTGTAATACAGACCATGGGTGAAATTAGTACAAGTAATGTCATAAAATTTCTTGAAAAGGTTTTTCTGGAGGAAGGATTGCCAGGCAGTATTGTGACTGATAATGGGGTGCAGTTTGTATCTAGAGAGATGGTAGATTATTTGAACAAGTTGGGAATTGTACATGAGAGAGTGGCTCTTTTCAGACCACAGGCTAATGGTTTAGTGGAAAGAACTAATCGAATTGTTATGGAAAACATACAATTATCACTTGCTAATGGATTGTCATGGAGAGAAGAATTGAGAAAAATGATGTGGATGCACAGGATTACTCCACATTCTAGTACAGGAGTAGCTCCTTTTGTGTCACTTAAAGGAAGGGAGCCTGGGAAGAAAGAGTGTCCTGTATGGCTGTGCAAGAAGGAAAAGATATGGGTTGATCGGGAGGAAATGTTGAAAAAGGTGCAAGGGAATCAAGAAAGAATGAAAGGGTTATATGATTCCAGAAAAGGTGTAAAAACAGTCTGTGTTCAAAGAGGTGATTGGGTAGTAGTGCGGAAAAACGAATGGGTTCGAAAAGGGGAAAGCAAGTACCTTGGGCCTTTCCAAGTTAAAGGTGTGAGATCCAATGTTGTCGATTTGGAAGATGGCACAACTTGGAGTTTGGGGAATGTTTGTAAAGTACGCCAACCATAGAAACGTCAGTGACAATCTGGAGTTAAATAGATTTAGTCATGAAATTAGAGTTGTAATGTATTATCTTATGCTGTGTTTATTTTATCTTATCAATCTATGATTTTATTATTTGTTGTAAAAAAAGGAGATATGTAAAGATTTCTAGAGCTGATGTCATGGGATGGTTACTTAGCTACAAGAAGAATGTAAAGGAATGGAGGTTCCGAGGTTGGCCAGTTACTGAAGGAAAGAATTGATATGATGAAGATGCTTTATGCTGGGATGCTGAGTTAAGAATAAACCTGCTTAAATTACAAGAAACCTGTGAAGGTTCTTCTTTTCACTTTTGCTTCCAATTCCTGACGCTCATAATACTGGGCCATAGTCAAAAGGGAGACTGGGGAAGACGTAGTCCACAAACTCTCACTGGCCTTGAGGCGACTAGCTATTTCTGGCAACATGTTAGCAACAAATTTGTCCACGAACAGATGCTTACCCGTGTCATCTGTCAATGACTGCGCACTAAAGTCATGGAATGTCTCTTCAAATGGTGTAAAGAACTCAGAAACTGACTCATCCGCTTCCTGTTTACAAGACGCTAACATTGTCCAATCTATTTTTTTTAGGGGGTATGAGACTTTTTAACTTAGTCACAATAGCTTTGGGAAGATCTAATATCTCCTGTTGTGGTTTCTGTGCAGGTTCTCTAGCCGCATCTATTTCTTCTAAATGAAATGCACCCAAGTATCACCATATGCTACATTATCATCTATTTTCTGAATTGTTCTCCACATATCAGGGGCAAAATAAGTCCAAAAAACATATCGATATCTGGCAAGGTCATAGTGCAGGAGCTAATGGCTCCTTCCACTTCCTCATAGAAAGCGGCTGGATTTTCCAGCGGATCGGGCAAAGCAGCTTTAAGAGCCATAACATCTGCTCTACTCCAAGGAGTGTAGACCCAATTATAGACAAAATATCCCTTTGCATCATCTGAATCTTTATCGGCGCTTGTTCCCTCACCCTTCGGAGGAACATACAGAGGTGCAGCTTCACGCATCGATTTCACAGTAACTACAGTATCACAAGAGTCATTGTCTTTCCCCTAAACTACTTCTTTTTGCACCGGGGTCTGAAATGTTTGTGCAGTTTTAACTTTACTAGCTGATTTTTGCTCCGCTTTTAAACATAGTGTATCATGTCTTAATTGAATTACTTGTCTTATTAGATCAGGTATATTTGACAAAAGGAAAGTTCCATCACTTAATTGTTTATGATCAGAATTGATATCAGTGGGCTCTAAGTTTTTAGAAATGTTTCTAAAACCAAGTATTACCTCCTAGGTAAACTTCTCTGCCAAATATAACTGCTCTAAAGCCTTCCACTGCTGAACCATTGCTATAAGGTCTGGAGCAGAAGTAGTCCCACAAGCGTCTTTGCGAGCAGTGGATCTGAACGTGGCTTTTTCGTCAACAGTCAAAGTAGAGCGAGTCTGCCGCTCATCTTGCTTATCTTAGTCTTTATCATCTGAGGAAAGATGTTCTTCTTCAGGAAGATCATTCTCAGGGGCAGAGGGAAACTTATACGGGGCGGAGGTCGATCTAACAAGATGGAATCATCCTGAGGTTTATTAAGTATGGGATAAATGGGGCGCTTAATAGGGTATTGGCCAGTTACCTCTAAATAACGCTCCCTTTCCTCTTTTTCTTTTATTGCCTTCATCTCTTTATTTTTTAATTCCAACGCTTTTTGATATATCATTTTACGCTGTTCTTTTTCTGCTATAGCTTCTTCTTTCCTCACTCTCTCTTGCACTTCTTTCTCCCACATTCGTACACAATCAAACATATCTTGTCGACTTTTTCTTTTAAACAAACACTGCTCTACATATTTAATCTTTTTAAAGTCAAATGACCCATTTACCTGCCATTGGAGATCAGGATCCTTTTTCGTATATTTGTTCCACAGTGTACTATACATTATGGAAGAAATACCGTATTTGACATACATATGTCTATTAGGTGTCCCCTCTGGGGGAGCCAGCTGACTTCTTTCTAAATCCATTTTGGTACCACCAAGACAGCAACACAGCCTACGGAGTGTGCTGGAAACAGGCATGCTACCACATTTTTGTAAACTATTACTTTTCCAAAATATTCAAAAGTAGAGAAAAATCTCCACATTACCTGCCTTTATCTTTTCCAAAAAATAAATCAAACAAACAAAACCAGAATCTTGGCCAAGCAAATCAAGAATGCAGCTTCAGCAACCTTACCAAACAAGAGTCTCCAACTTTCAATTGCCAATCTCTTGGTCGACCTAGTGGTCACTGCAAAAAGGACGCCAAAGGATACCTCAGTCAGGACCGGCCATCACCCGGAGGGTCAAATCGAAAAAACGTCACTTCGGCTGCAAAGACAAGGGTCTCCTCATGCAGGACGTCTCCTCAGTAATATTCCACTCTTCCGTCAAGACCACACCTTCGGACGGCTGTGTCCTCGATGAGACTCTACGTTGGGCGCCAACTTTGGAAATGTGCCTCTAAATGAGCAAACCGGTGCAGGGGTCACCCTTCTCTGTCAACGGGTCCGTAGACCAACAAAATAGAGATTGGCACTAAAGCTGGAATTCAAATAAGTTTAATAATCACTCATGAGTAGGACTACGTCCACACAGCACTCTCAAGTGCTGCCTGAGGTAGTACATTGAATACACAGACCATGGTGCTTATATATACACTTTGTTGCAGAGTAAGCATGTAGATACAAATATAAGGTACAGGCCTACACATAATTAGTTACAGCCATATATGGGCAGATGGGTAATCACTTAGTCAGCAAAGTGGGAGGGGGAACAGAACTGTTTACAACAGCAGAAAATAGTTGACAGTTACATCTTTAACCAGGTGCATTTTAGCAGCTACAGGCCCTTTCACAGCACATACATTGCTTTGGCTCAGTACAGAAGGAGTTAACTAAAGCTGATAACTCAATCAGAATAGAAGAGCAAGCAACAGTTAAGATGGAAGAATTGCATAGCTAACAAAATGGTTGCTACTACTAAGATGGCTTTACCTTATGCTAACGAAAATTATTTCAGATTTCCACATCCCTTCCCAACATGGCCGACCCATATCACCCTTGACCTCTATAAGAGGGGGGTCAGCCCAACCCTCAGCCTGAGAACTACCAAGCATAAACATGAAGCCGATAGCAACACAGGGAGGAAGGGATGGGAACTCCTGTGGCGAGGAAGACTATACTCCGAGTAATGAAGATTACAGGTAACCGGGGCATAACCTCCTCGTAAGTCTTCCTCGCCACATGATTAACTAAGTGAGCACATACCAAAGCCAAGCGGCTTCAAGGAAAACTCACAAGAAAAGCAATGGACCAGAATGGGAAGCCAGCGAAACAGGGCAATCCCAAAAACACAGACGAGTGGAAGGAACCACCCAAGAGAGAGGCAACCACGAGCAGGAAGAACCAGCCGGGGACAGAGAGACACCGGGAGGGCCGAAAACCCGGCCCCCGAGACCCGGAGGCCATTCAGAAGCAAGCCCGAACCAACGACAGAAGGCGGACCAGAGAAGGCACAGGATGAAACCGTACGGACCCAAAAGCAACAACAAAACAGGCACCTGAACAGACAACAGAAAGCCGGTCCAAACACACCAAGACTGGCCAATGGAGAACCAACAGCGATAAGGCAGCAGGAGCCCAGACTCCGTAACTGAAGAAACAGAGGGCACCCCCACCACAGTGACAAAACAAGGAGCCACCGCAGTAAAGAGGCTTAGTCCAACGGAAACACAGCCACACCGTATGGCTGACCACCAACAGCGAAAGAGCCGAACCACCCCAAAACCAACGAACGGAGGGGAAGAAGGAAACAAAACCCACCAGGCCTGAGGGAAATGGAGGGCCGAAGCGGAGGAACCAGACGGAAACAACCCAGACTGCCAGGAGCCGCAAGAACGGAATGAGGCGCAGAAAGGAACCCAACACCCCAACCGAACAACAAAAATGAAGGGCACCAAAACCCCACCAGCAAGGAGAGAACCGGCGGAACATGGACCCTGGCTGCACAAAGGGCCCCCTCGGAAGGGAGCGCAACACCAATGAGAGAATCCAGGCAGGCACAAGGCAAAACTGACCCAGGAGACCGCAGCTAATGACACCGAAGTGACCCGGCAGAAGGGACCAGGACCAAGGCCAAGCCACCAGAAAAAAACGTGAACGCCCACCAGGGACTACCACTCACCAGAAAGCATAACAAACCCGGAAGGAAGGGGAACGCAGCACGAATGAGCGAGACAGCCCCGTTCAGGGGCCAAGCAAACCGGCCCGCAACGTTCCATAAGTAGAAAAATGAGCCGCCGAAGCGAGCACCCAGATGATCAATCATACAACCAACAACCAGCCCCGACCCAGCTGAACTACGGAGAGCCGACAGGAACAGGAGCGTACGTGGAGGGAAGGCCATAGACAGAAACATACCAAAGGCGAGAAGGACAGAAGAGCTGGTCGAAAAGAGCCTGAGCAAAGTCAACACCACCAGGGAGCAAATGCGAGCCAGCTGGCCCTAGCACCTCAAAACCAGGGACAAAGAAGAGGATACAAAATCCGCACAGGAAGTGCAGGGCCCCGCCCGGGGAAGGAGAACCGGGCAATCCCCACACCCCCGGAAAAAGAAAGGCACTGCTTGAACAAAAACCCACCAGGGGAAATTAGAAAGCAGCGGTAGGACACAAACCCCTGTCCTGTGCAAGCATATGCCTCCAGAAGCACAACACGGACCATAGAGCAACAGCACACAGGCCCAACACCCACAGCAGCAGAAATTAAGGGAGAAGCACCCAGCGAGCACCACCAACAGGTCAAACGCCCCTCCAAGGCCAAACAAGCCCAGAACCCACGTAAGGAAAGGGACCATAGGAAGGCGCAAAGCCGGGAGCCCGGACAAGAAGGTAGACAGAGCCAACACCGGGGAGTCGAACCGGAACAAGGGTGACCCAGTCAAGGACAGCACAACCGTGCCAAAAAGCCAAGGGGGCAAACCCCGCAACCCCCCGGAGAACGAGGCAGTGGAGAAACAGCCCAGAATAGCAACAAGAAGCCCCCGCTAGGCAGGGGCAAACCCCAGACAAGCCAAGGAACGGGCAACAGAAGTTAGACGAGAAACCCGTCATCAGGTGTACCAACAGACCCAGTACAGACCGGGAACCCAAGCACGCCCCACAGGACGGCAAAGGCCGCCAACACCCGGGAGGGGGAAACCAGAACAAAAAGGCCACTAGCCGCACTGGTAGACAGGTTGGGAAGGGAGTCACCGGGGCAAGAGAAGGGACACCTACGGGAACAGGCGAAGCCGGTAATGAACCGGCACCAAGGAAGGCGCAAAGGCCCACAGACCAACAGGACGGGGAGGATCCCCAATGGACAGCCCGCAACACTCCCCGAGGAATGTCCCAACCAAGGTAGACAACGCCAACACGAACAGCTGGGGAGCCACACGAAACCAGTGTACAAAACGCACCCCCTCGCAGAGGCGTGTGCCAAACCCCTGGCCCGACCAAGCTGTCCCCACCCAAAGGTAGTAGACCACGAAAGAGCCACAGCACTACGGACACGAGATGGGGAGCCCAACAACCGGCGACGACCGGAGCGGCTCGGCAGTGGGCAGGACCCAAGGAACTGAGACCGAGGCCACCCAGGACAGAAGGAGAGGCAACAGACGGACCCCAACGGCCAGGATCGAGGAGAAGACAGACATGGACAGGAGGCGTAGCAGCAACCTGTCGAGCCAGGAAGCAGGATAAGAAGGGGCGCCACGGACGTGACCCTGGACAGGAAAATGAGGCAAGTTCCCCAGGAGCAGAAGCAAAAGTCCGCATGGAGACCACAGAAGCAGCCCAGAGAAGGACGGACAGGAGCCAACAGAAGCCCGCCCCCCATCAGACACGCAGCATCCAACAGCCCCCAGAAACTACAGGAGGACGCCCAACCAGGGACCAACCAGGCCAGACACCGCACCACAATGGCGAGCAGGTGGGAACGGGAGCCCACAGGATAGGAGGACTGCAGGCCCAAAGCCCGGAAGGGAAGAAAAAGACCGGTACAAACACAGCAAACACAATAAAGCCATGGCCCTGCTATACACCCCAAATCAGGACATGAACACATAACCCATAGGGCGAAACCAAGTCCAGTACGTACTGAGATGGCATAATATATAGGGCTGCCACATAAGCGCGTAACATTACCCCATGGAACCCTGCTCGGTAACCCAAGACAAAAGACAACAGGAGAAACAGCTGGGAGGGCCAATGCCGAAACCTGCATGACTGTCCGCACGGCTCCGGCATGTTGCCCAAAAAAGAGCAAGAATCCGCAATACACAACAGTCAGAAAAGACCAGCAGGAAATAAACACAAAGAATAATGCCACAAAGCAATATGAAGCGGACCACCCAGAATCACAGGATATCGAGCGCCGTTGCCGAGACACGAGCCGGGATCCACCAGGGTGACCGTTCCAGTCTTACGGCCACCTCCTCCAACTCCCCATAGACCCACTGCGTTTAGAAGCAGGACCTATAACATAAGTGAAAATGGGGGAAACCAAGCACTCAGTTTGCAAAAGGCACCTCAATCAACAAATGAAGGTAGTTAGGTAAACACAGACCCACCATGCAACAGGCATCTGAAACCCCACTTAGGAGTATTACAATATAGAAAAACAGAAATACCACACACACTAAGAGTACGATGATCCCGTATGACAGCACTGGGGCATCATGCCCAATGTAAGTAAAAATAACCAGAAAGAGTCCCACCACGGACCGGGTCACGCCAAGGACACCATGAAAGTACAAACCACAAGCCCGCGGCCTGAGGAACGGGTGAGTAAATGCAGCCATACCAGGGACAGGTATCAACTGAGGCAACGGCTGCAGCGCGCGGCACCAGGATGGAAGCAGCTGCGCGCAGCCCTTGGCAACTCACGTGCACACGCCGGGGGAAGCTGCCTGAATCCAACTTGCCCGAAAAGACAACCCAAAATACACTGCCCGTACGGACGAGGCAACAGCACGACAATACCGCAAGTAGTGAAAAGAGTCAGAAAGAATCCCACCAATGACTGTAGCCACCCGAAGGACATCTCCAAATTCACACGCCGTTGGTCAGAGGAACGGGTTAGTGCGGCTACTTCTGGGATAGGGTCTCTCTGAGGATACATGAGCAGTGCGCGTCTCCAGGCTGCAGGGAGCTATGCGCGGCACCCGGCAGTGCGCGCGCCTTCTCCTCCTGGGAGAGGGTGCTGCACGGAAGCGAACCTTGGCCGCAGCGTCCCCGCACAGCAATCAGCCTAACGTGGCATGGCCCAGCGAGCCCGCACCATAACCAGAAGCTGCACATACCGTAATGGGAAACGGGCCAAAGGAGCAGCCAGTTAAGAGCCGGGCGTGGCAAGCAAATACACTCCTGGTGTCTCCTGTCCCCCTGAATAGCCGAAAGGCGGGAAGCCGGACAGGAGAGGCGCCACCCCTGGAGGCAGGACCAGAAACACCACAACCCCTGCAAATCAGCACCCCACACCAGAACCCAATAAGTAGAAGAAGGGGGGTGTGGGGGCGGATGTGAGTCCAGTGAGACCCAGGAGCAGCAAGGAGAAACCCGGGTCAAGCCAGAGGAGACCAAACAGGTGAGCCCGCAAGTGCAGGGCCACACGAACTCCCAGAGCCCGCCAACAACCGAGCCCGCTAGAGCAGAGCAGAAACCAAGGGGGCATTGCGAGGGCCAAGAGCCACAAGGTGGGGGAAAAACCCAGAGCAGGAGCCCGCTGGAGCAGAGCCTCATCCCCTGGGCCGTGGGACCCGCTAGAGCAGGACCTGGCCCCAACTTACCTGAAACACGCTCTGGAGAATCTGCAGTGCAGAACCAAAAAAACTGGCTGAGGTCAAGGTTGATATGGGTCGGCCATGTTGGGAAGGGATGGGAAGCTAACTTTTGCTTTGGAGGGTTCTGGTGTGGAGCTGAAGCTCACTTCGTTAATCATGTGACAAGGAAGACTTACGAGGAGGTAATGTACTGGATCTTAGGAGGAGTTCACTCGCCCCGAACACACAACACCTTAAGACAGAGGGCAGAGACAGCTGCCATAGGGCACCGGAAATAGATGGTCGGGGATGCTTTGCAGCGCTAATCTCAAGGGCGGAGGCTGAGTGTACAGAGCCGTGCTTAGCATCAGCTATGTTAGAAGCCTGTTCTGTCACTGTGAATATAAAAGTAGCACACACTCAGGCCTGATTTTAAAATGATTCATTCTAATATAATAACCTGGTTTGAACCAATGTGACTGAATTTCCATTGGAATTTAATGCCGAACATGAGGTTTCACTCCGGAATTTTCAGACAAATCCCCCTTCCTATCATAATGTTTTGCTATGAAAAGTGTTAGTTGGAAAGTTTTAAGCTAAGGATTCATTGACTTGTTTCATTTTAACAGTTGTGTGTGCATCAATGAATTTCTACTGATGCTTTTATTAACTGTGCAATGAAGTTAATATTATTCTCAGCCTTATTTGCTGGGCCGACCTGTGTGGTGCTGTTGTCTGGCTATTTTGTCTTTCAATTCCTCCTTTGTTTGCCAGCTGCATTCCGTGATTGGCGACCATGTGCTCCCTGCCTGGTTGATGGCTTCTTCCTATTGGTCTTACCTCACTCTGTCTGTCTACCCCTGTAGTTTTAACCAAAATCAGAAGTGTGCTCTGTCAACCTGCACTCGGTCTCCCAGCACCATCTATCATCACTGGGCAAGCCACTGAATCTAAAGCACACTGGCTGAACAGTGAGGTAGTAAGCAGTTACCGTGATTTCAAAAAGCATATAGCAGTTTCAAAAATGTGATATTAGTATTTTCAGATACTTTGTTTCCGGTTGACATTTGGGCGTGCAGAAGCAAAAGGTCGTTGTTGCGTCCCGCTTCTTCGCCTTTACCAGGAGCGCTGCCACGAGTGGTGATAGCTAAGCTTCTCCATTATAGGGACAGAGATCATATCCTTGCCCAGGCGCGGCTCAGAGGAGACATAGCAATAGACAATTCAAAGGTGAGAATCTTCCTGGATTTTTCCAGAGACGTGCAAAGACAGAGAGGCTCCTACCTAGAAGTGAAGCAAAGGTTGCAACAGCTGAACTACAAATATGTAACACAATACCAGGCTAAGCTACGAGTGTCCACAAAGAGAGGAACGGAGTTCTTCAGGACCCCGCAGGAGGCATCGGACTGGCTGGAGAAGCACAAAGGGATGGAACTGCTGCAAGATCCGGAGTATAGAAGAAGACAAGAGAACCGCTCTCGGGCCGTCGTGCCTTGAGGGAGACTGTAGCCCCCACACAAGAGGAAGTGCAACAGGAACGTCAGGACACGATGCACGTTGTGGCGCTGATGAGCAGCAAAGTAGGAAACTATGTACTGCCGGAGGGCAGCGAGGCAGCAGCGGACTCTGGCTCGGAGCAGGTGTCTAGTGACTCCGAGGCGCAGAGTTTGCTACTCCCGGATGTAACACCGCAGACGGCGGACATTATCGCTTAGATGGAGAGAGATGGGAACAACCGTAAGCAGGTTTAGAGAGGTATTAGGATTGATGGGGGGGGGCGATGTGGGTGTTCCCACTGGGACCGCGGAACTGAAGGGTGGCTGCAGAGACTGGCAATGCGGCAGATGGGCAACCTTCCCCCTTTGTAACTGACTGATCGAATTGCAGGCAGTCACTTGCGGACTTATAACATTGGTTTGGATGGGGGGTGTTTTCCTACTTAACCTGGGGTGTGGGAGTTTGAGGGAATGTTTATTGTGGATGTGAGGGGGCACCTTGAGTTGCAGCGCACAAAGACCCGAATGGGAATGTGTGGGGAGAGCAAGCTACTGGCAACATGCAAGGAGGAAGGGGAGCTGAGAAATGGAACACTACCCAATGGCTGAGTTTCAGAAAATCAAGTGCATGACATGGAACATTAGAGGTATACACACAATGACGAAACGACATAAAGTCATCCCATATATCAGACGGCGGGGAGCCCAGATAGCCTTGCTGCAAGAGACACATTTAATGTAGAAAGAGGGTCAGGCCTTAAGAGACGGTGGAGGGGTCAACTTTTTTACACTACATACTCAGCGTATGCACGAGGAGTGTTAGTGTGGATCCAAGCAGGGGTCCCATTCCAGTTAGCAGACTCACTGATAGATCCAGAGGGTCGTTACGTAGCTGTCAGGGGTGGTTGGAGGGCCGGGAGATAAGTATAGTTAGTATTTACGCCCCCAACTCAGAACAATCCACCTTCTTCACAGGACTGAATCATTGCCTGATGCATTACATGACTGGAACTATGTTAATGGGAGGGGACTTCAATAGTGTAGACAATGTCCTGCTGCATAGATCTCACCCCCCATTGCGAAGTTCCCAAGCAGCAAGAGGCTCACACGCATTCACTACCTGGAGACAGAGCTGGGGAGTGATAGATGCCTGGAGGACCTTGCACCCCCAAGATAGGGACTACTCCTATTTTTCTGTAGTACACGAGGTACACACATGCTCAGATGCCTTCCTATGCACAGCAGACATGCAATAACACGTTACTGCTGCGGAATATCTTTCATGCACAATATCGGATCATAACCCAGTGGTCCTCTCATCGACATGGAGGCACCCTACACCGGCGATCCCCACATGGTGGCTCCTGACGGACACCCTAGAAGACCAGGTCTTCCGGGAAGAGATCAGCAGTGAAATTAAGCGCTACTTTGCAGCCAATTCGGGGACGGCCTCGTCGGCGAATGCAGAGTGGGACACCTTCAAGGCGGTCTTGAGAGGCCAATGCATAACACGGACCACAGTGGTTAGGCACACCCTACTAGGGGAGGTTGAGGAGGCAGAGGTGACCCTTAGGGGATTGGAGCACAGAAGGCCTGATCACCCGGAGCTCCAGCAAGCCGTATTAGAGGCCAAAGAAGAAGTGGCAAGACAGACAGAAAGGCTTAGATGCTTCGATTGCAAGAAGTACCTGGAGCTCACCCACACAGAAAGAGATAAATCAGGATTGCTCCTGGTGTGGCTGGTAAATCTAGTGAGCAGGAGCCCGCCGCTGGTGGAAATAGAGGACGAGGAAGGGGTTAGGCACTACACACAGGCAAAGATTAATGAGGTCTTCACCCGCTTCTATGAGAAGTTATATAAAAGGTCACTAGAAGCCGAGAATGTAGAAGCCAGGGAGTACCTTGCAAGTTTGCAGACGACAAGGCTGAGCCCTGAGGAGGCGGAGGAGTTGGGGGCGAACCTTACGCAGCAGGAGGTCATCAAGGGTATGGCAAGGAATAAGACAACGGGCAAAGACCGCCTACCGGCCTAATTCTATGCAGTATATGTGGAGGAACTAGCGCCCGACTAGTTACACTATACCAAAAGGCCCGTGAGATGGGGGCTCTGCCGAAGAGTACTAGGGAGGCCCTCATCATCCCGGTGCCTAAGCCTGGAAAAGAGCAGCACGCGGCCTACAGACCTTTATCCATGCTGAACATGGATTATAAAATCCTAAGCAAGATTTTGGCGATGCGCCTTCTCCCCCACATGCCAGAACTGGTCAATGCAGACCAAACGGGGTTTATCCCGGCGCGGAACACGGCCATAAATATTGAGCGACTCCTGGCTGTTATTGACTCCAATGGATACAACAGGCAGGAGGCAACGGTGTTCGCAGTGGACATTGAGAAGGCCTTCGACAGCCTTGAATGGACTTATCTTTATGAAGTGTTGCTTGGAATGGGACTGGGAGGAGGATTTCTTGCATGGGTACGGCCCGGGTCCGTATGGGGAAGACCATCTCACCCAGGCAGGCGGTGGAGAGGGGCATGAGGCAGGGTGAATCTCCTCTTCCCGCTGCTGTTCGCTCTTGCCATGGAGCCCCTGGCATGCAGGGCAATGAGAAGACGACTATGTTGGCCTAAGGATAGGGGAGGTGAAACACTATATAGCTTTATACACAGACGACCTTCTGCTATTCCTCAGTGATACCGCGGATGAATTGAGAGGGGCACAGGACATGCTGACCCAATTTGGTAGTGTATCCGGCCTGTAAGTCAACTGGCAGAAATCTAGATTATACCCCTTGGCACCCAACAGCCCCCTGCCACCTAACCTGGGGACCTTGAAGTGGGAGCCTGATTGCCTGCCATATTTAGGAGTTAAAATATACCACTGCTCAGCTGAGCTGCTGGAGGGGAATGTGGGTAGAGTGATGAGATCAGTGTGTTCCGCAGTGGAGTTCTGGGGAACACTGCCATTATCGGTAGCGGTGCTAAGAATGGTAGCACTTCCGTGGCTCCTGTATTATTTCGGGGCACTCCCGGTGTGAATCCCGCGGACAACATTCAAGGAGCTTGACTCGATGATCATATCCTTTATTTGGGGAACTGGACACAGAAGGGTAGCATTGGCCTTCGTGCAGCGCCCCCTAGCGGAGGGCGGCCTGGCGGTCCTTGATTTTGAGGGATATTATATAGCTGCCCAGCTGTACTGGATGATTCAGTGGCTAGCTGCGGAGCAGAACCCAGATAGGGAGCGATACCCGGCCACATCAGACGCTGAAACCCTTGCAAAGATCCTGCTGCGGGTACGAAGGGACCCGATGGGTGACACAGCAGAAACCAGGGTGGTGGTGCGTTGCTGGGCCAGATACCTGAGGCGAGTGGGCGCAAAGGTCCCTTACTCCCTGAACTTGCACATAACGATGCTTCGCTGTCTGCCCCAAGGAGAACACTCGGCAGGAAAAGAATACTAGGAAGAGGCAGGTTTAAAAGTAATGGGGGACCTATCTCAGGACTCGGTTCTATTCCCCTTTGAGGAACTGCAAGTGGCATATGACTTGCCAGGAGGTCAATTCCTGAAACATGGGGGCCTTATTAGAAGGATTCGAAAACACTGGGGTGTGGGTGGCACAGAACCCAAGGCACTAGCAGGATGCAGTTATGTTGTGTTATCGGCGGGAAGGATCAAAACGGTCTCATTCTTCTTCAAGGCAATGAGGCAGGATATGCAGAAGCCGCTGGAACGTCTGCGGTTACAGTGGGAGGAAGACTTGGGGAAGCAGATCCCAGAGAAAGATTGAGATAGGATCCTACAGCGAACCCCAAAAGCATCTAGAAACGCGCCTTTCAAATTAATTAACTTTTATATATTACACAGAGCGCATCTCACTCCCTCCCCCATTAGGAGATACTTCGGGACGGAGACCGCGGCATGCCCGAGATGCGGAGAGAGGGAAGTACATATCATTCATATGTTCTGGAACTGCCCCACACTGCAAAGTTTTTGGGAGGAGATAAGACAGACAATTAGCGACCTCATTGACAAAGAGATCCCACAAATCCCAGAACACTTCTTATTAAGATGGTTCCCGCACACGGCCAAAAACAAGATGACTGGGAAATTTCAGGATTGCCTATGTTCTGGCTAAGAGAGAGATAGCTAGGAATTGGAAAGCACAGAGAGGGCCAAGGATAGGTGCCTGGAGAAGAGAACTCGAAAAAGGGGCAGGACCAGAAGGCAGACTCTTACTCAGGGAAGCCAGTCGAGGAATAGGTAAAATAGATTGGGCGAAAGCATGGGAAAGCATTGTAGGTGACCTGAGGGTGGATAAACAGGGATCTAGTGAGATAGGCTCCCTGTAACCGGCAGCGGTGAAACAGGATAGTGTAAGAGAAGAACAATAGGACTAGAGGCAGCAGGCTCCTCAGAGTAGTGCCATTAAGCCCTTCATTTATAAACACCTAGCAACTCCCTTAGATCCCAATACACTAACTCAAGTGCAACTCAAGAGGGGTGGAATGGATTGTTTTGTTAAGGGGGATGCTAAGTAAATCAAGCCAGAGCATAAGTGTCTATAGAGATATGTTCAAGAACTAATGAGAAGACTATGCATGTACGTCAATGCGTTGTTTTTAACCTAATAAAATCTGATTGTAAAAAAAAAGGTCCTTGTTGCTTATACCAATAAGTGTAATTGGTTCTCAAAGCGCTGCTTAGCCTTGAGTGACTGCGAGATGTTTGAGGGACATTGCCTAAGGCATTTAAAAATCCACTAAAAGTAAAGGCTCTAGTTAAAGAAAATGTACAGTCCAAGGAAAGAGGTAAAAATCTAGCTGCGTTTTCTGTGTGTTTTTAGATAGGGAGATATATCTTCAAAAGTTTGCCTCCCATTACTTTGAGGTGCAGCAGCAGACTCCTTTTTGTCTGAGAAGAATAGAAGGCTAAAGCTGTGTTTTGACTGCAGAATTGTAAACTGTTTAGAGATAAAATAGGCCCATGCTTCCATTTATGAAGCAACCCCCTTTTCATCTGCAAGTTTCTGAGGCTAGTTCCTTTATTTAGGGGCACACTAGCTCAAACGAATACAGTAGAAAATGTATACACAGAACTACACCCCACTACTTCGCCTACACTAGGCCCCACTGCTTTCACATGACACCTAACTGAATAATTCCCCAGGCGGCAGACTGAATCCAAATTTGTTTCCAGAGCAGCACCCCTGCTCGCTGGTAGGTGTGGTAGTTTGGCTCCGCGTGGCATCGTCCACACTGGAAGTGACATTCACAGTGCCTATATAGGCACCACCCCAGTGGGCTGACGCCAGTTATTTTCATTCTGCACCAGTCAGCGCAGATCCGGAGAAGAGTTACCCCCAGTCACTATTTGACTGAGCTTTTCTCAACACTTTTGTCGATGATTTATGAGACTATGTGTCCTGGTGTGGCAGGACGTGTGCAAGAAAAGCTGGTTTTAGCCCTGTGGTGCCTGTCACTGGCAGACGTTGTGATGGATCTACAGCTCATCTGTCTGTGGTGCCTCGAGTGTGACCTTGATGCCAACACCTGCATCGACTGTCGCGCCATGTGCTCCAAGTCCTTGAAGGAGCAGTCCCTCAAGCTGCTTGCTGCTCGGCATGTGACACTGCAACGGTCTCGATCCCAGTTGAGAGGAATGTCTCAGGATCCGTTGTGGAGTCCCTTCAAGCGCTCGTCGTCACATTCAAATTCGTTCGGGTAAGACTCACCAATGAAAGAAGAGCAAAAAGTCAAAGAGGTTTCTGTCCTGTCGGTTGAAGTCATCTGACGAGGTGAGGGAGTGCCTGCACTCGAGGCTTGGCTCTGCCGTTGACCATGCACCTTGGTCATGTCTGTGTCTCCCCGAGTTTCCAGGAGCTGTGGCGGCCCCCGCCCAACTGCACACATTTTATTAGGCCATACACTTCATCTTTGGGTGCCTGCCCCTGCTAGAGTGCCTTTGGGCCCCACAGGAATGGCCTCTACTGGTCTTCTGCTGGCGGGTTTGCCCCTGGCGCCAGTCAGGCTCCTTGGATACATGGATGGATACAGACAGGCACCGGTCGAGCCACCTCAACCTTCCCTAGCTCAACTGCTGACGTCCCCAGCAGCCACCAGTGGCGCAGACCCCATACTCAACCCTGACTTACACGGAGCCGGATGAGCATCACCCGGCTCCCAGTCTGCCACTGGCTGGAGACAGGCTAAATTCGCTCTATGCCCAGGCCAAAGCCTGGCCAAAGCCTGAGCCCTATTCATTTGGGCTAAGACTTGGGAATGATTGAGCGGGGTCACTGGCCCCTGATGAATACCAACCCCTAGATGTCACAGAGGACACCTGGAGTGAGGATCTGGTGATCCCAGATACTGGCTTGGTTTCTATTCCTACCATGGAAGGAGCCTCATTCACTGTGGTGGTGAGGAGAGTGGCTGAGGTCCTGGACCTTCAGCTACCCACTGTCGCTGTCAAGATGAATGTGTTAACTTAGGTGCATCAGCTGGGAGTCACCAACTCTGAACTGCTTTTCCTGTGTAACGACGCCCTGAGGCACGTCGTACTCAGGGTCTGGTCCAAGCCCTGCTCAGGAGCTCCTGTTAATATCCTCCGCCATCGCCCCACCTCAGGGAACCCCAGGTTGCTCATAACCCACCCCACCTCTGAGAGCTTGGTGGTCCATGCCTCCACTTCAAACTTAAATCCTGGCACATTCCTTTCCCCTCCCCAGGACAGGAATTCCAAGAGGCTGGATAACTTAGGGGAGAAGATGTTCCCTTCAGCCAGCCTAGCACCTTGGTTGGCAGACAGCACATGTCTTTTGGGCTGATACTCCCACTTGTTCTGGGACTCGGTTGCGCAGGTGCTGCCAATGATCTTGAAGGAGGCCCGAGCCATACTCTCTTAAGCAATTCCTGATGGGAGAGATGCAGCTACGTTCACCATACGTTGTGGGCTGGATACGACCGACTCACTAGGCAAAGCAGTTTCATTGTTGGTGGCTTTACAACGCCACACCTGGCTGAGGACCACTGCCTTTTCTGGTGATGTCCAAGCCGCACTCATGGACATGCCCTTTGATAACTCCGTTCTCTTTGGAGACCAGGCAGATTCAGTGCTGGAGAACCTCAAGGACAGCAGAATTACGCCCAGGTCCTTGGGCCTTTCCATAGCCTCTCGCCAACCACTGTCCATATTCTACTCCTTTCATGGCCATGGAAGGGGCTTCCAGTTGTGTCTCCAATTGCACAGCCACCACGGCCAGCAGACTCCTCAGTCTTTGCGTGGATGAGGACGTGGCACCTATAAACCTCATGGGTCAGGTAGCCAGATGTCAAGCCAGTCCACCCCCTGCAGTCGCAGCCTCAAAGTCCCTTTAGTTTGCCCTCAGACCAATATGAGAATGCATTGGGAGGCAGGATACGTCATTTCTTGCACAATTAGAGGTCGATTACATCCAACCACTAGATATTCCGGATTGTCCAAAGAGGCTGTTCCCTCCCCTTTGTAACTACTCCCTCACCCATGCCACCTACTTGTGACAGGCTGACTGAGGACCACATTGCCTTAGTCTGCCAGGAAGTGCTTGCTCTCTTTGCCAAGGGACCCATAAAGAGGGTGCCGACAGAAGTAGATTGTGAATGTTTTTCCCGCTACTTTGCAGTGCTCAAAAAAGATGAAGGCCTTAATTCTATCCAAGACTTGCACCACACTCACTCACGTCCTGTCTGCCTTGGACTCGGGAGACTGGATGGTGGCATTGAACTTGCAGGACTCAAAATTCCACATTCTTGTCCTGCCTGCCCATAGATGTTACCTGCTGTTCAAGATGGGTCATGAGCACTTTCGGTTTGCAGTGCTCTTTTTTGGCCTTGCCAGTGCCCTTTGAGTGTTCACCAAGGGGATGGCCGTGGCCAGATCATCTTCAGAGTTCAGGGGTTCCGGTCTTCCCCTATCTTGATTACTTGCTGTTGAAGGCGGGTTCAACCCAGGAGATCGTTTTCCATCTCTAGAATACAGCGCTTGCTGGGGCTCACTAACAACATGCCAAAGTCACACCTGATTTCTTCTCAGACACTCCCTTTTATTGGGCTTACCCTCCAGAGTCTTGAGTACAGAATATTCCTGCTATGATACCGATATTTCAGTCTCTTTATCGGATTTGGGAGAGACTGATTCTGAGGCTGCTGGGCCTCATGGCCGCCTGCATCCTACTTTTGACGCATGCCTGTTGGCATATGCGGACCCTGTAGTGGGACCTGAAAGTTCCAGTTGGCTCAGTGTGAGGCAACTCTCTCTAACCTAGTCCAGATCTCGGGAGGCACTGCAAAAGATCTGCAGTGGCAGTTGACAAACTGCGATTGAGTTAGCAGCAGACCCCTCTTCCTTCCCCAACCAGATCTGAATGTAGTAACAGAAGCGTCACTCCTGGGCTGGGGCAGTCATCTGGAATAGATGGAGATCAGAGGACTGTGGTATCCAGCGGAATCCAAACTCCATATCAATCTGCTGGAGCTCCGAGCGATCTGGCTGCCATTAAAAGCCTTTGTACCCTCAATCAAGGCTAGTGGAGGTGTTCACGGACAACACCACCGCCATGTGGTACTGCCATATATACAGGGCAGGGTGGGGTCATGGACCCTCTGTCAAGAGGTCCTGCGTCTCTGGACATGGCTGGAATGTCAGGGCACTTCTCTGGTGGCTGAACATAGGGCAGAATCACTGAATGCCGGACTGGATAAACCCAGCCAAAGATGCCTAGTGGCTCACGAGTAGCATCTCCATCAGGAGGTGGTGCAAGGTCTCATTCAGCAGTGGGGAGAGCCTTGGTTACATCTATTCACCACCCCAGAGAAACGTGCCATGTCAGCTGTTCTGTGCGCTATAGTTTACAAGGTGGATCTCGCTCTGAGATGCTTTTCTTTTCGACTGGAGCTCCGGCCTCCTGTATGCCTTTTCATCAATACCACTACTGCCCATGGCTGTGAAGAAGATCAGGAATTACCGGGCCCAATTCATCCTTGTGGCTCTGGACTGGACTCGGAGAGTCTGGTATCCCAAGCTATTGAGCATGTGCATCGGTCCTCTGATCAGAGTGCCCCTTCAGCAGGATTTACTGTTGCGACAGCAGGTGAGGGTTTCCACCCAAACTAGCTAATGTTCCGCCTTCATGCGTGGAGATTGAGCAGCAACAGATGACAGCTTTTGACCTTCCCACCTGAAGTCGGCAATGTTATCCTGGCAGCTTGGCGTCCCTCCACCAAGAAGGTATATGCCGGTCATTGGAGCAAGTTTGTGGCATAGTGTGCAGATAAACAGGTTGACCTTTTATCTTCACCCCTTTCCCAAGTTCTTTTGTTTATCCATACCCTGATCCAGCAGGGCTCTGCATTGGGCACCTTGAAAGGTTATTTGTCTGCTATTTTAGCTCTTCTGCGGTTGCTAGATCATCCTTCCCTTTTCAAGTCCCCTATTGTAAATTGGTTCCAAAAAGTTCTTCAGCACAGATTTCCTCCAGCTCCCTTTGTTATACCTCAGTGGGACTTTAATCTGGTTCTTATTTTTCTAATGTGCGCTCCCTTTGAGCCGCATCACAACTGTCCTCTTAGGTTCCTTACCATCAAGACTGCCTTTCTGATGGCAATTTCAGCTGCCTGAATTGTCAAGCCTTATAACTGAGCACAGTAGTGCCAAACTTGTGATTCAGACACTCTATGTAATTTGGACTAGATGTACGAAATTTCCATTCTCAAAAAGTGGTTTCAAACTGTGCACAGACTTTTTGCGAATGGAATAGAGTTTCGTGAACTGACCTATATACTAATATCTTGCAGGGGCGGCCGGCACAGCTCGCGGGGGAGGGGGGGGGGGGGGATTCGGCATAAAAAAAAATAAGAATAAATAAAACTTACCTTGCCGCCTCCGCAGGGTCCTGTGTCTTCATTCCTGCTCGCCTGTGTCTGACTCCAGGTCGGCTCCCACCCCTAAGCCAATCACAACATTTCAATGGAGCGTTGTGATTGCGGCGCTCAGCCAGGGGCTGGAGGGGTGGGCATGTTCTCAATGCAGGCAGCCTGCATGGTGAACAGGGTAGTGTGCATGACTGTTTTGGCCGGCCTGAGAGGCAAACCACTCCTCCCCTGCCCTGCCCTTTAAGCAGAGCAGACCCGCTCGCCAGCAAAAAAAATTACTAAGAGTTACCATTTTATGTTTTTGCTTCTCACACTGTGAGAAATCAGTGGGCGATGCTCCTCCGCCATAGCGGAAGAGCCGCCACTGATTGCTCGCTTTGCAAAATTCCCATTCAGAGTGGGTTACAATCTGCTCTACCTAATTATTATTCATGAGGTAGGTCACAAATTGCTACTCACTCCTATTGATGGCCATTAGAGGGATGACGGCCTGCCGGGGACAGCAGACCACCATGTCTGTGGTGCTTTTTAGATATGTATTTTTTAATGCTTGATCTTTTACCACCCAAGCTCAAGAGTCTGTAACTTTTAATAGTTAGTTTCGAACAGGGTTTACAACTGCTACGCTGCAATTTACACTTCTGCCACGAGATGGCGAAATACTTCCACACATTAACAATCGAGTAGCATATGAGCAACAACAAAAAAAGGAACAGAAAGAGGTAACTAGAATTTGCGTTTTTCGTAATACCGTTTGTTGTTTCTTAAGTTGTAAGGTCTTTTTATTCGCACCTTTCCATATATTTCAAATTACCTCTAATAATCTCTCCGATTTCTTCTAATCTAGGAAACGTCGTAACTCTGCCTGGTTTGCGATTAGTTTATCTCCCTTGTAAATTTGTACTTTTCAAAAGTCGCTGCTTTTTCATATACAAGAGCCCCATTTTATCGTAAATAGGTGCTCTGTTTCCCAGTGTCCCTGCTCGGACTGTGCTGGCGAAGTTGTTGTTTGCGGTCTTCCCGGTGTTCATTTTCAGGTACGATTTCTTAGTCGCTTCTGCCTCTTTCTCTCTTTCAGGTACCAGCCCTCATGCAGTGCTGAACGTGTCTGCAGTGCCCTTGGTGTCCGCTGTGAATGTGTCCTGGGTCCCTGGCTTCGACGGTGGATATTTCCAGAGGTTTAGCGTCTGGTATGCCCCGGTGTGAGTGATATCTTGGTAACCTGTTCTTTCTCTCTGGTTCCCAAATATTCTTCCTTTTCATTTTTTTGTTTCTTTCCTTCGTCTCCGTGTTGCTGTTTGTTTCTTTATATCTTCCTCATATCATTCATTTCCCCCCTTCTCCTCAGGTAAAGATTACCTCAGTTCTTCCTGTTCTGTACTTTTTGTTACTCCCTTCCAACAGTTTTTCCTCTTTACAGGTTTTCATTACTGATATTACTTTGATGTTCTTAATTATGATTTTTTTGTTTCCTTTTTTCTTGTGCTCTAGTATATTTCTATTGCTTCTTTTCACAGTTTTTTTTAACAGGCATTAATGCAGTGGCAGCATGCCCCTTAGTCAGCTTTAGGTGCAGTGGGCCTCACAGTATGGCGCACAGGGAACCCGAGGAAACGGAGAAGCCATAAGCGCACATGGCAAGTGATGGGGCAGGAGAAAGGGAGAAACGAGAGAAGAAAGAGCATTAAGAAAAAATACGGGTAGGGACATATGGGTCAGGTTTGCTGAACATATGGTGACAAAGGAGCAGTTCTCTTCTCTTTGTCATTGATGTTGCATCCTTATGGAAACTTGGGACTCTCCTGAGAGCAGGGCTCTGTGCACCCCTTCCACTCTGTAAGTCATGTAGCTTGAAGGAGCTGATCCCACCCATTGACTGCAGTCTCTTGAGAACTGTGACAGAGACAGAGACATGCAACTATGATCCTCTCTGCCACCTCCTGGAGGTGCGCAATGGAAGACGGCTGTCGTCACCTCCTCGAGTCCTCAGTGCTGTGCTAAACTGTCGCTGGGGCATGAGACAATACAAGGCCCTCTGTCCTCCGTGTTTACTACGTCGCTAGAATAGTGATACGAGACTCGAAGGCGGGCTTCGGGCACTCTAATGCAGGTATGTCACTGCATAAGGCATCACTCTTGTAGTTTGAGAGGCTTTATGCAGAGTCTGATTTCTTTCTGTGACTCTAATGGAGAGATGCAAATGTATCCTTTCAACTGGCTGGTGCACTCTAATGGAGACAAGCGAAGGGAAAAGGCTCACTGCACCGTATTTACTCACTACAGCACTCTAATGGAGAGGTAATCCTAGACGACACTCTGACAGTGACGGCCAGTGATTTTTGAAACTGGTGATCCTTAAATTGATGACCTGAACTGAAGTAGCTGAAGTAACGTGAAAGTCTAATTTTCCTCCAGGCTTTGTGCAGATGTTCTTTTCAAGAACGTTTTGAAAAATTGAGACGAATTGTACTTTTTACGATACAGTTTACAAATGCATTTGTTAAAAAAGCCACAGGTTTTACCATGGTCCTTAAGGGCACTCATCAAAATATTCACTGGCGGGCTTCTACCAGTGCTTAATTGGTACATAGAAATTAAGTGCGGTGTCCAAACATTTCTAAGAAGGCTACTGCAAAATGTCCGACCTCCAAACATCAAGATAATAGGCCAATAAGAATTAAACAAATCTGCAATACCCAGAATGCTATAGATGTTAAATGAATGCTTGGTACTGGTCCATTTATCTCACAAAGACATCATCTGGCAGCTGTTTAATTTTGACACTCATTTTCTTCAGGTCAAACAGATGGAAAGCAGAGTATCAGGATTTAAACTGAGACCTTAAAATTATAAACTGCTCTACGCAGCAGGAGCTGAAACATCTGAGCTACTCTGTCATATTGTATATTATCATGACATTACATTTACTATTGTACTACTGAACTACAAGGAGCATTGCTACCCTGCAGCCAATCTATAGCTACCAAGTGACCTCTGGCCTATGTGACGGCAGGCAATCCTGACGTGTCCTGACAACAGGTGTTTACATTATAGCATGTACTTTTGTTTTCCCCTTTAAAGCATTGATTCCCAGGCCAGGCATGTAAATTGTATTGGGCAATACAATTGCTGCGATAAATGTATTCAATACAAGGGAAAATGTGTTTCACACTTCCTTTTACACAATAAATGAAAAAATGATTTCAGTTGAGAACACACTAGGAAAACACAGGGAGAGTTGATTTACTCATATATTTCAAGAAGTATTGAATATTAAATGGCTGTCACAAATACAAGTACATTGAGAAAATACAAAGGTGACTATTATGAGAAGGTATTATCTAAAGAAGGGGCTACGTCCCATGTTGATGGCCAGAAAGGACGTGATACATATTTTAAGAAAAAACTGGATCTGACCACCTTATTTGGTATCTGCTTTTTATTGTAGCAGGAAAAGGACCAATCCAGACCTATATTCACTGGTCCTGGCTTTCATTTGCCAAAGTTTCGGCATTGATATGCATCTTATTATTTGTTTAGCTGTACGTGAAAAGATACACACAAATCCAATAATATATATAAAAAAAAAATATTATAAATTTGACAAAACTGAATGAAATTTTGGCTAGAAATGTCGAAAATGCAATTAACCAAAAATACTTTACATTGTTACACCAAATGCATAAGTCCCAAAAATCACAAGTATTTTGCTGTGTTACACCAACTTTCGTCAAACCGACTATAGTAGGAACTCCTAAATACAACCTATTTACTCTTTTTCGTAGGGTTCCTATGGCCATGGGGTGATTGTTGTGAGCATTATGGGATTATCGCTCATTGGAGTCTCTATAATGCTATTCAGGCTAGGTTCATCACCCTCAGGAAATCAAAACAATGCCGACGCGTTTCTGATCCCGGTAATTTTTCAAGGGATCGCCTTCAGGGCTGATGGCGTGGTGTAATCTACAAATTAAAATATTAAGATTAATTTTATTTATTCCCCTTTCTCCGATAGATTGTTTCTAATTTTAAGTTAATTATTTTTTAGTTACCTGTGCAATTGTTCAAAAGCGGAGGGGTCTGAATTTTTGTGCAAGTGATTTTAAGACTAGAAAGATAGATTTGAAAAGGCAAATAAAAAAGATTTATGAAAAACAATGGAAGTTTAAACAAAAGAATTGATTGGTAAACGATGCTTACTTGATTTAGCACGGAGCCGCATGTGTTAATGACTTCAGTTTTCATGTGGTAGACTGATAAGGGCAGTAACTTGCTTTTTTATTTCTTCAACTCCTTTACTTGCTAAACAGGGGCAGAAGTAGAAGAACTCATTTATAATTGTTTATCTGAACCTGAAGTTAGAGTTTTATTGCTGTACATTTAGAAGCATACTCACTTTCTTGCGTGTTAAACCGTGCCAAACTTGTTGTAGGACACTGCTTCTCCGTATAGGTTTTAAAAGACAAGTCTGGAGAGGAAATGCGATCATGTTTTTAAAAAAACATATGTAACTTTTTTTTGGAGCAGGAGGAATTAGTCTGCATGTTCGTAAAAACTAAACTCACTTCATTTTCGTTTGATGTCCTTGTTGACATTCGGATTTTGCGGAGAAGAAGATTTTATGATGGTTTTCCTGTGGACAAAGCAGGATTTGGATTTGAGTCAACTGAGCTATGCTATTAAAAACTCCACTGTTAGGTGGTGCAGTTATTTACTTACTTGGCTTTGACGCTTTACGACTTTGTAATAGATTGATAACCGGGCCCGGATAGTCCAAATGATTTATCTTTGATTGTGCTTCCTGAAATGAAACATAAGCATGTCAGGATCTGAACATTCAAAATGTTCCTTTGATTTCCAAAAATTGTTTACTTTTCATGGTTTCGGAGTTATCACTGTGATGCACCGGCTTACATGTTTAAACTTTAGCTTCGCGTCTCTTAAGATCGGGGCTACTAACTGCTTATACGAGGTGTGTCCTCATTTTCGACTTTGTGTGGGACAACAAAAACAGATCAAAGCTCCTGACAATATCGCAATTAGTTTGAAGCCTCTTTTTGTCGCAAACGTATTCCGTGAACCGTTTGGTTTGAAAGTAAAGAAGCTACTGCTTATGTGCTGTTACTTTATTGCAGCGCCCCCGGTACTCGATTATGATAGATTCCGGCTTAAGATGTTAATTTTACTTCACTCAACGTCAAGCTGACAAGAAAAGAGAAGAGCTTTTAACATTATATGAGTGATAAGGGGGCATATTATCAAGAAACGGCGTTTTTATCGCCGCTTTAGCGGCAGTAAACTGCCGCTAAGCGGCTATAATGGGCTTGATAATATGCCCTTGAGAATTCCCATAGAAGTCCATGTTCTGGTGTCAACATGGGCTTCTAATGGAATTCTCTGCGGTATATTATCAAGCCCATTATCGCCGCTTTAACAGCAGTTTCCTGCCGCTAAAGCGGCGATAATTTTATGGCCGTGCTTGATAATATACCCCACAGTCCCCTAATTCTGCGCTTTTGTTAAGTACTTAGGGGCATATTAACAAGGGCCGGCGATAAATATCGCAAAGCGCGCTTAGCGCTTGCATATTTATCGCTGGCTATCTCTGGAATTTATCGCCCGGTTAGCACGTTATCTACAACGCGCATCGCCGAGGCGATAAAAATTCCAGAGATAGTGGGGATATCACAGTTTTCCATGATGGAAAACGGCGATATCCTAGATGATAGGGCCTGTGGCCTTAGCCACAGAATCCATCCCCCATGTTAAGCATGCCTTAGTCAGGAATTTAACAGACGTTAAATTCCTGCGTTAAGGCATACTTAACGCGATTTAAAAAATCGCTACTCTTCCTAGTTAATATCGTGAAGCTGCCTTAGCGATATTTTCCCTGGTTGGTTTCACAGCCACGCCTACTTTGCATCTCATTAGCGATGCAAAGTTAGGCGTGCTGAAAACGGTAGTTAAGTCAGCAAAACATGCAATAGCGTTTCTTTGCTGATAAGGCGATTAAATTATCGCCGCTTTCAGCCAGAAAACAGAAGCGAAAGCGGCGAGAATTTCATAGCTCTACCTTGATAATATGCCCCTTACTTCTCACTCCGGCGCTGACTCCAGCGGTCTTTCGTCTGCAAGTTTGGCGTTCCAAGACTCTGTCTCTTCCGGTTTTAGGCGGAAAGTATTATTGTTGGACCTCTGGTGATTCTGAAAGCATGGGATTGGATCCAAATGATTAAATCGTAGTTTTGATAGTTCGGGCAAATGAGTGCTGTTTAACCGTGCTATTATTGCTGAATTGATTTTTAATATGAATAAACTCTGTCCGAGTATGCAAATTAAATGAACTTTTCTCAATTAAGTCCTATTTTGTTCGGCATGCGCTGGTGTACTCTGGTTCTTGTGGTCGTTTATCGTCCTTGTTATTGTTGCTTGGTATTTAAACCTATGTGATCTCACTTCCAATCTTGTCAATTCTGGCTTCACCCTGTTTTGCCTACTTGTGGTTGTTACTTGTTGTTTAGATCCGTGGAATCGCACTCCCAATCTATTAAGTTCTGTCATCTCGTTAAGGCCTGTCTGGGCACTGTGGAATTTCAGAATTAAATACGCTTTTTTTGTAATAGTAAGACCTCGATATCCCCGCCTCTAGGTGGTTGTTTAATTACTGAAAGAAGTCTCCATACGAAATCTTTTTCCGAATGTTGTTTTTCCAAAAAATGTGAAACCATGGGCGCTGTTAGTACTTGTTTCTTGATGCGTGAACGATGTTGAACTATGCGTTGGTTCACTTGTTGTGTAGTTTTTCCTATATATATCTTGTGACAAGGTCAACGGATGGCATAAATTACGTTCTTTGTCTTACAATTCGTTAATTGTTTATGGATCCATTTGATGTCATTATGAACAAATTCAATTCCCTCAATGGTGGTTGAGCAAGCTGAACAGTTCCCACAATTATGGTGGCCTTCAATGGGTGGCAGATTTCACTGGGTTCTTAGGTCTGTTTTGACAGTCCTAGCTGCTATGGCAGCTCGGATTAAATCTTGGCTAATACTTTTTTCATAGCAAATAATGGTTTTTCCAAAGGACATTCCAGGTCAGAGAGAAGATGCCAATTCTTATGGATTATTTCGCGATATTTGTTCATGTGTGGCCCAAACGTTGTCACACAAACAAGTTTTTTCCAATGATTTTTTATTTTTTAAAGACAACAACTCCTCACGTGGTGTGTACCAAGCTCTCTTGGTGGTGTGTTTCAACATTTTTCGAGGATACCCCTCTCGCAAAGTTGATTGCACAGTACTGATGCATTTAAAAAGAAAAAAAATCTTCTCTGCGTGTGCAATTTCTGCGTATGCGTAATAGTTGGCCATACAGAAGATTATCCCGTAAGCTCCTGGGATGGGAACTTTTGTAATGAAGAATGGTGTTCCGATCAGTGGGTTTCCGATGAAGTGTCATGATCAATTTTAGATCGTTCTGCACTACTTCTACATCTAAAAATGTGAGGCTAGTTCTACTTTTGTTAATACTAAACCTTATATCTGGATGACGGTTATTGAGCCAAGTGTGAAATGATTGTAACTGGTCTTCGGTGCCATTCCATAGGCACCAGACGTCATCAATGTATCTGAACCATTGTGATCCAAAGGGATTGTTATTAAAAATGAACTTGTCCTCAAAGCATTCCATAAAGAAGACCGCCATTTCTGGGGCAAAAGGACATCCATCGCGGTCCCCTTGACTTGCATAAAAAACTTGTCATCTAATTTGAAATAGATTCTCTTCAATGCTAGTTCAGCCAATTTCAGTATGAATTCTGTTGGGACTCTATGGGGTCTATTTCTTTTGTTCAAGTAGTACTCAATGGATTGGAGGGCCTCTTCTTGCGGGATTTGGGTATATAAAGAGACGATATCGAGTGTGACCATCATCTGGTGGTCACGAGCAAACAGATGATCCTCGATTTTCGTAGTGAAATCCATTGTGTCTCTAATAAACGACTGAACATTTTAAATGAATGGTTTCAAAAAGATATCGACGTATTTAGCGATAGGTTCTAGCACAGAGTCCGACCCGGACACTATTGGTCGTCTTGGAGGTTGTTCTAAATTTTTATGTATTTTGGGTAAAAAATAAATCACCGGGATCCTGGGATGGTTCTTATTCAAATTCCTTTGGACCTAGGATTTCTTCTTCTAGTCGCATTGTGAGAATTGTTGAAACTTCTCCTTGGATTTGGTTGGTGGGGTCCTCCTTCAGAGGCCTTTGCCATTCTTAATTTAAAATTTGGCTCATAGCTTCTGTGAGGTACATGTCCTTGGGCCAAATGACTAAGGCACCGCCTTTGTCTGCAGGCTTGATAATTATGGTGTCTTCTTTTTTGAGTTCCTGAATAGCACTTTGTTGTGATCAAGAAATATTTCTTTTAATATACTGTCTTTGTTTTTCCAACTGATCTATAGAGGACAAAACCACCTGTTCAAATGCTTTTATTCGTTTTGGTACAGTCTGTGGATGTGGAACAAAAGTAGACTTTTTAGGTAGCCCTGATGGTTCGTTGCTTCCACTGTATTCTTTCCCATGGAAAAGTACTTTCAATTTTATTTTTCTAATGAGTTCTAAAGCCTCAATTTTCAATTTGGTGAAATCAGTATGTTGGTTAGGAACAAAGTTGACTCCCAGATTCAAGACTAATTGTTGGGATTCTGTTAGTCTTTTGGTTGATATGTTTACTATGGAAGAATTTGTTATGTTTTGTAAAAATTCCTTTGGGTCCTCATCTCCCATGGTTGTTGTTGTTTGAAGTGTACTCGATTTCTTTGTTCACACTTTGTCCAACATCGAAAATAAATGCACAAATCCTTTCCCGAAATGAATAGCAGGCCATGCACCTAATCTGAATGAAGCTTTGCTAAATGTATGTCAGAAAGTGGAAGCAGTTCCTCCTGTTCACAAAACATTTGTACGCTTATTTATTAGAAGTGCATCACACTTTCTATCAAACATGCCTCATATTTCTGTGCGTTGCTGTTAACCTCCCACACATGACACTGCTCTCTTCATCTGACATCTGCCAGTGCAGGCCTCTCAATGTTTTTATGTTTTCCAGGTGTAAGGTCATGGTATATGAGGTAACCCAGCAGTAAAAGTGGGTTACAGGTCTTATTTCTCAGACGTGCCCTTCTCAATCACCAGGACACACATGGCTGCTTGTTGTGCATTTTGTGGTGTGAGGATCGACTTTACAACTGTGGACACTGTGACTGCCCATTGCTCTGCTAAGTGTGCCTCCTGATGTTGCAGGCTAAATATTATCATGTAAAGGCCCTCAGTTTGAGTCAGTTTGCACTGCACCGGCCTACTGTGTGCAAGTGTGAGACCACATCTATCTGCAACTCTGTGGTGGGGGCTGCAAACTGGCACATGCAATTGCGGCGGGGCTTTACAGACTTCATAAACAGTGAGACTGGCCATGGCCCAACAACTGCTCTGTGAGCTGACTTCCAGACAGTGTTATTTCAGTGAAAGATTCCCCTCTGCAGGACTGTCCTCTTCCCCACCCCCTGGATCCACTGCCTCATCTTTTACTGAGAAGGCAGAGGGGTTTGCTCAGCTCATCTCCTTTTACAGAGACGAAAACAAATAATAATTCATGTATAGCAGGTAACTTGCTCAGTACGGTTTAACAGATTCTGTCAGAGCAACGTGGTTTGTTCCGGTGATTTTGTTTACTGTTGCGTTGCTCACGGCGAATTCAGAATGCTATTCTATAGCTGCTAAACTTTTCTTTTTGTTAACTTACTTATTTCGCCTGCCATCTTGGAACTGACGAGACTGTCACTGGTAAGTAAAGCTTCTAGATGATGCCGACACGCACCTGCAGACACCGGAACAGGAGCTCAAATGACTGGTGTCCACACAGTCATGGAATTTACGGCAGCGCGGGAAGAAGACACCTCGAACCTGCGCAGTGTGTAATGACGCACAGCGCAGACTCGATTTCTCAGCTTAGCGCCTACCTGCAGTCTCTACCCCACCCATTCCCAGCTCGTTACAGGACAGGACCCAGCACCCTGTGACGAGTTGGGAAAGGGTAGGGTAAACTTCCTCCCACTCCGTGACTGATGTGAAGCCCCTGTGAATAAAAAATTAGCTAGCATTCGCGCCAAGAATTTTCAATTCTATTAAGGACACGGAGGCGAGGATTATGCTTCTCTTTCTATTTATTGCCACTCACAGCAGCCAATGAAAAACTTGTATTATGCAAAACAAAACTACATTTCCCATGATGCATGTACTACATCACTTCCTGCAATGCCCCATAAGAGCCAGTAATACCGGAACCTGTCCTCTTTCTTTGCTTCGAACATTAAAGTCCAATAATATAACCAAAAAGTCCAACAACAGCTTCCAACGTGGAAGAACCAGACCAGCTCGGATTAACGTCATCTTCAACCAGGATTACATTTAATCCATTTTCTTCTCTGCTCCTGAAAAAGGAAAAGGAACAACCCGTAACTTCTGCGTAATGAGAATATAAATGCAAACGGCTGGGTAATAATTACAATACTGTAATGCAACCAGGTGGGATAATCCTCGCCTCCGTGTCCTTAATAGAATTGAAAATTCTTGGCGCGAATGCTAGCTAATTTTTTATTCTATTACAGGACCGGAGGCTTCGTATTATGCTAGTTTAACGCTGATTAAAAACCACAGAGGATATATCACCCACCGGCTTGTAATAAAACTGCTTAAATCTTGACTCAGAAGACCAATCTGCAGAACGGATGATATCTTGAATAGTAGAACCCAACATGAATGTCTTAGAGGCCATGGCGCCTCGCACAGAATGTGCGCCAAAGACTTGAGTATTGATACCTGCTTCTTGCATAATTTTTTTTAACCATCTGGCTATCGTAGCCGCAGTGACAGGCTTGTAAGGTTTCTGCAAGGCAATTAACAATTGCACCACACCATCAGGCCTGATAGACCTGGTACATTCTTCATATGCCTTAAGACATTGAACCACACAAAGCTTAGCATTATCAAGAAAAGCATGATATTCTACGCTGCGTGACTTTGTTTTAGTCCTAGATGTTATGTTAAAAGAAACTCCTTCAGGAGTAAATACTCTACCTGTAATATCTAGCGCCTTGATGTCTGAAGAACGTCTACAAGCCGCCAGGCATAAAAGCATGGCCAGTTTGGCTGATAGTTGTTTCCGTGTCAGGATATTGTTATGGGGCCATTGATTAAATAAGGAAAGAACTAGCGAGACATCCCACAAAGAAGAGTATTTTGGTTTGGGTGGATTAGCTACTCTAATGCCTTGTAAAAGTTTACATACTAGAGGATGCATCCCGACGGGTTTGCCCTCAACTCGAGTGTGGCCCGCCGAAATGGCCGAACGGAAATTGTTAACAGAACGGTATGCCAATCCCTCAGAAGCTTTTTCAGACAGGAAATTTACAACAAAGGGTAAGTCCGAAACCCCTGGCATTTGCCAACGTTGCCGGAAAGTCTCCAGGCCATCAGGAACAACTGCCCCGATACTACCATCGGGTGCATCTCTCCATGAGGGCCCTGGAGCATCATTGGGGACCATGGGATCCTCCTGGGGAAGTCGCAACTCGCCTCCATCAGAATCGTAAACCAAGGATGCGACTTCCACAAGGGAGTTATCAAAATTACGTGCGTCTTCTGGCGCATCACCTGTGTGAACACGCGGGGAATGGGAATGAAGGGTGGAAACGCATAATTCAAACTCGGGGTCCAATTCTGTGAAAAGGCATCTGTCGCCAGAGCTAAGGGATCCGGCCTCCAGCTGAAAAACGTCGTCATTTGGCGATTCAGTCTCGAGGCAAACAGGTCGATCTCGCAAAGACCCCAGATCTCCTGCAACCACTGAACCATCTGAGGTTGGAGTTGCCAGTCGCTGTAGTCTTTGAGATGGCGTGAATTCCAATCCGCCACGACATTCGACTGACCCGGAATGTACTCGGCTATGACCGAGATCTGATGACTCAGGCAATAGTGCCAAAAGTCTTTCGCTATCTCCACCAACATTGAGGACCTCGCGCCCCCCAATTTGTTGATGTATTGAACCGCCGAGATGTTGTCCATCCGCAGAAGGATGCAACACGAGACCTGTTTGGGTGATAGTGTCCTGATCGCAAACGACCCTGCAAGAAGTTCCAGGCAATTGAGGTTTAGCTCGTCGAGGGACCAACGTCCCCCTGTGGAAATATTTCCGCAGCGCGCTCCCCAACCCCAATGACTGGCGTCAGATTCTATGACAACCTCTGGTAATGAGCCGAAAATGGCTCTGCCGTTCCACGCCTCCACATGAGCGAGCCACCACTGAATCTCTTCCCGTACTTCCTGTGAAAGGGGGACTAAGTCTGTATAGGAGAGACCCTTCTGCAAGTGTTGAATCTTGAGCCTCTGAAGGGCCCTGTAATGTAGGGGACCCGGAAATATTGCTTGAATGGATGGCGCTAGAAGGCCCACTATCCGGGCAATCAACCTGAGTGAGACCATCTGTTTGGAAACAGGGAGCATAGCTCCTTCTTGATGTCTCGAAGTTTGGAACATGGAAGACTGAGCTGTGCCGTCTGAGAATTGATGACGAACCCCAGAAAATCTATCGTTTGTGTAGGACACAGAACAGACTTGGGCTCGTTGATCACGAACCCCAGGTTCTGTAAGATACGAATGATCATGCGTAACATCTGAGCTACCAGCGTTGGAGATTGCGCCATGATGAGAATGTCGTCTAGATAGACAATCATGCAAACCCCCTGTTCCCTGAGATAAGCTATCACTGGCTTCAGGACCTTGGTGAAGCACCACGGTGCCGAGGAAAGTCTGAAAGGAAGGACCAAATATTCGTACCACCGGTTCCGCCATTGAAACTGAAGGAATCGATGGTGCGGACGAAATATGGGGACGGACAAGTAAGCGTCCTTCAGGTCCAGTCGGACCAACCAATCCCGTTGCTTCAAGAGGTCCGTCAACAGATGGATGCCTTCCATCTTGAAGTGCTTGTAAGTCATATAATGGTTGAAGTCTTTTAAATTGAGTACCAACCTGTAACCTCCGCCTTTCTTCTGCACCAGAAAAATATCGCGGCAGAAACCGCGAGGGCCCTCGTCGCAAGGCGCTATCGCGCGTTTCTGCAGCAATCCTTCGATTTCGGAATCTATTAAATCGCACTCTAGTCGGGAAAAAGAAAGCTGTCTGGGCCGATGGGCCTGATAGGGAGTCTGGAAAAAATCTAGATGGAAACCCTGAATCGTTTGTAAAACCCATGCATCCTGCTATAGTCGAACCCAATTGTGATAAAAATATTGAATACGTCCCCCCAATGGGAGAAGGAATAGATCCGGGGCACTCCCCTGTAGATTCGGTGTTCTGGAAACCTCCCCGGTAGGAGCCTCTATTGAAGCGTCGCTTGTTGCAGCGTTGCCAGGTGGGGTAGAAGGTACCTCCGCGGGTAGAGTCCCACTCTCCCCTGCCGCGACCGAAGTCTCCTCGCTGAGGACCTTGTGAGTACTGACGGCCAAACGAGCATCCCCAGCCTCGTCTGGCCCTGTTGAAAACCCCGGCCTGGAAAACTCGTTTTATACCTGATTGCGCCTTATCCAAGGTCGTGAACGTGCCTACCTATTTGGCCACATCCTTGACAAAACGGTCTCCAAAAAGGTTTCCGTCTGCCAAAGGTCCAGGCTCCGCTCCTGCCAATTCAGTTAGGTTATAATCCATTCACATGAGTATGGATTTGCGCCGTTCCGTGGAAATGGCGCAGTTGGCATTACCTAAGAGGCATATGGCTCTCTGGGTCCATCCGGCCAACACATGGGAATCTATGGTGGTCCCCGATTCTTCTGCCTCAAGAGCCATCTCCAAAATTTTGGCCAGAGGGCCGACAACATCCAAAAGCTTATCCTGGCATCCTCGCCAGGCGCGATCTATACCTTTTTTGGGTCCTTCGCAAACTTTTTCAGGAAAGTCAGAAGGCTGGAATCTATTTCGGGGGTTTCCGCTACTTTGTCAGAAATGTCCGGACGGGAGCATTCTGAACACAGCCTGTTGCGCACCTCCTTGTCAAAACTCTTGCGGAGATTGTCATGCAAGTGCGCCGCCACTTCGGGCGCGGGAAGCCACTCCGATGACCTGGGATGGACAATGTCAGCGGGGTTGAACGTATAAGGAGTAGGGTTGGTCTGTGGAGGTTCCACATTCTTGGCCTTCCTGGTTCTCTTTTTAGGCGGGGAATCATCTGGGGTATGAGTGTCGGTAGTACCAAGATCTGTATCGGTATCTTGGACCGTATCCTTCTCAGTATCAGGACGAGGAAGTGAAGAATAAGAGGCAGAGTGGGGCCAAGGTTTAGGCTGCGAGCCTTCTGAGGGAACACCTGCCGGGGCAGTGAAGCCATGACGCTTCGCAAATTTCTCCAATTGTTTGGTTATAGGTTTCAATGCAGTAGCTAGCGCTTGCTGCACAGTTCCTGGAACTGCTTTCTTCAGGGCCTTATTGACCGACTCCTGGTCCGAGGCGTCCAGGGCCTCAACAATGTTCTCTTCGATGGAAGGGGTACCCACTTCCTCTTCATATAGGGTGTCATCCTCCTCATAATGGACCCAATTTTCCATTGCTGAGCCAAATTTGTAAATGTACCTGCTCATAAGGCCAGAAGGCAGGAGGAGTAAAGGGGGGGGGGGCAACCCACAGCACAAAGCAGAAAGAAAGGTACCTTGCTCCTCAGCAAAGCTGTATCACCAATTATTCCAGCCCACAGGGTGCAGTGGAGCCAAATAGAGCCAAAATGTCCAAGGAGGTGTGCTCCCTCCAGGCCCTGATCGTTTTTGCAGCCAGCCAGGCGTAATCAATTCAATGCTCTGTGATGAAAAACCCCAGTGAAATGAGCAAAAACAAAAGAAAAACGGGCAGTAGCGACGTGTGTAGCCCAATCCTACCAGAATATAGCCCAATTGGGTAACACACGTGGAAACTAGACCAAAAAACGAAATTAATAGGCTCCATAGCGCACCGGCTGACTAGGAAAGCCTTGTGCCTTAAAATTACACTGGGATACCCCGCCGAAGGCGGAGCGGTACCGGAATCCCTAATTATGCAAATTTGTACTCCGCGCGCTAGACGCGCTGCCCAGGAGTCGGGAAGCCTTCAGTTTTCCTTGGGAACAAACGCACTAGAAGCGCAAGCAACAGAGCGGGCAGAACGCCCGGCAAGATCCTGACGGAGAGCGCGAACACGCGCTATCAACCCTGCCAATGAGCCCCACCGGGCCGCCTGAACGCGAGCAATCTGCCTCAATGGGAGTGTCACAGCTCCCCCAGGGCATGCCCTCAGCACGCGAAGCAAAGCGTATTCACATTAATTAACAACAGAATGAGCGTATGCTGTAGCGTTAGATAAACACATCATCAAATTTAAGCCACATAAAATTTAGGGCACTTAACTGTCTGCGTGAGCAGCAAAGAAAGAGGACAGGTTCCGGTATTACTGGCTCTTATGGGGCATTGCAGGAAGTGATGTAGTACATGCATCATGGGAAATGTAGTTTTGTTTTGCATAATACAAGTTTTTCATTGGCTGCTGTGAGTAGCAATAAATAGAAAGAGAAGCATAATACGAAGCCTCCGGTCCTGTAATAGAATCAGGGGTTCAGGGCAAATTTCATCCTCTTGTCATCAGTGGGTGGAGATTGGTCATTAAGGCTATTTCTTTGCCGAGCTGATGACCTCACAAGCCTCAGGGTTGTAGACTATGGGCCCGCCCACAGGCAGCAGGTTTAGTGAATGCATCAGCGATGCAGACTCTTTGGCAGTGTGTTATCATGAGTAATCACAGCTACAACGCCCCCAAGAAAGATATGAGTGTATGTATATATATATATATATATATTTTTTTAAAAAGCATATTTAAAGGGTTTGTTTTAACTGTGGTAATGGTTGACCCTGGGGGTGAAAGTAAAAGGGGTGGGGCCCCTACGCCCTTGCTCAGAAACCGCCGCTGCTTCAGTGCCACAGTGCAGCACTCTAATGGAGATACACGACTCTAGAAAGCTCTCTGATTAGCCCTCGCTCATTCCAGCACTCTGATGGAGTTATCTGACTCAAGAATAGTCTCGGCACCATCTACAACTTCACAGCCAATCTAAGACATAGCACTATGGCTCTTTTCATCTGCTTCACCCACTGCAGCACTCCACTGGAGATATTCGAGTATATAAGGCTCCTCCTCACTCACTGCAGCTCTCTGGTGTACAGACGAGATTCCAGGAGGCTCCCCTCGCTCACTTCAACACTTTAAAGGAGATGAGCGATTTTAGAAAGCTCTCTGATCCCTCCTCTCTCACTGCAGCACTCTAATGGCGAGATTAATCTAGAAGGCTCTCTGATCCCTCCTCTCTCACTGCAGGTCTCTAATGGAGAGATGGCTCTAGAAGGCTCTCTGTACACAGCTTTCTCACTGCAGCTCTCTAATGGAGAGATGGCTCTAGAAGGCTCTCTGTACACAGCTTTCTCACTGCAGCTCTCTAATGGAGAGATGGATCTAGAAGGCTCTCTGATCCCTCCTCTCTCACTGCAGCTCTCTAATGGAGAGATGGATCTAGAAGGCTCTCTGATCCCTCCTCTCTCACTGCAGCTCTCTAATGGAGAGATGGATCTAGAAGGCTCTCTGATCCCTCCTCTCTCACTGCAGCTCTCTAATGGAGAGATGGATCTAGAAGGCTCTCTGATCCCTCCTCTCTCACTGCAGCTCTCTAATGGAGAGATGGATGTAGAAGGCTCTCTGTACACTCCTCTCTCACTGCAGCTCTCTAATGGAGAGATGGATCTAGAAGGCTCTCTGTACACTCTCTCAATGCAGCTCTCTAATGGAGAGATGGATCCATAAGGCTCTCTGATCCCTCCTCTCTCACTGCAGCTCTTTAATGGAGAGATGAATCTAGAAGGCTTCCTGTACTCTCCTCTCACTGCACCTCTTTAATGGAGAGATGAATCTAGAAGGCTCTCTGTACACTCCTCTCTCACTGCAGCTCTCTAATGGAGAGATGGATCTAGAAGGCTTCCTGTACTCTCCTCTCACTGCAGTTCTTTAATGGAGAGATGAATCTAGAAGGCTCTCTGTACACTCCTCTCTCACTGCAGCTCTCTAATGGAGAGATGGATCTAGAAGGCTTCCTGTACTCTCCTCTCACTGCAGTTCTTTAATGGAGAGATGAATCTAGAAGGCTCTCTGTACACTCCTCTCTCACTGCAGCTCTCTAATGGAGAGATGGATCTAGAAGGCTCTCTGTACACTCCTCTCACTGCAGCTCTCTAATGGAGAGATGGATCTAGAAGGCTCTCTGTACACTCCTCTCTCACTGCAGCTCTTTAATGGAGAGATGAATCTAGAAGGCTGTCTGTACCCTCCTCTCTCACTGCAGCTCTCTAATGGAGAGATGGATCTAGAAGGCTCTCTGTGCACTCCTCTCTCTCTGAAGCTCTCTAATGGAGAGATGCATCTAGAAGGCTCTCTGTGCACTCCTCTCTCTCGGAAGCTCTCTAATGGAGAGATGGATCTAGAAGGCTCTCTGATCCCTCCTCTCTCTCTGAAGCTCTCTAATGGAGAGATGGATCTAGAAGGCTCTCTGATCCCTCCTCTCTCACTGCAGCTCTTAATGGAGAGATGAATCCAGAAGGCTCTCTGTACACTCCTCTCTCACTGCAGCTCTCTAATGGAGAGATGGATCTAGAAGGCTTCCTGTACTCTCCTCTCACTGCAGTTCTTTAATGGAGAGATGAATCTAGAAGGCTCTCTGTACACTCCTCTCTCACTGCAGCTCTCTAATGGAGAGATGGATCTAGAAGGCTTCCTGTACTCTCCTCTCACTGCAGTTCTTTAATGGAGAGATGAATCTAGAAGGCTCTCTGTACACTCCTCTCTCACTGCAGCTCTCTAATGGAGAGATGGATCTAGAAGGCTCTCTGTACACTCCTCTCACTGCAGCTCTCTAATGGAGAGATGGATCTAGAAGGCTCTCTGTACACTCCTCTCTCAATGCAGCTCTCTAATGGAGAGATGGATCTAGAAGGCTCTCTGTGCACTCCTCTCTCTCTGAAGCTCTCTAATGGAGAGATGCATCTAGAAGGCTCTCTGTGCACTCCTCTCTCTCGGAAGCTCTCTAATGGAGAGATGGATCTAGAAGGCTCTCTGATCCCTCCTCTCTCTCTGAAGCTCTCTAATGGAGAGATGGATCTAGAAGGCTCTCTGATCCCTCCTCTCTCACTGCAGCTCTTAATGGAGAGATGAATCCAGAAGGCTCTCTGTACCCTCCTCTCTCACAGCAGCCCCTAATGGAGAGATGGATCTAGAAAGCTCTCTGTACACTTCTCTCATTGCAGCTCTCTAATGGAGAGATGGATCTAGAAGGCTCTCTGTACACTCCTCTCAATGCAGCTCTCTAATGAAGAAATGGATGTAGAAGGCTCTCTGTACACTCCTCTCTCAATGCAGCTCACTAATGGAGAGATGGATCTAGAAGGCTCTCTATACACTCCTCTCATTGCAGCTCTCTAATGGAGAGATGGATGTAGAAGGCTCTCTGTACACTCCTCTCTCAATGCAGCTCACTAATGGAGAGATGGATCTAGAAGGCTCTCTGTACACTTCTCTCACTGCAGCTCTCTAATGGAGAGATGGATCTAGAAGGCTTCCTGTACTCTCCTCTCACTGCAGTTCTTTAATGGAGAGATGAATCTAGAAGGCTCTCTGTACACTCCTCTCTCACTGCAGCTGTCTAATGGAGAGATGGATCTAGAAGGCTCTCTGTACACTCCTCTCACTGCAGCTCTCTAATGGAGAGATGGATCTAGAAGGCTCTCTGTACACTCCTCTCACTGCAGCTCTCTAATGGAGAGATGGATCTAGAAGGCTCTCTGATCCCTCCTCTCTTACTGCAGCTCTTTAATGGAGAGATGAATCTAGAAGGCTGTCTGTACCCTCCTCTCTCACTGCAGCTCTCTAATGGAGAGATGGATCTAGAAGGCTCTCTGTACACTCCTCTCAATGCAGCTCTCTAATGAAGAAATGGATGTAGAAGGCTCTCTGTACACTCCTCTCTCAATGCAGCTCACTAATGGAGAGATGGATCTAGAAGGCTCTCTGTACACTTCTCTCACTGCAGCTCTCTAATGGAGAGATGGATCTAGAAGGCTTCCTGTACTCTCCTCTCACTGCAGTTCTTTAATGGAGAGATGAATCTAGAAGGCTCTCTGTACACTCCTCTCTCACTGCAGCTCTCTAATGGAGAGATGGATCTAGAAGGCTCTCTGTACACTCCTCTCACTGCAGCTCTCTAATGGAGAGATGGATCTAGAAGGCTCTCTGATCCCTCCTCTCTCACTGCAGCTCTTTAATGGAGAGATGAATCTAGAAGGCTGTCTGTACCCTCCTCTCTCACTGCAGCTCTCTAATGGAGAGATGGATCTAGAAGGCTCTCTGTACACTCCTCTCTCACTGAAGCTCTCTAATGGAGAGATGGATCTAGAAGGCTCTCTGTACCCTCCTCTCTCACAGCAGCTCCTAATGGAGAGATGGATCTAGAAAGCTCTCTGTACACTTCTCTCATTGCAGCTCTCTAATGGAGAGATGGATCTAGAAGGCTCTCTGTACACTCCTCTCAATGCAGCTCTCTAATGAAGAAATGGATGTAGAAGGCTCTCTGTACACTCCTCTCTCAATGCAGCTCACTAATGGAGAGATGGATCTAGAAGGCTCTCTGTACACTTCTCTCACTGCAGCTCTCTAATGGAGAGATGGATCTAGAAGGCTTCCTGTACTCTCCTCTCACTGCAGTTCTTTAATGGAGAGATGAATCTAGAAGGCTCTCTGTACACTCCTCTCTCACTGCAGCTCTCTAATGGAGAGATGGATCTAGAAGGCTCTCTGTACACTCCTCTCACTGCAGCTCTCTAATGGAGAGATGGATCTAGAAGGCTCTCTGATCCCTCCTCTCTCACTGCAGCTCTTTAATGGAGAGATGAATCTAGAAGGCTGTCTGTACCCTCCTCTCTCACTGCAGCTCTCTAATGGAGAGATGGATCTAGAAGGCTCTCTGTACACTCCTCTCTCACTGAAGCTCTCTAATGGAGAGATGGATCTAGAAGGCTCTCTGTACCCTCCTCTCTCACAGCAGCTCCTAATGGAGAGATGGATCTAGAAAGCTCTCTGTACACTTCTCTCATTGCAGCTCTCTAATGGAGAGATGGATCTAGAAGGCTCTCTGTACACTCCTCTCAATGCAGCTCTCTAATGAAGAAATGGATGTAGAAGGCTCTCTGTACACTCCTCTCTCAATGCAGCTCACTAATGGAGAGATGGATCTAGAAGGCTCTCTGTACACTTTTCTCACTGCAGCTCTCTAATGGAGAGATGGATCTAGAAGGCTCTCTGACCAGCTTCCCTCACTGAAGAGCTCTAATGATGTCATGCAAGTGTAGAAGGTTCTTTGAGTAAGCCCTTATCACTCACTGCAGCACTGTTTTAAAAAAATGTATTTATTGACTTCTCAAATGACAGCATGTAATTGTGAAACATACAATCACCATGCAGAAGTGAATAACTGCTCGGCAATCAGAACGATACATTCATCATCAAGTCTATGTGGAAGATAGGTGACCTCAATACGTTAATCTTATGATCCTTCCCATTTCAAGATGTGCTTACCACCGGATAAAACTGGCACTACACCAGGTGTCAATTGGTGAACTGTGTTGTACAAAATAGGTTTTGAGAGGTTCCTAAAAGTCGGTCGGAAGAGCCAGAGGGTGCACATTTGCACCCCAGAGTTTCAACTGATCTCTTCAGTGCACCATACCTCAGAGCCTTTGGTCGGCTTTGAGAGCTTTGCTGCACATCCATGACATCGCCACCTGTTATTTGCCCAGCATCAATGCCATGGACACGAAGCATCGTGTTTGTTCGGTAAGAAGGCAGCGACTTTTAATACTGTGAGCATAGATGACGTAGACAGAGTGGCTCCCACAATGGTATTTAAAATTTCAGTCCAAAAGCCAAGTATCCTAGGATATACCCATGCCATGTGAAGAAATACCACATTTATCAACCCTCACCTTCTACATTCAGTCTGAACATTCGTACTAAATTTGGCTGTCCTCTCCAGAGTGTAATAGAAACCATGCAAATATTTAAATGGATTCAATTTATGTCTGTAATTAAATGGTGCTTCTCTACCTTGGGCACAGCAGTATGCGCAACACTTATCAGAGATCGGGTGGCCCTGGTCCACTTGCTAGTCTTGCTTGACTTTAGTGGTGGTTGCAATGATCCTGGCATACCTTCCGAGTACAAAAAGGAGCTCAACTTGCCACATTGCTCTTCTGGATACAATTTGTGAGAGCATGAGTTCAGTAGAGTGCCTTGGGAAATTTGCAAACGCACCTTTAGCAGCTGTTCTTGTAGTAGATTTTTTTGCTTCGTAATCATGCAAACTCATGAACTCCCTGTCGGGAAAGAAGTGTCCTAGTACTACTATCCTCACAGTTTTTTAAATCTTATCTGTCGCTTTCTTTGAGTGGGCTGAAGAAGGGTCTTAGCTACAGGTAAAAGCACAGTGTATGGCATCAAACAATATTATTAGGGGTTTCCCAACTATACACAGTCTGCACCTTGCCTGGAAATCCCCACGGAAACATGCAAGTGGTTCCACGGCCGGAGCAAAAGTTAAAAGAGATAGCAGACAGCCTTGCCCCTACAAATAGATATTGTTTCTGTTGAGGTTTATTTACCCTCAACTAAGCTCATGGACAAGCATGAAGGAGGGCTATCATCTAAAAAAAAATAAGCACATATTCTCATACGACAAAGCATTACATGCATAAAGGGCCACTAAGGCATCAAACGGTTTTTCCGTATCTGATAGAATTGCAGTTCTATCCGATGCTTCACAGCATTCACGGTGCGCAAATTAAAGGCAGGAGATCTTTGCCATATAAAACCAGATTGCTGGGGTAATATCAGATGCTGCATTAGTGGGTGTAACCTCTGCAAGCCTTTGTGCATGTATTTTATCATCCATATTCAATAAGTACAGCAGCCTTTAAGAGGAGCACTAACTGGGGTCATGACCACATTTCAGCAGTATAGTGATCGTGGCCTCCATTATTGACCAGGGTCAAGACGAAATGTAGCTAAATGTGGAGACAAACAGACACAACATGGCCATCTGTGCCTCCCGCCAAGGGTGAGTCAAACACTCGTATTATTATAACATTTTGTAGTCGTTTGGTCTCAGGTTCACCCCATCATGCGGTTCAATAATAAGTTAGGCTAGATCTCACAGATGGTGCCCTCGTGAACTGCACCCTGGGGCTCACCGCCCGAAGCCCCCCCCCCCCTCGCCCGACGGTGGATATAGGCCACGGCCAACTGCGATTAGGTTAATTACTGAGATGCTGCTCTTTAAATGTCGCTTGTACTGATTGGGGCCATATCCAGCACTTTGCAGTCGGACGAGAGGGGAGTATCTGGTAGGCCTGAAGGGTGCGTCTCATTCAGACCCTTCTAGGACTCCCCCTGTATGCCAAACCTGTGTGAGCCCCACCACGGGGAAGGTTCCTTCGGCCCTCTATCCACCCAGATGGCCACCCAATGGCAGGAGCCACCCCTGTCAGCCTTGGTTGTGGGCAGGCACAAGCGCTTCTATGTGCCGACTTGGGCACAGGCCTCGCTAAGTCTGCACTCAGTGGCGATGCTCTCTTGCAGTCTGAGGCAATTTAGAGTGCTCAAGCCACAGATTCAGCTCAGACCACAGCCAGGACTGTCTGTGGTTCCAGCGGGCAGAGGCGGCGAATGTAGCGACTTTCAAAAACACATTGAAAGAGCGCGCTGTGGAGTGGCCAGTCTCCTTTCCCGCTCTCTAGTGGCCTACCCCCTCATTGCTGCTGCACTCAAATGGAGATGGCTGAGGATGTTTTGTGACGGAGAGAGAACATGCTGTTAGAGTACTCGACTCACCACAAATGTAATGTTTCTTTATTCCACTGTTTCCCAACTAGTAGGAAACTGACTGCACAGATTCAGATGCTTTTAGAGGACACAATAGCATAAGCCCAGCCAGGCATCAAGCGAACACCCTGTCTTGCTTCGCACACTCCCAGATAATATAGAAAACCATTCTCACACACGGTGGCTCAAACACAACGAAGCAATACACATAACACAACACCCCCTGGAAAGGGATTTCACTTTCAAAGACTGTTCTCAGAATAAGGCTTGGGGTTTTATTTATGCAATGCTCTCAAACAGAAAGGCTTTCCCAGATGTTATATAACATACTTGGCAAATGCAACTGTTAATGCATGGGTAATAAAACACAAGCGGGAATAAAACACAAGCAAGTTAAACCAGACATCCTGCAACAAATCAGAAAGATGTATACATTAAATACATCAAATGATTACCTTGGATGTGCACACAGACTCTCACACATCACAAAGTCAATATTCAAAGAAAACACCTCAGATGATTATAGCCACGTGAAACTGAAGGTACACAGGCATCCACGCATCACAATGACTGTTATAGCCACTGGAAAATGAATATGCACACAAACAGCCACACATCACAAATTACAACAATCAAAAATCAAGCACTTCACTTGGTGCAAACTTCATCCTGTCCCACTCCAGACTAGGGGATTCACAGCCAGGGTCAAGGGACTCAGCAATCCGATACCTGCACTAACGAATGCTTCCACCGTTCAGGCTCAAACAATCCCAGTATCTAAGTCAACAAGCCTCAGCTTTATAGTCTCAAAACACACTAGAAGGTTCCGAGAGGCTTTCCCTTGCGCTAAGGTAACTTACTGGAGTTGGCCACTTTCCATGCAAGCATTCCAAGGCAAAGGAGTTTTCCCCGGTCTGCATTTTTATGTGTCCTAGCCTTTATCTTAACGAAGCTGACGAAAGTCTCTGGCAGTATATTCAACAATAACAAAGCAGCCTTGAACGTGAATAACCTAAACAACTTAAGTAATCTGGCGGCCTGCCTGTGCGTGCGAAAGGCTCAAGCAAGACAGAGTCAGAATCCAAGATGACATGAGGGCATGTCAGAGCCAATAGTAAGAACTTTCTCAATGTACAACACAATGCACAGTTGTGCACCACTGCCTGTAGCATCCCATACTTCTTGTCTCAATGTACAGCACAATGCACATTTGAGCACCATTGCTTATAACACTGCACTTTGAGACCAAAAAGTACATTCCACACCTCTCTCTCTCTCTCTCATGCTTTCAAATGCACATCCCACACGTTCTGTTCCTGGCAAGGCTGTTCTACTCTGTGACAGCTCGCACTTTAAAACTGTAAAGAGATTACACAAAAGAAATATTCAGGGGAATAAAGGCATATGCAGGGAAAAATGTCGTACATTCAGGCTAGGGTTAAATAAAACACCAAAAGTCAATTAAAATCATGGTAGTCAAAGGTCATCACGTGTTTCAAACCATAGGAGTGCCTCTAGCATTACACACCCTTAAAGATGTATGCAGAGAGTTGTGCATACACAGAGCATGCCAAGCATCCTATGTTGCTGTTAGAAGCAGCTGGTGAGTTTTAAGATGAGATTACAATTGAAATGTTTCCTTTCTTTCAAGGAGTTTGCCAGCCAGGTAATTCTGCTAATAAGTAAACCTCTACAATAGTTTTTGAAGTCCAGTGTGCTTTATGTTTTAGTGGTTACAGCTGGCATTCAAGGAAATATGCTGCTTAGTTATTACACAAGTCATCCAGGCTGTTCTTTCATGGCAGAGGATATGCTCCCCTCTGGGCAAAGCTTGCTCAACAGGTGTGATTGTGTTAAATGGAACAGGTGCCATGGGCGATCCCATGGATTGCCTAACACATAAGACTTCCCATAAGCTACTACTCTGAGGTTCTACAGCCCATTTTAGAGGTATAGGACTTGAATACAAGACAACTAGATCTTACTTCTTTCCAGTCTCCATATACACCCCTGTGGCAGAACACAGATTTCACTCCAGGGAGAATGAGGGAGGAGGAAGGGCATCGGCCAAAAGGGCTGAAGAATGCTTTGTAACTTGTTCGTAGGAGGTTGTATCAAATCATTTGACCACTGCAAAATTGCGTTTAAGTTCAGAGAGACCGACTGGATGTGATATTGTCAGTTGCAGCATTGGGCCAGGCACCCAAAAAATACAAAGGCAGAAAATAGACTTCTGACTCAATGCGAAAAATTATTTTATGCTTACACTTTACAGAAGAGTCTAATATTGAGCATTTACCCGTTACCAATGGATGTGAAGCCTAGTGTTCAATGATCGCATGTGCAACAGTGGCACTTTATTTTACATAAAGATATCCTGGGACATCAATGGCAGAATCTCTGGGTAGATATACCCTCTGTGCGCAGAAGTGTACAGAAAGCGGAGTCAGTGTATCACATATAACACTATGGCACATTACACCTATGAAATTGACTCATGCACAGGTTTATGCTGGATGGAGTACAGTCAAGAGGGTGTTTATTTACAAATCTGGTGGTCCTGCCCTTGATTAAAAAGTTTTTGGAAGAAAATGCTAAGTCATGTGAGGGGGGTGTTGGGATACCTAGTACGATCCAACTCTACCACAATCCTATTGAATTTGCTACGTATTGCTACTTCAAATGATAAAATGGCCGCCAACATGACATTAGCCGAGAAACAGCTGATTGCCCACAAGTGGAAAACTGCTGGGATACTGAAGATGCATGAATGGACAAGTAAGCTATGGACTTTGTTGGCAATGGAGAAATTAAATTGGGAGCTCCATGATATGGCAGAAAATGGCAAAGTATGTTGCGTCTTTTGGTTGACTACTTAGCCAGTAATGTTTCATCTCTGGGATGACTGAGAATATTGAGATCCATGAAATTAAATACTTTATTTGAAGTCTGGTCTACTTGACTATCACCAAACTTAAAATCATAATTGTCTACGCAAGACAAAAATGTGTTGTTTTATATGTGCTTGTTTTCAATATTCTGTGCCAACCTTCTAGGGAATATTTGTGGGTTGGGGAGAAGGGGTACAGGTTTATAGGTTGGCCTCAATGAAGGAAGTTGTTGTTTGTCAATGCCAAAAAAATCCCAATAAAATACAGTTGAAGAATAGATGTAGGGTGTGTATTGAATATCAGTATCTTTTAGAAGACTGGTATCTACAATAAGCAACAAACACATTCACTGATTATATTTAAGATTATCCATTATCACTTATTAACAACAATTACATACTGGATGGCGGTGGTAGAAGGAACATATGGAGAAGCCCATCCAGATCACCTCATCAATTTGGCAAGTATTTTACGCCAAATCATCCAGATGAGCCAAGCTAAAGCCTGACACTCCAGCATGTGCTGTTCTTGTCTTAAAAATCCACCAGTGGAATAACAAGTGTCAATTTAAGGCTTAGCACAGTGAGGAACAGGCATACACAAGAGCCGAGATCTCGATGTGTGTAATTGGAAATCTTCCACTGATAGAGAGTATTTAGTGATGACGTCAGAGAGTTAAGTATAAAGTGAAATGGCATATGGCAGGTTCTAGGCTAAAGTGATGTTCATGTTCTATGTCTAGCAAACATTTAATAGCAAAATGCATAAAATAGAACATTTGCCTTATTTAGCCTTAGTAAAGTGAATGTTTTTAATGAATTGTCTTTTATTATAAAATAACATTTTACGTATTTGTCTCCGGGTCCACAATGTTCAGATTGTGCCAGCACAAACTTATCCTATATCACACGGTTGCAGAGGACTTTAGTTATGCATCATGCTTTTCCTTTCAGGCTGAGACGACTGAGCCGTGGCCATCACGAGTGGACCACACTGGCAGTCCCAGTAGGAGTAACGCATATCTTGGTGGAGAACCTGCTGCCTGATGCTGGCTACCAGTTTAGTGTCTTATCTCAGAACAAGCTAGGCAGTGGTCCGTTCAGTGAGATTGTTCCTGCCTATCCCCTTGGTAAGTAATTACACCTTGCAATGAGCTAATCCCTACCTAGCATGTGGGTAAGTGCTTTCTGATTGTTGTAAAGTAGTCCCTGCATACCTGTTCCATGAGTAGTTACTATCTATTTACTGCTTTTGATGCTGCTTGCATGTAGGGCAGCAACAAAAGACCTCCACTTCTATTTGTCTTGAGCAACTTCCTGTACTGTGCCCCAGCTGTGGTTCAGGGTCTTCAGTTCTGTTTCCACAGTTTGCCTCCAGGAGATCATTGGTCTGCCTCTATTCTCTTGTCTTCTGGGGTCCAGTGGAGAGCTCTTCTTGTGATGAGTTTTTGTTCTTTTCTGAGGGTGTGTCCTATCCCTCGCCATCTTCTTCACGTAACAGTGGTATTCATGCCCTCTTTCCTGCATCTGGGGAGCAGTTCCTGGTTTGAGATAGTTTGTGGCCAGAAAGCACACAAAATTCTTCTCATGCTACTGATGTGGAAGACTGAGAGTTTAGTGATGTCACTTTTTGTGATCTGCGAGCATTCTGATCCATTCAGGAGTGTGGACAGAACTAAGCTCTGGTGTTTGTGTTATACTGAGATGGCCACCACAAATTGTTAAGCATCCTGAAGGAATTCATGACCATGTTCAGTCTGCTCTTGCTGTCACTGCCTGCCCCTCCTTCGTGTCTGATGGTTCTGCTTAGGTAGGTGAACTCTTTAGTCATGCCTAGCTCCTCTCCATCCACCTTGATTGGTGAAGGGTTATGAATGTTGATTGTCAGGACTTCTGATGTCTTCATGCTAATCTTCAGGCCCACTTGCAGTGTATAGGTGCTGAGGCAAGATGTCTTTTCCTATGCTGGTGTGTGTAGGATAGCAAGTCTAGGTCATCCACATAGTCAAGGTCTTCCAGTCTCGAGAATAAGGCCAATCTGATGTATCTGGCTTGGTTTTATGTTGTTTGTTGCATCCCACAGTCGATGACTAGGTTGAAAAGCAACACTGACATCATGCATCCTTGGCTCACCTTGGTCTTGACTTTGAAGCTGTGCTCACTGTCTCCTATCTTGCAGGTAGAATTGGCATAGAAACTCTTGATCAGGAGAACCGTTAGATGTGGTGTGCCATAGGCTCTCAATATACAACATAGGTTGTCACGGTAGATACTGTCAAAGATTTTCTCAAAGTCAATAAAGTTGATGCCTCGATCACTCCGTGCACTGCTCTATGATGATGAGTAGAGTAAGGATCAGATTGACACTCTCTCTACCCTTGCAGAACCCAGCCTGTTCTTTTCTCAACTGCTTCTCCACAGCATCTGAAATGCGCTGCATAATGGTTTTTGGTAGGATTTTACACATGATTGAGAGAAGGGTGTTTCCATGCCAGTTGCTACAGTTGGTTAATGCTCCCTTCCTTGGAGTCTTGACGTTGATGCCTTGGTTCCAGTTGTCTTATATTCTCTTTCCGTCCCAAATGTAAACGCTTGTTGGAGAATCTTTTCTGATGTTCCAGGGTCTGCCTTGAACATTTCTGCATTCAGTTTATCTTGGCCATTAGCTTTTCCGTTCTTGAGCGATCAGATAGGCACTGTGTTGAGGCAGTGTTCACATCCAAATCGGTCTCTGCTTCCTAGATGTCTACTTTGCTTGTTGGTATTGGTCTATTCAAGACTTCTTTGAAGTGCTCGGCCCAGTTTGCTTCCTGCTCTATCTTTTTTGTGAGTAATCTTCCCTGCTTGTCCATGATAGGGGTGCTGAATGTTGCACAAGATTTACAACATACCTTGTCGTGTTGAAGACCTTCCCATTGTCTCCTCTACTTGTTGCCTCCTCTGCTTAGCTGGGAAGGTTATCCATGTATGCCCACTTGTCGGATAGTGTAATTCTTTTGACTGCTCTGTTTGCTTCTATGAACTGTTGCTTGTACTTCACCTGTTTTTCAGATTTGGCCTCCATGAGTTTCTGTTTTTTGCTGTCTTCTTGCCTTCAATAGCTTTTCATGTGGCTTGTTTTATCCAATTATTTTCTTTTCCTTGGCTGGGTCCCCAAGCATGTTTCACTGTTCTTCATATATATTGAAGAGACCTGTTCCCATTCTTGTTTACCGCGTCTGCATCTAGCTCTGACTGATCTTCCATGTCAGGAGTTGAAACTTGTTTTTGATTTGTACGACAAATGCCGTCATGGGGTCCTGTCATTTTGCATAATGAAAGTACTGTCTGGATGTTTTGAGTACTGTTTTTTCTGAGCTTCAGCTGTACAAGAGTGGTAACTGGACGGTGATCACTGTCAACGTGCGCTCCCCTCCTCACTCTTACGTCTTGCAGTGAGCATCCCTAAGTGCCACTTATGATAAGGTGATCAGTCTGGTTTCTATCTCTGTCATTGGGTGAGCACAACATTAGTTTGTGAACATTATAGGGAGGTGGTGTGTGTATAAGGGGGGATTGATACCCTTCTATGCCCATATTTGTGACACAAAATTCCAACAGTCTTTCACCATTGTTCGTTGCTCCACAGTCTTCCTTTTCCACAGTTCTGTCATGGTTCTTGTTGTCATTTCCCACTTTAGTATTCAAGTCCCCCATCACAATCATCAGGTCATGGTTTAGCATAGCTCCAAGCTCAGCTTATTACATCTGTTGATAGAATATGTTTTTGACTGTTTCCTCTGTATCGTTCATTGGAGCCTAGAACGGGAAAATGGTGGTGTTGAAGTGTAGTCTTTTAACCTGGGTGTCATGAGTCTGCTGTTGACTTGCTTCCACTCAAGTAGGCATTTCTCTGTCTTCATACTCAGGATGATTGCTATTTTTGTGACATTGAAGCAATTTCAGGGAGTAGACAGTACAAACACAATCAAACTAAATATCAAAACAATCTGAAAATTCAATATATCATAAAGAATGATTTATGATCACATATTTTTTCTTTCATTCAATTTATTTCATTTATGATATATTGAATGTCCATATAGTTTTGACATTTAGTTTGATTGTGTTGCACTGTATCCTCGAAGACATCACTGTGATATAGTCTTAAAATTGTGACCAATGGGATTTTCTGGCATTTCTTTGGTAGAGGACAGCAGGGCCACCCGAGCTCACTCTCACGTTAGTATTGTATTGCCAGTGATATTGGTCACTGTCCCTTCCCGAGTAGAGTACTGTCTCTCCTATGGTAGTCTTAATTCTACCGGATCAGGTCCACCTATTTTCCCTGACACCCAAGATGTATGGGTTGTAGGGCCCCAGCTCAGATATTACTTGAAACAGCTTTCCTGTTTCATATATGGTCGGTTTGCTCCAGAATCTGATTCTGTTTTTGCACTTGGAACTTAGAACGTGATCATTCTGTCAGTATTTTCTTTTCAATTTTGACTACTGTCCACCATGCATGTCTCATGCAGAGACTCTGGAAGTCCCTCATGCACAGAATGTTTAATGGGCATTGCTGCTATTTTAACAAATGTTTTTTTTTAATGGGACAAAGTTGTTAGCCATAGCCCAACCCCAACCTGGAAGACCAGTTGATTGATCTTTGTCTGGTTTCTACCCTATGACCAGTCTGGCTTAGTCGACCCTGCCAGGAGACTAAACTCTCGCTGGCATAATTCCCCAAGTCACTGAGACATGCAAGACTCTCGACCACTGCAAGATTGCGATCGTCCGAGGAGTTTAGTAGTTACCACTTACATTGAAATCATATCTGTCTTTCCGCTCAGTAATTAAGTTCTGTGTTTGACCAATTTGTCCCTTCGTTGAACCTTAATATATAAGTAAAGGAAGTAAACTCAGATTTTTCAAACATCCATAAAATTGCAACAGTATACAAAGATAATAAGGAACAGTAAGTAGCTCATCATAAAAGCACACACTCATTGAAATGTTAACAGTAGTGTGATCTGCCATGCACATTACAACCAATTAATGACGTTAGAGGCTGCAAAACAGACCTCTACAACTTACTTCTAATTTTCATGACATAGAGAATTTACAAACAAATGCAGCCAGCGTGTATTATTTACATTTTAGAGATCTCAGAATGGAGATAATATTTGTTCTATACATTTAGGTTTAATGTGATAGAACCATAATATACCCTGCATGTTGGTCTCTCAACTATTGTCTTGGATAATAATAATCCCCAGCTCTAATGGATCCCTAATTAAATCAGTTAGCCATTTGGAATAAAATGTTTATTCTTCGTCGAGTTGAACAAATGTGCAGTTTAGTTCTTACAGCTAGTGTAAAATATAATTCAAATGTGCATAAAGTAGCTAAGCCCAAACAGTGGGTTATTTAGCTTAGTAGTCAGTGATCCATTTTTTAAACCTATGCCGATGTGTATGGCATTCTAGCCTCCCCATGCCACTGTGTTTATTGTGACTAAATTTGGGCATGGAATATATCCATGACCATGCTAGAGAAAATAACATCTTGAAGGATCATTCAAAGGCACGAGTGCTTATTTATATCTAGAGATACCAAAACGAATTACAGGTCAAAGCTGGATTCAGTCCACATTATGTTTACTCACCATTTCATCGTGTATTAAGCATGTTGCTGTAGATTGGGGCTACCCCAGAAGTCTGTAATAAATTGATTTTCCTCTCTTTAGAATATGAAAGAATCAGTGTACCTCAGTAGACTACTGCTACACACAGCCACACACACAGATTTGGCTTATAAGAGGTTAAACTAACTTCCTACCATAGCAGTTACTACATTTTAATAAATACACATTCAACTATTCCATGAGCTGTGTTAGTTGGCCAACCCATGTCATCACAGTTGAAGCTAAGGCCTAGAGAGCACAATGCGCTAGTTATTTCAACTGGTTTTCCTTAATGTAAATCTGCTTTCCTTTTATATTTCCAAACCCCACAATATGTCTTAGATAAACTCATCAGTTCTTGCAGTTTATTTGTAATATGAAGTGTAGGAGCTGCATTTTAGGCATACAGCCAAAGGGGGAGGTGTCTCCCTCCACCTTATGGCATTCAAATAGCATACTTACTAGCACAGAATACACACTATCTGTATAACTATTAAAAATAAAAATTGCTAAGACTTATTTTTGCTGAGGCCACAAGAGCAATAGAAAAGCTCTCTGAACTCCCCAGTAGAAATATACCTAGCAACTACTTCATCTACATGCAGAAGGATAAAAAAAACGTTTGATGCTTTTTCCAATGCTCGTCTCGGCTGAAAATAGCCCAAGGGTGAGTAATATCTGCTTGATCTGCAACAGTCCCAGCCTACTATAATTGAATGAATGATCACATTTGTTAGGTGCACAGTACCTAGAAATTAGGCCTCTCCTAGCTGCACGGCACTAACACAGGCTTACCCTCAGTAAGGAAGTGCGGTTACTTCAGACCTCTCACAAAAAGAAGGTAAAACATAGCCTTACTGAGTACTTCATCCTTGCAACACGGTTTACCCCACTCAGGTTACTTCTCACAGTATGTGAGGTGTGGTCATTGCATAACAACCGTGACTACTTTGATTCACCGATGGCACTCTTAGAATGGAATTACTCCTGGCATTGGGGTAGTAACTACCTGCCCACTCAGTACAGTGAGACTGTACACTCATGAAGGACAGCTTTTATTTCCACTATCTGACAAACAATATGAATGAAGTAGGAGTCCCGGGTCCTGGTGAGAGTATATTTTGTTATGCGTTAGGTAAAGTTCCTCTTTTGAACATTGATCGTCACATTGAAGAGACTGCCTGTGCAAATTGAAGAGACTGCCTGCGCTTATGTAACAATAAATAATTTAATTGTGTAAAATTACAAATTATTGAAATACATGTGACTTGTATGTTTATCAAAGAATATTGATTTTACCCAAATATTTAAAATATATCTTATCGATTGAATTGTACTTTAAGATTGTGAATGCGGAGTCAACAATTTAGGATAACTCCTCACTATAATGGTTGCTGTCTGAAATAAGAAATTTACAAATGGGTTGTTGAAAAGGGTATGCACTTTGGCCTGCTAACATGAATGTTCGTGGTCATTTTACAGCTGTTTTAGTCTGCTTAATTTTCATTTTTTTTTTTATTGTAGAGTTTTATTCAGGTGTATACATAAGATGATTTAATGCATGTATTGTTTTTAAGCTGTACGTGAAGTTGAAACACACATACATTTTTTGTACTTTTTTTGCAATAATTTAATATAAGGCTAGTGTGTAGAAAGTCATGGGGTGCTATGAAGATGGCTGTAAAGTGGAGAGTCTGTAGACCCGCATATTGCAGTAGGGTGTGCTGAGTGAAGGAAGGACCCAGACAGAGAATAGAACAGAGGTGTCATTCCCTGGTATGTTAAGGAGGACATAAGCAAGTGCGTGTTTAAAAGGCTTCCAGAGATCTCAGTGCAGAGTAGCATTTTACTCAGTGGTGAGGTAATGCATAATCCGGAGTTCATACTTGGGCCCTGATTTAGAGTTTTTCAAAGATGGTACTCAATACCCTGTCTGCTAAACTGATTGTCCTCTAGCTCTATTTAGAGTTGAGCATTAAGTCTGTTCCTGTCTGGGTGGACCCCCACAGGCTTTGCTGGCAGAAACCTTACACCGGCGGTCTGACAGATTTGAGACTTGTTGTAAGTGCACCAGAATGTCCTCCCTAGTTAGAGCATATGCACACTTTTTTCTCTTCAGATCGCAGGTGGTCCGGAAATGGAAAAAAGAAATAAGACAGTCCACACCATGGGAGAAAGCTCCCAGGACGTCAAGGTCATTTTTTTTTACAAAATGAGTTTATTTTTCTGAAACAAAAAGATTGCTGAGTGGCATAAAACACTGCAGCTTCACAGCAAACTTTGAATGCCCTTGGAGGAGCTGCTGTGGTGGCAGCTCATCTAAAGGCTTAGAGATCTCTACTAGGCAGGCATAGATGCTTAATTACGGCAAGTGCTAGTCCGCCTTGCCTGCGAAGGTTATTTCCTCTGCTCCACCAGCGATTGTGAGCCACTTACTAAAGCCGAAATGAGGGTCTAAGGCCCTGATTTAGAGGTTGGCAGACAAACCGATCTTCTGCATTATCCATTTAGAGCCAGGCAGACAGTCATGTTTTTGCCGATGATGCCCCCATTGGCTCTACGCACAGAATCCTTACACCAGCAGCCCAATAGACTTGGGGCAGTCAGTATAATTGCAGCAGACGATCCCCCCTATTTAGAGCAGACATTGTGATGCACTTTTTTCTGTTTGCGATTGCCTGGAAAAGCTACCCACTTTGCACAACCGCTAGATAGACTTTGAAAGCCTTTAGAGGAGCTGCTTTGGTGTTGGCTCCTCAAAAGGTATAGAGATCTCTGCCAGGCAAGCTGATATATGTAAACAATGTGGGCGTTAGTTCACCTGGGCAGTGAAGATCATTACTTCCACTCCCCTGGTGAACTACGGGCCATCCCCCAGCACCTAAATGAGGGCCAACTATTTATTTCACCATTGTCGAAGCTGCAGGGTGAGGACCTCTTAAAAAGAAAGGGCAATTGTTTGTTCTAATCTTGAATTAACAGTCTGTCAATGTTTCTGATTTGTGAATACATGTTTGTTTCCATATGTAGCTTTTGCAATAACCACAGTGGCTCCTGAAGTCCCCACCAATGACCCTGCACTTCTCCTTTCATCACCCCGCTTACTGTCAGCCAATGAGACCGTTAGGGGAGTGTTGCTGTGGTGGAAGCCTCCCCTCCACACCTCTGTCCCCATCACTGGTTACGCCCTGGAGTTTCGCCAGGACAGTGGGGGTTGGGAGCTGCTGGACGACACTGTGGCTGAAACTGAGACCAAGCTCTTCGTCCCCGGCCTTATTAAGGTGAGAAAACTGTATGTCACACAATATCTAGGTATGGCTTGATGGTGGGTTGTCAGTGTTTGCAGGCCTTCCTGTATCACCGTTTGATCAGGCCAGCATTCACAAGGGGTGTCCATAGTATCACTAGCAGCAAGGCCGGATCATCAAGCAGCTATGGAGTGAATTGTTTTGTAAAAGCAAGCCGATTAATAAATCTGCTCGTTCAAACGTTATCAGAAGATAAATACTGACATCCCTTAGGTAGTCTTGCTTCTGATCTGCTCAGTGTGTGGCACTTCCATTCTGCTAGCTACATTAGGAGTTTTGAGTTCAATCCATGGGCTCAGCAAGTCCCGTTACTGGACCCACTGAAATTATATTTCACTCCGAGATTTTGACTGCTTAAAGCAGCTGATAGCTACAGTTAAAATTACGGGGAAGAGTGGTCAATTACTGGCATAATCGCACCCAAAACTATCAATGCCCACAGTAATTTGTCATTTCTCAGGGGAATCTTTACCTGTAATCCACTGTAACTCAGCTCCCTCCCTTCCCAAAAATTCACCTTGTCCTCTCCGCACCCTGGTATTGGGAGACAGAGGAGCAGCCTTAATAGAGAGAAGTCAAGGGACCTCCTAATAGGGTACTAAAAGCTCTTTATTAAGTGTTGGAGACACATTCCTATTTTTATTCCCTTAAGATTTGTATTTTGTGTTATGCTTAGAAACTATCTTAAAATGAATCTGTTAATTAGTTTCTGCACCGCCTGTAGGTGTCATTACTGATTTCCACATATGGGAATACTGCCATTCTGTCAGGTGCTGCCATGGTGTATGGCACCTACCAACTAATCTCTCTGATTGTAATATGTGCATGCACACATTGGCTCCAAATATTCCTTCAAGTTCAGACCTCTATTACTACATCAACTGGCACTTCATTTGGTTTATTTTGTTGTCTTGTTGATGACCCATTAGCACTTAATTTCTTTAGGCTTTATGGTAGTTCCTGCACCCACTGCTTTCTCATTCCTTCAGTTGAGTCTTTCACTGTTTTCATCATCCACTGGAACTAGCATCGTTTCTTGTGTTGCTGGTTCTTGTGTACAATGGCACCACATTTCCTACTCACTTCGTGTTCTCTTTAGGTTCTGTCACTGGTTCCTGCACTCATGTACGCCAATGTTTACCTTCAAGTTCTACCTCTAATTACTACCCCCATTGGCTCCTATATTGTTCCAGACCCTAATGGCATCATTATCACACCTGGCTGGGTCCATGGTTACTGTAACCACTAGTTCCTCTACTTCGACATGGGTCAACTTTCATTTAAACTTTGTCTGGTTTTTTTCTCTCGCAAACCCAGCATTAGATCTTTTACAGATTCACATGCTTGAAATATTCCCCTTCATCGGTCTGGGAATCGAGAGTCACAGTTTGATGAAAGGGGCTACTTCAGGCATATAAATCTATGACAAATATCCATACCAGAGAACTAGAGTTACAGGTAAGTGACCATCACTCTCTTACGGTATTTCAGTGGATCTGATCTAATTCTAGTATTCCACACTTGAACAAGACTCATCTGGTTCTCTGTTTTGATTCATGTTCTGCTGGTACCTTAGAAGAGGTTGCCTTTCAGGAGTGGCTGACGCTCTGATTGAACAGTTAGGATTGCTTTGAATTAGGAATTCTACAGCGTTTTTCTAAAAAAATAGGGGGAAAAAGAAATTGTTGCATGTGACTAATGTTTGTTATCTAGAGCTAGCAAAAGACATCCACTTGCATATGCATAGTTAAGAGAGGGATGTTGTGTGCAGTGTTATTCTGATTATTATTTTGTTTGTGTAATTTGTTTCTAAAAATAAATGTGTCTGCAACTAGCATCCACATGTTACTGTCTAAGTGAAAATCTCAGTTGATCCTGTAATTCATGGCTTTCTAGCAGGAGTGAAATCTGTGCTCTAGCTTTTCATTCTCTTTAGGGGATTCAATATGAATAATCAAACCTCAACAATAGCCCTGTTTAAATAATCAACTGAAAATCACATCAAATTTGCAATAAAAATATTTTGTTACAGGCCACACTAAGCCACTCTGGCCAAATGGATACTTTGCCAAATAAAAAACACAGAACAAAAGTAAATTTTTTAGAAACCCAATAACATGCTGCAAAAAAAAGTAAACAGGTCATAATAATTATAGAGGTTGCTTTGATTAAACTTCAGTTTTGTTACAGAAACTGTCCAAAATTGGCTGAGGGAGTGTGTTATGTGCTTTTACTAGGTGGATCTGGTCTACTCAACTAACCCCGAGCCTAGGACATTCACCTACTGTGTCTTTTTCCCCTCAAATCCCTGCTGTGCTCAGCTTGCGGTCGTCCCTGCTGCAGAAAATAGTCCTGCTTCTGAAAACTTATTGCTGGGTTAATCTGACGAGATGTCTGTTTATGGAACCCATATGGTATTCCATTGAGATTTATAAGAACCTGCAATGATTTCAAAGTTAGGCTGCCATATTGTTTCTGAACCTGCAGAGACATGATCACATAAAACCAATCAGTGGCGGCCAGGATTACGTTCAAGACACTTTGTACTGTTCTCTAGTCCTGTTGCAACTAAGATAATGCTTAGCTACAAATACTGGCTGTTCATTAAATCCCCTCCAGGAACCTTTGCTCAGCATCCTCTCAACTGATTGCTCGATATTCATTCAGATGACAGAGAAATGGTGGGCCGTCACTAGACATTCCCTTGGTGTTTTTTGTCTTTTAATATATTTTTACACTATTAGGTTACCATAAAGAGACACTCGGCACTGTACGAAAGACATAAATACAAACAAATATTCCAGTATAAACAGTAATCTTTTCACTTTATTACTGCATTGTCTTCCCATCTCCTAGGATTCGGTCTATGAATTTCGTCTAGTGGCCTTGGCTGGAGATTACATCAGTGACCCAAGTAACACTGTAAACATCTCTACAACTGGTGAGAATATTTTTCTATAAGGGTGGTTTGAGAGGGAGAAAGGAGGTAATGAGGTGTGGGGCTGGTAAACTAATGAAGGAAAGAGGGAAGAAAGAAAGTGTTGGGACCTACAATGAATTGGAAGATCGATGGTAAAAGGCAAACATGGTAAGGCAACCAAGAGGCAGCACTGTGAGGCAAAGTATAATGGTTCAATGTGACGAATGTTTGTCATTTGTGGTTAATACAAATCTCTAAATGTAATCTTTTGGTGCAGTAAAGAAAACAAGTCTATTGGGACTTGGACCATTGGAGCATTTGAAGAATTTCTGGCATGCATTACTGGATCATAACATGCACCTTCTGGTCCTTTGAAATAATGTCTGAGTGAATTTAGTAAGCAAGAAGTGTTCTTGGCAGAAACTGAATAGGAACTTGACCTGGGCTTGTACCTTTTTGGTTCTCTTCGCCTTTATCCTCTTTTGAAAATAATGCTTCTTTCTGTTCTTCTTTGCTGTCTTCTTCTTGTGAAACCTCCTTATCTCTGATCACTACTGTTTTTTGCAGCAAACGCTTTGGGAGCTACAATAAAATGTGTAATGGTGACACCAACATGGATTAGATTGATAATGTTGCAGGGCTTGTCGAAACAGTATGTTTTGAAAAAGTGGTCTTCACTGTTGCAGACTTTCACCCCATTGTCAACAGTAGATTAGCTGTCTTAGATGATAGGTATTATTTCTAAGTTGGTAAGTGTGCTCCGTAGATGATGATGGGTTCTCTGTCATTGTGGCTGCTAAAACTTCCTTTATCTTCGCCTTTGTGAAAATCTCCTCTTTAGCAGGGGCAGAGTCTGCTTCAATGACAAGTCATCTTTCTATGGCGGTACTTTATTTGCTGTTGACGACTTGCCTGTTAACAACATCTTCACCTAGTGCGCTGTCGGTAATCACTCCAGTCTCTTACATATGAGACCATAATGACTGTCAATGGGTGGTCTTGTCAAGGATGGCTTGCACTGCAAAGAGCGTCCTACTTCCTTGTTTGTCGTCTGAAATAACAAAACAATCCCTCTCAATTTTTGACAGGAATTTTAGCCATGAGCGATTAATCTACCTTTCTGTCCATTGTTATGGTATATTTTTGGGATCTTGCTGCCTCTTTGCTTGCAAGAGCCAACTGCAACTCACTTTTTGTCCATTAGTTGGCAAAGCATAAAAACCGAGTCTTAATGGCATATTTAGTGGTTCGCTCCTTATGGTTTTTTTTAGGGACCACCTTTGCTGCTAGAAAATTAATTTCTCCAGCATTGTATCTTTTATAGATTCATATGCTTGAATCTTCCCCGTCTTCATGGTGGGAGTCCCATGGTAACAGTAAAATAGCAGTACAAAGCTAAAAGTACAGTCTCACTTGAGAATCAACATTATTTAGTAACCAGTTAACATCATTAAGGAACATCCAAACTCCAGCCAATCACATTGCAGTCCCCTGAGCATCCATCCCCTGCAGAGCCACCATACCTCAGATTTCTTACTGCACGTCGTGCTTTAGGAAGTCTCCCTGAGCTCTGCTCAGTTACAGTGTTTCTACTTTGAACTCTTCAACTTTCAACTGGCAGTTCTCTTTCCCTAACCTTCTCTTCAGCTCAGGTGCTGCTAGAAAGTGAGTTTTCTGCATATTTTCTACAGAATGTAAGAGTTTAAAAAAGGGCAGTCAGACCCTGCAAGACTTCTGGAAAGTCTAGGCTGTTCTCAGAGGATCCTCATATGGGGTGCTTATATTGCCTTTATCCAGAGCACAAGCCTAAAGACTGTAAGCACTGCTGGGCTTTTTCTTCAAAAACCCTCAAAGACCGTGAGGGAAGACTTTTCATTTGGCTTCAGAAGAAAAGATCTATGAGGGATTCTGACTCAGAGAGTGAAAAGATGCCTCGTTCCTCCTCAAAGAAAAGGAAGGAAGAAGATCCTTCTTCTGGTCAGAGAGACCAGAAAAAACAAATATCTATGAAAAAGGAGTCTTCAGAGGAAAAAAGAGGTAAAACAGAGCAACCTGGCTCTTCTCAGATCCAAAAAAGATCTGGATCTGCTCCTCCTTCTGCTCCACTTACTTCCTCAAAGAAAATCCGCCCGTCGCATGGTCACACCCTAGAATTTCTTCAACAACCTGCAGATTACCCCCCAAGAAAGACTGCTCACCGCCATCTGGCGCTTCTCAAAAGGAAAATAAAACTCCTCGACAAGGAGGCAATCGAAATAGTGCAGCGCAGTCAGCGCAACTTGGGATTCTACTCCCACTTTTTTCTCATAAAGAAAAGAACTGGAAAATGGAGGCAGGTCATGGGCCTCAGTTTGTTGAACAAGTTCATCAAAAGCCAACAGTTGTGGATGCTGTTGCTCCAGGAGATTCTCCTGGATTCAGCGGATTACATAACCTCTCTGGATCTTCTGGATGCGTACTTTCACATTCCTATTCATCCACAGCACCACCATTATCTCAGGTTCCAAGTGGCAGGGTGTCACTACCTGTTCAAGGTACTGCCCTTCGGGCTAAAGTCTGCGCCCAGTGTATTCACCAAATGCTTAGCGCCAGTAGCAGCTTTTCTCCGGTGTTCCAGTCACCAGGTCTTTCCCTACCTGGACGATTGGATAATCAAGGCTCCGACTTTTCATGGTGCAAAAAAGTCCACGAGCGCCTGTCTTCGCCTTTATCGCTCTATTGGTCTCAATCTCAACCAAGAGAAGGCTTTGTTCCTTCCTTCCAGGTCTCTGGAGTTTCTGTGAGCGATATTAGACACCGACCTCTCCAAGGCCTTTACCACAGAAGAAATAATTTCTCTGCTTCTAAAGATGGCTCAATCTCTTGCTTAAAATAAGTTCGTTTCTGTGAGGATTTACAAATCGATGTTGGGGATGATGTCATCTTGCATTCTGCTGATTCCTCACTGTCGGTTGCGGATGAGGCCTCGCCAGGAGAAGCTTTTCGCCTAATTGGTGCAAGCCTGAGGCTCCTTCTAGGACGTCATTTTACTCACACCTCAGATGATCAGGGAGGTTTTCTGGTGGAAAGTCAAAAGCAATCTCTCACAAGGCCTATCCTTCCGTACTCAAGAGCCTCTGATGGTCATGATAACAGATACCTCCATGGAGGGATGGGGTGCTCACCTCCAGGAGCTTCAGGTTCAAGGGAAGTGGTCGGATCAGGAATCTCTTTACCACATCAAACTGTTGGAGCTGAAGGCCGTATTTCTAGGGCTTCGATCCTTCCTTCCAAGGATAAAAGGTTCTTCAATCCTTGTTGACACGGACAACACAACCACAATGTTTTACCTACAGAAACAAGGAGGGACGAGATTGCCAGCTCTCTCAACTCTGGCGCAACGAATTTGGAATTGGTTGATTCACCACAATATTTCATTACAAGTCCAACACGTTCCATGGGTGCTCAACAAATGGGCTGATTCGCTCAGCAAAGATTCCAAGCAGTGTCACAAATGGGAATTGGACGCTGTTCAACTCAAAATAATTTTTCAGTGTTTGGGATCGCCAACCCTGGATCTATTTGCTACATTTCTCAACAAAAAATGCGAGTTCTACGCCAGCAGATTCCCTCAACCAGGTTCCCTAGGGAACGCCTTCCATTTCTCCTGGAAAGGGACATTTGCCTACGCGTTCCCTCGGTTCCCACTGATACCCAAGGTCCTACAAAAAATGAATCGAGAACCTTGCCGCATCATTCTCACTGCCCCGGTGTGGGCAAAGCAGTACTGGTTCACAGAGCAGTTTCGCCTATCAGAAGTCTCTCCAGTTCGTCTTCATCCCTCAGAACGTCTGCTTTCTATGGCCCAAGGCCAGGTGATTCATCCGTAAATTCAATCTCTTCACGTGTCGGCCTGGCTCCTCACCACACTGAGTTTGAGGACATAGATATTCCTGAGGAGTGCCGTTCCATTCCTAACAAGACCTGTGTTCCCTCTAAGGTCAAATGTTACTCAGCCAAATGGAGAAGATTCTGCTCCTGGTGTGCAAATCACTTATGCCATCCACTCGCTCCATCTCCGGAGGAGGTTTTGCCATAGCTCTTGTCGCTAGCAGGTAAAAGTCCATTTGGCCGCGATTTCAAGGTATAGGAGACGTTCGAACCAATCGTCCCTATTGTCCTCCAGGTTGGTGAAGGAATTCATGAAAGGCCTTTTCAGAGCCTAACCGCCGGTTTGACCTGTTTCGGTGCTCTGGCAATTGAACAATGTGTTGTTTCTTCTCATGAAAGCGCCATTCAAGCCGATTCACAAATGCAACATAAAATGTCTATCTTGGAAGGTGGTTTTTCTTTTAGCTATCACTTCGGCTAGACGTATTAGTGAAATTCAAGACCTCACAGCTACGCACTAATCCCTCATTCATACCCAAAGTACCTACCATGTTCCATCTCAATGAACCTGTGGTCCTGCCTTCATTCTTTCCTGCTCCATCGACACCAGGAGAGAGAGCTCTGCATTCCTTGGACATCAAACGATGTTTAAAGTTTTACCTTCAAAGGACTAAATCTTTCCACACATCTACGGAATTGCTCATCGCCTTCTCTGCCCCTAGGAAGGGGATGGTATTTTGTCACATGGTGGGATGGTTTACCTGTCTTCTCCACTTCCGATTGTGATTATGTAAACTTGTAAACTTGTAAACTTGGGGATTTATAGAGCGCAATTGTTGCCCGAAGGCGTCCAAGCGCTAGGATAACCGCGACCTACAGGGAGCAGGGAAGGGACGAAAAAAAAGACAACAAAAGTTTAGCAGGAAGATGTGAACAGGTGGGTCTTCAGTTGCTTGCGAAACATAGTGAGATTCTGGGTGGCTCTAAGATGAAGCGGTAGAGCATTCCAAGCCTTCGCTGCATTGTACATGAATGTCCTTCCGCCGGTTCTAGATCTTTTTATTCTTGGAACTGCTGCTAAGAAAGTCTGGCTGGAGCGGAGACTGCGATTTGGGATGTAATGGGTGATCAGATCACGGGTAATGATGGGTCCCATATCCCAGAAGGCTTGGTGGGCTATACATAGTGCCTTGAACAGAACTCTCTGCCGGACCGGTAGCCAATGGAGGCTAGTCAGTCCGGTCCTCACTGAGTGCCTGTGCGGGATTTTAAGTAGAAGGCGAGCTGCGCTGTTCTGTACAGTTTGCAGCCTCCGAAGAGTGTATTCTGGTGCACCCAAATAAAGTGCGTTGTTAAAATCAAGACGTGAATGGATGAGCCCTTGAATGGCAGCCTGTTTGGCTTCCAGGGGGAGGAGGGGGAAGATTTTATTTAGCACTCGCAGAATGCCAAAACATGTGGCTGACAGTTTTGTGGCTTGGACATTGAAGGACAGTGAGCTGTCTAGCCATACCCCAAGACTTTTGATGGTACTTTTTGGGGTTGGAGGCGGTCCTAGGCATGGGGGCCATAGGGAAGGGGAAAGTGCCGGCTCTGAGGGTCCTAGGAGCATCAGCTCAGTTTTTTCTCCGTTCAGTTTCAGGGATGATGACGACATCCAGCTCCTCACTTCCTCCAGGCATTCTCTGAGCCCGCCTGGCGCAGTTCGATTCAAGCAAGTGAATCTATAAAAGATACAATGCAGGAGAAAAAACAAGTTACTTATCTGTACACTGTGGTTCTCCAGTATTGATATCATTTAAAGATTCACATGCGGCTCTCCATCCTCCCCTTACAGGTGCACTCTTCCATACCTCTTTTATTTGTCTAACTACACTCGTGCTCGAAATCGGAGGTATGGTGGCTCTGCACAAGATGGATACTCAGGGGTCTGTGATGTGATTGGCTGGAGTTTGGATGTTCCTTAATGATGTTAACTGGTTACTAAATACTGTTGATTCTCAAGGGATACTGTACTTTTAGCTTTGTACTGATTTTTTACTGTTACCGTGGGACTCCCACCATGACGACAGGGAAGATTCAAGCATGTGAATCTGTAAAAGATATCAATACTGGAGAACCACAGTGTACAAGTAAGTAACTTGTTTTTTTTCTACTCTTCTCTGTTTGTGGGCAACATGTGTGAAAAGTGTAAGGGTTAGACTTCTGTCAAGCTCTTCCAAGGCCTTGTTTTGGAATGGTGACTCAAATGTCATATTTTCTGGGTGAAGCTATACATAAGGTATACTTGCCCTTCACACACATCTGTTGATTGCCCCACGCAGCACACGTTTTTAAAAGTGACTGCTTATTCTTACTGTGACTGCTTATTCTTACTGTCGTCCTGAGCCATAGGTGAGTTGGTAGTGAATACAAAGTGTATAGAGGATAATGCGAACGCATGCTAACTCTAAAGCAAAATTATGATTTTTAATTGAAGAAATCATCGAATGCAGAGCTGAGTTCTAAAAATGATCAATGGAAAAATCTAACTGTTGAAGTCTCCGGTTAGGCAGAGGGTCTTTATTGTTCCTCCTCACTGACTGATGTTTGGAAGACACAGTGAGGAAAAATGCTAATGTAAGCTGTATGTTCTTCTGATGGTAATCAACACAGTAGAACACTAATCAAACTAATGTAACACGAGTTCTCACCCTAACAACGGGAAATAAATTAAAGCATGTGAATCTATGAAAGCTACTGACATTGGAGAACTTTAGTTACAGGTGAGTAACTTATTTTTTGTGGCACAGCAAAGAGGTAGCATTATGCTATTGTGAGCTGATCATTCTGAGGCTCAAGGTTCTTGGGCATGTGATGACGCAATCGATACATTTTGCCCAACAAATGACTATGTAGTAGCTTTCTCTGTAAAGGTATGAGGATGTGCCAACTGTTCATTTTGTTATATGCATTTATATTTGACCTACTTTTCCAGTAGTGTTTCTCTTTTCTTTTAAATGCCAGGCATTTATTATCCCTATTACGAGTTTATTCTGCCTTCATACACTGGAAGCTCCTTTGTGAGAGACTGTAGGCCTACTCACACAATTTCACCACCCTTTGTCCTGCGTATTACTGCAAATTGGCTCCAGGTTAATTTCTTTATTTGTTGTCACATATTTTGTGTTACTAAGGTGTCCTCTCTCCTGCTCCATAGCTACTTCCTCAGTTTGCCCATTGTCTTCCTTCTGCTGTTTGTTGATTCTCTTTTTTTGGGTTTAGTTTTCCACACAGCACAAGGTGTCTTGTTGCAAAAGATCTATTTTGAGCTTACCAAAAATTTACAGTGGTCTGAAACCCCACTCATTGTTTACTATTGGTTGTCTCTATCTTTTGTCTCATTTGGTTGCTTCTTATTCAAAGGATTGCATTGGCACTTGTGTCCTTCCACAGCTCACGATTAGGGAACAACTTTTTTCTTTTTGAGTAAGCACTCTATGAGAGTGCATGTGTTTTCCATTTGCCTCCATCGTGTGCGTCTGTCCCCTAATGCGCTTCATGTTGCTCTCTGTCATCTGTGGGCTTCTCTACCTCCATGTTCCATGTTGCTTTCTCATGCCTGTGTGCTTCTCTTATGCATGTTCCGTGTTGCTCTCACCTGTGTTCTTCCTTCATCCCTATGTTGTTCTCTCCCTTGTGCGTGTCTCTCCAGACCCTCCTTGCTCCTCCCTCGTATGCTTTTTTCTTCCTTCCCTCTTGCTACCCTGACTCTCTCCTCTGTTGCGTGCCCCATCTTTGTAATAATGTTGCCTCTTTTCACTTTCCAAATAAATCTGCTTTGTACTGCTGCACTATCAATTTTTTTTATTTACAGAGTCGCAACGGATTGGTAAATTTTAAAAAATGGGGCCGTGTCATGCACACAGATCATGACGAATGTGCGCAGATGATGCAACTGACAGTGGCTGAGTCATTGCACCTTTTTAGGTCTCGCAGACCTAGCGCTGGTGCGCGCATGCCCTCCTTGCTCTGTGAGGGCTATGTGTCATCATTACAATTTCGGAAGGGGACTTGAAGCCCCGCCCCTTCTTCCCTTCTTCCCTTTGGCTTGCGTCATAGCTTAGGCTAAACGCTGGCTTTCTATTGTGAAGTAGGCTTTTTAGTCCCTCCTTGTTACCACCCTGTCCACTTTTGGCCCCGCCCAACCGGACTGGATCTTTTACTTGCGGCGGTAGACAGTGTCTTTTAATTATTGGGTAAGCACTTTTTTTTTTAACATTCGTGTAGTTGCTGTTTAACATTGCGGTAGCTTCATTACTATGGCGTCCACTTTACAGGTAGCTAGCACATCCCTTTTAAGTACGCGGCGCCGCGCTTTGTTTCAGTGCGGCACCCGCTTTCAAGTAACAAAAACACGTTCTATTTAAAAACGCCTGGTGGCGGACCTTAGATAAAGAAAATACTTTTTGCGCACTTAACTTTGCACACTTGGTCCGCATGCGCAGCTCAAACACCTCCATTTTTTAATCACCCAGAACTTTAACTCTTCTCCCCGTGTGGTGCCCTCCCTCTCGACACCAAAAGCTACACTCCTCTCACCCCGCTTCCGGGTTAAGGAGACTGAACCTTCGTCATGGGCTGCCCGGGCTCAGCCTCTCCCGGATCACCTCTAGAGCCGCAGGGGCACGGTGATCAGCCACTCAGCCGACCTCAGTACTGCCCGGCCACCTCCTCTCCTCCCCTGCAACAGCTGATCTACTGTTTTGCGGACCGCAGGAGAATCCGAGTGAACTCCTGATTGTGGACACGAACAGCCACAATCAAACTGCCACGATCGACTGCCTTGCAGAAAAGAGTAAGTGTATTGAGGAATTCTGCCCTTTTGTTTTCTACAGGGCCAGCTTTAGAACTGGTGGCGCCCAGTGCGACAATCATTTTTGGCGCCCCCGCACCCTATGATCGCCTGCCCGGATTCTCTCACTACCACCGGGCAAAAGTGCCCCTCATCTCTCCAGACATAAGTTATTTGCTAAACACAGTGCCCCCCCTGAGGTCAGCGCCCCCCTCCCAGGTCAGCGCCCAGTGCGACCGCACCTGTCGCACTGCCCTAAAGCCGGCCCTGGTTTTCTAAAAATGTTCTTTGCATAGCGAGCGCTGCATATTGCTCTGATGTTATTCCCCATTCACACTCACAACAGTAAGATTTATAATGGAAAAAAGTCTGAAATCAAGCCGTTAAATATGCGGACGGTTACTGTTAGGGCAGGGGTCTTTTAATATACCCATGCCTCAACAGCCTAGCTGGCTCCTCAGTCAGCCCGACTACTCACAGACTGAGGCTTGCTATGTTGGTCAGTGCTGCCTGCAGCGGCTGTCGAGTCCGCTGACCTCTGTTGACTCTGTATGATTATTCGGCAACTGAGAAAAGATTCATGTTCAGGGGCCTCTCACATCCTGTTTGCCTACGGACTCAGTCTCAGGCCAATAAGATTAACAAATATACTGGAATCATAAAATCACAATAAAACTAAAGCGTGCCTTCCGAGGCGTATTTCGCATATATGTAAGCAAGTTAGTGAATAAAACTGTGCAATTGGTTAGTACGATTTACACGCACAAAGAAAAACAATTGCTGCGATTTCAGTGTGGTTAAACACAGAGCCCGATTAGAACAGAGATAAATCAAAACTTTTGCTAGGTACATCAATCGAGCTGAAATCAAAGCCACAAATCAAGTGGGAAGGATGCAGAATTCAGATTTCAAATTTTTAGCTTTAAGAGTGTATTCTTTCCACTTGCTATTGTAAAAAAAAAAAATGTCTAGAGAACAGTTACGCTATACGTTATTTCATGATAAAGGGAAAGCGTCCTAAATCTTCAGGCATCCCTGACGAGAACATTATATTGCAGAGTAGGTAAATTTCTTTGGACCCCACCCAGGTTGGAAATGAGTGATGTGCACACCTTTACCATTAAGCCAACTTAGCAAAGCACGTACTTTAAAAAGAATTTATCATGACAGTGATGTTCACACTGAATCTTAAATCAAAAGGCTGATTATATTGCACAAATGAGTGTATTGTATTGCACAGCATTACTTTGACCTTGGCTCTTATTGTAAAAGGAGAACAATTCTTGTGTTGCCTTGTAGTGTATCCAGAGCAACTAGTTCTTCACATATTAAGAACTTGTATGCATAGTAGTGCAGATCTTTACATGAGTTTAGTTGGGTCTATTTATATGCATTTCTGTAAATGAAATATTAATTAATAATCCCACGTGCGACAGAGAGCGACCGTATTCCATCCTCACCACAGTGGTACCTATAACATCTGACTGCAGTGTACTGGTGGTACATGTAATATCTTAAAGTGCAGTGCATTAGTGCTGAGTATGGCATTATGTTACAAAACATTGTTTTTAAAATGCTTAGCTGATACAGTGAACTTCCTCGCCAGCGGCACTACGTGGCTTTCTAATAATGAGCATACTATGCAAACGCCTACAAAAAAAGACACACAACACAGTTCTTTCATTTATTAAGTTGGGGAAGGCATATCCTTACAAACTGCATTAATGTTTAGCAGTTTACCTCATGTATTATGTAATCCTACAACTAGTATTTATAGGCCTTTCTGTACTATGGAAAACACCCCTTAACAACACTCCACATTATTACGCTTCACTACATACCACTCCACAACACAAAATACCATTCCACATAATTAGACCCCAAAACACAAAATCTCACTCCACATAATTCCAATACACTCAATACCACATAATTACTATCCATATAGTTCCATAACACACCATGTCACATAATTCCAAAACACAAATCCACGCCACACCACAAAATTCCACTCCACACAATTACACAACTAACTAATCTAATCCAACACACATAATTCCACAACACACCATATACATACACCCCATAACACATAAGTACAAAACATTGCCATTTACAATGCCAATAGCTATAAGAAATACAGCACCTACTGCATAAGTACAAAACATTGTCATTTACAATGCCAATGGTTCCAACTCCAACAAATGCAAGACCTATTGCATTTCCAATGCTTGTTCACTCTTGTTAATGGCGTACAGCTTGGGACTTTTTGCTGGTGCTGTGCAGCATGAACAAAAGTCATTCGCAGTGCATTGGCAGGACTCAAAGGTGCAACTTCCTGGATTTGCCAGTGCTTCTTCACATAAAAACCTGCGTCCCTGTTTGCTGTCAGCACTGCTGTTCTTGCAACATTTTGTTAGCCTTTCCACCCCATCACTACGAGGGCCGGACTGGGAACCGAAACCAGCCCTGGCAAACTGCTTGGTTGGCCCTCCTGAGGGGGAGGAGGGGGTGCGGTCAAGCTATTTGCTAGGGCCGGTTTGGGCCGATTTTGTTACAGGTGGCTGATATTGCCAGCCCCCGGTAACAAAAACGGCCCCCAGGGGCCTAAAACTGGCCCCCAACCTGGTGGCCCACTGGGGAAACACCCGGTGCCCCCTACGGCCAGTCCAGCCCTGATCACTACCCTCTAAGCCAGGGGTCTTCAAACTGTGGGGCGCGACCCCCAGGGGGGCCGTGGAGTGATGCAAAGGGGGTCGCGCCTTCCCAGTCACACTTCTGCCCAGGCCCAAGGGCTTCAGCCCCCCCCCCCCCCCACACTTCCCCCGTCCTGTGTCTCAGCCCGGGCTGCTGCAGTGAAACTTGAGCTGCTGGGGGCTCAGCTGGGCAGTGTCTGGATTCCTATCTCCGGCACCGTGTTTTTTCACAGGTCTTTAAAGACCATTTGCATTTTAACATGCCTTTGTAAACTGGTTACAGAGGCTTAGGTTTTTTTGCTGGTTCCAGTACCCCCTGGGTCCCCACTGTGCCTATTCCTTACATTTGGATTTTACATTCACTGCCGTAGTGCGAGAATGCATTTCATGGAAAGGAATACAAAGTTGGCTTCCTGGGGGCGCTGTGTGTGAAAGTTTATTATGCTTTTGAAGCACCTGCTGCAGCGTTTCTTTCCCCGGCAATTACCAGGCCTCACATAAATGTCAAGATAACTTGTGTGATTAATTATCTTCCTGGAGAGAGATCAGAATTTTGTATAGTTGAGGTTTTGACTTAGGTGAAGTTAGTGCAGAGGGTTAATATGCCTGCTGCAAAGAACGTGTACCAAGTAGATTACAGAGTGGGTATGATGTAAACAGATCAGCAGGTTACTGCTTTCAAAAGAGACATCCTTTTGTTACTTGCAATTTATAACTTAAAGTCCTGATATAGAATAGTGAGCTATTAACTTTCATCCTAGAACAGCATGCACACTACAAAGAATACATTATTGGACCATTGATTAATGTTGCAAAAAGGGTTAATTTGGCTAGAAATCAATTCTTATTATTAAAGGAAACTCCCAACTATGCTGTTTCTTTTTCGACTCTGAGTTTGTGCTTCTCCACACCAAGCACTCTTGAACTATACTGCCTACCAGTATGGATGACATGTGACTCCTATACTTTTAGTCCTTTGGCTTATGTAACATTTCCTATACACTGATTTACACACTTATGATTGATTGTCTCTGTGTAATGTGTGTGTGATGCAAAGTGCTCGGCCACCCTACATTGGTATGAGTGGCACTATATAACTAATTCAATGCATCTGAGAGTGTGGGGTTATGGAGACTTGGTCACTGTTAAAGAGTGCTAGTGAGAGAATCCGTGGTGGGGGTGGTCATTGGGGGGGCACCAACAAACATTGTCGCACAGGGCACCACCAGCACTAAAGCCGGCCCTGGGAAGTATGCACAGATAAGCGCTGAAAATACCGCTTTAGGTGACTGCCTTTTTTTGTACCGACTGGGCCATCAAAATAATCTGCTGGTAACCCTAACCATAGGACTGGAAGTTTGTTGCAGGATCAGCACATTATTTATTTCCTTCACCCTCGATCCCAGATTAATGCCGCAATAGTTTAACTTAGATCTAAAAGTCTACGCCCCCGTCAATAACATGCTGAGTTACTTCATGGGTCTGGGAATGCACCCTGCATTCAGACAACTCATTCCTCATTCTCGCCCTTTATTGTCACGCTCACCTTGCACTCACAGTGATCAATATGCACTTGTCCTGCTCACACTATACCTCAACCTGCAGTCACACGAGTACACTACTCATCCTGCACTCATGTGACACTTCACTCACCTGTCCCCCTCACTACTCAATATGCAACTCACTCAAACAAGCCCATCAGTAATCATACATTCATTCATCCCATTCTGAACTTGCATCCGCACCCAAAATGAGAGAGGACAGCAAGGGAGTGAGAGAATTTGATTGAAGAGGTCAGGGATGAGGAGAAATGTGAATTGCCGAAGAGAAGTGTGGACACGCAAGAAGTGAGTGTGATCCAAAGGTGAGGGCTTCTGTTAGAACAAAGGGGAGATGTGAAAGAGGAATGGGGGGACTGGAGAGGTGTAAGATACAAATAGACAAAAATTTGAATGAAGAGACGAGGTGAATGAGAAGTGCTGAGGGGCACGGGAGGTGACAGGGCCAGAGAGGCCATGAGATAAATGTGAGAGACTGTTAGAGATGAGGGCAGTGAAAGGACAGAATGGCAAGAGGTGATAAAAGGTGAAGTGAGAGGTTGAATGGGGAGAGTTCAGAAGTTGTAAAAAGGGGTGAAAGAAAATGACCTGCAAAGTGAGAGAGGGATCCGGCGTTAGGAGAGGAGAGAGGGATGGAAGGGAGGGGGTGAGAGGAAAGCTGCATGGGTAAACGGCTTAACTCTACACAAAACCGCCAGGGTTTTAAGGGACCCCTGCTTCTTCCGGTCAGGGCCAGGTGAGCTTCTAATGTGGCAGCACGTATTGCTGCAGAGTGGAAGGCCCTTCACAAAGGTTGACTTGAAATCTTTCTGATGATAATTGCTGTATTTTGGTTATAAATGGGTACTGATTGGGTGAAATCTTTCCTCAGCGTTACTGTGTGTAACAAATATCAAAATAATGACGCAATGCTATCCCAAAATACGCGGCATCACATAACCTCATTTACATTTTCATCCCACGCAATTTAGTCAACAGGTTTAGACATTTTTGTCAGGAGGGGGTCCTTACGCCTCAAAATGTTGACAGGGGGGTCTCGGCATCCAAAAGTTTGAAGACCTCTGCTCTAAGCCATGTAGGGAATTTTATGAACTAGTACAGCAGCGTGAAGTTTATTTTCACATACATATATATTTACAATCTGGTTTTGGACAAATGAAGCAACATTAATTCCAAAATAAAGTATTCATGCAATCATATGCACCCGCAAAAAGCTAGGACGCTGGCTGGAAGTGCAGTCGGTGTAACTGAGGTGTAAAGTACTCATTTCTGAGGATGTCTCATTACAAAAACTTACTTTATTCTTGCACTAAGAGTATCATTAAAGACTTAAGAATTCAGTGTATTTCTGTTACATTCCCGACACCTCAAGCAACTTCACTGGCTCCCCATACACAAACACATTCAGTTCAAACTCCTCATACAAGCCCTACACCACAAAAGCCGTGCTTACCTCAACAGCAGCGTACACTTCCACCAACCTTCCAGGCACATCTGCTCAGCCAGACTGTCACTTGTACCCCGCATACACAAAAACAGAGTGGACACTGCACCTTCTTGTACATCTGCCCCAAAGCTCCCACATCACATCAGAGCCTCCTCATCACTTCTTGAGTTCTTCAAGAAGTTGAAGATCTGGCTCTTCAAATAAGCCCTGGGGATACAGCCACCTACCCACCTGCTAAGCGCCTGGATACCCTGACGGATGAAAAGGGCCCTCTTCAAATAGACATAACATAACCTTCTGGTGAATAATTTGCCACACTAATTGTGAGTTTCTCATTCTTCTTCATACATTGGTGTATTGTACTATATCTTAACTGCATTAAACTATGTGGTGTCTCCAGATACCATGAAACTGAAACAGACCAGCGTATTCAGTTTTTCCCTCAGTGAATTTGTACAACTGTATTCATAAACAACTTTGCATTTCTGCGTCAAAAGTACAAAAAAAGCTACAAACACTTATTTTCAGTGGTAGACGCATCATGAAAAGTGTAACTGCACAATATTAAAATTAAGGCCCAGATGTAGAAAGATACTGATCGCAAAAACTGGTTGCAATTAGCGATTAATGTCTCATTTTGTGAACCAACCTGTGTGCTAATAAGTCAGATTGCAAAATATTGAATCGCAGGAGTCATCGAACGACCTGCCTAATTATTATTCACTAGGCAGGTCGCGATATGCACCCTCCATGTGATTGACTACAATAACAGGGATGGTGATCTACAAGGGACGGCAGACCACCTTCACTGTCATTGCATTTCAAAATTGAAAGCTTTTTTTTTTTTTTAAAGCAGCCCCATTTCCTTAGATTAAACAAGGCTGATTTTTGGGAAAAACAAAACCGTTTTCAATTTTGAAACATTTCAGTGAGAGTTAGCAGAGGTTCCTTGGACCTGTGCTTATTCCCCCAAAGTTGCCTCCCTAATTCCTAAAGTGCTTATTCCCCAAAAGTTCCCTCCCTGATTCCCAAAGAAGAAGGAGTCCATAGGGTATCCCCTTGCAAATCAGTCCACCACAACTTGGAGTCAGTAACATAACAGTGGTTTGCGACTGAAATTACAGTTGCAAACTATTGATACGCATGATATAGATCCACAATTTGGAAAAAATGCCCAAAACACGCCTCTTCCAAACTGCAAATCTGTAACCATTTCTAAAACCATTCGAAAATACTGTTTTGAATTGTAAAATGGGTTTATTAAATAGGAAAACTTGATTTAGCAGTTGCAGAGCCTGAAATGTTCTTGTTCTCAGGGCTGCAAATGCTTTGTATCTCACTTGATAAAACTGGCACTTGGTTAATCTGGCCGACTGCAAAAAAATTTAAGGTTTTGATATTAGATAATTCAAATTCCCCTCACACCTAAATTTTGCAATTCAGATTATTCATTTAACAACAGTTCGCTGACACATTCGAATGAACCTTTGAATGAATAAAATTTAGTAGAGAACAATATGGGAACCCAATTGTGAATGAGCAGCTCTACAGTTGAAACAGAGATCAGTGCACAAGATGAAATGTGCAGTAAATGGTGTGTGTAAGTCTCAATTTAATGCGCATATGATGCGTAGCAGCTTGTGCTCAAGATATACACATGGTATGTTTGGCCATTAGCAGTCATTATATGTTGCAGTCACTACTTCTTTTAAAAATAAATGATGCATGAACGACTCTCGGGCTGCCGGTTCGCAACTACTGACAGCATTATCTGAAAGAGACACGTTAGTGATAGATTCCTTACCTTCGAATATCCCCAGGCGTCAGACTGGATCCGGAAAGTTTTGCTAGCAGTACCCCTGCGCGTCAGTAGGTGGCGTCATGCGGCTCCGCGTCCGTCGCTGGTGTCGTACGCGCCGAGATGACGTCAGGCACTACCCAAGCGCGCTGACGTCAGTTCTTTCTTTTTCCGCGCCAGCAGGCGCAGATCCAGATAGACCACGTACCTTAGTCACTTTTTGACTACTCTTTTGAGACTTTTTGTCTCCCCCTTTTTTCTCCTGGTGCACGTAGGAATGCCTGGCTTTAAGACTTGTGGGGCCTGCCGTCGCAACATGTCGGTGGCGGACCCCCATGATCTTTGCCTCTACTGCCTGGAGACATGACTCCTGGTCCTGCAGGGACTGTCGAGCCATGGCCCCGAAGGCCTTTAGGGAGCAGCGCCGGAAGCTGCTGGAGGCCCAGCACTCGTCCCAATGCCGGTCCAGGGACCGTTCCCGGGACCGCTCGTGGGGCTGCAGTCGTCGTTCCTTGGGCTACAAGTCTTCGCCCTCGGATTCCGGTAAGCGACGATATAAAAAGAAGTTGAAGAAGCGTGTTCGCTCCACGACGTCCCCCCCGTCGGTCCTCGGATGCAGACGAGGGGGGACAGGGGTTCTGCCCCTTTGGCTCCCTTGGAACCTGGGAGTCTCGCGGCTTACCCGCCTTACCCGGGCCGGTCGGTGACTCCCGAACAGGTGCAAGAGTTTCTTGCCACCATGGACCGCCTTTTTAGGCCTCGGGCTCCCGCCGGCCCGCCTTCGGGCGCCGTGGTCCCGTGTCCAGATCCTGTTGGCCCGTCGGCGCCACCGGCGGATCCAGCTTTGGCGCCACAGGATCCTACACCGTTGACTCCCGCGCCACGAGTTCCGGCACTGCAGTGGGTGCCGTTTGTTCCTCCCTTGCCTCGGTTCCAGGACCATTTTGTTCCTACCTTGGATCCGCATTGGGAGACAACGCTGGCCCGGCCCCGGCCGGTGCCGTTCACGGCGCCGTTTCTGATGCCGTATATCCCTTCTCCAACTCCGGCTCTGCCGCCGTGACCGGTTCCTCCTGCAACGGAGGTGGAGGATGACTGGGAGGGCTCGGAGGACCCTCTTGCCCGTCAATGTGACTCTGAGCAGGACTGGGTGGACGACCTGGAGGACACCGGCGACCTCGATGTCTCTTCTGACCCGGGGTTTGCCTCTCCCCCACCTACTATGGAGGAGGGCGCTTCCTACACGATGGTACTCCGTCGGGCTGCTGAGGGCCTCAACCTTGATCTTCCCATGGTGGCCCTCAAAACTAACCTCCTTACTGAGGTTCTCCAGACAGCGTCGACTTCGTCGGAGCCACTGCTTTCCTTCAACGACACCCTCACGGAGGTCCTGTTGGGCACTTGGCCGCGGCCGGCCACAGGGGCCCCTGTGCATAAGAATGTCACCAGGCGTCCCCGCATTTCTGACCACTCATCCCATGCCTGAAATTCTGGTCATCCAGGCCTCGATGTCGCAGAGTGCCTTTCCCATGGCTCTACCGGATAAGGACTCTAAGAAGCTGGAGCAGTTTGGTAAGCAGTTGTTCTCGTCGGCCAGCTTGGGGCTGCGGTTGGTGAACACCGCCTGCTTGTTGGGCTGCTATCCCCATGCGGTGTGGGACACGGTTGCTCAGGTGTTACCTCAGTGTCCTGAGGAGGTCCATGCTGTGCTTTCCCAGGCGGTTGCTGAGGGTAAGGATGCGCCATTCGATGTGGTTTGGACACCTCTGACTCGTTGGGCAGGGCGATTTCTATGACGGTGGCGCTGCTTCGCCACGCCTGGTTGCGATCCACTGGGTTCTTGCCTGACGTCCAGAGCTCGCTCATGGACATGCCCTTTGATGGTACTGGACTGTTTGGCGAAAAGGCCAAGAGTGCGCTGGTGCGCTTTAAGGACTCGCGGGCCACGGCCAAGTCCTTGGGTCTTTCCACTAAGAGCCCAGCCACTCCTGGGTTTCGTTCCTTTCGTGGCCAAGGCAGGGGTACCCAGGCACGTTCCTTCAGCAAGCCTGTGCAGAACCAGCCTCAGCGCAGCCGCGGACGCGGCTTCCGCAGGGATGGCTCTGGGAATCAGCATGGGGGGCAGTCCACCTCCGCCCCCGCTGCTTCTACCTCTAAATCTTCCTAATCCGAGCTTTGTGGAGCACCTCACGCTGGTGGGTGGCAGGATCCGCCACCACCTCCACCACTGGTGCAATATTACAACGGACAAGTGCGTGTTGCAGATCATCCGCGGGGGTTATTCTCTTCCATTTCAGTCCTCCCCTCCCGCCATGCCACCTCGGTGCCACCGCATGTTGGGGGATCACTTGCTGCTTCTCCAGCAGGAAGTTACGGCCCTCTTGGCCAAGGCGGACATCGAGCGCGTTCCTGGGCCAGAAGTAGGACGTGGTTGTTATTCCCACAAATTTCTGGTCCCCAAGAAGGACAAAGGGGGCCTGCGCCCCATCTTGGACCTCAGGAACGTCAATCGCTTCCTCCGGAAGGAGAAGTCAAAGATGTTTACTCTGGCGCAGGTCTTGGCTGCCCTCGACCCTGGAGACTGGATGGTAGCTTTGGACTTGCAGGACCCATATTTTCACATCCCCGTCCTGCCGGCCCACCGGTGTTACCTGTAGTTCACAGTAGGCCGCGAGCATTTTCAATTTCCGTGCTCCCCTTCGGCCTTACCAGCGCCCCTCGGGTGTTCACGAAAGTGATGGCGGAGGTCACAGCTCACCTGCGCAGGTCAGGGATGTCAGTCTTCCCCTACCTCGACGACTGGTTGTTGAAGGCGGGCTTGCCCCAGACAGTCGTCACCCACCTTCAGACTACGGCGACCTCCTGCATTTGCTGGGGTTCTCCATCAATGTGCCAAAGTCGCACCTGAGTCCCTCTCAGAAGCTCTCCTTCATCGGAGCGGTTCTGGATTCAACGCTATTTCGGGTTTATCCTCCCGAGCAGCGAGTCCGGGATATTCAGGCTATGATTCCGATCTTTCAGCCTCTATCCCGGGTTTCAGTCAGGATGACCCTCCGGCTCCTGGGCCTGCTGGCCTCCTGCATACTGCTAATGCAACATGCCAGATGGCATATGCGGGCTCTGCAGTGGGACCTGAAGTGCCAGTGGGCACAGCATCAGGGCAACTTGTCCGATCATGTCCAGATCTCAGAGGGCACTGCACAACAATTGCAGTGGTGGATCACGAATCGCGATTGGGTCAGTGGCAGATCCCTCTCCCTTCCCCAACCGGAGCACACAGTGGTGACGGATGCGTCCCTCTTGGGATGGGGAGGCCACTTGGGAGAGGCGGAGATCAGAGGACTCTGGTCTCCGGCGGAGTCCCGGTTGCATATCAACCTTTTGGAGCTTTGGGCGATCCGGCTTGCACTGAAAGCATGCCTTCCCTCTGTCCGGGTAAGTGTGGTGCAGGTGTTCACGGACAACACCACCGCCATGTGGTATTGCAACAAACAGGGCGGGGTGGGGTCCTGGCCCCTATGTCAGGAGGCTCTGCGCCTCTGGACATGGCTGGAACGTCAAGGCATTACCTTGGTGGTTCAACACCTGGCAGGTTCTCTGAACGCCAGGGCGGACGAACTCAGCTGCTGGTGCTTGATGGATCACGAATGGCGTCTGCACTCGGACGTGGCGCAAGGTCTCTTTCTGAAGTGGGGAGAGCCTTGGTTAGATCTATTCGCCACCGAAGAGAACGCGCAATGTCATCAGTTCTACGTATTGGAATTTCCAAGGCGATGCTCACTCGGCGACGCTTTTCGTCGCGAGTGGAGTTGCGGTCTGTTGTACGCCTTTCCGTCTATACCACTTCTGCCCAGAGTGCTGAAGAAGATTCGACGCGACTGGGCCCAAGTCATCCTTGTGGCTCCGGATTTGGCACGAAGATACTGGTATCCCGAGCTACTCAGCATGGCGATCGATCCCCTGATCCGACTGCCTCTTCGGGAGGATGTTCTGTCGCAGCAGCAGGGGACAATCCTCCACCGGAACATGTCCATCTTCCGCCTCCATGCGTGGAGATTGAGCGGCGGCAGTTGACAGCTTTTGATCTTCCTCCCGAAGCCTGTGATGTCATTCTGGCAGCCAGGCGTCCCTCCACTAAGACGGTATACGCCTGCAGATGGAACAAGTTTGTGGCATGGTGCACAGCTAAGACTTCAGTGAAGGCTCCAGTGCTGAGGAAATTGGCAGGGTGGAGAGATAAGACACCGCAGGAGCCATTGTCGAAGGGCATAGACGTCGAGAGGTGCCTGGTAAAACCCCAGGGGTACAGTGGACTGAAAGTCCTCGCTATTACCCCCACCACTGGCGATGAGGGCAAGCCAAAAACAATGATGATCAGAAAGCCCTCAGCATCGAAAGAAAGATGCAGCAACTCAAGGCTGAAATGTAGCCTCACACAAGAAGAAAGGAGAAGTTCAAGGACTCCTTTAAGGCCTATAAAATTCCTCTGAAGCCACAGAGGGACAAAGCTGATGAAAAGTAGCAAACAGAACTTGAGCCTCCATTAACACCAGAGCCTCAAGAAGAACAGGAGTAAGAGATATTCCAGTATGAGGAAGAACAAGAGTGAATGTTTGAGCAGAACACATTCCATGATCTGCAGACACCGGAGGAAGGGTGGAAAGATTTTGACACTGATTAACCTGAGGTAAGGGTTGACAAATAGCCATGAAAGCCATTGCTCCAATTGCTTCTGTTAGAAATGGGGGTCTCTAGTTGGCAGAGGTAGGTACCTTTGTCCAAATAGGGATCCTTGCTTCTAGTCAGGGTAAGGGGAATACACTTCTAAAATAACCCCTGCTCACCCCCTTGGTAGCTTGGCACGTGCAGACATGCTTATCTAAAGGTAATGTGTAAAGCATTTGTGAACACATACAGTAATACAGATGGACACCACACCAGTTTAGAAATAAAGGTAATCCATATCTAAACCACAACAAGACCAAAACAACATAAATCCACTATACAGTATTAAAAATATGACTTTCAGATGGTAGAAAAATTTCAGTTCAAAGCAAATTGCACTTTTCACACAAAGTACCTTGGATGCATCACACAAACAAACAAAACGGGCCGCAAGCAAGGTGATGTGTCGATTCCTTACACTCAGGGAAGGTGATGCGTCGGTTCCTTGCTCCGGGGAGATGATGCGTCGGTTCGTTAGTGCTGCGCAGGGGAAGTGATGCGTCGGTTCCTTACAGGAGAGGAGGTGATGCGTCGGTTTCTTACTGCGTGGGGAAGTGATGCATCAGTTTCTTACTGCGTCCCCCAATGATGCAAAAAACTTGGCACCTTGATGCGATGCGTGGATTCTTCCAGCTCCCAGCAGAAAACAGTCTCTAGAGGTCTAAAACAACAGCAAGCACCTCTTTGTAGATCAGAACTCTCAGCAAGGAAGTTCAAGGGAGCTGCTGGTGATGTCTTTGTGTCCCTGAGACTTCAGAACAGGAGGCAAGCTTAGTTTCAAGCCCTTGGAGATCTTCCTCAAGCAGGTGACAAAGCAAACTACAAAGTCCTTTTCTCCTTTCCTTGGCATCAAGTAGCCACTATAGGCCAACCCCAGACAGCAAATAGCACAGGGGCAGTATTCCTCCTCAGCTTATGCAGCTCTTCTCCTTGGCAACGGTCCCTCTTGATTTACCAGAAGTGATCTAAAAGTCTGGGCCCCTCTTTTTATACACCAAAATCCTTTGTTCTCTGAAGGCAGAGTGCCTGTAGCCAGCCAAAACTAGTTCTGTGGGGCACTTTGCAAGTGCACTAAAACCTCCTTTGTCAGTATGAGCCCGGGCTCCAGAAACACCACAGGGGTGTGGAGCAGTCATTGTGGAAGGCAGGCACAGCCCTATTCAGGTGAAGGTGCAACTCCTCCCATCACTCCAAATGCAGACCAAGCCTATTCAGCCCTGCCCTGACTCATCAGACTTCTGGAGCCGCTGCCCTTCTCCAGCCCCTGTCAACTAAAAGCCAGACTTGCAATACACAAACCTAGCAGAGGCACACTGGATGGGCAGGCAAGACAATTCCTACTTTCTAAAAGTGGTATTTTTAAATGCAGAATGTAAAAACCACCCTCACTAAAAGAGGTATTTTAACATTCTGAGTTCAGGCATACTAAACCTTATTTTCCTATCTTATTCCCAGGGTCAGTTATGTTTATAAGATGTTATAAACCAACTCCCCATTCCAACCTATGGGAACAGACAACCTTGCAATAGTGAAAAACGAAATTGGCAGTATTTAACTATCAGGACATGCCACACACATCAGGGCATGCCCTACCTTTCACATACAATGCACCCTGCCCACAGGGGTACCTTGGGCCTACCCTAGGGGTGACTAATATATAGAAAAGGGAAGGTTTAGAGACAGGTAAGTGAGTGCACTTGCCAAGTCAACAGGGCAGTCACTCTCAAGAAAAAAACTACAGACACTCTATCCAGGACTCGGCCTACATCAAGGGCAAATTCACTGTGCCTCCATTATAGACAAGACAGCACAGAAGAGAGCTAAGCCCACAAGCTGCCAGGAAGGAACCCACCAGATAAAGATAGTAAAGCGTTTGAGATTTTGGGAAAGGAAGATGGAGAGATCTGCAGGTGTTCAATGGCACCTTGCCAAATCTAATGTGCTGCTCAAAAGGCACGGGCACCAACAGTGGGAGGAGATGAAGGAACTAATGCAGCTCCTCCTGGATAAATGTAAAAAATAGTGAAGGAAATTATCAACAAGGACAAAATAATCGCCAACACAAACCTCAAGTCAGCACTGGATGCAGCTGACACAACCAGCAGACACATGTGTTCAGGCACCACCTAGAAAATACATGCCTAGCTAAGGGTCTGTGGGTTCCATCAAGAAGCCCAGGCTGCAGTCATCAACCTGCCATTCACTCGAAAGAGCCTTCTTTGGGAAACGCAGTGGTTGATTCTCTTCAGAGAATGAAAAATTATAATGACACAGCCAAGTCCATAAGCTCTGCATTTCAAAAGCCTGCACAAAGGAGGATCCTGCTGAGGAAAAGGAATCTTAACAAGGAGAGAAAAACACCATACAACCACGCAGGCCACCTTCGTCCCACAGACCAGTACACAGACGGCAGCTCCACAGTGGCAGAACCCCTGCATTGCAAAGCAGCCTTTTTGAAGGGAGGGCCAGGGGAAGAGGACCCGTCCCACAGGGATTGGGTTCAACAAAAAAGTGACTCCCCAATGGAGTCCTCCCAATACAAAACACTGGTGGGGGAGGATCAGACAATTCCTCCAGGAGTGAAGCGATATCATCTCCGATAAGTGGATCTTAAACATCATCCAAGAGAGCTATTTATAGAATGGTTACAAAGGCCAAGGCCAAAGGAAAAGACTGCAGCAAGCAGACTTGATGCAGAAAAGGGTCGTAGGAAAGGTACCAACAGTAGAGGAGAATCTGAGGGCCGACCCCAGCTACTCCCTGAGATTAAAACCAGACAAGTCGCTCAGACCCATCCTAGACAACTGTGAGGAACTCATTTCACATCTGCAGCAGGGGGCTACATGGCGAATATAGACTTCAAGGACTTGTACCTGCAAATGCCTGTGAAGACAAGAATATCCTGAGGTTTGCCATAGAAAAGGTGCATTAATAGTTCAGAGTTCTGTCCTTTGGGGCAAACATCTGCACAGCTGCTTTTCTCAAAATGTCCTGTGGCAGTGCCAGCACACCTGAGCAGACGGGTAATACATATATACCTAGTGATTCCTGTTTTCAGTTTCTATTTGTTGTGAATGCAAGTGGGGGGCAGTTCAGTGCTTTCCAGTGTTTTCAATACCTGCATATGTCAGTGGTTATCAGTGGGTAAACTATTTTGTGGCATAACAAATCATGGGGTGGTGTTTTTCAGGTGCTTACTGGGTATTTTTGCACTGTTTGCGTCAATACAGCATGATAGATGAAGTTTAGGGCATTTGTATAAAGTTATAGCCTACTTATTTTCTGAACAAATTGCTGTGAGCTTTTCAGTCACTATTTTTATGTTGGAGGACGTTCGGCTCCTAGCAGCTGGTTTCCTTGTCCTGTCATTATCAACCCAACCAGTAATTTCATGTCTGGTCTACCATATGTGCAGCCCTCAAACAATTTGTCAAGATAAACCTTCTTACTTGAAAAGCTGTCATACTGAGTCCATTCTTTGTGGCACAGCTCTACATATGCTGGATCTAGGTAATATCATTTATTTAGGGGAAGCGGCCTAAGTTTTCTGTACAGATGGAAGACAAGCCTGTGGAAAGTCCATGGGGAACAGAGTAGTCATTGGCTTGTCGAGATATGGACAAGAAAGCATAAACCACAGTCAAAATATTGATAGGTGACCAAATGCAAACTCTTCGGGAGAGGGAGAGTGATGGAGAAGACTCTCTGTAGGGTGTGACTTAAGTTGTATTTCAGAATGTATATGGCGCTTACTAGCCCTATGGGGGGCACAGAAGCACTTGCCTACACAGGAAGCACACTACACTGCATAGGATGTGTGGTTGGAAAGGTGTTGTGTGTGGGAAGTGTTTCAGTGTCATATGTGGTGACCACTGAGGTGCGGGTATTGTGTTAGTGGATGAAGCGTATAGCAGCGTGGTGGATGATGAAGTGTTAGACAGACTCTCAGTTTTATGGTATTCAGTTTACTTGTAGCTTTAAACAGCTCTGCAGGTTTTTATGGTGTTTCCTATGATATAGGTTGCTTAGCTGGTTACTGCAATGGGTTGTCCAATCTGAGATTTTATGAATAGTTGGGATCCCTTGTTGATTTGCAAGTGCGTCTGACGGACCCTTGCTCCTGGACTCTTGGCCTTGGGCTGTTGTACTGTCTCTGAGCCCACTGTTCGCCGGACCCGCTTCGCGGGTCCCGCTTCACCTGGATTGCCGCTGGGGAATCTGTGGAGAGGCTGTGCAGTCTGTGTTGTGCTGGGGCTTTTGGGCAGGGCTGCAAGCGTTTCTGCAGGGACTCCGTTTCCCAGGAGTCCCTGCCTGGCCGATTGAGAACACCTGGCCCGCTCTCCCTGTCAGCCCCGCCCCCTGCGCACAGAGTGTGTTATAGAGCCTGCCTGCCTCTTACCTGCGGGATCCCTTGTTGATTTGAAAGTGCGTCTGACGGACCCTTGCGCCTGGACTCTTGGCCTTGGGCTGTTGTACTGTCTCTGAGCCCACTGTTCGCACCGGGATTGCCGCTGGGGAATCTGTGGAGAGGCTGTGCAGTCTGTGTTGTGCTGGGGCTTTTGGGCAGGGCTGCGAGCGTTTCTGCAGGGACTCCGTTTCCCAGGAGTCCCTGCCTGGCCGATTGAGAACACCTGGCCCGCTCTCCCTGTCAGCCCCGCCCCCTGCGCACAGAGTGTGTTATAGAGCCTGCCTGCCTCTTACCTGCGGGATCCCTTGTTGATTTGAAAGTGCGTCTGACGGACCCTTGCGCCTGGACTCTTGGCCTTGGGCTGTTGTACTGTCTCTGAGCCCACTGTTCGCCGGACCCGCTTCGCGGGTCCCGCTTCACCGGGATTGCCGCTGGGGAATCTGTGGAGAGGCTGTGCAGTCTGTGTTGTGCTGGGGCTTTTGGGCAGGGCTGCGAGCGTTTCTGCAGGGACTCCGTTTTCGCAGGAGTCCCTGCCTGGCCGATTGAGAACACCTGGCCCGCTCTCCCGGTCAGCCCTGCCCCCTGCGTGTCACGTCTGACCTATAACAGTGGTGCTTACTTCCGCTGCGCGGGAGCGTCCCGGGAGAAGCCCGGGACAAGGGCGGGACCGTCTGTGGCCGTCAGGGGCTGAAGGAGGCTGGGCTGGGCCCGCTCATTGACATTGCGCCTTCTGACTACTTGTTACAGTACGTTCCCTGTATCTAGAGATCTCTGGTGTTTGCTTATATAGTATTGTTCTTTTTAAAGCTCGTTGGCTGCAAAGTATGTCTTCTCCTTCAAATACCACTGCCCAGATCTCTACTCAGGCCGAGGTGGGGTCAGCCATCTTGGGCCCTTTAGACAAATACTTTAGTCGGGTAACCCAAGATATTGACAAAGAGATCGCTTTGGCGGAGAGGCGCGCCGAGCGTAGGTTATCTATTGAACTCCTTAAAATTCCCTTGGAGAAACGGCCACCTCAGGGTTTCCCAGCATTGGTTCCTCCCCTGTCATCCGTAACCCTGCCAGCTGTACTGGAAACGCCTTATGCTTTTCCCCCTTCACCAGAGCTGTTGGCTGGCTCGTCTGTGGGTCACGACGTGCCCATTTTGCCTTCTACCTCGTCCACTATACCAACTGGCTTACCTACAGGGCAGGTGACCACTGCTCAACCGAGTGTGTCAACTCACGTGGTCAAAACTAAACCAAGTACCAAAAGAAGTGCTGCCCCGAAGAAGTGCTATCTTCCCAAACATCCAAAAAAATAAGGAAGGTTGGAATATGCCTGCGCCCTTCCTGCGAGCCTACTGGGGCTGGCTCTGGTGGGGTTAAGATTGTCAAGGACGGAGTTGTCGCGGCTAGTCCTGTATCTAATATGAATGACCCCTTAGCGATGGTATTGGCTGAGACCTTATCTTCTGCTCCACCCCTGCTCCTCGAGTTGGAGAGGCTGATGAGGTCTCTCCTGACTCCTATTGAGGAACGAGTTAAAAAATTAGCTGATCGGTTAGAACATTTCGAGCAGGCTACTCTAGATAACTTTTTTTCCACCAAATCCCTAATTAAGTCCCACCCTAGGACGGGGGATAGCATCAATCTTCTGAAACCAAATGGGCAGGCAAATGGTGTGTCCATCGCTGAGCCTCCTCCCCCCGTAGTCAGCATTGCAAGTAGGCCTCAGTCGAAGGGACAAATCCCCAAGACTAATTTAGATTTGTCGGACCGTCCAAGTAATAATACCACTAAAAAAAACAAGCTGCCTGATACTGTGGCTATGGGTAATAAAGATAGCTCCAAAAGTGGCAATCCTGTATCTAATGGTTCCCAACCCTCACCAAGCACTTCAACACCCCGTCTTGGCGTTCCTGTTAGGGGTAACAAAGACAGTTCCAAAACTAATAACACTGTATTGAATAGTTCCCAACCACCACCAAGTATTCCAACATCCCGTCCTGCTGCTCCTGCCATTAGCCTGCCTAACACCCTCCCGATGAAGGCACCCCGTAGGATACCTCCTATGAATCTCACCCCAGATTCTTATCCTTTCGTGGCTGTCCTCACTAATGTACCACCTTTGTTGGCCGGGCAAAGAGAATCCTTCCAGATGCTAAAAAACAAGGTAATGCACTGGTTAAAGGCAAATAGACCATTGCCCGGGGAAGTGGACGGGCTGATTATTGGAGTGAGAAGGACAGACTGGATAGGTTGTACTCCTAAGCACTTGGGGGGGAGTGTATAGTTGTTAATTTCCAAGATCCTAGGGTGGCACGTCTGATTACAAAGCAAAATTGGGGCACAAGCAGTGGTGGAATTGGTGTTGTTGATCTTACATTCTTTTATCCAAGACCAACAGGTGTTCAATTTGGTATGACCAGTGAATTAGGTTGCTATAACAATCTCCCCTCCCCAGGGTTTGTTCCTTTCACTGTACCCTTACAACGGGGTAACTTTTATAATGGACCAACGTACAATCGTTTTGAAGTGATGAAAGATCCGGGGTGGGTTCATTGACCAAATTCTGATTATTCCACGAACAGTAGGGAAGGTATGACCAGTTGGGATATATGTGGGAAGCCTGTGTTAACTGTTTTGACTAAAAATGTGGAATCAAATGAAATGAGAACTGGTTGGGAGACTGTGATTTTGGAGGAAATATGTGGGGAGTGTATTTCAATTTCTGGGGACTCTGAAAATGAGGAACTAATTACACTTAGCACTGTTGGCACCCAGGAGGTTGATCACAACACTGAGGATACCATCCCAAGAGAGGGAGGGGTATGATGGAATCTTCGAGAGAGGGAGGGGTATGATGGAATCTTAACAAACGACTTTGGGATGTCCTGTGTAGGAGTAGTACCCATGGACGGCCCCAGTTTAGGGAAGTTTTTTTCATGGAACATCGCGGGGTTGAGTAGCAAGCTGATGTCCCAAAACTGGATGGATTTCGTCAATGGCTTTGAAGTTTGTTTATTCCAGGAGACATGGGCTTGCGACCCTATATTTCTTCCTGGCTACTTACATTTTTCAATCCCGGCCAGTAGAGGCGCTAGGGGTCGACCGATGGGAGGCCTTACAATCTGGGTAAGGCAATGTCTTCAAATAACAATCAAAGTGGTGGATCTGGGTTGTAAGGACATCCAAATGCTAAGAATAGCCTCAGAAAAGTGGGGAGGAATAGATATATACAACATCTATGCCAGGGGCAGTACCACTGGGAGTTCACCCATTCTAGAGGCCTTGTCCACTTTTTTGGAATCGCAGTCCCTGGGTAACAAAGTTGTAGTAGCTGGTGACCTAAATAGGACTTTCGAACCATTGGATAGTTCGGACGATCCCCTAGGGCAAGAGGAGGATACGCAATGGGGTGTTCCGACTTTAAATCTGGCTCCTGTTAAGCGGTGGACGAAAGATATATTACAACTGAATGCCATTTGCCTGGAACATGGGTTGAGAGCCCTAAATGGGAGGACGAAGGGCGATAGGGAAGGTGCCTGTACATTCGACAATGGTCATAACCAAAGTCGGATAGACTATGTCCTTTGCAGCCTCAATTTGTGGCAGTTGGTATGCGACATGAAAATCGAGGGTAGACTGGAAAGTGACCACAATCCCCTTTGTGTGACCCATAACTGGTGGATGGCCATATCAGGGAACCCTCAATCAAGTGACGGCCCAATGCCCACCATGGCCAATGACATGCGCAGACTTAACTGGCCGAGTGTATTGGCGAATGCAGAATCTATGGACTTTATAAGTTCCGAGGTGGATACTGCAATCGCTGCTATGGAGGCTGCAAATCCCGTAATCCCAGGTTCTAGGGAAATAACGGACATACACAACAAGCTCTTTTCCCTTTTAAAACCGCATTTCTTGAGGTCCCGCAAGACAAATAGGAAACAACCACCCAAACCAGCTAGGTGGTTTAATCATCAGTGCAGGGAAGCCAGGTTAAGCTTGGGAAGAGCAATCAGGAATAGGGACAGGGCAGCGATTAGCGAGGCTAGGAAGCACTACAAGGTTAGCGTATCGCTAGCAAAAAAAACATGGGACGAAAAGTATTGGGCAGAACTAAAGGAGGCCTCGGGGGCTAAGGATTCCAGGTTATTCTGGAATATTGTCAAGTGGGGTAGAGGTGGAACTCCAAATAAACCCGACAATAATGTCGCTGAGGGTGCCTGGGTGGATTATTTTAAACCCCAATATGCTGAGACTACCGAGTTTAAGGATGTGGAAGTAATTTCAGCTGTATTCCCCACTGGGAATTTATTTTCCCCTAAAGAAACTGAAGTTGCAATATGCACTGCCCGAGGGGGAAGGGCCCCGGGTCTAGATGGGATACCCTCTGATGTTTTCATAAACGATATGGCGAGGTGGGTTAGGTATGTATTCCTTTTGGGAAACGCTATTGCGAAGGGAACGGTAGTCCCAGAGTTATGGAAGGGAGCAAATATTATACCCATATATAAAAAAGGGGATCGGTCCCTCCCGGCCAATTATAGGCCGATAAGTTTGATTGCCACTATCCAAAAAGTGGTAGGGAGAATGGTAGTAAACCTACTAATGGATTGGGTAGACGAGAACAGCGCCCTGTCCCCTTATCAGGCTGGTTTTCGGAGGGCTACAAGCACAGTTGACCAGGTGTTTCGCTTTGCTCTGCTGCAGTGGGGGACGGTGGTGCTCGGCGAGGGCAGCCTGTATGTTGCTTTTGTCGACTTGCGGGCTGCCTTCGACCTGGTCCCAAGGAGAAAGCTCTGGGCAGTTCTGAGCGAAATAGGCCTTCCGGCTGAGTTACTCACCTTGATAATGAGGCTGCATGAGTGTAACTTCGCCAAAGTTCAGTGGGGTATGAATGGTGAATCATCTGCCGACTTTCCGATTGAACGCGGAGTACAACAGGGGTGTGCTATGGCCCCCCTGCTTTTTTCCCTATTTATTAACGGAATTGTGGCTCGGATGCTGGATGCCAGTGTCGATGCACCTTCGTTGGTGGGCCTCAGGGTTCCGATCCTGATGTTCGCCGACGATACGCTGATCTTATCCAAAACATCGGCTGGCTTGCAGCGAGCTTTAAACATCTAAGGTCTTTTCTGTGGGGAACATGGCCTGGAAGTTAACGTGGGCAAGACCAAGCTGATGGCCTCCTCACCAAAACGTAGACCCCGCCCTAAAATACTTCTGAACAATTGTGAGCTTGAGGTGGTTACTGTATTTACCTACCTTGGGGTGCAGATAGCAAACAATCTAAAATGGTCCCAACATATAGAAAAGGCGGTCCTGAGGCATCAACAGATTTCGGGGGCACTTCGGGTGGAACACAAAAAGTCTAAATCAAAGCCTATAAAACCAGTCCTGGCAGTATATGATGCCAAGGCTATTGGGTCTGCCCTATATGGGGCTGAGCTGTGGGGTTTCGAGAGGCTTCTCCCCTTGCAAATATCGAAGAATAGGTTCCTCAGGGGAATCACGGGTCTCCCTCAGAGTACACCACTAATCCCGCTTGGTCTTGATTTAGGGAGAAGATCAGTTAGTGACCGAGCGCGATTGCGCCCGATTCTCTATTGGAGACGCCTCTGGACTACCCCAGAGATACGGCATTATGCAGAGGGGTTCCTTGCCATAATTAAAGCTGACACCTTTCATAAAATAGTCTGGTTAAAAAATCTTAGGACTGTTTTAGGTGATCTCGGCCTCTCCAATCTATGGGATAATCCATCTGGGGAACCCTTTCCAAGCAAAAACATAATTAAAAGCTTATATTGGGATTGGATAGATGGCAGACTCTGGAGTAGAACGAGATCAGACACAATGGCGGGGCGTTTCTTAGAAATCAAACTGTGTCCTGCATTGGAACTATACTGGGACAGTATTACTAACCCAGGGGATAGGAAGCTTTTCTTCCAGTTAAGATCAGGTGCCCTTCCTCTGAGATCATTGACGGGTAGGTGGAGGAGTTCAACCACCTCGTGCTGCCCGGTTTGTGGTGCAACTGAGGAAAATATAGGTCACTTTCTATTCTTGTGTAAATCTTATGCCACCCCGAGAAGAGTTTGGTTAGCTCCTGTTTGTAGAAATCTGGGGACGTCCAGGGGTGTTGAGGCGCTACGAATTATTTGCACCGCCACTGATATGCCTATTGTTCTAGGAACAGCAAAGTATCTGGGGTGGGCATGGTCCATTAGACGGAGGGCAATTTCTATTAATGTAATATAACTGGGGTATCAAGTGATTTCTGTGTAAATGTACACCAAAGATTTTTATTGTTTATGTACGCACAACTGTTTTAAAAGTATGTATAAATAGGAAAAATTTTAATGTGATGTATTTTAAATGTATGTTTGTGCTTTTATGAGTATATTCCTCGAATAAAGCTTTGAATACGATACGAATAGTTGTGGTCCTGAGCTGGCATGTTTGGAGGAAGAGGGAAGCAGAGAGATCTGTTGGGATGGGCATTTTTATCATCATTCCGTATCTGAGTGTCTTAGAGAGATGCAAAGAATATGTACATATTAAAATCCCAATTCCTGTACGTTTGGTGAAGAATGTTTTTTGGCAGTAGAGTGCTGGAGATGGAAAACCCTCAGAGCATATATCTCTCATACATATGTATTTTCAGTGACAGGCGCACATGTAGCATCTACCACAATTTGATCCCAGCTATGAGCTTACGGTGTCATCCTTTGTACTGTGTATAGAACAATATTAGTGAGAACGTGTCATGTCTAATGGACGTATGTGTGTTGCATTAAAAGAAAGTATGTCATGGATATGGCTGCAGTTTTCCATCAAAGGATATATGAGTTTAGTGCTCATGTTCTGTTTTTCTTACCAGTGCTCTGGGCGGCCTCTTGACATTCTGAGCAAATTACAAAAACAATAAATAAACAGGGCACATGCAAATAAGAAAAACACTTTTGAATGTATTATAACCACACATGTATCTTTTCCACATGTTAGTGAAATTTGACCTTTTAAGTGGCATCGGGGATTATATTATGAAACTAAATGGAGGTACGTAAAATTAATATTCTTTTTTTTTTTTTTTTTTTTTTTAAAAACCTTCATTCGCATAAATCAGATACACAGCTATTCAGCCGACATCCCGGAGGTTCGGCAGCTAAACAATCAACACGTGAAGTCCTCCATGGCTCTAATGCAGGAGAATGACAAAGGTCTCATTTTTGAAAACTACCTACAATAAACACAACAAGCAAGGCAGTATACACCACAAAGTCGTGCCAGTTTCCAGCGGGGGCGCGGCCCCATTTCCAACATCAAATCAAACCACCGATCGGGAGGATGAGGGAGGATGAGGGAGAGCAGAGGCACTAACATTCTAACGGAGGTGCATCAGAAAAACCCAAGTCGGAAGTGAGGCTAGGGGGAAAGTTGCTCCTCTGGCGGTTCAATGGCAGGAGGCAGACATATGCCTCCCCTATATTGGTTCCAACTTCCCCATACCTTATGCCATTTCTTAGGCCTCCCCCGTGCACTATACACCGTTTTCTCCCGAAACATGCTCCAGTCCATGTTGTCCTTCCATGCATCCAGGGTGGGCGGGCTATGGGATCCCCACAGTCGTGCTATATCTCGCTTAGCCACCATATTGCCTAGGGTCACCCATTGAGTCTGCGCTGCGTCATAATCCGTAGGACCCCACACATTCAAAAGACAGCGCCGCGCCTCTGGGTGCAGTACTATACCCGTGACCTCCTGCATCACCACGTGAATCCGCTTCCAAAAGTCCGCAATCACACCACACTCCCATATGATATGTAAAAAGGTGCCCACCATCCCGCAGCCCCTCTTGCATAACCCATCCTCGGAAAAGCCCATATGAACCAGCCGGGGGCCAGTGACGTAGACTCTGTGCAGTATCTTAAGCTGGACCAGCCGTAGTCTGGCGGGGATCGCGACCTCCTTAGGAGAGGAGACGGCGTATTGCCAATCTTCATCGTCCAGCTCAAGGCCGTCCCTAGTCCACTGATCCCGATGAGGAGGTCGGTCCGGACATTCACAAGCTTTTTGTAAATTAGGGAGATTGTGCTCTCCGGCATATGGCCGTCCAGGATCCGGTCCTCCAAGGGAGAGGACTCAGGCACCCTCTCCCCCTCAACGAGCACCGACCGCAGCGCATGGCGCACCTGCGCATACCGGAAATATTCCGTGCCCTCCAGCGCATATTCCGTCCGTAGTTCGTCAAACGACTTAATCCGCCCCTTGGCCAGCAGGTCGCCCATCCTGGAGATGCCAATCAGATCCCATTTCTCGAATCCCTTAGAGTGCCAAAGTTTCCCCAGCATATCTGAGTCATACAACGGAGTGGCGAGGGTGAGCCTATCTTTCCAGCCCAACGAGTTCGTGACTGTCTTCCACACATTCACCGCCACCCCGGTCGGCCCCGTGAGGGACCCAGCCGGGGGCCTCGAGTAAAGTGCTCTATAGTAGCCACCCCCACGCAGCAACCACCGGTCCATAGCAAAGCCGGGGCTAAGCGCCGGGCCGTAGACTCCATGGTTGATCGCACTCAGCTGGGAGGCCCAATAGTATCTTCTGATGTCGGGAAGCGCGATACCCCCATCGTACCAAGGAAGGCCGTCCCACAGCAGCGAGCGCTGGAGACTCTCGACCTCCCGAAAGTAGCTGGTCGGAACCAGCTCCTGGGTGTTCTGCAGGACATAGAGAAAACGGGGAAGAGACATCATTTTGAATAGCACAGCTCGGCCAAGGAGGGAAAGCGGCAGCCGCCGCCAGCCCGCTACATCTCGCCGCAAGCGCGCCAGCGGAGGGACCAGGTTCCTCTCATACCGTACCGTTGGGTCGGTAGAGATATAAATCCCAAGATACATGAAACCCTCCCGGGCGATCTGGATCGGGCAATTCCGCGGGGGAACCGGGACGTCTCCACACAAGGCATACAGATATGACTTCCCCCAGTTAATGGTTAGTCCCGAATTCCTCCCGAAGGAAGTCAAAATGTCGCAGATAACTATGAGGGACTTCCGGGGTGAAGCGAGATAAAGCAGGATATCATCGGCATAGAGGGAGATGCGGTCCTCGTGGTCAGGTGACCAGCGAAGCCCCCTCACCTCCGGGTGCCATCGTATCCAGGCCGCCAGCGGCTCGAGAGCAAGAGCAAACAACAGCGGCGTCAGAGGACAGCCCTGCCTGGTACCTCTCCCCAGCCCGAAAGGGCGGGACGCCCTACCGTTGACCGCGACTTGAGCGAGAGGCTCTTCATATAATAGTCTCACCCAGCCCATAAATCCGGGTCCAAAGCCGAATTTCGCAAGCGCAGCCCACAGGTATTCCCACTCTACCGTATCGAAAGCCATCGTTGCGTCGAGCGCTGCCACAATGGCCGGCTCCCGCATCGTCCCCACCCTTGCGATCACTCCGTGGATGCGCCTAAGGTTCAACGCGGTGTTACGATGCGGGATGAATCCGGATTGGTCAGGATGGATCAGATCACCGATCACCCTGACCAAACGGTTAGCGAGGATTTTAGCGAGGATCTTCGGCTCGGCATTAAGGAGCGAGATCGGCCTATATGAGCTGCACCTGTTCCTGGGCTTACCATCTTTATGTATGACCACGATTGTTGCCAGGCGCTGGTCGCGTGGGAGGCATCCCGTCTCCCGCGCCTCCACGAACATAGCTCGCAAATGCGGAGCGATCTTATCTGGCCGGAGTTTGTAGAACTCAATTGGCAGGCCATTCGGGCCCGAGGCCTTGCCCGAACGTAACGAACGGATAGCCCCCGCGATTTCGTCGACTGTGATATCGCCATCAAGATCGTCCCTGTCTATGTCGGAAAGGCAAGGCAAAGCAAGATCACGCAGGAGTTCACACGAATCCCCCACTGGCCCGTCCGACACGGAGGTATAGACCGTGTGGAAGTAATCCGCAAAGCACTGGACTATGCCATCCGGCTCCGCGACAACGACGCCATCCTCCGTCACGAGGTCCGGCACAACACGATTGACCCGCTCCTTTTTTTCCAGCCACGCGATTAATTTCCCGGCCTTGTCCCCGACGTCGTACAGACAGCCCCGCTGTTCCCTACTCAAGGCTTTGGCCGCATCCGTCACAAGGGCCTTGTACTCCGACTGCTTAAGGGTCAAATTGTGCAGCGCCGCCGCCGTAACCTCCCCCTCCAATGACAGCTCCAATTCCGCGATCTCCGCCTCAATCTGGGCGACCTCCGCGTCTCGCCGACGCTTGGCCGCTACTATCAAGGAGAGGGCCTCTCCCCTAAGCACTGTTTTGAACGCTTCCCACAAAGACACAGCCGACGTGACCGAGCCGAGATTCTCCTGGAAGTAACGATCGACCGCCTTCAGCACCGCACTACGAGTCATCGGGTCCCTGAGATACCACGGGTTAATTGGGGCCACCCTACCCCCCATTCCTTTACCAACATCCATACAGATCCACACCGGCGAATGGTCAGAAATACCCCGTGCCATGTGCCTGGCCTCAGAGACAAAGGAGGCGTGTGCAGCTAGGGTAAGCACATAATCAATTCTGGAGAGACTGCCATGCGCCCCGGAATGGAAAGTGTATTGCCGCTGTGTGGGATGCAGTAGTCTCCAACAATCAACCAGTCCAAGGGTATCTACAAAGTCCGGAAGCCATTTCTGAGCCCCCCCCGAGCTCCTTGGCGGGTGTCTGTCAAGCAATCCGGAGCCTACCGCATTAAAGTCGCCACCCACCACCAACATTCCCTCTGGGAGATCCAACAAAGTCCTCTCTAAATCCGCAAGTGTGGAAGGTTGCAGTGCAGGAGGGACATAAACCGACACCAGGACCAGCGTCCTGCCCTCCCACCTCCCCGCTACAGCCGCAAAGCGTCCCCTAGCGTCAACAGTAGTGGAGTCAACCTCGAAGGGCAGGGAGGACCTGACGAGTATTCCAGCCCCTCTAGACCCCGAGGAAAACCCGGAGTGTGCAACAAACTTGTAGCCTTTCCTATTGAGTGCATAGCACATGTTACCAATCAAGTGCGTCTCTTGCAATAAGACAATATCAGGGGTACATCGCTTCAGGAATTGCAGGACAATCCCACGCTTAATACGATCCCCCAAGCCATTTACATTCCAACTGAGTATTTTTAAGCCCCTACCCCCCATCCCAACATGTAAGGAGACCACCCCCCCCCCCGCGTGGAACCGCACTAGAGTCACAGAAGCTTGCATCCTTACGCCTTGCATAACCAAAAACAACAACAACCCCAACAACAACCCCAATCCACCCCCCACCCTGCACCCCTGCGTAAGCTCTAAAATGCCCCCCAACTTGCAGTGTGCCTGTCGCCCCATACGAAGACTAGTCTACAAAAAGAACCCCAGAGGAGGAAAAAGCTCCCATACTGCCCCCGCTACCCCCCGGACTGTCACCCTCCCGGGGGAACCGGAAATCTGGTACTTAAGTCCAGGCTCATTGTTCATCGCCGCCACCGTCTGCTCCACCGGAGCGTTCCACGTTAGTCCGTCCTTGGGGCAATGTGTCCAGCCAATCTCCGACCATGTCTGGTGATTCAAAAAAGAAAGTCCGCTCTTCGAACACCACACGCAACCTGGCCGGGAAGAGCATGGCATATTTCAGTCCCATCTCTCGTAGCCTTCTCTTGACCGCCAGGAAGCCCTGTCGTTGCTTCTGTACCATCTGGGTAAAGTCCGGATAGAAACTTACAGTGGTGTTCTGGAATAGCGTCGGGCCGGACACCCGTGATGCTTGCAAAATGGCATCACGGTCCCTGAAGTTAAAGATCCTGGCGACAATTGGCCTCGGAGGGGCCCCCACCTTGGGCCTCCCGCCAGGAACTCTGTGGGCCCTTTCAACAGTAAAAAACTTACTAAGGCCTTTAGGCGCCAGATGGTTCACCACCAGGTCCTCCACAAACAGGTCCACTGACTGTTCCTCCGAATTTTCCGGGACCCCAATAATGCGCACGTTATTGCGCCTTGCGCGGCCCTCGAACTCTTCCAACCGTCGGGCAAAGTGATCATTTGCAGTCCGCAAGGTACGGACTTCCAGCTGAAGGCCGGAGACGTCGCCCAGGAGGCCTGCAGTCTTGAGGTCCAAGGACTGAACCCGCTCATTAGTTTTCCCCAGGTCTGCCCGAATCAGATTGACGTCGATCGATATGGCATCCACTTTATGCGCCAGGGTCTCAAATTGTTGTCCGATAGAGGACTTCATCCCCTCGATGGCCCCCATGATATCTTGCAGGGTTGGTTCCGCGGAGGGGGGCGACACGTCCTTCGAGGCCTCCAGTGTCTGTCCCGATCCGCCCGGTGACCCCTTCTGGTGGGCATAGCGGTCCATGTTGTTAGTCTGGGTGTAGCCTCCGCGCCTGGTACTTTTGGGCTTCTGTTTTCCGGCGTCCGATTTACTCGACATCGCTATCTGCCGCGGGGACAATCTCTTTGCCCATTCAGAGTAGACAACCATGCAGCCAGTGACTGGCGCTACCCACGTCCAGGCCGGGCGCGGTGGAGACAGGAAAGCGAAAGTGAAAGTGAGGACACCTTCCTTCCGACGACTCGCCCCTCGCGTGGCCGCTGTTGTTCAATTAGTGCACGGGCACTGTGCCAACGCAAGTCCCGGGCACCTTCCGGGGAGTAGGCCACAAACTTCCAGGCAGTACAACTTCGGTCTCCGGTGGGCGATTTCGATCCGGACAACGGCTCTCGCCTCAGCAACGGCTCCCCTCCAATATTCCGGGCATCAAAAGCAGGATACTAGACAGGATATCTGCCGGAGGGAGCGAGGGTCTCGGGAGCTCTAGGCTCACGCGGCCATCTTGATCACGCGCTAAGCTCCTCCCCCTAAAATTAATATTCTTAGTGTATTTGTTTAGAGATGTCATTTTTAAGGCCAGTGCTTAAGAGTGAAAGATGGCATCCAGATAGTTGTCTCCCCTGCGGCCTTTTTCCATACTAATCTGACTATTTCACACACTCTTTGAAGCAGACGACACCTTGGACCTGGCAATAGCATGCCACGCCTGCAGATAAAATGATTTACTTGTGTCTTCCTGAGGCTACCCTGCCTTGCCCCACACCTCGTACCTTTACCTCAGAGCATGTGCTGCTGTATGGATCTTGAGAGGAACAGTATGACAGTAGAGTGCCCGAAGAGTGTATTTGGGGGATTTATGGGGAGGAAGCGGGTGGTCTGCAATTTGAATGTGGTCTGTGTGAAGTCTGACAGAGAGAGACAGTGCATGTGGAGTACCAGTGTTTCCCATGTGGTCTGTGGTTGGCAGAGTCCATGATTATGGTAAACGCATTGATGTTCAAGGCACATACCGTAATACTTAAACCGGGAACAAAAAGTCGCATTTATTGCAATGCACAGTGAATAACGCCGGTAATCACAATTACGTCAGACAGCCCCTTTATTCGCCGTCGCTTTAACAGGACGTTTATATCTGAAAAAATCAGTTTTGTGTGTACAGTTTCTGTTGGAATTTGTTTGGTCGTGCTGGTGTAAAAACAGAACACAAACCACATTATGCAGACACTTCACCCAGTACTTTCGAACAGAACCCCTGGGAACTAGCCTCAGTTCCCATTTATGCAGTGAAAATAACCACAAACTGCAAAATGTATTACCTTTTTTGTGTTTATTTCATATGTGCATTGCAACTTGAAAATTAAGTTTTGTATGTTTGACGTAAATGTATAGACGGGTGAAATACACAAAGCATGACATGTGTCCAGACCTTTGTGAAATCTGTCACTGCAACACACAATCCTATGGTAGAAATCTACATAGGGCTTATTAGCTATTCCATGCCCACAGCTGTGACCACTGGATTCTACTTTCACCCCTGCTGCTCTTCTTTGTTTGTTTCACTTAGAAGGGATGTGACAGGTACCAAATATTGAAGCATGCGTTAGTCAGTTAAAATGTGTGCGGGTTCGAGAGAGATTCAGAGCGCGAGGGGAAAGCAAGATGGCGGCAGGCTAGGCTAGGCTGCTGCAGCAGCTCAATGGTGTGATCCAGTGACCCCCCCCCCTTCCCCAGTGAGAATGAATATCTGCCCCTGATGATCTCTGGAGGATGATCCTATCTACGCTGAATCTGCTGCTAAAAACTATAGAGGAGAAGATTAATCACGGGGCATATGTTTCAGAATCAGTGGTCCTGGCGGATCTGGCGTTCTCTGAGCTCTGGCTGCGGTTCTGGTTGTGAGCAGCGAGGATTTCCTTAGCTTAGCTGAGAGAGCAACGCTGTGGGGATCCTGAAAGAATGAAGCCGAAGTGGGTTCCGACGACTCGGGAGAAAGCAGGGAAAAATTCGACAGCAGATAGTCCTCCTCCAGGGGTCGCAATTGCTACCCCTGTGAAATCCCGAACGCTGGAGGACGGTGCGGCTGGATTGGGGGGAGGAACGACTCGACTGCCAGGACGACGGGGCCAGAATCTGACACGGAAGGATCCCCCGGGAAAAACGGCGCCCCAGCAACGTCCAGGCAGACCAACAATTGCGGAGCTGTTAGCCGGAACAAAGAACCGTGAGAATCAGGCAAAGCAGACACAGGCTAGCGCCGCCGAAAATGAATAGACAGGATTGCCAATGGAGAACGGGATGGGAGCAGCGAATGGCGACCTATCCAAGCAAGAATCTGGACCTGTAACAACTGCAGACTTTGGGCAGGTAACAGAGATAATTGAGGAGGTGGGAGAAGATGCCCCGATCATGCTCATTTTACCCGAGGTATCCGCTATACCTGATGCCCTAAATGTAACTAATGTCACAAAAACAGGTGCAATGGAGGCCGCAGAGACCTGGGGGGACCGAGTGGAGAAGGGCACGATGTATGTTACTGATGTTACTGATGGTATTGATAACATGGAGGGGGGCAAGGTGAAGGAGAACAGCCACAGCAGGCAGGGGACGTGCGAGCCCAGCGTAACGATAATTTCACCCAGGTAGCTCTGGCAGAAGCCCACCCAAGCAAAAAACAGGATTCAACGTTAGGCCAAACCATGCGTATGGGGAAAAACTCAGAAAGGTCCACGTAAAAGGAAAAAAACACAGGCAACACTTGCTACGATTGGTGATTTACCTCACGCGCGGCCCAAACACCTTGCGCAAAAACTGATATAGAAGTGACGGGCTACTTCTGTTCACTATTAGAGGGCACAGAATCACTGGCTGGATCGGTTTCCTCAACGAGTGGCAGCGAAGTAGAAGACGAAAGTGAAAGCCCCCATGATACTAGTGGAAGGGATTCCGCTGTAACGCTACGGAGGTCGATGAAATCAGTGGCACTCTAAACTCAAACAAAAGTGGGAGAGCAAGATTTGATTTGGGATTACTCACCCTCTAGCCTGCTAGTGGGAGACACAACCAAATCTCCCATTATTATGGAATCAGTGACCACAACAACCTTGGATGCAATTTTACAATCAGTCATGGCACCAGCATAATAGGCGCTCCCAATCGGCTATTCGAAAAATCCAAGGCTCAGTTTGCAAAATAGCCAAAGTATGCAGTGAAATTTCAGATCGCTTAACAGATCTTGAAACAAGAACTGGTATTATTGAGTCCGAAATATTGTCAACTCAGTTGCAGACTACATTACACGAGGCTAGACTCGTAGACGTACAGTGGAAGCTTGAAAATCAAGAAAACCATCAACAAAGAAACAATCTACGGTTCCTGGGTATCCCTGAGGACAAAGGGGGTACGGATATCCGTCGCTACATGGTCGACCTCCTAGCCAAGGCATTTCCCGAGACAGAAGGGTGGAACTGGGCCCAGGAAGTCCAATGAGCACACCGGGTCCCTATGGTGATGAAACAGCAGGCACGTGTTGAGGCCAGACCTCGAGCGGTGCTTGTGTTTTTTGGAAACTATCTCCTTTCGACAGATCATTTTCGAAAAAGCCAGACCAGATTCCAAACGCCGGTTGGATGATGTCCAATTTTTCACCAGACCTGATTTCTGTCATGTGACTGTTAAGAGACGATGGAGGTTACGGCAGATGATAAACCCTTTTCAAGAAAAAGGAGCTCAGGCCTACCTCTTGAACCCGGCAAAACTAAAAGTCATAATAGGGGATAGGGTCTGCTTTTTTTACATCAGAAATCAAAGCAAAATAATTTCTGGATGAATTAAGTTGGAAAGGCTAGGGTGGCTGGGCCAGCTTAGGTATCATGAAACGGAAAAAGAGTTGGACCAAAGTCCTCTTTCTCTTTCTTTCTTTTTTTTTGGATATGGTTTGAAGGCAGGTTTCTCTTTAGATTCTTTTTTTTTTATCTGGGATCTTTTGTCATTTGAATAGCAACGGGTAGGGGTAAGTAGGACGGTGGGTGTTTTAGGGTATAGGGGTGTGTTTTAAGCGATGTTTTGATGTAAGAAGTGGGCATGAATTGAAGGTTTTGATTTATTGATTAAAATGGGTAGGGGACACATGGATCACGCCAAGAGTCGCATCATCCTTACTAGACCATTGGTCTAGTGGCTTTCATGGGTGGGTTGAGGGGTGGGAGAGGTGGGAGGGGGGGTCAGAGTGGGTGGGGGGAAGGGGAAGAAAAGCCAATTTAGGTACATGGAATTGAGGAGATTCAGAAATAAATAAAATGAAAGAATAAATAAAAGATGGAGTGGTAGGCTAAAGAGATGGTTCATTCTGGTAGTAGGGAATGGATAAATTACGGATTTGTTCAGTCAATGTGGCAGGCCTGAATGACAGAGCAAAAAGAGCCAAAATATTTGAGATCTTGCGGTTTATAAACCCGAAAATTATTGGCTTACAGGAGACCCACATCCCATGGAACAATAGGGGTGTCCTCCAGATAACAGGATATGATCTGGCAGTTTGCTCCACACAGACTTCCACGATTAGGGGAGTCGCGATATTTATCAAACTGCAAGCGGGTATTATCAAACGTACTCTGGCGGATGAATGGGGTAGATGGGCTATTATAACATTAAGTACGGGGCTGACTGTAGTGGTAATTTATGCTTCAAATCAGGACGATCCCGAGATCTGTGAAGAGCTAGAGCTGGAGCCTGCTTTCATGGCCAACCCCACTAATAGTATGTGGAGATTTTAATATTCACTCCGAGAGTTCAAGTGAGGCGGGGCAGAAGTATAAGGGGAGAAACCCCGGGTCAAGCGGGCCATAAATAGTCTCAAATCCAGTCATGATCTGGTAGATGTGTGGGCAGCTAAGAACAATGTATATCCAGGCTATACATATTTCTCATGCCCACATCAAAAATATGTTCCCTTAGATTACTTTCTGGTTTCAGCCAATATGTTGGGGGAAGCTGAGATAACAAAGTTGCCGCAAATCTTTTCAGATCACAATCCACTTATGCTCGAAATAAGACATCAGGGTTTGGAAAGGGAACTCTGCTCTTGGTCGTTTGATAGGAAACTGCTAACAATGAAGATTTTATAAAGTATATTAAAAATTGGTCCAGAGGATTCTTTAAAATTAATCGATTTAGTGCCTCCCATACGATTGTGTGGGATACGTATAAAGGGTGTTTAAGGGGGGAAATAATAAGCTATGTAGGTCAACAGCAGAAAATATGGAGGAACCAGATCTCCTCCCTCATGACCCATCTGGCGCAGTTAGAGACAGAGCATACTAATTTGATATCTCAGGGGGAAGGTGCCAGATTGACGGCAGTTAAGAACCAGATAATCATTGTTGAATCGGAGCTAAACAATTTTTTTCAGACGCAAGTAGCTCAGGCATATCAAACACACCGTAGAGAGCTATATGAATATGGGGAAAAGATGGGTAGACTTTTGGCCCTTAGGATTAGACAAAAGGTCTCTCGTAATAATATAATGGGAATTAAAAATGCCAAGGGGCAGATGGAAACTACTTCTGTCAAGATAATTAGGATTTGTGAACAGTTCTATAGTAAGCTGTATCAATTGGATCTCAGCAATATTCAACCAGTTACTGCAAGGGAATATCTACAGCTTAGCAGACTAGATCCTGCCATATGTTTAGAGTTGGAAGAAGACATCACGCTGGAAGAAACTGTGTCGGCCTTAAATACCCTTTCTTCTGGGAAAGCTGCAGGCCCAGATAAAATTCCCCTGGAGTTATATAAAATACTCCAAACTGATCTGGCCGTGTCCAATATCGAGGAATCCCACCCAAGTCTTGGCAGGAAATGAACATAATAATATTTCATAAGAAGCAGAAATCATCGACACTGCCTGGCTCATATCACCCCATTTCATTGATAAATTTGGATGCAAAGGTGTACTCTAAAATTTTAGTGACTCGGCTTCAGAGGGTCATAGCCAGATTGGTCTCGCCATGGCAACATGGCTTCGTACCTGGCAGGGGAACAGCGGATCATATCAGACTGGTAATTTCTCTGTTAGATATAGCTGGGTCTAGGGGGGATGGACTGGCTGTGATCCTCTTAGACGCTGAGAAGGGTGATGTGGCAGTATTTGTGGGGAGCCTTAGTGGAGAGAGGGTTTGGCCCTAAAATGATTACAGCTATTCAGGCGAGTATCATAAACCATATGCCAGGTTACAGGTGATGGGAAAGACATCAGACCTGATACTGGTGGCAAGGGTGCCCATGCTCCCCAATTCTCTTTGCCATATATCTAGATCCGTTCATTAATCAGATAATTCAGAATTCTGTGATAGAACCCTTTAAAATAAATGGATATGAGACAAAAGTACTTGCATATGCGGACGATATCGCGGTGGTTACGTCGAATCCAGCAACGGCAATATTAGAAATTAAGAGTATGGCGGAGAATTTTGGGAGTAGCTCAGGTTACTGCTTGAACAATGCAAAGACGCAGATAATCTGTACAAGACAGTGCAATCTACAGGATCAGCGACAGACAGACTCAGCAACGTATTTGGGGGTAAGGATAGGACCTGATCTGGATATAATGCGGGCAAATAATCTTGATCTAGTGTTGGAGGAGGTTACCTCCGAACCTTGACGGCTGAATAAATTGCATCTAACGATAGTGGGTAGAGTAAATGTGTTAAAAATGAAGATTTTTTCCAGAATACTATACCTATTCCGATCTATCCCCTTAGAACTGCCTGGTAATACATTTCAGAAAATGAATTCTATCTTTTCAATTTTTTTTTTAAACTACCAAAAAACAAGAAGAGCTTTGAGGACATTAACCCTACCGCGGCAGAGAGAGGAGGCTGGGCTGCTCCAAACATACTTTTTTATTATTTGGCAGCTTTTCTGCAACAAATGGGTGACCTGCTGGGAGCAGATAGCTCTGCGCGGGAGGATGGCTTACCATCTATATATCACCTAGCTATTGGGGAGGAAGCAGCAGGGCTTTTTCTCAGACAGCTTGAGCCTAGTTATTATAAAAAAAAGTTTGCTTCAAGTGCTGAAGGCAGCCAGACTGGCATGGATTAAAGTAAGTAAGATTAAGAAAATTCCCAAGTGTAATAGATATACCCCATTATGGGGAACCTCTTCTTTTCCAGCTGTGCTATCGGATGGTATGGCTAGAGAGTGGGCGCAGGCCGGTATTCATCAGGTCATGAGTTTACTCAATGATAAATTCGAAATACTACCTTTTCCAGAACTAGCTCTGAAATTTGGATTAATAGCAGATCGTATTTTAAATATATCCAAATAAGGGGATGTTTAAAGAGTCTAGTTGTCAGACAGGATAACCTTCAAGCAATACCACTAATGGACAAGCTATAATGGGGGGATGGGAGGATCGGGGACCTTTATAATATACTGATGGAAACAATACCCGACGATTTAGGTAAAACCGAGACACGGTGGGCGTCAAAGTTAGAGGATGATGACATAGATTTAGATATGTCATTAAAACTGGGGGAGAATATATTTTTGGTGGCAAACCTTCAAGCACAACACTACAAAACCCTATTTAATCTATACTATACCCCAGAAAAACATTTTGGTTGGGGGAAACGAGAGACCGATCAATGCCCTAGATGTCAGCATAGCCCTGCTGATATTATTCATATGTTTTACGTATGCAAGTCCTTGATTCCGTTAAAAAAGGGTATAGAGAAATTCTGGAAAGAATCAATCAATTGTGCGATTGTTATCAGTTCACAGCTGATGCTATTTGGATATGATAGTCGAATTGGGTTAGTATCAGCATATCAGGACTTTGTGTTTGTAACAATAGCGGTAGCAAGATTACTGATCGCTACAGCATGGAAAGACTCGGAGCCACCTGTATATACTGCCTGGCTTCATCGCTTATTGAATATACATGTTCTGGAAATGGCTCTCTATAAGAACAAGGGTCACCGAGCTAGAGTGAAAGGGGATAAGATCTGGGCACCCATGACAAACTGGCTTAAAAGAAGTCACGGGGAGCTGCAAAGCAGAACGGGAATTGGTTAATTGGTGTTTGTACCTGTAAGAAAAGTGAACAAATTAAGTTTTTATGTTTTTCTTTAAAGTCTTTCGCGAACCTAAAGAAAATATTGTAATATAATGCATGAGTTCAGAAATGTAAATACCTTTTCTTTGTTCCTTATGATGTACCTGAGGGCATAAAATAAAAAATAAATAAATAATACATTTTAAAAATGTGTGCGGGTTCAGGGGAGTAGAAGGTAATGGGGGCCTTTTCTAAACACGCATTGGTATATCAAATAGGTCTCGCCTATGCAAGAGCTATTGGCTTTACCAGAGTGTTTTAGCCATGTTGCACACCAGCGTGGATGTTGTTTAGCATGGCTAAAAGTTAGTGACGTAAAGGAGAGTTGTGTGGAGTGTTGAAAAGTGTAATTGCAAAGAGTGGAGTAGAGTATTGTAGAGTGACGTGGCAGAGAGTCGTGTATTGGAGTGGCATGGTATGGAGTTGCGTAGAGTGGACTGGTGTAGAGTACATTGGCGTAGAGTGTGGCAGAGTGCAGTGGCATTGAATTCAGCGGCACACAGTGCTGCAACATAGAATGCAGTAGCGTAGATTAGAGCGGTGCATAGTAGAGAGAAGTGGTGCAGAGCGGAGTGGAGTGGTGCAGAGGGAAGTGGCGCAGAGTAGAGTCGAGTGGCAGAGAGTGCAGTTGCGTATAATGAAGTAGTGCAGAGTAGACTGGCATAGAGTTCAGTGGCAGAGAATGCAATGTAGAGTTTCAGAATTCAGTGGTGTAGAGTGTGGTAGTATGGCATGAGAAAAGTGGTGCTGAGTACAGTGATGTAGAGTGCAGTGACATAGAGTGCATTGGCTTAGAGTGTAGTGGTTAAGAATAGAGTGGAATGGCACAAAGTGGAGTAGAGAGGCATAGAGTGCAGTGGCATAGAGTATATTGTTCCAGAGTACTGTGACATGACGTAGAGTGGAGTGGTGGAGGGTAGAGTGCAGTTGCATAGAGTGTAATTGCATAGAGTAAATTGGTGTAGAGTGCAGTGGCATAGAGTGCAGCGCTGCAGAGTAGATTAGAGTGGCGTATGGTGGATTGGCGTACAGAGCAGGGGCATAGAGTTGAGTGTTACGGAGTAAAGTGCATTGGCTTAGAGTGTATTGGCATAGAGTGTAGTGGGAAGACTGCAGTGTTGCAGAGTGGCATAGAGTGCAGTTGTGCAGAGAAGATTAGTGTGGCCTAGACTAGATGGGTGTAGAGTGCTATGGGAAATAATGCAGTGGTGTAGAGTAGAGTGGCTAAGAGTGCATTGGCGTAGATAAGAGGCGAAGTGTCAGAGTGCAGTGGCATAAAGTGGAGCGGTGCAGAGTGCAGTGGTGTGGAGTGGTCTTTCCAGTCACAAGGTAAGGTGGCTCCTCCTTTCGGTGATAGTCTGCATGGCATCGACTCTATTGTTAGATTGTTTTTTTCCTGCCATCTGGTTCGGACGTATATTGCTGCGCTTTGGTTTGAAACCGTTCCTCGGGTTCCCCTCGGTACGCAATCCACTTAACTTCGACGGTATTGTTTTCGATTGCATATTGTATCAGTTTATAAAACTCATTTCGATTGGGAAATTCTTGGTAGGCCGTCGGCCCAGCTGCGTCAGTCTACCTCGCAGCCCATGGATCGGACTCCATTTAAATTCTGTTCCAGGTGCCACGCAAAGTTTCCGCGCACCGACTCAGACAAAGTGTGCAACTTGTGCTTAGAGCACAACGAACAGGACTGTGATGCGTGTAGATCTTTCCGATTGAAGAAAACTCTCTGTGACCGCGGGGGCTCGACGTCACGAAATGCAAAGTCAAAACATCGTCTCCATTCCAGACCTCTTCGTAGAAGATTCCGAACAAGAGACTTACGACGCACTAGGAGCCTAAGAAGAAGAAGAACAGGAGAAGCTCGTTTCCATCTCAGAATCCGGCTCCGATACGGACGAAGAGGTTCTGCAAGGTCAGCGTATCTTGAGTACCGAACCTCCCTTGCTTCAAAGTCCAATTCAGCCCAAGAAAAAGGCTACGGTCCTACCTCCGCCTTCGGGCCAATGTTGGCACCAAGAAAATGTTTCCAACGCCCCGCCTTCCGGCTCGGCACCAAAACACACACAAAAGCCTTGCGGCTCGGGATCGAGTTGGCCGCACTCGGGCACGGTGCCGAAACCTTTAGCCTCGAAACCGAAACTAGTCTCGGAGCCGGCTCCTTCAACACCAAAATCAAAAGCTTCTTTGGATCCGAAAGCTTCGGCACCGAAAACACAGCCACAGAAAATCTTGGCACCTAGACACAAAAATGCTCTTTTATCGCAACAGGAGCCCCATTTCGACGTCCCGCCTTCGAAACCGGACCCAAAACAAAAAGAATTGTTTGTTAACTCTAAAACTGGACATATTTCCACCAAATTGCCACTTAAACGCAAACCAGAGCCAGAGAACACTTATCACATTCCTCTTAAAAAGAAGCATGTTGGTACTAACATTTCTATCCTCCTCTAACACCTCCTTCCCCACAAAACACAAATTTACTGATAACACCTACTAATTCACCACAAATACCTGATGATCAGGATGATGGTGATGGGGAGATGATACTATGCCTGCAGACCTCTGGACGGATTACAATACTGGTTCACCCACAGATAATGATCCTGACCTTTATTCTACAAGGCCTTCTCCACCAATGATAATGTAGGCTATATAGAGCTATTAAATAGGGCTGATGAATTTGTGGCGTTCAATTACATAAAGAATCCGTAGAGGAGGACTTTCTCTTTGAGACCCTTAGTACTTCACAAAGATCAAGCTAAATAAAAATGTAAAAAATGTAAATCCAGTATTTGTAAAGCGCACAGCTACCCATAGGAATCCCGGCGCTGGGGGGCCCTCGGGAAGATTAAGCAAGCTATTGCCCAGAGTCACATGGTGCTGGGGTGACCTGCCGCCAGTGCCGGGGATCGAACCATGATCCCCAGCGTCCAACGTCAGTCCCCTGGCCGCTGCCACACTCCCGAGGCTCAAAGGTATTGTGAGACATGCGGACGACATATTTAAAGACTCGGTTTGTGCATGCATATTCACCCTTAAAATAGATATAAAATATAAACCTGCACCATCATATCCAGCATTCATTAAAGGCCAATTACCATTAGATTCTTAAGTGGTTTCTAATGCCCATAAAGAGGCAAACTCACAAATGTCAGGGGATGCCCCCTCCAGAATCTAAACTAATAGAAGCCTCCGGGTAAAGAGTAGCCACCCAAGCAGCAAGTCACTTGCGTATTGCTAATACCAAGGCCCTTCTAGCCAGGTACAACAGAGCGCACTGGGACGAAATAGAGCAATTGCTCCAATTTCCACCAGATGAGCTTTGGACTTATGTTCAAGACTTAATACAAGAAGGGAAGCTCATCTCTAATTTGTCAATTAGCTGTGCTTTAGATGCCGCTGACACTGCAGCTAGGGCAATTAATACCAGTGTTTTATTAAGAAGACACGCCTGGTTAAGAATTTCCGGGTTTAAACCCGAAGTCCAAGCTTCCATTCTGAACACACCGTTCGACAAGCAACATCTCTTTGGTCCTGTTATAGTCAACTCCTTAGAGAAAATGAAAAAGGACACAGGTGGTGCAAAATCTATGGGAGCCCTTCAATCTTCATCCAATCGCGGTTCCTTTCATCGCTCCTTCTATCGTGGGGGGGTCAAAAAGTATCTTGTCACTCCACTTCCCCCCAATCATTCAACACCGGTCGGAGGACGTCTTTTCACAATTCCACCCTGTCTGGCAATCAATAACTACAGGCAAATGGGTGCTAGGAATTATCCAGTCTGGTTATTGCCTGGAGCCTACCAACTAAACATTCCCCCACGTTCACACAAAATGTCACCACAGCATCTACACCTCCTCAAGAAAGAGGTTCAGTCTCTCCTACTAAAGGGAGCCATAGAGCCCGTATGGCTACACTATCAAGGGTTGAGGTTGTACTCCCTATATTTTCTAATATCCAAAAAGGGCGGCTCTCTCAGACCCATACTAAACCTTAAAGAACTAAATCGTTACATACAATCAGATCATTTTCACATGGTGACACTTCAACAAGTGCTCCCACTTCTACAACAAGGCGACTTTGTCTACTCTAGACTTAAAGGAAGCATATTTCCATATTCCAATACATCCCGCTCACTGATAGTACATCAGATTTATGATAGCAGGGCTTCATTACCAGTTCAAAGTGCTTCCCAGCAGTAGCTGCTGCTCACCTGCAAAGAAAACACATTCATGTCTTCCCATACTTGGATGACTGGCTCATCAAAGCCAGCACTTGCCCAGGGTGTCTCCAGCACACTCTGATAACACTCCAGTTACTTCATCGACTGGGGTTTACAGTAAATGTGTCAAAGTCTCATCTCTAACCTTCAAACACACAAACCTATCTGGGAGACACTTTAGATACTCAAAAAGCTCTAGCCTGTCCCAATACAGCCAGAATTCGCAATATTCAGGCTCTAATCACTCAGTTTCAGCCCAACCACTCACTACCAGCTCAAATGTACAAGCAACTGCTGGGAATGATGGCGTCTTGCATCATGATTGTTCCTCATGCAAGGCTTCACACGCGTCCCCTTCAACAGTGCATAACGAGTCAGTGGAACCAGTCTCAGGGTCAATTAACCGATCTAGTGTTGGTAAACGGCCGCACCTATCGCTCTCTGCAGTGGTGGAACCCACAAAATCTGTCCAAAGGGCGGCCCTTCATCGACCCTATTCCACAGACAGTGCTAACAGCAGACGTGTTGCTTACTGGTTGGGGAGCTCATCTCCAAGATCGCACAATTCAAGGCTTGTGGAGTCAAAAGCAAATACATCTTCACATAAATCACCCAGATCTGCTAGCAGTGTTTCTAGCGCTCAAATCCTTTCAAAAGGCACCTTGTAGGCAAAGCTGTCCTAGTCCGCACCGACAACATGACAGCCATGTACTATATACAGAAACAGGGGGACACACACTCTCTCCAACTGTCACTACTAACACAAGCCATTTGGAACTGGGCCATACACCACAGAATTATCTCCTAGCAGGACACCTTCCAGGAGTAAACAATCCAATTGCCGACCTTCTCAGCAGACAAAAGCAACAAATCCACCAGTGGGAACTTCACCCTCAAGTTCTCCTCCCATACTTTCAAGGTTGGGGTTTTCCCAAAATAGATCTATTTGCCACACACCAAAACGCAAAATGCCCAAGCTTCGCCTCCAGGTATCCACACCCATTCTCCAAAGGCAATGCACTATGGATGAACTGGTCCGGGATATTTGCCTACGCTTTCCGGCCTTTCCCACTCATTCCACTAGTGGTTCGGAAGCTCAGGCAAACATTCCTCACACTAATCCTAGTAGCTCCCAAATGGGCCTGGCAACCTTGTTTACAACTCAGTTGGAGCTATCAGTAGTTCCACATCAAAAGCAGCATCTCCCATCCAGTCTCCCCATGGAGAAATAAGACATCCAGATCCCAAAGAACTCAACTTAGCGATCTTGCTCCTGAAGTCATACAGTTTGGTTATCTTAATCTTCCACCAGACTGTATGAACATCATAAAAGAGGTCAGAAGCCTACTTCAAGAGCTTGTTATGCAGCTAAATGGAAATGATGTGTTATATATTCTAATAATAACAATATCAATCCTTTGGATGCTTCCATAGAAAATATCATCTCTTATTTACTACCCTGCAGCAGTCAGGATTAGCGTACACATCCATCCGTTCACATATCGCTGCATTAGCTGCGTACCTACAAAATAGACTGCACTTGTCTCTGTTTAGAGTACCAGTTATCAAAGCCTTTAACGAAGGATTAAAAAAGGGTAATACCACCAAGACTTCCACCTGCCCCAGTGTGAAATCTTAAGATAGTCCTTACACGATTAATGGGTCCACCTTTTGAACCAATTCATAAATGTGAACTGCAATTTCTTTCACGGAAAGTCGCTTTCCTCATTGCAATTACCTCACTGAGGATAGTGGGTGAGCTACAGGCACTAACCATAGAAGAACCTTTTTTCCACCTCCACAAAGACAAAGTGGTTCTTCGTACCAACCCTACATTTCTACCTAAAGTAAAATCTGCCTTTCACATCAATGAATCGGTTGAGTTACCCGTGTTTTTTCCTCAACCAGATTCAGTGGCAGAATGGGCACTACACGCCTTAGATCTAGAAGAGCTTTGCTATATTACATAGAAAGAACAAAACCATTTCGCAAAACAAAACAACTTTTTGTTGCTTTTTCTCCACCACACAAAGGCAATCCTATATCTAAATCGGGTATTGCTAGATGGATTGTCAAATCTATTCAGACATCTTATGCGAAAGCAAAAATAATTTTACCAATACCCCCTAGAGCGCATTCAGCTCGCAAAATAGGGGATACTATGGCTTTCTTAGGAAACATTCCCATAGCTGACATCTGTAAAGCAGCAACATGGTCTTCACCGCACACATTCACCAAGCACTATTGTGTAGATGTGTTAGAGAGGCAGCAAGCTAATGTAGGCCAGGCAGTACTTAGAACACTCTTTCAGACAACTGCAACGGCTTAAGGTTAGTCACCGCTTTGGGAGAATACTGCTATATAGTCTATGCAAAGCATGTGATCTACAGCTCACATGCCTGGAACGGGAAATGTTACTTACCCAGTAAGCATCTGTTCTTGGCATGTAGAGCTGTAGATTCACATGTGGCCACCCGCCTCCCCTAGTACCTATACCTGTTGCAGTTTCTTACTCGTATACACACGCATGGATATCTTTATTCTTCACTTACTAACTCCATTCTCACCTTCTGCGGGAAAACAATCTAACAATGGAGTCGATGCCCATGGGCGCTATCACTGAAAGGAGTCAACTTACCTCCTGACTGGAAAGACTTCTTCGAAGAAAAACAACCTACAAACATCCAGACCCAACACTAAATGGCAGGAGTATGCAAAGCATGTGAATCTACAGTGCTACATGCCAAGTGCAGATGCTTACTGGGTAAGTAACGTTTTCCTTCCTAGCCCCAGTAGCCAGCAAGGTTGTCACATAAATCCTTACTTTGAAGTCAGAGAAAGAAGAGTAAACAAGTTCTCTAGGAAAACAGCTCCTGACATTTGACCTCAGTCTTTGAATACACAGCAAATGTGACAAGATAAGAACAAGATTTAAAGGCCTGTTTACAGAAAGGGAGTTGGCGCAAGGATACAGAAAACACACTTTAGCCAACGGGAGGGATGAACTGAACCTGAAGAGCCTAAAGCAAATAAAGCCAGCATAGAGAAAGCCAGAAAATGTGAGTTACAAACCTCAAAGCCAATGGTAATCAACGGGCAAAATGCATTCCTAGGACAACTTTCTGAAAGTCCCCAAGATGTATTTAGCGAAGCAGACAGCTGTCTGGTAGGCTGTGACTTAAAAATGCAGAGGAGGCTCTTTGAGGTACCCGAATAGCCCATCTCCCAAACAAACACACGTACATATACTTGCCAAACAGGTGCGTTTAACTAAATATCTGGTATCTAGGTAGTTTACTTTTACCTTTAGTGTACCTATCAATGGTGCAATGGTATCAGAGTCGAGAAACCTGAAAGGTCCCCGCACCCCAGTTATGACAGTTTTTCTACCAGATGAAGGAGATGGGTCTATTTTCCTTGCTTGGACTTGGACTGTGGCCCACGGTATCATTGCAATGGGAACAACCTCTTATCTGGCCTATCTAGTTTCTAAAATGGTAATTACTCAGACTGGACATTTCCCCATAACACAAAGTCTCAACACAAATATTGCTTTCTTTCTAGTTTAGTTTATTTATCAAAAATATTTTTTTATATATTTCTATATTTTCATATACTTTTTGGTTTTTAAACTCATATACTCCTAAAAACATTTACAAATGAGACAAAATGATATCGACATTTCAGTTGGAAAGAAACCATTATTAGCTTCTCTCAGTTTTGATACAAATTATAGTATCCCCCAAATTTACACCATCATCCTTCCATTCTCACCTTTCATTCTTCTCATACATACCATCAATCATACCACACAAAAAGGTCACAATAAAAACACATCTGTAATGGAGTCCAGCTCACTAATCCTATTTGTCACAGTTATCAAAGTGACAATTTGACATTCACAAGTCCATCAAATTTATTTCTGGTTGATTCTTCTTTTAGTTTGGTTCTTGGGTGGGACTCCCAGATGTATGATCACTGGTCTACGCACGTTTCGGTGAAAGCAACAAATTTATATCACCTTCTTCACAACCAAGAGAGAAACATACTTTTCATCTGTATAGTGGTCTGGGGGTCTATATGCGTCTAGAAACATGGAAGTGTCTCTGATCCAGAAAAGTACTAAAGCGTCCAGATTGTTTTCATCAAACGAATATTGTGTTAGAGAGTAGTTCCCTAATGGATATACTCTCATGCATGGGAACAGTTCTTTGAATTAGTTGCAGTCCGATCTGTTGTTATATTGCAGTCGTTATGTGCCTGTCAGGGGCCGTTAGAAGCCGGGCTGGGCCACCCCCTTTGATATCTTCGATCATCTGCGCTTGGCAGTGGAGCGTGGTGTTTTATGTTTGGGGCAGCAATCGTTATGGGCAAACGTAATATTGCTCCAGCTTCGCCTAATACCACTTCCATAGACAGTATGCTGGAGAGAGCTGTCAATATCGTTAGCACCGAAATCGAGCTAACTGAGAGGCTCTTGTCCATGGACTTAACAAAACCCCAGTTCCCTCTACAAACTGAGAATACCAATTGTATTGATTCCCAACCAACGTTGATTATATCAGCTGACCACAATTTACACTCGCCAGCTCGAGAAAGTGAAATGGGCACTGAGGGAAATGAGGACATTGGGCACATTAGGGAGATGGAGGATCCTTTATTACTGGCTTGTTCTAAGGACACTCTTGCAACTGTGAATGTTTCCCTGAACTCTGAAGTTACGGGGGCCAAAAGAAAAAGGAAAACAGTTAAGCCGGTTTGTTCTAAACGGAAACAACCCCCACTTTCTAATTCACAACGCACTACGCTAACCACATGGATTCAAGGTCTAGCAGTCTCAGTCGACCCAGTACCTGTCTGTGCCTCTGTTGATCTAACGTCCTCAGAGACACTAAATTACTCTGTATACACCCAAACTGAATCAACACCGACACCTTTTTCAAATCTTAGACTTGGGGACACTGCAATTGACATTATTATTGATCTGATGTATGAGCGAGTTAAAGAGCTTGTAGATAAGAATTTCGCTGCACTATGGAAGCGCTTGGACCGCTTAGAATCACTAACTAATAAGTTACATTTGCATAGTAATGTACCTAAGCAGTTACCTTCACAGGGCGATATCTATTAATCACAGTCTCTGAGTGACACAATTCTTAATGAACGACAGGGAATTATAATTCCCACACAACCTCCTATCCCTTGTGATACTTGTCGCAAAACTAAAGATCGCATTTCACCTAAACTCCCTATTGATCCCGTTAAACCTCAAAATCCAGTTATTTCTACCACAGCATACCCACTTAGTCAAATTGTTGATCACGCCCCTTCCTACAGCCCCCACGAATATTGTTTGTAATAATGCCTGCGGGTTTGCTGAGGCAAGTAAAGACGCCCTAAGCCTGCCACCGGCAGCATGCCCGTATGTCCTGATTCTTGCAGGGGTTCCCCCATTAGGGAAGAATAAATCTGAGTCTTGGGACCAACTACGGAACAAGACTATTGACTGGTTGGCTAAACACAAAGGGTTCAGGAGGTTTAATATAAATCAGATTATAATGGTACGTAGGGTTGGCTGGGTTGGACTGTCAGATAAGACTGTTGAGGGAGATTGCATTGTTATTAATTTTCGCCGACCAGCACTTGTTAGATCAATATTGATGGCAAAAGAGATTAAAAGCTTTTTCCCCACTAATATTTGGGCATTACCTCTTGGTTTCTTTTATAAACCAAACTTTGAGCAGCAGACTCCAGCCATCTCCTCATACCCGTTACAAAACTGGTTCTCTGCCCTCTCTGGTTTGGATAGTTTAGATTGACCGTCATGCATATCAAAACCTACTGAAATCGTCCCTCTGACACCTATGCTGGCCATTTTGGAAAACAATGATATCGAGCCATATGACCCAAAGTTACATGTGCTAAGCTGGAACATTGCCGGCTTGGCTTCTAAACTAAGTAGTGATGATTGGGTCAAGACGATAAACAAATATGATATCTTAATGTTCCAAGAGACTTGGGCAACACTAGAGTTATATCTTGAAGGGTATGAATGCTTCAATATCATTGCACCCCTCCCCAAACAAGGCCAACCTTCTGGTGGCCTATCCATGTGGGTGAATATTTTTTCAGGCGGCAGTGTTCAAACAATTCCCACAAAAAGCGCTAACATCCAAGCTTTGATATACACACGGGAGTTTCAATTTGTTTCATTAATTTTTATAATAATGATTTTTTAACTATACCCAATATGAATTTCGTTAATCTTTTCAACTTAATCTCGGATATACCTAATCTCACAGGGAATCAAAAGCTAGCTGGAATTTGCTTGGGTGGTGATTTTAATGCAAAGATTGCAGGGGGAACAATTCAACTCCCTTTTACCATTCTTTGGACCACCCATGTAAAAGGGGGATTGAACTATTGGAGTACTTATTGAATAGTAGTCTATTAAACGTAATGGATATCGCGGCTACAAATAATGAGGATAGTCCAATACCGACCTATAGAGGCCGTGGTTGTGCCTCAATAATAGATTGCGTTTTTATAACTGCCAAGAAGACTACTTATAAAAGAGTGACTAAACAGAGGAAAGACGAGATATTAAAAGAACAATGGAACAACTTGGCTTGCGCTGCAAGACTTAATAACTCAAATGGCTTCTGCGCAGCAGCCAAGTCTATGAGAACATTGGGCCACACACTTACTCCTTTAAGTTGTAACATAACTAGCGAAGCATGGGTAGCCCATTTCTCTAAAATATATGCCGCTACGTCCCAGTGTGAGGATCCCATGTGGCAACAATCATGTTGCCACATATCATTATCAGAGGTTGAGGACGCTATCGACCAAAGTCTGGGTTTCCCATCGATCTTATTAAATTTAGGCCAGAGTTCTGGGCGCCCCTTCTACTTAATGCTTTTAATAATTTGACAATTACTAAAATCCCCAATACATGGTCAACATCTGTTATCGTTCCAATTTTTAAAAAGGGCGATAGATCCAACCCAAATTGCGATAGACCAATTTCTTTAATTGACAATACGCTTAAGATATTGGGGAGGGTGCTATTTAACAAAATCAGATTCTGGGCTGAGGAGGAAAATATTTTAAATAGATGTCAGCTAGGTTTTAGAAGCAATCTTGGAACGGTGGAACAGTGCCTTAACCTCAACCTGATTATTGGTAAATATACCATAACTCGGCACTGCCCCATCTACCCAGCATTTATGGACCTTACCTCAGCCTTTGATTTTGTTAATAGATCGCGGCTCTTGCCATGCCTTTTAAATTATGGGTTGGATGAGGTTTTAGTGCATTTTTTAGCATATTTATATAAGTACTTAAGGGCACGGGTGAGAATTAGCATGGATGGGGCAGTCTCTGGGGACATAGTGATTGGTAGAGGGGTAAGACAGGGGTGTGTCTTGGCCCACTCTTTTTTATTTTATATATTAACGAGCTACACAATGTGTTGTCTGAACTGACTACAGATGTCCCGATGATTAATGGTAATAAACTGCCCGCCCTTTTGTATGCAGACGATGCCGTTTTAATGGGTCGTACCCACAATGCATTGCGTATATTATTTAGGGGTTTTGTTGATTTTATGAATGGTTTGAACCTTTGCACAAATTTTAAGAAATCGTTTTTAATGTGTTGCGGTCCTAAAAAACGCCATATCAATGCTATCACCTTAGGTTTCCGATACTTTGTTATGCACACACACTTTCCCATATCTGGGCTTGCAATTCTCAGACAATGGATCTTGGGCAGCCCATTTGGCATATGGCCGGAGCAAATTTTTAAAGGCTGTCAGTTCGATCCTGAATCTTCCACAACCAAAAAGAATTGAGGTAGTGCTATCCCTACTCAAAATTTATAGAACATAGTGCATACCCACTGTAACATACGGGGCTGATATCTGGGATTATATAAATTCTAAAAGTATTCAGGTTGAAGAAAATAGATTTTGCAGGAGAATTTTGGGGATACCTATCTCCTCCTCATCCTTTGTCTGTCATAATGAGCTAAAATTGTTTTATATAGAAGATTACATCAGGTCCCGCCCTGCCCTATTTTGGCTAAAAGTTTGGCAAAACCCGGCGGCCTCGTTAACCAGAAAAATTATAGTTGATTATCTAAAATGTGACAAGGGCGGAGACATACTGTGGTTGGCGGAAGTAAGAGCAAGTCTAAATAGAGTAAATCTTGGCCATGTTTTTCAAAACCCAGACCAGTTAGAGGGCATTATCAAAAAGACTATTCGAGAAGCCATATGTAAATATTATGGGGACGTAAGATATGAACAAGAGCTTTCAAAATCATCCGTCACTCGTTATATATCTATGGCAGACGACGGAGGTCCCCCCCTCTCATCTCCCAGCCAGTTATCTTTTAAAAGACATTAACCACTGGGATCGAAGCTTGCTCTTTCGCCTTAGAGCTAGCACATTAAAATATTTACTGTGTTTCCCCTTAGGCTTCCAAACCAATATTGTGCAATTGCCTTGCCCTTGCGGCAATTTAGGTAATCAATCCATGATACACTTTTTATTCTTTTGCAATTTTTATCAAAAGTATAGTAAACAATTCTTGATTCCCTTCTTTAGGGCTAGTGGAATCATGGACTTTATGGTTGCTCATAGTCCTTCAGCTTAACGGGGAAAATCTAACCCTCCGTGTTTGTACTTTCTTGAAGATGGCTATTCGTTCGCGTGCCTCTATGTGTCCCTCATAAGTAGACCTGATTGTATCATATGAACTTCTTGCTTTTATGCTGTTAGAGAATATGCATTTGTTTTTTTACCATGGTTTAAATTGTGTGGACTCTTAACTATGGGTCTAACAGCCTATTTCCTCCTGCTGCCATTCCTGTAAACCTATTTGCACTTTATCATATGATGCTACTATATAATTTGATATACTCTTGTTTTTTGTGATAATTATAAACTTATGATGATTCATTGTACTGTTTTTACATTGTAAGTCCCTTTTGTATGTTTTAACCCAGATGATGTTTTTATATTTAATGCTTTTTAGCGCTTAACTCTGTGATATATTGCTTTGTGTTTTTATGGATACTCTATATCCGAATAAAGATTATTGAATGAATGAAAACAATGGGTGTGAGAAGTTGGCCTGGTGTATGCTGACCACTAATTAAAGTGGGCACCGTGTACCAGTCCAAACACCCCTTATTGATGATTAGGTCAAAGACAACCTTTATTGAAAGCTATCCTAATGGTAGCTATGGAGAGCAGCCTTCAGGCTAAGTCTCCAAGGAATGTAAAGCAGCTTGTTTTACCAGATTAGAACCTCCTGAGTGACCAAATGAACGGAGAACCACACAAGAGATATATAAAATATATGTATTTATTACTAAACACTCTCTACTAACCTCTTTATGAGATTAGAGAACAAAGTACACAATGTGAAATCACTAGAACAACAGTAAATAACACAATTCACATTGGGCTCCAGGGAGAGACCAAACTATATACTAAGAAAGTGGTATAACAACCACGACTTGACTAGACACAGTGCCTAGAGCACGTAGAATCGCTGGGACCCCAAGGAACCACACAAAGTAGTGACACCGAGGACCCACGGAGGACGGGTGCAGTGTGTGAACACAGGCGCGAGCTCCGTACAATCCTATGGGAAAGTCGCTGTTTGAATTTTAAAGATTAAGGACACTTCGGGGAGGACTTTAAGCAAACCCTTTCAAACATAGAAGGTTCTAAGGCCAGCACCCTTGAGAGTACCGAGATACCCGTGTTACCTATCCCAGAGGAGCCGGGTGCATAGGGGTCAAGTGGTGTCGGAAACCTTAGTCGATTTCAATGGCGTGATGCTGAAAAGTGCTGCTGCCAGGAAGATGAAAAGTGTCCGGTGGAATCCAAGCCTGAATCTGAGGTGAGAAGAACCTGAAAGCAGAGAGGACAGAGTCTGGGTCACTTCACAGTGACCAGGGGCACGATAGACGAATGCCCTCCGATGTCGGGTGCTTCAGCTGAGAAGATGCAATGCTTGACTCTGCAGCCACGGGGACCAGGAGACGTCAACGATGGCCAAAGTCCAGAGGTGAGCTGTCCCACAAAGGATGTCGAGTCCTGGGGGGGTGTCAGTGTCCGGATTGAATACCAACAAGCCTTGGCAACTGCAACCCACGCGGGCAGAGGAAATAAGCTTTGGTGAGGACCAGCAAGGTCCTGGGGACTCTCCAAGCTATGGAGAGTCAGGGCACATCTGGAGCAACCAGGAAAGTCCACGGAAAGTCAAAGTTACCTTCACAAGGACCCACAGGCCAACGGACCAGGGATCGCGAAGGGACCTCGAGCTGAATCACAAAATACCAGCCCACGGAACACTCGTGGAGTGTAGGCTGGAAATCTTCAGTGGAAATACTGCTCGGGGTCAGGACTACAAGTAGCCCAAGCACAGCCTCAGGGATCATCGAAAAGCATATGTTGTTGCAAAAGTACACGGTGCACAAGGGTTCGGGTTGCACGGTCCCGACGAAGGATACTGGTCTCAGAATTGCTGAGAGAGCAGATCGACCTCAGAGACCTCGGGAACCCACCTCCTGTGTTGCAGAAATCTTCGGAGTCTGCAGGAGCTCGGGAGATGCAAACCAGTCAGATGCGTTTAGGTGCCTGCCTTGCAGGGGAGTAACTCCTTTACTCCAAGGGAGATTCTTCAGTCATCCAGCATCGTGCAGATCGTCAAAGTCCTTGGTTTCTGTAGCAGAGTTTAGTCAAGGTAAAATCCAAAGTCTCGTAGTCAGGATTTCCTACTTTATACCCAAGGAAGGGGTGGGACAGGACAGAGGGGTGGCTACACCCATTTACTTTGTCCAGTTTCACGCCAGAGCAGGAGCAAATGGCTCCTGTAACCGTTTGAGCTAGACTATACACAGGGACACCAAATGTGCCCCCAGTGTAGACTTCAAAGCACTTTGAGTGCACCCACCCAGTCCCAATACACTAAAGCCTGTCTGGGACGTGGTCACACCTCCCTGTGACAGGAAACCTATTGCCAGACTTTCCCCTGCTCAAGCTTGGCTCAGCAGCGGGAGGGCAGACTTGTGTCTATGACTGGCAGCATCCATTTTGTGATGCCCAGGTCGAAAAAGCTGGTACCGGGTAGCCTGGTGTGTCACATATGTCCTTCTAGAAGGGTGGAATCATACCTTTCCCGCCAGTTACTGGCGGGGAGGTATGATTTCAAGGTGTTTGACACCAAACACAACATGTTTCTAAGCAGCCGTTTTAAAGTTAGCATTTACCACGAGGTTATAATGCACTTAAATATATATGGTTGGCTGCATCACAAACAACCCTGGAAAATAGGTTACGAAGGCTGCAGAGGGGCTCTGCTCATGCAGATGCACCCTCTCACATAAAATCCAGCATCCTGCCTTCAGGATTGATAAGGCCTGCCATGGGTTTATATGTGCAGTGATTTCGAATAGATATAGTGAACCTATATCTAAGTAAGGGGTGCATGCACCACCTTACACAGGCTGCAGTAGCAGAACTGTGGTGTCATTTTGAATGGTCTCCTAGGGGTGGCATAATACATGGTGCAGCCCCTGGGAGACCTCTGGGGTACCTGCCCTGGGTACATAGTATACCATAGATTAGGGACTGATAATACCCCAGAATCAAATCTGGAGTGTACCTAAAGTACATGCAATTAATTTAGAGGAGAAAGCAGCTAGACTGGGGTCCTGGATAGCAGGATCCCACTCAATCCAAGTCGAAAACAGTGATACATCAGCAAAAAGTGGGGGTAACTATAAGAAGCAGCTCCTACTCTCCTACAATGGGGCCACAAGGCGTCTTATCAGAACATTAATTATTTTAGCAATTATCCGTGTAAATAGATTAAAGTCTGTGCATAGCAGTGATGCAAGTCTGCATGAGTTTGGAAGTTGACAGGATTTGTCTTTTTTTAAGCAAAACTGTAACACAGGCTTACTTCCAGGACTTTGGGCGTGGAGCTCCTTTAGAGATCCTATTTATCATGCACAGAAACAATTGTATTATTTCTTGCATTAGGCAGCCTTACCCCTAGGAGTGGAATGTATTGCCGCTTGTAATTTCTCCATAGGAATAAGTTTAATTAAAGCATAGATTTGTGCTGGTTAAAAAGAAGGTTGCAAAACTGAATCAATTTACTTTTCTAGCTTTTTATCTGAGATCTTTCGGTCAATCTGGGATGTGTACAGGGTGGTGTAATATTTACGAAAAACCAACATTATCTCTGGGATAATCTTGTGTATATGTCCCTCATCATCCTGTATATCTGATAGACTACTAGCCGCAGATTCCTTAACGTAGAATTATCCGTAGGCGTGAGACTGGACCCGGAATACGTTCTTGCCCAGCATCTCTGCGTGCTGTGGGGCGGTACCTCGCGACTCTGCCCGATGTCCTCCGCGGGCGTGATATCAGCGAGGTCACATAACCCCACCCCGGAGCGCTGACGTCAGTTTACTTCTTTTCCGCGTGCAACGCAGACCCGGATCGTGTTCCAGGCCTGTTTCAGGCCTTCTTTTTATTCTTAGCGTTTTCTTGGGTACAGTGTGCAAATGCCTTCAGGCTTCAAGACGTGCTCGTCTTGCGCACGCCTGATGTCGGCGACGGATCCTCACCCCATCTGTATGTGGTGTTTGGGGGAGCACCACGATTCAACGAACTGCGAGGCGTGTCAGCAAATAAAGCCGAAGTCCCAGCGGGAGCGCCGGATGAAACTCCTTTCGGCACGCATGTGCAGGTCAGCGTCATCGCCGCGTCCGTCCCCCGCGGACAGCTTCAAGAAAAGCCACTTCCGTCTCCAACATCGTCCTTCTCCCAGGCCACAAGGGCGTCGCTCACCTGTTGCTAAGTGTTGCAGTTTGTTGCCGAGACCCGGTCCCCGGCCTGTTGGGGGCGTGGGTTCTCCTCGGGTGGTGTGGCTCCGCGCGTCGCCACCCTATCTGCCGTTCCCCGGCGCGGGGCCGACCAGAGACAGATGGACTATGCGGCGGCCTTCCAGACCTCTTTGGCTCTTCCTTCTTCTCCTTCTCTTCCTGGGACGTCTACGGATCCCTTGCTGTGTGCGGGGACTCCTGCGGTGTCGCCGGCGGCTCCGGCCACCGGCGCCGACAGGTTTGGATCCGGATTCGGAGGATGTGGTGCCGTCGGGGTGTGGCCCTTCGGGGTTCCCTCCTTCGGACCACGGCACCTCTGCCTTGCCGCAAACCCCTGTGGGGGTCCCTGTGGTGTTGCGGGAGGTTGCCGGGGCTCGGGGCGTGCCCTCGGACCTCTGGGCAGGCGGCGGCCTTGTCCGAGGCCGAGGTGACGCCGCTCAGGTGCCGGCAGCTGCTGGCCCTGGCAGCGCCGCAGAGGCCGGCTAGGGGTCGGGGCGTGTCCCCGGGCCCCCCTCGTCCCTCCACGCAGGCTGCTGCCTCGTCGGAGGTCGAGCTGACGCCTTTTTGGCACAGTTTCTTAGCCGCCCCGGCACCAACCCAGCCCCGCTCTCCCGCACCGCGTTGTGGCGGAGGTCGTTCCGGCGTCCCATTCGGCGCTGATCGACGTTGCCCTGACGCCGGTGGCGGACTCTACGGCGCCGGATGACGTTGAGTCGTTGATTCGTCTTTGGACGCCCTCTGTTCTCCGGAGGTTCGGCAGCTGTTTGTTTCATCTTCTCCGGAGACGGGTCGCCGCGTCGTGGCTTTTTCCCCGGCGTCTTCTAAGGATGGCTCTTCGCCGTCCCCGTGCCCGCAGTCTTCGCTGGAGGCGCCTCAGGTTCCCCATTCATCGGTCCACCCTCCCCCTTTTCGAGCTTGGCCTTTCCTTCCTCCGGTTGGGCTGGGGGACGGCCACCTTAGCTTGCAGCTGTTGCTCACGGAGGAACTGCTTTCCCCGCGGTAATGCCCTACGGAGGTGAGTCCTGCTTTCGCTCGGGCTGTTTCCACGGCTGCGGGAATCTTGCGCATGGGCGATCCAGCTTCCCATTTCCCCATGGATCACTGCTGGATGTTCTCCATCAGGGCTCTGGTGGACGGGAGCTGCTTCTTCCCTTCAAGGCTGCGCTCCACAATTCTCTTTTGGGGGCCTGGGGGCGTCCTGCCACGGGGGACCCGGTGCCCCAGCCTGTTCTGCACCGCCACGGTCCTGCTCCGCATGATCCTGTCTGTCTTTCCCTCCACCCTTTTACCAGAGGCCCTCTTTTACAGACTGCCTTTCCCTTCTTGCCCTCGGTGTTGTCTCCCCCGTCACGGGAGGCCCACTGGTTAGATTTCAGGGGGCGCAACATCTTTGCCTCCTGCTGCTTTGCGGACGCTTAACACTCTTTGTGTGTTGGCCAGAGCCACTTCTTGCTTATGGGATTCGGCAAAGTCCCTTATATCTTCCGCTTCTCAGGAGGGTGCCTGCATTGATCTGCAGCACCATGTGTTGGATGGCCGGGAGCTGGCGGCGTTTATTCTTCGCTCTGCTCCGGACGTTTCGGAGGTGCTTGGTCATACCATGGCTACTTCGGTGGCCCTTCGTCGCCATGCCTAGTATTTTCCCTGAGAACGTTAGATAATGGCTGCTTGACCTCCCCTTTGATGGTGCTCTGTTGTTTCACGCCCCTGCGGATTCTGCCATGCAGAGGTTTCTTGCGGTGCTTCGCCCTCCTCCTCCCCCTCAGTGACCTGACTGTCGGTCTGTGTTTTGGGAGGTGTTCTTCCGTTGTTTTCCTGGGGCCTTGTAACGGGTAGCCCAGGTTGTGTGTTCTATATGGTTGATGTGCCTTTAGGGTCCTTTTGTTGGGCCCTTGGTGCTGTTGGCTGCTGGTCCGGCCCTTTGTTGACTTGTTTTGGCTGTTGGTAACCCGGTAGGCCCTGAGATTAGACCTTCGGCGTCTTGTTTATTGGCTGCTTGGTAAGCCGTCTGCGGGTTTTTTCTGCAGGTCTTTCTGTTTTATCCTCTGCTGCAGACTGTTTCCTTAGAGGAGTTCCCATAGTTATTGAGACGTACCTTACCCTATGTGGGGTACTGGTTGCTATTATATAGCTCTGTCCTGTGCTGGGGAGGTGTGGTCCCCTTTGTGGGCTCCTTGCTCTCCGTGGCGTCACGGTATGTTGCAGGTGCGATCTTCTTGCCACTTGTCTTGGTGCAGCTTGCGCTGGGTCCGTCCTTCTCCTTGCCACTGCGTCGCTCAGCCGGTCTGGCCTGCTGGCTGCAGCATCGTGTTGTGGCGGCTCCGCATTTATGTCCTGTGTTTTGGCTTGGTCCTCTGTCTGCTACTCCAGAGGGTTTGGCTTTCCTTAGCCTCTGTGTTGTGGTGGCCGGCTTGGCCCGTCCTCCTCCTTTCTTTTCGGCCGGTTCCTCTGCTTCTTTGCGGGTCAGTGTGTGTTTTCCTGGCCCGGCCCCACCCTTGGGGTGTGTCCTGACCCTCCCTGGCCTCTGCCTTCGGCTGGCGTCTGCCCTGTCTTGGGTGCGCTGTTCTGTGGTATTACCTGTTGCTTGCGGCGCATGCCCGTGCAGGACTGCTTGTCCTACTCCACCGTTGTGATCTTGATGTGTTCCCTTGTGCCCCTGCCTCTGGTTCCGCTGGGGCTTTGCGCAACGGTGCTTTTCTTCTTCCGCCTGTGCTGTTGGCGGTGGAGCCGTTCCGGCCTTGCCCTCTGCTTGCGGCCAAGGTGTATTCAGCTCTTTCGGTCTCTGGGCATGTGTTTCTTACGGTGGGCCCTGCCTCTGGTTCTACCTCTTTTCACTGGGTTCGAGGTGGCCCTTATGTTCCTTGAGGCTTTTGGGGTGCTGTCTGCCCCTGCGGGTGTTGGGTGCACTCTCTTGGTTGGGCTTGGGATATCCTGGCCTTCTCCTTCTTGTTCTTGTGCCATGTCCCCTACTGGGGCCCTGGTCTCTCCTGTGGGGAGGCTCTCTTGCAGGCCCTCTTCTCTTCTGGGTATGGCTAGGGTATCTATTCTACGTTAAGTAATCTGCGGCTAGTAGCCTCTATCAGATGTACGAGTTACTTACCTTCGGTAACAATGTATCTGGTACAATTCTAGCCGCAGATTCCTTCACGACCCGCCCTTCCTCCCCGTTGTGCGAGGACCCTCAGCTTGGTTTTCTGCGCTCGCCTCCCTCTGGGTGGCATGTCTTCTGTGGGGGTCCTTTTAGTTTTCTGCCCGCAGGGCTTCCCTCCAGCTGGGTTCTCTCCAGGGTAGGGGCCTGCTTTTGCTTTTGCTCTTTTTCCCTTTGTTGTTACAATTTCTGATCCCCTTGCGGTCTTCTCCGCTGGGGGTTCTTTTGCCTGTCCTTGGCCCCCTGCTCCTTGGCCTCCTGCTCTGGCCCTCCTTTATTGTGTAGTTTGGGGGTGGATTGCTGTTGCTCCTCTGTTCCGGGCTTGTGGCCCTTTGGTGTGTGGTCTGTGGTTGCAGTTTCTCTCTTTCTCTTACAGCGCTTTCCAATGCTTGTGCCTCCAGCCTGGCTCTCGCCTTGGCTTACACGGTGGTTCCACCAGGGGTGCTTTACGCTTTCCCTGCTGTGACTTTACTGATGTGGCCTTCTGGTACTTTTGTGCTGCCTGGTGCTATCACCTGGCTTGCCCAGTTGGGAAGAGGTGTGGCGCCGCGGCCAGGGCGACTGACTCCGGAATATGGGGATCATGGTTCGATCCCCGGCGCCAGATTAGCCCAGCACCATGTGACACTGGGCAATAGCTTGCTTAATCTTCCCGACGGCCTCCAGCGCCTAGAGACCCTTACGGGTGATTGTTCGCGCTTTACAAATGTGGATTATTATTCCTCAGAGGTGGTCTGCTCTTTTTCCTGCTTTGGCTTTCCTGTTGTAGCCTCCTGGCGACTCGGTGCTGTTCTTTGCCCTGTTTTCTCTCTCTCTCTCTCTCTCTCTATTTGTTTCTCTGGTTTTTTCGCACACTGTTTCCATGCTCTCCTCAGTTTTGTTGTGATGGCTCTGCGTTGTGGCGCGGAAAGGGTCCGAAGCAAACTGACGTCAGCGCGCCGGGGTGGGGCTTATGTGACCTCGCTGACGTCACACCCGCGGAGGACGTCGGGGCGGAATCTCGAGGTACCGCCCCCGGCGCGCAGAGATGCTGGGCAAGAACGTTTTCCAGGTCCAGTCTCACGCCTGGGGATTATTCTACGTTAAGGAATCTGCATCTAGAATCGTCTCTACCAGATACATCGTTACCAAAGGTAAGTAACTCGTACTTCATGAATATTTTTTTCTCTGAATTGTCACAGGCATGATTTGAAAGTAGTCCAATAAAACAGAGAGTGACTCGTCAAACAAAGGAGACAGAGTTGTCAAGACCAAACCTATAAATACTCCCCTCTGTTTTTAATAAACATTATATTCACCTATACTCCACATTCACTCAGTCTCACAAAGCTCGCATAACATAGCCCGTAATCCCAAAAATAGCAATATCAAAGTACTAAAAACATATATGACTTTAATCAGATAAAAATAAAGGGGCAGATGTATCAGGCATTTTTGCATTCGCAAACGGGCAGATTTGCCCATTTGCGAACGCAAAAATTGGTTTTCCGATGCAGCAAACCTAATTTTGTGATTCGGTAACCTGTTACCGAATCGCAAAATGGGTTTGCGATTCGGTATTAGGAAGGGGCATGTTTAAGGGCGTCCCTTCCTAATACCGAATCACACCAGTATGTATGAATGTTCTGTGACCGCATTTGTGGTCGCAAAACATTTGCATGTTACCACCTACCTCAAGTAGGTGGTAACCCATTCGCAAATGGGAAGGTCCTCGTGAATGTTTGTAAAACCATTTTTAAGAGCAGGCAGTGATTCCACGGACCACTGCCTGCTCTTTAAAAATGAAAAGAAAACTTTTTATTTTTCGTTTTGTAAGCATCTCGTGTTCCTGCTTTCCAAAAAAAAAGATTGCGTTATTTAGAAGCAATCACGGACATGGTGGTCTGCTGATCTCAGCTGACCCCCATCCCCGGGATTTTTGCGATTCCTAGGGGTTCGCAAATTGCGACCTACCTCATTAATATTCATGAAGTAGGTCATTTGCGACCCCCCCCCCTAGGAATCGCAAAAAGTGTACTATACACCTTCATACATGGCATTTTGCGATTCACTAATTGGTGGAGTTCGCTTAAAAGTTATTTAACAAACAATATTTTATTTCAGAGAATATTTAAAAAATGGGTACATATATCACTTGTGAAATGTTTTCCTTGTGAGGAAGGGTAATCTATATGGTGATGTTGGTGGCCAAGATTGAAAGAACAGACTCTGATTTTGAATTGGACATAGAAAGAGTTCTATGGGTCGGTTGGTCTTTGAACCAGGTATATGTACATAATTAATCCCAGGTGCAGCACGACTTTCATTTAATAGAGCTTGGGACTCTTCTGTGCCTCCCTATTATTTATCTATAGGAGGAGTTTTGCAGCTTGAAGAACTTTCTAGATTCACATGCTACCCTCCTGCCTTCTCAGAAAAGAACATGAATTTGCAACAGGGGCAGGTACATCAACATACAATACAAGAAAATGTTAAAACTACCAAAGGGTTGTTAAAGGGAAAAAAGAATCTGAAGGTGGCATCCACGTTGAGAGGCTTCCAGGTTGGATGTCTGGCTATGTTCAAGGAGAAAGATTACATCAAAAGGTCAGCAACTTGACAATGCCCACCAAATAAAAGAAAAAAAGGAGGAAAAAACTAATAGACAATTCCGGAACCAACCACTAGGTTGTAGAATAATGCACAGCTTGTGAATTTAGAAAATTCCTAATGCTGCTAAACTACTTCAGGCAAACGACCCTGCGCAATAACTCACATTGTCTGGAACCCTCACCTGACTAGGAACCTGACAATGCAACATATGTCCGGTGCATTCCATTTTGCAGTAAGGATGTGAAGTAACGTAGAACACGGATGCAGGCAGACTGCCACAAACAAGAAAACGTGCACTCATCCCATCTACTACTAAGATGCAGTCCTTTTACTGTGCAAGCTTAGTTACAATTTTCCAGTTACTGTTTTCCTTTTATCCGTTGAGACTCTTCATGAACTGAACAATATATATGCCAGAAAACTAAAAAAAGATGAATGGGAGGGAGAGTTTGCACAACAGGACTGGCCATTCTTATCACCATTCTTTTCACAAGGATTTTCCACCAGAATATCGAGATTTAAATATCCGCATCCCAAAATATTGTGGCTAAAGTACGGGGTACCTTAATATCGCGAACGTAAGTATGCATGTGACCATCACGTGACAATTAGCTTTTCAAGACCACCAGAATGAGACTCTCTTCTTTTGGGTTTTCTTCTGGTATTTTTTTCAGGTATTCACAATTAACAGATGTGCTTCAGTATTCAAAAATCACAAACAGTCTGCTTTTCTTAATCAGGCCTGAGAACCCAACAAAATATCTGACCGAGGAAGCTTTACAGGATGCTTTCCTGCTCAGTCTTTAAGCATGTATATAAGCATACCTATTTGCAGAAGCCTATTTGGGAACAACTCAAAAGATGTTACTGATCTGTTGATTTATATTAGTCATGATAGTAATTGTAAAGAGTTAGGATAGATGCACCCATTTCTTGCCTTGTATTTGTCTAATAGAACATGTAAGATTTACAACAATGTGTCTCTTAACATATTTGTTGTGATAGTTTAAGAAGGAGGTTACTTATTTGCTTGGAGCCTGTAAGAGGTAAAGAGACATGTTATTCACCATTCATTAGAAGGGCACACCAGAAAAAAATGCTTCCTAGGACATCTCTTAAAATAATCAATTCATGGGACTCTTCGTCTAAGGAAAGAGAGGTGGTTGGTCACCACTGAATTTCTGATCACATACGGTCTTTCTCCAATCGAGCTGTACCGAAAACTTCAGATCAGTCAACTCCAAAACCTAATCTAAAGGAATGAGCAGACCTACAACAAAATATGCATTGATAATATAGCATTGGCTGCCCTAAGTTTAACCATCTGCAGCTCACTCTTCCATCATAGTAATAGTTTGATTTGCTAGTCTAGGTTTGACATAAAATGTGTGTTCTTTTAGGATCTACTACTCCTTTATTTTTCTCTTTCTGCCAGCTTTAGGACCTTCTTTATTTGTTATTTTGTGATGGTAATCTATTGGGGTTAGATTGAGTGATTCAATAATTGTGGCGGGCGATGGTTGTTTATGCACTGTTTGAATGTTAGCAGTATATTTACAAACCTCTAAGTGCACAATTCTGCCCAACATCCTGAGCTGGGTACCTAGACTCACTCCTGGCTTGTACTATATCTTTTCAGGTATGGAGGTGTACCCATCCCGGACACAGCTCCCTGAGATCTTACCGCAGCCTGTGATGGCTGGTGTCATTGCGGGTATCTGCTTTCTCTGCATGGCAGTGGTCTTCAGCACATTGGCTGCCTGCATCATGAACCGTCGGCGTGCCCTTCGGCACCGGAAACGGAGGCAAGGTAAATTGTAAAAATGATGCTAACTTTCATCGTTGACAATTTTATTTGAAAATGTACTACTATTATAATTACGAATGAGAATATACTGCTACCCATATAATTATGAATATTTATATTTGTAAAGCATTACCTAAGATTTTTGGAAAAACTTAGCAAGTCTTTCAGGACATGTAAATATATCAGGCAAGTTGAACTTTGACTCCAACCAAGTAACTTGCATGGCACGAGCTGTTAAAGCGATAATGATGTACCAGTAAATAGTGAGATGCTGCCTGTTACCCTGTGCTAGAAACAATGGATTGCTGACTTGCTATTGTGTGTGCCTCTTGAAAGGTGCCAGATTGAGAGAACAGGATACTCGTGCCAGCACCAACACTGTATGCTCCCGTCAGCATTTCAGCACTGCAGTTTGGTGCCTGCCCCTAGATTCCACTTCCCTCACTATTGCCAGTACCGCACATTCCCCACAGTCTGTCACATATTGAAAAGTTTTTCAAATGGCCCACTAACATGAAACACTCTCCCACAAAGCTGTGTTCACTACCATTGTATAGTAGTGAAGTATTGCACCCTCTAACCTAAACAGGCTAGTACTGCTGTCTTTACCTACAACCTGCTAGCACTGAATCCATCAGAAATAGAGCTCGATATCACTGCATTCTTCCTGCATCACCCCATAGAATTTCACACTGTGTGTAGCATGTACTTTCATTGCACACTCCACACACAGCCTGTAGCCCTGCTTACTCATACCTAAGAACCCAAAAGCATTGCTCACAGCACCTGCCAGCAATACCTGGTCCCCCAATAGAAGTTGCATGCTCTGCACACCCCTCCACCTATCCCTCCATCACTGCACTTTCCCCAAACAGTTTGGCATCACATCATGTTGGCCCACAAATCCCACCAGCAGAGTAGGCTTGCTATGCAACCTGCCACAAATAGCCATTTTCCTGCCAAGCTCACTAGCACTCAACACTCACCATACACCTCACTTGGACTAATTTTCCCTTCACCCGCCGGCAATGCCTGCCATATACAGCCTAATAACGTTGCCCCTAACTGCCCTTCCAATTCTGTCATAAAAGCATCTTCTCTTGCAGCCTGCTTTCACTGTACACTCCCTGCAGCCTGCAAGCCACTTCATGCACATCCCCTCTTCACTGCATTGCCTCCACAGGTGCAGCCAGCACTGCACCTTGCTTATACAACCGCACAGTATTACACCTGCTCTGGAGAGTAAGGAGGGATAGCAAAAGCCATGCTAATGAATACTATGTATCTACTGTGACAACTCCAAGTGGATTTGTTCCCTCAGAGACCTGTGTTATGACAACAAACTTGTTTCACTTTCACCACCATGCAGTCAACAACGTTGTGAAGAATTTTGATTACAATAAAAATGGTTTAGAATCCAGCCAATAGCCAGAAAACTGTAGAACTGCCTTATTCTACAATAGGACAATAATAGTTACTTGCTAGCCTGAGAATGTGAGCACATATTCCCCAAATTTACACCAGTGCTGGTAGTGTTTATTATAAGGCATCATATGTATTTCTACTTATTTTTCTAGCATCTAGAGTTTTGTGCCCACTATGATTTTGGCTTTTTCTTAAATAGAAGCTTTTGTACGAATATAAAAAAGTTAATGTTTGTCACAACAAGTACATATAAATTAAGATGGTAATCGAATAATATACACTATAGTTCTGTGTATAGGACTGAGGTCAGTATGCTCCTATCGAGTATACTTGTGTGCCAGCTAACTCAGAGGTCACTAGAAACTTCTCGAATGAACAAGAAGGGATTAGTTTCTGACAACCGCATAAACATGACAACTTTGTTTCCTTTCAGAATCGGAACGTGTCTCAGAATCGTGGAAACAATAGATAACAGTTTCACTCAGTCAATCGTGCATGCTTAGTTTCTTCAGAGTTACACAGAAAATAGGAAGACTGGCGTTTTCAATAAAAAAATATTTATTGAACAGTCTTAGTTCTCGTGTAAGAGATATGAGCTGTCACGATCATTAGACAGTAAACAAGATATAATATGCACAGTGTCAACAGTAAGAAGAAGTAAAACTGCAACAGCATTGTCTTTTAGCTATGATCTATATACATTCACATAAATACACAGCCAGGTTTTATTTCTTTCGAACTAGCTAGTGACTTAAAGGTATGCCCCTGTAGGGAGGTTTCATGTACAACCATTGCTGGTGCAGGCAGGGTGATCAATTTAATGAGACAGACATGCTCCAAGTCATTCACTGGGCTTTCAGGTTTTTAGGGTTATTAGTCTGTATAGTCCTGAAAAGCATTAATGACGTCTTTGAGGGCATCTTTGTTCCTAAAGTAATTTTTTCTTTTAGACCAATTCTTCCCCATGCCATCCTTCATTGCCGGTTTGTTCTGTTGATAAACATGACTTCTTTTAGTTTGGGGATTATTTTCACGGTGGCTCGTTCTTAGATCCTCTAAATTACCACTCAATAATATTGCCCACGGTTATACCAATACCACAGTATATCTTTGTTCCCCAGTTCGGTATTATCTCCCCATTTGAAGTTCTGCAGTTCGGAATGGAGAAGGGAGACATCCGGTTACAATGAGGTCATTACACCACGATACGTTTACAACGTGGCCATTACAACGCAAGTCGTTACAACGATTTGCGCTGGATGGCGCTATAGACTAAGGAATAGTATAATTTACTATTCCAACACCTTCCCTACTGTTACGTAGGCTTGAGTTGGAATAGTAAATCATACTATTCCTAAGTCTAGCGCCCTGCAGCGCAAGTCGTAACGACTTGGTTGTAATGACTGCTTTGTAAACGTATCACGGTGTGAAGACCGCGATGTAACATCATACATTCAATGGGGAAGGATACTGTGGTGATCTGTTGGGGGCTGCAAAACTCAGAATATTCTTCCCTTCCCACACCCCCACATACCACACAAATTCTACCAAGTTACACATCGAGAAAATTGAAACGGGGACAAGCTGCTGGGTCTACATTTCTAGCTGCTCGTTTGTGTGTTTGGACTAGCTTCTTTTTGTTTGATGGACTAGGACTGTAGTGGAAGAGAGTTTGGCAGTAGCTATACTTGGTCCCATTATATTTTGGTGTTGGAAGTCAAAGAGAATAGATTGGTCCAATTCCTATCTTCAGTGGCTAACATAATCTTTCTTGGTAGGTGAAGCCCATAGCCCCAGAAAATTAAAACAGTCCTAGAAGTAAAAACAAAATCTGTGTGTGTGTGTCAGTTTGTATGTGTTTATATATACATATATTTACAGGCATACAAGCCTCAGACAGAACTGTGAGAGCGAAATCAGTCAATCACTAATAAATGTTAGCTTCTTCACCCTCAATAAATCTGTTAATATTTCGGGTCAATGTCAGAATTAACTTCAAAGATGATGGTCTCCAACAGAAAGATCTTTATGCAAAACCCCCCTATTTTCCTTGGTGATAAAATGGTTGAAACTCTCTTACCCATCCAGTGTCACCAAGAGAAGGAACAACCTCGAAAGGACGCTATCATTTGACAGCCTCACGCTCTTAACTCTGGAAAGTTATACCATTATCATTAAAATCCTGCCTCAACTTATAAATGTTCAGAAGGTTAATCTAACCCGCTCTTTTTCCTCCTTTCTATAGTTCGTCAAGGCTAGCAAGCTATGGGCAGGGAAAGAGCGATGGGTGCACTCAATAATATACTATGATAAAGACTGACTAATAAATCACTGGTACTATGTACAATAAACTGAACCATAAGAGAAAAGTATTTACAGCCCACTCAAAGTCATGTTTGAGCTCTGGTAGCCTTTGATTTTGGCTTCTCCAGTGGTGTAATTGATTCTTTACAACTTGAGTACAAGTCTGTGATTTGGCAGAGGGACTGTTCACTAGATAAAGAATTCAATTTGCTGTAGCAGAAGTCATCTTTCATTGTCATTTTTCACTAGCCTTTCATTTGATCCCTTTGTGTTCTCATGGCATTTCCAGATCTACCAGTCGTCTTCTCCCCAAACAAGAAGTCTTCACCTTCACAGTAAGTGTCCCCCATTTCAATGATGTCTGCCTCTTTTAGCATTTTTTTTGTCCGTCTATTGTCCTGTCTTTCTCTTGCCGCCTTTCCTCATTCACTTTTTTGATTTGCCTTTACTGTTTCTTCCCGCCCTTCCATTTCTCTATTTTTCCCATTCTCTGATTTTGTTCTTCTTGTTTCGCAAATGTATACATTCCACTTTAGGATGGCAAGGAGTATAATATATGTAATCGGTTCAACAAACACATATAAAACATGCACCTCAACTAAGATACAAATTATTATAGTTTTGTAGAGTATCTGGAATTCAAAAGTACAAATAGCAAGATAAAATTAAGTTTATAGTAAATAATATCTGTAAATGTGCAGTGCTTTAAATACATCATTCCCTATTTACATGTGTAGAATAATGGAAGAGTAGTTATCTGGTCATCTACTTTTTAATGTTGTTTTGTTGATCTCTTTTCCAGAAATTCTAATGGCTCTAGTAGCTCCGATAGTATAATGAAGTTTAAGATGCAGGCCTCACCCTACCAGAGCTTCAGGAAGTCGCTGCTGTTTGGTGAGACGGCTGGAACTAGCTGTGGTGCAAGTGCAGCTCATGACAATGGTGCAGGCTCCAAATACACTATGTATGAGAGCCACTTTGGAGAGTCAATACCATTGGAATGCATTAGCCGCGGGCCAGATGGTCGATTTATAGTGGAGAGGGAAACCCCACCTAAAGCAGGAAATATTGAGGGCTTTCCGTATGTTACACATACTCATCTCCACCCAGATTTCCACACAAGAATGTCCTCATTAGTAAGCCAGTGTTTAGATGTCAAGCATGAGCCTTACTTGCAAGTCTCCACCACCACCCAAAGAGAACACACTGTGTCCGAGAATGAGGTAACGCTGAGACCAAAGGTTGCTGGCCAGGCTCGAAGGGAGGCTAGAGCTTCCGGTTATCGCCAGGGAAGATACTTTGGCCACAGCAGCCCTACTGAAGAAACAAAACCACTTAGCATTATCAACATCAGCCCAGTGACATCAGCAGCTACCCTCCCTTACAGCAAGATTGAGGAGAAACGACAAGAGGTTAAATCTCCTGAAGAAAGGCTGGACAGAACATTGTTCCCTCTCAAAGAGTCTGAATATGACTTTTCATTTTCTCTACCCAGACTGGGCAATGCTTCATCATTGTTAAACCATAAGTCATTTGACTTTCAAACCAAAGGAAGTCAACTAAGTACATCAGCTCAGAGTGGCATTCTTCAGTATTTGAGCCTTCCATTCTTCAAGGAAATGAGCGTCGATGGGGATTGGCCCTTGGAAGAAGAGAATTCATGGCAAGACTTTGACACAGTTTCATCCAAAACAAAGAGCCAGGACTTTCAGACAGTTGTGGATCTCGATAACAGGACTTTGGAGGTTGATGATAGGCTGACAGAGCACCTGTGGCAGGACAACAAGGTACCACTGCTGCCCTGTCCAGATTACATGGACACAAGTGGCAATCAAGAGTCATCACATTGTTTTTCCCCAGTTAAGTCATTTCTTAAACCACCAGAGACAGATTTACGGCCTGCAAAGGCCGCTTTGACTGGGCAACATCTTTGGACATATCACCTCAATGAGGATGTTGATAGGTCTACGGCTGTGGACAGCACAAACTGGAGCCCTACACTATCTAGCACAGAGCTTCCTGTGGACAGCACAGCTGAGAAGGCCTTCAGTACTACTTTCCATTCAGAGAGAGAGTGGGAGAGATCTATAAAAGAGGACCCAGAAGACAGGTTTACAGACTTCCACATGCTCGAGAAGCAGACGTCTCCACCCTTGGACAAACCCTTGGCTCCATTGTTCCTCCATGGCTCGCCTTCTGAGAAGGTCTTGAGGAACAGTTTGACCAGCCAAAGTAGTGGCAGGGGAAGTCTATCATTTCTGAGACCGTCTTCACTGGCACAGTCCATTGCAGGAAGCTACCTCAGTTCTCCTGCTGGGGAAACAGCCAGCTGGCACAGCGGAGGAGGATCCCAAAGTTCCAGTGCAGAAGAGGGCAGGAAGAAGAAAGAGTCATTCATTCACACCATTGGAAAAAGGTGAGTTAGTGATTTAAGTTCTTAAGATTTTACCATTAATATTTTATTTGGTGAGACAGTTTTATAAATAAAATGTTTATCTTACTTGCTCATGTATATATTGTCAGGTGACTGTGGATTTATGTTTCGAAATGCCATCACAGCAGTGTATAAGCATCCTTTACTTACCTTCCTCTGTAGCCCTTATAGTCTATTTTATTTTTCATTTTGGTTTCTTCTTCATCTTTCTCCCAATACAGAACTGTGTTCACAACTTTCCATATTCTTCCTACCTTTGTTAAGTCTTCTTTATCCCTCTTTTAATCTTCTTCTCGTGTCTTTTCCTCATCTCACCAACTTCTACCCTCTTTCTCCTGGCTAATTTTTGTACCTATTTTTTTTTTAAGCCGCTTCTAGCCGGAGATTCCTGACTTTTTGAATATTCTACAGGCATCAGACTGGATCTGGAAACTTCTCAGCAGTACCGTTGTGCACCGGTAGTGGCTCCGTGCGACTCCACCCTGATGCCGTTCTGCTCCAGAAATAACGTGTGGAGCCTATATAGGCACCAGTCCCATGTGCTAACATCAGTTTCTTTCTTTCAATACCACCTGACGCGGACCGAAGCCCCCTCTAGTCTCTTTGAGACTCCTTTTATCTCTTTCTATTGTAAAACAGTGTGCAACGGAAACGTCACCTTCTAAAATGACAGGTCATAAACCTTGTAGGTAGTGTTGCAAACAAATGTCTGTGACAGACCCTCATCAGGTTTGCCTGTGGTGTCTGGAGTCGTGTCCCGACTTCAAGGCCTGCAACAATAGCACATTGATAAACCCAAAGGCCATCGAGACTGGGAGGTGAAAATCGCTAGTGGCACTGATACCTGCTCAGAGTTTGGGCTCCTCTTACCCCATGGTCCTGCCACTGAGAAGCGTGCTTTATACTCCATGGTATCGTGTAAGGCGGCCGAAGTCCTTGACCCACAGCACCCAACCTGGGAGGCCAAGACCAGCTTCCTTACAGAAGTCCTTCAGCCGGGCATGCATCGTCTTACTTTTTAACAAGGTACTTCTAGACACTTTGTTGGGGGCATGGGCAAACCTTAATCTGGCCCCTCAGTCAACTGCCAGATTTCGCGCCACCACCATCTTGCTGCTGGCTACCCGGCATTTTTATCTCAGCACCCCTCCCCTGAAAATTTGACCATGTAGGCATCTGCTAGCATAACTAACCCTAACATGTTCCCAACTACTACCCCTTATAGGGAGTGGAAAAGTTGGAGACATTCAGGAAAAGGATCTTCTCGTCCACTAGCTTGGTACTTCGATCTGTAAATGCCAGTGGCCTGATTCAGTGGCTGAAGTCCTCCCAGGTTTACCTGAAGATCTACAACCGTCCTCCGCCAGGCAATAAAGAATGGTCATGAAACAACCAGGTTCACAATTTGTTGTGACTTGGACACCACAGATTCCATAACTAGCGGACCACTGGCATTAAGGCTGCCATTCATCTCCAAGCTTGGCTGTGATCCACTGGTTTTTCAGTCTATGTCCAATTGTTCCTCTGGACTCACCTATTTGGGAACAAGGCAAATTCCACAATTGAGCGGTTCAAGCCAATGGCAGGTTCCCAGGTCTTATCTGCCCCCTCTCACCAACTGCATCATGCGTTACCGCTCCTTCCTTCAGCTTCTGTAGAGGTACCCCATACCACCAGCCATTCTAACCTCCACAAGTCGACCAGCAGTTTTGCGGCCGAGGCAGTGGTGCCCGCTGCCCCCGCAGTCAAGGTCAGCAGACCACCCGCCCCCCCCCTTCCCCCACAGCTCCACATGCCAAATTCTTATAGTTTACCCTTAGTGGAGCATAGCCACCCAGGGGGAAGCAGAATCTGACAATTCTTGCTGGGTTGATAGGCCAAATCATACAGGTGGTTCCTGCACATTGTTTGCCGAGGATATGTCCTACCTTTCATTCTCTCACTGGCACACCATACACTTCCCCCCCAGGGACAGTGGGAGGATCATATCTATTTTGCATTAGGAAGTGCAAACACTTTTGGCAAAGGGACTATTGAGAGGGCGACCATGCCAGAAGTAGGACGTAGTTGTTATTCCTGTTACTTTGTGGTGACCAAGAAGGACTGAGGCCTTTGTCCTATTTTAGACCTGCACCCTCTCAAGGCCTTCCGTCCCTTTGGTCTCACCAGCGCCCCTTGGATGTTCACTAAAGTGATGATGGTGGTAGCAGCATACCTTTAGAGGTCAGGGGTGCCAGTCTTTCCCTACCTCAGCGACTGGCTGTTGAAAGCAGGCTTGACCAAGACAGTTTTAAACCACCTCCAGACTACGTCTAAACTCCTGTCATCTTTGGCGTCCACTATCAAAGTGCCAATGTCACACATGACTCCTTCACAGATGCTCCCTTTCATCTGAGCCATTCTGGACATGGTTAGGTTTTGTGCCTTTCCCCCAGGAAAGAGAGTCCAGGACATTCAGGCTATGATCCCAATAGTTCAGCTTCAATCTTGTATTTTAGTGAGGTTTACTCTAAGGCTGCTGGGACTGATGGCCTCCTGCTGGTCAAGCACACCAGGTAGCATATGTGGGCTCGGCAGTGGAATCTTAAGTCTCAGTGGGCTCAACATCAGAGGGACCTCTCCAACCATGTTCAGATTTCAGAGGAGACTGCAGAAGATCTGCAGTGGTGATTACTGGACTGCAGTTGGCTCAGCTTCCGACCCCTCTCACTTCCCTTACCTGAACTGACAATGGTAACCGATGCATCACTTCAGGGTTGGGGTGGCCATATCAGATGCCTCTGGTGTACTGTGGAGTCCCAGCTCCAAATCAGCTTTCTGGAGCTGAGGGCCATCCGATTGAAGTTAAAAGCCTTCCTTACATCTATCAAGGATCTGGGTCAGGTGCTCACGGACAACACCACCTCTATGTGGTACTACAACAAACAGAGTGGGGTGGGGTTATGATCCCTGTACCAGGAGGCCCTGTACCTCTGGAATTGGGTGTGCCACTACGGATTTTTTGTGGTGGTGAATGACCCAGCCTGATTGTTGAATGCCAAGGCAGAGGAGCTCAGTTATTGGCATCTTGCGGATCACAGGTGGTAGTTACACCTAGGGATGACGCAAGGTATCTTCTGTGAATGGGGAGAACCTTGGCTCCATCTGTTTTCCACCGCAGCGAACACACAATGTCAATACTTCTGCACGTTGGAGTTTCCAAAGCGTCTTTTGCTTGCAGACGCATTCCACATCGAGTGGAACTTGAGACTCCTGTACAGCTTTCTGCCGCTACCAATCCTACCCAAAATTCTCAAGAAAATCAGAACAGACCGGGCCCAAGTCATCCTTGTGACTCTGCATTGGACATGTGGCGTATGGCATACAGAACTTCTAAGCTTGAGCATCTGTCCTCCAATCAGGCAGCCACTCTGGGAGTGTCTGCTATTGCAGCAGCAGGGCAGGATTCTGCACCGGGGCCTTTGCAATCTCCACCTGCATGCTTAGAGAATGAGCGGCGAAAGCTGACCTCATTTGATCTTCCTCTGGAGGTGGTTGATGTCATCTTGGCAGGCAGGTGTCCATCAACCAAAAATGTATATGTCTGCCGTTGGGACAACCTTATTAAGAAGCCATACATGAACCACTGCCACTCCAGCCTTTACACTGCTTGTAATTAGCCTGAAATGGGGCTGGGATTACCTTTATAGCATTAAGAAGCATGTCTTCTAAAATTATCTTTGCTGCCTTCTCTAAGGGATAGTCTCACTTGGACCAAAGAAGCATGAACAAAAGGTGCCGACGGGGGGCAAGTGAGGTGTTAATTAGAATGTGGTAGATTGTTCTCTTTAACTGTGTATTTCTACATTTCATCTGAACATCATTGTGGGAGCGCAGGTCGGATAATCAGACGAGGAGGCTGTATATAGTGTGACACTCGACGGGTTTTATTTGAGATGATAGGTTGTGGACCCGGTAAAGACTTTGTAGGGCTGTCGGCTTTCTCCTCGGGCTCCTCTGCTTCCCGTGGCTCGTCTTTGGATTCTTCTTCCCGCTGTTTTTCTCCAGGGCCGAAGGGTGTCCCACAGAGGCTCATATGAGAGGAGATAATAAGGAGCCGTCAGTAACTTTTATATTAATAAGCCCTAGGGCTTATGTGACCACCACCGCACCACCTGTGGTTCAACATGTGCAATCTTCTTTCAAGGGGGGTGTCAAGAGTGGGGTACTGGGTAGTGAAGAGGGGGGTCGGGGAAGGGCGATTGCTTGTTGCTCGAGGTCGACTGTGTGCTCTAGTCAGTCTTACGCCCCCGTTGTTCCTCCTCCCTTTCTCCCCGGATAGTACAGACCCCTAACCAAACCAAGAGGCGGGTAGAAAAAAGGTACATGCAAAATTAAACAAAAATCCCAGTGTCAGAATTCGAGCCCCTCCCTTCGCTTCCGTTCAGTCACCTCCCACCTCCCCAATACCCTCTTTTCCCTGTTCACGGGTAATCACCGGCTCCGCCGCAACTCTCCAGAGTTACGGCCGCTCTCCAGCGTCCTCCGGTGGGGACCACCAATCTTCGGACCACTTCTCGTCCTCCTCTCCGACTTCCTCGCCCTCGGCTTTCGCTCCGTCGTCCTCTAGGCCGCCGTCTTCTTTTGCTGCTTCTTCTCAGCTTCTCGACTCTTCCCGTACTCCATCGACTTTCTCCTCGTCTCCATGGATTCCAGCCCTTTGTACTTCCGGGGCTGCATTGCTTCCGGGTTTAACCCCTCCTTCCTCCGCGCCCTCGGCGCCGCCGTCGCATTCCTGTGGAGGCAGAGGACAAGGGGGGACTGTTATCCTCTCCGCGGATGTCGCGATGGACTTTCGAGGTCGGGCGGAGGCTCCCACGGATCCCGCGGTCCTGCGTGCAAGGCGGACCCCCCCCTGTAAGCGAGAACGTGGGACCCTTTTCCCTTGTTGTCCTTCCCGTAGGGGGGTTTTCATGAGGATAACGAGACAGAAAATCTATGTTCGCTTGATCAGTTCCTTTACGGTGTTTGGTATGAAATCGGTACGGTTGGAGGGATAAAAACCAACGCAATACTCTTTCATTGTTTCCCTTGTTGCGTGCCAACCATTCTAAAGGTGCGTGATCTGTGTACAAGGTGAATTCTCGTCCCTCCAAATAATACTTTAACGAGTCTATGGCCCATTTGATGGCCAGGGCTTCTTTCTCGATGACCGCGTAGTTCTACTCCCTGGGGTACAATTTTCGACTGATGTACAGTATGGGTTTTTCTACCCCTTAGTGTGTTCTGTGTGACAGGACGGCCCCCAGTCCCTGATCTGAGGCGTCCGTTTGCAGGATGAAGGGCAAGGTGTAATCGGGGCTAGCCAACACTGTGTCAGAGGTCAGGGAGGATTTCAGGGTTTCAAAGGACAAGACAACCGCGGGACTGGGGTCTTTCAAACTAGCTTCGGTCTTTACTGATTTGTGTAAAAGATCGGTGAGGGGGGCGGCTATCTGGGAGAACTGGGGTATAAACCTTCTATAGTACCCCAGTAGTCCTAAAAAGGCCCGGAGATCACGAGTGGTACGGGGGAAGGGGATATGTGAAATGGCAGCCAGTTTATTGTTTTGGGGGCGAATGACTCCCTCTCCTAACAGGTAACCCAGATATCTTACAGTTTGTGCCGCTAGATGGCTTTTAGTCGGGTTGATTTTAAGACCATGACTGCCTAATGCCTGGATCACCTTATAGAGGTGGGTTAAATGTTGTTCCCAGGTCTCACTGTAGATGATGATATCATCTATGTAAGCCCCGGCGTACCTTTCATGCGGTTGTAGGATATGATTCATAGCCCTCTGAAAGGTGGCCGGTGCTCCGTGCAACCCGAAAGGGAGTACTACAAATTGGAACAACCCATCAGGAGTGGAGAAGGCCGTCTTCTCTCTGTCTTGGGGTCTAAGAGGGATTTGCCAGTACCCCTTGCATAAATCAAGGGTACTAATATACTTGGCCTTACCGATCCTTTCTATCATCTCGTCTACCCTGGGCAGGGGATAGGTGTCGAACTCCGAGATTTTATTAACCTCTCTGAAATCGATACAAAAACATACCGAGCCATCCGGTTTTGGTACGAGAACAACCGGGGAATTCCATTCACTTATGGAGGGTTCTATTATACCCATTTGTAGCATCTGTTGTACCTCGTCTCGGATTATGGTTCTATGTGCTTCAGGCATTCGGTATGGACGTAGTCGCACCGTTTTTCCTGCAACTGTTTTTATCGAGTGTTCTACCAATGTGGTTCTCCCCGGTGTCGAGGAGAGGATATTCTGCAGGGGGAGTAAGGTAGTTACTAACTCGTTCTTCAACCCAGGGGGCAACTCAGTGTCAATACATTGATCATATAATGGGGTGGCCTCCCTCGCGTTTCCTACCAAAGATGGGAGGGGCCCTTCCCATCGCTTCTGGAGATTCACATGGTATATCTGGGTGGTTCCCCGGCTTTTATCGAGCTCTAGTTTATACGTAACGGGTGTCACCCTTTCTAACACAATGTAGGGGCCTTGCCATTGCCCTAACAGTTTGTGGTCGGAGGAGGCCATCATGAGCAATACCGCGTCTCCCACTGAAAAGGTTCTACTCTGTGTTTTCTTATCATATTGTGCCTTTTGGGCTTCCTGCGCTTTCTCCATATTGTTTCTCACTATCGTTCTTATTTGCCCCAGATGGGTTTGAAGCTGTTCTACGTATTCTACTAGCGGTTTGGAATGGTCGGGTTCGGCCTCCCAGGTCTCACGCATCATGTTCAGTAAGGACCGGGGTTGGTGTCCATACATGAGCTCAAATGGGGAATATCCGGTACTTTTCTGGGTTTTACACTGGATCGCATATAGCGCTAACGGTAGCATATCCTCCCATCGTTTTGATTCCAGAGTAAGGAGTTTTTTTAAGGTCGTCTTGAGGGTGGCATTGTACCGTTCGAACAGACCGTCGGTCTGGGGATGATATGCCGCTGTTCGTATCTGTTTTATCCCCAACTGGGCACATACTTGCTTCATTAATTTGGATACAAACGGGGTTCCCTGGTCTGTCAAAATTTCCTTCGGGAATCCAACCCGCGAAAATATTGCTATCATGGCTTTAGCTATGCTAGTGGCATCGGGATGTTTTAAGGCAACTGCCTCCGGAAATCTTGTGGCATAGTCTACCAGGACAAGCACATAGCGACAACCACTACGGGAGGGTAGTAATGGTCCTATAATATCCATTCCAATCCTACAAAACGGTTCCTCTATTATGGGGAGAGGTTGCAACGGGGCTTTTGGGGGCCTATACGTACTGTTTTTTTGACATATAGGGCACTCACAGCAATATGTTTTTACTTGTTTGTATATGCCCGGCCAATAAAACTGCTCCAGTATCAACTGTTCTGTTTTCTCCTCCCCAAAATGACCTCCCAGTAAGTGACTATGTGCCAAATATAGAACTTTCTCCCTGAATGGGGTGGGTACCAACAACTGGGGTTTGTCTACGGGTTTAGCCTTTCTGTATAAAAGGCCATTCTTGATAAAGAAATGAGGACCTACGTGTAGAGGGTCTTCCTGATCTTTGGCACGGTTCCAGGCTTCTTGTAGGACTGGGTCTTCTCGCTGGGCTGCATGGAAGTTTCTGTCTCCCTCCCATGGATTTTCTTCTATTTGAACCGGAGAAGCGGAAAAAGGCTGTCCCTTTTCTTTCCGTCTTTGGTTCCTTGCTTTTCTAGATTTAGAGGGGGGCCATTCGGGACTCTCGTCCTGTGCGAAGGGAGCAATAGGCCACCAGTCCTTTTCGTCCGGGATGACTTCGGGAGTAAGTCAGACAATTGTGTGTAGTCGTTTCCGAGTATGATTTGTTCTGGCAGGCGTGGAATAAGACCAACTTTGAGATCGGAGCCAGGATCCGTGGCGTGTTGTATACGAACATGAGTGGTGGGGTATGCCTTGGTATCCCCGTGTACGCACTGTATATGAACCGTTCCGTCGAGAACCCCGATCTTGCGACCTAGATCCTGAGGCCGAATGACGCTTTGTCGGCAGCCGGTATCGGCTAATGCTGTCATATGTTGTCCGTTCACATAAACGCCACAGCGGTACGGAGGGGGTTGTTGGTTCTGGGAAAGACAGCAGTAATTCCGAGCAACGCCAATCTCCATGGGTTCCTCCTTCTGAGGACAAAACCGGGCTATATGTCCCACTCCACCACAATTGAAACATTGGGGTCCGGGTGTCAGAGGTTTAAATGCAGGAGGGCCCGGGGTCCTGAAGAGGGGGGGGACCTGGGACGATAGTAACAGGGTCCAGCTTTCGTACCAGCGGAATTCGAGGGGGCCGAGGAGTCACACTTATCCCTGATCTCCATGGGTGCTCATCTCGTCCCTTCTGTGCCTCTTGAGCTCTGCTGTAAGCGCTGGCTATCTCTACGGCGGTCTCTAGGGTCAGGTGAGCATGTTGTCTGACCCATTTTTGAATGGGAGGATGAAGGGAGGATAAATATTGTTCTAAATAAACTTTGGCCATGATGTCTTCCTTGGTAGCGGTGGTAGGTTTTAACCATCGGTCGGCTATATCTTTCACCCTAAAATACAGTGCTCTGGGCGTTTCTTGAGGCCCCTCTTTGATTTGTCGGAGTCTCAGTCTTCAGGTTTCATCATCGATGCCTAGGTGTTCCATGATACACTGTTTTATTTCTGGGTAGGGTGTTACTCCCAGGATATTTGCGGCTTGGTATGATGCTTGCAACTCCCCGGATAGTAAGGGACCTAGATATTGTCCCCACTTGTCGGCTGGCCAAGCTGCAGCTAACGCCATTCTCTCAAAGTTATTAAAGAAATATTCAGGGTCCTCCCCACTGACATATTTCTGTAGGATTACTGAAGGGAGCGTACTTGGTCCTCTCTGATGGCCAAGAGCGACAGCGATTTTCCCCATTGTAGAATTGTGCGACTGGCCTTGTTCGCTGATAACTTGTTGCAATCTTCCCCGGTCTTCTTCCACTACCGTGAGGAATCTCTCCATTGCCTTTCCTAAACTCTCTTGATTTTCCGCCATTTTGTTGAGTACAGCCTCCATGTCTCTGGCGAATCCCTCTTCTGACACCACCTGTGGGAGCGCAGGTCGGATAATCAGACGAGGAGGCTGTATATAGTGTGACACTCGACGGGTTTTATTTGAGATGATAGGTTGTGGACCCGGTAAAGTCTTTGTAGGGCTGTCGGCTTTCTCCTCGGGCTCCTCTGCTTCCCGTGGCTTGTCTTTGGATTCTTCTTCCCGCTGTTTTTCTCCAGGGCCGAAGGGTGTCCCACGGAGGCTCATAAGAGAGGAGACAATAAGGAGCCGTCTGTAACTTTTATATTAATAAGCCCTAGGGCTTATGTGACCACCACCGCACCACCTGTGGTTCAACATGTGCAATCTTCTTTCAAGGGAGGTGTCAAGAGTGGGGTACTGGGTAGTGAAGAGGGGGGTCGGGGAAGGGTGATTGCTTGTTGCTCGAGGTCGACTGTGTGCTCTAGTCAGTCTTACGCCCCCGTTGTTCCTCCTCCCTTTCTCCCCGGATAGTCTCCCCGGATAGTACAGACCCCTAACCAAACCAAGAGGCGGGTAGAAAAAAGGTACATGCAAAATTAAACAAAAATCCCAGTGTCAGAATTCGAGCCCCTCCCTTCGCTTCCGTTCAGTCACCTCCCACCTCCCCAATACCCTCTTCTCCCTGTTCACGGGTACTCCCCGGCTCCGCCGCAACTCTCCAGAGTTGCGGCCGCTCTCCAGCGGGGACCACCAATCTTCGGACCACTTCTCGTCCTCCTCTCCGACTTCCTCGCCCTCGGCTTTCGCTCCGTCGTCCTCTAGGCCGCCGTCTTCTTTTACTGCTTCTTCTCCGCTTCCCGACTCTTCCCGTACTCCATCGACTTCCTCCTCGTCTCCATGGATTCCGGCCCTTTGTACTTCCGGGGCTGCATTGCTTCAGGGTTTAACCCCTCCTTCCTCCGCGCCCTCGGCGCCGCCGTCGCGTTCCTGTGGAGGCAGAGGACAAAGGGGGACTGTTATCCTCTCCGCGGATGTCGCGATGGACTTTCAAGGTCGGGCGGAGGCTCCCACGGATCCCGCGGTCCTGCGTGCAAGGCGGACCTCCCCCGGTAAGCGAGAACGTGGGACCGTCCCCCTCTCACAATCATCTTCAGTACAGTATCCCTTATGGTCATTTCCTGTATTAATGTTCACTTTCTGTATGCAGGAAAACATTGAACATTAATTCTGTAAAATGCTATTGAGTGCAGTTTTATCATGTTATGCTCTGTGGGTTAGTATGCTCTTTCCATATAACTGGACAAAGGATGTGGCCGAAGGGGCAAGGGCAGTCAATCTCAAATCTGGGGATCCTGGTCTTGGCAATGATGCTCAACATCCTGTGATTCTGGGCAAATCACTTAATCTCCCCGTGCCTAACAAAAATGAATGTGTCCTTGTGTATTGTAACTGGTGCTCATTTAAAGTGCTCTGAGACCTGATACCTTTGGGTCAAGTTCGCCCTATATAAAACTCTGGAGGAAAAAAAAAAGGCACCTAGAGACCTTATGGACGTGCAGGATTCTTTCTTTTGCTTTTCCATACATTTAGTTATGCAATAAATGTATGTATATTTGACAGCTGTTAAATCATTTCTGATAGATAATTCTAATCATAGATTCCTCACATTTTGAATATTCCCAGGCACTAGACTGGATCTTGATTTTTCAGCAGCAATTGCATCTGTGTGAAGATAGATGGCAGTCTTAGCGACGACCTTGCTGCTCCCCAGAGTGACTGTACAGAGCAGCATATAGATACCACCCATGCGTACTGATGTCAGTTCCTAACTTTACCAGCCCTTCGATGCGGATTTGCAGCTGCACATCCAAATTTTTCAGTTGTACCAATACCAAAATTCAAAAGAATTCAACAACGTACTAGGTTAATGGAACCCCTCAAAACCATAGACTTTGAATCATGCCATGACTGCAAGACCCAGATGTCGGCCATGTATCCACACCCACCTTTGCCTGTGGTGCCTAGGTTCTAGGCTTAACTTGGAAATTGGGCCACAGGTGTTCTTTGATACTTCCGAAGGCAAACAGGAAGCTGGATGCAAAACTCCATGTTGCAGAACACAAGAAACAGTTCCACCCAAAACAAATCTCCCACTATAAGTCTCAGGAGCTGCTCTCACTCCAAGTCATTGGGTAGGTTCAAATTCTAGTTGTGCCATATGCGCAAGAAGGCAAAGTAGTATTCATGTCCTTCTTGCCACTTTCTCATAAGGTAGGATTTGTGCAGAAGACACACTAGGGGCCCAACTCCACAGGTATCATCTGTCTCTAAGCCCATTCACGGAGCGACCTAAGTTTCCCTGCCATCATCGAACTTGTAGCAGATCTCTATCCTTCAGAGAGGCTATACTTTAGAATTTATGATGATGTGTGCTCCCACTGGAGCTCATTTTTTCCCCAGAGTTTTATATAGCGCAAACTTGACCCGAAGGTATCTGGTATCAGAGCACTTTAAATGAGCACCAGTTGCGTTACACAAGGATACATTCATTTTTTTGTTAGGCACAGGGAGATTAAGTGATTTGCCCAGAATCACAGGATGTTGTACGTCGATGCCAGGACCCGAACCCGGTTCCCCAGATTTGAGGTTGACCGCATTAGCCATTAGGCCACATCCATTCCGGCCCATTGGTGCTACTAGTACCCAATTACACTTCCACCGGCGAGCGCTTCCTTGCATCAACTGACCCATACCTCCTTGGCCCTCCATTAGGCCTTTTTCTGTCTCTTGCCTCCACGTGAGGGCCTGGAGGCCATGATATTCCCGATCAAAAGGGTGCCGACTCCCACTCCAGTGGCTAACCATGCCATATCTGGTCCGATGCTGATTTCCTTCCCCAAACTGCATTGGGTCATGCAAGGCCCATAATGCCGTAAAAAAAGAACCAAAGTGCAACCATCAACATTAGTTTATCCCCAGCCCTTTCCTAGTACTACAGGAGGTCGTGTTCTTTTGGTGATGGCTGGGCCATCAAGAGATGTTCCTTGTAACCAATGTTATGGCATGGTTGCGTTATGTCAAGGCGGACACGCTCAGCAGAGGTAAACTAAAACTGGCAAAATATAAATGAAGTCTTCAACTTGAAGTGGCTCAGGACATCTTTGTGCTCTTGCTGGATCTTTTCATCACTACCTAAAACTTACAATATTCCAAGTAATGCTCACTTAAGCTCTGATCAGTAGGATCCCTGGGTGATCCATTCCATCTGCAGTGGAGTGTAGGCCTCCTGTGTGCCCTTTCACCTCTCCCTATTCTGCGCGAGTCCTGAGGAAAATCAGGACAGACCAGGTTCAAGTGATCGTGATAGCTCTAGATTGTGTCAGGTGAGTGCCGATTTGGTGTCCTTGAGCATTAGCCCACCAATTCATCCGCCTCTTCTGGAGGACCTTCGGTCTCACAAGAATAGAGGGTCCTACACCCAAATCTCCACAATCTACACCACCATCCGTGAAGATTGAACAGCAATACCTGAGCAGGTAAAATGTAACTGCTGAAACCGCGGATGTGATTCTTATGACTAGGTGTCCCTTGACTAAATCCATCTATCTGGGGAGTTTGGAGAAATGTATAGCCTGATGTGGAGACTATCAGCATGATCCACTTTAAGCCAAGTTATCTGATATTGTGTTGCTTTATCTGTGAACCAGCAAGGTTTTCAGTGGATAAAGTTAAAGATAATAGGTCAGCCCTTTCGGTTTTTTTGACATTTGACTGACCAGCTTCCTTATTCAGTTCACCCATTGTGATGAGATCCTTAAAGGATTGGCACACATGTTTCTGCTGAATCCCTTTAAAATGCCTACATGCTAACTAACTTGTTCCTCACATTTCTGATGAGTATGGCATTTGAGCCTATGCACAGCTGCTCTCCTTGACTCCTCAATTTCAAGGCAGTTTTCCATAACGGAATCACTTGTGTGCTCTGTCAATGAGCTGCAGGTACTGCCAGTACAGATTTCAAGCACTACTTCCTTTACTGACAAATTGGTTCTGTTTATCCAGCTTCCTTTCTGCCAAAGGTTTTAGTTCCCTTCCACATGGGTCATTCCACCAGTCTTCCTGCTTTCTTATCTCCCCTACATCTCTAGAAAGAGGAGCACAAGCTTCACCAGCTCAGTCTGAAAAGAGCTGTAAGTGTTTACATCAAGTGCATGAAAGAATACTGAGTTGGTGACCAGCTTCTCCACTTTGCCAGTTCTAAGAAGGGAAAGGCGGTCTAAAACAGACTCTGTCTAGGTGGATAATCCCTTGCATTAAGACATACTCTGCTCTGGCCAAGAAGGAGCATCCTGGGGCCAACAGGATCATTCCACTAGAGCCAAAGCTGCCTCAACAGCTTTGGCAAAGAGCGATTCTGTCATTGACATCGATTAGGCAGTGACATCGGTGTCCATGCATACGTTCACCAGCACTCCTGACTTGGCAGTCAAGTCCGCGTTGATGGCCATTTTGTCCCCTCGGTTCTGCAGTACTTTTTAGCGGGAGTCCACTCAGTCCTTTCACTTTTTGCGAGGTACTTTGTGGGTATATGATCAACAGGTGAGGAATCGGTGGTTAAAAGTGTCCTTCAGAAAAATAAGTTAGTTCTCTTCTGTAAATCCTTTTCTAGTGGAAATTAACCATAAATGAATCACTGTCCTTCCGCCTCCACCATTCCATAGTGTGGACTTTCTTATCTGCTAAAAAAAGTCTTAATTTATATTCAGCATTATCTCACATTCAATTTGTCATGATTCATCAATGTCTGAGGGCTACAAAAGTGCCAGACAAAACTGATGTGAACGTGCTGTGAAAGCGGCTATATGGGGCTCCGTACCTTCACTTCCAAGGCGACCTTAGGTCGTTGCTGAGTCCGAAGGAATCAATTACCAACATGGGGGGAAATTGTGGTTGAAAAATCCAGATCTAATCTAGCATCTGGAAATATTCAAAAGGTGAAAAATGTGCGATTCAACAGGGTATCCACCAGAAAGTGCATTACCACAGGTAAATAACTTATTTTTCTGATGGATAAATCTAACCGCAAATGCCTCACCTTTTAAATTCCCGCAGGTGTCAAATTGGCACTGTAACTTTTTCTTAGTAAATGATCCCATGTGCCTACATGTGGCGCCATTGGACTCTACGGCGACCACTCAGTGCATCTGAAAGTAATGACCAAATTCATACATAGGCATCATCCCTGTGCTCTGACATGCAGTGTTGCTGGCTGTTAAGGGAGGAATTATGATTTCGGATTAATCCAACTTCAAGCACGCAGACAAACATAAGAATAGAATAACGCACTGGAAATGAATCTGCTGCGTGAGATTGCTTCCGTTGCAGATCTGAAGCCGTCGGGCATTTTCTCGTGAATCAACTCATAACGATCACAAGGTGTATTGTATTTTTGAAGGATTCATTCAAAGCCCCTTTATGACTTACTGAGAACATTACCGATGGTGACAATATCTTCTATCAGACCACACCAATACCCATAATTCAGAAGCCCTGATGGGAGCCCCCGTACTTCTCGCCTGGGACTCGAAACGCGTTGGCACACTGAGGAACTGTGAATTAAATATACATTCTGATTAAGGGCAATGTAATCATCCCCTGTCGTATGTACAAGTGTGTTCCCTGTGTATTAACGTTCCCTTGAGTTTGATGAACTAGCAGCTTCAAGGGTTGCCAATTTGGCAAATTATGAAATGGTGTAAGAATATGTATGTCATTTTTGTTATGTAGTGAGGTCATATTGTTAATGTGGGTCGTCTATGATGTTTTTTGTAATTGTTAAATGTTTTATTGGTTATTGTATATAATTCTGGAATGAATCAATGTTTCTTTTTCACATTAGAATTTTCTGAAAAATATATGAATATCTAAAAAAGAAAAGGTTAAATAAATAACCTGATCAAATCAAAAGGAATGCATTTGATCATTGCTTTAAAGAATTAGCTGTATAAATGATAAATGTTTCATGTTTACTTCCCTTGTTTCTCGATTCATACATAGGCATCATCCCTGTGCACTGACATCAGTTCCTTTCTTTCCGTGCCCTTTGACGCCAATCTGGAATTCCACTCTCAAACATTTTCTGTGTTTATTCAAATCCACATTTGTCTCAGGACATTGTGCTAGGGAAATGTGTACCCCGAGCGCCACAGTCTTCAAACCGTGCAGCGACTGCATGAATCGGACATCAATCATGGATCCACACTGCTTCCGTCTTAGGTTTCGAGGGTATAAGCAGGACTCAGTCATGCAACAAATGCCCCCTGATGCACACTGGGTCATAATGGCTCCAGGTCACCTTCTTTGGTAAATCAAAGATGAAGTTGAGAGACAAGTCTCTCCATAAGAAGACCAAGTGCGTCTCCTCTTTGTTCCATTATTTCTGTTCTTGGGAGAAGTTGCTGAGTCGTTGCTTGAAGAACCAGCCTCTGCACACCTCGTCTGACTCAGAACCTAAACCAAGGTTTTTCTCAGGGCACTCTGAATTAATTGGGCCACTATTAGCCCTGCAGCAAGTAGAGGCCTCAAGGCAGGCCATTCTGCAACTTTTGCTGGTGATGCCACCTCCCTATTTAGGGCCTTCTGGCTCCATGAAACTGTAGGGGTCCCTAATTGAATTCCCCTGGTGGGGCCTTCCCTAGCACAAACTGACTCTTTGGGCCTTAATGCATCTGGCCCATGCTTCCATTCCTGCATCAAAAGCCAAATCAGTCCCGGTGGCCTATGCTTTCGTGGTGCCTTCTCCCAGTCCGATCCTGATGCCTGTTTCAGATTCAGAACTGATGTTGGACAGCTCCAGTCCCGCTACAAAGCTACCAAGGCTCAGGCGCCAACATTGGAAGACCCTCACCCTCTTCTTTGCCACTCCTATTATACTGGCCCTGGCCTATATTTAGATTCACAGAATGCCAGTGGCCTAGATAAGTACCCTGAGACAGAATTGGACTCCCAACTGGGCCCCCATAGAGGACAATGCACATCGTTTATGGTAGTAGTCTGCTGGCCAGTCCAAGTCCTGGAACTTCAGCTGCGTACTATAGGGATTAAAGCAAATCTGCTTTCCTGAATACTGCAGACTGATCTTGCTACTTCAGAGCCTTTGCTTCCTTTTATTGAGGCTCTGACAGAAACACGGATGGCAACTTTGTCTAAGCCATGTTCATTTCCCCAGTAGGTCACCTTGTGGCAAGGCATCATAGATCTGCCCCTCCCTGGAAATGTGTTCATTTTGACCCAGCACACAATTGCTGAGTGCTTGGTGATTCAGGTTTCTACTAGCAAAGTTAGCCCCTGGGCGTTAACCGCAATTCCACCAGACAAGGAATCTAAGCACATTGATGCTTTCGGTGTACACATTTTCTATTCTACCGGTTTGGCATTGAAATCCCTGAATATGGTCTGCCTGCTAGGATGCTATACACCTGCCCTTAGAGACATGACCAATGGGATTTTGTTGAACTTCCCTGTTGTGTTCAGAAATGTTTTTACTCAGACTCAAGCTGGACAAGATATTAAAAAATATGTATTATTAGCCAGTCTGGAAACGATGGACTGCGTAGTTTGAGCCATAGGCACAGGTAAAATTATGAAGCACCATAACTGAATGTGTGTCACAGGATTTTCTGTGGGTATATAAACATGTAAATGCTATTCTATGGTTCCAGAATTTATCTGAGAGAAAGCTGACTGTGCACTAGAACGCTTTAAAGACAGTCATACTACGGCCTGATCCTTTGACTTGCTATCCCACTGCCCATCAATTTCCTCAATAATACCAAATGTTTAGAGGATATTCTCTGGGGCTTTCCTATTGTAAAAGGCAGCTACCTCAACTCGTGCAAGAGCCTGTACAGCCTGTTTGTGGCTCCAGAAGATGAAATGGTGGCAGAGATCAGAGTAAACAGCAAGGACAGTACTACTTCTCTTCCTTGTCGTCTTCTGTGACTACAGCCAAGCCAATTGTATTCACCCTCTGTGTTTATGGATGGCAAGTAGGAGGCAGGGTTTGTTTTAACCTGCCCTGCTAGCTTGTAATTACTTCAGAGCAGTGGGCTTTGCAAGTTGTTCAGCATGGCCACATCCTCCCTTTTACATGAGGCCTCATCCTGTTCTACCTTTTTTGTTTTGGCTTAAGCAGATCATGCCTTCACTCTTGTCCATGACGTCCATTCACTTCTGGCTAAAAGATCCATAGAGAGAGTCCCTGAAGTGGAGAAGTATAGGGGGTGCTGCTTCTGGCACTTTTTTGTGTTAAGACGGCAGTCTTAGACCAATATTGGGCCTCTGCTTTCTGAATACCTTCCTCTTGAAAGAGGAGTTTGAATATGATTCTGGCCCAGGTTCTGGGGACTGGTTGCTTTCCTTTGACTTGCAGGATGTGTACTTTTGTGTTCTGATCTTGCAGTCTGACAGACGCTTTCTTTGGTTTATGGTCGGGTTGGTGCTCTTTCAGTTTACTGTCCGGCCTTCGGCCTCACCTCAGCCCTCAGGTTATTTAGAAGGGTGATGGAGGTGATTGCACTTCTCTTCACAGATTGGGGCAATACACATATTCCTGTACCTGGACGATTGGCTCCCAAACGTGGGTTTGCCGCCGTTAGACATGGACCACCTAGAGCAGGGGTACTCACAAACTTTCTCTTGGGGGCCAAATTTACAGTGTGGTTTGTGGCCGAGGGCCGCACCTTGGGGGCGGGGTCATTGGGGGAGGGGGCGGGGCTAGAGTAACAAAAAAAAACTGTGACCATGAGGTGGAACACAGGTCCCTGCAGTGGACGCCTTCGTCCACTGAGCCACCGGACCCGGCATACACATATCTCTCTCTCTCCCTCTCTCTCCCTCCCTCCCTCCCTCCTCCGTCTCCCTCCCTCCTCCGTCTCCCTCCGTCCTCCGTCTCCCTCCCTCTCCCTCCCTCTCCCTCTGTCTCCCTCCCTCCTCCATCTCCCTCCCTCCTCCATCTCCCTCCCTCCTCCGTCTCCCTCCCTCCTCCGTCTCCCTCCCTCTCTCCTTCTATCCGTCTCTCTCCCTCTCTGTCTCTCTCCGTCTGCCTCCTCCCTCTGTCTGCCTCCTCCCTCTGTCTCCCTCCCCCTCTGTCTCCCTCTGTCTCCCTCCGTCTCCCTCCCTCTCTCCCTCCCTCTCCGTCTCCCTCTGTCTCCCCCCTCTCTGTCTCCCCCCTCTCTGTCTCCCCCTCTCTGTCTCCCCCTCTCTGTCTCCCCCTCTCTGTATCATACATGCCAACACTCCCGATTCAGGTGTGAGACTACCGATTTGAAGGCTAGTCTCCCGCCTCCCGATTCCTGCAAGCAAAAACCTGATTCCTCGGGGTTTCAGCTGACAGGGCTTGGTAATGTGTAACTGCTAATTCTTCCAGCAATAGTCAGAATGGCGATGCAGGGGCTCTAGAAGGGGTGAAAAACCAACAAAGCCCCATTAACAACCGAATAGTCTTTTAAACACCTGTGAAGTACTGGGTGGGGGGGGGGGGGGGGGCTGTGTGTGTGCCCGGAAGCTGTTTCAGCCCGGGCTGACGGGGGAGGGAGGGGGGGTGTATGCACTGACCGCAACCTGCCAGGCCAGTGCACAACTCTTGCGTCCCCCTCTTTCTCTGCCTGCCATTGCGCTCAATGCTTCTGAAAGGTGATTAAAAAAAACACGTGAATTTGCTTTCAAATGTCCGATCCTGCAGCAGCACACTTCCAAAGTCCATACATGACAGAAACCCGATTGAAGGTCCCATTCTCCCGATTTTTTTTAAATCTCCCACTTTGTTCTTCTGAAATGTTGGCATGTATGCTGTATCCCTCTCCCTCTCTCTCCCAAAGAAAGAAGGGGGTCTGGGAGTTAGACCTCAGTTTATAATAAATGTGAGATAACGTGTGCCTTGGTGCTTTCACTGTATCCGGGCAGACTCGAAATGGTGTTTGCATAAAGCTTTCGATGTGAACGTGAAATCGAGCGCAGTTAACGGCGGCGTATTCCAGGGTGACCAAGGGCGGTACACTTATGACATCCTGGGCTCCTCGCCCAGTTGACCGGGGGCGAGTGGTTCGTGTGAGTACAAATGAATTGGTAGACACGGAGACAAAGCGCGGGCTTCGGCTCCAACGTACATCATCCAACCGGAGGGTTCCCTTTTCCCACAGCTCATTGGAGAGACAGCCTGCAGCCTCCGGTTGAGTAGCCAATCGTTGCACACTGCGGGCTATTTCGAACGTGGGACGGGAGCTTCAGCCAACCAGAGCAGCCCTCCGTCTTCGAGTGCTTAATAGGGCGCTTGCCTGCCTGAACTCCATTCTTCCTCGCTCGTACACCGGTACGATGTCTGGAAGGTCCGCGGGCCGCCAAGGAAGGCTTGCCGGGCCGCTGGCGGCCCGCGGGCCGTACTATGAGTAACCCTAACCTAGAGACAGTTTTCAGCCTGCTGTCATCCCTCAGGTTTTCCATCAAGGGACAAAATACCTCCTGCAGCCTACATAGAGGATTCCCGTCCTAGGGAACAACCTGGACACTGAAGCCTTTCCACCGTGCCTCAAATGCAGGGCATTCAAACTAGGACTTCGAAGTTTTCAGCTCTCTCCTGGGTTCTGGCGCTTCTTCACCTCTTTGCCTTGTGCATCCTGCTGATTCTTGGTGCTCATTGACACATGAAGGCCCTGCAGTGGCCCTCTGCCTGCAGCAGTAGGCACAGCACTGTTGTTGCCTCTCAGACAACATTTGTATCTTGGAGAAGGCATGCCAGGACCTCTAATGGTAGAAATCAGAATCCAACTTGACCTGGGACAGATTTTTCTCCCTAACACATTCAGCTCTCGTAACAGTGACTGATGCATCGACTCTTGGCCTGGCCACTCACCTGATAGATGTGAAAATCAGAGGCTTTAGTCCCTTGGAGTAGAGGAACCACATTAACCTTGTGGAGCTTCATGCCATTCTGTTGTCCATGAAGACCTTACTTCTGGCCATCAAGGGGAAACTATTCCAAGCTCTAACGGACAGCACAACTGCTATGTGGTGCTGCAACAAGCAAGACAGTATCTTGTCCAAGATTCCATGCCACGAAACACTGGTGCTGGCATGATTTCCACAGGATCTCCCTAATGGCTGTCCATTTGGTAGACTCGCTGATTTACCGAGCATATGAACTCAGCAGCCGCCATTTAGTGGATCCGCCTGTAGGTGGTCCCAAGGCATCTTCTCCCAGTGGGTCCAACCTTTGCTTGATCTTTGTGCCACTGTTAAGAAAGCGCAGTGTGAACAAGGTGAGGAGACACCAGGTTCAACTTATCCTAGAAGTCCCAGATTGGGTTAGGAGACTGGTATTTCTACCTAATGAGCCTGAGCAGTTGCCCTCCGAATCAGCTGTCTCTTCTGGAAGACCTCATAACTCATCAAATGGGCAGGGACCTGCGCTGAAATCTCCACAACCCATACTTCCAGGTGTGAAGGTTAAGTGCCACCATCAACTTGAGTGGGATTGATCTACCAGCAGAAGTTGTGACCGTTATCCTTGCAGAACCCGTCCACCAAATCTGTCCATTCTGGTCGTTGGGAAAAATGCTTAGTCGGGTGAGAAGCCATTCGGTTGATCCCCTTCGTGCTAAGTTATCCAGTGTTTGCTATCCTTGTCACTGGCCCAACAAGGCTTTGCTGTGGGCACATTTAAAGTTTATTTGGCAGCCGTTTTGGCCTTCCTCTGTTTGCCTGACTGACGTTTGTTATTCTTATTGCAGGCTGTGGTGCGTTTTTTAAAGGGGCTTACATATATGTTTCCTCTGGCACCCTTTATGCTTCATTGACAGCCTTACTTGGTCCTCACATTTTTGATGTGCACAACATACAAGCCTATGTACAGTTGGTCTTTGAGATTGCTGACCATTAAGACAGTATTCCTCATTGCAAATACTTTCTTGATTCTCAAGACTGCAGAGATGGTCATTTTGCCTGCTGAGTTCTGAAGGACTGACTGCCTGGTGTAAATTCCACTCCTCAGCCTCTCCACACATTGTGAGATACTACTTTGATATCTATTCAAAAGATGAAGAATTTGCTGTTAGAACTATCCATCAGGAGAAAAAGTGACTAACCTTTGCTAACGCTCTTTCTAGTGGATACTTTATCTAACTGCAGATTTCTCACCAGTCTCCCTGCTTGCCCTTCTGCGGAGTGGACGTTTAAGATGCTTAAAAAGGTTATAAGTTAGATTCTGCACACTGCCACGTTTGAGACCAATCACTGTTACTCCATGTCTGAGGGCAAGGAAGAGGAAAAAAGAAAAAGGATGTCAATGCGTAGGGGTGGTGCCTCCATAGGACTTCGGTCATCCCTTTTGGAGGTGGTAGGAGTTGTCACAGAGTCCGATGGCACCACCTTTCGACATGCATCGGCAATTGCTTATGTAAAATATCGGATCCAGTCTGAATTATGCCCGTCCTTCTTTGCTTTGCTTTCACTAGTAAGATAAAGAGAACCCAGCTACCATTTCAGGGTAGTTGTTCCACTGCCAAATCAGACAAACTCATGAGTGTAAGGTAGCTGAGTAGAGGAGTGGTTGGGTGTGAGATTGATGCTTGATGTCATGTAGATGGTGCCAGCTTAGTACATTTAGGCAGCTGTAGTCATGCTCCTAGTGCAACATCACTCAGTAGCTAAACTTTTGTCCTTTAGTTGGTAGTGAAAGCTTGCTATGGCGGAATTAGTTTTTTCTCTATGGCAGGTGGCTAGGTTTTGTCCCTTTTGTTCTTTACAATAAAATAAATGCACTAATATTCAGTTGAATGGTGAACTAGGGGTAATCAACATGCAGAGGTATATGGCTGATATTACTATAACCTCTTCAAGGTAGAAGTGAATGTTCTTCCCTGACCGGCCCGTTTTGATGATCATAACTATTTAGGTGCATTGCAGTACAAGTCTTTGGAGGAGGGGGTCAGAGAAGTGGGCACATGAAGAAAGGGGCGGGACTGTAGTCATACATATATGAGAGGCATCAGATGAGGGATGATGGACACATAGGAGGCCAAGGTATGGAGTGAGTGATGTTTTCATTCATAGCATGCTCCAAGAACTAGAGATCGCAATATTAACCTAGGGATAGCAGAGCTTGGGATCAGTGTTAGGAGATAGTGTTTCATGGGAAGAATATCAAATGCATGGGACAACCTCCAGCAGACACTGCCGAACCAAAGCCAACACTTGCATTAGAAAAAAAGGAACACTTACACACTGTAACAATCACATTGCTTGCATAGTATGAACCTCAATGTCAGAATAAGGCCTTTCAGTGCTGGGAATGTATTTGTTCACTCTCACTGTCTTTATTTTTTGTCTACCAACATGCAATCTTCACAAGGTGCCTGGCATGGCGCTTCTTCGTTCGACTTCCTGTAGAAATTCAAATTGGACTCTTACAATTAATGAAAGACAGGTGACTTTATTGGAAATTACCTTGATAAAGTATCAACCATATCCTATCCCCCACCTCGACAATCAATACCAAAGGTGGTTAAGTTGTCAGTTGTTATTATCGTGGAATGGCTGTGGTTATTGCTACCTTGTGTTTATGTCCTCCCTCCTTCCACTGCAATTCCTTGTGTCCACTCGAAGGGCACCACGAGGTGGCTGGCTTCCTCCTTTCAAATCATCTGATCATGGAGTCCTCTCAGGAGAGGGAGTCCATCTCCTTGGTTAACAAAGTTTTATGTTAAGTTCACTCCGTTATATGCCCTTCCTACTCTGCTTTCTATTTTTTACTAATAATCTACTATTTATGTGGCAGTACTGAGTTATGTGTACCCTGTTTTGGTTTGTGCTGTAGCAGGTAGGAAAAAAACCAATTGGCTAACAAAGTAAACTTGGTTGTCGAACCTTATTAACTCCATATCTACATTTGAGAAATCAGGGCTCGGAAAAAGGTACTTTCCACAGGCTATAAATGTGCGTGCAGGTCCTTTCCGTCAGATGGCCTTATGGGCACAGACAGAATGATACTTTTTTACTCCTAGTGTTAGCCAAGTTATTTGATTTTGCTGAAAGTGTGTCTAAATAATATACCTACTTATAGTGGCTTTCAGCCAGCCCTCTCCATCCATCGGTCTGTTGTCATTCTCATAATTCTTCCTCCTAATACAGCATGTATGCGTTGGGCAGTGGGTCAGCCTACTTCCGCGACAGGGTAACTTTATGAATGACATCATTCTGCTCTTTCACAATGAGCACATCCACACATAAAGGAGTTCCCTTTAGTGCCAGGGAGTACTATTGCAATGTGTGCTTTATTAAACCAAAAAATATTTTTGCTATGAGCATTTTCTTATGTATTGGCTATATCAACTCTCTCAACAATGAAGTTTTACAAAAACGGTATAAAACCAAACAAGCACCGGCAAGGCCAAAGGCTATTGGCTTTGCCAACGGTTATCAGTGCTTTTTAGAAGGAGTTTCCAAACAACATTTTACTTGACCCACACCTCAGAGCCTCTCAGGGATAGATTGTAAAAGTATTGGTATTTGTCCAAAATCCTAAGGCTCTCTTGAAACCAGATCTCGTGTTTGCTACACTCGAGTTAAACACAAGCCTGTCCTGCATAATACTCATCATCCTCTGTTGTAAACTGTGACCTCTTCAACCATTTCCAAGTCTAATCTATGTTCAGCACACACGTAGGACATCCTTAAAAGATGAATGGTGCTCCTGCCAGTACCGGGTAGTCTTTACCCCATGTATACCCAGAGGAGGGCTGCCTACTGAATCTAGAGATCCCAACTTCCACCAACGATTCTGGAGCACTTCGATCAAAACTGTAATGCCAGACCAGCAGTCATGGTGTGACTGCCCTCTCTGCGTTCTTTTTGTTTCTTAGAAACATATCGTAAAAGCGGGGTTTTGTTTCTGAGAAGCAACACTTAAGTGGCTTTCTCCCTGGTTATTGGGGAAATGGTTCCTTTTTTCCTGCCTGGCACACAATGTATCGGGTGCCACGTCTTAATAAAGAAGCAGAACTGCCAGTTTGGCCTGGTGCAGTCGCTGCAGATTTACGGTGTGGTTCCTACACCGCAATCTCTAGATGAGGCACTGAGACTTGTACTTCAAAATGCAGATTGATCTAAGGACCAAGAAGCACACGCACTCACATACACATATTCTCAAACTAGTTTGATGCAGATACACTTCAACAATCAGGCACACACCTAAACACAAAGACATACACCGATATACGCTCCCCAACACATGAATCTTGCATAGAAACAAAAACTCAAACTCACAAACTGTAACTCACAAGACACAAAAAGCAAACTGTATAACAGCCATACAAGGTGTGGCTTGCACACAAACATGTAGATGCAGGGACACACAGATACACACATTAATAGAGACACAGAAACAGATGTATACACAGTCATGAAGACACAAAACAGATGCAATTGCACTCAGAAGTACACATCAATGCACATGTGCACTCCCACACACATATGCCTTCTATCACTGCCCTGGTGTAAATGGTTGGAACAACCAACCAGGTCTTCTTCAGTTTTTGTTTCTTTTGTTTTTTCTACCTCCAACCCCGGCCACTTTTACAGAGTCCCTTTACTAGCATGTACATGGAAAGCAGTGAAGAACCCTGTCCATGGCTGGACTGGTCTTGTGGGATGCTGCAATAACCCAAAAAGCACCGAGTGTTTCTCTTCAGAACTATCTAAAAAACTGTCAGGCCAAAAGGAAAAAATGGGATGAGGTGTTGTTAATCATCGTTAAAAATATAGATCTTGGGAAAGAAAGCCCTCATGCCATAGGAGGGAGCCACTGGATCTGAATACTCAATGTGTGTAGCATTCCAAAAGCAGCTTTTATTTACAAGTACTTACCTAACTGCCTCTCCTCTTAGAAAACACTACTTATCTCAGCCCAGCTGTTGTGCTTTGTAGTGCTTTGTCATTCGTTGTGTGGTGATGTTATACCTGACAGCTCTGTAAGGGTGTTCTTACCAACTGCCTTGTAATCTAACCTACCATTTGATTCTGTAGGAGGAACACCTCGGTTGACGAGAACTATGAGTGGGATACAGAGTTCACTATAGAGACTGACATCCTTGACGCACTTCATCTGTACCGCAATGGGCACCCCAAGAGACCGGTCTCCACTATTGCAATGCTGGAGCTCGAAAGGCAAAGTAAGTGTATATATATATATATCTATATCTATGTATCTGATGGTATTGGTATTTGCATACCACATACTTTGCTGGGGATCAATGAAGAGTGGGGGATTAGGAATCACGACCTGAGGGAAAGTGTGGTACCCATATGATAATGCAAGTGGGTGATATGGGGCCTGAGTTAGAGATACAGGTTATGCCACCTAAAGACGTGTGATGGTACAGGCCCAGAGGCTCCCCACGCAGAGTACATGGTCATTATTTTTGGGAAAAGTCACAAAGAAGTACAACTTTACGTTGTTTTGGGAGTGAGGGTGAATTTTATATCACGCCAACTCGACCCAAAGTTTTTGGAGTACTTTACATGAACACCAGTTGCATTACACAAGGTCACAGATTTACTGCTGTGAAAATTCAAAAAATGTTCCAGATGTACACATGGGAATCAAACATTCACTCCCAGTCACAGATGCATATGGCTGGGTCCAAACTTTGGGTGGCGTGGTAAGCAAAAACAACGTTGGATTAAACGCAGATCTGTGACTGAGGGTGAATGTTTGATTTATTCAGCATTCCATCCATCAGCAGTTCTTTTTGGTTTTGTCAAGTGGGAAGGGTGTGCCCAGATGAGGGTCCTGTGGTTACTGTGCCACTGGATTCAAGCTAGCCTGGCTAATGAGGGGCAATACCCCGAAACCGGTCCAGGGATGCTTGTTTTCGGTCCAGGGATGACCTGGCCTGGCAGTTCAGGCTGGACTGTTCACATGGGGAGCAGGGCCAAGACTGATTTGCATATGCTTGAGTCCAAACTGTGGTGGCGTGGTGAGTAAAAAAAAACATTGAATTAAAGCCAGATTTCTGACTGGGGGTGAATGTTTGATGTGTTCAGCATTCCTTCCATCATCTGTTCTTTTTGAGATTCAGTGATAGGCGGGTAACTCAAGATGTGATAACTGTAGGGAGGCAATCAACAATGGTAAATACTAGATAAAATACTTGATCTGACATGTATACTAGAAAGTGTATCACTCAGGCAGAAAATACGGCAGTGCCCAGCAGTTGTGTTTTGTTCATCAGCAAGTGAGTCAGGTTATGGTACCTTTATATGAAGGAGATCCAGCGGTCCCTCTCCTTGAAAAGAAACAGCATTCGTTTAAGATTATATACCGTGACAGGCTAGCTATAAAAGTGTCAAGAACAAGGATGAGAAACAACACTAAAGATTGAGTTCGGTAGGAAATAATTCAATGGCAGGTGAAAACAAGTATTGGCATAGCCAACAGGTCTCGCCTTTGGGATCTTGTAAGTGTTTAGCCATGCAGCACATTATACTGGCTGGGTGGTATGAAATCTACTGCTACATCACGAAGAGTAGGTTAAAATTACCACACCTAACCAACACACTGAATAAAACGGGTAATTTCCAGGCAAGCGCTCAGTATAGAGGTATAAACGTTGCAATACCATAGTCAAACTAAGAAATAATGATGGTAGATGAGAATTTGACTCTCTCCCATACCTTCCTGCCATGTATAAGCACAGTCACAAGTCTGCTACAAAATGGTTAAAATGAACGTAACTCCTAATGTCACAGGTGATATCGAATTTCTTCCCACAGCGGCCATAATGTGAAACACACACTTTACCAACCACCCAGAAGAGTGACAGCTTACGGGCTAACTCAGAAAACATTTGAGGTCCTATTAATGGTAAAAATGAACTATTCAAAATAGTATGAATTAACATAATACCGTAATGCTACATTCAACTGCAGGAAATACTAATGAGCAGTTACCGGACCACCTCAGGTCCTGACTTAAAAAAAATAATTGCAAAGCTGAAGGCCTTCCAGTTCTCCCTCAGGCCATGCTCCTGACTAGTGCACATTTAAATCCCTCCATGTACTGCATGGTATTGTCTTCGCGTTTATATAGCACTTACTACGCCTGACGAGAAAGGTTCACAAAGGACCATGGAAGAAGGTATGGGGCCTGAAAGACCTCTGATTGTTGTTTGAAGGTCCTGGGGTGAGGTAAGGTTGTTGGGGATAGTAGGAGAAATCTTAAAACAAAAAGCAAACGTATGTATAAACTGTTACGTTTTATTTGCTTTCATTGTAGTGGATAAAATGTCTGGATTGAAACATCTTAATTCTAAATTGTGAAAAAGGAAAAAAACTGCACATGTTTAAATATGTTGTATCCTGGTAGATGTAGAATGTTCATGAGGGCATGGGGGAGCCGTGAGGGAAGTCAAGCCACATGCCACATGTAGGTATCTGAAAGAAACACGTTAATTAGATTCCTCACCTTCGAATATCCCCAGGCGTCAGACTGGATCCGGAAGATTTTTCGTCAGCAATACCCCTCGCGCGTCGTCGGCGTCGTGCGCCGGAATGACGTCGTCGGAGTACTTTGACGCCGCCCTCGCGCGCTGACGTCAGTTCTTCTTTTTTCCGCGCCAGTAAGCGCAGATCCGGGAGAGCTACCCCTTTAGTCAATTTTTGACTAACTTTTTTGATCCTTTTTGATCGTGTCTCGACACCGGTGCCGGTAGGATGCCTGGGTTTAAAGCCTGTACGGACTGTAACCGATTGATGTCGGTTACGGACCATCACCGCCGGTGCCTTTACTGCTTGGGCCTCGATCACGACGCGGAGTCGTGTTCGGACTGCAAGGCCCTGACCTCGAAGGCTAGACGGGAGCGGTCCCGTAAGCTTCTCGAGATTCGCCACTCGGCTCCGCGCGCCTCTCGATCCCAGTCCAGGAGGAGGTCCAAGGATCGGTCGCGGAGCCGCAGCCGACGTCACCATCGGTCGTCGGGATCCAAGTCTTCGGGTAAGTCGAAGCATTCCAAGAAGTCCAAGAGGCGACACCGCTCTTCGGACTCCCCTAGCCGGTCGCGCGACTCGGCCGAGGGTCAGGGTGGTTCCACCCCCGCGGCTCCGGCGGAGCCGCAGGCGCCGCGCACGTCCCCATACCCTCCGGTCCCTGGGACTAACGCGACGCCGGCGGAAGTCAGTGCCTTCCTCTCGGCCATGAGGAACCTGGCTCCGCCGTCGGCGCCCGCTGGTGCGCCTTCGGGCCCCGCGGACCCGACTGGGCTGCCTTGCCTGCCGGTGGCTCCGGCCCCGGCGCCGTTGACGGCTCCGGCCTCAACGCCGCAAGCGCCCGAGGGACCCGTTCTCGAGTCCCCGTCGACGCCGGTCGACCTCGTCACGCCTCCTCCGCCGGCGTCGACACCGGTACCACCCCCGACGCCGACGTCGACTCCGCTCGACGTCGTGCCCCAGTTCAGTCCCACTCCGGGCCCGGCGCCGGTCCGGCGTCGATGGACGCCGAGATCGGCGCCGCTAGAGACACATTCTGTCTACCGCCCGGCTCCGTTACTTTCTCCTCTATACCAGGAGTCGGATGATGGGGACAACTGGGAGGGATCCGAGGATCCTATAGCCGTTCAGGCTCAACTGTCCCAGGACTGGGCAGATGAACTGGGGGAGGCCAGTGGCCTGGATACCTCTCCAGACACTGGATTTGTCTCTCCTCCGACTGTGGCTTCGGAGGAGGGCGCTGCTTTCTCTGTGGTGCTGCGCAAGGCGGCCGCAGCCCTTGGGCTGGAGCTGCCTGCCGTGGCTGTGAGGACTAACGTCCTTACTGAGGTGCTTCAGTCTGCAGCAAGCTCCACTGAGCCTCTGCTGCAATTCAATGAGGCCCTCATTGACGTTCTGCAGGGCACCTGGTCCAAGCCCTCCACAGTTCCTCCTGTGGACAGGAACGTCGCCAGGCGCCACCGCCCTGCTCCGGGCGACCCCAGTTTTCTGTCCCAACACCCTACCCCTGAGAGCCTGGTTATCCAGGCCTCCACCTCCCAATCCTCTTTCCCGACCGCCCCGCCGGACCGGGATTCCAAGAGACTAGAACAGTTTGGCAAGAAGCTGTTCTCTTCCCTTAGTTTGGGCCTGCGGTCTTTGAACACCGCTTGTCTCTTGGACCGTTATTCCCACTCTCTGTGGGATGCGGTGGAGGACGCGCTGCCCCTGTGTCCGGAGGAGGTCCGGACACGACTTACCCAGGCTCTGGCCGATGGGAGGGATGCCGCGCAACATGCTATACGTTGTGGGCTTGACACCACGGACTCGCTGGGTAGGGCCATTTCTACCACAGTGGCGCTTAGACGTCACGCCTGGCTGCGGTCCACGTCATTTTCGGGCGATGTCCAGAGCACTCTCATGGACATGCCGTTTGATGGCACTCGCCTGTTTGGCGAGAAAGCGGACAGTGCGCTGAACCGCTTTAAGGACTCCCGGGCTACGGCCAAGTCCTTGGGCCTCTCGGCCCCGCGGTCGCAATCTTCCGCGTTTCGCCCCTTTCGTGGCCAAGGAAGGGGTGCCTCCTCACGTGCGCCTAGCCACCAGCCGCAGAACCAACCTGCGCGCGGTCGCGGACGTGGTTTCCGCCGAGGCGGTTCTGGAGGACGACGAGGTCAGCCCACATCCACCCCGGCAGCATCCACCTCAAAGCCTTCCTAGTCCGAGCTTTCAGGCCCATTCCACGCCAGTGGGCGGCAGAGTTCGCCATCACCTGCTCCACTGGCGGTCCATCACATCGGACACGTGGGTGCTGCAAATCGTCCGAAGGGGCTACTCCCTCCCCTTCGAGACGACCCCTCCAGCCATGCCACCGCAGCACCACCGTATCTCGGGGGATCATTTGAATCTTCTCCACGAGGAAGTTTCGGCCCTCTTGGCCAAGGGGGCCGTCGAGCGCGTTCCGAGTCCAGAAGTAGGTCGTGGTTGTTATTCCCACTACTTTCTGGTTCCCAAGAAGGGCAAAGGGGGCCTACGCCCTATCTTGGACCTCTGGAACGTCAATGCCTTCCTCCGGAAGGAAAGGTTCAAGATGTTGACTTTGGCTCAGGTTCCAGCTGCCCTAGACCCCGGAGACTGGATGGTAGCGTTGGACTTGCAGGACGCATATTTCCACATCCCCGTCCTGCCGGCCCACCGGCGTTACCTGCGGTTCACGGTGGGCCAAGAGCACTTTCAGTTTACCGTGCTCCCCTTCGGCCTCACCAGTGCCCCTCGGGTGTTCACGAAAGTGATGGCGGTGGTCGCAGCTCATCTGCGCAGATCAGGGGTTCCAGTCTTCCCCTATCTCGACGACTGGTTGTTGACGGCGGGCTCGCCCCAGGCAGTCGTCTCCCACCTCCAGACTACGGCGGATCTCCTGCATTTGCTGGGGTTTTCCATCAACGTGCCGAAGTCACACCTGAGTCCCTCTCAGAAGCTCCTTTTCATCGGAGCGGTTCTCGATTCGGCGCAGTTCCGGGTCTATCCACCGGAACAGCGGGTCCGGGATATACAGGCCCTGATTCCCATCTTTCGGCCTCTATCCTGGGTTTCGGTCCGGCTAGTGTTGCGGCTTCTGGGGCTGATGGCCTCCTGCATCCTACTAGTGCATCACGCCAGGCGGCGCATGCGGGCTCTGCAGTGGGACCTGAAGTTTCAGTGGGCCCAGCATCACGGCAACCTGTCCGACCATGTCTTGATCTCGGAGGGCACTGCACAGCAGTTGCAGTGGTGGCTCACGGACCGCGATTGGGTCATGGGCAGAAGCCTCTCCCTTCCCCAACCGGAGCATGTTGTAGTGACGGATGCGTCCCTCCTGGGATGGGTTGGCCATATGGGAGAGGCGGAGATCAGAGGCCTCTGGTCTCCGGCGGAGTCTCGTCTCCACATCAACCTGTTGGAGTTGAGAGCGATCCGACTTGCACTGAAAGCCTTCCTTCCCTCTGTCCGGGGAAGTGTCGTGCAGGTGTTCACGGACAACACCACCGCCATGTGGTATTGCAACAAACAGGGCGGGGTGGGGTCGTGGACCCTTTGTCAGGAGGCCCTGCGCCTCTGGACGTGGCTGGAACACCAGGGCGTCACCCTAGTGGTTCAACATCTGGCGGGCTCTCTGAACGCCAGAGCAGACGAACTCAGCCGCCGGTGCATGATGGATCACAAATGGCGTCTGAACTCCGAAGTGGCGCAAGGTCTCTTTCAGCAGTGGGGAGAGCCTTGGTTAGATCTATTCGCCACCGAAGAGAACGCGCAATGTCAGCAGTTCTGCGCGTTGGAATTTCCAAGGCGGCACTCGCTCGGCGATGCTTTTCGTCACGAGTGGAGTTGCGGTCTGTTGTACGCCTTTCCGCCTATACCACTTCTGCCCAGAGTGCTGAAGAAGATCAGGCACGACCGGGCCCAAGTCATCTTGGTGGCTCCGGATTGGGCACGAAGGTACTGGTATCCCGAGCTACTCAGTATGTTGACCGATCCTCCGATACGTCTGCCCCTTCGGGAGGATCTTCTGTCGCAGCAGCAGGGGACGGTCCTCCACCCGAACCTGTCCAGCCTCCACCTCCATGCGTGGAGATTGAGCGGCGACAGTTGATGCCATTTGACTTGCCTCCTGAAGTCTGTGATATCATTCTGGCAGCCAGGCGTCCCTCCACAAAGTCGGTATACGCCTGCCGGTGGAACAAATTTGTGGCATGGTGCACAGCAAAGGCTGTGGATCCCCTTTCCGCCCCTCTTTCTGAGGTTCTCCTCTTTCTTCTTTCTTTGGCCCGGCAGGGCTCTGCCCTGGGCACCCTGAAAGGTTATCTTGCTGCCATCTCTGCCTTCTTGCGGCTTCCTGATCAGCCTTCTCTTTTCAAGTCCTCTGTGGTTACACGCTTTCTAAAAGGCATTACTCACACGTTCCCTCCTGTCCCTTTTGTATTGCCTCAGTGGGACTTGAATCTTGTTCTCACTTTCCTAATGTGTGCTCCCTTTGAGCCTCTTCATAATTGTCCTCTTCGTCTCCTGACGCTTAAGACTGCTTTTCTGGTAGCCATCACCTCGGCTAGACGGGTGAGTGAGCTCCAGGCTTTATCTTCAAAGCCTCCTTTTCTGTCTGTTCATCCGGACAAGGTTGTCCTTCGGCCTCGTCCCTCCTTTCTTCCGAAAGTGGTGACTCCATTTCATCTTGGGCAGTCTGTCACCTTGCCCACCTTCTTTCCGCCTCCGCATCCTTCCAAAGAGGAAAAGAGGCTCCACCGTCTGGACCCAAAACGTGCGCTCTCCTTTTATTTGGACCGCACAAAGCAGTTCCGGGTGGACGACCAACTTTTCGTTGGATACGTGGGTGCTAAGAAGGGGAAAGCTGTGCACAAACGGACCATCTCTCGGTGGGTCGTTTTGTGCATCAAAATTTGTTACTCCTTGGCAAAAAAGGAGCCTCCTGTTGGGCTGCGCGCCCATTCTACTCGGGCCACAGCGGCTACTACTGCTTTGGGACGGGGTGTCCCTTTGCAGGACATTTGTCAGGCGGCAACGTGGGCTTCGCTACACACGTTTGCCAGGCATTACTGCCTTGACAGCCAAGTCCGGAGGGATGGCTTCTTTGGCCGTTCTGTCCTCCAGGACTTTCTGGTGTGATCTTGGTTCGCAGACCCACCACCGGGGATGGTATTGCTTGGGTATCTATTCTAAGGTGAGGAATCTAACTAACGTGTTTCTTTCAAATGAACAAGTTACTTACCTTCGGTAACGATGTATCTGTAAGAAACATTAGTTAGTTAGATTCCTCAGCGACCCACCCATCCTCCCCGTTCTGCGAACTGACATCTAGGGTTAAGGTTATCCTTTTCAGGTCCCTAGATTTTATTTTTGGCACCAGTGTCGGTCTTTGCATGGCTCTGCGTTCCTGGCGCGGAAGGCTATGTACAAGAACTGACGTCAGCGCGCGAGGGCGGCGTCTAAGTACTCCGACGACGTCATTCCGGCGCACGACGCCGACGACGGACGCGGAGCCGCAGACGACGCCTAGCGACGCGCAAGGGGTATTGCTGACGAAAAATCTTTCGGATCCAGTCTGACGCCTGGGGATATTCTAAGGTGAGGAATCTAACTAACTAATGTTTCTTACAGATACATCGTTACCGAAGGTAAGTAACTTGTTCATTAATGCATAAAGAAGCAAGTTTTAAAAAGTTAACAACATGCCTAACAAACACATTAACAAAGCCAATAGATCTCACATAGGTGAGGGCTGTTGGTTGTGCCAAACCTTATCAATGTTGCTGTTATAAGGTGCTCAAAGGACATTGTAACTGCCTACAATTTAAGTGCTTGATTAGGTGGTAACTTTATTATGTCGTTTACAGATAATAACAAAATGAATGACACGAAAAAACTGCTTACTTGCAATCTTTGGTCCTCTGCTCCCTATGATACTAGATTCAAACTAGCCTGGCTGATGAGGGTTGATAGTGATAACCCAAAACCGGTCCTAGGATGCTTGTTTTTAGGTCCAGGGAGGGCAGTTCGGGCTAGAGTATTCCAATGGGGAGCAGGGTCAAGACTGATTTCCATATGGCTGGGTCCAAACTGGGGTGGCGAAGCCAGAAAAAGAACAATGTATTTAACCCAGATCTGTGACTGGGGGTGAATGCTTGACAATGTTCTGCCTTCTGTCCATCATCTTTTTGTGCTGCTATCAATGTTATACACTGCATTAATTTGAGAATGTGCCTCTGAAAACTCAATTTCCAACAGAAATAGAAGCTCTATGTGAAACGTGAAATGGCAGTGGTACTGGGAAAAGTGGTATATCTGCCCAACACGGTACACATCGTTTATAAACCAGACTACACTTTTAGTTAAATTACAATGTGTTGCAGATTCCAAAGTAACAAAAAAGAAGTCTAAAGTACAGCACATTCCATAAGCATTGATATACGTGTGCTGTATTACACTGGGCGTTCTTCATAAACTGTTTATTTACTGAAGTTTAAATAAGCTAATCAAAGCGCATCCAGTCTACTTGTTTTCCTTGCCTGCTTGCAACACCATCAACTTTGCATTATTTCCTGATATACTTTGATCTTGTGTTATGATCACACCCGTCTTTCTGTCTCAGGTTGTTGTCAAATTCATTCATTTTGAATTTACATCTGACCTTAAAGGGAAACGATACTGACCTGACAAGATGATATCCATTTAAAGCATAGTTCTAGCTGTGTCATAACACGAAATTTGGCATTTTCATTACATGATTACCCAGTTACACTGAATCTGGTTTCTGTTTGCATGCATACCAAACAAAACTTTACCCGCTCAGCATTAAGCCTCATGTTAAATGCACTAAAGGCGGTTTTGGAGAGATGGGTTGTCACTAAATAAATGTTGATAGTCTTTTTGTCTCTTCCCAACCTAATACCGGTATTTTTTCTCGAGAGGTTTTACATACATTTCACCAAAGGAATGAGCCCCAAATAGCAAGTATTCAGCCTCGGAGAGCGCACATCTGGCAGTTCAAGAAATGCGTTTTCATAAAATCAAGATATGCTACTTCCATCCCGAAACGCACACTTCTGGCAAGATATCACAATGCCAGGCAAACTGGCAATACGAAGACTCCTACTGCAGTGCTTTCGACAGGGCTGAATTACTGACTCACCCTGTTGGCGTCCTTCAAAGCACAAATGTCGCACTTCCATTGAGTTGCATAGGTGTCGCCTATGCAGCGCAGGAAAAATACCTTTAGCCATCGATTCAGTTTGCGTCCCAAAAATGTGCACGCGTTGCATTGCTTTCAGTGGCAAAGCGTGCACGTTTGGTGATTCCCTTGCGGGAGAGAGCTTTGACACCATATGTTTGTAATTAACTTGCAAACACATGGTGCCCCTGGCTCGCTCCCACAAGGGAAACGCTTTTTAGGTCTCGCCTGAGCCAGCGCATGCGCTGCTCTGCTAGACATTTAGTATACGGGTTTTCAAAGTGCTACCAGACCTCGCTGGCCTAACACTTGCGTTCACGCGGGCGTGCACTTGCGCAGCCGCCATCTGCCTCCCTTCCAGCGCGATCACTGCTGCGCGCGCACCACTCACGTGCTTACCACAGAGCGCGTCCTCGCGACCGCGATCCCTTTCGCTTTGATCGCGATCACTTTCGCTTTCACGGCCGTGCGGCCGTTACTTTTACAGCCATGCGGCCAATGCTTGTTGAGTTAATTTTATGTTCAGCTTGTTATTTCAGCCCACCTTTTGGGTGGTCTGCCTCTGTGGGGCCATTCCGTCCATAGTAACCTGATCCTTAGACCCCTCCTCGCTCCCTTAAAATGTCTCCTGCATCTTCTCCTCCACCCCCCTTCCCCCAGCCCCACTGGAACTTTTGTACACCCCTTAACTCCTATCTCCCTGGGGCTCTCCCCTGTGCAGAGCAGACCCCCACGATCGCCTCTCCTCTCTTCGCCAGATACAGTACAACAATTATGCATTACCACGCACACGTAAGTATTGCCAACGTTTGGTTGTATACAGATCTTTTTCTACAGTCTTTGCATGCTTTGTACTCATATTCCAGGCTCCCTCGGGATCTCCCCCACCCTCCGGGCAGCCCGAACCCTCCCCCATATAACCTTGAGTTCCCTTTAAGTACAATCTTCCCCTCTTGAAATACCACCTAACCAGATTCCCTCCAAACATCATTTACCAGTTCAGGGTGAGGGATTCTGTGTCCGTACACCACAGCCCTCCTGTCCGTCACATCCCCACTGATCCACTTTCTGTGGGACTTTCACTGGACACTCGACCCTGACTGGTCTACACTCCCCCTGTCGGCCCCCTCCACACCGAACACTTTTTCAGTGCACACTCGTGTGCCCCCAGAACCCCGTAACACCAATCGAACCTTCCCCAATCCAGACCCGCTTTCCTCCCCTAAACCCTCCCCCAATTCAGACCAGCTCTCTTCCCCTAACCCCGGCCCCTATACAGACCCGTTATCTTCCCCTAACCCCGGCCACTATACAGACCTGCTCTCCTCCCCTAACTCCGGCCCCTATCCAGACCTGTTCTCCTCCTCTGAACCCTTCCACAAGAGTCAGGCCAGACCCTTAGCTCGGCTCTCTCTGTTATGTGTTGCTTACCCACCACTACCCCTAACACACACCGTCCGATTGCAATTTTAAAGACAGTGAAAAACATTACAGAGTCCGACCTAGAGATGGAGGAAGGTAGCTCTTAATATGCGCCTTTTCCATGCCCTCTTCTGCTGTGACTGGCTGGGCCAAAGGTAATATTTGCGTGGACCTGGCCCACCCAGGCTACCTACTAGAACCGGGTCTGCCCCACACACACCTTCCCCACTTCAGACCCTCTCCCCTCCTCTGATCCCTGCTCCACACGCCCCTTCCTTCACCAGTCATGACTGGCCTCCCATGAGTAAATCCCCCCCTGCAAACTCCTGATCGTTCTCGCCCTCTGGGCCCTGCTGCAAACATCACACGCCCCTTTCCCAGTCCTGGCTGATCTTCTGTGTGTATCCCACATACACCATTGCCACTTCAGACCCTTTCTCCTCCTCTGCACCCCACTCCACACACAACAACCCCTCTGCCAGTCGAGACGCCTCTCCGCGCCTCTGTTGTATCCACAACACACACCTTCCCCTGCCCTCTGTCCCCGGCACACACCTCCCAAGCCCAGTCACCCATCCAGCTCCTCCGATCTCTTACAGATCTCTCCCCCCTGCTCCCTCTCTTACTCTCAATGTGGCCCACACCTTCGTTCACCCTGCAGGGCTTGGGCTGCTCGGGGTCCTTGTCCGCCATGGTCTCGGTGCTGCCTCCCTCCAGGCTCCGCTTCAGGGGGTGTGTGAGCAGCTCCAGTACAGAGAGCGCCGCGAGCAATACAAGAGCGAGCAGGCTGAGCCTGGGTGTCAGTAATGGGCCCGCCCCCGGCAGCTGCCCCGGCCTGCCCACCGCTACAGGGGTGTACCTCAACACTCCTCCATGCATGCCTCACTACACCCACTGCCACAGGGAACTTCAACCCTCCTCCGTGCGTTCCTCACCATGCCCACCGCTACATTGACGTACCTCAACCCTCCTCCTGCTTGCCTCACCACACCCACCTCTACAGGGGTACTTCAAGTTCAACCCTCAAACCCTGGGCATGCCTCACTGCTACAGGGGCGTACCTCAACCCTCCTCCGTGCGTGCCTCACCACACCCACCGCCTCAGGCGTACTTCAACCCTCTCTCGGTCCTGCCTCACCACGCCCACTGCCACTGGGGCGTACCTCAGCCCTCTCCTGGGCATGCCTCACCAGGCCCACAGGAACAGGGGTGTACCTAAACACTACTCCGTGCGTGCCTCACCACGTCCACCACCACAGGGGTGTACCTCAACACTCTCCCAGGCGTGCCTCACCCCACAGGGGCGTACCTCAACCCTCTCCTAGACGTGCCTCATCCCACCCACAGCAACGGGCGTATCTCAGCCCTCTATCTGTCCTGCCTCACCACACCCACTGCCACAAGGGGTACTTCAACCCTGTCTCATTTATTTTATGTATTTATTTAATGCAATTTTATATAGCGCGGACTTTACCCAAAGGTGTCAGAGCGCTTCACAAATAAACCAAGTACATTACAGGAGGAGAATTTTACATATTTACATGTTACAGAATCAAACGAGAGAGAAGAAAAAGTAGAATAAAACAATAGATGGCAGCCACACAAAAAACACATTAGGATGAAGATCGTAGATTACAAATTTACAATATTGAAAGAACTTCCTTGAGTCTCAGGTGCTACCTCACCCCGCCCACAGCCCTGCCCAAACCCTAGCAAGTTGCCCCAACTCTCTCTTGGTGCTACCTCACCCCATCCACCTGTCCATAAGCCTACCCAAACCCTCGGTGCTACAGCAACCCTCTCTCGGCCCCATCCCGGGAGCCTACTGCAGCCCGCATTCTTCCCTGTCTTTATGTGGTCTTACGGCTGGACTGACGACTTTGGAGATGGGAAACCAAGGTTCGAGCCTCAGGGTCGACTCCTGAACCTGTGATTGTGGGCAAATCACGTAATCTCCCCGTGCCTGCAAATAAAACAAGCATTGGCATAGCCAAGGATATTGTGCTGCATAACTAAATACTCATAAGGTCCCAAAAGCGAGACCTATTGGCTATGCCGATGCTTGTTTGCCTTGCAAAAGGCAGCTCTGTATTTGTACTGGAGTTCGGCACTTCACCAAGCTTGAAATCCGGCCCAGCTTTTTTCAGTTTTTGTTCTTTAAGCTGCAAGTACAGAAACAAAACATTTGTTTTCCTAGCAGAACATGAGAGTTTAGACCTGGGGAACTGTGAACAATTGAAACAAGCATTGGCATAGCCAATAGGTCTCGCCTTTGGGACCTTATAAGTGTTTAGCTATGCAACAGTTGCATAACTAAATACTTATAAGGTCCCAAAAGCGAGACCTATTGGCTATGCAAAGCGGCCGTGGGGCCGCGAAAGTGATCGATCACGATCAAACATCAAAGCGGCCGTGCGGCCGCGAAAGTGAAAGTAATTGCGGTAAAGCGTTGCGCGAGCCCCCGCGCACATGCACTGTACCTCTATGCTGGCCTGGTAGCACTTTTTGAAGCCCTCTCGATAAGTCTCGCCAGACCAGCGCATGCACTGGGTCAGGCGAGACCTAGAAATGGAATGCGTTTATTGCATAAAAACGTGTTGCGGCAGAGGAATTCCACAAGCTATGCTCTGCTGCCACCTTCTGGTCAATTTTATAACAGGCCAGTCCTTCTCCCTTCTCGTCTTTTGGACCTGATGTTTCATCCTCAAAGCTTTGCTGGTGCTTGCACCAGACTTACCGGGGGTATATCTTCCACTGGTGCAGCGGGTGCAGTGGTGCAGTGGCGCCGGGGCACGGAGGCATGATAGGCCCCCTGAAACCTGATTATTGCTGCATTTTACGGTTCACACAGCGGCCAGTGGGACCTATTACATCCTTGCACTAAGACCCATGAACTGGCTACGGTTTGGGGCTGATCGTCGTTTAGGAGTCGGTCTTCCAAGAGCCCCCCCCCCCCCCCCCCAGCCCCCAAGAGCGTCATACTGACCTTTAATGCTGCAGTTTTAGATGGCAGCTACCGGGGAACATTAATGACCCTCGGAGTAAAAAACATTGTTTTTGTTTTTGAGAACTCACTCCTGCAAAAATGGCCTGCTAAAACCTCTGCTTTGATATGTGTTTAATTAGCCCATTCTGTGCTGCAAGGTGCTGAGTGGTCTGAGCGCCTGCTGCAGAAAGGTGTTTGCACCGAAATTCAAAGAAAAGCAAAACGGTCGCACTGAAACTATTTCCGCAACATTCAAATATAATGTTTCAAGCTTGTGCGGTGCATAGTTTAACATTAGTTTACTTTTAACTTTTTTACTTTTGTCCTAGTACAGAATGCAAGGTGGTCATTTATAAAGTTACGATTATTCAATGTTTTTATTGTATTTTACGTTTGAGTAACGGTACTTTTAAAATTCGATTGTCTTTTCTGAACGGAGTATGTTGCTTGTTGACTAATTAGATTGCGCATGCGATGTTTTTGATTAACGAATGAATAAGATGATGGATAGGGAATCAAACAGAAGTAACAAACATTAAAACTTGTCATTGGTCCATTTGATGGAATCTTCGGGAGACAGTTATCAGAATTCCACCTATCTGACGTCAAAATGAGTTCCATGATCTGGTGCCAATAAATAGTACCGATTGTCTCACTCGTAATTACTTATTAGTCTGGGCACTTTACAATAAGTTATTTTTAGCTTCCCTGTGCCATTCCAAGCAAGGAGCGACCTTATGCAAACCTGCCTTGACTCCACGCCTAAAGTAACTGCCCAGTCCCTGCGTCAGGACGCTTCCCACGTGAATAGGAACACAATTAACCCTTCCACGTGTTGTAGCGTCCTTGCCTTGTCAGCGAGTCCCGGAAATGAATGCTTGGCTCACTTAGCTATCTTACAAGTAACAGAAAAGTAACGCAGGTGTATGACTGTATGCGCTACTTACATGTTCAATATTAAAGTAATTCTGTAGCAGACACATTCTCAGGCTGTTGTAGGCACTAAGTACAGAACTGCCTTAATCTTCTACTATTTTAAGGAGCAGCTCGTTAGAGTCTATGAAGTGGCTCGCGCTGCTCTACAAATACTTACATATATTTACTGTAAAGTCACGTTAGTTACAATACAGCGCCGGGTTCGGCCTGCATGAAAACAGCTGGTGTAACCGTCGGCACTTTTTGCTACATTTTGTTTTTAGGATGGGATTCTACAGAAGGCATTGCGCAAGGGTGCCGTTGGGATGTGGCGGACACAGCACATGTCAGAGACACGAGGGACATTGCGCCCTAGGCCCCCATCCGCATAGTGCATGTTAAATTTAGGCGCAATGTATCTACGAAGATGCCTATCTAACAAGCTGCTCTGAGTGACATCACGAGACAGCCAGATCAAAGCTGGTGTTGTCAGAGATGTCACTTGCAAGGTAGCGTCAGCCGCGGCTCTTAATGACCAGGGAGGGGCACGTGCTCGCAACCTGCGCAGGCCCCAGTGGGCATTTTTCCCGGAGCACAGGGGAACATGGTGCTGGGTGCAAGGCGGCCGCACTCTGAAAAAAATCCTAACGAAGCCTTTATAGCGGGCATACACTCAAGGGGGCATATTTATAATAACCGACGCATCCCTGCATATCAGCAGGGATGCGCCAGTTATTTTGCGCCCCAGCTCCGCCACCATGGATGCGCCGCATTTATAATGCGGCGCACCATGGGGCAAAAACGGCACAGATGCGTCACGCATCTGTGCTGTAAAAGTGGCGCATTGCTGGAGATGCGTCGCAAGCGCGACGCAGCTCCAGCAATGCTCTGCTGGGGGGCCCTATCTGCACAATGCTGCGTCAATCCTTACGCCTGCTTCAAGCAGGCGCAGGGTTTCGACGCAGCATGGGCTCAAAAGTGACTGAGTGAAATCTTGTAGATTTCACTCAGTCACTTTTAGGAGGCGTTCCTGCGCCGGAACGCCCCCACCTGCCCTGGAACGCCTACATGTGGCGCAGGGCTTTACAACGTGACGCATCTCCCAGATGCGTCACGTTGTAAATACCCCGCACCATGGCGCAGGATTTGCGCCGCTGCTGCGTCACACAAAAGTGACGCAACAGCGACGTAAATGAGGCGCAAGTCAAACATAAATCTGCCCCAAGGTTTCTTGGCGCTGCCAAAACATGCTGGGAAAGCATTTTAGTACGACTGGGAAATTAAACCCCAGCATTACAGAAGTTGGGGCCAGAAAACAAAGGGATTCGCATCTCTTCGGCACAGCATACTAGGATAGATGCTTCTGAGGCGAAGAAGGGACAGTGAGTTCCAGATTGTAGGGTCCAGGGGATCTTCACAGTCATTTATGAGTGAGGAGGAGGAGTCTTCCAGGACCACTTCATGCACTCATAAATGGCAATTCACAAAGGTATGGGTGGTGCTCTGTTGATTGTAAAAACAACAATGGTTCCAGGCGTAAATACTCAATTACAGCATAAATTGACAAAAAGGAAATAAAATGAATGAAAATAAGGGAAGAAACGGTGCCAGATGACAGAGTTACGCAAAAAAAGTCAGTCATTATTCAGTAATATTATACAAACATAAAACAATTGCTTCCTACGTCACACCAGACAAACACATACAAGCAATATTCAGTGTAAAACAAGAAAAACAGGCAGAGGGTATCACAATCAGCTGATTGGTTCACCATTAGCGGAACCTAGCAGTCAACGTTTTATCCCATCTGCCAATCGAGCGTTGATGGCATTTCGACCACTGCGGTTTAGTGGGTCATCATCAGGAAAAACAAATTTGGAGCACAAAGACAAAAATAGTGCTGGCCTCAATGCAAAACTCCCTACTATCCAGAAAGCATCTCGGGGAGACGTTTTGATAGATTAAATCCTTGCCCAGTTTCCTTTGTCTTTGGCTCAGCCCTTGAGGTTCCTGTGCCGCAGGCTCCAGGACCACGTGCCAGTCACCATAAACTGTTCCCATGCCGCTCTCCTATTTCTCGCTTACTGCCTCCCGAGCACCCGTCACAGGACCTACTTAATGGCCAAGCAACCCTGAAACACTTGCAAGCAGCCAACCACTGGCTTTTGGCCTGCACTGCATGCAGTTGATCTCAAAGGTCCTGGCTGCACTCAGGTAGACTTACTGACTTTGCCAAAGAGTCACAACACCAAAATATAATAAGTAAACCTATTATCATCTTTATACAAAAATCACAAATATTTTTAATCTAGTGTATAGTTCAGTAAATCACGCAAAGCAATTGTGAGAAGTTGGCCTGGTATATGATGCTCACTAGTTAAAGTGATCACCTTGTACCATGCCAAGCAACCCTTATGGTGTGGTTGTAAGTCAACCTTTTCGGACTAGCTGCCCTAGTGGTAGCGTAGGCTAAGCAGTCTTTGAGGCTAAACTCGTGAAGCGTGTTAAGCCAGCTGTTTTACCAAATGCAACCCCCTTTTATACCAATGAAAGGACACCACACAGATATATATTCAAAATATATATGTATTTATTTCTCAAAGTAACCCCTAGTCTCTTTATGAGCACAGGAGCACAAATGGTCAAACAAGATTACAGTAGAATACACAGAAGTTGCACTTTATATGGATAGGCCCTGGTGGCCACTCGAACCATATACTAAAATAGTGGTATAAGTACCACGAACAGAAAAGGGAAAAGGCCTAGGGCCTCTAGAATCGCTGGGCCTACAAGGAGCTAACTTCAGTTAGTGACCAGGAGGTCCACGGGTGGCGTGTGCAGAGCAAATAGTCTCACGCGTGCTCCCATAGGTTTCAATGGGTGCGTAAAAAGTACAAAGTTACTGCAAAGAGGATCTTCCGGATGGACTAGGAACTCAAGATTTGGAACACAGGCACTAGAGATGTAATACTACACTTGGGCACAGGTGTGCCAGCTTTACCTCACCCACAGGAAGCGGGTGCATAGGCCTCGAAGTGCGTCGGGTTTCTTCTATCTGTTCCGTGGAGCTTGAAGACAAAGATGCTGCAGGCGGTCGGTCCGGGAGAGATGCAGTGGATCCAAGAGTGGATCGGAGATGTTGAAGACCTGTAAGCAGAGGGGACAGTGTTCACAGTCACTAGCCAGTGACCAGCGTGGCACCAGGTGGGTACCAGGCAATGTCGGGTGCAAACAGGAAGAAAGGTGTAGCTTGTCTCTGCAGCCACGTGGTCCCTGGAGGTCGACGACGTCCAGGAGTCGGTTCACGAGCTGTCCCACGCAGGCTCTCGCTGTCGGCGGTGTCGGCGATTTGATCGAAGCAAACAAGCCTTGGCAAAAGCAATTGTTGTAGGAGATGAAATAAGCTGATGGTTCTGACCAGCAAGGTCAGAAGAACTGCTCCTTTGGAGGGGAGCAAGGGCCAGTCTGGAGCAACCAGACCAGCGGTGTATTTCGTGAAGTTCGTCGCCAAGATGGCTACTAGCCAGCGGGCCAGCAACCGGTTAGGCGCGTCGAGTGGCAAAATGCAGAAGGGCCCCACGCAGATCGTGGAGATGCTGGAGGGCTCACCTTTGGTGCAGATGCTGCTCGAGGGTTGGGCTTCTCAGATCCCAAAGCACAACTTGGAGGGAGCCTTGGTTGTTGCACTTGTCAGCTTGTCGTGGTCGTTTCAAGATGGCTGGCTCCACGTGTCTCGGTGCCTCCACGGGTCTCCTCTTTTCAGGGACTGTGGATCGGGCGGTGAGAGGTCTGGAGGTCCAGGTCTTGTCAGTCTCTGGGCTCGGGCTCCGGCGGGAGGCGGCGGCAAAGCAGACGTTGATTCGCTGGATGGTGCTTGCGTTAGCAAGGTGGTCACTCCCTGACCACAGGGGAGATTTCCTTCAATCTTCTGTGCAGCAGAATGTCGAAGTTCCCGTCTTCTTCTTAGTTTCAAGTTGATTCCAGGATGTCTGAAGTCTTGGGACACAGCGCCTACCTTTAAGCGGATTCTAGGGGCCGGACTACCTGCTAGGTCCCTCCCTATGGGTGGGACCAGGAAGGGGGGTGGTTACACCCCCAATCCTTTGTCCAGCTCGCCCCAGGCCCGGGACTGGTGTGCCCCAGGACCGGTTTGAACTGGCATATGCACCGAGGCTCCTTGTGAGCCACAGGCATGTCTGGTTTCTTTCAAGCCCTACCTGACCAATACACAAAATCCTGTCTGGGGTGGTGCATGCACCTCCCCTGGCAGGAAACCCTTTGTCCACACCTCCCAAGCTGGAAGGACTCCCAGCAGCAGGAGGGCAGACTTGAGTCTGTGGTGGCAGCATCCATTTTGTGGAGCTGAGGCTATGTCTGATTTTACCCGGGTTTCAGGTACTGTACATGTCGTGTCCCTCTAGAAGGGTGGAATGCTAACCCCGTCGCCAGAATTGGCGAGGGGTTAGTATTCCAATTCGTATGACACCTTACTCGACATGTTTTGATAAAGCCAAACCAAAGATAGCATTTAACCGCGAGGTTCATAATGCACTTAAGAGTATATGGTATGACGATATCTGGAAACAGTAGAAGGAAGTTGTTCCGACCACTGCAGACAGGCTCAGCTCATGCTAGAGCACCATCTCACATGGAACCAAGCACTCTGCCTTCAGGATTGTTAAGGCCTGCCATAGGAGTGACTTATAGGTTACCAGGTGTCCCATTTTTAAGGTTAGGTATAGGTATACTACACCTAAGTAAGAGGTGATTACACCAACTTACCCCAGCTGAGTGATCAGCCAGTTGTGCCAGATTGTTAGGCCAAGCCTGGGGTGGCATAATACATGCTTCAGCCCCTGGCAGGCCTTGGGTACACCAATGCCCTGGGTACCTAGTGTACACTGGTACAGGGGCTGACAGGGTGATCCACTTCCAATTGGTTATGCACCTAGGGTGCATAGTTTTAATTTAGTAGAGAGAACAGCAGGCTGGGGGTCTGATTGGCAGGCCCACAGCCTCAATATGTCAAAAACCAGTGAAGCAAAAAGCAAAAATTTGGGGTGACCATAGGATAGCAGACCCTACTCTCCTACAGCAATGTTAAATAATAGCGATTATAAAAAAAAATGTTTTAATAAAAAAAAAAAGTTTTAATTAAAAAAGTCTGTGAGTCTTTCTTTTAACATTTTTTTTATTATTGCATTTTGTGTGCTGAAAAATGTTAAAAGAAAGACTCAGAAACATATTGTGTTCTTTTTTTTTATATATAAACCAACATGTTTCTGAGTCTTTCTTTTAAGATTTTTAAGCCCACAAAATACAATCCTAAAAACAACCACAAAAGGGCTTGCACTCCAGGTGAAAAGCATTGAGCTCCAACAAGGAGTGCTTTAAAAAAATATGGCAAGCTCACTTTAGGTCATGGATTTAATGACCCAAGGGGCCGCTGGACTCCCTGCAGCCCCCAACAACATTGAAAAAAGGTTTGGTGGGGGTCCTCGCTATGCAACGGGCATCCTTAAGCTAAAAAAATATAACAAATAAAGCCCTTGTGGGACATTATGGGGAGCTCCCTCAAAGGAGCAGTGATTAATAAATGAGCAGCCCCTGCTGCTCATTTATTATTGGCGTTTAGAAAAATATATATCTATTGTGGGTGCGGGATAGTTTATGACCTGTTTCTCATTCAGTGGGTGTGAATTTCCTGTGCTAAGGCTATCGTCCTAGTATGAGTCTCTACGAGGTTAACCCACTCCCTTGAGTCTATGTGGCACTCTTTCGTCCTAGTATGAGTCTCTACGAGGTTAACCCACTCCCTTGAGTCTATGTGGCACTCCTGCTTGTTTGCCATTCTTCTCTCTAAATGATTAACAACGTCTCACAACCTTTAGTATTCTTTGTATGTGCCGCTTCTTTCAGCTTCACCCACAGTGTATTCTGTGCTGCTTGTTCCTTTATTCATAGCAGGTGCTTATACTCTCACCTAAGGGCCTGAATGAGCCGTTCCCTAGCTATTTTACAACAACGCTGGTTTAAAACCTGCAAAACTTTGCACATCATATAATAGCATTAATTATCATGCCAGCTGGGGCAATTGTGCATATTTAAGCTCCTCTCCATTGTTAATACTGGCTGAGACCACAGGAGTTTTAGTTAATGGAGCATTGGATCATACATAAGCAATACATCAAGGTTAGCATTGCCTGGGGCATTAAGAAAGGAAGATCCATATCCTATCATAATTGCACTAAATACAGGAAATTAATTGAGCTATTTCTCTTCATTCCATCAAATGTTTCTCCCATTGTTGAGGGGGGGAGAGTCTCAGGCCCACACTCCGTCTGGCTTTTCATACTAGCTCATGGTTGGGTTCTAGCTGTGGCCTTTATACTAGCTATAAGGGGTTCATGATCACTTTCCACCCTCTTAGTAACTTCCATATCTTCTACATTTCCACAGCATTCTAAGTTTACTAGGATGTAATCAATTTGTGATGCCTTTCTGCCATTCTTATAAGTCACCTTAGCTGGGCTGTCGGAGGGAGTGTGTCCATCCAAAAAACAAAACCAGTAGTTTGAGACAAGATGGAAAAGGCTTCCCTTTCTTGGTGGCCTTTGTCATGCACATCACTGGTTTGGGGACACCTATCCAATAATCCTCAGCCAGCACCTCTTCATTGACGATATAGTCTGGTGGGTAAGTGTTAAAATCCCTGCATGCCAGTTCTAAATAAGTACCGCCTCTGGCCCTCCCTTTCTCCCATATACTTTGAATATACTCAACAAAATCCCCCTTGTGAGAAGTTGGCCTGGCATATGCTGTTCCTAGTTATAGGGACACCTTGCACCAGTCCAATTCGACTCCTATTGATGATAGGTTTAAGACAACCTTTAAAGAAAGCTATCCTAGTGGTAGCTGTGGAGAGCAGCCTTCAGGCTAAGTCTTGAAGGAGTGTTAAGCTTATTGTTTTACCATAATAACCTCTTGAATAACCAAATGAAAGAGTAGCCCTCACAGGTATATATATAAAATATATGTATTTATTCTAGACAGAATCCCACAGTCACTTTATGTGGCTAGTGGCAAAGTTACAATTCAAACAAGCATTTCTAAACACAATAACTAGCACAGAAATCAATGGGCCCCAGGGGGGGACCAAACCATATACTAAAATAGTGGTATAAGAACCACGACAATTCTACAGGCAATGCCTAGGGCATTCAGGATCGCTGGCCCCTTAAGAATCCACCCACAGTTAAGAGGAAGGGGACCCACGGGAGGCGTGTGCAGTGCGAGAAGCTGCTATCGGGATCGCAATGTTAGCCTATGGAGAATGTCGCGGTTGGATAATTAAGGTTTAAAGACACTTCTAACAACAGTACAAAGTTAAGGCTTGAGACTTAAGGCTTTGGAGAGCCCACCACCACGGAAGTACCGAAGTACCACTGTTACCTGCCCCAGGGAAGCCGGGTGCATAGGTCGATTCTGGTGTCGGGTCGCGGGCTGATTTTCTGTGGAAAAGGAGTCCAAACTGCTGCTAGCTGGAAGTGTCGTTGAAGTCGTGAAGATTAAAGTTGAAGAAAAGACAAAGATGAACCTGAAAGCAGAGGGGACAGAGTCTGGGTCACAGCACAGTGACCAGGGAGCTCACAGGAAGGAGCTCGTGGATGTCGGGTGCTTCAGGTGTGGAAGGTACAGCTGGGCTCTGCAGTCACGGGCTCCGGGAGGCTTCAAGGAAGGCCAGCTTCTGGAGGGCGACTGTCCCACGTCGGCTGAGGGTCGCTGCGGTGTTAGCGTCCCGATTGGATCCACTAAGCATTGGCAACCGCAACCCACGCAAGATGAACAAAGCAGCTGCTGGTGCAGACCCACGTGGTCTGAGGGTGCTCTCCTTTGCAGGGAGCGTAGAGCAGGCCTGGAGCAACCAGGGGAACTCTTAGAAAAGAAGATTGTCCTCCGTCAGGGCCCACAAGTCGAGGGACAAGGGACCGCGGAAGGCAGCAAAATGGAGTGCGTAAAAGGGCTCCCACGGGCCACCGGAGCGGGCCAGGGAGCTGAGGGTCGGCACAAATGCTGCTTGAAGGTTGGCTCAAGGATGGGCCAAAGCACAACTTCCCCACTGGTCGGGGTTGTGTGCTGGACAAGAGGTGGCCGGTGTCTCGGGGTATGCGGGGATCTCGACACCCACGTGGTCCAGGGTGCTCAGACTTGCTGGGCACACTCACAGGACGCTGGGATGCACTGGAGACCCACCTCGAGGTTGCTGGAAGGCGTCGAAGGTCGTGAGAGCAACGAAGTTCCAACCGGGTGTCTTGTAGTCTTTTAGGTGCCTGCCAAGCAGGGGGATAACTCCTTTATCCCAAGGGAGATTTCTTCAGTCAGCTGGGCAGCAGCTCGTCGAAGGTCAGTTCTGTGAAGTCCTGTACGAATCTAAAGCTCTAGGGCAAAGTTATTCCCATATATCCCCAAGATTAGGGGATGGTCCAAAATAGAGCCTACCAATCAGAGTAGAGGCGGGAAAGGGTGGCTACACCCACTCCCCTTTGTGTGTTTCCCGCCTGGGCGAGGGGCAGGATGCCCCTGAACCGGTTCCAGGCGGTGTATGCAGAATTGGGGCTCTGCAGCTGCCTACGTGCAACTCTGAAAGGACATTTGGTGCACCCACCCTGTTCCAATCCACATATCCTGTCTGGGGAGGTGCTGGCACCTCCCTGCCACAGGAGCCCTATTGTCCAGATGGCGAGGCTGGGGTTTTCCCCAGCAACAGCCAGCCAGAGTCGTGTAGGTGGCGGACAGTAGCCATTTTGTGGTACATGTGCACTTTTAAATTGGTGTCTAAATTCTACCGCTTTTCCCATATCACCCTCCTAGCAAGGGGGAACCGTGCCCCCATGCCCATGGCTGGACTGGGGGTATGATTCCTTCATGTTTGACACCAAACACGATATGGTTCTGTGTAGCCAGTCTCAAGTTACAGCGATGACGCAATAACTTATAATGCGGTTAAGAGTATATGGTATGGCTACACTACAAACAACCCAGTAACGATTTTACGAAGGTTGCAGGGAGGTCCTACTCATGTAGGGGTCCCCCCTCACACATACCTCAGCACCCAGCCCTGTAGGATTACCAGGGCCTGCCATAGGGGTGACCTATGAGAGTATATGTGTTGTAATGGTATGGGACATAGGGTACCTACATCCCTGTAAGGGGTGCTAGCACCACCTTACCCAGGCTACAGTAGTGGCCTGGTGGTGTCAGTTTGGGTGGCTGTCCCAGGGTGGCACAATAAGTGCTGCAGCCCTGGTAGGCCTACTGGGGGACCCATGCCCTGGGTACCTATGGTACCATCTACAAGGGACTGGTAGGGCATGCCCGGCATCCAATTATGTTTGTACCTAGAGTACTCACAACAGTTTTAGGGAGAAAGCAGATAGGCTGGGGTCCTGGATAGCAGGATCCCAGCCAGACTAGTCAAAAACCACTTAAATACCAGGCAAAAAGTTGGGGGCAACCATTAGTCAGATTCCACTCTCCTACATAACCCCCCCCCCAAACGAAAGGAGATAAGGCAAACCTTGTCCAGATAAGCCTTTATTTCCTGAGTGGCCATATAAGGAAGAACCTGTACTAACATGGTTGCTCCCTGTGTCATGGTCCACTTGGGAAATCCTACCCCAAGGGGTTCTAGAGTTTCTCCAAAGTCTAGGGAAATTACCTGTATTGGTTTTTGGTTCAGAGGTGGGCTGGTGGGGTGTCTGAGTCTGGAAGTGAGACCCTACTTGGGTTGGTCTCAACCTCCTCAGATCACTGGCCACTATGGAAGCCTTTCTGCCCATGACTGTGTCATATCTGGCCCTAAGGGTCAACCTCTGGCTGCCTACAGCTGGGGGTTGGATCCCTTTGGCTGGAATAGTGGAGGGCACTGGAAGGTTTGGGGCAGCTAGGCCCCAGGTTTCCCTGTGCTCAACAACATCCATTTGAGGGGTGCCTATACCTAGGGGTAAGGGGGATCCCTCAGTTTGTAGAGGAATATTCACCTGGCTGAAACTACTCTGCTGGGTGTCCCTAATCTGTTGATGAGGGGGTTCCTCTGGGCAGTGGCCCAATAAGGGTCCACTGACCTCCCTGACCTCTGCAGCCCTGGGCTGACTGAGGCAGGGTAGAGAGGGGCAGGATACCTGCTCCAGACTGGGTACCACCTTGGAAGGATCCCCTGCCATCAGAGAGGTGGGCAGGTCAGGCCTGTCCACTTCTGGGGCAGTTACTTCACAAGGGGCAGGATCAGTTCCCTGAGAAACTTGACCCTTACCTGTAGTCTGGTGGGGGGAGGACTGCTCCTCTTCCCCTATGCTCTCTGTTTGGGTAGAGTGATCCATAGTTTCAGGCTTCACTCTCTCTATTTTCTCCTGGGGTGGAGGTGAGGCCCCCAGGGTCTCATCCACTCTCTCAGGGATTCCTACCATTTTCAAATGGGCCTTGTGGTCAACCTCAGCCCAGGCTGAGATTTCTAGATCATTCCCCAGTAGACAATCTACAGGCAAGTTTGGGGACACTGCCACTCTCTTGGGGCCAGTGACCCCTCCCCAGCTGAGATTTATCACTGCCATGGGATGATCTGTCCTGATTCCATCTATGTTGGTCACCTGGTAGCTAAACCCAGGTAAAAGCTGATCTAGGGGCACTAGCCTCTTGGTCACCATGGTGACACTGGCCCCTGTGTCCTTATAGGCCACAGCCTTCTGACCATTGATTATTGGTTCTTGTCTGTACCTGCCCAGAATACTGGGACTCATGGTAAAGTTGGCAAACCCCATGCCACCATCACAGACCATAGTTGCTAATGCAGGGGACCTGGCTAGGCCAGAGTCCACTGGTGTCCCCAAAGAGAACCCAACTAAGTTTTTGGGTGCACTCCCACCACCTGGGGGATTACTACTAGTAGTAACAGGGGGTGTTGGAGCTGGTTTTGGAGGAACATTCTCTTTATTGCCATTCTTTGGACAGCTGGAGTCAGTTTTCCAGTGGCCAGGTTTCTTACACACATGGCAATATGGTTTCTTGTTATTAGAGGAAGTATTTTGGGACCCACCCCCAGCACTGGGTTGTTGGGGCCCTTCAGAGGACTTTTCTTGTTTATCATCCCCACCTTTCTCTTTGGGCTTAGTGGAATCCTTCTTCTGGTCACCAACTTGGTTCTTAGGCCTAATCCTGGTTCTGACCCATTTGTCTGCCTTCTTTCCCAATTCTTGGGGAGAGGTCAGATCAGAGTCCACCAGGTGCTGGTGTAAAAGTTGGTTCTGACAATTATTAAGAATCTGCTCTCTCATTATGAGATTATACAATCCTTGATAATCATTAACTTTACTGCCATTTAACCAACCTTCCAGTGCCTTGGTTGCACAATCCACAAAGTCTACCCAATCTTGATTCTGTGCTTTCTGGGTGTCTCTGAACTTAAGTCTGTATTGATCAGTGGTTAAGCCAAACCCATCTATTAAAGCAGCTTTCAAGATATAATAATCATCAGCATCCTCTTCTCTTACAGAGAGGAGCTTGTCTCTACCTTTATCTGAAAAGGAGAGCCACAGGATTGCTGCCCACTGCTCTACAGGGACCCTCTGTACTCTACAGGCCCTTTCAAGAGCAGATATCCATTTGTGGATATCATCCCCATTCTGATAGGGGGGCACAATCTTGTGGAGGTTCCTATTGTCAGGGACTCTCTCTCTAACTCTAGGGGTTTCATCACTGCCACCAGGGATCTCTAGACCCCATTTCTTTGAAGCTTTCTGAAGCTCCAGGGTTTCCCTGTCCAATGCTAACTGTTCTCTTTTAAGCTCAAGCTTAGCCTGCTCAAATTTGATCAGTCTGCATTTCCTCTCATGAGAGGTTTCTCTTCTCTGAGAAGAGGCAGAGGACCCTTTGGATCTCCTAGAATGGTTGGATCCCACTGAGGGGGATCTGTTCCTTCTTGGATCCACCACTCTCCTTTTAAGGGTGGAGGGAGTGCCTCTTGGGCCATCACCTCCATGCTGTGAGTGGTCTGTTTCTTCCAGGTCAGGATTTTCATCCTCTTCCTGTTCCTCTTCAGATTCCACTCTGGGAGTGTCCTCTTCTGAGGGGTGCCCACCCACTCTGTCCGTCCCTCTGGATCCTATGGACTCCATAAAGTCTGCTATGAGCAGGATCTCCTTGAGACGTTTTGTGTTGGCACCTCTTTCTGTCTTCAGTCCCCTAAGGGTGCACATTTCCCTGAGCTCTGCAAAGGTGAAATTATCATACTTATCTATAGGGACCCTCTGGGGTCCTTCCATAGCCTTAGTGCCCCCTGAAGACATGTTTAGTGTAGTGATGTATCTACCTACACTAAGTGTGGCCTACTGATCCCTCTCTTGAGTTGTAGTCAAGGTGTGCTAAACCCTCTACACACAACTCCAAGTTCAGTAGAACTTATTGTATTCTAGCTTGAATTTATATGTACCTTTGGTCCCTTGTGGCTTTCACTTTAGAAATTCAATTTGTTATCTGGTAAAACAATGGCAAGCTTGAATCCCACCGCTGCACACCAATGTGAGAAGTTGGCCTGGCATATGCTGTTCCTAGTTATAGGGACACCTTGCACCAGTCCAATTCGACTCCTATTGATGATAGGTTTAAGACAACCTTTAAAGAAAGCTATCCTAGTGGTAGCTGTGGAGAGCAGCCTTCAGGCTAAGTCTTGAAGGAGTGTTAAGCTTATTGTTTTACCATAATAACCTCTTGAATAACCAAATGAAAGAGTAGCCCACACAGGTATATATATAAAATATATGTATTTATTCTAGACAGAATCCCACAGTCACTTTATGTGGCTAGTGGCAAAGTTACAATTCAAACAAGCATTTCTAAACACAATAACTAGCACAGAAATCAATGGGCCCCAGGGGGGGACCAAACCATATACTAAAATAGTGGTATAAGAACCACGACAATTCTACAGGCAATGCCTAGGGCATTCAGGATCGCTGGCCCCTTAAGAATCCACCCACAGTTAAGAGGAAGGGGACCCACGGGAGGCGTGTGCAGTGCGAGAAGCTGCTATCGGGATCGCAATGTTAGCCTATGGAGAATGTCGCGGTTGGATAATTAAGGTTTAAGGACACTTCTAACAACAGTACAAAGTTAAGGCTTGAGACTTAAGGCTTTGGAGAGCCCACCACCACGGAAGTACCGAAGTACCACTGTTACCTGCCCCAGGGAAGCCGGGTGCATAGGTCGATTCTGGTGTCGGGTCGCGGGCTGATTTTCTGTGGAAAAGGAGTCCAAACTGCTGCTAGCTGGAAGTGTCGTTGAAGTCGTGAAGATTAAAGTTGAAGAAAAGACAAAGATGAACCTGAAAGCAGAGGGGACAGAGTCTGGGTCACAGCACAGTGACCAGGGAGCTCACAGGAAGGAGCTCGTGGATGTCGGGTGCTTCAGGTGTGGAAGGTACAGCTGGGCTCTGCAGTCACGGGCTCCGGGAGGCTTCAAGGAAGGCCAGCTTCTGGAGGGCGACTGTCCCACGTCGGCTGAGGGTCGCTGCGGTGTTAGCGTCCCGATTGGATCCACTAAGCATTGGCAACCGCAACCCACGCAAGATGAACAAAGCAGCTGCTGGTGCAGACCCACGTGGTCTGAGGGTGCTCTCCTTTGCAGGGAGCGTAGAGCAGGCCTGGAGCAACCAGGGGAACTCTTAGAAAAGAAGATTGTCCTCCGTCAGGCCCCACAAGTCGAGGGACAAGGGACCGCGGAAGGCAGCAAAATGGAGTGCGTAAAAGGGCTCCCACGGGCCACCGGAGCGGGCCAGGGAGCTGAGGGTCGGCACAAATGCTGCTTGAAGGTTGGCTCAAGGATGGGCCAAAGCACAACTTCCCCACTGGTCGGGGTCGTGTGCTGGACAAGAGGTGGCCGGTGTCTCGGGGTATGCGGGGATCTCGACACCCACGTGGTCCAGGGTGCTCAGACTTGCTGGGCACACTCACAGGACGCTGGGATGCACTGGAGACCCACCTCGAGGTTGCTGGAAGGCGTCGAAGGTCGTGAGAGCAACGAAGTTCCAACCGGGTGTCTTGTAGTCTTTTAGGTGCCTGCCAAGCAGGGGGATAACTCCTTTATCCCAAGGGAGATTTCTTCAGTCAGCTGGGCAGCAGCTCGTCGAAGGTCAGTTCTGTGAAGTCCTGTACGAATCTAAAGCTCTAGGGCAAAGTTATTCCCATATATCCCCAAGATTAGGGGATGGTCCAAAATAGAGCCTACCAATCAGAGTAGAGGCGGGAAAGGGTGGCTACACCCACTCCCCTTTGTGTGTTTCCCGCCTGGGCGAGGGGCAGGATGCCCCTGAACCGGTTCCAGGCGGTGTATGCAGAATTGGGGCTCTGCAGCTGCCTACGTGCAACTCTGAAAGGACATTTGGTGCACCCACCCTGTTCCAATCCACATATCCTGTCTGGGGAGGTGCTGGCACCTCCCTGCCACAGGAGCCCTATTGTCCAGATGGCGAGGCTGGGGTTTTCCCCAGCAACAGCCAGCCAGAGTCGTGTAGGTGGCGGACAGTAGCCATTTTGTGGTACATGTGCACTTTTAAATTGGTGTCTAAATTCTACCGCTTTTCCCATATCACCCTCCTAGCAAGGGGGAACCGTGCCCCCATGCCCATGGCTGGACTGGGGGTATGATTCCTTCATGTTTGACACCAAACACGATATGGTTCTGTGTAGCCAGTCTCAAGTTACAGCGATGACGCAATAACTTATAATGCGGTTAAGAGTATATGGTATGGCTACACTACAAACAACCCAGTAACGATTTTACGAAGGTTGCAGGGAGGTCCTACTCATGTAGGGGTCCCCCCTCACACATACCTCAGCACCCAGCCCTGTAGGATTACCAGGGCCTGCCATAGGGGTGACCTATGAGAGTATATGTGTTGTAATGGTATGGGACATAGGGTACCTACATCCCTGTAAGGGGTGCTAGCACCACCTTACCCAGGCTACAGTAGTGGCCTGGTGGTGTCAGTTTGGGTGGCTGTCCCAGGGTGGCACAATAAGTGCTGCAGCCCTGGTAGGCCTACTGGGGGACCCATGCCCTGGGTACCTATGGTACCATCTACAAGGGACTGGTAGGGCATGCCCGGCATCCAATTATGTTTGTACCTAGAGTACTCACAACAGTTTTAGGGAGAAAGCAGATAGGCTGGGGTCCTGGATAGCAGGATCCCAGCCAGACTAGTCAAAAACCACTTAAATACCAGGCAAAAAGTTGGGGGCAACCATTAGTCAGATTCCACTCTCCTACACCCCTGTATCACCTGTACCTAAGGGGACCACCTAGGTGGAATATATACATTCAAGACATCAATAATACTGACTTCTTTGGTGGCTGTATGAGCCTAACATGCAATAAATACATTGGAGGAAAGCCGTTTTTAGGTCTCTCCTACGCAGCACGCATGCGCTGCATAGGAGACCTTTAGCCGTCGTTCTGCTCTTTTTCGAAGCACATACTCGTGCTTGTGGCGGCATCCACCTTGAGAGAGCGATCAGGAGCATGCCACAAGCATGAGTATGTGCTTCGAACAAGAGCAGACTTCTCTCCCACGTGCGCGCTGCATGCCTTTTTTTTTTTTTTACTTTTAGCGCGAGGCACGCGCGCTTGTTTTCCCTTCTTACTCCATTTGCACTGCTGCCCGCCGGGGTTTCCTGCATACACATCACCAGAAACATAGTCTGGTCCACAGCCTTTCCCCCATTTCACAAAAAAAGAAACATGCTGCCACATTATCCAATAAAAATGTGTTGTACCCGGTAAAAACCTTAACAGCAGCAATGTGCTCTGCTTCATCTCTAGGATGCTTTTCGCTCCTAGGTTTGCGACATGATAAACCAGTATTGGGTACAGCCAATAGACCTGGCAATAAAGTGCACATGTAAAGACAGGCATGCACAAATGCTGTTTGCACGTGTTGCCACATTAACGCCAGATGTTTCAGAAATGCATGCATAGTGGTACTGCCAGAATGCAAGGCACATCGCCACTGAAGCTGTTGATCACTGCTGGAGTCCAGGCTTTCTGCAAATAACTCAGCACCTGAGTGATCACCCCTATTATCACCTGTGTCCGTGTGTCCTGTAGAAACGTTTGCCCTCATCACCGTCCACCTCAGGCAATGATCGCAGTACACTACAGCTAGGCCAGTAAAGAAGCTCTCTTACTGAGTGCTGTGCTATCATGGTGCTCCTCAGATGTAACAGATGGGTGGAACTTGGCTAGGCTTACCAGTAGCATGGATGGAAGTGCTGCTTAGGGTAGAGTATACATACTGTTTAGACTAAAATAGGAGGGAACACTATGCTGCCATGTGTTTGATAGAGAGGCATAGCACACGAGTCCCCAGACATTGAAGCTGGTGTGTATGTGCAGTAGGTGTGCTGGAACCATAGGAGGAAGCAGCTCGTATCTGTGCTTCAATAAAGCTATTGAGAGGGGAGGTCTTGTGCCATGTTTGGTGTGGGCGGCGCTGGTCTCCATATCGGTAAGAGCGCAGCAGTGATCCTAGAGCAGCAACTCCACCTCCTCTCTAACCACTTGGCCCAAAAAATATTGCTGCAAAAAATCATTTAACCATAGCAACCATGGATGAAGGCCAAAATTCACGGTTTTTCTTCCATCTATGTTGCTGCAGGGGCTCCTGGCTCGTTGGTGGGACATCTACACACTCATCCACTGTGGCTATTCATAAAACTGCAAAGCACAATTTGCCCGGGGGCGAAAGTAGGTGGGGTTTTTGCTATCACGAGTCTAACAAACAGCTAAAAGCTCTCTTAGGCCAGACCTAACAAGCATTGACATAACCAATAGGTCTCGCCTTTGGGACCTTATAAGTGTTTAGCCATGCAACAGTTGATGTTGTTGCACCAAGGATATTGTGCTGCATAACTTAATACTTATAAGGTCCTAAAGGCGAGACCTATTGGCTATGCCAATGCTTGTTTTCTTTTCCCCTGGGCACTCTGCATGAGATTGACTGACAGTCTGCTGCCACCCCTACATTGGTTCTACTGGGAAAAGTGAGCAGCTTTAAACCCACCCATTGCTTCCCTCATTGGACCACCACGCTGAGGTCTCGCTAATGTGCAGAACAGTTTCAGTTACTTTTTCTGCAGTTTAGTTGTGATATTATGTATTGTCTTCCCAGAGGGTCGTAAATAACCCCAGTTTTGCCGGTTCATTCTATATCGCCGAGATGAGTTAGGCAGAGGGTGTCGGTGAAAAAAACAGAACGTGAAAAGCAAAATGACTACGGAAGTGGAGACGTCGGAACTAAGGAAACAGGACAGAGAGGAATATTACATAATTGAAAGTGAATGGAGTTAAATAAACTGAAAGGGAGAAGTAGGAACGAAACAAAGGTAGAGGGAGGAAGCATGAAACAAAACAGAAGATAGAACGAGAGGCCCGTTCAGTGAGTAAACAGGAGCCGAGTGAGCCTGCTGGAGGAAATAAGGCTGTAACAACGAGCAGGTCACAGCGCGTGGTGTCTTCAAATAGTAGTGTGTGGGTGCCCTGGTGATCTTTATGCGACAGGATCTGACTCACTATTTTAACATTTATTTTCGATCTTCAGGGGTTGGGAGATGCAGTAACTCAGTGCGAGTATATTCTACCATTTAATCTGCATGGACGGGTTGTGGTAGGTAGAAAGTAGCGTGTAACGAGCTGTATGATTTATGCAATGTTCGAGCGGGCTCTTGACCTGCAGACCTTGGATGTGTAGAAATACAGCCGTATGTGTATTCATGCTGTCAAACCTCAGAGCATTATCCTGATCTGCCAAGGGTGTATGGCGCTGCAGTGCCGTGACTTACTGTATCAACGCAATGTGCTCGATTTCGTTCAGCAGAGGCTGGCGCCCGGGGTGGTGGAGTGAGCTAAAGAATGATGATGGATTAAACCCAGATCAGTTGACTGGGGTTGAGTGTTTGTTTTGCTCAAACGCTCTGTCCATTATCCCCTTTGGTATCGCTTTGTTTGCCCTAAGTTGGCAGGGTATGCCCAGACGTGGGTCCCTTGCTCACTTTGCCACCCGGATTCAAGATAGCCTGGCTGATGAGGGTTATGAACCCGAAACCGGTCCCAGGATGCTTGTTTCCGGTCCAGGGAAGACATGGCTTGGCAGTTCAGGCTGGACTGTTCCCATGACGCACAGGGTCAGACTGATTTGCATATGGCCATGTCTAAACTGGGGTGGTGGAGTGAGCTAAAGAATGATGATGGATTAAACCCAGATCAGTTGACTGGGGGTGAGTGTTTGATTTGCTCAAACGCTCTGTCCATTATCCCCTTTGGTATCGCTTTGGGCGCCCAGGGTGCAGCAAGGAGATTATTACATGTGCTGCAGGTAGGTGTGAATGGATGTACATGTTGGCGGTCTGCAGATGGGCGGCTTGTGCACAAGGTGGCATGCAGCAGTTCCACTCAGTTTATGGTGGTTCTGGGTCAAGAGCCTTGCAGCCTGGAGTGCTGTATGCAAGCATTGCATATCTTTAGGAGACGCACTGCACACGTTAGAAATATACAGGGGCTAAACATGGTAGAGTGGCGGCTTTACTCAGTTTACGGTTGTTGTTGACCAGCCGGGGTGCAGCCTGGAGGACTGTTTTTACGCAGCACAATGCAGACTGGCGCAGTGACTCACTGTTTGAACATGCTTTCTATGCTCTTGATCTGCTTCCTGCTGAACTCCTTGAACTCTGTGTATGGGTTGAAGACCTGCAAACTCGGCTGCTGCTGCTCGCCTAAGCCCTCGTTCGGGTCGTTCCGTCGCTGCATCTAAGCGCTGAGCTCCGGTCCAGTGCTTGGCGCGGGCTCCCGGTTCTGCCGCTCTGACTCTGGTTCTCCGCCATTCCCGAGTCCCGGAGGCTCTCCGCCGCCTTCCTCCACCTTCAGCCTCCGGTTCAGCTTGGAAGCCAGGTCATCAGTAGCCATGGCTGAATGCGGAGGATCAATACTTGTTGCTGTCGATGACACCTGTAGCTCGCGCATTGAGCCGAACATGGAAACAACTGGTAGCCAGCCCGAGCTGTAAATAACAGGAAAGGACCGTGTGACGTAAGACGCCACGCGCTGATGTTACACGCCAAGTCTGCAGTGGTCTGTCACATTAAAAAATATATATTTAAAGTTAAATCACGACGTCGCAGCACTTACTAAAAAAAAATGCACGTAGCTTAAGCATTTGCAAACCCGAATGAAAAAAAAAATACAACAAAAAAATAAAACATTTCGGGCACGCTTCTTTAGTGCGTACTTATCGGCACAAGCCCCAAGCCGCAATAAACAACTTATAATGATTATTATTAGCTAAACGCCACGCGATAGTAAACACAACCCACATGACAGTACATCACAGCAATGCTAAACAAGCCATGCCAGAAAAATGAAAGGCGCGTCAGGCATTCTTGAAGATAAACGCGGTAATGCAAGAAAAAAGTGCTTAGCGGCTAATTAAGAGACACTGTCTCCCGTCGCAAGTAAAAGATCCAATCCCGGTGGGCGTGGCCAAATGAGGACAGGGTGGCAACCAGGAGGGACTAAAAAACCTCCGGTGCAATTATCACACTTCGTTCTGCATAATCCGTGACGCAAAATGACGCGCACCAATAAAAAATGCAGGCGGAGCAGGGACACGACTTCTGGAACCGTATTGATTCCAAGAAGCCAGTCAGTCAAATAGCTTTATTTCGATAGCATGTATCATAAAAGCATCAGACAATCCTTCTAAAAAGGAGTAAATACAATCTATTATGATGAATAAAATATTACAGTATATGAGTTGAAAAGTAATCGGGATCTAAAAATATTTCATCTTAAATTGAATATTTCATTTTTTAATTAATAATAATAAAAGCGATAAAACCATGGTTAAGAATGAGTATATTTTAATGTTCTATATACAATCGGCAGTGTATAGCAATTCATATTACCGTGGACCTCCATTTAGGCTCAGCTGTATATACTCATGGGGGTTGTGGATTAAGATTAGGGCGCCCTTCCAGGAGGCCCTAACACCAGGCAAGACCTAAAAAGTAGTTTAGCAACTGACTGGAAGCATTATCTGAGAATCAAAGGCAAACCGAACATGAAAAGAGCATGTATCTGAGGAGTGACAGCAAAGGCAGAATGCAGGAGCATGGAAAAAAACGAACGATGGAAAAAAAGTAAAATCCAGGAGCAAGTGTCTAAGGCACCAGTTGAAATGTAATATTATACTACATCTGACGGAGCAGGAAACTGTGAAATGGAAATGTACGTGTACGACATCACATCCGTCATGTAGACCAAATGTACACTGTCCCGCAGAAGAATCCAGAACCCCCCAAACAGTCACAATGTACATTGCCATACAGTCTGCATGCAAACCTGCACAATGCGCCAATATATATGTAAACGCCAAGTCAATACGCACCTCCCCTTCACATCGCAGAGGGGCACACAGGACCTTCAGCAGAGCACAGAATACAACACATCAGTGATGCCGGAGAGGACCACCACACCGTCGACACCGATGCCCTACAACAGTACGTGGATATCCCACGCAACCCCCCACCAGGACCCGGACAGCCAAGCTACTGAGAGGAGAACACCCAGCCTGCAACAGACCACACAGCAGGAAGCACCCGAAGCACAGCTGGCTCACGAAACTTCACCCACCCATACAACGCACCCCAATGCCATGTTCCTGCACGCCAAAAGGAGGTGGCCGAACAGGTGTGGGTGGGGGCTGAACCCATGGAATGCGAACCAGGACACATATGTAGGTGTCCATTATCCTTCAGGGGCCACCAACACCCCACTAAGGAGACACACACTGCCATAGAGACACATGCGGTTGCACATTCACAGTACAGAACCACAGGCAGGGGCGCTCAAATATCAGTCACACACCCATTTTGGCTCTGCGTACGATGGCCCTTGCCACTCCCCTTATGAATTGAGTGGGTGACGACAAAGCTACATGTCCAAGCTCCAATCCGCTGCCTGCGGTGACACGTCTGCATCCGATGTACACAACACAATGTAATGGCATCGGGCCCAGGGCCCTCATGCATACAACAAGACCACAGGGACACACGCAGATACCATGTTGAACTGGCTACGGGCACATGCGCCCGGCCCCTTTATTGGCAGGGCCACATGTACAGTGATGCCTGTGCTGGATGTGTGTGGGCGGGTGTAAGCCATTCCGCACGGAATGCCTGGTGCTGGCAACCACTTGAACATTAGACACCAGTGCAACGGAATCAGAAAACACATGCATAAAAGAGTCAACTGCTTAGTAACATGGAGGAAGCTGCAGAAAGTCCAGAGGACAGCCAACATGCAAACAGAAGTGTTCGTGAGTTGTAGTGCACCGGGGAAGGGACACTAGAGATGAGCGCGCCCATGTGAAGAAAAAGTTTTGGATCGTGTCCCTCAGACAGATACCTGATGCAGATGCAGTGGGGTGTGTCATACCTGCATCATCTTCCCCATCAACGTCTCAGGCCCCCCACACTGTTTGAGGTGACATAGCTGCGCAACCTCTCCACAGCTCATAACTCAATCAGTAATGGACAATGGCTTGCGGTGCACTGAATCACTGGCACCTGGAGTGCCGAGCAGGGTATCAGGCCGATAATGGCATCCACAACAGGTCTGAGCAGCTCTGCAAGTCTGTCAGGACCACCGTTTCGACTCGGCAGATGGCTGTTGGAGGTGGTCCTTTCGGTGGTGGCATGTGCCTCCTGCGGTGATGCCATGTCCGGGCCGGTTAGGAATCGATTTGGTGTGTGAGCCCTGCTGATCTGTCCAGCACATCTCCGCCACTCTTGGCATTGTGTACTTTCCCAATCATGGTACTACTGCATCCTTCACACATGCCTGTTTGCCCCCTCTCTCCACATTCGGCTGTTGTGTGGCTGAGGTGCCATGCCGTTGACGGCTCATGTTCACGGCTTGGCCAGGTAACCATTGTGAGTTGTTCTGTCGTGTCTGGTGGGTGGGCATGTTGTTGTGCATGTTGGTTGTGATTTACATGATTGTGGAGTTGAGGTGAGTGGGGTGTTCATTTGGAACTTGCCAAGGGGCTGTGCATTTCCCTTTGTGCCAACCTGGGGACGCTGGTTGCTGATGGACTGTCGGAGGATGGAGGAATCATGCACACTGGCTGTGTAATGGAAGGCGACATTGTTGGAGGTGCCACGGTGTTATGTTATGTTATGTTATTTTATATTTATAAAGCGCACAGATGCCACAGCCAAGGGGTGGGACGTGTGCTTTCTGTTGCGGTGATTGTGTGCTGTGTCACCAGGGGGCACAGGTGGGACATGTGTGCTGTGGATTGCCCCAAACACGTGCATACATCCTGCTATGGCGTATGATCCTTGCTTGGTCTCCAGCGTAACATGTGCATTGTGTTGGATGTATGGGGACTGGGGCACCAGGGTGATGGTGATGTCCAGGACAGGTGTGAGGGACTTGGATGTGGTGGCAGTGAGACTTCTCTGACTGGCGGGTGTTGGTTGGGGGGTGCCAGGGGCGAACAGGTGCCTTCTGTTGCACTTCCGATGTGGCCCTGGGCTTGTCTCTTTTTTCTGGTGCTGGCTGCTGTCTGACTTCACAACAGGTCAGAGCAGGTGTAGATTTCCTGCTGCTAACGTACCTTATCGCCTGTTTTGTGTTTTTATCGCTGATCTGTCTGGTCGTTGAGAATGTTGAGGAGTGGTGCAGTCGCGGCTTTTGGCACGGGAATGCCCACTCTGCATCTCATTAGCGATAGTTGCGGGGGGCCTCGGTGGCGATGTTTTTTGCGGCTGCCATCGCGGGTAAACTGGTGCTGCGGGCTGTTAGCACAAGCTTGTGAATTCGGGAGGTAAATATATCACGACTTTGGCTGCGATAAAGTGCAGTTAATTCGGCGATAGCTCCTTGTGAATATGGCCCTCAGTGTTTATAGTGAGAAGGTGTGTGTTATGCATGACGTTATTACCTTACAATTATGTAAATTATTTATTTGCAAAAAATATCGTTGCAATAAGGAGGCTGTGTGTATGTACCATTTATTTATAAAGTTTTATATAGTGCAAACATGACCCATGAGGGTATCAGAGCAATACATAGTTATTAAACATTAGACAGTTGAGGTAGTATACATACATGCGGTATTCGCCATTCAATACAAAAGAAGTCGACAGTAGTATATGGATCGCCTAGGTGACTAGTAGTCATCAAAGAATGATCCACGAGGGTATCAGAGCGCTTTACAATACACAGCTATTAAACATTAGGTGGTTGATGTAGTATACGTACATTTGGTATTCATCATTCAATAAAATAGAGGTAGACATTAGTATATGGATAGCATAGGTAACTAGTAGTCATCATAGAACTAAAGTCTTAGGATGTGAATTTGTTCATTAGAAGCATTTTTACTTCTTTTTTGAAGGAGGTAAAGGAAGAGATTCTGCGTACCACTGCAGGTAGGGAGTTCCATTAACACTTTAATAAAGTGTATATAAATTATAAAGTAATAAGTAAACTAAGAGGCTAAAAATTCAGTTAGTATCCTCAGATTGATTTGTAAGAGCAGTTCAAGTGCATCCAGTAAGCTATAGTATGGATGATGAGTGGATGCAATTCAATTTAGAAAAGCTCCTACCATTAAAATTATATATTTTTTTCATATTTGTATATGAATTAAATAAAAAATTAACCATTTGTGTACTTGTTCAATCAATGCTTGTTTCTGTATATTTGTGTGTATAGTTTTGCAGTTCAAATATTCGGAAATGCTTAGGTTGGGCTTCCCAGCTTCCAGTAATGAATTAGTAGTGGCCCCCAAAATCCAGTAGTGGTTAAGTGGGAGTCCACAAAAGTCAAAAGGTTAATCACCATTGTGCTAGAGGGTCACCTATGGACCATACATCTATACTAGGTTTTTCGCAAACAGCTTTCATCAGAAACCTGTACAGTATACATTGGCTTCAAATCCTCTTTACTGCTCCAATGTAGCAGCAGTGAAAGATGAAGCTTGAAGCATATGGTCTGAAGGAAGTTAATCCGCTGCCCCCTTTTGATGCCTAGAGACACACAGTGGAATGGTTGTTCACAGTCCACTGTTCCTCAACTCTCTCGCATCTTCTTGCCCTCTAGGGAGGCGGTGGGACGTGGGTGGAACTTGCATGCAGGAATGTAGATTGTAACCGCAACTGTACCCTTGAGATTTAGACAGACACATGGCTGATGGTAGACTATGCCAGGGGAGCTCTTTGGTTCTCACACAGAGTAGAGAATAGAACTTTGGAGAAAGGGGAAAGGAGGGCACATTGTTGGTGGGAGTTACAAGCTGCAGAGGAATGCGGGTGGAATGGACATGCAGGAATGCACTTTGAAACCTTCCCTGTCATACGGAGATTTACACTGATAGTGGATGGTGGATGGTGGACAGTACCAGCAGAACTCTTTGACTCTCACGGAGTTGAGAATACCTTTGGAGAATGGGAAAAGGAGGACACATTGTGACTGGGTTACGTGTGTTTTTGGGCAATTGAAAAAATGGAAGAGCACTTCCAAGGGTGGACGAGTGTGAGACGGGAAACTAGACATTTTAATAATTTGGATATTCGAGTGGGAGAAGGGAATTTAGCTAGAGGTTTTAGATTTCAGACTGAGACGAGCGAATATAGCTATGGGCATATTTTTTATGTACAGCACAGGAGAAAGAAGAGGGAGTTGAAGGAGATGCTGCTAGGTTGTGCTTGGTATTCAATGCAGGACCTGACCACATTTTTATGACCCTTCTAGCCCTGTGCTCTCAGACTTACGCAGAGGAAGATCACTGGGGGGCAGGGGACATGTAGAACATCACATTTTAGATATATATTTGTCAATAACGTGGAATTTTCCACCTCAGGGTACCAAACAACATCATTGACTAATGCAGCTTCTCTCTTGTAGCCTATTTGATGTCACTAAGACCCATCAGGGAAAGATGACCTCTTTATTGAAATGACCCTTTATAATGCTCTAATTTTCTGACCTTTGATTCAAATTTTAGGATTTTCCTGAGTGTACCATTTTGGGATCCCTTGTATGAATGGTTGCATGTCATGGCATCGGGATTCTCTGCATCAGAAGTACCACCATATTGCAAGGGGCTTTGTTATACACATACTTGTCCAATATACATATATCTTTAAACGTGTATATTATCCCAAACAACTTTAATTTTAATGTTTTGAAAATGTGTTAATGTATTGTCTTAAATATGTTTTTCCTATTATGTATACTGTTTGTCTCTTTATGGGGGTAGTAAACCCTCAACTCTGCTTTTTCTCCTTTTACGCCTTGGAGTTAACTCACACAAATTGTATGATGTGCCTTGTTTACCTTTGTAATGCAAAGCATTACAAATTTTCCAGTTCTGTCTAAAGCTAAATTGCTGTCAGATAAAATATGATCCGTGCTGCTGTAATCGAGCGATTTCGCACTTGTAATAAACTCTGCGCTCTCTTGCAGTATTTGCCACAGATACTGCTGATTTAAGTACATAGACATTTTTATAGTTCATAGGGATCAAAATTTAAAAGAAATTTCCATACCACATGCAATACTGAAGTATACAAAAAGTGTTTGATGGAATGCTTGAATTAATCTCAGCCACTGGTAATTACTCGGGGTCGCATCCCAGTCCATCGTTATTTTGCACAGAATGTCACCTCAGTTTGGGCTCACTCCTATGCAAATCAGTCTTGGCCCTGCTCCAGTGGGAACAATCCAGCCCGAACCGCCAGATCAGTCCGTACCTGCACTGAAACGCAAGCAACCCAGGACCGGTTTGGCCCTTATGATGGGCACATCAGCTAAGTACAACTTGGTTCCAGTGACAGTGTGCACTGGGCTCATGACTGGGCATACATGTCCCACTTAGGGTGATATACTAAAGTATACAAGACGTTCACAGACTGACTGTTTGAACTAATCTAAAAAAAGAAAAACTAAAAACTAACAAAAATGAATGTGTCCATCTGTAAAGAAACTGTGCTCATGTAAAGTGCTCTGTGTTGTCTCAGGTCAATTTCGCACTATATAAAACTCTAAAAAAAAAACAAAACAAAAAAAAACTTTCAAAGGATCGTCACTAAATGAGTGGGAGTGTGTGCATAAAGTGTTTAGTTCTGCATTGTTGGACCTTGGCCTGGTTGAGGAGTGAAGTATTTTGCCTCGCGGAGCTTCAGCCTAATGTCCGATAATGACAGGATCTTGGGCATGCCTCTTGGCCTAGGAAGATTTGACAACACATTGTCAGCCATACCTAATTCTTTTGATAGATGTGATTCAACAGCATCTGTTTCTGGCTGAAATAAGGATATAAACTATTGACCTGGGAAAAGTACCTTAGTGAGATTTTTTTCCGGCAGGAACAAACAATCATGTTTAAGTAGCCAAATGCATACCTTTTCTACCAATGCTTCAATGATAAGTGAAATTTGCTTGGACAAGTTTTCGTTTAATTAGTATTTTCCATGCCACAAATTTGAGCATGCTGTGTAATGTGGTATTGGATTGCCTCATAGTTTTAGTGACAATAGGTAATTTTAAGGAACCAACCAGATAAATGCTGCTCATGCAGTTGACACTCATTTTACTTTGTCTGTTGGCACACCCACCAAGCTCTTGAAGACCCATTGCAGTGGAGTGTAATGTAAAGGAGGTATAGAGCAAGCAAGACTGATAACTGTATCATTCTTCATCATTGTAATACTGCGATCTCACTGTATGATCTGATTAAGGACTACCAACAAAGCTCTGCAAGGACCGCGAAACATCTATTTATTACAGTGATGGCATATTGATATCTTTTATGCTAACCACTGCTTGCCATTGTCAATGAAAATCAGGCTGCCGTTGAACATAGGAGATCTAGCGACTGCCTACATCCTGCTCTGCTCTTTGCAGGCACCTTTCTCTGAAGACCTTGCCTCTTTTCCCAGTCTGGCCTCTTTCCCCGTTACTTTCTCCGAATACTATCCAATTTTTACTTTGCTCTTCCTCCCAAGGTGCTCTTCTGCTCTTTTTCTTTAATTTCATTAGTTCTCTCTTTACACTACATGGGCGGGGAGAACATGGTGTGATTAGGTCCCAATATTTACAGCAAGCATAGACAGCGATGTGAAAGCTGGCGCAGAGAAATAAGATACCTGTGTGTTGTTGCCTACAGAAAATGTCAGTACCAATTGCTCAGGCAGCCTTCAACTAATGCCTCAACAACCGAATCACAGGAGATCATTAACAAGGTCAGAGGATCCTGACCAGCGATGTGACATAGTGAACAATTGTCACATCGCTGGTCAGGATACGCCAAGCGTGTTGAGCTCCAGAATCCCCACGTGAATGAACCAGTATCCAATCCATGTTGACTGCCCTCTCTCTCCTTTTGCCTCTTTCCAGGTTTGAAGGTCCCCCCCATTGACGAAAGCACTCCTGCTCACTCTTCGTCCTTGGACGTACTCGACTTCCCTTGCTCCCATGCCCTGGTGAGCCCGGAAGAGCGCTGCGCAGCCCTGAAGGAGGAGTTCCTGCAGTACCGGCGCCGTGGCGAGGATGGGCGGCGGCAGCACGTCAGCGGCGTGGACTTCGAGGACGGGGTCGAGCAGTCCACAGTGCTTTGACAGCCACATGTTATGAGCATTGCCACTGTAGTGCGTTTGGAATGACTTGAATTGCCTGGTTCTCCTGGTTGACTACACACCACATTTGTAATCTTGAAACTAGGCAACGAGGACCTGTCTGTGGAAGTCCCCAATTCTACACAGAAAGACTGATTTGGGAGTCGGATTTTAAATTAGCCGTTACGTTTCGAAATGGTTACTCATTCGATGAGTGGTTTTATAACGTGCTCCTCCTCAGAGATCCGATTGGGTTACATTGTTTTTTCTCGAGCTCTTTTGCTCAGTGAGAAGGCTTTTTAATCAAGTTTAGATGCGTTGTGAATCTTTTTTCGTATTCTAACTGCTCGATCCACAAAAAGATAAGAAGATAAGACCAGTAATGTTGAATATTCTTCCAAGGCATGTAGTTAAATCAGAAAAAAACTGTTTACTGTTCGTCTAGAGCGTACAGCTGTAACCACATGACATTTTGAAGGTCTTCTGATATCTCTCCTCTGCTAAAAACCAGACTAGGTTCTTCACACACTTACCTCCTATTAAACCCTGTTCTCGGGTCACTGGAATTCGTAGAATCTTGCTGTCTATCCAAAGTAGCATCATGCAGGGGTTTCCGTTGCGACCCAAGGCCTCTTAAAGTGGGCTTCCATAAGTTTATAGAGGCTGCATTCCTGCCTCGCAGATAAAGCCCATGGGCCTGGGCCTTAACACAACAACAACGAACACTGACCAAGTCTTTTGGCGCTATAGTCATGAGGCTTATCGGGGTCATTGAATTTCCCCCGCTGAAACCAGACATCACACAAAATGCTGTCGTTGCCGATTAAAATTCTGTTAGAAGTCCTTACACCCGCTTTCATATCTAATGTGTCAAATGCTCTGTGTAGAAATGAAGCAGGGCTACCAAAGGCGGCAACTACTGTACGTTCCAGAAGTGTATACGTATTGCTTTAGATCCACATTGATGAAGTGTTGCCCAAGTTGTCCGCTTTTCAGTCACTATGGCTTCTATTCCAGTGTGTTCCACATGTCTTCTGGGTATACTGGGAATCTTGTCAGACCCGGAGACCAACTGTTTGTGTTTTTCACTGTTGTCCCTCATGTTGTATATATTTATGTAGCTGGAGATTATTCTGGCGTTGTTATTGGTTGTCACTTGTACAGTGTATATACTTGTTCATTGCACACATTAAGGCAGTTTGCGACTTTTCAGTGTTCTGAAAGCCTTATGCCAGCTTTAGCCATGAAAGGGAATGCGCACCATCTCAATGTTCACTTACGCCCCATATAAAAAGGAGAAACACGTTTGGTAAGATTGATATTGGAAACCGTTCAACTGGCCGCATATTATCAGATGCAAAATACATCACTCAACTCAGCCATTCTGGATCCGAGACTCTTTACAGAACAAGTCGGCAAAATGTATGGGGCAAACATTGAATTATGTGTACTTTACTTAATTGTGCCCTCTTTTCTGACGCTGTGCACAACTCTGATTTCATATTCGATGCTGTTTTTCCCCACAGTGAAACATGTGCTTTCACTTGCCGAGTTGATCGAAACAAAAGCAATTTGAATTCTGGGACATGCAGTTTATCTCCCTCTCCCACATATTTTACTAAAGGTCCAAATCATATTTAAGAAGAGATGCAAATTGAAACTGGCACACATGTTTGTTTAGAGATGAGACAGTAGAAATAGGCCCTAACATCTCCTAACAAGCATTGGCATAGCCAATAGGTCTCGCCTATGGGACCTTATAAGTGTTTAGTTATGCAGCACATTATAAACAGGCTATGCGCCATGGGTGGGACAAAGAGATGCTAGATGCTGGACAGCGTAAAATAAATAAAGCTAGCAAACAGAAAAAAAGCAACTGTGAATTACAAAACAGGACCTTGTTTTTTCCACCGACACATGGATCTTTGTTTCCTAAACGCCTTCTGGTATTACAGTTGTAACAACACGAGTGTGTCTCCACTAGGAAATTAAACAAGCATTGGCATAGCCAATAGGTCTCGCTTTTGGGACCTTATAAGTATATTTACTTTTGCTATAATCGCGGCACGTAAAGCGCGGGTGCCGCGATTATAGCAAAACTAAAGAAATAGATGTTTTTTTCAAATTTTTCACTTTTGCTATAATCGCGGCACCCGTGCTTTACGTGCCGCGATTATAGCAAGAGTAAACATACTTATAAGGTTCCAAAGGCGAGACCTATTGGCTATGCCAATGCTTGTTTACTTTTGCTATAATCGCGCATGGGAGGGGGCCTGCGAGATTCCCTTGCGGGAGCGTGCGAACATATGGCGCCGCGCGCTCCCGCAAGGAAATCGCCAGACGTGCACGCGTTGCCATTGCAAGCAATGCAACACGTGCACGTTTTTGCCCCCAAAGCTGTGCCGATGGCATTAGGTCTCTCTCCTATGCAGCGCATGCGGGCTGCGTAGGCAAGACCTAAAAACAAAGGGGCCCCCGAGCTGTTGTTAAAGCCTTTTACTCAAAAGCAATAAGCAGTGTTGACAGGGGCGGTAGTTAGGGAAGATGGCCTGCATATTGTGTGGGTCATTTTGGGTAGCTTGGTGTGAAAGGTTGTGTGTGCGCCTATTCTAGTGCTCAGACTGGCATCAGTAATGTGGGGTGGCTTCTCTAAGGAGATGGTGTGTTGAAGGAGTGGGTCAGGTGGCAGCTGTAGGAAAGGTACTCTGTGGGAGGACTGCGTGTTGAGGTGATCTTGACAGAATGTGTAAAGTTCGAGGCACTCCCCGTTAGAGCCATGTCTATGTTCCTGTTGGGAGGGAGTCTCTTACAGAGATACAACCCAGTGATATCAGGAGCTGTGTGTGGAGGGGATCTGGGTGCTACCAAGAGCTGTGTGGGGAGGTGGTCTGAAGACAGGATTTCAGGGATGGGCACTTCTTGTTGTCGAAGTATCTATGTTTACGAGGAAGCCTTTTACAGAGAGGTAAAATATGGTGGTATTAGGGGGGCTGTGCGGGGAGGTGGTATGGAGGCAGACTATGGTGCCAGCCTAGTTCTCGAGGTCTTACGTTGGTTGGGAGCCTCATCTAGATGAAGAATAGGGTGGTACCTGGGGCTGTGGAGATGGTCTGTAGAGAGGGGAGAGGCGACAATTCTGGTTTAGATGTCTTACCGGTGTCTGTAGTGACCATCTTATACACATTGAATCGGGTGGTGAGGGGAGCTTAGTGATGTGGGTCATGTGTACGGCAGGGGTTATGTGTGTATGAGGGAGCGACAGAAGACTCTTACCTATGTGAGACATTGACACAGTGGCGTTGCCCGCCTTGGGCTTGTTGTAAATGACCACAGCCGCGGTGTTCCTGCGGGCGGCGGTGAAGACCTTTCCCTTAAAAGTGCAGCCTCTCGGGCCACCAGCGCGATCCATGACCCGGGAACGCCCTCCTCTCGTTCGCCGGGGGGGTTGAGGCCAGGCGGTGACCCCTGGCACATAGTACTCCGTGTCTGCAGCACAGCCCTCCAGGGCATTGGGGGCGCCTCGGCAGCCAGCGCGGTCGTCGGGACTCCTACCAGGCCCTGCACGCTCTCCTTGGGCTAGCTGTCCCCGTAGCGGCCGCCTTCCATACCCCAGCACTGTCAGGTTACTAACCGGGTCAGTGTAAGCCGTGTTCACCAGCGCTGTGTACCACTCAAGTGAGCAGCCGAGACAGGGCGCCGAGCAGCCCAGCACAATCAGCACGGCAGCCAGGGGAGCCCGCACCCACGCCATGGCCCTCGGTGAAAGGCAGGGCTCGACCAGGTTCCGGTTGAAGGGAAGCAGCGAGCCGGGTACAAGGGAGACGATTGTGGGAGGAAACCACCGGGCCCAGAAATGTGAGGCAAGAGAAGGGGAAAGCAGACCAGGTCAAATCGGAGAAAGGGTACAGGAGACACAAGCAAGCACCGCAGGAGCCGGGTAACAGCAGCCAAATCTGAAAGCCTGAACAGGAAGCTTCCTGCTGTTAGAACAAACTCACAGCACGAAGGGGGAGGAGATATGAAAAGGGGGGAGGCCGGTGTACAGGCCTGGGAGCAAGGAGGGAGAGCACAGGGGAAGGGGAGGAGACATGCAAGGGGGCCTGAACGGTTTCAGTGATAAGTAGAACGAGGAATGCAGCTGCCACCCTGCGCGCCGCTATTCGCTCCCGAGAGCAAAACGCCGTGGGAATGACACATTGGAAAGGAGGTGGGACATGCACCGGCCTTTGGCCATTTGCGTGCTTTCATTACTGAAAGACACACGCAAAGGCCAATCCAATGTGTGGGAGGAGTCGGATCCACACAGAAGTTTTGAGTGCTCACAAGAAGCCTCTCATAGATCAGCGCATGTGCGCTGCGCTAGGCTCGACCTAAAAAGCGGACCCTCTGTTAGCAAGTAGCTCTCCAACCCATGCTTGAATTCTGGTGTATGTTTCTTACTCCACATCTTGATTGTTCAAGAGACTGTAGGCAAGCACCCAGCTTTAAATGCCAAACACTGTGAACGTGCAGACTAGTATAATTTAAAAAAATAATGTTGCAGACCTAATCATGTGATCATTTTAAATTCATAAATAGCCATTTGGAATATATTACATCCACACACTTTCACCTACTGACAAATAAAAATCGTATTTGTAACGACTGCAAAACTAATTACCACCAATTGCTATCCATTTCAACCCATGGTTTCCTCTCACTCTCACTCACACGTGTTTACTGTTTCCTGATATACATACTCAGAAGCATCAGGCTCTACTCAGGCAATCATGTGATTATGAGTGGGGCTCAGGATATCTGATAGTCATTCAAGATCTGTATCCCACATTGCTAGTTGGATCTTCCACTCTAGCGGGATGCATTGTCGTTCCAAAAGTTGCATCTCATTCGAAAGGTGACCTGTTATTTTCACTGGATGACTGACACTATGGAACACGCTAGCACTCGTTTTCAGGCTTTCGAATTACTCTATGGTGTCCATAAAAATGTAAAACCTATTAACTAGAAATATGTCCTCTGCCTACCTCAATGATAGGCGAATTTATTTGAATGTGTGCATTTGGCATATTTCTAAAATAAATACACTTATGGGAAGGGGTCAGCAGAGAGAGAATTAGTTCTGAAAATTAAATCACAATGTAAAAAGTCTGTTTACTTTAAGCACTGTGGTTTCCTGTGTCAATTGAATATAAAATTAGCTACTGCGGATACCTCAATTGGTTCTTTGGCTCCTGTTTTATTTGAGCACCCATCCATCTATGCAAACCAGGACGCCCTCTTACTTACTTTTGCTCCTGTGTACCTTGGGTCCTGCCAGAGCTGTTAAAAAGAGCCAGACCTAGATCCAGTCACCCGTTGCTTTGTGCTCTCTTTTCATTGCACTACACATCACAATCCGCACTTTATCTTTCATTTAAAAAATGTGTCTGTGAAGATGCATACAATCTTCACATGTTTCATTACTATAAGAGGTTTGGAGGACGACAGCAGACAGACCTACAAGAAAATGGCCCATTCCAGACACTGTGAAATCATGGCTCAGAATGGATACGAGTTCAGAATTGGCTTTATCACTAACCTTGGTGCTAGGTGCAGACATCCGAGTTTTTTTTCTTCAAAGCCTGATCATAGATCGAACGTGCTCAAATTGTGAAAAACAAATCATGTAAAATATAATTGAGATGAAAACATTGCTGAAAATATTTTTATATGAGAGCCTTTTGCTATTTTAAAAGAACTACCTATGATTCCAATAAAAAAATTAAACCATCACATAACGCTTTTCTTTCTGTTTTATGTCGGCTCATCATCTCGTTCTCTGAACTTGTTATTTTCCTTTTGAATTGCGGACATTCAATTTCAATCTTTATTCAGGTACAAAAGTATCAATGAAAGTGCATGCAGAAATAAAAATGTTTAAAAGCAATTATGCATTTTTATATCATCATCCAAAGAAAAATGCTCAGTAAAATTGCAGCTGCCTCCTGACGTTAAAGCTAAAACATAGTCATTGTAAGGCGGGCCCTCGCAGCAGTTTTCAAAAACAGACCTACGTAAAAGAATTGTGAACATGGCTAATAGTGTAGAAGAAAATAGTTTTTGGGTTTGGTTCTGTTGAGTTCTTAAGACCAGTCGGAGTTGTAGTCGACTGTTTATTTGGCTGTCTTTCATGCGGGCAGTGTTGATTTTCATCACCCGTAAATACATTGCATATTTGTTTCCGTATCCTATTTCTGTGTCTTTTTGCATAGCTCAGCTGCACAAATTGTATAAGAGATGGCAACACAGTGGCAAATTACACTGACAGTGCAAAAGGTAGGACTGATCAGCAATTTTGGCAGACTTCCACAACTTGCACTTTTGGTGCACTTTATGTATACACTGTGGTGCGCTTTAAAAAAAATATATGACTTTTTATTGCAAATGCAATGAAGTTGCAATGTTTTTTAGAAACTGCTGGGAGGGGCTGAGCATAACGGTTCAATAGAAACATCAGCAAGTAGCTTTTACCGTCTGTTCTACACTTATTGTAATTGCACGGCAGTCTCTTACTTTGTGCAGATCCTTGTGTGTGTTTTCCAACATTGACATTCAAGTGAATCTAAAGATCAGCAAAGGTAAGGCATTCATTGTAGTGATGCCATATTTCTACAATCTTAGCAGTTAGCAGCTAACAAAAACACATCCGCATAGCTACAAGGGCGAGGAGCTCCGGCCTTTTGCTGTGTTTTTAGTTGTGACACACGTCCGCTGTCCTTGGCTGCATCTCTAGAAGAAAGTCTTCAACCTCCTCTTCAGTGAAAAGAGCTTGCAGTATTCTTCGACTGACGAGGTTCTCCAGCAATTCAAGACCGACACGGTGAGTGCCAAAGAGCTTAATGTCATGTACTAGTACAGGCCAGTCTTTCGAGGAAGGAGTCTGTGGATTCATGACACCAGCTACTGCCACATCTTCCTACTCCGGAAGGCAGGTGCCACCCGAAGTTAGAGTCAAGAAGCTGCAGTGACTCCCCCCTAGGCATCTCAGGAGCCCTCACTGTGCTGCCTAACAGAAAGGCTTTGCCCCCACTGCACCAATATCACCAAACACAAGTGTATCTTCTGAGTGGTGAAGAACTGCTGTGTTATGCAATTACCGCACTCACCACCGCCCAGGCCACCTCTGTAGCATAGCCACATCCAAACAGCATATCCAGAAGTAATGGACTCTCCCCTCAAAGTAATGTCATTGCTTCCTTGTATGGAAAAATGACGGGTGGAGATACGTTTAAAATCATATGACATTTCAATCAATCAGGGGTTTGTATACTGCAGCTACTCACCAGTGAGGGTCTCAAGGCGCTGAGAGGCGGCACATGGGAGGGGGGATTTCTGATCCACCTTGCCGCTGGGGTTCAGTCGAAGAGCCAGGTCTTGAGATCCTTCCTCAATTGGGTCAGTGACAGGGATTGCCTAAGGTGGAGAGGCTCCGGTTCTGGTCTTGTGGATCTGTGGGACGGTGGCCAGGGCCAGTAGGTGGTGTGGAAGTGTCTGGTGGGTACGTGGAATGAGAGGTGGTGGTTCAGATATGCTGGTCCTGCGTCGTGGAGGGCTTTGTAGGCATGTGTGAGGAGCTTGAAAATGATTATTTTGTTGACCGGGAGCCAGTGGAGCTCTCAAAGGTATTTGGTGAAGTGGCTGCAGCAGGGTATGTTGAAGACCAGTCTGGCCGCGGCATTTTGAACGTTCTGTAGTTTCCTGGGGAGTTTATGGGTGACACCAGCATTGAGTGCGTTGCCGTAGTCAAGTTTGCTGCTGATGACTGTGTGGGTGACGACCTTTCTGGATTCTGTGGGGATCCATCTGAATATCATTTGAAGCATGTGGAAGCATGATGAGGATGTGGCGTTGATATGGTGGTTAATTGTGAGCAAGGAGTCCAGTATGAATCTGAGGTTTCATGTGTGGTCCATGGGAGTGTGGGGGAGGTCCCAAAGCAGTAGGCCACCAGGAATCGCCCCAAAAGGGGGTAGGTCTCAGGATGAGGACTTGGGGCAACTGTCTTTCATCCATATTTTCGACTTCTATTCTGTCACCTGTTGTACCAGCAAATTCACATGAGCACATGTTTAAACAAATATAGTCTTGCTTTTTGAGAACTAGAAAGGTCACCAGGTCAAGTGTCAGCTACTGCTGGACAGAATCCAGCATGAAAAAGCATGCCCCTTCTCTTAACCTGGAGCAGTAAATTAGACAAGAAAACAAAGTCTGCTGAAACACATACTCCTTTGCCAGACAGACTGCAAAGCAGGACTCCCCTTTGACACTATATGAAAACACTGATACAATTATGGCCCTCTTGCAATGCATGATTGCAGACTTTACAAATGTAAGTGATTTACTAATAGGGTTGAGGTTTCTGCTCCACATAGCCTGGGAACAGGGATAGACTTTCTAAGGATGTATGATAAGAACAGGAAGGAGGCAGAGTGTTGTATGCTTGCTTATACAAACCTATAAAAACGTGACTGATGTGCACAATGAGAGCTTTGACACTAATCCCACAATACATTATGCTTGCATAAAACCTCCGAGTATGTTTGTTGTTCCTGGAAAGCAGTTTTTTGCTATTTTAGGAAAGTGCCCTTTTTGGATTGTCACCCTCCCCCCCCCCCCCCCCCTTTTGCCCCAATGCTGCTAGTTATGAGTCTGAAAGTGCACTGGAGCCTGCTGCCCAGGTCCCAATTCCATTGCTCTCTCCCCAAAACATATATGTGTGAATTAGTAACCCCAATTGGCAATGGACTTTAACCCCCTTATAGGTTTCTAGTGTTTGGTACCAGTGGTTCTCAGGGCACGGGTGTTAAAGGGGCGCCAGGGCCTGAAGCACTGTTTGTGCCACCCTGAGTGACCCAAGTAAACTACTGACAGCAGGCCTGCCATTACAGACTGCAGGAGCAGTGCACACTGCTCAAACTCGACTTTGCCCTCATTATGTGTGGCAGAGTCAATGCACTTTTTAATATATGCTAGTCACCCCTAAGGAAGGCCTCTTGAGCACAGGAGCCAGGGTGCATTGTATTAAAGGTGTGGACATGTGAGTGCAAGCTTATATGTCCCTATACTGGCCAGCTGTATTAAAGGACACTATAAGTGATAGATGGTCCATAGGATACCAAGAGCTTACACTCAAGCAAACCCGAGGTTGGCAGCTCCATTATGGTACTGCCAAAATATGTGAAGTTTAGTATCAAACAACGTGCCTCATCACCCCTGACATGAATCCTGTGTCAAAGACAATGTGGCATTAACCTAGGGTGCTACCTTAAACTTTGCCCACCTGGTTGCCCCAGCCTTCCTTGTGCTCTGGATGCCAGCTCGAGTTTGCTGCCGCCAAGACAAGAATCTGACCCCCTGCCAGGAGGTTTCAACTGTCCCAGGAGTCATAAACAATGGCCTGGACGGGAAGGAGGTCACACCAATATGGGCTATAGAGCCGTGGCCAAGAACAATCTGCATAGCTTATGGCTAATCCGACACAGCCTAAATATAAATTGGTTGCTGTTTACCAGTTATACATTCATACTTACGGGTCCATTGACCCTTATTAACTGGTGTCTCGTCTTTCTACTCTGTCCTTATGATGACGTCATTTTAAATTATTACACTGAGGGGTTGAAACGTCAACAAAAAACTTTGTGGACTGATTTTAAAACTTGATTGTGTCATGAGACACTTGTTTTGTGAGTGCCGTCTGTAACAGCGTACTGTCACAACCATTCACACATATATATCCTGTATAACAAACAAGCGCACCTTTTAGTCACTTTTCACTTTCACTGCGCCGACAAATTCTAGGAGCACCTCTTTTTAGGTCTTGCCTGAGCCAGCGCACATGCGCTGTTCTGCAAAACTTTAAGTAAGGGCATTTCAACTCTAAACACACGCTTGTACGTGTGATTTTGCTTTTTCAGCCGCTATTGGCCTTTGCATGCGTCTTTCTTAGAAAGACAGCATGCAATTGGCCCAAGGCGGGTGCATGTCCCGCCTTCTGTGTACTGTGGCCTAGAGTGCTTAGAAGCGAGCAGTAGCGCCATCAGTTTCCAATTATTGCAATCGGAAACAGATCGGAAACAGATGGCGGTCAGCGCTTGTTGTGCTAGTTTTCCCTTGTAGCGATAAACTTCCTCTGATAAACAAGCACGCAATGCTGAGCTTGCAAGACTCGGCTGCTGGAGGGAAGAGCCAGGTTTCACCTGAACCAGCGCTGTGCCAAGCTTTAAAGTATAGGAATATTTTGCAAGTTTCTATTTAAAACAGCCCGTAAAACCTAAATCGCCCTGTGGAATGAATCTTTGGGTACCATTTAAAAAATAAAAAAAATTTGGGCGAGGGGTAACAATCCCTTCCAGGAAAGAGTCGTGCTCACTCTGCTCTGCGGTGGGTGGACCTGGTATGTACACAGCTTTCAAGGCTTCTTTCCGTCCAGCCCAGGGTCTGTACATTGTTTAAAAGGAGCCATGTTCACCTGAGAGGACCCACATACCACAAAGAGATATGCATGGTCTGTGTTTTCGCAAGCACTGCTCTCTGCTAGAATGTATGAAAACTACACTTTTCACACCTGCATTTTTTTTCTGCTGTTATGTTCCCGTCAAATGTACACTGTGTTAATTGCTCAATTGTTTACGATGTATGAACGTATTGGTTTTCCGTACAGTATTTTCTGTGACAAGCTTCCAACACCACGCCCCAGGACCCCCTAAAGCAGAAAAATACTTTTTAAGGAAGACAGATCTCAAAAGACACAGAGAAACAAACATACGACACAGCAATGCATGTGATATTGCTGTGAATGTGGAACACCAGTGATAGGTATTTGCCTACAGCCTCATGAAGTCCACAAGTTCAACGGGGTCGAATCATATTTTTATCCTTCCTAGATCGGCACAATGAGCATCATTCAGGTGGATAATAAGTGCTGCTTTTATTTTAAGCATCAACTATTTCGCCTTTGAGAATTAATGATGCACTCAAGGTACCTCAGGGGAGAGGATGTGGCCTAACGACCAGATCTGCCGAAGGTGGAGCTCAGGAGGATGGAGTCTCGGCGTCGGCTCATCATCCTGTGATTCTGTGCAAATCACTTAATCTCCCCGAGCCTACCAAAAAACAAGCAATGGCATAGCCAATAGGTCTTGCCTATAAGTGTTTAGATAGAGCTATTTGCTTTCTTAACTATTATGAGATGTCTGCGGAATAACATGCCTATTTTGGTGCCTAAGGCCCCAAAATCTGGATTGTACAGTAAATACCGTACACTTTTCCCCTGCTAAATTTCGTCAGGTTTGACCTGCCAATATTTAATGTGTGAGGTTTTTTTGATGCACCTACTAACTACCAGGTGTGGTTAACAGGACCCATCTCAGAATTATGACCTGTGTGCAAACAGGGGTTTGTGGAGAGGTTGGAAATTTCCGAACATCTCAGAATCAAATGGTACTCAGGATGGTTCAAGTTTTTGCAGAGCATTGTCGTGTTGTACCTCAACATCTGGAGTGCAAGACTGTCAGGGTGTCTTATTGTGTAGCTGTTGTAGCCTGGACCCAAGCCTGGACCCAAGTAACCTCACCAAATATTAAAAACGTTGTCCCTCCTTCAAAGAGCTGCAGAATCCCAAGTGAGGTGTAGACGGTTTGTGTCCGCGTGAGGATTCCAAGATCATTGTGGGTTTGCACACATGTTTTTCACCAGGTAGAACTGGGTAGAGTCTTGGCTGAAGTTGCACATGGAAAAACACTATATTGTTATCCTTTCTTTTAAGATGCGGAGCTCTAAGTAATGTGGTAATACCCCATGTGGCACCTACTGCACCCTGCAGCATCAGTATTTATAGGGCGTGGTATTACCACAGCAACACTTTGTGTTCTTTTTGGTAACCTGAACTAGAGCCAAAGACCGCTATCACTATAGCACTCTTGTGAAATTTATATCAATTCAGGAGAGTGGTGAATGGGCAGGAGAGCGGTAAATGGGCAAGAGAGCAGTGAATGGGCGGGAGAGAGGTGTATGGGCGGGAGAGAGGTGTATGGGCAGGAGAGAGGTGAGTGGGCAGGAGAGGCATGAATGGGCAGGAGAGGTGTGAATGGGCAGGAGAGCAGTGAATGGGCAGGAGTGCAATGAATGGGCAGGAGAGCAGTGAATGGGCAGGAGAGCAGTGAATAGGCAGGAGAGCGGTGGGTGTGCTGGAGAGGGGTGAATGCTCAAGAGAGTTTGTGAATGGGCAGGAGATTTTTTACTGGCGGGAGAGGGTTGAATGGGCAGGAGAGCGGTGAATGGGCAAGAGAGCAGTGAATGGGCAGGAGAGCAGTGAATGGGCAGGAGAGCAGTGAATGGGCAGGAGAGCGGTGATGGTCAGGAGAGCGGTGATGGGCAGGAGAGGGGTGAATGGGCAGAAGGGGGTGAATGGGCAGGAGGGGGTGAATGGCGGGAGGGGGCGAATGGCGGGAGGGGGTGAATGGGCAGGAGAGCAATGAATTGGCAGGAGAGCGGTGAATGGGGCGGACGGCGGTGAATGAGCAGGAGAGGGTTTACAGGTTTGAGAGGTTTGAATGGGCAGGAGAGCGGTGAATGGGCAAGAGAGCAGTGAATGGGCAGGAGAGCAGTGAATGGGCCCGAGAGCGGTGATGGGCAGGAGAGCGGTGATGGTCAGGAGAGCGGTGATGGGCAGGAGAGGGGTGAATGGGCAGGAGGGGGTGAATGGGCAGGAGGGGGTGAATGGCGGGAGGGGGCGAATGGCGGGAGGCGGTGAATGGGCAGGAGAGCAATGAATTGGCAGGAGAGCGGTGAATGGGGCGGAGGGCGGTGAATGAGCAGGAGAGGGTTTACAGGTTTGAGAGGGGTGGATGGGCAGGAGAGCGGTGTTGGGCAGGGGTGTGGTGAATGGGCAGCAGAGCGGTGAATGGGCAGGAAAGTGTTTACTGGCAGGAGAGGGTTGAATGGGCAAGAGAGCAGTGAATGTGCAGGAGAGTGGTGTATGGGCGGGAGAGAGGTGTATGGGCAGGAGAGAGGTGAGTGGGCAGGAGAGGCATGAATGGGCAGGAGAGGTGTGAATGGGCAGGAGAGCAGTGAATGGGCAGGAGTGCAATGAATGGGCAGGAGAGCAGTGAATGGGCAGGAGAGCAGTGAATAGGCAGGAGAGCGGTGGGTGTGCTGGAGAGGGGTGAATGCTCAAGAGAGTTTGTGAATGGGCAGGAGATTTTTTACTGGCGGGAGAGGGTTGAATGGGCAGGAGAGCGGTGAATGGGCAAGAGAGCAGTGAATGGGCAGGAGAGCAGTGAATGGGCAGGAGAGCAGTGAATGGGCAGGAGAGCGGTGATGGTCAGGAGAGCGGTGATGGGCAGGAGAGGGGTGAATGGGCAGAAGGGGGTGAATGGGCAGGAGGGGGTGAATGGCGGGAGGGGGCGAATGGCGGGAGGGGGTGAATGGGCAGGAGAGCAATGAATTGGCAGGAGAGCGGTGAATGGGGCGGACGGCGGTGAATGAGCAGGAGAGGGTTTACAGGTTTGAGAGGTTTGAATGGGCAGGAGAGCGGTGAATGGGCAAGAGAGCAGTGAATGGGCAGGAGAGCAGTGAATGGGCCCGAGAGCGGTGATGGGCAGGAGAGCGGTGATGGTCAGGAGAGCGGTGATGGGCAGGAGAGGGGTGAATGGGCAGGAGGGGGTGAATGGGCAGGAGGGGGTGAATGGCGGGAGGGGGCGAATGGCGGGAGGCGGTGAATGGGCAGGAGAGCAATGAATTGGCAGGAGAGCGGTGAATGGGGCGGAGGGCGGTGAATGAGCAGGAGAGGGTTTACAGGTTTGAGAGGGGTGGATGGGCAGGAGAGCGGTGTTGGGCAGGGGTGTGGTGAATGGGCAGCAGAGCGGTGAATGGGCAGGAAAGTGTTTACTGGCAGGAGAGGGTTGAATGGGCAAGAGAGCAGTGAATGTGCAGGAGAGTGGTGAATGGGCAGGAGAGTGGTGAATAGGCAGGAGAGCGGTGAATGGGCAGGTGGTGGTGAATGGGCAAGAGAGCAGAGAATGGACAGGAGCACTGAAATGGGCAGTAGAGGGGTGAATGGGGTGAGGGGTGACTTGGCAGGACGGCGGTGAATGGGTAGGAGGGCGGTGAATGGGCAGGAAAGGGGTGAATGGCAGGTGAATTAGGAGTTACTGGAATATGGGCGATGGTAAAAATAAGTTTGTTGGGCGTGGAAGGGACACCTTGGCCTGAGGAGGCAGCCGGGGCGCTGCAGATAGGAGAGGGCGCATCAGCGGGTGTGAAGGTCGGCAGAGGGGGGAGAGTTCGAGGACAGGTGAGAGTGGAGGAGGGGCTGTGAACAGGCTAGTGACCGAGGGCAGGAGGGGGACTGCGAGAACATAGGGGCGAATAAAGCTAAGGGCGGACAGATGGGAGCCGCACCTCATGGAAGGTGAGAGACAGCCACAGCTGAACGGGGGCTTAGTGCTGCCAGAAAGGGGGCAGTAGGGGGACATGCCAGGTAAAGTTGCTGACCTGGTACCTGTGGCCCCTGGGGGTCATGACATCTCTTGGCCGCTTCAGACCGCCCTGACCTCGGTGGGGGCCACCTGGGACTCCCCTAGACAGTGATTGAGGCACAGCTCCCTGTAACTGGAGAGCCCGGCAGCAGTGCCAGGCACCGTATGTGCAGGAGGCCAACGGCCCCTGGGAGAGCAGAGAGAGCGCAACGCATCAAAGGCACGGTGTAAAGCGCACTGACTGCCAAGGCCTCGGTCTCTCGGCGCTGCACCTCGCCTCAAGCCTCTCTGTCCTGAATGCTTGCATCTGGGGCACAAGAATAAACAACTGGACAGCACGGGACGAGTCAATGGATGAATGGATACATGAATGGATACATGTATGGATGCATGGACAGCGAGCTGCGCAGGAGACTGAATCAACGCGAAGGAGGCCACGATTCCTCAATTCTATGTCAGGACTGGAGGCGAGGATTATGCCTTCTTTCTTCACTTTAATCAATAGCGGCGAAGTACAACAGAAGACTACATTTCCCATTAACCAAAGGGAAAATGTAGTAAAAAACAACACATGATATCAACCAATCAGTGAACAAGCACAGTGTCCAATCAGGGGCAGGACGCCCAATATAGTCCATCAACTGTGTCTCCTCTTCCTCTTTCTTCGCTGCTACGCAGCAAGTTAAGTACTCTTTCTTATGTTTTGACTGTTTAGTGCTTGACTGGTTATTCAGGTTTTAATTGGGTAATGATTGTCAGTATATGTTTTAAAAGTTCTTTTATTGCTGGTTAGCGCTTCAGTGCTGTATTGTATGAGGTGATCGCGAGTTTCAGCTTTGGTTAGTCAAGCGCGACTTGACGCATTAGCGCTGCGCGATCCGGATTGTTTTTCTCCTGTCAGAGCGTGCTTGCGGCGCGTTTGATTCCCTGGAGCGTGTGGACAGCGCTGTGGGGAGTTGGGCCGCGGGTACGGGTCTCCTGTCCCTACGCGGCTTCAGCTGGCTGCGCTCCTGGTCCTCTCACCGCCAGAGGGCGTGGAAGGCTGTGCACCGCGTCGCGTCGTTTGATCTCTCTTCAAAGGGATTTTTTCAAACGACGCGTGCGTGGTGCACCGGAGTCCCTGATCTGAGGGGAACGCCGATAACGGAGTAGGCGGCGGTGGCTGTGATACGAGGCCACGCTGCCCCATATTTTTACAACGCTTGTTGCCCAGGTCCAGCTTGTGTTGGGGCACAGTCTGTATTTTTTCTCAGAACGCCTCTTTGAGGTCCAGTATTATTGTAAAGGGACTTTGCCCAGATCAGTTCACCCAGTGCAGGGTGTGTATTCATAAAATCTTTTTTGGCCAGCAGTTAGTCCCTCGGGCTAGAACCCGGTATTTGGTGGTTGTTGAACCACGTGTAAGAGACAGACCGGCTGACACCCAGCCCTATAAAAAAGGCCTCTCTACCCCCCTTTTCAGGCCGGGTTACTATCCTCCTCACTTTCCGTGAGTGCGTCCCTTTCTCCATGGAATACTATGATGAGTTTCCCCGAGGAGGAGGAGGATCCCCTTGCGGATATGCCCTGGGGTGACGCCTTTTATGACGCAATGGACACATCAATTTACCGGGCGGTAGATCAAGCTATCTCCCCTTTGGAGTCCAGGCTTTCCTCTCAGATTCAACAGGCTTTTGCCCAGCTTTCTCAACAGTTAACATCCCAACCCCCTACCCCATCTGCTGTTTCACCTGATCCCCTGGGGTCCCCACCAGCTAAGCGTACCCGCGACGCGGGGGTGGACGGGGATGCGTTTGACCGCCTTAGGCAGGCTTTCCTGGATAGCCACAGGTCAGTTCCAACTGGTACTTCCCTTCCTGCAGCTCCGGTACCGCCCTCTGGTGACACCACCACCCCATCTCTCCCTGGCACTTCTCAGAATCCCCCAGGTACCTCAGATATGCTGGATCCTGATGATATCGTCCACCCACGGTCTTCGGACTGGACGCCAGCGGACAAAGTAGCGGCTTATGTGGCCGCCCACATTAGGTGCCCCCTGGAGAAGGAGGTACGTAACTGCCTCAGGGCGGAGTGTCCCCGCCCCACTCTGGACAGTAAAGTGTCCCTCACGCCCTAAATTGACCCTCGAATGGGTACTTTTCTTCAAAAATTCATTAGAGATCAAAAACGGGGATTGACAGATCCTGGAGAGCCTGCTAGGATAAACTCTTGGACGCCTTGGGGCCCTTCACAAAAATATTAGACATGGCAGAAGAGGCAAAAGAGTCAGGCTCCATTATTTCCCCGGATACTTTGTCCGGTTGGGCACAACGAGTGGTGATTTTCATGGGGAACGCGAACTGTGCCCTATCCACCGAGCATCGCCGGTCCCTCCTTATAAAAATCGATCCAAAGCTAGGTGACCTGGCAGACTCTGAAGCTGGTGCAGTAGCCCAGGGTGGATTATTTGGTGAGCCCTTCGTCAAGGAGCTTGGAAAATTTGTGAATAAGTTCACCTCTTTAGATCGGGCACAATCCACTATCAAAAAGGTGTTTCCTTGTGTTTTTCACGGGGCCGGCCGAGGCAGGGGCCGCTCGGCCGGTCGTCAACAACGCCAGCCAGCTCAAAGAGGCTCCAGACAGTACCAGGACCAGTCCCGGTTCGGCAAATTTTTACTCCACACGCGGACGGCGGGGTAAAGGCAGAGGATTCCAGGGAGGAGCTGCAGCCTCTAGCCCAGGTGAGAATTCTCCCTTCTTCCCCACAAGACATAGGGGGGCGGTTGGCGGGTTGTTTTCACGTTTGGCAGACCATCACGCACGATGCCTGGGTTCTGCAGACTGTGAGGGGTTTCCACATAGAGTTCCAAGGGACCCCAGTTCAGTCAACCTTTCCCTGCCCTATTCAGTTTTCAGCGCAAGACGCGGTTTTGGTAGACGCAGAAGTTGCTTCGCTCCTCGCAAAGGGCGCTATCACTCTCTCTTCTCCCCACCCTCAAGGGTTTCTGAGCAAGATTTTTCTGGTCGACAAGACCGACGGAGGCCAGACACCCGTGATCAACTTGAGCGAGTTCAACCAATGGTTGGTTTACCGGCATTTCAAGATGGAGGGAATCCATCTTCTTCGGGACGTTTTGCGACCCCTCGACTGGATGGTTCGTTTGGATCTCCAAGACGCCTATCTGGTGGTCCCGATATTTCGGCCCCACCGTCGGTTCCTCCAGTTTTCCTGGGGTCATCACACATACGAGTTCACGTCCCTCCCTTTCGGCCTCTCGTCCGCTCCTTGGTGTTTCACCAAGATTCTCAGGCCGGTAGTGGAATACCTGCGGTCCAGGGGGGTCAGAATTATTGTTTACCTCGACGATTTGCTCTTCATGGCTTCATATCCGCGTCGGCTGACGCAACAGTTCAAGTTGGCGGTTTTGCTTCTTCAGGAGCTCGGTTTTGTCATAAACGAGACTAAGTCCCTCCTGTGTCCTACGCAGACTCTTACATTCTTGGGTTTCGTCATAGACTCCACTACTTCCACTCTCAGCCTTCCGGCCAGAAAGGTCTCCAAGATCCGACATGAATTACGCCGCGTGTTAACGAAACAATGGCTCTCTCTCCGCCAGTTGTCTCGGGTGGTGGGCCTTCTGTCGGCATCGATCCAAGCCATCTTCTCGGGCCCGCTACATTACAGAGCGCTTCAGCGTCTCAAGGATTTCTTCCGGGGGCAAAGGGTAGTCCTACTCTCACAAGGTCGCATTATCCACCGAGGCTTGCGCCGAGATTCATTGGTGGTTGGATCATATGGAAGCGTGGAACGGAAGAGCAATTTTCGGTTCCACCCCAGACCTAGTTATAGAGTCAGACGCTAGCAGACTCGGTTGTGGTGCAAGGTGCGGGGACCTCTCCACAGGAGGATTGTGGTCTCCCGAAGAACAGAAGTTACACATCAACTTCTTGGAGCTTCTGGCGGGATCCTTTGCAGTACGGTGCTGGATGAAGGATTCGGTGCAATCTTGTGTTCTACTAAAAACGGACAATGTTTCGGCAGTCCGTTATGTGAACCACCTGGGGGGCACCCGCTCGAAAGCTCTCTCGGATCTGGTGGCCAGTTTCTGGCAGTACTGCCCAGACAGTCAGGTTTCTGTCACGGCGGAATACCTTCCCGGTCGAGCCAATGTGGAAGCAGACTTTCAGTCTCGCCACTTTCGGGATTCCAGCCTATTGCGCTTGCATCAGTCCATCTTTACGACCTTTGGGGCCCCTTCTCGGTGGACCTATTTGCATCCCGACTGGATCACCAGATTCCGCGATTCTTCAGTTGGCGTCCGGACCCTCTGGCGGCCGCCACAGATGCATTTCTCCAAGACTGGAGCAGAGAACGGAGCTATGCGTTTCCCCCGTTTGCGATGATCACGAGGTCGACAGCACAAGTTCGCCGGCAAATGGCAGAGCTAGTCATGATCACGCCATTATGGAAGTCTCAAGTGTGGTTTCCAGTTCTTCTGGAACATTCCTGGGATTTTCCAATCCTACTCCCCCAATTTCCCACTCTTCTGAGTCCGGACGGGAATCCGCACCATCTAGTGTCCACGAAATCGCTGTGGCTCATGGCATGGCGGATTTCCGGGGTAGATGGGAAGCCCCTGGCCTTTTGAGAGAAGCTGAGACTTTCATCACTAAAGCATGGGCGGACAGTACTGTAAAAAGGTACAGGTCAGCGTGGGGTAGATGGTCCCGTTGGTGTGTGCGACGGGGTTTCGATCCCTTGGTCTCGGATGTCATCCATGTGCTGAATTTTCTGGCTCAATTGGCGTCTGAGGGCCTTGCGTACCGATCAGTGAATACCTTCAGATCGGCGGTCTCCTCGGGCCACGTCCCGCTGGAGGAAGCTCCGGTGGGCGAGCATCCCCTTGTTTGTCGACTAATGCGGGGTATCCGCTTGTCGTTGCCTCCGGAGCCCCGTTATTCCGAGCTCTGGGATGTGAACCAAGTGCTTAACCTCTTTTTATCGTGGCAGCCGAATAGGTTTCTTTCGCGGAAAGAGCTCTCTGGTAAATTAGCCACGCTTCTGTGCCTGATTTCTTGCAGGCAGGTGTCAGATGTTCGGGCTTTGGACATTTCGAGCAGAATTTTTACTCCGGAGGGGGTGACGTTCACATTATTGAGGCGCACAAAGTGCCATTCTAGGACAACTTCCTAGCCTCAGTTTCCTGATTCCCGGAAGCTTTGTGTATTTCGTTGCCTCAAGGCATACGAGGAGATGACCGAGAAGTTTCGCCCTCTGGGAGAGAGGCAACTCCTCATTTTGCTTCGGAAGCCTTTTAAGGCGGTTTCCTCTCCTACCATCGCCAGATGGGTCCGCTGGGTGATGCAGGAAGCAGGCATCAGCCTTAGCAAATTTGGTGCGCATTCCACAAGAGGTGCGATGGCTTCAAAGGCTTTCAGCTTAGGGGCGCGTTTGGAAGATATCCTCAACGGTGCAGACTGGTCCTCGGACTCTACTTTCAAGCGGTTTTATTTCAAACCGATTTTGAATATGGCTCATTTGGTTGTGGGCAAGCTTTAAACAAGCATAATCCTCGCCTCCAGTCCTGACATAGAATGAAAAATGTCCTAGCTAGCGTAACAGAAAGTTTCAATTCTATTAAGGACTCGGAGGCGAGGATTATCCCGCCCTTGCTTCCTAGAGGACACCCCTCCCGTACTACTGTAAGTAACTTGGTTTGAGTTATTGGTGATATGTTAAGTCACTGGTGTACATAATGCATTTGGTCATTTTTTCCCTTTGACATATTGGTTCTTTGCAGGGCATGTTTCTTATGACATCTGTGCAATTTGACATTTGCAGTTTTTCCTGCGGTAATATTCTCTTCTTGTCCTCAGGCTCGGATTCTCACAAGCAAGATTCCTGAAGGGGCTGATGCTTGCTGGTTTCGCGCTCAGAAAGAGGAAGAGACGACACAGTTGATAGACTATATTGGGCGTCCTGTCCCCGATTGGACACTGTGCTTGTTCATTGATTGGTTGATATCATGTGTGGTTTTTGACTACATTTTCCCTTTGGTTCATGGGAAATGTAGTCTTCTGTTGTACTTCGCTGCTATTGATTAAAGTGAAGAAAGAAGGCATAATCCTCGCCTCCGAGTCCTTAATAGAATTGAAACTTTCCGTTACGCTAGCTAGGAAATTTTTCATTATTCCCATGACATGTGGGGCTTCGATATAAAGAACGGAAAGCACTTTTTTTAATCTGCAAAAATAAAGTGAACGAACCCTGGAACGCAAGTTCTTCAAGGCGCACCGGACAGGTTCAGGGATTAATACACACTAGTGCAAGCCATGCCCGCAGCTGCCCCTGTGACCTCTTCAGCACAGCCCTGTGTTATATGCCTGATATAGTATGTGGTAGTGCGAGGAGGTGTCAAGTACAAGTTAAGTCTGTTTCACGCACACCCACAGGGTACAAATGGAGCGCAAACTGCCCCTCGGTCGAGGTTTAAGGCACGAGCGCTCACAATATACTGACCTTCGTCAGGTCCAAGCTATAGACGTCTGTTTCATGTTATGAAAATGCATACTTTTGTGAAGGGGGCAGCGTGGTACATGCCTCGCAGACTGGCATTGCAAGGGCAGTTGTGCCCGCTGCTTGCACCTGCATTTGTTGTGTTCAGGACAGGATGCGTTTTCACATTTAGGTACGTGTGCTGGATGTTCACGCGGAGCACTGTCAAAGTCCGTGCAAGGGAACTTCTTGGTGGAACTACTAATAGCGCTTCGTGCAGTCCTGCCGTTTGTAAGCGCTTTAAAAATTAAAATACATTGAGTGAGGATAGGAATTTTAAAAAAAAGTTCCGTAGTTGGTCTGACTTATTGAGATGAACGTACCAGAAAAGTAGAAGCTGCATGCTGTGCTGAAGTTAGCCCCTCCCTGTAGCATTAAGGCGGCTTCTCAGTTACCCTTCTGCGCACAGACTTCCAATCTTCCAGTAAATTAAATTACCGCTGCGAGGGAAGGAGGAGGGGTGTAAAAGGAAAAATAGGGAGCTGGACTGAGAGGAAGGGAGAGACCCGAGAAGGAAGGAAAGGAACGGAAATAAGGGAGCAGGGATGAATGCAAGGAGGTGAAGAGAGGTGAAAAGATGAGTAAAGGAGGGTCTGGGGAGCCAAGGGTTACTTGATGATGCACGCACGCTACGGCCTGCAGCAGTATAGAGAGGCGGGGGGGAGTGGAGGCCAGCAGAGTGACGCGATCTGGGGAGGGGGAGGGAATTGGAGCGCGGAGAGAGGCACGCAAGGCTTAATGAGCCTTGACAGAAACCCACATGGCGGCTGCGCGCATGCACGCGCACGTGCACGCAAGCTTGAGGCCAGCAAAAGCCTCTGGTAGCACTTTGAAAGTCCCCCTTACTAAAAGTCGAGCAAGCAGCGCATGCGAATGCTCTAGGCTCGACCTAATGAATGCGTCCTTGTGTAATGTAACTGGTGCTCATGTAAAGTTTCCTAATACCTTTGGGCCAAGTTCACTCTGTATAAAATCTGCAAAAAGAAAAGAAAAAGGTAGGAGACGGAAGGTAGTAATTCAAAAATTAATGAGCCAAATTATTTCAAGGCAAGAGATGTGCCCCAACTGCTAACTTTGGAACTTAAGAACCAAGTTCGAGTCCCGGCATCTGCTCAACATCATGTGATTCTCGGCAAATCACAGCATCTCCCCATGCCTTTCAAAACAACACACATCTGACCTTGTGCAATGTAATCTGTCGGTCATAGAAAGCTCTATAATACATTTGGGCTAAATTTGTGTTGTGTAAAAACTGCACAAAAAAACCCCAAAACATGTCAACGTGTCCTGACACGTCACTAATTCCTGTCCCCCCAAAATCACGAATTAACCAATACTGCATTGGTTAGTTCGTGATTTTGGCAATACATGATTGGAAGGCTGGCCCCTGTCCGGTGCCACGAGGAGATGCCTCGCAAGGCCCTTTTAACCTCTATCCTGTGCCGCCCCAAAGCTTCTCGACTGCTTCCTCCACAGGATGGGGTGTGCGCGGTCTCATCTGCCTGTCTATGCAGCCTCCCTTTTATGGGGCTGTAAACGTGTTTATTGTGGGCAGAGTCCCCGGGCTCCCCGCTGGCACTTCGGTGTCTCTTTGATAGCCCCACTTCAATGGGATGGAAATGCAGACATCGTAAAGGGGGGGAGGGGGATACTTGGCGATAGCCGCATGTTCCGGGCTTTAGAAACTCCCCTCAATTACAGAAAATACAACTCTAGCACCCCACCTCATTTTAGCCAAGGTTAATTAATAAGCCATGGTCTGGAAAATATTTTGTTATACAGGGAATAGGGGGGGCGTCGGGGGAGAGAGAGAATGAAAATGAATGAGAGAGAATACATATGGGGGAGGGGGGTTGTTTATGAAGACATAAGCGAAATCTCAACATTGCTAAACAGTAGCTTACACATAAAAGGCATGTATCCCCCCTCACATGAAAGGCGCGACCTATGGGAGGGTCGTCATGGTGATGCAGGTATGTGTCTATGTGCATATGATGTCTGCATGTTTGTTGCGCTCATAGGACGGGGCGTGCTGTGTTCATGGATGTGTAGCCTTACATCTTGTGTTTGTACCTGCATGAAACAGTCATACTGTCCAGAGCCTGGGAACCAGGTTCGAGGCTCAGCTTCGGCTCAACACCCCCCATGATTCTGGGCAAATCAGTTAACCTCCACGTGCCTACAAAAATATGAATATATCCTTGTGTAATGTAATTGGTGCTTCAATACCTTCGGGTCGAGTTCGCCCTATATTACACCACAAACAAGAAACAAGCATTGGCATAGCCAATTGGTCTCGCCTTTGGGACCTTATAAGTGTTTTGACATGCAACAGTTGATGTTGTTGCACCAAGGATATTGTACTGCATAACTAAATACTTATAAGGTTCCAAAGGCGAGACCCATTGGCTATGCCAATGCTTGTTTTGTTAGTTGGTAATATTTGAAAAATGCAAAATAAAAAAAGACTAAAAAGACAAAGTATGAAAGCTGTGCCATTTTTGGCCTATCATCTAAATAAAAGGATGCACTTATCGCAGAATCAAAATAAGATCTGTTTAACTCTCTATATATCGCTATTGCTGTGGATGTTCAGGGCTTAGACTCCCCCCCCCCCCCCCCTTGGGGACCACCTTTTTGATAAACATTGTCCGGCCCAGGTCCCTGGATTACTGGGTTGTCCTCTTTTTTTGAACCTCTAGTAAAGACTGACTGCTTTTTGCCACTCTACCAACTGAGTTAAGGACTTATGATTGTGAATCCGAGGACCATCTTTGGGGTATTGTGAGAGTATTGCATGGTGAAGCTTAACCAGCATCACCACATAATACTCCACCTTCCTACAGCTCCACAGGGCCACAAGTTCCTATCCTGCTGTCCATAAAGACTTCTGTGGTAGGCATACTCACCCATCATCAGCCTTCTGGATTCAAAATTGTAGCTAAAGGTTTTGAGCCCAATTCAAATAGGGAAACCAAGTGAAATGTACAGAACACTAGGATTGATAGGAGTTTCTCTCCATCGTAGACCTTTGTAATGAAACCGGTTCTTCCTGGCGGAGAAGTTGAAAATACCGACTGTGGGCTGCTATTGGCAGGCGTCCATAGCAGTGACTGGATATCCTTACGGAACCATCTGAAGCCTGCTTACAAATACCTTTTAGTTTCTTGCATCCTCCTCGTCAGCAACTCCATATGACACATGCAGGCTCTGCAATTGAACTTGAAGTACCAGTGGGCCCAACATCTAAGCACTTTACTGATGCCATCCAGGCTTTGGAGGAGACGACGTGAGACATGCTGTGGTGGCTTCTCTAACTCAATTGGTCCAGCAGTAGACCCCTCTCCCTTCCCCACCCAGAGCTGAAGCTGGTGATGAACGCATCTTTGCTGGGCTGGGCTGGGCTGGGCAGGCCGTCTGGGGAAAGTGGAGATCATTGGACTCTAGTCTGTAGGAATGGAAAGGCTCCACATTATTCTGCTGGAGTTTCAGGCCATTAATCTGGCTCTGAAGGCCTTCCTCCTATCCTTCAAGTTGAGGCCAGTGCAGGTATCCACGGAAAACACCACTGCCACACAGTAACAAACAGGCCATACTTGGGGTCCTCTGTCTCATTTCAGGAGGCTCTGCACCTGTGGAGGTGGTTGGAGCTTCAGGGCATTTTCCTGATCGCAAACTGCCTGGCAGGGTTTCTGAATGCCAGAATGGATAAAGTGAGTAGGCAGCGCCTTCCAAATCACGAGTGGCATCTACATCCTGAGGTAGTGCAGGGTGTCTTCCAATATTTGAAAGAACTGTGGTTAGATATTTACCCCTCCACTGAGAACGCACAGTGTCAAATGAATTACACGTTTCCACAAGAACACTCGTTGTGCAGTGCATTCCAGATGATCTAGCCCAAGGGACACTTGTACGCCTTCACACCCCTGCCTCTCCTGCCTCCGATTTTAAAAAAGAGCTGGAACAACCGGGCCCAAGTCATCCTTGTGGCCCCAGTTTAGGCCAAGAAAGAATGATACCCTGACCAACTGGGCATGAGCTTTTGTTTTCCAATCAGGCTGCTACTTATCAAGGCCCTCCTATCTCAGCAACCGGGCAGGGTACTTGCCCAAATCAGCACAATCTACACCTCCAAGCGTGGAGATTAAACAGAGGCAATTGACTGCGTTTTATCTGCTGTCTGCGGTTGTGAAAGTCCTCTTGCCCTTCCACAAAGTTAATTTATGCCAGGTACTGGGGCAAATGTGTGGTCTAGTGTGGCATTTGCAAGACTGACCCATTACAGACAAAGCTGTTGCATGTTCTTTTATTCTATCTGTGACCCAGCTAGGCCTTGCAGTAGGCACTACTGAAGGTTATTTTTTTGGGCCTTTCTACGTTTTCTCAACCAACCTTCCTTGTTTAAATCACCTGTTGTAGAGAGATTTATAAAAGGTTTGACACGTTTTCTCCCAAATAATTTGTGATGTGACAGTGGGACCTTAACTAAGCGTTAACATTGCTCTTGTGTGTTTCTCTTGTGTACACCCTTCGAGCCAATGCATAGCTGCTTGCTGCGCCTTGTTGCTTTAAAGATAATTTTCCTCATTGTCATGGAATCAGCGCGTTGTGTGAGTGAACTTCAGGTACTCTCAGCGCAACCACTCTTTACCAACTTTTTCGCAGACAATTTGGTGTTGAGAGGAGGAGAGACTTCACTACTGGACCCCAAAAGGGCTTTAAGCTTTTACATTGATCATACCAAGAAGCATTAAGTGAACAATCAGCTTTTTTGGGGTTCTTTGGATCAAAGAAAGAAATGGCTGCGTAGAAGAGGGCACTGTTGAGGTGAATAGATTTCTGCATTAATATCTGCCTCCCTCTAGCCAAAAATAATTACCTCTGGAAGCCGTAGAGCCCCTTCCACGAGATCTTCGTCTGCCTCCACTGTGTTGGTTGAGAGAGTGCCTGTTCTTGATATCTGCCAGACTGTGTTCTGGGCATCAGTGTTTGTTTACGAAGCACTACTGGCTTGACAGCCAGGTCTGGCAGGAAGGAAATTTTGCCTGCACGATCCTACGATCCTGCAAGTCCACTCCACAGACCATTCACATGGGGAGGTACTGCTTTGGTATCTATTCTGTGGTGAGGCATCTCTGTTCAGAAGTAGCCATGAGAAGAACAATTGAACAAGTTACGTACCTTCAGTAGCTTTCAATCTGATGAATACTGTAACCACAGATTCCCTACTGCTTTCCCACTTCCTTATACTGTGGAGTGGCCTCTTTTTAACATCTTTACAGCAGAACCGCTAAACAAAACTCTACACAGCTGGAAAGGAGATGGCTCACCAGCAAGGACACAACCGACAAGACAGCCCTCAACCTCTACCACATACAATTGAGAGAATCAAAGAAAGAGGCCTTATCCTCACTCATCAAATTGAGCTCCAATAACAGCAAGGAACTCAACATCGTCAAAGAATTCTCTAACCCCTCACCTGCAACAAAGATTACCCCCTCACAGGTACTCTGCGACAACCATGCAAACTTCGTCCACGATAAGATTGCCAACATCTACAGAAACTTCAAACCCCAGCCCAAAGCAACTGACTTCAAGCAACACAACGACCCTGCTACCACCACCGACATCCGACTAACCCCCACAGTACACCACATCCATCATGAATTCGGTCTACTCAGGGGCCCCAACTGACCCATGTCCTCATCTTCAACCTAGGCAAAGCCAGAATCAGCCATATACTCACCACCTTGTTTAACACCTCAATTCTCAATTGCCACGGCCGCCTTCCCTCAGCTCTGGAAACACACAGAAGTGAACACCCTACTAAAGAAGACTTCGGCAGACTCAACAACTACCGACCGATCTCCCTGCTCCCGTTCCTTTGCAAAGCATTAGAAAAAGTGATCAAGCAACAACTTTTCTAACATATGAAACAGAATCTCCCACTCAAATCCTCCCAGACAGGATTCCTCAGCATCCACAGCACTGAGACAGCCCTCATAGCGGCTATCAGCAAGATCCAAGCCCTGCTCGACTGAGGAGATATTGTGGCTCTGCTCCTCCTAGACCTCTCGGCAGCCTTCGATACATTCTCCCACCACACACTCATCACAAGGCTGCACAACATAGGTATCCAAGGACCTGCTCCCAGATGGATTGCCTCTTTCCTCACCGGAAGAACACAAAAAGTCTGCCTTCCCCCCTTCACCTCCAAACCCAAGGAAATCATCTGTGGAGTACCGAAGGATCCTTGCTCTGCCCCACCGTCTTCAACACATATGACACCTCTGTCCAGCATCATTAAAACCCACAGACTCAACATCATATCCTATGTCAACAACACACAACTCATCGTCTCCCTCTTCAAAGACACCACCAACATCAACTTCCACAACTGCATGACAGACGTCACCAACTAGATAAAGAACAACTGACTGACGCTCAACACGGACAAGACAGATTTACTGATCTTTGGAAACTTTGGCCTCATTCTACATAACAAGCTAACCGTGACTACTCAGGTGAACTCCGTCTCCTCCACATGCTTCTTCAATCTCCACATACTTTGTATGATATTCAGATGGCTACCCCAAAGCTCAAAACGCACCATCACCCAGGCCCTCATGTCCAGCCAACTGGACTACGGCAATGCTCTCTACACAGTGATCGCAGCTCACCTCCTCTGACGACTGCCGGCCACAGAGAACGCTGCAGCTTGACTTGTCCTGGATCTCACTAGACAAATCCACATCACTCCCTACCTCAGGGAACTCCACTGGCTCCCTGTACAGAAAAAAGATGCCAGTTCAAGCTCTTCTCCAAAGGCATTCTCCAAAGATTTTTGGCCAAGATTTTCACTGCTTTCAAAACCCTGGAAGCATGTTTTTGTGTGAAGATTATACTTATAAAATTTGATCCAGCGGTACATTCAAATCTCAATGAGCCTGCATTTGATTCTGCAGGGATACCCTTCAAATAATTCCACAATTCTGAGCAGTTGTCTTTGTGGCCATAAAACATCTTATATAAGACTCTTTTACAAGGTGAGCCAATATGCATATGTTGTCTCAGTAGATAGAGGTGGACTTTTCTCACTAATTGAACAACCTCATTCCTTTTAGATCTAGAATATGTGAAGACGGCTGTTCTAGCTGACCTATATTCTTCCTTGTAACCATGGTACAGGCAACTCAATTAATCACTCAAGACACTGCTTTTATTTAATGTATTCATCAGTTTACATAATTGAATAAACAGTATGTATGTACTGTCCTCTTGGGAGAAATCGGTCGTATTGCACATAAATGGATAAAGTAGACAAATGTTCCCACTGTAATGAATTATGAAGATAAGGTTTATTTTTTAATGTGGTATAATCTAGTACTGAGTACAGGTAAAAGCGTTGCCACTTACTTCTCAAATGTGACTTCACTAATATTGATTTATGTTTCTGCACCATATATCGCACCTTATTAGACAACCTTCTTCCCTTGTGTCTCAGACAGTAGGACCAAGCAATAAATATGAAACATATTTTTAAAATAATTTAAATATATATGTATATATATTCAGTCTATAAATCTGTATACCATGCTCCTGTCGGAATGCAACACAATGGCTGTAGGCTACAGATTCTATTCCATCTGTATATTGAACCAATAAAGGAATAAGGAGATATGGACTATATATGTATATATTTTTTTCATTTGGATTGGGTCCATCATTGTAAATTATTTTAGGAAACTTAATAATTGTGAACTCCTGAATGAAAAAAGAAAATAATAAAAGGATGTTTGAGTGCTTCCCCTTTACAGAATCTGTTTAAAATGTTGCTTGCAAAATATCAAGGCCTATAGGCAGCCGGCTCTTAAGGCAAAAACCCCAAATTCCCAAAACCCCAATGATTCACTATTAAAAAGGGGATTACAAGATAAAAGCATCACTTGGCATTGTAGATTCATTAGCACTTACCTTATCTATAGAAACAATTTAAAAAATGATCTAAACTCAAACGCTCATAAAGACTACTTAAAAACATGGAGTCAGCTTTATTGAAAAAAGGTAAATAACTTGCAGGTAGCAGATACATTCATCGGCATTCAAATTCAGGGCAAACGGCTGCTAAATCTTGGAATAATGTTTATACAGTGAGGGGGATATTCTGAAGGACCGGCGATACCTATCACAAACGCCAGTTAGCCGCAGTTTTTTTATCGCCGCCTAACCCTGAAAACTATCGCCATGTTAGCGGTGTATTAACATGCCGTCGCTACCTTGCAATAGTATCAGGGAACGGTGGTGAAAACTGCCGCTAACATCTGTGCGATGGCGATAGGAAATCCGGCGTTAGTGGGTGAAAACTTCCAATAGTGCCATTAGAACCCAAAAAACTCAAGTTAGTCAGCCCAACATGAGTTTTTTTCCTCTAATGCAAAAAATAGCCTGTCAGTCAACCTCCAACATAATAAAATAGGCATAAAAACCAATAAAATGCAGAATGGAGCAGCCAGGGCCAAGTGCAGCACACATCTGCAAGCCAGCCAACATCCAGGATGACCAGGATGAGACCCTTGATGCCTCGCTGGACCTATGTCTGGAGCCTGGATGCCTTGCTGGACCTGCACATGGAACCTGGATGCCTCGCTGGTCCTGCGCCTGGAGCCTGGATGCCTTGCTGGACCTGCATCTGGAGCCTGGATGCCACGCTGGACCTGTGTCTGGGGCCTGGATGCCTTGCTGGACCAGCATCTGGAGCCTGGAGTGGGATGTGAGGAGCTGTGGAGTCGATGAGCCGTGGCGGTAGACATTGAGGCGCGATGATCGCCCGTACCTGGTGGTGAAGTCTGGCAGGTCTCATGGAGACACGTTGCTGAACTGTGTGAGAAGACCCCCTTGCGACCCTTGGAGCTGTTAATGGTAGAAGCACTCCTGCACACCAACGTAGTGAGGTCCACATCGCATACTATGATCCACCACTACACAAGGGCTGCACGAAGGGGATTACCAACACTGTGTGCCGTCTCCCTGCATCACAGGCCCGATGATGTTGGACTGGCCGTATGCTGTGGAGGGTGACGCCCCTGTGCTACGCCAAACGTGTGTGGTGTGAGCGCTGCAACTTCATGCCTACGGGGACCCTGCTGCATCAACTGCATCAGGAGGTCCACCAGTGGACTAGGAGTCGACTACTGTACACAGCTTAGTGAAATCACACCTTGCTGAGTCACAGATTTGGAGAGAGTGCAGTTGATTGCGCCACAGTGTCAATGTCCAGGTAAGGAGAAAGTGGGACGCGTAGCGCAGGCGGGCCGGGGGGCGAGTCGCTCAGGCCTATCACACGTAGATGGCGCACCCCCTGTGGCGCCACTTCCGCAATGCCGGGAGAGCGTTGCCCCACTGCCTCAAGCAGTGCAGAAGAGGAGCAATCATCACATGAAGATTACTCAATCAATCAATCAGGGCAATTGTAAGCGTGCTACTCACCTGTGAGGGTATCAAGGCCCAGAGGGAGGGGGGTCCACATATCTGTTAGCCAAAGAGCCATGTCTTGAAGGTCTTCCTGAAGGTGTTCAGGGACGGGGCGCGTCTGATGTCTGCCGGTGGCTCGTTCCAGGTCTTGGCTGCAATGTGGGAGAATGACCTTCCGACTGCTCTGGCTCTGTGGATGCGTGGGGTTTCGGCCAGTGCAAGGTTGGAAGATCGGAGGTTTCTTTTGGCTACGTGGAAGTTGATTCGGTATTTGGGTTCGTTGTTGTGTAGGCATCTGTCGGCGTGAGTGAGGACTTAGAAGGTGACTCTTTTCTCCACTGGGAGCCAGTGGAGTCTTCATAGATGTTTGCTGATGTGTCCGTGCCGGGGGATGCCGAGGACGAGTCTGGCGGTGGTGTTCTGTAATGTCTGTAGTTTGCGGAGTAGGGACTTGTTAATGCCGGAGTAGAGTGCGTTTCCATAGTCCAGTCTGCTGGTGATGAGTGCATGGGTCACTGTTTTCCTTGACTCCGGCGGGATCCATTTGAAGGTCTTGAGAAGGATGCGGAGGGTGTTGAAGCAGCTGGAGGTGACAGCGTTGACCTGTCGGTTCATGGTGAAGGATGAGTCGAGTATGAAGCCGAGGTTTTTGGCATGGTCCGAGGGGCTAGATGGGCTTCGGAGGGGGGTCGGCCACCAGGTGTTGTCCCATGCTGAAGGGGTGGTTCCAACGACGAGGACTTCTGTCTTCTCGGCGTTGAGCTTCAGGCAGCTGTCGGTCATCCAGAATCCAGACTGCGACGTCTTGCATACCCTCTGGAAGTTGAGTCTGGCGGTGGTGGGGTCTTTGGTGACGGAGAGAATGAGCTGGGTGTCATCAGCGTAGGATACGATGTTGAGGCCGTGTTGGACGATGGCGGTGAGGGGGGCCATGTAGATGTTGAAGAGGGTCGGGCTCAGAGATGACCCCTGTGGGACTCCACAGGTGATTTATGTGGGATTGGAGAGGAAGGGTGGCAGTCTGATCCTTTGGCTTCTTCTGGTGAAAACTGATCGAATCCAGTCTAGGGCTGTTCCTTGTATGCCGGCGTCGTGTAGTCTGGCAACTGCGGTGGGAGACGGTGTCAAAGGCCACAGAAAGGTCGAGGAGGATGAAGCCTGCAGAGTGCTCGTTGTCCAGGAGGGTGCGGATGTTGTCTGTGCCAGCGAGTAGGGCCACAGGGTGTTTGTGCACTGAGCGCACATTGAGGAGGATGCATCTTAGGGTGTTGCAGGTGCTGGCGTCGGCTGTGTTGGAGGCAGGGGTGGTTGTTAAGTTCTGGCGGCAGTGGAGGCAGGAGAACTGGCCATGGGTTGTGTTTGGCGAGGCCTGTTGGCAGTCTATGAGTTTCCCGGGCATGAGTGCGTGGAGGGTGGCTGTGCTGTAGCAGTGGGTGGCTCGAGATCCAGGGTTCCCGGCACGCCCTCTACGTGTGACCACACAGCGGCCGCCATTTAGTGGGGGAGGGGGACGAACAATCAGCTGGGAGGCAGGAATGGGCGTGGACTGGGCCGCAGGGGCAGCAGTGATGGGAAGTGGGAAGCGCAGGCTCAGAGAAGCCAAAAAAACAGATTCAAAAGGAAAAAACAAGGGATAACTGACTGATGTAATCATGCTATGTATCCTCAGGGGGTGGGAGGGTGGGTAGGACTGTTCCAAACATGGAACAGGGCATGGGCGGATTGGCATGCCCACTCAAGTGTGCAATGACTGTTTGGCCGGCCCACTCAGTCCGCCCAAAGCAGTCATGCGCACTTCCCTGTTCGTAATGCAGGCTACATTACAGCCTGCATGGGGAACATGCACACCCCTCCGGCTCCTGGCTGCATGACTTGTGCCACTGCCAATTACCAATCCCATCGCAGCATTGTGATTGACTCGGGGGAGGAAGCCTGGCTGCCTACTTCCTTTTCCTGGAAGCAGACGCAGGAGAGCAGGAGCTTCGAAGACACGGGACCTGGCTTTGAGGTAAGACTTCCCGCATAAATCTTTTTACAACACCCGCTCACAAACACATCCCCACGTCGACGCCCCATTGAGTGTCCTTTCCAGCATTTACAACCTCACAGCACTTCTCAATGGCGGCCGCTGTGCGCCCATGCCCAGCGGGCGTACCACTTGTTTGCCCAAGGCACATACATAGTTGCGACGCATGCCATAACATCGCATTCCATTCCAATGCATTCTAATACTAGGCCATTGCAACAGTAGAGTAGGTGTTGCATAGCGAAGACATTAATATCCCTATTCCCACTTCAGTGAGTGCAACCCAAAACTAACCTTTGCACCCCAAACCCAACTGTGAACCCTGGAATTCCTTTTTGAGCCCCAATCAAATTTGACTCAAATGCACACCCCATTTTCCAAATTTTACCCCAAAACACAACCCAATTTCCATATTTTACTGCAAAACACACCCCAAATTCCATATTTTACATCCGAAACCCATACCCACCCGAAAATCTTTAAATTACCCCATTACTGACCTAACAATACGTTATAATCAAATGCGATGTAAAAGCATCTGCGTTGTCCGTGTTGTCTTGTTTACGATGTACTGTCTGCGTTGTAATGGTCGTCTCCCATGCCAAAGGCAACCCATATGCTACACCACTTGCACCCGTCTGCCCTTGGACCGCGCTCTGCACCAAGGAGCCTTCCTCTTGGACACTCCACCGCTACGACGCCAGCACCCTCCTCGCCATGCCACCCTGGACACCACCTCGCCTGCCAGGACCAACCTCTGCTCCGGACCGGACATTGCCATCACCGACGGCTGAAGTGTCACCCGCAAGGAGCACACCGAGTATCAAGGAGGAGGCATTGCCATCACCTACAAAAGCACACTCCAACTGACCACGTACTCTAATGACCCTAGGGTGACCATGGACCACCTCAACTCCCAGATCCGGACCAAGCCCAAGCACATCCTCTGCGGCACCCTCATGTGCAGGCCCCCTGGGCCATGGCCCCCCATTCTCCAATACCATTGTAGACCTCATTGCACCCCAGGGTCTCCCATCCACTGACGACATCCTACTCGGCCAACTCATGTTCCACATGGACAACCCCAGTGACCAGATTACTACCCCCTCCTGGGGAAGGTCCCCTACATCAGACGCAAGCAGCAAGTCACCTCAACAAGCCACATAGCAGAACACACGGTCGAGCACGTCACCTCCGCCAGCGGGAACTTTAACTACAGCCACAACACCGGACTCTACTGAACCGACCATCATTGGTAACATCACATCTTCACCTTGCCCAGTGGACACCACTGCCATCATCGCACCCCCTTGCAGCTGGATCAAGGCCACCGAAGAACTTCTTGCCAACTCCCTCCGCACCAACACTCCACCAATGCTTCCAAACAATGACACCGCAGCACACAACCACCACCAATGGATCTCCAACAGTGCCGACATTCGGGCACCCATCATGAACAGCACTGCGTCCGTGCCTACCGCCTGTCTGATGGCAGGCGTTAGCGTGTGTGAGAAGTTGGCCTGGTATATGCTGACCACTAATTAAAGTGGGCACCTTGTACCAGTCCAAACAACCCTTATTAATGTTTAGGTGAAAGACAACCTTTATTAAAAGCTATCCTAGTGGTAGCTATGGAGAGCAGCCTTCAGGCTAAGTCTTGAAGGAATGTAAAGCAGCTTGGTTTACCAGTTCATAACCTCTTGAATAACCAAATGAAAGGAGAACCACACAAGGTATATATAAAATATATGTATTTATTTCTCAACACTCTCTACTAATCTCTTTATGAGAGTAGAGATCAAGATACACAATATTAATATACTAGAACGACAGTAAATAGCACAATACACAGTGGGCCCCAGGGGGAGACCAAACCATATATTAAGAAAGTGGTATAAGAACCACGACTTGACTAGACACAGTGCCTAGAGCATGTAGAATCGCTGGGACCCAAGGAACCACCCAAAGTAGTGACACAGGGGACCCACGGGGGACGCATGCAGTGTGAGAACACAGCCGCAAGCTCTATACAATCCTATGGGAAAGTCACAGTTGGAATTTTAAAGATTAAGGGAACCTAGGAGAGGACTTTGAGAAAACCCTTTCAAACTTAGAAGCTTCTAAGGCCAGCACCCATGTGAGCACCAGAGTACTCGTGTTACCTAACCCAGGGAAGCCGGATGCATAGGTGTCAAATGGTGTCGGGAATCTTTGTCGTTTTCTATGGCGAGATGCTGCAAAGTGCTGCTGCCGTGAAGAGGAATAGTGTCTGGTGTGATCCAAGCCTGGATCGGAGATGTGAAGAACCTAAAAGCAGAGGGGACAGAGTCTGGGTCACTTCAGGGTGACCAGGGGCACGGTAGACCAATGCCCACCAATGTCGGTTGTTTCAGGTGCCAAGAGGTGAAGCTTGACTCCGCTGCTACGGGACCAGGAGATGTTGACTATAACCAAAGTCTGCAGGCGAGCTGTCCCATGAAGGATGTCGAGTGCTGGGGGGTCGGTGTCCGGATTGGAGACCAACAAGCCTTGGCAACGGTAAAAAGGCTTCGGTGTGGACCAGCAAGGTCCTGTGGACTCCCCAAGTGATGGAGAGTCAGGGCACGTCTGGAGCAACCAGGTAAGTCCACTGAAAGTTAAAGTACCCTTCTCAGGAACCCACAAGTCAACGGACAAGGGATCGCTAAGGGACCTAGAGAGGAAGCACTAAATACCAGCCCACGGGACACTCGTGGAGTGTAGGTCCGTAATCTTTGGTGGAATCAGTGCTCAGGGTCTGGACTACAAGTAGCCCAAGGCACAGCCTCAGGGATCGCAAAAAACCATATGCTGCTGCAAATGTGCACGGTGTCCAGGGGTTCGGGTTGCACGGTCCCCACGAGGGCTTTGGATCTCCGGTTTGCTGAGAGCACAGATCGGCCTCGGGGAAGCTTGGAAACCCACTTCCTGTGTTGCAAAATCTTTGGAGTCCTTCAGGAGCTGCGTAGTTGCAAACCGGACAGATGCGTCTTTGGTGCCTGCATTGCAGGGGAGTAACTCCTTTACTCCAAGGGAGATTCTTTGGTCATCCAACGTCATGTAGATAGTTGAAGTTCTGGGATTCTGTATCAGAGTTTCGTCCAGGTAAATCTAAAGTCCTGTAGCCAGGAGTTCCTACTTTATACCCAAGGAAGGGGTGGGACAAACTCTGGGGACCCACCTATGGGAGGGTCAGGGCAGAGGGGTGGCTACACCCATGTCCTTTATCCAGTTTCGCGCCAGAGCAGGGGCTGGTAGCCACTGCAACCGGTTTGAGCTGGACTATGCATAGGGACACCAAATGTGCCCCCAGTGCAGACAGCAAAGCACTCTGAGTGCACCCACCCAGCCCCAATACACTAAAGCCTGTCTGGGAGGTGGTCACACCTCCCTGTGACAGGAAACCTATTGCCCAGGCTCCCCTGCTGGAGTATTGTCCAGCAGCAGGAGGGCAGACCCGTGTCTGTGGCTGGCAGCCTCCATTTTCTGATGACAGGGATCTGTGAAGCTGGTACCGGGTGTACCAGTGAAGTCATATTTCTCCATCTAGTAGGGTGGAATCATACCTCTCCCGCCAGTAACTGGCGGGAGAGGTATGATTCCAAGGTGTTTGACACCAAACACGACATGTTTCCATGCAGCCGTTTTGAAGCTAGCATTCACCGCGAGGTTATAATGCACTTAAGAGTAGATGGTAGGCTGCATCACAAACAACCCCGGAATAGAGGTTCCGAAGGCTGCAGAGGGGCTCTGCTCATGCAGTTGCACCCTCTCACATAAAACCCAGCACCCTCCCTTCAGAATTGATAAGGCCTGCCGTAGGGGTGACTGATAGGTTTATATGTGCAGTGATATGGATAGACATAGTGAACCTATCTCTAAGTAAGGGGTGCATGCACCACCATACACAGGCTGCTGTAGCAGACCTGTTGTGTAATTTTGAATGGTCTCCCAGGGGTGGCATAATACATGCTGTAGCCCCTGAGAGGCCTCTGGGGTACCTATGCCCTGGGTATATAGGATACCATATACTAGGGACTTATAAGGGTACCCTAGAATCCAATCTGTGGTGTACCTAAAGTACATGCAATCAATTTAGAGAGACAGCAGCTAGGCTGGGGTCCTGGATAGCAGGATCCCAGCCAGACTAAGTCGAAAACAGTGAAACATCAGCAAAAAGTGGGGGTAACTATAAGAAGCAGATCCTACTCTCCTACACAACCTCCCCCAAACGTAACGACATTAAACTAACCTTGACCAGTTGAGTCTTCATGTTCTAAGTGGAGATATCTGGAGAGTCCATCTGCATTTGCATGGTTACTCCCAGGTCTATGTTGCACTGTATAGTCCATCACCTGTGGGGAAATGGACCACCTCAAAAGTTTGGGGTTTTCACCCTTCATCTGTTTTAGCCATAAGAGGGGATTATAGTCTGTCTGAACAATGAAGTGAGTGCCAAACAAGTATGGCCTCAGCTTCTTCAGAACCCAAACCACAGCAAAGGCCTCCGTCTCAATAGCTGACCAACGATTCTCTCTGGGGGTCAGCCTTCTGCTATAAAAAGCTACTGGCTGATCCTGACCCTCATCATTCAATTGTGATAACACAGCCCCTACCCCCAACTCAGATGCATCTGTTTGAGCAATGAATTCTTTGGAGTAGTTAGGAATTTGCAGAATGGGAGCAGTGCACATGGCCTGCTTCAGGTCATCAAATGCCTTTTGACAGCTGACTGTCCACTGAACTTTCTTTGGCATTTTCTTAGAAGTTAAGTCATTCAAATGGGTCACTATGGATCCATAACCTTTGACAAATCTTCTATAGAATCCAGTCCGGCCCAAGAAAGCTCTGACCTGAGTCTGGGTGGTTGGAGCAACCCAGTCCATGATGGTCTGGATTTTGCTCTGCAATGGTTGAACCTGGCCTCGACCCACAAGGTGGCCCAGTTACACAACCTGACTCTGCCCTATCTGGCACTTGGTGGCCTTGATAGTTAGGCCTGCTTTCTGCAGGGCCTCCAAAACATTTCTCAGGTGGACCAGGTAATCCTCCCAGGTGGAGCTAAAGACAGCAATATCATCTAGATATGCTGCACTATAGGCTTCCAGGCCTGTAAGGACTTTGTGCACCAACCTTTGAAAAGTGTCAGGTGCTTTCTTCAAACCAAAGGGCTTCACCACAAATTGGTAGTGCCAACTAGGGGTAGAAAATGCTGTCTTTGCATCATCAGCTAGTCTGATCTGCCAGTAGCCAGCTGTTAGGTCAAATTTGCTCAGAAACTTGGCTGAGGCCAAAGTATCTATAAGCTCATCTGCCCCAGGGATTGGATGGGCATCCGTCCTAGTGACTGCATTGAGACCTCTGTAGTCTACACAAAACCTCATATCTCTCTTACCATCTTTGATGTGAGGTTTGGGGACCAAGACTACTGGACTAGCCCAAGGGCTATCTGAGGGTTCAATAACTCCCAATTCCAACATCTTCTGGACTTCAGCCCCGATGCAGTCCCTGACATGGTCAGGTTGCCTGCAAATCTTATTTTTAACAGGCAGACAGTCCCCAGTGTCCACTTTTGTAATTCCTGGCTAGCCTCAAGGTTTTTTGGTTGCCTTCTTCATGTATTCAGCCATCCTGGAGCGGACACCAAGTACATAGTCCACAATATCCTGTTTAGGGGGTTTGATAGATACCTCCCATCCCTCCTTCACTAGACACAATGGACCCCTAACTGGATGTCCAAACAGAAGCTCAAATGGGCTGTAATCAACCCCCTTCTGTGGAACCTCTCTGTAGGCAAAGAGAAGGCAAGGCAAAAGTATTTCCCATCTGCGCCTAAGCTTTTCTGGGAGACCTTTAATCATGCCCTTTAGGGTTTTGAACCTTTCAACTAACCCATTGCATTGTGGGTGATAAGGGGTGGTAAATTTGTAATTTACTCCACACTCCTTCCACATAGCAGTCAAGTAACTAGACATGAAGTTTGCATCTCTGTCTGATACCACCTCCTTAGGGAAACCCACTCTGGAAAATATTCCCAGGAGGGCCCTTGCCACCACAGGTGCAGTGGTGGTCCTAAGGGGAATAGCTTCTGGATACCTAGTGGCATGGTCCACCACCATCAGTATAAATCTGTGCCCAGATGCTGTTTGAGGATCCATGGGACCAACTAGATCAATCCCAACCCTCCTAAAGGGAACCCCCATCACAGGTAGTGGTATCAGGGGGCCTTTGTTGTACCACCTGCCTAACCATTGGCTTGACAGGTGACACAGCAGCGACAAAAATCCTTGGTGTCTTCAGACATGTGATGCCAATGAAAGTGAAGGACAATTCTGTCCCAAGTCTTGTTTTGGCCTAGGTGACCCGCTAAAGGTATATCATTGGCTAGTGTCAATAGGAAGCCCCTAAACTTCAGAGGTATAACCAACCTCCTGGTAGCTCCAGGCTTGGGGTCTCTACACTCTGAGTAAAGGAGTCCATCTTCCCAATAGACCTTATGGGACCTACTAGCATTCCCAGCAGCCTTAGCAGCAGCCTGCTGTCTGAGGGGTTCAAGAGAAGAGCAGCTCAGCTGCTCCTGGCTCAGATCTGACCTGGAAGGCCCCCTGTCCCCAAGAACTCAACCTGATCAGGTTCAAGCTCATCTGGGAGAGTTCCTTCTTCAGGACTAAGATCAGCTCTCTCAAGAGACTGGTCTGGATTCTGAGTCAGGGGGAAAACACTGCCTTACCCCTACTGCTCCTTTTCTTGGAAGGTGCCTGGTCCATTCTTCCAGGATCCAGGGCCTGTTCAGTGTTAGACATTTGTGCCTGTGACCTGGTCATAGCAAACACCTCTGTAGGAATTCCCAACATTTCTGCATGAGTCCTCAGCTCCACTTCAGCCCAAGCTGAAGTTTCTGAATCATTGCCAAGCAAGCATTCAATAGGGAGGTCTGCCCTTACCACAACCTTCTTAGGGCCAGTTACCCCTCCCCAGGTGAAATTAACAACTGTCAAGGAATGGTCTGTCCTGACATTGTTAGCATTGGTCACTTGGTACATCTCACCAAGTATGATTTGCTCAAGAGCCACAATATCTTTTGTCACCATTGTGACACTTGCTCCTGTGTCCCTGAATGCTAAGGCCTCTTTTCCATTAATTAAAGTCTGCTGTCTGCATTTGCCCAGATTACCGGGACTGAGAAATAAGGAGGCCAATTCCATGCCTCCATCACAGATCAGTACAGCCTGAGTAGGAACTCTGACTAGGCCAGAGTCCATCTCAGATCCCAGGGCTAACCCTACTACACCCTTATTCTGAGTACCACCACTTGGAGCTGAACTAGGGAGAACAGTTGCCTTAGGGGCAATGGTGGCTGAAGTTGAGTCCTTGGACTTGGTACAATCACTTGTCCAATGGGTTTTCTGTTTACAGATTTTACACCATGGTTTCTTCTTGCCTTTTCCTTGGTTAGATTGGGACTCCCCACCAGAAGCAGAATTGTGGGACCCTTGAGAAGACTTCTGGTCTTTACCCTTCTCCCCACCCTTATCATAGTTTTTAGATTCCTGCTTCTTGGAGTCACCACCTTGGTTCTGAACCTTCTGCCTCACCCTGGTTCTGACCCATTTGTCTGCCTTCTAGCCCAATTGTTGGGGAGAGGTCAGATCAGAGTCCACCAGGTACTGATGCAACAACTGATTTTGACAATTATTAAGGATCTGCTCCCTCATAATTAAATTGTACAATCCCTTAAAATCACACACTTAACTGCTAAGTAACCAGCCTTCCAGAGCCTTAGTAGCACAATCTACAAAGTCAACCCAGTCTTGAGTCTGTGCCTTTTGGATATCTCTGAACTTCAACCTGTACTGTTCAGTGGTTAAGCCAAACCCATCAATCAGTGCACTCTTTTGTAATTATCAGCATCCTCTTCTCTAACAGTGAGGAGCTTGTCTCTACCTTTGTCTGCAAAAGAAAGCCACAAGATTGCTGCCCACTGCTCCTGAGGGACCCTCTGTACCTTACAGGCCCTCTCCAGTGCAGTTATCAATTTGTGGATGTCATCCCCACTCTGATAGGGAGGGACAATCTTGTTCAGGTTCCTATGGTCATGAGTATGTTCTCTACCTCGAAGGACACTGTTGCTGCCACCATGGGGCTCTAGCCCCAACTTATGTGAAGCTCTCTGGAGCTCCAGGGATTCCCTGTCTAAGGCCAATTGCTCTCTCTTGATTCTGAGCTTAGCTCACTCAAAGTCAAGCAGTTGGCACTTCTTCTCATAAACGGACTCCCTTTTATGAGAAGCAGTAGTCCTATGAGAAACAGAGGTCCCTACAGAAGTACCAGAATGATTACATTCCTGAGAAGGAGATCTTGATCTTCTTGGTAAACTGTTAACCCTTCTAGGTGGGGTAAAGAGAGGACCACTGAGGGCTTCACCCCCACCTTCAGGAAAGATGTGATTGTCCAGGTTAGAATCATCTTGATCCTCCTGGTCAGCTTCAGAGTCTAGGTCCTGGATATTTTCACTTCTTAGCCTTTCCTTCTCTGCTGCCCCACCCAACTTGCCTGCCTCATCAGACCCTGGGGTCTTTCTGAGGTCATCTAAAAGCAAAGCCTCTATGAGGTGTTGAGTTCTAGGGTTTTTCCCTGACTTCAATTTTCTAGATGCACACATATTTCTCAATTCCTGAAATGAGAGATGGTCATACTTATTCAGCAAGGAGCCACTGGCTTCTGCTCTTGAAGACATACTAGAGTTGTGAGGTGTTGCACCTACCTAACCTAGTGGGAACTACTAAACTCTCTTGAGTTGGAGAAAGGGTGTGCTAGACCCTTGACTTACCCAACTCTAAGTTCAGTAGAACTTACTTTATTCTACACTTGATTATATGTACCTATGTACCTATAGCGGTTTTCAGTCACTCACTCAATGAGATTATCTGGTAAAGCAATAGCAAGCTTGAATCCCAACCGCTGCCACCAGTGTGAGAAGTTGGCCTGGTATATACTGACCATTAATTAAAGTGGGCACCTTGTACCAGTCCAAACAACCCTTATTGATGATTAGGTTAAAGACAACCTTTATTGAAAGCTATCCTAGTGGTAGCTATGGAGAGCAACCTTCAGGCCAAGTCTTGAAGGAATGTAAAGCAGCTTGGTTTACCAGATTATAACCTCTTATCAGAAAGAGACACGTTAGTGATAGATTCCTTACCTTAGAATATCCCCAGGCGTCAGACTGGATCTGGAAAGTTTTTGCAGCAGTACCCCTGCGCGTCGGTAGGCGTCGTTGTGCGGCTCCCCGTACGTCGCTGGCGTCGTAGCCGCCGATATGACTTCGTCAGAGCTGACGTCAGTTCTTTCTTTTTCCGCGCAGCAGCACAGATCCGAGAGAAAGAGGTACCCCTAGTTACAAGTTTTAACTTGGTTTCTGACAACTTGTTTTGTCGTGTACTTGACTCCTGGTGCAATAGAGAAGCCCGGGTTTAAGTCCTGTAGGACCTGCCTTCGAAACATGTTGGTATCGGACCCTCACGACGTGTGTCTCTTCTGCTTGGGGCACGCCTGACCCAGAGGCATGCCCCGATTGTCGGGCCATGGCGCCGAAAGCTTTGCGGGAGCATTCCCGAAAGTTGTTGGAGGTCCGGCAATCGTTTCCGTGCCGATCAAGGTCCTGATCCTTTGGGAGGTCAAGGGACCGGTCGCGTTGCCATCAGCATCGCTCGTCGGAATCGGAGACGGGTAAGTCTAGGTGCCATAAAATGTCGAAGAAGCGATGTCGCTCTTCCTCTACCCCTCACCGGTCGCGGGACGCGATGGAGGGGGTGGGCGGTAACTCCCCCGCAGCTCTGTTGGAGCCTCCCTCATTGCCTGCAGCCTACCCTCCCTTTCCGGAGCCGCACGCGACTTCGGATGAGATGCAGGCCTTTACGTCGGCCTTGTGTCATTTGTTTGCCCCGCCGGGTCCCACCAGAGCGCCTCGGGCCCCGCGGATCCGTCAGAAGGGTTTGCCCCCGTGCCGCCGCCTCTGGCCTCGGCTACACCGGCACCATATCCTGCGGCACCGCCGGCTCAGCCTCGGCCCGGGCCTCAGCGCCTGCTCTGGCCTCGGCGCTGGCCCTAGATCCGGCTTCGGCGCAGGGCGCGGCGCCACCGCTGACGCCAGACGGCACCGACCCCAGCTTTCTCACTCAACACCCGACACCTGAGAGTCAGGCTTCTGCCTCGCCGAGTGCGTTCCCTTCTGCTCTTCTGGACAAGGAATCTAGGAAACTGGAGCAATTTAGGAAAAAGATTTTCACATCTGCCAGCTCTGGGTTGCGGGCGGTGAATACTGCGTGCCTGCTAGATCGCTATTCCCATTCTGTGTGGAACACAGTGGCACAGGTGCTGCCTCAGTGCCCTGTGGAAACACGGGCGGTTCTCTCCCAAGCCATTACCGAAGGGAGAGATGCTGCAAAATGTACTATTTGTTGTGGACTTGACACGGCCGATTCTCTCGGTAGGGCACTTTCCACAACTGTGGCGCTCCGTCGTTAGGCTTGGCTCCGAACTACTGGCTTTTCTGGGGATGTCCAGAACACCCTGTTGGACATGCCCTTTGATGGTACACACCTCTTTGGTGATAAGGCGGATAGCACCCTAGAACGCTCTAAGGACTCTCGGGCTACGGCCCAGTCCTTGGGTCTCGCCACCACTCGTACTCCCTCGGGGTCTGCTTTTCGGTCCTTTCGAGGTCAAGGTCGGGGCACCCAGGCGCGTTCTTTTTAGACCAGCAATGCTGCCCAGCCACAGTCTCAGCGCAGCTGCGGACGTGGGACCCGCCGTGGTGGGTCTCGAGGACAGGGGATGGGTCATTCCACCACCTCCCCTGCCGCTGCTGCCTCTAAACCTTCCTAGTCCTGTGTTTCAGGCCCACCTGATGCCAGTGGGTGGCAGGATTCGCCATCACCTTCCCCACTGGCGCTCCATAACCTCAGACAGGTGGATTCTGCAAATAGTCCGCAGGGGCTATTCCCTCCCCTTCGAATCTACCCCTCCAGCCATGCCACCTCAGTACCACCGCATGTCGGGGAAACACTTGGCACTTCTCCAGCAGGAAGTTACGGCCCTCTTGACCAAGGGGGCCATCGAGCGCGTTCCGACGCCAGAAGTAGGTCGCGGTTGTTACTCCCACTACTTCTTGGTTCCGAAGAAGGACAAAGGTCTGCACCCTATCTTAGACCTCCGGTACATCAATCGCTTCCTCCGGAAGGAGAACTTCAAGATGCTCACGCTAGCTCAGGTCTTGTATGCTCTGGACCCGCAAGACTGGCTGTTAGCGTTGGACTTGCAGGATGCCTATATTCATATTCCCATCCTGCCAGCCCACCGGCGTCACGGTTCACGGTGGGCCACGAGCACTTACAGTTCCCCATGCTCCCTTTCGGCCTTACCAGTGCCCCTCGGGTGTTCACGAAAGTGATGGCGGTGGTCACAGCTCATCTGCGCAGATTAGGGGTTTCAGTCTTCCCTATCTTGATGACTGGCTGATGAAGGCGGGCTCGCCCCAGGCAGTCGTCTCCCACCTCCAGACTACGGCCGACCTCCTGCATTCGCTGGGGTTTTCCATCAAAGTGCCAAAGTCACACCTGATTACCTCTCTGAAGCTCCTCTTCATCGGAGCAGTTCTGGATACGGTGCAGTTTTGGGTTTATCCTCCCGAACAGCGAGTCCGGGACATTCGGGCTATGATTCTGATCTTTCTGCCCTGGTCCTGGGTTTCGGTCAGGAAGACACTGAGGCTGCTGGGCCTCATGGCCTCCTGAATCTTGCTGATCGATCATGCTGATGGCATATGCCGGCTCTGCTGTGGGATCTGAAGTTCCAGTGAACACAGCATCGGGGGAACCTGTCTGACTACGTCCAGATCTCGGAGGGCACTGCACAGGACTTGCAGTGGTGGCTCACAAACCAGCGTTGGGTCAGCGGCAGATCCCTCTCCCTTCCCCATCCGGAGCACACAGTGGTGACGGACGCGTCCCTCCTGAGATGGGGCGGCCACATGGGAGGGACGGAGATCAGAGGCCTCTGGTCTCCGGCGGAGTCCAAGCTCCATATCAACCTTTTGGAGCTCAAGACAATCCTACTTGCACTCAAACCATTCCTTCCCTCTGTCAAGGTGAGAATAGTGCAGGTGTTCAAAGACAACACCACCGCCATGTGGTACTGCAACAAGCAGGGCTGGTGGGGTCATGGACCCTATGTCAGGAGGCTCTACATCTCTGGACGTGGCTGGAATGTCAATGCATTTCCTTGGTGGTTCAACAGCTGGCAGGTACCATGAATGCCAGGGCGAACGAACTCAGTCGAAGGTGCATGTTGGATCATGAATGGCGTCTTCACTCGGAGGTGGTTCTAGGTCTCTTTCAGCAGTGGGGAGAACCTAGGTTAGATCTATTCGTCACCAAAGAGAACGCGCAATATCAGCAGTTCTGCGCGTTGGAGTTTCCAAGGCGGCACTCGCTAGGCGACGCTTTTCGCCGCGAGTGGAGTTGCGGTCTGTTGTACGCCTTTTCGCCTATACCACTTCTGCCCAGAGTGCTGAAGAAGTGTAACGCCCTGAACGTCTCAGGATCGTTTAACAGACACGACAATGAGGACGCAACCACTTGTGAAGGGTTAGTTCTTTTAATGAAGGCAAATAAAATACAAAGAACAAACAAAAGTTATAGTCACTGGAATCCTCCAGGCTAAGTACGTTACCAGCCCACAGCACGGATGGTCCTAACCGTCCTCTGCATATACGCCGATCCCGGCGTATGCCAACAGAGGGCAGAAATGAAATGGCCGACAATGCCAATCGGTAGGCTGTGAGGGGCACGAAGAGTGTTGGGGAGAATCGAGGAGTCAGGGAAACACCCAGCCGGGGTCTCTACCTGAAGGGAGCAGCCGCTCAACCTCTTCCTCAGACTGCACCGGGACGCGGAGTCACCTCCTGGTGATGCGTCACCGATACCCCAATCACAAGCAAGAAGACTGAACCGAGAGCAGCCGCTCGATCGATCCTGTGGACTTCCGAGTCTGTAACGCGGCAAACACCTCCTGGTGTGCGTTACAGCTGGCAGTCCCTGTGTCTCTGGTCGGGCTGGGAGTTACGACTCCAACCAGCAAAAGCGCCACTGCGCTTGGACTCAGCCGAGTCAAAAAGCGAAGCTCAATGGTTGACCGGTAGAGCTTCCGGGTCCTTCACAGGTGACGATGGGGCAAGACACGGCCCAGGGAGTAACGACTCGACCTACCTCCGTTCTTGCCTTACTGGAGCACCACTCCGGAACACTGCTCTTCACGAAGCAGGTACGTCGGTGTAAACACAATATCCGACAGCCTTGTACCTCCCGGTTCCTCCCTTTATAGGGCGTGTTTTCCTTGAGTTATGTAACAGCTCTCCTGTTTACATAAGGGCGTGTTTCCCTTGTATGACAGGAATTCTTGACAAGAAGATCAGGTGTGACCGGGACCAAGTCATTCTTGTGGCACCGGACTGGGCTCAAAGAGCATGGATCCCCCCGATCTGACTGCCTCTTCGGGAGGATCTCCTGTCGTAGTAACAGGGGACGGTCCTCCACCCGAACCGGTCCAGCCTCCACCTCCTTGCGTGGAGATTGAGTGGCAACAGCTGATTCCATTTGACGAGTCTGTAATGTGATTCTGGCAGCCAGGCGTCCATCCACTAAAACGGTATACGCCTGTCGGTGGAAAAAACTGACGTCAGCGCGCGTGGGTGTGTCTTAAGTGGCTTTGACGACATCATCTCGGCAGCTACGATGCCAGCGACGTACGCGCAGCCGTACGACGACACCTACCGACGCGCAGAGGTACTGCTGACGAAAAGTTTCCGGATCCAGTCTGACGCCTGGGGATATTCTAAGGTAAGGAATCTATCACTAACTAATGTCTCTTACAGATATATCGTTACACAAGTAAGTAACTTGTGCGAATGACCAAATGAAAGGAGAACCACACAAGGTATATATAAAATATATGTATTTATTTCTAAACACTCTCTACTAATCTCTTAATACACAATATTAATACACTAGGATGACAGTAAATAGCATAATACACAGTGGGCCCCAGGGGGAGACCAAATCGTATATTAAGAAAGTGGTACAAGAACCACGACTTGACTAGACACAGTGCCTAGACCACGTAGATTCGCAGGGACCCCAAGGAACCACCCAAGGTAGTGACACAGGGGACCCACGGGGAACGCGTGCAGTGTGAGAACACTTGCAAAAACAACAGTTGATGGACAGAATGCAGAACAATGTCATACATTCACCCCAGTACAGAGATCTGGGCCTAAATCCATAGTTTTTTTGCTCACCATGCCATTCCAGTTTGAACCCAGCCATATGCAAATCAGCCTTGACCCTGTGCCTCATGGGAACAGTCCAGCCTGAACTGCCAAGCCAGGTCCTCCCTGGACTGGAAACAAGCATCCTAGGACCGGTTTCGGGGTTTTACCCCTCTTCAGCCAGGATAGCTTGATTCTAGTGGCATGGAGAGCACGGGACCCATGTCTGGGCATACCCGTCCCACTCGGGGTGACAAATGCAAAAACAACAGTTGATGGACAGAATGCAGAACAATGTCATACATTCACCCCAGTACAGAGATCTGGGCCTAAATCCATCGTTTTTTTTGCTCACCATGCCATTCCAGTTTGAACCCAGCCATATGCAAATCAGCCTTGACCCTGTGCCTCATGGGAACAGTCCAGCTCGAACTGCCAAGCCAGGTCCTCCCTGGACTGGAAACAAGCATCCTAGGACCGGTTTCAGGGTTTCACCACGCTTCAACCAGTATAGCTTGATTCCAGTGGCATGGGGAGCACGGGACCCATGTCTGGGCATACCCGTCCCACTCGGGGTGACAAATGGAAAAACAACAGTTGATGGACATGGTGAGCAAAAGAATGATGGATTTAACCCAGATCTCTTGACTTGGGGTGAATGTTTTGATTTGTTCTATATTCCAGGGGCGTCTGGTGACATTTTAAAGTGGTGGGGCGTAAAATGATTGGTATACATCACCGTTGCGAGCGAGCGTAGCGAGCGAGTCCGAACCCCTATAAGGAGAGTTCGGGGGGGTTCTCCCCCCGAGAAAATTTTGAAAAAAGAGAAGAGAAATGGTGCATTTTCAAGCAAATTTGAGAAGGCAGGAAGGTTAATAAAGCAATTGTGAAAGTGCAGTTATAACATTAATAAAGAGATGTCATATAACATAGGTAGCTGCTTATTCAGTATAACCACAGAGCTTCATAACAGACTTCGAGATACAATGCATTTCTGAGTACCTCACTCACAGATGTTTTTTATTTCACAAACTAAACTGGTTGCAAAGTAGCAGCATTCAAAATTGTTTACTTTTTGTAAATGAAATCAGCCCGTCTCTCTTTAAGAGCAGCAAACTTTTCAATAACTTTAGTGTTAAAGTCCGGGATTTTCTGAACTAGCTTGCTCTCTACAGAGAGCATTGCCAAAGCATTGAGTCTTTCCTCAAGCATGGTGTTTCTCAGGAATGTCTTAATCCTCTTTAAGGCTGAAAAACATCGTTCTGCCTCGACTGTTGTCATAGGAGTGGTTATGACAATTTTAAGTAAAGCCACTGTCTCTCCAAGTGACTTTTCCATATTAAGTTTATGTATTAAAGCCAGCAAAGACAAGGCACTTGTGGCCTTCCGGTACACAGGCATTCCGTACAGTACAGTCAACTCAGTTCTCAGCTCTTCTTTATTGAGCATAGGATAAGCTCCCACAGCCTCATTCGGAGCACGCTCCGGGAAGGATTCATCATATTTGGCAAACTGTTGACTTTGCAATAATGTGGCACTCACCAAATGTTTTGTGAAAGAAAAACGCTCTTTTGCCTGCACAATTACAATGTCACAGATCTCCTTTGCAATTCGGACCATAGTGGTGATGTTTTTCCTGTGGTTTAAGAAAATAGATTTCTCTGGCAGTTTGCTGTCTAAATTGTCAACCCCATCTCTCACTTTGCTTATGCTTTGTACAAACATAGTAGTATATACTTGCACTTTGACAGTATCTATCTCTCATGCTTGTAACTAATTGTATAACAGGTCGACAGCTACCATTATATCATGAAATAAAAACAGTAAGAACTGAAACTCTCTGTTCTGTCTTGTAGTGTTCTACCAAAGCCATGGGCTTCAATCTGACTTTTGTAATCAAACTCATCATTAGCTTCTATGGCTTCAAAACATTTCAGAAGGTCCTCTCTATCTTCATAGATTAGGTTGACTGTACGGATGTTAAAGTTCCAACGAGTTGAGGATCCCCTTGGAACGCTTTTGTCTACAATGTCATGAAGTGCTTCTGTTCTTTTGGGGGAACGCGAGAAGAATGCTGCCATGCCTCCTATATCCTGAAAGAAAATTCGTGTCTCGGTGATCTTTGATACTGCCTGTTGCATAATAAGATTAAGTTGGTGAGCGTAACAGTGCACATAATGAGCATTAGGGTACACATCTCGAATTCTCTTCTGAACTCCACTAAGGCTTCCACTCATTACGGACGCACCATCATAGCTTTGCGCAATAAGTTTTTTTTTTTTTGAGGCAGCTCTGGAAAAATTAAGCTCAGTTGACGCAGTATAGCTGCAGTAATGGTTTCTGCACTAGAGTCTCTAGAACCTCTCCACAACTTGTCTGTCATTGTCAATGTATCGAAACACTAATACGGACTGTGTTTTAGTGGCCACATCAGTGGTGTCATCAGCCTGAATAGCCACAAAGTCTGTGTATTGCAATTCTTGCACAATATGGCTTCTCATAATTTCGAGCATACACTCAAGAAGTTAATTTTGTATTGTTTTAGAGGTGCCCTTAAAGACTGTAGCACGTGCTAAATGTGCTTCCATATCCTTGTCTGTGCTTGCTATTAAATCCACAAGGCTTTTGAATATTCCAGGATTTGGGGAACCTTCCGATTCATCATGGCCTCGCAATGCCAGTTCAAAAGCACCACAGAAACGAATGCAATCAATTATTTTGGATAGAATCTGGCTGTTCCTATCAACTGCTTCATTGTGTTTCTGTATTGCTTTGCGGTATGCATCGCTTATCTGCTGCTCAATCGGAGCATCTTCCCCCAACATTCCCAGTCTAGTCAGGTTTTCCATATGCTTTCTTGTGCGTGAATGCTTCTTTATTTTTTCAGACAAATGCTTCAAGTCTGTTACTCCTTGATTTGTCCAAGAAAACTCAACAGCAAGCAGGGGAAGCAGAACAGAGAATTTCTTAAAGGGCACCCTGTAAGCCAATCAGCTTTTGTGTACCAGGCGTTTGAGAATGTACGTGTGGACATTTTTCCTCTGTCCTGGGAAGTTTGCTGTAGTTTTAGGTCAGGCCGATGAGGTCCCAATTGCTTTAAATGTATTTTCTCTTGAAGTGGCCGTGCCTGGACTGACCTTGTAATCAGCTCTTGTACTGTATTCATGATGCCGATGCTGGCCTTACCAATAATTAAAGAAACCTGCCAATAATCAAAGTACAACACTTAAGCTGCGGTGCAATAATATCAAATTTCAGTATAAATACATATATCTTGTGCAGTATCGCAATAAATCTCCAACAGCTCCCCTTTGCACAACATGACTGCTAAAAATACAGCCTTACTGCCTGCTGGCTCTGTGTGCCATAGTGGTTGCTGAAGGCACTGAAACAGACACTGCTTGAGGGCCTTGAACAAGGCAAGGGATAGATAGTGCTTTTAACAACCGTTATTGCCCAAATCACAGGGCTAAGGCTGTTAGTAAATTCCATCCACTGAGGGTACAATGTTCAGAATGTGTGCCTACCCCAACCACCATGTACAGTGACCACACACATAGCTCTAACTCCAATCTAAAAAAAAAATAGCATCAGTTTCCTTACCTTTAACTCTGGTGTTTGCTGGGTCGTAGCCGGGGTGAAAGAGCAGCAAAGGAGGTCTTGTTCTTCGCCGGAAATATGACCAAAAATTTGGTAAGGGTTGTCAAGCTTTAGAAGGTGCTGAAAATAAAAATAACGTGCTGTAACTAGACAAGCATTGCTTTTAAAATACAAGTAATCCCAATGAATTTTACCAGCGTCAGTTCTTCAAGTTAACATAAAATAACTACAGTGTTCTTAAAATATTTATTTTGTTTGATGTTCGGGGAAACCAGACTTTTTTTAGTCTGCTACGTTAAAATTATCCATTGGAACCTGCTTACATTTAAATGTAATAATGATATGATTTTTAGCTTTCAGTATCTTTATGGAATACAATAGATCACAATTTTAAATTCAAATTATCCTTTAATCAATACATTAAGAAGTGCAGCAGAGAACCATAACTTGTGAAATAGTGTAAATATGTGCAAGAACCTATTCAAAATTACTTTAGCTTGTATTTTGTTAAACAAAACTCGAATGCATCGTTTATCCTTGCACAACAGAGTAATTCTGCAAAGTGACTGAGCTATAATTCAGTAACTTCGGCAATTACTTTACTGGACGCACTTGCAGAATTTTAAAGAACGTTTTCCCTGAAACAGGTTTTCAACTTTCGGATTTTAGTACGTTCCTGTGTGTCTTCAAACAGTTTTAACTGATGCAGAACAACCATATACAGAAAGCTACATGAACTTCAGTTTTAATTCAAGAATTCTGTTAAAGTCCCCCTGCATGCTAAGTTTGAGCATTTAAACAAATCAAATATTTTCTCAGTCATTCTTTCAGCGACAACTAAGCATTGCACACTGTTTTTTATTAATAAGATACAGTTTTCCAATAGAGAAAGATATTTGTCAACTATTGGTTAATTAATTCGTTTTAGCCCTGACCTGTGTTTATAATTTCATTGTCTTGTTTTCATTTCCAGCAAGAGAGTTTGCCAATAACCTCTTTCTTTTGCAAGCAAAAACCTGAGAGACAGCAAAGAATCGTTTTTTATGCTTTATTTAGTCTTATATTAGTTATGTTTTCTTTTTCTTGAGAGATAAAGCTACCACAGTTTCTTCTTATGTGGTTGTAACCAAGGTAAAGCAAATAAAACAATAATTCACACAAAAAAACATGTCCATATGCACACAACCTGCACATATGCCGAGAGAGAAATACGCGCACACAAATGCAAACGCATAAACGAGCAGTCACATTCGGATACTTGAGCATTTGTCCATACACACAAATGTGCACACGGACACATTAAAACACAGGCATGCTTTGAGGAGACAAGCAGATACACGCTCACATATGTTTACAGAGAAACATGCATACATACACAGTGACATGGAGACATTCACCTGGAGACATACAACATATACAGTGTCTCACTTACAGAGAAACACACACACACAGAAATGCACAAGGATACACACACCATCACAGCCACACAGATGTACATAAACACTGTGAAACACGTGCCACACAAAGACATGCATATACACATCAACACTTAGGCAAACACCCAGACACAAACACATACACACAGACACATATGCATGGGCACAGAAACATACATCGAGATACAGATAGATTCAAACAACACACACATACAGGCATGCCGAACATGGACACACATACATACACAACTGTGTGTACGCACATACATGAAAACAGATAAAGGTGCACACACACATACACAACATACACAGTCAGACACAGATATTCATAGAATTCCATTTTTTCCACATGTTCCCATGTGCATCCACACTGCTATCCCAGTGACTGCAGTGCATTTCACTTTCGGTCATTGACTTCTTTTTTCTACACATACATACATTTAGGAGAAGAACTGCGAGGATTCGTTCAGATCTACCTCAGCGCAGGTGCTGGCATTGCAAAGCAGTCGAATCAGTGAGTAGTCATAATCCTTGGGATCCCAAATGTTGTTGGTGCAGAAGATTAACAAATGTGCAAAAATAAGCTGTTTACCCGCTTTAAGATGACCCGATAGATTAGCTATTAGAATAGAAGCGAACACGCAGCTCTCTGTAGCATACTTCTTACCTCAGCCCTCTGGAAGCCATTCCCTGCACAATGCTGGGCTGCTCAAATGTGTCTGTGTGCGCAGTTGCTGATATGTGCCAAACAGATTTTCCTGCTTCCCTGTTTACCAACATGCGTGTGATAATCTTTAACTCGTAAATGAATGTATACCAACATCTTCCGTAAATTGCGCACTTGCAGTGAACTCGCCGTACGAATGCACGTACGTAAATTAGGAAAGAGGTAACGTGAATGAGGCCCCCTGCAGATGCTGGTTGAAGCTCTGCAGTAATCGCAACTTCCCTCCCACTCTTGCTGTCCAAGCAGCATCATATGGCAAACGATGTTAACATCTCTGACTGCTTGTTGGCTTGTTTCAGCGGAGGCATTGGTTCTGCTTCGGTGGTGAACTAATCGCCTGTTTGTAATCTCGTCCAATATGTGTCTCAGTTTTATGGCTTTATAGCGAAGCGACGTTATGCATGGAAATGTCTGTCACAGCTTTTGGTTGCAGTAGAATATTTCCCATCAACCCATTTTTAACCTTGTGCTGTAGAGTTCTGGCCGAAAACTGCTTGCAGGTAGAAGTACCGACCTGCACAGCAAAAACTTTAACAAGCAATAGCTGCATATGTGAATATAATGCTTCCTCTTATTACAAATCAGAAATCAAACGGGATGGCACACAAGACATTGCCTTGAGTTCTCAGTTAAAGCCGTGTACACCGTAGGTTCTGTACTGTCTCACATTCAGTGTTCATTCTGTATTAATACACAGAATTTCCTTCAGAGTAGCACGACGATGGAGTGTCAAGTGAAGTTGCACACAATTTTATATCAAGACTGGAAAAAGACAACAATCAAGGCAGCTATCAGGTTGTGCAATACTTACTTCAGGTACTTTTATGCAGTGATATCACGAGACACACGAGTCACTCAGTCCCACGACGGGTCCTGACTCCTGACTCTGTACGCACCGCCGCCACGAGGTTATGCAGACAGTGTGGCACCACCGCGTGCGTAATGACGCGACCGACTGCTGGAGTGCGCACCTCATGGCCAATCACTGTCACTGTGTTAAGACATAAGCCACAGTGATTGGCCATAGTTGCGCGGCACCCAATTAGCAGTTACTCGTAGCTGTATCAGGCTCTCAGCCAATCCAGAGACGCTGCATTAGCCACGCCTGCCCTGGATTGGCGAAAGAGCACGGATAGGGCTCGCCCGGATACCGAGAGGGGGGCTGCTGCATGAGGCAACCCTCGGCCTCTCGGCCCCCTCCTCGAGAACAGTAGTCAGTGGCAGACAGTGCGGCGAATGTGCATGCTCGTGCTTGTCGTGAGACAAACTCGAGCATGCACAATAAAATTGCGAGCCGCTGCCTGTCAACTGTGTCAGTGCTCGCCCCCCGGCCCCACCCCCTTCATGTCCGACGCAACGCATCATTGCATTGCCATTGCTGCCGGTCTGGGGATTGATTTGCGTGCGTGTGTCGGTAAGTGGGGCTCCGCCCCTGCGCCCCAATGGACGCACCGCCGCTGCTATATTCCGTCCCTCAATTGTGTGTCTTTTGCTTTCTAGCTCTAAGTGCGCCAGGTATGCCCTGACGTGGGTTCTGGGCTCACTGTGCCACTGGAATCAAGATATCCTGGCTGAAGAGGGGTGAAACTCAAAAACCGGTCCTAGGATGCTTGTTTCCGGTCCAGGGAGGACCTGGCTTGGCAGTTCGGGCTGGACTGTTCCCATGAGGCACAGGGTCAAGACTGATTTGCATATGGTCAGGTCTAAACTAGGGTGGCATGGTGAGCAGAAGAATGATGCCCTAGTAACCTACCCAGGGATCGCGCTGGTGACTCTCCTTCTTGCTTGTTGTGTGGTGCCTGGCTCCCTGCTCGTCCGGTCTCCCGCCGCCGCCTTGACATCCATAGCGGCCACGGAGCGGAGACCGGACCACATCCCCCAGAGATCCTAGCAGCCGGAAGCCGCCGCCGACGCCGTTCAGCGCGCCAGGAGGCGCAGAAGAACTTGGGCAGACTTCGGCGGAGCGGTGCCCTAGTAACCTACCCAGGGATCGCGCTGGTGACTCTCCTTCTTGCTTGTTGTGTGGTGCCTGGCTCCCTGCTCGTCCGGTCTCCCGCCGCCGCCTTGACATCCATAGCGGCCTCGGAGCGGAGACCGGACCACATCCCCCAGAGATCCTAGCGGCCAGAAGCCGCCGCCGACGCCGTTCAGCGCACCAGGAGGCGCATAAGAACTTGGGCAGACTTCGGCGGAGCGGTGCCCTAGTAACCTACCCAGGGATCGCGCTGGTGACTCTCCTTCTTGCTTGTTGTGTGGTGCCTGGCTCCCTGCTCGTCCGGTCTCCCGCCGCCGCCTTGACATCCATAGCGGCCACGGAGCGGAGACCGGACCACATCCCCCAGAGATCCTAGCGGCCGGAAGCCGCCGCCGACGCCGTTCAGCGCGCCAGGAGGCGCATAAGAACTTGGGCAGACTCCCGCGTCGCGGGACGCGCGCGGGCGGCGCGGGAGAAGCCCGGGACAAGGGCGGGACCGTCTGTGGCCGTCCGGGGCCGACCAGGCCGGGCCGGGCAAATCCCTTTTTACACCGAGCTCACGTAGTAAGTCGCAGCAGGCTAGGTTTTTTGATGTTATATGACTATTGACTTTAGTGTTACCCTTTCATATTTCACATATTGTGTCCCCACTTGCACTGTGTCAAATGGCTGGGAAGGGGAAGCGTATCACGGCCCCTCCATCAGTGTCCGGGACCATGGACCAATTCATTACTCGAGCTGTCTCGGTACTTGAACATGAAATCGCTATCACCGAAAGACGCCTCTCTATAGATCCCTCGTTTGTCAGACGCTCTTCATTGGGCCCGTTAGCTCTTGTTAATTCACCAAATAAACGCAGAGAGCACGCACGGGGGGATGCACCTTCGCTTATAGAGTCTGAAATACTACATACTGTGTCATCACCCTCCGGGAGGTTATCAGAATCCCCAGTGATGACGGACATCGTTCCAGTGGTGGAAGCTGTGGTTACACCCAAGTCTAATGCCACCCGCCTCCAGACTAGGGCTGGGGCCAGATCCTCTAGATTAGCGAACCAGAAAAGGAAAAGGGGTGGGGCCATGGATGGCGCTAGGTTGGCGAAAATATCTAAGTCATCTAAAAATATGGCACTCCCCGATACTTCAAGCCCTATAGCTTGTCCTACTACGATCGATGTTAGCACACACACACCCTCCCCGTCAGACAACAATGACATGGTCTTTCAGTTAGAACACGCGGTTCGCTCCTTAATCTCACCACTATTGGAAAGGATTAAAATGGTTGTAGAAAAAGTCGACAAGTTGGAACAAACTATTTTAGACAATTTTTGTTCGCTAAAGAATGTCGTCAAGCTGTCTACCAGGGATATTGCTAAAACTAATTGCCCTTATGGCGCAAATCCTATGCTCGTTGCACCGTCCCCAACTGATATACCCCCTGCTCCAACCAACATAGGTATTGGCCCAGGTACAGATTTATCTATACCTGTGCCAAATATGCTCCAGCCACTAGGGTGGGAGGAAGTACTAAATACTAACCAGTCTCTGGGGCGGGAGGGTCGGCCAAGTGATGCACCCTTGGGCATTAACACCAAGAAATCAGTGGGTATGAGAATGGCTACTGATAAAGACCCCTTAGGCAAAGCACCTAGGCCACCCTCAATCCAAATACACTTACCACCTGAATCCCTCCCCTATGTTGTGGTATTAACCGGTGTTCCCGTACTTCCCATTAATAAAACTGAATCCTTTCAGCAGCTAAAAAATAAAGCGACACACTGGCTTAATATGCATAGACCAATCCCTAATTACTTGAATGGGCGGATTCTATTTGTCAGAAGAGTACAATGGGTAGGCTCTCAACCCAAATACATCCAGGGAGATTGCATTATTGTCAATTTTGAAGATCCACGCCTCCCAAGGTTTATCACTGATCATACGCCCTACGGGCCCAGAACAGGGATAGAGGCCCATAACTTAAACTTTTTCTACACCCCAGGCTTCTGCTATTGACAATCCTACAGTATGATAACTGCCTCACCTCCTAAGTCAGCGAGGGCAAATGACAGTATACTCATGGCTGGTCATGTTGTCACCCCCTTGGACACGCCAGGGTCGCACATAATACCCAGGGCCTTACCGTCGCCCCCGCCTAGGTTGGGAGAGAGGGCAAATGTACCTAGCCAGATTATCGCGCATCATATTACCTTGCCTAGTAACCATCCAGGCACTCTTTTGTCTTGGAATTTAGCTGGCATCAAGACTAAAATTGATTCACCTGAATGGGTTAGTTTTGTAAATAACTACAACGTTTGCCTTCTACAGGAAACATGGTCCTGTGAGGCTCGGTTCATGCCGGGATACTTGAATTTTTACGTCCCAGCAACCCAAGGCCCGAAAGGCCGACCAATGGGCGGACTAATTATGTGGGCTCGTCAGGACTTATTCTCGAGCGCTGTCATGATTGACACAGGGTCCCTGGATATCCAATTGGTGAGATTAACTCTCGATCACAGGGGCTCATTGGACATTTACAACATATATCTCCGTGGCACAAAAGGGAAAAAGTCAAGGGAACTGGACATCCTGACCAGCCTTATAGAAACTAAATCGTGCAGTAGGGACCTTATCGTTGCTGGTGACTTTAATGTCACATTTGAACCCCTTCTAGACCCGGACTCAGAATGGGGCCTTGACCCCGAAGAGGATCGACATTGGGGCATACCAGCCCTCCCATTCTCCCCTATTAAAAGGTGGTCCACGGTAGCAGTGCAGGTAAATGCACTTTGCTTTGATAGAGGCTTAAGGGCCTTGAATGGCAGAACCCAAGGCGATAAGCTGGGAGCACCCACCTTTGACAACGGCCGCTCAGCAAGCAGGATCGACTACGTCCTCTGCTGCTTGGGGCTGTGGCGCCAACCTCTTGATATGGTGGTTGTGCCAAGAATAGAGAGTGACCACAACCCTATCTGTGTCTCCCACAGCTGGTGGGGGAAACCCCGCTCGGTGAGCGAGGAACCAACACTGGCTCCCACTGGCTGTGTCCCAACCAACGACATGCGGAGGTTAAAGTGGACCCAAGCAAAGACCAATGCTTCAGCAATGGCTAGCATTGACACCGAACTCTCCGTAATCAATGTGAGACTGGAGGAAGTTCTGAGGGTTAAAGATAATAACGATCAAGCAACCAGATTACACGAGACCTTCTTTGAGGGTCTACGTGCCTTTTTTTTCAAACAACCAAGAAAGGGTAGCAAGCCATCGTGCAAGCGACTGAGGTGGTACGACAAAGAATGTAAACGTGCTAGAGGAATTTTGGCACAAGCCCTCTCTAGCGGGAATAAGATATATATTCAACTAGCCAGATCCTCTTACAAGAAGTGCCTCGCCCAAGCAAAAAAAAGATGGGATGAATCGTACTGGCTTGACTTGAAGGAAGCTTGCCACGCTCGAGATACCAGACTGTTCTGGAATGTGATAAAGTGGAACAGAGGTGGCTTGCCTGAAAATCCTTCCAACCATGTTACCCAAGAAGATTGGCTGGGATACTTCAAACCCCAATATGCATGCGACCCTCTTTACAGAAACTCGGGGCTGACCACATATTTTTTTACCCGTCTGGTCCCTTCAGCCCTAAGGATGTTCTAGCTGCCTTGGCCTGTGTTGCCGCTGGGCGGGCCCCAGGCTTGGATGGTGTTCCATCCGACCTTTTTCTTAATAACAAGACCTCCTGGAGCAAGTATATCGCCCAAATAGCGAACGCTGTGGCTGCAGGAGCCCCAGTGCCCAAATCCTGGGGGGGTGCTATTATAATCCCAATATATAAAAAGGGTGATAAAACCCTCCCAGGTAATTACAGGCCCATCAGCCTAATTGACACAATCCAAAAAGTCATTGGGAGGATGGTACTGAATGAGGTACTTACTTGGATAGAAGACAATCGGATCCTTTCTAGCTTCCAAGCTGGTTTCCGCAAATTTACCAGCACTGTGGACCAGGTGTTTCGTTTCCAACAATTGCTCTGGAAGGTTGTTACGTTAGGCAAAGGCAGTCTCTGTCACCTTTGTGGATTTAAGAGCTGCCTTTGACCTCGTCCCCCGAGAGCAACTCTGGAGGGTCCTTGAAAAGCTTGGGCTCCCCTTGGAACTATTGACCTTAATTAGGAGGCTCCACGAGCCTAATTTTGCAAAAATACAATGGGGAGGCCCGGGGGATACAACCCCCGAGTTTCCTGTTGAGCGAGGTGTGCGCCAAGGCTGTGCCATGGCACCCACACTTTTTTCCCTGTACATCAATGGAGTAGTTGATTATATGCTTCAAGTCAACACTGATGCTCCCAAGTTGGCCGGAGCTTCTACTCCAATATTGATGTTCGCCGACGATACTCTTATAGTATCCAAAACTCCGGGTGGCATGCAAAGGGCACTGTCAATTTTTGAAGTTTTTTGTAAAGATCATGGCTTGGAGGTCAATGTGTCCAAGACTAAACTTATGACATTCAACCCGCACCCAAGTTACAGAATAGGCAAGCTTACAATGAATGGCCAAATTCTCGAGGAGGTAAAAAACTTTGCCTATCTGGGCATACACGTGTCTCAAAATAATAAGTGGAGCAGACATCTGGAACTGGCCACGTTGAAACTTACCCAGATTACAGGAACGTTGGTTAACGAGCATAAAAAATCCCTTACTAAGCCGGTTAAACCCGTCCTACAAATATATGAGGCAAAGGCCCTAAGCTCAGTCCTGTATGGGGCAGAGCTTTGGGGTTTCGACGCACTATCATCCCTAACAGCTGTCGAAAACAAATTTTTCCGTGGCATAATTGGTCTCCCACAAAGCACGCCTCTGGTCCCATTGCGTTATGACCTAGGTAGAAAGGCCATTAAGGACTTGGCCAAACTTCGTCCGGTCTTATACTGGAGGAGATTATGGATTACACCGGAGCTACGGCCGTACGCAATGGGCATCATGGACGTAATGCAGGCCGACAAGTTCCACAAGATTGGGTGGCTCAGGAACCTCCGAGAATCCTTGAAAGATCTGGGAATGGAGGGTCTATGGAACGACCCAGTTGCTGCGGTGTTTCCCGCAAAAAAGCTCCTGAAAACGCTCTACTGGGAACGGGTAAATCATAGGGTGTGGAGTGACTCTACTTCTCCCACGATGACCAGTCGATTTTTAGAGGCAAAGGCCACCCCTCTCTTCGAACCTTACTGGGATTTGATCACCACACCGAGAGACAGGAAACTCTACTTTCAACTCAGAGCAGGCTCCCTCCCACTCAGGGCTCTAACTAGTGTGTGGTTTGGTGTAAGCACAGGTACCTGCCCAGTCTGTGGTGTTAAAGAAGAAACCATAGCCCACTTCTTGTTTGTTTGCCCCGTCTACGCAAACCCCAGACGATTCTGGCTTTCACCTTTATGTAAATTACTGGGCACAAGGAGCTCTGCTGTAGCTATTAGAGTTTTATGCACAAGCGCTTTACCTGTCCACTCAATTGCTTTAGCCAAATACTTGGGCTGGGCATGGTCTCTAAGATGCAACGCCATCCGGGGCACTGAGGAGGCACAACCGTAGGGCCCCAACTACTGATGTTGTTTGCTAAAATCTCTTGCTCTACTTATTGTTTTTATCATGTATCTGTATTGTATTTCTTCCTAATTCTGCTTCAATGTTTAATTCTTTTCTTAAATTGTAAATTTTAATTATTAATTGAATGATTTTATATACTTCTAGTGAATGGGATTTTTTATAATTCTGTTTCATGTACATGTTTGTGTCTTGTATGAATTATTTTTTAATTCGAATAAAGACTATGATGATGATGATGAATGATGGATTTAACCCAGATCTCTTGACTGGGGGTGAATGTTTTGATTTGTTCTGCATTCCGTCCATCAATTTTGTGTCTTTTGCTTTCTCTCCCTCAGCGTGAGAACCCAGCCGCGAGCTCCGTACAATTCTATGGGAAAGTCGCGGTTGGAATTTTAAAGATTAAGGACACTTAGGAAAGGACTTTGAGCAAACCCTTTCAAACTTAGAAGGTTCTAAGGCCAGCACCCATGTGAACCCCCGGAGTTCTCATGTTACCTAACCCAGGGAATCCGGGTGCATAGGTGTCAAATGGTGTCGGGAATCTTTGTCGTTTTCTATGGCGAGATGCTGCAAAGTGCTGCTGCCATGAAGAGGAAAAGTGTCTGGTGTGATCCAAGCCTGAATCGGAGATGTAAAGAACCTGAAAGCAGAGGGGACAGAGTCTGGGTCACTTCAGGGTGACCAGGGTCACGGTAGACCAATGCCCACCAATGTCAGTTGTTTCAGGTGCGAAGAGGTGAAGCTTGACTCCGCTGCTATGGGGACCAGGAGATGTCGATGACGACCAAAGTCCACAGGCGAGCTGTACCACGAAGGATGTCGAGTGTTGGGGTGTCGGAGTCCGGATTGGAGACCAACAAGCCTTGGCAACGGCAGCCCACTTGGTGAGAGTAAAAAGGCTTTGGTGTAGACCAGCAAGGTCCTGTGGACTCCCCGAGCGATGGAGAGTCAGGGCACATCTAGAGCAACCAGGTAAGCCCACTGAAAGTTAAAGTACCCTTTTCAGGGACCCACAAGTCGACGGACAAGGGATTGCGAAGGGACCTCGAGAGGAATCACTAAATACCTGCCCACGGGACACTCGTGGAGTGTAGGCCAGTAATCTTCAGTGGAATCACTGCTCAGGGTCTGGACTACAAGTAGCCCAAAGCACAGCCTCAGGGATCACCAAAAAGCATATGCTGCTGCAAATGTGCACGGTGTCCAGGGGTTCTGGTCGCACGGTCCCCACGAGGGCTTTGGATCTCAGGTTTGCTGAGAGCACGATCGGCCTCTGGGAAGCTTGGAAACCCACCTCCTGTGTTGCAAAATCTTTGGAGTCCTTCAGGAGCTGAATAGTTGCAAACCGGACAGATGCGTCTTTGGTACCTGCCTTGCAGGGGATTAACTCCTTTACTCCAAGGGAGATTCTTCAGTCATCCAACGTCGTGCAGATAGTTAAAGTTCTGGGATTCTGTAGCAGGGTTTCGTCCAGGTAAATCTAAAGTCCTGTAGCCAGGGGTTCCTACTTTATACCCAAGGAAGGGGTGGGACAAACTCTGGGGACCCCCCTATGGGAAGGTCAGGACAGAGGGGTGGCTACACCCATGTCCTTTGTCCAGTTTTGCACCAGAGCGGGGGCTGGTAGCCCCCTGCAACCGGTTTGAGCTGGACTATGCACCGGGACACCAAATGTGCCCCCAGTGCAGACAGCAAAGCACTCTGAGTGCACCCACCCAGCCCCAATACACTAAAGCCTATCTGGGAGGTGGTCACACCTCCCTGTGACAGAAAACCTATTGCCCAGCCTCCCCTGCCGGAGTTTCGTCCAGCAGCAGGAGGGCAGACTTGTGTCTGTGGCAGGCAGCATCCATTTTGTTATGCCTGGGTTCTGTGAAACTGGTTCCCGGGTGTACCGGTGAAGTCATATTTCTCCCTCGAGTAGGATGGAATCATACCTCCCCCGCCAGTTACTGGTGGGGAGGCATGATTCGAAGGTGCTTGACACTAAACACGACATGTTTCCATGCAGCCGTTTTAAAGTTAGCATTTACCGCGAGGTTATAATGCACTTATGAGTATATGGTAGGCTGCATCACAAACAACCCTGGAATAGAAGTTACGAAGGCTGCAGAGGGGCTCTGCTCATTCAGTTGCACCCTCTCACATAAAAACTAGCACCCTGCCTTCAGGATTGAAAAGGCCTGCCATAGGGGTGACTGATCGGTTTATATGTGCAGTGATATTGATGGATATAGTGAAACTATATCTAAGTAAGGGGTGCATGCACCACCTTACATAGGCTGCTGTAACAGACCTGTTGTGTCATTTTGAATGGTCGCCCAGGGGTGGCATAATACATGCTCCAGCCCCTGAGAGGCCTCTGGGGTACCTATGCCCTGGGTATATAGGATACCATATACTAGGGACTATAAGGGTACCCCAGAATCCAATCTGTGGTGTACCTAAAGTACATGCAATCAATTTAGAGAGAAAGGAGCTAGGCTGAGGTCCTGGATAGCATGATTCCCAGCCAGACTAAGTCGAAAACAGTGAAACATCAGCAAAAAGTGGGGGTAACTGTAAGAAGCAGATCCTACTCTCCAACAGCGTGACCCAGTGCCACAGGGATAGGCTGGCCCCATGCATTGATGGAGTTGCGTCATGGTTGTGCCACGACTGCAGCAATGCATGACTTTAGCGCAGACAGATATGTCAGGATTCCTGACGTAACTGTCATTACTTGCGTCATGGAGCGGTGTCCAGTGAATACAGCGCATCCATGCTGTTGCAAGAAGGACGTAGTGAGTAGTGTTGCAACGCTGTCTTGTCGCAGCGCTGCAACACTCTTCATGACTGGGGCCCAGGAATCCGCACTATCTTATTGATGGTGCGCATTCCTGCACTGTAGTTTTGTCACAGGGCAGCACTGCAACATTGCTTGCAGCGCTGTCCAGCACCAAAACCTGCTGAGATGAGGCCCCACGTGTTATCCCCATTTTTAAGACCAGCTATTTTCTGGTCTTAAGTAACTGGCTCTAACTGCAGTTAGAGACAGAGTTTTGCTCTTCAAAAGTTCAAGGATCCCCTTGTGAATATGGAGTAGTGGGGTTTGCGGCTGTTTTTACACGGGAACGCCTCTCCTGCATATAATTATCGCTAACAGAAATGCAGATCTTTACAACAGAAGTTTTCGCCTACAAACTGTCGCTAACGGGTGTTAGCGACAGCTTGGTAATAGGGCGATAAAATTATTGCCGCAATAGCGGCAGAAAAGTGCCGCTGTGGCGATAACTCCTTGTGAATATGCCCCTGAGTTTGAAGCAGAATTATATTAACTGACTGTCTTTTATCATGCCTTGGTTCGTGAAGCAATCTCATCTTGTTCATGGTACTAATGAAGGATTCACATTATGACCGTTATGGGGAAGAGGATGTAATGTTTTTTGCAAATTCTAGATTGTGAAGAGTCAATGTTGGGGTTCTAAAATTCTTGAAGTGTCTCGATTATCATCGTTTTTAGAGACCTGATAAACAAAATAAAAAATAGATCAACTGCAATAAAAAAACATAACTGTAGATATAAATGCAACTTAAAAAATATAATACTTTTAATACAATTAACATTTACGAGCCATGTCCACTACATCACATAAAAAATCGAATAAACTAATCACAACAATAGAACATTAAAGCAGCCAACCAAATCTAACAAATAAAAGAATCACTATAAAAGGATGGCACTTTCACTATCCTGTAACCTGCACCAAAATGAGAAGAAATAGGTCATGGTGCCCAAACATTTACAGATACCTACATGAAAAAAGTAAATTATAAATAATTTTCCTCCCTAAATAACTCCCAACTTGCTCAAAGTAATTAAAAAATTAACAAAATAAGTAATACATGTTTTTTGATAAAGACTTCTAACCGCAAATGCCTCATCTTATGAATTTCCCCAGACTGGATCCAGAAACTTTCGTAGTAACTACCTTGTGCATTGTTGGTGGCATTGTGAAGCTCCGCATTGAGTTTATCTCACCCCAGATATGATGTTGGGGCCATTATATTAGTGCCACCTCTGAACCCTGACATCAGTTCCTTTCTTTCTACGCCTTCTGATGCAGATCCAGAGCTTCTGGAATCTTGTCACTTCCAGAGATTTTTCCCCAAATGTTTAATAGTGTGCATACCATGTGACCCCTAAAGACTACAACGTTTAAACCTTGTCAGGATTGTAACTGGCAGATGCCTTTATGGACACTGATGAACTTGGACAATGCTGTCTTTAGTACAAACATGATTTTGTGTTGTGTCCGTGCTGTGTCAAAATGAACAAGAAGACCATCCACAACCATGAGGCAAAACTCACTATCAGTGAACTCTTTAGGTTGAAAAAGCGTTCACGGTCAGAGATACAGTTGTCTCACTCAAAGTCGAGTGTGCTTATGCTCTCCCGAGGTCAATCCTGTGACTGATCATCACCGGTCAAGTGGCTCATGCAAGTCAATGAAGTCCCACAAAAAACATAAGAAACCAAAGCTTGGGTCTCTAACTATTTAAAGTCATGAGACGCTCCAGACACCTCTAGGCCATGGGGTCGTTCTCTCTCTGAGGAACCAATTCCGAAGCTAGTCCTCTTTTGGTCCTACCCCAAATGGACAGTGACAGTGCAATAGCACCAAAAGGTAAGGGTAGCCATGATTAAGATTTTCAGTGCTACACTGGATCCCTCTGGAGCCCTTTCAGGCCCTATGGATCAAAAGGGGTCAACAATTGGGATATTATCTGCAAATCCATCCTCGATACAAACTGTGCCCCCTGAGCTTGCTCTCAGGTCGACTACATACCCAGATTTGGCTCACTGACTACGGCCCGGTGCCACCCACGATTTAACCATCAGCACCACCTTCAGCATCACGACTGATGCCACCAGCCTAAGTGTTGACGACGCTACCGATGTCACCAATGCTGAAAATAAAGCCCATAGTTTTAATGGAAAAGGAGGCCCGCTCCCCACCTGCCAGACCTAGACATTATGCCCAATCTAAACCAGACTATGCCACACAATATGGTATTGGAGACAATGATTATGACAATAATGAACAAGATAATTATGGCAATATCTTTGATGGCCTCCAGGATGCCAGGGACCTGGATCCTTCGCCAGACATTTACCTCTCTTCCCCTTATCCCAGTGTGACTACTGAGGAGTCTGTCTCCTTTGCAAAGTAATTTGTAAAGCAGTTGAGTTACTTGACCTTGCTCTACTTATGCAAGAGGTCGAAACTAATGCTCTTACAATCCAACCAGGAACCTCTACTCCTCCTTAACAAGGCCCTGACAGATGTTCTGGTGGGCATCTAGTCAAAACCAGGATCTTGCCCCTCAGTCAATAGTCAAGTAGCAAAGTGGCACAGGCCTGCTCCTGGAGACCCTGACATTCCTGTGCAGCAGCCTACTCCAGAGAGCCTGGTGGTGCAGGCATCTACCAGTTGCCTGAACACCAATTCTTTCCCTACCACTCCACCTGAGAGGGACTCCAAAAATATGGAGACATTCACTAAACAAATGTTCTCAGCCGGCCTTCCCCTATGTTCCGTCATCACAACATGCCTCCTGGGCAGGTATTCGCATGCAATAATGTAACAGAGTCGCGGACATCTTGCCAGCTGTCCCAGAGGCACTGTATCCAACCTTACAAAAGCTCATTTTAGACAGGCAGGACACTGTGGAAAAAGCTTAGGCGCCGTGTCTGGAATATCTCCATGGGCTTCTCATCTGATGTCCAGCAACCCATCATGGACATGCCTTTTGATGGATCTAGGCTGTTTGGAGGGTAGGCAGCCTCAGCCCTTGACCGATTCGGGGAGAGTAAGGCCACTGTCTATTAATTGGGCTTAACTCCACTGGATCAGCAGTTCCCAAGCAGCAGTGCACCTTTCAAGGTTTCAGTAGGGGCTACCAGCAAAGGCAGAGATAATATGCGCCTTGGCAACAACAAGCCTCCTAGTCCTTTCAGGGCCAAGGCCAGGGATAAGGCTGACAGCATCCTGGACACAGGGACACTGAGCTACCCAAGCCCCATCCCACCCCTCTGCAGCAGACACAAAACCACTGAATTTTTACTTGGCGGCGCCTGATCATCCGGTAGGAGGTCACATCAACTTTTACCTTCCCGGATGGATGAGCGTCTCGTCCAATCAATGGGTGCTCCAGATTGTGCAAAATGAATACTTCCTACCTTTTCTGCTCTTTACATTGGATATCCCTCTCACACTACAATGCCTCCCAGAGGACCTCTAGTCTATACTCTGTGCGGACGTTCAAGCTCTCTTGGCCAAGAGTGCAATAGAGAGGGTGCTAACAATTGAGATTGGGACTGGTTGCTACTCCAGTTAGTTTGTGTTGCCAAAGAAGAATGCAGGACTTCTTCCAGTCCTAAACCTTAGCCCTCTAAACTTTTTTCTCCTGAAGGACAAGCTCAAGATGCTCATCTTGGCTCAAGTTCTATTTCCCCTGGATCTAGAAGTCCGAATGGTAGATCTGGAATTACAGGATTCGCATTTTCACATCCCTGTCCTTCAGACCCACAAATGTTTCCTGAAGTAAGCCAAGAGCGTTTTCAGTTCTACGTGCTCCCCTTTGTCTTTACCAGTGCGCTTCTCATGTTCACAAAGGGGATGGTGGTGGTCACAGCCCATCTGCCGCGTTTGGGAATACCAGTCTTGTTTCATACCTCGATGACTAGCTACTGAAAGTAGGCCCGCCTTAGTCGTGAACCACATATGAGAGCTGACCTGTTGACATTGTTGGGTTTTTCCATCATCCTACCTGAAGTCACACCTCTCTTTTTCGCAAAAGCTCTCCTTAATTGGAGCCATCCTGGATGTGGTTCTCTTCCGATATATTCATCCACCTCAGTGAGTCCAGGACATTCAGGCAATGTTTCAATGCTTGACCTGGGTCTCAGTGGAAGTAGCTCTTAGGCCTCTGGGCCTCGTGGCCTCCTGCATGCTTCTTGTGGGCCACACCAGGTGGTCCATGTGGGCTCTGCACTGGGATCTGAAGTCTAAGGGGCCTCATAACCAAAACACCCTATCAGACTACATCCAGGTGTTAAATGAGACTACAAAGTATCTGTAGGGGTGGTTGCTGGACTGTAGTTCGACCGGCGGCAGACCCCTCTCCCTACCCTGCCCTGAGTTAACGGTTGTTACAGATTGCTGGGTTGGGGAGGTCTTCTTGCATTTACCTGATCAGCCATCCGTCTTTACGTCACCTATTGTGATGCGTTTTTTTAAAGTGCTGATTCACATGTGCCCACCAACATATTTCGTGATACCAGATGAGGAACTTAATTTGGTTCTTACCTATATGATGTGCACGTGATGCTAATCGATACACAGTTGTCGTCTTCACCTCCTAACCATCGAGATGGTCTTCCTCATCACTATAACATTTACCAGATGTATGAATGAACTTCGGCATTATTAATGGTACCACCATACACTTCTTTCTTCCTGGACAAACTAGCTCTTCTGACAAAAGCAGCATTCCTGCCCAACTAGTCATGCCCTTCCACATAGGGCAATCCGTATCCTTGGTGGGTTTTTATGCAACAACTCATTCCTCCAAAGAAGAAGAACAACTCCATCACCTTGACCCTAAAAGGGCCCCCAGCTTCTATATTGATAGGACTAGAGATTACCGACATGAAGACCGATGTTTTGTCAATTTCTAAGGAGCTAAAAAAAAGGCAAAGAGATCCAAAAGCGAACCATCTTCTTTAAAATAAAATACATTTGATTGATTTTTAAATATGCCATTTACAAAAGATAACCAAGACAGTTCAAGACGAGAGGCTACTAGGGGGAACATGGCGGCCAGTTAGCTGGTCGCGAGTCGGCTGTTCTCCTGTCCTTCCGCCTGCTAGCTGCTACATCAAAGCCACATTAAGCCGATCAAAGCCGAAGCCGATGCCGTTGCCTACCTGCCTGCAAGACACCGGGAACCCTCGGGGGAGAAATCCAGGGGTTACGCCAGTCTAATATCGGAAATGTAATCAAGTTGCATTTCTCTCACCGCGTTTGGTGTGCTCGCTACCCCCGGGGCCGGCGGTGTCTGCAGGAGGTTTTCGGCGCTTGCGCTGTCTTCACTGGAGGAGCTGAGTTGTTTGGCCCGGCCCGGCCTCGCATCACCTTGCGGGGACTCGGTTGCTTTTTCCCCGTCGGTGTTGTTACGTTGGGGAGACCGGTGATCGGACGATGAGGCGCGGGGGTGAGTTTCCCCTCCCTTGTTGAGGGGATTGATTGGGATTTGTTTGTTTCATGACGCGACGCGTTTTTTTTTTTTTTGTTTTTTTTTTAGTGGCTGCCTTTGATTGCCCCCTGTGTTTCAGTGCTCTAGCGTTTCCGCCTCTTCAATGTTCCCCAGTGTGTTTGTGGGCGTTATCAGCCCGAATGTGTGGGGGGGTTGTATTATTCTTCCCAAGGGCAGTAGGGGCACTGTCAGAAAGCAGGCGAGCTCAGAAATTTCAATACTCTCATAACCCTGGCCATAGGTTGGCATGTCTTAGTGGGCGTTTGACCAGTACGATTACGGCTAGCTCTATTACTATCTCACCCTCTAGCCCTACCTGCTTCCGTGAATCCAGTATCGAGTCAAAAACAGTAATAACTATCCTGGGCTTACTTAAATCTGGAGGAGAGTCGGCCAAAAGTTGGGATCAGTTGGACACTACAGATAGCCTAGGGAATGACTCTTCCTATTACTTTATGGAGGCAGAAAAATCGCTCACAGGGCAACAATGTGATCAGCCTAGGAGACTAAAAGGACAGTTAAGGGGAACCATACATAAGGGGTCTCTGTTAGGTATAGACACTACTGATTTGTCTCTAGAAGGGCTTACCATTGAGCCCGCACAAGGTAGAAGGTACAAACTGAGAGCTAGAACCCTTCTGGGGAAAGAGCTCCCTTTACACCCTTCTGCGCAGTTTACTCAGTTCGCACAGACCCCCCAGATTGCAGAACCAGTAGTAAATCTCTATAAAAAAATAAATAAATCAGGGAAAATAACCCTAGTGAAAAGCAGGAAAAGGGACAAAAATCAATCCCTCCCAAAGATAACACCCTCACTGAGGTCTTATTTTTCGGTAAAATCCCAGATAAATAGTGACCTAGACAAACAGGCTATGCCACAGGGTGATAAATTGTCGACCTCAAGACCTGCTGTCCCGCTCTCAAATAGATTTTCCATACTAGGTAAAAAGACTTCCAATACCTGCGGGATGGAGGGGGGAGAGAGGCCGCAGGGGAGCAATCAAATCGAGGGGGGAGAGACGAGGGGTGCCTTTCTAGATGGAGGGATGCCCAACCCTGAGGATGTAGAGCAGGATGTAGAGCAGGGTGCAGAGCAGAGCCCCGCTACGATTCAAGGAATGTTAAAACACCTTTCGGCAGAGATTAGCGCCCGCTTTTCTACCTCAGAGCTTAACCAGAGGAAGATACAAGAGACCTGCTCTAACTTAGAGGAAAATTTGACAGCTCTAACAAACCGGATGGAAATGTTGGAAAAAAAAGTGGAAGAAATTGACCTGGTGGTTAAGGATACCTCTCAGGAAGTGGGGAGGCTCAGGGAGAGGGAGCGGGACCTCTCCGATAGGTTGGAAAGATTGGAAAATACTTCGAGAAGAAACAATATAAGGATTTTGGATCTGAAAGAAGGCCTGGAAGGTGATAATCTCAAAGCCTACGTAATAGACATTCTGATGAAAGCATTCCCACAGATTGCTTCAGTACCAGTCTGGGAAACTGAAATTCAGCGGGTTCACAGAGATCCTTTTAAGTTGAACCCAGCACGAAAGAAACCAAGAAAGATCCTAGTCTTTATTCAGTCCTATCTTCTGAAAGAGCAACTTCTAGGGGCTGCCCTTAAACTTAAAACCATACAAGCTGGAGATGCCTCTTTCAGGATTCGGTCCGATATATCAAAGCTAACAGAGGACAGAAGATGGGAATTAGGGAAGCGGATGGAGGCTCTTAGAGAGCAGGGCGCACAGGTGCAGTTGAGGTTCCCCGCTTTCTTGAAAGTCCTCTGGGCTAACAAAATGTATAATTTTAGGTTTCCAGAGGAAGTGGATGGCTTTTTGACGCAAACTAAAAATACTTGCAGCTCCTAGGCGCGGATATAGGCTTAAGAAAACTTGGCTTTGATGGTATAGATTTTTTTTTCTTTATTTCTTTAGGACGGGAGAACTCCGACTCATAAGGCAACAGATGTTGCCAATGGTCAGACAGGGAGGGTTCCCATGGGAAAGCTGGAGGGGGGCAGGTGGGATGAGGGGTTTTTTTTTTACACGTTTGTTGGTGGGGAGCATTGGGAAAAAATATATATATAAAATACTCATGTGACACAATGACCTCCAGTAGCAGTCAGAGCAGTGGGTGGAATCAGGCAGAAAATGGTGGGTAGCCCTCAGTATGGAAGAAAACAGACCTTGGGGCTCTTAACCTGGAATGTTAACGGTTTGAGGGTTCGAAGAAGGCAACGTTTAGTTCTTCAGTACCTGAAAAACAGTTCAGCTAATATCATCCTGATTCAGGAAACCCATTTAATGCTGTCAGAGTGCAAAGCGCTATTTGGAAGACTGGGTTGGGTGGATAAGATTATAGCTTCAGACCAGCTATGTTGTTCGAAAGGGGTAGCAATTATACTTAAATCTAACTCAGCGACAGATCTTATTAAGTCACAAGTGGACGATCGAGGACGCTGGGCTAGTGCCGAGATTAAGACGCAGGGTTGCAAATATACCTTAGTATCCTTTTATGGCCCTAATGAGGATGACGTGGGACCTCTAAATAATCTGTGCATTGCACTGGCAGACTTTGAGTCCCCTCTGATAATGGGAGGAGATTTTAATGTACTGTTAGATAATAATCTAGATAGATCTTCCCCACGGGTACAGGTCTCTGCACCTCGTGTTAAAGCCCACCTTGTGTCTACTCTAAAGAATTTAAATCTGAGTGATGTATGGCGGGTAATAAGGGGCCAGAATAGGGAATATTCCTTTTATAGTAAAAAAAATTCACATTATTCCAGGCTCGACTATATATTCCTGGATCACTCAGAAATCGATAAAGTTACCCTAATAGAATATCAGCCTATTCTTATATCGGACCATGGAGCCGTAGCCCTTATTTTAGTTCTCCCACAAGAACTCCCTTTGAGGAGGTGGACCCTAAATAGGAGATTTCTTCTGCAGTCATCTACTCCAAATTTTCTGAAGCTTGCAACAGCTTGCTTTCTAAAAGATAATGTGGGGTCGACATCTCTGAACAATGTCTGGGATACATTTAAGGCTTGGTTAAGGGGTACATTAAAGGGGGCAATCTCGGGTTGGAGCAAGACAGAGAGGAAAGATCTGTCGGATTTAGAAGCTCAAATAAAAAAAGCTGAAGCGGATTTAAAGTCTAGCACACCTCCTGGTATAGTTTATGAAAATTTGGAGAAGAGACTGGAAGATCTGCAGCTACAATTTAGACTTAAGTCGGAGGAGATCCTGATTCAAAAATGGGAAGTTAGCAAGATGAGGGAATTTGAACAAGGGGAGAATTGTGGGAAAATATTAGCCATGAAGGCTAGAATTGATAGGTCTCACAATTATATAAAAAAGATTAGAGTAAATGACCAAATAATTGATGCTAAAGAGAAAATAGAACAGGCTTTTGCGCAGTTCTTCCAAGAGCTATATCAAGAGGAAGAAGCTGCCGCCGAATTAGACATTGATAAATGGCTTATAGCTAAACAACTGCCAAAACTTTGCGAGGAAAATCAAATGTCTTTAAAAGCAGTAATTACAGGGAGTGAGATACTGTCAGTACTGGAAAAAGCTAAGAATGGTAAAGCTCCGGGTCCAGACTCAATTCCGACGGAGGTTTACTCCCTGCTCAAGGAAGAACTTGTCCCTGTATGGTTGGAGCTATTCAATGACATTTTGGCAGGGAGGTCTCCCATGCCGGCTTCTTGGAGCGGAGCTGTCATAACCCTGATATTAAAACCCGGGAAAGACCCAATGCAATGTCAATCGTACCGTCCAATCTCGTTATTAAACGCTGATTATAAGATCTTTGCAGGGGTACTAAACGCTCGATTATCCAAGATAGTAGGTACTATCATACATCAAGATCAGAAAGGTTTTCTCCCGGGCAGGCAAATGTCAGAATTAGTTTACACCTTAATAGGGGCAACAGACTTAGCAGTTTCACACGGCCATCCACTCTCCATAATTACAGTTGATGCTGCCAAAGCCTGTGAGCTGGGTCTTTCTAGATAGAGCTCTGAAGGTTTTTGGGTTTGATCCAGGGTTCAGAGTAGTTCTTAAAAATATATACAAGTCATCTACTGCTCAGATTTTAGTGAATGGCAGTTTATCTTCCACGGTCAGAATTGGTCGAGGAACTAGGCAGGGCTGCCCACTATCTCCTATTCTTTTTGATTTATATATTGAACCCTTTGCACAAAGTCTTCGGCAGAATATAAAGATAGCCCCTTTTGTATCAAACGGGTTCGAAAGGAAGGTAGCTCTTTATGCAGACGACCTGGTCTTATTTTCTTCAAATGTTGAGGTCACTTACTCAGAGCTTTTGGTCGAGGCCCAGCTTTTTGGGAATCTTTCAGGATATGAGATTAATGCTGAAAAAACCGAGATTATGGCTTGGAATATCCCCGATCACAGGAACATCTTTGCAAAACAGCTCAGATATCTCGGAGTCATAATTACTCAAAATCCTGATAATATTCCAAAAGTGAACCTAGACAGGGTTTCTAAAGAGGTGGATGTCTTATTAAAGAGATGGCAGAGTATTCCTCTCTCCCACTTTGGTAGAGTCAATCTTGTTAAAATGTGCATTCTCCCTAAATATACCTACTTATTTAATAACATACCGCTGGAATTTGCAAGGGCAGACCTTCCTCAAAATTCAGGGTAAGATCTCTTCCTTCATTTGGGCAAGTAAGGGAATTCGCCTCTCTTGGAAAAAACTTAGACGAAAACTTCAAAGAGGAGGTATGGGATTGCCGGATTTACAATTATACACATGGGCTTACCAACTAAAAAACTGTAGGATGCTCTTGCAAACGCCAGATGAAACATTGATCGGGAGTATGTTTAAAGCTATGCTAGTAGGTATAGTGGAAACTGGATTTATGTACAAATTTGGGTCCTTCAAATTCTTTAAGAAAGTACGTCGGAAGACTCTGCGTGCGGCGGCCAAGCTCTGGTCGTCTTGTCGAGGATGTTTTGGACTTTCTTACTATAGTGACTGGGCCCCGGTGTGGGATTCCCCTGGTACTCCTGTTTGTCTATTAGATGTCCTAGCTCGTCCTTTGATCGATGCGGGAGTCACGCATTGGAAAGACATTATGCAGGCTGATGAATGTCACCCCTGGGAATACTGGAATGCCACCACCGGAGGTGCCCTTTCAAGGTTTAAATTTTATCAGATCTCCTCGTGGAGTAAGGCACAAAGTTGTCCCTCTCCGGTTGAACACTCAATAGAAAATGACTTACAAACCCCCACACCGAGGAAAAAAGAAGTGGCTCTATGGTACAATTATTTCCTCTCTGCAGCAGATGTTAAAATGAATAAGCCAAATCACGTCTGGGATAATTACTTGCCGAGCGAGGAGTTGGATGAAATATGGCAAGTATCTATAGACACTCTTTACCCACTAGTAAAATCTGCTGCACTCAGGAAGAACCACTTTTTTACAATCCACAGGTTATACTGGTCCCCTCTTAAGATCTCAAGAATAAAAGGCGGTGGAGAAGCAAGATGTCCTAGATGTGGCACTGTGAATGCGGATGACATCCACATATTTGCTTCCTGCCCCAGGCTCCATCAATTTTGGGGAAGAGTGGGTAAGACCATCACCAGGGTGCTGGGTCCGGATGTGGAGGTAAGTCCAACTTTAATACTATTCGGGATAGCACCCAAAGTTGAGGGCCTATATTCCCTAAAGGGGGCACAACAGAAGTTATTATTTTACTTGATACTCTTGGCTAGGAGAGAGATATGTAAGTTGTGGCGCCAGGAGACTCCTCCTTTATGGAAAGCTTGGTGGAACGCTGTTAAATACTTTAGAGCTTTAGACCAGAGAGTAAATACACACAGAGAAAGATCGGATATTGGGTTATTCTGGAATCTGTTAGACACCGTATTCTCTGCTTAGATAGGAGTTATTAATGATCTCGTTTGATTTCAATGATTCCAATGATTAAACCTCTGGGTCAGCTCAGGTTGAGTATTTCGGGTGACCCCCGAAAAAGTAAATACCGGCTGAGACTGTAATCCACCAAGCTATTAGTAACTGAGGCGGATCAGGTCGAGAGGTTGCTACTGCTATGGAGGTCATATGAGGGGAAAAAAAAAGACAGTTCAAGACAATACCACCCCCCCCTACTCATTTCGATTCTGCCAATAAATAGACCAGCGGCAGGAAAGACCGATTAATTATCAACCTTGTATAACAAATCAGGCCCACACTAGCATTAGAGATAATTTTCCTAAAAACAACTTCTGGCCAAAATACTATTCATTATATAAAGTGCAAAATTATGATTCGACTTTTCCTCTTTTTACATAATTCAATGAAGATATATCTTCTTCGAGTAAAGTGACCAGTGCAAAATACGCATTGAAGTAGAGCAGTCCAAATAAGGCAGCAAAAAATTGTGCAAAACAGGGTAATTCTTGAAGGTCAAACCTTAAAAGATAGCAGCAAAATCCGTACACACATGCCACTTCATAATCCTTCATGGTGTTATCTGCAAAAAATATGGCTATTTGGTACAATTCATCTATTTCCTGATATACATTCGGTGGAAATAATATACTTAATGCAATAAAATTATAAGGAGAGCAATTCATTAAGACAGTACAAAAAATGCATATTAAAACAATACTGATAGCATAGACACATAGACCCCTCAACACATCATCCAATCATTGAGCGAGCTAGCATTTAACTACTTCTTCAGCCCAGCGAAAATCTCTAAAGGATTCGCTTTCTTCCTTAAGTTCTTTAGGGGTTAGCCTGATGAAGCCACCTGGAGAGGGGCTCCCAGATGGCAAGTCCTTTCTTTTTGGCCGGAATACCCTTCTTAGCGTAGATAGCCTTCTCTAGATTCCCATTGACAATAGCCAGGCCAACCACTGCGAAAATAGTGGTGGGTTTGGGTCTATCCAAGCAGATGTTATGCATAGACTATAGATAGCCATAGCAACAAAAATAAAAGCCCCTCTGCTCCTTCTACTAACAGCCTCTTGTATCCCCAGCAGGATGGTCGGGGGTTAATAGGATATCCAGTGATAGTACTAGCCCAAGAAAGTTTTGTATTTTGGATAGCAATGACCCAAGTTCTGCACACGTAGCAAACATATGAACCGAATCTGCGCTGTATTCCGAACAGCGAGGACAATGCGTGCCCTTACCTGTGCCCCACTTAGCAATTCTACTGGATGTAAAATATAGAAAGAAACAAGTTTTATGAAATTGTGATTTTAGATTGGCGGACAATAAGTCGCTTTGAGCATATTGAAAAGCTAAGTAAAAGGTATTGTCAGTAATTTCTAGTTTTTGTTATTAGATGTTTTGGCCATATCATCAGGCATAGTCTGTTCAGTAAGGCATAGATGGACTCCATGCGAGGAGTGGTAGGCTAGCATAATCTCTATAAGCTCATTTTTAGTAAACCCGGAGGGTCCACCCACCTTACGTGATGACCCAAATTAAATTGGGTTTTAAGTTCTTCAAATGCCAGAACCCCATTTAAAAAATACTAAGCCCCTAGGTTTTTTTATGCCGGAACTGAACCAGTTTTGAAAATAAAACCCCCCAAATATCTCGGGCAAGTTGGTGTTATTAATGGTAGGGGTATAATGGTTCAGTTTGCCCAACCCTAAAAGTTTGCGCATAGCCGTAAATATCTTATAGGTTTCCCATAAGAGTCTTGAATCTTACTTTCTTATAGTACCCAAATTCAAGTTGGCGCCACAGGCACCCTCTAACCGCGGGACCCAATAATAATTCAAAAGGCAACGGGAGTCCCGTTGAAATCCAGGGTTGCTCTTGAATCAATATGGGGCATGCCTGCAGGACCATGGCCCAATAGTATAATCTTACATTTGGGAGAGCCCAGCACCCTCTCTCAAGGGGAATAGATAGATATTTGAATCATCTCCTAGGTTGAGAGTACGCCCATATAAATTGGGAAAAAAGACGATCAAATTTCTGCAATATTAGATTTGTAAACTCTAGGGGAATGGCTCTAAAGAAATATAACATTTTGGGAAAAAACATAATTTTGAGGACATTACAGCAGCCCACCATAGTCAGATGTAGATTATTGAGACAATTCAATGCCTTTTTGGTCTCTGCAGCGAAGGGGTCCAAATTTTCACTAACTATTAAATCTGTATCTGCTAAGATATTTTCCCCTAAATACTTTGCCTTAGCGACAATGACTTGCTTATTCACAATGAACTGGGTCTTTCCTTTGTTTAGTGCGTACCCCAAGATCTTCCCGAAGCCTTGAGCCTTGCATTCTATAGCTGATATAGCCTTCTTGGGGTCTGGGGTTGCAAAGGCTAGGTCATCTGCCTATGCCATAATCTTTGTTTCTAGACTATGTCTACTTATAGCCGGGATTTCCTGGTTGTTAACAAGCCTTCTAATAAAGGGGTCTATCTATATTGCGAAGAGCAGCGGGGAGCAGGGCACCCCTGATGAGTTCCCCAAGTGATTTCAAACTGCTCAGTTATTTGCCCATTTATTAATACCCTTGCTGTAGGACTAGGGTATAGTGCTTTAATGGCTTGAATGGCCTTAGGCCCAAAGTTCATTTTCTGCATGACGCACCACAGAAATAGCCAGGTGACCCGATTGAATGCTTTTTCACCATCGAGAAGTATTAACGCTATCGGGTCTCCTGTGGTCTGTGCTGCATCAAACAGAGTAATGGTCCTCCGAATATTGTCGGTTGTACTCTTTTCGGGAATGAACCCGTGTTGCCATGTAGAAACTAGGGGCTCTATTAGGATGGCGGGAGGATCGTCCCCGCCGGGCCGGCGGTAGCCACCGCTGGCCAGGCGGGGGCGATCCACCCCCATCCACACCTGAATTAACCCCGCCATATTAGTATGGTTGGGGGGCCCGCGGTGGACGGAAAGACCATCCGCCGCTTTTCCGCCGGTCGACTCGCCAACCGGGCAGAAAAGGGGCATGATATGGTAGCGGTGTCCGCAAGACACCGCCATCCATATCATGATGCAGAGCAGAGGAAATCTTATTAACCACAGAAAACTCAGTTGCAAAAGTCCAGATAAGGGAGAATTTTTCTATTTAGCACTTCTGCAACTGTTCAAGCCTTGGCATTGTGAAACAGAATTAACTGGAAATTTTGACTGACATGAAGATTCTTTTAGTGCAACTAAAGATAGCATTAAGTGCACTGTAGGAAAGAAGGGTAGCTTCTTATGGTTACCCCCACTTTTTGCTTTATCTTTCACTATTTTTGACTAGTCTGACTAGGATCCTGCTAATCAGGACCCCAGTCTATTCTATCTGCTTTCTCCTTTACAATGTTACATGTACTTTGGTACACTCCATATTGGATACTTGGGTACCCTTGTCAGTCCCTAGTATATGGTACCCATGTACCCAGGGCATAGGTACCCCAGAGACCTCCCATGGGCTGAAGCATGTATTATGCCACCCATGAGAGGCCATGCAAAATGGAACTACAGGTCTGCTACTGCAACCTGTGTAAGTTGGTGCTTGCTTTGTCTGTGCCCTTGCTCCATAGAGGCTCCATGCAGGCCATGTGGTGCACTAAAGACAACTGAAGAATCTCCCTTGGAATGAAGGAGTCACTCCCCTCTACTAGCAGGCACCTCAATGCAATGGATTGGTCTGCTGATCCTGAGCTCTTGTGGACTCTGAAGATTTCAGCAACACAGAAGGTGGGTTTCTGAAGGTACCCGAGGTTGATCTGCCCTCTCAGCAAGTTTGAGGCCTGTATCCATTCTGGGGACTGCATAACCTGAACCCCTCTGCACCGCGTCCATTTGCAGTTGCATATGCTTGTTGGTGATTCCTGAGCTTGTGCATTGGACTCGGTGTAGTCCTGACCCTGAGCAATATTTGCACCAAAGAACTCTGGCCTCCTTCCACCGAGTGCTCCGTGGGCTGGTACTTTGCAATCTTGCTCGATGTCACCTCGCGACTCCTGGTCATTCGACCTGTGGGTCCTCCTGAGGATCATCTTGATTTCTGTTGGGCTTACCTGATTGCTCTAGATGTGCCCTGACTCCCCATTGCTTGGTGAGTCTCCTGGACTTTGCTGGTCCACACCGTTACCTACTTGACCTTCCTGCATGGGTTGCTTTTGCCAAGGCTTGTTGGTGCTCCAGCCGTCACTGACCCCTCAGCACTCGACATCCCTTGTGGGACAGCTCATCGCCAGCTCCTGGTTGTCATCAATATCTCCTGGTCCTCATGGCTGCAGAGTCGAGCATCCCTTCATCGCACCTGAAGCACCCAACATCGGTGGGCCTTCGTCTTGCCATGGTCACTCTGAAGTGACCCAGACTCTCTTCCCTCTGCTTTCAGGTTCCTGCCTTCCTGAATCCAGGCTTGGATTCCACCAGACCCTCTTCACCTTCATGGCAGCATTACTTCTTCACAGCCATCCTTTGAGAACAACGGCGGTTTCCGACACCACTCCAGACCTATGCACCTGGCTCCTCTGGGATAGGTAACTCTGGTACTATGGTATCCACGGGTGGGGGGCTCTCCAACCTCTTAAGTTACAAAGGGTTTGCTTGAAGTCCTCCTAGAAGGGTCCTTAAACTTTAAAATTGCAACTGCGACTTCCCTATAGAATTGTACGGAACCCGCGGTTGTGTTAGGACACTGCACCCATCCTCTGTGGAGTCCCTATCTACTACCTTGGGTGGTTCCTTGAGGTCCCTGCGATTCTACATGCTCTAGACCTTGTCTTGACTCAAGTTGTGATTGTTATACCTCTATTTTAGTATATGGTTTAGTCTCCCCCCTTATCCCATTGTGTATTGTGCTACTTAATACTGCTCTATTGATCTCGTATTGTGTGCTTTGTGTTCTATCCTTGTGTAGAGGATACTAGAGAGTGTTATATTAATAAATACATATTTTTATATAACTACTGTGTAGTTCTCCTTTCATTTAGTCAACATAGGAGGGGATATTCTGATAAATATAAGCTGCTTTACATTGCTTCAAGATTAAGCCTGAAGGCTGCTCTCCACAGCTACCATTAGGATAGCTTTCTAAAGGTTATCATTGACCTCATACATCATAAGGGTCGTTTGGACTCGTGCAAGGTGCCCACTTTAATTAGTGGACAGCATATACCAGGCCAGGTTGGGATTCAAGCCGGCATTGTTTTACCAGATAAATCTCTTTGTATTGATTAACTGAAAACCACTAAAGTATTCAGGCACATATAATACTTAAAGATTATAATAAGTAAGTTCTACTGAACTTAGGGTTGGGCAAGTTAAGGGTCTAGCACACCCTTTCTCCAACCTAAGAGATTAGTTCCCACTAGGGTAGGTAGGTGCATACAGATGCAGGTAGAAAGAGTGGGTGGGTCAGGGAATGAAGACACGTCAGGAGGTGACACCTTTCATGACCCAGACTCAAACCATGGCCAGGAGGATCAAGATGATTCCCACCTGGACAACTTAGATCTTCCGGAAGAAGATGGGGAAGGCCCCAGTGGCCCTCTCTTTACTCCTCCTGGAAGAGTGCAGAGTTTACCAAGGAGATCTAGGTCTCCCTCTGCAGAATCTGGCCATTCAGGACATTCTGTAGGGACCTTTATATCTCATAAGAGAGACAGTGATTATGACAGACAGTGCCAATTTCTAGAGCTTGAGGAAGTCAAGCTTAGGCTCAGGCAAGAGCAATTGGCCCTAGATAAGGAATCCTTAGAACTCCAGAAGGCTAGAAAGAAATGGTGACTAGAGTCCCATGGTGGCAGCAACAGTGTCCCTAGGACTAAGGAGTATACTTATGACCATAGGAACCTGAGCAAGATTGTCCCTCCCTACCATGGTGGGGATGACATCCACAAATGTATAACTGCTTTAGAGAGGGCCTGTAAAGTACAGAGGGTCCCTCAAGAGCAGTGGGCAGCTATCTTGTGGCTCTCCTTTGCTGACAAAGGTAGAGATAAGCTCCTCATTGTTAGAGAAGAGGATGCTGACAACTATTTAGTCCTGAAGAGTGCTCTCATTGTGTCACCATCTGGGTTCCGGTGATCGCGCTCACTGCTGCGTTAAGACAGGCGAGGCGCGAGACACCAGAACTACAGCCCCCATCATGCCATGCGCGCTATGTAGTGCGTGAGGCAACAGCGGTTCCAGGAAGCAGGAAATAAAAATCCTGCGCTCCGGACCGCGTTGCCGATTATTCAATCACAGCCACCGAAGAGGCAGGAAGCTTCGTTTCTCCGCTCCCAGTGCGGTAAGAGTGTCGGACGACACAAAGTGCAATCCCGGTCACAGTTGACTCCCCTGTTGGAGGTAACCGCGCAAGGCGAGTTACATTGCAGGGGAGTGAAGGCACACCTAGTGGTGCTTGGGCTGCTTTTGACCCCGTTGGCAAAACCCGACCCGGTTTCATGCGGGGTGAGAATAGCGCCCGCGATTCTTCTCATAGAAGCGCACTTATAGGCGCTTGGGCGGCTCTTAACTCCGTTGGCGAAACCTCACATGGTTTCATGCAGGGTGAGAATTAACGCCCATAACATTATCCTTTAACGCAACGAGAGAGTGTGTGCGCGAGTGAATCTGAGCTCAGCAACACAAGACTGTATTATAATCGTGGTGTGTAATACACGGAGACATTACACCAAGATCACTTTCGGGGCAGCACGTGGCTTAGATGTTCATTAACGTGTAACATTTGACTATAAACTGAGTGCCTGGATGAAAGTGAACAACGTGGCATTGTAGGATTTTTAGGTGTGTTTTATCAGAGGGATAACCATATCGCACACCTTCCTTCTCTGTGCCAGCAGCAGCCATAATCTGGCAGGGCGCAATGACCTGTTCTTGGGTCTGTTTACATAGTCTGTTTTGCCTTCTTTTGTTGTTGGGGGTGTGGTGTTTCTTTCTTGATATTCACACAGGAGGAAAAGAGAACAACGCCTCAAAATATAATCGAGGGCTACTTCATCGGAGCCGAGCTCTGGTAGCAGTTTACCTCTCCGCTCCTCAGAAGTGTGAAGAAATCACGTTCTTTTTCTTTACAGGTAGGAAAGGGAGGTGGAGGGGGCAAAGAGAATAGAGTAAGGGAAGAAAAGGTTATAGTTAAATTCTCATGGTCTCCCTCCCCGCAGTCCCCATCCTTTCCTTCCCCCGCTCAATTGCCCCAAAAGTCTGTGTATGTTTACATAATCCAGACTTGGGTCGATTCAGAGGTGGGCCCCCATTGAGCATCAACACACCCCCGGGGATACGGAACCAGCGAGCACGACAGAATAATTGGCCCACAAATCAGTCTCCTCCTGGTTGTGTTGAGTTAGACATGGCCACCCTAGAGGACGTAGTCGCGGCCTTGTCGCTAGTTCAAGCCAAACTAGCAGCGTCACGTCAGGAGACAGTGTCTCTTCAGTTCCGAGTGGATAGAATTCAAAGAAACCCCTTCGATATAGGAAGTTTCCCACACCCCCAGTCCGTAGTGGTAGAGATGCCTACACAAATCCCGTTAGCACCCCCAGAAAGATTCTATGGGGACATCAAGAAAGTGCAGGTGTTCTTTACTCAAGTTCTTCTTCACTTTATTGCAAACCAAAGATGTTTAGTACCAATCAAGCGAGAGTGGCATTTTTAATATCGTACCTGGGAGGAGAAGCCGCGCAATGGGTAGTCCCATTAGTGCAAAGAGATGACCCGAAGCTATATGATTGGGACGAGTTCCGTGACAGCTTCGAAAAGACATTTGATCGCAGAGCCGACACATTCTCAGCAGATAGGGATCTGTTGAACCTTCACCAAGGATCATCCGATTTAATTATCTATTTGAAAAACTTTAGTCGCCGAAACCGATTGGCCTGAATCAAAGCAATCGGCAGTTTTCTATCGGGGGCTCTCAGAAGAACTAAAGGACGTATTAGCGCAAATCAATCCTCAGCCCCGTACGTGCACCGCCCTTATTGACCTCACATTCCGGCTGGATCACCGACTGAGAGAGCGTCGGGGAGAAAACAAGAAGAAGGAGAAAGGCATCACATATGGCGATCGAGCCTCCTTTTCAGACAAGACAACGGCTCAACCCGAACCGATGGAAATAGGAGCAGTCCGAGCTTCATTAACACTAAGCGAAAGAGATCATCGCCGCAAACAAGGGTTGTGTCTCTATTGTGGGAAAAAAGGGCATTTTCTCCGGGAATGTCCTGTGAAACCCAAGTTTGGTAAGGGAAGGGTCGGACAAACCGCTGCCCTCTCCACAGAAAAAGAGGAGGGAAACTGCAGGGCTTGAGGAAGAAGGAAGGGAAATCCTCAAGCGAATGTGCCATCCCTTCCGTGGATGCTTATGGGTTCGCAAAAAAGAATCATTTCTTTATCGTTCTGATAATCAAGATACACGGTGAGAACCAACACATATAGGCAATGGTGGATTCAGGAGCCACCGGATGCTTCATGGACAAAGAAAAGGCACAACATCTGGGCGTGCAACTCATACCCAGATCTACTCCAGAGAAAGTGTATGCAGTGTATGGTCAGGAGTTGGAAACAGGGCCTATCACACACCACACTCAGAAATATGAACTTTGTTACGAGGAAAACCACCGTGTGGAGCTATCATTTTGCATCATACACGCCCCGCAGTACGGAGTTATTCTAGGCCTGCCATGGCTCCAGAAGCATGACACAACGGTTAGGTGGTCCCACAATACGTTGAGCTTCGATTCCGAGTATTGCAGAAACCATTGTACCTCTACACTGTCAAGACCATCGAGAATCCTAGCCACTATTCAACACATAGCCACGGCAGCTGAGAAAGACGTGACGCTGCGTCTGTGCTACGAGTCGTATGCCGATGTGTTTTGCGATACAACCGCAGAACAATTGCCACCCCACAGAGATTATGACTGTCGCATAGATCTGGTTCCAGGATCGGTAGTGCCCTGTGGGAGGATATACGCTCTTACGGTCCCTGAAACAACATACCTGCGTGAGTATTTGGATAAATACCTTGAGCTGGGTTTTATACGCCCCATTCGATCGCCAGCAGCCTCCCCCCTTTTTTTTTATACCAAAGGCCAACGGTGACTTAAGGTGTTGCATCGACTACAGGGCGTTGAATGCAATTACGATAAAAAACCGCTATCCGCTTCCCCTGATTGCTGTACTTTTGGAGCAAGTACGTGCCGCAGGCATTTATACTAAACTGGACTTGAGGGGTGCCTACCACTTGGTCCGAATAAAAGAAGGGGACGAATGGAAGACAGCGTTCAAAACACGGTACAGGCTCTATGAATACCTGGTAATGCCCTTTGGGTTGTGTAACGCCCCAGCGGCGTTTCAGTTTTTTCTCAATGAGGTCCTGAGACAATACCTGGACCTCTTCGTAGTGGTCTATATAGACGACATACTGATATTCTCAGCCACAGAAGAAGAACATGTGGAACACGTACGTCTGGTTTTACGAGCCTTAAGGAAACATCGATTATTCTGCAAAATAACGAAGTGTGAATTCCACGTAACAACAGTGAAATTCCTTGGGGTTATGATTACCCCTTCTGGCCAAGTCATGGCGGAAAGGAAGGTAAAAGCCATCCTTGAATGGCCTTGTCCTCACAACGTCAAGGAAATCCAGAGCCTTCTGGGTTTTGCGAATTTTTATCGCCGGTTCATCCGGCAATTCTCTGAGATAGTGGCTCCTTTGACTAGATTAACGAGGAAACAAATTCCGTTCTTATGGATCGAAGATACCCAGAAGGCCTTCGACCGGCTAAAAAACACTTTTGTAACAGCCCCTGTCCTAACACACGCCAATCCAGCTCAACCGTTGATAGTGGAAGCAGATGCCTCTGACGTGGCGATAGGAGCAGTGCTCTCGCAACGCCAGGAAACCTCGGGTTATTTACATCCCATAGCCTTTATGTCTCGGAAACTAAATACAGCGGAAAGGAACTACACTATAGCAGAGAAAGAGCTGTTAGCTATAAGAGACGCCTTTCTTGAATGGAGACACTGGCTAATCGGAGCAGTCCATCAGGTCACTGTGTATACCGACCATCGGAATCTCCAGTTCATGAAGGCAGCGCGTCATCTCACTCCGCGGCAGCTTCGGTGGATGCTCTTCTTTGCCGAATACCATTTCGTGGTTACCTACCGGCCGGGAAGCCAGAACAGAAAGGCAGACGCCTTGACAAGACAAGAAGTCGCCTCACCTGAAAGCAGCATGAACAAGGACTCCATCATTGAACCAGTCAGAGTGGTTTGTTCCATACAAACCGACGGTTTCCTGCGGGGAGTTCGGCTTGGAATCCAAACCTTCACATGGTGACGCTGGCTCAAGTCGTATCCGGAATGGCGGTTAAGGCAAGGGCTCCCCATGAAGGGACAGCAATTGCTGCTCCCTACTCTCAAACTACGCAGAACTGTATTCACCTGGTGTCATGACCTACCGTGCGCTGGACATCTAGGAGGCACAAAAACCCTGGAGAAGATAATGCGTCAGTTCTGGTGGCCTACCATCTGACTGGACGTGTACGTGAGTGCATAAAATGTACCCAAGCTAAGACGGATCACCGACAGGCACAAGGACTACTGCAGCTCATGCCCACACCCACCATACCCTGGGAACAGATTTCAGCGGATTTTATAGTGGGGTTGCCGAAGGATAAAGGAAACACCGCTATCATAGTTGTGGTAGACTATTTAACCAAAATGGGCCACTTCATCGCATGCAAACAAGCACCAACAGCCAGCCAACTGGCAAAACTCTTGTTACTCCACATAGTACGACTCCACGGCCTTCCCAAAGATATTGTTTCGGACAGAGGGGCCCAGTTTACCGCGAGCTTCTGGAAAACATGGTGTGCGGAACTTCAGATGACCACGTCTCTTTCCACTAGCTTCCACCCACAAACGGACGGCCAAACAGAAAGACTCAACCAAACTCTGAAACAGTTCCTTCGATGTTATGTTGAAACCAATACTGAAGAATGGGTGGACTGGTTATGGGCGGCCGAGGTCGCGTATAATAGCGCCAGACACTCTTCCACTTTATACTCTCCGTTCTATAGCACTTATGGGTTTCATCCCAGATTCACGCCGTTGATCCTTCCCAGCTCTTATACTCGCCTACCGGAGATACACACAAGACTTCAGCAGATGCGCAAAACGCTTCTAACACTACATGACAATTTGACGAAAGCTAAAGAAAGATACAAGGTACATGCCGATAAATGGCGTAGACCTGGTCCTACGTATGTGAGCGGGGATAGAGTCTGGTTGCCCACAAAAAACATTCGATTTAAAAAACACAGTGTGTTCAGCCCAAGATACATAGGCCCCTTTCAGGTGGTGAAACACATCAATCCTGTGGCAGTTAAGCTGAAGCTCCCTTCCCATCTGCGCATACACCCAGTGTTTCATGTGTCCCTTCTAAAACCAGCTCAGGGTAAGACACAGAAACGTCCAGCTCCCGTGTTAGTACAGGGGGATCTTGAGTATGTGGTGCAGAACATCTTAGATGCCAAGAGAGTGAGGGGGAAGCTATGGTATTTAGTGGCTTGGAAAGGGTACGGCCCAGAAGAAAACTCTTGGGAACCGAAGGAGGTGGTGCATGCGCCCAAGTTGGTATCCCGGTTTCATCGCCTGCATCCTGAGAAACCTGGTAGCAGCGTGCGCTCCCGTTGAAGGGGATGTACTGTCACGATCTGGGTTCCGGTGATCGCGCTCACTGCTGCGATAAGACAGGCGAGGCACGAGACACCAGAACTACAGCCCCCATCATGCCATGCGCGCTACGTAGTGCGTGAGGCAACGGCGGTTCCGGAAGCAGGAAATAAAAATCCTGCGCTCCGGACCGCGTTGCCGATTATTCAATCACAGCCACCGAAGAGGCAGGAAGCTTCGTTTCTCCGCTCCCAGTGCGGTAAGAGTGTCGGACGACACAAAGTGCAATCCCGGTCCACAGTTGACTCCCCTGTTGGAGGTAACCGCGCAAGGAGAGTTACATTGCAGGGGAGTGAAGGCGCACCTAGTGGCGCTTGGGCTGCTTTTGACCCCGTTGGCGAAACCCGACCCGGTTTCATGCGGGGTGAGAATAGCGCCCGCGATTCTTCTCATAGAAGCGCACTTATAGGCGCTTGGGCGGCTCTTAACTCCGTTGGCGAAACCTCACACGGTTTCATGCGGGGTGAGAATTATCGCCCATAACATTATCCTTTAACGCAACGAGAGAGTGTGTGCGCGAGTGAGTCTGAACTCAGCAACACAAGACTGTGTTATAATCGTGGTGTGTAATACACGGAGACATTACACCAAGATCACTTTCGGGGCAGCACGTGGCTTGGATGTTCATTAACGTGTAACATTTGACTATAAACTGAGTGCCTGGATGAAAGTGAACAACGTGGCATTGTAGGATTTGAGGTGTGTTTTGTCAGAGGGATAACCATATCGCACACCTTCCTTCTCTGTGCCAGCAGCAGCCATAATCTGGCAGGGCGCAATTACCTGTTCTTGGGTCTGTTTACATAGTCTGTTTTGCCTTCTTTTGTTGTTGGGGGTGTGGGTTTACCTCTCCGCTCCTCAGAAGTATGAAGAAATCACGTTCTTTTTCTTTACAGGTAGGAAAGGGAGGTGGAGGGGGCAAAGAGAATAGAGTAAGGGAAGAAAAGGTTATAGTTAAATTCTCATGGTGTTTCCTTGTTCTCTATACAGGTCTCCCTCCCCGCAGTCCCCATCCTTTCCTTCCCCCGCTCAATTGCCCCAAAAGTTTGCGTATGTTTACATAATCCAGACTTGGGTCGATTCAGAGGTGGGCCCCCATTGAGCATCTACACAGCCCCGGGGATACGGAACCAGCGAGCACGACACATTGATGGGTTTGGCGTAACCACTGAACAGTACAGGATTAAGTTCAGAGATACCCAGAAGACACAGGGTAGACTTTGTAGATTGTGCAACTAAGGCTCTGGAAGGCTAGTTACTTGGCAGCAAAGTGAATGATTTCAAGGGATTGTACAATTTGATTATGAGGTAGCAGATCCTTAATAATTGCCAAAATCAGTTGTTGCGTCAGTACCTGGTTGACTCTGATCTGACTTCTACCCAAGAATTGGGAAATAAGGCAGATAGGTGGGTTAGAACCAGAATGAAGCAGAAAAACCAGACCACAGGTGGTGACCAGAGAATGAAGATACTACATCTGCAGATAAGGGTGGGGAGAGGGGTAAAGACCAGAAGCCTTCATCAGGGCCCCAAAAACCTGCATTTGGGGGGGGGGGGGGGGGTTACGTCTAACAAAGGTAAAGGCAGAAGAAACCTTAGTGCTTCCTGTGTAAGTAGAAAACCCTTTGGAGAAGAGATGTCAATTGTTCAAGGGCCAAGGATCCTCCAACCACCACCACTGCCCCTAAGGCAACTGTTCCCCCTAGTTCAGCTCAATGTGGTGGTACAGGGAACAAGGGTATAATAGGGTTAACCCTGGGATCTGAGGTGGGTTCTGGCCTAGTCAGAACTCCAGCCCAGCCTGTTCTTGTATGTGATGGAGGCATAGATATTGACTCCTTATTTGTGAGCCCCAGTAATCTGGACACATACAGACAGCAGCCTTTGATCAATGGTAAGGAGGCCATGGCATATAGAGACACAGGAGCTAGGGTTAGGACAGACCATTCCTTGGCAGTTGTTAAATTCAGCTGGGGTTAGGTAACTGGCCCTAAGAAGGTTTTGGTTAGCACAGACCTCCGTGTGGAATGCTTGTTGGGCAATGATTTGCAAACTTCAGCCTGGGCTGAAGTGGAACTCAGGACACATGCAACAATGTTGGGCATCTCTGCAGATGTGTTTGCTGTGACTAGGTCACAGGCCAAATTGTCTTCTACTGAGCAGTCCCTGGATCCTGGAAAAATGGACCAGGTGCCTTCCAAGAAAAGGAGCAATAGGGGTAAGGCAGTGTCTTCCTCCCAGACTCAGAGTGAGGATCGTCTCCTGAGGAAGATGATTCCAGTCCCTGTGAAGGAACTGTCTCAGAGGAACTTGAACCTGACCAAGTTGAGTTCTTGGGGACAGGGGGCCCTTCCAGGGCAGACCTGAGTCAAGAGCAGCACAGCTGTCCCTCTCTTGAACCCCTCAAGACAGCAAGCTACTGCTGAGGCTGCTGGGAATGCCAGTGGGTCCCACAGGAAATACTGGGATGAAGGACTCCTTAACTCAGAGGGTAGAGACCCCAAGCCTGGTTCCACCAGGAGGTTGGTCATACCTCTGAAGTTTATGGCTTTCCTACCGACACTGGCACATGATATCTCTTTAGCAGGACACTAAGGCCAAAGTAAGACTTGGGACAGGCTTGTCCCTCACTTTCACTGGCCTCACATGTCAGAGGACACAAAGGAGTTTGTTGCTCCTCTACCACCTGTCAAGCAAGTGGTAAGGCAGGTGGTACCACAAAGGCCCCCCTGATACCACTACCTGTGGTAGGGGTTCCCTTTGAGAGGGTTGGTATTGACATTATTGGTCCCATGGATCCCCCAACTGCATCTGGGCACAGATATATTCTATTGGTGGTTGACCATGCCACAAGGTACCCAAAAGCAATACTTCTTAGAACCACCACAGCTCCTGTGGTGGCCAGAGCCCTCCTGTGAAGTTTTTCCAGAGTGGGTTTCCCTAAGGAGGTCTTAACTGACAGAAGTGCAAACTTCATGTCTAGTTATATCACTGCTATGTGGAAGGAGTGTGGAGTAAATTATACATTTACCACACCCTATCACCCACAATGCAATGGGTTAGTTGAAAGTTTCAACAAAACCCTGAAGGGCATGATCATGGGCCTCCCAGAAAAGCTTAGGCGAAAATGGGATGTCCGGTTGCCCTGCCTTCTCTTTGCCTACAGAGATGTTCCTCAGAAGTGGGTTGGCTACAGCCCTTTTGAACTTCTGTTTGGACATCCAGTTAGGGGTCCCTTGTGTTTAGTGAAGGAGGGATGGGAGTTACCTCTCAAACCACCTAAACAAGACATATGTCAGGTTTTTGTTCTGCGGAATCCAGACGCATCAATAAGCTCCACCTCCGGACCTTCCGAACACCCTGGAGGACATAAAGACACAGGGTGTTCGAAGGATACGGCGAGGGAAAAAACCCCTATCCGGGGAAAAACCCTTAGGAAGGGAAAGGGAAGGGTCAGCAGGGAAAGGATGCTGAAAAGACAAGACACACAGGTTAATATCTTGATCACATTCTACGCTCAATAAAGTCTCGCTAAAGTAAATGACTGTTCACCTGAAGGTACTCATCGTAAGGCCTGCATTTCAACGAATCACTCCTGATCCTCCCTCTCCCTGTAGAACACAAGGAACCCCGTTAGTTGGCAGCGTGGAGATCGCTCTCCTTCTCCCTAGTATACTGTAGAGCTCTACTTAACATACCCTTTCCAACTGAAAACCAGGACCCCAAAAATGGATGTACTCAGGATAATGTGCTTGGACCATAGACCCCTTGTTGCGGGTTCACCAATCCCTGATGAGCAAACAAAAAAAAGAACGGTCTTGGGGTATATTACAGCATATACTCCGGATGTAGGACAATAATCTCCCTCCAAAACTTGGATACCTCCAAACACGGTAGGGCGTAGTGATCAGCTACCGCCGTCCGCTTTGGCACCTGTAATCCCCAAGGTATTCGGTAATTCGTGACGGCAATGCAGAGGAACGCCTTCCCCCTAACACTCCGCCACTTGTATCCGTCACTCAAAAGCCTCCTGAGGGCCACGGACAAATACTCTGCTCACACGAGCTGCCGTCCACTGCCAGACCTCTATGGCTGGTCCCCTGACAGTTAAAACTTTTCCTGACGCTTGCTTGCATCAAGCGCTAACGTCGGCCGACGGGCTGAAAACGATACCTGGTCTGTTGTCTTCAGTCGGCCCCGATCTTCGGACGAAGTCGCCTCGTAGGCTCCGAAACAAACGAGAGCAGCCGCTCCCGTTAAGCTCCCAAAATCGCGAACGTCTTCACCACCGTCTTGCCTTCCTATATCCGGGTCCCGCAGCAAAGGCTGCTGGGAACGGTAGTTGAAACCCCGGGGAACCTGGGAAATGTAGTCTTTAGGTAGGCGCACGGCTTGAACCCTGACAGTATGTCCCCCTCCCTAGCGCCTCCTAGGGCCGGGTTTGGAAGGACACCTCCGATGAAAAGACGCAATGGCACGTGGGGCGTGCACATTGTTCCAAGGCTTCCAGGAGTCATCCTCCACGGAATACCCCTTCCAAGAGACCAAATACCATAGCACCCCCCTACGCAGCTGTGAATCGCGTATGGACCGCACTTCATACTCGAGACCGCCGTCACCGAGTACCGGTGGGGGACGCTTCTTCTGAGACGTCAATGCTTTCTTCAGTAGGTGCACATGAAACACTGGATGGATCCTGAGGGAACACGGCAATCGCAGTTTGTACGCCACTGGATTGACTTGTTTCACGACAGGATACGGCCCAATAAAACGTGGATGAAATATGCTTCGCAGCTTAAAGCGAATGTACCTGGTGGACAACCACACCTTGTCTCCCACTTGGAATTGAGGGCCGGGGTTCCTGTGCTTGTCCTCCCACTGTTTGTATACCTCTTTGGCTTTTACCACATGAGCGTGCACTACCTTATGCACTTTCCTCAATGTACGTAAGCGAGTCATCACTGCAGGCTGGTTGCGGATTTCAGAAGGGATGTTGACGGGCAAAGTGTTGGCGTCATACCCGTAGTTGGCTCTAAAAGGTGACATGCCAGTGGAGCTATGCCAAGCGTTGTTATAGGCCAGTTCGGCCAACCATAACAGGTCCACCCATGATTCGTGAGCTTCTTTAGAATAGCATCGCAGGTATTTTTTCAGGGTCTGGTTCAGCCTTTCAGTCTGCCCGTCTGTCTGCGGGTGAAAACTCGTTGAAAGTGCTGCTTCTATTCCCAGGGCCCTACACCAGGTTTTCCAAAAACGGGCAATAAACTGCGGTCCCCTATCCGACACTATCACCTGGGGAATGCCGTGTAATCGGATGACCTGAGAAGCAAGTAGTTGTGCTGTCTGGCTGGCCGTGGGAAGATTCTTACATGGGAGGAAATGACCCATCTTAGTTAGGTTGTCTACCACCACCAGGATAGCTGAACACCCCTTATCCACGGGCAACCCTGTGATGAAATCTAGACTTATGTTCTGCCATGGTTGCGCAGGTGTGGGCATGGGCATTAGTAATCCTTTCGGTCGGGTAGTTTCCCCCTTAGCCCTGGCGCACTCCTCACACTCCAGCACCCACAGTTTGGCGTCTTTCGCCAATGAGTCCCACCAAAAGTATCTTCGAAGTAAGTGTACTGTCTTAGTCACTCCCGGGTGACCTGCCATGGGAGTTACATGACACCAAATGAAAGCCTTCTTCTGCATATCTACTGTGGGCAGGTACAAACACTCCCCCTGAAAAGGCAGCCCTTGTCTCACTACTCTTCCTGGTTTACTCGCTGCCCATCGATCCCATGCCACCAAAGACCTAGAATTCCTAACCGTTTCCAGGAACTTCTCCGCATGGATCACACACACCACCTTCGTGGCCGGAATGATGGCCTGAGGAGCGATGTCTGGTTGCACCCAGGGCACCACCTGTCGGGACAATGCGTCTGCTTTCTGGTTGTCGATGCCAGGTCTATAGGTTACCACAAAATTGTATTCAGCAAAGAAAAGCATCCAACGCATCTGTCGTTGCGTTAGATGTCTAGCCGAGGTCATATACTGAAGGTTTCTGTGGTCTGTGTAAACCGTTACTGCCTGGCAAGCCCCCCACAGATAGTGTCGCCATTCTTGAAAAGCCCGCTTGATCGCCAATAGTTCTTTCTCGGCTATCGTATAGTTGACCTCCGCAGGAGTCAACTTCTTGGACAGGAATGCTACAGGATGGAGATAGCCAGTGTGTGCATCCCGCTGGGACAACACAGCCCCTATCGCTTCCTCCGAAGCGTCTGCTTCTACCACGAAGGGATGTTCCAATATCGGATGTGCCAATACCGGCGCTGTAGTAAACGCCCTTTTTAAGGCAATAAAAGCCTCATCTGCTTCTCTGGACCACACGAACGGTACCCCTTTCCTCAACAACCTGGTTATAGGGACCGCTGTGTGAGAAAACTGCACAATGAACCGGCGGTAATAGTTGGCAAACCCCAAGAAACTCTGCACCTCACGCACGTTTCTTGGGGCTGGCCAATCCCGCACAGCCCGGACCTTCCGATCCGACATCTGCAACCCCTTAGGACTGAGGTTCACCCCCAGGAACTCCACCTCATGCACACCAAACTCGCACTTGCTTAGTTTGACAAACAAGCGATGTTCTCTCAATCTCTCCAACACCCTGCTCACATGCTCTACATGACAAGTTTCGTCCTGGGAATATATCAGTATGTCATCTATGTACATAACAACGAAACGGTCCACATAGTCCTTTAGCACATCGTTAATGAAAAATTGGAAAGCCGCCGGGGCATTACAAAGCCCAAACGGCATCACCAAGTATTCATATAGGCCGTATCGCGTCTTGAAAGCCGTCTTCCACTCATCCCCCTCGCGTACCCTGACCAGGTGATAAGCCCCCCGCAAATCCAAACGGGTATAGATCTTTGCTTCCCTCACCTGGTCCAGCAACACCGAGATGAGGGGGAGAGGGTAACGGTTGCGTATGGTGTTTTTATTCAAGACGCGATAATCCACACACGCCCGTAGATCCCCATTGGCCTTCGCAATAAAGAAGATGGGAGAGGCTGCCGGGGATCTAGAAGGCCTAATAAATCCCAAGCGAAGGTAGTGGTCTAAGTACTCCTTTAGATGAGCAGTTTCGGGTACCGACAAGGCATACACTCTGCAAGTTGGAATTGTAGCCCCTTCCACCAGATCGATTCGGCAATCGTACTCCCGATGTGGGGGTAACCTTTCCGCCCTAACTTCACTGAACACATCACTATAACTGTGGTATTCAATGGGGAGTTGTACGTCGGTTTCTACTGCCGTCGCTGCCATGTAGGGGGTAGCTAGCACTACAACATGTACTGGAGGTCTGGGTGACAAGTGTTCCTGACAAAACTCAGGCACAAAACGAAGGGCCTTGGCTCTCCAATCAACAACAGGGTTGTGCCTACGCAACCAGGGCATGCCTAAGATAACCTCGTATTGGGGGGCTGCAATAATGTTTAAGGTCAAAACCTCAGAATGCGTCTTCCCATGAGCCACAACAGAGAGCCCCACCTCACTCGTTCTCTCAGTTATCTGGCCGGATTTCAATGGCTGCCCATCCACCGCTAAGACTTCCTCAGGATTTTCTCTTGGAACACGGGGTAAGGCCAGACGGGAAACCAAGCCTTCATCTATAAAGTTGCCAGTTGCGCCTGAGTCTACCATTACTGAAACCTGATGGATTTTGTGTTCGCATTCAAGCGCCATGCCTATAACCAGATGCGACTCGGTTTCCCCTACCCCAAAGGTGGATACTGAAGTGAGTTTCCATTCAAGATCTCCCTTCTCCCCAGCTCTTGGATTCTCGGTCTGACCCTTTTCTGCCCCTAAGGAAGAGATCGCAACGCGCTTAAATCGACTGGCGCTAGATGGTTTGGGTTTTGAGGGGCATTCTCTAACGTAATGCCCCTTCTTCCCGCAGTACATGCAGAGACCCTGCGATCTCCTAGCTTCTCTTTCCTCTTTGGACAACTGGGCCCTAACTGCTCCTATTTCCATAGGTTCTGAACTGTCTTCTGGCCCTCCCAGTGTCTTACGGGGGGACCGCTCGTAACTGCCTGACCCTCTGTCCCATCGTCTACGGCTACCTCCTCTCTCTGACAGACGACTATCTAACCTTAACACCAAATTTATCATATCCACACAGGTGGTAGGCTGAGGGTCCACTTGGGCCACTACATCTTTCAACTCTTCTTTTAATCCTTGGTAAAAAAGAGACATCCTCTTTTCCTCCGGCCATTCCGCCTCAGCCACCAAGCGGTTAAATGCAGTTAAATAGGTAATCAGCTCATTCCTCCCCTGCCTTAGCTCCAAAAGTTCTTTGTCAGCACTAAAGGTAGTGGCTCTACGATCAAACATTTTCTCAAATTCCATTTTAAAAGCTGACCAATCTGACAAAATGGGATCGTTGCGCTTAACCAACGGCACCGCCCAATTGGCGGCGTCCCCCGCCAAGTAGGAGATGGCAAAGGCCACTCGGGAATGGTTAGTAGGGAACGAGGCTGGTTTACAGGAGAAGTGTAACAAGACTTGAGTTAAAAACACTTGCGTTTTACGAGGGTCACCTGAAAACCTTTCGGGGGTAGCCAAAGGAATGGGGGGGGGCACTGTCACCTGAATGGAAGAGGCAGAAGAAGAGGCGCTAAAAGGGTTCCTAGACAACTGTTCCACTTTGTCTCTTAAAGCAGTAGTTTCGGCTCTAGATGATGCCAACTCCTGCTGTACCTGGACTAACGCATGTAACACATCCTCCATGGACGTCATTATTGCTGCGACTGGACCGGGCAGAACGCAATTCTTGGGTTCGCGATTCTGTCAGGTTTTTGTTCTGCGGAATCCAGACGCATCAATAAGCTCCACCTCCGGACCTTCCGAACACCCTGGAGGACATAAAGACACAGGGTGTTCGAAGGATACGGCGAGGGAAAAAACCCCTATCCGGGGAAAAACCCTTAGGAAGGGAAAGGGAAGGGTCAGCAGGGAAAGGATGCTGAAAAGACAAGACACACAGGTTAATATCTTGATCACATTCTACGCTCAATAAAGTCTCGCTAAAGTAAATGACTGTTCACCTGAAGGTACTCATCGTAAGGCCTGCATTTCAACGAATCACTCCTGATCCTCCCTCTCCCTGTAGAACACAAAGAACCCCGTTAGTTGGCAGCGTGGATATCGCTCTCCTTCTCCCTAGTATACTGTAGAGCTCTACTTAACATACCCTTTCCAACTGAAAACCAGGACCCCAAAAATGGATGTACTCAGGATAATGTGCTTGGACCATAGACCCCTTGTTGCGGGTTCACCAATCCCTGATGAGCAAACAAAAAAAAGAACGGTCTCGGGGTATATTACAGCATATACTCCGGATGTAGGACAATAATCTCCCTCCAAAACTTGGATACCTCCAAACACGGTAGGGCGTAGTGATCAGCTACCGCCGTCCGCTTTGGCACCTGTAATCCCCAAGGTATTCGGTAATTCGTGACGGCAATGCAGAGGAACGCCTTCCCCCTAACACTCCGCCACTTGTATCCGTCACTCAAAAGCCTCCTGAGGGCCACGGACAAATACTCTGCTCACACGAGCTGCCGTCCACTGCCAGACCTCTATGGCTGGTCCCCTGACAGTTAAATGGCTTCCTGACGCTTGCTTGCATCAAGCGCTAACGTCGGCCGACGGGCTGAAAACGATACCTGGTCTGTTGTCTTCAGTCGGCCCCGATCTTCGGACGAAGTCGCCTCGTAGGCTCCGAAACAAACGAGAGCAGCCGCTCCCGTTAAGCTCCCAAAATCGCGAACGTCTTCACCACCGTCTTGCCTTCCTATATCCGGGTCCCGCAGCAAAGGCTGCTGGGAACGGTAGTTGAAACCCCGGGGAACCTGGGAAATGTAGTCTTTAGGTAGGCGCACGGCTTGAACCCTGACAACATAGTGGACTATGCACTTGGTCTCCACTCCAGGATGGCTGAGTATATACAGAAGGCAAGTACAAACCTTGAGGCTAGCCAAGAATTACAGAAAGCTTGGCATGACCGAAAGGCTGTACTGACTGTCTACCAGCCAGGACAGAAGGTATGGGTGTTGGAGCCTGTGGCCCCAGCAGCTCTCCAGGACAAATGGCGCAGACCCCATACCATTCTTGAACAAAAGGGAGAGGTCACCTACCTAGTGGACCTTGGAACTCACAGAAGCCCCCACATGGTGCTCCATGTGAACAAGCTCAAGCCATATGTTGACAGGGCAGACATGGGCTTGCTCATCACTACTGATGAGGGACAGGAGGAAGAGAGGGACCCACTCCATGACCTTGTCTCACAGAACCCTGATGATGGCTCAGTAGATGGTGTAGCATTGGCAGGCAGCCTTACTGAGCAGCAACAGACTGATTGCAGGAAGGTCCTCAATCAGTATAGACATATGTTTTTCCTGACTCCTAGTCAGACCACTTGGTGTACCCATGAAGTGGACAAAGGTAAAAGTCTGCCTGTTAAAAGGGACTGCATCAGGACTGAGGTCCAAAAGATGCTGGAATTGGGAGTGATTGAACCCTCAGAAATCCCTTGGACCAGTCCAGTGGTCCTGGTACCTAAACCTCATACCCAGGGTGGTAAGAGAGAAATTAGGTTTTGTGTGGACTACTGGGGGCTCAATGCAGTCACTAGGACTGATGCTCACCCTATTCCTAGGGCAGAGATGCTCATTGATACTTTGGCCTCAACCAAGTTCTTGAGTACATTTGACCTCACTACTGGGTATTGGCAAATCAGACTAGCTGAGCATGCCAAACCCAAATCAGCATTCTCAACCCCTAGTGGGCATTATCAATTTGTTGTGATGCCCTTTGGCTTGAAGAATGCACCTGCCACATTTCAAAGGTTGGTGAAGAAAGTTCTCACAGGCCTGAAAGCCTACAGTGCAGCTTATCTAGATGATATTGCTGTCCTTAGTTCCACCTGGAACGATCACCTGATCCACCTGAGAAATGTTCTAGAGGTACTGCAAAAGGCAGGCCTCACTATCAAGGCCACCAAGTGCCAGATAGGGCAGAGTAAGGTTTAGTACCTGGGCCACCTTGTGGGTGGAGGCCAGGTTCAACCATTGCAGAGCAAAAATAAGACCATCATGGACTGGGTTGCTCCAACTACCGAGACTCAGGTCAGAGCTTTCTGTGGCCTGACTGGGTATTACAGGAGTTTGTTGCTCCTCTACCACCTGTCAAGCAAGTGGTAAGGCAGGTGGTACCACAAAGGCCCCCCTGATACCATTACCTGTGGTAGGGGTTCCCTTTGAGAGGGTTGGTATTGACATTATTGGTCCCATGGATCCCCCAACTGCATCTGGGCACAGATATATTCTAGTGGTGGTTGACCATGCCACAAGGTACCCAAAAGCAATACTTCTTAGAACCACCACAGCTCCTGTGGTGGCCAGAGCCCTCCTGTGAAGTTTTTCCAGAGTGGGTTTCCCTAAGGAGGTCTTAACTGACAGCAGTGATATAACTAGACATGAAGTTTGCACTTCTATGTGGAAGGAGTGTGGAGTAAATTATACATTTACCACACCCTATCACCCACAATGCAATGGGTTAGTTGAAAGTTTCAACAAAACCCTGAAGGGCATGATCATGGGCCTCCCAGAAAAGCTTAGGCGAAAATGGGATGTCCGGTTGCCCTGCCTTCTCTTTGCCTACAGAGACGTTCCTCAGAAGTGGGTTGGCTACAGCCCTTTTGAACTTCTGTTTGGACATCCAGTTAGGGGTCCCTTGTGTTTAGTGAAGGAGGGATGGGAGTTACCTCTCAAACCACCTAAACAAGACATAGTGGACTATGCACTTGGTCTCCACTCCAGGATGGCTGAGTATATACAGAAGGCAAGTACAAACCTTGAGGCTAGCCAAGAATTACAGAAAGCTTGGCATGACCGAAAGGCTGTACTGACTGTCTACCAGCCAGGACAGAAGGTATGGGTGTTGGAGCCTGTGGCCCCAGCAGCTCTCCAGGACAAATGGCGCAGACCCCATACCATTCTTGAACAAAAGGGAGAGGTCACCTACCTAGTGGACCTTGGAACTCACAGAAGCCCCCACATGGTGCTCCATGTGAACAAGCTCAAGCCATATGTTGACAGGGCAGACATGGGCTTGCTCATCACTACTGATGAGGGACAGGAGGAAGAGAGGGACCCACTCCATGGCCTTGTCTCACAGAACCCTGATGATGGCTCAGTAGATGGTGTAGCATTGGCAGGCAGCCTTACTGAGCAGCAACAGACTGATTGCAGGAAGGTCCTCAATCAGTACAGACATATGTTTTTCCTGACTCCTAGTCAGACCACTTGGTGTACCCATGAAGTGGACAAAGGTAAAAGTCTGCCTGTTAAAAGGGACTGCATCAGGACTGAGGTCCAAAAGATGCTGGAATTGGGAGTGATTGAACCCTCAGAAATCCCTTGGACCAGTCCAGTGGTCATGGTACCTAAACCTCATACCCAGGGTGGTAAGAGAGAAATTAGGTTTTGTGTGGACTACAGGGGGCTCAATGCAGTCACTAGGCCTGATGCTCACCCTATTCCTAGGGCAGAGATGCTCATTGATACTTTGGCCTCAACCAAGTTCTTGAGTACATTTGACCTCACTACTGGGTATTGGCAAATCAGACTAGCTGAGCATGCCAAACCCAAATCAGCATTCTCAACCCCTAGTGGGCATTATCAATTTGTTGTGATGCCCTTTGGCTTGAAGAATGCACCTGCCACATTTCAAAGGTTGGTGAAGAAAGTTCTCACAGGCCTGAAAGCCTACAGTGCAGCTTATCTAGATGATATTGCTGTCCTTAGTTCCACCTGGAACGATCACCTGATCCACCTGAGAAATGTTCTAGAGGTACTGCAAAAGGCAGGCCTCACTATCAAGGCCACCAAGTGCCAGATAGGGCAGAGTAAGGTTTAGTACCTGGGCCACCTTGTGGGTGGAGGCCAGGTTCAACCATTGCAGAGCAAAAATAAGACCATCATGGACTGGGTTGCTCCAACTACCGAGACTCAGGTCAGAGCTTTCTGTGGCCTGACTGGGTATTACAGGAGGTTTGTCAAGGGATATGGATCTATAGTGACCCCCTTGAATGTTCTGTCCTCTAAAAGAATGCCTAAAGAAGTTCAGTGGACAGTTAGCTGTCAGAATGCATTTGATGACCTGAAGCAGGCCGTGTGCACTGCTCCCATTTTGCAAAGCCCTGGCTATTCTAAACAATTCACCGTTCAAACTGATGCATCTGAGTTGGGGGTAGGGGCTGTATTATCACAACTGAATGAAGAAGGTCAGGATCAGTCAGTAGCTTTTATAAGCAGAAGGCTGACCCCAGAGAGAAATGTTGGTCACCTATTGAGAGGGTAGCCTTTGCTGTGGTTTGGGTTCTGAAGAAGCTGATGCCATACTTTTTGGCACTCACTTCATTGTTCAGACAGACCATAAGTCCCTCTTATGGCTAAAACAGATGAAGGGTGAAAACTCCAAACTTTTGAGGTGGTCCATTTCCCTACAGGGGCTGGACTATACAGTGGAATAGACCTGGGAGTAACCATGCCAATGCAGATGGACCCTCCAGATATTTCCAATTCGAAAATGAAGACTCAACTGGTCAAGGTTAGTTTCATGCCCTTTCGTTTGGGGGGGGGGGGGTTGTGTAGGAAAGTAGGATCTGCTTCTTATGGTTACCCCCAATTTTTGCTTGATGTTTCCTGTTTTTGACCAGTCTGACTAGGATCCTGCTAATCAGGACCCCAGTCTATCTGCTTTCTCCTTTAAAATGTTACATGTACTTTGGGACACTCCAGATTGGATACTGGGGTACCCTTGTCAGTCCTTAGTATATGATACCCATGTACCCAGGGCATAGGTACCCCAGAGACCTCCCATGAGCTTAAGCATGTATTATGCCACTCATGAGAGGCCATGCAAAATGGAACTACAGGTCTGCTACTGCAACCTGTGTAAGTTGGTGCTTGCTTCACTTACTTTAGATATGGGTTCACTATATCTATTGTTCACTACACTTAAAACTTATATGTCTCGCCTATAGCAGGCCTTATCAATCCCTCAGGCAGAGTGCTGGGTTTTTAGTGAGAGGGTGCCCCTGCTTGAGCAGAGCCTCTCTGCAGCCTTCAGGAGACCATTCTCCCGGGTTGTCTGTGACTTAGCTGGACATATAGGTAGAGGTGCATTAGAACCTCACGGTAAATGCTATCTCGATAACGGCTGCTGTCGTTGCATAAGCCTGTGGGGACTATCTCGGTCCCTCCCTGGTTGGTATGACACACAGATGTTTGAAGGGTTTGAGTGTATTTTTTGAAAGCACCAAATTAAACAAGGCTCCTCTCCTCCTCTTTACAGGATGCTTCTAGACAGTCTTTTGGTCTACTTTGGGCCTTCTTATCTTTATACCGCTACTTGTTTCTTGTCCGGTGTGCAGCCTTGAGGGGGGGGGGGATGGAAAAAGAAAGAAAAGGAAAACTTCAGGCTACTGCCTTCTTTTCTTTATACAATGGTTTGGGATTAGTGTACCTCCACCAGTGGCCCTAGCGATGCAGTGCCTAAGTGAGGGATATCAACGTGCTGAGGTTGGTGTGGCCCTTAGCCCTGCCTACCAGCCCCTTAATGTAAATGTGCGTGCAGCTGGCACTTGCCGGAGCCCACGATCCTCCGGGCCGTGGTAGAGTGAGATCCCGCCTCCTCGTTTCTCCTCGGAGTGCCGGTCTTGCTTGCGGTGCTCTGAGAGCGGTTTTCCGGTTTTCCGGTGTCCTGGGTCCCTCTGTCTCTCCGCAGTCGTCTTCGTACCTTGGGACATCTTCTTCGCTGGAACGTCTTCTCTCGTCTTCACCGGTCGTGCTGGTCTCGTTCTCCTCTCGCGTCGCGTCTTCTCCCTCCATCCACCAGTCCGCCCCGTCTTCTTCTCCTCCTGGCTTTTGTCCTTCCTCAATGGGCGTTGCCTCCTCGCGTTGAGTTTAGAAGTCTGAACTGACACTGCTACTTCTTGTTTGGGCCATCTTGGTGACCATATTGGAACACTCGCCGCTTTCCCAATCGTAAAGGGCTAGCGCCCCGGGGGATCCATCACAGCTGCTTAGAAACATATCGTGTTTGGTATCAAACACCTTGGAATCATACCTCCACACCGGGGACTGGTGTGGGAGGTATGATTTCACCCTTCTGAAGCGAGCTTCGTGGGGTCACTGGTCTATCCGGTGCCAGCCTTCTCGATCTGATCAGCACAAAATGGATGCTGCCGATCAGAGACACATTTCTGCCTTCCTGCTGCTGACCCAAGATTGAGCAGAGGAAGGCAGCACAATAGGCATCCAGACAGGATTTAGTGTATTGGGGCTGGTTGGGTGCACTCTGAGAGTGCCTGAAAGTCTGCACTGAGGGCACGTTTGGTATCCATGTGCATTTTCCAGATCAAGCCAGTTCTGGGAGCCATTGGCTTCTGCTCTGGTGCGAAACTGGAATAAGGACATGGGTGTAACCATTCCTCTGTCTTGACCCTCCCCTAGGGGGTTCCAGAATCTGTCCAACCCCCTCCAGTGGGTACAAAAGGGCTTACCTGACTGTAAGACTGAATGCAACTGAATGCAACTGACCGGTCTGCTGCTGCTTTCAGCAACATAGGAGGTGGGTTTCTGAAAGTCCCTGAGGTCGATCTGGCCTCTCAGCAAGTTTGAGGCCAGTATCCCTCGTGGGGACTGCATAACCTGAATCCCTGTGCACCACATCCATTTGCAGTTGCATATGCTTATTGGCAATTCTTTAGCTTGTGCATTGGACTCCATGTAGTCCTGACCCAGAGCAGTATTTGCACCAAAAAACTCCGGCCTCCTTGCACCGAGTGCTCCGTGGGCTGGTACTTTGCAATCTTGCTCGAGGTCCCCTCGCGACTCCTTGTCATTCGGCCTGTGGGTCCTCCTCAGGGTCATCTTGATTTCGGTTGGGCTTTCGTGGTTGCTCCAGACGTGCCCTGACTCCCAATTGCTTGATGAGTCCCCTGGACCTTGCTGGTCTACACCGTAACCTGCTTCACCTTCCTGCGTGGGTTGCTTTTGTCAAGGCTTGTTGTTACTCCAGCCAGACACCGACCCCTCAGCACTCAACATCCTTCTTGGGAAAGCTCATCTCTGGCTCCTGGTTGTCATTGACATCTCCTGGTCCACGTGGCTGCTGCATCCGTTCATCTCACCTGAAGCACCCAACATCGGTGGGTATTCATTTACTGAGCCCCTGGTCACTCTGAAGTGACCCAGACTCTGTTGCCTCTGCTTTCAGGTTCTTTCCTTCCTGAATCCAGGCTTGGATTCCACCGGTCTCTCTTCACCTTCACGGCAGCAGTGCTTCTTCACAGAACGACTGAGGTTTCCGATACCACTCGAGACCTATGCACCCGGCACCTCTGGGATATGTTATTCTGGTACTATGGTATCCATGGGTGAGGTGACTCGCCAACCTCTTAAGTTCCAAAGGGTTTGCTTGATGTCCTCCTAGAAGGGTCCTTAAACTTTAAAATTGCAACCACAACTTCCCCATAGAATTGTACGGAGCCTGCGGATGTGTTAGCACCCTGCACCCGTCATCTGGGGGGTCCCTGTTCACTCACCTTGGGTGGTTCCTTGGGGTCCCAGTGATTCTACATGCTCTAGACATTGTTGTTAGAATGGGGAACCTCTGGTTGGCACAGGTAGGTACTTGTGACAAGCAGTGGTCCCTTCTATTCAGGGCGAGAGAATTACCCCTTCAGAACAACCCCTGCTCACCCTATAGGTAGTGTGGCGCGAGCAGTCAGGGCTAAACTTCAGGGCGCTAGTCAGTTAAGCATTTATGATCACACACAGTAAACCACAATGATCCCCCACAAATGGACACCAGGCGTAAGTTGTATCAAAAATACGGATGCTTTATATAAAAGATTCTTTGTTACGCAGGCATGTACAAGACCATCAATAACGGTTGCGAAATGGAAGCCACGAGATGATAATTAGGCACTGTTCTTTTCTTTGGTAACTTATTCGATCAAGAGCGCTTCGCAGGGCTCGGTTGAGTCGGTCCAGTCACGATGATGCGCAGTGCACCCGGGGTACAGTGATACGGGGAAATCAGAACGTTGCGGACCCCGAGTCCGATAGAGAGTTCATTGTACCTGGGAACGTGCGATGTGCTTGGACGAGTCTTCGGGGGAGATGCAGGTTCTGCACCTCGCGGGTCTCCGGATCAAGAATTCAGCGGGCGGCTCTCGGTAGACAGGTGCGGCCCTGGGCCTCCGACACGGACTGTGCGGGAGGTCACTGCGGAGGGCGGCACGGTCAGACTCAGGCTGGGAGGTGAAGCGGGGCGTCCGGATACGTTACGACGTACGGGCGGCCGTCCGAGGCTTGATTTCACTTCCCGATTAGAAATCCGGCGGGAGGGCACCAGGCACGCTCCAGTGGCAGGCAGGTGACAGGGAAGCGGGGCGGCCAGCCTCGATGGGTCCAGAGCGACTCAGGTAGAGCGGGGCTCTCGGCGAGGGGAGGCGGCCAGGCTTCTGGGTGTCACGGCCCTAGGAGGGGTGGCAAGGTGCGCAGAGCACTCCGGCGGGAGAAAGCACACGGCTCGAGTTCTCAGACGAGCGGAGACACGGTGAACCCACTGGTCCTGGGGTTCAGTTCAGGGGGCAAGATCTTCTTCCAAGCCCTTGGAGATAGTTGAAGAACAAAGTGCAAAAGTCTCTTTCCGTCTTTTTCCTCTCCTTCCTCAGCAAGGCACCTACTGCAGGCCAATCCCCCAGGTCAGGGAAAGTTACTCCTCCTTCAGCTTCTTCCAGGTCCTTCTAGTCGGGCAGAGTTCCTTCGTGGTTCAATCTGGATCTGATCCCTAGGAGCCAGGCTCCTACTTTTATACAGTGATTCTTTTGTTCTTTAGCGCCAGGGGGCCTGGGCCTGGCTCAGTCCAGTTCTGGAGTACTTTGTTTTGGTGACTCTGCTCTTTCCTTTTAGCAGCAGGGCAGAGACATCAGCCGCTCCACAGGGGGGCGGAGCCGGCTTTGTGGTGGCAGAGCACAGGTCTATTCAAGAGTCAAGGTGTACTCCTCCCACCCATCCTGGTGTAATCTCTCTACCCACCACCTGGCAGCCAACCTGTCTCCTGGAATCCCCCAGCCCTGCTCCTGTACTGTTGCTAGGCAGAACACACACCCACAGCAGAGGCGGACTGAGATGGTCAGGCACGCAAAGGCTAACTTTCTAAAAGCAGCATTTGCAAACCCAGGATATTAAAATAACCTTTACTAAAAGATGTATTTTATTATCCCGAGTTCAGGCATACTAAACATGACTTTCTACCATGCTCTCTGAGTCCACTGGGGTCACAGCGTGTAGCGATCCCAGCAGCCCATTCTGGCCTATGGAGAGCAGGTAGCCTTCAATAGTGAAAAACGAAAATGGCTGTAATTCACTATTAAGATATGCCACACACATCAGGGCATGTCCTACCTTATGCCTACAATGCACCCTGCGCTTAGGCCTACCAGAGGGGTGACTAACATGTGGTTAAGGGAAGGTTTAGGGACTGGCAAGTGGGGACACTTGCTCAGTCAGCGCGACGGTACCAGACCGCGCGCAGGTTCTGCAGTGGCAGATCCTAGACACATTTTACCCCGCTGCTTCGGTGGGTGGCACAATCAGTGCTGCAAGCCCACTAGCAGCATTTGGATATACGAGCCCTTGGCACCCCTGGTGCACTCTACAAGGGACTGACAGTAAACCAAATATGCCAAACGTGGAAGTCAATTCACATAATACATTTTACCATAGGGAGCACTTGCACTGTGGCACTGGATGGCAGTGGCACAGTGCCCTGAGCAGCTAACACCAACACAAAAACACGTTGAGGCACAGACAAAAATGGAAGGGTGACCCACGCCAATGGTGCCAGGTCTAACAATTGTCTTGACTCAAGTCGTGATTGTTATACCACTATTTTAGTATATGGTTTCGACTCCCCCTGGAGCCCACTGTGTATTGTGCTACTTACAGCTGTTCTATTGACCTCGTATTGTGTGCTTTGTGTTCTTTTCTCGTGTAGAGCATACTAAAGAGTGTTCTATTAATAAATACATATTTTTATATAACTACTGTGTGGTTCTCCCTTCATTTAGTCAATAAAGGGAGTGATATTCTGGTAAAACAAGCTGCTTTACATTTCTTCAAGATTAAGAATGAAGGCTGCTCTCCACAGCTACCACTAGGATAGCTTTCTAAAGGTTATCTTTAACCTCATACATCACAACGATCATTTGGACTGGTGCAAGGTGCCCACTTTAATTAGTGGACAGCATATACCAGGCCAACATCTCACATGCACTTTTTTCCTAACTTATGTACAAATGTTAAATGATGAGATTGAACAAGAAACTACTATTGCAGCTGAAATAGCTAGAGAAAGTTCACAAGGCAGTCAAAGTTCTGGTCCACTGAGTCAAGATCCACTGGGACAACCAGTCATTGAAAATGAAGGAGCAATAGCCAGGAACGAGGTAGAAACTGCAATGCAACTAGCACAACAGGATATTATCCAGTTGGAAAAGTTAGAAACAACAATTAAATATTGAGCAAAAAGAAATAGATCTACAAGTCAAAGAGCAAGTGCAACATGGCTTGCTGCTTGAAAAAAAGAATACCAATGGTTATTATTTAAACCTAGTCTATTGTACATCAGTGGTCAAGCTGGAACAGGAAAAAGTTTCTTAATTAAAGTTTTGACCAGTTATCTTCACAAAACTACAGGATCACATCTATCTTATGTCGTAACAGCTGCAACTGGATTAGCAGCACACAACATTAAAGGGATTACTGTACATCGCTTACTTATGCTACCTGTTGGACATGATAATAAATTGGAATATCAGAAGCTATCTGGAGAAGCTTGTTATGAAGTCCCAAGAATACTGAAGAAAATTAATCTTTTAATCATTGATGAGGTAAGCATGGTCTCAAACTTAATGCTTGCCTTTGTACATTTAAGAATGCAACACATTTTAAAAACAGATTACGATGTTCTGTTTGGAAGAAAAATTAAATTGTATTTGGATATCTACTACAATATACTCCTGTAAAATGACAACCTGTTCTTAAAACATGAAGACACAAGAAAATCTTTGGGAAGTATTGTAAATGTACACATTTGGCTAAATTTAGAATATAAAGAACTTGTTAAGAATATGCGACAAGCGAGTGATGAAGATTATCTAAATATTATTCAAGACATAAGAATTCTTGTCTTGACGGAACATGGTAAAAAAACTTCAGAAAGTTGGCTACTAAGGAACTTGTTTACAACTGGAAATACAGCAGCAGAAGTAATGTACAATATGCTATATAGTTTGTCTAATGCCTACACTGCAAGAGTGTTCATCATTTAATCAACTTCCTTCAAGGATAAATGTTTTGAATATAATTATATGTTATTTGTTTCTAGTATAAATAATGTTCATCCTTTCGACTATATGAAAAGTATCATCATATTTTTGAGGAGCAGTATTACACTTACATTTTACAAATGTGCATAGACCAATAAAAATGCTTATATTGCAAGTTTGTTACTTCTCGTTATACAGCACAGGTGTGTATTGAACTCTCTATCCAAGGACTTGTCAGACGCATACATAGATAACAGATGTCTGCTTCTGTGACTCAATACTCTGGTAGAACTGATAAGATCTGTGCACTTCTATGATAAACTACATAGTTTTGAAGTTAAAGTCATCAGATGCACAGCACATGTCAGAATACATGTAAAAGCCTACACACACTAGAATATATCTGTATCACATATTTTCAGAATTTGCGTACCAGAAGATGTATATATATGTTTCTCCTTCTTATACAGGACAGGTGGGTATTGAAAGTGCTTTTTATTATATTTGAAAATTTGACAGTTTTGAAGTATAATGTATCTTCTTATTTGAAGAAGTATTTTAAGACATATTATAGAGCTAAGAGGACTTACAGGCACATACATCAAGTAAAAATGGCTCACAAAAATAGCGAATCTCAAAAAAAGGCTGTTTGCGAGCGCATTTCAGCCATTCCCAATACAGGAACCCAATTACAGAAAAACATACAAAATCGCAAAAATAAGGAATCGCACATATTGCGAGATCCAAAATAGCGAATCCTTATCTGTGAGTCCCCTTTTTTTTTTTTTTAAATCTGTTTTTATTAGTTTTTCCGTACACCTTTACAGGAATTCAGCTTACTTCTGTATCGATTCATCCATGGTAACACTTATTACTTACAGAATTACATATCAAATGCAAGTAGGGGTAGCTGTGCAGTAGTTCCTGGAGCGCTTGGCGTGTCAGAGTGTACATGAGTCTCACATGCAGCTCGGGTCTTGAACATAGCAATTTACAGCACATTAGAATGAGACATGAGTACATCAAAATCTCACTTTAGGTCCCTCAGCTGGATCCATATAGGCTTCCAACAGATAGCAATGAAACAAAATGGGTAAAAACTCAACAACCTCAACTTAGACCAGTTTCACCATGTAGATTCCTGTCTCCGCTGCCCTTCTGTTCTCCCTCCCCCATACCATTGTGCAGTGGCTCAGCTATTGCTCCCAGCCATAAGCCTAGGCGCGCTTTCCCATAATTCCTGCTTCAGGGATTGGTCATGCGTGGAACCCTACGATCATGTTCCAGCAGAGCTCCCACTTCCTGCCCTGGAGGTGTCTCCCCTCCCTCAGGTCGTCCCCCCGAATCCGCCTCCTCGACTCGCCTGAGCGCCTGGAGTAACTCCTCCCACTGTGCAGCTATGGGTGACTTCCTCAACCCTAATGTCTCCTCCCGACGAATGGCGGCCCCCTCCGCTCCGGCCCACGCAGTGAGTGAGTGCCTCTATGCCTGCGGATGGGGTGGATCCTGTGCCTTCCACCTCCTGGTCAGAAGGCGCTTTGCGACCGCAAGCCCCAAATCGAGAAACCTAGACGTGACTTTTTGGTGGTCGGGGTCCTGCGGAAATGGTGCAGCAGGTAAACTGTCCAGTCAAAGGGTATGTCGCGGCCTGTGATAGTGCGCAGTGACTCACTGACTGCGTGCCAGTATGGGTGTAATTTGCAGCAACTCCACAGCATGTGTACCAGCTCAGCTCCCGGCTCATTGCATCTAGGGCATATTGCATCAGTGCGGTGAAAGTATCTGTTGAGGGCCGCAGGGGTGAGATATGCCCTATGTATGATAAACAGCTGTATCTGCCGTAGGCGCATATTTCTGGGTATGCGCACCGGGCCGTTCAATATTCGCTCCCACTCCTTATCCGCCAGCTGTCTCCCCAGATCTAATTCCCACTTGCGCCTAAGCGGCTCTAGAGTGATCGCCGTGTGTGTCCGTAGTGATGCCGCAAACCATCGAATCAGGCGGCGGCCTCTCCCCATGACGTGTAGGTACTGTATAGTGAGGTGCTGGCTGGGTTCTGCAGTCATATCTCCCCACTTGACAGTCAGGGTCCTAATTAGTGAATGATGGGTTAAGAATTGTCCCGGTGGTAACCCCCCATCCTCAACCAGCGTCTCGTACGGCAGGAGCACTCCATCCCGGTACAGGTCACCCCAAGTCTGTATATCTGCCTCCCGCCAATGTACAAGCGCAAGGAAAGTGAGCGATCCCGTCCCTCTAGGGGAGCCCTCCAGCGGTAATGCCGGCGCATATGGGACCACATTTCTGGTGAGAAATAAGCTCCTACGATAACATCTATATGCCACCGCAAGGAGGAGTGGAGTCAGCGTCGCAGCCCTGGTGGCTGGGTGGAACAGCACCAGCAAGTGTTCCAAAGACCGTGGTGGCAGCGCAGACGCAGTGTCCTCCCTACCCCTATCTGCCAGCCAGCGGGCTATCCACTGCAATTGAGCCGCTAAGTAGTAATGCTCGAAGCAGGGTGCGGCCAGGCCTCCCTGATCTGTAGGGAGATAGAGTTTCTATAGCGACATCCTGTGCCTGCTGTTCCCCCAGATGAAGTCTCTAAGGAGCTGTGAGAGTTTAGCGAAAAAAGCGGCTGGGATATATACGGGTAAGTTGGCGAAATAATACAGTAGCCGTGGAAGGATTACCATTTTGGATAGCGTCACTCTACCCGTGACCGTTAGCGGCAATGCATTCCAGAAACGCACCTGCGACTTGATGGCCATGAAGGCCCTGCCCAGATTGCCGTCGAGTAGGTCCGCCGGCTGACGGTAGATCCGGAGCCCCAAATATCGAAAGGTGTCTCCTCTCCACTGCACCCTAGTGCCAATCAGGATGTATCCGGGGTCCTGTCGTCCTTCGCCGAACACATAAAGGCAAGATTTACTGGCGTTTACCCGAAGGCCCGAGATCGCGGCAAAGTCATGCAAGGTACAGGCTAACTGAGGGGGGATATTGTCTATGTCCCTCACGTACACCAACAGGTCATCGGCATAGAGCGATACATGGTGCATTGCATCCCCCAATGGTATGCCAGCTCCCAGCGTCTCCCGCAAGGTCGCCGCCAGTGGCTCCATCGCCAAAGCGAATAGGAGCGGTGACAGCGGGCACCCCTGCCGAGTACCCCTGCAGATCGATATGGCGTTGGAAATGTATGGGCCCAGTCGTACCCTCACCGTGGGGTTCTTGTAGAGGAGGCCCACCAGTTGTAGGAAGCTCAAACCAAGGTCATAGCGCAGCAGCAGCGCCGAAAGATATCGCCACTCCAGGCAGTCAAATGCCTTTTCCAAGTCCAGTATAAGACAGCCTGCTTTGGGCCACTCTTGTATACTATCCACCGCTACCCTGAAAAACCTCCTCAGGTTCAACGACGTACTGCGTTTTGGCACAAAGCCATTCTGGTCCTTGTGAACCAGGTGAGAGACCACCGGCGCCAAGCGCTCCGCCAACACTTAAGCGAGGACCTTACAGTCAACATTGAGAAGCGCCAGTGGCCGATAGGATCCCAGGTCCGTGGGGTCCCGATCTGGCTTGGGCAAAGACACCAGGTAGGCTTCGCGCATCAAGGGGGGTAGCTTGCCCTTCTCGAATGCCGCTGTGTATAGTTTGTGGAGTTGCGGCACCAGGTGTTTCCAGAAGGCTTTGTAGAACTCCGTGGGCAGACCGTCCGGGCCCGGGGTCTTCCCAGAGGCCATGGAGGAGATAGCTTCCCCTATCTCCTCCAGTGCGAGGGGGCAATTAAGGACCTCTTGGTGCGCGTCGGAAGCCGTTGGCAGTTGTGCTCGTCCGAGGAACCACTCTATGTCAGCCCCCGAGCAACGGACTTTCGCACGGTACAATCGTGTGTAATGATCCACCATAACCGTATGAATCTCTCTTTGGGTACATACAAGGTCTCCTTGCGGTGTACGCACCGCTGCGATCGGGGTGCGGGTGGCGTCCTGTTTTAAGAGCCAAGCGAGTAGGCGTCCTGCTCTGTCCGCCGTGGCGTGCGTGCGGGCTGTGTGTGCCGCATAGTTCAGACACCTCAAGCGCTCTAAGAGTGCTATATGTTTCGTCCGGAGATCGGCCAATTGGTTTGCGTGTCTACCGCTGCCTTCACCCTCCCGCTCGTACTGCAGCAGTTGGGACTCGAGGTGGGCGAGTGACCGCATCAACTGCCTGCGCGTGTTCCACGTGGCCCCCAAGCAGTGACCTCGGAGCGTTACTTTAAGTGCGTCCCATTCCACCATCGTGTTGGACGCTGTGCCTTTGTTGAGCTCAAAATAGGAAAGGAGAGCACCCTCCACTGAGGAGCAGAATTCAGGGTCCTCCAGCGCGGCAGGTTGGAGCCGCCATGTGGGTATGGGAGGTCGATCCGCATCCCAGCTGACCTGGAGCCACAGGGGATAGTGGTCGGAATGCGTCCGCCCCAAGTATGCCGCCTTCACCACCAGTGGCAGCAACGCCGGGGATCCCCCTATTCTGTCCAGTCTCACATGTAGGTCATGTGTCTTGGAATAATAAGAGTAAATACGGTCTGCGGGGTATAGGGCCCGCCAAATATCAGGTACCGCCCATTGCGAGAGCCAATCAGTCAGTGCCCGCGCCGTGGATGCAGCCGACGTCATGCGCAGAGGAGGGAAGGACCTGTCCAGGTGCACGTCGAGCACAGCATTAAAGTTCCCGCCCATCAGCCAGGGGAGCCCGGCATGGGGGGTCAGTTCAAGCGACAGTTGTGTAAGGAAGGGTTTTTGGTCGACATTCGGAGCATAAATTGAGGCCAGCAGTACGGGTTGACCATTAAGTGTGCCCCGTACAAGAGTGTACCTCCCATCAGGGTCTATTGACACGGCTGTACTGACGAATGGGACTCCCGCCCTAACCCACACGAGGGTGCCCCTGGCGTGCGCCGAGTACCCCGTGCCGTACACCTGGCCTCTCCAGCACCTCCACAGCTTGTCTAACTCCGGCTGTGTCATGTGTGTCTCTTGTAGTAGAGCGATTCCAACTGAGTGCCGCTGGAGGTAAGCAAAAATGGAATATCTCCGTGTGGGGGTGTGCATGCCTCGTATGTTCCACTTGAGTATACTAACGCGCGTCATGGTTAAAATGTATAGGCACTGGGGGAACCAGGGACGGGACATGTGTCAGCCAACTTGCACTACGGTGGATTGTGGGAACTTCGGTCTGAGGTAACAATAACAACATATTAGCAATGAAAAACATAACGGCTGCGGTGAACTTTGCGAGTGTGTCCGTCCAAACTTACGCTACCTTGCGCGGGTGAAAACTAGGTCAGGGTTTGACCCGGGGGGGTGTACGTGTAGATAACGGCTTGATGTTGCAGTCCCCCTGTGTCCCATGTGTGCGGTGGCCGTTAATGAGTGCCACCAGCACTGGCTTATGCAGCTAGTGAGATACAGGTGAGGAGCATGGGGACTACACGCGCCATCTAATGCCACACGGGAGATCCCAGTGGATGGGTGACCCTGAACCCAGTGACTTCCCCACCCAGCTCGGCAGGCCCACATAGTCAACCCCACCGCCCACCCTCCCCTCGCCCCCTGCCGACTACAACAATAAACAGCAAGATACTTGCACGAGCGGTACATCCTAGGCAGTCTCTCAGTCCAGAATACCGTCTGCAGTTTGTGGGATAACCTCTGGCCCACAAAAGTCTTCGCAGTGTGTTGTCGACGGCGATGTTGATCCGCTCACCACCACCGCGTGTCGCTCGTCAACGTCCAGTTGGTCCGCAGGGCTTGGGCTTGCGAGTGTCGTAACTGCTTGTAATACATTTTGGCGTTCCAATCTCATTTTCTCTGCTGTTGCGGCTGCTGTCCTCGACTGCGTCCCGCGCATAGCCTTGCGCCGCCTGCGTCGCCCGTCCCTCTTGCCCAGTCGGGTGTCGTCTCCAGATTCGGCCGGCCCCGGTCCCGTCCACAGCCCGGACTCTTCAAGCCAGTTCCAGACCTCCGCTGGTGAATCAAAATAGCGGGTTTTGCCTTTCTCCACCACTCGCAGCCTGGCGGGGAACAAGAGAGAGTACGGCAGTGCCAATTCCCTAAGCTGACGTTTCACTGCCATGTAGTTGTTTCTGCGACGTTGCACCAACGCAGTGTAGTCCGGAAAAAACCTGACTGGGCTGGCGCCCACCGAAAGGCCATTCATCTCTCGGACCTCTCTGAGCACCGCGTCTCTATCCCTATAGTTGAGAAGTTTAAACAGGAATGGGCACGGTCGGGCTCCCGGCTGAGGCCTCTGGATGGGTACTCGGTGGGCCCTTTCCACCGCAAATTGGGCCGACAGTTTTCCCAGTGGCATTATTGCGCGGAGCCAGGTCTCTTCATACTGTTCTGGTTCTCGCCCCTCTTCCCCCTCCGGTAGACCCACACCGTGAATATTGTTGCGGCGGGAACGCCCTTCGCGTCTTCCGCCCTGTTTTTCTAAGGCGTGAATGTGGTCCAACATGTCCTGCAGAGCGGCGGCGTGGCTGCGGGTGACCGGTTGCAGCTCCTTGAGTGTTTGCCCCTGGGCGGCGACCGTGTCCGCCAGTTTGCGGTGGTCCGCGTGCAGGAGCGTGAAATTCGAAGTAACTTTATCTATTCGGTTTTCCAGTGACGTCCTGGTGTGGTCTAAGGCTGTCCCTATTTTATCCACCGCGGCGAGCACAGAGTCCATCTTTGCTGCGCGCGACGCGGATGTCAGCTCCTCCTCGGCCTCGCCCCGCTGGTGCGCGCGGTCAGGAGTAGTCGCCCGCAGCGATCCCTGCTGCATCCTGGCACGCATGCGGCCCATCACTAGTTGCTGCGCCGTGGGCATCTGCCGCCAAAACCCAGCGGATTGGACGCACCCGTGGCGCGGTCACGTCAGCCGCGCTGGAGAAAGGGCGATCGGCCAGTAGGCAAGGTCCGCCCAGTCAATGCACGCCAAAAGAGGTCCTCAGATGCCTCCCCGGCGTAGGAATCCACACACGCACAATCCCGTGCGGGCTCCACAGGCGGGGGTCCGCAGCAGTCCTCAGCAGTCAGCTCGCACTCACAGAGATCCTCTGTCTCGCCACCGCAACGGCAGAAGCGCGCGGCAGGCGCGGGCGCCTCCTCCCTCAGGGGCAACAGTCCGATCTCCAGCCACTTGCCCACAGGCCGACACCAGCCAGGAACCGGATGGGGCAGTACGCCCGGGCCGGCGAAGGCAAGCACTCACCAGGGTGAGACCCAGAAGCAGGGCGTGAGCTCCTCGTCCAGGGGCGGCGACGCACCCCAGGGAGCCGACCGTCGGTCGCGGCCTCACCCCTCGCGGCCTCCCACTCCAGTCAAGCGGCGGCCAGCAGATGCCACCCGCGGGGCACAGAAAAAGTCCAGGGCGCCCGTGGGGCCACCAGGTGCGTCTCCCTCCACAGGCCAACCGCCCACACCACCGTGGGGGGCCAGCAGCAGTCTCAGTTCAGCGCACCCCACGGCCACGCTCCACCAATCTCAGGCGCAGCCCCAGCAAGTCCACAGCCAGGAGCGCCGCGCAGTTTCAAAGCGCACTTCACACTCCACTCGGTTCCGTTTCCTCACTGTCCACCAGAAGGCTAGAGTGGTCGTCCCTGAGGGGTCCCCCCCTCCCTCTCTTGCTCCAGAGGGGCGGCGTCCCACCCAGCCGCACCTCCTCCGCGGGTGTCCCGCCGCCCGGCTCCTCCACTCCCACGTTGTCCGCACTGGTCAATTCAGACCCACCTCAGGGAGCTGACCACAAAATGGCCGTCACCGCCAGGCTCCCGCTCCGTGCCGCATTCTCTGGGTCCGACTCGTGGTCTCCGGCGCTCAGCAGTCACTAGATTCCCAGGACGTCACAATCCGTCGCCGTCCATCCCATCCAGTGGCTTCAGCAATCTGTGTTGCCCAGGCGCGCCCTCCGCCAGAGCCACGCTCCTCACAGCGGGCCGCGGGGCATCCCGCACCAACGGTACGCCGCGGGGCCCCGCATGTTCTCCCCGGTGTCCCGGCTCCAGTCCTCCCGCAGTTTCTGGGCTACACCCGACCTCCGGTTTCAGAGGACCGCCCGCTGCTCCCGCGTCGCGCCCGGCACAGCCTGACGCAGCGCGCCCGCATCAGCGCGGGTGCCCCAGGTCAGCGTCCGCCACGGCGGGCGCCGCCGGGTGTTCCAGCTCCAGTCACGCTCCACGTGGCTCCCCTGCTTCTCTTCGGTGTACCAGGCCGCTTTCCATCGGCGCTCCACAGCCCAGGCACGGCGCTGTCGCGGTCCCAGACTTCGCCAACACCGCCGCTCAACTGTATCGCCGTCCCGCTAGCCGTCAGTGTGGAAGGCGGCACCTCCGGATCGCTGCAACCAGGATGAGTCGGGGATGTGCAGCGGAGCTCTACAGGTTTGCGTCCGCCATTGTGGCTGGCTAGCCACGCCCCCCCTTATCTGCGAGCCTCTTAACAGCAAAAGCAAATAGCGATTCGCAAACAAGGAATCGCAAACCAATGCATGTAAACTCGCTAATAGCGATTCGCACGAAAACCTCTATTTTGCAAGTGCAGAATAAAGGGAATCACAATCAGGTGGTAAACTGGAGTAAAAAAAATCACACAGGTGCAACCACTCAGAAACCTATTTAAACTGACCCAGGAGGCCCCTGAACATTTTTGCAATGGCAGCGCTCTACGTGATGGCGAGGAGGATGAGGATCCATTGAGCAGCCCAGCGCAGAAGGAGAATACAGGAGCGGATTTTCAGAGTGCGCATCACATTGTTGGGACAAACAGAAGATGAAATCTACGACAAGTACAGGCTGAACGGTGCAATGATCCTACACCTAATAGCAGAATTGGAACCCCTAATGCAGCGCCAGACCCGTAGAACCCATGCCATCCCCACCTACTTGCCTCAGGCAGTTTCCAGGGGGTAGTAGCTGTGGCTGGAAGGGCATCACAAAGCTCCATTTCACGTTTCTTCAAATCCTTCCTGGACCCCATTATGACAAGGATCCACACCCACATCACCTTCCCACAACCCAACAGGAATTAAACAAAACAAAACTGGACTTCTACCAGGTAGCCCAGTTCCCTCATGCGATCGGTTGCATTGATTGTACGCATGTTCCCATTTGTCCCCCAGCAGATTATGAATACATTTTCAGGAACAGGAAATGATATCATTCAATAAATGTGCAAGTAGTGTGCAATGCAAAACATACCATAACAGACATTGTGGCGCAATACCCTGGAAGCACACATGACTCCTATATATTTCGACACAGTGGCATTCACACCCATCTGCTCAGGGGTGAATTTGGCGAAGGACATCTGCTTGGTAAACACATATACTTATTCTCAACACAAAATAACAAAATGGCAATGCATAACTGTCGCTAACCCTTTGCTTCCCACCCTGTAGGTGACAGCGCATACGCAGTGCGGAACTTCATATTGACACCATACCTCAACCCAGCCACACCACATGAGCAGAGGTACAATGTAGCACACATCAGCACATGGAATGTAAATGAATGCATTTTGGACTGCTGACAAGTCTCTTTCATATACTACACAAAAATGGTGGAGCGTTGCAGTACCGGCCAGAGACCTGCTGCAGGATTGTGGCTGCATGTACCTTGTTGCACAATATTGCAACCAGGAGAGGCATACGCATTGAAATGTCTGACAGTGAGTCTGAGGGGGGACAACCAGCCACCGGCACAACTATGACAAGCGCATGGGGCAAGCTGGGCAGAAGGGCAAAGGAGACGTGCAGACATCACACAATATTATTCCTGAGGTATGTAATGAAGAGACACACCACTTAAATTTTGAACAGAAAGTATTTACTACCATGAGCCCATGTAGTCTTGTGTAGCCACACATAGAAGGTGCTAAGTAGTACAGTGCATGCCAAAAATAGCAAATGAAACTATTCCAGATCCTGGAACTCAATCACTATCATGGTTTTGTCCATGGTTACGTCACCATGGGCAAATGAAGAAGGACAAGTTAGTCTAGCGCTTCCTGCCACGCACCCCCAAACGCCTTTCGCCTGCATCTGCAACATCCCCCAGGTGTGCACCGGAAGGTGTTGTGCTGCGGGTACTGCGCCTCCTGGCAGCGGTCACTGGCACCGACAAGCTGCTAAGGCTGGATGCCTCCTCACTCCCCTCCTCCCCCATTACATTACTGCCACCAACAGTAGCAGCCTGGATCTGTTCCACGGCAGTGGTTACTTGGCCAAGGGCCCTGTCCACATCCCCACAACAATGGCCCATTTCAATTTGCATGGCCACGGGCCAACGTGACAGCAGTGGTGTTGCAAAGGTTATTGTTTCACCTGGTATAGCCAGCCATGCTCATCATGAACTGCCGATGCCTTCTCCTCTGGTCAGCTCCTGCATGCCTGCGTTGGTCTGCCTGTTTCCCTCCACCACCGCTGTAGTTAGCTCCCGCACACAATCAGTCATGACTGTGATGCTCCTGGGCAATTTTGTGATTTGCAGCTGGATTGACCCCATATGTCTTGCTTGCAGGTCTATTCTCTCAGGCACTACCAATGCACTTGTCAAATGACCCAGGCATTACAAAGAAATCCTCAGCACACGTCATAGGTGTATCAACAATTCTTTAAGTGCACGATGTAAGCACAAATTATACACAAGGTATTTCAATTCTTATATTCTTTCTTTATTCTTTTCGTCTTGCTTCAGAGAGCCAACACGTGTTTCGTCGCTTACAAAGGAAAATCGTCTGGTGACTTTCTCAAGGCTATGTACTTTTTGATAAAGACCTTTATTTTGTGGTGATATTTCCAATCCACAAAGGGATTCAGTATCTTGCGTGTAACTCGAGCTACACGGAGAGCGACTTTGGGACGAGACCGTCAGACTCATGAGCTCAAGATTTGCGGACATAATAGGATCTCTCAGATGCATGTGCTGCCTTATTGACGTTGCACAAGATACTGAATCCTTTTGTGGGTTGGAAATATCACCACAAAAGAAAGGTCTTTATCAAAAAGGACATAGCCTTGAGAAAGTCGCGGGACGATTTCCCTTTGTAAGCAACGAAACACGTGTTGGCTGTCTGAAGCAAGACCAAAACAATAAAGAAAGAAAATAAGAATTGAAATAACTTGTGTATAATTTGTGCTTAGATTGTGCACTTAACGAATTGTAGATACACCTATGACGTGTGCTGAGGATTTCTTTGTATATTTTGTTGACTTTGGTTGCTATTTTGGGGAGGTTGGTGGTTCTCCTCACCTTAAAGCACCGTCTTCCAAATAAGTGGTTTTATGTACAAATACATGTGTTATTCTCCTGAGTGGCGCCAATATACCTAAGCATTATACCACTGTTCATTGGTAGTTGCATAGACTCAAGCATTACCCTTGCACTCATCCTTCCACTCAGGCACTACCCATGCACTCATCCAATCACCCAGGCACTACCCCTGCGCTCATGCAATCAACTAGGCACTACCCATGCACTCTTGCCATCACTCGGGCACTACTCATGCACTCATCCGTTCTCTCAGGCACTACCCATGCACTCACCTAAGCACCCAGGCATTACCATTACACTCATACATTGACTCAGGCATTACACATGTGCTCATACATTCATGCACGCACTACTCATGCACTCATCCAATCACCCAGGTACTACCCCTGCACTCATGCAATCACCCAGGCACTACTTATGCAATCACTCAGGCACTACTCTTACAATCAACCATTCACTTAGGCACTACCCATGTATACATCCATGAGCCATTCATTACCCTTGCACTCATCCTTTCACTCAGGCACTACCCATGCACTGATCTAAGTACCCAGGCATTACCCTTGCACTCATGCAATCACTCAGGCACCACTCTTGCACTAAACCATTCACTCAGGCACAACCCCTGCACTCATACAATCACCCAGGCACTACTCATGCACTCATGCAATCACTCAGGCACTATTCTTGCACTCAACTCAACTACTCACTTAGGTACTACCCATGCACTCATCCATTCTCTCAGGCATAACCCATGCACTCATCCAATGACCCAGACATTACCCTTGCACTCCTTCTTTCACTCAGGCACTACCCACACGCTCATCCAATCACCCAGGCACCACCACCCTTGCACTCATGGAATCACCCAGGCAGTACCCCTGCACTCATGCAATCACCCAGGCACTACCCTTGCACTCATGCAATCACCCAGGCACTATTCTTACATAGTTAAAAACACTAAGTGGTATCAGTTCCTCAGAAAGATAGAAAGAGAGGGGGCACTCTACAACCCTTATTGGTTGTGAGTGGATGTGATAGTCTCCAAAGAGAGATTGAGTGTGTGTGAGTAGGGAGTTTTTCTCCTGTGTGTTCTTGTGCCCTCACACACCCTTGCAAGTGTAAAGCATCATCATCGGGCTATGCTCCTCGTGGGGGTGGTGCTGCAGTCCCTCACGGGCCCCACAAGAGGGCTCTTTGATGGAGATCTTTTTAGGAGGTGCCACACTTGTGCATGTGGGTGTGTGGGCCAATTGAGTTAGTGAAGGTGAGGATAAAATAACATGTTGGTACCCCAGCAAATTTATTGAGGAGTCCTCTAGGTTAGGCTAAAAATTGGACGGAGTTGGAGATTCTTCTTAAACAAATGAAGGGAAGGTGTCAGAATCACCAAAAATCCATTGAGATTGAGATTCTCGGTGAGCATAATTGCCCTTAAGGATAAGTGAAGGCAAAGGAGATTAAAGCGATCGCCCGTCATTCCCAAGATGGCGGTGAAAGAGGCTGTTGAAGAAGACTCAGTAGCGCGTTCTAGCTGTTGTCCACAATTGTTAACGTACAGGTGTTGAGCCCGCTCTGTGGCGCACTTCACCTGAGCCATAAGGAAGTTAGGACGTATAAAGAAACTATCCGAATTATCTTACTTGAGGAGAGAATTTTGAGCTTCGCAGCATTTCAAGAGGTCACAGCTGGAAGCGGAATTAGCAACGCAGCAGTAAGACTGTTCGATATTTTTTCCCTGCACTGCGCATGAGGAAAAGACAAGTGTGGAGATTTAGAGCATGCGCATTTACTTTTGGGCTCAAGTTCAATAAGAAGAGTCAGCACAAGTTAAATATTGTCAGAAGTTAAATCAGTTACCGAAGCAATTGTATAATTTTAGTTGGTTCAGTAGTTTTGTTAAAAAAATAAGTATAGGAAGTGTATCAACTTTGAAGCTAGAGGAAGAGTTTCAAGCCTTAGTACATGGTGAGGAGCCTGTGAATAGATACATAGATAATTAGAATAAACGGTTAGAATAGAAAGGTTAATCTTATCATTTACAGTTACAGAACACAAGGTCAAGAATCACATTCAAAAGAAGAGGAGCCAAGTTCACACCACTTCAGGGTAGGTTAATATTCAGAGGGTTAGGAGAGGGCTAGGAAGGAGTCAGGAGTTTTCAGTTAACAATTACCTTTCTTGCAGCAAACACCACATTGCCGGAAGAAGACAAGCAGCAGGCGTCTGAGGCTGAAGGAAGAATCAGACGGGTGTGAGCAGTCTCTTCTCTGTCCCATTCCCTTTCCCCCCTGGGGTTCCCTCGTCATAGTGTAAATTGGAATTGCGTATTGCTGGGAAACCTTGGTGGGGATTGGGAGACTAGCGACATTCTGCTCCTGTGCTTGTGGTAGCACAGATTCTGACAGAGGGACAGGTATATTCCCGCTGCTCTCAACTCGTAAAAAAATGTGTGGTGTCTTAAAAGTGAAGGGTGGTCAACATGTTTTGCGCAGCCAGTGGGTCCCTAATGGATCCCTGTGGGCTTCATCAGGACCGTGAATCAAAGATAGTGAGTATGGGAACCAGGGAAAGACACCCTATAATCCCACCATACCTATTTTAAGGTCAGGCAAACGTCTTGGCATTCGAGACAAGTGTTATTTGTGTTCTCAAAACCCAAACCCTCCCCGAGATGAAGTAGGGCCACGTCGGCGTGTGATCAGGCAGAGAGTGGAAATGTATCACCCTCTTTCAGAAACCTGTAGATCTGTCAGCCGATCAGCTTCGCCGCGTCGGCGTCTGATCAGGCAGAGAGTGGAAAATGTATCACCCTCTTTCAGAAACCTGTAAACCTGTCAGCTGATCAGCTTCGCCGGTCCACTATTCTTACATACACTAAACAATTCACTTAGACACTACCCATGCACTCATCCATTCACCCAGGCACTACCCACGCACTCATCTATTTACTCAGGCACTACCCATGCACTCATCCATTCACTCAGGCACTACCCATGCACACATCCAATGAGCCAGGCAATACCATTGCACTCATCCTTTCTTTCAGGCATTACCCATGTACTGATCTAAGTACCCAGGTATCACCCTTGCACTCATGCAATCACCCAGGCACTACCCATGCACTCATCCAATTACTCAGGCTGTACCTCTGCACTCATGCAATCACCCAGACACTACCCATGCACTCATGCAATCACTCAGGTACTATTTTTTTAACTCAACCATTCACTCAGGCAGTACCATTGCACTAATTCATTCTCTCAGGCACAACCCATGCACTCATCCAATGACCCACGTATTACCCTTACACTCATCCTTTCACTCAGGCACTACTCATGCATTCATCCAATCACCCAGGCAGTACCTCTGCACTCATGCAATCACCCAGGCACTACCCATGCACTCATGCAATCACTCAGGCACTACTCTTGTACTCAGCCATTCACTCAGCCACTACCGATGCACTCATCCATTCTTTCAGGGACAACCGATGCACTCATCCAATCACTCAAGAACTACCCCTGCACTCATCCAATCACCTAGGCACTATTCTTGCACTCATCCATTCACTTAGGCATTACGCATGCGCTCATCCATTCACTCAGGCACTACTCATGCACATACCAAATAACCCTCTGCTATCCAACACTTTCCCTACAGTTACACTCTCTGGAGTGGGAATAGTAATTTTTTACCCCTATGCTATCCAACACTTTCCCTACTGTTGCACTCTCTGGAGTGGGAATAGTAATTTTAACCCCTTCGCTATCCAACACTTTCCCTACTGTTGCACTCTCTGGAGTGGGAATAGTAATTTTTACCCCTACACTATCCAACACTTTCCCTACTGTTGCACTCTCTGGAGTGGGAATGGTAATTTTTACCCCTACGCTATCCAACACTTTCCCTACTGTTGCACTCTCTGGAGTGGGAATGGTAATTTTTACCCCTACGCTATCCAACACTTTCCCTACTGTTACACTCTCTGGAGTGGGAATAGTAATTTTTACCCCTACGCTATCCAACACTAGTATTTCACTTCTAGACTTATCCAAACCATCCGTAATTCCAAGGAAAGAGAGCCATGGGTCGTGAGGGACCTCCCACCCCAATATTTCTGTGAGCTCCTCCTCAATGTCGCCCCAGAACCGTGCCAGACGGGGCATGTCCATACCCTATGGAAGAAATCAGCCAGGTCTTGGCCGCATCTGGTGCAGGAAGCACTCGGGTAAAAGCCCAACCGATGGAGGCGTATTGGGGTCAGGTAGGCTGCGTGCAAAATAGTACAGTTGGACCAGATGGAGTCTAGCTGACGCAGTACCCACCCACTCCTCCCATTGGCTTCTAAGCCGGTCTAGCAAGGTTGGGGTGTTGTTAACCAGTGTCCGGTAGATGCTGGAGATACTCCCCTTACCCAGATCCCCCAGCATGGTCTGTGCCTCGGGAGGGCTGTCTTCAGGGATCCTTGTGTCATCTGAGATATGTACATGGAGGGCGTGTGGTAGCTGCAAATATTTGTAGAATTGTGTCGGGTGCAGGGAATACCGGGTGCGGAGGTCGTGGAAGGAGCGTATATGGTCGCTCGCCCACACATCCCCCAAGTGCGAAATTCCCATAAGGTCACAAGATCTAAAGCCCTGCAACCCACTAAGCTCTCAGAGCCAAGTACCATGCCAGAGAGGCATGCACTGAGTCAGCTTGTGCGACCAATGAGTATGGCGCAGTACTGCCCGCAAGCTAACAGCGCAGAGCGCGTCACCTCTGGTAAGCGGGATGGAACGGACTCCCGGTACAGCCAAGATTGGATTTTAGACAGACCAGCCCCCATTAAAATCGTGTATGGACAATAAGCACTTAGCCAAAAAACATAGATATAAGGGAGTCATCCCCATGCTCCGATCAAATGGAGGGATCCGGCATAAGTTCAGGGCCAGACGAACTCTCCCCTTCCCCCAGAGGAACTTGGAGGCCATATTGTCCAACTCCCTGGACCAGGCCCTCAGAAAGCATAACGGGGTGTTCTGTAGGCCATAAAGCAACCTGGGGAGAATCATCATTTTAAACAGGGCGACTCTCCCCAGGGGATTCAGAGGTAACGTCTGCCACTTCTGAAGGTCTTCCTTGGCCATCTTCAACATTGAGGGACCAGCCCAGCTCAGGGAGAAGCGCCACCCATATCTCTTAAGTATTTGAAGGACTGGCTTCGGAGTGGTATGTTAGATTGCCAGTCGTAGCAATCTCTAGACAGGTGGAGAGGGACCAGGACCGACTAGTCGGGATTTAGCCCGAGGCCGGATGCCTGCTCAAAGGAGTGCAGAATCTGGAGGCACTGAGGGCCTGATTGGGCGGGGTCTACCAGATAAATTAGGACATCGTCGGCATAAATGGAGATCTTGTCAACCTCTGCGTTGGGCCACTCCCATCCTCGCACGCGTCCCTTGGACCTTATCAGGGCCACCAGGGGTTCCATCGCCAGGGCGAAGAGCAGGGGCGAAAGGGGACATCCCTGTCTCATTCCCCTATAAATAGAGAAGGGTTCCGACAAGACCCCATTGATCAGAACTCGCGCCCGTGGATGGGCATACAGGACGCGTACCAGATCCCGAAAGTGGGAACCAAAACCCATCTCGGCAAGGATACCGTCCTTATATATCGTCCAGATACATCCAGTGCACCGAGTCAAAGGCCTTCTCGAAATCTACGAGGAGGATCGCCAAGTAGGGGGTGAGCAAATGACGGTGGGCCTGGGCCAGATGCAGCCTCCGGAGACAATGCCGGGTACCGCGCGTGGGCATGAACCCGCATTGGTCCGGGTGAACAAACATGGATAGGCAGGGTTTCAGCCGCTGGGCGAGAATCGTGGCGGAAACTTTAACCTCTGTGTTGATAAGGAAAGTGGGACGGTATTCCGGACAATACGGAGAGGGCGGTTGAGATTTGGGGAGAACAACAATGGTGGCCATGTCTGTCTCGGGTGGGAAGGAACCCTTTTCAATGGCCTCGTTGAACAAGTCAGCGAGGTGCGGGACGAGGGTCTCGCGATATAGGGTGTAATATTCCTGAGGGAGGCTATCAGGACCCGGGGTTTTGCCTGAGAAGGTAAGTGTTATCGCCTCACCAATCTCTTCGCGGGTGATAGGGTGTTCCACATTTGCCTGAACAGCCGAGTCCAGTTGAGGAAGGCGAACGCCTCCCGCATCTAGCAAGGCAGAGAGCGATAGTACCGGGGTCCTTGCAGCATAGAGCTGGCGGTAGTAGGAAACAAAGGCGCGAGCCATCGCTACCCGGGATCGGAGTACCAACCCGTCCAGGTCTATTATTTCAGGAATAATGCGGTTCGCCCTGGGATAAGTGGCAAGTCTGTGGAGAATCAAGCCGTTCTTGTCACCCCAGCCATAACTCTAGCCACTGAGGCTCTCCAGAGGAGTTTGGCGGCCTCTAATGAAAGCTGCCTAATCTCTGCCCGCAGATGAGAGAGTTGTCTCTCTTCGGAAGATTCATCGGCCGCAGATGGGGATTGTTCGAAGTGTAGCGCCTGCGCCTCCCGCGAGGTGATTTGTTGCAGCTGTGTCTGGTGCTTGAGCTGGCCCTTAGCGAAACCCCGGATAGTGGCTTTACTCGCTTCCTACAGAGTGCTGGGAGAGGACACCGACCCAACATTGGTCAGGAAATACTGCTTAAGCTCTGTCCCCAGTACCTTTCTAAGTTATTTATCCTGAAGGAACCAAGCATTCATCCTCCAAGTTGGACGCACCGATGGTGGGGAGCCTCCATGGTAAGCAGCACCGGAGAGTGATCAGATATACCCCTGGGGAGGATACGGATATCTTGGATCATGGTGCGATCAGTCGAAGGGACAAAGATCGCGTCAATACGCGCCTGCGTGTGGTCAGCTGCAGAGGTGTGAGTGAACTGTTTAATGTGAGGGTGCCAGGTACGCCATGCATCGCAGAGGCCCAGTGACTCGGACCAATTTTTTAATTGTTTCGCCTGCGCGAGTCTAGTGTGGGATGCGGGGCCTGTCGTGTCCAGGGCCGGTGAGGAAACCACGTTGAAGTCACCCCCGATAATAGTGGAACCCAGGGGCAAGGAGGTCAACAAATCGATGGAATGTTTCAGAGTCATCGTGAGCATCGAGGGGGGTTCGTACATGGATACTAGATTAAGGGGATTACCATTCAACGAGCAACAGAGGGCCACCGATATTCCCTGAGAGTCATGAATGACCCGTGTAAGCACAAAGGGAAGGGTGCGCTTCAACAGGACAGCCACCCCGCGGGAGCCCCGGGTAAAGCCCGAGTGCCACACTCTGTCATACCTGCAGCGTGCCAAGAAGGGGCAGCATTTCTTGAAGTAGGAGAACCTCTATACTGAGGCATTGTGCATAGAGTAGTGCAGCCATATGTTTAAATCAGTCCAGGAGGCAATTAACGTTCCAGGATAGAACGTCAAGGGAAGCCCTGGAATGGGCATGTCAGTCATGGCTGTTGGTGGTCGTAGTGATGGAGAGCGGCCCCCCAAAGAGTTGTGAGTGTGTGTAGGGTCACTTGCCTGTGTGGGCAGGAGCTTTTGAAAAGCTGTGTATATCCCATGAGGGAATGAAACGGAATGTCGCGTGACTGCTGGCATAACAAAACAAAGAGAAACAAAAACCAACGGGAAGAAACAATCCCAATCCCTCCCCTACCCCATCCCCCACCCTATACTTCGAGAACAGAAGCATCTGTCGGCCCCCCAAGTGGAACAAAAACCAAACTAGAACGTTCAGGTTGAGTTGCGTGGAGGACCCCTCCATGTAGACGGATATGCAGTGTCACGGCAGAAAGACGGTGACTTGAGCAAAAAGTCTGCCACGGCTCCGGGTCCCCATAGGGTTGGAGCGCGCCCTCAGAGAGATTACACTACCGGCAGCTCCCACAGGATCTTCAGAGAGCTGGGCTGCGGGTGAGGTCCGAGTCTGCCCTCAATGAGTCTCGCTGAGCCGGCGACGGAGGAGCCATAGATGGACCGCCAGATGATTGGTGCCTGAGGCGGGGAGGAGAGTCTGATGGGCTCGATGAGTATCGGAGTCTATGGGCAGCCAGGCTTAATGATCTTTGTGCTGACGCCTAGGACCAGCGCCTCCTGCTGGGCTGCGTGTGCCTCCTGTGCTGGCGCCCAGGTGACCGGGGTCTCCTGGATTGAGAGCCCAAGGGCTTGAGGGACAGGTTACGTTGCTGGCGGAGGGGCCGGTCCTCCGTCAACCAGGTCCATGCCGCCTGGGGAGAGTCAAAGAACTACATAGTGCCCTGGAAAACAACACGTAGGCGTGCAGGGGACTGAAGTTGATATAGTAGATCCATGGATCGCAGTCTCTTTTTAACATCCATATAGGAGCGGCGTTGCTCTCGTACTTCCTTGGTGTAATCAGGGAACACCATGATAGTGTGGTTCTGGAATTTGAGGGGTACCTGAGAGCGCGCCTCGCGCAGGATGGCGTCTTGATCTTTGAAGTTAAGGATTTTTAGTATGATAGGGCGAGGAGGGGATCTGTTTGGTGGTTTTGGTGCGAAAGACTGATGAGCTCTCCACGAACCAAGCGGAGAGGGCTTCCTTGGGCATCCATGACGTGAACCAAGTTTCTACAAAGGCGGCTACCTGGGTCGTCTCGACCCCTTTGGGGAACCCCACTAAGCGGAGGTTGTTGCGGCGTGCACGGTTCTCTGCGTCCTCTGCGCGCCGATGGAGTTCCTTGGTGAGTGATCGTAGATTGACCACCTGCTCCTTTAATTGAAGGATATTGTCCTCCGACATTGAGATTCGGGTTTCAGCCTCGGTTATTCGGGCCGTGGCATTGCGGAGGTCTTGCCGGAGGAGCGATACGTCCACCTTGACCTCTCCAATCTTCCCCTCCACTGAAGCCTGCGCGGCGCTGTTAGCTTGTAGGATGGTTGCTAACTCTTTGCCCGGAAGGGCGAGGGCCCCGTCCGCCTGCCCAGGTGGGTCATGTTCGGAAGTGGTGAACCGGTCCATCTTCGTTTGTGTGGGGGTGGTCACGGATTTAGAGGCCTCGTCCCTCCCCATGGTGGTGGCAAGTCGTCGCTCCAGTACGGTTTCCAAGAGCCAGATGGAGGAGACCGGACACAGTCACATACCCGGTTGAAATTGTGCGACCCCCCCCAGGGATCAGGGCCACGAGACAAGGTTGAAGGCCACTGTTGGGAGAGCAGGTGGGGGATAGATACAGTCTCTCTGACTGCCAGTTGCCGGTGGAACCTTTCAGTGTGGATGGGAAGAGGGTGACGTGTATCCACCGCAATGAATCCCCATGTCGGGCTGAGGCACGGTGAGGTCTTCCTGAAGGCGTAAGCTGAGAGGACAGAAGTGCGTATTGTCAACGTACGCAAAGGCCTGGGGTAAAGATGGGGCCTGCACCCGGGAGCCCCTGCTGCCCGATCAATGCAGCCGATCCTCCCCCCGTTCATCCAGCCACCGTCCCGCGACATGCACCACCACCACCAAGGAGAGTTGATGACCCACTGTCGCAGCCCCACCTGTCGGGTAGGACGGAGCGCCGGGAGCCCTCCTTCCCACAAAGGGAACCCCCGGAGGTACGGGTTGGTCAGGCTGAAAAATGTGTCTAGAGTAGGCGGCCCCAAGAAACAGGAGGCCCCCAGGAGAGTGCCAGCCGAGCTCTGTGCTGCCGCCCGAACTGACGGCTGAAGGAGGAAGGATGGGCACCTCGCTTCCACGAGAGCCAGGCTGGGGTCATGGGATTCAGGCCTTTCCGAGCCTAGATGGTAGTGGTCAGCCCAAGCACGGCCCGTCACTATGTAGTTGCAGGCTGCCTGGTCCCCCGCACACCGAGCGTAGAGAACAGCGAAATCCAGGTCAGGGGGGGAAGGAGGCCGGTTGGACTCAGCCAGGGGAGGGACACCTGCTGCCCGAAGTGCACATCTGAGGGGCCTCCCCACACCCCACGAGGTGAGCCCCTTGGCACAGGGAAGGACGTGGTGACAGCAGTTCTGATGGATCCCAGGACACCACCGCACTGGAGATAATGAAAAAGGCAGGGCGGAGGGCAGGAAGCCTGGCGCTGACCTCCCGCGCCGCTGCCCGATACGGCAGCCGATCCCTGGTCCCGTCCCCACTTACTGGGTGATCTCTCCTCCCTGGGCGCCGGGCCAGCCTCCGCTGCTGGGATCGGGCGGGTCAGCCCCAGGGTACGTCACTCTCTGCCCCGGAATGAAGTTCCTCAGCACGGCACCGCTCGCACTCCCGCCGCCTCCTCATGGGCCAGGCCTCCATGTATAGGTGGAGAGCAGGCCACCCAGGCTCACCGGTTGAAGGCACCGAATGCCGCCATTGTATGTGTGTGAGGCGCGGGGAAGCCGACGCACCAGATAGGCCAGTAGACAGCCAGGGCAGCTCCTGGAAGCCAGGCACAGGCACAGCACCGACCGGCGCCTCCAAGGCGAGGGTGCCACGTTCACTTGCAGATCGTGCGGGAGGCCTCCATCTTGCGGCCCCAGGCCTCAGAGAGTCGGGATCTCAATAGGGCGCTTGGAGCCCGGAATCAGCAGTTTGACGTGCCGGAGCAGCGCTTCCTCCACCGGGGACCTCCGCAAGCAGGTACGGGGTTCGGATGGCAGCCGTAGACAGCGGGATGCGAGGCGGATGACAGAGGGGTCCGGAGCACTCTTAGAGTGCGACCACCATCTTGACGCCTCAGGCCTATAGTCTAATTTTAAACATTTTAAAATAATTTTAACTAAGTTTCTTTTAATTATATGTATTATTTACTTTATTTTACGTTATTTTTTAAACATTAAATTTTTTTTGTTAAAGTTCTTTTTATTATATTCTTGAAAGAAAAAACTATTTTTAACAATGATATTTTTCTCTCCATATTTTTGTACTTATCATAATGTAGATAGTACTTCGATATTATGGACATTGATATTTCGGCTCTGATATCTTTGTTGTCGATATTTTGTCAGTGATTCAACTAAAGCACATTAAAATAATTAAAAAATAATAATAATTTTAACCACTATATTACTGAAAACGATATTAAAAATCTCAATCTCAGCTGCTTGCGCAAGTTCCTCGTGTGCGCCTTCAAAGAATGGGGGGCAGATCTCTGGCCGTGAGGGCAGCCACGGCTTGGAACTCTTTGCCTTTTTCTTTGCGCTGTATCCAAGAGCTGGGGCAATTCAAGAAACAGCTCAAAACGTTTCTGTTTTAATTTCTTCTTAATTGGCACCTCATAGACTCGCGCCAGGCCACTCCCAGGAGTAACTGCGCGCGTTATAAAAACCCAATAACATAACATAAAAATATTATTTAACACAATACTATTTACATCAAGAAACTAAGGGGCCTATTAGGATGGCGAGCGGACTTAAGTCCGCCCGCCATCCCTGCAGAGCTGGGACTGTCCGCCATAGGTGCACCGGTCCTGCCCGCCGTATTAGGATGCACCCGCCACACTGGTGTGCGCATCCTGGTAGATTAACATTACGAATGGTGCTGCTGGCTGCAGCACCATACGCAATCTTAAAATACCATGTTTAGCATTGTGATCCACAACGTGCATGCCACCTTGAGTATGGCAATGTAGGGGGGTGCCATTGGTACCCGCTAAGTGCAGCCCCCCACTCCCCCGGTAACCTTCACAGCCAACCAGAATATAATATAAAACTGAAAAAGACATTACATAAATCTTGCTCTCTAATAATTAATCAGTGTAATAAAATAAGGAAAGCGAAAAATACTGCATTCAACACATTTTCCCCAGATGATTTATCCTCCATAACACTATCAATACGATAGTGTTTAACAAATGTTTGAGGTGAGATCCACGAAGCCGCTTTACAGATTTCTGATATGGTAACTGCCTGTGCTTTAGCCTTATAGGCTGCCACTTCTCTAGTGGATCATCTCTGTGTTCCCTCAGGCAGAGATACATTAGACATCAAATATGCCAAGACAATAGTAGGTCTAACCTATCTACTCAAAGTAACATTAGAAAACAGTTGTGGCAGAAGGGCTACCCAAAGATTGTCCTAAAAACACTAGAACCCAACCCATATAATAGGAGGTTGGTCCTTCCGCACATTTTAGCCTACTACTGGGCAGCCCACCTAAACCCCATAAATCACTGGCTACACGTAGCATGGGACCATCCCACATACGGACTAGAAAGGGAGATACTTACACCCTTCACATTCATGCACTACCTGGGAGATGAGTTGGCCTAACGGTTAGGGCGCTCGACCTCGGACCTGGGGGAACTGGGTTCGAGTCTCGGTAACGTCGCTAAACATCCTGTGATTCTGGGCAAATCACTTAATCTCCCCGTGCCTAACAAAAAATACAAAATGAATGTGCGTCCTCATGTAACGTAACTGGTGCTATGTAAAGCGCTCTGATACCTGGTTGGATTCGGGTCAAGTTCGCGCTATATGGAGGAAAGTGGATCCATAGGCTGCTCCCTGCAACACCAGTCACCATGGAGGAATTGGAAATTAGAATCCTGAGGTGGGCCCACAAAATAACTAGGGTGACACCGCTGAGGAAGGGAAACTGGCTTGGAGAGGTGGGTGGGCTCCATGGCTTTGAAGCATGGGACACACTAGGGATCATTACTCTTAGAGATATCATTGCAATGGTGAGTTCAAATCCTTCTCCCCCTTCCGTATGGACTTTTAGTTACATAGCTACCATTTCCTCAAATATGGTCAACTACACCACGCATGGAGAGAGGAGGGAGTAGGGGAGACAGATCTGCCAGAATATGCACCACTTGAAGGGAGATTACTGCAGGAAGAGCTCACAACCAAGGCATTGCCACTTACCTATAAGATGATAAATGATAATATGCCTGACACCCTGGGTAAACTGAAGGAGGTATGGGAGGGAGACTGGGGGAGATGGAAGATATAGACTGGGAGGCAGCCCTGATGCACCCTATAGAGGCGCCAGTCTTCCAGGAAATTAGGGAAACAGCGATATGTCCATCATCCTGGAGAGGATCGATAATAAGTCTGATCTATAAACAGGGCGAAAGGAGCAATCCAAGTAACCATCGACTTATCGCCCTTATTGACACAGAGGCAAAGTACTATGCAGGACTCCTCTTGGAGGAATTAACATCCTGGGCAACTACAAAACACGTTATCCCAGCAAACCAAACCGGATTCTGCAGAGGTCAGGGCACAATAACTAATATCATGGTGCTAGCCCTACTGATAGACGCGGTTAAGACAGCCAAGAGCTCGCGATTTCTACGCTTCATAGATTACAGTGCCGCATTTGACCATGTAGACCGCAGTAAACTCTGGCAGAAACTGGAAAATTGGGGGATTCCGGGGCCACTCCTAAAACAGTTGATACTACTGCACACCAACACTTGGGCCAAGATTAAACTGGGAACTGGAACGCACCTTTCAAGGCAAATTATCACCACCAAAGGTCTAAAACAAGGATGCGTTCTAGCTCCCATGCTGTTCAACCTTTTTCTTGCAGATCTTCCTGGAGAACTGAACAAAACCAAATCGCATGCCCCACGGTTGGGAGACATCACACTATCAAACCCTCCTATATGCAGATGACCTGGTCTTAATTAGTCTGTCCCCGATTGGACTACAACACCTGGACACCACCAATAAATTCTCATCAAACAATGCATTAAAGATCAATTTAAACAAATCAAAAGTTATGTCAGTGAACCATAATAAAACAAAGAAACTTGCATGGTTCCTCGACGGACAGAGGCTAGACCACGTAGCCAATTATAAATACCTAGGTGTACTATTAGACAGTAGAGGTTCGTTTAAACCCCAACTAGAGGCCATCCGTCAGATGGGCACAACATTCTATTTCTCAATGAAGCCCCTGAAGAAAGTTCTCCGCGATCAATCACTGGATCCCCTTCTACAGGTGATCAGAGCACGTCTACAGCCAATACTCACATACGGCAGTGAACCCATGCAAGGGAAAGATGCGACGGCTCTAAACAAAATAATCAGTAGAGCATACAGGGCAATCTTCCATCTGCCGAACTACATGTCCCCTGCCCAAATTCGCCTCGACTTTGGTCTCCAGAGACAAACGGTGGAGAGAAGAGGCGCCTATATAAAAAGCTGGCGCAAAATCAGAGGCGCAGAGCAAGGATCTCTAAACGCCCATCTCTGGACTGAACTGTCCAACCGAGAGAACTCACCCGCCAGGAAGTATCTATTAGAATCACTGGAGTACCTGGAATTAACAAATCTCTGGGAGTCATCCACAGACAATAAAAGCTTCAAAAAGGTGGTAACAAAAGTAACCAAAATGATATCATCCATAGAAGACAAAGAAATTCTGGCCAAGAGGGCTCATGGATGGACAGTGCTGAAAGATTATAAAGTTCTAAAGCCGCAGGAATACCTGAAAACGGGTCTCACGCAGAAGACAAAAGACACATTTTTTAAACTGCGCTTCGGCATCCTACCAATACTACCTCACCTGGCACCTTGGAAAAGGGGAACAGAAGAACACCTTTGTTGTCTTTGTAGAACAGGGAAAGAGGACCTAATACATATAATTTGCATCTTCCCAAACCTGATGGACATAAGACGCGCCTTACTCTGAGTATTATGGAACCAAAAGGGCATTACAAGCTGCAGGCTGTGAAGCTGTGCTTTAAACCTGAAGCGATCCAGCTAAATTGCAGACTAACAAAGTACTTTGATATAGCGGCCAGAAGACTCACGAGCTAGCCATACGGTACATCTGAAGTACAGCAAGCAACAGCATTTCAACCAAACAAAGGTACAGTCCGCCAAGACACTTGCCAAGTCATAATTACGCTCCGGCAAACAGAGGCACATTCACTTTATAAACTTAGAAAAGGACTGTACAGACAATGCAGTTGAGACTGTCTCGATTTTATAGAGTGTAAAATACTTTTTTCTTCCTATTCGAATAATATAAGTGTAAAACAAGGTTTGAATGATTTTTAATGATGGAAGTTTTAATATTGTGAGTTTTAATTAACTGTACAATAAAGTTATTCTTATTCCCTATAGAGGTGGCGATTAAAGTCAGACTGCATCTCATCCAGTTTAAAATCCTCCATAGTGTTTACTACGACAGAGCAAAGTTACATAAAATGGGCCAGGCCGAGACCCCTCGGTGTCTAATCTGATAAGCTGCAGTTGGGAACTTCTTACACAAGTTGTGGGATTGCCCCCTTATACAGTCATACTGGGGTGAGGTAATTTACCACCCTGGGCTATGTAGTGGCAACATGTGATATAGCAAAGCACTGGGGCACACAAGACACTCTGACACTGCACGAATGGAAACGTGGCATGGACCTGAATATGGCAGCCGAAAGGGTTATATCCAGGAGTAGAGGGCGCTCCAAGAAATTTACCAGTAAAAAGAGTAATTGCAGTAACCACTATGGTCTCGCATGGGGTAATGAAGATTCTCAAATCCTAAACGATGGGTCATAGTACTAGGCGTGACTGAATGGTCATAGGAGACTAAGGGGCCCATTACGATGGCGGGCGGACGAAGTCCGCACGCCACCGTAACGGTGAACGGGAAAGACCGCCAGAGGTGCGGCGGTCCCGCTGTGCCCATTAGGATGCGGCCACCACCCTGGCGGGCACATTTAACTTTGTGGCAGGTGGTGCTGTAAGCAGCACACGCCACAATGTTAAATGTGCATGTTGTGCATTGGCATGCACGTGACAGGCACCATGTGGTGCCTGCCACATTGTGCATGCCAATGTAGGGGGGTACCCTAGGTACCCCCCAAGTGCAGCCCCCCACCCCACCGGGGGCCCGCGATGGCCCCCCAAAGCAATTCCCACATGCCTTTCCATGGCGGCAAGGATGAATCAGTTCCTCATCCTTGGAGTCAGAGAGGTAAAAAACACATAACAATATTTCTTGTTCCCTATGCATCTTGAAAGATACTTTGGGAAGGAAAGCCTCATTGTGCTTAAGCAAAACTGCATTCTCCAGAATTAAAAAAAAAAGGTTTGCATAACCATGCCTTCAGCTCACAAATCCTTCTAGCAGATGTAAAAGCCACTAGGAATGTGTGGTGATGTGATGCTGGCAGAGCTCAGCCAGAACCTAGTGGTGTCACCTGGAGTGTTGGCAAGCACCCTGCTCTGAGTGTTCTCTCAGTGGCAATTACTGCTTGTGCTTTGACTGTGCGAGCTGGGACGGCTCTCTGTACCCCTACAATAAATACTACTTCTTGAAACCTACTACTGCGTCCATAGTACTTCTTATCAGTGGCAACAGAAGACAGGATGCCTCTCTGCCTACCCACGGCCACCTTAGTTTCCTGTTCTGCAAGCGCTGTGTCTCAAGTACCCCTTGCCTGCAATCCAGCAGCCGAACTGTGAATAATTTTTTTTTGTTTACCACAAAAAGCTGCTCCTAGTGTGATAACCCAAAAGAGTTATGAGAACGTCGTGAGTGTGGGCATCTCACAAAAAGTTACGGACTGGTCTCACACACCACCTGGTGTCATGCTTCATCATTGACCAGTCCTCGCCCTCTAAAACCTTCGTTTGATAGAGGGCGGGCATACACTTGACGACAAGGATGCACTTCTAAATGGCTAAGTGGGGGCCCGTGATATTGTGAGTGAATTTAAAAATCATTATGGTTATCAGGGGTGCTTTTTAATGTGACTGATAACTATATGATATTAAAAATATATGCGACGGTGAATGGGGTAGTTAGTGTCCCCTAACCGTCTCGTGAGTGGTCAACATGTTTCTGCTGTGTCGGCCCGGTTGGGTCCAAGGCATTCATCAGGACCTAAAATAACAGGGGGCTCCGTTCTTACCAACTGGTGGCAAGATACTACCACTGCGCGGGTGTGGCAAAGGCCACTCTCCACTGCCTAGATGGCTTCCGACGGTGAATGCCCTAATTCTTTGGACTACTTGCCCCATGGGGGGAGGGGGAGGAGAGAAATCCTGTTTGTCCGCTTATGACAGGTACTGGATTCCTCCTGGGTCCTATGCGTCCGCTCCCGGTCCTCGAGGACTACACTTTCTTTCTGTTCCTACTTACTACCACAGGAGAAAGAAGTGTTTTCCTACCCTACGCAAGACAAAATCTTGTACACACATTCGTCACTCATACGTAAAAGTGGTAAACTGCAATTAACTAGTTTTTTTGGTTGGTCTATTTTCTCTCCTTTCTCTTTGTCCTATTTTTTTCCTCTTCTTTTTTCTCTCTCTTTCTTCTTTTCTCTCTACTTTTTAACCGTTTTTATTCTACAGGTAACCTGCTGTTATGCACAGCGTTACGGCCCTAGCGCCTTTTCTACAGGAACCGGGAGAACCTCCGCTGGAATGAAAGCTATGGATCAGATCCTTCAAGGCATACTTAGGTGCTATAGATGCTCATCGGTTCAGACCTGAGAGGAAAAAGAACCTCATGTATTATTATTTAGGGGTTGAGGGTCAAAATGTATTTGACCACTTACCTCCTTATGACCCACCTGAAGGTGAGGATCCCGACGGGGTTTGATGGAGCGGTAGCTCAATTGGAGTGGGAATGGTAATTTTTACCCCTACGCTATCCAACACTAGTATTTCACTTCTAGACGTATTCAAACCATCCGTAATTCCAAGGAAAGAGTGCCATGGGTCGTGAGGCACCTCCCACCCCAATATTTCTGTGAGCTCATCCTCAATGTCGCCCCAGAACCGTGCCAGACGGGGCATGTCTATACCCTATGGAAGAAATCAGCCGGGTCTTGGCCGCATCTGGTGCAGGAAGCACTCGGGTAAAAGCCCACCCGATGGAGGCGTATTGGGGTCAGGTAGGCTGCGTGCAAAATAGTACAGTTGGACCAGATGGAGTCTAGCTGACGCGGTAACAGTCTTGGGTGCCATGAGAGCGTCGCGCCAATCCTCCTTCTCCAGGGTACCCATCCACTCCTCCCATTGGCTTCTAAGCCGGTCTAGCGAGGTCGGGGTGTTGTTAACCAGTGTCCGGTAGATGCTGGAGATACTCCCCTTACCCAGATCCCCCAGCATGGTCTGTGCCTCGGGAGGGCTGTCTTCAGGGATCCTTGTGTCATCTGAGATGTGTACATGGAGAGCGTGTGGTAGCTGCAAATATTTGTAGAATTGTGTCAGGTGCAGGGAATACCGGGTGCGGAGGTCGTGGAAGGAGCGTATATGGTCGCTCGCCTACACATCCCCCAAGTGCGAAATTCCCATAAGGTCACAAGATCTAAAGCCCTGCAACCCACTAACCTCTCAGAGCCAAGTACCATGCCAGAGAGGCATGCACTGAGTCAGCTTGTGCGACCAATGAGTATGGCGCAGTCCTGCCCGCAAGCTAACAGCGCGTCACCTCTGATAAGCGGGATGGAATGGACTCCCGGTACAGCCGAGATTGGATTTTGGACAAGCCTAACTCGCCCAATTCAAGCCTGTAGGCCGGGTCGGACCAGCCCCCATTGAACCAGTCGTGTATGGACAATAAGCACGTAGTCAAAAACATAGATATAAGGGAGTCATCCCCATGCTCCGATCGAATGGAGGGATCCGGCATAAGTTCAGGGCCAGACGAACTCTCCCCTTCCCCCAGAGGAACTTGGAGGCCATACTGTCCAACTCCCTGGACCAGGCCCTCAGAAAGCATAACGGGGTGTTCTGTAGGACATAAAGGAACCTGGGGAGAATCATCATTTTAAACAGGGCGACTCTTCCCAGGGGATTCAGAGGTAACGTCTGCCACTTCTGAAGGTCTTCCTTGGCCTTCTTCAACAGTGGGGTAACATTGAGGGACCAGCCCAGCTCAGGGAGAAGCGCCACCCATATCTCTTAAGTATTTGAAGGGAGTCATCCACAGACAATAAAAGCTTCAAAAAGGTGGTAACAAAAGTAACCAAAATCATATCATCCATAGAAGACAAAGAAATTCTGGCCAAGACGGCTCATGGATGGACAGTGCTGAAAGATTATAAAGTTCTAAAGCCGCAGGAATACCTGAAAACGGGCCTCACGCAGAAGACAAAAGACACATTTTTTAAACTGCGCTTCGGCATCCTACCAATACTACCTCACCTGGCACCTTGGAAAAGGGGAACAGAAGAACACCTTTGTCGCCTTTGTAGAACAGGGAAAGAGGACCTAATACATATAATTTGCATCTACCCAAACCTGATGGACATAAGGCGTGCCTTACTCCGAGTATTATGGAACCAAAAGGGCATTACAAGCTGCAGGCTGTGAAGCTGTGCTTTAAACCTGAAGAGATCCAGCTAAATTGCAGACTAACAAAGTACTTTGATATAGCGGCCAGAAGACTCACAAGCTAGCCATACGGTACATCTGAAGTACAGCAAGCAACAGCATTTCAACCAAACAAAGGTACAGTCCGCCAAGACAGTTGCCAAGTCATAATTACGCTCCGGCAAACAGAGGCACATTCACTTTATAAACTTAGAAAAGGACTGTACAGACAATGCAGTTGAGACTGTCTCGATTTTATAGAGTGTAAAATACTTTTTTCTTCCTATTCGAATAATATAAGTGTAAAACAAGGTTTGAATGATTTTTAATGATGGAAGTTTTAATATTGTGAGTTTTAATTAACTGTACAATAAAGTTATTCGTATTCCCTATAGAGGTGGCGATTAAAGTCAGACTGCATCTCATCCAGTTTAAAATCCTCCATAGTGTTTACTACGGCAGAGCAAAGTTACATAAAATGGGCCAGGCCGAGACCCCTCGGTGTCTAAGCTGCTAAGCTGCAGTTGGGAACTTCTTACACAAGTAGTGGGATTGCCCCCTTATACAGTCATACTGGGGTGAGGTAATTTACCACCCTGGGCTAAGTAGTGGCAACATGTGATATAGCAAAGCACTGGGGCACACAAGACACCCAGACACTGCACGAATGGAAATGTGGCATGGACCTGTATATGGCAGCCGAAAGGGTTACATCCAGGAGTAGAGGGCGCTCCAAGAAATTTACCAGTAAATAGAGTAATTGCAGTAACCACTATGGTCTCGCATGGGGTAATGAAGGTTCTCAAATCCTAAACGATGGGTCATAGGACTAGGCGTGACTGAATGGTCATAGGAGACTAAGGGGCCCATTACGATGGCGGGCGGACAAAGTCAGCCCGCCACCGTAACGGTGAACGGGAAAGACTGCCAGAGGTGCGCCTGTCCCGCTGTGCCCATTAGGATGCGGCCACCACCCTGGCAGGCACATTTAACTTTGTGGTGGGTGGTGCTGTAAGCAGCACACGCCACAATGTTAAATGTGCATGTTGTGCATTGGCATGCACATGACAGGCACCATGTGGTGCCTGCCACATTGTGCATGCCAATGTAGGGGGGTACCATAGGTACCCCCCAAGTGCAGCCCCCACCCCACCGGGGGCCCGCGATGGGCCCCCAAAGCAATCCCCACATGCCTTTCCATGGCAGCAAGGATAAATCAGTTCCTCATCCTTGGAGTCAGAGAGGTAAAAAACACATAACAATATTTCTTGTTCCCTATGCATCTTGAAAGATACTTTGGGAAGGAAAGCCTCATTGTGCTTAAGCAAAACTCCATTCTCCAGAATTATGGTTTGCATAACCATGCCTTCAGCTCACAAATCCTTCTAGCAGATGTAAAAGCCACTAGGAATGTGTGGTGATGTGATGCTGGCAGAGCTCATCCAGAACCTAGTGGTGTCACCTGGAGTGTTGGCAAGCACCCTGCTCTGAGTGTTCTCTCAGTGGCAATTACTGCTTGTGCCTTGGCTGTGCGAGCTGGGACGGCTCTCTGTACCCCTACAATAAATACTACTTCTTGAAACCTACTACTGCGTCCATAGTACTTCTTATCAGTGGCAACAGAAGACAGGATGCCACTCTGCCTACCAATGGCCACCTTAGTTTCCTGTTCTGCGAGCGCTGTGTCTCAAGTACCCTTTGCCTGCAATCCAGCAGCCGAACTGTGAGTAATTTTTTTTTGTTTACCACAAAAAGCTGCTCCTAGTGTGATAACCCAAAAGAGTTATGAGAACGTTGTGAGTGTGGGCATCTCACAAAAAGTTACGGACTGGTCTCACACACCACCTGGTGTCATGCTTCATCATTGACCAGTCCTCGCCCTCTAAAACATTCGTTTGATAGAGGGCGGGCATACACTTGACGACAAGGATGCACTTCTAAATGGCTAAGTGGGGGCCCGTGATATTGTGAGTGAATTTAAAAATCATTATGGTTATCAGGGGTGCTTTTTAATGTGACTGATAACTATATGATATTAAAAATATATGCGACGGTGAATGGGGTAGTTAGTGTCCCCTAACCGTCTCGTGAGTGGTCAACATGTTTCTGCCGTGTCGGCCCGGTTGGGTCCAAGGCATTCATCAGGACCTACAATAACAGGGGGCTCCGTTCTTACCAACTGGTGGCAAGATACTACCTCTGCGCGGGTGTGGCAAAGGCCACTCTCCACTTCCTAGATGGCTTCCGACGGTGAAGCCCTAATTCTATGGACTACTTGCCCCATGGGGGGAGGGGGAGGATAGAAATCCTGTTTGTCCGCTTATGACAGGTACTGGATTCCTCCTGGGTCCTATGCGTCCGCTCCCGGTCCTTGAGGACTACACTTTCTTTCTGTTCCTACTTACTACCACAGGAGCAAGAAGTGTTTTCCTACCCTACGCAAGACAAAATCTTGTACACACATTCGTCACTCATACGTAAAAGTGGTACACTGCAATTAACTAGTTTTTTGGTTGGTCTATTTTTTCTCCTTTCTCTTTGTCCTCTTTTTTTCCTCTTCTTTTTTTCTCTCTCTTTCTTCTTTTCTCTAGACTTTTTAACCGTTTTTATTCTACAGGTAACCTGCTGTTATGCACAGCGTTACGAACCTAGCGCCTTTTCTACAGGAACCGGGAGAACCTCCGCAGGAATGAAAGCTATGGATCAGATCCTTCAAGGCATACTTAGGTGCTATAGGTGCTCATCGGTTCAGATCTGAGAGGAAAAAGAACCTCATGTATTATTATTTAGGGGTTGAGGGTCAAAATGTATTTGACCACTTACTCCCTTATGACCCACCTGAAGGTGAGGATCCCGACGGGTTTTGATGTAGCGGTAGCTCAATTGGAGTGGGAATGGTAATTTTTACCCCTACGCTATCCAACACTTTCTCTACTGTTACACTCTCTGGAGTGGGAATAGTAATTTTTACCCCTACGCTATCCAACACTAGTATTTCACTTCTAGACTTATCCAAACCATCCGTAATTCCAAGGAAAGAGTGCCATGGGTCGTGAGGGACCTCCCACCCCAATATTTCTGTGAGCTCCTCCTCAATGTCGCCCCAGAACCGTGCCAGACGGGGCATGTCCATACCCTATGGAAGAAATCAGCCGGGTCTTGGCCGCATCTGGTGCAGGAAGCCCTCGGGTAAAAGCCCACCCGATGGAGGCGTATTGGGGTCAGGTAGGCTGCGTGCAAAATAGTACAGTTGGACCAGATGGAGTCTAGCTGACGCGGTAACAGTCTTGGGTGCCATGAGAGCATCGCGCCAATCCTCCTCCTCCAGGGTACCCACCCACTCCTCCCATTGGCTTCTAAGCCGGTCTAGCGAGGTCGGGGTGTTGTTAACCAGTGTCCGGTAGATGCTGGAGATATTCCCCTTAACCTAGATCCCCCAGCATGGTCTGTGCCTCAGGAGGGCTGTCTTCAGGGATCCTTGTGTCATCTGAGATGTGTCCATGGAGGGCGTGTGGTAGCTGCAAATATTTGTAGAATTGTGTCAGGTGCAGGGAATACCGGGTGCGGAGGTCGTGGAAGGAGCGTATATGGTCGCTCGCCCACACATCCCCCAAGTGCGAAATTCCCATAAGGTCACAAGATCTAAAGCCCTGCAACCCACTAACCTCTCAGAGCCAAGTACCATGCCAGAGAGGCATGCACTGAGTCAGCTTGTGCGACCAATGTGTATGGCGCAGTACTGCCCGCAAGGCAACAGCGCAGAGCGCGTCACCTCTGGTAAGCGGGATGGAATGGACTCCCAGTACAGCCGAGATTGGATTTTGGACAAGCCTAACTCGCCCAATTCAAGCCTGTAGGCCGGGTCGGACCAGCCCCCATTAAACCAGTTGTGTATGGACAATAAGCACGTAGTCAAAAACGTAGATATAAGGGAGTCATCCCCATGCTCCGATCGAATGGAGGGATCCGGCATAAGTTCAGGGCCAGACGAACTCTCCCCTTCCCCCAGAGGAACTTGGAGGCCATACTGTCCAACTCCCTGGACCAGGCCCTCAGAAAGCATAACGGGGTGTTCTGTAGGACATAAAGGAACCTGGGGAGAATCATCATTTTAAACAGGGCGACTCTCCCCAGGGGATTCAGAGGTAACGTCTGCCACTTCTGAAGGTCTTCCTTGGCCTTCTTCAACAGTGGGGTAACATTGAGGGACCAGCCCAGCTCAGGGAGAAGCGCCACCCATATCTCTTAAGTATTTGAAGGACTGTCTTCGGAGCGGTATGTTAGATTGCCAGTCGTAGCAATCTCTAGACAGGTGGAGAGGGACCAGGACCGACTAGTCAGGATTTAGCCCGAGGCCGGATGCCTGCTCAAAGGAGTGCAGAATCTGGAGGCACTGAGGGCCTGATTGGGCGGGGTCTGCCAGATAAATTAGGACATCGTCGGCATAAATGGAGATCTTGTCAATCTTTGCGTTGGGACACTCCCATCCTCGCACGCGTCCCTTGGATCTTATCAGGGCCACCAGGGGTTCCATCGCCAGGGCGAAGAGCAGGGGCGAAAGGGGACATCCCTGTCTCGTTCCCCTATAAATAGAGAAGGGTTCCGACAAGACCCCATTGATCAGAACTCGCGCCCGTGGATGGGTATACAGGACGCGTACCAGATCCCGAAAGTGGGAACCAAAACCCATCTCGGCAAGGATACCGTCCTTATATATCGTCCAGATACCTCCAGTGCACCGAGTCGAAGGCCTTCTCGAAATCTGAGAGGAGGATCGCCAAGTAGGGGGTGAGCAAATGACGGTGGTCCAGGGCCAGATGCAGCCTCCGGAGACAATGCCGGGTACTGCGCGTGGGCATGAAACCGCATTGGTCCGGGTGAACAAACAAGGATAGGTAGGGTTTCAGCCACTGGGCGAGAATCGTGGCGTAAAGTTTAACCTCTGTGTTGATAAGGAAAATGGGACGGTATTCCGCACAATCCGGAGAGGGCGGTTGAGATTTGGGGAGAACAACAATGGCCATGTCTGTCTCGGGTGGGAAGGAACCCTTTTCAATGGCCTCGTTGAACAAGTCAGCGAGGTGCGGGACGAGGGTCTCGCGATATAGGATGTAATATTCCTGAGGGAGGCCATCAGGACCCGGGGTTTTGCCTGAGGAGGTAAGTGTTATCGCCTCGCCAATCTCTTCGCGGGTGATAGGGTGATCCACATTTGCCTGAACAGCCGAGTCCAGTTGAGGAAGGCGAACGCCTCCCGCATCTAGCAAGGCAGAGAGCAATAGTACCGGGGTCCTTGCAGCATAGAGATGGCGGTAGTAGGAAGCAAAGGCGCGAGCCATCGCTACCCGGCATCGGAGTACCGACCCGTCCAGGTCTATTATTTCAGGAATAATGCGGTTCGCCCTGGGATAAGTGGCAAGTCTGTGGAGAATCAAGCCGTTCTTGTCACCCCAGCCATAACTCTAGCCACTGAGGCTCTCCAGAGGAGTTTGGCGGCCTCTAATGAAAGCTGCCTAATCTCTGCCCGCAGATGAGAGAGTTGTCTCTCTTCGGAAGATTCATCGGCCGCAGACGGGGATTGTTCGAAGTGTAGCGCCTGCGCTTCCCGCGAGGTGATTTGTTGCAGCTGTTTCTGGTGCTTGAGCTGGCCCTTAGCGAAACCCCGGATAGTGGCTTTACTCGCTTCCCACAGAGTGCTGGGAGAGGACACCGACCCGACATTGGTCAGGAAATACTGCTTAAGCTCTGTCCCCAGTACCTTTCTAAATTCTTTATCCTGAAGGAACCAAGCATTCATCCTCCAAGTTGGACGCACCGATGTTGGGGAGCCTCCGTGCTAAGCAGCACCGGAGAGTGATCAGAGATACCCCTGGGGAGGATACGGATATCTTGGATCATGGTGCGATCAGTCGAAGGGACAAAGATCGCGTCAATACGCGCCTGCGTTTGGTCAGCTGCAGAGGTGTGAGTGAACTGTTTAATGGGAGGGTGCCAGGTATGCCATGCATCGCAGAGACCCAGTGACTCGGACCAATTTGTTAATTGTTTCGCCTGCGCGAGTCTAGTGTGGGATGCGGGGCCTGTCGTGTCCAGGGCCGGTGAGGAAACCACGTTGAAGTCACCCCCGATAATAGTGGAACCCAGGGGCAAGGAGGTCAACAAATCGATGGAATGTTTCAGAGTCATCGTGAGCATCGAGGGGGGTTCGTACATGGATACTAGATTAAGGGGATTACCATTCAACGAGCCACAGAGGGCCACCGATATTCCCTGAGAGTCATGAATGACCCGTGTAAGCACAAAGGGAAGGGTGCGCTTCAACAGGACAGCCACCCCGCGGGAGCCCCGGGTGAAGCCCGAGTGCCACACTCTGTCATACCTGCAGTGTGCCAAGAAGGGGCAGCATTTCCTGAAGTAGGAGAACCTCTATACTGAGGCATTGTGCATAGCGTAGTGCAGCCATATGTTTAAGTCAGTCCAGGAGGCAATTAACGTTCCAGGATAGAACGTCAAGGGAAGCCCTGGAATGGGCATGTCAGTCATGGCTGTTGGTGGTCGTAGTGATGGAGAGCGGCCCGCCAAAGAGTCGTGAGTGTGTGTAGGGTCACTTGCCTGTGTGGGCAGGAGCTTTTGAAAAGCCGTGTATATCCCATGAGGGAATGAAACGGAATGTCGCGTGACTGCTGGCATAACAAAACAAAGAGAAACAAAAACCAACGGGAAGAAACAATCCCAATCCCTCCCCCTACCCCATCCCCCACCCTATACTTTGAGAACAGAAGCATCTGTCGGCCCCCCAAGTGGAACAAAAACCAAACTAGAACGTTCAGGTTGAGTTGCGTGGAGGACCCCTCCATGTAGACGGATATGCAGTGTCACGGCAGAAAGACGGTGACTTGAGCAAAAAGTCTGCCACGGCTCCGGGTCCCCATGGGGTTGGAGCGCGCCCTCAGAGAGATTACACTACCGGCAGCTCCCACAGGATCTTCAGAGAGCTGGGCTGCGGGAGAGGTCTGAGTCTGCCCTCAATGAGTCTCGCTGAGCCGGCGACGGAGGAGCCATAGATGGACCGCCAGATGACTGGTGCCTGAAGCGGGGAGGAGAGTCTGATGGGCTCGATGAGTATCGGAGACTATGGGCAGCCAGGCTTAATGATCTTTGTGCTGACGCCTACGACAAGAGCCTCCTGCTGGGCTGCATGTCCCTCCTGTGCTGGCGCCCAGGTGACCGGGATCTCCTGGATTGAGAGCCCAAGGGCTTGAGGGACAGGTTACATTGCTGGCGGAGGGGCCGGTCCTCCGTCAACCAGGTCCATGCCGCCTGGGGAGAGTCAAAGAACTACATAGTGCCCTGGAAAACAACACGTAGGCGTGCAGGGGACTGAATTTGATATAGTGGACCCATGGATCGCAGTCTCTTTTTAACATCCATATAGGAGCGGCGTTGGTCTCGTACTTCCTTGGTGTAATCAGGGAACACCATGATAGTGTGGTTCTAGAATTTGAGGGGTACCTGAGAGCGCGCCTCGCGCAGGATGGCGTCTTGATCTTTGAAGTTAAGGATTTTTAGTATGATAGGGCGAGGAGGGGATCTGTTTGGTGGTTTTGGTGCGAAAGACTGATGAGCTCTCCACGAACCAAACGGAGAGGGAGTCCTTGGGCATCCATGACGTGAACCAAGTTTCTACAAAGGCGGCTACCTGGGTCGTCTCGACCCCTTTGGGGAACCCCACTAAGCGGAGGTTGTTGCGGCGTGCACGGTTCTCTGCGTCCTCTGCGTGCCGATGGAGTTCCTTGGTGAGTGATCGTAGATTGACCACCTGCTCCTTTAATTGAAGGATATTGTCCTCCGACATTGAGATTCGGGTTTCAGCCTCGGTTATTCGGGCCGTGGCATTGCGGAGGTCTTGCCGGAGGAGCGATACGTCCACCTTGACCTCTCCAATCTTCCCCTCCACTGAAGCCTGTGCGGCGCTGTTAGCTTGTAGGATGGTTGCTAGCTCTTTGCCCGGAAGGGGGAGGGCCCCGTCCGGCTGCCCAGGTGGGTCATGTTCAGAAGTGGTGAACTGGTCCATCTTCGTTTGTGTGGGGGTGGTCGCGGATTTAGAGGCCTCGTCCCTCCCCATGGTGGTGGCAAGTCGTCGCTCCAGTACGGTTTCCAAGAGCCAGATGGAGGAGACCGGACACAGTCACATACCCGGTTGAAATTATGTGACCCCCTCCCCAGGGATCAGGGCCACGAGACAAGGTTGAAGGCCACTGTTGGGAGAGCAGGTGGGGGATAGATACAGTCTCTCTGACTGCCAGTTGCCGGTGGAACCTTTCAGTGTGGATGGGAAGAGGGTGACGTGTATCCACCGCAATAAACCCCCATGTCGGGCTGAGGCACGGTGAGGTCTTCCTGAAGGCGTAAGCTGAGAGGACAGAAGTGCGTATTGTCAACGTACGCAAAGGCCTGGGGTAAAGATGGGGTCTGCACCCGGGAGCCCCTGCTGCCCGATCAATGCAGCCGATCCTCCCCCCGTTCATCCAGCCACCGTCCCGCGACATGCACCACCACCAAGGAGAGTTGATGACCCACTGTCGCAGCCCCACCTGTTGGGTAGGACGGAGCGCCGGGAGCCCTCCTTCCCACAAAGGGAACCCCCGGAGGTACGGGTTGGTCGGGCCGAAAAATGTGTCTAGAGCAGGAGGCCCCCAGGAGAGTGCCAGCTGAGCTCTGTGCTGCCGCCCGAACTGACGGCTGAAGGAGGAAGGATGGGCACCTCGCTTCCACGAGAGCCAGGCTGGGGTCGTGGGATTCAGGCCTTTCCGAGCCTAGATGGTAGTGGTCAGCCCAAGCACGGCCCGTCACTATGTAGTTGCAGGCTGCCTGGTCCCCCGCACACCCAGCGTAGAGAACAGCGAAATCCAGGTCAGGGGGGGAAGGAGGCCGGTTGGACTCAGCCAGGGGAGGGACACCTGCTGCCCGAAGTGCACAGCTGAGGGGCCTCCCCACACCCCACGAGGTGAGCCCCTTGGCACAGGGAAGGACGTGGTGACAGCAGTTCTGATGGATCCCAGGACACCACCGCACTGGGGATAATGAAAAAGGCAGGGCGGAGGGCAGGAAGCCTGGCGCTGACCTCCCGCGCCGCTGCCCGATACGGCAGCCGATCCCTGGTCCCGTCCCCACTTACTGGGTGATCTCTCCTCCCTGGGCGCCGGGCCGGCCTCCGCTGCTGGGATCGGGCGGGTCAGCCCCAGGGTACGTCACTCTCTGCCCCGGAATGAAGTTCCTCAGCACGGCACCGCTCGCACTCCCGCCGCCTCCTCACGGGCCAGGCCTCCATGTGTAGGTGGAGAGCAGGCCACCCAGGCTCACCGGTTGAAGGCACCGAATGCCGCCATTGTATGTGTGTGAGGCGCGGGGAAGCCGACGCACCAGATAGGCCAGTAGACAGCCAGGGCAGCTCCTGGAAGCCAGGTTAGTCTACGCGATGGTACTACGTTGAGCAGGAGGCACAGCACCGACCGGCGCCTCCAAGGCGAGGGCGCCACGTTCACTTGCAGATCGTGGGGGAGGCCTCCATGTTGCGGCCCCGGGCCTCAGAGAGTCGGGATCTCAATAGGGCGCTTGGAGCCCGGAATCAGCAGTTTGACGTGCCGGAGCAGCGCTTCCTCCACCGGGGACCTCCGCAAGCAGGTACGGGGTTCGGATGGCAGCCGTAGACAGCGGGATGCGAGGCGGATGACAGAGGGGTCCGGAGCACTCTTACAGTGCGACCACCATCTTGACACCTCAGGCCTATAGTCTAATTTTGAACATTTTAAAATAATTTTAACTAAGTTTCTTTTAATTATATGTATTATTTACTTTATTTTACGTAATTATTTAAACATTAAAAAAAACGATTTTTTTTTTTAAAGTTCTTTTTATTATATTCTTCAATGAAAAAACTATTTTTAACAATGATATTTTTCTCCCCATATTTTTGTACTTATCATAATGTAGATAGGACTTCGATATTCGATATTATGGACATTGATTTTTCGGCTCTGATATCTTTGTTGTCGATATTCTGTCAGTGATTCAACTAAAGCACATTAAAATAATTTTTTAAATTTTTTTTTTTTTAGGCGGCCCATCACTCCCATGCCCGGATCGACCTCATCTTTGTACCGTCTACCGACTGCGCAGGGGTGCAGGATGCGCGCATTCTCCCGAGGGGCCTCTCGGACCACTCGCCAGTGCTCCTTGCTCTTGGCCCCCCCCCTCTCCGCCCGTCCGATGTGGCGTTTGAACGCCTGGTTCCTCCACGACAAGGCTTTCCGGAAGGTGGTCGGGGGCGAGATAGCCGATTATTACTCTCACAACGAGGGCTCTGTCCCCTCCCCTGCCGTCCTATGGGAGGCCGGCAAGGCGACTATTCGGGGCGCCGCTAAGGGGCATCTGCAACGGCAACGGCGGGCCCAATCTCAGAAGCTCGCGGACTGCGAGGCTCAAGCCTTGGACCTGGAGCGCAACCTGGGGGGGCTGGACGACAGCACACGGTCTCGTCGCCTGGCTTTCCTGCGGGAAGAGATTCGCCTACACTCCTTGGAGGCAGCGAAGACTCTGTGGCGCTCCTCGGTGGCCCGGGTCTACGGCTGGGGAGATAAAAACGGCACTCTTCTCCACCGGCTGGCTACTTACCCCCGGGCAGGTAGGATCATTCCAGCCATCGCAGACTCGGCGGGTGGCCTCCTCACAGCCTCGGTGGCGATGGCCCAGGCGTTCGCCGACTACTATTCCCGGCTGTACCGACTCCGGACGTCCACGCTCTCCCTAGAGGAGTTGCTGGGGCCGAATGGGGCGATGCTTGAGCGGCTGCAGCCTGAGGTCTCTGAGAACCTCGATTCGCCTATAGAGCTGCAGGAGATTGAGGAGGCGATCGGCCGCCAGGCGCCCGGGAAGACCCCGGGACCCGACGGGTTCCCTCAGGAGTACTACGCTCACTATCGTGAGATTCTGGCCCCGAGGCTTCGGGACCTGTTCGCGGACGTGTTGGAGACGGGCTCGTTCCGGCCCGAAACGGACACCTGCGACCATAGTTGTCCTCCCCAAGACGCATCCCCCCTCGCGGTCCTGCTCGGACTACCGGCCAATTTCCCTTATCAACACCGAAATCAAAATCTATGCCACGGTCCTCGCACAGCGGTTGCGCCCATCTCTTGCCTCTCTGGTCCACCCGGATCAATGCGGATTTATGCCGGACCGGGGGACCAGACACTGCCTGCGGCGCCTGCACCTCGCGATGGCGCACCGCGGCCGCCTTTCCCCCTATCTGGCCCTCCTGCTGGTCGACTTTGAAAAGGCCTTCGACTCCGTGGGGTGGGCGTACTTGGGTAAGGTCCTAGAGCACATGGGTTTCGGTCCCCGGTTCCGTGCCATGGTTGCGGTCCTGTACGCGAGCCCGCGGGCCCGTGTTTTGGTCAATGGGGCTCTGTCTCGCCCGTTTCCCATAGGTCGAGGTACGCGCCAGGGATGTCCGCTCTCGCCCCTCCTTTTCGCTCTGGCCATGGAACCCTTGGCGGTAATGATTCGCTCGGATCCCGCTCTTCGCGGATGGGATTGGCCAGGTCTGGCCCCTGATAAGATCGCCCTCTACGCGGACGACGTCCTCCTCTATCTCTCTGATCCAGCGACCTCGGGACCCCAGGTCCGCCGGATTCTCCGCCGGTTTGGCCAAACGTCGGGTCTCCATCTGAACCCTAAAAAATCCGTTCTAGTCCCGTTGCACCCGTCCCGGGACTGCTTCGATTGGCAATCGGATATTCTCCTCCGGAGACTCTCCTTTAAATACCTGGGGATCTGGGTCACCCTTCTTCCGGAACTCTGCTGGGCCCTTAATGTGGCTCCTGTAGTCAACAAGACCAGATCAGATATGCTCCGGTGGCAATCGCTCCCATTGAATCCGCTGGGGAGAGTCGCCCTCTATAAAATGATGGTCCTCCCCAAGTTTCTATACATGCTACAAAACACTCCGTGCCCCTTTCCGCGCCCGTGGTTCCGGGAACTGGATAAGATGGTGATCAAATTTCTCTGGGGCGGCGGCAGGCCCCGGCTGGCCTTAGATCGCTGCAGAGTCCCCTCCTATGACGGCGGCTTGAGCATGACAAACCTATATCTCTATTATCTGGCCACCCAGCTACTGGTGATCCACGACTGGTTCTCGGGTGGATGGGGCGATCCGGCTTATCGACTCGAGGTGCATTGCCTCGGGTTCTCCTCTATCCAAAACATGCTCTATGGAGCAGCGGTTCCCTTGTCGCTCCCCGGCGTCGTGCGGGCCCCTTTTCTCGCGTGGCGCGCAGCTTTGAGGCACACCCGGTGGTCGGGGACGAACACGCAACTCACACCGCTTTGGCACGGGACATGGCTGCGGGAGGTGGTGGGACTAGTGGGCTTTCGGCAGTGGGATCTTCTCGGGATCTCCACTCTGGGCGATATATGGCGTGGGAGCCACATGTGTTCCTTCCAGGAGCTTCAGGCCCGCTTCTCGCTACAGCCTTCTCAGTTTTATCGCTACCTTCAATTGCGCCATGCGGTCCAGACCCACGTCCCTCTAGACTCCAGATTGCCTTCCCATAGCCCGCCTGAAGCTCAGGTGATGTTAGGGTGCCTGGGGAAGGGGGGCATATCCCGCATTTACAAATCCCTGATTAACAATACCCCGGTAGACTGGAGCGGACTAAAACAGCGATGGGAGGCCTGGGTGGGACCCCTAGATGACGCGGACTGGAGGGACGCCCTTATGGCCCCACGGTCGCTTACCACCTCCGCTAGGTTGCGGCTCATCCAACTCTACTACCTCCACACCGCTTATCTGACTCCGGACCGCCTATACCGTGCGGGCCTCCGCGTGGATGCCTCCTGTGCCCGCTGTGGGATGGCTCCGGCGGATTTTTTCCATATGGTGTGGTCTTGTCCCCGCCTGGCAGACTACTGGGCAGCGATTGAAGCCGACCTAGCGGAGGTTCTGGGATGGGAGGTCCCCCATGAGCCTAGAATGGCCCTGCTGGGCATCACGGACGGGATGGATGGGTCCCGTAACGACAAGTACTTCCTCACTACTGCCCTGATGGTGGCTAAGAGGGATATAGCAGCCGCGTGGTCACAGCCAGACCCGCCCAGAAGGGCTACCTGGAGTAGAGGGGTGGACTGGTGTGCAGCCCAAGAGCGGTCGTTATACGCTGCCCGGGGCTGCCCCAAAAAATTCCGCAAAATATGGGGGAAATGGCTGGGGGGACTGCTTTGAGGGGTGGGGGCGCAGAGGGTGGGGACGGGGGATGGGGGAGGACGGGGGGGTTTTTACATTCGTTTGTCGATACTTCCCTGATTGCAGGTACCGATGCCATGTTCAATGCACTGTTGTATATCATTCTTGATATTGTCCTTTATGCTGCAAAACACAATAAATTTGTTTATCAAAAAAAAAAAAAGAATTTTTTTAACCACTATATTACTGAAAACTATATTAAAAATCTCAATCTCAGCTGCTTGCGCAAGTTCCTCGTGTGCGCCTTCAAAGAATGGGGGGCAGATCTCTGGGCGTGAGGGCAGCCACGGCTTGGAACTCTTTACCTTTTTCTTTGCGCTGTATCCAAGAGCTGGGGCAATTCAAGAAACAGCTCAAAACTTTTCTGTTTTAATTTCTTCTTAATTGGCACCTCATAGACTCGCACCGGGCCAATCCCAGGAGTAACTGCGCGCGTTATAAAAACCCAATAACATAACATAAAAATATTATTTAACACAATACTATTTACATCAAGAAACTAAGGGGCCTATTAGGATGGCGAGCGGACTTAAGTCCGCCCGCCATCCCTGCGGAGCTGGGACCCTCCGCCATAGGTGCACCGGTCCTGCCCGCCGTATTAGGATGCACCCGCCACACTGGTGTGCGCATCCTGGTAGATTAACATTAAGAATGGTGCTGCTGGCTGCCGCACCATACGCAATCTTAAAATACCATGTTTAGCATTGTGATCCACAGCGTGCATGCCACCTTGAGTATGGCAATGTAGGGGGGTACCACTGGTACCCGCTAAGTGCAGCCCCCCACTCCCCCGGTAGCCTTCACAGCCAACGAGAATATAATATAAAACTGAAAAAGACATTACATAAATCTTGCTCTCTAATAATTAATCAGTGTAATAAAATAAGGAAAGCGAAAAATACTGCATTCAACACATTTTCCCCAGATGATTTATCCTCCATAACACTATCAATACGATAGTGTTTAACAAATGTTTGAGGTGAGATCCACGAAGCCGCTTTACAGATTTCTGATATGGTAACTGCCTGTGCTTTAGCCTTATAGGCTGCCACTTCTCTAGTGGATCATCTCTGTGTTCCCTCAGGCAGAGATACATTAGACATCAAATATGCCAAGACAATAGTAGGTCTAACCTGTCTACTCAAAGTAACATTAGAAAACAGTTGTGGCTGAAGGGCTACCCAAAGATTGTCCTAAAAACACTAGAACGCAACCCATATAATAGGAGGTTGGTGCTTCCGGACATTGTAGCCTACTACTGGGTAGCCCATCTAAACCCCATAAATCACTGGCTACACGTAGCATGGGACCATCCCACATACGGACTAGAAAGGGAGATACTTACACCCTACACATTCCTGCACTACCTGGGAGAGGAGTTGGCCTAACGGTTAGGGCGCTCGACCTCGGACCTGGGGGAACTGGGTTCGAGTCTCGGTAACGTCGCTAAACATCCTGTGATTCTGGGCAAATCACTTAATCTCCCCGTGCCTAAGAAAAAATGAATGTGTGTCCTCATGTAACGTAACTGGTGCTATGTAAAGCGCTCTGATACCTGGTTGGATTCGGGTCAAGTTCGCGCTATATGGAGGAAAGTGGATCCATAGGCTGCTCCCTGCAACACCAGTCACCATGGAGGTATTGGAAAGGACTATTAGAATGCTGAGGTGGGCCCACAAAATAACTAGGGTGACACCGCTGAGGAAGGGAAACTGGCTTGGAGAGGTGGGTGGGCTCCATGGCTTTGAAGCATGGGACACACTAGGGATCATTACTCTTGGAGATATCATTGCAATGGTGAGTTCAAATCCTTCTCCCCCTTCCGTATGGACTTTTAGTTACATAGCTATCATTTCCTCAAATATGCCCAACTACACCACGCATGTAGGGGAGCCAGATCTGCCAGAATATGCACCACTTGAAGGGAGATTACTGCAGGAAGAGCTCACAACCAAGGCATTGCCACTTACCTATAAGATGATAAATGATAATATGCCTGACACCCTGGGTAAACTGAAGGAGGTATGGGAGACCGGGGGAGATGGAAGATATAGACTGGGAGGCAGCCCGGATGCACCCTATAGAGGCGCCAGTCTTCCAGGAAATTAGGGAAACAGCGATATGTCCATCATCCTGGAGAGGATCGATAATAAGTCCGATCTATAAACAGGGCGAAAGGAGCAATCCAAGTAACCATCGACTTATCGCCCTTCTTGACACAGAGGCAAAGTACTATGCAGGACTCCTCTTGGAGGAATTAACATCCTGGGCAACTACAAAACACGTTATCCCAGCAAACCAAACCGGATTCTGCAGAGGTCAGGGCACAATAACTAATATCATGGTGCTAGCCCTACTGATAGACGCGGTTAAGACAGCCAAGAGCTCGCGATTTCTATGCTTCATAGATTACAGTGCCGCATTTGACCATGTAGACCGCAGTAAACTCTGGCAGAAACTGGAAAATTGGGGGATTCCCGGGCCACTTCTAAAACAGTTGATACTACTGCACACCAACACTTGGGTCAAGATTAAACTGGGAACTGGAACGCACCTTTCAAGGCAAATTATCACCACCAAAGGTCTAAAACAAGGATGCGTTCTAGCTCCCATGCTGTTCAACCTTTTTCTTGCAGATCTTCCTGGAGAACTGAACAAAACCAAATCGCATGCCCCACGGTTGGGAGACATCACACTATCATACCCTCCTATATGCAGATGACCTGGTCTTAATTAGTCTGTCCCCGATTGGACTACAACACCTCCTGGACACCACCAATAAATTCTCATCAAACAATGCATTAAAGATCAATTTAAACAAATCAAAAGTTATGTCAGTGAACCATAATAAAACAAAGAAACTTGCATGGTTCCTCGACGGACAGAGGCTAGACCACGTAGCCAATTATAAATACCTAGGTGTACTATTAGACAGTAGAGGTTCGTTTAAACCCCAACTAGAGGCCATCCGTCAGATGGGCACAACATTCTATTTCTCAATGAAGCCCCTGAAGAAAGTTCTCCCCGATCAATCACTGGATACCCTTCTACAGGCGATCAGAGCACGTCTACAGCCAATACTCACATACAGCAGTGAACCCATGCAAGGGAAAGATGCGACGGCTCTAAACAAAATAATCAGTAGAGCATACAGGGCAATCTTCCATCTGCCGAACTACATGTCCCCTGCACAAATTCGTCTCGACTTTGGTCTCCAGAGACAAACGGTGGAGAGAAGAGGCACCTATATAAAAAGCTGCCGCAAAATCAGAGGCGCAGAGCAAGGATCTCTAAACGCCCATCTCTGGACTGAACTGTCCACCCGAGAGAACTCACCCGCCAGGAAGTATCTATTAGAATCACTGGAGTACCTGGAATTAACAAATCTCTGGAGTCATCCACAGACAATAAAAGCTTCAAAAAGGTGGTAACAAAAGTAACCAAAATGATATCATCCATAGAAGACAAAGAAATTCTGGCCAAGAGGGCTCATGGATGGACAGTGCTGAAAGATTATAAAGTTCTAAAGCCGCAGGAATACCTGAAAACGGGTCTCACGCAGAAGACAAAAGACACATTTTTTAAACTGCGCTTCGGCATCCTACCAATACTACCTCACCTGGCACCTTGGAAAAGGGGAACAGAAGAACACCTTTGTCGTCTTTGTAGAACAGGGAAAGAGGACCTAATACATATAATTTGCATCTTCCCAAAACTGATGGAAATAAGGCGCGCCTTACTCCGAGTATTATGGAACCAAAAGGGCATTACAAGCTGCAGGCTGTGAAGCTGTGCTTTAAACCTGAAGAGATCCAGCTAAATTGCAGACTAACAAAGTACTTTGATATAGCGGCCAGAAGACTCACGAGCTAGCCATACGGTACATCTGAAGTACAGCTAGCAACAGCATTTCAACCAAACAAAGGTACAGTCCGCCAAGACACTTGCCAAGTCATAATTACGCTCCGGCAAACAGAGGCACATTCACTTTATAAACTTAGAAAAGGACTGTACAGACAATGCAGTTGAGACTGTCTCGATTTTATATAGTGTAAAATACTTTTTTCTTCCTATTCGAATAATGTAAGTGTAAAATAAGGTTTGAATGATTTTTAATGATGGAAGTTTTAATATTGTGAGTTTTAATTAACTGTACAATAAAGTTATTCTTATTCCCTATAGAGGTGGCGATTAAAGTCAGACTGCATCTCATCCAGTTTAAAATCCTCCATAGTGTTTACTACGGCAGAGCAAAGTTACATAAAATGGGCCAGGCCGAGACCCCTCGGTGTCTAAGCTGCTAAGCTGCAGTTGGGAACTTCTTACACAAGTTGTGGGATCGCCCCCTTATACAGTCATACTGGGGTGAGGTAATTTACCACCCTGGGCTAAGTAGTGGCAACATGTGATATAGCAAAGCACTGGGGCACACAAGACACCCTGACACTGCACGAATGGAAACGTGGCATGGACCTGTATATGGCAGCCGAAAGGGTTACATCCAGGAGTAGAGGGCGCTCCAAGAAATTTACCAGTAAATAGAGTAATTGCAGTAACCACTATGGTCTCGCATGGGGTAATGAAGATTCTCAAATCCTAAACGATGGGTCATAGGACTAGGCGTGACTGAATGGTCATAGGAGACTAAGGGGCCCATTACGATGGCGGGCGGACAAATTCAGCCCGCCACCGTAACGGTGAACGGGAAAGACCGCCAGAGGTGCGGCGGTCCCGCTGTGCCCGTTAGGATGCGGCCACCACCCTGGCGGGCACATTTAACTTTGTGGCGGGTGGTGCTGTAAGCAGCACACGCCACAATGTTAAATGTGCATGTTGTGCATTGGCATGCACATGACAGGCACCATGTGGTGCCTGCCACATTGTGCATGCCAATGTAGGGGGGTACCATAGGTACCCCCCAAGTGCAGCCCCCCACCCCACCGGGGGACCGCGATGGGCCCCCAAAGCAATTCCCACATGCCTTTCCATGGCGGCAAGGATGAATCAGTTCCTCATCCTTGGAGTCAGAGAGGTAAAAAACACATAACCATATTTCTTGTTCCCTATGCATCTTGAAAGATACTTTGGGAAGGAAAGCCTCATTGTGCTTAAGCAAAACTCCATTCTCCAGAATAAAAAAAAAAAGGTTTGCATAACCATGCCTTCAGCTCACAAATCCTTCTAGCAGATGTAAAAGCCACTAGGAATGTGTGGTGATGTGATGCTGGCAGAGCTCAGCCAGAACCTAGTGGTGTCACCTGGAGTGTTGGCAAGCACCCTGCTCTGAGTGTTCTCTCAATGGCCATTACTGCTTGTGCCTTGGCTGTGCGAGCTGGGACGGCTCTCTGTACCCCTACAATAAATACTACTTCTTGAAACCTACTACTGCGTCCATAGTACTTCTTATCAGTGGCAACAGAAGACAGGATGCCACTCTGCCTACCCACGGCCACCTTAGTTTCCTGTTCTGCGAGCGTTGTGTCTCAAGTACCCCTTGCCTGCAATCCAGCAGCCGAACTGTGAGTAATTTTTTTTTGTTTACCACAAAAAGCTGCTCCTAGTGTGATAACCCAAAAGAGTTATGAGAACATTGTGAGTGTGGGCATCTCACAAAAAGTTACGGACTGGTCTCACACACCACCTGGTGTCATGCTTCATCATTGACCAGTCCTCGCCCTCTAAAACCTTCGTTTGATAGAGGGCGGGCATACACTTGACTTCAAGGTTGCACTTCTAAATGGCTAAGTGGGGGCCCGTGATATTGTGAGTGAATTTTAAAATCATTATGGTTATCAGGGGTGCTTTTTAATGTGACTGATAACTATATGATATTAAAAATATATGCGACGGTGAATGGGGTAGTTAGTGTCCCCTAACCGTCTCGTGAGTGGTCAACATGTTTCTGCCGTGTCGGCCGGTTGGGTCCAAGGCATTCATCAGGACCTAAAATAACAGGGGGCTCCGTTCTTACCAACTGGTGGCAAGATAGTACCACTGCACGGGTGTGGCAAAGGCCACTCTCCACTTCCTAGATGGCTTCCGACGGTGAATGCCCTAATTCTTTGCACTACTTGCCCCATGGGGGGAGGGGGACGAGAGAAATCCTGTTTGTCCGCTTATGACAGGTACTGGATTCCTCCTGGGTCCTATGCGTCCGCTCCCGGTCCTCGAGGACTACACTTTCTTTCTGTTCCTACTTACTACCACAGGAGCAAGAAGTGTTTTCCTACCCTACGCAAGACAAAATCTTGTACACACATTCGTCACTCATACGTAAAAGTGGTAAACTGCAATTAACTAGTTTTTTTGGTTGGTCTATTTTTTCTCCTTTCTCTTTGTCCTATTTTTTTCCTCTTCTTTTCTCTCTCTTTCTTTTTTTCTCTCGACTTTTTAACCGTTTTTATTCTACAGGTAACCTGCTGTTATGCACAGCGTTACGGCCCTAGCGCCTTTTCTACAGGAACCGGGAGAACCTCCGCTGGAATGAAAGCTATGGATCAGATCCTTCAAGGCATACTTAGGTGCTATAGATGCTCATCGGTTCAGACCTGAGAGGAAAAAGAACCTCATGTATTATTATTTAGGGGTTGAGGGTCAAAATGTATTTGAAGGTGAGGATCCAGACGGGGTTCGATGTAGCGGTAGCTCAATTGGAGTGGGAATGGTAATTTTTACCCCTACGCTATCCAACACTTTCTCTACTGTTACACTCTCTGGAGTGGGAATAGTAATTTTTACCCCTACGCTATCCAACACTAGTATTTCACTTCTAGACTTATTCAAACCATCCGTAATTCCAAGGAAAGAGTGCCATGGGTCGTGAGGGACCTCCCACCCCAATATTTCTGTGAGCTCATCCTCAATGTCGCCCCAGAACCATGCCAGACGGGGCATGTCCATACCCTATGGAAGAAATCAGCCGGGTCTTGGCCGCACCTGGTGCAGGAAGCACTCGGGTAAAAGCCCACCCGATGGAGGCGTATTGGGGTCAGGTAGGCTGCGTGCAAAATAGTACAGTTGGACCAGATGGAGTCTAGCTGACGCGGTAACAGTCTTGGGTGCCATGAGAGCGTCGCGCCAATCCTCCTCCTCCAGGGTACCCATCCACTCCTCCCATTGGCTTCTAAGCCGGTCTAGCGAGGTCGGGGTGTTGTTAACCAGTGTCCGGTAGATGCTGGAGATACTCCCTTTACCCAGATCCCCCAGCATGGTCTGTGCCTCGGGAGGGCTGTCTTCAGGGATCCTTGTGTCATCTGAGATGTGTACATGGGGGGCGTGTGGTAGCTGCAAATATTTGTAGAATTGTGTCGGGTGCAGGGAATACCGGGTGCGGAGGTCGTGGAAGGAGCGTATATGGTCGCTCGCCTACACATCCCCCAAGTGCGAAATTCCCATAAGGTCACAAGATCTAAAGCCCTGCAACCCACTAACCTCTCAGAGCCAAGTACCATGCCAGAGAGGCCTGCACTGAGTCAGCTTGTGCGACCAATGAGTATGGCGCAGTACTGCCCGCAAGCCAACAGCGCAGAGCGCGTCACCTCTGGTAAGCGGGATGGAATGGACTCCCGGTACAGCCGAGATTGGATTTTGGACAAGCCTAACTCGCCCAATTCAAGCCTGTAGGCCGGGTCGGACCAGCCCCCATTAAACCAGTCGTGTATGGACAATAAGCACGTAGTCAAAAACATAGATATAAGGGAGTCATCCCCATGCTCCGATCGAATGGAGGGATCCGGCATAAGTTCAGGGCCAGACGAACTCTCCCCTTCCCCCAGAGGAACTTTGAGGTCATACTGTCCAACTCCCTGGACCAGGCCCTCAGAAAGCATAACGGGTTTTTCTGTAGGACATAAAGGAACCTGGGGAGAATCATCATTTTAAACAGGGCAACTCTCCCCAGGGGATTCAGAGGTAACGTCTGCCACTTCTGAAGGTCTTCCTTGGCCTTCTTCAACAGTGGGGTAACATTGAGGGACCAGCCCAGCTCAGGGAGAAGCGCCACCCATATCTCTTAAGTATTTGAAGGGAGTCATCCACAGACAATAAAAGCTTCAAAAAGGTGGTAACAAAAGTAACCAAAAAGATATCATCCATAGAAGACAAAGAAATTCTGGCCAAGAGGGCTCATGGATGGACAGTGCTGAAAGATTATAAAGTTCTAAAGCCGCAGGAATACCTGAAAACGGGTCTCACGCAGAAGACAAAAGACACATTTTTTAAACTGCGCTTCGGCATCCTACCAATACTACCTCACCTGGCACCTTGGAAAAGGGGAACAGAAGAACACCTTTGTCGTATTTGTAGAACAGGGAAAGAGGACCTAATACACATAATTTGCATCTACCCAAACCTGATGGACATAAGGCGCGCCTTACTCCGAGTATTATGGAACCAAAAGGGCATTACAAGCTGCAAACTGCAGGCTGTGAAGCTGTGCTTTAAACCTGAAGAGATCCAGCTAAATTGCAGACTAACAAAGTACTTTGATATAGCGGCCAGAAGACTCACGAGCTAGCCATACGGTACATCTGAAGTACAGCAAGCAACAGCATTTTAACCAAACAAAGGTACAGTCCGCCAAGACAGTTGCCAAGTCATAATTACGCTCCGGCAAACAGAGGCACATTCACTTTATAAACTTAGAAAAGGACTGTACAGACAATGCAGTTGAGACTGTCTCGATTTTATAGAGTGTAAAATACTTTTTTCTTCCTATTCGAATAATATAAGTGTAAAACAAGGTTTGAATGATTTTTAATGATGGAAGTTTTAATATTGTGAGTTTTAATTAACTGTACAATAAAGTTATTCTTATTCCCTATAGAGGTGGCGATTAAAGTCAGACTGCATCTCATCCAGTTTAAAATCCTCCATAGTGTTTACTACGGCAGAGCAAAGTTACATAAAATGGGCCAGGCCGAGACCCCTCGGTGTCTAAGCTGCTAAGCTGCAGTTGGGAACTTCTTACACAAGTTGTGGGATTGCCCCCTTATACAGTCATACTGGGGTGAGGTAATTTACCCCCCTGGGCTAAGTAGTGGCAACATGTGATATAGCAAAGCACTGGGGCACACAAGACCCCCCGACACTGCACAAATGGAAACGTGGCATGGACCTGTATATGGCAGCCGAAAGGGTTACATCCAGAAGTAGAGGGCGCTCCAAGAAATTTACCAGTAAATAGAGTAATTGCAGTAACCACTATGGTCTCGCATGGGGTAATGAAGATTCTCAAATCCTAAACGATGGGTCATAGGACTAGGCATGACTGAATGGCCATAGGAGACTAAGGGGCCCATTACGATGGCGGGCGGACAAAGTCAGCCCGCCACCGTAACGGTGAACGGGAAAGACTGCCAGAGGTGCGCCTGTCCCGCTGTGCCCATTAGGATGCGGCCACCACCCTGGCAGGCACATTTAACTTTGTGGTGGGTGGTGCTGTAAGCAGCACACGCCACAATGTTAAATGTGCATGTTGTGCATTGGCATGCACGTGACAGGCACCATGTGGTGCCTGCCACATTGTGCATGCCAATGTAGGGGGGTACCATAGGTACCCCCAAGTGCAGCCCCCCACCCCACCGGGGACCCGCGATGGGCCCCCAAAGCAATCCCCACATGCCTTTCCATGGCGGCAAGGATAAATCAGTTCCTCATCCTTGGAGTCAGAGAGGTAAAAAACACATAACAATATTTCTTGTTCCCTATGCATCTTGAAAGATACTTTGGGAAGGAAAGCCTCATTGTGCTTAAGCAAAACTCCATTCTCCAGAATTATGGTTTGCATAACCATGCCTTCAGCTCACAAATCCTTCTAGCAGATGTAAAAGCCACTAGGAATGTGTGGTGATGTGATGCTGGCAGAGCTCAGCCAGAACTTAGTGGTGTCACCTGGAGTGTTGGCAAGCACCCTGCTCTGAGTGTTCTCTCAGTGGCAATTACTGCTTGTGCCTTGGCTGTGCGAGCTGGGACGGCTCTCTGTACCCCTACAATAAATACTACTTCTTGAAACCTACTACTGCGTCCATAGTACTTCTTATCAGTGGCAACAGAAGACAGGATGCCACTCTGCCTACCAACGGCCACCTTAGTTTCCTGTTCTGCGAGCGCTGTGTCTCAAGTACCCCTTGCCTGCAATCCAGCAGCCGAACTGTGAGTAATTTTTTTTTGTTTACCACAAAAAGCTGCTCCTAGTGTGATAACCCAAAAGAGTTATGAGAACGTCGTGAGTGTGGGCATCTCACAAAAAGTTACGGACTGGTCTCACACACCACCTGGTGTCATGCTTCATCATTGACCAGTCCTCGCCCTCTAAAACCTTCGTTTGATAGAGGGCGGGCATACACTTGACGACAAGGATGCACTTCTAAATGGCTAAGTGGGGGCCCGTGATATTGTGAGTGAATTTAAAAATCATTATGGTTATCAGGGGTGCTTTTTATTGTGACTGATAACTATATGATATTAAAAATATATGCGACGGTGAATGGGGTAGTTAGTGTCCCCTAACCGTCTCGTGAGTGGTCAACATGTTTCTGCCGTGTCGGCCCGGTTGGGTCCAAGGCATTCATCAGGACCTACAATAACAGGGGGCTCCGTTCTTACCAACTGGTGGCAAGATACTACCTCTGTGCGGGTGTGGCAAAGGCCACTCTCCACTTCCTAGATGGCTTCCGACGGTGAAGCCCTAATTCTATGGACTACTTGCCCCATGGGGGGAGGGGGAGGATAGAAATCCTGTTTGTCCGCTTATGACAGGTACTGGATTCCTCCTGGGTCCTATGCGTCCGCTCCCGGTACTTGAGGACTACACTTTATTTCTGTTCCTACTTACTACCACAGGAGCAAGAAGTGTTTTCCTAACCTACGCAAGACAAAATCTTGTACACACATTCGTCACTCATACGTAAAAGTGGTACACTGCAATTAACTCGTTTTTTTGGTTGGTCTATTTTTTCTCCTTTCTCTTTGTCCTCTTTTTTTCCTCTTCTTTGTTTCTCTCTCTTTCTTCTTTTCTCTAGACTTTTTAACCGTTTTTATTCTACAGGTAACCTGCTGTTATGCACAGCGTTACGGCCCTAGCGCCTTTTCTACAGGAACCGGGAGAACCTCCGCTGGAATGAAAGCTATGGATCAGATCCTTCAAGGCATACTTAGGTGCTATAGATGCTCATCGGTTCAGACCTGAGAGGAAAAAGAACCTCATGTCTTATTATTTAGGGGTTGAGGGTCAAAATGTATTTGACCACTTACTCCCTTATGACCCACCTGAAGGTGAGGATCCCGACGGGTTTTGATGTAGCGGTAGCTCAATTGGAGTGGGAATGGTAATTTTTACCCCTACGCTATCCAACACTTTCTCTACTGTTACAGTCTCTGGAGTGGGAATAGTAATTTTTACCCCTACACTATCCAACACTAGTATTTCACTTCTAGACTTATCCAAACCATCCGTAATTCCAAGGAAAGAGTGCCATGGGTCGTGAGGGACCTCCCACCCCAATATTTCTGTGAGCTCCTCCTCAATGTCGCCCCAGAACCGTGCCAGACGGGGCATGTCCATACCCTATGGAAGAAATCAGCCGGGTCTTGGCCGCATCTGGTGCAGGAAGCCCTCGGGTAAAAGCCCACCCGATGGAGGCGTATTGGGGTCAGGTAGGCTGCGTGCAAAATAGTACAGTTGGACCAGATGGAGTCTAGCTGACGCGGTAACAGTCTTGGGTGCCATGAGAGCGTCGCGCCAATCCTCCTCCTCCAGGGTACCCACCGACTCCTCCCATTGGCTCCTAAGCCGGTCTAGCGAGGTCGGGGTGTTGTTAACCAGTGTCCGGTAGATGCTGGAGATATTCCCCTTACCCAGATCCCCCAGCATGGTCTGTGCCTCGGGAGGGCTGTCTTCAGGGATCCTTGTGTCATCTGAGATGTGTACATGGAGGGCGTGTGGTAGCTGCAAATATTTGTAGAATTGTGTCAGGTGCAGGGAATACCGGGTGCGGAGGTCGTGGAAGGAACGTATATGGTCGCTCGCCCACACATCCCCCAAGTGCAAAATTCCCATAAGGTCACAAGATCTAAAGCCCTGCAACCCACTAACCTCTCAGAGCCAAGTACCATGCCAGAGAGGCATGCACTGAGTCAGCTTGTGCGACCAATAAGTATGGCGCAGTCCTGCCCGCAAGCTAACAGCGCAGAGCGCGTCACCTCTGATAAGTGGGATGGAATGGACTCCCGGTACAGCCGAGATTGGATTTTGGACAAGCCTAGCTCGCCCAATTCAAGCCTGTAGGCCGGGTCGGACCAGCCCCCATTAAACCAGTCGTGTATGGACAATAAGCACGTAGTCAAAAACATAGATATAAGGGAGTCATCCCCATGCTCCGATCGAATGGAGGGATCCGGCATAAGTTCAGGGCCAGACGAACTCTCCGGTTCCCCCAGAGGAACTTGGAGGCCATACTGTCCAACTCCCTGGACCAGGCCCTCAGAAAGCATAACGGGGTGTTCTGTAGGACATAAAGGAACCTGGGGAGAATCATCATTTTAAACAGGGCGACTCTCCCCAGGGGATTCAGAGGTAACGTCTGCCACTTCTGAAGGTCTTCCTTGGCCTTCTTCAACAGTGGGGTAACATTGAGGGACCAGCCCAGCTCAGGGAGAAGCGCCACCCATATCTCTTAAGTATTTGAAGGACTGGCTTCGGAGCGGTATGTTAGATTGGCAGTCGTAGCAATCGCTAGACAGGTGGAGAGGGACCAGGACCGACTAGTCAGGATTTAGCCCGAGGCCGGATGCCTGCTCAAAGGAGTGCAGAATCTGGAGGCACTGAGGGCCTGATTGGGCGGGGTCTTCCAGATAAATTAGGACATCGTCGGCATAAATGGAGATCTTGTCAACCTCTGCGTTGGGACACTTCCATCCTCGCACGCGTCCCTTGGATCTTATCAGGGCCACCAGGGGTTCCATCGCCAGGGCGAAGAGCAGGGGCGAAAGGGGACATCCCTGTCTCGTTCCCCTATAAATAGAGAAGGGTTCCGACAAGACCCCATTGATCAGAACTCGCGCCCGTGGATGGGCATACAGGACGCGTACCAGATCCCGAAAGTGGGAACCAAAACCCGTCTCGGCAAGGATACCATCCTTATATATCGTCCAGATACCTCCAGTGCACCGAGTCGAAGGCCTTCTCGAAATCTACGAGGAGGATCGCCAAGTAGGGGGTGAGCAAATGACGGTGGGCCAGGGCCAGATGCAGCCTCCGGAGACAATGCCGGGTACCGCGCGTGGGCATGAAACCGCATTGGTCCGGGTGAACAAACAAGGATAGGTAGGGTTTCAGCCACTGGGCGAGAATCGTGGCGTAAAGTTTAACCTCTGTGTTGATAAGGAAAATGGGACGGTATTCCGCACAATACGGAGAGGGCGGTTGAGATTTGGGGAGAACAACAATGGTGGCCATGTCTGTCTCGGGTGGGAAGGAACCCTTTTCAATGGCCTCATTGAACAAGTCAGCGAGGTGCGGGACGAGGGTCTCGCGATATAGGGTGTAATATTCCTGAGGGAGGCTATCAGGACCCGGGGTTTTGCCTGAGAAGGTAAGTGTTATCGCCTCACCAATCTCTTCGCGGGTGATAGGGTGTTCCACATTTGCCTGAACAGCCGAGTCCAGTTGAGGAAGGCGAACGCCTCCCGCATCTAGCAAGGCAGAGAGCAATAGTACCGGGGTCCTTGCAGCATAGAGATGGCGGTAGTAGGAAGCAAAGGCGCGAGCCATCGCTACCCGGCATCGGAGTACCGACCCGTCCAGGTCAATTATTTCAGGAATAATGCGGTTCGCCCTGGGATAAGTGGCAAGTCTGTGGAGAATCAAGCCGTTCTTGTCACCCCAGCCATAACTCTAGCCACTGAGGCTCTCCAGAGGAGTTTGGCGGCCTCTAATGAAAGCTGCCTAATCTCTGCCCGCAGATGAGAGAGTTGTCTCTCTTCGCAAGATTCATCGGCCGCAGACGGGGATTGTTCGAAGTGTAGCGCCTGCGCTTCCCGCGAGGTGATTTGTTGCAGCTGTGTCTGGTGCTTGAGCTGGCCCTTAGCGAAACCCCGGATAGTGGCTTTACTCGCTTCCCACAGAGTGCTGGGAGAGGACACCGACCCGACATTGGTCAGGAAATACTGCTTAAGCTCTGTCCCCAGTACCTTTCTAAATTCTTTATCCTGAAGGAACCAAGCATTCATCCTCCAAGTTGGACGCACCGATGGTGGGGAGCCTCCGTGCTAAGCAGCACCGGAGAGTGATCAGAGATACCCCTGGGGAGGATACGGATATCTTGGATCATGGTGCGATCAGTCGAAGGGACAAAGATCGCGTCAATACGCGCCTGCGTGTGGTCAGCTGCAGAGGTGTGAGTGAACTGTTTAATGTGAGGGTGCCAGGTACGCCATGCATCGCAGAGGCCCAGTGACTCGGACCAATTTGTTAATTGTTTCGCCTGCGCGAGTCTAGTGTGGGATGCGGGGTCTGTCGTGTCCAGGGCCGGTGAGGAAACCACGTTGAAGTCACCCCCGATAATAGTGGAACCCAGGGGCAAGGAGGTCAACAAATCGATGGAATGTTTCAGAGTCATCGTGAGCATCGAGGGGGGTTCGTACATGGATACTAGATTAAGGGGATTACCATTCAACGAGCCACAGAGGGCCACCGATATTCCCTGAGAGTCATGAATGACCCGTGTAAGCACAAAGGGAAGGGTGCGCTTCAACAGGACAGCCACCCCGCGGGAGCCCCGGGTGAAGCCCGAGTGCCACACTCTGTCATACCTGCAGCGTGCCAAGAAGGGGCAGCATTTCCTGAAGTAGGAGAACCTCTATACTGAGGCATTGTGCATAGCGTAGTGCAGCCATATGTTTAAGTCAGTCCAGGAGGCAATTAACGTTCCAGGATAGAACGTCAAGGGAAGCCCTGGAATGGGCATGTCAGTCATGGCTGTTGGTGGTCGTAGTGATGGAGAGCGGCCCCCCAAAGAGTCGTGAGTGTGTGTAGGGTCACTTGCCTGTGTGGGCAGGAGCTTTTGAAAAGCCGTGTATATCCCATGAGGGAATGAAACGGAATGTCGCGTGACTGCTGGCATAACAAAACAAAGAGAAACAAAAACCAATGGGAAGAAACAATCCCAATCCCTCCCCCTACCCCATCCCCCACCCTATACTTCGAGAACAGAAGCATCTGTCGGCCCCCCAAGTGGAACAAAAACCAAACTAGAACGTTCAGGTTGAGTTGCGTGGAGGACTCCTCCATGTAGACGGATATGCAGTGTCACGGCAGAAAGACGGTGACTTGAGCAAAAAGTCTGCCACGGCTCCGGGTCCCCATGGGGTTGGAGCGCGCCCTCAGAGAGATTACACTACCGGCAGCTCCCACAGGATCTTCAGAGAGCTGGGCTGCGGGAGAGGTCCGAGTCTGCCCTCAATGAGTCTCGCTGAGCCGGCGACGGAGGAGCCATAGATGGACCGCCAGATGACTGGTGCCTGAGGCGGGGAGGAGAGTCTGATGGGCTCGATGAGTATCGGAGACTATGGGCAGCCAGGCTTAATGATCTTTGTGCTGACGCCTACGACAAGAGCCTCCTGCTGGGCTGCGTGTCCCTCCTGTGCTGGCGCCCAGGTGACCGGGGTCTCCTGGATTGAGAGCCCAAGGGCTTGAGGGACAGGTTACATTGCTGGCGGAGGGGCCGGTCCTCCGTCAACCAGGTCCATGCCGCCTGGGGAGAGTCAAAGAACTACATAGTGCCCTGGAAAACAACACGTAGGCGTGCAGGGGACTGAATTTGATATAGTGGACCCATGGATCGCAGTCTCTGTTTAACATCCATATAGGAGCGGCGTTGGTCTCGTACTTCCTTGGTGTAATCAGGGAACACCATGATAGTGTGGTTCTGGAATTTGAGGGGTACCTGAGAGCGCGCCTCGCGCAGGATGGCGTCTTGATCTTTGAAGTTAAGGATTTTTAGTATGATAGGGCGAGGAGGGGATCTGTTTGGTGGTTTTGGTGCGAAAGACTGATGAGCTCTCCACGAACCAAACGGAGAGGGCGTCCTTGGGCATCCATGACGTGAACCAAGTTTCTACAAAGGCGGCTACCTGGGTCGTCTCGACCCCTTTGGGGAACCCCACTAAGCGGAGGTTGTTGCGGCGTGCACGGTTCTCTGCGTCCTCTGCCTGCCGATGGAGTTCCTTGGTGAGTGATCGTAGATTGACCACCTGCTCCTTTAATTGAAGGATATTGTCCTCCGACATTGAGATTCGGGTTTCAGCCTCGGTTTTTCGGGCCGTGGCATTGCGGAGGGCTTGCCGGAGGAGCGATACGTCCACCTTGACCTCTCCAATCTTCCCCTCCACTGAAGCCTGCGCGGCGCTGTTAGCTTGTAGGATGGTTGCTAGCTCTTTGCCCGGAAGGGGGAGGGCCCCGTCCGCCTGCCCAGGTGGGTCATGTTCTGAAGTGGTGAACCGGTCCATCTTCGTTTGTGTGGGGGTGGTTGCGGATTTAGAGGCCTCGTCCCTCCCCATGGTGGTGGCAAGTCGTCGCTCCAGTACGGTTTCCAAGAGCCAGATGGAGGAGACGGGACACAGTCACATACCCGGTTGAAATTATGCGACCCCCCCCCCAGGGATCAGGGCCACGAGACAAGGTTGAAGGCCACTGTTGGGAGAGCAGGTGGGGGATAGATACAGTCTCTCTGACTGCCAGTTGCCGGTGGAACCTTTCAGTGTGGATGGGAAGAGGGTGACGTGTATCCACCGCAATAAACCCCCATGTCGGGGTGAGGCACGGTGAGGTCTTCCTGAAGGCGTAAGCTGAGAGGACAGAAGTGCGTATTGTCAACGTACGCAAAGGCCTGGGGTAAAGATGGGGCCTGCACCCGGGAGCCCCTGCTGCCCGATCAATGCAGCCGATCCTCCCCCCGTTCAGCCAGCCACCGTCCCGCGACATGCACCACCACCAAGGAGAGTTGATGACCCACTGTCGCAGCCCCACCTGTCGGGTAGGACGGAGTGCCGGGAGCCCTCCTTCCCACAAAGGGAACCCCCGGAGGTACGGGTTGGTTGGGCCGAAAAATGTGTCTAGAGCAGGAGGCCCCCAGGAGAGTGCCAGCTGAGCTCTGTGCTGCCGCCCGAACTGACGGCTGAAGGAGGAAGGATGGGCACCTCGCTTCCACGAGAGCCAGGCTGGGGTCGTGGGATTCAGGCCTTTCCGAGCCTAGATGGTAGTGGTCAGCCCAAGCACGGCCCGTCACTATGTAGTTGCAGGCTGCCTGGTCCCCCGCACACCCAGCGTAGAGAACAGCGAAATCCAGGTCAGGGGGGGAAGGAGGCCGGTTGGACTCAGCCGGGGGAGGGACACCTGCTGCCCGAAGTGCACAGCTGAGGGGCCTCCCCACACCCCACGAGGTGAGCCCCTTGGCACAGGGAAGGACGTGGTGACAGCAGTTCTGATGGATCCCAGGACACCACCGCACTGGGGATAATGAAAAAGGCAGGGCGGAGGGCAGGAAGCCTGGCGCTGACCTCCCGCGCCGCTGCCCGATACGGCAGCCGATCCCTGGTCCCGTCCCCACTTACTGGGTGATCTCTCCTCCCTGGGCGCCGGGCCGGCCTCCGCTGCTGGGATCGGGCGGGTCAGCCCCAGGGTACGTCACTCTCTGCCCCGGAATGAAGTTCCTCAGCACGGCACCGCTCGCACTCCCGCCGCCTCCTCACGGGCCAGGCCTCCATGTTTAGGTGGAGAGCAGGCCACCCTGGCTCACCGGTTGAAGGCACCGAATGCCGCCATTGTATCTGTGTGAGGCGCGGGGAAGCCGACGCACCAGATAGGCCAGTAGACAGCCAGGGCAGCTCCTGGAAGCCAGGTTAGTCTTCGCGATGGTACTACGTTGAGCAGGAGGCACAGCACCGACCGGCGCCTCCAAGGCGAGGGCACCACGTTCACTTGCAGATCGTGGGGGAGGCCTCCATCTTGCGGCCCCGGGCCTCAGAGAGTCGGGATCTCAATAGGGCGCTTGGAGCCCAGAATCAGCAGTTTGACGTGCCGGAGCAGCGCTTCCTCCACCGGGGACCTCCGCAAGCAGGTACGGGGTTCGGATGGCAGCCGTAGACAGCGGGATGCGAGGCGGATGACAGAGGGGTCCGGAGCACTCTTACAGTGCGACCACCATCTTGACGCCTCAGGCCTATAGTCTAATTTTGAACATTTTAAAATAATTTTAACTAAGTTTCTTTCAATTATATGTATTATTTACTTTATTTTACGTAATTATTTAAACCTTAAAAAAAAGATTATTTTTTTTTAAAGTTCTTTTTATTATATTCTTCAAAGAAAAAACTATTTTTAACAATGATATTTTTCCCCCCATATTTTTGTACTTATCATAATGTAGATAGGACTTCGATATTCGATATTATGGACATTGATTTTTCGGCTCTGATATCTTTGTTGTCGATATTCTGTCAGTGATTCAACTAAAGCACATTAAAATAAATTTTTTTAATTTTTTTTTAACCACTATATTACTGAAAACTATATTAAAAATCTCAATCTCAGCTGCTTGCGCAAGTTCCTCGTGTGCGCCTTCAAAGAATGGGGGGCAGATCTCTGGCCGTGAGGGCAGCCACGACTTGGAACTCTTTACCTTTTTCTTTGCGCTGTATCCAAGAGCTGAGGCAATTCAAGAAATAGCTCAAAACTTTTCTGTTTTAATTTCTTCTTAATTGGCACCTCATAGACTCGCGCCGGGCCACTCCCAGGAGTAACTGCGCGCGTTATAAAAACCCAATAACATAAAATAAAAATATTATTTAACACAATACTATTTACATCAAGAAACTAAGGGGCCTATTAGGATGGCGAGCGGACTTAATTCCGCCCGCCATCCCTGCGGAGCTGGGACCCTCCGCCATAGGTGCACCGGTCCTGCCCGCCGTATTAGGATGCACCCGCCACACTGGTGTGCGCATCCTGGTAGATTAACATTACGAATGGTGCTGCTGGCTGGGGCACCATACGCAATCTTAAAATACCATGTTTAGCATTGTGATCCACAGCGTGCATGCCACCTTGAGTATGGCAATGTAGGGGGGTACCATTGGTACCCGCTAAGTGCAGCCCCCCACTCCCCCGGTAACCCTCACAGCCAACGAGAATATAATATAAAACTGAAAAAGACATTACATAAATCTTACTCTCTAATAATTAATCAGTGTAATAAAATAAGGAAAGCGAAAAATACTGCATTCAACACATTTTCCCCAGATGATTTATCCTCCATAACACTATCAATACGATAGTGTTTAACAAATGTTTGAGGTGAGATCCACGAAGCCGCTTTAAAGATTTCTGATATGGTAACTGCCTGTGCTTTAGCCTTATAGGCTGCCACTTCTCTAGTGGATCATCTCTGTGTTCCCTCAGGCAGATATACATTAGACATCAAATATGCCAAGACAATAGTAGGTCTAACCTGTCTACTCAAAGTAACATTAGAAAACAGTTGTGGCTGAAGGGCTACCCAAAGATTGTCCTAAAAACACTAGAACGCAACCCATATAATAGGAGGTTGGTGCTTCCGGACATTGTAGCCTACTACTGGGCAGCCCACCTAAACCCCATAAATCACTGGCTACACGTAGCATGGGACCATCCCACATACGGACTAGAAAGGGAGATACTTACACCCTACACATTCCTGCACTACCTGGGAGAGGAGTTGGCCTAACGGTTAGGGTGCGACCTCGGACCTGGGGGAACTGGGTTCGAGTCTCGGTAACGTCACTAAACATCCTATGATTCTGGGCAAATCACTTAATCTCCCCGTGCCTAACAAAAAATGAATGTGTGTCCTCATGTAACGTAACTGGTGCTATGTAAAGCGCTCTGATACCTGGTTGGATTCGGGTCAAGTTCGCGCTATATGGAGGAAAGTGGATCCATAGGCTGCTCCCTGCAACACCAGTCACCATGGAGGTATTGGAAAGGACTATTAGAATGCTGAGGTGGGCCCACAAAATAACTAGGGTGACACCGCTGAGGAAGGGAAACTGGCTTGGAGAGGTGGGTGGGCTCCATGGCTTTGAAGCATGGGACACACTAGGGATCATTACTCTTGGAGATATCATTGCAATGTGTTTTTTTGGTTGGTCTATTTTTTCTCCTTTCTCTTTGTCCTATTTTTTTCCTCTTTTTTTTTCCTCTCTCTTTCTTCTTTTCTCTCTACTTTTTAACCGTTTTTATTCTACAGGTAACCTGCTGTTATGCAGAGCGTTACGGCCCTAGCGCCTTTTCTACAGGAACCGGGAGAACCTCCACTGGAATGAAAGCTATGGATCAGACCCTTCAAGGCATACTTAGGTGCTATAGATGCTCATCGGTTCAGACCTGAGAGGAAAAAGAACCTCATGTATTATTATTTAGGTGTTGAGGGTCAAAATGTATTTGACCCCTTACCTCCTTATGACCCACCTGAAGGTGAGGATCCCGACGGGGTTTGATGTAGCGGTAGCTCAATTGGACAAGTACTTTACCAAAACCAAGAACATTGTGGTGCACAGATACAAGTTCTTCACAAGGATACAGAAACCTACTTAGAACATAGATACTTTCATCACAGCATTAAAACTTTTAGCCTCAAAATGTGAATTCAACAACTTCACCTCTCAACTTGTGAGAGATCAACTTGTCGCCAGATGCTATTGTAAAAAAATACAAGATAGACTACTTATTTGCAAAGATCCCACCTTAGACAAATCAGTTGACATTGCCAAAAGTATTGAAAGTTCTATGGAAGATGCCAAGCAACTTGAAACTGCCTTGTCTTACACTACCATTTCAGGAGCTCCTTCAAACCTCCTGTTATCACACGCGAGAATTTCAGAAAGCCAAATGTGCATAGAGATGGGAGAAATTTCACGCAGAGTAGACCGTACCCATTCGAAAATCAGTTGTTATAGGTGTGGTTAATCTTTGCATGTCTTATCTTTTAAGTATTGTCCAACCATCAACCAACAGTGTGGTCAATGTGGCAAAATGGGTCATTTTTCCAAGGTTTGCATGGGTGGTAGAAGAAAAAATGTAAGGTGTGTTCTCAATGAAACGGACAATTGCTGTGCTGACGCCGTCATGAGTCAGGAATATGTTGTGGTGGTAAAAGACTGCAATGAGAACACGCTCCATATTCTCCTGACCCTGAAGTTGATGTCACCATCAAAACCATTCGCATTCAACTTCTTGTAGATACTGGAGCACGCATTACAATTGTGTCTCAAGAAAAGTATCTTACGTTTTGGGCTTAAAAGAGCTTATTACCACCCGACGTGCTCACTGTGGCTTTTGAAGGTAGTAAAATGTAATTATTGGGCTAGTTCTGGACTACCATCAGTGTCCCATGGGAAGTTATTAAAGGAAAGGTGTACGTAGCAAGAAGGGAGATTCATGTCCTCTGTCTACTGAATCTGGCTGAATTTGGCTTGACTATTAAACTTGGTCTGACCAATCCCGTTTTCATTGATAAGCAACCTGGTCAGGATCAAATCACTTCCAAGAAAGACATCAGCTCTCTGTCTACTACCCAAATGACCAACGGATGGGAAAACGAGTTTAGCAAAGTATTTGAGGAACGCCTTGGCAAAATCACTTATTTCCAACACTTTATTAAGGTCAAAGAAAATGTTAACCCTATCAAACAACGGTTACGCAATGTTCCTTTAAGCATTAGGGGTGATCTATCCAAACACCTACAAACTCTGTGTGACCAAGGCATACTTGAAAAGGTCGAGTCCACCCCCTGGCTTTCGCCCATTGATTTGGCTAAGAAGAGGTCTGGGGACTTGAGGATTTGTGTGTTGACTTGAGGAGCCTCAACGAAGCCATCTGGGTCAATGGTTTTCCCCTTCTGTGTATCAAAGACCTTACTGCAAAAGTAGGATCCTCCTCATGGTACACCAAACTGGACTTTAAGGCTGCCTACCATCAAGTCGAGCTACATCCTCAGTCCCGACACCTCACAACCTTCGTCACTCCTGATGGCATTTTCCAGTTTTGCCGCCTACCCTTTGGCCTGGCCTCGGCAGCCGCCGTCTGTCAACGACTCATGACTGAAATATTTAATCACAATCCCCATGTTGTGGTCTTTCAAGACGACATTCTTATCTTCACTAAAATGGAGTCCAAACATGATTTAGCTATTGACTAAGTTTTTAGTGTAGAGAACAATGAGAGAGCTAGGGAAAAGGGAGAGGTACGTCCGTATCCCCTGGATGTAAATAAGTTTTGTCAATGGTGGACGGGCCCAATGTAGAGTGGTACGATCACTGTGAGACAGTGTTAGGGACCCCACAAGGTAGGTTAAAAGACCCCTCACACACCAACCTGGTTGGTGTCATGCTTCATCATTGGGGCCCCAACCGGGTGGCCGAATGCCCCCCGGTTGTGCTGCGACGCCTGGCTACAGCGGAGCTGGTGTGGTGCAAGAGTGTGATGTAGTGATAGTTAAAAACATATATCTCTGAGAATCCTTTGCCTTTGGGAGATTTATTACTGGCGGCTCAGGATATAGACTAAAAAAGCAGGGTATGTGGAGCAACTACGGAAGAAATAATTATCTACTAGTTGTCTGTGTTGTAGGTCTACATGTTTCAGCTCTCGTATAAAAATGTGGAGCTTTCGTCAGGACCAGTGCAGTAAGTGAGTGGCAAAGTGCGAAGTGCCACGTGGTAAGTGAAAAATTAAAAAGGTTGTATACCTACACACTCGCTAAGGTGTGTGGACACAGTGTCAGCGCAATTGCGGACACTGCAGCGCAAAACCTGTGGAAGGAAACAAGACAGCACAAAAACATATATGAGACTACCACTTGGTGCCGTGGATTTATAGCAACTATAAAATGCAATCTTAAGTGCTGTGATAAACCAAACCTGTCTTCAAGGACCCGTGCTCACTACGCCACTGGAGTCAAGCTATCCTGGCTGATGACGGCTGATAGCCAGAAACCGGTCCTAGGATGCTTGATTCTGGTCCAGGGAAGACATGGCTTGGCAGTTCGGGCTGGACTGTTCCCATGAGGCACAGGGTCAAGACTGATTTGCATATGGCCATGTCTAAACTGGGGTGGCGTAGTGGGCAAAAGAACGATGGATTTAACCCAGATCTCTTGACTGGGGGAGAATGTCTGCATTGTCAGCATTCCGTCCATCATTTGTTTGTTGTAACGCTTTTCGCCCTAAGTGGGATGGGTATTCCCAGACGTGGGACCCGTGCTCACTACGCCACTGGAGTCAAGCTATCCTGGCTGATGACGGCTGATAGCCAGAAACCGGTCCTAGGATGCTTGATTCCGGTCCAGGGAAGACATGGCTTGGCAGTTCGGGCTGGACTGTTCCCATGAGGCACAGGGTCAAGACTGATTTGCATATGGCCATGTCTAAACTGGGGTGGCGTAGTGGGCAAAAGAACGATGGATTTAACCCAGATCTCTTGACTGGGGGAGAATGTCTGCATTGTCAGCATTCCGTCCATCATTTGTTTGTTGTAACGTTTACTAAAAAGAAGCACAATGCACAATGCAGGGGAGGAAGAGTTAAGGCATAAGGATAAATACACTATGGCTGAGTGAGAGCGCTGTTCAGGAAACGGGAGGGGGGCGCTCCTCACGTCAATTCTGTAGAGGAAAGAAGTAACACGGTCAGGGGTGAGGTAGGGTAGGATATAATGATCCCCAGGGAGAAAAAGTACAAGCCACCTTACTTGGTTGAGGAGCTACCATCGCCTGGCACCTACTGTGGTCTCCCGAAGTCCCGGATGCTGTGGGACCCACGGAAAGGGGAGGTTAAATGGGGAGGTACTCCATTGCGTACGTGCGGGCTCACTGGTGAACTCGGGCGGAGCCGAGATGACCGCGCATGCGTGTAGGAGTAGCGCGTGCCTGGCGTGCATGCGTGAATGCTGCCGGGGTGCCTAAGGGAGAGGCGCCTGCTCCGAGGAGAGGAGTGTGCACGGCGCGCATGCGTAGGTGATCCGGGGGCGTGGTGAGGGAAGGGGTGGCATTGAGGAGGTGTTACTGAACCTGCGCGCGCGCAGTGGGGGAAATGCCATAGATGCTAAATAGCAGAGGACAAAATTAGCCGGTACTGTGTTAGTAAGGGCTGGGAGATATGAAATAAAGGGGTAGGGATGCTAAATGAAGCAGAAACATGTAATAGATAAAAACAAGAAATGGACAGAAACACCAGAGGCAATCACGGTTGTCTGGGCCTATTCCAGGGAAAATCAGGATTTTCTCAGACAGTTCCAGGGGATATTATCGTCCAGGCCGGTGATGTGGCTGGATAGTCGATATATCCATCTCTGTTCCTGTTCCAGGAGGCGGGTCTGGATGTTGGGTAGGTTGTGATCTAAGGCTTCCAGTATGACCCATCTCATATCGTTGGTCGTGTGGCCTTCTTCCAAACAGTGGTTGGTCATTTTTGTGGTGTTTTTCTTGCAGCGTATTGTGCTGCGGTGTTCGCAGATGCGGGTTTTGATTTTCCGAGTGGTCATACCAATGTAAATGAGGTTACAAGGGCATATGATCCGGTACACAACATTCTCTGTGTTACAGTTGGTATGTTTGCGTAACTCCCATGTTTTTCCAGGTTCAAGGTTGAGGTATTTGGTTGTCTCTGTGATGTGGCAGACGCTGCAATTACCGCAGGGGAAATGCCCTTTGATGTTAGGGAGACCCCAAGAGTTAAGCACCGTGTTTAGTGGTCTGATAGGGAGAGCCGGTCTGGTAGATACAATAGTGTCCTTGATGGATTTCGCTCTTTTTGTTGAGAGAAGGGGAGGTTCCCATTTCAGGTTGCCTGTGTTCAGGATCTTCCAGTTCTTTTTGATGATTTGGGAAACTTTATTGGTCACCGTATTGTAAGTGGTAACGCACATGAGTGGAGGAGGGGTGGGTTCTCTAGGGTAGGTTTCCAGTAAGCCTTCACGGTTTTGGTTTCTGGCCCTCTTGTTAGCGGTCTTGGTTATGTGAGTAGGATAGCCGCGTTGGTGCAGCTTGTGGCAAAGGTCTCTGGCTTGCAATTTATAGTCTCTAGGGTCACTGCAGTTTCTAAGAAGTCGCAGAAATTGGCCATACGGGAGGTTTTCACGGAGGGCTCTGGGGTGAAAACTAGAAAAATGCAGGAGGGAGTTGCGGGCAGTAGGTTTGAAGTGTGTCTTACTCATGAGTCCTCCTGAAACTGCTTTGATGTCCAGGTCAAGGAAAGTGGTCTGGTGCCTGTCACAACTGTGTGTGAAACGCAGGTTAGGGTCACACGTGTTTAGCCAGTCACAAAAGGTGGTGAGTGATTCGTTCGATCCTTCCCAGATGAGGAGGATGTCATCAATATAGCGTTTGTAGAATTTGATTTGTGGGATTCGTGGCTGGTTGTTGCTGAGCAGGTGTTTGGTCTCAAAGTTGAAAACATACAGACCCGCTATGCTGGGAGCGAAAACGCTCCCCATAGATGTACCATACTTCTTTTTAGTGTACTAGAGAGCAGAGGAGTTACCTTACAGAAAAGTAAATGCACCTTCAAAGTAAAAGAAATTGAATACTTCACTCACATTATCTCGGAACATGGCATAAAACGTAGACCGGGCTTGGTCAAAAGCATTGTGGAAGCACCCGCTCCACAAAACAAGCAACAGCTTATGTCCTTCCTTGGTCTTTGTGAGTTTTATGCTAAGTTCATAAAGGACTTTGCCAAAACTACAGAGTGTTTCAGAGTCCTACTGAAGAAAGGGCCAACTTATACATGGTCAGATGAATGTGAGAAAAGTTTTCAGTCCATTAAGGACCACATTGTTAAAGCTCCCGCTTTGCAGGCTTTTGTGGAGGGAAGGCAAACTGTTGTTACAGTGGATGCTTGTGAATATGGTCTGGGAGCTGTTCTATCGCAGTATGCTGAGGGAAGAGAGCACACGGTAGGTTTTGCCTCCAGTACTCGTCGTCCTGTTGAACGGAAGTACTCAGTCATTGAAAAAGAGCTCCTGGTTTGCATCTGGAGTGTCAAGAAGTTCAAGTCATACTTGTGGGGTAGATCTTTTGTTCTCAAGACCGACCATCGTCCCTTAGTTGATATCTTGTCTGGAAAAAACATAAAACGCACTTCTGCTCACTTAGCCAGGTTGTCTTCCAAACTTAGAATACACATTCAGTGTAGAATACATTCCAGGGGGAAAGAATAGCAGAGCAGACTGTTTATCTAGGCTCTCCATTTCTGACACAGAGGAGCAAGACTGGAAGACTGAGGTAGAGGAATGTTTTGTAGCATGCATCAGCCAAGACTGCTTGTCCTTCGCAGAGGAAGACTGGGTGACGGAAGTAGATAAGGATGCTGTGCTTAAAGAAGTTGCATTATTGATTAAGAAAGGCTGGCTGAAAGAGAAGTGCCTTTCCCCTGAACTACAGATGTTCTGGAAGGTCAGCAATTAGCTTTCGGTTGAGGGCAGAAAGGTGGTCAGAGGCGACAAACTTGTACCCCCTATGTGTTATCGAGAGAAAATTGTCTTAGCTGCTCATTCAGGTCACCTTAGTGCAATCATCACCAAGAGGAAGGTCAGAACCGACTTTTGGTGGCCCAGGATGGACACCCAGATTGACGAGTTAGTAAAACAATGTGCACGATGTAATGCTAGTGACAAGGGTTTGGTCCTTGAAGGTGTTGTTGAATCTCCTGTGTCTCCTCCTGGAAGATGAATGTGTGTGGAAGCACACACCTATATGAACCTTTTTTCAAGCTATACAAATTAACAAAAGAGGGTGCTGCAGTGTGGCTCTTGCTGTCAAATCAAGCGTTAACAATGAAACTAGCAATAATAACACGGCCAACAGGTCATGAACACTGCGCACTGTTCCTAAAGGGTGACTACTCTTTTCTAATGTACATAGACATACAGATTATTTCATAAATAATTAAATCCAGAATTGTAATTCAAACATATCTTTTTAGTGTTGTTAGCATATTCATTCATATGTAACAATACAATATATATGCACTTGAAATTTATAGAAGCATCAATGATAGAATCATGGCATAACATATCAACATAATGGTAGCGTCAAAACACGATTTTTGCATTTTGCAAATTAAATTTTTGAGATCATGCGCGATGCATTTCGGGACTGGCACGTCCCTTCTTCAGGAGAAACCTATGAAATGAAAAGCTCTGATTAATAAGATGCTATATACGGGTGGCTACCAGACACTGGGGCATCACCATGATGTGTGGAAGATCTAAAAGGAAGAAATTGTAATGGTATGAATACCCAGTGCTCAATGATGCAACATATGTAGTGCTAGGAAGAGACCATTGTAAGTGCAAACAGAAAGTGGTAAGACTGGAACAAAAGACAGTGCACAAATTACTGGTGCTCACATTAGTGCTGGAACAGTAATGGAAACAAATGATGTTATAAAAGTAATGGACACAAGTGCACTAGAAGAAATGTGAAAATGAACCAAATCTGGTGGAGCTGGTGATAAATGATGCTGGTGTGGGTAGAAGAGGAAAATAGCACGAGATTAAAAGCAAACCGATCATAAGGATAAAGATGAGCGACCTTCGTCGAATGCAAGCTGTGAAAATAATGATGAGCAATTTATGAAAGTCCAAAAACGTGATCAAACTATCGCGCGTCAACATGATTAATCCTCACCTATAAAAGAAGCGTGACCGGGCTGGTGAAACGACTGTTACCATACGGAAATGAATCTGTAAAAAAGTGACAATGCACCGATGTTTATTGGGCCTTAATAACCACGATGTTTAGAACATAAAGATATAAAAATGTACAACAGACGCATGAAACCGCTTACCTGAATAATGCAGGAAAAGAAAGAAACCGAACGCTACGCCATTACTGCAACCGGGATTACTTCTGACCCGGTGTGGGGCGGTGTTGATAAAGCGTAACGTCAATAGATGCAGAGATAGATAGAGGAGACTATTATGGTGCGAAGGGAATCGGACATGTTGGACTAGTGTGCCTTATAATTCCGGGCAATCCAAGTGGGTAAACTCGAAATTATACAACAAGCTAATGGAAGCGAGAGATGGACTGTGTTAACGGAGTATGCAAATGAGAATAGGAATTGGATGCTGAAGCTCTGGATAAAACATAACCAAAGCATAGGAGGAACCGCATGGAAGACAATAAAGTAATGGGAGAGAATACAAGGGACAGTAACATATGATTGCTTAAAATGATGAATCCCAAAGCAAATAATCAAATGATAGGGGAAAAGAAGATATACAATTAGGGAGTTACGAGGAGATGATAAAAAAAGAAGAAACAATCTGAAAAACAATATGTAGCCACATATAGACAACATAAATGGTGATAGAGAAAAGGCCCACTGTCAAGGCTCGTGGCTCGAGGGTGTACCACAATCAATCCTCAGGAGCGAAGCTAGATCCCACCTTCCTCGAGGTCACGGTAAGCTCCCCAATATAACATAACAGGAAGATCACATGTAACCCCAGGGAGTGATGGGTAGACTCGGAACTTCCAGGAAGGAGACACACCGCAGGAGGGGACAATGTATTAGGAAGCACTAGTAGAGGCTGTGAGAGAGAAAAGGACGTTCAAGCATTAATATCTTCACAATGTATCTACGTGTGTCTAAATAAGATTGTGTATGGTCTCAACTCACCTTTGGTATAAACAACAGCGTTTCCAATGCAAGCACGTAAGGCAAGAAGGTAGTTTCCCAGTAATTGTTGCGCACTTAAAAGTCTAAATGCAATCTCAGCATACAACCGCTGAAGCTCAAGGTAAAAGTTCCACTTGAACAAATTTATAAACGCTGTGTCCGAGGGAGACAGAATGTTTTTAAATTCCACAGGAAGTATGAAGTGAGGTAAGTATTGTAACGCCGGACAGGCGTTGGAGTTCAACGAAGTCTCGAGACAAGGATCGGCAGCAAATTAATTACACACGCGTACCTTGAAATTTCAGCGTTACAGCAGGTTTCGTTGTTATCATGTTTTGTTGAACGGAAACAATTCTTGACGTTGTTCCAGCACGATATTCACCGTTTACTGCGTTGTTGAGAAGGCAAATTTAAATGCAGGTTACTTTGCGATTTACGAGCGCGTTCACTCGCAGCAGTTTGATCGAATATGCTGCCTGTCTGACTTCCAAAATAAATTAAGTTCCGGTGTTGAAAAGGGGAGCGTGTTCACTGAACCGTAGCACTCAGTAGAGGTGATGCAAACACGGTTAAGTTCAAAGCGGAATTCCAAAAAGGATACAGTTGCAAATCCTTTTTAAATCAGTAACAGGATAGTTGATGAGGACGCCGCAAGTGGCGTGCAGGAATGCGACTTGAATTCTTCCAGTAACCAGGATAAATCAAACAGGACGGGCAGGATCCTCAACGGACATGAGAAGCCAAGCAAAGAAGGAGAGGGCGGATCTCTATTTGAAGGCAGCGAGTGCTCTGATTCGCCGTCAGGCAGTATGAGACCACACACAACCAGTGCAAGGCATGATGGTAGTTGTAGTGATATGGAAGAATATGTGACCAAACTAGGTGTGGGACGTCTTGCGGGTAACACCCACCACCCAAAAAAGATATATGTGTATCAGTGACCACTGTCAAGGGCATGTTGTTGAAACAGTGTGGTACATCATAGAAAACAACTCATGTCATAACGGTCATTGAGGCCCAGAGGAACCATGGTTTGCAAGGTATTAATCCAGTAAATCTCTCTTTGAAGCAATCTTTTGGTGGTGTCTGTGCTGGAGAAGGGTTTTCTGTTTAAACCCGAACATCAGCATATATTTTTATATGTCATAATTAAAATTACTAATATTTAATTACTAGATATTAATTTTGTTGAAGTTTCTGACTAATCAACCTTACTAATGGAAAATTACACGTGGGAATGCATTTGTGTTGCTTTATTAATACGTGAACTAAGTTGGTGAGCAAATTAATTAAATATGTGTGGCTAAAGTGCTATTTGTTATGTGTTTGCGCTTTGAAATAATACGCTTTAATGCTTCTTTATGTCGCAGATGGCTAGATAATTACATACACATAAGGGTATTAGTGGGAATTAACACTGTATAATCATTACGATGTCGTAACGTTGTTTTGTGTTTCTTTTAATTAAGATTGTCCATTCTGGCCTAGTGAAAGATGGCCGACAATTACAGCCTGCATTTGAGTAGATGAAATACGAAGAGAGGCCTCGCTGAATATGGTTGAAATCCTGACCTCGGCCTCTGTCTGTATTAAAAGTTTCCGTGAGGACAGCAGCTCTGGGCTTGACGCCAGTTGTCACCAGTTATCCTTGGGAGGGAATAAAAGCCACAATGAACTTTGATAAACTTGCGGTGGCTTCACTATGATTCCGAGGAAGAGCATTCATGGATGTTGCATTTTTTTAGTTTGTGCTTCCTTCTCCGTGTTTTTATTTTTGAGATTTTCGAGAGTGGAGGTTTTTCTAAATGTTGCGAGTCAACATCCTTTCCTGCTCGCTCTGCTCAACGGCTCAACGGACGTTTAGAGTTTGTTTGTAACTTTTAATGTGTAAGTTTTACTATAAATATTGTTAGACTAAAGAGGGTCTTAGGCCACTTCTTCCCGAACCTATGCTCGAGAGGATCGACGCTGATTGAGAGGACGGCGACTCGGGAGACCTTACTAAGAGACCTGTCCTGACCTAAATACGACATTTAGCTAGAATAGGTAACTATGAGAATAATGATTTTGCTATTGATTGACTTTCATTTGAACTAATTTAGATAAAATAACTTTTGTTTGAATCACAGTGTCGGGTGGTTATTTGTTTGTCAATTTATTGGGATCACAGATGTGTTCTTATTGTTTAAATCATGACTCGAGACATATCAATTAGGTTGCATTGACCTCAGTTTAGATGCAGATTGATTTAGGAGTTCTCTCGTATATTCAGTAAGGATAGAGTAATAGAATGAATGTTAGTGTGATGGGCCCTTTGTATGATGTGTGTATGTGCGTATGACTGTGGAATTACTCTGTCCGTGGAAGTAGGGAGAATTTATAAGCTCTGATCTGCAGCATCTGTACCTGGTCTAATTGTAAGTCTCTCAACTATTTGAAAGCGTAATTGTGCCATAGTGTGTTGGGCGTCTTCCCAATGTGTAGCAAGACTGGATGTAGTGGATTTAGTGCGAATTTTAGTTTTATGTGCGGAAATGCGGATCTTGAGCTTGCGTTCAGTTTTACCAACATAAGCTTTACCGCAGGGACAGTAGATAACATTTGAGGAATTGCAGTCACTGGTGTAGAATACATTGATTCTTTTGCCGATAACTGGATGAGTCAAACTTTCTCCTACGATGACATTATTGCAATGAATGCAGTTGTGACATTTTTTAGTGCCTAATTGTTCCTCCATAGCGGGGTGGGCTTGCGGAGTCGATAGTAATGTTCGTAAATTTCTCCCTTTTGAATATGCAAAAAGTGTTTTTTCGTGAAAAAGACCTTTGAATTCTTCCTTATTTTGAAGTAATTCCCACCCGTTCATAATGATCCTTTTGATGGCTGATGAAATTGTGGAGTATGAGGAAACAAAAACCATTCTAGAAATCGGTGTAGATTGTTGTTTTTGCTGTAATAATGCAGCCCTAGGTTTGGACTGAGCCTTCATGAGGCATTCATGGAGGATGTGTTCAGGATGACCTCTTTCAAGGAATCTTTGTTTAGATTCGGAGATTTTTTGTGAGCTCACAACTGGATCCGAACAAATTTGCCGTATGCGAATGAATTGAGAAAGAGGAAGGTTATTGATAAGACTTCTAGGGTGGAAACTTGAAAAAGCCAAAATACTATTGCGATCTGTGGGTTTGGTATACACCGATGTATCAAAGATGTTGTTGGTTGATTTGTAAATTTGGACGTCCAAATAGTGTATGGTGTCTGTCTGGATATTGTAAGTTAAATGAATGTGGAGATTAATGCCATTCAAGGAATTAATCATAGAGACTAAAGCTTGCTCAGTGTCTGACCATAAAAGAAAGATATCATCAATATACCGACAGTACAAAGGTATGTTTTTCCACCAGGTGGGATTATATATAATGTTCTCATACTGCGACATGTAGATGTTAGCATACGACGGTGACCCCGAAAAGCCCATCGAAGTGCCATTTATCTGAACATAGAACTTGTTTTGCCATTCAAAATAGCTATTATGAAGACAAAATTTGAGCAATTGAAGAATGAAAATTCAGTCGATGTCCATATGTTCGAGTTGCAGGATTGCCCATTCTACTGCCTCTAAGCCAGACCCTACTACACTACAAGATATGCTGTTCAAGCTATTATCAGAAGCATATGATAAAAACTGGATAAATGAGCAATTGAAAGCGTTTTTAACCACAAAAAATCCACGCCGTTGGTTGGTTAAATGGCAGTAAAGTAAATGATTACAAAGGATTGTACAATCTCATTATGAGGGAGCAGATTCTTAATAATTGTCAGAACCAACTCTTACACCAGCACCTGGTGGACTCTGATCTGACCTCTCCCCAAGAATTGTGAAAGAAGGCAGACAAATGGGTCAGAAACCAGGATCAGGCCCAAGAACCAAGGTGGTGACCAGAAGAAAGATTCTACCAAGCCCAAAGAGAAAGGTGGGGATACTAAAACAGAAAAGTCCTCTGAAGGGCCCCAAAAACCCAGTGCTGGGGGTGGGTCCCAAAATCCTTCCTCTTCTAACAAGAAACCCTATTGCCATGTGTGTAAGCAACCTGGCCACTGGAAAACTGACTCCAGCTGTCCAAAGAATGGCAATAAAGAAAATGTTCCTCCCATTGCAGCTCCAACACCTCCTGTTACTACTAGTAGTAATCCCCCAGATGGTGGGAGTGCACCCAAAAATTTAGATGGGCTTTCTTGGGGAACTCAGGTGGACTCTGGCCTAACCAGGTCCCCTACACAAGCAACTCTAGTCTGTGATGGTGGCATGGGGTTTGCCAACTTTACCATGGATCCCAATATCTTGGGCAGGTACAGACAAGAGCCCATGATCAATGGTCAGACGGCTGTGGCCTACAAGGACACAGGGGCCAGTGTCACCATGGTGACCAAGAGGCTAGTGCCCCTAGAACAGCTTTTACCTGGGTTTAGCTACCAGGTGACCAATATAGATGGAATTAGGACAGACCATCCCATGGCAGTGGTAAATCTCAGCTGGGGAGGGGTGACTGGCCCAAAGAGAGTGGTAGTGTCCCCAACCTTGCCTGTAGATTGTCTACTGGAGAATGATCTGGAAATCTCAGCCTGGGCTGAGGTAGACCACAAGGCCCATTTGAAAATGGTAGGCATCCCTGAGAGAGTGGATGAGACCTTAAAGGCCTCACCTCCACCCCAGGAGAAAGTAAAAGGAGTGAAGCCTGAAACAGTGGATCACTCCACCCAAACAGAGAGCATAGGGGGAGAGGAACAGTCCTCCCCCCACCAGGCTAAAGGTAAGGGTCAAGTTTCTCAGGGAACTGATCCTGCCCCTTGTGAAGTAACTGCCCCAGAAGTGGACAGGCCTGGCCACCTCTCTGATGGCAGGGGATCCTTCCAAGGTGGTACCCAGTCTGGAGCAGGTATCGTGCCCCTCTCTACCCTGCCTCAGTCAGCCCAGGGCTGCAGAGGTCAGGGAGGTCAGTGGACCCTTAATGGGCCCCTGGCCAGAGGAACCCCCTCATCAGCATATTAGGGACACCCAGCAGAGTAGTTCTAGCCAGGTGAATATTCCTCTACAAACTGAGGGATCCCCCTTACCCCTATGTACAGGCACCCCCCAGATGGACTTTGTTGGGCACAGGGAAACCTGGGGCATAGTTGCCCCAAACATTCCAGTGCCCTCCACTATTCCAACCAGAGGGACCCAACCCCCAGCTGTAGGCAGCCAGAGGTTGACCCTTAGGGCCAGATATGACACAGTCATGGGCAGAAAGGCTTCCATGGTGACCAGTGACCTGAGGAGGTTGAGACCACCCCAAATAGGGCCTCACTTCCAGACTCAGACACCCCACCATCCCACCTCTGTACCAAAAACCAATACAGGTAATTCCCCTAGACTTTGGAGAAACTCTAGAACCCCTTGGGGTAGGATTTCCCAAGTGGACCATGAGACAGGGAGCAAACATGCTAGAGCAGGTTCTTCCTTATATGGCCACTCAGGAAATAAAGGCTTATCTGGACAAGGTTAGCCTTATCTCCTTTTGTTTGGGGGGGTGGGTTATGTAGGAAGGTGGAATCTGACTAATGGTTGCCCCCAACTTTTTGCCTGGTATTTGAGTGATTTCTGACTAGTCTGGCTGGGATCCTGCTATCCAGGACCCCAGCCTATCTGCTTTCTCCCTAAAACTAATGTGAACTACCCTAGGTACAAACCAATCGGATGCTGAGGGTGCCCTGACAGTCCCTTGTAGATGGTACCCTAGGTACCATGGGCATGGGTCCCTCAGTAGGCCTACCAGTGATGCAGCACTTATTGTGCCACCCTGGGACAGCCATACAAACTGACACCACCAGACCACTACTGTAGTCTGGGTAACGTGGTGCTAGCACCCCTTACAGGGATATAGGTACCCTATATCCCACCCCATTACAACACATATACTCTCATAGGTCACCCCTATAGCAGGCCTTGCTAATCCTACAAGGCAGGGTGCTGAGGTATGTGTGAGGGGGGACCCCTACATGAGTAGGGCCTCTCTACAACCTTCGTAAAATCATTGCTGGGTTGTTTGTAGTGTAGCCATACCATATACTCTTAACCGCATTATAAGTCTATCGCGATAACACGATAACTTGAGAATGGCTACACAGAACCATATCGTGTTTGGTGTCAAACATGTAGGAATCATACCCCCAGTCCAGCCATGGGCATGAGGGTACGATTCCCCCCTGCTAGAGGGTCGATATGGGAAAAGCGGCAGAATTTAGACACCAATTTAAAAGTGCACATGTAGTACAAAATGGCTACTACCCGCCACCTACACGACCCTGGCTGGCTGTTGCTGGGGAAAATCCCAGCCTCGCCAGCTGGACAATAGGGCTCCTGTGGCAGGGAGGTGCTAGCATCTCCCCAGACAGGATATGTGGATTGGAAATGTCCTTTCAGAGTTGCACGTAGGCAGCTACAGCGCCTGCATTCTGCATACACCGCTTGGAACCGGTTCAGGGGCATCCTGCCCCTCACCCAGGCGGGAAACACACAAAGGGGAGAGGGTGTAGCCACCCTTTCCCGCCTCACCACTCATTGGTGGACACAACTCTGGACACTCCCCTAATCTTGGGGATAAAGGTGAATAACGTGGCCCCAGAGCCTCAGATTAATCTTGAACTTTACAGTCTTGACCTTCGACTTGCTGCTGCCCAGCTGATGGAAGAAATCTCCCTTGGGATAAAGGAGTTATCCCCCTGCTTGGCAGGCACCTGAAACACTGCAAGTGACCCGGTTGGAACCTCGCTGCTCCTACGGATTTCGACGACTTCCAGCACCCTTGAGGTGGGTTTCCTAAGCATCCCAGAGGCCAGTGAGTGTGCACAGCGAACCTGAGCACCGTGGACCGCGTGGGTGCCGAGATTCCCAGTACCCCAGGACACCAGCCACCTCTTGCGTAGCACACGACCCTGACCAGTGGGTAAGTTGTGCTTTGGCCCTTTATTGAGCCAACCACCAAGGAGCATTTGTGCCAAAGATCAGCGCCCTAGCCCTATCCGGTGGCCCGTGGGCTCCCTTTTACGCACTCCATTTTGCTGCCTTCTGCGGTCCCTTGTCTCTCGACTTGTGGGCCCGAGCGGAGGACAATCTCGACATCTAAGAGTTTCCCTGGTTGCTCCAGGCCTGCTCTACAGTCTCTCCAAAGGAGACCTCTCACAGACCTTGTGGGTCTGCACCAGTAGCTGATTTGTTCATCTTGCGTGGGTTGCGGTTGCCAAGGTTTAGTGGATCCAATCCGGACACTAACACCGCAGCGACCCTCATCCGACGTGGGACAGTCGCCCTCCAGAAGCTGGCCTTCCTTGAAGCCTCCCGGAGCCCGTGGCTGCAGATCCAAGCTACACCTCTTTCCACTTGAAGCACCCAACAATGAAGGGCTCTTTGCTTTGAGCTCCCTGGTCACTGTGCCGTGACCCAGACTCTGTCCCCTCTGCTTTCAGATTACTCTCTACAACTTCTACAACTCCAATCTTCACGGCATCATCGACGCTTTTGGCTAGCAGCACTTTTGAACATCTTCCCATTGACAATCAGCCCACGACCCGACATCGAAAACGACCTATGCACCCGGCTTCGCTGGGGCAGGTAACAGTGGTACCTCGGTACTCTCGTGGTAGTGGGCTCCTCAAAAGCTTAACTCCAACGTTTTAACTTTGAACTCCAGCTAGAAGTGTCTTTAATCTGTGTAAATCAAACCGCGACATTCTCCATAGGCTTTAATAGAGATCCCGATAGCAGCTATTTCCACTGCACGCGCCTCCCGTGGGTCCCCTTCCTCATAACCTGGGGTGGATTCTTAAGGGGCCAGCGATCCTAAATGCCCTAGGCATTGTCTGTAGAATTGTCGTGGTTCTTATACCACTTTTTTAATATATGGTTTGGTCCCCCCCTGGGGCCCTGTGATTCCAGTGCTATTTATTGTGTTTATAAATGCTTGTTTGAATTGTAACTTTGCCACAGCCTCATAAAGAGACTGTGGGATTCTGTCTAGAATAAATACATATATTTTATATATATACCTGAGTGGGCTACTCTTTCATTTGGGTATTCAAGAGGTTATTATGGTAAAACAATAAGCTTAACACTCCTTCAAGACTTAGCCTGAAGGCTGCTCTCCACAGCTACCACTAGGATAGCTTTCTTTAAAGGTTGTCTTAAACCTATCATCAATAAGAGTCGAATTGGACTGGTGCAAGGTGTCGCCTATAACTAGGAGACAGCATGTGCCAGGCCAACTTCTGTCTGGTAGCCACCCGTATATAGCATCTTATTAATCAGAGCTTTTCATTTCATAGGTTTCCCCTGAAGAAGGGACGTGCCAGTCCCGAAATGCATCGGGCATGATCTCAAACATTTAATTTGCAGAATGCAAAAATCGTGTTTTGACGCTACCATTATGTTGATATGTTATGCCATGATTCTATCATTGATGCTTGTATAAATTTCAAGTGCATATATATTGTATTGTTACATATGCATGAATATGTTAACAGCACTAAAAAGATATGTTTGAATTACAATTCTGGATTTAATTCTTTATGAAATAATCTGTATGTCTATGTACATTAGACAAAGGGTAGTCACCCTTTAGGAACAGTGCTCAGTGTTCATGACCTGTTGGCCTTGTTATTATTCCTCCTGGAAGAGCCTGGCAAAGGCTGGGGATGGACTTTCTTGGGCTTTTCCATGTTCTCCCCACTAACTCGAGATACTTCCTAGTCCTCGTGGATCATCTATCCAGGTGGATTGAGGTTGAGCCCATCAGTATCCCGAACTCCAAGAGTGTCATCAACTGCCTGAATACGATTTTCCTCAGGGAAGGCTATCCTGAGGAGATTCTTACAGACGTCTCGCAGGAGATAAATTAGTTTCTGCGCTCCTGTGGCATCAAGCACACCAGAACCCCCCTTTACCACCCTCAAAGCAATGGCAAGGCGGAGAGATACAATAGAGTTGTGGTAGAGTGTGTCCAGACAGCTTTCAGATCCAAGTCTTGTATTTTCCAAGCTGTGAAAGATCTAGTTTAGTCATACCGCACTTTGCCTCATGTCGCCACCAATGTCAGTCCTTTCGAACTTATGAGGGGGAGAAAAGCATCCTGACGAGTTTACCCTTTTTGGATGGTCAAGTCCTTCCACCAAGGTTGTGAAATGAAGTGTATGTGGGAATCTGCCAATAAAAAAATCAACTGAGGCATGTTTTAAGAATCATGAACCTACCGTTGGGAAGGAAACCTACAGACTCCCTGTCGGAGACTGGGTTAATGTACAAAATCCTGTCTCAGTCAGAAAAGGTCTCTCTAAGTTTTTGGATTCCCACCAGATTGTAGAGGTCCGCAACAATGCTGTAAAGTTATCTAATGGAAACTGGTGGAGGACCTCTCGTGTTGCCAGAGACCCATGTTTTCCTTCTGAAATTGTGAAAGCTGACAAAAATGTTTCGGGGGTGGGATGGTGCCAGGAATGGCACCAGGGTCCATGCTAGACGAAGCAAATTACGAGATTATGTGTAGGCTCCTATGTTTGTTCATCACATTGCTTCTTTGTTTCTATACCCTTCCCTTTTCCATTCTGTACCCCTTTCTCGTTGTTTTAGAATTATCTTTTCAAAAGGGGGGAGGTGTGGTGATGTGATGCTGGCAGAGCTCAGCCAGAATCTAGAGATGTCACCTGGAGTGTTGGGAAGCACACTGCTCTGAGTGTTCTCTCAGTGGTGGTTACTACTTGTGCCTTGACTGTGCCAGCTGGGACGGCTCTCTGTACCCCTACAATAAATACTACTTCTGGAAACCTACTATTGCGTCCACATTACTTCTTATCAGAATGCCACTTTTAAAGACAAGTACTTTAATAAAACCAAAATCAGTGGTTCAAACGGCATGCCCTGCAGCGCTAGAGGAGAATACCAAGGCGGAACAGAGGGTCTAGATAAAGATCTGGATTTCGGAATACTCTATGGACTGTGACCACCCAATCAAAATCTCTTCTGGAATTAGACTAGGGTTCCCTAAAGGCCTTTATTGCAGCCCACTAATATCTTATCGTAGTTACAGCAAATTGCTTCTGAAAATTATCCAGCAAGAATTGGAAAACTAAGGAAATCTCACACTGTACTGCTGAAGGAGATTTAGAAGTACGCCATATTTCAACATTCCACCAGTTTTTGGAAAAGGACCTCAAAGTAGAAGGGCACCTAGAACCCTAAATACTCTCAGCTAAGTGTTGAGGCGCCCTTCTTTTCTGAAGCCCAATCCTCTCAATCACCAGACTGACAGGGCCAGTCTCTGAAAAGGTAGGTACCCAACTGATCTGAGAGGAAAGTGAGATGTTGGAACTTTCCACTGAAGAAGAACTGACTCTTTAGGTGGGGAACCAAGAGTGAGGGGACTAAAACAGAACTACTACCACAATCTCAACCGTTTCCCCTCTGGATCCTTCAAAGCAGATGAGGGATGAGAGGAGTTGGGAACACATGTAGCAGGTGACATGGCCAAGGTGAAGCTAGTACCGAATGAATCACAAGTATAGGGGCTTGTGTTTGCTGCGCACTGTTCACAGGTGTGTAACCAACAATATTTAACCATGTGTGCTCATTTTTCATTTGTTTACTTATAAGAAAGCATTTCAAACCTTAGTGGCAACATTTTTGCATACATTTATATTTGATATCATAACATAAATCTCAATACTTGAAAATTCCACTATTCATGTACTTCAACAGAATACATAAATTCAATTATACATTTGCAAAAATATACATTCATGGGTGCTCATGCCCAATGCATTTCGGAACATACAAGTTCCTTCCTCAGGGAAAATTCTGGAATGAAAAGATATAAAACATAATTTTATTTTATGTCTGTCCATATGGAGGCTCAAAAGTGAGTGAGTGTTTTAGCTCAACATTTTTTCATTGCGTGTTAATTAATCATACCTTGAATAGCCAATGTGTGTCCGCATAACCAGTAGTCCTAAAATGCCAGATCACAATGATAATAGTTTAATGCCGTGAAAGGCTGGAAACCGTAAAGCCATCATATTTATAAAGGCTTACCTCATAGAGATTTACCGGTGATATTGTCTGAAATACAGAGCCGAGAGAAAATCTAATGTGAAAACCATGACGTTGAAACAATCCAAAAAACAGGGTTGCACGAAGCGTTTGAACAGCATTTGTACAACGTCTACTGCCTTACCTAAATGGCACCCATTTCGTCAGATATCTAAACGGAAAAACAAAATAAACGAAAAAACAACATAAGCAGAGGTTAGGTCTTAACCATTCCTCAAGGAGTGTTATTAAAAGACGTGTGCGGTTAAGTCTAAGGAGCCGATAGAAAAGTGCCTCATACCTGGAACTGATACGATCGCGTTCAACAAGGTTACTTCCGTGATGCTGGTGGAGTTCTGCTATACGTTCACTTTTAAATCGAGCAGTGAAAGCGCGAGTTGTAAACATAGAAGACGGGCTAACAAAGTGGAACTGGTCTTACGAAAATGTTCGCACGGGCGCCATAGTTGAATGTAAACTTAGATGTGGCAATTACCATGAAACTATATTAGTAGTAACTAAGAATGAAAAAAGGATAACAAAAATAATGAAGAATGAAAAGCTCGTACTAAAGAAATTGGTATTCAAAAGGTAACTAGCTTTACTTGATATACCAACTAAATGACAAAATAACTCATCAAATTGAACACGATGCGTGTATAAAAGTTTAGCGTTCCGACTCAAAGGAATGCTATTAGTAAAGCTGCTATCTGATCAAAATTAGTTCACAGATCGTGCCAAACCTGAACGTGATGTTCCATATCAAAATTTAATCAAATGATATCCCAAAAATATATACGTAAAATAACACTATCCACTAAATGAAAGGATAATGTTGTATGATAACTGTAATGATGCAGATTGTCAACGCATGAAAATCTAGTAATAATATGATATAATGCCTAAAGATGATATAATGTAGAAATGTAGAGTCAGACTGAAATGAACTGACTGTGTGGCATGTGGTGCTGAATGAAGGAAAAATAATATAAAGAACATAAATTATTGGCTGAGTTGTGAGTGCTCCGTGGTAGTGACGCTATACAAAACATGACATATCCAATCTATCATTCATGCCTATTGGAACCATGGTGTCCAGGGTCTTGAGCCAGTAAACCTCACGTTGGAGTAGTTTGTTGTTGTTATCTACCCCTGGTGTAATTTTGACTCTCTCTATGATTTGAAAACGTAATTGAGAGATAGAATGTTTTGCCTCAATCCAATGGGACGCCAGTGACGAATTCAAATTTCTAGTTCTTATTCGGCTTTTGTGTTCTGTCAATCTGGTCTTGATTTTGCGTTCTGTTTTGCCAATGTAAATTCTTCCACAAGGGCATTTTATTCCATATATAACATTGCTAGTGTTACAGTCACTCGTATGTTTTAATGGGATTGCTTTGCCTGTAGTAGGGTGAGTAATGTAATTACCAAGAATTACGTTACTGCAGTGAGAACAGTTGAAACATCTGAGTGTGCCTTTGAATATAGAGGTAGTGGCGTCAACACGAGTTTGAGATAGTAGTTCTCTCAAGTTTTTTCCCCTTGTGTAGGCATGTAAGGGAGGTTCTTTTAATATATCCTTGAAATCCGCCTCATTGGCCAGTAGTTCCCATCTGTTATTGATGATTCTTTTAATTGCTGAAGAACTGGTTGTATATTTGGATACAAATACTGTGTTATTGATATTTGCAGGTTTGTGTTTAACAAACAGATCACTACGTTGTTGATTGGCAACTCTCTGTATGCACTCTTGAAGAATAGTGTCGGGATATCCTCTTTGAATGTATCTTTGTCTATACTCTTCTGTTTATTCCAAACAAACTTGGGGGTCAGAACATATACGCTTAATCCGTATAAACTGAGAATACGGTAAGTTTTTTAAGAGACTTCTGGGATGAAAGCTTGTAAAGTCTAGAGCGTTGTTGCGATCCGTAGGTTTGGAGTAGATACAAGTTTCAAGACGAGCATCAACAGGATTTTTTGTAAAGCAACATCCAAATATTCAATCTTGTTGAATCAATCTTATGGGTGAACTGTATTCCTGGATCAAAAGAAATCATGTGGTTCAGTGTTTCACTAGAGTCCATCCAGATAAGAAAAATGTTGTCTATGAAGCGACAGTATAATCCAATTTTAGACCACCAGGGTGGGTTACTCATGATGTGTTGATGTTCAAAGGAAGCCATGAAAATATTTGCATAAGCTGCTGCCCCAGAAAAACCCATTGATGTGCCAGAGAGCTGTGTATAATATGTTTCATTCCAATTAAAATAACTGTGGTGTAAGCAGTAATGTAGAAGTTGTAACAAGAAGACCTTATCTGTTTCAATATCTTCTAGTTGGAGTAGAGCCCACTCTACTGCGTCTATGCCTGCTGCATGGGGTATGGAGGTATACAGGGCTACCACATCAATTGTGCTCAGTAACCAAGATGTTTGTATATCAGAACGAATGTCTTCTAGTTTGGAAAGGAAATCAGTAGTATCTTTGATGTACGATGTCCAATTCTGTACAAATTTCTGCAAAAAGTAGTCAAGGTATCTTCCTATGGGATCAAAAATGGATCCACAACCAGAAACAATTGGTCTGAATGGTGGGTCTTTGAGATTTTTGTGTATCTTTGGTATCATATATAATCGAGGTCTTCGGGGGTTGACTGTTGTCAAGTATTGTCTGGTGGAACCATCAATCCATTTCATATCTACTGCATGTTGTAAAATCTTGTCCAGTAGCTCTTGAAGTTCCAACGTTGGATCTTTAGGTAAAGGTAAATATGTTTCAGAATTCATGACATGTGCGTTGACTTTCTGTTGATAGAATGTAGTGTCCATTAACACTATTGCTCCACCCTTATCAGCTGGCTGAATGGTTATTGCTGGATCATTTGCGATTGTTCTGATGATAGCATGATCATGTTTAGTGACATTCTGGTAATTAATTTTCTTCAGGTTCAAGGATTTGATGTCTTTTTTGACCATTATTTCAAATGTGTCTAACATTTTGTGAGAGGTTGGTGCTTGAAATGTGCTTTTAGGCTTAAATCGCGCTTGTTCACTAGTCGTTTGATGTTCGGATTTTACCACATTGGTGAAGAAATGTCTTAAACGTAAAGAACACATAAATCTGAATAGTGATACTTCTACTTCCAAGAGGTTAGTGGTGCTGGTCGGTACATATGACAAGCCTTTATTAAGAATCTTGCTTTGTTGCGTGGTCAAAGCCATTGAAGAAATATTTACCATTAGACTATGTTTTTCCCGCTTCGGAGCGATTTGCCTACCCTTCCCTCTCCTGGTTGGGCCTGTGCACCTAAAGTCCCTCTGTTTATTTCTGGTGGTAATCCTTGGTTTGGGACCTGTGACAAAAAAGACGCTGTACTGGCTGTTTTAATGTCATCTATTGGATCTGTGGTGGAACCCATGTGGTTATTTGCTGATGTTCCTGGTTGCATTGGAGCTCTGGACGTTGAAATCTCCTTATCCGTGACTATGCTTTCCTCAGATGAATATGTAGTTGGTTTCTGTTGATCAAATCTTTTGCGGGCATAAATTTCTGCCCACGGGTAGACTTCATTAAGCTTGTAGTCTATTGTGTCTCACTTGTATTTTCTTAATTTTCCTTCCTGGAGTTCTTTGCTGTATTTTTCAAATTTTTGATTTAAACCCTTTAGGTTGATTTGCCAGATGTTGTGTTCCAATCTTAATTCCAACTCTCCTTTTAGGGTTGCTATCTCATCTTCAAGCTCCCGTATTGTTTTTGACAGTTCCTCAATGATCAACAATATGAGGTCTAGTGAACATTTGTTTAAGATGGAGTACCACTTGTCCATAAAAGCCTGATTTAGGTGAAATCGGAAAAGCATGGGTTTAATTGACAAACGTAAGCCTCTAGGTATACGTTTAGCCTTGTGATACTGGACTAACGTTGAGGCATGTAGTTTTTGATTTAGTTGTCTTCTGGTTAAATATTCCAATTGCTTTAATTGTTGAGATATCGAGCCTCCATGGGCATCCATTGATCTAACTTCTTGAATTAAGGCATATATTTCAGTTGCCTGATCTGTTGTGTAACCCATCGATGTAGCTCTATTGTCCGTTAAATTCGTAATTGTTTCAAATTACATTTTCTTAGGGTGCAACCTCCTGATTAGACAGAAAGTAACGAATATGAGTTATGGGGTAGGGGGTGCACTCCTCAATTTTCCAAGTTAATTCAAAGAGTCAATTGGTGCTGCAGCAAGCAAGAGCTGTCAACAATTGCTAATAAAAGTACCGAATGAATCACAAGTATGGTTACCCAACTGATCTGAGAGGAAAGTGAGATGTTGGAACTTTCCACTGAAGAAGAACTGACTCTTTAGGTGGGGAACCAAGAGTGAGGGGACTAAAACAGGACTACTACCACAATCTCCACTGTTTCCCCTCTGGATCCTTCAAAGCAGATGAGGGATGAGAGGAGTTGGGAACACATGTAGCAGGTGACATGGCCAAGGTGAAGCTAGTACATCTGCCCCCACACTAATAGATCCAGATACCGAGAAAAGAACCTCTGACACTGAGCGTCATCTCTAGAAGCAAACCGATCTAAAACTGTTCTCCAAACCTCTGGTATATTTGGGAGCACAAAAGAGGGGTGAGGATCAGGGCTTGAGATGAAGAGAAGACTCTGCTTGGTCTGTCTGCTACTATATTGTTTTCACACCTGATGCTAGCTACTTTCTGAAAAAGAAGATGTTTCATTACCTACGTTTCAATTCTCAAGGCAACCAGATTGAGAGAGGCAGACTTTGTTCGCCCGCCTGTTCAAATAAGCCACTGATGTTGTGCTGTGTGTCCTGATCATTACATGGTCATTCATAATGTCCCTCCGGAAATACAATATTGCCTGGGACATCACAGATAACTCCTTCCAGTTTGACGCTCTTGACTTGTCCTTTGCTGACCATCTTCCCTATGCCACTTTGCTCCCCAATGTTGCACTCCAGCCTAAATGTCTGGCATCGGTTGTTATGACAATCTCTGGTGGACAATGAAGAGGAAAACGCCTGCTCAATGATTCCTATTTCTCTAATGCTTCACTAGATGAGCCAGCAATGGTCTCATATGAAGCTTTGCCCAAGGTACTAGAAATACATCAAAAGCCATGTGACTTTGAACCTTCAGCCACAATCTTGCTAGTGCTAGAGAGGAGAGGGTTGCCCTCACCCTCACTGCTCTCTCTTCCACCAAAAATACCATGGCCAATGGGCCCTAATGAAAGTCATGTCCTGTGAGAGATCTAGCTTACATTTCAACATGTTTCTGAGAAGACCATGTTGCTGCAGACAATTTATCATCATATCCGAACATTCCAATACTTTCTCTCTTCATGGCATGAAAGAGCCAATTGTCAAAATATGGAAACACACTCCAGCCATGCAGATGTAGCCACCAATGGATCCATCTTCTTAAATACTCTTGAATCAGACTTGAACCCAAATGGCAATATCTGGAATTGATAGTCTCTTTATAGTGCATAAAAAGAAATCTGGAATATTTCTGATACATCCTTGCAATAGGAATATGGATATAGGCATCGGTTTGATCCATGGTGAACATAAAAGCTCTGCTCAGAATTAAAGGCATGATAGTACCCACCATCTCAAGGATTGTGCCGACAGTGGGACTGTATGCCTGATGGGAGGACTCCAACTCCCAGCAGGCTCCAGCTTGGACACGCCTCCTCTGCTCTCATAAGAGCGTCGCAGCCGCGCAGGTCGCTCCCAGGCAAAGCCCGGGCCAAGAGCAGGCCCGTCCATCAATGCCAGAAGAGGCTGAGCAACCCCCCTAATGTTGGGTGCTTGACCCCTGCAATCCCAATATGGGGAAAAGAAAAACAAAACGGGCAGACACAGGTGGGGAGATCACCACAACAGTCAATTCCTTCCTGTAAGAGCGTCTAATGCGTTGACCAAAGAGATAGAATTGACAGAACCTAGACTGTCGCTCGGAGAACCCAACAGTGGGAGTACCATTAATGAGACCTACTCGAACATTTTCCCCATTGACTCTTCGGGACACATTTTCCCTGATCCACCAAGTACCCAGTCTGGTCTAAACAGCATTATGTTGTCCCCGAAGGAACCACCGGTGAAAAGGAAAAGATTAGGGACAAGAGAACAACCACAGCTTTCAAAAGCAAAGTGGGCAACTACGGGCATTGACCAGGCCCACATCCAGGCCCCCTAAAACGAGAATACACAAGAAATTTACACTAAATTAGAACAACTTGTATCAAATGTAATCCAGCCTTTGATAAAATGTCTAGAATCCATAGAACTCTCAAGTCACTACTGGAGAAGGGGAAAAAAATCCAGAAGTCTGGCATTACCACCAAGTCTAAAGAAGCTCCAATAGCCTCAAATTAGATTCCAACTTTAGCTAACCCAAATTAGGGCAAAATGAATGACCATAGGGAACAAAGAGACAATCAGAAATCCCAGAATATTCAAATGTGTGGGCAATCCGTCTCCCAGAATAGGGACAAGCTAGTCCCAAGTGAGAGCCACGCACATAGTGAGAGATTTGATGGTACAAGTACTTACACAGCATCCGCCCCCCTCTATGGGGGCGGATATGCAGGTTAATTTAGGTCCTATAAGGCCCTCTGAGATAGAGTAAAATAGGGTGTGCCTAAGGGATAGGACATGGCCGGCCAATAAGCCAGGACAAGAAGGAGGGGAAATAGACATCAGATCCACTCCCTCCCACCAGAAGCTAGCCCACTTGTTCTTATTCTGGTAAAATGTCTCGGAATTAATGAAATCACAACACGAGACAATTGAATAACTCATGGGTAAAGTACTTCACTGGCTGACAAAATGTGGTAAAGTAGACACATTCATTCATAGGCATATCATTATGGCTAAGAGAATTTCTTGGGTTGGATGGTCACAGAAATCTATATGTGGGGATTAAATTGTGGTAAATTCAACACTCAAGAACAGGTCAGAGACCTATTAGGACACCTACCTGTTGGGCCATCAGCAGGAACACAGATATATGCACTACCGCTATGCTTCTTTTATAAACCCCATGATGTTTATAGGACACAGATGGGGGTAAGAAATAATTTGCTATGTCCCCAGAGAGAGGTTTTTCCATGTGCAGACCTAATGAAGTATTCAGTAATAACAGATTTGCACCACTAGATCTAGAGGATTGTCTAGATGATTGTGGTTGACTCCTTACCCAGCCTAATATAAGACCTAGTGAGAAGAAAAAGATAAGGTATCTAGGGAACCCGAGAAAGGCATGGAGGAGCAGAAGAAAATAAAACAAATTTCCTGGAATATAGCAGGGTTTACCCACCAGAGGGATGATCAAGAATGGCAAAGTGAAATAAATAAATATGGCATTGTGTGCCTCAAGGAAACTTGAGGGCTATTCCCATATCTATGGACGGTTATAGAGTATATTAAACTATGGTGGTCCCATCCAGAGCAGGTAGAACAAAAGGTGGCATAGTGACATGTTTAATATTAGAATACGAAAGTTTTTTTAATGATTCTATATATTTTCATTACTTATTAGTTAACGGCCTGGAAGATTGGGATTTATTGATAATTAATTTTTATAACAAATTTGAAGGGATGATGGAGACTATTGCTTCTGAACCTCTAGGAGAAAGGATCAGCAGTAAAAGGGTTGATTTTACGGTCTTTAGTGACCATGCTCTCCTGGCTTATGGTTTGAAATGGGAGTTTAAGTCTTATATGCAGGAAGACTTGGTACCAAAACCTGTCCTTGCCAGAAATGAGTTATATATTGAAATGGGACAGGGTAGAGGGCCAATCCCGTCTTCATACTTTGTCAGTTGACAATTACAGCGAGATCATGATCTGTTTAGAGGATAGTGTCCCTCCAGATCTGGAAATAATAGCGTTTGAAGTAGTGTTGAAGGGAAATAGATCCCAATTAACGATGGCATTTAAGAACAGAAATAAGGCTAAACATTTATGGTTTGACCACAACTGCTCTAAATGCGCTAATAGCCTGCATACTGCCTTATGTGCAGTACCTAAAGACCAAGGCCTGATAAGATCCCTACGAGCAAGTTATAATAACCCAAGATGGGCTAGACTTAGGGACATAAAGGCCAAAGCAAGGGAAGATTTGAGACTGGCATTACTGAGGAAGGATAGACGGAAATCTGGAAGGTGATGAATGCCCCCTTTTTGCAGCAAGAGGGAGTTCTCTCTCTAGATACACATATAAAGGAGAATGGATGGGTCCTACACTTCGAGAGTATATTTAGAAATCCTACCCCGAGTATAAGTAATACTGCAAGTATAGAAGATTAGTGTCCTACATATTTAACTCTTGATCTGGAAGAAATAGATTGAGCACTGGCCCAGACTAATCCTCTGAAGGTGCCTGGCAAATGTATTTTTAGAAACTAGGGCACTGTGGGGCCCTGCCTTGACTAACGTTTTTAATGCTGTATCCAAACAAGGTCTGTGATGTTCTTGGGAACACTCCGGAATTGTCCTAATCTATAAAAAGAGTGATAGGGCAGACCAAAAAATTACAGACCCATCTCCTTAATCGATAGCACGGCTAAATTAATGGGCAGAGTACATTTAAACAGGTTAGATGAGTGGGCAAGAGAGAAAAGAATCTTGGCAGAGCCTCAGTATGGTTTTTGAAAAGGAAAAAAGGCACAATTGACCAGTGCCTAAATCTAGCAATGATCATCTCAAAATATACCATAGCCAAAGAGGGGCAACTTTGTGTGGCTTTTAGGGATTTAACAGTTGCCTATAATGGGTAATTCTGGAGGAAATGGGAGTGAATCCCTTAATCATTGGGTATATTTTGCAGCTATATACAGGAGCTACAGCAAGTGTTCACTGTGGAAGAGAAGGGGAATGTACAAGGGCTTTTAATACTGAGAGAGGTGTGGGGCCAGACATCTAAACACGTTCCCTGTGTGGAGGCATCTCCTCTACCTATACTCCTCTATGTGGATGATGCAGTCCTCTTGGCAACGATGCCAGTGGCGCTGCAAAAAGCTCATAGAGGAGTATACGAGATTTATGGCTAGTCAAGACCTACGTGTGACTGTCTAAAACCTTTGATTTAATCACAGGAATGCACCCAAAGAAATCTTTCAACTTCCATGTAGGAGAGAAGAATGGATGCAGAAGACACTTTCTCTTATCTGGGGGTACTATTCGACAACAATTTATCCTGGAAAAATATAGTATTAAGTAGAACAAGCCTCTTGGAAAATGGTATTATGGCCCTTGCAAAGCTCTGAAAAGACAGGGATCCAAACCAGTCCCAGAAATGTTACATAGCTACAAAAGCGAAGGCTACTGCAATTTATGGGGCAGCAATTTGGGGCACGATAGACTTACAGCCACTTCAGTGTGTGGGGGATGACTTTTGTAACAACATTTTGTTGCTATCTCGCTCTTGTGCAAACTATCCTGCACACATGGAGTTGGATTTATCATATCTTGAGGACGAAATTAGATTAGCCCCTTTATTACTATGGTTATCAATATGGAAAAGAGAGTGCATACCGCTAAACCAGGCAACACTGAGGGACTGCCTAAAACTGGATCATGTCCAGAGGACTCCGTGGATAAAGTGTGTGGAGGATATTGTTTCTAGTTGGGTCTTTGTGCACTGTTTGATACTCCAAGCTTATGTGATAATTTCCCAAAAACTAAATTCAAAAAGATCTTTATAGTAAAAGCTGCAGGGGACAGATGGGAAAGGAACAAAACCCACAATAATTTTTAATAATAGATATATAACAATCATATTCGTCATTTGTACAGAACCCTCAGCACAGGTATATATTAATTAGGTTTTGTTTTAATTGTATTCCTTTGAATGTTTGGCTTCCCGGCTAATATCTACTTTTTGAATGACTTACCACCATGTCCCTGTGATGGGAGAGCAACTCAATCAACTTTACATATTTTATTCTTCTGTACATTTTATGACCCTCAAAGGAAAACATTTCTAGTCCCTATGCTTCACAAATATATATGTTTCCAATGTAGACCTGCACTGCACTTTATCCAACATCTGCTAGATCCCTTTGTATGTTATGCTGTAGCTTTTTTTTTTATGGACGTGGCAAAGCGCAGACGTTTATTACTTCAGATATTTTCATATCTGTGTCATTCTGGTTGTCATTTTAAACATATGAATGTAAAAATGAACTTTTTGTAAACGATGTATGATTTTTAGAGGATTTTAATGGAATAATAATATTTTAATTCATGATTGTCTGTACTTTTATGCATGATCCTCTGTACTGTCTCCATTTTGAATGGAATCCTTCTGACTTATTTCTTCACCTCTTTTAGGTCTATACTCAGTCTGAATTGTCCTGAAGGTTTGGGGATTAGGAAGATCCTGGACTACACTCCCCTGCACCGCTCCTCTCTTGGAACTGGAACCACAGCTTTCTTCTTCATCAGGTTTGGAACCACTACTTCGAGACAATTTCCTTAACACATCTCAAGGTTCTGGCATAGGAATGATCCCAGAGTCCAACGGTGTCTCCATAAATTCTGTCTGTTTTTTTCCTTCTTCACTACCTGATGGACACATGCATTCTATCGACCGGAGTGATGGTTCCTAATAGGAGATTCTGATTTCCCCTTCTGATCTCCCTGATTACTGCTGTTGCATGTCTGTCTTCTATAGAATGAAAATAGGTGCTGCTGCTGTTGCCCAGACCTTCTTGAAGGCTGACAAAAAGAAGATTTTAGAAAAGAAGGAGTAAGATCCGGAACCTGATGCATCAATATTCTGTCGAAAGGATTGCAAATGCTTCTTCTCCTTGAAGATTTTATGTAATTTTTACCAAACACTCTGGTCCTCATATTAAGCATCTTTAAAGGCAATGGCTTCTAATTCACATCTGTATGTTGTTCCTTCAGGTAAATGTTTCTTCTAGCTGAAATTGTGACTTCTTCAAAAACTGCTTGAACTCTCACTATGTCAAATGAGATATCAGATAAAAACTCCACATGCTTCTCCAAGGCTTGTAGAAGCTACCAGCACACTGCATTCTCCTGAAATACTCAAAAAAAAAGGTTATTGAAATCAGTAATAAAGGACTGTGATGTGTAAGCCCCATTGTAGGAAGGTGGAATCTGGCTAATGGTTGCCCCCAACTTTTTGACTGGTATTTGAGTGATTTTTAACTAGTCAGGCTGGGGTCCTGGATAGCAGGATCCCAGCCAATCTGCTTTCTCCCTAAAACTAATGTGAAGTACCCTAGGTACAAACCAATTGGATGCTGGGGATGCCCTGACAGTCCCTTGTAGAAGGTACCCTAGGTACCCAGGGCATGGGTCCCCCAGTAGGCCTACCAGGGCTGCAGCACTTATTGTGCCACCCTGGGACGGCCATACAAACTGACACCACCAGACCACTACTGTAGTCTGGGTAAGGTGCTAGCACCCCTTACAGGGATATAGGTACCCTGTATCCCACCCCATTACAACACATGTACTCTCATGGGTCACCCCTATGGCAGGCCTTGCTAATCCTACAAGGCAGGGTGCTGAGGTATGTGTGAGGGGGGACCCCTACATGAGTAGGGCCTCTCTGCAACCTTCATAAAATCATTGCTGGGTTGTTTGTAGTGTAGCCATATCATATACTCTTAACCACATTATAAGTCTATCGCATTAACGCGATAACTTGAGAATGGCTACACAGAACCATATCGTGTTTGGTGTCAAACATGTAGGAATCCTACCCCCAGTCCAGCCATGGGCATGAGGGTACGATTCCCCCCTGCTAGAGGGGCGATATGGGAAAAGCGGCAGAATTTAGACACCAATTTAAAAGTGCACACGTAGTACAAAATGGCTACTACCCGCCACCCACACGACTCTGGCTGGCTGTTGCTGGGGAAAACCCCAGCCTCGCCAGCTGGACAATAGGGCTTCTGTGGCAGGGAGGTGCTAGCATCTCCCCAGACAGGATAATGTGGATTGGAACAGGGTGGGTGCACCAAATGTCCTTTCAGAGTTGCACGTAGGCAGCTACAGCGCCTGCATTTTGCATACACCGCTTGGAACCGGTTCAGGGGCATCCTGCCCCTCGCCAAGGTGGGAAACACACAAAGGGGAGAGGGTGTAGACACCCTTTCCCACCACCACTCATTGGTGGACACTACTCTAGACACTCCCCTAATCTTGGGGATAAAGGTGAATAACGTGGCCCCAGAGCCTCAGATTAATCTTGAACTTTACAGTCTTGACCTTCGACTTGCTGCTGCCCAGCTGACGGAAGAAATCTCCCTTGGGGTAAAGGAGTTACCCCCCTGCTTGGCAGGCACCTGAAACACTGCAAGTGACCCGGTTGTAACCTCGCTGCTCCCACGGACTTCGACGACTTCCAGCACCCTTGAGGTGGGTTTCCTAAGCATCCCAGAGGCCAGTGAATGTGCTCAGCAAACCTGAGTACCGTGGACCGTGTGGGTGCCGAGATTCCCAATACCCCAGGACACCGGCTACCTCTTGCGTAGCACACGACCCTGACCAGTGGGGAAGTTGTGCTTTGGCCCATTATTGAGCCAACCACCAAGCAGCATTTGTGTTAAAGATCAGCGCCCTAGCCCCCTCCGGTGGCCCGTGGGCTCCCTTTTACGCACTCCATTTTGCTGCCTTCCGCGGTCCCTTGTCTCTCGACTTGTGGGCCCGAGCGGAGGAAAATCTCGACATCTAAGAGTTCCCCTGGTTGCTCCAAGCCTGCTCTACAGTCTCTCCAAAGGAGACCTCTTACAGACCTCGTGGGTCTGCACCAGTAGCTGATTTATTCATCTTGCGTGGGTTGCGGTTGCCAAGGCTTAGTGGATCCTATCCGAACACTAACACCGCAGCGAGCCTCATCCGACGTGGGACAGTCGCCCTCCAGAAGCTGGCCTTCCTTGAAGCCTCCCGGAGCCCGTGGCTGCAGATCCAAGCTACACCTCTTTCCACTTGAAACACCCGACATTGAAGGGCTCTTTGCTTTGAGTTCCCTGATCACTGTGCCGTGACCCAGACTCTGTCCCCTCTGCTTTCAGGTTCTTCTCTACAACTTCTACAACTTCAATCTTCACGGCATCATCGACGCTTTTGGCTAGCAGCACTTTTGAACATTTTCCCATTGAAAATCAGCCCGCGACCCGACATCGAAAACGACCTATGCACCCGGCTTCTCTGGGGCAGGTAACAGTGGTACCTCGGTACTCTCATGGTAGTGGGCTCCTCAAAAGCTTAAGTCTAAAGTTTTAACTTTGTATTCCTGCTAGAAGTGACTTTAATCTGTGTAAATCAAACCGCGACATTCTCCATAGGCTTTAATAGAGATCCCGATAGCAGCTATCTCCACTGCACGCGCCTCCTGTGGGTCCCCTTCCTCATAACCTGGGGTGGATTCTTAAGGGGCCAGCGATCCTAAATGCCCTAGGCATTGTCTGTAGAATTGTCGTGGTTCTTATACCACTTTTTTGATATATGGTTTGGTCCCCCCCCTGGGGCCCTGTGATTCCTGTGCTATCTATTGTGTTTATAAATGCTTGTTTGAATTATAACTTTGCCACTAGCCTCATAAAGAGACTGTGGGATTCTGTCTAGAATAAATACATATATTTTATATATATACCAGTGTGGGCTACTCTTTCATTTGGTTATTCAAGAGGTTATTATGGTAAAACAATAAGCTTAACACTCCTTCAAGACTTAGCCTGAAGGCTGCTCTCCACAGCTACCACTAGGATAGCTTTCTGTAAAGGTTGTCTTAAACCTATCATCAATAAGAGTCGAATTGGACTGGTGCAAGGTGTCCCCTATAATTAGGAGACAGCATATGCCAGGCCAACTTCTCACACCCATAAAACCTGGCCCTTATCGCTAAATGATCTTCAACACAGGTCTTCTTTAAAGTTGAGTCAATTTTCTTTTCTTTTTGGTCTTTAAGGATATTCTCCTCTGCCATCGACATCTGACTGACAAAACTGGATACGAAATAATCCACTGCTACTGACACCAGCACAGGCTTATCCACATCCTCCAATGGCTAAAGTCTAGACATAAATCTAGTGGCATTAAACATATTTGATTCCTCTCATTCCCTACTCACCACATCAGCGAAATGTTGGTGTATCAGTATACCCAAAACCCTAGGTTGCTGGAACTACTTAAGAACTAGTTCTGGAGAAGTACTGGGTAACTCTACCACAGTAAATTCCATATTCTGTTTTATTCCCACCAAAGTCTCAGGCAGCATCACCTTGTCAATATATTTGCCCTTCATGCCTATGCCTGCCTCTCCTGCTCCTGAGCTGGAAATACAAGAGTATTAGTCTCGCTCAAAGTGTAGAACCGGCTTTTAGAGACCCCTCCCGACTGGAGGATCAAAGCCAGCGGTGCAGGGGACACCTAGAATCTACGGGTTTACCTTGATTACTCATGCATTACCAAAGAGAACAGGACAACTTAGCTGTGGAGGAAAGTAAATTTAATTTGTTAGCTCGAGCTAAGGACAGGGTCCCAGAATGGTACAAAGACAATTCTACGGAGACTGCTGCTTCACTCCACAGCGCACACATAATTATAGCACTAGCCACACCCTTTGCACATCCAACAAGTTCCTCATCAGTCTCAGGTGGCGTAATCATGGCCAGAGAGCGTTGGTCTCTGATTGCACAATGTACACAGCCTCTTGCTTCAGCGCCCAGATGGCGTGGTCACGGAGCACGGCTGATGGTGTAAGAGGCTGAGTTACCAACAGTGGACAGGATGTGGCTAAGTCTCTGGCACAACCGGGGGGGGGGGGCGAGGTACACAAGCAGCTTCTGGAATCGGCTCAACCGCAAGGAGCGAGGAGGGTTAAGCAAGTTCTAACAGGGACATAGAAAGCAATCATTCACCAGGTTGCCGAGAGCATGGCAACATGAAATGGAGTCTCAGTGGCCATTTTAAGCATAGTTCAACAGTCCCTCCTTTTGCCATGAAGAGGCAACTTTCAGTCATCACCTAGGTCAATGTCCATCATATTCTGGACCTCCTTCTCAAGCAGCATCATGGCATTCTGGTGGTGTGAATTTACTGGCTTGGGTGTTAAAGGGGTGGCACAGAGGCCACATCGTGCGGGCATACATTGAACACAGCAGCAAGAACAGAATGCGGCTGCAATGAAAATCAATATCTTCCATCCCCACTGAGAGACCAGGCCCCAAAACCAACCGGTTAGGGACCATGAACCCTCATCCTGATGGATGTCAGAAACAATCTTATAGAGCTTCTGGATTGCTTGATAAACTGTCGGTGCATTATCAGGTATATATACACAGCAGCTGGTTTTGATCAATTTACAGACTCCTCCACGGTCCGCTAGGATTATGTCAAGAACCATCCGGTTCTGCAAAGTCATGAGGCGGTCCGCTTGAAGTTCAGCAATTATGTTACTGAGAGCACCAGCAGTCATGTTGATGGTGGTCTCTACCACTCTTGTAAGGTGTCGAATATTGCGACTATTGACCGCAGGGCCCCAAAAGGGGAGGAACCCTTTAGCAAAGTCTCCAAATTCTTGGCCAGCCGTGTCTTCAGCGTCAATTACACCTCTCTTCTGGATGTGGTGTGTTGCATCGGCTGTGTATGTTGGGGGAAGCAACCAAGCGATATAACAGGTGCCAGCCCATGACTTGGGCAGCCAGGTGTAGGCCTTGCTCCCGCACACTAAATAGGTTTTGAGCGAAGCCACCAGAGCTGTGCGAGTCGAGGCATTAAGCTGGAGCGTGTAGGCGCAGTCACTCTCCCCGACCCATACTGTTCCACTGCTCTCGATGCAGTATCGTCCAGAATGTGGGTAGACAGGGAGGTCCCTGAGGGGCGGCAGCCGTCGTCTCCCTCCACTGCCGGTGAGGCTCAGTGGAAAGAAAGACCCGTGGTTGTTCTCATATTCATCCTTTTCGGGTGAAGTTCTATTCATATTTAGCCACTCCGTAGCCAAAATGTGGGTGAATGCTTGCTTGCTACTATTTTTCCCTGGGGATCGCGTAGATGGTTTACCTGAATAGAAGGCGTCAAAGAATACCGTAAACCATCCGTAGGCTGAACCGGCTCGAGAAAACGGAGCGGGAATCAGGGGCATCCCTGTGCCCGCAGTATGGGGCAGCAACCCACATGCCCAACAGTTTGTTGTATTCACCACAAGCTGGTGCTGGTGTAACATCTGAATGAAAGTATTGTTATAAAATTCTGCCCTTCTTGTTTGCACGTGGGGGGGCAATGACACATGCTGATGAGGCGATTCTGCAGAGGTAGGAGACTCCGGTGCTGCAAGTAAAATAATTATGAGTACAAGTAGACAGATCGTGTACCGGCCATGTATTATCTTTATGTACTTTCTCTTCTTCATTTTCCTGTCCTTTAAGCATTCAGCGTTCATTTTTGTCACCGTCATGCCTCACCCGGTCTTCCCTAGTTGCTGCCTGTGATTGTTGGTTGCTTCACCGGACAGTGATTCCAGCAGTCCTATTGACACACTCTGGTCCGCTGCACCAGTACCGGTAGGATATATCCGCCGGCAAATATCACAGCCCTGCAGCGAACGTCAGGCCAGGTGAGGTAGAGGGCAGAGACCTTTGTCCCTTCAGTCCTTTTTTCTGGGTCGAAGGTTGTACCTGGTGGACCCAGGCGTTGTTTGATCAGGAAACAAAGGCTCCGGCTGTTGAGTGTCCCGCAGCCTCAAACGCGGAGGAAGAGCAGCTTGCAGGATGTCGTCGTCCTCTCGCTCAGATGAAGCCCAGGCAACGTTAGCGTCACTGAAGGGTACAAAACGTGGGACTTGTTGACATTCGTAGTCTCCCAGGCCCTCCTTGACCCACTGGTCGTATGGCAGTGGCAGAGGCACTCGTTTGCAGTGCGTCGCGTGTACCCAATTCTTTCTTCCTGCCACTTTCACTGCAGACCTGGTCGCCAACAACACTTGTTGGGGTGCTTTCCACCTCGGCTCCAGGTTCTTGGTCCTCTGGAAGTTGCGGATGCAGACCCAATCACCTGGCTGGATGGTGTGGCCAGGGCCCTCGGGTTTGTGTGGCAGGATGTCCTGTACCTGACGATGAATAAGACTCAGGTTAGCGGTCAATTCATGTAAGTAATCAATCAACAATGGGTATTTGATATCAGAATATTTCTTTGGGCGGGGCACTCCCCAAACATTAGCTGGTCGACCAAGCACTATTTAATAAGGAGATAGTCCGGTTCGGGAATGTGCCGTGGCTCTAGTGGATAAAAGGGCAAGGGGCAGGGCGTCCGGCCAAGAAAGTCCTGTGTCAGCCTGTATTTTAGCCAATTTCAATTTCAATGTCCCATTGTGGCGTTCAACCAGACCCGCTGACTGGGGGTGATTGGCGGTATGGAACTTCTGTTTGATCCCCATCCCTACACACACTTTCTTCATTATTTCTCCTGTAAAGTGACTTCCGTTATTGCTCCAGATAATTCTGGGGATTCCGAATCTGGGAAATAATTCCTTCAACAGGATCTTAGCAGTTCTGATAGCAGTGTTGTCCTTAAGGGGGTATGCCTCAATCCACTTACTAAAGGCACACACAACCACCAGCACATATCAGAGGTTGTTTCATCTTTCCATCTGAATATAATCTATTTGGAGCACCTCGAAGGGGCAAGATGGGCGCGCAAAATTACCAGCAGGTGTTGGTGTGCCCTTACCTGTGTTATGCATCAAACAAATCGTGCAAATCGTGACTAGCCTCTCAGCATATTTTGGGATGTGCTTGTTTTGCCATACCGGAGCTAGCAATTTGCAAATACCTTTTGCACTAATATGAGCTGGGCCATGAGCCATAGTGACCACTGGCAAAACATAGGCATCGGGTAACAACCACCGCTGTTGTTCAGACAGAAACGTCCAACAGCCATTCTCATCTAATAGGCCTGTTTGCTCTTCCTCTCTAGTTGCCTCCGCCTGCATTTTCTTCACATTTTCAAGAGTGTCCTCATGCATCCCTCCCTCCGGTAACCATTTTGAGGGGCCAGCTACATGCATACGGGTGGAGACATTATTTGCTGTTTCCTTTGCAGTCTGGTCAGTAAATGCATTACCTCTTCCTATGTCATCTGTTACTTTCTTGTGGGCACTACATTTAATCACAGCTATCTTGGAAGGAAGGGTCAATGTTTCTAACAGTCTGCTGACCAGTTGGCCATGTTGTATCTTGGTACCGTGAGAAGTTAAAAATCCCCTCTCAGCCCACAGTCGCCCAAAATTATGGGCCACTCCGAAAGTATACTGGCTGTCGATGTAGATGTTGACGGCCATCCCCGTACTCCATTCACACGTTCTTATCAGCGCCAATAACTCAGCGGCCTGTGCTGATTGGTAAGGTATCCGCTCTCTCTCCACCACTGTCTGTAACGTGGTGATAGCATAGGCGGCAGTTGTGCTACCATCAGGAATTTTGAAACAAGAACCATCCACATACAGGGTACCATCAGGATCAGTGAGGAGTGTATCAGTCAAGTCTACACGGCTTTTAGTCTCTTCCTCAGTCCGGAGGACACAATCATGCGGATCAGAACTAGTGTTACCATCAATAAAGGGTAACAATGTGGCTGGATTCAGTGTAGTGCAGCGGCAGATGGTGATATGACTGGCTAAGAGAGTCAACTCATATCCGGACAAACGTGCACTAGTAAGGTGTTGAGTTTTTGTCCTATTCAATAAAGTATCAACTGCGTGAGGAACCATAACTGTCAGCGCAGTATCAAGATCCAGACCTGCAGAATGGCGAATGGATATGGCAGCTGCTGCTCTCAAGCAACTGGGCAACGCGTGTGCCACGGGATCTAGAACTGCAGAAAAATATGCACAGGGGCGTTGTCTGTCACCAAAACGCTGTGTTAATACTGACAATGCGCAACCATCACGCTCATGTATGAAAAGAGCGAAGGGTTTCTGATAACTAGGGGTGACTAGCACCTGGGCTCAACACAAGGCGGTTTTCAGTTCTTCAAATGCCCGCTGGCACTCATTTGTCCAAGGAAGCGAGTGAGGAACATCTTTAAGTGTGAGGGCCTACAAAGGGTTAATGAGTAGAGAAAAATTGGGTATCCATTGGCGGCAGTAGGAGGTTATACCAATGAAAGCACGGACCTCTTTCTGCGTTTTTGGTGGGGGCATTTTACTGATAGTCTGTATTCGTTCAGGGGTGAGGCGGACGCCCTCCTTCGACAGGAGATGACCTAAGTAGGTAACCTCATGTCGACAATATTGGAGCTTGGAGAGGGAAACTTTGTGATTGAACTGTGCCAAATGCAGGAGCAATTTCATCGTAGCTTCTTTACATAATACCTCGGTGTCTGCTGCTATGAGCAAATCATGAACGTACTGGAGTAATGCGGTACCTTGAGGTAGGGACAGGGAATCAAGTTGGCCCTTGAGGGCCTGATTATAAATGGAAGGGCTCTCTGTATATACTTGTGGAGCTCTACAGACCCGGAAACTACGACCTGCCAATGAGAATCCGAAAAGATCCCAACTCTGTTCATCAACGGGTATACTAAAGAAGGCATTCTTCAAATCAATGACAGAAAAGAAACATGACAACGGGGGGATCATAGTGAGTAAGGCAGTGATATTTGGGACCACAGGAAACTGCGGAACTACTATTTTATTTATTTCGCGTAAATCAATGACAAAACGATAAACAGGGGGCTTGGAAGGGTCGGTGCGTTTGAGGACAGGCAAAATTGGGCTGTTACACACATTGCCTCTTGTCTCTTCAACCACGCCCTTGTCAACAAGTTCAGAAATGATCTGGAGTAATGCCCTCTCCCCTTCTTTGGGTATTTTGTATTGGGGAAGTCGGGGAAGGCGAGAATTTTCCTTTAGGGTAACAGAAAAGGGGGGTATGGACAAAAGGCTTACATCAGTATCATCTTGGGCCCAAAGGGCGGGAGGGACATTTTGAAGTTCCTGGGGAAGGGGATCTGAGGAGTCTAAATATACTGGGTATGTGGTAGGGGGGTCCATAGTGATGTAAACACCATCAGGAGAACAGTATATGGTGGCATGTAATCTTTTCAATACATCTAAACCCAACAAATTGTCTCCACATGTGGAAGTCAAAACCAAAGGGGAATCAATCGTGTAGGGTCCTATCGTTAGTTCCAGTGGTTGTGAGACGGGGCTAAACACTGGGGTACCAGAAAACCCCACAGAAACGTTATTTGCGCCAGACAAGGGGGCCCCAGGGACTTTAGACCTAGCAATAGAACTTTTGGTTGCACCAGTGTCGACCAAGAATGGTTCCATAGAACCGAGTGTTTTAACGTGAACATACAGTCCCTTCTGGTCAACAGGAATAGGCACGGGTCCCTTTCCTTGTCCTTGGCAATCCTAGTGGGACAGAAACCCCGTCCCTTCTTCGGGCTCATAATCCTCAGTAAAATAATTGCAATCTTCGTAATTGGCTGCATCAAATCTATTCTCGTGCATGAGGGGGCGCCTGTCCTGTGACTGTGTTCTAAGTCCGCCTCGTCCTCGTTCTCTCTGGTGCCGTTGCCCTGTGAAGCGGTCAGCAGGAGTAGAGTGGTTCCGGACCAACAAGGGACACTCATCGCGCCAATGACCCTCTTGGCGACAATAAGCGCACTGATTGGACCCCAGCAGTGGGCGAGGAGTCACGGGGGCAGGTTTCTGAGCAACTCGTTGAAACTTCGGGGCACCCCTGTTTTGGGTCTGGGTCGGTTATGCCTGTTGGAGTAATACCTTTGTTATTAGATCTTTAGTCTTATCTGTTTTGTCTCACTCTTCATTCTCCCTATTCTCATAATACTGGGTCCTTGTCAAAATGCCAGACGGGGTGGAAATGGGCCAGGCACTTTCCGACATTTTGAGCTTAGTCCCAAGTTCTGGTAACAAATTGGACACAAATTTATCCACAAACAGTCGCTGTCCCCCCTCTGAAGTCATATCCTGTCCACTATAGCCGGTGAACGTGCTTTCAAATCATGTGAAAAAGTCTGAGACACTTTCATCTTTCTTTTGCCTGCAAGCAGCTAATTTATCCCAATTAATACGGTGAGGTGTCAACATCTTTTTCATGGCGGTAAGTATCTGGGCCAAGATCTTGGGATCAGGTTTCTCACCGCCAGTTCGAGCTCTGTCGGCCTCCCCAAGTTGTTGCCAAGTGTGGCCAAATTCTGCCTGATCATTATGACGTATTTTAGACCATACTTCAGTCGGTACTACCTGTCCCATTAACATATCGATATCTGCTAAAGTCATCACGCAAGACTGGAGGGTCTGAGTCAATTCCTTGTAATAACTCGCTGGAGTTTTACGCGGGTCAGGCAATTGCTTTTAAGCTGGAGGACATCAGACCTTTTCCAAGGGACATGGACCACCATTTGCCTAAAACCCGCCGGTATGTCAGGCTGGTCACCCACGCCAGCAACGCGGTCCCTCCAAACAGGCTGTACCTCCCTCATTGGACAACCCTTATTCAGCATGGCTTCAGATAAAGAGTCCCTAAAGGCTACTAACGTGATCAGATCGCAGAATAGTACGAGGCCCTGAATGTCCCCCTTCGCAACCTTATTGTGAAGGTCAGACAGATCTGGGGGTGGACCTGATTCTACCAAATCTACCCACATTTGGGTCAGTATGTCACACATATCACAAAAAGTGTCAATCTGTTGGATGCGCGTCCACTGATCCATGGTCATCCATATATCCTGAGTGGTGTACATAGTGCCATTTCCCATCCACATATGAGCCTGTTGACTCATAGCGAGTTGTTCCTGTGTATTACCTATCTGTCTGCGCAAAGTACGTCGTCTGGGAGTGGGTGGTCTATGCGGAGTTACATAAGGGATATCATCACGGACCACTGACCAAGCATTTGCTAATAGCCCTGCACTGGGGGAAGGTGTTGGAGTACTGTCAACAAGAAACAGATTAGTTGTGACAGGAGTTAAAGGCACATTGGGTTGGACAGGATGGGACAAGTGGAAGGAGCAACAAGGGAACAGTGGCCTGAACAGTCGGGGCATCGGGAACGAGTGGCTGAGGAATCAGACGAACCAGGGCATGGGCAGGGGCAACAACTGGAGCGGCAGCGAGGGCCAAATGTGCGGGATCAAGGGCCGGGTACATGGTGGGAGCATAAGGTGGAGGGGTGTCCAACATGGAGGACATGAGAGGGTCATCTTCCTTGTCCCGGGCCTTTTCGGGGACCCTCTTAGTAACGTAACATCCTTCTGTCTGCCTTCGATGTAATCTATCATGTATCACTATACCCTCTTCTGTTTTCTGATCATCATGATTCTGGGCATTCTGAATCACACTCATACGCATTGTTTTAGCTTCGCTCTTTTTGAGTTTGATTTCCTTCTGCTTGGACTCCTTGCGCCAAACCCGAAAGGAATCAAACATCGCAGGTCTAAGTTTTCTTTGAAACAATTTCTCCTCCAGATTGTCTAACACAGCACGTTCAAAACTTCCATGCATTGGCCATTGTAACTCAGCATTACCCTTTGTATACTTGTGCCAGAGTGAGAAAAACACAATCGGGCCAATACTATGGTTAACATAGACTTCGTGATTAGGGGTCCCCAAGGGAGGAATCGGACAAGATTCCTCCAATGCGGAGTCCTGTGCACAACAACACCATTTCCGAAATTTACTAAATCCAGGCGCGTATCCTGGTTCCAAACATCAAAGGGTACAATCAAACAGTTACAGCATATGACTGTACTTACCCCTTGGCTTCGGCTTTTGCAAAAGTCGAACAATACCCAAAACCAAATACAATTCACCAAAGAAGTGGGTCATTGCCACTCTTACCTGACCGTTAATCTTACCTCGCACGGCAAGTGTCACAAAGGTCTCGATCTCCAAAAATTGGGAAACGGAACTGGGGCGTCAGTCGGGGCTGCAGTCGGATAGCCCCTGGGAGGGAGGAATCACGCAATCGGAGACCTCGGGCCCACAAGGACAATTTTCAGCCGATGTAGTGGGGCGCCTCTCTTGGAATTCGATCACGGACCCCTCATGACCACCAGGCTCGATGACGACCACCGAAGACGCCCCACGTTTGGGCGCCAATTGTACAACCGGCTTTTAGAGACCCCCACCCGACTGGAGGGTCAAAGCCAGCGGTTCAGGTGACACCTAGAATCTACGGGTTCAGCTTGATTACTCATGCATTACCAAAGAGACCAGGACAACTTAGCTGTGAAAGTAAATTTAATTTATTAGCTTGAGCTAAGGACAGGGTCCCAGAATGGTACAAAGACAATTCTACGGAGACTGCTGCTTCACTCTGCAGCGCACACATAATTATAGCACTAGCCACACCCTTTGCACATCCAACAAGTTCCTCATCAGTCTCAGGTGGCGTAATCGTGGCCAGAGAGCGTCGGTCTCTGATTGCACAATGTACACAGCCTCTTGCTTCAGCGCCCAGATGGCGTGGTCACGGAGCACAGCTGATGGTGTAAGAGGCTGAGTTACCAACAGTGGACAGGATGTGGCTAAGTCTCTGGCACAACCTGGGGGGGGGGGGCGAGGTACACAAGCAGCTTCTGGAATCGGCTCAACCGCAAGGAGCGAGGAGGGTTAAGCAAGTTCTAACAGGGACATAGATAGCAATCATTCACCAGGTTGCCGAGAGCATGGCAACACGAAATGGAGTCTCAGTGGCCATTTTAAGCATAGTTCAACAGTCCCTCCTTTTGCCATGAAGAGGCAACTTTCAGTCATCACCTAGGTCAATGTCCATCATATTCTGGACCTCCTTCTCAAGCATCATCATGGCATTCTGGTGGTGTGAATTTACTGGCTTGGGTGTTAAAGAGGTGGCACAGAGGCCACATAGCGCGGGCATACATTGAACACAGAGGCTGCAAGAAAAGAATGCGGCTGCAATGAAAATCAATATCTTCCATCCCCACTGAGAGACCAGGCCCCAAAACCAACCGGTTAGGGACCATGAACCCTCATCCTGATGGATGTCGGAAACAATCTTATGGAGCGTCTGGATTGCTTGATAAACTGTCGGTGCATTATCAGGTATATATACACAGCAGCTGGTTCTGATCAATTTACAGACTCCTCCACGGTCCGCTAGGATTATGTCAAGAACCATCCGGTTCTGCAAAGTCATGAGGCAGTCCGCTTGAAGTTCAGCAATGAGGTTACTGAGAGCACCGGCAGTCACGTTGATGGTGGTCTCTACCACTCTTGTAAGGTGTCGAACATTGTGACTATTGACCACAGGGCCCCAAAAGGGGAGGAACCCTTTAGCAAAGTCTCCAAATTCTTGGCCAGCCGTGTCTTTAGTGTCAATTACACCTCTCTTCTGGATGTGGTGTGTTGCATCGGCTGTGTATGTTGGGGCAAGCAACCAAGCGATATAACAGGTGCCAGCCCATGACTTGGGCAGCCAGGTGTAGGCCTTGCTCCCGCACACAAAATAGGTATTGAGCGAAGCCACCAGAGCTGTACGGGTCGAGCCATTAAGCTGGAGCGTATAGGCGCAGTCACTCTCCCCCACCCATACTGTTCCACTGCTCTCGATGCAGTATCGTCCAGAATGTGGGTAGACAGGGAGATCCCTGAGGAGCGGCAGCCATCGTCTCCCTCCACTGCCGGTGAGGCTCAGCGGATAGAAAGACCCGTGGTTGTTCTCATCTTCATCCTTTTTGGGTGAAGTTATATTCATATTTGGCCACTCCGTAGCCAAAATGTGGGTGAATGCTTGCTTTTTTTTTAATTCTATTTTTATTTTTAATTTATACATTTTCAACAGCAATACATGATCATACCATAATCCAACTCAAGGCATTGGTACAGCATGGACAGATCTCATTATAGATTACAGATCTCATTATTGTAGTGCAGAGCACTACATCGTAGTTTTTCAATAGGGCCAAGTATCCAGACCGGGCAGAACAAAGAGAATATAGCTTACAGCAGTGTGAGACATGACATCGCTACAGAAACTAAACAAAGCATTAGTTAGCAGTTAGCGACAGCATATAAGACGTGAGCGGACTCCAGACATCGCTCGGCTTAGACTTTGTTGGTAGTTCTTCAGCATAACATAGAAGCTGGTCCCGACAGTAAGCCAGATCCTGTAGCCATAACTTAACAGTGGGCACCGGCCTGCCCCCCAACATATGGAAACCCTCCGTTTAGCCAGCAATAGAGCTATTGCCACAAGCTTCTTATTTGATGCCTTAATTTTGGAGACCACACCTAATAGACACACCTGCGGGGCGCAGTCCACAGGCTCCTCAAGTATCCGACTCAGACTTTGCGTGACTGAGATCCAATATTCATGCACCTTGGGGCATGCCCAAGCCAAATGATAAAAATCAGCACCAGGCATGCCACATCGCTTGCAGTTGTCAGTCTCCTGCAAGCCATACTTACACAACTGCGCTGGAGTGTAATATAGCTGATGCAAATATTTAAAGTGCACTAACCGCAGATTACCATTCGCTGTCAGCTGACCCATTAAGCGGCAGCTGACCTGCCAATCATCCTCAGACAACGGAGTGGGAAGGACGTCATTCCACTTTATGAGTGCAGCCATGCCCACAGCAGTCGCATCCCCCTGCGACACCTGATAGAGTAGAGTGACTAACTTGGCTCGTGACGTGGTTGTGTATATAAGTTGTAACTCTTCTAGCACAGGGGGCTCAGCAGGAAACTGCGGATAAAGCGCACACACAGCAGAGCGTAACCTAGTATACAAAAATCGCTGCATGACCGTGGTCATTCCTGGAACGTTTAGATTGTCCAGCTCTATGAACTTGCCCCCAGGAAACCCATCCCCCATAGTGGACAGAGCCCCCTCTGCCACCGCGCAGACCCCCTGTGTGCCACTACTGCCTCTCATTGCGTGCCTACTGCTGTCTGCCTCTTCGCTGTGCTTCTTTTCTGCCTTCCGTGACCCTCTGACTGCTGTGCCCTGTTTTGTTTTCTGTTCCCCTCGTTCGTTTTAGCTTCATTCTGCTCTCGCCGTCCGTGACCCTCTGATTGCTGTTGCTGTGCCCCATGTTCCTTTCTGTAGCCCTTGCTCGTTTTGTTTCGTTTTCTGCCTACCATCCTCCCCCCGCCCCCTCTTGCCTTCCGTGACCCTTCCCGCCGCTCGCGCCCCCGCAGCCCCGCCCCCTCATTCCCTATTGGCTGCCCCGCTCCCGCCTCCCAGCTGCTCCTCCCTCCCTCTACCCCTCATATGGAGGCCGCGCAGCGGACGCGCGCAGCGGACGCACCGCGGGTGCGCCGAAGGCGCGCCAAAGGCAAGCCCGTCTGCGCCCGTCCTCGCCTGGACCGCGCCCAGTGCCAGGACCCCTGGCCCTCAACGACACCAGCCCACCCGACTGAGCTACGACGCCACCGCCCTCAACGCACTCAACACCGGCCGGGCCCCCGCCTGCCACCGAGCCACCCCGAAACGCACCCACGGACCCTTCACCTGCCAAGCCTGCAAATTCACCTGCCTCAGGACCAGCACCACACCCGCCAGACCAGGCACCAGCCGCAACCACCTCAAGTGCCTCCTGTGTCATGAAGCATAATGTACATACAAGATCAAGGACACGCTTCTTATAAAGCGCCTTGATTTATCCCCTTATACAAACCCACCCCTGTCCTGTGCAACCAGCACTCCTTGGAATTAGATCTGTAATGTGTTTTATGATGAGGAATCATTTAATGTGTTATTGTCTGTACTGAAGCATATAGGTTATGCTGCATGAAGCTTTATTTTTCCTAATGTATAGCGATGTTTTATTGTTCACGATTTATACATTTCTTGAGTCCGCCTTTTATTTTATATGTTGTTGTAGCAATCTGATGCCTTTTAAATGCAGAGTTGGCGCACAGCGAGCGAAGCGCACTGCAACTTAAAAGCCGACCCGATCTCAAAACCAGGATCGGCAAGACGCGTCTCGCGCTGCGTGCGTGAGTCACGTAGGGAAGGTTCTGGTGTCCTGGGTGTGGTAGGAGTATTTAATGCCACACCCAGTCATTTCCAGTGCTTAGCCTCCTGACTTCGACGAAGAACTCACCTGAATCTCGAAGCAGCCGCGTCTTCTGTCTTCATCCACAGGAGGGCACCATCGCTTCACTAAAGGGATCTAAGGACAGAGAAATTCAGAGAATTAAGAGCTAAGTACTGATTTTAGTTTCTGGCGCCCAACGCAAGAAAGCTTGAAGTCACTTTACCTACGTAAAGTAGACCGATAATTTTTGGAACTTTCAGCTAATTAGCATAGACAATGCTTTTGGAACTTGCAGCTGAACTTCATAGGCGCTACTTTTGGAGTTTTAGCTAAATGAAAAAGTTTTTAAAGAAAAGCGATTTTCGTATGTCTTTCGTGTAGCTTGTTTTTTTACCCTTATTACTACAGGTCTGGTGAAGGCATAAGAATTATTGGTGCACGCACATAAGAGTAAGTGACGTCATAGTAGTTAAAGAAAAGTCGTAATAGAAATGTGAAAATTGAATATTCAATTGCAAGATTAGAAAGTAAATGTTATGTTTGTTTATTTAGATACACGCAAATAACCAACAAGGTACAGAGCGAATTCGTAACAACACTTCATCAATCTGCACTCCTACACCTCCACAAGACTGCTGGGCGCAATATCAAGAATTCCCCAGATCGCAGGTAGGAATAAGTTCTGTTAATAAAAGACAATATTAAAAAGGCTAGAATTAACTTAGTGTAAAATAGGAAACTAGGTTCGCATAGTTTACACCTATGTTCTGTTGCCTCGCAGGTCGACAACAGGATTTCTACGTGCGTCCAGTATCCGGCCCTCCTCCCGGGGCTCTATTTTTTAGCCTAGAGTAAGGTAAATTCATAGGTTATTCAGTAGAGTTCTAGGAAGTTGGCTCATAGCGTCTCTGCGAAACAAGCAAGTGCTCCTGAAGGTAAGAGAGTACTTGTACAACTTGACATCCTGCTCAACACCCGCTCCGTCCACAAGCACGCCATCGAACTCTGGAACCTCCTCGACACAACAGCGCCGGACGTCGCCTTCCTCACCGAAACCTGGATGAACGCCTCATCTGCCCCCGACATCGCCATAGCCATCCCGGATGGCTACAAGATCACCCGCAGGGACCGCACCAACCAAACAGGAGGAGGCATCGCCATCGTCCACAGAAACACCATCCGCATCACGACCACCTCCGACGACAGCCTCACCGCCGCCGAGCACCTTCACTTCCAGATACACACTGACCCCAAGACCACCCTCAGAGGCACCCTCATCTACAGACCCCCGGGACCTCGCACACAATTCAGCGAAGCCATCGCAGACTTCATCAGCCCACTCGCACTCACCTCTCCCGACTACATCCTCCTAGGGGACTTCAACTTCCACCTGGAAAACAACAATGACAGCAACACCACCACCCTGCTTGACAACCTCGCCAACCTCGGACTCAAACAACTGGTGAACATCCCCACCCACTACGCCGGCCACACACTTGACCCAGTCTTCTCCTCCAGCGACCACATCTCCGTCAGCCACTCCACCGGGCTACACTGGACAGATCACAGCTGCGTCCACTTCAACTTCAGGAAAACAACGACTCACCACCACCCACAACAAGGCCCACGAAGATGCTGGAGCAAGGTCACCACCGAGCAGCTCACCACCTCACTGAGCCAGAACCCTCCCGCCAACACGACGGACCCCAACAAAGCAGCCCGCAACCTCACTCAGTGGCTAACCAACTGTGCAGACACCCTCGCTCCACTGAAGATTCCTCCCAACAGACCCGGCAGAAAGAAAGCCTCGTGGTTCGCCAACGACCTCAAAAACTCCAAGAAATCCTGCCGCAGCCTCGAGAAAACCTGGCGCCACGACCAGTCAACATGACAGTCCTCAAGAACGCCATCCGCAAACACCACCAGCTGATCCGCACCACCAAAAGGACATCATTCAGAGAACGACTTGACAACAACACCCTCAACAGCAAGGAACTCTTCTGCATCGTCAAGGAACTCTCCAACCCCAGCGCCAACAACAACGACATCTCGCCTCGCAAGACCTCTGCGACTCACTCGCCTCATTCTTCTACAACAAGATCGCTGACATACACAACAGCTTCGGCGCCCAATCCACGCACCCAACCAGCCACCCAACAATAGAACCTACGCCCCCTACCACCACCACCCTCTGCACCTGGACCCCCGTCAGCACAGATGACACCGCCCACACGATGAACACCATCCACTCCGGCTCCCTATCCGACCCATGCCCACACCACATCTTCAACAAGGCCGACTCCATCATCGCTCCCCAACTCCGGAACATCATCAACAACTCCTTCGCATCGGCCACCTTCCCAGAGACCTGGAAACATGCGGAGATAAGCACCCTCCTGAAGAAACCGTCCGCGGACTCCACAGACCTCAAGAACTTCCGCCCCATCTCGCTCCTCCCCTTCCCCGCTAAAGTCATCGAGAAAACCATCAACAAGCAACTGACCGCCTTCCTCGAGTCAAACGGCTCCCTCGGCCCATCGCAGTCCGGCTTCCGAGCAAACCACAGCACAGAGACCGCCCTCATCGCAGCCACCGAGGACATCAGGTCCCTGCTCGACAACGGGGAAACCGCCGCCCTCATCCTCCTCGACCTATCAGCAGCTTTCGACACAGTCTGCCACCGCACCCTAACAGCCCGCCTCCACCACGCCGGGATCCAAGGAGAAGCTCTGAAATGGATCACATCCTTCCTCTCAGACAGAACTCAGAGAGTCCGCCTCCCTCCCTTCCGCTCTGCAGCTACGGAGATCATCTGCGGCGTCCCCCAGGGCTCCTCGCTCAGCCCTACCCTCTTCAACGTCTACATGAGCCCCCTCGCAGCCATCGCACGCCAACACAACCTCAACATCATCTCCTATGCTGATGACACCCAGCTGATCCTCTCCCTCACCAACAACCCCGCCACCGCCAGAGCCAGCCTCCAGGAAGGAATGAAAGACGTCGCGGAATGGATGATGCTCAGCCGTCTGAAGCTGAACTCAGACAGGACGGAAGTCCTCATCCTCGGACCATCCCCCTCCGCCTGAGACGACTCCTGGTGGCCCCTGGCACTGGGCACCGCCCCCATCCCCACAGACCACTCACGCAACCTGGGTTTCATCCTGGACTCCTCCCTCACGATGACCAAGCAAGTCAACGCCATCTCGTCTTCATTCTTCAACACCCTACGCATGCTCCGTAAGATCTTCCGGTGGATCCCCACGGAAACCAGAATGACGGTCACCCAGGCCCTCGTCACCAGCCGTCTGGACTACGGGAACGCTCTCTACGTGGGAACCACAGCCAAACTACAGAAAAGACTTCAACGCATACAGAACGCAACCGCACGACTCATCCTGGACATCCCCCGTCGCAGCCACATCTCCGCCCACCTGAGAGACCTGCACTGGCTCCCCATCAGCAAGAGAATCACATTCAGGATGCTCACCCACGCACACAAGGCTCTTCACGACATGGGCCCCACATACCTCAACAAATGCCTCACGTTCTACACACCCACCCGCCAGCTCCGATCCGCCAGCCTCGCCCTCGCCACCGTCCCACGGATTCGCAGAACCACCATCGGGGGAAGATCCTTCTCCTACCTGGCGGCCAAAACATGGAATTCCCTCCCCACCCACCTACGACTGACCCAGGACCATCTCGCCTTCAGGAAGCAGCTCAAGACGTGGCTGTTCGAGCAGTAGCAGCACCATTCCCCCCCCCAGCGCCTTGAGACCCTCACGGGTGAGTAGCGCGCTCTACAAATGCGATTGATTGATTGATTGATTGATTGATTGAAATCTTTAAGGGTCTTCAATGCACCAGTTTCCCCAGTGACAGAGAGGTCGGAGTGATACAGCAGTGGCATACTAGGTGCATACAATGGCAACTTCCTGGCTCGCTTGCCCAAATCCTGCCAGGCCCTAGCTGTCGTTTGTACAGTATCGAATTCCTCCTTTTCAAATACCGTGTGCCGATTAACAATCATGGCCTTGAGCGGTATCGGGTGCACTGCCTCCGCCTCCACTGCCACATGAGGAATATATGCCGGATCCTGCTGCCAGTAATAGGCGTACTGGGCCTGTGCGCAGAGATAGTAAAGATAAAAATCGGGTGCTGCGAACCCCCCCCCCCGATCATAAGGAAGGGTGAGCTCTTCCCACTTAATCTGCGATTTTTTACCGCCCCAAGTCAAAGTGATCAACAGAGAGCGGAGCTGATCAAAAAAACATCTCGTTAAGCGCACCGGTATATTTAAAAATAGATACAGAAAGCGCGGAAGCACCACCATCTTTATCAGCGCGATTCGGTCCGCAAAGGACAAAGGCAGCTTAATCCAACGACTCACTTGTCCTTCAAGACGTGTGATAGCGGTACCATAGTTGGACTGCACAACCGACTGCGGGTCCCTGTGGAGCCATACTCCTAAATATTTCACAGTGTCCGTGCACCAGGTCAGGGGGTATTCCAGTTCGAACCGAAGCGTACACTCCGTGAGGGGCAGTATGGTGGACTTAGCCCAGTTTATACCCAATCCAGAAAAGCGCTCGAACCGAACATATTCTCGTATCAATTGCGCCAGATATTGTGCTGGATCCCGAACATACAGCACCATGTCATCCGCATACATGGATACCGCTAGCAGACGCTGCAAGAACCGCAATGCAGTTTGAGCATGACGCTGCCGCAGGATACAGGCCAAGGGCTCCATTACGAGAGCAAATAACAAAGGGGACAGAGGACATCCCTGCCGCGTGACCCTATGTATTTGAAACTGTCCCGAGAGATGCCCATTAACTCTAACCCGTGCCACAGGTCTGGTATACAGCAATTTTATCCAATTGGTGAAGGCGAAAGGGACCCCATACAATGTATAATTGCTAACATATAGGACCATGATATTGAATCAAACGCCTTAGAAGCGTCAAGCAGTTCTGCCACAGCTGGCAAAGTGGGCTTCAAGACGTGCATCGCAGCGAAAATAGTACGCAAGTTATTTGACGTGGATTGGGAAGGGATAAATCCTGACTGATCAGGGAGAACCATATCAGGAAGGAGCAATTTCACCCTTGTCGCCAGCACCTTCGCCAATATTTTTACATCAGTATTAATAAGCGATAGAGGCCGATACGAGTCGCAGCTATCCGGTGCTTTATCAGGTTTCAAAAGCGTGACCACTAGGGTTTTGCGCAGGGTTGGCGGTAGACATTGAGTTTCATACCCCTCCTCATATACCTGAAGTAGGCAAAGGGGCAAGCTGATCAATATATTCCTTATAGAATTCTGCCGGCAAGCCATCCGTGCCCGCAGCTTTCCCATTCGGCAACGCGAGGATTGCATCCCGCACCTCAGCTACAGTGAGCGGGTGCATCAGAAACTCTTGCTGCCTGCACGAAAGCCAGACTAAGGCGATATCATCAAGATACTGCGCAAGGTCCGCCTCATCCACCGTCAGTCGCTGGGCGTACATCCCAGCGTAATAATCAGCAAAGGAGTTCAGGATTGCAGGCGTGTCATAGTGCGTGCCATCAGCCGTAGTAAGCGCGGTTATGGTACATGCTCTGGCCTGCGGCTCCAGTATACGGCTAGCCAAAGTTCTTCCCGGCCGTCCACCCTCCCCATAGTAACGCGCCCTACATCGGCGTGACAAATGATTAATCTCCTGATCAGCCATTGCATTATACTCAGCGATTTTCCCTTTAATTACCGCCAGGACTGCAGGATCAGCTTTTTCACTGTACCTACGCTCTAAGGCCAATAACTCCCGTTCAAGTGTCGTCATGGTGCGGCGTAAAGACTTTAAGACCCCAGCCTGAAGCCCTATGCAGGCCCCTTGAATCGTCACTTTAAAGGCCTCCAAGAGCGTCTCCATGGTCTGGACAGACCCCGTATTGAGTGAAAATAATCAGCTATGGCCTCCTGAATCCCCTCCCGGAAAACCTGATCTAACAGTGAGGACGATTGCAACCGCCATTGAAAGGGAGGTGGGGCAAGAGTTGGCACAGCCAAACTGAGAACTACTGGAGAGTGGTCCGACAAGGTTCTGGGCAAGTGTTTAATCTGCGTAGTCCAGGCGCAGATATCTTGCAAACCCAGCCAGTAGTCAAGACGTGACCACGACTGTCGCGCGTACAAGTGACAGGTACCTTCTTTAGCATTCGGATGCCTCAGTCTCCATAGATCCGTGAGGCCCAGAGTTACCTTCCCATCTTGCACAGACGCAACAGCTCTCCGCGAGGGAGGAGCCGTCGCAGCCATCCTATCCATTACAGGATCTAGCACCACATTGAGATCGCCCCCACACAGAACAGCTGATGACGGCAATGCGCAGACCTTACCCCATACTGTGTCAAAAAAAGGGGGTCATCAACATTAGGACCATACAAATTTACAATAGTCAGTGTTGTGTTGAACAGCAGGCCCTGAACTATAACATATCTCCCATTCACATCCTCTTCAACATGAGTGGGGACAAATGGTACACCTTTCTTCACAAATATCATGACCCCTCGCGCATATGAGGAATAGGAAGCAGCCAATCGGACCCCCGCCCACCTTGTGGCTACGCGTGAGACTGACTGCTTGGTAAGATGTGTCTCCTGCAATAAAGCAATGTGGATCTGGTGACGATCCAAGTAAGACAAGACCTGCCGCACCTTCTGAGCATTGTTCAGCCCCCGTACATTCCAACTTAAACAGGAGATTGTGTCACGCCCACAACCACCCATGCCCGTAGGTACCAGTAATGTTAACCATAAGAAAAGTGTGGAAAGCTGTACAATAGGAGTCCACTCCTGCCCATACATCATAACCAATGCTGCCACCATGTAGAAGTAATCCCCAACCGACCCCCCCCACTACGGCATTATAACTATGCGAGAGCACCCCTCCCTGAAAACCAAGCAATGTTTAAGCTTTAGCAACCATGAATGACATATTATGAGAGACATAGACCAATGAGGGCATCTTGCAGAAGTAATCCCCAACTGACCACCCCCCCCACTACGGCATTACAGCCATGCCAAAAGTATCCCACCCAAAAAAACAAGCAATGCATGAACTGTAGCAACCATGAATGACATATCATGAAAGCCGTAGAACAAACAACAGAAAAGAATAACCCCATTAGGGCACCAACCGGGGCCCAACCTAAAGACCAAACAGTGCGGGGAATTCCCATAATGCGGGACACCAGTAGCCATCAGCCCCCCGCAGAACGGGGTGAGTCGAGACAGGTAGAGACTGGCTGACCAGCCCAGGGCGCAGTGGCAATGACCTGTGATATGCGGCAAACGATCCATTGCGAAGTGATCATGACCAATAGTTCCCGCAACCCCCCAGACGCAAACATGACAGTCGGTACACACGTGAGATTCGCATCAATCCACCCAGTCTTGTAAGTATTCAACAGAAATCAAGAACAGCTCCGCACTCAACTTGAGACCCACCAGTACATACACTCTCCCATAGTATCAGAGCAACACAGCTGTCAGTTACAATTAGTAGGCGAGATCTCACGTGCTTATCCGTCAGAGTCAGAGTCTGCACCCCTTTCTCGCGGCGTCCCCTGCCGCTCAATCCGCCGGACATATTGAAGCGCGTCCTTGGATGATGTGAAGATCCGGGCCTTTCCAGCATGCTGAATCCGCAGACGGGAAGGGTAGAGCATAGCGTACTGGATATGGAGAGCTTGCAGCTTCTTTTTACCTGATTGAAACTCGCGTCGAGCCTGCTGGACGGCAACATCGGGAAAGAGCTCCACTTTCACCCCTGGTATTCGAGGGCGCCCTTTTCTCTCGCTAAGCGGAGCGCAGTATCGCGATCCCGGTGATTCAACGGTCTAGCAATGATGGGACGCGGCGGCGCCCCAGGGATGGGCCGAGCGGCCAGAGCGCGGTGAGCCCTCTCCACGACAAGAACCTTAGAAACATGCTCCGCGCCCAGCAGAGTCGTAAGCAATGTCTCGACATACACCTCCATAGACCCTGTATTGGTGGTCTCCACAACGTCCGTGATACGTATATTGTTCCGACGCGAGCGAGCTTCAATGTCCTCATTTTTAGCTCGGATGACCTCCAACAGCCTCTCCATAGTATCACACCGCCCGCTAACACCCTCCACTCGATCCTCCGCGGCCGAGATCCGCTGTTCCACCTCTGCGATCTGCGAGCCGTGCCTGTCAAGTTTAGCGGCCATAGTATCCATACGTAGGTTCAGGTGATCTATTTTAGTGTCAATTGCGTGCAGGCTATGTTGCATTGTTACCATCATGCGCTCCAGTTTAGAGAACGCACCCGTTTCCGGATCTGGTTCAGCGTCGAACGCAGGGGGGGCAGAAGTCTTAGTGGATTTCTTGGCGTCAAAGGACAGTTTGCTCTGCTGCTTGTCTGTTTTCCCCATGACCATACACCTCCGAGCCCCCTCGCAAAGTGCTCAAATGCCTCACTAGTCCAGGAGCACACGTGACTAGATAACCCCTGCACAGGGCAGCGACAGGAGGTCACACCACCCCACCGCAATGCACGCTCCCAGTGCCAGCGGATAGACCAAACAGCAGAAAATGCACACGGTTGCAGTCTTCACATATCAGCAGGGGGGCCCAGGTCGCGTTGATAAAGGAGGCCTTCGGAGCCAAATTTGAGTAATGGGTGGGTACCCAATAGCCCTCCAGTCAAACAGGCCCAGAGAGCGCACACTCGCCACCACACCGCCCCTACCGCCTGTCCAGTAGCGGCATAAACAATTGTGTAGACGAGAGGCAGGCCCAGTAGAACCCGCAGTAGTCCCCCGCCGCAACCGAGTCCCAGCAGGCAGGCCGCGCGCTGCTCCTCCCAGCGGCCCCGCTACTCACAGGTCCGGGCCCGACCAGAGCAGGTTCCCCGCCGAAGCCCCGTCACCAGCCGAGCAGAGACCTGGAGACGGATGTCCTCAGCAGCAGACCCCGGAACCAGCAGCCGTCACCACGCACCAGGGAGAGGCGCCCGGCCGACCGAGCCGGCAGCGCTCAGGCCGAGCGCACAGCACATCAGATCCCCCAGCTGGCAACGGTGATATTAGAGGCACCCCACTGCAGCGCCCGGGTCCAGATGTCGGACGCCGCAGAGAAGTCAAGTACTCCACAGGGGCAGACTGCACCCGTCACGAACACCAGGGGCCGCAGCCGCCACCACGTACCAGGGAGTGACGCCCGGGCAATCCAGCCAGCAGCGTCCAGGCCGAGCACAAGGCACCGCAATTTCCACAACCGGACACCTCACCACGATATCTGGCACCAGTCGTCAGCCGCAGCAAGGATGGCAGGTACGCTAATGTGCGCTAATCAGGAGCAGTCTTAATACCAGGGTGGAGCGCGTCTTTCCGCCAGCCGTGTCTCACAAGCGCGGAGGGCTCAGGGAGCAGGTCTCCTCCACAGCCGCCATCTTATGCCTCACGAGGGGCTGCTTCAATTACACTGCCAGGGATCACCAGTAGCTAGGTAAGAGGCCACTCAACACACCCCTTCGCCTCCGGAGTGTTCTCATGCCAGCTGGAGCCGTGGATGGCGCCGATACAGACGGATATTCGACGGATATTTGTCACGACTAGCAGAGCTCCACTAATGTGCAGCCATCTTGCTCCGAGCTCTCTGGCGCCCCCCCAAGTCGGCCAAACTGGGTGAATGCTTGCTTGCTACTATTTTTCCTGGGGATCGCGTAGATGGTTTACCTGAATAGAAGGCGTCAAAGAATACCGTAAACCATCCGTAGGCTGAACCGGCTCGAGAAAACGGAGCGGAAATCAGGGGCATCCCTGTGCCCGCAGTATGGGGCAGCAACCCACATACCCAACAGTTCATTGTATTCACCACAAGCTGGTGCTGGTGTAACATCTGAATGAAAGTATTGTTATAAAATTCTGCCCTTCTTGTTTGCACGTGGGGGGGCAATGACACACGCTGATGAGGCGATTCTGTAGAGGTAGGAGACTCCGGTGCTGCAAGGGCAGCGTGTGTTATCCACCCGAGGCAGTCCAGTACAAGTAAAATAATTATGAGTACAAGTAGACAGATCGTGTACCGGCCATGTATTATCTTTATGTACTTTCTCTTCTTCATTTTCCTGTCCTTTAAGCTTTCAGCGTTAATTTTTGTCACCGTCATGCCTCACCCGGTCTTCCCTAGTTGCTGCCTGTGATTGTTGGTTGCTTCACCGGACAGTGATTCCAGCAGTCCTATTGACACACTCTGGTCCGCTGCACCGGTACCGGTCGGATATATCCGCCGGCAAATATCACAGCCCTGGAGCGAACGTCAGGCCAGGTGAGGTAGAGGGCAGAGACCTTTGTCTCTTCAGTCCTTTTTCCTGGGTCGAAGGTTGTACCTGGTGGACCCGGGCGTTGTTTGATCAGGAAACAAAGGCTCCGGCTGTTGAGTGTCCTGCAGCCTCAAACGTGGAGGAACAGCAGCTTGCAGGATGTCGTCGTCCTCTCGCTCAGATGAAGCCCAGGCAAAGTTAGCGTCACTGAAGGGTACAAAGCGTGGGACTTGTTCACATTCATCGTCTCCCAGGCCCTCCTTGACCCACTGGTCGTATGGCAGTGGCAGAGGCACTCGTTTGCAGTGCGTCGCGTGTACCCAATTCTTTCTTCCTGCCACTTTCACTGCAGACCTGGTAGCCAACAACACTTGCTGGGGCGCTCTCCACCTCGGCTCCAGGTTCTTGGTCCTCTGGAAGTTGCGGATGCAGACCCAATCACCTGGCTGGATGGTGTGGCCAGGGCCCTCGGGTTTGGGTGGCAGGATGTCCTGTACCTGACGATGAATAAGACGCAGGTTAGTGGTCAATTCATGTAAGTAATCAATCAACAATGGGTATTTGATATCAGAATATTTCTTTGGGCGGGGCACTCCCCAAACATCAGCTGGTCGACCAAACACTATTTCATAAGGAGATAGTCCGGTTCGGGAATGTGCCGTGGCTCTAGTGGATAAAAGGGCAAGGGGCAGGGCGTCCGGCCAAGATAGTCCTGTGTCAGCCTGTATTTTAGCCAATTTCAATGTGCCATTGTGGCGTTCAACCAGACCCGCTCACTGGGGGTGATTGGCGGCATGGAACTTCTGTTTGATCACCATCCCTACACACACTTTCTTCATTATTTCTCCTGTAAAGTGACTTCCGTTATCGCTCCAGATAATTCTGGGCATTCCGAATCTGGAAAATAATTCCTTCAACAGGATCTTAGCAGTGCTGATAGTAGTGTTGTCCTTAAGGGGGTATGCCTCAATCCACTTACTAAAGGCACACACAACCACCAGGACACATCGGAGGTTGTTGCATCTTTCCTTCTGAATATAAAATTACCAGCAGGTGTTGGTGTGCCCTTACCTGGGTTATGCATCAAACAAATCGTGCAATTCATGACTAGCCTCTCAGCATATTTTGGGATGTGCTTGTTTTGCCATACCGGAGCTAGCAATTTGCAAATACCTTTTGCGCTAATATGAGCTGGGCCATGAGCCATAGTGACCACTGGCAAAACATAGGCATCGGGTAACAACCACCGCTGTTGTTCAGACAGAAACGTCCAACAGCCATTCTCGTCTAATAGGCCTGTTTGCTCTTCCCACAGAGTCTTTTCCTCTCTAGTTTCCTCTGCCTGTATTTCCTTCACATTTTCAAGAGTGTCCTCATGCATCCCTCCCTCCGGTACCCATTTTGAGGGGCCAGCTACATACATACGGGTGGAGACATTATTTGCTGTTTCCTTTGCAGTCTGGTCAGCAAATGCATTAACTCTTCTTATGTCATCTGTTACTTTCTTGTGGGCACTACATTTAATCACAGCTATCTTGGAGGGAAGGGTCAATGTTTCTAACAGTCTGCTGACCAGTTGACCATGTTGTATCTTGGTACCGTGAGAAGTTTAAAATCCCCTCTCAGCCCACAGTCGCCCAAAATTATGGGCCACTCCGAAAGCATACTGGCTGTCGGTGTAGATGTTGACGGCCATCCCCGTACTCAATTCACACGCTCTTATCAGCGCCAATAACTCAGCGGCCTGTGCTGATTGGTAAGGTATCCTCTCACTCTCCACCACTGTCTGTAACGTGGTGATAGCATAGGCGGCAGTTGTGCTACCATCAGGAAGTTTGAAACAAGAACCATCGACATACAGGGTCAGTGAGGAGTGTATCAGTCAAGTCTACAAGTCTTTTAGTCTCTTCCTCCGTCCGGAGGACACAATCATGCAGATCAGAACTAGTGTTACCATCAACAAAGGGTAACAATGTGGCTGGATTCAGTGTAGTGCAGCGGCAGATGGTGAGATGACTGGCTAAGAGAGTCAACTCATATCCGGACAAACGTGCACTAGTAAGGTGTTGAGCTTTTGTCCTATTCAATAAAGTATCAGCTGCGTGAGGAACCATAACTGTAAGCGCAGTATCAAGATCCAGACCAGCAGAATGGCGAATGGATATGGCAGCTGCTGCTCTCAAGCAACTGGGCAACGCGCGTGCCACGGGATCTAGAACTGCAGAAAAATATGCACAGGGGCGTTGTCTGTCACCGAAATGCTGTGTTAATACTGACAATGTGCAACTATCACGCTCATGTATGAAAAGAGTGAAGGGTTTCTGATAACTAGGGGTGCCTAGCACTTGGGCTGAACACAAGGTGGTTTTCAGTTCTTCAAATGCACGCTGGCACTCATTTGTCCAAGGAAGCGGGTGAGGAACATCTTTAAGTGTGAGGGCCAACAAAGGGTTAATGAGTAGAGAAAAATTGGGTGTAAATTGGCGGCAGTAGGAGGTGATACCAATGAAAGCACGGACCTCTTTCTGCGTTTTTGGTGGGGGCATTTTACTGATAGTCTGTATTCTTTCAGGGGTGAGGCGGCCGCCCTCCTTCAACAGGAGATGACCTAAGTAGGTAACCTCATGTCGACAATATTGGAGCTTGGAGAGGGAAACTTTGAGAGAATCCGAAAAGATCCCAACTCTGTTCATCAAGGGGTATACTAAAGAAGGCATTCTTTAAATCAATGACAGAAAAGAAACATGACAACGGGGGGATCATAGTGAGTAAGGCAGTGATATCTGGGACCACAGGAAACTGTGGAACTACTATTTTATTCATTTCGCGTAAATCAATGACAAAACGATAAACGGGGGCTTGGAAGGGTCGGTGCGTTTGAGGGCAGGCAAAATTGGGCTGTTACACACATTGCCTCTTGTCTCTTCAACCACGCCCTTGTCAACAAGTTCAGAAATGATCTGGAGTAATGCCCCCTCCCCTTCTTTGGGTATTTTGTATTGGGGAAGTCGGGGAAGGCGAGAATTTTCCTTTAGGGTAACAGAAAAGGGGGGTATGGACAAAATGTTTACATCAGTATCATCTTGGGCCCAAAGGGTGGGAGGGACATTTTGAAGTTCTTGGGGAAGGGGATCTGAGGAGGTTAAATATACTGGGTGTGTGGTAGGGGGGTCCATAGTGATGTAAACACCATCAGGAGAATAGTATATGGTGGCATGTAATCTTTTCAATAGATCTAAACCCAACAAACTTTCTCCACATGTGGAAGTCAAAACCAAAGGGGACTCAACCGTGTAGGGTCCTATCGTTAGTTCCAGTGGTTGTGAGATGGGGCTAAACACTGGGGTACCAGAAAACCCACAGAAACGTTATTTGCGCCAGACAAGGGGGCCCCAGGGACTTTAGACCTAGCAATAGAACTTTTGGTTGCACCAGTGTCGACCAAGAATGGTTCCGTAGAACCCAGTGTTGTAACGTGAACATACGGTCCCTTCTGGTCAACAGGAATAGGCACGGGTCCCTTTCCTTGTCCTTGGCAATCCTAGTGGGACAGAAACCCCGTCCCTTCTTCGGGCTCATAATCCTCAGTAAAATAATTGCGATCTTCATAATTGGCTGCATCAAATCTATTCTCGTGCATGAGGGGGCGCCTGTCCTGTGACTGTGTTCTAAGTCCACCTCGTCCTCGTTCTCTCTGGGGCCATTGCCCTGTGAAGCGGTCAGCAGGAGTAGAGTGGTTCCGGACCAACAAGGGACACTCATCGCGCCAATGACCCTCTTGGCGACAATAAGCGCACTGATTGGACCCCAGCGGTGGGCGAGGAGTCCCTCATTGGAAAACCCTTATTCAGCATGGCTTCAGATAAAGAGTCCCTAAAGGCTACTAACGTGATCAGATCGCAGAATAGTACGAGGCCCTGAATGTCCCCCTTCGCAACCTTATTGTGAAGGTCAGACAGATCTGGGGGTGGACCTGATTCTACCAAATCTACCCACATTTGGGTCAGTATGTCACACATATCACAAAAAGTGTCAATCTGTTGGATGCGCGTCCACTGATCCATGGTCATCCATATATCCTGAGTGGTGTACATAGTGCCATTTCCCATCCACATATGAGCCTGTTGACTCATAGCGAGTTGTTCCTGTGTATTACCTATCTGTCTGCGCAAAGTACGTCGTCTGGGAGTGGGTGGTCTATGCAGAGTTACATAAGGGATATAATCACGGACCACTGACCAAGCATTTGCTAATAGCCCTGCACTGGGGGAAGGTGTCGGATGACTGTCAACAAGAAACTGATTAGTTGTGACAGGAGTTAAAGGCACATTGGGTTGGACAGGATGGGACCAGTGGAAGGAGCAACAAGGGACGGGGAAGGGTAGACCTGCACCGGTACAGTGGCCTGAACAGTCGGGGCATCGGGAACGAGTGGCTGAGGAATCGGACGAACCAGGGCATGGGCAGGGGCAACAACTGGAGCGGCAGCGAGGGCCAAATGTGCGGGATCAAGGGCCGGGTACATGGTGGGAGCATAAGGTGGAGGGGTGTCCAACATGGAGAACATGAGAGGGTCCTCTTCCTTGTCCCGGGCCTTTTCGGGGACCTTCTTAGTAACGTAACATCCGTCTCTCTGCATTTGATGTAATCTATCATGTATCACTATACCCTCTTCTATTTTCTATCATCATGATTCTGGGCCTTCTGAATCACACTCATACGCATTGTTTTAGCTTCGTTCTTTTTGAGTTTGATTTCCTTCTACTTTGACTCCTTGCGCCAAACCCGAAAGGAATCAAACATCGCAGGTCTAACTTTTCTTTGAAACAATTTCTCCTACAGATTGTCTAATACAGCACGTTCAAAACTACCATGCATTGGCCATTTGTAGGAGAGTGGAATCTGACTAATGGTTGCCCCCAACTTTTGCCTGGTATTTGAGTGGTTTTTGACTAGTCTGGCTGGGATCCTGCTATCCAGGACCCCAGCCTATCTGCTTTCTCCCTAAAACTGATGTGATTACTCTAGGTACAAACCTAATTGGATGCTGGGCATGCCCTACCAGTCCCTTGTAGATGGTACCCTAGGTACCCAGGGCATGGGTCCCCCAGTAGGCCTTCCAGGGGTGCAGCACTTATTGTGCCACCCTGGGACAGCCATACAAACTGACACCACCAGACCACTACTGTAGTCTGGGTAAGGTGGTGCTAGCACCCCTTACAGGGATGTAGGTACCCTATATCCCACACCATTACAACACATATACTCTCATAGGTCACCCCTATGGCAGGCCCTGGTAATCCTACAGGGCTGGGTGCTGAGGTATGTGTGAGGGGGGACCCCTACGTGAGTAGGGCCTCTCTGCAACCTTCATAAAATCGTTACTGGGTTGTTTGTAGTGTAGCTATACCATATACTCTTAACCGCATTATAAGTCTATTGCGATATCGCGATAACTTGAGAATGGCTACACAGAACCATATCGTGTTTGGTGTCAAACATGTAGGAATCATACCCCCAGTCCAGCCATGGGCATGAGGGTACGATTCCCCCTTGCTAGAAGGGCGATATGGGAAAAGCGGTAGAATTTAGACACCAATTTAAAAGTGCACAAGTTTCACAAAATGGCTACTGCCCGCCACCTACATGACCCTGGCTGGCTGTTGCTGGGGAAAACCCCCAGCCTCGCCAGCTGGACAATAGGGCTCCTGTGGCAGGGAGGTGCTAGCATCTCCCCAGACAGGATAATGTGGATTGGAACAGGGTGGGTGCACCAAATGTCCTTTCAGAGTTGCACGTAGGCAGCTGCAGAGACCTAATTCTGCATACACCGCTTGGAACCGGTTCAGGGGCATCCTGCCCCTCGCCCAGGCGGGAAACACACAAAGGGGAGAGGGTGTAGCCACTCTTTCCCGCCTCACCAGCCATTGGTGGACACTACTCTGGACACTCCCCTAATCTTGGGGATAAAGGTGAATAACGTGGCCCCAGAGCCTCAGATTAATTTGGAACCTTACAGAACCGACCTTCGACGAGCTGCTGCCCAGCTGACGGAAGAAATCTCCCTTGGGATAAAGGAGTTATCCCCCTGCTTGGCAGGCACCTGAAACACTGAAAGTGACCCGGTTGGAACTTCGCTGTTCTCACGAACTTCGACGACTTCCAGAACCCTTGAGGTGGGTTTCCAGCGCATCCCAGAGGCCAGTGAGTGTGCTCAACGAGTTTGGGCACCGTGGACGAGTGGGTGCCGAGACCCCGGCCACCTCTTGCATAGCACAGAACCCTGACCAGTGGGGAAGTTGTGCTTTGGCCATTTCACAAGCCAACCACTCTACAGCAATTGTGCCAAAGACCAGTGCCCTAGCCCCCTCCGGTGGCCCGTGGGTGCCCTTTTATGCACGCCAAATTGCCGCCTCCCGCGGTCCCTTGTCTCTCGACTTGTGGGCCCTAGCGTAGGTCCATCTTTGAAAACAAGAGTTCCCCTGGTTGCTCCAGGCCTGCTCTACAGTCTCCTCGAAGGAGACCTCTCCCAGACCTCGTGGGTCTGCACTGTAGCTGATTTGTTTATTCTTCGTGGGTTGCGGTTGCCAAGGCTTAGTGGATCCAATCCGGACACTAACACCGCAGCGACCCTCATCCGACTTGGGACAGTCGCCCTCCGGAAGCTGGCCTTCCTTGAAGCCTCCCGGAGTCCGTGGCTGCAGATCCAAGCAACAGCACCTCTCACCTGAAGCACCCGACATCGAAGGGCTCTTTGCTTTGAGCCTCCTGGTCACTTTGCCGTGACCCAGACTCTGTCCCCTCTGCTTTCAGGTTCTTCTCTACATTCTTCACATCTTTGATCTTCACGGCATCATCGACGCTTTTGGCTAGCAGAACTTTTGACTATTTTCCCATTGAAAAGCAGCCCGCGACCCAACAGCAGAAACGACCTATGCACCCGGCTTCCCTGGTGCAGGTAACAGTGGTACCTCGGTACTCTCGGGGTTGTGGGCATCTCAAAAGCTTAAGTCTAAAGTTTTAACTTTGTACTCCTGCTAGAAGTATTTTTAACCTGTTTCTTTCCAACCGCGACCTTCTCCATAGGCTAACATTGAGATCCCGATAGCAGCTCTTTGCACTGCACGCGTCTCCCGTGGGTCCCCTTCCTCATAACTGTGGGTGGATTCTGAAGGGGCAAGCGATCCTGAATGCCCTAGGCATTGCCTGTAGAATTGTCGTGGTTCTTATACCACTATTTTAGTATATGGTTTGGTCCCCCCCTGGGGCCCATTGATTTCTGTGCTATTTATTGTGTTTATAAATGCTTGTTTGAAGTGTAACTTTGCCACTAGTCACATAAAGCGACTGTGGGATTCTGTCTAGAATAAATACATATATTTTATATATATACCTGTGTGGGCTACTCTTTCATTTGGTTATTCAAGAGGTTATTATGGTAAAACAATAAGCTTAACACTCCTTCAAGACTTAGCCTGAAGGCTGCTCTCCACAGCTACCACTAGGATAGCTTTCTTTAAAGGTTGTCTTAAACCTATCATCAATAAGAGTCGAATTGGACTGGTGCAAGGTGTCCCTATAACTAGGAGCAGCATATGCCAGGCCAACTTCTCACACCATTGTAACTCAGCATTACCCTTTGTATACTTGTGCTAGAGTGAGAAAAACACAATCGGGCCAATACCATGTTTAACATAGACTTCGTGATTAGGGGTCCCCAAGGGAGAAATCGGACAAGATTCCTCCAATGCGGAGTCCTGTGCACAACAACAACAACAACACCATTTCCGAAATTTACTAAATCCAGGCGCGTATCCTGGTTCCAAACATCAACGGGTACAATCGAACAGTTACAGCATATGACTGTACTTACCCCTTGGCTTCGGCTTTTGCAAAAGTCGAACAATACCCAAAACCAAATACAATTCACCAAAGAAGAGGGTCACTTCCACTCTTACCTGAGCGTTAATCTTCCCTCGCACGGCAAGTGTCACAAAGGTCTCAATCTCCAAAAATTAGGAACCGGAACTGGGGCGTCAGTCGGGGCCGCAGTCGGATAGCCCCTAGGAGGGAGGAATCATGCAATCGGAGACCTCGGGCCCACAAGGACAATTTTCAGCCGATGTAGTGGCGCGCCTCTCTTGGAATTCGATCACGGACCCCTCACGACCACCAGGCTTGATGACGACCACCGAAGACGCCCCACGTTTGGGTGCCAATTGTAGAACCGGCTTTTAGAGACCCCTCCCGACTGGAGGGTCAAAGCCAGCGGTTCAGGTGACACCTAGAATCTACGGGTTCAGCTTGATTACTCATGCATTACCAAAGAGACCAGGACAACTTAGCTGTGAAAGTAAATTTAATTTATTAGCTCGAGCTAAGGACAGGGTCCCAGAATGGTACAAAGACAATTCTACGGAGACTGCTGCTTCACTCCGCAGCGCACACATAATTATAGCACTAGCCACACCCTTTGCACATCCAACAAGTTCCTCATCAGTCTCAGGTGGCATAATCGTGGCCAGAGAGCGTCGGTCTCTGATTGCATAATGTACAAAGCCTCTTGCTTCAGCGCCCAGATGGCATGGTCATGGAGCACAGCTGATGGTGTAAGAGGCTGAGTTACCAACAGTGGACAGGATGTGGCTAAGTCTCTGGCACAACCGAGGGGGCGAGGTACACAAGCAGCTTCTGGAATCGGCTCAACCGCAAGGAGCGAGGAGGGTTAAGCAAGTTCTAACAGGGACATAGAAAGCAATCCTTCACCAGGTTGCCAAGAGCATGGCAACACGAAATGGAGTCTCAGTGGCCATTTTAAGCATAGTTCAACAAAAGGCTGGCGAGTTTGAGGGGCATTGATTGCTGACATAGTCCCCAGGACAACCTTCTTAATCCTGTCCTTCAAAGATCTGTCCTCATGGTCAGCCCACTTGCTCTCGCTAGAGGCTGTTGACTGTAAAAAAAAACTAATCAGACATCCTCCTTTTCCTTGAGTGTTTGCCCATCCTGGTCACAGTACTAATGACCTATCCTCTAGCAAACTGCCTCAGAACAACAACTGCAGAGAAAAATGCTCTTCTACTCTGCCACTCCAACTACAACCCACAGAAGAGACACAGCGTGCAACAAAGTGTCACAATGAGAAGGTATTTAAAATCTCCTAAATTGGTGAGATTATCAAACGAGATCAAAGCAAACACAAGGAGATGATGGATGGAGTGCTGAGACTTTTCAGACACTCACCCCGAGTCACAGACCTGGGTCTAATCCATCATCGTTCTTAAGCTCACTTCGCCACCCCAGTTCAGACACAGCTATATGCAAATCAGTCTTGACCCTGTGCCTCATGGGAACAGTCCAGCCCGAACTGCCAAGCCATGTCTTCCCTGGACCGGAAACAAGCATCCTGGGACAGGTTTCAGGCTAACAGCCCTCATCAGCCCGGCTAGCTTGAATCCAGTGGCAAAGAGAGCAAGGGACCCACGTCTGGGCATACCCTGCCAACTTAGGGCAAACAAAGCAAGCATAAGGAGATGGACGGAGAGCTGAAACTTTTCAGACACTCAACCACACTCACAGATCTGGCTTGAATCCATCATCGTTCTTTAGCTCACTTCACCACCCCACCTAGAAACTTTAACTGAAGCGAGTCTCAGCCCAGCTTTCTCCGAAAAAACAGAAAGTGCTCCTTGTTGACCCCCACAGAAGTAGACCTGTGCCATAAATCAGGTAATTCCCAGGAGACTGGCGGCTATTGCTCATGTGACCCCACATCCTGCACCAGCAGCTCACTCGAGCCAGAGGTCCTCGGAAGCAGTGGCGTAAGAAACTTAAGCCCCCCCCGCACAGTACATGAAGGGGGCCCTCTCCCCCCAGATCCAGTCAACAGCTCTCAAACTAGTGGCTCTCGTCCGTGCACAGTGCTGGTGGGGGGCCCCCGGAGCTAGGGCCCCCCATCCACACTGCGGGGACTATTGTTACGCCACTGCTCAGAAGGGTAGAGACAAAATCCACCTCCTACCCTCTGCCCCTTTCAGGTGTAATACACCCTAGTCCCTCTGTGTCAGGCACAAGGGGAATACGAGTGCATCATTACAGTACCAAGCCCTGCAGGAGTTCCATGTTACTGTTTGTTCTGCTCGATTTTCCCGGCCTTCTTGTGAGGAAAGGTGATTGAATGTGACTTCAGTCTCTTACCATTCAAGTCTAAGGGTTAGAGTAGTGAATGGAGCCTATTTACTAGGCACTTCGACATGATCCTGTGCTCTTCCCCATAGATCAGGGCTTGCACACATAGCCTAGGGGATAGATTCGTTAGTATTAGGGATAACCTGTCCTGTAGTGAGGGTATTTCATGGAGCCGTGCTGAATTCAGGCCTGGTAGGCCTCAAACGGGAGAGACTCCATCTTTCTTTCTGCTCCGGCAGCTTGGGATGCTTCTAGGTCAAATGTAATGTTTTAGTTATGAGGTGTTATTCGCTTGGAGAGAACCGGTTCAGGCCGGCCCTTATCGAAGGATTGTATTTTTCTTCATGCCGAAGACACTACATCAGGCCGGCCGGCTGGGATCGTGTCCTTGGTACGGGGAGGTACAAGAATTTGGTGGGCGGCAGGTTACGGGCCGGAATTTTCCATGAGGAAACGCACCTCTATATTAGTGAAACTCTGAGGCAGTTACATGTTCAGTCCGTAGGCGGCATCTAGCCGTTAGCAGTAAAGCTACTACTTATTCCAGGGAAGACAGACGCCATCTTGAAGGCGGAGAAAAACCGAGAGACAGATACTCTCCTAGCAGAATAGCCAGAGAGGAGAGAGTAGCCGATAAGGAAGAGGTCCCAGTGACTCGGAGAAGGGTGAAGGGAACAGCGCATAGTGGTGCAGACGTGTATCCGTGACTGCGGAGGTGTGACTTCCAGGCGAGCCGAGGCACAGACGAGAAGGGAACCTAGATGACCACTGAGTGCAGGCTACACACTACTAAGGTGATGTCGACCCTTTCTTATTAGAGTGCACAACTTAATCTTTCACTTTTCTTTGCAGGTTATGTGTTATATTGTAATGTTATGTGATTGCGTATATAATGAGTAATAAGGTACCCAGTTTGTAGTGAACCAACATGTGCTGCGTGTTCTTGTATGAGAGGGTAGCCTATTCTTCTAGTCAGCTGCGGCTACATGAACAGATGTTAACCCTGATCAGGTAAGTGGTAACTGAATAAGGGAGAGAGGAGCCCCTCGAACCAGAGAACAGGCTATGCTCGAACTGGCAGTCCTTGTGTGATCTGATGAATAGTGAGACTGATTCCCTTTTTGTATGTTATGGTGATCATAGGATGAACTGTCGTATGAACTGTCGTCTGGGTAGAGAGGTCTGGATTCGTATGGGATATGCGAGGCCGCCACTTGTGCTGAGACTGCCGTCTGGGTAGAGAGGTCTGGATTCGTATGGGATCGCGAGGCCGCCACTTGTGCTGAGACTGCCGTCTGGGTAGAGAGGTCTGGATTCGTATGGGATCGCGAGGCCGCCACTTGTGCTGAGACTGCCGTCTGGGTAGAGAGGTCTGGATTCGTATGGGATCGCGAGGCCGCCACTTGTGCTGAGACTGCCGTCTGGGTAGAGAGGTCTGGATTCGTATGGGATCGCGAGGCCGCCACTTGTGCTGAGACTGCCGTCTGGGTAGAGAGGTCTGGATTCGTATGGGATCGCGAGGCCGCCACTTGTGCTGAGACTGCCGTCTGGGTAGAGAGGTCTGGATTTGTATGGGATCGCGAGGCCGCCACTTGTGCTGAGACTGCCGTCTGGGTAGAGAGGTCTGGATTCGTATGGGATCGCGAGGCCGCCACTTGTGCTGAGACTGCCGTCTGGGTAGAGAGGTCTGGATTCGCATGGGATCGCGAGGCCGCCACTTGTGCTGAGACTGCCGTCTGGGTAGAGAGGTCTGGATTCGTATGGGATCGCGAGGCCGCCACTTGTGCTGAGACTGCCGTCTGGGTAGAGAGGTCTGGATTCGTATGGGATCGCGAGGCCGCCACTTGTGCTGAGACTGCCGTCTGGGTAGAGAGGTCTGGATTCGTATGGGATCGCGAGGCCGCCACTTGTGCTGAGACTGCCGTCTGGGTAGAGAGGTCTGGATTCGTATGGGATCGCGAGGCCGCCACTTGTGCTGAGACTGCCGTCTGGGTAGAGAGGTCTGGATTCGTATGGGATCGCGAGGCCGCCGATTATAAGAGGTCTTGGTATGTATAGTAGGAATTCCCTGTCCTTAGGTGGTAGATATATGTGGTTACCTATTGTAAATAGGCCCTAGGGAGGGGGAGGGGGTAACGTTCTGGCTGGGTTAGTGAGGCTCTGATGAGCGGGTTCTATCTGATCCGAAAACCCAAGCAGAACATTTGGCGTCACGAACCGTTTACGAAACCTGTGTGCGTTGTGGTTGTATCGTGTTTGCTTTCGGCGCGTGCGTGGTTTCGTTTGTATATTATTTGTATATAATTGTGTGTATAGTTTTTTTTTCTCTTTCTTTCCCGAGATGTTTTCTAGAAAGTCGAAATCTACTTTTAAGTTGCCCGTTGATATTCCCGGCTGGGATTCAACGCCTTATGAAGCCTTAGCCCATGAGTGGGCTGATTCTACTGGTTTGAGTGAGAATTGGAATTCTTTTTTGGAGCTGGCGGAGCCGGCTAATGTGATTACTTGTTTACAGAAGGCGCCGGTATCTAAGGGTGATGAGCTTCCCGTTTTGGGGCGCAGAGGTTGGATTGTTCTGTCTGCGTACAGGATTCTGCATGAGAGGTTGTTGAAGTTACAGAAATTGCATAAGGATGTGGAAGCGAACTTTGTTGAGATTCAGAATGCTCATACTTTGTTGCGGTGTCAAAATAAGTTGCTTGCTGACAAACTTGAAACGTACCAAACTATTGCCGAGAGGGCGGCTGTGCGAATTGCTCGTTATAAATACAAGAATCGGCGTGGTCGGGTTTCGACGCGAAAGGTGCGTCTGGTCGTGGCGAAAGCCGGACTGGATTGGAATCCTGATGAATGGGATGGTGATATCTGGAACTCGAGTGATTCTCGTTCCTCGGGTGAGGAGTCTGCCAAGCGCGAGTCCTCTCGCTCCGGCCGTGATTGTAAGTCTGCTTCTTGCGCCTCTGATGGTGCACCCCGTGATTTCGCTCGTCCTTCGAGTGGGGTCGATGCTTCTTACACTGATTGTTCCTCTACGTGTACTGATCGAGCTCCTTGTGATGCTCGTCCCGCGGTCTCGGTGCATCCAGTTTTTCGGCGGAAGTTGCAGCAGGCTCCCGGTGCTCCGAATGGTATTGCTTTAGACTCTTTGGAGGATTTTACTCAACAAGAAATTAGTGATATTTTGCAGCGATTTCGGCAGCGAGCTGGTGAGACCTTACTCACATGGATGGTGCGCCTTTATGAACTGGGCGCTGCTGGCATTATGTTGGATGCTGGCGATTGTTTGAAGTTTTGTTCCTTGAGTTCGGATTCTACTGTACAGGATCATTTTCGTAACTTTAATGGTGGTGGTCAAATTACTTTGCTTCAATTGGCGACTGAGGGTTGTAATCAAAAATATCCTACTGAGTCTGACTGGCCTGTGAATGACAAACCGTGGTATACTTTGCGCGATGCTACACAACGTCTCAAAGAGGAGGTGATGAAAACGGCAATTTTTCTGAATACTGCTGACAGGTTGCTTGATGGTTTGTTGACATCTTCTGTGCGGAATCGTATTATTCGTTCTTCCCCTGTTGCTTATAAGCAGGTCATGATGACTTTATTGATTAATCAGACTGGTAACATGTTATCTATGGTGCTGGAATCGGTACGCCAACTCGGTGAGTTGGGTGAGTGGTTTAAACCTGAACGGCAGTCCCGGCCTGACACTCGTACTCCTGGTGACAATAAACTTACTAGACGTGATATGTTTTTTGGTCTTATGGCCGATGGTGTGCGGAAGGAGGACATTGACGGTGAGACTACTCCTCGTTTGTGGGAAATGTTTCGCAAACGTGGCTTGGATCGAAAGGAGGGTGCCCGGCGTGTTCGGACGACTGAGTGTGATCGTGGTTTTTCTGACGGTAGCGGTGATGACGACCGCCGTGGGTGTTCTAATCGTCGTGATGATCGACGTTATGTACGTGATTTGTCCCCCCGTCGTGAGAGAGACAGAGAGAGAGAGGGGGAAAGAGAAAGGGGGAGAGATGATTATGTTAACAGCAGACGTAGAGATGATAGGGATCAATCCACTGAGTTGAGAAGGAGAGAGGATCGACACAGATTGGCCGATCATAACCCGCAGTACAATGCAGAGGACAGGAATCCATTTCGTAACAGAGATGGATATGAACAGGAGGTATCGATACCTGAGAAACGTGAGAGTCTTTATCCTGATTTATCCTGGTACACAGAACGCAGTAAAAATGACTAGGAAATAGGTCAAGCTCCAGTACACAGATGGGCTCACAGAGATAATAGACCCTATGTAGATATTGATATTTATTGGAGACATCGTAATGTCCAAAGGGCCCGAGCATTGGTAGATACAGGAGCGGAGGCCACTCTTATTCATAGAAAATCAAAGAAGTTTAAAGGTCAGCCTTTTACAATTACCGGATTAGGTGGAAAGGAAACTCCCGCAGTTCAAACTTTACTTGAAATGAGAATAGGTAGAATTCCTAGAAAAGAATACTCTGTATTAGTGGTGCCACTCTTAGAATTCATAATTGGAATTGATATTTTGAAAGGAATGACTTTGCACTTAGATGATGGATGTTACCAATTTGGAACTAAACATTATATATCGTCCAGGCCTGTACGGGTTGGTCGTTTAAGAATGCCCCCCATAAAAGTTCCCCAGGCGACAAAAGTGGTTTGTCAGAAGCAGTATCGTATTCCAGGTGGTCATGAAGAGATTAGTACCACTATTCAGGAGTTGGTGGATGCAGGAGTTATAACCCCAGTTACTTCTGCTTGGAATAATCCTGTTTGGCCTGTACGTAAGAGTGATAATTCTTGGCGCATGACTGTTGATTATCGAGAATTGAATAGACACACACCCTCTTTGACTGTTGCAGTACCGGATGTTATTACCCTAATTGAAAGAATCCAAAAACATCCAGGTACATGGTATGCGTCCATTGATATTGCTAATGCTTTCTTTTCGATTCCGATTGCCCCAGAGTGTCAGGAACAATTCAGTTTTACGTGGAACGGGCGTCAGATGACGTTTAGAAGTCTTCCCCAGGGCTATGTGCATAGTCCTACGATATGTCACCGGCTGGTGGCAGAGCATTTGGCTGAGGTACCGGTTCATCCGCAAATTCAGATATGTCACTATATTGATGATATTTTGATCCAAGGCGAAACACAAGAGGAAGTTCAGACCCAATTGGACAGAGTCATTGAGTGCCTGCGTGAGAAAGGTTGGGAAATCAACCCGGATAAATTACAAGGTCCGTCCCAGGCTGTGAAATTTTTGGGTATTAATTGGCATGAGGGGCACCGAGAAGTGATCCCTCAGGTTAAACAGAAAATTCTTGATTTTGCAGTTCCGAGGAATAGGAAAGAAGCCCAAAGCTTCATTGGTTTGTTTGGTTTTTGGCGCCAGCATATTCCTCATTTGAGTCAAATATTGGCCCCTTTGTACCATGTCACTCGTAAAAAGAATGCATTTGAATGGGATAAACCACAGCAAGATGCGTTCAGTCTGGCAAAAGAAGCAATTCAGCATGCTCTGGATTTATGGCCTGTATGTGATGGTGATGTGGATTTGAATGTGTCTGTACAGGGCCTTTATGCGAATAGGAGTTTGTGGCAGAAACAAGGCAAGAGTAGAGTACCGTTAGGTTTCTGGACCAAAAAGTTACCTGATGCTGGTGAGCGTTATACACCTTTTGAGAAACAGTTACTTGCATGTTATTGGGCTCTGGTGGATACCGAGCAATTGACTTTGGGACATGATATAGTTTTGCGACCTGAAATTCCTATCATGCAGTGGGTTATGAGTTCGCCGAAAACTCACCGAATTGGACACGCTCAAGAGGCGAGTGTGATTAAATGGAAATGGTATATACAAGACAGGGCACGTGTGGGACAAAAAGGAGTTGCATCTTTGCATGAGCAGGTGGCGCGGGCGCCATCGACTGAGACTGAGAGTGAATGTTCCGTACCTTTAGTACAGGAGTCTCCTGTTAAGTGGGGTAGACCTTTTGATGATTTGTCCGCGGAGGACAGAAACCATGTCTGGTTTACGGATGGTTCAGCAAGGTTCATAGGGACGAAACGGCATTGGAAGGCGGTGTCCTATAATCCGATCACACAAAAATTGCTGAGTACAACTGGTGAGGGTAAGAGCAGTCAATTTGCTGAACTCTATGCTGTTTATCAAGTTCTGAAACAGGAGTTACCTGGCACATGTCATATTTTCACCGATTCTTGGTCTACTGCCAATGGACTGGCAGTTTGGTTACCGACTTGGCATTCCCATAGTTGGAAATTGCATTCAAAAGAACTGTGGGGAAAAGAATTATGGCAGGAGATTTGGGAAATGCTCCCACAGAGTACTGTTACAGTCTCCCATGTGGATGCTCATACCCCGATAGACTCTCTTGACAAATTCTTTCATAACATTGCAGATGAGAAATCTAAAATTGCTGAGGCAGTGGTGGACAGACAAGATTCTGATATTGCGGGATTGGCGAAATGGGCCCACCAGAAAGCAGGACACTTTGGAGAGAAAGCCACTAGCAGGTGGGCTGCTGATCGAGGAATTTATATTCCCCTAGATTTAATCAAAAATGTTATTCTACATTGTCCCATTTGTCAGCATATCAGGCAGCGCAAAGTGCCCCAAATTGTTAAAGGTCATTTACATCGCGGGAAATTGCCCGCTCAAATTTGGCAGATTGATTACATCGGTCCACTTCCTATGAGTAGGAATTGTCAATATGTTTGCACTATTGTTGATACATACAGTGGCCTGCTGGTGGCCCTTCCCTGTAAGCAAGCTACCCAATTGAATGGTTGTATGACATAATTTCGAAAGACAAAAATTCGACCTACAAAAATATCGCAACAAAAATATCGTGGTCAAGAATATCGACATCCTATCTACAACATGGTAAGTACAAAAATATCGATAATTTAATATCGATGTCAAAAATATCGTAATTCAAAAATATCGTTTTTTTTTTACTTTAAAAATATATGTAAAATAAACCAAATAATACTTATAAATCAAAGAAACATAATTAAATATATTTTATAATATGTAAAATTTATAATAAATATATATAATTAAATAAAACTTTAATTAAACATATATATATAATATATAATATATACACTTACTTAATAATTACTTTTAATAATAATGTCTGTAACATATAAATTATTAAATATTTATTTTAATTACCAATACATGTATACACATAAAACAATAACATTAATAAATATTAAATAATTACATATAGCAAATAATAATCATTATTTTTAATTTGAATAATTTTTAATATTAATTATATATTACAATAGCTAAAATATTACAAAACATATTAAATATCAGACACAATAAAACTACTAGTCCAACTTCAACAAAAACAACAATAAGGAAAATGTTGGATAGCGTAGGGGTAAAAATAACTATTCCAACTCCCAAGAGTGCAACAGTAGGGAAAACATTGGATAGCGTAGGGGTAAAAATTACTATTCCAACTCCAAAGAGTGCAACAGTAGGGAAAGCGTTGGATAGCGTAGGGGTAAAATTTACTATTCCAACTCCAGAGAGTGCAATAGTAGGGAAAGTGTTGGATAGCGTAAGGGTAAAAATTACTATTCCCACTCCAGAGAGTGCAATAGTAGGGAAAGTGTTGGATCGCGTAAGGGTAAAAATTACTATTCCCACTCCAGACAGTGCAACAGTAGGGAAAACGTTGGATAGTGTAGGGGTACAAATAACTATTCCAACTCAAAAGAGTGCAACAGTAGGGAAAACGTTGGATAGCGTAGGGGTAAAAATTACTATTCCTACTCCAGAGAGTGCAATAGTAGGGAAAGTGTTAGAAAGCGTAAGGGTAAAATTTACTATTCCCACTCCAGAGAGTGCAATAGTAGGGAAAGTGTTGGATAGCGTAAGGGTAAAAATTACTATTCCCACTCCAGACAGTGCAACAGTAGAGAAAACGTTGGATAGCATAGGGGTAAAAATAACTATTCCAACTCCAAAGAGTGCAACAGTAGGGAAAACATTGGATAGCGTAGGGGTAAAAATTACTATTCCAACTCCAGAGAGTGCAATAGTAGGGAAAGTGTTGGATAGCGTAAGGGTAAAATTTACTATTCCCACTCCAGAGAATGCAATAGTAGGGAAAGTGTTGGATAGCGTAAGGGTAAAAATGACTCTTCCCACTTCAGACAGTGCAACAGTAGAGAAAAGGTTGGATAGCGTAGGGGTAAAAATTACTATTCCAACTCCAAAGAGTGCAACAGTAATACATTAATTAGCAATAACAACAAATAAAATACAATTATAAATTATTTATATTTACTATATTTAACTAATAACAATTAATTAATAATAATTACAAATAAATAAAAAATATCATTATTTATTTTATTTTAATTACATCCCACCCTATTCCCCTATAAACCCACAACCCACTACACATAAAAATTCACATAATTCATTTAATTATCAATTAATCACTTAATAAAATTAAATCACCAATTAATTACTAATTAACAATTAATTAATTAACAATAACAATAAATAGATATTAATAATAAACTAATTATAATGTATATAATTACCAATTCATAAAATATTTTTACAATTAATAATTATTTAACAATTAATTAATCAATTAATATAATTAATTACCAATTATTAATTAATTACATATTAATTAATCCTAAATACCAATTGAACAATACATATTAATTCATTAATTATAATTAAATTACTTCCCACCCTATTCCCCTATAAACCCACAACCCACTACACATAAACATTCACATAATTAATTTAATTATCAATTAATCACTTAATAAAATTCAATCACAAATTAATGACTAATTAACAATTAATTAATTAACAATAACAATAAATAAATATTAATATCAAACTAGTTATAATGTATATAATTAACCAATTAATAAATTATTTTACTATTAATAATTAATTACCAATTAATTAATCAATTAATATAATTAATTACCAATTATTAATTAATTACCAATTAATTAATCATAAATACCAATTAAACAATACATATTAATTCATTAATTATAATTAAATTACTTCCCACCCTATTCCCCTATAAACCCACAACCCGCTCTGATACTAAAACGCTAAATTAAATTTAAAATAATTATTAATCTCTAAACATTTATTTTTAAATGTATTAAAATACATTACAATAATGTTTAACATACAAATAAAATACATATTAAATTACATTACACTAAATAAATATCGATATTATTGACATCGAAATTTTTGCTTACGATATTACTTACATCGATATTAATTACTTCGATATTATTAACTTCGATATTACTTACCTTGGGATCGATATTCTGTCCATCGATATTCTTGACTTCGATATTCTGTACCTACGATATTAAAAACACGATATTATTGTAGGTCGAAATTTAAAACTCGATATTTTGGCTAAACACCCAATTGGATACTATTAAAACATTGGAATTGATTATGATGTATTATGGTGTGCCATTCCAAATTCAATCTGATAATGCATCCCATTTTCGTGGAAGATTGGTACAGGAATTCTGTGTGGAAAACAATATTGAATGGGTGTTTCATATACCATATTATCCACAGGCCTCGGGTCTTGTGGAGAGGTTGAATGGCCTGCTGAAAGATCAGTTACGTAAATTAACAGATGACAAGTATAAGAATTGGCGAGACTTTTTGCCTCAAGCGCTATTGATTTTGAATAACCGTCCTTTTCTAAATGCTGAATCCCCACTTATGCGTTTGTTTCCTCCGAATGTTGATGCTAAGCCCAATGAAATCAGAGAGACTGTGATGTACTGGGAAATTACTCCCGGAGCTTTGGCTCCATGTAGAGCGACCCCAGGGTCGGCAGGTTTAGACTTGCATGCCATGGATGACACCGTTATAAAAAGTAAGAATCAAGTCATCATTGAAACTGGTGTTGGTGTTCATATACCAACTGGGAATTTCGGATTAATCGCCCCTAGATCGGGGCTGGCTGTAAAAGGCGTTCAGGTGCTTGGAGGAATCATTGACAGTGATTATCAGGGAGAGATTAAGGTGCTCCTGCTGAATAGCAGTGAGGTTGACTTACTGATACATCAAACTGACCGAGTGGCTCAATTGCTAATAATGCCTGTTTTCAGTGGTGAGATCACAAAAGGCACTGCCCCAACGTTGCTAACTGTACGAGGCCAGAAAGGTTTTGGCTCCACAGATAATCCTGGGGCCAGAGTTTGGGTGCAGTCGCCTAAGAATCCCCCTGAACAAGCAGAGGTCATTGCAACCGGTCAAGACAACACCATTTTAGTTATGAGACCAGGGAAAGATAGCTGGGAAGCAGTCCCGGCTGACAAATGTTACTTACGAGAATGAATAATGCCTGTATTTGATTCTCTTTCAGATCATTCTTTGGACTGTTGCTGCAGGATGTGTCGGCGTTGGACTCCTTTTGGGCTGGTACGACGAGAGAGGAGGGATCCCATCAACCCGGGCTGAGTTGAGAACCCGAGTGTCGCGTTCCTTCGCTGCGTGGGATTCGTCGTCGAACTTTTGGACTACGTTAGCCAAACGAGTGACTAAAGCCCCTCATTTCTGCTTGACACCGATGAGATCGGTGACTGACATTCTAGCGACTTGTTTAGTTGCTGTCCCTGCTTCATTGGAGACTTTGACTCATATCTTCAATATATCGAATGCTCGCCCCAATGTTCTTCTGGGCGATTTTGCTACCCATGAGTATTGCCCCTTGTGTACTGTATTGTCAGACCCGATACCCCCCATCCAGTCCCAAATAGTTACCTATAATATCACACAGGGTGATTTGTGTTTTTTCCTTACTTGTGATCCTAGTGCGATTTCTGAATGTATGCGTTTAAGATTGAAAGGTGCCACTTCATTCACCGCTCATGAACGAACTTTGTGCCTTCAAAGGACACCGAAAACATGTACTTCTGTTCAGAATAACATGACTTGCAAGAGTTTGGTAGTTACCCCCAGTCATTATCGCACGATGTTACTACCTGCCGGATGGCTTTTCTCATGTGGTAATACTTCCTGGCCATATATCCCCGCAAATATTTCTGGAGGCCCTTGTGCCATTACTAGACTGAGCTTGTTAATGTTTTCATCACATCCGAATGCCAACTCTCGTGTGATTCGAGATACAGTGAGGTTACAGGAGGATTGTGACTCATCTTTGCATTTATATTCCAAGTCTGAATACCTTAGCCTGGCTATTTCAATTGTTGGTGTTCCTGCTTTGGCAGTTTGTAATGCCAAATCTATTGGGAAAATGGCCTGCTGGATGGTAAAATCCATTAATCATACTTCTACAGTCCTGTCTGACATGCTATTAGACGCCCAGGGTGAACGTAGAGCTATCTTGCAAAATCGAGCGGCCATTGATTATCTTTTGCTTAAACATGGACACGATTGTTCTGATTTTGAGGGTCTTTGTTGTTTTAACTTGTCTGATCATACAAAATCCATTCAAGCTCACATTGATAAACTACATGATTTGACAGAAGAAGTTAGAAAACACATTGACCAGGGCTGGTTTGACTGGCTCTTTAATTGGTTACCTGATTTGCATATGTTACGTCAGATATTAGGAGGTATTCTGGTTACTATCGGCATTTTGATTTCTATCTGTTGCTTTATTCAGTGTATTCCTTCACTACTTCAATTCTGCACACCTGGTACTAGACATAGATCAGTTAGTTTTGTTTCATATTATTCTTCCACAGATATTAGTTCTGTTTAATGAATGTATAATAGACTGAAGTCAAGGGTGAAATGTTCTGCTCGATTTTCCCGGCCTTCTTGTGAGGAAAGGTGATTGAATGTGACTTCAGTCTCTTACCATTCAAGTCTAAGGGTTAGAGTAGTGAATGGAGCCTATTTACTAGGCACTTCGACATGATCCTGTGCTCTTCCCCATAGAGCAGGGCTTGCACACATAGCCTAGGGGATAGATTCGTTAGTATTAGGGATAACCTGTCCTGTAGTGAGGGTATTTCATGGAGCCGTGCTGAATTCAGGCCTGGTAGGCCTCAAACGGGAGAGACTCCATCTTTCTTTCTGCTCCGGCAGCTTGGGATGCTTCTAGGTCAAATGTAATGTTTTAGTTATGAGGTGTTATTCGCTTGGAGAGAACCGGTTCAGGCCGGCCCTTATCGAAGGATTGTATTTTTCTTCATGCCGAAGACACTACATCAGGCCGGCCGGCTGGGAACGTGTCCTTGGTACGGGGAGGTACAAGAATTTGGTGGGCGGCAGGTTACGGGCCGGAATTTTCCATGAGGAAACGCACCTCTATATTAGTGAAAGTCTGAGGCAGTTACATGTTCAGTCCGTAGGCGGCATCTAGCCGTTAGCAGTAAAGCTACTACTTATTCCAGGGAAGACAGACGCCATCTTGAAGGCGGAGAAAAACCGAGAGACAGATACTCTCCTAGCAGAATAGCCAGAGAGGAGAGAGTAGCCGATAAGGAAGAGGTCCCAGTGACTCGGAGAAGGGTGAAGGGAACAGCGCATAGTGGTGCAGACGTGTATCCGTGACTGCGGAGGTGTGACTTCCAGGCGAGCCGAGGCACAGACGAGAAGGGAACCTAGATGACCACTGAGTGCAGGCTACACACTACTAAGGTGATGTCGACCCTTTCTTATTAGAGTGCACAACTTAATCTTTCACTTTTCTTTGCAGGTTATTTGTTATATTGTAATGTTATGTGATTGCGTATATAATGAGTAATAAAGTACCCAGTTTGTAGTGAACCAACATGTGCTGCGTGTTCTTGTATGAGTGGGTAGCCTATTCTTCTAGTCAGCTGCGGCTACATGAACAGATGTTAACCCTGATCAGGTAAGTGGTAACTGAATAAGGGAGAGAGGAGCCCCTCGAACCGGAGAACAGGCTATGCTCGAACTGGCAGTCCTTGTGTGATCTGATGAATAGTGAGACTGATTCCCTTTTTGTATGTTATGGTGATCATAGGATGAACTGTCGTATGAACTGTCGTCTGGGTAGAGAGGTCTGGATTCGTATGGGATCGCGAGGCCGCCACTTGTGCTGAGACTGCCGTCTGGGTAGAGAGGTCTGGATTCGTATGGGATCGCGAGGCCGCCACTTGTGCTGAGACTGCCGTCTGGGTAGAGAGGTCTGGATTCGTATGGGATCGCGAGGCCGCCACTTGTGCTGAGACTGCCGTCTGGGTAGAGAGGTCTGGATTCGTATGGGATCGCGAGGCCGCCACTTGTGCTGAGACTGCCGTCTGGGTAGAGAGGTCTGGATTCGTATGGGATCGCGAGGCCGCCACTTGTGCTGAGACTGCCGTCTGGGTAGAGAGGTCTGGATTCGTATGGGATCGCGAGGCCGCCACTTGTGCTGAGACTGCCGTCTGGGTAGAGAGGTCTGGATTCGTATGGGATCGCGAGGCCGCCACTTGTGCTGAGACTGCCGTCTGGGTAGAGAGGTCTGGATTCGTATGGGATCGCGAGGCCGCCACTTGTGCTGAGACTGCCGTCTGGGTAGAGAGGTCTGGATTCGTATGGGATCGCGAGGCCGCCACTTGTGCTGAGACTGCCGTCTGGGTAGAGAGGTCTGGATTCGTATGGGATCGCGAGGCCGCCACTTGTGCTGAGACTGCCGTCTGGGTAGAGAGGTCTGGATTCGTATGGGATCGCGAGGCCGCCACTTGTGCTGAGACTGCCGTCTGGGTAGAGAGGTCTGGATTCGTATGGGATCGCGAGGCCGCCGATTATAAGAGGTCTTGGTATGTATAGTAGGAATTCCCTGTCCTTAGGTGGTAGATATATGTGGTTACCTATTGTAAATAGGCCCTAGGGAGAGGGAGGGGGTAACGTTCTGGCTGGGTTAGTGAGGCTCTGATGAGCGGGTTCTATCTGATCCGAAAACCCAAGCAGAACACTGTTCTAGTTAGGCAGGAGAAAAAGACAGGAAGTGATGCACGTAGGATGATGTTTTTACGACCCTGAGAGTGGTTGGGGTTACCCCCACTTCCTGTTCACCGTGGGACAAACATTGACACACTCTGGATAACGGTGTGTGCCCAATGTGTCCCATGGTGATAGCTGTTTTTTTAAATTTTTTAGGGAGGTTGCCCCTGTGGCCACAGGCATTTCACCACCTAAAACTACACCGCTAGTCAATTAAACACTGCAGTGCAGGCGGCGAAATGTCTATTCCCTTGTATGGGGTAGTAAGCACTATATAAATGCAATTTAAATTTATCGGTATAATAAACGTGGGTCAAAGTCTGAAGCCCATTACATTGCACTAACCTAACCAAAAGGCAGTAGAGTGCAATACAGAGTCCAAGGCAAGGCCAAAGTATATATGTGATTGCAATGGTAGCTGGTTTTCAAGGTAGACGTGTACTGCAACTGCATCATGAATAAAGCAGCGTTCTTTAAAGAGGTGTCTTCAGCGGTTTCCAAATTTGAAGCAGGGTTCTGACAGTCCTGATGGATACAGGAATCTTCTTCAATATTTTGGGTGCAATAGATGGAGAAGACATGTTGCCTTTCCTTGTTTTGCACTTGTTCGTCTCCAGTCTGATGGTGTCCTGGCGGTGGGTGTGCCCAGAGCCACAAGAGACAGAGAGCTTGTCAGACAGATAGGCCGGACACCAATATAAGATCTAACATCAATATCGGACGAAAGAAGCAGATGATCATTCATGCTCAGTTAAGGTAAATTCGTTCTGACATTTCTCTCTCACGTAGGAATATTTCCCCACACTGTCCCCCCTCCCCCGAGTCAGATTTCTCTGTTAAATTCCTGAAAATATGTAAAGCAGGATAAGCAGAGACCTGTAGGAAGTGAAAACGACCACATTGAACAACTGCTACATATGATTAATACAGTGGCGGCCGGTACGGTACAGGGGTGCTGGGGGAGTTTAATTTTTTTTTTCACTTACTTGATCTCGCAGCGTCTCTCCCATGTCGAGTCTCTTCCAGGAAGCACCCAGGCTCCCCACAGCTAATCACAAAGCTGCAATGCAACGTTGTGATTGGCTCAGGGGAGCCTGGGTGCTTACCAATCACAACGTTGATTGGTCTGAACGAGGTGGTTTGGGGCTCAGACAGGGGCTGGGGCCTGGGAAAGTTCTCCACCCAGGCTGCAGCCGCGACCCATGCAGGTAAGAGCGGTGGGAGCGGTAGGGCCGGGATTTTAAATAATTAAATTTCCCCGTGTTGTCATTTGTTGAAATCCGCCCCCCCCCCCCCCCCGCCCCCGCCCCCGCCTCACCGCCCTTACCTGCATGGGCCGCTGCTACCAGGCTGTAATGCAGCCTGGATTGATGCAAAGTGCGCACAACACTTTGGCCAGCCCAAGAAGGTCGGCCAATGTGTCATGCACACTTTGGAGTTCAGCAACCACTCCTCCTCCTCAATGTCAGGGGAGCAAAGTCCCGTCCGTGAGGATACTAAAAATAAAATGATAACTTCAGTTATTATCATTTTATTTTTTATTTTACAGTGCTCCCTGAGCAGTGGGGCGACGCTCCTCCGCCTTAGTGGATGAGTGGTGTGAGAAGTTGGCCTGGTATATGCTGGTCACTAGTTAAAGTGGCCCCCTTGCACCAGTACAATTCGACTCTTATGGTAGTAGGTTTAAGACAACCTTTTAAGGAAAGCTATCCTAGTGGTAGCTGTGGAGAGCTTCAGGCTAAATCTTTAGAGGAATGTAAAGCAGCTTGTTTTACCTTATAATCTCTTGAATTACTAAATGAAAGGACACCACACAGGTATATATATCAAATATATATGTATTTATTACTAGACACACTCTACTAATCTCTTTATGAGATTAGAAGTCAGGAACATATGCATAAATCAACGTTTCACAATAAATTAAGCACAAATATGGCTGGGGCTCTAGGGGCGTACCAGACCATATACTAAAAAAGAGACTTAAGAACAACGACTTGAGAAGGGACAAGGCCTAGGGCCTTCAGAAGCGCTGGGGCCTCACTAATCCACCCAAGGCAGGTAAGTAAAGGACACACGGGAGACCCAAGCAGTGTGAGAACACAGCTGCGGATCCCAATTGACTTCAATGGAGCAAGTCGCGGTTGGAATTTTAGAGTTTTAGGATACTTCGGGAGAGTCTACAAGCAAGTCACTTACAGGGTAAGTAGTTCTAGAGCCAACACACACAGGAGCACCGTAGTGCTAGAGTTACCTCACCCAGGGAAGCCGGGTGCATAGGTGTCTTTTGGTGTCGGGTCGCGGCGTTATTTTCAATGGGAGCCAAAAAAAAAACTTGCTGCTTGTGAAAACAGAAGAAGTGTCCGGTGGAATCCAAGGCTGGATTCAGAAGAAGGAAGACCTGAAAGCAGAGGAGACAGTGTTCAAAGTCACTTGGCAGAGACCCGGGGCAAGGAAGATGGATGCCCACAGTCGTCGGGTGATTTCAGGTGATCACGGGGGTCTTGACTCTTCAGTCATGAGGTCCAGGAGGCGTCGACGACGACCAGGAGCTGGATTCGGCATGTCCCACGAAGTCTGCACATTACTGCGGTGTCGGCGACCAGATTAGAGCCAACAAGCCTTGGCAACAGCAAGTCTCGTGGAAAGTGTAAAAAGTCAGCGGTGCAGACCAGCAAGGTCTGAGGGACTCACCCAGCGAGGGTAAGTCAGGGCAGGCCTGGAGCAACCAGGAGAGCCCTTTGGAATTGTAGAAAAGTCTTCTGGGGACCCACAAGCCAGCTGGCAAGGGATCGCGAAGACGCCTTGGGAGGATTCACTCAACAGGAGCCCACGGTCAGTCGGGACGGGGTAGGCCTCTGATCTTCGGTGGAAATCCTGCTGGAGGCTTGGACCACACGTGGTCCAATGCACAAATTCGTAGAACGTCGTGAAGGGGTTGCACTCAAAAATAGTGCCGGTACCCAGGTATTGCGGTTCCTCGTCACTCATGGGGTCCACTTGCCTCAGCGTCGCAGGGGACTCACAATGGCCTTGGAGAATTCAGGAAATCCACTTCCGGGGCTGCAGGGACTTCGGACTCCAGCGGGAGCGGGAAAGTTTGCGACCGTTGATTCAAAGTTTTGGTGCCTGCCAAGCAGGGGAGTCACTCCTTGACTCCAAGGGAGATCCTTCCGTCTTCCAGAGGTAGTGGAACGTCGAAGGTCCAGGATTCTTCTTCAGAGCATCGTCCAGGGATATCTAGTTTGCAATGGCAAGGGTTCCCTAAATTATACTACAAGGAAGGGAGGGACTAGCTCTATGACCCCTCCTATGGGAGAGTCAGGGGAGTGGGTGGCTACACCCACTTCCCTTTGTCCAGTTTTGGCCAGAGCAGGGGCAGGTAGCCCCTGAACCGGTTTGAGCTGGCATATGCACAGAGGAGCCTACTGCTCCCCCAGTGCAGGACTTCAAATCACTCTAGGAGTGCACCCACCCAGCCCCAAAACACTAAACCCTGTCTGGGAGGTGGTTACACCTCCCTGTGACAGGATGCCTATTGTTGGGCTTACTCCACTGCGGGTTTCAGTCATCAGCAGGAGAGCAGCCCAGTGTCTGTGACTGGTGGCATCCATTTTGTGATGCCAGGGCTCTTCAGGATTCTACTGTGTTTCCACAGTAGGTACATGTCTATCCCTCTAGAAGGGTGGAATCATACTCCCACACCAGTTACTGGTGTGGGGGTATGATTCCAAAGCGTTTGACACCAAATACGACATGTTTTGATGCAGCCATCCCAGAGTTGGCATTAACCGCGAGGTTATAATGCACTTAAGAGTATATGGTTTGACCGCATTCACAAACAGCCCCAGAGAATAGACTCTGAGAGCTGAAGAGGGGCCCTGCTCAGGCAGAGGCACCCCCTCACATGGAAACCAAGCACCCTGCCCTCAGGATTGATAGGGCCTGCCTTAGTGGTGACTGATAGGTTTAAATGTGTGTGCAGGGAGAGATACAGTGAACCTATATCTCAGTGAGGAGTGCTAACACTACCTCACCCAGGCTGCAGTATCAGGCCTGTGGTGTCAGACTTAGTCTGCTTCCCAGGGGTGGCATAATACATGCTTCAGCCCCTGGTAGGCCTGTGAAGTACCTATGCCCTTGGTACCTAAGGTACCATATACTAGGAACTCATAAGGCACCACAGTATCCAATCACTAGTGCACCTAATGTGCACACCATGTCGTTTAAGGGAGTAAGCAGACAGGCTGGGGTCCTGGATAGCAGGATCCCAGCCAGACTAGTCAAAAACCATCAAAACACCAGAAACAAAAGTGGGGGCAACCATGTAGTCAGATTCCACCTTCCTACATAAACCCCCCCCCCCCCCCCCAACGAAAAGAGATAAGGCTAACCTTGTCCAGATAATCCTTTATTTCCTGAGTGGCCATATAAGGAAGAACCTCCACTAGCATGGTTGCTCCCTGTCTCAGGGTCCACTTGGGAAATCCTACCCCAAGGGGTTCTGGAGTTTCTCCAAAGTCTAGGGAAAATACCTGTATTGTGTTTTGGTACAGAAGCAGGCTGGCGGGGTGTCTGAGTCTGGAAGTGAGGCCCTATTTGGGGTGGTCTCACCTTCCTCAGGACACTGGTCACCATGGAAGCCTTTCTGTTCATGACTGTGTCATATCTGGCCCTAAGGGTCAACCTCTGGCTGCCTATAGTTGGGGGTTGGGTCCCTCTGGTTGGAATAGTGAAGGGCATTGGAATGTTTGGGGCAACTATGTCCCAGGTCTCCCTGTGCCCAACAGAGTCCATCTGTAGGATACCTGTACCTAGGGGTAAGGGGGATCCCTCAGTATGTAGAGGAATATTCACCTGGCTAGAACTACTCTGCTGGGTGTCCCTAATCTGTTGATGAGGGGGTTCCTCTGGACAGGGGCCCACTAAGGGTCCACTGACCTCCCTGACCTCTGCAGCCCTGGGCTGACTGAGGCAGGGTAGAGAGGGGCAGGATACCTGCTCCAGACTGGGTACCACCTTGGAAGGATCCCCTGCCATCAGAGATGTGGCCAGGACACGCCTGACCACCTCTGGGACAGTTACTTCACAAGGGGCAGGATCAGTTCCCTTAGAAAGCTGACCCTTACCTTTAGTCTGGTGGGGGAAGGACTGTTCCTCACCCCCTATGCTCTCTGTTTGTGTGGAGTGATCCATTGTTTCAGGCTTCACTCCCCTTAATTTCTCCTGGGGTGGAGGTGAGGCCCTCAGGGTCTCATCCACTCTCTCAGGGATGCCTAACATTCTTAAACGGGCATTGTGATCCACCTCAGCCCAGGCTGAGATTTCCAGATCATTCCCCAGTAGACAATCTACAGGCAAGGTTGGGGACACTACCACTCTCTTTGGGCCAGTGACCCCTCCCCAGCTGAGATTTTCCACTGCCATGGGATGATCTGTCCTAATTCCATCAATATTGGTCACCTGGTATCTAAACTCAGGTAAGAGCTGTTCTAGGGCACTAGTCTCTTTGTCACCATGGTGACACTAGCCCCTGTGTCCCTGTAGGCCATAGCCTTCTGACCACTGATTATGGGCTCTTGTCTGTACCTGCCCAAAGTATTGGGACTCGTAGTAAAGTTGGCAAACCCCATGCCACCATCACAGACTAGAGTTGCTTGTGTAGGAGACCTCGTTAGGCCAGAGTCCACCTGAGTTCCCCAAGAAAACCCAACTAAGTTTTTGGGTGCACTCCCACCACCTTGGGGATTACTACTGGTAGTAACAGGAGGTGTTGGAGGTGCAGTGGGAGGAAAATTTTCTTTATTGCCATTCTTTGGACAGCTGGAGTCAGTTTCCAGTGACCAGGTTGCTTGCACATATGGCAATATGGTTTCTTATTGGAAGAGGAAGGATTTTGGGACCCACCCCCAGAACTGGATTTTTGGGGCCCTTCGTAGGACTTTTCTGTATTTTTATTATCCCCACCTTTCTCTTTGGGCTTAGTGGAATCTTTCTTCTGGTCACCACCTTGGTTCTTGGGCCCCACCTTGGTTCTGACCCAATTGTCTGCCTTCTTTCCCAATTCTTGGGGAGAGGTCAGATCAGAGTCCACCAGGTACTGGTGTAAGAGCTGGTTTTGACAATTGTTAAGTATCTGCTCACGCATAATAAAATTATACAATCCTTTAAAGTCAGTTGCTCTACTGCCAATTATCCAACCCTCCAGAGCCTTGGTAGCACAATCTACAAAGTCCACCCAGTCCTGTGTCTGTGCCTTCTGGGTATCTCTGAACTTCAACCTGTACTGCTCAGTGGTTAAGCCAAACCCATCTATCAGTGCACTCTTCCGGACTTCATAGTCATCAGCATCCTCTTCTCTAACAGTGAGGAGCTTGTCTCTACCTTTATCTGAAAAGGAGAGCCACAAGATTGCTGCCCACTGCTTTTGGGGGACCTGTTGTACTCTACAGGCCCTTTCCATAGCAGTTATCAAATTTCAAAAAAACTTTATTCGACAATTAAGTCATAAAAGTGTCATACATCAGCCATTTACATCAGCATGAATTAAAAATAAAACATGATTATCAACATGATTTTTAAACTTAGACATCATAAGCTACACTATTCACCAATTTTTGATCAACAGTGCTAAAGCCTATACATCCAAATAGATAAAAACATTTCAGGTTAAAGCAGCGACGTTTAATCCTCCGCTATAATAATCAGTCAAGGCAACAAAATAACCTAGGCTAAAAAATTTGTGTGTATGAGTAAATGCATAAAGAGGGATACAGATAAATACATACGGGCATACTGGCGCCTACTCGTTGGGCAGTTTAGTATTAAGCTGTCTAAACCGTATTATCCAAGCCCACTTAATATATTTAGCCATTGCAATTGCAATTGTCGGGCTCGGATCTGTAGATAGAATTCGTAAGGCCTCCTCATGCCTTCGAGTGCCTAATAACCGACAGACGGGTGTGAGAAGTTGGCCTGGCATATGCTGTTCCTAGTTATAGGGACACCTTGCACCAGTCCAATTCGACTCCTATTGATGATAGGTTTAAGACAACCTTTAAAGAAAGCTATCCTAGTGGTAGCTGTGGAGAGCAGCCTTCAGGCTAAGTCTTGAAGGAGTGTTAAGCTTATTGTTTTACCATAATAACCTCTTGAATAACCAAATGAAAGAGTAGCCCACACAGGTATATATATAACATATATGTATTTATTCTAGACAGAATCCCACAGTCACTTTATGTGGCTAGTGGCAAAGTTACATTTCAAACAAGCATTTATAAACACAATAAATCGCACAGAAATCAATGGGCCCCAGGGGGGGACCAAACCATATACTAAAATAGTGGTATAAGAACCACAACAATTCTACAGGCAATGCCTAGGGCATTCAGGATCGCTTGCCCCTTCAGAATCCACCCACAGTTAAGAGGAAGGGGACCCACGGGAGGCGCGTGCAGTGCGAAGAGCTGCTATCGGGATCGCAATGTTAGCCTATGGAGAATGTCGCGGTTGAATATTTAAAGTTTAAGGACACTTCTAGCAACAGTACAAAGTTAAGGTTTGAGACTTAAGGCTTTGGAGAGCCCACCACCACTGGAGTACCGAAGTACCACTGTTACCTGCCCCAGGGAAGCCGGGTGCATAGGTCGATTCTGGTGTCGGGTCGCGGGCTGATTTTCTATGGAAAAGTAGTCCAAACTGCTGCTAGCTGAAAGCGTTGTTGAAGTCGTGAAGATTAAAGTTGAAGAGAAGATAAAGATGAACCTGAAAGCAGAGGGGACAGAGTCTGGGTCACAGCACAGTGACCAGGGAGCTCACAGGATGGAGCTCGTGGATGTCGGGTGCTTCAGGTGTGGAGGGTACAGCTGGGCTCTGCAGTCACGGGCTCCGGGAGGCTTCAAGGAAGGCCAGCTTCTGGAGGGCGACTGTCCCACGTCGGATGAGGGTCGCTGCGGTGTTAGTGTCCCGATTGGATCCACTAAGCATTGGCAACCGCAACCCACGCGAGATGTACAAAGCAGCTGCTGGTGCAGACCCACGAGGTCTGAGGGTGCTCTCCTTTGCAGGGAGCATAGAGCAGGCCTGGAGCAACCAGGGGAACTCTTGGAAAAGTAGATTGTCCTCCGTCAGGGCCCACAAGTCGAGAGACAAGGGACCGCGGAAGGCAGCAAAATGGAGTGCGTAAAAGGGCTCCCACGGGCCACCGGAGTGGACTAGGGGGCTGAGCTTTGGCACGGATGCTGCTTGAAGGTTGGCTCAGAAATGGGCCAAAGCACAACTTCCCCACTGGTCGGGGTCGTGTGCTATGCAAGAGGTGGCCGGGGTCTCGGGGTATGCAGGGATCTCGGCACCCACGTGGTCCACGGTGCTCAGACTTGCTAGGCACGCTCACAGGACTCTGGGATGCACTGGAGACCCACCTCAAGGTTGATGGAAGGCGTCGAAGTTCGTGAGAGCAGCGAAGTTCCAACCGGGTATCTTGCAGTCTTTTAGGTGCCTGCCAAGCAGGGGGATAACTCCTTTATCCCAAGGGAGATTTCTTCAGTCAGCTGGGCAGCAGCTCGTCGAAGGTCAGTTCTGTGAAGTCCTGTACGAATCTAAGGCTCTAGGGCAAAGTTATTCCCATATATCCCCAAGATTAGGGGATGGTCCAAAATAGAGCCTACCAATCAGAGTAGAGGCGGGAAAGGGTGGCTACACCCACTCCCCTTTGTGTGTTTCCCGCCTGGGCGAGGGGCAGGATGCCCCTGAACCGGTTCCAGGCGGTGTATGCAGAATTGGGGCTCTGCAGCTGCCTACGTGCAACTCTGAAAGGACATTTGGTGCACCCACCCTGTTCCAATCCACATATCCTGTCTGGGGAGGTGCTGGCACCTCCCTGCCACAGGAGCCCTATTGTCCAGATGGCGAGGCTGGGGTTTTCCCCAGCAACAGCCAGCCAGATTCGTGTAGGTGGCGGACAGTAGCCATTTTGTGGTACATGTGCACTTTTAAATTGGTGTCTAAATTCTACCGCTTTTCCCATATCACCCTCCTAGCAAGGGGGAATCGTGCCCCCATGCCCATGGCTGGACTGGGGGTATGATTCCTTCATGTTTGACACCAAACACGATATGGTTCTGTGTAGCCATTCCCAAGTTACAGCGATGACGCAATAACTTATAATGCGGTTAAGAGTATATGGTATGGCTACACTACAAACAACCCAGTAACGATTTTACGAAGGTTGCAGAGAGGTCCTACTCACGTAGGGGTCCCCCCTCACACATACCTCAGCACCCAGCCCTGTAGGATTACCAGGGCCTGCCATAGGGGTGACCTATGAGAGTATATGTGTTGTAATGGTATGGGACATAGGGTACCTACATCCCTGTAAGGGGTGCTAGTACCACCTTACCCAGGCTTCAGTAGTGGCCTGGTGGTGTCAGTTTGGGTGGCTGTCCCAGGGTGGCACAATAAGTGCTGCAGCCCTGGTAGGCCTACTGGGGGACCCATGCCCTGGGTACCTAGGGTACCATCTACAAGGGACTGGTAGGGCATGCCCAGCATCCAATTATGTTTGTACCTAGAGTACTCACAACAGTTTTAGGGAGAAAGCAGATAGGCTGGGGCCCTGGATAGCAGGATCCCAGCCAGACTAGTCAAAAACCACTTAAATACCAGGCAAAAAGTTGGGGGCAACCATTAGTCAGATTCCACTCTCCTACAACGGGTAATACCCATTTTTTACGTGGGAGCACATATAAAGGACAAAAAAACACAAAATGACTCATGGATTCAATCGTATCCCGACATTTAGGACATTTGTCCTGTGACCCTGTCACCCATTTGGATGTGAAGGTGCAGATCGGGAGAGTACCTATCCTAAACTGGAAATAGAGTTTACGATCAATTGGTGCTTCGATCAAGCCCCAGAATAATTCCTGTCTAGGATAGGTCTTGATTTCTAAGAATCTGGCTGTTAAATGGGAGGTGCTCCCCTGGGAAGCTGATTCCATACCGATCAATTCCCAATACTTAGCTTTCACAGCTTCTTTTGAAGGGAAGATCGCGTTCTGGGGATCATCCCATAGATTACTCCACCCCAATCTATAGAGTAGTGTCTTGATAGACCTCAGCCAGTCTATCTTACAAAAGAGATCTTTCTCCACAATTTCCTTTATACCCTGGGCGTAATGCTTAAGCTCCTCAGTTGACCAGACCCTGCGCCAATACAACAAGGGCCGCAAGTTAGCAGTGTCTTGTAGGGTTTTCAGACCAAGGTCCCAGAAAAGAGGTAATAAGGGGGTACTTTGTGGCACGCCTACAACTTTCCGAATAAACTCTCTCTCCATGGCGTTCAGGTTCTTATGGTTATTGCCATACCCCCATAGCTCAGATCCGTATAGGCATGAGCTACGAATCTTCGTCGAGTAAATCTCGAGGAGTGGACCAATTGGTTGTGTCTGCGAAGTTTTAAATCTTTTTAGAAGGAAGCCAGTCTGTTGTTGGAACTTCAGTATAGACAGATCCAACTGACTTTTCCAACACATATTCTTCTGCAACGTGACTCCCAAATAAGTAAATGCGTCGACCTGTTCTAAGGCAGATCCGTTCATGAGAATTACCCCACTAAAGGGTTTGTGAGATCTACACGGGTTAGGACCGTTAAGGACCATGAACTTGGTCTTGGAGACATTTATTTCCAGACCACGCAGCAGGCAAAACTCTTCAAAGCGCCGGAGGGTAAGCTGCAGGCCACTCGGAGTTTTTGAAATCAGCAGTGTATCGTCCGCGAACATGAGGACTGGTATACGAGTACCTGCCATAGCCGGTGCATCCGAGGGGACCCGGGAGAGGAATTCGGCCACCCCATTCACGAAGAGAGAGAACAGGGTCGGTGCCAAGACACAACCCTGCCGTACTCCTCGTTCCACGGGGAAGGACTCCGTAACCTCGCCCTGCCGTCCCCATCGGACCCGAGCAAAATTATCCTTATGCAAGCGCACGACCAATGCCAACAGCTCCGGCGCCATTCCCATACCCTCCAGTACTTGCCACAGCTTGCTGCGCGGAACTAGATCAAATGCCGCCCGCAAGTCGACAAACACAGCATACAAAACCCCTTTTTCTAAGACCACTGTCCTCCAATAGAGGACAATAAACCTAAAGACCTGATCTATAGTGCTGGTTTTTGGGCGAAACCCTGCCTGGAGAGGACTTAGAACGTTATTAGCCTCCATCCAGGTCTGGATTTTGCCCAAAACCAGCCGGCCCAGAATTTTTTGCATGGCATCTATCAGGCTGATGGGCCTGTAATTACTAGCCAGCGATTTGTCCCCTTTTTTGTATACCGGGACGATTTCGGCACCTTTCCAGGATTGAGGAATAGCCATTCCCTGAGCTATAGCGTTAGCTAGATTGGTAATGTATAGGCACCATCTTTTTCTATCGTGTAGAAATACATCGGCCGGGATACAATCCATGCCGGGAGCACGTCCTTGAATTACCGTATCGAGCGCCATGTCAACCTCCTTAATGCTAAACACAGGGTTATTGTAAAACACCCTCCCTTGGTGGGACGTTCTAACTTCCTCAGCGCCTATTGAATATTGTGGCTTAAAGAATTCGACCCAGGAGCTCTGGGGAACATGATTATGAGGTCTATCGGTGATTACGCCCCTCTTCCACTTAAAAATGTCCCAAAATGTTTTCTGGTTTTTGTCAATGCAAGCTACCTTTAGGTCTTGCCACTCACTCTCATCCCATTCCTATTTTGCTTTCCATTGGACCTTTTTATAGATGTTACGAGCTATTTTAATCTTGCTCAGATCTTTTGATTTGAGAGCAAGTCCCAGATTTCTACGAGCTTTTTTACAGGGGGCATTATACCAGTCCTCCTGTTTACATCTAGGGTCTTTTTTTGCTAAGAAGGGTCTACAGAAGCAGGATTTGAGTTTTGCGAATAATTTTCCATGTATTTCCTCGGTTACAGCTAGAGGATTACATTTGGTATCAGCTGCCATCATTGATGTCAACACCTCTTCGACGTAAGACTCAATTTTATCAATGAAGTCAGGGTGCTCTACTACTTTATGGCACTTAAGGTGGCGTTCGTCATTTGATATGGCGGCAGCTGGGCCTGACGTTTCGGGAGTTCGGTTCATTCTATCTCCCAGTCCCAAATTAAAAATAGGAACTAGTGGATTGTGGTCGCTTTCAATCCGTGGCTTGACCACCATGTCTACTAGGGTATGCCACATCCTCAGATGGACCAAGAGGTAATCTATATTGCTTGCCCTAATACCGTTATCGTACGTTTTGCTACATTTCCTATCTGATGTAGTTCTTCCATTGGCCGCCCTAAGTTGGTTGCCCAGGCAAAACCCTTTCAGATACAGGGCCGCCTCTGTCCATTTGTTAACTGACTTTACCTCAAGCTGCGGAACTCCCCACCTAAGGTCCTCCTCCTCTGTTAGAAACATGTCTTGAGGCCCAAGTGGCTCGAAGGTCGTGTTAAAATCTCCCGCAATCAGTGGGAGCACATCATTGGGCCTGGATTCGACAAGGGCATTCAGTACTGATACCACCTCAGATTTTTTCCCGCCTGGAATGCCCCTTGCGTACACATTGAAAATATCAATTTTAAGATTGTGCGAACAAATCAGCCTAACTCCCAAAATATCATCATTCTGGGTTGAGATAGGCTGAATATTACACTCCAAGCTTTGTTTGATCCAGATAACCAGGTCTCCTACTGGCTGGCCCTTGGGCCTTTTCCCCGCTGGGATAAAGAAATTCAAATAACCCAACATTAGCACAGGCTCTAGTGACCATGTCTCCTGAAAAAGGCAGATGTCATGCTTACTTATAAAATCTACCCATAAGGGAGAAGATAGTTTAGACACCATGCCCGCCACATTCCAAGATAAGAACGAAATGTGACCGACAACATTAATTCCCCCTTCAGCACTCCCAATGTTTGATATAGGAGGAATAGATACACCTAACGGGAGAAGTGGGGTTCCCTCGTTGCTTAACATTTCCTTATGGTGCGCAACTTGAAGACCTCCTTCCCTAGCCGCAACAATATTGATAGGGGCAGGAAACACATTATCATCTCTTTTACTATCTGGACTAAGCTGCTTTCCTTGTTTTATGCCCTCCACAATCCCAAGGGTTGCATATGACTTTTTGTGATTGGGATATCCTCTTCCACCAAACAGTCAGTCACAATCCGCTAGCCCCGATAGCACATCAAATCTATTAATGGATCTAATGTCCTCAAAGGTGCATCCGTTAGACTGAGGGCCCCTCGTGTAGTCCTACCTAGGGGCAAGGATATAGGTACGTAGAAGTAGGACAATGGCATTGTACATATTAAGGATAAAGGGTCATTCTGAGGCCAAGAACAAATATAGTCCACACAGCGTCTATCCCTAAAATTAATGATGATACAGTCCCCCTTTACCAACTTGGGTCCATTACCCACCCAGTTTACTCTTCTAGCGTACAAAATTTCAGCGCGCATGTGGACCGGCAATGGACGCTTAGCATTGAGCCAAAATGTACATTTGTTTTTTAAGTCCCGATAAGATTCCCTTACTCCATTCGCCAAGGGTGGAACCCCTGTTAGAATCACCACATAAGGAGCAGCTTCAGGGGGTAGATGTATGTCAATTAAACCTGATGAGCCCAAAGCTAAAGGCTGTAGAGGTGTAGGCTGCTCATCAGTTCTATCTCTACCTACCCCTAGATTATTTGATACTGCACGTGGTGGATGATGTTCAGCTCTGGCCCGGTTATCAACAGCAGGGATAGATTGGGGCTCCTGGGGAATAGGAGGTATATCTTTCACAGGACCATTTGTTAAGTTATTGGGGGTAGAATTAGACTCAATGCATTGACCTATCCCACGTGGGCACTCCTTATTTAAACCTGATCCCTGTCTACCACCCCGAGGCTGGGCCGAGGCTAGTTAAAGTTCCATACATACAAGCCTACTTTCGATAGAGCCCAGCCTTTCATAAATTGGGTCACATAAGTTCTTTACAATACTTTCCAGTTTTTTCCAGAACAAGTTATCGTTATTTTCCGGAAATTTAGACCCCTGTAGGAGAGGTGGGTTTGCCCTCACATCAGTAATTTTAGGGCGCGGGGCTATATCCTTCCCTAGAACAGAAACAGGGGCAAGGTCTGACCTGACATTTTTCCCAACAGCGGGTTTTTGATTTCCCTTACGTTTTTTTTTCAATGTAGGGGCTAATTGTTGATGGGCAGGAACCACTTTTGGGATACTAGCTGAGCGGGTTATTATACTTGACAAAGACTTAATAGTAGGGGCCACATTATCAGTATTCGTGATGTCGACAGTTCCACCCTGCGTTACAATCAAAGATGGGGAACATATCATTATTTCATCATTTTGCTCCTCCACCAGAGAAGATATTGAGCCCATGGAGTCCGACATAACAGGCTGTCGGCACGGTGGTGAACTTATATTGGCCATATTTCCCAAAGAGGACCTCTTGTCACAAAGGATATCTAAAGATAATCTTTTTTCAGTTAGTTCTATGTCCTTAGCGAGCACTGATTGTACTCGCACCAAAAAATTATCTAATGTTCCCATTAATGCACCCCCGGTTGATTGCATGATAGGGCCGTCCCTTTTAGCAGATTTATCCATTGCTTGGTATATGCTAGCAGTCGTTCAATTCTAATGTCCCTCTGGCTTGCTATCTGGGGGCAGATGCTTACCCACAGTAAACAGGCGTTTACCCTTAATCAGTGGTTGTTAGGGGGGGTCCCGTTCCGTTCTCTGACGATCTCGGACGGGCTCAGACGGGCCCGTCCTTGGCCCGGGCTTCGCCCGGCGCGCGCCCGCGCGCGTCCCGCGAAGCGGGGGCCTTGAGGAGTCTTGTAGCGTCTGGGCGGGACTACGGGAAGAGGACACAGCTGGTTCGAATTACGGGGCTGCTGGTCCTCGCAGTCCCGTATTTGCTTCTTTTCCTCACGAAGCAGTCACCAGTTGCAGGTTTAACCAACACCTCCGTTAGCAGCACTCACAGGATCCTTTTTTAAAAAGATGGGCAGGTTTAAAAGCACACGGACAGCTCCAGCTCCAGCCACGAACGGCACCCGCGAAGCGGGGGCCATGAGGAGTCTTGTAGCGTCTGGGCGGGACTACGGGAAGAGGACACAGCTGGTTCGAATTACGGGGCTGCTGGTCCTCGCAGTCCCGTATTTGCTTCTTTTCCTCACGAAGCAGTCACCAGTTGCAGGTTTAACCAACACCTCCGTTAGCAGCACTCACAGGATCCTTTTTTAAAAAGATGGGCAGGTTTAAAAGCACACTGACAGCTCCAGCTCCAGCCACGAACGGCACCCGCGAAGCGGGGGCCGTGAGGAGTCTTGTAGCGTCTGGGCGGGACTACGGGAAGAGGACACAGCTGGTTCGAATTACGGGGCTGCTGGTCCTCGCAGTCCCGTATTTGCTTCTTTTCCTCACGAAGCAGTCACCAGTTGCAGGTTTAACCAACACCTCCGTTAGCAGCACTCACAGGATCCTTTTTTAAAAAGATGGGCAGGTTTAAAAGCACACTGACAGCTCCAGCTCCAGCTCCAGCCACGAACGGCTCCCGCGAAGCGGGGGCCGTGAAGAGTCTTGTAGCGTCTGGGCGGGACTACGGGAAGAGGACACAGCTGGTTCGAATTACGGGGCTGCTTGTCCTCGCAGTCCCGTATTTGCTTCTTTTCCTCACGAAGCAGTCACCAGTTGCAGGTTTAACAAACACCTCCGTTAGTAGCACTCACAGGATCCTTTTTTAAAAAGATGGGCAGGTTTAAAAGCACACTGACAGCTCCAGCTCCAGCCACGAACGGCTCCCGCGAAGCGGGGGCCGTGAGGAGTCTTGTAGCGTCTGGGCGGGACTACGGGAAGAGGACACAGCTGGTTCGAATTACGGGGCTGCTGGTCCTCGCAGTCCCGTATTTGCTTCTTTTCCTCACGAAGCAGTCACCAGTTGCAGGTTTAACCAACACCTCCGTTAGCAGCACTCACAGGATCCTTTTTTTAAAAGTCGGGCAGGTTTAAAAGCACACTGACAGCTCCAGCTCCAGCCACGAACGGCGCCCGCGAAGCGGGGGCCGTGAGGAGTCTTGTAGCGTCTGGGCGGGACTACGGGAAGAGGACACAGCTGGTTCGAATTACGGGGCTACTGGTCCTCGCAGTCCCGTATTTGCTTCTTTTCCTCACGAAGCAGTCACCAGTTGCAGGTTTAACCAACACCTCCGTTAGCAGCACTCACAGGATCCTTTTTTAAAAAGATGGGCAGGTTTAAAAGCACACTGACAGCTCCAGCCACGAACGGCTCCCGCGAAGCGGGGGCCATGAGGAGTCTTGTAGCGTCTGGGCGGGACTACGGGAGGAGGACACAGCTGGTTCGAATTACGGGGCTGCTGGTCCTCGAAGTCCCGTATTTGCTTCTTTTCCTCACGAAGCAGTCACCAGTTGCAGGTTTAACCAACACCTCCGTTAGCAGCACTCACAGGATCCTTTTTTAAAAAGATGGGCAGGTTTAAAAGCACACTGACAGCTCCAGCTCCAGCCACGAACGGCAGTTATCCATTTGTGGATATCATCCTCACTCTGGTAGGGAGGAACAACCTTGCTCAGGTTCCTATGGTCTGGAATATATTCTCTGACTCTAGGGACACTGTTGCTGCCACCAGGGGGGTTCTAACCCCTCTCTTCTAGAAGCTCTCTGGCGCTCAAAGGCTGCTCTATCTAATGCCAACTGCTTGGTTTTGAGGGCAAATCTTGCTTCCTCAAACTGCAGCAGTTTGTACATTCTCTCAGAGGAGGTCTCCCTTCTAGGAAGGTAGGAGTTCCTCTGCTGGACAGATTCTCTGCCAGAGTGATAGGAGTGGTCAGACTCCCTAGAAGGGGACCTAATTCCTCTGTCAGTTCTCTTAGGTAGAATTCCTCTGTCCTTTTCAGACCCTTGTGGGTCTGGCCCTTCAACCACAGAGTCCAGGTCATCCTGATTTTCATCATCTGACCCAGACACTGTAATTGAACCACCCCCTGATTCGGACTCATTAGCTCCTAGAGCTAATCTGAGGTCATCTGCTGTCAGCAGATCTATCAGGTGTAGTGTGGAGGGACTGTGTCCTATACTCAGGTGCCTTGCAGCACACATGGCTTTCAAGTCAAAGACAGTCATGTCCTTATACTGAGGCTGGGTGGACCCACTGGATCCAACCCTTAAGGACATTCTAGTGTTGTGCAGCGTTGTACTACCTACACTAGTTTGTGGCCTACTGATCCTAGCTTGAGCTGTAGAAAGGGTGTGCTATCCCTTGACACACAGCACTAAGTTCAGTAGAACGTATTGATACTAAGCTTGACTTTATATGTACCTTGAGTACCTATACTGGTTTTCAGTTAGCAATTCAAATAGAGATTTTCTGGTAAAACAATGGCAAGCTGTAATCCCACACGCTGCCCACCAATGTGAGAAGTTGGCCTGGTATATTCTGTCACTAGTTAAAGTGGCCACCTTGCACCAGTACAATTCGACTCTTATGGTAGTAGGTTTAAGACAACCTTTTAAAGAAAGCTATCCTAGTGGTAGCTGTGGAGAGCAGCCTTCAGGCTAAGTCTCAGAGGAATGTAAAGCAGCTTGTTTTACCTTATAATCTCTTGAATTACTAAATGAAAGGACACCACACAGGTATATATATCAAATATATATGTATTTATTACTGGACACACTCTACTAATCTCGTTATGAGATTAGAAGTCAGGAACATATGCATAAATCAACGTTTCACAATAAATTAAGCACAAATATGGCTGGGGCCCTAGGGGCGTACCAGACCATATATTAAAAAAGAGACTTAAGAACAACGACTTGAGAAGGGACAAGGCCTAGGGCCTTCAGAAGCGCTGGGGCCTCACTAATCCACCCAAGGCAGGTAAGTAAAGGACACACGGGAGACCCATGCAGTGTGAGAACACAGCCGCGGATCCCAATTGACTTCAATGGAGCAAGTCGCGGTTGGAATTTTAGAGTTTTAGGATACTTCGGGAGAGTCTACAAGCAAGTCACTTACAGGGTAAGTAGTTCTAGAGCCAACACACACAGGAGCATCGTAGTGCTGGAGTTACCTCACCCAGGGAAGCCGGGTGCATAGGTGTCTTTTGGTGTCGGGTCGCGGCGTCGTTTTCAATGGGAGCCAAAGAAGACTTGCTGCTTGTGAAGACAGAAGAAGTGTCTGGTGGAATCCAAGGCTTGATTCAGAAGAAGGAAGACCTGAAAGCAGAGGGGACAGTGTTCAAAGTCACTAAGCAGTGACCCGGGGCAAGGAAGCTGGATGCCCACAGTCGTCGGGTGATTTCAGGTGATCACGGGTGTCTTGACTCTTCAGCCACGAGGTCCAAGAGGCGTCGACGACGACCATGAGCTGGATTCGGCGTGTCCCACGAAGTCTGCAGCTTACTGCGGTGTTGGCGACCAGATTGTAGCAAACAAGCCTTGGCAACAGCAAGTCTCGTGGAAAGTGTACAAAGTCAGCGGTGCAGACCAGCTAGGTCTGAGGGACTCACCCAGCGAGGGTAAGTCAGGCCAGGCCTGGAGCAACCAGGGGAGCCCTTTGGAATTGTAGAAAAGTTTTCTGGGGACCCACAAGCCAGCCGGCAAGGGATCGCGAAGACGCCTCGGGAGGATTCACTCAACAGGAGCCCATGGTCACTCGGGACGGGGTAGGCCTCTGATCTTCTGAGGAAATCTTGCTGGAGGCTTGGACCACACGTGGTCCAATGCACAACTTCGTAGGACGTCGTGAAAGGGTTGCACTCGAAAATAGTGCCCGGTACCCAGGTATTGCGGTTCCTCGTCACTCGTGGGGTCCACTTGCCTCCGCGTCGCTGGGGACTCACGATGGCCTCGGAGAAGTCAGGAAATCCACTTCCGGGGCTGCAGGGACTTCGGACTCCAGCGGGAGCGGGAAAGTTTGCGACCGTTGATTCAAAGTTTTGGTGCCTGCCAAGCAGGGGAGTCACTCCTTGACTCCAAGGGAGATCCTTCCATCTTCCAGAGGTAGTGGAACGTCGAAGGTCCAGGATTCTTCTTCAGAGCGTCGTCTATGGATATCTAGTTTGCAATGGCAAGGGTTCCCTAACTTATACTACAAGGAAGGGAGTGACTAGCTCTATGACCCCTCCTATGGGAGAGTCAGGGGAGTGGGTGGCTACACCCACTCCCCTTTGTCCAGTTTCGCGCCAGAGCAGGGGCAGGTAGCCCCTGAACCGGTTTGAGCTGGCATATGCACAGAGGAGCCTACTGCTCCCCCAGGACTTCAAAGCACTCTAGGAGTGCACCCACCTAGCCCCAATACACCTCCGTGTGACAGGATGCCTATTGTTGGGCCTACTCCACTGCGAGTTTCGGTCATCAGCAGGAGGGCAGCCTAGTGTCTGTGACTGGTGGCATCCATTTTGTGATGCCAGGGCTCTTCAGGATTCTACCGTGTTTCCACAGTAGGTACATGTCTATCCCTCTAGCAGGGTGGGATCATACTCCCACACCAGTTACTGGTGTGGGGGTATGATTCCAAAGCGTTTGACACCAAACACAACATGTTTTGATGCAGCCATCCCAGAGTTAGCATTAACCGCGAGGTTATAATGCACTTAAGAGTATATGGTTTGACCGCATTCACAAACAGCCCCAGAGAATAGACTCTGAGAGCTGCAGAGGGGCCCTGCTCAGGCAGAAGCACCGCCTCACATAGAAACCAAACACCCTGCCCTCAGGATTGATAGGGCCTGCCTTAGGGGTGACTGATAGGTTCAAATGTGTGTGCAGGGAGAGATATAGTGAACCTATATCTCAGTGAGGAGTGCTAACACTACCTCACCCAGGCTGCAGTAGCAGGCCTGTGGTGTCAGACTTAGTCTGCTTCCCAGGGGTGGCATAATACATGCTTCAGCCCCTGGTAGGCCTGTGAAGTACCTATGCCCTTGGTACCTAAGGTACCATATACTAGGGACTCATAAGGCACCACAGTATCCAATCACTAGTTCACCTAAGGTGCACACCATGTTGTTTAAGGGAGTAAGCAGATAGGCTGGGGTCCTGGATAGCAGGATCCCAGCCAGACTAGTCAAAAACCATCAAAACACCAGAAACAAAAGTGGGGGCAATCATGTAGTCAGATTCCACCTTCCTACAAGTGGCCATTGTGAATAGTTTTTACATTTGAAACGTGAAACGAGTTGTGTTTTGCGTTCGGGCCAAAGCTGGCCGATTTTGGTAATGACCGGTTACTTACCGGTAATAATCATTACTCTGAGTCGTAGACCTTCCCGTCACAGTCATTACCATATGAGCAATAAAACCTCCCCAGAACTTCCAAGCAAAACTCCTTAGCCCATCCCTACCCTCCAGGCTACTCCCACATCCTGTGGCATATAACCCTTGACCCAAGGAGGCACATCCTGTACCCCCAAGCACAAGAAGCCAAACAGGGAGGGATGGGAACCCAGACTGTGACGGGGAGGTCTACGACTCGGAGTAATGAATATTACAGGTAAGTAACTGGTCATTACCCTCTCGTCAGAGCTCCCTGTCACAGTCATAACCATATGAGCAGATACCAAAGCAAGAATCGGCTTCAACAGAAAGCAGGAAACAGACTTTATTGACACAAGCAGAAAGTCACACCACTGGAACAGAACGCAACACAGCGTCCCCAAAACCAGCCAACCGGTCCCACCCACCACCAAACAATAATGGGACATAAACCTGTGAGGAGCACGCCAAGTAGCTGCCTCTCAGATCTCCGCCATAGACGCCAACTGAAAACAAGCCCAGGAAGCAGCCACACCCAGAGTCAACCACCCCTGTACCGACTCGGGTGCCATCACACCACAAGCAGCATAGGCCGCCCCCACAGTCCACCTCAGCCACCAATGGAGATTAGCACCAGAGGGCATCAGACCGTGCCCAGCCAGGAAAAAGGTCACAAAAAGCGAATCCACCGTACAAAAAGGCAAAGTACGCACCAGGTACACCTCAAGAACCCAATTAACGTCCAAACAGTGCAGCCGCACCTCAACCTCCGAAAGAGGAACAGGACAGAACACAGACAAAACTAGATCCTCCAGGCAGCAAAACAAGGAGAGGACCGTGGGAACAAGGAAGAATCAGGCCGGAACCTGATCTGGAAAAAAACGCAACAAGGGCTCCGAACAAAGCAAGAAACCCAACTCCCCAATTCTCCGAGCCGCGGCAATAGCGACCAGAAAAACCACTATGATCATCAAAAAACACAGAGGCACCTCACCCAGATGCTTAAACCAGCCCAAATCCCTACACCAACCCTGAAAAGACACCCAATGCCGAGCACAGGACATAAGAGTCGAAGGGTGCCGGAACTGCTGGAGAAACTGAGCCAAATCAGGAGAACACCCCAAAGCCACGAGGTTCAGTCTCTCAACAGCCAACCCGCCAGATGCAAGCGGACCAGACAATCCCTGGACAGAGGAGGACACAACAGGGGACCAGGAACCGCCAGCAATGGCCAGCAAGGGCCAACCGCCATCCTCATCAACAGAGGGAACCAAAGCCCCCGGCGCCAAGCAGGCGCCACCAGGAATGCAGAAGCCCGGTCCAACCTGACCCTCAGCAGGCCCCTCGGAATCAAGGCAATCGGATGAAAGGCATACAGCAAGCCCCCTCATACCTAAAGGACAGCGCCTCCACTCACCAAACTCAGTCACACTGAACAAGAGAGCAACCTCCCCCTCAAGGAGTTTCCCAGGGCAGCAAACATGTCCATCACAGGGACCCCAAACCTCACCATCAGCCCCCCAAACACCTACGGCGTCAAGCACATGTCTGACAGGGAGTGAAAAAACCCCGCTCAGGCGACCTGCCTCCGAGTTCAAAACCTCCGGCAGATGCAACACCCTCAGAGACAACACGATCAACGCTACCCACCGGCAAATCAGATGCCCCAACAAGTTGAGGGAGGCCACTTTCGCACTCCCCTGGCGGTTTGACATAACACACCACCACAGCGTTGACCATTCTCACCAGCACATCCCGCTGTAGGACTCAAGGAAGAAAATTAGTCAAGGACGACTGAACCGCCTTGCATTCCTTCCAAGGTGAAGAAATCCTGCCTCCTATACCAACCAGATCCCTTGAACAGACTCCAGGGCCAACACAGCCCTCCAACCCAGCTCGCTGGCAACTGTAATCAGCACCAACTGCTCCTGGGACACAAAGGGAGAGCCCTGCAAGAAGGACTGATCCTCCAGCCACCACAACAATTCCTGAGAAACTCCACACCCTCCGGAATTAACTGCTTGTAAATCTGAGACCCCGGACATGAAAGCCTCATAACATGAGTTTCCAGGGGGTACAAGTGCAAATGGGCCCAAGGAACAAACATTATGCCAGCAGACCATCAACCCTTGAACCCGTAACCACAGTCGAGCTATGGAAGACCGGGCTACCAACCCCTTCCTCAGCCCACGCACCAGAGTCAGCCTGCGGGGTTCTGACAGGAAATCTTTCCCCAACTCGGTGTCGAACACCCTCCCAATGAACAGCAGGTCCTGAGTAGGGCACAGACGGGACTACACCAAGTTCAGAATCCACCCGAACCGCTGAAGGAGCCAGCAAACCTCCTGGGTATGTGAATGAGCCTCAAGGAAAGAAGAGGAAGATATCAACCAGACATCCAAGTAAGTAAATACCTGGATCCCCCGAGCATGCAACAACAGCACTCAGGCTGCCAGCACCGTAGGAAGACACCCTAGGAGAGGCAGATAGGCCAAATGGTAATACCAGGGGCTGGAAACAACTGACGCCCACATAGAACCATTGCACCCCCAGGGAAGTCACGTGAACCGGAACATGGTAGCAACACCAATTTGAAGGACCGATGAGGGATGCACAAATTCACTGCCTTCAGATCCAGAACAGGACGGAAGTCCCCATCGGGTTTCTGAATTCGAAACAGGATTGAGTAAACCCCTCGACCCTGTTGACTCCAAGGAACCCTCACCACAGCCCCTTTCGAAACCAGGTCCACGAACCCCGTCCAACAGAGCCCAACACTTGACCTGAGATCTGGGAACAGGGGTAGCCCGAACACAACTAATGGCGGAACCCCAAATTCAATCTGATATCCCAGCTGGACAATCCGCAGGACCCATCGATTCCGAACGGACTCTCTCCAGACCAGAAAAAAAGTCCTGAGGCGACCCTAACCGGCGTCACATCCGAACCCCTCACATAGACATGTATTGGAAGGCCCGAAGAAGTGGAGGCACCATGCCGACCCCGGGACTTGTGGAAGGAAGGGACACCCCGGTCACGGCCCCCACTACGAAAAGGGCTGGGCGGCCATGGAGAATGAAACACCTGTCCAAAGCCCGCTGAGACTCAGCAAACTTCCCCTTCTGTGAAGAGCGGACCGGAGCCCAAACAGTTAAGAGCCCGTGAAAGGAATTTTCAAAAGGGCAGGCTTCTGTCCTGCCTCTGCTTTCCAAGGCATAAGCCAAAACTGTCTCCTAGCCGCGACCGAGGCCCCAGCCGCAGCAGCCAAAGCACTAAGGGAATCGAAGGACAAATCAGCCAGGAAGCGCACTGCTGCTCCAACATAGTCAAAGACTCAGAGGGGTCCTCCTCTTGTAGGAGCTGCTCTGAAACACCCTGACAGTCCCTCAGACGAGACAGAACCAGATAGCTAGTGCAAGCCGCAGAATGAACCGTAAGGTTAGAGGTTGCAAGGGACCTCTTCAAAGCCCATTCAACCCGCTACTCCCCATGATCAGAGGGAAGCACATCCCCGGAAACCACCAGGCTCTGAGATGCAAGACTGGCCAGCAGGGAATCTACCTACACCATAGGCGGAAACTCCTCCGAGAACCCTTGCAAAGGATTTCTCCCAGCCAGAAACCGGAGAAAATAATGCATGTCAATATTCTTCCCTTCCCCTCCCAACACAATCCACACAGATACATGGGAGGGTCCTCGGGCCCCCCAATGCTGATAAACGGCAAAAAAATCCACCGACTCAACACCCGCCGAGGGACCCGGGAAACCCCAAATTGTCCTGCACATCCTCATCAGGATCCAGGGCATCCAACGTCTGCCTCTTAGGCCCCTTGGATTCCCTAGCGCAAGCCGCCACAACCGAAGCGTCAATCATATGCTGCACTTCAGATAAGGAAGGCGCTATGGAAGGCCCTGCAACCACCATCTCCTTCTCCGTGATCCCACTCATCTCTGACCGCTTCCCATCCATGATGAATAATGGCCAGAGGAGCACAGAAATATATATATATATATATATATATATATATATATATATATATATACATATATACACACACACACACACACGGACAGCACCAACAAAATACGACCCAGCAAGGGCAAACCCCAGGCAGGCACATAGCAAAACCATCCAATACCACCAGGCCTACTGGTCAACCCAGGAGCCAACCAAACCTGGACACCAATAAAAACCCATGACCTAACGAGGCCCAGGCTCTAAAGGCCCCAGATGACACCCATGCAGGACAACCATGACCCTCCACTGTCCATGAAAAAGCGAGACAGTGTAGAAAAGACCATAAGCCAAACTAAAATCATGACCTGTAGTGAAACACCAGGCACAAACACATAACCAATGGGGAATGAGACCGTGACAGTAACCACCATGCCAGAGAAACTCGTCAGACACCTAAGACGAGCGAGGCAGACCCCCCAATCACCGGGCCACAGGGACCCATCCCAAGACATAGCACACCCGCTGCCTAGGACAGCGGAAATCCTGAAATGCCCCATTATGCACTCCCCGGGAGAACAAGCAGCAGAATACTGTGGAGGTCAGCCCCCTCCCGCAAACCTGTGCAGCACTCGGCCGCAGCAAAGTAGCCGGAGGCAATCAATCAATCAGGTCACTTGTAAAGAACGCTACATACCCGTGAGGGTCTCAAGGCGCTGGGGGAGAGGGGGTGTACTGCTACTGATCGAAGAGCCAGGTCTTGAGGAGGTGTAGAAGCTGAGTCGTCTGTTGAGGTATGCTGGTCCGGTGTTGTGGAGGGCTTTGTGTGCATGGATGAGGAGCTTGAAGGTTATCTTCTTGTTGACGGGAAGCCAGTGCAGGTCTCTAAGGTGGGGTGTGATGTGGCTGCGGCGGGGGATGTCAAGGATGAGACGTGCAGAGGCGTTCTGGATGCGTTGCAGCCGTCTCAGGAGCTTGGCCAATGTTCCAGCGTAGAGGGCGTTTCCGTAGTCTAGCCTGCTGGTGATGAGGGCCTGGGTGACTGTTCTTCTTGTTTCGGTGGGGATCCATTTGAAGGTCCTGCGGAGCATTTGGAGGGTGTTGAAGCAGGATGAGGAGATGGCGTTTACCTGCTTAGTCATGGAGAGGGTGGAGTTGAGGATGACCCCTAGGTTGCGTGCATGGTCGGTGGGTGTTGGGGCTGTTCCCAGTGTTGTCGGCCACCAGGAGTCATCCCAGGCTGAAGGGGTGGAGCCGAGGATGAGGACCTCCGTCTTGTCTGAGTTCAGCTTCAGTCAGCTGTTCCTCATCCATTTGGCGACGGCCTTCATTCCTTCGTGGAGGTTGGTTTTGGAGGTGTGAGGGTTTTTGGTGAGGGAGAGGATTAGCTGGGTGTCTTCGGCGTAGGAGATGATGTTGAGGTCGTGCTGTCGGGCAACGTGGGAGAGGGGTGCCATGTAGATGTTAAACAGCGTCGGGCTGAGGGAAGAGCCCTGGGGTACGCCGCAGATGATCTTGGTGGCATTGGAGCAGAAGGGGGGGGGAGGCAGATGCTCTGAGTTCTGCCGGAGAGGAAGGATGTGGTCCAGTCCAGGGCCTTCTCTTGGATCCCGGCGTTGTGTAGGCGTGTTCGTAGTGTGGGGTGGCAGACCGTGTGGAAGGCGGCTGACAGGTCCAGGAGGATGAGGGCCGCTGTTTCTCCTTTGTCTAGCAGGGTCCTGATGTCATCAGTGGCGGCAATGAGGGCGGTTTCGGTGCTGTGGTTACTGCGGAAGCCGGACTGGGAAGGGTCCAGGATGCTGTTTTCCTCGAGGTAGCGGGTCAGTTGTTTGTTGACGATTTTCTCGGTGACCTTCGCCGGGAACGGGAGCAGGGAGATGGGTCGGAAGTTCTTGAGGTCCGCCTTGGGTTTCTTGAGTAAGGTGTTGACATCGGCATGCATCCAGCTTTCCGGGAAGGTTGCTGTCTCGTAGGAGATGTTGATTATTTTCCGGAGATGGGGTGCGATGGCTGTGCTGGCTTAGTTGAAGATGTGGTGGGGGCATGGGTCAAACGGTGAACCGGAGTGGATGGTGTTCATGATCTCGCTGGTGTCCTCGTCGTTGATGTTGGTCCAGGAGAGCAGGCGGTTGGTGTGGGTGGTGGTTGTGGAGGAGGTGGTCTCAGTGGTTGACGGGCGGCCATGGTGTTGAAGCTGTCGTGAATGTCGGCAATCTTGCGGTGGAAGAAGGTGGCCAGTGAGTTGCACAGGTCCTGCGAAGGCGGGATGTCGGTGTTGGAGAGTTACTTCATGATGTTGAAGAGCTCTTTGCTGTTGTGTGCGCTGTTATCTAGGCGGTCTCTGAATGAGGCTCTTTTTGCGGATCTGATGAGGTGATGGTGTCTGCGGGTGGCGTTCTTGTGGGCAGCGTAACTGTCTGGTGTTCGTTCGCGGAGCCCGTTCTTCTCCAGTTTTCGGCATGTTCGTTTGGAGGCCTGGAGGTCTTCAGTGAACCAGGTGGTTTTCTTGCTGGCGTGGCTGTTGGGGGGTTTCTTGAGCGGGGCGAGGGTCTTGGCGCAGTCGTCGATCCACTGTCTGAGGTTGCGGGCGGCGATGTCTGGGTCAGTGGGTGGGCTCAGGGCGAGGGTGGTGGTTAGCTGGTCTTCTGTGACTTTGCTCCAGCAGTGCCGAGGCATCTGTTGGGTGCAGTGGTGCGTGGTGGGCTTCCTGAAGGTGAAGTGGATGCAGTGGTGGTCGGTCCAGTGGGGTTCGGTGGTGTGGTTGAAGGAGATGTTGGGGCTTGCGGAGAAGATTGGGTCAAGCGTGTGGCCGGCAGTGTGGGTGGGTGTTGTCACGAGCTATCTGAGTCCGAGGTTGGCGAGGTTGTCGATCAGGGTGGTGTAGTTGGTGTCGTTGTTGTTCTCGAGGTGGAAGTTCAAGTCCCCGAGGAGGATGTAGTCCGTGGAGGTGAGGGCGTGTGTGCTGACGAAGTCGGCGATGGAATCGCTGAACTGTGGTCGGGGTCCAGGGGGTCTGTAGATGAGGGTTCCTCTGAGGGTGGTTTTGGGTTCCGAGTGGATCTGGAAGTGCATGTGTTCGGCGATGCTGAGGCAATACTCAGGCACTGTGCTTAGAAGGCACCCGCAGTAAGCCAGCTATGAAAGCACAGACCTAACTTGCACCCGCTGCAGCCAGGAACGTGCTCCGAAACAGAGCCCGCCCTCCCAGAGGAGGGGGCTGTCCCATCACACCCCAGGTGTGCCGGAAAGTGCTGCAACGTGCCCCACAAATCCCCCACACACCCCAGGAGGTCCCCTCTACAGCAGGGGATTGAACACGAAAGAGGGGAACCTAATCACCATGAAACCCCAGGAAACCACAAAGAACTACGAGGGCAAGAGGCAGTACGCCGCAAAACGGCAGCACAGTCCCGCTATGGCAGGGACTTGACCCCCAAACACACACAACGGTAGCTAGAGCACACTGCTGCACACTCACCTGTAAACAGCATAGAGTCTTGCAAGGCGTAGTTTGCAGAAAAAAACAACAGGATGTGCTTCCTTGGGTCACGGGTTATATGCCACATGATGGTTATATCATATGCCAGTAGCCTGGAGGGTAGGGATGGGCTAAGGAGTTTTGTTTGGAAGTTCTGGGGAGGAGCTATTGCTCATATGGTAATGACTGACGGGTAGGTCTGACGAGTAGGCAATGCAGAACAAGGTTCCAATCCCAGCGTCAATTTAGCATCCTGTGAACCACCTAATATATGGGTGCCTAAAACACATCAATCTAACCATGTGTAATGTAATTGGTGCTCGTGTAAGGCGCTCCTGTGGGTCGAGTTCGCGCTAAGTAACACTGCAAAAAAGATGGGAGGAACCCATGCGTGGCTGGTCTCGCATTACTATCAGCAAGAGCGAGAGGATGTGGTCCATCGGCTAAACTGCCGACTTTGGTGCAGGAAACCAGGGTTCCAGCCTCGAGGTCGCGTCCACATCCGGTGATTCTGGGTAAATCACTTAATCTCCCCGTGCCTGAATGTGTAATGTAAATACGGTGCTCATGTAAAGCGCTCCAATACCTTCGGGTCGAGTTCGCGCTATATAATTATGCAACAAAACCCCCCCAAAAAAAAATACACGTTGCTTTACAGTCATGTTGTTAGATTTTAACTTCAACGCCCCACCTTCAGGCAAATTCAAGTCTGTAGAACTGACATACCCATTCTGGTGAGAAAAAAAAATATCAGGTGCCAAGAAGGGTGTTTTTTTTCCTTGTGTATGGCTGGAAAATCTGTGTAACAGGAGAACTCCAGCAAACAAAGTTAATCGTTAATCTTGGCGTCTCTGCTGACGCGCCTGTTTCTTTAAATTCTTCCCCATTCTCTCGTTTTATTCCACACCCTGTTTTTTTTTTGTCTGGTTAAACACTGACATCATTCAGGAACTTTAGGGCAGGGCCACGAGTGCCGTGCAGCTTCTGAAACCCGCCTCATTTTCTTGCAGCTTCTGAGCGGAGAAAGGCGGGCGAAGCGTGTGCAGTGAGGTAAAAAACGGTGAGGCCGGTGCGAGTTATTGCTCTGGGTCCGAGGAAATGGGGTACAGCTGGCTGTGAGGCAGTTCCCTTGGGCTTCTCTACCGGCACTAAAACACAGTGCTAGCAAGTTGTCTAGTATCACGTGTGAAAACCTTTCTCATTGCTCGCTCATACTTTGTATTCTTGTAACTGTAGCCTGCTTGAGATGGACACAGTATATTGGGGGGGAGGGGGGTTAAGAAGGTGGCAACTGTGCACGTAAATTATGCTCCGCTTCAGCTTTGATACCAAAATTAGCACGCCGATTTTCCTACTGTTAAGTTTCTTTAGCTTAAATTTTTCTGTAAGGCTGCGTCAAGGTGCAGTTTCTTGGGTGGGTTCAAGGCTCTGTTTTGTGTTATCTGTCAGTGACCAAGCTTTCTGTGGAAAAACAAACCCATGGTACTACTCGCTTGTTTTTATGCAGATGTATATAGCGCTAACTCGACCCGAAGGTATTGGGGCGCTGTACATAAGCACCGGTTACATTACACAAGGACACATTCAGGCACGGGGAGGTGAAGTGATTTGCCCAGAATCACAGGATGTGGTCGCGAACCCGAGGCTCGAACCCTGGTTTCCAGCCCCAAAGTCGGCAACCTAGCAGTCAGACCACATCCTCTCCACGTTAGCTTGCTACTAGCCTCAGTTAGTTAAGCCCGGTGTTCTATTTGTTTCAAGCACAGAGGAATTTACTGACGCAAACACACTTACGCAATACACTCGCTGCCTGGGTTCTGTAGATCCGCCTACACTGCTGGAGCGGAGACTGCTTTCTCGTGGGGCGTCTTATTAGTGAGTGGAAAAGAAATCCCCTCGCTTAAAATGGGGATTTCAAACGCCATCTCCAGCTTCTAATGAGGCGGTTACCAGAGGGTGTCGGCAGCTTTCATCACGTGTAAGCGCAGGGTTCGCGGCCAACTTGGGGCCGTGTTCTTGTTGGTTCACGTGGAGGCCCACACCGTCTATAGTCTAGCATCGCGGTGACCTGAACTCTTCTCTATAGACTGCGCCTGGAAACACGGCATGAAGTTAACCAAAAAAATCGCGTATGTCTTTCCTGCAAGCTGCAGCACAAGGGGTTGGTTTCCTTCCGTTGAACTGGCTGTTGCAAATTCAGCTTCCTGTCTACGGCAGCGGGGCACGCGAGTGTAGCGTGTTCTGGTGAAGGTTTTGACGTACTTGTGCCGAATTATTGTTTAGTCAAACCGATATGCTCACGTTCCACACGTATCCACATGCAGCCCCGGTGGAGACATACCGGAACACTTTCCGAGTGATTGAGAGCAAATAATGTAACATCACAGAAGTCATATAGACTGAAAATTTAACCTTCATTCAAAGAAAAAGTGTAGCAAATCTATTCAGCATGAGAGCGGGAAGCGTATAAGTGGTTCATTTGGGAGCACACAGGGAGACATACATTACGGCGCAGTGATGTGGTGGCACAGTTATTTACAGTAACCACATTTTACATTAAAATGGCAACTGAATTTGCATATAGTTTTACTCATTAAATTACATAGTTCACGAGCGATGGTTTGTGGAAATCAGGTGTCAGCAAATATTTATTTTATGGATCACTAGGTTCATTGATTTGTTTGGTTCCTTTGAAACTTTGTTTTATCACACTTAAGAATTATATTGTTCATTTACAGATATTTACTTTTTGTTGTTATGAAAAAAATTATTCCCGACAACCTTTTCTTTCACGCTTCAGTACCCCAGCAACAGGTGACTACAAAATCCTCTTTGTAGTCAAAAGAAAAGTAAGCACCAGTGTTGAAAGAAAAACCAACAGGTGAAGGCTTTTTTTTGGTGCTCATTCGACTTCTGAACTCCCGCATGGTTATTTTGGTGGTGCTGCAGCATCCCCTGCCCTCACCCTGCCCAATGCCCCCACTTCCTTTGCCCTGGTGAGAGATCAGGGTTGTTGTCAAGGGCAGTAGATATCTAGCTAACTTTTTTATGCTGCTGGAAGCCCTCTCTATATGAGATTGGGTTGATTTCGTGGGATTTTTAAAGTGTTACCTGGAAGAATGCAAGAATATATTGTGGAAATAACTAGTTTCAGAGTGACATTAATAGCCTGTCTCCTCTAGAAGTGCAAGTAATTACCTCGTCTGCGCCCCCACGACGATCACAGGGAAAGACACCGAACAATTGCATACTGCCCATGTATTTTTTGTCCTGGCAGCCATTCTAAAACTGGAATGTAGTGTAAACATTGAACAATCCACCTCCCCCATAAAGAAAATAGTCACCCGTACAGATGCTTTCCTGTGTATTCTCTTCTAAAAGCTGACCTTCCCTGTGATTAATGGGTGGGAAATAACTCTTTAAAAAAACTATTCCTTTGGCATATCAGCCAATTGTTCTAAACAGCTTCTGCTATGAAAAGTCAAACCGTGTTTTAAAGTCAGGCCTTGTTTATTTTGAGTGTACTAAAAGAAAGCATCTGTGTTGTTGCAGACGCCTACATTGGCTATAGTAGCTACATCATTGTACTACTTTCTAACTGCTGTGTTTTAGGGGACCGTTTCTGATCCTAAAATTCAGAGTGTTGTAATTCTACTTACAGTTACAAAGCTTTAGTAATTTATAAGGATTTAATATATTCTGTCCCATGAAATTAGGTTATTTTATGTAATTTTGTTTTTATGGCTCTGTGAAGAGGCAGCATAGCACAGAGTGCATTGAAGAGATGTTTGGGAGCGTAATGTTTGTAGGGGCTTTTCGACACGGAGCACTAATACTGCCCCATGTTTGAATGACATGGGAAGCACACATGAATAAAAGGAGGTTGGTTGGCGTTCGATTGCTTATTAAGAGGATTTAGCTTGTTTATTTAGCGAGGGAGTGGATACTGGATTAGAAACCTCCTCATGTAAGCGTCCACAGAATGTACCACTTGTCCCCTTCTAGGCACTTTACCCCTGATCGACAGCTGACACACTTGACATGCTAAAATGGAAACCCTGAATGTCAGTTGTGCATTGCCTTGCGGCTTTGTTCTGTGGTTTCGGACAACTCCCTATAGACATAGTTGGTTCAGTAACTGGATGGTTGCAGTTTATGGCCACAAGACTTGGAAGGTAAAAGATGATTGTTGAAGGACATGGCTTCTGAGAGCGGCAGGAGTATATGCATATATCTCTAATGGCTTATTGAAGATCTTATCCGAAAAGTTGGAATCTGGTGGATGCTTATGGGGCATGCAACTAAAGGAAGGAGGTAGTCTTGTAATGATCGACTGATGTATGCTTGTTGATTTCGTGGTGGACCTCGGGTAATAGGAGGCAGGGCTAATTTTTAGATATATGGTATAGTCGCCCATTGAAGGATGTACATTTATGGAGTTTATAAGACATCAGGAAGTGGGAGAGGGACTAATTTTTGAGGTACATGAGATAGCAGCCAATAGGACGGTGTACATTTGGGAGGTGGGTGAGGCAGCAGCCAACAGGGTAGTAGATATTTGTGGTGAATGAGGCAGTGGGGGGGGATCATACTCGTAGAGTGGATGGCATAGTGGTCAATAGAGCGGTGATTGTTTTTAAAGCATATGAGATAGCAGCAACTGGAGGGTTTGTAACTGTTGCAGGGTCACAGTGGAAAGGTGTGGTGAAGGTCCGCCTGCAAGGGGTTTCCCTTTGTTTGCAGATTGGAATTGCGAACGCATGCGCTTTGCTTGTTGGGGACAAAGTCTATAGAGGAAGCTAATCCTAAATGGGGACATGATGTAGTGCAAGAATTATGAAAATGTAGGTACAGTTTGACCTTATTTGGCGGACGTCACCATTTTTTTTCAATAAAATACGCCTTTCTAAAAAGCAACATGCCCTCATAGTCATCAGTCTTTGCAAACCTGCATCCTCCTACCAAAATGTTTATTTTTCCATCCAATTTAATGGGATCACCCCTTAAAAATCTGGCCTCGCCCTGGATTAAGTGGTTGTCTGGTGTGGTGCTATGAGGCACTTGTGAAGCAAGGGTATCTTGGGTCCTAGTGCAAGTGAGGGAAAAAGACCCCTGGCCAATGGCTTGATAGTAAAATGTAGCAAACAGTAAGGTTCAGAGAGCTCCGCAGCCCTTTGGGCCATAGTGCCGCTGCAACCTTGATAGCCATGGCTGTGCTGGTTTAATGGCAACTAGAGAGAACCTAGCAACTAGGGTGAACAAAAAACCTACAGATAGAAATAACGCATTACACTATAACAGTGTTCATGCACCCACTTTGAAAAATCATCTACCACTGTCACAATTTATTAGGGTCAGGAGAATATGTTCTGACGAGACACAAGGCATAAAAGGTATTGAGGACTTATCGCTTCAGTATAGTCAGAGGGTATCCGAGCTCAGTACTAGAGGCAGCTAAACGAAAAGCTTTGAAGTTACAGCGCACTGATTTACTAAAAAAATCAGTAAAGACACCATCAAAAAGGGAAGTTTGTGTGTTAAAGTTTTCTACTTCAGCACCTGCAATAAAACCAAGTATCGAAAAACGATGGGAGATCATAGAGCAGGAAGAAGATTTCAAACAAGTGTTTATGGCAAGACCTATCTTTGCATATTCCAGGTCACACAACATTAAGGAAATCCGATAAAGGCAATCCGGGTATGCGCAAATGTTACAATTGTGGCCATTGTGGGAATGTTATAGTTGGTGATAGCTTCACACACCCGCAAACAGGTAAAAGAATCAAACTCAAACATACTGCAGATTGTAATATGAGCATGGTTATGTATGCCATAAAATGCCCTTGCGGGTTGGTATATGTAGGACGTACAACTAGGAAAATTAAAGTTCGCATAACCGAACACAAAAGTATGATTAGAACAGCTAACATTAAGTCTTGCTTAGCAGTACACTGGGGGAAATGAAGCACACCATACCAATCAATCATTGTACTTATAAAGCGCGCTACTTACCCGTGAGGGTCTCAAGGTGCTGGGGGGGGGGGGTGCTGCTACTGCTCGAAGAGCCAGGTCTTGAGGAGTCTTCTGAAGGTGAGCAGGTCTTGGCTCTATCGTAGGTGGGTACGGAGGGTGTCCCAAGTTTTGGCAGCGAGGAAGGAGAAGGATCTGCCGCCGGAGGTCGTTCGTTGGATGCGGGCGGCGAGGGCGAGGCTGGCGGAGCGGAGTTGATTTGTGGGGGTGTGGAAGCGGAGTCTGCTGTTGTGGTAGGCTGGTCTGGTGTTGTGGAGTGCTTTGTGAGTGTGGGTGAGCATCTTGAAGGTGATCCTCTTGTCGACGGGGAGCCAGTGTAGGTCTCTCAGGTGGGGGGGTGATGTGGTTGCGGCGGGGGACGTTGAGGATCAGTCGGGCGGAGGCGTTTTGGATGTGTTGCATTCGTCGCAGGTGTTTGGCCGGGATTCCTGCGTAGATTGCGTTGCCGTTGTCCAACCTGCTGCTGACGAGGGCCTGTGTCACCGTTCTTCTTGTCTCGGTGGGGGTCCACTTGTAGATCCTGCGGAGCATGCAGAGGGTGTTGTAGCAGGAGGAGGAGACGGCGCTGACCTGTTTCGACATGGAGAGGGAGGAGTCGTGGATGATTCCTAGGTTGCGTGCGTGGTCGGTTTGTGTCGGTGCTATTCCCAGCGTGGTCGGCCACCAGGAGTCGTCCCAGGCTGAGCGGGTGGATCCGAGGATGAGGACCTCCGTCTTGTCCGAGTTCAGCTTCAGTCGGCTGCCTCTCATCCATTTGGCGACGACCTTCATTCCCTCGTGGAGGTTGGTTTTGGCAGTGTGTGGGTCCTTGGTGAGGGTGAGGATGAGCTGGGTATCGTCTGCGTAGGAGATGATGTTGAAGTCGTGCTGGCGGGCCACGTGAGCGAGGGTGGGGGACCATGAAGATGTTGAACAGCGTTGGGCTGAGCCCTGGGGTACGCCGCAGATTATGTCGGTGGCTTCAGAGCTGAAGGGGGGGAGGCGGATGCTCTGGGTTCTGCCTGAGAGTAAGGATGTGGTCCAGTCCAGGGCCTTCTCTTGGATTCCAGCTTCTTGGAGGCGTGTCTTTAGTGTGCGGTGGCAGACCGTGTCGAAGCACAATTGCGCTTTACAATTTTGGAGAGGGTGTTGGAATCAGAACATGTTGATGCCATTAGGCATCTGTCACAAAGAGAGACATTTTGGATACATTTTCTTAAAACGCTTATGCCTTGTGGACTGAATGACCAAATTGAGATGATGTGTTTTTTTATGACTATTTGTTTATGATGAATGCACTACGCTGTTTCTTGTAACTGTTATTGACTTTATTTTTAGCACTCTTGTAATATACATTGTTTCTCATGCTCCCTGTTGACAGTGGTTGAACACACATAATTGACACATGTCTTTTTGACAAGCTCCTTGGGGACTACAAACATTGTTGGAATCTCGGAATGACTATGATTATGACCTTCTCAATATTGTCATTTATACATTGCGTAGACCGCTTTGTTTGAAATACTGGGGATTCTCCTTCTCACTTTATTTATTTTATCCATTGACACTATTTGGCAGTAGGCTTATTTTTGAATACACCTCATGATATTGGATTATTGTATTATGCCGTCCTTTTAGGGAACTGTAGATCACACGACCTTTTATTGTTATAGCGCACGCCAAATAAAGATATTGTATAGTCTGTTGTTTCTCCTCTAGCACGATGCAGCATAGTCTTTTCTTCATTTTTAAGTTTGGTAATCAACGTCATGCGTAGACGTAGGATCCTTCAATACGGAGCGTAGCGCCCGGTTGAATTTTCATGCGCGGGGGAAGTGGGAGGACGAAACACACAGGTTGAGAGTGGAGGAGGATAGAAGGAATACATTGGGAAGGTAGGTGGGTGATCAGCCACTTGGAGAGGATTTGGGGTCATATCCCGGTTCTGTTAGCAGGACATAGATCAAATTATCGTTTTTCTTTTTGTCACTTTTTACTTACAGCGGTATCTATAGCACAACCCGTAGCTGACCTGTGCATACTGGTGTTTGCAATTGGAAGAGGGTCATCTGTGGAAGACATCAAGTAGGTTCCGTTATGGGAGCCCAATTGGGCCGGTTTCGGTTGTATAGTGCTAATATAGATATTGAACCATGTGACAGACATACATATATTGTCTTCGTGTTTTACAGGCAGCATATATATTTTTTGCGGGCATTCAGCTTCATTTCAGGCACAGGTGAGCGTTAATTAGACGCATGAATTGGAGTTTTGTCCAGCAGTAGGAGGGCAGACTCGTGTCTGTGGCTGGCTGCATCCATTTTGTGATGCCAGGCTTGGCAAAGCTGGTACCGGGTGTACCGTTGTTGTCATATTTCTCCCTCTAGTAGGGTGGAAGCATATCTCCCACACCAGTAACTGGTGTGGAGGTATGATTCCAAGGTGTTTGACATCAAACATGACATGTTTCCATGCAGCCGTTTTAAGCATTTACTGCAAGGTTATAATGCACTTAAGAGTATATGGTTGGCTGCATCACAAACAGCCCCTGGAATAAAGGTTCCGAAAGCTGCAGAGGGGCTCTGCTCATGCATGGGCATCCTCTCGCATAAAACCCAGCACCCTGCCTTCAGGATTAGTAAGGCCTGCCATAGGGGTGACTGATAGGTTTATATGTGCAGTGATATGGATAGATATAGTGAACCTATATCGAAGTAAGGGGTGCATGCACCACCTTACACAGGCTGCTGTAGCAGACCTGTTGTTTCAGTTTGAATGGTCTCCCAGGGGTGGCATAATGCATGCTCCAGCCCCTGAGAGGCCTCTGGGGTACCTATGCCCTGGGTATATAGTATACCATATACTGGGGACTTATAAGGGTACCCCAGAATCCAATCTGTGGTGTACCTAAAGTACATGAACAACCAATTTAGGGAGAAAGCAGATAGACTGGGGTCCTGATTAGCAGGATCCCAGTCAAACTAAGTCGAAAACCAGCAAAACACCAGGCAAAAAGTGGGGGTAACCATGCAGTCAGATTCCACCTTCCTAAACTGAGCACCGGCAGTTTTTTAAAGGAGGCCTCGAAACGGGTCTCTATCGGGCTCTGTTTTGTGCCCTGGCATAGGTGGTCCATTTTTTCCGGACTGCAGTGAGAGCTGGCACATCGATGTGCGCATGCTCCCACAGCTTACTTTTCACTTGTGGAGAAGTTACGTTATGCCAGGCTAGCGTCATGGGGAAAGGAAATCCTTTAAAGAGAGTCAATTTCTCTCTGGATTTCCCTTCTCTTTTTGAGACACAGGAGCCGCAACATTGTTGTGGTGTCACCAGTGATTTAAGTAGAAGCTTTTTCAATATTATATATAATAAGTCATATTTGCTGCTTATTTATATTGTACAACTAACCACCATTGACAAAGCCAATAGTCCTGACATGTTGTAGGTATGATACTTGTTGCATCATATATCAGGATGCAATGACAAACAGCAAAATACATGTCGGGCGGCACACTATGCGAAGCACAGATTTTTTGCGCACATGTTTTTAAGCCACGCCCTTAATTACATTGCCCACGCCCCTGAGACCCCCCCCCCCCCCATTTTTTCATCCCTCTTAATGCCCTGATTGTAGGGCATCATTGATGGTGTAATGTACAATTTAAAATACAATTCAGAGTATATTTGTGAATCTGCAAATATTGCGCGCACATTACATTGGCAGGCTGCATGTGTAGTTGCGAAATGAGTGTTTCTAAACCCAGCCCCTTGGTGGAGAACATTCCCGTTTTGCCTGTGTGTTGGTAGCAGCACAGAGGAGGGACTCCGTCTGTGACTGCTGAGGGGCGGGGAATAAAGCAACGAGGCCCTGCATCCTCCCCATCGACGGCTTCTTTCTTCCAAATATGGTGTAAAGCTTTTCAGGGAGGAGTGCTCGAAGTTAGCTTCCTGACAAAAAAATGATACTTGGTAAACGGACGTGAGAGCCGCCTTCTGTCCAGTTTCAGGAAAAGACTGTGCTTCCAAACTTGGACTCTTTGAATGTCTGCCATTAGCTCATTAATGGAGGCCGCGTGCGCCCGGAGGGATATCCGGCTGCTCGCCCTAATCTGGCAGTGGCAGACAGGTAATCTTGGCACTGCGGCAGCTTTCCGAAGCCTGGGAATGCACGTTTCAAATTGTACTAGATGGCTTTTGAATGCTTATTATTTGTGTATTTATCCTGTTCCAAACATGTACCAACCACCCCTCACTACTTGGAGATAGATGCAGATGTGCACAGAACACTATATCGAATTCACGAACTCAGTTGATGCGTTCTGCTCAGCACTTACTATCCAATGCTCTTTGAAAGTCAGTTCTCCCTAAGTGATTTAGCTTATCACCCCCCCCCCCCCCCGCCGTTTGGTAGATCCGAGAACCGAGGGACATGATGATTAAAGAGATTCCTAGGATCACACAATTCGATAAAATGGTCAAGGTAAGGATAGAGACATCTGATCCTACACCTGATGTGTCCGCATTAACATAACCACCAGAGCCCACCCCCCCCTACTCAAACATACTCTGACGACTGATACATTCCGTTCTTCACCTCTTGCAGTTCTCAAGACAAGCCAACATATTGACAACACACGGTCAGGCTGCAAGTGAAACAAGTATAGTAGCTCTTCAAAACCCCTTCGGCCCTACAATCGCCTAACTCCTCCGAAAGGTAGTGATTGCAACATCCTCCTACTCAAAGAAGTAAACCCTACAAACTAGTTGTCACCTTCCTCTTATCACACTCAAGCAACCAAAATATGCTTGGTCCGCAGATATCACTGAGGGTGGAAAGAGCTCATTGAGCCTGCAGAAAATTCACCTCAGTCCAAACTGGTAGGCGAGCCCACTTAACTGTTGATTAGGAAGGAGAGGTATGAGAAGTAAGGTTCTTGTATCCTCCACAATCTTAGATTAGTTCCTTGTTTCGCATAGAGCTCAAACTATCACAGATTTCACTCGCACTGCAATAGGTATGGCAATTTTTCTGCCCTAGTCTGACCCTGCACCAATGTACTCAAAGATTGTGCAGCTGCTGCTCCAACATTGGTGGGCCTCCTAAAGTAGCCTTCAAAAAAAGATCCAAGCCACGGTCACCTCTAAAACTAACAGCCGCCACCCACAGTTGCTACCAACGAAGCCCATATACATTTTCCATATTGTATCCATGTAGGAACCTGGGGTCACCAGGCCCTAAGGGCGGTAACGTGGCGCGAACCGGTCGGGCAACCAGAGGGCTATGTGTTAAGCAACCATACACCACACACTCCTCATGGACTAGGGACACACACAATAAGTGACGCCACACCGTTTAAATTATGCAAATACTTCAAGTTTATCCAAGTATAGTTGGTCAGTTGCAGTTCAGGAAATAACAAGACAATACATGAATCACAATACCATCGTTCAGTACATGCGACACTCTTGGTGATATCTATGCAGTGCCTAACCTCGATTCTAGCGCTGTGCGCGCTTACGTAAAGTCTTTCCCTGAACCGGCCGTCTAACACAGCGTAATACTTGTAAGGGGGAACATTGGGTTCACCAACATGGCGCCTGTCGAACTGAGCGCCCCTCGTGACCACTGGCCTCTAGTACTGTGAAGCAAGGCATATAAAACACAGCGCTACGCGCAATCAGTTGCATGTGGAAACGTTTGCGTAGAACAATTATCACAACACGTTACTCGTAATCAGTTGCATATCATTACCTTCGAGCAGAGCATATAACACAATGCGCTACTCGCATTCCTGGGCATGTAACTACGGTCGAGAAGAGCATATAACACAGTGCGCTACTTGTATCCCCTAGCAGGTAATTACTTTCGAGCAGAGCATATAACACAGTGCGCTACTCGCATTCCTTGGCATGTAATTTACTTTCGAGCAGAGCATATAACACAATGCGCTACTCGCATTCCTGGTCTGTCCGGCTGAAGAAGCAGGGTCGGTGGCGTGAAGCGCCACACGAGGGTAATGTCAGTCAGTTCTTTAGGCGGCTTCTAGCGGGGAGGGTGACCGAACTTGAGGAGCGGGTCCCTATGCTCCGGTGCAGGTCACAGAGCACCGCGCTCAGTATTACAGAAGGGGGGACACGGACAGGATCCCTCGGCGGGGTCTCTCCGTCGCGCAGGCAGGGGAGGGGACTCCCACGGAGGGGACAACCCGGGCCAAGTGCGGTGTGGTTTCCAGACCAGCAGGGGGCGCACCAGGGGGAATGTCGGCCTCCGGGCTTACCTCCGTCTCGGCGTCAGCAGGCGTCCGTCCTCACGACGTTGGGGGAACTCGGCCCCGACCATGCGCACCTCCTCACACGGCTGCGACGGCAGCGACGGGGCCCCGGGCTTCTCCTGGGCCTCGCGACACAGCAGGGCACTTCTCCAGGCCGCGGCGGTGAGTGCGCTGGCTTCGTCGTCGCAGGGGGGGGGGGGCTCAAGTTAAGGATGGGGATATGGTGCTCAGCGGAGCACGCTGCCGGGGGTCCCAGACCAGGGCAGGGAGCGCGGGGGTCACAGTGCTAGTACCTGGTCGATCCCCGGTGGCTTGGCAATCGGCTTAGTAAATAGTTCACTATGTTAGCTTGGACACGCAGTCTCAGCTCTGGCATTCAAGGCTTACAGCTCGCTCTTGTCATGCAGTCTCAGTTCTTAAAGTTAGGTTTCAGTTCTCAGTTGACAGATGAAGTCTTTTGGCGCAGATGTATCTGGCGCCCTTAAGGGGTTCTGTTACAGGGGTAGGGATGGAGAGGGCGACTAGGTCCTTCCTAGTCAGGTTGGCAGAGAGTCTCTGGGTCCTCCTACTACTGGGCAAGAGCAGTGGGATTCACAGGGCACCTCACTCACTTAAGAGGCAGTACCTAAATCCTGTCACTCTCAGAGGCATAAGTCCCTGGCTAGGCCCTACCGCCTACACTCCTGGTGGATTCTTCCAGCTCTGCTTCACCCCAATGGCCAACTCACCACAAAAGTTTCCCTCCCACTCTTAAGTAGCCCTAGGTCAGGTGACCTCTAGCCAAGGCGGCAAAAGTAAAACCCCACCTCCCTTCTAGAAGGTTCCAGCTTCTTCCAGGAGCTTCCCCACTCTAACTATGGGACAAAAAGGCGGGCTGGTGTCGCAACATTGTTGTGGGTCCCAGCCAGCTCCTGGCAGCTAGGGTGCTACTATGAAAAACGACCACCCTGCAGTAGCAGGGGTCTGTGGCAGCCATCTTGGGAGAAGTAAGCACCTGCACCTTAACACTGCAAAAACGAAAAAAATGAGGGAAAAAGGGCCAAGTCCAACAATCCAAAATCCTAGAGATGTGGGATTGTCCGTCTCCACATGAACAAGCCCTCTGCAGTGTGAGGTTTTCTCAATTCATGGAGCCCAGTCAATTTGACAATCGTGAATACTGCAGCATCTTCACGACTTTACTATGTCAGCTGCCTAATTTGGGGTTACTTGCAAAACAACTGATCCTGTTGAGTATTTTTGTTGTTCGACATCGTGCCTTCTGAAAAGAAGGATCCGGAGAGAGATTATTAGCCCTGTCCTTGTCATACTTTCATTGCTCCCTGCCTTAACGTATATTTGAAAATGGGAATCCATTGTGCATAGCAGCACGAGCCTGCATAGCTTGACGAAATGTTATCTGTTTTCTCCTAACTTTTGGAGTAGGTTTGGCTATAGAAATAAAAAAATGTCTTAATCTGAACATCACAGAGACCGTACATAAAAAAAGCTCTCAGGACTGCATTGTACACACTTTACAGCGTGGAAAGATTAGGAAGGGAATGTAAGAAATCAACTGTCAATTTCATACCCATCGACCAAACCGTACATTGTTTGCCTAATTACCCTACCCTGCCTATGTGCCACTGGGAGAGGGTACTTCTCTTCCTCATAAGGGCTGGTACTGTAAAATATCTTCTTTGTTTTCCTCTTGGGTATAATGCAAACCTTGATTCCCTGCCTTGCCCGTGCGATGGACAGAGCGGACAAACACTTATACACTTTCTATTCTTTTGCAAATTTTATACATAGTATGCTCGATGGCTGCTAATACCGTTTAAAAAAAAAAAAGTTACCCATCCACTTAGCTGATTCGCTTAGAAGCAACTGGAAAATGACGAGTTAGTTTTCCGTGTTGGTACTTTTCTGAGAACAGCCGTACGTGCGCGTAAATCGATGTGCAATCATTGAAGGATGTCGGTTTTGCGCTTCTTAAACATTGTGCATCTTCGATTATGTTACTGTTATTGCTTTTATTGTGAATCTTAACTCAATAATTGTGTTGTGCTTTTATGGATATGGTGCTATCCGAATAAAGTTTTACTGATCTGAACCATATACTGACAGACATGGAATAATGCTCATACTTTGAGATGCATTTATCGGTCACAAGGAATTAATTGGTCTAAAATGTACAAAACGGGAAGTGTTACTAAACTTTGGTACGTTAAACTTTTACGTTCCGTTGTAATACTGGACATGAAACTTCAGTCTGGTTTAGCTTTTTTTTTTTTTATAGTGGGGCGCCTGAAGAAAAATCTCAACCCACCCGCCTGACCCATATTTAATTTACATTTTGTAAAGTCTTACTACTCAAGGTTTTTGTTGAATTCTTCATCGAAGCAGCCACAAACACCATTCTGGAGAAATCTCCCTCCAGTCTGACTTCGTTTAAACTATAGAAAACGCAAATTACAAAGCTTTGGAAGAAGTACATATCTACCGCATATCCTCATGCAAGTCCACGACTGTTGATCTTTAAACTATTTGAATTGAATTTTCTGATTTGTACTCCCAGGTAATGCTTTAGGGCAGTTTACTTTAACTTGAGGTCTGTAGACCCCTGGGGGTCTGTGACTGATTATAAAATTAAATAATATTCAGATTAAATTAAAGGACATGAAAACAAAATTGATCATTTTAAGTTTTAAAACGCTCTGTAAAAGCAAAGTAATTTGAAACTGGAAGATAAAATTAAGTTAGTACCCTTATCTTGATTTGTGAGAGCAGAGCAAGTACAGCAAATGGAATCTAGTATGGACGATTGGCTTAATTGACGCAGCAGTGTTAAAAATTGAGCAAGCATATTGCTTCTTCTTTTAGAATAAAACACAATTTTGAAAACCACCAGCCGCCTCATTTTAAATAGAAATTTCAATTTTTGGCATTATTTTTGTGTTTATTAAATACAGTAGTCCATTATTAGTGCATTTATTTGAGGCACACTTGTTTCTGTATTGTTTTGAGGTTCAGATCATAGAAATTGCTTAGGCGGTTGTCCCCTCCTTCTAGTAGTGATTAATTGGGGGTCCACAGAAGTCAAAATGTTAGGAACTACTGCTTTACACTGAGCACCATCTATGTATTTAGATTTAATGCCTCGCAGTTACCACATGTGTAGTGTGTGGCTACCAGTGATGTTGCAAATGGTGCTGCACTATCGGAGGAAGTAGTTTTGCAGATGCACTTTTGTGTCTACCAACAAATGGATGCGTATACCAAGGAGGGTGGTAGGTCCAGAAAGGGTACAGGAAAAGGTTTGAGTTGGAAAGGCACATTGAAGGAGAATATGTTGGCAGCGGACTGGATGCTGTTGCTTGCTCTGAAAAAAGTACAGATTGTTCCACAAATGTCCTTCTATGTTGTATGTGCCATCTAAAAAAATATCTTACTGAAGTATAAACTGATCATTATTAATCTCCAGTTTCAACATTTAGAGCAATAGGTGAAAGTGTCAGTCTGTAACGTAACTGGTGCTCATGTAACGCGCTCGGATACCTTGGGTTCTAATTCACGCTATAAAGAACACACAAAAAAAAGCACTTAAGTGGGTATTTCACTGATGGAGGATGAGAAGTCGGTGGTTATGTCATTACTGTAGGAAATACAGCATTTCTGCTCGTTCACCCCAGACTTTTCACCTTCTTTTGAACCCTATATTTTTGCTCACTTTAGAACTTTGCACTTTACTCCTGCTAACCAGTAGAAACAAACCTGTGCCCCCCCCCCATTTTTAATTTGGTTGAATTGGGATATTCCTAATTGGTATATTTAACTCCCCTATAAGTCCCTAAGATATGGTATGAAGTGATCCCAGGGACTGTAAGTTAAATGTCACTAGTGGACTGCAGCACTTATTGTGTCATCCACTATAGTCACAGTGTAAAACATTGCTTCAGACCTGCTACCATTGTAACTCATTAAATAAGGAGCATAAGAGCAATGCAAAAATCAGGTCGCCCTCCACTTAGGTACTCAACACAAAGGCTTGATTCTGATGCATACCCATCAACCTATTGTATTTTTAATTCACTGGGTATCCGCTATAACTCCTAGGTAGGATATGCTTACACTATTTCAGTCATACCTCCCATATGTGTATGATTATTCAAATAGATGAAACATTCAACCACAGCCATCTCCCAGTATTCCTAAAGACATTATGGATAATACTGGAGCACTAATCATAAACAATGTGAAATGATTTGGAAAAAATGATGTTGAAAAATATGTGATGTGGGTCAGAAAGTGCCTCACGTAAGCAACCATCATAGAGCTGCTGGTAGATACTCACCATTGTGCTCACTTAATCATCATCAACACTTTCATGACAAAAAGATAAGTGACCTAGCTCAACTGAATGTGAATATTGAGAAAAGTGTAAAATATATATAATGCTGGTAACTACTATAACACCCCCGTAATGTGAAATAGTTGCCTGAACTCCCCATTAAAATAGGTTGCAAACACCTATTGTACGTATTTATTATTTGTCTAGTGTTCACACCTAATTAAAAACGGCATATTTAGACCATTTTAAGTTGAACGGTGGACATGTTCCATTGCCTTACTGTTTTGCGGCTATTTAATCAGGGCACGGGGATATCTCTCCACCTTAATGATACTGGACTGAGTCGTTGCCAGGTGATCGCCTACCAGCAGTTTACCAGGAATGGCTTATCCCACATATAGCCATAAGGCAGCAGGAAAACGCCTGCACCGCCGGGACCGGGCGTCAACTTTGCGCTCCTCTGAGCGAACTGCTGGTAGGCGTCCACCTGGCAGCCACCCGGTCCAATATCATTGAGGTGGAGAAATATCCCCGTGCCCTTCCTAATTGGTTAATGCAGCGATATGTCACTTCAGTTTTGTCGCACATCACAGGGGTGTTGAATTTAATAAAATATCTACTTGTCCATGGGGCATGTTGCTTCGTAAATCTACTTGTCCAGTACAAAAATCCACTTGTCCCTTTTGTGCCATGTAATGCGGTGACAAATTGTGGCAGCAATCCCATTATCCAAGAGCCTCAAAATAGCCTCTCTGATTATGCCAGGGCTCCTTCCATAGTAGGGTTTTTAAAACTAGCAATTCCCATACGTTGCCACATTTCCACAGATCTACATACTGGCACTAAAGGTACTGGTAAGCAACAGTTCCATGGTTGGAATGCCTTTCGAGTTTGTGCAAACCTATTAACTTGCATGTTTTAAGGGTTTTCACCAACTCTTCTCTAATCTTTTCTCATACTGAGAGAGGTTGCAAATTTACTCCTGACAATGGCAGACATAAAACTTCTTCCAGAGTTGGGGAAAAAAAGTGGTTGGAGGGTAAGTGAACTTGCAAACACTCAGATTTTCGCATGAGCAAATCTACACCTGCATATTTGCTCATGCTAAATGCAGTTCACAAATATTTTCTAGGAGTACTAATTCTTGGCCTACTTCTGGAAAGTCTTGTGAATTCATGAAAGTCGTATATCTGCACTTAATGCAAGGACATGAGTGCACTTTTGAGACTTTATTTAATAATTTGCCCCTAATTAGGTCTGGCGTTAACCATGACCTTTTGTGTTTATTAAAATTCAGTCTCTCTTTGTCGATAGGCTAGCTTCTGTGAGGGACAGCATTCTGGTCTTTCACAAGGAGCATAATCGACACACAGTTGTTTTGTTCAGTGCCAGGAACTATTGTGGCAATGTGTGCTTTTTGAGTCCAAAACAATTTTTGCTTTTGCCAATGTTTGTTATAATGATGAGGGCCCGGCAGCTCTCACACCAAAAGGTTTTAGAAAAAACATGCCAAAACAAGTCACGCATAGGCTGGCCAACAATTTCATCCCTGTTGGCTTTACCAATTTATTTATTATTAGAACTTATAATGCGCAACAGCTACCCGCAGTGGGTTTCCCGGCGCCTGGGATAGACTCAAGAAGAAAAGAAAACACAGTACTATGCCAAAAACCAGCTGAAACAGCAAAATAGAGCTATTGAAAAAGCAAAGTCTTAAGTTTTTTCGGGAAACCGAAAAAGTTGGCCTCAAGTTTAAGGGCAATAGGCAGTGCGTTCCAAAATTTGGGGCCTAGATGGGAAAAGGACCGACCACCCATTTTTACAAGTTTGAATCAAAATCACCATTAGCAGAGGATCGCAAAATCCGATTGGGTTTGTAGGTCTGGACAAGACTCTTTAGATATTTTGGGGCCGAGCCCTGCTTAATCTTAAAAAGGTAACATAGGGCCTTGAATTTTATGCGGCTTGGGACTCTCAACCAATGCAAATCGCGAAGAGCCTGAGAAGCCGAGGATCTCCGAGGTAAATTACAGAGAAGTCGTGCCGCCGAGTTTTGCACCACCTGAAGTTTATTCAAGGTGACGGTGTCGGCACCAAGATAAAGAACGTTTCCTTAATCAAGGCGGGACATAACTAACGCCTGTACTACGGTTCTCTGAGTAGAGTGGGGGAGCATCCACAGAATTTTCTGAAGCCATCTTAGGATGGCAAAACAAATAGAGGCAACCTTGATGGCTTGCTGCCTCATAGATAACTTATCGTCTATGAAAAAGCCAAGGTTACGAACTACAGAGACCGGTTGTGGAAGGGGTCCCATATCACTTGGCCAATGCTGAGGACCCCACAACTCTTTATTCTTCCCCAAGATGACGACCTCAGTCTTATCGCCATTCAGCTTGAGTAGATGCATTTGCATCCACTCAGCAACACGCGATAGTCCGCTCTTCAAGACAGATACACTGTTGCCTTCACTGCTGGAGAGAGAAAAACAATCTGAGTGTCATCGGCGTATGAAAAAATTGTCAACCCAGCGTCCTCTACGATGGTAGCCAGGGGTCTAACATAGATATTAAATAGCAAAGGGCTAAGTATAGACCCCTGGGGAACGCCATACGCCGATGAACAAGTGGCCGAGACGGCTTTCGCCGAAAAGACCTGGAAAGTGCGCTCACTCAGAAATGAGGCAATCCAGGCAAGCGCAGGGCCATCTACTCCCAGGGACCGGAGAGAGTTTAAAAGGATGGAATGGGACACAGTATCGAAAGCAGCCCTCAAATCCAGATCTAACGCTGTTCAGACAAGAGAGGAAGGAGGTGTCATCAAACAGTTGCCAGTTGGTGACCTTCACCAAAGGGGAAGGTGGTTCAGGCACAGCCGATTGCCCCAAATGAGATTCAGTTGCTGTCAAGGGAAAGCTCATAGAATCATATATGCATCATAATGCTTGTTTATTTTTGTTTCCCATAATCTTTTTTAACCCCTTGCATGCCCGCCCCTTTCCCCGCCCAGTGCCGCGCCTTCCATTAGCGGGCGGAGTTCATGACGAGCTGGACTCGTCATGGGCACAGCGCCACCGCAGCCCATGACGAGTCCAGCTCGTCATGGGCACTGAAGGGGTTAAACGGGTTACGCTGATTTTCTGTTATGAATATTTTTGGGAAATACTAACGTACATCAACAAATTTTACTAAATGATGCTGCAAACAAACAGCACCAAAAATGTTAGTTGTTTAGCAAAATGTTTTTGCATTTTTTTTTGTGAAGATTTTATTTTGAATGCAAAGAATTAACAATCTTGCTTTCAAGCTTCTGCATATATTTACATCTAATCAGAGAGCATCCTGGGAGCAGTATACATAGTCTCATATTGCTACACATTGAAAACGTGGGTACATAGTTTTATACTGGAATCACTGTCAGTAGTACAGTCTGAGCTTACAACGTGCATTTTTCACTCGTCCTAATAAGAAAGGTTTTGCATTAATAAACCATAAATACAAGTTTGAACAGCATTAACACAAGGGCACAAATATTACCTTACCTGCAGTCAATGCCTTTCCCTGATCCATAATGTGGAACTGTAAACTGGCTGTCAAAGGGTTTGTGATGTAGGGGGTTGGACCTACTTGTCCCAAGGACAAAATACACATGAAAACTTGTTGCCCTTGACCCCAAACAATATGTCCCGGGCGTCGGGCTATAGGAATTCCACATCCCAGACAGGAGCACCACCCAAGTACAGTTTTGTTCTGCTGCCATTGTTTGTGGTGTTTCTGATAACTCTTTAGCCTGTTTCCGACACGCTATGACTTCGGGTGCAGCTGCTTTGTTTTCCGCACATAGCTGCGTCCAACTACTCACACCTGACATGTCTGTGAGGAATGCGTTGGCTGCTTCCATTTACCAGCTCTGTGAACGGACAGTGTTTTCTCTTCACATATTTCCTATCCTCTTGTTTTATCACATCAAACACCTGGCCCCAAGCTCCATACTAACAATAAACCTTATGCTATGGTAACGGGAAAGAAATGACGGGCAGTCACAGCACAAGTTACCTTGTTCATCCCATTGCCAATGGTGCCTGCTGCAGGAGGGGGAGGTGGTGCAGAACAGCAAACCATTGTGATTGTCTGTGATAAGCTTCTCCGTACGGACACAGCAATTTAGTGTGAGCTGTCGCCTCTCCTTCCATGCATGTGTAGAGCCTCTTCCCTCAATACCAATGGATTTTTCCATAAGAGTCGTTAATGGGGCAAAAGCAGACCTTCACCAACTAACATGCAGCTGAACTAGTTGAGGGCTGCCCAGAACCGCCTTTTCAACCTAATCATCTTCCCCTTGCCTCCTTTCGCCTGCAGTGTTCAAGCCAAGCCCCTACTGCATCTCTAATGTGTCTTGTAAGTCATACGCCTTTATAGACCAGTAGGATAGCAAGTCGCACAACTACAGTCCCCGGCGTGCACCGGATCAGCACGCGTCTTAACAAAATAAACCTGTGGAAAGGGAATTAATACCTTGCCCCTCCCACAGCACATTCCTGGCTACCGCTTCAAAGATAGGACAAGCAGATGGTACTTGACTTCCCATTCGTCTCGTGGGCCTGTGATCAGACTGCCGGGTAAGTGTTTTCACACCGTCTAGCTGGACCCATTAGTTAGTTTATAGTCTGGTTTGTTATATTTTTTTATCTTTGCAGTCAAAACGCACTGTAAGATTATTTCCAGCACTTTACCAAATACATATTTAAATTAATATAACCCTTTACCAGTCCTGTTTTTATCAGTTTTACGGATTCCAGGCTGGTGCCCTTCCCATATTGCTGACCACTCTGCTCAGGGTCCTGTGCCTGCATCTACTTCTCCTCCAACAGTTCATACCCAGTTCTCCCTCTTCCAGCCTCTCTTCTTCTGGACACTCTTCTGATTCTAAAACTGCATCCGTCTCTGCTTTTTCCCTCCCCTCAAATATTTTCGTTTGTGGTAACCTGTCCTTCACTATAACCACTCGGAAACAATTGGCTGTGTGCAATGGTTAATTTTTTCTGTTTATTGAATGTTCCCAGATCCCATAATTTTAATGTTTCCGGAAAACATCTTCAGCTTTATCCTCTGTGTTAAACTGGGTCACTTAAGGCTTCCTTCCAAAACATGCATACTCCACTCACTGCCCTAGGGAACATGGTGGTAATTAATTTTGTTTACTAAATGGCACTAACGTTTTACCCCAGAAAAAGGCTCACCGCTTAGGCGCTGCCAAAATCAATTACCATGAAATGAGACCCATTTGAAGACTTCTGTTCTGAAAATGAATGGTCAATGTGAGTTGGATGAATCCATGCAGGGAGTGTGAAAGGGACACTTGGTTTTCCTCCGCCTATGGGCGTCCATTAATGCGCAGTTTATATTTTAGGCTCCAGCTTCAACGCTGAAGCATTGCAAGACTAAAGAAGCATCTGTAATGAAATAGGTCTTGCATATTACTGAAAGTTTGAGATATTGGCATTGCTAATATTAATGCAACACCAATAGCTCAAACTTTCAGTAATGCAAGACCAATTGCATTGGAAATGCTTTTTTCCCCTATTTATTGACTTTTGAAGCAATCGCAGCATCCATGCTTAAACTTAAGGTGCTAAAGCGCAGGTGCAACACATTTTTTTTTTTTTCTTCTTTATATTTATTTACTTTTAGCTTAAGAACTTTAAAGCTAAATTGCAGGTGCTGCGATTGTAACAAAAGTAAAGAAATAGAAAAAAAAGGCATGCAGCAAAGTTCGATGAGCCACAAATGAGAAAAGAAAATAAAGGCGCAGCCGCCATTATTGTGCTGGTTTAAAAAAAAAAAAAACTTTGGGGACGAGCGTGTTCTGCCTGCAACAGCAGGCAGGAGAAAGGTGCTCACAGGCTGTAATTAAAACATGTAGAGTAGCAACACATGTAATGGGGCAGTCCTCATGGGAGGTTACAACCGGAGAAAAGGAGGGACTACTAAAGTCAATTGATTAATCAAAAGCCACCATTTATTAAAAACCAGAGCCAATTGAAAAGGTGAACGGAGCTTAAAGTTCTTACCTGAATACAGCTTATCTTGAAGAGACAGCACAAGTGCTGCCTAGGCGAGACCTAAAAAGAGAACTGAAGGGCCAGAAACAAATCATGTTTTGTCGTTGTATAGCACACCCTTGCCTTTTCTTACAAGATGGGAGTGAAGACATTTAAAAATAGTGAAGTTAAGAAAGCTGTTGCATACCTCCGTGGGAAATTGGCTTCCCTCCGAGTTGAGCATGCTACCTTTTGAGGTCACAGGTTCAAATCCTTTCTTGGTCCGTTCATGGTTGCAAAGTATATAAACTGAGTGCATGGAGGTGGGATATATATATATATATATATATATATATATATATATATTTTTTTTTTTTTTTTTTTTTTTGCAAAGTTTTATATAGCGCGAACTTGACCCGAATCCAATCGGGTATCAGAGCGCTTTACACAGCACCAGTTACGTTACATGAGGACACACATTAATTATTTTTTTTTTGTTAGGCACGGGGAGATTAAGTGATTTGCCCAGAATCACAGGATGTTTAGCGTCATTACCGAGACTCGAACCCAGTTCCCCCAGGTCTGAGGTCGAGTGCCCTAAACATTAGGCCAACTCCTCTCCCTAGTTAAGTGTCTTGAGGCATAGGGGTATCATCAGTTAACAGATACATCATTAATGCATTTCTAGTTCACTGAAAACCGAGTTGAGCAATCACAAAGTTAGAATATTAGAAATTTGACTTCACTTGCTAGCTCCCTTTCACCCAATCCTTTCATTTTTAGCATTAAGTATCACTCGCTCGGAGCTACAGTTTCTGTAAACAGGGCTGTACATTTTGTTCTTTATCTGGTCACAAATGTGGCAGCTGCTTCTCTGGTCCCAGTGGTAATTTCTTCATTCTTAGTCCTCTAGACAGTGCTACAGCTGTGTCTCAGTTCAGGCATCCACTACACTTCAAACCAAAACGCAAAGGTAAAAGACATTCTCATTTACAATGCCAATAACTCTAAGTCTAAAATATGCAAGACCTTTTGGGTTGCAAATGCTTGTGTTTATTTATTTTTTTGCTTCAATAATGAGGCTCGGGCATATACTAGCTTTGAAAATAGGTAGGTAGCATAGTGCATAGGGTTTTATTGTCTAGTTGACATTCCCTGCAATTAAACTTATCACTGAAGCAAATAAGTGTTCCCTGACAATTGTATAGGTATGTTGTCTACCTATGTATTGATTTTTAGGATGGAAACCTTTTGATGAAAGTGATGTTTAGATCATGGGGAATAGTTCTTGTTTTACTACTCCCTAGTACTATGCTCCAGGAAATTTCCTCTTTCCCATCTGCACCCACTGATGAGCGAGTTTTCTCTCCTGTAACTACTGTATTATGCTTAGAACACTCAGTTACTGTAATTCCAATCCAGGTAAAGGCCTCTGGCCTACTATCTGAGTAGTTTTACATGGAGAGAACTCGACTCAAAGGTATTGTAGCGCGTTGCATAAGGGCCAGTTAAATTACCCAGGGCACATTTTTTCATTCAATTTCTTTTAGCCACAGGTAGATTAAGTGGACAGAATTACAGGATGTTAAGCTGACGCAGAGAATTTATCCTTGTTCCCAGTTCCAAAGCAATCAGCGCTGGCTGTAATGCCTCAACCTCTTCTCTCCCCTGAATTAGTCTTGCCTGTCCACTACTGTAGAAACAGCTCAAAAACTTATGCTCAACTTGGTCATAGGATCGTTCATCAGTACACCCCTTCTATCACCATTCTCTTCATCGCCCCTCGGCCTACGTCCCCAGTTTCCGCATTTGCTTCAACAGTGAAGGCAAACTCTTCAAGTTTATTCCTTCAGCTGCTGCCTCTGCCTGTTACAAGTAGTAAACATCTGCAAATATATTCTTGCCTCCCAATCAGTACAAATTATACCTAAAAATGCATTAGATTTCAGCCAGATTAAGTATTGAACCTGCTCTTCTCTGGCATTCCTCCATACAAGGTCCAGTTCCTAAAGCATACCTTTCACATCTTATTAAACCTCACTGATCCTTGGCCTCCAGCTTGCTGGCTTTTTGCCTACCAGTGAGCCCTGTCCACATTTCTTGGTTGTTTTCAAGTCCACCAATTGGCCTAACTCTTACCTCTCTTCTTGACCTGGTTCATATACAGCCACTACCGTATCAGACTTAAATGGTTTCCATAAACACTCCATTAATCTTTTGCTTACTGCTCCTTGCTCAACAACTCTGCAGCACTCTTCCCCAGCACTATATGGGCTGCCTTGATCATTGTCTTAATGTTTTTTTTTTTTTTTTTTTAAAGTCCTAAATCTGTATGACCTCTGCTTGAATGCCACTTTGGTCACATACAGTCACAAGTGAGTTGTTTATGGACCAGGGACATCAGTCCTTCTCTGTAAACACAGTTGTGACAGAGACTTTGTAATCTCTCTCTGCCATCATACTATCTATCACCCTCCTCATCGGTCAACGATTCCACAGCATTGTTATGATATATAATATTCTCTGAAGAAACCAAAGGCTACAGGAGCATTATAGTAGGCTCCGAATTCACTCGTCCAAAACCAGTGACATTCAGCAGTTATGGTAACCTGAGCTAACTATAACTTAATGCACTGCTTATGACCTCACATATTGCTTCACTGATAACCTGGTCAGTGACATCACTGATGACATCATCCAGTGAGAGTTCATGTTTTTAAGAGTTTATGGTTGTTAAAGATATATACTAACCTACTACAAAAGTTAAGATTAATATACTATGTGTACTACTAATGAGTGATACTATCTCTAACATGTCTAATCTGAGTGGGTGTGTGACTGTCTGGGTCTGTGTGAAGGGCTGTGTGGGTGTGTGAATGCATGCTTGGTGACTGTATGGGTAAGAGTAGATTTCTGAGTAGTTCTGTAGGTGTGTGAGTGGTTGTATGGGTGGGTTAATGGCACTGTGAGTGGCTCCATGGGTGTGTAGTGACTATGGGTAAGAGTGGGTGTCTGAATGGCTGTATGAGCGAGTTACTGTAAGTGGCTGTATGATTGAGTGAGTGGCTGTTTGAGTGGGAGTTTGGTTAAGTGAGTTGGTGTGTGAGTGGCCATATTGGAGAGTATTGGAAAGTGGATAATTAGTAGTGGTAAATGGGCATCTACCACTAGCAATAATACCACTAACACAATATAGGGCTCAGAATAGGCCTTAGAAAATTATTTCCATGCTCCACCCTTGGTAGCTTGGCTTCGAGCAGGCAGACTTGACTTCAAAGACGAGTATGTAAAGCATTGAAAAACACCAATTCATTAATAAATTAAGATCCAGCCCACACACATTAAACACCAATTTATAAAAATAGGAAATATTTTTATCTTTAAAATGACATAAAAATGAAAAAAAATCCAATGTATGGCACCAGAGATATGAAGATTTAGCAAAATGTAACACATAGAAAACACTAGAGTTTTCTAGTGGGACGAACCAGATTCAGGCTGGCTCGCGGTTGAAGGTGAGAGCTTGATTATCGCGGTTGGTCCCAGTCCCCTTTTCTACATTCAGACTAAAAATCTTTTACTAAGCTTTTTCTCCTGGGGTCCCTCAATGCTCTTCACCAGGCCGGATTCGGTGAGGGTTTGCTGTCTTGGGTTTCCACCAACTCGCGGTCTAACTCTGGAAGTTGGACGTCCGGAGTTTTTCAGCGGGATGAACCTGGACAACAGGCCGGCTCGCGGTTGAGGGTCACCAGCTTGGCTGGCCAGGTTGAGTCTGTCCACGAATGGAGGTTTTTTCCCAAAGTTGCTCCAAACTTCTTCAAACATCTGGAACTTCTTCCTGAAGTTCCTTAGAGGGTCCCAAAGAGTTCACAACTTGCTCCAAGATGATCCTTGAAAGTTTGGGACTTCAAGTCCCACAATCCACTTGAACTAAGCCATTACAAATCCACTGGTAGTAGTCCAGGCTGGGGATTCTTGGTGGCGATTGTCCAGGCGAGCTCTGCTAACCTGTAGCTTGCAGGGAGTCCACTCTTAAGTCCTTTTGAAGCAGCTTTGATCCACAGAGCTGTAGTTTTAGATTGTGCAGCAGGCACAGTCAGTCAGAGTGCTGCGCCTGGTTGCTGCTAATTAAACTTCAAGATTGGACCCTTAGTTTAAAGCAGCAGATCTGAGAGGCACTGCCCCTCTCAGATACTTATTCATTGTTCTCTGGGATCACACAGGAGGGCACTCCTGTCCAATGATGTGAAGGACGATACACCAGAGCTCAACCATTTTTCTCCAAAGAATGGAACAATGGTTTCCCAGAAATAACTATTTCTCCAAAATTCAATATGGCTGAAGTCCCAGCAGAGAGGTAAGAGCTAACTAAACCAGCCTCCAGGGTGGGTAATTTCTATATTCTCTCTCACCTGGTATCTGCACATTACTTCCTTAAGCCTGCCATCTAGCTGGGTTCAAAGAGTAGGGTTGTAAATGAATCTGGTTTTATTGAAGGTTCTTGTTTAGGACCGGTTTCTGGCATTTCAGATCAAACCCAGATCTGTTGACTGGGTGTGAGTGTTTGATTGGTTCTGATGCTCTGTCCATCACCACCCCCTTTTGTACCGCTTTGTTCGCCATAAGTTGGCAGGGTATGCTCAGACGTGAGTCCCTTGCTCACTTTGCCACTGGATTCAAGCAAACCTGGCTGAAGACGGCTGAAATGCCAGAAACCGGTCCTAGGAAGCTTGTTTCCAGTCCAGGGAAGGCATGGCTTGGCAGTTCGGGCTGGACTGTTCCCATGAGGCACAGGGTCAGACTGATTTGCATAGGGCCATGTCTGAACTGGGGTGGCAGAGTGGGCTAAAGAACGGTGATGGATCAAACCCAGATCTGTTGACTGGGTGTGAGTGTTTGATTGGTTCTGATGCTCTGTCCATCACCACCCCCTTTTGTACAGCTATGTTAACCTATGTGGCTGGGGATCTGCAATGGGGAAAACGTACTTTGCAATTTCTGAAACGCCAGAGCTTAAAAAACCTCTTTTATAAGGATCCTGCTTATATTTTCAGGCCCCCCACGCACACGCCCCTACCCATGGAACACCTAGGGGAGACTTTAGGGGTTTTGACTATGTACAAATATTGCAGATCCTCACTCCACAGTGCTTCTAGACCAAAAGTCGATTTTGGTAAGCACTGTACTACAATGTGGGGAGTGAAATGTGCAATCTCACAAAACCCAAGACATATAAAACATATTTTATAAGGGTCTTCCTTATAAATAACTGACCCCCTCCGCCGCTAGGGTACCTAGGACAGACCCTGGGGGAGCCTAATATGCCAAAACATTGTAGTACATTAATTTTGAGGTACCCCAAATACTATCGTCTAGTTTGGGCACAATTTGTATTTTAAAAGCAGGCCTGCAACACCATGCTGCTTTTAAATTGGCCTCGGCAGTGCACATATGCAAGTCCAGAAAGAGCTGCTGGCCTCTAAACTGCCATGCCCTTTTATATACTAGGGACTTAAAGGTAGTTTTGATCCCCCTGCCTTATTATGTACTAGGGCCTTATAGGGGAGGTCATAGCCTGACCCATAGTGTAGCCGCGTGCATGTTGGTGTTTTTTCTGTATTCTAAGTGTCTCTTTAGCATAGCGCTGGCCCTGGGTCTGGTTAGGCAGAGCCCAGGGACAGTTTGTCTGTTACCACCATTACCAGTCAGCAAAATATAGGGGTGCCCAGTGAACAAGGATGACTTTGCAACAGAAAGTAAGTGTCTGTGTGAATGGCTGTATGGGTGAGTACGAGCATGTGCGAGTGCTTATATGGTGTGCGAATGGGTATGTAAGTGGGTGTTGGAGTGCTTTTATGGGTGAGCGAGTGGCTGTGTTGAGAGGCTATATGGGTGGTTGTGTGAGTGACTGTGTAGGTAAGTGTGTGTGTGAGTAGCTGTATGGGTGAGTGTGTGGCTATATGAGTTGCTGTACTGGTGAGTGCATGGGTTGTATGAGTGGCTGTATGGATGAGTGAATGGTTTTGAGTGGCTGTACAAGTGAGTGGGTGTGTGTGCCTCAATGGAGGAGTGAGTGGGTATGCGAGTAATGGTATGGGTATGTGAGTGGTTGTGTGAGTGGGCGTACAAGAGGTTGTATGGGGGTGTAAGTGGATTATGTCTTGAGTGATATCACTGACCATGTAATGAGTAATGTAATATGTCCGGTCATAAGAGGGGCATTAGTTATAGTTAGCTCAGGTAACTATAACTGCTGAGTTTCACTGGTTTTGTACAAGTAAAATCCGTGCCCAACTATAACGCCCCTGCAACCTTTGTTGTTTTTCTTTTAAGTGAATTTCTGTTTATTTAACAAGTAGTTAGCCTTTGCATAATGTTTGAAAAAGGGGGCGTGGCCTCCGAAGACCTCTCAGCAGTACCACTGTGTAGGACTTACTGGAGGTAACGGGAGGGGCAGTTGGCCCCCAAGGACCCTCCGCTTGACAGCAGGTGCATTTGCTGAGTGGTGCTGAAAGGGGGCAGGGCCTCCGGCAACTTGTCAGTCCGGCTTTTTAAAAATGTATTTATTAGGGGAAGGGGGCTACATGGCCTCCCTTCTCTAGGCTGATTTTGGCTCCGGGGATCCCATCCTCGGGGGTCAGGCCCTTTTTTGAAAGGGGAAGGGGCCGTGCTGCCCCCTCAGGCTGATTTAGGCCCTGGGGACCCCATCCCCGAGCCTCTATTGTGGGTGCCCTGGTCCCAACCAGGGCACCCACTCACCCCTGTTGGAGGCTGCGGGGGGAGCCTCAAGACCCCTGTGGTCCCTGACCGCTCTCAGATTCCTGCGGAAGCCGACATTGCTCTCACAGAGAGGGAGCTGCTGAACATACAGTTCCAATTCTGTGAAAGCAATTCTGCTCCGCTTCCAGCAAGCTAGAGCATTTTTAATGTTCTCGCTTGTTGGAAGCGGAGAGTTTGCTATGGCTTGGCAAGAGTGGTAAACCTTCTGCCAAGCCATAACAAACAGCTTAGTCCTGTGCACCCCCGGATATAGCAGGATCCGGCCCTGGGGGTTGGTGGTCCACGGGGCCTGCCTCAGGGAGGTGGTGGTCCTTGGGGACGAGAACGGCCCGGGAGGGGGGCCCATTTAAAAAATAAAGGGAAAAAATTAACTGAGTCGGCGCTTCATTTTTAAAAAAACCTTTCGGCAGGATCTGTGGATCCAGTGCAACTCCTGCAGAAAACGTAAAAAAATATATATTTTTTATGGTCCTATGGGACTCCCAGTGAGGTCGGGGGGGGGGGGGCGGGGTTAGAGTATTTCTACGCTGCCCCCTTTCCTATCTTTTTCGTTGTTGCTTTTTAAAATATTTGTTCTGGTACTCTGCTCAAGCTGAGTCCCGAAATGGCTGCAAACACTTCCTGCTGTTCAGCCACCTCCCTATATATACAAATTTGGATTTCAGTTAATATTTCCAAAACTACTGAACAGATCTACACCAACTCACCGAAAGGCACTTCCCAGTACCAACATCTACCTTCCTCCCAAATTTGGTGTAATTCCGTTCAGCGGTTCGGGTTGTAGCTATGTCTAAATGTCCTACGGAAATTAACTCGGAAAACACATTTTTTTTACCCCCCCCCCCCTTTCTTCAGACCTTGCTTGACAGATCACCCCTAAACTCTCAATGCGCAACAAGAATCAGGAGGGCACTTTTTTGGGAAAATGTCATGAAGATTTGTCAAACGACACCAAAGAGAGAGGCAAATCAAAAAACGCTTTTCCTATTAAAACCAGGTCCTAACCAGTGGCATAGCTAGCCCTTGTGTCGCCTGTGGCAGTCACTGCTTTTGCCTCGTGAAAGAGCAGGGGGGGGGCCTGGAGGTTGCCACCCTCAAAACTCGTGCCGCCTGGGGCAGACCACCCGCCCCCTTGCTACGCCACTGGTCCTAACTATAACTACCTCAGTCAGTCAAATTCACTTTATTCGGTTAGTTCAAACCATAAAAGCATACTATAAATATACAATACAAATATCCAATAAATATCATAAAATACAATCCAATTCATCAATATACACGTTAAAAGAAATCTCAACAAGTAACTATCCGTGTACACAAATTATGATCATACCCTACTTCTTTACTCTGACCACCAGTAGGTAATATATTTCTCATGGAGGACAACTTGGTGAAGTAGGGTTAGTGCTGACCTCCAAGACCTTCCTTGATCTAGCCGAGTTCTCTGGGCCTAGACCCATCATATCTAAGGTTAGCATGAGGGAAGGCCAACACAGCCAGCCAAAAGCCTTTTCTATGTCTAGGTGCACAACCAATTCTAGGTCTATGCTTGATTCAGCTGTTTCCATCAGCCACATGAGTTTGCGAATGTTGAGGAACATGTTGATCTGGATGAATCGGCCTACCCATCACTGGGGGAATGTGATTAGATAATTATTCCAGTATATTGTAAGTCCAAGTTCAATAGTAATAATGGATAGTAGGATTGCACATCTATAGGATCTGTCCCTTGTTTTTGTAGTGCTACTATTAGAGCTTCAAGGAGAGATTGTGGTAATTCACCTCACCTCTTGGCTCCCAGGTACATAATCCGCAGTTTCTGTGCTGTTTTGAGCCTTACCTAGGGGGGTCTTATTACGTGACATTTGCGTCATAACTGTTTGTTTTCTCTTGAGTCGTATGGGTTCTACTAGCTCTTGAAAGTGTAACTGGTCCGATAGTAGCAAGGGGAAGGAAAACATCCAGTCCATTAAGAGTATCCTCAATTTCTGGGGTTACTGGATATAGGGTTCTTTAGTAGTTCATGAATGCCTTGTTTATGCCCACTTGGGTATTCTGTATCAGTCCTTCCTGTGTTTTGATATCACTTATGACGGTTTTGCAGTTTTCTGACCTCAACAACCAGGCCATAATCCAGCCTGTTTTTTTCCCCTCCCCATGTTGTTGGGGTCAGTGGGCCCTGTAGTTCACCAAGCCAATCCTGCAGCTCTGCTCCACATGCTGTCTGCGCAAGGCTTGAATCTAACATCTGTATTCTGGGAAGCCATCTGCTACATTCTCAGCTATTCTTATCTGTTTTACCTTGAGAATACTTTTACGTAGAGATGCTTAAGTTCCCCAGGTAGTCTTAAAGCAGTGGCCATTTTTAAAGGCCTCCCATTCCTCTGTCCCATCAGAGATGGAACCTTCATTTTCTACAACGTACAGTCAAATACAAGTGGAGATCATGTGCCTGTATGGCGAATTTAGCAGTGCCTCTGTATGCAAGCGCAACATGGGCATCAGGGTCCCTGGACTGCCTCTAGAGAATAGCAGCCTAAGAGGGCAATGATCTGAGATAGTTTGGCCCAAGTATTCTATATCCAGCACAGTTTGCCAAAAATGTCTTGTTACAGAAAATGTAGTCCGATCTTGTATGTAACAGTTGGACTGGGGAGTAGAATGAGTACTCCAAAGTGGTGGGATACATCAGCCGCCATGTATCTAGGAACATTTGAGTGGTTAAAGTGTTCCGTCTCCCTAATGCCCCATGTGCCCGGCAAGGGGTAGGGAATAACCTATCTAACTGCGTATCCTGTATGGAATTGAAATCGCCACCCCAGAAGCTTAGTGCCTGAAGATCCTGTACCGGCATCGGTGGGAGCAAGTCCAAAAATTCTGAGTGATTGGCAGTTGGGCTGTACCCAGCCACCAGTACAAGTGGATCCTCCCCTAGAGTCCCTTTCACCAGTACATATCTCCTGTCTGGATCTACTAAGATTCAGTGTTGTACAAATGCAAACTTTAGGAGACCCACACCAGGACCCCTCCCCGCGCAAACATGTACGTCATCCCGTGTACCTGCCCCCTCCACCTCCTGGCAACCTTCTGAAGTTGTTGTTCTGTAGACTGTGTCTCCTATACGTACACAATGTGTGCCTTCCTGCACCGGAGTTATGTATAAATGTTAAGGCATTTAATGGGTGTAGCCATACTGTGTATGTTCTAGGACAATATTGTGCATGAAGGAGTCTCTAGACTCCTACGTGTGTCTCATGGCACCATGATTGCATCAAACCCCCAGCCCCCTGATCCCAGCCACTGCAACTGCAGATCCAGATCTAATTATTGAGAGAAACGACAACAGCAAAAACAAACCCCACTCCCTCCCCAGGCGAAGACTAAAACATCTTTGCCATAACAGAGCACAAACCAAAGAACGATGCCTTGAGCTGCTTTGTTAACCATGTCCTGATTGGGTGTAGTGAGCATGACAATGGGTGTTGAGGACTCTGAAATGCAGGGCCCCGGCCCCTTCCATGTGTGTATGTGAGCTGGGATGTTCTTTCTCTTGCAATGAAAATAGGATGTCTAATAGCCCCATTGTTCCCCGGCCAAGCATCAAGATTGCTACCTGCACCCTCTAAATCAAATGATAAAATCTGCTGTCCTGGGTGTCAAGGTGGGTCCTCTCAGATGTGCCATGCCTACATATAGAACAAGCATTTGCAATGCAATAGGTCTCGTATTTGCGAGACTTGGAGCAATTGCTTTTGTAAATATAAAAGCTGTTGCCGTGCTCAAACAAGGCACAGCGCCCGTGCATATAAAACTCCATGTGCATGGCAGCCCATGAAGAGGCTGCCATGGTATTAAAGAAAAAAAAACTTGAAAGTGGGTGCCGTGCCCAAACATAAACCATGGTGCCTGCATTGTAAATATGAAAGTGGGCACCAAACAAAATGGTGCTTGGAAGGTGCGCTGTGCCACGCTGGAATTGCTTGGCTGCACAAAAGTATTGAAAAATGGAAGGCAGGAGAATGGGAGGGCGTAGAAGAAATAGTACCTCTTAAAAGCGGACGGCCACTGATCAATGGAAACTAATCTGTAGTTGAGCAATGCTCCTGAGCAAGAAAACAGAAGTAATGTTTTGGGTTGGGAACCAATTAGGAGGCTGCAAAGAAGAGTGGCGCTGGAATCAACCTATTGTAAGCAGCTGGTGGGATTTATACACCATATAGGGAATACAACATGTCTTGCAGCTGGCGCATGCGTGCTGATGCTCGACCTACAAATATAGCAATGAAGATCCCATGAAAGGCCAAGGGTAGATAACTTCCTAAAACTTGGACATTCCTGTATTAGTACTTGTTTTTGCTTAGGTGTCTAAAGCCACTTGAGAAGACCATCTTCCTGGCAAGCTAATGTGGGTATTGCAATGGACCACTATGTACATCAGGCAAGCCATTTTGAAGACATGAGGCTTGAACAGGAAGCTTGCCAAACTAGCATTGGCAGTGCTAATCGGTCTTGCTTGTATGTAAAGATAAGCTAGACTTATTGGCATGAACCTCAGTGCAGCGCTTTGCACCAAAAAGATCGATGTTGTAGCTTTATATTTCTGATTAAGCTTTTCTAGTGACCACTAGGTGGCACTGAAAGGCACCAAACTGTTTGCAGTGCTGCATTTGTAGCTGGAAGAATGATTAATCTACCAGTGGCGAAACCAAAAACTCATATGGGCAGGTCAAACACAGAAAGGGAGGAAAGCAACAAATCGGAGCAAGGTAACTGAGATTGATACAAAAATCATCCAATCTTGAGGAAAGATTGACTCACTGGAGCATGTTAGTGTTGCTGATTTGGGACAGACCGCTTTCTCTGTCTTTAGCAAGACTGCAATAAAATGACCTATTTGATATGGTCGCACTTATGAACATGAAGAGAACGGCAACAGCAATTTGTATCACTCTCAGAGGGGTACTTCTGACTCCGGAGACCAGCAAGGAAGACATTTGCCATATTCCAATCCTGACATCACCGAGACCTACGCCATTATGTGCAGGTCTTGTTCTGAGGTGCAATTTGTGAAGTTTTCAAGCAGGCAAAGTTGATCTTTCACATATTTTACTATGTTTTTTATATGGTAGTTGAGTGTGATATCTAGTGAAGTGCCCTTTGCACATGGCACCACTGTAGCCTAGATTCTACAGACTTCAGGACTGGTTTGACATTCCTAATTTGAGAAGGTTGATAGAAGAAATTTGGTCTTTAGGGTGTTTATTCTTGCATGGTGGGGGAATATACCATTCTGGATAAGAGTAAAAAAATGTGGATAGGTCGCCAATAATTTGTTCTGAAGAGACCCACTGACTGCGTTGAACATTAACCGCTCACTGATCCAAAGAGATGCTTGATTGCCCTGTTAGATTAAGTAGTGGCACAATGTGGTCACTGCGGAGCCTGGGTCAGAATAGATCCTCTGGGGGCGCCATGGGGCACTGGATGCATTATGAAGCAAGAAAAGGAATGCAATAAGACTGATGGCAAAGGCAACTGTTCCCAGTGTCCGTCTGAGTCTCACTGGTACAGGCTCCTATTGTGTATCAACGTTGGCGCTCTTGAGCACCGGCGGTGGAGCTTGCTCTGTCCTAAGCTCAAGATGAATCCCACATCGCAAAGCATAATGTACCTCCCCCTCCCCCCCCCCCCCCTCCCCTCCTAGGGAGTATGTTCGATTTATCCTGTCCAATGTCAGAACAGTAAACCAATCTCAAGATATCCTAAACTAACACCTTTTGGTACTATACCAAGTACACCCTAACTTGCACAGTCCATCTCCATCTCTATCTAATCTGACTTCTCCTTTGGTGCACTATTCCTCCGCCGAGGGCGCAAATTGTACCTGGTGACTCCAGGCACAGAGGGGTCAATGAAGAGCCCCTCCTTAATCGCTCAAATTTCTGGAGGGACCGCTGTATTTAACACGTCATCATTCTCTGCATTCGTTTGGGTCCACGTTAATTTTCCTTCCCTGAAGGGGATGAATTGCAGCACTTTTTCACACTCTGTGTCCCCTATTTCATCAGCCACCCACTGGTCATAGGGTAACAGTAAGGGCACTCGTTTGCAGTGAGTGCCATGAATCCAATTCTTTCGGCCGGTGACCTTCACGGCTGTGCGGGTGGCCATAAGGACCTGTTCAGGTCTCTCCCAACAGGGCTCCAAGCACTTCTTCCGATGAAAATTGCGCAGCAAAACCCAATCACCAGGCTGAATGTTGTGTCCGGGCCCCTTGGGTATATCAGGGCGAGTGTCCTAGATCTGTTGGTGAATAGAACGCAAATTTTCAGTTAACTGGTACAGATAATCTCTCAATAGCAGGTATTCAATATCCGAAAACTTACGAGGGCTCAGGACGCCCCAGATATTTGCCGGGCGTCCAAACATGACCTCGTAAGGTGACAATCCTGTTCTAGAATGTGCTGTTTTTGTCGACAAAAGAGCTAATAGTAAAGCATCTGGCCACTGTAACCCTGTTGTCTCCTGAATCTTTGCCTATTTCAGTTTGAGAGTACCATTGTACTTCTCAACCAAACCTGCTGACTGGGGATTATTTGCAGCATGAAACTTCAGTCGTCATGGCTGTATTGTCTTTGGTAGGGTAGGCTTCAACCCATTTACTGAACACACAAACACCAGCACATACTTCAAATTGTTGACCCTGTCTAGTTCAATATAGTCCAGCTGAAGGACCTCAATAGGGAAAGTGGGTGGTGCAAAGTTACCGGGTGGCGTAGGGGTACCCTTCCCAGGATTGCGCATCATGCACACCATGCAATACTTCACTAAATGTGCAGCAGTTTTGGGGATGTTGTCATTTTGCCACACAGGGTCTAACAACTTGCAAATACCCTTATCGCCGATAAGGGCTGGGCCATGGGCCATTGTGGCTACTGAAAGACCAAATGCGCCTGGCAACAGCCATCTTTGCTTCCCTGACTTGTCAATCCATCATCCCTCGTCATTCAATTGTGCTGTACTTCCTTGCCACACTGCTAATTCCTCCGCTGTGTCCTCACTCTGAATCTCCTTGACGTTCTCAATGTATCGTTGAACATTGTGACCTCTGGCACCCACCTAGCGGGACCTGGTATGAACATTCTTTTTCTTAGTTCGGGCTGTTTCCTTAGCCGTCTGATCTGCCAAAGTGTTCCCTTTACCTACATCATCAGTAACTTTCCTATGGGCGCTACACTTCACTATTGCAAATTTCTTAGGGAGTGTCAAAGTGGACAGAAGCCTATATATAAGATGACCATGCTGAATCTTGGTCCCATGGGAAGTAAGGAACCCTCTCTCTGCCCAGAGTCGTCCGAAATTATAGGCGACTTTTAAGGCATACTGGCTGTCAGTACAAATATTAACAACCAGTCCCTCACACAATTTGCAGGCTCATATTAGGGCAACGAGCTCTGCTGCCTGGGCCGACTAATGGGCAACTCGTGATGTCTCGACTACCGTACGCAGCGTAGTAATTGCGTATGCAGCAATTATAGTGCCATCTGGCAATTTAAAGCCAGAGCCTTAGACATATAGTTCCCCTTGGGGGTCAGATAAGGGAGCATCAGTGAGGTCTACCTGTCCTTTCATCTCTTCTTCCGTCCGGAAGATACTATCTTGTATGTCAATCTCTTCATTCTCAGAAGGGAGTGGTAGTAACGTGGCTGGATTCAGAGTGGCACATCATTTGATCATAATGTGCTGAGCAAACGGCGTTCGCTCATAACCTGTCAAACATGCACTGGTGAGGTGCTGCGTCTTTGTCTTTTTCAAAAGTGTATCTACAGCATGGGGTACCATGACTGTGAGGTCAGTATCCAGCACGAGTCCAGCCGATTACCTTATCGAGACAGCCACAGCTCAGGGGGGCTCGTGCGACCGGGTCAAGCACAGCAGAGAAATAAGCACACGGCCGTTGCTTATCTCCAGATTTTTGTGTTAGAACAGAAAGCGCAAAACCAGCTGTTTTATGGACATATATTACAAATGGCTTGCCATAGTTAGGCGTGCCAAGCACTGGAGCCGAACAAAGCTCCGTTTTTAGTTGCTCAAAAGACTGCTGACAGTCATGCGTACAAGGCAGGCGACCATGCACCTCTTTAGGAGTCAAAGTGAGCAGGGGTTTTGTTAGTAGGGAATAATTTGGAATCCATTGGCGACAGTAGGAAGTAATGCCAATAAAAGCACGCACATCTTTTTGAGTAATGGACATTTTAACAATGGTACTGATGCGCTCAGGGATCAATCTCCTACCCTCCTTCAACAGTAGGTGACCTAAGTAGGTGACCTCCTGTCGACAATACTGAAATTTTGAAAGATCTACTTTATGGCCATGTTAAGATAAATGTAGCAACAATTGAACCGTACTGTCTTTGCAACCTTGTTCTGTATCCGAGGCGATGAGCAGGTCATCGACATACTGAAGCAATACATCACCTGTAGGAAGTGACAAGGAATCCAGCTGACCTTTCAGTGCCTGATTATAGATAATTGGATTCTGTATAGACTTAAGGAGCACAATAGAATCTAAAACATCTACCAGCTAGGGTGAACCCAAACGGATATCTGCTGTCAGGATGAATGATAATACTGAAGAACGAGTTTTTCAAGTCAATAACACAAGTATGTAGCAGAAGAGGGAATTATTGTCAAAAGAATTATTGTCAAGAGTCATAATGTCTGGGACCACCGGAAGCTGGGGAATCACTATTTTATTAACTACCCGCAAATCGTTCACAAAACGATAAACATCTGGATGGTCATCGGAGGGACCCGAAGGTGTCTGTTTGAGAATGGGGAGAATAGGGCTATTACAAACATTAGCGGTTGTCTCCTCAACCACTCCTTTCTCAACCTATTCCTGTACAATTTGCAATAGAGCTCGCTCACCTGCCTGCGGTATCTTATACTGAGGAATACGAGGCTAAATAGCATTGTCCTTGACTCCGATCGCATCTGGCGGTATTTGTAACAGTCCTATCTGTGTCGCCTGTCGCCCAAAGAGTGGGCGGTACATCTTTAAACTCTGCAGGAAGAGGCGCATCTGTGGACAAGCGCTGCGTAGCATGCACTACATCCTGACCCACTGTCATGTAAACACCCGCCATAGAGCAATAAATCGTGAATTTACTTCAAGTCCAAGCCGATCAAATTTTCTCCACAATTAGAATTCAACAAGAATGGCAAATCCACAGTGAAAGGACCAATAGTCAACGCAAGGGGTTTTGAAATTGGGCTCACAACCAGTACACCAGAAAAACTGCTGCAGCTTACATTTAGTTCTCCCATGGGGCTGTCTCCAGGGACGTCAGTCTGCCTTGGTGGCTGTTTGGTGTCTCTCGGAGCGTTCTTGGCTTGCGGTGGTATGAATCCTTGTACTTCTCCTCTTATTCTCTCCAGCGCACCTGTGTTCGTCCGGTTCTTCATGGTGACAGGATAGTGACTCTTTTCGATCCTTCTTCGAATCAGGCCAACCGGGCCGATCAACTTTAATGGTCTCTGGACCATGCAGGCGAGACTTCTAGTGGCTCTCCTCTTTTCTTCTTCCTGGGTGCTGGGTGGCGTTCAGCCACTTGACTTCTGTGTTTCTTCTTCAGGGATTTTTGCGGTGCCAGGGTGTCAGTTGTGGCATTTGCTTCTGCCTGCGTTCAGGCATTTTTGGCGGGGTCTGTCACGTGCTCCTTGCTTGCTGTGTGATGTGGCGTCCGGCCATGTGTTGCCTGTCGGAGCACATGTTGCGGTGGCAGCTTGCCACGTGGAGTGTGTGACTCTGCTCTTGCCTGTCTTGGGTCTATGGTGACTCCGTCTTGAGGCAGTGTGAGGGAGGACAATGTGCTTTTTTTTGGCCCACTGCGGGGCTTCGCTGGTACAGGGGAGACGTGGCAGTTTTCCATGATGCCTTCAGCATTGCTCTTTCTCTTCAGGGATGTCTCTCTCTCTGGGGGTGTTTCTTCCTTGTTGTGTGGCTTCTTTTCTCATGGCAAAACCCAGTGAGCCTTCACCGGGGAAACATCTCTGGTTGCCGGCAGTGGCAGAAGAATTTGCAGGTTTTAACAGTCTCTGTTGAAAAGTTCTTGCTTTGTGACAGTGAGGGTGCTCATGTCTGGCTCCCTGTATGCTTGCTTCTTCGCTCTGGCACTTGCTGTGCCCGTTTTGTAATTTGCGGTGGTGTCCGTTCACCACTAGGAGCAAGCAGTGCGATGTCCTCACTGGCGGTGGCGTGGAGCAGTCACTGGGATTGCACGCTCTGCGTCTGTCTTGCTTGCGCATTAGGTGGGGATAGGTACCTTGAGACGTTGCTGTCTGGTTTCTCTCCTTTCCTTGCAGGTGGTGACACTCTTATTGCCTTTCTTGTACTTTTCTCACGCTGTTGGGAAAATGATTGTGGGTGCAGCAGGTATCCGGGTCTGGTGGATGTTGGTGCAGCCTTTTGTGGGGGGCTTCATGTCTGGCTTGCTTGGGACCAGGCTACTGTAGTGCAGCAGATATATGGGTCTAGATACCTTTGTTGCTGGCCCCACCCAGCATGTGGTGCCATCAGGGGACCCCCAGGGTGTGGGCAGCCTGCTTTCTGTAGTGTTTTCCTTTCCCAGTTGTGCACTTTGTGCACTGTTCGTATGTCTCCTCTATTGTACTCTGGAGCAGGGAACCTTTGGCTTTACTGGACTTTTAGCAGCATCCTTAGGGATTTTGCCAGGCATTGGGAGAAGTAGTTGCAAGGTAGGAATCATGCCAGAGCAACTTATGCCTGGGATAAGTCTGTGCCTAGTTGGGAGCAGTTTTTGTTCTGGTGCAGTACCACAAATGATTGCTAGTTGGCACTGCAGTCTCTGCAATGCTCCGCTCTTGTCAGGCTCCGATGTTTACTTTACAATACTGTTGGCGGCAGAGCACGCTTCACAGGCCTGGACACGGCCGTTCTAGTATCAGACGATTGATGGGGCATTAGTTTCCATTCTGCATTCAGCAGGTGAGTGGAAATGTGTCCTGCTGGGCATTGCAGCCTTTTTAGGTCTCACCTAGTGACGCAGCGCATGTGCTGCTCGCCTTGGCGAGACCTATAGTCGGTTTGGTAGGCGAAGGGAGACAGGAGATGGCACGCGCCGGGACAGGCGATGTGCACGCGTACATGTCATGTGTATGCGTGCACATCTCCTGTCCCGATGTAGCTTTCGTGCATGGCGTTTTACAAGGGTGCGCACTGCCCGGGGCCAGAGAAAGTTCACCTCCCACTCCTGGGCATCCTAGCTGCTGCGCGGGTCTCCTCTGGCCTGGCACAGCTCCACGACAGGCTGAGTACGCACCTAATTTGGGTGCCTTTCCTAGGGAAAGCCAGAGGGGCGCGCGCCGCTCTGGGCAGAGGCTCGCCCGCGCTTTCACTCTTACGGCAACCGCTTTTTTTTCTTTCAAAGACATTTGTATATTTACATTAGCTGCGATCGCTGCTTTTTTCTCTATTAGATTTGTGCATTTATATAGCACAGGCAGGGGGGACAAAAAGTGATTTACAAAAATTTACAAATATTTGCAAAATATTGAGCTGATGCGGAGGCTTGAACACTGGTCCCCAGCTCCCGAGTTGAATATGTTGGCAGCATGCAGGATGGTTACAGTGCCAAAGTGCTCACTGATTGGCTGTGCCCTCTCTCTCCCCCCACCCTTTATCCCTTCACAACACTACTTACCCGCCCTCACCACTTCTACAAGATTGCTGCGCTTTTTGTGACTTTATTAAAATTATATTTCGTATACTTTATCTCGGTGTGCCCTCATCCCTTTCCATAACAGTACATGAGCCCCCCACGACCCCTACAAAATCGCTATCATTTTTTTCTTTTTTTTTTCCTTTCAATGACATTTGTGCGGGCAGGGGGGACAATAAGTAATTTACAAAAGAAATGTACAAAATATTGAGCAGATGGCGAGGCTCAAACCAGGGGTCCCCAGCTCCCTAGTCAACAGCTTGCAGGAAGGTTACAGTGCCAAAAGACTCACTGATTGGTAGTGTCATTTCTCCCTGCCCAACTTGATTTTGCAGGTACACTGTTATAACGCAAGCTCGCCCGAAGGTATTGAATCACTTAATAGTTATTTTGAATTGTTGTCAGGCTCCCTTTGTTACTAGGGCAATATTGCTTGTTTTCTGTAAGTTGCGTTCTAGCCCGGAATATATACCTCCTCGAACGCAACTTACAGAAAATGACAACAAGCAATTAACATAAAGGTTGCCCGGTCGGCAGGATGGCTTGCATGCAGGTGTGGCTGCCTCGGGTGCGGGTTGCCTCATAAGCTGACAGGGCTCCGCAACCGGGTGAAAAACCCATCTCAGCTCTTGTTCCGGCATCAGGGCACCGCTGGTGGAGCGTAGGTGCCACAGGTGACAGAAGGGCTTGTTTCTGTGGTATCGAGGTGCTCTGTGCTCACCATGCTTGTTTTATCCGTACCTTGCCATTCGGTCACTGCCTCACTGTTCTGTTTCTTGGGAATGGTGGTCTGACACTGTGCTCTCTGCAGACAGATAGCAGCTGAGGTGGCAACAAATCTCTATTGTCCCCCCCCCCCCCCCCCATTAGGGCAGCGACTCTACCCCTTGACGACCGGCGATAGCGGCAGAATTCATAAAGGGGTATCCTCCTGTTTTGCAGAGCAGCAGAAACAGACTGTTCTTTCCTCCATGAGGACCAGCTGAACAGCAGCAGGTATGGTGGTTCAGACCCGCTCGTCGCCATTGTGGTGTTGTGGGCCCAGGGCCCACATGTTACTAATGATGGACACGGACACAACTTAGTTGGGTACTGGAACTGGCCATGAGCACATGCACCCAGCCCCTTTTATTAACAGGGTCACGGCACTCGTGATGCCTGTGATGGATGGATGGGTGTGGGGTGCATGTGTGTCCAGCCCTCGGGAGTGGCTGGAAATACAAGTGCCTGCAGAGACACTAGAACGTGTCCAGCAGGACACTACAAAGTCCAATAACTCTAACTTTCATAAATGTGAGCCTGATTGCATTGCAATTGCTTGTTTCTTTTTACATTGGTAAGAGTAGGCAGATTCGTCAACAATAAAGCTACACTCATTTTTATAGTAAGCCATTTTTTGTGTGCGAAGCCGCAAGCTAAAATGTGTTGAAGTACATGTAATGTTAAGTGATTGCTAAGTGGTTTATTGTTTTTACTAATACTATAGCGCCTTTCAGGCTGGTGCATCTCTGTCTGCCCTAAAGGTTTTGTGGCTAAAGATGAGAACACTAAGAAAGCACACAATTATACAAGAGTCAGCTGGGAGCAGGCCTTTTCCAAATTAACAGGATGCAGAGATGGTCGTAATAAAAGATAGTACATCTCAACCAGATATGTGCCATTTGTTGTTGAATGAAGAAACTGGCAGGATAGAGGGGGAAGATAAAGAATAGGTTTTATGTGATCAAGCCAAGCTTCGGTACCACACAAACCCAGCTGCAATATGTGCGAGCAGAGGTGGTAAACCAGTTCTGTGCCCTATTACCTGTGGAGGAGACTCCAGTTCTGCAGACAGGCTGGGAACGTTGGGTCCATGTCAGCCAGCATTATTCGCTTGTACCGCATAAGAATGTTCTGTTGTCTCCTCCCTGCTCAGGAAAACATCAACAACTTTGGTTTATAATAGCAACCCCTGAGGAGCAGTAAGAAATGCACTGTGACCCCAGTAGTGTGAAGAATAAAACATGCATGCTATAGAAAAAAGTTTAAGTCTATGCGACGGGCAACAGATCGCAGGCGGAATTCACCTGGTAGGCTTGATGCAGTGTTTGTCTATTGTATAGCATATTCACTGGATTACCATTCGTGCTACCAACGGGTCTAAATGTAGACCATACTTTTTTATTTCCATCACATACATATAAACAGCAGTTTGAAGAAATGAATGGCACGGTATCCTCGTGTAGAGCAATCTCATTCAGATGCATATAATGGGTTTCACAGTGATGGAGTTCTCAGTGTAAGGGGGGTGTTGTGCTATCATTCACGACTGCGGCGCTGGGTATACTGTATTACGTCTATCATACTCTTGTTGTGAACTCGAAAGTACTTTTAATTAATACCAATTTGCTTTGATGTCCCTTAATCTAGGGAAAGGTTATCAAACTGAAAATAGTTTTTAATGCGCACACTCGCTATGCGAAAAGTTCTCTAGTTCCCAAGAATTCACTTCTTAGAACATGTGTTATAAATGATTGTAGCATACACGGTTAAAAGCATTCTGTGTGAGAAAAGCCAGAGCATATATTAATAAAAGTTATCAATTTATCTTGCAGTCTGATGCAGTCTTAATGCACACAGAGCATTAATGGAATGCAAGGAGGTGTTGATGGTGCAGTGCACAGATGTGTGAGACAGTGCACGTAGAGGAAATTCAAGGAAAAATCGAATTAGAACAAACTGGCAAGCAAAACAATTTTTTGTTTCCATAAACTTCAAATTATTTGTCTAGAGAGTCAGTCTAGTGGGATAAAAGTTGACTTTGACCTTTGTGGCAGACGTCCATGGGTCTCATCAGAAAAAAAATGCCACATCAGTTTTATTCCTCTAAGAACAGCTACTATGATGATTGGTTGAGATGCAACTAAAGTCAGTAGATATACTGATAATCTGTAAATGTATTCTCCTGCAATCGGCTCCTCTCAAGTGCTAGGACTGGGGTCTCCACCCTTTTCTGTAAGAAAACCTACTTATGCTCAATGTAAATTATCCTGAGCTACTGACATTGTTAGTACTGTCAATGTGACCATGCAAAAGACACACAAATGAAAGGCAGAAAATTGAACAAATCAAACATTCACCCCCAGTCCAGAATTCTCAGTTAAATCTATCGTTCTTTTGCGCACCGTGCCACCCCAGGTTAGGCCCAGCTATATGCAAATCAGTCTTAACCCTGCTCCACATGCGAACAGTCCAGCCCAAACTGCCAAGCCAGGTCTGCTTTGGACTAGAAGCAAGCATCCTGGGAGCGGTTTTGGAGTATCATACCTCATTAGCCAGTCTAGCTTGAATCCAGTGGCACATTGAGCCTGGGACCCACATTTGGGTATAGTCGCTGAACTTAGGGAGGGAAAGCAAAAGACACACAAATGATGGACGGAATGCGGAACAAATCAAACATTCACCCCAGTCCATTGATCTGGGTTAAATCCATTGTTCTTTTGCTCACCATGCCACCCTATTTAAACCCAGCCATATGCAAAGTGACCACATTCGACAAGAATACATTAGTGGCCACCAAATGCAAAATTACTATCTGTGATCACCTCTGTGCGTCAGGCAGAATTGAGAGCAGTAATGTAAAGAATCTTGGGCAATTTGAAATGCCTTTACATGAGTGAAACATAACAGCCATAGCTGCAATGCTTCTGGCATAAGGGAGTACAGCCAGTATGAAGTCTCCCCAATGCTACATCATTTAGCATTCAAATGTCTTTAAATGCAGCCATTTGCCTCCAATCATCAGTTTATCATTTTTGAAAATGCACACATTTTGGTCTCCAATAAACACACTCGGTTTTGGTACACCTAAAGTAATAAAGCCAAGCATATTAAGTAGGCTGGGCTACCTACAGATAGATGGAGAGCTACTAGTACCTCATGAGCTACTCATTGGAGATACAAAAGTAATAGGGTAACGGAAGGTCCTACAGAATTTTCTTGTCCGTGTGTGCAACAGAGAACAGTGATGCTGTCTGTATCTGAATCACACTTTGAAAGAGTCACTGGATGAGAAGAGATACATTTTATGTTTAAAGCAATCGGTATCTTTGGGCTGTCAAATGTACCATCTATCCAGCGATGTGCTTGAAGCATCCTGCAGTCCTGTCACCTGGCCACTGATGTTAACAGTGTTCGAGCATATTTAAGCCATTGCACCACATCTTGATCAGTATAGTGGAGATTCTGTATTTCCTTTGAAATTCAGGAGAGTGACCCATAAAGGTCATGAGGGAGATTAACTTTAACGTGTTATTCAAGTCAGTCGACGGCTTCCATAGACATTTGTGGCTTATCCTAAACCCATTTCTGGCTGTACTGTTCCTGAGAAGTCCAGAAATGCAACAATAGTGTAATATCCTATGTTCATGTTAAAACAACCAGCTAGTCAAGTACAGGTAAGAGGACAAACCATTGACCAGGAGTTTCTCTTTAGTATTATAGATTGGAAAATTCCAGTGCTGGCATTAAAGGCTTGAACCCGTATAGTAGACTGGTACCACTTAGTACGAAACTGATCCAACTACAGTCAAACCAGAAACAACCAGTGCAGCATGTTCCTCACAATGGCCACAGTTTAGATTCAATTGCATAGACTCCTAGTATCCTTCAGATTCCTGTAAACACCCCAGCAATACTGCTCAAGGCAGTTTTCTCATAATCTAGTGAGAAGCAGATCACACTGGGCCACCACTATGTAATGACCAGTCAATCTGCTTCTTTAAGAGGAAATAATGATGTAGAACTCCTAAGGCTTCACTTCAGGGTTTTCCACAGGTTTGACATCATATCCTGTTGTTTGTAAGCTTCATATCTGAAGAAGCGTAACACCATTATTTAAAACTCCTCTATATATAAATTATCAGAGTGCAAAACCTTTAAAAGCAATTAAAAAAAAAAACCAAGGAACTGGCTGATCACGCAATTTTGATCTATCAAGCAGAGCCAGCCAGTTGTTCAAGAATGGTGAAAGAAATGTAAATGAATTCGATGCTGTTCACAAATGGCTCTTCGAGGCAGATGAGCGCTGAAAAGCATGAGGGTATGAGACCTTCCTTGTCCATTTAGTCTGGTGTGTTGGTGATTTGTTTTAACTTTGTCCTGCTGTCTTGGAGTCTGCTTCTTGTTCAGATCCTCCATTACCATTTGTTGTTAGCGCTTCTCTGTGGCTTGGATACCTGCGTTGCATTTTGCTATTCATAATTGGAGCTTGCTGGCAGCGGTCTAGTAATGGAACATTTATTTTCTTCTGAGGAAGGCACCGGTAATGGAAGTAGAGCTAACTAGGCTAAGCTGAGTTACGAAGGAGCGGTCTCTTGCCTCGTTTCCTGGTTAATGGGAGCTCGTGTTGAGCTAGGGGTTATGAGTAGGCTTTCGTTTTCATAGTGCTTCTTTGGTTTGATGGAACAAAATCGAATTTATTGGCTACCATAAGTGTTTTTTCTCCTCAACAATCCATTGAGTCCTTAATTGCATGGCCACCTTTTGTTTGCTACATGAGAGATGTAGCAAGCTCACAACTTCTTGTTTTCCTTATCTGCCCTTCAGCTTCCCTAGTATACTATCAGATTTGTGCAGAATCCAATCGGTCACAGTTAACAAATATATATCCAGGGCAACCAGAATTATGCAGCAGATGAGGGCAAAATTATGCAGCAGTGTTGAGTAAATTATGTGGCAAGAAATGGCAGATTATGCTGCATGATGTCTCATTTTGCGATAGTATTACTTCGTTGTTTTCCTATTTACTCTAGTCAACACTATTTGGGCATTGGTTGCACCTCAGTAGTACCAGTTAACCACCCACATGTAGCAGTGAGCGAAATAAATCTGACCAGTCCACCTTTGCAAAGGGCCTTGCACTGCAATACGTGTTGCTGCTTTTTTAGTAACTTTTGAACCGTTTGAGCTCTAAACAAATTTGGGTGTCAAAATCAGCAGATTATATGGCAGATTATGGGGCAAATCTATAATTGTGTGAAACACACAGCAGATGCACAATCGCATAATTCTAGTGGCCCTGTATATATCTGATCTGTATATGTAATCTCTCTATATGATATAGAATCACTTTTTCAAATTCCCTGCAATGGTCTATGCCCACTATCTTTTTAGGTCGAGCCTATGCCAGCGCGCATGTGCTGCATAGGAAATCGACCTCTTGGAATCACTTCAGCTTCAGTAGAAGCTCGTGCCTGTGGTCCTCACATGCGATTGGCCTTTGCGTCTGGCTTTAGTACGCAATTGGCCAAAGGCGTGTGGAGGTCTCAGCTTCTTCTGAAAGTTTACTCTCTGGCACCAACAGCGGCGCGCAGGGGCCATCTGGTTTTATATAGCGTGCCTGCGCTTGTCTCCCACGCAGTGTCTCTCCCCCCTCATGTAGGCTGTGGTTCTCGGACTTTCACTTTCCCAGAAAGTGTGTGCCTGGGGTCCTGGTCTGGAAGTTGGAGTTGTGAAATCGACTGACTTTGTAGTGGAAGCAATCTGTGATGACGTGTGCACTTTAGGTAAGTACTCAGAACACATTTGTTTCGATGCAACTTGCCGAACTAAGTGTCAGCAAAAGCATGTGTCTTCAGTACCCAGTGTGCTTAACAATTATGAATCCTACCACTGACCTTTGTGCTCAAGAAGCCCCTTTCCAGCACTCCTGACCCCCCCCCCCCCCCCCCCCCCCCTTCGGATGCTGTAAACCTGCTCAGTGAGATATTCAATTCATTATACAAAACAAATTGCAGCAACGAGCCCTAGAACACCACAACTAGCCGCAAGCACTTGTTGTTTTACTGACTGCCGATACTCTCTGAAGCCTCACCTACTGAGGCCTGGGTATGGTATTCATTTAAAATCATTAATTCATACTTTGGAATTATACAATATACGTTTTTAAAACAATGGTACCCAACCTCAGTGTTTATTCATTGTGCATGCAAACATCATTACTCAAACATGCATACCATCATTTTTTCACATCGAAGTTTCATTGTGTGACAGACATATTTCCGTAGACTTTCTAAGACCCATCTAGCTTTAAACACAAAGTGGATTTGCATCTATTTATTGTGCTTCACGCACGACAGTCCTGCAAGGACTCCGGCATGTAAAATCTCGGGCCCCAGAGCCTATGTGCACTGCACCGCTTGTGTTTTTTTTCCTTCCCCTGTCATCAGCGTCTTTGATGTTTCCTTTCCTCAGCTTACTTTATCCTGCAACCCTGCCCAGCACCGCTCTGTCAGGCTAAGAGGTCACATAACATCACGGATGTTGTGTGTTGATAAATATTCATGGTTAAAGAGCTACTGTCGGAGTTGGGAAGTTAATGGGTGGAAATGACACATTGATAGATCTCCTCTGAATTCTAAAAACTGCATAGGTGCAGGTATTGATGAAAAACGTTCTGAAACTTCCCTAAGCATTTTGCTTCGCATTTTTTATTTGAGACAGCGGTGCTAAAAGTAAGATACTCTGGAAAAGACATGCCCATGTATACTTACTTACACACACACACACACGCACGTTAGAAGCATTGTGCCAGCGGCCCGCCACAGTGATCAATTAAAGCGCTGCGAGGCCTCCGGGTAGTCTATGCGCTATATAAATATAATTTTTCATTTCATTTCATTTTCAGCTATATGAGCACTGTATCTGTGCTCTCCTTAAGTGAAACTTTGAATACAGTGCGTGGCCTCCCAATAAAAACTGCACACAACATTTTATTTCATTTTTTTAAAACATACCACCTTTTTCTAGCGTGAAAGGTTGGGACAGAATGAAAATGAGAAGTGAATGGTTTCAGAGTTATGACTTGTGGTGCGAGCACAGGCATCTTTGCTGTTTTAGTTACTTAAAGGAGCATTCCTTCAGAGGAGTGCCGGTCTCCTCGCCCTTTGTTGCTTCAGGTAAGGGTCTCAATGCGCTGGAGGGTGTGTGGGAGGGGGTGTTCGCAGGTTCCAGTCCATCAAGGAGAGGGTCTGTCGAAGAGCCAGGTTTTGAAGTTTCTTGCGAAGATGGGGTGCGATGTTATCTATCTGAGGTGGAGAGGAAGGTCGTTCCAGGCTCTGGCCGTGCGGAAGGAGAAGGAGCGGCCGCCCGATTTTGATCTTTCTGGTGCGGGGGACCACGGCGTAGGAGAGCTCGGCTGATCGTAGGGTCTTTTGAGGTGTGTGGAATTGGAGTCTGCTATTCAGGTATGCTGGTCCGGTGTCGTGGAGGGCCTTGTGAGCATGGGTTAGCATCTTGAAGGTGACTCTAGCTTCGATGGGGAGCCACTGGAGTGTGCGCAGGTGCTGGGAGATGTGGCAGTGTCTTGGCAGGTTGAGGACCAGTCTTGCGGCGGCGTTTTGGATGTTCTGTAGCTTGCGAGTGAGGTTTTTGTTTATTCCAGCATAGAGTGCGTTGCCATAGTCGAGCCGGCTGGTGACCAGGGCGTGAGTGACGGTCTTTGTGTTTGAGGGGGATCCATTTGAAGGTCTTGCGTAGGAGGCGGAGGGTGTGGAAGCTGGAGGACGCGACGGAGTTGATCTGGCGGTCCATTTTGAGCTCTGAGTCCAGGATGATTACCAGGTTGTGTGCGTGGTCCGTGGGGTTGGGCGGGCGACCACCAGGTGTCGTTCCAGGCGTCTGTGTTTGGGCCCATGATGAGTACTTAAAGTTAATCAAAAGGTACACCAGTAGGATATGTCCTTGCATTATTACAGATCTACAACATCCATGAATTTACACAAGTAGGCCTGGAAACCGCACTCGTAGAAAAAATAGAATTGCATTTTTTCAAAACAAAAAGGCATGCAGACATTTGCTTATGAAAAGAATCTGCTGAGCCCGTGCAAGTTCACTTTCACGACAACCCCTTTTTTCCAATTCTGGAGAAAGTGTTACTTTTGCCCATGTCTGGAATACCTTTCTAACCTTTCTATTTTTAGAAGAGGTTAGAGAAGATTTGTTGAAAAATCTTAGATATAAGTTTGTAGATGTGCACTGATTCAAAATGGGCAGTTCAACCCTGGAAATACCACTTCCCGGCCAATATGTTGATTTGCAGCAAGGTGGAGGAATTGGGGCATTGCTAGAATCCAAAGCCTGATGTAATGAGTCCTGGCATAATCAAAGAGGTTATCATCATAACTCTGATATGAGAATACTGCCATACCATGTCACCTCATGACATGGCAGGAAATGGTCAAGTTGATTTTTTTTTTTTACAGAACAAGTGGATTTTGAAAGAATACCATCTCATGAACAAATGGACAAGTAGATGTTTTTTGAAATTCTACACCAATGTTTCCAAACACAGTACCGAATGAAGATGCATTTCTGCCTCAATGTGCTCTGTTTCTCTTCTGCCTAGGCAATATCGTTTTTCCCTAGATGAATACGTTCTCTGTATGTATTGAAGTATTTGGGTTTGCGTTGAGCTAATCACCAATTCTCTCAAAGTATCCTGGCGTGTTTCCACTCTTCAGCTGTCCCACCTCCTTTTCACTTTTGTTTTTTAGCATTCAGAGGCAAACAGCTACAGAATCTAAGATTGCAGTGCATAGAACATAGATTGGGCTATCAACAGTACACAGTACATTGACTTCAAGTGGATAATGTGATTGTTCTGGGATTGGGTTTTTCTACACAAACATTTGCTTTCCTGACGCCTCGTAGAATAGCCTTCTGCTCACATAATGCTATTGACCTTGTGGGTGTATCCTTCCGCCACTACTCAAGTGCTTATATTGATATGCATAAAGGATTACTTTACAACTCCCGCCCTCTCTGTCCACTCTTGCTAGCTCTTTCCCATGTGCTTGCTCTGATGTGTTATCGCTGCATGGTTGATCACATTAGACTCAAAGCTGTTGACTTTGCAAATGCTTATCTTTTTTCTCTTTTGCCAACTTTGCACCTTCTGCTGCTTGAAGTAGAATACCTTAAAAAACACAGAAGATGAGGCGTTTGGAAAAACAGGAACAGTTTGTTTAAAAAACAGTTTGGTTGGGAGAACAGCTACAGGAACAATGTCTTAGGACTGTCTCAATTTACATGTGGTTGGTGTCCTTATATACAAATTACAATAGGCAATAAAATGTTTCCGGCGTACCATGTATGGTGAGTAATGTTGGTTGCTGCTTTAGAGTCCTAAATTAATGGTCAATGGTTACTACAGTTGAGTCTCAACCTAGCGTGGACTCAGTGTGGCCACTGGTGAACATATCCAAATGCCCGGAATGGGGAGCACTTGATCAATACGTGTGCTAGGTCCTGATTGACTATGTGTTCCTAACTCATGTGGCATTTGACTTTATAGTGTCTTTAGGAGTGTGCGTACCCCTCTGGGAAAGTTAGCTTTATTGAGGGCAATCTCCCCTGACCATTGTAATGTCGCTGTTCCGATCTGTGGTATTGATAAGAGTTTTCGCTGAGTGTTTGCCTGCCAGCTATGCACCCTCCCACCTGTGACCTATCAATCAGCAATCCCCGAGCCTAGGTCTCAGAGCCTGTTACCTATAAATTTGCGAGCCAAGGTTCACATAGATTCAATGTTAGTTCAATGAGCGAATCATTTATTAGAGAAGATATTTCATTCTCATCGATGTATGCATCGTTTTCCATATTAACACCTTCTTAGTGAATCCCTCTGCATGCAAAGCACCTGTTGTCACTCCTCTAAACAATATTATTGCAACCTAAAGACAAGATTTACACATAGCCTATTTGCATGCGAGTCATTAGTGTGGCCCATAAGTTCATGGTTCATCTACGCTCCTACCCTTAGATGTGTCAGTTGGTGGACGTTTTTGTGATGTTTGTGTAACCTGCAAATGCCAGGTCATAATTTAGTCAAGGGTAACTGCCTTTCAGCTTTAATACTACAAATATTCGTTGTTCTGCACTAATAATGTTTGTTGAGGATTAGGAGAAAGCGTTTGTTCAGTTTGTTATGCACTATACCAAGTGCCATACAGTTTGTGCAGCCATATACATTATATATACTGAAGTATGTTAATGTCCCATTCATTTAAAAAAAAAAAAAAAATTGGGGGGAATAACAGGGATGTGGTATGAAACCAGTCACGGTTCAAATGACGAACAACTGGAAGTACATCTGTCCGTATAAACACAAAGTGATTGCAGTTTTGCCTTATATTTACTTTCTAGATAGATGAACCTATTTTAAAGTGAAGCTATATTTTCTTTTTTTAGACTAGTGCTGACAAATTTCTATGCGGATTTTTGGTGTCAGAACAGGAGTTCTCCCAGAAGTCCAATCTAGCTTTTACATTTGGTGTAAAGTGATATGAGTGTGGGTGGGCTTGGTCAGCCTTGTTTATTGAGACATTCTACATTCTACTCTTTGAGACTTCTATTTACATTAAAATCCTGCATCTCCTTCTTTGTGAAAGTCCATTGTTAGTGCTGTGACAATTAGGGGTGGATTAAGAAAAAGCCTAGTTTAACCGATAGTTTCGACATACACCCCACACTGGATCAGCCAGTATAATTTGTTAGTTGTAATCTGAAGGCTAACCTTTTCTGAGAGGCTCATTTACAAGCATTTAATTCGGTTTTTATTTCTTGGCTGTAGAAACCTATTGTGAGCTTTCTAGACGGTGTCAAATGATTTAAGTTGTGGAATGGAACCCACTGAGTATTTTGGGGGAACTGGGCCATTCTATCCTGTATCTTGTTGCTTGTCGGTGTAGATGTTTCTTTGTGGAGAGTTTGCAGTGAGTTGCTTTTCTTGTGCATATCTTCTTCTTTGGGCTTTGTTGCTATCCGATCTTAGCTGTATGTACTTTCAGAGTGCTTACGGCAGCTTGTCTGGTGGGAGAGGCGGCAGAAAGTCCTGCTGATTGTTAAATAGACCAGACTAAGTTTGACTTAGTCTGGCAAGGGATCAAGTCACAGGAATTGGTGGTAGCTATCCTCTGATGGGAGGATGGTGTCCTCTGCAAAAAACAGGCCAAGTCGTCACTGTAGTAGGTCATTTCAGGGTGAATGGGTTAGCCATGTTGAATCCCCACCAGTATGCTAACCCCACACTTGGCCCACTCCAATTTGTACACATTCCCCATATACATTTTGTGACTGAAATGACACCAGCTGTGTGTTTGCATTTTTCATGGGAACTCTTGGCTGCAATATTATTGCATGCATGGTCTCTACGTTATTGACCTCATCAATTATGGTGGTCTGTCATAACTCAAGATGGCCAGGCCATAAATCATTATTACAATGTCATAAATTATTGTGAGGGTCACACATCGTTCTGTCAATCATAATTTTGTGGCAGATCATAATTCATCAACAGTTGACAGGTCCTAAATCATTTCTACCATATATCAATCAAATCCTGTCATTTGCTTGTCAGTTATGACACCTTTCTGTTGTTGAGGCCATCCTCCATGCCGCTTTTTTGGGGGTCATAAAGTTTTTGTTGGTTTTTCCTTAGATCATGTGGGGGGATGTAAAAGCCTCTTACTGCTGTTAGGCCAGCTCGCTACCTTATGTGTTCATTTTGTGGGCTGCATCAGTGGTTCTGGGCTGCCAGTGGCGTGCTTCACTTACTCCCTTTGTCGGCTTACTTACCCTGCCGTAAGGCACCCCTGGATAGGTAGCCTTCCTCAGGCACACTACCCTCTGGTGTCCCTTCTTTATCAATCCACGTACCCCTTAATCCGCTCGCCTGCCCACTCAGCCCTGTAACAATAATGCTGTTCTGGTGTGGTTGGGGGGAGGGGGGGTGTCTAAAATGTTCTGCTCTCTGCCCCTTCTCCACGAGTGTACTTTCTTCAGGGGCCACGATGTCCTTTAAAAAAAAAAAAAAAAATCCCCCAGCGGAGGTGCAGTGGTGTCCCCTTCCCCCAATAGTGGGATTCCAAAAGTTACCTGGCTCACCAGCCTTTGCATTCCTTTTTCTTCCCATGGGAGTGAGCAGGACGCCCCCCCCCCCCCATATTTATTTGCTGCTATGGTGCCTTAAACCGGAATATGTGTCCACAGTGGCTGTTATGGCGACTGCCCTTGAGGCAGCCTCTGCCAAACTCTGCCTAAATGATAGACTGATGGAACACAAAGGAGTTGTAAATGTACAAAGAAAGTCTGTAAAGGTAAGATCACCAGATTACTCCATGTCACAAGGGACACAATTTTCCAAGCTAGATCTTCTGGTTTACAAAAAAAAAAAACCCCAAAAAAACCTGGTGCTTACTGGGAGTTGTAGTCCTTTATTCGTTTCAACTTAACCAATTTGACTAACAAAGCTGAAAACTAGGATTTGTAAAAGGTTTAACCGGACTGTAATGTGGTATAAACTTGTAGGAAGCTGGCTCTGTATATACTATAACAAAGAAATGTATTGTGTGCACAGAGTCCAGTGAATCCCCAGAGGCTTACAGAGGCTCAAGTACATAATACTAAAAGCTCTATTTGTGGTAGTGCGGTCGACCAGTTAGGCTTATAAAAGAGCTGTGTTAAGCATTTGTTGTTCACACACAGTCAAAAAGTCGAGAACCCTCGAGGGGCTCAAAAGGAGGACCCAACGGCACATCCAAAACCAACTGTATATACCAACAGGGAAAAGAACTAACAGGCCGAGGATAAAGTTTCAAAAGACCCTGAAAAAACCAAAGCATCAGGCCCCCGCCAACCTGCAAATTACGCCAGAAATACTGCACCCGTAGTGAAGCAACTGACAAACCCAACTGAGCCCCATCCTGCAGGAACTGCATTACCAGAAAGAGGTCAGCCTCAGTAGGATCAACCACCTTACAAGCACACCAGGCCGAAAAAGCCCTCCAATGCCTGGTATTAGAGAGAATCATAAGAGGACCTACGAGAAGCCTGCAAGGTCACAGCCAACTGTTCAGGGACCCCCAAACCGGCTAAGCCCCTCGGCTCAACTGCCATGCCGTCAAGTGCAACTTCCTTAAGGTGCCCAGGGGAGAGCCAGAAAAACAGTGGGGATGGAACTACAGGAAGTACCCATTCCAGGTAGCTCCTTAAGTCCAGGAGAGAAACAATCGGCATGAGCCCACCTGGGGACACTTAAGACCTCCTGGGCCCACTCTCACTGGACCCGAACCAAAAAAGCTCTGACCAGCTGGAATGGAGGGAAAGCGTAAAGCAGGCCCCTCAGGCCAAGGGCAGGTCAAACCATCAATTTTCCATGCTCTGGGACACCGACCCAGAGAACAAATCTGCCCCACTTTCACATTCCCCAGGTACGGTGACAGGTCCACCTCAGGGAGGCCCCAACGAACCACCAACTGGCTGAACAAACTGGGAAGCAGGGAGAAATCCTTGGATGAGGGAATGTCTCTGCTCAACAGATCGCCTTGTACATTGTCCACCCCGAATGTTTAGAGCAGACAGCCCCAGAATCCAGTCCTGAGCTCACAGGAAAATGTCTCTGGCCACCAAGTCCAGGAATCTGGACCTGGTCCCCCATGCCGGTTGACATAGGACTTCACCACCAGATTGTCCATCTGAATCACCATGATCTGCCCCGTAGAGAATCCTGAAAATGGAGCAGAGCAAGCCAAATGCCCCTAATTTCCTCCAGTTTGAAGACATCCGGGAGTTCCTCAGAGACCAGCACCCCCTTGAACCTGCCCCGGTCCCTGCCATGCCCCCCAACCAGACAGGTTGACATCCGAAGTCACCACCAGCGGAGCCGGGGGCGACAACGAGACCCTGCCCAGAAGATGATGCTGGCAGAACCACCAGGAGTCACCCTCCCAGACCTGGTCAGTCATCCTCAGCAGAGACAACAGATTGTGGGCCCCTGGAGATTACCTCGACAGAATCCAGTTGGCCAGGTTCAGAAGGTGAAACCGGGCCAAAGGCACAAGAAACACCACTGAAGCCAAATACCCCTGCACCCTCAACCACTCCACCACCGGAGGAGCCTCCTTGGACATAAAGGCCAGATTCTGTGCCTGCAACGAGACCAGGCACCTCTCTGACAGAGTAACACAGCCCGCTAGAGTCTGAAAACGAGCCCCAATGAAGACCATGTCCTGAGATTGGGCCAAAGAACGCTTTCCCCAGTTCACCAAAAATAGAGTCCCTGTAGAACCTCCAAGACCCTTCTGACCTGAGTGACCAACAGAGACTGCTCCACCGCATGAAGCAAAAGATCGTTCAAATGGGGAGGAATGAACACCCCCTCCGCCCGAAGAATCACCTTCAGTGGTGCCAGGACCTTTGTAAAGACCCTTGGAGAAGACTTGAGGTCGAAGGGGAGAACACAAAATTAAAAATGGGTGCCTCCCACCACGAACCTCCGGACTTGCTGAGAGTAGTCTGCGACAGGGATGTGAAGATAAGCATCCTCGAGATCCAAAGAGGCCCAAAAAATTTCCTGGCTGGACCAGAGGAATAACTGCCTGAAAGATCAACATTCGGAAGTGAACAGTCTGAATCCAGGAGTTGACCCACTTTAGATCCAGAATGGGCTGAAAACCTCCAGAGACCTTCTTCACAAAGAAGAAAATAGAATAGGCCACAGTGCCTATTTTTGACTCTGGCACTCTGCAAATGGCCTGTTGGGAAAGTAAATCTCAGACCCCCTCCAACAGTGCCAACTGTTGGAGCCTGACGGCCAGCACAGGAGTCAGACGAACTCCCTTATCCTGGGGAACCTGCCAAAAGTCCATGTTCCACAGTGTCCAGGCCCCGAGATCTGAAACGTCCAGATGCCAAACAGGAAGGAAATGCCTGATCCTGCCCCATACAGGCAAAGACCCCCCCTCCTCCCGACTGTAATTGTCGGTGGCCCTTCTTGGCAGACCTCTTAGGAAGCATGCTTGGGAGAAAAACGAGGCTGGAATCTCCTCCTCCGGAAAGACTGACGATACTCCTGCTTGGGGGAGGACCTATTCCAAACCTTACCAGAAGAAGCACCACCCTTATAAGGCATGGCATGTTGTTCCATTGCGGCCAGCAGCTCCGAACACTCTGAACCATCCTGCACCGCCATGGCCAACTTGTCAAAATCCTGTACCAGGGACTGAGACTAATAAGTGGAAAACCGGCTCACCCTCATGGCCAAGTTCTCAGCAGCAAAGGCTTTCTTTTTTTTTTTTTTTGAAACCGTTTATTGCAATCTCAAGAATATACAAGTATGGGCCTACAACCTGCCGGCCGCTAGAATGACAGGAGCATATGACATACATACCAGAACACTGGGCGGTGCAGAGAAGCAAAATCAGGAGGTATCAGCGTCGTGGGCCACATCACTCTGACCCCACAATACGGTTTCATTTTATACACACAACACAAAAACCACACCCGCAAGGCAACCCGCAGTCGAAAGTAACAGCACGTGCTCCCCGAATGGGGGACCCCAGCCATCAACAGGAGTCTAAAGAGGGGAAAGGGAACAGATCGAGGACTGGGGGAACTCCGTGTTCGGGGCTATGGAAAGGAGTCAACTAAGGGGACGGGGCTGGTGAGGCCGCAGGCAGCAATGGTGGCGCGCAGATACCCCCGCGGTAGGCGTTCCAGGGGCCCCATACTTTCACCCATGCCCCAGGCTTACCCCTCGCCACATACACCACCTTTTCTCGGAACATGCACCAATCCATGTGTTCTTTCCAGGCCGACACCGCCGGGGGCCTCTGGGATCCCCACAGTTGAGCAATGTCACGCTTAGCTATCATATATCCCAGAGTCACCCATCGCGTCTGCGGAACCGAGTAGTCAGTTGGTTCCCACACATTCAGCAGGCATCTCCTCGCTTCAGGCAGCAGCGCGACATGCGCAACCACTCGCAGGACCTCATGCACACCACGCCAGAATCGCTCCACCTTCGGGCATTCCCACAAAATATGCAAAAAAGTCGCCAAAGCACCACACCCACGCTTACACAACCCATCCTCAGCATAGCCCATACGCAGAAGCCTTGGCCCCGTCATGTAAACCCGATGGAGTATCTTAAGCTGGACGAAGCGAAGGCGAGCCGGTATGGCCACCTCCTTCGGAGAGGCCACCGCGGAAATCCAGTCTTCGTCGTCCAACTCCAGCCCGTCGGCAACCCAAGCCTCGCGGAGGCCAGTCAGCAAGCCCGAGCGATCATTAATCAATTTTTTGTAAATGAGGGAGATCGTGCTGTCCGGAACATGGCCATCCAGCACTCTATCCTCCAGGGGGGAAGACTCCGGGATGGAGGCGACGTCTGGGAAGACTGAGCCCAGCGCGTGACGGACCTGCAAATACCGAAAGTATTCACTGCCCTGCAGCTGAAACTCCGTCTGCAGCGTCTCAAATGTTTTAAATCCCCCCCCTCGTCCAGAGGTCCCCCACTTTACTGATGCCGATCGTGTCCCACTTCTCGAAGCCCTTCGAGGTCCACAGGGAGCCCAATCTCTCAGACGCGTACAACGGTGATGCCCGGGTCAAACGGTCCTTCCACCCCATAGCTGCGTTAGCCGCGTGCCATACTCGTACCATGACACGCGTAGGTCCCGTCAGGCGGGGTCCGGGCGCGCCAGAGTAGAGCGCTCGATTATAGTCGCCACCAGGCAGGAGCATCTTGTCCATTTCAAATGCCGGGTTTAAGGCGGGCCCGTAAAGGCCATGATTAATTGCTGCTAGCTGGGAGGCCCAGTAATACCGTTTAATATCCGGGAGGGCAATCCCCCCGTCGTACCATGGGAGCGTCAACTTCGCCAGGGCAATACGCGGCCTCCCGTCCCAGAACAAGCGGCGCTGTAGACTCTCCACCTCACGGAAGTAGCGCGCCGGGACTAAATCCATAGTATTCTGGAGAGCGTACAGGAAGCGTGGCAACGACATCATCTTAAACAATGCCGCCCGGCCGAGCGGCGAAAGCGGCAGGCGCCGCCAGCGCGCGACGTCCTCCTTCAAGCGCTGGAGGGGGGGAAGCAAATTCCGCTCGTAGCGGGCCTCCGGGTCCAGAGTAATGTAAACCCCCAGGTACCGAAACCCCTGCGAGGCAATCTGGATCGGACAGCCCCGCGGGAGGACGGGAGCCTCCCCGGAAAGCACATACACACATGATTTAGCCCAGTTGATGACAAGGCCTGAGTTGCGGCCGAATGAGCGCAAAACATCAACCAGGACAATCAGTGATTTACGCGGGGAGGCTAGGTACAATAGGATATCGTCAGCGTATAGGGACACGCGGTCCTCATACTCGGGGGTCCAACGGAGACCACGGATGGAAGGGTGCCACCGCAGCCACTCCGCCAGGGGTTCCAAGGCCAGCGCGAACAGGAGCGGCGACAAGGGACAGCCCTGTCGCGTGCCCCGTCCCAGCTCGAATGGGACCGATACTCTTCCATTCACCACCACCTGTGCCAATGGGCCCGAATACAACAATTTGACCCAGCTGATGAACCCCGGGCCAAATCCAAACTTCGCCAGCATAGCCCAGATGTATGGCCACTCGAGCGTGTCAAACGCCATGGTGGCGTCTAAGGACGCCAATATGGCCGGCTCCCGCACAAACGGGACACGCGCGAGCACCCCGTGCAAGCGCCGCAGATTAAGGGCCGTGTTGCGATGGGGAATAAAGCCGGACTGGTCTTGGTGGACCAAATCGCCCACCACGCCGACCAGCCGGTTGGCTAGCACCTTGGCGAGGATTTTGGGCTCCGCATTCAAGAGCGAGATAGGCCGGTAGGATGTAACCCGGTCTCGAGGTCTCCCTTCCTTGTGGATCACCACGATTGTAGGCAGACGTTGGTCCGGCGGGAGGGAGCCCAGCGAGTGGGCCGCCAGGAACATCGCACGGAGGTGGGGTGCCAGTACATCCGGTCGCAGCTTATACAACTCAATAGGGATGCCGTTCGGGCCCATGGCCTTGCCGGATGCGACCGAGCGGATGGCGAGGGCAATTTCGTCGGAGGTAGGAGCGGCATCTAACGACACCCTGTCCTCCACCGAAAGGGAAGGCAGCGCGATATCCCTAAGCAGGGCATGGTAGTCCTCCTCCGAGCAGGGAGAAACCGGGGAATACACCTCGCGGAAATAATCCGCGAAACAAGAGACAATGTCTTCTGGCTCGGTGACACGCACACCATCCATCCTCTCAATCAGCGGGACCACACGACTCGCTCTCTCCTTTTTATCCAACCATGCAAGCAGTTTACCAGCCTTATCACCCACATCATACAGTCGCCCCTGTTGCTCTCTATAGAGGCCCCTGGCCGCCTCCGTGACGAGGGCCCTGTAGGCCGCCTGCTTAAGTTGTAGGACATGTAGTGCTGCGTCCGTCACCCCACCCTCTAGATCACCCTCCAATTCAGCGATTTCGGCCTCCACCCGGGTCACCTCCTCCTGCTCGCGCCTCCGGGCATGGGAAATAAAGGAGAGGGCCTCCCCTCTAAGAACTGTTTTGAAGGCTTCCCACAGGGAGATAGCCGAAGGGACAGACCCCACATTCTCATCGAAATACCGCTGCAAGGATTTAATCAAATCAGCGCGAATAGTGGGGTCGCGCAGATACCAGGCATTGATTGGAGCTACCCTGCCCTCCCCCCTCGGGAAGACATCAACGTGCAACAGGAGCGGGGAGTGATCTGAAATACCCCGCGCCAAATGGCGCACCTCTCCTACCCTCCCAACATAGGCCGCAGGGACAAGGACATAATCAAGCCGTGAGAGGCTACCATGGGCACCCGAGTGGAAAGTGTACTGCAGCTGCGTGGGATGTTTTAAGCGCCAGCAGTCCACCAATCCCAGTGTATCTAAGAAGCCGGACAGCCACGCCTGCGCCCGGGGGAGGTCCCTAGGGGGGTGACGATCCACGGTCCCAGAAACCACCGCATTGAAGTCCCCCCCCCCAACCACCAGAAGCCCCCCCGGAAGGTCAAGGAGGAGGCGCCCTAAGTCTGCAAAAGTCGTAAACTGTAACCCCGGTGGGACATACACTGATACAAAGACAACTACTTTACCCTCCATTCTCCCCACTAAGACAGTGTAGCGTCCCCTCTCATCATGGCGCACCTCGTCTACTTCCAACGGGAGCGAGTTCTTCACCATGATGCCCACCCCCCGTGAGCCCGACGTGAAGCCCGAGTGGGCCACCAAGCGATAGCCACGTCGATTCATGGCACAAAAGGAATTACCAATGAGGTGTGTCTCCTGCAGAAAGACCACATCTGGTGAAAGTCGTTTCAAATACTGCAGGACCACACCTCGCTTAATCCTATCCCCCAGTCCGTTAACGTTCCAGGACAATAAAATCAGGTCCCTACCCCCCATCACATACAGAAGCCATCATTCGTCCCCCGGAGAGCACCTTAAAAACACCAATACAATAAAGGGTTTGCCTTGCGGTAAAAACGAACAACACCCCACCCCAACCCACCCATCCCAACAGAACTCCCCCCTCCCTGCACCCCTGCATGAGCCCAAACAGCCCCCCCAAAGTGCAGTGTGCCTGTCTCCCCATGAATGATTAAACTAACTAGTCCCCCAGAGGAGGAGGGAGAGCCCCCAAGAGACCCCGTACCACCTCCACAGGAGGGAGACTTAACGAACAGTCAAAAATGACGACAATGTTGTCCAGAGCGAGGCCTACTATTAATCCCTCAGTCCTGATCCGGCGAGCCCTCCCCTCCAACCGCGCCCCCCCGGCCCCGATCCCCGGGCAAGGAGTCCAACCAGTCCCCGGCCGCCTCGGGACGATCAAAAAAGTGCGTGCGGCTATCCACCTCCACCCGCAACTTAGCTGGAAAAAGCATCGCATACTTAAGGTTCAAGTCCCGTAGACGACGTTTGACTCCGAGAAAGCTCAGTCTCTGCTTCTGGACCGCTGGGGTGAAATCAGGATAGAAGTTTACGTCCATATTGTCAAGTCTGACCGGTCCTTGTTGCCTATAAGTCTGAAGGATAGCGTCTCTGTCCCGAAAGTTGAAAATCCGGGCAATGATAGGCCTCGGAGGGGCTCCGGCCTTAGGTCGTCCTCCGGGAACCCTGTGGGCACGTTCCACCGCAAAGAATTTACTCAGCCCCCGGGGCTGGAGATGGGTGAGAATCAGGTCCTCCACAAACAGGTCCGCCGCCGCCTCCTCACGTCCCTCCGGTACCCCGACAATGCGGACATTGTTCCTTCGGGCCCGACCCTCGGAATCCTCCAGTCGACGATCCATCAGGGCGCTCGCCTGGCCAAGCCGGCGCACCTCCTTTTGGAGGGCCGCCACGTCTGCCGCAAGGCCCGAGGTGGTGTGGGCCAAAGAATCGACCCGGTCATTGGTCTTGGATAAATCAGCCCTCACCAGGCCAACATCCACGTGGACCGAGTCAATCTTTTGCGCCAGTGTGTCAAAGCGCTGGTCCACCGAGGCCTTCATCTCGGCGATAGCGCCCATGACATCTCGCAGGGTCAGATCCGCGGGCAGCGCAGGAGCATCAGTCGGGTCCTCAGGAGACCCACGCGGCACCTCGGGAGATCCCTTCTGGAGGGTGTAACGGTCCATGCTGTTGGACTGATGGGCTGCGCCACGGCGGGTCGATTTCACCTTTGCCCGGTCGCCATCTTGTTTTGAGGACATGGTTTCAGTCCCCAAATCGTGCCAATCACCTCGGAAAGGGCCGACAAACCAGTTCACGGGCTCCGGGGGGGGGGGGGCAGCCACAGGTCCGCAGGACGGATCACAGCCGGCGGGCCAGCAGGGCACCCCAACGAGGCCACACCACCACACACCGCCCCGCAACCCAACCTCGCCTACACAGCAAGGAGGGTGCAAAAGCGAAAGTGAAAGCGCGGGGTACGCGAGTCGCCCAGCCCTGCCCGCCGCTGTTGATCACTTTGTCTCCGGATCGCCCCGTAACTCCAATCCGGGGGGCCGGCGTGGAGAAGGCCGCAAACCTCAATCGGTGCTCCCGCCGGTGTCCGAGGTCCAATTTGGAAGCGGAAAACGGGTGACACCTCAGCTCGGGCTCACCAACACAGTCCCCTCATCTAGGACAGGATACTTTCAGGATTTATGTAGGAGGTCACGGAGGTCCTCGGGAGCCTCGCACCTACGCGGCCATCTTAGTTGCGCGCTAGGCTCCTCCTTTCAGCAAAGGCTTTCTTAATGCCCAAATCCACCTTCTTGTCTGTGGCATCGGCTGGGGTACAATCGTCCGGCTGAATGGCAGTCTTATCAATTAAAGTAGGCAGAATCGAGTCCAACTTCATTGTGTGGGGCAAGGGGTCATCCCCTTCCAACAAGTAGAGTTTCTGGAGAAAACGTGGGACCTGGACCTTGTCCACCTCTCTCCATTCCCGCATCACCATCTCACGAATTTGGCTCTGAAAAGGCATGCCAAACCAAGAAAAGTTTACATACTGGGGGAAAAAGGTGCCCTCTGTCTTCACCATGCTGGGATGGAGGAAACCCCAAATTGTCCTGGACATGTGCTAAAATGTCCCACATTTTCTCCTTGGAGACATATTTCCCACCAGAGGAGGTAGAAGGTCCCTCCCCATCTGAAGGGGATAACTCCACCCCGGGTTCCACAGTCCGAGGACAGGAAGCGCCAACAAGCAATCCAGGACTAGCCTGTAGAGTTTTGGAGATGGCCACTTCAATCATGCCCTGAACCTTCCCTGCACATTAGGCATCTCATCAAGGCCTTGAACCCGAGGCTGTTTCAGGGGTACTGAAGACTCATCCGAGAAGAAGTAGGACACCACATTGTTACGTTTAAACAACCTCTTGTGACCCATAGTAGCAGAACACTAGCATTCAAACACCGCAGCCCCAGAAATAGTCCCTGGGAAAACCTGGGTCAAACCAGTGGGGCCGAGCCACATCCCACCACCAATCAGGAAAACATGAAACACCATATAAAATATCAAAAACGGGATCAAACCCGTCCTACCAACTCCAGTATGCCTCGTTCCAGCTGCACCACGACTTGGAACAGTTTCAGGCACCAGTGGCCTGCCAGACTCCATCACGGTGCTCACACTCAAGTGCTCCGGCCCTCGTGAACAAGGAGACCCAGGATACAGCTGTATTTCCGGAGGACTGCCGCCCACTGCTCCGTAGAGGCTGAGATCCATGTTTGAAGACCCTCCGGCACCGCCACGGAGGGGAAACTAGAAGGCAAGTCTCACTTGGGAGACAAAAAAGAACAGGAGGTGGTGGAGGCAGTGCTGTTTTTATAGGCTTGGGGTGGGTCTTGGGGGAGGCAGAGGGCCTCATGGGTTAAGAAGGAAGGCAAGAGAGGGGGCGGGAGATAATGATTACGCACTGAAAGACTGAATCCAGAACAATTGTTTTGTATAAAAAGTTGTTACTTTGTTATTTAATTTTAAAACCAAGAACTCAGTTGCAGGTAAGTAAGTTTCAAGAGTAGTAATACTTTTCAGACTGCAGTAGAAATAGTTTTCCAAGGCAGTAAAAATGCTTTTCAATAATAGAAAGACTTTTATATGGTCAATCAAAAACAGTAGCAAACTTAGCAGTTGTAACAGACATTTAAAGGCAATATGAGAAATGCAATGCAATCCTAGGGAAGGAAAACAGTTGTATGCAGTAACCGGTAAGTACACAACTTACTCTTCCAGCCTTCCTGGTTTTAGACCAACACTGACCATGGTTCAGTTCAAGGTAGGTACAGCACCCACAGCGACAGTGGGGCGGCTGGTTGCAGAGGTCACTGAGTCCAATGTTAGTCAATGGAGACTGGGGGCACCAAACAAGGTGCAGATTGCAGGTAGGTACTCGCAGTTTCAGGGCACAGGCCCCAGGGGTTAAGCCAAGCACAGTGGGGGCACAAGGCAGCACCAAAGCTACACCACCACCAGCAGCACATGGATGGCAGAGTGCAAATTAGCGTCGGGCGCCCAATGTTTTTCAATGAGGGTTCTCAGTCGCACAAGGAGGCTGCAAGCTCGGACCAGGGAATGCGAGCAAGGTGACCGCCAGCTGCACAGGTAAGTTGTGATGCAGGAGCCGGTCTGGGCACTGTTGGCTGGGCTGCCCAAAGGTGGGAGGCTAAGGATGCAGGGGTGCCTTTTGGTGTCGGATTTTCCTTACCAGAGCCAGTTGCGTTCAGGGGGACCCTTCCTGTAGTGGCTGCAGGTGACTTTGTGGGGTCGAAGAGAGGTCAGCCACCAATGGAGCCCAGGTCTGGAACGCTGGGTAGACGTCGCTGTACAGGTAGATCACTCAGACTCGGTTTGTGGGCATTGGGTGCAGAGTAGCCAGGGGTCGCGGATCCACCGGGATCCGGAGTTAGCATTATCTGGACAGGCAGGGTCACTGTCCAGATCTGATCTTTGTTGAAGAGTGGTAGTGTTCCTGGGGTTCTTGGAAGTCGTTGGCCACAGGACAGGCGTTGTCTTCTTCGAGGGTTGTTGAGCATGTACTGGCAGATGGTAGCCAATAGGCTAATTGCCTTTTAGGGTGACTACACCCATTGTATGTCCCCTCCCTTTGGGGTGGGGGCATCCCCTAGCCAGAGCGGCTAAGATCCTTCCATTCAAGATGGAGGGTTTTCTAAGGAAGGGGTCACCTCAGTCCAGGGTACCATAATGGTGGTCCTGGCAGTGAGGGGACATAAATCTCCTGACTACTTATTTTACCACTGGCCTTGCTCCCATAAGTGGGGCTTGGTCAAGGGGTCGGGTATCTCCACTGGCTGGAGACAACCTGGCTAGCATATGAAGGGCAGGAAGCCTTTGTGGCTCACAGCCCTGAATGCTGTTCCTGCTTAGGGGTAGGTGAGAAGCACCTCCACCCCTAGCAGGCTTTTTTCCTGACCCACTAGAGCACAAGGGCTCTCACCTCAGGGGGTCAGAAACATGTCTGTGTGTGGCAGGCTGGTGCATACCATTCGGCTGTACACTAGGGTGCTAATCGTTTTTCATGGGGAATCTCTAAGATGCCCTCTGAGTGCATTTTACAATAAATCCAACACTGGCATCCATGTGGCTTTATTGTGCTGAGACGTTTGGTACCAAACTTCTTAGCTTTCAGTAAAGCCGTCATGGAGCTGTGGAGTTCATAATGGCAACCTCTCAGCCCATGTTCTCAATATGGCGTGCCTGAACTTACAATATCTAAGAATGCATTTGGACACGAAAGGGGCATATTGCTTGTGTAACTATGCCCTCACCTGTTGTATAGTGTACTCTGTCTTAGGGCTGTGAGGCCTACTAGAGGGGTGACTTACCTATGCCACAGGCAGTGTTTGTGGATATGGTGCACAGATGTATGCCGTCGTCTTCAGTTTTGCCTGCACCAAAACAGTCTGCAATGACAGTGTGTACGTGTTAGGTGATGTGTCTCCGAGGATGAAACAATACATGCTGCAACCCTTAGAGACCCTCTCGGATTACAAAACTCTTTGTACCAGTGGTACCTTTTACAAGGGACTTTTAAAACGGCCAGAAATGTGCCAATTGTGAAAACAAAGGTACATTTTTGGGAAAGAACACATGCCCTGGGAACCTGATTGGTAGAGACCTAGGGCATATTCAGTGAAGGTGCATCATAAATCTGGCAAAAAGTGGAGGTGGGGTTACTGCACAGAAACCCACTTTCCTACAATTCTGTGACCTGAAAAATGTCTAGTAATGAAGACTCTCTGTTGTGGTCAGTTTAAGAGTTCTTTGTCGTTGCCCTCAGTTGTGAGCAATATGGGGTAGTACTTTATTCAGAATCGTCTCATAGAGCGTCCCAACTTAACCAACATTCAGCAAATTGTGAATTGAGGTTTCCAGTTGTGAGCGGCAAAGTAGGTCCTGTGTGGGGAGGGAAGACCTAAGCTAGAGCGTTCCCATTGTGTGGGTGTAAGATGGTTGAGGATTGTGATTCATGTATCAAGTTTAATAATGTAATGAAAGTGTAAGCAAGAGTGCTTGCTTACTGATTTTCACAGTGTTCCCTTTGCCAATGTCTCATTAAATAGAAGGGTATTCTTTTCATTAGGATATTTTCTGGTAGCCAGTAAAGGTGGTGTTAAGCAGCTTTGAGACAGACTATGTAGTGAGACGAGGATTTCTATGCCAATGGATTGAAGGAGAACTATGCATAAAATGGATGCATGAAGACGCCTACTAAATATTAGAAACGTATATTCTTACTAACCTTTGCTAGGGCCCTGTTGACAAAGTCGTTAATTGGTAGTAATGTCAGTCAGAGCAACCCTAAAGGAACTAGAAAATACAGTTCTTTAGAGAAACCATCAACAGAAGATCGAATGTAGAATTGAGAGTGGTTCTGTTTTGCTGGCATTGTGCCCTTGCATTGCCTTGAGGACAGCCTGCATGATTGTTACATTTCCTTCTGGGGCCGATGTTGTGTGTTTTGGTTTGATGTAAACTTGTGAGATTGCATGCTGGAAATATGTGATTCAGTAGTAAAATTATAAATACAATTCCTGCGAATGGTTTGCTTTTGTGTGGATGGGTGGGGATGGAAACTGGGAGGGTTGGATATTTAAGCTAAAGTTAAAAATAGCCAGTGGAAAGATGACTATACATTGAGTGCCATGTTGACAACAGCTAAGGGGTTTAGGGAAAGGACATATGTATAGGCGCACTGTTCCATTGATCCTGCAGATCGTGTATGGGGAAGCCCTGGTGACGCATTGAACAAGGACCCAGTGCATACAGTCTCAGTTTCCTAGGTCCGAGACACCCAGAATTAGTCCTCTGCAGATGCAGGGGCCCAGTGTGTGAATCGCCTGTAGATGACTGGGGCAGAAACGCTGCACTTGAATAGCCAGGGGATCAATGATGCTTCCCAAGAATGTAGGGCAAGGACCGAGTTCCAGCATCCTTTGGGGCCAGAGGATGAATGGGAGATTGGCATGGAGCTCACAGCCCCAGGCAATTAATAGGACAGACAATCGCCAATCTATGGAGTGGTAAGCCATCTGTCGCTGTTCAAAACTGAGAAATTGGGTCTGGGGGACACACACTCACTCAACACTCCACATTCTCCAAGTGAAAGGGATGGGTGTCCCTTAATATATTTGGTGGTATTTCTCTAGGGTCAATTTGATAAGTGATATTTGAAATGGAAGAGCCAAATTATCTACAACTGTAGTTTTCCCCAAAATCGGTCACTGCTGCTAAAGAAGAAACTATTCTGCATTTGTGTGGGAATACGCGAAATCGTTGTCTCTTGCGCTGCCACATTTAGTTGTGTATTATACTTTTCCTACCAAAAATGGAAATTTACTTGAAATCTTAGCTACTGTGGTGAAATGCATATACGGGCATTCTTTGTCAGCACGCTGGAGAGTTTTTGTAACTCTGGCCTGGAGGAGAAACTATGTTGACCGCAAACTGACGGCTGCCTCGGTTCTTATGTTCAGGAAGATTTGAAGCCAACCCCTTGATTAATTAGAATTCCAGACCCACCGGTGACATTCGGGAAACTGAATTGTGAGCCTCCTCCAGTCAGACACTGTTCGATAGGATGTCTGGCCTACCGACTCGCACTGTAGGTATTTGCTTTCAAGAGGAAAGTTCAATCCTCCAAAACACACACATTCCACAGCCTTTTAAGCTTTAATAGTTTTTTTAATGAGTTAGCTTCACACCTTCTGCCCTGTGAACTCTCACGTGGCATTTTCTAAAATGTTTGCTTCCCTTTGTAAGTCTCTCTTTCTGCGTTGTCTCTTGCACCAGTCGGCTCCAAAATTCTTGATAATTGCAGTGGCATGCAAAATTTTGCATAGCTACTGGCTGGGCCTGTAACACAATGACCTTATCTGCCTTGTGTTGCCACCCGAACTTAGCATGTTGGAACATTTGGCCCATAATTTTAGTGGGAATGTTTAATAACAGTATATACTTACTATTATGTATTGGTATAACATTCTCACCAACTGCACTTACTCTGCTTGAATAAAATGTAAGAGATTTCTTGTGGTCCACGCGCAGATCTGAGGTTCCTTCATGCAGCAGCGAGCGAAAAGAATGGAAGGAAAATGCCTCCATAGAGAGACAGTTTACTAACCGCTTAATTGAGGTTAAATATCGGATTTAGCTACTTTGTGCTTTGCTTCTGTGCTGAAGATTCTCGATAAGGTCTGGGGAGATAGATAGTTTATAATCTCGACACCAGAATGGAGTTGAGTGAAATTGTTGCGGGTTTCCTGTAAATCTGAATCCTAAGGTAGAATGTAGCTGTGTTTTTTTTTTTTTTTTGGTTGCTTTTTTTTTTTTTTGGGGTGGGGTGCACAGTTTGTATTAAATCTACGTGTTTAGTTAAATATGCTTTTTTCTCCATCACTGCCTGCTTGTTGGAGTTGACACCATGTTGACATGAATGCCCATCCCCGACTGTGTACCGGGTCATTTCCAACTACCTTAACTAGTAACTAATGCAATCAATAGTGTTCTCCACCTAATGGCCACACTCTCATCTGCACTGCATTATTATATAATTGATCTCCCTCTAAGTGAATACTATCACGCTTTTCTGAAGTAAAATGAAGGGACGCAGTCATGATTGGCTAAAACTACTCTTTCAGCTAATCTCCTTTACCTAGCTAAGCCCCATCAGGGCCTGGTTGTGAATGCCTTTGTGGTATCCTAAGTGAATTATGGTAAGTGTGTACTTGGGCCTTCCAAATAAACTTGGGCAAGGTATAGGCCTTGGTTTGCCTTGTGTTCTGTTATAATTCCTTCACTTTCAGTGTATTTACCAGATTCGCTGTTAGTGTTATATCATTCATTGTGTGCCTTTCTTTAGCCAACATTTCAAACCTAGTGTATCCAAAAAAAACTCCCATATGGTAATCTGTCAGTATTTTTCTGCCAATGAGAAACTATTGGGATCACATGGAGCAAGCATGGTGATCTGAAGTGACCGGTTGCTTTCCACCTGTTGTCCCTTCCCAATATCCTTTGCCCACTCCGGGTGAGTAGTGCGCGTTATAAATGCCTATGATTGATTGATTGATTGATTATATTTGCCTCCAATGATCCATAGGCCCCCAATTGGTCTCACATCCTGTGATGGATCACACAGAACCTTCCAGAAAGATTTCTAGACCTTATTTCTTCTTTAGTGGCCTGTCTTTGCTGCTGCCATCACATTCCTATTTATTTCCCACCCTACCCCTCTTCCCCACATATTTGCCCCATCCATACATAGGTACCCCAGAGGCCTCCCATGGGCTGAAGCATGTAGTATGCCACCCATGAGGCCATGCAAAAGGGATCTACAGGCCTGGCATTGCAGCCTGTGTAAGTTGGTGCATGCACCAATTAAGAGATAGGTTTATCATATCGAAGGGTCACTATACTTAAAACCTATAAGTCACCCCTATAGCAAGCCTCTTCATATTCCTGAAGGCATGGTGCGTGGTTCTAAGTGAGAGGGTGCCACTGCATGAGCGAGCAGGATACCCCTGCAGCCTACTGATTCCATTCTCCTTGTTTGTTCGTGCTGTAGCCATTTATGACATATAGAGTGGCATTATGCGACCGCATGATGACCAACTCTAAAACGGCTGAAAGTAAACCTATCGTGTTTGGTGTCAAACATTGTGGATTCATAAATCCACACCGGTAACCATTGTGGGAGGTATGATTCCACCCCTCAGGAACGAGCATTGTGAGGTACCTGGCGTTCCCGGTATCAGCCTTCTAGTCCCGGGCATCCCAAATTGGTTTCTGCTGACCAGAGACGCATTTCTGCCCTCCTGCTGCTGAGCAAAACTCGAGCAAGGGAAGGCAGAACAATAGGCATCATGTCACAAGGAGGTGTGACCACCTCCCAGACCGGATTTAGTGTATTAGGCCTGGGTGGGTGCGCTTGCCAGCGACCGAAAGTCTACATGTGGGGCACATTTGGTGTCCCTGTGCATAGTCCAGTACAAACCAGCCCTAGGAGCCGTTTGCTCTTGCTCTGGCGCGAAACTAGACAAAGGACATGGGAGTAACCTCCCCACTGTCCTGACCCTCCCCTGGGAGTGTCCCCTGAATCTGTCCAACCCTCTCCCTTGGGTGCAAAAGGTCTTACCTGGCTGTAGGACCCTCGATTCAACGTGGACCAGATTCTGATCAAGAAACCACTGACCTTCGACCGTCTGGACACACTGGACTTCGCTGGCCTCATTTGAGCCTGACTTCGTCTCCCACTCCGTCCAAAGCAGGGTCTGTGCCTGTGCACCATACAGGTCTGTGGAGCATCAAGGACAACTGAAGACATCTCCGTTGGAGTGAATGAAGGAGTCACTCACTTGCAACCGCAGGCACCCTAATGCAACTGACTGGTCTGTTGATCCTGAGCTACTGCGGAGTCCGAAGGCTCCAGCAACACAGGAGGTGGGTTCCACGTCCCTCGAGGATCAAGCTGCCCTCTCACCAAGTTTGAGGTCAGGATCCCTCGTGGGGGCTGCAATACCAGTACCCTTGTGTACTGCATACATTTGCAAGTGCATATGCTTGTTTGCCCTTCCAAAACAAGTGCACTGGGCTCCGAGTAGGCCAGACCTCTACCACCCTTTCCACCAAAGAACTTCGGCCTCCTCGCAGTGAGTGATCCATGGGCTGTTGCTTTGTAATTCTGCTTGAGGTCTTCTCGCGGCTCCTGTGCCTGAGGGTCCTCGAGAGTCACGACTGCTTTTCTTGGGCTCCCCTGGTTGCTCAAAGTTTTTACTGACTCCCATGTGTTTGGTGAGTCTCCTGGACCTTGCTGGTCCGAACCGTAACTCCTCTTGACCATCTTCATGGGTTGCCGCTGCCAAGGCTTGCTGCTGCTGCTCCAGCCAGACACCGACCCCCTCAGCACTCGACATCCTTTGTGGGCCAGCTCGTATCCGGCTCCTTGTCGTCCTCAATGTCTCCTGGTCCAAAGGTTGCATATTCAAGAACCCCCTCAACGCACCTGAAGCACCTGAGATCGGTGGGCATTCGTCCACCGAGTCCCCAGTCACTCCAGAGTGACCCAGACTCTGTCCCCTCTACTTTCAGGTAATCTTCACCAAGAATTCAACTTTGGATTCCAACGGACACTTTTCTTATTTCCCACAGTGGCATTTCCTTGAAGTCCTTCATTGAGATTGATGGCTGTTTCCGACACCACTTCAGCCCTCTGCACCTGGCTTCCCTGGGATAGGTAACTTGCGTACTACGGTATCCATGGGTGGGGTAGCTCTCCAACCTCCTATGATCCAAAGGGCTTCCTCGTAATCCACTGGGAAGGGTCCTTAAACTTTAAAACTGCAACCGCGACTTTCCCATTGAATTGTACTTAGCACGCGGTCGTGTTCTCACACTGCACCCGTCCTCCGTGGGGTCCATACTTGCTCTCCTTGGGTATTTCCTTGGCGTCCCAGCGATGCAACACCCTTTAGATAATGTCTTGACTCAAGTCGTGGTTCTTGTACCACTATTTTAGTATATGGTTTGGTCTCTCCCTGGAGCCCACTGTGTATTAGTGCTACTTACGATTGTTTCTGAACTACAGTATTGTGTGCTTTATGTTTATCTGTGTGTAGCAGATACTGTGAGGTATTTAGAGTGTGTTATTCTAATAAATACATATTTTTATAAATAGTGTGTGGTTTTCCTTTCATTTAACCAATACAATAAGGTTGCGATCCGGTAAAACAAGCTGCTTAACATTCCTTCAAGACTAAGCCTGAAGGCTGCTCTCCACAGCTACCTTTTGAATAGCTTTCTAAGATTATCTTTGACCACTTTGACCTCTTAAATCACCATAAGGTTTGTTTGGACTGGTGCAAGGTGCCCACTTTAATTAGTGGACATCATATATCAAGCCAACTTCTCACACCATTCCTACTACAATTGATCTAACAACTTCCACGAAGGCACCCAAAACACTCTCTGCAAATCCGGAGGGCCAAGGTGTTGGACTTTTGCCTTACCGGTCTATCTCATAGCTAGAGTGTCCTGCCGTGAATATCTGTTGTATAAACAAAATGAATCATAGTTGCTCACCTGAGGACAGTGCAGGCAGAGTCACTGCACCTCCCAGTTAACCACACTGAGACGACACATCGATAAAGCAGAATGTAACATTACCTACCATGCTAAATGGCATACCTTAGGATGTCGCTACACCACTTCTTACCTTTCCCACAATCCCATCACAACAAACCACTTATTCTCGTCACACTACACCGCACATTATTGCATAAAACAGTAATCTGCACCACACCTCACAAACCCCACACATTTTCAAACACCGCACCAGCACACACCTAAACTCATGACCGATATTGTAGTACTACATTTTACCTTACAATACCAGACCCAACACACTACATTCCGTACAAGAACACAGGTTAGACAGTAGCACATCAGTCACATTGCACAAAATTAGCCCCCATGAACATGCAACATTATATCACTCGGCAACATTGCTGACCATACCTTCATACACGTCCACAGTCAACACAGTGCTAATACACAAAATGACATTCGCTATTCTACAATTCACTTTACAATTCTCAGGGTCTGGTTGGTAATGCCTTTGTGGTGTCCTAAGTGGATTATGGTAAACTTGTGTACTTAGGCCTTCCAAATAAACTTGAGCAAGGTATAGGCCTTAGTTTGCCTTGTGTTATGTTGTAATTCTCACTTTGAATACATTCACCAGATTCACTGTTGGTTGTTGGCATTTCATTCCGGACAAGAACACAGGTTAAACAGTAACACATCAGTCACATTGCACCAAATTACCCCCCAGGAACATACGACATCCCATCACTCGGCAACATTGCAGCCCATACCTTCGTACATGTCCAGTCAACACAGTGATAAAACACAAAATACAATTCACAACACATAGCAACATTTCACCTTACAGTGCTCCATGGCACATGTGATGATATATCTCACCAGACAACACTGGTGGTCCCACATCAGCAGGCTCATCCATCCAACAATGCACCGCCTAACTAACACCTAAACACACATAATAATACTAAACCGCCCCCGTTGTCATGGCCCCCTTCTCCACTCTTCTCTCTGCTCTTTCCCCTCTCCCACTTCATCATTTCTCCATTTCCTTCCCCCTCTCTACCACACACATCACTGTACACTAGTCAGCCATAGGACTGTTTTGGGCCAGCACATGGAAACACAGTCCCCTCAATGTAGAAGGGTCCTCCTTGATATGTTTTCCAATACGACCAGTAATTTTTGGACTATTGGTCGAAACGTCTGAGGCGTTGCAGGGACTGGGTGGGAAGAATAGACCAGCTGTGCATGATTTTGGTGAAACTAGCCTGAGAACCTATTATCTGCAGGTTTGTTTTTCTCTTGACTGTGGGTCTGCCAATAAACCCTTCCACCCCCGGAACCCCACTTCTTGCCCCCTGTTTATTATCCAACATCAAAGAGAGTACCACCAAGCAAACCCGGATATGCAGACATGCACGTACCCTACATCCTACAACAAAGCCAGTGTCCCAGCTGCATACTCATTCCTGCATGCCTGCAGGTTGCATGGTATGTTTCTGCATCTGCTCCAATCCTTTATTTTTTTTCTTTGGTGATTATTCATAGCCAGTCGTCATTAGCAGTCTGGTGAACAGGGAACACACAACCATTAATGAAATGTCAAAAGCATGTCCGGGAAATACACATTAGCCTAGTAGGGACCAATATTCTCAAGACGGCACAGTTAAATTAAGAACATAATTTTGAGAAACTGCATAAATTATTAATGCTGCTTTTGCACGGAATCAATGTTAGGTTATGTTAACAGAGTTTATAACGCACACAGCCACTCGAGTGTCCCGGCGCGAGCCCAAGAGAGAAGACCACAAGAAAGAAAAAGCAAAAAGAGGGAAACATTTCAGTTAAAAGGGAAAGTTTTGAGTTTCTTTCTATATTGGATGGGATCCTGCAGGCTGCGTAGGTAAAAAGGGAGAGCGGTCCAGGCCACAGCGGCCAAATAGGCTAGAGAACTGCCACCTTTCCTTTTCAGGCGGAATCTGGGTGTAATTGCCCTTAGCATATTAGAGGAGTACACGTGCCTGCTGGGGGCGTAGAACTGAAAGCGCTTCCTAAGATAGACAAAGCCATAGTCATAAAGAGCAGCATGGGCTGTTACCAGGGGTTCAGTGACTAAATATCGAGGGACATAATATAGAATGCCCAAAATATCGATGCCAAAATATAGAAGGACAGAATATCGACTCCCTATCTACAAACAGGTAAGTAGTAAAATATTGATTCCAAAATATAGAATGTTAAAATATAGTTAGCTAAAATCGGTGCTTAATTTGTGCCGGTGCTTTCCGGTGCTTAGCACCGGCACTTAATTATCAGGGCCGGGTCTATGCATCTGCTGCACACGTCACACATTGCTGTTTTTTTAAATTGACCATAAGTCTGTACTCGGTGCATGCAGCCTCAGCGTGTTCACTGTGAGCCACGGCGCGGTTAACAGTGTCTGATTGCGGATGTGTGAGACACTTCTTAATCACCTCGCTTGCCCTGAGGCTGAGCCCAAGTCCAATTCATAAATTATGTATATGTTGATCGTGGTGGCCGCGCGCTGCGGCACTTCGTTCACAGTGCAGTTTTGACCGTTGCAGTGTTGCCACTTGCAGTGACACTGATTTATTTGGGCGGGCGCCGGGCTGGATTTTGGTTATGGTGGGGGGGAGGGGCTGTGCGCGCAATTTTTTTTTCACATGGCCACGCCCGCCCCCAGCATAACCACCGCAGCTCACACTGCCCACCACGAGTCATCATCGTTGTTCAAGTCAGGCGACCTCCGACCGACGACTACATTGAGGGAAGGGCGGGCCGCCTGTGCAGGCATCGATCGGCCAGTAGAACAGTGCAGTACTGTATGGTAGCAAGCAGCACCAGGCCGCGGCGGCCGCCTAATCGTACAATCGGTTTTTCACTGACCAAAGGCAGTGCAGCCAGTGTGTGTCCCTGCCGGCCGGCTCACCACGATTAACGAGTAAAGGTAAGAAGTTGAAACTTTACTAATCCTCTTGGAAACCAGGGTTCGAGTCTCGAGGTCGCGTCCACATCCTGTGATTCTGGGCAAATCACTTACTTTCCCCGTGCCTTAATGTGTAATGTAAATACGGTGCTATGTAAAGTGCTCCAATACCTTCGGGTCGAGTTCGCGCTATATAAATTTGCAACAAAAAAAAAAAACATGATAAATGCTTCCCACGGAATCTGATCGCTCACCAGCGTTGCAAATCTTCCTCATTCTCCAAAAACTGTTTCCCATCCGTTGACATCCACGACCCACCCCCGCCAAAAGCCCCTGATTTCACCCTCCTTTGAGACTCAGTAGTCTGACGGGTACGAAGAGTCACTGAGCCGTGGACACCGGCATTTTTATAATTTCGAAGGCAAATAACGCACATTTGCAGGGCAGCTTTAAAAAGCCCTACCAAAACAAACCTGCTTATAATTTCCTGGATGAATCGCTCTTCTCCACCCCTATGGACGAAATGCCCCATCCTTTGATCTCCTGGGGGTGTCCAGACCGAGCACAGGAAGGCCCCTCCCACCTCGGCCCCACACACCAGTGAGTGCATGGATGTGCCCCACCCCCACCCTTCCAGTGTGAAAGATATGTTATAAACATACTTGGTCCTCAATGCTCTCGCAGACTACATCATGTGATGACTGTGGATCTATTTTTATACCCGGCTGAGAGACAGCAGCCTTGACCCCGGGATGTTGCTGGTGTTCTCGCTTCTGAGGATGCTCGCAGCACTTTCTCTTTCTACTCTCTACTTCCACCAGGCCTCCACCCCCTCCGTCGTTATCTTGAAAACACGCATTTCCCCTAATTTCTCAACACTGTTCCTGCTGGGAGGGCTCTGCTTACCGCTGGCAGGAAGCCGGTTTGGCAACCCGGCTGTGTAAGTAGCCGCTGCGGGTTGCAAGCATCACCACAGCCCTGGGGTACAGTCAGGGCCGGCTTTAGTTCTGGTGGCGCCCTGTGCGATAATGTTTGTTGGCGCCCCCCCCAATGAGCACCTCCACCAGGGAGTCTCTCACTAGCACCCTTTAACATTGACGAAGTCTCCATAAACACACACTCTCTGATGCATTGAATTTGTTATATAGCGCCACTCATACCAGTGTAGGGTGTCAGAGCACTTTGCATCACACACACATTACACAGAGACAATCATACGTGTGTAAATCAGTGTATAGGAAATGTTACATAAGCCAAAAGACAAAGTGTAGGAGTCACATGTCATCCATACTGGTAGGCAGTATAGTTTAAGAGTGCTTGGTGTGGAGAAGCACACACTCCGAGTCGAAAAAGAAACAGCATAGTTGGGAGTTCTTTTTAATAATAAGAATCGATTTCTAGCCAAATTAATCCTTTTTGCAACATTAATCAATGCTCTAATAATATATATTTTGCAGTGTGTATGCAGTTCTAGGATGAAAGTTGATAGATCACTATTCTATATCAGGGCTTTAAGTTAGAAATTGCAAGTAAGAAAAGGACGTTTCTTTTGAAAGCAGTAACCTGCTGATCTGTGTACATCATACGCACTCTGTAATCTACTACACGTTCTTTGCAGCAGGCATATTAACCCTCTGCACTAACTTCACATAAGTCAAAACCTCAACTATGCAAAATGCTGATCTCTCTCCAGGACGATAATTAATCACAGGAGTTATCTTGACATTTAAGTGAGGCCTGGTAATTGCCGGGGTAGAGAAACGCTGCAGCAGGTGCTTCAAAAGCGTAATAAAGGTTCAAGCACGGCGCCCCCAGGAAGCCAGCACCCGGTGCGGTCGCACCGCCCTAAAGCCGGCCCTGGGTACAGTCAGCAGTGAGATAGATGCAGCATGACTGTGGTAGCAACCACAGGCAGGCTCAGAGCATCACCACAGCCCTTGGGTACAGTCAGCAGCGGGGTCGATGTAGCAGCATGTCCGTGGTAGCAAGCAGAGGCAGGCACCGAGCATCACCACAGCCCTGGGGTACAGTCTCTGTGCTAAGAAACGTTACTCTAGACCTGGGGACTCACCCAGCAATGGGAAGCAGCAACCCCTCTAGAGCATTCATAGAGGCAATGGAGGGATGGTCAGCAATGGAGTGAAGGCACTGACGTCTTACAGCAGCAACAAACATTACCATACTTCTGGGTGAATAGTCCACAGTGGAGTACCGCAGCCCATCTATGGCAGCACGGCTGCAAGCATTGTGAATTATTAGAATCTTGTTTAAAAAGATTTGGGGTGTGACTTTCAGATTTTTCGACAATCACGCTGGCATATCCAGTTAAAATACATCAGATGACAAAGGCGTGGGGTTAAGGGCAGTGGAAGGGGATAGTAGTATAGCTCCAGGGAGTACGTTATAATAAGTCCAATTGTTTATCATCTTTTTTTAATTGTTTCTCTAATAGTAATCGCTTTAACGGAATACTAACTATTTATGAATCCCAAAGCCCTTCGGCCACCGGAAGTGATTTTATTCAGCTTATCTGTTTTGACTAGTGTTTTCACAACATTTTGGTTTATTTCTTCACATAAGCTATGTAAAAGTTGTATCTTTGTCATAGACTCAGTCACTGCATAGACTCTTATTAAAAAGGGCATACCCTACCCCAGTATTGTCCTTTTCCCCAAATCAGCACATAGAGCACTGGAATTGTCCCTTTTCAATGCATTAGTGATTTCCGATAATTTATTCCAAATTTTGTGCTTTAAATGCACTTTTGATTGAATCTTTTTCAAAATGTTCTCAGGGCAGGAGAAACCTCCTATCAAAACTTTATTATGAGGAAGGCTCCCTTGCTGAAATTCATCTGACTTTTCGCAGTGCCAGTTGAGGATGTGGGTGGAGCTAATACAGGAAGTGGGTGGAGCCGGTGGAGAAAGTGGGTGGAGCCAGAGAAAAGTTGGTGTGGCCTCCGACAAAGATTTGAGCACCTGCACTTCATATTTTACAAACTAAGCACTGGCTAAAATATCGAATTTTTTAAATGCATTAAAAATAATATAAAAGTAATTAAATATTAAAAACAGTTAAATAAAACATACATAATATAAAAAAGCTTAAAATGTAAACATGATAAAAGTAATGTAAAAAAAAGTAGAGATTTTGTACGATAGTGAGAGAGAAAAAATTACTATTCCCACTCCAGTGAGTGCAACAGTAGGGAAAACGTTGGATAGCGTAGGGGTAAAAATTACTATTCCCACTCCAAAGAGTGCAACAGTAGGGAAAGCGTTGGATAGCGGGAAGGTAAAAATTACTATTCCCACTCCAAAGAGTGCAACAGTAGGGAAAGCGTTGGATAGCCTAGGGCTAAAAATTACTATTCCCACTCCAAAGAGTGCAACAGTAGGGAAAGCATTGGATGGCGTAGGGGTAAAAATTACTATTCCCACTCCAAAGAGTGCAACAGTACAGAAAGCGTTGGATAGCGGGAGGATAAAATTTACTATTCCCACTCCCAGAGAGTGCAACAGTAGGGAAAGCGTTGGATAGCGGGTAGGTAAAAATTACTATTCCCACTCCTGAGAGTGCAAAAGTAGGGAAAGTAATGATTTAATTTTAAAATAAGATTATATTAATTATCAATACCAATAAAAAGTTTATTAAAAATAATTACCAATTAATACAAATTTATTACTAATTCATTATCAATTAATTATCAATACATATAAATAAAAATTAATATTTACTTTATTACAATTAATTTACTTCTCACCCAATTCCTCTATAAACCCACAACCCACTCCCAATAATAAAAAATACAATTAACATTATCAATTAATCAATTAATAAAAATGATTTCGCAATTAATACAAATTAGCAATTCATACAAATTAATTACCCATTAATACAAATTAATTACCAATTAATAATTAATTATCAATACACATAAAAAAATCAATATTTACTTTATTACAATTAAATTCCTTCCCACCCAATTCCCCTATAAACCCACAACCCGCTCCTAATAATAAAAAATACAATTAACATAATTATCAAGTAATCAATTAATATAAATTAATTACCAATAATAAAAATTAATTACCAATTAATAATTAATTGTCAATCAATTATCAAAACATATAAATTATATTTAATTAACCATAATTAAATTACTTCCCACCCTATTCCCCTATAAACCCACAACCCGCTACGGAATTAAATTACGCAAAAATTAAATTACATAACATTCCTTAGCTTAAAAAAATTAAACATACATTACAAAATAATACATAATTTTAACACATATACTACCATACATAACACTAAAAAAAAAAATCGATATTATAGATATCTATATTTTTAAATTCGGTATTATGGAATTCTATATTTTTAAATTCTATATTATGGAAATCGATATTTCATACCCCAATTTCGATATTCTGACCTATCTGTAATTTGATAATTCGATATTCTGTCCTATCTATATTTTAGAATCGATATTCTGTCCTGTCTATATTTTGGATTCTATGTTTTGGTTGTTCACCGTTACCAGTGCCTTAAATGTAACCCTTACTTTCACAGGGAGACAGTGTAGATTACGCAGATGTTGCCTGACACTCGTTTGTTTGGGGAGGCTTAAGAGCATTCTGGCAGCGGCGTTCTGGACCACCTGTAATCTGTCCAAGAGTTAGCCAGGCAGACCGACGTAAAGTGCATTAGCATAATCAATACGGGAGGTGACAAGCGCTCGAGTAACCTTTTCTTTTGCTGCGAAGGGGAGAAGTGGCAGAAACATTTTGAGTAGGAAAGGGCCTGGGGGACTCATCCGGCCAAAAGTGTTCCAGAACAAAGGGGGAAAATCGCCGAAGAATAACATTTCAGTTTTATCTTCATTGCATTTGAGCTGGGCGGAAGTGAGCCAATTGAACACACCTGCAACACAACTTTTAACCTGAGCAGTGGAAGACTCCTGTTTCTTCCAGGTAAACAAAAGCGGAGTGTCATCAGCATAAGCGAAAACTTTAGCACCCAACTCCTCTGCCAGCTGGACGAGAGGAGACATATAAATATTAAACAGAAGCGGGCTCAACACAGGTCCCTGAGGAACCTCAGTCCGAAGTTCTTGAGTAGTGGACGTAAAAGGGGGGGATCCAAACTCGCTGAGTTCTGCCTTCCAAAAAGGATTTGAGCCACTTGCTAGCAGAACCCGTAATACACAGCTTCTGCAAGCAGGCAAGGGACAGTGAGTGGGGGACAGTATCAAAGGCGGTAGACGGGTCCAGCAGGACCAGTGCTGTCCTGCCCCCCCCCTATCCAAAGTTCAGCGTATGGCTTCAGCTATTTCCACAAGTGCTGATTCCATGCTGTACGAGGCTCTGAAACCAGATTGGGCCGGGTGCAGGAGGCCGTGTTGTTCAACAAAAGTGGTCAGTTGCTTGTAGACCATCTTCTCACAGACCTTAGCAATAGCCAGGAGTAGAGAGATCAGGCCCTAGCTGGCCGGGAGGTTGGGATCAAGTGACACCTTTTTAATAAGGGGAAGGATCAGCCCCTGCTTCCAGGCGGAAGGGACAGTGGCCGATGCCAAGGAGGTGTTAATCAACTGATTCAGGAGAGGGTTGATTACAGTGGCTGCGCTAGCCAAAGGTTTGGCAGAGCAAGGATTATTGGAGGAGCTGGATTTGAGAGTGGACAGAGAGGCCATAGAGACCGTCGGTGGGATTAGGTCAAAGGTGGAGAGAGTGATCTCGGAAGGAGAGGAGGTTTGTTGAACAGAGGGCACCGTGATGGCCTGGGTGTCCAATTTGCCAAAGTGTGATTGCAGTGCCCTAACCTTATTGATAAAAAAATGTGGAAGTTCTTCACACCATGAGAGAGATGGAGCATGGGCATTTGTCATGGCTTTAGGTGTCACATAACTTTGTACAATATTAAAGTTCTCTGGCATTGTTGCCCGATAGGGCAATACGTTGGGCATAGTACGAGCGTTTAGCTTGCACAATAGCTGCATAATAGGATTTTTGGGCCGTTTTGAGGGCAGCTTTGGCCTCAATACAATAGTTATGTCTCAGTTTCCTTTCTAACCTTTTGCATTGCTGTTTCTGCGTTTTTAACAAGGGCGAGAACCACGGTTTGGAGAGAGACGCATTCAGATGCCTGGGTCTGGCTTGCGGGGTAAGGTGCACCACCGCCTTCTCGATCCAGTTATTAAAATTCGCAAGTGCCAAGTTAAAATCCTCAGGTAACTGAGGCTGGCATTCAACCAGAGCTTGGCTGAAGGCCTCTGGATCGATTCAATTAGTGGCATTACCCAGGCCATCCCTTCAGGACCTAGCTAAATGGGCCGTGTTGAAATTTTGCCATGAAAAGAACATCAGGTAATGATCAGACCATGTTTGCAGCGGTGGCGTCACCTCAAGTGAAAAACAGGAGCAGATGATGTCCAAAATGTGGCCCCCGCAATGTGTAAGAAGAGGTGACATATTGTTGAAGGTGAGCTGATTGTAACAGCGATAAAGTCACGTGTATTTCCCCCTCCAATTTATCAATATGTATAGTAAGGTCTCTTAGGAGCAAGACGTGCGTGTAGCGAAGGGCACTAGGCATAACCCAGCCATTAAGAAAGCTGGGAAAGAGGCCGACAGGTCCCGGGTGTCTATAAAGTTTAATCCCTCCCAGGGAATAATGGTGTGAGATCTTAAAACTAAAATCAAGTGCTTCAATGTCTGGAGAATCCACCAGCTCATTACAATGGCTTGCGTTCCAACTGGTACCGTCCTTCATGTTGCTCCTCAGTTTTTAGGTCGCAGCCTGATAGATGGTGCAGCTGTCTGATTTGCTAAATACATCTTGGGGACTTTCAGAAAGTTGATCTAGGAATGCATTTCTCCTGTTGCTTGCTATTGGCTTTGTAGTTAGAAACTCACTTTTTCTTGCTTTCCATTTGCTGGATTTATTTGCTTTAGGCTGTCCAGGTTCAGTTTGTCCCTCCCGTTGCCATAATCATGTTTTCTGTATCCTTACACAAACTCGTTATCTATAAACAGCCTTAAATCTTGTTCTGATCTTGTCCCTTTTGCTGGACATTCAAAGATGGAGGTCAAATGTCAAGCTGTGTCTTGCAGGGAGTGCTTTTGCTGACTTCAAAGTGCAAGCGTTTACAGGAAAGAGAAATGCTGAATACTTTTGCCATGGAGCCTGCTCGTGCCCTCTTTTTAGATCCGCCATTTGAGATGCCTATCTCATTCTCCAGCTGCACAAAACGTTCGTCTTTCAAATCCACACATTGTCCTCAGATGGGCTCTGTGATGGGTACTAGCCAGATGCTTTTAACAGCACAGAAACCCGCTTGATCTGTATAATAGGTCATTGGTGCAGACACTGATGCAGCGGGTTGCAAGCAAAGGCTCGAGATCAACAACTCCCAGCTGCCAAGGTTTCAGATTGCCTGTGTGTGACATTTTCATAATTTCAGTGCAATTATGAGTGACATTCAGCAACTATGAGTGACACTTTCCTGCGAGCTAAATCAAGCAATGAAGATGAGGGAAAACTATAAATATCAGAAATGACATCCATTAGAGCAACGATTAACTCTAAAAGGATCTAAAAAGTGCTGCAAAGCACCAGAAATGGAAGGGCAACTTAGTGACTGTTTTGTCGGGCCATGAGATACTGCTGGATGCAGTGGTGAGGCAAGTATTTTGCTGGAAAATAACAGCAAGGTGCTGGCATTAGGATCCACATGAGGGCACTCTCTGCTGGTGCTGCGGGTCCAAATAAATGTTTATATTAATCGCTTCACGGAGGGGAAACAAGACGGCATGTGATTTGCTCACTCTGAGCCGGACAGGGTGACTCTGGATCATTGAACAACTTTAAAATTCACAGTAAAATATAATCCCAAATGCTTGTGGACCATTTGCGGCAAGTTGTGTTGCACTGCAGTGCAGAAGCTACTAAAATGAATTAACTTTATAACGGAGGGCCTCTGCACTCAACAGCAGGCACACGGAGCTGAGCACAGCACAGCTGAGCTTCGCTGCACAGTAACACTGGCTGTACAGTCAAGTCTGACAGTGAGGCGGCAAGGATCGGTTGGTGGATGGAGTGGCAGTGCCGGGGGAACTTCTAAGGCTTTAACCCCTTCGCCGCGGCAGGAATTCCGCCGCGGCGCTGGGGGGGGTTTGGAGGCAGCGCGGTGGCGCTGTGCTCGTGACGGAACCGCTCCGTCACGAGCCACGGTTGAGCTGTGCTCATGACGGAGTGGTTCCGTCACGTCTCCCCCCACTGCGCTAATCGCCCGCACAGGCGGGGAATTAGCGCCGCGTGGGCGGCGCGGCGGCCAACGGCCGCAGCATGACGGAACCACTCCGTCATGAGCACAGCGCAACCGTGGCTCATGACGGAGTGGTTCCGTCATGAGCGGGGAAGGGGTTAAGTGCCCGTCTGCGCAGCGAGATGATCATGACCAGACTGCCGGTGAGAGTATGGCGCAGCAAAAAATTTACAGACTGCATCTCCCAGGGCAGACTACCAGGGCTCTGCTCAAGTCACTGCAGTTTGCCCACGCACTCTAATGGAATGCCCTGCCGCAGCGCATGCCCACACAGGACTCCGAGGTGGCTGCTTCTGCAGCCCGGCATGGCTCTGCCCCAGCTCTGCCTGCCCTGACATTGACTCTCACAGTGAGAGTCTCGGACACCGCACTGTTGCAGTGCGACCGTAACTACATGCTTTAGTTCACCCAGGCACAGTGTGCACAAGTGGTCAAGGTGCTCAAATGCGCGATAATGCATTCTAATGCAGTGATGCATACCACCACATTAAAATGGGTTAGTCTAACGCCTGATGTGTGGTACTTGGCAGTGCTGAAATTGCCCACACTCGCTCAAACTCCAGCGCACTCTCTGCCCTTAACTCTCTCACTTTCCCAATCCTAATCTACCGCTAAATTCTAACCCCTTCACTCTCATCCACCTTCTCCCGCTTTTCTTTTACCCACTCCATTCCTTCATCTCCCCTCTCTACTGTTCTCCTTTTCTCTATCTTTGCTGTCTTTTCTCTCACCCTGTCCACCAATCTCACCCCTTTCTTTGTGTATCACTCCTGTCTTTGCACCACTTACCCTACTTAATTTTCCTCTTTTCCCCCTCTAACTCTTCCCCCTCCCTCTTGAGCCCACAGTCCTTTTCTCTCCCACCTAACTTCCTACCATTCACACTCCCCCTGGATCGGACTGGCCTGCAGGGCAACCGGACAGTGCCCGACGGGCTAGTCTGATATGTCAATGTCTGGGCTGTTTTTTTGGCTATTTGTAGACCTGTTTTATGGTCCGCTCAGCCTGGTGGTATAACTGTTAATTTCACTGCTATTAAAATAAAAAAGAAATTCATACAGTCTTCATTTCACCCTCCTTTGTTTTCTCTGTTATTCTGCTACTTGTGACTCCATTTCTTATATGTAATATGATGAAATGGTATTATTTGAAGCGGCACTGATCAGCAAGCATTTTGTGAGTCAAACTTTAAGTTTACAAAATCAAATTATGGAATGCGTGACCAAATAAACGTTTAACAGGTTAAATGCTGCTGTGGTTTGTGTTCTCTAATCGGGCACCACTAGACACACAGCCGCAGCAGCCCCCTTTTGCCTTCCCTCCTTAGTGAGTTTGGCCCTGCATAGAGTAGCTTACCGAAGGTTTCAGCAGAGAAGGCCAAATGTTCTATTGCGGATGATAGGACGGGAAATATCACACCGATAGAGCTCAATTCCAGATCAGCATCTCTCCTTCTGAGCGTCGGCATTGGGCTTGTGGACTGTCAGCTTTTCATAGGGCTGATGTAGAGGCTCCAGTAAGCCGTCAAATACTACAAGCGGCGTAGAACCAGCTTTTATGAGCAACTCCCCCGGTACGGGACAGCAGCGCCACAGACCTCGCCAGAAACCGCTAGTGTAAAGAATGTGGGAAGGCTACAATAGCTGCGCAGTAGGGCAGGTGGCTGCAATCAAAGTGTTTCGCAGTTGGAGCAAGGCGCAACCTGACATCCAACTAACAGCTTAGGCACACTCGGGGGCGGTGCCAATCACAGTCACTCACTCCATTGGCTGCCTCTGACATGGAGAGATGTAAACAGAGGAGAACTGCAAGAGGCCGCAGTCAGAGCGACTGAAAACACTGGTCAACTGAAACTGCTGATTCGTGTGAACATTCTGGGTCCTAGTTGCTGTGCGAGGAAATTCCCAGAAAGCGTTAGTCCAGCACCTGAGGAGTGACACTTGACAGGGCTGTCAACTTGACTGTACTAAGTGATATTTAGCGGTTTTCTTTTGAAGATGTTCCAAGGGTGAGCCATAAATGTTAACAGAATCTTACTGTGCTATATTATATGCTAGAGAATACTTCTTTAACGTCGCAACCTGATTTTCACTCACTCTGAGCCAGGATACAAATGTTAATAAATAGCTAATTTTGCAAGGAGTTTGATGGGGAAGAGGGGAACGAGCGATCAGGATTCAAATTAGTTCTACAAGCAAAAGCAATACTGAACCGTTAATTAATTTGAGTCCCATATGTGCCTTTTTAAGCAGTAACTGTTAATTATTTTTATTGCTTAACTGCCAGCACAGTACAATCACATTACTGGCTTTGGGGGCTGTCAATAAGGCTTGTTAGGTCGAGCCTAGGGCAGTGCGCATGCACTGCTCGCATTGCGAGGCATGCTGTAGAACTGTATGCTGTGGAAGCCCTGTGGAAGCCCCGCCCACTCTCCTCCCATATTTTTCATTGCCTGGTGTCATTGTCCTTGGTAAACGCTTGCTTCCAATTTTATTGTGAGGCTTGTTAATCCCGCCTTGTTACCACCCTGTCTCCATTTGTTACCACCCTGTCTCCATTTGTTACCGTCATGTCCATTTCGTACCGCCCATGAGGACTCTATCTTTTACTGTGTCCTAACCCGGGTGCTTTCATTACCAGCTCCGAGAACCATTCACTTTATTAAGGGACACATCGCGCAAGGGGTGCCAGCTTCGGTAATGGCCGCTTCCTAACCTCATTTGCATTTTTTTATTTTTTATTTCAAACTTAAAATGTAATACCGAGCGTTGGGAGGGAGGGGTGGGGGGGGTAAAGCAAGCCGCTGACCAAGGTTTGTGTGTAAAAGGCCGCTTTATTGGAGACAGGTGCACATTACAATTTTAAAACCTTGGCCGAAACGCCTTCCAAAACTAAACCTCACTAAATATAACATACCTAACCCCGCCCCCCGCCCCCTCCCCTAAATTCCTTCGACCCTGCCCGTACAATACAACATTACAACAATATCAAACATTACATTCCTATATAATCCCCCCAACAATCTCTAAATACAAACCTTCCGTTAACCAAACTCCCCTGCCTGCCCCTTTACAGCTATCGGCCCCCAAACTGTGTAACCGAACTAAAATTACCAACCTATCCTTTCCCTGTCGATAACCCAACTCAACAACATAACTCCACCAACCTCCGGTAAAACTGTCCAAAATTCACCATAACCCCCGCCACCCAGAAAGAGGGGGGCGGTGAAACTTCCCACCCCTCTTTCTGCCCCCCAACAAAAAGCTTTAAACACTACGAGCCTGATTCTGCACATTCAAACACCGGGACAAGACCTCCCGAAGTTCCAACAAATACAAGTCCATGCCCAACCGTGACAAGTGGACCCCATCTCCACGAAAAAATTCTACCGCCTCAAAACGGATATCTTTGTACGTCACTCTCCCAAAACCCAAATCTCGACAAAACCTGGAGATCTCCATATTCACCTTCTTACGAGACCTGTCGATGGCTCTGGGGTTCAAAGCCCCTCTCCACACCCTCCTCGGGACCAATTCCGTCCAGAGAACATGACAACCCGACCATTGCTCCTTCAACAAAGCCAAATCCCTTTTCATGGCACGCAATAATACCACCCCTTTCACGCTGCAAAGATCGTTCTCCCCCAAATGGATTAACAGAACATCCGGGCAATGCCCCCTCACCAAGGCCTTATTCAAACATGGAATCAGTTCCCTCCAAAGCATACCCCCCTTCCCTTTCCAGACCACCCGAAAAAGGCTGTCATTAAAACCCAAACTTCCCCCAAAATAACTTTTGCACGCTTGAACATGTGCCCACTTGACGAAGGAATGCCCCACAATCCACACCGTCAATTCCTTTGCTTGTGGCCCAGCCACCGAACCTGAAAAGAAAAACAAGAATGAGACTCAAGCTAAAGAGGTGGACGCAGGCGCCTCCGCTGCATTTTCTCGTACATATTTGTTAAAACAGTCGGATGATTATGGCGCCCTGAGACCAACCCCGATTATGCGCTTCAGTTGCCGCCCCAATTCTAAAAGAGTGCGTCCCAAACTGGGCCCCATCCAAACCAATACGCTGCAACCCCTTGCGCAGGACCATACGCAGCTGATGGTCCGTGACGCGCGCCCCATTCATATGCCTGAAAACCAAATCGCCCCCATCTCCCCCTGATAATATCTTCCATTGCCTCGCCAAACGCAGCGGACACGTACAACTGGGGGCTCCTGCTTCTAACCACACCCCCGTACCCGTCCCCCTCTGGTCTGTTTTCGAACTGGTCAACCAAATGTTCACACCTGTGTCCGAGAAGAAAACGTCCTGCCAACGAATGCCCCTCTTTACCTTGTTCCCGAGGAGCTCGGAAACCCGCCCCAAAAAACATGAACACCATAAGGGTGGCAAACAACGAAGCCTCAAAATCATCCCTGCAAACTGCAGGCAAAACTGTCAACAAACGTGCTAACGTCTGCCAGGAAATAGGTAAACGGGACATCACAGTTCCCCCCCGTTCTCTGGCCCAACCCTCAAGCATCCTGCGTCCTATTTCCCCAGCAGACGGGGAATAGCCCCAGAAAAGCTTACCCATAAAGGAAATCCCCGCCAACATCCCAGCAATGGTGACTCTAGACAAACCCTTCTCGATGAGGTCAAGGATAAATTGAACTACATCCTCTGAACTGCGCCACCCTTCCTCCCTCCTACGCGCTCCTGAAGACAAAAATTCCTTCCACGCCAAAGCATACGCTGCACGAGTGGAAGCAGACAGAGAACCTACCACCAGTTGAAATACCCTACGTTGCCGACAGACCAGAGGTGCTCCGGCATCGGGGTCGGTGTCCTGTCCGCCTCCTTGGCCAGCCCATGGAATCTCCCCCACTGTGAACGAGACAAAGCATCCGCAATGTCATTGTCCACACCTGGCACGTGCAAAGCCCTGAATGAAATATCATAGCACAAACAGCCCAGCACAAACACCCTCATCAATTTCAAGATCTGCTCATCCCTGGCCGACTGCCTGTTGACGATTTGCACCACCGCCATGTTGTCCACACGGAACAGGACCCTCTTATGTTCCAGCTCCTTGCCCCAAATGGTCAAAGCCACCAACAGTGGAAAAAGCTCCAAAAAGGCAATGCTCCGCCCACCATTCCTCCACTCCTGCGGCCATTTCTCTGCACACCAACGCCCTTGCCAGTAAATGCCAAAACCATCACTGCCCGCTGTATCTGAAAACAATTGCACGTCCCACTGCACATCCTCATCCCTGGCCAGTGGTACTCCGTTAAAGGAGTGTAAGAAAAAGGACCACATACGCAGGTCTTCCTTCACGCCTGCTGACAAACGCACATGATGGTGAGGTAAATGCTGACCCGCCAAAGCCCGGCCCAGACGCCTACAGAAAGTCCGACCCGCCCTTACCACCCTGCAAGCAAAATTCAAATGGCCTAACAGCACCTGGATGTCCTTCACTGTCACCTTTGGCCGGGCCAACATCGTGTCCAGCAACGCCAACATTTTGGATTTCTTATCCTCAGGCAAACGAGCCTGCATTGCAACTGAGTCAAGCTCAATACCCAAAAAGGAGATAACAGTATCCGGCCCCATTGTTTTTTCCGGAGCCAACGGCACCCCCAATTCCTCCATAAGCTCCTGAAACGATTCCAGAGCCTGCCGGCACTCCGAAGAGCCCGGAGAGCCCACAAAGAAGAAATCATCCAAATAATGGGTGACCAGGCTGTGACCAGTGCGATGCGTGAAAAACCATTGCAAAAAAGTGCTGAACAGTTCAAAAAGAGCACATGACACCGAGCAGCCCATTGGTAGCGCCTTGTCCACATACCATTTACCCTCAAACTGTATACCCAACAAAGGCCAATCGTCCGGATGAACCGGGAGCAGCCTGAAAGCCGACTTGATATCACACTTTGCCATACCTGCAGCTGCGCCCGCGGTCACGACAAGTGACATGGCGACGTCAACTGAGGAGTATGACACCGAAGCAGCGTCTTAATCGATAAAATCATTGACTGACGACCCTTCAGGCCATGACAAATGTTGAATCAGCCGAAACTGCCCTTCCTCCTTCTTGGGCACTACACCAATAGGGGAAATGATCAAATTATGAACTGGCCACTCTCCAAACGGGCCTGCCATCCTCCCCTCCTGCACTTCCTTACACAATTTTTCACGCACCACCAGTGCGTGCTCTGAGGCGGATTTCAAATTATCCGCCCACCTTCTCTGCCGGGGCCCTTGGTACCCCAAATGAAAACCCCACCTGAAACCATCCAGAATTGTCTGCTTTGCCACCAAGTCCCCGTAGCCCTTCAATGCTTCCTCAAGCTGAGCCAATTTAATTGGCGTAGGAGCCCTTTGGCCCAGAACCCTGTGCGCCCCTACCTCCCCGACCACCCTGTGACTGCTGCGCATTGCTAGGCATCCCTGCGCCTGCCTGCTGCCCTTGCTGTCCGCCTGATGGCCTAACGCCCCAGCAGTTGACGAGAGGGTGGCGCTTGCCGCACTTGGAACACTCGTGACGGTATTTGCAATACTCCCGAGTACATAGGCCTTTGTTGAAATCACAACATGCCCCGACCCCAGTCTGTGACGCGGCTGAGCCTCCCACCCCACCCCGGGTGGGCTTTCCCTGAAAGGGCCGGTAAACTAGAGGCAGACCACTAGCCGTAAAAATAGTCTTACCTCCTGGCGCGGCCCCCATGGTATGCTGCCACAAATCATTATCTAGCTCACCCCACTTTGCCTCCAAATCCCAAGCCATACGAGCCCTAAATTCTTCATCATACTGTGCCCAAGCGTAACCATTACCTGTAATCTCAGCCTTCCGTATGACATCCATATACTTGAATATGGCCACACAGCGCTCGGGAAACTTTTCACAGTATACACTGGCATAAATTAAAAATGCCGCCGTCCAATTTTCAATCGTCAGCGGCACCTTAGGGCGCTTCGCCAATTCGTACTCCTCTTCCTTGGAGCCCTCCTTGGACCTCACCTCCCTGTGTAAGAGCTTCAAAATTTCCACATATTCGCCCTTCCAAATACGCTCCTTGGTTGCTAACATTAAATGGGCGCCTAAAGGCTTAGTCACCCCCATATAAGGGAGCTTCTTAATCTTGAACTCTTTGCTCTGTGGCTTGTCCTTACCCTCACCTGCCTCTGTATTTGACCCAGTCTCTACCTTGGTCCCCAGAACCGCTCCCTCTGTCCCCGTACCAACCCCTGTATCTTTCACATATTTCCCTTTATATAATCTCCCCTCCGACAAACCCCCTCCCCCATCCTCCCCAGACCCCACAGACACCATAATAGGTTTGGCCCGTGTTTTAGCGCTCTCACCTGGCTCTAAAGAGGGTGTGCGGACCGACTCCGACCGCCTCGCCGACCTCTCAGAAGAATCCCTTGGAGGATGCGCCCTCACCAACGGGCCGTGCTCTCCTTTTGATTTCACCACCACGGACTGTGCAATGGGTGCCACACCCGACACCTGTAAAAAAACCTACCAGAAACATAAGTGTCCCCCCTCCTCATACCCCCGTAGTTACCCTTCTTCGGGGCTGTCTTCCTCATAATCGAGCAAAATTGGCTCTTCCACCAGCAAATTCCACCACACGGGCCTTACCGGACCCAGAATTAGCACAACCGGCCTCCACGGCCTTAAAACCAGCTTGCGGGGGAGCCGACTGTACACGCCGGTCCTCCCCCCTACGTTGAGCAACATAACCATCCATCTTATTTGAAAACTCCGTCCATCTTGACTGCCGTGACGTTGGGGCCAGCGAGGCCGTGCCGGACCTTCGTGAGATGGCCGCGACGGGATCCCCCGCCGGTACGGAATGTGTCGCGCAAGGCCTCGCCCTCCCTTCTCCTCGGCGATAATGGGCCGCACCTCGCCCTACCGAGTCTGCTACGCTTCTTGAACTGAAAAGAAAAAGGTTGGACTGGTGTGCTGGGTCCCTGAAAGCTAACCGCGCCGCCCGCCCTATGACCACTTGAAAAAACTTCCCTAGTCTGCCGACCCCCAGAAAAACCCGCCTGCACCCTACTGCCCGAAAACGCCGAAGACACACCTTCCTCACCCCCACTCCAATCCAGCATCGCCTGCACCACCGCAGACGCATCTCCCCTAACCTGCGAAACCCCACCAACCCGCGAACTGCCTATCCCCCCTTGCAACCGGGCCACAAACGTCCCCACTTGCCCCCACCCCCGACTCCAAATCCCCCCTGCGCCCCCGCACCTGGAACGAGCCCGACGCCGCTTCCCCCCCACTCCCCCGAACCCCCTCAGACCAAGAGGGAAAAATATCCAAACCGTCCCATGACAAATCTCCCCCAGCTGGCTCCAGATCCCCCGAACACCATCACTTCCTCCTCACTACCACCCACACTCGCTCTTGCCCTACCCTGACCTTCCTGAACCCCCAGAGAAAGCAAAACCCCCCCCCCCCGCGAAGAAACAGAGGCCCGAGAAACTCCAAAATCCCTAGAAAAACGTAACTCCTGCTGAGAGCCCCACCCCCCCACCTGGGCCACTCCCCTTCCCCCAGAGAACTCGTCCCTACAGACCCCGGCCCTCCCCTTGTAGATAAAGGGGGGAAAACAATAACTGACTCTCCCCTCCTGTGGCCCCCACCACCCCTTGCTCCCCATCATCCACCGCCCCATCGAAAACGCCAATGCCCTGCCCCTCGCTGTCCTGCTCCACAAAAGAATCCTCAAAAGAAAGCGAGGCCGCCTGCTGGGCCCTCAAGCCCCCCGCGCCGCCTGCTCTGTCACCCGCCTCCCTGGCAGCATACACGTGAGGAGAACAACCAGCACGCGCCATTCGCGCGACCTCCCGACCCGCTCCGCACACGTCACCGCCCCCGCCTCTGTCCGATACAGCGCCGGAGCCTCAGGCAAAGAAGAGGAACGCCTCTCATACACGCGCCCTCCCCCGCATCTGCCTCTCACCGCGGGGGAAGAATAAGAGCGCGCCGCTGCCGCCGGCACCCTCAACGCTAGCTCTTCCGCGCACCAGCCCTCCCGGCCCTCCCCACTCACTCCTCCCGCCTCCCCCACCGGTGCGGGAGCCCTCCGCTGGACGCCGACAGCTGGGGCCGCCTTCTTAGAGCGCTTGGGGCCCCGGTCACTCACCGCCATGTGCTTCATGCGCTTCGGCGCAGTGCACGCTGCCACCGCTGCCGCTACGCCCGCCGAGGCCCGTCGCATGGGACGCGACGGCCCCGCCACCTCACCCACGACTAGGTCCATCCAGCCCGCCTCGCTCAGGAGCCGGAGGGCTTCCAACACACGGTAATCACCTTCCGCCATGGCCAACAGCACGAAAATACTAATGACAAAAGCTAAACGACCCTAACAAAAAACACACCACTAGCCTAGCTCCCAGCCACCAGGTCACCAAACCTAAAATGGTGGCCGGGAGCAGGCGCCCAAAGTATTTATACTTGGGCTGCATTTAGTTAGAAAAAGAAGCCCAAAATTCAAAAAAGGCCGCGCGGGGCCAGCCACGCCCCCCCACACGCCCCCTCCCAAACTGCCCGGGGGTGGGGACTCCCTTCGGTCGCCTGCCCCCCCCCCCCAAGCCTCCCTTGTGCTCGCTTCTGGGAGACCGCCCTCGGTTTATTTTATTATTTTCCTTCATCTGGGGTGAGAAAATCTGAAGGTGTCGCTTTTTAACTTGCCTACTAGTATGGTCTGTACTGTTAAACCACCCCGCCAAAGGGAGAGATGTGCTTGTTCTTAGGAGTACGGCAGAGAGCCTGTGTTTCCCAATACCAAACTTGCATAGTATTGCGATTCTCCCTCGTGCTTTTTCCTCTCACCACCCACACTTCATTTCTCTCAACCTCACTCTTGCGTGTTCTTTGCTGTACTAGCTTTGCTGTCATTGTTTCCAGCTTTCTCTTCCTCCTCCTCCCTATTCTGCTTTCCCTCTCTTGCTGTAAGGTAAGTTCGTGTCGCCAAAATAGGCACCTGTGCCCACCAGCTGCAACCACCGGTACACATTAAGCACCGACGCTTCCCTTTTAGCAGAGAGGGCTGAGTGCCTTGAAACGGACGAGCAGTCTACACCGCTCAGCTGAGCGTATTTTGTAGAGGCCGCATCCATAGTGTACGCACACACACACACACACACACACACACACACTAGTTCCCCATTTGTGGGAGGTGCATCTATGACCCCTGCTCCACCCCTGCCACGACCTCATTTCATTGCAAAGGTTCCATGACTCACTTATAGGGTAAACTCATAACGGAAGCGTTTCCTCTCCCCCACAAGAACATATATTGCTGCACAGGCTCAATTCAGGGGACCGTTGCCTGCTCAGCCGTTACATCACGAGAAGGACTACACAGAGTGCATACCTTTTTGCTTTTTTTTTATTTGATCATGTCTGTCACTGCAGTTTGTAGATTGGAGATGTGACCATGCGCCTAGAGCTGTCTACTAAAGAACTACTGGGGAACCAACTTCTTGCCCTGGGTTTGGCTCAACATCCTGCGGTTCTGGGCAAAAACTCAGTGTCCAAAAGACATTAAAATGTAAACTTTTTCAGGTGCTCATGCAACGCGCTCCATTTGCTTTGCCAAATTTCCGCTGTGCAAAAATAAAAAAATTAAATAATAAAATAGCAGTGGGAGCTCTGAGCATTGACTCTACCAAAAGACACTACTTGCGGGTTACACTACTTCCAACCTGCTCCCTAGAAATATCGTAGCCGTTCATAAAAACAAAACTTACTGTGTATTAGTCACTCCCCCCCCCCTTTTTTTAATAGAATGCAAAGAAATTATGTAAATATTGCCGAAGCACTGAAGTTTGTCCTAGAAGACACGTCATTCTTTCTCTTTTTTTTTTTTTTTTAAGCTCTTTTTATTGCAGATAAAGCAAACAAATAACCAGTGGCATTAAAAATAAAAACATTGTAGCACCCCATCACTGCCATACAAATTACAACTCCCCTGCCCCTGTTGCCCCTCCCCCTCCTTGTTTTGGGATCAAAAATAGGCCCGGGCACCCTAACAATATGCATTTGCAATGCAATAGTTCTCGCATTAGCAAGAGTTTACTCTATTGGCATTGTGAATGACAATGCCTTTTATTTATGTTTCCAAAACATAAATAAAAGGCATTTTCATTTACAATACCAAAAACTCAAACTTGTGTAAATGCGAGCCCAATTGCAATGCAGATACTTGTTATTGATTGTCTTCGCAGACAGTAACACTATATGTCTGCCCTTGAATAGCCAAATGTTCTGATACTATTGTGGCTGCACAGGAAAATCGGCAACATAATGGTCTATGAAAATCAGCCATTTTATTAATATAGATATAGATGCGCATCTTGCCTATTCAACCTTTTTTAGGTCGAGCCTAGCGCCGCGCGCATGCGTTGCTCTAGGAGAGGGCCTCTTGGAATCCCTCCAGACTTCCCAGAGACTTCTCTGTGTGTGTCGGACTCCTCCCACACATTCCATTGGCCTTTGCGTGTGACTTTCAACAATGAAAGCACGCAAATGGCCAAAGACGGGGGCATGTCCCATCTTTCCTCTAAACGTTCACTCCCATGGCCTTTTGGGACTCTGGAGTGAGCAACGTCGCGCAGGCTGGCAGCTGGTTGTGGATCAGGTTACTATAACATAGCGCTGTCGCTTTCACATTCGCGGCCGCGCTTGTTTCTCTTTGGGATTTACTCCTTCCTGTCCTGCCTCCTATTTAGTAGAAAGTAAATTGCGATTTCTGCAGCGCAAGGGGGTGTGGCTTCATGGTTAGGGCAGTCGACTTTGAAGCTGGGGATCCAGGTTCGAGTCTCGGTGCCTGCTCAAGCATTCTGTGATTCTCCCTGTGCCGTAAAATGAATGTGTAATGTAGCATGTTTTTGCAAAGTGCTCTAATGCTGTCAAGTTTGCCCTATATTAAAGTGCAAAAATAAATAAACTATACAGAACATATCGCAGACAGGGGATGCGTCTCCCAGCATTAGTGCATGCTCTTATATTTTGTTTCTGAACTGGTTTGTTCCTCTTCGAGATTTACTCCTTCCTGTCCTACCTCTATTCAGTAGAAAGTAAATTGCAATCTCTGCAGCGCAAGGGGGTGTGGCTTTATGGTTCGGGTGGCTGACTTTGAAGCTGGGGATCCAGGCTTGAGTCTCGGTGCCTGCTCAAGCATTCTGTGATTCTCCCTGTGCCGTAAAATGAATGTGTAATGTAGCATGTTTTTGCAAAGTGCTCTAATGCTGTCAAGTTTGCCCTATATTAAAGTGCAAAAATAAATAAACATTACAGAACATATCGCAGACGGGGGAAGCGTCTCCTAGCATTAGTGCACTCTCTTGTATTTACTTTTTTAACTGGGAAACCTAGCATATGGATCATATAATCTAATTTAATATCAGAGTACCAAACAGCGGCTATGATTAAGATTCCTAGTATTTCATATTTTGTCACAAAAAAGTGTAAAATTTAAAATTGTTTTAAAGCTGAGCTGGTAATTCATAGCCTGGCATGCCAAGGTTTAACGCTAGTAGTGTTTGCAGTTCTAGCTTGGAATCGGGGTTAGCACATCTAGCTTTGAATCAGGGTTAGCACATCTAGCTTTAAATCGGGGTTAGCACAAGGGTTGTGCTTGCCAATCGCACTCTGTTGTGTGTTGGGAATAAAAATGTGCAGCAGTTCACCAGTTGTTTCCCACGTCGTGTCTCTTTTCTGCCAGTGTTCCATGCAGACTGCACAGCCACACCATGAGCCCAATCCAGAAAATAAGGGTGCTCTGGGCCGACCTTGCCGTTACTCACAAGTCTCTAGTGTGCTGTCTTAGCCTGCAGCAGTAGATGGTGAATGTTTGGCCTTGCCCTTGTAACCTTCCACTTAGTGGTCCATTTTGTAATTCTAGGGGTGGGGGTAATCTGTGGGTGTGGACAGTAAATCACTGCTAGTAATCCTGGCAATAGTCCCATACAGCAGTTGCGTACGTAAATCTGTTGAGCACCTCTTAGACTTAGTGCCTCAGTGCCATTGGATGCGTTATCTGCTATATTAAAATCACACACAGCTGGATTTCAATGTTATGCAGAAACTTTGCCTGACTTAAATATTGTGCCTTAAATCTGAAAACTATATAGTTCCACTGGTTTAGATGGTCTATTGATTTCAATGGGAAAACATTTTTCTAGATTATATTTAGGACACTGCATTGATGTCAGACAATATTCTAACAACTGCACACCCTTTCATGTTTGGTGTTTGACGATGATGCACATAATCTGTTGTAGATCTGGTACACGGCTGGTGCGAGCAGTTTTTTCAATTAAACTCTGGAGAAGGGTGCCTGGGAATAGAGGCATGGTGGCAGATGGAAGTGACGTCTCTGACATTGGAAAGTAGTTCACTGCGTTTTTTTCATAGGCTGTTCAATACTCTAGTGATGCAGTCGCACACAGAATGTTATAGTACTGTTGACTTGCATCAAGGTACTTGCCTTTCTGTCTGTGCATTAAAAAGCCTTGTAACATGTCCATAAATGATTCAGGAATACATGCTTACCTTAAAAAACCAAAGTGCATGACCCATTGTGTAATAATTGTATAGCTCTTCAATCCCTGGTGGCACAGCACCCAGGATAATATGCTGCATGGCTAAACATTTAGAAGATCCCAAAGGCGAGACCTATTGGCTATGCCAATGCTTGTTTGTATTGGTAGTTGTGAGAATTTACAAATGATTAGAGGATGATAAATGTATTCTACCTGTATCTTTTCAAGGTCCTCTCAATCCGTCCCAAGAAAAAGCACAACTCCTGCAGAGACTGCCACTGAGTTCTAGTTCCATTTCCGTCACATGAATCTCTTCCGTAACTGTTTAGGGGACAAGCATTGACAAAGCCAATAGATCTTTCCTATGAGATCTCTTGGCTTTGTCAATGTTTCTTAGCCATGTTGCAACATGGCTGAAAGTAAAGGTAAAAAAGCTGTAGAGCTGTATGACACAGCAAGCGTTGACTGGGTCATAGCTTGTTTTTTTTTTTTTTTTAAATTACTCTCAGCCATGCTTCAAAGCCAGTGGTGTTGTACAATATAGCTAAAAAAAATTGGCAAAGCCAAAAATCTTGCATAGGCAAGACCTATTGGCTTTGCCAATGCTTGTTAAAGAAGATTACCAGGGCACCAAACTTGCGGCAAAACCGTTCCATGCACAGGAACCGGTCTGCAAGCAAGCAAGCAGGATATGTGATGTGGTTTCACATCCTGCCTTATGGCCCAATTTGTTTTAATGCCGATGTGCAGTAGTTTGGCCGCACTTGCACCATACTCCACAGTGCCCTCAAAAAGCAACAACATTAGTTAATAATATTACTTTTATTGTTTCTTATATGGCATGAACCTGGTTTCGAAGGGTAGTGGATCACTTTATCAAGCATCAGGAGAACAAGTTAAGCAGTTCTGGGCACCTTAGTCACTCCTTTCTTTAACCACAGGTAACATGTAAATAAATGCTCGCCAGTTTATTTAGCATCATTCTTAATGTTAGTGCTCAGTAAAAACTATCCCAGTGTTTGTGACCAGAAGACCGCATATAAAGGTCAGGAGAGCCCCAGGTGGCAGAATAAAGAAAAGAGCCTACCTTTAAGGGTTAGTAGTTTGATTGCGACATGTCACCAAGGACACAGCCTTCCACCTGACTAAAGCTTCCAAAATGCAATATGGTGTTACCTCTTTGGGCTAGGAACATTTTATCCTGTGTGACATGGAATCATTTTCTATCACTACTTTAGAAGCACATCAATTGTGGCTGAGAACCTGCACATGATCCTAGTAGCCTGAAACTGTCCACATTTTCTTGGATATTAATGTGGTCATAACTTCATTTTGGAGATGTATAGATTTCGACAGGTGGATCATGGCTGTAGGCCGTCTTGCAGCGATTTCAAGCTGGTTGGTTCAACTTTTTTTTTTTTTTTTTTTAATAATTCACGTAGTGAACCGTAGTTCTGGTCTTTCTCTTTTTCCATGTACGTCGGTTATGTTCCCATGGTGCATTATTTTGTGTGATTAGATTGTTACTATTTGACCTGCTCAGGTCTAGTTAATCATTGGACATGAGACCGGGCCAGAATTGCTACAAAAGAATGGCTGGCTTCTAACGACTAGGCGTGTTCTTGAGCAAGGATATAAACTAGCAACCCATTCTCACTAGAACTTAATGCCAGATTCTGCAGAATTCTCTCCCACTATTGGCGCCTGGATGTTTACTAACCAGCAGAGCTTGAGCTCAAGAAAAGAAACATCAGAATGCAATAAAATCTTATTATATTGGCCCGTCTTGTCACCTACAAGGTTTTGCTGACCTCTTCAGAGCTGTAATTGTTATGTTACTTTAGGTTACATGTTTGTTTGTGTAGCACAGCGTTTGCCAGTTGCTTGGCCTCTTTATACTGTTGGAGTGTTGATTGCAGCTGTTGTCTGCAATGAGTTTGTTTAAGAACTTGAATAGGCTGAAGGTGTTATTCCTCATGAGATCTTCGGGTAGTCCTTTTTTGTTTGTTCAGGAGGCATATGTGTTATTCGTAGTCCATTGAAGGGTGTGTCAAATGAGAAGGGGCTTGGAGAGGTCTTCCAATATTCAGCTAAACCCATTTGTGCATGGTTTGGCAGTGGTTGATGGCCCCTAGGTATCCCTTTGTTGTACCCCAATCATCTAATACATGTATATTTGCGGCTACGACTCTGTTTTCTGGGTAGTGTTCAACCAAGTTGGGTGCCCAGAGCTGAAATGGGCCATTCAAGTTTTGTCCGAACCAGAATGTAAGGCTTTGGTGTTGTGATTGTATGCAGTTAATGTATTGACTAACCTGCACACTCCTTACAGTTGTTGTGCTCCAGTAATGTATCTAGTGACTGGCGGGGGGGTTGCATAAACTGATACTGCCTTTAGGAGCCTATACTGAATATAAGTATACACACACACAGCTTATTAACCTCTGTTACCTGTGCTAAACGGTAGTGGATTACTGCACAATAAACCTAGAATACATACATGGGGAAATAATCTCAGCATTACAGGAGGTAGATGGGATTTATAACCTCTTCGCAGTTAGTAACAGTCCGTTCTGAAGGTAAGTATTCATTGCCAAATTTGGGTTTTCAGTTTCCTCATGGACGTTCGTTAGTGAGAGCGGATAGTTTGACCAGCGGTTTCAAAGCTTTCGTGCGTGACTAGGGTACTTCTGCATGGCTTTGTTTTTGGTTTGTTGGATGTATTTAGGTTGTTTTTAATTGCTTAGGCTATATATTTATTGTATTACATGGACTTCAGTTTATAATGTGTCAATCTGCCGAAATGCTTTTATAGTTTTTAGCTGAAATAAAGCTTAATGAAATGTTTGTTGGATTTGCTTCCAGTAGGAGTACAATGGGAATGCAGGTCACTGTATCCTTATAGCAACTACTTTAATACTTGCAGGTATTCAGCTATCGCACCTTGAGCTTCATCCGATGATAGTGGTGTTAACAACTGTATTTCACAATAATGAATACCCGGAGGACATTATCAAGAAATAATTCCCTGACCCCATCAATGAGTTAAAAATGTATACAAGGGCCCCAACTGAGAGCACATAATAATTTTTGCACTGATAATACCATCTTCCATATTAAATTAAAGCTATTAGAAAATGGTTGAAAGCAGGAGAAGTTAAAAAAACAAAACACTCCTTCAGTAAGTTTATTTCAAAATCAAAGTGAAGAGTATGTGTTTGCTTAAAGTCATTGCTAAGCAGGTCAATTGATGAGTTGTCTGACTTCATAAAGGACTCACTGAAGAGGTAAGCAGCAGAAGAAACTTCTAGATTCGCACTATGATGGGCATTGAACAATATTACATCATGAGCTTCAGAGTTGTGGAATGCGGGTCTTTGTTACAAGTCAAAGACCAAACTGTGACCATTTCTACCGGTCAGTCTGTAATCTGTAGACTGCCTTTTCAAATACTGTTTACTGACTGTATCTGGCAAACTGCTATTGTGTTGTCACTGCATATATTTTCAGAACACAAGAGAGAACAATGACTGTGTGTCAGTTTGCTATTTACACAGGTTGTTCTCTGTGTATATTATTTCTTTTGCATAAAGGTCAAACCAGAATATAATATTACCATACACATACAGAGCAAGGTTGAGATGTCTCTGTATCTGAAGAGCTCCTAATGACCCAGTATATACAACATAAATTACAGCCATACTCCCAGTATAAATCTTAATACCTTTAGCTTCCCTTTGTGTGTATCCCTGGTGGTGTCTGTATTGCACCCAGGGAAAGGCTTAAATGTGATGGGTCACATTGCCTAGTTAGCTTCTAGTGTCCAGAAAGGAGTAAGAGCTGAAGCATGAGCAGTTTACTTTGGTATGCTTCTAGGAATTATTCTCCAGGTCAACTATTTAGGTTGAGCCTGGGCAGCGCATGCGCTGCTCTGCGAGGCATATTGTACTCGGTGTATGGAGGTGAAGCTTTGCCCACTCCCCGCCCATATTTTTCATTGGCTTGTGTCATTGTCTTTGGTAAATGCTAGCTTCTGATTCGTTAATAGAGTTGGCAGTCCCTCCTTAGTACCGCCTTGTCTTCATTTGTAACCTCCCATGGCGACACCCCCTGTTACGTGTTATTGCTCGGTACGCTTTAATTACAGCCTCCGAGCGCTATTTTGTTAAATGCTTTTCACGTGCTTGCAAACAGGCAGGATATGCTCTCTTGTCAGGCTTCATTTATTTTTTCCATAGCACGGCACGCCCCAGTGGCAGCCTCGCCTTTGGTTTATTTTTGGCGCCCAATGTGGCTGCATGTTTTCTTTTTCTTCTATTTTTTTACTTTTGTTTGCAAAAGCACCCTATGCGGTGCTTTCACTTTAATGGTGGCCATGCCCCTTTCTTCAGACGAGCCGTGCAAAATTGTCTGCCATGCAGGTGTATGGTCTGGCGGAACTCTCAGTTAGCCACCAGTACTGGCTGAAGATATCGCACTTGCAAGTTTTGAGGACGAGGGGTTGCTGTTTTCCACCTACCCCATGGGGAGTGCAAGCTATGTCTAGGCTCTTCCTTAAGGGTTTCCCAAAGGTGTATGTAATAGCAATGTTCTCCTTCTATGCTGCAACGCCTCCTTTGCATACCCAAGAAGAAAGGGGACAGACTCCTACCAGCAGAGGTGAACTTGGGCCAGATGCTGGTCCAGAAAATCCTCCCCATGCTTTGTTTGCTGGACCTGAAACCTTCCCTCCCGGACTTCCACTGTCCTTTATCTTGCCCTGTAGTAGTAAAGAGCCAAATCATTTTGCAACCCCTCACTCCTCTTCAATGGAATTTGTTTATTACTATAATTTCAAATTTGTTTTTATTGAGAACATGACACCAAAAAGATGATGAACCAAAAAGAAAGCTGTATATTTTCTAATACATTAACATCATATATTTAAGCACCCAGTATATAGGTTTATTTGGAAATATCGTATAAATGCACTAATCATATGGTAATCAGTTGGTTAATGCACCCGCGTGCAGAGACTGGTGACATTGTTGAGCGCTGCTAAATTTTAAACGAGAATGAGGCATTTCCCAAACCAATGGACTCAAAGCCCTAAAGGGTTTGTTCAATCAAAAGGGAAAGTCCCAGTTGTCGAGTAACCTGGATCCAGTGGGATCCCTTTTCCCTAACTTTCAGATTCATTTTGTTGCCCCCCCCTTCCCCCGTGAGTCACGTAGGTCTCCCATAAGTTCCTCACTGCACCCTCCAGAGGCCTGCCCTAAAGTCATTCACAGGCCTGGTGTAAATTCTTAACTGCACCTTCCAAACAATTGCTATTTTGTGATCTTTGGACCTTCATAGGCTTGTCTTCCAGAAACCTCGTGTGACTTTGAATCTTAGTATGTGTCTTCCAGAACACTGCTGCACGCCCTCTCGTCACCCTCTGTTGAGGCCTGCTGTAAGTTCTCCCATGGACCCCATCAGAGGCCTACTGAAAACCCTTGTAGTGTTCTCGGAGGCCTGTTGCGAAATTGCCAAATGCACATTCTAGAGGCCTGCGGGAAATCCCTCACCTGTCACTCTAGAGGCTTGCTGTAGGCCCCACCCGAGACCCCCAGAGATCTGCTATTAGTTCCTCACTGGACCCTGGAAAGGCCTGCAGTAACATGGTCCTGATACTGCTTTGAATTCCTCACATAGCCATTTAGGCGCAAGCCTCCATTAATTGCCTCACTGCATCATATACGGGTAGTCCCTCTCTCCACTATAATCCCTCCCTCTCTCCACTATAATCCCTCCCTCATATAGAGTGTACTAATGTAAATTCCACGAAGCACAATTCATAGGCCTGCTTCAAATTGCTAATTGCACCATAAAAAGGTCTGGTGGAAAATATCTCTGTTCTCCAGGAGTAGTCGGCTGAAAATACCTCTCTGGGCACTGAGGGGATACATTATTCCTGAGTGAACCCCTAGCTCACAGCTGAGGCTATCACTACATCGCCGGGTGGGAGTGATGGCCCGCAGGACCCCGTCAATGCCCATATTGTAAGTCTCCTTCTGCTCTCTCCCTCTCATTGAGGGCTCCCATTCCAAACCACGGTCGGTAAAGTACGTAATCAGTTTAGAAGCTGGTGAACTCTGCTTCATTGACCTGTTTTTCTTGCTCTGGAGACAATCCCGTTGACTCTTCTCGCTACTGCTCCTAGTTCAGTAACTTCTGCAGTGTGGCGTCCTTGCACAGCCTTCCAGCTCAGCCAGTGTAGCGCCAGATTACAGACTTCATTCTAACGTATAGAATTACTTCAAAGACCATCTATTTCTAAGCGTGACGCCCAATCCAGCATACAGCTGTTGCATATCTAGATTAAAACCATTCTAGACTATTTTGCTCTTGAGCAGCGTACACTGTATATTGTAGTCATGAGCACTGTTTGCATTTACTACCACTGTAGGAGAGGTCACAGGAAGAATTTGACAACATGCAAACAACATAATTGTTTGGTCTACTCAGCGTTACATTATAGAAAGTTACCTAGAAGTCCTTGCTAAGAGGAGCAGTTGTTTCTTTCATAAAGGTTGGAGGGATATCAAAAATAAATATCGTGGATCGGACCATCTTAAACACATGAAAGGATTGTAGTTTGTAAAGCTTATCGATCTGATCATGAGTCTTTTCTTAGTTTTTGCCTACAGCGCGCATGTGCTGTCAGCAAAAGCTATTGTAAACTAAAAAACAAGCATTTGCAATGCAAATGGGTCTCGCATTTGTGAGTTAGAGCTATTGGCATTGTAAATAGCAATGTTTTATACCTACACGTTTTATTTTTTGAGTGAATGTATGTAGTGTGCAAAATCCCTTGGAAAGGTCCTGCACTTCGTAATAAATATATTGAAAAAGACGCAAAGTGTGGCTTGTGTCAACAATTGCTTGGCATGTACCTCACGGGTGAAGTGTTGCCACACATGCACACCGTGGTGCTTTACTAATGCAAAACTCATTAATAAAAGTAGTGCTTACAGACTAACCAACGCGATCGGGATCGGAACATGTGAATCCGAATCCCGGCTTGTCTTTCATTTTCTAGACTATTGGACTCACTCTCCTGCGTCTTGGTTATCCCCCAAACACTGGGAGGCAATGAAGTTTGCCAAGGGGGTGGGGGCAGGGAGACTTCGGGGGTACAGGAAAATGTATTCATTGCCTAGTTGCAAAAGTCGCCTGGTGCTATTAGTTAAAAGTGTGCAGATTTCATCTAGATATTAAGAGTACTTTACTCACATCTATGAGAAAATCGACATTAACGAATCAAAATGCCAGAATGCGTGTCAGTTTTCAGTGTTTTAGACAGAACTGGTTGCTTAGTTTTATTGCTTTAATTTTTGTATTTACTCTTTTACGCAGCATCGAAAGTTGGTTACCTAACCCCAAAGCCCTGAGTTCTTAAATGACCCATAGAAGGGAGTGTTTTACAGTTGAGCAAATGTGTCCAAATGTAATTTTGGTAGTGCCATGGAATGATCAGCCAATGAGGTACTCGATGAGCAGGTATTTAACTATACGTTCAAAACGTACGGCATTGTGGCTTGTTTGTACACAACCATCTTTCTGAATGTGTTTATTAACGCAGAGCTTCATCTATCAGACGGGGCTCACAGAGGGGCGACTAAAGCACAGAACAAAATGTATTCATTTAGCCTGAGTGTGAAGGCACCCGGAAGGCTTAGGTGCCTGCCCGAGAGGCTAGGGATCCCAGTGCTTCTACAGACTCTGCCGTACTCCTCTGCACCAGTGGAGCACAGCTCAGAATCTGCCGCTTCTGCTAAGAATAGGTGAGGGGGGATGAGGTTGGGGTATGCGGGAGTTGCCGGCAGATTTCCAGGTTATTGAAAGTGATGATTCTGACGCGAGACAATGGAGACTGACTTTGTCTGTTTCTGCACCAGTCTAATTCTCTACCATCTACCGGGCTCACTGTCATGTATCCATTCATTTCTTTGTTAGAGGTGCGCGAGCCAATATTTTAATTAACAGGTAGAGCCAGCCGGAGACGAGCCAAGCATATACGAGCCAGTGGGCGAGCCGTAAAAATGATCGGCATGTGAATCATACAGTAAACATGATGTAAATGTGCGATAATGTCTCTTAAGAATTCAAAAAAAGTGCATTTCTTTAGCACGTCACCTCAGTACACAAGATTATAGCACTGAATTGAGAGGAAGTTATTAAAAGTGCTTGTTTTAAGCATGAGCTAAAACACTGCCGCTCCTCACGCCCAGCAACGATGCCATTTGTGAACTAAGAGACGTCAGTTGCCATGCATAACCCGAGTGTTGCCTAGAGTCTTATTATATTTAGAGTAACATTAAAATCTAGTTCATTAAACACGAGAAGTTTTTGTACAGCACGCATCTTGAACTCGCATATTTCAAGGTGGCAATAATAAAGATGAAAACGGAAGTGCCGGCAGGCAAGAAAACACGAACGGGAGTTAAAGAGGTGGGGGAGGGTGAGAAGTCACAGACTGAGGGAGGGTGCAGTGGGGTGGGGAGACAGGGAAGAAAATAGTGTTAGGAGTAAAGGGGCCAATAGCCGTGGAAGGATACAAATGATGAATGAGGAGGGACTAACCAGCCTCAAACCAATCGGAAGGCAGCATTTAAGACAAAAGCCAATGGGCAGAGAGTGGGCAGAGCTTCCACCAAGCTTTCACACTACAGTATATACTGCATGCCTCGCAAAGCAATGGCAGCGCATTCGCGCTGCAATGCTAGGCAAGACCTAATAAATAAAATGCTTTAAAACTGTGCTTGGAGCCCGCCCCATATTTGGAATTACTTACCATTGGTTGGCTCCTACGTCAGTCATTTCCTTGCTTCTGATTGGCCAGGGCCTCCTGCTGCTTCCACTTTCCTTTTAGTTATTCCATCATCTGTGGAACTTGGACCAAGTGAAATTTCCTGTGTCTACGGTCAGTGGACTTCCACCGGCTTTGCGTGTAGAGGTACTTTTACAAATAAATCTTTTTAATCGGGACTCCTTAAGAGTGCATGTATTTGCAGGCCTGCTCTACCCCCCTCACCATCCCTCTCACCCTCCTTTCCTTGTTGTTTGCCCTGTTCCTCCCGCTTCATAGTTGCTGTCCCTCCCACGCCCTCTTGTGTCCTTTTTTGCCCCCACCATCCCGGAACAAAAAGCTGTATGTCACCAGCACTTACCGTGCCATAGCGCTTTGTGTTTATTTACTGTAAGCCATCTTAAAAAACATTAAACTCAAATAGCTCGTGCAGAGCTATTTGGCTTTAATATGTTTTTATAAGATGTTGCACAGCAGGACAGGCTGCTGTGCAACATGACTTAAAATAAATAAAGCAAAGTGCTATGGTCGTGCAATGCCACTTTGTTTTTATTTGGGTTGAGCCACATTGCACAGCAGCTCACGCTGCTGAGCAGTATTTTTAAAACATTGACAATGCCAGTAGGTCTCCATAGGTGAAACCTATTGGCTTACCCAATGCTTGATTAATATGTGTGACCGAACCTCCAAGCCTCGTACTGTGATCGTTGTTGCCGGTAGAGGCAAACCTTCTTTATAGCCTTGGAGGGGACTAGAGAGAAAGATGAGAGGTTAGCTGGAGGGGCTGCGTTAGATGCCAACCCTAATGCTTGCTCTTGCGGTATTAATTCAAATTTGTGGTACACGAGTGTTCAGTTTTGAAACTGGTCCAGAGGTGGCTAGTTTGGGACCTGTAGGGATGGACTATATAGTAGTCATCCAAGATGCAAGCCCACTGTATTACAGTTAGGCTGTTTTGTAGCACTCGTTATGGTGCCAGTGGCAGATCTCTTGGCATTGGAAGCATGACCTCTAGATTGTTTGGATTGCTTCAGAGAGGTGGTGGTGATGGTCTCAAAGTTTAGGTGTGGCCTATGACTCCAGGTTTTACGTTGCCAAGCTATTGTATGTGGTGGTCCAGGCTGGGGGTATGTAACGGTCTGCTCCGATTACTGGCAAACCTGGAATAGGCATTGCCATTAGGTCCACCCAAAGAAGTATAAACCTACTCCTGATGGCTGCACTGATTAGTCTGCTTCGATGGAGCCCAATTATGGTGGTTTCTGAGACTTTTCCTTGAACTTGCCTTTCCTTTGTTTGTGAGACTGTTCGGTTTTGTGCAGCTTAGAAGCTGGTTCTGTTTCCTTATTTTAGGAGACTCTAGAGCTCTACTACCTTTCTAGACTTAGAATGGTCTTGTATACTTTGGAATTAATTACTAGCCAAGATGCAAAGCGTTGTCTCTGAGAATGGTGTTCCTTCAATGGCCTTTTAAGATCAAGACAGACCCGATTGGTCTTAATTTACCATCTCCGTGCATTTAAGGAACCGTTGCCTCCAGTTGCTGAGAGCATGGTAGACTCCCTCCTGCTGGATGGTTTGTCCTCAACAGTGCTCTCATTTTCTCTGTAACTCTCAGGGCGTCCCGGAATTTAGTTTCACGTACCTATTCGATTGGTTTGTATTTGTGCACACGCATGCATGATTTCTGTCGGCTGTGGTTAAGAGCTGTGCTCGTCTGGGCACTGCATCTCTTCGGAAGAGAGTCTGCTTTCCTATTAAATTGTTTTTTACAGACTGCTTAATAAGCAGGCAATTCGGAACCCTGCATGTTAATAATGCCCCCCCCCCCCCCCCGAACCCCCCCTCCCATTGGCTTACTTTTGGATGTTAGATAATTTGCAGCTAGGCCTTCTGTCTTTTCACAAGCAACTTGTTTGTGGGAATGGCTGATATTTGTAAGCCTTTACGGTGTTTCTACTTTCAAATGTAGTTTTCTGTTGCAGTCATTAAATAGACTGTTATCTTTGGCATCTTCTTTCGTTAATTTCTTGTTTTAAAACCTTGTATGGTGTCACGATTTATTACCCTAATTAGTAAAAGAGTTAAGACCTAATTTAAACATTTATCGAGGCCAGCTGGACACGCAGTGTATGTATGAGTACATTTTGCAATTGTTACTCTCTATTAAACATTTTTTTTGTATTAGTATAGGTGCCAAACTTCTTAGGCTTGTCCAGGTAATGTACGACTCTAAATCGCAGGAATTTGAAAATTGAAATTTCTGTTTCCGCCACATTACTTTGATAAACTGGTAAAAAAGATGTTCCGTTATTTAATAAAGCTTGCTGTGCTTTAGTTAAGTTGACGTTGGCTATGTTAATGACTAAGTCACTTTTGTCTTGCTTCGTAAGGTTCTCTTTTCTATTTCTGTCTGTTTCCTTGACCCCGCTGGGTCTTTCTATGCGTGGCGCATTGTATGCTGCTCGATTGGTGGACAAAAAAGACACCTTCGTTGATTTTGGTCCTGACATGCTTGTCGATTGTTGTTCTGATTGATGTTCCTGCAATGCTATCCAATGGAGGTCTGTTTTGTGCAACTTCAGAGTCTGATACCATACTTTATTGTGATGAACTTCAATTAGATTTGTGTTGGCATTTTCTTTGATTGTATACTTCTGCCCAAGTATACACTTCCTCTAATTTGTAATCAATCGTGTCTCTTCAGTATTTTTTAATCTTACGGTTAGGAATTTCTTTTGCATAGCTCCCCAATTTCTGATTGATGTCATCCAGTAAGTTACTCCGATTATCATCTGTTTGCTTATCTAGTTCGCTTTTAATCGTTATTATCTCCTCTTCTTATGACTTACGGATGTTTGATAATTATTCTATAATTAATAAAATCAAATCCAAGGAACATTTGTTTAAAATTTGGTACCATTTCTCAATGAATGCATTATTATTTCTACATAGCATTGGTTTTAAAGCTATAGGAAGACCTCTTGGGATACGTTTTGTCTTATGGTAGTGGATTAGAGTCGTAGCATGTAATCGTGGATTTATTTATTTCTTGCTCACATATTCAAATTGTTTGAGTAGTTGTGTGACGGTGTTGACTTGAGGACTGAATGATCTGGCTTCTTGTATTAAATCATACATTTCTGTTGCTAACTCTGCAGTGTATACAAGTGTTTCTGCTTTGTTTGCAGTGATTTGTGCTATCTCTTCAAAAGACATTCTCAATGGTGCACTTTGATATGGCCAGACAAATGGTTACAATAATAAGGAATGTGTTATCTCCGTGGGAACTCCTTTTTTTTTTTCTCTAATTTTACTGTGCGCTACTCCATCAGCAGCACTGTCTAGCAGTGCCACGAAACGTAATGCTAGTAAGTGTCAGGTTAGTCGAACCAGTCCCCGACAGATGGGTGCACTTTATCTTTGAAACTCACTCGTTTCTCTTACAAAGATTTAATGAATCATTTTTGTCAATAAAACACTTCTGCAGGCACACACATGCATTCTGATGCATGTGCAGATCAGTGGAATGACAGTGATTGCTTTTTCTCTTTAGGGTTGTTTTTGACGATGCTGCACAATATCCTAATACTGTACAGCACTGCCATAAGCAAATGACAAAGACAATAGGTCCCATGGGCAAGACCTTTTGACTTTTTGCCAATGCTTGTTAAAAAATGTAACCGTTGAAGAGGTGCACCAGTTGGAACAAATGGGGCTTGCCTGTGTATAGATACACTCGCATATATGGTACTGAAACCATATAGTTCTGTAGTACCGGATTTGGGGAACATTTTGGAGTTCAGCCCGTAGGTAGCTGGTTAACCACCGAATTTAGGGGCTAGGAAAAGTCTACAGACTCTTAAGTAAAGGAGTTATTACGGGGTACATTTACACCATCTTCCCTGTTTTGTATTCGGAACAGACCTACAAGCAAATTAAGCATCTGTATTGTTGTCAATACAGATCTCAAATTAATCAATTTTAGTTTTCGGTAGACGGCACATGTGCGGTCTCTGCAAGACATGGTGGTCACATACACGGGCTTACAGCCCACCCACAGCGTATTGTTTGTTTATTTCAGTGTCGCTCATTTTCTTTGTCCCCGTTTGGCATGGTATGGAGGCGTCCTGTCCTCTCCCTGTGTTTGGGCTTCCCATGGATCATGGACCAAGTACTTGTGTCCATCCACTGCTCCCTTTTGTGTTCAAGCACTCCATATGGGTGTTTGTGTTTTCAGTCCGTCTCCCATATCCCTATTCATATAGCTTCCATTCCCTCCTACCTGCCCTCCTTCCGTGTTGCATCTTTTGTCTCCTGCACTCTACGCCACTGCATTCTGCTCTGCAACGCTCTACGCCACTGCACTCTATGCCATTCTACTCTGCACCACTGCAGTTTGCACCACTGCATTTTATTCCACTCTACGCCACTGCAGTCCACTCCGCACCACTTTACTCTAGGCCACTGCACTTTGCGCCACTACACTTCACAACATTCTACCCTGCGCACTCTACTGCACTCTGTGCTACGGCACTCTACTCTACACCACTGAACGTTATGCCGCTGCTCTCCACTCTGTGCTGCCTCACTCTGTGCCGCCTCACTCTGTGCCGCCTCACTCTGTGCCGCCTCACTCTGCGCCGCCTCACTCTGCGCCGCCTCACTCTGCGCCGCCTCACTCTGCGCCGCCTCACTCTGCGCCGCCTCACTCTGCGCCGCCTCACTCTGCGCCGCCTCACTCTGCGCCGCCTCACTCTGCGCCGCCTCACTCTGCGCCGCCTCACTCTGCGCCGCATCACTCTGCGCCGCATCACTCTGCGCCGCATCACTCTGCGCCGCATCACTCTGCCCTAGACCACTGAACTCTCCAACATTGCACTCCATGTACTCTACTCTCCTCTCCACCACTGCACTCTATGCATTCTACTCTCCACTTCACCACTACACTCTATGCATTCTACTCTCCACTTCACCACTACACTCTATGCATTCTACTCTCCACTTCACCACTACACTCTATGCATTCTACTCTCCACTTCACCACTACACTCTATGCATTCTACTCTCCTCTTCACCACTGCACTCTATGCATTCTACTCTCCTCTTCACCACTGCACTCTATGCATTCTACTCTCCTCTTCACCACTGCACTCTGCGCCACTTTACTCTCCTCTTCACCACTGCACTCTGCACCAGTTTACTCTCCTTTGCACCACTGCACTCTACGCCACTCTAATCTGCTTTGCAACCCTCTACTCTACCCCACTGCGCTCTACTCTACCCCACTGCGCTCTACTCTACCCCACTGCGCTCTACTCTACCCCACTGCGCTCTACTCTACCCCACTGCGCTCTACTCTACCCCACTGCGCTCTACTCTACCCCACTGCGCTCTACTCTACCCCACTGCGCTCTACTCTACCCCACTGCGCTCTACTCTACCCCACTGCGCTCTACTCTACCCCACTGCGCTCTACTCTACCCCACTGCGCTCTACTCTACCCCACTGCGCTCTACTCTACCCCACTGCGCTCTACTCTACCCCACTGCGCTCTACTCTACCCCACTGCGCTCTACTCTACCCCACTGCGCTCTACTCTACCCCACTGCGCTCTACTCTACCCCACTGCGCTCTACTCTACCCCACTGCGCTCTACTCTACCCCACTGCGCTCTACTCTACCCCACTGCGCTCTACTCTACCCCACTGCGCTCTACTCTACCCCACTGCGCTCTACTCTACCCCACTGCGCTCTACTCTACCCCACTGCGCTCTACTCTGATACTGCGCTCTACTCTGATACTGCGCTCTACTCTGATACTGGGCTCTACTCTACCCCACTGCGCTCCATGCAACGCTACTCCACTTTTTATCCCTTCCCATTGAAAGCATAGTTATCTGTAATTAGTCTGGATAGAAGACTTATTTTAACAGCAGACTGAACTGGTTTAGTGTACTTTTACAGTTTAGAATAATCACTGTTCTTGCGTCTTACACTGCATCTTGTTTAGGATGCAAGATTAAAAGTTGTAGTCCCCCTTAAGCCACCCATATGTTGGTGGCACTAGCTTCTCACATGTCATTAAGTTGCTTTGGCTTGGATACTTAAGACTCTGCTGCTCCGCCCCTGGCTGAGGTCCAGAGATTGGGAGTTGCAATCTTGTTTGTCCAAGGCTGCACTCTGTTGACGTTTTGGTTGTGTCACACTTCACACATGGGTGTGTAGTAGAGAAGAAAAGGGTCCCGTCAGATTGCAGTTCATAATGGCCTTTTGAAGGGGGTGTGGTTTGGGCAGTTAATTTTGGTGGTAGATGCAGTTGCCTTTAATCCAATTTCCACATTTGACAGGAAGTTGTTAAACTGTTTTCTGATAAGCTCTACGAGAGGCCGACTCTTTCGCTTGACATTAACATGCACATTTCTAGCTACATGTCCCCCGTTTGACTTTCTAGGCCAGTGGCTCCCAATCTGTGGTCCAGGAGCCCCTGGGGGTACATGAAGCCTCCTCAGGGGATCTGCGACTAATTAGAAAATTAAATAGTATTAACAGATTAATAAAGTGTATTGGATAAAGAAGCTAAATGTACAATTGAAAATTAAAAAATGTGAAAGAATTTGAAATTGGTGTAAATTAAATTAGCATCCTCCTATTGATTTTGTAGGAGCAGTGCAACAAAAATAATATAGTATGGGTGATGAGTGGCCTCAATTGAATTTAGAAAAGCTCCAACCTTCACATTAAATTAAAAAAATATGTTTTTCTTTTTATTTATGTGTTTGGAAATTCAATCAAATGTGTCATCGTTTGTGTTTATCGGAATGCTTTTTTTCTGTAATTTTGGGTATTGTTTTGCGGTTCAAATAATTGATAATGCTCGGACTGGGACCCTCAGCTAGCACTCATGACTAAATGGGGGGGTCTCCGAATTCCAATATTGATTTTGGGGAGGAAGGGTGGTCCCCAGGTTCCAATAGTAATTAATTGGGGTCCCCAGCAGTCAAAAGGTTTAGAACCACTGTTCTAGGCCATATTCAGTTTGTCTGCTGTATTTGTTTATAATTCTTGAATCATGTCGTAGAAGACATTAGTTTTTTAGGTCTCGCGTGGCGTTGTTAATATGCCCGATCCTAGCATGGCAGTGGCCGTGGCGCGGCGCATCCCTTGCGCAGTCTGTGGTGCGCAGTGGTAGGGTCCTCGGGCGTTCTAGAAAAGTTTGTGTGGGACGAGCGGCGGCTCCGTGTGACCCGAGAACACGGACTCCCGCAGTGCGACTATCTTTTGACCCGAATTCAGGCACAGTCTCATTGCCTAGCCTCGCTGCCCCCACCAGTGCCACGCCCTCAGCACAGCAGCAGCGCCCCCAGCACTGCTGCAACTCATAGTCATAACACTGGTCTTGGGAGTGAAACAGTACCCATATGATGGTGATCGGGACTGTCAGGCAATGCAATAGGTCTCGCATTTACGTGAGTTTGAGCTATTGACATTGAAAATGACAATGCCTTTTATTTTTGCTTTCTTTGTAAAAACCTAAATAAAATGCATTGTTATTTACAATGCTAATAGATTAAACTTGCGTAACGGCGAGGCCTATTGCATTGCAAATGTTTGTTCTGTTTATAGTATAGAGTTTTTAACATTTTACTTTGGTATTCATTTCTGTTGTCACCATCCAGACTTCACTGGCTGAGGTGTGTGTGTGTGTGTGTGTGTGTGTGTTCGTGTGTGTGTGTGTGTGTGTGTGTGTGTGTGTGTGCGTTCGTTCTCCATAGGAAATCTGCAACGTTCTATTTGGAATAACGTTGGCGCCGAATGACGAATCTTCGCGAATTTTTCTATTGGCCAGCTCCTATCCTGACAATTTCACGGTGATTCGTCAAGCGGGGGGCCGGTAAAAAAAAGGGGGGGCCGAAAACGTGTTTTCCCCATGCATTTTCCCATAGGACCTGTTGGACGCAGCTTCAGCACGAACTGCTGAACGGAATTACACCAATTTGGCAAAGAGGTTGTCCTCAGTTCAGACTCGTGCCTTTTGCTTAAATGGTGTAAATCCGTTCAGTAGTTCCTGAGAAAATTAGAGTTAAAAAGCTAGATATATCTGGGCGGAGCCTAACGACACATCTCATCGTGAGATCTGATTGGCTGTCAGTACTTCATCCAAGAAGTGTTGGCAGCCATCTTGGGATCAATATACATGATAGCACCTCATTAAACATTGCAGTTAATAGAAGGTTTTAAGGCTTTAGTTACATTATAAATCATTTGTTGATGGTACCATACTCATATTAGGAATTGTGGTGTGTTCTAAGGTGATTTTACCATGTGAAAAAGCCTTATGCTGTGATATCATGAATCCTGTTTGAGAGAACTATTTTCTCATGCTTTTCCCACAGAGGTTTGGAAGGTGATCTATAAGCTAAACTGGGAGCATATTTTTTTTGTAAATTCACATTATCTTTCTCAGTCATGTGAGAAAGAAGTCTGACATTCTCAGTAAAACATGTACATCCAACAAGGGCAGAGACAGTCAGTTGATTCCTTTGTGTTCTACTGCAGCTTCCCAGAGTGTTCTAAAGAACAACTAGAGCGCTAACAGTCCTACTTATGACAAACGTATTGCACACCTGAAGCCATCTTGATTGGAATAAAGTGGTAACTCTTAAAACATTTAATTTAAAAAGGAACAAAATAAAGGGGGTTCATTTTGCCATAGAAAGTATGATTAGTGCTGCAGAAAGAAAAATTAGGGCACATTTTGAGTGACTTCTCAAATCCTCTTCTATTTCATTAAAAAATTCTGGCATGCAGACTGAAACATGCACTTTCAATACCAGCAGCAGACTTCCCTGGTGAGCAGTAGCTTTACTACAGTGATCTAATAAGCAACTAGAGTGCTAACATTCTGAATTTATGGCAAATGTGTGACACATCTGAATGCCTTCTTTATGGAATCAAAGTAAAAAACTGAAAGTATTTCCTACTGAGGAGACTGTAGTAAATGAGGAAATTAGGAAACTTCATAACAAATAAGTCTCCCAAAATGGCCACCAGAGACAAAAGAGCCCAAATGTAGCCCAAATATCACCCAGATGTAGCCCAAGTATAGCCAAATGACAGAATGTCCCAGAGTGTTCTTAAGAACAACTAGAGCGCTTACTGTATAACTTATGACAAAAGTATGGCACACCTGAAGCCATCTTGATTGGAATAAACTGGTAACACTTAAAACATTTAATTTAAAAAGGAACACAATGAGGGGGTTCATTTTGCCATAGAAATTAGGATTAGTGCCGAAGAAAGAAAAATTAGGGCACATTTTGAGTGACTTCTCAAATCATCTTCTATTTCATTAAAAAATTCTGATATGCAGACTGAAACATGCACTTTTAATACCAGCAGCAGACTTCCGTGGTGAGCAGTAGCTTTACTACAGTGATCTCATGAGCAACTAGAGTGCTAACATTCAGAATTTATGGCAAATGTGTGACATATCTGAATGCCTTCTTGATGGAATCAAAGTAAAAAACTGAAAGCATTTCCTACTGAGGAGACTGCAGTAAATGAGGAAATTAGGAAACTTCATAACAAATAAATCTCCTAAGATGGCCACCAGAGACAAAAGAGCCCAAATGCAGCACAAATATCGCCCAGATGTAGCCCAATGACAGAAGTGTGCAAAACATTTATTTTTTGTGTATTTGCAGTGTTATATAGTGCAGACTTGTCAGGTATTGGAGTGCTTTACATGAGCATTGGTTACATCACACAAGATCAAATTCATTTTGGTTGTAGACATGGGGAGATTAAATGATTTGACCAGAATCACAGAATGTTGAGCTGAAGCAGAAACTCCAACCTGGTTCCCCAGTTGCAAAGTCTGCAGCTCTGGAAGTAACACCACATCCTCTCCCCTAGATGCAACATGTAATCAAGTGGTCAACTGGATAAAAAGACATAAAGATTACAAATAATTTAAAAGTTCTTTGTCGCTATTTGAAAACTTAGAAAATATGTCCTCATTTTAGTTTTTTAGAGCACTAACCATAATTTTGATGCAAATAATACCCTCTCATATATGTAATTTCTAAAGGAAATGCTCTAGGTATTACAGTTTTGATTACATCAAGATGACGTCAGGCGTTCCACACTTTTGTAATAAATATAGAATGTTAGCAATCTAGTTGTTCATTGGGATACTTTTGAGAGGCAGAGGCCAGGGGCACGGACTCTGAAAATTGAAGGCGGGTAGGAGAGTGCAGAGGCAACAATTTCACCACACTGGGCAGGCAGGAAGGGCAGTGGCAGCACAACAGACTATGGAGGGCAATGGAAAGGGGGGGCAGGGGCAACAAACTAACAATACAGGACTGGCAAGAGATGCGGTGGCAATATAATAGACCATTGTGGGCAGAAGGAAGAGGCAGTGGTAGTACAACCATACATGCCAACAGACCCGTTTCAGCCAGGAAACGTCCAATGTTTTTAAGCTCAAATGGGCTTTATTTGATCTGTCTCCGGTCTACAATCTCCTCTTTTTCAATGTAACTCAAAGGGGAAAATCAATACCCCAATTTAGTTTTCAAAATCTCCCTCTTACCAAGTTCAAAATGTTCGCAAGTACGGTACATTGGATCATGGTAGGCAGGAGGAATTGGGGTAGGGACATGGACTTGCATAACAGAGGACAGGAGGGATATGGAGAGGTGCACCAAACTGACCCTACAGGGCAGGCATCAGGGTTTGCAGCAGCACAATACACCACACAGGGCACGCGGGACGGGAGTGCAGCACAACAATCCATAGAAAGCAATAGGGAGGGGACAGGACCATGCACATGGACAACAGAGAACAGAGGGGAAAGAGGCAATGGTAGCTAGCTGACCATAATGGACAGACAGGAGAGAAAGCTGCAGCATAACAGACCATAAAGGGCAGGAGGGACGGATCAGGGGCATTACAATGGAACAGACAAGCCAGGAGGGAGGGAATAGGGGTCTGCACATGGAAACGGAGGGCTGGGGGCAAGGGGGCAGGGCAGGAGCAGCAAGATGACCATGGAGGTCAGGCAGGATGGGCACTAGAAACAAGACACACCATGGAGAGCAACAATGAGACTATGATGGCATACACACAGGCCATGGAGGGAAGGTGGGAGGGGGTCAGGGGCAGCTAGCTGACCACACAAGGAAGGTGGGAGGGGCCGTGGCAGCACAGAAGTCCATGCATGGCAAGCGGTAGGGTTAGTGGCAGCACAATGGCTATGATGGGCAAGAAGGAGGGTGCAGGGGCATGCACAAAATACCATGGAGGATAGAAGGGAGGGTCAGGACCTGGGCACAGACAGCGTTCAGGGGAAGGGGCCTCACAACAGACCGCGTGGGGTAGGCAGGGTGAGCAGTTGCAGCACATTAGACCAGGGAGGGCAGAAAGGTGTGGCAGTAAAATGGACCATGGAGGACAGGAGGAAGGGGATAGGGGCGTGGCATGTGGACAGGTAGGGTGGAGGTGACAGGGACAGGTTACAGTCATCTGACAATGCTAGGCAGGTGGGAGGGGGAGTGGCAGCTCAACAGAACACTCAGAGTAGATAGGAGTGGCAGGTCCATGGAACAGGGTGGGCCAAAAGGATGGAGCAGGGGCATGCACAAAGACATCGGAGGGCAGGGGGAAGGAGAATAGGGGCAGCAAGCTAAGCACAGAGGCTAAGCAGAAGGTCAATGATGGGCCATAGAATTGGGCAATGGAGGGCAGGAGGAGTGGACTGGTACATCATACTAAATTGAGGGCAGTGGCAGCACATCAGACCATGCATGGCGGGAGGGAGGAGGCTAGTCCATGGATTCAGACAACAGAGGATAGGGAGGAGGTGGATGGGGCAGCAAGCTAACTGTTCAGAGAAGGTGGGTATTAGGAACTTTATTGGTTTTAAAATGTGTGTCTGTGCGAACTACTTAAAATATGAACAAGTATGCAGCATAATCTCACTTTTATTCAGGAAGAAGAGGACGTTTGTGACTGTGACTCCGGGCTCACTTGGCAGAAACACCCCCTGACCCTCCACCCCCCATCGCAAAATGTAATGCCCGTGAAAAGGGTAGGTGGACGCAATGTTATATAGAACATAGTCCTGAGAGCACGATTGAAAATGAAAACTAGATATAGTGTATGGTATAAACTATGCACCAAAAAGTGTGATATAAGATGAACCGGGGCGTGAAATATAATATGCAATACATTGTGCGCAATGACAGATTCATTGGAGAGCGCGAGATAGTACAGGCACTAGCACGTGCTATGCGATATGCGCCTTGGAGTGTAATATGCACAGGGCAGTGTTGTGTAACCTAACTAGTCTCTAAAGTTGTAATATAAAATGTGCTGGGGAGTGTAACGTTGCATATGCACTGTGACAAAGATATGGATCTCAGATTGTATTATGTATGGCATAGCGCTGTGCGTTATAACCTAGGCATCGAGAAAGGCACGTTAGATGGGGCAATATAACCTGTGCGAAGGAAAGTGTGGCATAACATATTTACGGGGTGGTGTTACAGTGCACATGGGCTAGAGAGTGTCATAGCATACGCACTAGCTGGTGGAATACAACACAGAGGTGTGTGGCACTCGGCGGGCACTGGTGGGTGTAACACAGCATTGGGCTCAGCCAGGAGCACGCTGGGACTCTCAAGTGAGGTTCGTCTCCTTTCCAGAGAGTAAAATAAAAAGTATTACACATCCGGCGGTGGATGTTTTATTAACCGTGAGGTGGGGTTTCTTGCATAGTTTGGTTGAATTTTTGTCGAATCCCCTTTGAATGGCTTGATGTGCATGTGTATTAAATGTGCCCGTCAATAGCTACCGATGTTTGTATAAATAAGCTACAAGGGTGTCTACTTGGGAGAGAATTCACCGGCGGGGGCGCCGGGATTAGGCACGGTAGGGCGTCAGACACGTCAGAGCTTCACTAGCGGTGTAAATACATTCCATGTGGATTCATTGTATGCATAGTCGCTTTTTAATGAATATCACGCAAATCATCACGGTGATGGGTACATACGGTTTGTCCAGCATGTCCTAGGTGTTTCTATAAATATATTTTTTTTTTTAAATAATAAAACACAAAGGCCGGCCCCGGGGGTTGGGGTCCCCGGGGCCATAAGTGGCCTGAGGAGTGGGGGGCAACTCAGCCCCCCTCCTAAAGAATTTTTTAAAAAAAGGCCATGACTTTGGGTGCCCTGGGCCGATTAAGGCATTGGGAGGGCCAAATTAATTTTTTTCATCAAGAAAAATTAGGGTGCAGGCCCTGGGGGATGGGGTCCCCAGGGCCAATAAATTAGAAAAAGAAGGGGGGCCACACAGCCCTCCTTCTTAAAAATAAATAAATAAAAGACCGGCATCGCGCCGGAGGCCACGCCCCCTCCTTGCAGCACTCTGCAAACGCGCCCCCTGGCCAGTTGTAAGTTGGGGAATTAATTCCCCTTCAATACTGAGGGTCCCTGAGGGCCAACTAGCCCAACAGGTATCGCCAGTATGCGCCAGGGAGCTGCGTTGCAGACAGGTGTTCTGAGGTCACGCCCCTTTTTACACCTCTATGCAACGCAGCTCTGTGGCGCTTATTGGAGGTACCTAGTGGGCTAGTTTGACCCTATGGACCCTTAGGATTCAAGGGGATTTAATCTCTCAACTTGGAGCGGCCACAGGGCGCGTTTACACAGTGGTGAAGGGAGGGGACGGGGCCTGAGGTGACGTGTGCAAACACGCCCTGTGGCGTGTTTTAAGAGGTAGTTTTAATCCCCTGCCCTATTATATACTAGGGGCTTACAGAGGAGGTCATGCTAATCAAAGGGGGACCCCAACACATAGTGTTCCCTAGTGTATGTAGGTGTTTTCACTGTATTCTGAGTGTTTTTTAACATAGCACTGGCTCTAGGACTGGTTAGTCAGACTCCGTTACCACCAGTATCCGTCTGGAAAATGTTGAGGGTACAGGATGATTTTGCAACAAGGCTTCTTTCTGCTCTTCTGTTTGTTCTTTCTGCACGTTATCCTTCTTCCTGCACTTTTCTTCGTCTTGGAGGACTTCTGTTGCTTCTTTCTGCATTTCTTTTTTTTTCTTTCTGTGCGTTTTTTCTTCTTTCTTCACATGTCCTATCTCTGTAGGCATAGTTAGAAATTAGCATTTAAAAAAACCTTTGAAATTCACAAAAAAACACCCATAGGTTTCAGGCACGTTGTAGTTGGGAATTAGCATTTAAAAAACCTTAGAAATTCACTGAAAAAACCATAGGTTTCAGGGGCGTTATAGTTAGCTGGACTTTTCACTAGTACAAAACCATTGAAATTCCCTCGTTATAGTTAGTTCAGTAACTATAACTCGCGCGCCCGCAATGCACTGCTGATGATGTCACATATTACATCACTCATGACATGGTCAGTGACATTACTCATGACATCACTGATGACATCTCAAATGACATCACTGATGAGATTACTGATGACATCACTGACGACATCATCCTTGTGATAGTGGCAGACCTCCTCTCCCCCTAATATAACCTTTGATACACACATTCAAAAATAGAAACTAAAATTTTCAAAACAATGGACATACCAATGCCAGTTACAACAACCTATTCAGTAATTCTAAGATCAATACACATCCACTCATTCACCAACAGTACTATACAGTCACTCATACATGTACTCACTCGTCATATGTACTCATACACCTATACATCCTGTTACACAACGCCACTCATCCATAGTTACTCACACACATAGTCACTCATGCTAATAAAGAATCAAACATCCATTTACTTGCATATACAGTTATACACACACCACCACACTTACTTCTACAGAAACTTACACATACTTAGTCTTTTAAACAATCACTTATAGAAACACATACTTATTCATACAGGAACTCTTTCAATCTCTCACTCTCACATATACTCACTTATATACACCAATAGTCACATATACTAGTTTAAAACATATATAGTTACTCATAAAGACACTATTGAGACAGTCATTCACTCACTAACACACCCATGCACACACTCATCCACCCATACAGTCCTGCACACATGCTGTCTTCAACACATGCAAACAGTGAGTCACTCATTCATGCACCTATGCACTACGTAATACCCCCCACCGAACCATACAGACACTCATACTGATACTCAAAGAACCAACTAATAACCTATATAGACACTCATGTAGCTACTCACCAACCCATGCACCCTCTTATACACAAAGTGAGAGACTGATACAGATATTTACATATTTAAACATTACTCACTAAGCCATGTATTCACTAAGATACACTTAGTCAGTTATACAATCAATTTTTCAAAAACAAATCATCCATTTAGACACTTATATACCCATTTATTCTTCCATCGACCTTGAGAAATACATATATAAAACATATGTAATTTTTAGAAAAACACACATTCACTGGATGATGTCATCAGTGATGTCATCAGTGATGTCATCAGTGATGTCACTGACCATGTCATGAGTGATGTAATATGTGACGTCATCAGCAGTGCATTGCGGGCGCGCGAGTAATAGTTAGCTGAACTAACTATAACGGGGGAATTTCAATGGTTTTGTACGAGTGAAAAGTCCAGCTAACTATAACGCCCCTGAAACCTATGGTTTTTTCAGTTAATATATATATATTTGATAATATGAACATATTTTCTTATATGTGTAGTATGACACATATTCCAGATAGTATCTGGTATTCCAGATAGCGCTGGGGCGAGTTTCTCCCTGAACTTCCAGTCAGTTTACCAGTGGTACTTCCTCTCAGTTCAGCTTGCTTCTACAGGCGATCTCTTGACTTCAGCCTGCAAGCTGGCAGACTCCTAACTAGTTTTGTCTGGAATGAGATTCCACTAGTTGTGATGTCTCCAAGTGCGACATTTGTGCTCACCTACAGATCGAACCCTAAAAGGCAGTGCATGAATTGACTAATTGTCACTGCACAAGTGTGCTTGAAGATCTCCACCTGAAAAAATACTCCTACAAGCAGGACATGTATAAACACCTGTAAGGCTTTTCCGGGGCCAAATAGCGGTGTTGCATACTAGAACTGCTGATATTCTTTCTAAGATGAACCAGGGAGTCTAAATACATGATAAATGTCTTGAGTTTGACCGCTACGGGAACATTTCTGCAGCCACTCCTGAATATTGCTTCTGTGCACCGGATTGCAGACTTGAATTTTGAGTCCTGGCATCCCCAACGTTTCTTACTCGGGAGCTGTGATTGTGAGCACTGTTCGCATGTCCATCTCCCACTATTCTCTTCAACTGTACATTTGGGTTGTCCTGCACCCTACCATAACAAATGGGAAAAGAACATGACCGTACAAATGTAGGTATTTTGACTACAAACCAGAAATGAGTCCCTTGCTTCCTGCCTCATCCTTCTGCTCCGCTCTAGTTTGGCGAAGGGGATCTACCATGTTGTTTTGGTTCCAACATTGTTTCTGTTGCTGAGCCGGCCCGGCTCTGGCTCCCCCCTGCTAGAACAGTGAACCGCTGTTCTTCAGCAGCCCTTGTCTTCATGGATGAGTCTTGGGAGGCTCAAAATAAAAGCGAAAAGGCGAATAGAGGGATGGTTTTTGCTTCTTGTCCAGCCTACAGGGAGTGTATTTAGGAGGAACACTAAAGTGAGCGATAAAAAATGGTTTATTTAAATGGGCTGTTCGAATTTAGCAAATACCATTCTGGAAAGACTAGCGCTTGAAACCATGTGTCAAAAGAAGAAGCTTCTTTATCCAGTGTCAAGTAGCACTTTCAAAGCAATCCATTTCTGAGGTATTGTTTCTGTATTTGTGCGTGTTACAGCCTTTTAGGGAACTCGTGTGAATACACTTATTGTGAAGGCTCCTTAGATGTGTTTGGCATCTTAGTCCAAATAATATTAAAAAATATTGTTTATGCGAGCTCTGAAGTTATCGGCGTATAAGTCAGAATGTAGTCAATTTAGGCCCAATGCAAAAAACATTGTGAAATTAATTTGGCACGAGTATTATGTACATAGACGTCAGCTTGGGTGGAGACCTTCACTGTTCACCCAGAACACTGCGCAGCCCGTGGCCACACTAATAGAAGTATTTTAATGAATCCATTCATTTCCTATTGGAAACTGAGAAACAATAAGATATTTAGAACACATGTATAAAGTAAGTGACACCTTCTGTTTTAAAGGATTAAATCAATGGCTTCTCCTCAGTTGTAGTGTTAAATTTCGCAGACTGAAACCTCAGTTGGAGAAGGGAGTGTTGGGCTTGGGCAGAGCTGCGCCTCGCTGGCACGGCCTTTGGCTTGTTGGCTCACTCTGATAGGAGCATGTTTTGTCCACATTACTGTGGAAACTGTTGCTTGCCTGGCACGGTGTCAGTGTACATGTTAGAGCAGAGTGCCTCATGCTGGCACCATCGAGGGAATGCGTGACACTAGGTTTGGGAACTGAAAGGTTGGTGGACCGGATGAATCCGCATATTGTGTGTAGTGGCGAAAGTCTGACGTCTGCGTCCTGACTTGCAGGAAATTTAAATGGGGGTGCCAATTACACATCTAGTGGGGAGACGCATTGATTTACGTGTATTGGTACTGTGTTAATTTTCAAATGGCAGCCACTTCAGGCATAGCTTATCTGTAATTGTGTATTATGTTGTTTATGGATGTGTGGGTTTCATGTCCTGTGATTCTTCCTCCCTGACCTAAACCATTCTATGCGTTACCAGTTTACTCATGTAGCACACATTTCCCAATGTATACTCTGAAAAAAGAAACGCCTCTGTGAAACAACTCCTCTTTCATTTATGCGGAGTTCCTAAATAAATCTAAATGTTGTATTTCTACATCTAGAAGATCTGGGTCTGCTTGTGTGCCCGTGTTCCTAAGGACTCTTTCTCTAATGTGTCTGCTCTCCTTGTAACTGCAGCCAGTTCCACCTATCAGGAAGTGATGGGAGTAGTAAGACCAAGGGTTGAGTCAAGAGACCAGAGGGCAGGGTTGGTGGGCAGAACGCACACCTAATGTGGATTTAGGGGATAAGGGAGTGTGGTGTGGTGTGCAACCTCTGTACTAGTAAACCCATCTGAAAGTTTTTTTTTATTGTCTCGGTTTTTGCCGTGTCAGTGTTCTGAATCTCTTTTTAAGAATATGCGGACTGCTGCTAGGGTACTTGGGTGTTTCTGTCAGAACTCTAAGCTAGATGTGTTTGAAGCTTCGGCTCAGGTGTGGAATAGCCATATAAACTGGGCTACCAGGGGAGGGGGATCTGCTGGTTGTATCCGAGGGGATTAAAAAAAAATATATATATATTAATCGAAAGGTACTTATTTGGCATGGCATTTGTTGCAAGGTGACTTGATAAAAGGCATAAAACTACAGTGTCTTTGGTTGTTTTCAGTTTCCAGGGTATTTGGAAGTTCATGTTGTTAAGCATGCTGTTTGTTGGTATCCCACAACAATGAATTCTGCTGTTTGTAGTTGGCTCTCAAGAATGAGCTCAATGTTTCTTCGGCTTTACAGACGTTTCTTCCTTAAGAATATGGAGAGGTAGGAGGTTCAAAGGTGTACGTATGCGGGACAGTGCAGCAGAAAGCATATTCCAATTGCTGCTCCTCCATGGCCACACTGTGGGCACTCTGTTTGGGATTTGCCGTCTGAGTCAGTTTCTGCGTCCAATCTGTGCTCACTAGTGTGTATTTGGACTGCAGTCTTCCCACTAGGTACACATGTGAGAGGAACCTGTTTCCGAAGGTAACTTGATCACTCCACTCTCCATTAAAATCTCGTGTGGTTGCAGAAGAATTTACTGATCCTAAAAAACAATATGGGCTACTGTTGCCCTTGAGTGACTTTCACGTGTCTGTTTGTTCTACTTGTTAATCTAAAGCATCAACTTGACTAAATTACCTAATCCTTTCTAAAGAAGGGCTAAACCATCTGCATTTTCCACCAATGGTTTTTTCTCGGTCCTGAGGTGGTATCAGCATGATGGCAAACAGTGCTTTAGTTCGGCATTCTGTTTGCCCACGGCATTGGCCAAGGATCTGGGACACTTCATGGGAATCATTGCCAGAGACTGATAGCCAGTTGCTCCGATCAGTGTCCTTCTGACCTGTGAGGCTCTTAGATGACCATGCAGCCAGTGCTTCGACTCCTCCCAAGGGAGTATTACTCTCCCACTCCATGCTATTGGCTATTTGCTGTATCGTTCTACCCACTATATAATTCTTCCTTTGAAATGCTTGAGGGGCTATTTTACATCTGAAAATATTCCGAATCATCTCACTGCCTGTCACGTTAAAATTTAGATCTCTTATATCCACTCTGTAGAGAGAGCATCATTTTTAGGTCTCGCCTGGCGAAAGCAGCGCGAAAGCGCAGTCGCCAGCGAGATTATTGTTGCTGACTTGCCTCGGAAGTGGGACAGGAGATGGGCACACGCAGGGCGATTGGAGCCTGTGTACGCGCACGTACATCCACGCGGTGTGCACATCTCCTGTCCCCCTTCCGTCTTTAGCAGCCTCATGCACTTTCACTTTCCATTCCCCCATCGGCTCCACGGAGACAGCTTGTTAAATGTCTAACCAGCGAACCATTGACTACTAAAAGTAAGCGATTGTTTAGCATCGGGAATTCTGGGACGATAGACTATACTATGTTAATGAAGCATTCAGATATATGCGACCTAGTAGTCGCAGAGATCCACAGGTTTGCCTCACAGCTCGGGCGGCCCGCAGTCTAGAACTGTCCAGACGTGGACCACAAGCTCCCTCCCGGTACTCCTGGCCACTGGCATAAATCGCCCCCACTTCCCCTTAGGGCTCTCCGTTTAACTTACTGAACCCACACGCCGCCGTGACGTCACTGGCTACCTGCAACCGTAGCACCGCCTCTACAAAAACGTCACTGCGAGCTGGCTGCACCCGTCCTCCCCATAGACTGCGCGTGCCCAATGGCATGCCCAGAGGCGTACATGCTGGGGTCAGGCAATCGATTCTTGTTCAGTAGGAGGGACATAGAGGTAGTGCTTTAAGTGTGATGAAAAACTTGGGGGGAAGGGGGTCTCTCAAAGCGGCGTGGCTAATCTAATTAAGGGCGTGCCTTAAAAACACGTAAACTAAAAATCTGTGCTTTGCATTAGTGTGCCGCCCGACTGGTATTTTGTGGTTTGTCCTTGCATCCACACAAGTGACATCATACCTACAAGTCACGACTATTGCCTTTGTCAATAGTTAGTTGCATAAGATAAATAAGCAGCAACTAATACTTGTTTTCCTCTGGGACGTGATGGCGTGCCGGCTCATTGGCTCCGTCACCATCTTCTTCATGTCTTCCCTCAGCTTCACGGCCGTCTTGCTTTGCTTGAAGGAACACAAGAAGAGAGAGCAGTCACTCGCACTCACTATGGGCGGCTGCATGCTGCAAAACCTAAACGTTTCACATACAATCCACGTGTCTCATGCAATGCCTATAGGACTAATGTGGAGTTTAGTGCGCAAGCCCGCTGGCCCCTTGTTCAAATGGGTGTGCGCTGTTATTTACTGAGGAAAAGGCGAGCATACGCAGGAGCGCTCGGGATAGAGTCGGTGTGTAGCTAGGTGATAGAGTGCTTTCACAGCTGGCATAGGAGGACTGTATCCAAGGAATGAGCGCTACAGAAACCGGAGGGTGTGACTCAGCAGACATTGTGCAACCGCATGACACAGTGGCGAACAAGGAAGCCTGCGGAAGTTTACAGAACAAGTAGACAGCGGGAGCACTCTGGGGGCGAAATAATGCTGCTGTCGGGTCGTGAAAACTTGAAGCATCTCAGAACGGCACGACAACGTGAGAGCGTCAGTGTGATGAGCACGGGGCGTTTTCAGTCAGGAAGTGGGATACAACACTTGAAAGATGGGGACTGTGCATACCGTGCGGGTGCGTCCTGATGCAACTGTAAACAATTTTTAAGAATTTTGTTTCAAACAAATGAGCCGGTCTCTGTTTTTTCCCCAGCAGAAACTCAAAACCTTCTGTACAACGCTCAAATCTGCAAGCAACTTTGGGGCAGTGTCCATGTTTTTTTTAGCACAACTGGCAGTCGCCCAATTATCAGATACAATTGTTAAATTCGAAACAGCTGCAGGCAGCAACCGCCATAGCTAGACAATATAGGGTGACCAGGTTCTCAAAACAACTAGCATTTGCAATGCAATAGGTCTCGCATTTACAAGAGTTTGAGCTGTTGGCATTGTAAATGACAATGCCTTATTTATGTGTTGATTTTTAAAACATAAATAAGACATTTAACAATGCCAATAGCTTAAACTCTTGCGAATGCGAGACCTATTGCATTGTAAATGCTTGTTTTGGTCTGGCATTAACCTGATAGATTGCATTTAGTCATGCTGCACATGAAAGCAGCATTTGTGAATGTCTGGCTTTGCTTGTGTTGGCACTTTAACAGATATCCGCAAAGCCAAAAGGTCTTGCTTTAAAGCTTGTACACATTTTTACTGTAGACTCTTTGTTAATGGGCTTGTCGGTCAGGTGTATAGATGTGGAAGATTTAGATGGTGAGTGGAGGGTAAGTTTGCATTGCATTCAAAAGTGCTGCTGTAACTAACGGTTGGTGCCTGGAACATCAACTTCTTCCACCTCATGAAGGCACACTGCTGAGCAAAAACAAATAAACTGAGCATCAATTACACATGGAAAGACCTTGAACTATTGCTTCTAAATAGTTAGTCATTCGACAACACACTGCAACAAGTTAGCTCAGTTAGCAGAAAATGGCCACAGCTGTTATGTTTGAAGTTGTAAGTTTGATCCTGAGGAGTGGTACCTACTGGGTGGGCAACGAGGGCATATACTTTCTGCAAGACTGAGATAAGAAAGCATTTGCTGAGCCCGCAATATTCCTGTTTTGAATATTATTCTGATTTACCCACCCTCACCACAAAACCACTCCCCCAACAAACAGCTGAGGAGTTGTATTCTGGGAGGTGGTGGCTTCTCAATGTACTATGGTCACTTGTATTATATATGTACGCACACACACACACTAACACTCTTGCACACTCTCTCTCTTCAAAGGTTCCCTAAAAATCTTTTAACTTCAATTCAGTGTTCTTGCAGGATGACATAGCATGTGCACGACATCCTTGACTGCTAAACTGTTTGCAACACATCTTAACTTCTTTCTCAAACCCTGCCCTCCCTCTTCTCCCCCCCCCCCCCCCCATTACATGCAATTTTTAGGTCTCGCCTACGCAGCGCACATAGTCTGATAGGAGGACCTTTATCCGTCGCTCTGCTCTTTTTGGAAGCACATACTCGTGCTTGTGGCGGCATCCACCTTGCTGGAGCGAGCAGGGGCGCACCCACAAGCACGAGTATGTGCTTCCAAAAAGAGCAGAGTGCGCGCGCGCACGCACCACTCCTGGGTTCGCAAACCCACGATTGCAGTGCCAGCATTGTGTTTTGCTTTTACTGTGACAAGCACGCGTGTGCTTTAAAATAGCTGCATTAGTTATTCGCTTGTGCACAACCGTTTTCTTATCACTTCTTCCCCCGTGCTCTCTTGCTTTCTTTTTTTTCATCATTCACTGAGTTTTGCTTTTACCTTTCATCACTACTTGTCACCACGTCCCCCACCACTGCCACGTCCCCCACCACTGCCACGTCCCTCACCACATCAACCACTACCATGTCCACCACCACGTCAACCACTACCATATCCACCACCACGTCAACCACCACCATGATGTCAACCGCCACGTCCCCCACCACCGCCACGTCCCCCACCACCGCCACGTCCCCCACCACCGCCACGTCCCCCTCCACCGCCACGTCCCCCTCCACCGCCACGTCCCCCTCCACCGCCACGTCCCCCTCCACCGCCACGTCCCCCTCCACCGCCACGTCCCCCTCCACCGCCACGTCCCCCGCCACGTCCCCCTCTACCGCCACATCCCCCTCTACCGCCACATCCCCCACGTCCACCACCACCACGTCCCCCTCCACCGCCACGTCCCCCTCCACCGCCACGTCCCCCTCCACCGCCACGTCCCCCTCCACCGCCACGTCCCCCTCCACCGCCACGTCCCCCTCCACCGCCACATCCCCCTCCACCGCCACGTCCGCCACCACGTCCTCCACCACGTCCTCCACCACTTCCACCACATCCACTACCACGTCCTCGTCCACCACCATGCCCACCTCCACCACATCCTCCACCACGTCCTCCATCACCACCCCATCCACCACCACGTCCACCTCCACCACGTCCCCCACCACCATGTCCACTACATCCACCACCACCACATCCACCATTTCACCACCACAATGTCCACTACATCCACCACCTCCACGCCCACCATGTCACCACCACAATGTCCACCACGCCCACCACCACCACGCCCCCACCACCGCGTCCCCCCACCACCGCGTCCCCCCACCACCACATCCACCACATCCATGTCACCACCACCACGTCCACATCCACCACCATGTCAAACACCACCATGTCCTCCACCATGCCCACCACCATGTCCTCAACCATGTCCACCACCTCCGCCACCACCACGTCCTCCACCACCACCACTTCCACCATGTTCTCCACCATGTCCTTCACGTCCACCACATCCACGTCCTCCACCACCACGTCCTCCACCGCCAAGTCCTCCAAAACCACGTCCTCCACCACCACGGCCATCACCACGCCCGCCACCACCACCATGTCCTCCACCACCACATCCACCACATCCACCATGTCCACCACCATGTCCACCACCACCACCATGTCCACCACCACCACCATGTCCACCACCACCACCATGTCCACCACCACCACCACGCCCGCCACCACCACGCCCGCCACCACCACGCCCGCCACCACCACGCCCGCCACCACCACGCCCGCCACCACCACGCCCGCCACCACCACGCCCGCCACCACCACGCCCGCCACCACCACGCCCGCCACCACCACGCCCGCCACCACCACGCCCGCCACCACCACGCCCGCCACCACCACGCCCGCCACCACCACGCCCGCCACCACCACGCCCGCCACCACCACGCCCGCCACCACCACGCCCGCCACCACCACCACATCGACCACCACATCCATCAACACCACCACCCCGTCGACCACCACCACCCCGTCGACCACCACCACCCCGTCGACCACCACCACCCCGTCGACCACCACCACCCCGTCGACCACCACCACCCCGTCGACCACCACCACCCCGTCGACCACCACCACCCCGTCGACCACCACCACCCCGTCGACCACCACCACCCCGTCGACCACCACCACCCCGTCCCCCACCACGTCCCCCACCACCACCCCGTCCCCCACCACGTCCCCCACCACCACCACGTCCCCCACCACCACCACGTCCCCCACCACCACCACGTCCCCCCCCACCACCACCACTATGTCCACCACCACCACTATGTCCTCCACCACCACTATGTCCTCCACGTCCACCACCACGTGCACGTTCACCACCACGTGCACGTTCACCACCACGTCCACCACCATGTCCACGTCCACCACCATGTCCACATCCACCACCATGTCCACATCCACCACGTCCACGCCCACCACCACGTCCACCATCACTCCCACCTCCACCACCACCACGTCCACCACCACCACCCGTGACAGGTAAAGTGTCACTGGCGGGCAGGGGTAATAGGAGTGTCAACCCCGGCTGTATATGGGACATTTAAGGATGCATTGGGTGCGAGAAGACGGGAATAGGGGCTAGAAGTATTGCACCAGACCCAAGATACATTTTGAAGAGGCTCAATGTCACAGGGGCTCCTGTAAAAGCACTTGCAGCATCTCTACCTCACAGTGGCATACCTGCACATGCCACTCACTCGAAACAAGCATTTGTATAGCCAATAGGTTTCGCCTTTGGGACCTTATAAGTGTTTAGCCATGCAACACTTGATGTTGTTGCACCAAGGATATTGTGCTGGATAACTAAACACTTATAAGGTCCCAAAGGCGAGAACTAATGGCTATGCCAACGCTTGTTTAAGACCGGATCCCACCAAACCATTCTGGAAATGCAAAGTGAGTCACTTCTTCCCTGGTTACACCATGGAGAAGGAAAACATTCAGAACAGCATTTGTGCAGACTGGAGCACTCATAGCCAGGTCTAAAATGTAAACCAGGGTTTCACCTCCGGCAAGGAACCCTAACCAGAACTCAAAGTAAACCTAAGTCAAAATGTGCTATTAATAACTGCAGAGCCATTCAATACTGCTAGTTAATAGCTCTCATGTCGGCCATTATCCTACTGCTGAGTAATCCAGACTCCTAATACAGCTCAATATTTCATATTCTAACACGCACTGCAGGTGACTTACCAACATCTTTTTTAAAGATACATTTGGTGTAATACATTTCAGGAAGAAACTGAAGCAAGTTCTTGTGTTGGAACAACAATCCAGAGAGCCAAGATGTCCACTACAGAGATCTGCTTAACTTGCAGGTTGACCCTTCAAAATCACTGTAGGTTATGATTTAGAGATTGCTATAATTAATTTTATTATGCTTAGTAGTAATAAGGTATGTTGTTAACTGCCTTAAGGCAATTCAGTTTAAATGTGTTGCACAAATGCTAGTTCATCTCCGTAACCCAAGGTCATATAAACTAGAGTTCTTTACAAAGAGAACTGACACCAGCAAGAACGTCCAAGAAGCGAAGTGCTATAAAACCCTTTTGCATAAGTCTGTTGTGAATGAGATCATATTATTGCTTTTGCGCAATTATGTCTGCTAAAACTGTACAAAACGCACAACCGACATTTAGTGCTATATTTTTGCAACAAATTGCTCCTTGTATCCGTTTTGGCGCTGGGAGCTGCAGTATCCCCGAGTGGAATACTGCTCCACCTGATTACAACTGATGGTGTTGTCTCACCCGAATGTACTGCATGAATGAGCAACTGTCAATTTTACTGGCTGGAAATTCCGGCTAGTAAAATCACACTAGGAACAGGCAGCAAGTGCAGCATGGCCTTGGCTTCTTCCGATCTCCCATTCAAAGGGGGGGGGGGGGGGGGCGCAACTAAATCTTGATTACTGTTAATAAGCGCCTTTGTCTAAATTTGTCTTCATCTTGTGGAAGGCTTCACAGGCGTTGGGCGTCCAGCTAGCTGTGAGAAAGTGCCCTCTTTCTGCATGGTTGCCCCCATTTTTTGCTGAACTGCTGATGTACTTTGACTGAGTGTGCCCTGGGCTCCTGCCAATCAGGTACCTAGGGCCTATGTTCTTTCCCTAAAACTGCACTGAAGAGCAAACCCAATTGGCACTCTCTGGCCACAGGTCAGTCCCTGGTAAATGGTACCACAGGTACCCAGGGCACTGTGACCAGGGAAGGCCTCTAAGGGCTGCAGCACTTGTTGTGCCACCGTTAGAGGCCATGTACCTTTACACTCCCACACTTCCTTTGCAGGCTGCATGTTTTGGTGCAGAACAAAGTGAAGAGTCTACATGGCACACATCCCTGTGTACCATGCTTACAAAAAACTGCCCTGGCATAGATTGGCCACCCCTCTAGCTAGGTGCACTATACCAGTCGTGAGGGTACATGTGCATGAGCCCTGCACCCCTACAGTGTCCAAGCCAATTCTTAGACATTGTAAGTGCAGTAATATGGTGGTGGGAGTTTGTCATTATGAACTCCACAGTACCATAATGGCTTTACTGAAAACTGAGACTCGGCACATTAAACCCACACTGATGCCAGTGTGGGATTTACTGAAAAATGCACACACAGGGCATCTTGGAGATGCGCCCTGGAAAATTACCTACCACTAGGGTCCAGGCTGAGTGGCTGCACCCCAGCTGCCACCACCAGACATGTTTCTGGACACCTGGGTCGAGAGCCTACTGCTCTCGGGGGCCTGAAACGATGCACATCCTGGGATGAGGTGCCAAGCCTCCTCCCCCAGGATGGGGTGGGTCCACGAATGGAAAGCTTCAAAGGCTAGCCCCCTTTGTGATCTTTTCCAGGCCTTTTGCTGCTTCCAGCAACTAGTCCCCACCGGTTCTGACCCCACTTTGGGTGGGAGAACTGGCAGGAAAACCAAGTGAGGAAGGGAGGTGTACCCAACTTTGCCAACCCCTCAGGTGGGAGAGGCGAGGTGAAGCACAACTCTGTCCCCGCCATCTTGCAGATGGGGGGGGGGGGGGACCCAGCCAACCAGAATGAGGCCTATGCCCCCTCCCACTGGAGGGTGGCATAATAGGGAGTGTACCCACCCCAGGTATAGGACCCATTGGTCCAAACCTTTTACTTACCTGTAACTCCCGTAAATCCAGTATTTAGGGGCATCCCTTAACCTTGCCTCCTCAGACCAGCAATGACCAAGAAGAAAAGAAGGACCCAACAGCCATGCCGAATGTAAGAAGAGAAGGATGTCCACGGACTTGTCCACAGCCCTAACGGCCTGTCCCCACCTTGAAACTACAGAAGCGACACTCCGGTGTGTCCTGCAGCCAGCAACCTCAAGAACCCCAAGGTCATGTCCCGGCTTCCAAGGAAAAGACTGTCTCCCATGAACACCGGATATGTTCACCCACAGACTCCAGCTCTGGTAAAATCCGCGAGTCCGCACCTATCGCCCACGGCCCTAGTTCGAGTGGCCCAACACCACTATGCGGTCTTCCCGGCGATCCTGACCCAAGATCCAGTGATCTCTGACCTGCCGCAAGCCTCCATCTGGCGTCTGCAGCCTCAAACCGGAGGGTCCCCCCCAACCGCGACCAGAAGCTGGTAAGAAGATCTGACCCTAAAAGACCTCCCAGAACCAGACGCCCCATGGCCTTGGGTGGCCCAACCCATGGTGTTTAGCCAACCCCCAGCAACCCAACTTACCTCTTCTTCCCCGAGCCTGCAGTGTGTTTGCAAACCAGAGAATTCCCATTGAAAGTAACATGGCACCCAACGACAAACCAGCACCATGCACCCAGCCACCCGTGTGCCGCAGAGGGTGTACTTTTGATGCTAACTTGAACCCCCATTTTCCCTGAGCTAAAGTCCAGGAGCTTTACTCCCACAACCTTGTGGCCTGCTCTTGAGCAGCCACCACCCTATCCCCAACTGGATAACATTGGGCTCAGCCACCCTAGTGCTGCTGAGGGTGCTTTGAGAGTGCATCCGCGACCCTGGGAGACCTCCGAGTCTCACGCCAGAAAACCAACTCCCATAACAAAGTACTTACCCGTTAACGGATAACTCTATTTCCTCCCGTAGGATAACATTGACTGTTTTCTATGAAAACGTTTCTAATTGTGGAGTTGGAAAACCTATCAAAGTCTATATAACTGTGTGCAAATAACCAAAACGCGTTTACTTGTTTACAGGAAATGTCCCAGTGCAGTATCCAGGTATACTACACTGTGTAAGAAAAGTAATCTGCAAAGTAATTTACATGACATCCCATTGAAAAGTCATTATAAAGTATATGTACAATTTTTTAAGGTATCGCATTTCCAGTTATTCTACTGTAACCTAACCGAAGTATTTATATACAACTGCAATTCAAGCGGTATTGTTACTGCAAAGTATAAATCACTTTCCTGTGCCAGGCTTGCTTGGTTCTAAGAACTAAATATATCTAAATATTTTTATACAAAGCAAATTGTTCTGAGTTCAGTCTTTGGGTGTGTGCAGTCATTTTCTGATTGAGTGTGTACAACAAATGCTTAACACTACCCTCCGATACAGCCTTAGTGCTCGCCCACACTACCTCAAATAGAGAATAAGGTGCTATCTACTTTTACCTCTGCCTACCTTTTGGGTTCCACTGGACTCTGTGCACACTATACCTCACTTTGGTATAGTATATACAGAGCCAGCTTTCTACACTAGCCCAAATATCAACTGCTGATCTAGAACTCGGGCTTCCAATTTAAGGTCTAAACAAGCCAGATGCACACAACAGAAGAATCATTAGTGAATGAACAGCTGATTTTCAAGAGTGGGGGGGGGGATGCAATAGGTCTCGCAATTTTGAGATTTTGAGCTATTGGCATTGTAAATGACAATGCCTTTTATTTAGGTGTTTAAAAAAACCTACAATAATAAAAGGCATTGTCATTTACAATACCAATAGGTCAAAGTTTATAAAATGCGAGACCTGTTGTATTGCAAATGCTTGTTTTCAAGCGCCCCGTAAAGCATTTTTACGCTAAGAGGCCACGCCCCTTTGTTTGTATGAGTGGTGTCTAAAGAAAGGTCCGCTGCCGCTATTAAAGGAATAGTCGCTGTAATCTGTACTGGGAATATTTTCCAAGCTATGGATTTGCAGAATTGTTTTGCAAATACGAGAAAAAAAATCTGATTGAACTGCATGTAACTTTTCTGGTTACTTATTTTAGATTCTAAAATGTGCTTCAGGGTAAAAAAACATCACATGGATTGGGGGGTGGGGGGGTTGGTTGAAGATGATCTAATGTGTCATGTAAGTGTCAGTAAAAACATGGGACACCGCATAGTGTCAACTATATTTCAAGATGTACTCCCTGAAAAAACATTAAAACAATTCATTACCAAATCCCTTTATTCAAAAATGTCATCAAAACTAGTCAAAAAAAGAGAGCTGTTGAACCAAGATTGTCCCTCTTCAGTGTCCTGGTCTAATGACAGTGTCATTTGTGATATTTCCATAGAGAGTCTGACAGACATCTCTCAGCGATTGTTATAAACACCACATACTCCCCGTGTCCTGTCTGAATTATACCCAACTATCCAGGCCCTCTACACAAATTATTTTATTTGATCACTTTTGTCTTAATTGTTGTTAATTAACCTATTCACAGAAAGAAAGCTTCGTGAATCACTAATTTTTTTTCTGCATGTAAGTGGTCTTTCTCCTGATAACAAGTAACAAAGCAGAAGGAAAACATTTACCTAGAGAAAATCTGCCCCGAATCATGCCCAGAACTTCAAGTTTAATTCACAGATAAGGCACGTATAAGGCACAACTACCCATCAAAAAAGCTTGGCATTTGAGCCATGAGATAATTACCATCTGGCACAAGGTTAGCCAACTCACACACACATACAAAGCTTCTTTGCGAGGCCCATGAGCAATGGTAGTGCTATGCTACTCAGCCACTAAAAGTGTAACGGCTCTACTGAGAGGTACAAGTACTCTCCACTAAAGTAAGGCAGTCTTGCGCAAAGTGTTGATATTTTGTGGATGAACATTCAGCAGGCACGCTGAGAAGTGCTGGTACTGTCCCATTAAATGTAGATTGGCCCTGTTGTACTAAAAATAACGTTCTTCTAAAGGTTGAGCAAACTTGCTTTGAAGTACTCCTAAAACCACATCACATGTGTATGTGGCACTCCTCGCGCCTGGTCTGTGGTTTTGCATGCATGTTGCAATCCTCGTGCCTGGTCTGTCGTGTTGCATGCATGTCGCACTCCTTGCGCCAGGTCTGTGGTGTTACATGCATGTGCATGTCGCACTCCTCGCGCCTGGTCTTTTGTGTTGCTTGCTACACGTGCAGGGTGCGTGCAGCAGCTGAGGGGCTGTGGAGCCCGTGCCGGCGGCCGCTCTTCCCACCGTTTACCTCTTGTGTCTGCGCAGGCGCAGTGCCCCGAGCCTGGAGCAGGAGGAGACAGGGCGGGATTCAGACGCACGCGATTGGTTGGCTGGGAGGACAGGAGAGGCCTGTGATTGGATCCTTCAAACAGGGAGAGAGACTGCAATACCAATGACCAGGGGTGTGGAATTAAATAAAATATCTACTTGTCCACGGGGCAGGTTGCTTCATAAATCTACTTGTCCTGTAACAAATTCCACTTGTCCCTTTTGTGTCATGTAATGCGGCGACAAATTATGGCAGCAATCTCATTATATAAGAGCTCTGATATAGCCCCTCTGATTATGCAAGGACTCCTTCCATAATAGGGATTGAATACTAGCAATTCCCTTATCTTGCCACGTTTCCGCAGACCTACATGTTGGGGCTGAAGGTAATGGTAAGCAAAAGTTCCAGGGTTGGAATGCCCTTTTGAGTCTATGCATACCTACTAGCTTGTATGTTTTAAGGGTTTTTTCACCAAGTCTTCTATAATCTATTTCCCTACTGAGAAAGGTTGGAAATGTACTCCTGACAGTGGCAGACACAAAACTTCTTCCAGGGTTGTGAAAAAGGTGGTTGGAGGGAAAGTGGACTTGCAGACTCTCAGATTTTCGCATGAGGCAATCTACACCTCCTTATTTGCCAATGCTAAAATGCAGTTGACAAATATTTTCTAGGAGTACTATTTCTTGGCGTACTTCAATAAAGTCTTATGAATTCACGAAAGCTGTATATTTGCACTTAATGCAAGGACATGGGTGCACTTTTGAGACTTTAATAATTGGGCCCTTAATTAGGTCTGGTGTTAACCATTACCTTTTATGATTATTAAAATTCTGTTTCTCTCTCGGTCTATTGGCTAGCTTCAATGTAAGTGACAGCATTCTGTGTTTTTTTACAAAGAGTTTATCAACACAGTTGTTTTGTTCAGTGCCAGGAACTACTGTGGCAATTTGGGCTTTTTGAGACAAAAACTATTTTTGCTTTTGCCAATGTTTTTTATAATGGTGAGGGTCTGGCAGCTCCCACCCAAATAAGATTTTACAAACACCATGCTGAAACAAGTCACGCATTGACAAAACCAAAAGGCTGACCAACAATTTCAGACCTACTGGCTTTACCAATGCTTGTTTATTTCTGTTTCCCATTGTCTTATTAAAACTGGTTACATTAATTTTCTATTCTAAATATTGTATGTGAAATACTAGTATACATCAACCCATTCGCTGCAAAGAAATGGTACCTAACATTTTACAGTAGTTTAGTGAAATGCTTTTGCATTTTTTTTGTGAACATTTTATTTTGAAAGCAAAGAATCTTCAATTCTGCTTTCAAGCCTCTACAAATATTTGCATCGAATCGGAGAGCATTCTGGGAGCATTATACATAGCCTCATATAGCTAACCACTGAAAATGTGTACACATTTGTATGCTGTAACCAGTAGTGCTTTCTGAGCTTACAACATTTACTTGGAGTGGAGTGCTCACCCTAATAATAAAGGTTTTGCATTAATGAACCATAAATACAAGTTTGAACAGCATTAACACATCGACACTAATATTACCTTAATTGCAGGCAGTTCCTTTCCCTGATCCATAATGTGGTACTGTAAACTGGCAGCCAAAGGGTTTGTGCTGCAGGGGGTTCGACCTACTTGTCCCAAGGACAAAATACACATTTAAAACTTGTTGCCCTTGACCCTAAACAATATGTCCTGGGCGTCGGGCTATAGGAATCCCACATCCCTGTTCAATGAGGGACAGAGGAGGGAGAAGGACAGTGAGGGGTAGAGGAGGGAAAGAGGACGGTGCGAAGCAGAGTTGGACAGTGAGGGACAGAGGAGGGAGAACAAGGACAGTGAGGGACAGAGGAGGGAGAACAAGGACAGTGAGGGACAGAGGAGGGAGAAGGACCATGAGGGACAGAGGAGGGAAAGACGACAGTGCGGAACAGAGTTTGACAGTGAGGAGCAGAGTGAGGTAGAAGGACAGAGGAGGGAGAACAAGGACAGTGAGGAACAGAGGAGGGAAGGACAGTGAGGAACGGAGGGGTGGACAGCGAGGAACAGAGTTGGACAGTGAGGAACAGAGTGAGGTAGTAGATGGACAGTGAGGGGTAGAGAGGTCACCGGCTGTCCTTGAAGGGGCTGCTGGTGCCAGGAAGAGGCCTTGAGTCAAGAAGAGAGCCTTGAGCTAAGAGGCCCTTGTGGTAAAAATAAGGGCCCTTGTGATAAAAATAAGGGCCCTTGTGATGAGGGTGGGGCGGCCTCAGCCCCACAGGCTGAAGGACGGGTTGGGGTGCTTCTGCCCCTCTGGTGATAGGCCTGGTGGAGCCCGTGTGATGAGGGCGGGGTGACCCCAGCCCCACTGGCTGAAGGGGGGGGGGGGGTGTGCACCTGCCCCTCTGGTGAAAAGCCTGGTGGGCCCTGTGTGATGAGTGGGGGGGATGACCCCGGGCCCACATGCCGTAGGGCGTCTTCCTGCCCCTGTGGTGTAAGGCCTGCTGGTGATGTGTGGTAAAAGCTGGCAGGGGCCCTGTGTGGTAGAGTCCCAAGTGTACAAAGAGTAAAGCCTGTGTGTCACGGGTGCCCTGGCCGCGGCCCTCACTCCCACTGGGTAACAAGGCCTCTAGCCCTGACCTACCCACAGAGACCCTCCCTGAAGGAAGCTCCATGGACGGAGCCGTTCCAGCTCAGCACTTCTACCTTCACCCTGTGTTTGTGCGCGTCCATATCCCCGGCCCTTTGACCTTATTATAACCCACGGCCCTGCTGGCTGTGGTAGGAAGTGTTTTATTCCCCACTCTCTGCACTCTGGGATACATGGTTTTCCTAAGGATGGAGTTTCCGGTGGTAAAAGCCCCCTGGGTGGTAGTCACTGGCTTAAGATCCTGCATCAACAGTGAATGTGAAACGACCCTGTGGTAAAAGGTGCAAATATCATGTGTTGAATGTTGTCAAATGTGGTGGGTGCCGCACCCCCTGCTGTAAAAAAAAAATCAAAATATGATGTGGTAAATGTGGTAAAATATCTTGGTGCTGCACCCCCTGCTGTAAAGGATACAAATATAATGTGGTAAAATGTGGCGGTGCTTCACCCCCTACTGTAAAGGATGCAAATATATGTGGTACAATGTGGCGGGTGCCGCACGCCCTGCTGTAAAGGATGCAAATATCATGTGGTAAACCATGGCGTGTGCCCCCCTTTCCGTGCGGTAAAAGACTGTGTTTGCTGCAGCCCCCCCCCCCTTTGAAGATGGCCGCCCATGGTCTACGCCTGTGGCTGCTGCCCTCCTTTGTAAACTTGTTGATTCTCTGCGAAGATGTTTCTGCACTGGATGCTCAGCGTTCACTCATGGCTTGCTATCGTCTGGGAAAGTGATATGCTGCAAACGGAGGCAAACATTTGTGGGAAAGTTTTATGGCAAACGAAGAGAACCATGTTCCTTCCCTCAGGGTATTGGGCAGGACTTGCAAACCATTCAAACCCACGAGACAGTATCCAAATCTTTATCCCCGCGCTCATTTTTACACTTATGACGCACCAAGTATCATTTTAATCGGCTCCGACTTTAATTTCTAAATTCAATGCTAGAAGCAATCGGTTTCTTTTAATGCCACAGCATTTCGCATACGTCAGCGCCTCGCAGAGCTTGCTTTACAACTGTACATTACTCACTTCACGGACCACTGACAGGGTTATGCTACACTGTGAGTGTAACCTATGACCCCACTGGAAGAACTCCATGCCAGAGGAAAATAGAGAACATGTTGGTTCGATACGGCGCTTCAACTTAGAAACATTGAAAGGGGTCATGGGGGTGCGTCTAACAGGAGATCGCAAACCTAACACACGCAAACCATTGGATTTGTGCTGGTGTTGGAGACTCTCTGGTGCACCATCGACCGAAGGAGAGACCTAAAGAGAAGTAGGATTTCTCAGTGAGTGGTAGGCCTAGACTTGTTATTGAAAAGACAACCTTTGCCTCGCATATGCTGGACCCTGAACTAGACTTGCCAACCCTTCCCTCACTGGCCATACTCTGGGAGTCACCTTGCTCCCCCAGAGGCTTGCCTACTTTTATCATCATGTGACTAAGAGAACGGAAAGGTTTCTTTAAAGCAAGCTAAAATATGAATTTGCAGTCCAACAAGGGCCCAGCTCCAAGGGTATTTTGTGGATAGCCATATAAGTTATCAATCTTGTATGAGTGAGGTGGAGGACATGAAGTTTGGGTGTAACAACCCCCCCCCCCCCCCTCCCCCCCCCCCGAAATATTTTAAGATGGGTGATTTGTTATGTTATAGTGATTTGCATAGAGCATTATTGCCTTGCTGCACCGTCGGGAGCCTTCGTGCCCTGGTCGCGAGGTTTAGGAAGCCTATAGTAAGTCGTCACCTAACTATTTTTACTTCACAGGTGGAAGGTGTAACTACAAATTTGATCGTGTTTTCATATATCAAGAAACCTCCTTTTTTTCTTTTAGCTAGTTTGAGAAAGCTATTATTGTGAACAAAATTCTGTATTTTCATTGAATGGAAAGAATACCTCATTGCACTAACAGGTTGGAGTGAAATAACTGTATATTGCTAAAGGCAGGTCTAAATGGGATGGGGAAGGTGAATAGCAATACGTTTTCCAGTTTGAGTGAAGGAGAGCAGACATTGACATCTGCTGAATTCAGAACACAGAGATGAGGAAATTGAGTGGAAATGAAATGTACTGGGCCTTGGGTTTGAGGGGTACTAAGAAACCAAAAAGGCTGCTAGAAATGAAGCACATGTTGGGTTTTATAGAATATGCAAGGGAGTTCTGGGAAAGTGAATTAAAATTAAGCCTGTTGACTACTTTACTGAGGAGTGCTATGGGACACAAGTTGGACCCTTCTAATATTCGTATCTGACTCTCTACAGATCAAACGTCACCATGGCCAACAAGGGACCCTCATATGGACTAAGCAGGGAGGTGCAGCAGAAAATTGACCAGATGTATGATCCAGATTTGGAGCGCGTTCTTGTGCAGTGGATCATTACCCAGTGCGGTTTGGCAAGCAGCGACGATGCTGATGCTCACTCTGGTGTAAAGGAACCCGAGCGCGAAGGCAAAGAGGGCTTCCAAAAGTGGCTCATGGATGGCACGGTGAGCAGCGCGACCTCTTCTAAGATCCAAGTTGGCCTGTTTTTATCATGTTATATTTGTGTTTTTATTTTCATGAGCTCTTAACCAGATGGCTATTAAAATGCTGTGGTGTCCATTTTACACTATCTTCTTCTCCCATCCCTCCTCCGTGTTTTATTTGAATCCGATCAGTATTGAGTGAGCTTTAAATTGTTCAATGTGCCATGGTGACTTCTTTCCACAACAATATTGTCAGAACTAAAGAACATATAACGCAATAAACATTAAATGACTTGTATTTTTGTGGAAAACTCATAAAATGCCAGACTAGCCACATAAACATTATTTTCCTAGAAAAATCAGTAAACCAGTTAAGATATTTGTGGAGATAATTGTGAGATTTGAACAGGAATGTGTTCTGGTAAAATTTTGGGAAATGGTGAATGCTATTCTACACAGAATCTAAACTGATGTTCAAAATAGCATTTTTAGACTGTGATGTAAAAGCGTGGCTGTGCAAGAGACTGTGCGAAAATCCTATGCAAAAAGATTTTAAATGTTGACTAATTTGCGAAATTGTACATTGAGGCCCAAACACCAGGATCCCAGTGCAGTTATGCAGTGCAGAAAATTCCCAATATTTGTGCTATTTCCACACTGCTGCGAGGATGCCCCTTAAGATTGAGTCGTAACTAAAGCAGTCTCTTTCTATGCCAATTCCCGCATCGTTATCCTCTATTCTGGAAAAATTTCACAGTTGGGAAAAAATCTGGACTACTCTGTTCTCTCCCCCCCGACCCCCCCCCCCCATCCCCAATTTCTAAGCGCTTGACAATTTTTTTATATATTACCAGCTGAATATGCATTGTTCCAGTTCCTAAGTGCCATGAACTGAACGCCATGTCTGCACGCTGCAGGTGTAAACTGGAGAGCGCTTTATGCGCTTTTCTTTTTTTTTGAAAAACGTTTTTATTGGCATTTATATGGAAAGACATACACAGGCACAAGTGGTAGCGCCAGCAGCACAGAAATTTACATAGCAAGCTTGCTCAGTCGCAGCCCTCTTGATCTCTCAGTCTTGTGGGCGCCCAGGCCATCCGACCCTATCCTAAGTAGGGCCGTCGGTGCGTTTCCGGGGGCAGCCGCTGTGTATGTCCTACCGGAGCGCGGCCTGATCTCTGCGCCGCAGGGGTGCCGCGCAGTGTATTTGGACCCCTTTGCGTGGTGTCGCGAAGGCGAGAGAAATGCAGCCAGTGGGTAACTATGAACAAACTGGGGGCAAGGAACCAGGGGATGGGGGGGGGTGCACTATGTCTGCTATCAGGAATGCTTGTAGCTATGCGCTCGAGAGCTGGACCAACGTGAGAGAGCAAGGATAGAGAGGGGGGGGCGGGGGGGAGCCGGGAGGGTCGCGGACGCCGAGAGGAGGAAACATGCCGGAGGGGCCGGGGCATCAGCCGTAGCCTATGAGGGGTCCGGCGGCGGAGTATGCGATACCTGCCTCTGCGAGGCACCGGGCGTTTGGACTGCCCGCGCCGCTCCCCGGGAGGACTCCGAGGTCGCTGGCGCCCCCAGGGGATCAATCGGTTGTGTACTCGCTGCAGCCGCTGTTTCCTGCGTGAAGGTGTGCAATAACATGGCCCAGGGCATGGAGATCGGGTGTTTGCGCATCCCTCGGGCCTCCTCCGTTCTAAGTGTGGTTTCCTCCGCCTTGCCCCATTTCTTGACCGCTCCCACCCACGCCGCTGCCGGGGGCCCCCCCGGCGACTTCCAGTGCATACCGATGCATCGTTTAGCAAGGAGCAACATTAAGAAAGCGAACCTCCTTTCCACTTTCTGCGACTTGTGACGTTCATGAATACCCAGCGCGCACGCCTCCCATGTGTCCAGGTCCCGTAACCCCGTAACCGCTTGTTGGGCAGTGTGAATTGTGTGCCAGTAACTGTGTAGGGTCGGACAGTCCCAAAACATGTGCTTGAACGAGGCCGCGGGCTCCAGGCATCTAGGGCAGCCAAACGCCCCGTCAGGGTAATATTTCTGCAGCTTTTCAGGGGTAAGATACGCCCGGTGCAGGATATGCAGCTGTATGTTCTTAAACCGGTAATTGCGGGACACTTTTTTTGGTGTATTCGAGGGCCCTAGCCCACTCCCTGTCATGTAGAGGCCGCTGGAAGTCGTCCTCCCAGTGGTCCCGGAGGGTCGCTAACGTAGGACTCCGCAGAGTTCTCACCGCTTTGTATATCCACGTGACGAGATGGCGACCGGGACCCATCTGCAGTATCGCATGAATGACTGGGTGTGTGGGGGGCTCCGCCTCCATCCTTCCCCACTGCCTGTGGCAGTCCGTGAGAAGCTGCCGGTGCCGAAGGAATTGTCCCCCGGGTAGCTCGAAGTCCCCCACCAGCGCCTCGAAGGACTGCAAACTTTCACCGGAGAACAGCATTCCCACCTCCGCTATCGCATGATCCGTCCACGCCCGCATCATTTGCTCTGTGTAATATGTCCGGCCCCTAGGGAGCCCCACCAACGGCAGTAGTGGAGAGTACAGGGGGGTGCCCCGGCTAAGGCGATGAACTCGTGCCAGGCAGGCGCGCGCCGTCATGACCTGAAGGGGCCGGGATACCGGCGGTGCTGCACCCGGCAGCAGCATGCGGTGGACGGCCGGGACTGGGATCCGCCCCGCCTCCGTGATCAACTCCTCCTGCGCTCGGCCCGCCGTCCAACGCGACACCCACTGCAATTGGGCGGCAAGGAAATACGCCTCGAATGAGGGAGCCGCTAACCCGCCCTGATCCAGGGGCAGTTGCAGTTTTGCCAGGGCTATCCGCCGGCGGCCGCTGCACCAAATAAGGGTCCCGAGCAGAGTTTCCAACTCCCGGAACAGGGATCGCGGAGGAACCACCGGAAGATTGGAGAAGAGGTACAGCAGGCGCGGGACCAGGATCATCTTTGCAACGGCTATCCTTCCCGGCACGGCCAAGTGGAGGCCCTTCCAGAAATGGACCTGGGATCGGATGGTGCCCATCAGCGCGCGGTAATTCCCCTCATAGATATCTTGCGGCGTATGGTACAGCTTAATGCCGAGGTAGCGGACCGCCTGGGGACTCCACGAGACCTCAACGTCTCCTATTCATATCGGACCCTGGGGCACAACTTGTGTCAAGGGGTAGACAGTGGACTTGGCCCAGTTCACCCTGAGGCCCGTCACCTCTGCAAAGTCATGCAGGATGCGCGATATCGGGGTCAAATCGATCGTGATGTCCCGGACGTATAGGAGTACGTCATCGGCGTACATCGATACTGCATGGGTAGAATTGCCTATCGGAATGCCCCATTCCCCACTCTCCCCGCGCAACATGATCGCCAGCGGCTCCATTGCCAAGGCGAAGAGTAGGGGGGAGAGGGGACACCCCTGTCTGGTCCCGCGCCGGATCGGAAAGGAGTCCGAGATGAGAGGGCCTATGCGCACTCTGGAGCTGGGCGAGGAGTAGCTGAGCCGGGTGTAGGCTAACAGTTTGGGTCCAACGCCCATGCGCAGTAGGACCTGAAACAGGTAGGCCCAGGAAAGTGTCAAACGCCTTTTCAAGGTCAAGCACCAGACACGCTGCCCGAGGGAACCGCTCCCGCACCTGGTCCTGCACGTGGAACAACCGCCGGATGTTAGAGGTGTGCCTACCAGGCACGAATCCACTCTGATCCGGGTGAACCAGCCGTGGTAGGACCGTGGCGTACCTATCCGCCAGGGCCTTCCCATAGATTTTGTAATCCGCCGACAACAGAGTTATAGGTCGGTAGGAGCCAAGCTGATGCGGGTCCCTATCTGGCTTAAGGAGGGATACTATGACGGACTCGCGCATGGAGCGAGGCAGGACTCCTGTGTCTACAGCCGCTCGGAACTGCAACTCAAGTTGAGGGACCAACTGGGTCGCGAACGTCTGGTAAAACTCAAGGGGGAAGCCATCGAGGCCGGGGGCCTTATGGGTGGCTAATGCCTTCATGGCGTGCCGAAGTTCGGCCGCCTTGAGAGGGCGATCGAGGTCCTGGCGCGCATCACGATCAATGTGGGGGAGCTGAATACGGTCCAGGAAGTCCGCCGGGGCCGCAGCCGACGCCACGGGACGGGGGCTTGTGTATAAGCACATGTAGTGCTCTTGGAAGGCCTTAAGTATCTGCCCCTGCGAATACACCAGGGTACCCCGGACGTCACGGATGGCCGTGATGGTCGGAAGGCTCGAGTCCTGCCTTACGAGCCACGCCAACAGGGCACCCGCCCGGTCGCCCTCTGTGTGGGCCCTAGCAGCGTAAGCCGCGAAATTAAACCGGCGCATGCTTGCCAACGCCACGGCGTATGCAGTCTCGGCGCTAGCCCGCGCGGCCGGCGTGACCTTGGCAGGATCCGTCTCCTTAGTGAGTGCGGCCAGTGCCTCCTCCATCCGCAGAATGTCTCCCTCAAGAACCCGTCGAACCCCCGTAATATGTCGGATGCAATTGCCACGCATCACAACCTTAAAGGCATCCCACTCTGACGCTCGGGTACTAGCAGTGCCGGCGTTCTCCCTGAAATAATGACGGATGTGGTCCACCAAGGTTTGGCGGAAGACCGGGTCTTCAAGGCTGTCCCGAGGTAAGCGCCACGTGGGGACGGGGGGATGTGGCGGGCGCCACTGCAGCGTGATCGTGTGGGCATCATGGTCCGATATAGTTCTACCCAGGTAGTCAGCGTCCAGAACGGTGGGAAGGACGGCGGGGGAACAGAGGAAACAGTCCAGGCGCACTCTAAGGTTGTGCGGACGGGAGTGAAAGGAGTATAGCTTAGCGGTGGGGTTCCGAGCCCGCCAAGCATCCGCCAAGGACCAATGATGCAGCCAGGCCGTGAACCGTTTGGCTTGTGTGACGATGGGGGAAGCGGGGGGGCGGATGGGAGCGATCCAAGGTGATATCTTGCACGCAATTATAATCGCCCCCCAGGATTCACGGCACCTGCGCGTATGCGCTTAAGGGATTGGATAGCGTGTCCCAAAATTTGGACTGATCCACGTTCGGCCCATAGATGCTACCCAGTAAGAGCGTCTGGCCGTCTAACCGACCAAGTAGGAGGACGTAGCGACCCTCCGGATCTATTACGTGCCATATCTCCTGAAAAGGAACCCCCGGTCGCACCCATATGAGGGCACCGCGGGCGAATGCAGAGTAAGTCGTAGCATACAGGGTCCCCCGCCAGCGTCTGCGCAGTTTCGCCACCTCCCCCGCCGCAAGGTGTGTCTCCTGCAGGAGTGCAATGTGTGCCTGGTGACGCTTGATGTATGCGTATACGGAGTATCGCTTGCGCGCCGTGTGCATGCCTCGCACGTTCAGTGTGAGAAGTGGGATTTCACCGGCTTGTGCCATCAGTGCATGTGTCTAGCGCGCAGCGCAGGGCTGGTCAGTCGGGGCTCCCAGAGGCCCCCCGGCGCCCATCCCCGCGCCCCACCCCCACGGGTCGTGCCCTACAGCGCGGTAGCTCAGCAGCGCATGGGTAGGGACATAGTGCAAAAGGTGTGCGTGGGGAGGGAAAGGGAAACTATGGCGAGGCGAACGGAACTTGCCCCAACTCGGAGGACATATCGCCAAGCGCGATACGTCCAAACTGGCTCCCGGGTTGCATGGGAGCATGAACCTAGTATGAAGGGGGAGTTCGGCTGGCGTCTGCAGCGGGCTCTACGGGTGGGCTGTGTACGGTATTTAAGATGAGCCACTTGGGGAATGTAGACGCTGCTGGGGGGGGGGGGGGGGGGGGGGGGGGGGGAGTGCCCAGGGCAACGGGGAGAACGCTAGTAGCGCCGGGCCAGTAGTAGCATGAAGCGGGGAAACGGCAGCCCAGGTTGCGAATGTGTGTCCCTTTGTCCATAGTCACTCATATCAGATCGTCAGCCGTTCGCGGGGTGACTGAAGGCAGGGCCCCCGAGTCAATCCCGGACTGTGTCTCCTCACTGTCCTCTTCCTCCTCCGATGTGAAGACATGGGGGGCCCGCTCCAGGTCCGTCGCCGGGGAAGCCGGACGTAGGCCCGCCACCGCTTTGATGGCCTGGCGCCTTTCCAGGACGATCTGCTCCAAGTCCGGCGACCCCAAGGTGTGTGACGGCCCCCCGGGGGTACCCGGGCGGTTTCGTCTGCGCGAGCGCTGCCTCCTGCGGCCCCCCACAGTCGCTCGCTGTTCATTAGGGCGCCCGTTCCGCCGGGCCCCCGTACAGTTCTGGTCCGCCCAGTCGTGTGCCTCCTCCGGCGTTGTGAAGAAGTGGGTGACCCCGCCCTGGATGATCTTCAGACGGGCTGGGAATAGGAGAGAGTACTGTATGTCTTCTGCTCTAAGGCGCCGTTTCACCTCCAGGAAGGACGCCCGCTGGCGCTGGACCGCCCGTGAGTAGTCGGGAAAGATCATGACAGTGTTGTTTTCAATGCGTAATGGGCCCGCCTGTCGGGCCGCTCGCAGTACTGCATCCCGGTCCCTGAAGTGGAGGAATTTGGCCAGCAGCGGGCGAGGTGGGGCTCCTGGCTGCGGCCTACGAGCTGGCACGCGGTGCGCCCGCTCGACAGAGAAGTAGGCCGTTCGGTCTTCGCCAGGGGTGAACGACTTAGTCCAGGCTTCCACGTACTCCACCGCATCTGCCCGTTCAATTCCCTCCGGCAGCCCAATGACGCGGATGTTGCAGCGTCGAGACCGCCCTTCCAGGTCATCAACACGTTCTTCCATGGTGGACATGCGACTCAGCAAGGCACGCATCGAGTCCCGGTGTGTGTCCACCATAGGCTGGAGGTCGGCGACCGCTTTGGCGTTGTCCGTAACTTTATCAGCCAGCTTGCGGTGGTCGTCGCGGAGATGATTGACGTCTGTAGTGAGGGTGCCCAGCTGCTGCTCCAACGAGAGTCGCGACTGTTCGATCGCCGCCAGGACCTGATCCAACTTGATCGACCAGGACGGGTCCGCGACCAATCCTGCGGCCGCCGGGGCCCCTCCCCGCGTTCCGGCCGGGCCCGCCGACGCCGCTCCGGATGCTGGCAACACCGCCCTGGACTTGCCCATGATGGCGACTGGCAGGGTTATCGTAGGCGCGGGTCAGGCGCGGAATCCGGGCTAGTTGAGACCGAGGCCAGTCCCGGGCCCTCCGGTGCCGGGCCGTCTCGCTGGCGGAGCAGGTGTCACCCTCGGCGTAGACTCCCGACGTCCTGCTCCTACGGCCTGCGCCTTCCACTGCGCTCCTTCAGACCAGGCCCGGGTCCGCCACCAAACCAGTAGTGCGCCGCCCAGGTGACCAAGCCGACGTCGGTGCCTCACAGGTCCCACGCTGGCCGCCCTGCGCCTTGGACAGATCCCAGAGGAACGTTGCCGGGGGATCGGAGTCCGGGCAGCACCTCCGGGTCCCGGGGGGCCGACGTGCACCCCCGCCAGTCACCCTGCTTCGCCGCTCAACTGACTCTGCCGGACTGCCACTCACCGCCATCTTGGAGTCAGGCAGACGCTCTCGTTGGTGGTATCCGAGGCTCCTCTCCCGTGGAAGTCGCCCCCCCCGGGGGTCGCCGCCTCCAGCTCTGCACACCACCTGCACCTCGGTCTTCAGGCTCGTTCCGCGGAGGCCGCTTCGTGGTCTCCCCCGGGGGTTGCTCACAGCCGCGGTGGATAGTAATGGCGGCAATCCTCAACGGCCGGTGCCATCGGCCGTGCCGCTCCCCGCCAAGCCGCTCCTCCGCACCGCGCCCAGCTCCGTCACTCCGGGCGATCCTCGCCTGAGGTAGCTAGCTGGTGTCCCCGTCCCGGGTCCGCAGGCCGTCAGCAGCCGCGGCGGGGCCGGACGGGCGCCATTTTGTGGTCGGCTCCTCCACGTTCGGGCGGCTCCCGCTGCAATTACTGGCCCCTGGGAGCCGCTCCGCTACCGGAACATCAGCGCCGGGCTCCCTGCGCCGCAGGGCAACTACAGGAACGTATGAGTCGCCCCCAGGCTCACCGGGAACAGGCGAGGGGAAAGCCCGATCCCGGAGCCTCAGCAAGACGCGTCCGTCTCGGCGGCCATCTTAGCCACGCCCCCTCTTTATGCGCTTTATTATAGACAGAATGACTTTAGGTGCGGATTTAAAAACGTCCTTGCTTGAAGGCATGAGCGGGAGAGGGAAGGCCCTTGAGTGGTTACTTTGTACCTGGTAGCCTCAGGATTTGATTTACAATCAATTCGTGTTGGAGGCTAGTACGATCAGAGAATGGTACCCTGCTTGGAAAAAAAAAGTTAAGCCAAGCAACCATGCTTGAAAAAAAAAAGATAAGTCAAGCATAAAATGTAATAAAGAAGTGAGAGAAGCAGGTTGAAAGATTTAGGCATGCAAATGTGTCAAATTTTAAGTGTAAACAAGGAGCACACCTATTTATAATTGAAAGTTGTAATTTTTAGAGGTTTTGTAGCAACGTGTTTTTGATTTTCTGTTTTTTGTAGAAGAATTGCTTTTGTGAAGGGTGTCTTCAAAAATATATATACTGAGGAGTCTGATTAATATAATTATTTCTTCTAAATTGCAGATGTAGGCTGTCGTAGAGTGCAGTAACTGGATTTTCCACCCGTGTCTGAAATTAAGACATAATACATTTGTTAACTCTTTTCCTGTATAAGGCTTCACTCTGTCGTGGCAGCTTGAAACCAGCCAACAGTGTCCTACAAAGTTCACTCCTGCGTGTGGTGACTTTATCTCCCGTGTCTACCCCTCCCCTCCCCCCTCCCACAGCACTGCTTTGTTGCTTCATGTCCCTTCTTCCTGTGCCTCCCCCCTTACCCCTCCCACAACACTGGTAGTTTTTTGTTTGCGTTTCTTTGGCACTTGTTTACATTTCCATGTACGATCCAGCCACCTGCCATTTCACTATCCTTCGTTCTCCTCTTTCCTTTGGTTGCTCTTTTTCTTGTTAATGTTGCGCTTTTGTAATGTTCTGTTTTAGTGTTCGCTACATTGGTTATAATATTGCATTTTTGTCCACTACAGTAGTAAAAAAAAAGTTTGCCGCGCTTGTGCGTGCCCGCTTCGTTGGTAGTGCTCGGACGCATCCTGTGAGGCAGATGAGTTCCTTTTAGAAGTATCCCACCGGTGTGCTGCTGAGCCTCCTTGCCTTGTAAGCAGTTCGGTGCATTCTGGGGCTTGTTGTTCTAGCCTCCCTCCTAAAGCACGTCCTGCGCTGCGGAGTAGATGAGGTCCTTGAAGAGTCCAACCGCAATTGCTTAATCAACAGATATTGTGGGCAGTGCCCCGCAGACCCTCAACACTCCAGTGCCATCGGTGAATACATGGCAGTTTCAAAGACATACAGCAGTTGATTGAGCAGACCTAGGTCGGTCGAGTGAACCAGGGGACAGTGTCTGGCTCACCTCTTTGTCTTCAACTATGTGTGCTCTCCCAACTAAGGTGGCTTCCGTAACAAACATCATGCACACCTCAGGCCACAACAGTTCTGGTTCAAACGGAGAATGGGGAATTACTGGCAGAGAGGCTGGGGAGTAAGGGTAGACTCCTATTATGTCTCACACTCAACCAGCTTCCTCCCTCTTGTCTTTCATAACAGTAGTCTTGAGGTATTTAAACGACTTGTGTACTTTAACCCGTTCCCCGCTCATGACGGAACCACTCCGTCATGAGCCACGGGTGCGCTGTGCTCATGACGGAGTGGTTCCGTCATGCTGCGGCCGTTAGCGGCCGCTCCTCCCACGCGGCGCTAATTCCCCGCCTGTGGGGGCGATTAGCGCAGTGGGTGGAGTCATGACGGAACCACGCCGTCATGAGCACAGCTCACCCGTGACTCATGACGGCATGGTTCCGTCATGAGCACAGCGGCGCCGTCAACCCCCCCCCCAGCGCTGCGGCGGAATTCGCGCCGCAGCGAAGGGGTTCATGCACCTTCCTTTTTATTGATTTATAATTATGGTAACGAGAACACAAATAAAAACAAAACATGGTTCAGGCCCCTAGATTTGTAGACCTATGAATTGTAAGCAAACGTAAATCAGCAGAAATATTTGATGATAATAGTGTACATGATATTGAACCAAAACATTTCTTGCCACAATAAATTGTCATGGTGTTGGTAAAGCCGGATTCTTATTTTATCTTACCATCACCAAGAATCCCCTCAGAAAGATCCTGGTAGCCTATCTGCTAAATAGTGTAAAGGGAAGAAAATCCAATTCTATCGCATAATCAAACAAATCGATTTGGAACTCTAAAGGACCACTGACTCCAAAGTAAAATGTTAGGGGTTTATTACAAAGACAAAAATAATTGCACATACAAGCACCTCATTACGAGGTTAAGAAAATAAATGGGCACTAATATAAAAAATATCCTTCGCAGGAGTCTCATCCGACTCAGAATAGTTAGCTCCAGAAGCAGTTGGCAACCAATAACTGCTCCAATCTCTATGTTAGAAGTCATTCACCTAAAAGGAAAAACAATAATTAATTTGTCCCTACACTAACTTCAGGATGACATCCCTACTTAGCATTTTTTCCCCGGCAAGAGACTAGAAGTGGAAGACTCCCTTAGAAATACTCACTCTGCGTAAATAAGTAGCCAAAGCTACAGAGCTCGTTCTAAGATGCTCCTTCTAGCTCCTCATCTAATCCTCAACTACACAACCCTCTGGGCACTGTCCCTAATTCAAAATCACAAAATAGTAGAACACTCCCTCGTCACACCTCTTCGGCCAGGTCGCTCCTCCTGTAGTTTTCCACCAAAACTCTTACTTCATCCAAAGACTGTTGGATTGGCCTTGGGTCCCAGGCACCTTCTACGCTGAAAGTATCGTATCTGCATTCCAGTGTACTCCCATATTGGCTTCTCCTACCATCCTAACTCCTAAAACAAAGAGTTAGTCTTCCTAACGAGCTAGGTGTTTTTGCACCTGCAACAGAATCATGAGAACGAGAAACTTTCCACTCCGTGGAATTTTTGGTCTACAATATTCGGCTAACATAAGGAACGAATAGGCATTTCTCTTATACGTATCAAGCCTTTACACTTTTAGACACACATTTCTAGAACCATCTTATAAGCATTGGTTTCATTACACTTCATACATGAATAAGCAAAACTACACGTGCAGACTTTAATATGGTGCACGTTTAAACCTAATGCATAACATTACATGTGAACTAATTAATTATGCCTTATCTAAAATACAATTTCGATTACACTCTACATTGAGCTTCATAAATGACATGATTACATTTCTATTCACACTATTTTGCTATTTTAGTACCACATGTCTAAATCCACACGTTAATGATTTGCACTCCAAATATATGGGTGCAGACTATTGGTGATTATGATGCACCCCTACAAATTCAGAATAACCTGGCGCTCTATCAGTTCCCCATTTTTATGACTAGTGTCATCACACCATCATACAACTTCCTTAGAGAAAGAACCGACCTAAACAGAACTTGTTGCCATTATTCCCCATCGAAGTCTCTCCATATTCTTAAGATTCTGATAGTGACTGTCCAGCAGTCTGGCGATTCTCGTATTATTCTCCCTAAGAGCTCTCTCAACTCGGTTTCCTTTATACCACTTATATGCTCTGACAAATCCCCACAAGCAAACCACACAAGCCACAACGTTGATGAGGGGTCTCAACACATAGTCAAGGAAACCTTTCCCCAGATTGGCAAACCAATTTCCCACCTGACTAAATCCTTTACCAACCTTTTCCCAAACACCCTCTTCAGTCAAATCCGCTATCTCATGATGGATTTTAGTGATGTTACTTATATATTTCTCCAGATCTTTGCTATTATCTGGAATAGAAGTACAGCACTCTTGAACTTTCAATAATTTACAGACCCCACCCTCTTTTGCCAATAATACATCTAAAGCAAGGTGGTTCTGCAAAACCGTAGTCCTTATCGACAACATCTCTCCATCCACAAGCAACAATGACTTTGCTGTATTCATTAACAACTCATAAACCACAGTCGCCAATCGTCTGATTTTCACATCATTCAGAATTACTCCCAAACTTTGTATTATCGCTCCAAAAACATTTCCAATCACTGCTCCTGCACTCTGCTCTTTTCACTCTCGAATGCTGTCCATCTTCTAAAAGCTCAAGATCCTCCGCATGGTAGATCTTTGGGAAAATAATCCCCAAATAACACACCATACCAATTTGCAGGCAACCTGACATAGGCATTCTTACCACACACATAATAAACAGTTGGTATCACTTGCACAGAGCCTTGCAGAAAGTTCTGAGGAGAATCTTCCATCTTGAAAACGTGATCACACGTACTCTGTCCCACTGGGACATTTTCGTAATAGGTCTGATACCGTCTTGCACACAACTTTTCCCTCTGCTCCTTGTCCAATGCTATAGGACCATAACTCCCTTTAGCTCTATGAGATTTTTCCTCTTAGGTCCAATCTACTGGACTGTCTCCTGTATCTCATGTCTGTGTTGGTTTTCTATATCTATCTTCTACTTGATCCACAAACTTTTTCTCTACCTCTGACAATGAACATGTCGGGTTGTGTCAATAAGCATATGCTGTATCTAATTCCAAAGGCGGTATGAAATACTTCCTACGCCTATCTTCTGATTTGTAGTAATCGTATAGTGCCGGCCACGAGGGTGTTTCCTGTTTTCTGATATAATGTGGCTTTAACCCGGCCACGGCATGGCACCGCTGCTATACCCTTGCGGTAACCGCTCCTATTTCACTTGACAGGAACGCGGTTTGGGTGGCCCGGGGCCTGCCTTGCGGATGGCTGTAGGCGGTGTTCTGTTGCCTCCTCTTGCTTTTAAGAACATTGATTTAAAGACATAATGGTCGGTACCCCACTTGGGGATTTATTGAAATTTTGGACTGCATGCCCCATAATGCTTTGTTCCTCACATGACATACTTCCTGTGCAATGTAAGAAATAAAAGAAGGCTTACCTGCAGCCCCATTACCTGCCGCTTTGTCTTTTGAAAAGGTTCATGAGGAAGGGAGGTGTTCCCGAAACACGTCGGACCTATCAGAGGGGGCGATCTCAGCGAACACTGTCAGCCGAACAAGGGCCTTTGTTCTTTCTGCCTGGAGTGCCGGCCACAAGGGTGTTTCCTGTTTTCTGAGATATATATATATAACGCGTTTTGGGACCCCCCCTTTTTTCTCAGCCCCTGCTTGACGAATCCCCCCCCAAGACTTTCAGGGTAGGAGCGGAGCGTAGCGCCCCACCTATTTTGAAAATTTCGCGAGGATTCGTCGACCGGCGCCAAAGTTATTCCAAATAGAATGTTGCGGATTTCCTATGGAAACAGGGTCCTAACTATAACTACCTACTGGCGACCGCCAGTTGGATATATATATCTATATATATATATATATATATATATATATATATATATATATGTTCGAGGCATGTGGGCTGCTGAATTCATATCTGTGCATAGATCGCCGCCTAGTGTTGGGTCCGGATGTTTGCACGTTGTTGTCCTGGAAGAGTCTTCGAAGTATCCTTGGATAGGTGACTCCTCCCCTGGACTACAGTGCGCATGGGCATCCTCTCCATCCTCAGATTGTTTTTTTCCGCCATTGGGTTCGGATGTGCTATCTTAGCTCAAGTTAGGAAAAAATTTTGTCGAGGCCACAAGGCCTTTAGTTCGCGTCGGTACTGTTTATCGATCGGTTTTCGATACTCTCTGTTAGTTTACTAACTTTCAGCACCGACTTTGTTCGCATTTACCTGGCCATCAACTACTTCGACGATGGAATCGAGGACGCCATTCAAAAGGTGTCCGGTATGTAATGCGAAGTACCCACACATCGACGTCCATCCGGTGTGCAACAAATGCCTTTCGCCGGACCACGACGAGTCGACATGTATGGCCTGTGCCCGGTTCCGTTCAAAGAAGACTCTGCGGAATCGTCGAGCGGCGAGGCTCGAAGCGCAGCACGCGGCACCGGCCCCAGCTGACATCTTCGACGACGCGGACGACGTCGAAGAAGTAGAAGTCTTACCCTCCAGTCCCGTTTCCGACCAAGAACCTGGATCGGACGAGGCCGACGAGTCACTCTTCCACAGAGGTGAAGACGACACCGAGGTAGGAGACGACGAGGAGGCCTTAGGGGCCGAAGAGAGTAGCTCCGATGATGAACAAGGCCTACCTGTTCAAACCGAGAATTCACCAGTGCCACAGACTATGGCTCCGGTCGAGGGATCGCCTTCGGGCCTTACCCGAGACCTATCACGCAGTCCTTCGGCCCCGCCCTCGGGCCCGGCCTCGGACGTTCAGCGGCAGCCATTACCGCTTAAGCCAGCTGGTTTCCCTTCCACGAAACCGAAACCGAAAGCTGCTCAGGTTCCTACGAAACCGAAACTGAAAGTGGCGCTAGTCGGATCGAGGCCTTCAACACCTTCGACGCCGGCGCACCGTGTCGGCACCGACCGCACCAAGGGGGACTTCGGTGCCGAACTCGAGACGGGCGACATGGGAGTCGACAAACGGAAGAAGGCCATCGGCGCCGAAAAACCTGCTCGGTTACCGGCGTCGACGCCACCGACACCGAGGGCCGTCCCGCCTGCTACGCCTCGCAGCACTCCCTCGGCGACACCGAAACCTCACGTGTCGAAGACGTCGACGGTGATCTCCGCACCTCGGCTCGATGCACCACGGGCGCAGAAGATATCTGCAGCCGCCTCGACGACCCTGGCGGGGGCCACGACCTCTAAGGCGCCCCGAGTACGGCCTGGCGCAATGCCAGGCTGCAAAACCAAGGCTGCCCTCCAGGACCAGTCGGGTTCGATCGATCCAGCGGTTTCGTCGGTGCCGACCAGCATTACCTTCGGCTTGCCTCCATCCACAATCCCGAAGGCGTTTCAACTCAGGACACAGGCCACCAAAACTGCGGTTACGCCTGTCGAGCCGTCTCCGTCACGCGTCATCGACGCCGACACTGGCAGGATGATTCTCCACGACCGAAGGATAACTTCGGAACCGCCATTGGAACCTTTCAGGATCCCGCTAAAGAGGAAGCTGCCTGTGGACACAGAACCTCTCCTGTATGAACCCTTTCATTCACCCTACCAGGATCCACACCGGGCCTCCCCCACACGCTCCGACACGGATGCATTGGAGGACTACATGGGTGAACAAGTCCCCTACCATGTGGACACGGACCCTGATGACCAGCAGGACCCTGACCAAACTTGGGGCGACCCTGCAGACCCCAGTGCACCTCTTGATGCACAGGACCCACAACTATATGGGGCAAAAACGTCACCCACAGAGGATACTGCGGCGTTCAACGCTCTGATTGAACGGGCGGCGAACAACCATGATGTACAGCTTCACTCTGATATCATCGAAGATGACTTTCTAATGGACACCTTTGCATCCTCAGAAAGACATGTAAAGACTCTGCCAATGTTGAAGGGGGTCCTTAAGCCAGCCACTGACATTTTCAGGGAACCCACCAGGGCACGAGTGATAAACCCCAGGATCGATAAGAAATACAGATCAGCACCTGGGGATCCTACTTGCATCAGAGGACAATTACCACTCGACTCCATCGTTGTGGCGAATGCCCGCAAGAGGGCACACTCGCAGACAACGGGTGACGCTCCTCCCCCGGACAAGGAGTCCAAGGTGCTGGAGACCTCCGGCAAGCGAGTTGCCGCACAAGCTGCAAGCATATGGCGCATAGCTAACACTCAAGCGCTCCTCGCTCGCTACGATAGGGCGCACTATGACACAATGGAGCAACTCCTTCAACACCTCCCTGACCCCTACAAAGAAGGTGCAGAAATCCTTATCAGAGAGGGACAGCTACTCACAAATGCTGCCATCAAATGTGCACTAGACGCTGCTGACACGGCTGCCAGGGCCATCAACACTAGCGTCATCCTACGACGTCACGCCTGGCTACGTATCTCAGGATTCAAGCCTGAGGTACAAAACAATATCCTTAATCAGCCCGTCAACCCCGACTTTCTGTTCGGGCCTGAGGTTGACGCCACCCTCGAGAAGATAAAAAAGGACACGGACACTGCAAAGTCCATGGGCGCCCTACAAACTCAGTCCTTTCGGAGCGGCTCCTTTCGTCGCCCCGGAAACAAGGGAGCAGGCAGAGGACAGGGGTCACAACAAACATATAACAAGGGTAATACGCAGACCACCTACGATAAGAACACCCGAGGTGGCTATCGTGGCTCCAGTACCAAGGGCAGAGGACGTGGCTACGGCAACACCAGGTCCTCCCCCAAGAACAAGCAGTGACGCCCTCTCCCTTCCTCCCGACCACATAACACCTGTCGGGGGAAGGCTACAACGGTTCCTGTCCACGTGGAACTCCATCACCACGGACAGGTGGGTCAAAGATATTATAAAATACGGTTACTGTCTGGAGTTAACTTCCACTCCACCCACAATACCACCAAGAAACCGTCCTATGTCCTCAGAGCACTTGACGCTCTTACAGCAAGAGGTAGAAAGTATGCTTCTAAAAGGCGCTATCGAGGTCGTACCCGTCCACGAGCGGGGCACGGGGGTTTACTCCCTCTACTTCTTAATTCCAAAAAAGGACGGGTCGCTCAGGCCTATATTAGACCTGAGACCCCTGAACCAGTACATTCTTTCGGAGCACTTTCACATGCTCACTCTACAGCAAGTCCTTCCGCTTCTCCAGCAGGGAGACTTCCTAGCATCACTGGACCTCAAGGATGCGTATTTTCACATACCCATCCACCCCTCACACAAAAAATACCTCAGGTTCACGGTTCAGGGGCAGCACTATCAGTTCAAAGTCCTTCCCTTCGGCGTGACAACAGCGCCCAGGGTTTTCACAAAGTGCCTAGCTACGGTGGCGGCACATTTACGGAGACAGCACATACACGTCTACCCCTACCTAGACGACTGGCTCGTTCAAGCGAGATCAGCCCAGCAATGTGCAAGCCACGTGTCCCGTACCATTCACCTTCTTCACAGTCTGGGATTCTCACTAAATTACCCAAAGTCTCATCTCCAGCCCGCACACGTACAACAGTACCTAGGTGCGACTATAGACACTCTGGCGGCCACAGCTCAGCCAAATTTAGTGAGGATCAACGGCATACAAGCGCTGATCTCCAAGTTCAGACCCAACCACTCGCTTCCAGCGCGAGTGTTTATGCAGTTGATAGGCATGATGGCCTCCTGCATCTTCATAGTCCCGCACGCGAGATTACATATGCGCCCACTTCAGGAGTGCCTAGCACGTCAGTGGAATCAGGCTCAAGGACAGTTGAAAGACCTAGTGTTGGTGAGCGGTCGGGCATACAACTCTCTGCATTGGTGGAATCCACAAAACCTTTGCAAGGGCCGACCGTTCCAAGAGCCTGTTCCACAAATAGTACTGACAGCGGACGCGTCTCTCCAGGGATGGGGAGCTCATGTACTCCACTACACAGTGCAGGGACTATGGACGACACAACAGAAGAAGATGCACATCAACCTTCTGGAACTGATGGCAATCTTCCTGGCCATGAAGGCTTTCAAAGTACATCTGTGCAACAAGGTCGTGTTGATCCGGACGGACAACATGACCGCAATGTACTACATACAGAAGCAGGGAGGGACACACTCTCCACAGTTGTCTCATCTGGCTCAGAGCATGTGGAAGTGGGCCATTCAGAGGAACATGTTCCTCATGGCGGAACACCTCCCCGGCAAGGACAACCAGATGGCGGATCTGCTCAGCAGACACAGCCACCAGATGCACGAGTGGGAGTTACACCCATCGGTACTCCAACCGTACTTCCAGCAGTGGGGTCACCCAGAAATAGACCTATTCGCGACAAGCGAAAACGCAAAATGCCGAAGCTTCTCCGCCAGATTCCCACACCCGCAGTCGCAGGGCAATGCGATATGGATGAACTGGTCCGGCAAATTTGCGTACGCTTTTCCCCCAGCACCGTTGATACCGCTGGTGGCTCGCAAACTCCGACAACACTCCCTGACACTCGTCCTAGTTGCTCCCACGTGGGCACGCCAGCCGTGGTACACCACCTTCCTCGAACTTTCCGTGGTACCGCATCAAAGGCTGCGGATCAAACCCGCGCATTTGACGCAGAACCATGGAGAGGTTCAGCACCCAGATCCGCAACAGCTGAACCTGGCGATCTGGCTCCTGAAGTCCTAGAGTTTGGCTATCTCAATCTGCCACCTGACTGTATGGACATCATCAAGGAGGCCAGGAGACCCACTACAAGAGCTTGCTATGCAGCCAAATGGAAACGGTTCGTCATTTATTGCGGTAATAATGACATTAACCCGCTGGACGCATCCATCCACAACATCATATGTTACCTCTTACACCTATACCGATGCAATCTGGCGTACACCTCTATACGTGTCCATTTGACCGCAATATCAGCCTACCTGCAAACCAGGCAGCACCTCTCTCTCTTCAGAGTGCCTGCCATCAAAGCATTCTTGGAAGGACTCAAACGAGTCATTCCACCTAGTCACCCACCGGCTCCAATGTGGAACCTCAACTTGGTCCTCACACGCCTGATGGGTCCACCCTTTGAACCTCTACACTCATGCGAGATTCAATTCCTTACCTGGAAAGTAGCCTTCCTGGTAGCGATCACTTCCCTAAGAAGAGTTAGTGAACTCCAGGCACTAACCGTTCAAGAGCCATTTATTCAGGTTCACGCCAACAGGGTCGTACTACGTACCAACCCCAAATTCATGCCCACGGTAATATCGCAGTTCCACATGAACCAGACTATTGAACTGCCCGTTTTCTTCCAAAACCCACAAACTGTTGCAGAGAGGGCATTACATACACTAGATGTACGGAGGGCCCTCATGTACTACATCGACAGGACTAAACCCTTCAGGAAGACAAAACAACTGTTCGTTGCCTTTGCCCCACACCACAAAGGTAACGCCATCTCCAAAGCAGGGATAGCCAGATGGATAGTTAAGTGTATTCAAATCTGTTATCAAAAGGCAAAACGCACATTAACTATTCCACCACGAGCCCACTCAACACGCAAGTTGGGGGCTTCCATGGCCTTCCTAGGAAATATTCCCCTGCATGATATATGCAGAGCAGCCACATGGTCCACTACACACACATTTACAAAACACTATTGCGTAGATGTGCAGTCAAAACAGCAGGCAGCTGTAGGACAGGCTGTTCTCAAAACACTTTTTCAGACCGCTGCAGCTGGCACGGGTAGCCGCCGCCAATAGAGGGCACTGCTATGTATTCTATGCACAGATATGAATTCAGCAGCCCACATGCCTCGAACTGAATATGCTACTTACCAGTATGCATCTGTTCTTGGCATGTAGGGCTGCTGACATTCATATCGCCCTCCCTCCTCCCCGGCGCCTGTCGCAGCTGCAGCTCTCAGAACTATTGCAAGCATGGTCATCACTTTCTGTATCTACTCCATCACTGCCACAATGGCGAAAAACAATCTGAGGATGGAGAGGATGCCCATGCGCACTGTAGTCCAGGGGAGGAGTCACCTATCCAAGGATACTTCGAAGACTCTTCCAGGACAACAACGTGCAAACATCCGGACCCAACACTAGGCGGCGATCTATGCACAGATATGAATGTCAGCAGCCCTACATGCCAAGAACAGATGCATACTGGTAAGTAGCATATTCAATATTGGAAACTATCACTCCACCTACAAGTGTACCTACTACTAATTTGGCTCTACTATGGGTATCTCCAAAATCCATGATTTCGGAAAAGTTCTCAAAGTTCTTGGTTTCAGCAGCAACCACTCAAGAGTCTCTTTTCTCTTCCACGTGTTGCTTGCTAACCAGTTCGAACAACACTCCGAGAAGCTGGAAATCCCCTTTGCAATTTCAGTTCATTATTTACACAGTCCACAAAAAGACTTCCCTAGCCATCTTTCGTCTTCTCTGTGGAAAGTCCCTAAATGTATTCTTCTTCCACTCGGGCCTAGGTTATCTTCTTTATAGACTTTATTTACAACAAAGTTTTCTTTCAGTCTAAAATAAGATCAGCTCCAAGAATCTTTAAAACGTGCTGCAAAAGTTCGGTGGCTCAAAACTAGGGGTGGGCGGAATTTGCGTAATCGCGTTACGCAAATCTCCGCGAAATGGTAAAAAAATCTCAGCGAACACGCAGAAATTCCGCGAACACGCGGAATTTCTTGTTCGCGATACTTTTTTCCTGTTTGCGATCGCTGTTTGTGTGCTCGGGGTGGAATATCTCGCGAACACGCATATTGAGAACTCGAACAAGCAAAAAATTTCGCGAAGTCGCGGAACGCAGATTTTTGGGCAATTTCGCGTTCTCCGCGGAACGCGAAATTACCCACCTTCCGCAAATTCCACGAGCGGAACGGAATTTGCCACCCAGGCCTACTCAAAATCAAACGTTGGAAAGGTCAATCTGTGCAATATCAGTTCACAAACTTTACACAGAAGTGGGGGATTCGGAACCGTCGGAGTCGGCACTCCTTCGATTTCAAGTCCTGGAACCACCAATCCCACGTCGATTTTCAAGTTTAAAATCTTGCTGACCAGTCACTGACCTCAACCTCCCCGAACTCACCACTCCTGGCATCAGTCACAATGTATGTCCACTCTAGTGTGGTGTATCTCTGACCCGGCCCTCTTGTCCTTCTCGACCTTCTCGGACCTCCTTGAGCCTGTTCTCTGACACTTAGTTCCGATTCAGATGTCTCAGAAACCGGAGCAAGGTCTCTTTCAGGTGCCAGCCTCAGATTCAGTCGCAGGCCAATCCTCTTCTGCACTGGTCACACTTCTGCTCTCTACTGGACTATCCTGTGCACCACTTCCTCCTTCCGTTGAATTTGACTCTACTACACCCACAGTACCACGTTCTTCATCTGAGTCAAAATCAGGGTTCTGATTGACACAAACCCCTTCAGCTTGTTCTGGTGCACAACCAGCTCAGTCAGCGACCCTTACAGCTTGACTTGCCCTCTCATGCGGCCCTGCCACATCAGCTGGATTTTCATTCACGAGAGGGGCTGTTTCTTTCAAGGGTGCTGGAACTCTGCGGGTATGGGAGGCATGCACCCAATTTGGCAATCCTCCGCACTTCACTGCTGTGGTCGTTATCAGTATCACCTGGTAAGGGCCTCTCCACCGGACGTCCAGACAACTCTTCCTCACGTGCTTACGAACAAGCACCCAGTCCCCTGGACACAGGTCGTGGCACAGGTCACTCGAGGCTGGAACAGTTGCTGCTTGCACCTGCTGAGACACAGAACGGACCACATCAGCTAGTCCTTTGCAGTAATCGAGAATCAAGTCATCAATGATGTTCATTAAAGCTGTAACTGGTACTGCTGACAATCGCATCGCCCACCCCATCAGGATCTCATGCAGGGTCAACCCAGTTCTCCTGTCTGGAACACTGTGGATAGACCACGTCAGTGACGTCGATGTGCACACTTTTGCCATTCGAGCTTTCAAAGTTCCGTTAACCTGCTCCACAATCCCAGAAGCCTCTGGTCGATAGCTGCAATGTAACCTCTGGTCCACATTCAAAGCAGCACAAAGCAGCTTCATGATTTTGCTGTGGAAGTGGGTCCCCCTGTCTGATTCCAAAGATGTCGGAAAACCGAACCTCGGGATGAGCTCCCTCAATAACAGTTTAGCTACAGTGAGAGTGTGACACCTATGTGTTGGGTAAGCCTCCACCCATCTTGAGAAAACACACACCACGACCAAAATGTACCTCAACCCATGACACTTCGGCATCTCCATGAAATCCAACTGCATCCTATTGAAAGGTCCTCCCGACGTGACTCAAAGTAACCACAGTCTTCTTTTCAGCATTCATCTGTTGGCAAGTAACACACCTCTGACATACTGTTTCGGCAACCGCACGAAATTTCGGGTTGTACCATGTCTGCCTAAACACTCGCACCATTGCATCTCTGCCAAGATGTACTGCACCATGTATCAGTCTTGCCATGGGGCTCAACAAATTTTCTGGTAACACTGCTCGTCCATCATTTGAAACCCAAATGTCAACATCTCCTTCCTCACATCCTGAACTGATCCATCCATCGCGTTCCTGCTCTGAAACCTCATCTTGCAGTCGCTTGAGTTCCTCCCAAGTGTCTGCCTTGGCTAACATCATGGTGAGCTCGGTTCTTTCTTGGCTCTCTCCTGTGTAATCTCCTGTAAATATACATCCCTGTTCTGCACAGTAGCGGGCAACTTCGTCCGCATAATTATTGCCCAGAGAGACCAAATCAGTTCCCTTTCCATGAGCCGCACACTTAACCACAGCAATTTCCCTGGGACATTGCAATGCCTCTAATTGCTGTCTCACATATTCCCCATTCCTAATGGGTGAACCCGATGATGTCATAAATCCCCTCTGTGACCATAACTGTCCGAAGTCCTGAACCACATTAAACTCATACTGGCTGTCTGTGTAGATCGTGATTCGGATTTGCTCAGCAGCCAAACAGACACAAGTCAAGGCAATGATTTTGGCTACCTGTGCGGAGTGTCCTCCTTCGAGACAAGCAGCTTCAACCACTCCTGTGATGGTACATACAGCATACGCTGCTCTCAACCGACCAACATTGTCTCTTAGGCATGAACCATCTACAAAGAAAATGTCATCAGGGTCAGAAAGTGGTTCATCGACAATGTCAGGTCTCGGCTTGGTGCATAGTTCAGTCACATCGAGACAATCGTGGTCCTCACAATTTTCATCATCTGTATTTGGAATAGGCATCAATGTAGCAGGATTCAAAACGGAACATCTTTTCAAAGTCACATTCTCTGCGGCAAGTATGACTAGCGGGTTAATCTGTTAATCGTCAGGTGTTGTATTTTGGTCCTCGTCATTAACAATTCAACAGAATGTGGTACATATACAATCAAAGGGTGCCCCATCACGATGCTCTCACATCTTTCAATACTGACACCTGTTGCAGCAACGGATTTGAGACATCGGGGCAACTCCGAAGATACTGGATCTAAAATAGCTGAGAAATAGGCAACTGGTCTACGGACACCTCCATGACTACTGACAATGCGCAACCCTCACTCTCACAAGAGAATAACGAGAGAACCTTGTTGTAATCAGGCCTTCCCAAAGCCGGGGCACGACACATGGCCTCCCTCAGCTTCAATAGCGACATCAAACAGTCGTTGTCCCATGGCACCGGATCACTCGCGTCCTTGTGCGTCAGCCTCTGTAAGGGCTTCGCCTCAAACGAGAAGTTGGAAATCCATTGACGACAGTAGCCAACCATCCCCAAAAACATTCTGACCTCCCGCTGAGTGGTGGGCACAGCCATATTCATTATTGCCTTAATTCGATCTGGTGACACCTTTCTCTTGTGTTTTTCAATTCTGTGACCCAAGTACTGTACTTCGCTCAAGCAGTACTGCAATTTGTTCGGAGACACCTTGTGTCCATTCTCTGCCAAATGATTCAGTAGGGCTATTGTATCAATCGTACAAGTGTCTTCTGTTTCTGCAGCAATGAGCAGGTCATCTATGTATTGCACGAGAACGGAGTTCTGCGGCAACACGAGACTCAAGATTCTTCTTCAAGATCTGGTTAAAGATTGATGGGCTCTCTGTATACCCTTTAGGGATACGACACCACGTTAACACACGATTTTCCAGCTGGAAAGCAAAAAGAAATTGGCTTTCCTAATGGAGCGGTATCGAGAAGAATGCTTGGCATAAATCAATCACTATAAACCATTCGGCTTCACATGGGATTTGAAACTATATCACTGATGGATTCGGTACCACTGGACAGCATGTAACCACTATCGTGTTAACCTTTCACAGGTCTTGCACGATCCTGAATTTCCCGCTCGGTTTCTGTAGTCCCATGATAGGCGAATTACATGGGCTACCCATAATCTCCACCAGAATCCCCTGCTTGATCATAGACTCGATTACAGGCTTGATCCCTGCAACAGTCTTGGGTGACAAATTGTATTAAGGCGTTCTAGGGAATTCTACATTCTGTTTGACCTGAATCTTCACTGGTTCTACTGCTTTGATCAACCCGGTCTCTTCTCCGGTGAAGTCCCACACTTCATGTGACACAAAATCCCTCAGATCAAGTGGAAGCTCTTCCACGGTCGGTGCTGGGTACATTTCTATACTCAAGTACTGATTAGCAACCTTAAAAGTAACATCCTCTTTCTTCTGTACTTCAACCCCCTTAGGTGTACAATAGATGGTACAATTTAACTTGCACAGTAGATCTCTCCCACTCAGGCAAACTGGACTCTAGTCGCACACCACAAACTGGTGCCGGTCTCGGAAGGTTCCTATATTCACAGGGATCGGTTCTATCAATGGGTTAGTCATGTTCTTGTTCGCTACTCCAACAACTTGGATTGATTGTCCCGAGAGGGGTAGGTTAGGAATTACTGCTGCTCTTACAGTAGAACGGGTAGCAGCAGTATCAACCAAAAAGGTGGTAGGGTGACCTTCAACATCTGCTTCCACGAACTGTCCCCTCTGGTCTACCTCCAAGACTGCTCCAAGTGTGCAGTCCTCCTCCCCTGCCAGGCACCATCATGCCAATGGGTGTGGGCTGTACTCCTCATACCCTTCGAAAAAAAAGCATCTGCTGATAGGTCCGAGTTCCCTGTGGGACCCTCGGCGGCTCAGGAACTTGTACCTGCAGACTAAAAGTCCCCCCTTTCATCGATCTTGGCCTTGTCACTGTATTGACCATTTTGGGTGCAGACACCTGTACTACCTCTACCTCCTGCCGCACCTGGTTTGCCGGATTTAAGGGACACTCACGTTACCAATGCCCGATCTGGTGACAAAGATGACACGCAGTGGTGGTCTTCAATGTCGCCACATCCATCCCAGTCTTAGGGTCTACAGGTTTTCCTTTTCCCTGCCCTTGAACATTCTGATTCCCTTGATTTCCCTGCCTCCTCCCCAGCGTCCCTCCACTAGGTTGGACCTGAGCCGTTTGTATCTGAACAAGCATCAGTTTGTCTTTCAACTTCCGGTGCTTCGAGTCTACCTCATCACTACAGTACCTTGCATACTGCAAAATTTCATCCACTGGCTTGTTCTGCCAACAAATCAAATGCTGCTGTATCAGGAAATTAACCTCTGGCCTCAATCTCAAAACAAACTTCGAAACGAACTGTCCCATATCCTTGGGGTCTAAGGTGTCTAACCCACTGTACTGTTTGGAGGCTTGCAAAAGACTTCGTAATATTCGTGCACCATCTCTTTTGGCTCCTGAATGGTTTGGTATATCTTAACCCAATCAATATCCTGAGGTGAGATCGTCAACTTCAACCATGTAATCACTTGCTTGAACTTTTTCATAACTATAGATGACGGACCATTCATGACCGAATCCCTTTCTGGCTCAGAAGTCGGCCATTCAACCGCAACTTTACATGCTGACCATAAGTCGTCTGGTACTGCAATGTCGAACAATGTGTTCAAATCTATCCACAATACTTTCGAGCTTTTTACAAAGCGGGTCAACCTGCTTGTATCATTCTACAGGCTTTTCCCTCGGCTGCATTTACGAACGATTTTCCTCAGCCAAGTCCCCCCTACTCCAAGGCACATGCACATATCCTCCATTCTGTAATTCTCGTAGAGGGTAATTCTATACCCCCAACATCCCTCCACCCGGAGGTGGTGTCTCTCCTACAATCCCTTTGGAGCTCTTCTTCTTGGACCATCTTTCCTCCCATTTGTCAAGCATGATCCATGCATGCATCTCTACGATCAAATCTCTGTGTGTCCTCAATCCTATGACCCTCTTTTCTTGCAGTTCTTGATCACTATACTGCAACCTATGGCTCCCCTGCAGCGCCTTCGTTTTTGACAAATCCACCTTGTACCTTTTTGCCAAATCTGTCAGTTTCTCATGCGCAGTCCTCGCTTTACGAGTCACATCTTTTGCTACAAATAGCAGTTCATCTTGTTCATTAATTTCTATCCTATCCAGAGGCAGATTTCCATTAATTATTTCATCTACCTCTGCTTTCAACCTCACTACATCCAACATCCTTGCCCTCATGGCACCCCTCAACGTTTCTCGACAAGCTGCACCATTCCATTCATCATATTCGCAGCTCTGATCTCGAGACCTACTCTCTTCTGTCATGTTCCTAGAGACTGGTCTGTTTCCTAGCTCATCTTGCTCACCATTCCCTGTTGTCCTACCGTTCCGATTCCTCGCAGGTGGTACCCACATTCTCAGATCTGATCTCGACTCGACCAAAGACCTTGGTCTCACCGGTCTCGCATCCACCTGTCCTATAGAGGAAACAGGAGGAAACTCCATAGCGGTGTCTGTAAAATCTCTGAAGCATAAAACTGCTGTGCCAAGCTTTTACCCCTTGCTACAAGTACTACAAGCAAAGTTAATTCAAGCTAATACATACAGGAGCGAGTGTCTCGGGGAAAAGATGAAGATACTTTGGAACAAACAGTGCTAAGATCAGCAAGAATAATCTTTAGCCTACCAAATTGTCTCTCCCGCGCAAATCGGGCTGGAGCTTGGCCTACAGTCACAAAAAATAGCTTGAAATGCTGGTTTAGGATCAAAAACTCCGATAAGTGCTCTCTGAATTTCCACCTATGGAAAGAGAAACTTAAGCAGAGCCTGCACCCCCAGAGATTACCTGACCGCATCTATAAACCGCCTAGGCCTGAACGAGCTGTGGGCAACCATGGGAACGCAGAACAGCTTTAAGTCTTTGGTAAATAAGACAGTAAAAAAGCTTTCAGTACTAGAAGATAAAGAAGCGCTCAGGAGAAGGTCTCACGGTTGGTGCGTGCTGCAGAGCTATACAACACCTGGCCCTCAAAACTACCTGCGTGCTGGCTTCAGCAGGAGGCTAAAAGAGAAATACTTCCGGTTTCGACTGGGGATTCTTCCGGTCCTTCCGCACCTTCCACCATGGAAGCGAACCGCAGAAACAACTGTGCCGCCTCTGCTGGAAAGCAGAAGAGTGCATCATGCATCTACTATGCATATGCCACGATCTGGACCTAGAACGACGCCTGTTTCTGAAATCTATCTTTAACACCAAGAGGATAAGAACCTGCAGGCAAGCAGTGAAGGCTTGCTTTGGTGGAGGAGACAAACAGCTGGCATGCCAGTTTGTACAATTCATGGGGGCAGTAGAGGAGAAAATGAAGAGATCTGGCGCACCATAAAACAGCTCTAATCGAGGGCTTACCATTCCCGGACTCGAGATTGGCCTTTTTTACACCGGGGAAACCCCTGACACAAAAAGCTTTCCTTCATCACCTTGAAAACTATTGGGCTTTGGAAAGGCCAAGGACCAGTAGTATCTATATGATAAAAACTGATACAATTCTGATAAATGTAACTATTAATTCCGTGACTTTTAAATATAAATGCAATTCTTAAGCTCTTTTAATTTTTTATATCATATGCTTCGGACTAAGGATTGACCAAAGCTCATTTGATTAAATAGACAAACTGTCTGAGGAAGGCACAACCCATCTGAAAAGGAAACACTGGGCCAGGCCAAATTCTCCCATATCTCTTCCCTTTTTACTGTTTGCATAAATGATGAAATTGTAGTGCTTTTTGTTTCTAATTGAATTTTTGACTTGAGCAATTTTCTTTTTTGTAAAGGTTTTTATTAACTTGTACAATAAATTATTTACTCTAGAGGAGTCTGCCGTGGCTGGCAATGGCATACTCCATTCTATAGGTCTTGGAGCCTGTGCTACCTCGCTCACTGTGCCATTCCCTTCGGTAGTGATTCTCTCTCCTGCAGTTGAGTGTTCTAGACTGCCGATTTTCGTTTGGTCTGAGTAATAGACCAATACTATGGGTCCAATGGTAACCGGTACTTTTAAAGCATCCGGTAACCTCACAACTCCCGCTGCTTCTGTACCTACTGAGAACTGCATTTTCATGTCCTCTGTTCTGGTCGAGATTTTCCCTTCTGCTCTCATATTTGACTGTGTCTGTGATCCATTAGTCCCTTCTGCTGGGGTCGACTTTCCTTCATAAGAATCTGGATTAAATGGAGGTGGTCTTTCTGACAACAATCTCTCTACTAAGCTGTCATCCGTATCACTGTCATCCTCCTCTACACTCTTTGCCTACGCACCTTCTGTTTTTGCTAGTAGTAGGTATAATCTATCCCCCTCCATCGTTTCCACTCTCCACCTTTTCTCCAGTGCATCCCATCTCGCTTCTTGGAATGCCCTGATCGACTTCTTCACCCTTTCCTGACTCCTAGCTCTTTTCCTGTCGTACGCTGCTCTAATCCATGCATGTAGCGCCTCAAATTGTGTAGGTCTAGGCAGAAGTCGCAAGGAAGACATCACAGATTTCAACTGGTACAACACATCCAACCTGAAAGTCCCGTACCACAGGAAAGTCAATTCTCCCTCTCCTTGAGTCATTTTATGCCAATTTTCAAGCCAGATTATAGTATGCAACCCACCTTCTTAGCCATGTAATTTGCTGGAGTATCCCCGGAAGGGGCTTCTTCTCCTCCCCGAGTAACCACATGTCTGTCGCCTCTACAAAGTTCTCGTAAAACTTTAAAACATTTCATGATGAACCTGATTTTCATCCATACACTATTTTCGTTTACTTGCGGATGTCAATCCACCAATACCAGCGCGACTCACACCAACCGACCTATCGCAGCGCGGCTCCTCTGACGTCACTCTTCCTCTGCTCGCAGATGTTCCCCTCCTTTACAATTCTCTTCTCACTCTTGCATGAGTCTCATTCACTCTCTGAAGTAATTATCTGTCCACGAAACGACCGAACAGTCTCTCGAAATGGTTGACCTCAAATCTGGCAACTGTCTGTCCGAAACAACCGGACAATTGCCTCTAAATCAATTGATAGGATTCAAGCACTCGTTCCACATACAGCGACCTACGACCAGCGTCTGTTACTCACGCACTCATACATACGCTCCCTATCATCCGTGGGTTGTCAACGACGTCTCATGACTCCCACAATCTCTGGTCAACAAATTTCGACTCTGGGTGTCTACTACACCACTATCACTTACCAGGGAAATTAAATCTCTTGGCCAGCGCGCGCTCACGGTCCAAACCTCAGTCACACGACTATCATTCCAACTCCGCAAGACATCACACATTCAAATCAACACCGCAATCTAATCACCCTATTCATACTCGCGCTACCACGAACTGCTACTTCCACCGCACCGCTACTCTGTCGGTCCCCATCAACCGCCTTTGTCCTCCGCTTACAATCCAATGGATCACCATCGCTCGAATCAAAGTCTATGGGACTCTGTAATCCCTTATCTTGATCTATATCTCCCCTTTCTATCGGAGATAACCATCCTTTGCTACCAACTGGTAAAGCTGGATTCCTATTTTATCTGATCACCAAGAATCCTCTCAGGCCGCCAGGACCTTTCTATCGCATAACCAAACAAATCGATTTGGAACTCTAAAGGACCACTGACTCCAAAGTAAAATGTTAGGGGTTTATTACAAAGCCAAAAATAATTGCACATACAAGCGCCTCATGATGAGGTTAAGAAAATAAATGGGCACTAATACAAAAAATATCCTACGCAGGAGTCTCATCCGACTCGGAATAAGAAGAATAGTTAGCTCCAGAAGCATTAGGCAACCAATAACCGCGCCAATCTCTGTTAGAAGTCATTAACCTAAAAGGAAAAAAAATAATTAATCTGTCCCTACACTAACTTCAGGATGACATCCCTACTTAGCATTTTTTCCCCGGCAAGAGACTAAAAAATGTCAGTGGTGAAGACTCCCTTAGAAATACTCACTCTGCGTAAATAAGTAGCCAAAGCTACAGAGCTCGTTCTAAGATGCTCCTTCTAACTCCTCATCTAATCCTCGACTGCACAACCCTCAGGGCACTGTCCCTAATTCAAAATCACAAAATAGAAGAACACGCCCTCGTCACACCTCTTCGGCCAGGTCCGTGAGATTTACTAATCTTCCTGAAACCCAGAGCCTTTCCAAGGGAAACAATTTTCGGCCTACAATATTCAGCTAACATAAGGAACGAATAGACCTTTCTCTTAAACGTATATGCGATCAGAACAAAGCACAATGCACTTTATGCTGTTTTGCACTTTATATAAAGATACAAGGGCACGCTTTATCAGGCCCATTCTGAGGGAAATTTCCCCCTGCTCATATACCAGGATGGTTTTAATCACTTACGATCTTTGTCCAATCCTGTCATTTGTTGTGCTGTGTTAAATTTTATTAGAAGTGCCTTATTCCGGAAAAGGTATGAATTGCGATAAGGAAATAGAGAAAAAGGGCTTTAAGCAACCATAGGGTATAACTTTTTATCATGATATCCATGGACTGATAAAGAATATGGATTTTATGGATACTCATGTTTTTGAAATTTTATATGTTTTGGATATATTTATTATCCAGTATTAGGGGTGTCTTTCATAGATTCACATGCCTGAATCATTCCCCGTCGTCGAGACGGGAGCCTCCGGTACATAAAAAAGTAATGTCCTATAGACATACATAGAGAAAAATAGGCCTAAGGGCCTCCCCTTAGCCGCCTATCATAGTCCTTATGTAAAAAGGACCAAACTCCTAGAGCCAGCCAATCAGCTATCACCTCCCTCTAGAACCTTCCTGGCAGGAGCCTCAGTCCCTCAGATTTTCTACCGCACGTTGTGCTAGGGAGTCTCCAGCCTGAGTTCTCCTCAGGATTCCTTTCAAACCAGATTATTCACGATTTTTGGTGACTTTCTTCTTCAGGATTTCAACACTGACTACTTCAGGCCTCTTTTTGCTGCAGTGAGTTTTTATTTTATCTACAACTCCTGGCATGTCGGACTCCCAGAGCAAAGCCCTTTTCAGGGCTTGCTCTTCATGTGGGAAGAAGAGGCTTCATGTGGACGACAAGCATGAGCTATGCTTGTATTGCCTTTACCCGGACCACGTCCCTAAGGACTGCAAGATATGTAGGTCTTTTCCACATAAGACCTTGAGAGACAGGGAGGGCCGCCTGCTTATCTGGCTGGACAGGCTTAAGGACAAAGACAGTGTGGTGTCCTCAGAGGCGAGCTTTTCCGGAGCTTCGGAAGTCTCCCTGAAGAGGCCGAGAGTGAAATCTCCTGGCCCCTCAGACGCTCCTCCTAAGAAGACGCACAAAAAGTCTTCAGAGGCAAGATCTTCGAAATCCTCAGCGTCTGGTAAAGTCTCTCCTACTTTCAAGAAGCCTTCTCTGTCGGCCTCAAAAATTGCGACACCATCCTCTGCGCAAAAAAGGCCATCAGGACACGTCTCCACAGCAACAACGACGGTGTCCACGTCCACAGCGGCGTCGGCCCGCTCGTCGACGACGACGACTCCATCATCATCGTCTGCAGGTACCCCTATCTCGTCTATTATACTTTTGAAACCGTCGTCTAAATCATCGTCGACGACGAAGATGGTCCCGTCGAGGACCTCGTCGACGAGGAGCCCTCCGTCGACGGAAGAGTCGACGACGAGGATATTGATGACGAGCGCGTCGACGACGAAGGCATCGTCGACGAAGATGTTGACGAAGATGTCGACGACCAAGGCATCGTCGACGAAAGCGACGACTAAAGCGTCGACGACGAAAGCGTCGACGACGAAAGCGTCGACGACGAAAGCGTCGACGACGAAAGCGTCGACGACGAAAGCGTCGACGACGAAAGCGTCGACGACGGAAGCGTCGACGACGGAAGCGTCGACGACGGAAGCGTCGACGACGGACGCGTCGACGACGGACGCGTCGACGTCGAAGGCGTCGACGACGAAGGCGTCGACGACGACTGAATCGTCTACGACCACATCGTCGACGAGGACTTCGTCGACGAGGAAAATATCGTCGATGGGGACGCCGTTGGTGACACCCGAGCCGTCGACGGGAACGTCGTCGTCGTCCGTGGGACGGAAAACCACGGCGATTTCTGGCCAAGGATCTGCTTCCAGACCACAGATTACCCCGGAAACAACATCTCCAAGTAAGGTCCAAACCAATTTACCTCTGGAGATCCTGCAGAGTGAAGAGTCCGAAGAAGAGTTCTTCCAACAGGCTACTTCCCCTTCCGAGCTGTTTGTCAAATGCCAAAGCACGGACGAGGAGCAGGAAGATTCAGGCGCGCAGGAGCGCCCCGTCCAGGAACAAGTCCGCACGGAGGTCACCCCAATGGTCTGCCTCCCTCTGGCAATAGTTAAGGACCTCAAGTTCCTTATCAGGGATTACAAACAACGTTTCCCGGAACCACCAAGACAGGATACAGGGGTCCCAGTGCCAGCTACAAACACCCCAGCGACAGCCCCAAGGCAATCACGGCCGGTAACGCAGGTCTGCCACGAGCCGCCACCTCAGGTGATAGACTCAACGGATGAGGAGGCTGAGGAGATGGAGGAAGGCGAGGTCCAGGGAGACCTGACGGACCAGGATGACGATGAGCAGGAGGACTATGTAGCATCTTCACCACCTTCCCCACAACCGCGCCAGGCGGATTCACCACCTGTGGATATCGGGGGTTTTCATAAGTTAGTGGAACGGGCTGCGACGCGGTTCCATATGGTCATGGAGTCGACGGAAACCGAATGCTTCCTCCATGACTTTAAGGAGCAGACGAAGAAGACGGCCAAATCCATCCCTATCATTGACTTCCTCTGGGACCAGGGGAAGAAGTTGATGCTGACGCCAGCTTCAGTTCCTGCGGTCGTTCCGCGCCTGGACAAGAAGTATAAAGCACCGTCCACGGCGCCAGCTTGCCTGACTGGCCACCCGAAGCCAGATTCGGTCGTGACCCAAGCGGCCCAGAAAAATTCTCGAAACCCATCCTCGCCTCTGTCAGCACCACCAGACAAGGAGGGCAGAAAGTTAGACACAATAGGCAAAAGGTTTTCAACCACTTCGGCAATGACCATCAAGGTGGCCAATTCCATAGCCCTTTTAGGGCGTTATAACCGCCAACTTTGGGAGGATATTGCCCCATACTTAGCAGAACTTCCGAGTGCCGTACAGGATGAGGTGAAGGCACTCCTTTCTGAAGGCCAGTCTTCTGCGGCAGAGATCATCGACTGCGCCATAGATGTAGCCATGACAGGCTTCCGTCAACTGGCTGGGGCTGCAGTCCTGCGCCGCCAAGGATGGCTCAAAACAACATCGTTCAGGCAGGAAGTGCAAACGAAGGTGCTAGATATGCCCTTCGATGGACAGCATCTATTCGGAGATAAAATTGATGAGGCGCTCCAGGCCATTAAAAAGGACACGGACACGGCTAGAGCGCTTGGAACCTTACAGGCGCGGAACCAGTCCTTTCGGGGCAACAAGTCTAGAGGTCAGTCTTCCTACAGAGGATCATTCCAGAATAAGTCCTCATATTCGTTCCAGAATAAGACCCAGTACCAGCAAAAGCAACAGCAGGGCCGACAATCATCTTACGGAAGATCCAATTTCAGGGGTAAGAACCAGAAAAGGGGCACCGGCGGACGCCAGTGACCACTTACTCCAGCCAGTCCAGCTACCATCTTCTTCTTCACAAATTGGAGGAAAATTGACCCATTTCCTAAAAAATTGGCGCATCATCACCTCAGATCGTTGGGTGCTCCAACTTCTCAGATTCGGCCATTCCCTAGAAATGGTGACGCTCCAAGAAATCCTAGGCATTCTGGAGGAAGGAGACTTCATGACATCCTTGGATCTTCAGGATGCTTACTATCACATCCCGATACTCAAGGGGCACAGAAAGTTTCTACGTTTCGAAGTGGCAGGACAACACTACCAGTTCAAGGTCCTTCCGTTTGGCCTCAAATCCGCTCCGCGGATTTTCACCAAGTGCCTTTCTCCTGTGGCAGCTTTCCTACGTCAAATGGGTCACCAAGTTTTCCCCTACCTAGACGACTGGCTGGTCAAGGCGCCTACGGCCGTAGGCGCAACCAAATCCTTCAACGCTTGTACCAATCTTTTCCAACATCTAGGATTGACGCTCAATCTTCAGAAATCACATATGTCCCCAACGAGAAGCATTACCTTCCTCGGGGCTACCTTGAATACGGAATGCGCAAGAGCATTTCCCTCAGACGAGAGAAAACACAGGATCATATCCCTGACAAAACGGTGCAATCAAGGAAATCCCTGAGAGTTCGCACCTTCAAGTCACTCCTGGGGATGATGTCTTCCTGTATACTACTCATCCCTCACTGCAGGCTGCGGATGCGCCCTCTGCAGGAGGCTCTTTCGAGCCAGTGGACTCAGAGTGCAGGTTCGTTCGAGGACATCATAAGCATAACACCGCAAATATCCAGGAGTCTCGACTGGTGGAAGGATACCAGAAACCTCTCGAGAGGACTACCGTTCCTGCTGCCAGCAGCACCACTGGTGATCACCACAGATGCATCTCTAGCGGGTTGGGGAGCTGTCCTTCAGGACCTCGGAGTCAGCGGCAAATGGTCGGATCAGGAGCAATGCCTCCATATAAATCTGCTGGAGTTGAGGGCTGTGTATCTAGCTCTGCAGGCCTTTTTACCACGCATCCAGAACTCTCAGGTGCTCGTCAGGACGGACAACACCACGACGATGCATTACCTGAACAAACAGGGAGGAACGCGTTCGCTCACGCTATCGCGCGAATCGCAGAAGATCTGGAACTGGCTTGTTCTCCAGGGGATTACGCTCAGGGCGGACTACGTCCCGGGAAAGGACAACACCATTGCGGACGCCCTAAGCAGGCAGAAATCTCTCTCCCACGAATGGGAGCTCGACGACAGTGCACTAACACACGTATTCTCGGAATGGGGAGCCCCAAGAATCGACCTGTTTGCCACCAGGGAGAACGCCAAATGCCCAAGCTACGCAAGCTGGCATCCCCAACCGGAGTCGCTCGGAAATGCCTTTTCCATAGGCTGGTTCAGCGTATTTGCGTACGCTTTTCCACCGTTCCCGATGATTCCCAGGGTCCTCAGGAAAATGAAGGCGGAGCCCTGTACACTAATTCTGATCGCCCCGTGCTGGCCGAGGCAGCACTGGTTCTCGGACCTTCATCGCCTCTCCATCAGGACGCCGATTCGTCTAACACAGCTCCCGAACCTACTGACGATGTCCAACGGGCAGGTGCGATACCCGAACCTCCAATCGCTCAGGTTATCGGCGTGGCTCCTGAGCACAGAGAGTTCTGCCATTTGAACATCCCGCAGGACTGCAGGGATGTGCTAGCAAAAGCGAGGGCTGACAGTACCAACAAAACCTACTCCCTCAAATGGAAGCGCTTCTGCGTCTGGTGCTCGGAGAAGGGCCTGAGACCACTTCATATCACACCGGAGCAGATATTGCCATATCTCCTGCACTTGGCACAGTCCGGATTAGCGCATGCATCCATAAAGGTGCATCTAGCGGCGATTTCACGTTTTACCAGGACTTTTCAAGGCCCGTCTCTGTGGTCCAGCAGACTTGTTAAACAGTTCCTTAAGGGTCTTTATAGGTCCTTTCCAAGGCCCCGACGGGTCCCACCGACATGGCACCTCAACTTGGTCCTTAACCAACTCATGAAGCACCCCTTTGAGCCCATTCACCGAGCCTCCATCAAGTACATCTCATGGAAAACGGCTCTATTACTTGCGCTCACATCTGCCAGGAGAGTCAGCGAGTTGCAAGCTCTCTCCATTCAGGAGCCCTTCATGCAGTTCAAACAGGACAGGGTGGTGCTGAGGACAAATCCCAAGTTCATACCGAAAGTGCCTTCAGACTTTCACCTCAACGAGCCGGTGGTCCTACGCTCCTTCTTTGCCAACCCTACCACGGCAGCAGAGAGGACGCTCCATTCTCTGGATCTCAAACGGTGTCTTAAGTTTTATATAGACAAGACAAAAACCTTCAGAAAGTCTTCGCAGCTATTTGTGGCCTACAGCAGACCAAGGCTGGGTATGCCTCTCACAAAACAGTACCAAGTAGAGTGCCAATGCTGCACAAGGCTTTTGCCTGCTCTTGTTTTAACTGAGTGTTGAATTAAGCAATCACAAAGTGGACTTCTTTTTCCGTCAGATTTAATCAAAGAGGTAACTCAATTACATCATATTTTTTTTAAATTTAGAACAATTCATGATCTTTTCATAAAAAACCACACCGTATTTTGATCAATAATAATGTGACACAGTGCAAATACAAATTCTTAAGATTTCGACACCTTCAAAAATGCGATTTTGAACTGAACAACATTCCACTCTTCAACATTCATACCCATACACACCCATTCATATTCTTCAATAAATATCAAAAAAACATCAAAAAACTAGATAAACGCTGTGTCGACTGACACATGAAGGCCATCCAGAAAGATTTTCTGTACTTTCGTTGCCTATACTCTTTCTTTGTTGAGAAAAGGTTTTTTAATTGATCGATTGGCCTTTGTTCGTAAGGTCTACGCGTTTCGGAACCCGTATCTTGCTGGGAACCTCATCAGGACCAATATACTGCAACTTCAATGCAGTCAATGCCTCACAGGGGATGTGTTCCCTCGAACTGTTGAGCCCGAATTTGTTTTGAAATGTACGTCAAGGTGCCAAATCTCGGGGGTCTTTGTTCGTTCTTTCCGACTCCTCGGTGTGACTGGTCGTCTAGATACCGGCCGTTTGTTTAAAACATGCCTCCAAAGTTTGCCAGTTGTGTTCGTCTCACTTAATGTGACGAATTTCCCGCGTCTCGTTGGGGTTCTGTGACTTCGCTATTCTGCTCGGGACCGAGCAGAATAGCGAAGTCACAGAACCCCAACGAGAACCCCAACGAGACGCGGGAAATTCGTCACATTAAGTGAGACGAACACAACTGGCAAACTTTGGAGCCATGTTTTAAACAAACGGCCGGTATCTAGACGACCAGTCACACCGAGGAGTCGGAAAGAACGAACAAAGACCCCCGAGATTTGGCACCTTGACGTACATTTCAAAACAAATTCGGGCTCAACAGTTCGAGGGAACACATCCCCTGTGAGGCATTGACTGCATTGAAGTTGCAGTATATTGGTCCTGATGAGGTTCCCAGCAAGATACGGGTTCCGAAACGCGTAGACCTTACGAACAAAGGCCAATCGATCAATTAAAAAACCTTTTCTCAACAAAGAAAGAGTATAGGCAACGAAAGTACAGAAAATCTTTCTGGATGGCCTTCATGTGTCAGTCGACACAGCGTTTATCTAGTTTTTTGATGTTTTTTTGATATTTATTGAAGAATATGAATGGGTGTGTATGGGTATGAATGTTGAAGAGTGGAATGTTGTTCAGTTCAAAATCGCATTTTTGAAGGTGTCGAAATCTTAAGAATTTGTATTTGCACTGTGTCACATTATTATTGATCAAAATACGGTGTGGTTTTTTATGAAAAGATCATGAATTGTTCTAAATTTAAAAAAAATATGATGTAATTGAGTTACCTCTTTGATTAAATCTGACGGAAAAAGAAGTCCACTTTGTGATTGCTTAATTCAACACTCAGTTAAAACAAGAGCAGGCAAAAGCCTTGTGCAGCATTGGCACTCTACTTGGTACTTATTAAACGACTTGGCCTTGCTGCCATCAAGTCAAACCCTGAACTGTTTTTCTACTCTCTCACAAAACAGAGCATTTCAAGGTGGATTTCTTCTGCAATAGCGTTCTGCCATGAAGGGGCAGGACGGCCGTTGCGAGACAGGGTGGAAGCACACTCCACCAGAGCGATGTCCACATCAGCAGCGCTGTTCGCTGGAGTGCCGATTTTGGACATCTGTAGAGCGGCGACGTGGAAGTCACCGCATACCTTCTCCAGACACTACTGCCTGGATGCCGAGCTTACGAGGGATGCGGCAGTGGGCCAGGCGGTGCTTCGCCATCTATTCCAGTGAGGTGAGCCTTCCAACATCCCGCCATCCTGGTATGCACATTCTTTACTGTTTTACTATTTTGATGTATGCCAATGTTTCGAACTGTTATGATAATGCTGTATTATCTCAAATACCTTTATGGCATGTTACATCAGAAATGTGCATAATGTATTGCTAACTACTCTGATTCAGGCATGTGAATCTATGAAAGACACCCCTAATACTGGATAAGAAACGCGTTACTTACCTGTAACAGCAGTTATCCAGTATTGGTGTCTTTCATAGATTCACATGCAACCCTCCCGCCTCCCCTGGAAGGACTCACACCTCTCTCTAACTATATTACGCCTACCTAGCTTGGTGCGTACGAAAATCTGAGGGACTGAGGCTCCTGCCAGGAAGGTTCTAGAGGGAGGTGATAGCTGATTGGCTGGCTCTAGGAGTTTGGTCCTTTTTACATAAGGACTATGATAGGCGGCTAAGGGGAGGCCCTTAGGCCTATTTTTCTCTATGTATGTCTATAGGACATTACTTTTTTATGTACCGGAGGCTCCCGTCTCGACGACGGGGAATGATTCAGGCATGTGAATCTATGAAAGACACCAATACTGGATAACTGCTGTTACAGGTAAGTAACGCGTTTCATATGTCTAAAATGCTATATGGAAAGTTTTAAGATCGTTTTTTATCATTTTATCTATGTACTTTTATGATTCTTATGAATCGAATAAAGTTTTCAAACGAAACGATCAGGCCTTTACACTTTTAAACACACATTTCTAGAACCATGTTATAAGCATTGGTTTCATTACACTTCATACATGAATAAGCAAAACTACACGTGCAGACTTTAATATGGTGCACGTTTAAACCTAATGCATCACATTACACGTGAACTAATTCATTAAGCATTATCTAAAATACAATTTCGATCACACACTACATTGAGCTTCATAAATGACTTGATTACATTTCTATTCACACTATTATGCTATTTTAGTACTACGTTGCCAAATACACACGTTAATGATTTGCACTCTAAATATATGGATGCGGACTATCTGTGATTATGATGCACCCCTACACATTCAGAATAACCTGGCGCTCTATCAGTTTACAATGGTGATATTAAAATAGTTCTGTGGTCTCCCTCCTCTAATCTCACATTCTCCTCTTCTGCTGTATACCCTGGAGATATTCAAATTATTTTTGTATTCCATCTCATTCACAAGATTCACAGTCTTGATGTATTGAATTGTTTTTATGTCTACCCTCTTCTACTGAATAAACACAATTCGCTTGTCTTTTAAGTACCTCTTGGTTGCCTCTCCATTAGCCCCGCTTTTGCCCTTCACTGCATTTACACTCACTTGGGCCCATTACATACCCTGCTGAGGGCTACATCCCTCCCACTCCTGTTCCCGATCACAAAAGGACCAGTGTTCAAGCATCCATAATTGCCGAGTGGGATAACGCAGCATTTGAGATTACTGTGTGAATCTGCACCTAGTAAAATCGGTGTGGATCCAGCAAGGGCTCCAGGCACAAGCGCAACCTAGCCCCCTCCCTAATCCCTCCTATGGCACAAGCAGAGTGTCCAACGCGCCTTCCAGCAGCCCATGAGATTGCCCTGCCTCCAAATTACCTACCCGCTCCCATACACCTTTTACACAAATGATTCATACACAAACTACCTGAGCCTCTAAAATTACTATCTATTCACCATTCCACATGATTCCAAAACACATATGCTAAACACCACACAATTCCACCCCACGCAATTCCACAACTAACAATTTCAATACAAACATTTCACTATGAACAACATACATCCACTCCACTGCAAACAAACGTAACAAGCATTATTATTTATAATACCAATGGCTCTAACTTTCGCAAATGCGAGCGATTGCATTGCAAATGATTGTTTTATATCTGTGCTGCCCGCACTTGCTGAGACAAGGTGGCGCTGTAAAGGAATGACCCTCCTGAGCGCCTAGCACAGGTAAGGGCACGGTGTAGGATGTTTACATTGCCTTTGTAACCCGGGGAGAACAATATGCCATGATGGAGGCCCAGGACTGGGATCATGAACGTGCAGACCTCCCTGAAAGAACCTTATCAGACAACTCTGTGCCATGGAAAAATGCGGAATGAAAATGTTCAATAAAAAGCAAAGTTTTCAACCTCAGTTGTAAGGCTCTACGTCACCAAGTGCTCTAGTCTAACAAGATGAAAGGTTTCACTTTGCCACTGAGATTCTTTTTTTCCCCCTAATTTAACTTTGAAAAAAATGTGTAAAATAAAATGCTTCCTCCCAGGTTTTAAGAGCTCGGGGATTTTTCGTGGCAAATCCTTTATTTTTAATTGAAAAAAACATGGCAGATCATCATAGCTTAAAATTGCTGGCAACGTTGGACTCGAAGCCTCATTCTCCAGCCATTTAATCAGTTTCCTCAGGGCACTGACGAGACCGTTTAATTTTTATTAGCATTGAAATATTGAAATTTTCATAAAAGAAACCCAGTGCTGGGTGCAGCAGAAAGCACCAGTGAGTCAGTAGAACAGGCTTTATTTTATCTTAAAGCTTGTGGTGAGCACGTATATTTGTGGTGTATAGTACTTTTGTAAGATTGTGTGTGGGAGACGTGGCAGTACTCTTTCTAGGACTTGATCATGGGCCGCTAGAAAGTGCAAGTAGACCATTCTTTTTTCTAAATAGGTTACATTGAATGTACATAACTGGAGTAAAGTATCACTCCGTGTCACTCATGCGCACATAAAAAATGAAAAGGTCACACATAATTAACCGGATACGTAGGTGTGGAGTAAGCATGCCTCATTTGTGTACTACGGTTAGCATGGAGTGATGTACTAAAAGTATGGATGGAATTAAATGGTACATTTTCCGTAGTCTGTGGCCTGTATGGCTCAACATTTTAAAATGAACGAGAATAGATCATAAGAAGTTGAAGCTTATTACTAGAGGTTAAACAAAGTTTATACAAAACATGCCTTTTTATAGCTACTAAAGACTCCTATTGTAGACAGTATATGCACAATGTGAATTATGAAATTCATAAAGGTTACACAATTAACTATCTGTTCTGTAGTTACAAAAGATACTTTCAAACTAGAAATGTGTGGCTTATTTTTCTGCATTGAGATTCTCTTGTGAGTGCAATTTTATCATAAATGCGGCTCAGATTTTATTGCAGAATTTTAATTAATCAGCAATATAATTTTATTTGCTTGGTATGTATTCGAAATAACATTCCCCAAATCATTACTGACTGAGAGGCTAATGGGAGTGAGTATCAATGTGTCACACTACGGGTAAAGTTGACTCCACTGCGAGGCTATGGCGTAAATAGTTGGCAATGTTTTGCCCTAGATGTGGAAGAGAGCTGTCATCATTATTCTGCAAGTCTATATACCTAAGAAAAGCTACTGTTGAGCAAACGCATGGTGTAACAATGAGTCCTGGCTCAGCAATGGCACATGCCAGTTCCCTTGGTAGAATGAGTTGTTGGATTCAGTGTATATTTATTGGCCAAAGTTAAGTATCCCAATTGCTGTGGTATCTCCGATTTCATCACCTCAGGATAAATTAACCAATGTGGGCAAAGATTTGCACCATTAATTGCTCCATAGATACATTCTTTAATGCATCACTTAATTGGGCTTGGAATTTGACTCCCAGCTGGGCTCAGTATTTGCCTGATAGAGCAGTGTTGTATTTACATCCTCACTGGGTTCAGTATATGTTCCATATCTGGGCTCTTCCATTGCCCCCTCGCAAATTGCCTCCACTGTGGCGCTTTAATTGCAGCACGGCCTGGGTTCAGCATTTTCTCCCTATGGTGAACCCAGCGTATAAACGTTTTGAGTAGGACCATAATTTGACACATAAAAGAGCCTCAATATTTACTTCTGTATTCGTCCCCCCTCTTTTGGAAGATTGTCTTAATGGCTGATCTCGCTGTTTTGGTGGTGCGATGCATGTCTACTTTTGTACACTTTCTGGCCTAATGAACAAAATGCACTCGTGAAGGGTCCTTTTATGCCGTAAATACAGAGGAATGTGCCTTAAAAGTGGTAGTGGGAAAGTGAATACTAAGGATTTCTCCCCTCAAGTTGAAAAACAAAGTTTGCAATTTTCGTAAGAGGTTTTGTTACTTAAAAAAAAAAAGCCAGGCAAACGATTTTCTAAAAAGTATGCTCATGGGAGAGACGCTACCAGTTCTTTTTTTCACAAAAAAAAATTCAAGCATTTTTAGGTCTCACGCCTAGCGTTGCAGTGCCCGCGCAGCGTGACACCTCTTGAAAGGGCTTTAGAAAGCTAACCACCTGCTCGTGCGTGTGGTTTTGCATTCTGCTGCTCTAATTGGCTTTCGCGTGCTTTTTTTCATTAAATACAGCACGCAATTGGGCAAAGGGGGGACAATTTCCCGCCTTTGAAATGCCCATTCCTGGCGGTGGCCAGCACGCGCAGAAGCGCGCGTTCGCCTTGCTGTCACACTCCCCCCAGCACCTCTGTGGTGCGCGCGCATCACTAGATGTTGACACTAGCGATCGCAACGCGATCGCTTTCAGTGCCGCTTGTTTTCTTTACTTTTGGTATAATCGCGGCACCCGCACTTTACTTTTCATATTTAAGTAAAGCGCGGGTGTCGCGATTATACCAAAAGTAAAGAAATAGAAAAAAACATCTATTTCTTTACTATTGCTATAATTGCGGCACCCACGCTTTACTTTTCACATTAAAAGTAAATGCCGCGATTATACCAAAAGTTAAGAAACAGATTTTTTTCTTCTATTTCTTTGCTTTTGGTATAATCATGGCACCCACGCTTTACTTTTAATGTTATAAGTAAAGCGCGGGTGCCGCGATTATAGCAAAAGTAAAGAAATAGATGTTTTTTTCTATTTCTTTACTTTTGGTATAATCGCGGCACCCGCGCTTTACTTTTAATGTTATAAGTAAAGCGCGGGTGCCGCGATTATAGCAAAAGTAAAGAAATAGATGTTTTTTTCTATTTCTTTACTTTTGGTATAATCGCGGCACCCACGCTTTACTTTTAATGTTATAAGTAAAGCGCGGGTGCCGCGATTATAGCAAAAGTAAAGAAATAGATGTTTTTTTCTATTTCTTTACTTTTGGTATAATCGCGGCACCCACGCTTTACTTTTAATGTTATAAGTAAAGCGCGGGTGCCGCGATTATACCAAAAGTAAAGAAATAGATGTTTTTTTCTATTTCTTTACTTTTGGTATAATCGCGGCACCCACGCTTTACTTTTAATGTTATAAGTAAAGCGCGGGTGCCGCAATTATAGCAAAAGTAAAGAAATAGATGTTTTTTTCTATTTCTTTACTTTTGCTATAATCGCGGCACCCACGCTTTACTTTTAATGTTATAAGTAAAGCGCGGGTGCCGCGATTATAGCAAAAGTAAAGAAATAGATGTTTTTTTCTATTTCTTTACTTTTGCTATAATCGCGGCACCCACGCTTTACTTTTTACGTTAAAAGTAAAGCGTCGGTGCCGCGATGCTTGTTTGGTAAGTGAATAGGCGAGGTATATTCGTGCCGGTAACTGAGGACTGGGATGGGCTACTAGGGGTGGGGTGTGGAGGGACGTCATTATGTGCCCTTCTGAGGGATGCCTCGGGGTTCAGGCCTGCACAGCCCCCTGAGAGCACTGCAGTTGCGACTGCGGTAGGTCCCTTTCCTACCAGTGGTTGTGTGTTTCTCCGTGTGATGTGAAGCTCGCAGCACACGTGGCTTCTACAGTCGGGCTGTTTGTACTGGTTTAACAAAGGTCCTAATGCAACGAGAGGACACAGCAGTCGCACTCAGCAGGGGAGGCCTGTCTGAACCCAAGCCTCACATGGACCGTCTGTCAGCATGTCATGCTTCAGCAGTGGCCCAGATCAGGCCATGCTTTAACGGAGACCCCTCGGTGCTTTAACAGCATATTGTTGTGAGGCTGAGGTGGCGTCCCCGGGGGCGATAACATCCACCCCCTCTGCATATAAGGAACTAACAGCAACGCCCTCGTCATGTGAGGCAGTAATAACCGCCCTCTCCATGTGAGGCATGAACAGCAACGCACTCGTGACTAACAGCAACGCTCCTCATGTGAGGTACTAACTGTATGTGAAGCAGTAATGGCTCCATCTACATGTGAGGCACTAACCGCAATGCTCTTGTTATGGAAGGCAGTGACCACCATCCTCTGCATGACAGAAACGTTCTCATGTAACAGCAACACTGGCATGTAAGGCAGTAGCACCCACCGTCTGCTTGTGATGCCCTAACAGTCTCAACATGTGAGGCGGTAGCAACTACATTCTCTGCATGTGAGGCAGCAATAACCACCCTCTCCGTGTGAGGCATTAACAGCCACCCTCTCTGAATGTGGAGAATAACATCAACACACTCGTGCATGAGGCAGTAAGAGCGACGCGGTGAACGTGAAGCAGTTACAGAAACGTGTGTTCATGTGAAGCAGTAGCAAGCACCTGTTTAGCTCTTCAATCTTTGAGAGCTATTCTTCCAGCAAATAACAAACCAGGGACTCTCCAAGCAGGCGGGATAGCTATCCTCTTCTAATACACCAGAGCTTGTTGTTCGAGTATAAAAACTCATCTCTAGTTTCTTTATCACAGTCGAGCTTTGACCTCTCTAGTCACATGTAATACGAAAATGATGTATGCTCAACTGTAATAGCTTATTACAGCTAAGTTGTGATGCCATATTGTCTAATGCCAGAGCCAGCAGCCAAGGTGAAAGGCAGGCATGGGGGCATCTTCGCAGTTTAAACAATAACACGTTTTTGCAATGCAATAGGTTTCGCTTTTACGTGAGTTTTAGCTATTGGCATTGTAAATCACAATAACTTTCATTTATGTTTTGGTTTATAAAATGTAAATAAAAGGCATTGTCATTTACAATGCCAATAGCTTATACTCGCGTAAATGTGAGACCTATTGCATTGCAAATGCTTGTTAACTTTGAAACCACCTGTTCGAAGCCCAAATTTGACATCTTCACCTGTTCAAAATGCTCAAATTCTCTTCCTCATAGTTTTAGTACCACCCTGAGTGACACTTGGCTGTCAGTCTTTCTCATTTCAGCAAGGAGCATGTTTTGTGATTTTGATGCCAGAACTGAGATGGTCCTCGCACTCCTGCAGGTCGCTACCTACATGTTGGTGTATTTGCCTGGTTTACTGTTATATAGCTTAATGCCCTGGCTAACTGGTGCCAGTTAACGTTTTCTTAGGAGAAGCCTGCTTGTGTACCACAACTAGTAGTGCCCTGAATACAAGTCTTCCATGGCCATGCAAACCATGAGTTGGGAGAGCGTGATGGTTGACGACCACTACACAGTTCATGGTAATTGGAGGAATTTCATCCAAGTTCAGCTGTGAAGTTAGAGGGTTTGAGTAAAAAAGGACGAGCATGGGAAAAGCCTATATGGCTGGTTTTGGCAAGCTGGTGTTACTGCATTTTTACTTACTATTCCTATGGAGAAGAACGAGAGAAAGTATGCTTCTCAGCAGGCTGGTGCACTTAGAACTATGTGAACCCTTTTTAGTTTTAATGCACTCACTGAAAAATGATTAATATTGATGCAAATAAAGTGTATTATTGGTTTTGAATTGCTGTAACTTGAAGATTTAGTTTAAACACACAAGCGTGACTTGGGGAAAAAAATATCACGGACTAACACTGTAAAGAGAAAACCATTGGCAAAAAGAAGTATTGGTCCACCAGGCTTGGTAATGAAGTGCCCATTCAGTGGATAGGTATTTTTGGTGGGTAGGTATCTGGGCACAAGTCGGGGGCACACGCTGGTGGATGGCTTCCTCCCACTATTTTCAAAGGGTGGACTCTGTCCACCCTGCCAAGAAGTTGGGCCCCACTGTAAAATGTTGAACTCGTCCACGGTGTAATTTTCAAACACTGGGACACATTAAGCAGCAGTGTCTGCTTTCGATCATCTTTGATTCTAGCTGGGCCCAAGCAAAGGCCCAATTTAAGGGGTGATCAGCCCTCTTTTTGTCCGAGTCCCATGGCTGGGAGCTATCTGAAGCCTCCCACCTAGATGCGTATGCAGTGGACGGGAAACAAAGGTACACTACTTGTTAGTATTTCACACATACTTGAGAGACACACTTTTGATTTTGATCAGTCCCTGCATATGAGAGATATGCATGCGCTGTAAGAATGTCAAATGTGATGGTCTGTCCCACTACTTAACAAAATAGTTTAACTATCACTTTAAAAATAAATAAGTATATATATATATATAATATTGCTAATCATCCCGAGTCAGGGTGTTGAAGCGCTTGGCACCATACATGCTCATTACATTGACAATAAATCATGCAAGTTTGTAAATCAATGTAGAGGATGTCTTACCTAAGACAGTGAGGGTTAGAGGTGTAGGAGTCGCATATCATCCTTCATAGCTCATTGTGCTATAATAGAAGGATTACAATACAACTGCAAGTAACAAAAGGATCTCTGTGTGTGTTAAAAGCAGTAACCCATTCACCTACCTACATAAAATAAAAATCTGTTATCTGCATGTTACACGATGTGCCTTGCAGGAGACGCATTAACCATCTATGCTACTTCGAGTCAATACTGGGACTGGACACAACAAAGATCCAGATCTTTCCAGCAAATGTGTTAACCAACAAAGTTATCTTACTATTATTCTTATTACTTCAGATTTGCAGGGAACCCTAAGATCTTTGCAGTTGATACCTTAACCCCATAAGATATTTTAAAATTCGGTCTTTGCAACCAATTAAACAGAACAGATTTACTGTCACGTTTCTCCTTGTAATTTCTTTGTGGCAGAGTTAAAAATAATAATAATAATAATTGTATAATTAGAGGCCCAGATTTTTTGGATTTACAGTAAAACAAAAATCCCAGTTGCGTGTCTTTGTTTAAAAAGAAACTGGTCGGTAGATGTTACATGGGTGGTGCTTGGGCGTTTCCGTGCATCTACCAATGTATTTTGATGCAAACCTGTGTTTACGAAGACTTGTAAACATAGGTTTGTGATGCAGCGCGGAGTGCAAAATCCCTCCCTACTGCCACGGACCAAAAGATTTCACACACGCACACTATTCATACATTCGCTGGTGGGGCCCATAACACCAACACACACTCACCATCAGTCCATGCAAGAGGCGATTATCCTTCCAAGCTGGATAATGAGGGAGGAGATACCACTTTACCCTAATGAGCAACAGACCTACAAACCCTTCTCATACTCATTAGGCCCTAGATTCCTTATTTGGTATTACCCTCATAACCGGGACGGATCTGTTAGTTGCGGTTTTAAGTGAAATACTAATACTCTAATTAACCTTTTCATTAACACTTTTCAATGAATAAACAACCCAACTCATTTCTGTAGATGTTCAAATCCAAATTTATATTAATATTGCAGATTAAATCATTCATTTGATCAAGTTGCCATTCATATTTACCTATTCTGGCTAAAGTCGTCCTCTATGTCAAATTTTGCAGTTTCGCAAATCTATGCCCATCAATTTAGCAGGGTAGGTTCATCAGGAATCTGGGCATTTATTCAGGCCGTCAAAGATTCAGGCTAACAGCTGTCCTGCAGTGTCACCGTCCTCTCCGTCAGCATATCATCAGGAAATCGAAAAGTGCGCCGTCGAATCTAATTACCTCTCTATTCTACCATAATTTATAGTAAAATTGATGATAACCAGTAACAAGTTTTGGGCGTTCGAGTTCGCTGATTGGACAATCATTGATAATCCTTTTGGTTTCTCACGAAAGTGTCTTTTGGGTTATGACCCTGGTCAGTTCCGGTTCACAAGCAGTCTTTGTTTGGAATACTTGGACGGCATCCCAGACTGTCCTTGAAAGGTACATGTTCATCTGGGGTCAGGTCCAGGCCAAAATGGTCAACTTAAGCAAAGAAACACAAAAACGTAATTAATACATAGAAATGACTAATTAAATGTTAATCCCTCGCTAATACCCATATGTGTGTGTATTTATCTAGTCAAAAGCAACACTCAATGCGGTTTATACTTACTAAATAAAGCACAAATCACAATTACATCACCAACGCAACATATATCATGCAATGTTCTATTTATCTATCATTAATATGCGTACAAAATTTAGTTCACGTAATTAATTAGGTCATGCAGATGCAAATCCCATGTGTATTTCGGTCATTAATAAGGTTGATTAGTTATTTTCACATCACTCCAAACCATTAGTACGATTATAATTAATTAATCTAATGACATGCAAATGGGGTGGGTATACAAAATTTTGCATAACCCGCTCCAGTAATCCCCCCTTTGGTGATTTTATCACCACACCACCCAAAATTTTGTTCTGTCTTTACGGAATCTTTAAAATGTTTTCTTGCTCTTAATCATAATTCAGTTTCACCTCCGTCTTCTCTTTTTACTGATTCATACATACTCTCCTTCCACTCCTCCAATTCTATTTCTTCAACTTCTCTTTCTTGTTTCTTATCTTTTCTTTTTGAATTTTCTCTTTTTATTCTTTTCTTATTTTTCTTGTTTCTACAGCACATACAACATAATCTTATCATTAAAACTATGCAGATTACACATGTTAATGGAAACAATATTTTACCTATAAGAGTACTACCTATTTTCACTAAAATTCTTAATAGCAGCTATTTTCTTTCCAATTCTATCCCAAACTCTTTTAACCTTCAGTGGTGCAAGTTCATCATGCAATTCAGTAATCTTCTTAATATAAGTTTTCAAATCTTTGCTTTCGTCAGGAATGTAAGTACAACAATGTTGAACTTTCAGCATTCCACAGACTCCACCCTCTTTTGCCAATAAAATATCAAGGGCAAGTCGATTTTGCATTACCATAGCACACATGGCAACCATTTCAGTGTTAACCAATAAAAATCCTCCAGCGGTGCTTGTTGACAAGCGATCCACTACAGTTGACAATTTTCTAATTTTGTTTGCATTCAGAGTTATTCCCACTGCTGGTATCAATGCCTGAAAAATATCACCTACAATTTCTGACCAAGATTCTCTCTTGGTCCTAGCTAAATGATTACTTAAGCTATGTACACCATCTTCTCCTCTATCCATATGAAAGATTTTTGGAAAGACCAGGCCCACGTAACATGTGCCATACCAATGGTCTAGCAAACGATAATATGCCCTGTTTCCACAAATAAAATATAATCCAGGAAAGACTGGATCTCTTCCACCTTTGAATCCCCATCCACCCATGATTCGATATGTATCATGGCACTCACTATTACCTAGAAAATAATTATCATACGCCGTTTGATTCCTTCGAATGCAAAATTTCCCTTTCTGAGGCCAATCTAAAGCTATAGTTGGACTAGCTTCTCCTTTTAAATGTTTCTCTTTCTCTATATCCCAGATTGTTTTCTCCACTTTCCCTTCTGCTGATTTTCTTTGCATTTTTAATCTCCTTTCCTCAACCATGTCTAGGAATGTCTTTTCCTCCTTCTTCAAACTGCATGTTAAATTGTTTCTAAAAATATACTCTAATGTTAGTTCCTTAGTTTCTAAAAAGAATTCACCTAATACCTTAGCAGGTTTTACTTTGTTCAATTTATTATAAGACGGCACTTGCGCAAAAAGGTTATCTACATCTGAAAAATAATATTCCAATTTCCCCGTCTCATAAAATAAACTAGCTATTACACTACATGTTATACCATACGTTGCTGGAAGGTGATGATATGTTACTTCCTCAGAAACCGATGCAGGTAACTGCATACATACGTAGCAGTCCCGTACGTCCATAGTCTTTACATATTCATACAATAATTTTGAAAACACATTATTAGAAAAATCTGTTATTGACCTGTCTTTATGCAAATAATTTTTATCTATTCTAGTTGGAACTACTTCTGGAATTTTCCCTATATTAGTTTTATTCTCACTATGTCTTTCTAATGTGTCTATAGTAGCCTTAAAGGAAATGACAAGAGCAAGGATGCTCCATAAAAGCATTAATAATCCTGTACAACAACACATTTTACACCATCTTTTCATGAATGCACATCTACCTTTACTACTTTCTATGTTGGCCATCTTGTTAAAATGGACCGTGTCGTTTGACTTAGCCTCTTTTACTTCACAACTAGTTTTTCTAACCTAAGGTTCTAACACCTATTTGGTTCAACCAGTCACTATTTTTAATTCAATATCTTGTTTTCTTCATCAATAGTTTTCGTAACTTATTCAGTTTGGCATCTCATCGTTCTTCACTCTCCTCTCGTCTTCCAAATATGGATTTTTCCTGAACTTCTGTTTCTTCTTCTCCAATGTCGGACAAGAGAACTCTAAGGATTTCCGATTCAATTTCATCCTCAACCACTTTCAGTACAGTCTCCTCTGGATTTCCTTGACTATCTGCCTCTTTTCCCTGTTCAGGCAGAGCCACGTACGTCCATTCTGGTGACTTATACTTCTGGTTAGGTTTCCTTGTTCGTCTTCTTTTGATTTTTCTTGACTTGTCTCTTCATTCACCTGTTCAGCTCTTGGTGAATTCACTCGTGTCAGTCTGTATCTCAGTTTCCTTATTTGATTGTGCCAAACATCATCTCTTGCAACTCTTTTTACTTTACTTCCTTTGTCATTCTTTTCATTCCTCCAAGCTCTCTTTCTTAGAACTCGACCTTCAGGTATTTCATTTTCACTCTCTTCAGACTCTGTCTCAATTTGCTTTGTCTTTCCAGCGATTTTCTTCTTCCACCACTTGTTTTGTTTTCCCTACTTCTGTCCCTCCTCTGGTCTCCTGCACGCAATCTTCCTGCTGGCTACTTGTCCCTTCACCTAACTCGATGTTGCAGTTCCCTACACCTCCTCGGGGGTCTTCCGCAGAAATCTGACCCTCTCTCTCTGTACATGTCCCTTGTTCACTTAGATTTGTTACTTCAGGTGGAATTTCTCTCAGTCTCTCATCTGGTGCTTCCTTTTCACGAATTTCTTTTGTTGCGTCTTCAGTACTCTTTCCCCTTTTCTTCCTGTGTTCCTTCTTGGAACCCTGCGCTTCTTGCTCGTTTCCAGAATCACTAGATTCAGAAATCTGCAATCTTCTTCTCCGAGCAATACTTCTGGGGACTAAAGCTGATCTTTGTTCTGTTTCCCCCCTTTCAGAGTTTCCTTGAGTCTTTGACCCTTCGTCATCTGATTCAGTGCTTGATTCTGATTCATCAAAGTATTCTTTTCCTGTGCTGTCCAGTGGATTTGGAATTCTCAATGTATGACTGGCATGGATCCAGTTTTTCAGTCCAGCACACTTCACAGCTGTAGTCGTGGTCAAAATGACTTGTCGTGATTTTCCCCACCTTGGAACCAGACAATTTCTTCTTCTGTGGACTTTTATCCTTACCCAATCACCTGGGCTCAGATCATGGGCTTGCTTCTTTTCAAGTGTGGTGGCATCTGGTCCAACCTGATGAAACACAGAATGAACTGCGTCAGCCAGGCCTTTACAGTATTCCAACACCTTGTCATCAGCTTGTTGACTGGTATAAACACATGTCTCATTGCACGTTCCATGATTATTTCATGAGGACTTAATCCTGTAGTTCTGTCTGGAATTGCCCTGATTGTCATAAGTACTAGAGGCAAGACATCAGGCCATTTCATACCTGTGGCCAAACACATTTCCCCTATTCTATTTTTGATAGTACCATTCATCAGTTCAACCACACCAGAAGCCTCTGGTCAGTAGGCACAATGTAGTTTTTGTTGTACATTCAATGCTTCACAAATTAATCCTACAATCTCATTATGGAAATGTCCTCCTCGGTCTGACTCAATTGTCACTGGGAATCCGAACCTGGGGATGAACTCTCAGCAGTAGCTTCGCTACTGTCAACCCATCATTTCTTCTTGTTGGGAATGCTTCCACCCACCTAGAGAATAGGCAGACCACAACCAAAACATACCTCAGTCTGTTACAGGGAGGCATCTCAATGAAATCTACTTGCATTCTGGTAAAAGGTCCTCCTTCTCGACCTATTGTTCCCAGACTCACTACTGTCTTCCTGCCAGGATTGTACTGCTGACATATTAAGCATCTCTGACAAAGACTTTTTGCCACAGGTCTGAATTTTGCATTGTACCAGGTCTGCTTAAATGACCTGATCATAGCATCACGTCCAATATGTCCCTGGCCATGATGCATCCGTGCCATGGTAGACATCATGCTATCAGGCATAACTGGTCTTCCATCTCGATAGACCCACACATGATCCTTTTCCCTTGGGCACATCCTGCTTTTACCCACTGTCTCATTTCCTCATCTCCTGCCTCATCCTGCAATTGTTTTACTTCTTCCCAAGTTCCCACAATGTTAGTGAACATCAATGAGCAAGAAGACATTTCTCTTTCCTTAGCCCGATTGACCGAATTCTGATTCCGTGCACAATACTGTGCCATGTCATTGGTATACCTGTTCCCAGTGGCAATATAATCACCACCTTGACTATGTACAGCACATTTTACAACAGCCAATTGTTTAGGCAGCTGTATCGCCTCAAGCAACTTTCCAACCACTTCTGCATTCTTAATAGGAGTTCCACTCGAGGTTAGGAAACCTCTTTGTAGCCATAGTTGGCCAAAGTCATGGACCACTCCAAAGCCATACTGGCTGTCAGTTATCACAGTCACTCTCGCACTCTTTCCAATCTTGCATGCTCTAGTCAAAGCCACAAGTTCTGCTACTTGGGCTGATTTCACTCCTTTCAAATATGATGCTTCAATTACTGCACTCCTTCCGTTCTCAAACATGACCCATCAACGAACATCACAAAATCACTTTCTGGCAAAGGTACATCTTTTATGTCTGGTCGTGGTTTGGTACAAAAATCAAGTACATCCAGACAATGATGATCAACTTCATCTGTTACCTCATTATCTCATTATCAGGCAACAATGTTGCTGGATTCACATTCACACATCTTGCAAGACTCGCATTAGTTGCACCCAATATGACCTTCTCATACTTAGTCAGCCGACTGTGTCATATACGGAGTACGACTCCTTGTCAGCAGAATTGCTACATCATGAGGTACAAACACTTTCAATGGATATCCCATCACAATTCCTTCACTCTGCTCCAAACTTCGACATGTTGCAGCCACCGCTTTCAAACATCCAGGTAAACCTACAGCTACTGGATCTAGCATTGATGAAAAATATGCAATTGGTCTTCTCATTTTACCATGTTTCTGGGTCAACACAAAGTGCACATCCATTTCTCTCACTGCAATACAACTCCAATTCTTTTTCATAGTCGGGCATGCCTAATGCAGGTGCTTCACACAAACCATCTCTCAATTGTCTAAATGCTGCCAATTCTTCTTTGTTTAATTCAAGGGGATCTTTTACATCACTTCTCGTTAATCGCACCAAAGGCTTTGCGATCAAGGGAAAGTTCCCTATCCACTGATGACAGTACCCTACCATTCCTAAAAACATTCTTACTTCTCTTTGAGTCATGGGAGCTCTCATTCCTTTAATTATTCTGATTCTGTCTCTTGTTATTTTCCTTAGTCCTTTCTCAATGTTGTGTCCCAGATAGTGCACTTCCTTTTTACAAAACTGTAGTTTTGCAGATGACACTTTAAGTCCTCCATCTGCCAAATGATTCAGCAAGGCAATTGTATCTGCTTCACAGGCTTCAGGTGTTTTTGACGCCACTAAAAGGTCGTCAATATATTGTACCAGTACAGAGCTTTCAGGCATTTCTAGACTCTCCAAAAATCTCTTTAACAATTGATTGAACATTGAGGGGCTCTCTGTATACCCCTGTGGGATTCGGCACCATGCCAAACTACGCTCACCAAAACGAAATGCAAAAATATGCTGACTGTCATGGTGCAATGGGATGGAAAAGAAAGCATGACACAGATCAATTACTGTGTACCATTCTGCATCATGGGGAATCTGATATAAAATTACTGATGGATTTGGTACAATAAGACCGCATGATACCACAATTTTGTTTACCTTTCTCAAATCTTGCACTATCCTGAATTTCCCATTAGGCTTTTTCAGTCCCATTATCGGTGAATTACATGGACTACTCATTATTTCTCTTAAGATTCCTGGTCTGATCATTTTCTCCATTACAGGAGTTACACCTTCAATTATTTCAGGTGTCAATCTGTACTGTGGAACATTTGGATACGTTACTTCTTTTACAGTTATTTTAACTGGATCTACGTTTCTCATTAATCCTACATTTTCTCCAGTGAAATTCCAAACCTCTGCCTTTACAGAGTTTCTCAGTTCCTTTGGTAATTCATCAGGGTTGAATACAGCATATGTTTCAGTAACTTCACTTTCTCTGTTAGCTAGGGTCATCTTATACAATACATCATCATCTGGCGTTTCAAAAGCTATTCCATCCGGAATACAAAATATAGTGCAATTCATTTTGCACAACAGGTCCCTACCTAATAAATTCACAGGACTGGTGTCACACACCACAAAGCGGTGTAAATTACTGAAAATTTCCCTATGCTGACTTTCACTGGTTCTGTAAGATATGTCTTAATTTGCCTGTTGGACACACCAACTACTTGGATCGTTTCATCCAAGAGAGGTAGATTCTTAACATCAGCTGATCTAACAGTTGATCGAGTAGCACCAGTATCCACTAGGAAAGTAATATTTTCATCATTAACCCTCCCATCTACAAAAGGTCCTGTCTGGTCTACTTCTAGAGCTGCGCCAAGTACGCACTCTTCTTCCTCCCTTCGGCAACGTCAATAGTTCTCTTCTGCGTCACTCATCGCGTTGCAGCCAATACCGCGAGACAGCGCTAGCGCGTGACCGCTTATTTACCTGTTCTTACCTGTAGAATCCCGATTCACTACTATACTTCTGTGTGTTTCTGCTCTGTGGAAAAGGCGGCTTTGGCACCTGATTCAGTGGGGGAACAACTTGCTACAGTTGACCACTCACCTCATGCTGCACCTGTGGGTTCAATGATGGATTTTCATTGTTAGCACTCGGGGGAAACTTACACTCGGATTTCCAATGCCCTATCCTGCCGCAATTATGACACGGAAATTTCTTCTTGGCTTCTTCAATGTTCCCTTTGTACTTCCCATTATTAAATTTTGGCTTGGTCCCTGCTTGTTCCACCAATTGTGCTTCCTGTCTTTCCGCTACTTTTACCTGTGCCCACTTTGTCTTCTCCTTTAACTTTCGCTGTTTTGCTTCAATTTCTTCACTGAAGTATTTAGCATGTCTCAATACTTCATCTATTTTCTTGTTTTTCCAATCTACCGTATGCTGTTTAATCATATCACCAATTTCTGGCCGTAGACCATATACAAATCTGTATACAAAATGGCTCAAATCTTTTTCACTCAGATTCTCATCTCCGCTAAACTGCTTAAAAGCTTGTATTAGCCTCTCATAGTATGCATGTACTGACTCTTTACTTTCCTGGTGTGTTCGATCAATTTTTACCCAGTCTGTTTCTTTAGGGGGCACTTTATTTTTCAGAAATACCATAACCTGCTCATACTTCTTCATTACCTCGGGGTCTGGTGCTCCTGTTTTAGGATCCCTAGGATATTCTTTGGTTGGCCAATTTATCATCAACTTGCGTTCTAACCATAGATCTGCTGGGACAATTATGTCAAACAGACTATTCAAATCAATCCATAATACTTTAGACAATTTCACAAATCTGTCTACCTGTCTGTACCACTCGACGGGCTTTTTGCGTAGTCGAGGGAAATCATTCGTAAAAGACAAAATATCCTGTCTCGTCCATGGGACATGTACATATCCTCCTCCTGGAATTGCTCTCATAGGGCACTCAGTCACTACCTTCTCCTTTGCTCTTACAGGAAAGACTGTAAATGTCTTATCTGAGGCATCGCGTTTTCTATACCACCTGCTTCTCCATTTATCCACGTCTCCCCATTTTCTCAGCAAAATGATTATGTCCTTAATTTGACCTATTCGTCCTGTGGTGTTCATGTTTTCAATGTCCTTTTCAGTGAATTCTACTCGATAAGGTTTCTGTAAGGCTTTTACCTTTTCAATATCAATACCCATTTCATTTGCTACTTCTTCTAACCTTTCATGCAAGTTTTTCGCTCTCCAGGTTGCACTTTTACACAAATAATAATTCTTCATCCTGATAGGTTTTCAATTTTTCTGTCGGGATCATCCCTACAATTAATTCTTCTAATACCATTCGTAACTTGGCTACATCAATTGATTGGGATTCTTTGTCTTTCTTCTGCAAGCTTCTTAACCATTCACTTAACTCGTCTGTTGATGGTCCTACTGGTTTTTCTACACTTCCATGTCCAAAATCATTTTGTGTTTCTGACACGGTCTCTATCATTGTCATACGTCTCTCTGCACAATTCTGATCTACAAATGGATTATTTGTCAAATTCGGTTCCATTACACTCGTAGTCTGTCTCCATGGCTTCTCATTCTGTCTCACTCTTGGTGGTTCTACAGGGTAGCTATTTCTGTAAGGGACTGTCAAACAATGCTCACTGTCCTTCTGTTTTTCAAAAATGGGCATAACTGGACCTATCGTTACTGGAACAGTTACTGCTTCTAGATTCTTGGTCAATTCTCTTATTTTCTCAGTTAATTCCAGACTTGTTTTTGCTAATTCTACTGAATTGTCTCCATCTGTTCTTCCTTCGGATCTCTTTTCTACCTCTCTGGTACCACTGTCTTTACTCAAACTTTGGGATTCTGGTTCCGATTTTATAATTCGCATTGTTTCTCTCATTGGGGCACTTGGAGGTAACATTTCTGGTTCTGATCTATACGGTGGTGGATTTTTATAAAACATCATCAAGATCATCATCCTCAGACTCATTCGCTCCATACCCTCTCGACTCCAAATTATGCCTCTTTTCCACACACTTTCGACCTTCCTTCTCTCCTACAGTTCTTACAGGGGACCCACCTTCAGTCATGCTCGCATCTCGCCATCTTTTCATTCGGTCACTATGCGTTTCGTGTCCGTATGGCCTTCCAAACCAGTACCTATATCCTCTACCACTTCTTTGTCTTTCTCGTTCATGCATTTAGTCTTCCCATTCCGTCAAGCCTCAAACTGTGTCGGTCTAGGTCTTGGTTCCAAATTCATCATCCTTTCCCTCAAGTTTCTTAAAACAGCCAAATTAAATGAACCATGCTCTGGGAAAGCTAATACTCCGTCGTCCTTGGTGTATCTCACCCAGTTATCCAACCAAATACAAGTATGATACCCATATTTCGCAATCATAAAGGATGCAGGGGTTTTCGGTGGAGGAAGTAACTGTCCTTCCCTAGTCTTAACTGGTTTGTCTTTCTTAAACCACTTCTTAATTCTCCCTAACCAGGTCGTCTTCTCCTTCTCTGGTGGGTCGTAATACATTTTCTTGTCTTTCGCGCAACGCTAGTCCCTCTTTACAACTGTACCGCTAATCTATCCAATCACAGCGCAACTTCACACTAACGCACCTATTCAGAGCGTCCACGTCACTGTCGCAGTCCTCGAATCCTAGCGCGACTCACACTAACGCACCAATGAGGAGCGTCTACGTCACCCTGTTTCTTCTCCAATCCTAGCGCGGCGTACACGAACGCACCAATCCGGGGCGTTTCACAGTTCTGACCGACTGTCCAATCCCAGCGCGGTCGTTCTGACGTCAGCAGCTCCTGCTCCTGCTTCTGTCTACCCCTCCTTTACAAATCCGCACAGTAAGTTTTTGTTTCAATTTCTACACTTCTGTTAGTAACAACATAGAAACATCTCCATTGTCCGCTTCGCTAACCAAAGAACAGCAAAAATACCTTTCTCACGAGAATTCCGTCTTTCCCGAGAGCAGCGCTTACCTCTGCCCTACTACGGAATCATTACTTCCGTTGATAAAGTAGCACATCCCTCTACTTCACCCTTCTAACAAGCATTAGCTAATTGTTTCTTTAAGACACATAGATGGAGACCCAATGCTCCTGAGAAATAAACCTAGAGTTTCGCAATCAATCCAAATGCCTTTGCATTCACACTCGTTCACACAAGAAAATGTAGTACATTCACACAGAATCCTGTCTTTCCCGAGAACAGCGAACAGTGTGTCCTGCTACAGAATTATGTCGCGCGTTAAAGCAGCGCTTACCTCTCCTTTGTCCTTCTAACAAGCTCAGAGAGTACCTATTACCTTTCCAGTGATAAGCGTTAACGGAATGCCAGTTGGATCCCTGGTACCTAAGACCAGAACTTCACAGGTAACCTTCGCTATCATACATACTTCTCTCACACTATAAAATGTCTCTAATGGCACAGAATCGAACCCAGGCAATGCGCCGTGCAACTTCAATTGTCACACGTTTCCCCTGTGTACCTACAGGGCAACAATTCCGTCTTTCCCGAGAGCAGCGCTTACCTCTGCTCTACTACGGAACCGTTACAACCTTCCGACTTCCTACATCCCAGAAGCCGAACCAACAACATTAAACTCGACACAACTCAACATAGTGTTAGTACATAAATCCATACCAATCAATTACCAAAATCAATAAGCAATGTACAAGCAATAATCACTAAACCAAACAATAACTAACCATCATACTGCTAACAGAAAAAGTGATGCAGCGCGGAGTGCAAAATCCCTCCCTACTGCCACGGACCAAAAGATCTCACACACGCACACTTATCCATACATTCGCTGGTGGGGCCCATAACACCAACACACACTCGCCATCAGTCCGTGCAAGAGGCGATTATCCTTCCAAGTGCTAGATAATGAGGGAGGAGATAGCACTTTACCCTAATGAGCAACAGAACTACAAACCCTTCTCATACTCATTAGGCCCTAGATTCCACATTTGGTATTACCCTCATAACCGGGACGGATCTGTTAGTTGCGGTTTTAAGTGAAATACTAATACTCTAATTAACCTTTTCATTAACACTTTTCAATGAATAAACAACCCAACTCATTTCTGTAGATGTTCAAATCCAAATTTATATTAATATTGCAGATTAAATCATTCATCTGATCAAGTTGCCATTCATATTTACCTATTCTGGCTAAAGTCGTCCTCTATGTCAAATTTTGAAGTTTCGCAAATCTATGCCCATCAATTTAGCAGGGTAAGTTCATCAGGAATCTGGGCATTAATTCAGTCCGTCAAAGATTCAGGCTAACAGCTGTCCTGCAGTGTCACCGTCCTCTCCGTCAGCATATCATCAGGAAATCGAAAAGCGCGCCGTCAAATCTAATTACCTCTCTATTCTACCATAATTTATAGTATAATTGATGATAACAAGTACCAAATTTTGGGCATTCGAGTTCGCTGATCGGACAATCAGGGATCATCCTTTTGGCTTCTCACGAAAGTGTCTTTTGGGTTATGACCCTTGTCAGTTCCGGTTCACCCAACAGTCTTTGTTTGTAATACTTGGACGACGTCCCAGACTGTCCTTGAAAGGTACATGTTAATCTGGGGTTAGGTCCAGGCCACTGTGTATCTGTTATCAGCGCAGGCGCACTTCACCCAAGCCTTGCTCAGCGTTGGCAGTCGGGTTAGGCGCCAAAGTCAGCCATCTTTCGGCAGGCCAAAATGGTCAACTTAAGCAAAGAAACACAAAAACGTAATTAATACATAGAAATGACTAATTAAATGTTAATCCCTCGCTAATACCCATATGTGTGTGTATTTATCTAGCCAAAAGCAACACTCAATGCGGTTTATACTTATTAAATAAAGCACGAATCACAATTACATCACCAAAGCAACATATATCATGCAATGTTCTATTTATCATTAATATGCGTACAAAATTTAGTTCACGTAATTAATTAGGCCATGCAGATGCAAATTCCACGTGTATTTCGGTCATTAATAAGGTTGATTAGTTATTTTCACATCACTCCAAACCATTAGTAAGATTATAATTAATTAATCTAATTAATAAAATGACATGCAAATGGGGTGGGTATACAAAATTTTGCATAACCCGCTCCAGCATTTGCACCAAACTGGTGGGTATACCTGAGGCTGGCGTAATAAGAAGAAATATCTTTATTTCACTTCGTTATTTCACCTTTGCATATATGCTGCATTCTGCAACACGCAAACAAAGAGCAAATAGCCTCATAGGATAGTTTTGCGTGGTTTGGTAAAAAACCCAAAAAAACGCTGCCTTGCATTACATGGGTGGTGCATGGTCGTTCCCTTGGATCCACCCATGCATTTTGTGCTGGCCTTTGCTCTGAGTGCGCCCTGAGCAGAAAAAAAATTGACACCCCTGCTGCTGTTGGTGTAAAACGGGGCCACATGTGGCAGCTTTTCACAGGTCAGTTCCTGGCTTCTTCGAAGCACTGACTTGCCTCTGATTTCAAACATCTTGCATCACCCCTAACTCACCCTCAGCTTAAGTCTGTCAAGCTGTTCTCAAGTTGTTTATTGGTGTGGGGATGGGTGTTGGTGATTGGCAGCTGAGGGTGAAAGGTAGATGGGAGGGCACAGAAGGGGACCGATAGGGTGTTAAATACAGCAATTGAGGGACAAAAAAAAATATTCGAACAAATTTAAACTAAATTGCTGAAGCCAAGGTAGAGGGACGTTGCTGCATGCAAGACCTTAATGCAGAGAAACCACTTTGTGAGCCCCTGTGATGATTGGCGCTCTGAGCCATGGACCAGTACGCCCATGCCAAAAGCTGGCCCTGTTTTGTGTACAAATAATAAACACCGTCTTCTTAAAGCAGGCACACTAGCTTTCCCTGAGTAAGCTCTCGAGTCCCTCTTCCATGTCAAAGGATGTGGCTATTCCACATTTACATGAGGCGACATTTCAGCTGGGGCCCCCCTAGTGTGTGCGAGTCTTAGAATCTATGATTGCTTTGAGATACTCTGCTCCGTCCCATGTCAGTCAGAGCAAGTTGCCCAGACGCCTGGCAGCCTAGTATTCAGTCTTACCAGCTCTCACCAGATGAAGGTTCGGAGAGCCCTGGCACACGCCTGTGGTCTGGTGATGAGCAGAAGTCTGGATGCTTCAGTAAAGGCGGCAGGTGAACAAATGCTCCTATGCTGTAAGCCTTCCTAAAACCCAGTCACAGGTTTTGGGTCATCCTGAATTGTTGTGTAATTGAATCTTTGACTTCCTCCATAAGTAATGCCTTGCTTCTGCTTCAGAACAGCACGCTGTTCCAGGGTGACAGCTCTTTCTTTTTACCATGGCCCCCTCCTGGCATACCGAGTTAGTAACCGTTAACATGGGGAAATTGACCTTTCAGGTCACAACATTGCAAAGGGAGACAGCCCTCTTCTGGGTGGAGCAATGCACCAGGGCCTCAACCCTTCATCACCGCAGCCCCCACCTGGCATACAGAGGGCATGGCTGCACACAAGTTTTCTGCATTCATATTGTGCAATTCAGCCACCAAGGGACATCTTTTCATTTCTCCTATGTTACAGCAAAGTTTAATGTTTTGCCTTTAATTCTTGGCAAATGAGGTCAGAGCATGGCTGGCAAGCAGAAGCCACATGCAAGTCAAGTGCATCCTATATGTGGCCTAGATTCTTATTGTTCGAGGCATGTGGGCTGCTGAATTCATATCTGTGCATAGATCGCCGCCTAGTGTTGGGTCCGGATGTTTGCACGTTGTCCTGGAAGAGTCTTCGAAGTATCCTAGGATAGGTGACTCCTCCCCTGGACTACAGTGCGCATGGGCATCCTCTCCATCCTCAGATTGTTTTTTTCCGCCATTGGGTTCGGATGTGCTTATCTTGACTCAAGTTAGGAAAAACTTTTTCTAGGCCAAAAGGCCTTTAGTTCGCGTCGGTACTGTTCCCGATCGGTATCGATAGCATCTTTGTTAGTTTACTAACTTCCAGAACCAACTTTTTCGCATCTTGCCCCACCATCGACCCGACATCGACGATGGAAGCGAGGACACCATTCAAGCGGTGTCCGGTATGCAATGCGAAATATCCACACATCGACGTCCATCCGGTGTGCAACAAATGTCTGTCACCGGATCACGACGAATCTACATGCATGGCCTGTGCCCGATTCCGATCCAAGAAGACTCTCCGGAATCGACGAGCGGCGAGACTCGAGGCGCAACAAGCGGCACCGGCTCCAGCAGACATCTTCAGCGCCGAGCCCGAAGATGTCGAAGTGGAAAACCTACCCTCCAGTCCCGCTTCCGAACATGACTCCGAATCGGAAGACGTCGACGAAACACTCTTTCGCAGAGATGAAGACGACACCGAGGTAGGAGACTACAATGAGGCCTTAGGGGCCGAAGAGAGTAGCTCCGGTGACGAGCAAGGCCTACCCGTACAGACTGAGGAAAGCCCAGTGCAACAGTCTATGGCTCCGGTCGAGGGATCGCCTTCGGGCCTTACCCAAAACCTATCCCGCAGTTCTTCGGCCCCGCCCTCGGGCCCGGCCTCGGACATTCAGCGGCAGCCATTAATGCCCAAACCGGCTGGTTTCCCTTCTTGGAAACCGAAACCAAAAGCTGCATTGGTTCAATTGAAACCGAAAGTGGCGCTGGTTGGATCGAGGCCCTCCACACCTTCGACGCCAGCAAAACATGTCGGCACCGAGCGCAAGAAACGAGACTTCGGTGCCGAGCTTGAAGCGGCCGACGTCGCAGTCGACGTACGGAAGAAGACCTTCGGTGCCAATAAACCTACTCGGCTCCCGGCACCGACGCAATCGGCTCCGACCCCAAAGGTCAAACTGCCTGCTGCGTCTCCCACCGCGTCGACGGCAACCCAAAGCCACACTCATCAAAGACGTCGACGGCCATTCCCGCCCCTCGACTCGATGACTCACCGGCGCCGAAAAAGTCCACGCCCGCCGCCACAGAACCGGTCGGCGCAAAGGAATCGAGGGCGCTCCAGGTGCGACCCGCTGCTGCGCAACGCACCAAAAACAAAACGGTCCTCCAGGACACGTCGGGCTCAGAGCCAATTAAAGCTCCAACAGCCTCTTCGGCACCAGCCAACATTACTTTTGGCCTGCCACCATCCACGGCCCCGAAACTGTTCCAAATCAGGACACGGGTCACCCACACCACGATTACGCCTGCCGAACGCTCTACGGAGACGTCTCCATCGCATTTCATCGACGCCGACACCGGCAGGATTATTATCCAAAAAAGAAGAATAACTTCTGAGCCAGCTTTGGACTCCTTCCGGATCCCACTTAAGAGAAAGCTGCCAGTGGCTTCGGAACCGGTCCTTTACGAACCTTTCCATTCACCCTACCAGGATCCACAATCCTTCTCTCCCACACACTCCGACACGGATGCGTTGGAGGACTACATGGGTGAGCAAGTCCCCTACCCCGGAGAGATGGACCCTGAAGGCCGACAGGACCCTGATCAAGCTTGGGATGACCCTGTAGACCCAGGTGCACCTATGGATGCACAGGACCCTCAACTCTATGGAGCAAAAACATCTCCCACAGAGGACACTGCCGCGTTCAACGCTCTAATTGAACGCGCTGCGGCCAATCATGGGGTGCAACTTCACTCTGACACCATCGAGGACGACTTTCTTATGGATACTTTTGCATCCTCAGAAAGAAATATAAAGGCTCTGCCCATGTTAAAGGGGGTCCTCAAACCAGCAAAGGACATCTTCAAGGAACCCACCAGGGCAAGAGTGATAAACCCCAGGATCGACAAAAAATACAGATCAGCGCCTGGGGACCCTACTTACATTAGAGGCCAGTTACCTCTGGATTCCATTGTCGTTGCGAATGCTCGCAAGAGAGCACACTCGCAAACAGGTGACGCTCCTCCCCTGGACAAAGAGTCCAAGGTGCTAGAGACCTCCGGCAAACGGGTTGCCGCCCAGGCAGCTAACATATGGCGCATTGCCAATACTCAAGCGCTCCTCGCTCGCTACGATCGAGCGCACTATGACACGTTAGAGCAACTACTCCAACATCTCCCTGACCAATTCAAAGAAGGTGCAGAGATCCTCATCAGGGAGGGACAACTGCTCACAAATGCATCCATTAAGTGTGCACTGGATGCCGCGGATACAGCTGCTAGAGCCATAAACACTAGCGTCATGCTGCGATGACACGCCTGGTTGCGAATCTCCGGATTCAAACCGGAGGTACAAAATAACATCCTCAACCAACCTGTCAACCCCGACTACCTATTCGGCCCGGAGGTTGACACCACCCTAGAAAAAATAAAAAAGGACACGGACACTGCAAAGTCCATGGGGGCCCTACAAACGCAGTCCTTTCGGAGCGGCTCCTTTCGTCGCCCCGGAAATAGAGGAGCAGGTAGAGGACAGGGGTCACAGCAAACATACAACAAGGGCAACACGCAAAACACCTACGATAAAAACACACGGGGTGGATATCGTGGCTCCAGCACAAAGGGCAGAGGACGCGGCTACGGCAATACCAGGTCCTCCCCCAAGAACAAGCAGTGACGCCCTCTCCCTTCCTCCCGACCACATAACACCTGTCGGGGAGGCTACAAAGGTTCCTGTCCACGTGGAACTCCATCACCACGGACAGGTGGGTCAAAGATATTGTCAAATACGGTTACTGTCTAGAACTAACCTCCACTCCACCCACCATACCCCCAAAAAACCGTCCTATGTCCTCAGAGCACTTAACGCTCTTACAGCAGGAGGTGCAAAGTATGCTTCTAAAAGGCGCAATAGAGGTCGTACCTGTCCACGAGCAAGGTACGGGGGTGTACTCCCTGTACTTTTTAATACCAAAAAAGGACGGGTCACTCAGACCTATATTAGACCTGAGACCCCTGAACCAATACATTCTTTCCGAGCATTTTCACATGCTCACTCTACAGCAAGTCCTCCCGCTGCTCAAGCAGGGAGACTTTCTGGCCACACTGGACCTCAAGGATGCGTATTTCCACATACCCATTCACCCCTCACACAAAAAATACCTCAGGTTCACTGTTCAAGGGCAGCACTACCAATTCAAAGTCCTTCCCTTCGGCGTGACAACAGCACCCAGGGTATTCACAAAGTGCCTAGCTACTGTGGCGGCACATCTACGAAGGCAGCACATACACGTCTACCCTTACCTGGACGACTGGCTCGTTCAAGCGAAGTCAGCCCACCAATGTGCCCGCCACATGTCCTGCACCATTCACCTCCTTCACAGTCTGGGGTTCTCACTAAATTACCCAAAATCCCATCTCCAACCCGCACATGTACAACAGTACCTAGGTGCGACTATAGACACTCTGGCAGCCACAGCTCAGCCAAATTTAGTGAGAATCAACAGCATGCAACTGCTGATTTCCAAGTTCAAACCACAACGCTCCCTTCCCGCGCGAGTGTTCATGCAGTTGATAGGCATGATGGCCTCCTGCATCTTCATAGTCCCACACGCGAGACTACATATGCGCCCGCTTCAGGAGTGCTTAGCACATCAGTGGAATCAGGCTCAAGGACAGTTGAAAGACCTAGTGTTTGTGAGCGGTCGGGCATACAACTCTCTGCATTGGTGGAATCCACAAAACCTTTGCAAGGGCCGACCGTTCCAAGAGCCTGTCCCACAAATTATACTGACGGCGGACGCGTCTCTCCAGGGATGGGGAGCTCATGTACTCCATTACACAGTGCAGGGACTATGGACGCAACAACAAAAGAAGATGCACATCAACCTTCTAGAGCTGATGGCAATCTTCCTCGCTATGAAAGCATTCAAAGTACACTTGTGCAACAAAGTCGTGTTGATCCGGACGGACAACATGACTGCCATGTACTACATACAGAAGCAGGGAGGAACACACTCTCCACAGTTGTCTCATCTGGCTCAGAGCATGTGGAAGTGGGCCATTCAAAGGAACATGTTCCTCATGGCAGAACACCTCCCCGGCAAGGACAACCAGATGGCGGATCTGCTCAGCAGACACAGCCACCAAATGCACGAGTGGGAGTTACACCCATCAGTACTCCAACCGTACTTCCAGCAGTGGGGTCATCCAGAAATAGACCTATTCGCCACAAGCGAAAACGCAAAATGCCAAAGCTTTGCCGCCAGGTTCCCACATCCGCAGTCGCAGGGCAATGCGATATGGATGAACTGGTCCGGCAGATTTGCGTACGCTTTTCCCCCAGCACCACTGATACCGCTGGTGGCACGCAAACTCAGACAACACTCACTGACACTCGTCCTGGTTGCTCCAACGTGGGCACGCCAGCCGTGGTACACCACCTTTCTCGAACTTTCCGTGGTGCCACATCAAAGGCTGCGGATCAAACCCGAGCATTTGACGCAGAACCATGGAGAGATTCAGCACCCAGATCCGCAACAGCTGAACCTGGCAATCTGGCTCCTGAAGTCCTAGAGTTTGGCTACCTAAACCCGCCACCTGACTGTATGGACATCATTAAGGAGGCCAGGAGACCCACCACCAGAGCTTGCTATGCAGCCAAATGGAAAAGGTTCGTCATTTATTGCAATAATAATGACATTAACCCGCTAGACGCATCCATCCAAAACATTATTTGTTACCTATTACACCTATACAGATGCAATCTGGCGTACACCTCTATACGTGTCCATTTGACCGCAATATCAGCCTATCTACAAACCAGGCAGCACCTCTCTCTATTCAGAGTGCCTGCCATCAAAGCATTCTTGGAAGGACTCAAACGAGTCATTCCACCTAGCCACCCACCAGCCCCAATGTGGAACCTCAACTTGGTCCTCACACGCCTGATGGGTCCACCCTTTGAACCTCTACACTCATGCGAGATTCAATTCCTTACCTGGAAAGTAGCTTTCCTAGTGGCCATAACTTCTTTACGAAGAGTTAGTGAACTCCAGGCACTAACCATCCAAGAGCCATTTATACAGGTTCACGCCAACAGGGTCGTACTACGTACCAACCCCAAATTCATGCCCAAGGTGGTATCGCAGTTCCACATGAATCAAACTATTGAACTGCCGGTTTTCTTTCAAAACCCACAGACTGTCGCAGAACGGGCACTCCATACACTAGATGTAAAAAGGGCCCTCATGTATTATATCGACAGGACCAAACCCTTTAGGAAAACAAAACAACTTTTCGTTGCCTTTGCCCCACACCACAAAGGCAACGCTATCTCCAAAGCAGGTATAGCCAAATGGATCGTTAAATGTATTCAAATTTGCTACCAAAAGGCTAAACGCACATTAACGATTCCACCACGAGCCCACTCAACACGTAAGTTAGGGGCCTCCATGGCTTTCCTAGGAAACATCATTTTGCATGATATCTGTAGAGCAGCCACCTGGTCCACTACACATACATTTACCAAACACTATTGTGTAGATGTGCAATCAAAACAGCAGGCAGCTGTAGGACAGGCTGTTCTCAAAACTCTTTTTCAGACCGCTGCAGCTGGCACTGGTAGCCGCCGCTAATAAGAGGGCACTGCTATATATTCTATGCACAGATATGAATTCAGCAGCCCACATGCCTCGAACTGATTATGCTACTTACCAGTATGCATCTGTTCTTGGCATGTAGGGCTGCTGACATTCATATCGCCCTCCCTCCTCCCTCCTCCCCGGCGCCTGTAGCAGCTGCAGCTCTCAGAATTACTGTAAAGCATGGTCATCACTTTCTGTATCTACTCCATCACTGCCACAATGGCGAAAAACAATCTGAGGATGGAGGATGCCCATGCGCACTGTAGTCCAGGGGAGGAGTCACCTATCCTAGGATACTTCGAAGACTCTTCCAGGACAACAACGTGCAAACATCCGGACCCAACACTAGGTGGCGATCTATGCACAGATATGAATGTCAGCAGCCCTACATGCCAAGAACAGATGCATACTGGTAAGTAGCATATTCAATACATGGTGCAACATTACAGCCTATTAAATCAAACACAAGAGAAAGAATTGCCATGCATAATCCTGCTTGCTCCTCCATGACCCAAGTATTTAAATTTTGTGCAAAAGTACTAAATCCGTCGCACCACACAAACATGATTTCCAGACATTTGATCTGATATGCTTTATTTACCAGTTCCAATCACTAAATGTTATAGATCTTTTTTTTTTTCCTTGAAAGGTAGACAAGTTACTTTTTTGTAGCTATATAAATTTGAGAGTGCTGGCTAGGACTGTGCTAAATTCTGCAAAGTTGTTACCCTGTCTGGATATTGATTATCTTGTTTTTTGGCCTTCTCACACCAATCTACTGCAGCGATGCTGCAAAGTTTGCGTTGTACTATATTAGAACACAATAACACAGGCTAGCTTTGTTGTTATGATGCTCTTAGGTCTGGCAGACTGATGTAATTCATAGTCATGCTATGTAAGGAATGAATGATAATGTGTGCTACTTAGGGCTGACTCCTTCAGGATGAGTTTACTGTGAATCGGAGAGCCCACAGGTCAGTGTTGCTGTAAACAAGTAGGTCAAGTTGGTCGTCTCCAGTGCACCATGTTGGCAGTGTAACCTGTCTAGGATATGCAAAGTTCTCATTATCAGGCATAGTCTAGTATATATTCTGATTACTGGCCATAGTTTGTGGTGTCTCTGTTCCTACATCTCCCCATTTGGGTAGTTTTTCTATGCAAACTAGCAATATTTCCATCTGAAAGCCTGTGTTTTCTCAAAAGTGCTAGTTGGGACCGGAATTGCATGTGCCTTTTTCTTGTGAGTTAACTTAAGATTTCTTTCTCAGCCAGCTAACACTTAATTGGATGTGGAGCTGATGCCTCTTATTGTGAAATTTATGGTCCGACTCTTACATGGGTATTCTGGTTGTACTGATTTCAGGGTGAACTGTCAGGTTGCGCTGGTAAATGAATGTGAAGGTGGTTTAGATATAGTTTTGCCAGCAATAAGAGCATGAGTTATGTCTGCTATATGTGGAGGTACATTTGGGGGGGGAGGGGTTGTAATTTGTAAAAAGATAAATGTGGAGCCCCAAACCTTTTCTTAAGTTCTATTGCTGAATGTCCGTGTCTCCGTAACCTTTTTCTTTCACTACCCTGCACTTGCTTATTCTTACACGTTCTTTTTTCAATCCCTTTTCTGCCTTCATCATTGTTTTCCTGTCTCTTTCTCCTTTCTTCTGTCTGTCTTTCTCTTGATTTAGGTCATGGTCTGTTGGTGAAAAATTAGCCCCAATCTCCTGAAATGAATGCAGGTGCCCACTAGAGACACAGTGGTTGGTACAGTTGAGTAAGCATACTTCAGATAGGAGAGTGGTCTCCCCTCTAGAGAGCACAGGCACCTAAAGCAATCGCATCTACATGGAAATGTGCTGCACATGGAATTTTTTGATTGGTGGAGTAGGCTGGCAGCAGAGTTAGTTTGTTCAATCATTGAGTAAAAGAAGCTTTACGCTGACAAAAGGCAACATTGTTTTATGTGTAGCATACAAGTGTGAGTCTTCTGCCTAACTCGGGAGTTATTGCATGTATACTCAATATGCACTCAAGATAAACCCGCTAAACATGTGTGAAGTCTTAAGATCTGATGTCACTTCCTGTAAAGTCATGGGTTGTGATGCCACTTCCTGTGATGTCATTTCCTGCAATGTCACCTGCCGTGACATGCATACTGCCTAACTTGGTTATTCCCCCCAGTGTGCTTGGGGAGAGGCCGGAGGCCCCTCGCACTACTTGGCTGTACTACATACGGGAGAAGACCCCTCCTGTACCCCCATCTTTGCCCTTTTATTGTACAGCTTGTCTACATACATTTTGTTTGGTAGTGCTTCCTATGCTCCATGCATATGGCACAGAGCCTTTGCCCATCTTAACACAAACATGGCCTGCATAAACATTAAGTCGGGCTGCAGCCCAGAAACGGCAGGTTTCGCATTGCAGTCAGTCTTGTAAGTGTGGGCCTCGTCTATGCTATAGATTGTCACCCAGTGGCAATTTTGTTTTATGCATTGGGATGTCTCAGCACATTATTTTTTTCTCTCGCCTTTTAGGCATTGAAGATTTGGGCCTTAATTTGAACGCTGTCTTTTCCCCTTCTGCTCTTGATTGGAAATTCACAGGTGGCTAGTGCCATCGTTTTATTTGGTGGCTGCGAAAAGGTGGTTGTTTACTAACCACTTTGTGCTCCAGCCACACACAGGTGACTAGTCCTTTCAAGGTGCAATAAGTATTTCTAATCAGGTAAGTGAACGTTATGGATTCTTGTTGTTTTGATGTCTTGGAGAAGAATTTGCTCAATTTGAAAGAGATATCTTGGAAAGTCTTACTGAAAAATCAATTGGGGAAGGCAACTTGGATAATGTTTGTGATAAGCGTGAAATGCTTTTTAAACCTTTTTTTTCTGCTCCTGATTTTTCTAGGTGTTATGCAAACTAATAAACAGCCTTGCTCCAGGATCGGTAAAAAAGATTCAGAAGTCCACCATGGCCTTCAAACAAATGGAGCAAATATCACAGTTCCTACAAGCCAGTGCGGCTTATGGCTTGACAGCGGCTGACCAGTTCCAGACCGTAGACCTATGGGAAGGTATGGACCTCAGAGGAAGGGCAAAATGAAGGGAATATTGTACCATACATGTATTGCTGTTCCTTTCTCTTGAACCATTGGGCATTTTTGAAGTCTGCACAATAAGACCAATTGTATGTATTATAGACTTGGTTTTATGTCCACCCTTTACTCATGATTCTATGGGTTTCTTGTCTATCTCACTTTCTTTCTCCCGATTTTTATGTCTTTCTTCCAAATTATTGATTTTCCCACCAAGGGAGCATTTTGGTCTTACTGTGTTTTGATCGGATGAGCCATATACTCCCATTGTTGACATGACACCTAGCATTGCATTTTCTGTCCCTCACTTTGCCTCTTCTCACTCCTAGTAATTAAATGCCCCTTATCTCACTTAATTAATAAATTAGGCACTTCCAGTGGCTGCTTGCCCTTAAGATTACTCGAGCTCTGTGAACCACCGATGCTGTAACATCACAGAAGGCTGGCCATGTGTTCACATGTGTGGTGGCCATCTTGCAGTTTTTTTTCTTTTTGGTTTAAGAAAAATCATTCCAAGATGACCTCTGCATATGCATGTGTATGTGTGGCAGCAGTATTTAAATATTCCACAATGGCTGCTACACATGTTGGTGACCGCACAGCAGTCATGGAACGCTTTTTCTTTGACTTCAATGAAAGCAATTTAAATACTGACACCACACATTTGGGCACTCGCATGACTGCCATCTGGTTAAAGATTATAACAAAATCATTGGCAAAGTCAGTAGTCATGTGCCAGACTTATTGATTTTACCAATGTTTGTTGAAATGTTATCATTTAGAAGGAATGCTTGATGAGATTTTGCACATGGATTGCATCTCCATTGGGTGCTGTGTATTGAGTACAATAATGCATACTTCGAAGAAACAAAGTAAAATGGTTAGACAGAGGATCCGATTCAGTTGAACACAATTGTGCATTGCTCTAGGTAACCTGTTGAATGTAACAGCAAAACCTTACTTTGATTGGACCTGTACGGTAGTAGGATTTGCCTAAGAAAGGAAGCCTCTTCTTTGAGGAGGCACTGTAGTCATGGTGATTGTAGAGTAACGCGTAGTAGACTCTGCTCCATACCGAGTGCTTCATAGGTGTCTAACTCAACAAAACTGCAGATGGACCTCTTATGCCGCTGGATGTTTGTATTAGAAATTCTCCTGGTGAAAATCTTTGTTACTATAGTAGTGTCTTCCACCTAAGTTCTCCTCACACCAAATGTAGTTTTTACAGCAGCCTGAGAAGTGCTTGTAGAGTATCTGATTCTTTTGGAGGCCTCTTGTTAGCTACGGTATAAATGGCGTCCTTCATAATATGGTATTATTTAGTGCTGGGCTAAAGGAAAATATTTCTGGTGGGCCTACTGTAATTTTGCAGGCTTGTTTGTGAAACCAGTCTGTCAAGATGTGACATGGAACTCAGTCCCTCTGTCTCAGTCTACACAGTAATCTGCCTTGTCCTGCTTGAGGTGCGGAGGAGGACATGTGCCACGTCAATGCGCATCATTAGAGCTCCATTGACGGCAATGCAGTGGCTCAGGGCTAACAATAGCTGGTATAAGCCTTCTGCAACAGTCCAATGTTTTTGTTCGTTTCTCCCCTTTTAATTCAGAACATTCTCCCCTGAGTCGGTTGAGTGTTAAAATAGCCTTATTTTCATTCTGCTTTGGGCAGTTCAGGTTGTTAAAAATGCAGCACAGGCCTAAAACTGTGGTTTATGGTATATAACCTGCATATTCCGTGGCAGTGGGCCATAGTGCTATGTTACACCATGTTGTTTTAAATTCTGACATTGGAAATTTAATGACAACAGATTCATGCGGAAGCTTGCAATTTAAATACAAAGTTTTTTTATTCTAAAAATGTAGTTACCCATAACGCAGTAATGACCTTGGTGAATGTGAATTATGGCATGTGGCCGTGGATACCCTTATACAACCTTGGAAGGCAAAGACCTAACCTTGACCTTGGGAGATTCTCATGCATGGACCGGATACACTTGAGCTCTCTGAAGGGACAATGACTAGAGTTAAATAAAAAATGTATTGTGATTTATGGGTAAATAGTCTTATCGTAGTTTGCCTGATAATCCAATTCTTGCAGTCTCATACACTTAAAAGCAATGGCTGTTTATTTTTCTTTAATCCTTGATAGTTTATATGTGTGGGATATTTGCCTAGGATTTCTAGAAGCTTCCCTTGTCCCCTAGACGCAATGGCTGCAGCCCTGGCACCATACAAGAAACAATAGAATTCTGGTAGGTCATTTAAATTCAATTCAAACAACTTTATTCGGTTTACCACGAAACCATGAAAGGCAGATGAAACCATTCAAAATACTATACATGTAAAACACAATCTAGCTTCATTACAAAATGCAAGCATCATGGCCACAGAAAATCCATCAACACAACAAACTAAAACTAAAGTAGAATTGATCAAGGGTCTAAAAAAAGAGAGTACACTGTAATAAAACAAAATATGTGTAAGATGTTAAACATATACCAATTGACTTTTAATGTTCCTAGCCTTCAATATGTAGCTAGCAATAGTCAAACAAAGGACCGGTGAGTGCAGTTGCTGGAGAAAAGTGAGGGCAAGTTTGTGCTGTCTAAAATTCAAATTTTGCAAGTTCAGAATAACATATCGACGCCTAGGACCAGAAAAAAAAGACAAAACAAAATAAAGTGCTAAGTACATTGTGCAGAAATGTTGTCATATAGACAGGCTGGGAGAACCATGCGATCGTCATAGATCTAAGCAAATGTGACCAGATTGTGGGCTTTATGGATATGAAATCTTGTGAATACAAATCTGTTCAGGATTTGTAACCAAATTTAGAAATGGTCGAGTCCCTGGGGAAGGGTATCAAAGGTAAAAGTGCAGTGACTGTACTTAGTGCACTCCTAGTGAGTTTTCACTGTATATTGATAACTGGTGTAAAGGGCCTTCAGTGTGCTTTTGCTCATAGTTGGTGCCCTCGGGATTCTCGAAATAATCTTTGATACTTAAACTCATGCAGAGATCTCGGATGTACTTCAGCCAAGGAATTCTATAAGCACATTCAAGTAATAGGCAGCCATGCTCGATAGGTCTATTAGGGCAACCTTATGTTTGGCCCATATGAAGTTAAAACCAAAGGAAATGATGGACGGAGTGTTGAACATTGCAAGCACTCACCCCCAGTCAACTGATCTGGGTTTAATCCATCACCGTTCTTTAGCCCACTCTGCCACCCCAGTTCAGACATGGCCATATGCAAATCAGTCTGACCCTGTGCCTCATGGGAACAGTCCAGCCCGAACTGCCAAGCCATGTCTTCTCTGGACCGGAAACAAGCTTCCTAGGACCGGTTTCGTGAGTCCCTTGCTCACTTTGCCAATGGATTCAAGCAAGCCTGGCTGAAGACGGCTGAAATGCCAGAAACCGGTCTTAGGAAGCTTGTTTCCGGTCCAGAGAAGACATGGCTTGGCAGTTCGGGCTGGACTTAGGTCATGGTCTGTTGGTGAAAAATTAGCCCCAATCTCCTGAAATGAATGCAGGTGCCCACTAGAGACACAAAGTGGTTGGTACAGTTGAGTAAGCGTACTTCAGATAGGAGAGCGGTCTCCCCTCTAGAGAGCACAGGCACCTAAAGCAATCACATCTACATGGAAATGTGCTGCACATGGAATTTTTTGATTGGTGGAGTAGGCTGGCAGCAGAGTTAGTTTGTTCAATCATTGAGTAAAGGAAGCTTTACGCTGACAAAAGGCAACATTGTTTTATGTGTAGCATACAAGTGTGAGTCTTCTGCCTAACTCGGGAGTTATTGCATGTATACTCAATATGCACTCAAGATAAACCTGCTAAACATGTGTGAAGTCTTAAGATCTGATGTCACTTCCTAGGTCTGATGCTGCTAAGATGAGCTGCTGCAGGAGTCTGGGATGAAAGCGTGAGCCTAAACTGTGTGTCTTATGGTGTGAAGTCATGTGCCCTGGCCACTGCAGCACACCTGTGGAAGTAGTGTCCGCATGTGTTTATACCTACTAGGACAAACTACTGACTTACCGGTTTGAAAGTCCTGGGGTAGGGAAAATATGTGAGGTATTGTCTAGAGTTTCATGGTGCTAAGATGAGGTGATGCCGGAGTCGGGGATGAAAGCGTGAGTCCAAACTGTGTCTCATATGCTGTGAAGTCATGTGCTCTGGCCGCTGTGCCACATCTGTCAAGTAGTGTCAGCATGTAGTTATACTTACTCAGATGAACTTTTGTTTTGAACATTGTAACTTGTGTATGGTGCTTAGGGGGTGTTATTCAGGGAGTGCGAAGGCAAATTTGCACGTATCAAATCAATACGGTATTTGTAAAGTGCAAACTACTCACCCCTATGGGTCTGAAGGTCCTCGAGGCCGGCGTGGAAATTATTTGAGCTATTAAGTGAGATATTGCCCAGAGTCACATGGTGCTGAGCTGAGGTGTCCAAAGGTGTCCTTCATAAGCATTTCCAAACCTTTCCCAGTCAATGTGCCTAGGTCATTTCCACCACAATGCATAATCATGAGGTCAGGGTGTGGAAGATGCAAAGAGGTTTTAACCAAAGGTAGCAATTGGTGCCACTTCAATCTTCTCTGTGCAAACCATTTAATATCCACATTTTGTAAACCTAGGTCTAAGTCAATACGTCTGTGTTCTGCATACCTCTTGCACCAGAAAATATAGCTATGTCCTACGATCCACACTAGCATTTTGGCGGTATGGCTGGAAGGTATGGAAAGATGTCTGTAGCTCATGCAGTTCCTTGGTAGAATAAGAGCTATGTTTAAAGATGGGGAACTACTTTTTTTTGCCATACAAAACTACACGTGTTTGGGAGATGAAAAGCATTATTTTTTAAAAGTAGGGTGCACATTCATTTTGTGGAAAAGCATCTTTGTGATTGGTTAAAAAAAGCAGTTTCAACGTGGAGTACATATCATAGGATAACATTTGCTCAACTCAACCCCACCTGCTACTTGCATTTGGAAGACACTGTTCGAACTTAAAACAATTGTGATCTTTTAACCTGCACGTGCCATTAACTGTTCGAGAAAATGTGGCAAAAATTATCGTTAAGTTTAAAAAAATGTATGAACTTTTAACCTGCACATGTTGTAGAATGTTCTAGAAAGTGTGTTGATAGAATACGTTGCACTTCTGACTTCTATGGGTTGTTGAATCTTGAAAAAAACGGTTTATATGGAAAATTAAAAAGAAACCAATAGAGAAGTTTTGAAACCTAAAAGAATCTAGGAACTATTCTAATTTGTTCTTTACATGTATTTATGTGTGGAGCAACAAAATTATAGACACAACAGCACCAGGAAGAGGAAGAAGCAGGGAGTGGGGGGGATGGGGGGAGATGGGCAGAATGGCACAATTAAGTACAGCACAAGTATAGACAAACAATGGCCAAAATGAAACCCCAACAAGGAGCACAAGTCACACAACCCGCCAACATCACACCACTGAACGAACATAGAAGTGAAAACCACGCTGCATTCATACAGGATGTGTACAAAGGCCGGTCGTTGGTGTTGTGGGAAATCTGTGACCGTGGTCATCATGAATGAGATGCCCAGGATGTGGCACATGGACGAGTTCACTGTGTGTTACGTTGCCAAACAGCTGCTCCCCCCCGTCCTCCCACGAGCCCCCATACTTTTGTACGGTGTGCTGTTGTATCTCGTGCACTCGTACGGCACACCATTGTAATGCCTATTCGCGCATGTCCTGCTATATTCCAACTACACCATCATAGTGCAGTTTGGAGGTGGTGCATGCCACTTTACAACATCGACTGCTGCGTCCCTTGTGGCAGGCCACACCAGAACACAGAGACACACTTACCACACTTCCTGTACACGGACATGTCCGAGACACCCCGTTCCCCTTGCCGGACAGGCACAACCCTGTGCTGACCTATGTACCCCGGACCAGCACAAGCTGGTTGTGCATGCAGGAGGATGCATGTGTAGCTACATGTCCAGGCTCACTGCCAACGCGGAGGTGACAGCACCCTGTGATGTTGCAGGGCTCGGGGCTATCATGCTAAGACAATGACCAGAGGGACACTCTTGCTCAGATGCGGGTTTGGGGGCGTTGGCAGTCCCGGAGTTGTTCCGAAGAGTTTTGTGGCCCTCATGGGTATCCCTGTATCATGCGCATTGACTCTATGGCACCTGTGGGTGTTCTGGTGTGGCTCTTGGCTGTGTTCCCTTTCATGGTGCAGGTAGTCGTCCTGCTTAACACCAGCAGAAAGCAGGTGTAAAATCCCTGGTACTAACATGGCTCATCGCCGGAATTTGTTTCGCATTGCAGTTGGTGTGAAAGTTGTGATGTGATTTTTTTTTTTGTGTGCAGAATAATATACGAACTGAGCGGTGCATCTCGTCAAGATCCAGCCCCTGACACACTATTCCCAATCAATATAAATACAATGAGATTTCTTAATTGATTTTGTGTGTACACTGTAAGTGCAGCCTCTAACTCAGTGCAATTCAATACAGGATTTTAGTATTTAGAATAAATCGCAAAGGTGCACCTCGTGTCTTTATGCACGGGAACAGCTAGTCTGCATTTCATTATCAGCACTTTAATGGAAGTAAAGTTGAGAGAAATCTAACACACTATTCAGAAGTTGGTGCAAACTGCAGACATCACCAGTATTCCCGCGATAAGTGCCACAAAATTTAACACCATGGTGGACACCATCAAATAACAGTAATAAGAACAAGAACGAGTCGCACAGCAGTTAAGAGAACAACCAAAAACGTTATATTTTTTTTCAAACTTTGTTTTATAAACCTATATATGTAAACGATAAACTATTTTCAAACTTTGTGTGTGTGTATATATATATATATATATATATATATATATATATATATATATATATATATATATATATATATATATATTCACTTAAACCATAGGTTTCACACATGTTATAGTTAGCTGTACATTTCACTCGTAAAAAACCAATGAAATTCCACGTTATAGTTCGATCAGGTAACTATAACTTGCGCGCCCACAATAAACTGCTGATGACGTCACATATTAGATCACTCATGACATGGTCAGTGACATCACTCATGACATCAATGATGACATCTGAAATTACACATTGTGGATTGCGGTCGCGCAAGTTATAGTTACCTGATCTAACTATAACGTGGAATTTCATTGGTTTTTTACGAGTGAAATGTACAGCTAACTATAACATGTGTGAAACCTATGGTTTTTTAAGTGAATTTGCAAGGTTTTGTAAATGATAATTCCTAACTATAACGTGTGTGAAACCTATGTTTTTTTCAGTGAATTTGTACGTTTTTTTAAATGCTAAGTTATGTATTTATTTTTTATTTTTTCTGGTTTTTCACTATGCGCACACCCTGCGCGCACGGTGCGCTTCGCGCACGGAGCGTGCTTACAGATATATATATTGATTTAAATGCTATTTTCTCAGGACCTACTGAACAGATTTACACCAGACCTACAAAAGGCGCATCCTTGACCTGAGGACTACCTCTCTGCCAAATTTCAAGTAATTCTGTTCAGCCGTTCGGGCTGTAGCTCGGACTAAAGGTCCTATGGGAAAATGCATGGGAAAAACGTGTTTTGGGACCCCCCTTTTTTCTCAGCCCCCGCTTGACGAATCCCCCCGAGACTTTCAGGATAGGAGCGGAGCGTAGCGCCCCATTAGTTTTGAAAATTTTGCGAGGATTCGTCGACCGGCGCCAAAGTTATTCCAAATAGAATGTTGCGGATTTCCTATGGAAACACGGTCCTAACTATAACTATCTACTGGCGACCGCCAGTAGATAATATACATCTCCTTCTGGCAGTCGCCAGTAGGTAGTTCTAGTTAGGACCTATTTTTCATAGGAAATCCGCAACATTCTATTTGGAATAACGTTGGCGCCGATTGACGAATCTTCGCGAAAGTTTCCAAACTTTTGGCCAGCTCCGGTCCGCTCCTATCCTGAAAATTTCACGGTGATTCGTCAAGCGGGGGCTGAGAAAAAAGGGGGTCCCAAAACGCGTTTTCCCATGCATTTTCCCATAGGACCTGTTGACGCAGCTACAGCCCGAACTGCTGAACGGAATTACACCAAATTTGGCAAAGAGGTAGTCCTCAGTTCAGACTCGTGCCTTTTGCTTAAATGGTGTAAGTCCGTTCAGTAGTTCCTGAGAAAATTAGAGTTAAAAAGATAGATATATCTGGGCGGAGCCTAACCACACATCTCATCGTGAGATCTAATTGGCTGTCAGTACTTCATCCAAGAAGTGTTGGCAGCCATCTTGGGACCAATATACATGATAGCACCTCATTAAAAAGCATTGCAGTTAATAGAAGGTTTTAAGACTAGTTACATTACAAATCATTTGGTGGTGGTACCATACTCATTTTAGGAATTGTGGTGTGTTCTAAGGTGATTTTACTATGTGAAAAAGCCTTCTGCTGTGATGTGATATGAATCATGTTTGAGAGAAAACTATTTTCTCATGCTTTTCCCACAGAGGTTTGGAAGGTGATCTATAAGCTAAACTGAGAGCATATTTTCTGTAAATTCACATTATCTTTCTCAGTCATGTGAGAATGAAGTCTGACATTCTCAGTAAAACATGTACATCCAACAAGGGGCAGAGACTGTCAGTTGATTCCTTTGTGTTCTACTGCAGCTTCCCAGAGTATTCTAAAGAACAACTAGAGCGCTAACAGTCCTACTTATGACAAACGTATCGCACACCTGAAGCCATCTTGATTGGAATAAAGTGGTAACTCTTAAAACATTTAATTTAAAAAGGAACAACATGAGGGGGTTCATTTTGCCATAGAAAGTATGATTAGTGCTGCAGAAAGAAAAATTAGGGCACATTTTGAGTGACTTCTCAAATCCTCTTCTATTTCATAAAAAAATTCTGGCATGCAGACAAACATGCACTTTCAATACCAGCAGCAGACTTCCCTGGTGAGCAGTAGCCTTACTACAGTGATCTAATAAGCAACTAGAGTGCTAACGTTCTGAATTCATGGCAAATGTGCAACACATCTGAATGCCTCCTTAATGGAATCAAAGTAAAAAACGAAGTATTTCCTACTGAGGAGACTGTAGTAAATGAGGAAATTAGGAAACTTCATAACAAATAAGTCTCCCAAAATGGCCACCAGAGACAATAGCCGATTTAAGGCCTTGGGAGGGCCAAATTAATTTTTTTTAACAACAAAAAATTAGGGTCCAGGCCCTGGGGGATGGGGTCCCCAGGGCCAATAAATTAAAAAAAGAAAGGGGGCCACACAGCCCTCGTTCTTAATAAAATAAATAAAAGACTGGCATTGCGCCGGAGGCCACGCCCCCTCCTTGCAGCACTCTGCAAACGCGCCCCCTGGCCAGTTGTAAGTTGGGGTATTAATTCCCCTTCAATACTGAGGGTCCCTGAGGGCCAACTAGCCCAACAGGTATCTCCAGTATGCGCCAGGGAGCTGCGTTGCAGACAGGTGTTCTGAGACCACGCCCCTTTTTACACCTCTATGCAACGCAGCTCTGTGGCGCTTACTGGAGGTACCTAGTGGGCTATTTTGCCTCTAGGGACCTTCGGGATTCAAGGGGACTTAATCTCCCAACTTAAAAAACGCCCACAGGGCGTGTTTACAAAGTGGGGAAGGGAGGGGACGGGGCCTGAGGTGACGTGTGCAAACACTCCCTGTGGCGCGTTTTAAGAGGTAGTTTTAATCCCCTGCCCTATTATATACTAGGAGCTTACAGAGGAGGTCATGCTAATCACAGGGGGACCCCAATGCGTAGTGTTCCCTAGTGTATGTAGGGTGTTTTCACTGTATTCTGAGTGTCTTTTAACATAGTACTGGCTCTAGTTCTGTTTAGTCAGACTCAGTTACCACCAGTATCCGTTTGAAAAAGTTGAGGTTACAGGATGATTTTGCAACAAGTCTTCTTTCTGCTCTTCTGTTTGTTCTTTCTGCACGTTATCCTTCTTCCTGCACTTTTCTTCGTCTTTGAGGACTTCTGTTGCTTCTTTCTGCATTTCTTTTTTTTTCTTTCTGTGCGGTTTTTTTCTTCTTTCTTCACATGTCCTATCTCTGTAGGCATAGTTAGAAATTAGCATTTAAAAAACCTTTGAAATTCACTGAAAAAACCATAGGTTTCAGGGGCATTATATTTAGCTGGACTTTTCACTCGTACAAAACCATTGAAATTCCCCCGTTATAGTTAGTTCAGCTAACTATAACTCGCGCGCCTGCAATGCACTGCTGATGACGTCACATATTACATCACTCATGACCTGGTCAGTGACATCACTCATGACATCACTGTTCATAACTCACACTACATAAGCATTGAAAAACCATTTTGTGATTCAGTCCGTCAGCTGGCATTTGTCCGAGGCATTTGTGAAAACATATCGGAGTTCTTTCTGTGATAGATACCCCTTTGACGCTGCCTCTCCCCACATCAGCAGGTAACGCACCCTCTTCCCACATTACCATCATACCCCCAACAACCTTCTTGGGCCTGGAAGTGTCCCTGTGCGGTTGGACAAAGAAGAACCTTAGTCATGTATAGATTTACATATAAAAAAAATATTTAAGGAAAAGACCAAATAAGACTGAACGGAGTCTGGTGCTGTAGACATTGTCACGAAGGTTCAGGACTCAGGACACAGTTACACATGTGGGATCGGCTTGTGTTAAAGAGGGTTGGTGGGACTATGTGTCGCCGGCCTTGCATATCGAAATATGCCTCACTGATCGAAGGGAGTCTGGTGCTGTGGTTGCTGCCATGGACTTGGGGTCACTGCCATTCAGGACACAGTTAAACATGTGGGATTGGCATGTGTTGGACAGTGTTAGTTGGCACTACGTGTCCAAAATTCTAATTGCGAGGGCTGCTACCCGCAGTGTAGACTGCTGAGTGTTCGTTTTGTGCTTGAAAATGAATTTGGTGATTGTACTAAAGCTATAACTGATATAACAAATGTTCAAGAAGAAAGGATACTAAAAGGATATTATGTAGATTTGAGGCCTCTAATAGTTATTTGCCTAGTGAACTCTGTAATTAATGAAGAAATAATTTTCATTGTGAGCCCTACTGAGTGCAGTGTAGGCATATGATGAAAAGATGAAATAAGTATAGAATACAACTGACGAAGTTTGTATTTTCTGAGTACAATCTTGTTGTTAGAAATTAGCATTTAAAATTGGAATAGCGAGCTGTACTGCCTGCAGTGTTAGACTGCTATTCCAAGTTAGTTTGCATTTGAAGATTAATTTGGTCATTGTAGTAAAGCTAAAACTGATATAAAAAAAAATCTTGAAGCGAGGATACTAAAAGGATAATATGTAGGGTGTAGGACTGTGATAGCTACTTGCGTACTGAAGTCTAGTTGCATATGGAAACACCCCTCACTGATCAAAGGGAGTGTGGTGCTCTGGTCACTGCCACGGACGTGGAGTGACTGCTATTCAGGACACAGTTACACATGTGGGATCGGCTTGTGTTAAAGAGGGTTAGTGGGACTACATGTTGCCGGCCTTGCATATCGAAATATGCTTTACTGATCGAAGTGAGTGTGGTTCTGTAGTCGCTGCCAAGGACTTGGGGTGACTGCCATTCAGGACTCAGGACACAGTTACACATGTGGGATCGGCTTGTGTTGAACAGAGTTATTGGCACCACGTGTCGCCGCCGTTGCATATGGAAATATGCCTAACTAATCAGAGGGAGTTTGCTGCTGTGGTCGCTACCATGGACTTGGGGTCACTGCCATTCAGGACACAGTTCCACATGTGGGATTGTTCGGCTTGTGTTAAACAGGGTTAGTGGCACCACGTGTCACCACCGTTGCATTTGGAAATATGCTTCACTGATCGAAGGGAGTCTGGTGCTGTGGTTGTCTCACGGAGTTGGGGTCACTGCCATTCAGGACTCAGGACACAATTCCACATGTGTGATCGGCTCGTGTTGGACGGTTAGTGGTACCATTTGTCGCCGGTCTTCCACAGTGTAGGCCAGAGGTAGTGGTGAGCAAGGGCCCACAGCCACGTGCATACGTTGGTGGCCCCACCGGCCTGCGTAGTGCAGGTTCAGTGGCACCATGTGTCACCGGCCTTCCATATGGAAATACCCCTCACTGATCGAAGGGAGTCTGGTGCTGTGTTCGCTGCCATTCAGGACTCAGGACACAGTTACACATGTGGGATCGGCTTGTTGACCAGGGTTAGTTGGCACCACGTGTCGCCGGTCTTCCACAGTGTAGGCCGGAGGCAGCAGTCAGCAAAGGCCCACAGGCAGGTGACGTGGACTTGAGCTGCACAGATTGGGAGCATTTGGTCTTCTTAACCCATTATAGTCTCTTACACAATTTACGTCGCTACTAATCTTGAATTGTGAACCGTGTAACCCCAGTGTAGAGCGGAGGCAGCGGTCAGGATAGGCACACAGCCACGTGGTGTTGCACAGTTAGTGGCACCTGGAGTACTCAGCGTGTGCACACCCAGCGATGATACGTGGTCCCGGCGGGCCGCACTGGGAGCAATGTGTTTTGTCTAATGAATTCTGCCTTGATGAGGCCACGTGGCGATGAATTATGGTGCAGTGAGATAGTAGCACCTGAAGCACACAACGTGTGCGCACCCTGCGAAGATGCGTGGTCTGGGCGGGCCGCACTGGGAGCAACGTGTCTTGCGAACGGGACTGCGACATCTGCAATCGCCACTGTATCTGAATTGTGAGCCCTGATGTCCGTAGTGTAGCTCGAAGGCAGTAGTCTGTACAGACACAAGTCTGCGGTGCCGTGCCGCGGGGATAGCAGGGGGCCTGTGTCGAGGGGGTCCGCGGTTATGGCGGCAGCCATGTGCCAGGGTGAGGGCTGCCGCTGTGACACTCGTTGGTCTTCCCACAAGTGAACCACACCTAGGGCCTGGCCTATTTATTCATACTTCTTCATGGCGTACTTTGGAGCAGCCCACTCCGTTTCCACTTCCAGCGTTGGACAACCCAGCTACATGACCGATATCTTCCCCACTGCCTGAGGTAACATGGTTGCATCCACTGTGCACTACACTACAAGTATCAATAGTATATCTCCACATGGGGAGGTTTGTGCTTTGTACAGTGAGGTCTGTGCAGCACAGTTGGCGTTACACTTGGCATTGTGTGCTTTATTGTTGATGGGTGACTTGCCTCCTTCATATATAGCTGGTTGCCACATCTCCCAACATTCAGCTATTGTGTGGCAGAGGGGCATGGCGTTTTGGGAAGGTCCACTGTCCTGTTTTGCGCTGCCTCGGTGGTAGTAGGGGGGTGGTGCGGGGGGCAGGTTCTGGTGGTGGTGGCACTGGGTGTTGTGGCCTTGTTGGGTGTCGGAGCTGCATGATCAGTAGCTCTATCACGTGTTGGTCTTTAGATGTGACTGTGAGTTGGGTCCAATTCACGAAGTAGATAGTCGACCTCCTTACACCAGTTAAAGATTGATGTTAATTTGGTACTGCTAACTCGGCTTATGGCCTGCATTTTGGATCGCATTGCAGATTTGGCTGGTCGTTGAAAATATGGGGAAGTGGTGTTTTTGGGTTTTTTTGCACAGGAATGCCTACTTTGCATTTCATTAGCGTTAGTTGTGGCTCTCATTTGTGGCGATTTTGTTGGCGTAAGGTATTGATGGAAGAGTGGTGAGATTTGCAGTTTTCACCAAGTTGAGAATGGGATGATAATTAAAAAACACAGGGAAAAAAAGATGGGTTTAAAGAACATGATAATTAGAAATTAGTATTTAAAAGCCTTTGAAATTCACTGAAAAAGACATAGGCTTCAGGCATGTTATAGTTATAAATTAGCATTTTAAAAAACCTTTGAAATTCACTGAAAAAAACATAGGTTTGCACCTCATCAGACCCTAGTATAACACTTGATACTCCCACTCTAAAATACAGACTATAATTTTCGAAACCATGAACGCACCAATACCAGTTAGTACATATCCACTCACTAATTTGAAGATCTACACACGCATCCATTCATTCACCCTTACACTCACTCATACATACAGTCAGCCATCAATACAGCATTATCATATCCAGTCACATAGCTATACAGACACTCACACACCGCCTCTCATTCATAGTTATTCACACACCTAGTCAGTAATGGAAATAATCAATCACACTTTCATTTACTCACCTGTACAGTTATACACATACCACGTCACTTATTTAAACATATAATAGCACATACTTACATTCTAATACAATAACTAATACAAGCACACACTGATCCATACAGGCACTCTCACAATCACTCACTCTCACATATAGTCACTTATCCTGTCCAACACTCGTATATACTGCCTTTCACATATGGAGATACTCACACATGTACCACTGAGGCATCCATTCACTCACCAAGACACTCGTACATACTCACCCAGCCATACAGACCTTCACAGATACAGACTTGAACACATATACCCAGTGAATTATCCACTCACACAACTATGCACAGTCACTCCCCCCACCCACCCACACACACAAACACTCAGGCACCCATACTGGTAGTCAGACAAGCAATCAATAGCTCATATAGATCCTCATTTAGTTGCTAACCAAACCATGGAACTGCTTACACACCAACTGACAACCTAAACTGTGTGAATGTCTATATCAGTCGGTGAATGTCTATATCAGTCGCTAACACATGCATTAAGCAAGACACAATTAATCACTCACTTACACAGTCAGTCACACACCTACTTAATCATCCATCCTGACTCTTATACACCCCTTCATTCTTCAGTACACCTTGGCATGCATATATATATATATATATCATATTTACATTTTATAGAAACACACATTCACTGGATGAAGTCATCAGTGATGTTACTGACCATGTCATGAATGATGTAATATGTGATGTCATCAGCGGTGCATTGCGGGGGTGCGAGTTATATTTAGCTCAACTAACTATAACAGGGGAATTTCTATGGTTTTCTATGAGTGAAACGTCCAAATAACTATAATATCCCTGAAACCTATTGTTTTTTTTCAGTGAATTTCAAAGGTTTTTTAAATGCTGATTTCGAACTATAACGTGCCTGAAACCTATGTTTTTATTCAGTGAAAAAATATATATATATATATTTTATCTACTGGCAGCCGCCAGTAGAAAGTTATAGTTAGGACCGTGTTTCCATAGGAAATCTGAAAATTCTATTTTGAATAACTATGGCGCCAGTTGACGAATCTTCGCGAAATTTTCAAAACTAATGGGGTGCTCCGCTCAGCTCCTACCCTGAAAGTCTCAGGGTGATCCGTCAAGCGGGGGCCGAGAAAAAAGGGGGGTCCCAAAACGCTTTTTCCCCATGCATTTTTCCATAGGACCTTTAGTCGAAGGTACAGCCCGAACGGCTGAACAGAATTACTTGAAATTTGGCAGATAGGTAGTCCTCAGGTCAGGGAAGTGCCTTTTGCAGGTCTGGTGTCAATCTGTTCAGTATTTCCTGAGAAAATAGCATTTAAAAGCATATAAATATCTATACGCGTACACCGTGCGCGAGCGAAATTCTGATTGATTGTTAGATGTCAGTCAACATTCTAATCGGTCGAAATCAGGAAGTGTCGGCCGCCATTTTTTGTTTTTTTACAAAAATCGTGGGGGGCGCGCAGAGCACCGTGAGCCCAACGGGAGCGCACGGCGCGCAAAGCGCACCGTGCGCGCACGGTGAAAAACCTTTAAAAATATATATATATATATTAATAAATACATAACTTAGCATTTAAAAAAACCGTATAAATTCACTTAAAAAAACCATAGGTTTCACACACGTTATAGTTAGGAATTAGCATTTAAAAAACCTTGCAAATTCACTTAAAAAACCATAGGTTTCACACAGGTTATAGTTAGGTGGACATTTCACTCGTAAAAAACCTTGCAAATTCCCCTGTTATAGTTAGTTCAGATAACTATAACTCGCGCGACCGCCACACTATCACAAGCATGATATCATCAGTGATGTCATGAGTGATGCCACTGACCATGTCATGAGTGATGTAATATGTGACGTCATGAGCAGTGGATTGCGGGCGCGCGAGTTATAGTTATCTGAACTAACAATAACGGGGGAATTTCATTGGTTTTTTACGAGTGAAATTTCCACCTAACTATAACCTTTGAGAAACCTATGGTTTTTTAAGGGAATATGTGTGTGTATATGTATATATTATCTACTGGCGGTCGCCAGTAGATAGTTATAGTTAGGATCGTGTTTCCATAGGAAATCCGCAACATTCTATTTGGAATAATTTTGGCGCCGATTGACGAATCCTCGCGAAATTTTCAAAATAGGTGGGGCGCTCCGCTCCTTCCCTGAAAGTCTCGGGGGGATTCGTCAAGCGGGGGCTGAGAAAAAGGGGGGGGTCCCAAAACGCATTTTCCCCATGCATTTTTCCATAGGACCTTTAGTCCAAGCTACAGCCCGAACGGCTGAACAGAACTACTTGAAATTTGGCAGAGAGGTAGTCCTCAGGTCAGGGGTGTGCCTTTTGCAGGTCTGGTGTAAATCTGTTCAGTATTTCCTGAGAAAATAGCATTTAAAAGCATATATATATCTATAGGCGCGCTCCGTGCGCGTACGGTAAAACTTACCGTACGCGCACGCTGCCGTGCGCGAGCGCGATTCTGATTGGTTGTTAGATCTTAGTAAACATTCGAATCGGTCGAAACCAGGAAGTGTCGGCCGCCATTTTGTCTCTCGCAGTCTGAGGGGGTGAAAAACAAAGGTGGAGAAAGTGAAAAGGGGGCAGGGTGGACAGTTCCTGACCCCCTAGCCTTTGTCAGGGGGTCCCAGAAGGACACCCAAGGGCCAAAATTTCCTTTAATTTTTTGGCGAAAAATCACGGAGTACGCGTAGCGTGCGCGTACGGTAGAAACGGAAAAATTCCGTGAACTGCGTAACGTGGGCGCGAAGCACACCGTGCGTGTACGGTACGCGCACGGTGAAAAACCTTAAAAAAATAAATACATAACTTGGCATTTAAAAAACCGTACAAATTCACTGAAAAAACCATAGGTTTCAGACACGTTATAGTTAGGAATTAGCATTTAAAAAACCTTGCAAATTCACTTAAAAAACCATATGTTTCACACATGTTATAGTTAGCTGGACATTTCACTCGTGAAAAACCATTGAAATTCCCCCGTTATAGTTAGTGCAGGCAACTATAACTCACGCGACCGCAATATATTACATCACTGATGACATATGTGTCTTTCTGAAAAAAAAATATTTGTAATATATGTATAGCTAAAAATTAATGGAAGAAGACATGGGTAAATAAGTGTCTAAATACAGTGATGTAATATCTGACATCATCAGCAGAGGATTGCGGTCGCGTGAGTTATAGTTGCCTGCACTAACTATAACGGGGGAATTTCAATGGTTTTTCACGAGTGAAATGTCCAGCTAACTATAACATGTGTGAAACCTATGGTTTTTTTAAGTGAATTTGCAAGGTTTTTTAAATGCTAATTCCTAACTATAACGTGTGTGAAACCTATGGTTTTTTCAGTGAATATATATATATATATATATATATATATTACCTACTGGCGGTCGCCAGTAGGTAGTTATAGTTAGGACCACGTTTCCATAGGAAAACCTCAACATTCTATTTTGAATAACTTTGGCGCCGGTCGACGAATCCTCGCGAATTTCTCAAAATAGGTGGGGCGCTACTCTCCGCTCCTACCCTGAAAGTCTCGGGGGGATCCGTCAAGCGGGGGCTGAGATAAAAGGGGGGTCCCAAAACGCGTTTTTCCCATGCATTTTTCCATAGGACCTTTAGAACGAGCTACAGCCCGAACGGCTGAACAGAATTACTCAAAATTTGGCAGAGAGGTAGTCCCTAGGTCAAGGAAGTGCCTTTTGTAGGTTTGGTGTAAATCTGCTCAGTAGATTCTGAGAAAATAGCCTTTAAATCAATATATATATCTGAGCCCGCTTACGGTACGCTTACCGTACGCTTACGGTAAGCGTACGGTGGCGTGCGCGAGCGCGATTCTGATTGGCTCTTAGATCTTAGTAAACATTCGAATCGGCCGAAACCAGGAAGCGGCGGCCGCCATTTTGTCTCTCGCACTGAGTGTTGTTTATCAAACATGATGGCCAAAAACATGTTACGGGGCTGTTTTGACAACTCCCTCCCACATAGTCATGTTGAGGGAGTCCACAAACATCCCCCAAGAGCAAAAACGGTTTTATTTTTTTTTCGGCAATTTCGCGGGGTACGCTTACCGTACGCTTACCGTAAGCGTACGGTAACAAAATAAAAATAAAAAAAACACTATCCACACTTACCCCACCCCCTGTGCTTTTGGTTGCCGAAGGCCACCAAATGTACAGGGCTTATTAGTAGGTGAAAAAAACTAAATTTTGGCAACATGAAATTATAAAATTGAAATAAAAAAAAACACTATCCACATTGACCCCACCCCCTGTGCTTTTGGTGGCCGAAGGCCACCAAATGTACAGGGCTTATTAAAGTTGATAAAAACCGTGCACGGAACGAACTGCGTTAAGTGGGCGCGCACGCCTCGAATGGCGTAAAGTAACTTAGCATTTAAAAAACCGTACAAATTCACTGAAAAAACCATAGGTTTCACACATGTTATAGTTAGCGGAAATTTTACTGATAAAAAACCAGTGAAATTCCCCCGTTGTAGTTAGTGCAGGCAACTATAACTCACGCGACCGCAATCTTCTGCTGATGACATATGTGTCTTTATGAAAAAAAAATATTTGTAATATATGTATAGCTAAAAATGTATGGAAGAAGACATGGGCATATAAGTGTCTAAATACAGTATTAGCATCAGCAGAGGATTGCGGTCGCGTGAGTTATAGTTGCCTGCACTAACTATAACGGGGGAATTTCACTGGTTTTTTATCAGTAAAATTTCCGCTAACTATAACATGTGTGAAACCTATGGTTTTTTCAGTGAATATATATATATATATATATATATATATATATATATATATATATATATATATATATATATATATTATCTACTGGCGGTCGCCAGTAGATAGTTATAGTTAGGACCGTGTTTCCATAAGAAATCCGCAACAATCTATTTTGAATAACTTTGGCGCCGATTGACGAATCCTGGCGAAATTTTCAAAATAGGTGGGGCGCTCCGATCCTGAAAGTCTCGGGGTGATTCGTCAAGCGGGGGCTGAGAAAAAGGGGGGGTCCCAAAACGTGTTTTCCCCATGCATTTTTCCATAGGACCTTTAGTCCAAGCTACAGCCCGAACGGCTGAACAGAATTACTTGAAATTTGGCAGAGAGGTAGTCCTCAGGTCAGGGATGTGCCTTTTGTAGGTCTGGTGTAAATGTGTTCAGTATTTGCTGAGAAAATAGCATTTAAATCAATATATATATCTATAAGCGCGCTCCGAGCGCGTACGGGAAGCTTACCGTACGCGCACGGTGCCGTGCGCGAGTTTAATTCTGATTGGTGGTTACATGACTGTAAACATTCAAATCGGTCGAAATCAGGAAGTGTCGGCTGCCATTTTGTGTGTCTCACACTGATAAACAAAGGTGGAGAACGTGAAAAGGGGGCAACGAAGAGAGTTGCAGACCCCCTAGCGTTTGTCAGGGGGTCCAAGAAGGTCCCAAAAGTATGAAAAATACATTTAATTTTTTTTTTTTTAAATCGCGGAGTGCGCGTACGGTAAGCTTACCGTACGCGCACGGCAGAAAAAAAACAATAAAAAAATAGAAGTAAAAATCAAATTTAAGTGTTTAGAGCCGTTGTGTTTATTGTGTTTTTTTTGTGGTACCTACAAGTAAGTACCGATGCAGAGTCTAAAGTTCAAGAGGAAGACTCTGTTGCCTTCATCAGTGAAATGTACACCGTCTCCTCTATAAATGCCTTGCATGTTGTAACGCAAGTTGTTGTGGTATATAGAACCCATACCATAGTCTCTGAGGAAAGCAGAAATAGATTTGTTGACGTGCTTTCTTGCTTTGTCAATCTGCGGACAAAATTGGTTGGACCAGTTCCACTTTTGCCTTTGGCATATGTTAGAATATACAAAGGCAGATTGAGGAAAAAGCGACATCAATTGCACAAAGGTGTCCTTAATAATCATTTCCAGACCTACCCCAGTTAAAGTGCCTAGGTCATTTCCCCCACAGTGCACAATAATAAGGTTAGGCTGTGGGAGATGTAGAAAGGTTTTTACCAAAGGCATTAATTGGTGCCACTTTAACCCTCTCTGACCAATCCCTTTAATGTCTACATTTGGCAAAGCAAGGCCTCTCACCATACCTCTTTTTTCTGCATACTTTTCACTCCAGAAGACATAGCTGTGACCTACAATCCACACTGTGAACATCTTTCAAGGAGATCTGGATGCACTCAGGAGGTGTCTTTCAGTAGAATGGCAATATGAAATGAAAGACAGATGTAAAGTGGAGGCATACATATTTTTTTTTAAATAAAAAGAACTCATTGGCTGATTCAAATCATTTTACAGTTAAAACTAGGCTGTATGTGTACATTTTTAGAAGCATGTTTTGTATTGGTTCAGAAAATTGTGTTCCCACAGAAGATTAATTTGGATTTGCTGTTAGGTTTGACAGGTGAAGCACTCTTGCTCTTTGGATTTGAAACATTGTGTGCTGAACTTCTGACCTCTCTGCTCACACCAGTGTTCCATGAGCTGTTGCTATGGTAGCAGGCAGAAGTCAAGTTGGGGGAAGGGTTCATTTGGAAAAGGGGTGAAGTTTTCAACCAATAGAAATGTGTGATTTCATTTGAAAAAATGTGGGAAGCACTGAGATTTGTAATTAACATGTATATGTGTGAAAAAAGAGAGGGAAACATTGCCATTTACTGGTTCTGGAGAGAGGAGAGAGGTGTAGAGCTCTGATATTCTGACTCTGATAGTCTGCTGTTTGAGTGCCACATTTCTTTCTCAAGTAACTAATTTTAGATATGAGTTTGAGAGAGGATGTATGTGGTGATTTTTGATATAAATATTAGAATTGTGATTCTTCTTTAAAAGTTATGTTTTACATTTTGTGGTTTGGGAGATATTTAACTGTCTTGAACTTGTAAAATATTATGGAGTATGTTTTCACCATAAGTTAAGGTGTACTGGTATCACTGAGGAATACTGTTTTGTGCCTTGAATCAAACCATGAGTCTGTGTGCACACAGGAATTGTTGTCAGAGATTTTAATAGTGTTGGTCCGGTTCTGTAAGAATGGCATTTGTAGGAAAGGGGCAGCTTTCTTTTTGTAAATATGATGGTTTCCATTCAGCATAAATCAGTAACACACAAATGGGAGGCAAATGCTAACACATTTGAAATTGATATAGCAGATTTTGCTTCTAATCATGCAATTGCTGAGCTTGGTCATACATATACAAAACTGCAATTAAACCTCGCCACACATGTACTTTTACATACATTACTACAATGTTTATGCTGGTATGGATGCATGCATGCATATGTCTCTTGTAACTGAAAATACACAGTCTGCAGAAGCACACTCTTAGCACACACCCAGCTGTTTATACTGTAGAATCATGCTTAGTATTCACAAGTGAGTGGTGTTTCAGGTATCAGTGAGTAATGCTAATACATTCAACATCACTAAGGTTGATTTCCTTTGCTGGAGTGTAGTCAGTCACCCAGGTTACACATGTTCATGGTCTCAAAAAGCTGTTTGGACATGTGCTCTTTTCTGTTTCTGAAAACTGTAATGAAAATGTGTCAGACTGTTAGAGTACTTATCACTTGCAAAAAAAACAGTAGTAAGTGTGCTTTCAAATTGGAAAGCAAATTTTGTTTTCTGCCTAGAATCACACCATGAGTCTGTGAGCACACAGGAATTGTTGTCAGAGATGTATTTCGTGTCACTCTGGTTCTTTTAGAACTGCATTGGTAGGAAAGGGGAGGTTTTGAATGTTGTCAGAGATTTAATTTCTGTTGGCCTGGTTCTGTAAGAATGCCATTTGTAGGAAAGGGTCAGCTTTTTTTTGGGAACTGTGATGGTTTCCATTCAGCATAAATCAGTATCACACAAATGGGAGGCAAATGATAACACATTTGAAATAGATATAGTAGATTTTGCTACTAAACATGGAATGGGTGAGGTTGGTCCTACATATACAAAACTCCAATTAACCCTTGCCACACATGTACTTTTACATACATTACTACAATGTTTATGCTGTTATGGATGTATCCATGCATATGTCTTTTGTAACTGAAAATACACAGTCTGCAGAAGCAGACTCTTAGCACACACCCAGGTGTTTATCCTGTAGATTCATGCTTAGTATTCACAAGTGAGTGGTGTTTCAGGTAGCAGTGAGTAACACTAATACATTCAACATCACTAAGGCTGATTTCTTTTGCTGGAGTGTAGTCAGTCACCAAGGTTACACATGTTCATGGTCTCAAAAAGCAGTTTGCATATGTGCTGTTCTCTGTTTCTGAAAACTGTAATGAAAATGTATCAGACTGTTAGAGTACTTATCACTTGCAGAAAAAACAGTAGTAAGTGTGCTTTCAAATTGACAAGCAAATTTCGTTTTCTGCCTAGAATCACACCATGAGTCTGTGAGCAAACAGGAATTGTTGTCAGAGATGTATTTCGTGTCACTCTGGTTCTTTTAGAATTGCATTCGTAGGAAAGGGGAAGCTTGTTTTCTGGAAATGTGATGGTTAGCATTCAGCCCAAAACAGTATCTCAAATGAGAGGCAAATGCTAACATATTTGAAATCAACATGGTAGATTTTTCTTCCACTCGTGCAATGGGTCATGTAGTTGCTACATGCTAAAAACTCATATTAACCCTTACCACACATGTAGTCTTACATACATGTTTACAGTGTTTATGCAGTTATGTAAGGGTCCATTCAAGTCTCTCTTGCACCTGACAGTAGACAGTCTCCAGAACCACACTCTTAGCAGAGAGCTAGCTGTTTATCCTGTACACTCATGCTTACTAATCAGCACTGTGTGGTGTTTTAGGTAGGAGTGAGTAACGCTAATGCATTGAATATCACCAAGGCTCATTACCTTTGCTGGAGTGTAGTCAGTCAGCCAGGTTACACATGTACATGGTCTGAAAAAGCTGTTTGGACATGTGCTCTTTTCTGCCTCTCTAAACTATAAGGAAAATGTGTCAGACTGTTATAGTAGTTTTCTCTTGCAAAAAAAACAGTAGTAAGTGTGCTTTTGAATTGCAAATCAAATATCGTTTTCTGCCTAGAATCACACCAAGGGCCTCATGTAGGTAGCCAAATACCGGTCGGTAACGGCCGAAATTCGGTAAATTTCCCGTTACCGACCGGTATTTAGTCAAGTGAGATGTAGGAGGCCAAAAACCAAAATTCAGTAAATATGAAGCGGTAAATACCGATTCATATTTACCGATTTCTAAAATACCGATTCATATTTACCGAATACATATTTTCCGATTCGGTAAATATGAAGTGGTAAATATGAAGTGGTAAAACGGAAAAAGACATGTAGGTAAATTCGGTAATTTAGAAATCCATGAAATTCGGTAATTAAGAGTCGGTAATTAACACAGATTGAAAGCAGGTGGTAATCATCAACAGTGCATAAAAGAAATCCCAAAATGCATCAGCGTGGACAACATGGCCGCTCTGTATGTCATTGCAAGGCGCCTACGTCTACAGGCAGCAGGTCTGAGGATATGGAGACGGGAGGAACGCATATACAGACAGCGCATCACACTCTTCCAACTGACTGAGGCTGAGATACATGAAAGGTACAGGCTACACCCACAAACCATCATGGACCTGATAAGGGACCTGCACCCACTCCTGGACCAGCCAACAAGAAGGGCGCATGCCATACCACCACATGTGCAGGTTCTCTGCAGCCTACATCTACTTGCTTCTGGAAGTTACCAGGTGGTGATAGCTGCGGTGGGCGGTGTATCCCAGAGTTGCCTGTCCCGTTTCTTCAGGAAGTTCCTGGATGCCATGATGCAGAGAATGCACCACTACATCAGCTTCCCAAACACACAGGCTGAACTGCAGAAAACTAAAACTGACTTTTATCACATGGCACAGTTCCCCCATGTCATCGGCTGTATTGATGGCACACACATCCCAATCTGCCCACCAGCTGCCGCTGAGCACATCTACAGGAACAGAAAGTCCACCCACTCCATCAATGTGCAGGTAATCTGCGATGCAGGGAACATCATCACTGACATTGTTGCGAAGTTTCCTGGGAGCACCCACGACTCCTACATCTTCCAGAACAGTGGGATCTACATACGACTGCTTGCCGGAGAATTTGGAGAAGGATACCTGCTAGGTAAGTCACAGTCACGCCCCCTAATACTTAGTGCAAATCATAGTGTATTGAGGCATGTGACTGATGGTTCCCTTTAACTCACCTAGGCGACAGTGCATATGCCGTGCGGTCATTCATCCTGACTCCCTACCTACACCCATCAACCCAGAGTGAGAGACGATATAATGTGGCACACAAATCTACACGAAATGTGGTGGAGCGCACGTTCGGACTATTGAAGAGCAGGTTCCGCTGCCTCCATAAAAGCGGAGGTGCACGGCAGTACACACCCATCATCTGTTGCAAGATCATTGCCACTTGTGCAATGCTGCACAACCTTGCCACAAAGAGAGGTACAGAGGTGGAACTAATAGATTTTGAGGACAATGATGATGAATCAGGTCAGCCAGAGGACAACGCTGCTGGAGTGCCAACAGCAACAGATGGGAGAGAGAGACGGGCAGAGATCACATGCAACTATTTCTGAGTAAGTAAGGGGACACAGTCAGTTGACAAGTGTGAAGTCCAGGGTTACGTCACCCAATAGTCTATTGCTACGCGGTGCAGCATCAAAGTTTGCGGCCACGCGCTACATTGTGGGATGGCACGGATTCAGCCTCCTCACTGGTGCCAGCCCCATGCCGCCTGCTGCTCCTGCGTGTTTCTGGGACGGGGGGTGTGATGCTGCTCCTGCTCCTGGTGTCCATGCTTTCAGCAGCATCCCCTGCACCACTTGTGGCCGCCTGACTGGTCAATAGGACCTCCAGGGCACTGGTGACCTGCACCATCCCCCTAGTGATGTCGCTGCTGCAGTGTGTCAGGCCCTCCTGCATGTTCACTGAGCGCCGGCAGAGTAGTGATGTTGCAGTTGCCAGGCGGTTGAGTGCCCTGGTGTGCCTGTCTCCCCTCTGCCGTTCCCGGCGCCTTGCAGCTCTATCTGCGTCCAACTTGCTGCACAACAGCTGCATGGACTGTGACACGTCCCGCAGGCCCGCTGCCATGTCAGTAATCCCCGCCGCCATTGCGCAGATGTTCCTGTCCATGTGTTTGAATGTGGTTCTCAGTCCCCGCACATGCCGCTGTACTGAAATGACTGCCTTTGTTTGCAGGCGCTGTTGTTTTAACATGTTGGCCTCAAGGCCCCCAAAGACCCCATGGCTGTGATCGATTGGTGGTGGACTTTGCTCACGCGACCTGCGGCGCCGTCCTGCACCCGTGTCTTCTCCCTGTGAGGTGGAGGGCACAGTGGTATGTCTCCCATCCTGGGGCATAGTATTTGGCTCCGGGCCCCTGCTGTCATCAGATGATGTGTGTAACACGCGCAGCCTGGCAGCAGCACGCCTCCTCGACCTCACTATTGCAGGCGGTGATGTGGCCGGTGACTCCAGCATGAGTGGTGATGCTGGCTCAGGTACTGGGGATGCTGGCTCAGGTACTGGTGATGCTGGCTCAGGTACTGGGGATGCTGGCTCAGGTACTGGGGATGGTGGTTGTGGCAACGCTCTCTGGCCAGAACTTGTGCTGCCCGTAGCTGAACTGGCTTGACGGTGTGCCCCCTCTCCTGTGCCATGTGCAGTCCAAATGCAACATCAGCTCAGTGTACCTGAAGGCATGCATTGCAAGCTTAACAATAAATTGATGTGACACTCTCACATAGTCCCCTGTCTGCTTTAGGCTAATGTGTGTACCATGCATCATTGTTCTGTGCTATTCTGTTCATGGTGGGGGATCCCTGACTACATCTCCCATAATGCATTGCCTGTCTGCAGTAACACATGGACTGGAGTGGGATACTCATTTCACAATGGGGGATGTGGGATAGGGGTAGGGGGGGGCTACATTGCTGTGCATTCCTCTTACCTTGTTGGGTGGCGGCTCTGGCAGAGCTGTCGGCATCCCCAAGGCCCACGACACTCTCGGGCTCGATTATCGACTGCACCAGCTCCTCCAGTTCGGTGAGGGCAGGTGCCCTGTTACTTCCACCTCCTGTCCGGCTGGCCTCCTTCTGGATGTCCCCCATCTTCCTCTTAGTCACGATGCGCAGGTCGTACCAGCGTTTTTTTAGTACGTCAATGTCCCTGTGGGTCACTCCCACAGCATTTACCTGCGCCTGGATTGCCAGCCAAATAGTGCGCTTCTCACACTCTGCCACTTGCAGGGATTGCCTCCCAAAAAGCTTCTGGTGCTGCTTCACCACCTCCTCCACTAGCACCTGGAGTTCCTTGGGGCTGAATTTCACCTTGTGCCTCCTTTCCCCTCCTGTCCTCTGGCTGGACATAGTGAAGTTTGATCTCAACAATCAGGCACTGGCTCCCTGCCTCTCCTCTGCACTCCCAGCCTCTCCTGAGTCTGTTGATTGAGTGCACCTGCCTGGGTGTGGCCACTTCCTACTTGGGTGGGGTTTGGTTGCACAGGATTGGCTGTTTCAAGCAGTCATGTGATTTCGTTTTTCCGATTCGGTATTTTCCGAATCGGTATTTACCGATTCGGTAAATACCACCGCGGTATTTACCGAATCGGTAAATTCCGATTCTTGAATACCGAATGTTACCGATTCGGTAAATATTACCGAATTGTTACCTACATATAACTTACCGATTCTTAAATACCGATTCGGTACGGTTCGGTATTTAAGAATCGGTACATTTTATTTACCTACATGAGGCCCCAAGAGTCTGTGTGCACACAGGAATTGTTCTTAGAGATTTAATTCGTGTTGGTTTTATTGTGTTTTTCACTTGTAGGAAAGGGGTAGATAGTATTATAAGATTTGAAAAGCTCATAAAAAATATAGTAATATATTTAAATTACAAAAAGGTATTTTTTTTTTTAGTTTCTTTCAGGTATTGCTGCAGAGCAGTGAAGCAAATTTAAGATGCCTATAAAATCAAGAAAGCGAAAAGAACAGAAAAAACATGTATATTTGAAGACAACTGGAGGACCCAAGTTAGTTGAAGATGCTCCTGTTGGAAAAAAGAAAAAGTCTTCTGGTAAGCAGACAAAGGAATTCTTTAAAAATATATTCAAAAAAAGGAAAAATTAAAAAAATGTCCCCACTGGAAAAACTGTTTCAAGTAGAAAACAACAGGACAAAAGTGAGAATTTACTAAATGCTAATGTACAAGCAGAAGCAATAAAGATTGACTTAAAAAGAAAAACAGCATTTAAAGAGATCCATAGAAAAATGTTTCAGAGAAGAGTGATGTCCAATTTGCTAAAGGATGTGAAAAAATATAAGAAAAAAGGGAAATTTTACAAGAGAAAAAAAGATATTGAAGCCATTGTAGCCAAGGCTTTAGAATTAAAAAGAAAACTATTCATTTTAATTTTGAACAGGATGCGTACATTAGAAAAAATAGTCAATATAATGAAGTCACAAAGCAAAACGAAAAGAGTAGTGAAAAGAAATAACTTTTGTAAAGTGTTTTTAGGAGAATGGATGCATAGTTCAAGTACTGAACCATTTTTTAATGAAGAGAGTTATCTTCAAAGTAATAGTTTGCTGCATGCAGTTGACACCACTGAACGAGCTTATGAAGTGAAAGATGGTTATATAATAGAAAAGGAGAAAATGGTTCCAAGAAATGAGGAAGAAGTGATTGCGGATGAGGTTATGGGGAGACGTCCTAAAGCCCCAGTGTATACTTGGAATTGTAGTAGTATTTGTACTTTGCGACAGGAATCTATTGATAAATTACGTGAGTTTTTAAGAGAATATAGTAAAAAGAGTGTTAAACAGAAGATTAAGGTGCTTCAAAGACTAGATCCATGCAGAGTGAGAGAGAATACTGGTTTGCAAGGACACTCTCTGGCTTGTCTATCTAGGAAAGTTTGTCAAAGTGTTTTTCACCATTTTAGGATGCTGGCAGTTCATCATACTGAAATTAGAAAATTTGTGAGAAGATTGTATTTTGCTAAAAGTCCAGCACTAAAGTTAAATGAGATGAATAGGGCTCTGTTCCGTGGAACTGTATCAGATGTTGAGAAGGTTACTGATGAAATTCAGTTAAGTTACTTTGGTCCGGAACAAGAAAGTGCAGGGAATGACACAGTTATTGAGGAAAATGTGGAAGAGAATGTAGAACCCTCCGTAAATAAGAAATTTGAAGATCAAATGACAAAATTTGCTATCATCTCTAATGAAAGACCAAATATTACTTGTATTTGTTGCCGGAGAAGCCATTATAAAATCCAAACAAGGAATGTTGATCTCTTCAAAAAAAGTGAAGAAGAAGATAATTATAAGTGGAAGGATTTTGCAACATATATATTTCTTGAAAATTGTTTTGATTTGGGTGAAGATCATCGTATTTGTAAATACTGTTATAACAAGTTAGAAGAAAATAAAATGCCAGCTAGAGCTGTACATAATAATTTAGAATTGGTTGATATTCCTGCAGAACTTTCTGATTTAAATACGTATGAGTCTATACTCATTCAATGTGTTCATCCGTTCCAGACTATAGTACGTATGGAGCCCAAAACTGGTAAATTACCTCCTTCAGATTTACAGAGAGGTTTAAAAGGAAGACTTGTCTATTTGCCGTTGGATTTGAAAAAAAATATGGAAACTATTGATACAGATACTTTGGAAACTGAACCATTAGTTATTCTGGTTAATGGTGTACCTACAAAGAGTAAGAAAATTTGGCAGGAGCTGGTAGATGTACGGAAAGTACAAAGAGCAAATTTATATTTAAAAAGGAATAATAAATGGTATGAATCAATTTATATAGATGAAGATGATTTACTAGGAGACACAAACACCAACTGGGCAAATTGAAAAAGTGGACAAGTCAAAAGAAGAAGAAATTTATGAACATTTCAGCATATATCCTCTTCATTCAAAAGAAGTTATGGCAAACACTATTGATCTGTTTCAGATGAAAAAAGCCAAAGGAACTCCCGTAAGTGTATGGGAGGAGAGTTTGGAAGCTCGTTGTTTTCCCCAGCTGTTTCCTACAGGAGAAGGTGGACGATACGATGAACGTCCAGTCCAGATTCCTGCTTCTGAGTATCGGACTACAAGATTATATGCAGAAGATCCCAGATTTCGTCAAAGTATTCCTTATTTGTTCCATCTGTTATTTGAAAGTGACTTGTCTGCACTATCTTATGCAGTAAATCACATTTTAAAAAGTGGAGTACATCTACATAATGTGTCTGCTAAGGATTTTATGAACAAAGTGCAGCAGCGAGATGATCATTTGGAATCACAATTGATCAATCTGATGGCTTGTCAGCGTGGGACAAATGAATATTGGTTCCGACGCCATGGAGAATTGAAATGTATGTTACAGAATTTAGGAACTCCTACATGGTTCCTTACCCTAAGCTGTGCAGAGTACGCTTGGGATGATCTTCTGGATTTTCTTCGAGAGGCAAATTCAAACATTAAAAACATCGAATACAAGACAGCAGGAGAACTGTGCTCATTGGATCCGGTTAATGTTTGCAGATATTTCAATCATAGATTTGAGGCTATGATGTCCTTCATCTGCAATAAAAAAAATCCACCTCTTGGAGAAGTTGTGGATTTCTTTTGGAGAAAAGAGTACCAAGCAAGAGGTGCTCCTCATGTTCATATGCTGTTGTGGATCAAGGATGCCCCAAAATTTGGAACAGATGCTGATGAAGCAGTTTTATCTTTCATTGAAGAATATGCAACATGTGCTATACCTAAAAGCACAGAAGAGAAAAAGTTAAAAGATGCAGTTTTACGTTTCCAAAGTCATCGGTGTGGAAAATACTGTCGACGGAAGTACAAGAGCAAAGATAAATTCTACACAAAATGTCGATTTGGATTTCCCAGACCTGTTCTTTTAAACAGTTTTATGCCAGCTGTGCGACATACTATTACAAGAAAATCTCCAAAAAATACGTACAACCTAAGAAGAAAAGAAGAGTCAAAATATATAAATGACTACAACCAAGTCATTTTATCCATGTGGAATGCTAACGTGGATATTCAGTATGTGGCAGACAATTCTATTGCTGTTGCTCGGTATGTCACATCGTACATTACTAAATCTGAGAAAACGGAATTGAAGGAAATGTGGGAAGAGATTTCTCACGAGAAAACTGTCAGTAAGAAGCTATACAGTTTCAGTTTAAAGATGTTATCGCATCGACAAATTGGATCCTACGAATGCTCAGATAGGTTATCATCTGCAAGTCTGTACTCCAAATCCAGAAGAATAATTTGGGTAAGTTTAGGCCTTGCAGCAATGCGAAATCGGGTACTGAAATCTGTTGGAGAAATTGAATATTTGGCCGAGAACGACCCGGAAAGTACAGATATTTTGAAAACAAATATGTTGGACACGTATTACCCAAAAAGAAGTTGTCATCTTGAGAACATGTGTCTCTATGAAGTGCTGCAGAACTACATTTTTTCACGGAAATCCACAGAAGACATCAAAAATGGAAAATATAAAGTCATTGGTGAGGAAGGATGTTTGGTGAAGCAAACAAAAGGAAGTTTGATTAATCATAGGAAGCTGAGTTGCGACACTACTGACAAAAAGGAATTTTACTACTTGGCACTTTTACAGCTGTCTAAACCATGGCGTACAGAGGACGAACTACTTGGAGAATTTCAAAGCTATGAGGATTCATTCAATGCATGTAAAGATACGATTGAATGCAGTACTTTCATAAATTATGTGCAAATGTTAAATGAAGAAATTGAACAGGAAGCAACAATTGCAGCTGAAGTAGCTAGAGACAGTTCTCAAGACAGCCAAAGTTCTGAAACGCTCAGTCAAGATCCCCTAGGACAACCAATCGTAGAAAATGAAGCTGCAATAGCCATGAATGAAGTTGAAACAGCTATGAATCAAGCTCAAGAAGATTTAATAGACTTGCCAAATTTGGAACAACAACTGAATGAAGAACAACAACAAATTTATGAAGAAGTCAGAAAAAAAATTGATCATGGATTACTACATGCAAATAACATGCACATCATTTGAACCAATCAGGATGTATGTGAGTGGACAAGCTGGAACTGGAAAAAGTTTCCTAATTAAAGTCATCAGAAGCTACCTACAGCAAAAAACAGATTCAACTTTGTCTTGTGTTGTTACTGCTCCAACTGGGTTAGCAGCATATAATATAAAAGGAATTACCTTACATCGCTTGCTAATGTTACCAGTGGAGCATGAGAACAAAATAGAATATCACAAGCTTACAGGAGAAGCATGCTTCGAAGTTTCAAGAGTGTTGAAGAAGATGCAAGTTCTCATTATTGATGAGGTAAGCATGGTATCAAACTTAATGCTTGCCTTTGTGCATTTAAGAATGCAGCAAATTTTAAAGAGAGACTATGACGTGTTATTTGGTGGAAAACATGTTATCGTTTTTGGGGATCTTCTACAGCTTACTCCAGTTAAAGGACAACCAGTGTTTAATACTGTGACACATGAAGACACAAAGAAGTCATTAGGAAGCATTAGTAATGCGAATATTTGGTCGTTCTTTGAGTACAAAGAACTTACTACCAATATGAGGCAAGCAAACGATGAAGATTATGCAAGTATTCTGAAAGATATCAGAATTGGACTACTCACAGAAGTTGGCAGAAAAGCATTACAGAGTCGGTTGCTACATAATTTATTTCCAAAGGAAGAAATAGTTGCAGAGAAAATATACAAGAACATTGCAGAAAATAATACTGTAATCTGCTTAATGCCAACACTACGTGAATGCTCGATATTCAATGAGGAACTTTTGAAATTGGAAAAGGAAGAGATTAAGAAAATGGAAGCAGTTGACAAAATTCAGCATGAAGGAATTACTATTACATTAACAGGCAAACTGAAAAATAAATTGGATTCTCTAGAGAAGAACATTTCGAAAACAGCTGGATTAGAAAAAAATCTATATCTTTGCATGAACTGTCGAGTATTTTTAAGGAGAAATTTGGATGTTGAAAAAGGTTTAGTGAATGGAGCTATGGGTAAAGTTGTGGGTTTTGTGAAATACCAGACAAAAGATGGAATTGAATTTTTAAAAATAAAATGTGATCAGATTGCAGAGGTTAAAGAGATTAGTCGTTGTTCAGTCCGTTTTTTGCTTGTAAAAGACTTATATGTACGTAGGAAGCAGTTTCCATTTTCTCTAGCATATGCTGTAACTATTCACAAGTCTCAAGGATTAACTGTAGATAGTGCTTTTGTAAACATTGGTTCTACTGTGTTCAAAGAAGGTATGGCATATGTTGCTTTGTCACGAGTGAAAACATTATCTGGTTTATTCATGATAGAGTTTGATGACTCAAAAGTTAGTGCAGATGCAAATTGTGTAAAGGAGTATAATAGATTAAGAAGAACCTATGCTCCTCATTTAGGTCAGTATCCTGTGTTGGAAAAACGTGTAGTTTCTCGGAAAAGGAGATTTGAGAATATCTGTAATGAGGATGTAGAGAAGAGAACACAAAAAATGACTCATGTGAATGCAAGCAAAAAGAAAAAGGACAATGTTGAAGAGGTTGTTGGTTGTCATTTTGAAAATAGCTCTGGTGTCAACTGCTACGCTAATGTAGTGCTAAATGTTGTATTTTATCTTGAAAGTTTGCAAGAGCAGATAATAGTAAATCATGATAAAAGATTCTGTTCTCTGCTGAGTCTCCTTTATGAGAAGCTGAGTATTGATAAAACTAAAATAGAAAGTGCTACTGAAATTAGAAATCTTTTAGATGTATGTTCAGGACGTACACAGTTTACTCAAAATGTCCAGCAAGATGCACAGGAATTCTTGATGTATGTCCTTATGGTACTGGAAGATGAAGGCATAGATATTGAGAATATGTTCGGTCTCTCTTATAAATGGGAACATACTTGTGAAAACTGTTTCTACACATGCAGCTCTAATGTTGATTCAGAAAGGTTTATCTATTTAACATTGCCAGAGAGTAAATCAGAGAGTTTTAGTAAATTAGTTAAAGATGCCAATCATAGCATGGAATGCTGTGAATGTAAATCTGACATGTTTTCAACGTTATTTTTAAAGAAATATGGACAGTATGTAATTTTAATGATGCAACGTTGTAGAGCTGATGGTTCAAAATTGGACACTTTAATAAAGAAGTTTATAGGACAGCAATTATCAATTTCAGGAAAAACTTTTGTTACAGTTGCAATAATTTTCCATGATGGACCTACTGTAACTTCTGGTCATTACACAGTTTATCTTAAATGTGAAAAAGGCTGGACACTGTGTAATGATTCTCAATTGGTTTTTAAGCAACGTTTGCCTTTTGATTTAGCAAATTCCTATTTAATTTTTCTGAAACCAAAATTTTAGATAGAATTTGCAACATCTGTACAAATCATTTTTGCAATTTTATTGGATTACCATTGGAAATTTCATCAAAAAAGATTTTAAAAATTACCATTTGGCCTAAAGGAAAAGTAACAATTTGTATTGTGGACATCTTTGACACATATTATTTTGGTGATTATGCAACAAAAATTTTAAGAAAATATTTAGTGGAAATAGTTATTGTTCTTAGATTATATTTTTAAAAAATATGTTACATTTCTATAAAGGTATGTTTTAGTGAGAAGAGATTCTGGGCTTTTTTTAAACAATCTTTCAGATTGTTATTTTTTTTTGCCCGCTGTTAAGTGATGAATGCAATTGCTTTCACGATTTACAGTGAAATGCAATATATTCTGATAACATCAAAAAAAGGGCAAAAAATTGTTTTTAAATATGAAAATATGTGTACTGTATTCTAAAATGTATTATTAAATATTAATACTTTTTTCTTTTTTTTCAGATTGAGAAAGAAAATTTAGGAAAAAATAAACCTTTTTTCCTGCAATTTAAATAAACCATTTATTAATAAATACGTTATTTTGTTGGTCAGGTAAGTGTGAAATTTCTGTATTTATCACACATTTAGTTTCATGCTCCCTTTTTTTCACTTCTCCTCCCTCTGCTTTTCTCATTTCCGTTGTACTCCCTCAAGGACCTTGTAGGGTGAAAAAAAAAAATCTTGTTTTTCAAAAAAAAAAAAAAAATGCGCGTACCGTACGCGCACGGTGAAAAAAAAAAATTAAAAAAATGTATTAAAAATTTTTTAAAAAAGTTGTGAGGTAAGGTTGGCTCTTAAAAGAGCCGTTGTGTTAATACAGGGACAGAGGAAAGAAAGAATGGGAATATTAATAAGGACCACAGATGTGCTGGTCTATCTTATTGTTTATTAGGGAAACACTGCTCTCCCCATGAACAATTAGACCATAACATCTGGTGCACCTCATTTGTACCCTCTGAAATCGAGGGTTCGTTTCCAGAGGAGCAGAAGAGGGTGATGCTCCCACCGCAGAGGAAGGGCTCGGCTGAGCTGCCGAAGATGTACTCGGCTGAGCTTCTGCGGGTGTGCTCGGGTGACTTACTGAAGGGTTTGCTTCAGAATGTGGGGCAAAAGTCCTGGGATGTACATCCCTAATGTGTCTCACCATAGTGTGATTACCAAAGGAATACTTCTTCCTTGGGTTACCTCTAGATAAGACACGCTCACAAAGTGAGCAGGTGACTAATGGAGCATTTACCTTTTTCTGCCCCTCTGGAAAAGTGAAATACTCCCAAACAAAATAATTCTTTTGTTTCCTCCTTCTCTGTCTGATGATGCTGCTGCCCTGCTCACTCTCAGAAGAGGTCTGCTGCTCTGCCATTGTATCCCAAAGACAATTCAGCTCCTTCTCCTAGCGAATCACAAGCAGTAATGAGGGGAATGGGTGAGGTGTAGGAAGAGTCTGGAACTGAAAGTAGTTTAAACCAATCAAAAGTGTTGTTTCTTGATCACATGACCAACCGTACGCACACGTTAAGCTTACCGAGCGCGTACGGTAAAAGTACGCATGCGCGTACGAAAGACACGCGCACGCGCGCATTACAAGCACGCTCGTACACTTCTGCGTAACGTGCGCGTGCGCGTGTAAAGCATGCGCTTACGCGTCGCGTAGGAAGTACAGCAAATTGCGTAAGCATGCGCAAACAGAGTATAAATATTACGTAGGCTCACCGTACATAAAGCGAAGCGTGCGCTTACGGTAAGCTTACCGTACGCGCACGGTAAAAAAAAATATTAAAAAAAAAAAGGTTTGTTGAAGATATTAACTATGTTATACAACTATATCTAACCATTTATTTAAAAAAGGTGAATCTTTATAAATTGAAGAATGAATTAAAACCATGAATATATACATAGGTAGAATAGTGTTTAAAGGAAAAAAGAAAAAGAAAAAAAATGATGTAAAAAAACAAACAAATTCAATGAAAAAACCATAGGTTTCACACACATTATAGTTAGGAATTAGAATTCAAAAAACCATGCAAAAACACAGAAAAAAACATAGGTTTCACACACGTTATATTTAGAAATTAGCTTTTAAAAAACCTTGCAAATTCACTGAAGAAACCATAGGTTTCACACACGTTATAGTTAGGAATTAGCATTTAAAAAACCTTGCAAATTCAATGAAAAACCATAGAATTCACACACGTTATAGTTAGCTGGACATTTCTCTCGTAAAAAACCATTGAAATTCCCCCGTTATAGTTAGTTCAGCTAACTATAACTCGCGCACCCGCAATCCACTGCTGATGACGTCACATATTACATCACTCATGACATGGTCAGTGACATCACTCATGACATCACTGATGACATCTAAAATGACATCACTGATGACGTCAACAATGTGATAAATTACAACATCTTTTCACACCCTTATAAAACCTTTGATATACCAACTCAAAATTACAGAGTTCTCATATCCATAAATAATGCAATACCAATAACTGCATACCCACATATTAACTTTTAGGTCTTCATACACCTCCACACACTCACCTGTAAAGTCACTCATAGTTACAGTCACTCCATAAAAAAGTATCATATGAATTTATACACACACCTATATAGACACTCTCACACACTACCAATCATCCATAGAGGTACTCTCACACCTAGTCATTCATACAAATAATCACACTGCCATTTACTCACCTATGCAGTTATACACAATCAAGTTCCCTTGCTCACAAAAATAGTATCACATTTTTATGCTCTATTAGAATCATTGACAAAAGCACACACTCATCCATACAGTCACTGTCACAATCACACATTCTCACATCTAGCCACTTATATACTCTTACACACATATATACTGCCTTTCACATATGTAGTTAGTCACAAATGTACCACTGAGATATACATTCAATCCCTAACACACCCATACATACACTCGCTCAACCGTACAGTCCATCACAGATGCACTCTTAAAACCATGCACCCATAGAATCACCCACTCACACATCTATGCACAGAGTCACACACAGGCTACCCACACTAACACTCAGGCACCCATACAGATACTCAGACAACCAATCGATAACCCATATAGACACTCATATAGCTATTCACAAAACCATGCAGCCACTTATACACCAACAGACAGAAACATACAGACATTCACACAGATTAGTCACTAGTCTGCAGTAAGATACATTTAATTGAGGTATAAATCCCTAGGCAAATAATGTTAAACTGTCTGTAGTCTGTTGGTAAATATATGCCCAATTAGTGCATTTAGTTTCTTTGAGATATTGGAGTGCAATTCGTATAAAGTCAACTAACACTTACTATACTTAAAAACATTCATTTAATGACATATTAAAAACAATTCATCATACAAAATAAAATACAATTGTTAAAAAATCTGAAATGTTACACTTTTTATCTCATCACGTAATGATTACAAAATACACATTATTTAGTGGCTGACGAGTAGATTCTTTCTCGACGCGCGTTTCGACGCAAGCTGCGTCTTCATCAGGAGGAGCCACACGTTAACCTATAACATAATGTAATAATTACACTCCAATATTTGATACTTCACAAGTCAATTTATTATAAGACCTTCACCGACACCTCTGTGACATAATAGATATACTTTTTACAATTTGTGTTTTTCATTCTTCTCACCGACAGGAGAATTAAGCGGGAGAAATTGCATTAATAATCGTATTGTTGAACTCCTTATTGCTATTTTATCTAGGCCATTTATTAGCCATCCTCTTTTTAAGTGATTTTTTCAAAAACGATGCATGCTTACGTTGTTTGTGATCTAGATACGTTTCTCACACTCTAGTAGCTATGCTTCCTTTACTTCGTTAGTGGTTGGTTCTAGGTACTAGAAAGCAATGATATTTGTTTAAGTCAGGTACAAATCTCTACCTTTAGTTTGGAAAAGTTAACTCTTCTTTTTACTACTTACAGTGGTTTGTTCTCTGAGTACGATAATCTCTTCTTTTTTTATGTTGTTCGGTAACAGATAAAATTCTAGATATACTGAAACGAAGAGACAAATAATGTATACATATCAATTTTTTTGAAAATTTCTGGGTCGAATCTACTAAAATCCTGTTATAAGATCTCATAAATTTACCTAGTCAGGCGTTTTAACGTCGTGAAATGATGGCAACGACGGACTTTTTTTGTAAAGAAGCGGATGTCGTCATAAAGATAAAGCTAAAAAATAAAATTTATTATGGTTTCAAACAGATGTTGTTAAGTTCTTGTATTTGTCTGTCTAAGTTCGCAAGACATCGTGATATTATTTGTATCCAAGTCAGTTTTCTTAGTAGATGTGTCTGACTCTCTTAAAAGTCCACGTCATATATTATGGACTATTTTTATTGATATTTGCAAGATATCGTAATTCGTGCACATCAAAGGCATTCTCTTATTCTAAGTTTGTCTATATTATCTTAACCGTGACTAGTTACCCTTGCCGGACTCCTATAACTATTATGTGTTGGTAAAAACCTCTCGTGTCTAATGGTTGTGTATTACTTGTAAGACGCCTATTTAGTTGAAATAAATGGAGGCTCGCAGCCGTGGGTTTCTTACCTTAAAATGGTTTTAACAATCTAGGAACCGGCGGCGTCTCTGCGTCCTACTCGGTCTGTTGTGATGTGTTCTAAACTCTCCTTTTCCTCTGTGTTATTTAAACGCATTTTAGCGCGAGTGATCTGACATTTCATTGGTTAATAATTATGTAGAAAGGCCTTAATCTCTATCTGGAGTTCCGGTTGGGTAACAAGCTAGACGCTGTTTTCCTATTGGTTACTCGGATCCTATCACATTCTCTTTAACAGACTTGTATCTATTAGCCTCGTGAATGGGTGGAAATTGTCATTGTAATCTATGTCAAGTGATTTCATAGGGTATCAAGGGTGATAGGGCGAAATAAAGTTGGGGAATTAATTTCTAATTGGTTACCTAGGTATAGATTCGTTATATTCTAGTCCCACGTTAGCCAACAGGAGCTATAATAGGGCAAGAGTCTTACCTTGTTTATTTCTTTTTTCCAATGAACAAACTTTATTGACAATTTATATATAGTGTAAAGGAAACATAATCACTTTAAAAAGATAACTATTTGCTTTTACCGGTATATTTATTAGTAATTCAGGAAGTTCTATTATTTTGAATTTATTAATTCTATACTATCTATTTAGTTAGATTGCATTTTCCCAAGGTAGCTCGTTATTAAGCCCATTTATTGCTGTGTTCAGAGAAAAAATCCAATAGACTTCTCTCAACTTTCTAATTCTGTTACTTTCATTTTCTGTTGCACATTTGATTTTTAGGGAACATGAATATCTCAACAGTTCCAATGAGAAAATGCCATGTATATATGGAATCCCTAAAGTACATAAAAATGAATTAGACCCTCCTTATCGTCCTATAGTCTCCACTATCGGTTCAGTTACGGAACCCTTGTCGAAATATGTCGATTGTAAACTGAGACCTCATATTCCCAAGATACAATCTTACATTAAAGATACTGGAGATATAATCAACAAAGTAGAAGGTCTTGAATTTAACCCAAATAGGAGTACATTAGTAACCCTTGACATAGAATCATTATATTCTAATATTCCACAAAAGGAAGCTCTAGATGCCGTCAAGTGGTTTATAAATCAATATGAAATCCAAGGCCCTACAAAATTCATACTTGACTGTCTTGATATCGTTTTAAACGAAAACAACTTTGAATTTGGAAATAGCCTTTATAAACAAACAAAAGGCGTAAGTATGGGAGCCTCGGTAGCGCCTTCTGTAGCCAACATCTACATGGCTTTGTTTGAAACTAAGAATATATTTAATGAAATTGCCCCCTACTTCGAGTCGATCACTCATTGGTCTAGATATATAGACGACATCTTTTTTATATGGACCGATGATGACCATGAACTAGACGATTTTTTGACATGGTTAAACCTCACTGATCCAAATCTTAAATTCACGGCACATTCAAGTACACAAAAAGTAGAATTTCTGGACATTTTCATAAAACATAATAATGGCACCTTAGAAGTAGACCTATTTGTCAAACCTACTTCGAGAAATACACTTCTCCACTTCGACAGCTACCATCCAAGAACACAAAAACAAAGTATACCATTCTCTCAGTTTTTAAGAGTTAGACGGAACTGCACAAGACTAATAGACTTTGACAACCAGGCTGTCTCAATGAAACAAAAATTTATAGCTAGAGGATACCCACACCGATTGGTGAGGGAATCATATAAAAGAGCCAGATATTACGACAGAGATCACCTTTTAAAAGGAACCTCTAAAAAAAGAACTACACAACTTGTATGTGTCACTAAACATTCGACACTTAACGCTAAGGTAAAACAAATCATAAATTCCAACTGGCATATCTTAAATAGCGACCCTGCACAAGAGTACACCATACCGAAACCCTTATTTGCTTATAAACGCAATAAGAATATTAAAGATATGGTAGTACATTCAAGATTTTCGAAAGTTAACACTTTCACACAGAAAACAATTGATGGAGATTACCCTGTGAAGGGAACCCACAAATGTCTTTCTTGCAAATCTTGTGACTCTGTCTTTGAGGGAGAAAGTCTGATTTTCAACAATTATACGATTCGTGCATCAGGAATGTGGAATTGTAAGACACAAAATGTGGTTTACCTTATCATATGCCCGTGTAAACTAGGTTATGTAGGAGAGACTTCTAGAGCAATCCAAACAAGACTCACTGAACATCGTTCAGCCATTAGAAATGCTAAACTCTCTGCCCCTCTAGTAAAACACTACATTGACTCACAGCATAAACCTGAACAAATGCAATGGAGAATACTAGAAAAAATCAAATGTGCAACAGAAAATGAAAGTAACAGAATTAGAAAGTTGAGAGAAGTCTATTGGATTTTTTCTCTGAACACAGCAATAAATGGGCTTAATAACGAGCTACCTTGGGAAAATGCAATCTAACTAAATAGATAGTATAGAATTAATAAATTCAAAATAATAGAACTTCCTGAATTACTAATAAATATACCGGTAAAAGCAAATAGTTATCTTTTTAAAGTGATTATGTTTCCTTTACACTATATATAAATTGTCAATAAAGTTTGTTCATTGGAAAAAAGAAATAAACAAGGTAAGACTCTTGCCCTATTATAGCTCCTGTTGGCTAACGTGGGACTAGAATATAACGAATCTATACCTAGGTAACCAATTAGAAATTAATTCCCCAACTTTATTTCGCCCTATCACCCTTGATACCCTATGAAATCACTTGACATAGATTACAATGACAATTTCCACCCATTCACGAGGCTAATAGATACAAGTCTGTTAAAGAGAATGTGATAGGATCCGAGTAACCAATAGGAAAACAGCGTCTAGCTTGTTACCCAACCGGAACTCCAGATAGAGATTAAGGCCTTTCTACATAATTATTAACCAATGAAATGTCAGATCACTCGCGCTAAAATGCGTTTAAATAACACAGAGGAAAAGGAGAGTTTAGAACACATCACAACAGACCGAGTAGGACGCAGAGACGCCGCCGGTTCCTAGATTGTTAAAACCATTTTAAGGTAAGAAACCCACGGCTGCGAGCCTCCATTTATTTCAACTAAATAGGCGTCTTACAAGTAATACACAACCATTAGACACGAGAGGTTTTTACCAACACATAATAGTTATAGGAGTCCGGCAAGGGTAACTAGTCACGGTTAAGATAATATAGACAAACTTAGAATAAGAGAATGCCTTTGATGTGCACGAATTACGATATCTTGCAAATATCAATAAAAATAGTCCATAATATATGACGTGGACTTTTAAGAGAGTCAGACACATCTACTAAGAAAACTGACTTGGATACAAATAATATCACGATGTCTTGCGAACTTAGACAGACAAATACAAGAACTTAACAACATCTGTTTGAAACCATAATAAATTTTATTTTTTAGCTTTATCTTTATGACGACATCCGCTTCTTTACAAAAAAAGTCCGTCGTTGCCATCATTTCACGACGTTAAAACTCCTGACTAGGTAAATTTATGAGATCTTATAACAGGATTTTAGTAGATTCGACCCAGAAATTTTCAAAAAAATTGATATGTATACATTATTTGTCTCTTCGTTTCAGTATATCTAGAATTTTATCTGTTACCGAACAACATAAAAAAAGAAGAGATTATCGTACTCAGAGAACAAACCACTGTAAGTAGTAAAAAGAAGAGTTAACTTTTCCAAACTAAAGGTAGAGATTTGTACCTGACTTAAACAAATATCATTGCTTTCTAGTACCTAGAACCAACCACTAACGAAGTAAAGGAAGCATAGCTACTAGAGTGTGAGAAACGTATCTAGATCACAAACAACGTAAGCATGCATCGTTTTTGAAAAAATCACTTAAAAAGAGGATGGCTAATAAATGGCCTAGATAAAATAGCAATAAGGAGTTCAACAATACGATTATTAATGCAATTTCTCCCGCTTAATTCTCCTGTCGGTGAGAAGAATGAAAAACACAAATTGTAAAAAGTATATCTATTATGTCACAGAGGTGTCGGTGAAGGTCTTATAATAAATTGACTTGTGAAGTATCAAATATTGGAGTGTAATTATTACATTATGTTATAGGTTAACGTGTGGCTCCTCCTGATGAAGACGCAGCTTGCGTCGAAACGCGCGTCGAGAAAGAATCTACTCGTCAGCCACTAAATAATGTGTATTTTGTAATCATTACGTGATGAGATAAAAAGTGTAACATTTCAGATTTTTTAACAATTGTATTTTATTTTGTATGATGAATTGTTTTTAATATGTCATTAAATGAATGTTTTTAAGTATAGTAAGTGTTAGTTGACTTTATACGAATTGCACTCCAATATCTCAAAGAAACTAAATGCACTAATTGGGCATATATTTACCAACAGACTACAGACAGTTTAACATTATTTGCCTAGGGATTTATACCTCACTTGATAGTACCCTGCCCTAGGAATTACATAACTATTGTACAGGGGGCCCTTGTTTATTTTTTTGAGTAAGATACATTTAATGACTCACTTATAGAGTCAGTTACGCACCAAAGAAACTCATCCATTTACACACTTGTACACCCACTCATTCTTCAACAGGCCTTTCCCTATATATATTAAACATATTAAAATTGTTAAGAAACACAGACTCAATGGATGACGTCATCAGTGATGTCATCAGTGATGTCATTTTAGATGTCATGAGTGATGTCACTGACCATGTCATGAGTGATGTAATATGTGACGTCATCAGCAGTGGATTGCGGGTGCGCGAGTTATAGTTAGCTGAACTAACTATAACGGGGGAGTTTCAATGGTTTTTTACGGGAGAAATGTCCAGCTAACTATAACGTGTGTGAAACCTATGGTTTTTTCATTGAATATATATATATATATATATATATATATATATATATATATATATATATATATATATATATATATATATATATATATATATATATATATATATATATATATATATATATATATATACACACACACACAACTTTATTCAGCAGTAACTCCGCCATAAAAGAGATGGTACATTGAGAAGAGCATAAACTTCATTAAGAAAGCATGTTAATTCATCGTGGCATAATCATTCAAAAGTCACTATCAATCTCCTGGTAATCTAAACACTCTCAATCTTTAAAATAGCTCTTTAAAAGTACATTGAAACAGCATTAAATAATTACATAGATTCCTATAGCATAAATACAGTCCTAAAATCTTAAAATTTCCCTGTGCATTTACTTTAACTATCGCTCTTGCATAAATCTATGGTAGTCCTCTCCATCTTAGTCAAATCTGGATTTCCTAGATCTTAACATTAGACTTAAAAATTGCATAACAACAAACTGTACGATCAAATTGCAGTAGTTAAAAGTGCAACACGTGCTTGCCTGAAGCCCATTTCTTATAAATAGGGTTTAAGAAATTGTCGTCTAGGATGGGAAATATATTTGCATAGAAAGACCAAATGTAAAATATCCTGTGGAGACCTATTGTCGCAGCCACAGGCCCCCCTGTTCTCAGTGCATGCTACAAAACCAGGAGGGGAGGCAACTAAGTGGTGAAGCATATTAAATCTAAAACGGGTAATTAAACGCTCATGAGGATTGGTTAAAATTGAGAGGTAAGGGTCCATACTTGGCATTGATTTAACTAACGCGTGAGCTCTTGCCCAGGCTTTTTAAGTTCATTCAGACTACGCGTGTTTCCTACAGTGGGGGAAAAAACGCATTTTTTAAAAAAAATACCCCTCACACACCAAAAGGGCCCTTTGTGTCATGCTTCATCATAGGGGTCTTCCCGCCCCCACTAAGGGACGGGGCGTGTTACGACCTACGACTACGAGGGAGCACTGTTTTTTTAAGAAAGACTGTGTCATATAGGAATGTGAGTGGAAGGGTCAAAAGTGAATATGAGAGTATTCACTCTCCCCCTTTTTTCTCTGCAATATGTAACGCAGAGGCTAGCAGTCTAGCCTTATTTCAGAAGCTACGAAGCCCCGCAACAGGAAGTATTCCATCTGAAACTACTTCCGGGGGACCCGATACAGACGCGGATGATGGAACGCTATTAGGGCAGCTTTTGAGTGAGGGATACATTTCTCTATGCCAAGAGCAAGGTTGGCACACTAGCCACAAATACCTCTCACTCGACAGGAAGTAGATCTAATGATCTACTTCCGAGGTACGGACCGCAGGTGCACAAGATTAAACGGAGAATAGGTGGCGAGAACACCAATTAACTAGGACTACTTAAGGGCGCCTCCCACGCAGTTCCATTGTTCAGCGGAGCCGCAGGGAGGTTTGACACAGTGAGGCAGTGTCCTGGAAGTCGTAAGTACAGCATAGCCGATGAGCACCAACGTATTCTGTGAGGACTAGACCTATGTACAACAGGAATCCTTAAAAGTTGTTTTTTTCTTTTTCCCAGAATGTGACTAAAGGCAACCGTCCCACCCGTTAAAAGGCTCATCAATCAATCAAGGAATTTGTAAAGTGCACCAAATACCCGTGAGGGTCTCAAGGCGCTGGGTGGGGGGAGCTGCTACTGATCGAAGAGCCAGGTCTTGAGAAGTCTTCTGAAGGCCAGTAGGTCTTGGGTCTGTCGTAGGTTGGTGGGGAGGGTGTTCCAGGTCATGGTGGCGAGGTGGGAGAAGGCTCTGCCGCCGGCAGTCGTTTTGCGGATGCGGGGGACTGTGGGGAGGGCGAGGCTGGCTGAGCGGAGGCTGCGGGTGGGGGTGTAGAAGCTGAGTCGTCTGAGGTATGCTGGTCCGGCGTTGTGTAGGGCTTTGTGTGCATGGTTGAGGAGTTTGAAGGTTATCCTCCTGTTGATGGGGAGCCAGTGTAGGTCTCTCAGGTGGTGGGTGATGTGGCTGCGTCGGGGGATGTCGAGGATCAGTCGTGCCGAGGCGTTCTGGATGCGTTGCAGCCGTCTCAGGAGCTTGGTTGTTCCTGCGTAGAGGGCATTTCCGTAGTCCAGCCTGCTGATGACGAGGGCTTGGGTGACGGTTTTTCTAGTTTCGGAGGGGATCCACTTGAAGATCCTGCGGAGCATTTGGAGGGTGTTGAAGCAGGATGCGGAGACGGTGTTGACCTGCTTGGTCATGGAGAGGGTGGAGTCGAGGATGACCCCCAGGTTGTGTGCGTGGTCGGTGGGTGCTGGAGCTGGAGCTGTTCCCAGGGAGGTAGGCCACCAGGAGTCATCCCAGGCTGAGGGGGTGGAGCCGAGGATGAGGACCTCCGTCTTGTCAGAGTTTAGCTTCAGTCTGCTGTCCTTCATCCATTCGGCGACGGCCTTCATTCCCCTGTGGAGGTTGGCTTTGGCAGTGAGAGGGTCTTTGGTGTGGGAGATGATCAGCTGGGTGTCATCGGCGTAGGAGATGATGTTGAGGCTGTGCTGTCGGGCGACGTGGGCGAGTGGTGCCATGTAGATATTGAACAACGTCGGGCTGAGTGAGGATCCTTGTGGTACGCCGCAGATTATCTCGGTGGTCTTGGAGCGGAAGGGTGGGAGGCGGACGCTCTGGGTTCTGCCAGAGAGGAAGGATGTGGTCCAGGCCAGAGCCTTCTCTTGGATTCCGGCGTCGTGGAGACGTGCTGTTAGGGTGCGGTGGCAGACTGTATCGAAGGCGGCTGATAGGTCCATAAGGATGAGGGCAGTTGTTTCTCCTTTGTCCATCAGGGTCCTGATGTCGGTGGCGGCGATGAGGGTGGTTTCGGTGCTGTGGTTGCTGCGGAAGCCGGACTGGGATGAGTCCAGGATGTTGTTGTCTTCGAGGTATCGGGTCAGTTGTCTGACGATTTTCTCTGTGGCTTTCGCTGGGAACAGGAGCAGGGAGATAGGACGGAAGTTCTTGAGGTCCTTGGGGTCCGCCTTGGGTTTCTTGAGTAAGGCGTTGATCTCTGCATGCTTCCAGCTCTCCGGGAAGGTTGCTGTCTCGAAGGAGATGTTGATCGCTTTCCGGAGATAGGGGGCGATGACTGTGCTGGCTTTGTTGAAGACGTGGTGTGGGCATGGATCAGACGGGGATCCGGAGTGGATGGAGTTCATGGTCTTGATGGTGTCTTTGTCGCTGACGTTGGACCAAGCGGCTGGTGCGGATGGTGGTCGCAGGGGTGGTGGGCTCGGCGGTGGACGTGGGGGTCGTGGTGTTGAAGCTGTTGTGGATGTCTGCGATCTTGCGGTGGAAGAAGGTGGCTAGCGGCACAGGTCTTGAGATGAGGGAATGTCATTGGAGCTGGGGTTGGAGAGTTCTTTCAAGATGCTGAAGAGCTCTTTGCTGTTGTGTGCGTTGTTATCCAGGCAGTCCTTGAATGCGGTCTTCTTGGCGGTCCTGATGAGTTGGTGGTGTCTGCGGGTGGCGTTCTTGTGGGCTGTGTAGCTCTCTGGTGATCGTTCGCGGAGCCAGTTCTTCTCCAGTTTCCGACAGGTGCGCTTGAAGGCCTGGAGGTCTTCGGTGAACCATGTGGCTTTCTTGCTGGAGGGGTTGTTGGCGGGGGTCCTGAGTGGAGCGAGGGTGTCGGCGCAGTCGTTGATCCACTGTTTGAGGTTGAGGGCAGCGGTGTCTGGGTCGGTGGGGTCAGCGGGTGGTCTCAGTGCGAGGGTGGTGGTCATCTGGTCTTCGGTGACCTTGCCCCAGCAGCGGCGTGGCATCTGTTGGGCGTGGTGGTGCGTGGTGGGTTTCCTGAAGGTGAAGTGGACGCATCTGTGGTCGGTCCAGTGGGGTTTGGTGGTGTGGTTGAAGGAGATGTGGGGACTTGCGGAGAAGATGGGGGTCAAGCGTGTGTCCAGCGGCGTGGGTGTTGTCACGAGCTGTCGGAGTCCGAGGTTGTCGATCAGGGCGGTGGAGTTGGCATAGTTGTTGTTCTCGAGGTGGAAGTTCAGGTCCCTGAGGAGGATGTAGTCCGTGGAGGCGAGGGCGTGGGTGCTGATGAAGTCGGCGATGGAGTCGCTGAACTGTGGTCGGGGTCCGGGTGGTCTGTAGACTAGGGTTCCTCTGAGGGTGGTGTGGATCTGAAAGTGCAGGTGCTCGGCGGTGTTGAGGGTGTCGTCGGTGTTGGTCGAGACTCTGATGGTGTTCTTGTGGACGATGGCGTTTCCACCTCCCACTCCGTTGGTACGGTCTCTGCGGGAGATCTTGTAGCCTTCTGAGATGGCTATGGCGATGTCTGGTGCTGAGGTGGTGTTCAGCCAGGTCTCCGTCAGGAAGGCGACGTCGGGGCGGTTGAGTCGAGGAGCTCCCAGAGTTGGATGGCGTGTTTGCGAGCGGAGCGGGTGTTGAGTTCTTTGGTTGACGGTTTGGCGGGCTGGATGCTGGTGAAGCTGCAGTTCCGGCAGGTGAAGGGCCCTTGGGTGCGCTTCGGGGTGGCCCGGTAGCAGGTGTGTTCTCGTCCTGGGTTGAGTGCATGGAGGGTGCTGGTGTCGTAGTGCAGTCGGGTGTTGTGGCGTCTCTGGGGTCCAGGGGTTCTGGCGCTGGGTGCGGTCCAGGCGCAGACGGGCACAGATGGGCTTGCCTTAGGCACGCCTGCAGCGCGGCCGCACCGCGGCTGCCATAAGAAGGGGAGGTGGGAGGGAGGAGCAGCTGGGTGGGGGGAGCGGTCTATGGGGGCGGGGACGCAGGGGACCCAGCGGCGGGAAGAGGGATCGGCGATGGAACGGGCACAAAGGAAGGAACAAGCACAGGCCAAGGCAAAAGGCAGCCAAAAACGAGCACTGAAACAGAGAAACAGTCACAAGTAAGGCCTACCACTGGCCACCAAGGATGAGGCGCAGGTGGTAGCCTGCAGGTGGAGGCGGGCCTCGAACACCCTCCGAGCAGAGGCAGCAGCTGGGCAAGGAGCACGGGCGCAGTCAGTTGGAGCTGCGCGGCATGGGGAGTGACCTGCCTAGAAACTGGGTCAAGGGTCGCTCTCACTGCCGCGCAGCGGCGGCTATAAGAAGGGGAAGTGGGAGGGAGGAGCAGCTGGGTGGGGGGAGCAGTCCAATGGGGGCGGGGCCGCAGGGGAGCCAGCGGCGTGCAGCTGTATTGGCGAGGGAACGGGCACAAAGGAAGGAACAAGCACAGGCAAAGGCAAAAGGCAGCCAAAAACAAGCACTGAAACAGAAAAACAGTCACAAGTAATACAAAAATCACAGTTGCAAGGAGAAATGCGTGCGGGCAACAAACAAACCTAAGGCCTACCACTGGCCACCAGGGATAAGGCGCAGGTGGTAGCCTGCGTGTGGAGGCGGCCTCTAACACCCTCAGAGCAGAGGCAGCAGCTGGGCAAGGAGCACGGGAGCAGTCAGGTGGAGCTGCGCGGCGTGGGGAGCGACCTGCCTGCTCATTGGACATTGGACATTATCTCCTTGGGGGAAAAAGTAGGTTGACAACCCTAATACCATGTATACCTGTCTCTTGGCACTATGTTTTAAAATATACCAATACCTTTTGTTTCTAAGGATGCACTTACCATATTTTGGATTCATCAATATCAGTCCTTTGATATAGTGTGTGTTTTCTGTTCAATGTGTGTTTGTCTGTGTATTGTCATTTAAAAAAAGATTTTTTAACTGCAGGTCACATCACCACATTTTGGCTTTACGAAATACGGATAAGGAATACATTATCACTTAACTTGCAGGTCACCAACTTTCATGATGAATGTCATGCATTTGAATACTATGTCGTTTTTCTTCCAAATTACAATGTAATATACCCATTTAGGTATAGTATACTGTGCATGGTTATTTGTCATGCTCATCACATAGTTAACTCCACATGTACATACACTGTTTTTTGATATTATATAGACACCGGTCCCTATATAGTGAGTGTAGAAGGGATCCTTTTGGTCCTGAAGGAGAAGCCAGGGGGGCTTCGAAACATGTTGACAGACATAGGAGGGACTGCTCATTATAGTCAATATACCTCCAACCCCACTTTTAATAATACCAGCTCAAAGGAATATTAAATTGTTTAGTCCAACAAGCCAGGTATTTTTTAAATCCACTCTCTCATTCACTTTTGACTCTTCCACTCACATTCCTACACAACACATAGTCTTTCTTCAAAAAACAGTGCTCCCTCATAGTCGTAGGTCGTAGCATGCCCCGTCCCGTAGTGGGGGCGGAAAGACCCCTATAATGAAGCATGACACCAAGGGCCCTTCTGGTGTGTGTGGGGTATTTTTAAAAAAAAACTGTTTTTTCCACCACTGTAGGAAACGCACGCACGTAACTTTTTATCCACCCTCTTCACTTTCTCATAATTCATGAATATATCTGGTCTTCCAAGGGCACTAAATGAATCTTTAATATATCTTAGCCAAGGGATTTTCAATGCATGATTCTTGGAAAGGCAATCCACAATTACTGCTTGATTAAAAGAAGCCTCTTCATTGGACCATACATTTACCCAGCAGAGCAGGGGCTTAGCTGCAAATAAGTCTGATATTTTTGACCCCCAGTTCCTCGTGTACAGCATTACAGCCTGCGTGGAGAACATGCCCACCCTTCCAGCCCCTGGCTAAGCGCCATGTCACGGCGCTGAGACCAAGCACACCGCTGCATTGCAGCATTGTGATCGGCTGCGAGGAGCGTGGGAGCCCTGGTGCTTCCTGCTTCCTGCTTCCTCACAAGAAGCCAAGTAGAGGACAGGACACAGGAGAGGCAGGGGCGGCCGGCTGGCCGGGAGGGAAGTGCTTTTTTTCCAATAATTTTTTTTCACTTGATTCCACCTTCCGCGACTGTTTGCAACATGGTGGCACCAGTGGCGTAACGTAAATTGAGGGGGGCCCCCAGACAGGAACCCAGTCAGTGGACTATGCTTATGGGCACCCTAGAGCCCTCCTGCACCACTGGGGCTAATGTTAGGCTACTGGGTGGCACACGTTTTGGCCGCTATTCCAGATGACTTTCAGGCATTTCTTACTCCAGCTATTCAGGATGGACACAATGCAGCGAAATTCTTTATGCCTTTTGGCTTGGGTACGACTGACTGCTCAGATCGAGCAAGGGGTACCAGTGTGGCACTTTGGTGTCATTCCTGGATCAGATCTCTGGGGATAGCCAAGCACCCTTGATGGACATGCTGTTTGTTTTTTGGGACTAAGCAGATTCAGCTCCGGAGCAGTTTAAAGAAAGCCTGGCACATTACTTGGATCTTTATGTCCCCTTCATACAGTTCGTTACTGAAGGTAATCAACTTCATGGCAGAGTGGGCCCCTGATGAATTAGTGAAGTCACCTTAAAATAGTGATAATATAAAAACCTTTTAGCTGAGCAAGGCTTTCTTCATTTTCTCGCAGAAGGAGCCACGAGGTAATAACTGCTCAACGTCTGAAATGGCCCTTCAGTAGTCAACCTTCGGGTGAGCAAGAAAAGACAGCTGAGGCAAGTTATGGTAACAGTAGTACAGTTATTTCTATCCCCCTCCCCCCACACTTGTCCTATTTATTTGTGTAATCTTTAAAATCTGTTTTCATTAATTAATCGGGCAGTCTCTAATATGTCTCTGGGCTGTCCCTAATGTAAAGAGGGCTTTGATTCAAGGTGTCTAATGGCTGGCACAGCATAAGCGGGTAGCAAGATCTTGCTCATTCTTATGAGTAGGCTGCAGGGCGAAATGTTTCCCACAGGCCTAAAAGGTTCAATGTCGATCAGTTGGGCCACTTTGAGTAAACAGTACTTTGGAAGGACATTTAAAAAAGATAGGAAAGTGGTTGGCTCAACCAGTGCGACAAGAAAATATGTTTTTTTCTTCTCACTGTGCCCTACATGTAAACTGTCACTTCAGTTTCCCAACTAGTCTGCAAGGAGAAGAGCATAGGCCAAAATCATTTGGTCGAGTAAGATCAGATCCTAGCCAGAAAACTGCATAAGAGTGGTGCACATGTGCGCGCAGATCATCACACTGTTTTTCATTTGAACAGGGGTGAGACTTTGGGCACTCCGCCACTGGAGTCTGCGCAAAAGGGTACATATCCAGCAACAAGAAAGGCTTATATCCTAATATACTTGTACTGCTCCAGGAAGTGCAGGAAATTGTTATCCTTGCAGAAAGCTTGTTCCGGAGGCTTAGTACCTGCCCCAGACATATCCATTCAGTGATCAAACAAACAGACATGCAGAGAAGATGGCGAGCCTGGCCTGATGAGAGTGCAAGTAGCTGCAATGCCTTCCTCTGCCAGTTGCTTTGGTTGTGGCCATGGACCAGAGGATGGGTTGAGTTTCGATGGCTTGTGTATGGTGTGATGGCAGGATCAGATGCACTACAGGGTTCCGGAGCAGGAACATTTTGGGTAGCAGGTACAGGAGTGTTTCAGGTACAACATATCTCAGTTCTGTAGTCTGCTTGCAGTGACTTGTGGATCTATACAGGTAGCCCACAGCACTTACGTTTTAATTTTAAGTTTGTAGATTTATATAGCACAGCTTATCAACCATGAGGGTATCCAGGTGCTGTTTGCGGGCACGGAGAGATTAAGTGATTCGCAAGAATCGCAGGATGTTGTGCTGATGCAGAGACTAACCCGGATCCCCAGCTCCTTAGTCAGCTTCTCTGGCTGCTGTGCTACATCCTTCCTACCCACTGCAGTGTTCATGATGAACAGGTTTTTGTGCTGATGTCACCATTGGGGCTGGTGTGCTGACTTTCTATAGGGAATCTTGAAATAACCCAGACTCCTGTCTGCAGATTGTGACTGACTTTAGTAGGGCTGGAATATTAATGCAGTTTGGATCTGATAACAAAAGCTGTGGAGACTTCAAATCAGTTGTTTGCAGTATTCAAAAGTCACATCATTCAGGTGTAAATTGAGTACAGCTGGAGACATTTGAGGAATAGTGAGAATTATAAGCCCACTCATTAGGATCTTATATAGACTAAACTTAGCCCTTTAATTTGGAGTGTCTTGAAATAACTAGTGTCCGGGGCAGAGCATTGAATGTCTAGAGGCTTTTTCCACTGCAAATCTTAGATATTTTAGTTTTCAGATTATACTTCTCTACTTTCGCTGGGAACTCTGGGTGATTGGCACAATTAAGGTTCTAGATAATGCAAATTGCCTGTTGGACTTGGCCCTTTTTGCAGGGTCATCCCTGAACGTTTTGCCTTCCTCCTGTATTTTTTCTGACCTGTTGTTGGGGGTTTTATGACTCTGGGCATTTTTTCACTGCTGATCAGTGCTAAAGTGCATATGCTCTCTTCGGTAAATTGTGTTATGGATTAGTGACTCCATGATTTGCTTATTTGATTTACTTGTCAGACCCTCGCACAGTGTACCATGTGTGCCCAGGGCCTGTAAATCCAATGCTGCTGGTGGGCTTGCAGCACTGGTTGTGCCATGCACAGAAGCAGCTTGTAAAATGTGGCTCAGGCCTGCCATTGCAGAGCCTGTGTGAAGTCTGGGACTGCCATGTCGACTTGGCAAGTGCACACTCTTGCCAGTCCCTAAACCTTCCCTTTTCTACATGTTAGTCACCCCTAAGGTAGGTCCATGGTACCCCCATGGGCAGGGTGTATTGTATGTGAAAGGTATGACATGCCCTGATAAGTGTGGCATGTCCTGATAGTGAATTACAGCTAAGGGTGGGCGTAGTTCGCGAAGTAGCACTTCGCGAAGCTACGCAAAGTGAAGTTCGCACTACGCGAGCTACGCGTAGCACTTCGCGAACTGCGAAGTAACATGTTCGCACTGTGCAAGATGTTGTTTTCAATGATTGCACAGTGCGGACAAGCAACCGGCACTGTGCAATCATTGAAAATGGCATCTTGCACAGTGCGAGCTGTAGTTTTCTGCTGCTCGAGTAGATTTTTACTCGAGCTGCAGCTTTCTCAACGCGAACTGGTAGTTTCTCATCGCGAGCGGTCGCGAGCATACGCGACCCCTCGCAATGAGAAACCTGACCTTCTCGCGTTGGGAATCTCGCCGGGAGGTTTATTTTCCATGCTTGCGATCGCGAACAAGGAAAAAGTCTCGCCAGGATGTCATTTTGCTTGCTCGCGGTCGCCAACTTGACGTTGAGGACCGCGAGCAAGCAAAAAATGACCGCAGCACTACGCAACACTACGCTACGCGTGTTCGCACTGTGCTACGTGCAGTTCGCGTAGCGCGAAGTAGCGCGAACTTCGCAAACTACGCGAGCGTAGCGTAGTGCTTCGCCCAGGCCTAATTACAGCCTATTTTGTTTTTCACTATTGCAAGGCTATCTGTTCCCATAGGCCAGAATGGGCAGTTTGATTGTAACATATTATAACCATAACTGACCCAGGGAACAAACAAGATAGGAAAATAAAGTTTAGTATGCCTGAACTCAGAATGTTAAAAATACATATTTTAGTGTGGATGATTTTTATATTCTGTGTTTGAAAATACCACTTTCAGAAAGTAGGTATTTTCTTGCCTAACCATCCAGCATGCCTCTGCTAGGTTTGTGTATTCCATGTCTGGTTTGTGAGTGACAGGGGACTGGAGAGGGTCTTGGCTCCAGCGGTCTGATGGGTCAGGGCTGGGCTGAATAGGACCTGCATGGAATAGAGAGTAGGGGGAAGGAGATTTCCTTTCAGATACCTGGGCCAGGTCTGCTTTCAACAATGCTGTCTCCACCTTCTGCCAGGAAACTGCATAGAACTGCTTTTGACAGGGCACAGGCACCCTCTGTCTTCAGAGGACAAAAGATTTTGCAGTATAAATATTGGGGCCCAGACCCCAGAACTTTATATCACTTCTGGGAATCAAGGCGAACTTTTGCCAAGGAGAGGAACCAAGGAAGCTGGAGGAGGTGACTGCCCCTGTGCTATTGTGCTATTTCTGGGGTTGGCCTGCAGTAGTTACTTATTTGCCAAGGAAAGGAAAAGGAATTTCTGTGAACTTTCATCATCTTGAAGAATCTCCAAGGGCTAGAAGTGTGCTTGCCTCCTGCCTGAAGTCTCAGGGATACAAGACTTCACCACCAGCTCCCCCTGAATTTCCTTGCTGGGAATTCTATCTGCAGAGAGGTGCCTGTTGTTGTTTCAGGACCTCTAGAGACAGCGTGTCGCTGGGAGCTGCAAGCACAACGCAACGAGGAGAAGCGTGTTGCCGCAGCGGTTGCCGTCACATCGCCGAAGAAGCGTGTTGCCGCCACAGCTGTTCGCCATCGCATCACCGGAGAAGCGTGTCGCCGCCGCAGAGGTCGCCGTCGCATCACCGGAAAAGCGTGTCGCAGGGCCTGTCGCGGCTCAGAAGTTACCGAATTGGCCGTTGGGTGTGCACGCATCGCATCCAACGTTGTCGCATCGCATCAAAGATGCCATTTTGACGCATCGCATCAAGGCACCATCTTGTCGCATCGCAACTGGGATGCAGTAAGAAACCGAGTGTCAACTCCCCACTTAGTAATGAAGCGAGCCTCAACTCCCCTGCGCAGAAGTAAGGAACCCAACGCATCCACTCCCCTGAGTGTAAGGAATGGCGCATCAACTTCCCTGCGACCCTTTTTGTTTATATTGCGTGACGCATCCCAGGTACTTTGAGAGTAAAGTGTCGCATTTACCATCTACATTGAACTAAGCGTTTGCTACCATTTTAAAGTCTATTTTTGATTACAGTATTGTGGAGTTTTGTCGTTTGGTCTTGTGTTAATTCTAGTAAAGATTACTTATTTTCTAAACTGGTGTAGTTTCCATTTGTAGTGTTTTCACTGTATTACTTTGTGTTCACACATGCTTTACACACTGCCTCTGAGATAAGCCTGTCTGCTCGTGCCTAGCTACCAAGGGGGTGAGCAGGGGTTATCCAGGAGTGTACCCCCCCCCCCCCCCTTTCCCTGACTAGAAGCAAGGTTCCCTACTTAGTCAAAGGTACCTACCTCTGCCAACTAGAGACCTCCATTTCTAAAATTCCCGTAAAGAGGTCTTGGATTATAGAGGACAGAAAATTAGTTTCCTCTTCACTCCTTACCCTGCGTTGGATTCCAAACCTGGAGTTAATGTCTCTGAGCAGTGTTTTAGCTGCAGTGATAGCATCAGCTCAATCCATCTGGAAACATGCACACTAAATTTGGTACTTAAACATAAGAAAATCGTAGGGGCATTTGGATAATGTCAACCTACATATAGACTTAGGGACCCCTGAGATAGGCAGCTGGAGTAATTTTGACACCCTTTCCAAAATTATAGGCTTGGTGAGTTGTACAGGAATGACAGACAAACACGGCTGTCGAATTAAGAGGATGTGGTGCAGGAATCATTGAGTGCATGTGACACAGATCATACCTTCCTGAACTTCACCCTGATATAGTCAAGCTAAATTCAAGGGGGACACTGGGGGCAATCACTTTTTCCTGTTGATCTCTCCACACTCTGTCTGGGTCCTTTTTAGGTCTCGCCTGGCTATCGGGTAAGCGATCGCTCAGCGAGACTTATGTAGGGGCTTCAGAAAATGCTCCCAAAGGCTTCCCAGGCGGATCGGGTGGCGGTTACGCGCACAACCACGCGCATTCCATTTGCCACTAGCTACTTCCTGCGTGTGCGCCGCCTCACGCATTCAGAGAGATTTAGTAAGGGGCACAAGACCTTAGGAATGCGGTTTATGGCCAGTGTATGTGAGGCATTCAAGCGCGAAGCTGACATCTGGCATCTGACTTGAAAGCAGCAGACTGCTTTCGCCAGCGCGTGCTCTGTCTCACTTCCTGCATCCCCTCTTACAACAATTAACTTTCATTATAACTCACACCCCATATGCTCGTTCCCTCCTACCCTTCCTTTGATGTCCGATTTTCTTGTTGTTTACAAACCACGCCACACACTGCCGCACGCCGCACACTACCGCACGCCACACACTGCTGCATTACACACTGCTGCATTACACACTGCTGCGCACCTCACACTGCTGCGCACCGCACACTGCTGCGCACCTCACACTGCTGCGCACCTCACACTGCTGCGCACCTCACACTGCTGCACGCCGCACACTGCTGCACGCCGCACACTGCTGCACGCCGCACACTGCTGCACGCCACACACTGCTGCATTACTCACTGCTGCATGCTGCACGACACTGCTGCACGCCGCACACTGCTGCACACCGCACACTGCTGCAGGCCACACAGTGCTGCATGCCTCACACTGCTAAACGAAACACTGCTGCACGGCACACACTTCTGCACGCCGCACACTGCTGCACGCCACACACTGCTTTTATGCGAGATTATGCTACTGACATTGTAAATGAAAATGCCTTTTATTTGTTTGGTCTGCACGACGCACACTGCTGCACGCCACACACTGCTTTTATGCGAGATTATGCTACTGACATTGTAAATGAAAATGCCTTTTATTTGTTTTAAAACCAAAACATAAATAAAAGGCGTTGTAATTTTACAATGCCAATAGCTCAAACTCTTATAAATGCGAGACCTATTGCATTGCAAATGCTTGTTACAATCGTGTTTCAGCAAGGTGTTCTTTAAATTTTATAGGACACACTTGTGCAACTCCGAAAGATACTTTAAGGCGAGCATGCGGGACTCGTGAGTTAGGACAACCATAGAATTAATTCCGAATGGGAAGATAGAGCAGCTTTTCAGCAGCACATTATTGGGTCATCACTGTCCTCCTCTCTGCATCAGAGCAGTCGTCCAAACAGCAAGATACCTCAAGTAAGCGCCCCGAGTAGTGCAACAAACACAGAAAAAGATTGCATCTGAAATGGTAAGTGGAGTCGTATTAGCCTTTCATCTTCCACTTGTCATATTGCCCTCCAGCGCACATTAGCTTGTAACGCTGTTGCTTACCATACTGCTTGCGTGGAGTCTGCCAGTACCTTGCTTGGTGTCTGGCACTGCTCTATTCTCAGTTGCTGCCAACAGAGCACTCCCCACACCTGCCAGTATAGGGACACTTAAAACGTTAATACATCCTCCTCCGTTCGAGGCATGTGGGCTGCTGAATTCATATCTGTGCATAGATCCGCCTAGTGTTGGGTCCGGATGATTGCACATTGTTGTCCTGGAAGAGTCTTCGAAGTATCACGAGATAGGTGGCTCCTCCCCTGGACTACAGTGCGCATGGGCATCCTCTCCATCCTCAGATTGTTTTTTTTCCGCCATTCGGTTCAGATGTGCTTATCTTAGCTCAAGTTAGGAAAAATTTATTTAAGGCAAAAGCCTTTAGGTATCGTCGGTACTGTTTGCGTTCGGTATCGACAGACTATTATACTTATTCACACTTCTCGGACCTAGTCTCGGTCCGAACATCGGTCGACGTTCGAGGATGGAATCGAGGACCCCTTCAAGAGATGTCCTTTATGTCATGCGAAATATCCACACATCGATGTCCATCCGGTGTGTAACAAATGCTTATCACCAGATCATGATGAGTCAAGGTGTATGGCCTGCGCCCGGTTCCGGTCAAAGAAGACACTTCGGAATCGACGGGTGGCTAGATTGGAGGCCAAACAATCAGCGCCTACCCCGGTTAACATATTCGGCACCGAGGATGAGGAAGTCAAGAGCGTCGAGGAGATAGACTCGAGCCATGCTTCGGAGCATGAATCCCAATCTGACGACGATGATTAAGTGATCTTCGAGGACGAAGACGTCGTCTACGAGGTAGGAGACGACGATGAGGCCCTTGGGGCCGAGGAAGATAGCTCGGGCGAGGAGCTAGGCCAATCCGTCGATACGGAGGCCGAAGGACACAGTCTTGACAAGGCTCAGGTCGAGGGATCGCCTGCGGGCCTTACCCAAGATCGGTCGGATCGTTCTACAGCCCCGCCAGAAGGCCCGGCTGCGAACATTTCAAAAGAGCCAACGCTATCAAAAAAGACTGGATTCGATTCAGTGAAAGCGAAACCAAAACCAGCACCGGTCAAATCGAAACCGAAAGTGCAACTGGTTCAGGTCGGGTCGAAGGCATCGAAGCCCTCCAACCCGTCGACACAGGAAAGGGACATCGGAGCCGACCAAACAAAGAAGGACTTCGGTACCGAGAAGACAAAAAAGGGCTTCGGCACCGAGACACAGAAGAAGGCCTTCGGTCCCGAGAAGACGCTACGGCCTATGGCGCCGAAAGTTGGAGCACCGACCACCAAGGTCACGGTGGTTGATCCGACTACGTCGACACCGAAGAGTGCGGCGGCTGCCAAGATATCGAATCAACCAGTCGTCGATCCCACACTTCGGATCGAACACCCGAAGGCTGGGAAGAAACCAGAGACCGCGTCGAAGCCTGTCTCCAAAGAGCCTATCGGTTCCAAAGCACCGTCTGCATTCACGTTGCAACAGGTGTCGGAGTCCCTACAGCGCATCAGGGAACGGGCGACCCTCGAACCCAAAACGGGTCCCGAACCACACAGTCGCTAAAGCTCACTCGGCGCCGGCACCGATCAAGTTTGGATTGCCGCCACCCGGGGCACCGAAGATGTTCGAACTTCGGAGGAGTCTCGAACGCACACACACAGTGTCCACGGAAAGAACCGATGTCGAGGACTCGCGGGACCAGTTTATCGACGCCGACACTGGTAGGCTGTTGTTCCGTAAACAGAGAATTGTTCCAGAGAAGGCTTTAGACTCCAAGATTCCACTAAAAAGGAAACTGGCTTCAGGTTCGACGCCAGTGCTTGTAGAAACATTACACACCTATCATCAGGAACCACCATCCTTTTCTCCTACACACTCGGAACAGGATGCAGGAGAGGGCTATATTGGGGATGATACCACTTATCCTGTGGATAATGACCCTGATGACCAATAGCAAGACCCAGATCAAGCATGGGGAGACCCTACTGACCAAGGTGACCCACAAGATGCTCCTGACACTCATCTTTACAATGTCAAAACATCTCCCACTGAAGATACTGCTGCTTTTAACGCCCTCATTGAAAGGGCAGCTGCCAATCACGGAGTGGAGCTCCATTCAGACTCTGTTGAGGAGGATTTCTTGGTGGACACGTTCTCCACTTCAGAAAGAACGGTCAAGACTCTACCAATGCTCAAAGGGGTTCTTAAACATGCTAAGGACATCTTTAAGGAAACCACCAGGGCACGGGTATTGAACCCCAGAATAGAGAAGAAATACAAACCTGCACCCGGAGACCCCATGTACATTAAGGGTCAATTGCCGTTGGACTCCATGGTAGTTTCTAATGCTCGCAAGAGACCTAACTCGCAGACTACAGGTGATGCTCCTCCTCCAGACAAGGAGTCCAAAGTGCTAGAAACATCAGGCAAAAGGGTAGCAGCACAAGTAGCAAACATCTGGCGCATTGCCAACACTCAGGCACTCCTGGCCCGATACGACCGGATACACTAGAAACACTGCTAGAACACCTACCAGATGAATACAAAGATGGAGCGGAGCTCCTCATCAGAGAGGGACAACTCATTACAAATGCGTCCATCAAATGCGCACTGGATGCAGCTGACACTGCAGCAAGGGCAATCAACACTAGTGTGATGTTGAGGAGGCACGCATGGCTAAGAATATCAGGCTTCAAACCTGAGATTCAAAATAATATCTTGAATCAACCAGTCAACCCAGACTTTTTATTTGGCCCCGAGGTTGACACTACACTGGAAAAGATTAAAAAGGACACAAACTGCTAAATCTATGGGGGCTCTACAGTCCCAGCAGTTTCGGAGTGGCTCCTTTCGTTGCCCCGGGAATAGAGGAGCAGCTAGAGGTCAGGGGTCCCAGCAGCAATACTGTAAAGGAGGTACCCAGAGTACCTATAATAAAAACAATAGGGGTGGATATCGTGGATCCAGCACCAAAGGCAGAGGACGAGGACACAACAACACCAGGTCCTCCGCCAATAACAAACAGTGACGTCTTGTCGCTGCCCCCCGCCCTCATAACACCGGTCAGGGGGAGACTCCAACAGTTCCTGCCAGTCTGGAGATCCATCACCACAGACAGGTGGGTCAGAGAAATTGTCCAGTACGGTTATTGTCTAGAATTAACATCCAATCCACCCAACATACCACCAAGACACCGTCCTATGTCCGCAGAGCACTTGACATTATTGCAGCAAGAAGTACGAAGTATGCTGCAAAAAGGAGCCATAGAGCTCGTGCCTATGGAACAGCGGGGGTCAGGGGTGTACTCTCTGTACTTCTTAATCCCAAAAAAGGACGGGTCTTTTCGACCTATACTAGACCTCCGCCCCCTCAACCAATACATTCTGTCAGAGCATTTTCATATGGTCACCCTCCAGCAGGTTCTGCCGTTACTCAGTCAGGGAGACTTCCTAGCAACACTAGATTTAAAGGAAGCGTATTTCCACATACCCATACACCCATCACACAAAAAATATCTCAGGTTCACTCTTCAGGATCAGCATTATCAGTTCAAAGTACTCCCTTTCGGGGTAACAACGGCACCCAGGGTCTTTACCAAATGCCTAGCGACAGTGGCTGCACACTTAAGAAGACAGCACATTCACGTCTTCCCTTACCTGGACAACTGGCTTGTTCAGGCAAAGTCAGCCCAGCAGTGTGCCAGCCACGTATCCCACACCATTCACCTTCTTCACAGTCTGGTATTCACAATAAATTATCCAAAGTCACATCTTCAACCCGCCCACGTACGGCAGTACCTGGGCGCGACCATAGACACTCTGGCAGCCAAAGCTCAGCCAAACTTGGTGAGGATCAACAGCATGCAACTGCTGATAAAAAAAGTTCAAACCTCAACACTCCCTTCCAGCGCGAGTGTTCATGCAGTTGATAGGCATGATGGCCTCCTGCATCTTCATTGTCCCGCACGCAAGACTACATATGCGCCCGCTTCAGGAGTGCTTGGCACGCCAATGGAATCAGACTCCAGGACAGTTAAAAGACCTAGTGTTGGTGAGCGGTCGGGCATACAACTCTCTGCATTGGTGGAATCCACAAAACCTTTGCAAGGGCCGACCGTTCCAAGAGCCTGTTCCACAAATAATACTGACAGCGGACGCGTCTCTCCAGGGATGGGGAGCTCATGTACTCAATTACACAGTGCAGGGACTATGGACGACACAGCAACAGAAGATGCACATCAACCTTCTGGAACTGATGGCTATCTTCCTGGCGATGAAGGCATTCAAAGTACACTTGTGCAACAAAGTCATGTTGATCCGGACGGACAACATGACTGCCATGTACTACATACAGAAGCAGGGAGGAACACACTCTCCGCAGTTGTCTCATCTGGCTCAGAGCATGTGGAAGTGGGCCATTCAGAGGAACATGTTCCTCATGGCGGAACACCTCCCGGGCAAGGACAACCAGATGGCGGATCTTCTCAGCAGACACAGCCACCAAATACACGAATGGGAGCTACATCCATCAGTACTCCAACCGTACTTCCAGCAGTGGGGTCATCCAGAGATAGACCTATTCGCCACAAGGGAAAACGCAAAATGCCAAAGCTTTGCCGCTAGGTTTCCGCATCAACAGTCGCAGGGCAATGCGATATGGATGAACTGGTCAGGCAGATTTGCGTACGCTTTTCCCCCAGCGCCATTAATACCGCTAGTTGCACGCAAACTACGGCAACACTCGATGACACTCATCCTGGTTGCTCCAATGTGGGCACGCCAGCCATGGTACACCACGTTCCTAGAACTGTCTGCGGTGCCGCCTCAAAGACTGCGGCTAACACCCAAACTTTTAACACAGAACCATGGCGAAATTCAGCACCCAGATCCGCAACAGCTGAACCTGGCGATCTGGCTCCTGAAGTCTTAGAGTTTGGCTACCTGAACCTGCCTCCAGAATGTATGAATATCATCAACGAGGCCAGGAAACCCACAACCAGAGCTTGCTATGCGGCTAAATGGAAAAGGTTTGTCATTTACTGTAAAAACAATGACATTAATCCGCTGGATGCGTCCATTCAGAACATCATCTGTTACCTGTTACACTTATACCGATGCAATCTGGCGTACAACTCCGTCCATATACATCTGACCGCAATAGCGGCCTATCTTCAGAACAGGCAGCACCTCTCTTTATTCAAAGTGCCTGCCCAAAGCCTTCTTAGAGGGACTCAAAAGAGTGATTCCTCCAACTCACCCACCGGCACCGGTGTGGAACCTGAATGTGGTCCTCACCAGATTGATGGGTCCACCTTTTGAACCTTTACATTCATGTGAGATTCAATTCCTCACCTGGAAAGTAGCCTTCTTAGCGGCAATCACTTCGTTGAGAAGAGTTAGTGAACTTCAGGCACTAACCATTCAAGAGCCATTCATACAGGTTCACGCAAACAGAGTTGTACTACGTACTAACCCCACATTCATGCCTAAAGTGATATCGCAGTTCCACATGAATCAGACTATTGAACTGCCTGTTTTCTTTCCAAATCCGGAAAATGTCGCAGAGAGAATGCTCCATACACTAGATGTAAAGAGGGCCCTCATGTACTATATAGACAGAACAAAGGATTTTAGGAAAACAAAACAACTGTTCGTTGCCTTTTCTCCACAACACAAGGGCAACGCCATTTCCAAAGCAGGGATAGCCAGATGGATCGTTAAATGTATTCAAATTTGCTATGAAAAAGCTAAACGCACATTAACGATTCCTCCCAGAGCCCACTCAACACGAAAGTTAGGGGCGTCCATGGCTTTCCTAGGGAATATTCCTTTAGAGGAAATATGTAGAGCAGCCACATGGTCCACTATACATACATTTACAAAACACTACTGTGTAGATGTACATTCCAAACAGCAGGCAGCTGTAGGACAGGCTGTTCTCAAGACCCTTTTTCAGACTGCTGCAGCTGGCACGGGAAGCCGCCGCTAATGGAGGGACTGCTATATAATCTATGCACAGATATGAATTCAGCAGCCCACATGCCTCGAACTGAATATGCTACTTACCAGTATGCATCTGTTCTTGGCATGTAGGGCTGCTGACATTCATATCGCCCACCCTCCTCCCCGGCGCCTGTAGCGGCTGCAGCACTCAGAATTACTGTATAGCATGGTCATCACTTACTGTATCTACTCCATCACTGCCACAATGGCGAAAAACAATCTGAGGATGGAGAGGATGCCCATGCGCACTGTAGTCCAGGGGAGGAGCCACCTATCTCGTGATACTTCGAAGACTCTTCCAGGCCAACAATGTGCAATCATCCGGACCCAACACTAGGCGGCGATCTATGCACAAATATGAATGTCAGCAGCCCTACATGCCAAGAACAGATGCATACTGGTAAGTAGCATATTCATTTTCCTCTATTGTTGCAAGACTATCACAAGTCCTTTGGGTGAATACATAAGAGTCGTGGCACAGTTCAGGCACAAGCCGTAGTACTGCCCCTTAAGTGGCTAATTTACTTTCTCAGTTTCTCATGTGTGCTTTCAGCCCTTGTACCTCAAATTCTTACTTTTATTTCATGGCATTCTTATACCAATTTAGGAATGCTGACCATTGCTATAGACTAGATTTGTTTTTGTGGTTCTTATATCTGTTCTAAAGTTTAGTCGAGCACTCTGTCAAAGGGGCCTTCTTCTGGAAAATATTCTTTATTTTCATCACCATTGCAACTTACCCAATCCTGAATAGTAATTAGTAGATCTAGATAGTGCGGCTTATGACACGTGAGGGTATCCAGGTGCTGCTCATGGGCACTGGAAGATTAGTGATTTGCCCAGAATCACAGGATGTTGAGCTGACGCTGAGATCCGAACCTGAATCCCCAGCTCTAGAGTCGGCATCTCTGGCCCCTCTATACCTGCCTGTGCATTTATCATATTGAGAGAATGTAGTATGAGCGGGAGTCACTTAAGCTGGGGCTTTATGTAGTGTACCTGGTTGTGAATGAGAGCTTAGTAAGAAAATTGAAAGCAAAAAAATATAAGTTTAGGTGCCAGTTAGCTTTATGCCACCAGTGATGTAGCTAAAGCTTTTGCTGCCCGGGTCGGTCCCTGAGGTTGCCGTCCCACATACATACCAAAAATACTATGGTGGCACTGACTGGAGCACTGGTCCACTGACTGCTGGTAAGTACATGGGCTCTGGGTGGCTTCCCTGCGACAAACTGAGGTGGCTGGCAGTAGGTTGGTGCAACTTGTTGGCTCACTCGGATCTGGTTGCCTGCTCACTGGCTCCCTCGCTTGCACTTCCTTCACGCCTGCCACCCTCAAGTCACATGCCCAATAATTTGTGTGCAGCTTTCTTCAGCGCTGACCCCTGTTTGGCCCCCACTCCTCCTGCCTCACCACAGACAGTGCTTTTCACAGGGTGGCGTCAGTAACCTCATGTGAAGTGTCGCCAACCCCCAAAAGGTGCCACCCGTGGTGGAACCCCCGCCAAACACCCCCTACCCTAACTATGCCACTGTGTGCACTGCTCATCCTCTGGAAGTGGTGCAGTAGATGTGTAGTAAGGGGTAGGGTGGGACTTACCACTCTTCCCATCTGCTCTTTTGGAGGGATTTAGTATGTTCACACTTGTCTTCTGACCCCTTTGCAAGCCTCAATAGGCTGTGGTCTCCAATTGCAAATATTCAGTGGTGGCTACATCCGCGTTCCTCTTGCCTACACTTACCCATCCACAAGGCACTGCATCTTAGGCAATCCTTGTCCATGTCCTGCACTTTCTAGAGCTCCCTACTCTTACGCTGTGGATTTCATGCATGCATTTAACTCCCTATACCTTTCCAAATCAGTTGTTCCCATGGTAACCTGCCCGACTGGCAAATATTAACTCTGAATACGAAATCCCATAACGAAGTTCAGTCGAATAAACACAATACAACTTTATATTTCATGAAAATGTAATTTCATGGGTGCTGTCAGACCTGATCAGCAAGCCAAACTCTGGGGGGTCTCACCAAATTTCCCCGTGGAGAATCCTCTGCCTTGCCTTTTGTACCTGGGGCTGTCGTGTGCAGTCTGGTCTAGCTCTGGTCACTGCATGCTGTCATGTACAGGCCTACAGCACAAGGTTTGGTCAAATAAAATATTGTGTCACACTATTTGAACTGTGAAAGGGTTAAAAATAAGAAAAATTAATAATCTGTGAATCATAAAATCAGCTGGACAGAATTTACGCCATCATGCCTCAATGTAAAACTCTTGTGAAGTAATGGCAAAACACTAATTAATAACCTAGTACTTGTGTAATTTTGAAAAGTGGTATGATTGATTAAAAAAAAAAAAAAAAAACTGGTGCCTAGCCTGAGACCATCCGTACAAGTGACTTGACCTTCAAATAGCAACAATAATATGAAAACATTTAGTCTGAGCAAGCTAGCCTTTATTTTCTTGGTAGCAAAGAAGTGGAGCAACTTACCATAGAGACAGGCTGTGAGCAATGTTTGAGTAAGCAGGAAAGCATGGCTGGGGCAAGCTGATTGTACTGGAATATCCACTACAGGGTATATGGGTGTGTTCCCCTGCCATGTAAGTCTAGGTTTGAGTGGTGGCCGGCACAGATTGGGTGGTAGGGAGGGAGGAGGGGGAGAGGGTTGTAAAAAATAATGGAAAATAAACTTACCTCTTAGCCCTGTTTCTTCTCTATTGTGCCGCGTCTCTCCTCACTGTTCTTGCTGCGTTTCTCCCAGCCAGGAACAGGAAGCACATCCAGGTTCTCCTGACCAATCACAACACTGCAATGCAGCGTTGCAGTTGGTCTGAGTGCCGTGGTTCGGCGCTTGGCCAGGGAATGGGAGCCTTGGCATTTTCTCCACCCAGGCTGTAAAGCTAAATATGCATGACTGGCTGGCCGGAGAGGGTCAGCCAATAGTCATTGCGCACTTAGTGTGCCAACCACTCTTCCACTCTGCTCTGAGAGCAAAGCAGCCCGCCCGCCCCGCAAAGACACTGCAGCAGGAACAGATAAAATGATAATGAGTCATTGTCATTTTATTTGTCCATTTATTTCCACTGCTGAAAGCAGTGAGGCAACGCTCCTCCGCCTTAGCAGAGGAGCCGCCACCGCCAACTTCATGTGTATTGTTTATTCAGGCTTTTTCATGCTAGCATCACGCTAAGCTTGTGTAGCGAGGCCTAGGCCTGTCCCTCACTATGCAAGGTTTCTGAATGCCTTGAAACAGTCTTGAGAACATTGATATTCATGCTTATCCCCTAAATGCTGGGGAACAAAAGCAAAAGGGGTTACCGAGGTAGGAGAGAGCCCAAAAGGAGATGTGGGGTGTAACGCCACAATCATGAACAGAATCACTTATTATAAACTCGATTGAATTATGTATTATTTAGTACTTCTCTGTATTCAAAGCATACTTTATTTTTTCCAAAAGGCAAGCACTAGGCTGAGCATTAAAGTTATTGTGTCTGTTGGTTGATTTGAGGTGTGAGCTGGTGCACCTCACAATACCTCCCTGAGTACCCTATGACTGCTCGCCCTTGCTACTCTGTGATTCAGGTATATAAAGAGCTTCCCCTGGTCCTGTTTGCAGAGCCATAGCAGGAAGGGCACCAATTGCAAACTACCACAATCCCCATGTTTGGAGCTTAGTAACCTTATTGTCTTGTGCCCCCTCCCCCACCTGACCCCACAACGGCTCTGGCACTAATGCAATCATTTCTATCCACACATGCCTGATCACTGTTGATCCATTGTAGTTGTTCGGCATATCATTGTCAGTCTCTCAAAATCAGTTGACCTAATTGCAGTCTTTTCTGTGGGTTTCCAGTTTGTCTGCTACCCCGTGTTCCCCCCAAGACCCTCTACATTAAGCAGAGTGAATACATTCCATCCTATGCTATTTTTTTTTTTTTAAGGTAGAATGAAATATACTGGTACATCATCTTATTGTAGCCTTAATATTTCATTTAGTTAATTTGGTGGCCAGACTATGAACATTATCCTGTTAATTAATATCCTTTGCCAGATGGTGACCTAAATGTAAAACCCTATTTTGAGGCCTAATGCAGGAATGTGTAGAGTAACTGCACAATGACGAGATTGCAGTAGGCTCCAGGGGCATTCCTATGGTTAGCTTTCTGGGAGTGATGCCCCGGTGTTAACTGGATTTGTTATCTCAACCTTGTGTTGTGTAGTGGATTCACTCCAGCAAACCGCTGACCTGTGGGTGCACCTTACATTTTTGGACTCTGGGATAGTGAGGGGTGCTGCCAGTAGATAAAGACTAAATTGCTTAAGATTGGTGATCGGTTATGTTACGCTTTGCATCTAGGATCGAGTAATTGGGTATTATGCAAGATGCTCTGCTTGAGACCACAGCGTCTATAGGGACATGGCTGCAGCCTGAGATTGGGTGCAATCTGATCTCGTTGATACTGTTTCTTGCTTTGACTTCTGCCATCTTGGGTCTAGTTCTCTGTTTTGCATACAAGAGCCTTGGATGTCCTCGCAACTTAGATGCCGAAGTATGGTAAGACCTTGCAGCAGACGCCTGCTGTGACCCAAAGTCATGAGTTTCAGTCCCTGCCTGGTGATCTTGGCTTCTCCTTTCCAGGCGATATTGTTCGCTTGTGTAGTAATAGGGCCTTTTATTTACAGACCTTAATAGCGTCAAAAGTACTGTTCGAAGTGCTGCATCACAAATTGCTGTATAGCATCTTCGTGATGACCGCTTGTTGTGCTAGTAGGCCTGTCTTGCTGCACCCTACACTATCCTACCACCTACAAACAAAGTATTGGTGAAAAGAATCCCTTCTCTATTAAAAACTGTATTCCAAGCCTTTACCCCAAAGCTAGGCTGTGCTTGGTGTAACTTTATAATGTCAAATGAAATTAAGTTCCTAACTGTAAAATAGCTTGCATCGGGTTCAGTGAAGTGTGCTGTTGTGTTTTACAGGAAAAGTGATGCCGAGTGTACAGAGGACCCTCATGAACCTTGGTGGGCTCGCAGTCACAAAGAAGGATGGCCGTTTCAAAGGGGACCCCAGCTGGTTTACCAAGTAAGTAGTTGCATCCAGTCCTAGTACATGACAGAACTAAACAATCAACCACCCTTGTGTTACAAGGAGATACTGCTTGGAATCTCGGGCATATATATAAGCGTGGCCACTGGGATCAGTACCAAATTATACGGCAGGGTTAACTAAATTATGCAGCAAGAAAGGAAAATTCTGCTGCATGATGCTGCACATTCTGTTGTAATAGTATTGTGTTGCATTGGCATTTCAGCACATATTAACAGTCTCTGGTCTTAAGGTTCACATCCTTACCAGTTTTCTTACTGAATAAAGCAATCTCCATCTGAAAGGCCTTCAGTTAAGCTTTCAGAGGGTCGGGTCCTCGGTGGCACTTTTTTAAAATACTTTTGATCCATTTGAGCTAAGAGAATTATTTTCATGAACTACCAATTATGCAACCAATGGTAGGTCAAGTCCTCAAAATTTATAAATATGTGGAACAACCAGCAGCTGAAAATTCATAATTCCAGTGGCCCCTGAAGGGGGTACTACTGGTGCATTCTTTAAGTTTTGGTGCATGTTAGAAATTAGGGTCTCTAGTTGGCAAAGGTTTGCACCTTTTTCCAAGTAGGGCCCCTTCCTCCTGGTCAGGGTAAGAGAGTTGCACTCCTACATTTACCCCTGCTCACCCCCTTGATAGCTTGGCACAAGCAGTCAGGCTTATCTCCGAAGCGGTGTGTAAAGCATGTGCACATAACCAACGGTATAGCAGTGAAAACACTACAAAAGGACACCACACCAGTTTAGAAAAATATCTAATATCTTTATGTATCCAAAACACGACCAAAACGATAAAAATCCTACATACAGTACTTTAAAAATATATACTTTGCAAGATATCCTTAAAATTGCAGAAATACCTCAAAAACAGTTTGTTCGAGTCAGTACCTCCAACCGGGGCTACCTCAATGCTGAAAAGAACAGTCTTCCAGCTGACCGCATCGGTACGGGCCAGCGAAAGTGTGGACAGACTCGGTAACAGTACCTTTCTCTTTGCGGCTGGCACGTTGCTGCGAGCCAGTCGTGGCAACAGTCGCGCTTGTGTTGTAAAATGGAAGCGGTGCCCTCTTGATGCGGTGCTGGCAGCGGCTCTATGACGATCGTCTAGGCGGCGTCGGTGAGACCAAGGCTTAGGGTGGAGGGAGAGACGATGTTCAATGCGGTGCTGGCAGGTTGCGGTGCAAGCGACAGAGCCGGTTAGAGGGACCTAGTGTCGGTCTGCCAAGACTGCTGTGTGAGACGAGGTTGTGCATCATGAGACTTAAGAGCGGTGCCCACAGCCACGATGTGGTCACGGGTGTCCACGTCAGCAGCAGCGATGGCGGTGAGACCAGGATGGCGAAGCGAGGCAGTGCGTAGTGCAGTGCCCACAGGTCACGGTGCAAGCAGCGGCTCAGTGGCAACTGCGTGGGTAGTTGTCATCGATGAGACTAGGGTTGCGGTGCAAGATGCGGACGGTGCCCTCTGCGGTGCTGTCAGGACACAGAGCCAGCGATGGAGTCATTGACGGAGTAGGTTGTGTTTCACTTTTCTGTGGCAACTGAAACAATGGTTCCAGAAGCGGTACTCAATGGTTGGTAAAGTCTTCGCAGTCCCTGTGACTTCAGAACAGGAGGGAAGCTCCATTTCAATCCCTTGGAGATACTCTGAATAAGTAAAGAAAGTTCAGTCCAGTCCTTTCACTGCCCAAGGCAGAAGCAGTAACTGCAGGCCAACCCAAAAAAGCAACAACATAGCAAAGGGGCAGTACTCCTGGCAGCTCTTCCAGCTATTCTTCTTGGCAGGTTCCTTGATTCCAGCGAGTACTAAAGTTCTGGGGTCTGGCCCCATTATTTAAATTCACAATCCCTTTGTTCTCTCAGACAGAGTCTGTGCTGAATCCAAACCAGTTCTGTCCTCTCTGGCCCAGCTTCCTGGCAGGAGGTGGAGACTGCATTGTGGATGGCAGACCAGGCCTATTCAGGTGAAAGGAAATCTCCCCCTACTCTAAATGCAACCCAGGTCTATTCAGCCCAGCCCTGACTCATCCAGACTCTCTGGAGCCATTGCACATCCCCAGCCCCTGTCACTCCAAAGCCAGACAGTCAATACACATCCTAGCAGAGGCACACTGGATGGCTAAGCTAGAAAATACCCATTTTCTAAAAGTGGAATTTTCAAGCATAGAATGTAAAAATCACCCTCACTAAAATATGTATTTTGACATTCTGAGTTCAGGCATACTAAACTTTTTCCCCTAACTTGTTCCCAAGGGTAGTTATGTTTATAAGAGGTTATAAGCAAACTCCCCATTCTATCCTATGGGAAAAAGGTAGTCTTGCAATAGTGAAAAACAAAATTGGCAGTATTTCACTATCCGGACATGCCACACACGTGTGACACATACACTGCATCCTGCCCCCAGGGGTACCTTGGGCCTACCTTAGAGGTGACTCGCATTTAAGAAAAGGGAAGGTTCGGGCCTGGCAAGTGGGTGCACTTGCCAAGTCGACATGGCAGTACTAGACTGCACACAGGCTCTGCAATGGCAGGACTGAGTTATCATTTCAGGGCTACTCATGTGGGTGGCAAAAGCAGTGCTGCAGGCCCACTAGTAGCATTTGATTTACAGGCCCTGGCACACTCAGTGCACTTTACTAGGGGCTTACCAGTATCAAATATGCCAATCATGGAAACACCATTCCATAATAACAATTTACAACAGGAGCACTTGCAGTGAAAAACCAGCAAAAAGATTCAAAACCAAGGGGTCAAAGCAAAAATACAGGGGAAACACGCCAAAAGATGCCAAGTCTAACAGTGCATCTAATGGATGTTCTTCCAGGCTCAGTTTAGGTACAGCTAGAGGCTTCAAACCGAGGATGAGCAAATCATTTAAACCAGTGACTCTCGACTTTTGCCACCCAACAAGCGCATTAAAACACAATTGCGTCTGCATGAGGTAGCCCGTAGGCCTCCTAGTTCAGCCGCTCCCAATCCAGTGCACTCTCATCCGGAGTAACTCACCTTTTTCCTTGAAAGTTTTTCTCAATCATATACCAGATGCTGAGAAGCTTCATTGTCTTGGTTGTACGCAAGCAGTGCTTCAAAAGGGTCACTCACAAGTACAGCCATGCACATTAAGCTTAGGTCATTACATATAAGCACCAAATGTATGGTTTTCAGATCATAAGTACATTGTGTCAAATGTGTATTTGTAAAGTAGGCCTCTTGTTTTAATATTCACTGTTGCTACAATTCATAGTTGCGTACAGAGCATTGTAATTTCCCAAAAAGCTTATGGGTGTGTTCTATTGGATACACTCGTGTCCCTCTGTATGTATTAACCCAAAGGCAGGCCCAGGCACAATCCTTGCCTGTAAGTGGGTTGAAAGTTTGGGATTTTGGGAAACAATGCACGTGCTCCGTGGTGGTAAGAAATCATTACATGGCCACACACCCGATTTCTGCCATGTAGTGAGATATTTTGTCTTGGCATATAATTCGTATCTGCCTGGGCTACAATTGCAGTGTTGCAAACAAAAGGGGCGCTCTCTAGGCATTGGTGAAATACGAAATGACGCAGTTTTAATATCTACCTAAGGAGATAAGACCAAAGATGGAAGGTGCACTCATTGTGTCTGGACACATTAAATCAAATAGTCCAAACGGTATAATATTTCTCTTCTTTTTATTCTTGAGATTCTTTTCATTACGATCATTCAGACACGAGCAATGTACAGCCAACGCGTTTCGTTCCGTACAGGAACTTCATCAGGGCTCTTTCAAAGAGAGTAGAATATAGATAAGGTACTCCTAGGGCAGTATGTGCTCCTTTATGGCTCGTTGCGTCACAAACCGAATTAATAGACCATAGGAAAGTTATTTCATTCCTTGCGTATTATCATCCCATGTGTGAATTGATACAAATTGGACCCTCATCCGATCCAAATGATGAGAAGCATTCAGAGTGGTAAAATTCCTATAGGACGTGCAGTATAAGCCTTGTATCCGGCGTTCGGTCCAAGCAGGGTAGCTGTCGAGTATTGTATTTTTGCACATATGTTTTAAGAGGGCCTAGAAATTAAAGGTGGCGATAGTGGGCATGGAATAAATGAGTTCGCCCAGTACCTCCTCTCCTGTTCTTAAGCATTTCAGGTTTTGGCCCCAGAATATAGAATAGCAAGCAAACCAAAAATTACCTGGGAACTCTCCTGTTTGCGGTTCCAGATTCCAAGACTTTTTCTGCAGACATTTTAAGGGGTATGGACCCACAACTGCTAAAACTTGAAATCGGGAAGAGCAGTATCTTTGTCTCTGACTTGTTTTTGAGCTCAAGGCCTGTATAGCCACCTTTGTGTCAGGCGCTATTTAGTACGCAATATTTGCCGCCGTACACCTTTGATGTCTAGCTGAATGGGTGGGATAACTTTGTATGATTCATTTCACTGTATTGGGTTGGTAAAGGCTCCACTGCTCCATTAGGGAAATCTGTATGTCTTTAGAAAAGGGGAAATTCAGAAGAACTGTGTTTAAAAATAAAACACTGATGTGGTGGCGTGACCATACACCTTGCGTTGATTTTAAGTGTCCCTGCAGTGAAACACAACACTAAACTACTAGGTAAGTTGGAGTTGAGTACCTTTTAAGCTCTTCTGCCTCTGCTCCTGTTGCTTGATTTGGCAATCTTAATATAAGTTTACAATATTATTTTTAGTGTAATAAGGCTGGTGTGTTTCCTAAGTTCTCATTGGGTATTACGTTGCTGCTAATGTGCTGTACTTTTGGTTCACATCGGCATTTGCATGGATGCTCAGCTATAGCCAGGAGTTGAACTCCTCCAAAAATTAGCTTTTTTTAAACCCATCTACAGAGGAAGAATATAAGACTACAGCCTTAAACCCATTCTTTGTGGTTATGGGAGCAATTCAAAAATACATACTTCAGTTTAATTTTCTGAAAGACTGTTAAACTATTGGTTGTCCCTTCTTGCTACCGAATTTAAAAAATCTGTGTACAAATTACAACAAGGCTATTTTGTGGGTTACACCATTATTTTTCCGTACAATACCTGTAGCAATATTTTCAGAAAGTAAACTTCCCAATATATTGTTCTACTAATGAGCAGCAAATTCACTTGTGCATCCAACACCTGTGTGCAGGTTGTTGCTTGAGTTTTAAAGTTTAGTGAGTTATTGTTTTGTAACGAGGTAACGCCCAAGTCCTCTCTCTCTTTTGTGCTTTAGCAGGAACAGTACCTTATAGGCTTGTCCAGTTACACAAGTGTGACTCCGTTTTGAATGCTCATGTCTGACAAATAAGTATGAGTTTTTCATTTAGTGAATATTGATGTCAAATGTGAGCCTGTATTTGGAAGTGCTTTGCCTCTGAATCAACTAGCCCACTTAATCAGAGGGACATGGCACTAGAAACTTAATAATGATGTAGATGGACATCAGTTGCAGTCAAACAATTATTGGCACAACCTGCAGAGAAGAGCCGGGCCTTTAAGGGCCTGGCGGCGCAGGGCACGCCTGAAATCTCCGAGTTCACCTGCCTTGTTGTACAGAGACACGGAATACTCTGTTAGCGTAGAAAACCAAATTTATTAGCTGCAGCTACGCACAGTTATCCTAGAAGTACATCAGTGGTAGGTTCTCAGGAGACTGCCACTTTACTCCGTGGCTCACAGTCTTTTATAACCTTATACACCCAAAGAAAAACACTCCCCATTAGCCAATAGGAAAACATTCAAAAAAAGGCACCATGTAACCAGAACATCCCCCTTGAGTCGTGTTCTTGCCCAACCCCATAAGTCAATCAATGACAGCACCTATAGGTCAATCAGTAATGGCAGGACGCGTTTGTGTGCTTCAAAGGACGACTTGCAAAATAAGATAATGCAGAGAAAGAATACCGATGGCCAACAGATAGTGGGGACAAGGATTAGTCAGTCTAGACAAGGATTAGTCAGTCTGGCTAGTTCCTGAAATTGGCTTCACAACAAGGAAGGGGGGGGGGGGGGGTTATTTGACACGTAGCAGTACAAAGGGCAGAAACACTTTGTTCGCCGAGCTGCCTGAGTGAGGGCAACACAAAATGGTGACGGAATACAAAATGGAGTCGAAACTAAATTACCTCAGACCCTCCTTTTGCCATTACGCAGGCAAAACACATAGACTCATGTTAATCTGAGTCAATGTCAATAGCCATGAGGTCGTCAAGCTGTTGCCTGTAACATCATTTTCATATTTTCTGCTTTCTGTGAGACAGGCCTTGGAACACACATGGTGGCACAAAGGCCGCAGATAGCAGGACCACATTGTAGACAGAGGCAACACGAGAAGATAATGGCCAAAATCATTCCAATGAAAGTCAATACTTTCCATCCCCATGTGGACAGTAATCCCCAAAACCATTCTGTCAAAGACCAATCTCCTTCGTCCTGGTGAATGGACTCAGCGATCAGATGCAATTTAGAGATGGCCTGGTATACTGTAGGGGCGTTGTCAGGTATGTAAATGCAACAGCTGGATCTAATCAATTTACATACTCCACCACGGTCCGCAAGAATGATGTTCTGTAATGTCATAAGGCGGTCCGCCTGAAGCTCGGCTGTGAGGTTACTCAGTGCCCCTACAGTTTGATCTATCGTTGCCTCAACAACTCGAGTGAGGTGCCTTATGTTTCTGCTATTGGCCATAGGGCCCCAAAATGGGAGGAATCCTTTGAAAAAGTCGCCTCCCTCTTGTCCTGCTGTATCTTCTGAATTAATGACGCCCCTACTGTACCTATTTCTGTGATGTCCCGAAGGGGCGGTATATGTCGGAGGAAGGAGAAAAGCCGCGTAACATGATCCTGAGAAATTAGTTGGTAACCATGTATAGGCCCTGTCATGGCAAACGAAATACGTTCCCTGAGATGGCACTAACGATGGAGAAGTCTTAGATGCATAGGTATATGTATGTGCACAAGAGCTTGTTCCCAATTGGGCCTTAGCATTCTGACCATTTCCTTGGAGACACAGGTGGCCTCGGTGGGGTACAGTCCATATGGGCGGGGATCTCTTTCGTCTGGCCCTATCTGTAAGGCTAGTAACATAACGGGTCACGTTCCAGCCAATGTATGCCCGTCGTTCGTCGGCGGTGATCTTATTAATTGTACTGTAATATTTGGTCATAGCTAATATTCCCTTTACCAGAGGGTCATGACTAACGTCAACCCCACCCCCATATGGACCAACAGGGTGCCGGGGTTGGTTCTCGTAAGCATTAGAGAACATAGACACATAAGCCCAAGCAGACCCCTCCAGGGAAAAAGGTAAAACTAAATATGGCATCCCTTTATCCGTAGTATGGGGCAAGAGTCCACAAACCCAACAATCGGTGGTATTGACCACCAATTGATGCTGGTGCAACAATTGAATGAATGAATTATTGAAATATTCCATTCTCCTACTTTGCTCATGTTCTGGTAGTGTATGTAACTGGTGCGGGGAGGCAGTGGTGTGAAAAGACACGGGATAGGAGGTAGGTGTAGGTGTCTGCTGCATAATATAGGTAACCCAACCCACACAAGCTAATATAATACATAAAAAGATTAAAATACACAACGTTATACCACATCTTTTATACAATAATTTGCAATATTTCTTCTTCATTTTATCCTTCTTATCATTTTTCCTTAATATAATAGAATCCATCCTCTAAATGTTGCTCGTGGCAGTCTTCCTTCTTCACTCAGCTGTGATTATCAGCCGTCCTATGACACTGCAAGTCCTGCAGGCCTATTGCCACTACTCAGGTCACAAACTAAGACTCTTACCACGACCCTGCAACCTAATTGGATGGTCAGTATCACTGAAAAGCGTAATCAAATGAAAAATTCTCAATTGTCTCTAGCCACTCTAGGCCTCAAATTGTATCTCGTTTTATTCTGCGCAGTCTGGTCCTGAAAAAGTGTCTCCGGATTAGTCGTGTTCAACCTGTGATGTGGTTGTACAGTGTCCTGCAGAACGTCATCATCCTCTTTCTCAGATCGAGTCCAATCTAGGTGTGCATTGCTAAAAGGTACGTATCGGGGGACCCTTTCACCTTCAAAATCACCAATACCTTCACGGACCCACTGGTCCTAAGGCAAAGGCAAGGGTACCTTCTTACAATGCACACCGTGGATCCAATTTTTCTTTCCAACCACCTTCACAGCTGTGCGTGTTGTCAATAATACTTGACGAGGCTCTTTCCAGCGAGGTTCCAAGTTCTTCGATCTTTGAAAATTCTTCACACACCCAATCGCCGGGTTGTATGGTATGACCAGGATCAGTAGGAGCCTGAGGCAAAGCGTCTTGTACCTGTTGATGAAGGACACGCAATTTAGTGGTGAAGTCATGCAAATAATCAATCAATATTGGATGCTCTATCTCGGAATACTTCTTTGGCCTTGGGACTCCAAACACAACCTCTTAGGGACTGAGTCCCATACGGGAATGAACTGTTGTTCGAGTAGACAAAAGAGCCAAGGGTAAAGCATCGGGCCAGGCAAGACCCGTGCTGGCCTGTATCTTCGCGAGCTTGAGCTTAAGAGTACCAATATAGCATTCCACCAAACCTGCTGACTGAGGGTGGTTTGCCGCATGAAATTTCTGTCTTATACCAAGACCTGCACACACTTTCTGCATTATCTGAACCACGAATTCACTTCCATTGTCACTCCAGACAATTCGAGGCAAGCCGAACGTCGGGAAAAACTCCTTCAAAAGGACTTTAGCCGTAGACAGAGCAGTATTATCCTTTGGAGGTAGGCCTCTATCCATCTAGAAAAGGCACACACCACCACAAGGACATACTTCAGATTATTACATCTTTCCATGTGAATGTAATCTATTTGCAACACCTCAAAAGGGTAGGTTGGAGGGGCAAAATGGCCTGCTGGGGTTGGTGTTCCCTTTCATGGATTGTGCATCAAGCAAACAATACAGTGCTTAACCAGATTATCTGCGCATTTAGGGATCCCCACATTCTGCCATACAGGGGCCAGAAGTTTGCATATCCCTGTAGCACTAATGTGGGCTGGACCATGTGCTATGGTAACAACTGGAAGTACATAGGCGATGTTCCGACAATTCTGTCCAACACCCTGTCGCCTCCAACATTCCTGTACCCTCTCTCCACTTACTCAGTTCTTTCTCTGTAGCCTCTACCTTGATCATTTTTACACTTTCTATTGTGTCCTCACACATCCCTCCTTGTCTGACCCATCTAGCAGGGCCCGCAACATACATGCGGCTTGTGACGTCTCTGGCTGTCTCTTTCGCTGTCTGGTCTGCAAAAGCATTTCCTCGACCCACATCATCGGTGATTTTCTTATGCGCACTACATTTGACAATTGACTACATTTGACAATTGCTATCTGAGTGGGCAAGGTGAGTGATTCGAGAAGGTCATTTATCAACTGACCATGCTGTAGCTTAGTGCCGTGGGAGGTGAGAAATCCTCTTTCCCTCCACAGGTGACCAAAACTGTGGGCCACTCCAAACGCATACTGGCTATCACTGAACACATTCACTCTCTTTCCTTCAGCCAACACACAAGCTCTAGTCAGAGCTATCAATTCAGCTGCCTGGGCTGAATTGTGCCTAATGCGTGCTGTTTCCACAATTGTGTACAAAGTAGTGACTGCATAGGCCAAAGTCGTCTCACCATTGGGGAGCTTGAAACAAGAACCATCCACCCATAGGATCCCATCCGGGTCCAGGAGTTGAGTGTCCTTTAGATCCACTCTACCTTTTGAAACAGTCATGCTGCCCATGAGTATCTGTTTCTACTGGGATCGGTAACAGTGTGGCTGGGTTTAGGGTATTGCACCGTTTAATATGTACATGACTGGCCAAGAGCGTCAGCTCGTACCCTGACAAGCGGGCGCTCGTAAGGTGCTGAGTCTTTGTTCTATTTAGGAGAGTATCTAATGCATGCGGCACCATGACAATAAGAGTATTATCCAGTACCAATCCAGCAGACTGGCAAATGGAAACTGCTGCTGCTGTGGCTTTCAGACAACTGGGTAACGCCTTGGCCACTGGGTCTAGTGTGGCCGAAAAATAGGCACATGGGCGCTGCTTGTCTCCAAATGGTTGCATTAAAACTGACAATGCGCAACCTTCTCTCTCATGAATGTAGTGTGTGAAAGGCTTACTGTAATCAGGAGTACCTAACACAGGAGCAGAGCACAAGGAAGTACGTAAATCAGTAAAACTTTTCTGACATTCCGCAGTCCAAGGGAGAGGTTGGGGTGTATCGTTGAGAGTCAGTGCCAACAGAGGTTTCGCTAGCAAAGAAAAATTTGGAATCCACTGTCTACAATAAGAGGTAATGCCCAAAAAGGCAGGCACCTCCCTTTGTGTACATGGTACAGACATTTGAGCAATTGCTTGGATACGTTCTGGGGTCAATCGCCGTCCCTCGTTCGACAAGAGATGACCTAGATAGGTAACCTCTTGGCGACCATATTGCAATTTAGAGGGTGAAACCTTGTGATGAAGGTCAGACAAGTGACGTAACAGTGAAATAGTAACCTGTTTACAAGTGTCCTACGAATCAGCAGCAACCAACAGGTCATCTACGTATTGAATAAGGGTGGCACCTGGGGGCAAAGAGAAAGCATCAAGCTGCGTTTTCAAAGCTTGACTGTAAATGGAGGGACTCTCGCAATAGCCTTGAGGAGCACGCTTGAACCGGAAACTTCGGCCTCCTAAAGAGAAGCCGAAAATATCCCCACTTTCCTCAGCAATAGGAATGCTGAAGAAAGCATTCTTAAGGTCGATAACAGAAAACCAAGCAGCCGAAGCAGGTATCCTTGTCAATAGGGCAGTGATATCTGGGATGACAGGAAATTGGGGTACAACAATCTTGTTGACCTCCCGGAGGTCAATCACAAAACGATAAACGGGTGGCTGGGAAGAGTCAGTGCGTTTAAGAACAGGTAAAACAGGACTATTGCATACATTTCCCCTTGTCTCTTCAATCACGCCTTTCTGAACCAAATCATAAGTAATAGCCAATAGAGCTTTTTCACCATCACTGGCAATCTTGTACTGTGGAATGCGGGGTAACTTAACATTGGATTTTAGGGTGACGATGTAGGGCGTAATCCGCAGAAGACCAACATCATTGGGACCTGTAGCCCAGAGGGTTGCAGGAAGGGAGCGCAATTCAGGGGGGAGTTGGTCTTTAGACAAATACGCCGGGTAAATCAATTTCGTACCTAAAGTGAGGTGTACACCAGAAGGGGAACAATGCAATGTCGCGTACAGTCTTTTTAACAAGTCCAAACCTAACAAATTTTCACCACAACCAGTTGTTAAAATAAGCAGAGCCTCCAAATCATTAGGACCTATTGAGATGGGCAGAGGACAAGAAACTGGGTTATGAACTGGGGCGCCAGAAAATCCTACAGAAACATTTGTTAAGCCAGACAAAGGTGCCCCAGGGAGTTTAGAGTGGATGATAGAACTCTTTGTTGCACCAGTGTCCAATAGAAATGGCTCTGAAACACCTAGTGCAACGTCTTTAACATAAGGCCCATTTTGGTCCACTGGAACTGATATGACTCCCTTACTTTGTCTATGGCTGTCCTAGCTAGTATGAAAACTCTGACTCTCATCCTCGGTATAATAATCATCATTGTAATAATGGGCAGACTTAGCATTATGCTGATCAAAATAATTCATGGAGTTTTGAGGGGAAAAGGAATGCTGGTCTTGAGATGATGTGCCTCGCCCCCTACCCCTGGGTGTTGACTGGTAGCCACCTCGGCCTCGCGGCCCAGGCATGCCACCAGCACGCTGCAACAAAGCCGGGCAACTATTTTTGAAGTGACCTTCCTCCTTACAATAAGCGCATTGATTTGGACCCAGTGGGGGCCGGGGAACAAAGGGCTCAGGTTTTTGCAACAGCTTCTGGAATTGGGGAAGCGGCTGTAACTGACGCTGAGCAGGGCGAGGGGGATAAGCCTGTTGCAAAAGAACTTTCGTTTTTAATTCCTTAGTCTTTTTATCAAGTTTGTCCTTTTCCTCTTTATCCCTATTTTCATAATACTGAGCAGTAGCCAATATCTGTGCAGAAGAGGAAACGGCCCACGTACTTTCGGAATCCTTCAGTTTATTGGAAAGTTCAGGGAGCAAATTAAACACAAATTTATCTACAAATAATCGTTGGCCACCTTCCGTGCTCATATCCTGACCACTGTGATCAAGAAACGTCTCCTCAAATAGAGTAAAAAAGTCGGAAACGCTTTCATCTTTCTTTTGCTTACAGGCAGCTAACTTGTCCCAATTAACTCGAAGAGCGGGCATCATAGTTTTCATCAAGGTAATAATCCTAGCGGGAAGGTCTGCAATTAAGGCATCAGGTTTAGCACCACCCACTTGGAGTCTATCTGCGGCAAGTATAGCAGCCCAATCGCCCCCCAATTCTTGGGCATGGTCCTCTTTCTGAATTCTAGCCCACAATGGTTGTGGGACCACATTTCCCATCAGCATGTCTATAACGGCTAAATTCATAATGCATGCATCAACAGTCTGGGACAGTTCTTTGTAATAACCAGCAGGATTTTTACGGGGTCTGGTAAGGATTGTTTAAGGGTCAGAACCTCAGATCTTTTCCAAGGAACATGTACCCATACACGTTGAAAGTGAGCGGGTATACCAGGATTAGCGCCCTGGGCTGCAACAGCTTCTCTCCACACCGGAGGAACTTCTCTCATAGGATAGTGTTTTAATTTCCTTTTAACAGAAGGATCTAGTTAAGGCAGAGACCGGTAAGTGAACATTGTTCTAAAGATGACAAGTGTCCTTACAGCTTCCTCAACCTCAGCACCCACAATTATCCCTTTGTTAAAGTCAGCCTGAACATCTAGCAGACCCTGGGGGGCTGATCCTAAACCCATATCCTCCCACTCTTGACCAAGAATGACACACATGGTATCAAAAACATGTCTTTGTGTGGGCGCATCCCACTGCTGAAAAGTGTCCATGATATCTTGTATACCATACTGGGGGTCATTCATGATCCACTTACGGTCTTGGAGGTCTAACGCATCACGTTCTTGGGGACCTGGGAGCTGACTATGGGTCTGCCTACGAGGAAGAACAGGAGTCATGTTTAATGACCCAAAGAAAGGGGACAAAAGGCCAGAAACAGTGTCAACCAGCCGCTTACGAACTGAGGGGGAATTCGACATAAAGACAGGGGACAAGGTATTCGGCAGGGCAGAAGAGGGGGTGACAAGTATAAAGGGGGTCGAAGGCAAAGGAGGTGGCGGGATTGGCATTACCAGAAGGGGCTGTGGTTGAGGTGCAAGGACCTGTTAGGGAACAACAGGTAGTTGAGCGGGTGGCAATAGTAGGGGTGCATTGGCACCCTGTGCATAGGGCGGGGGTAATTTCAACAGGTGGGATATTAAAGGATCCTTTTCGGGGTCAACATCCTTGTCTGTAGGGGAAGTGGGCAACACCGGATAACACTTATCTACTGCCATACGATGTTGTCTATCTAAAACCTCAATTGTATAATCATTATCATTATTTTTAAACTGCTGGGCAGCCTGTATAACAGTCATGCCCTTTTCCTTCCTATCTCTTTTTGCTTGTTTTATTTCTTTCTGTTTGGCTTCCTTGCGCCAAAGGCGAAAAGAGTCAAACATAGCTGGCCGGGCTTTTCTTTTAAACACTGTAGCTTCCAAATTACCTAATATATCAAGCTCAGAACTACCATTTTTTGGCCACTGCAAAACGCCATCTTTTCTCGTATAGCGGACCCACACTTCATTAAAGGTGATGGGGCCCACACCACGTTTAGAATAGAGCTCATAGGTGGGGGTTCCAGCCGGAGGAATTGGACAAGAGTCCTCCAGTTGGGTATCCCTATTACAACACCACCACCACCACCTTCTAAACTTACTGAAACCAGGCATCGTTATTTCACTGGCCTCTTTACAAACATCAAGGGGTTAATCAACCAACACAGCACAAATGTACTCACCCCTCGGCTTCGGCTTTTGCAAGAGCCGAATCCAAAAAATCAAAAACAAAGAAGTGGGAGCTACCCACTATTACTTAACCAAATGTTATCTCACGCCAACAGAGGTCCGTCTAACGTCTCGCAATACCAGTCATCACCAAAGGGGTGTCCAAGGCAGGGCGGCAGTCAGGGCAGCAGTCACAAGCAGCCGTTGGAAAGGAGAAGCCGCGCTGCAAAGACCTTCGATCCACTTGCGACATGCAGGGGTCTATCATGTGGTGCGCTTCCTCTGGAATTTCCTTGCGGGGCTCCTCACGACCCTTGGGCTCGACCACTACCTCTGAAGCCGCCTCACAGAGGGCACCAATTGAAAAACCGGGCCTTTTGAGGGCCTGGCGGCGCAGGGCACGCCTGAAATCTCCGAGTTCACCTGCCTTGTTGTACAGAGACACGGAATACTCTGTTAGCGTAGAAAACCAAATATATTCGCTGCAGCTACGCACAGTTATCCTAGAAGTACATCAGTGGTAGGTTCTCAGGAGACTGCCACTTTACTCCGTGGCTCACAGTCTTTTATAACCTTATACACCCAAAGAAAAACACTCCCCATGCACCAAATATTAGCCAATAGGAAAACATTCAAAACAAGGCACCATGTAACCAGAACATCCCCCTTGAGTCGTGTTCTTGCCCAATCCCATAAGTCAATCAATGACAGCACCTATAGGTCAATCAGTAATGGCAGGACGTGTTTGTGTGCTTCAAAGGACGACTTGCAAAATAAGATAATGCAGAGAAAGTATACCGATGGCCAACAGATAGTTGGGACAAGGATTAGTCAGTCTAGACAAAGATTAGTCAGTCTGGCTAGTTCCTGGAATTGGCTTCACAACAAGGAAGGGGAGGTTATTTGACACGTAGCAGTACAAAGGGCAGAAACACTTTGTTCGCCGAGCTGCCTGAGTGAGGGCAACACAAAATGGCGACGGAATACAAAATGGAGTCGAAACTAAATTACCTCACCAACTAAGCCCATGCTTGTGAATGTGTTTTGATGGTTAGTTGGGGCGTCATGCCTGGTGTCTACCCATTGTGTGTATTCTTTGGCGGTTGATGTGATCAGAAATTAATGAGGAAAGGTTGGTATAATCTCACCTAACTAATTAACATCTTGATCTAAAAAACAAGCTTCTTCTGCAATGTGGATGTTAAAGCTATGCTGCTTGTAGTCCCAGCACTGTGTTTTTTCAGCAGGTGAAAGCTACATATTGTAGTTGTACATGGAATTATAAAAAACTTAGTTGAGCGTGGTGTTTGTGAAACTCTTGCTCAACCCAGGAGGTTGATCTCTTCCTGATCCGACACATTGCTGCGGGTCTGAATTGGGTCATTGAATCTTGGTGGTCGATGAGTGCTGCATTTGGCTTTCTTAGACACGTGGAATCATGTTACTATAAGAAAGTTATGATTTACACTTTAATTTTTTTTATTGCTATATGGAAGCAATGGCATGAATTCTTTCAAATACCAACGTTTACTAGATAAACCTCATTGTTGGCTACCGCCACTCTAACATTGCTACTTGGGATCGGTGCTCCTGTCCTAACCGAGTGACAGCCTGAAATAGGATTATTAGGCAAGTTCATAGGAAAAATTCACGCTGACGAAGTTCAGAATCTGTATGGCATAGTGGAGGGGGAATTCTTTGAAGTATAGAGAAATTTGGGATTTATTGAGCCTAATTCCATTGGTGTTTATCTTGAAGTTGAAATCGTTTATTTGAACTGCTTTTCAGTGCGAGTAAGAAGGTTGTAATCGGGCATTTGCAAAACACAACTGGTAGGTGGGTGGGGTGGAGCCTCTGAATCGGGAAGTTGTGCTGTCAGAGGACTGATTATGTCACTGGGGGTGTAATTTATTTGGTTGACTCTGCCAGTATGAAGATGCAGCATACTAAAATTAGATTGGTTTATCTTATACACCTACAAATTTTGCTATTGGTGCTGTAGATTAGATATAAGACTTTTCCAATGCTTGTCGGCAGCTATAGTAATGGAAAGACTGTGTATAACCAGACACTCGTCAGACACTGAATCCCCACGTGTTCGCTATTGGTGAAAATAGTTGTTTTTAGGAGTGCCTCGGATGAGCATCTGCTTGTTAGATCCTGGGGTACAGTGAAGCAATCGCGGGAGGCTATAAAATGCTACATGACGCGGTCCACTGGTTATATTTATTATGTATAACTCCATATGGTTTTAATGTTTATGATCTATGCCAGGGTTCTCCAAAGTCGGTCCTGGAGGGCTGAATTCATGCCAGATTTTTAGCACATGCCCATTTAGATACATGTAGTTATTCATGTAGAATCAGGACGAAACCCCGTACCAAATTTCCTCCCTTAGTCACAGACCAAATACCACATTAACACATTCACTCCTACAATCATTGGTGGGGCCCATAACACCAACACTCACGCTTCACTTCTCACTGGTCTGCACTTACAGGAGAGATGAATGTTCCAAGCGCTGACATGAAAGGAATATCTTATAACCTATAGGAAAATAATATAATACATAACTATACATGAATAACCACACACCTATAGATCTAAATCCTAAACATCAAGATACTCCTCCCACTTGATCAATGGATCATTTAGTTGGATCGGTAAGGTGATTTAGACCAGCTAAAAACACATTTAGGATTTTTGATCTATTCTCCCTCAATAAATGACAAACAACATTTGCTTGTTAATCAATATTGGTTTAACTAGCTATTACAAGAATTTAGTTCCATCTCATAAATTTATTAAATCTTTCGTAAATCACGGAATACCATATATACCTAATCTGGCTATCGGTCGTCCTCTAAGTCATCAAATTAGTTGTCAATCAGTCGGAATTCGAAAGTTCTTCTTGCAGCACGCTACAGTCCCAAGAATGGTCAAGGACTAGAGACGTGCCAGCATTTACCAGTGCCCATAGATTTTTATAAAGTTCTCAGTTCATCAAAGAAATGGGCAGCATTCAGTCGGTCAAAGATTCAGGAACGCAGAAGTCTGTTTCGCTAACCAAGGATAGTCAAAGACCTTTCTCACAAGAATTCCATCTTTCCAGAGAGCAGCGCTTACCTCTGCCCTACTACGGAATCGTTACTTCCGTTGATAAGGTAGCACATCCATCTACCTTACCCTTCTAACAAGCATCGGCTAACAGATTCTCCAGAATTAAGACACCTAGTTGGAGACGCAATGCTCCTGAGAAATAAAACCAGAGTTTCGCAATTATCCTGAATGCTATTTCATTAACGCACTTTCACACGGAAAATGTAGTTCATCCACACAGAATTCTGTCTTTCCCGAGAACAGCGAACAGTCTGTCCTACCACAGAATTAAGACACTCGTTAACAAAGTAGCACTTCCCTTTACTTTATCCTTCTAGCAAGCTTAGGGAACACCTATTACCTTTCCAGTGATAAGCATAATCAGAGCTCCTTTTGGACTCCTGGTACCTAAGACCAAAATTTCACAGGTGACCTTCACTACCATGCACTTATCTCATACAAGAAATATCCCTAATGGTAACACACGACAATGTTACCGAATCGAACCCAGACAATGCGTCGTGCAACTCCAATCATCACACGTTTTCCCTGTGTACCTACGGGGCAACAACAATTCCGTCTTTCCCGAGAGCAGCGCTTACCTCTGCTCTACTACAGAACCGTTACAAACTTACGACTTCCTACATCCCAGAAGCCGTCAAACAACATAGAACTCAACGTGACTCAACATAGAGTGTTAATACATAAACCGATACTAATCAATAATCACTTAAGCAATTTACAAGCAATAACCACCAAACTATAACAATAAAAACCATCATCTTGCTACCAGAAAAACGGTTGCAGCGCGGAAACCTGGGTAACCGGAATCAGGACAAAACCCCGTACCAAATTTCCTGCCTTAGTCACAGACCAAATACCACATTAACACATTCACTCATACAATCATTGGTGGGGCCCATAAACCAACACTCATGCTTCACTTCTCACTGGTCTGCACTTACAGGGGAGATGAATGTTCCAAGCGCTGACATGAAAGGAATATCTTATAACCTATAGGAAAATATTATAATACATAACTATACATGAATAACCTCACACCTATAGATCTTATTCCTAAATATCAAGATACTCCTCCCACTTGATCAATGGATCATTTAGTTGGATCGGTAAGGTGATTTAGACCAGCTAAAAACACATTTAGGATTTTTGATCTATTCTCCCTCAATAAATGACAAAACACATTTGCTTGTTAATCAATATTGGTTCATCTAGTTATTGCAAGAATTTAGTTCCATCTCATAAATTTATTAAATCTTTCGTAAATCACAGACTACCATATTTCCCTAATCTGGCTATCGGTCGTCCTCTAAGTCATCAAATTAGTTGTCAATCAGTCTAAATTAGAAAGTTCTTCATGCAGCATGCTACAGTCCCAAGAATGGTCAAGGACCAGAGACGTGCCAGCATCTACCAGTGCCCATAGATTTTTATAAAGTTCTCAGTTCATCAAAGCAATGGGCAGCATTCAGTTTGTCAAAGATTCAGGAACGCAGCAGTCACGTAGCGTCACCGTCGTCCCCGTCAGCAAAAAGGAAAGCACGAGTAAGAGAATGAAGATAATAATAATGATGTGTCCCTCTCTATTCTACCGTCATTTTTATAATGAAAGTAGAGTCAAGATGTTACATTTTATAAAATTTGGGCTTCTTCCATTGGTCGGTTAGGATCGTCCGGTGAGGTTTCTCACAGTTCAAGAGGTTATGTCACTGTTCACGATCATTCCGGTTTCTTGTATCTGTCCTTTGTTAACGTACTTGGCGGGCTTCCCACCGTGACCTTGCTTGAGTACAGTATGACAAGGGTCATAACGAAGCCACAGGTACATGTTGTAGCGCACTTCGCCCAAAACCTCGTGGAATGGTGGCCATCACGTCGTGTTAAGTCGTCGGCCATCTTTGCTTTAGGCCCAAAGGGCAACTTAAGCGAAACAAACACATGAGTAATTAAAACATAGAAATAATGAATAAAATGTTAAGCCCTCACTAATCCCTCTATGTGCTTGTAATTATCTAGCGTATAGCGACATTTAAAGCATTTATATTCACCCATTTGATATCATCTGGTGCGACATTACGAAAATATCACAAAGCAACATATATCGTGCAATATTCTATTTACTACTGTTAGTATGTGTACATATTTTAATTACAAAATTATTTAGCCATGCATATAGCAAATCCCACGTGTATTTTGTATATTAGTAATGTTGATTAAATTACATGCAAACACATTAATAACACTATGATTAATAGATTATTCTAATTAGTATATTCATGCAGAATGGGGGGTATACAAAATGTTGTACTACCCACTCCACTACATGACGCGGTCCACTGGTTATATTTATTATGTATAACTCCATATGTTTTTAATGTTTATGATCTATGCCAGGGTTCTCCAAAGTCGGTTCTGGAGGGCTGAATTAATGCCATATTTTTAGCACATGCCCATTTAGATACATGTAGTTATTTTAAAAATCTGGCATGGATCCAGCCCTCCATGACTGGCTTTGGGGAACCATGATCTTTGCAATGTGATTTTATGTCTTTGAAGTTTTGTATGCCTACCTTTGAACAATAATAAACATATGGCAAAATGTTAGTACAGAAAAGTCAAAGTATCCGAAACCACCTTTAAATGTAGAGCCTGTTCCATAACCCCATGGTGAGAGATTTGTATTCCTGTTGAGATGGTCACATTCCCATAGTAGCAGAACTGTGGAATGTATGTTTCATAAAATAATCTAGCCCTTTGAGGCGTGGCGAAGTTTAAAGACCCTGCTTGTCAATCCTAGAGATTTTTTTGAGACGCAAAGAGGTATGCAACAGAGGCATCAAATGAGGGAAAGGAATGTCCGGCTGAAAATTAAGTTGACAGGTTTGGGTCTTGTCCACCTTTCCTATGTATCAGAGGGCCATAAGAAAAAGGACTGTGTAGTGGTCAGAAAAGTGGATGATTGTTGATAAATTGAGCCTTTCAAGATTGTCTAAAACTGTTATAGAACAACTTATGTACCTGGGTCACCAACATTTCTTTTTGTTAATGTTTATTTTAGAAAAGCCCAAGAAAATCGCAGGGAGTTTTCAGAAGACAAGCTGAAAGAAGGGCAGAGCGTGATTGGGCTGCAGATGGGCACCAACAAGGGAGCATCACAGTCTGGCATGACTGGCTATGGCATGCCACGCCAAATCCTCTGACCAAAACCACCTAAATCTCAGATCTTGTGTGCTTTCATTGCCAAATCTTTCCAAGATGATCACTGCATTGTCTTCTAAACTCTTTTTTTTCCTCGCGCTCTCTGGTTATTGTTTAATGTGTTAATGCAGATACGATATCCTCACAGTTTGAAAAAATATACAAAGCTTAGTTTTAGATGAATCTACGGGTTCAACCCTCAAGCACCACGAATAGTACCATGGTGCATTAGTCCTTAAAGAACACTTTGACATGTTTGTCAGCGTTGCTTGGGTTGGTTATTTTTGTTAAATATTCAATTCAAACATTTGCCTTAAGCCCCTCTTTCCTTATTAATATGAGTTTTCGAAAGATTAATTTGATGCTGAACATCTTTGATGTATATATGTGCAGGTATCCCACTGTATATTATCTGTCTGCCCCTACATTGAGGTCTGTAAAGAATGACTCCATGTTTGAAAACACCCACAGCCTCGTGTTCAGCAAAGCAATAGCTCTTGCATTGGCACACCACATGAAAGCGACAGAGGAGTCTGAAACTGAGGCCACCTCACGCATTTTGTTCAATGTTGTAACCATGTTGCTCAAACAAGGAGTGCTCTACAATATAGTTGAAATGATTCAATGCCGAGTCAATTGGAATCTGGAGTTACAAATTCAGAAAGCACATTTTATGAAAGGTTAATTTGGGAATTTAGCAACTGTTTTACTTCTTCATGACTACCCTTAGCAAGCCCTGAAAATATGTTGCCATAGTGTAAAATCCCTGCCAAAAATAAGGTTCGCCCTTATGCATCTTTCATTTGTCGTTTTGGTCGATGTCAAGGATGTGATTTTTTTTTTTCTTGACCGGATGACTTTTGTGATTTTCACAAACTAGTTCTCGACTGAACAGTTAAATGTCTTTGCCTCTTCCCTCGTCGTTTTCCATTCTCATCCTGCATTTATTTATACGTCAATTAAATACATATTTTTCCATCTTGTAGAGAGACTGGCATCACTGCATGGTCAGTTTTTATATAATGAAAAACTGTGTAAAAACATTTGACTAATGAGTCATTTCACTTCACGTTTGAATTTTCTTTTTACTATTTTGGATTCTCTTTCGTGAATATTTAACTCCCAAAACCCATATGAGGCCGGATCTTGGCGATGTCCCTCTAGTGTTTGAAACTATTAAATGTGTGATCATAGGAAGAGTGCCTAATACAGCAACCTCAAAAGGAGAAGCAATGATACGGACCATGGTCCTTGAGTGCCTCAGTAAGTCCAGCAATTGTGTAAGCGATATCCTTTTGAAGGTAGTCCTGTTTTATTCTCTACTTTTCAAGATCCAGCCGAACAACACTGTTATATGATGTCACATCTACAGTTGAAGTGAGGTGAAATTCCAAGGCGTTTGAATGCCATAGTATTTTTAAACTTTAGATCCCAGATCATCCGTGGTAGAGTGGTAAAGGCATTCTTAATCCCAGAGCATGTGGGATAGTTTCTTTTTCCTAAATAACCTTTGCCCTTTGTTTGCTTTGTGAAGCGTCACCTTTGTTGACTATTCACATTCTCAGCATAGACTGTTTTACTGTTGTAGAGTTATTAGGCAACCAAAGTTCAGCAAGGTTTTTTAGAAGATGGGGATGTTTATGGAACAAGTAAAATAGTTCTGTCTGTTCCATGAATGATGTAGAAAATGTTTCATACCCTCTTTTCCAGATATGTCTGGGACGATTTTATATCTATATGTTCCAGCCCCAATTTAAAGGAGGCTAGCCATGTACATTTTAGATATTGTTTAATGGGAAGGGTAGATGTTCATATCCCAGGTGTGTTGTAGAGCAGTTGCAGACAGTATTCCAGGCAAGGGTATAGATTGACCCTACGCATTAAAATCCTCTTAGACCTGGGTCTGTAAAAGTGAAGCAGTTTAGTCTTCTAGTATGCAGATGTAAGAAGCATGTATCACGGTTTACATAAATCCTTTTATTTTAGGGCACTTTGATAATAGTGAATACATTCTCAAGCAGATGTTTTAAAGCTCCATTGTTTAAGTTGAGATTTTGGCCACAATCTAGTTGAGTGTTTAAGTCTGGTGTCTATTTTTATGTTATAGATGGCCTTTAGGAGATGCTGCAGGTCAAAGCTCACTCGTAGTTAAGTCGTTTTCATTATAGTTGAGAGACAAAGGCGCAACACTTGAGTTGTGGCTTTGAGCAGGGAACACCAAAGACCCAAAAAAGTATTCAACAGGAGGGTGTGTTTGACCATGACCAGCACATTTCTGAGCAACAGGTGATAGTATTATCAATGCTTGATGCTGTTTCTTTGACTACCGCCATTCGGTTGCAGCTTTTTAAAGTCCATGCACCACACACTTTGATTTTTGCGCTCACAGCATTTCAACATTCCACGTAGTAAAACACTGCTCTTGGCTTTGAATGTTTAAATGTCTTGCATTATGGTCTCTGTATATGTATTGTTTTATATTCTGCAAGGAGGAAACCATTCGATGCTCGGGGAAAACTGTTTCTCTATTCTTGTACAAACGATAATGAATGTGTGTTCGTTTTCAGTTTGGTACTGTGGTTGAAGATGGGGTCCATGGCATTAACACATATTGTTATTCTTGCCCACAGCAAGTTGTAATCGATGCTTGTGAAGGCCGATTGGTCTGGAGTCCCGTTTTTGTGTTTTTAATCCTGTCTTTCTAAGGCTTCTCTAAAATGAGCCACAAAACTTTGCCGCCTGTGTTATTCTCTAAGTGTGGTGATATGCTGTGGAATGTATTCTGGAATTAAATAAAGATTACACAGCCTATTTCTAACTAGAGGTGTGTAGAGTTTTCTGTGCCACCAGATAGTGAAGTAGAGAGATGTTTTGAAATATATTTTCACAGGAGTGGTAAGTGTTTCTGTAATAGACCATATGAAGCCAACATTTTGCAGTGGTGTGAAACGGCACCATTCCTTGGTCGTCACAACATACTGCGTCCAATGAATTACGGTGTCCGTTAAGTACATATACATTTCATTGGCTCATGATTCAGACTGTTGCAGCACAGTACAAAAGCCGTGCTAGACATTTCTGCTTAATCTAGAATTTCTTCAGCCCTTATTATCCTGTTTTTATGCTTTTTTGCTCTACGCTAATAAATATATATATTTGTTTTAACAAACACCTTTAAACAAAAAGGACCAAGTTTCAACATTAAAGCATAGCATATGAGCATTGTTTATTACATATTAAATCTGTTTTTTCTCACCTAAGTATATCCTTGTATAACTTCTCATTTCATACATAAAACCCTTAAATGAAGTTCGTCTTTTCTTCTTTAAAGGACACACAATCCAGAATGATATGCTATGAAGCCCCATTATGGGAATAGCACGACAACACTACCTTTAAGGAGCCTGTTTCCTATGCCGGGACTCTGTAACATTCAGTAGATGTGAATGCTTAGTTATGTATAATAAAAAGTAAACTTAAGTATAGGTCCTAGGAAAATCCACAGTGTCACTGCAATCTATCCTTACTACTCACTCATACTACTAGTTTTGTTGCTTACGGTTTCTTAGTTTTCAAATGATAATTGTTTTATGCTGAGGCTTATCACATTATTCAGGTATTTTTTCTCTACTCACTAAATCTCCCCACCACACACCCACTTAGCCTGTTTTTTGACTGTTTGGCATAGTTCCTACTTAGGCCTCCAGAAAACTTTGTCCACATAAGCTATTTTCTCCAAATGTGCATCCTTTTGGTCCAGCATCCTGGAAATTCTAAAGGTATCCAGGATTTGTGGATTCTCCTGGAGGGGACTGAGAAAATAAAATATAGTTAACTTCTTTTTATTTTTTTGGTAACAGAGGAAACAAGAATTGGGTTAGCCAATAGGTCTCGCTTTTGGGACCTTATAAGTATTTAGTTATGCATCACAATATCCTTGGTGCAACAACATCAACTGTTGCATGGCTAAACACTTATAAGGTCCTAAAGGCGAGACCTATTGGCTATGCCAATGCTTGTTTAACTGGTGTGCACGTGGTTACAATTTACAAGCTGACGGTAGCAGTGCAAAAGAAAGCACCTTTTCAAGGGCAGCCGAAGTTAGGCTGTTGAGCTAAAACTGGGGCAAAACTGGAACCTTTTTTCGTTAGGTCTGTGTGGCTGTTAACCCTTTTAAGACCAGGCACAGCTTTAGTGGCGATGTATCAGAAGTATTAAAGGTCCATATTTTGCAGAGAGAGAACATTCGGAAAGTAAACGAAAAGGGGCCAAATGAGGCTGTGGCGAAATTCCTCGACCAGCCGCCTACACTGCCAGTGCGGAGCACACGCTACTTTATTATACTCTAGCCGTGTGGCCTAATGCAACATTTCTGATCTTGAAGTCATTGCTTGTGCTTGGCAGATCGTATAGCGTCACTGTAAGACGAGTGGCCTCGAGGTGCTTTCTTTGTGTGGAATCTTACAAGGGATGGAGTGTAGGGAGGGGGGCGTACTGTGCTACAGACTGACCTCTGCTGGTGTCTTGCACAAGGGGCATTTTGGTATTCTTTTTTTGTATCTGGGTGGACACTTGGGGATATGTTGATGTACATACTTGCAGGAAGAGATAAATAAGGTGTGAATGACTGACTGAATGAATGATGGGCCTTTTAATGCAGACAACTGCGCCTACTCGCTGACACTCAAAGGCGCCAGGCTCTGGGATTCACAAAGCTGCGGGGGCGAGGTCAGGTATTTGCTGCCAAGTGAACCGGTGTCACGTGTGAGCGTCGGCCTGTCCTGTCCTTTTCAGCCAAGAACTCTTTACATACCGATTTAATAACACCAAAGATTAAAAGCGAACCCAGGAGCTCTGGATTGCAGCTTGGTTTCTTTAACAAGGCAGGAGTAGCTGAAGTCGGTGTCTCCACGAGAAGGGGTAGCTGAAGTCGGTGTCTCCACGAGAAGGGGTAGCATGCCAGCTGTACCCGTGTTGAAGCAGCATCCGTTGAATTAGAATCAAATTGTAGGAGGTAGCGAAGTTTAGAGTTAGGATGGAATTAAGTCTATTGCGTTTGCAATTATTGGACTGTTTTGTGATGCTACTTGTGGCTACAATTAGGATCACAGCTCGTTACGGTCTTTATACCGTAGGAAACGCAGATTCTCTCTGGTTGAATTTAAAGCCAGGCTACGAGTCTATCTGCGTGGACAAGGGTGACACGTCCTGTCCTTCCACTCGGACTGTGGTTTGGTATTTATTGCACCTGATAATATCCGATGCCCCGGGATCCGTAAATAGATTCTATAGTAGTTTTCTCATATGAATGGGGATTAAGAGGGAGAACTTGGTCCTTTCAGCATAAACATCTCAATGTCCTAGTATTTGCTATGCCCTTTCCCCACCTTAGAATTCAGCAGGTTTGTTCTGACGGAGTTTAACAGGTAGAACTGCATAGATGCAGATTTCTTGTGATTGCGTTTGCACAGGTGTTACAAACTAATGACACAAGAAGGCTCACGGAGTCAAGAACTTGTTCCAGACCCTTCATGTGACATGGATGTTACGGGTTTGAATCCTTTTTTAGTTACTTTGACTTTATTGCGTAGGGAATTAACACCATTTGCAGTCTTTAAAGCATCAAAACTCCGATGATTAAGTCTATTGCTTGGCAAAGTAAGTCTAAGTAGCATTGGCCGCTCTCTGGTGGGGGAGGGGCATGGAAGCGATGCACGCGCGCTTGGCCGAGCGAGAGGAAAGCCATATGGGGCCTCTGCTCGTGCCTGTGCACGTGAACGCAGGCAGAATGCCAGCAAAAAGCGTGCGCTCACACTTTTAAAAGCCCCGCTTACTAAATGTCTCACCGAGGAGCGCATGCGCTGGCTCAGGCGAGACCTAAAAAACGCTCTGGATAAGTTTGTTTTATTTTATAAAAATGGAATCAACACACAGTTTGATGTGCTATAGCCACCCTCTTCCCAGCTTTCAGGAACATGCAGAGCGGAATCAAGAAACCACATTTTTTACCAGTTTTGGAAGTGGTAGCATATTTTTCTATTTTTTTGTGCTTTCAACCTACTTCCAGTTTGGGGTGCAAAAAGGTGTGAAGCTGATGGGTGATCCAGGGAAGCTATCTATTTCTGAAATGTAGACCCAATTTTTAATTCTCAGGGGTGTAGATCCCTCAAGGTTTTCCCAAAGAAATTGTTGAAATAAATATTGAAAACGAGTTGAAAAAACAATTTGTAAAAACGTTCTTGTATGTAATTTTTTGTCATGATGGCCAATTTACAAAAAACAATTTACCATTAAGTTCACTAAACCCTTGCGGGCATATATAGGGTTTCTAGGTTCTCTAGAACCCGAGGTACTCGGTACCAATAACTGAGCTGCGCCTTACAATGGTTTTTCTTTTTAGGAATAGACCAATTTATATGGTGAAGTATCTAGAATGAAAAATGGGTATCAAGGTAATCTATGCATTTCTGAAATGGACAAAAGATATGGAATTTAGAAGCAGTGGTTATTTGTACATCTCTGAACTTGTGGGCACCAGTGCGAGCATATGATTTAGAGGGTATTTTTCGAAAGGTGTTCTTTCATACACACTGGCTTACATTTTGAAGGCACAAATGCAGCAAAATCTAATTGGTAATAATAAATATCCTACTATTTTATGCTCCCACATGTCTTCTGATTGCAAATGCTTGTTATGCAATAGGTCTCGCATTTATGAAACTCACGTAACAGCGACACCTATTGCATTTCAAATGCTTGGTGTAAAAGCACCACATGCCGCAGTTTCACTTTAATGGCGGCCGCACCCCTTTCCTTAGCCACAGCTCGTCTAAGGAACAGGGCGTGGTCGCCATTAAAGTGAAAGTGCGGCATGGGGCAGTTTAAAAAAAAAAAAAAAAAGTTAATAAATACTCAAAAAAAAGAAAAATGCAGCTGTGTTCGGTGCCACAAATTAACCAAAGGCATGGCAGCCACTGTATGAGCGTGCCATGCTATAAAAAGAAAAGAAAATTAAAGCAAAAGGGGAGAGCTGTCCTGCCTACAACAGCAGACGGGAGAAAACCATTTAAGCTAATAGTGCTCAGAGGCTGAAATTAAAGCCTACCAAGTAACAACACATGTAGCAGGGGGTGTCCTCATGGGAAATCTCAAATGAGATAAGGCAGTACTAAGGAGGGACGAGTAAGCCTATTGACCAATGAAAAGCCACCGCTTCAAAGGACAATGACAAGCTAATGAAAAATATGGGTGGAGAGTGGGCAGAGCTTAAAGTCCATACCTGAATACAGGTATGGACATTTGCTGCCCAGGCTCGACCTAAAGAAGTGTTATTTTTCTAATTTGGTCTCAGATTTATTCTTTGAGTGTCTCATGTATTGCCTCTGTGTGTACAACAAATGCTTAGCACTGCTCTCTGATAATCTTAACTACTCACCCACACTACTAGTATTCTCTACTTTTGCGTCTAAATTAATTGGGGTCCCACTGGACTCTCTGCCTTTTTAGTACATTTTATAGAGAGCCAGCTTCCTACACCCATCATCTGTAGAACTCTTGTTACTTGCTCAGGGTAGCTATAAATGGGAGTACTGGAGGTGCTCCAGCACCCCTAGCCTCACAGTGGCTCTCAGTTGTGGCTACAAAACTGAATTCCTGCCCCTCTACACTGAAAATTATGTTTGCTCCACTGTCTAATGCCCCACTGAAGGGGAAAGACTTGTCTAAGGCGAGAAAGGCTGGTGCTAGTGCAGCTTTTGAGGTAGATGGAGTGGTCGTACTGATAATAATTGCTCAGTCTGTAGTTCAGCCATGGCTGCCTCTCTGGGGTTTTAGTGACACGCCGTAGAAAATAGATTCTTTTGAGCATTTGAACTATGTCTGGAGGAATCTTTAAGTTAAAATCTGTCCAACCTTACAAAGTAACCCTCTCCACATTTTATCATCATCCTTGAACTTTGCAAAGATATCATTTAAATATTCTAGGGTACAGCATTTTTGTGATTTCTTATTCCCAAGAGCGCTCAAAGGTAATGGTGTTAAAGAGGCTGCTGCAGATAACAGGACAATGTGATAGGTAGATGAATACATTCTGTTTTTTAAGTCAATGGCTAGCTGACAGGAACATCTTTGCTTGCTAATAAGTTGTTCTAGGACTTCATTGTTTTAAGTCTCGCTTAAGTGCAGGAGGTTTCATGAATATAGTAGAAGTGGTGGCACCATGGTTAACTAAAGTCATAAGAGTAATCTGTCCAGCGAAGGAGGGTGCCCATTCTGAGGTTATGGTCAAAGGAAGGATAAAAATGGTGGGATGTCGATGGATGAACAAGTCAGACTTTTTGGTTTTCTGACTAATACCTCAAACTCCCATGAAATGCTGAAAATTGTGCAACCACTGCAACTGGGACTAGCTTTGCCCCCTATGCTGAGCCGGGATAATGGATACGGTCTACAGTCCCCAGACTTACCTGCTGTCACCTCATCAGGCGCCAGGAGGCGCATAAAGGATGCTGCGAGGCCACAGTGCGCAGGACGAGCTTTGCCACCTATTCATAGCTGGGGTAACAGACACGGACTACAATCCTCAGGCGTCGGGAGGTGCGTAAAGGACCCCGCTGTGCGGGACTCGCGTTGGCCGTGCCAAGGGCGTGCTTGTCCATATGTCATAGCCCGGAAGAGGCTGGGCTGGGCAGTCCCCCCTGAAATCTCGCTCCAGAGGTCTGCACCCTGGCACTTGCACTAAAAATGTACTGTCTTTAGCTTGGCGCATCCTTGAAATTATATTCGTTTCCCCCAGAGGCCATCTGTTGGTTGGTTGGCTTCCTTCTCTCCTCTCCTCTTTGTTAATTTGAACTGCTATGGGGAAGCAGAAAGTTTCTGAGGGAGACTTGGGAGAAGCCATCAAGAAGAAAGCGAAAAAGAAAGCCCAGATCTCAAGCCCGGCCGCTGGGGCCGGTGTACTGGATCGTATAGATAGTTTATTAACTGAATATGAGGAACTTCTTTACCCAACTCCCACCAACGATTCACCAAAGTCCAATTATTCACATGTACCATGAAGCTCCACACACACAGGGTGCATACCATCCATGTTCAACAGGGTAGCTAGTAGGAGCCAGCCACCTGAAGCTTTAAGTGCACCACCGAATAGTCCCACAAGTAAGGACAAAACAGTGGCAGTGATCTTGATTGATCTCCCCTGTAGTTATAGATTTTCACCACTTTTAGAACACTCTGACCAACTGGACACTGCCATCAGCTCGGAGTCGGGCGCATAGGGAGGGCGCAGAGGCTAGCACACACACACAACACAAGAAATACCCATCTACCAGTGCTCCCAGCTCTAAATCCAAAGTGCATAAATATTGATATTAGTGCCAACCAATTAAACCATACTACTGCCTTTCTACTGGGGAACCCTCCCAAAGACCACTTACATTGCAGATAACAGACCTGGTTCGGGAAATCAGAGCTCTGAAAGTAACTGTCGGCAGCCTTTCTGACTCCATAAATTAGGTAGTCTCTGATGTGCAACAAGTCAAAACAAGCATTGGCATAGCCAATAGGTCTCGCTTTTGGGACCTTATAAGTGTTTGGCCTTCTAACACTTGATGTTGTTGCACCAAGGATATTGTCCTGGATAACTAAACACTTATAAGGTCCCAAAGGCGAGACCTATTGGCTATGCCAATGCTTGTTTTTTTTGTTAATGGCAGTTCTTAACAAGAGGTTGCTGCCAGAAATCGGAGTCACTTTTTAGATAGCATTCAAACTAATGCTTGTTCAGTTCGACAGCAGGAGGATTTATCCAGTTTTTAGTACATAGGGAATACTGATTGTGTAAAGGGAGAGTTAGGGTGTGAGGGTTTTTCCGGTAAGAAATGTCCAAATTGTAGATAGCAGGAGGTTTTCTTCAGATATAGTGACACTGATGCTAACACTGAGCTCTGATAATGTTGTAAAGTTGAAGGTCTTTCCTATATGTTGTTGGCTTGTGAAATGGGAGTGTGTATGGTTGTGCGATTTGTGGTGGTGTCTGATGTCCGTTTCCTCTGGAAGAGATTAGTGGATGGCATTGCGCTTGTTAGTATGTGATGTAATGGAAGGTCTAAGACTGAGCTGATGCAGTGTTTGACACCATTGAAGAGGGCTTTGATTTTTTTTCTCTTTTTTGACACTGTTTTCCGCAGTATCTGTAATTCTGATTCTTCTTGTCTTTCAGTTTTGTAGGACACACGGTGCATGCAGAACATTCTCTGTAAAGAAAACCTGTTTACTGTGGGTGGGATTTATTCTTGGATTCAGGATTCTGTACAAGGGAGCAACTAGGAGCAGCAGTGTGGACAATCTGAGTTCTTCTAAAGTCAAGATGCAACTAGCCTCAGAGGTTGCAGAAAGAGGTTGAAAGAAGTGAGACGGCACACTCCTTTCAGGAGCCGCTGGTTCCAGAACTAATAGTCTCACCACTAGGTATAGTTCTGAAGAAAAAGGCAGGTGCATTTTGTCTAAGTGACAGTATCTCATGGCCGGAAGGGCATCTATCAATGATTTAACAGAGCAGAGTGACTGCCTAGACCACTATGGCAATATTGACGAGAGAATTACACTAGTGAAAAGGTGCAACACAGGTACAGAAATGGGGAAAGCTGATATAAAGTCAGCAGATAGACTACTACCAGTTCAACCAACAATTTTTCAGTTGCTGGGCATACACTTTCAGGGAAAACATAACGTTGGCAGAGCTACACTATTTGGATGATTTCTTGATGGTGAGTACAGCAGTGAAAAAGGGCTTGTGTAGAGATGACAATGTTTGACTGGGTGGCCCCAACAGTTTTGCATACGGCTAGCCCCACAAAAAACAGTGGGCCCATTCAGGCAATTGACATTTCTGGAGCTAGATTGAACTAGACACAGTTGCAATTGTGTCATGCATACCGGATGACAAGATGAACACATCGACAGAACTAAGGAAGCACGTGACTGGAAGCAAAAAATGTGGGTTGACAAAACTTCAGCAGGTGCTTAAGCCCCTGAACTTTCTGTAGAGCTGGCTTTCGAAGAGGGCTACAAAAATGCACCACAAACCGACACGTGACTGAAATTCCTTAAACAGTGACATTATGGTTTCAGGTTGACCCACTGACATGGGCAGTAGAGATCTTTTCTGATGTATCTGGAGCAGGGGGCTTCGGAGCTTATTGGAAAACACAGAAGTGTGCAGAAGAGTGGCCATTGTCATAGAGAAATCAATGACACAGCATTGCCTTGTTAGACTTTTTCCGGTTGGTGTGACAGTGAGATTGTGGGGGGAGGGGCTGATGGGCAAAAGAGTGACATTTGTGATTGATAACCTAATCAACAGAATGACAATGAAGAATGAATATGGTTTGTCTCAACTGAGAGAATTGATTGTGATATGTTTGATGTGGAATATTCTGTTTAGAGTGAGACATTGCAGGTTTGGACAGCGGGGTGTCTGCCGCCTTATCTCATTCACAGTAGGTGAGGACAGAAGCAGGGCAGTACCCGGGGACATGTGAAAGATTGGACTGTGAGAGCTATGTTAGTAGAGTCGACAAGGTAGTCTTAGAGACTGAGTTGGACCAAGTTTGGTGGATCCGGTGAAAGGCAAAGGGGCAGTCCAGGGCTTGGAAGGGAGACGACAGTACATGATCAGCTTCATGGTGGGGCAGACTGAGCAAAGGTTGGCAACAGTGATTATTGGGCAGAAAATGGCAGGATTGCATTTTACAGAAAATGTTTTTAGGGGTACGATCTATGTGGGGCAAATTTGGTAAAAGGATACTAGAGGGCAGTCCAGGGAAGCAAGTCGAAAGACAGAATTGAGGAAACTCAATCAATCAAGGAAATTGTAAGCGCACTACTCACCCATGAGGGTCTCAAGGCACTGGGGGTAGGAGGGGAGCAGCCCTGGTTAGTCGAAGAGCCAAGTCTTGAGGGTCTTCCTAAAGATGTGCAAGGTGCGGGTGCACCTGATGTTGATCTGCAGCTCTTTCCAAGTTTTGGCCGCGATGTAGGAGAAGGTTCTTCCACCCGTTCTTGCTCTGCGGATGCGCGGGGTGTCGGCGAGGGCGAGGTCGGCATATCGGTGTTATGGAGGCATTTGTAGGCGTGGGTGAGTATCTTGAAAATTATTCGCTTCTCAATGGGGAGTCAGTGGAGGTTACGCAGGTGTTGGGTGATGTGATTGTGTCAAGGGATACAGAGGACGAGTCTGGCTGCGGTGTTCTGTATGGTCTGGAGTTTGCGGAGCAGAGACTTGTTGATCCCTGCGTAGAGGGCGTTTCCATCCAGTCTACTGGTTATGAGTGCGTTAGTGTCGGTCTTCCTTGATTCGGTGGGGATCGATTTGAAGGTCTTTCGGAGGATGCAGAGTTTGTTGAAGCAGGAGGAGGTGACGGTGTTGACCTGTCGGGTCATGGAGAGGGAGGAGTCATGTATGATGCCAAAGTTTCGGGCATGGTCCGTGGGGGTGGGGGGGTTACCGAGGGCGGTGGCCACCAGGAGTTGTCTCGTGCAGAGGGGGATGGTCCGAGGACGAGGACCTCTGTCTTCTCCAAGTTGAGCTTCAGGCAGCTGCTGCTCATCCAGGATACAACATTTTTCATTCCTTCCTGGAAGTTGAGTCTGGTGGTGTGGGATATTTGGTGAGGGAGAGGATGAGCTGGGTGTCATCGGCGTAGGATACTATGTTGAGACTGTGCGTTCTTACGATGGTGGCGAGGGGGGCCATGTAGATGTTGAAGAGTTTAGGGCTGAGCGATGATCCTTGGGGTACTCCACAGTTGATGTCTGTGGGTTCAGAGATGAAGGGTGGGAGTCTGACTCTTTGGGTTCTGCCGGCGAGGAAGGAGCAGAGCCAGTCGAGGGCGATTCCCTGAATGCCGGCTTCGTGGAGTCTGCCGGTGAGTGAGTGGTGGGAGACGGTTTTGAAGGCTGCAGAGAGGTCGAGAAGGATCAGGGCTGTGGTGTGTCCTTGGTCGAGGAGGGTGCGGATGTTGTCCGTGGCGGCGAATAGAGCGGTCTCCATGCTGTGGTTGGTGCGAAATCCGGATTGGGAGGGGTCAAGGATGGAGTTTTCTTCAATGAATTTAGTTAGCTGGGCATTGAAGTTCTTCTCAGTGACTTTGGCCATGAAGGGGAGGAGGGAGATGGGTCCGGTAGCTCTTGATGTCCGTGGGATCTGCTGATGGCTTCTTGAGTAGGGGTCTGACTCCTGCGTGTTTCCAGTCGTTGGGAAAGATGCCGGTTTCGCAGGTGGTGTTGATGGTGTGTCATAGTTACAGCGCGATGGCGACGGCGGCTCTGTGGAAGATGTGCAGGTAGCAGGGGTCTTTGGGGACTCCTGAGTGGATGCCTTACATGGTTGATGTGGTGTCTTCGATGGTGCCTGGGGTCCAGGAGGAAATGGTGGGCTGGCTGGCGTTGCTGGAAGATGCAGTGGTTTCAGAGTCGGGTGTCTGGTCATTGAAGTTCTCGTAGGGGCCCCTGATCTTCAGATGGAAGTAGGAGCCAAGCTTGTTGCAGAGGTCCTGGGAGGGGGTGATGTCTGTGATTTCGCTGGGAGGTTTGGAGAATTCCTGGATGATGCTGAAAAGTTCCTTGGAGTTGCTGGAGTTGGCGAGGATCTTGTTCTGAATGAAGGTCCTTTTGGTGGATCTGATGCGTTGGTGGTATTCTGCCATGGCGTTCTTGTAGGTTGTCAGGTCTTCCGGGGATTTGCTGTTTCTCCAGTTATTCTTGAGACGTCTGCAGGTGCGCCTTGAGTCTTGGAGGTCGGCAGTGAACCAGGTGGCCTTCCTGGGGTGCTGTCTGTCGGGGTTACGTAGGGGTGCAAGCTCGTCTGCCCAGTTGGAGATTCATCTGTGGAGTTCCTTGGCTGCGAGGTTGGTGTCGGTCAAGGTGGTTCGTCCATGGGGGTTGTGTGGTGTGGCTGAACTGGACATTTTTACCTCCTGCGAAGATGGGATGGAGGGTGTGTCCTGCCTTGTGGGTGGGGGTGGTGATGAGTTGTTTCTGTGCGAGGTTGGTGAGATTGTCCAGGAGGGTGGTGGAGTTGGGGTCGCTAAGGTTGTCGAGGTGGAAGTTGAGGTCTCCGATGAGTATGTCATTCATTGAGGCGATGGCTTGGGGTTCAATGAGGCCGGCGATGGAGGTGGTGAATGCAGTTCGAGGCCCGGGAGGTCTGTAGGTGAGGGTGCCTCTCATGGTCGTTCTAGGGCTGGTCTGGATCTGGAAATGGAGGTGTTCAGTGGTAGGTGGGCTGTCACTTGAGCTGGAGGTCGTGAGTCGGAGGGAGCTCTTGTGTGCGATGGCAAATCCTCCTCCTGGGTGGTTGGGGTGGTCCTTCCTCTGGATCTTGTAGGTGGAGTTGATCCAGGTTTCTGTGAAGAAGGCAGCGTCTGGTTAGAGGGTGTCAAGGAGGTCCCAGATTTCTACTGCATGTCTTTGTAGGGAGTGCACATTTAGGAGGATGCGCTTCAGGGGTGTTGGCGTTTGGCGTGGGGGAGCAGCCGGTGGTGAAGGTCTGGTGGCAGTGACGGTTTGAGAGCTGTCCTTGGGTGGTGCTCGGCGTTGACTGCTGGCAGTTGTTCCTTCCGGGGTTGAGTGCGAGGAGGGCCGCTGAGTCGTAGCGGTGGGTAGTCGGAGGGCCAGGGTCCATGGCGCTGGTTCCGGTCGGGTCGCAGGCGGGCGCAGATGGGCTGCGCAGCCGCACTGCGGCTGCCATTAAATAGGGGAGGATAATTGCAGCTGGGAGCGGGGAGTGGCGGGTGGAGGGGCCACAGGGGCAGCAGCGGCAGGAAAAGGGCGGTGGAGTGGGTATGGAGGAAAATACAGGGGCACAAAGAACAGGCGCAAAATAAGTCCCAATACAGTGGCTCACAAACACAATACCTAACAGGAACCGGCGGAGAGCGGACTCAAACCTTGCTGATCAGGGCAGCGTCAACTCAGCAGAAACGGCACACCAGCGGTGCAGCGGGGTTGAGAACAGGTCCCTGATCAGGAGTTAGAGAGGAAAACCGTTACAGTGGAGATGTTGAAAGTCTTGGTGTCCCAGGCGAGATCTGCCTGCACCTCAGCTTGGAAAGGGTTGTTGTTTTGGGCTGTATATATACAATATTGTTCTTTGGGGCCTTTCGGATAGCTGAGGGGAAAAAAGTGTTGATGGTTTGCAGATGCATTACAAGGTGAGAACAGGGAATGGCATGGGGTTTAGGAAACCGGAAAGCAAGACAGTTCAAAATGGAAAATGTTTGGCATTGGAGGTCAGGAGAAAAGTTAATTTGCCTTTTGTATATGCTGGCGGGTTTTTGGGGTCTGAGGGGGAAGGTCAAAGGGGCTATTTTTCAAGTATGCAGATGGCTGTAAAGTATTGAACGGAAGGTCGTAGGAGTATTATGGAAGAGCCTGATGTTAGGAGGATGGAGCTTGGGACCCATTTGTTTAGACCAGGAGCGGAGACAGAAGGTTTCGAGTGGGTTTGAGTGAGGGCCAACTGAGGGGACCAGACAAATGTAGCAGCGACTGCATGTGGGGAGATGTGGTGTCAGGGACCACTGGGATTTAGTGGGACATCATAACAGCTGTGCTTTCCTCTTGCAGGGTTGGAGGGCAAGAAAGGTAGGAAGAGAGAGATCTGGAGATGCGTGCATTTAATAGGGAGATGGGCCAGGGAGCGTGCAAGAAAGTAGACATATGAACAACAACTGGGAGTGAATTTTAATCATTGTTTGGTACAATTTAGGAGGAATTAAGTGGGACTGGTCCATGCCATGACGTGGGAGCTGAGGGTAAAGTGGCCGTGGCTGGATGTGCTGGTATTACACCTGCAGGAGGACAAAATGGTGCAGTTCACTGGGTTGGAAGTAATTTAAAACATGGAAGTTTGGAGGGGCTGGAGAGCTGTTGCCCAGAGTGTGTTGGAAACGGAACAGAGAGCAGCTACTATACAAGCATTGGCATAGCCAATAGGTCTCGCCTTTGGGACCTTATAAGTGTTTAGCTATGCAACTGTTGCATAACTAAATACTTATAAGGTCCCAAAAGCGAGACCTATTGGCTATGCAAAGCGGTCGCGAAAGTGATCGCGATCACGATCAAATATCAAAGGGGCCGTGCGGCCGCGAAAGTGAAAGTAATCGCAGAGCGGCGCCCGCGCACATGCACTGTAGCTCTAGGCTGGCCTGGTAGCACTTTTTGGAGCCCTCTCAATAAGTCTCGCCAGACCAGCGCATGCGCTGGGTCAGGCAAGACCTAAAAACAGCTGGGAGATCATACAGCCAGTGCTCACGGAGGTGCAAACCACTCGAGACAGCTTTCTGGGATTAATAGGTGTCCTGTAAACCATAGTTCGAATGGAGTAGACCGGGATTATTCATTAATGTGCGCAAATAATGATTACTCAGTAGCTACTCACTCTTAGCAAGGTAGCTCAAAATCGTGAAGGCGATCGGCAATTTGTTAATCCCACTGTGGCCCTAGTCCGTTCACCAGGTTCTACCGATCTTCTGGTAAACATGGCCTTAGCACCACGAAGCGCCGTAAAGACCCCAGACACGAGAAGCATAGTATATTTAACAAATTTACCAAAGCCCCCTGCCCCAGCTTAATCAAAGAAGATGAGGGATCCCTAATAAACAAGGGCACCCAATCGATCTGACATGTAAGGGGATGCTAGTCTGTAAAAAGGGACAACATCACAGGGGTCAAAAGATGCTCCCCTCCGGGGACCATCTGGATTCCATGGCACTTACCCTCGCATACCGAGACTAAGTTGAGAACCTGGTGGCCTTTGACATCTGCACCCAGCACCTTACCAAAACTAACATTAGTTTAAAATACAATCCCCCCCCCCCCCTGAAACGACCTTGCTGATAAATCCATGCAACCCGCCATCCTCGTCCATTGGGGCAACTCCCTCACGAGAGATTGATTGAAGGTTACAGCTACCCCCGATGGTTGTATTCAGGTCATGACACCAGTACCCACCAGTAAGCCCATCGGATCCCTCTGAACTGCAAATTCTCCCCCAGAGCTGACTGGCCCTATTAAAACAAAGAGCCAGTCGGGTTGCACACTTGAGATCTCTGATCCCGGGATAGAATGCTATTAGAATTGCACTTTGCACCACACAGAATATCCCTTTTGTCATGGGACATTGCCGGGTTGAGATCCAAGGGTGCTTTTCCATACTGGAACAGCTTTGTGGAACGATATGATATCTGTGTTTTCAAGGAAACTTTGACAGAAGACCCACTTTATTATCCAGGTTATTTAAATAATCCTGTCCCTGCAATTCATGGCAGGAAGGATCGCCCATCGGTAGGGTTAACAATCTGGTTCTGTCAGGATGTTGGTTTTAAGATACAGAAACGTCCAACCAAAAGCCTGGATATCCTCGCCATTCGGCTGTTGGCATCTATAAGTTATATACGAGAGGATATAGAGGTGGGCAGAGGTCTGAAACTGTAACTGCTTTAGATGAGCTCCTAGATAATTTTTTATGGGATGCATCAGTTGTCATAGCTGGGGATCTTAACTCGAAAATGAGGAAAATGACCTGGCAGGGGAGCAAGACGCTTTGTGGGGTATCCCAAGTCTATATTTGACACCAATCAAAAGATGGACAGAAGCAGCTATCCAACATAAAGCTATCTGCCTAGACAAAGGCATAAGAGCATCCAATGGCAGAACCACTTCTAATGAGTAAGGGGCCAATACATTTAATAACAGCCATCATTCAAGCAGTATTTTTTTTTTTTTTTTTTTTTTTTTTTTTTAAACCGTTTATTACAAAATTCAAAAAATATACAGAGATGGGCCTACAACCTTCAGGCCGGCCACTAGCAAGCAAGAGAAGCATTGGATACAAACAATTGCGCCCATGCTGCGGCGAAGGGAAATGCACAGGAGGTAAAAGCGGTGGTAGCCACACCATCTGAGCACACATAACGGTTTCATTTTAATATAAATAACACAAAAACAAATCCACAATCGGAAACAGCAGCATGTGCTCCCCTAGCGGGGGGGACCCTACCAATCCATAGGAGTAGCAAGGGGGGAAAAGGGGCAAGACTGGGATTAGGTGGACTCAGTGCCCGGGACCGGGGAGATAGACTGGCTAAGGGGATGGGGCCGGTGACGGATCGAGCAATAACGGCGGGGTACAGATTCCCCCGCGGTAGGCGTTCCAGGGGCCCCATACGTTCACCCACGTCCCAGGCTTACCTCTCGCAACATACACCACTTTTTCCCGAAACATGCACCAATCCATGTTGTCCTTCCATGCCGAGACAGTCGGGGACCTCTGGGAACCCCACAGTTGAGCTATGTCGCGTTTGGCCACCATATATCCCAGAGTCACCCACCGCGTCTGTGGTACCGAATAATCGGTTGGCTCCCACACGTTCAACAGGCATCTCCTCGCTTCGGGCAGCAGCGACACACGCGTAACCACCCGCAGGACCTCATGCACACCACGCCAGAATCGCTCCACCTCCGGGCATTCCCACAAAATATGGAAAAAGGTCCCCAAAGAACCACACCCACGCTTACACAGCCCGTCCACAGCATATCCCATACGCAGTAGCCTTGGCCCCATGACATAGACCCTATGGAGTACCTTGAGCTGGACGAAGCGAAGGCGGGCCGGTATGGCCACCTCTTTCGGGGAGGCCACCGCCGATACCCAGTCCTCGTCATCCAGCTCCAATCCATCGGCCACCCATGCCTCACGAAGGTTAGTCAGCAGTCCCGAGCGGTCATTGATAAGTTTTTTATAGATCAATGAAATCGTGCTGTCCGGTACATGTCCATCTAGCACTCTATCCTCCAGAGGGGAATACTCCGGGATGGAGGCAACGTCCGGGAATACGGAGCATAGCGCATGATGGATCTGCATATACCGAAAGTACTCCCTGTCCTGCAACTGGAATTCTGTCCGTAGCATCTCGAACGTTTTGAATCCCCCCCCTCGTCCAGAGATCACCCACCCTGCTGATGCCTATCATGTCCCACTTTTCAAAGCCCTTCGAGGTCCACAGGGAGCCCAACTGCTCAGATGCGTATAGTGGCGACGCCCGGGTCAGACGACCTTTCCACCCCAGAGCCACATTAGCCGCGTGCCACACTCGTACCATGACACGAGTGGGGCCCGTCAAACGTGCGTCAAGCGAGCCGGAGTACAGCGCTCGGTTATAATCCCCACCCGGCAGTAAAATCTTATCCATTTCAAAAGCCGGGTTTAGAGCGGGCCCGTACAGGCCGTGATTAATCGCAGCCAGCTGGGAGGCCCAATAATACCGTTTGATATCCGGGAGGGCGATCCCCCCGTCATACCACGGGAGCGTCAGCTTCGCCAAGGCGATACGCGGTCTACCCTCCCAGAGCAGTCGGCGCTGCAAACTCTCCACCTCGCGAAAGTAGCGCGCCGGGACGACGTCCATTGTGTTCTGCAGAGCGTACAGGAAACGCGGCAGCGACATCATCTTAAACAATGCCGCCCGGCCGAGCGGCGAGAGCGGCAAGCGCCTCCAACGCGCAACATCCTCCTTCAGGCGCTGGAGGGGGGGGAGCAAGTTCTGACTATATCGGTCCTCCGCGTCCAGTGTAATGAAGACACCTAGGTACCGAAATCCCTGCGGGGCGATCTGGATAGGACAGCCCCGCGGAAGGATAGGGTCCTCCCCAGAGAGAACATAGACGCACGATTTAGCCCAGTTGATGATAAGGCCGGAGTTAAGGCCAAATGAATGCAATACATCAACCAGCACTATCAGTGATTTACGTGGGGAAGCCAGGTACAGGAGGATATCGTCCGCATATAGAGATACGCGGTCCTCATACTCGGGGGTCCAGCGGAGACCACGAATAGAAGGTTCCCACCACAGCCACTCCGCCAGGGGCTCCAAAGCGAGCGCGAAAAGGAGCGGTGATAACGGGCAGCCCTGCCGCGTGCCCCTGCCCAGCTCGAACGAGGCCGACACTCTACCGTTGACCACGACCTGCGCCAGCGGACCCGAGTACAACAATTTTACCCAACTGATGAATCCTGGGCCAAACCCAAACTTCGCGAGCGTCGCCCAAATATAGGGCCATTCAAGCGTGTCAAACGCCATAGTGGCGTCCAAGGACGCCAAGAGGGCCGGCTCTTGTATGAACGGGACACGTGCAAGCACCCCATGCAGACGCCGCAGGTTAAGCGCTGTATTGCGATGAGGGATGAAGCCGGACTGATCCTGGTGAATCAAGTCACACACTACGCCGACCAGCCGATTGGCATTCAAGCAGTATTGATAATCCCCTAATTGACCTAAAACTATGGCATGTTCTTGAGGACATAGTCGTCTTAGACCGAATGGAGAGTGATCAAAACCCATTGTGTTCGTTATTCGAATTCACGAAACTACACTAACTAACAAACCATCCCAACCTATTAACCACCTGAGTCCTACTAACCTCTGAAATGCGGCGGCTTCAATGGCCCAAGATTTTGAAAACCGGACACATTGTCCACTATCACCAGGGATGCTGAGAGCGCGGTAGCAGAGATGGAGGTTTCCCTCCTTAATTCTCAGTAAATTAATGTCATAACAACGAGCCAGAATACATTATTTGATATAATGCGATTACACTCCTAAAAACCTTATAGTGCTAAGGAGAACCGTGTAAAGCCCAAGCACCACTGGTTTAACAAACCATGCAAGCAAGCCCGCAGACTTTTAGGGAGACTCATGTAGAATACAGAACATGAGGAACACCTACAAGAAGGCACAGGAAAAGGCTAAAAGAACATGGGTTGAAAACAGATGGCATGATCTTTAACTAGCATGCACTAAGAATAACCCTCAACATTTTTGGAACATGGTGAAATGGGGTAGGGGTGGACCCTCTCTTCCCCCACAAAACCATGTAGCGCCAGACTCCTGGGTAAACCACTTTGCTATACAATATGCATGCATACAGAGGAAAGGGAGCCCTTCTCCACCCACTCTTATTTAACTGACAAGGTTTTTTACCTAGCTGATGTAAGAGCTACCTTTAGCGCCATCACAGGGGGGGGAAAGCCCCAGGCATCGACGTCTTTTTTTATTTTCTATGACCAGGTCAATTGGAGCTGGTACATAATTTTGTTAGCAAATGCCATTACCATTGGTGCCCCCATCCCGGTTTCCTGGAGGGGGGCGGAGATCATCCCAGTATACAAAAAGGGTGACAGGTCTCAGCCAGGAAATTATAGGCCAATAAGTCTAATTGTTTCCATCCTGAAGGTGGTAGCCTGCCTTGTCCTGGCAAAGGTCCAAAAGTGGATAGATTCTAACGATATCTTACCCCCTCCAGGTGGGCTTTCGTGCACACATCAGCACAATAGATCAAGTCTCCTTGGCCAGGACACCATGTATGCTTCCTTAGTCAACCTCAATGATGAGAAAACCGAGCTCCATCCTTACGCTTTTTTACTGATGCACTGCGATAAGTGGGAACAACTCCCTCCAAAGTATCAAATTCCTCCAAGTAATCCACATTACTCCATTTAACCGACATGATTATCACCCTCCTTGTTACTATCTGTTTCTGAGACCGCGAGACACAATCTTTATTAGACCTCCCAAATACATACTGTATGCCATTTTAAGCTTCGTACAGCAGTATGTACAAATTGATCTCCATGTAAAGTAGACATGACATTCATTGTCCCAATGCATTTCGAACCCCAAGGGTTCTTCGTCAGGGGAATCTAAAACATAAAATTGAACAATATAACTTGATTATTCCATTATAACTCATGTGCGCTAACACAACAGTATCAAAAAATTATTATGAAACTGATCATTCAAACCACAAAACCACTTCATATTTAGTGCCCCCCACCTTCACCCAAACATTTAGAGAAACATAAATGTGACTGCAGCACTCTACTGTCCTACCCTCTTAACCAAACCTCCGTTAACTGCAGTCTGTAGAAAGCTCGCACTGAACCACTTCCCGTTAAAGCTCATCTCCCCTCTCGATGTTCTCCCAATTACACTCCTCTCTAACCCTTTCCATTAACCCTCCGTCACCATGCTCCTTTCCTGCAGATCGCTCCTACTTGCAACCTGTTCCTCACTGATACCTCAAAAAACACTCCCTTCCTGCTATCCCTTACTGTAAACCACATCCATAAACCCTCATTTCATTCCTCGCTCTTTACTTTACCATTCACAAACGGCCACCTCCAACAACCTCACCTGCTTTCTCCTCTTCATGGCAAAGTTACTTGTTTGTTATTGATCCATGCGTTCACACTCATGTCCTCTTAAGTGACCGTCAATCATGCCCATAATTACCTCCACATGACTGCTTCCCCAGCAACCTTCACCCGAAGTTACCAGAAAGGCAACACCTGTGATCCCCACCTCAAAAACTATAACACCCACCATGCACTAACCTTCCCCCAAAACAATGACATCGAACGCTGTCTCTTTTATTTTTTATTTCTTTATTTTATAGGTTCTATATAGCGCTAGCTAGACCCGGGGGTATCAGAGCACTTCACATACATAGGTGCATTACATAGCAAGGTATTGGGATGTAAAAAGGTATGAGCCAAACATTGTAATTAGGCATACATTGCATAGCAGAACATAAGGGTGCATGAGGATATAAGCAACACATTATAATTGGGCATACAATGAAGGATAAGGGGGGGGGAGCTCCCGAGGTTCATGCAGTTGAAACTCCACTTATCCATGATGGACAAATGAGGGCGTCAACTAGGTAGTTGGAGTCTTGATTCATTGACTTGGACGGTAAGGTATTTCTTTATGAGAAGGAGTTTCAGGTACCTTTTGAAGCACTGGAAGGAGGGGTTGCATCTGAGGTCAATCTGGAGTGTGTTCCATATCCTGGGTACGTTACCAGAGAAGGATCGGGACTGAGTGGTTTTTTTTTATAATTTCGGAGGGATGAGAAGAAGTGAGTTGGAGCTTCTCAGGGGTCTGGATCTTCCAGCTTTGACAAGTTTGCTGTTTAGGTAGTTGGGGGAATTTGAGTGGAGGGATTGGTGTGTGATGCAGGCCAATTTGTAGATACACCTGCCTTCAATGGGTAGCCAGTTGAGGGATGGTGTTATGTGATCAAAATTTCTAACTCCCGTTATGAGTCGAGCAGCCATGTTAAGGACTGACCTTAGTGGGGCTAGGTGAGCTTTTGGCGTCCCTGTAAGGATAGCGTTCCCGTAGTCCAGTTTGGCTAGGACTAGGGATTGAACAACAATCTTGAGATCGTCTTGGGGAATGAAAGGTTTCATTTTCTTCAGGTGTTTTAGTGAAAACAGCGCACTTTTTGCTGAGTTTTGGATGTGGTCCTTCATCGATAAGTTCTCGTCCAAGGTAATGCCTAGTGACTTAACAAAGTCGGTTGTAGCGAGGGAGCAGTTTAGGGCATCCAGGTTCTTGAGCCAGTCATGGATTGGAAGATGGTTACTTTTTGTAGCAAACAGTATTAATTCTGTTTTGTCCGGGTTCAACTTTAAGTGTTTTGCGTTAAACCAGGATTGGATCTTGGTTAGTGTGACATTGAGGTGTTGGATGTCGCTGGGTGATTTGATTTTGTAGTAGAGTTGAGTGTCGTCTGCATATAGATGATATTTAACTCCTGCTTCTTTCAGAATGATTGTCCGGGGTTCCATGTAGAGATTGAAGAGGGCAGGGAGGATCTAGCTTTGAGGGACCCCAAGTGTGACTCGTGCTGGCTTAGAGAGACCAGAGTTGATTTTAATTTGTTTGCGACCGGTGCTGGAGGTAGGAAGCGAACCATTTTAGTACCATGCCATCAATGCCAGAACGGCCCTTCAGGGTCTCAAGTAAAGCTAGGAGATTAATCGTGTCGAAAGCCGCAGATAGGTCAATAAGGATGAGAAGACCTACTTCACCTTCATCTAAGGCTCTGTGGGTATCGACTGAAATATGGAGCATGGCTGTTTCGGTGCTACACCCCTTCCTGAATCCCGATTGAAAGGTGTCAAGGAGATTGAAGTCATCAATATGTTTAAGTTGTTGGAGAACGCACTTCTCCAAGGTTTTAGCTAGGAACGGGAGGTTGGAGATAGGTCTGAGATTGTTGAGATCATTAGTGTCGGCTCCTGGTTTTTTGAGTATGAGTGTGATTTTGTCCTAGTTGAAGGGAGTCTGGGACACAGCCTGATGTGAGAGAGAAGTTGATGATTTTAGTCCAGAAAGGGCTAAATGATGTGGTTGAGTTTTTATACGATAGTGGCTGGGAGAAGTTCCATAGTGTGGGAGATAGGCTTTAAGCTCGCAAATATGTTGAAGACTTCAATTTCCGACACAAGTTCGACGTCCGACCAATTTGCATCATTTTTAAGTAGGCAGCAGACCTGGTTGTCCTTGGTATGATTGAGATCTGCTTGGTCAAGGGCGAGCATTGGGTGGGTAGGTTGAGATTTAAGGTGTATTGGAGGCTGGGATAAAGGATTGCTCTATTTTTGTGACCTTGTCTGTGAAGAAGCTGGCAATTTCTTCGCATCGATCCGTGATCGCTTTAATTTCGTGAGGGGATTCACAGTTCGTTTGCCTTTTGACAATATTGAAGAGTTCTCTAGGTCTATTCTTAGCCTGGTCTAGTTGGCTGCGGAAGAAAGATGCCTTTTCTCTAAAGATGTGCTTTTTATATTCTGACCAAACAGACCTAAGTAGTGCTAGGTGCCTTGTTGATGGGTTTTGTCTCCAAGTCCTTTCAGCAAGTCTGAGTTGTCGTCTTTCGGTATTGAGATCCACATTGAACCATGATTTAGATTTGATAGATCTCAATTGTTTCAGTTTGAGTGGTGCTACTTGATCTAGCACCTCCGTCATTATTTAGTTAAAGTGAGCTGTAAGGTCATCGGCCGACGTAGTGGTAGGCTGGGACTGTAGATGGGCATGAATCTTGGATTCAAGTTCGGAGATAGGGACTTTATTGATGTTCCTGGTCCAGTTTTCGGGTTTGTCGGATTGTATTGGTTGGTGTCTGACAGGTGAGTTGATACTAAACAAAATGAGGTGGTGGTCAGACCAGTCAATGGGTAAGATTGATCTCAGTGAGACTAGTTCGTTTCTGGTGATGATCGCATCCAGAGTTGCTCCTTTGATGTGTGTTGGTTCATTGCACAGTTGTTTTAGGTTGGTTATTTCAAGCAGGTTGGAGAGGTTCTGGTCAATGGTATCTTCTGTGTTCCAGTGGATATTGAAGTCATCCAGGAACACGTCTTTCGTGTCTGTTAGGGAGAAGCGTGTTATTAGGTCAGTTAGTTCTTTGGCGAAGAGAGCGCGTTTCCCTGAGGGGTGGTAGATGGTGTGAAATTTGATGGGTGTGGTGCCCTTGACTGCAAGTTCGACACAAAGGTACTCCAGGGTCAGGTGTTCCGCAGGTTTTAATGCGGGATCTGAATACCTTCTTTGTGGATGATTGCTAGTCCTCCACCTGTTTTGAGCGCTCTGTCCTGTCTAATGACGTTGTAACCTGGGGGGGGGGAAGAGGAGGTCAAGCATGAGGTTAGAGTGGTCGTTGAGCCAGATTTCTGTGAGAAATGCCATGTCTATTTCTTCCCTAAGAATAACTTATGCAAGGTCTGTGGCATTTTCACTAGAGCTACAAGACGGCCCAAAGCTAGCGGGCTCCTGATGCACCTAACAAACACCTCAAAACCTATTTTACCCAGCTGGAAATCAGTTCCCTCTCGTAACAAATCAACCCGCCCAATCCGAAGCACCAATTAGCTTTCAGAGACTGATCTACTTTCTCTACTTCACTCCTATGAACCCGCCCTCGTGAACCCTATCACCCCTCTTCAATGACCATCCCAACTATCCCCCCCAACCCACACAGGACCACTACACATAACATTAGAGGCGTCATTGACCACAGCCTAAGAAGAGTCCCCCTCATTCAAGAGCCTATGTCATCCCTCATTACGCCCGTCTCAAATGCATCCTCATAAATTGTAGACACACAGCGGACATAGCCGACCTCATTCTCACACAAGAACCGGACCTGATACTGTTAACCGAAACCTGGCTAAATGAATCCTCCTCACCTATCATTGACATACTAGTACCCCCTATTTACGACATCATCAGATTGGATAGAACTGATAAGACGGGGAGGCATCGCCTGTATACACCGGAGCAGTATCTCAGTTAACAGATCCATTGCACCGGTATTCCTTTCTTGCAAATACATATGCCTCAACATCACCAGTAATGACAAACCATTATGCTCTTTACACACTATATATCATCCACCAGGTGACAACCTAGCATTCATCGAACATTTCATGGACATGGTATCTTCAAACACCGGGCGCCAAAACACCCGAATATTCCTTGGCGACTTCAGTCTCCACTGGGACGACCACAATGATGCAGTGGTCAATAGTCTCAAATTTCCTAGACGACCTAGACCTCACCCAAATCTGCAACAGCCTTACACACGATAAAGGTTCAATACTGGGTATAATAATCTCTAAAAGAGATTGCATTCCGCGAGAGTCGATCCAACCATGTGACTGGTCAGACCATCATATCATTACCTTCTTTATCAAGGAAATAGTGAAACTGAACTCTGTTCAATCCACAAGACCTAAAGTTTGGAAAGGAGACATGAAAAAAATCAACCCTAACACTTTTCCATCGTCCAGTTACAACTTACTTCTGCCCCTGCAGGATCTTCCGAAGTCCATGATCTTACCAATCACTCCCTTAATTTCATGACCACGATAATAAATGAGGTAGCCCACCTGCAACTAAAGAGAGCCTCCATAAAGGACTCTAAGCCTTGGTACAATGGAATACTCAACAAAGACAGACTCTCTCTCCGAGCTTCGGAACGCACCTGGAGATCAATTCCTTCCCTCAATCACCTAAAGACTCTAAGGAAAAAGAGAAACGCATACTTAAGAAAGATCAAGTGCACTAAAGCAGACTTCTTCAGCCACCAACTAGACCAAGCAAGAAATCGTCCCAAAAAAGTCTTTGAACTAATCAAAACCCAATCTAAGGACGCACCTCAACGTCCACAACACATAGCTTGCCCGCACCCAACTGTGAAGAATTCTCTGCCTTCTTCACTCTGAACCAATACAACAAGGGGAACCCCTGCAAAATGAATGTAGGTAGAGATTCAGGGGAAAATGCAGAATAAATACGAAAAAGGGGGTATCTCTACCTATAAATTTCAATGTATCGTCTTTTTAGTATATCAACACTTGGACTAAGATAACAAAGGAAAATACAAACCATTAAATTCAAAACATAAACGAGAAACAAATTTATAAGAGTTTTATTTTTAAATTAGATTGATTTTGAAAAGATTAATTCAGTACATTTGCTGATTTGCTATTGATACAGAGAAACCTTTCAAATAAACATACTTATCAGGGTCCTAGATGTACTCAATCACACGCTGACTTACACATTCATACCGAGATCATTCCACACCATAGACATTAAATTCACACATTCACATAAACAAGGTGTAAATAACCCAAAAAATATTCAGTATGTAGACAAAAATCAATATGGACACAATCATATGAATATTCAATATTGTGTCAAGTGACACGTGTTCAAAATAGAGGAATTCGGGCTTGGGTGGACCACATGTAGGCGCCGCCGGCCGTTTCGGTGAATGCACCGAAATGTTGGTGCCACCTTCCTCAGGGCGAACGGAAACCAAAAGTCTTAGTATGGGTTAAGGCTGGGACCTATCAAAGATAATAACAATATATTGAGATAACAGATCAACATAAGGTCTTGATAACATCATTCATCTAAATCATGATATTTTCCTTTGTTGTCTTAGTCCAAGTGTTGATATACTAAAAAGACGATACATTGTACGTTTGAAATTTATAGGTAGAGATACCCCCTTTTTCGTATTTATTCTTCACTCTGAAGACAGATAATATCAAGATTGATCTCCTCGATGATCTAATCTTACACACGGGACCACACACAAAGACCTCCCCAGTAATGCCAAATGCACCATACCTTATCCCATCAAAGCTTAACCTAAAAAACGACGCAGATTGGTCATCCTTTTCAACATACTCTGAAGAATCCATATGCAAAATACTTTGTGCCCTGAACCCTGCCAATCACTTCACCAATCCTCTCCCCGCTAACGCTATTAAAGACTTAACTCCACTACTTCTGCCTCTCTGGACTAAGATCATAAACAGTTCACTTCAACAAGGTTGCATCCCGGACACCCTAAAAGTTGGACAGGTTTCACCCATTCTATAGAAACCCACGGCCGACCCTACAGACCTAAACAACTTTCGCCCTATTTCCAATATCCCTACCTTGGCCAAACTATTGGAAAAATGTGTACACCTCCAGCTGACAAGGCATATTGACCACTTTGACCTTCTTAAACACCAATCAGGCTTCCGAGCAGGTCACAGTACTGAATCAGCCATGACACATAATTGATGACACGCTACAAATCCTTGATCAGAATGGATCCTGCCTACTCATCCTGCTAGACCTCTCCTCAGCCTTTGATACGGTCAAACATGAGAACCTGTTAGATCTTCTGAAGCATAGAATGGGATTATCAGGATCAGTGCTAAATTGGTTTACCTCATTTCTCCAAAATCGAACAAAACAATTCATGGTCAACAACGCCATGTCCAAACCTGTCCCAGTAACGTTAGGAGTACCGCAAGAGTCCTCTCTATCCCCGACATTGTTTAACCCATTCATGGAACCCCTCACCGAAATTCTTCAAGCATCTAACATGCAATACCACATGTATGCTGACGACACAAAACTATACCTCAAGATCTACACCTTAGACATCAAACTGCTCAACACAACACTTAGGAATACCCAGATATGGCTGACAGAAAACCATCTCTAATTAAATGCCCAAAAAAACGAATTCCTGCTAATAGCTCCACCCGCCCAAGTTCCCATAATGCAAGATTGGATAAAACACCTTACGGCATTCAACGTTCAACCAATCATCGTCGACTCAGCGAAATCACTGGGAATAACTCTCGACAGTAACCTCAATATGTAAAAACACATCAGCAACGCTACAAAAGGAGCTAATTTCCAGATAAACACACTGAGGAAGCTGAAACACTTCCTGCCAATCAATGACTTCAAGCAAGCAGTGCAAGCGCTAGTTATCCCCAGAGTGGAGTACGGAAGTGTTTCTCTTTGCGGCCTACCCAAAGCTACAACGGCACCACTAAGAGCCTCAATCAATGCTGCAGCGAGACTCATCACTGGTTCTAAAAGAAATTTCCACATCTCCCCGGACCTAAAATCCTTCAATTGGCTACACCTGGAAGCCAGAATTCATTTGAAAATAGCGTGTATGACACATAAAGCCATGCATCACAAAGCACCCAACTATCTAGCACAGAAACTGACGATCTCTAGTGGGCTCAAATCTTGAAGAAGTGCGGAAAACCGATTACTAAAACCACAAAGATTCAACAAGAAAAAAACATATAACCAAACCTTCTCAGGGATGGCGCCCAGAATTTGGAATGCTTTACCACCCGAAACCAGACTTAACCCCTCCATTGCTTCCTTCAAAAAGGAAGTAAAATCGATTCTCATGGCCAAATTCACCTGAGTAAGGTCCAAAGATATTTCGAGACCTACTATACCGTCACTATTACCCTTACTATGACAAGGGACCAGCTAGGCAATCTAGACATTCCATCTTCCTTTTACCTTACGCAAGGGAATAGCGTCTTGATGTACCTTACCACTTTGCATTTACAAAATGTTTTGTATATATGCTTCAATTTGCCTTTTATTAATGTATAAAGAACTTTATTTACTGTAAAGCGCTCTGATATCCGCAAGGGTCTTGTTCGCGCTCTATAAAACTTTCAAAATAAATGTACTGCTGATCTGCAGTTGAGGAGCATGCAAGGTAAAGGGCAGAACGTTACAATGTCGGGGTGGGCTCTAAGGATGGAAGTGTATTTCGCCGGGGGTCTGGGCGAGTGTACTGTTCTAGGCGTTCTGTTTGTGCCAACAATGACTGGAATTGCGAGGGGTGCTGTATTCTGGTTTGTTGCGAGGTGAGAGTTGATTTCCTCTGTTTCCATTATTGAAAGGGTGCGGAGAACTCGATTAGGTCAAAGAGCCTGCCTCCCCAATGGAATGGAGGGCCATGGTGGGTCAGGTGGGGCCATGGAAGTGGCTGTGTGGGGAGGAGGTGTGTAACTACCCCGAGAGCATGAGCAAGGTGGCTTAAACAGGTTGGGCCAGTCTAGTTGTAGATGTAGGATGTCAGCAGCTAGGGTGTCTATCTTTTGTTCCATTTTGGTCAGTTGTTGTGAAAGGGTGTTAAAAAAGAGTTACTGGATTTTGGAGGGGGCAGTGTATGACTAGGGTCTGTAGAAGTAGAGAGTACTGGGATCTGGGATTGAGCGGTATCATTGGGGGTGGGCGTAGGGATAGGGTGAGCGTGTAGAATTGGGTCATTGATGTTTTCAGTCTAGAGGTAAGATGGAGGTGATGTGGGACTAGGGCCAAAGGGAGGACGGTGAGCAATGGACTGGAGGGGGTAAGAGTCCAGGGGATTGGCAGTGGTGTTGGTGGTGGGGGTGGGTTGGGCATGTGGTCTTGGGTCAGAAGGAGAGCGAGCAGTGCTTTGGGGGAGGTCGGTGTCCAAGGAATTGTTGGTGACATTGGGCCTGGGGATGTTTATGGTAGATGGAGTCGGGTCAGCGCTGGGATTGGGGATAGGTCGTGAGGGTAGAGTCGGGTCTACTGAGGTCAAGAAGGGTGTGGCCATAGCGAGTACCGTAGTGGGGAGACTGCAGTTTGTGTCCGATCTGTCAGGTTCGAGATCTCTCACTACGTATCTAACTCCCAACTATAATAAAAAATATATAAAGTGAGTAAACCTCATTAAAAATCTAAAAATTATTCATTCACAAATTAATAGCAGTGACATACTATGCTTTCTTGCATAGCCCTTGAATCACTAAAACTAATAAAATGCACTAAATGAAACACAAGTCGGAACTTAAAAATATAATGAAAATAGATGATGGCGAAAAAACTCCATGAGTCATAATGTCCTGTCCATGTTAAATATTCAATGATGATGTAATTCTTGTCATTCCGTGTTTACACTTTCTCTGCTGTGGCAAACTAGAGTTTATTATTTTTACCATTATTTGTCTTTATGCTTAATCACCGGAGTGCAAAAACTCATTTAGGCGATGAATTCTAAGCAGAAAAGACATGAAGAGCCTGCACTCCTTCTCTTAAAGAAACGCCATCCTTGAGTGTCTTCATTTGAAATTGCGTGCAAACAGTAATCTGCGAATCGCCCCAAACCGCAATGGTAACATTTATGAGAAAACTGAGCTCCATCCTTACGCTCTTTTACTGATGCACTGCGATAAGTGGGAACAACTCCCTTCAAAGTATCGTATTCCTCCAAGTAATCTACATTACTCAATGTAACCAACCTGATTATCACCCTCCTTGTTACTATCTGTTTCTTAATGTTCTTCACCACACAGGATACAGCGAGATGCAATCTGCAATCTTTATTAGACGTTCCAAATACATACTGTATGCCATTTTAAGCTTCGTACAGCAGTACGTACAAATTGATCTCCATGTAAAGTATACATGACCTATATTGTCCCAATGCATTTCGAGCCCCAACCTCAAGTCATCTTTTGAATTGGTTTCACCCAATAAACTTTGGGTGGTGCCACAGGAGTTGGGAATGCCTATAGATTTGCTCTCCCTCATTGTCCGTCTCCACGAGAACAACTTTGCACACATTTGCTGGGGTTCCCAGGGGAACATTACAGATCCCTTCCCAGTGGAAAAGGGAGTGTGCCAAGGGTGTTTCATGGCACCCCCACTATTCTCCCTCTTTATTAATAGAGTTGCTGAATTTCTAGCCACTGTTCCCACAGATGACCCGCTTTTAGCAGGTAAAAAGATCCCAATTTTAATGCTTCCCGCGACACGCTTATTATTTAAAAAAAACCCTAGTGGTTTACAGCTTGCATTGTTATGCTTTGAAGACTTCCGCATTTTACGAGAGCTAAAAATCATTGCAGTAAAAACTAAATTAATGACTTAAATTGCACAGAACATTCAGGGGCAGTATAGTTCTGGATGGGGTGCCCCTAGACCAGGAAGACTCATTCACCATACTTGGTAATCACCCTGGAGAAAAAAATGAGATGGAGGCCCCACATTGATACTATAGCACTGAAACATCGCCAATCAGCCGGTGACCTTAATAACGAATTTAAAACATCTTTGACAATGCCAGTCAGCCCAGTGCTGCGGATTTATAATGCAAAAGTAATGAGCGCGGTCCTATTTGGGTCAGAGCTAAGGGGTTTTGAGAAACTATCCCACCTCGCCACATCAGAAAATAGGTTCCTCCAGATGATCACCAGCCTACCACAAAGCACTCCTATGGTACCCTTGCTGAATGACTTTGGTAGGAAAGCACTGGTAGACATAGTCAGGCTCCCATCTTATATTGGCGCAGAATCTGGTGTACCCCTGAATTGGCCACTTTTGCTGATTGTCTCGGGGATGTTATTGAGGCGGATCACTTCCATAAAATTGGTAGGCAACGTGACATCAAAGGTGTCCTGGTCAGCATGGGATTGCCGAACCTATGGGAAACTCCATCTAGTACCCAGTTCTCATCAAGAGAAATAATCAAGGAAAGATACTGGGAAATGGTCGGACAAAATATTATCAGAACAAGTGATTGTACAACACTGACTGGGAGATTCTTAACATTTAAATCCTGGCCAAGCCTTGAGCCTTGACCTGACTGGCAGCGTGACTGTATTGCGCGCAATTGTTTGTCCAGGATTTTTAAAGTTCCCGTTTTGGTATTTATTTTTAATTTTATTTCCAGTTTCCCCTGTTTTTAAACTGCTGGCCCCTTACCTGCACTCTAAGCTTGTAAAAATCACTGCTCTTTTAGCGGGTCCTTGCTACATAATCACTCCCACGGGGGACATATTGGTGGGGAGAGAAGGACGCCTGGCGGCGCCATCTTTGTTGCTGGTCTAGTCGTCAGAAGGACGACAGACAGCTACTTAAGGCGGTCATGCTGACGCGCAGCGGGCACGTGCAGCGGGTTCGCCGGATTTCCGCCGGAGTTACGCCTGAGTTCAGCCCGTCTGCGCCTGTCCGCGCTCGGCCGGGCTCAGGGGCGTGGTCTGCTGCTCCGAGAAAGGTATTTTCCGCCAGAGACTTACATTATATAGACAATGGTATTCAGAAGTTAGATCCAATCATTACGAAGAGGCTAGAGGATATGAATATCCTTCGACCACTCAGGGGGAAGTCAGGGACTGTCCCGCCTTCTTTGAAGTTGACTAGTCTGAATACAAGGTCACTTCATAAGCACTGTCTTGAAATTTTTACTCTTCTTCAGGAAGAGGATATTGATGTGTTGACTCTTACGGAGACATGGTTGGGCGATGACTCCCTGCCTGATATTATAGCCACCCTTCCCAATGAATATGATGTGGTATGGTATAACCGTACCGACAACGCTCGCGGTGGGGGGGTAGCTATTTTTTATAAAAAGTACTTAAAGGTTGTTAAAATAGTGGCCGAGTCTGTAGATCTATCTGATATTCTTGGTGTGAAAATTACTTTGAATAATTCATGCCTCGTGATTCTTACAGTCTACCGCCCTCCAAATTCCACACCAGCATTTAATGATTTATTTGCCCCTATCATGTCTGATTTATGTACAAGATATCAAAAGATTGTGGTAACCGGGGACTTCAACATGCACTGGGATAAAGCCCATAAGGATCCGGCAACTCGACACTTGGAGAATACTATGTCTTCACTTGGTATTAAACAGCTCGTAGATGCCCCCACACATATCAAGGGGCATACCTTGGATCTTATTTGGACCTCAGACCCAAAGGTTATCCTTGTGGACATTCTGCCTTGTGTCTGGTCGGATAATTTTTTGGTGAACTGTGAGATTCCCATTGTAGGCTTCTTGGCTCAAAATCAATTAAATTTGAGGAAAGTTAGTCAGTGGATAAAAGTTGATTCACTATCCTTGACTAGCACTCTTCCTGATTATGCCCAATCACTGGTCTCTAGTGGAGATTTGGATCAGGATTATAGGGACATAATGCGAATTTTGAGCCAGGCGATTGATCAGATAGCACCCGAAAAGCTACAAAAGGTAAAAAGAGTAGGAAAAGGGGCTCCATGATTCACTCCGTTGTTGAGGGACTATAAAAAGAAGCTCCGCCATCTAGAAAGGAACTGGAGGAGAACAAAAGATGGCGTAGATCGGGAATCGTATAAAACCTCACTTAACTCATATAAAAAGTTGATCGTAGCTACAAAAGCAGATTTCTACGAAACCCGCATAAAGCAGTCGGAGAATATTCAGAAAGAAACATTTAAAATTCTGACAGAGTTGAGTAAAAAACCAGAAACGTCTGAAACCACAATAAACGTTGATACTTCTCAACGTTTTTTTTTGGAGAAGGTTGAGACTATTCTCTCTGAGATTGAGCATAGTACTCTGAATGGTTCGCTTCCAGTACAGGAAGTTCAAACCTCTGTGGAAGTTTCCATATCAAGGTTCCCTGAGATAGATCCCATGGAGCTTGAGCAGCTCATGAGTAGCACCAAATCACGTTCCCCAGCGGACCCGTGTCCCCCCAGGGTCTTTCGCCTGGCATGTCCTATCTTAGAAGATCATATTATATCCCTTCTCAATAGTTCAATGGAGACTGGTTATTTACCATCGAGTCTTAAGGAGGCCCGAGTTAAACCTCTGTTAAAAAAACCAGGAGCCGATTTGACCATTTTGAAAAATTATAGGCCGATATCCCAATTACCTTTCTTGTCCAAGGTCTTGGAGCAACATGTGCTGAAGTCCCTTTCTTTATTCCTGGAGTCACACCATTTACTCCAGGAGCGCCAGGCAGGATTTCGTGCACATCACAGCACCGAGCTGGTGATGCTCTCGGTGCTGGATGAGCTTAGAGGTATGGCTGATAGTAAGAAACCAAGCGACCTGATACTTTTAGATCTATCGGCGGCGTTTGATACTGTCAGCCATTCCCTGTTATTGGACAGATTGACCTCTTTTGGGGTAATGGGTCCGGCCCATAAATGGCTCCAGTCCTTCTTGATGAGTAAGTCGCAGAGGATCCAACTGCGGGATTGTATCTCCGATATAGGCATTTTGGAGTGCGGAGTCCCTCAAGGCTCTGCATTGTCTCCACTGCTGTTCAATCTTTACCTACAACCGTTGATTGCATCTCTTGCGACTATGGGCTGTGGTGTGTTTAACTACGCTGACGATACCCAGCTGCTGCTGAGTATTGATAATACGGCCCGGGCACAAACTAATGCCCAGAACATCCTCAGACATACGGTTGGCTGGATGACTGCAAACCAGTTGAAGATAAACCCTGACAAAACGGAGGTTCTGGTGGTTTCGACCTTAGCTTCACCTTGGAGTGACCTTTATTGGCCCCAGGAACTAGGCCCTACACCGACACCGTGTGACAAAGTAAAAAGTCTTGGTATCAAGATTGACAATGAGTTGTCAATGGCCAGTCAGATTGCCTCCGTAGTAGGGATGTGTACTGGGTTGATTAGACTGCTGCGTAAACTAGTTCCTCTTCTTTCTTTCTCCATGCTTGAATGGTTGTTTTTGCTACGATTATATCGAGGCTGGATTACGGAAATGCTCTCTATTTAGGTCTGCCTAAAACCTTGACTAATAGACTGCAGGTTGTCCTGAATGATGTGGCGCGATTAATCTTCAGGCTACCTAGACGAACTCATGCTTCTCCTTTGCTGCTCAAGTTACATTGGCTTCCTATCGAGCAGAGAGCGGAGTTTAAGAGCTTATGTACGGTCCATAAAGCAATCTACGGACAGGCCCCGGCCTATATTAAAGAGCGCTTGAAGGTTTATAAGCCTAAACGAATTCTTAGGTCCTCTGATTCTCAGCTTTTGGTTTGCCCCCGATATAAGCTTGCAACCAAAGGTGGGAGATCCTTCTCGGTTCTGGTTCCACAGATATGGAATAAACTTCCAGAACCACTTCGGAGAGAAGTAAATCTCCTGCGTTTTAGGAAGCTGTTAAAAACGCTTCTATTTAGGGAGGCCTTTGGCTCAAATAATTAGCTGCTCTGAATGCCTCTCTTTTTTGCCTTTCATACGTTCTACATTACTTTTGTTTGGCGCTATATAAACCGAAGTTAACAATAACCATAACAATAACATTACTGGGACACAATCTTAAAACCCTTTGACCGTAAATTGTACTTCCAAATTAGAGTGGGTTCCCTTCCATTAAAATCTTTCACTGCTAAATGGGCCACATCGGGTGACAACAAATGCCCCACTTGCACAGAACATGTAGAAACCTATCCCCATGTGCTGTTTGTCTGCCCCGCCTAGGCAGGCCCCCGCAAAGTATGGCACGCCCAGACCTGCAAGAACCTGGGCACCAGACAAAGTAGCGTCACCCTAAGAATTTTGCATTCTGATCCATCTCCCCAATACGCAATTCCGGTAGCAAAGTTGTTGAGCTGGATGTGGTCTATTAGATCACAACTTTTGACTGAAAATCATTGAACTTGGAATTATGCCCACTCTTTGTGATACCAGTATGCTACCTTCGAGTTTTAGCTTTGTCCAATGATCAGAACATTTTTTATCCTTCCTTAACCACACTTGCTGATGCTTTCATGTCATGTATTTGTCTTTTAATGCATCAGGATGAGTTGACGTTTATGTTTACTTGCATATGTTTGTTAAATATTTTAACTCACTGGATTATCTTTTATATTGCATTTTATGTAACCACTCTTTATGATGTATTGTCGAAATAAAGCTTATGGAATTGATTATCGGCTCAAAAATGAATATGGCATCATCTTGTTGGCAGGAACCTGGAAGGCTTACGCCAATATCCTACATATACAGTTAAACTGTGTTAGAAATGGGGGTCTCTAGTTGGCAAGGCCTTGCACCTTTATCCAAGTAGGGACCCTTCTTCCTAGTCAGGATAAGGGAGTTACACTCCTAAAATAACCCCTGCTCACCCCCTTGGTAGCTTGGCACGAGCAGTCAGGCTTATCTTAGAGGCAGTGTGTAAAGCATTTGCACATAACCAACAGTAATACAGTGTAAGCACTACAAAAGGACACCACACCAGTTTAGAAAAATATCCAATATTTTTATATACTTAAGACAATACCAAAACGATAAATATCCACAGTACAGTATTTTAAAAATCTTCAGTTATCAAAGTATCCTTGAAAAACAGTTCCTTGATGTCGACAGCTCCGTCCGTGGCTATCACGGCGTCGTGAACAAACAAATCCAAACAGTTCTGGCTGACCGCGGCGTCGCGGATCAGCTACGGTGTCGGGGAGACCCGCAAACAGTACCTTTCGGAAATGCAGGTAGTCGATGACCTCTCGTTGTCCCACGCGTTGCAGGTCAATCGCCTCTCTGATGTAATCAGGAGCGCTGGCGTCTGCAGGCGTCTGGTGCTGTGGGGCAAAGTGCAGCGGTGCGGCGTGCGGTGCCCTCAGGTCGCGGTGCGAGCAGCAGCTCGGTGGCGGCGGCAGATGGCATCGTCGGTGAGACCAGGGTGTAACATTTAGGAAGAAGTCCACACATTACATCAACAACCCTGAGCCGTCAAATGTTCTTGAAGCAAAGAGTTTATTAAGTTAACACCAGATAAGGGCCACAGCTCACAACACCGGTGCCCGCCGTCTCCTCGCAGGGAGCTCGACTTGGAACCTTCAGTGTCTCAGCATTCTGAGAGGTCGCGCGAAGGGAAAGAACCACAAAACACATCAGGGGAGGGGTGCAGCAAAAGGACAGTGGTTCCTACAATCTGAAGATACCACACATCCCCCCCTCCTTACATTTTACAGGTGAGAACAGCAACATGGCAAAAGGAACTAAGGACTACTTGTCAACGTACTGATCCAAATATTTGGGATGACAGATGACTCTACCACTCAGCCTTCTGTGAGTGTCGATCCTCCCATCACTTGAAGACATACCAGACCTAGCAGGATTAAACTTGACTGACTCGCCACTCCCCAACTTATCCCCATGTTCAGTGGGTATGGTACACCTTGCCACCCTGCTCAGGTTCCAGATACGACCATCCTGGGTTTTGATAGCATTTTTGAATAGCTTGACCACACTTGTGGGCTCTGTAAACTCTGACCAGCTCGCCTTCCCTGTGAGAGCTCTGATTTTAACAAGGTCTCCTACCTTGTAATGGATGTGATTCACAGCATGAACCCTATCAAACCTGATCTTCCTCTCCGCCATGGCCTTCCGCTCTCTGTCCCTCCATGGTGTCTTTCGGATGGGAGTAATCCACCCCTTGTACCAACCTTGAATTGGGTTTCCTAGCTGTCAACAGCTCAAATGTTGTCATGCCCGTAGTTTGATGGCGAGTTAATCTGTAAGCTTCTAGGTGTTTGGTCACCTCCTCTCTCCAAGAGCAAGCTGAATGCACTCTTTGATGGTCTTGTTGAATCTCTCAACCATCCCGTTGTTCTCTGGGTGTTGGAGAGCACCAAACCTGTGCCTGATCCTATTGCACTCTAGGAATTTCTTCATTTCTCTAGAGCAGAGTTGTACTCCATTATCCATCAGGATACTGCTAGGCAACCCTTCACGGAGGAACACCTCCAGGAGAAACTCAATGACCGACTTGGTAGTTATTTCAGACGCAAACCTAAGCTCAGGCCACTTAGAGTATGAGTCCATAAGTACCAGGATGTACGGGGTACGGTTCTCTCCTGGTAATGGCCCCACAATGTCTAAGGCTACATCTGTCCAAGGGCCTTCCGCCAGGGTCCTGCAGTGCATGGGAGGTGTGTGTTGTTTGAGCACCTTATCGCTGGTCGAGCAAGGTACGCACTCCCTTATTCTCCTCTCTCTCTCTCTCTCCATGTACATATTCAGCCACCATTAGTCTAGGCGTAGCCTCTGCTTAGTTTTAGTGATGCCCAGGTGACCCTCATGGCCAAATTAACCAATACCTCTCTCAAGATCCGTGGTGGAACCAACTTGGTAACACGGAAAAGAAAATTGTCCGCAACAGACAACTCCTCTCTGACCATCCAGAATGGTTGGAGAGACTCTTCCTTCTTGTCGCAGTCAGACCAACCCCCCTTTGTCTTGGCATATACTTTTTGAAGAAGCGCATCCCTTTCCAACTCCACTTTCCAGAGTTCATCCACCACCCCTTGAGTTATAGCACACACGTTCTCATTCTCCATCACCTTGTCCTCTTCACCTGGCCTGTTCTCCTCAATCTCTTCAGGGGTATCCCTTACCAACCGTGAGAGACAGTCAGCGGCTAAATTCCTCACCCCTGGTATGTACTCTACCCCAAAGGTGTATTCTTGTAAGTTTACTACCCACCTTCTTATCCTGCTCGAGGTGGCATCTAAACCTTTCATAGAAAAGACTTCTACAAGGGGCTTGTGGTCAGTTCTTATGTCAGACTTTGTCCCCATACAAAATCTCTGAATTTGTTAGTGGCCCAATGCACCGCAAGTGCCTCTTTCTTGATAACCGAGTAATTGTACTCTGCCTGACATAGGGATCTGGATGCGGACGCCATAGTCTCTTCCCCCTTTACACCTTCCTGAGTCAGTACTGCACCCAACCCTTTAGTACTGGCGTCCATGGTCAGGAAGGTCCTCCTACCAGGAACAAAAGTTTTAGGTTTAGGTGCCTCGGCCAATGCTTTCTTGGTGTCGTCAAATTCTTTTTGGCATGCCTCACTCCAGTCAAATGGTACTCCCTTTCTTAGGAGATTGCGAATCTGGTAGGTACGCCTAGCAAAGTTCTGCACAAACTTGCTATAAAACTCAATCATACCCATGGATTATTTTATTTCCTTTTTGCTACTGGGAGGGATTAGGTTGAGGATGGTGTTCTGCAACTCTGTTTTAGGAAGTATACCTTCTCCAGTTACCTTATGCCCCAGAAACTATCTCTGAGCACCCAATCCTACATTTTTCCTTCTTCACCGATCAACCGTGCTCTAAGAATCTCTCTAGATCTTGTCTTAGCCTGCGTTCATGTTGAGTGTTATTTTCTCTAAAGATCAGAACATCATCCTGGTAGCATAAAACTCCGGGAATACCTTTAAGGAGATTGTTCATGATCCTTTGGAAAACCGTAGCAGCCGAGACAAGTCCAAAAGGCATTCGCTTAAACCTGTAGGACCCCATGGGTGTAACAAAGGCCGTGAGATCTTGTGACTCTGGGTTCAACCTGATCTGATAATAAGCTGACATGAGGTCCAGGGTGGAAAAGACCTTGGCACCAGCAAGTCTGCTCATCATTTGGGATATGTTGGGGAGGGGAAACTTGTCCACTATTACTTCCTTGTTTAGAGCCCTTAGGTCTATGCATAGACGTACAGCCCCATCCCCTTTCCTTGCTGCTACAATGGGTGCTAGCCACTCCGTGGCTTCCACAGGCTCAATTACTCCCAAACAACAGAGTTTCTCCAATTCTTCGCTCACAGGTTCTTGTATGGAAATCGGCAGGTTTCTGACCTTGGCTGTTACTGGTTTAGAGTTCTCCTATAGCTTGATCCTGTGCACATAGTTCTTAAGACAGCCTATCTTTTCTGAGAACACACCTTTGAACTCCTCTTCAATTCTAACACCTATTTTGTCTACCTCTTGTACCAAAATTTGCGGGGTTTTTAGGATTGAGATAGATGCCCAGGTCTTTTTGCGCCTGCCACCCCAGTATGTTATCCCCTTTATTAGATACATAAACCTTGGTTACTGCAATTCTGTCCTTATAGCTAACTGTGCCCCAAAAGAAACCTCTCATGCATATGGGTTGACCACCATAGCCACCCGGCCTGACATCCATTCTTTGGAGTATCATCTTGCCTTTAGACACTTTCTCAAAAGCTTCTGCCAAAACAATAGTCAGTTTAGAGCACAGGTCAAACATGGCTTCGACCTCTGTCTCATCTATTGTTATGTAATCTTTCGGGTTATACACAGCCCCGCTCTCAACATGCAGTAAAATTTCCTCACAGACTCGTGTAGAGTCCTCTCCACTGTTTCTCCTGTAGCTAGTGTTGCTCTTGCGTTGAGTTTTAACGGGGTTAGCCCATAAAACCTACCCGACCATGGGTCAGTAATACAATATGTTATGAAGTTGGTCGTGGTAGTATTATTTGTAAGACGCATATGCTGGAAAGAAGCATTCACCGCTTACAAATTCAATATGATTCAAAAAACGGAATTTAATTCCATCAAGTATGCAGGCATTAAATGCAGTATAACATCAAAGCATTAATGATTGGCATTAGAGTTGCTCCAGATAATGGTAGTGTATTCAGTATTTACAGTGCTCTTATCGTGAAGAGGAGGAAGGGTAGGGTCAATGGTAGTGAATCGGTGAGTGAGGGACAGGGTAAAGGTATAGTGACATATATACATTTGTAGTTACAAAGAACTGGACCTTTCCAGCCTAACATAGGTCAAATGTTCCCATGTTTAAACATAGCTCAAAAATACAAATTGTTTTAATTATTCTGTTCTTTGAGCTTGCAGAGAGGTGGTAGATTATCTACGTTTCGACCCCTAGTCTAAGATGGTGATTTGCTCCTCATGATGGGGTCTTCGTCAGGATCAGGCTAGGAAGAGCACCTAGTGATAATTGAAATGAGTGGGGTCAGTGTAGTGTTTCCATGCTACTTTTGAGACACCGCGCACAGTGTATTGACTTGATTTTATCTATTCGCCACCAATGGACTCTGTCTCCTTCCACCATTAGATCCTGATATTGACTAAACCTTTGCTGTGTGAGAATCACTACCCCACTAGCCATCTCTGTCCAAATATCCTGGAGCTACTCGAGAGCCCACAAGGGAACGAACGTTGATCGTCCTTCCCCACACTAGTAGGTGAAAGGCTCTTCACCTCTATTAGCATTCACCTCCTTTTAACACATTGCCACTACACTGACCCCACTCATTTCAATTATCTCTAGGTGCTCTTCCTAGCCTGATCCTGACGAAGACCCCATCATGAGGAGCAAATCACCATCTTAGACTAGGGGTCGAAACGTAGATAATCTACCACCTTTCTGCAAGCTCAAAGAACAGAATAATTGAAACAATTTGTATTTTTGAGCTATGTTTAAACATGGGAACGACTGACCTATGTTAGGCCGGAAAGGTCCAGTTCTTTGTAACTACAAATGTATATATGTCACTATACCTTTACCCTGTCCCTCACTCACCGATTCACTACCATTGACCCTACCCTTCCTCCTCTTCACGATAAGAGCACTGTAAATAGTGAATACACTACCATTAGGTGGAGCAACTCTAATGCCAATCATTAATGCTTTCATGTTATATTGCATTTAATGCCTGCATACTTGATGGGATTAAAATCCGTTTTTTGAATCATATTGAATTTGTAAGCGGTGAATGCTTCTTTCGAGCATATGTGTCTTACAAATAATACTACCACGACCAACTTCATAACATATTGTAGTGTTGCTCTTGCAGCAGGTTCTAAAATGACCTCTCCTCCCACACTTGTTGCAGGTGACTTTGAGCGCTGGGCATTCCCTACTCTTAGCCCAATGGCCTGCTCTTCCACACCTGTAGCAATTCCCTTTGGGACTCCAAACTCCTTTGTTTTCCTTCTGATCACCTTTTGCACCTTTAACCACTAGCACACTTTCATTCTCGTTCTTGATTTCGTTGACCCTAGACTTTTCTTCACAATCTTGCTTTATTTCATTGACACACTTCATCATGTGTTCCACCTGTTTGGCAACGATTAACACCTGCCCCAAAGGTGGTTTATCTTTCAGCCAGAGCTCTTCACATATTCTTTCTATCTTGCACGTCAATAGGAACTGATCTCTTATTCTTTCCTCGCAAGCCCCTCCAAACTTACAACTTGCAGCCAATTTTCTTAACTCTGACACAAATTCTTCCACTGTTTCTCCTTCTTTCTGTCCCCTTTTTCCAAAATGGTAACGTTGCATGATGGTGCTGATCTTAGGCAAGAAATGTATATCTAACTTTTTCAAACTTCTCATATTTATTCAGGTCCCTGGCATCATTTGCATTCAAATCAGGTAGGTGTTCTAAAATCTCTTGACCTTCAGCACCTAAGTAGTGTAGTAGTAACGCCACCTTCCTTTCCAAACCTAGATTAGGCCCACCCACAGCATCATTCTGGAACCCTTTTTTCCACTTATTCCACTTCAGAGGGGGCTCCCATGGTGTGCCCCAAAAAAATGGGGATGGAGTAACATTCTGCATGTTTAGCATGAAAGTAGTACACTCCCTAGTCACAAACAATTGTCCACGTGTCTCACCAACCGCCAAAAGAGAAATGTAACGAAGTAAAACTCTAAACCCTGAGATGACCACAGAACCGATTCAAAACAGTAAGGTATAATTAAAGTCTATTCCACTAGATGGCGCTGTGCTCCTACAATTTTAACAACACGTAGGCAAATTCTGCCGAATGCGATATCGGGGTTCTAGATGTCTACTTTGTATATGTGTTTGTGCACAGCTTGAGCACAAAGTCAGAGAGACCTGTCCATTTCCCCTGGTTCCTAATCGCCATGCAATGGGAAAACAAATGTACAGTTTACAATATTCACGATCCTCTCTTCCAGTGTACACACACAAGGAAAGCGAACCCCTACACCACCCAAACGTTTCTGTTGCTTAGGACCAGACTGTATGGCCGGATACAGCAGCTCCTTGTTGCGTCCCTTCTTACAGAAGGCTATGAGGTGCTGTGCCAGTCAGCGTGACCGGCAGACGAGTGTACTCCTCACCAGATCCAGTCTAGGGCACGCCAAAACGCCAGCGCGCACACCTGCTGTGCCAGTCAGCGTGACCAGCAGTAGCTGCTTCTCACCAGTGCCCTTCATCAAATTGTCCGTGAAAAGCTGAACCAGTCAGCGCGACCGGCCCTACTATATCCCAGTTGCTCTATGATGCGGAGTGTCCTTGTGCCTGCTTTTCAGGTGGGAGACACGTCCGTTCCTCCAGTTAAGATGCACCTGAGCTTTCACACCAAAATTGTGAAACTGAATTCTTCTATCCCTTTCCAGAGATGTACTCGCTCCCTTCAGCTTATGCCTATCACCTGGCAAGTGTATATTGCGGTTGTAAAAATTCCACACGAACTGCTCCTCCCACACTGCCACTACAACTTATGCTGCTACGAGGACTCCAACATGGAAATGTAACTCTGTACACCTCCAAAACTCTCTTGGCTACAAGATATTTAAGTGAGGCAACCGAATCAACTGCACCACAGTGCTGACGTGACGGCCCATGTACTCATTGGGCTTCTCTACAAGAAAAATTTATTTTTCTGTTCTCTCCCGTGCAGGCCACCAATGCAGGGGCCCAAGAGGTCAGTGTGAGTCATAAAGCAGTCCCCAGAGGTAACCGTTACCACCTGGCTCCTGTCAGCGACTATACATGAGAAAGTCTAAACAATGAGTTCGTTTCTCACTTGCTGAGACTCGCGAGTGTTAAGTAATTACTCACAGAATCACCGGTCTCACAATCCTGCGAAGGTGCTTTCTGGCGTGTTGAGGTCACTTATCTTCACATCAATGCTTCTATATCCCGTCCCTCGTCGCCAGTGTAATATTTAGGAAGAAGTCCACACATTATATCAACAACCGGGAGCCGTCGAATGTTCTTGAAGCGAAGAGTTTATTAAGTTAACACCAGATAAGGACCTCAGCCACAGCTCGCACCGCCGTTGCCCGCAGTCTCCTCGCAGGGAGCTCGACTTAGAACCTTCAGTGTGGCGGCGTTCTGAGAGGTCGAGCGAAGGGAAAGAACCACAAAACACATCAGGGGAGGGGTGCAGCAAAAGGACAGTGGTCCATACACTCAGTAGATACCACACAGGGTTGAGGTGTGAGATGAGGGCGGTGCTCGTCACGGTGCTGGCAGGTCACTGTGCAGTAGCAGCGTCGTCGTCATTGCTGAAGCGCTGTCGTCGGCTGACAAACTGGAGTCGATGGCACTGGCGTCGGTAGGCCAAGACTGCAGTGCGTCGGGTAACTTTACGAGCAGTGCCCTCGAACCACGGTGCAAGCAGCGGCGTCGAGTCCGGCGTGGAGCAGCATCGTCGAGGATACCAAGGCGTCATCGTGAAGCGAGGCACTGCGGAGTGCGGTGCCCACAGGATGCGGCGGGAGCAGTGGCTCGGTGGCGGCAGCGGACGGGCGTCGCCGGTGAGACCAAGGTAGCGTTGCGACGGTGCCTTCAGGACACAGAGTCTGCAGCGGTTTCGTAGACTGCGTCAGGCTTGAAGTCTTTGCTGTTCCTGAGACTTCTTGAACAGGGGGCAAGCTCTACCTCAAGCCCTTGGAGACACTCACAAAAGTAGATTGCAGAAAGACAGAAGCAGCCACTGCAGGCCAACACAGCAAAGCACGCAGAAAAATGGTAGTTCCTCCTCACAGCTTCTCCAGCTCTTCTTCTTGGCAGTCTTCTTGATTACAGCGAATTATTTGAAGTCTTTTCTATCCCTGAGACTTCCAACAGGAGGCAAGCTCTACTTCAAGCCCTTGGAGAAAACTTTAACAGGAGGATGATGAAAGCACAGTCCAGTCCTTTCCCTACCCAAGACAGAAGCAACCACGGCAGGCCAGACCCTCAACACGCAGCATAGGAGCAGTACTCCTCCTCCAGCTTTCCCGGTTCTTCTTCCTGGCAGGTTCCGTAGTTCAGAAGTAATCTAAAGCTCTGGGCCCCAATATTTATACCACCAAATCCTTGGTCCTCTGAAGGCAGAGGGTCCTGTACCTAGTTCAAACCAGTTCTGGGTACATTCTGCCAGTGTGCACCTTCTTCCTTTGTCAGTGTAGGCCAGGGTCATCAGACGCACCACAGGAGGTGGAGCCAGCATTGTGGGAGGAAGGCACAGCCCTATTTAAACCCAGGTGTGACTCCTCTCACTCATCTATGTGCAGATAGTTCTATTTACTACAAAAATCAGACAGGAGGGAGAAAGAAGAGTCTCTGATCCACTCAGCTTCCTTTTTTCAAATATCACAAATATCAAGTGGAGAGTGGATCACTAGTCCCAACAGAACCAGGGTGTGCAAAGTCAGTACTTGGTACTGTTAAGAAACCCTCATTCAAGTTTTACATAGATCGAATAAAGCGGTATATTTTGATTCTCCGCTCTGTTGTTATCAACGCGACAGCAACATCATTGGGTTAATGCAATGCTACCTCCGCCCGGAGGTCGTCCCACTGGTTGTTTCAGTAGTGATCGTAGAAAAAAAAAATTTGAAAATTGTGGGTTTTCAGTGCAGTGACGCGAAGTGAAAAAATGATAATTGTTAAAAAATCTCGTAGAGCCAGTGAATGTCTTTAATTAAACTGGGTTCGAGATAGTATTAAAAGTTACTCGGTGTGCACTCCAAGACTAGTTATGGTCTAGTACACTATAAAAAAGATGTCCATAAAAAGGTCGACATGTTTCAGCCCTTTAAATGCCCCGAAGGGTCAAGTGGGCTTTCTTCAGGACCTAACAAAGTGAAGGGGACCCTAGTCTTCAATGAGTCTCCAGTGAAAAGATGGGATGGGACGTTTATTATCCCATATATGTATGTTCAATTTGAACCTGGTATCCCTTGTTGTGGGCTACAGCGGGTACTTAAGGAGGTCGCTCACGCTCTCTTCGGCGTGGGTACGTGACCAGTGCTGACTCTGCCTTCTTAGACCCGGTCTATTTAGCCCTGTGCTGACTCACCCTGTCCCCTGGAGTCTCCCCCAGCCCCGGTCACTCACAAACCAGACAGACAATACACAAGCTAGCAGAGGCAGGCTGGATGGTCAGGTAAGAAAATACCTACTTTCTAAAAGTGGTATTTTCAAACACAGAATGTTAAAACCAACTTCACTAAAAGATGTATTTCATCATTCTGGGTTCAGGCATACTAAACTCGAATTTCTACCATGTTCCCTGAGTCAGTTAGTATTATAAGATGTTAGAATCAAACTGCCCACTCTGCCCTATGGGGAACAGGAAACCTTGCAATAGTGAAAAACAAAGTAGGCTGTAATTCACTATCAGGACATGCCACACACACCAGGGCACGTCCTACCTTTCACATACAATGCACCCTACCCATGGGGGTACCTTGGGCCTACCTTAGGGGCGACTCACATGTAGAAAAGGGAAAGTTTAGGTACATGCAAGTATGTGTACTTGCCAAGTCGACATAGCAGCCTCAGGCTGTGCACAGGCTCTGCTATGGCAGGCCAGAGGTACACTTTACGGGCTATTTGCGTGGGTGGCACAATCCAGTGCTGCAGCCCACCAACAGCATTTGATTTATAGGCCCTGGCACTCGCAGTGCACTTTACTAGGGACTGACACATACATCAAATAGGCCAATCATGGAAACACCAATCCATAACACAGTTTACACGGAGAGCATATGCACTTTAGCACTGATTGGCAGTGGGAAAGTGCCCAGAGTCCTAAAACCAACACACACAGGTCAGGAAAAAATAGGAGGAAAAAGCAGAAAGTTTAGGGATAACCCTGCAAAAAGGGCTATTTCCAACACACTGTCATACAAGCAGTTTTTTATGTTCCCAATACCACACATATCTTGGAGTGCATAGCTCTAGAAAACAGGGACTTAAAATATGCTCTCCAACAATTGAATCACACAGCCCCACACAGGTGTTAACCAAACTACCCTTCACCCAACCATCCAGTGCCTCAGAAAAGTATCCCACATCATTCTCACATGACTCTTCTGGCTGGTGTCCATACTCACTTACCAAGGCTTCTATCATGGGGGGACCCCTCTCCCTGCACCTCTCCTCTAGAGTCAGTAGAGTGTCCCTCCCACTACCAGGAATATGATCCCCTGTGCCAGTTCCCCAATCCACCTCAGGGACACTGTGCACCACTGGAGTAACCTCACAATCCTGAACCCCCGGTGTATGTCAACCCCCTCCTTGAAGCAGGGCACCAAGTCAGTGCGTGTGTGTGTACCTCATCCTCAGTACTGGATACTACATTTTTACTGCCGCCATCTGGGCTGGACAAAGCCCTACTGGCTTCACAATCCAGCTCCAGCTCTATCATTTTAAGCTCATGATCGAAGATCATCCTCCTTTCCTCCATGACTATTCTTTTGTCTTCCATTGCCCTCTCCATCCGGAGTTTTTCCAACGCAAACGTCCTCGCTTCCCGCCTGTCCTCCAGCTCCTCTGGGGACAAGCTACTGCTGCCCTGCCTGGAGGGTTCCCCCCTCCCAAAAGCACATCCACCCTAGGAACAGGCTCATCCACCTCTCCATTGAGATCACCTGATTGCCCACTGGCATGTCTAGCTGCTACCCAGGCCCTCAGCGCCTTTTGTAGCTCATCCTTCCTGGTGAGGCCTCTGACCTGGACTTTCAGGTTCTTGCTAATCGATTTTAACTCCTTTACATTGTAGGTTTCCAATCGATCCTCCTCAAAGGCAATTTCCACTGATGCAATAGATGATGCAATTGATTTAGGCATGTTGAAGTAGCAAGTTCAAACTGGAAAGATCAAAAATAGGCCAAAAAGAAAAAGATAATCATACACAATAGACTGGGTCTACGAAGGTATCACCACCATGTATCAAAATAAGCTGCGGTCCAAATGCCTATATCTTTTGGTATTTTGAACTCCCCTCTTTTCTAAGTTTGAGGTAGTCACCGACAGCCTTTCACCTTCAGTTTTAAGAAAAACCTACAAAATGTTTTACTTATGGCAATCCCCACTTATAATTCTCTCAGAAAAGGTACAAAAAGAGAATATCAAGTCCCAAATCAAATACACCAAGTGTTTTGAATTTTTGAAACAAATTTTTGAAAAAATGTGAAAAGACAAGATGACACCTCGCGTGCGCAACACCAATTGAGCCTGCTGATCGGTACTCACCAGCTCTGCCCACTTTTATCATCATTGGTTGTCATCTTGCTTACAAAAAATATATGTAAAGTGTCCACACAATTAAACCCAAATTGTGATAATAAGTGGTGAAACAATCACATACCAAGATGCGACCGAAATGTGAAAATAAAATTGAAAAAGATGCACTTTTCACAGAACCAATTTTATTCTTCCTTATGTGTGCACCTAATTCAAATTTTTTAAAAAGGTTGCTTAATATGCATACCATTGTATTATGCCGACATGTTTCATCGCCATGAAAAATTTGTGGCAATTTCTTCAGGGCAAACAGTCGCCTGGCACCAGTCGGGGACACTTCTTAACATTTAATCCGGGGACCTTATTGAGCCACACTTCCTCGTACCAGCTCGTTTCTACAGGTCACAAGACGGGCTCCATATGTGAGTCCTCGCAATGGATTCGCATTCAGCTGTAATGTAAATCACCCCGGGCCTCACGGAGCTTCTTGTCTCCACCGGTTGAGAATTAAATGGATTAAATGTTAAGAAGTGTCCCCGACTGGTGCCAGGCAACTGTGTTTGCCCTGAAGAAATCGCCACAAATTTTTCATGGCAATAAAACATGTCGGCATAATACAATGGTATGCATATTAAGCAACCTTTTTTAAAAATTTGAATTAGGTGCACACATAAGAAAGAATAAAATTGGTTCTGTGAAAAGTTCATCTTTTTCAATTTTATTTTCACATTTCGGTCGCATCTTGGTATGTGATTGTTTCACCACTTATTATCACAATTTGGGTTTAATTGTGTGGACACTTTACATATATTTTTTGTAAGCAAGACGACAACCAATGATGATAAAAGTGGGCAGAGCTGGTGAGTACCAATCAGCAGGCTCAATTGGTGTTGCGCACGTGGAGTGTCCTCTTGTCTTTTCACATTTTTTTCAAAAATTTGTTTCAAAAATTCAAAACACTTGGTGTATTTGATTTGGGACTTGATATTCTCTCTTTGTACCTTTTCTGAGAGAATTATAAGTGGGGATTGCCAAAAGTAAAACATTTTGTAGGTTTTTCTTAAAACTGAAGGTGAAAGGCTGTCGGTGACTACCTCAAACTTAGAAAAGAGGGGAGTTCAAAATACCAAAAGATATACGCATTTGGACCGCAGCTTATTTTGATACATGGTGGTGATACCTTCGTAGACCCAGTCTATTGTGTATGATTATTGATTGAGAGGAGGGCGACTTGTGGTCTGTTTCCCCCTGCAGCTCCTTGTTGTTTGCAAAAAGAAAAAGAACCTGTAAGTGGCACGTAATGGTCTGCGATATGGTAGTAGTGCACATCAATCACTGTCAGTCAAGTGCAAAACCAAGTCCTATTCTCACCGCTGACAACCAATGTTAGAAATGGGGTCTCTAGTTGGCAAGGGCTTGCACCTTTGTCCAAGTAGGGACCCTTCTTCCTACTCAGAATAAGGGAGTTATACTCCTAAAATAACCCCTGCTTTCCCCCTTGGTAGCTTGGCACGAGCAGTCAGGCTTATCTTAGAGGCAGTGTGTAAAGCATTTGCACATAACCAACAGTAATACAGTGTAAGCACTACAAAAGGACACCACACCAGTTTAGAAAAATATCCAATATTTTTATATACTTAAGACAATACCTAAACGATAAAAATCCACAGTACAGTACTTTAAAAATCTTCAGGTATCAAAGTATCCTTGAAAAACAGTTCTTTGATGTCGACAGCTCCATCCGGGGCTATCACGGCGTCATGAACAAACAATTCCAAACAGTTCTGGCTGACCGCGGCGTCGCGGATCAGCTACGGTGTTGGGGAGACCCGCAAACAGTACCTTTCAGAAATGCAGGTCGTCGATGACCTCTTGTTGTCCCACGCGTTGCAGGTCGATCTCCTCTCTGATAGAATCAGGAGCGCTGGTGTCGGCAGGTGTCGGGTGCTGCGGGGCGAAGTGCAGCAGTGCGGCTTGCGGTGCCCTCAGGTTGCGGTGCGAGCAGCGGCTCGGTGGCGGCAGCAGATAGCGTCGTCGGTGAGACCAGGGTCGCGGTGTGAGATAAGGGTGGTGTTCGTCACGGTGCTGGCAGGTCACTGTGCAACAGCGTCTGCGTCGTTGAAACGCTGTCGTCTGCTGACGAACTGGAGTTGATGGCAATGGCGTCGGTAGGCCAAGGCTGCAGTGCGGGATGAGGGCGGTGCATCGGGTAACTTTACGAGCGGTGCCCTCGAACCACGGAGCAAGCAGCAGCGTTGAGTCCGGCGCGTAGCGGCATCGTCGGGGATACCAAGGCGTCGTCGTGAAGCGAGGCAGTGTGGATTGCGTTGCCCACAGGTCGCAGTGCGAGCAGCGGCTCGGTGGTGATGTCTGCAGGCGTCATCGATGAGACCAGGGTCGCGGTGCAGCATTGCGGCGGTGCTCTTTGCGGTGCCAAAGCTTTGGCTTGAAGTGAGGGGGTGCGGAGTGCGGTGCCCACAGGTCACGGTGGAAGCAGCGGCTCGGTGGCGGCGGCGGTGACGGCGACAGGCGCCGCCAGTTAGACCAAGGTTGCGATGCGGCGGTGCCTTCTGCAGTGCCTTCAGGACACGGAATCGGCAGCGGCGTCGTAGACGGAATCGGGCTTGAAGTATTTGCTGTTCCTGAGACTTCTTGAACAGGGGGCAAGCTCTACCTCAAGCCCTTGGAGACACTCACCAAAGTAGATTGCAGAAAGTTCAGTTCCTTCACTGCCCAAGACAGAAGCAGCCACTGCAGGCCAACACAGCAAAGCACGCAGCAAAGTGGTAGTTCCTCCTCACAGCTTCTCCAGCTCTTCTTCTTGGCAGTCTTCTTGATTCCAGAGAATTATCTGAAGTCTTTTCTATCCCTGAGACTTCCAACAGGAGGCAAGCTCTACTTCAAGCCCTTGGAGAAAACTTTAACAGGAGGATGATGAAAGCACAGTCCAGTCCTTTCCCTACCCAAGACAGAAGCAACCACTGCAGGCCAGACCCTCAACACGCACCATAGGAGCAGTACTCCTCCTCCAGCTTTCCCGGTTCTTCTTCCTGGCAGGTTCCTTAGTTCAGAAGTAATCTAAAGTTCTGGGCCCCAATATTTATACCACCAAATCCTTGGTCCTCTGAAGGCAGAGGGTCCTGTACCTAGTTCAAACCAGTTCCGGGTGCATTCTGCCAGTGTCCACCTTCTTCCTTTGTCAGGGTAGGCCAGGGTCATCAGACGCACCACAGGAGGTGGAGCCAGCATTGTGGGAGGCAGGCACAGCCCTATTAAGACCCAGGTGCGACTCCTCCCACTCATCTATGTGCAGATAGGTCTATTCAGCCCTGTGCTGACTCACCCTGTCTCCTGGAGTCTCCCCCATCCCCTGTCACTCACCAACCAGACAGACAATACACAAGCTAGCAGTGGCAGGCTGGATGGTTAGGTAAGAAAATACCTACTTTCTAAAAGTGGTATTTTCAAACACAGAACGTTAAAACCAACTTCACTAAAATATTTATTTTATCATTCTGAGTTCAGGCATACTAAACTCAAATTTCTACCATGTTCCCTGAGTCAGTTAGGATTATAAGATGTTATAATCAAACTGCCCACTCTGGCCTATGGGAAACAGGTAGCCTTGTAATAGTGAAAAACGAAGTAGGCTGTAATTCACTATCAGGACATGCCACACACACCAGGGCACGTCCTACCTTTCACATACAATGCACCCTGCCCATTGGGGTACCTTGGGCCTAACCTTAGGGGCGACTCACATGTAGAAAAGGGAAAGTTTAGGGACTTGCAAGTGTGTGCACTTGCCAAGTCGACATGGCAGCCTCAGGCTGCGCACATGCTCTGCAATGGCAGGCCAGAGGTACAGTTTACGGGCTGTTTGCGTGGGTGGCACAATCCAGTGCTGCAGCCCACCAACAGCATTTGATTTATAGGCCCTGGCACTCGTAGTGCACTTTACTAGTGACTGACACATAAATCAAATAGGTCAATCATGGAAACACCAATCCATAAGACAGTTTACACGGAGAGCATATGCACTTTTAGCACTGATAGGCAGTGGGAAAGTGCCCAGAGTCCTAAAACCAACACACACAGGTCAGGAAAAAATAGGAGGAAAAAGTAAAAAGTTTAGGGATAACCCTGCAAAAAGGGCCATTTCCAACACACTGTCATACAAGCAGTTTTTTATGTTCCCAATACCACACATATCTTGGAGTGCATATGTAATTTGCACTGGCTGTCCATGGCTTTTACGATTACATTTACAATGCTTCAATGGATGCACACTTCTTTGTCTGGGCATGCTGTAATCTATTTGAAAGAGTCTCTTACTTACGTCTGTCGCAAGAGAGCCCGAGATCCACTGGGAAATAGCTTCTATTATCACGCAGGATCATTCAGAAGAATGCAGTAGAAAAATTGTTTCCACCCGTTGCGAGTACAATGTGGAGCCAGATGGCCTTAGACATATTCATTATCTCCTGAAGTTGTGCCTGCTTAAATAATTCATATAGCATAAACTTTTTAGTGTTCTGGTGCCGTTTTGGGGTTTTTGTGCTTTATAAACCATGATTTGATTTGATTTCACAAACTGGTCAGAGCGATTATATCATGTACATTGTTAGTTGATATTTAGCCTTACACTGCTAAGCTTTGAAGACCATTACGTCTGCTTGAATCAGACATGGAATATCATTATAAACCCAATGTTCTCAATAAAGCTTAAATATTTAAAAAGAGAGATTACCCAGCACTGGCGCAACAGTGTTCTGCAAGAGTCGAAGCCTCCATGTCACATCTTTGTAGCTTGATGGTTCACTTAACATAATCAAGTTTAAGACAGCATATCATGGGACTAAACCAGGGTGTGATAAAGGTCACTCTTGCACATGCACACAATACACTAAGTTGAACAATGAAGGCCTAACCTAACGGGACACAGTGATGAGATTGAGTCAGAAACAGTAGAGTAAAGGTGATTCTCTTTCTAACACACACACACTCAAACTCTCTCTCTCTATGAATATTCAATATGAAATAACACTTCAATCACAATTATTTTAACATTAAAATGTGAGAGTTGTATTAATCACACGTCTCCTACTTTAAAAAGTTGAAAAGTAATTAAAATAAGAAAATCATCTTGGGAGTGGAACCCTGGTTTGTGATTTACAGTTCAGTTTTGTTGCTGGACAGAGATTGGCCTGAACTGTCTCCTTATGAGGGTGCTCTGACCTAGGGATCATTCTAGCTCTGGTACTACATGTGACAGCCATACAAGACCAATGCTCTTCGGTCCCTAGGCAATCTCTCTTGGTGGTGAACCATCGTTATATTCTGCATTACCCCGAAACGGGGTGTTTATTTTCCAAAGATTCACGAATGGTCCTTGGATCCAGTCCATGACCTTTGGACTCAGAGGCGACTTTCTGGAACTCTCCAAAGCCTGTCAGTGTTAGGGACTTAAGTGGTGTGCAAGTGGACTGTCACAGAATCCATGAGAGAGGCTGGGGCTTGTTCTCAAGTCACGTCACACTAGGTGCAGGCGGGTGGTTCTGGGGAATGCTGCAGTGACAAAACAGGGTCCAGGGATGTATGTTCACAGGCAAGGTCACCTCTCCTTGCCTTTGAACATACTTCCCTGTACTTGGAATGTTCTTGTTATTGCTCCCCAGCGCCTCTTGGTGATGTGTCCCTTGATGGCTTCTAAGTCCTCTCTGTCAGCTTCCTCTGACCGCCATGGCTGACAGTGCGGATTGTCTCCACAGAGGAAGGAAAGACGAGAGCAGTGGTACTTTGGGCATAGTTCAGGCTACAGTGGAAAGATGCGGGATCGGGCAGAGTGCAGCTTTCAAGACCCCGGAATCACTTATAGCCCATTCCAAACAGTTCCATGTACATCTTCCTAGTGCTGAAGTTCAGCTCTTACTTGACTGTATAGTTGTGACCGTTTGGGCTAGAAGCCTATTGCCAATCAAAACGAATACACGCTTAAATGCTTCAGCATCGCCCGTTTTGGGTGTCTGCCTCTCTGCAGGCATCGTTCCAAAGTAAAGGCTCGCTTGGGAGGATGTTATTTGTTTTCCTGTTCCAAGACAGACATCAGAACAAGTTGACGTGTATGTTCAGTTTTTTTTTCCTACACTTTCTTGGGGAAGATGAGTTGAAAGCTTTATGGAGGAGTGGGTTGCATAAAAGAGCAACATAAAACAGCTTCTATCTGAGTCAAGGGATTCATGGGCCACTACTGACTGAAACCCATATTGAGGGAGGGACCTTGTAAAGGGGAAAGCTGCCTTCTCTCACATACACCATGTTCCATATCCACAGTGATGGCTTTGTGCATACTGTTCATTGTCATACACTCAAAGTGAAGAGGAAACATTACCCAATCACTGAGGCTATTAGACATGGGGGGGGGGGGGGGGGGGTCACGGCTCACCTCTGGGTACAGCCACGATGTACTCAAATAAGAATCAGTAAGGATGATATGTCCTTCCGGGTCACTGGTTGGAGTCTTCCTGTTCTCTGTGGCTGCAAAGAGCTCTGCAATGGATTAGAACGGATGTAGGGATAGTTCCTTAGATTAGTGTCCACTTGGGTTTGATATAATAGCAAATATGTAGGGGAACTCAAGGAAGTAGAATGTACAAAGGAGGAGTACTCGTGCAAACAGCTGTTGACCCGTGCCCCTACAGCCCCAATAAGCCTAAGGAGAGCGTTGTACTCATGGCGCCCTGATAGTGCACAAAAGCACTGGACAATGACTTAAGATCCAGGGCTTTCAAAGGGGGGGGGCAGACCCCCCCTTCCTCCATTATTTCTTTCGTCTTAACCATCAAGCCATCTACAGCACGTATGTTCAGCCTGTTGTATGCACGGACGCTGTGGGAATGAATACACACCATTAATGTATGCAATTTAAGCGAATACTGTGTTCTGTTTTTTTTTTTTGTAACCCAACATCAACAGTGTTAAACAAGAGGTTGAAATCCACCTGAAATATCTACAATTTTCCTCTAACTCTGCAAAAATATCACGGCATCTGTTAATCCTTTATTGGCCAGAACAGAGCTGTCAGTGTCTATAGTTAGTACAGACTGAACCCAAGAGTCATGTTTTCCGAAGTGTGTGCATGTGCAGAGCCCCAGAACTCTTATACAACACAATGCAACGTGGGGCATGACTGCACAAATAACTGGCCTGTGTGGGGGCACACGGAGATCCCTCGTTCGGACCCCGGCCCTCCGGGTCCTGTGAACTGGGTTGGAGCAAATGTTGTTTAGAGATTCTGTACCAAAATAGACTCCGATTAAAATTTTCCCCTGAGAGTCGATGGCGCTCGAGGACAAAGATTTCGCCATTTACCACATTTTCATAATTAGAAACTGTCAAAGAGCTGTGTGTTTCAATGTAGCAGAATGTACTTGGGAAGTTGCTTCAACAAATTAAATATGGTGGCTGTAGGGAGAAAAGCCGGATTATTACTCTTAATTAAAACTACTTGGATAGTAAACTACATTTCAATTGGTCGGCTTTTAGTTTTGGTTGGTCTATGTATTGGGCTTCTACAACCAACAAACATAGAAACAGAAGCACGTTCCATGACCAAATATTTGTCTGTCGTGCTTTAAAATGCTAACTTTCCAGAGCGATGGAAGTTCTGCATCGTGAGATGTGTGATATTTGTTGTGCTCAGCCTGTTTTTAAACGAATCTCTGACCCAGTGAGTTTGCTGGCATGTGGCGGACAGTGCGGTTGCTTTAATATAAAGCAACTAATTTGCACGTAGTGAGGCGGCCGGCCGTAAAGCGGGGAGACAATGTTTTTAATAGAGAAAGCTCAGCGTCAATTATTGGTGCCCGGCTTTTGTCTCGAAAATAGGACGGTTTTATAAAACAAAAAGAAAAGCACAGTAGGGTGGGTTTGGCAAGCGGGAGGATTGTAGTAGCTGCAAATAAAAAAAATAAAAAAGAAAAGCGCTTGGTCGCCATGTTTTGTCAAAGGCGCCAATCGTTTGAAGCAAGACAGAAGTACTGGGTTTTTAAAGCCCAGCGGTGCAGGGGAACACACCCTAAGACTTCGGGTTCTTCCTGTTTCAGACCTACAGAAACACAGAGTCTTCTGGGTGAAGTCAAAGATCAGTTTATTGGCTGCAGACCAATTACAGGTATCCGAGAAGTACAGCACAATGTATGTTCTCAGGAGACTGCTTAAACTTACAGAAACGGCCTTCTCCTTATATACAAAATATCATGCTTCAGGCACACATTCCTCGTTTTACGATATGGTCATTCACATGTATTCATTACAAACGAAAAGGCAGAGTCATGATGACCATCCCACATTCCAGTTAAGCCAGCCCACAATTATTTACCCAGCAAGGCTCAGATCCCATATCAGATATCAACAGACCCCAAAAACATGGGCACCTCCTGTTTGGAAAACAAGCCATAAAGCAGGAAGAGTCGGGTGTGAAAGAGATTAGCTGGAGGCTTGTGTGGGATGAAAAGGCTTTATGGTGTGTCAAACCCTGATGCTAATCACAGGTGGCCGTAGGACGGGGAGCTCGTGGGACCGGACTGACCTGGGGCAGCGGAGCCAAGCTGCACAGGTCACAGAGAAGTCAAATAGAGAGCACATGTAATCTGAAGGCCTGTGCTTGTTCGTAATGTGTAGCCTATGTATGGGCAGCCATAAGATGGCCACCGCTCCAAGATGGAACCCACGTAGTCAATGTGTAATATCATATACAAAGTGCGTTTATCGATGAAATGTTATACAAAGCACTTGTACATACCGCATTGGCCATTTGCGGTTTCTAATACCGGAATAGGCAGGGTAGGGCTCTGCCTCCTACGCGGTCCCAAATTTTAAAGTACCACAGACCCTCCTTTTGCCCTTACATAGGCAATAACTATAGTCATATCAATCCGAGTCTAGGTCTATATTCATGAAGTCATGGAGATGTTGCTGTAGCATCATCCTATTACTTAGCTCGTCCCTAGATACAGGTTTCCTTACACATAATGTAGCACAGAGGCCACATATCGCAGGAGCACACTGTATGCACAGACAGAACAGGAAAAGAATGGCTAAGATCGTTCCAATGACCATCAGAATCTTCCAACCCCAGGCAGATATCAGTTCCCAGAACCACCCCACCAGTGACCAATCTCCTTTATCCACGTGTATAGATTCAGATATTCTATGCAGTTTGGAGATGGCTTGATAAACTGTTGGAGCGTTATCTGGTATGAAAATGCAACAGCTAGATTGGATGACCTTACATACCCCACCGCGGTCTGCAAGTATGACGTCTAGAACCATACGGTTCTGAAAAGTCATGAGGCGATCCGCTTGGAGCTCAGCTATCAAATTACCAAGGGCACCAGCCGTTACATTAACAGTGGATTCAACCACACGAGTCAGTTGTCTCAGGTTCCTACTATTGACCATCGGTCCCCAAAACGGCAGGAAACCCAAAAAGAAGTCTCCTGCTTCCTGACCGGCAGTATCCTCCTTACTAACCATGCCTCTCACAACTCTGGTCTTGTGATAATCAGAGGCAGCAGTAAATGTTGGCGGTAGCAAGTTGGCAATATAACATGTGCCCGAGAAATCAGGGGGCAGCCATGTATATGCTTGGTCTTTGCAGACAAAATATGTACCCTTGGCAGCCAAAAACGCAGGGGAAAACTGCGATGGAAAAGTGTACGTTTCAGTACAGTCACTTCTCCCCAGTTGAGCTCTTGGATTCTGACCATTACCTTGTAAACAGAACCGACCTATGTGGGGTACGACCCAAATTGGAGATGAGATTTTTTGCTGCCTTTCACCCAGACTAATGCTGTACCCTGTCGCGTTCCACCCTACATAAGCTCGCAATTCATCTTTGGGAATAGATGAGTATGCGTCGATAGCTCTGCTCATATCGGCGACTCCTTTCATTAAGGCTTTATTATTTGTGCTAGGTCTGATGGAACGCGGTTGTCGCGGGGAGTAGGCATCTAATGCAAAAAGAAATATGGTCTGGAATGCCCATGACGATCCATTATAACTAAACGGCAGCACTAAATAAGGAATACCCTTGTTAATGGTATGTGGCATTCAACCACACACCCAGCAATTGGTTGTATTCATGACTAGTTGGTGCTGGTGCAGGAGCTGAATAAACGAGTTGTTTACAAACTCTGAGCGTCTAGCTTGTTCGTGTTCAGGCAGAGGGTGAAAAGAGTGCAAGGAGGCAGTAGGAGGAGGTATAGGCTGTTCAGTTGTTGCAAATGGCACTTGAGAGGAGAAGAATACATAACCTACAGTAAACACCATCATAATACATAGTATAAGCAAACATAATAATATAAAACGTTTGCTCTTCATTATTCTACATAGTTTTGTCTTAAAGTTCATTTCCTCAGCGGGTCTCTCCATCTTGAAAAACTCCATCCTCTAATCGGGTGAGTATCTTCTGCTAAGGGGTACGCCTGTCAGTCCAGGGAACGCCCTAGACCAACCAGAACCGTTGACCTAACGTCTTCGGCCTGTACCCCAAAGTCTTGGCACCGCGACCCTGCGGCTGAACCCGGATGGTGGTTCGAAAAATCAAAAAGTCCTTCAGATGGGAGAGCTATAATATCAAAAATAGTAAGGGAAAGGAATTTTTATTTGTCCATAGGCCTTGGTCTCAGGTTGTAGCGGTTTCTACCAGCTACTGTCTGGTCTTGAAACAAGAGTTCAGGCTCTGTGGTGTCCAATCGAATTGACGGTGGCACAGCTTCTTGCAAAATATCGTCACTCTCTTGTTCTGAAGTTGTGCCTCTTACCCGTGCATCACTAAATGGTACAAAACGAGGTACAGTGTCTGTTTCAGAATCAGCGATACCCTCCTGGACCCACTGGTCATATGGTAGAGGCAAAGGGATTCGTTTACAGTGGGCGCCGTGAATCCAATTATTTTTCCCTTTTACTCGAACCGCTGATCTTGTCGACAGAAGTACGAGGTGAGGGCCGATCCAACGGGGCTCATCATTGCTCTTTCGCTGGAAGTTCTTCACGAGAACCCACGTGCCAGGGTCGATAGGGTGTCCTGGAGCTTCAGAGGCCTGGGGGAGAGTATCATGCACCTGTTGGTGTAAAACACACAATTTAGCCGTCAATTCATACAGGTAGTCAAGCAGTACTGGATGTTCGATTTCGCTGAATTTTGTTGGTCTTGGCACACCCCATACATTGGCCGGGCGGCCAAAAATGACCTCATATGGACTAAGTCCCACTCGTGAATGCACAGTCATTCTGGTGGATAGGAGTGCTAAAGGCAGAGCGTCAGGCCATTTAAGACCGGAGCTCGCCTGGATTTTGGCCAGCTTGAGATTCAGAGTGCCATTGTAGCACTCTACTAATCCAGCTGATTGGGGGTGATTTGCAGCGTGAAATGTTTGCTTTATCCCTAATCCCTCACACACATTCTTCATCACTCGACCCACAAATTCACTCCCATTATCACTCCATACCATTCTTGGCATTCCAAACCTAGGAAAAAATTCTTTCACAAGGGCTTTGGCTGTGGATAAAGCAGTGTTGTCTTTTAGGGGATATGCTTCTATCCATTTTGAAAAAGCGCAAACAACAACCAGTACATATTTCAAGTTGTTGCACCTCTCCATATGGATAAAATCTAGCTGCAAAACCTCAAATGGATATGATGGAGGCGCAAAATGACCAGCTGGAGTTGGGGTTCCTCTACCAGGGTTATATTTCAAACATATCATACAATTCTTGACCACATTCTCTGCACACTTGGGAATTCCAGCGTTCTGCCATACTGGAGCCAACAACTTACAGATTCCTTTCACACTGATATGTGCCATTCCATGTGCCATAGTAATCACTGGAAGCACATATGCATCAGGTAACAACCATCGCCGATGTTCTGACAAATCAACCCAACAACCATTCTCATCCAATTTACCCGTACTTTCTCTCCACTTGCTCAACTCTTTCTCTGTGGCTTCAGCTTGAAGGGACTTCACACTCTCTATCGTGTCTTCACACATTCCAACATCATTAGCCCATCTTGCAGGGCCTGCAACATACATTCGAGTCTTCACATCTTTTGCTGTTTCTTTCGCGATTTCGTCAGCAAATGCATTACCACGACCAACATCATCAGTGACTTTCTTGTGCGCACTGCATTTCATAATCGCAACTTGTAACGGTAGGGTCAGTGACTCAAGGAGATCATTCACCAACTTGCCATTCTGAATTTTAGCTCCATGCGAAGTCAGGAACCCACGTTCTTTCCACAATCGCCCAAAACTATGAGCCACACCAAAGGCGTACTGACTATCCGTATATATGTTCACTTTCATTCCTTCAGACAACACGCAATTAATTCTGCTGCTTGAGCCGAATTATGTGGCACACGTGCAGTTTCAACAATCGTGTGCAAAGTCGTGATAGCATATGCAGCAGTCGTATCACCATTCGAAAGCTTGAAGCACGAACCATCCACCCATAAGGTACCATCACACTCAGTCAGGGGAGTATCTTTAAGATCTATTCTCCCTTTCGTCTCTTCTTCTGTTCTGAACTGACAATCATGCTGTTCAATCTCATCTATGTCTGCTGGAATCGGCAATAATGTAGCTGGGTTCAACGTGTTGCATCTCTTTATGTGTATATGGTTTGCCAATAATGTCAATTCATATCCTGACAATCGAGCACTAGTTAAGTGCTGTGTCTTGGTCCGGTTTAACAATGTATCCACAGCATGTGGAACCATAACAATCAATGTGTTATCCATTACCAGTCCGGCAGACTGTCGAATAGACATAGCTGCTGCAGCTGTAGCTCTCAAACAACTTGGCAATGCCCTTGCTACCGGGTCCAAGGTTGACGAAAAATATGCGCATGGACGCGGTCTGTCGCCAAAAGGCTGTGTTAACACTGATAATGCGCAACCGTCCTTTTCATGAACATACAATGTAAAAGGCTTGCTGTAGTCAGGGGTACCCAACACAGGAGCTGAACATAATGCATCACGCAATTCCAAAAAACTTTTCTGACACTCTTCAGACCATGGGATAGGATTCGATGTGTTTTTACAGGTTAATGCTAACAAAGGTTTTGCCAACAAAGAAAAATTTGGTATCCAGTGCCTACAGTATGAAGTAATGCCCAAGAAAGCACGCACTTCTCTCTGTGTTCTTGGCACACTTAATTGTGCAATGGCTTGAATTCTTTCTGGGGTCAGTTTCCTTCCCTCCTTCGATAAGAGATGACCTAAGTAGGTCACTTCTTGTCGACAATATTGCAGTTTTGAGAGAGACACTTTATGATGAGAGGCAGACAAATGACGCAACAATGACAATGTAGCTTCCTTACAGATCTTTTCAGTATTGGCGGCGATTAGCAAATCGTCAACGTATTGAATGAGGATAGCGCCACTAGGTAAACCAAGTGCATCAAGCTGCGCTTTTAAAGCTTGACTGTATATTGATGGACTTTCACAGTAGCCCTGTGGAGCGCGTTTAAAGCGGAAGCTTCGGCCTCCTAAACTGAAGCCAAAAATGTCCCTGCTCTCCTCTGCAATTGGGATGCTAAAGAAAGCATTCTTTAAATCGATCACTGAAAACCATGCAGCGGAGGCGGGAATCATAGTTAACAAGGCAGTTATATCAGGGACAACTGGAAACTGTGGCACAACAATCTTATTTACCTCTCTAAGATCAAACACAAATCTGTAAACAGATGGCTGTGAAGGGTCCATACGTTTTAAAACAGGTAAAACGGGACTATTGCAAACGTTGCCTCTTGTCTCCTCAATCACACCCTTTTTAATCAAATCACTGACAATTGCTAACAACGCTTTCTGACCTTCGTTGGAGATCTTGTACTGGGGAATACGTGGCAATCTGACATTGGCTTTTAAAGTGACCACATATGGCAGTATTTCCAAGAGACCCACATCATTGGGACCAGTAGCCCAAAGGACATCCGGAAGGGATGACAATTCAGGCGGCAATGCATTCTTTGACAAATATATTGGGGAAATCACTTCCTTACCCAATGTAAGTTGTACCCCTGAAGGGGAACAATATAGCGTTGCATGCAATCTTTTTAACAAATCCAATCCTAACAGATTTTCACCACAACCTGTCGTTAGGATGAGGGGTGCTTTTAGCTCACAAGGTCCAACAGAAAGGGGCATAGGACTAGAAATCGGGTTCCTAACTGGGGCGCCAGAAAAACCTACTGAAACATTCATTTCGCCAGACAAAGGCGCGCAAGGGAGTTTTGAATGCATAATTGAACTCTTTGCAGCACCAGTGTCCAGCAGAAAGGGCTCTGTTACACCCGCTGTAGTTACTTTAACATATGGTCCACTCTGATCCACTGGTACTGAAACAACTCCCTCTCTCTGTCTATGGCTGTCCTAGTAATCATTACCTTCCACATTGTCGTCTTCTGCATAATAATCATTATTATAGTACTGAGCTGTGTTACCAGCTGCATTGGCTTGCTGATCAAAGCTATTTATGGTATTTTGAGGCGGAAGAGGACGCGCGTTCTGGGGAACATTTCCACGCCCTCTGCCTCTAGGAGCTTGCTGACCACGTCTACTCTTGCACCATACGCATTACTAGTACGCTGCATTAATTTAGGACAACTATACTTAAAATGACCTTCCTCTCTGCAATATGAACATTGATTGGGACCTACAGGGATACGTGGTTGATAATACCCACTCATTTGCTGGTTATTCTGAAACTGTTGGGGCTGCTGATAGATACCTTGGGTTTGCCTATAATTCTGTCCTCCACGTGGCGGATAAGCCTGCTGTAAGAGGACCTTCGTTTTCAGTTCTTTCGTTTTCTTGTCTGTTCTATCCTTCTCGTCTTTATCCCTATTTTCGTAATACTGTGCAGTAGCCAGTATTTGCGCTGAAGAGGAAACAGCCCAAGAACTCTCTGAATCTTTTAATTTCTTACACAACTCGGGAAGTAGATTCTGCACAAATTTATCCACAAATAACCGTTGGCCACCTTCAGTACTCATGTCTTGACCACTGTGGTCGATAAACGTTTCTTCAAACCTTGTAAAGAAATCGGACACTGTCTCGTCTTTCTTCTGCTTGCATGCGGATAGTTTATCCCAATTTACGCGCATCGCGGGCATCATAGTTTTCATGTAGGTAATAATTCTACCAGGGAGGTCTGCTACGAGGGGCTCAGGTTTTGCACCACCAACTTGTCTAGTGTCTGCGGCAACGATATTAGCCCATGTGTCCCCTAGTTCTGCAGCATGATCCGTATTACGAATGGATCCCCATAAAGGCTGTGGAACAACATTCCCAAACAACATATCTATATCAGCCAGATTCATGACACACGATTCTGCAGTTTGTGATAACTCCTTATAATATCCTGCAGGGTTTTTACGGGGGTCAGGCAATGTCTGTTTAAGCGCGAACACCTCAGAACGCTTCCATGGGACATGTACCCAAACACGCTGAAAATGTGCTGGAGCAGCAGCAATACCTCGAGCGGCATCAGCCGCAACGGCTTCCTTCCATACCGGAGGGACTTCTCTCATAGGGTTTTGTCGCACTTTTCCTTTTTTCCCCACAGGGAATTCCTGTTCGAACAATGATTGCTGACAATCGCCATTCCTGAAGGACAGTAAAGTCGCTACTGCTTTATCTACATCGGGACCCACAATTATACCTGTTCCAAAATCAAATCGCACGCGACACAATTCCTGCGGGATTGTGTTTGAACCATGATCCTCCAATTCCTCACAGAGGCATTCACACATTTTGTCAAACACATACCTCTGTTTTGGGGCATCCCATTGGTGAAAAACATTAACAACTGATTCCACCTCATAGAGTGAAGGAAAAACAATCCACCTACGCGCCATATGATCTAGTACCTCTTTCTCTTCAGGATTAGGTAGCTGACTGCGCAACTGCTTACGTTGTAAACCAGGGGTCATACTAGATGACCCAAAGAGAGGCGACATTAAACTAGTAACTACATTAGCTAGTCGTTGTCGTGCTGAAGGAGAAGTTGAGGCGAAAACGGGGGGAAAGACAGAGGGAAGAAAAGCGGATTCAGATACAGGTGCCTGGGTAGTGTAAGGAAAAGCGCCAGGGGAGGCAGCTGACGTACTAGGCAAAGTCGCAGGAAGCCCAGGGGCAACAGGTAACAAAACTGGTGGCCCTTGAGAGGGCTACACTGCAGGGATAGGAGCCAGCTGAGGAGGAGCTGGCGGCTGTGGGAAGACTTGCGGCATATTTACTGGAGGCTGCACATTTACGAGCTGTGGAGGCGCTGTGGCATTTTGCGCATACAGGGGTGGCGAACTTAGCAAATGGGACATTAGAGAATCCTTCTCTATCTCTTTTGTCTCATCTTGTGGTAGGGGTGACAAAACTGGGTAACATTTATCGATCCCTAGTTTGCGCTGTCTATGTAACTGCTCATTCATTTGTTCCTCCTCATTATCTTTAAATTGCACAGCTGCTTGCATCATTGACATACCTTTTTCTCTCTTATTCCTTTTCGCTAGCTTAATTTCCTTCTGTTTGGCTTCCTTTCGCCATAGGCGGAAAGAATCAAACATCGCCGGCCGGGCTTTCTTTTTAAATAATTTAACTTCCAAATTATCTAAGATATCTGTATCGAAACTACCATTTTGGGGCCATTTTAAAACACTGTCCTTTCTGGTGTATCGGATCCATACTTCATTATATGCAATGGGGCCCACGCCATGTTTTACATAAAGCTCATAAGTTGGAGTCCCAATTGGAGGAACCGGACATGAATCCTCTAACTGGGAATCCCTTCTACAACCCAAACAAAACAATCTTCCAAATACACTAGAACCAGGCATCTTCGCTCACTAGTCTAGTTTCAAACTTCAAAGGATTATCGATTACGATAGTCTCGTGAATACACGAGTCCTCTGGCTTTGGCACTTGCAAGCTCCAAATCAAAACGATCCCGAAGGATACCAAACAAACTGGGAGACGCTTAACTGAATATCGATGGCGTCACCAGAAGACTCTCTCAATTGTTTCGCTCTACAAAATCGTCAAGGGTCCAAAACAGGGCGATTAATCAGGGCAGCAGTCCTTCGTAGCCGTCGGGACGCGGAGAACCTCGCAGAAAAGACTTTCGGACCACGTCGACATGCAGGGGTCGATGAAGTGGCGGCCTTCCTCCAGAATTTCCACACGAAGCTCCTCACGAACCTCTGGCTCGGACCGGTACCGCTGAAATCGCCCCACGTTGGGTGCCAACTGAAGTACTGGGTTTTTAAAGCCCAGCGGTGCAGGGGAACACACCCTAAGACTTCGGGTTCTTCCTGTTTCAGACCTACAGAAACACAGAGTCTTCTGGGTGAAGTCAAAGATCAGTTTATTGGCTGCAGACCAATTACAGGTATCCGAGAAGTACAACACAATGTATGTTCTCAGGAGACTGCTTAAACTTACAGAAACGGCCTTCTCCTTGTATACAAAATATCATGCTTCAGGCACACATTCCTCGTTTTACGATATGGTCATTCACATGTATTCATTACAAACGAAAAGGCAGAGTCATGATGACCATCCCACATTCCAGTTAAGCCATCCCACAATTATTTACCCAGCAAGGCTCAGATCCCACATCAGATATCAACAGACCCCAAAAACACGGGCACCTCCTGTTTGGAAAACAAGCCATAAAGCAGGAAGAGTCAGGTGTGAAAGAGATTAGCTGGAGGCTTGTGTGGGATGAAAAGGCTTTATGGTGTGTCAAACCCTGATGCTAATCACAGGTGGCCGTAGGACGGGGAGCTCGTGGGACCGGACTGACCTGGGGCAGCGGAGCCAAGCTGCACAGGTCACAGAGAAGTCAAATAGAGAGCACATGTAATCTGAAGGCCTGTGCTTGTTCGTAATGTGTAGCCTATGTGAGGGCAACCATAAGATTGCCACCGCTCCAAGATGGAACCAACGTAGTCAATGTGTAATATCATATACAAAGTACGTTTATCGATGAAATGTTATACAAAGCACTTGTACATACCGCATTGTCCATTCGCGGTTCGCTAATACCGGAATAGGCAGGGTAGGGCTCTGCCTCCTACGCGGTCCCAAATTTTAAAGTACCACAAGTAATGTAAAAGTATGAAGGGAGAGTGTGCGATAGCAGGCAGGAGCAATTCATTTAACAAAATAGTGCTCAGAGGCAGTAATTAAACAGGCCTGAGTAACAACGCATGTAACAGGGTGTGTCCTCATGGGAGGCTACAAGAAGAGACCGGACTAAGGAGGGACTACTAAACCTATTGACCTATGAAAAGCCATCATTTACAAAGGACAGTGACGGGACCCAATTGAGAAGATGGGCGGAAAGTGGGTGTAGCTTCATGCAACTATACTGAATACAGCATGTCTCACAGACACAGTGCAAGTGCTGCCTATGCGAGACCTAAAAATGGTACCTCACTTGTGTGGGTAAGCCTAGTGCCCGCGACCAGAAACAGCCCAAAACGCAACATGGATACACACACATTTCTCCACTCAAAACTGACCCATTTTTTGCAAAGTGGGTGGCTTTGGATTTTGGGCTCTAGCTCAGCCAGCACCTTGGGAAACCTAGCAAACCTGCAATTTGTTTTAAAAAACTAGACACCTAGGGGAATCCAGGATTGGGTGAATTGCATGGCTCTCACCAGGTTGTTTTTCCCATGCAAACCTAAAACTTTGATTGAATAACACATTTTCCTCACATTTCTGTGATGGAAAGTTCTGGAATCTGTAGGGAGTCTTCTGATAAAAAAGGTACCACACTTATGTGTCTGGGCCTATTGCACACGACAGGCAAGCATCAAACCAAGGTCAATGGAAGTGTTGTGGAGCGACTCTTATTGACCCAGGTTTGATTAGTGTCTATCACGGCACTAGGCCAAGTCACAGAAGTAAGGTAGCATTTTATCAGGACAAGTGGGGGAACACTGGGTTATAGGAATTTTGTGGATTCCTGCTGATTCTGAAAGTGTATGTCACGGAAATGCAAAGCAAATGTGCAATTTTAGGCAAAGTTTGAGGTTTGCATGGAATTGTGGGTACGAAAACGTTGTGGGATCCACAAGAGGCATTCCACTCTGGACTTTCCTGTGTGTCTAGTTTTCAGAAATGTCTCGGTTTGGTAGGTTTCCTCTGGTGGCAGCTGACCCGAGCCTAAAAAAGTTCAGCCATTCAGCTTCAAAGTAGAACGATATTGGGACTAAGCCAAACTCTGTTACCCATATGTATAAAAAAAATCAGCCAAATTCTCCTTCTGGCCAAAAAGATTGGGATGCTTTAGTCCAAAGGGGGGCAGAAAGACTGTTAGGGCCATAAAGGAGGTGGAGGCTAAGCCTTATGTGTGGGTAAGTTGGGCAGGCCAACCCCTGTAACAAAAAAAAATAACTCCCTGGTGTCTAGTGGGTTTGCTGCCCCACTCACCGGGGCAGATTGGAGTTAAAGACCACTTATCTGCCCCATTTGAGCAGTGGGGTTAGGCCCAGTGCCTAGATGGGCCGCCTCAACCCATTTCTCCACAAAAAAATCATCCCTGGTGTCTAGAGGGCTTCAAAGTAGAACGATTTTGGGACTAAGCCAAACTCTGTTACCCATATGTATAAAAAAAAGCAGCCAAATTCTCCTTCTGGCCAAAAAGATTGTGATGCTTTAGTCCAAAGGGGGGGCAGAAAGACCGTTAGTGTCATAAAGGAGGTGGAGGCTAAGCCTTATGAGTGGGTAAGTTGGGCAGGCCAACCCCTGTAACAAAAATAAATAACTCCCTGGTGTCTAGTGGGTTTGCTGCCCCACTCACCGGGGCAGATTGGAGTTAAAGACCTCTTATCTGCCCCATTTGAGCAGTGGGGTTAGGCCCAGTGCCTAGATGGGCCGTCTCAACTCATTTCTCCACAAAAAAATCATCCCTGGTGTCTAGAGGGCTTTCTGCTTCCTTTGGGCAGAGTGGAGGTAACCAACTCCAATATGTCTCTGGGGGGGCAGAAAGACATTTGCGCCTGGGAGTAGAGTGAAGCATTAGCCCATTGTCAGGGTGCCACTCCCCCTTCAAATTTAATATCTGGTGGTCTGGTGGGCATTCTGTCCCCTGCCGGTGGCAGATTGGAGGAAAAACACCTCTTCTCTGTCCCCGACGGTGGCACAAAGACTGCTGGGGGTCATTTAGGTGGGTGGGGGGATAGGCCCAATGCCTGGGAGGGCTACCCCCAACTAATCTGCGTTTAAAAATGAATCCCTGATGTCTAGAGGGCTTTTTGATCCCCCCAGGTGGCAAATAGGAGGTAGACGACCGCTCCTGGCTCCAAATAAAGTCTCTAATGGGCTTTCTGCCGCCCGTCGGGGAAGATTGAAGGAAAACACCTTCAATCTAACCTTGATGGGGGTCAGAAAGACTCCTTCAGGTTTATTTTGGTAGGTGGAGGCTAGGCCCAGTGCCTGGGAGGGCTGCCCCCACCCATTTTGAATTACAAAAAACATCCCGGGTGTCTAGTGGGCTTGGGGCAGATTGGAAGTAAGAGCCTCCAATCTGCCCTGGGGGGTGGGGGGCAGAAAGACTTTTAGTCCTGTGGGAGGGGGGCCTTTCCCCTTAACAATATTTCTTAGGGGTCTACTGGGTGAATCCCTGCTTGGGGATCGCCCCCCTCCGGCGATACTCAAGTAGGGAGCCTTAAGGGAAATATACCATTGGAAGATTCTCCCCTTTCCAATGATATCCCTCCAAACGATATCCCTCCCATCTGTTTCGATCGGCTCATTTCACTTGCCCTGAAATGATGTCAGCGCGTGCCAATCGTCATTTAAAAATAAAAAATGCCTTGGGCTGCTGGGGAAGCTCTTTCCCAACTTCCGAGGCTAAAGGATGTCCCTCTGTTATTCGCACCTGAAGGATTTCCTCCCTGGGGTGCGAGGATTGCCTGGACCCTTACTAGGCACACAAAGATTGGTATGGAGGATGGCACAGAGCCGTCCTCCGCCACAAAGTGGTTAATCAAGGTTTGTTGTGCTCTTTCACTGTAAACTCTTGATGTCAATAGCCACATTGTCTCGGTTAGCCATAGCAATTGTTCTCAACTCCCGATTGCCTTAGAGCACACAGCCACCTTTCACACGCTGGATCACTCCATTCTTCTTGCTAGTTTTTCTTACTTTGGGCTGCTATGCTCTCATCAATTATTGTTTTCTTCTTACATCTCTACTTGGTTGCACCTCAGCACTTGGGTTATACATTCTTTTGCCTTTCCTTTTCCAGGCCTCTACCTAGGAACTCATCTTTCTCCTTCTATACCTTTATTCCTCCTTTCTTTTTTATTAATTATAATGTAGTTATTCCAGGACATGTAAATTCGTGTTAAAATACATCATCCAGAACTCCTATGGTTCATAATGAAAACATTTTCCACCCCAAACAGTCAATTCGATACATGGCAAATAACATCACCCCGTACTCATAGGGGTTATAATAAAGCAATTTATCCCTCACAAATAATCAATTAAATACCAGCCCAGCAAGATCAAAATCCTTTCCCTTCTCCTTCCCGTGCTTATAATGGGTGGTGCTTCAATTCAGTCCTCATTAATTGTACATCCTAAAGGTCAAAAAAGTGTTTGTGCTCCCTTAAAGTGCAATTATTCCAGGAAAGGCAGATTGATAACACAATACATCATCCTAAACTTATAGGGCTCATAATAAAACATTCTTCTACCCCAAACAATTAAGTTCATAACAATATACATCCTCCTGCACTTATGGGGCTCAAAATAAAACATTTTTTTCCACCCTCAACAATCAATTAAATACAAGCCCTTCAAAACTTCTTCGAATGAAAACAACTTGCAAACATCCAGTCCCAACACTAGATGGCAGGAGTATGCAAAGCATGTGAATCTACAGCTCTACATGCCAAGAACATATGCTAACTTGTTAAGTAACATAATCCTTTCACTGACTGTAGGAGCTCTCCCTTAGCCTACCTGCATTCCTGGTTGTACCACTCAGCCACAGGGGCTCGCCTATTCCCACCTTGATTAACATGAAATTTCCTCCTTTCTTTTGTTTGACCCAATGTTTCCCTAATCGGCATATAGTGTGTCTTGTGTTGGATACTCATCTTCTCTATTATATCCACTCTGGTGAGTTTGGACAACACAGCCACCTTGTCGCTCACTTTACACTTAACAGCTTACTCCACTCAATCCCATCTAATTGTTCTAAAATTATTACTATGGGATAACTTGCTCCCACCCTTTATATTAGGTTTGCACTCTACATCATTGATTAATGAAAGACTCACTGTCAGATCTTTTTACTACTTTCATGTCAGACAAAGTGGTCCACAGACTAAGGTCAACTAGGCAATAATCAATTCTACTAGCATGATCTGGTCTATTAAAGGTCATTCCACCATTTGGATCTGATTTAGTCCTGCCATTTGTGGCCCTTAGGTCCTGCTTTAGCGTAGGGGCCAACACTTGTCCTCCTCTCTTTCTCCATCTAACAGTTGGGAGTTCTAGTTGAGGGATTTTCCAAAAGTTGTCCCACTCCTCAGTCAAATCTACTGGCGCGGAGGCAAGGGGCTCAAATGTACCATTAAAATCCCCAGCTACCAATAGATGTGTGTTTCCTGTGCATTGAGTAAGGGCATAGTCTAAAGTGCCTATGGTATTAGTTTCCTCTGTAGCAGAGTCCACCCTATTAAATACAGTAAAAATTCAGAATTTTTGGCCCTTTGTACAGAGCAAGATATATTGCAGAATATCCAAGGAATTGAAAGAAACTATTTTGACTTTGCACCGAAATGCGATTTTCACCCAAATCACTAAGCCACCCGAGGGTCTTCCTTTTACTTTCCTGGTTGCATCAATACCATGAGATTCCCACACCTAAAGAGGCTAGTCACACTCCAGGTTTCTTGAAATAAGATTAAATCGTGAGAAGCCACAAAATTACCCCATTCGGGATCTATAAGCATCCTAGCGATCCCAGCAACGTTCCATGCCAGGACGGTTAGTTGCTTATGTGGTACAACAATAGGGTTTGGTTCTGACCTGTACTCCAGAATTGTACCCCCTTCCTCCTCATGGGTAACACTGTTATCAACATCACCTACTAAGCCTACCGAACCAGGAGTTGTTGGGGATCAAACAGCCTGATATTTTGCAGGAGATCAAAGTAAGGGAAGCAGCCCAGATAATAATTCTCCCTGGACAGGGCTAGGATTCCTTTCGTCACCCTCTAAACAGGGCAATCCACCTTCCTGAAGTACTCCGTGGTCACCACCTGTGCCCATTTTCACTGTTTCCCCACCTTTCTAAGCAGGACCGCTTGGCCTAGGGCACTCATCCGAAACCAATCTATATTTGATAATAATAATAACATTTTAGCAGATGGGATAGTACAAGAGTCAATCGCCATCAGGCATCTTTAACCATCACCCTTACAAATGGTCAACCAAAACTATGGGTAGGGGAATGTCCTTCGTCAAGCACCACCTCTCCTCTATTGGGATCTCCCCCCACACCTATTCCCTGGGGCGATCCTCGATTTACAACTGGATCTACCACTGTAGCAAATGGTGCCTCTTATATGACCAGGGAATACCTAACTGTATTGCTGGGGGGAAACTAGGTAGATGTGTTGACTATTGGCGACTGCTACATCACAGTCATGTGACATTAGAGAACCACAAAAAACATTGCGCTGAACATTTACAGGTAAGTGGCCCTCATGATCTTTTACTAGCACTTTTGCCTGGATTGTTGCTTTCTGGGCCCATTTGTTGTTCCTCTTCTCCAAATCACCAACCACCTTTTGAAATGCTGCTACCTTCAGACACTCAATAATGCACTTTACGCTATGGAGAATGGACAGTCCTTCATTGCTTATAGCATCTAAACCCAAATTTGCACACCCCTCTGCTCTATTGTCCACCATTGAAAGTGATGCATATCTATTGTGACATTCAACTATATCTACCTGGTCTGCAACAAAGGGGTCGGGATGCTGCTCGAGATTGCAAGCTGATGTTTCTCTAATCCTATCTCCTATGCCTCTCCTACTGCTCCTACGGTTTTGACTAAACAACTGTGGAATTAGTTTAGTGACTTACTTTACAGGAATAGGAGTAGGAGAAAGCTCTAATGATGCTTGATTGAGAGTGGCAGGATTGGCAGATGGAGTAGAGGAGAGAGAGAGGGGTGCTATAGCAATTACTTCACAGTCCGCTAATAAAAACTTCAAGGCTATCCATAGCATCAGTACAGATGGCACCAGAGGGTATTCACTTGGGGAGAGGATCACCCTGTGTTTTAACCAGAACTTTTCTTTTGCTCATTGCTAAGCAGCAACAAAAACAATTAGCACTTAAGATACACAAAACAGGATCCACTAATGTACAATTTTACAGTTAGACATGTCAGCTATGTCTCAAGATACTCCGAGATAATCCTAGGAGCTATTCACTCCAAAGGGGAGGTTGCGCCAAATCTCACCAGCCTCACCCCTATTTAATGTTCGTCCCCTTGTTTTGCCGCATGTAGCTAGAGGCTTTTAGTTCTAAAACAGAGCATCGGAGAAGCAGTATCACACTAGGAAATTAAAAGTACCTTTATTGTAGGGGGAGCTGAGCTGAAACCGAAACAACGCCAGATACTTGGTTCCACAGCCAAGGGGGTTGGCCCTGCCCTGCCTCCTCCCGTTGCCAACGGCCGCAGGACGGGCCCACCCTTGACCTGGACACGTCCCACATCGCGGGAGATGACAGGCACTTAAAAGCCCTTGAAACAATGTTGGCCCCTCCTCCTTGGGGCAGTTGCAGCCTGGGACAGCAATTCCCCTCAACACCACACAGCAGTAGGCTGCAGGCGCCCGCATCGCAGGAGTTGATGGGTACTTAAAAGCGCTGGATACAATGTTGACCCCTCCGCCTTGGGGCAGTGGCAGCCTGGGTCACTGAGTCCGCTCAATACAACAAAGCAGTAGTCAGCAGGCGTCTCGCATTGCAACATATTACTGGTGCTTAAAAGTGCTGGAAACAATGTACGCCTCTCCTTGAAGTACCGGGTTTTTAGAACCCAGCGGTGCAGGGGAACACACCCTAAGACTTCGGGTTCTTCCTGTTTCAGACCCACAGAAACACAGAGTCTTCTAGATGAAACCAAAGATCGTATTTATTGGCTGCAGACCAATCACAGGTATCCGAGAAGTACAACACGATGTATGTTCTCAGGAGACTGCCTCCAACCAAAAACCCGTTCTTTCTTATATACAGAATATTACGCTTCTGGGCAACACCGCCCCTATTTTACAAGTGGTCATCCACATATTTTAGTTTCAAAGAAACAGCAGAGCCATAATGACAATCCCACATTTCAGTTCATTAAGCATACAGTCATTTTACCCAGCAAGGCTCAGAAACCTCATCAGATAACAGCGGACCCCAATAAAACGGGCACCTCCTGCTCGTAAAACAAGCCATAAAGTAGGAAACAGAGGCAGGTGTGAAATAGCTTAGTCAGAGATCGTGTGCGAACAAGGACTTTATGATGGGTCGAGCCCTGATGCTAATCACATTAGGCCGCGAGAAAAGGAACTGGCCGGACAGGATTGACCTCGGGCAGCGGAGTCAGTTTGCACAGGTCAGAGAGAAGTCACAGAAGGTGTACGTGTCCTTTAGGCCTAGGCATGGCCTTAGTGCGCAGCCTATGTGAGGGCAACCACAAAATGGCTACTGTTCTAAAATGGAACCCAAGGGTTCAATATGTGGTATCGTATGCACGGTGAATTCATCAGTGAAACATGACGAAAACACTCATACATACCGCATTTGACATTTGCGGTTCGCTGATACTGAAGTCGGCATGGTAGGCCCAGGCTTCCAACATGGTTCCGAAATTTACAGTACCACAGACCCTCCTTTTGCCCTTACATAGGCAACAACTATACTCATATTAATCTGAGTCCAGGTCCATATCTACAAAGTCATGGAGATGTTGCTGTAGCATCATCCTATTGCTTAGCTCGTCCCTTGATACAGGTTTCCTTACACATGATGTAACACAGGGGCTACACATTACAGGAGCACACTGTATACATAGACAGAACAGGAAAAGAATGGCTAGGATCGTTCCAATGACTATTAGAATCTTCCATCCCCAAGCTGATATCAGGTCCCAGAACCACCCCATTACCGACCAATCTCCTTTATCCACGTGGATAGATTCGGAAATTTTATGCAGTTTGGAGATGGCCTGATAGATTGTCGGAGCGTTATCTGGTATGAAAATACAACAGCTTGATTGGATAACAGTACATACCCCACCACGATCTGCATGTATGACATCTAGAACCATACGGTTTTGCAACGTCATGAGGCGATCCGCTTGGAGCTCAGTTGTCAAGTTACCAAGGGCACCAGCCGTTACATTAACAGTGGTTTCCACTACACGAGTCAGTTGTCTCAGGTTCCTACTATTGACCATTGGTCCCCAAAACGGCAGGAAACCCAAGAAAAAGTCTCCTGCTTCCTGACCGGCAGTATCCTCCTTACTAACAACGCCTCTCACAACTCTGGTCTTGTGATAATCAGAGGCGGCAGTAAATGTCGGCGGTAGCAAATTTGCAACATAACACGTGCCCGAGAAATCAGGGGGCAACCATGTATATGCTCGATCATTACAAACAAAGTATGTACCCTTGGCAGCCAAAAACGCAGGGGAAAACTGTGATGGAAAAGTGTACGTTTCCGTACAGTCACTCTTCCCTAGTTGAGCTCTTGGATTTTGTCCATTGCCTTGTAAACAAAGGCGACCCATGTGTGGTACAACCCAAATTGGGGATGAACTTTTGCGCTGTTTTTCGCCCAAACTAATGCTATACCCCGTCGCGTTCCAACCTACATAAGCTCGCAACTCATCCTTGGGAATAGATGTATATGCATCGATATCTCTACTCATATCTGCAACTCCTCTCATCAAGGCTTTATTGTTCGAGTTAAGTCTAGTGGAACGCGGTGGTCGTGGGGAGTAGGTTTCAAGCGCAAAAAGAAACATAGTCTGGAATGCCCATGATGAACCATTATAGCTTAACGGCAGCACTAGATATGGGATACCCTTATCAATGGTATGCGGCATCAAACCACACACCCAGCAATTCGTTGTGTTCATAACTAGTTGGTGCTGGTGCAGGAGTTGAACAAATGAATTGTTTACAAATTCAGAACGTCTAGCTTGTTCGTGTTCAGGCAGAGGGTGAAAAGAGTGTGGAAAAACAGTAGACGGAGGTGTGGGCTGTACAGTGGGTACAAATGGCACTTGGAAAGACAATAATACACAACCTACAGAAAACATCATTATGCTAGATAGTACAAACAGACATAATACTACAAAACATTTGCTATTCATTATTTTACATATTCTGCTCTAAAAACTTATTTCCTCAGTGGGTCTCTTCATCTCGAGAAACTCCATCCTCTAATCGTGCTGTTCGCGGCGGATGAGTATCTTCTGCTAAGGAGTACACCTGTCAGTTCAGGGAACGCCCTAGACCAACCAGAACCGTTGACCTAACGTCTCCGGCTTGTACCCCAAAGTCTTGACGCCACGACCCTACAGCTAAACCCGGATGGTGGTTCAAAAAATAAAAAATAGAAAAGTTTCTCAGATGAGAGAGCTGCGCTATCCAAAAATATCAAAGGAAAAGAATTTTTATTTGTCCATAGTCCTTGGCCTCAAATTATACCTGTTTTTCCCAGGTACTCTCTGGTCTTGAAACAAGAGTTCAGGCTCTGTGGTGTCCAATCGAATTAATGGCGATATAGCTCCTTGCAGAATGTCGTCACTTTCTTGCTCTGAAATTGTTCCCTTTACACGTGCATCGCTAAAAGGCACAAAACGAGGCACAGTCTCAGCCTCAGAGTCAGCGATCCCCTCCTGGACTCACCGATCATACGGTAGGGGCAAAGGGATCCTCTTGCAATGTATGCCGTGTATCCAATTCTTTTTCCCTTTCACTCGGACCGCTGATCTTGTCGATAGAAGGACGAGGTGGGGGCCGATCCAACGGGGCTCATCATTTTTCGTACGTTGAACATTTTTAATCAGCACCCACGATCCAGGATTAATAGGGTGTCCTGGAGCTTCAGAGGCCTGGGGCAGAGTATCGTGAACCTGTTGGTGTAAGACACGCAATTTAGCCGTCAATTCATACAGATAATCAAGCAGTACTGGATGTTCGATTTCACTGAATTTTGTTGGTCTTGGCACACCCCATACATTGGCCGGGCGGCCAAATACAATTTCGTAGGGACTAAGTCCCACTCGCGAATGCACAGTCATTCTTGTTGATAGGAGTGCTAAGGGCAGAGCGTCAGGCCATTTAAGACCGGAGCTCGCCTGAATTTTGGCCAACTTAAGTTTCAAAGTGCCATTGTAGCACTCTACTAATCCAGCTGATTGGGGGTGATTTGCAGCGTGGAATTTCTGATTAATGCCTAATCCCTCACACACATCCTTCATCACTCGACCCACAAATTCACTCCCCTTATCACTCCATACCATCCTTGGCATTCCGAACCTAGGGAAAAATTATTTGACAAGGGCTTTAGCTGTGGATAAGGCCGTATTGTCTTTTAGGGGATATGCTTCTATCCATCTTGAAAAAGCGCAAACAACAACCAGTACATATTTCAAATTGTTGCACCTTTCCATGTGGATGAAATCTAGTTGCAGAACCTCAAATGGATATGATGGAGGCGCAAAATGACCAGCTGGAGTTGTGGTTCCCCTACCAGGATTGTATTTCAAACATACCATGTAATTTTTGACCACATTCGCCGCACACTTGGGAATTCCAGCATTCTGCCATACTGGAGCCAACAACTTACAAATCCCTTTCACACTGATATGTGCCATTCCAAGTGCCATCGTAACCACTGGAAGCATATATGCTCAGGTAACAACCATCGCCGGTGTTCTGACAAATCAACCCAACAACCATTTTCATCCAATTTACCCTTACTTTCTTTCCACATACTCAATTCTTTCTCTGTGGCTTCAGCTTGAAGGGACTTCACACACTCTATCGTGTCTTCACACATTCCAACATCACCAACCCATCTTGCAGGGCCTGCAACATACATTCGAGTTGTCACATCTTTTGCTGTTTCTTTCGCGATTTCGTCAGCAAATGCATTACCACGCCCAACATCATCGGTAACCTTCTTGTGTGCGCTGCATTTCACAATCGCGACTTGTAACGGCAAGGTCAGTGACTCAAGGAGATCATTCACTAACTGACCATTCTGAATCTTAGTTCCATGCGAGGTCAGGAACCCACGTTCTTTCCACAAATGCCCAAAACTATGGGCCACGCCAAAGGCATACTGACTGTCAGTATATATGTTCACTTTAATTCCTTTCGACAACACGCATGCTCTTGTAAGTGCAATTAATTCTGCTGCTTGGGCTAAATTATGTGGTATACGTGCAGTTTCAACAATCGTGTGCAAAGTCGTGACAGCATATGCATCAGTCGTATCACCATTCGGAAGCTTGAAGCACGAACCATCCACCCATAAGGTACCATCACATTCAACCAGGGGAGTATCTTTAAGATCCACTCTCCCTTTTGTTTCTTCTTCTGTTCTGAACAGACAATCATGCTGTTCAATCTCATCTGTGTCTGCTGAAATTGGCAATAATGTAGCTGGATTCAGTGTGTTGCACCTTTTTATGTGCACATGGTTTGCTAACAGTGTCAATTCATACCCTGACAATCGAGCACTAGTTAAGTGCTGTGTCTTGGTCCTGTTTAACAATGTGTCCACTGCATGGGGAACCATTACGATCAATGTGCTATTCATCACTAATCCAGCAGACTGTCGAATAGACACAGCTGCTGCCGTTGTGGCTCTTAAACAACTTGGCAATGCCCTCGCTACCGGATCCAAAGTCGACGAAAAATTCGCGCATGGACGCGGTCTGTCTCCAAAAGGCTGTGTTAACACTGACAATGCGCAACCTTCCTTTTCATGAACATACAATGTGAAAGGCTTACTATAGTCGGGGGTACCCAACACAGGAGCTGAACATAATGCCTTGCGTAATTCCAAAAACTTTTCTGACACTCTTCAGACCATGGGACAGGATTCGGTGTATCTTTACATGTTAATGCTATCAACGGTTTTGCCAGCAAAGAAAAACTCGGGATCCAGTGCCTACAGTATGAAGTAATGCCCAAGAAAGCACGCACTTCTCTCTGTGTCCTTGGCACGCTTAATTGTGCAAGGGCCTGGATTCTTTCTGGGGTCAGCTTCCTTACCTCCTTCGATAAGAGATGACCTAAATAGGTCACTTCTTGTCGACAATATTGCAGTTTAGAGAGAGACACTTTGTGATGAAAGGCAGACAAATGACGCAACAATGACGATGTAGCTCCTTTACAAATCTCCTCAGTATCTGCGGCGATTAATAAGTCGTCAACATACTGAATAAGGGCAGCACCACTAGGTAAAACAAGTGCATCAAGCTGCGCTTTTAAAGCCTGACTGTATATTGATGGACTTTCACAGTAGCCCTGTGGAGCACGTTTAAAACGGAAGCTTCGACCTCCTAAACAAAAGCCAAAAATATCCCTGCTCTCCTCTGCAATCGGGATACTAAAGAAAGCATTCTTTAAATCGATCACTGAGAACCAAGCAGCGGAAGCTGGGATCATAGTTAACAAGGCAGTTATATCAGGGACGACTGGAAACTGTGGCACAACTATCTTATTGACCTCTCTAAGATCGATCACAAACCTGTAAACAGGTGGCTGAGAAGGGTCAGTACGTTTTAAAACAGGCAGAACCGGACTATTGCAAACGTTGCCTCTTGTCTCTTCAATTACATCCTTCTCAATTAAATCATAGATAATTGCTAACAACGCTTTTTCACCTTCATTAGAGATCTTGTACTGGGGAATGCGTGGCAATTTAACATTGGCTTTCAAAGTGACAACATACGGCGGTATTTCCAAAAGGCCCACATCATTAGGGCCAGTAGCCCAAAGGGCATCAGGAAGAGATGACAATTCAGCTGGCAGTTTATTCTTCGACAAATACATGGGAGAAATCACTTCCCTACCAGTTGTACACCCGAGGGGGAACAATATAATGTCGCATGTAATCTCTTTAACAAATCCAATCCTAACAGGTTTTCACCACATCCTGTCGTTAGGATAAGGGGTGCTTTCAGCTCACAAGGTCCAACAGAAAGGGCCATAGGACTTGAGATCGGGTTCCTAACCGGGGCGCCAGAAAAACCTACTGAAACATTCATCTCGCCAGACAAAGGCGCGCCAGGGAGTTTTGAGCGCATAATAGAACTCTTTGCAGCACCAGTATCCAGCAGAAAGGGCTCTGTTACACCCGCTGTAGTCACCTTAACATACGCTCTGCTCCACTGGCACTGAAACAACTCCCTCTCTCTGTCTATGGCTGTCCTAGTAATCATTACCTTCCGTATTATCATCTTCTACATAATAGTCATTATTATAGTACTGCGCTGTCTTGCCAGTTGCTTTGGCTTGCTGATCAAAACTATTTATCGTATTTTGAGGCGGAAGAGGACGCGCGTTCTGGGGAACATTTCCACGCCCTCTACCTCTTGGAGCTTGCTGGCCACCTCTACCTTTTGCGCCATAAGCATTATTCGTGCGCTGCAACAATCTAAGATAATTATTTTTAAAGTGACCTTCCTCCTTGCAATATGAACACTGATTGGAACCTATAGGGACACGTGGTTGATAATACCCATACATTTGCTGATTATTCTGAAACTGTTGGGGTTGCTGATAGATACCCTGGGTTTGCCTATAATTATTCTGACCTCCACGTGGCGGATAAGCCTGCTGTAAAAGAACCTTCGTTTTTAATTCTTTCTTTTTCTTGTCTGTTCTATCCTTCTCATCTTGATCCCTATTTTCGTAATACTGTGCAGTAGCCAGTATTTGCGCCGAAGAGGAAACGGCCCAAGAACTCTCTGAATCTTTTAATTTTTTACACAACTCTGGAAGCAAATTATGCACAAATTTATCAACAAATAACCGTTGACCACCTTCTGTACTCATGTCTTGACCACTGTGGTCGATAAATGTTTCTTCAAACCTGGTGAAGAAATCGGACACTGTTTCATCTTTCTTCTGTTTGCATGCGGATAATTTATCCCAATTTACACGTATTGCGGGCATTAAAGTTTTCATATAGTTAATTATTCTACCAGGGAGTTCTGCTACCGCGGGCTCAGGCTTGGCACCACCAACCTGTCTATTGTCTGCATTAATGATATTAGCCCATGTGTCACCTAGTTCTGCAGCATGATCTGTATTACGAATCAATCCCCACAAAGGCTGTGGAACAACATTCCCGAACAACATATCTATGTCAGCTAGATTCATGACACATGATTCTGCAGTCTGTGATAACTCCTTATAATATCCTGCGGGGTTCTTACGGGGGTCAGGCAATGTCTGCTTAAGCGCTAAAACTTCAGATCGCTTCCAAGGAACATGTACCCAAACACGCTGAAAATGAGCTGGCATAGCAGCAATACCATTAGCGGCATCAGCCGCAACAGCTTCCTTCAATACCGGAGGGACTTCTCTCATAGGGTACTGTCGCACTACTGTCGCACCTTTTTACCAGAGGAGTCAAGCCCAAACAGTGACTGAGAAGGATCCTCAATCCTAAAAGGTAGCAATGTCGCAACTGCTTTCCTAACATCGGGACCCACAATCGTACCTTTTCCAAATTCAAATCGCACTTGACACAACTCCTGCGGGCTTGAGTCTAAACCATTATCTTCCAATTCCTCACATAGGAATTCACACATTTTCTCAAAAACGTAGCTCTGTTTTGGTGCTTCCCACTGATGAAAAACATTCACAACAGACTCTACATCATATCTTGAAGGATAAACAATCCACCTATGTGCCATGTGGTCCAATACTTCTTTCTCTCCAGAACCAGGCAGCTGACTACGCAACTGCTTTCGTTGTGAACCAGGGGTCGTACTAGATGACCCAAAGAGGGATGATATAAGACTAGTGACTGCACTAGCTATTCGTTGTCGTGTAGAAGGAGAAGTTGAGGCAAGAACCGGGGGGAAAACAGAGGGAAGAAAAACGGGTGTAGATACAGATACAGGAGTAGTAGCAGGTAGGGCACCAAGGGAGGCAGCTGATGTGCTAGGTAAAGTCGCAGGGAGCGCAGAAGAGGTAGGTAGCAAAATCGGCGTCCCTTGGGAAGGCTGCGCTGCAGGGATAGGAGCCGGCTGAGGAGGAGCTGGTGGCTGTGGAAAAACTTGTGGTAAATTAACTGGAGGCTGTGCATTTAAAGGTTGCGGAGGTGCTGTAGCATTTTGCGCATACGGGGGTGGCGAACTTAGCAAATGCGACATTAGGGGGTCTTTCTCCTTTTCTTATAACGCATCTTGCTGAAGGGGCGGCAAAACTGGGTAACATTTATCAATGACTAGTTTGCGTTGCCTGTGCAACTGCTCATTCATTTGGTCCTCTTCATTATCTTTAAACTGCAAAGCTGCTTGCATTATCGACATACCTCTCTCTCTTTTATTTTTCTTTGCTAATTTAATTTCTTTTTGTTTGGCTTCCTTTCGCCATAGGCAGAAAGAATCAAACATCGCCGGCCGGGCTTTCTTCTTGAATAATTTAACTTCTAGGTTATCTAGGATTTCTGTGTCGAAACTACCATTTTGGGGCCATTTTAAAACACCATCCTTCCTGGTGTATCGGGTCCATACTTCATTATACATAATGGGGCCCACGCCATGTTTCACATAAAGCTCATAAGTTGGAGTTCCGATTGGAGGAACCGGACACGAATCCTCTAATCGGGAATCCCTTTTACAACCAAAACAAAACAAATTTCCAAATATACTAGAACCAGGCATCTTCGCTCACTAGTCTAGTTTCAAACTTCAAAGGATTATCGAATACGATAGTCTTGTGAATACACGAGTCCTCTGGCTTTGGCACTTGCAAGTCCCAAATCAAAGCGATCCCGAAGGATACCAAAATCCCGAAGGATACCAAACAAACTGGGAGACGCTCCACTTATACTTAACTGAGGTATCGATGACTTCACCAGAAGACTCTCTCAATTGTTTCGCTTTACCAAATCGTCAAGGGTCCAAAACAGGGCGATAGTCAGGGCAGCAGTCCTTCGTAGCCGTCGGGACGCGGAGAACCTCGCAGAAAAGACTTTCGGACCACGTCGACATGCAGGGGTCGATGAAGTGGAGGCCTTCCTCCAGAATTTCCACACGAAGCTCCCCACGAACCTCTGGCTTGGACCAGTACCGCTGAAATCGCCCCACGTTGGGCGCCAACTGAAGTACCGGGTTTTTTGAACCCAGCGGTGCAGGGGAACACACCCTAAGACTTCGGGTTCTTCCTGTTTCAGACCCACAGAAACACAGAGTCTTCTAGATGAAACCAAAGATCGTATTTATTGGCTGCAGACCAATCACAGGTATCCGAGAAGTACAACACGATGTATGTTCTCAGGAGACTGCCTCCAACCAAAAACCCGTTCTTTCTTATATACAGAATATTACGCTTCTGGGCAACACCGCCCCTATTTTACAAGTGGTCATCCACATATTTTAGTTTCAAAGAAACAGCAGAGCCATAATGACAATCCCACATTTCAGTTCATTAAGCATACAGTCATTTTACCCAGCAAGGCTCAGAAACCTCATCAGATAACAGCGGACCCCAATAAAACGGGCACCTCCTGCTCGTAAAACAAGCCATAAAGTAGGAAACAGAGGCAGGTGTGAAATAGCTTAGTCAGAGATCGTGTGCGAACAAGGACTTTATGATGGGTCGAGCCCTGATGCTAATCACATTAGGCCGCGAGAAAAGGAACTGGCCGGACAGGATTGACCTCGGGCAGCGGAGTCAGTTTGCACAGGTCAGAGAGAAGTCACAGAAGGTGTACGTGTCCTTTAGGCCTAGGCATGGCCTTAGTGCGCAGCCTATGTGAGGGCAACCACAAAATGGCTACTGTTCTAAAATGGAACCCAAGGGTTCAATATGTGGTATCGTATGCACGGTGAATTCATCAGTGAAACATGACGAAAACACTCATACATACCGCATTTGACATTTGCGGTTCGCTGATACTGAAGTCGGCATGGTAGAGCCATGCTTCCAACATGGTTCCGAAATTTACAGTACCACATCCTCCTTGGGGTAGTGGCACCTGGGACAGTGAGTTCTCTCATCACAACAACAGTAGTCAGCAGGCGTCCTCAATCAAACAGCACCCAAATAAGAGAATACACATGTCTTTGGTACTGTGGTGGGCCCGACATTAAAAGTCCAAAATTTGGTGGAACAGGGTCCCACAACCATCACGTAGGATTTTTTATCATTAATTGATAAATCCAAATCCTTCAGAAATTGGGTAAACAAGGCCTGCAAGCCACTGGCGGTGTGGGCCATGAGGACTGCGTTATTTGCTTATAATAGTACCAGCAATCAACACTGCCCCACCAGTGGACAATCTACTTTTAAGTCCGATAAGACCTGCCACAAATTATTAATATAAAGATTAAAAATAAATCGGGCCACAATGCAGCCCTGCCAAATCCCCCTTTGTATCAGAAATTGGTGAGTGTCATTTAAATAGTTTGAATAACGTACTGCAGCCATAGTATCCCTGTGTAAATCCGTTAAAAAAGAGAACAATGTCTTGATTTACCCCCATGGACAGCATAATCTGCCAGAGCTTGGATCTATTGACACAAACAAAGGCAGACGACAAATCCATGAATGCCAGATGGATAAAGCCAGAGCGGGCAATAGTATATTTGCTTAATACCAGCTACGGATTCAGACAATTATGGATCGTTGAGCGCCCAGGACGATATCTGTACTGCACGTCAGATAGGACATAGGTATCAGCTGCCCACGAGGAAAGTCTGTCCAAAAGCACACACCCTCCACCTTTACAACAGAATCAAACAAAGAATGTGTCCTGTAGCAATGGGTGCTATGCCCGAAGCCCTTCTTGAAGACTGGTGCGATAATCGACTTTGCCCCTGACCTTGGGGGTCCTGCAATGACTGCCGCATTAATGATGGACGTGAGGACGGTTACCCAGACCTCTAAATTGGTAGCCTAGAGGTCACGTGGGATCCCATTTGGGCCCAGGGCCTTGTTCTTGGACAGCCCCAATATTCCCTTTCTTACCTCCTCGTCAGAAAAAGATAAGACAGTCGTCCCTACAATGTTACCGGGTCCACCACCAATATTGGAAGAAGGGGAATTTTAAATATCCTTGAAATGGCTAACCCATCTGTCTTCAGTGATGTAAGCCTCCAAAGGAGCAGCAGCTTCTACAAACAGGAAAGGGCTATTGATAATTCACCACAATTTGAAGCTATTTTTAAGGGTACTAGTCTCAATCAAGTCAGACCATGTTTCATCCTTCAAAATATTCTTACGTCTTGCCAATTCTGCTTTATACAAACCATGGCTGTTCGTGACAAAAAGAGGGTCTCTAGGTTTAGCACTCAATGCGTATTTTGAGGGTTCTCAATGCTCGAGAGCTGCCGGTATTAAATCATCTCGGCACCACATTGTGTTGCGACAGGGCAGGTGCCGTCAATGAATTCGAGATGGTGTTCTTAATCGCAGAAAAAGCATCTAGAATAATAAATGAATCGTTCTGTTGGCCTGAACAGATATCAAACTCCTTCTGACATTGAGAATACAGAGAGTTATAAAAAGAGTTTGTGATTACCTATGACCACTTAAGTCTCCTGCCCCCATCAATTGCCTTAATGGTCCCTCCCACACCCTGCCTCCAGGCTTGCATAAGCGCAGACCAACAGATCGTAATGCACACTGGGTTATGGTCGCTAAAAACGCTCAAAGGAATTTCGAAGTCCAATATATTGAAAAAAGGGGTAGAAACGAAAATGAAATCTATGAACGACTCACAGACCCTTCTGATAAATGTACGATTAATATCCCTCCTTTTAGGGGGGCCAACTTGCCCATTGCTGAAACTAAATCAAATTCATTTAGTATTGCTTTAAGATTAACTCCCTGGGGGGGGGGGGCGTGGCTGAGCCGCGAAGCGCGATGGCCGCTGCTTATTGAGGCTCTGTGACTCCCTTTCCTCCCTCGTCCATCGGCGACATTTATCCGTTGCCCAGAAGTGAATTCCTTCGTCAGAAGGCATCAGGGATCCAGTCTTGCGCTGTGCACCTTGGGGATCGACTTGAGACCCGACGCTGGGGGTGCGACTGACTGAGGCCTGCTCGGAGTGCGGATGCCGGGGGCTCGCGTGGTGGCGGAGGCGGAGTGCGGGCTCGGATGTTCTTACGGCCCGACCCGCAGCCGATGTATCGGCACAGCCAGCTGTCCCATCTGGAGACCCGAGAACATCCGACATTCCCCCCAACCCCGGGACAGTATTTGATGGGAAGAGCTCTGGCCACCAGGCTATAACACACCAATCTGCGGCCTGCAGAAAGAGCGGAGGCCGGGGCCTTGCGTGGACGCGGAGGCAGCGGACAGACGCTCACGCTCTGCCTGGTGTCTCGCGGGTCCGGCGTCCGCAGCACTGATTGGCATCCGGTCCAGTCCGGCCCGGCCTCGGGCCATCGCATCGGGGCAGACCAGGAGTGCAGAAGAAACGCGGGCACGCGGCAGGAAAAGAGACGCTCGCCCTACCTGCTACCGAACGCCAACTGAGGCAGACCACAAGCGGTAGCCTGCATACCAAAACTTCCATCGGTGCGCAAACGCTAAATCAAGAGGGAGGCGCACATAACTGCGCTTCCTCCGATCGCACAGCGCCATTGCAGTTCACGGGCGGCAGGACTGGAGGAAGAATCAGCCTGTGTCTCTTCTCTACGCATTGTCAGTGGGTTCTGTTTTTCAGCTGCCACCACTAACTTTCCCTTTGGGCATTACATACTGCTGCCACTGCACACCAGGTCTTTTAGAATGACAGAGTCAACATCCCTCATTGGGGGCCGGAAAGATACGCACAACAAAGGACCCTGCCGCAATTGTCGACCTGTTATCAAAAAAACAAAGGTTCTGTCGGGTAAAAAATGTCTTACTAAACACACAGCAAAAGTCTAAGTAAGTCATAGGTGACACAAGAAACAAAAACCACATTTTCTAGTATTTTTAGTTTTTATATAAATTCAATCATTTATATATTTATCTCCAAAAATTATTTGGAAAGGCCATCACAATACATAATCATAACAAATAGTGACAAGGTGAATATTGGTGCTCGGTGAAAAAGTGCAAAACATGTACAGTGTAATTTAAAAGATCTAGGTAGGTATTGGCCAGCGAACACAGATTTATAGTAGTCTTGTGAACTATGACAATTCAGTTTTACGCAGACTCTAATTACTGGTCCAGAGAATATTGTCGACGTTTCAACCCTGTTTATTGCACTACTATCAAGTCGGTGCGGGTCTTCATCAGGACGAAAGCAACGTGATGATGGCCTGTAAAGAGTGAATTAACTAGAATCAGATGTGTCACGGGAAGACTAACACTTACGCTTAATTAAGGTGGTATCACACTCACCTATAATACAGGGCGGGGTTTCAATCCTTCTGCAATTGATAGTTCATTATTTGGATCACAAGAATGAATATATCTATGAACGAGTAGAAAAGAATTAAGACTAGTACTCGTTGGATTCACGAACTATTACACTATTTGAATGGCTCTAGTGGCAAATACAGCTCACCTTGGTATCGGCCGTCGTGATTATTATTAGGTCACGAGGATATCATTACGTCTGGTATTTCTCAGGAAAAAGAATGGTCCGAAGCAATCCAATCTGTAAACGATTGAATTCAAATTAAGGATATACGAGTATTGTGATTAATCGTATTTATACCCAATTACTTCTTATTTATATGTGCCAAACTAAAATAGTGTCCGTGAATGAAGTGGCCAAAATGCTCACCTCTTTAGAATTGGTTGAGGCGATATACCATCACTCAAACTGCTGTTTTACTGGATCTGTTGAATATGGAGAATTCCAATTAGATACAGGCTATTTCAGCGTATAACGGGTAACGCAAATCAGAGTTCCACCCACATCATAGAATTACCTTGCTCAAAGTATGTCGAAGAACGGCAGGCGAAAGTGCCAGCTCGTCAGCTTCTATAGAAAGCCGTGTTCGAAATGAGCTTACATATATACCCAGTGCGCATGTATCTATGCGTCAATTACACGTTGCCAAGCAACGACGTCCAAAAGCGTCTTACGTGGTAATCGTTGCCTGGCGCCGAAAATGCCATATAGTCCGCCGAACGCGGAAGGCAAAATGCGACTGTAATTATTTCAATCATTCAACTAAAACCTGACTTGTGTGCAATCCGAAACAAATCCAAGCCATATGACTTAGCATACAATGTCAGTGTATGATATCGAGGCTCGCCATTTAATAAAGCGAGAGAATGGCATTAAAAAGTTCCGTTCATCTAATGTAAGTTAGTGTGTACTCAGATATAGTATACCATACTTGTTGGTTATGTATGCATCACTCTTAATTTTAGACATTATATCGTGTCGTTCCAGCAATAGAAACTAGCATATATTAGCACACACATCTCATCAGATCTGAACGTAAAAACATAATTCAATAATGATAATTATGTATAATCCCACAGTTAAATTACATTTAATATTTCCAATATTTTGAACAACAATGACATTGTATACAATCCCAAACCTTTTGGTCTCGTCTAAATCTATTGCATTTGGTATCACAATACAACTGCAATTAGCACATATTTACTCTTCAGCTTCCAAAGAACTCGACTAAGTCAAGACATTTAGTGCATCATTATGTGAAACCAAATTCGTACATTCCTACAGGCAAAGACCGCTTCACATGGATAGACATATAATATGTTTGTTAACAAAACTTTACATTACAACACATTTCGCGACTTCCAGATCATACATTATAGGCAGCATCTTTCCATCTAAAGGGTGAGGCACAATAGATAACATAGAAACAAGAATTCATACAGTTCTAAAGAAGTCACTATCCTCACATTGTCTAAAGATACAAAGACGGATGGGTACATTTACAGTTGTCCCATTTGTCATGTTGTCTCCTCCATCTCATTCAACCCATGCTGTATCGAGTCAAGCAGATGTATCCATCTGCATTCTTTATAGTTCATACTCCTTGTAACTGAACCTCCTCTTGCGCTAGGAATGATTCTCTCTAACACCCACCATGTAAGGTTAATTGGGGCATGCTGGTGTGTCGTGTAGTGTTCAACTAAAGGTGCCCCTTGTACCTTACATCTTATCCTGCTCATGTGTTGTAGGATCCTCACTTTGGCTTTCTGGGTGGTTTGGCCAACGTATATAAAACCACAGGGACATTGAATGGCATATATAACGTTGATACTATTGCAATTGGTAAAGTGTGGAAGTGTATATGTTTTATTAGCATGTTCAAATGAAGTGCCCACGTGACATAAGTCACAGGCCTTGCACTGTCCACATTTCTGATGTCCAGTTATTGGAGGAAGACCAAAATGACTTCTAAGGTTAACTGATTTAGGTTCTTCAAAATATGCACTGACAACTGTATCTTTTATGTTTTTACCCCTCTTAAATACGAAGATAGGGTTCTGTGTAGTCTGTAATTCACTAGCAACCAGATTCCAATATTTCTTCACAATACCTTTTATTTCATTACTCCTGGTGTTAAATGTAGTAACACAAACCATTTTGTCTGTTTCCTTGGATCTCTGATTAATCTCCAAAAGTTGTTTGCGCGGGCAATACCATGCACATTTCTTGGCTCGTTTTAACAAGCCACTGGGGTAACCTCTCTCCTTAAGACGGATGGTAAGTATCTCAGACTCCCTGAAATAGTCAGTTCTCCTCGAACAATTCCTTCTTAGTCTGAGATATTGCCCATAGGGGAGGTTATCTCTCAGGCTGCGTGGATGGTGCGACTGATACTTCAAAAGTGAATTTCTGTCCATTGGTTTGCGATACAAATCGCTATACAGAAGTCCATCTTCTACTCGGAAGGTAACATCCAGAAAATCTATGGCCTTGTTATTACTGGTCATAGTAAACTGAATGTCGTTGGATCTCATGTTCAACCAAGAAAATAATTCCTTCAGATAATCATTGTTTCCAGACCAAATCATTATGACATCGTCGATATATCTTTTCCATACCGCAATAGAATTGAGGTATGGATTAGCATGATTATACAGATGTTCCTCTTCATAATAATCCATGTAGATATTCGCCAAGCTCGGCGCATAAGTTGCGCCCATAGCTACTCCTTTGCATTGGAAGTAGAACTGTTTTTTTAATACAAAATAGTTCTTATTCATGGCAATCTTGAGTAAGGAGATTGGGAAATCAGTGGGAATCCAATGAGGCATTGGTCTTGTATCCAAAGTGGTTCTAATAACTTCCAGTGCAGTCTCTTGGGGAATTTAAGTGTATAGCGAGGACACATCCAGCGTCACCAAAATTTGGGTTTGCATGTCATATGTCTGGCCTTCCAATAATTGTATAATGTGCATAGTGTCTCTAACAAATGATTTGGTCTTCGGAACAAAGGGTTGCAGAAAATGGTCTATGAATTGGTTGAGTGGTACCAAAATAGACCTGCACCCAGATACGATGGGTCTTCCGGGTGGCTTATCAATCCGCTTGTGAATCTTCGGCAACGTGTATATTGTAGGAGTCCTGGGTTCCTTTTTGTTTAGAAATTCGTACTCAGATTGACTCAGGAATCTTTCAGAAAGACCCCTCTTAGTGGCTCTCTCTATCAAGGATGTAAGAACAGGAGTAGGGTCCCTTGGGGTCGGTTGGTAGCTGTCACGCACCCCGAGTTGTAATTCCAATTCTTCCACATAATCACTAGTGTTTTGTAACACTACTGCACCCCCTTTATCCGCTGCCTTAATCACGATTGATTTATCATGACCCAGCGAATACAGTGCCGACTTCTCTTCCTTCGTGATGTTATACTTTATATATTTCCTTTCATCAAGGATTTGCATCGTTTCCTGAAGTACGATCTTTTCGTACGCCAGTATCCTCTCGCTCATCATGTATGCCCCTGGTGTAAATGTTGAAGGCGGTCTAAAACAAGTAGCTGACGGAGTTGGATTGTAAATGTTTTTACTGAAGTCATACTTTAATCTGATCTTTCGAAAGAAACGTTGAAGTTCAATTTTGATTTGAAATGAGTCAGGAATCACTGTAGGTATAAAGGAAAGTCCCTTCGAAAGTACATCTCTTTCTGAACTGGACATCACATGGTCAGATAAGTTGACTATAGGATCCACCGTATTCATGTTGGTAATGTTCTGATCATCCATCAAATGTGTCAGGCTTGATGGTTCTGTGAGAACAGTGCATGGTGTGAGAGTAGTCAATTGGTTTGGCATATTTCGCATATCAATAATGGGAAGAGGTAATGTATTATGATGCGGTTGGATATCTACCATCTGTATGTCTGCCTCCTCGTAGAAATCTCCCCATGTGTCTCTGGTTGGTAAAACCGAACTCGTGACGTTGCTTGCTCGGTATTCCTGCCTCTGCCCCACCCTCCCCGTCTCTCCCAGTTCTGTGCACTCCCTCGTCCTCTGTTGTGCGGTCGATAGCCCTCTCCTAAAAAATGCGCACCCTGATTGGACTGGTGACTGGTAGAGGGTCTATCGGAGTCAGAATCTGTTCCACTACCCGCAGAAGAGTTGGAGAAGGTATAGAATCTTCTAGGGCCCTGTCTGCTCTTGTTCGTAAAGAAGCCCTGACTATCCTGTTGATAATAGTCCTCTGAAAGATAGGGAAATGTTCTTATCGTAATTTCTCAAATCCCTAGATAACTTATCAAGTTTCCTGTTTAGAGTAATGGTATTGAATTCTGTAAGGGCTTTTGCAATTGTCGACCTGGCCATTCCCTGTATATAAGACTAACCTCACAAGGTCACTGGCGATCTCGAACAGAGTGGAAGTACTGCCCTCAACACTAATAGCGACTCCAGACTGCTGGCCTTGCAGTATCCTCCCACCACTGGTGCAGCGGGGACACGAGAGCAATGCACAATGTCGTTAACTAGAGGCAACAAACCTGTGCAGCAGAATAGGCTGGACCGATACACTCTCCCCAAAACTTTGTTGCCTGATCCTTCACCCACAGGCAAAAGCGGAGGGGTACAGGAAGAGATAGACCCAGAACCCACGCTCAAGGACATCCTAGAGGCAATCACGGGGATCAAGTCTTCACTGGAACACAAGATGGATGCGATTACCGTGGAAGTTAATCTACTCCGGGCGGACCTGAATAAAAATAGTGAGCGAGTCAAGCAGGTGGAGCTCATCACCGCGAGTTTGGTGGAGGACACTTCCCAGCTACAAACTGATGTCAAAGATCTGCAAACATTTTGAAAGTTCGCGGAAACCAAGCTAGATGATTATGAAGGGCGTCTACGGCGCAACAATGTACGAATCTTAGGGGTCCCGGCAAAATCAGAGGAACAAGCCACTGATCTCTTCGTGGAAGAACTCATCCTTAATCATCTGCAACCCAAGGGGCTTGGGAAATTCTTTGTAATCGAAAGGGCCCATAGAGTCCCTGGAGGTCATCCGAAACCGGGAGCCCCTCCTCGTCCAACCCTTGCCAGAGTCCTCAACTTCCGATATCGAGACGCAATACTCCAACATGCCGGAATGGGACCTCCACTTCGGTACGACAACGCAGAAATAACCTTCTTTCCGGACTTTACCCAGATGGTCCAGAGACAAAGACGCTCCTTTCTGGAAATCAAGAAGATGTTGAGAGACAAAGGGTACAAGTATACCATGCTGTTCCCAGCCAGGCTTCGTGTGGAGGCTGACGGTAGGGCCTGGTTTTTCGAACATCCGGAATCTGCAGCAGACTGATTGGAGAGCCGCTGAACAGCAGGCCACATACTACTTGGGGTAATGTAAATGGGATGGGGCAGATGTGGGCCAGCAGGCGCATTTGATGGTGACACTGGTTTGTAGGATTGTTTGGCCATGACTCAAGGCCGAGGCCCACACAGGGGCACACCAAAAGACACTTATGTGAGATATGAATCTTCCTTAAATAAGCTATTGGTTAGACTCTATTTCTATTTCTATTTCTATTTAGGGAGTTTTGTAAAGCGCTTGGTGACGCACGGCTTGCATTCGAGGGCCTGCATGATAGTTATACCAGTAATGGGGAGGGGGCACCACGCACCCCACTTTTCTGCATTTAATTAATATGTGTGGGCGACAGGCACTCTGCAAGTTGTATTATGGACAGTTTGAAGCCCAGAGTGCAGGGACGCAGGGAGGGGGTGGTTGGAAAGGGTCGTTAAAGTTAAAAAGTTTTCAATCTCACGTGGCAATTGTTACATCGACAGCACCAAAAACACAGTACAGGAGCAGTACAATCATATGAGTCCGGATGGGTACGCTGTGGGATACAGGGATTAAGATCCTCAGCTGGAACATCAATGTGCTTGGCGATAAAGTCAATGGTCCTTCAATATGTCAAGAGACAGGCCCCAGATGTCATTCTCCTACAGGAGACACACTTAGTAGGGAACATGTGTAAGGCAATGAACAGGGGACGATATGAACTAGCTGCACATGCAGGCTTCACGACTGGGTCGCGAGGAGTGGGCATCTTACTCAAGAACTCGTTCCCTTTCACACTACAATCCACCTGGTCAGATAACCGGGGTAGGTACATAGGAATTTCGGGGCTCTGGGAGGGCAGAGTTGTCACATTTGTCTCAGTGTATGTTCCCCCGGGCTTCCAGAGTGAGACGTTTAAAAACCTGGGTGCAATCCTACTGTCGCTGCCAGAGGGCCTCCTCATGATAGGGGGGATTTTAATGCAGTGGTTTCTGGGGCATTTGATCGTCACCCCCCGCGGGACATCAGACCCGCACAGCAGTGGCTGCCTAACTTCCTTGAGGCCATGGGACTGGTGGATGGGTGGAGGGTACGCAACCCAAACAGGGCCCAATATACATTCTTGTCGAATGCCCATCGTAGTCTCTCCCGCATTGACTATGTTCTAGTTCCAGCATCGCAGGCACTCGATATTCGAGAAATTCGCCATTTAAGCAGGGGTATCTCTGATCACTCACCGATCTGGACGCATGTTGTCCTGGGCCATATGAGGGCAGGGAGAACCGCTCCCATTAATCCGTGGTATCTCCGAGACCCTGACACCCGAAAAAAAATAATCCAAGCCACAGATCACGACTTCAATGAAAACGAGGGTACGGTAGAATCAGCCCAAATGTTATGGGAAGCCTACAAGTCCGTAATCCGCGGGCAAGCGCTATCTCTTATCGCAGGCAAGAAAAAAGACAAACAGAAGGACTTGGTGCAGGCAGAAGATGAAGTACTTAGATTAGAGGAAGAATTAGAAGTGACCGTAACCCCTGAGAAGTTGCACCTCTTTTTTTTTTTTATTTGTTTATAGATTTTTCATAAAGTACAGACAGTTCAGCAAACGCAAGGGTCATACAGCTAGAACATAGGAAAAGCATGTGTCCTATATAATGATTCAATACATAAGGGCCATCAAACAAGGATCTAGGGCAGTTACGTGGACAATTATACAATTACAGAGAAGTGAGCATGATTCAAGTTGAAACAAAAAGAAATTTCAGCCAACACATTCACAGTGCATCATCACAAACTGTAGCAGTTTTGGAACATCAGGGGGGTATAACTCTATTGCAGGAGTCAGCCACGTTTCAGTATGTTTGCCATGTGGAAGAGACACAATATGCACATATAAATATAGAAAGTGGGAAGCAGGAATAGATTCTAAAATAAGTGTGCATTGTTACCGGAGTGTTCCAATAAGTATGTCTGTAGCGGGCCCCAGATGTCAAATGGTCGGGAAGATCGTGGGAGCAATTCAGCATAGGTGCAGAGTTGATGCTGCCAAAATATCATATCAGACAGCCAGTCTTTAAATTTTGGCGCTCTACTCCTTCCCCCATCTACAAGCTATTCGCTGCTTGGCAATGGCGAGGCTGAAGGAGACAAATTTACGGCGTTGAGCTGGGATTTGTTCAGTATACCCCAGTAAGGCCACAAGAGGGGATATTGATATGGGCCGTGAGATCATAGCATCCAGGGCTGTGAGGACATGACTCCAATAAGCGTGTATATTTGGGCATTCCCAAACCAGACGCAAGAAATCGGCATTTTCCGTTTTACACCTATCGCATCTAGTTGTGTCCCTCAACCCAAATTTGTGTAGCTTAACCGGGGTGTGATCGCTACGGTGCAAAAATCTATAATGAATCATTCGAAGCCGGCTATTGGCGGAGATGTGTTCTGTCTGCTTACAACAAAACAGCCATTGTGCATCAGTAATGTCTTGCTCTAGTTCCAGCGCCCATTTAGTTTGCGCTGCACATGAAGGATACTCCACATCACTATATAGTGTATGGTAAAGTGTGGACACTAGGTGTGACGTAGAGGGGTCCCGTAGAATATGGTGTAGAAGGGCCAGTGTTGCAGGCTCAGAAGGGTATGTAGTGATACAAGCTTGGATACCATGATGAAGGCGAGCATATAAAAAAGTTTCCATGGTGGACGGTGGTGGATCAGGGCACAGTTGTTGGAGTGTGCGAAAATTTCCATTAATATACAGGTCTCCCCAGCAGTGGAGCTTCCTTGCCCGGGCTATCTTTATGAAGATGCCCTCTTGTAGCAATGATATATCTGGATGATAAGTGAGTGGTAGGAGATATAAGCAAGGTGCGCGCATATGATCACGGATACGGGACCAGGCCATGATCGTGCAATCCACTGAAGAGGGGCTGCGTGCCTGAGGGGAGATGCTAGCAAGGAGAACACCATCAAGTGGGGTAGGGTCAGCCAGCCAATTTTCAGTGGCTACATGGGGGTATAGCGAGGTTAATGGAACCAAAAGTGTGCAAAGTGTGCCTGGGCACAAAGATAATACAATTCGAAGTTAGGTATGTCAAAGCCCCCTTGGGAATAAGGCCTCATTGATCTGTCCCATTGTATACGTGGTTCCTTGCCACCCCAGACCAGGCGTATCAATTCCGACCGCAATGAGGCAAAAAAAAGACATCCAGGATCATAAGGAATGTTAAGGAAAAGGTATAAAACTTTAAGGAGGATCACCATTTTTATAAGGGACACACGTCCAGCCATAGTCAATGGAAGGGCAATCCACCGAGTGTCGTACTTTAATATTCGGTACCGCGTAGGGGACAGGGCCCTACTCCTGTCTATCTTGGTATTAGCAAACCGCAAATGGTAAATGCGGCATGTACGAGTGCTTTATATATCGTTCTAGCTATGAATGCACTGTGTACACGTTATTCTGCTTCACTACGCGGGTTCCATTTTGGAAGCAGTGGCCATCTTGTCATTGCCCTCACATAGGCTATAATAGAGTAAATACGGGCCTCACAGTACATGGGCTTCTCCTCTGACTTCTCTGTGACCTGGGCAGCTGGCTCTGCTGCCCCAGGTCAAACTGGTCTCACGAGGTCCCCTTCCTCCGTCCACCTGTGATTAGCATCAGGGCTTGACCCGTCATAAAACCCTTTCATTCTACACAAACCTCCGGCTAATCTCTTTCACACCTGCTTGTTCCTGCTTTATGACTTGTTTCCCAAAACAGGAGATGCTCATGTTTATTGGGGGGTCTATTGACATCCGATGTGGGATCTGAACCTTACTGTGTAAATCATTGTGGGCTGGCCGAACTGGAATGTGGGATGGTCATCATGACTCTGCTTTTTCGTTTGTAATGTATACTTGTAATGGCCGTGTCATAAACCTAGGAATGTATGCTTGAGGCAAGAAAAAGGGTATTTAAGATGAAGTCCGTTCCTATGATTTTTCAACAGTCTCCTGAGAACATACACGCTGTTGTACTTCTAGGATACCTGTAATTGGTCTGCAGCCAATAAACGAATCTTTGACTTCACCCAGAAGACTCTGTGTTTCTGTAGGTCTGGAACAGGGTGAACCCAGAAGTCATAGGGTGTGTGCCCCTGCACCGCTGGGTCTAAAATACCCAGTACTTCAGTTTGGCGCCCAACGTGGGGCGATTTCAGCGGTACCAGTCCAAGCCAGAGGTTCGTGAGGAGCTTCGTGTGGAAATTCCGGAGGAAGGCCGCCACTTCATCGACCCCTGCATGTCGACGTGGTCCGAAAGTCTTTTCTGCGAGGTTCTCCGCGTCCCGACGGCTACGAAGGACTGCTGCCCTGATTAATCGACCTGTTTTGGACCCTTGACGAGTTTTGAGAGAGCGAAACAATCGAGAGAGTCTTCTGGTGACGCCATCGATCAGCAATATTCAGTTAAGTATAAGTGGAGCGTCTCCCATTTGTTTTGGTATCCTTCGGGATCGTTTGATTTGGTAATTTGGTAATTTGGAGTTTGCAAACGCCAAAGCCAGAGGACTCGTGTATTCACGAGAATATCGTAATCGATAATCCTTTGACGTTTGGATCTAGACTAGTGAGCGAAGATGCCTGGTTCTGGAATATTTGGTAGATTATTCTGTTTGGGTTGTGGAAAAGATTTCCAGCTAGAGGAATCATGTCCGGTTCCTCCGGTTGGAACTCCAACTTATGAGCTCTATGTAAAACATGGAGTAGGCCCCATTGCATATAACGAAGTATGAATCCACTACACCAGGAAAGACGGTGTTTTAAAATGGCCCCAAAATGGTAGTTTCGATACCGATATTTTAGATAATTTGGAAATTAAATTGTTTAAGAAGAAAGCTCGGCCGGCGATGTTTGACTCTTTCCGCTTATGGCGAAAGGAAGCCAAACAAAAGGAAATTAAGTTAGCGAAAAAGAATAAAAGAGAGAGAGGTATGACAGTAATGCAAGCAGCTGTACAATTTAAAGACAATGAGGAGGAACAGATGAGTGAGCAATTGCACAGGCAGCGTAAGTTAGGGATTGACAAATGTTACCCAGCTTTACCACATTCTAAGCAGAATGAGTTAGAAGAAAAGGAGAAAGATCCCCTGATGTCACATTTGTTGAGTTCGCCACCCCCGTATGCTCAAAATGCCATGGCACCTCCCCAGCTTGTGAATATGCCACCTCCAGTTAATATACTGCAAGCCTTGCCGCTACCGCCAGCTGCTGCGCAGCCGGCTCTTATCCATATAGCGCAGCCCTCGCAAGGGCTGCCAGCTGTGTTCCCGACTGCCCCCGCGCTTCCTGCGACTTTGCCTAATGCAGCAGCTGCCTCTTCTGACACTCTTCCTTGCACCACTCCAGTACCTGTTTCTACATCCTCTTTTCTTCCCTCTGTTTTTCCCCCTGTTTTCACCTCAGCTTCTCCTTCAGCGCGAGAGCGCTTAGCTAATGTGGTTACCACATTAATGTCGCCTCTCTTTGAGTCATCTGGTGCGACTCCTGGTTTACAGCGTAAGCAATTGCGTAGCCAATTGCCTAACCCTGATGAGAAAAAGGTAATAGACAGCATGGCGCGTAGATGGATTGTTTTCCTTCATTGTATGCAGCCGCGGTGCGTCCATTGGGGCGTAGGGGCGTAGCCCCACCAGCCCTGGACCCGCGTTAAAGAAATAAAATAAATAAAGTTTTAAACTCGAAATAATTAATTACTTACCAGGCATTTACACGGCGCCGGGCAGCACCCGACTTTATCGGGAGTGTGCAGGGGGGGGGGGGGGCGGGCCGGGCTGGCTGGTGACGTCTGTGTTTTATCCCCGCATGTATGCTTCGGGCAGCAACTTGCCCGAGCATGCGCACCCAGGCCGGCCCCATTAGCTAGGGGGGGGGGGGGTGCAGGACCTGCTGGCAGCAGCGCTGGCAGCAAAAGGGCGACAGGGCGAGGAGTCACTGTGCCCTCCAAGCCAATCCTGGTGCTGCATGCAGCGCCACTGCGCCAGGATTGGCCGGTCACCGCAGGGGCGGGCAATCCATATTGGATGCCGAGAGCGTGACGTAAGTAACGGTCGGGTTGGTTCACTAACTTCACTCTGTCTCCACTCTCGACAGGGACGGTGTGTGTGCTGTGGCTACTGCTTGCGCAGGACCTTCATTAGTTCGTTGAATCGTTCCCATAGGTAAGATACAAGTATTTAGTATAATACTATATTGCTGAGGGCCCCCGCACATTAATATTGCAGGAGATGAATATTTCAACATATCAGACTGACACGTGGCTCTTTCTCCAGTCTGTAATAGATCAGTATGTGCGCAGCACAAACCATCGCAATGACGTGACCTTTTTGAGTTTTAACTTTTAAAATGTCATTTTCTAATTCTATCTGCTCAGAGGGAGCCACTTGCGTCTTGCTGATGCGGCCCTGTCTGCCGCGGAAGCGGCGTCCAGTCCCGGTGCATTGTGGGGCCGTGGCGCGCGGGCAGACTGTGTGAATCCGTGGCACGGGCAGCCGCAGACTGTGTGAATCCCTGGCGCGGGGTGTGTCCTCAACCCGGTGCTGTCTGTGCACGGCTTGTTAGCATCAGACATGACCCCTTCATGCCTCACTCATGTTATCTGGCCTGGCAGTGACATTGCATGCTTGCGGGAACCCCCCCCCCTCCCGACCCTTTAAAGTGTGAGACGACGCCAATGTACAGGCGATTGCTTAAATACCAACCTGTAAAATTCCTTTATTAACTTTTATTATTCCACTGTGTAGCAGCCCTGATTCATAAAGTGTTTTTTTTTTTTTTTTACAAGTAAGCATGTCTTGTTCGCGAGTAGGTCACGTGTGGGTCGGTAGGAAGCACGACTATCACATAACAACGCTGTCATTCCGGCATCAGAATTCAAGAGTACTCTGGGTCGAACTGAAAAAATAAAATCGGGCCTGCTAAAAAAAAAGTGTTCACCAAACCATGAGGACTTTACCAGACTAGGGCCATGGAAGCATGGTTAGAGCATGGCAACTTATTCTTCTCTAAAAACAACCCCGAGTCCTGCAGCCCACTGGTAAACGTCAGCATGGCAGAAGGCAGGCCCTGCCATTAAACCACTCTGTACCCAAGAGAGGCTTCCATGACTTCATACTCACAGAAAAAGTTTTTGTGTATCTGGCTCATAATTACTACCAGGTGGAAGGTATCCGATCTGGAAAGTAGTCCTTCTGGGTCAAAGGTCACTCCCACAGGGCAGAGTATCTCAAAGCCCAGAGTTAGCCCCTCATCGGGGTTATAGGGGGCACCGCCACCTACTGTTCCGTGCCAGTGTGGATAGAGCTCGTGGAACAGGTAGCCCCGAACTTTCTTATAACAACATAGAATGGACCATCAGTAGCGAGAGACCCCCAAGGTGGTTTTACCTCCCAGAAGCCCAACTGTTTGCAAAAACTAATATAGAAAAACACATGGTGTTCCTGAATAATCCTTTATAGTCTCAGTGAATAAACGCGCCACCAGGCATTTTAAAATGGGCCCTGCATACTATCTGGGATGGATCGGAGCCCTGAAGGTTGGTCGCTTCCCCCAGAATGAAGACCGGTTGGGTGTTCGGCTGCATGCAGCAGCTTTGTTTCGCTCATACTGCTTTATATTTCTGCATTGAAAGCAGTCTGGGGTCCTCACCAAACAGAAGGATAAGACAGGCTTGCATTTACAAGCGGAACTCAGAGGCAGACCATCACAATGACTGGTAGTGCGCAAGGCTTTTCTAAATATTGTCTGCAATTTCTATACTATGCCAAGCAAAGAACTGCACAGAACACAGAGATACAGCTTTCACTTTGTGACATGCAAACTGCAGCATTAGGTGAAAAATGAGATGGAAGGACAAAGGACAATCTCCTCAAATTCAGCATTCTTGTGTACTTGTACTTATGCAGTTTCCGCCAAGTGCGTAATCATCTTGCTGGAGGGCCAGCTGAACTTTGGTTGTAGTGCTTTTTGTGATTCCACCCCTATTTTACCTAAAGTGAGTGACACTTGTGTAAATCAGTGCAGGGGTAGTTTCTCCTTCTACCACTGAGCGACCATCCAGCTCCCCAGAGCTAGAGAGGAGCTATATATATGTGACATTAACAGTGTGGCATGACTTCGCACTGCTGTGAGATACTATTGACATTGTGAGAATATACAACATTGTACCTTTTAGACAAAAACATACCCTCCCCGTGTTTATGGAGGGTTTATTTCTAGCTGTAAGTCAACAACTAACTACCAGGCATAATTAATGATCACATCCTTACTGTTTATCAGTAGGATATGAGTATATTTTGGATTACCAATTTAGACTAAATGTGACATTGATTTAATTGCCATTACTGATTTGCGTTCCAAGAAATCAAGGCTCTTTCCAGACAGATCACATAATTTACTGCAGAACAATAGATCAGAAAAAAAGCATAATGTCGCGTTGTTACTGCTTAGTCCAAAACTTAAACAGAAAAGATGACTTTGCCCGAGTAAATGTTCCGGTGAAATTTGACTCACGCTCAAGTAACTTTGAATGTTTGATGTTATTGCTGATTAAGGGCACTACATGCTAATATTTTATTTTAATATGAATTGTGTGCGTCCTTCTTTCCTCCTGCCCCAATACAATAACCCAGATGCACACAGTAAAGTTCATTGTGTCCTCAGGAGGACTGGCCCTTTTACTTCTGTTGTTACACGGTATGTCTTATTTAGTCTGTAAGCACTATTTTCTTTAATGAATTTCACCTACTGCAGGCACGATATGCTTTCCTGCAACATTCAGCGCGCACTTTCCAAGCAGCCCGGGACAATGGCGTCCGTTTCTTTGAAATGCAATAGGTCTCGCATTTACAGGACTTTGAGTTATTGGCATTGTAAATGACAATGCCTTTTATGTGTTAATTATCAAAACAGATAAATAAAAGGCATTGTCATTTACAATGCCAATAGCTTATACTCTCGCAAATGCGAGACCTATTGCTTTGCAAATGCTAGTTAAGAAGGACTGTAAGTCTGTTATTTCATCAGTGTGATTGCTTCTGAGCTGCTGCCTTTGTCGTCATCCGCCATTTCAAACTGCCAATGAAATTGAAGCCAACAGTCCCTCCTATGCTTCTAACTCCTAAACACATTTTGTGATCATTTTTCGAAGATAACATTTGCCATAAGGAGACTTCCTTTGGATTTCCAATAGGAATCCAGAAAGTTTTAATAATAGGGCTTCTAAAGATTTCTTAGTACTTGGCATCACTCAAACTACAGATTACAAGATGGATCAGTGAGCTAAATACTAGATGCCATGTGGTATGACCTGCATTTTCTGAGTTTGAAACCTGAAAGAGCCAAATTGGCCCCTTATCCTTCTGACAGTGGCGTAACGCTAATTGAGGGAGCCCCCCTGCAAGGTATGTGGAGGGGCCCCCTCCGAACTCTATCAGGAGCTCCCCGACCGAAGTGTAGTGCTGAGGGGACCCCCTGGAGCTTGGGGCCCCCCGCACTGCAGGGGATGCGGGGGCCTGTGTTACGCCCCTGCCTTCTGAGGCTGTTAAATTTAGTGCCACTAAATAGGGTAAGAGCTTCACTTTTTATTTTCAACGTTTAGAAATGGCCAATCAGCAGTATTTAGTGCTGTATAAAAATCAAGGTTGGAATATTGCATTCCTAGTAGATTACACCACATATGTTTCTAACTTGTATCATGCAGCTTGCAAGCAGCTCTTTGATGACAGTTTATAGGTCACTGTGCTAGATTACGGTTGTCACTTATGAACTGCACAGTAACAAAAGAATCTGTGACTAAAGCAGTAACCCACTAACCTAGGCACATAAAAAATGTTTTTCAAAATGCATGGTACACGTTCTTTGCAGTAGGCATATTAACCCTCTGTGCTACATTAGATAAGTCAAAGCTGCCACTTGACACAACTCTCATCTCTCTCCAGCAGGTACATTAATCACCGACGTAATCTTGACACTTTTATTGTTGCTGGAAAACTGCTGATTCTACAAGGAACTTTTTTGTGCTTTTAAAATTACTGCCTGAGGACCCCCCTGGGAATGTGACCACAGTTTGGGAAACACTGCTTTATACCATTTATATTTGGGGTACTTGCGTGGACCTATGTGAAGTGTGTGTACAAAGTTCAGCTCAACCAGAATCACGGTAACAGCGCATTGCGCTGCCTCTTTTATATTCAGTATATTGTAAGACTGTTTTTCTTCCCCCGCCTTTCCTTGTTTTGTTTCCCTGTTTTCCCCTTGCTTGCCATTCGTTACTCTAGAGTCTTATTCAGTATGTTGTTTGTAAGACTGTTTTTCTTCCCCCGCCTTTCCTTGTTTTGTTTCCCTGTTTTCCCCTTGCGTGCCATTCGTTACTCTAGAGTCTAATAGAGTCGGAAGGCCGTAGGGGAAGACTGTGGACTTTTCTTCAAGTTCCTGACGCTCCTGCGGAACGAGCCTGGCAACCATTACACTGCTGTGCAACTTCTTCTACTCTTAGAGCTGAGATTTCCATGAGTCTTATAGTCTGAATTCAGCACCTGAGCATAATAGGACAGAATGTATGAAGCTCTGTGGTAATACTGAATAAGCAGCTACCTATGTTATGCCATCTATTAATGTAATAACTGCACTTTCACAATTGCTTTATTAACCTTCCTGCTTTCTCAAATTTGCTTGAAAATGCACGATTTTTCTTCTTTTTTTTCAAAATTTTCTTGGGGGGGGTTATCCCCCCAAACCCCCCTTTTGAGGTTCGGGCTCGCTCGCTGCGCTCGCTCGCTACGGTGCTGTATGCTAATTCGTTTGCGCCCCACCACTTTTAAATCTCACCCACCGCCCCTGATTGTATGATGTGGAATCAGTGGTCAACGTTTTCCATCAGTGGGATGCCCCAAAACAGAGATATGTGTTTGAGAAAATGTGCGAAATTCTCTGTGAAGAATTGGAGGATAGTGGTAAAAATCCGAGCCCACAGGAATTGTGTAGAGTAAGGTTTGATTTTGGAACTGGTATAATTGTGGACCGCGAAGTAGATAAAGCAGTTGCGGTTGTATTGTCCTTCAGGAATGATGATTGTCAACAGTCATTGTTTGAACAAGATGTCCTTGTGGGGAAAAAGGTAAAAGCGCGACAATACCCCATGAGAGACGTTCCCCCGGTATGGAAGGAAGCAGTTGCAGCTGATGCTAACGCCGGTATTGCCGCTGCGCCAGCGCATTTCCAGAGTGTTTGGGTGCATGTTCCATGGAAGCGCTCTGAGGTGTTAGCACTTAAGCAGTCATTACCTGATCCCCGTAAAAATCCAGCAGGTTATTATAAAGAGTTGTCACAGACGGCAGGGTCATGCGTTATGAATCTGGCCGACATAGACATGTTGTTTGGTAATGTTGTTCCACAACCTCTATGGGGGTCAATCCGTAATGTAGATCACGATGCAGAACTAGGGGACACATGGGCTAACATTATTGCTGCTGATGCTAGACAAACTGGTGGCGCGAAACCAGAACCTTTAATAGCTGAACTGCCTGGTAGAATCATCACGTATATGAAGACAATAATGCCTGCGATGCGCGTAAATTGGGACAAGTTATCTGCATGCAAGCAGAAGAAAGATGAGACAGTGTCAGACTTCTTCACTAGGTTTGAAGAAACGTTTATTGATCACAGTGGGCAGGATATGAGTACTGAGGGTGGCCAACGGTTATTTGTGGATAAATTTGTGCAGAATTTACTTCCTGACCTGTGTAAAAAGTTGAAAGACTCAGAGAGTTCTTGGGCTGTTTCTTCTTCAGCGCAAATACTGGCTACTGCACAGTATTATGAAAATAGAGATAAAGACGAGAAAGATAGAACAGAAAAGAAAACGAAGGAATTAAAGACAAAGGTCCTTTTACAGCAGGCCTATCCGCCACGTGGAGGTCAGAATAATTATAGACAACCCCAAGGTGTCTATCACCAACCCCAACAGTTTCAGAACAACCAGCAAATGAATGGGTATTATCAACAACGTGTCCCTGTAGGTCCCAACCAATGTTCATACTGCAAAGAGGAAGGTCATTATAAATATAGTTGCCCTAAATTAATGCAGCGGAACGGTAATGCGTATGGCGCAAGAGGTAGGGGTGGTCAGCAAGCTCCTAGAGGCAGAGGGCGTGGAAGTGTTCCCCAGAACGCGCGTCCTCTTCCGCCCCAAAGCGCCATTAATAGCTTTGATCAGCAAGCTAACGCGACTAGTAATACGGCCCAGTATTATAATAATGATTATTATGCAGAGGATGGCGATGCAGAAAATAATGATTACTAGGACAGCCATAGACAGAGAGAGGGAGTTGTTTCAGTGCCAGTGGATCAGAGTGGACCGTATGTTGAGGTGACTACAGCAAATGTAACGGAGCCTTTTCTGCTAGACACTGGTGCTGCAAAGAGTTCAATCATGCATTCAAAACTCCCTGGCGCACCTTTGTCTGGCGATATAAATGTTTCAGTAGGTTTTTCTGGCGCCCCAGTTAGGAACCCGATTTCTAGTCCCATGTCACTTTCTGTTGGACCTTGCGAGCTGAAAGCACCCCTGATCCTAACAGCAGGTTGTGGTGAGAATTTGCTGGGATTAGATTTGTTGAAAAGATTGCACGCTACACTGTATTGTTCTCCTTCAGGAGTACAACTTACATTAGGCAAGAAAGTGATTTCCCCAATGTACTTGTCTAAAAATACAATGCCGCCTGAATTGTCGTCCCTTCCGGATGCCCTTTGGGCTACTGGTCCCAATGATGTGGGCCTCTTGGAGATACCGCCATACGTGGTGACTTTAAAGGCTAATGTCAGACTGCCACGTATTCCCCAGTACAAAATCTCTAATGAAGGCCAGAAAGCATTGTTCGACATTGTCGGCGACTTGATTAATAAGGGTGTGATTGAAGAAACAAGAGGCAACGTTTGCAATAGTCCGATTTTACCTGTCTTAAAACGAACGGACCCTTCACAGCCACCTGTTTACAGATTTGTGATTGATCTTAGAGAGGTTAATAAGATTGTTGTGCCACAGTTTCCGGTTGTCCCTGATATAACTGCCTTGCTAACGATGATTCCAGCCTCTGCTGCATGGTTTTCAGTGATTGATTTAAAGAATGCTTTCTTTAGCATCCCAATTGCAGAAGAGAGCAGAGACATTTTTGGCTTTAGTCTGGGAGGCCGAAGCTTCCGCTTCAAACGCGCTCCCCAGGGCTACTGTGAGAGTCCATCCATATACAGTCAGGCTTTGAAAGCGCAGCTTGATGCACTTGTTTTACCTAGTGGCGCTATTCTGATTCAATACGTGGATGATTTACTAATCGCCGCGGATACTGAACAGATCTGTAAAGAAGCCACATTGTCATTGTTGCGCCATTTATCTGCTTTCCATCACAAAGTGTCTCTCTCTAAGCTGCAATATTGTCGACAAGAAGTGACCTACTTAGGTCATCTCTTATCGAAGGAGGGAAGGAAACTGACCCCAGAAAGAATTCAAGCCATTGCACAGTTGAGTGTGCCAAAAACACAGAGAGAAGTGCATGCTTTCTTGGGCATTACCTCATACTGTAGGCATTGGATCCCTAGTTTTTCTTTGTTGGCAAAACCTTTGTTAGCCTTAACATGCAAAGACACACCGAATCCTATCCCATGGTCTGAAGAGTGCCAGAAAAGTTTTGTGGAATTGCGCAATGCATTGTGTTCAGCACCTGTGTTGGGTACTCCTGACTACAGTAAGCCTTTTACATTGTATGTTCACGAGAAAGATGGTTGTGCGTTGTCAGTGTTAACACAGCCTTTTGGCGACAGACCGCGCCTATGCGCATATTTTTCATCAACCTTGGACCCTGTAGCGAGGGCATTGCCAAGCTGTCTGAGAGCGACAGCTGCTGCAGCAATGTCTATCCGACAATCTTCTGGTTTGGTAATGGACAACACATTGATCGTTACGGTTCCACATGCTGTAGACACATTATTAAATAGGACCAAGACACAACACTTGACTAGTGCGCGATTATCGGGCTATGAGCTCACACTGTTAGCAAATCACATACACATAAAGAGATGCAATACGCTGAATCCAGCTACGTTATTGCCAATTCCAGCAGACTCAGATGAGATTTAGCAACATGACAGTCTGTTCAGAACAGAAGAAGAGACGAAAGGGAGAGTAGATCTAAAAGATACTCCCCTGGCTGAGTGTGATGGTACTCTATGGGTGGATGGTTCGTGTTTCAAACTCCCTAATGGTGACACGACTGCTGCATATGCTATCACGACTTTGCATACAGTTGTGGAAACTGCAGGAGTGCCACATAATTCGGCCCAAGCAGCAGAATTAATCGCCCTCACGAGAGCATGTGTGTTATCTGAAGGAATGAGAGTGAATATATACACAGATAGCCAGTACGCCTTTGGCGTGGCTCATAATTTTGGGCGTTTGTAGAAAGAGCGTGGGTTCCTGACGTCGCATGGAGCTAAAATCCAGAATGGCAAGTTGGTGAATGATCTCCTTGAGTCACTGACCCTACCGTTGCAAGTTGCAATCATGAAATGCAGTGCGCACAGGAAAGTCACAGATGATGTTGGACGTGGGAATGCGTTTGCTGATGAGACCGCGAAAGAGACAGCGCAGAATGTGAAGACTAGAATGTATGTTGCAGGCCCCGCAAGATGGGTTGATGATGTTGGGATGTGTGAGAACACAATAGAGAGTGTGAAGTCGCTTCAAGCTGAAGCCACAGAGAAAGAGTTAAGCAAGTGGAGAGAAAGTATGGGTAAGTTGGATGAGAATGGTTGTTGGATTGATCTGACAGAACATAGGCGATGGTTGTTGCCTGATGCATATGTGCTTCCAGTGGTTACTATGGCACATGGAATGGCACACGTCAGTACGAAAGGTATATGCAAGTTGTTGGCTCCAGTATGGCAGAATGCTGGGATTCCCAAGTGTGCAGAGAATGTGGTCAAGAATTGCATGGTATGCTTGAAGTACAACCCTGGTAGGGGAACCCCAACTCCAGCTGGTCACTTTGCACCCCCATCATGTCCATTCGAAGTTTTGCAGCTGGACTTTATTCACATGGAAAGATGCAACAACCTGAAATATGTACTGGTGGTTGTTTGTGCTTTCTCAAAATGGATAGAGGCTTATCCTCTGAAAGATAACACTGCCCTATCCACAGCCAAAGCCCTTGTGAAGGAATTTTTCCCTAGGTTTGGAATGCCAAGAACGGTGTGGTGTGATAATGGAAGTGAGTTTGTGGGTAAAGTGATGAAGAATGTATGTGAAGGGCTAGGGATAAAGCAGAAGTTCCATGCTGCAAATCACCCCCAATCAGCTGGACTAGTAGAGCGCTACAATGGAGCCTTAAAGCTCAAGCTGGCCAAAATTCAGGCGAGCACCGGTCTTAAATGGCCTGATGCTCTGCCTTTAGCACTCCTGTCCACCAGAATGACCATACACTCACGAGTGGGACTTAGTCCTTACAAAGTCGTTTTTGGCCGCCCGGCCAACGTATGGGGTGTACCGAGGCCTACGAAGTTTAGTGAGATTGAGCATCCAGTACTACTCGATTACCTGTATGATTTGACTGTTAAACTGCGTGTTTTGCACCAACAGGTACATGATACTCTTCCCCAAGCTTCTGAACCTCCTGGACACCCTATCAACCCTGGCTCGTGGGTCCTGATCCGAAATTTCCAGCGTAAGAGCAACGACGAGCCCCGCTGGATCGGCCCTCACCTTGTGCTTCTGTCGACAAGATCAGCGGTACGAGTAAAAGGGAAGAAACACTGGATCCATGGTACCCACTGCAAAGTAGTCCCCTTGCCTCTGCCATATGACCAGTGGGTCAAGGAGGGTATCGCCAACTCTGAGGCAGACACTGTACCTCGTTTTGTACCATTCAGTGACGCACGCATAAGAGGCACAGTTTCAGACCAAGAGAGTGACAATATTCTGCAGGAAGCTGTGCCACCATCAAATCGACTGGACACCACTGAGCCTGAACTTTTGTTCCAAGACCAAACAGCACCTGGCCGTCTCCGTTATAATTTGAGACCAAGGCCCATGGACAAATAAAGATTTCCTTACTACTTCCTTTTTGACATTTTTGCTCTCCCATCCGAAAGACTTTCTTGATTTTTGTTTTTCGAACCACCATCCGGGTTCTGCCGCAGGGTCGCGGTGCCAAGACTTTGGGGTACAGGCCGAAGACGTTAGGTCAACGGTTCTGGTTGGTCTAGGGCGTTTCCCTGGACTGACAGGCGTGCCCCTTAGCAGAAGAAACTCATCCGCCGCGAGCGGCCCGATTAGAGGATGGAGTTTTTCAAGATGGAGAGACCGATTGAGGAAATGAACTTCAAAGCAAGGATGTGTAGAATTGTAAAAAGTAAATGTTTTGTATTTTTGTGCCTTTTTACACTGTGTAGTATCACAATGTTTATTGTAGGATTTGTGTTTTTCTCCACTCAAAAGCCCATTGAACCCACTGAACAGCCTATACCTCTTTCTACTGCCTCCTCTCACTCCTTTCACCCTTTGCCTGAGCACGAACAGACCAGACGATCAGAGTTTGTAAATAACTCGTTTATCCAGCTCTTGCACCAGCACCAACTGGTAATGAACACGACCAATTGCTGGGTGTGTGGGTTAATGCCACATACCATTAACAAAGGTATTCCTTATTTGGTGCTGCCGTATAGTTACAATGGATCGTCATGGGCATTCCAGACCATGTTTCTCTATGCTCTAGATACGTACTCCCCTCGCCAACCGCGTTCCATCAGACCTATCACCAATAATAAGGCTTTGATGAAAGGAGTTGCCGATATGAGTAGAGATATCGATGCATACTCATCCATTCCCAAAGAAGAGCTGAGACCTTATGTAGGATGGAACGCGACGGGGTATAGTATTAGTCTGGGTGAAAGACAGCGAAAAATCTCATCTCCAATCTGGGTCGTACCCCACATGGGTCGGTTCTGCTTACAGGGTAATGGTCAGAATCCTAGAGCTCAACTGGGAAGAAGTGACTGTACTGAAACGTACACTTTCCCGTCACAGTTTTCCCCTGCGTTTTTGTCTGCCAAGGGCACATATTTCATCTGTAATGACCGAGCATATACATGGTTGCCCCCTGACTTCTCGGGCACATGTTATATTGCGAACTTGCTACCGCCTACATTTACTGCTGCCTCTGATTATCACAAGACCAGAGTTGTGAGAGGTGTGATTAGTAAGGAGGATACCGCGGGTCAGGAAGCGGGAGACTTCTTCTTGGGTTTCCTGCCGTTTTGGGGACCTATGGTCAATAGTAGGAACCTGAGACAACTGACACGTGTGGTTGAATCCACTATAAATGTAACGGCTGGTGCCCTTGGTAATCTGACGGCTGAGCTCCAAGCGGATCGCCTTATGACTTTGCAGAACCGCATGGTTCTAGACGTTATTCTTGCGGACCGCGGTGGGGTATGTAAGGTTATTCAATCCAGTTGTTGCATTTTCATACCAGATAACGCTCCAACAGTGTATCAAGCCATCTCCAAACTCCATAAAATATCTGAATCCATACACGTGGATAAGGGAGACTGGTCACTGGTGGGGTGGTTCTGGGAATTGATATCTGCCTGGGGTTGGAAAGTTCTGATGGTCATTGGAATGATCTTAGCCATTCTTTTCCTGTTCTGTCTGTGCATACAGTGTGCTCCTGCGATATGTGGCCTCTGTGCTACCTTATGTGTAAGGAAACCTGTATCGAGGGACGAGCTAAGTAATAGGATGATGCTACAGCAACATCTCCATGACTTTGCGAACATTGACCTAGACTCGGATTAAGATGAGTATAGTGATTGCCTATGTAAGGGCAAAAGGAGGGTCTGTCGTACTTTAATATTCGGGACCGTGTAGGGGACAGGGCCCTACCCCTGTCTATCTTGGTATTAGCAAACCGCAAATGGTAAATGCGGCATGTACGAGTGCTTTATATATCGTTCTAGCTATGAATGCACTGTGTACACGTTATTCTGCTTCACTACGCGGGTTCCATTTTGGAAGCAGTGGCCATCTTGTCATTGCCCTCACATAGGCTATAATAGAGTAAATACGGGCCTCACAGTACATGGGCTTCTCCTCTGACTTCTCTGTGACATGGGCAGCTGGCTCTGCTGCCCCAGGTCAAACTGGTCTCACGAGCTCCCCTTCCTCCGTCCACCTGTGATTAGCATCAGGGCTTGACCCGTCATAAAACCCTTTCATTCTACACAAACCTCCGGCTAATCTCTTTCACACCTGCTTGTTCCTGCTTTATGACTTGTTTCCCAAAACAGGAGATGCTCATGTTTATTGGGGGGTCTATTGACATCCGATGTGGGATCTGAACCTTACTGTGTAAATCATTGTGGGCTGGCCGAACTGGAATGTGGGATGGTCATCATGACTCTGCTTTTTCGTTTGTAATGTATACTTGTAATGGCCGTGTCATAAACCTAGGAATGTATGCTTGAGGCAAGAAAAAGGGTATTTAAGATGAAGTCCGTTCCTATGATTTTTCAGCAGTCTCCTGAGAACATACACGCTGTTGTACTTCTAGGATACCTGTAATTGGTCTGCAGCCAATAAACGAATCCTTGACTTCACCCAGAAGACTCTGTGTTTCTGTAGGTCTGGAACAGGGTGAACCCAGAAGTCATAGGGTGTGTGCCCCTGCACCGCTGGGTCTAAAATACCCCGTACTTCACGAGTAATGCAACTTGTGATGTGTTCCATTGCACACCCATAGTTTTTTCTCATTAGCTCATCCCGGTCCACCAGGACGTGGATACCTAAATATTTGACATCAGCATCACACCACTTGAGTGGATAGTCTGTATCAAAGGGAATAACAGAGTTAGTCAATGGGAATATCTGTGACTTGGTCCAGTTGATATGAATACCCGAGTGGCCACCGAATTTGACAAATTCCCGCAATAAGGAATTAAGATTATTTTACGGGTCTTTAACATAAAGAGTAACATCGTCCGCGTATAGCGAGATAAGTATCGGGCGTAGTAGACAGCGGTACGAGTAAAAGGGAAGAAACACTGGATCCATGGTACCCACTGCAAAGTAGTCCCCTTGCCTCTGCCATATGACCAGTGGGTCAAGGAGGGTATCGCCAACTCTGAGGCAGACACTGTACCTCGTTTTGTACCATTCAGTGACGCACGCATAAGAGGCACAGTTTCAGACCAAGAGAGTGACAATATTCTGCAGGAAGCTGTGCCACCATCAAATCGACTGGACACCACTGAGCCTGAACTTTTGTTCCAAGACCAAACAGCACCTGGCCGTCTCCGTTATAATTTGAGACCAAGGCCCATGGACAAATAAAGATTTCCTTACTACTTCCTTTTTGACATTTTTGCTCTCCCATCCGAAAGACTTTCTTGATTTTTGTTTTTCGAACCACCATCCGGGTTCTGCCGCAGGGTCGCGGTGCCAAGACTTTGGGGTACAGGCCGAAGACGTTAGGTCAACGGTTCTGGTTGGTCTAGGGCGTTTCCCTGGACTGACAGGCGTGCCCCTTAGCAGAAGAAACTCATCCGCCGCGAGCGGCCCGATTAGAGGATGGAGTTTTTCAAGATGGAGAGACCGATTGAGGAAATGAACTTCAAAGCAAGGATGTGTAGAATTGTAAAAAGTAAATGTTTTGTATTTTTGTGCCTTTTTACACTGTGTAGTATCACAATGTTTATTGTAGGATTTGTGTTTTTCTCCACTCAAAAGCCCATTGAACCCACTGAACAGCCTATACCTCTTTCTACTGCCTCCTCTCACTCCTTTCACCCTTTGCCTGAGCACGAACAGACCAGACGATCAGAGTTTGTAAATAACTCGTTTATCCAGCTCTTGCACCAGCACCAACTGGTAATGAACACGACCAATTGCTGGGTGTGTGGGTTAATGCCACATACCATTAACAAAGGTATTCCTTATTTGGTGCTGCCGTATAGTTACAATGGATCGTCATGGGCATTCCAGACCATGTTTCTCTATGCTCTAGATACGTACTCCCCTCGCCAACCGCGTTCCATCAGACCTATCACCAATAATAAGGCTTTGATGAAAGGAGTTGCCGATATGAGTAGAGATATCGATGCATACTCATCCATTCCCAAAGAAGAGCTGAGACCTTATGTAGGATGGAACGCGACGGGGTATAGTATTAGTCTGGGTGAAAGACAGCGAAAAATCTCATCTCCAATCTGGGTCGTACCCCACATGGGTCGGTTCTGCTTACAGGGTAATGGTCAGAATCCTAGAGCTCAACTGGGAAGAAGTGACTGTACTGAAACGTACACTTTCCCGTCACAGTTTTCCCCTGCGTTTTTGTCTGCCAAGGGCACATATTTCATCTGTAATGACCGAGCATATACATGGTTGCCCCCTGACTTCTCGGGCACATGTTATATTGCGAACTTGCTACCGCCTACATTTACTGCTGCCTCTGATTATCACAAGACCAGAGTTGTGAGAGGTGTGATTAGTAAGGAGGATACCGCGGGTCAGGAAGCGGGAGACTTCTTCTTGGGTTTCCTGCCGTTTTGGGGACCTATGGTCAATAGTAGGAACCTGAGACAACTGACACGTGTGGTTGAATCCACTATAAATGTAACGGCTGGTGCCCTTGGTAATCTGACGGCTGAGCTCCAAGCGGATCGCCTTATGACTTTGCAGAACCGCATGGTTCTAGACGTTATTCTTGCGGACCGCGGTGGGGTATGTAAGGTTATTCAATCCAGTTGTTGCATTTTCATACCAGATAACGCTCCAACAGTGTATCAAGCCATCTCCAAACTCCATAAAATATCTGAATCCATACACGTGGATAAGGGAGACTGGTCACTGGTGGGGTGGTTCTGGGAATTGATATCTGCCTGGGGTTGGAAAGTTCTGATGGTCATTGGAATGATCTTAGCCATTCTTTTCCTGTTCTGTCTGTGCATACAGTGTGCTCCTGCGATATGTGGCCTCTGTGCTACCTTATGTGTAAGGAAACCTGTATCGAGGGACGAGCTAAGTAATAGGATGATGCTACAGCAACATCTCCATGACTTTGCGAACATTGACCTAGACTCGGATTAAGATGAGTATAGTGATTGCCTATGTAAGGGCAAAAGGAGGGTCTGTCGTACTTTAATATTCGGGACCGTGTAGGGGACAGGGCCCTACCCCTGTCTATCTTGGTATTAGCAAACCGCAAATGGTAAATGCGGCATGTACGAGTGCTTTATATATCGTTCTAGCTATGAATGCACTGTGTACACGTTATTCTGCTTCACTACGCGGGTTCCATTTTGGAAGCAGTGGCCATCTTGTCATTGCCCTCACATAGGCTATAATAGAGTAAATACGGGCCTCACAGTACATGGGCTTCTCCTCTGACTTCTCTGTGACATGGGCAGCTGGCTCTGCTGCCCCAGGTCAAACTGGTCTCACGAGCTCCCCTTCCTCCGTCCACCTGTGATTAGCATCAGGGCTTGACCCGTCATAAAACCCTTTCATTCTACACAAACCTCCGGCTAATCTCTTTCACACCTGCTTGTTCCTGCTTTATGACTTGTTTCCCAAAACAGGAGATGCTCATGTTTATTGGGGGGTCTATTGACATCCGATGTGGGATCTGAACCTTACTGTGTAAATCATTGTGGGCTGGCCGAACTGGAATGTGGGATGGTCATCATGACTCTGCTTTTTCGTTTGTAATGTATACTTGTAATGGCCGTGTCATAAACCTAGGAATGTATGCTTGAGGCAAGAAAAAGGGTATTTAAGATGAAGTCCGTTCCTATGATTTTTCAGCAGTCTCCTGAGAACATACACGCTGTTGTACTTCTAGGATACCTGTAATTGGTCTGCAGCCAATAAACGAATCCTTGACTTCACCCAGAAGACTCTGTGTTTCTGTAGGTCTGGAACAGGGTGAACCCAGAAGTCATAGGGTGTGTGCCCCTGCACCGCTGGGTCTAAAATACCCCGTACTTCACGAGTAATGCAACTTGTGATGTGTTCCATTGCACACCCATAGTTTTTTCTCATTAGCTCATCCCGGTCCACCAGGACGTGGATACCTAAATATTTGACATCAGCATCACACCACTTGAGTGGATAGTCTGTATCAAAGGGAATAACAGAGTTAGTCAATGGGAATATCTGTGACTTGGTCCAGTTGATATGAATACCCGAGTGGCCACCGAATTTGACAAATTCCCGCAATAAGGAATTAAGATTATTTTACGGGTCTTTAACATAAAGAGTAACATCGTCCGCGTATAGCGAGATAAGTATCGGGCGTAGTAGACAGCGGTACGAGTAAAAGGGAAGAAACACTGGATCCATGGTACCCACTGCAAAGTAGTCCCCTTGCCTCTGCCATATGACCAGTGGGTCAAGGAGGGTATCGCCAACTCTGAGGCAGACACTGTACCTCGTTTTGTACCATTCAGTGACGCACGCATAAGAGGCACAGTTTCAGACCAAGAGAGTGACAATATTCTGCAGGAAGCTGTGCCACCATCAAATCGACTGGACACCACTGAGCCTGAACTTTTGTTCCAAGACCAAACAGCACCTGGCCGTCTCCGTTATAATTTGAGACCAAGGCCCATGGACAAATAAAGATTTCCTTACTACTTCCTTTTTGACATTTTTGCTCTCCCATCCGAAAGACTTTCTTGATTTTTGTTTTTCGAACCACCATCCGGGTTCTGCCGCAGGGTCGCGGTGCCAAGACTTTGGGGTACAGGCCGAAGACGTTAGGTCAACGGTTCTGGTTGGTCTAGGGCGTTTCCCTGGACTGACAGGCGTGCCCCTTAGCAGAAGAAACTCATCCGCCGCGAGCGGCCCGATTAGAGAATGGAGTTTTTCAAAATGGAGAGACCGATTGAGGAAATGAACTTCAAAGCAAGGATGTGTAGAATTGTAAAAAGTAAATGTTTTGTATTTTTGTGCCTTTTTACACTGTGTAGTATCACAATGTTTATTGTAGGATTTGTGTTTTTCTCCACTCAAAAGCCCATTGAACCCACTGAACAGCCTATACCTCTTTCTACTGCCTCCTCTCACTCCTTTCACCCTTTGCCTGAGCACGAACAGACCAGACGATCAGATTTTGTAAATAACTCGTTTATCCAGCTCTTGCACCAGCACCAACTGGTAATGAACACGACCAATTGCTGGGTGTGTGGGTTAATGCCACATACCATTAACAAAGGTATTCCTTATTTGGTGCTGCCGTATAGTTACAATGGATCGTCATGGGCATTCCAGACCATGTTTCTCTATGCTCTAGATACGTACTCCCCTCGCCAACCGCGTTCCATCAGACCTATCACCAATAATAAGGCTTTGATGAAAGGAGTTGCCGATATGAGTAGAGATATCGATGCATACTCATCCATTCCCAAAGAAGAGCTGAGACCTTATGTAGGATGGAACGCGACGGGGTATAGTATTAGTCTGGGTGAAAGACAGCGAAAAATCTCATCTCCAATCTGGGTCGTACCCCACATGGGTCGGTTCTGCTTACAGGGTAATGGTCAGAATCCTAGAGCTCAACTGGGAAGAAGTGACTGTACTGAAACGTACACTTTCCCGTCACAGTTTTCCCCTGCGTTTTTGTCTGCCAAGGGCACATATTTCATCTGTAATGACCGAGCATATACATGGTTGCCCCCTGACTTCTCGGGCACATGTTATATTGCGAACTTGCTACCGCCTACATTTACTGCTGCCTCTGATTATCACAAGACCAGAGTTGTGAGAGGTGTGATTAGTAAGGAGGATACCGCGGGTCAGGAAGCGGGAGACTTCTTCTTGGGTTTCCTGCCGTTTTGGGGACCTATGGTCAATAGTAGGAACCTGAGACAACTGACACGTGTGGTTGAATCCACTATAAATGTAACGGCTGGTGCCCTTGGTAATCTGACGGCTGAGCTCCAAGCGGATCGCCTTATGACTTTGCAGAACCGCATGGTTCTAGACGTTATTCTTGCGGACCGCGGTGGGGTATGTAAGGTTATTCAATCCAGTTGTTGCATTTTCATACCAGATAACGCTCCAACAGTGTATCAAGCCATCTCCAAACTCCATAAAATATCTGAATCCATACACGTGGATAAGGGAGACTGGTCACTGGTGGGGTGGTTCTGGGAATTGATATCTGCCTGGGGTTGGAAAGTTCTGATGGTCATTGGAATGATCTTAGCCATTCTTTTCCTGTTCTGTCTGTGCATACAGTGTGCTCCTGCGATATGTGGCCTCTGTGCTACCTTATGTGTAAGGAAACCTGTATCGAGGGACGAGCTAAGTAATAGGATGATGCTACAGCAACATCTCCATGACTTTGCGAACATTGACCTAGACTCGGATTAAGATGAGTATAGTGATTGCCTATGTAAGGGCAAAAGGAGGGTCTGTCGTACTTTAATATTCGGGACCGTGTAGGGGACAGGGCCCTACCCCTGTCTATCTTGGTATTAGCAAACCGCAAATGGTAAATGCGGCATGTACGAGTGCTTTATATATCGTTCTAGCTATGAATGCACTGTGTACACGTTATTCTGCTTCACTACGCGGGTTCCATTTTGGAAGCAGTGGCCATCTTGTCATTGCCCTCACATAGGCTATAATAGAGTAAATACGGGCCTCACAGTACATGGGCTTCTCCTCTGACTTCTCTGTGACATGGGCAGCTGGCTCTGCTGCCCCAGGTCAAACTGGTCTCACGAGCTCCCCTTCCTCCGTCCACCTGTGATTAGCATCAGGGCTTGACCCGTCATAAAACCCTTTCATTCTACACAAACCTCCGGCTAATCTCTTTCACACCTGCTTGTTCCTGCTTTATGACTTGTTTCCCAAAACAGGAGATGCTCATGTTTATTGGGGGGTCTATTGACATCCGATGTGGGATCTGAACCTTACTGTGTAAATCATTGTGGGCTGGCCGAACTGGAATGTGGGATGGTCATCATGACTCTGCTTTTTCGTTTGTAATGTATACTTGTAATGGCCGTGTCATAAACCTAGGAATGTATGCTTGAGGCAAGAAAAAGGGTATTTAAGATGAAGTCCGTTCCTATGATTTTTCAGCAGTCTCCTGAGAACATACACGCTGTTGTACTTCTAGGATACCTGTAATTGGTCTGCAGCCAATAAACGAATCCTTGACTTCACCCAGAAGACTCTGTGTTTCTGTAGGTCTGGAACAGGGTGAACCCAGAAGTCATAGGGTGTGTGCCCCTGCACCGCTGGGTCTAAAATACCCCGTACTTCACGAGTAATGCAACTTGTGATGTGTTCCATTGCACACCCATAGTTTTTTCTCATTAGCTCATCCCGGTCCACCAGGACGTGGATACCTAAATATTTGACATCAGCATCACACCACTTGAGTGGATAGTCTGTATCAAAGGGAATAACAGAGTTAGTCAATGGGAATATCTGTGACTTGGTCCAGTTGATATGAATACCCGAGTGGCCACCGAATTTGACAAATTCCCGCAATAAGGAATTAAGATTATTTTACGGGTCTTTAACATAAAGAGTAACATCGTCCGCGTATAGCGAGATAAGTATCGGGCGTAGTAGACACCTAAGGCCTATGTGATTATAATGCTGCCTAAGCCTTGCTGCAAGGGGTTCCATAATTAAGGCAAAAAGGAGGGGAGAGAGTGGACATCCCTGGCATGTGCCACGGGATAAAGAAATTGAGGAGGAGGTATGTACGTTGATCAAAACTTTTGCTGTGGGTGCGGTGTACAGGAGCCGAATCCACGAAATAAAGCCTACGGGAAGACCCATATTCTGCAAAATGGTGAAGAGGTAATCCCATTCCACTGAATCAAAGGCCTTTGAGGCATCAAGGAACACTGTCACCAACTTCAATCTGGGGTCAACTGCCTGTAGAATGGAAAACAATGTTCTAAAATTATGGGATGTGGCTCTCCCTGGGATAAACCCAGACTTGTCTTGAATGTAATACACCAACAGATAACTAAGAGTGCCTGAGAGAGGATATTAGATTAGAAAGATAGCTAGGCCTGTGTGGCAGCAGGCATGGGATTCCATGGACTTGCACCTGAGGGTGTGACAAATTTGAGGCACCGGCCACACCAACCACTGTTATGTATGAAAACAGAGCGGGCTATGACCCAGGACTGCAGGACCCGGTAGAACGGCATCCCTGAAGGTGAGCACCTTGAGACTCGCACCCATAGATAGAGCGTCATCGGAGACAGTCTATCCTCCACCATTGCAGACTTAACATTAGCTGGCTTCTATAGCTGCACTGACTCTGGCTGTGGTAGGTGAAATGCCAGAGGTTGATACCACACCCTCTCTATAGCCCATATCTTTTTCTGCTTATACCAGTCTTGGAGTGGCTCAGTAATCCGGGGATGGGGGAAACAGCATTTATAAAGCACCCCTTCTGTACCCACTCAGACATGTTCCATCTTCATCCTTCCATACTTTCCCCGTTAGATATAGCATTTTAGCATGAGGGAAATGTTTCTTAGCCGCATTTAATTGTGTTGTAACATTCCCATAATGCTTCGTAGATCTAACGATGCTGATAAGCACTCCAATAGTCATATGTTTAGACAGCCCTCGGTAAAGGTAGCAAGGTTCCTGGTATTATAGGACGAGTAAAAATAAGTTTTTAGTTTGTAGGTTCAGCTGGTGCACTATCCTGGAAGTATAAACCATTTTTGGATCAGTGCTGACCCGTCTGTCTACGTTGCTGAGCTTAGCTAAGTTTTGTTACCAGGAAAATATAATTATTAAAAGGTCACCATTAGCACGTGTTCGTTGAGCTTTTGCCTCCTGAAGTTTTGCCACCACATCTTTTAATTTAATTTGTTCATCCGTTTGATTTTTTTAAATTATAAATATTAGTTTGCCTATATCCTACACTCTCATAGAGACCCTTTAGTCTCAACCGGTGTTGTGTGATGGGCTGGACTTTTGTGTCAGTTTTTCTAGTCCCTCTTTTTAGGTCTCGCCTGACCCAGCGCATGCGCTGGTCTGGCGAGACTTATTGAGAGGGCTCCAAAAAGTGCTACCAGGCCAGCCTAGAGCTACAGTGCATGTGCGCGGGCGCGCGCGCCGCCCTTTACCGAGATTACTTTCACTTTAGGTCTCGCCTGACCCAGCGCATGCGCTGGTCTGGCGAGACTTATTGAGAGGTGTGAGAAGTTGGCCTGGCATATGCTGTTCCTAGTTATAGGGACACCTTGCACCAGTCCAATTCGACTCTTATTGATGGTAGGTTTAAGACAACCTTTAAAGAAAGCTATCCTAGTGGTAGCTGTGGAGAGCAGCCTTCAGGCTAAGTCTTGAAGGAGTGTTAAGCTTATTGTTTTACCATAATAACCTCTTGAATAACCAAATGAAAGAGTAGCCCACACAGGTATATATATAAAATATATGTATTTATTCTAGACAGAATCCCACAGTCACTTTATGTGGCTAGTGGCAAAGTTACAATTCAAACAAGCATTTCTAAACACAATAAATAGCACAGAAATCAATGGGCCCCAGGGGGGGACCAAACCATATACTAAAATAGTGGTATAAGAACCACGACAATTCTACAGGCAATGCCTAGGGCATTCAGGATCGCTGGCCCCTTAAGAATCCACCCACAGTTAAGAGGAAGGGGACCCACGGGAGGCGTGTGCAGTGCGAGAAGCTGCTATCGGGATCGCAATGTTAGCCTATGGAGAATGTCGCGGTTGAATAATTAAGGTTTAAGGACACTTCTAACAACAGTACAAAGTTAAGGCTTGAGACTTAAGGCTTTGGAGAGCCCACCACCACGGAAGTACCGAAGTACCACTGTTACCTGCCCCAGGGAAGCCGGGTGCATAGGTCGATTCTGGTGTCGGGTCGCGGGCTGATTTTCTATGGAAAAGGAGTCCAAACTGCTGCTAGCTGGAAGTGTCGCTGAAGTCGTGAAGATTAAAGTTGAAGAAAAGACAAAGATGAACCTGAAAGCAGAGGGGACAGAGTCTGGGTCACAGCACAGTGACCAGGGAGCTCACAGGAAGGAGCTCGTGGATGTCGGGTGCTTCAGGTGTGGAAGGTACAGCTGGGCTCTGCAGTCACGGGCTCCGGGAGGCTTCAAGGAAGGCCAGCTTCTGGAGGGCGACTGTCCCACGTCGGCTGAGGGTCGCTGCGGTGTTAGTGTCCCGTTTGGATCCACTAAGCATTGGCAACCGCAACCCACGCAAGATGAACAAAGCAGCTGCTGGTGCAGACCCACGAGGTCTGAGGGTGCTCTCCTTTGCAGGGAGCGTAGAGCAGGCCTGGAGCAACCAGGGAAACTCTTAGAAAGGAAGATTGTCCTCCGTCAGGGCCCACAAGTCGAGAGACAAGGGACCGCGGAAGGCAGCAAAATGGAGTGCGTAAAAGTGCTCCCACGGGCCACCGGAGCGGGCCAGGGAGCTGAGAGTCGGCACAAATGCTGCTTGAAGGTTGGCTCAAGAATGGGCCAAAGCACAACTTCCCCACTGGTCGGGGTCGTGTGCTGGACAAGAGGTGGCCGGTGTCTCGGGGTATGCGGGGATCTCGACACCCACGTGGTCCAGGGTGCTCAGACTTGCTGGGCACACTCACAGGACGCTGGGATGCACTGGAGACCCACCTCGAGGTTGCTGGAAGGCGTCGAAGGTCGTGAGAGCAACGAAGTTCCAACCGGGTATCTTGTAGTCTTTTAGGTGCCTGCCAAGCAGGGGGATAACTCCTTTATCCCAAGGGAGATTTCTTCAGTCAGCTGGGCAGCAGCTCGTCGAAGGTCAGTTCTGTGAAGTCCTGTACGAATCTAAGGCTCTAGGGCAAAGTTATTCCCATATATCCCCAAGATTAGGGGATGGTCCAAAATAGAGCCTACCAATCAGAGTAGAGGCGGGAAAGGGTGGCTACACCCACTCCCCTTTGTGTGTTTCCCGCCTGGGCGAGGGGCAGGATGCCCCTGAACCGGTTCCAGGCGGTGTATGCAGAATTGGGGCTCTGCAGCTGCCTACGTGCAACTCTGAATGGACTTTTGGTGCACCCACCCTGTTCCAATCCACATATCCTGTCTGGGGAGGTGCTGGCACCTCCCTGCCACAGGAGCCCTATTGTCCAGATGGCGAGGCTGGGGTTTTCCCCAGCAACAGCCAGCCAGAGTCGTGTAGGTGGCGAACAGTAGCCATTTTGTGGTACATGTGCACTTTTAAATTGGTTTCCAAATTCTACCGCTTTTCCCATATCACCCTCCTAGCAAGGGGGAATCGTGCCCCCATGCCCATGGCTGGACTGGGGGTATGATTCCTTCATGTTTGACACCAAACACGATATGGTTCTGTGTAGCCAGTCCCAAGTTACAGCGATGACGCAATAACTTATAATGCGGTTAAGAGTATATGGTATGGCTACACTACAAACAACCCAGTAACGATTTTACGAAGGTTGCAGAGAGGTCCTACTCACGTAGGGGTCCCCCCTCACACATACCTCAGCACCCAGCCCTGTAGGATTACCAGGGCCTGCCATAGGGGTGACCTATGAGAGTATACGTGTTGTATGGTATGGGACATAGGGTACCTACGTCCCTGTAAGGGGTGCTAGCACCACCTTACCCAGGCTACAGTAGTGGCCTGGTGGTGTCAGTTTGGGTGGCTGTCCCAGGGTGGCACAATAAGTGCTGCAGCCCTGGTAGGCCTACTGGGGGACCCATGCCCTGGGTACCTAGGGTACCATCTACAAGGGACTGGAAGGGCATGCCCAGCATCCAATTGGTTGGTACCTAGGGTACCCACATAGTTTGTCAGAGGAAGCAGATAGGCTGGGGCCCTGGATAGCAGGGCCACAGCCTGGCTAAAGTCATAAAAACAGTCAAAACATCAGCAAAAAGTTGGGGGCAACTATGCAGTCGATGCCACTCTCCTACACAACCCCCCCCCAAACGCAGGGACATTAAACTAACCTTGACCAGTTGAGTCTTCATGTTCTAAGTGGAAATATCTGGAGAGGCCATCTGCATTGGCATGGTTGCTCCCAGGTCTATGTTCCACTGTATAGTCCATCCCCTGTAGGGAAATGGACCACCTGAGTAGTTTGGGGTTTTCACCCTTCATCTGTTTTAGCCATAGGAGGGGCTTATGGTCTGTCTGAACAATGAAGTGAGTACCAAACAAGTATGGCCTCAGCTTCTTCAGGGCCCAGACCACAGCAAAGGCCTCCCTCTCTATGGCTGACCAACGTTTCTCTCTGGGGGTCAACCTTCTGCTAATGAAAGCTACTGGTTGATCCTGGCCCTCCTCATTCAGTTGTGATAACACAGCACCTACCCCCACCTCTGAAGCATCAGTTTGAACTATGAATTCTTTGGAGTAGTTGGGGCTTTGGAGCACTGGAGCAGAGCACATTGCCTGTTTAAGGTCATCAAAAGCTTTCTGACAGCTGACAGTCCACTGAACCTTTTTGGGCATCCTCTTGGAGGTGAGATCATTCAAGGGGGTCACTATGGATCCATATCCTTTCACAAATCTCCTATAATAACCAGTCAGGCCCAAGAAAGCTCGAACCTGAGTCTGGGTGGTTGGAGCAACCCAGTCCATGATGGTCTGGATTTTGCTCTGTAAAGGTTGAACCTGGCCTCCTCCTACAAGGTGTCCCAGGTATACAACCTGACTCTGCCCTATCTGGCACTTAGTAGCCTTGATAGTGAGCCCAGCCTTCTGCAGGGCTTCTAAAACTTCCCTCAGGTGGATCAGGTGATCTTCCCAGGTGGAGCTAAAGACAGCAATATCATCCAGATATGCTGCACTAAAGTCTTCCAGGCCTGAGAGGACTTGGTTCACCAACCTTTGAAAAGTGGCAGGCGCATTTTTCAAACCAAAGGGCATCACAATAAATTGATAATGCCCACTAGGGGTAGAAAATGCAGTTTTGGCTTTTGCAGACTCAGCTAACCTTATCTGCCAGTAGCCAGCTGTCAGATCAAATGTGCTCAGATATTTGGCTGAGGCCAACCTATCTATGAGCTCATCTGCTCTGGGAATTGGATGAGCATCAGTCTTAGTGACTGCATTGAGACCCCTGTAGTCTACACAAAACCTCATCTCTCTCTTACCACCCTGGGTGTGAGGTTTTGGTACTAGGACTACTGGGCTAGCCCAAGGGCTATCTGAGGGCTCAATTACTCCCAACTCCAACATCTTTTGGACTTCAGTCCGTATGCAGTCCCTGACATGGTCAGGTTGCCTGTAGATCTTATTCTTGACAGGCAGACTGTCCCCAGTGTCCACTTCGTGAGTGCACCAGGTGGTCTGACTAGGAGTCAGAGAAAACATATGTCTGTATCTTTGCAGAACCTGTCTACAATCTGCTTGCTGCTGGGCAGTGAGGCTGCCTGCCAAGGCTACTCCATCAACTGACCCATCATCAGGGTTCTGAGAGAGCAGGTCTGGGAGAGGGTCACTCTCTTCCTCCTGTCCCTCATCTGTTGCCATGAGCAAGCCCATGTCAGCCCTGTCCACATATGCTTTCAATCTATTCACATGAAGTACCCTGTGGGGACTTCTGGGAGTGCCAAGGTCGACCAGGTAGGTAACCTCTCCCTTTTTCTCCAAAATGGTATGGGGTCCACTCCACTTGTCTTGGAGAGCTGCTGGGGCCACTGGCTCCAACACCCATACCTTCTGTCCTGGCTGGTACACCACCAGGACAGCCTTTTGGTCATGCCAGGCTTTCTGTAATTCCTGACTTGCCTCCAGGTTTTTAGTTGCCTTCTTCATATACTCAGCCATCCGGGAGCGGAGACCAAGTACGTAGTCCACTATGTCCTGTTTAGGGGGTTTGAGAGGTTGCTCCCATCCCTCCTTCACTAGACAAAGTGGCCCTCTAACAGGATGGCCAAACAGAAGTTCAAAGGGGCTGTAGCCAACCCCCTTCTGTGGCACCTCTCTGTATGCAAAGAGAAGGCAGGGCAGAAGAACATCCCATTTTCGCCTAAGCTTTTCTGGTAGTCCTTTAATCATACCCTTTAGGGTCTTGTTGAACCTTTCAACAAGACCATTGCATTGAGGATGGTAAGGGGTGGTGAACTTGTAGTTAACCCCACACTCCTTCCACATTGCCTTCAGGTAACTACTCATAAAGTTTGTACCTCTGTCAGACAATACCTCCTTAGGGAACCCCACCCTAGAGAAGACTCCAAGGAGGGCCCTTGCCACCACAGGAGCTGTGATGGTCCTAAGGGGAATAGCTTCTGGGTATCTAGTGGCATGATCCACTACCACTAAAATGAACCTGTGCCCAGATGCTGTTGGGGGGTCTAAGGGACCAACGATGTCAATCCCCACCCGCTCAAAGGGCACCCCCACCACAGGTAATGGTATCAGGGGGGCCTTGGTGGATTTACCTGCCTTGCCACTTGCTTGGCAGGTAATGCAAGAGCTGCAAAAGCTCTTACAGTCTTCACTCATGTGGGGCCAATGAAAGTGTGGGACAATTCTGTCCCAAGTCTTATTTTGGCCCAGGTGTCCTGCTAAGGGGATATCATGGGCCAGTGTGAGCAGGAAGCTCCTAAACTTCTGAGGTATGACCAACCTCCTGGCTGCACCAGGCTTGGGGTCCTGACTCTCAGAGTAAAGGAGCCCTTCATCCCAATAAATCTTATGGGTCCCACTGGCATCCCCTGCAGCCTCAGCAGCAGCTTGCTGTCTGAGGGGTTCAAGAGTGGGGCAGCTCTGCTGCTCCAGGCTCAAGTCTGCCCTAGAAGGTCCCCCTGCCCCCAAGAACTCAACCTGATCAGGTTCCAGTTCCTCTGGGGCAGTTCCTTCTTCAGGAGCTAGATCCTCTTCTGCTAAAAGAGTTTCTACAGACTGATCCTGGGGGGAAGGCTCGGCCTTACCCCTGCTACTCCTCCTCTTGGAAGGTCCTTGGTCCATTCTTCCAGGATCCAAGGCCTGTTCAGTTCCTGTCAGCTTTGCTTTTGACCTTGTCAGGGCAAATACTTCTGCTGATATACCCAACATTGCTGCATGGGTACTTAGCTCCACCTCAGCCCATGCTGAGGTCTCCAAATCATTCCCTAGTAAACATTCAACAGGTAGGTCTGCACTCACCACAACTTTCTTGAGGCCAGTTACCCCTCCCCAGGAGAAGTTCACAACAGCTAGAGCATGGTCTGTACTAACGTTGCTAGCATTGGTCACTTGGTATGTCTCTCCAAGTATGATCTGGTTAGGGTCCACAAGGTCCTTAGTCACCATAGTGACACTGGCCCCTGTATCCCTGTAAGCTAGTGACTCCCTTCCATTTATGGTTGGCTGTTGTCTGTATTTGCCCAGACCACTGGGGCTCACAAACAGGGACAAGTCCCCATCACAAACTAGCACAGCCTGAGTAGGAGTTCTGACTAGGCCAGAGTCCTCTCCAGATCCCAGGGTCAACCCTACTATGCCCTTGTTCTGTGCACCAACACCTGTAACTGTACTAGGGGGAACAGGAGCCTTAGGGGCTGGTGTGGTGCTTGTGGAGTCTTTGGCCTTATTACAGTCTGAAGTCCAATGGGTAGTCTGTTTACAGTACTTACACCATGGCTTCCTTGGTTGTTTGGATTTGTTTTTCTTGGTAGTCTCAGAAGCTGCTTTTTGGGGGCCTGTTGAAGACTGCTGGTCTTTTCCCTTTTCCCCACCCTTGTCAGAGTTTTTGGCATCTTCTTTTTTAGTTGCACCCCCCAAGGGCTGGACCTTTTGCTTAATCCTGGTTCTGACCCATTTGTCTGCCTTCTTTCCCAATTCTTGGGGAGAGGTCAGATCAGAGTCCACCAGGTGCTGATGTAAGAGCTGGTTCTGACAATTGTTAAGGATCTGCTCCCTCATTATGAGATTGTATAATCCTGTATAATCATCTACTTTGCTGCCAGTTAACCAACCTTCCAGTGCCTTGGTTGCACAATCCACAAAGTCTACCCAATCCTGATTTTGTGCTTTCTGGGTGTCTCTGAACTTAAGTCTGTACTGATCAGTGGTTAAGCCAAACCCATCTATTAAAGCGTCTTTCAGGATATAATAATCATCAGCATCCTCTTCTCTTACAGAGAGGAGCTTGTCTCTTCCTTTATCTGAAAAGGAGAGCCACAGGATTGCTGCCCACTGCTCTACTGGGACCCTCTGTACTCTACAGGCCCTTTCCAGAGCAGATATCCATTTGTGGATATCATCCCCATTCTGATAGGGGGGCACAATCTTGTGGAGGTTCCTATTGTCAGGGACTTTCTCTCTAACTCTAGGGGTTTCCTTACTGCCACCAGGGATCTCTAGACCCCACTTTCTTGAAGCTTTCTGAAGCTCCAGGGTTTCCCTGTCCAATGCTAACTGTTCTCTTTTAAGCTCAAGCTTAGCCTGCTCAAATTTGATCAGTCTGCATTTCCTCTCATGAGAGGATTCTCTTCTCTGAGAAGAGGCAGAGGACCCTTTGGATCTCCTAGAATGGTTGGATCCCACTGAGGGGGATCTGTTCCTTCTTGGATCCACCACTCCCCTTTTAAGGGTGGAGGGAGTGCCTCTTGAGCCATCACCTCCATGCTGTGAGTGGTCTGTTTCTTCCAGGTCAGGATTTTCATCCTCTTCCTGCTCCTCTTCAGATTCCACTCTGGGAGTGTCCTCTTCTGAGGGGTGCCCACCCACTCTGTCCGTCCCTCTGGATCCTATGGACTCCATAAAGTCTGCTATGAGCAGGATCTCCTTGAGACGTTTTGTGTTGGCACCTCTTTCTGTCTTCAGTCCCCTAAGGGTGCACATTTCCCTGAGCTCTGCAAAGGTGAAATTATCATACTTATCTACTGGGACCCTCTGGGGTCCTTCCATAGCCTTAGTGCCACCTGAAGACATGTTTAGTGTAGTGATGTATCTACCTACACTAAGTGTGGCCTACTGAACCCTCTCTTGAGTTGTAGTCAAGGTGTGCTAAACCCTCTACACACAACTCCAAGTTCAGTAGAACTTATTGTATTCTAGCTTGAATTTATATGTACCTTTGGTACCTTGTGGCTTTCACTTTAGAAATTCAATTTGTTATCTGGTAAAACAATGGCAAGCTTGAATCCAACCGCTGCACACCAATGTGAGAAGTTGGCCTGGCATATGCTGTTCCTAGTTATAGGGACACCTTGCACCAGTCCAATTCGACTCTTATTGATGGTAGGTTTAAGACAACCTTTAAAGAAAGCTATCCTAGTGGTAGCTGTGGAGAGCAGCCTTCAGGCTAAGTCTTGAAGGAGTGTTAAGCTTATTGTTTTACCATAATAACCTCTTGAATAACCAAATGAAAGAGTAGCCCACACAGGTATATATATAAAATATATGTATTTATTCTAGACAGAATCCCACAGTCACTTTATGTGGCTAGTGGCAAAGTTACAATTCAAACAAGCATTTCTAAACACAATAAATAGCACAGAAATCAATGGGCCCCAGGGGGGGACCAAACCATATACTAAAATAGTGGTATAAGAACCACGACAATTCTACAGGCAATGCCTAGGGCATTCAGGATCGCTGGCCCCTTAAGAATCCACCCACAGTTAAGAGGAAGGGGACCCACGGGAGGCGTGTGCAGTGCGAGAAGCTGCTATCGGGATCGCAATGTTAGCCTATGGAGAATGTCGCGGTTGAATAATTAAGGTTTAAGGACACTTCTAACAACAGTACAAAGTTAAGGCTTGAGACTTAAGGCTTTGGAGAGCCCACCACCACGGAAGTACCGAAGTACCACTGTTACCTGCCCCAGGGAAGCCGGGTGCATAGGTCGATTCTGGTGTCGGGTCGCGGGCTGATTTTCTATGGAAAAGGAGTCCAAACTGCTGCTAGCTGGAAGTGTCGCTGAAGTCGTGAAGATTAAAGTTGAAGAAAAGACAAAGATGAACCTGAAAGCAGAGGGGACAGAGTCTGGGTCACAGCACAGTGACCAGGGAGCTCACAGGAAGGAGCTCGTGGATGTCGGGTGCTTCAGGTGTGGAAGGTACAGCTGGGCTCTGCAGTCACGGGCTCCGGGAGGCTTCAAGGAAGGCCAGCTTCTGGAGGGCGACTGTCCCACGTCGGCTGAGGGTCGCTGCGGTGTTAGTGTCCCGTTTGGATCCACTAAGCATTGGCAACCGCAACCCACGCAAGATGAACAAAGCAGCTGCTGGTGCAGACCCACGAGGTCTGAGGGTGCTCTCCTTTGCAGGGAGCGTAGAGCAGGCCTGGAGCAACCAGGGGAACTCTTAGAAAGGAAGATTGTCCTCCGTCAGGGCCCACAAGTCGAGAGACAAGGGACCGCGGAAGGCAGCAAAATGGAGTGCGTAAAAGTGCTCCCACGGGCCACCGGAGCGGGCCAGGGAGCTGAGAGTCGGCACAAATGCTGCTTGAAGGTTGGCTCAAGAATGGGCCAAAGCACAACTTCCCCACTGGTCGGGGTCGTGTGCTGGACAAGAGGTGGCCGGTGTCTCGGGGTATGCGGGGATCTCGACACCCACGTGGTCCAGGGTGCTCAGACTTGCTGGGCACACTCACAGGACGCTGGGATGCACTGGAGACCCACCTCGAGGTTGCTGGAAGGCGTCGAAGGTCGTGAGAGCAACGAAGTTCCAACCGGGTATCTTGTAGTCTTTTAGGTGCCTGCCAAGCAGGGGGATAACTCCTTTATCCCAAGGGAGATTTCTTCAGTCAGCTGGGCAGCAGCTCGTCGAAGGTCAGTTCTGTGAAGTCCTGTACGAATCTAAGGCTCTAGGGCAAAGTTATTCCCATATATCCCCAAGATTAGGGGATGGTCCAAAATAGAGCCTACCAATCAGAGTAGAGGCGGGAAAGGGTGGCTACACCCACTCCCCTTTGTGTGTTTCCCGCCTGGGCGAGGGGCAGGATGCCCCTGAACCGGTTCCAGGCGGTGTATGCAGAATTGGGGCTCTGCAGCTGCCTACGTGCAACTCTGAATGGACTTTTGGTGCACCCACCCTGTTCCAATCCACATATCCTGTCTGGGGAGGTGCTGGCACCTCCCTGCCACAGGAGCCCTATTGTCCAGATGGCAAGGCTGGGGTTTTCCCCAGCAACAGCCAGCCAGAGTCGTGTAGGTGGCGAACAGTAGCCATTTTGTGGTACATGTGCACTTTTAAATTGGTTTCCAAATTCTACCGCTTTTCCCATATCACCCTCCTAGCAAGGGGGAATCGTGCCCCCATGCCCATGGCTGGACTGGGGGTATGATTCCTTCATGTTTGACACCAAACACGATATGGTTCTGTGTAGCCAGTCCCAAGTTACAGCGATGACGCAATAACTTATAATGCGGTTAAGAGTATATGGTATGGCTACACTACAAACAACCCAGTAACGATTTTACGAAGGTTGCAGAGAGGTCCTACTCACGTAGGGGTCCCCCCTCACACATACCTCAGCACCCAGCCCTGTAGGATTACCAGGGCCTGCCATAGGGGTGACCTATGAGAGTATACGTGTTGTATGGTATGGGACATAGGGTACCTACGTCCCTGTAAGGGGTGCTAGCACCACCTTACCCAGGCTACAGTAGTGGCCTGGTGGTGTCAGTTTGGGTGGCTGTCCCAGGGTGGCACAATAAGTGCTGCAGCCCTGGTAGGCCTACTGGGGGACCCATGCCCTGGGTACCTAGGGTACCATCTACAAGGGACTGGAAGGGCATGCCCAGCATCCAATTGGTTGGTACCTAGGGTACCCACATAGTTTGTCAGAGGAAGCAGATAGGCTGGGGCCCTGGATAGCAGGGCCACAGCCTGGCTAAAGTCATAAAAACAGTCAAAACATCAGCAAAAAGTTGGGGGCAACTATGCAGTCGATGCCACTCTCCTACAAGAGGGCTCCAAAAAGTGCTACCAGGCCAGCCTAGAGCTACAGTGCATGTGCGCGGGCACGCCCGCCGCGCTTTACCGAGATTACTTTCACTTTGGCGGCCACACGGCCGCTTTGATGTTTGATCGTTTTCGCGATCACTTTCACGGCCACGCGGCCAATTTGCATAGCCAATAGGTCTCGCTTTTGAGACCTTATAAGTATTTAGTTATGCAACTGTTGCATAGCTAAACACTTATAAGGTCCCAAAGGCGAGACCTATTGGCTATGCCAATGCTTGTTCTTTTTGAAGTTGTGAGTACAATAGAGGTCACAAAATGGTAACTTTCCTGTAGGATGAGTGTTTCAGGAATAAATCAAAGGGCACAAGAACATTAAATGTATTCATAGAAAAGTCAATGTATTTTAATAAACGACAGCCTACATTTTTGAGGAAAAAAAGATTGTGGTACGACCCGTGTTTCACATAACGTGCCCCGCACTGAAACGCTTCTTCTGTTTTATACCCCCGGCACACATTACTGCTAGGCAAAGGCTGTGGTTCCCCTTTGGTAACACTAGTGGTGACCAGCAGCCCCCGAAACACATTACTGCTAGGCAAAGGCAGTGGTTCCCCTTTGGTAACACTAGTGGTGACCAGCAGCCCCCCCGGCACACATTACTGCTAGGCAAAGGCTGTGGTTCCCCTTTGGTAACACTAGTGGTGACCAGCAGCCCCCGGCACACATTACTGCTAGGCAAAGGCTGTGGTTCCCCTTTGGTAACACTAGTGGTGACCAGCAGCCCCCGACACACATTACTGCTAGGCAAAGGCTGTGGTTCCCCTTTGGTAACACTAGTGGTGACCAGCAGCCCCCGGCACACATTACTGCTAGGCAAAGGCTGTGGTTCCCCTTTGGTAACACTAGTGGTGACCAGCAGCCCCCGACACACATTACTGCTAGGCAAAGGCTGTGGTTCCCCTTTGGTAACACTAGTGGTGACCAGCAGCCCCCTGCCCCGGCAAACATTACTGCTAGGCAAAGGCTGTTGTTCCCCTTTGGTAACACTAGTGTTGACCAGCAGCCCCCGGCACACATTACTGCTAGGCAAAGGCTGTGGTTCCCCTTTGGTAACACTAGTGGTGACCAGCAGCCCCCCCGCCCCGGCACACATTACTGCTAGGCAAAGGCTGTGGTTCCCCTTTGGTAACACTAGTGGTGACCAGCAGCCCCCCCGCCCCGGCACACATTACTGCTAGGCAAAGGCTGTGGTTTCCCTTTGGTAACACTAGTGGTGACCAGCAGCAATCTGTAACACAACAATTTATAGAGGAAATTACTCAGATGCAAATGTTGACTTTTCACAGTGGGAGGGCAACATGGTATTGAAGACCCTGTACATCTTCCAATCTTTGCAACACTATTTTTATATCACAGAAGGGGTCTCAAAAAATGTAATTTTTTGTTCCAAATTGTGTGCAGCTTGGGCAGATGTGCCCAAGATTGTTCAACCAGCACGTCCCAGGAGGAAGGTTACATCACCAAAATGTAAGCAGTAATATCACACACCCTTTTAAAAGCCGAGAAAGTGACATCACAGGAACCTACATCAACTGACCCATCGAACATAAAAAGGTATCATTAGAAAATGTGCAACATTTTTACAAATAAGTCAAAAAAGCCTTGAGGTTATGCCATTGCAGTGAAAATAAGTGTGCCCCCCATAACACTTTCTTTAGAGAAAGTGTCCTACTAAACACACAATCACACATTTATTGCTACAGTTCAGAGATCAAATTCGAGTTTATCACCTCAGTACAACAACATTGACACAACAAGAAAAATGCCCTTTTCAGAGATTGTCTTGTGATTTATCACGTCTTGTATAGTTACGGTACAATGTTCCAGAAGTTGCAACTGGTGGTCCGACAAATATTGGGGAAGTTGAGTTCACTCCCAGAAAGGCAAGTGATTGTTGAGACTCCGCGGGGGTGCGTTTATCTGCCTCCAACCGAGTCGGACTTTCAGTGACAGTGGGTGGTGGTAACGATGTCCCAGTTCAATTTATTAGCCCTTCTGTCAGAAGCACGTGACTGACTGCCTGCCCTGTGGAAATCACGGGAACGTCGTGTTGAGTCAGAACTGTAAGCTGACGCAATAGGGCTGAGGCAGTCCGAGTCGGCATCTGAAATATGTTGTAAATGCTAAACATGTGGGAACTGTTTCTGCATTCATTCACCGTGAGGTAATACCATTGGCTTTACAGAGGCAGAGGCAGACAGACACCAGAGTGCCAGAGGCGTGCCAGAGGCATGAGCCCATGTCCACGTGTGCGTGCACGCACCAAGGGGCAGCCAAAGAAATACTGACTCAGAGCAGTGTGTCTGCCCGTCTGTCTATGCCTCCCCTAAAGCACCGCAGATGTTTCTGCCTGTGCCTTACAGAAAACTGTTATGGCATGCGTGAAGAGTCACACAAATACTGTTTTAAGCAATATGTTTGAATCTATGTTTGTAACATATGCAGATATGAAAGTAAAATGTTTGTTTTCACTAATTTTTTGGGTTTCAAGTATTTAAATTTGGACACAAGAAGCTTTTTGTTGTTTGAATAATAACACATCATTTTATATAAATATGTATATATATATTTTTTTCACTGAAAAAACATAGGTTTCAGAGACGTTATAGTTAGAAATTAGCATTTAAAAAACCTTAGAAATTCACAGAAAAAAACATAGGTTTCAGGGATGTTATAGTTAGCTGGACATTTCACTCGTACAAAACCATAGAAATTCCTCCGTTTTAGTTAGTTCTGCTAACTATAACGCGTGTGCCCGCAATGCACTGCTGATGATGTCACATATTACATTATTCATCACATGGTCAGTGACATCACTGATGACATCTCAAATGACATCACTGATGACATCATCCAGTAAATGTGGTTTAGTTTGGAATTTAAATATGTATTATATATATACCAATCTGTATTGAAGATTGAGTGGATATATAACTGTCTGGATGGAGGATTTAGTAGCTGTCTGACTGTCTGTTTAAGTGAGTAATTATAAGTGTCTAACTTAATTCATGGATTAGTAACTAAACTATGTGAATGTGTGCATCACTGTTGTTGTATAACATGCTGCATCAGTTGGTCACTAACTACATGAGTGTGTATATTAGTTATTGATTAGTTGGGTGAGTATTTGTATGGGACACTGAGTTTGTGTGTGGTGGGATGAGGTGTGTGTAACTCTAGCATAGATGTGTGAATGGTTGATTGACTAGGTGTATAGGTTTAAGAGTGCATGTGGAAACAGTTGTTTGGTTGACTGAGTGTATTTATTTGTGTGTTGGTGAGCGAATATATGTTTTAGTTGTACATCTTCAACACTGGCGTAGCTAGGGAGGGGCGGGGGGGCGGTCTGCCCCAGGCGGCACAATTTTGGGGGTGGCCGCACGGCACTGGTCGCCCGTTGCGGCCGCGGCGGCCTTTATAATTTATTTGGGTACACTTCTGAGTCCCCAAATAAATTATAACGGCTGCCGCGGCCGCAACCGGTCACCAGGGCCGTGCGCGCGGCCCAGTTTGAAAGTGTGCGCTGAGCGCACTTAGCACTGACCAGCCTCCAGGGCCGTCAATCACTCTTGTAGCACGAGCGCTACCAATGACGGCCCTGGGCAACATTAAAAAAACATGAATTTATTTTGGCCAGCCCTGCCCTCGCGATGAGAACGACGTAGCAGTGATGCGTCACGCGCTTCACGCTACGCGCTCTCTCGCGCTCATTCTGGCCTGGGGGCAGTCAGTGCTGATGTCTGGGTAATTTGATGGCTCTGGAGACAGGTCTGGCGGCTAAAGAAGTTCGAACCAACCTCGCCCCTGCCTGCCATAGAGACCCTGGAGCGAGTCACGAGTGAGGTAAGAGAAGAGTTTTCCAACAGGGCTTTAAGTGGGATGAAAAAACTAGGGGGGGGGTCTCTCAAAGGGGGTTGGCCGATTTAATTAAGGGCGTGGCTTTAAAACACTTACCCTAAAAATATCTGTTTAGCATAGTGTGCCGCCTGACTTGTATTTTGCTGTTTCTGTCATTGCATCCAGCTATGTGATACAAGAAGTAACATCATACCTACGACCACATTGCCAGCACTCCCTTCTTTGATAACCGTTGCTGGCATATTTTTCAGTTTTTCAGTTTTTCCCCCATGCATAGAGCGAAAGAAAAAAAACAGACTGGTGTTTTGCAAACTACTGGGGGTCTCTCTTGCCACCTCAATAGAGGACACACTCTTACTACCTCATCACAAGGCCTTTCCCCCCCTACCTTTGCTTCTGCCTCCCTTAGGTGTGTGCTGCTTCTCTCTGCATAGTGGGCTGTTATCAGGACTTCCACAAAGCATGTGAACAGTGTGATCACCAATACAGAAGTGTTCACTGGCTATTCGCACAACAGCTGTTTTCTAAGTTTTGGTCGTAAACCTGGAGGACAACTAGATTTTTATATATATATATATATATATATTTATTTTCTTTCATTCCCAGTGATGCTTTGGATAAAGTAGCCCCAAGAGAAATCTTGTCATAGCTTCAGAACGAGCCATTTTGTGTTTTCAGACAGATATCGAGTTGTGAGAAATCTGGCATGGGAGGTGGGGTACAGGCAGCCACAGTCTTTTGTACCCAGAGGGAGCTTGTGCTGTGGATGCCTACATGTTGCCGCCCTTCAGATATTTACATGCTCCCCAGAGATCTGAAGCAGAGCACACTTCTTTCAGTTATTCCAGAAATAGGGGTGCTCTAGTTTGTATCATTGCTGCTTTCGGATCATCGCTGCAATTACTGCCCAAGCGATGAATAATTTAAATAAAACTGATTCATTTTTTTTTTTTTTGATACCTACGACCAGGCCCGGTTCTAGAGGGTGGGCCAGGCCCACCCAAGGATTGCCCTGGCCCACCCTAGGCCATTGTGAACTGGAAAATGAGCGTTTTTCATGATCATCCGAACAGGGCCGGCTTTAGGGCGGTGCGACCGGTGCCACTGCACCAGGTGCTGGTGCTGGAGCAGAGTTTTCTGTTGAAAATTTATCGAGTTTTAAGCTCCAGTTTTGTCTATATGTTATGATTAAAATTACTAATTTGAAATCATTAATTAATAGTTTGTTTTGTTAAAAGTCCAGATTAATCAACATTACTAATGAGAGAAAACTACACGTGGGAATGCATATATGTTGCTTAATAATATGTGCAATTTTACTAAATGAGTGTCGCAAAAGTGCTATTTGTTTCGAGTTTGCGCTTTTAAAATAACGTGTGCTAATGCTTATTTGTGTTGCAGACAGCTAGGTAATTACATACACATAAGGGTATTAGTGGGGATTAACACTGTATAATCATTATGATGTGGTAATGTTGTTTTGTGTTTCTTTTAATTAAGATGGTCCGTTTTGGCCTAAACAAAGATGGCTGCTATTTACAGCCTGCGCTCGAGTGATTGAATTTTGACGAGAGGCCTTGCTGAACATGGTTGAAAGTCACCTGACCACAGCCTCTGCCTGAATAAAAAGTTTCCGTGAGGACAGCAGCTCTGGGCATGTATCCAATTGTCCTTGGAGAAGGATAAAGCCACAATGAACAATGATCAGTCTGCGGTGGCTCTGCTATGGTACCAAGGAAGAGCATTCATGAAAGTAACACTTGCAAACTCGAGTTTCCTTCTTCCGTGTTTTTATTTTTGTGATTTTTTCTGAGCGGAGGTTTTCTAAATGTAACCTAGTGACATCCTTTCCTGTTCGCTCTGCTCAGCGGCTCAACGGATATTCAACGTTTGTTTGTAACTTTTATTTTGTCATTTTTGTTATAAATATGCTAGACTAGAGAGGGTCCGTGTTCATTGCGTTCATTATGAGAGCCCCGATGACCCAGAGAGAAGTGAGGATGCTTCTGGGGATGGTGGGTTATTGTCGTCAGTGGATAAGTAATTTCTCCCTGATAGCAAAGCCACTGGTTAAGTTGACAAAAAGTGAGGTGAGAGTCCCATTAGAACTGGATGGAGAACAAATGGCAGCATTTGAGGAGTTGAAGAGCAGAATGTGTGAAGCCCCTGCTTTGGGAATGCCAGACTATGAGAAAGAGTTTGAGTTGTACTGCAGTGAGAGAAATGGATGTGCACTTTCAGTGTTAATTCAGAAACATGGACAACTGAGGAGGCCGATTGCGTACTTCTCATCAACACTTGACCCCGTAGCTGTGGGTTTGCCAGGTTGCCTGAAAGCAGTAGCTGCTACATGCAGAAGCTTGGAACAGAGTGAGGGCATAATAATGGGATATCCTGTAAGGGTATTCGTACCTCATGATGTGGCAATTCTTTTGACGAGAAGCAGGACTCAGTACATGTCACATAGTCGGCTGACTAAATATGAGAAAATAATTCTGGGAGCATCAAATGTGACTCTTGAGAGATGTGTGAATGTAAATCCAGCAACGTTGTTACCAGATGCTGAAAATGTGAATGTGGGAGATGATGTTGATCATGATTGGATGTGCTTGACTACTGCACAAAACCTAGACCAGATGGTGTGCTGAATGCAGCATATGCGGTATGCAAGGTTTCAGAAGTTATGGAAGCTTCGTCTTTGAAAGGAGTAAGATCTGCTCAAGTGGCTGAATTGGTGGCATTGACGAAAGCTTGCAAAATTGGGAAGAATCTGAGAGTGACTGTGATGACTGATAGTCAGTACGGATTTGGAGTCGTTCATGACTTTGGCCAGCTTTGGCTACAGAGAGGTTTCTTGACATCGAGTGGGACTCCGATAAAGAATGCTGAAGTGATTGGAAAGTTGCTTGAGGCGATACAGCTGCCTGAGGAGTTAGCAGTTGTAAAGTGTGCAGCTCATGGACAAGGAGATGATTTTGTTACTCTTGGTAATCGTTTTGCCAATGACATAGCACAGTATTGTGCAAAGAACAATCATTCGATTAATAGGGCACGAGAAAGGGAGATGTCTTTTTGTTCTGTGATGTTTACTAATGTCCTAGAAACGTGGGATGAAGTGAAACAGTTGCAGGATGAGGCAGGAGATGAGGAAATGAGAGATTGGATCAAGGCAGGTTGTGCCCCAAGAGAGACAGATCATGTTTGGATCTATAGAGATGGTAGACCAGTCATGCCCAATTCCATGCTGTCGACAATGGCAAGAATGTATCATGGCCAGGGACATCTGGGGAGGGATGCAATGATTAGGTCATTCAAGCAAACCTGGTACAATGCAAAGTTCAGGTTAATTGCAGAGAGCATCTGTCAGAGATGTTTAATTTGTCAGCAGTTCAATACTGGGAAAAAGACAGTGGTGAGTCTAGGAACAATAGGCAGAGAAGGAGGTCCTTTTACCAGAATGCAAATAGATTTCATTGAAATGCCCCAAGTGAACAGATTGAGGTATGTTCTAGTGGTAGTCTGTTTGTTCTCAAGATGGGTGGAGGCCTATCCGACTAGGAGGAATGATGGAATAACAGTGGCAAAGTTACTGTTAAGAGAGTTGATTCCTAGGTACGGGTTCCCAGTGACAATTGAGTCAGACAGAGGTGGACACTTCTATAATGAGCTCATGGGTTTAATTTGTGAAGCATTGAGCATACAGCAGAAGCTACATTGTGCATACAGACCAGAGGCTTCTGGAGTCGTTGAACAGATGAATGGCACAATAAAAAAACGAATTGGTAAGATGTGTTTAGCCACTGGAATGAAATGGCCTGATGTCTTGCCTCTAGTGCTGATGACTATTAGGTCTACTCCAGATAGAACCACAGGTTTGAGTCCGCACAAAATCTTAATGGGACATGCGATGAGACATGCTTTCGTGCCTGTCAACAAGTTGATGACAATAACTGATGACATGATTTTGGATTACTGTAAAGGCCTGGCTGACGCAGTTCATTCTGTGTTTCACCAGGTTGGAGAAGACGCTACAACACTTGAGAAGAAGCAAGCCCATGATCTGAGTCCAGGGGACTGGGTGAGGATTAAAGTACACAGAAGAAGAAATTGCTTGGTTCCAAGGTGGGGAAGGCCAAGACAAGTTATTTTGACTACGACTACTGCAGTAAAGTGTGCTGGTGTGAAAAACTGGGTGCATGCGAGTCATACTCTGAGAGTTCCAAATCCAAAAGATGGGACTGGTAAGGAGTATTTTGAAGAGTCAGATTCTAGTGATGATGCAGAAACTGAACCAGTGAGAAAGAGAAAGAATCCTGAAAGGGGTGAAGGAGAAAGAGAGTCAGGTGATTCTTTTTTCTTTCCAAGAGAGGCTTCAAGAGAAACATTGAGAGTCTCAGAGGAGAGATCGGATTCTGTAAGAGTGCCTGAAGTTCCAACAAGCAGTGGAGAAGACAGAAGAGAAAGGAGCATTTCCACAGAGACTACACCTGAATCAGATGAAGAGGTTGAAAATCCACTTGAGATTACACCTGAAGAAGCAGGGTCAGAAGAAGATAGAGAGGGACAGATTGCGGAAAACCCCCGAGGAGGTGTAGGGAACATTCCTGATAAGCTAGGTGAAGGGACAAGTAGACAGCAAGAAGATTGCGTGTCGGAGACCCGAGGAGGGACAGAAATAGGGAAGTCTCAATCGGTGGTGGGAAAAACTGTGGAGCGAAAGAAAACTGCTGAAGAACAAGAGGCAAATGAGACAGAGTCAGATGAGAGTGAAAATGAGAAATCAGAGGGTCGGGTTCTGAGAAAGAGAACTTGGATTGGAGAGAGGAATAATAAAGAAGTGAGACCAAAGAGGGTTGTAAGAGGAGATCTTTGGCCTAACAGGATAAAGAGACTGAGGTACAGACTGACACGAGCAAATTCATCAAAAGCTGAACAGGTGAACGAGGTGTCGAGTCAGAATCAAGCAAAAGGTGAAAAACAAAAGGTCTCAAAAGAACCAGAGGAGATCAAGAGAATCAGAAAACCTAACCAGAAGTATAGGTCACCGGAATGGACGTACGTGGCACTGTCTGAAAGTGAAGAGGCAGAGAGTCAAGGAAATCCAAAGGGGACCGTACGAGAAGTGGTTGAGGAGAAAACTGTTGGAATCCTGAAAGTAATCCTGACTGACATTGGAGAAGAGTCAGATGCACAGGATGTTGTTGATGATCTGATACAGTTTGATGTTGCAGAAGAAGAAGTGAAAAGTGATGAAAATCCAAACTGAGTGAACTGAAGGAGTCACTTGGAGAGAAGTGAAAAGAAAAGATCTGAAATTAACTGTGTGAAATAATCTAGAGTTCTAAAATTCAGTAGTGGAGTAGTAGAGGCTAAGTCAAAAGACACTGCCAAAGTAGTAAGATGGCTAACACAGAAAATAATCAAAGTAGATGTGCCTTCTTGAAAAGATGGTGTAGAATGTGCTGCTGCTGTACTGGATTATTAATGCTATTATGGGGTGTACTAGCTTTAATAGTTACTTTTAGAGTTACAATAGACACTTTTGGAATACACACTGAGAATGTGACTAATGTAGAGAAGAGTTCACAAAAAGTAGTTCCAACTAGAATTAGTAACATTTACATACATAAAGATAGGTCAATTAATGATTTTTCTAGCAATGTTTTTTCAAAGTTGTTGTATGAATACGTAAAGACAATGGAAGTTAGGGATTGCTACGTATGTATGCAGTTACCTGCATCTGTTTCTGAAGGTGTTACTTATCACCATTTGCCAGCTACGTATGGAATTTCATGTAGTGTGTTAAGTAGTGTTTTTTATTTGTTAGGGAAAATAGATTACGAGATGTCTAACAAAGATAACATTTTTGGGCAATTGCCTATGAATAAAAAGCTGAATCCAGCTAAAGAAGTTAACATTTTTGGTGAGATTTTTATTGAGAAAGAAGAATTAACATTAGATTACATTTTTAGAAACAATTTAACTTGCAGTTTGAAAGAAGAAGAGAAGGCTTTCCTAAACATGGTAGAGGAAAGGAGAATGAGCATGCATGAAAAGGCAGGGAAATATAAAGTGAGTGAGACAATATGGGATATTGAGATGGGAAAGGAATTGAAGAATGGAGCTAGTCCAACTTTAGCTTTAGATGCACCACAGAAGGGTAAACTATGCATTACCAGAAAGAAATCCCAATATGATAGGTATTTTGTTGGGACTAGTGAGTGTCGTGATACATACTTCATTGCAACAGGATGGGGTTTTAAGGGTGGAGAAGATCCAGTTTTCCCAGGAGTGTATTATGTTTGTGGGAACAAGGCTTATTACAAGTTGCCTGATCATTGGTATGGCACGTGTTATGTGGGCCTGGTCTTTCCAAAGATTTTTCATATAGATAGAATAGAAGATGTAGAACATGTTAATTTACTAACACGTTTTAAGAGAGAAACTTGGTCAGAAATCGTAGGTGATATTTTTGGAGCTTTAATTCCAGCAGTGGGAATTTCTTTAAATGCATATGGAATTCGGAAACTGTCAACAGTGGTGGATCGCTTATCGACAAGTACCGCTGGAGGGTTTCTTTTGGTGAATACGGAGATGATTGCCGTACGTGCCATGTCTATGCAAAATCGACTTGCCCTTGATATTCTATTGGCCAAGGAGGGTGGAGTCTGCGGAATGCTGAAAGTTCAACATTGTTGCACTTACATTCCTGACGAAAGCAAAGATCTAAAGGTCTATATCAAAAATATTACTGATTTGCATTAAGAATTAGTACCACTGGAAGCTGAAAGTGTCTGGACTAAAATAGCTAATAAGATAGTTGCTGTTAAGAGTTTTATTGCTAAGATAGGTAGTACCATTATTGGTAAAATATTATTTCCATTGACATGTGTAATTGTTGCTTTATTGATACTAAGATTGGGGTGTTTGTGTTGTAAAAACAGGGGAGGGAAAAAGAGAATAATTAGAAGAAATACTGAAAAGAAACAAAAGAGGTCAAGGAGAGACCCACAAGAAAATAGAATTAGAAGAATTGAGGGAGAGTGTTTATTTGGAGTCAAAGAGGGATGATGTGAGGGAGTCTGGTGTTTAATGTTGTGTTATAAAAGACATTTTCAATTTCTCCTAGAAATTGGGACTACATTTTTTTTTTTGGGTTGGTTTTTGTGGTGATAAGATATCACCAAAGGGGGGATTGCTGGAGCAGAGTTTTCTATTGAAAATTTATCGAGTTTTAAGCTCCAGTTTTGTCTATATGTTATGATTAAAATTAACTAATTTGAAATCATTAATTAATAGTTTGTTTTGTTAAAAGTCCAGATTAATCAACATTACTAATGAGAGAAAACTACACGTGGGAATGCATATATGTTGCTTAATAATATGTGCAATTTTACTAAATGAGTATCGCAAAAGTGCTATTTGTTTCGAGTTTGCGCTTTTAAAATAACGTGTGCTAATGCTTATTTGTGTTGCAGACAGCTAGGTAATTACATACACATAAGGGTATTAGTGGGGATTAACACTGTATAATCATTATGATGTGGTAACGTTGTTTTGTGTTTCTTTTAATTAAGATGGTCCGTTTTGGCCTAAACAAAGATGGCTGCTATTTACAGCCTGCGCTCGAGTGATTGAATTTTGACGAGAGGCCTTGCTGAACATGGTTGAAAGTCACCTGACCACAGCCTCTGCCTGAATAAAAAGTTTCTGTGAGGACAGCAGCTCTGGGCATGTATCCAATTGTCCTTGGAGAAGGATAAAGCCACAATGATCAGTCTGCGGTGGCTCTGCTATGGTACCAAGGAAGAGCATTCATGAAAGTAACACTTGCAAACTCGAGTTTCCTTCTTCCGTGTTTTTATTTTTGTGATTTTTTCTGAGCGGAGGTTTTCTAAATGTAACCAAGTGACATCCTTTCCTGTTCGCTCTGCTCAGCGGCTCAACGGATATTCAACGTTTGTTTGTAACTTTTATTTTGTCATTTTTGTTATAAATATGCTAGACTAGAGAGGGTCCGTGTTCATTGCGTTCATTACATTCATTGCGGTTCTTGCGGTCATTGGGTTTGGACTTCTTCCTGAACTTATGCTGAGGACGGCAGCTTGAGAGACTTTACCGAGAGACCTGTCCTGACACTTTTAGCTAGAATAGGTAACTATGAGAATAATGATTTTGCTAATGATTGACTTTCATTTGAACTAATTTAGATAAATAAGTATTTGTTTGAATTCCAGTGTCGGGTGGTTATTTCTTTGTCATTTATTGAGTTTTCAAATGTATTTCCTATGTTTAAAATCATGACTCAGGACAATGTCTTTTTGGTCGCATTGACCTCATTGTAGATGCAGATTGGTTTAGGTTATCTCTCTTATATTCAGTGTGGATAGAGTAATAGTGTGAATTTTAGTGTGATGGGCCCTAGCGTATGAGTGTATGTGCGTGTGACTGTGCATTTACTCTGTCCGTGGAAGTAGGGAGAATTTATATGCGCCGATCTGCAGCACTGGCTTCCTGGGGGCGCTGTGTTTGCAAGTTTGTTATGTTTTTGAAGCACCTGCTGCAACATTTCTTTCCTCCAGCAATTGCCAGGCCTCACAAAAATGTCAAGATAACTCGTGTGATTAATTATCTTCCTGGAGAGACATCAGTGTTTTGTATAGTTGAGGTTTTGACCTTTGTGAAGTTAGTGTAGAGGGTTAATATGCCTGCTGCAAAGAACGTGTACCAAGTTGATTTCAGAGTGCATATAATGTGAACACATCAGCAGGTTACTGCTTTTAAAAGAGGCATCCTTTTGTTACTTGCAATTTATAACTTAAAGTCCTAGTATTCAACAGTGAGATATTAACTTTCATCACAGAACTGCATACACACTGCAAAGCATACATTAGAACATTGATTAATGTTGCGTAAAGGGTTAATTTGACTAGAAATCGATTCTTATTATTAAAGAAAACTCCCCCACTATGCTGTTTCTTTTTCGAGTGTGTGCTTCTCCACACCAAGCATTCTTAAACTATACTGCCTACCAGTATGGATGACATGTGACTCCTACACTTTTAGTCCTTTGGCTTATGTAAACATTTCCTATACTCTGATTTAAAACATGTATGATTGATTGTCTCTGTGTAATGTATGTGTGATGCAAAGTGCTTTGACACCATACACTGGTATGAGTGGCGCTATATAACTAATTCAATGTAACTGAGAGAGTGTGGTTATGGAGACTGTTAAAGGGTGCCAGTAAGAGAATCCGTGGTGGACATTGGGGGGGCGCCAACAAACATTGTCGCACAGGGCGCCACCAGCGCTAAAGCCGGCCCTGCATCCGAATGTCTCACAGTGTCTTGAAGCCCCATTGTGTCCTGCTGCTCTCTTTTTGAAATGCAAGCGCAGCAACATTGTGGTATTATCACCAGGGCTTTAAATGGAAGCTTTTTCAATATTATATGTAACAAGCCATAGCTGCAGCTTAGTTATCTTATGCAACTAATAACCATTGACAAAGCGAATAGTCCTGACTTGTTGTAGGCTAGAATAGTAGTATAGCAGGTTAATATGCCTGCAAAGCACATCATGTAATATGCAGATGACAGATTTTTTTTAATGTAGCTAGGTAAGGTTACTGCTTTGAACACCGATCCTTTTGTTACTTGCAGTTCATACATAGTAAACCTTTTAATATAGCACAGTGAGCTATTTAGGATATGTGACTGCTACAACTTTTAACCCTCACTGACTCATGCAACACATCTTGTACACTGATTTACACGCTTGCATGATTTTTTTTCAATCTGTATGTTATGTAAATCGCTCTGACACTGCATAGGGATGTGTAGCATTATAAAAGAAAGTAAAATAGTGCTATTTAAATTGTGTGTAAATACTGGGACCGACCAACACATCTGAGATACTTACAGTTCATGCACTTAAATAAAGGGGCCTAACAAAGTCAAAAGCATGCCTCTCTTAAGTACCTGTGAAGAGATAACCAGCTGTGTGCTTTTGTTTCCCTCCGTTGTATTTACATTTAAATGTGAAGTTCCAGGCCACTCGATCAAAAGGAGGCCTAAAGGCCCCTTACCTTGCCCTTTATCGTTGTTCCAGCTGGAGATAAATATGAAAAAAAAAAAACTCGCTGCCTGCACGTTGCTGCTGGGAATGAAAAACAGACAATGTGCAGGTGCTGCTGAACGTGTCCAGGAGTCTGAAAATGACACCTGGACAAGTTCAGCATATTTCTGTGGGGCCAACTTCTTGGCAGGGTGGACGGCGTTCACCCTGTGAAAATAATGGGTGGACGCTGTGCACCCCGGAATTGTGCCCTGGTTGGTGTCTTTCAGTGGCTGCATGGTTGTTTCAGTCCGAGTCCTGGCGATTCACAAATAGAAACTTACCTAGACTTTTACTGGCACATCTACTAATGTAACAGACAGGCTAAAACCCTGAGTAGGAACCAAATGGCTATCTATACATCATCCTGAGCAGTAGTAAATGCAAAATTAATTCACACAACCTTTTGGATTTTGGAGTGTATTTTTATCATCATCATCATGAATAACTTTATTTCGGTCATCAGACCATAAAAGTACAATAAAATATATACAAGTACAAGGATAAGACCATAAATAGAGAAACTGTTTTAAGACAATTATTAAACAATGCGTTATCATGGTTAAAGGAAAAGAAGAAAAAAAAGCTAAGGCAAAGCATTTCATCAATTAAAACTCATCCTTCTCCGCCACATGCCATATAAAAAGCGAGAGACTGCATAAACAACAAGGGGATTAGTGTCATACGTCAAAACTCTGCATGCTTGTGCACACTGTCTGAGGCCCAAATTTTTGCACAAAGGGACAAGCCAACATTTTCGGATCATACTATAAGCTGGGCAGAAGAACATAATATGAATAATGTCTTCATTGCAGATTTTACAGGCTGGGCAGATGCCCTCCTTCGTTTTATCCCATCTAGATGTTAATGCCCCAATTGGCAGGGAACCATGCCTCAACTGAATGTATAATTTTCTAGCTAAAGGAGGCTGTACTAAGTCCAAGAATACCTCGAAGCCAAAATCAGTTTTCACCATTAAGAACTCAGAAGTCAACCTCCCCAAAGTGGTCGAGCAGCATAAATGTTTAAAATTATAAGATCTTACAGCCGCCAATATCTCTGACTTCTGAGTCCTCACACAGCTTATGGCCGGGGTATCCCAAAGATGGGGCAAACCAACTTGGTACAGGGAAGTCTTTATATGGAGTAGCCATGGTATTTTCTTGTAATTTAGCTGTCTCCAAACTGCAATAAATTCCCCTCTAAAAGTTGCAAGTTCGGGGACGGACCATAGCCTTCTCCAGAAGAGTAATGGTCGTACAGCCGCCAGGTCACTAACGGATTCTAGATCCATATCCAAACGCAGTGGTGTTAGAGGGGTGCTCTGGGGAAGACCAACCACACCACGCATAAAAGCATGTTCTACCTTCTGCAAGTTGGATGTGTTTGTATGGCCCCACAGTTCAGCAGCATACAAGGCCGCTGACCTCACCTGTATTTTGTAAATTTCAAGTACAGGAGTAACTGGTTTAAATATGGAGATTCTATGTGATCTTCCAATTCCTCCCGCTATCTGCGAAAGCCTCAGGGAGGATTTAGCTACATGGGCATCCCACACAAAGTGCTCAGTCAGCGTGACTCCCAGATAAATAAAGGTCTTAACTCTTTCTAGGGGGACACCAGCAAGTGCAGGGTTCGGGCGGGTGTGCCTCGGGGGATTGAAGATCATAAACTTAGTTTTCCCCAGATTGATCTCCAATCCCCTCGAGGCACAAAAGATCATAAAGCCGTCCAAGACCCGCTGGATACCCGTTGATGTCCGCGACAGCAACAATGTGTCGTCCGCGAACATCAGAGCGGGCACCCGACCAGAAGCCAGAAACGGGGCGTCACTATCCCTAAGATTATTTAATTCATTAACCAGACCATTTACATATAAACTGAACAGTGTGGGAGCCAGTACACAACCCTGGCGAACCCCATGGGTTACGGGAAAGCGAGCTGAAAGCTCCCCATTCTTCCCACACCTCACCTGTGCGAAGTTCCCTGTATGAAAGCGGACCAAGACGTCGAGTAAAAAGGTTGGGAGACCGAGATCCTTCAACACCATCCATAGTTTCTCCCTGGGGACCAGATCGAATGCGGCCCGCAGGTCCACGAAGACGAGATAGAGGCTGCCACCCTCCACTCTTGTGGTTTTCCAGTAGAGGACCTGCAGCCGAAAGATCTGGTCAAGAGTAGAAATTCCCGTTCGAAAACCAGCTTGCAAGGGAGTCAATATTTTGTTCGCCTCCATCCAATCTAATACTCTATTCAGAAGTATTCTGCCCATCAGTTTTTGAGTGGTATCCAGTAAACTGATGGGTCTGTAATTGGATGGGGCAAGTGGACAGCCCTTCTTAAATATTGGAACGATCTCGGCTCCAAGCCATGTCTCTGGCAACGCTGAACCTTGCAGGACCGCATTGAACAGGACAGTCAGGTATGGGGCCCAGATTTTGGGTTGGGAACGGAAAAGGTCCCCAGGGAGCTTATCAAGGCCTGGCGCTTTATTTAAGGGCAATCCCTCGATTGCAGATTCAACTTCTTTCAAAGAAATTGAATCAGAATAATAGTCAGCCTCATTCCCAACGGTAAAGTCCTGTAAGCTCGTCCCTAATCTTAAATGGCTGTGGAGAAAGAAGGGGTCTGCAGATACAGCAGTCCCTTGAGATGGTGTATTATCCTGTGCCAGATAGACAGTAGCCCTCAAATCGGGGCAGGAATAAAGTTCTTTAAAATGTGCCTCCCATACTAGGGGAGCAATATTAGGTACCCCCTCCTCCTGATCGCCTCTCAATGAAAGAGAGACAATGGCCCAAAAACTCTTATGATCCTTGAGAAGGAGTGCTTGTCTCATGTCATTCCATTTGGATTCCTCCCACTCTTTCCTGGCCCTATTCAATTCCTTCTTATAGGATAACCTAAGTGCTCTAATATTAGAAGTGACCTTCAATTTAATTGGTGCAAGCATGTCTCTCTTCGCAATTTTACAAGCGTGATCATACCAGGGATGTGTTTTGACCCTTGAGTACCGGACTCTGGCGACTGGATAAAATATTTCACCAAGACTCGTGGTCAATTTCCTGTGTATCTCTAAGGCCTGGCTAGGAGAGACAAGGTCCCCCATTTCACTAATAAGTGGAGTGGCAATCTGATAAATTGTTGCAAGACGTGTTGGTGAGTCCAGACATGTTGGCCATTTGACCCTTCTCCTATTATTAGACAAAATATGCGGTGGAGGAACCGACGATGTACTTGGGTCTGGGTTAGATAGGCCAAAAGCACCTGGCTTGAGCGTCAAAACCAGGGCATTATGGTCACTATCATGTCTGTTTACAACCGCAAAATCTTTTAGCTTATCCCAGTGTTTAGCTTCTATTAGAATATAGTCTAAAATAGAAGTGCTATTAGACCTATTAAATGTTGGTAGACCAGAGCCAGGATTATCAAACCTTCCATTGCATGCCCATAAGGACATTGCGAGTGTAAGAGATTTGATTTGCAATACCAGCTTGGTCCAAGCCCTTACTGGGGCTATCGCGGGGGCTGGAATACACCCCAGCGAATCCACTTCATCATAATTGCCACGGTCAGGGATGCTCAGAGGTTCATACTGGCAATTAAAATCGCCACCCAAGATTATCGTTATAGTAGGGTCAAGAGACTGGATGAAGGAGTCAAGGATAGTAATAGTGTTTGACTCATTTCCATTCAAGGTGGGCCTGGAATAAATATTTATAAAGGCCACTCGTGACTTATCAGAAAGGATTAATAGAACACATTGGATATCTAAAGAGTTTGTTCCAAGCTCGACGGCCTGAATACCCAAATGTGTTCCTACCCAAATAGATAAGCCACCAGAAGGGCGGCCCTTGCCTGAAGAAACTGCAGGGATGTCAAAGGTCGCAAAACCATGACATACACTCCCTTCCAGGGCCCAAGTTTCTTGCATCAAACAGATGTCATGGTTTGCCATAAAGGTAAACCACTCTGGTTCTAGTAATTTATTCCTTAATCCAGCTATGTTCCATGATAGAATCTTTAAGCATCCCTGTTTCCTTTTGTCAAAACCTTGCTCCTTCCCCTGTTCTATTAAAGGTACTTGAACTGGAATGTCCTCGATTCTCTTTTGCGCCCTCCTAGTACCAATAAGGCAGGAATCAGCGCCAGAGGACGGAGGTGTAATATTCACCATTGGTCCAGAACCATCCTTATAATCACTGTTATTTGACTCTATGCTAGGAGTTTCACCATGAATCAGTCAATCTACCTCCTCTAGAACGCTGAACCTGTTCCTATGGGCATATGACTGAAGGGGGAGAATGGGATTTGAGGTACATTCCATGAATGACTTCCACTGGCAGGTCCTATTAGATGGCAGGAACTGATTCCTATCGTATTGGGGCCTCTGTGCACAAATCGAATTTAAGCTTAGGGTGGGGTAGAAATAAGACAAGTGCAGGGGAAATATCTGAGAATTCCACCAAGAAGGGATTCTACAGATATAGTCCACTGCAACAGGGTCCCTAAAGTTTATTATTATGGCATCTCCTGCCACTGTTTTGGGACCCCTTCCTATCCAATCAATTCTTCTCACCGCCAAAATTTCCCCTGAAATATTGGGGGGGAGAGGTCTGTTTTTGCTTAACCATTGAATACATTTATTTTTCAGGTCACTCTCATATTCTTTTTTCCCCTCTGCAAGGGCCGGAACACCTACTAGAACTACCACATAAGGTTGTGCCTCTGGAGGCAGATTTATGAAAGACAACTGGGAAGGGACAACCCTAGGTTCCTCGGGTCTCTTTGCCATAGATGAAGCAGTTTTTGGGAGCATCATATTCTCCTTAGAGTGTGGTCTATGATTAGCGAGTGGAGTCCTTGGGGGCTGGGAAGTAGAGCTCACTACCGCTGGTACGGGGGGGAGTGGAGGCATGGGGTTTATATGCTCATAAGTGCTTATTGGAGCTCCCTGGTTTGAGTTCTGTACCACTCGGGTATCATCAGTTGCTACCCTCAAACTACCAGTTACAGGTGATAATATCTTGTCCTTAGCAATTATAGGCTTTGCTATGCCCCCCTCCTTCTTGTTTATAATGGAAACAATTCTATCTAATTTAGAAACAAGGGGTTTAATATGGGAGGCAATAATCTGCTCCAAGCATGCCTGTAGATCAGCCACCATGATGGTGACCCAACATGGCACCCCCGCTTGGGGATGCAATGTACTATCCAGTGGGGTCACCAAGTTATGGTTGGCCTGCGATTTTTTACCAGGTTTCCTAGTTTTTTTGGGGAGACAATTTTTCCTTAACTTGAGGCCTGGCTTCCCAGATTTTACAATCACTATAGGGGAAGAAGAAGACGAGATAGAGTGAGGGTCCTCAGCATTATTAGAAGACATCACGGAAGCCTGAACTAATTCCTCATTCCTCAAAGATTCTAGAGGCATCTGAGAACATGGGAGCTCAGCATAAGTAGGGACAAGATGGGAATCCGCAACCATAGGATCAATAGTAATTACAGAGCAGTCCCCCCCATAGTCTTGTAAACATAATGTGGGAGTAATAGATAGTCTCCTTTCTGTATTTTCTATTGCAGTGGCCACAACTCCAATAGTCTGTTGTAACATTTTGTCAATGGCCGTAAGTGTCGGTAAAGGCTGGGTCGTAGCTGGATGTAGTCTAGTATTAGGGCGGGAAGCAGCAGACTTTAATACCTTGCCCAATTTACTCATGGTGTATCCGGAATGATATATACAGTATCAGAAGGAATCCAATGCGAAGTAAAACAAACCAGAAATATGGGCAAAGCTATGGGAGCCACATCAGACACAAAACTGGTTTCAATGGTCCATGCAAGGTACCTTCATAAATCATCCAACCGGTCTTCTCCAGTCTTTTCCGAATCCAGGGGTGTCTTGGGCAAGTTGGGAATAATACGGCCCAGCCCAGCCTCTGTCAGCTCCTGACGGCCACAGACGGCCCACCCTTTGCCCGGGCTTAGCCAGGCGCCGCCCGCGCGCGTCCCGCGACGCGGAGGAAGCCGCGATCTTTTGAGCGCCTCCGGGCGCGTTGGCGGCGTCAGCGGCCGCAAGGGAGCCTGGGGGCTGTAGTCTCCCCCCGCTCTCGGCCGCGAGGAGCAGTGGCGGCGGCGGGGGAGACACACAGCAAGAAACGGCCCAAGGACTGCGGCAGCAGCGCTGTATTGGCAGGGCAGCAAGATGTTCCCCCAACAGGTAGGCGAGGCTCAAGGATTCAAGTTTCCCCTTTGTAAATAAGAATTGTTCTGTTCTGTGTCCTTGCACTTATAAAATAACACGAATATGTTCAAAATTAAGTCTTGGTCATTGTTATAGTTCCGGCCTTATTCATAAATAAATAGTTATTTTCCTTGTCCTTGCACTGAGGTAAATAGCAAGCTTTCAAAAGAAATTAGGATCTGCTTTTCCAAACAAGTTTTTAAAGTCTTACCGCTTTCTGTTTGAAATGCACATCGTTTTTAAACAATTGACCTTTCTGTTTATCTTGCAGGATTGAAGAACCGGAAGCTGATCCTTCGATGACGACGTCCACTTTGGACCGGAACGAACGTCCTGAGCCAGAGGTGCCTCACGGAGCAGAAGAACCCGGAATCTGGAGGTAAATCCTGACGTCGGGGGGAAGACACGCTGAAGAGCTTCCGTTCGGTAAGGAGATGCAGGTTTGGTTTGAGTTTGCTTGTTGCAAAACAGGTGAATGATCCGCTACGGAGTACGGAGAGGGGGACTCTCTGGGCGCTGCACCTTCTACTCACAAGTACTTGTGTACAGGCGCTATGTGTGTCCGCTTCACACCGGTGCTTACTTTCCCCCGCTCCTAGCAGAACTGGATACAAAAGCGAGCTGACCTGCAGAGTCAGGCAGCAGCAGCAGAGACCGTTGCCATATGCAAAGAGGGGCTATCACTACTATTACTTAATGTATTTCATAAACCTGCGGGTGATGCCTCTGTTCATCTCTTTCCTCTGCGGAAATTTTTATCCAAGGCGAGGGGTTAGTTGACCAGTGGCTCTGACAATTTCTTTTGGTCATAGAAGTCAAGGTGTTTGAAAGAATGACAAGCTGGGACGTGTGCAAGCCTTGCAGTTCTTTACTTGACACATTATTATCATTTCACTGTTCTTGTTGACTTTTAACACTGTTGGTTACCATGAAAGTAATGTGAAAACAAAATCGCAGAAAAATGTAATGTTTCTGGTTTCTTCTGAATATTCAAGGAGTGCCGCAGCGCTGGAGCAGTTTGTCCCGGGCCTTGGATAGAGTTGAACATGCTCCCATGGCTCCTACAGCTGTGTTTGAGGATTGTGATGATAATGTGTCGCCCCTCCCTGTTTTTTAGCTTTGGGCCCCCGGGCAAGCTGTGCACCATGTGTGTTCTGAGGCTGCTATGAAGGAGAGATGCACTATTAAAAGCTGTTTTTGGGACCCAGGAGCACACATTTTTTCATTCCCAGGAGTTGGTTGCTAGTGCTTAGAAGTAATGACAGGGCGCGACACCTGGTTGTTGCCTTTGGGCCACCAGAGTGGGCTTTGTATCTGGTCTGTGTTGGCAAGGTGGAGCTGACTGACCCCTTTGTGCTGCGTTTAGTTCTAAGGGCACACAGTGAGTCATTCCCTGTGAATAATTAATTTGCTGTTTTTGAAAGACAAAGAATCACAGGCTTTGACACTGTTACGTTGGTTTTGGGTCCCCAGACCACATCATGTTTGTGCAGGTCCCCACTGCTTTAATGGGGGGACCATGATTGTGGACGTGTGGGAAGGGCGGACCGGAATAACAGGCAGGGAGGCCGAATATAGTGAGCAATGTCTGTGCTTTTAATCAACAGATGAACAGAGGTACAGAGTCAGAATGCAGGAAGGGACGGTTGACTTGGCTGGTGACCCGGGTCGGCGTGGTGGAGTCGAGATCGATTCTTGCTTCCCCTTTTCAGCTGGTGATCCCCTCGGTATGGTACTGGGGCTCCACGGAGGCTTGAAAAAAGGAGAGAAGCGTAAGGGCTTTTAGTCCGAGCGACACCGTCGGAATACTTCCACCGACACCCGAGAGTGAGGGTTTACGAAAGAGTGAAGTGAGGGCGGGACGGACAGGGGAGGTGGAAGAGGCAAGTAAGAGAGGGGATGGGATAGAGGTGCCAGGTGTTGGGCAGTGATCGGGATTTATACAGTGCTCGTGAAAAGGGGGATAAGTATACTGTGTCTTAGTGCGCGTGTCTCCTATGCTATTTACAGTTCTATATTTACAACTCTAAGTACAAGAGGGCCACGGAGAAAGGTGACGTGTACTCACGTGCCCCGCCGCAACTCTCGTCCGAGTTGCGGCCGCTGTCCAGCCTCCTCCTGAGGATGCCACCAGTCTTCCGTCCAGACGTCCTCGTCCTCTTCCTTGCTTCGGTCCAGCCGGGCTGCGCCGCTCTCGGTCGGGGGTTCGTCGCTCTCCGTTGTCTCCTGCCACGAGTCGGTTGCTCCGAACGCCTCTCCGTCGTCCTTAGGGCTTTTTCTATCTTCCGGCTTGTTGTCGGGCTGGCCCCTTCCGGGGTCAGGGTCGGGTGCTTCCGGGTCGATCGAGGTCGTCCAGTTTTGGCGTCCGGGATGGCTGGCGAGTGTTTCCGGTTCACCAAGTCCAGGAGCCGGTACCTGCAGGGGACGAGAAAGAGAGGGTGTCCTGTGTGACCGGGACGTTAATCGACCGAGCGCGGGGGACAGGATCCCCGCGCCCGGACACCGCTGTAATGAGGTAGTTGTCGCCTTCGTTCCACAATGATGTATGGTCATTTAATGTAAATGTGATGTATTTGTATAGCGCGCAGCTACCCGGAGGCATCCCAGCACTTGTACTCATACCACTGTGGAACCCTTCCTGGTTTTTCCTATGAGATGTCCACTCCTGGGCACCCCAAGGTGAAAGCCAGGCATCCTTTGCGCTGTGGGGGCTGTTGTGGAGATTAAGCAAGCTATTGCCCAGAGTTGCAGAGTGGGACCCATGATTAGAATAGGCACCGAGGCGAGAATTAACAGGTCCGGGGAATTTAAGTCCAAGAGCCGCCGAGGCGGGAATTGAACCCTGGTCCAGGCCAGACTTCTGCATCAGGGTCTGCCGCTCTAACCATTGAGCCACACTTCTCCACTGTCAGCTGTAGATGATGGATCCCTGAACAGTGTCATGTATGTGCATGTTTGCATTGTGCTGAGGGGATTACCAGGTAATTGTTTACGCAGCTCTCTGAAGGATGGCACATGCGGTTTTTCTGATTCCCCAGATGGATCATGCAGTCTGTGTGTTCTCTTTTGTTCTGCCAGTCACTGGTCTATTCAACTGTGTAGCCTTGGACCGCGTCATGTATGTGCATGTAATTTGCATGATCGAGGTAACTATTAGCGGCAATACTATGTGTCTCTCGGACCTCTGTCAAGGGCTCGCCATCCTTTTTCCCCAGCATCCCCCCCCCCTCTCCAGAGGCGGCAATCTGAGGGATAGCCCCGGGCACCACAAGCTCTAGCTACGCCTCTGATCTTCAACAAAGTAAAAAAATAAAAGGCATTGTATGTGAGAGGTGGTGTTTATAAATAAGTATATATAAGAGTCAGTGATTACGAGAGTAACTATATGAATGAGTGTATAATTGTAATGGTGATTTTTTAACATATTAACTATGAGTTAGTATGTGTTTGGATAAATGAGGTGTTGTGTGTATAATTGTGTAAGTGAGTAAATGTAAGTGTGATTCATTTTTTTCATGAGTGAATAGGATGACTGCATAACCGACTAAGATGACTGCTGATGTGTCAATGGCTATATATGTGTATAAGTGCATTTGATACTGTTGGATTAATTAGTGACTGCATGTATAAATGATTCTGTTGTTGAATGGGTAGTTGTGTGTGTAGACTTAGGAATCAGTGAATGGGTACGTAGTAACTGGTATTGGTGTGTCAACGGTTTCAAATATGGTACTCTGTATTTTACAGTGAGTGATAAAAGGTTATATTAGTGTATGATGAGGTGTATCAGATCGTCACGTGGATGATGATATCAGTGATGTCATTTGAGATGTCATCAGTGATGTAATCAGTGATGTCACTGACCATGTCATGAATGAAAGAATATGTGACATCATCAGCAGTGCATTGCGGGCGCGCCAGTTATAGTTAGCAGAACTAACTATAACGGAGGAATTTCTATGGTTTTGTACGAGTGAAATGTCCAGCTAACTATAACACCCTTGAAACCTATGGTTTTTTCTGTGAATTTCTAAGGTTTTTTAAATGCTAATTTCTAACTATAACGTCTCTGAAACCTATGGTTTTTTCAGTGAATTTCACAGCTTTTTTAAATGCTAATTTCTAACTATAACGTCTCAGAAACATATGTTTTTTTTCAGTGGATTTCAAAGGTTTTTTAAATGCTAATTTTTAAGTGTGATAGTAGTTAAACCTATTTTTTTGTACTGGTTTCTACAGTTTTTTAACTGTTTATTTATAAATATTTTATTCATTAAATAACATTATATATTTTTCTGAAAGTACCAAAAAAAACGTAAATAAAAAATTCAAAATCAAATATTGATTAATTTTCTTGTTTTCATTTTTTATTTTAATATATTTATATTATTTTCTTAAACAAAGAAAAAATTTGGAGTCGCACACTCAAAGTGTACACATCATGGTGGGAGCGCGCATTCTAGCCGCCATTTTAGAAAAGCCGTGAAGGAACCGCGTACGGTGTGCGACAGCTGCGTGTTTTTCAGTTACATCATATACATTTAATATTACGTGATGTGCACGATTGGTATGCGACCAGTCCACGACTCCTGCTCCCGTGCATTCGTGACACATGCGCATTACGGTACGAGATGCTTTTGCGGTTGTGGGTCCCGCGTTTCGTCATATACGTGCTGGGGCACGCTGGGTGTGCGATTCCCACAAAAAAAATGTATGATCCAAAATTATATGTATGTGTCTTTAATATACATATTAGGGCAAGAGATTATCTAAGATATTCATAAAAGTAATATATTTGTACTTATAATAAAATTATATTATTTTTAAATATATTTTCGCGAAGTCGGGAGCGTGCATCGAACCAGGTCAGCAGAGCTGCTGCAGAGCCAGAGAAACCAGGTCAGCAGAGCCGTTGTAGAGCCAGAGAACCAGGTCAGCAGAGCTGCTCTAGCGCCTAAGAAGCAGGTCAGCAGAGCTGCTCTAGATCCAGAGACCCAGGTCAGCAGAGCTGCTCTAGAGCCAGAGACCCAGGTCAGCAGAGCTCCTCTAGAGGCCAAGAACCAGGTCAGCAGAGCTGCTGTAGAGCCAGAGAAACCAGGTCAGCAGAGCTGCTTTAGAGGGAGAGAACCAGGTCAGCAGAACTGCTCTACAGTCAGAGAACCAGGTCAGCAGAGCTGCTCTAGAGCCAGAGAACCAGAATCAGCAGAGCACTTTAGCGAGAGAGAACCAGGTCAGCAGAGCTGCTTTAGAGCCAGAGAACCAGGTCAGCAGAGCTGCTCTAGAGCCAGAGAACCAGGTCAGCAGAGCTGCTCTAGAGCCAGAGAACCAGATCAGCAGAGCTGCTTTAGAGCCATAGAACCAGGTCGGCAGAGCTGCTTTAGAGCCAGAGAACCAGGTCGGCAGAGCTGCTTTAGAGGGAGAGAACCAGGTCAGCAGAGCTGCTTTAGAGCCAGAGAACCAGGTCAGCAGAGCTGCTCTAGAGCCAGAGTACCAGGTCAGCAGAGCTGCTCTAGAGCCAGAGAGCCAGGTCAGCAGAACTGCTTTAGAGCCATAGAACCGGGTCAGCAGAGCTGCTTTAGAGCCAGAGAACCAAGTCAGCAGAGCTGTTGTAGAGCCAGAGAACCAGGTCAGCAGAGCTGCTGTAGAGCCTAAGAACTAGGTCAGCAGAGCTGCTCTAGAGCCAGAGAACCAGGTCAGCAGAGCTGCTCTAGAGCCATGGAACCAGGTCAGCAGAGCTGCTCTAGAGCCAGAGAACCAGGTCAGCAGAGCTGCTTTAGTGCCAAGAACCAGGTCAGAAGAGCTGTTGTAGAGCCAGAGAACCAGATCAGCAGAGCTGCTCTGTAGCCTAAGAACTAGGTCAGCAGAGCTGCTCTAGAGCCAGAGAACCAGGTCAGCAGACCTGCTGTAGAGCCAGAGAAACCAGGTCAGCAGAGCTGCTTTAGCGGGAGAGAACCAGGTCAGCAGAGCTGCTTTAGAGACAGAGAACCAGGTCAGCAGAGCTGCTCTAGATAACACTGACTGACTGACACTAACTGACTGACACTGACTGATTGACACTGACTGACACTGATTGACTGACACTGACACTGACTGACACTGACACTGATTGACTGACTCTGATTGACTGACACTGACTGACTGACAATGACTGACACTGATTGACTGACACTGACTGACTGAAACTGACTGACAGACACTGACTGACACTGATTGACTGACACTGACTGACTGACACTGACTGACACTGATTGATTGACACTGACTGACACTGATTGACTGACACTGACTGACTGACACTGACTGACTGACACTGACTGACTACTCTCTACTACTCTCTCTCTACTACTCTCTCTACTACTCACTCTCTACAACTCTCTACTACTCACTCTCTACTACTCTACTACTCTCTACTACTCACTCTCTACTACTCTCTCTCTACTACTCTCTCTACTACTCACTCTCTACTACTCTCTACTATTCACTCTCTACTACTCACTCTCTACTGCTCTCTACTATTCACTCTCTACTACTCACTCTCTACTACTCTCTACTACTCTCTCTCTACTACTCACTCGCTACTACTCTCCACTACTCACTCTCTACTACTACTCTCTACTACTCACTCTCTACTACTCTCAACTACTCACTCTCCACTACTCACTCTCTGCTACTCACTCTCTACTATTCACTCTCTACTACTCACTCTCTACTACTCACTCTCTACTACTCACTCTCTACTACTCTCTCTCCACTACTCACTCTCTACTACTCATTCTCTACTACTCTCTACTACTCATTCTCTACTACTCACTCTCTACTACTGTCTCTACTACTCACTCTCTACTACTCTCTACTACTCACTCTACTACTCTCTACTACTCTCTACCACTCACTCTATACTACTCACTCTTTACTACTCTCTCTACTAGTCACTCTCTACTACTCACTCTCTACTACTCTCTCTCTCTACTACTCACTCTACTACTCTCTACTACTCACTCTCTACTACTCACTCTCTACTACTCACTCTCTACTACTCGCTCTCTACTACTCTCTACTGCTCATTCTCCACTACTCGCTCTCTACTACTCTCTACTACTCACTCTCCACTACTCACTCTCTACTACTCACTCTCTACTATTCACTCTCTACTACTCACTCTCTACTACTCACTCTCTACTACTCACTCTCTACTACTCTCTCTCCACTACTCACTCTCTACTACTCATTCTCTACTACTCTCTACTACTCTCTCTACTACTCACTCTCTACTACTCTCTACTACTCACTCTACTACTCTCTACTACTCTCTACCACTCACTCTATACTACTCACTCTTTACTCCTCTCTCTACTAGTCACTCTCTACTACTCACTCTCTACTACTCTCTCTCTCTACTACTCACTCTACTACTCTCTACTACTCACTCTCTACTACTCACTCTCTACTACTCGCTCTCTACTACTCTCTACTACTCTCTCTACTTCTCACTCTCTACTACTCACTCTCTACTACTCTCTCTCTACTACTCACTCTCTACTACTCACTCTACTACTCACTCTCTACTACTCTCTACCACTCACTCTCTACTACTCTCTACTACTCACTCTACTACTCACTCATTACTACTCTCTAGTGCTCTCTCTCTGTTACACACTCTACTACACACTCTCTATTACTCTCTACTACTCACTCCCTACTACTCACTGTCTACTACTCTCTACTACTCACTCTCTACTACTCTCTAATACTCACTCTACTGCTCACTCTCTACTGCTCTCTACTACTCACTCTCCACTACTCACTCTCTACTACTCTCCCTATTACTTTTTACTACTGTCTACTACTCTCTACTACTCACTCTCTACTCTCTACCTCTCCACCTCTCTCTCTACTACTCTCTACCTCTCTACCGCCACCTCTCTACCTCTACCTCTCTACCTCTACACCTCTCCCTCTCTCTATCTCTCTCTACACGCACACATATGCACATATGTATATGCATATATATGCATATGCATTTATATATAGGTATGTGTATATATGTATAAACACATATATAAACATATATATAATATGCATATCTATATAAATACAAATATAAATGCATGCATACATATACATATATGCATACATATGCATGTTATGTACATGAAAGTTTGAGAAACACTAATACAAGCAAAGCTAAAAAGCCACCTAATTACAAACAGAATTGCTTTAACTTAAACGAGGGCGAGACCTATTGCATTTTCAATGCTTGTTTACTTTGGTTCCATCAAGAAGGCATTCAGATGTGTCACACAATTGCCATAAATTCTGAATGGTAGCACTCTAGTTGCTCATTAGATCACTGTAGTAAAGCTACTGCTCACCAGGGAAGTCTGCTGCTGGTATGCAAAGTGCATGTTTCAGTCTGCATGTTAGAATTTTTTAATGAAATAGAAGAGGTTTTTAGAAGTCAAAATGTGCCCTAATTTTTCTTTCTGCAGCACTAATCATAATTTCTATGGCAAAATGAACCCCCTCATTGTGTTCCTTTGCAAATTAAATGTTTTAAGTGTTACCACTTTATTCCAATCAAGATGGCTTCAGGTGTGCCATACTTTTGTCATAAGTAAGACTGTTAGCGCTCTCGTTGTTCTTTAGAACACTCTGGGACATTCTGTCATTGGGCTATACTTGGGCTACATCTGGGTGATATTTGTGCTACATTTGGGCTCCTTTGTCTCTGGTGGCCATCTTGGGAGACTTATTTGTTATGAAGTTTCCTAATTTCCTCATTTACTACAGTCTCCTCAGTAGGAAATACTTTCAGTTTTTACTTTGATTCCATCAAGAAGGCATTCAGATGTGTCAAACATTTGCCATAAATTCGAAATGTTAGCACTCTAGTTGCTTATTAGATCACTGTAGTAAAGCTACTGCTCACCAGGGAAGTATGCTGCTGGTATTGAAAGTGCATGTTTCAGTATGCATGTCAGAATTTTTAAATGAAATAGAAGAGGATTTGAGAAGTCACTCAAAATGTGCCCTAATTTTTCTTTTTTCAGCACTAATCATAATTTCTATGGCAAAATGAACCCCCTCATTGTGTTCCTTTTAAATTAAACTACTCACTCGCCACTACTCTCTACTACTCACTCTCTACTACTCTCTACTGCTACTTTCTACTAGTCACTCTCTACTACTCACTCTCTACTACTCTCTACTACTCACTCTACTACTCTCTACCACTCACTCTCTACTACTCTATTACTCACTCTCTACTACTCTCTCTCTACTGCTCACTCTCTACTACTCACTCTACTACTCTCTACTACTCACTCTCTACTACTCTCTCTACTACTCACTCTCTACAACTCTAATACTCACTCTCTACTACTTACTCTCTACTACTCGCTCTCTACTACTCTCTACTATTCAGTCTCCACTACTCGCTCTCTACTATTCACTCTCTACTACTCTACTACTCTCTCTACTACTCACTCTCTACTACTCACTCTCTACTACACACTCTACTACTTGCTCTGTACTACTCGCTCTCTACTACCCTCTACTACTCACTCTACTACTCACTCTCTACTACTCTCTACTACTCACTCTACTACTCCACTACTCTCTACTACTCACTCTCTACTACTCTACTACTCCCTACTACTCTCACTCTCCTACTCACTCTCTACTACTCACTCTCTACTACTCTCTACTTCTCACTCTCTATTACTCTCTACTACTCACTCTCTACTACTCACTCTCTACTACTCACTACTACTCACTCTCTGCTACTCACTCTACTACTCTCTACTACTCTCTCTACTACTCTCTACTACTCACTCTCTACTCTCTATTACTCATCCTCTGCTCTCTCCCTCTCTACCTCTCCCTACCTCTCTCTCTACTACTCTCTACCTCTACCTCTCTACCTCTACCTCTCTACCTTTACACCTCTACCTCTCTACCTCTCTCTATCTCTCTCTACACGCACACATATGCACATATATATATGCATATATATGCATATGCATTTATATATATGTATGTGTATATATATATATATATATATTACCTACTGGCGGTCGCCAGTAGGTAGTTATAGTTAGGACCACGTTTCCATAGGAAAACCTCAACATTCTATTTTGAATAACTTTGGCGCCGGTCGACGAATCCTCGCGAATTTCTCAAAATAGGTGGGGCGCTACGCTCCGCTCCTACCCTGAAAGTCTCGGGGGGATCCGTCAAGCGGGGGCTGAGATAAAAGGGGGGTCCCAAAACGCGTTTTTCCCATGCATTTTTCCATAGGACCTTTAGAACGAGCTACAGCCCGAACGGCTGAACAGAATTACTCAAAATTTGGCAGAGAGGTAGTCCCTAGGTCAAGGAAGTGCCTTTTGTAGGTTTGGTGTAAATCTGTTCAGTAGATTCTGAGAAAATAGCCTTTAAATCAATATATATATCTGAGCCCGCTTACGGTACGCTTACCGTACGCTTACGGTAAGCGTACGGTGGCGTGCGCGAGCGCGATTCTGATTGGCTCTTAGATCTTAGTAAACATTCGAATCGGCCGAAACCAGGAAGCGGCGGCCGCCATTTTGTGTATTTCACTCTGAAAAAAAAGAGTGAAAACAAGGAAAGGGGGCAATGAGGAGAGTTACAGACCCCCTAACAATTGTAAGGGGGTCAAAGAAGGACAGAAAAGTACAAAAAAACCATTTATTGATTTTAAAAAAAATCACGGGGTACGCGTACGGTAAGCTTACGGTAAGCGTACGGTAAAAAAAAAAATCAATAAATAAATGAAAAGCAGATTTAAGAGTTTAGAAATTAGGGAGCTCTAAAAAGAGCTGTTGTGTTTATGGAGTCATTTTTTTAGTGGTACCTACAAGTAAGTACCGATGCAGAGTCTAAGGTTCAAGAGGAAGACTCTGTTCCCTTCATCATTGAAGTGCACACCATCTCCTCTATAAATGTCTTGCATGTCGTAACGCAAGTTGTTGTGGTAAATGGCACCCATACCATAGTCACGGAGGAAAGCAGAAACAGATTTGTTGACGTGCTTTCTTGCTTTGTCAATCTGAGGACAGAAATGATTGGACCAGTTCCATTTTTGCCTTTGGCATATGTTGGAAAACACAAAGGCAGTTTTAGGGAAAAGTGTAAACAGTTGTGCAAAGGTGTCCTTCATAAGCATTTCCAGACCTACCCCAGTCAAAGTGCCTAGGTCATTGCCACCACAGTGCACTATTATGAGGTCAGGGTGTTGGATTTGAATGAAGGATTTCACCAATGGCATCAATTGGTGCCACTTTAACCCTCTCTGACCTATCCATTTAATGTCTACATTTGGCAAAGCAAGGTCTCTCACCATATCTGTTTTCTCTGCAAACTTTTCACTCCAGAAGACATAGCTGTGCCCTACAATCCACACTGTGAACATCTTCAAAGGAGAACTGGATGCACTCAGGAGGTGTCTTTCAGTAGAATGGCAATATGAAAAGAAAGACAGTTTGGAAATGGAGGCATACATATTTTTTACAAAACAAAAAGAACTGATTGGCTGTTTCATACCATTCTAGAAAAAAAACTAGGCTGTATGTGAAAATTAAAAGAAGCATGTTTTGTATTGGTACAAAAAAATGTGTAACCAAAGAACAGTACTATGGATTTGCTGTTAGGTTTGAAAAGTCAAGCACTCTTGCTCTGTGGAATTGAAACATTGTGTGTCGAACTTCTGACCTAACTGCACACAGCAGTGTTCCATGAGCTGTTGCTATGGTAGCAGGCAGAAGTCAAGTTGGGGGAAGGGTACTAGGCAGAAGTCAAGTTGGGGGCAGGGTACTTTTGGAAAAGGGTTGGTTTTCAACCAATAGAAATGTGTCATTACATTTGAAAAAAAGGGGGAAGCACTGAGATTTGAAACTTACATGTATATGTGTGGAAAAATAGAGGGAAAGTTTGCCATTATCTGGTTCTGCTGAGAGGAGAGAGGTGTAGAGAACAGAGATCCTGGCTCTGATAATCTGCTGTTTGAGTGTCACATTTCTTTCACAACTAACTAATTTTAAAGGTGAGTTTACAGTTTGAGAGGGGATGTATGTGGTAACTTAAGAAATGAATAATAGAAATGGGAATTGTTTTTGTTGTAGTTACACATGGTGGTTTCATAATGTGTCAGTCTGTAAAAGTGATTTTCACTTGGCCCAAAAAAAAAAGAGCAGTAAGTGTGCTTTCAAATTGGCAAAGAAATTTCGTTTTGGCACTAATGTGAAAACATGACTCTGTGTGCATAGAAGAATTATAGGCAGAGATTTATTGCGTCTTGCTCTGGTGATTTCACAGTTGCAGTAGATGGAAAGGGGGAGCGAATTTTTGGGGGAAGAAGCAGAGGCTTAGCACACACCCATGTGCTTGCCATGTATAGTCATGCACAGTAATTAGAAGCGAGTGGGGTTTTCAGGTTTAAGTCTGTAATGCAAATACATTCAGCATCACTAAGGCTGGTTGCCCCTGCTGGAGTGTAGGCAGTCACAGAGAATACACACGGTGGTGGTCTGAAAAAAAAACAGCTTGGACATGTGCATTTAAATAAATTTAAAAAAAAGGTTTCAGAATGTGTCAGTCTGTAAAAGTGATTTCAAATTGTAAAAAGAGATTTTCACTTGGCCCGAAAAAAAAAGAGCAGTAAGTGTGCTTTCAAATTGGCAAACAAATTTCGTTTTGGCACTAATGTGAAAACATGACTCTGTGTGCATAGAAGAATTATAGGCAGAGATTTATTGCGTCTTGCTCTGGTGATTTCACAGTTGCAGTAGATGGAAAAGAGGAGCGAATTTTTGGGGGAAGAAGCAGAGGCTTAGCACACACCCATGTGCTTGCCATGTATAGTCATGCACAGTAATTAGAAGCGAGTGGGGTTTTCAGGTTTAAGTCTGTAATGCAAATACATTCAGCATCACTAAGGCTGGTTGCCCCTGCTGGAGTGTAGGCAGTCACAGAGAATACACACGGTGGTGGTCTGAAAAAAAAACAGCTTGGACATGTGCATTTAAATAAATTTAAAAAAAAGGTTTCAGAATGTGTCAGTCTGTAAAAGTGATTTCAAATTGTAAAAAGAGATTTTCACTTGGCCCGAAAAAAAAAGAGCAGTAAGTGTGCTTTCAAATTGGCAAAGAAATTTCGTTTTGGCACTAATGTGAAAACATGACTCTGTGTGCATAGAAGAATTATAGGCAGAGATTTATTGCGTCTTGCTCTGGTGATTTCACATTTGCAGTAGATGGAAAGGGGGAGCGAATTTTTGGGGGAAGAAGCAGAGGCTTAGCACACACCCATGTGCTTGCCATGTATAGTCATGCACAGTAATTAGAAGCGAGTGGGGTTTTCAGGTTTAAGTCTGTAATGCAAATACATTCAGCATCACTAAGGCTGGTTGCCCCTGCTGGAGTGTAGGCAGTCACAGAGAATACACACGGTGGTGGTCTGAAAAAAAAACAGCTTGGACATGTGCATTTAAATAAATTTAAAAAAAAGGTTTCAGAATGTGTCAGTCTGTAAAAGTGATTTCAAATTGTAAAAAGAGATTTTCACTTGGCCCGAAAAAAAAAGAGCAGTAAGTGTGCTTTCAAATTGGCAAAGAAATTTCGTTTTGGCACTAATGTGAAAACATGACTCTGTGTGCATAGAAGAATTATAGGCAGAGATTTATTGCGTCTTGCTCTGGTGATTTCACAGTTGCAGTAGATGGAAAGGGGGAGCGAATTTTTGGGGGAAGAAGCAGAGGCTTAGCACACACCCATGTGCTTGCCATGTATAGTCATGCACAGTAATTAGAAGCGAGTGGGGTTTTCAGGTTTAAGTCTGTAATGCAAATACATTCAGCATCACTAAGGCTGGTTGCCCCTGCTGGAGTGTAGGCAGTCACAGAGAATACACACGGTGGTGGTCTGAAAAAAAAACAGCTTGGACATGTGCATTTAAATAAATTTAAAAAAAAAGGATTCAGAATGTGTCAGTCTGTAAAAGTGATTTCAAATTGTAAAAAGAGATTTTCACTTGGCCCGAAAAAAAAAGAGCAGTAAGTGTGCTTTCAAATTGGCAAAGAAATTTCGTTTTGGCACTAATGTGAAAACATGACTCTGTGTGCATAGAAGAATTATAGGCAGAGATTTATTGCGTCTTGCTCTGGTGATTTCACAGTTGCAGTAGATGGAAAGGGGGAGCGAATTTTTGGGGGAAGAAGCAGAGGCTTAGCACACACCCATGTGCTTGCCATGTATAGTCATGCACAGTAATTAGAAGCGAGTGGGGTTTTCAGGTTTAAGTCTGTAATGCAAATATATTCAGCATCACTAAGGCTGGTTGCCCCTGCTGGAGTGTAGGCAGTCACAGAGAATACACACGGTGGTGGTCTGAAAAAAAAACAGCTTGGACATGTGCATTTAAATAAATTTAAAAAAAAAGGATTCAGAATGTGTCAGTCTGTAAAAGTGATTTCAAATTGTAAAAAGAGATTTTCACTTGGCCCGAAAAAAAAAGAGCAGTAAGTGTGCTTTCAAATTGGCAAAGAAATTTCGTTTTGGCACTAATGTGAAAACATGACTCTGTGTGCATAGAAGAATTATAGGCAGAGATTTATTGCGTCTTGGACTTTGTAATGAGATAAATGATTTTCAGTGTTTTTTTTTAAAAAATAAAAAAAAGGTACGCTTACCGTACGCGTACGGTAAAAAAAAAAAAAAAAGTTTTTAAAAAAAAAGAAAAAAAAAGATGAAAGATAAGGTTGGCTCTTAAAAGAACCGTTGTGTTCATGCAGGGACAGAGGAAAGAAAGATTGGGAATATTAGACGGTACGACAAGTGTGCTGATCTATTTTACTGTTCACCAGGGAAACACTGGTCTCCCTATAAGTAATTAGATCGTGACAAGTGGCGCACCGTACTTCAACCCTCGCAAACCGAGGGTTAATTTCCAGAGGGCCAGCAAAAGGAGATTCTCCCCCCACAGATGAAGGGCTCACCTGACCTGCAGAAGAAGGAGTCTGCCCTGCAGATGATGGTCCAGGCTGAGCTGCTGTGGATGTACTGGCTCGTCTTTCTGAAGAGTTACCTCCAAAAAGATGACCATGTGTCCTTCTGTGTACTTCCTGGAGGTGTCTCTTCATGGTGTGATTCCCAAAGGAATACTTCCTGTTAGGATTACCTCTAGAAAGTACACGCTTACACAGCTTGCAAGTAACTAAGGGTGCATTCACCTTTTGCTGGCCTTCTGGAAAAGTAAAATAATCCCAAACATAAGAAGGCTTTACTTTCCTCGCTCTCTGCCTCAAGACAGTGCTGCTGGTGCTAGCCTCACTCTCAGAAGAGCTCTGCTGTTCTGCCATCGTATCCCAAAGACAAACCAGCTCCTTCTCCCAAGGGATCACAAGCAGAAATGAGGGGAATGGGTGTGGTGTAGGAGAGTTCTAGAACTGAAAGTAGTTTCAACCAATCAAAAGTTGTGTTTCAAGATCACATGACCTACCGTACGCTTACGGTACGCTTACGGTACGCTTACGGCAAAAAGTACGCGTGCGCGTAAAAAAGACACGCGCTTGCGCGCATGCGCATAACAGTCACTCCCCGGCACTTCCGCGTAACGTACGCGTGTTGCGTAAGCGCGCACGCGTCCCACGCGCAGTACGCGCGGCTACGCAAAGTACGTAACTATACGCAAGCAGCGTAGATAGATTACGGGCGTTGCGTAAACCGTACGCTTACCGTGAGCTTACGGTACGCGTACTATAAAAAAAAATAAAAAAAAATAAAAAAAAACTGGAAATAAATTTTACATGTTTATTTTAAAAAATATATATAAAAAAAATATTTAAGGATTTTAAAAATTTAAGCATAGTCTTTATAAAAGATAAGAAAATTAAATTAAAAATATGTTTGAAAAAAATGAAGAATAAAAAAAAAAATTGCATTTAAAAAACCTTGCAAATTCACTGAAAAAACCATGGGTTTCACACACGTTATAGTTAGGAATTAGCATTTAAAAAACCTTGCAAATTCACTGAAAAAACCATGGGTTTCACACACGTTATAGTTAGGAATTAGCATTTAAAAAACCTTAGAAATTCACTGAAAAAACCATAGGTTTCACACACGTTATAGTTAGGAATTAGCATTTAAAAAACCTTAGAAATTCAGTGAAAAAACCATAGGTTTCACACATGTTATAGTTAGCTGGACATTTTACTCGTAAAAAACCAATGAAATTGCCCCGTTATAGTTAGTTCAGCTAACTATAACTCGCGCGCCCGCAATGCACTGCTGATGACGTCACATATTACATCACTCATGACATGGTCAGTGACATCACTCATGACATCACTGATGACATCTCAAATGACATCACTGATGACATCACTGATGACATCATCCTTGTGATAGAGTGGCAGACCTCCTCTCACCTTAATATAAGCTTTGATACACACATTCAAAAATAGAGACTAAAAATTTCAAAACAATGGACATACCAATACCAGTTACAACAACCTCTTCAGTAATTCTAAGATCCACATACACATCCACTCATTCACCAACAGTCCTATACAGTCACTCATACATGTACTCACTCATCATATGTACTCATACATCTATACATCCTGTTACACAATGCCACTCATCCATAGAGTTACTCACACACATAGTCACTCATGCTAATAAAGAATAAAACATACATTTACTTGCATATACAGTAATACACACACCACCATACTTACTTCTACGGAAACTTACACATACTTAGTCTTTTAAACAATCACTTATAGAAACACATACTTATTCATACAGGAACTCTTTCAATCTCTCCCTCTCACATATACTCACATATATACACCAATAGTCACATATACTAGTTAAAAACATATGTAGTTACTCCTGAAGACACTATTGAGACAGTCATTCACTCACTAACACACCCATACACACACTCATCCACCCATACAGTCCTGCACACATGCTGTCTTCAACACATACAAACAGTGAGTCACTCATTCATGCATCTATGCACTACGTAATACCCCCCACCGTACCATACAGACACTCAGACTGATACTCAAAAAAACAACTAATAACCTATATAGACACCCATGTAGCTACTCACCAACCCATGCAGCCACTTATACACAAAGTGAGAGATACACTTAATCAGTCAGTAACACAATCAATTTTTCAAAAACAAATCATCCATTTAGACACTTATATACCCATTTATTCTTCCATCGACCTTGAGATACACATATATAAAACATATTTAATTTTCAGAAAAACACACATTCACTGGATGATGTCATCAATGATGTCATCAGTGATGTCATTTGAGATGTCATCAGTGATGTCATGAGTGATGTCACTGACCATGTCATGAGTGATGTAATATGTGACGTCATCAGCAGTGCATTGCGGGCGCGCGAGTTATAGTTAGCTGAACTAACTATAACGGGGCAATTTCATTGGTTTTTTACGAGTAAAATGTCCAGCTAACTATAACATGTGTGAAACCTATGGTTTTTTCACTGAATTTCTAAGGTTTTTTAAATGCTAATTCCTAACTATAACGTGTGTGAAACCTATGGTTTTTTCAGTGAATTTCTAAGGTTTTTTAAATGCTAATTCCTAACTATAACGTGTGTGAAACCCATGGTTTTTTCAGTGAATATATATATACATACATACATATATAAACATATAATCTGCATATCTATATAAATACAAATATAAATGCATGCATACATATACATATACATATGCATGTTATGTACATGAAAGTTTGAAAAACACTAATACAAGCAAAGCTAAAAAGCCACCTAATTACAAACAGAATTGCTTTAACTTAAACGAGGGCGAGACCTATTGCATTTTCAATGCTTCTTTACTTTGGTTCCATCAAGAAGGCATTCAGATGTGTCACACGTTTGCCATAATTTCTGAATGTTAGCACTCTAGTTGCTCATTAGATCACTGTAGTAAAGCTACTGCTCATCAGGGAAGTCTGCTGTTGGCATTCAAAGTGCATGTTTCAGGCTGCATGTCAGAATTTTTTTATGAAATAGAAGAGGATTTGAGAAGTCAAAATGTGCCTTAATTTTTCTTTCTGCAGCACTAATCATAATTTCTATGGCAAAATGAACCCCCTCATTTTGTTCCTTTGCAAATTAAATGTTTTAAGTGTTACCACTTTATTCCAATCAAGATGGCTTCAGGTGTGCCATACTTTTGTCATAAGTAAGACTGTTAGCGCTCTCGTTCTTTAGAACACTCTGGGACATTCTGTCATTGGCTATACTTGGGCTACATCTGGGTTATATTTGTGCTACATTTGGGCTCCTTTGTCTCTGGTGGCCATCTTGGGAGACTTATTTGTTATGAAGTTTCCTAATTTCCTCATTTACTACAGTCTCCTCAGTAGGAAATACTTTCAATTTTTACTTTGATTCCATCAAGAAGGCATTCAGATGTGTAACACATTTGCCATAAATTCGAAATGTTAGCACTCTAGTTGCTTATTAGATCACTGTAGTAAAGCTACTGCTCACCAGGGAAGTCTGCTGCTGGTATTGAAAGTGCATGTTTCAGTCTGCATTTCAGAATTTTTTAATGAGATAGAAGAGGATTTGAGGAGTCACTCAAAATGTGCCCTAATTTTTCTTTTTTCAGCACTAATCATAATTTCTATGGCAAAATGAACCCCCTCATTGTGTTGCTTTTAAATTAAACTACTCACTCTCTATTACTCACTCGCCACTACTCTCTACTACTCACTCTCTACTACTCACTCTCTACTACTCCCTCTCTACTGCTACTCTCTACTGGTCACTCTCTACTACTCACTCTTTACTACTCTCTACAACTCTCTACTACTCTCTACCACTCACTCTCTACTACTCTCTACTACTCTCTCTCTACTACTCACTCTCTACTACTCACTCTACCACTCTCTACTACTCACTCTCTACTACTCTCTCTACTACTCACTCTCTACTACTCTCTACTACTCACTCTCTACTACTCGCTCTCTACTACTCTCTACTACTCACTCCCCACTACTCGCTCTCTACTACTCACTCTCTACTACTCACTCTCTACTACTCTACTACTCTCTCTACTACTCACTCTCTACTACTCTCTACTACCCACTCTCTACTACACACTCTACTACTTGCTCTCTACTACTCGCTCTCTACTACTCTCTACTACTCGCTCTCTACCACTCCCTACTACTCACTCTACTACTCACTCTCTACTACTCTCTACTACTCACTCTCTACTACTCCACTACTCTCTACTACTCACTCTCTACTACTCTACTACTCCCTACTACTCTCACTCTCCTACTCACTCTCTACTACTCACTCTCTATTACTCTCTACTACTCTCTACTACTGACTCTACTACTCTCTACTACTCTCCCTACTACTCTCTCTCTACTCTCTATTACTCATCCTCTACTCTCTACCTCTCTCTCTACTACTCTCTACCTCTCTACCTCTACCTCTCTACCTCTCTCTATCTCTCTCTACACGCACACATATGCACATATATATATGCATATGCATTTATATATATGTATGTGTATATATATATACATATATAAACATATAATCTGCATATCTATATAAATACAAATATAAATGCATGCATACATTACCTACTGGCGGTCGCCAGTAGGTAGTTATAGTTAGGACCACGTTTCCATAGGAAATCCGCAACATTCTATTTTGAATAACTTTGGCGCCGGTCGACGAATCCTCGCGAATTTTTCAAAATAGGTGGGGCGCTACGCTCCGCTCCTACCCTGAAAGTCTCGGGGGGATTCGTCAAGCGGGGGCTGAGATAAAAGGGGGGTCCCAAAACGCGTTTTTCCCATGCATTTTTCCATAGGACCTTTAGACAGGGCTACAGCCCGAACGGCTGAACAGAATTACTAGAAATTTGGCAGAGAGGTAGTCCACAGGTCAAGGAAGTGCCTTTTGTAGGTTTGGTGTAAATCTGTTCAGTAGATTCTGAGAAAATAGCCTTTAAATCAATATATATATCTGAGCCAGCTTACGGTGCGCTTACGGTACGCTTACCGTACGCGTACGGTGGCGTGCGCGAGCGCGATTCTGATTGGCTCTTAGATCTTAGTAAACATTCGAATCGGCTGAAACCAGGAAGCGGCGGCCGCCATTTTCTCTCTCGCACTGAGAGTGATTTTTAAAATATAAAGGCCAAAAACATGTAAAGGGGCTGTTTATACAACTCCCACACACATAGCCATGTTGAGGGAGTCCCCAAAGATCCCCCAAGGCCAAAAATGGAATTTTAATTTTTTCGGTAATTTCGCCGATTACGCTTACCGTACGCGTACGTTAAAAAAATATATACAAAATTAAAGTATCCACACTCTCTCCACCCCGTGTGCAATTGGTGCCCGAATGGCACCAATTGTGCATGGCTTATTACAGATAAGATAAACTAAAATATTTAACAAAAAAATAATTTAAAAAAAAATTATCCACACTCTCTCCACCCCGTGTGCAAATGGTGCCCTTGTGCATGGCTTATAAAATATACGAAAAATTAAAATATTACCTTTCAAAACCAAGTGCATCATATGTCCTCCATGTGCGCACGGTGCGCGAAGCGCATCGTGCGTACATGGCCCATCTAGCGTAACGTGGGCACGCGGTGCGCGTAGCGCACCGCGTGCCCACCGTGCGTGCACGGCACTAACTGCGTAAAGTGGGCGCGCGGTGCGCGAAGCGCACCGCGTGCTCACTGTGCGCGCACGGTGCGCGAAGCGCACTGTGCGCGCACGGAACGAACTGCGTTAAGTGGGCGCGCACGCCACGAATGGCGTAAAGTAACTTAGCATTTAAAAAAACGTACAAATTCACCGAAAAAACCATAGGTTTCACACATGTTATAGTTAGCTGGACATTTTACTGATAAAAAACCAATGAAATTCCCCCGTTATAGTTACTGTAGGCAACTATAACTCACGCGACCGTAATCCTCTGCTGATGACATATGTGTCTTTATGAAAAAAAAATATTTGTAATATATGTATAGCTAAAATTTAATGGAAGAAGACATGGGCAAATAAGTATCTAAATACAGTATTAGCATCAGCAGAGGATTGCGGTCGCGTGAGTTATAGTTGCCTACAGTAACTATAACGGGGGAATTTCATTGGTTTTTTATCAGGAAAATGTCCAGCTAACTATAACATGTGTGAAACCTATGGTTTTTTCAGTGAATATACATATACATATATGCATACATATGCATGTTATGTACATGAAAGTTTGAAAAACACTAATAAAAGCAAAGCTAAGAAGCCACCTAATTACAAACAGAATTGCTTTAACTTAAACGAGGGCGGGACCTATTGCATTTTTAATGCTTGTTTACTTTGGTTTCATCAAGAAAGCATTCAGATGTGTCACACATTTGCCATAAATTCTGAATGTTACCTTTGTCATACGTAAGACTGTTAGCGCTCTAGTTGTTCTTTTGAACACTCTGCGACATTCTGTCATTGGGCTATACTTGGGCTACATCTAGGTGATATTTGTGCTACATTTGGGCTCTTTTGTCTCTGGTGGCCATCTTGGGAGACTTATTTGTTATGAACTTTAGTAATTTCCTCATGTATTACTTTGATTCCATCAAGAAGGCATTCAGATGTGTCACACATTTGCCATAAATTCAGAATGTTAGCACTCTAGTTGCTCATTAGATAACTGTTGAATGTACTTGTTTTACTGAGAATGTCAGACTTCATTCTCACAAGACTGAGAAAGATAATGTGAATTTACAGAAAATATGCTCTCAGTTTAGCTTATAGATCACCTTCCAAACCTCTGTGGGAAAAGCATGAGAAAATAGTTTTCTCTCAAACATGATTCATGATATCCCAGCAGAAGGCTTTTTCACATGGTAAAATCACCTTAGAACACACCACAATTCCTAAAAGGAGTATGGTACCATCAACAAATGATTTATAATGTAACTAAAGTCTTTTTAATGAGGTGCTATCATGTATATTGGTGCCAAGATGGCTGCCAACACTTCTTGGATGAAGTGCTGAAAGCCAATCAGATCTCCCGATGAGATGTGTGGTTAGGCTCCGCCCAGATATATCTATGATTTTACTTTTGATTTTCTCAGGGACTACTGAATGGATTTACACCATTTAAGCAAAAGGCATGAGTGTGAACCAAGGGCTACCTTTTTGCCAAATGTAGTGTAATTCCTTTCAGCAGTTCGGGCTGTAGCTGCGACTAAAGGTCCCTATGGAAAATTGCATGGGGAAAACACGTTTTGGGATCCCCCTTTTTTCTCTGCCCCCGCTTGATGAATCACCCCGAGACTTTCAGGAAAGGAGCGGACTGGAGCGCCCCACCAGTTTTGAAAATTTCATGAAGATTCGTCAACCGGCGCCAAATTTATTCCAAATAGAATGTTGCGGATTTCCTATGGATAATAGGTCCTAACTATAACTACCTACATATTATCTACTGGCGGTCGCCAGTAGATAGTTATAGTTAGGACCTATTTTCCATAGGAAATCCGCAACATTCTATTTGGAATAACGTTGGCGCCGGATGACGAATCCTCGCAAAATTTTCCAAACTTTTGGCCAGCTCCGCTCCGCTCCTACCCTGAAAGTTTTGCGGTGATCCGTCAAGCAGGGGCCGAGAAAAAAGGGGGGTCCCAAAACGCGTTTTCCAAATTAGGGTAAAAAAGTTAGTGATATCTATGGCCGCGGAGGATCCGCGCATCCTACGCGCACCGTATGCGCACCCTCCCTGAACCGAGCGCGCACCCTCCCGATCGCGCACTGAATGCTAATTGGCTGTCGAGTGTCTCTCTACATTCGAAACCAGGAACTGTTGGCAGCCATTGTCTGCCTCGGTAGAAGCGAGGCTGAAGATGCAAGGGGAATAAGTGTGTAAAACATATAAAGAGGGCAGAGTGGAAATACTCTGACCCTCTAGAGGTGCTTAGGTGGTCCCAGAAGGACCCCCTGGGGCCCCCTTTTTAAAAATGGATGCACGGATTCTCTTGCGGTGGGTGCGCGGATCCACGGCAACGTTTTTTGAAAAACGACAAGAAATCATTGGTTGTATGGCAACTTTCTACACTGAAAGGTAGGGTGTATATTGGTTAACAAAAACAGATTGTAAGGAACATTATATATGATAAGCTGATATGTTGAAAAGTCAAGCACACTTCCTGTCTTGTGTAGGAACATTGTGTGCTGAACTTGTGACCTGTGAGCTCAGTGCAGTGTTCCATGACCTGTTTCTATGGTAACAGGCAGAAGGCAGATTGGGATTGGGGGAAGGGTTGAAATGTATTTCAGTTGGAAAGGGTTGAAATGTTTAACCAATAGAAATGTGTGTTTGCTTTTGAGTTTATGTGCGAAGGATTGTGGTTTGATGTTTACATGTATATGTGTGGAAAATGAAAGGGAAACTTTTCCATTCTTTGCTTTTGCTGAGAGGTGCACAGTGCAGAGATTCTGTAAAAGAAAATATGGTGAGTGATTGATATACTTCTTAATCTACAAAAGAACTTGAAAGATGAGTTATTTAATTGTGAGGGGATGTATGTAGACTATCTTGATTTTAATCAGACTAATGTATTTTTCCTGCTAAAGTGTAGGGAGAACTTTTTTTCTCTACAATGTGTGTGCATGTAGAAACCATTCTGTGATAAGCATTTGTGTTTTTCATGTGTTTGTAGACAGATAACTGTGCTGTTTTTATATTTTGGTAGAATTTGAAACCAGTCATTGTTTATGAATTGGTGAAATGAGTTATGTTATGTTTCTATACTAAAATGTAGTACTACTTCTAGATGAAGAAATGTGTTTTGGTATAGTGCAAGGGATAGTGTTGTTTGTCTAGAATCACACAGTGAGTCTGTGTGCATTTGGGAACCACTGTGAGAGAAGCATTTGGTAACATCGTGTATTTGCTGACAGATAACTGTTTTAACTTGTCATGTTGTGAAGTTTTAGTAGCATTAGAAGACAGTTATGGCTTATGATTTGATTAAATGAGTCAGGCTTTGACAGAAAAGTGCAGTCCTGAAATATGTAGATTGTGTGCAGTTCCCTTACCAGTTGCACTGTAGTGAATGAGTTTTGGTAAACTCCTAGGGATAGTGGTGCTTGTCTAGAATCACAGTGTGAGTTAGTGTGTATTTGGGATCAGTGTGAGAGAAGCATTTGGTAACATCATGTATTTGCTGACAGATAACTGTTTTAAAACCTGTCATGTTGTGAAGTTTTAGTAGCATTAGAATCCAGTCATGCTTTGACACTGATGTGCTGTACTTAAATATGTAGATTGTGTGCAGTCCCCTTACCCCTTCCACAGTAGTGAATGAGTTTTGGTAAAGTCCTAGGATAGTGTTGATTGTCTAAAATCATACTGTGAGTCTGTGTGCATTTGGGTAAGGATTGTGAGAGAAGCATTTGGTAACATCGTGTATTTACTGACAGATAACTGTTTTAAAACCTGTCATGTTGTCAAGTTTTAGTAGCATTAGAAGCCAGTATTTGCTTATGCGTTGATTAAATTAGTCAGGCATTGACATTAAAGTGTAGTCGTGAAATATGTAGATTGTTTGCAGTTCCTTTACCACTTCCACTGTAGTGAATGAGTTTTGGTAAACTCCTAGGGATAGTGTTGTTTGTCTAGAATCACACTGTGAGTCTGTGTGCATTTGGGAACCACTGTGAGAGAAGTGTTTGGTAACATCGTGTATTTGCTGACAGATAAGTGTTGTAAAACATGTCATGTTGTCATGTTTTAGTAGCATTAGAAGACAGTTATGGCTTATGCTTTCATTATATGAGTCAGGCATTGACAGTAAATTGCAGTTGTGAAATATGTAGATTGTGTGCAGTTCCCTTACCACTGGCACTGTAGTGAATGAGTTTTGGTAAACTCATAGGGATAGTGGTGCTTGTCTCGAATCACACTGTGAGTTAGTGTGTATTTGGGATCACTGTGAGAGAAGCATTTGGTAACATCATGTATTTGCTGACAGATAACTGTTTTAAAACCTGTCATGTTGTGAAGTTTTAGTAGGATTAGAATCCAGTCTTTGCTTATGCGTTGATTAAATGAGTCATGCTTTGACACTGATGTGGTGTACTTAAATACGTAGATTGTGTGCAGTACCATTAACTCTTCCAGACTAGTGAATGAGTTTTGGTAAACTCCTAGGATAGTGTTGCTTGTCTAAAATCACACTGTGAGTCTGTGTGCATTTGGGTAAGGATTGTGAGAGAAGCATTTGGTAACATCATGTATTTGCTGACAGATACCTGTTTTAAAACCGGTCATGTTGTGAAGTTTTAGTAGCATTAGAAGCCAGTCTTTGCTTATGCTTTGATTATATGAGTCAGGCTTTGACATAAAAGTGCAGTCCTGAAATATGAAGATTGTGTGCAGTTCCCTTACCACTTCCACAGTAGTGAAGGTTTTTTGGTAAACTCCTAGGTATAGTGGTTGTTGTCTAGAATCACACTGTGAGTCTGTGTGCATTTGAGAACCACTGTGAGAGAAGCATTTGGTAACATCGTGTATTTGCTGACAGATAACTAATTTAAAACCTCTCATGTGTCAAGTTTTAGTAGCATTAGAAGCTAGTCTTTGCTTAGGCATTGATAAAATGAGTCAAGGTTTGACACTAAGGTGCAGTACCATGTACTATTCTGTTCACTGTGGCAGAACTGAAAATTTAAAAGTTTTACCTAAGCACTGTCCTAGAAGTAGTCTGATTATTTAGTCAGTTTCTAAGTACCAAATAGATTGCTTCAAATGTCTATGCAGTATGCATGTAGTGTTCTAACATACTATACACTTGTCTTTTACACCTTCAATTCCCTAGTCAGTATCCATACACTTCCAGGAAACATCCTGTCACTTCCTTTGCAGTTCTCTAGAGACCCATTCAACAGCATGTACTAATCCATTCACTGTGCTAAAAGCCAAACACTTATAAACTTACCAAGACACTTTCTTTTCAGTACTCTAATGATTCAGTCACTGACTAAGTATTCATGCACTGAGCCAGGTCTTAGAACATGGACTTCTTCAAACCCCTATCCACTATGCATGCAGTCCTCTAACCATCTACACACTTGTCTTTCACACCTTCAATTCCCCAGTCAGTATCCGATCTCTTCCAGCAAACACCCTGTCACTCCCCTTGCACTCCTCTAGTGACCCATTCAGCATCATGTACTAATCCATTCACTGCGCCAAACCCTAATAAATTCACCCAGGCACTCTCCTTGCAGTACTCTAATCATTCAGTCAGTACCCAAGTACTCATCCAGTGACCTAGGCCTTAGTATATGGACTGCTTCAAACCCTTATCCACTATGCATGCAGTCCTCTAACCACCTACACAATTGTCTTTCTCACCTTCAATTCCCTAGTCAGTATTCATACACTTCCAGGAAATACCCTGTCACTCCCTTTGCAGTCCTCTAGTGACCCATTCAGCACCATGTATTAATCCATTCACAGTGCTAAAACCCAAACACTTATAAATTCACCAAGATACTATCTTTGCAGTACTCTAATCATTCAGTCAGTGTCTAAGTATTCATACACTGAGCCAGGCCTTAGCACATGGACTGCTTCAAACCCCTATGCACTATGCATGCAGTCTTCTAACCACCTAGACACTTGTCTTCACACTTTCAATTTCCTAGTCAGTATCCATACAGTCCAGCACTTGTCACTGCCTTTGCACTCCTCTAGTGACCCATTCAGTACCAAGTACTAATCCATTCCCTGTGCGAAAAGCCTAGCACTTATAAATTCACCTAGGCACTCTCCTTGCTGTACTCTAATCATTCAGTCAGTACCCAAGTAGTCATGCAGTGAGCCAGTCCTTAGCACATGGACTGCTTTAAATGCCTATGCAGTATGGATGCACTCCTCTAATCACCTACACAGTTGTATTTCACACCTTCAATTCCCTAGTTAGTATTCATACTCTTCTAGCAAACACCCTGTCACTCACCCAGTGTGTCTCCTTATAGTACTGTAATCATTTAGTCAGTTAGCATGTAGTATTTTAGTGAGATAGGCTTTAGGGCATGAACTGCTTTAAAGTAGTATGCACTATGCATGTAGTGTTTTAACGATCGTCACACTTGTGGTTCAGGGCTATAGTTTTTTAGTCAGTTTTTATATAAAATGTGTTTGTACAGTAATGGAATAGTATAAATTTGAAAGTTATTAATATACATTTATTTGTGATTCTTTTTTACAGATACAGAACAGGAGTGTTTCTCATCTGTTTGCACTCTTCTCGTGCAAGATTGTTTGGATGAAGGGTCCTTAGGTGTTTCATCATACTTGCTGTGCCGCACGAGTATTTTTTGTTAGGATCCCCTCGTAACAGAACTCTTTGGCAAATCTTGCGAGTGATGAAGGTGGCATTGGTCTTTGTTTGCCCCTTGGAAAAAGTAAAACATTTCCTCACCACTGAAGAAAAACATTGTGGGCGTGGTGCCTTCGGCAAAAAAATTTCCTCAGATTCAGTAAATATTTTAAAGCGGCAACATTTACAGTTTTTGTAAGTTAAAGTTATAAAATTTTGTTAGCTGTATGCATTTTATATATCTGTGATTTGTTTCTTGTGGCATTTTGTTGAGAATACCATGTTGGTTTTTTTTAACAATCTTTCTGATTTTCCAGGTCTGTCGTCGACATCCGTGGTTCCCACAGGAGTGTTCCGCCTTGTTGTTTTATATTATTGTTGTTACATTTTGTTTATTAGTTTATTGTTTATATTTATGTTAATAAAAAAATAAAGTTTGAAAATAGTTTATCGTTTATATATTTATTATTATAAAAAATAAAGTTTGAAAAAAAAATTAATAATGTTTTTGGTTGTTCTCGTAACTGCTGTGTGACTCTTTCTTGTTCTTATTACTGTTATTTGATGGAGTCCACCATGGTGTTAAATTTTGGGGCACTGATCGCTGGAATACTGGTGATATCTGCAGTTTGCACCAACTTCTGAATAGTGTGTTAGATTTATCTCAACTTTACTTCCGTTAAAGTGCTGATAATGAAATGGAGAGTAGCCGTTCCCGTGCAAAAAGACACGAGGTGCACCTTTTCGATTTATTCTAAATACTAAAATCCTGTATTGAATTGCACTGAGGTATTGGCTGCACTTTCAGTGTACACACAAAATCTATTAAGAAATCTCATTGTATTTATATTGATTGGGAATAGTGCGTCAGGTGCTGGATCTTGACGAGATAAGCTGCTCAGTTCGTATATTGTTGTGCACACGAAAAAAATCACATCACAGCTTTCACACCAATTGCAATGCGAAACAAATTTCGGCGATAAGACACGTTAGCACCAGGGATTTTACACCTGCTTTCTGCTGGTGTTAAGCAGGACAACTACCTGCACCATGAAAGGGAACACAGCCAAGAGCCACACCAGAACACCCACAGGTGCCATAGAGTCAATGAGCATGATACAGGGATACCCATGAGGGCCAGAAGACTCATCTCAACAACTCCAGGACTGTCAATGCCCCCCAAACCCACATCTTAGTAGGTGTGTCCCTGTGGTCATTGTCTTAGCATGATAGGCACGAGCCCTGCAACATCACAGTGTGCTGTCACCTCAGCGTTGACAGTGAGCCTGGATGTGTAGCTACGCACGCATCCTCCTGCATGCACAACTGGCGTGTGCTGGTCTGGGGGTCATCGGAGGTGTGTGCCTATCCGGCAAGGGGAACGGGGTGTCTCGGACATGTCCGTGTACAGGAAGTGCGGTAAGTGTGTCTCTGTGTTCTGGTGTGGCCTGTTACAAGAGCCGCAGCAGTCGATGTTGTAAAGTGGCATGCACCACCTCCAAACGGCACTGTGATGTTGTAGTTGGAATGTAGCAGGACATGCGCAAATAGGCATTACAATGGTGTGCCGTACGAGTGCACGAGATACAACAGCGCACTGTACAAAAGTGTGGGGGCTCGTGGGAGGGAGGAGCAGCCGTTTGGCACCATAACATACAGTGAACTCGACCATGTGCCACATGCTGGGCATCTCATCCATGATGACCACGGTCGCAGACATCCCACAACACCAACGACTGGCCTTTGTACACATCCTGTATGAATACAGCGTGGTTTTCACTTCTATGCTCGTTCAGTGGTGTGATGTTGGTGGGTTGTGTGACTTGTGCTCCTTGTTAGTGTGTTTCATTTTGGCCATTGTTTGTCTATACTTGTGCTGTACTTAATTTTGCATGTGTGCCATTCTGCCCATCTCCCCCCGTCCCCCCACTCCCTGCTTCTTCCTCTTCCTAGTGCTGTTGTGTCTATAATTTTGTTGCTGCACACATAAATACATGTAACGAATAAATTAGAATAGTTCCTTGATTCTTTTAGGTTTCAAAACTTCTCTATTGGTTTCTTTTTAGTTTTCCATATGAACCGTTTTTTAAAATATTCAACAACACATCGAAGTCAGAAGTGCAACGTATTCTATCAACACACTTTCTAGAACATTCTACAATACGTGCAGGTTAAAAGTTCATCAATTTTTTTAAACTTTATGATATTTTTTGTAACATTTTCTTGGACATTTAACGACACGTGCAGGTTAAAAGTTGACGATTGTTTTAAGTTCGAACAGTGCCTTCCAAATGGAAGTAGCAGGTGTGGTTGAGCTGAGCAAACTTTATCCTATGATATGTACTCCACGTTGAAACTGCTTTTTCTTAACCAATCACAAAGATGCTTTTCCACAAAACTAATCTGCACCCTACTTTTAAAAAAGAATGCTTTTCATGATATCTTTAGAGATAAGTTATAGATAGGAATAAGCATTTAAAAATCTTTGAAATTCACTGAAAAAACCACAGGTTTCATGCACGTTATAGTTAGGAATTGGCATTTAAAAAACCTTTGAAATTCACTGAAAAAAACAAAGGTTTCAGGGGTGTTATAGTTAGCTGGACATTTCCCTCATACAAAACCCTAGAAATTCCCCTGTTATAGTTAGTTCAGCTAACTATAACTCGCGCCCCCGCAATGCACTGCTGATGACGTCACATATTACATCACTCATGACATGGTCAGTGACATCACTGATGACGTCCTAAAACGCGTTTTCCCTATGCATTCTCCCATAGGACCTGTTGACGCAGCTACAGCCCGAACTGCTGAACGGAATTACACCAAATTTGGCAAAGAGGTAGTCCTCAGTTCAGACTCGTGCCTTTTCCTTAAATGGTTTTAAATCCATTCAGTATTGCCTGAGATATTCAAAAGTAAAAAGATAGATATATCTAGAGCCGCGGATCCTCCCGAGCACCAGCTTTATGCTAATTGGCTGCCAACACTCTGAATCAGGAAGTGTTTTGGCAGCCATCTTGTGCCTCGGTAGAACTGAGGCACAAGAAAGCACAAAAAAACTGCAGAAAAAGCAAAAAGGGGGCAGGGTATAAACACCCTGACCCCCTAGGCCTGCTCAGGGGGTCCCACAAGGACCCCCAAGGCCAAAAGATTATTATTATTTTTTTTTTAAATCGCGGGATGCGCTTAGGATCCACGCATCCCGCTCACGAAAAAAAATGAAGCGCGGACTCCCGCGCTTCGCTTACAATTAGCCCCCGGGAGGGCCAAGTCCCGGGGGCAATATTTTATAGTAATGGGGGTCCAGAGGGCCCCCCAGCCCCAGGGACCGCCACCCCCCAGGGCTTTTGTGAAATATGTGGGGGGGCTCTCAGCCCCCCCAGCCCCGGGGACTGCCACCCACCGGGGCTTTGCAAAAAATGTGCGCCCCGGGGACCGCCACCCCCGGGGCTTGCTTCATAAATAAAATACCTGTGTGGGGGTGCACGAGCCCCCCCACACGCCCCGGGGACCGCCACCTCCCCAGGGCACTAAATATTTAAAATAGGGGGTCCGTTACGGACCCCCAAGCCCCGGGGACCACCACCCCCCGGGGCTTTAAATTAAGTGAGAGGGGGGCCGTGCGCCCCCCCCCGGAGCCAATGATGGCCCTGGGGACCGCCACCCCCCAGGGCCGGCTCCTGCAGTGTCCCGGGGTGCCCACCCCCGGTACACTGCTGTTTGCAATGGCTGTTTGCAATGGCAGGGTGGGAGCCTCGCGGCTCCCACTCTGTCATTGCAAACTGCTTTGCTTCATTGCCGGGTCTGGTGGCTCAGTGGACTAATGCGTCTGCTGCAGGGGCCTGTGTTCGACCTCATGGTCACAGGTTCAAATCCCGGCGGGTCCACTCAGCCTTTCATCCATCTGAGGTCAATAAAATGAGTACCATTCAGTTGGGTAATAATAAACATCTGTTATTCAGCGCCAAGATACCCGTAGTGGTGAACGTGCGCTTTACAAATACACGTGTTATGTTATGTTTTTTTTTATTGAAGCGAGAGCAGGGAAACCTGCTCTCGCTTCAATGAAGCAAAGCAGATTGCTTTTCCACATGGGGAGCAGCATGTTAGCTGCTCCCCATGTGGAAAAGCAATGCCGGCTCCCGCAGGACGCGGGGAGCCGACGAGGCCGTGGGGGGATTGGGGACCCCCCCACAGCCCCCAATGGAGGCCAGGCCCCGGGGGATGGGGTCCCCGGGGCCATAAGTAGCCCGGGAGGGGGGTCACGCGGCCCCCCTCCACCAGTAAAAAAAAATAATTATTGTGGGCAGGCCCTGGGGGATGGGGTCCCCAGGGCCAAAAAAATTGAAAGAGAAGGGGGGCTACACAGCCCCCCTTCTTAAAAAAAAAAAAAAAAGACCGGCATCGTGCCGGAGACCACGCCCCCTCCTTTCATCACTCTGCAAACACGCCCCCTGGCGCGTTTGCAGAGGGGGAACGAATTCCCCTTCAATACTGGGGGTCCCTGGGGGCCAACTAGCCCACCAGGAACCTCCAGTATGCGCCAGGGGGCTGCATTGCAGAGAGGTGTTCTGAGGCCACGCCCCTTTTTACACCTCTCTGCAACACAGCTCTGTGGCGCTTAATGGAGGTACCTGGTGGGCTAGTTGGACCCCAGGGACCCTCAGGATTCAAAGGGACTTAATCCCTCAACTTAAAACGCGCCACGGGGCACGTTTGCACAGTGGTGAAGGTAGGGGGCGGGGCCTGAGGTGATATGTGTGCAAACACGCCCTGTGGTGCATTTTAAGTTGGGGAATTAATTCCTCTTCAGTCCTGAGGTCCCCTGGGGGCCAACTAGCCCACCAGGTACCTCCAGTAAGCACCACGGAGCTGCGTTGCAGAGTGTTGTAAAAAGGGGCGTGGCCTCTGAACACCTCTCTGCAATGCCACTCCCTGGCACATACTGGGGGTACCTGGTGGGCTAGTTGGCCCCCAGGGGACCTCAGGATTGAAGAGGAATTAATTCCCCAACTTAAAACGCACCACAGGGCGTGTTTGCAGACATGTCACCTCAAGCCCCGCCCCCTTCCTTCACCATTGTGCAAACGCGCCCTGTGGTCCTTTTCAAGTTGGGGAAAATATTCCTCTTCAATCCTGAGGGACCCTGGGGGCCAAGTAGCCCACCAGGTGCTTCCAGGAAGTGCCACTGCGCTGCGTTGCAGAGAGGTGGTGCAGGCCGTGCGCCTTTTTACATCTCTCTGCTACGCAGCTCTGTGACGCTTACTGGATGTACCTAGTGGGCTAGTTGGACTCTACGGACCCTCAAGAATGAAGGGGAATTTTTTCCCCCAACTTAAAATGTGCCACAGGGCGTGATTGCACAGTGGTGAAGGGAGGGGATGGTGTAGGAAAGTGGCTCTATATTTACGACTGAAGTAAAATCAGCCGAACTACGAATTCCGATTTACTCACCTGTTATCAAGAGAGAACCCACTGCTGCATCTTTTAGCCCAGCACTGACCCTGAAAAGTAATTCTAAGCGTACTTACCAGTAACTTGTATTTCCTTCCATAGGAATCCATTGTGTGGTTTTCAGCAGAAAAGTTTCTAAGTGTGGAGTTTTGGAACTTACAAATATTCCTCTAAAATCAGCCGAACTACGAATTCCGATTTACTCACCTGTTATCAGGAGAGAACCCAGTGCTGCATCTTTAAGCCCAGTACTGATCCTGAAAAGTAATTCTAACCGTACTTACCAGTAACTTTAATTTCATTTCATAGGCTAACATTGACTGGTTTCACTTGGAAATTCTTCTAAGTGTGGAGTTTTGGAATTTACAAATATTCCTCTAAAATCAGCCGAACTACGAATTCCGATTTACTCACCTGTTATCAGGAGAGAACCCAGTGCTGCATCTTTTAGCCCAGCACTGACCCTGAAAAGTAATTTTAAGCGTACTTACCAGTAACTTGTATTTCCCTCCATAGGAATCCATTGTGTGGTTTTCATCAGAAAAGTTTCTAAGTGTCCATTTTTGAAATGTACAAATATTCCTCTAAAATCAGCCGAACTACGAATTCCGATTTACTCACCTGTTGTCAGGAGAGAAACCCAGTGCTGCATCTTTTAGCCCAGCACTGACCCTGAACAGTAATTCTAAGCGTACTTACCAGTGACTTGTATTTCCTTCCATAGGAATCCATTGTGTGGTTTTCAGCAGAAAAGTTTCTAAGTGTGGAGTTTTGGAACTTACAAATATTCCTCTATATCAGCCGAACTACGAATTCCGATTTACTCACCTGTTATCAAGTGAGAACCCAGTGCTGCATCTTTTAGCCCAGCACTGACCCTGAAAAGTAATTCTAAGCGTACTTACCAGTAACTTGAATTTAATTCCATAGGATATCATTGCCTCCCACCCCTGTTCCTGTTTAATAGTACTTCCGTGAGTCATTGAGCTGACGAGCTCGTGGATGAAGCACCCGCATGCCTGTGAGAGGTACCTGACCTGAGAAAGATGTTGGCAGCCTACTCAGCAAACCCCAAATTTGAAAGACTGTAATCTCTACTGGTGACAGTTAAAGAACCAGAAACACGTGTCTAGAGATCAGCACTATCTGCGCCAACTGAGGCGAAACACTCGAACACTCTTCTAGCAAGCAAGTAACCGAAACTGCATTTACCACAATGCCAGGGGCGAACCTTGCTGGGAGGTGAAGCGGTGTGCTCCCACCCCTGTTCCTGTTTAATAGTTCTCCCGTGAGTCATTGAGCTGACGAGCTGGTGGATGAAGCACCCGCATGTCTGTGAGAGGTACCTGATCTGAGAAAGATGTTGGCAGCCTACTCAGCAAACCCCACATTTGAAAGACTGTAATCACTACTGATGACGGTTAAAGAACCAGAAACACGTGTCTAGAGATCAGCACTATCTGCGCCAACTGTGGCGAAACACTCGAACACTCTTGAAGCAAGCAAGTAACTGAAAGTGCAATTACCAAAATGTCAGGGGCGAAACTTGCTAGGAGGTGAAGCAGTGTGCTCCCACCCCTGTTCCTGTTTAATAGTACTCCCGTGAGTCATTGAGCTGACAAGCTCGTGGATGAAGCACCCATATGCCTGTGAGAGGTACCTGACCTGAGAAGGATGTTGGCAGCCTACTCAGCAAACCCCACATTTGAAAGACTGTAACCTCTACTGATGACGGTTAAAGATCCAGAAACACGTGTCTAGAGATCAGCACTATCTGCGCCAACTGTGGCGAAACACTCGAACACTCTTCAAGCAAGCAAGTAACCGAAACTGCATTTACCGCAATGCCTGGGGCGAACCTTGCTGGGAGGTGAAGCGGTGTGCTCGCACCCCTGTTTCTGTTTAATAGTACTCTCGTGAGTCATTGAGCTGACGAGCTAGTGGATGAAGCACCACCGCATGCCTGTCAGAGGTACCTGACCTGAGAAAGATGTTGACAGCATTCTCAGCAAACCCCAAATTTGAAAGACTGTAATCTCTACTGATGACGGTTAAAGAACCAGAAACACGTGTCTAGAGATCAGCACTATCTGCGCCAACTGAGGCGAAACACTCGAACACTCTTCTAGCAAGCAAGTAACCGAAACTGCATTTACCACAATGCCAGGGGCGAACCTTGCTGGGAGGTGAAGCGGTGTGCTCCCACCCCTGTTCCTGTTTAATAGTTCTCCCGTGAGTCATTGAGCTGACGAGCTGGTGGATGAAGCACCCGCATGTCTGCGAGAGGTACCTGATCTGAGAAAGATGTTGGCAGCCTACTCAGCAAACCCCACATTTGAAAGACTGTAATCTCTACTGATGACGGTTAAAGAACCAGAAACACGTGTCTAGAGATCAGCACTATCTGCGCCAACTGTGGCTAAACACTCGAACACTCTTGAAGCAAACAAGTAACTGAAACTGCATTTACCACAATGCCAGGGTGCAAACCTTGCTGGGAGGTGAAGCGGTGTGCTCCCACCCCTGTTCCTGTTTAATAGTACTCCAATGAGTCATTGAGCTTATGAGCTCTTGGATGAAGCACCCGCATGCCTGTGAGAGGTACCTGACCTGAGAAAGATGTTGGCAGCCTACTCAGCAAACCCCACATTTCAAAGACTGTAATCTCTACTGATGACGGTTAAAGAACCAGAAACACGTGTCTAGAGATCAGCACTATCTGCGCCAACTGTGGAGAAACACTCGAACACTCTTGAAGCAAGCAAGTAACTGAAACTGCAATTACCACAATGTCAGGGGCGAACCTTGCTGGGAGGTGAAGCGGTGTGCTCCCACCCCTATTCCTGTTTAATAGTACTCATGTGAGTCATTTCGCTGACTAGCTCGTGGATGAAGCACCCGCTTGCCTGTGAGAGGTACCTGACCTGAGAAAGATGTTGGCAGCCTACTCAGCAAACCCCAAATTTGAAAGACTGTAATCTCTACTGGTGACGGTTAAAGAACCAGAAACACGTGTCTAGAGATCAGCACTATCTGCGCCAACTGTGGCGAAACACTCGAACACTCTTGAAGCAAGCAAGTAACTGAAACTGCATTTACCACAATGCCAGGGTGCGAACTTTGCTGGGAAGTGAAGCGGTGTGCTCCCACCCAGGGCCGGACTGGGAACCAAAACCGGGCCTGGCAAAGTGCTCGGCCGGCCCCCCGGGGCTTGGGGGTGCCGCCGAGCTCTTTGCCAGGGACGGTTTTCGGCCGATTTTGTTACAGGGCCGCTTTTGCAGCTTTGCTGCAAAAACGGCCCTGTAACAAAAACGGCCCCCAGGGGCCCAAAACCGGCTGCCACCCGTGCGGCGCACCGGGGTATTGCCCCGTTCCCGCTACGGCCAGTCCGGGCCTGCTCCCACCCCTGTTTCTGTTTAATAGTACTCATGTGAGTCATTTCGCTGACTAGCTCGTGGATGAAGCACCCGCTTGCCTGTGAGAGGTACCTGACCTGAGAAAGATGTTGACAGCATTCTCAGCAAACCCCAAATTTGAAAGACTGTAATCTCTACTGATGACGGTTAAAGAACCAGAAACACGTGTCTAGAGATCAGCACTATCTGCGCCAACTGTGGCTAAACACTCGAACACTCTTGAAGCAAACAAGTAACTGAAACTGCATTTACCACAATGCCAGGGTGCAAACCTTGCTGGGAGGTGAAGCGGTGTGCGCCCACCCCTTTTCCTGTTTAATAGTACTCCAATGAGTCATTGAGCTGATGAGCTCTTGGATGAAGCACCCGCATGCCTGTGAGAGGTACCTGACTTGAGAAAGATGTTGGCAGCCTACTCAGCAAACCCCACATTTCAAAGACTGTAATCTCTACTGATGACGGTTAAAGAACCAGAAACACGTGTCTAGAGATCAGCACTATCTGCGCCAACTGTGGAGAAACACTCGAACACTCTTGAAGCAAGCAAGTAACTGAAACTGCAATTACCACAATGCCAGGGGCGAACCTTGCTGGGAGGTGAAGCGGTGTGCTCCCACCCCTATTCCTGTTTAATAGTACTCATGTGAGTCATTTCGCTGACGAGCTCGTGGATGAAGCACCCGCTTGCCTGTGAGAGGTACCTGATCTGAGAAAGATGTTGGCAGCCTAATCAGCTAACCCCACATTTGAAAGACTGTAATCTCTACCTATGACAGTTAAAGGACCAGAACCACGTGTCTAGAGATCAGCACTATCAGCGCCAACTGTGGCGAAACACACGAACACTCTTGAAGCAAGCAAGTAACTGAAACTGCATTTACCACAATGCCAGGGGCGAACCTTGCTGGGAGGTGAAGCGGTGTGCTCCCACCCCTGTTCCTGTTTAATAGTACTCCCATGAATCATTGAGCTTACAAGCTCGTGGATGAAGCACCCGCATGCCTGTGTGAGGTACCTGACCTGAGAAAGATGTTGGCAGCCTACTCAGCAAACCCCAAATTTCAAAGAATGTTATCTCTACTGATGACGGTTAAAGAACCAGAAACACATGCCTAGAGATCAGCACTATCTGCGCCAACTGTGGCGAAGCACTCGAACACTCTTAAAGCAAGCAAGTAACTGAAACTGTATTTTCCACAATGCCAGGGGCGAACCTTGCTGAGAGGTGAAGCGGTGAGCTCCCACCCCTGTTCCTGTTTAATAGTACTCCCGTGAGTCATTGAGCTGACAAGCTCGTGGATGAAGCACCCACATGCCTGTGAGAGGTACCTGACCTGAGAAAGATGTTGGCAGCCTACTCAGCAAACCCCAAATTTCAAAGAATGTTATCTCTACTGATGACGGTTAAAGAACCAGAAACACGTGCCTAGAGATCAGCACTATCTGCGCCAACTGTGGCGAAACACTCGAACACTCTTGAAGCAAGCAAGTAACCAAAACTGCATTTACCACAATGCCAGGGGCACATCTTCCGAAATTCACATCCGCCGTGAGGGAAACGGCTGCCACGTTGAACGCGCCCTGATCACTCTGCCTGCCTGAGACTCTGCACAGAAATGCCGTGAGGGGAACGGCAGTGTGAGGCTCTAACTACACTCCCCAGCAGCCTTAGCGCATCCGTCGCCGTCACGCATCACGTGACATAGCTGGTGGGCCTCATCTGGCCGGGACGCCTCCCGCAGCGCGGGACACATCTTCCGAAATTCACATCCGCCGTGAGGGAAACGGCTGCCACGTTGAACGCGCCCTGATCACTCTACCTGCCTGAGACTCTGCACAGAAACGCCGTGAGGGGAACGGCAGTGTGAGGCTCTAACTACACTCCCCAGCAGCCTTAGCGCATCCGTCGCCGTCACGCATCACGTGACATAGCTGGTGGGCCTCATCTGGCCGGGACACCTCCCGCAGCGCGGGACACATCTTCCAAAATTCACATCCGCCGTGAGGGAAACGGCTGCCACGTTGAACGCGCCCTGATCACTCTACCTGCCTGAGACTCTGCACAGAAACGCCGTGAGGGGAACGGCAGTGTGAGGCTCTAACTACACTCCCCAGCAGCCTTAGCGCATCCGTCGCCGTCACGCATCACGTGACATAGCTGGTGGGCCTCATCTGGCCGGGACGCCTCCCGCAGCGCGGGACACATCTTCCGAAATTCACATCCGCCGTGAGGGAAACGGCTGCCACGTTGAACGCGCCCTGATCACTCTGCCTGCCTGAGACTCTGCACAGAAACGCCGTGAGGGGAACGGCAGTGTGAGGCTCTAACTACACTCCCCAGCAGCCTTAGCGCATCCGTCGCCGTCACGCATCACGTGACATAGCTGGTGGGCCTCAGCTGGCCGGGATGCCTCCCGCAGCGCGGGACACATCTTCCGAAATTCACATCCGCCGTGAGGGAAACGGCTGCCACGTTGAACGCGCCCTGATCACTCTACCTGCCTGAGACTCTGCACAGAAACGCTGTGAGGGGAACGGCAGTGTGAGGCTCTAACTACACTCCCCAGCAGCCTTAGCGCATCCGTCGCCGTCACGCATCACGTGACATAGCTGGTGGGCCTCATCTGGCCGGGACGCCTCCCGCAGCGCGGGACACATCTTCCGAAATTCACATCCGCCGTGAGGGAAACGGCTGCCACGTTGAACGCGCCCTGATCACTCTACCTGCCTGAGACTCTGCACAGAAACGCCGTGAGGGGAACGGCAGTGTGAGGCTCTAACTACACTCCCCAGCAGCCTTAGCGCATCCGTCGCCGTCACGCATCACGTGACATAGCTGGTGGGCCTCAGCTGGCCGGGACGCCTCCCGCAGCGCGGGACGCGCGCGGGCCCGTCCTTGCCCGTCGGAGCCAGGAAGAGACAGGACAGGGCATCCCCTCTGACTTCCGAGGCCACGAGCCATAAGGTACTGTGTCTTGCGCATCAGCCAATTCCTGAGACTAGATTATTTTGAGGGTTTGGTTATGTAACTGTTTCATTGCTTTAATACACCTTTAATACACCTTCCCCTGTTGCTATAGCCGATTGGTCACAGTCTTGTATCACTGTTGCAGTGTCTAGAGAAAACACAGCGATTCCTGCAGTTGCTGGGAAATGGGCAAGAGAAAGGCAATGGAGAGCGGGGGCCCCACAGGAAGCAAGAAGGGGAAAAAATCTAAGGTTTTAAATTTAAAGCATGCCGCTAGCAACTGTGTTATGGCCAGAATCGAGAACATAGTTTTGGATTGTGAGGACATTCTGAGTGGGAACTCTACTGGGCCTGTTAGGGATAATGTGGAGGGGTTGGATAAAACTCCCCAAAAGGGTATACCTTCTATGTTCTTAAAAAAGAAAAAAACTCCTAACACAACTGCTTCACACCCGAATCCAATTCCCCACAGCTCACTAATGGAGGACACTAGACTTACCTTAGTTTTGGATACCTCGGTTTCCCACCCTAAGTCTCCAGTTAAAGGAGATCACGAATCCAAGAAAGCTTTAGATGATTCCTTTCAATCTATCCCCTGCTCCAACCGCTTCTCAGTGCTAGAACCTGCATCAGATATAGCTGAGACTGTAGCTTGCCTCCTTCCCAGTAGATGTGGTCACACCGAGCAAAAGGCTCCTCTGTCGCCCCCATGTAGCTGCAAAGAACTTCTTGAGAGCCTTATGGAGAAAGTTGACTCACTCCAGGGTACAGTGATCACTCTCAGCAAGATCATTGAGGCTCTCAATGTAAAGCTAAATCTTTCCCTGCCTCTTGATACCGCCCAACCCTCTCCAACTATTCCCCCTGTAGTTGCACACACTGCTAGCTTGCGGACCGTTTCTTCCCAATTGGTCCCGCCTAGACGACCTGGTGTTTTGCCCCACCCTCCAAGCACGTCTTCCCCCTTGCCATCCAGCTCTATCTCTACGTCTAGCTATGCGAAGAAAGCTAGTGTAATTAGTTCCACTCGTCCTATTGGAACCTGTAGAGGGGGCACTCCCAGGGACTTTGAAACCCACCCCGCCGCTAAGCAGGACGCCCCGGTATTTACTCATAAGGCACCTGGCGCATATCATTTGGCCCCAAATCATAAGAAGTCACTTTTCTTGGTCAAAGTTCCCAAACTTCCCCCCAATCGGGGTCTGGAAGGGAGTGTATCACTTTGTAATAAGGCTATACACTGGTTGCGCCAGGTCCGGGGCTGTAGATCTATCATTAGGGAGGATATCATCAGGGTAAAAAGGCTATCGACCCATAATTCCCCGTTTGACTGCTTAGAGTTGGAACTTGTGGACGAAAATCTGCCGGAGAATTTAGTGGCTCTTGAATTTCGCTCTTCTTCTCCCGATTTCTCATCCATTCAAATTAGACGATCACCATTATGGCCCCCAATAGGAGTTATACCCCACATGCCATCGGGGGAAATAGGGGGGGAATCTGGCTTGAACAAGGTGGACTGACTGCCAACATTACCCAGCCCCGGTCCTAGAATCTCAAATATCCTCATTCCCCAAGATGAATTTGAGACTGTGGACACTCTTTCTAATTCGACACCCCATGCTCCAAATACTTCCACACTCCACATTATGTCTTGGAATATAGCGGGCCTGGAAAAGAAACTAGCCATCCCCGAATGGAACGCCCAGGTTGAAAAATACGAAATTTGCCTATTCCAGGAAACTTGGAGCTTGAAACCCCTACACAAGTCAGGTTATACCACCCATTTCTGCCCGGCAGTCAGATCAAGAAAGGGACGTCCCTCTGGAGGCCTGCATATATGGGTTAGTGCTTCATTGAATTGGTCAATTTTCTCTCACAATTGCATCTCTCATGACATCTTGCACTTAACAGTAGGTGGAGCACACAATAAACCCTCATTGGATCTTTTTAACATCTATGCTAGGGGAACCAAGGGCACCCTGGGATCCGCTACTATATCAACGCTGGAAAGCATTCTTTCCGGCATCTCCCCGTCTTCGTACATTCTTATAGGGGGTGATCTAAATTGCACTTTCGAACCGCTTGGTGCGGAGGATTTTTTGGGTACCGCTGAACTAGATGCTAAATGGAGTATCCCGACCCTCAATCTCCCTCCGATCAGAAAGTGGTCCCAGAGGGTTATCCAATTAAATGCCCTCGTCCAAGAGTTTAACCTTAGAGCCGTAAATGGAAGATCCATTTCAGACCTCCATGGGGCATTCACTTTTAATAGGATTTGTTCTCCATCTAGGATAGATTATATTCTCTTAGATGTCAGGCTATGGTGTGATCTGCTAGACATGGAAGTTAAACCCTCCACAGATAGTGATCACAACCCCTTATGCTTAAAATTAAATAATGTCTGGCAAGTACCTGGTGCCGATGCAACTAGCCGAGCGTTCCTGTCTACTAGAGAAGTGGTCCCTAGTAATTGTTGTAGACGCCTTAAATGGCAGAAAGTTGTGATTAAGGAACACAAATTGGCAAGCATAAAGGGCAATCTAGAAGTTGAGATTAGCAATTTCACATTTTATGCCAATTCCGCTTTGTCCCTATCTAATTTCCATAAAATCTATCAAGATTTTATTTTGAATCTGAGCGCCTTCTTTACAACTAGAGGCAAGGTCATCACTGGAGGCCTACAGGCCAAGGCTTCGAACCCCTGGTATTCTGTTACTTGTAAGGAAAAAAGGGCGGCAGTCATTCTGGAAGTTAAGAAAAAAGACTCCGCCGCAGTTATTAGAGCTAGGAAGGAGTATGCCAAGGCACAGAGGGAGGCAAAGAAAAGCTGGGAGGAGGATCACTGGGCTAAATTAAAACATGCTTCATCCGAGAAAGACTCGAAAGGCTTCTGGGACTTAATCAACAAGAGGGCTAGCACCATTAATCCCCCACTGGCCAATCATATCACCGCCAACCAATGGCTGCTCCATTTTTCTAAACTATACACAGAGGACGTTAATGCTCCCTCTTCCCTTGATATGGCTCATTCATCCCCTACCAGAGCCCCCAGTCACCACCGGGATCTCTTTGCCTTAAGCGAGGTGACGACAGCAATCAAAAGCATAGCCCCTGGCAAGGCGGCAGGTCCAGATGGCCTCCCTGGAGATTTGATTTTACACTTCGCTGAGCCTTGGGCAGCTCTTATCCTTCTGATTCTGAATTTGATAGCCAGAGGTGCACCAGTACCTGATTCTTGGAAGGGCACCGAGGTGGTCCCCATTTTTAAAAAGGGGAATAGGGAAGACCCTGCCAACTACCGGCCAATCAGTCTAATTGACGTTATTCAGAAAGTTGTTGGCAGGGTCTTACTAGCTAGGTTAGGCAATTGGATGGAAGACAACAACATTCTTTCCCACTTTCAAGCAGGTTTTAGGACCAAGATGGGAACAATCGACCAGGTCTTCAGATTTTTTATGATTTATTGGAAGATAGTACTTCTGGGCAGGGGCAGTTTGTACCTTGCCTTCATAGATCTGAAGACCGCTTTCGATTTAGTTCCCCGGGGGAAACTTTGGCTTACCTTACAACAACTTGGTGCTCCCCCTTTGGTCCTAGACATGATCCAGCGTCTACACCAAGGCAATTACGCCAAGGTTAGATGGGGGTCCCAGGGGCAATTGACTGAGAGAATCGCCGTGAACAGTGGAGTTCGACAGGGATGTGTGCTGGCACCCACCCTGTTCTCTCTTTACATCAACGGGGTGGTTGACTTTTTAAGCCAGGACCCGGCCGATGCTCCATCACTGGCCGGGGAGAAGATCCCGACTCTCCTGTTCGCAGACGATACTCTCTTGATTTCAAAATCCCCGGGGGGGCTCCAGAAACTTTTGAACAACTTTGCCTCTTTTTGTGATTCACATGGTCTGATAGTTAATACCACCAAAACTAAGACCATGTGCATCAACCCGTCCAATCGCTTTAAAAACCACTTTACCCTAGATGGGGTCCCGTTGGACAACGTGGAGGGTTTAGAATACTTGGTAATCTCTCTTGCAAAAGACATGAAATGGGGCCCACACCTTGCTAAGATGCTCTTAAATCACAAGAGGACGTCTGGTGTTATTTTGAGAGAGCAGCGTCTTACTGGGTGTAGGCCTGTGGCCCCTGTCCTTGCGGTCTACGCCGGCAAAGCATTGTCCTCAGCCTTGTATGGCTCCGAGCCTCTGGGGCTTTCAGAATGTGAGTGATCTTGTTTTGACGGAAAATAAGTTTATGAGAGACATGCTTTCCCTACCTTCCTCGACGCCCTTGAAGCCCCTATTTTTTGATCTAGGGAGACACTCATTCCAGGATATAGTACGCTTGCGCCCCCTTTTGTTATGGGCCCGCATAAAAAGGACTCCAGAACTCTCCCATTACGCTGCAGCTTTTGACGAACTAGTTGCAGCGGACTCTGGGAGCAAGATAATATGGCTAACAGACCTCCGAAAACTTCTAATTTCTATTGGTCTAAAGGAGGCCTGGCGCACCCAATCACCACCTACAAAACAGGTTATAAAAAATTGTACTGGGAATGGGTCCAGAAGCTGGTCATTCAAAATCCCAGATTGGGGAAACTGGCGGAGGGATTCTTCCAACACAAACATACTCGCTCACTAGAACCTTATCTGGATTTTATTCAGGCCCCCAGCCACAGGGTACTATATATGAAGCTGAGGTTCGGGACCTTGCCGGCCAACAGCTTTGTTTCGCGTTGGAAAGGGCCAACTATGCCATCTTTACCCTGTCCGGGTTGTGCCTACCATAACGAGACGCCGGCTCACCTCTTGTTTGCCTGTCCGGCGTATAGGCTTCCCAGGATGAGGTGGCTAAAACCGGTTTGCAAACTATTGGGCCCAATGTGCCATCGTAACGCTCTCCGCATCCTCTGCACTGATACCTCCTCCCTCACTCTGATTTGTGGGGTAGCCAAATTCTTGGGATCCGCCTGGCTAATTAGAAGCAAGTTATTAGCCAGGAAGCCTGTAGACGCTGATGGCGAACACCTGTCCCTCTCATATACTGGATTTTAGTCTACATATTTTAGATTCAGTCTTTTTTCTTTTAACAATCGAACCATGAATTTTTAACTAATTGTGGAATTTGAATTATATAAGCTTTCTAGATGATGATTTAATGACTTTTTAACCTATTTTATTTATGTAAATAATGTGTATACTTGGAAATGTATTGCTTTTATGATATTTTTTATATCGAATAAAGCTTATACCACCACCCGCATGCCTGTGAGAGGTACCTGACCTGAGAAAGATGTTGGCAGCCTATTCTGCAAACCCCACATTTGGAAAGACTGTAATCTCTACTGATGATGGTTAAAGAACCAAAAACACGTATCTAGAGATCAGCACTATCAGCGCCAACTGTGGCGAAACACTCGAACACTCTTGAAGCAAGCAAGTAACTGAAACTGCATTTACCACAATGCCAGGGGCGAACCTTGCTGGGAGGTGAAGCGGTGTGCTCCCACCCCTGTTCCTGTTTAATAGTACTCCCATGAATCATTGAGCTTACAAGCTCGTGGATGAAGCACCCGCATGCCTGTGTGAGGTACCTGACCTGAGAAAGATGTTGGCAGCCTACTCAGCAAACCCCACATTTGAAAGACTGTAATCTCTACTGATGACGGCTAAAGAACCAGAAACACGTGTCTAGAGATCAGCACTATCTGTGCCAACTGTGGCGAAACACTCGAACACTCTTGAAGCAAGCAAGTAACTGAAAGTGCAATTACCACAATGCCAGGGGCGAACCTTGCTGGGAGGTGAAGCGGTGTGCTCCCACCCCTGTTTCTGTTTAATAGTACTCCCACGAGTCATTGAGCTGATGAGCTCATGGAGGAAGCACCCGCATGCCTGTGAGAGGTACCTTACCTGAGAAAGATGTTGGCAGCCTACTCGGGCAAACCCCACATTTGAAAGACTGTAATCTCTACTGATGACGGTTAAAGAACCAGAAACACGTGTCTAGAGATCAGCACTATCTGCGCCAGCTGTAGCGAAACACTCGAACACTATTGAAGCAAGCAAGTAACTGAAACTGCATTTACCACAATGCCAGGGGCGAACCTTGCTGGGAGGTGAAGCGGTGTACTCCCACCTCTATTCCTGTTTAATAGTACTCCCACGACTCATTGAGCTGACGAGCTCACGGATGAAGCACCTGCATGCCTGTGAGAGGTACCTGACCCGAGAAATATGTTGGCAGCCTACTCAGCAAACCCCACATTTGAAAGACTGTAATCTCTACTGATGACGGTTAAAGAACCAGAAACACGTGTCTAGAGATCAGCACTATCTGCGCCAGCTGTAGCGAAACACTCGAACACTCTTGAAGCAAGCAAGTAACTGAAACTGCATTTACCACAATGCCAGGGGCGAACCTTGCTGGGAGGTGAAGCGGTGTGCTTCCACCCCTGTTCCTGTTTAATAGTTCTCCCGTGAGTCATTGAGCTGACGAGCTGGTGGATGAAGCACCCGCATGTCTGTGAGAGGTACCTGATCTGAGAAAGATGTTGGCAGCCTACTCAGTAAACCCCACATTTGAAAGACTGTAATCTCTACTGATGACGGTTAAAGATCCAGAAACACGTGTCTAGAGATCAGCACTATCTGCGCCAACTGTGGCGAAACACTCGAACACTCTTCAAGCAAGCAAGTAACCGAAACTGCATTTACCACAATGCCAGGGGCGAACCTTGCTGGGAGGTGAAGCGGTGTGCTCACACCCCTGTTCCTGTTTAATAGTATTCCCATGAGTCATTGAGCTGATAAGCTCGTGGATGTAGCACCCGCATGCCTGTGAGAGGTACCTGACCTGAGAAAAATGTTGGCAGCCTACTCAGCAAACCCCAAATTTCAAAGAATGTAATCTCTACTGATGACGGTTAAAGAACCAGAAACACGTGTCTAGAGATCAGCACTATCTGCGCCAACTGTGGCGAAACACTCGAACACTCTTGAAGCAAGCAAGTAGCTGAAACTGCATTTACCACAATGCCAGGGTGCGAACCTTGCTGGGAGGTGAAGCGGTGTGCTCCCACCCAGGGCCGGACTGGGAACCAAAACCGGGCCTGGCAAAGTGCTCGGCCGGCCCCCCGGGGCTTGGGGGTGCCGCCGAGCTCTTTGCCAGGGCCGGTTTTCGGCCGATATTGTTACAGGGCCGCTTTTGCAGCTTTGCTGCAAAAACGGCCCTGTAACAAAAACGGCCCCCAGGGGCCCAAAACCGGCTGCCACCCGTGCGGCGCACCGGGGTATTGCCCCGTTCCCGCTACGGCCAGTCCGGGCCTGCTCCCACCCCTGTTTCTGTTTAATAGTACTCTCGTGAGTCATTGAGCTGACGAGCTAGTGGATGAAGCACCACCGCATGCCTGTCAGAGGTACCTGACCTGAGAAAGATGTTGACAGCATTCTCAGCAAACCCCAAATTTGAAAGACTGTAATCTCTACTGATGACGGTTAAAGAACCAGAAACACGTGTCTAGAGATCAGCACTATCTGCGCCAACTGTGGCTAAACACTCGAACACTCTTGAAGCAAGAAAGTAACTGAAACTGCATTTACCACAATGCCAGGGTGCAAACCTTGCTGGGAGGTGAAGCGGTGTGCTCCCACCCCTGTTCCTGTTTAATAGTACTCCAATGAGTCATTGAGCTGATGAGCTCTTGGATGAAGCACCCGCATGCCTGTGAGAGGTACCTGACCTGAGAAAGATGTTGGCAGCCTACTCAGCAAACCCCACATTTCAAAGACTGTAATCTCTACTGATGACGGTTAAAGAACCAGAAACACGTGTCTAGAGATCAGCACTATCTGCGCCAACTGTGGAGAAACACTCGAACACTCTTGAAGCAAGCAAGTAACTGAAACTGCAATTACCACAATGTCAGGGGCGAACCTTGCTGGGAGGTGAAGCGGTGTGCTCCCACCCCTATTCCTGTTTAATAGTACTCATGTGAGTCATTTCGCTGACGAGCTCGTGGATGAAGCACCCGCTTGCCTGTGAGAGGTACCTGATCTGAGAAAGATGTTGGCAGCCTAATCAGCTAACCCCACATTTGAAAGACTGTAATCTCTACCTATGACAGTTAAAGGACCAGAACCACGTGTCTAGAGATCAGCACTATCTAGCCCACTGTGGCGAAGCACTCGAACACTCCTAAAGCAAGCAAGTAACTGAAACTGCATTTTCCACAATGCCAGGGGCGAACCTTGCTGAGAGGTGAAGCGGTGAGCTCCCACCCCTGTTCCTGTTTAATAGTACTCCCGTGAGTCATTGAGCTGACAAGCTCGTGAATGAAGCACCCACATGCCTGTGAGAGGTACCTGACCTGAGAAAGATGTTGGCAGCCTAATCAGCAAACCCCAAATTTCAAAGAATGTTATCTCTACTGATGACGGTTAACGAACCAGAAACACGTGCCTAGAGATCAGCACTATTTGCGCCAACTGTGGCGAAACACTCGAACACTCTTGAAGCAAGCAAGTAACCGAAACTGCATTTACCACAATGCCAGGGGCGATCCTTGCTGGGAGGTGAAGCGGTGTGCTCCCACCCCTGTTCCTGTTTAATAGTACTCCCGTGAGTCATTGAGCTGATGAGCTCGTGGATGAAGCACCCGCATGCCTGTGAGAGGTACCTGACCTGAGAAAGATGTTGGCAGCCTATTCAGCAAACCCCACATTTGGAAAGACTGTAATCTCTACTGATGATGGTTAAAGAACCAAAAACACGTATCTAGAGATCAGCACTATCAGAGCCAACTGTGGCGAAACACTCGAACACTCTTGAAGCAAGCAAGTAACTGAAGCTGCATTTACCACAATGCCTGGGGCGAACCTTGCTGGGAGGTGAAGCGGTGTGCTCCCACCCCTGTTCCTGTTTAATAGTACTCCCATGAATCATTGAGCTTACAAGCTCGTGGATGAAGCACCCGCATGCCTGTGTGAGGTACCTGACCTGAGAAAGATGTTGGCAGCCTACTCAGCAAACCCCACATTTGAAAGACTGTAATCTCTACTGATGACGGCTAAAGAACCAGAAACACGTGTCTAGAGATCAGCACTATCTGTGCCAACTGTGGCGAAACACTCGAACACTCTTGAAGCAAGCAAGTAACTGAAAGTGCAATTACCACAATGCCAGGGGCGAACCTTGCTGGGAGGTGAAGCGGTGTGCTCCCACCCCTGTTTCTGTTTAATAGTACTCCCACGAGTCATTGAGCTGATGAGCTCATGGATGAAGCACCCGCATGCCTGTGAGAGGTACCTTACCTGAGAAAGATGTTGGCAGCCTACTCGGGCAAACCCCACATTTGAAAGACTGAAATCTCTACTGGTGACGGTTAAAGAACCAGAAACATGTGTCTAGAGATCAGCACTATCTGCGCCAACTGTGACGAAACACTCGAACACTCTTGAAGCAAGCAAGTAACCGAAACTGCATTTACCACAATGCCAGGGGCGAACCTTGCTGGGAGGTGAAGCGGTGTGCTCCCACCCCTGTTCCTGTTTAATAGTACTCCCGTGAGTCATTGAGCTGATGAGCTCGTGGATGAAGCACCCGCATGCCTGTGAGAGGTACCTGACCTGAGAAAGATGTTGGCAGCCTATTCAGCAAACCCCACATTTGGAAAGACTGTAATCTCTACTGATGATGGTTAAAGAACCAAAAACACGTATCTAGAGATCAGCACTATCAGCGCCAACTGTGGCGAAACACTCGAACACTCTTGAAGCAAGCAAGTAACTGAAACTGCATTTACCACAATGCTAGGGGCGAACCTTGCTGGGAGGTGAAGCGGTGTGCTCCAACCCCTGTTCCTGTTTAATAGTACTCCCATGAATCAATGAGCTTCCAAGCTCGTGGATGAAGCACCCGCATGCCTGTGTGAGGTACCTGACCTGAGAAAGATGTTGGCAGCCTACTCAGCAAACCCCACATTTGAAAGACTGTAATCTCTACTGATGACGGCTAAATAACCAGAAACACGTGTCTAGAGATCAGCACTATCTGTGCCAACTGTGGCGAAACACTCGAACACTCTTGAAGCAAGCAAGTAACTGAAAGTGCAATTACCACAATGCCAGGGGCGAACCTTGCTGGGAGGTGAAGCGGTGTGCTCCCACCCCTGTTTCTGTTTAATAGTACTCCCACGAGTCATTGAGCTGATGAGCTCATGGATGAAGCACCCGCATGCCTGTGAGAGGTACCTGACCCGAGAAATATGTTGGCAGCCTACTCAGCACACCCCACATTTGAAAGACTGTAATCTCTACTGATGACGGTTAAAGAACCAGAAACACGTGTCTAGAGATCAGCACTATCTGCGCCAGCTGTAGCGAAACACTCGAACACACTTGAAGCAAGCAAGTAACTGAAACTGCATTTACCACAATGCCAGGGGCGAACCTTGCTGGGAGGTGAAGCGGTGTGCTCCCACCCCTGTTCCTGTTTAATAGTACTCCAATGAGTCATTGAGCTGATGAGCTCTTGGATGAAGCACCCGCATGCCTGTGAGAGGTACCTGACCTGAGAAAGATGTTGGCAGCCTACTCAGCAAACCCCACATTTCAAAGACTGTAATCTCTACTGATGACGGTTAAAGAACCAGAAACACGTGTCTAGAGATCAGCACTATCTGCGCCAACTGTGGAGAAACACTCGAACACTCTTGAAGCAAGCAAGTAACTGAAACTGCAATTACCACAATGTCAGGGGCGAACCTTGCTGGGAGGTGAAGCGGTGTGCTCCCACCCCTATTCCTGTTTAATAGTACTCATGTGAGTCATTTCGCTGACGAGCTCGTGGATGAAGCACCCGCTTGCCTGTGAGAGGTACCTGATCTGAGAAAGATGTTGGCAGCCTAATCAGCTAACCCCACATTTGAAAGACTGTAATCTCTATCTATGACAGTTAAAGGACCAGAACCACGTGTCTAGAGATCAGCACTATCTACGCCAACTGTGGTGAAGCACTCGAACACTCTTAAAGCAAGCAAGTAACTGAAACTGCATTTTCCACAATGCCAGGGGCGAACCTTGCTGAGAGGTGAAGCGGTGAGCTCCCACCCCTGTTCCTGTTTAATAGTACTCCTGTGAGTCATTGAGCTGACAAGCTCGTGGATGAAGCACCCACATGCCTGTGAGAGGTACCTGACCTGAGAAAGATGTTGGCAGCCTACTCAGCAAACCCCAAATTTCAAAGAATGTTATCTCTACTGATGACGGTTAAAGAACCAGAAACACGTGCCTAGAGATCAGCACTATCTGCGCCAACTGTGGCGAAACACTCGAACACTCTTGAAGCAAGCAAGTAACCGAAACTGCATTTACCACAATGCCAGGGGCGAACCTTGCTGGGAGGTGAAGCGGTGTGCTCCCACCCCTGTTCCTGTTTAATAGTACTCCCATGAATCATTGAGCTTACAAGCTCGTGGATGAAGCACCCGCATGCCTGTGTGAGGTACCTGACCTGAGAAAGATGTTGGCAGCCTACTCAGCAAACCCCACATTTGAAAGACTGTAATCTCTACTGATGACGGCTAAAGAACCAGAAACACGTGTCTAGAGATCAGCACTATCTGTGCCAACTGTGGCGAAACACTCGAACACTCTTGAAGCAAGCAAGTAACTGAAAGTGCAATTACCACAATGCCAGGGGCGAACCTTGCTGGGAGGTGAAGCGGTGTGCTCCCACCCCTGTTTCTGTTTAATAGTACTCCCACGAGTCATTGAGCTGTTGAGCTCATGGATGAAGCCCCCGCATGCCTGTGAGAGGTACCTTACCTGAGAAAGATGTTGGCAGCCTACTCGGGCAAACCCCACATTTGAAAGATTGTAATCTCTACTGATGACGGTTAAAGAACCAGAAACACGTGTCTAGAGATCATCACTATCTGCGCCAACTGTGGCGAAACACTCGAACAATCTTGAAGCAAGCAAGTAACTGAAACTGCATTTACCACAATGCCAGGGGCGAACCTTGTTGGGAGGTGAAGCGGTGTGCTCCCATCCCTGTTCCTGTTTAATAGTACTCCCGTGAGTAATGTAGCTGACGAACTCGTGGATGAAGCACCTGCATGCCTGTGAGAGGTACCTGACCTGAGAAGGATGTTGGCAGCCTACTCAGCAAACCCCACATTTGAAAGACTGTCATCTCTACTGATGACGGTTAAAGATCCAGAAACACGTGTCTAGAGATCAGCACTATCTGCGCCAACTGTGGCGAAACACTCGAACACTCTTCAAGCAAGCAAGAAACCGAAAATGCATTTATCACAATGCCAGGGGCGAACCTTGCTGGGAGGTGAAGCGGTGTGCTCGCACCCCTGTTCCTGTTTAATAGTATTCCCATGAGTCATTGAGCTGATGAGCTCGTGGATGAAGCACCCGCATGCCTGTGAGAGGTACCTGACCTGAGAAAAATGTTGGCAGCCTACTCAGCAAACCCCAAATTTCAAAGAATGTAATCTCTACTGATGACGGTTAAAGAACCAGAAACATGTGTCTAGTGATCAGCACTATCTGCATCAACTGTGGTGAAAGACTCGAACACTCTTGAAGCAAGCAAGTAACTGAAACTGCATTTACCACAATGCCAGGGTGCGAACCTTGCTGGGAGGTGAAGCGGTGTGCTCCCACCCAGGGCCGGACTGGGAACCAAAACCGGCCCTGGCAACGTGCTCGGCCGGCCCCCCGGGGCTTGGGGGTGCCGCTGAGCTCTTTACCAGGGATGGTTTTCGGCCGATTTTGTTACAGGGCCTCTTTTGCAGCTATGCTGCAAAAACGTCCCTGTAACAAAAACCGCCCCCAGGGGCCCAAAACCGGCCCCCACACGTGCGGCACACCGGGGTATTGCCCGGTGCCCGCTACGGCCAGTCCGGGCCTGCTCCCACCCCTGTTCCTGTTTAATAGTACTCTCGTGAGTCATTGAGCTGACGAGCTAGTGGATGAAGCACCCCCATGCCTGTCAGAGGTACCTGACCTGAGAAAGATGTTGACAGCATTCTCAGCAAACCCCAAATTTGAAAGACTGTAATCTCTACTGATGACGGTTAAAGAACCAGAAACACCTGTCCAGAGATCAGCACTATCTGCGCCAACTGTGGCGAAACACTCGAACACTCTTGAAGCAAGCAAGTAACTGAAACTGCATTTACCACAATGCCAGGGTGCGAACCTTGCTGGGAGGTGAAGCGGTGTGCTCCCACCCCTGTTCCTGTTTAATAGTACTTCAATGAGTCATTGAGCTGATGAGCTCGTGGATGAAGCACCCGCATGCCTGTGAGAGGTACCTGACCTGAGAAAGATGTTGGCAGCCTAATCAGCAAACCCCACATTTGAAAGACTGGAATCTCTACCCATGACAGTTAAAGAACCAGAACCACGTGTCTAGAGATCAGCACTATCTGCGCCAACTGTGGCGAAACACTCGAACACTCTTGAAGCGAGCAAGTAACTGAAACTGCATTTACCACAATGCCAGGGGCGAACCTTGCTGGGAGGTGAAGCGGTGTGCTCCCACCCCTGTTCCTGTTTAATAGTTCTCCCGTGAGTCATTGAGCTGACGAGCTGGTGGATGAAGCACCCGCTTGTCTGTGAGAGGTACCTGGTCTGAGAAAGATGTTGGCAGCCTACTCAGCAAACCCCACATTTGAAAGACTGTAATCTCTACTGATGACGGTTAAAGAACCAGAAACACGTGTCTAGAGATCAGCACTATCTGCGCCAACTGTGGCGAAACACTCGAACACTCTTGAAGCAAGCAAGTAACTGAAAGTGAAATTACCAAAATGTCAGGGGCGAAACTTGCTAGGAGGTGGAGCAGTGTGCTCCCACCCCTGTTCCTGTTTAATAGTACTCCCGTGAGTCATTGAGCTGACGAGCTTGTGGATGAAGCACCCACATGCCTGTGAGCGGTACCTGACCTGAGAAGGATGTTGGCAGCCTACTCAGCAAACCCCACATTTGAAAGACTGTAATCTCTACTGATGACGGTTAAAGATCCAGAAACACGTGTCTAGAGATCAGCACTATCTGCGCCAACTGTGGCGAAACACTCGAACACTCTTCAAGCAAGCAAGTAACCGAAACTGCATTTACCACAATGCCAGGGGCGAACCTTGCTGGGAGGTGAAGCGGTGTGCTCGCACCCCTGTTCCTGTTTAATAGTATTCCCATGAGTCATTGAGCTGATGAGCTCGTGGATGAAGCACCCGCATGCCTGTGAGAGGTACCTGACCTGAGAAAAATTTTGGCAGCCTACTCAGCAAACCCCAAATTTCAAAGAATGTAATCTCTACTGATGACGGTTAAAGAACCAGAAACATGTGTCTAGAGATCAGCACTATCTGCGCCAACTGTGGCGAAACACTCTTGAAGCAAGCAAGTAACTGAAACTGCATTTACCACAATGCCAGGGTGCGAACCTTGCTGGGAGGTGAAGCGGTGTGCTCCCACCCAGGGCCGGACTGGGAACCAAAACCGGCCCTGGCAAAGTGCTCGGCCGGCCCCCCGGGGCTTGGGGGTGCCGCCGAACTCTTTGCCAGGGCTCGTTTTCGGCCGATTTTGTTACAGGGCCGCTTTTGCAGCTATGTAACAAAAACGGCCCCCAGGGGCCCAAAACCGGCCCCCACCCATGCGGCACATCGGGGTATTGCACGGTGCCCGCTACGGCCAGTCCGGGCCTGCTCCCACCCTTGTTCCTGTTTAATAGTACTCTTGGGAGTCATTGAGCTGACGAGCTAGTGGATGAAGCACCCGCATGCCTGTCAGAGGTACCTGACCTGAGAAAGATGTTGACAGCATTCTCAGCAAACCCCAAATTTGAAAGACTGTAATCTCTACTGATGATGGTTAAAGAACCAGAAACACGTGTCTAGAGATCAGCACTATCTGCGCCAACTGTGGCGAAACCCTCGAACACTCTTGAAGCAAGCAAGTAACTGAAACTGCATTTACCACAATGCCAGGGTGCGAACCTTGCTGGGAGGTGAAGCTGTGTGCTCCCACCCCTGTTCCTGTTTAATAGTACTCCAATGAGTCATTGAGCTGATGAGCTCGTGGATGAAGCACCCGCATGCCTGTGAGAGGTACCTGACCTGAGAAAGATGTTGGCAGCCTACTCAGCAAACGCCACATTTCAAAGACTGTAATCTCTACTGATGACGGTTAAAGAACCAGAAACACGTGTCTAGAGATCAGCACTATCTGTGCCAACTGTGGCGAAACACTCAAACACTCTTGAAGCAAGCAAGTAACTGAAACTGCAATTACCACAATGTCAGGGGCGAACCTTGCTGGGAGGTGAAGCGGTGTGCTCCCACCCCTGTTCCTGTTTAATAGTTCTCCCATGAGTCATTGAGCTGACGAACTCGTGGATGAAGCACCCGCATGCCTGTGAGAGATACCTGACCTGAGAAAGATGTTGGCAGCCTATTCAGCAAACCCCACATTTGAAAGACTGTAATCTCTACTGATGACGGTTAAAGAACCTGAAACACGTGTCTAGAGATCAGTACTATCTGCGCCAATTGTGGCGAAACACTCAAACACTCTTGAAGCAAGCAAGTAACTGAAAGTGCAATTACCAAAATGTCAGGGGCGAAACTTGCTAGGAGGTGGAGCAGTGTGCTCCCACCCCTGTTCCTGTTTAATAGTACTCCCGTGAGTCATTGAGCTGACGAGCTCGTGGATGAAGCACCCACATGCCTGTGAGCGGTACCTGACCTGAGAAGGATGTTGGCAGCCTACTCAGCAAACCCCACATTTGAAAGACTGTAATCTCTACTGATGACGGTTAAAGATCCAGAAACACGTGTCTAGAGATCAGCACTATCTGCGCCAACTGTGGCGAAACACTCGAACACTCTTCAAGCAAGCAAGTAACCGAAACTGCATTTACCACAATGCCAGGGGCGAACCTTGCTGGGAGGTGAAGCGGTGTGCTCGCACCCCTGTTCCTGTTTAATAGTATTCCCATGAGTCATTGAGCTGATGAGCTCGTGGATGAAGCACCCGCATGCCTGTGAGAGGTACCTGACCTGAGAAAAATTTTGGCAGCCTACTCAGCAAACCCCAAATTTCAAAGAATGTAATCTCTACTGATGACGGTTAAAGAACCAGACACATGTGTCTAGAGATCAGCACTATCTGCGCCAACTGTGGCGAAACACTCGAACACTCTTGAAGCAAGCAAGTAACTGAAACTGCATTTACCACAATGCCAGGGTGCGAACCTTGCTGGGAGGTGAAGCGGTGTGCTCCCACCCAGGGCCGGACTGGGAACCAAAACCGGCCCTGGCAAAGTGCTCGGCCGGCCCCCCGGGGCTTGGGGGTGCCGCCGAACTCTTTGCCAGGGCTCGTTTTCGGCCGCTTTTGTTACAGGGCCGCTTTTGCAGCTATGTAACAAAAACGGCCCCCAGGGGCCCAAAACCGGCCCCCACCCATGCGGCACATCGGGGTATTGCACGGTGCCCGCTACGGCCAGTCCGGGCCTGCTCCCACCCCTGTTCCTGTTTAATAGTACTCTTGTGAGTCATTGAGCTGACGAGCTAGTGGATGAAGCACCCGCATGCCTGTCAGAGGTACCTGACCTGAGAAAGATGTTGACAGCATTTTCAGCAAACCCCAAATTTGAAAGACTGTAATCTCTACTGATGATGGTTAAAGAACCAGAAACACGTGTCTAGAGATCAGCACTATCTGCGCCAACTGTGGCGAAACCCTCGAACACTCTTGAAGCAAGCAAGTAACTGAAACTGCATTTACCACAATGCCAGGGTGCGAACCTTGCTGGGAGGTGAAGCTGTGTGCTCCCACCCCTGTTCCTGTTTAATAGTACTCCAATGAGTCATTGAGCTGATGAGCTCGTGGATGAAGCACCCGCATGCCTGTGAGAGGTACCTGACCTGAGAAAGATGTTGGCAGCCTACTCAGCAAACGCCACATTTCAAAGACTGTAATCTCTACTGATGACGGTTAAAGAACCTGAAACACGTGTCTAGAGATCAGTACTATCTGCGCCAATTGTGGCGAAACACTCAAACACTCTTGAAGCAAGCAAGTAACTGAAAGTGCAATTACCAAAATGTCAGGGGCGAAACTTGCTACGAGGTGAAGCAGTGTGCTCCCACCCCTGTTCCTGTTTAATAGTTCTCCCGTGAGTTATTGAGCTGACGAGCTCGTGGATGAAGCACCCACATGCCTGTGAGAGGTACCTGACCTGAGAAGGATGTTGGCAGCCTACTCAGCAAACCCCACATTTGAAAGACTGTAATCTCTACTGATGACGGTTAAAGATCCAGGAACACGTGTCTAGAGATCAGCACTATCTGCGCCAACTGTGGCGAAACACTCGAACACTCTTCAAGCAAGCAAGTAACCGAAACTGCATTTACCACAATGCCAGGGGCGAACCTTGCTGGGAGGTGACGCGGTGTGCTCGCACCCTTGTTCCTGTTTAATAGTATTCCCATGAGTCATTGAGCTGATGAGCTCGTGGATGAAGCACCCGCATGCCTGTGAGAGGTACCTGACCTGAGAAAAATGTTGGCAGCCTACTCAGCAAACCCCAAATGTCAAAGAATGTAATCTCTACTGATGACAGTTAAAGAACCAGAAACGCGTGTCTAGAGATCAGTACTATCTGCGCCAACTGTGGCGAAACACTCGAACACTCTTGAAGCAAGCAAGTAACTAAAACTGCAATTACCACAATGCCAGGGTGCGAACCTTGCTGGGAGGTGAAGCGGTGTGCTCCCACCCAGGGCTAGACCGGGAACCAAAACCGGCCCTGGCAAAGTGCTCGGTCGGCCCCCCGGGGCTTGGGGGTGCCGCCGAGCTCTTTGCCAGGGCCGGTTATCGGCCGATTTTGTTACAGGGCCGCTTTTGCAGCTATGCTGCAAACACGGCCCTGTAACAAAAACGGCCCCCAGGGGCCCAAAACCGGCCCCCACCCGTGCGGCGCACCGGAGGATTGCCCGGTGCCAGTCCGGGCCTGCTCCCACCCCTGTTCCTGTTTAATAGTACTCTTGTGAGTCATTGAGCTGACGAGCTAGTAGATGAAGCACCCACATGCCTGTCAGAGGTACCTGACCTGATGAAGATGTTGACAGCATTCTCAGCAAACCCCAATTTTGAAAGACTGTAATCTCTACTGATGACGGTTAAAGAACCAGAAAGACGTGTCTAGACATCAACACTATGACTGCCATTGTAGTTTCAGGATTTTATAGTGGCACTTGTAAATAAGCCCCCCTGTGAGTTAATTGTGTGCTCTTGAGCACCAACTTGTGGATTGAGAAAGCCTGTATGCCATTTGTCTGGAGGGTGCCATCAAGCTATTCCGGACCTAGTTTATATTTGTAGAACCAGACTGCATGGTTAGAGGCAAGTTCATCAGTGAGTTGTACAGGGATCGTATCATACTCCCCTTTTTCCCGCAGTGCGGGAGCAGATGAGGACTGCATTTCTTTTTCCTGACTGCAGAGCATACATTAACTAGAACAACCTCCAAAGTTAGTGCATGGACTGCAGATAGCAGAGTCCCGACACATAGGCAGTAATTGCCTCCTTGAGACAGGCCACTGGCAAATGAAAGCTACATCTCACAAATTACACATATTTAAAATAAGATAAATAAATGAAATACAGAAGTATGAGAAGTTGGCCTGGAATGTGCTGTCCACTAATTAAAGTGGCCTGGTATATGCTGTCCACTAATTAAAGTGGGAACCAAACAACCCTTGATTTAAGATAACCTTAGAAAGCTATCCAAGTGGTAGCTGTGGAGAGCAGCCTTCAGGCTTAGTCTTGAAGGAATGTTAAGCAGCTTGTTTTACCAGAATGCAACCTAATAGTATTAGTTAAAGGAAAGGAGAACCACACAGTACTTATAAAAATATGTATGATATAACACTCTTTAAGCATGACACAGTATCTTCTGCACGAAGATACTCACAAAGCACACAATACTGTAGCACAGAAACAATCGTGAATAGCACAAATACACAGTGGGCTCCAGGGGGAGACCAAATCATATACTAAAATAGTGGTATGTAGAATCGCTGGGACTCCAAGGAACCACCCAAGGTGAGTAAGTAGGGACCCCACGGAGGATGGATGCAGTGTGGGAACACGACCGCGTGCGCCATGCAATTCTATGGGAGAGTCGCGGTTGCAGCTTTAAAGTTTAAGGACCCTTCTACGTGGACTTTGAAAGAAACCCCGTGGAACTTAGGAGGTGGAGAGCCACCCCACCCGTGGATACCATAGTACCAGAGTTACCTATCCCAGGGAAGCCGGGTGCATAGGTCTGAAGTGGGGTCGGAAACCGCCGTCTATCTCTATGGAGGACTTTGAAGAAGAGCCACTGCTGAGAAGAAGAAAAGTGTCTGTCGGTGGATTCTTGATGAAGAATACCTGAAAGCAGAGGGGACAGAGTCTGGGTCACTCAGGAGTGACCAGGGGCTCAGTAGATGAATGCCCACCGATGTCGGGTGCTTCAGGTGCGTTGAGGGGGTTCTTGACAATGCAGCCACAGGGACCAGGAGATGTTGAGGATGACCAGAAGCCAGATGCGAGCTGGCCCATAAAGGATGTCGAGTGTTGAGGGGTCAGTGTCCGGCTGGAGCACCAACAAGCTTTGGCAGCGGCAACCCACGCAGAAGGTCAAGGAAGGTTATGGTTCGGACTTGCAAGATCCAGGAGACTCACTAAACACAGGGGAGTCAGGGCAAGCCTGGAGCAACCAGGGGAGCCCAAAAAAAGTAGCCTTGACCCTCAAGATGACCCACAGGCTGGAGGCACAGGAGTCGCGAGGGGACCTCAAGCAGTTTCACAAAGTAGCAGCCCACGGAGCACTCGGTGGGAGGAGGCCAGAGATCTTTGTAGGAAAGAGATTATGGGTACTTGGAGGACAGTGCACTTGTTCGGGAAATACCAACAAGCATATGCACTTGCAAAAGTACGTGGTGCACAGGGGTACCGGTATTGCAGCCCCCATGATGGATTCTTACCTCAAACTTGGTAAGAGGGCAGCTCAGACCTCGAGGGACTTGATAACCCACCTCCTGTGTTGCTGGAGCCTTCGAAGTCTGTAGAAGCTCAGGAGCAGCAGAGCGGTCAGTTGAGATGTATTGCCTGCGGTTGCAAGGGAGTGACTCCTTTACTCCAAAGGAGATATCTTCAGTTTTCTTGATGCTCCACAGGTCCTACATGGAGTCTGTATGGTGCACGGGAACAGACGATGCTTTGAATGGAGAGGGAGATGAAGTCGGGCCCAAGCGAAGTCCAGAGTGTCCAGACAGTCGAATCTAGGGTCCTACAGCCAGGTAAGCCCTTTTGTACCCACGGGAGAGGGTTGGACAGATCCATGTGACCCTCCCAGGGGAGGGTCTGGACAATGGGGAGGTTACTCCCATGTCCTTTGTCAAGTTTTACGCCAGAGCAGGAGCCAACGGCTCCCAGGACTGGTTTGAACTGGAACATTCGCAGGAACACCAAATTTACCCCTTATGCAAACTTTCGGTCACTAGCAAGCGCACCCACCCAGGCCTAATACACTAAATCCTGTCTGGGAGGTGGTCACACCTTCCTGTGACAGGATGCCTATTGTTCTGCCTTCCCCTGCTCGAGCTTGGCTCAGCAGCAGGAGGTCAGAAATGTGTCTCTGGTCGGCAGCAACCCTTTTGGGCTGCCCGGGACTAGAAGGCTGGTACCGGGAACACCAGGGACCTTACAAAGCTCGTTTCTTAGGGGTGGAATGGGGGTATGATTCCTCAATGTTTAACACCAAAGATGATAGGGTTAATTTCTGCCGTTTTAGAGTTGGTCATCACACAGTCGCATAATGGCACTATATGTCCAAAATGGCTGCAGCACTAACAACCCGGGAGAATAGACTCTGTAGGCTGCAGGGGTGTCCTGCTCATGCAGTGGCACCCTCACACTTAGAGCCAAGCACCCTGCCTTCAGGATTGTCAAGGTGTGCTATAGGGGTGATATAGGTTTCAAGTATAGTGACCCTTAGATATAGTAAACCTATATCTAAAGTAAGTGGTGCATTCACCATCTTACACAGGCTGCAATGGCAGGCCTCTAGTTCCATTTTGCATGACCTCTCATGGGTGGCATAATACATGCTTCAGCCCATGGGAGGCCTCTAGGTTACCTATGCCCTGGGTACATGGGTACTATATACTAGGGACTGACAAGGGTACCCCAATATCCAATCTGGAGTGTACCAAAGTACATGACATAACAGTTTAAGGAGAAAGCAGATAGACTGGGGTCCTGATTAGCAGGATCCCAGTCAGACTAGTCAAAAACAGTATCACATGAAGCAAAAAGTGGGGGTAACCATAAGAAGCAAATCCTACTTTCCTACAAGAAGACTCCCTCTCTATCTCAAATTAATGTTTGTGTAGATAGATATGGTTTTCGTCTTTATGCCTTATTTTGTATTGTACCCTAATTGTGTGGTGAGCTAACAAAATATTTTTATATCTAACTGCCCATTCTTTCTCCTTTTATAATCTCACTAAGAGGCTCACAAAAATGGAGACAATTACCATCCTCGGTACCACTCCATACTATACTACTCACAACAAGTAACCGGATGCCCTGAAAATATTTGATTGTAAACGTGGGGGCAATTATTATTGTAAAGGTGAGAACCCTCACTCACCCAGAGGTGACATGCTTCATCATTGGGTTCCCTCTGACACACTGCAACTGCAAGGTACACAATGTGGGCTACAACTATCCCACAGGAGAGGAGCGAGAGGTGTTTTAATCATCCAATGGTGATGAGAGTGAGGGACAGACTGCGGAAAAAAGTTAAAAACAAGTGAATTAAAACTATCTCATGAGAGGACAAAAAACTTTAATAGGTGTCCTCAAAGGATAGACATAAAAACAGTGTGAGGATAGGGGTATGGATTTTCCCTATATTAGATTAGGTCAACATGTTTCTGCCTTGATGACCACAAAGGATCGTGGCATTCTTCAGGACCATATCACGTCACTCTGCAATTGTTTGTGAAAAATAATGTATATAAAAAAATACCATACTTAATTGGATGGAAATAACCATAAACCAGCTGCAGTCTGGTCCATATCGAATACTAGACACCTCGTCTGCCTCCGCCTTCAAAAGGTCCTTTATACATGGATCTCGAGAATCTAGAGGTGTAGTATGTGCACAAGTCATACATTATTACACATAAAATTATCCTATCTACATATCTATTTCTCCATATTTTCTTCTTGTCACACGGTTGAAAAATTAACAAAGGAGTGGTCCAAACATGATATGCACTCCATTGTTATAAACATGTACGTCATAGATGTGTCATTTCACCAGTGTACGTGCCATCACTTGGCAACATGATGGCACCCACTATCGACTAAAGGATAGTGCTTCTGACTTATATAGTTCATATTTCAGGCGCACGTAAATCAGATCATAGAAGTGTGCCACCCATACAGTATACACATTTAGCATTTATAACGGACCATACTTTCCTCAAGTGGCCGCATTACGATCCATATGTTATAAAAAATACCCTACAAGCATATCATCTTTCTCTCATACTTGTGAGGCACCCGAATATGTCAACCATACTACATCAACAACGGACCACGAGTGCTGCATACTCTCATTTGCTGAGCATATATATCGACATCTACTCAGTACCAAAAAAGATTTCGCTCAGTACCAGAAATATTTCCTTGTGCACTTACTGACTTTCCCGAGTCCTCCGCTGTCTGTGTATCGGCCGAAGGGGACGGGATGATTCCTTCTTCCTCCATTTAAAACAACCTGTATGTCGTGCGTAGTGCCACGGAAGTGCAAAGCAACTTCTGGTTTTGCCGCCAGACTACTCAAGTAGTTCTACTGCTGGTCATACTTCATTGTTTCCATACTAACTACTATTTCAGATAATAAAGCGTGCCCTTAATGGATGATGTTTACACAAGGGTATAGCTCCTTTACACCCTGGATGGGGAATGGAGGCAGGGGGAAGGAGAGGAGGGGAAAACTAGGACACACCTATACCAAAACTACCGGAATTATAAAACGATTACCAGAACGACAAAGGGATTGGAATTGAAGTTCCTCATCACGTTGACTACACTCCATGAGCTACGTTATTAATAAAGATCTATTCAATGCAAGATTAGATTTGGATTATTCCATGACTGAGTCACTAATTTACATATTGTGGGTCTAAAATATTAGATTCTATGTGAGGATTATTGGCTGCACCATCTAACTTTATTGACTATGTAGCTCATGGTGAATGTACCACGGTACATCGTGATGAGAGACTACATTTCCCATCATATTGTAGTTTTTGTTGTTTTCTGTAATTGGCCGCAGCACCGATCTTTATTGATAACGTAGCTCATGGTGTGTGCACAGCGTGATGAGGAACTACAAATCCCATCCTTTTGTAGTTCTGGTAATCGTTTTGTAGTTCTGGTAGATATGTAGGTAGGATATTTTTATGTGAAATTTATGATTTGTGCACATACTACACCTCTAGATTCTCGAAATCCATGTGTAAAGGACCTTTTGAAGGCGGAGGCAGACGAGGTGTCTAGTATTGGATGCGGACCAGACTGCAGCTGGTTTATGGTTATTTCCATCCAATTAAGTATGGTAAATTTTTAATATTCATAATTTTTCACAAACAGTAGCAAAGTGACGTGATATGGTCCTGAAGAATGCCACGAACCTTTGTGGTCATCCAGGCAGAAACATGTTGACCTAATCTATTATAGGTATCCATACCCCTATCCTAACACTGTTTTTATGTCTATACTTTGAGGACACCTATTAAAGTTTTTTTGTCCTCTCATGTTATGTTATTTAGCAAGTATGACGTCTAGAACCATGCGGTTCTGCAAAGTCATGAGGCGATCCGCCTGGAGCTCAGCTGTCAAATTACCAAGGGCACCAGCTGTAACATTAACAGTGGATTCAACCACACGAGTCAGTTGTCTCAGGTTCCTACTATTAACCATAGGTCCCCAAAACGGCAGGAAACCCAAAAAGAAATCTCCCGCTTCCTGACCGGCAGTATCCTCCTTACTAATCACGCCTCTCACAACTCTGGTCTTGTGATAGTCAGAGGCGGCAGTGAATGTTGGCGGTAGCAGATTTGCAATATAACATGTGCCCGAGAAATCAGGGGGCAACCATGTATATGCTCGGTCATTGCAGATAAAATATGTACCCTTGGCAGCCAAAAACGCAGGGGAAAACTGTGAAGGGAAAGTGTACGTTTCAGTACAGTCACTTCTTCCCAGTTGAGCTCTAGGATTCTGACCATTACCTTGTAAACAGAACCGACCTATGTGGGGTACGACCCAGATTGGGGATGAGATTTTTCGCTGTCTTTCACCCAGACTAATACTATACCCCGTCGCGTTCCACCCTACATAAGCTCTCAACTCTTCTTTGGGAATAGATGAGTATGCATCGATATCTCTGCTCATATCGGCAACTCCTTTCATTAAAGCTTTGTTATTAGTGCTAGGTCTGATGGAACGCGGTTGTCGCGGGGAGTACGCATCTAGTGCATAGAGAAACATGGTCTGGAATGCCCATGACGATCCATTGTAACTATACAGCAGCACTAGATAAGGAATACCCTTATTAATGGTATGTGGCATTAAACCACACACCCAGCAATTGGTTGTATTCATGACTAGTTGGTGCTGGTGCAGGAGCTGAATAAACGAGTTATTCACGAACTCTGATCGTCTAGCTTGTTCGTGTTCAGGCAGAGGGTGAAAAGAGTGTGAGGAGACAGTAGGAGGAGGTATAGGCTGTATAGTGGGTGCAATGGGCTCTTGAGAGGAGAAGAATACAAATCCTACAGTAAACACTACCATACTGCATAATACAAACAGGCATAAAAATACAAAACGTTTGCTCTTCATTATTTTACACATTCTTGCTTTAAAGTTCATTTCCTCAGTGGGTCTCTCCATCTTACAAAACTCCATCCTCTAATCGTGCCGCTCGCGGTGGGTGAGTATCTTCTGCTAAGGAGTACGCCTGTCAGTCCAGGGAACGCCCTAGACCAACCAGAACCGTCGACCTAACGTCTTCGGCCTGTACCCCAAAGTCTTGGCACCGCGACCCTGCGGTTGAACCCGGATGGTGGTTCGAAAAACAAAAATCAAGAAAGTCCTTCAGATGGGAGAGCTCTGGTTATCAAAAAATAAAAAGGTAAAAGAAAAAGAATATTTATTTGTCCATGGGCCTTGGTCTTAGATTATAATGGAAACGGCCAGGTACTGTTTGATCTTGAAACAAGAGTTCAGGCTCTGTGGTGTCCAATCGAATTGACGGTGGCACAGCTTCTTGCAAAATATCGTCACTTTCCTGTGCTGAAGCTGTGCCTTTTATGCGTGCATCACTGAACGGCACAAAACGAGGTACAGTGTCTGTTTCAGAGTCTGCGATACCCTCCTGGACCCACTGGTCATACGGCAGAGGCAAAGGGATCCTCTTCACGTGGGCGCCGTGGATCCAGTTCTTCTTCCCCTTTACTCGAACAGCTGATCTTGTAGACAGTAGTACGAGATGAGGGCCAATCCAGCGGGGCTCATCGTTGCTTTTCCGCTGGAAGTTTTTCCCGAGGACCCACGTGCCAGGTTCGATAGGGTGTCCAGGAGCTTCAGAGGCCGGGGGGAGAGTATCATGCACCTGTTGGTGTAAAACACGCAGTTTAACCGTCAAATCATACAAGAAATCAAGCAGTACTGGATGCTCGATTTCACTGAATTTCGTAGGTCTTGGCACACCCCATACATTGGCCGGGCGGCCAAAAACAACCTCATAAGGACTAAGTCCCACTCGTGAGTGCACGGTCATTCTTGTGGATAGGAGTGCTAAAGGCAGAGCGTCAGGCCATTTAAGACCGGTGCTCGCCTGGATTTTGGCCAATTTAAGTTTTAGAGCGCCGTTGTAGCGCTCTACTAATCCAGCTGATTGGGGGTGATTTGCAGCGTGGAACTTTTGCTTTATACCTAGTCCCTCACACACATTCTTCATCACTTTACCCACAAACTCACTTCCATTATCACTCCACACCATTCTTGGCATTCCAAACCTGGGGAGAAATTCCTTCACAAGGGCTTTGGCTGTGGACAGAGCAGTGTTATCTTTTAGAGGGTAGACCTCCATCCATTTTGAGAAAGCGCAAACAACCACCAATACATATTTCAGGTTGTTGCATCTTTCCATGTGGATAAAATCTAGCTGCAAAACTTCAAATGGATATGATGGAGGCGCAAACTGACCAGCTGGAGTTGGGGTTCCCCTACCAGGGTTGTACTTCAAGCATACCATACAATTCTTGACCACATTCTCTGCACACTTAGGAATTCCAGCATTCTGCCATACTGGAGCCAACAACTTACAGATTCCTTTCGTACTGATATGTGCCATCCCATGTGCCATAGTAACCACTGGAAGCACATATGCATCAGGTAACAACCATCGCCTATGTTCTGACAAATCAATCCAACAACCATTCTCATCCAACTTACCCATACTTTCTCTCCACTTGCTCAACTCTTTCTCTGTGGCTTCAGCTTGAAGGGACTTTACACTTTCTATTGTGTTTTCACACATTCCAACATCACCAACCCATCTGGCAGGGCCTGCAACATACATTCGAGTCTTTACATCTTTTGCTGTTTCTTTCGCGACTTCATCAGCAAACGCATTACCACGACCAACATCATCAGTGATTTTCTTGTGCGCACTGCATTTCATAATTGCAACTTGTAACGGTAGGGTCAGTGACTCAAGGAGATCATTCACCAACTTGCCATTCTGAATCTTAGCTCCATGCGAAGTCAGGAACCCACGTTCTTTCCACAATCGCCCAAAACTATGAGCCACGCCAAAGGCGTACTGGCTATCCGTATATATGTTCACTTTCATTCCTTCAGACAACACGCATGCTCTCGTAAGGGCAATCAATTCTGCTGCTTGAGCCGAATTCTGTGGCACACGCGTAGTTTCCACAATCGTGTGCAAAGTCGTGATAGCATATGCAGCAGTCGTATCACCATTTGGAAGCTTAAAACACGAACCATCCACCCATAAGGTACCATCACACTCAGTCAGGGGAGTATCTTTGAGATCTACTCTCCCTTTCGTCTCTTCTTCTGTTCTGAACAGACAATCATGTTGCTCAATCTCATCTAGATCTGCTGGAATTGGCAATAATGTAGCTGGATTCAACGTGTTGCATCTCTTTATGTGTATGTGATTTGCTAACAGTGTCAGCTCATATCCAGATAATCGCGCACTAGTTAAGTGCTGCGTCTTGGTCCTGTTTAACAATGTGTCCACAGCATGCGGAACCATAACAATCAATGTGTTATCCATTACTAGGCCAGCAGACTGTCGAATAGACATAGCTGCGGCAGCTGTGGCTCTCAGACAACTTGGCAATGCCCTCGCTACAGGGTCCAAGGTTGATGAAAAGTATGCGCATGGACGCGGTCTGTCGCCAAAAGGCTGTGTTAACAGAAATAATGCGCAACCATCTTTCTCGTGAACATACAATGTAAAAGGCTTGCTGTAGTCAGGGGTACCCAACACAGGAGCTGAGCATAACGCATTACGCAATTCCCAAAAACTTTTCTGACACTCTTCAGACCATGGGATAGGATTCGGTGTGTCTTTGCATGTTAATGCTAACAAAGGTTTTGCCAACAAGGAAAAATTAGGAATCCAATGCCTACAGTATGAAGTAATGCCCAAGAAAGCACGCACTTCTCTCTGTGTTCTTGGCACACTCAACTGAGCAATGGCTTGAATTCTTTCTGGGGTCAGTTTCCTTCCCTCCTTCGATAAGAGATGACCTAAGTAGGTCACTTCTTGTCGACAATATTGCAGTTTTGAGAGAGACACTTTGTGATGAAAGGCAGACAAATGACGCAACAATGACAATGTAGCTTCTTTGCAAATCTTTTCAGTATCCGCGGCGATCAGTAAATCGTCAACGTACTGAATGAGGATAGCGTCACTAGGTAAAACAAGTGCATCAAGCTGCGCTTTCAAAGCTTGGCTGTATATTGATGGGCTTTCACAGTAGCCCTGAGGAGCGCGTTTAAAGCGGAAGCTGCGACCTCCTAAACTAAAGCCAAAAATGTCTCTGCTCTCCTCTGCAATTGGGATGCTAAAGAAAGCATTCTTTAAATCGATCACTGAGAACCATGCAGCGGAGGCTGGAATCATGGTGAACAAGGCAGTTATATCAGGGACAACTGGAAACTGTGGCACAACAATCTTATTAACCTCTCTAAGATCAATCACAAATCTGTAAACAGGTGGCTGTGAAGGGTCCGTTCGTTTTAAGACAGGTAAAACAGGATTATTGCAAACGTTGCCTCTTGTCTCTTCAATCACACCCATTTTAATCAAATCGCTGACAATTTCTAACAACGCTTTCTGACCTTCATTGGAGATCTTATACTGGGGAATACGTGGCAATCTGACATTGGCCTTTAAAGTTACCACATATGGCGGTATTTCCAAGAGACCCACATCATTGGGCCCAGTAGCCCACAGGACATCCGGAAGGGATGACAATTCAGGCGGCATTGCATTTTTAGACAAATACATTGGGGAAATCACTTTCTTACCTAATGTAAGTTGTACTCCTGAGGGAGAACAATACAGCGTGGCATGCAATCTTTTTAGCAAATCTAATTCTAACAAATTCTCACCACAACCTGTTGTTAGGATGAGAGGTGCTTTTTGCTCGCAAGGTCCAACAGAAAGAGACATAGGACTAGAAATCGGGTTCCTAACTGGGGCGCCAGAAAAACCTACTGAAACATTCATTTCGCCAGACAAAGGCGCGCCAGGGAGTTTTGAATGCATTATTGAACTCTTTGCAGCACCAGTGTCCAGCAGAAAGGGCTCTGTTACATTTGCTGTAGTTACTTTAACATAAGGTCCGCTCTGATCCACTGGCACTGAAACAACTCCCTCTCTCTGTCTACGGCTGTCCTAGTAATCATTATCTTCTACATTGCCGTCTTCTGCATAATAATCATTATTGTAGTACTGAGCTTTATTACCAGTCGCGTTGGCTTGCTGATCAAAGCTATTTATGGTATTTTGAGGCGGAAGAGGACGCGCGTTCTGGGGAACATTTCCACGTCCTCTGCCTCTAGGAGCTTGCTGACCACCTCTACCTCTTGCGCCATACGCATTACTGTTACGCTGCATTAATATAGGGCAACTATATTTAAAATGACCTTCCTCTTTGCAATATGAACATTGGTTGGGACCTACAGGGATTCGTGGTTGATAATACCCATTCATTTGCTGACTATTCTGAAACTGTTGGGGCTGGTGATAGACACCTTGTGTTTGCCTATAATTATTCTGTCCTCCACGTGTTGGATAAGCCTGCTGCAAGAGGACCTTTGTTTTTAGTTCTTTCGTTTTCTTATCCGTTCTATCCTTCTCATCTTTGTCTCTATTCTCATAATACTGTGCAGTAGCCAATATTTGCGCTGAAGAGGAAACAGCCCAAGAACTTTCTGAGTCTTTTAATTTTTTACACAACTCGGGAAGTAGATTCTGCACAAATTTATCAACAAATAACCGTTGGCCACCTTCAGTGCTCATGTCTTGACCACTGTGGTCGATAAACGTTTCTTCAAACCTGGTGAAGAAATCAGACACTGTCTCATCTTTCTTCTGCTTACATGAGGATAGTTTATCCCAATTTACGCGCATCGCAGGCATTATAGTTTTCATGTAGGTAATAATACGACCAGGGAGTTCTGCTACCAAAGGGTCAGGTTTTGCGCCACCAACTTGTCTAGCGTCTGCAGCAACGATATTAGCCCATGTGTCACCCAATTCTGCAGCGTGATCTACATTACGAATGGATCCCCATAAAGGCTGTGGAACCACATTCCCAAACAGCATATCTATATCGGCTAGATTCATGACACATGATTCTGCAGTTTGTGACAACTCCTTATAATAACCGGTAGGGTTTTTACGGGGGTCAGGCAATGTCTGTTTAAGCGCTAACACCTCAGATCGCTTCCATGGAACATGTACCCAAACACGCTGAAAATGTGCTAAGACAGGTGGAACAGCATTTGGCTCAGCAAGTCTCCAAACTGGGGGAACCTCACGCATCGAATATTGGCGCGCTTTTACCTTCTTCCCCACAGAGAAATCCTGCTCAAACAACGACTGCTGGCAATCATCATTCCTCAAAGATAATAAGGTCGCAACTGCTTTATTCACATCGGGGCCCACAATCGTGCCTTTTCCAAAATCGAATCTCACTCGACATAACTCCTGCGGATTTGGATCTCTACCATGATCATCCAATTCCTCACAGAGGATTTCACACATTTTCTCGAACACATACCTCTGTTTCGGGGCATCCCATTGATGAAAAACGTCAACAACTGATTCCACCTCATAGAGTGAAGAAAAAATAATCCACCTACGCGCCATATGATCTAATATCTTTTTCTCTTCGGGATCAGGCAGCTGACTGCGCAATTGCTTACGTTGTAAACCAGGGGTCACACTAGATGACCCAAAGAGAGGCGACATTAGACTAGTCACTACATTAGCTAGTCGTTGTCGTGCTGAAGGAGAAGTTGAAGCGACAACGGGGGATAGACAGAGGGAAGAAAAACAGATTCAGATACAGGTACCTGGGTAGTGTAAGAAGGAGCGCCAGGGGAAGCCGCTGGCGTGCTAGGCAAAGTCGCAGGAAGCGCGGGGGTAACAGGTAGCAAAACTGGCGGCCCTTGAGAGGGCTGCACTGCAGGGATAGGAGCCAGCTGAGGAGGAGCTGGCGGCTGTGGGAAGGCTTGCGGCATATTTACTGGAGGCTGCACATTTACAAGCTGTGGAGGTGCTGTGGCATTTTGCGCATATGGGGGTGGCGAACTTAACAAATGGGACATTAGGGAATCTTTCTCTTTCTCTTTTGTCTCATCTTGCACAAGGGGTGACAAAACAGGGTAACATTTATCAATCCCTAGTTTGCGCTGTCTGTGTAACTGTTCCTTCATTTGTTCCTCCTCATTATCTTTAAATTGCACAGCTGCTTGCATCACTGACATACCTCTTTCTTTCTTATTTCTCTTCGGTAGCTTAATTTCCTTCTGTTTGGCTTCCTTTCGCCATAGGCGGAAAGAATCAAACATCGCCGGCCGGGCTTTCTTTTTAAACAATTTAACCTCCAAATTATCTAAGATATCTGTATCAAAACTACCATTTTGGGGCCATTTTAAAACACCATCCTTTCTAGTATATCGGATCCATATTTCATTATATGCAATGGGGCCCACGCCATGTTTTACATAAAGCTCATAAGTTGGAGTTCCAATTGGAGGAATCGGACATTAATTCTCTAACTGGAAATCCCTTCTACAACTCAAACAAAACCAATTACCAAATACACTAGCACCAGGCATCTTCGCTCACTAGTCTAGTTCCCAACTTCAAAGGATTATCGATTACGATAGTCTCGTGAATACACGAGTCCTCTGGCTTTGGGGTTTGCAAACTCCAAATAAACCAAAATTATCCCGAAGGATACCAAACAAATTGGGAGACGCTCCACTTATACTTAACTGAATATCGATGATCAATGGCGTCACCAGAAGACTCTCTCGATTGTTTCGCTCTACCAAAATCGTCAAGGGTCCAAAACAGGGCGATTAATCAGGGCAGCAGTCCTTTGTAGCCGTCGGGACGCGGAGAACCTCGCAGAAAAGACTTTTGGACCACGTCGACATGCAGGGGTCGATGAAGTGGCGGCCTTCCTCCAGAATTTCCACATGAAGCTCCTCACGAAACTCTTGCTTGGACCGGTACCGCTGAAATCGCGCCGAGTTGGGCGCCAACTGAAGTACTGGGTATTTTAAGCCTAGCGGTGCAGGGGAACACACCCTATGACTTCGGGGTTCTTCCTGTTTCAGACCTACAGAAACACAGAGTCTTCTGGGTGAAGTCAAAGATCAGTTTATTGGCTGCAGACCAATTACAGGTATCCTAGAAGTACAACAGCGTGTATGTTCTCAGGAGACTGCTAAAAATCACAAAAACGGGCTTCTTCTTAAATACAGAATATCCTGCTTCAGGCATACATTCCTTAGTTTACGATATGGCCATTACATGTATACATTACAAACGAAAAGGCAGAGTCATGATGACCATCCCACATTCCAGTTAAGCCATCCCGCAATTATTTACCCAGCAAGGCTCAGATCCCACATCAGATATCGATAGGCCCCAATAAACATGAGCATCTCCTGTTTGGAAAACAAGCCATAAAGCAGGAACAGTCAGGTGCGAAAGAGATTAGCTGGAGGCTTGTGTAGGATGAAAAGACTTTATGGTGTGTCAAGCCCTGATGCTAATCACAGGTGGCCAGGGGACGGGGAACTCGTGAGACCGGACTGACCTGGGGCAGCGGAGCCAAGCTGCCCAGGTCACAGAAAAGTCAAAGAAAGGCACATGTGCTCTAAAAGGCCCGTATTGGCTTCATGCTATGTAGCCTATGTGAGGGCAACCATAAGATGGCCACCGCTCTAAAATGGAACCCACGTAGTGATGTATAATAGCGTATACACAGTGCATTCATAGCTAAAACGTTACACAAAGCACTTGTACATACCACATTAACCATTCGCGGTTCACTAATACCGGGATAGACAGGGGTAGGGCCCTGCCTCCTACGCGGTCCCAAATTGCAAAGTACGACATGTGACCTGGGCAGCTTGGCTCCGCTGCCCCAGGTCAGTCCGGTCCCACGAGCTCCCCGTCCTACGGCCACCTGTGATTAGCATCAGGGCTTGACACACCATAAAGCCTTTTCATCCTACACGAGCCTCCAGCTAATCTCTTTCACACCTGACTGTTCCTGCTTTATGGCTTGTTTTCCAAACAGGAGATGCTCGTGTTTATTGGGGCCTGTTGATATCTGATGTGGGATCTGAGCCTCGCTGGGTAAATAATTGTGGGCTGGCCTAACTCGAATGTGGGATGGTCATCATGACTCTGCCTTTTCGTTTGTAATGTATACCTTTATATGGCCATATCGTAAACCAAGGAATGTGTGCCTGAAGCATGATATTTTGTATTTAAGGAGAAGCCCGTTTCTGTAACTTTAAGCAGTCTCCTGAGAACATACACGCTGTTGTACTTCTAGGATACCTGTAATTGGTCTGCAGCCAATAAACTGATCTTTGACTTCACCCAGAAGACTCTGTGTTTCTGTAGGTCTGAAACAGGAAGAACCCGAAGTCATAGGGTGTGTTCCCCTGCACCGCTGGGCTTAAAATTCCCAGTACTTCACTAATCTTTCTCCCATCACACACACCCCAATACAGCCCTCTCTCGTTTTCCTATTCTCTATTGACTGCAACTAACATTCAACCCTCTTCTTCATCTCTCTCTAACATTCGCACTTTATAACACACTTCTCATTCATTCTCTCATTCATACTTTTTTCCTTTCTCACCCACCATCCGCTTTCAAACACCTGCTAACCCGAAATACTCGCATCACAACACTGCGTCCTTCTCTTAACTCGACATACTCTTTCAAAAGATTCCTTCCTTCCTCACGTGACCTCCTACTTAAATCACTCGTTCTCAACCACTCCCCTCCCTCCTGCCTATAAGCTAATCAGTTCACCTGATGCTCCCACCTCTCACATAACTTCCATCACCTCACAAACTACAACTCCCATAATCCTCTCTCATTCCATAAACACGTGTGACACAAAATGCCTTAACTTCTAACATTACAAATTATTTTATCACGTAAAAAAAACGAATTTTAACAGCTCTTTATGGTAAACGTCATGGTATTAACATTGACAAGGTAACACACATTCTTAAATTCTCGATGTTCTCCTTGAAGGAGGTCCGGATGGGCACATCTTGAATAGTTTAAGCTTTCTGAAAAGGCATGACCTCGCATGTGAACTAAGATGGAAAAGTAGTTAAAACATTTGAAAAAGTATGGATTAAATGTATAAAAATGGGCAAAAGAATAATAGTGGTATATCAGAGTATACTTCGCTGTGCAACTGGGAATGGGGCGAGATGTCGCCCCACACTGTATGGACATTCTTTCTCTTTCCCATACTCAGCACCTTATACTAATGTTAAGTGATCTTTTAAAAATCATTATCATCCCTTATTACTTGGGATAGAAAATACTATCCTAGGAGAAGCCTTTCCTTTTCCTACTACTCCATTGAAAAATAGGACTATTGCTGTGTTTTCTCAGCCCAACTTTGTTCACACTTATATAATTATCGTAGAGAAAATAAGGACATTTTTGTTTCTTTGTATTGAAAATGCATTTCAATGAAAAGGTCCTTCCTGCCCCTGCCACTTCTGTGAAAATAGGAAATACTGGCAGTGGCGCTCTTTCTCATCCGATCTTGTTTGTTTCATTTTCTTTTAGTTGAAAATATTTCTTTCCCAGCACGTTGGAAAAATGCGGATACCTGGTTTAACTTCCCTTTTGCTCTCTTATTAAAGTAGAACTACAGGCCTCATGCACACACACTATCCTTCAAATAAAGCACAACAGTAACCCCCCATATTTCTATTGAAACAGGATGTCTGATAATTTCACAGGAAGTTTTTCTCTTACCCTCCAGCTGTCTTCATTAAGCACCCCTACCGCTCCCCTCTTTTGTGCTGTTTCTTTTGAGACAGGCTTTCATTGCATTTCCCTGGAAATTGTAGAAACTCTTTAGGCAGGCCATCTGGTGACTGCAAACACAGATGGTCTCTTCTCAATAAGGCCAGAACTGTTTCTGTTTCATCTCGAAGCTTCTTAGCAGCATAGGCCTTGCTGCTCAATCTCAAATGTCTTCATGAGACCATTTGATTTACCCAGAAATGCTGTTGTGTTGTTCCAAACACCAGTGGAGCATTTAATATTCTTTTTATGTTGTCTCTTTTCTCTGCACCAGTGTAAATATGTACACAGATGCAGGATTCCTATGTTCATAGAGGTAGTTCCTTTATTAAATAGTAAATCCACATGATGATGAGAAGTATACATCTATATGACCCACCAGGAGCCCGGTCACTTCCTGCTTCGCTTCCCCCTCTACCAATATTTAGAGTGGGATTTGAGCTAGCCCATTGCTTACCATTGATCGGCTTTATTGTCAATTTAATTCGCCTGCTTCTTACTCAACAACTTTCTTTCTGCTTCTTGAGTTTGTCTATGGTGATGGAGCATAGTTGCTTTATCATCCATTTGATTGATGACGTGTATCCTTCTACTGCGTACATTCAGGGAACACTTTTTTCTTTCTTTAGCAACACTGCATATGAGTGCACGTGTCTTCTTGGGCTCTCTCATGTGCTGCTATGACACACTCAAATCACGGTACCCCCGTGTTCTTGTGTTGTTCCTTCCTTTCCTTAGCTACCCGTTGCCTCCTCCGCCTTTCCCCATTCTGTTTATTTAATTTTTTTATTTTTTTGTTTTATTTTTTTACACTCCTTTCCACCCAGCTTCTCCTTTGTTCCCCAACCTCCTGCTCCTGCCGCTCGCTTGCGTTTAAGCCCTCCATCCACAACCACGCCACGGTTGCTTCCACCCTCTCTGTCTTGTCTCATTCTCTTTTTTTAATTACCTTTTTCACTTTTTTACTTTTTTCAGGGGACCCAGCAGCTGTAATTTTTTATTTGCTGCTGGGCTGCTCTTTTTAGGTTTTGCCTGTGATGCAGCGTGGAAACCTGGGTAACGGGAATCAGGATAAAACCCCCTACCTAATATCCTCCCTTCGTCATAGACCAAATATCACATTAACACATTCACTCCTACAATCATTGGTGGGGCCCATATCACCAACATTCACACTTCGCTTATCACTGGTCTGCACTTACAGGAGAGATGAATGTTCCAAGCGCTGACATGAAAGGAATACCTTATAACCTATAGAGAGAAAAATATTTACACTTCTATGCACTAATATCCTTATAACTGCACATCATAAACCTAAACATTAAGATACTCCTCCCACATGATCAATGGATCAATTAGTTGGATTGATATTGATGATTTAGTCCCGCTAAAACATACTCAAAGATCCTGATCTATCCTCTTTCAATAAACGACCAAACACATTTTCTTGTTAATCAATATTTTTGTTTATCTAATTAATGCAAGAATTTTAGTTCCATTTAATAAATGTATTAATCATTACGCAAATCACAGAACACCATATTTACCTATTCTGGCTATCATTCATCCTCTAAGTCATCAAATGTAGTCATCAGCACACTACAGTCCCAAAGATCGGGTCAAGGACCAGAGACGTGCAAAATATATATCGATCAGTGCCCATAGATGTTAGGAAGTCCTTAGTTCAACAAGAAATTAGGCAGCAATTCAGTCTGTCAGTCTGCAATTCAGAAACGCAGCCGTCATGTCGCATCACCGTCGTCTCCGTCAGCAAAAGTGAAAGTACGAGCAAGCAGCAGAGGGATAGAGACAGATGACCTCTCTGTTCTAACGTCACTTTTATAATAGAAATAAAGTCTAAAAGATACATTTTAGAGAATTTGGGTTTATTCCATTGGTTGGTTGGGATCGTCCGGTGAGGTTTCACACAGTTCATGAGGTTAGGTCATTTTACATGTTCCATCCGGTTTTTATAAAAGTCTTTTGTCGAGATACTTGGCAGGCTTCCCGTTGTGACCTTGCCTGGGCACAATGAGTCTAGGTCATGTCGAGGCCAATGGTACATGTGATTGGCGCAGGCGCACTTCGCCCGAAACCTCGTGGAATGGTGGCCATCTCGTCGTGTCATTTTATCGGGCATCTTGGTTTTAGGCCCAAAGGACAACTTAAGCGAAACAAACACAAAAAGTAATTAATACATAGAAATAATGAATAAAATGTTAAACCCTCACTAATTCCCCTATGTGCTTGTAATTATCTAGAGTATGGCGACATTTAAAGCGTTCATATTCACCCATTGATGTCATCTGGTGCAACATTACGATAACGTCACAAAAGCAACATATATCATGCGATATTCTATTTTTCTTAGTATTAATATGCGTACATATGTTAATTACAAATTATTTTAGCCATGCAAAATGCAAATCCCACGTATATTTCGTACATTAGTAATGTTGATTATACTTCACACAAACACATTAATAGTATTATAATTAATTTATTATTCTAATTAGTATAATCATGCAGAATAGGGGGTATACAAAATTTTGTATTACCCGCTCCATAAATCCCCCCTTTGGTGATTTTATCACCACACCATTACATTTTGTATAACTTTTCATGGAGTCGAAGTGAGTTCTTGCTTTTATTCACAACTCAGTCTCCCCAATCTCTTCTGTTTTTGCTGTCTTATACATACTTTCCTTGACTTCTTCTAGTTCTATTTCTTCAAATTCTCTCTCTTGTTTCTTATCTTTTCTCCTTAGATTTTCTCTTTTTAACTTTTTCTGAATTTTCTTTTTTTTATGACAAAGGCATCCTAATCTTAATATTAACACTAGGAAAATCACACATGTTAATGGAAGTAAAATTTTACCTAAAAAGGTACTACTTAGGTTTACTAAGAAAATTTTGATAGCAGATATTTTCTTTACAATCTTTTCCCAAACACCTTCAACCTCCAGTGGTGCAATTTTGTCATGCAGTTCAGTTATATTTTTAATATAAATTTTCAAATCTTTACTTTCGTCTGGAATGTAAGTACAACAATGTTGAACTTTCAGCATTCCACAGACTCCATCCTCCTTTGTCAATAGTATATCAAGAGCAAGTCGATTTTGCAATACCATGGCACGCATGGCAACCATTTCAGTATTTACCAATAAACATCCTGCAGCGGTACTTGTTGACAAGCGATCCACTACTGTTGATAGTTTTCTAATTTTGTTTGCATTCAGAGATATTCCCACTGCTGATATCAATGCTCCAAAGATATCACCCACAATCTCTGGCCAAGATTCTCTCTTCCTATGCGCTAAATAACTACCTAAGTTATGTACACCATCCTCTCCTCTTCCCATATGAAAAATCTTCGGGAAAATCAGGCCTACATAACATGTACCATACCAATGGTCTGGCAAACGATAATACGCCTTGTTCCCGCAAATAAAGTATAACCCAGGAAAAACTGGATCATTTCCTCCTTTAAATCCCCATCCACCCATGATTCGGTATGTATCATGGCACTCACTATTACCTACAAAGTAATTATCCATATGCAGTTTGATTCCTTCTAATACACCATTTTCCTCTCTGAGGCCAATCTAAAGCCATAGTTGGACTAGCTTCTCCTTTCAAGTGATTTTCCATTTCTACATCCCAGACTGTCTTTTCCACCTTTCCTTCAGATGCCTTCCTTTGCATTTTCAATCTCCCTTCTTCAACCATATCCAAAAATGTATTTTCTTCTTTCTTTAAACTGCAAGTCAAATTGTTTCTGACTATATATATTCTAATGTTAGTTCTTTAGTCTCTAAGAAAAATTCACCTAATACCTTTGCAGGTTTTACCTTGTTTAGGTTGTTAATTGATGGTACTTGTGAAAATATGTTATCTACATCTGAAAAATAATATTCTAACTTCCCTGTTTGGTAAAATAAACTAGCTATTACACTACATGTTATTCCATAAGTTACTGGAAGGTGGTGATAAGTCACTCCCTCCGATACAGATGCAGGTAACTGCATACAAACGTAGTAGTCCCTTACGTCCATTGTCTTTACATATTCATACAATAATTTCGAAAATACAGTATTAGAAAAATCAGATATAGACCTGTCTTTATGCAAATAGTTTCTATCTATTCTAATTGGAACTACCTTTTGAATCTTTTCTATATTAGTTTTGTTTGCACTATGTCCTTCTATGGTATCGATAGTAACCTTAAATGAGATCATTAGCGCAAGTATACTCCACAGAAGCATTAGTAATCCTATACAACAACAACATATTTTACACCATCTTTTCAAAAATATACATCTACCTTTTCTACTGTCTGTGTTTGCCATTTTTGTTAAAATGAACAGTGTCTTTTGACTTAGCCTCTTCTACTTCACAACTAGTTTGTCTAACCCAAGGCTCTAAGCACCTACTTGGTTCTACCAGTTTTTGTCTTTTTTCCCGTATTTTATTGTCTTTCCATTAGCAGCTTTCTTGTCTCATTCAGTTTGGCATCTCATCATCTTTTACCTTTCCTTCGTGATCCGAGTACAGAATGTCCTGAACATCCGTTTCTTGTCCAGTATCGGATAAGATAACTCTCAGGATTTCCGATTCCTCGTCTTCCTCAACCACTTCCGTACAGTCACCTCTGGATTTCCTTGGCTCTCCGCCTCTTCTTTTACTTCAGACAGGGCCACATATGTCCATTCTAGCGACTTATACTTCTGGTTAGGTTTCCTCGTTCTTTTGCTTTCTTTAATTACAACTATTTCTTTGTCTTTTGATTTCTCTTGACTTGTTACTTCATTCACTTGTTCAGCTCTTGGTGAATTTACTCGTGTCAGTCGATATCTCAGTCTTTTTATTTTATTCGGCCAAACTTCGTCTTTTGCTGCTCTTTTCAGTTTACTTCCTTTATCGTTCTTTTCAGTTCTCCAAGCTCTCTTTCTTAGAACTCGACCTTCAGGTACTTCGTCTTCGCTTTCCTCTGACTCTGTTTCAACTTGCTTTTTACTTTCAACAGCTTCTTTTTCCACCACTTCTTTCGTTTTCCCTACTTCTGTCCCTCCTCAAATCTCCAGCACGCAATCTTCCTGCTGACTACTTGTCCCTAACTCTAACTGGATGTTGGAGTTCCCTACACCACCTCGGGGGTCTTCCGCAGAAATCTTTCCCTCTCTCTCTCTGTATCTGGCACCTGTCCATCTAAATTTGTTATTTCAGGTGGAATTTCTCTCAATCTTTCATCTGGAACTTTTCTCTCAGTAATTTCTTTAATTGCCTTTTCACTGTCTTTTTCTTTCCACAAACCTAGAGTTCCTTGTTCAGTCTGAGTCTGAGCTGGTATCAGAAATCTGTAACCTTCTCCTCAGGGAAATACTTCTTGGGACAAAAGTTAGATCTGATTCTGATTCCCCCCTTTCAGGGTTTTCTTTTGTTCTTGTCTCTTCATCATCTGATTCAGTGCTAGATTCTGTTTCATCAAAATATTCATTTTCTGTGCTATCCACTGGATTCGGAATTCTCAATGTGTGACTTGCATGAATCCAGTTCTTGATCCCAGCACACTTTACAGCTGTTGTTGTAGTCAAAATTATTTGTCGTGGTTTTCCCCACCTTGGAACCAAACAGTTTCTTCTTCTGTGTACTTTGATTCTTACCCAGTCCCCTGGGCTCAGATCATGGGCTTGCTTCTTTTCAAGGGTGTTGGCTTCCGCTTCAACCTGATGAAACACAGAATGAACTGCGTCAGCCAGGCTTTTACAGTAATCCAACACCATGTCATCAGTTATAGGCATCAGCTTGTTGACTGGTATGAACACATGACGCATTGCTCTACCCATGATGATTTCATGGGGGCTCCACCCTGTAGTTCTGTCTGGAATTGATCTAATAGTCATGAGTACTAGAGGCAAGACATCAGGCCATTTCATACCTGTGGCTAAACACATTTTCCCTATCCTGTTTTTGATAGTACCATTCATTTGTTCCACCACACCAGAAGCCTCTGGGCGATAGGCACAATGTCGTTTTTGTCGTACATTCAAGGCTTCACAAATCAATTTTATGATCTCATTATGGAAATGTCTTTCTCGATCAGATTCAATTGTTACTGGGAAACCGAATCTGGGAATAAATTCCCTCAAAAGCAATTTTGCCACTGTGATTCCATCATTTCTTCTTGTTGGGAATGCTTCTACCCATCTAGAAAACAAACAGACCATAACTAGAACATACCTCAACCTGTTACAGGGAGGCCTCTCAATGAAATCCACTTGCATTCTGGTAAAAGGCCCTCCTTCTCGACCTATTGCCCCCAGGCTCACTACTGTCTTTCTTCCAGGGTTGTATTGCTGACATATAAGGCATCTTTCACAAAGACTCTCTGCTACAAGTCTAAATTTTGCATTGTACCAGGTCTGCTTGAACGACCTGATCATAGCATCTCTCCCTATGTGTCCCTGGCCATGATACATCCATGCCATGGCAGACATCATGCTATCAGGCATAACTGGTCTTCCATCCCGATAGACCCACACATGGTCCTTTTCCCTTGGTGCACATCCTGCTTTTACCCACTGTTTCATTTCCTCATCTCCTGCTTCTTCCTGCAATTGCCTTACTTCTTCCCAGGTACCTACAGTGTTAGTAAACATTAAGGTGCAAGAAGTCACTTCTTTCTCCTTCGCCCTGTTTATCGAATTCTGGTTACGTGCACAGTATTGGGCCATATCATTGGCGTACTTGTTGCTGATGGCGATGTAATCGCCATACTGACTGTGTGCAGCACACTTCATAACAGCCAATTGCCTAGGCAGCTGTAATGCCTCAAGCAATTTTCCAACCACCTCAGCATTCTTAATGGGAGTTCCACTTGATGTCAAAAATCCTCTTTGTAGCCATATTTGGCTGAAATCATGCACCACACCAAATCCGTACCGGCTGTCAGTTATCACGGTCACCCTCACACTTTTCCCAATCTTACATGCTCTAGTCAAAGCAACAAGTTCAGCTACTTGGGCCGATTTTACTCCTTTCAGGTAGGATGCTTCCATTACTGCTGCAACTGTGCATACTGCATATGCTGCACTCAACATTCCATCATCTGTTCTCAAGCAAGACCCATCTACAAACATCACAAAATCACTTTCTGGTAATGGTATATCGTTTATGTCAGGACGTGGTTTGGTACAGAAATCGAGTACATCCAAACAATCATGGTCTGCTTCGTCTCTGACTTCCACATTCTCAGCATCAGGTAACCACGTTGAAGGATTCATATTCAAGCATCTCACACGACTCACATTCGTTGCACCTAATATGACTTTCTCATACTTAGTCAGCCGACTATGTGTCAAGTACTGAGTGCGACTCCTTGTTAAAAGGATTGCCACATCATGAGGTACAAATACTTTCACAGGATATCCCATCACAATTCCTTCACTCTGTTCCAAACTCCGACAGGTGGCAGCCACTGCTTTCAAGCACCCAGGCAAGGCTATTTCTACTGGGTGTCCTCAGCTTTCCATGCTTCTGTATTAACACCGAAAGTGCACATCCATTCCTCTCACTGCAATACAACTCGAACTCCTTCTCATAATCAGGCATTCCTAATGCTGGCGCTTCACACAAACCATCTCTCAATCTTTTAAAAGCTGCCAATTCCTCTTTGTTCAAATCAATTGGATCTCTCACATCACTTCTTGTCAAACGTACCAAAGGCTTTGCAATCATGGAGAAATTGCTTATCCGTTGGCGACAGTATCCAACCATTCCAAGAAACATTCTCACCTCTCTTTTTTTTTTTTTGAAAAACCTTTATTTCAAAAATCAGGACACAGCTATTCAGCCGACAGCCCGAAGGTTCGGCAGCATTGAGAGTTAGATACAGTGATGTGTCCCCAGTACAGTACAAAGAGTAGTGCAAAGGTCCAATTTTAGGTAAACACAAAAAAACCCACAACAAACCCCAGCAAGGCAAGAACATTGAAAGCCCATGGTGAAAGCCCCCAGGGGAGGCCGGACCCCACTCATCTACTAGTTACAAGACAGTGTACGGAGGAAGAAGGGGGACAGCAGAGGCCCAAAACGGTTCCTAAAGCCAAACTGTGCTGGAAAGAAGGTCAGGGGGAAAGCTGTTCCTCGGGAGGTTCCAAATCCGGGGCAAGACATATTCCCCCCCTGTATTGGTTCCACCGCCCCCAGATGGCATGCCACTTCCGGGGGCGACCTCTGGAGCAATAGACCGTCTTCTCCCTAAACATGCTCCAGTCCATGTTCTCTTTCCACGCGGTCAGTGTAGGGGGTCCCGAGGAGCCCCACAATCGCGCGATATCCCTTTTAGCGACCATGTTACCCAGAGTCACCCATTGGGTCTGCGCCTCATCGAGGTCAGTGGGCCCCCAGACGTTCAGGAGGCAGCACCGCGCCTTCGGCTGCACAGCAATGCCCGTCACCTCCCCCATAACTACATGGACTCTCCTCCAGAACTCCACAATGACACCACATTCCCAAATGATGTGCAGGAAAGTACCCACCATACCACAACCCCTCCTGCACAGGCCGTCCTCCGAGAATCCCATGTGGACCAGCCTTGGCCCCGTCACATACACCCGGTGCAGTATTTTAAGCTGCACCAGCCTCAGACGCGACGGGATCGCAACCTCCTTAGGAGAAGAAACCGCTGACTGCCAGTCCTCATTATCCAACTCAAGGCCATCCCTAGTCCACTGTTCTCTCAGCCCCAAAAGCATGTCTGCCCGGACGTTAATCAATTTCTTGTATATGAGCGAGATCGTGTTCTCGGGCATATGACCATCAAGGACCCGGTCCTCAAGGGGAGAGGACTCCGGCACCTTCTCACCCTCCATGAGGACTGATCGGAGGGCGTGGCGCAGCTGGATATACCTGAAATACTCGGAGGGCCCCAGCTCATACTCAGTCTGCAACTCCTCGAAGGACTTCACCCTCCCCTTATGCAGCACATCTCCCACCTTGGATATACCTATCAGGTCCCACTTATCAAAGCCGTTCGTATGCCAGAGCCTTCCCAATCTCTCCGATTCAAACAATGGGGTAGCGAGGGTGAGCCTATCCTTCCAGCCCAGCGAGTCAGTCGCCATCTTCCACACACGCACCGCCACACCTGTGGGCCCCGTGAGGGACGAGTCTAGGGACCGCGAATACAACGCCCTGTAGTAGTTGCCACCACGTAGCAACCACCTGTCCATGGCATACCCAGGGCTGAGGGCGGGGCCATAAAACCCATGGTTGATCGCACTCAGCTGCGTGGCCCAATAGTACCGTCGGATGTCTGGGAGCGCAATGCCCCCATCGTACCACGGGAGCGTCAACTTTGCAATAGCTATTCGCGGCCTCCCATCCCACAGCAACGTCCGTTGGAGGCCTTCGACCTCCCGAAAGTATTTGGCCGGTACCCAGTCCAAAGTGTTCTGGAGGGCGTAGAGGAAGCGGGGAAGAGACATCATTTTGAACAGGGCCGCACGCCCAACAAGGGAGAGCGGCAGCCTCCGCCAACCTTCAACATCTCGCCTCAAGCGTGCCAGGGGGGGGAGCAGATTCTTCTCGTAGCGCACAGCAGGGTCCATGGATATAAAGATCCCCAAATACACGAAACCCTGCTGGGCGACCTGTATCGAACATGTTCTAGGGATCGCTGGGACCTCGCCACTAAGAACGTACAAGTACGATTTGCCCCAATTAATAACGAGCCCCGAGTTCCTACCGAACGATGCGAGTACGTCACAGACCACAATAAGTGACTTCTTAGGTGAGGCAAGATACAACAGGATATCATCGGCATAAAGCGAGATACGGTCCTCGTGATCAGGCGACCACCGAAGGCCCCGTATATCCGGGTGCCAACGTATCCACGCAGCCAACGGCTCAAGGGCGAGGGCGAACAACAGAGGCGACAGGGGGCAACCCTGCCGAGTACCCCTACCAAGCCGAAACGGAGTAGATGCCCGACCATTCACCACAACATTCGCTAGCGGCCCCTCGTACAGCAACCTAACCCAACTCACGAATCCGCGACCAAAACCAAACTTGGCCAGCACGGCCCATAAGTATGCCCACTCCACCGTGTCAAAGGCCATTGTGGCATCAAGAGACGCCACAATAGCCGGTTCACGCAGCGTGCCCGCCCTGGCGATGACGCCATGAAGACGCCTAAGGTTTAATGCTGTGTTTCGGTGCGGGATAAAGCCGGATTGATCCGGGTGGACCAAGTCGCCAAGTACCCTAATCAAACGGGTCGCCAGGAGTTTAGCCAGAATTTTCGGCTCAGCGTTGAGGAGTGAAATGGGCCGATAGGAGGCGCACCTATCTCGGGGTTTACCCTCTTTATGTATGACCACGATCGACGTTAGCCGCTGATCCAACGGAAGGATCCCATCCCCCCGCGCCTCCAAAAACATGGCGCGCAGGTGAGGGGCGACCCTATCCGGGAACAGCTTGTACAGATCGATCGGCAATCCGTTCGGTCCAGAGGCCTTACCCGGGTTTAACGCGCGAATAGCCCCCGCCACCTCGTCAACCGTTATATCACCATCCAAATCGTCCCTATCTATGTCAGAGAGGCAGGGCAACTCGATATCACGGAGGAGATCCGATGAGTCCTCGGGCGGCCTGTCCGACACAGAGGAATAAACCCTACGAAAATACTCCGCGAAACCCTTCACAATCCCCTCAGGTTCCACAATCGCCTCTCCCCTCTCTCCCGTCAACTCTGGCACCACTCTATTGACCCGTTCTTTCCTGTCCAACCACGCCAGGAGTTTCCCTGCCTTATCACCAACATCATACAGGCGGCCCTGTTGTTCCCTACTGAGGGTCTTAGCGGCGTTCGTCACCAGGTCCCTATACTCCGTCTGCTTCAAGCAAAGCTCATGCAATGAGGACTCTGTAACCCCCTCCTCCATAGCTCCCTCAAGGGCCGCGATCTCCTCCTCTACCTGCCGTACCTCGCCATCCCTCCGACTCTTGGCAGCCACCACCAGGGAGAGGGCTTCCCCCCGAAGCACGGTCTTAAAAGCTTCCCACAGCGACACCGCCGAGTCCATGGTTCCCAGATTGTCCTTGAAGTAATTATCTACCTTCTTTACCAGGGCGCTGCGCATCTTGGGGTCTCGGAAATACCATGGGTTGATGGGGGCCACCCTCCCTCCTCCCGCCCGACCTAGATCCAGCCGGATCCACACTGGCGAGTGGTCAGAGATACCGCGTGCCATGTGCCTCGCCTCGGATACCAACGAGGCATGTGCGGCAAGAGTGAGCAGGTAGTCAATCCTGGAGAGGCTACCATGCGCCCCGGAGTGGAACGTGTATTGACTCTGTGTGGGGTGCCGGAGCCTCCAGCAGTCTATCAGACCAAGCGTGTCTAGGAAATCTGGAAGCCATTTCTGAGCCCCCCCTGTGTCCCTGGGCGGGTATCTATCCAACAGTCCGGAGCCCACAGCGTTGAAATCCCCTCCCACTACCAGCATACCCCCCGGGAGAGTCAGCAAAGCCCTGCCCAGATCAGCAAATGTGGAGGCCTGCAGGGCCGGCGGGACATAAACCGAAACCAAAACCAAAGTCCTTCCTTCCCACCGCTCCGCCACCGCCACAAACCTCCCCCTATCGTCAACAATGGTGGAGTCCACCTCAAAAGGCAACGATGCTCTAACTAGGATGCCCACACCCCTGGACCCAGAAGAGAATCCCGAGTGTGCAATGAATTTATACCCCTTCCTATTCAGGGCATAGCACGTATTACCTATGAGATGCGTCTCCTGCAGCAGGGCAACATCTGGCATTGAGCGTTTCAAAAATTGCAAAACAATCCCCCTCTTGATGCGATCCCCCAAACCATTAACATTCCAGCTTATAACACTTAAGCCTCTACCCCCCATCCTCAAACGGAAAGAGGCCCACCCCACACCCGAGGAGCCACCATGGAACAGCCCTGAGGATAATCATCATGCCTTGCAGAAATAAACCCCCCAACAACAAACTCCAAATCCCCGAAACTCCCCCCACCCTGCACCCCTGCTGCAGCTTACAAAGCCCCCCCAACTTGCAGTGTGCCTGTCGCCCTACAAAACCAAAAGTCTACAAAAAGTACCCTAAGGGAGGAAAAGAGCACCCCTCGTCCTCCCGCAACCCTCCACCGTTACTGCACTCTGTTCAATTTCTCAAGTATAGTCAAATCACGTCAGGCCGGCTCTGAGATATCAGCCCTGTCCATCCCGGCCACTGTCTCCATGCTCGGCTGTGTCGTCCCCCGTCCGTCGCCGGGGCAAAGCGTCCAGCCATTCGTCGGCCATAACAGGAGAGTCAAAAAAGAATGTCCGATCTTCGTGCACCACCCGTAGTCTGGCAGGGAAAAGCATGGCATACTTCAGATCCAGTTCCCGAAGCCTCCGCTTCACCCCCAGGAAGCTCTGTCTCTGTCTCAGCACCTGCTGGGTGAAGTCCGGATAAAAATTCACCGACGCATTCTGGAAAGGAACTGGGCCCGCCACCCTCGATGCTTGCAGGATAGCGTCCCGATCTCGAAAATGAAAGAGCCGGGCGACAATCGGCCGCGGCGGGGCACCCGCCTTGGGCCGCCCGCCCGGCACCCTATGGGCCCTTTCCACCGCAAAAAACTTTCCAAGGCCCCTAGGCTTCAGATGATTAAGGACCAAATCCTCAACAAGCAGGTCCGCCGAAGCCTCATCCGAGGACTCCGGGACCCCGATGACGCGCACGTTGTTGCGCCTGGCCCGGCTCTCGAAGTCCTCCAGCCGGCGGGCGACGAGGTCACTCTCGGCCCTCAGCTTACGGACCTCGGTCTGCAGTTCCGCAACATCATCAGTGAGGCCCGTTGTCTTGAGGTCCAGGTTCTTAACACGTTCGTTCGTCTTGCCCAGGTCCGAGCGGATCAGATTGACATCCACCAGGACGGCATCCACCTTATGCGCCAGGGCCTCGAACTGTCTCCCCATCGAGGTCTGCATCCCGTCGAGCGCGCCCATGACATCCTGTAGGGAGAGCTCCGGTGTCACAGGCGAGTCCTCCTTCTGGGCATCCGGTGCCTGGCTCGATCCACTCGGTGATGCTTTCTGGAGAGCGTAGCGCTCCTTGCTGTTGACTTGGGTATATGTTCCCCGCCTGGTAGACTTAGTCTTCAGCCGATCCCCTTCTGCTTTGCCCGACATAATGGACTCCAGGCAGTCCAGTGCAGTTAAGACTGTTCCCTCTCAGGGAGAGGAATAAGGAGTGAGCAGTTCTGCCTTATGCTGCCAGAGTAGCCCGCCGAGCGTCCTTGGGGTAATAAAGCCACCCAGAGCTCTCCAGTGTCCGGGCAGACAAAGGGAACGAAATCGAAAGTGAAAGAGCGGGGACCTCCGTCCGACAGTTCACACCTCGCCTGGCCGTTGTTGATCAACTAGGAGCCGGGCATCCTGCCATCTCTAGTCCCTGGCATCCCCGGGAGATAGGCCGCAATCTTCCGCCAGGCGTAAGTCCGGTTCCCGATGGGCGATCCGACCGCGGGTAGCATCAATCGCCTCCCTGACAACTCACCAACACGATGCCATGCATACCATCAGGATTAGAGACAGGATAGTCGACGGAGGGCGCGGGGGTCTCGGGAGCTCTAAGCTCACGCGGCCATCTTGGTCAAGCGCTAGGCTCCTCCCCTCTCACCTCTCTTTGAGTCATGGGAGCTCTCATTCCTTTTATGATCCTGATTCTGTCTTTTGTTATCTTTCTCAGTCCTTTTTCAATACTATGGCCCAAATAATGTACTTCTTTCTTGCAAAATTGCAATTTTGATGGTGACACTTTAAGTCCTCCATCAGCCAGATGATTCAGCAAGGCTATAGTGTCTGTTTCACACGCTTCTCAGGTTTTCAACGCCACAAGAAGGTCGTCGATATATTGGACTAACACTGAATTTTCGGGCATTTCTAGACTCTCTAAGGATTTCTTCAATATCTGATTAAATATTGAGGGGCTTTCTGTATACCCCTGTGGAATTCGGCACCAAGCCAAAATACGTTCGCCAAAACGAAACGCAAAAATCTGCTGGCTGTCATGGTGTAATGGAATGGAAAAGAAAGCATGGCATAGATCAATCACTGTATACCATTCTGCATCATGGGGAATCTGATACAAAATCACAGATGGATTTGGTACAATGGGACAACATGATACAACAATTTTGTTTATCTTTCTCAAGTCTTGCACTATCCTGAACTTTCCATTAGGCTTTTTCAGTCCCATAATCGGGGAATTGCATGGGCTACTCATTATTTCCCTCAAAATGCCTTGTGTTATGACCTTTTCAATCACAGGAGTAACTCCTTCAATTATCTCAGGTGTCAATTTATATTGAAGGACATTTGGATAGCTTATTCCTTCCTTCACTGTTATTTTTACTGGGTCTACATTTCTCATTAGTCCCACATCTTCTCCTGTGAAATCCCAGACTGTTTCAATTCTTTAGGTAATTCATCAGGGTTAAACACAGCATAGGCTTCAGCAATAGTCATTTTATACAGCACATCTTCATCAGGAGTTCCAAATGCTATCCCATCAGGGGTACAGAATATAGTGCAATTCATTTTGCACAGCAAATCCCTACCTAACAAATTCACAGGACTTGTGTCGCACACAACAAAGCGGTGCATTTCAGAGAATTTCCCTATGCTAACTTTCACTGGTTCTGTAAGATAAGTTTTAATCTGTCTGTTGGATACACCAACTACTTGGATCGTTTCATCTGCGAGAGGAAGATTCTTAACATCAGCTGACCTAACAGTTGATCGAGTAGCACCAGTATCGACTAGGAAAGTAATATTTTCATTATTTATCTTCCCATCCACAAATGGGCCTGTCTGGTCTACTTCTAGAGTTGCGCCAAGTACGCACTCTTCTTCCTCCCCTCGGCACTGTCAATAACCTTCTTCTGAATCGCTCTCATCGCGTTGTAGCCAATACTGCGAAACAGCGCTGGTGCGCGGCAGCTTAGTTACCTGTTCTTCGTTGTAGAATCTTGTCTCATTACTGTATTTCTGTGAGTTTTTGCTTTGTGGAAAAGGTGGTTTTGGCACCTGATTCTGTTGGGTAACAGCCTGCTGCTGTCGCTGCGGTTGACCACTCACCTCATTCTGCACCTGTGGATTCAATGATGCATTTTCATTGTTATTACTTGGGGGAAATTTACACTCGGATTTCCAATGCCCTACTCTACCGCAATTATGACATGGGAATTTCTTTTTAGCTTCTTCTATATTAAAATTTCCCTTACCTTTCCCAGGAATTAATTTTGGTCTGGGGCCTGTATTATTCGCTTGTTCCGCTAACTGAGCTTCCTGCCTCTCTGCCTCTTTTACTTTTTCCCACATAGCTTTCTCTTTTAATTTACGCTGCTTTGCTTCAATTTCATCACTGAAATAATTTGCATGTCTCAATACTTCATCTATTTTCTATTTTGCCAGTCTACAGTATGTTGTTTGATCATTTCACTAATTTTTGGACGTAGACCATATACAAATATGTATACAAAATGACTTAAATCCTTTTCACTCAAATTTTCATCACCACTGAACTGTTTAAAGGCCAAAATCAAACCTTTCGTAATAGGCATGTACTGATTCCTTACTTTCCTGATGAGTTCTGTCAATTTTCACCCAATCTGTTTCTTTGGGAGGTACTTTATTTTTCAGAAAGGCAATAACCTGTTCATATTTCTTCATAACTTCTGGGTCAGGGGCTCCTGTCTTTGATCCCTAGGGTATTCCCGTGTTGGCCAATTTATCATAAGTTTGCACTCTGTCCATAAATCTGCTGGTACTATTATGTCAAATAGACTATTCAGATCAATCCATAATACTTTAGATAACTTCACAAATCTGTCCACTTGCCTATACCACTCGACAGGCTTTTCGCGTAGTCGAGGGAAATCATTTGTAAATGACAAAATATCTTGTCTAGTCCATGGAACATGTACATATCCTCCTCCTGGAATTTCTCTCATGGGGCATTCTGTTACTATCTTTTCCTTGTCTCTCACAGGGAACGCTGCAAATGTTTTATCTGAGGCATCATCTCGTTTTCGGTACCACCTGCTTCTCCATTTATCCACATCTCACCATTTTCTCAACAAAATAATTATCTCCTTAATCTGACTTATTCGTCCTGTGGTATTCAAATTTTCAATATCTTTTTCAGTAAAATCTATTCGATATGTTTTTTGTAAAGCCTTCCCCTTTTCAATATCTATACCCATTTCATTTGCTACTTCTTCTAGTCTTTCATGCAGATTTTTTGCTCTCCATGTTACACTTTTGCACAGAAACAGTAACTCTTCATCCTGATAAGTTTTTAGTTTCTCAGTGGGGATAGTTCCTACTATTAACTCTTCTAGTACCATTCGTAATTTGGCCACATCTATTGATTGGGATTCTTTGTCTTTTCTCTGCAAGCTTCTCAACCATTCGCTCAATTCTTCTGAAGATGGACCTACTGGTTTCTCTATATTACTTCGTTCCAAGTCCTTTTGTGTCTCTAATACTGATTCCATTGTCGTTGTATGTCTTTCTGCTATATTTGGACCTATAAATGGGTTACTCGAAACATTTGGTTCGATCATACTCATTGTCTGTCTCCATGGATTTTCATTTAGACTCTGCTTTGGCTTCTCAGTCTGTTTATTACTATTATAAGGAACGGTTAAACAATGTTCACTATCTTTCTGTTTATCAAAAATTGGCATCACAGGGCCTATAGTCACTGGAACAGTTACTGCTTCCAAATTTTTGGTCAATTCCCTTATCTTTTCAGTTAATTCTAAAGTTGTTTTGGCTAATTCGGCCGAATTTTCACCACTCATTTTATCATCTGATTTTCTTTCTATCTCTCTAATGGCATTATTTTCCACAATTTGTTGGGGAACTGGTTCAGCCTTAATGACTCGCAATGTTCCTCTCATTGGGGCACTTGGTGTCAACATTTCAGATTCTGGTTGATACGGAGGTGGATTTTTATAAAACATGTCATCAAGAACATCATCCTCTGATTCATGCACTCCATACCCTCTTGATTCTATATTATGTCTCTTTTCCGTACATTTTCTACCTCCAACTTCTTCAGCAGTTCTCACAGGAAACAGTCCATCAGTCATATTTGCATTCCGCCACCTTCTCATTCTCTCATCATGAGTGTCATGCCCATATCTACCAAACATGTACTTATACCTTCCGCCACTCCTCTGTCTGTCTCTGTCATGCATTTCATCTTCCCATTCGGTCAATGCTTCAAACTGTTTCGGTCTAGGTCTCGGTTCTAGACTCATCATTCTTTCTCTCAAATTTCTCAAAGCCACTAAATTAAACGAACCATGCTCTGGAAATGCCAAAACTCCGTAATTCTTAGTGTATTTTGCTCAATTGTCTAACCAAATACAAGTATGATATCCGTATTTCGCAATCATAAAGGATGCAGGCGATTTCGGCGGGGGAAGCAACTGTCCTTCACTAGTCACAATCAGTTTGTCCTTTTTAAAACATTTCTTGATTTTCCCAAACCAGGACTTTTTCTCTTTTTCTGGTGGATCGTAATACATCATTTTGTCTTCCGTGAATCGCTAGTCTTTTCCTTTCGACTGTTCTGTTGCTCTAACCAATTGTAGCGCGACTCACACTAACGCACCAATCCGGAGCGTCTACGTCACTTCTTCAATTCTCCAATCCCAGAGCGTCTCACACCAACGCACCAATCAGCGGCGTCTACGTCACCCTTCAATTCTCCACTCCGAGCGCGGCATGCACTAATACATCAATCAGGGGCGTCTACATTTCTCACTGACTAGCCAATCCCAGCACGGCTTTTCTGACGTCAGCTTTTCTCGCTGTCACAGCTCCTGCTCCAGCTGACCCCTCCTTTACACAAATTCTCTTGGTACGCTTTTTACGTTCTTCCAATTCACAAATCTGTTAGTAACAACATAACAACGCCACCATTACCCGCTTCGCTAACCAAAGAGTAGTTAATGACCTTTCTCACAAGAATTCCGTCTTTCCCGAGAGCAGCGCTTACCTCTGCCCTACTACGGAATCGTTACTTCCGTTGATAAAGTAGCACATCCCTCTACCTTACCCTTCTAGCAAGCATGAGCTAACTGTTTCTCCAGAATTAAGACACCTAGTTGGAGACCCAATGCTCATGAGAAATAAAACCAGAGTTTCACAATTAACCTGAATGCTATTTCATTCACGCACTTTCATACGGAAAATGTAGTTCATTCACACAGAATTCTGTCTTTGCCGAGAACAGCGAACAGTCTGTCCTACTACAGAATTATGACATACGTTAATAAATTAGCACTTCCCTCTACTTTATCCTTCTAGCAAGCTTAGGGAACACCTATTACCTTTCCAGTGATAAGCGTTATCAGAGCTCCTTCTGGACTCCTGGTACCTAAGACCAAAATTTCACAGGTGACCTTCGCTACCATACAGTGCTTTCATACAGGAGATATTTCTAATGGCAACCCAGGATGATGTCACCGAATCGAACCCAGACAATGCGTAGTGCAACTTCAATCATTACACGTTTCCCCTGTGTACCTACAGGGCAACAACAATTCCGTCTTTCCCGAGAGCAGCGCTTACCTCTGCTCTACTACGGAACCGTTACAAACTTCCGACTTCCTACCTCCCAGAAGTGGTGCAAACAACATTGAACCTGACGTGACTCCACATAGAGTGTTAATACATAAACCAATATCAATCAAATTCAATTATCAATAAGCAATGTACAAGAAGAAATAACCAAACCAAACCAATAATAACCATCATCCTGCTACCAGAAAAACGATGCAGCGCAGAAACCTGGGTAACGGGAATCAGGATAAAACCCCGTACCTAATATCCTCCCTTCGTCACAGACCGAATATCACATTAACACATTCACTCCTACAATCATTGATGGGCCCATATCACCAACATTCACACTTCGCTTCTCACTGGTCTGCACTTACAGGAGAGATGAATGTTACAAGCGCTGACATGATAGGAATACCTTATAACCTATAGAGAGAAAATTATTTACACTTCTATGCACTAATATCCTTATAACTACACATCATAAACCTAAACATTAAGATACTCCTCCCACGTAATCAATGGATCATATTGATGATTTAGTCCCGCTAAAACATACTCAAAGATCCTGATCTATCCTCTTTCAATAAACGAATAAACACATTTTCTTGTTAATCAATATTTTTGTTTATCTAATTAATGCAAGAATTTTAGTTCCATTTAATACATTTATTAATCATTACGCAAATCACAGAACACCATATTTACCTATTCTGGCTGTCAGTCGTCCTCTAACTCATCAACTTTAGTCGTCAGCACGCTACAGTCCCAAAGATCGGGTCAAGGACCAGAGACGTGCAAATATATATCGATCAGTGCCCATAGATTTTAGGAAGTCCTTAGTTCATCAAGAAATTAGGCAGCAATTCAGTCTGTCAAAGATTCAGGAACACAGTCGTCATGTAGTGTCACCGTCATCTCCGTCAGCAAAAGTGAAAGTACGAGCAAGCAGCAGAGGGATAGAGACAGATGACCTCTCTATTCTAACGTCACTTTTATAATGGAAATAAAGTCTAAAAGATACATTTTAGAGAATTTGGGCTTATCCCATTGGTTGGTTGGGATCGTCCGGTGAGGTTTCACACAGTTCATGAGGTTAGGTCATTTTACATGTTCCATCCGGTTTTTATAAAAGTCTTTTGTCGAGATACTTGGCAGGCTTCCCGTCGTGACCTTGCCTGGGCACAATGAGTCTAGGTCATGTCGAGGCCAATGGTACATTTGATTGGCGCAGGCGCACTTCGCCCGAAACCTCGTGGAATGGTGGCCATCTCGTCCTGTCATTTTATCGGCCATCTTGGTTTTAGGCCCAAAGGACAACTTAAGCGAAACAAACACAGAAAGTAATTAATACATAGAAATAATGAATAAAATGTTAAACCCTCACTAATTCCCCTATGTGCTTGTAATTATCTAGAGTATGGCGACATTTAAAGCGTTCATATTCACCCATTGATGTCATCTGGTGCAACATTACGATAACGTCACAAAAGCAACATATATCATGCGATATTCTATTTTTCTTAGTATTAATATGCGTACATATGTTAATTACAAATTATTTTAGCCATGCAAAATGCAAATCCCACGTATATTTCGTACATTAGTAATGTTGATTATACTTCACACAAACACATTAATAGTATTATAATTAATTGATTATTCTAATTAGTATAATCATGCAGAATAGGGGGTATACAAAATTTTGTATTACCCGCTCCATCACCTGCACAGAGCTTGCCTTGTGAAATCTATTGTTTTTAATATAAACTTAAAAGGAACTTACATCCTGCTCCCTCTCTTTCCTGGCTTTTCATTGGTTCCTATGCTTGCCACGTACTTTTCCTCCAGTTCTATTCTTATCAGTTTCCCATTGGCAAAATACTGTTAACATCTAGTTTAGTGGAACTATTTGTTCATAAAGTTTTGCACCTTTCTGATTTTTCATCTTGCAGCAGATTTGTATAGAGCAACTTATCACCTGGAGAAACTGAGCGATTTGCCTAGACTCACAGGATGTTAAGCTGCTTAGACTCAAACCAGTATCTCCAGCTCTTAAATCAACAGCTCTGTCCCCTATGCCACATTCTTTACACTCCTGAGATACTTGCCAGGAGCTCTTTCCTTCGTCCTGGTAGGTGATTGATAAAACAGCTTATTAATTCATCATAGGCGAAACCAATGCATTACGCATACTCTAGTTCTGTGATTAGTACTTTTCATTTCTTTTAATTGCTGTTGATTCACTCTAAAAACAAGCAGGCCTGGAATTGAAAGAATTCCAACCATTCAGAAATGTATCTCAGCGAGGTGGCCATTTTTGAAGGGACTAAGCAATGACATCACTATATATTCAAAGCAAGCGTTACTATGCCAATTAATTTTCTTTCCTCTCTTATACCAATAAAAGTATACTAATCTATGTGTTTATCTTTCTCTCACAAAGAATACACATTTTCATACGTATACACCTACACACAGTGATATACATACAGGTGTATTTTCTCAAACTGCATATTGATATTGATCTCTCTTGAACTTCGTACATAGATAGCACATTTGTCGATCTTTTTGAAAATAGGCAGTCTATCCACCCGCGCTGTTAATTGGAGAATGAACACGCTACGTTTCAATATGGCAGTCATTTCTCTCAATACAACACTACATCGCCTCGCCTGCTTGTGCTCTTTCATTCTAGTTCCGCTGTTTCTATGGCGCTTGCTGCATGGTTACCATGGAGACCTATCAACAAACTGTCTGCGGCACGAGAGTATCGGTGTGCACTGAGAGAGGGGAAGTCGGGAAAGTGACAGAGGAAAGCAAACCAGCCTAAGCTATGGTAAGATGTGTTTGTGGATGTAAGGTATACCGGTATGGACGAGACAGGCATCGAGGAAGTTCGTAGTTTCAAGCTCGGCTGTATTCGAGGCGGCAAACAGCCTTCGAACAAAGCCGCTTACCACAGTCACATTAACCAAGAAAGATCGATTCTCCTTAGAGGTGGGGGTATTCCGCAAGCATGTCATTTGTTTACATACAATTTCCAAATAAGATAAGAACGCAATGTAAAGGGCAATGTACTTCGAATGAGAAACGTGAAATGTTACAGTGTTTCAAAATTTGTTGTGGTGTCGCGAAAAATAACGTCGCACTTCGTTAAATCATGTATGGGAATCTATCTACAAGGCAGCGGTGCAGCTGTGCAGCTGTGCTGTGACCCCCATCAGTCCTACCATTCACGGTGCCCCGACGAAACAGAGGGGCTTTTATATCTGCGAGGTAATCTGCGTAAGCAACATGTGCTATGTGTTTGCAGCTGATGTGTACAGTTAATTGGTCATCAAAGTACCTGGACCCCCTTGACACGACCCCTGCGAAGTACCCCAATCCATCACTGGGCCACCAGTGACTGGAATTGTAGTAACGGATGACGTCCTCTACTGGCTAAACTCACTTCTGCCTTGATCCCCACTTACTTTGTCTGCAATGGCACTTGGGAGGGATGGGTTGGGGGGGGGTGTGGGGGGGGGTTGGGAGGCAGGCCACTGACAAAGACTTTGTGTGAAAAAGTCCGCTCTATTGGAACAGGTGCACATTACAATTTTAAAAACCTTGGCAAACAGCCTTCCAAAACTAAACCTCACTAGATAAAACATATACCTAACCCCACAACCCGCCCCCTCCCCTAATTTTCTTCGAACCAGCCCCCGCTCGTACATTACAACATTACAACAATATCAAACTTTACATTCCTGTATAACCCCATCAAAAATCTCTAAATACAAACCTTCCGTTAACCAAACTCCCCTGCCTGCCCCTTTACAGCTATCGATCACCCAAACTGTGGAACCGAACTAAACTTAACCAACCTATCCTTTCCCTGTCGATAACCCAACTCAACAAATAAATCAACCAACCTCTGGCAAAACTGTCAAAATTCACATAACCCCCGCACTGCACCTGCTCCAAGCGACAAATACATAGTAAAAAACCCCTGCGCACCTGTCCCAGAAAAACCACCCGTAAAATTCCCAAAGAAGGTAAAGCAAAACAGAAAAATAGGAAAAACTACAAAAAAGGGGGAAACCAAATGGAAAAACGTGTTTTTTGTGGGTGGGAAAGGGGGGGGGACAAAAAACACCAATAGCCAGGCTCCCAGCCACCAGGTCAGCAAACCTAAAATGGTGGCTGGGAGCAGGCGCCCAAGACCTTTATAATTGGGCTACTTTTGGGCTACAAAAAATGTAGCCCAAGTTCAAATGGCCCGCGCAAGCCAAGGCACACCCCCCCCCGCCCCCTCCCAAACTGCCCAGGGAGGGGGACCTCCCTGCGGTCGTCTGCCCCCCCCAAGCCCCCCTTCCAGTAACGTATGCGAAAATATACCGAGATTGCTTGCGCCCTGGCAAGTCACCCCTATCAAAAAAACGTTACATCTCAGTAACTAATCGTACATAGCAACCGACCTAATCAATTTAACTTAATTGAAGTCTATCCAAACAATCGACACAGCAGTGAATGATCACCTCCAAGCAATAGACCTCTGCAAATTACTCATGTAACGCAACTGGTGCTATGTAAAGCGCTCTGATACCCGATACCTTCGGGTCAAGTTCGCGCTCCAGAAAAAAAAAATGACTGGTCATTTCAGTGACTGAATAACTTCCTTTTCTGACTTGGACACTAAAGAAGGATACTATACAAATGCCTTCCAGAGATCACACTCCAGTATTAGTACCTGATCCCTCCAAACTCCCCATATCTTCATGGGTTCTTTACGTGCCTCCATATTCCTATGCCAGGTGAATCACCTTCAGACAGTCCTATGTTATTTTATATCCAACAGAAATCGTCACACTGGGTCTCTTATAGGCTCGCACTCATACTGGAAAATTAAAACTGCAATTCTGAGAAACTTCGAGGTGCTGCTGTTTAAGAACCAACGACCGGCTGAATGCGACTTCCATATTAGAGGGTTCAGGTGACAATTCAAACTCCAGTCCCAAAAACTGACATTCTCCAGGACTGACACCCACCTTCATTGACGGGCATACATGGTATTTGCATCCTTTTGAGAGTTTCACCCATTAGGAGATGAGTACAAATAGGGCTGAACTCTGTGTTTGCAATGGCACTTTCTATCAGTCTCTACCAGGAGGTAATTGCCTAGTGAGAGGCAGTGTGTTAGAGGTAATGAGGAATGGCCTGGTTCAATCATGATCATGGCACACTTTAACCTTGGCCACTATTGTAGCAAAGATTGTGTCAGTTGTCATATAGGAGGCAGATGTCTAGGGCCACATGTACTATTTACTTGCCACAAAATACTGGTTGCAATTTGTGACCAATATCTTTGCACGTAGTAAAGAATTTTAAGAACTCACCTCTGTACTAATAGGTCTGTTCTTAAAATTTCAATTGAGCAGGTTTCTTTTGCGGAATACCGCTCCATCAATCTCCCCTCTGATGGCTTTAGGAGCCATCATAAATACTCCCAATACCGAGTGCCACCTTTCAATTTATCTATATTTAACTTTCTTTTTCTTCTTTTATGGCACTCTCATCTAGCTTTTTCATCCTCTCATAGTATTCTTCATTTATCTCCTCTAACTCTATCTCTTCTCTCTTTCTCTTTATTCCTTTTCTTTTATTCTTTTTGTTTGTTGTATCTTTTCTTTCTCTTATGCATTTACAACACCTATATGCTGTTAATATTACTAGAGCTACTATTACAATTGAAAGTATTGGCTTTATTATTTTCCCTAATAAACTACTTCCAAAAGTAGAAAACCACTTACTAACCACAGAGAAACTCTTACCAAGGTTCTCCCAACATTGACAACCTCCAGTTGGGTTAAATCATTATGTAATTTGGTAATATTTCTAATATATCCTTCTATCCCTTTACTTTTATCCGGGACTTAAGTACAGCAGTGTTGAATTTTCGACATGCCCAGACTCCACCCTCTTTTGCCAAAAGAATATCAAGGGCAAGTCGATTTTTGCAAAACCATTGATCTGATTGCCACCATTTCGGTATCAATCATCAAGAAACCACCAGCAGTATCTGTTGATAAACGGTCAACCACTGTGGACAATTTTCGAATTTTTTGTGAATTTAAAACAACTCCAACTGAGGGTATCAGTGCACCAAAGCTATCACCTACTATTTCCGAAAAACGTGCTGTCTTTGTACGTATTAGTCCTTGTTTTATTTCATTGACACTATTGTCCTCACGGTCTACATGGTAAATGTTTGGAAAAACAATCCCAAAATAACAGCTCCCATACCAATGTGCAAGTAACCTATAATAGGCTTTCTTGCCACACACATAATATATCCCAGGGAAAACAGGATCCGTTCCACCCTTTAATCCCCCTCCTCCAGTAATTTGAAAAGTATGCTCACATTCACTAGTGCCAATGAAATAATTATTATAGTTAGTCTTTGATCTAAATAAACATTGTTTTCCCTTTCTGTGACTATTCCAGGGACATCGCAGCGTATGTCTCACCCTTCTCATAATTTACCTCTCTAAATGCCCAAGTTGGTGCCTGTGGTATCTGTTCATCGGCTTTCTTCTGGAAACTTACCCTTCTATTTTCTACCATGTCCAGGAATAGCTTTTCTTCAATATGCAATTGTTGGATTATTTTTGTTGGCATGTTCTACATCTAATGGTTTAGTGATATGGAACAATTCTCCCATATAGCGTGCATTCTTACCACTTACTACTTTATTTAGTTCCCGTACAATTGGTACTTCTGAGAATACTAAATCTATATCAGTATATTGATACTTCAGCTTACCTGTCATGTAAAATAGGCTACTAAGGACACTACATGACACACCATATGTTAGTGAAAGGTGATGGTATGTTATACCTTCAGAAACAGACAAAGGTAATTTCATGCAGACATAACAATCACTCACATTCATAGTATTAGTATATTCATACAAAAACTTATTTAAATTTTTTTTTAAAAAGCGCTAATTGATTTGTCCTGATGGAGAATGCTTCCATCCAATTGTTCCTTATTAGTATTCACAGGTTGTTTAGAAACATCTTTCATTTCCTCAATGGACACATCATTAGTATTATTTCCAACGTTATTTACATTAACTCCTTGAGTGCTCATGACGGCTCCCGGCCATCATGAGTCACAGTAGGCGTGTGCTCATGACGACCGGGAGCCGTCCGAACGTTGCGGTATTAATTCCCCACCTGCCGCGGAGTTCAGATGGCTCCCGGCGTCATGAGCACAAGCCCACCGTGATTTATGACGGCCAGGAGCCGTCCTGAGTACGGGAGTGCCACGCCCAACGCCGCCCCCTCTCGCACCGCGGTGGAATTTGCCCCGCGGCGAAGGGGTTAAAAGTGGGTATGACAACAATTAACAGGGCCCATATGATTGTTAATAGAAAAACACTACATAAGAAGGTTTTAATACATCTACGTTTTAGACTAGATTTAGGTTGTTCAGTCACTTCTGTTCCTGCCATTTTGATATACTACAAAAATACAAAAATCTAACAATCTCTTAGTCTACAATCTAAAAATCTGGGAAAATCTATATGAATTCTATTCTAAATAAAAATTCTAAAAATAGATTTTGTGTAATCCTACGCTTATTGACTTTCTTCTTCACCCCTTTTTATTTTTAGTCCTTTTGGTCTCTCTTGAGTCTTTGATTCAAATAAATCTGACAGAATTTCTCCTTAATCTCTTTACAGTTACTTTTAAGGTGGTCTCAGTTTGTTCTCATCTTTCGTTTCAATATCACTACTGTTGTGTTCTCCGCTTAAACCTAAACTTTCCAATTCTTATGGTATGATGTAGGTCCATTCTCGAGCTTTGTACTTTCTACATGGAATTCTTGCTCTTTTTGATTTTTGGGTTTTTCTTCTTGTGTTTTCTTGTTCTGTTTGACTTGAGACTTTGTTACTTTGCTCTGGTCTTTTCCTCAATCTTCTCCTTACTATTTTATACTTTAGTCTTCTTGCTCCACTTGGCTAATTGTCTACTTTTCTAGGTCTATTTTTCTGTATTACACTTTCACCTTCTGTGTTTTGTTCACAATTTCTTTTATTTAATCTCCTTTCTATCTGTTTTTCTTGTATTTCTGTTTCTGTAGGCTCTACACTCTTTTCTGATTCATCAGTAAGTTCACCTTCTTCTAGCTCCTTTGTGACTTCACCTTCCTCTGGTCCGGCTTCTGTTTCATCAGCTATTTCTCTCTCTTCTGTCTCAACACCTGCTTCACTTTCCTGTGGCTCAACGGCAACCTCACCTTCTTCTGACTCAACAGCAGTCTTTTCTGTCCCAGTATCTGGTGTCCATTTTACTTGACTTGTGCTTGGCTGTTCATCATCAAAATTTTCATCAGAATCCGTCACCCCAGACTCTTCAGCTTCCCACACTTCAGCTGCTGGTTCTAGATTTTGATTTTCAAGTTGCTGTTCTTCAGGTCTTTCAATTGGACTTGGGACTAGGCAGGTATGGCTTGCATTTATCCAGTTTGGTAAGGCAAAACACTTCACTGCTGTGGTCGTCACCAATATGATCTGGTAAGGGCCGCTCCATCGGGGTTCTGGGCACGTTTTACTCGTATGCTTCTTGACTAGGACCACCCACCAATATTTAAATCATGTGCTTGGTTCCGCTGTGTCGTTGTGGCATCTCCTCCAACCTGACGAGACACAGAACACACCAGATCAACCAGTCCTTTGCAATAATCTAGCACACGATCATCAGACATATTCATCAGTTTGTTCGCAGGACTGTATGCTTGTCTCACGGCTCTTCCCATTAACACTTCATGGGGGCTTGATCCAGTCTTTTTGTCAGAATTACTTCTAAGACTCATCAATACATGGGGTGTCAGGTCATTTCGGTGTTGTGGATGCACATACCTTCCCTAATCTTGATTTTATTGTGCCATTTATCTTTTCAACAATACCAGATGCTTCTGGTCGATAGGCTCAATTTTTAATGCTGCACAAATAATCCAAATTATTTCGTTATTGAAGTGCAATCCTCTATCTGATTCCAAAGTGACTGGAAAACCAAATCTAGGGATCAGTTCCCTCAACAACAGCTTAGCCACAGTAAGGCTATCATTCCTTCTCATTGGATAGGCCTCTACCCAGCGAGAAAACAAACAGACAATGACAAGGACGTATTTCAGTCCGTTACATGGTGTTAACTCAATAAAGTCAATCTGAAGTCTAGTGAAAGGGCCTTCTGCTTTCCCAATTACATCCCAACTTACCACTGTCTTTCTTCCTGGGTTTTATTTTTGGCATATCGCACACCTTTGACATAAACTTTCTGTGATGACCCTGAACTTTGGATTATACCATGTCTGATTGAACAGTCTAACCATTGCATCTCTTCCAACATGTGTCATCCCATGGTACATCCTGGCCACGTGAGAAAGTAAAGAGTCTGGTAATACTGCTCTTCCATCATAATAGACCCATACTTCATCTTGTACATTTTTCCTACAACCTGTTCTACTCCACTCTTCTTTCTCCTTATCACTGGCCTCTTCCTGCATTTGCCTTATTTCATCCCAAGTCTCAAATGTGGCTGTGAGCATAAGGTGGCATTCGGTATTTCCTCTTTCAATTGATCTGTTTATGGCCATCGTATTTTGTGTACAGAAACGCGCTAATTGATCTGCGTATCTGTTGCCTTTTGTCACATTTTCATCTCCTGATTGATGTGCAGCACATTTTACAACTGCAGTTCTTTTTGGTAACTGCAAAGCATCCAATAATTCCTTTACAGTTTTCCCATTCCGAATTGGGGAACCTGAGGAAGTCAAAAGTCCTCTTTGCATCCATAGCTGACCAAAGTCATGTACGATGCCTGACTAAGGTTACTTTTAAACCTTTTGCCTACCAATTAGCCTGGACCTCGCACTTTCGATGATATTGACCCTGGATGCTCATGAACTTGTTTTCCGTGTGGGCTCCTTTTAAAAACTGCGATTCGTGCTCGTTTAACTATGTCTTAAATTATGCAGGAATTATTGTTTTTATTCTGTAAATATCTGCATATTGTATATTTGCAATGTTTACTGTATCTTGTGCTTTTATGGATTATTATTATCCGAATAAAGTTTTGAAACTTGAAACTACAACTGCAGTTCTTTTTGGTAACTGCAAAGCATCCAATAATTCCTTTACAGTTTTCCCATTCCGAATTGGGGAACCTGAGGAAGTCAAAAGTCCTCTTTGCATCCATAGCTGACCAAAGTCATGTACGATGCCTGACTAAGGTTACTTTTAAACCTTTTGCCAATTTACATGCTCTGGTCAGAGCAATCAACTCTGTGACCTGAGCGGAGTTGACCCTCTTCAAACAGGATGCTTCTAGTGCTCCTGCTAAGGTGTAGGCAGCATAACCAGCACACAATTCACCCTTTTCATTTCTCAAGCAAGATCCCTCCACAAACAGTTCACAATCTGATTCTTCTAAAGTTTCATCCTCTATATCATGACGGGGCTTAGTACAGAGTTCTGTCACTTCCAGACAATCATATTCGGCTTCCTCTCTCACCTCCTCACATCTTGAATTTGGTAGCAAAGTAGCAGGGTTCACAGTGGTGCACCTCACCACTGTTACATTTTTAGCACCTAGAATCACTCTCTCATATTTAGTCAACCGACTAGAGGTCATGTGTTGAGCCCGAGTGTGAGTTAAAAGGATCTCAACAGAATGTGGTACATACACTTTTACTGGGTAACCCATCACAATAGCTTCACTTTGTTCCAGACTTACACAAGTGGCGGCTACTGCATTTAAACAGCCTGGTAATGCTGCAGCCACTGAATCCAGGGTAGCAGAAAAATATGCCACTGAACGTCGTGCCATTCCGTGTTTCTGAGTTAAAATTGCAAGTGCACATCCATCTCTCTCACAACAGTACAATGCAAATTCTTTAGGGTAATCTGGCATTCCCAAAGCAGGCACTTGACTAAGACTGTTTCGGAATCTGGAGAAAGATTCGATACTCTCCTCATCTAACACAATTGGATCTTTCACATCCTTTCGTGTCAACCTCTGTAGAGGTTTTGCAATCAATGAGAAACCACAGATCCACTGTCTGCAGTATCCAACCATTCCCAAGAACATTCACACTTCTTTTTGATTTCTGGGTGGATTCATTTTCTTAATCACACTGATTTTCTCTGGCGTCACCTTTCTGACCCCTTTTTCAATCTTGTGACCTAAATACTGAACTTCCTGTCTATAGTATTGCAATTTGGAGGGTGACACTTTATGTCCTCCTTCTGCCAAATGGTTCAGTAAAGCAATTGTGTCTGATGCACATGCTTCTCGTGTTTTTGATGCCACCAGTAGGTCATCAATATAACGAACCAAAACAGAATTTTCAGGCATAACCATAGTCTCCAAACATTTTTTCAAGATCTAATTAAAGATCAAACGACTCTCAGTGTACCCTTGAGGAACTCGGCACTATGCTAAGACATGGTTTCCTAACCGGAAGGCAAATAAATATTGACTTTCCGAGTGCAAAGGAATGGAGAAAAATGCCTGACATAAATCAATGACAGTGTACCACTCAGTATCACAGGGAATTTGGTAAATAATTACTTCTGGATTTGGCACTACTGGACAGCATGGCACTACAATTTTATTCACCTTTCTCAGGTCTTGAACTATTCTTTATTTTCCATAAGGCTTTTTTAATTCCAATAATGGGTGAGTTACAGGGACTGCTTTTTATTTCTTTTAGAATCCCCTGTTCAATCATTTGGTCAATTACAGGTGTGACTCCAGCAATTACTTCTGGACTCATTTTGTACTGTGGGGTATTGAGATATACAGCACCATCCTTTACTGTAATCTGAATTTGATCTACATGTTTCATTAACCCACAGGGGTGGGGAATTTGTATCGCCCGACGCCCTGGACATGAGGATTCTTGTTGCGGACAAGAAGTTTTATTGTCTACTTAGTCCTCCGGACAAGTAGACATTCTCTTTAACCCTTGTGCATCTAATATAATCGCAAACCAGTTATTTCAGATCGGAATCGGAAATCTTTGTAAATGCGCCTTTTTTTAGGTAATTACGGTAACCAAGCTAAGCGGGGCTGCAGCTGTGAGAAACTTTGTGCTCACTGTCAATCCGAGAGGTCACACTTCAAGGATGCCAATTAGCGATGCCGACTCCCATATTAGTTATGCTTTCGGGTGCTAAAAGTTGCAGAACATGCGCTCATTGTTAAACAATAAAGATAAGCCACTAGTGGTGCTGGGCAGATTCCCCTGCAGTGGTAGAGGCAGGCGCGCAACACCCATTGGATTGACAGGGCTTCAGCCCCCCCCCCCCGTCGTGTGTGGCAGCCCGGGATGAGACACCTTCCCGGGCAAAAAAGCAGCCGCACCCGAGCACTTCACAGGTCTTTAAAAGACCATTTGCATGTTAATGAGGCCTCGCTGTTGTTTCACCCCTCCGAAGAGCCCCTGCAGCTCCACTCTGCCTATTGCTTAAAGTTCAGCCCCCCCCCCCGAAATTTTTTCTCAGCCCCCCCCGAAATGTGGCTCTAGTTGCGCCTCTGGGTAGAGGCCTACGTGAGCGGGGTCAGGGAAGGTGCATGTCGTACGTTATGAGTCCTTGAGAGTGGACAGGAATGCTGTGTATACAAATTCTCGGAAATAGTTCGAAGTCAGAGGAGCCCTGCGAGCTGAAGTTGAAGGGAAGCTGAACAAGGAGGTTCTGGTGACACTGGACGCCCTCAATTACATAATGGGTTACAGATATCAGATGTACTTCTCTGATAAAACATACACTCTCACTGCTTAAAAGCCCCTGAAGTCAGCTGTGTGTGAAATAGCACCAGAGAGCCTTAAAACCAATAATGCAGGAAGTATTTGATGCACTTGTATAGCGTTCCGAAGTCCCCGATTCAAGGAACTGCTGGGATATTCCTCTATTTATTGTGCAGAAAATTGCATGCTGCCATCTGAAGGCATGCGTGATGCCATTTTCCACAGGAAAGCCCTTTCTGTCCAGGGGATGAGATCTATTAATTTGCGTAGTAGGCTCTGAAGACCGACCGAAAATAACGGGCTTGTTGGAAATATATGGTGGAGATAAGAGAGATGGGAGAACTGCTGGCGTACGAAGCCTAGGCAAAAAACAACAGGAGAACAGAATAAGGAGCAGAAGAGGCCCCTCATTCTTCACCTACCCCTGCTGGCACAACGATGAGCCGATAGTAAGCACCGCACAGGATCTAATTATTTGACATCCTCACTGTGGCTTCGACCATACATGCTAACAATCTGAAATTATAAAGAGGGTGATTTAAAATAAATAAAAAAAGATCGTGTGACTGTATTTTACTCATAGACCTTTACGGAAGCAGAGGCATATTCAGGCGGCAGACAAAATGCTCAATGCTTCTTTTACTACATTGTCTTAAAGGCATATGTTTCCCAATGGAGGTGGTACTGACTTTTCTTCACTGAGAGCTCGCTGTTGGTGATTAGTGCACCCACTGTGTCTCCTAAGCTGCCTATTCCTCCTTCTTCTCCCGGTCTTCTCCAGTTTCCTAACTTCACTGTATTCTGTTCCCGTTCAAGTAACCTAACTTATCAGCTGCTACAATTTGTGTCTCACCATAGTGGCTCACTTACCCTGAGCACCAGCCTAGACTATAATGGGGATTATCAGGCTCCCCGGGCCAAACACTAGAAGTCTGACCAGCGCTCTCTCCCCCACTTTCCTCAGGTATTTGGATCATTTTCTCTAAATACATCCTCTGCTTAATGCCGCACCATAATCCTCAATGCCCGCCTAAAGCTGATCTCTAGTGCCCCCATATCGGCTTTGAATCCTTCAGTTGCTAGTGCCCAGCCTCTCTCTTCCTCCCACACCAGCGGCGTAGGAAGGGGGCTGCGGTGGGTTCGGGCCTCTCCGGATGTCATCACTGAGGTAGATGACAAAATGGCAAAAATAACACTTGCAACTGTAAGTATCTTATTTTTCCTTCTTTCATTAACTTCAATGTGTGTGGGGGGTGACAAGAAATTTTCTGCACCGGGTACCACCTGACCTTGCTACGCCACTGCCCACCACTCACTGAACTTTTAGCACCACATTCTACAGTGTTGTTGTATCCCAGTCGTTCACAAGTTCTCCCCTATTAGCCAGTACTTGTTGTTATTATAGTGCTTCGCACTTCACTTGTGTTCTTTTCAAGCACTATAAAAGCAGACTTTATCACTACTTTATAGGATGCGATTCAGCGACCTCAGAAGGATAAATGACGGAGATTGCCCTGCCAGGGTTTTGTAATATTCTCTTCCAACGTGAGCACAAAACTAAGAGAACATTTAAAGTGCCATCATCCCTCCTTATGTTCGAGTATAATCCTGGGTGGACGCTATCTAGATCCTAACACCTAAATGCCAAAGTAATGGGGAAACAAAGGCACACATCTTGTTATCATTTACGTAAAAAAAAGCTACGATTCGGAGGCTGGTTTTTGATTTTCTACAGCTCCTATATGTAACACATATGCATGCACTGTAAAAAAATTCAGCTGTATCAGTACGTATGGGTGTTTACAGGTATAACAAATTAAATAGCACTTCCTAATTTTTAAAAAAATGTAATACTTTCATAGCGCTACTCATCCCACTGTATGGTGTCAGAGCGCTTTAGATCACACACACATTATACACTGACTATTAATCATACAAGTGTGTAGTGTCACAAACAGTCTTTACTGGTAGGGATTATATGCTACGATTGTATAGCTGGTAGAAATTGAAAGTTGGGGTTTAAAATATAACAGTGCCTGGGATGGTCCATTATTAATGCTCAAAAAAACTTTTTAGCAGCCTTATAATAACAGATTGAGAACAAACAAGGTTCTAAACCCATGTCTTGCAGTTTACATGCAGGTGCTTGATACCCGTTTATAGCTCACTGTGCTATATTAGAAAGAATACAAATTATGAGATGCAAGTAATAAAACAGTGTCCCACTTCCCTGTCTACATACCATAATAATCTGTCATCTGCATGTGACCTGATGTGCCTTGCAGGAGTGAGGACACACATTAACACTCTATGCTACTTTAACAAAAGACAGATCTCTCCAGCAAGTGCTTTAACCACCAGTTTCCTTACAGTTATTATTATTATTCCCTGAGATTTACTAGGCACACAGAGCTTGCAGCAGCACATGCTTTAACCCCATAAAATATTTTAAAATGCAGACGTTGCAACCAATTAAGCCAGAACAGACTTTGTCATGTTTCCTCTTGGTGCCAATTTTTTTAAGTTTAAAAAAAAAATGTACAAGTTGACTGCTTTTCAGGACTCCGCCCCGTGTGACTTCATCATCTTTTTGTTGGCCACTTTGATCCCCCAGTGTATGGGATCTCAAAGTAAAGTTTTGCCAATTCCAGTACTGCTCATGACCTTACAAGTTAAGAGCAGGGAGTTAGGGCTCACAAAGACATCTTGCTTTCGTGTATTTGCCTCTTCTATAGACTACCTCTCCTCACTGGATCACAAGCAAAAGCTCTCATCGCTCCCTTTGCCCTCCAGGCTATATGGCTGATCTTCATCTGACTAAGATTATTATATTTAGGGTTTGTTTGTACAGCGCTGTTAATCACCAGAGGTGATTTCCGAGTGCTTATCTGACCTATGTCCTCTGGCACTTCTCCCTCTGATCTGGACACGGCTCTTCCAACAAAGTTTCCACTTTATTTTGTACCACTGATGACTTTTACCATACCTATTCTTCTGCTTCTGCAGTCCATCCCTTCCTATAATTTGGTTTTATTTATAGTGCTTAATAATCTCCTTCTGTTTTTAGCACTAAAAATGATAGAGCTAATTATTGTTTATGTAATAGTACTCAATTTGATATCCTTAAATGGAGGGAAAGCAAAAAATGTATTGCCAAAACCTGAACTCACAGTGTGCAGACCACAGCAGTTGTATGAAGTAAATCTTAACCCACTGAGCCATCTAGCCAATTTGCTGATTCTGCCTAAACAACTCTGTTTTCTTTCTTTGTGCTGTCATCTCGTCACCTTCTCTCCCTCTGTCCTGACCTTCTATTTACTGGACTCCATGGTTTTGCTGCCTTTATATTTCTGTTGCCAGCCTTGTTTCCCTACAACATCCTCTGGTGTTTCTACCCTTGAATTCCCCAAGGTTTTCTCCAGAACCTGTGTGTCTTTTCCTAGTACTAGATCCCTTCTGTCTTAGTTCTTCTTCAATTTAGTCCTTGGATCTTGCTGCAGGCATCTCCAGGTATCCCTACCCTAATACCTAGCCAGCCCTCCTCTCTTGAATATTGCCTGGTGATTCTTTCAACAATTCACAGCGCGGGTGTCTGTTCTATCCAGCTCAATCCAGCCTGGCCCCTTGAGGTCTGCCTCAGTGCAATCTGTGAGTCTCCTAACATTCCCTTCATTGAGTCGGGTATTATGCTATTGAAATATCCACTCGGAGCTGTATTGTCCAGGCTTCTCAAATTTGACTCCTTCCTCCATGGCCAGTCATCGTGCTCCTTGCCACTCCCTTCTATTGCCCTTACTGCACAAATCTGAAACAGACACATTTCTTTGCCATCACTGCGTTATCATCAATACACTGGTCACAATAAGTGTCTACATGTAAATGCCTCGACCTGTGCTGCTCTTTACATGTCTTTACTACTAGGGTTACTGTGGAGGCAGTTAGCAGGGCTGCTGGAAGGCAGGAAGCAAAGTGAGATGGTTAAGGTAACGGGATTGCTCAGAGCGCTTAGATGAGATTGCAGAGGGGGGTAAAGAAGACTGAGCAGCCTGTGATAAGCTGAGGCAAGGTAGCAACAGTAGACAAGAGAGGGGTTTGGAAGGGATGAAGCCTATGGTGAAACTGGAGAGGGAATAAAACCTCTTCTAAGAGGGGAGGAGAACCTGTAGTGAAATGTGCAAGGGGTACAGAGCCTGTGATGAGGGAGTGGGGAGAAGTTCATGAGATGGGTAGTGATATGGATATCCATTCCAATGAATATAGTGTGAGGGTATATTTGTAGTAAGGGAGTAGTGTACTTTAACAGTAAGTGTGTTAAGCCCTTGTTGTGAGCAAAGAGAACAGACGGGTGATGAACCCTATGATGAAGATGTGGAATTGGTATGGGCCCTATGGCAAGTTAGTGGACAGACAAATGTTTTATTGCTGATAGCAAGAAAACAGTGTGGAAGGTAATACTTTATAATAAGAGTTTGCAAGAGCAAAGAGGCAGAGAGGGTAAAGTTTACTTTGGGTTTTATAGTTGACTAGTAATGAGTCCTTGCTAGTCTGTATAGCTTTTAGTTTTATAGAGAACGTGGGACTAGTGGATTTCTTTACAGGGCTAGCAGATTATTGTATCTCTTTGTCCCTTGGACAAGTACAGTTTAAAAAAAATTCCACACCCCTGAACCCAATCTCTTTTCCTGAAAAATCCCACACATCTGATCTCACTGTACCTTTTACCTCTTCAGGAAAAAATCTTCCTCAGTGAGCAGTGAGTATAGCTCACTCACTTCTGACCCTCGTTGGGCCATCATGACTTTGTATTCAACATCCTGATCAGGTGTCATAAATGCAACACCATGCGGTGTAAAATAAATAGTGCAATTCATTTTGCACAACAAATCTCTACCCAGGAGATTAACAGGACTGGTATCACATACCACAAACCGATGCATGTCTTTGAAGTTTCCAATATGAACTTCTATCTGGCTGTGACAGGAGTTCTGATATGTTTTTTTTGCAACGCCTACAACTTGGATAGTTTCTCCCGAGATGGGTTGGTTTGGAATTTCTGCTGCTCTCACAGTAGAACGGGTAGCACCAGTGTCCAACAAGAAGGTGATATCTTTACCTTCCACCTTTCCATCAACAAATGGACCTGACTGATCTACCGCTAAAGATGCGCCAAGTACACACTTTTCCTCCCCTCTCAGGCACCGTCATTGAGATGAATCCGAATCACTCTCATTGCAACGCACCGAATACTGCTAAACTAGTGGATTCTTACCAAACTGCTCTTCTCCTCGGAATCCTGAACTTGCACTGTACATCTTCATGTGAGCATTCACATTACAGGGTATGGGAAGTTGTGGCACCTTTAACAGTGGAGTAACTACATGCAGCTGCTGCTGCTGTTGATTCCCAACCACCTCATTCTGCATCTGTGGATTTAAATTTTGATTTATTTCATTACCCTTTTGTCCAGATCTACACTTTTTCTTCCAATGTCCAAACTTTCCGCACGCATGACAAGGAAATTTCCTTTTAGTTTCTTCCTTACTCATTTTAAATTTTCCCCTACCTCCACTGTTTACCTGACCAACCTGATTCTGACTTTGTTGCACGTTACTATTTTCCTGTTGCTGTTCTGCCATCTTAACTTGTGCCCACACCATGTTCTCCTTTAACGTATTAAGCCTTGCATCAATATCATCACTACAGTATTTTGCATACCTCAACATTTCATCTATTGACTTACTTTGCCAGCAGAGCATATGCTGCTTTATCATTGCACTAATCTCTGGTTTCAATCCATATACAAATCGATACACAAAATGTCCCATATCTTTATCTCCAATATTTTCAAACCCACTGTACTGCTTAAACACCTGTAGCAATCTCTCATAATATGCGTGAACTGATTCTTTAGGCTCTTGGGTCGTCCTGTCAATCTTAACCCAATCCGTTTCTTTAGGGGAACTCTTCCCTTTCAAGAAAGTAATGACCTGATGGTACTTCTTCATCACCTCTTCATATGGTGCACCTGTTTTTGCATCCCTGGGATATTCATCTGCAGCCAGTCAACAGTAATTTTACATTCTGTCCACAAATCAGCCGGAGCCACTATTTCAAAAAGACATTCTAAATCCTTCAACAACACTATTGAAACTTTTACAAATCTGTCCACCTGTTTATACCATTCAACAGGCTTTTCTCGCAATCTGGGGAAATCATTTGTGAATTACAATATATCTTGTCTTGTCCATGGTAAATGAACATATCCACCACCACCTGGAACCTCTCTCATGGGACATGCCCTTTCAACTTGCTCGGTTTCCTTTAACGGAAACATGGAATTTCCTTTACCAGTAGTCCCTTCTTTATTTTCCATTCATTTACTCCTCCATCATTCTACAGTTCCCCATTTCTTCAAAATATTCATTAATTCTTTTATCTGCAATCGTCTCCCTGATGTATTTAAACTCTCTAAATCCTTGTCAGAAAATGCCATTCTGTACGATTTCTGCAACACTTTTGACTTTCCTATATCTACATAAAACTCACTAGCAACTTCCGATAGTTTTTCATGAAAATTCTTCCCTCTCCAAGTAATACTTTTACACAAAAACAGTAACTCTTCATCACTGTATGTCCATAGTCTATCTGGACTTACCATTCCAATAATCATCTCCTCTAAATCTACTTTCAATTGGCTCACATGTGGTTGAGCTTTTGCCTTGGTCATTTCTTTTATCCAATTAGTTAATTCTTCTGGAGCGGGACCTGCTGAACTCCCTGCTATTGTAGTAAAATGTGGCCCTATTTTTCTTGGGTCTATTTGAATGCTTCTCCTCTGGTTTCTATTAATAAGTCACCAACCGGTAGGTCTAACAGTGTGTTTTTTTGATCACCTTGTCTATTTTCATTTGTTACTGACACTACTTCACTCCTTCATTACTTCCTGGAACTGACAATGTGTGCACTTTTGGCAAAGTCGATTTTTCTCCAAATAATGGAACCACTGGACCAATTGTCACTGGCACTGTCAAAGCTTCTGCATTCAGATTTAACTGATTTATTTTCTGTACCTGTTCCGTTCTGGCTTTATTTATCAAACTCACTTCATTTTCTCACATTATTCTAGCTCTTTCGGTAAATTGAGGAGTCAATGGAGTTACCATTTGTGGGGTCCTTGGAATCACCTCCCCTGAATTTTCTTCACATAGCAGAGGTCTTTTAGTCATCATATCTTCTAATAATTCATCGTCAGATTCATCCAAGCCTTCTACAGACATTTCTATATTTTTCTTCTTTTCCTTACACTTAGTACCTGTCTGATTCCCTACTGTCAAAACTGGATATAGACCCTCGGTCACTACAGCTCTTCTCCATCTTTTCATTTGATCTTCTCGCCTCTCAAATAGATACCTAGGCATAAAGCCTTTGAATCTTCTACCACTTGGATATTTTTCTCGCCCATAAGCTTCTACTTCCCATTCTTCCAACGCTTCATACTGAGTAAGTCTTGAATTTGGCTCTAGTGAGTTCATTCTAGCTCTCAAATTCTGTAAAATTCTCACATTAAATGTACCATAGTCAGGGAAAGCTAACATCCCATCATCCTTCGTATATTTCATCCAGTTCTCTAACCAAACACACATATGATAACCTCGCTCCATCATCATGTAAGAGGCAGGCGCTTTTGGGGGTGGAATCAGAATCCCCTCTCTAGTCACAATTTGTTTGTCTTTCTTAAAGAATTTTTAAATTGTTTTTATCAAACCCATCTTCAGACTCTTCTATTAGTATGTCTCAACAGACAAAATAACAAAACTTCTCCGTAATTCTCCATTCCCTATTTGCTAAATTCTGTCCTATACCAGCGTCACTCACACCAACTGACCAATCACAGCTCACTACGTAACTACAATCTTATCTAATGTCAACGCGACTCACACTAGCTTACCAATCAGAGCTCTGTACACACCTGCTGTCTGACCAATGCCAGCGCGGCCTTTTGTGACATCAGTTTTTTAGGTCTCGCGTGACCCAGCGCATGCGCTGGTCTGGCGAGACTTATTGAGAGGGCTCCAAAAAGTGCTACCAGGCCAGCCTAGAGCTACAGTGCATGTGCGCGGGCGCGCGCACCGCGGTTTACCGCAATTACTTTCACTTTCACGGCCGCAGGGCCGCTTTGTTGTTTGATCGGGATCACTTTCACTTTCACGGCCGCACGGCTGCTTGGCATAGCAAATAGGTCTCGTTTTTGGGACCTTATAAGTATTTAGTTATGCAACTGTTGCATGGCTAAACACTTATAAGGTCCCAAAGGCGAGACCTATTGGCTATGCCAATGCTTGTTACTCCTTCTACTGACCCTCCCTTTACAATCTGCTCTCGATACACGCCCGCTGCTTTGTCCAATACCAGCGCCGCACTTTGTGACGTCAGTATCACTCCTTCTACTGACCCCACCTTTACGAAATCTTTTTTTTGATAACCATCTTAATTGATTTTTGTAAGAGACATTCGTGATGAGAAAAAAGATCAACGGCCAGCTCAGATCTCAGCTCACATGAGGAGCATAGTGTCCTTAAGGCATTGTACATGTACTTAATAAACAATAATACACCACATCTCGCGATTGCCCAACGAGAGCATTAGACTTCTATCGCCCCCACCCATTTACCCCACACCCTGCCGTATTTCTTCAGGCGTCCCCTGGCCTCGTACATGTGCCGCTCCTGTGCTGTGCACCAATCCACCCCCCTGCACCACCGTGACCTGGCTGGGGCAGTCGAGTTCAGCCAGTTTGACGCGATATCTCTTTTAGCCACCATCAGGGCTGTGGTCAGAACAAGTTTGTCGGCTCGAGAGCTGTCCAGCCACTCGGCAATTCCCATTTGGTTGAGCGGTACTTCCCAGCCAAGGACCTCAGTAAGTTCCCCTACCACTGCCTCCCAAAAGCGTGTGATTACAGAGCAAAGCCACACCATATGGAAGAAATCAGCCTGTGGGTGTTTGCAGTGTGGGCAGGATGCTTCGGGACGAAGCCCAGCGCGGTGGAGGCGTAGAGGTGTGAGATAAGTGGCCTGTAAGTAGTATATTTGGACCATATGAAGCCACGCTGAGGCTGTGATTGTTTTGGGGGCTATTAGTGCATCCCGCCAGTCGTCATCGGACCCAAGCCATCCCTCCCATCTGTCTCTGAGCCTTGACAGTGTGTTGGGGGTGTTATTTGTGAGGGAGCAGTAGATACGAGAGATCCCTCCTTTCCCCAGATTACCAGTCATAATCTGGGCTTCAGGTAGGCTGTATTCGGCATAGAGGTACCCTCTGGGATGTGCGAGTGGAGAGCATGGCACAGCTGCAGGTAGCCGTAAAACTGCGAGGTATGCAGGGAGTACAGGTTGCGAAGGTCCGCTTGTTGTCCCCTTTCCAGACGTCTTCCAACTGCGAGATCCCAATGAGGTCCCATGCTCTAAAGCCAGATAAACCGGCGACCTCCTGGAGCTGGACGCCCTGCCAAAGTGGAGTGTATTGAGTCAATTTGCCCGCCCAGTGGGTGTGGCGTAGAGAAGCCAGCCAGGCCAGAAGTACCCTGCGCGTGACCTCCGGTAGGGCTCTGGGGACAGTATTCCCGTACAGCATCCCCTGAATGTTGGGTAAACCTAGGGTGTGTAGTTCCAGCCTGTAGGCCGGGTCCGACCAGCTGCTGTTGAACCAATCGTGCAAGGTAAGGAGCCGGGTAGCTAAATAATAGAGGTACAGATTTGTCATCCCCAGACCACCATCAAGAGCGGGATCCGGCACTGAGTGAGGGCCAGACGGGGCCTCCGACCCCCACAGAGGAACTTGATGGCCAGATTGTCCATCTCCCAAAACAATGAACGCGAGAAAGGAAGGGGCGTATTCTAAAGCATGTAAAGAAACCTGGGTAAAATCATCATTTTGAATAGGGCTATTCTGCTCATTAGGTTCAGCGGCAATGTTTGCCATCTAAGCAGGTCAGCCCGGAGTTTCTTCACTAAGGGAGTTACTTTGAGTGCCCAGGCGAGGTCCGGGAGGAGGGCCACCCAGATCCCGAGATACTTGAAAGACTGCTGTCGAAGGGGTATCGTGGACTGTCATTCGAAACATTCTCTCAAGAGATGCAGGGGGACAAGGATGGACTTAGTGAAGTTCAGTCGAAGGCCAGTGGTCTGCTCAAAGAGACTCAGCGCCCGAAGGGCACCGTTGTCCCGACTGCACGTGTTCCGCCAGGTATAGGAGGACATCGTCCACGTAGAGAGCAATTTTATCCTCTTCTAATCTGGGCCATCTCCACCTCATGATGCACTCATCAGATCGTATGAGACACGCAAAGGGCTCCATTGCTAGGGCAAAGAGGAGGGGTGATAGGGGGCATCCCTGCCTCATACCCCTTCAGATAGGAAAGGGCTGCGACAGGGCTCCATTGACAAGTACTCTGGCCCTCGGTTGGCTATAGAATGCCTTCACTAGTTTGCAAAAGTATTCCCCAAATCCCATTTCTACCAAGACCGCTTCTAGGTACTGCCAGTCCACAGAATCAAAAGCTTTCTCAAAGTCAACAAGAAGAAGAGACAAGTATGGTGTCGAGCGCTGGTGGTTCGCTAGGGCGAGGTGGAGACGCCTGAGGCAGTCCCTGGTGCCCTGCGATGGCATGAAACCACACTTTTCCTGGATGGACTGGTTTGGCCAGGTACGCCGCACACGGTTAGCCAAAATGGCGGTGAACACCTTGACCTTCGAGTTTATGTGTGAAATAGGACGGTAGTCGGAGCAGTGCTTCGAGGGGGGCTGAGACTTGGGTATCACCACGATGGTGGCCATGTCGGTTTCGGCGCGGAACGAGCCTTTATCAGTCGCCTCCGTATACAACTCCAACAGGTGGGAAACCAGCGTGTCCCGGTAGGTTGCGTAAAACTCCAGTGGGAGTCCATCTGGCCCCGGGGTCTTACCGGAAGCCATGCGAGAAATTGCCGCATGGACCTCCTCCGGCTTGATCGGGAGACCTAGGACCTCTGCCTCAGGGTCACAAAGTCGCGTAAGGGGATCCGTTCTCAGTGAAGCAGTTCCAAGAGTGAGAGAGTGGGGGGCCGTGCGGCATAAAGAGTGGTGTAATATGTAGCGAAACACTGAGCCACCGCTGCCGGAGATCGTTGGACCTTGCTGTTCGGGGCTATCACTTCGGGAATGATGCAGTTGGCCATCGGGTATGTGGCCAGCCGATGGAGGAGCTTCCCATTTTTGTCTCCTAACCCGTAAACTTGTGCCACCAATGACCTCCATAGCAGTCTGGCAACCTCCAGAGAGGTCTGCCTGAGCTCGTCTCGCAGAAATGACAGTCGCCTGTCCAGGGCCTCAGTCCTCTCCTCGGGGGCTGGCCTTCGATGAGGGTGGCTTGAGCCTCTAGAAGGGTAAGTTGGGAATCCTGCACCGCTTATTTAAGTTTGAGTTGGCCTTTGGTGAAGCCACGAATAGTGGCCTTACCAGCTTCCCATAGGGTACCAGGTGAGGGAACAGAGCCTTGATTGGTAGCAAAGTAGTGACGGAGTTCACTGCCCACCGAATCCCGAAAGTCTTTGTCCTGGAGGAACCAGGCATTCAGCCTCCAAATCTGGCGCAAAGCCTCCAGCAGGTCACCCACTCGCAGCGTCACCGGGGAGTGGTCGGAGATACCTCTAGGGAGTATGGTTATCTCTTTGATTGTTCAACAGTCCAAGGCTGGCTTGAAAATGTAGTGGAGTCATGCATCAGTGTGGTGGGATGCCGAGGTGTGGGTGTAGTGTCGGGCCATGGGGTGCCAAAGTCTTCAGGCATCGCAGACCCCCAGGGCAGTCGCCCAGTTCGATAAAAGCTTGGCCTGGGAAATTCTGGAGGTCGAGGGTGCTTCCGCCACATCGAGAGCAGGGTCCATGACTGCATTGAAGTCTCCCCCTATAATGGTCATACCTGGGGGCAGGGCGGCTATCAACGCCGCAATTCACTTAAGTGTGGGGGCCATCAGCGATGGAGGGGAATAGACGGACAGCAGATTTAGAGCTCGGTCCCCTATGGCTCCCCCCAGGGCAGCGTAGGTACCCTGAGGGTCTATCGTGACCTTGTGTTGAGCGAATGGGAGGGCGCAGCGCACAAGGATGGCTACGCCTCTCGACCCCCGAGCAAATCCGGAGTGCTAGACCCCACCGTAGCCGTATCTCACCAGGAAGGGTCAGTTATTGCCTACCATGTGGGTTTCTTGTAGGAGCAGTACGTCGACATTGTGGCGCTGTGCATATCGCAGGGTCGCTGTTTGCTTGACCCTATCTAGCAGCCCGTTGACAGTTCAGGACATTACGTGGAGCGAGCTCTTCCCACTGTGGATATCAGTCATGGGGGATATAAGTGCAGGGGGAGACATCTAGTGTGGATGCCAGGCTCGGGTAAAGTGTTCGGCCTGTGTGAGGCAGTAGGAGTATCTCTGTAGGGCTGATAGTGCGCGCATTCGCTGTGCTGTGGGTCAAGAATGCAAATGTGGTGTACAACATGTATCAGCAAAGAGCCGGGACAATGGACTCTATTGTTCGTGCGGTCCTCGTACTGGTGATCAAAGCTGCTGGTGTGAACGAAGTGTGAAAAGGAAAAACTGGGACCGGAAGCATCTGTCGACCCGAACAAAAAGAACTGGAGAAGTAACCAAACTAAAACACTTGGGAATGGGGATTCGTGGAGGACCCCTCCGCACAACAGGATGTTATGTGACAATGTCCCACGAAGAGAAAGCGGCAACAAGCTTGAGTACTGTTTCTCGGGCCGCAAGACTGATCCCGGCACGCTGTCCATTGCAGGGTCGGGCCTTGAAAAGGGCCGGACTCCGGGAGAGATCGGTGTCAGTTTGGTCAGGTTCGGATAGGCGAGGCGGAGTGACGCCCGGGTCTGAGAGGTGTGGGGACCCAATGCGGTGTACGGTTAATTGGTCACTTGGGGGTGCTCCGGGCGCCGAGCGCCGACTGGTGCCCAGTGGTGAATCTGATCTGACATGTTATGGGCCTCGCTTCCTGCGTGAACGACTGCGTTTAGATCGCGTCTCAGGAAGGACTCTTCGGGTATCCTCTATGTGAGTGTCCGGGCCGGGCCGTTGACTCGCAAAGGGCGTTCCTCCGTCAGCCACGTCCAGGCTTCCTCAGGGGAGTCGAAGAAGAGGGTCTTGTTGTGGAACACCACACGGAGGCGGGCCAGGAAGAGAAGCCTGTATTGAATGTTCAAGGCACGAAGCTTCTGCTTGACTTCTCTGAAGGAGCATCTTTGGCTCTGGCCCTCCCGGGTGTAGTCGGGAAGATCATAATCACCTGACCTTGATATCAGAGATGTTGCTGCTTGCGAGCTTCAGCCAGGATGGAGTCTCGGTCTCTGAAGTTAAGAATTCGCGTGATTATAGGCCGGTGGGGTGCACCCGGCGGTGGCCTGGAGGCAAGTGATTGGTGGGCCCGTTCAATTGCGAACCACTGAGAAAGGGAGCCATCGGGCATCCACAAGCGCAGCCAGTGTTCAATGAAGTCGGATGTTCGACCCTGTTCTGAGCCCTCTGGCAACCCCACCAGGCGGAGGTTGTTCCGCCTCCATCTATTCTTGGCATCTTCAGCCCACCTGTGTAGTTCTTGGGTTTGAGTCTGAAGGCAGCTGACCTGGGTTTTAAGGTGTTGGACATCATCCTCCACTGTGGAGATGCGATACTCCGCATCCTTGATCCGGGCTGTGGCGTTACGAAGGTCCTGGCGGATTAGGGTCATGTCGACCCAGACTTCTTCGATTTTGCTCTCCACCAAGGATTGGGAGTGTGAATGGCCTGGAGGATAGTGGCGAGATCCGTATGGTGGGGGTATCTTTGTCCGTGGTGACGGAAGGGTTCCACAACAGCAGGCACTCCTGAGCTCAGCTCAGGGACAGCTCCAGTTGGTCCCACCAACCCGGGCACCACCCAGCTCTGCAGTCAGTCTCCCAGATGCCTGCAGCCGGTCTCAGCGAGAGGTACAGATTAGGGACAGGGAGCAGTCGGACCGGTTACAGAGCGAGCGTGGCTTCATACCACCGATTCAGGACCAGGGATGCGTCCGGGCCACGGCCAGAACCCGAGCTCACCCCGCAGGTGTCCGCCCTCAGTAGTAAACGAGAGGGATGGCCACCATCGGTCAGAAGTCCCTTGCCGTGGCCCCTGCCAACCTCAGCCAACAGCGGGCCCCCACGGGAGGCGCGCAGCCCCGGACAGGGTAGGGGGAGGGGGGTGCTCCCAGGGAATGGGGACCTCCTACTGCCCGAAAGACAGCCAAACCACTCCAACACATCCAGGTGCCCCCAGAGGCCCCCATGCCAGAGCACGGACACCACCAAAGGTGATGAGGAGTGCCACTCCGGGGTCCGTGCGTCTGCTAAAGTCCAGGGACACGGCAAGACAGATGGCTCAGGGACCTCGGGTCGCGTAAGGCGTCCTCTCGCTGCCCCATGCAGGAATCAGCTCCCTCCATCCCCGTCCACAGCCGAGTGTCTGGCTGCCACAATGTGGAGTAAAGATGGTGGAGAGACCCCGAAGGCTCAGGAGCACCCCTGTGTCGACGACACCGTGGAGAGATGAGGGGGTAGAGAAGAGAAGGCAGGCCCCCACTGACCGGTATGTCAGCCGATGCCCCCCCAGTCCACCCTGCCAGCCAGACCAAGTCCCAGGGAGCCCACCGAGGATCACCGTCATGCAACACCAAGGCCGAGTCTCTACCCGACACCAGAGTGGATGGTGCAACACAGTACGGGGAGCGGGTCGCGCCGGACCCAAGCCACCATGACACAAGCCAGTCAGTCGGGGGGGGGTCAGTGTGATAGGGCCCCACAGGGGCAAAGGGGGCTCCTTCCGCTCTCAGAGGCTCATCCGGGTGGGACCCCAGGGACAGAGGCCAAGGCCCAGCCACACGGACAGGCATGTGGGGAGATCACTCCGGCGCGTGGTCCAGCCTGGCCGAAGGGCCCAATGGGCCACGAGGCTGCCCCAATAGGGAGGTCAACAGATCTGTGCAGTGGACACAACAGGGGGGCCGGGAGCCTCATCCAGGGCCCCCGCTGCGCGACCTCCGCAGCCGAACAACCCAGCCACCACCCCGGGGCCAGACCGGGGGGGATAACAATCAGGGGTGGAAAAGAATAGGTGGATGGTAGGATGAGGAGGGGGTGGAGAGTCTCTCACAAGACCTCTGCTGCTCAATATCAGCAGCCGATCAGGCCAACGCTCCCCCGTCAGGAGAAACCGCAGCAGTTAAGCAGGGACAGGCAGGGGATTGCACAGAGATCCCAGGAGCACAATGACTTCTCCCCCGCTGCTCGGTACAACAGCTGTGTCCCCGCCACCAACTTCACTCACCATACGTCGGCGCCTCCGTGGCACAGGAATCGGTCTAGGCCTCGGGCTCCAGCCAGGATGGTACTGGCCCCAGGCTCCCCGGGGAGTGAAACCACTCAGGGCCCCCCGTCCACCTCCCGAACAGACGACCCTCGCGTGCGGTCAGTTTGCAGCGAGCCCCAGGTCCGGTCAAGATCACCAACTGCGGATCCCATGAGCCGCCATCTTGTCCCCTCGGGTCCTATGGAGCTCCGGAGTCAGGACGGGTCACGGGCCCGGCACGCCGGCACTCCTCCGGAATAACTCACCCACTACGTGGGGCTCTGAGGAGAGCAGGGGCCACACTACCGGCAGGCGCCCCGCAGCAGGATGCCTCAGGGCCACGAGTGGCCAATTGAGGAAGCCGCCATGTTGCAGTCCTGGAGTCTTGCAGAGTCCGGATTCAGAGCGGGCACCAGGCTCTGCGGGGCAGCAATTTGCACCACAATGGCAGCCCAGGGTTGTAGGATTTGAAGCGGATGACGGAGGGGTCCCGAGTACTCTTAGAGTGCGACTGCCATCTCGGCGCTTCAGGCCATATTTTTCTGAGTTTTTTTCTTAATTCAAAAATCTTTTAGTGACAACATAAAAGACAATGCTACTTTGTCTGCACCGCTAAATAAAGAGATAGTCTTCACCTTTCTAAGAGATCTTTACACCGCAAGTAATAATAACGACCAGCGCTATCTCACCTCTCTAACAAGCTCCGGGAGACCTGTTACTCCAATAGGGATGAAGCCGAAGTTTCACAAGAGGACTTTTTTTGGCATTAAAAATGTGTCCTGTTACTCCCCCAGTAATACTGCTAGAGTTTCAAAAGTGGACCATTCGCTATTTCAGACACTCTACTTACATACAAATTTTCCCTAATTAGATCGCTGACAGTCCTATATAGCTTTTCAGTATTATTTCAACAGACAAAGTACTTCTGCAGTGTAATTTCTTTACCGCACTCTTCTTCTGCCTACTTCAGGCTAATTCCTTCCCGGGATTCCTCAGGCAACTCCGTACCTGTACTTCTAGACAACAAGACACTAACTCTTTATGTTAAGACATATAATCAGTATTCAATAACCATTACCAAACTAATTAATAATTAAACCGTCCTCTGCTGCCAAGAAACTGATCCAGCATGAACCCAATAAATTGATCAGGGATAAATGTTCAATAAATCACGTGCTTTGGCCCATACTCATTCACCCAGATCCCTGATGCACTGGGGTTAAGTTTGATAACTTTTCCTTAATTTTACTCTTGATTATTCAGGTACAAACTTTAATCATACTGTATATTTGCGTATCTGAACAAATAATAATCGACTTTTCATCTACTTGGTCGATGGACCAATTAGTTGAAGAGTTGATGGCAATGGAAATTCTAAAGGAAACATGTAATCAATAAAACTGACTAAATAACCACAGACTCTCGATGAGATTGAATCAAATTTTATCTGGTAATAATAAATGCTCATATCGGTCACTTCATAAATTCAATTGCTGGAAACCTCATGAGAGAGAGAGAGAGAGAAAGAAAGCAAAAATCCAGTCATAGCAATAACGGAACTATCATTTCAAATATACGTTGCAAAGAGTGGACAGATGAAAAGACATTAAATGCAAGTAAAAATATATTGATTTAAACTAACAAATTGGATGGATAGAGGAAGAGACAGAAGGTACAGAGACAAGAAATATGACTTCAAAAATAATTCTTCAAAACCAATTAGATCAAATACAAACCCAATGGATCTGTAAGGGGAAAACTACCACCCAGGCCTAGTTAGTAGTAGGGGACCGCTGGACCAAGAGTCAGGGATCAAAGACTCAGGAATCAGGATAGGGACAGGACAGGAAAATCTAGGCCTCTCTGCAACCCGACGAACATCGGCGCACCCCTCACTCGAACACCTTCAGCATAAGCGACCTAAACCACACCCCTAAAGCACCTATTCTTATACCTTAAAAATACATGTCCGTCCCACAATAGTTGCTATATTCACAATTTCTAGCTTAGGGATTGGTTGAGTTCTGGGGGTGGGATGTCACCAGACTATGAAATCTTTTTACTCTTGACTTCACCATTGTTCTAAACATTTTTTACATAGTCATCAATACCTCTTCTCTCTCATGAGTACACATGTAACAATTTATTGTACATTTTAATAAATTCAACAACTTCGGGTTCCGTTCCCACGATGACACTGGCGTTGGCTGCTTGTCAATGTTCTGTCCTTCACCAGGTCACGTTTTTTTTCAGCTTTGCACAGCAGTTCAGTTATGTAGTCACATGGCTCCCGCTCGCTCCCAACTTCACCCACTCTTTGTGATGCTAATTTAACAAAATGGAGGATTCGTCCATTACTAAAAGAACAGAAAACAAACATTTATTAATTATGTGATAATGTATTTTCACTGTTTACCCCCATATTAACTCTACTTCATGTTAATGGTTAGCCTAGCATAGCATAAGCAGAAAAGCGGCATTATTTATTAGGATAAAGCAATACACCTCATGCTTTTTACTACATACACATCCGGCCTTGCCATGCAAACCTTCTTAATTCATTCTATACACAAGATTATTACATTTCCGGTTATTTACGCATTAACTTTTGGTTAGTTCATGCATTTTGCTAACCAAACCTCCCATGTGTAGTGTAATTGTGCACATTAATCATTCCAACACTACTTACTGTTAGTACGTATTATAGGGGTGTTCAATTGAGCAGGTTTCTTTCGCGAAATCCTTCTCCATCAGAACCATAGGGAATCCATCCCATTATATGCTGGCATCATTCTTTGGCGAGCTAAGCATATCCTGGTGACATATACTTACAATGCGTTCAGGACTCGCAATCTATGCTTGCAAGTTTTTCACAGCTGGATTCAACCCTAATTTGCAATGGGTTTGGATTGAAGTGTTATTAACACCTAAATGCAATTATGAGAAGGTATTCTGCTTGTTTTTGGGATTATGGGATCCTGGTCAGACATCTAGAGAGAGGTAAGACTTTGCAAGTTGTGTGGGATGCAGTAGAGTTGGTCCAATATCTAATTGTTTCCAGCCCACCTGTTATGTACGTTTATTTCTTATTTTTTAATTTGCACTTTATTTTAAGGTTTTCTCCTATGTAAGTTTATTTTTGCTTCTTCACATTGCTTTGCTTCTTGTTGGAAAGTCATTATATCATCTGGAATGTCACATGTGCAAATTATCAGTGATATTAGAACAACATTTGGCTTTTGGATTCCTTTTAGTTCAGATCAGTTTTGTCGCCGTGTGGAGTCACTTTCACTGCTGTATGATGCTAACCTCAATATATCTTCAATATAGGGGCGACAAGGATAAAAGGAGTGTCAGTAATCAAGCATTTAGCAAGCCGGCTGCATCCCGCCCCAGAGATATTTGCGAACCGCTGGTATCATACCTCCGGGAGCACAGCGAGTGAAACTAGGTGCCTCCTCCGTTGGTTGCCCAGGGGACACCTCCAAAGTATAACGCAGCAAATTGATGTATGGAATTTATATACTGTGAGCATTGTATATAGCTGGATTACATGTAGGTGGCGTGGGACACTGGACATTTCTGTCAGAGAGACATCCGAGATCCTAGGGCAGGCTGAGAGCTACGGTGTAGGTGCGTGTTACTCCATGGAGCCACATAGATGTAGGTGTACCAAGCTGATTCTAATATGGGTTTTCTACGCATGTAAGTTCTTTTTGATATTCTTATGTACCGTGCAAAGTCTGATTAATGCTGATATTATGGTTATTCTGATGTTTGACAAAACATGATAAATAAAGTTGGGAAAAAAAAGAAAAGCATTTAGCAAGTTTTGTCATGGGTTACTGAAGCTAATATTGCAACCCATCATAAATACTTATATTTAATAATATTTTATCTAACGTGTATTCTAATATACACCTTAAGATAATATTTAAATGTGACTTTTTCACAACATATAGCGCAATCCAGACTGTTCTTCCCACTGCCTGGTAAACCGATGATGAAGTCGAAATATTGACACTGAGCATTTGAAAATGATCTGGTTTCGGGATTCCATATCAGCATGAGGACGCGCTGACTCGCAGGATTGCCACTGCTGTTCCCCAAGCCGCAAACCTGACTCCTGTCTCCGCTTTGGAACGCGCTGCCATCCGAGGTTACTCGGCTGCCTCCCTCTTCCTCGACTGGATTCCTCGTGTTAGCGGTAGTCGCGCTGACACTAGAGACTGCCTGCCCTTGTTGTTATTTAAAGCTTAGCGAGCCCGGATCAGAGACCGGCGGCAAAAGAGAAATCACCATAGTGGTATTACATGCTGGACTCTCTGTTTCTATTGTTTCCTATTTATTTTTATTTTTTATTTTTGTTGTTGTTGAAAAACTTTATTGGCTACATCCCAGTAACAGGACTGTTATCACAAAGGCTCTCCTCGTGATTTGTGCTACATATTTGTTGACTCTTAAGGACTCAAAATCTCTTGCTTACCAGAAGACAGACGTATGCCTCTGAAGGTACTATTGAGGAGCATCGGAAACTCTGCAAATTGATATAGTGGAGCCCGTTATTGAACCATTGGCCCTCAAACTTTGGCAGCTCATCTCAGAGGCACCGGTTGGAGGCACCTGCACTTTGGCACCTTGGCACGCCGTTCACTTTACTGGCGGTGCGAGTAACTTTAATCCCCATCGTCCCTTTCGCTGCAAGAGTGTCCGCGCATGTTGTCTGCGCCAGGCGGTGCATAAAGGAGGCTGCGCGCCCGTCAGAGCCTGGAGGAGGCTAGGCTGGGCCATACCATTTGGCTCGCGTTCTGGGCATGATCCATCCATAACGCAACACAGGCCTTTGCTGTGGAAGCTAGCATCCTGATAGAGACTTGCACGCAAAAAGACTGACATATAAGGTACAGGACATTCATAGAATTGTACTGTGTGTAAAACCAAAAGGGAATTTCTCCCATGTTATCATGGCGCAGAAGGAATTAACTAAGAAGAAACTGCTAGCAGGTCAAGGGATGGTGGGGACCCTTGATGCCTTCTGGCAGAGGGCCGAATCAGTCCTTGACCACGAAATAGCCCTAAAAGAGCGTAGACTCTCTCTCGAACCTAAATCCCAACCCCCTTCTCTACATCTTGATACTTCCATCAGCATAACTACGGGTGGTCATCCTAAGTCTGGCCCTCCTGCCAAGTCCCCCTCACTTCCTACAACCACTATTCCGCCCCAGGTTCCTGTGCTAAGTACCGCCTCGCCCATAGGCAAAACGGTTGTTAGATCAAAAGTCCACACCAGAAGCAAAATCAATAAGACCACACAAGGGGGCAGTAGTTTACCTCAGTCTAAGAAACAGAAAGGGCCAGGTACTAGTAAACCACCATATCCACTATCTAAAAGAGGGCGCAGAGGTGCAGCTAGGGAGGCCGCTGAGGAAATAGTGGATATGGTTGGATCGACTGCTGTTAATACCACCTCTTCTCCATCACTTTTATCTTTGTTGTCTCTTGTTGATAGCGAAGGGTTTTGGACCAAATTGGGCGAGGTTATATCTGTCTTATTGAATCCTTTGATACAAAAATTATCTGAATTGGAAATGGAAATCGACAAATTAACAAGTGCTGTTTCTTTAGACATGCAGAAACAATCAAATGCCAAGAACATCCACCCTGCACAGATAACCCAGGCTAGATTTATTGGCCCTAGGCCTGTTCAGCTTACTGGGTTTATCTGTAGTTCAAAAAGTGACTCTATCAATGTCGGGTCAAGTCTAGGTACTGCTCCCCCTGTAATCTCTCCTAAGAGTAAAGACATCATTAGTGCAGGGGTTACACAAGTGAGGGTGACAGAGCTAACCAAGATTCCAAGCACACAAGATCAGTGCCAAAATACCCCTAAAACATCTCTCCCGAAGACGCACCAACATGCTCGAACCGAGGAAACACAGCCTCAAAGGAATTTAGGTGCCCATAAAAAAAACAGAAAGAGAATACATAGGAAATGATATGCTTGATCTGCCCCCGGAAGCTACTCCCTACACGATAGTATTAGCCAACGTTCCCAAACTGCCCCCGGGAGCACCAGAACATTGGTCTAGCCTGAAAAATAAATCCTTATTCGAGTTAAATAGGAGGACAAGGCTAGGAAATCCACTCTATTCCAATTTTAAAATGGTGAGACGGGTTGGCTGGGTGGGGAATTCAAATAAGTCTAGAGAAGGTTCACCGGACTTAGTCCATGCGATTTTAGAAAGGGCGGGTAACTGGTCATTTTTCACAATCTGGTATCAGTGTTTTACACCTCGGATATTTTTATAGACATCATTGCATGACACAGGTACCATTTGGGGAGCTTTTAATGGGGGGGGCGGAGACAAGCTAGATATGCAATTCCAGTCAATAACCAGTTTAATATTTTCAACCCTTTAGACGAAAATGATTGACTGACCCCTCTGATCCCATTGGACAGTGGAGGTTTGTAGAATGTAGTCACGGCAAGGGGTAACTTGTTCAAAGTCCTTTCTAATACTAATATGGAAGACTTAAGGTTTACTAATTCCGGGGAGTCAACAGGGGCTCTAAATGCGAAATCTATAACTGATAGCCCATTTCTGGAGCCTGTAGACATTTTTGACATACATACTGTCGTGTTACTGGTAGATCTTCTAAGCACCGAGAGTGCTACAACTCATGAGTCACAGGATGGTAATTCTTATATTGGACAAGTAGTGGGAAATTCTTTAAATATGGTCGCTGATGCTAGAATTGTGCATACAACCGATGGCGTAGTACATGTTCCTGAGGGTGTTCCTGCTGGTGGAAACAGGATAAACAATAGTCTAACCTTATTATCCTGGAATTTAGCAGGGATACACTCAAAACTACAAGACCCTGAATGGTTTATTGGTCTAAGAAATATTGATATTTGTGTTTTCCAAGAAACGTGGGCCGTACACAAGGTGCATATTAACGGCTACACCTCATCCTGTGTGGATGCCGTCCCTCCAAAAATGTCTGGTAGGGCCAGCGGCGGTCTGTTAATTTTGGTCAGAAACACTTTAGCTTGTAGATACAAGCAACTTTTAATAAATTCACTTGACCTCATGGGCATTCAGCTCACATTTCCATCTGGTTTAGTCCTGACTGTGCTAAATGTTTATGCTAGGTCAGAATCTTTTAACAGCGAATCTACAGTAGTCTCCCTGTTAGACGATCTAGTGGAGGGTTTTCAAGTGAATTCTAAAATTATAGTTGCTGGGGATTTTAACGCCGCGTTCGAGCCTTCTGCCCTATTAAGTGCTTCTCTCGAAGAGGAGGACGAGCTGTGGGGTATCCCTAATGTGGTAGCTGGTAAACATGGTCAACGCTACTCAAATGTCCCGCTAAGGATCGCCTCCCTAACTACTGGTAGGAATTTGAGGGCATGTAACAGAAGAACTCAATTAGACATAGGACGGAAGGCTACTTTTAAGACAGGTGCCTATACAAGCTTAATTGATTATATTTTTGTGGATGTTAGAATTTGGCTACTAATAGAGGATATGATTATTGAACCAAGGTCAGACAGTGACCATAACTCTTTGTTTTGAAAACTACAGGGCAAGGTTTTGGATAGGGATGTTCTTTGCCAAATTTCTAAATTAATAGAGCCAAGCCTAACAAATAATCGTAGAAGAGTCACCTGGCCGAAAATTCAAGCCGACCAGGACCTCCATGCTAGAATATACGAGTTCCTAGTGGCCTCTTTAGTTAACTTGTGTGGCCAAAAGGATAGATTTGATTCAATCGATGCCCTGTATGTTATTTCAGTACACAAAGAACTTTTTAAGGTCCTTGAATCAGTTTTCTTAAAACAGTCTCGTATTGGTAGACCTGCCAGGGTAAGGGAGTGTAATTGGTTCAATAATGACTGCAAGGAAGCCAAAAAGGCACTACAAAAATCAGTTAGAGAGCGTTCTAGATTGAGTATAACCTCAGCTCGTAACATTTATAGAGTAGCACTTAGCAAGGCAAAGCGCGAATACGCTGATACAAACTAGAACAATCTGGCTTTAGCAGCCCAAGCCAGAGACAGCCGTATGTTTTGGCTTATTGTATCTAAGGGCAATGCGGAAGACCCTATTTCCAATAACTATCATATCCGACAGGAAGTTTGGCTGGAACATTTTTCGCGTTTATACTCCAATGACGTGGCCACTATGGGATTACAGACAGACCAGGCTGCCCCAATCGTGGCTAACACTGTCCTTGATAAGACCGCAAATAACCCTCCGCTAGTTTTTAGCCTGGAGGATACTATGTCTGCAATTGGTAAACTAAAAGCAGGCAAAGCGCCGGGACCCGAGTTGATACCTGGGGATTTATATAAATCGGAACCAATGATATGGGGACCACACATTAATCTTCTGTCTAATTGTATACTGGCTGGTGGGGATATTCCTGAAACTTTGAGGGGAGCAGAGGTAATAACTATCTTCAAGAAGGGTGATCCTGCTATCCCCTCCAATTCTAGACCTATTAGTCTAATTGACAATCTTTAGAAAATCTTTGCCAGGCAGGTTTTAGATAAACTTCAAGAATGGGTGGTTGCTAATATGGTATTGTCCCCTGCTCAAGTGGGTTTCCATGCCAAAATTAGCACGTGCAACCAAGCCTTCAAGCTTTCCCTGCTGGTATGAAAGTACGTGCTACTTAGGAAACATCGGCAATATGTAGCATTTGTGGACCTGCGAGCCGCATTTGACTTGGTTCCGCGCAACTTGCTGTGGAAGACCATGCTTGATCAAGGGGCCCCGGAAAACCTGGTGTCTATCATTGCCAGATTGCACACAGATAACTATGCCCAGGTCAGGTGGGGGAAAAACGGGGAATTGACACAGAGGATTTCGATTCAACGAGGGGTGCGTCAAGGGTGTGTTCTCGCCCCCACACTGTTTTCCCTGTTTATCAATGAGGTGGTTAGTTGCTTAATGGGTTGTAAGAACGATGCCCCTATGATGAATGATGCAAAAGTCCCCATCCTGCTCTTTGCAGATGACTCTTTACTAATATCTACATCCCCTATGGGTCTACAGGCACTATTGGATACATTCCTGAGCTTCTGCAAAGAAAGAAAACTAGAACTGAACACCGCTAAAACTAAATTTATGGTGTTCGGAAAAGTACGGACGGTATACGAGAGGTTAAGATCTTACATGAACCACTGGAGCGGGTAAAAAGGTTTGATTATTTAGGCATAGGTTTAAATGAGACGCTCGGTTGGAAATACCAGCTGAGGAAGAGTTCTCTAATACTATGCCAAAGATCTAAAGCAATACTAAGATTTTTAAAACAATCTTACACCCAACCCTTCTCACCGGCCCTTTGAATCTTTCGTGCAAAAGCCCAAAGTGGTGCCCTCTACGGAGCAGAGATATGGGGATTTATCTCTGTAAATAAACTAACGATTTGGGAGAACATTTTTGCAAGGGCTCTTATCTCGCTACCTGTTACAACGCCACTCACCCCACTGTTTTGTGATCTTGGGATAAAAAGAATAGGCGTCTTAGCTGCCCTGAGACCACCCCACAATTAATTGATTATCGTAATTCTTTACGGGAGGTCCTAGCACTTAATGGGGCAAAACAACTACCCTGGTTCAGACATATTGCTAAATGGTCTAAATTATTGAACTTGTTGGGCTTGTGGGAGCACCCAGAAAGGGCCACTAAACGAGATATCCTGACCCTCAAAGCTACATACTGGAGTGCAGTAGGGGAACATTACATCAGCAATCAAAAAAGTGGACAGCTAATATCTAACTTTTTAAATGTTAAATCTAGCTTCTTGTTTGAACCTTTTCTTGACCTGATTTCACCCCCTCTTGCTAAAAGCTTGTATACCAGGTTTAGATATAGCAATCTGTTACTGAAATTTTCAGGGAAAGAGGCTACAGGCCTGGTCTTAGAGCTATGCCCTGCTTGCCATGAAATTCACGAAACTGAAGAACACATCTTGTTTTTTTGCACAAAGTATCGGCAATTGTGCAGGAAATGGATTAGACCATTATGCCTTAATCAGAGCCTTTACTGACAGACGGACGACCGGACGCGGCGATTATAGATTAAGCACAAGACGAAGCATTCAAATAATAAAGTGGAGTCCGGACACTGTGTACCCCTATGGCACGACCATGTGATTGTCGATAGTTCGAGCTAATTCCGTCGGGATGCCGAAGGTGTTGATTCGTGCCCAAAAACAATTACTTTAAGCTTCTCCAGACAAATTAGAAATATCCGGTTTGAAACGCGATATGGCGAATGCGTAAAGAGTTACATTGGATACCAAAAGAAAGAGCTTAAGCTCAATCACCAGGTCCTGAGGATAACCCCAAAGTATCAGTGGGTTTGAAACGCGTAGACCGTTTATTACGTCCAAACAAGTATTTTGTATGAAATTGAAAGTATCAGGTCTAGACAACAGTGTGTTAACTATTAATTTAAGTTTCATATGACCTGGATAAACAACTGTTTGGTCTAATCCCCTCTTGGGTCTGTGTCGCTTTAATTTATGATTTCTCTTATTTTCTGACCTTTCCCTTGGGTTTTCTGACTTTCCCTTCTTCTTTTTCTTTAATGTTTCATGGATTTTGAGCGTGCTCATATTGTGTAAATATTTTTGAGTATGAGATGTGATGTAGGGGATGACTTGGCATAGCCATAGCCATACTTGATATTATATGTTTGTAATGTAATTGTGGTCAAAAAGTTCTATGATGTTCATGTAAATAATAACATGATTGATTTGCTGTCTTTCTTAAAAATATTGAAATAGTAATACAAGAGAATAAGAATTAAAAACATATTTATTAAGATTTACAATCACTATGAGTGTCACGTGTGATTGGTATACGTGAAGTGATGATTAAGTGTCAGTATTGGCATTATTTTTGGTGTTTTGATTATATGTTGGTCTAGCCTTACTGACTAAGGGCCAGAACCCTTTATTCCTTTATACCGTTTTATTCTCTGAGCCGACTGAAAGCCATGCTTTTACAGAAGGATGTGCCCTTAACCTCAGCCAGAGAGACTTTTGATCTTCAGGTTGCAAGGTCGTCAGTTGAGGTACAGGCACTAGTACGAACAAATTGCTCTTTCCATTTCGTAGAAATGGTACAGCATAACTTTAACATGTCTGATACAAAGGGAATAGTACACCAATTTAAGACCATAGGTTCCGGACTGTTAAGCATCTTTCAGACAGCCTTCGGAGTGATTCCAGCTTTCATACACTCCGTAATAGGAAGCATTTTTGGAGGGCTTCTGCTAATTCTGCTACTGGTAGTGGGTATCCTGATTTACAATTTTCTGCTACGCAATTGATGTCCCAATCACAAAAGAGATGGGAAAAGCTCTCTTGGAGCGATGTTGCCGTGACCGCATGGTACTCCATCTGAACATACCTCGACTTCGGGAGATAAGCGAGTTCTGGTTCCTATCATTCCGACCAGTCTGGATAGACTGTGTTTTGGTATTGCTTATTCTGCGGACAAGAATGTGTGTTGGACCTCTGTCTAACACTACCATCGGTTGTGGCTCCGGACGTGTATGTATTGCTGGACCCGTTAAAGGCCCACTTAGTACAGTGTCCTCAGCGTATTCCCATGTTGATGTTGGCATTCTAAGAGTGACCACGGGATGCTACAGCTCCTGTTGGATTGGACCCTAGCTCTACTGCAGGCACACAGGCTTCAGCTGTGGGAACTGAAGATCACCTTTGCTCAATTGACCTGATCTGTGAGGTGTTACCGGGACTGTCCTCTGCGAAGGCAAGCAGCAGTGATATTGCGTCTCCCACACAGGACACATAAAAATGTGGCTCTCCATGTTCTGGGAACAATTCAGCCTCTTTTCCAAAAAAAACGAAATTGGAATTTCAAAAAAATTATTTTATCTCTTCGTTTCTCCCTCTTACTGAGCACCATGGTTTCGAGGCGTACTCAGTTACTCAAACTTCACAATTATTTTTAAGGACTTAGAGAGCTTTTTACATGTTTTAAGGACTTATAAAGCTTTTATTAGCAAGTTATATGATTTTTTTTTAAATGTCCGTGCTTTGTGATATGTTTACACTGCGATGTATTTATATAAGGACACTATTTTTTTTATATATCATGATATACCGTCCAGTCGGATGAGGAGTGGGTGTTATGAGTCCCAGTGTACCCCAATATAGGCCTGGGTAGTCTCCTAACCTTTCACCTACATTTAACCTGCCATTGTTCTACATAATGGTTTTGGTGCTGACCTTTTACCTGGTTAGGTGCTGCATACATTTTGTGGGGTTTTATCCAAAACTAGCCTAATTTACTATGCAAGAGTAGTCTCAGAATCACAGCAGGTTTACCATCTTATGCATAATAACTGTGCATAAGGTTCTCTGCCGATATGACACAGCAAGGTAGAACCCCTGAAGGTACCTTTTAGGTATATAAGCACCACATCTTCACTGAGCCAGGAGAGGAGAAAAAGACTTTCATGCTGACATGAGACTCGGAGGTCCTTGCACGCAGGTACTCCAGAACGCAGTGGTCTGACATCCCTCGCGAGGTGTCCAACTCAAGACTAAGACGGGGTCCTTAATTCTCTCACATCAGATAATGGGGTTGGCTCTATTCTAGGGGGATTCTTGACTATAAATCCACATACATGGTAGGTACATTTAGGTACATCTAGTTAGGGTCGCATTGTAGGACTACATCCCCCTAGCTTATTCTGTGTATCTCCCTGAGACAAAGCGAGTACGAGTGATTGAGTGAAAAGTACTGTACTGTTTCCACGATCTCTGAGGAGATGGCGTTGTCATGTTCGATAGTTGCCAGAAACTATTTGTTCTTTGGGAAGAGGGGTTCATAGTGACACTGTGAGCTAGGTGGTTCACAGGCAAACATATAGGGTGGGGGTGTCTGGAATCAGTCGGGACACCAATCCCACAGTTTATGTGGTTTAAACGTGTAGATCCTATACAGATTTATAGGAACTACACAACAGTAGATGCTAGTGCTGTGTGCTCTGAAGCTAATCTTTCTCAAAGGTTTCAAGGTAAAGAGCATGCTATTGTATTTTATGTCAAGATCATTGCGAGGTGCCGAATCACATTACAGTACTATATAAAAGAAGGACCTTCCCTGTACATTGGGAATTTAAAAATCTAATACATTCCTTTGGGGTACATGGTTTGCATTGGTGGGGATCATAAACCCTCAGTGTATTTAATATCTGGTAATGGTATTGGAAAAGCTTCAGCTAGATGGATCCAGTTGACTTGCAAAGCTTCAGGAGTATAATTTTACTATCAAACATATTGTGAGCAATAACAATTTTAGGGTGGACTGTTTAGCAATACTTTGTATTCAGGATTCAGACTGATATGATGGAAATGAGTGTGTTGTTGCCACCACTACTGTTATGGCCATATTTGTAGGTACTTTATCTGAAGATGAACGGATGGTTGCCTGCAAGAATGACAGTATATTTTTAGAAATATTTGTTTTTAATTAATGGTTGACCACATGAGCAATTTTGGATAGTCAAATGAGGACTATGGCCCAGTTTGATTCGGAACTGTCTTTTCAAGGTGATTTTTTGTTAAGACAAGATTGTTTTTGTTCCTCTGTTATCTTACATGAAAGAATATTTTTTTTGCCACAAAGCGGATATCCTGGTGTTAGTGCTTCCCCAAACATGTTGGTGGCCTGGTTTTGATGGTCAAGTTGAGAGATTTGAAACATGCATAAAGTTAGTTTATCTTCTGATTAACACTAGAAGATTAAACAGAAATCTTTACATTGTGAAGATTTTCCTGATTGTTCGTGGGAAAAACTAGTAATTTACTTCATGGGACCATCATTTTCTTTCTCTAGTAATACGAAGTTTTTGATTGTTATATGTGATTACTTTTTGAAGTGGATATACTAAAGGTTTATTCCCCAAGCAACTACTGGTATGTTATTGGACTTTTTGAAAGACATTTCTGTTTCGGAAGGTGTACCAAATTCTTCTACGAAACTCAAGAGACAGAAGGAGGGACATTAGTGATACAAATCGAAAACCAAAATAGTATGCTGTTCCAGGATAATCTCAGGACACCAGCCTATATTAAGGTACTGAACCCTACCTTGTCCTCATGGGTAGCACCATTTAGGAGCATCAGCCCTCACCTACCAAAGGTGCCATGCTTCTTCATCGGGCTGTGCTCCTCATTGGGCCGGCACTGCAATGCCTAATGGGCACCTTGAGGAGCCACTTTGTCAGAGATTTTTTGGTATTTTTCCTTTTCTGCTGACTTGTGCATTTCTGAGAGGTTTAGATTGATAACTTATTACTATTAAAATTGACGAGTTTCCACAATATTTGTAGTTTATTTCCTGGGTCCCTGTCAACGGTTAAAAACACAGGGTGTGAATCGCAGGAAAAAGCAGGGTTCCTAGATTGCTAAAATCTAATGATCAACATGTTTCACACCTACTCTGTCCCTAAATGCATCAATGGCGTTTCATCAGGACATGCTTAACCTAATCCACCACTGTAGGCATCAGAATGGGCTACAAACGAGATTGTCCTACCTAAAGTTAAAAAGTGATAATTAGTGTGTGTGAACTTATACCCAATGTAGAATGTGTACCTTTATAGCATCATAACGAAGACCCCAAGGGTTACTTTCCAAAGATGGGAGATTTTGGTTGCCCATAGGTCATTTGACCAACCCGCAGTTATTGCAATTTCATCTATCCTTTTCCACCTTCCTGAATGCAGGGAGAAACCCTTTGCGTGCCTGTGTTAAATCTTGCATGGGAGATTCAAAGGGTTTCAATGGTCAGCCTAAAGCTCCTGCCTTTCCTAAGGAACCATGATAGTTTAAGTTGGAAGTGCGATAACGGAAATGCTTTTAAATGCATGTTGTGTGCTTGCATTCAGGTAAGAGTGTGCTTGTGTGAAAAACAGCTTGTGTATGTGTGTCTGTATCTGCAAGCGGGGTTGTCTGAGGGAGGGACAGGTAGTGATGAAAATGTCATCAAGAAAGCCTCAATGAGTGACAGTAAAAGTGATTTTAAGTGATTGTGAGTGAGTGAGAATGAGTAAGAATTACTTTAATGGAGCTCTTATAGATACTATAGAACAAAAAGAAGAAGTACAGTCCATTCAAAACAGAAATAGCCAACTGACGGTTAATGTGAAGGTGTGTACGAGAACCTGCGAATAGTTGAGGCACCCCTGCGGGAGAAAGGAGTCCATCAGCCCACCCTTACTGGCGGAGCATCGTCATCTGGAACTCCAAGGAATCACTGTCTGAGCCCGAGATGGCAGATCGCTCAGGTATACAGGCTAGTGAAACCCGGAAGGAAAATAAACTCCTGCAGGGGTATGGACCCAAATAGTCGAGGGCTCCTGTAAAGTGCAGTGCTAAGAGAGTGATGTGAGGTTAAAAATGAATATTTGATCAAAAATGAATTTAATGTAGATTGATCAAATTTCATATCTAAAAGAACCTATAGTCTGGTATGAATTTTACAGGCTAATTTTTGGTTCGTGTGTGAGAAGTATGGTCGACATGTTTCAGCCGGAGCGGTCAATTTGACCCGGCTTTCTTCAGGACCTTGAAATTGAAAAAAAGCTACTGCTTAAAGTAATCTCATAAAGTGAAAAAACAATAATAACTAAACCCATGCAAATCAATTGAATGTGGGATATGTGTGTGGCGTGTGCCACCCTACCAGAACAGCTCTAGCATTGAGCGTGAGGACAATGTCTTCATTCCTGGAAATAAAATACATATATCAAACCTCATGCACATCAAAACAAAACCATCAGTTGCAAAATGGCCGGTCTAAAGTTAGCCGTGCCTTGATATTCAGACAAACTCAAAACGATGTTTGGAGATACAATTTGTATATCAAAATAGTGGTAGAAAAATAGCAAAAAAACTCACCCAGCTTTGTGTGGGAGTAAAGCCTCACCTCACCCGGCTGACTACTCGGAGAAGGAGGCACCGCTCTGTTTAAATGTGGAGAAAAGCCCAGACAGATTGCTGATTGATACCTGTCTGCTTCAATCTCAAACACACGTATTTTAAACATATTAAAAAGAACCTGTAATAGCTAGAATGTCCGAAACCTTAAAGAACTCCTAACTCTTAGAATGTATTTATGGTCTAAATCTCTGCTGACCCTTGTTGATATGGGATCATGTATCTTAGTAAACTGGTAGCATAATGGACCCCAGTGATAGGCAGAAACCAGTAGTTGGTGAATGGTTATTGCCCATATAATCTGATGGAATACTAGGAATTGGTAAAAGATATTAAAAGTGGCTATGAGTGTCCACTGGGCTCTACTGGTTCCATCTGGGGAAATAGTTCAATTGCAGAGCAAAAACAGCAAGAGCTATCAGCCTCCTCCCTTACCTGTCCGTCGATACCTCTGACTGACTCACGAGCCGTCTGGGAGGTATCGACCGGAACAGGAGGGGGCTTTTTATAGCGCTCACATGTGAAGTAAAAGTCCACGATCGAGATCAGCTGTGTGTCTCGACCGGGACTAATGAGCGTGTTGGTAATAGGGCGCATGCGCCTCACGACGTTTTACCCGAGGGGGCTTTTCATAGTGCTCGCAGGTGAAATAGAAGTCCGCGATCGAGATCAGCTGTGTGTCTCGATCGGGACAAGTGAGCGTGTTCGTAATAGAGCGCATGCGCCTCACGAAGTTTTACCCGAGACGTAATTCCCCACAGCGCATAGATCAGTGCTATCACGTTGTATCAGAAAAACCTTGTTTGTTGGCAGATCGGCCGTTGTAGCCGTGATCGAAACAGAGCCGGTCACCCAAAAGGAAGAGAAATCGTACACATCGAGTGTGCGGAGAGCTTGCTAAATAGCGAGTTTATTGTGGAATTATTGCTACGTCTGTCGCGCATGCGTGAACAGTAGATGGCAATTACTGGCGGATGCGTGCACCTGAATCAGTGTAACACTAAAACCGCTTTCGAGAGCAGCATGGACCCAGAGTAGAGTGTAGGTGTTAACCCCGAATGTTTAGGCAATCAAGATCATAAGTCGAACAATTGGTTCACAGCGAAGTCAAGGGTTATAAGGCAGTGGTTCAGAATCCTTGAGACACTGTTACACAGGGTATGTATAGATCTCGTGAAGTAGAGTCACCATGAGAAACATGATGCCCGCTGGTCACTACTACTAGGAGAGCTAAAGTTACAGCCCCTCTCGTGCCAGATAGATACAGGGATGGCAACCAGTTCTTCATTCAGGGGGTCTAGTTGGTAGTGGTGCCCAAAGGGGTCATCTAGTGCCCTAGTAGTATTCTAATAAATCATGTTTAGCTTTTGATGGTAAGGGATGACTCACTCATCAAAGCAGAAGACCCAAAGGGAGATGGACATGGAGAAGTTCGGCCCATCCAAATAGATAATCAATGGATATAAATGGGTGTTATGATTAGTAAAATGCGTCCCAGTAATTTAACCGGATGTACACCTTCATACAGTATGGCAGTATAACTGTCTTAGGTGTAGACGGAAGCCCATGGAATGTTATCATTCAGTCCCTGGGTGTCAGTCTTGAGCTTATAAACCCATTTCTGTTCTTTGGCAAATAGAAATTGAGAAACGTCCGTTAAATGTTGGGGAATAAATGGACGTTCTAAGACAATCCACCTGAGGTCCTCAGCTTTGTGTTTCTTAGCTAGGAAATGCTCGGTCAAACACGTGGATTGTCTCATGCAGCGGATGGTACTTTTGTGCTCGCTGATGCGGAGCTTGACTTTCCGTGTGGTGTACCCTATGTAATGTAGCAAACAAGGGCAAGTGATTCTGTAGATTACGCAATCCGAATTACAATTCGTGTGGTTGCGTAATATCCAGGGGCGTTCTGTGCCTATGTCCACAGATGTAGTTTTAGTAGTCTGCGGACAGACACTGCACATGCCACAGGGGAAATGGCCCCGAACAGGTGGTAAGGACCACAAAGTATTTGTCTCACAGACTGAATGTGATAGTGGTCTTGTGTGGACCAAACTGTCTCGCAAACTTGGGCCCTTTTTGAAAGCAAATAAAGGAGGCGAGATACTGCCCGATGCTATGTTCAATATCGGCCAATGCTTGCGTACTGTCTTCTGTATTTGGTTGGACACAGTGCAGAATGTAGTAACAAAAGTGAGTCTCTCGCTGGTGGTCCTTGGCACAGCGGTATCTAGTAAAGCATCTCGATGATTATTAGATGCCCGTTTCCAGGCTTTCCGTACTAGATGTTTAGGATACTGTCGCGATTGTAGTTGTTTTGCTAGTGCTCCAGCATGTTTATCAAACAACTGTCTGGTGGAACAGTTTCTGCGAATCCGCAGGAACTGGCCGACTGGGAGGTTCTCACGGAGTGCCCTTGGATGATAGCTGTTGAATGACAACAAAGAGTTTTTAGACATGGGTTTTCTGTATAGTTCCGAACTCAATGAGTTTTCATGAACAAAAATGGAGATGTCAAGGAAGGCCAAACGATGTTTACTGTATTCAATGGTGAAGCGTAAAAATGCATTCTGTTGGTTTAGCCACGAATGAAAGGCTAGAATTTCGTCATCTGTGCCTCGCCACACCACCAGGATGTCGTCTATGTATCTCTTCCACAGCACCACATGATGATGATAAGGGTTGCTGTGGTTGAGTACATAGTCCTGTTCGAATAAGTGGACATATAGGTTCGCGAGGCTGGGCGCAAAAACGCTGCCCATTGAAGTACCAGATGTCTGGAGGAAGATCTGATCTTCAAATTTGAAATAATTCTCCATCATGGCCAATCTGGCGCATTCCATGATAAAAGGCACTGGGGTGATGCTGTCCAGAGACCGTGCTTCTAAGAGTCCTCTGATTGCATCTAGGGTCTCAAGCTGCGGAATGCAAGTGTACAATGACTCTACATCAAGGCTGACTAATAGATCGGTATCAGGATTGAATTCAACCTCGGGTAAAATACGGAGGACATCAGCCGTATCTTTCAAATATGTAGGCATCTCGGTGACCATGGGTCTTAAAAACACGTCTACAAATTTAGATAGAGGTTCCAATAATGAACCAATCCCAGAGATAATGGGACGTCCCGGAGGTGGTCGTTGCTGTTTGTGAATTTTAGGGAGGCAGTAGAAATAGGGTATAACCGGGTTGTTGGTCACCAGAAATTTCGCCTCATGTGATGTTATCCATCCCTCTGCCTCCCCTTCCTCCACCAGCTGTTTAATCTCTAGGGACAGTCTAGATGTAGGGTCTGACTCTAAGGCCCGATAAGAATTAACATCTGACAACTGCCTCAAACATTCAGCCCGGTAGGCGACGGTATCTTGTAGGACCGTAGCCCCACCCTTGTCTGCTGGTTTGATGATGATCGACGTGTCCTTGATGATGTTTTTCAGGGCAGTCTGATCCTTCTTAGAAAAGTTACAGTAAGAATGGGGGCGAGTGTCATATAGTGTCATTAAATCATGAACCACCGCCTTTTCAAAAGTAGACACTTGTGGGGGGACCTGGTGAGGAAGAGGACAAAACGTACTATTAGGACGTAATCCAGTATTGACCTCATTGGTCTCGTTGCCAACGGTTGTGACTGTTGGACCTTTCTCTTTAAAGAAGAAATGCAGCCTGATCTTTCTGAAGAATTTCTCAATTTCACATCTCAGGGTGAATGGATCCCCTGAATGTGTGGGAACAAAACCCAAACCCTTGTTGAGGACATTTTCCTCATCAGTCGTCAGCACTTTTGAACTCAGATTGACTACCAGGTCATTTACTCGCTGGTCGAGTTCGTGGGTGGTTGTTGGTTGCCCCTCCTGCTCCGAGTGTTGGGGAATGTCTGGTCTGATTGCCAGTGTACCGTTGGGGTTCCTCTCCGTTTGCCTCTGTTGCGTCCCTGGCCTTGATCTAAAAAAGGCTGGTTAGGGAAGAATTGCTGCTGAGGTGGATAAGTGTGCATGTGTGGCGGAAAGGGGGATGGTTGGTAGCCCCAAGGTGCCGGTGGCCACCATTGGCTCTGATTGGGGTAAAAGGTCTGATTACCCCTCCTTCGGTTGTACCTACGGGATTGACCTCTCCCTCTTCCTTGCGGTGTCCCTGACATACCTGAATCAGAATCATCAGATCCTCCTTCGGACCCAGATGAAGAGTAATTGGAACCATAGCGTCTCCCCTTGTTGTTAAATGTTGGTGCTACATATGTGTCGCTTGTGTAGGGGTATATCTTTTCCCATGAAAATCGGGCGAGATCCTTCTTAAATTTGTCAATTTTGTTAATCAGGATGTTGTCCCTATATTCTTTATTAGTTTTGTTTGTCTCATCCATTTGTTTTTTGAAAAGGGCTGCTGTGATGGTAGTTTTAATTTGCCCCTCCAGCGTTTGGATCTCAACTAGGATTGCATCTGCCTGACGTTTCGCCGTGCTGATGATGAGAATGAGCCAGTCACGGGTACAGCGCCAGGCTATAAGTGACCAGTCTCGTGTGAACTGTTTGTCTGTAAGGAATAGTCTCGGGGTATTAGTCACAATAAGCCCTGTAGGGGCACATTTCCCACGTAGGTACTCTGTCATGACTAAGCCATGGACCGCAGTCCGTGATTGGTTTTTTCGAAGATTGAGTAAGGTGGCCCAGTCATCCTTAGGATTTCCTGTAATCTCTGGTAAAGAGTCTAGGATGCTGGGATTGTCAGATAAAATGCTACTCAGGGTTTCATCATCGAAAGCAAGGCCTGCAAAGTCGGCCATTATAGAGCAGGGTCTTGTGGTTAAGGACAATAGGGAGCGGTTTACGACTACTAGAGATTCCTAGAAGCCAGAATTAGACCCGCAGCCGTGGCTGCTCTACAAACAAAACAACAACTTTTAGGAGGGTCACAAAAAAGGGACTTGGTTTAAGGACTGAAACAACTCCGATCCCTTTAGGGATCGGAGTTGTTTCAGTCCTTAAACCAAGTCCCTTTTTTGTGACCCTCCTAAAAGTTGTTGTTTTGCTCTTATAGATACATCTACCCTCAGATTCCTCATCTTTTTAATATTACTGGGCCAGTCTGGATCCAGAAACTCTTCAATAGTTCTCTAGGCCGGTGGGGGCTCTGACTTCATTTTGTCTCCACAGGTGGCATCCCTGTGGTGTCACTGGAGCCATAAAGCACGTGTGTTGGCATGCTGAAGTCAGTTCCCTTTTTTTCTGCACCATCAACATGGTCAGGAGCTCTTAATCTCCTCAAGAGTTTGTTGACATTGTTGAAAAACTTGTCTATGACAATGTTCTACAGGTTCAGTTCTTTAATCGTAATGTCATCACCCAAACAGCCAGGTTTCAAACCGTTCAGGGATTGTGATGGACAAATGTTCAGGACAGACCCTCATGAGATCTCTCTTTAGTGTTTGAAATCCAAGCTCAACATGAATGCCTGCAAGTCCTGTTCGAGGATGCACCCAAAAGCCATGAAGGAAAGGGATACTAAGGTGTTCATGGCCAGGACACAGGATGAACATTGAGGATTTTGGAAGTCAAGACCACGGTCAAAGCCATTGGAATCACCGCCATCATCAAAGTCTTTGAAGAAAAAAAGCACAAGAAGAAAAGGTGTCACGAATCAGGCTAATGCCGTTCTTCAAAAAATAAGTCGCAAAGACCTGCCCCCTTGCCTCGACTATCTACATTAGACCAACAACCGATGCAAGATGCCATGGAGGATCCAGAGCCTGCAGCTCGAACTGTCCCAACGCGGAGACAGTCCTATTGTCCTTAACCAGAGTTTTTCACTCTGGGGACAGATTCAGCCATATTCATAAATGTGATTCTACAGATCCATGGGCCCCTCTGATTCATGGACTGGCCACATCTGTCTGTTGGCTTTTGCATTTGGAGGTTTGAGACGCCTTATCACCCAGTGCCCTTTTCACTGCTCCTGCCGTTGCCGCCATTCAAGAGGACTAGGACTCCAGATACAGTGTCACCTCAATCTTCAGGACCAGCACCGAAATCAATGTGCCTCCCATAACCATTCCATCATCTTCCCATTAGGTACAGGAGTCCATCACCTCCCTGGTGGTGAAGTTGACTCCATTGGCACTACAGATGACGCGACCGGTGATGCCACTGGTGCCGCAAACAAAGCCTACAGCACAACTCTGGGCCTGGATTTTGCAGGTCTCAAGGATGCCAGTGGTCTGGATACTTTCCTGATCTGGGTGCGCTAACTAAGGTTGCATCCTACAACTTGGTGAAATAAAGACACCAGACATGTTGGTCTTTCAGCTTCCTTCCACTGAGACTAAATCTAAGAGAGTTTTAATGAACTTTGTGACAAGCCAACAACTTACACTGTAGTACAAAAGTTGATAGCAAGGCATTGCAGACCAGCCCCTGTGCCTATCCTTCTATGCCCTCTGACACAGAATCAAAAAGATGGAGAAATTTGAAAAAAGTGTTCTCTGGAGGTAGAATGGCCCTAAAATCACTCTATGCCACCTGTCTCCTCAGCAGTTATGTGATTGCTCTTTGGAACACAGGACAAGCAGTAATGGCTGATCTATTGGATCCCCTGTGTGTCACTGTTTGGAGCTAGTGGGGGGTGGTTAAACCGTGGCCAAACAAGTTACACAGTAAGGCCTAGACACAGCAGAATTTTTTGCGATGGCAATGGACATCTATTTTGCTGTGCCACCATGCGTGCCTGTGTAACACTGGATTCTGTCAAGATGTCAAAATAGCTCTGATGGTCCTTTCTTTCGATGGCTCCCATCTCATTGGGGCAAAAGCTGATCTGCCTTGGAGAGTTTAAACAGTAAAGTTACTGGCAGATAACTGGTCCTCCAGACTCAAACAGGCAACTATCTGCAGATTTGAATCGACAACAATACACCTAGCAGTGACGACAACAGGTGAACCTTCTCTATAAGCAGTACAGTGTTTGAGGCAAAGGAAACACATGTGCCATACCACTTCCCCACTTCTTCCTCTTCTTCCTTCACAGCTACAGCAGGAAAGCAGTCCTATTACCCCCTTCTCAGAGCAGAGGCAACCTTTTGGAGGACAGGTATTTTCCTTTCCATGAGCATGGAGGGCCAGTACTTCAGACCTGTGGGTATTATAGATTGTGGAAATGGGGTATGCCCTACACTTTCAACAAAACCCCCTGTCCAGTCCTCCCTGATCCAACACATTCCCACCAGAACACCTGCATCTCATGCTGCAGGAAGTGCAAGCCTTACTAAAAAAGGGTGCAGGGGAGTTGGTTTCAAAGGCAGGAACTGACAGGGCCGCTACTCCTGGTCTCCAAAAACCGTGGCAGTCTTCATTCGATTCTAGAACTCAGGATGCTGAACTGGTTCCTCAAAAAGAAAAAGTTCAAAATGCTGTTCCTAGCTCAGATTCTGCTTAGGCTGGAAGTGGGAGAATGGATGGTGTCTGTTGGCCTGCAGAATGCCTACTTCCTCATCCCTATCTTACAGTCACACAAGAAGTATCTTCCCTTTACAGGAGGCTTCGAAACCACCCAATTTGTGGTCCTTCTGTTTAGTCCGACTTCCACATCTCAAGCCTTCACAAAAGTGATGACGTATCATCTCAGAAGGACAGTAATCTCTGTATTCCCCTATCTAGATGACTGGGTCATCATGATGAGGTCTCCAGAGATAGCTTCTTGCCACCTGCAGATGACAACTGCACTGCAGTTCAATCTAGGCTTTTTGATCAACACACCCAAATCTCACCTGGTGCCTCTTAGGAGGAATTGAAGATCAAGGCCTTTTATCTCTAGAAGAACAGATATCGCACATCAATCTGTTTCAAAGCCCATCTCCCTTCCCTTTGCGGCCTGTCTGTCCAGTCTGGACAGACAATGTAACCGCAAAATGGTACATCATCAAGCAAAGTGTAGTAGGGTTGCACCTTCCCTGTCGAGAAGCTCTGTAGTTCTAGTCCTGTACTCAGGACCATCCAATCTGCCTGGTAGCAAATATTTTGGCTGGATTGCTCAATGTAGGAGCTGACTGTCTCAATCAAGTCATCTGGCTGACCATGAGTGGTGTCCACACCCAGAAATAGTCCAGTACATCTTCCAGCTCTGGGGGAGTCCTCAGGTGGACCTGTTTGTCACTCACAAGAATGCTCACTGCCCAAAATTCTACATCCTACAGTATCCGCGATGAGGGACGTGTTTCACTCGAGGTGAAACCTTTCCGCTTTTGTATGTGTTTCTTTTCATACCCTTGATTTCTTTTGTTTTGAGGATATTTGTCTCAACCAGGCCCATGTAATTCTGATTGCACCGAATTGGCCATAAAGTGTGTGTTATACAGACCTCATTCACCTCTCCTTGTGCCCTTCGCTCTGTCTCCATCACAGGGTAGACCTACTCTCACCCCAACATCTGGAGCCTCCACCTTCATGCAGGGAGATTGAATGGGTTAACCTGAGTTTGGTTTGCTTGCCTTCCAAAGCGGTAGATGTTATTTTATGTTCCTGTAGACTCTCCCCCAAGGTGGTGTACTTAGGCAAATGGAATAACTTTGTCAAATGATGTGCGGAGAAATCAGTAGACCATTTTCAGGCCATTTTGTCTGACATCCTATGTTTCGTTCTTTAGTTAGCCCGGCAATGGTGCACAGTGGCAACTGTAAAGGGCTACTTATCGGCCTTGTTAGTTTTCTTATGCCTGCCTGACCAGCTGTCTCTCTTTATATCATCTATTACTATGAGGTTTTTAAGGGGCTTATGAACAAGTTTCCCCCAACTCCCTTTATCGTGCCACAAGCGGACCTCAACCTTGGTCTCATGAGTTCTCGCTTTCAACTGTTGCACAGTTGCCCTTTGCGACTGCTTACTTTTAAGACAGTTGTCAGACATGTAAATTCACACTGAGCAACCATCTTTTCATAGGCTACGTGGGAAGATGAAAGGCACGGCGGTGCACAAGAAGACATTGTCAGGGTGGATACTCCTGTGCTTCAAGATGTGCCATTTCTGAACTCACAAAGACCCACTAGAAGGTATAGAAGCTCACTCCAGTGGAGTGAAATCCTCTACCTCTGCACTGATGAGAGAGGTGCTAGTAGCAGACATCAGCCAGGCGGTGTCCTCGCTTCCCTCAACACTTTTGCTAAGCTTTATTCTTTGGACTCTGAAGTGAGGGTGAAAAGTCACTTTGCCCGTTTAGTCTTTCACAATTTTTTTGTATATCTAGCCATGCGCACACTTCATGGTTAGGCCCTGTTCGGGGAATCAATTCTAAAGGTGAGGAATCTGCAGGTAGACGTATCATCTATCTTCCCCTTGCATGGCTGGTTATTCCTCATGTCCTCTTAATGAGGTTCCATGACAATATCAAGGTCTGCACCTTTTTTCCTGGTGTAAGTCATTCCTGTGCCTCAAAGTCACATTAAAAATGAATGAAAACATGTCAGAATGCAGACAGGGCACTTTATGGCTCTAGTGTCATCACAGGATGCTGCGTACAGTGCCGAAGGGATGCCAGCTCCTCATACCGAGGTAGAGAGCTATTGAAGAGTGTCCCGATACAGACTGACGCTAGGGATTTTCAGAAGATGAGGTAGATAGAGTATCCACCAGAAAGAGCATTACTGAAGGTACGCAACTCTATTGTTAGATAGTAAATTGGAATGAGTCTGAGTGGCAATGAGTAATAAGTAAAAATAAGTGGAAATGAGTGACTGGATGTATGAGTGAGTGAGAGTGGAAGAATATGAGTGAATCAAAGTTATAGTGAGTCCTAAAAAGTGAGAATGTGTAAGAGGAAAAGAGTGGAGAATTGAAGGCGATTAAGGGAAATGTGAATGAGTGTATGTAAGTGTATATAAGTGAGAATTAGGGAGAATTTAGAGTTGTGCTAGCAAGACTGAGTTAGTATTCTAAGGTAATTCTTGACTCTTAGAGGCAACTATAGCAGAATACTGGCACAGTATGTTGAAGGCAGTTTTTAGCATGAAGACCACCAATGACAAAATACTCGCACTGGCATTCTAGATGTGATACGTAGCATATTGGCTTTGGTAAAAATGATAGTACTCCCACGCTGCCTATATGTCTTTTGGGGGACCCTATTTGAGATCCCTAGAAAATATTTTGTTGAACTAGACAAATTGATTGTAGCTCTCATGTGGGGCTTGGGGAGAAAAAGGGTTAGCTTTGCCACTCGCAAGCGCCATTAGCGGATAGGAGGTCTTGAATTACCTTGCCTGGATCTTTGCTATCTTGCGGCTCAGTTGCAAAATGCATTGCATTGGTTGGACGAAGGTGAGAATTAGGAGCTATTAATGATGGGGGGAGGGTTCAGGCCTCAATGCCTTATGTGGTCCAACAAGTTTGTAGGGCATGGGAAAAGGTAGTCAAACTCGCATTGCAGATGGCCCCCTATGAACCTGATATGAGTATTCGAGTGTTATGCCCGTTTGAGCTAATTGCACGGACAAAGTCAACTGATGGGTGGCGTGCCGGCGGATGTGAAACTTTGTGTGACTTATAGTCAAATGATAGGTTTATCATTATGATGAATGCTGCGTTTGCATTGGGGACTGGTCATTTTTTGCAGTGTGCTAAGATTGGGGCGATGGCCTACAAGATATGGCCTTCCTTCCCTGAGGTCTCTTAGGAATCTCAGGCATTGGGAACACTATTGAATATGGCTGTGGGCCGGAGACTGATCTTGCATGTCTATAGGCGCTAAGAGAGGATATCCCTCTGGGCAAATTGCGGATACTCACCAGGTGGGCTCCTCTTTCCGCTAAGTAATGGGAAGGAGTTCATGACGGGCTCAAGGAGACGTCCTCAATGAGAGGTTTAAGCTGCTCCAGTATAATGTAATTCATCAGATGTACCTCACCCTGAGTACTCTACATGCAGTTTACCCAGCTCGATGGTCCTCCTGTCTCTGCTGTGCCGGGCAAGGAGCGGACTTTCTGCATATGTTTTGGGGATGTCCCGCATTAGATACATTCTAGAGGATGATTTTGGGGTCCTTGAATGTGGTCATTGGTTGGTCACTTCCCAGGGATATTGGGCAGTGCCTGCTGGGACTGATCCCGTCTAAAAAAAGAAGCTAAGTAGGAAGTTTCTCCTCCTGGGCCTGATGCTTGCCAAGCAAAGCATAGCCATTAGATGGATATTTCATGTCGCACGAGAACTGCCTGATTGGCTAAGATATATGGTTGAATGGGTTGTGGACGAAGAAAGCCATATACAAAAAACACTTAGGGATAATAAACTTACAGAAGACATGAAAGCCTGGACTACAGTGCTTGCAGAGCTATTTGAACCCTGTGATGCCCTGCCCCCATGAGCTATGAGTTAGTTATGGGGGGAGAGGATGAGTAATTTGACTGTGGGACGGTGAATGGAGAGAGTCAACTCTGTTTCTGGGTCTATAGAGCTTTACCACCAAAGAGCTGTATATGTGACACACAGATGTGCCTTAGCAGAGCCTAATGGAGAGGGAGGGTGGGGGGATGTTATGGACTTTTACTTTTATACCTCCATGCTATATTCTTGAGATAACCAGAGACATATAGTTAAACTTCTGCACATTTCAGACTATAGGAGTTACAATGAAGTGATTATAAGTGTCTGATTAATTAGACATAGCCATCAAGCGTTTGTTTAATTGTATTCTTTTCTTTAAATCTTACAGCCTGAAAGTCTGATATGCTCATCAAGTTCAGCAACCTCCAGCTCCAACCGGTCAAAAGCCTGGAAATACAGAACAAAAGCTTTGAACTCTGAGGTAGATGAGAGCTTGTTTGGAGTCAAGGTAAGATCACTGTGAGGTATACTAAATGTTTAGATCATGCCCTTATCTCAAGAGCCATTGATAGTTTCTGTAGTCTAAAATATTACTTCTTGTCTTTTTGTCTCCACATAGTATTCAAATAAAACAAGCTGGGTTCAGTACATAGATCATTGTTTCACAGTGTATCTCTCTTTTGTCAAAAACCATACACAGTACTACTGTAGCACACTCAGCATGTTAGTGGAACAAACCTTATTAAAAGCTAAAGTCCTACCATTCTTATGAACATTCTTATGGAAATTACTCCTGAACCCTTTTCTCTGGGTACTGGGAGGTATCCACAGCTGAGGCTATGATGCAAGTATTTACCCTCAACAAATTCAATATCCAGTTGTAATAAAATCTACTAAAAGCAATAGATATTGTATTTACATATAAGAAAGTAGGGCAGTTAAAATTAGGTGGCTCACATGGGATCATAAGATTTTAGCCCCTCATGGGGCTCAGATATGATCCCCAAATACAATGATGTTTGCTTGTAAGATAGGAAATGTGAAACTAATGCAAATGTTGTCACCAGTGAAACTTTTGTGTGTTCTCAGCAAACTTTGTGCACTTTTAGGCTTACTTCAGTCAGTTAATGGGGCGGAGGTGAATCAAGTTGGGCATGATATGTCTGCTTTCCTTCCTGGATTCCTAATGGTCCGGTCTGCAAGACTGAGCAACCAAGTGTGCTTGAGATGAGGGGACTTAGAACTCCTGTAAACCCAAAATTCTATCTCCCAAAATAAAAGACTCATTGTTCAAGCGGAAAGTTAAGGTTGGAATGGGATAGATCACATTGTCTTGCTGCCCAATTAAAGCTATTACATACACCCCTAGACCAAAAGACCTATCATCTAGAACCTGGAGACTGTCAAACACTTGGCTAGTTTATAGTTCTAATCTATTTTTTTTCACAAAATCACACAATTTCCTGAAGCTTAAGATATGACGTCTGTATGGATGCATGAATTTACATCTAAATTTGTTAATTGAGAAACAATATTTCAGCTATATCTCCTTTTGGAGAATTGATAATATACATGAGGCAGTCAAGCAATGACTGGAGGATCAAGTGACCCCTAAGGCACAACATTCTCAAGGAAACACTATCATACATTCATGCCGATTACCATAGCCCTCTGGTCAATGCACTAATGCAGTCTAGACCAGACTACAATATTTCAGTCTACCGTGACTCCCTTTGTAAGCTGCTGAAGAGACTTCACTTATTATGAAAGCAGCCAGAATTATTTCTGGTCTCGCCTGTCACAGTGACATTAGCCCCATTTTAGCTCCCCATTCACTCTAGAGTACTATTCAAGCCCATGTTAGTTGCACATAAGGTCAGTTATCAAGCAAGCCTGAACTTTTTTTCTCCAAAGTTTTAATGAAGATCCTCAAAATAAAGACAGTCACTTTTGGTAGCAGAGCACTCTTGATAGCTGTGACAAAGACCTGTAACACTCTCCACCTACGTTTTGCACCAAGAACATTCTCTGGTGCAAAACCAAAAGAAACTTAAGACCTGGCTTTTTCAATAAAACCACTTATTTTTAAAGAATATTTCATTCCTATGGCCTCTGTCTTCCTCCTCTAAGCTAAGTAGACTTGGTTTAGCCATCATATTATTTAAATGGCGCCCGTAACCTCTGGCGGCCATTGCACTCTACAAATAAACACATAACATTACAGGTTATCAGTAATTATGATGCTGTGTTCTGTCTTTCTGTCTCTCTGACGGCAGTAACATTCCTTTGGTAGGGGACCGGAGTAGCCTGTCTCATCAGGGCATAATGACATAAGCAGTAAACCTTTAGTAATATCATAACCAACTAGTCTCTGTTATGCTACTTTGTGCTATTGTACTATTCTAAAACTCTGCAGCGTGATTCTGAATTACCTAAACGGTGTAATAGAAAAGCTTTCTACCCTCTTAGCCCTGGGCAAACTGATGCACAAACCATGTAGTATAGTATGAGGTGCCGTGCAAAGAGAGACTACCTGGACTGCACCTGGGTCACCACAAGAGGAAGAAACATTTTTAAACATGTACACCTTACAAAACAACTTACTTACCTGTCAAGGAGAAACAGGGCTTTTGATCAGGAGTGTGGGTATATGAAAAAAGCAGGATGAAAAAGAAATAAGATGCAGTATACGGTTATAAATTTAAGAAAAGGCTGAAGGAAAAAATTGAATCATATAAGGCAAATATGTCCCTGCCCCCTGGGTGTAGTCTTTCCCTCACTGAGTAACGACTATGACTAGGAAACAAATATTTATAAAGGAAATGGTTTTACTGCCGTATGATGGATAGGGCACACTTTCCTGTTTTGGATATGGCGCACCTTTAAACAGGTGCGCTGGGTGCAATCACAGAAATGTTACATTAAATGCACTGCCCTGGGGGCAGCTGCAAACTCATGCTACCCTGGGGACAGTGTATTCAAGTGAAAAACGGATCGGCTTTGATGCAGACGCGCCTTGTTTCATTGTGCAGGTGGCAACCCCTGCACACTTTTACGAGGGGAATGAGATCCCTGTGCAGACGGGTGCCGTGAGTGACTGCACCTGCCTGCAAGGTGATGTCTGGGAGGTCTATATGACCCACTTTGTCCTCTCCAGAGGGCTTCCATCAGGGGGCGCACTTCCATCAGGGGGCGCACTGACAGTGGCACTGTCAGTGTGCCTCCTGACAGCTTCTTTGCCTAGACATGGGGACATTCCTTCATTTGCATGGGGCCATGCCCCCATGCACATGAGGGAACCCCCTCTGGTATAGCGCCAGCGCTATTTGTATTACATAAGGGGCCGTGGGCTCTTATGCAGTCCCTTCTTTAATACTAAAGTGCCCTGGGGGCGCTCAAAGCGGTCACTGATGCCATTGCGCACCCGTGGCACGTCCGTAACATGGCCCCTGGGACTGTATTATGGATAGGGTGCATGTTCCCTGTTTGCACCATGGTGCATCTTAAAACAGGTGCACTGGATGCATTTGTCCTGTATTGATGGCCCAACGAAGATCTCTATTAAGACGGGAATTCCTCGACCAGGGAATTAGGTCATGTAGACCTGCACTGATGGAGTCTATGGACCCATGCAATTCAATGCTGAACATTAGACTAACCCAGTTGTTGAATATTTTCAAAAAGATGATCAGCTTATAGGTGGGGCCATGAGTAATCTGGAGGAGGTTCCCAATTCTAACTTTAGGAAGTGATAAACCAGTAGTTTTTATGGCAAACCTGACATGAGTACATCATCTCCAAGGACGGGCTGCTAGGGATCGCCATAATCAGCTGTTCCCTATCCCGCTACGCCCAGGTAACTCCTTTGGTTAGCCTGGCATTTTAATGATGCGTAGTTTTGCACACCTGCACCTTTACAGGGGGAACCATAGCCCATCTGGCATCGTATATATACCTGCTTCAGTCCTGCACATAAGTACTTTAATTATCTATAGCGATCTATTTATGTGAACTCCGTATGGCAATCTTGTACTTTATACACTAGGGAAAAACCAGTCCCTGATCAGCCACTTTTATCCACTTAATATCTGTATTTGGCACCTTGGCTTAAATACTTAGGAAGGAAAGTCGAAGTAAGTGAAGGACTAGTGACACGATGCTCAGTGGCCATAATAAATGTATGACAAATCTCTTTTTTTAATCTTTATTGTATGTATTTTTAAACTTTATGTACTGTATGATCTTGTTTATGGTTTTAATTGACTTATAAACTATTGCATTACTTAAAAAAAAAAGAAAAGGTGCACTGGACGCACACAGGGAAATTAAACCCTATTACATTGAATGTGCTGCCTCCAGGGCAGCCGCAAACGCGTGCTGCCCTGGGGGCAATGTATTCAAGTGAAAACAGAGCGGCTTTGAAGCAGCCACACTGTGTTTTACTGTGCAGGCGGCAACCAGCCTGCACTTTTAAGGTGGATTAGAGATCCCCTTGCATGCAGTTGCAGGGAGTGACTGCACCTGCCTGCAAGGGGATGTCTGAGGAGTCCAAAGGGCTCCCTTTCCCCCCTCCAGACGGCTGCTATCAGGGGACACACTGACAGTGCGCCACTTTTTAAGTGGTGCACTGTCATTGCATCTCTTGATAGCGTCTTTGCCTCTGCGCCTAAATCTAAGGCACGCCCCCCTGAAAATTAGGGAACGCCCTCTGGTGATAGCGGTAGTGCTATATGTGCGCCAGCGCTATCTGTATTACAGCAGGGGTCGAACAAGTATCTGCTGCCCTTTCTGAAATACCAAAATGTCCCGGGGATACGCAAAGCGGACGCTAATGCCCGTTGTGCCCCCAGGGCATGTCCGTAATATGGCCCCTGGTATGCCGAAAACCAGATTAGCACTTCTATTAAAGAAAAAAATCATGCATGGTGGTACTGTACTTTAGATACCTCATAAGTATTCATTTTGGTGTTGCTGGCTTGAATTTTTAATTCTATTTCAATTTAAGGCAGTTTTCTCGCTCTACCACCCATCATCCACCTGCCTTTGGCTAAACATTTATAGAGGGGTTCTATGTGGATATTAAACCTAATGTACAATATTGTTTCATAGTATTTTATTGGCCCAAAATAAGGAATTAACAAGTCTTCTAGAAAGTGAGCAATCATAGAAAGAATTGTTGAAAATTAATTCTGCTAACAGAAGTTTTTGTGTGATTTGAAAGGCTGTCCACAAACTGTACTATAATGTCTTCTAAATGATACAGTCCTTCACCTACTTAATTTTAATATCACCCTGTTGCTTCTGACAGCATTTGTTGCCTTTTAAAGCATAACAGTTGCCGTGGCTCTGCCTTAGATGCATTATTATGCTATCCATTCATCTAGGCTAGAAAATTAAACTATTCTCTTTTACTATCTTTGACAGCAATCCAAGGATGAATGCCCTGTTACAATTAATAATCACGATCGTTCATCCAGAAAAGTAGTATCTGCCCCAACCCGAATCTATAAACCGGAGAAGATTCGTCTAATCACAAGTGACTTGATCCGAGATCTCATGTGAGTATAGCCATCTGGACAAACTGCCCATTTTTCTTGAACAAAAGTTTACCTCTCCCTGAACCTTTTTGGGGGAACAGAAGGGTCGAATAGGGCTGGTTGTTATATTGATCAAAGAATGTTTTTTGTTTTTTAATGTAATTTGTATTACTATTAAAAAGGTCTATTTTGCACAAAACTAATAAGTACAGAATGTTTTCGAGTGTAAGAAAGAAGCAAAAGCAAGAATTGAAGCACATGTGTCATTCACTCAAATAAATGTAATACATTTTAAATATGAGCGAGGTGAATGAATAGGCTGACCTAGCTTTAAAATTACATTTTAGAAAAATAACCATACCGTAGCACACTCAGACAGAATTTATAATCTGATGTTAGACAGCTAATTTTCGTCTTCACTCATTTGAATCTTTAACACTTGGTTTGTGCCATTGTGAGAACAGTACATTTTATAACCATTGTCACAGCATAGATAAAGTAAATTATTCAATGCCATTGGCACGCAAACAAAATATTATCAATTATACATTTGAAACCACTATTTCACCATTAGTAGTTTTCTGTAAACTAAAATATTGGGCTCAATATCAGCATATGCCATGATTTCCTATTTTCTTGACAAAGATTGAATTTGTCATCTTTCAGTCCTTGCAAATTTATTAATCCTTAAGATATAATGCCAAAGTCATGTCAGTGATCATTTCTCTGGCCATCTATGCATCTCTGTTAATACATATATACATTTTGGAAGTCAGAACTTGTAGGAAGGTGGAATCTGACTAATGGTTGCCCCCAACTTTTTGCCTGGTATTTGAGTGGTTTTTGACTAGTCTGGCTGGGATCCTGCTATCCAGGACCCCAGCCTATCTGCTTTCTCCCTAAAACTGATGTGAGTACTCTAGGTACAAACCTAATTGGATGCTGGGCATGCCCTACCAGTTCCTTGTAGATGGTACCCTAGGTACCCAGGGCATGGGTCCCCCAGTAGGCCTACCAGGGCTGCAGCACTTATTGTGCCACCCTGGGACAGCCATACAAACTGACACCACCAGACCACTACTGTAGTCTGGGTAAGGTGGTGCTAGCACCCCTTACAGGGATATAGGTACCCTATATCCCACCCCATTACAACACATGTACTCTCATAGGTCACCCCTATAGCAGGCCTTGCTAATCCTACAGGGCAGGGTGCTGAGGTATGTGTGAGGGGGGACCCCTACGTGAGTAGGGCCTCTCTGCAACCTTCGTAAAATCGTTACTGGGTTGTTTGTAGTGTAGCCATACCATATACTCTTAACCGCATTATAAGTTATTGCGTCATCGCGATAACTTGAGAATGGCTACACAGAACCATATTGTGTTTGGTGTCAAACATGTAGGAATCATACCCCCAGTCCAGCCATGGGCATGAGGGTACGATTCCCCCTTGCTAGAAGGGCGATATGGGAAAAGCGGTAGAATTTAGACACCAATTTAAAAGTGCACAAGTTTCACAAAATGGCTACTGCCCGCCACCTACACGACCCTGGCTGGCTGTTGCTGGGGAAAACCCCAGCCTCGCCAGCTGGACAATAGGGCTCCTGTGGCAGGGAGGTGCTAGCATCTCCCCAGACAGGATAATGTGGATTGGAACAGGGTGGGTGCACCAAATGTCCTTTCAGAGTTGCACGTAGGCAGCTGCAGAGACCTAATTCTGCATACACCGCTTGGAACCGGTTCAGGGGCATCCTGCCCCTCGCCCAGGCGGGAAACACACAAAGGGGAGAGGGTGTAGCCACCCTTTCCCGCCTCACCAGCCATTGGTGGACACTACTCTGGACACTCCCCTAATCTTGGGGATAAAGGTGAATAACGTGGCCCCAGAGCCTCAGATTATTTTGGAACTTCACAGAACCGACCTTCGACGAGCTGCTGCCCAGCTGACTGAAGAAATCTCCCTTGGGATAAAGGAGTTATCCCCCTGCTTGGCAGGCACCTGAAACACTGCAAGTGACCCGGTTGGAACCTCGCTGCTCCGACGGACTTCGACGATTTCCAGCACCCTTGAGGTGGGTTTCCAGCGCATCCCAGAGGCCAGTGAGTGTGCCCAACGAGTTTGGGCACCGTGGACCGCGTGGGTGCCGAGATCCCCAATACCCCAGGACACCGGCCACCTCTTGCATAGCACACGACCCTGACCAGTGGGGAAGTTGTGCTTTGGCCCGTTTTTGAGCCAACCACTCTACAGCATTTGTGCCAAAGACCAGCGCCCTAGCCCTCTCCGGTGGCCCGTGGGTGCCCTTTTACGCACGCCAAATTGCCGCCTCCCGCGGTCCCTTGTCTCTCAACTTGTGGGCCCTAGCGGAGGTCTATCTCAACAATCAAGAGTTCCCCTGGTTGCTCCAGGCCTGCTCTACAGTCTCTCCAAAGGAGACCTCTCCCAGACCTCGTGGGTCTGCACTGTAGCTGATTTGTTTATTCTTCGTGGGTTGCGGTTGCCAAGGCTTAGTGGATCCAATCCGGACACCAACACTGCAGCGACCCTCACCCGACGTGGGACAGTCGCCCTCCGGAAGCTGGCCTTCCTTGAAGCCTCCCGGAGCCCGTGGCTGCAGATCCAAGCAACAGCACCTCTCACCTGAAGCACCCGACATCGAAGGGCTCCTTGCTTTGAGCCTCCTGGTCACTGTGCCGTGACCCAGACTCTGTCCCCTCTGCTTTCAGGTTCTTCTCTACAATCTTCACATCTTTGATCTTCACGGCATCATCAACGCTTTTGGCTAGCAGAACTTTTGACTATTTTCCCATTGAAAATCAGCCCGCGACCCGACAGCAGAAACGACCTATGCACCCGGCTTCCCTGGGGCAGGTAACAGTGGTACCTCGGTACTCTCGTGGTTGTGGGCATCTCAAAAGCTTAAGTCTAAAGTTTTAACTTTGTACTACTGCTAGAAGTATTTTTAATCTGTTTATTTCAAACCGCGACATTCTCCATAGGCTAACATTGAGATCCCGATAGCAGCTCTTTGCACTGCACGCGTCTCCCGTGGGTCCCCTTCCTCATAACTGTGGGTGGATTCTGAAGGGGCAAGCGATCCTGAATGCCATAGCCATTGCCTGTAGAATTGTCGTGGTTCTTATACCACTATTTTAGTATATGGTTTGGTCCCCCCCTGGGGCCCATTGATTTCTGTGCTATTTATTGTGTTTATAAATGCTTGTTTGAAGTGTAACTTTGCCACTAGTCACATAAAGCGACTGTGGGATTCTGTCTAGAATAAATACATATATTTTATATATATACCTGTGTGGGCTACTCTTTCATTTGGTTATTCAAGAGGTTATTATGGTAAAACAATAAGCTTAACACTCCTTCAAGACTTAGCCTGAAGGCTGCTCTCCACAGCTACCACTAGGATAGGTTTCTTTAAAGGTTGTCTTAAACCTATCATCAATAAGAGTCGAATTGGACTGGTGCAAGGTGTCTCTATAACTAGGAACAGCATATGCCAGGCCAACTTCTCACATTGGTGTGCAGCGGTTGGATTCAAGCTTGCCATTGTTTTACCAGATAACAAATTGAATTTCTAAAGTGAAAGCCACTAGGTACCAAAGGTACATATAAATTCAAGCTAGAATACAATAAGTTCTACTGAACTTAGAGTTGTGTGTAGAGGGTTTAGCACACCTTGACTACAACTCAAGAGAGGGTTCAGTAGGCCACACTTAGTGTAGGTAGATACACCACTATCACTACACTAGAAATGTCTTTAGGTTCAGGTGCCCATAAGGCTCTGGAAGGACCCCAAAGGGTCCCAGTCGACAAGTATGATCATCTCTCCTTTGCTGATCTCAGGGAGATGTGCATCCTTAGGAAACTGAAGACAAACAAAGGTGCCAATACCCAACGTCTCAGGGAAATCCTGCTCATAGCAGACTTTATGCAGACTTTAGGGTCTGGTGGGGTAGACAGGTTGGGTGGGCATCCATCAGAAGAGGACACTCCCAGAGTGGACTCTGATGAGGACCAGGAAGAGGATGAAGATCCTGACCTGGAAGAAACAAACCACTCACAACATGGAGGTGATGGCCCAGGAGGCACTCCCTCCATCCCTAAAGGGAGAGTGGTGGATCCAAGAAGGAACAGATCCCCCTCAGTGGGATCCAACCATTCTGGGAGATCCAAAGGGTCCTCTGCCTCTTCTCAGAGAAGAGAATCCTCTCATGAGAGGAAATACAGACTGATCAAATTTGAGCAGGCTAAGCTACAGCTTAAAAGAGAACAGTTAGCATTGGACAGGGAAGCCCCGGAGCTTCAGAAAGCTTCAAGAAAGTGGGGTCTAGAGACCCCTGGTGGCAGTAATGAAACCCCTAGAGTTAGAGAGAAAGTCCCTGACAATAGGAACCTCCACAAGATTGTGCCCCCCTATAAGACAGGGGATGATATCCACAAATGGATCTCTGCTCTTGAGAGGGCCTGTAAAGTACAAAGGGTCCCAGTAGAGCAGTGGGCAGCAATCCTGCTGCTCTCCTTTGCAGACAAAGGAAGAGACAAGCTCCTCACTGTAAGAGAAGAGGATGCTGATGATTACTATATCCTGAGAGAAGCTTTAATAGATGGGTTTGGCTTAACCACTGATCAATACAGACTTAAGTTCAGAGACACCCAAAAAGCACAGGATCAGGATTGGGTAGACTTTGTTGATTGTGCTACCAAGGCATTGGAAGGTTGGTTAAATGGCAGTTAAGTTAATGATTATATTATGTTATGTTATGTTAAGTGTTGCTTATAAAGCGCACTGACACCGAAGCTTCCTGGCGCTGGTAGACAGAACAGAGTGAGGGGGAGGTAGAGGAACAGAGTCTACGTGGGGGTGGGAAAGAAGTACGTTTTTAGCATTTTCCTAAATTTGAGAAAAGAGGAGCAAGATTTAATAGAGGAAGGGAGGAAGTTCCAGAGCCCGGGGGCTAGGTGAGAGAACTGGCGTCCGCCGAATCTCTTAGTTTTGCTACTGGGGGTGATCAGCAAGTCGCGGTGGGCAGATCGAAGATTACGTGTGGGGCAGTAAGGGCGGATGGTAGATTTTAGGAAAGCAGGGGAAGGGCAATGAAGTGCCTTAAAGGTGAGACAAGCCACCTTAAAGGCAGCCCTTCGCTCAACCGGGAGCCAATGCAGGTTCGTAAGCAAAGGTTTAGCTGATTGCCATCTGGGTGTTCCATGGATCAGGCGGGCAGCCTGGTTCTGAACGATTTGAAGGCGTTGAGTCAGGTATTGTGGCAAACCGTGGTAGATGGCATTGGAAAAATCCAAACGGGAGAGTGCCAGCGAAATGACAGTTTGGGTGAGTGCTGCCGGGGGGAGAAGGTGGCGGATTTTGCGGATCCTCCGAAGTTGGAACATACAGGAGGAAACCGCCGCTCCCACCTGAGCACTAAGAGAAAGCTCGGTGTCGATAATGACACCCAGACTTTTTACTGATTTTGCTGGGACGGGGGGGGGGGAGCCAAACTCCGGAGGCCAGAACTGTGGACCCCAGTAGGTGGCACTGAGTCCGGGAAGTAGGAGCTCAGTTTTACCGGGGTTCAACTTTAATTGGTTCTGGTTCATCCAGAGTTGGATATGGGTCATGGCTCCATGAAAAGTTGTGATGGCATTAGGTGAATTAAGGGGGAAAATGATTTGGAGATCGTCAGCATAGTTATAGGTGACGATGTCCCATTTCAGAAGCGATTGAATGAGTGGCCGGAGGTAAAGATTAAAGAGGAGCGGGGAGAGGGAAGAGCCTTGGGGGACACCACATGATGTGAGAGATTTTTTTGCAGTGTAAGGACCAAGGCGGACCGCCTGTGTTATCCCTGTGAGGAAAGACCTGACCCACTCGAGAGCAACGCCCTGGATGCCCGCCTGTCCGACACGGTGGAGAAGGATGTCATGGTCCACCGTGTCGAACGCGGCCGATAAATCCAGTAAGACGAGGGCTTGGGGGTTTCCCGCGTCCGCGTTGCCTCTGAGTGTGTCAAGGACTGCCAAAATAACAGCTTCTGTAGAATGGGCGGGTCTGAAGCCGGCCTGGGTAGGTACAAGATAGCCGGAGGATTCAATAAACCCGGACAGGCAGCGAGTGACATGGGCCTCCATGAGTTTAGAAAAATAGGGGAGAAGAGAGATGGGGCGGTAGTTCGATGGCTCCGTCATGTCGGCGCCAGTTTTTTTTAGTAAGGGTACAAGGATTATAAAGGATTGTATAATCTCATAATGAGGGAGCAGATTCTTAATAATTGTCATAACCAACTCTTACACCAGCACCTGGTGGACTCTGATCTGACCTCTCCCCAAGAATTGGGAAAGAAGGCAGACAAATGGGTCAGAACCAGGATCAGGCCCAAGAACCAAGGTGGTGACCAGAAGAAAGATTCTACCAAACCCAAAGAGAAAGGTGGGGATAATAAAACAGAAAAGTCCCCTGAAGAGCCACAAAAACCCAGTGCTGGGGGTGGGTCCCAAAATCCTTCCTCTTCAAAAAAGAAACCATATTGCCATGTGTGTCAGAAGCCTGGCCACTGGAAAACTGACTCCAGTTGTCCAAAGAATGGCAATAAAGAAAATGTTCCTCCAAGTACAGCTCCAAAACCTCCTGTTGCTACTAGTAGTAATCCCCCAGGTGGTGGGAGTGCACCCAAAAACTTAGTTAGGTTCCCCTGCACAAGCAACTCTAGTCTGTGATGGTGGCATGGGGTTTGCCAACTTTACCATGAGCCCCAGTATTCTGGGCAGGTACAGACAAGCAAGAGCCCATGATCAATGGTCAGAAGGCTGTGGCCTACAAGGATACAGGGGCAAGTGTCACCATGGTGACCAAGAGACTAGTGCCCCTAGAACAGCTTTTACCTGGGTTTAGCTACCAGGTGACCAATATAGATGGAATCAGGACAGACCATCCCATGGCAGTGGTAAATCTCAGCTTGGGAGGGGTCACTGGCCCAAAGAGAGTGGCAGTGTCCCCAAACTTGCCTGTAGATTGTCTACTGGGAAATGATCTGGAAATCTCAGCCTGGGCTGAGGTTGACCACAAGGCCCATTTGAAAATGGTAGGAATACCTGAGAGAGTGGATGAGACCCTGAGGGCCTCACCTCCACCCCAGGAGAAAGTAAAAAGAGTGAAGCCTGAAACTATGGATCACTCTACCCAAACAGAGAGCATAGGGGAAGAGGAACAGTCCTCCCCCACCAGACTAAAGGTAAGGGTCAAGTTTCTCAGGGAACTGATCCTGCCCCTTGGGAAGTAACTGCCCCAGAAGTGGACAGGCCTGGCCTGCCCACATCTCTGATGGCAGGGGATCCTTCCAAGGTGGTACCCAGTCTGAAGCAGGTATCCTGCCCCTCTCTACCCTGCCTCAGTCAGCCCAGGGCTGCAGAGGTCAGGGAGGTCAGTGGACCCTTAATGGGCCCCTGTCCAGAGGAACCCCCTCATCAGCAGATTAGGGACACCCAGCAGAGTAGTTTCAGCCAGGTGAATATTCCTCTACAAACTGAGGGATCCCCCTTACCCTTAGGTATAGGCACCCCTCAAATGGATGATGTTGAGCACAGGGAAACCTGGGGCATAGTTGCCCCAAACCTTCCAGTGCCCTCCACTATTCCAACCAAAGGGATCCAACCCCCAGCTGTAGGCAGCCAGAGGTTGACCCTTAGGGCCAGATGTGACACAGTCATGGGCAGAAAGGCTTCCATAGTGACCAGTGATCTGAGGAGGTTGAGACCAACCCAAATAGGGCCTCACTTCCAGACTCAGACACCCCACCAGCCCACCTCTGACCCAAAAACCAATACAGGTAATTTCCCTAGACTTTGGAGAAACTCTAGAACTTCCCAAGTGGACCATGAGACAGGGAGCAACCATGCTAGTGCAGGTTCTTCCTTATATGACCATTCAGGAAATAAAGGCTTATCTGGACAAGGTTAGCCTTATCTCCTTTCGTTGGGGGGGGGGGTTATGTAGGAAGGTGGAATCTGACTAATGGTTGCCCCCAACTTTTTGCCTGGTATTTGAGTGGTTTTTGACTAGTCTGGCTGGGATCCTGCTATCCAGGACCCCAGCCTATCTGCTTTCTCCCTAAAACTGATGTGAGTACTCTAGGTACAAACCTAATTGGATGCTGGGCATGCCCTACCAGTCCCTTGTAGATGGTACCCTAGGTACTCAGGGCATGGGTCCCCCAGTAGGCCTACCAGGGCTGCAGCACTTATTGTGCCACCCTGGGACAGCCATACAAACTGACACCACCAGACCACTACTGTAGTCTGGGTAAGGTGGTGCTAGCACCCCTTACAGGGATATAGGTACCCTATATCCCACCCCATTACAACACATGTACTCTCATAGGTCACCCCTATAGCAGGCCTTGCTAATCCTACTGGGCAGGGTGCTGAGGTATGTGTGAGGGGGGACCCCTACGTGAGTAGGGCCTCTCTGCAACCTTCGTAAAATCGTTACTGGGTTGTTTGTAGTGTAGCCATACCATATACTCTTAACCGCATTATAAGTCTATTGTGATATCGCGATAACTTGAGAATGGCTACACAGAACCATTACGTGTTTGGTGTCAAACATGTAGGAATCATACCCCCAGTCCAGCCATGGGCATGAGGGTACGATTCCCCCTTGCTAGAAGGGCGATATGGGAAAAGCGGTAGAATTTAGACACCAATTTAAAAGTGCACAAGTTTCACAAAATGGCTACTGCCCGCCACCTACACGACCCTGGCTGGCTGTTGCTGGGGAAAACCCCAGCCTCGCCAGCTGGACAATAGGGCTCCTGTGGCAGGGAGGTGCTAGCATCTCCCCAGACAGGATAATGTGGATTGGAACAGGGTGGGTGCACCAAATGTCCTTTCAGAGTTGCACGTAGGCAGCTGCAGAGACCTAATTCTGCATACACCGCTTGGAACCGGTTCAGGGGCATCCTGCCCCTCGCCCAGGCGGAAAACACACAAAGGGGAGAGGGTGTAGCCACCCTTTCCCACCTCACCAGCCATTGGTGGACACTACTCTGGACACTCCCCTAATCTTGGGCATAAAGGTGAATAACGTGGCCCCAGAGCCTCAGATTATTTTGGAACTTCACAGAACCGACCTTCGACGAGCTGCTGCCCAGCTGACTGAAGAAATCTCCCTTGGGATAAAGGTGTTATCCCCCTGCTTGGCAGGCACCTGAAACACTGCAAGTGACCCGGTTGGAACCTCGCTGCTCCGACGGACTTCAACGACTTCCAGCACCCTTGAGGTGGGTTTCCAGCGCATCCCAGAGGCCAGTGAGTGTGCTCAACGAGTTTGGGCACCGTGGACCGCGTGGGTGCCGAGATCCCCAATACCCCAGGACACTGGCCACCTCTTGCATAGCACACGACCCTGACCAGTGGTGAAGTTGTGCTTTGGCCCGTTTTCGAGCCAACCACTCTACAGCATTTGCGCCAAAGACCAGCGCCCTAGCCCCCTCCGGTGGCCCGTGGGTGCCCTTTTACGCACGCCAAATTGCCGCCTCCCGCGGTCCCTTGTCTCTCGACTTGTGGGCCCTAGCGGAGAGACCAAAGGAGACCTCTCCCAGACCTCGTGGGTCTGCACTGTAGCTGATTTGTTTATTCTTCGTGGGTTGCGGTTGCCAAGGCTTAGTGGATCCAATCCGGACACTAACACCGCAGCGACCCTCATCCAACATGGGACAGTCGCCCTCCGGAAGCTGGCCTTCCTTGAAGCCTCCCGGAGCCCGTGGCTGCAGATCCAAGCAACAGCACCTCTCACCTGAAGCACCCGACATCGAAGGGCTCCTTGCTTTGAGCCTCCTGGTCACTGTGCCGTGACCCAGACTCTGTCCCCTCTGCTTTCAGGTTCTTCTCTACAATCTTCACATCTTTGATCTTCACGGCATCATCAACGCTTTTGGCTAGCAGAACTTTTGACTATTTTCCCATTGAAAATCAGCCCGCGACCCGACAGCAGAAACGACCTATGCACCCGGCTTCCCTGGGGCAGGTAACAGTGGTACCTCGGTACTCTCGTGGTTGTGGGCATCTCAAAAGCTTAAGTCTAAAGTTTTAACTTTGTACTACTGCTAGAAGTATTTTTAATCTGTTTATTTCAAACCGCGACATTCTCCATAGGCTAACATTGAGATCCCGATAGCAGCTCTTTGCACTGCACGCGTCTCCCGTGGGTCCCCTTCCTCATAACTGTGGGTGGATTCTGAGGGGGCAAGCGATCCTGAATGCCCTAGGCATTGCCTGTAGAATTGTCGTGGTTCTTATACCACTATTTTAGTATATGGTTTGGCCCCCCCTTGGGCCCATTGATTTCTGTGCTATTTATTGTGTTTATAAATGCTTGTTTGAAGTGTAACTTTGCCACTAGTCACATAAAGCGACTGTGGGATTCTGTCTAGAATAAATACATATATTTTATATATATACCTGTGTGGGCTACTCTTTCATTTGGTTATTCAAGAGGTTATTATGGTAAAACAATAAGCTTAACACTCCTTCAAGACTTAGCCTGAAGGCTGCTCTCCACAGATACCACTAGGATAGCTTTCTTTAAAGGTTGTCTTAAACCTATCATCAATAAGAGTCGAATTGGACTGGTGCAAGGTGTCCCTATAACTAGGAACAGCATATGCCAGGCCAACTTCTCACAGAACTTGTTAAACCAACAAACTTGTATCATGTCTAAATCCTTATGAGGTAGACCTGCTGTATATGAGTATTATAAATGTATGTGTCCATGGGAGACCAGTTGGAGAGTTTCAGTTTAGTAAATTTTCTTCTGCATTTGACCTAGTATTTAAAGGTATATAGCTGCAAATCCTCAAATTATCACATAATGCAAGAAATCAAATGAGGTTACTCTGTCTTATTCACTGCACTTCAGGCAAAAAAAATGTTTAGCCTAATGTAGCTCATTCCTCCCTCCCCCCGGATGCTATGCATCCACCACATCAGTTTCAATAATTCTCTTTGAAGATTTCTTTTACCTAAGGTTTCTTGTTTTCAGTATTTTTATTCTATCAATTCTGGTAGTGTTTCTGGAGGTTTCCAGTCTCCTCTACAAAAAACATAAAACCGTGTTTGTCCAGTGCTTACAACCCCTGTGGTACATTGGGGATTAATCATTCTACTGTTTTGCACAAGATACTTTACATCTTTAGTTTCTTACGTTTTTGAAATCTCATTCTGTCAGCATCTTCTATGCTGCTTTTCTGAGCACTTCACCCCCTGACATGGAAGTAACGCTGCTTTTGTGCAGACTTTCCTAGCTCATGAAGTGAGCCCACTGCCAAATGCTAGACCTGTAAAAGGGCTCCGCACTTTTAAACCAACATTTCAATCTTTTCTTAGGCTTGTGGTTTTGCTTTTAACACTGTGCATACAACTTTAAAAATCAAAGCATGGAAACTACTGGTGGCTAAAATACCAGGGCTAGCATAAAGGGCCTCTTGGAATCTCTCAATGTTGGATGGATTTGCTCTAATGTGTGGGAAGTGTTGCCATTCGTTCACCACGCTCCCAAGCAGATGGGGCTAACAGTTTCCACAGGTACTGGTATTTCCACCACAAACTGAATGAATAAACCCTTCTATCTTGCCATGAATGCTGACTGGTGAATGTGGAGCATTATGAACCAACCATTTTGTCATTTAGACAGATTAAACATGCAGTCAAAATGTCACATGTGAAAACACATATAAGCCATACTTCTCTGTAGATGGGAGAAACAAAAATTATTTTAATGTTATTATTATTGTTGGAGTAACATGTGTACATGGGTATTCAGACTTCATGTGTATTTGCGAGTGTTTCAAATGATAGATCTAATAATAATAATGATAATAATCTGCAGGTGCAACAGGCCTTTTTTCAGCTGAAGCAAAGCTCTGCCACACTGCCCCTTTGGCGGCAAGGTATGAGGTACTGATGTTTGCCTGCTTGTTCACCTCTCAGCAATCCTATTGTATTCATTTTAACGCCCCACACTTAGCCCAAACTCTGTGGGGGAAGGATGCCCCATCTGGATTCAGCCATCTTGATGTCACAGAGCCAGGGCATGAGGCAAGAGATGAGAGGCATGTAGGGCCTATGATACTCAGGCTATCAACTACGGATAATCACATATCTAAAATGTTTTATTTCATGCACTCTACTGCTTACTTCAGCTCATGGCCTTCACAGACAGCCACAGGATGGACCAATGCCAAAGACAGAAAGGTCCACCTTCAGGCTTGCCTGACTCCAGGCATTCTGTCACTTTAATATTTAAGTCTTTGATCTTTATTAAGTGATGTTGATAATCCAATGGTGTTTCTCCAGTATTCCCTTCTGTATATATTCATGGGTGTGTACCCTGAATATCGATCCTGGATTATTGATGGTACACAATATCGAGGACAAAATATCAAAAAGAATATTGACAGGTAAGTAAGTCCAGATTTTCTATGTCTAGCTATACGTACGTGTACCCACACGGTATGTACAGTTCATGGTACGTAGATGTGGAGTTAGGAATGGCAAAACTGTACTTACCTATATACAGTTACCTTTCAATATGTTGTCCCTTGGCATTCTGTCATCAATATCCTTGTATCACAATATTATGGGGGTCCATATTGAATAGTACAATCATTTTACGTTGATAAGGATCATTGACTAGATCTCTACTGATATCAGAATCGAAAGACAGGGGCTTGTAGTCTTTTTTAAACTGTGTGTGCTTGCTCCCTTGTTTTTTCAGTTATTGCTGCTTTGCTCCTACTTCTTCTTCAACGCTGATCTTATGCACTCATTTGCTATTGCTTATGGTGGGCTTACCTTCTTCCTTCATATTAGTAATATCGTATCGCTGTGTCTGTTAAGTCATCACCTTTTTTCAAAACTGACTTGTGAAGGTCTTTGGACTGCTGAAAATTGTTGCAGCAGAATATTCCGAAACATTTTGTCTTACTGTTTTTTAATACAGCTAATGTATTTCATTTCAAACTGACACTTATGAGCTCTCTATAGATTATACCTGTTCAGCTAAAGAGACACTTCAATTTTAGTAATGTGTGTCACGCACCTTGGGGGCCTTGCTGTGAAGAATTGTCTAGTCCTCCTGAGTTCGCGGTGTACCCCCTTGCTCTGCTGTATCAGAGACTTGCACAAGCCTTTTATTTTATATGCTTATTTGCTATTGCCGTGTCTGTTGAATCATCATGTTTTTCAGGGCAGGCTGGTGTTTTGGCTCCGGCTACCTGCTGTCCTCATGGGTGCCCCCCCGCCATGGTGGGTTAGCTCATTAGGCCTCGCCTAGGCAGCACTTGCTCTGTCTCTTTATGTCTCGCCTAGGCAGTGCTTGCGCTGTCTCTTTGAGACATGCTGTGTTCAGGATATGGGCTTTAAGCTCCGGCCAGTGCCCGCCCATGTATTTTATTGGCTTCTTTGACTGCCTTTTCGAAATGTTTTTTAATGAGTTTTATATAGTGCAAACTTGCCCCAAAGGTATCGGAGCACTTTACATGAGAACCAGTTGCTTTACAGACGGACACATTCATTTTTGTTAGGCACGGCGATTTTAAGTGATTTGCCCAGAATCACAGGATGTTGAGCATCCCTGCCGAGATTCTAACACGGTTCTCCAGCTTCGAGGTCAATCGCTCTAACTGGTAGGCCACATCCTCTCCCCTCTCTTTTCATTGGTTAATTTGTTCAGTAGTCCCTCCTTGTTGTAACCTCCCATAAGTACTGCCCTTGTTACATGTCTTGTTACTCAGTATGATTTATTTACAGTTTGTGAGCACTATTTTCTTAAATGACTTAGTCCTAGCTACTGTTGTAGGCATGACAGGTTCTCCCGCTTCTCAACCGGCCCAGTTTTCCTGACTCTGCGCGGCGCCCGATCATGGGCTCTGAGCTTTATCTTTCAAAGATGCTCCCTCCCCTTCCCACTTCATGGCCGGCCACTGCACTTTATGCTTCGTAAGACCTTTAAATTTGTTGGTTTCTCTTTAAATGACCATGCGCCTTTCTTTAGTTTTACACAGTGTGGCACTCCTGCACGCCCTACGTTGCATCCAGGTCGGCTGCTGCGCTTCATACTTGCTAACACTTTTAAATTAGTTGCTTTAAGTAACTGTGCGCCTTTGTGTTACATGGTGCGGCACTCCTGCATGCTATGCTACTTCACAGCTGGTATTATACTTGGTAACACTTTTAGATTAGTTGCCTGAAACAACAGCGCACCTTTGTTTTGCACAGTGCGGCACTCTTGCATGCTATGCTACTTCACACCCTGCATCATACTTGGTAACATTAGTTGCTTTAAACAACAGCTCACCTTTGTTTGCACAGCGCAGCACTCATGCCAGCGCTATGCTTTGGTGAACGCAGCAAGTCATGCTTTATCAGCAAAACATGGAAACCGTGCGGTTTTCATTTGTTTTATTTGCAGCTACTACAAGCTCTCCCGCTTATCAACATGCCCTATTTTCCAGACTCAAGTGCGGCGAACAATAATAGACGGATGCTTTCTCTTTTAAAGATACTCCCTCCCTTGTTTTCGGCTGGCCGACGCACTTCAAGCTTGGCTAAACTTTGAAATTAGTTGCTTTATCTTTAATCAACCGCACGCCTTAACTGTTAATCGCTGGCACAGTCTAAGTGCGGGTCGCCGCTCTTTCTCTTTTAAAAACACTTCCTCAATTTTACTTCATGTCTTGTTTTCATTGTAGAGTTTGGAGTGTTGGAGGACAACAGCCGTCCTTTCTTTCATCCCAAAAGTCTTTTACCTGCCTTTGACATTATGAGTGTTTTCATAAACATTTGTAGAAAATATTCTTGGTTGCATACTTGCTCTCGGTTTTGAAGTTTGTAGGTGTACTGAGAAGGCAGCTTGAAAAAATCTGAAATTGTCTTTTTCACACTGCCATGCAAAATTGTGAATGAAAAGACTCATCATGGCCCTCTAAGTTCAGTGTTGGTGCCAGGTCTTTCAGCAATGCATTGCTCAGTGCTGCACTTTGATTGTGATGCCTGCAATGTGACTTATTATATTATTATGTTTGCTAAAACTTTTTCTTTTCATTCGAGGTGGATTGAAGGCCGTCTGATTTAAAAAAATATATATATATATTATTATTAGGTTCAAAATATTGTATTAACATAAGTATATTTCCAGGTAATTTTCATCATGAACTACGCATACAAGTAATAAATATAATATCGTATTTCATTTTAGCTTTTAAGCTATTTTCTGCATTCTTGCTTATCACTCTCCCTCTGATAAATGCATTCAAGAACGTCCAATACAATGCCTGGTGGGGCGGTCTTGTCATTAATCATCAAATATTCCCTTATCTCCTCTCTGGAAATTTGCACCCATCCTTCATCCTGCAGATATTGTTTATTATGCACCCAGCGTCTGGGGCGCAATGGGGGCTTACCCGGTGCTATTTCAAGACTGATCATGGCGTGATCTGAAAACCCATTCGGTATGGTAGTTTGAGTTTCATAATTCAAGGCTTTAGAGATTAAAAGGAAATCTATGCGTGAAGAGCTACGAAATCTCCCAGAAAAGCAAGTATATGTAATTATTGTAGGACAAGCTGCCCTCCAGGGGTCGATTAATGCAAGTATTTCCTGGAAGTTCCTAATGTCTTTAAAGGATTTTGTTTTTTTCTGGTTTTTTTACCTGACCGAGGAGTCCACTTTGGGGCTCTGCAGCACATTAAAATCCCCCTGTTTATCAACTCACCAGGATTTTGTAATGGCAACTGGAACAGGTTCTCGTATGGTGTAATATTATCTTCAACTGGGGCATAAACTCTAACGAATGTTATAAGCCTTGACCACACCGAGCAGCTCACCCAGCACCAGTGGCCCTCTTTATGGCTGGCACTGTTTACAACTTCAGCACCCAGCCCTTTTGCCAAGAAAGCAGCTGCACCCCAGTGGGTGGCTTGGGAAGATGAAAACCCCCTATATCCTGCCCAATCTTTACACATCAAAAATCCTGACAGCTTTCAAGCCAGGATATGGGTCTCCTGAGCCAAATTCGCTACTGGGTTTTCGGCTGAAATCCAACTTTCTATTGCTCGTAGTTTCTTTATTAAGGCCATTTGCATTAAAGGAAACTACCTTGACGGAGTTATTCATACTGATAACCTATTCTTAAATAGCCTTTAAGGAAAAATGTTGTTTTACCGACCCCCCCTCCTGCACCTGCAAATCAGAGTTACACCGACCATATAGCTGTCTTTCACACACGGAAAAACACAAACCCACTCTTTAGCTCCATCTTTGTATAAACTAATGAGGAAGTCCATTTGGTGGTTGGTCCTCCCTTCAAACAAGGTTACCATTCTACTCAATTTGTCAATTTATTTGTCAATATATTTATTTATTTTGTTATGGAACTCCTATGGAGGTCCACAAAAACACACCATCAGGTAAAAAAAAGAAACAAACTATACATACAATACAAAATTCTTCATTATACATTGCTATGAAAATTCTTATATCAAACATACTGAGAAGTGTGCAAATAGTGCTAAAATACAAAATACAGTCAAATCACTGACCAGTAAATTTCTTTTATCGACATAATGAGAAATGTGCAAGTAGTGCTATAAATACATAAGACAATAATAGAAATTCCTAATAAAAAGGCAGGAATATTTTAAAAAATTGATATATCTTAAAACAAACCATTTCATCTGGAGGGGACAGAACCAAAGTTTGTGCCACCTGGGCAGAGTGGATATTATATTTAATAAAAACTGAATTTAAAAACAATCGCCTAGCACTTTGCAGCTTTGGACATACAAAAGGCACATGATTAAAATCTTGAATTTGCAACTGGCACAATTCACAAATTCTCTTCTCTCTAGGTGTTTTATCCCAGATACCAGTGATATCTCTTAGAGGCAGCAAATTAAGTCTCATTAGGAGTATTAGCCTTCTAATCCCGTGAGGGATTACTGGACCTGGACTGGCTGGTGGCCGCATCTCTCGCCAAACTAATAGGGAATCTAAACTTCTTTAGAAGTTGTTTCAATACAGGTTTGGACATAGGAGAAGCGGAATTCAAACTAAGGCCGAATTTATCCTTTGCACAAACAAAGGACCTAAAAAACATAGATTGTTCCTTTTGCATGTCAAAAATTTCTATTCTCAAGGCGGCCCTAAGTGTGCCCTCCTCCCCCCAAAAAAGGGAATTACCCCACCTAAGAACTGCAGCCAGGGATAGGATAAAGGACGAGACTAATCCAAATTCGAGGCATAGTGCATGTGGGGCTGCCAAGGAGTTTAAATTGCTAATTTGACGCAAGATTCGTCCTTCCGCCTTTTCAAAAGAAAGCCAATAATTCATGTCCAGCACCCCGGCAGCATATGTTAACGAGGGAGGGATTTTGACCTTAAAACCAGATAAAACATGGCCAAAGTGGCGTCTCCCGCAAGTTTTATAGAATCTGTTTAGTGCACTTGCCTGGGAGACAGCTTTACTGACACAATGTTTAATTTGCTCTAAATCTCGGACAGTTTTAGAAAAAACCTTCCCCAAATATAGGTACGAGCCAACCAGTTCCAGTTCTTCGTAACCAAGCATCCATCTTAAACATCTCCTTATTTTAAGCCCCTTCTTATGAAATACCAATATCTTACTTTTAGCAATATTGATTTTCAAGAAGTTAGCCTCAGCATATTTACTTAAGGCATCTAGTCGACGTTGCAGGCCAATAGGTATTAGATCGAATATTGCAACATCGTCTGTGTATAATAGAGAGCCAACGGACATTGTACCAATTTTTGGGGCATCCCCCTTTACCGAGTTCAGAGTGCCGGGGAGATCAGCAATATACAGAGAAAATAAAAGTGATGCCAATAGGCAACCCTGTTTGAGCCCATTATGCATTCTAATTTTACATGATAGCCCATGCAAACCTCCCATCAGAGCCCCTCACCAGGTGTCTGTATGCAATTCCATATTCAGACCCAAGAGATGATATGGTATGCCAAGGAGGACAAGTTTTCTACACAGCGTTTGGCGGTCCACTTTGCAAACGCCGTGGAGAAATCAATAAAAGCTGTATATATTAACATTCCTTGGACAAAAACATATTTCTCTACAATTGTCTGAACAACCGCTAGATTATCCAAGGTGCCATGGTTCGTTCTAAAACCAGCTTGTCCCGGGGGAAGGGTATTCTGATCATAGACCCGTTGTTGAAGATGGCTTAATATGCTTTTTGTAAATAATTTGCCTGAGGCATCCATGAGGGCAATCTGTCTAAAACTAGTCTGCACCTTTTTCGGTCCTTTTTTATACAGGGGGACTATAATGCCCCCCTTCGAAGAGGGGGGTATTTTATTCATAAGAAAGCAATATTTAAAAAGAGGCTCTAAAAAATCACCCCACGCTTCTGGTTCCTTTTTAATTAGTGCAATCGGGATTCCATCCGGCCCTTGTGCGCCAGAGGTTCTTGCATTCCTTATATAACTTACCACTTCCTTTGCTGACGGGGGCCGAATTCAGTCAATTCAATGGATGCGGGTTTAACCCCATATGTCATCAGGGAAGAAACTGGGCTATTGTTTCCATATAATAGGAGATGTAATTCACCCAGTCCTTTTCTGGAATTGGTATGGGTTGTGTCCTCTGCCTTGAATCACAGTATTCCGCGATCAAGCGCCAATACTTCCTTAAGTCTTTGGCCCTTGCGGCTTCCCTCAGCCCAATCCACTTGTTATCCAGCTCCCTTCTTTTCTCACAGAGCATAATATGTCTTTCTGCTTGCTTAGGGCGATCGTTTTCCCGCTGCCGGCCAGTGAAAAAATGTATATGCTGTTTTCGGACAAGATGGTTAATTGCTTGTTTTAAGGAAATCATATGAGACCATACCTGTTTATATAAGCGAGGTACAGAAGATGTAGAACTAACATTATACTCTGCCTCCCTTAATGCATGAACTAAACAACTACTGCATACTTGGATCCAATTTTATTAAATGTTTCACCTTAGACCTCCACCTACCCCATGCCCCCCCAAATCTAGCTACCTCACCCCCCTCCCCTAAGCCGGGGTAAGTGATGCGCAATTCCACTCACACCTGACATGCTTCCCCACCCCCAAGACTCTGGCACCCTGACCTTGTGCCAAGATCGAGTGGCCTACCCATAACCCCCAACCCAGTCAGGACACTAAAAACAGGATAAATGAGAACCTAGCCCAACAAGCCAACCATAAGTGCATAGCTAGAAATACTAAGCAAGCGCCCCCAGCCCAGAGAGCCCACAGCAGCGCTTGGTGCCTCATGGAACAGGAAAACATTTTATGATTGAAATCACTGGCCCCAGTTAGCAAGAATCTCATTTCTGGTTGCTCAATGGTAAGCTAGGGCTTTTTCACCTAAAAGTGCATAGGAGGAAATACTAAACCAGGCCCCCAACCCAGAAAGACAGCAACAACGCTTGATGCCTCATGTAACAGGAAAACATTTTATGATCACAATCGTAGGCCCCAGTTAGCTCAAGACAGCTAGAATCAAAATTTTGGTCACTCAGAATTTAGATAAGGCTTATTTGAGATTTGCTGTAGTAGTTTCTGAGCCACGAGACATCACAAAATACATGAAATTGCCCCTTTACTAGCACTTTCAGTTAAGATTGCTGCACAATTATTGCCTGGGCTCCCTGTGCCTTAAAAAGGTGAAGCACGTTTACAAATTCTTTCCTCTGTTTGGCTGCAGAGGTTGACATATCTGAAAATATGTGACAAAGAGGAATTTCTGGTGTACTGAACTGTCTCTGCTTGATTGCATTCAATAGTACTTGCTCTTTCACCCGATAATCTCCGAAATTCACGAGAATTGTGCGAGGAAATTTCTGATTTGGGGGCTGGTGTGCTGGTACTCAAGCTCTTGTAAGTGTAAGGTCACCAGAATATTCAGGGAGAACGTGTGCTTTGATAAAAGTATTCGCCCACTGGAGTGGACTTAAGTCCTTCTGGAATTACAACAATGCATAAATTAGTGCACTGGGAATGATTTTCTAGGTACTCCAGGATATACTCGATTGAAGATCTCTGTTTTTGAAAGGCTGCCGCTTTTTTCTGCAGAATAGATACCTGATCCCCTAGCTGAGAAATCCTTACTTCCGCTTCTGTTATCCTCTCCGGGATCTGGGCAACGGTCTCCTCGATCTTAGCTAGATGTATATCTAAAGCTGTATTTCTGTAGTTTGTGAGGCTTTCAGATCCCTTATCTCCTCCAGAATGAGATTTAGCATAGTCTTAGTATCCAATTGCATGATTGATGGATGATTCCTTTGAAATGCCTCATCACATAGGAGATTTAAGCCTGGCTCCTCTTGCGTCTTTCCGAGTCCTCCTGCTCGATATCTAAGGAATGCAGGGCTGTTGCTGGCTTGATTAGAGGCACCAATGGTTGAGATATCTCCAAAATGCCCCTTGGAGAGACAGCCAAGGATGATTGAAGGGGTTGTGGCTTCTCAAACAGGTCAGCCTCGGAGCATGCGACTGGACCTGAACCCGATTTGGCCTTTATGAAGAGAGGGTATTTCATGACTTCTCTGGCTTTGGGTAGAATAGCCTCCGATTCCCGGCTGACCTCCACTGAGCTTTGTTCCAAGATCTGACTGAGTGAAGTTATACAAATTTCTAGACTATTAGGCCTCTGGATCTGGCTCTTAGAAGCTTCCTCCAAGGTCCCCTCCTGGTGCTGCTGGCCCTCAATAATGCTTACAACTTCTTCGTGCCTCACAGTATTAATAGGGAGTGCGTAATTTTTACGGGCCATGGCAGTGCGGTTTGCCCGAGCTGTAGCTTACCCAACTTGCTTTTTGACCCGTTGGGCCAGTTCAGATGTATCAAAGTGGGTCGTGGTTGTAGTGCCAAAGACCATAGAATGGATTTGCAGTGTTGCACTCACACACCTAGTCTGCAATCTTGCTTGTCACCCCCTGCTTATCCACTGTATTACAGTGTAATGACAGCTTCCTATAAGAGCTCCTACTTCTGTGGCCCTACCCTGTGACCCTCTACTGGGTAGCACTACCAAGCCCAGCAGAGATAGAAAACAGAGCGCGTGCACTTACCCTCTGGTGAGAAACCTGGAGGCCACAGCAAAGAGGAAGTCGGTCTCTCAGAGATCTAGGCACCACTAGTCGTCAGGGACGCAGAAAACATAGGTTATATCCATACACACTGGAAACGTCTTCAAACTGTTGAGTCAGCGAAGGAGGAGGGGGCACCACAACGCCATCATGCTTTCCCAATGGAAGCGCAGCAAAATAAAGAAGAAAAAGAGGGGCACCTTATGTCTCTCACAGTCATCTGCCGCTGAGCTAATTGTTGAGGACATCCCTCGTATCCTTCACTTTTCCGGGCTTTTTGCCCAGCTTGGTCGCGGCCAAAAAGCCTGCAGCTGCCAGCCAACAGCCTCCCTCGAGTGCCGTAACTCTGCGATGGTGTGACCTGATGTGGCGGGGAGAAGGAGCAATGGCGCTTCAGTCGACGATCATCTCCGATCCCCGATTGAGGGCCATCTTCGTGGCATCTTGGAACCACATTTTTTGAGGCTTATTATGAGTTTATTTCGGTATTTTTTGCACAATATTTACATTTTCTCCTTATTGTTTGCTCTTATTGTTAAATATTTGTGTGGTAAAAGGGGCATTCCAGCGAGATCTTCCTTTCAGTCAGCTTGTCACAGTGCGTCTTCCCTATAGATCACCATACTTGAAAATTAAAAACAGACAACATTGTAAAACTTTCTTTTTGTTTTTTGAATAAAGCATGCAAATAGAAAAGAATAATTTAGTTCACATTGTTAGTTCCAGATTCATATTATGTACAATTCTCCAAAATGCTTTGAAAGCAATATTGCCTATTCCGACAGAATTTGCAAAATTTGCCTTTTTTAGCACGGAACACTTCAGTGGGAATCTTAAAAGGGATTATAATGCACACTTACATGCCAAACATAGCCTCTTATTGTGATTCACGAGCGGAGGATTGTATGAGTTAGGGGAAGGGATGTATGAGAAGGATGATGGCACCTTACAACTTTCTGGTGCAGCCTCTGTCACCATGAAACCCACAAACTCTCTTCACTACAAAGTTCAACATCTGTTTACAAAAATTGGCACCTCTATGTAGTTCAGTGGAGGAAGTACTTACATTTAAGGGAGTGTTAAAGTATGTCCTGTCCCTACTATCTCGGGCAAGTCAACAGGCAACCCAGAGTTTTCGTGAATAGCACCAGGCATGATTGTACTCCGATTTTTGTTTCTTAAACATGCCTTCTACTGGCATGCTAAGGCTCTGTCATTCTCTTTCAGGAACCAAGGAGGGGTGAAGATATACTGCTATCTCTACGCTGCTCTCCACTCTGCAGTTCTTCCTTGGACCCATAGCAGAACAAGCATTGGCATAGCCAATAGGTCTCGCCTTTGGGACCTTATAAGTGTTTAGCCATGCAACAGTTGCATAACTAAATACTTATAAGGTCCCAAAAGCGAGACCTATTGGCTATGCCAATGCTTGTTCCTTTTCTATCCTGCCACTATCCTTCCGAATCCAAATAACTGATTAACCTATCCACCACTCTAATTACTTTCATAGTGCACTATACTAATTCAACACTAATCCTTTATGGGTCCCGGAGTAGCGTTTTACTGCCGAAAAAGCGCTTCAGCGCCTCATCAGGGGTAGTAAGCGCTATATAAATGCGATTACAATACAATTATATTTCTAAATTTGTACAACAAAGAGAAGTAAAAATTAACTGCAAGTGATCAAGAGGAAAATGCTAGTTATTAATCTAGAGGAAAAAACAAAAGATGCGTTTTCTTTGTCTCTGTTGATGAGCCTTGTGTGCTGAACTGTAACGAGGATGAGGCACCACTGGACCTGTACCTGGGTCACCACTGGACATCCACCCGGGTCACCACTGGACCTCCACCCGGGTCACCACTGGACCTCCACCCGGGTTACCACAGTCTGGGCACCACCGTAGGTAGGTGTTCTAGTTGAGACTGGTAGTGGCCTCTGGTGATCAGGGCCACTTAATTCATGGCTCTCCCAAAGCGCTCAAATGTTCTGGATGCCAGCAATGAGATGTAATGACCCGCAAGGGCCCTCAACATGGCTTACTGCATCCAAGGCCCCCGAATCTTGCAGCCCTACTGCGCTTTGAGCTGCAGTTCTGACTCGTGTCTAAATGCCCTCACCCTTCAAGAAGAAAATGTTCTTATCATAGCTCTTTAACTGTACCAAAGCAAAACTGCTCCTATTTTCGGACCTGATTCAATGCAAACAGCTCTGCCACTCACTAGGCTCTGCCATGCTGTATAAAACTGCAATTAAATACATATATTTAAATTGGCTTTCTGATGACTCTTATATTTCTGGGAAACACGCTCATGTTGGAAAACGTATTTGGGTGTATGTGACACTAGAGCCAAGAAACACAGTAGATATACTGGCGTGGCCTCAGAGCAATGAATAACTGAAGTTCATCGCACAATAACTCACGAACCACCACTTACTTGTTTAGCAAAACAGGCAACTTTATTAAGACAGGTGCCAATTATAATTTTCTGCAATGAAATAAACTTCCCCAAGTTTGTCTTCACCTCTCCCCAAAACCTACCCTCAATGTAAAAACCCCACTCCTAACCAGAATACTGACCCCTGTGTGTATCTTCCCCTGATTCTCATTTCCTGTTCACATGACTGCTCCCCCCCCCCCTCCCCCGTTGGAGGATGGACAATCCCGCTCAAAGCTGCCCACCCCCCCAGCAAAACCCCGCCGCCCAGGAAAACCAACAGAGTTTTCCTGCTCCACCGAAAAGAAAATTTCTTTTGTTTTTGAAAACCCCTCTCAAGAGCACCATATATGTTCATTCCAGATTTGCGCAATCAAGTCTCTCAACTCCAATAGGTAGTACGCCTGCCCCATTTTAGACAGCTGAACCCCATCTTCCCGAAACAGATACCCTTCCCCACGACCCTCACAGAACAGTCTCATAGCTCGGTTGACCTTTCTTCTCTCTTTCTCCATAGCTGCGTGATGACGTGCTCCTCTCCAGTGCAACCTCGTAATGAACTCTGTCCAAATCAACTGAGTGCCCTCCCAAGTAGACTGGAGGACCTCCAGATCCTGTTTCATCAACTTTATTAGAGTCAGCCCAGATAATTCGACCAGGTCATTCTCTCCCAAATGAATAATGAGCAAATGCGGTGGTCCCCCTCCAGAACACATTGTGGCCAACACCGGAAACAAACCCTCCCAACGCATTCCCCCTTTTCCTTTCCATACCACCTCGTGGCTAGCACTTTGCAGTCCAAAGTGAACGCCCGCAAATCTGTTGCTCAGCATAAACTGCAGCCCATTTTACGAAGGAGCGTCCTATTATCCATGTTGTCTTTTTCGAACTTACAGGCCCCATCGCCTTAGCTAAATAGAAAAACAATGATTAACCAAAGAGCGAGGATCTATGCAGAGTATTTCCTAACATATTTTTCACAACATTTGGACTTCCATCTCCCAATACGACGTATGTCTGCCCAGGACCACCCCAACCTGGCCGCCTCTGTGGCTGCCCCAATATGGAAAGAGTGCGTTCCAAAACAGAAGGGATTTTCTCCCAAGCTAAGGAGTACCTTCCTCATCACTGCCAGCAACTGAGCCACAGAAATCGGTTGTCCCGAGGCATGGCAAAATATGTGTCCCGTAGCAAAACTACTAGACGCCTTGAAAATCTCCCATTCCCCTACAGGACAGCAGAAACCCTCCTCACTTCTGTTTAAGAAAACACATTTACCCCTGCCCAGCTGATCAGTCTTTGAAAATCTCAACCAAAGGCGCAATCAGTGTGAATACCTGACCTATGGCGCAGCCCAAGAAGTTCCGACGCTCTGAAAGCCCCAAACAACAACCATAGAAAACATAACCTAAACAGCCTACACTCAGACTCATCGTAACATAACATTGGTAGATGCAACAGCATTCTTTGTAGCAAATCATAAGTCACTGCCCTGCGTAACTGTTTCGTCCCCGCCTGCACCCTACTTAAACCTCTGAGGACCCTCTTCACCAAAACCCCCTTTACCAGATCCCTCCCCCACCACAACTGCCCGTAAAAAGAAATCCCAGCCAACTTGCCAGAAATGGTAGTATGTGAAAGACCTTTGTCTATCATGTGTAACACAAAACCTAGTACCAACTGATCATCGTCCATCCTCCACCTATTCTCAGCAAACAGTTTACCATAGCGTAAGAACTCGCTCCACGCTTGCTGATAGCTCCGTCCCTGGCTTTCTGTTTATTAATCAATTCAACCACCGTTAAATTATCAACGTGGAACAGTACTGAACGATTCTGAAACTCGTCACCCCAAACATACAAGGCAACAAGAAGGGGAAAAAACTCTAGGAAAGCGATACTGCGACCTTGCAATATCCAATGTTGTGGCCAACTCTCAGCGCACCAACGCCCCTCCCAAAAGACACCAAAACCTTTTGCCCCAGACGCATCCGAGTAAATCTACACTTGCCAAATCATGTCTTCATCCACAAAAAACAAAGACACACCATTAAAATCTGCCAAAAAAGTCAACCATATGGCCAAATCAGCCCTAGTAGCTGCTGAGATATGCACTCTGTGGTGAGGAAGAAAAGCCCCAGACATAGACATTCCCAACCTCCTGCAAAACGTTCTCCCAGCCCGGACCACCCTGCAGGCAAAATTAAGGTAGCCCAACAGTTTCTGCACTTTCCTGAGCTCCAACTTGCGCTCTTGTATCACAGATGTCAAGAATGCTGAAATCTCCTGAACTTTCACCGCTGGCAACCTTGCTACCATAGCCACTGTGTCGATTTCAATACCCAAGAACACCATAGTTGTACTCGGCCCCTCTGTCTTATCCTGGGCCAATGGCACTCCCAGCTCTTGTGCCAGTATCTGAAAAGAATGCAAAGCCCTCTGACACTGCCCTGTGTTCTGAACGCCAATGAACAGAAAATCATCCAAATAATGACAAATGAGGGCATGACCAGTAACATGAGTGAAGCGCCACTGCAAAAACGTGCTGAACGTTTCGAAAAGGGCACAAGATACAGTACATCCCATAGGAAGCATTTTATCTACATAAAAAGCCCCCTGCACCTGCATTCCCAATAGTTCAAAGTCGGAAGGATGAATGGGTAGCAGCCTAAAAGCAGATTGGATATCACTCTTGGCCAATTGCGCCGCTCTCCCTGCCGATCTAACCAAACGCAGAGCATCATCCACTGAAGTGTATGACATGCATGAATCTACGGGCGATATAAAATCGTTAATGGAGGAACCTTCTGGCCATGACAGGTGATGTATCAGACGGAACTCCCCTGCTTTCTTTTTGGGTACCACCCCCAGTGGAGAGACAGTCAAATTGGGCATTGGACAGCGTACAAAAGGACCAGCAACTCTACCTGCCTCCACTTCAGACCGCATCTTCTGCTGAACCACCTGTGGGAACTCTTTAGCTGACTTCAAATTATCAGACCACCTACTCTGTCTCGTACCCTGGTAACCTATTCTGAAACCATCCTTGAAGCCCCAAAAGAGTCTGCTGGCAGCCTCAGCATCCGGATACTCCTCCAGCCATTGCACCAAAATCTCAAACTTAACTGGGGTAGGACCCTTTTGCTGCAAACTGTAAAACATTGCCTCTTCCCCGCTGCCCCCTGCCCTGCTCGCCAAACCTCTAGTCAGCGAAAAATTGCGTGAGGGGATGTTTGCCACCACATTGTGAGCACTCATGCTTATATCTGCAAAACTGCCTGCTGCAGAAACCCCTGTTGAAATTCCAGCAGGCCCCAAAATTGGTTGTCTGACCTCTGCCTCCAAACCCCGCCCCAGGCAGGGCGGGACGAGATTGAAAGGGCCGATAAGATAATGGTAACCCACTAGCCGTGTGAGTAGTAGCAGGCGGCTGAGAAGACGCCATCCATTGTAGCCACAGCTCGGAATCCACATCGCCCCAGGGTCTGTCCTGAGACACACTCAGACGAGCTCTAAACTCCTCGTCATATGACAGCCATGCAAAACCCCCAAAGTAACTCTGAGCCTTCCGAATAATATCCATGTTTTTAAAAATTGCTACCGCGCTATCTGTATATTTTTCGCAATATATGCTGGTGTATATCAGAAAAGCGGAAGTCCAATTCTCAATAGTTTTGGGGACCCTAGGGCGCCTAGCCAGCTCCCATTCTTCCTTCTTAGATCCCTCTTTTGCCTGAATGTCACGGTGCAGCAATTTAAAAACATCCACAAACTCATGGCGCCAAATTCTGCTTTTTGTCTTTTCTGATAAATGCGAGCCCAACTGCATAGCAATCCCCATATAAGGCAATTTTTCGTGTATATTTTTATCTTCCTCCACTGCATCCTTGGCCCCCTTACCCGGAGCCGTAATGGACTGTGTCCCAGGGACGGGGGCAACCCCCCCCCCCCCTCCCCTCTCCCAGTGATGAACCTTGTTGCCCCACCTCGGAAGATACCTTATCCTCCAATGGATCCCCCCCAATGCCAATAGACCTGGTTGCTTTTGGCGGGTGACCCCCTTGCTGCCAAATCGACCACCACCCAGCCGTACCTTTAGGCAAAGGAGCTGTTCGTGGGTTGATGACTGGCCGTTCTTCTTGTGTTTGCCTGACAACTGCAGGATCCCGCGCCTTTGCATTGACCGCACTTGACGTCTGCAAAAAACTTAGCACATTTTGTTGCCCCAAAAAACCCCTCTTACCCCTCTCAGATTTCCCCAATTTTCCCCCAGTGTTACCATTCCCGTCCCTCAATTCGCCTTCCTCCAACTCATCACTGTCCATATCCGGACGCCCCAAAACACCAAAATCACCGGAAGGTGCCCCACTGTCCCCATCACATCCAATGAACCCCCTCTTCCAAAACCCAAATGCCACTGATCAGTCCTCATAGCGGAGGGGTAACCTATCTGTGAAAGGAAATCCGCTCCAGATCGCCCTCCCTCAGTAGGCCCCCCAGACAGAGCCGTAGCGTGCTCCATCCGCTTTGTGCGCTTGCCGGCCGCAGACCTTGTGGGTAAAACCGGCATATCTTCCTGCAAGCCGCTCAAACCATACTGCTCCTTCTCTAACCGCTGCAAACCCCGGTCCTCAAGTCTGCCACCTCTTGCTGTGACCGTCGCACCCTCACTACCCACCCATACCCACCGACCTGCCTGTGACTCCTGTACCCCCTTCTGTGAAAACCCTGTGGCCCATGCACCAACGCTGTGCCTGAGAACCGATGCACTGCCTGGCCACCGAACTCGCCTTGAGACAAAAGGGGGCATGTACCAACTATTGGGGGAGAACCAGCCACCAGCGGCATGTAGCCCGCACCTCCCAGCGCACTACTCTGCCCCAAAATGTCTCCTACGTGGGTTATACCTGTCCCGTCTGTGCCCGGGGCCCCCCCGACACTCCTGCTTGGCAAAACCCCCAACTGTCCCCCCGAGTGGGACTCCTTCCGTGAATCCGGGGTGGAAATACCTAGCAAAGATGGCGCTGGGCTCAGAAAAAACTGTTGCCCGTTAACGTGCACCAACTGGGGGCTGCCCTGCCACACCACACCAGCAGGCCCTAAAGCTGGAGAGGGAGCTTGACTCTGAAAAGGGGTCTCCAATGCCCCGACACTCTTGGCACGCCCTCGTCTCCTGGCACACACAGCCGATACACTGGCCCTGCCCACAGCGCTTCTCCCACGAAAGCCAGTGGAGACTAAGGACCGCCCCCTCCGCCCTCCCGCTTTAGCGCGCCTCCCGCCCACAGCGAGACGGGCGGGCGCACGGACCTGCACTTCTTCGTGCACCTCGTCTGAAGGGCCAGCCTGCGCCTCCTCTCCCACAAACCGGGCCTGGTCAGGCCCCTACTCCGTTGTCAGCGCGACCTCCTCTTCTGCCTGTGGCCCCGGCGATATGCAGGCCGCCACCGCTCGAGCGACGCCACTCCTCGCCTTGCTGGGAGCGCGTTCGAGGCCCACCCAGGCCTGACCAGCAACACCGGGCTTGAGTAAATCGCTTCTGCCGGCCTCGCAGAGCACCCGGGCCGCCTCCCGCACCGCCTCCTGCGACGTCTTGCGCCTACGCAGACCTACGGTAAACAAAACGGCACAAAATTCTACCAGCCCCTCCTCCCCGCTCCCGAGGGCACAATGATTTTCCCGCCCTTCACTCCCCCTAATTATGCCCTTCCCTCGCGCGCCTCCCGCCTCCCTGATTGCTCCCCTGACCTACACCTGGGTGGCCGCTCCTGTGAGAAGTTGGCCTGATATATAGTGCTCACTATTCTAGTGATCACTGTGTATCATACCAAACGACCCTTATTGATGATTGGTTGTATGTCAACCTTATATACCAGCTATCCTAGTAGCATGGACAAGAGCAGTCTTTAGGCTAAACTCTAGAGGGCGTGTTAAGCCAGCTGTTTTACCATCACATCTACCCCTTGAACACCAAGTGAAAGGACACCCCACAAGTTGTTATGAAAATAAAGGATATTTATTTATTACAAGACTACCCTGGCTCTTTATGAGTCAGGGAGCTAAGCACAATACAAAACTCTTAAGAAAATACTTCAAGTTGCACAAATTACACAAATGCCCGAGGGGCACGAAAAACCATATACACTAAAAGTGGAATGCGAAATGCTAGCAGGTAAGTAACCAGATCCAGAGGCTTCAGGATCGCTTGGACTACACTACTGAACTCTAAGGTTAGGAGCAGGAGGCCTAGGGAGATCGGGTGCAGAGTGTGCACTCTCACGCGGGATGCGGGAAGAAGTCTATGGATGCTAGCGTTTCTAAAGTTACTGTTTCCGGACGAATCCGACCAGCTAGACTGAAAACGAAAAAGGATCTGGACACTTAGATAGTGAACCTACGTTGGAGCACCGGAATGCTCGAGTTACCTAGCCCAGGGGCTGCGGCTGCATAGGGTTCAAAAGACGTCGGGAATCCTCGTTGAAGTCTATGGAGCCTGAAAGAAGAAGTTGCTGGCAGGCGACCAGTGTAGATATTCGGAGGGATCCAAGCCTGGATCGATGATGGAGATGACCTGAAAGCAGAGGGGACTCAGTTCTTAATCACTAGCCAGTGATTGTGTGGGCACCAGGATGGCACCGGAGGAAGTCACCTCGACCAGGTGAGTGGGCGACGCTGGACTCTGCTGTCCCTCGGACCAGGAGGCGTTGTCGGCGACCAGGCTGGAGGGGCGAGCTGTCCCACGAAGGTGTCTGCTGTCGGCGATGCTGGAACCAGGATTGGGGCAACAAGCCTTGGCAAAGGCAAGCCCACGCAGTGGAGTCAAGATGGTGTCTGGAGTGGACCAGGAGGGTCCGGGGTGCTCCTCTGTTGGAGGGGAGCAAGGGCCAGTCTGGAGCAACCAGACCAGTGGTGAAACCGTCATGGTGCGTCGTCAGGAGGGAACTAGCCAACGGGCAAGTGACCGGACAACGCGGTGAGCAGCAAAGAGCAGAAGGGCCCCCACGCAGATCTCGTGGGTGCTGGGGGGGCTGGACTTCGGTGCTGGAGCTGCTCAGGGTTAGGGCTTCTCAAACCCCAAAAGCACTCACTCGAGGATCCCTCGGCGGTCGTGCCCCCTGCACCTGCATTCCCAACAGTTCAAAGTCGGAAGGATGAATGGGTAGCAGCCTAAAAGCAGATTGGATATCACTCTTGGCCAATTGCGCCGCTCTCCCTGCCGATCTAACCAAATGCAGAGCATCATCCACTGAAGTGTATGACATGCATGAATCTACGGGCGATATAAAATCGTTAATGGAGGAACCTTCTGGCCATGACAGGTGATGTATCAGACGGAACTCCCCTGCTTTCTTTTTGGGTACCACCCCCAGTGGAGAGACAATCAAATTGGGCATTGGACAGCGTACAAAAGGACCAGCAACTCTACCTGCCTCCACTTCAGACCGCATCTTCTACTGAACCACCTGTGGGAACTCTTTAACTGACTTCAAATTATCAGACCACCCACTCTGTCTCGTACCCTGGTAACCTATTCTGAAACCATCCCTGAAGCCCCAAAAGAGTCTGCTGGCAGCCTCAGCATCCGGATACTCCTCCAGCCATTGCACCAAAATCTCATACTTAACTGGGGTAGGACCCTTTTGCTGCAAACTGTAAAACATTGCCTCTTCCCCGCTGCCCCCTGCCCTGCTCGCCAAACCTCTGGCCAGCGAAACATTGCGTGAGGGGATGTTTGCCACCACATTGTGAGCACTCATGCTTATATCTGCAAAACTGCCTGCTGCAGAAACCCTGTTGAAATTCCAACAGGCCCCAAAATTGGTTGTCTGACCTCTGCCTCCAAACCCCGCCCCAGGCAGGGCGGGACGAGATTGAAAGGGCCGATAAGATACTGGTAACCCACTAGCCGTGTGAGTAGTAGCAGGCGGCTAAGAAGACGCCATCCATTGTAGCCACAGCTCGGAATCCACATCGCCCCAGGGTCTGTCCTGAGACACACTCAGACGAGCTCTAAACTCCTCGTCATATGACAGCCATGCAAAACCCCCAAAGTAACTCTGAGCCTTCCGAATAATATCCATGTATTTGAAAATTGCTACCGCGCTATCTGTATATTTTTCGCAATATATGCTGGTGTATATCAGAAAAGCGGAAGTCCAATTCTCAATAGTTTTGGGGACCCTAGGGCCCCTAGCCAGCTCCCATTCTTCCTCCTTAGATCCCTCTTTTTCCTGAATGTCACGGTGCAGCAATTTAAAAACATCCACAAACTCATGGCGCCAAATTCTGCTTTTTGTCTTTTCTGATAAATGCGAGCCCAACTGCATAGCAATCCCCATATAAGGCAATTTTTTGTGTATATTTTTATCTTCCTCCACTGCATCCTTGGCCCCCTTACCCGGAGCCGTAATGGACTGTGTCCCAGGGACGGGGGCAACCCCCCCTCCCCTCTCCCAGTGATGAACCTTGTTGCCCCACCTCGGAAGATACCTTATCCTCCAATGGATCCCCCCAATGCCAATAGACCTGGTTGCTTTTGGCGGGTTACCCCCTTGCTGCCAAATCGACCACCACCCAGCCGTACCTTTAGGCAAAGGAGCTGTTCGTGGGTTGATGACTGGCCGTTCTTCTTGTGTTTGCCTGACAACTGCAGGATCCCGCGCCTTTGCATTGACCGCACTTGACGTCTGCAAAAAACTAAGCACATTTTGTTGCCCCAAAAAACCCCTCTTACCCCTCTCAGATTTCCCCAATTTTCCCCCAGTGTTACCATCCCCGTCCCTCAATTCGCCTTCCTCCAACTCATCACTGTCCATATCCAGACGCCCCAAAACACCAAAATCACCGGAAGGTGCCCCACTGTCCCCCATCACATCCAATGAACCCCCTCTTCCAAAACCCAAATGCCACTGATCAGTCCTCATAGCGGAGGGGTAACCTATCTGTGAAAGGAAATCCGCTCCAGATCGCCCTCCCTCAGTAGGCCCCCCAGACAGAGCCGTAGCGTGCTCCATCCGCTTTGTGCGCTTGCCGGCCGCAGACCTTGTGGGTAAAACCGGCATATCTTCCTGCAAGCCGCTCAAACCATACTGCTCCTTCTCTAACCGCTGCAAACCCCGGTCCTCAAGTCTGCCACCCCTTGCCGTGACCGTCGCACCCTCACTACCCACCCATACCCACCGACCTGCCTGTGACTCCTGTACCCCCTTCTGTGAAAACCCTTCTAAACTGGATCCCTGTGGCCCATGCACCAACGCTGTGCCTGAGAACCTATGCACTGCCTGGCCACCGAACTCGCCTTGAGACAAAAGGGGGCATGTACCAACTATTGGGGGAGAACCAGCCACCAGCGGCATGTAGCCCGCACCTCCCAGCGCACTACTCTGCCCCAAAATGTCTCCTACGTGTGTTATACCTGTCCCGTCTGTACCCGGGGCCCCCCCGACACTCCTGCTTGGCAAAACCCCCAACTGCCCCCCCGAGTGGGACTCCTTCCGTGAATCCGGGGTGGAAATACCTAGCAAAGGTGGCGCTGGGCTCAGAAAAAACTGTTGCCCGCTAACGTGCACCAACTGGGGGCTGCCCTGCCACACCACACCAGCAGGCCCTAAAGCTGGAGAGGGAGCTTGACTCTGAAAAGGGGTCTCCAATGCCCCCACACTCTTGGCACGCCCTCGTCTCCTGGCACACACAGCCGATACACCGGCTCTGCCCACAGCACTTCTCCCACGAAAGCCAGTGGAGACTAAGGACCGCCCCCTCTGCCCTCCCGCTTTAGCGCGCCTCCCGCCCACAGCGAGACGGGCGGGCGCACGGACCTGCACTTCTTCGTGCACCTCGTCTGAAGGGCCAGCCTGCGCCTCCTCTCCCACAAACCGGGCCTGGTCAGGCCCCTACTCCGTTGTCAGCGCGACCTCCTCTTTTGCCTGTGGCCCCGGTGATATGCAGGCCGCCACTGCTCGAGTGACGCCACTCCTCGCCTTCCTGGGAGCGCGTTCGAGGCCCACCCAGGCCTGACCAGCAACACCGGGCATGAGTAAATCGCTTCTGCCGGCCTCGCAGAGCACCCGGACCGCCTCCTGCACCGCCTCCTGCGACGTCTTGCGCCTACGCAGACCTACGGTAAACGAAATGGCACAAAATTCTACCAGCCCCTCCTCCCCGCTCCCGAGGGCACAATGATTTTCCCGCCCTTCACTCCCCCTACTTATGCCCTTCCCTCGCGCGCCTCCCGCCTCCCTGATTGCTCCCCTGACCTACACCTGGGTGGCTGCTCCTGTGAGAAGTTGGCCTGATATATAGTGCTCACTATTCTAGTGATCACTGTGTATCATACCAAACGACCCTTATTGATGATTGGTTGTAAGTCAACCTTATAGACTAGCTATCCTAGTAGCATGGACAAGAGCAGTCTTTAGGCTAAACTCTAGAGGGCGTGTTAAGCCAGCTGTTTTACCATCACATCTACCCCTTGAACACCAAGTGAAAGGACACCCCACAAGTTGTTATGAAAATAAAGGATATTTATTTATAACAAGACTACCCTGGCTCTTTATGAGTCAGGGAGCTAAGCACAATACAAAACTCTTAAGAAAATACTTCTAGTTGCACAAATTACACAAATGCCCGAGGGGCACGAAAAACCATATACACTAAAAGTGGAATGCGAAATGCTAGCAGGTAAGTAACCAGATCCAGAGGCTTCAGGATCGCTTTGACTACACTACTGAACTCTAAGGTTAGGAGCAGGAGGCCTAGGGAGATCGGGTGCAGAGTGTGCACTCTCACGCGGGATGCGGGAAGAAGTCTATGGATGCTAGCGTTTCTAAAGTTACTGTTTCCGGACGAATCCGACCAGCTAGACTGAAAACGAAAAAGGATCTGGACACTTAAATAGTGAACCTACGTTGGAGCACCGGAATGCTCGAGTTACCTAGCCCAGGGGCTGCGGCTGCATAGGGTTCAAAAGACGTCGGGAATCCTCGTTGAAGTCTATGGAGCCTGAAAGAAGAAGTTGCTGGCAGGCGACCAGTGTAGATATTCGGAGGGATCCAAGCCTGGATCGATGATGGAGATGACCTGAAAGCAGAGGGGACTCAGTTCTTAATCACTAGCCAGTGATTGTGTGGGCACCAGGATGGCACTGGAGGAAGTCACCTCGACCAGGTGAGTGGGCGACGCTGGACTCTGCTGTCCCTCGGACCAGGAGGCGTTGTCGGCGACCAGGCTGGAGGGGCGAGCTGTCCCACGAAGGTGTCTGCTGTCGGCGATGCTGGAACCAGGATTGGGGCAACAAGCCTTGGCAAAGGCAAGCCCACGCGGTGGAGTCAAGATGGCGTCTGGAGTGGACCAGGAGGGTCCGGGGTGCTCCTCTGTTGGAGGGGAGCAAGGGCCAGTCTGGAGCAACCAGACCAGCGGTGAAAACGTCATGGTGCGTCGTCAGGAGGGCCACTAGCCAACGGGCAAGTGACCGGACAACGCGGTGAGCAGCAAAGAGCAGAAGGGCCCCCACGCAGATCTCGTGGGTGCTGGGGGGGCTGGACTTCGGTGCTGGAGCTGCTCAGGGTTAGGGCTTCTCAAACCCCAAAAGCACTCACTCGAGGATCCCTCGGCGGTCGTGCTGGATAAGCGTCGTGCAGTTTCAGAAGATGGCCGGTCCCTCCGGTCTCGTCACACCCACGAATCTCAGCTGGGCTGATGATGCAGGTAGAGGTCAGAGATGGCAGGGAATCCGGGTCTCGTCGAGCTGGTCAGTCTTGATCCGGAGGATGGACGTGCAGCAAACCGCAAGCGCTTAGGTGGTGCCTGCTGGTGCAGGGTGGCTACTCCTTAGCCACAAGGGAGAGTCTTCAGAAATTGTCAAGAGTTCCTTTCGTGGAAAGTAGTTCAAGATTCAGAATGATCCAATTTGGGAAGGGGGCCCGCTCCTACCTTTATTTGAAGAAAAGGGGCTGGCCCGTGACTAGGTCCTGCCTATGGGTGGGACCAGGAGGGGGGTGGTTACACCCCTCTCCTTTGTCCGGTCTCTCCCCAGCTCAGGGGCTGGGGTGCCCCTGGAACTGGTTTGAGCCAGCCTATGCACAGTGAGCACCGGGGTGCCACTTGCAGTCACCTTCCTCTCAGCCCTGCCTACCTGGGATACACAAAACACTGTCTGGGATGGTGCTAGCACCGCCCCTGACAGGAAACCCTTTGTCCAAGCTCTCCTCGCTGGAAGGACTCCCAGCAGCAGGAGGTCAGACTTGTGTCTGTGGTGGCAGCATCCATTTTGTGATGCTGAGGCTCGAGTTAACTTCAACCGGGGTTCACAGTTACATACATGTCGTGTCCCTCTAGAAGGGTGGAATGCTAACCCCGTCGCCAGAATTGGCGAGGGGTTAGTATTCCAATTCGTATGACACCTTACTCGACATGTTTGGATAATGCGATACCAAAGTTAGCAAATAACCGCGAGGATTATAATGCACTTAAGAGTATATGGTACGCGTTATCCTGGAACAGCTATTAGGACTTGGTTCCGCAAGCTGCAGATGGGCTCAGCTCATGCCAGAGCACCATCTCACATAATTCCTAGCACTCTGCCTTCAGGATTGATAAGGCCTGCCATAGGAGTGACTGATAGGAATACATGTGTCCATTTTAGGGTTAGATATAGGAATACTATATCTAAAGCAAAGGGTGATTACACCACCTTGCCCCAGCCGTCGTGCAACCAGTTGTGTCAGATTTGGGGGGCCAGCCAGGGGTGGCATAATACATGCTGCAGCCCCTGGTAGGCCCTGGGTACACCTATGCCCTGGATACCTAAGGTATGCTGATACAGGGACTGATAAGGTGGCCCAGTTCCAATTAGTAAATGCACCTAAGGTACATGTGTGTCAATTTAGAGAGAGAACAGCTAGGCTGTGGGTCTGATTAGCAGGCCCACAGGCAGGGGAAGTCGTAAACCAATGAAGCAAAAAGCAAAAATCTGGGGTGATCATAGGTTTGCAGACCCTACTCTCCTACATGACCCCCCCCCCCCCAAACTTTGGGACAATAAGCTAACCTTGACCAGGTGAGTCTTCTTGCTCTAAGTTGAAATACCTGGAGATCCCATCTGCATTGCCATGATCAGTGCCAGGTCTATGCTCCACTGTAAAATCCATCCCCTGTAGGGAAATGGACCACCTAAGTAGTTTGGTGTTTTCACCCGTCATCTGATTTAGCCACAAGAGGGGCTTATGGTCGGTCTGAATCTTGAAGTGAGTGCCAAACAAGTATGGCCTCAACTTCTTCAGGGCCCAAACCACAGCAAAGGCCTCCCTCTCAATAGCTGACCAATTCTTCTCTCTGGGGGTCAGCCTCCTGCTAACAAAAGCAATGGGCTGGTCATGACCATCAAAATTCAGCTGAGATAGAACAGCTCCCACACCCAACTCAAAAGCATCTGTTTGGACAATGAATGTTTTGGAGTAGTCTGGACTCTTTAGGATAGGTACTGTGCACATGGCCTGCTTTAGGTCATCGAATGCCTTTTGACAGCTTGCTGTCCTCTGAACTTTCTTTGGCATCTTTTTACTTGTCAGGTCGTTAAGTGGAGTCACAATTGATCCATAATTTCTGACAAATTTCCTGTAATATCCCGTCAGGCCCAAGAAAGCTCGAACCTGAGTCTGGGTGGTTGGAGGAGCCCAGTCCTTGATGGCCTGTATCTTGCTCTCCAATGGCTGAACCTGGCCTCCACCTACAAGGTGGCCCAGGTATACAACCTGCGTCTGCCCTATCTGGCACTTAGTGGCCTTGATAGTGAGACCTGCCTTCTGCAGTGCCTCTAACACTTTCCTCAGGTGGACCAGGTGATCCTCCCAGGTGGAGCTAAAGACAGCTATATCATCAAGATATGGTGCACAGAAGTCATCCAACCCAGTGAGAACTTGATTCACCAGCCTTTGGAAGGTGGCAGGTGCATTTTTCAAACCAAAGGGCATTACCACAAACTGATAATGCCCACCAGGGGTAGAAAATGCTGTTTTGGGCTTGGCCTCCTCAGCTAACCTGATTTGCCAATACCCAGCTGTCAGGTCAAATGTACTTAAGTAGTCGGCAGAAGCCAATCTATCTATAAGTTCATCTGCCCTTGGTATTGGGTGGGCATCAGTCTTAGTGACTGCATTGAGGCCTCTGTAGTCTATGCAAAACCTCATCTCTTTCTTACCACCCTGGGTGTGAGGCTTTGGCACTAGAACTACCGGACTAGCCCAAGGGCTATCTGAGGGCTCAATGACTCCCAGCTCCAACATTTTCTGCACTTCTGTCTTGATGCAGTCTCTGACATGATCAGGCTGTCTGTAGATTTTACTCTTGACTGGCAGACTGTCTCCAGTGTCAACCTCATGGGTACACCAATTGGGTTGGCTGGGTGTCAGAGAGAACATATGTCTAAAGGATTGAAGAACTTGTTTGCAATCCTTTTGCTGATGTTCAGAGAGGCTGCCACAAAAGACAACACCATCTACTGACCCATCATCAGGGTTCTGAGTGAGCAGGTCTGGGAGAGGGTCACTCTCCTCCTCCTGTCCCTCATCTGTGGCCATGAGTAAGCCCATGTCCTTCCTGTCGACATATGCCTTGAGCCTGTTCACATGGAGCACCCTGAGGGGGCTCCTGGGAGTTCCAAGGTCCACCAGGTAGGTGACCTCTCCCTTTTGCTCAATGATTGTGTGGGGCCCAGACCATTTGTCTTTGAGTGCTGCTGGGGCCACTGCCTCCAGCACCCACACCTTCTGTCCAGGCTTGTACACAGTCAGGACAGCCTTTTGGTCATGCCAAGCTTTTTGTAATTCTTGGCTGGCCTCAAGGTTTTTAGATGCCTTTTCCATGTACTCAGCCATCCTGGAGCGGAGACCAAGTACATAGTCCACAATGTTTGATGCAGGCTTTTTGAGAGGTCTCTCCCATCCTTCCTTTACCAAACAAAGGGGTCCTCTTACAGGATGCCCAAACAGAAGCTCAAAAGGGCTGTAGCCAACCCCCTTCTGTGGGACCTCTCTGTAAGCAAACAAGAGGCAGGGTATCAGGACATCCCATCTACGCCTGAGCTTTTCAGGTAGTCCATGAATCATCCCTTTGAGGGTCCTGTTGAATCTCTCAACAAGCCCATTGCACTGTGGGTGATAGGGTGTGGTGAACTTGTAGTTGACACCACATTCCTTCCACAGTGCAGTCAGATATCCTGACATGAAGTTGGCACCTCTGTCAGAGACAACCTCCTTAGGGAAGCCCACTCTGGAGAACACTCCCACTAGGGCTCTTGCCACAACAGGTGCTGTAGTGGTCCTAAGGGGAATAGCTTCAGGATACCTGGTGGCATGGTCCACCACCACCAGTATAAACTTGTGCCCTGATGCTGTCTGGGGTTCCATTGGACCTACAATGTCAATCCCCACTCTTTCAAAGGGCACCCCCACCACAGGTAGTGGTATAAGGGGGGCCTTTGTTGTGCCACCTGACTTACCACTGGCTTGGCAAGTGACACAGGAGCGACAAAACTCCTTGGTATCTTCATTCATGTGAGGCCAGTGAAAGTGTGTGACAAGTCTGTCCCACGTAGTATTCTGGCCTAAGTGTCCTGCAAGGGGAATCTCATGGGCCAAGGTAAGAAGGAAACCCCTCTGAGACAAGGGAATGACCAGCCTCCTGGTTGCACCAGGCTTGGGGTCTCTTGATTCAGAGTACAGGAGTCCATCATCCCAGTATACCCTGTGGGCACCTGTGGCGTTCCCTGCAGCCTCAGCAGCAGCCTGCTGTCTGAGGGGTTCAAGTGAGGGGCAGTCTAACTGTGCCTTCCCCAGGTCTTCCCTGGAGGGTCCCCCTGAGCCCAGAAACTCAACCTGTTCAGGTTCAAGCTCTTTAGGCTCAGTTTCCCTCAGTTCCTTAAGGTCAGCCTCCTCAGAGACTTGATCCACAACCTGGGGCAAGGGGGAAGGCAATGCCTTACCCTTACTGCTCCTTCTCATGGAAGGTGTCTGGTCCATTATTCCAGGATCCAGCACCTGTTCAGTGGGGCATCTTTTGGCCTGTGACCTAGTCACAGCAAGGACATGTGCTGGCAAGCCTAACATTTCCATGTGAGTCCTCTGCTCCACTTCTGACCATAGTGATGTTTCCAAATCATTGCCCAACAAACATTCTACTGGGAGGTCTGAACTAACCACAACTTTCTTTTGGCCACTTACCCCTCCCCAGGAGAAATCAACAATTGCCATACTATGATGGGTAGTGACATTGCTGGCATTGGTCACCAGGTAATCTGTACCTAGCATGATCTGTCCAGGGTCCACAAAGTTAGGTGTCACCATTGTGACACTGGCACAAGTGTCCCTATAGGCCTGAGCCACTTTTCCATTAATTAAAGGTGTCTGCCTGTATTTGCCCAAAGTATTGGGACTGGCATCAGGGGATATATCCACATCCCCTGTACAGACAAGGACAGCCTGAGTGAGTGTGCCAACTAAGTTGTCATACCCCTCAGTTCCCAAGGTTAACCCAACTATTCCCTTGGGAGGTGCACTACCACTGCTGACTGTACTAGGGGGTGCAGGTGCCTTAGGGGCTGCAGTGGCAGAAGTTTGCCCTCCTTTCTTGGTGCACTCACTAAACCAGTGAGTCTTACTTTTACAGTATTGGCACCACCTTTTTGACTGGCCTTCTTGAGTCTTCTTTTTCTGCTGTGAAGCCTTACCCCCACCCTCTTTGGTTTGTTGGGGACCTGTCGAAGACTTCTGGTCATTTTGTTCACTCTTGTTACTACCCTTTTGGTCTGCTTTCTTCTGACCACCCTGGTTCTGAGTCTGGTTCTGCTTGACCCTTGTTCTAACCCATCTGTCTGCCTTCTTTCCCAATTCTTGGGGAGAGGTCAGATCTGAGTCAACAAGGTGCTGATGCAACAATTGGTTCTGACAGTTGTTTAAAATCTGTTCTCTCATGATAAGATTATACAATCCTGTGTAATCAGTAACCTTGCTACCCAGCAACCAGCCTTCCAAAGCCTTAGTGGCACAATCGACAAAGTCAGCCCAATCCTGAGACTGAATTTTCTGGGTGTCTCTGAACAGCAAACTGTACTGCTCAGTTGTTAAGCCAAACCCATCAATCAGTGTATTCTTCAGGACTTGGTAGTTGTTAACATCCTCAGCTCTAGTAGTGAGGAGCTTATCTGTACCTCTACCTTCAAAGGAGAGCCACAGTATAGCTGCCCACTGACTTGGGGGGACGCACTGGACAGTGCAGGCCCTCTCCAAAGCAGTCATCCATTTGTGGATGTCATCCCCTTGTTTAAAGGGGGGCACTATTTTACTCAGGTGTCTAGTGTCTAAACTCCTGTCTTTCTCTCTAATGATAATGCTGCCACCAGTGGGGTCTGCCCCACTCAATTTCTGCTCTCTGGCAAAGGCAAGTCTTTCTTTGGCAAGGGAAAGTTCTTCCCTTTCAATCCTCAGATTGACTTCCCTCATCTTAGCTTCATGCTCTCTTCTCTGAGGGGATGTCATTCCTCCCTGAGAAGATGCCTGAGAGACATGGGTTCGAACAGATCTGTTAGAGCCTCTGGAGAGAGACCTAACTCGTCCATTCCCAAGGTTAAGCCTGCCTGAGAGTGGGCCTGGGGCTCCCCCAGTTCCATTCTCATGCCTGCTTAAGTTGGTCCTTGTGAGCCTACTGACTACTACTGGACCTTTGTCTGCCTCGTCCCCTGATAACTCCTCTTCCTCTTCCTCCTCGCCACGGAGGCCAAGGTTAGGGTCACCAAGGGTTCCCTCTAAGGGGGGCATGTTCCCATCTGGATTAGAGGGGCCTGTGTTAGAAGCCCTTCTAGCATCATAAGTCTCTAAGAGACCTATCAGAAATGAGATGGTAGGGTTAGAACCCTGTTTTAGTTTCCTGGAGGTACACAGTTGTCTCATCTCCTGGAAGCTAAGAGCTGCATATCTTGACACGACCTGTGGAGGGTCAATGACCACTAGGGGAGTCTCTGAAGACTCTCCGCGGTCAGACTTGCTTTCTAGTGAGGTGTAAGTGATGCACCTACCTACACTATGGGTTTACCTACTGATCCTTTGCTAAGAGTTGTAGTCAGGGTGTGCTAAGCCCTGTTACACTACAACAGCTGGTTCAGTAGAACTCAGAGTATTCTAAGTTAAGTTATATGTACCTGGGTTCTTATGTGATCTTTCAACTGATATTCTTAGGATACGTGGGTGGTAAAACAACAGCAAGCTCAAATCCCACCGCTGCCACCAATGTGAGAAGTTGGCCTGATATATAGTGCTCACTATTCTAGTGATCACTGTGTATCATACCAAACGACCCTTATTGATGATTGGTTGTAAGTCAACCTTATAGACCAGCTATCCTAGTAGCATGGACAAGAGCAGTCTTTAGGCTAAACTCTAGAGGGCGTGTTAAGCCAGCTGTTTTACCATCACATCTACCCCTTGAACACCAAGTGAAAGGACACCCCACAAGTTGTTATGAAAATAAAGGATATTTATTTATAACAAGACTACCCTGGCTCTTTATGAGTCAGGGAGCTAAGCACAATACAAAACTCTTAAGAAAATACTTCAAGTTGCACAAATTACACAAATGCCCGAGGGGCACGAAAAACCATATACACTAAAAGTGGAATGCGAAATGCTAGCAGGTAAGTAACCAGATCCAGAGGCTTCAGGATCGCTTGGACTACACTACTGAACTCTAAGGTTAGGAGCAGGAGGCCTAGGGAGATCGGGTGCAGAGTGTGCACTCTCACGCGGGATGCGGGAAGAAGTCTATGGATGCTAGCGTTTCTAAAGTTACTGTTTCCGGACGAATCCGACCAGCTAGACTGAAAACGAAAAAGGATCTGGACACTTAGATAGTGAACCTACGTTGGAGCACCGGAATGCTCGAGTTACCTAGCCCAGGGGCTTCGGCTGCATAGGGTTCAAAAGACGTCGGGAATCCTCGTTGAAGTCTATGGAGCCTGAAAGAAGAAGTTGCTGGTAGGCGACCAGTGTAGATATTCGGAGGGATCCAAGCCTGGATCGATGATGGAGATGACCTGAAAGCAGAGGGGACTCAGTTCTTAATCACTAGCCAGTGATTGTGTGGGCACCAGGATGGCACTGGAGGAAGTCACCTCGACCAGGTGAGTGGGCGACGCTGGACTCTGCTGTCCCTCGGACCAGGAGGCGTTGTCGGCGACCAGGCTGGAGGGGCGAGCTGTCCCACGAAGGTGTCTGCTGTCGGCGATGCTGGAACCAGGATTGGGGCAACAAGCCTTGGCAAAAGCAAGCCCACGCGGTGGAGTCAAGATGGCGTCTGGAGTGGACCAGGAGGGTCCGGGGTGCTCCTCTGTTGGAGGGGAGCAAGGGCCAGTCTGGAGCAACCAGACCAGTGGTGAAACCGTCGTGGTGCGTCGTCAGGAGGGCCACTAGCCAACGGGCAAGTGACCGGACAACGCGGTGAGCAGCAAAGAGCAGAAGGGCCCCCACGCAGATCTCGTGGGTGCTGGGGGGGCTGGACTTCGGTGCTGGAGCTGCTCAGGGTTAGGGCTTCTCAAACCCCAAAAGCACTCACTCGAGGATCCCTCGGCGGTCGTGCCCCCTGCACCTGCATTCCCAACAGTTCAAAGTCGGAAGGATGAATGGGTAGCAGCCTAAAAGCAGATTGGATATCACTCTTGGCCAATTGCGCCGCTCTCCCTGCCGATCTAACCAAATGCAGAGCATCATCCACTGAAGTGTATGACATGCATGAATCTACGGGCGATATAAAATCGTTAATGGAGGAACCTTCTGGCCATGACAGGTGATGTATCAGACGGAACTCCCCTGCTTTCTTTTTGGGTACCACCCCCAGTGGAGAGACAATCAAATTGGGCATTGGACAGCGTACGAAAGGACCAGCAACTCTACCTGCCTCCACTTCAGACCGCATCTTCTACTGAACCACCTGTGGGAACTCTTTAGCTGACTTCAAATTATCAGACCACCCACTCTGTCTCGTACCCTGGTAACCTATTCTGAAACCATCCCTGAAGCCCCAAAAGAGTCTGCTGGCAGCCTCAGCATCCGGATACTCCTCCAGCCATTGCACCAAAATCTCAAACTTAACTGGGGTAGGACCCTTTTGCTGCAAACTGTAAAACATTGCCTCTTCCCCGCTGCCCCCTGCCCTGCTCGCCAAACCTCTGGCCAGCGAAACATTGCGTGAGGGGATGTTTGCCACCACATTGTGAGCACTCATGCTTATATCTGCAAAACTGCCTGCTGCAGAAACCCCTGTTGAAATTCCAACAGGCCCCAAAATTGGTTGTCTGACCTCTGCCTCCAAACCCCGCCCCAGGCAGGGCGGGACGAGATTGAAAGGGCCGATAAGATACTGGTAACCCACTAGCCGTGTGAGTAGTAGCAGGCGGCTAAGAAGACGCCATCCATTGTAGCCACAGCTCGGAATCCACATCGCCCCAGGGTCTGTCCTGAGACACACTCAGACGAGCTCTAAACTCCTCGTCATATGACAGCCATGCAAAACCCCCAAAGTAACTCTGAGCCTTCCGAATAATATCCATGTATTTGAAAATTGCTACCGCGCTATCTGTATATTTTTCGCAATATATGCTGGTGTATATCAGAAAAGCGGAAGTCCAATTCTCAATAGTTTTGGGGACCCTAGGGCGCCTAGCCAGCTCCCATTCTTCCTCCTTAGATCCCTCTTTTTCCTGAATGTCACGGTGCAGCAATTTAAAAACATCCACAAACTCATGGCGCCAAATTCAGCTTTTTGTCTTTTCTGATAAATACGAGCCCAACTGCATAGCAATCCCCATATAAGGCAATTTTTTGTGTATATTTTTATCTTCCTCCACTGCATCCTTGGCCCCCTTACCCGGAGCCGTAATGGACTGTGTCCCAGGGACGGGGGCAACCCCCCCCTCCCCTCCCCTCTCCCAGTGATGAACCTTGTTGCCCCACCTCGGAAGATACCTTATCCTCCAATGGATCCCCCCAATGCCAATAGACCTGGTTGCTTTTGGCGGGTGACCCCCTTGCTGCCAAATCGACCACCACCCAGCCGTACCTTTAGGCAAAGGAGCTGTTCGTGGGTTGATGACTGGCCGTTCTTCTTGTGTTTGCCTGACAACTGCAGGATCCCGCGCCTTTGCATTGACCGCACTTGACGTCTGCAAAAAACTAAGCACATTTTGTTGCCCCAAAAAACCCCTCTTACCCCTCTCAGATTTCCCCAATTTTCCCCCAGTGTTACCATCCCCGTCCCTCAATTCGCCTTCCTCCAACTCATCACTGTCCATATCCGGACGCCCCAAAACACCAAAATCACCGGAAGGTGCCCCACTGTCCCCCATCACATCCAATGAACCCCCTCTTCCAAAACCCAAATGCCACTGATCAGTCCTCATAGCGGAGGGGTAACCTATCTGTGAAAGGAAATCCGCTCCAGATCGCCCTCCCTCAGTAGGCCCCCCAGACAGAGCCGTAGCGTGCTCCATCCGCTTTGTGCGCTTGCCGGCCGCAGACCTTGTGGGTAAAACCGGCATATCTTCCTGCAAGCCGCTCAAACCATACTGCTCCTTCTCTAACCGCTGCAAACCCCGGTCCTCAAGTCTGCCACCCCTTGCCGTGACCGTCGCACCCTCACTACCCACCCATACCCACCGACCTGCCTGTGACTCCTGTACCCCCTTCTGTGAAAACCCTTCTAAACTGGATCCCTGTGGCCCATGCACCAACGCTGTGCCTGAGAACCTATGCACTGCCTGGCCACCGAACTCGCCTTGAGACAAAAGGGGGCATGTACCAACTATTGGGGGAGAACCAGCCACCAGCGGCATGTAGCCCGCACCTCCCAGCGCACTACTCTGCCCCAAAATGTCTCCTACGTGGGTTATACCTGTCCCGTCTGTACCCGGGGCCCCGCCGACACTCCTGCTTGGCAAAACCCCCAACTGCCCCCCCGAGTGGGACTCCTTCCGTGAATCCGGGGTGGAAATACCTAGCAAAGGTGGCGCTGGGCTCAGAAAAAACGGTTGCCCGCTAACGTGCACCAACTGGGGGCTGCCCTGCCACACCACACCAGCAGGCCCTAAAGCTGGAGAGGGAGCTTGACTCTGAAAAGGGGTCTCCAATGCCCCCACACTCTTGGCACGCCCTCGTCTCCTGGCACACACAGCCGATACACCGGCTCTGCCCACAGCGCTTCTCCCACGAAAGCCAGTGGAGACTAAGGACCGCCCCCTCTGCCCTCCTGCTTTAGCGCGCCTCCCGCCCACAGTGAGACGGGCGGGCGCACGGACCTGCACTTCTTCGTGCACCTCGTCTGAAGGGCCAGCCTGCGCCTCCTTTCCCACAAACCGGGCCTGGTCAGCCCCTACTCCGTTGTCAGCGCGACCTCCTCTTCTGCCTGTGGCCCCGGTGATATGCAGGCCGCCACCGCTCGAGTGACGCCACTCCTCGCCTTCCTGGGAGCGCGTTCGAGGCCCACCCAGGCCTGACCAGCAACACCGAGCATGAGTAAATCGCTTCTGCCGGCCTCGCAGAGCACCCGGACCGCCTCCCGCACCGCCTCCTGCGACGTCGTGCGCCTACGCAGACCTACGGTAAACGAAATGGCACAACATTCTACCAGCCCCTCCTCCCCGCTCCCGAGGGCACAATGATTTTCCCGCCCTTCACTCCCCCTACTTATGCCCTTCCCTCGCGCGCCTCCCGCCTCCCTGATTGCTCCCCTGACCTACACCTGGGTGGCCGCTCCTGTTAGAAGTTGGCCTGATATATAGTGCTCACTATTCTAGTGATCACTGTGTATCATACCAAACGACCCTTATTGATGATTGGTTGTAAGTCAACCTTATATACCAGCTATCCTAGTAGCATGGACAAGAGCAGTCTTTAGGCTAAACTCTAGAGAGCGTGTTAAGCCAGCTGTTTTACCATCACATCTACCCCTTGAACACCAAGTGAAAGGACACCCCACAAGTTGTTATGAAAATAAAGGATATTTATTTATAACAAGACTACCCTGGCTCTTTATGAGTCAGGGAGCTAAGCACAATACAAAACTCTTAAGAAAATACTTCAAGTTGCACAAATTACACAAATGCCCGAGGGGCACGAAAAACCATATACACAAAAAGTGGAATGCGAAATGCTAGCAGGTAAGTAACCAGATCCAGAGGCTTCAGGATCGCTTGGACTACACTACTGAACTCTAAGGTTAGGAGCAGGAGGCCTAGGGAGATCGGATGCAGAGTGTGCACTCTCACGCGGGATGCGGGAAGAAGTCTATGGATGCTAGCGTTTCTAAAGTTACTGTTTCCGGACGAATCCGACCAGCTAGACTGAAAACGAAAAAGGATCTGGACACTTAGATAGTGAACCTACGTTGGAGCACCGGAATGCTCGAGTTACCTAGCCCAGGGGCTGCGGCTGCATAGGGTTCAAAAGACGTCGGGAATCCTCGTTGAAGTCTATGGAGCCTGAAAGAAGAAGTTGCTGGTAGGCGACCAGTGTAGATATTCGGAGGGATCCAAGCCTGGATCGATGATGGAGATGACCTGAAAGCAGAGGGGACTCAGTTCTTAATCACTAGCCAGTGATTGTGTGGGCACCAGGATGGCACCGGAGGAAGTCACCTCGACCAGGTGAGTGGGCGACGCTGGACTCTGCTGTCCCTCGGACCAGGAGGCGTTGTCGGCGACCAGGCTGGAGGGGCGAGCTGTCCCACGAAGGTGTCTGCTGTCGGCGATGCTGGAACCAGGATTGGGGCAACAAGCCTTGGCAAAAGCAAGCCCACGCGGTGGAGTCAAGATGGCGTCTGGAGTGGACCAGGAGGGTCCGGGGTGCTCCTCTGTTGGAGGGGAGCAAGGGCCAGTCTGGAGCAACCAGACCAGTGGTGAAACCGTCGTGGTGCGTCGTCAGGAGGGCCACTAGCCAACGGGCAAGTGACCGGACAACGCGGTGAGCAGCAAAGAGCAGAAGGGCCCCCACGCAGATCTCGTGGGTGCTGGACTTCGGTGCTGGAGCTGCTCAGGGTTAGGGCTTCTCAAACCCCAAAAGCACTCACTCGAGGATCCCTCGGCGGTCGTGCCCCCTGCACCTGCATTCCCAACAGTTCAAAGTCGGAAGGATGAATGGGTAGCAGCCTAAAAGCAGATTGGATATCACTCTTGGCCAATTGCGCCGCTCTCCCTGCCGATCTAACCAAATGCAGAGCATCATCCACTGAAGTGTATGACATGCATGAATCTACGGGCGATATAAAATCGTTAATGGAGGAACCTTCTGGCCATGACAGGTGATGTATCAGACGGAACTCCCCTGCTTTCTTTTTGGGTACCACCCCCAGTGGAGAGACAATCAAATTGGGCATTGGACAGCGTACAAAAGGACCAGCAACTCTACCTGCCTCCACTTCAGACCGCATCTTCTACTGAACCACCTGTGGGAACTCTTTAGCTGACTTCAAATTATCAGACCACCCACTCTGTCTCGTACCCTGGTAACCTATTCTGAAACCATCCCTGAAGCCCCAAAAGAGTCTGCTGGCAGCCTCAGCATCCGGATACTCCTCCAGCCATTGCACCAAAATCTCAAACTTAACTGGGGTAGGACCCTTTTGCTGCAAACTGTAAAACATTGCCTCTTCCCCGCTGCCCCCTGCCCTGCTCGCCAAACCTCTGGCCAGCGAAACATTGCGTGAGGGGATGTTTGCCACCACATTGTGAGCACTCATGCTTATATCTGCAAAACTGCCTGCTGCAGAAACCCCTGTTGAAATTCCAACAGGCCCCAAAATTGGTTGTCTGACCTCTGCCTCCAAACCCCGCCCCAGGCAGGGCGGGACGAGATTGAAAGGGCCGATAAGATACTGGTAACCCACTAGCCATGTGAGTAGTAGCAGGCGGCTAAGAAGACGCCATCCATTGTAGCCACAGCTCGGAATCCACATCGCCCCAGGGTCTGTCCTGAGACACACTCAGACGAGCTCTAAACTCCTCGTCATATGACAGCCATGCAAAACCCCCAAAGTAACTCTGAGCCTTCCGAATAATATCCATGTATTTGAAAATTGCTACCGCGCTATCTGTATATTTTTCGCAATATATGCTGGTGTATATCAGAAAAGCGGAAGTCCAATTCTCAATAGTTTTGTGGACCCTAGGGCGCCTAGCCAGCTCCCATTCTTCCTCCTTAGATCCCTCTTTTTCCTGAATGTCACGGTGCAGCAATTTAAAAACATCCACAAACTCATGGCGCCAAATTCTGCTTTTTGTCTTTTCTGATAAATACGAGCCCAACTGCATAGCAATCCCCATATAAGGCAATTTTTTGTGTATATTTTTATCTTCCTCCACTGCATCCTTGGCCCCCTTACCCGGAGCCGTAATGGACTGTGTCCCAGGGACGGGGGCAACCCCCCCCTCCCCTCTCCCAGTGATGAACCTTGTTGCCCCACCTCGGAAGATACCTTATCCTCCAATGGATCCCCCCAATGCCAATAGACCTGGTTGCTTTTGGCGGGTGACCCCCTTGCTGCCAAATCGACCACCACCCAGCCGTACCTTTAGGCAAAGGAGCTGTTCGTGGGTTGATGACTGGCCGTTCTTCTTGTGTTTGCCTGACAACTGCAGGATCCCGCGCCTTTGCATTGACCGCACTTGACGTCTGCAAAAAACTAAGCACATTTTGTTGCCCCAAAAAACCCCTCTTACCCCTCTCAGATTTCCCCAATTTTCCCCCAGTGTTACCATCCCCGTCCCTCAATTCGCCTTCCTCCAACTCATCACTGTCCATATCCGGACGCCCCAAAACACCAAAATCACCGGAAGGTGCCCCACTGTCCCCCATCACATCCAATGAACCCCCTCTTCCAAAACCCAAATGCCACTGATCAGTCCTCATAGCGGAGGGGTAACCTATCTGTGAAAGGAAATCCGCTCCAGATCGCCCTCCCTCAGTAGGCCCCCCAGACAGAGCCGTAGCGTGCTCCATCCGCTTTGTGCGCTTGCCGGCCGCAGACCTTGTGGGTAAAACCGGCATATCTTCCTGCAAGCCGCTCAAACCATACTGCTCCTTCTCTAACCGCTGCAAACCCCGGTCCTCAAGTCTGCCACCCCTTGCCGTGACCGTCGCACCCTCACTACCCACCCATACCCACCGACCTGCCTGTGACTCCTGTACCCCCTTCTGTGAAAACCCTTCTAAACTGGATCCCTGTGGCCCATGCACCAACGCTGTGCCTGAGAACCTATGCACTGCCTGGCCACCGAACTCGCCTTGAGACAAAAGGGGGCATGTACCAACTATTGGGGGAGAACCAGCCACCAGCGGCATGTAGCCCGCACCTCCCAGCGCACTACTCTGCCCCAAAATGTCTCCTACGTGGGTTATACCTGTCCCGTCTGTACCCGGGGCCCCGCCGACACTCCTGCTTGGCAAAACCCCCAACTCACCCCCGAGTGGGACTCCTTCCGTGAATCCGGGGTGGAAATACCTAGCAAAGGTGGCGCTGGGCTCAGAAAAAACTGTTGCCCGCTAACGTGCACCAACTGGGGGCTGCCCTGCCACACCACACCAGCAGGCCCTAAAGCTGGAGAGGGAGCTTGACTCTGAAAAGGGGTCTCCAATGCCCCCACACTCTTGGCACGCCCTCGTCTCCTGGCACACACAGCCGATACACCGGCTCTGCCCACAGCGCTTCTCCCACGAAAGCCAGTGGAGACTAAGGACCGCCCCCTCTGCCCTCCTGCTTTAGCGCGCCTCCCGCCCACAGCGAGACGGGCGGGCGCACGGACCTGCACTTCTTCGCGCACCTCGTCTGAAGGGCCAGCCTGCGCCTCCTCTCCCACAAACCGGGCCTGGTCAGCCCCTACTCCGTTGTCAGCGCGACCTCCTCTTCTGCCTGTGGCCCCGGTGATATGCAGGCCGCCACCGCTCGAGTGACGCCACTCCTCGCCTTCCTGGGAGCGCGTTCGAGGCCCACCCAGGCCTGACCAGCAACACCGAGCATGAGTAAATCGCTTCTGCCGGCCTCGCAGAGCACCCGGACCGCCTCCCGCACCGCCTCCTGCGACGTCGTGCGCCTACGCAGACCTACGGTAAACGAAATGGCACAAAATTCTACCAGCCCCTCCTCCCCGCTCCCGAGGGCACAATGATTTTCCCGCCCTTCACTCCCCCTACTTATGCCCTTCCCTCGCGCGCCTCCCGCCTCCCTGATTGCTCCCCTGACCTACACCTGGGTGGCCGCTCCTGTGAGAAGTTGGCCTGATATATAGTGCTCACTATTCTAGTGATCACTGTGTATCATACCAAACGACCCTTATTGATGATTGGTTGTATGTCAACCTTATATACCAGCTATCCTAGTAGCATGGACAAGAGCAGTCTTTAGGCTAAACTCTAGAGGGCGTGTTAAGCCAGCTGTTTTACCATCACATCTACCCCTTGAACACCAAGTGAAAGGACACCCCACAAGTTGTTATGAAAATAAAGGATATTTATTTATAACAAGACTACCCTGGCTCTTTATGAGTCAGGGAGCTAAGCACAATACAAAACTCTTAAGAAAATACTTCAAGTTGCACAAATTACACAAATGCCCGAGGGGCACGAAAAACCATATACACTAAAAGTGGAATGCGAAATGCTAGCAGGTAAGTAACCAGATCCAGAGGCTTCAGGATCGCTTGGACTACACTACTGAACTCTAAGGTTAGGAGCAGGAGGCCTAGGGAGATCGGGTGCAGAGTGTGCACTCTCACGCGGGATGCGGGAAGAAGTCTATGGATGCTAGCGTTTCGAAAGTTACTGTTTCCGGACGAATCCGACCAGCTAGACTGAAAACGAAAAAGGATCTGGACACTTAGATAGTGAACCTATGTTGGAGCACCGGAATGCTCGAGTTACCTAGCCCAGGGGCTGCGGCTGCATAGGGTTCAAAAGACGTCGGGAATCCTCGTTGAAGTCTATGGAGCCTGAAAGAAGAAGTTGCTGGCAGGCGACCAGTGTAGATATTCGGAGGGATCCAAGCCTGGATCGATGATGGAGATGACCTGAAAGCAGAGGGGACTCAGTTCTTAATCACTAGCCAGTGATTGTGTGGGCACCAGGATGGCACCGGAGGAAGTCACCTCGACCAGGTGAGTGGGCGACGCTGGACTCTGCTGTCCCTCGGACCAGGAGGCGTTGTCGGCGACCAGGCTGGAGGGGCGAGCTGTCCCACGAAGGTGTCTGCTGTCGGCGATGCTGGAACCAGGATTGGGGCAACAAGCCTTGGCAAAGGCAAGCCCAGGCGGTGGAGTCAAGATGGCGTCTGGAGTGGACCAGGAGGGTCCGGGGTGCTCCTCTGTTGGAGGGGAGCAAGGGCCAGTCTGGAGCAACCAGACCAGCGGTGAAAACGTCATGGTGCGTCGTCAGGAGGGCCACTAGCCAACGGGCAAGTGACCGGACAACGCGGTGAGCAGCAAAGAGCAGAAGGGCCCCCACGCAGATCTCGTGGGTGCTGGGGGGGCTGGACTTCGGTGCTGGAGCTGCTCAGGGTTAGGGCTTCTCAAACCCCAAAAGCACTCACTCGAGGATCCCTCGGCGGTCGTGCTGGATAAGCGTCGTGCAGTTTCAGAAGATGGCCGGTCCCTCCGGTCTCGTCACACCCACGAATCTCAGCTGGGCTGATGATGCAGGTAGAGGTCAGAGATGGCAGGGAATCTGGGTCTCGTCGAGCTGGTCAGTCTTGATCCGGAGGATGGACGTGCAGCAAACCGCAAGCGCTTAGGTGGTGCCTGCTGGTGCAGGGTGGCTACTCCTTAGCCACAAGGGAGAGTCTTCAGAAATTGTCAAGAGTTCCTTTCGTGGAAAGTAGTTCAAGATTCAGAATGATCCAATTTGGGAAGGGGGCCCGCTCCTACCTTTATTTGAAGAAAAGGGGCTGGCCCGTGACTAGGTCCTGCCTATGGGTGGGACCAGGAGGGGGGTGGTTACACCCCTCTCCTTTGTCTGGTCTCTCCCCAGCTCAGGGGCTGGGGTGCCCCTGGAACTGGTTTGAGCCAGCCTATGCACAGTGAGCACCGGGGTGCCACTTGCAGTCACCTTCCTCTCAGCCCTGCCTACCTGGGATACACAAAACCCTGTCTGGGATGGTGCTAGCACCGCCCCTGACAGGAAACCCTTTGTCCAAGCTCTCCTCGCTGGAAGGACTCCCAGCAGCAGGAGGTCAGACTTGTGTCTGTGGTGGCAGCATCCATTTTGTGATGCTGAGGCTCGAGTTAACTTCAACCGGGGTTCACAGTTACATACATGTCGTGTCCCTCTAGAAGGGTGGAATGCTAACCCCGTCGCCAGAATTGGCGAGGGGTTAGTATTCCAATTCGTATGACACCTTACTCGACATGTTTGGATAATGCGATACCAAAGTTAGCAAATAACCGCGAGGATTATAATGCACTTAAGAGTATATGGTACGCGTTATCCTGGAACAGCTATTAGGACTTGGTTCCGCAAGCTGCAGATGGGCTCAGCTCATGCCAGAGCACCATCTCACATAATTCCAAGCACTCTGCCTTCAGGATTGATAAGGCCTGCCATAGGAGTGACTGATAGGAATACATGTGTCCATTTTAGGGTTAGATATAGGAATACTATATCTAAAGCAAAGGGTGATTACACCACCTTGCCCCAGCCGTCGTGCAACCAGTTGTGTCAGATTTGGGTGGCCAGCCAGGGGTGGCATAATACATGCTGCAGCCCCTGGTAGGCCCTGGGTACACCTATGCCCTGGATACCTAAGGTATGCTGATACAGGGACTGATAAGGTGGCCCAGTTCCAATTAGTAAATGCACCTAAGGTACATGTGTGTCAATTTAGAGAGAGAACAGCTAGGCTGTGGGTCTGATTAGCAGGCCCACAGCCAGGGGAAGTCGTAAACCAATGAAGCAAAAAGCAAAAATCTGGGGTGATCATAGGTTTGCAGACCCTACTCTCCTACATGACCCCCCCCCCCCAAACTTTGGGACAATAAGCTAACCTTGACCAGGTGAGTCTTCTTGCTCTAAGTTGAAATACCTGGAGATCCCATCTGCATTGCCATGATCAGTGCCAGGTCTATGCTCCACTGTAAAATCCATCCCCTGTAGGGAAATGGACCACCTAAGTAGTTTGGGGTTTTCACCCGTCATCTGATTTAGCCACAAGAGGGGCTTATGGTCGGTCTGAATCTTGAAGTGAGTGCCAAACAAGTATGGCCTCAACTTCTTCAGGGCCCAAACCACAGCAAAGGCCTCCCTCTCAATAGCTGACCAATTCTTCTCTCTGGGGGTCAGCCTCCTGCTAACAAAAGCAATGGGCTGGTCATGACCATCAAAATTCAGCTGAGATAGAACAGCTCCCACACCCAACTCAAAAGCATCTGTTTGGACAATGAATGTTTTGGAGTAGTCTGGACTCTTTAGGATAGGTACTGTGCACATGGCCTGCTTTAGGTCATCGAATGCCTTTTGACAGCTTGCTGTCCTCTGAACTTTCTTTGGCATCGTTTTACTTGTCAGGTCGTTAAGTGGAGTCACAATTGATCCATAATTTCTGACAAATTTCCTGTAATATCCCGTCAGGCCCAAGAAAGCTCGAACCTGAGTCTGGGTGGTTGGAGGAGCCCAGTCCTTGATGGCCTGTATCTTGCTCTCCAATGGCTGAACCTGGCCTCCACCTACAAGGTGGCCCAGGTATACAACCTGTGTCTGCCCTATCTGGCACTTAGTGGCCTTGATAGTGAGACCTGCCTTCTGCAGTGCCTCTAACACTTTCCTCAGGTGGACCAGGTGATCCTCCCAGGTGGAGCTAAAGACAGCTATATCATCAAGATATGCTGCACAGAAGTCATCCAACCCAGTGAGAACTTGATTCACCAGCCTTTGGAAGGTGGCAGGTGCATTTTTCAAACCAAAGGGCATTACCACACACTGATAATGCCCACCAGGGGTAGAAAATGCTGTTTTGGGCTTGGCCTCCTCAGCTAACCTGATTTGCCAATACCCAGCTGTCAGGTCAAATGTACTTAAGTAGTCGGCAGAAGCCAATCTATCTATAAGTTCATCTGCCCTTGGTATTGGGTGGGCATCAGTCTTAGTGACTGCATTGAGGCCTCTGTAGTCTATGCAAAACCTCATCTCTTTCTTACCACCCTGGGTGTGAGGCTTTGGCACTAGAACTACCGGACTAGCCCAAGGGCTATCTGAGGGCTCAATGACTCCCAGCTCCAACATTTTCTGCACTTCTGTCTTGATGCAGTCTCTGACATGATCAGCCTGTCTGTAGATTTTACTCTTGACTGGCAGACTGTCTCCACTGTAAACCTCATGGGTACACCAATTGGGTTGGCTGGGTGTCAGAGAGAACATATGTCTAAAGGATTGAAGAACTTGTTTGCAATCCTTTTGCTGATGTTCAGAGTGGCTGCCACAAAAGACAACACCATCTACTGACCCATCATCAGGGTTCTGAGTGAGCAGGTCTGGGAGAGGGTCACTCTCCTCCTCCTGTCCCTCATCTGTGGCCATGAGTAAGCCCATGTCCTTCCTGTCGACATATGCCTTGAGCCTGTTCACATGGAGCACCCTGAGGGGGCTCCTGGGAGTTCCAAGGTCCACCAGGTAGGTGACCTCTCCCTTTTGCTCAATGATTGTGTGGGGCCCAGACCATTTGTCTTTGAGTGCTGCTGGGGCCACTGCCTCCAGCACCCACACCTTCTGTCCAGGCTTGTACACAGTCAGGACAGCCTTTTGGTCATGCCAAGCTTTTTGTAATTCTTGGCTGGCCTCAAGGTTTTTAGATGCCTTTTCCATGTACTCAGCCATCCTGGAGCGGAGACCAAGTACATAGTCCACAATGTTTGATGCAGGCTTTTTGAGAGGTCTCTCCCATCCTTCCTTTACCAAACAAAGGGGTCCTCTTACAGGATGCCCAAACAGAAGCTCAAAAGGGCTGTAGCCAACCCCCTTCTGTGGGACCTCTCTGTAAGCAAACAAGAGGCAGGGTATCAGGACATCCCATCTACGCCTGAGCTTTTCAGGTAGTCCATGAATCATCCCTTTGAGGGTCCTGTTGAATCTCTCAACAAGCCCATTGCACTGTGGGTGATAGGGTGTGGTGAACTTGTAGTTGACACCACATTCCTTCCACAGTGCAGTCAGATATCCTGACATGAAGTTGGCACCTCTGTCAGAGACAACCTCCTTAGGGAAGCCCACTCTGGAGAACACTCCCACTAGGGCTCTTGCCACAACAGGTGCTGTAGTGGTCCTAAGGGGAATAGCTTCAGGATACCTGGTGGCATGGTCCACCACCACCAGTATTAACTTGTGCCCTGATGCTGTCTGGGGTTCCATTGGACCTACAATGTCAATCCCCACTTTTTCAAAGGGCACCCCCACCACAGGTAGTGGTATAAGGGGGGCCTTTGTTGTGCCACCTGACTTACCACTGGCTTGGCAAGTGACACAGGAGCGACAAAACTCCTTGGTATCTTCATTCATGTGAGGCCAGTGAAAGTGTGTGACAAGTCTGTCCTACGTTTTATTCTGGCCTAAGTGTCCTGCAAGGAGAATCTCATGGGCCAAGGTAAGAAGGAAACCCCTCTGAGACAAGGGAATGACCAGCCTCCTGGTTGCACCAGGCTTGGGGTCTCTTGATTCAGAGTACAGGAGTCCATCATCCCAGTATACCCTGTGGGCACCTGTGGCGTTCCCTGCTCCCCTGGTCCTGTTCTCCTCCACTCCCCCTCTGCCCTTTGCTCTATAGCTCCCTGCTCTCTGCTCTTCGCTCTCCTCAGTGCCTCCGGCCCGTCCATTCTCTCCTCCTGTCCCTCCTTACCGGCCTGGCTGTGGGCGTGTAGGGGCACGGGGCACGGGGCAGCTGTGTCCAGCTCTGGGGCTGCTCCCCCTGCTCTCCCCTTCCCCTGCGAAGCCGCCTGACACCCGACGCTTCACTGTCTCACTGTCTCATTGCGGCCATTGACCGGAGAGCCCTCTTCCCAGTCTCATTACCAGTGCGCCCCCCCTTAAGGGGGATAACACAGAGGTGAGGTGAGGTCTGGCTTGGACTCCCGGTCTCTTGCCTGTGTGGTACGGCAGGCAGGCGGGTGGCCGCAGGCTGGTTAGGGGCTGGGGCAGGGCTACATAAATGAGCGGGGGGGTGCCACGACAAAGGTACCAAAGGTGACAAAGGTGCCAATAAAAGCTGGCATAGATTTTACCGAAAAAAACGAAAAAACGACATCTGTCAATAGTTTTGGCAGATCAAATTCGCAAGATAGCACAGCTCATAACATAAATACAGGACAATATTTACAGTATCCATATTACCTGGCTGTCGGAAACTGCACTGCTGGAATCACCGGACTATCAGTCTCCGACGCTCCAACGTCCTGGAGGAGCGGCTCCGGTGGATCCCCGGTGGATCCCTGGCAAGAGCACTTGTTCCAGCCGACCTTTAATAAGTATTTAACTTTACAAGCCATGAGATCTGGGAAAATTAGGAAACCTGCAGTGGCTCCCAAAAGGAGGAAACCAAAACAGATGTCGTCAGACGAGGAGCCCGACCAAGGTAGCTATGGGCCCCCAATGGCTTGTAATGACACAATAAAGGTGGCAAAACAGAAGCCAAATGGTAACGTCAATAACAGTCTTGGCATCAACGGCAAGGGTAAGGACACACCAAACACTTCGAAAACCTTGAAGCTGCTTGACTATTTTAAAAAAATTCCATCTACGGCGAAAGCTCCCTCAAATTCGCAACCGCTGGAGGAAACCAAATTTGGAGCATCGGACCAAATGGCCGAAATAATTACGCTCTCTTTACAACATCCATCTTCACAACAGCTGCAGAAGAATACGTCCAGTAAAATCTCGGCTCAACTTTCGGAAGTCTTTATTTTTGGATCCACACAAAAAGATGCAACCCCAACCCAGCCAGAGGGGATAACCTTAAAACAAAATCTTCAACACGATGACTTTCTACAATCGCAATCAGGTTATTCTGCCTCACTAATGGATACGAGCAAGCAGGAAGCACCTTTGTTGCATATTCTTCCGCTGAGCCAAACACAAAACTCAAGCACCTTTTCAGACCAAGCTCAGAATATAGAATCATCAGCACCACAGTCATGTCAAGACCTAGTCATATTAAAGGAATCCACAATGGCTTTTCATAGCCACCTAGTTTTTCCTCAAATTCACATGCAAAACATCCTCCACAGCAACAAAAATCCACGACCAGCTGAATTGCATCAATCCATAAGCACACCTAAGGACCATCTCGATGCGTCAAGTCTTCAGCATATCGCATTTACACCAAAAACAGTATCAATGACACCTTCACCACAATCGCCTAAAAAAACAGCTCCAGATGACCAGTTTTTAGCGGACTTGTCATTTTTCTTTAAAAATACTCAGAATTCTCCTAAACATTCTTCAAATGTAAAATCCAAGCCAGAGGACCCTACAGCAGTTGGTATCTGGCCCCAACTTCTCCAAACTTCCCAACAAACAGTTAATGCATTAAATTATCATTCTGATAAATTGGACGTGCAGATAGACCTTTTGAACACCCTAGCACTGTTCACAGCAGGTATTGACAACAAATTGGACAAACTGAACAACTTAATAATAGGAGCGCAATCTTCTGCAAAGCTTGTCCAGGCGGTCTGTTGCTGTTCCCCAATCATAGACTCACTTTCGTCGCTTCCAGCCTTTTTATCAAAGGTCATAGACGAAGTTAAGTTGCTGAAGGGAGGCAACACACCAACAACTCTTTGCCCACAATCGCAAACACCGCCAAACACGTCTCAAAAACAAGCTAACCCTCGGATTATAACAAAACAAGGCACCCAGCTGAAGGAGGAAATAGTTCCCCTCTCAAAACAACTAACCGAGCAGCCAATACTTGACCGACTCCAAAACGGAACAACAGGTCTCGACCTGACAGAAGCAACGACCAAAAAAGCTTGGTCTCCAAGTGGGTGCACAAACTGCGCAGCCCACATTGAGCTTGAGTCAGGGGCTAGCTCAGCAGCCCAGATAGCCTTGATTTCGGAAGTTCAGCCAGTTCCTTTACCACCCTGTAGTAAGAGAGAGCGCAAACGCCAGCGTAAAAACAGAAATAAAACAAGGTCTAAAACAACAGCAGCCATGACAAACTTTTTTCCTCTTTTCGCAATAGCTTCTAACAAAAAAGTTCTTAGTGAATGTGACATACCATCACCCTTAGCAAACCCAAACATAATTGATCAAAAAGGGGACCTATTTGAAACCGTCATTCAACGGACTTTGAGCAGTAACCATGATTCAACTAAGTCAGCCATGGGAATAGCGATTGACGACTTCAGTACTGCTAAAGAAAAGCCAAGAGTGAAATTTAACGATCTAAGCGCATCAGAGCCCACATCTGTGGGAATAACAACAGAAGATTTTAGTATAGCTAAAGAAAAGCCAAGGGCGAACAGTAATGATCTAAGCCTGTCAGAACTTACAGCGACCGCAACTAACCCTAAACCAGTACCTGCTTCAATTTTACCCCGGTCAGACCATGCCATGACTAGTTCAAACCTAACAAAAACAATTTTCAATCACAATCCACTTTTTCCTACTAATAGATAGTCCTTGAGGAAGGACCATCAACACCAGCCTCTACAGGAGCAGGATCTCGACGCAGGCCTGACCCTTAATAACATCAACAAGTTAACTCAAAGCTTATGCAGTAAAAAGGACAAATGCGACTCTAATCTTTCTCATATTATACTAGCCCCAGACTATAAATCAAAAGGTAGGCAAGACATTCTCAACAGATCTAATATAATTAAATTAGTGGATGGTACTCCGGGGTTTGCAGGCTTGGTTACGGACGACATAGATTCCATCGTATTCCTTCCCCCAAGAGGCACACAACCATCTGAGGTAACACTGGTAGCATTCAAGTCGGCCTATTGGGCAAGGGTATTTCTGGACCACAAGGCTATCCTGCGGGATTGGGGCATTCGAGTTTATCCATATTCCACCCCAGGGTACCCCCCAGCTTTATTAAACCAGCAAACGCCACCCAAAAGAGCCGGAACCCTACAATTCGAGCCCCGCCCCAGACCTTTCTCGATTCTAAAAAATGCGTCAGGATCTGAAGCATGTGACAACCCGACTTCAAATGTGGTCTCTAACGATGACTCTCATCAAGGCTGGAGTTGGCTCCCAGCTATCTTATCATCAAAAAGAACAGAATGACCTCAAGGTACAGAGCCTATTGGTCAAACTCTTACACCTTCGGAAAACACAAGCACTCAAGCATTCCCATCGGCAAAGGGGCACATCCCACAAGTAGATTCCATCTTCTTAATTTGCTCCTGGAACATCAGCGGTCTTCAACAGAAAGTTAGGAACTCAGAAACTTATTCTTTTATTTGTAAGCATGCTGTAATAGCTCTGCAGGAAACTTGGGCTTCACAAGGCCACCCCGTCACTGGTTATATCGATCTATGGAAACCAGCACTGAGGGACAGCAGGTATGGTCACTCAAAAGGTGGCATGTCAATATATATATCAATTAACCTAAAAGGCCCAATAACACAATTAAAATTGGATGAAGACTGGCTGCTTGGGGTTAAAATCAATTCTTGGCGGGAACAACGCTCACTCATTCTTCTAAACGTGTATATCAACCCAAATACACGCACAAAAAAATCACATCTGGTACGACTAACGGAAATTATGAGCGACTTAGCCGTGGAGCACCCACACTCGGACTGTATTGTTACTGGGGATTTCAATACCAATCTATTTCAGGGGCAACTAACAGAAATTGAGGGGCCCTTTCTATTCTCCTTGAATGAGGCAGAGGCACAAACTAAACCGGCGAATCAAGCCTACAGTGCTCTGGGACACCTCTGTGCGATGCGTTTTTATAGCGCAGGCTACTTGGTCATAAATGGAAGATCGGAGAGCGATACGCCCCCCAATTGGACTTGGACAAATGGAAACAAACGTTCCTATCTGGACTATTCCATCTGTAATTCAGCTCTGCTTCAATGCTTGGTCAGCTTTTGCATTCACCCACGAACAGAAAGTGATCATCGGCCTCAGGTCATAGCTTTCAAAACAAACCCGGTGAAGCATAAACCTGCACCTTCAACCAGTAGGGGAATATACTCCGAAAACCTCAAACGCCTCAGATGGAGCGATGACATTAGTCCGCAGATCCTTCAAGTAAGCATGGAGCTGATAAGAGGTGGATTTGACCAGGAAGCTTCCCCGATAGTGACATGGACGATGCTCTGCGCTCACCTGATTAACCTTTTTCCAAAAAAATACCAACCCTCAAGTAGATCTCTCCCGCGCCAGTTCACGCTTTCACACCAGTCGAAGCAACTTAAGAAAGCTAGAAACAATGCCTTACGACTGCTGGTAAAAACTCCAGGGAACAGCGAATGCTTAAAACGGTACCAAGTAGCCCAAAAGTCATTCAGGTTGGCAACCACTAAAGATAAACGGACACATGATAACCAATTTTGGTGTAAGTTAGTGTGTGAGAGTAAGAGCCGAAACTCACGAAAATTCTGGGCCCTAATCAATCAGTCAAATTCAAGCACACTGAGCCTTGGATCTGCTAACATCCAAGAAACAGACTGGGTCACCTTCCTTACTGACCATTTTAGTCACTCGGAATGCTTGGGAGCAACAGGAGAGAATCCCGTAAGTGAGAAAGTATCAGATCATAACAACAAGCAGAACAATCTTATAGAGTGCTCATACACCGATAACGACGATCTCCAGATGTCACAAGAAAGGGTCGCCACGGCTGTGTCAAAAGCTAGATCAGATGGAGCTCCGGGTCCAAATGGCCTCCCACAGAACTTGTTTGAATCTGACGTGGCCCTCTGGTCAGGCCCATTGTCAAATCTCTTTAACTTTGCTCTGAGAACTGCAACAATCCCAGACTCATGGCGGGGTGCAATAATTCAACCTATCTATAAATCTGGTTCCCGTGCCTCCCCCAAAAATTATAGACTTATTGCACTCCTGGACATTGAGGCGAAACATTATGCGGGTCTCCTGCTGGAGGAGTTGAGGGCATGGGCAAAGGCACACAAATTGATACCAATTAACCAAACAGGTTTCATTGCAAATTCCGGGACAATGACCAATCTATTAGCATTGTCAACTATCGTCGATAAAGCACTCTCTACATCCAGATCGGTGTTTTGTTGCTTTGTTGACTTCAAAGCAGCGTTTGATAGGGTTCCGAGGGCCGCTCTATGGGAAAAGCTGATGAAATGGGGGATCCCTGACAAACTTTTGGAGGCAATTGTACAACTCTACTCCAGAACTTGGGTTAGGGTGAAGTTGGGGTCCGGCACGCATCTCTCCCGGAAAATTTCGACATCAAGAGGTGTGAAGCAGGGATGCGTGCTGGCCCCCATGCTTTTCAATCTGTTTATAGCGGATTTGTCAACCTCATTGGACGATACTAATAGTCACGCCCCAAAGGTAGGAGGAATGGCTTTAAGCAACCTCTTATATGCCGACGACCTGGTTCTTTTTAGCCTCACTAGGGTCGGGCTGCAAAGGCTTCTTGATAAACTGTACACCTACACGTCCATGAACCAACTAGAGGTTAATTTAAAGAAAACACAAGTAGTCCCATTTGGTCGGAAACGGCGCATTGTTGGAGGTTGGTCATATAATAACACAAGCCTCGTTGTAGGTCACTCGTACAAGTACCTAGGTGTCCATTTGGACTCTAGAGGTAACCTTACTAAACATCGTAACGAGCTCACAGTCAAAGCCATAACCCTTGCTGTATCACTAGCTAAAGTCTCGAAAAATATCTCTGGCCCAACTCTTTTACCACTCTTAGAAGTTCTGAGAGCAAAAATCGGCCCTTCTCTATCATATGGTATAGAGATATTCAGGGGCAAGCTGAATACTGCCTTAAACCAACATACAAGCAAAATCTATAAAAAGGTACTCCACTTGCCAAACTCCGCATCTCCAGCTCAGGTAAGACTTGAGCTGGGGATATTGAATTATGATGCTTCTAACATTGGTACAAATCTGAATCTCTGCCACAAACTGCGACAAGCAGACTTAGGCACACTAGAATCTTTGGTCTGGTTGGAAATTACCCAGAAAAACCCTGGCGGTACGTTTGGTTGTCTTTTCAAGGATTACATTTGTCAAATGTCGGCGAGCGAGCTATGGGTCCTCAACCCCAGCCGGGCAGCATTCAAAACTGCCATCAAAAAATGTGTGAGAATGAGTTCTCTCATAATGGATAAGGCCCTCTTCACCAAACGTAGTCATGCTTGGGCTCTTGTAAATTCTTACAGACGGCTAGCCCCTGCATCTTATCTGTCTTGCACATATTCACTGTACTTAAAACGCAGCTTTATGGCAATCAGGATGGGTGACTGGCGCTTTTTGCAAGATCAGCCCCCCCGGCGACGTATGGCGGAAAACGTTATCTGCAGAGGGTGCGGCAAGACAGCCGAAACCCTGCTACATGTAGTTTGTCTCTGCCCAGCTTTTAACTCGCAACGCAGGTGTAAACTTAAAGTAGAGTGGAATAGGATGGGTGTTCGGACATGCAGGCAAGCCATTATTGTGGCTCTGAACCCTGAAAACAAAGACTTAAACCTGGGTTTAATAACTTTTATTCAACAAGTATATCGTAACTTTACGCAAAACAGGATTTGTTAACAAAAATTTTAGAGAAGAAGAAATGAAACGTTTATCATGCTCTGCAAAGTGATAGATCAATACATCTAATCCTATTCCACAGAACACTGCCTTGTTTTAATACTTATGTTGTATTTTTATAGCCAGTGTAACATATAACAGTGTATTGTATTTTAAAACAGTTGGTTTCTTTTTAACTGTGAATCTTGTAAACTCTTTTAAAGATATGTGTTATATCTAAATAAAGATTATTATTATTATTATTAAGTGAGGGGCAGTCTAACTGTGCCTTCCCCAGGTCTTCCCTGGAGGGTCCCCCTGAGCCCAGAAACTCAACCTGTTCAGGTTCAAGCTCTTTAGGCTCAGTTTCCCTCAGTTCCTTAAGGTCAGCCTCCTCAGAGACTTGATCCACAACCTGGGGCAAGGGGGAAGGCAATGCCTTACCCTTACTGCTCCTTCTCATGGAAGGTGTCTGGTCCATTATTCCAGGATCCAGCACCTGTTCAGTGGGGCATCTTTTGGCCTGTGACCTAGTCACAGCAAGGACATGTGCTGGCAAGCCTAACATTTCCATGTGAGTCCTCTGCTCCACTTCTGACCATAGTGATGTTTCCAAATCATTGCCCAACAAACATTCTACTGGGAGGTCTGAACTAACCACAACTTTCTTTTGGCCACTTACCCCTCCCCAGGAGAAATCAACAATTGCCATACTATGATGGGTAGTGACATTGCTGGCATTGGTCACCAGGTAATCTGTACCTAGCATGATCTGTCCAGGGTCCACAAAGTTAGGTGTCCCCATTGTGACACTGGCACAAGTGTCCCTATAGGCCTGAGCCACTTTTCCATTAATTAAAGGTGTCTGCCTGTATTTGCCCAAAGTATTGGGACTGGCATCAGGGGATATATCCACATCCCCTGTACAGACAAGGACAGCCTGAGTGAGTGTGCCAACTAAGTTGTCATACCCCTCAGTTCCCAAGGTTAACCCAACTATTCCCTTGGGAGGTGCACTACCACTGCTGACTGTACTAGGGGGTGCAGGTGCCTTAGGGGCTGCAGTGGCAGAAGTTTGCCCTCCTTTCTTGGTGCACTCACTAAACCAGTGAGTCTTACTTTTACAGTATTGGCACCACCTTTTTGACTGGCCTTCTTGAGTCTTCTTTTTCTGCTGTGAAGCCTTACCCCCACCCTCTTTGGTTTGTTGGGGACCTGTCGAAGACTTCTGGTCATTTTGTTCACTCTTGTTACTACCCTTTTGGTCTGCTTTCTTCTGACCACCCTGGTTCTGAGTCTGGTTCTGCTTGACCCTTGTTCTAACCCATCTGTCTGCCTTCTTTCCCAATTCTTGGGGAGAGGTCAGATCTGAGTCAACAAGGTGCTGATGCAACAATTGGTTCTGACAGTTGTTTAAAATCTGTTCTCTCATGATAAGATTATACAATCCTGTGTAATCAGTAACCTTGCTACCCAGCAACCAGCCTTCCAAAGCCTTAGTGGCACAATCGACAAAGTCAGCCCAATCCTGAGACTGAATTTTCTGGGTGTCTCTGAACAGCAACCTGTACTGCTCAGTTGTTAAGCCAAACCCATCAATCAGTGTATTCTTCAGGACTTGGTAGTTGTTAACATCCTCAGCTCTAGTAGTGAGGAGCTTATCTGTACCTCTACCTTCAAAGGAGAGCCACAGTATAGCTGCCCACTGACTTGGGGGGACGCACTGGACAGTGCAGGCCCTCTCCAAAGCAGTCATCCATTTGTGGATGTCATCCCCTTGTTTAAAGGGGGGCACTATTTTACTCAGGTGTCTAGTGTCTAAACTCCTGTCTTTCTCTCTAATGATAATGCTGCCACCAGTGGGGTCTGCCCCACTCAATTTCTGCTCTCTGGCAAAGGCAAGTCTTTCTTTGGCAAGGGAAAGTTCTTCCCTTTCAATCCTCAGATTGACTTCCCTCATCTTAGCTTCATGCTCTCTTCTCTGAGGGGATGTCATTCCTCCCTGAGAAGATGCCTGAGAGACATGGGTTCGAACAGATCTGTTAGAGCCTCTGGAGAGAGACCTAACTCGTCCATTCCCAAGGTTAAGCCTGCCTGAGAGTGGGCCTGGGGCTCCCCCAGTTCCATTCTCATGCCTGCTTAAGTTGGTCCTTGTGAGCCTACTGACTACTACTGGACCTTTGTCTGCCTCGTCCCCTGATAACTCCTCTTCCTCTTCCTCCTCGCCACGGAGGCCAAGGTTAGGGTCACCAAGGGTTCCCTCTAAGGGGGGCATGTTCCCATCTGGATTAGAGGGGCCTGTGTTAGAAGCCCTTCTAGCATCATAAGTCTCTAAGAGACCTATCAGAAATGAGATGGTAGGGTTAGAACCCTGTTTTAGTTTCCTGGAGGTACACAGTTGTCTCATCTCCTGGAAGCTAAGAGCTGCATATCTTGACACGACCTGTGGAGGGTCAATGACCACTAGGGGAGTCTCTGAAGACTCTCCGCGGTCAGACTTGCTTTCTAGTGAGGTGTAAGTGATGCACCTACCTACACTATGAGTTTACCTACTGATCCTTTGCTAAGAGTTGTAGTCAGGGTGTGCTAAGCCCTGTTACACTACAACAGCTGGTTCAGTAGAACTCAGAGTATTCTAAGTTAAGTTATATATACCTGGGTACTTATGTGATCTTTCAACTGATATTCTTAGGATACGTGGGTGGTAAAACAACAGCAAGCTCAAATCCCACCGCTGCCACCAATGTGAGAAGTTGGCCTGATATATAGTGCTCACTATTCTAGTGATCACTGTGTATCATACCAAACGACCCTTATTGATGATTGGTTGTAAGTCAACCTTATAGACCAGCTATCCTAGTAGCATGGACAAGAGCAGTCTTTAGGCTAAACTCTAGAGGGCGTGTTAAGCCAGCTGTTTTACCATCACATCTACCCCTTGAACACCAAGTGAAAGGACACCCCACAAGTTGTTATGAAAATAAAGGATATTTATTTATAACAAGACTACCCTGGCTCTTTATGAGTCAGGGAGCTAAGCACAATACAAAACTCTTAAGAAAATACTTCAAGTTGCACAAATTACACAAATGCCCGAGGGGCACGAAAAACCATATACACTAAAAGTGGAATGCGAAATGCTAGCAGGTAAGTAACCAGATCCAGAGGCTTCAGGATCGCTTGGACTACACTACTGAACTCTAAGGTTAGGAGCAGGAGGCCTAGGGAGATCGGGTGCAGAGTGTGCACTCTCACGCGGGATGCGGGAAGAAGTCTATGGATGCTAGCGTTTCTAAAGTTACTGTTTCCGGACGAATCCGACCAGCTAGACTGAAAACGAAAAAGGATCTGGACACTTAGATAGTGAACCTACGTTGGAGCACCGGAATGCTCGAGTTACCTAGCCCAGGGGCTGCGGCTGCATAGGGTTCAAAAGACGTCGGGAATCCTCGTTGAAGTCTATGGAGCCTGAAAGAAGAAGTTGCTGGCAGGCGACCAGTGTAGATATTCGGAGGGATCCAAGCCTGGATCGATGATGGAGATGACCTGAAAGCAGAGGGGACTCAGTTCTTAATCACTAGCCAGTGATTGTGTGGGCACCAGGATGGCACCGGAGGAAGTCACCTCGACCAGGTGAGTGGGCGACGCTGGACTCTGCTGTCCCTCGGACCAGGAGGCGTTGTCGGCGACCAGGCTGGAGGGGCGAGCTGTCCCACGAAGGTGTCTGCTGTCGGCGATGCTGGAACCAGGATTGGGGCAACAAGCCTTGGCAAAGGCAAGCCCAGGCGGTGGAGTCAAGATGGCGTCTGGAGTGGACCAGGAGGGTCCGGGGTGCTCCTCTGTTGGAGGGGAGCAAGGGCCAGTCTGGAGCAACCAGACCAGCGGTGAAACCGTCATGGTGCGTCGTCAGGAGGGCCACTAGCCAACGGGCAAGTGACCGGACAACGCGGTGAGCAGCAAAGAGCAGAAGGGCCCCCACGCAGATCTCGTGGGTGCTGGGGGGGCTGGACTTCGGTGCTGGAGCTGCTCAGGGTTAGGGCTTCTCAAACCCCAAAAGCACTCACTCGAGGATCCCTCGGCGGTCGTGCTGGATAAGCGTCGTGCAGTTTCAGAAGATGGCCGGTCCCTCCGGTCTCGTCACACCCACGAATCTCAGCTGGGCTGATGATGCATGTAGAGGTCAGAGATGGCAGGGAATCCGTCTCATCGAGCTGGTCAGTCTTGATCCGGAGGATGGACGTGCAGCAAACCGCAAGCGCTTAGGTGGTGCCTGCTGGTGCAGGGTGGCTACTCCTTAGCCACAAGGGAGAGTCTTCAGAAATAGTCAAGAGTTCCTTTCGTGGAAAGTAGTTCAAGATTCAGAATGATCCAATTTGGGAAGGGGGCCCGCTCCTACCTTTATTCGAAGAAAAGGGGCTGGCCCGTGACTAGGTCCTGCCTATTGGTGGGACCAGGAGGGGGGTGGTTACACCCCTCTCCTTTGTCCGGTCTCTCCCCAGCTCAGGGGCTGGGGTGCCCTTGGAACTGGTTTGAGCCGGCCTATGCACAGTGAGCACCGGGGTGCCACTTGCAGTCACCTTCCTCTCAGCCCTGCCTACCTGGGATACACAAAACCCTGTCTGGGATGGTGCTAGCACCGCCCCTGACAGGAAACCATTTGTCCAAGCTCTCCTCGCTGGAAGGACTCCCAGCAGCAGGAGGTCAGACTTGTGTCTGTGGTGGCAGCTTCCATTTTGTGATGCTGAGGCTCGAGTTAACTTCAACCGGGGTTCACAGTTACATACATGTCGTGTCCCTCTAGAAGGGTGGAATGCTAACCCCGTCGCCAGAATTGGCGAGGGGTTAGTATTCCAATTCGTATGACACCTTACTCGACATGTTTGGATAATGCGATACCAAAGTTAGCAAATAACCGCGAGGATTATAATGCACTTAAGAGTATATGGTACGCGTTATCCTGGAACAGCTATTAGGACTTGGTTCCGCAAGCTGCAGACGGGCTCAGCTCATGCCAGAGCACCATCTCACATTATTCCAAGCACTCTGCCTTCAGGATTGATAAGGCCTACCATAGGAGTGACTGATAGGAATACATGTGTCCATTTTAGGGTTAGATATAGGAATACTATATCTAAAGTAAAGGGTGATTACACCACCTTGCCCCAGCCGTAGTACAGCCAGTTGTGTCAGATTTGGGTGGCCAGCCAGGGGTGGCATAATACATGCTGCAGCCCCTGGTAGGCCCTGGGTACACCTATGCCCTGGATTCCTAAGGTATGCTGATACAGGGACTGATAAGGTGGCCCAGTTCCAATTAGTAAATGCACCTAAGGTACATGTGTGTCAATTTAGAGAGAGAACAGCTAGGCTGTGGGTCTGATTAGCAGGCCCACAGCCAGGGGAAGTCGTAAACCAATGAAGCAAAAAGCAAAAATCTGGGGTGATCATAGGTTTGCAGACCCTACTCTCCTACATCTCCATTGTGCGAAGCCACCCAGGGGGAGACCTGGCTCGCGCCCTGCACCCCCTGGGTCCCCCCTTGTAAATGGCTGTGCAACTGACCAATAGAAAAGCAAATTAGTACCTGCGATAATGATGATATTTGACACACAGGTTTCGTGCAACGTCATCGGTAACAAGATTGAAGCTTATAATATCTGTGACGTAGATATAAAGGTCACCATTACTGACAGCTAGTTATGAACAATCAAGGACCGGTGCCACTCTGAGTGCAGCGTTGCACCGGAAGCTGCTCTTACGGTCACTCAGTGCCACCCTCCTTTCTCTCTCGAGGTGGAAATGTAAGCACTAATGCCGCGGAACTGTAGAAACATATAAATAAACATGTCCGCTTGTTTATTTTGTCTACGATCCTGGGGCTGTCGGGGCATACATTTCCACTTGTACAAGGAAGTGGAGCGGCCGGCACAGAGCGGAAGCGCGCGAGCTTCCGATACAACGGTCTCAGAGGACGGAGGTCGAGTTGTAGCCGCCCGGTCAAGGCACACGGGAGAAGAACGGATGTGGCAGCCACAGAAAGCTCCCTGAGCCGGCCCGCAACGGTGGCTAAGCCCGCAGAGCTCCCAGAGTTGTGCTCTAAAGTCTAAGCCCTAATAAAACATTATTGCCTGAAGCTGCATACAGCAACAATTGGCCTGGCCGACGCCCTCCCGTACAATTCCCCTTACGTTACGATGAGGGAGGAAGTTCCTGTAGGCTGAAGTGCGGACGGTTCGTGTTTCTCCTCAAGAGGAAGCGGAAGGGTCTCTTCAGTCCTCTAACACTCTAAAGACATCAATAGCCTTTACCACGCCTGTGCTTTTACTACCTTTATCATCCACATGCCTTTACCACCAGTACCACGCATATCCCTTACCATTCATACCTTTACACCGTTAATTCGTAGTAAAGGCATGCATGGTAAAGGCATATGCGTAGTAAATCCATGCGTGGTAGAGGCAATGCGTGGTAAGAGACGCGTTGTAATAGCTGTTTCCTGATTGCAATGCCAGTTTTCAAAACATCCTTGGTATGTATTTCTCCACTGCCTAGTTGTCCTGCTACTTCCTCTCCTCAACGCCACACCCTTCATTCCCTTTCTCTCGTTTCTCCTCGTATTTAGCTTGGTGTCGACAAGAAGAGAATCAGAGAAAAGTAAGGTCTTCTATGAGACTTTCATTTTGATTTATGTACAGCCTTAACCTCTGCTTACTCCAGTATTGGAGCCTTTCATAGATTCACATGCCTGAATCATTCCCCGTCGTCGAGACAGGAGTCTCCGGTACATAAAAAAGCATTGCTTAGTATCATAGCAAACTGAAAAAAGGCCTAGGCCCATTTTCCTTTGCAACCCATAACCTTCGTTATGTATAAAAGCACTAAACTTGTCCCTGAACCAATCAGAGCCTCTCACCCTCTAGAACACTCCTGAGAGAACATTCTGCCCTCAGATTTTCTACCGCATGTTGTGCTAGGGAGTCTCCTTTGAGCTCTGCTCAAATTCTACAGTTGGTTCTAGATTGAGGAGATTTTTTCAACTGAAATTTCTACATCATCTTGGAGAATGGCTGATAAGGAAAAGAAAGGCTTGTTTAGGGCCTGTGGCACCTGTTCAAAGAAGAGATTATATACTGACGATCCTCATAAAGACTGTATATACTGCCTTTACCCACACCACCAGGCGAAGGAGTGTAAGGTATGTCGCACCTTTTCTAATAAGACTCTGAGGGATCGTGAAGGCAGACTGTTAATTTGGCTCCAAAAACTTAAAACCAGGAAGGACGTCGGGTCTAGTGACAGTGATGAGGCGTCAACTGTTTCAAGGAGATCTCAGAAGAGAGGCAGATCTCCTCAGGCTCATACCTCAGGGGAGAAACCTGAGAAGGCTCTTAAAAAGACCACTTCTGGGTCTTCAGAGCGCAGTCACTCAAAATCTCCTAAAACTAAAGAAAAGGAGAGCAAGGGTCATGCTTCAGGGGTGAAACAGTCAAAGAAAACAAGTTCTGAGCCTTCAAAATCATCCCTTAAAATTAAGCATACGCTTAAAAAGCCAGCGTCTACTTCACCTGAGGAGAAATTAGAAAAATCTACATCGTCGACGGGATCGTCGACAAAGAAAGTAGCGTCGTCGACGAAGAAGAGTGAAGTAAAAGTCATTATTAAACCTATACTCTCGTCGACGATGGCATCGTCGACGGCAATGTCGACGACGAGAGCGTCGACGACAATGACGACGACCACAACTACATCGTCGACGGCACCGTCGACGGCGACAACGACGACGATGTCTACAGCGTCGACGACGGCATCGACGACGACAGTGTCGTCAGCGGTTACTATGGCAATCTCGTCGATGTCGGGAAAAAACCTCAGAAAAGCGGGATTTTGCCAGGAAAAGAAGGATTACCCCGGATATTACGTCTCCTAGTAAGGTAACGCCTCTGGTTCCATCCCATTTATTGGAGGAGGAGGATTCGCAGGAGGATGATAATGAGGGTCCGTTTGGCTATGCAAGTAGCCCCTCTTAGTTACATGTTAAATGTCAGGAGGATGACTGGGAGGGGTTATCAGGACCGCCCCCGACAACATGATCAGGAAGAGATGGTGAGTGTTCCAGCTTCTCTTCTGACGGATTTGCAGTTCATGTTGGATGATTACAAGAGAAGGCATACTTTGCCTCAGTCTACCCAAAGGATGCCAGTGGCTCCGGCGCACTCTGTCCCATGTACACCAGTGCGAAGACAGGAGGTACCGGTTTCCGGGGCCAATATCACCTTTGCCACAGCCGGTTCTGGACACATCTGAGGATGAAGAGCAGGAGGAAGGGGAGATAACAGATCCTAGTAAGGAATGGGATGAGTATTTGATTCCGTCCCCTTCATCTCCGTCACCAAGACCTGTGGACTCCCCTCCGGAGGACATTGGAGGGTTCCATAATCTGATGGAAAGAGCCGCGCAGAGATTTGCGCTCAATATGTCATCAGATAAAGCAGAATGCTTTTTGTATGATTTCAAAGAACCGTTTCGCAATACGGTTAGATCTCTTCCAATTGTGAGTCATCTATGGGAGGAAGGTCTCAAAGTGATGGAGACGCCGGCAACGGTTACTCCAGTGCTTGCTAGGCTGGACAAAAAATACAAAGCGCCTTCTGATGCTCCGGCTTGTTTATTAGGTCACCCCAAACCGGACTCGGTTATAACTCAAGCGGCGCAGCAAAAATCGAGGAATCCGTCTGCTCCAATTTCGACGCCACCGGACAGAGAGGGTAGGCGCTTGGATAATGGAAAAGGTTTTCGTCCATGTCTGCTCTTCTGGTCAAGGCAGCAAATGCCCTAGCCATCCTGGGCAGGTATGATAGGCAGATGTGGTGCGACCTATCACCATACATTGATAGCATACCTGAAGCGGACAGACAAGAGGCCAGGAAAATCCTCCAGGAAGGTGAAAGGACTTCGGCTGAAGTCATAGATTGTGCAATGGACATTGCGACCACGGCCTTCAGATCTCTGGGAGGAGCGGCTGTTTTACGCAGACAAGGATGGTTGAGAGCAACATCTTTTAGGCCTGAAGTCCAGAATAAGATCTTGGATCTTCCGTTCAATGGGGAAGATCTGTTCGGAAAGCATGTGCATGAGACCTTACAGAGTTTCAAGAAGGATACGGAAACAGCGAAATCTCTGGGAACATTACAGTATAGAAAAGTTCCTTTTCGTGGCTCACGAGGTAGGGGCCAACCTTCTTATAGAGGAGGTTATCAACAAGGCCGCTATTCTTCCTACTCCACATCATCTCAACCATATCATCAACAATATTCACAGAGACTGACAGGAGGTTTCACAAAATCTACTCCTAGAGGTCGAGGAGGTCGCCTAGGGAAAGACACCACCCGAAGACAATGACATTCTGGTGACACTTACTCCTCATATGTCGCATATTCCCCTGGGTGGAAGGATTTCCTATCATCATCAAGATTGGCAGCAGATAACGACGGACCAATGGGTCCTCCACATAATACAATTCGGTCATACTCTAGAGTTTCTGGAAATCCCACCTTGTTCACCTCCAAGATTTCAAGAGGTCAAGTATTTACACCAGATGCGTCAAGAAATTCGGACAATGCTCCGAAAGGGAGCAATAGAACCGGTGCCGAATTCCCAGAAAGGAAGGGGATTTTATTCCCGTTTTTTTCTGATCAAGAAAAACATTCTTCAATGGCGCCCCGTTTTGGATCTCAGATCCCTAAATACTTACCTCAAGGATCAGACCTTCAGAATGATCTCCCTCCAGGATATTCTGCTGCTGTTAAACCCAGGGGATTATATGACCAAACTGGACCTACGGGATGCGTATTTCCATATCCCAATCCATCCTTCACACAGGCAGTACCTTCGGTTCGTGGTGGCCGAAGATCATTACCAATTCAAGGTGCTTCCTTTTGGTCTGAAATCGGCCCCCAGGATTTTTACAAAATGCCTGGCTCCAGTGGCAGCGGTTCTAAGGAGACAGAAACACCAAGTGTTTCCTTACCTCGACGACTGGCTAGTCAAAGCTCCATCGAAAGCGTCAGCCCAGTTGTCAACAGAGGCTTGCATAGAACTATTTGCCAGATTAGGCCTCACTCTAAACGAGGAGAAGTCAACTCTGCAACCGTCAAGAAATATAACTTTCTTGGGAGCAATTCTGGATACGGAGGTAAACAGAGCGTTCCCCTCCTAGGAGAGACAGCGGGGAATAATATCTCTATCCCAGGCGTTTATAAAAAGAAGGTCTCTTTCAGTACGCAATTGCTGGGGACGATGTCATCTTGCATTCCCCTCGTACCTTGCTGCAGGCTACGGATGCGTCCGTTACAAGAGCAGTTGGATCTTCAGTGGCATCAAGCGACAGGATCCTTCGAGGATATAATCAAAGTGACGCCGATCATGATCCACGCGGCGACATGGTGGACCCGAAAACGAAACATCTCGCAAGGTCTTTCTTTCCTGACTCAGCCAGCTCCATTGGTGATTACGACAGATGCGTCCTTGGAAGGATGGGGAGCATTCCTTCAGGATCTGCAGGTCAGCGGTCGTTGGAAAGCGGACGAACAGCAATTGCATATCAACCTTTTGGAGCTCAGAGCCGTCCGCTTAGCATTGTTGGCGTTCCTGCCAAGGATTCAAGGTGCAGCCGTGTTGGTAAGAACAGACAACACAACAGCAATGCACTATTTGAACAAACAGGGAGGAACAAGATCACTCTCCCTGTCTCGGGAAGCCCAGTGGATATGGGAATGGGCTCTACGACACGAAGTATCCATTACAGCGGAACATCTTCCAGGGGACCAGAACACCAAAGCGGATACTCTAAGCAGACTAAAGTCTGTCCGTCATGATTGGGAAATCGACAACGGGATTTTGAACAACATCTTCCAGAAATGGGGAACTCCTACCGTAGATCTTTTTGCGACAAGGGAGAACAGAAAATGCCGGCTCTTCGCAAGCTGGCTTCCCCAACGGGGATCTTGGGGAAATGCGTTTTTGATGGCATGGTCAGGCATCTTTGCCTACGCCTTTCCTCCAATTCCCCTCCTGCCGCGGGTTCTTATGAAGATCAAGAAAGAACCATGCAGGTTAATCCTGATAGCTCCGTGGTGGCCCAGACAGCATTGGTTTGCGGAGCTTCTTCTACTGTCAGAGGAGCGCCCGATTTGCCTGCAGCCGATACCGTCTCTGCTGACAATGTTCCAGGGGGAAGTTCTGCATCCGGATCCGAAATCTCTGCATTTAGCAGCCTGGCTCCTGAATACTGTGAATTTCAGCATCTGAATATCCCTACGGAGTGCAGGGAGATTCTATCTAGAGCCAGAGCGGATAGTACAAACAAGACATATCGGATGAAGTGGAAAAGGTTCTGTTTATGGTGCAAAAGGTCTAACATTCATCCGCTGCTTTCAGAAGCTCACGAGATTATTCCATACCTCTTGCTTTTGGCTAAGTCAGGTTTGGCTCATGCATCTATAAAGGTACACCTTGCTGCAATTTCACGCTTTAGAAGAACGGCCTCTGGTCCATCTCTGTGGTCTGCTAGAGTCATCAAACAATTTATGAAAGGTCTGTTCCGAGTTTTCCCTCCAATAAAACCTCCACCACCTCTCTGGCAATTGAACGTCGTTCTTTCCCAGTTGATGAAACAGCCCTTTGAGCCAATTCACAGGGCGGAGCTGAAATTTCTTTCCTGGAAAGTTGCGCTTCTCATTGCGCTCACTTCAGCCAGGAGAGTGGGGGAGATTCAGGCTCTCACGGTCCAAGAGCCTTTCTTGCAGTTCAAAGAGGACAGGATAATACTCAGGACTAATTCAAGATTCATCCCTAAGGTTCCAACTGACTTTCATTTAAACGAACCTTTAATTCTCAAAAGATTTTTTCTACAACCATCAACAGCGGCGGAAAGAGCTCTCCACTCGCTGGATGTCCAGCGTTGTTTGAAGTTCTATTTGCAGAAAACTAAGCCTTTCCGCAAGTCTTCACAGCTTTTTGTTGCCTACAGCGCACCCTGGAAGGGTTTCCCTTTGTCAAAGAGGGGAATTGCCAGATGGATATCAAGTGCCATAGAGTATTGTCATCAGGCAGCTGGCCGACCTTTGAATGCACGAGTCCGTGCACATTCTACAAGAGCAGTCTCCACCTCTACTGCTCTATTCGCAGGAGTACCTATCCAGGATATCTGCAGGGCGGCGACCTGGACGAGTACACACACCTTCACCAGGCATTACTGCTTGGATGCAGCCACAGGGAGAGATGTGGCGGTGGGAGAAGCGGTGCTGAGGAACTTTATCCAGTAACGGTGAGCCTTCTTTACCATCCCTCCTTCCTTTATTATGTACTTTGGCACATTTTATTGTTGTTTATTGTATTACCATTTGCAAAGTATTTTGATATGTGGAATTTGGTTTACAGATACCATTTTTATCACACTATATATGTTTCCTGGATTCACTTTCTAGGTAACAAAAAATGTGCATTTATTTACTGTTCGCTATTCTGATTCAGGCATGTGAATCTATGAAAGGCTCCAATACTGGAGTAAGAAAACAAGTTACTTACCTGTAACTGTAGTTCTCCAGTATTGGACCTGTCATAGATTCACATGCAACCCACCCTCCTCCCCTGAGAAGCTCACCTCGGATTTAGCACAAAGAGTGTTATTGCACAAGTGCATGAAAATCTGAGGGCAGAAGGTTCTCTCAGGAGTGTTCTAGAGGGTGAGAGGCTCTGATTGGTTCAGGGACAAGTTTAGTCCTTTTTTACATAACGAAGGTTATGGGTTGCAAAGGAAAATGGGCCTAGGCCTTTTTTCAGTTTGCTATGATACTAAGCAATGCTTTTTTATGTACCGGAGACTCCCGTCTCGACGACGGGGAATGATTCAGGCATGTGAATCTATGAAAGGTCCAATACTGGAGAACTACAGTTACAGGTAAGTAACTTGTTTTCTTCTCTCTTCTGTCCCCAATATTAAGCATTCAAAACAAAAGCCACTCGTGCCTCTAGCTTGTAACTGAATCAACTGATCATTGATTGCCATTGTTACAAAAAAGGTGTAAATTACACCACAAAGAAGTTACACCTACCTTCACATGCGCATTAGCCATGGCCATGTTCCAGAACTACCCAGCTGCTGCAGTTGTAACTTACACATGTAGGAATGAACTAGTGCGAGTTACCAACATGCATGAAGAAAATTATTTACACCTGCTTTCAAAAACCTTTTTTGCAAGTACATTTCAGATATTGAATAAAATCCATGGTTAGGGTTAGTAGATTTGCAAAAAGAAGTTTTTAATTTTCTTTCTATAAATCAACTATCTCCAGATGGGGTGGATTCTCCAATAGTAGTTTCTGATTTAAGGGCACAGGAATCCCCATTGGGAATCGGATTAACATCCACAGAGTTACAGCTCATTCATAATAATTTCCCCATCCTATTTGCACACATGAATGTACTTTGACATAAAGTTGGAGTAAGTGTGTAAACATGATACATATTTCAGTTTTCTGTGAAAGGATTTCTTCACAGATGCAAGTTACATGTGCAAATATTTTAGTACTGCAATACTTACGCCTGTGCTACCTGCAGACAGTCAACAAGACCAAGTATACTTGAGAAGGGTATGCATAGAAATAAAACGCAGGTCGCATATTCCAAATTTACCTGCAAACATCATACATAGATAGGAAATAAGGAGCATATGGGCCTACATTACATATCTAAAGAACATTACTGCGTTACCATGTTTAGGTCCCATTTGATGAACATTGGGACAACTAGACTTGCAGGAGCAGCTTTATCTATCCAGCATGAAATAAGAAAATAGCTTGCTTTGCTAGACTGGTTTCTTTAAAATTGGAGACCTGCTCTTTCTCTTATTGCGGGTTTGCAAACCAATCGGACCTATCACCAGCATGCTTGCTGAGAAAATCACTTGGAGAACCACTCCATCAAAACTTTCTTGTATGACGCTGCTCTTTCGAGATGCACTCTACCACCCTTTGGGACTTACTTGCCTGCGCTAAAAAACTGCTAATAAGCAATACCCTCCATTTGTGTTTTTGTTGATACAGCTTTAAAGAGTTCCGACACCCTGGACACCTGTGCAGTAACTGCTCACACGAATATATTTCAAATGGTCATCTGGTTCGCGATTTACGTAAAACTATGCAACTGAAAAAAAGGGAAAAGAAAATGGCTAGCCCAACATACGAGATAGATGCGGATAGTAAGAACTGCTGTCGATCAAACACCTGGAGCTCACAAAAACGTGGCCCACTTGCTTCGACATGCTGTTAAATGCTAGAAATACTGGCGCCTTATGAAATACAATGAATATCTGATAAAAAATAATAATAATCTGGGACTGACCACTACGCCATACAGGTGCTGTATGAAGTTCTAGCACATCTAACGATTTAATGACAACTGTTCATATGATGGCACTGGAGTCTCGGCACTCACATTTTATGCCCCCACCATCCCCATTAATAACCTTCACAACGGCGCAGAACGGCGTGTCCCATCCTACAGCCCGGAGTAGATGGGAAGGGATTTACGCTATTCCTGGGCCAGTGGGGAGCGGTGCAACTTCGGGGAATCCGGCTGCAACACCGAGCTGTCAGACCCTTGTCGAGCAGCGCCTGCCATGCAATGAAAAGGAAAGGTGACGGCTACATGAGAGGTGCTGAGGAGGGGGCAGTCATCTTTGACAGACACTTGTTAATTTTTATGTGCTTTTCGGTGACGGATACAAAATAGCATCAGTCTTACTTATGTGACCACATTTTTTTCAAATATCTTTGTGAACTACTTAAAAAGGCATGAACATACACTTATTTGAGGAAATTCTATGTATTCAAGTATTTTAGAATTGTTTTAAGAAAAGTGTACTGGAATCCGGTAAAGATTTTCGGACTGTTAGATACATATCTATTTCAACATGGCTGAAGCACTAAAGACCTGGATAAAGAGCTAGGGATGTTATTCTTTCTTGTTGTCCTCGCACACGCCGCTCTGAAACATAGAAATTGCACTTTCGGTATGCGGCAGTCCCTTTTTGTGTAATTGTTTTATTTTAGTCTTTCCAAAATAATAATAAATAATAATCACCTCTTCTTGACACTATTGAAAGAAGAGAGACAAATAGCGCAGTAAATTGCGTAATTATGAGTCTTTTAGCAAGGAAAAAACGCACGCCAGTCAGCCACTGTTTATTTTTGCATCGCGCTGTCACTTTAAGCGCGATGCAAAAATAAACATGCGGCTTGCTTTCCTTCTGCCATGAAAGGTTTCTTGTCTTTATGGGGCCATGTGTTTGAAACACATGGCCCCATAAAGATAAGAAAGCTTTTACCACACACGTAAGGCAACCGAGCCAGTCCAACTGGGACGGCTCTAAAAGAGAAAAGTGTACGTCACTGGATGCTCTTTTCCAATGGCTGGCCACCGTTTAGCATAAACGGTGACACCAGCCAATGGAAAAGAGGGGCGGGGCTTAAACCCCGCTAGTGAAAGCTCCTTTAAATCATTAAATCTCGCCAGCGAGACTGCGCATGTCTGCGCAGTCTACGCCAGGCAAGATCTAAAAACGGACTGTTGCTGGTACATTTGGGGAAATGACAGGAGCAGGCAGTAAAGAAGAAACAGGGAAAGAAAGCATTTACATTGAGATACAGGGATCCCCAAAATCTTCTTTGCTCCACTGTACCAATTCATTTACCCGTAATCTGATTATTATAAATCAACACCTCTGCACTGACAAGATATTGGCGGTATTCAACCTTGATCAAAATATAGTATTTTATCAAAATACATGTCTCCCTCACCGAGTAAGCAACTCTTGAAGCGCAGAGTCAATCATAAAGTATTTGAGTAGCATTTAGACTACTAGGGTTAACATATAAGTTGGTACCTCTCAATTTACGTATCATAGAAGGGAGTTGCGGGTTTTATTCTGCTTTATGTATGCTAAAACTCACAAGCATATGGTCCTACGATGGACTTAGTTGGCTATTACCTTTCATATTTATAAGTTAATATCATCCTTCATTGGGTTATATTCGTACAAGTCTCAACAGTGGATGTGAGGCATCATGTAGAATTTTCACTATGCACTATTTTATTAAAAATATGAACAATACGTTTGGGTTTTATCAATTACACAATGTGGAGATGTTAATTATATTAATGTATGCATTCATTTTTGCTATAGTTTTAGATTATTTTTTTTCATCCATCATTTGTATATTGTTTGGCACAACAGCAATTGTTTTAATAAATCATTGTTTTATTAATAATACAATTTGGACCAGTTGATGAGAAACGGCAATTACATTTTTTTCCATCTAAATTTCCTCTTCTATCGCTAATTCACTAACCATGGCTCAGATCCACATTCCGGTACTTCTTCTTGTGTCCCATCTTTGCATTGATAATTAGAGGAGGAATTGGTTGTGGCAGAAGAGACTATTTGGATTTTAGAACCAAGGCAACATTTACCTTTCGAGAAGTAGAGCAACACAGTAAGGCATGATATGAGCTTCTTAATTTGACACAAGTAACTGAGTACACTAAAATGTGATGTGTCATAAAAATGTAGGGTAATATGGTCTCAGTTGTAGATGCCAATCCAGTAGAAGTAATTTCTGCCACATACCAAATAGTATTTACGAGTGGCAAACCTTTCTGCATTGTAAATGTATCTTTCTAAACTGGAGTTTGTAAATAGTGCAGAATCATTGAAATTCAGCCACAAGAAACGTATTGTATTTCATGATGTGTTGATTTCCTTTCTCCTTGCAGTGTACCATCAGAAGATCCTTCTGGAACGTCTCTCATCATGACTCCCCAGGAATTCGATCGCATTAAGGCAGCGTCTCTGGTTCTTACAAAGGAGGAGCGAGAAGCAGTGCAGCAGGCTAAGAGAGCAAAGAAGGAGTGCATCATGGTAGAGCAGCACCTTCCTTTTATTCTGGTTGTATGCAGTATGTCTATATCACAAACCTAATCAAAAGGCAGCAGGGGACCAAAGGCAAGCATAAAGTCAATGAGTGATAGGAGAGATAGCTAGGTTGTGGAGGGGTCATTCATTATTATTTAGAGTTCTTTCAAGGGGCGAGTCTTTAACTCTTTCCTACACTGGAGCAGCATTGGACGGGCCTAGTGGATAATGAGATGTTGTTCCAGATCCTGGGAGCATGCATAGAGGAGGACTGCAGTCATATGTTTACACTTCTTAGTCAGTAGATGTGCTGAGATAATCTTGTCTGTAAGATGAGCAGAGGTGCCGGTCATGATGGCTTCGTAAATGATGCAGTTGGTTCTGGACCCCTTAGAGCAGGTTGGCAAGGGGAGACAATGGATTTCCATCGAGATGGGAGTGATATGATTTCAGTTTTTTCAAGCCCTTGGTGACACATGCTACAGCATGAAGGGTGGCTTTTAGGGGCGCCAGTGTGGAGTCTGGGAGGCCATAAAGCAGGAGATTAACACCCTGCTCAATGGCCTCTTATGGACATCCTTTTCTATATCAAAGTTTGGACCACATTAAAAACACTGTGTTATCTGAGACAAAATCCTTCATATGTCACAATTTTCATCTAATTTGAAGTTTTTATATTAGGCATTCATCCACAATTTGATGCCTTATCTACTACAACCTGTAAATTAATTTCATTAAATAATTGCATTTTGATAGGATAGGCAAATTGCCTTTCTTTATCATAAATATTAAAGTGAAAATAATTTCATAGTAGGTAATTTGGAGAGCAGCTCTTCTGTCTCCTTCAAGATTGCAGGAACAGCATCTGTCCATTACAAGTGAGGAGTCTGTACTGATACTGTTTGATTTCATATTAAGTCATTTTTTAAAAGAGGTGCTGTGAGGTTTGGCTATCAGGACATCGTACCAGATATGAAGAATGAAAAAGCGTTGCACTCTTTATAGCTTGCCAGTAAAGAGATGGTAAGATATTAGTTTGGTGACCCACAAATCAGATTATAAAGTCATCCTAAACTCATTAAAGCCCCGAATACGTTCACGTGGTTAGGAATTGTTTACCACATATTATGCACCTAAAACGTTAATGGAAGCTACAAGCCTGTCGATAAACGTAGTGACAAATGCTTTTGCTATCTGTTATTACCAGAAAAATCTTCTTTTAAAAGCTCTGCTTTAAAGAGGCAGGAGGAATTGTTCTGGTGCAGTGTTTTTTAGAGCATAGCTTTTACCGATTGCTTGCTGTCCTAGTGCTACGTACTGTTGATGTAAGCCCACTGTTGTCGATTTCCCACTGAAGGAACTCTGTGACTGAGTGGTGGTTTGACAGACACTTTACTGAAGTGAGTGTGGGCAATGTGATGTTGAGGTTTAGGGTTAACCCCACTGTGGTGCTTCATAGACGTGGGTTCTTCTTACCCATCCCAATCAATCCTAACAAGATGTCATGGGTTTCTTTGCTGGGTGATTTGCAGTCGGGGGTCGGGGTTTGCAGCCATCTACCTACATTGATGCGTCTATGGTAATGTTATCTGACATCTCCAGCTGGGAAAGATTGCAGGCCATGTCCTTCGACGAGTTCCACAAGGCAAGCTAGTAATTGGACATGGTCCAACCAAAGCCATTCGTTTTGGCATAAAAAGCTCAGAGCAGGAACATTTCAGATTTTGCACCCAGGGAAGTCCTCTCGTCGGTCGGATACTTTTGACTCCTTCAGCTGGTCAATATATCTATGTTCTATGTTATGTTACACACCATGCTAAGCAATAACAGGCCAAACAATACTTTACAATGACAAGCCATACCATACCATCCTATACAATGAATGGCCATACCATACCATACTTGACAAGTCATACCATACTATACAATGATGGGCATCCAATACCATATCATACCATACAATACCAGACAATGGCAGTCCAAGCCGTGCCATACTATACCATTCTATACAATGACAGACCAAACCATACTATACAATGACAGGCCATACCATACCATACTGTACAATGAAAGGACATACATACCATACATAACAGGCCATACTATACAAAGACATACCATAGCATACTTTACAGATAAAGGCGTTTCCATACCGTGACACACCATATTATAGAATTGCAAAACATACTATACCATACTATATAATACAGTGCAAATCATACTTTACCATATGCTACCATACATACAATGACAGGCCACACCATAACATACCAAATTATGCAACAATGGCCATAACATACCATACAATAATATACCATACTATACAGTGGCAGACCACGCCAAACCATACCTTATACAATGCCATAGTTTTCAATGACAGGCCTTACCATGCCATACCATACTATACAATGACAGGCCATAACTTACTATACCATACCACACAATGCAAGCAATACAATATGATGCAATACTATACAATGACAGTCCATACCATACCACACAAAAACATGTCCGTCCATGCCATACCATACAATAACAGGCCATATTATGACATAGTATACTATACAATTACTGGCTTTACTGTACCATACTATACTATGACAGACCATACTATGACATTCCCTACAATACCATACCATTCTATACAATTTCAGGCCATACCATATTAGACAATGACGTGCCATGCCATACTATACCATGACACGCAATACATACCATCCTATACAATGAAAGGCTATACATACCATGCCATACTATACAATGACTGGCCGTATCATACCGTACTGTACGATACCATACCATCCTATACAATGACAGATCGTACCATACTATATCATACCATGAAAGGCCTTGCTATACCATTCCATACTATACAATGACAGACATTACCATACAATAGCATGCTCTAGAATGACAGGCCATTATTATTATTATTATTCTTGAAATTTGTAATGTGTGCAAGCTACCCCTGAGAGTTCCCTGGTGCAAGGCAGATAGGAGGGGTGCATAGGAGCGGCAGATTAGAAAAACCTAGTCTTCAGGCCTTTACGAAAAGCAAGAAGTGATACACAGTTTCTCAGGAACTCCGGAAGGGAATTCCAGAATTTCAGGCCTAGATATACAAAGGAATGCCCTTTCATGCGAGTCAAGCGGAAGTTAGGCACAGTGAACAAGGCGGGGTTCAGAGATCTTAGGGAGCAAGAGGGATGATACAGCAATCCTGGATGTATCGCGGTCTGAGTCCTGCTTTCACCTTGATTATGTAGCATAAAGCTTTACATTTGATGCGGTCAGAGATTGCGAGCCAATGCTACTCATGGATAAGATTAGAGACTGAGGCAGATTTAGGAAGCTGATAGAGTAGCCTAGCGGCTACATTCTGCACTATCTGCAGCCGACGATTGTAGCTTTGTCAGCGCCTAGGTACAACACATTGCTATAGTCTAATCTAAATAGGATTAGGGCCTGAATCACAGTTCTTTGCATTGAAGCGGGAATCGTCCCAATAATATTTTTCAGCCACTTGAGCACTGCAAAACAAGTGGCAGTCACCTTGGCCATTTGAGGCTTCTTAGATAACTTATCATCCAGAAGGAAGCCAAGGCTTTTAAACTTTAGGGAGGGAATGGCAGAGCCCCTAGGGAATTAGGCCAATGTCACAGAGTTCTTGCCCAGAATCATGACCTCAGTTTTATCACCATTGACCTTGAGCAAGTTTTTATTCATCCATGAGGAGATGTGACTCAGGCCCAGGCTAGAAGGCTAGATCAGAAGGTCCATGATTTTGTGCAGATGACAAGGTAAAGATGAACTGTATGTCATCTGCATAAGAAAAAAGGGTCAGGCACTACTTTCCACTTCACCCAACAAAGGGCGGATGTTGATGTTAAACAGCATCAGACTCCGCACAGAACCCTGAGGGACTCCAGAGGTTAAAGCTTGTGTCTCGGACCTGGCACTGAAAGAAAAGATTTGAAAAGAACAATCTTTTAGAAACTATTTAAGCCAATCCAGAGCAGGGCCTTCAAGGCAAGTGTCATCAATATTTCCACCAAGATGGAGTGAGACAAAGTATCAAATGCTACGCTGTGGTCTAACAAAATGAGTGCAGCTGTTCCAACCTAATCAAGGCACTGCCTCAAGAACTCGGTTACACCTAAGACAGCGCATTCAGTACTGTGTTAAGCCCTAAAACCAGCCTGGAATGAATGGAGAAAGTTTTGAGCCTCCCCAAACAAAGTGAGGTAAACATAAAGATGTTTCTCCAAAATGTTGGAGAAAATGGGTAGCAGAGAGATTGGGCGAACGTTTGTCAAATTAGCAGGTTTCAAATTGGCTGAGTAGAAGAACCACAGCATGTTTCCACTTCTGGTGGACAAACCCCTTGCTTAGAGAGGGGTTGAGAAGATCCATTATAATGAGTAACACGCTATAATTCAATTGCCTGAACATGCTAGGTGGTATGGGATCCACCGGGGAACATGATTCAATTGATTGAAGAATAGTTTTAAAAGTTGCAGTGTCCAAAAGGGAAAATGTCCTTAAGTTAGATAACAGACCAGAATTGGTCGAAGTGCCCCGGCAATCTGCTTGAGTAGAATTCTGAGTGTCGGCATAAACAGCAGTGTCACTTAATTGTGCTACATGCATGCAGTTCATCGCCAATTAAGAGTGGATATTTTCCACTTTTTGGGTAAAGAAGAGAGTTAGCTCCTCACATTGGGTTTGAGAAAGCAAAGGAGTGCGAGGCAGGATACATGGGTCAGCTAATTAATTAATCACCTTAAATAGGGTTTTAGAGCAGTTTTGAGTGCTTAAAATTTTATCTGAATAAAATTCTGCTCGAACAGATTTACAGAGCCTGTGATATTTCTTTAGTGTTGCTCTGTAATTGATTTTAGCATCCGCCGTATAAGCCTTTCTTCAAAGTCTTCTCAAAACCTTGCATTGTTTTTTCTCTAGTCTCAGTATTTCATTAAACCAGGGAGCTGGCTGCAAAGACCAGCCTGGGCTGGGTGTTTTATAGTGGCCGGTAACATTTCCTCCATGGCCTCCATAAGCCAATTGTGAGCCCAAACCTGATATATAACATACACTTGTTTTTAGTCAGGCCTGGTACGATGGAGTAGCTTATTAAAGGCTGGAACTTTCAACTTAGACCCATTACTCGATTTAGACGTGTTGGTAGGATTTATTGATGCGGGGCAAGTCGGAATTCTATCATTGAAAGGCACAGCGAAATGGTCGTACCACAGCAGCTGGAGAGAGGGAGCAGTGACCAGGTCCCCCAAATTTGAAAAGAGCGGATTCAAGCGATGACCACCCACATGAGTGGGAGCAGAGTTGCACAGATTCAGATTAAGGGTACCAAGATCCTCTATGAAGGTGGAACTCTGAGTACACTTAAGATCTTCTAGGTGAAGAATAAGATCACCCAGAAAAATGAGATTGGCTTATTTTAATATATGTGGAGCTACTAGATCCAGAAAGGAGGTACACCAATTCCCTGCATATCCTGGGGGACAATACACCAAAGCCCCTGATGGCGTAAAGTTTTGTGTGTAAGCGAGCACAAAAAACAGAGCTTCACAGGCAGGAACGGGTAATTCTTGAATTTTATACTGGACTGTTTTTAAAAATGAAGCCCCTGCCTGTCCTGTCTGTCTTTCCTAACTATAGAGTAGTTGAGTGGGAGAGCAACAATGACATTTGGTGAAGATCCCTGATGCAGCCAAGTCTCAGTAAGAAAGAGTGCTTCTGGTTTATAGTCACATAGAAAGTTAAATAAATGTTCTTGGTGTTTAGAAAAAGACCAGGGAGCTAAAAAACGAAATTCCCTAACATGATCTGGTTCTCCCAGTGACTTAGAGATGTTGCCATCCGTTCTCATCATAGCATCAGTAGTTAGTATTCACATGGCACATTATAGTACCTTCAAAGGTATACTGATGTACCGTCTACCTGGCCCTAAAAGCGGATTTCTAGCCATATTAGGCACCTTGCTTGAGGAAGGGCTATGCCTAGACTCTTACACGGTGCTGGGAGATTTTAATTTCCATCTGGAGGTCCCCTTGGATCCAGATACTTCTCGACTGGAGCAAATTATGGGGGCTGGAGATCTCAAGCAGTTGGTGAAGGTCCCGACTCATGAAAGAGGGCACACCCTGGATGGGATAATTTCAAATAACCAAGACCTAGTTTACACTTCAGTTCTCCCTCTTCTGTGGTCTGATCACTGTGCTATTCAATTTGAATTGAAGAGTCATGGGGGCCATTTAGCCAGTGTAAAGCCAACCCAGGAGATTGCAACAAGGGCTTGGGGAAGAGTGGGCATTAAGAAATTAGGAGATACCCTGAGGCGCTCAATGCACCCTCTCCCTCTGGGAGGGGAAGACGCCACATCAGCCTATACACAATGGCTAAATGTAACCTGCAACTATTTAGCCCCCGAAAAAAGTGGACCCCCAAACGGGCTCAACCCTCAGCACCCTGGTACTCTGAGGAACTTAGAGCTAAAAAATTGGCCCCTTAAGCAATTAGAATGGGCTTGGCGGAAAGGTATGCATGTGCTGACAAGGAAATGTATAAATACAGCATTACCATCTATAAACAGTTACTACTAGAAGCCAAAAGAAAAATTTTCACAATGCAAATTGCATTAGCCAAATCCAACCCGAAAGAACTTTTTTAACTATTAAAAAACTTGCCACCCCTAACGTCCCCAAGAGCCAGAGCAATCCTGAACTCTGTGATAAACTGGCCGACTTTGTTAAACAAAAAGTAGAAATTATCTTCTCCTCGTTTACCCAAGCTGACAAAAGGGCACAAGTGCGGCCGTATATGGAGGGACTGGACAGACCCTGCCCTCTACCGGTTTTAGAACAATTTACACCCCTGGAGATACCAGAAACTATTAAACTTCTGAATTCAATTCGCTCTGGAGCCCCCACTGATCCCTGCCCAGCGCGGGTTATCAAACAAATCCCAGAAGTTATTGGAACAGCACTTACACCCCTGCTGAATGCTATATTCAGTTCGGGCATATTTCCTAAAAAGTGGAAGAAGGCCTCTGTTCTTCCTTTGTTGAAGAAACAGACCCTGGACCCAAAGGATCCCAACAACTGTAAGCCAATTTCACTGCTTCCATTCCCTGCCAAAATTATGGAAAAAGCCATGAATACCCAACTCAGCACGTTTCTTCAGTCTAATAACTCCCTTGACCCATCCCACTATGGGTTTAGAGCAGGCCACAGCACTGAGTTGGCTCTAATTAAATCCACGGAAGAAATTAGAGAGGCCTTGGACAAGGGAGGAAATGCCATACTAATCCTGTTGGATCTGTCCGCAGCCTTCGACACGGTCCATCATGAAGTGTTGATGGACCGGCTGTCTGACATAGGAATAGAAGGTCAAGCATGGAAACTCCTGCAATAATTTCTATCCGACAGTTTGCAAACAGTGGACTTGGACGGTAATATATCAAAACCATTCTCCCTTCCGTGTGGGGTGCCACAGGGCTCGTCACTCAGCCTGACGCTTTTTTATATCTTTGTGGCACCCCTGTCAGGAGCCATTAGATCCTTTGGCTTCCAACTCACCTCCTATACCGATGATACTCAAATAGTGTTGTCATTGACTGAGGGGGTAGAACATGAAACAGGGGCGCGTTTCCACGACTGTATGGGTGCCATCTCGGGCTAGATGTCCTCCAACTGTCTAAAACTAAACTCTAGCAAGACCGAGGTCATAAAGTTTGGAAACAATCCAATTGTGTGGACACCCGAATGGTGGCCGGAAGACCTTGGATCCTGCCCCTTATCCACTAGGAAAGCAAAAAACCTTGGGGTATTGATGGACAACAAACTCACCATGGGTGACCAAATAAGTATGGTGATCTCGGCCTGCTTTCTGGCACTATTATAAGAAAAATTAAGTTTTTTCTCACTGAAAACAGCTTTAAGACAGTGATAACGGCCTTTATAATGTCATGCCTTGACTACTGCAATGGCTTATATCTTAATGCCCAAAAACAACATATCAATCGGCTTCAACTTGCCCAAAATGCAGCGGCCAGATTGTTGTCAGGGACTCCGAAATTTGTCTCCGTAAAGGAGGAACTTAGGCAACTTCATTGGCTCCCGGTTAAACAAAGAGTACACTTTAAGGCACTTTGTACCGTCTTCAAGGCCATCAACGGACCAGGACCTGATTTCCTTAGGCGTAAATTTCAATGGTACGTCCCTGGAAGAATGCTACGCTCTACAGGAGCTAAACAAGTTCTAGTCCCCTCATTCAAAAAAGTCAATTGGGGAGGCAGGAGCTTTATCACTTGTGCTTCTAGGGCATGGAATGATCTTCCTTTTCATCTCAGGAATGCCCCGGATCTCCTTTCCTTTAGAAAAGGGTTGAAGACATGGCTTTTTTCCCAGTAGTACACATCTTTATGTTCCCCAGCAGGCAGTGCTTAGTGCCAGGACACCCCAGGGTAACCGTGCGCTCTATAAGTGCAATTAACATAACATAGCATAACATCAGGGCTGTAAACAGAGGGTAGAAACAGAGCATTACGGTCATTGTAATTTGCCAAAGTTAGGGAAGAGAAATTACAGCCACTACAGAAAAATGGACTCACTCATGGATCGAAAGCCTGGCAATTAGAAGTGTAGTCCGGTCGTAGTGCTTTTACCTGTGATGCAGCGGAGTTTACCAGCTCTACACATTCATGCACACAAGACTCATTTGGGCCCATATAGATTCATACACTCAATGAGCTAGCAAATATCCACTGGTCATCAATTTTGTTTTACCCTAGGAAACCTTTACACCATTATTTTTACCATTACTCCAGTATTGGAGCTTTCATAGATTCACATGCCTGAATCATTCCCAGTCGTCGAGACGGGAGTCTCCGGTACATAAAAAAGCATTGCTTAGTAGTATAGCAAACTAAAAATAGGCCTAGGCCCATTTCTCTTTTGCAACCCATAACCGTCGTTATGTAAAAAAGGACCAAACTTGTCTCTGAACCAATCAGAGCCTCTCACCCTCTAGAACACTCCTGAGAGAACCTCTTGCCCCTTAGATTTTCTACCTCACGTTGTGCTAGGGAGTCTCCTTTGAGCTCTGCTCAAATTCTACAGTTTATTTCTACTTCACTCTGGATTTGAGAGTTCTTCAACTGCTTTTTTCTTCACCAACTCCTGAGAATGGCTGACAAGGAGAAGAAATGTTTATTTAGAGCCTGTGCTACCTGTTCAAAGAAAAGGCCATATACAGACAACCCTCATAAAGATTGCATATACTGTCTTTATCCAGACCATCAGGCAAAGGACTGTAAGGTATGTCATACCTTTTCTAATAAAACACTGAGGGATCGTGACGGAAGGCTTTTACTATGGTTTCAAAAACTTAAAACCAGGAAAGACGTCATGTCTAGTGACAGTTATGAGGCGTCTACAACTTCTAGGAGATCTCAGAAAGGAAGCAGATCTCCTCAGGCTCATACCTCAGGGGAAAGACCTGAGAAGGCCCTTAAAAAGAACACTATTGGGTCTTCTGGGTGCAGTCCCTCAAAATCTCCTCCATGTAAGGAAAAGGAGAGCAAGGGCCATGCTTCAGGGATAAAACATACAAAGAGGACAAGCTCAGAGCCCTCAAAATCACCCCCTAAAGTCAAATATTCATTCAAGAAGCCAGCCTCCACACCTCCTGAGGAAAAATTGGAGAAATCTACGTCGTCGACGGGAGCGTCGACGAAGAAAATAGCGTCGTCGTCGAAGAAAACTGAGGTAAAACTTACTTCTAAAGCTATATCTCCGTCGACGGTGGCATCGTCGACGCCAGTGTAGACGCCGAGACCTTCGACGACGACGGCATCGATGACAACGACGACCACGATCTCCACGATCTCGTCGTCGACGGGATCGTCGACGGCAGCAACAACAGGATGGTCGACGGCAATGATGATGACAGTAACAGCAGCGATGACGGCAGCATCGATGACGATAGTTTCGCCGGCGGTTTTGACGGCGATCTCGTTGACGGGCTCGTCGACAAGAGAAAAAACCCCAGAAAAACGGGAATTTGCCAGGAAGAGGAGAATTACCCCAGAACTTACCTCTCCAAGTAAGATGACACCTCTTAGTACCATCCCACCTGTTAGAGGAGGAAGAGTCACAGGAGGAGGAGGATGATGATGGCCCTTTTGGCTACGCCAGTAGCCCGTCGCAATTGCATGCAAAATGCCAAGAGGATGACTGGGAAGATGAATATGAGGGGTTTCAGGATCGTCCCCAGCAACACTATCACAAGGAGTACCAGGAAGAGATGGTGAGCGTTCCGTCTTCATTGCTAACGGATCTGCAGTTTATGTTAGATGATTATAAAAGGAGGCATCTTATACCTCATACTTCTCAAAAGATACCGGTGACTCCATTTCAGCCGCGCTCTATTCCAAGTACGCCAGTGCGACGGCAAGAGGTTTTACCAGAGTCCTTGCCTATATCACCACTACCAAGGTCTCAACAAGATCCAGTGACCTCTGATGATGAACAGGAAGAGGGAGGGATAACGGACCCTAGTAAAGAGTGGGACGATTATCTCATTCCGTCGCCTTCGTCTCCTTCACCGAAACCTGTTGATTCTCTTCCGGAGGACATTGGGGGGTTCCATAATTTAATGGAGAGAGCTACAAAGAGATTTGCGCTCACCATGTCATCTGACAAAACGGAATGTTTCTTATACGATTTCAAGGAGCCATATTGCAAGGCAGTTCGATCTCTCCCAATTGTCAGTCATATATGGGAAGAGGGTCTCAAAGTCATGGAGACACCAGCAACAGTTACTCCAGTACTCGCCAGACTGGACAAGACATATAAAGCGCCCTCGGATGCTCCAGCTTGTCTACTAGGCCACCCCTAGCCAGACTCGGTTATAACCCAGGCGTTCAGCAAAATCAAGGAATCCATCAGCTCCGATTATGACACCTCCCGACAGAGAGGGTAGGCACTTGGACAATGCGGCGAAGAGATTTTCTTCCATGTCTGCCCTTCTAGTTAAGGCGGCGAATGCCCTGGCCATTCTGGGCAAGTATGATAGACAAATATGGTGCGACCTCTCTCCTTACATAGACAGCATTCCAGAAGCTGATAGACAGGAGGCTAGAAAGATCCTCCAAGAAGGAGAAAGGACTTCGGCTGAAGTCATAGATTGCGCAAAGGACTTTGCGACCACGGCCTTCAGATCTTTCGGATGAGCTGCAGTCTCACGCCGGCAAGGATGGCTGAGAGCAACAGCGTTTAGGCCTGAAGTCCAGAATATAATCTTGGACCTTCCCTTCAATGGAGAGGATTTGTTCGGAAAACACATCGACGAGGCTCTGCAGAGTATCAGAAAAGATACCGACACCGCAAAATCACTGGGAATGCTGCAATATAGGAAGGTTCCTTTTCGAGGCTCTAGAGGTAGGGGCCAATCCTCCTATAGAGGAGGTTACCAGCAAGGCAGATACACTTCTTACTCCATCTCATCTCAGCCCTACCGTCAGCAGTATACACAACGACAAACAGGAGGTTACACAAAATCTACTCCTAGAGGTCGAGGAGGTCGTCAGAGGAAGGACAACACCCGACGACAATGACAACTTTCTGACTCCGGCTACACCTATTCCTCTTACGTCATATGTTCCCCTGGGTGGAAAATGTGCTTATCATCTTCAAAATTGGCAGCAAATAACTACGGACCAATGGGTCCTCAACATAATACAATTCGGACACACTCTAGAACTTCTGCAACCGCCCCCTTGTACACCACTGAAACATCAAGAGGTCAAACACTTACATCAGATGTGTCGGGAGATTCGGACAATGTTCCGAAAGAGAGCAATAGAACCGGTACCGAACTCCCAGAGAGGAAGGGGATTTTATTCCCAGTTTTTACTAGTCAAGAAAAACGTTCTCCAATGGCATCCTATTTTGGACCTCAGGTCTCTAAACACCTATCTCAAGAAACAATCTTTCAGAATGGTTTCCCCCCAAGATACTCTGCTGCTCTTAGACCCAGGAGATCATATGACCAAATTGGACCTACAGGATGTGTATTTTCACATCCCCATCCATCCTTCCCACAGGCAGTACTTTCGGTTCATGGTGGCCGGAGAGCATTACCAATTCAAGAAACTTCCTTTCGGCCTGAAGTCAGCCCCGATAATTTTTTACAAAATGCCTGGCCCCAGTGGCAGCTGTTCTAAGGAAACAGAAACACCAAGTATTTCCTTACCTCGATGACTGGTTGGTCAACACGCCATAAGCAGCATCGGTCCGGTTGTCAATAACGGCTTGCGTGGAACTGTTTGCCAGGATATTTCTGACTTTAAATAAAGAAAAAATCATCTATTCAGCCGACACGAAACATCACCTTCTTGGGAGCGATACTAGACACAGAGGTAAACAAAGCGTTCCCCTCCAAGGAAAGACAGCTGGGAATAATATCTCTATCCCAGAGTGTTATAAGAAGAAAGTGTCTTTCAGTACGCAAGTACAAATCATTGGTGGGAACGATATCATCTTGCATTCCCCTCGTACCTTTCTGCAGGCTAAGGATGCGTCCGTTACAAGAGCAACTGGATCTACAATGGCATCAGGCGGAGGGATCCTTCGAAGATATAGCCAGGATAACGCCGACCATGATTCACACGGCAACATGGTGGACCCAAAAGCGTAACATTTCTCAGGGTCTTTCATTCCTTACACATCCAGCCCCACTGGTGATTATGACAGATGCGTCCTTAGAAGGCTGGGGAGCGTTCCTTCAGGACCTCCAAGCCAGCGGTCGCTGGAAGTTGCACGAACAGCAAATGCACATCAACCTCTTGGAACTCAGAGCCGACCGCTAAGCATTGCTAGCGTTTCTACCAAGGATACAGGGATCAGCTGTGTTAATAAGAACGGACAACACAACAGCAATGCACTACTTAAACAAACAGGGAGGTACGAGATCACTCTCCCTGTCTCAAGAAGCCCAGAAGGTATGGGAATGGGCGCTGCAACACAAGATATCCATAACAGCGAAACATCTCCCAGGGGGCCAGAACGTCAAGGCGGATACTGTCAGCAGGCTCAAATCCACCTGCCACGAGTGGGAGATCGACCAAGGGAGTCTAGACAGCATCTTCCAAAGATGGGGAAAACCGACAGTAAACCTCTTCGCAACAGTGGAGAACAAAAAATGCCAGTTCTTTGCAAGCTGGCTTCCCCAACGGGGATCTTGGGGGAATGCATTTATGATGGCATGGTCAGGCGTCTTTGCCTACGCCTTTCCTCCAATTCCCCTCCTGCCACGTGTTCTTATGAAGATCAAAAAGGAACTGTGCAAGATAATCCTGATAGCACCATGGTGGCCCAGACAACACTGGTTCACGGAGCTTCTACTACTGTCGGAGCAACGCCCGATTCGCCTCCAGCCAATACCGTCACTCCTGACGATGTTCCGGGGAGAAGTGCTTCATCCGGACATGAAATCATTGCACTTAGCGGCCTGGCTCCTGAATACTGCAATTGCAGCATCTAAATATCTCAGCGGAGTGCAGAGAGATACTATCGAGAGCCAGAGCGGATAATACGAACAAAACGTACAGGATGAAGTGGAAGAGATTCTGCTTATGGTGCAAAAGATGTAACATTCATCCTCTGAACTCAGCAGCGCACGAGATTATTCTATACATTTTGCTTTTGGCAAAGTCTGATTTGGCTCATGCATCTATAAAGGTACATCTAGCCACAATATCACGCTACAGAAGGACTTCCTCGGGACCATCTCTGTGGTCCGCAAGAGTCATCAAACAATTCGTGAAGGGATTGTTCCGGGTTTTTCCTCCAGTAAAGCCTCCACCACCTCTCTGGCAATTGAACATTGTTCTTTCCCAATTAATTAAACAGCCCTTTGAGCCAATACACAGGGCAGATCTTAAATTCCTGTCGTGGAATGTTGCGCTTCTCATCGCGCTCACTTCAGCCAGGAGAGTGGGGGAAATACAGGCTCTCACGATCCAAGACCCTTTCTTACAATTCAAAGAGGACAGAATGATACTCAGGACTAATTCAAAATTCATTCCAAAAGTACTAACTGATTTTCATTTAAATGAGCCACTAATTCTCGAACGGTTCTTTCGTCAACCAACAACAGCGGCGGAAAAAGCTCTCCACTCGCTGGATGTCCAACGCTGTCTAAAGTTCTACTTGCAAAAGACTAGACCTTTCCGCAAGTCTTCCCAACTTTTTGTCGCCTTTAGCGCACCCAGGAAGGGTTTCTCTTTGTCAAAAAGGGGAATTGCCAGATGGATTTCCAGTGCGATAGAGTATTGTCATCAGGCAGCAGGACGACCTCTGAATGCACGAGTCCGTGCCCATTCGACAAGAGCAGTGTCCACCTCCACTGCTTTGTTTGCGGGAGTGCCAATCCAGGATACCTGCAGGTCAGCGACCTGGACAAGTATGCACACCTTCACCAGGCATTACTGCTTGGATGCAGCCACAGGAAGAGATGTGGCGGTGGGAGAAGCGGTGCTGAGGAACCTTATCCAGTAACGGTGAGCCCTCTTTACCATCCCTCCTTCCTTTATTGGTCACATTTGCACATTTTATTGTTATTTATTGTATTATATGCAATTTGCAGAGTGTTTTTTCTGTGTGTATTGGTATGGGAAGACCGTTTTTATCACACTACATATGTTCCCTTGTTCCAGGTCTCGGGTAACAAAAAATGTGCTTTAATTTACTGCTCGCTATTCTTATTCAGGCATGTGAATCTATGAAAGCTCCAATACTGGAGTAAGAAAACAAGTTACTTACCTGTAACTGTAGTTGTCCAGTATTGGAGCTTTCATAGATTCACATGCAACCCACCCTCCTCCCCTGAGAGGCTCACCTCAGATTTAGCACAAAAGGTGTTATGACACAAGTGCACGAAAATCTGAGGGGCAAGAGGTTCTCTCAGGAGTGTTCTAGAGGGTGAGAGGCTCTGATTGGTTCAGAGACAAGTTTGGTCCCTTTTTACATAACAAAGGTTATAGGTTGCAAAAGGGAAATGGGCCTAGGTCTCTTTTTAGTTTTCTATACTACTAAGCAATGCTTTTTTATGTACCGCAGACTCCCGTCTCGACGACGGGGAATGATTCAGGCATGTGAATCTATGAAAGCTCCAATACTGGAGAACTACAGTTACATGTAAGTAACTTGTTTTCTTCTTGTCTCCTGAGTAAATGCACGTTCGAAAAGATCTAGTAATAGATTAGAATAGGGAGGAAATGATATAATGCATTTATCTTTTATTCACAGAACCACAGACTCAGAAGGAGTTTTAGAAGTTTATCTGAATAATTATGTGAGTCAAACCAGAACACACATAGATGTACCAGAATTCTCCATCAGGAAAAATAGTACAGTTAGCTTGTAATCAATTTGCATTAATTAAATCTTGCAATGACAGTGCCTGAGAAGAGAAAGAATAGAGAGCAGGCACAGAGCTATAACCCTACAGTTATATTTACCTAGAAGGGTGTGAGGACCCCGACATTAGAGTGTCAAGGATTCAGAACTGGTTCAGGACCAGGAAGGTGACCTCTTCTAGTGTAACACCAGCGTTACACCCCTCTCTGGTGCTACTCTCTCTGGCTCGGGCTCGTCCGGACCCCTTCCTAGATGTGCCTCCTCGGTTGTTCCGCGAATTTCCCTAGTGTTGGATTCTTCAGTCAGATTGCAGCAAAATTGGGCAGCATCTCAGCATAGCATCGGCAACTCAGCATCAAGTGTGTCTAGCTATCTAGAACTTACCACTGTTATACCAATTCAAATGTATGATCCACCCCCAAATGTGTCAGTTCCATGTACATCCGCAATTTGATTGGGCCAAGCAGTGGGGTGAGGTCATCACACCATACTAAGTGCAATCATTTTCTTTTAGTTCTATTGTCTAGCTCCCCGCCCCTTAATTTTAATACCCACAAGCTTTATTCCCACAAGCATTTTATATGTGGATCGATAAATCTGTAATACAATGTTTCAAGTTCTTCCTCTGGTAGGGTCAGGAGTTGATCTTCCCATGTCCTTGCTGGGCACATGGATTGGCGGTCACCCAATGACTTCATTAGTTTCTGAACAAGGAGGTTGCGCGCATGCGTAGTTGTCGCAAAGGATAGGGAAATCGGTCACCCTCCAAGGCCCAAATGGAAGCTATTAATAAAGACAGAAAAGAACATGTTAGAATACAAAATTAAATGATTTCACTATATACCACTTACTTCTACTCTAACCCCATTTACTAAATATTTCTTTTGCATTAATAGCTTAGTAAAACTTGCATAGGTTAGTTTCAGCACAGCATGTGTGTTAGTGCGATAGTTTCAAGCAGCCACTGATGCAGCGGTATATTTCACGGTAATTTCTGAATGCAAAATCTCATTAACTCCAATTCACAGCTGTAAAGGTACTGGACCCTTGCCACTGTATATTACCTTCAGGAGACTTTACATTAACATGAAAAATCAAAAATGCATTTAATATTTAAGCCAATAAAGAGAGTTGGTGGGTATTTTAAAGGGTTTTATTTTCGTAGTTAAAAGTGAAGTTTTTCTGACCCTTTATTCATTAGTCAAATATCAATCCGGTTACAGAATTTGGAAATTAGGAAAAATAGCATTAATACAGAACATATTACAGTCTGCATATAGACATCACATGTAGAAAAGAAAATGTGGCGCAAAATGTCAGTCAAAACTCTTGAAGAGTTTCTAAGAAAAGAGTGAGTTTTGAAAGGCTTATCAATAATTAATAAATGGCAAAAATGTCCCATAAAGAGAAATAAATCTTTTCAAAAGTAATTAGTCAAAGCATGAAATTTAAAGTTTAGCACCTAAAATCTAAACCTGTTCTGATCCTCTCAGCTCTCGCTCTCTGCCTCTCTGTGCTGGTCTGTCTCTCTGTCTCAGGAGCTGCAAAATAGCCCCCACAGACGCAACCCCTCCTTCTCTCTCTAAGGCTTCCATTTATCTGAATACTGTCCTGCCTGGCGTTCAGGAAAAATGAGCAAAAAGCCACTCCTCCCACTTGTAAGCCGTATTTCAAGCAAAAGTCCACGTGTTTGGTCCTCATAGCTGGTCCAATCAAAACTTCAAGACACATCGTCTCCCCATGGGCTGACTGGATACGTCATTAATCAGGCGTGTTCCTTATTACATAACTTCACATCCTTTTACATTTTAAAACAATTACATTTTCTGTAACAAAAAGTTTTATTTATGAGGAAACAGAAAATACGTTTTATAAGAAAAAGGTGTGCACTGCAGTTTCTCTTCACTCCACTGTTTAAACAGGCTATAAAAAATAACAAACATATGCAACATAGTGAAGGTCGAAGAGACGGAAACAGGAGGGTGTGATTTATTTATAAAGCCCTTTCATTGAAAGTTGGTAGGGGAGAGGAGCACATTGCATGCTAATCTTGAAGGGCAAAAACTGCAGTAAGCTGCACTAAAGCAAACTGAAATCACGTGGTTTTCTACAGTGCAAAAATACATTTCAGCACATTTCTACTCTTTCAAAAATACATGTTAATTCAGTACAATTATATGCTATTTTGAAAGTAAAAATATATTTTCTAAATTGATGTGCATTCTATAGTGAGATTACATATTGATTAATCACGTTTAAACATGGCTGTTTAGCATGTTTTTTATTTTTTCATGAATGCACTCTTAAACTGAGAGCATTCTGACTAGGCCTTATTTCATATTTTCACTTGTAGGTACCAAAAGTGTTACCCTTTAAAAGCATCTGATTAATGTTTTCATTTTTCATGCACCCAAATCTGCCACTTAAAAAGAATACATTTGACCAGGCCTTATGTCATGTTTTCATTTTGCTTGCGCCAAAACCTGCGTCATTTTAAATGCAGTCTGTCTGAAGCACAAAAATAAAGCAATGCCTAATCTTGATGAAATCTAGCTCTTATCAATCCTCCCTTTTGATGATATCCAATCATACCTCAAATGATCTGTAAATCACTTATTTAATTTCACAGGTTACATTTTTATTGCAAAAGCTGAGCATATAACAATTTTACTTCTATTTCTAAGGCAAACACAAATCTTGTCTGTAATCAGATCATATATAGCCAAGCTCAAGTTTAGTGCAGGGTTCTGTAAGTAGCTTCTTGGAACTGTTAGTTTTTTCTAAAATAAGTAACTAAAATACTAAAAGGAAAATTCCACAGAACAATTCTCTTTTCTATTTTCTTTTCTTCTTTTTCTTTCATCATTCAAAGATTATTTTTCTCTTCAGCACTTGACAAATCTCAGTTATTGTTTCAGCCTTTCCTTTTCTCTTTGTCACCAGCTTGCCTTCAGGGTAGCTCAAAGAGTGTGGCATTCAGTACTTTTTCCATGCAATTTGACCACTCAGGTGCTGAGAAACTCTGACAGAGCACCATCAATTCCTTGCACTTTTCCAATCCAAGCCTTTCACTTTTATTTCCACTTTGATCAGATTCAGATGTTTCAGCTATGGGTGCAAATGATTTTTCGAGGGACCACTGCAAACCTTTTGGATTCCCTTTCAGTCAGCTTTTTCCTACCTCCACTCGTAGGCCCACAGCACTAATTTCTTCTTCAGAGGCTGCATCTGACTCTTTCACCCTTTGGACACCGCTTTCATCTAAGTCAGTTTCCACTTTTTGCTTTTCCAGTGCCACCTCAGATTTCTCTAGTGCTGCTTCAGACTCTGTGTGTTCCCTTACAGCTTGACTGACCCTCTTCTGTGGACTTTTGACCACTGCTGGCATATCTTCTTGAAGAGGAGCTGTTTTATCAGGGGGACACAGAACCATACGTGTGTTAGAGGCATGCACTCAATTTGGAAGGCCACCACATTTCACAACAGTCTTTGCCAGGATCCTTTGGAACTGGCGTTTCCATTTCACAGCATCTCTCAGATCAAAGTTTTGGCACCATTCTTTATGTAGATCTTGTAGCAGCTGCAATCTGGTGAGAAACTGTACGCTCCATATCAGTCAGACCTTCACAGCAATGGCTTGTCTTTTCATCTGTGTTTTTCACAAGTGCATTTGCATGTCCAATTTTAAGCCACTTTGGTGATGCTGAAACACAGTCTTTTGCAAAGTGTAACTCTGTACTGTCTTTGTGTTGGTTTATTATGCTTGAAACTTCAGGGAGATAGCTACAATCCAATCCTTGTTCAATCTCTGGTTCTGCACACATCATGTTTGAGACCTCATTATGATCTGATTTCAGAGAAACTGGCAATCTATACCTGGGCATCAGTTTTTGCAATAACACATTTGCCACTATGCAGTTGTCATTTTTCTCTAAAACAATTCTGATACAACCCTGTTGTTCTGCTTCTAAAACATTTTCTTGAGCCTCCTTTAATTCACCTGTGAAGAGTTCATTGAATGTATGTGCTAACAGAACACAATTTTGTGCAACTGAATTAGCATTTCTCTCTCCCATGACAACAGTGACTCCCATTTGAGCAGATATACTGCATGTTATGGTAAGGGCAATCAATTTCGAATTTTGGGCTGAGGTAACTACTGAAAGCCATGAAGCCTTGACAACATAATGTATAGGAAGCACAGCATATGCTGCTCTTAATGTGTCATTGTTACCTTTCAAATATGGGCCATCTACAAAATGGTTGGGCTGAATCAGTCGTTCATCATTAAAGTCTAACTTTGGTTTCAGGCAGAAATTCATGACATTTAAACATTCAGGTTCAGTTTGATCACAAACAATTTCATTTGCTGGCAGTAAGCTGAATACATTTGAATTTAGACATTTCTTGGTCACAGTATTTTCCCAAAACAACTCCACAAAGGAAGCAACCATTACAATAATTGAAATTTCCATTATTATAAACTCACTCTTTTTATGACTGACATCTACCACAGCTACTAAATTAAGGCAGCTGGGCATTTCTGTGACGTTGGGGTCAAGGGTCATTGGGAAATACGTCACAGACCTTTGAACACATTCATGTTTTTGAACAGGCATTGAGAGAGCGCAGCCCTCCCTCACTGCAATTTGGTGTATTTTCTTTTAAATAAACTTTCATTCCTAGTGCTGGGGCGCGACACCTTTTCTCTTTCAACTCTAGGAATGCTTTTGTGCAATTGTTGTCCAATGGAAGCGGATCAGACACATCCTTGTGTGTCAGCCTCAGTTAAGGCTTAGCCACAATGAAAGGTTTGGTAACCACTCACTATAGCAACCGACCATTCTCAAAAACATCCTGACTTCTTTCTGAATTTGAGGTGGATTCATCTGGTGAATTATTTCCACTCTCTCTGGTGACACCTTTCTAGCTCCCTTTCCAATTACGTGTCCCAGACATTCATTTTCTTTTTGACAGTACTCCTGACTATTCTCATGCAATGGCACTGTGACATGAACTTGACAAAAATCAATAACAGTATGCCATTCTTCAGCACATGGAATGTGAAAACATTATTATGGCTGGATTCTGTACCACAGGACAACATGGAAAAGTTATGCTATTAATCTCCTGCACTAATCTGTTTTTTATTTAGTTTCTGTGAACCTGTGATCAGAACGTTACATAAACTCGCAATCAATTCCATCATAAATACTTTACTCAGTTAATCTCCAATTATGAGTGAAATTTCTGCAACTGATGCTGTTCTTGAATACATGTCATCCGATTCTAATTTGAATAAGACATGCTCTGCACATTTTATTAATCTGTCATCTTTCTCTTTGAACTCCCTTACTTATGTGTTTATTATTTCTTTCAAATCAGAAGGTAATTTTTCAACTGTCTTTTCTGAAAACAATGCTACAGCTGTCTCTTGTTGGGCCATTTTAAAATGTGCATCCTCATCGGGAATCTGAAAATTAACATTATCTGGTGTGCAGTAATCTGTGCTGTTTAATTTGCAAAACAATTGTTTTCCTGCCAGGCCTGAGTCACAAACAACAAATTGGTGACTTTCCTGAAATGGGCCTTTTTTGGTGCAAATTCTTCTAAAACTGGGTTTGTAATTTCTTTGTTTAAAATTCCTACAAATAAGTCTCGACCTTCCACTGCTTTCACAATGGACTTGGTAAATTCAGAATAATTAGGGTTAAAACTCTCATTTTCAAATACAGCAACCTGTTGAACTGGGTTCTGATTTTCTTTCTGGAAATAATTCACATTTGCTCTGGACAACCTATTTAAATTAATTTTAGCATTTTCCATATTTTGTGGGACCATTTGGGCTTGAAAAACTCCTGCCATTGGTACCTGTTTCTGAACTGACATTTGCATTTGCTTGGCTGACATATCTTCCACCTGCATTTCTCTCTGTATTTGCACATTTCCAACTGCTGCATCATGTTTAAATTTAAATTTCTTCTTCCAATGCTCAAATCTGTTATAAAGATGGCAAAATAATACTGTTTCCAGCAGTGCAACATCCATACCCGAATTTGCAAAAAGCAAAACACCTTTACTTCCATCCTGTGTTCTTTTAATCTGTACCCAATCAACATCCTATGCTGGCACTATGCCCTTCAGGAAAGTAATCACTACTACTTTTTTCTCCATAACAACAGAAAATGATGGTGCATTCATGCAAACCCTTTTCATTGGCTCCTCACCTGGCCTTTGCACAACAACTTTAGATTCAAACATTTCCACATTAATGCACAACTCCTATACATTTTCAACAAATTCATCAACGTGTGGGTACCACAGCATAGGTTTGTCTCTCAATGTGGGAATGTGTTCAGAAATTCTGCAAGTTCACCTTTGTTCTGTGGCACATGCACTTCTCCCACCTTTTCTCTCAATGAGTAAGCGAAAGCTTCTCCCTCATTCTGCTTATTATTTTCCTCAACTAGATCTGGAGGTTTCTTTTTCTTATCCAGTTTCCTTGCTAGGTCTGGTGGTTTCTTTTTCTTCTCATGTTTTCTTGCCCACTTGTCTCCTAATTTCTCAAACCCATTGCATTTAAAAATATATTTTATTTCTGCAATGTGCAATTGCATTCCTGAAGAACACATTGTCTCATTTGCCTCATCATTCATATGTAACCTAAAACTTTTCTGAAATGGAAAGCTTCCTGAAACATCAATTTCATATTTTTGAGCCAAATCAGTCAGTATATCATGTGTAGTTACTGCACATGTAGCTGTTTCCTTACTCAGGGAAATTAATTCTTTCTCCTGACACTGGTTCACATTTTCAAGATTTAAACAGCAGGGACTGTTAATTTGTTCATGTTCAAATGTTGAATTTAAAACACTAAGCTGTCTCTCTATTTCAGGGTCTGGGTTAATGTGTTCCGCCATGATCTCTATCTTTTTAATCAATGCTGCTTCCTCATAGCAGGTTTGAAAAGTCCAATTATCAAATATATTCATTTTACCCTGGGCTGCAGATGTTGTAAATACCATTTCCCCCCCACCTCCCAGTGCTTGTACTGTCTGGGATAATTTTTGTTCAATAATCAGTGAATTCTGAGTTTCTGAAATAAATCCTGCCATAATCACTCCTTCTGCAGCTGTTTGAACCTTTTGAGTAGGGACCTTATTAATTGGGACAGTCACAATTGTTCTAGGCACGGCCTGTGCATCTGCAGTTTGTGATATCTGGACTGAATCAGTCATATTTGAAGCAGTAACACCTGGAGATGTCACTGTCAGTGGTGAATCAACAGGTAGTGGGTCAATCTGAAATGTCTGCACAGTTCTCTCAATCTGTGTTTCTCTCTGTTCAACAGAAGCAGTAGCCACTGTAGCACTTTCTGGTACACTATTTTCAGTATTTTTAATGGGAACCACATAAAGTGGCAGACACTCAGTTAACAATGCATCCATTATTTCATCCCCTGAATCATTATTTATTTGAAGCTTCTTATCATCATTAATTCACTTCTCCTGCATCTGGTGCTTCACCTTTTTATCCTTACTTGCTTTGTCTCTTGCTGTCTTTTCCCACATGCTTAAGGCCTCAAATTGTGCAGCTCTAGATGGTGTCTTTATTTCACATAACACTTCCCTTAATTTGTCAATAACTTGCAATTCAAAAGTACCATCTTTTGGAAAATTCAAAGGACCCTCTTTTTCAGTAATCTTGCACCATTGGTGAACCCACATACATGCATTTTGTCCCAAATTGGTAGACATAAAATGCACAGGTGTTCCTTCAGGAGCATCACCAATTAAAAACATATTTTTCACTTACCTACCAACAGTTTCTTTAAACCTTCAAACATTTTCATTTCTGCAATAGTTCAATGCAATTTCTTTTCTCCAATGCTGTCAGTTTCAATTTCAGTCAGTTTTACTCCTACTACTGACCCTCCACAAAATCTTACTGAAATATTTTCCTAGTTTTCTTAATCAAAATTCTGTTAATAACAACATAAAAACATTCGCTACTCTGTCTGTTCCACTAAACAAAGGATAGATTTCTTTTCACTGCGAGTAACACATTCCGCTTACCCTTCACAAAGTAAGAACTTCCGTTTACTCTTCAAACACTGCGAGTAAATCCCTTCCGCATACCCTTCACTCAAGCTCAGAAGAACCTGCTACTCCATTGGTGTTACCCTTTCTAGGTGATATAACACCAAAGTTCTCTTCCAGGGGATCCTCATCAATAGTCATAAGCACTAGAATATTCCCGCCCATGCGCGGGACCCCGGAAGCACAATCATATATGTGACAAACATATATGTATCTCCATATACATATATATATATATATATATATATATATATATATATATATATATATATATATATATATATATATATATATATATATATATATATATATATATATATATATATTTCAACAGCAATGAGGTCAGTGGCGCCAGATCGCTCAACAGCGGGTGCAGACTGCGGGCCGGACCCAAGGCCAAAGTTAATTTTCCCACAAAGTTCAGTCGCACACATCAATCCTTATTTCTCCAGTTTATTTCATGAACAGAGCCAGTCTGTCAACCGACGCGTTTCGGCTTTGCAGCCTTTCTCACGGTAGGGAGACACTACTGTCGTCCTCTGTTTATAACACTCTATGGTTAAAAACAACCCCATTGCCTTCTGGGAGTTGTAACATACCAATAATATACTAGAAATGCAATGATGAATTCGAATGTATTAAATACAATGTTATTTCTGTCATTGGGATATCAGATGTAAAAACACTACAACTCCCAGAAGGCAATGGGGTTGTTTTTAACCATAGAGTGTTATAAACAGAGGACGATAGTAGTGTCTCCCTACCGTGAGAAAGGCTGCAAAGCCGAAACGCGTCGGTTGACAGACTGGCTCTGTTCGTGAAATAAACTGGAGAAATAAGGATTGATGTGTGCGACTGAACTTTGTGGGAAAATTAACTTTGGCCTTGGGTCCGGCCCGCAGTCTGCACCCGCTGTTGAGCGATCTGGCGCCACTGACCTCATTGCTGTTGAAATTGAAATATCGCCAGAAGCGCCCGACCGAGAGAACGTGAAACTAACGCGGAGGAAACGAAAGACTCACCCAGGCAGAGCGCTGACGGTTGGAGCGGAACAGCCCCACCTGGATAGGTGCATCCCTGTGAGGTGAGCAAAACTACCAAGCGTTAAGAAAATCTATCTCTCGAACGAAGCGACTTGCATAGGAAGTAAAAAGGAAACCGATACCATAGCGACAAGCTTGACATACGGTCTCCGTCCTTTAGTACCAATCCTTCTATTCAAAATTGAATTCAGTTAGTCAGAGCCCAAACAACCTTGAAAAATCGAAATAAAACCTGCATTTTGAGAACGATACGATTATACTGCAAATGGAAGCACGCAAAGCAAAGCGGGCTCAAAAACTTGCAACAATGTTTCAACCTGCTGCGAGTGAATGTACGGAAGTCACGGAATCAGCAGACAAACATAGTGAAGGGAATCCCTCGCTGAAATACCTTTTCCTGCAACTTGAAAAACAATACAAAAAAGAAATCAGCAAGAGCTGGGAAATCATGGCCCTGAACAAATATCTGGAAATAGATAGAATTCCCAGAGGCTTACGTATTTTCACACTGCCAACACATCCAGACACACGAACCGAGATGCTGGAAGAATGGGGCCAGAACAACATGGAGTGTTCTAAAAATATGTTACGAATCCTTATAAAATATGCAGAAATTGACTTGGAAGCAGCACATGTCCAAATTAAAGAACTGGAAAACAAGATTGGAATACTTAATAAAGATGAAGCAGTGAAATTAAGAAAAGAAATGGACACAAGATTAGAAAAATATGAGGACGAAGCACAAGAGCGAAAACATAGGAAATTCATAAGAGACGAAAATGATTACAAACAAGGCAAAATTCTAACGTTTGCCAAACGCTTTGACAACTTGAAACTAAACTATCAAAGGAATCCACAAAAAAGACCAGAAGATGTATCTAGCGAATCAGACATAAGTGAAAACGAAGCAGCCTTGAACACAGATGTCATAAAAAGAACCAATTTTTTAGAGGAAATGCGTTTGGTGAACTTGGACCAAAGCCTGTCCAGAAATCGGGGCCAAGGAAGAGGCAGAGGGCGTGGCAGAGGCAATACAAAATCTATCCCAGCACAAGAAAAACAAGAAGATCCAAACGCAAAAAGGCAATATCCCCTAAGGAGCAGAACCTTCAAGAAATAAATGATACAAACAAAGAAAAGGAGGAGAAGAATTTAATTACAAACCTTTCAAATTATACCTTATCTAAAGATGAATGCTCAGCCTTAAATAAAGGATTGTCATTTTGCCCTGAAAGACATTTGAATTACACAGATACAAAAATTGACATATATAAATATGTACGCAAATTAAAACTAACAAAAATACATATTGGAAAGACCAAGAAAATAGACAATGAGGAAACAGAAAAGGAGAATGAAGGACAAATGACATCAAGTCCCGAACTAACAATTGGACAAATACAAGATATAAAAAATCTTTTTGATCTTGTACATAATCTGGATGAAGAGGAGTATACTGAAAATCAAGTTCTGGATGAATTGAAAATAGACACATCACAGTATGTTAAAAGTGGATTAAAAAACAAATCGAAATATTGTCCCCAACTCACCCCGGGCAATAAAATTGATTTATTTTCTGAGGCGGTGATGAAAGAACTAGAAGGAATACAAAAAACACGCAATAATGACAAAAAGGAAAACCTCACAAAAAAAGAAAATCAAGCAATAACCAGCCTAAGAAACAATCCCCTAATAATTATAAGACCAGCGGACAAGGGGGGCAACATAGTCATTCAGAACACATCAGATTACATCAAAGAAGCACGGAAACAATTAGATGACAACACAAAATATAAAAAATTGACCTCTAATCCGATTAACAAAATGATCATGGATCTCAGAAAAAATCTGGATGAATGGCAGTCACACAACTTGCTTAATGAGGAAGAACGACAATATCTGTTCAAAGAATATCCTACGATACCAACAATTTATTTTTTACCCAAAATTCTTAAAACGCTTATCAATCCCCCTGGAAGACCGATTGTTTCATCCTGCGACTCTTTATACGAGAATATGTCAACATATGTCGACCACTTTTTGGCACCTATTGTGAAAAACCTCAGCTCGTATATACAGGATACCGGAGAATTCTTAAGAACACTGGCAAACATCACATGGAACCCGAATTTTATTATGGCCACAATTGATGTTGTGTCATTATATACTTCTATTCAGCATGAAATAGGTTTACAAGCATGTGCCTACTTTTTAAAGCAAAGAAAAATCACGGAACTCCAACATTCTGCAATGCTGTTAACAATGATCAAAATGTGTCTGAGCAATAACATTTTTCTTTTTGACAGTCAACTATACCAACAACTCTGTGGCACTGCCATGGGCATTTCCTTTTCCCCAAATTTTGCTAATCTCACAATGGGATGGTGGGAAAAGGAAATAGCCTGGGGCCCTGAGAATCATCTATCTTTGGAAAGAATAGTTCTGTGGGTACGGTATATAGACGATTTATTCATCATTTGGGATGGAAAAAAGGAAGAACTCATGCAATACTTTGAAAGACTAAATGAAAACCAAATTGGCCTATCATTCACCTGCACAGTGAGCAAAACAAGGATCAATTTTCTGGATACCACAGTATATATAGATGATGACAAAATACAAACCACGCTGCACAGAAAGAAAACGGCTACAAATAGCATTTTACATGCTAAAAGCTTCCATCCGCAACCACTTATAAACAGCATTCCTTACGGAGAATTCCTAAGGATCAAAAGAAATTGCTCAAAGGAAAATTATGCAACTGCCCAAATAGAAGCCAGTGCCCAGAGATTGAAAAATCGAGGATACAGACAAAGAATCCTGAACAAAAGCAAGAAAAAGGTGTTAGAGAAAACACATGATGAGATTTTAATGTCCAAAATGGAAAAAGAACAATCACTGAAAAAAGAACAAGAAAAAAATCAGAGAGATGATAACATATTGAAAAACGAGGATGCACCGAGATTAATTCTGACATACAGTAAGGAGAGCACAAAAGTTACCAGAATCGTCCAAAAATATTGGCACTTATTAACACAAGACAATGATATTGGCAAAATAATTGGAGTAAGACCAAAAGTCACATACAGAAAGGCTAGTTCGATAAAGGACAAGGTGGTACAAAGTCACTTTGTCACATCGACAAAACAAACATGGCTGACACAACAACAAATGGGATTCAAAAAATGTTCCAACTGCAAAGCGTGCAAAATTGCCATCAATAAGAAGGAAATAACAGATCCAGAAGGCAAAACAATAAAGATAAATCACAGAATTACATGCACAACAACCTTTGTTGTATATGCAATACAATGTATATGTGGCAAAAAATATATTGGAAGCACGACATGCATGCTCAAAAAGCGTATACTTGAACATATCAGAGCCGTGAAAAACAAAGATATGAACTATGCGATAGCAAAACATCTCACCAAATGCCAAGATAATGATTGGAGGAAGATGGAATACTTTGGATTGGACACAATACCACTAAATGAAAGAGCAGGAGACAGGAAAAGGAAACTACGGCAATTTCAGTCAGTTTTACTCCTACTACTCACCCTCCACAAAATCTTACTGAAATATTTTCCTAGTTTTCTTAATCAAAATTCTGTTAATAACAACATAAAAACATTCGCTACTCTGTCTGTTCCACTAAACAAAGGATAGATTTCTTTTCACTGCGAGTAACACATTCCGCTTACCCTTCACAAAGTAAGAACTTCCGTTTACTCTTCAAACACTGCGAGTAAATCCCTTCCGCTTACCCTTCACTCAAGCTCAGAAGAACCTGCTACTCCGTTGGTGTTACCCTTTCTAGGTGATATAACACCAAAGTTCTCTTCCAGGGGATCCTCATCAATAGTCATAAGCACTAGAATATTCCCGCCCATGCGCGGGACCCCTGAAACACAATCGTATATGTGACAAACATATATGTATCTCCATATATATATACATATATTACCTACTGGCGGTCGCCAGTAGGTAGTTATAGTTAGGACCCCTTTTCCATAGGAAATCCGCAACATTCTATTTTGAATAACTTTGGCGCCGGTCGATGAATCCTCGCGAATTTCTCAAAATAGGTGGGGCGCTACGCTCCGCTCCTACCCTGAAAGTCTCGGGGGGATTCGTCAAGCGGGGGCTGAGATAAAAGGGGGGTCCCAAAACACGTTTTTCCCATGCATTTTTCCATAGGACCTTTAGAACGAGCTACAGCCCGAACGGCTGAACAGAATTACTAGAAATTTGGCAGAGAGGTAGTCCCTATGTCAAGGAAGTGCCTTTTGTAGGTTTGGTGTAAATCTGTTCAGTAGATTCTGAGAAAATAGCCTTTAAATCAATATATATATCTGAGCCCGCTTACGGGACGCTTACCGTACGCTTACCGTACGCGTACGGTGGCATGCGCGAGCGCGATTCTGATTGGCTCTTAGATCTTAGTAAACATTCCAATCGGCCGAAACCAGGAAGCGGCGTCCGCCATTTTGTCTCTCGCACTGAGTGTTATTTATCAAACATGATGCCCAAAAACATGTTACGGGGTTGTTTTGACAACTCCCTCCCACATAGTCATGTTGAGGGAGTCCCCAAACATCCCCCAAGAGCAAAAACGGTTTTATTTTTTTTTCGGCAATTTCGCCGAGTACGCTTACCGTAAGCGTACGGTAAAAAATAGAAATAAAAAAAAACACTATCCACACTTACCCCACCCCCTGTGCTTTTGGTGGCCGTAGGCCACCAAATGTACAGGGCTTATTACATCAGTAAAAAAACTATATTTTGGCAACATGAAATTATAAAATCGAAATAAAAAAAACACTATCCACATTGACCCCACCCCCTGTGCTTTTGGCGGCCCAAGGCCACCAAATGTACAGGGCTTATTAAAGTTGATAAAAACCGTGCACGGAACGCACTGCGTTAAGTGGGCGCGCACGCCTCGAATGGCGTAAAGTAACTTAGCAATTAAAAAACCGTACAAATTCACTGAAAAAACCATAGGTTTCACACACGTTATAGTTAGGAATTAGCATTTAAAAAACCTTGCAAATTCACTGAAAAAACCATAGGTTTCACACATGTTATAGTTAGCGGAAATTTTACTGATAAAAAACCAATGAAATTGCCCCGTTATAGTTAGTGCTGGCAACTATAACTCACGCGACCGCAATCTTCTGCTGATGACATATGTGCCTTTATAAAAAAAAATATTTGTAATATATGTATAGCTAAAAATGTATGGAAGAAGACATGGGCAAATAAGTGTCTAAATACAGTATTAGCATCAGCAGAGGATTGCGGTCGCGTGAGTTATAGTTGCCAGCACTAACTATAACGGGGCAATTTCATTGGTTTTTTATCAGTAAAATTTCCGCTAACTATAACATGTGTGAAACCTATGGTTTTTTCAGTGAATATATATATATATATATATATATATATATATATATATATATATATATATATATAATAAAAAAGCAAATGCAGCCTTTCATAACCAGAGTTGAATAATGCTGTAAGGACTCCCCTGTATATCATGAACAATACCTTAAAAACCAGGGGAAAACAACAGCAAAGCATGTTTGAAAACTGCTTTAATGCTTAGCACTTAGCACAATCTCTCAGCAAGGACTGAAAGCATTTTGACAGCTCACAGACTGCATTGCAGAAAACATAGCCCAGAAAAGCTGAAAAGCTAACTCATAGCAACATAGAAATAAACTGGCTCTGTGCCTTTAAGGCAGCCATGACGTCCAGCTTCCCATCACGCCTCAGGGGTGACAGTTAGGTCAGTTGTTCTTTCCGGCTCCGTCAGGCAGGACCCTGGTTACACAGCTCCACTTCTTTCTGATTTTAGTCAGAAATAATCTTCAGTTTTCTGGAAACATTTATCTTACTTCGACGTTTTTCAACTCGTCAAGTAAGGTGCTAACTTTTTCTGGCTGATTTTGGCATTTTTTCCACTCAAAATGCCATCTCTTTTTGACCCCTTCCCTTCACTAGAAGGCCAGGTCACACTCTCATGCAGTCTGTATTCTCTGTCTACCTAAGGACCATGTCCCCAAGACTTGTCCTCATTGCCAGTCTTTATCTAATAGAACTCTAAAAGACAGAGAGCGTATCCGTCTTTATGGGCTGGCAGAAAAGGATAAATCATCTTCCAATGGCAGGTCACCGGTGAGAAAGGGCTCTAAGAGGGCCAGATCTTCTTCTAGAAGCAAGATTCCATCAGTGTCGGGCTCGGCACTGAGAAAACTACCACCGGTGGGACATACGTCCAAGAAAAGACCTTCGACGGCGGGCAAAGCCGTCGAGAGAACGCCAACATACAGGTACGTCGCTTCATTCGCCGTCGAAGAGTCGTGACCCTCCGCCGTCGTCAACCCGGCGACGACCGGTGTCGAGGAGCAGAAGTCCTCCACCGTCGTCAATCCAACGACGATCGGCGTCGAGGGGCAAGAGTCCTCCGCCATTGTCAACCCGGCGACGATCTGTGTTGAGGATCAGAACCCCTTCGCCGTCGTCAACACGCCGATGATTGGCGTCGAGGATCGGAAGCCCTCCGCGATCGTCAACCCAGCGACGACCAGCGTCGAGGATCGGAAGCCCTCCGCCGTCGTCAACCCGGCGACGATCGGTGTCGAGTCGCAGAAGTCCTTCGCCAACCCGACAACGATCGGCGTCGAGGCGCAGAAGTACTCCGACGTCGTTGGCGAGGCATTCGACATCAAAGAACAGAGAGTCGACGTCAAAATCGGTTCCAACACCTGGCCGAAATTCGACGTCGAGAAGGAGGTTAAGGTCGAGAAGGGCTACGTCAGAGCAGGTCATACGCTCGACGTCGAGACCCACATCAGTGAGGTTTGGAGAAGGTTCAGTAGTTTTAGTGACAGAATTAGCGTCACGGCACTCATCCTCTCATTCCTCGAGACGCCCTTCAACACATTCACCATCTGCGTCCCTAGAGCGACATTCGGGGAGGTCGCGTCAAAGATCTCTTTCACATCACAGGATGGCTTTCCCTTCTGTTCACTTATCTCCAAGTTGGCTTCTTCCCATCCATCACTGGAGTAAGAATCCGACAGGAGCATCACGACGAGAGGAGGAATATGCCAGTCCGATCCAAAGATCTCCTCTGCAAAGGTTGGTGCAAGAGGTGGATAGATCACCTTCAGCTACATGTCAGGTCCGTACTGGCAGATCACGGGAGTGCAGACCTTCTACTTCCCATCAGAAAAGGAGAAGGTCTCCTACATGGTCTTCCTCCTCCAACTGCTCCTCTAACAGGGACTATTCGCCCACCCTATCGAATAGTCCTCAATCGAGAGTGTCTCCGATAGATGATATAAATACGTATCATGAGGTGCTTCAGAGAGGGGCTCAGAAGCTGAACATCGAGATGTCGACTCCTCAAGTTGCAACAACAGTGATTTTTGAGACACTACATCAGAGATCTGCGTCTCGTCCGTTGCTGTCTCTGGTTACTGGGCTTCTGGAACCGGTGATGGACATTTTCCTAGCTCCCTCTACAATTAAAGCCGCACCGGCTAGGATTCAGAAGAAATACAAGCCAGCTGAAGCAGACCCGGTATTCTTGAAATCAGATCCGCCTGCGGATTCTGTTATCATCACAGCGGCAAGGAAAACGCTCACAGTGACTGCAACTTCGTTGGTCCCCCCTGACAAAGAAAGTAGGTCGCAGGATTCTTGGGGGCAGAAGGTTTGCGGGTCTGCAGCATCATCGCTAAAAGTATCTAGCGGAGCAGCCTTATTAGGCCGCTACTACAGAGCCTTATGGGACTCCTTGGACCGTTTCAAGGAAAAGCTGCCAAAGGAAGATCAAAGGGACTTTGAAGAGGTTATCAAGGAAGGATCCCTTGTATCCAACCAAGTGATTAGCACGGCAGCGGATGGTGCCACGCTTTCGGCGCATTCTTATGCGCATGGGATGTGCGCTAGGAGGTCTGCCTGGTTAAGGCGAACAGCTCTCAAGCCAGATACACAACAGAGGATGCTTAATCTGCCTTTTTCTGGCTCCTCACTGTTTGGCACCTATACCGATGAGGAGATGGCTAGGATGAAAGCCGAGTTAGACACTCTGAAGGCGGTGGGATTAGAAAAGAAAAAAAGAGTTCAAGCGGAGATACAGACCCAACCAGCGCAAGGGCTACCAACAGAGGGTTCAAACCCCTCAGTAGTGTCAAAACAAAAGTCAAGGAAAGCAGTTCCAAAGCCGTAATTCAAACAGGGGTAGAGGAGGTCATCAGCAGCAGTCCTCTACCACGGCTAGATCAGCAGGGAAGCAATGAGCAAGAGCTTCCTCTGGCGCTGTTGCCCACTCCAGTGGGAGGAAGTGTTTCACATCATCTGAGAGAGTGGTGCAACATAACAAAAGATCGTTGGGTGCTCAGTATACTACGCAATGGATATGCACTACGTTTTCGTGTGTCTCCAAAGGACATCCCTCCGAAAATATCTCGTCCTCACCAGCTAGAGTTACTGTGTCAGGAAGTGGTAACCCTTCTGCGAAAAAAGGCCATAGAAGAGGTTTCTCCTTCTCAGCGGGGGAAGGGAGTTTATTCTAGGTACTTTCTTGTGCCAAAAAGAGATCAAGAGCACAAATTCAGACCTATCCTGGACCTTCGATCGGTGAACAAAGTCATCTTGAAGGAGAAGTTTCGCATGTTGGCGCTTCATCAAATATGTCCACATCTGCAAACAGGAGATTGGATGTGTTCGATGGACCTCCAAGATGCATACTTCCACATACCTATCATTCCTCGTCATCGCAAATACCTACGATTCTTGGTCGGCAGCAAACACTACCAGTTCAAGGTGTTGCCCTTCGGGCTGAAATCTGCCCCACGAATCTTTACCAAGTGCATGGCCGTGGTGGAGACGGCTCTACACAGAAGGGGTCTGTTCGTTTACCCGCACTTGGACGATTGGCTCCTGAAAGGGCCATCCCCTCAGCAAGTAAGGAGCGATTTTCAAGTCTGTCTAAATCTACTCCGCAGGCTGGGTCTGCATGTGAAGATGGAAAAATCGGTTCACCGGCCTACCCAGGCGATCCATTATTTGGGCTCTACTCTGGATACAAACTTAGGAAGAGCGTTTACTTCGGAGGAGAGACAGAAGTGCGAAACTCTTCTCGATGGCTTCTTGCATATTTCTCACTCCCAACGCCAGGCTGAGAATGAGACCTTTGCAACAGGACCTAGAGCACAAGTGGGACCAAGCATCGGGTCACTGGGAAGACCGAATTGTGCTTTCGCAAGCAGCAAAGTCGTCCATTCTATGGTGGACTCGACCAAAGAACCTCTTAGTGGGAGTCCCCTTCCATCAACCAGTTCCGACACAGTCCTTGGTAACGGATGCATCTCTACAAGGGTGGGGAGCACACATGGATTGCCTGCAGATGCAGGGACGGTGGTCTATCAAGGAACAATCCTACCATATAAACATGTTGGAGCTGCGAGCAGTCCATCTAGCTCTGAAAGCTTTTCAGCCCTCAATCACGTCCAACTCGATCCTGATCCAAACAGACAACACGACCACCATGTATTACTTCAACAAACAGGGTGGTACGTGCTCTCGCTTGCTCTCCCTGGAAGCTCAAACGATATGGCACTGGCTTCTAGCCCGAGGCCTCTCCATCACAGTGGTGCATCTTCCAGGGGAGCAAAACGTGCGAGCGGATGCACTCAGTCGGCACTTCGAAGATCAGCCAGACTAGGTGCTAAACGACGAGGTAGTGGCAGATATTTTCCATCAGTGGGGGCAACCTTCCATAGATTTGTTTGCAGACGACCAAAACAAAAAATGCCACGCCTTCGCATCCAGGTTCCACCGTCCACGGACGAGGGGGAATGCTCTTTTGATGGATTGGTCCGGAATATTTGCATACGCCTTTCCTCCCCTGTCTCTAATCCCGATGGTGGTGTCCAAACTCATCCGATCCAACATGACGATGATTTTGATAGCTCCAGACTGGCCTCGTCAGTGGTGGTACCCAGACCTGTTACAGTTGTCGGTGCTCCCCCACAAGAGACTACTTTACAGATCGGACCTGCTGACCAAGATGGATGGGAAGATTCTACATCCCAACCTTCCCTCACTGAACTTGGCAGCATGGCTCCTGAGGTCCTGCAATATGGACACTTGAATTTACCGCAGGACTCTATGCACATCCTAAAAGAGGCAAAGAGACCTTTCACGAGGGCGTCATACTCCTTTAAGTGGAAAAGATTCTACTTGTGGTGCACTTGTAAACATTTTAATCCTACTACAGGGCAGGAGGAGGTAATTCTTCCTTACCTCCTGTACTTAGCCAAATCTGGTTTTAAGTATTCCTCGATCAGGGTACACTTAGCGGCCATTAGGGCCTACAGAAAGTCTCCAAACCAGCCTTCCTTTTTTCAACTACCGGTGGTCAAGGATTTCCTACAGGGGTTGAAGAAAGTGTATCCCCCTGTTCGGCCTCCTTCTCCTCCTTCTCCTCCTTGGGAGTTGAATCTAGTCCTCTCTAGATTGATGGGTCCTCCTTTTGAGCCCATCCATTTAGAATCAATCATTTTTATTGCGTGGTACTCGTTCAAAATTACACAGCTCAACTGCCTACAACCATCGGCCGGGAGAGAGTAACGGGATGATCAGTACACAGCGTACAGGTCTACAGCCCAGAGGGCGACCCCGCAAAGAGACGTTTCAGTGCAGAACATACCTGCAGGGCAACTGCTCATATACCACTTTTATAAGAAATAGAAAAACAAAACAAGAAAATAGACAAGCCCCTAGCCCTCCACCCCCCCAAAACCCCCCACCCCCTCCGCATCAGTCTCGGACTTCCCAGCCTAGTCACCCAAGGTCATCAGTCACAGCTCAGGATAAGTCAGACTACCCTAGTGGCCCCCGCCGGTTCCAAAGGGATGATCTGAAGAATTTGTAAGTATTTTGGGAACTTGACTTCCCTCAATTCCTTTGATAGGAGCTGCAGGAATGGATCCCAGAGCTTTGCATATTCTGACCCCTTCCCATCAACGCTGAGCGACAGGCGCTCCATTGCTAAAAGGTGCCAGAGTCTCCGGATCCAATCCCGCGGGTCAGGTGCGATCGGAGAACCCCATTGTGCCAGGAGAACCTGCCGCGCCTCAAGCAATGCTAATACAATTTGTCTGCCCCGCAGCGAGCGCAAAGGAAAGGACTTGGGATGAGGAAGACCCAACAACGTGTACGCGGGTTCCCGGGGGAACGTGATCTGGAACGCCCCGTTGAGATCATCAAGAACCGCTGCCCAGTACCGCACCAGCTTCGGGCAGTGCCACAGCAGATGAATCAGGGTGCCAGGATGACCACACCCCCGCCAGCAGAGGCCTGATTTAGTTTTATCCCAGGACTTAATACGCGCCGGAGTATAGTACCAATATGCTACCACCTTATAAGCAGATTCCGCACCCGCCGTGTCAGAGGCAGTATGATGGGCGCGGTAGAAAATATGCTCCCATTCCTTGTGCGTCAGAGGGCGCCCCAACTCAGTCTCCCATCTAACCTGCGCCTTCGACCGCTGCTTCTTAGGACGCGCCATTATCATTGCATACAATTCCGATATGAGTTTCCGGTCATCCTTTTTGCAAACCAACCAGCGCTCGAAAGTGGTCAAGGGAATTGACATCAAAGCGAAATTAGAAGGTTGGGTCACCCAGTGCGCCAATTGCGAGTAATGAAAAGCGTCAGTCTTCGTCAAGTTAAAATAGTCTTTGCGCAGTTGAGCGAAGGGGATCAAGCCATCCAAGTCAAAGAGGGAGCCCACCCTCTTACACCCCTCCTCCCTCCATCGCTGAAAGACTGGAGACGCGCATCCCGGCGGAAAGTCAGGGTTATCCACTATAGGTGTCATAGGGGAGGGAAACGTAGTCCAACCATTGTGCCCCGCTAACCGATCCCACGCTTTGAGAGTCGGTGAAGTCACCGGCGACGAATAGAAACCCCATGCCCTAGGCTTCCGTGGAAGCCAGAGTTCACGCCATACATCACAACCAGCTACTGTCTGGTCTATAAAGTTCCAGTGCTTGCTGTACAGCGGTCTATTCCACTCCGTGACGTAGCGCAGACAAGATGCTTGGTAATAGGCACCCATGAGCGGGAAGCCCAGCCCCCCCACGACCTTCGGCGAGGTAACAAGGGATAATGCGAGCCGCGGTCTCTTATTGTTCCACAGAAATTTATTAAGGAGCCCCTGCAATTTCCGGAGGGTGCCCGGCAGAGGCTGCACAGGGAGCATCTGAAACAGATAAAGGACACACGGGAGCACAGTCATTTTTATTGCTGCGAGTCTCCCGTACCAGGCCAGATTAAGGCGAGACCAGTCAGATAGCGATTTGGAAGTGTGATCCACCAACAGGTTATAGTTGAGGGAGACCGTTTTAGCAATAGAGGAAGTCAGCCGAATACCCAGGTATGGAATGTCGGATTGCACCCACTGAAAGTCAAGGTCGCGCTGCAGGTCGCGGACCTCATCTTCAGGAACAGAGATTAAGAATTTGTGATTTCGAGAAATTCACTTTAAACCCTGCCACTTTTCCAAATTCATGAGCTCTGTCGCCAAATACCGCAGGGTGGAGTGAGGTTGGGTAAGCGAAAGAATAACATCTGCATACAGACTAATTTTGTGGATGTCCGCGCCAAACTTGATTCCCACTATATCCGGGTTTGAGCGTATGCGTTGGGCAAAAGGCTCCAAATAGGGCACACAAAGTAGCGGGGACAAGGGGCACCCCTGCTGCGTCCCCTTGGAGATGGGGAAAAGGGGTGACTTACACCCATTCACTCTCACCGACGCCTTAGGGGCTGCGTAGACATTGCACCCAGCGTACAAAATTCTCACCAAGCCCAAAGGCCCGCAAAACTGCAAACAGATAGTTCCAGTCCACCCGATCAAAGGCCTTCTCTGCGTCGATTGAAAGGAGAAAGGCCTGAGCTCGAGATGGATGAACCAGGTCTATAAGATAAAGAATTTGCTTGGTATTATCCCCGCCCTGTCGCGTAGGAATAAAGCCTGATTGGTCCGGATCAATGATACCATCCATCAGGGGGCTAAGACGCGCCGCCAGGATACTCACAAAGAGCTTTGCATCTATATTTAAAAGGGAAATCGGCCGATACGAGCCACAATCCCTCGAGTTCTTCCCAGGCTTAAGGATGACCGTAATCGCTGCCTCCGACATGGAGGGTGTTACTTCTCCAGTATCAAGGAAAGAGTTGAAAAGACGTGTTAAAAGCGGAGCCAGCTCTACGCAAAAAGTTTTAAAAGATAGTGCTGAAAAGCCACCCGGCCCTGGAGATTTGGCAATCTTTAGACGGGCTATCGCGGATATGACTTCCTCAATGCGAATAGCAGTATCCAAAGCGTCGGCCGAGGATTTAAACAACGGCGTAATGCGGCAGGACGTGAGATAGCCCGCCATCCCTTCCGAGCTCGGCGCCTCCCTACTATATAAGCACTGATAAAAGTGTCGGAAAGAATTCACAATAAGGGTGTCAGTGGTATGCTCAATTGCCTGGGAGTCCCTAATGGACTGAATCGCTGTCGGCTGTGCGCGCGCTCGTAACCTATGGGCTAACAGTTTCCCCCCCTTATCCCCACACAGATAAAATTTATGGCGAAGGCGCAGGAGGGCATGCTCGGCCCTATCTAGGTCTAGGTGCTTCAGCATGCGCCGCTTCGTTTCCAGCTCCCTCCAAACCCTAGGGCCCCTGTTCTTTTGTGCACAGACTCTAGATCTCCCACGTCCTTCTCCAGCTCCGCTTGTTTAGCCTTACGTAAACGCGTGAACGTTGCAGTCAGCGCGATGAATTCCCCCTGCACCACTAACTTTAGGGCCTCCCATACAGCTGCTAAAGACGTACTCCCTTGGTCATTATCTGCCTGGTAAGCGGTGATAGTGTCTCGTATGTGAGTAACAACCGATTTCAAATGGAGCGAAGAATCGCGAAGGTGCCAACCAGGAGGTGGTGGGCGATTGCCGTGAGAGGTGAGTTGCACCGAAATGAGGGCATGGTCCGAGAGTGAACGGGGGGTGATAGTAGCTGCAGATAAGTAGGGCAGGAGAGAGGTTGAGGCTAAGAAGTGGTCGAGGCGGGCATAGGTTTTATGTGCTGCGGAGTAGTAGGTGTAATCTCGCTCTGTGGGGTGCTGTACACGCCAGACATCATGCAAACTGCCATCTCTCATCCATTGCCTCCCCCCCCCCCCCCGCGAGAGCGCGCCCGTACGATGGGTCCGCTGCTCAGACCTATCCATACACGGATCCATAACCACATTCAAATCTCCACCCACCAGGATCGAGGCATCCGAAGAAGCCAGAACCTCAGAGAGGGCTGCCTGCAGGAATGATTCCTGGTTCTCAATCCGGGCATACAATGACCCTATTGTTAGGTGCGTGTCCCCCCATTGCACGCGGACAGCAAGGAACCTACCCTAATATCGACGACCTGGGAGAGAACTTTGCAATGAGAGTGCGCGCTAAAGAGGATTGTCACCCCATGCTTTTTAGCCGGGCCTGAAGACCACAATTGTACTGGGAAGCGCTTGTCTCTCATCCGTTTAGTGTCCTTAGTAAGGAGATGAGTCTCCTGTGGCTGACACACATCACCCTCCGCATTTTCCAGGAGGGACAGGACGGCAGAGCGCTTAACAGGACTATTCAGTCCCCTGACATTCAGGCTCACAACTTTTAGGACCCTACCCAAGAAAGAGCCGAGACCTAGTTGCATAGTGCCAGAGATATAAGGTGGGCAAGAAGGCCGTGACCACGGACCATACATCCCCCAAGCTCAATGGAGAACTGATGCAGAGCCCCAAAGCAACCCTATAAGCCCAACAAACCCCCCTTCTCCAACCCATAAGACACAACAAACACATAAGAGGGAAAAAAAAAACGGAACGCAGGAGCCCCATATAAGGACAACAGACTGTCACGTAGATCAAACGATGAAGGGAACATGGCACCATTCTGAAATGCGCCGCTCACTGGAGACAATATACATCCAACACCCAAGGGGCAGATGGTGGTATTGACACTCAACAGAGGACCTCGCTCCTCCGGCGCCGAGAAAGAACCCACCTGATGCCAGCCATGCGCAGCTCAGGGGACGCCGGTATTGTCTGTCACCTGTGCCACCGATGTGACAGCCGCCTCTCTCTCCATGATACTAGTGGACACGTCGGGCTTCGATGATTGAGGGGACTTCCCGACCCGCTGCCAGCCGTCGGAGCGCCTGCGTCGACGCGGGGGGCACCAGCGTTCCCAGACTGAGGAGAGGACCGTTCCAACCCCAGGACATCGTAAGCGACGTCCAAAGAACGGATCTGCAGGCGATTGCCCTGATATTTGAAGATAAGTCGAAACCGGTGACCCCACGAATAGGGCATGCCTTGCTCACAGAGATGATTAGTGATGGGCTTAAACTCCCTGCGTTTGACCAGGGTGGAATCTGCTAAGTCCTGAAAGAGTGCTGGTTGGTGGCCCCGAAATTGCACAGGGTTAAGATCGCAGGCCTTCCGAAGGATTTGCTCCTTAAGTTGGAAATCGTGGACACACACCAGTATGTCCGGCGGGGGAGCTTTAGCACCTCTCGGCAAACCAACACGGTGAACGTGATCCAGCTTCATTTCCTGTTCCTCGCCATCCCCCAAGATCTGTCGAAAGAGCTGGCTGACATATTCACGAAGGTCATCCCCTTCCCATTTCCATGGCACAGCCCGGATTCTTATATTATTCCGTCAGGAACGGTTTTCCAAGTCCTCGACGTGGGCTTGGAGATCAAGGTTTTGCTCCGTGAGGCGAATTACATCCTGCTGGAGTTGGTGCAAATAATCCTCCCGCCCCAAATCGTGCTCCTCCAGGGTAGCGACTCGTTCCCCAATGGCGTCCACGTTGCGCCGCCCCTCCCACAGATCAGAGGAGAGCTGGGAGTGAAGCTCCAGAATATCCTCCTTAATGGCCGAGAATAAGTCAAGCATAAAAGCTTTAGTTGGCGGCTGTTCACTATCCTCAGGCTGCGGCGAGTGTGGGCCCGACTGGGAGGCGGACGGACCCGCCGATTTCTGCAGGATATCTTTCAAGGGCCTATCACGCCTATTCCTGGCGGAAGACATGGTGTTTAAGGCAAAAGCCCATGCAGAGAAACTGGTGGCGCAGCAAAGAGGCGAGAACAGTCCTCCAAAAAGCAAGGCCAGAGTCCACCCCCAACGAAATCCAGACCCAGTAGAAAGGGAAACCAACAAGCCCCCAATGCGCTTGCCCAATTGGCCCACGAGTCAATCCCCAGGGAGACAAGTCAAGGTCCTGAGCGCCGCAGGAATATGGACTCAGGGTGAGGAGGAGGCCTACACTCCCGCCACAGATCTCGGGGCTCTCCCAGCCACAGCCCCGCAATGGGCACAAGGACCAACCAAGGCAGGCCCCCACCAAGGCGCCAAAAGCCTCTACTGCGTCTGATGCGCCAGGCCCCCACGACCAGCTGAAACGCCAAGGGAGCTATCAGTGCAGCAGGGCCTTCAAAGCAGGCGGGAGGGGAGGGAGGGGGGCAGCGCGATTCCACCTCCAAGGAACGCCCCACAGCTCGCAGCGGGGCCCCCTCCATTCGCCTGCTGGGACTCCCACCACCACACCGACCGCCGGCCCCCACGACCAGCTGAAACGCTAAGGGAGCTACCAGTCCAGCAGGGCCTTCAAAGCCAGAGAGAGGGGAGGGAGGGGGGCAGTGCGATTCCACCTCCAAGGAACGCCCCACAGCTCGCAGCGGGGCTCCCTCCGTTCGCCTGCTGGAACTCCCACCACCACACCGACCTCTGATATACGGCCCGAGCACCACCTCCGTGAGAACGGATGCCTCTCCTCACCCGCCGGTCAAACCTCACTGCCCATGCGCTGAGAATGGGACCCCTCAGAGCAGCAGGCCCCAGGAAACCTCTCCGGCGGTCCCCCAGCCCTCACTCACGGCAGGCAATCGCCGCCCGCCGAATCACGGGCCGAATGCATGTTCTTGAATGCCAACAGCGTAGGCCTCCCAGGCCCGAAACCACCGCCAGGCCCAGGGAATGACCGTGCAGGGGGAGCCCACAACTGCAGCCGTCGCCCCTATATGGCCAAACAGGGGAGAGGCACGGGCCGCCCCAAGCAGCAGTTCCAAGGCAGGGCCCTCAGAAAGACCCCACGCGCACTCCACTAGTCGCGCAGCACTCCGTCCGCCGGCTCGCTCACCAAAAATCGCCACGTTGCAGCTGCTGCCCCCACTCTCTTCAACGCGGTAGCGCTGGGCCGCACTCACCCCCTTCTCGCCGCTGTGTCAGTCAGTCAGTCAATTACTTTTATTCGATTAATAAAAATCAAAAAAAGACACAACAAACAGATAGTCACATGAAATACAGGGCAAAAGTTCATCAATTACACTAATGGTTATAAATAGCATTGTCAAAGTTAAAAATTAAAATAAACATATTTCATAAGTTCAGTTCAAGGTTAAAAAATAAATATAATACATTGGTATATTTACAATATAGAAAAGTCTGATAAAAAAAAAAATTAGCTCCAAAAATAAAAAACCCCCGCCCATCTCACCAAATCAAATCATAATGGTGCTTAGCCGTACATTGACACGCTTCTTGTTTATACGAATGCCCGCAACTAAAAAACTTGCTACATGAAATGCAATACTAATGCTGGATAAGAGTTGCAAGAACAGGAGTGCTGGCCTGACTTGTAAAAAACCGGCCTCCTTCAGGATAGGTAACAAGTATTTTTTCCTAATCTGTGCGTAGTGTTCGCAGAACATAATAAAATGTAGCGTGTCTTGGGTGGAAAAATTATCACAATCACATGGGATTGCATTTTCTGGGGTAGCCCATGTGGGGTAGGAGGCAAGCAAAATATTTATCAAATTAAAACGAAATTTAATTAAAAGAAACCGATGAAATGGTCTGGTTACAAAAGCCAAATAGGGTTCAAGACCGGGAACAGTTGTTAGTGCGTAGTTCCTTCTAACCAGTGGCTTTTTTATTTCTGAGTCCTCCCTCTCTGCCGTGAGTAGGGTAACTAATGCAGATTTAATCACCGTGACATCCTTTTTAATAATGCAATCGGGGGAGTGAAATAACTCTGATCGACCCACTATTGCAAGCGTCCGTTTGACGTAAACCAGCCATGGGATTCTATGGACTCTGTCCAAGGCAAGACAGTCTTTGAGAATCAGGTGGGTTAAAGAGATTTCCTGGTTAAGCCAGGTTTTTAGCCAACAAATTACAGGGGCCGCTTTTATTAAATCTGTTACATACCCCACACCCAACTCTAAGTGTGTCATAAAGGTGGGTGTGGACTGAGGGACGGACAACAGGGATCTTAAAAACATGTTCTCCGCCCTCTGGATGGTATCAGTATTTGTGTATCCCCAGATGGCAGAACCATAGGTGGCTATAGCCAAAGATTTGGCTTTATAAACCCTTAGAATAGCCTCCATTGGGCGTGCTCCCAACCTTTTGGCAAAACCTAATATAGCTGCCGCAGATCTTGCCACAGAATTGCCTTTTAGTTTTTGTTGGGGACCCCACGTTCCTTTCTCATCAAAGATGACCCCCAGGTAGGTAAAGATGGGGACCCTTTTTACCTCATTACCTAGGCAAAAAAATGTTTTGGATTTCTTTTTCCTACTGGCAAGACCAGTAAATATGACCTGGGACTTTTGGGTGTTAATTTTCAAATCCAGTGAGGTCATGAATTCGCCAAATGTGGCCAGTAGTCTATTAAGGGCCACACCTGAACGGGCCAGAAGAACGGCGTCGTCAGCGTATAGGAGAACCGGAATCTTGGTCTCTCCTACACACGGAACGTCCACCGCTAAGTTGGCCAAAGCTGGCTCCAGTGCATTTATATATAGTGTGAAGAGGAGGGGGGCCAGGATGCACCCCTGCCTAACACCCCTCTCCGACTTAAAGCAACTGGTACACCTTCCTCCCTGGGTGACTCTCACCGAGGCTAATAAGCCGCAGTGTAGGTCCGCCAAAAAACCAACCAGAGGGGATCAACCCCCATATCCAGAAGGATCCTCCACAGCTTTGACCTATTGACAAGGTCAAAAGCTGAGGAGAGATCCATAAATGCCATATACAGGGACCCCTCCTTCGCGATCGTATATTTACTAATAAGTAGATGGAGGTTTAGGCATTGGTCCAGCGTACTCCTGTTGGCCCTAAATCCATACTGGGCATTAGACAGTATGCCTCTGCCCTCAAGCCACACAGTCAACCTGCCCAAAATGACTCTGCCTAAGATTTTAACGGCCGAGTCTATTAAGGAAATAGGCCTATAACAAGCCGGGTCGCCCCTCTGACCTTTTTTAAAAATTGGAATAATAGTAGACCTGGCCCAGGACTCGGGGATATTATTATCTCTAGAGGCATTAAAAACATTAGTCAATATGTTGGCCCAAAATTTAGGGGCGGACTTATACAAGTCTGCAGGGACCCCATCTGGGCCCGGAGCCTTATTTTTAATTGTCTCATAAATTGCTTTTTCCACATCCTCCTCCCTGAAGGCCAAGACTAAACCACACTGGTTAAAAGTTGGCGTCTCATCTATGCACCCATGGGATTGCTGGCTATAAATACTTTCAAAATGAGCTAGCCACCGCTCGTCTGGAATACTACATTCCATGGCCTGGTTCTCGCTTCCGGAAAAGTATGGATGATTTATAACCCCCCAAAATTTGGAACTATCCCGCAAGACTTCAACTGACTGTAAATCGTTCCAAGCATCTTCCTTGATCTGAGTCTGTGTCTCCTCTGCACGCTGGGGAATCAAGCGCCGCTGCCCCGCACCAAGGGACGCCAAGGCCGGGTGGCGCAAGGTCAGACCTTCCAGGCAGACAAATGGCGGCCGCGGAGTGGGCCCCACCGCTGACGTCGCGCCGTCACCAGGCTGAATAGGATGCGGACCCCGAGTCCGCCCAGGCACCCCCTCTGCACTGCCAATGGGCGCCCCAGCCGCCGCAGATACACCACAGGGCCGGAGATCGCTGCTGCGGTCCAGATCCAGCAAGGCCGCCGGGCCGCAGCGAGGCCGGGACCGGATCGCCTCGCGGAAGAGAAGGATTAGTTACTTACCTGTAATCCTAGTTCTCTTCCAGGGGTATCCTCATCAAAGTCATAAGCAACCCTCCCGCCTCCCCGGGCAAAGGAACCTTGTTTTTAAGGAATTGTCAACTCTTTGTGTCATGGCTTTTGAGTCACCGCAAAGAACAATTGACCTAACTGTCACCCCTGAGGCATGATGGGAAGCTGGAGGTCATGGCTGCCTTAAAGGCACGGTGCCAGTTTATTTCTATGTTGCTATGAGTTAGCTTTTCAGCTTTTCTGGGCTATGTTTTCTGCAATGCAGCCTGTGAGCTGTCAATGCTTTCAGTCCTTGCTGAGAGATTGTGCTAAGTGCTAAGCATTAAAGCAGTTTTCAAACATGCTTTGCTGTTGTTTTTCCCTGGTTTTTATCCCCTTCGATGCGCATGACGGAGCGGTTCCGTCATGCGCATCGGTTACGCTGTGCGAATGACGGAACCGCTCCGTCATGGCCCCGTCCGCGCAATAGAACCTTCAGCACAGCGCGGTAATCCGCGCCGCGCTGAAGTGGTTAAGGTGTTGTTCATGATATACAGGGGAGTCCTTACAGCATTATTCAGCTCTGGTTATGAAAGGCTGCATTTGCTTTTTTATTATATATATACATATGTATATATATATATATGGAGATACATATATGTTTGTCACATATATGATTGTGTTTCCGGGGTCCCGCGCATGGGCGGAAATATTCTAGTGCTTATGACTTTGATGAGGATACCCCTGGAAGAGAACTAGGATTACAGGTAAGTAACTAATCCTTTCACCAGCGAACTCTTTGCTATCAATCACTCTCACTTTTACACAGAAAATAGTCCCTAATTTAACACTGCCAGCCCTGCATAGCTTCTCAGTGTTATTCCAACAGGCGATTAACCTCAGAGAAGTGTGGCTTCCAGTTACCACCCGCTATACATTCCCGGGATTCCGCAGGTGTACATACCTGTTTTTCCAGACAACATAGAACAAGACACTAATTTACTTAACATGTAGAGTTAAAACATGTAATCAATAACCAATAAATCCTGTTCTATGAAATTACCAATATAATCAAATAAACCACCAATTCAAAATGAGCACAATTTTCATCAACAGTCAACAACCGTACTATTTTCAACACTTCAAAAATACATCCTAGCACATTTCACAACCCTATTGATATTCACACCACTCCAGCAATCGCCTTCTTGCATCACCTTCCAGTACTGCTTTGCCAGTCTTCAGGTTCTGAGCATTGGAATTAGGAATTAGGACTTGGGCAATTATTTTACTTCCCTCCTAAGGTCAATGATCCATTAGTTGAATAGTTGATGGCAGTATTAATAATCCTTAATCACCAAACTAATCAATAATGACCATCCTCTAGCCACCAGAAACTGATGCAGCGGTAATTTCACGGTAATTTCTGAATGCAAATCCTCATTACCTCCAATTCACCGCTGTAAAGGTACTGGACCCTTGCCACTGTATATTACCTTCAGGAGACTTTACATAAACATGAAAAATCAAAAATGCATTTAATATTTAAGCCAATAAAGAGAGTTGGTGGGTATTTTAAAGGGTTTTATTTTCTTAGTTAAAAGTGAAGTTTTTCTGACCCTTTATTCATTAGTCCAATATCAATCAGGTTACAGAATTTGGAAATTAGGAAAAATAGCATTAATGCAGAACATATTACAGTCTGCATATAGGCATCACATGTAGAAAAGAAAAAGTGGCGCAAAATGTCAGTCAAAACTCTTAAAGAGTTTCTAAGAAAAGAGTGAGTCTTGAAAGGCTAATCAATAATTAATAAATGGCAAAAATCTCCCATAAAGAGAAATAAATGCATAGGACAAATACATCTTTTCAAAAGCAATTAGTCAAACCATGAAATTTAAAGTTTAGCACCTAAAATCTAAACCTGTTCTGATCCTCTAAACTCTCTCTCGCTGTGCTGGTCTGTCTCTCTGTCTCAGGAGCTGCAAAATAGCCCCTACAGACGCAACCCCTCCTTCTCTCTCTAAGGCTTCCAGTTATCTGACTACTGCCCTGCTTGGCGTTCAGGAAAAAAATTGCAAAAAGCCACCCCTCCCACTTGTAAGCCATATTTCAAGCAAAAGTCCACGTGCTTGATCCTTATTGCTGGTCCAATCAGAACTTCAAGACACATCGTCTCCCCATGGGCTCACTGGATACTTCATTAATCAGGCGTGTTCCTTATTGCATGACTTCACATCCTTTTACATTTTAAAACAATTACATTTTCTATAACAAAAAGTATTATTTATGAGGAAACAGAAAAATACATTGTATAAGAAAAATGTGTGCTCTGCAGTTTCTCTTCACTCCACTGTTTAAACAGACTTCAAAAAATAAAAATAAATATGCAACATAGTGAAGGTCGAAGAGACGGAAACAGGAGGGCGTGATTAATTAACAAAACCCTTTCATTGAAAGTTGGTAGGGAAGAGGAGTACATTCCATTCTAATCTTCAAGGGCAAAAACTGCAGTAACCTGAGTCCACTAAAGCAAACTGAAATCACGTGGTTTTCTACAGTGCAAAAACACATTTCAGCACATTTCTACTCTTTCAAAAATACATGTTAATTCAGTACAATGATATGCTATTTTGAAGGTACAAATATATTTTCTAAATTAAAGTTCATTCTATAGTGAGATTACATATTGATTAATCACATTTAAACATGGCTGTTTAGCATGTTTTTTTTTCATTTCATGAAAGCACTCTTAAACTTGAAAGCATTCTGTCCAGGCCTTATTTCATATGTTCACTTGTAAGTACCAAAAGTGTTACCCTTTAAAAGCATCTGATTCATGTTTTCACTTTTCATGCACCAAAATCTGCCACTTAAAAATAATACATTTGACCAGGCCTTATGTCATGTTTTCATTTTAATTGCGCCAAAATCTGCGTCATTTTAAATGCAGTCTGTCTGAAGCACAAAAATAAAGCAATGCCTAATCTTGATGAAAGCTAGCTCTATCACCATATTAAAACCTATTGCGCAGCTGCAAAGATTTCCCCCCCAAGCGACAGAAGACGTCATACTACATAGATGTAGTAGACGCATGCGCAGAAAAGTTCCTGCGTTTTTGGCGGCCATTTTAGGACACTTGAGTTATTCGTTAGTGAAGCACATAGAAAAGCTTCCCCTAGATACAATATGTAAAATGTAGTGCAAATTTAGTATTCACGAACAGGTTGGTTACAATGTTATAAGTTATTCGATAGGAATGCATACGAGCAAGTTTCTTTTTATACGAAACCATGCTCCATCAATCCTCCCTCTGATGGCATTTTATGCCATCACTAACTTCTATAAAATCAGATGCCAACTTTAGCATTCTACCATTTCGATGTCTTCAAATCTTTTATCCCTTCCTTTATCTTTCTTAAATTGTGATCCCTTCATTCTTTTGTAGATATTCCCTTTCAATTCTTCAAGTCGTATTTCTTCTAATTTTCTTTTCCTACCCTTCTCATTCACTTCGTACCTCTTTCTTTTTCCACAGCATTTGCGGCAACATATTATCATCAAAACTGATAAAGTTATGCCCATGATTGGTAATAATATTTGATCTAAGATACTCTTACCTATGTTAGAAAACCAATTCCTGATAGTGGAAAAACTATTGGTTATTTTCTTCCATACACTGTCAACCTCCAGTGGTTTCAGTTCTTCTTCCAAATGTGTAATATTTGTAATATACTTTTCAATCTCTACACTTTTGTCAGGTATATACGTGAAACAATGTTGCGCTTTCAGCATTTTACAGTCTCCACCCTCTTTTGCCAATAAGATATCAAGTAGGGGTGGGCAGAATTTGCGTAATCGCGTTACGCAAATCTCCGTGAAACGGTAAAAAATCTCCGCGAACACACAGAAAACCGCGAACACGCGGAATTGCTTGTTCGCGATGCTTTTTTCCTGTTCGCAATCGCTGTTTGCGTGCTCGGGGGGAAATATCTCGCGAACACGCATTTTGAGAACGCCAACAAGCAAAAAATTTCGCGAAGTCGCGGAACGCAGATTTTTGGGCAATTTCGCGTTCTCCGCGGAACGCGAAATTACCCAAATTGCGCCAATTCCGCAAATTCCGCGAGCGGAACGGAATTTACCGCCCAGGCCTAATATCAAGGGCAAGTCGGTTTCGCAAAACCATAGATCTAACAGCAACTAACTCTGTATTGATCAGTAAAAATCCTCCAGCAGTGTCAGTACATAACCGATCAACTACTGTTGACAATTTACAGATTTTTTGAGAATTCAGCAGAACTCCCACTGAAGGGATCTATGCACCAAATATATCACCTACTATTTCATAAAAACTAGCTCTTTTATATCTTGTTAGTCTACTACTGTCATTATTGCTTCCAGTGATTCTTTTAACATGATAGACTTTAGGGAATACTATTCCGAAATAGCAACTCCCATACCAGTGATCAGGCAACCTAAAATAGGCTTTGTTTCCACAAATATAATAAATTCCAGGAAATACTGGATCAGTTCCTCCTTTTAGGCCCCAACCCCCAGTTACTAAGAAGTTATGCTCACATTCACTGGAACCAATAAATACATTGTTATATTCTGTTTTAAGCCTATGGAGACATATTTTCCCTTTCTTTTCAAAATCCAGAGACATAGCAGCATGAGTCTTGCCAGTTACTAAAAGGTCTTCCCTTTCAGCCCACTTAGGTATCTGAGGTTTCGGTTCAGAGGCCCTTCTTTGGAAATCCTGTCTCCTGTGTTCTACTAAATTCAAAAATATATTTTCTTCCACATGCGATTTACAGGTTAAGTTGCGTTTATGTGCATCAGCTATATCTATTGTCTTCATTGTTAGGAAATATTCACCCATGAATTGTGAGTCTCTAGTACTAAGGACAGGGTTGATGCTCTTTCGCATAGGAACTTCTGAAAATATTACATCTACATGTGAATAATAATACTGCAGTTTTCCAGTTCTATAGAATAAACTAGCTAATATACTACATGAAATACAATATGTCAAAGGTAAGTGGTGATAAGTTACCCACATAATGTACTAAGAGATTTGCAAATACATTTAAATCAGTTTCATTCTTATCTACAGTGTGGTGTAAATCTAGCTCATCTGGTGTTTCTACGTCTACTCTATCTCCTTTAATGTTTGCAACTTCTGTATGGGTGTTAGTACTATTCTGTTTGTCAGTAATCATCAAATAAGGAATAGCTATTGCTAATATTACCCATAGTATAAGGACTAATATTACACTACATATACAGATCCTACAACACTTCTTTATACAGCTTTGTTTTGGGTTTCCAGTAACTTTATCTTCAGACATTTTGGGACAAGAAGATTATCTCTTCTTTAATTCAGAATCTGATATGAGATAACACCTTAAGCGTCTTCTCTCTTTCAGGTCGGTCTCACTTCTTCCTCAATTTGTTCAACATTCAGCTCTTCATCACTTTCTTCATTTAAATCGAGATTTTCAAAGTCTTCAAGTATAACATATGTCCACTCAGGATCCTTGAACTTATTATTCAATGTCTTCAACCTTTGACTCCTTCGCTTTGGTGTTACTTTGGAAGTTCCAGATTGACTAGTTACTTCATTTACTTGATCAGGGTCTACACTGATTTTCTTAAGACGATATCTCAGTCTCTTGATAATTCTTGGCCAATTATCACCTTTTCGACTTTTCTTAAATTTCACTGCACTGCCAGGTTCTTCAAGACTCCTTTTCTTTCCTTTAGATTTTGGCACAAATTGATCTGCTTCGTCTTCAGATTTCCTCTCTATATGACCTTGTCCAGGGCTTATTGGTTTTGCCTGTTCTGCCTGGATGGGTTCTTCTACCTCAATCTGACCCTGTTCAGGATTGGTGATGTCTGGTTTTTCTTCTGTATCCTGAACTTCCGTTTCTATGCCTTTCTGGTCCTGTTCAGGTCTTTTTACCGCTTTACCTTCTTCTGCCTGAACGTTTTCTCTAAACCCTATCTGTCCCTCCTCAGACTCAGGAATGGGGCTTTGGTTTTCTTCTGTCTGAGCATATTGTTCTTTCCTTAACTGTTCCTGCTCAGGCTCCCTAACAGTCTTTTCCCTACTTTCCTGAGCGAGTTCTTCTATACCTGTCTGGTCCTCACTCTTTTCCTGTCTTTCTAACTGTGTTTGACTCCTAGTTCTTATAAGTACTTCAGGTATGTCCACCACTGGGATCCAGTCTTCCTGATAAGTGCTCAGTTGTCCTTGGGCAGCTACCTTAGGATCTTCTATAGGAAGTTCTTCAGCTGCACAAGCTTCAGCACCATCAACTTCTTGTTTCAATTGAAACTCTTCTTCTTCAGGAGCTGGTACCCTTTTTGTATGACTTGCATGGATCCAATTAGGCAATCATGCACACTTTAAAGCTGTTGAAGTAGTCAGTATAACTTGATGCGGTTTGTCCCACCTTGGTGCTAGGCACGATTCTCGAGTGTGATTCTTCACAACTACCCAGTCACCGGGATTCAGATCATGCGATTGGCTCAGCTGTCTGTTGAAAGTGTCTTCCCCAACCTGATGAGAGATAGGACGCACTCTGTCAGCCAACTCTTTGCAATACTCCAAAACCAAATCATCAGATATATTCAACAGCTTGTGTCCTGGTACACATGCTTGTCTCATTGCTCTTCCCATGAATATTTCATGGGGACTCAATCCAACATTTTTGTCTGGAATACTTCTGAGTCCCATCAGAACAAGAGGTAAAGCATCAGGCCATTCCAGAGAGGTGGATGCACACACCTTTCAGAGTCTTGACTTGATTGTGCCATTCAATTGTTCTACCACCCCAGAAGCCTATGGACGGTAGGCGCAGTGCAATTTTTGTTCGACTTTGAATGCTTCACAAATTAGTTGCATTATTTTATTATTAAAAAAATGAGACCCTCTATCTGATTCAATTGTTACTGGAAAACCAAATCTAGGGATGAGTTCTCTCAATAAAGGTTTGGCCACTGTCAAGCTGTCATTTCTTCGGGTCGGGTATGCTTCCATCCATTTTGAAAATAAACAAACTATGACAAGTACATATTTCAGCCCTCGACAAGCAGGCAGTTGAATGAAATCTAATTGAAGTCTTGCAAAAGGACCCTCTGCCTTTCCAATCTTTCCCATACAGACCACCGTTTTCCTGCCAGGGTTCATTTGTTGACATATTAAACATCTTTGGCAAAGGCTCTCTGCTACATTCCTGAACCTTGCGTTAAACCAATCTTGTCTGAAAAGTCAAATCATTGCATTTCTGCCCACATGTGTGTCTCCATGGTACATTCTGGCCATCGGTGCAAGCATACTGTCTGGCATGACTGGTCTGCCATCATAACAACCCCACACACCATCTTCTGCCCTTCTCTGACCTCCTATTTTTACCCACTCTTCCTTTTCTCTCATGTCTACTGCATCCTGTAAATCTTTTACCTCCTCCCAGGTTCCCACTCCTGCAAGTAGCATAAGTTTGCAGCAGATTCCACATGTTTCGATTTGCTTGTTTAGGGCAATTTTATGCCTCGCGCAGTGTTGGGCAACCCGTTCAGCATATCGGTTACCGGCTGTCACATAGGCATCTCCTGATTGGTGAGCAGCACACTTAACCACGGCCACCTCTTTTGGTAATTGAATTGCCTCAAGTAATTCTTTCACAAAATTTCCATTTTTAATGGGGGTCCCTGAGGAAGTCAGGAAATCCCTCTGCATCCAGAGTTGGCCAAAATCATGCACAACCCCATAACCATATTGACTGTCAGTGAATATGGTTACTCTCCAATTTTTCCCAATTTTGCATGCTTTAATTAAAGCAATTAATTCAGCTACTTATGCAGATCTGACCTCTGGTAAATAGGATGCTTCGACTATTCCAGTTAATGTACATACAGCGTAAGCAGCACTCAATCCTCCCTCCTCGTGTCGCATGCATGAGCCGTCTACATACAGCTCATGCTCTGCATTTTTCAAGGGTTCCTCTTGTATGTCAGGACGTGGTTTGGTGTTAAGTTCAGTCACTTCAAGACATTCATGTTCAACCTCATCTTTCACTTCTTCTTCGTAAGGATCAGGTAGTAAGGTGGCTGGATTTAGAACAGTACACCTCACTATAGTCACATTTTCAGCCCCCAGTATTATTCTTTCATATTTTATCAGTCTACTGGGGGTAAAGTACTGCGTTCAGGTTCTAGTCAGCAAAATTACAACTATATGTGGAACATACACCTTGACAGGATGTCCCATCACAATTGACTCACTTTGTTCTATGCTTACACAAGTTGCAGCAACTGCTTTCAGGCAACCTGGTAATGCACAGGCCACAGGATCTAGGGTAGCAGACAAATATGCTACTGGCCTTCTCATCAATCCATGTCTCTGTGTCAGAACAGAAAGTGCACAATTACTCTGCTCATAGCAGAATAATGCAAATTCTTTTGAATAGTCTGGCATTCCCAAAGCAGGTGCTTCACACAAACACTCCCGCAATTTTCTAAAATATCCTACACTTTCATCATCCCATTCTATAGGATCCTTTGCTCTCTTTCTGGTCATTTGTATCAAGGGTTTAGCTAGTAAGGCAAACCCTACGATCCACTGCCTACAGTACCCTACAACTCCAAGGTACATTCTTAATTCCTTCTGGGTTCTTGGCAACTGCATTTGTCTTATTATTCGGATTCTTTCGGAAGTCACCCTTCTAACCCCTCTTTCTATTTGATGTCCCAAGTATTTAACTGAATTTTTACAAAACTGAAGTTTCTCAGGGGACACTTTATGTCCACCCTTTGCCAAATGATTTAGCAGTGCAATTGAATCAGTAACACAGTTATCTTGTGTATTTGACGCCACCAATAGGTCGGCAATATATTGCACCAAGACTGACTCTCTAGGTAACACAAGAGATTCAAGGCTTCTTTTGAGAATCTGATTCAAGATTGAAGGACTTTCAGTGTACCCTTGAGGCACACGATTCCATACATAAACATGCTCTTCGAATTTGAACGAAAATAAAAATTTGCTACCTGGATGCAATGGAATAGAAAAGAATGCATGACATAAATCGATTACTGTGAACCATCCTGCCTTCCATGGTATCTGATAAAGAATCACAGCTGGATTAGGCACTACTGGGCAGCATGGTAGAACAATCTTATCATCATCATCAAAAGCTTTATTTCGATAAAATGTTATCATAAAAGCATGTAAACAAATGTAAAAACACAATAGGAATTACAACAAGATCCCATAGGTGCAAGAGAATAGTACAAAAAAAAACATTCGGCAGACTAGATGGAAATACATGATTACATCTCTTTTCCAGCCCCTCTCGACCTGGTGCATAATGTCTAAGGTCATGTTAACTATAGTCACAAGATTAAAAACGTATTAAATTGCATTTGACACAAAGAAGGAATAATTTCCCCAAAGCATTTTGACGCACAAGTAAAAACAAGACTAAAAGATAATTAAACAAGGCAAGGAAGGATATATCACAACACGGGACCCAAGAGTTTCAATCTAATCAGCCAGGACCAGGCACGAAATTTGGCCACCCCACATACAAGCAAGACACTAGTGTCCGATTGGAGAATTCTCAGCGCAACACAGTGGTTCACGGTGCCCAATTGTCTACAAACAGGACTCAACCATCTTGCCCTGGGAATTTTATAGAAAGGGCACTCAAACAGTAGGTGCGCCACAGTTTCCACCTTCGTTTTACAGCACGGACAGCTTGCAACCGTTTGGTGAGGGGGTTTCCATTTGCTTGTGCGCTCCCGAGTGGGCAGAGTACCGAATCTAAACTGAATATACAGTCTCCTGTCTCTGGGCTTCTGTATTACATCAAGGTAGGGCTCTAGCCTTGTCACAGGTTTGTGCAAATAAAAAGCCTCAGTTAAACTACCAGCAGACACGGCTGTGTTCTCTTGGGTATCAATCCACGTCCAGTAAGCCTTCTTTAGGTCAGCCTTGCTTAAATGCATTTTGGACTCCCAGACATCTCTTAAACCCAGTGCAAAAAAGGACTTCTTTATATTGCACAACCAGGTAATCCTATGAGACCCGGGCGAGCTCATCACTTCTCTGAGACCCTCGACATATTTAGAGAGTTCGGGGGTTCGCCATAGGCGAGTCCAGTAAAGCAGGGCGCGTAATCTAGCAAGGTCCCTGATTGGGCGCCTGCCCATATCTCTCATAAGTGGCTTGAGTGGAGTATCCTTTGGGAGCGAAACCAGGTCCCTGAGGAATTTGTTTTCCGACATAGAGATTTCATTAATATTGTCGAAACCCCACAGTTCGGCCCCATACAGTGCCGAACTCACAGCTTGCGCAGCGTAAACCACCAGTGCGGGAGCAACGGGCCTGCTCTGGGATGAGCGATGTTCCTTCCCAATTGCCCCCGCAACTCTCTTGTGGTTGAGAAGCATTTTAGCGATGTGGGGTCTCCAACTAAGTTTGTCGGAAATCCTAATTCCAAGGTAATCAAAAATCTTTACAAACTCAAGAGGAGCTCCCTCCAATGTAAAATTAGTTTTGGAAGACCTGGAGGGGTTAAACGAGAGGAGCTTAGTTTTTAATGTGTTTATGGATAAGCCTCTCATGTAGCAAAAAAGATTGAACCTATCGAGAAGCTTCTGCAGACCCACAGGTGTTTTGGAGATAAGCAGGGTGTCGTCAGCAAAGAGTAGGGCTGGGATCTTGTCTCCCGCCAGGGCCGGGGCATCAGCAGGAAACTCCCGTAAGAAGCTTACCACTCCATTCTCGAATAGGGAAAAGAGAGTGGGAGCCAAAACGCAACCCTGGCGCACCCCTCTGGTGACCCAGATTTTGGCCGTTTTTTGATCCTGACGAACCCATCTCACCTGGGCAAAATTGCCCTCATGAAGTCGGATCAAAAGATCTAGAATGGGTATCGGAATTCCCAGTTCCCTCAACACCGACCAGAGGCGGTCACGAGGAACTAGATCAAAGTCAGTCTTCAGGACTATAAAGGCCAAATGAAGACTGCCCTTGCCAATCGAGACCACCTTCCAGTACAGGAGAAGAAGCCGGAATACCTGATCAATTGTTCCCACATTTGCCCTAAAACCTGCCTGGTAGTCTCACAGGACGTCATTTTCAATTGTCCATGACAAAATTCTTTCTAACAAGACCCTGCCAATCACCTTCTGGCCAGCATCAATAAGGCTGATTGGCCGGTAGTTGGCAGGGTCCTCCCTAGAGCCCTTTTTAAAAATTGGGATCACCTCTGCCCCTTTCCACGATTCGGGGATAGGGGATCCTCTGAGAAAAGAGTTAAGTAAAAGGGTAAAAAACCTGGCCCAGTTTGAGGGGTCTGCCTGGAACAAAACACCTGGCAGGCCATCCGGCCCAGGTGCCTTTCCTGGGACTATTTTCTTAATAGCAAGCAAAGTTTCAGATTCCTCAAAAGGGGAAAAATATTGGGAGGCAAAGGATGATAGTGAGGGGCCAACGTGAACGCTTGTGTTAAAAGAAGCTGGCCCAGAGTAAAGTCTATTAAAATGTTCAAACCACGCATGGTCCGTGATATTGTTAGGAATATCATCAGGATCATGATCTTTGGATTTTCTGAATAACTTCCAAAAGGTATTCCCGTCTTTAGCCAAACTAGCAACCTTAAGGTCTAACCAGAAGGCTTCATCCCAATTACGTTTGGCTTCTAGGAGTACCCTTTTGTACTCCTTCCTAGCATTATTCACTAAGGAACGATCCTGTTTCTTAACGGCAGCTATCAAAGTGCTCCTTTTTTTCCTACACTCCAAGTTATACCACGTCCCAGGCGCCTTGGGAGGGATATGCTTAAGTGGGCGAGATGGTAACAAAAAAAAAGAACCCATCGTCTCTACTGTTTCAACATAGATGCTGTCAATGATAGGAGGCCCTTCCGAGACACTACATGCTGCCTGAAGTTCTACTATTTTTTTTTTTTTTTTTTTTAAACAAAAGATTTATTGCGCAGAGAAAAAGGTACAAGCACGGGCCTACAACCACCTGGGCCGGCCGCTAGTATTCAAAATGATCAAGCAGTTCAAAAAACAAGGGCTAGCCCGCAGGGGCTCCGCTAAAGCACAGGAGATCAGACTGCACATAAGAGAAGTCAGGATACACCCTTTTAACATAAATATCAACAAAAAAAAAAAAAAAGCAAGGTGAAAAACATTGAAAGGGCGTCTAACCACAGTAGGGGAACTCCACACCCGACCACCCGAGGGTGGTCAAGAAAAAGGAGGCCTGAGAGGGAGGGGGGGGCCACGGGAGAACCAAATCTTTACTCAGAGGGACGAAACAAGCAAGGAACCCTCAAGGATCAGGGGGACAAGGCAACCTCAGGCGTATCCACCAAAGTTCTACTATTTTGGCCAGCAAAGATACTTTAATGGCTTTCAGATTTTGATCATTTGAAACGATTTTCGGCCATTTCAAGTGCCTCTTACAATTCGAAGGGACGAGCTCCTTAGAAAGCATAATTCGACCTGTGGCGTGATTATGAGAGACAAGAGGCCAGGGGTTCGTCATGGATAGGCACAAAGGGTTGTGGTCACTATCAATAGATGGAACTATGGCCATGTCCACGGTGTATTGCCACAATCTACGGTCGACTAAAATATAATCGATACGAGAAGGGCAAGTTGCTCTATTAAAAGTATTTGCACCAAGAAGATCAGATGGCATTCTGCCATTTACAGCTCTGAGTCCAAATTCGAATGAGAGAGCGTTCAACTGGATGGCCAGCTGAGACCATTTCCTAATTGGCGGCAGGGATAAAGACGGGATACCCCATCTGGCATCATCGGCCTCTATATTGAGCAGGTCCTCTGTGGCTAGAGGTTCGAATGTACAATTCATATCTCCTGCAACCAGGATTAAAGAATCCGGAGAGCAGGATGTAATTTCCTCGCTCAGGGCTGTAACAATTGTCGACTTGGCGCCTCCCTTCATGCCTCTTACATAGACATTAAAAAGCTCGACAACAGGGCCACCTTTAACCCCTTTGATTGTTAGTCGCATTAGGTCTAATGATATACACGAATGGTGTTTAACCCTGCAATTAAGTCCGATGCTTATCCAAATTATAAGGCCCCCAGACGGCCTCCCACGCCCATTGGAAATGGCTGGTAAAAAAAAGCAAATAAAGCCTGATTTATACAATGGCTCCGTGCTCCAACTTTCTTGGAAAATACATATGTCTTGGTTAGCAATAAAGGTGTTCCAATCTGGTAATAAAAGCTTATTGCGTAAACCCGCTATGTTCCATGAAATTATGTTGAGGCTGATGGTAGAAGCTATGGAGACAACATCGTCGGGAATAGACATTTCACGCAATTTGGAGTCACTTGAACCACCAAAATTGTCACCATTAGGACTGGGGGGGGATTAAAGTTTTGTTTATAGGATGGATAAGTAGGTCAGCACTGTCAAGAATGGGATTGGCAAAAAATAACTGAGGTTCACTAGAAATAGACAACCCGGAAGGTTGTCAATCATTATAATCCAGGTTGGACTGGCCCTCTCTAGACAAATCTGATGTTTGTGCTCTTGTGGCTGTGGGTTCTACACATGGGTAACGCCGAAATTGGATGGAAGAGGTACCTGGAGAAGAGGTTCTAAACTCTAAAGCCAAGAGTCCCTCAGCTACTAGGTGGCTGGCTAAGGTACGTTCGATACAGTCAGATAGATTGTCTTCATATCTATACCTTTGAGCCCTGACAATATCACTCCTAATTAAGGATCGACACCCCCTAACATTTCGAACCCAGTGTGTGACTTTATTTATCAGAGCCCTCATCTTCTCTCCCCTCCTGAACAGGGACATGAACCATAAAGACAGTAGGCTGCTTAACGACACACGAAGAAAAATCTTTAGGGAGGGGCAAAAGAGGGTGTCGATCAAGATGATTTTTTGGTGGCCTAGAGATGTTCACTAAACTAGTGTTGAGGCTTGCCTTCTTAGCCATGATCGTAGAATGAGATGTGGCTTTATTGATAGGCCTTATGTCTTTTATGACGGGGTTATGATTCAATGGAACAAGGGGCAGAGACTGGTTGTCAGTGAAGTTTATAGGTAGGTGATGAGAATGTACTGATGATGGCAAGGTAGACAGGTCACCCATTTCATGGCAAGCAGAATTTGAATAAGGTTTTTTACCAATAAGCAATAGTTCATGAATCATTAGCTTAAGTTCACCTATTTCCTCCCTAAGGGAGATAATGGTTTGCATCACATTAGATGTTACCCTTCCATCAGTGGTGGGAGGCGTCCCCACCTCCCCCCTGGGGACAAGGATGTGTAATTCCAAGTTACTAGCTACATCAGTCTCTTCAATAGTGGCCGGGATTTCAGACAAGGGAGCAAATCTGTTAGTGCAAACCAAGACATGCGGTTCAAGGGGCACAGGGTTGCTACTTTTAGTACCGGGGGAAGGGGACGCCGGACGTGACTCGCATGTGATAGTGACGTCCTCTCTAGGTGGTAAGTTGCGAGCTAGCTTTTTGGTAAACATAGATGGGACAGTCAAAGAACAAGGCTTGCACTTATTCGCAGGCAAAAGTGTGTTCGTAAAGTCAGGGGTGGAAGGTTTGGAAATATCAAGAATCAGTTCACATTCATCGACCAATGTTTCGATACGGTCCATTGTAGAGGTGGGTAGTGATTTTTTAACAATTCTTTTGGCCTTTTTCCTTTTAGCTGCCCCACCGGCAGTGGTCGCAGTCCCTCCAGTGGTATCAATCAGTTTCCTTTTACCCATTTTTACAAATGAGTGAAGGATAGCTTGTCAGTACTCGTAAATAAAAACAATGCTAGTTACAGGACATGCATATAAACTCAGTCTCAAGAGATAATAAAAAGTCAATGCAACACGGGGATTTAAATCCTCTCAATCAATTGAACAGTACCTTTTACTAGGCCAGCAAACCGTGTGTAGCAGAAACGGGTAATCTCGCTTCAAACTGCGCAGAGAGAGGGCCCAGCCCTGCCTCTGTCTTCCCCGGACGGCCTCGGACGGCCCGCCCTTTGCCCGGGCTTAGCCCGGCGCACTCCCGCGCGCGTCCTGCGTTGCAGGAGGCGCTAACCGCTGATAAAGTGTCCCCGGTAGCAGGGGGCGGGGCCTGCGGTGTTCGTACTGCCCCTCTGGCTCCTTGGGCGATTGGTTGCTGGCGCTATCACCTGCGCTGGACCCTTAGTTCAAATGAAGCGTCTCCCTTATCAATCTTCCTATGATCTTGAACCACCCTATATTTTCCGTTAGGTTTCTTAATGCCAATTATAGGTGAGTTACAAGGGCTACTCATTATTTCTTTCAGGATACCTTGTTCAACCAATCGCTCTATCTCTGCTGCAACACCTGCTTTTACTTCTGAACTCATTTTGTATTGTCGTGTATTTGGATAAACAGCACCTTCTTTCACTGTCACCTTTACGGGATCTACAATTGCCATTAATCCTATTTCTTTTCCAGTAAAATCCCATATTTCTGCATTTACAGTCAGTTTGACTTCGCAGGTAATTCAGTTTGTGTCATCATCGAATATAATTCATTTACTTCTGTTCCCTGTTTAGCTAACATGAACTTGTAAACTCCATCTTCATCTGGGGGTTTGAATTGCAACACCCTCCGGTGTGCAAAATTTGGTGCAATTCATTTTGCACAGTAAGTCCCTTCCAAGCAGATTTACAGGGCTTGAGTCACAGACTACAAATGTATGCATTTCTTTAAAATTTCCAATTCGCACCTCCATTGGCTCTGTGATCGGGGTTCTAATCTATTTGTTTGAAACACCTACAACTTGGATGTTTTCACCCGAGAGGGGCAGGTTAGGAATGTCTGCTGTTCTTACAGTAGACCTGTTAGCACCAGTATCCAACAAGAAAGTGATATCATTTCCTTCCACTTTACCTTCTACGTATGGACCTGACTGATCTACCGGTAGGGATGCGCCAAGCACACACTCCCCTTCCTCCCCCCTCAGGCACTGTCATTCCTGATCATAATCAATTAGTGGGTCCTGCAAAAGAAACTGTGATGTTACAAACATTTTCTTACTACTTCCTTCTGGAAATCCGGCGTCCACACTGTTCTTGGATTGACTCACAAAATTTGATTTAGGGGCAGGTGGCAATTGACTCTGTAGATCTATACCCTGTTGCTGATGACTCATTAACACCTCATTCTGCGTCTGTGGATTTAAATTTTGATTCGGGGCATTATCAGCTTTACACACGTTCTTCCAATGCCCCAACTTCCTGCACCCATGACAGGGACACTTTTTCTTTGCCTCTTCCCGATTCAACCTTCCCCGAGGTTTTCCTCCATTATTGTCGCCTTGACCTTGTGCTCTTCCTTAATTTTCTGACTGTTTATTTAATTGGAGCTCTTGCTGTTCAGCTAATTTTACTTGAGCCCACATTACTTTTTCTTCTAGAGCTTTTCATTTGTTATCAATTTCATCCCCAAAATATTTAGCATATTTTAAAATCTCGTCAATGGGCTTTGATTGCCAGCACAGCATGTGCTGCTTAATCATTTGAGATATATCCAATCTCAGCCCAGACACAAATCGATACACAAATTGAGTCATGTCTTTGTTTTCTAAGCTTTCAAACCCACTATACTGTTTGAACACCTGTAAAAGATGTTCGTAGTAGGCATGCACAGACTAATTTTTCTCTTGAGTTGTCCTGTCTATTTTTACCCAATCAGTTTCTTTCGGGGGAATTTTACTCTTCAGAAAAGTGATCACCTGGTGATATTTTTTCATTACGTCTTCTGACGGGGCTCCTGTTTTTGAATCTCTGGGATATTCCTCGCTAGGCCAATCTATAGTAATCATACACTCTGTCCACAAATCTGCAGGTACAACTATGTCAAACAGACTAACCAGATTCTTTAATAAAACCTTTGAAACTTTCACAAACCTCTCAACTTGTCTGTACCACTCCACTCATTTCCTCTCAATTTTGGGAAATCATTTGTAAATGACAAAATATCCTGTATATTCCATGGCACATGTACGTATCCCCCTCCGGGTACTTCTCTCATTGGATATAACCTCTGAGCCTTTTCTGTTTCTCTCATGGCATATTCAGATGTCGTTCGATTTACCTGTGCTTCTTCCTTTTTCTTTGCCCATCTAACTTTACATCTTTCAAGATCTCCCCACTTTTGCAACAGAAATAACAACTCCCTAATCTGTAATTTTCTTCCAGACACATTCGTGTTTTCCAAATCCTTATCAGAAAATTCTGCTCTATATGGTTTCTGCAACACCTTTGATTTCCCTATGTCAATTCCCATTTCCGATGCCAAATTAGTCAGTTTTTCATGGAATGCCTTTGTGTTTCGTGTAATGCTCCTACAAATAAACAGTCATTCTTCCTCACTGTATGTGTTTAATCTGTCTAGACCCACATTTCCAGCAACCATTTCTTCCAAATCTACTCTCAATTTGAAAATGTCCAATATTTTTGGCTATGACTTTGGCTTCTCTATTTCTTGAGACCATCTCTCTGTATCTTCTGGGGTTACTTTTGTGGCACTTCTAGTTCCTGTTGAGGTTTCTAGTCTAACCTCCTTTGAACAACTGGGTAAATTTATTTTCGGGGTTTCCATTATTGTCCCTCTTATGGGCAAATCCATTAATGATATTACTGATTCACATTCACTTGCTTGATCATCTATTATTATCTTTTCTTTTCTAGGTTCTATGCTTGGGGTAGGCATTACAGGAACTCTTGAACAATTTGACTTTTCACCATACAATGAGACTACTGGACCTATGGTTACTGGTATGGTCAATGCATCAGGATGTATATTCATCGGAGTTATTTTCTGGATTAGTTCATCTTTATTCTTGTTTATTGCTTCCCTTTCCTTTTATTGAGGTACCCTGTTGGCGGTATCATGTATTATTTGTGGAACTAAAGGTGTTCTTACCATTGGGGCACTAGGGGTCATTCTATCAAATCCTTCATTATAAGGTGGAGGACTTTTCATTAATACATCTTCCAAATACCCTTCTTCTGCTTCTCCGCTATCCATCATGGTTAAATGCTTGGTTTTCTCTGTACATTTACCTCCCCTCTGCTCTTCTGATGTTAACACAGAATATAAACCTTCTGCCACCATGGCCTGTCTCCATTGTTTCATTTAACTATCTCTAGTCTCTCGGGGAAATTTTTGGTAATATTTGCTTAAAGACCTGCTACTTCGTGGTCTATCACGTTCACAGGCTTCCATTTCCCATTCTTCTAAAGCCACATATTGAGTCAATCTAGGTCTGGGTTCTAATTCATTCATTCGTGTTCTTAAATTGTACAATATTCTTCCATTAAAGCTTCTGTATTCAGGAAATGCTAATATTCCATCATCTTTTGTGTATTCTACCCAATTTTCTAACCATACACAAGTATGATAGCCTCTCTCCACCATCATGTATGATACAGGCGTATTTGGAGGAGGAATGAGAATCCACTCTCTACTCTTAATGGGTTTGTCCTTTTTGAAATAATTCTTGACCCTTTGCATAATTGTCATTTTTCTCTTTTCTCCGTACATGGCGTGCTTGTGCTTGTTAAGGTAATGCTCATAAGCAAACCTTATAAACCTTCTATCTGGTCGAGTCCCTGTTAATGTTGGATCATACATGCAATCTCCACTATCTATTATTATTCTTGAGATTTCTATTTTGTCAACCAATCAGACGCTTGCTTTAATCTTAATATTTCTTCAATACCAGCGCGTTTTCTATTCTGAAGAACAATCAATTTCTACTCTGCTCGCTCGCTCAGCCAATGCTTGCGCAGCTTTTTCTGTGACATCAGTATCACTCCTCACTACTGACCCCTCCTTTACAATTTTGCATCAACTACACGCCCGCGGTTTCAACCAATCCCAGCGCGGCTCTCAGTGACGTCAGTGCAGCACCTTTAACTGACCCCTCCTTTACAACTTAATGCGAAAACTTATTTTCTCACAAATATCACACAATTTCATTAATTAACAACGTATAAACATTCGCTTTTGTGTCTGACCCACTAATTCAAAGACTAGTAGAATTTCTTTCACTGCGAGTAAAACCCTTCCGTTTACTCTTCACACACTACGAGTAAAACCTTCCCGCTTACTCTTCACACAAGCATCAGAGAACCTGCTACTCCTTCAGTATTACCCTTTCTAGGTGATATAATACCAAAAGTTCACCAGCGAACTCCTTGCTACCAATTGTTCTCACTAACATACATGATTTTTTTTTCCCTAACTTAGTGCTTCCAGTCCTGCGTAACTTTCAGCACTTTCTCGATCCAGACCAATAACCTCACTGCAGTGTGGCTTCCACTTACCCCCCGCTATTCAATATTCCGGGGAATTTCCAGACAACATAAAACAATATATAACGGGTTTTGGTTAAAACATAAGTCAATAATTCAAAATTTCAAATACAATCCTCACCTATCTAACTATACTAACCATGCCTCTGCTACCAAGTAAAACTGATGCAGCGGAGTTTACCATCTCTACACATTAATACACACATCACTCATTTGGTCCCATATACATTCATACACTCAATGAGCTAGCAAATAGCCACTGGTCATCAATTTTGTTTTACCCTAGCAAACCTTTACACCAGTATTCTTACCATTCTTGTCTCCTGAGTAGATGCACGTTCGAAAAGATCTAGTAGTAGATTATAATATGGAGGAAATGATATAATGCATTTATCTTTTATGCAAAGAACCACAGACTCAGAAGGAGTTTTAGAAGTTTATCTGAATTAATAATTTTGTGAGTCAAATCAGAATACACCTAGATGTACCAGAATTCTCCATCAGGAAAAATAGTCCAGTTAGCTTATAATCAGTTTGCATTAATTAAATCTTGCAATGACAGTACCTGAGAAGAGAAAGAATAGAGGGCAGGCACAGAGCATTAACCCTACAGTTATATTTACCTAGAATGGTGTGAGGACCCCGACATCAGAGTGTAAAGGATCCAGAACCAGTTTAGGACAGGGAAGGTGACCTCTTCTAGTGTAACGCCAGCTTTACACCCCTCTCTGGTGCTACTCTCTCCGGCTCGGGCTCGTCCGCACCCCTTCCTATATGTGCCTCCTCAGTTGTTCCGCGAATTTCCCTAGTGTTGGATTCTTCAGTCAGATTATAGAAAAATCGGGCAGCATCTCAGCATAGCATCGGCATCTCAGCATCAAGTGTGTCTAACTATGTAGAACTTACCTCTGTTATGTATGATCCACCCCAAAATGTTTCAATTCCATGTACACCCGCCATTTGATTGGGCCAAGCAGTGGGATGAGGACATCACACCATACTAAATGCAATAATTTTATTTTAGTTCTATTGTCTAGCTCCCCGCCCCTTAATTTTAATACCCACAAGCTTTATTCCCGCAAGCATCTCATATGTGGATCGATAAATATGTAATACAATGTTTCAAGTTCTTCCTCTGGTAGTGTCAGGAGTTGATGGGCACATGGATTGGCAGTCACCCAATGACTTAATTAGTTTCAGAACAAGGAGGTTGCGCACATGCGTAGTTGTCGCAAAGGATAGGGACATAGATCACCCTCCAAGGCCCAAATGCGAGCTATTAATAAAGTCAGAAAAGAACATGTTAGAATACAAATTAAATGATTTCGCTGTATACCACTTACTTCTACTCTAACCCCATTTACTTAATATTTCTTTTGCATTAATAGCTTAGTAAAACTTGCATAGGTTAGTTTCAGCACAACGTGCGTTAGTGCGATAGTTTCAAGCAGCCATGTTAAAAGCTATTGTGCAGCTGCAAAGATTTCCCCCCCCCAAGCGACAGAAGACGTCTTACTACGTATATGTAGTAGACTGATGCGCAGAAAAGTTCCCGCGTTTTTGGCGGCCATTTTAGGGCACTCGAGTTATTCATTAGTGAAGCACATAGAAAAGCTTCCTCTAGATACAATATGTAAAATGTGGTGCAAATTTAGTATTCACAAACAGGTTGGTTACAATGTTATAAGTTATTCGAGAAGAATGCATACGAGCAAGTTTCTTTTGATACGAAACCTTGCTCCATCATCTGGTTAGCAGTGTAATGTTGCCTTTCCGGTTGAGGAGGACCAGAGTTACTAGCCCCTGGCCCCCGCCAGTCGCAGACGGGCTTCCCTTAAATTCACACCTGCTGCACCAGTGGTGCACCTGCTGCTCATGTCCGCTCCCCGGCCATCTCAAATAGAAATTCTTTTCCATACCATACAATGGCAGTTCGCACTATAACATATTATATTGCAACATATTAAGCCACAACTGACCTTACCATACTATACTGTACCTATAACAGAGGTCTCCAAACTTTTTTACTCTGAGCCCCCCCTTAGCAAAATGTTTTGAGGTTTGGCCCCCCTCCAAAACTTAATGGCAAGGATTGGGGGAGCCTGAGGGACATGGCTGCTTGCAGGGAGCGGGGCTTATGGGATGATTTCAGGAATACTATTCCATAGCTTATGAACTGCATTAAATATGAGACTTATAAAACAGCAAATGCATCAAACAAAAACAGATATCCCAAACAAACTTCTACCCATAATTGGGGTGTTGTGAGCCCCTCACACTCTTTGACCCCAATGCAACTATACCTGCTGCACTAATGATAACTGCAGTCTTGAGTAGCAGGCTATCTCCTCTGCATCTTTTGCCTGTTCCCACCATGACGTATCATCACCTCGGTCCTAATGCTTGAAAGGAAAATAAGGTCCAATGCCCCTTTTTTAAAGGTAGACAGTCATAAATGTGATGCAGTTGGCCCCTTAAATCCCTGGGACCCAGTCCTGCTGCATCTGCTTCCTTAACGATAACCAGCAGTGGCCACTTACACACTTGGCAGCAGTACCAGCTTTACTAATGAATGGCCCTTTAAAAAAAAGAAAACACTTATATTGTCCCCTTCTTTGGGGAATCTCTCTGAAGAAGCTGTCTCTGGCCATTTGTAAACACAAAAATGAGTCCCCATACAGTGCTCCCTATTCTGGGCCTTCTCTTTGACAATATCTATAAATATCGCTCCTTTCCTCTGTTTCCTAGTCCATTACTGTGAGGCCCCAGGGATCGAGAGGATTAGGGCTCTGCATCTGAATTCAACCCTGCTGACCTTCTACCTGCCACCCCATGGACTCAGCTTTCCCAATGCCCTTGAATAGTTAATACTGACTTTGAGATGCCTCTGCCTGAAATCGAAGGGTGTGGTGGTAGTGCAGAAAGATAAAAAAGAAACTAGCCTTCTTACCAGCCAATAATTGATTGAGTCACTGAAAGCCAAAGCTACTGGAATTATGAGTTTCTGCAGCAGCAGCGTTTGCCACATAATTATCAGTTTACTGCATTTGCTACATAATCTGCAGAGTTCAAAAAAAAAAACTTGATTCTAGCTCAAACGGAACAAAAATTACATAAAGCATGACAAAGTGTTCCGGAGCTGTGGAAGGTCCATTGCAAAGATTGCCTGGTAATCTTGTAGTTGCTTACTGCTGTATTTGGGTGTTAAACTGGTACTAATGAGGTGAAATATTTCCCCTGACAGCCTTACCTTGAGCTAAAATGACAAAATAATGAAGTAATGCTAACCACAAAATGTGGCGCATTGTGCCGCATAATTTACCTTTTCTTGCTGCATAATTTAGTCAAACCTGCTGCATAATGTTGTCCTCTTCTGCTGAAAAATTCCAGTGGCTCTGCTGAAAGCTTCATGGTGGCAAAGATCTATTCTTTTTGAGATGTAATGTAAGGGTGTTATCTGCTGAGATCTGGAATAGTGGAGACACTTACAAAAATGTCTGCATTAGATACAGTTTGATTACTTATTATTAAAAAGTATATTTTGTAAGAACTTGTTTTATCTCAATCACTGCATCATTTTCAGCAGCCTAGCTTAGATACTGTTTTAAAATAATGACTTACATATTCACAGTGCTTTCTGCCACAGGCTGGGACCTCATAGCACTATAAACAGGGTCATTGGAATTATGCGGCAGCAGAAGGCCAAATTATGTAGCATGGGTGACTAAATTCTGCAGCAAGCAAAGGTGAATTATGCTGCATAATGCTGTATATTTTGTGATATCATTACTGCATTATTTTGCTTTTTTTACACTTGGTAACACTGTCCTGGCATTTATTGCCCCTCATAAGTATCACATTAACACCCACATATAGCAATAAGCAACAGAAAGATTTAGCAAGGGCCTGCCACTGCGAGGTAACATGAGTTGCTGCATTTTCAGTAACTTTTGAACCGTTTGAGCCAGAAACAAGTTTTTTTTAAATCTGCAAATTATGCAGCAGATGATGGATTATGTGACAAATGCAGGAAATCCATAATTATGCGCTGTGAGTGCACGGTGAGTGTGAAAGTGAAGGGTGAGAATGAGGAGTGAGTTGTCTGAATGCAGGGTGCATTCCCAGACACTTGAAGTAAATCAGCATGTTATTGACGGCGGCGAAGTGTTTCAGATATAAGTTAAACTATTACTATTATGGCATTAATCAGGGATCGAGGGTGAAGGAAATAAATAATGTGCTGATCCTGCAACAAACTTCCAGTCTTATGATTAGGATTGCCAGCTCATTATTTTGATGTCTCAGATGGTACAAAAATAAACAGTCACCTAAAGCCCTATTTTCAGCACTTATCTGTGTGTACTTCGAGCAGCAAATACAAATAGAAAGCACTTTTAATTGTGTTCTAGGGTGGCCTGAATGATTTATGACTGATAATTAAAGGGAACAGACAGAAAAGTCACATTACAAATGAATAAATACTTTTTTATTTATAACCCTATTTAGTGTCAATACAAGGTCTTTGCAAGCTCTCTAAACAGACATGGCTGGCATTTATTCTATTGGCAAATCTACTTTATATTCCTTTTAATGAAATGCGTTTTTACATGACAGCAGTGAATGTAAAATACAAATGTAAGGAATAGGCAGAGTGTGGGCCCAGAGGATACTGGAAACAGAAATAACTAAGCCTCAATAATAACCAGTTTACAAAAGGTATGCAAATGGTCTTTAAAGACTTGTGAAAAACGGCTGTGCCAGAGATGAGACTCCAGACAATGCCCAGCCCAGCCCCTCACTCACTGACCTCCGGGCCCATGTAAATGAAGACAGCCTGGAAATGCAGCAAATAAACATTGCAGCACTTCCAGGCCATCTTCATTTACATGTACTTGCCAAGTTCTTTGCGCCCCCATGGGAACCCATCCACGCCCCCCCAGCGGGACGTGCCCTACAGTTTGAAGACCTCTGCCATATAATGACAGGCCACACTATAACAAACAATACAATGAAATGCCACACCATACCATACTATACCATGACAAACCACACAATGCCATAACATAGCATACTATGCAATGACAGGCCATACCATATCACACCATACCATACGATGAAAGGCCATATCATACTATACTATACAGTGACAGGCAATGCCATACCATACAATGACAGGCCATACTATCCCATACCAAAAAAATGACAGGCCACACCATACAATAACAGCCCATACCATACAATAGCATACTATACAATGACAGGCCATAGCATAACATACCATGACAGGCCATTCCATCCCATACCATCCCATACCATACAATGACTGCCCTTATGATACTATACTGTATAGTGACAGGCAATCCTTTTCCATACCATACCATATCACGCCCTACCATACCATACCATACTATACTGTATAATGACAGGCCATCCGTTTCCATAGCATACAATGCAGTGTCTACTATACTATACCATACCATGCCATACCATACCGTACTATTCTGTACAATGACAGGCCATATCTTACTATACCATATCATACATACCAAACTATATAATGAAAGGCCATTTCATACCATACTATGCAATGACAGGCCATACCGTACCACACTATACAATAAGAGACTATACCATACCATAGCATACTATACGATGCCATGCAATGACAGGCATTGCAATACCATACCATAGCATACAATAACAGACCATACTGTACCATAATATACAATAACTTGCTATACAATACCATATCATACCATGCCATAATATACAGTGACAGAATATACCATGACAGGCCATATCATTCCATACCATATGACACAATACAATGAGAGGTCATGCAGCACCATTTTTATCAGACCAATACCAAGCAACCCCATCTGCCTCCTTTTATATGACCCCATAAGCCACTAAAACAAGGTGTCCCACAGAGCTTTGCCCTTAGCCCTACGTTGTTTACCTTTTACATGGCACCTTCATCGGAGATCATTCAGCCTTTTGGATTTAAGGTGCTGTCATATGCAGATGACATTCAACTACGGTTCCCTTTCACAGAGGTTAATAGTGAACTACAACACACTTTTCAATCTTGCCTCGTGGGAGTGGATAACTGGATGAGGAGCAGTTGTTTAAAACTAAACTTGGCTAAATCGGAATTACTACTCTTTCACTGCACCCCCTCAGACTGATCTAGTGCATAGTGGCCTTCAGAATTTGGCCTTCCTCCACTCCACTGGAGGAGGTTAGGAATTTTAAAGTCAAATTTTACAAGGAGTTATCTTTTGCTCCGCAGGTGAGGGCCTACACAAAAGCTTTCCCCGATCACCTCTCCTTTGGACTATTCCAACATTTAGTATTTGGGTCTTCCAGACTATCTCCTTAGCTGTGTGTATCTGATACAGCATGCAGCCACCAGGCTTCTACTGAGTGTCCCAGATAGGAATCCATTTCGGAACACCTGAGAAACCTACATTGGCTTTCGGTGCGACTAGGTATCTACTGCAAATGAATTATTATTACCTTAAGGTTGTTTCATAACAGAAGTCCGCTGTACTTGAGGGACAAAATTAGACCATTCCATCCTAAAAGATCTCTCAGATCCTCTTATTCAGCATTATGGCGATCTTGTTTAGGTAGCCTGTTTTTTTTCCTTCTGGGCCCCTGTACTCTGGAATGCTCTTCCATTGTAAAGTTTGAGCATCTCCCAATGAAGGAAACTTAAAAAAAACTGAAAACCTGGGTATTCCAGTTATGGTAATTAGCATTGCACTTGTCTCCCTCTGTTTAGCCTAGGTACGCTTGATGTCTGTGGATGAATCATTTATTCTTCTTTAATCTTTATTTCGACTTTGTAGAGTCATAAAAGAGAAACAAAACATATACAAACAAAATATTACACAATAAGCGAACACCCAGAATAAAAAGGGGTTACATCATCTGCACAGATATATAACAAGAACTTCTTATAATACAATTATGATTTCAAATCGTCAAAGAGGCTATTCTAATGTTCCATACAGCTGCTAAATACTTGCTAACAGCAAATACAGTAGGAGGGGATAGGTCAGATTTCAGCAAACAATAAGCATCCAAGTGATTCCTAAAACCCCAATTTCTGCAGATGGGAAGGATCCACTTTTTCCTGGGTTTCAAATAAGATGAACAGAAAAACATTAAATGAATATCATTTTCCAGCTCGTTTGTACAAGCTGGACAATTTTTAAGAGTGGGTGGGTGCCAGCTGCTGGTAAGGGCTCTAATAGGTAATGCGTTGTGTCTCCATTGAAGGAATAATTTCCTAAGACCGATGGGGTTTATGTCATCCAAGACTGTCTCCAGCTTGTAATAATCCTTCACTATTAAGAAGGTGGAAGACATAGGCCCCTGTATAGTAGATGTTAGGGACATGGTTAGATTATGCTCGTAGTACAAGGCGACCAAGTTTTTACGGATTATAGTACTACATGCCTCTTGAGGATTTGTCCATAGAGGCAGTAGACCCAGCACCGATAACTCATCCTTTATGTACTTGAGCCAAGGGATTTTGCGTAGGGCTGCGTGTTGGTATAGCTCCATGAATTCACAACGATAGCTCAGGAGTTCGGGTGTTGTCCAGAGTCGCCTCCAGAAAGTTAGGGGCTTCACACCTAGTTCTTCCTTTATTGATCTTAGACCCATATCAAGACTAAGTGGTAGAAGTGGAGTGCTCGGTGGGAGAGCGGCCAAGTTCCGAAGGAACTTGTTTTCCGTTACGACAAGATCAGGGGCACAATTGTTGCCCCACAATTCACCACCGTATATTACTGCCCCACGTGCCTGAAATTTATAAATTTCTAATGGCGAACCAATAGGATGTGTCATGGATTCTTTCCATAAATTCAAAATACCCCCCACCTTTTGGGTTAACTTTATATTTGATTTTATCTGATGGTGGGACCATGACATCTTTTCATTCAGGGTCAATCCCAGATACTCAAACGTATGGACTCTTTCTAAGCTGATACCCTGGATAACAGGATTAGGACGGGATGACCTAGGAGGATTAAAGATCATGAATTTGGTTTTGGCCGTGTTAATCTCAAGCCCCCGATCAGCACAGAAAGAGACGAAACCATCCAAGACACGCTGGACACCCATAGGAGTCTTAGCGAGTAGCAAGGTATCATCAGCAAACATAATAGCTGAGATACCTGTGCCAGCGAGTCGTGGAGCATCTCGATTTGGTACTTTGTTCAGGTGGGAGATGAGTCCATTTACATAGAGGCAAAACAGGGTTGGTGCCAGGACACAACCCTGCCTTACCCCCCTTTCAACGGGGAAGCTAGCTGATAAACCTCCGTCACTCCCACATCTGACCTTTGCAAAATTATTAGTGTGGAGACGCACTATAATCTGCAAAAGGGGTGCTGGGAGGCCCAAATCCCGCAACACTGCCCAAAGTTTCGCGCGTGGAACCAAATCAAAAGCCGCACGTAAATCAACAAAGACTTTATAGAGGGAGCCCCCCTCCACCCTGACTGTCTTCCAAAAGAGCATACACAATCTAAAGATCTGATCAGTTGTTGAAACGCTCTTTCTAAATCCTGCCTGATAGGGGCTCAGGATCTCAAACTCCTCCATCCAATCCAAAAGATGATTTAGGATCAGCCTTGAAAAGAGTTTTTGGGCAACATCTATCAGACTGATAGGCCTGTAATTACCAGGGAGTAGAGGGGACCCTTTTTTGAAAATAGGGACGACTTCTGCGCCGAGCCAAGTGTGGGGAACTGGCATACCCCCAAGAATAGCATTAAATAATGCAGTAAGGTATGGTGCCCAAACTCTTGGTTCGTGTTTGTACAGGTCGCCCGGAACCCCGTCCAAACCGGGAGCTTTTCCCGGAGGAAGCATCGATATAGCAAGTTGGACCTCACTCAGGGTAAAATAGACATGGACATCAGTGAGCTGAATAGGGAGGGGTGGGGAGTAGACCCCCCCTATATAGGGCACTAAAATGTTCTTCCCAAACTTCAAGGGCAATATTTGGGTTCACAGCTGAGATGGATTCGGTTGCACCGGTAGAGACAATCAGCCAAAATCTCCGTGAGTCTCTACATTGGAGGGCAGATGTTAATTTGTCCCAATTTTCTGATGCCCACTCAAGTTTGGCGTGATGAATTAGATTCTTATAGATACGTCTCTTTTGTTGTATGTCCTCCCTGTGGGCTTTCTTTTTTATTGCGTCCAGCAAATCCGTTTTAGCCGATCTACAAGCCCTATTATACCATTTGGACCCTCTACAGAACCTTTTAGTACAGCGGGCAGGTGGATTAAAAGTATCAGCTAAAGTGGAAAATAGTTCTTTGTTGACATCAACCAATTTTCGACAATAAAAATCGGGGGAATAGGACTGATCCATAATATTTATTACATCATCCAGTGCACAACCAACCCTCGCATAGACTTGGGAGAGTTCGCCTTGATTAACAGCCAATTTCGCCCATTTAAGTCTACGTTTGTTATTTGTCAAGGTAGCTTTGCTCAGTGTTGGAGATTTAGGTACTGAGTGTAAGTCACCGGGGCACACACCCGCTAGAGATGCTTCCAGGACCAATGGATTGTGGTCGCTCTCACCCCTAGAGAGGACCTTAAAATCAACAACTCTATGCCACTCCTTGCATTGGACAAAAATATAATCAAGTCTGGCCTCCCGCTCAGGTTTATTGAACGTAGGCCTAGAGGGATTATCTGAATTTGTTCGGCCGTTACAAGCCCTAATTGAATGGGTCATCACCAAAGAGGTAATTTGGAGGGCCAGAGGGGCCCAAGACCGAGCCATTGGGCCCACAACCTGTGGAATGTGCCATATTTCATCCTCATCATGATTTGCTTGATCCACCAGCCCCTGAAGTGGTTCAAAATGGCAATTTAAATCACCGGCTAAAATAAACATTATACCCTCAGGGATCTTGGCTAAAACATTAGATACAACATCAATCACCCCAGATTCCGCACACACATTCGTGGGCCTGGAATATACATTAATCACTGCTAGCTTTGTGCCTTGCGACCAATCTAGTAACAAGCAAAGGACATCCTCAGACCCAGTTTCCAGAGTCGTAGCACTACAGCCCAGGTGGGTGGCAACCCAGATAGATAGGCCGCCAGAAGGGCGGCCTCTGCCCCCCCACACAGCCGGGATAGAAAAAGAAGCAAAGCCCACTCGAAAACATTCTTGCCTTGCCCAAGTCTCTTGGAAACAACATATATGATGAGAATCTATAAAGGAGCCCCAGATAGGACAATCAAGTTTACTAGCTAGACCAGCTATATTCCACGAGAGGATTTTATGTGTGGCAAATGAAATTGGAATAGGATCTGGTTTTTTGCACGTGGAGGGTTCATTCGGAGTCAGGGAAACAATTGGGGAGGTAACAAAGAAGGGAGTGGAGATGTAATGTTGCTTAGGAGGTATCAACAGAGCAGTAGGGGAATTGGGAATAACAACCTCTGGGCTCAGTCAGTCAACCTCTTCAAGACACGCGTATCTGTTGTTACATAAGTAATTACCTCGTATAGGCGCATCAAAACGAATGTGCCTCTGTCTTCCTCTAAGAGGGGAGGGACCAACCCTAGTCCAATTTCCGTCGATCTCAGAGTGGGAGAAAGTAGTAATTGGCGGATAAAAGAAGGACAATGGTAAGGATTTATTAGTGGTAGCTCCAGTATTACCAGACCAATTGGAAATATAAGAAACAGTCTGGGGATTTCTGAAACTCACCAAAATGCAATCGCCCTTGATTTTCTTTGTAGTAGTTCCCAACCAAGAAGCCCTCCTAACCATTAAAACCTCAGAACTTACATTAGGAGGGAGAGGTCTGTGTGTGTTGAGCCAGCTAATCACTTTATTTTTAAGAGAAGCATAAGTCTCTAGTTCAGGCTTAGTGAGCTCTGGGACGCCAGTTAAAACAATAACATAGGGCGATGCTTCAGGGGGAAGATTTATCACATTTTTTCAGCTCAGACTAGGCACCTCTTCACAGGTGCTGTTATCAAGATCTCTAGAGGTTCCAGGTTCATCTATATGGTTTAGTTTAGAAACTCCAGAGGGAGTTCTAGTTATAATAGATGATTGAGTTTGGACGGGTAAAGGAATGGCAATGGAAGAAGGAAGAGAATTAAGTGTAGGAGGTGATGCACCAGATGAAATAGGTTCCGTCCTGGAAGGAGGAGTTGTCGAGGCTGCAAGTGTAGAAAGGGAAGAGGGTTGGGAATCTCTCAAGTTATTCACAGATGCACTAAAGGTTGTACCTCCACTCCCTCGTAGGTTAGCTGTGTCTAGAATTGCCCTTTCTATTTCTTTAAGCCTTGCCTCAATAGCGTCGAACCTAGCCATCATTGGGGTGAAAAAACCCTTAAGAATGTTGTTTAAGGTATCACTAAAGCAGGCATTCCCCTGATCGGGACCGTCGTCCCTGTCTAAAGGAGGAAGGAGGGGTTCGGAATGGGGGAGGGTTCTCACCGGGGGTATGGTGGATGTCACCCTATTATTTGTAGCTAGCCTAATAGGGGTTTTCATCGTCGTGTTAGCGGCGTTGTTATGGAAGCGGTCCAATCTTGGTTTTTTCCCTTGTTTCAAATTCCCCTCACGTTTCCTTTTAGGAACTGCTCCCTGATGTGTCACATGGGTATTGCTCGAATTTAAATCAGATGGTATTTCAAGCCTAAGGAGGGGTATGCACTCAGGAATAGATTGGAGTTTGTCTCTGCCTGAGGAAGTACTGGACCTAAGGTCATGTATGACGGATTCAATAGTTTGGTCGATGGAATCCAAGAGTGCTGTATGTGAATCATCCAAGTTCGATGGGGATCTAACAGAAGCAAGTAAGCCCAACGAAGACCTCCTAGTACTGTTAATCCCATCAGATAGGCGCCTTTCTAACATATTCAATTCACCTTCTACAACAGAGTTCGCCCTTATAATAAAACTGTCCAAAGTGCCGGCTACAAACGGTTGTGCTCTTATACATTTACCTCGAGTATCCATAATAGTAATGGGCTTCTTCCAAGATTAATCACCAAAATACAGATCCAAGAGACAGGGCCCGGTCCGGTCTTGACCGTGCTTGAACGGGCTTAAACGGGCCCGCCCTTGGCCCGGGCTTCGCCCGGACTGCGCCCCGCACGCGTCCCGCTCACGCGAGAGCAGGTAAGAGTTAAATAGGCAAGGGGAGGAGTCGGGAAGAGGAACCAGGTGCAAGAAATCAGCAATTGAGAAAAGCACCCTGGTCCTCGCAGTCCCGTATGAGAAAAGGTTGTGAGTTAAAAGCCCCGTGCCTTTAAAAATATCAGCGTGCTGTCCTCACCGGGATCCTTTAGGAGAAGAAGTCCTTGCCCATCCGATGCGTGGTACAGAGTCCTGAGCCTACAAGCGGCTCCCGCGAAGCGGGGGCCGCGAGGCGTGTTGTAGTGGCCGGGGGAGGAGTCGGGAAGAGGAACCAGGTGCAAGAAATCAGCAATTGAGAAAAGCACCCTGGTCCTCGCAGTCCCGTATGAGAAAAGGTTGTGAGTTAAAAGCCCCGTGCCTTTAAAAATATCAGCGTGCTGTCCTCGCCGGGATCCTTTAGGAGAAGAAGTCCTTGCCCATCCGATGCGTGGTACAGAGTCCTGAGCCTACGAGCGGCTCCCGCGAAGCGGGGGCCGCGAGGCGTGTTGTAGTGGCCGGGGGAGGAGTCGGGAAGAGGAACCAGGTGCAAGAAATCAGCAATTGAGAAAAGCACCCTGGTCCTCGCAGTCCCGTATGAGAAAAGGTTGTGAGTTAAAAGCCCCGTGCCTTTAAAAATATCAGCGTGCTGTCCTCGCCGGGATCCTTTAGGAGAAGAAGTCCTTGCCCATCCGATGCGTGGTACAGAGTCCTGAGCCTACGAGCGGCTCCCGCGAAGCGGGGGCCGCGAGGCGTGTTGTAGTGGCCGGGGGAGGAGTCGGGAAGAGGAACCAGGTGCAAGAAATCAGCAATTGAGAAAAGCACCCTGGTCCTCGCAGTCCCGTATGAGAAAAGGTTGTGAGTTAAAAGCCCCGTGCCTTTAAAAATATCAGCGTGCTGTCCTCGCCGGGATCCTTTAGGAGAAGAAGTCCTTGCCCATCCGATGCGTGGTACAGAGTCCTGAGCCTACGAGCGGCTCCCGCGAAGCGGGCGCCGCGAGGCGTGTTGTAGTGGCCGGGGGAGGAGTCGGGAAGAGGAACCAGGTGCAAGAAATCAGCAATTGAGAAAAGCACCCTGGTCCTCGCAGTCCCGTATGAGAAAAGGTTGTGAGTTAAAAGCCCCGTGCCTTTAAAAATATCCGCGTGCTGTCCTCGCCGGGATCCTTTAGGAGAAGAAGTCCTTGCCCATCCGATGCGTGGTACAGAGTCCTGAGCCTACGAGCGGCTCCCGCGAAGCGGGGGCCGCGAGGCGTGTTGTAGTGGCCGGGGGAGGAGTCGGGAAGAGGAACCAGGTGCAAGAAATCAGCAATTGAGAAAAGCACCCTGGTCCTCGCAGTCCCGTATGAGAAAAGGTTGTGAGTTAAAAGCCCCGTGCCTTTAAAAATATCAGCGTGCTGTCCTCGCCGGGATCCTTTAGGAGAAGAAGTCCTTGCCCATCCGATGCGTGGTACAGAGTCCTGAGCCTACGAGCGGCTCCCGCGAAGCGGGGGCCGCGAGGCGTGTTGTAGTGGCCGGGGGAGGAGTCGGGAAGAGGAACCAGGTGCAAGAAATCAGCAATTGAGAAAAGCACCCTGGTCCTCGCAGTCCCGTATGAGAAAAGGTTGTGAGTTAAAAGCCCCGTGCCTTTAAAAATATCAGCGTGCTGTCCTCGCCGGGATCCTTTAGGAGAAGAAGTCCTTGCCCATCTGATGCGTGGTACAGAGTCCTGAGCCTACGAGCGGCGCCCGCGAAGCGGGGGCCGCGAGGCGTGTTGTAGTGGCCGGGGGAGGAGTCGGGAAGAGGAACCAGGTGCAAGAAATCAGCAATTGAGAAAAGCACCCTGGTCCTCGCAGTCCTGTATGAGAAAAGGTTAGGAGTTAAAAGCCCCGTGCCTTTAAAAATATCAGTGTGCTGTCCTCGCCGGGATCCTTTAGGAGAAGAAGTCCTTGCCCATCCGATGCGTGGTACAGAGTCCTTAGCCTACGAGCGGCTCCCGCGAAGCGGGGGCCGCGAGGCGTGTTGTAGTGGCCGGGGGAGGAGTCGGGAAGAGGAACCAGGTGCAAGAAATCAGCAATTGAGAAAAGCACCCTGGTCCTCGCAGTCCCGTATGAGAAAAGGTTGTGAGTTAAAAGCCCCGTGCCTTTAAAAATATCAGCGTGCTGTCCTCGCCGGGATCCTTTAGGAGAAGAAGTCCTTGCCCATGCGATGCGTGGTACAGAGTCCTGAGCCTACGAGCGGCACCATACCATACTATTTAATGCCAGGTCATTCCATACCATACCAAACCATACCATGCAATGACAAGGCATATTATACTTTACTATGCAATTACAGGACATACATACTACATGTACTATACTATAGTATACAATGACAAGCCATACCAAAACTTAAATACAAAGACAGGCCATACAGAACCATACTATACAATTACAGGCCATATCATACCATACAATGAGTGAACATAGCATGCCATATCCTACATTACTATAGAACAAGAGACCATTCCATACCATCTAACACAATGACAGGCCATACCATGACAGGCCATACCATGCCATACCATACCATGCCATACCATACCATACTATTCCATACTATAACAGACTATACTACATTTTTCCATTTCACCACCAGGCCTTACCATACCATACTATACTATACAATGATGGGCCATACTTTACTATATAATAGCAGGCCATACCCTGCCATGCCAAACTATATATTGACAGGACATACCATACTATACAATGACAGGGCATACCATACCGTACACCACAGCTTTCTAAACTTTTCATGTTGGTGACACACTTTTTAGATATGCATCATTTCGCGACACGGTAAGGCGAGCGAGCGTAGCAAGCGAAGCCTAACCACCTACGGGGGTTTCGGGGGCTTTTCCACCCGAGAAAATTTTGAAAAAAAAGTAGGCAAATGGTGCATTTTCAAGCAAATTTGAGAAAGCAGGAAGGTTAATAAAGCAATTGTGAATCTGTTCTAACAAAGACAGTGACTGGCAAAACTGTCTATCGCTTGTTCTGCTGACATCCTAGGCGTGCAAAAAGAAAGACTAAATGAAATATACCACCAAGCCTTAAATGTGTCCCTACTACGAGGCTAGTTTTTTAACACACCAAAAAAACACTATTTGCATTAACCACTATGGGGGCCCCAAACCATCGGAAAAAGGCTGAGGTTAGGCCTTTTCTAGTTATCGCGGGCTTACTATCAAATACTCTTCCGGGCGACTTGTGACAGGCACACCAGCTCTGTCCTTTCATGAAGGCACTAGAAGACACTCACTGTTTCAGTAAAGCTTAGATTTGTTTTACTGTCAGAACAGGTTTGTGTTTCCCAAATACTTGCTTGAGGAATTCTCATGCTTTTCGGTTGGGTTGGCAGTCAGCTCTCAGGCCAGTGGAGTTATATTCCCGTGGACTACAAATAAAATAGAGTAATACTGTGCAAGTCATTAAATCTTCATGCCTCACGTTTCTTATCTGCCAAAAGTGGGAGTATTTGGAAGCAAGTTGAACATCAGTGTTAGGAGGCGTGAGATAAAAATAATAATCGTCGCTACTAAGTGCTGTAAGTTAAATAAAAATACTCAATCATTCTGTTTGCCCTGGGAGTCCCTAGGGCCGAATTAGCCAGTCTGGCCTCCCTGAACTTGATGTTCGATTGCACAGCAGAGCCAGCAGGTTTACAAGAGTGCTTTGTTTAACCTTAAAAGCCCAGACTCCGTCTCCTGGATCCCCCCCACCCTTATCCCTTCTTTGTTTTGGGGAGCCGCTGCTCTTGTTGGTGCTCTGTTCAGTGAAGGTAGCGTGTAAATTATCGCCCTGTCACAAGAAGGTGATGACTTCAGTGAGTGGTGAGTGCCTGTGTGCCGTTTTTTATAGTGTCTGCTCTGGGGCCTTCTTACTGCACAGACTTCCTGGGCCGGATCAGTTCTCTACTAACCCGGCAGTACACAAGAAGGTTGTGAACACAGTGAGTGGTGAGTGCCTGTGTGCCGGAGGCTGTGAATGCGGTGCTTTGTATAGCGCCTGTGCGCCTGAGGCTGTGCATGCGGCACTTTGTATAGTTCCTGTGCGCCTGATGCTGTGCATGCGGCGCTTGTATAGTGCCTGCTCCGCGTCTTCCTAATGCACAGCCAGCATGGGCTGGGTCATGTCTCTCTTAACTTGGCAGTGCACAAGAAGGGAGTAGTCGAACCATTTAAACGGCAGTGAGCGAGTGAATGATGCCAGTGAGTCTCCCTTTGACCTTCTTTAAATCCGTCTATCCCTATCATACCATACCATGCTATACCATACTGTACAATGAGAGGCCTTATCATACCATGCCATACTATAGTATACACCAACAGGCCATACCATTCAGTACTATATAATGACAGGCCTTAAAATACCATACCATACTGTACAATGACAAGCCATATCATACCATACTGTACATTGCGGTGTCATACCATATCATACCAGTAATTAAGCTTTTGTACTGGAATGATCTTTGATTACGGAAAGTTGATTTTCAAACCCAGTTTCTGCAAGATGTGTGCTTCTGTTTTATTTCTATTGTTTACTATATATGGAGGCAATGCCTTTATCAACCAACCATCCAGGTAAGTTGAAACATTTTTTGGGGGTTTTGTAGGTGTGTCCGTACAACTGCCATGCACTTTGAAAAAGTGTGAGGAGCTGACATGAGGCCAAAAGGCAGAACTTTAAACTGGTAGTGATGTTTTCCTACCATGAATCTTAGGAATGTCCTCTGTTTCTTTATAATAGCAATGTGGAAATAAACATCTTGTAAGTCTATTGTGCACATCCAGTCTCCTTGATGTAAATGTGGGTAGATTTTACCCCAAACCTCCATTTCTTTATCCATTTGTTTGTTACTCACAGATCAAGAACAGGTCTGAAGTCTTGTTTTGGGCTTTTCTTTTGCACTGGAAAGTAACAGGAATAAATACCTGTTCCATTTTGCTAAGAAGGTACTTCCTCCTCCTCATGTTTTTGTAATAGAGTGTTCACTTCCTCATGAATAAAGTTTTTATGTAATTGAAAGTATTTATTTGGTGGCGTAGGTGGATGAGATTCGAACTTGCACCTGAGCCATATCCCATGGCAATATGCATGGGCAGACAGGTCAGAAGCATCAGCTACTTCACCCTCCTGCAAAATGTCCTGAAAATCCTTCTTTCTTTCTCTTGGCATTTCTTCTACGATTCTCTCAAGAGGGTCCCAGAAAGGCCATTTTTCTCACTAAAGCAGTTAAACTAGCAGTTTTCATGGTGCCCTTCTACTACATATCTTCCTTCCTGCTGAATCCACACATTAACTCTCCTTTTCATGAGGAGCAGTGGATGAAGGCGCAAATGTGTTTGATTGCTTTGCAGGTGTGATGATCAGTGAACCTACTGCAGGATCTCATTTAAAAAAAAGAGAAGCTGGAGCTTTATATTTCTTCAGCAATCTAGAAGGTGCGGACTTCACAGAAGGTGGTTCCAGGAATAGTTACATTTATATCTGCAACAGTATCATAACAGGTATCATTTAAGAAAAAAGTTTCAGAATTTATATAATATGTATTATCCAATACTTTAGCAAATGCTTCTTTGCGCTGTCCACACGAGTTTCACAAGCACTGTCTGTTCATCTTGCACATTGAGCACTTATTTTTAAGTATACATTGATGCTGCCAATACTTGTATTGAAATAACTTGAAAATAATACCATCTGTCTTTGTTTCATACTGGCCAAATTTTTATTTAGGGGTTCTCAATAGATGTCAATACTTTTGCTAAAGAATTATATAATGATGAACTTTGTTCTAAAATAATACCTTTTATGACACTGTTGCAGATAAAATGGATACCTTTGTTTTATTGGGTCTATGTGTTACTCCTGTTTTACATATTGATTAATAGGTGCATGACAGGTTACAAGAGACCTGTAACCAAGGGTAATAAAGGCCTTGAAGATCTGTGATATAGAGTGTTAAAAATGACCAAAGTAGAGGTTGTAGGTGTGAGGATAGAAATGTTTAATTTGACAGCTTCTCTTACTAAACCTTAATTGAAAGTATTGATGTCATCTTTTTGAGATACTTTGGTGGGTGGTGAATCCAGTAGTGTTGAAGAATAATCTCTAATAGAAGAATGTGTGGAGTGTGACGATTGTGACTAATGGTATTGTTTGAGGGTCCTGTGTTATGACAATCTTCCACTATGACATTTGTGACATCTAGAAGGGGATTTAGATCTTCTTAGTGTTCTAGATCTTCCTCGGGTTTTATATCTTCTTGGAGTCCTAGATTTGGTACATCCCCTTTTTTGTGGAATGTCCTCGGTCCTATACCTATGTGAGGCCTGATGAACCACGTATGATCTTGATCCCTGTGGTGAAATAGGCGTATTTGGTGGCAGTGTAAGAAAAACGCAGATACACCTCGTGGGCAAGGAGTAGCAAATAAATTGACCACCGGCATTACATCTACTGTGGCTGAATACACACTGGAATACTCTGAGTCTGGTGTGTGTGGCACTGGTCTTTTTTTGAGACGACAGAGCTAATGCCCTGTATGTCTCTGCAATGGAGAAGCATAGGATGGAGGTCTTGGCGTCGAATGGGATGGCTTTTTCATAGTTGATGTCAATGGTTGTGGTCTGGACGTCAATGGTGGTTGTCTCAGCACTGGTGGTGAGTGTCTCTACATCCATGCCTATGGTGGGTGTCTCGGTATCGTCGTTGGGTGTCTCAACATCGATCAAGCTCTCGACTTTAATCTAGGTCTCGATGTCAACTTACTGTGTTTTGTTGATGGAGAAGTACCCCGTCTCAAAGGTGAGCATGTGGGTGGCTACTGTACCGTTTTTTGACATCATATGTCTCGATGTTTGTTGACGGATTTCCTGTGCTGTTTAAATCTACCCCTTGGGTTGTCTCTAGAGCGTGAAGAGTGCACCGAGGTTGGTGGCAAATGTCCCTCTCACCTATCCTGACATCCTGAGGCTGTCTTCTGAAGCCTCTCTTGTAGCCCAAGCAGTCTGATCCCTTGCCTATACTTCTGGGTTCATCTGGACATTTTTTGGCAGTGTTCACAGTCTTCTAGATGATGGTCGTCTGGAAGACATACTATGTTGGAGTTATGAGGATCTGTGTGAACTTTTGTCTTGCCCGTGGCAAGATTCAGACTGGAAAGAAATGGCAAATTCCTGCCAGAAAAATATTTAAACACTTTCTAGTACTATAGGACATCAAGTGACGTTGTTTAGAACAGCTTGCAAAAAAGATGTTTGAAAAAAAAAGAGAGCCAAAAAGGTGGGAGAAATGAACTGACCTAACTTTCAACCCTGGCGCATGATGGGGAACTGGAGCAAGGGTGAAGCCTTAAAGGCACAGTTCAGTTTTCTAATCTAGCTGTGCAAACAGTGCCCTGCATTTCCTTTATATTTTTACATTATATAAAAAAAAGGTTTGTGACCGATATTTTTAGTCACTTACCACTATTTCTAGTACTTCATTTGGGAATGTTTTTAAAATAAAACATTAAATTAATGATGTGGCCATTTCTATTCCTTTTATAGGCTGCAAAGCTTATGTTTCTGTATATATGCGCTCTTCTGTCTCTTACAAGAGCTTGCACATATGCAGATATATTTATTTTACAAAGTGCCGTGAGGTCCTGTGTGTGGACAAGACATTTCAGTGCTTACGACTTTGATGAAGATTCCCCTGGAATAGATCTAAGAGAACAGGTAGGAAACCCTTTCTTCCTCTGCTAAAGCCCATAAAACAGCTAGTGATTCTGCACTATTAGTGGGATATGACAGAACGTTATGGGAATCTTTGCAAATAGTCTACCTGAATAAAGGAAACAAGATTTCCTAGAGAGCCTAAATGAAGGACAACCAGTTTCCAATCAAGTTATCGGTGCTGCTGTTGATGTTGCGGATTTGGCAGCTGGAAATTACTGCCATGGCTTCTCTATCAGGTGCTCTTCCTGGCTTTGTCTTACCACCTTCTAACCAGTTGGTCAACAGAAAACATTAAATCTTCCATGTTCAGATTTTGCCCTCTTTGGTCTTTGTGCAGATGAGGAAATGGGACTGTAAGATTAAAGGAGAAAAAGCAGCTTGTTTGCAATATCATTGCAGGGATTCCAGACAGTACCGGAGGCAGAGGGTTCTACCTCCTCAAAGGTAGTATTATGCACATCAGTAAGGTATCATACTCGACAACAGCAACAAGCTCAATTTTCCACGAAGATCATATCGAGGCAGACAACAACAGTCTCAACAATCCTACAGAGACTCCACTGTGCAAATATTGGTGTCAAAATAATGAACAAGGAGTCCAATACTCGGTCTGCTCTCTACTTTAGTTGGAGGGAATGTAACAAAACATCTGGAAGAGTGAAAAAAAATAATAGACAAGTGGGTTTAACAAAATGTACATAGTGGCAGCATCATTCAGTTCAAACCTCCAGTACCTTCTATTCCTCCAAAAAGGGATCATCAACATCAGTTCCGCAGATCAAATCAGAGGTTTTATCACTACTCAAAAACAAGCACTAGAACCAGCTCCTCCTCCACAACGAGGAAAAGGTATCAATCAATAAATCAATCAATCAATCAGGGGTTTATATAGTGCGACTACTCACCCACAAGGGTCTCAAGGCACTGGGGGAGGGCTGCTGATCCATCTGGGCCCAAAGGTTCAGTCAAAGAGCCAGTTCTTGAGATTTTTTCTGAATTGAGTCAGCGACGCAAATTGCCAATAGTGGAGAGGCAGGGTGTTCCAGATCTTGGCGGCGAGGTGGGAGAAGGATCTTGCTCCCGTTTTGGTCATGTGGATCCATGGGATAGTGGCCAGCGCCAGTTGGGCGGAACGAAGGTGTCTGGTGGGTACGTGGAATAAGAGGTGGTGGTTCAAATATGCAGGTCCTGCGTCGTGGAGAACTTTGAAGGCATGTGTGAGGAGCTTAAAAGTGATTCTTTTTTGACTGGAAGCCAGTGGAGTTCTCAAAGGTGTTCGGTGAAGTGGTTGTGGTTTGGACTTTTGAGGACCAGTCTGGCTGTGGAGTTTTGAGTGTTCTGTAGTTTCCTGATGAGTTTCTGGGTGACAAATGCAAAAAGAACAATTGATGGACAGAATGCAGAACAATGTCATACATTCACCCCAGTACAGAGATCTGGTCCTAAATCCATCGTTTTCTTGCTCACCATGCCATTCCAGTTTGGACCCAGCCATATGCAAATCAGTCTTGACCCTGCACCCAATGGGAACAGTCCAGCCCGAACTGCCAGGCCAGATCCTCCCTGTACTGAAAACAAGCATCCTAGGACCGGTTTCGGGCTTTCAACCCTCATATCAACCCTCATCAGCCAGGATAGCTTGAATCCAGTGGCATGGAGAGCACGGAACCCACGTCTGGGCATACCCGTCCCTCCCGGGGTGACAAATGCAAAAAGAACAATCGATGGACAGAATGCAGAACAATGTCATACATTCAACCCAGTACAGAGACCTGGGCCTAACTCCATTGTTTTTTTGCCCACCATGTCATTCAAGTTTGGACCCAGCCATATGCAAATCGGTCTTGACCCTGCACCCAATGGGAACAGTTCAGCCCGAACTGCCAGGCCAGGTCCTCCCTGGACTGGAAACAAGCATCCTAGGACCAGTTTCAGGCTTTCAGCCCTCATCAGCCCAGATAGCTTGACTCCAGTGACATGGAGAGCACGGGACCCACGTCTGGGCATACCCGTCCCACCCGGGGTGACAAATGCAAAAAGAACAATTGATGGACAGAATGTAGAACAATGTCATACATTCACCCCAGTACAGAGATCTGGGCCTAACTCCATCGTTCTTTTGCCCACCATGCCATTCCAGTTTGGACCCAGCCATATGCAAATCAGTCTTGACCCTGCACCCAATGGGTGATGGCGCCATAGAGTGTGTTGCCATCGTCAAGTCTGCTGGTGATGAGTGCGTAGGTGACTGCCTTTCTGGATTTTGTGGCGATCCATCTGAATGTGTTTTGAAGCAGGCAAAACCTGTTGAAGCAAGATGAGGATACGCCGTTGATCTGGTGGTTCATTGTGAGCGAGGACTCAAGTATGATGCCGAGGTTACATGCGTGGGCCGTGGGGGTGGAGGGAATTCCCAGTGTAGTGGCCACCAGGAGTTGTCCCAGGCTGAGAGGTTGGGTCCCAGGATGAGTACTTTGGTCTTGTCCGAGTTGAACTTGAGGTACCTATCTTTCATCCAGGTGGCAACAGCCTTCATCCTGCTGTGGAAGGTGATTTTGTTGGTGAGGGAGAGGATTAGCGGGGTGTCGTCGGTGTAGGAGATGATGTTGAGGCCTTGTCGCGGATGCCGGCTCATGGAGTTTCGTGATTAGGGTGCAGTTGGAGACGGTATCGAAGGTGGCCGAGAGGTCCAGTAGGATGAGGGCTGCGGTTTCGCCTTGGTTGAGGAGAGAGCGGATGTTTATCGGTGGCGGAGAGTAGTGCTGTCACAGTGCTGTGGTTGCTTCTGATCTGGAGTGGGTGATGTCCAGGACGTGGTTCCCTTTGATGTATTCGGAGAGTTGGGCATTGATGGCCTTCTCCATGACCTTGGCTGGGAAGGGGACAGGGAAGATGGGTCTGAAGTTCTTGAGGTCTGTCGGGTCGGTGGATGGTTTCTTCAGCAGGGTGTTGATCTTGGAGTGTTTCCACTCATCGGGAAGGTGGAGGTCTAGATGGAGCCGTTGATGGTACGGCATAGCTCAGAGATGGAGGTGGCTGCTGTAGTGAGCAGAGTCCAGTTGAGCAGGATCTGTTGGGGTGCAGCGTGGTTGCATGCTGTGGTGTCAGGAGTGGGTGAGAGGGCCTTGGGTTTTGATGCTGTCATTGATCTGATTGATTGTGAAGAAGGAGCTGTGTTTTTTGCAGGGGTCGTGAGAGGGAGGGACGTCTGCGGTCGTGCTGTTGGGCCTGGCGAACTCCTTGACGATGGCGAAGAGTTTGTTGCTGTTGTGTGCGATGGCGTTGATTCTGTCTTGGAGGGATGTTTTCTTTGTGGTTTTGAGAAGAGGTGGTGTGCATTGACGGCGGGTTTGAAGGTTGCATGGGTTTCCTGGGTTTTGTTGTTCCTCCATCTCTTCTCGAGTCGCCTGCAGGTGCGTATGGACTCTTGGAGGGTGGGAGTGAACCAGCTCGCTTTCTTGGAGTGTTGTTTGCCAGAGGCCTTCCTGACAGGTGCCAGAGTGTTGGCGTAATTGGAGATCAATCAGTGGAGGTTGCGTGCTGAGGTGTTGGCGTCTGCTGATGTCAGCGGTGTGGTAGTGCTGAGGAAGGTGGCGAGATATTCTTCGGTTACCTTTTTTCAGCTACGACGGGGGGCAATGAGGGTGATGGTGTACAGTGGGCATGGTGAAGGCGTAGGGCAAGCAGTGGTGGTTGGTCCAGAGAAGTTTGGTGGTGTGGCTGTAGGAGATGTTTCCACTGGTGGAGAACCGGAGTCGAGCGTGTATCCCACTGTGTGGGTTGGAGCGGTCACGAGTTGCTTGAGTCCGATGTTGGCGCGGTCCTCCAGAAGGGATGCAATGTTCTGATCACTGGGGTTGTCCAGTTTAAAATTGAGGTCACCGAGTAGGATGTAATCTGTGGCTGAGAGAGCCTGGGGTGAGATAAGGTCAACAATGGCATCTGTGAAGGGGGGGCGGGGTCCGGGAGACCTCTACACGAGGGTGCCGTGGAGGGTGGTGTTGGGGTTGGTCTGGATCTGGAAGTGGAGGTGTTCCATGGTTGTTGTTGGGTCGTCCGAGTGGGTGGTCAGGCACCTCCAAGATTTCTGTGGCATGTTAATGGAGTGAGCGCATGATGAGGAGAATGCAGCGGAGCCGGTCGGGTGCGCTGTTTGTCGGCTGGGCGTCAGGAGGAGCTGGTGTGTGGAGGTGGGTGGGGGTGTAGCTGCAGTTTCAGCAGGAGAAGGGTTTTTGGGTGTCCTTCGGTGATGCAAGGTGGCAGGCGACGTGGTGTCCTGTGTTAAGGGTGAGGAGTGTGCTAACTTCGTATCAGTGGGAGGTCCGAGAATCGGGGTCCGTGTTGCTGGGCGCTATCCAGGCACAGACTGGCATAGACGGGCTTGCCTTTGGTGTGTCAGCAGCCGCCATTAAGTAGTGTGCGGGGGACTGGACAGCTGTGAGGTGGGAAACGTGGTGAGCAGAGATGGTCACTGGGATCAAAAGGGTGGCGAAGCACGAGGAAAAGTGCAAAAAGGACAAGGAAAAAGGCAAAAACAGAAAAAAGACAGCAGCAGAGAAAGGCAGAAAAAGCTGAAAAAACAGACAAAAAGAGAGACAGAAAGGTAGTCCAGCAGCAGAGCAGTGATGATCTACCACTAGACCACCAGGGATGAGGTGCAGGTAGGACCCTGCAGGTGGAGGAGGGCCTCAAACTCCTGACCAGAGGGGCTACAGCAGCAACGGGGACAGCAGCTTCCATGCGAAGTTGTGCCGTGAAGGGAGCTGTCCAATAGGAAGGTCAGTGGACTGCAAATTCTCCACGTAGCGGCTGCAATTGAAAAGTGTTTGAGGGGGCTGGACAGCTGGGAGACGGGAAGTGCAGGGAGCTGGAAGGGTCACTGGAGAGGAGCAGGGCCACGTGGGATTGCAGCGGCAAGGGTGGCAAAGCACGAGGAAAAGTGCAAAAGGGAAAAGGAAAAAGATGAAATAAAGCAGCAGCAGAAGAAAGGCAAAAGGGCAGAGAAAGCAGAAAAATGCAGACAAAAATAGAAAGATAGAAGGGCAGTCCAGCGGCAGAGCAGTGACGCTCTACCACTCGACCACGAGAGATGAGGCGCAGCGGGAGCATGAAGGTGGAGGAGGGCTTTGAATTCCTGACCATAGAGTCAGCAGCAGCAATGGGGGCAGCAAGGTGGAATTGTGCTGTGAAGGGAGCAGTCCACTAGGATTTTTGAAAGGCCCGACAAGAATTCCAACTAATATTGGATCTCAGGCAGTCCAACAAATACATAAATTTACACACACGAGGAGAATAAGAGAAATTTTAACTCGACTTAGCACATTCTGCCAATCACAATTAAAATAAACCACAAAAAGTGTGACTGTCTAGAAGTAAGTCATTCCTCTACTGAAGGCTTACTGTCATGTCCTACAGGGGTATCTTTGAGGAAACACCTCACTCGTTATATGGCAACATGCTCCATCATGGGTGCCTCCTCTCTTCTTGATAGGTGAATACCACCCAAATGGGCTCAAGTAAATGTAAAAAGTTGGGGGCTTATAATAAACCAATTTTTCTGGAAATTAGTGCAGGGTTTCAGTTAAAAGTAACCATGGATAAACCAAGGTTTCTCTTTATTTAATGAGTATCCATGTTATTGTTAAAACGTTACTGGATGGTTTTAGAAGCATAATGGTTTCTACATCTGTGGTTAATGTTGCTTACTAATATTCATTTATGCCAGATGGGACTGCCACATATGAGTAGTTCCTAAGAAAGTAGGTGGGCAGACTAAGGTAAACTACATTACCCGTGATTCTTAGCGCGGAGGTGGAGCGGCGCCCATGAAGTGACGCACAATCTTGCACCCAGTCCTTAGATTAAATGGGAAACGTGGTGCACGCGTCTCCATTCAGCGTGGCAGAGGGAAACAAATGTAGGTGCTGGGGATGTATTGTATCCTTGACAAAGTAAGTAAAGGGGGCTGGCGACATGAGGCAGGTAACGGTTAGAAATTGGAGTAGCATTAAGTTAAAAGTGTGAGCACTATGATATATTAGAGTAACTATACATTGCACAACAAAGGAATTAAATATATGGTGTATGTCAATAATCTTGTTATTATTAAATATGGGCAGAAATCCCTACCCCCCCGATTGAAGTGTGGGATAAGCACCCCACACCTGATCATAACTATGCATGAAACAGTGGTGCACAAACAACTGGGAATGAGTGAGGCCATGTGTTACATTTTTATATTTTGTATAATGGTCTTTAAATGCACATGTATTGGCACTCACTGAGTATGAACAAGAACTTCAAGGCTTGAGTACGAAATCAAAATACCAACAAATGGTACATATGAGATGATTAAGGATCCTTCAAATATTATTACCATCTTTAAGAGTGTGACTACAGGGAACTGCTTGTTTCCTTTGAACCGATGAGATTGGAATACGAAACATAGAGGATAAGTGATGGAAATGTGTAATGACAAATTGCACTATCCTAATAACGCCATACATACAGGCCATGTATAGCCTGTGTGTATGTGCAGAGTGTTGTGTGTACTCAAAGTATAAGAATTAAGAATGTGCACATACAATTGGTAAGCATTAGAGTTTGCCTTATTGCAGTGAACACAGAAAGGGGTGAAATATTAATTTTAGTTCCTTCTACTATAACAACAGAGTACTAAATTCGAATCACATGTTTCTACTGGTCCTAAACTAAACACGAAGAACAGTAGGAGAGCCTCATGCCTCCTTATTTCTTTAGACTCGTTTAGTCCTTTAGGGTGAAGGGTTAATAGGCAGGGAGGTTACAGCCCTGAAGAAATCTAAGTAACCTACATGAACAGTTTGACTTTGGCCGAAACATGTAGGCAACACTAACCATGGATGTAGAAAACATTATGGGGCCTATGCATCAACAATGCCATTTGCGATTCCTTATTAGCGAAAAATAAGGAATCGCTAATAAGGAATAGCAAAAGGCTATGCATGTAGGAATCGCTATTCAAATAACGATTCCTTAATATTCCTTATTACCGAATCGGTAATACCGAATCGGTAATAAGGAATACCTACCCATTCATTCCTATGGGCTTGGAGGCCCATAGGAATGAATGTAAAGCCAGTCTGTATTAGCGATTCGGTATTACCGAATCGCTAATAGCGGGAGCACTTTCAAGGGTGCCAGGGTGTCCAAAGGACACCCTGTTGCACCCCTGAAAATGATATGTGCACATATGTTGCACACACACATGCTCTAAGGGCATGTGTGTGCGCAACATGAAACTTTGAAAAATGCACAAAAGTGCATTTTTCAAAGTTTTTGCAAATTACCATGCAGTTCATCTTCATGGTAATTTGCTCCCCCTATTAGTGAAATCGCTAATTTTTTAACTTTGATGCATTGCATTTAAGGAATCTCACTTTGGAATTCCTTAAATGCAATCGCTATTTAAGGAATCGGTATTTAAGGAATCCCTATTTAAAGAATCGCTATTTAAGGATTCCTTAAATAGCGATTTCTGCTTTTGGGTTGATGCATTGGGATTGGGTATTTTTTACTTAATACCGGGAGCTATTACCGAATCGGTATTTTACCGACTGGATTTTGGGTTGATGCATGAGGCTGTATGTTTCTAAAAATGTACAGTTGTTTCTTAACAATAACATGGACACCCATTTAATAAAGAGCAAACTTGGGTTCATCCATAGTTATTTTTAACTGAAATCCTGCACTAATTTCCTGACAATTTTTTTTATTATAAGCTCCAAACTTTTTTAATTTGGTTGAACCCATTCAGGTGGTATTCACCTCCCCTGATAGGTAGAGGCACCAATGATGAAGCATGCCACCATATGACCGGCGAGGTGTCTCCTCTAATAGCTTAAAGATACCCATGTGGGACATGACAGTAAGACTTAAATAGAGGACTGGCTAACTTCTGGACATTCACACTTTTTGTGATATAAGTCAACAAATACACCAAACATCAAACATTTGGGATATTGACATTACATCAAAACTAGCCCCAACTATACACTTGTTTATTAACGCCGCCGTACCCCCGGGTTGACGGCACAGGGCTGTGTTATATGGCTACACATATAAGATTACTTCCGCTGCCGGCCCACTGGGTTGTAGGTTGTCAGCTGTGTATTGTGTATCTCTCAATAAAGGTCTTAGGAAAGGAGATTGGATGTGCTCTCTATATCTTAAGAATGCTTATTTTCGCATTCCAATTGCAGTGAAACACAGACAATTTGTCAGATTTGTGATCGAGAAAACCCAATACCTGTACAAGGTTTTTCTTTTGGCCCCAAATAAGCCCCAATACCTTTTCCAAACTGCATGGAAGTGGTGGCTGCTTTTCTATACAGGAAAAATGTATTTGCCTACCCAATCTTAGAAGACTGGGTAATAAAGACTTGTAAAGCACTACAAGCCAAACAGGATTTAGACTACACTGTTGACTTATTAGAGCACTTAGAACTGCAGCTGGACTCAGAAAAGTCAACAACGTCTCCAGGTCAATTCCTAACGTATTTGGGTGCATCTTTCAACTTCATAACAGGCGAAGTGTTTTCTTCGGAGGGAAGAGCGTCTTCTATTTTTCAGACATTTCTCCAATTATTACATGCCATAAATCCAACTGTGAGAAGAGTGTCTTCTCTCCTAGGCTTCCTGGCCTCTTGCATCTTTCTGGTCTCTACATAAGACCTCTCACAAGAGCATAGATTTTGGGAAGATAGAATCTTATGGACTCAACAGGCTCAACAATCAGATCAGTGGTGGCTAAACAAGTCAAACCTACTCAAAGCAATTCCTTTTCATCATGATCATCCAACTAAGACCATAGTGACCAATGCGTTTCTCTCTGACGTGGGAGGTCACATGGGAGACTTACAATCTAAGGTTAATGATGTCTACAGCAAACAGCTATACCACATCATTGTTCTTGAACTGAAAGCAGTCCACCTCACTCTCAGAGCTTTACCCCCAGCTCTAATCTCAAACTGACAATATTACTACAATATATTAATCACAAAAACAAGGGGAAAGGAGGTCAAGTATTCTGTCACCCAAGGCACAAGCATTTTGGCATTGGCTTCTGGTGAGAAATTTAACATTTCAAGCAGCACATTTATCAGGTCTTTGAAATCACCAAACAGAGCTCCTCAGCAGACAGTTTCACAAAAACCATGAGTGGGAATTTGATGACTATGTTCTGCAATCTATTTTTGGATTGGGTTTTACCAGAAATAGATCTATTTGCAAACAAACAAAACACAAAATGTCAAAACCATGAGTCTGGAGAGTGTGATCCACATTAAATGTAAAATGCTCTTTTGATAAACTGGCTTACAGTTTTCTTTCTGCCTTTCCACCGATACCACTCATACCAACACGGATTATCAAGTTCAAACAACCCCCCTTGAGCATGATTCTGAGAGCTCTGGAGTGGCTGAGACAATGGTGCCTTTCAGAGCTCCTTCTCTTATCACTCATAATCTACCCTGTAAACAAAAACTTCTATATGAAAAAGGAGGCCAAATCTTCCATCCCAACGTCCACTCCTTGAATTTGGCTAAATGGATCCTGAGGTCACTTACATTTACGACTATACCGTTTGTAAATAGTCAAAGAAGATGAAAGGCCATCTACTAGAAGCTTTTAATTCTTAATATTTATATTTTAGTGTATGGACAAACATCCTTTATCCTGCCAAGAAGACATCATCCTTCCTTATATACTCCATTTAACAAAATCAAGGTTGCGATTGTCTTCCATCAAAATATATCTGGCAGCTATAACAGCTTACCATAAAGGACCAAATCAACAATCTTTCTTAAAGATACCTGTAATCAAAGACTTTTTAGAGGGATAAAAGAAAGTCTATCCTTCAATCAGAAGGCCTGCTCCCTGATGGGATCTAAATTTGGCTCTCTAAACGCCTGGGATCTCCTTTTAAGCCTATCCACAGAGACGCATTGTAGCATATAATTAAAAGTGACTTTCTTAGCCGCATACCTTCTGCAAGAAAAGTCAATGAGTAACAGGGCCTTTCATCCAATTAACCTCATTTAATTTCTCAACACAACTCTTTTGTTTCAAATTTGCATATAAATCAATCTATTTCTCTCCCTGCATTTTTACCAAATCCTTTTTCACCAGCAAAGAGATCACTTCACTCTTTAGATTAGAAAAGAGTTCTAAAGATTTACTTAGACAAAGCCAAAACTATTCGAAATACCAAGCATTTATTTGTGAATTATGGTCCTCTCCAAGCAGGGTTACCTTCATCTAAAAAAAACATAGACCGTTGAATTGTATGCTGTATCACTTGCTGCTGCCAGTTAGAAAGTAAACCTTTACCTGGTAGACCAAAAGTTCATTTCACTAAAGGTGAAGTGGCATCTGTCAATTGAGTCAAGAATGTGCCTCTTTCAGGAATATGTAGGTAGCAACTTGAAAACCCTTTCATACATTCACTAAAGTTTACTGTCTACATGAAAATTCGAAAACAGATACTTTAGTGGGTCAGAAGATATATATATTTATATTACTTACAAGTATTTATAGTTAGGGTGCAGTTTCCATAGAAAGAGCGTTTTTTTGATTTGCCAAAAAGTTGGCGTAGTTTGCCGAATCCTCCTGAACTTTTAAAAACTAGTTCGATGCTCACTTCAGCTGCTGTCTTGGAAAATGTTGTGGAGATCTGTCAAGCGGAGGCCGAGAAAAAGAGGGGTCCCAAAATGCGTTTTCCCGGTGTTAATTTCCATAGGAAATTTTAAACAAGGCTGCAGCCCAAACTGATGAACAGAATTACACTAAATTTGGCAGAAAGGTAGCTGTTGGTTCAGAAAGAACTCGAGACTCAAAGGACCTGCAACCCTTCCAGATCTTTTGCTGAGATCTGATTGGCTGCCAACACTTCAAACCAGGAAGTGTTGACAGACATCTTGTGACTCCAGTGAACATATCACGGAAAAAACATTTAAAGAAAGAAAAGGGGGCAGGGTAGAAACAACATGGCCCCCTAGGCCTCTTGAGGAGGTCCCATAGAAACACCTGAGGGCCAAAAAAAGAATTTAAAAAAAACACTTTTCGGTGGGATCCACGGTTCCTGCAAAAAATAAAAATCTAATTCGCCCCGGGTGGGTCAGGTGCCTGGGACAGTGTAAAAAAGGAGGGGGGGGGGCTCATTGATGACCGGGAGCCCCCCACCTCACCAGGGCTTCTTTTTTGTAAATAAATGTGGGAGACGTCCCTATGACCTACCCCTCTGGCTCGGGGACCGCCACCTCCCCGGAGCATATTTTCATTTTGGATAGGGGGCCTCTCGGACCCCCTAGCCCCAAGGACCGCCACCTCCCCAGGGATTAATCTTAAAATAATGCGGGGTTACATGGACCCACCTATAGCCCCATGGGCTTCACGTTTGATGAAAAGTAATGCAGAGGCCCTGCGTGCATTAGACACTGTTACCATAAGCGTACAGTACTCTTTGTTAAAACTTCTGAAAGTGATGTCACAACAAAAAGTCCCAATTTAGTAATCGCAGCTGTAGAGTTAATCCAAAATCAGTCTGTATTCCTTATACAAAACAGCAGCCGACGTGCGTTTCGCCCTCCTGGGCTTCCTCAAGGCCCGCTACTAGTATAATGTTATCCTTATGTCCCCTACTAGACCATTAGATTCCCAGCTGCGATTACAAAATTGGGGCTTTTTGTTGTGACATCACTGTCAGAACTTTGAACAAAGAATATTGTACGCTTATGGTAACAGTGCCTAATGCACGTAGGAAAAAAGTAACTATCATAAGGTGTGCTCTGGTGTCTTTGACGTAAAATGGTACCTGGTCTATCCTGGTAAGTCCGGGAGTTTGATACGCAAGGTGGATGAGTATTTGGCACCAAGGAAGCACCCAATATCAAGTGGAAGTACACTTCTATAACATTATACTTACTATTTAGGTGACGTGTTGAGGTGCATATCTATGAAGCATATGCACCACAGTGCATATAAAGAAGTCATTTTTTTTTTTGAAAACCTTTATTAACCATAGTTGCATCAATTGGCAATGTACAGTTCTGCGCCAGAGCATCAGGTCGGCAATGTTCGAACACATACAGTCAAATGATTAAACACAGCCGTTTAGCCGACAACCCGGAGGTCCGGCGGCGGAGTTCAGTTGAACATAGATAGAGGATTCAGGTGTGTGCATTGCGTATAAGCGAAGCGATGGTGCTTTTCTGGTATGTGTCGCGTCGTTTCTCAGCTAAAGCGCATTGTCTGCGTGTGAGGGGGGCGCTGTGTAGCAGCCCGCTGCGCAGCATTGTCAGCTAGCCCCTAGGGTCACAGGAGGATGTGTGCTGGGTGCTGGGTTGTCTGTCAAGTGCCCTGATTTGTGGGCATCGGAGTCCCGGTGGCCCGCGTGTAGCGTGGGTTGGAGCGCGACAAGGAGGTTGCAGCATAGCTCGCAAGGATGCGCGTGGCGACCGTTGTTGTGATGGAACACGTGCTCTGCTAGGGAGCGTAGCCAGTCGCCGAGCTGTTCCCCGGGTGTGCAACATAAACTTAGGGATCAAGGCCAGGGTCGAGAACTCGGGTGGGGGCTAGAATAAGAGGGGTGAGGGGGGGGGGGGGGGGAAAGTGGAGATCCGCTTGCAGCAGTGTGTGAGGAGATAGGGGCTGTCCAGCGGGGCGAGACCGGGCCGCCCGGGGAGCGCGTCGAGTGGCTGGTCGCGGGGGGGGGGGGGGGAGGGGAGAAGAGGGGGGGGGGGTCACTAGTGTGCGCGCCCTCTCGAGCAGCAGCGGCGGTAAGTCCCGCGCGCGCGCCATGACACAGCGCAGGAAATATCCGACATTAGTAGCCTGTCGCGCAGTATATGAGATGTGCCAGGGGAATAAACAGACCGAGAGGGCCGGGAGCTATCCCCGCCAGGGTCTCAGATATGTCGCCATCGAGCTAATAGTGTATCGGTGCCCACCTAGTGTTTAGGTTATCCCACGGGTTCGGCAGGCCGTCTGAAAGGTGGCAAGGAGGCCATCCCAAAGGTGGGCGATGGGGTACTGCCTGAGCATATAAAGAAGTCATACGGCTCCTCAATGACGTCTTCTCTATTCATGACATCAGTGGGGCCATATAAGTTCCCTCCAGCGTGTGGATGTCAGTTTCTTCTTTTCTGTGCCAGAACGCTTATCCAGAGAAGTGGTTCCTCTGGCTTTTTGTATTTTTGGCCTACTTCAATGACTTTTTGCGTCAGGGAATAATGTGCCTATGCCTTCGGCTTTTAAGTCGTGCAAGACCTCTGCTCAACATTTGTTGGCTATGGAGCCCCATTCTTTCTACATGTGGTGCCAAGGAGAACACCATGACTCTGAGGAGTGCGATGCCTGTAAACGGCTGAAACTTAAGGCCTTCTGGTAAAGGCAGATGAAGCTGTTGACGGTACGGCTCTCCCAGTCAGAGTTCAGGTGGCACCGGTCTTTTTGCCGCTCTGAGGTTCCTGGCCGGGGCCCTTCAAGGATCCATTCCCGTGAGCGTCGTTCGCCTAAGTCGCGAAATTCCTGTCATAAGGATCGAAGTCTCGTGGCCTTCAGCCTCACTATGTTACGATGTGGTCTATGCTGGTTCCTCTCGTTGTTTAACGGAGGACATCGCACAAGAGTCGACTGCATGCCTCTCTCCTTATCCTGTTGCCGGGGCGACTATGACCCAGATGCAGGCACCCTGTCATGCTCTGCATGCTTTTTATTATGTCCATGCCTCCCCCTAGAGCACTTTCGTGCCCCAAGGAGGTAGGGGGTACTCCGACTGGAAACACGCCGGTGGGTTTGCCCACGGCTCCGTGCCTGGAATCATCCTGACATCAGTTCACAGCCGGGTGCGGCTTCCAGTTGTGACACCGGCAGCATCGGATGAGGTTGTACTGGAGGCGGATACGACGCTGCCCCAACGTGGGTCTGCGCCAGAGGCACCGCTCTTGGGGCATGACGATACGACACTAAGCTGATGTGGATCGGTGCCGGAGATGCCGCTCATAGCCACTGCGGTTCCCGTGTCTTCTGCTTTCCATTCTGAGGACATGGCTGGCTTTGTTGCTGTTTCTCCAGCATTGCAAGGTGGCTCTGGTGACGCCGGTGACTTCGACCGCTTGGTTGGTCTTGTTCAGCCTCTTGTGGGAATTGTTTGAGCTGTATTGGGTAGAGATAGTAGTATACAACCCTCTCCTAATTCTGATCTGCTTTCGTCACCACAAATGACAACGGAGGCTAGTGCAGCTTTTGCTGAGGTTATAAGGAGAGCTGCTGATGTCTTGAAATTTCAGCTTCCTTCTGTGACTTTGTCATCTGATCCCTTTTCGGAGCTGCTTCACCAGGGTGTGACAGGTGTTGAACCTTTACTGCCCAATGGAGAGTCTTTGTATGATATTCTTCTGGGAACTTGGGTGAGGCCAGTGACAGGAGTCTCTGTTGATTGTGCCAATTCCCATCGCCATCGTCCTGCTCCAAAGGGATTTGTTGTGCAAGCTGCTACAACTTTCCTGAATCTAGATGTTTCTCCTTTACTTTCACCATGTAGAGAATCAATGTTGTTGGATCTGTGTGGCTGGAATATCTTTGCTTCGGCTAGTTTGGCCTTGAGGTCATCAAACACGTCTTTTGTCTTCGGCAGGGCTTCATATGTTTTATGGGACACTATCACCCATCTGCTTCCTTCCCTTCCTGAAGGGTTAAGGGCTGAACACTTTCAGCTTGCGCAAGTTGGCTGTGAGATGGCAAAGTTTAATATTAAGTCGGCAATAGACACCACTGATTCGATTGGCAGAGCCATGGCTCGGTCTGTTGCTCTTCGCAGACATACTTGGTTGCGTGAGTCGAAATTCCCCGATAATGTTCGGGAGAGTTTGAAAGATATGACCTTTGACGGTATATGTTTACTTGGTAGCCATGTAGATTCAGCAATACAACACCTCATAGCTGGTCACTTGTAGTATGGCCTTATCAGGTCTTTTGCTTCTCTTCTATATGGCCACAGTCGTGCATCTTTAAGTTCAAGGATTTCAATCCTGCCTCTGCTGTTGTTGAACTTTGTTGTGTTGAAGTATTAAGCACTACTTCTTTCTTACTGCAAGAGTGTTTGACTCCGGATTTGACTATTTTAAGCTCCGGATTGTCCTTGCAGCCGTGAAGCTGGTTTGTTCTTTTATATCTGATAGAGACCTCTAGCCGCAGATTCCTTAACTTTGAACTTCCCAGGGATCAGGCTGGATCCCGAAACTTTTGCTGAGTAATGCCCCTTGCGCGCAATGTCGGGTGGCTCCATTCAGCTCCGCGTGATGTTGTCAGCGTTGTTAGCATCGGTTATGACTTCGCAGTGCCTACATAGGCGCCACCCAGGCACGCGGACATCAGTTCTTTTCTTTCCATGCCAGTTAAGCGCTGATCTGGGAAGAGCTACCCCTCTGCCACTTTTTGGCAGGCTTTTTCTTGACTTTTGTCGAAATTATGGATTTTTTTCTGACTTTGTGTGCGAGGAATGTCTTTGAGGAAGCCAGGTTTCAAACCATGCGGGACTTGTTCTCGCATGATGTCGGTCACTGATCCCCACCGCGTATGTCATTGGTGTCTTGAGCGCGACCACGATACAAAGTCGTGTTCGGAATGTCGGGTGATGGCTCCGAAGACCTTGAGGGAGGGGGCGATGAATTTACTTGCAGCCCGGCAGGCGACACCGTCCAGCGAGACTCTCTAGAGGTCACGTTCCCAATCGAAAAAGAGGAGGTCGCAGGGCCACTCCCGGAGCCCTAAGTCCGCTTCTTCTACTCATTTGAGGTCCTCGGGACACTCAGGGAAGAGGCATAAGAAGAAGAAGAAGTCCATGGGGACTTTGTCTTCACCTCAACTGGTGTCTGCCATCGAGAGAGGTAAGGCGCACCGACGCTCTAGGCACGGTTCCGTGGAACCGAAGCCGGAGTCGTCTTTGCGCCTCCCCTCCTTTCCCGGAGCCGGAACGACTCCCACTCAGATAAAAGAATTTTAGGAGGCTATGTGCCACGTATTTGAGCGAAACTACCCCGCTGGTGCGCCTTCGGGCCCCGTGGTGTCAGATAGGGCCCCGTCGGGTTCGACAACGTTGGTTCCGGCCACGACGCCGGTGGAGCCTCAGGGATCTGATCCCAAATCCGGTTCGACGCTGGCACTGCCACCGTGACCTTCCCCGGTGTGGGACCCGAAGCCGGCTCCTACAATGTCACCGATGCCTGTCGGTGGTGCAAACCCCATCCTCATCACCAATTACACGGAGCCGGAACAACATTGATCGCTGCCAATTCTGATGTCAACTGAACCCACAGGTTCTATGTTGTCGCCTGAGCACTTTGAGGATGTGCTTTGCTCAGGAAAGGATTGGTAGTGGTCTGGGGACCCTCGTGAAACCCAAGAAGTCTCAAAAGGAAAATGTTTTCTGTATGGGGAACCTGTAAAGGCCAGTGGACTGGATACTTCTCTAGGTACTGGCATCCTCTCTCCGCCAACAGTGGCTACAGAGGAAGGGGCTGTAGGAAGCTGGCTCTGTATATACTATACCAAAGTGAGGTATAGTGTGCACAGAGTTCAGTGGATCACCAAAGGTAGGCAGAAGTAAAGTTAGATAGCACCTCACTCTCTATTTGCGGCAGTGTGGGCGAGCATGAAGGCAGTATCAGAGGACAGTGCTAAGCATTTGTTGTACCCACTCAATCAGAAAATGATTTCACACACTCAAAGACTGATCTTCAGACCAATTGGTTTTGTATAAAAAATATAATTTTCTAGAACCAAGCAAGCCTGGCACAGTTAAATTGATAAATAATTTGCAGTAAATGTACAGTTTGAAATGCAATTGTAAATGTACTTTGAAATGGTTACTGGTAATGCAATACTGTGAAATGCTGTACATATACTTTGTAATGAAAATTACTTTTACATTACTTTTGAGATTACTTTTTAGATTACTTTTTCTACTCAGTGTGATATGCCTAGATATCCCACTGGGACATTTCCTAGAGAAAAGGTAAGTAAAAACAGTTTTGCATAATTGTTATTTTTCAGGTTACCATACAAATCAACTCCACACTTAGAACATTTTTCAGAGAAAAACAGTCAAAAGGTTCCTATAGAGAGAAATTAAGTTAACGGTTACCAGGTAAGTAATCGGTCTTTGCAGTTGAGCTGCTGGGTTTGGAATAAGGGTTCCCTCAGGGTCAAGGATGCACTCTGGTTACACCCTCAGTGGCACTAGGGCGGCAGGGTGCAGAGTGCTGAGGCCCAATGTTATCCAACGAGGGATAGGGGGCCTCCGGTTGGTGGCTGCTGGCGAGCAGGCCACAAGGTTGTGGGAGCCAAGCTCCTGGTGTTAGGCTCAGGGAGAAGGGGGATCCAGTTTAGCACACAAAGTGCACCCGCGGCAGCGCAGGGGTGGCTGGGTGCAGTGTGCTGTTTTGATGACGGGTGACCTGTTGTTTTCAATGGGGATTTTCGATTTTGGTTTTTAGCTGCAGGCTCGGTCCAGGAAACTGGGCAGGTAAGTTGAAGGGCTCGGGTACGTAGGTGCACCTCGAGTTCCTTTCTCCAGGGCACAGGGCGGCTGGATGCAGGGGTGTCTTTTGAGGTCGGAATTCACCATACCGGGCCACTCGCGGTTGGGAGGGTCTCCGTGCAGAGGCTGTAGGCGACGTCCGGGAGTCCTGGAGGGGTCAACCCACGGTGGACTCAGACTCTGGAGCGCTGGGGGACCTCGCTGGGACCGGTGGGCCACTTGAACTCAGGCTGTAGGCGACGGGTGCAGTGGTGGTTCCAGGCGTCTGGTTTCTTTTTACTCAGCAGGCTCAGAGTCTTTGTTTGGTGTTTCTTTTGAACAGAGCTGCTGTTCACTGGAGATCCGGTCTTTGTTGAAGGCAGTCAGTCCTCCCCGGGGTTCTGGAGGTCACTGGCTGCAGGACAAGACGATTTTTGACGCAGGATCTCTGGAAACTGCAGACGGGCCGGTAGGGCTGGGGCCAAGTCAGTTGTTCTCTGCAGTCTCCTGTGCTAGGCGTCTTCTTTCGTCCTTTTATTTCTTAGGTTGCGGGAATCTGCTTTTTTGGTTCAGGACTGCCCCCTAAATGCTGTATTTAGGGGTCGTTTTAGGGCTCTTGAGGTCAGTAGCCAATGGGCTACTGACCTTAGGGTGGCTACACCCTTGGTGTGCATACCCCACGTGGGGGAGTGAGCACAATCCCTAGTCCTGATTGGGGAGTGCCTGCCATCTGCAAGATGGCGAGCACTGAAGAGAGGGCTTCACCTCGCCTCCCCCACCTGAGGGGTGGAGTTGGCAGGGGTGGGCACACCTTCTGGGCTGGCTAGTTTTTCCCGCCTGTCTTCCCACCGAAAAGAAGGGGAGACAGGAAGGGGGCCTGCTCCTGATAGCAGGAGAGGCTGGAGGTCGCATTACAAAGGCTGCCAGGCCTTTGAAGCTCCCCTGCCACAGATGGCTCTTCCTGGCCTGGGGAAGGTGTGAACACCTCCGCTCAGGAAAGGCTTTTTTTCTGGGTTCAGGGAGCGAAGACTCCCTCCCTAGGGGTCCAGAAACATGTCTCGGGGTGGCAGGCTGGTGTCTACCAGTCAGGGAACCCACCAGAGGCTGGTCGTTTTTCAGGGGGCATCTCTAAGATGCCCTCTGTGTGTATTTTTCATTAAATCCCACACTGACATCAGTGTAGGTTTAATGTGCTGAAAAGTTTTATACCAAACTTCTCAGTTTTCAGTGTAGCCATTGTGGTGCTGTGGAGTTCGTAATGACAAGCTCCCAGCACCATATAGTCTTAATGGCAGCACTGCACTTACAATGTCTAGGAATGGACTTAGACAATGTAGGGGTACAGGGCTCATGCACCTGTACCCTCACCACTGGTATAGGGCACCCAGCTAGAGGGGTGACTGATCTATGCCGGGGCAGTGGGTTGTAGGCATGGCACACAGGGAAGTGTGCCATGTCGACTCTTCACTTTGTTCTGCACCAAAACACGCAGCCTGCAAAGGCAGTGTGTGTGTGTAAAGGTGCAGGGCCTCCAAGGGTGGTACAATAAGTGCTGCAGCCCTTAGAGGTCTTCCCTGCTCACAGTGTCCTGGGTACCTGTTGTACCATTTACCAGGGGCTGACCTGTGGCCAGAGATGCCAATTGGGTTATGTTTGGGGAAAGAACACAGGCCCTGGGAACCTGATTGGCAGGGACCCAGGGCACATCAAGTCAAAGTGCATCAGTAGTCTGGCAAAAAGTGGGGGGGTTACTGCAACAAAAACCCACTTTCCTACAGGGGCTTCCTATGGCATGGTGGTTAAGAGGGCAGCTGATGTCCTTAGACTGGAGCAGCCCTGGGTGCAAGTCAGGACTAATCTCCTGACTGAGGTGCTTCGACCTGGGGCTTCCACTTCCGAACACCTGTTGCCCTTTAATGAGGCACTTACGGACGTCCTTCTAGGAGCATTGTCCAAAACTAGCACAGGGGCTCCTGTGAATAGGATGATTGCACGCTGCCATTGTCAAGCACCGGGCGACCAAAACTTCCTCTTAACACCCCACCCCAGAGTGTTTGGTTGTGCAGGCCTCTCCTTCCCAAGGTGCATTCCCTTCCTCCCTCCGGATAGGGAATCCAAGAGGCTGGATTCATTTGGAAAGAAGTTGTTTTCTTCTTCCAGTCTGGCATTGCGGTTGGTGAATACCGCTTGCTTATTTGACCATTTCTCCCATTACTTTTGGGAGATGGTTGCACAAGTGCTACAACATGTCCTGGAGGAGGCCCAGGCTGTGCTTTCCCAAGCTGTCAAGGATGTGAGAGATGCAGCAAAATTCACTATACGGTGTGGCCTAGATACGACCGATTCGCTGGGTAGATCGGTTTCAACTACTGTGGCCTTGAGGCACTACGCCTGGCTTCATACAACTGGCCTCTCGGGTGATGTCCAAGCCAATTTGATGGAACCTGTCAACTCTGAGCCTCCATGCATGGAGAGTGAGCTACAGCAGTTGATATTGTTTGACCTTCCTCCCGAAGTCTGTATTGTTTTTCTGGCGGCCAGGCGCCCTCCTAGAAGACGGTATAAGCCTGCTGTTGGCAGAAAGTTGTAGTATACTGTACAGAAAGGTCTATTGACCCTCTTTCTGCTTCTTTTTCTACTGTCTTTTTATTCATTCTAACCCTTACCCAGCAGGGCTCTGCTTTGGGAACGCTCAAGGGCTATCTTTCTGCTCTGCCTGATATTTTGCGGCTGCCAAGCCAGCTAACTCTCATCAAGTCTCCAATTGTAAAAAGATTTCTAAAAGGGCTGGCTCACTTATTTCCACCCACGCCCTTTGTTATGCCACAGTGGGACCTTAATTTGGTTCTTACCTATCTGATATGAGCTCCCTTTGAGCCTTTGCACAATATTTCCCTCTGGCTGTTGACCATCAAAACAGCCTTCCTAGCGGTGATTAATCTGTCCGGAGGGTGAATGAATTGCAGGCGTTATCTTGCTCGCCTCCTTATCTTATGTCCTTTACGGACATGACGGTGCTTCTCACCAGAGCATCCTTTTTGCCAAAGGTTGTGACCCCGTTCCATCTGGGTGTCCATCACTTTGACCACCTTCCTTGCTCCACCGCATCCCTCTAAGGAAGAGGAACGTCTCCACCACTGGACCCAAAAAGAGTGTTTTCGTTCTACCTTGACCGCACAAAAGAGTTCCAGGTGGATGACCAACTCTTTGTGAGGTACGTGGGAGCAAAGAAGGGAAGGGCAGTGCACAAAAGGACTATCTCTCGCTGGGTCGCTCTCTGCATCAAAATCTGTTATACCTTGGCAAAGAAACAGCCCCCTGATGGATTAAGGGCCCATTCCACCAGGGGAAAGGCTGCAACTACGGCCTTGGCTTGAGGGGTCCCAGTCCAAGACATCTGTCAGTCAGCGACGTAGGCTTCTTTGCACACGTTTGCAAAACATTACTGCCTTGATGGTTAGGTACGCATGGACAGGAATTTTGTCCATTCAGTCTTGCAAAACTTCTTAGTTTAGGATATGAGTCTGCAACCCACCGCCAGGATGGTATGGCTCAGGTATCTAAATCAAAGGTAAGGAATCTGCACCTAGAATAAACTTATATTATTTTTTAATTTATTTTCGCGAAGTCGCGTCGGGTGCGTGCTCCGTGAGTGCAGAGTGTGTGGATCCCATGTGTCCTAAAAAAAAAAAAGATTTAATTGGTTCATAACATTTCCCACTGTATCTATTGAAGGACCCCACCCATTTTAATCATTTTTGTTGGAGCATCTTTAGAGAGACATCTCTTTTCTTACAAGAACCCTTTGTGCTTGTTTTTTTTTTACCGTTTTTCAAAAAATATCAAACAAAATGGCATCTGGACAGCAGCAGGAGGAAGTATCTTCTGAAGAAGAATTCTTGCAGGAGGCACCATGTCCACAGAGGCCGGAATCTGTTGTGTGGAAATTCTTCACTTTTCCACCTGGAGAGAAGAAAGTAAATGCGAGAAAGGTGACGTGCAAAATTTGTGACCGAGTCCTGTCAAGAGGCAGTGAAAAAATACTCTTGTGGCACTGCTTCTATGTACAAGCATCTACGGACCACACATCCTCTCAATCTTGCTCGGGAGGAAATGAGGCGAGCTGCTTTGAACCCCTCACCTGCTGTGGCAAGTACATCTGGAGCGTCCTCAGGAACACCTGCAATGGACATTAGGCCAGAATTCGCCTTTCTCGATCAACACTGCATGAAGTGTAAGAAGGGACATCTTAAGGATTTCGGGGGCCCTGGGCCAAACATATTTTGGGGGCCCCTGTTCAGAACAACTTTGAATTTATGTTCCAATTTGAGCCGCTGTTTCCCACACAGTTTCCGCTTCCTCAGCTGTGTTAGTGATCCAGTTTTCATCATAGGCATTAGCCTATATATTCCCGATGCAAACAGACGCGCGCAGCTGACAGTGGTAGGATTTAGTGTTTCCTGCCATGCTACTATGATTTTAATACTTTTTACATTGTATATGTGTGGCTTAATTACTCTGTGCTTTTTAACAATTTCTCCTACCTACGCGCACTTGCACTTTACTTGATTCTGCTTGCCTACACCTCCTTAGCTGCATCGATTCGCATCTCGCTTTTCCTCCAGTCCTGGTCCGCTGCGGCTGATACGCCGATTGTGCGGAGGGCTGGGGCTACTATCGGGCTTCACACTACTGCCCACTCAGTTTCCACTTCCTCAGCTGCGTTAGCGATCCAGGTTGCATCATTGGTATTAGCCTATATATTCCCGATGCAAACGGACGCGCGCAGCAGGTGTACCGAAGGCGCACCAAAGGCAAGCCCGTCTGCGCCTGGAGGCGTTCCGGAGGCGTCCAGCGCCGGCCATGCTGCCCAGTTCCCCTCCGGTGAGTTTCTTCCACTATATTACAATAGGGAAAAACTGCTTAGCCTTAGGCGGCTACCATTATATCAGTGTACAGCGGCTGATCCGAGCTTGGAGGTAGACTTTTGATGCAATAAGTGCAACTTGTCTCTCCTCCAGCCCAGGAAACTCACACCCAAGATCCTCCCTCGCAACAATAAGTGTAAAAACAATAAGAAAACGGAGGACTTAAAGGCCATCCTTTTAAATTGTCACTCTATGCAAGAGCATGAACCACACATTTATGGCCTACTTTTAGACGAACAGCCTGATCTTGTATTTCTCACTGAGACCTGGCTGTCTGAAGCCTCCAACCCTACTATCACCTCAGCAATCCCTACGGGTTATAAAATCTTTAGGAGGGACCGCCCGAGTGGGAAGGGGGAGGTGTCACCAAAATTTACAATCAAAAACTAGACTGCCCCCCCTTCCTGATGGAAAACATCGAGGGCGCAGAGTCCTTAGGCTTCCGCTGTCCCTTATCCCCCCATCATAGCTTAGCTGGTTTTCTGATTTACAGACCTCCCAGTGCCATTGGAAATTTTTTCTCAAAGATGTTTTTTTATTGAGACATAAAACAGGAACAAAAAAGAAAAAAGAAACATACGCGGCAATCCCGCAACAATTCCCACGCAGGGGAGATGCACATAGTGAGGGGGCCGCTATGACTAGCAAATGTCCTGTTGTCCGGCCCAGCTAAGCTACAGGTCGAAAGGAAAAGAAGAGGGTCCAAGTCCAGGTCTTCAGTACAGAGGCAATATGGGCGTCTGAAGTCCGCCCACTAGCAATGTACAACAGCATTCACGTTACCGGGGCCGGACCAGCCACTCCCTGTACTGCAGGCTCTCCCCTCTAGCTGTTTAGGACTGTCACAATAACCCAGAAGAACTAAACTGGAAACTGGAAAAAAGCCCCCCCAAGCCCCCAACAACCCCCCCCTCACCCTCCAGTGGTGGTAGCACACGATCACACTCCAGCAATCATCCAATGATATTCAAACTTGAAACAGTTGGAGGGCTCGGACCGATGGCGGGCACACAGCAGCTGGTAGCCCTCTAGACAGAAAGCGCACCAAGGGCCCCCAACGGAAAACGAAATTTTTGAAGTCCCCCAGAAATATGTCCGTCATTCGCTCCATGCTCAACAACTTCCACAACCTCGCATGCCACAGAGAAATCGCGGGGGCTTCACTCTTTTTCCAGGCCGCCGCCAAAGTGATTTTAGCCGCCCCTATGCAGAGCCAAGAGATCTTCTTGTCCGCTCGTGTCTGATGTTCGAAAAGCAGGTCCCGAAGGCCCAACAGCACATGCTCCAGGGAATCCACGATCGGGTACACCAAGATGTCGTTAATATGGGACAAGATCTCTTCTCGATAGGGGCGGATGACCGGGCAATCCCACCAAATATGGCGGAAGTCCCCCAACAAGCCACAGCCCCTCCAGCACCTGTCTGAGGAGTTGGGGAAGATGTGATGCAGCTTGGCAGGGGGGAGGTACCAATCCATCATAGTTTTAATATGCGCCTCCCGAAGTTCCATCGAGTGGTTATGTCGGGCCAGGTCCCACCACAGATGGGACCACTCCTCATCCGTGATGGCACGCCCAAGGAGGTCCTCCCAATGACCCATATATCGTGGCCTAGGCGAGACAGCGGTGGTCAGGAGGTGGCTATAGAGGAAAGAGATGGCCCCGCGCATGGTCGAGGTTCGGGAAAGAAAAGTCTCAAAGGGGGTGAGCGGCCGAGTTGCCACTTCCCGAACTGACGGAGACAGGGCCCAGTGTAGCAATTGGGCGTGGTGGAACCGCTCCATCTCGGCAATCCCATAGTTCCGCCCACAATTCGGGAAAGTCAGCGTGGCAGAGCTGTGGAACAAATGCGTGAGGGCTAGGCAGCCTCCCTCCCTCCATGCATCAAAAGGGCCCTCCCGAAGTGCAGGCGGGAAGGCCGGGTTGAAATGTATGGGAGTGAAGGGCGATGGGAAGGTAGTCCATCGCTCGTCTCCTGAAACCGAATCCCAGACCTTAAGGGCGGTGCCGGTACGGGTGCTAATGTAAGCATTCTTGGGCCTATCCCCCTTAGGCTTCCACACCAGGTCCCAGATCGTGCGACCCGCCACACTCCTATCCATGTGGAGCCAATGCTTCTCCGAAAGGGGTTGGGTCCACTCCACCAAGACCCTCAGCTGCGCTGCCTTATAGTAGAGATGCACGTCAGGGAGGCCCACCCCCCCCTCCGTCCGCGGTCGCTGAAGAGTGGCAAAGGAAAAACGAGCTCGGCCCCCCTGCCACACGAAGCGAAGCATGAGAGTCTTCATGCGGCGAAAGAAATCCCCGTCTAAGACAATAGGGAGAGCCTGGAATAAATATAAGAGCTTTGGTAGGAGCGTCATCTTAATCGCATGAATCCTGCCCAGCCAAGAGATAAACAACGGCTTCCATCGCTGCAAATCAGTTTGGATATTCGCCAAGAGCGGGGGGAAATTGGCTGAGTACAGCTTACTCACCGTGGGAGTCAAGCGAACCCCTAGATACAATAGGGAAGAGTGGGACCACGGTAGGGGCGAGAGCGGTCGGAGACGGTCCACCTCCGCCGACGAGAGCGTGAGATTGAGGATATAAGATTTGCCGTAATTGACCCGAAACCCCGCCACCTCCTCAAAGTGCGCCAATGCCCTCTGCACATGGCGGATGGAGTGCGCCGGATCCGCAAGGGAAAGGAGGACATCATCCGCAAACAAAGAAATCTTGTGCTGCTCCCCCGTGAAGGGCAGTCTCCTGATATCCGGGTGTTCCCGGATCGCCATTGCCAGGGGTTCGATACTCAGGGCGAACAACAAGGGGGAGAGAGGGTAACCCTGCCGCGTGCCCCGCGAATGCGAGAAGAAGGGGGACAAGTGCCCATTCACCGCGACTCTAGACCGGGGGCCGCTATAGTTGGCCTTAAGCATGGTCACGAACCTGTCCGAGAATCCAAAGGCTCGGAGAGTCCGGAACAGGAACTGCCAGTCCACCCGGTCAAATGCCTTCTCGGCATCCAGGCCAATCAACACCGCCGGAATGTGAAACCGGTTGGCCTTCTCGATAAGGTGGACCACCCTTCTAGTGTTATGAGTTTGCCGACCCTTGATGAAACCCGATTGGTCAGGGTGAATTAACGCCGTCATCAGGTCTTGTAAGCGCGACGCCAGAATGGAAGAGTAAAGTTTAGCATCGAGGTTGAGAAGGGCTATCGGCCTGAATGACGAACAAACAGAGGGATCTTTGCCAGGTTTGGGGATCACCGAGACGACCGCTTCCGCCATGGAGACCGAGGACACCCCCGAGTCGGCCATTTCATTATACAGGCGAACCAGGAACTCACAGATGTCTACAGCGAAGGTCTGATAGAAAAGGGCCGTGAACCCGTCCGCACCAGGCGCCTTGTGGGGCTTCAGAGATTTAATGGCGCCCAACACTTCCACCCTAGTGATGGGGGCAGAGAGCAGGTCATTCCATTCGGGAGATACGCGAGGGAGCGGGAGAGCGCCATGATAGGCCTCCTGGGCAGCGGGGTCCAGGGCGTCCCCCGAGTACAGCATCGCATAGAAGTTCCCAAAGAGTTCTGCCTTGGTCGTGTCGTCGTGCTGCAGCAAGCCGGCGACGTCCCTCACGCCCCCTATGTACTCCCTCTCCCGTTTATGGCGTAGTTGGCGGGCTAAGTGCCTCCCCACCTTATTCCCCTGGGAGTAAGAGAGATGGCGGAGCTTCAGGAGAGTGAACTCTGCCCTGGTATTATAGTGGGCCCGGAGCTTGCCCCTGAGAGCAGTAAGGGAGCGCAACGTTTGCCTGGAAGGATTGGCCTTATGCGCCTGCTCCAGCGTGGAGAGTTCCTGCTCCAGCGCCTCCCGTTCCGCCCTCCGCAGCCTATTGAGCGCTGCGTTATGGGCCAAGCAGCTACCCCGAACCGACGCCTTAAAGGCGTCCCAGGTAGTGAAGATCGAGGTGTCCTGCACCGGGTTGCACTCAAAGAATTCCCGAATCGCTTTACGAAGGTCTTTGCAAGAAGACTCGTCCCGCACCAGGGACGCCGGAAAGTACCATCTTCGCGGCGCAGTCCCCTCCGGAGCCCACTGGAGGCCCAGCGCTAGCAGGCTATGATCAGAGACGGAGAGGGGAAAATCTTAGCTTCCCTCAGAGACCCCTGGAGGGACTGGCTATAAAAAACATGGTCGAGTCGGGAGTAAGAGTGGTGCACATGAGAAAAGAAGGTATAATCGCGAGAGAGGGGGTGCAGAGAACGCCACCCATCCAACAGACCCAGCTTCTCAAGCCGCTGACGCGTCTCCTCGGAAAAGAGGCCAGTCTCGGCTCTCCTCTGGTGAGAGCAATCCAAGTCCCTATCCCAGACCAAATTGAAATCGCCCATTATGAAGAGGCCTCCCTCCACAAAGTCCTCCACCGAGCGCAACAATTCCAGGAGAAAGCTATTTTGCCCAGCATTAGGGGCATACAACACCAGGAACGTGCAAGTCCTGCCGAGGAGTACTCCTTTAACAATGAGCCATCTGCCCTCCCTATCGCCACGCACCCCCAAAGGCTGAAACTGAAGGGTCGAACTGAACATCAGGGCCAACCCCCTGTGCTTCGACGCCGCCGAAGACCTATAAATAAGGGGGAATTGCCTATGTTTGAGGCGGGACTCGTCCCCCCGGGCCAGGTGTGTCTCCTGAAGCCCCACCACATCCAGGTGGTGATCCAGGATGTATTTCCAGACCTTCTGGCGTTTCTGGGGAGAGTTCAGCCCCTTCACATTCCAGGTACCTAGGGTAACAGGCATCCTACATAACTCCCTTCTCCCTTCTCCTTCAGATCCCCCCACTCACCCCGCAGCTCCCTCATCCGTCCCCCAGCGCAATCAAACCCCCCCCCCCCCAGCGAGGGTCAGCAACGCACCCCAGGACAGCAGCCCCCGTTTCACAGCGCATGGAAACTCCAGGGCGTATCCCAAGTCGTCTCGCGTCTCCACCGACCCAGCAACCAGACATTGCCTCACGCCCCGCCATAGCAAATAGAACAAGGACCCTAGCCAATGCAGCCCCCCCCCCCCGGCCCGGCCTCAGGCATCGGACAGTCACTCACCCCAGATCTACCCTCCATCCCCCGTGAAACAAACAACCCACACACAGCCCGCACACGCCACCCCCAGCCACCACCACCGGTCCCTCCCCTCCCCAACCTTCCCCCCCCCCCTCTCCCGGAACCACCCCAACTAGGACCCCACCGAAAACAAAAAAACAAGAGAAAGAAAGCCAGCAACCCCAAAGCCCGGACCACTGTGGTTATCCCCCATGTCCATGGAGCGGGGTCCCCGATCTCACCCCTCCAGAAAACAGGCCCAGGTTGTCTCCCCACAGAGTACATCAGTTCCCAGTGGTACCTGAAAGGAGGGTGGCCCTCCGGCGTCAAGCAAGCAGAGGCCTCCCAAGGGGTTAGGCAGCCGAAGAAGAGTCCTGCAAGGCAGCCTCCGTCACAGTCGCCACCGAAGCAACCGCGGCACCTCGCTCCTGTACGCTGGCCTCAGGGTTCGGCCGACCCGAAGCGGAAGGGCGCCCCACTCTCTGCCAAGAGGAGGAGCGTCGACGTCGCCTCACCGATGAGTCCCCAGCTGGGGGGACCCGTCATCCAATCCCAGGAGATCCTTGGCAGCCTGTAGAGAGCGGACCTGAACCAGCCGGTTCTGCCACCGGAAAATAAGCCGGAACGGGTGGCCCCACGAATAGGAGACATTCTGGTCCCGCAAGAAGGATGTCACGGGACGGAAGTCACCTCGCTTCTGGAGCATCGACGCCGCCAGGTCTTGAAACAGCTGGGGACGGTGGTCCCGGTACAGCAGCGATGGAATCCCACGCGCCTTCTGAAGAATGCGTTCTTTCGGCTGGAAATCATGGACGCAGACCAGGATGTCGGGGGGAGGAGCCCCCGTCCTTCTCGGTAACCCCACGCGATGTACTCTGTCCATCCGGAATTCGCGGATATCATCCTCACTCAAGATCTGTAAGAACAGGCCCTCCACGTAGCCCCGCAGGTCCCCAGCCTCTCCATCCCACGGCACCGCTCGAATGCGAATATTGTTCCGTCGGGACCTGTTTTCTAAGTCCTCCGCGTGGACCTGGAGGTCCAGGTTCGGCTCCGTGAGCCGAAGAACATCCTGTTGGAGTAGATGGACGTCGCCGGCGAGCCCTAAATCATGCTCTTCCATGGTAGCCACTCTCTCCCCAATACCATCCACATCTCGGCGCACCTCCCGGAGGTCAGAAGCCAGCTGGGAGCGGAGGCTGATGATATCCTCCTTGATGGCGTTGAACAGCTCCAGCATAAAGGCCTTGGTGACAGGCGCTTCAGCATCAGTCTGCTTGGGAGGGGCACTAGCGCCAGGCGGCGTCGAAGGGGTGGCACCCCGCTGTGAACCGTCCTTACCGGACTTGCCCCCCCGGGCCTTGTTGGACATCTTGCACCGTTCGAAGATAGCTCGATGGAACGCGCCACCAGGCCACACGTCTCCACCACCGGTGTGGCCCCCACTGCGCGTCCCAACAATCGGAAAAGCCGGTCACCGTGCAGGCCCCTCTTCCCAGACCGTGTCAAGCGTGGGGAATGGGCAGAGACAGGCAAGCGCTCATCAGGTCGGAGGGACCAGCCATGGAGCAGCACACCCAGCTGCAGGACGACTCCACACACGTCTCTACTCTCCCAGGCCTCTGCCGCACTTTCCTCATCTGGGGCCACACAGCCAGCAGGCTAGGCAGTGGGGCTACACCTCCCAGACGGTTGCCAGCAGGAGCCCCCAAGGGGAATCGCCCACAAGATGGGCCCCAACCTGATCTCACCGGACCCACACCGGAATCGTCTTGCTCAGGGGGGGGAGCCCTCCACTCCACGGCTCCCCCGGCAGTCCACGCAGGCCGAAGCAGGCCTCACCCAGCTTGGGGGCAAAGGAAGTATGGCCCCCCGTGCGCCCTCACGGCGCGGCAGCCGGTCACTACTCCGCATCCACCCCTTCAATCCAGCCACGTAAGACTGCGGGCCCCCCGGCACCACCACGGGCGGAGCACGCTCCCAGCTCCCACGCCCAGGCCTCCACAAGTGTTCCCCAGCCGTGTCCGCCAGAGGCCGTAGCGCCTCCAAAAGTGCAGTTGCTCACCGCCTCTCAGGTGCCCGGAAGGGTCCGAACGCCACTCTGCACGCCGCGTCACCTGGGCGGCCCGGCGAACTCGGCCTCCGGCTTCTCAGCGCTCCGGTCCGGGTACTCCCGCAGGACCTGCCCCTCTGTCTGAGCGTGGGCTAAAGCTCCCAGGCGACCACTGCCGAGTCCCCCCGCAGGTCAGGGGCGCGCGGACCACATATACCGGACTTCCCCGCTAGGCCGCCTCCTCCGATGCACTGCTCCGCCCCCGATGGGAGGCCGGGCTCCACGGCTCCAGCCCCGTCTCCTAAGATAGGCCCCGGCTTCTCCGCCGGCCACGCTGCAGGCCGCAGGCAGGACGGTAAGCTAGCAGCACGGGAGGGGCCGCTGGAGACTCTAAACTCCTTCCGCTGCCTCAGGGGATCAAGCGACACACCAGGCAGGTCTCAGGGGTCCTCGGGAGGCCGCTTTAACAACGCTATGCAGGACTGACGCCGGAGGGACCGAAGAGATCGTCCTATTCCTTCGCCATCTTGACTCCGCCCCGCCATTGGAAATTTTATTAGTATGCTTAATACAGCCACCACCTCCCTGGCTGGGGAACCAGGTTGGAGTTTCTGCTTCAGCTCGACATTCTGTGATTCTGGTCAAATCACTTAATCTTCCCATGTCTACAACCAAAATGAATTTGTTCTTGTATGATGTAACCACTGCTCATGTAAAGCACTCCAATACCTGACAAGTCTGCACTATATAAAACTTCAAAAACACAAAAAATAAAAAGTGTTTTGCCCACTTCTGTCATTGGGATACATGTGGGCTACATCTGGGTGATATTTGTGCTGCATTTGGGCTCTTTTGTCTCTGGTGGCCATCTTGGGAGATTTATCTGTTATGACGTTTCCTAATTTCCTCATTTACTGCAGTCTCCTCAGTAGGAAATGCTTTCAGTTTTTTACTTTGATTCCATCAAGAAGATATTCAGATATGTCACACATTTGCCATAAATTCTGAATGTTAGCACTCTAGTTGCTCATTAGATCACTGTAGTAAAGCTACTGCTCACCACGGAAGACTTCTGCTGGTAGTAAAAGTGCATGTTTCAGTCTGCATGTCAGAATTTTTTAATGAAATAGATGAGGATTTGAGAAGTCACTCAAAATGTGCCCTAATTTTTCTTTCTTCAGCACTAATCATAATTTATATGGCAAAATGAACCCCCTCATTGTGTTCCTTTTTAAATTAAATGTTTTAAGTGTTACCAGTTTATTCCAATCAAGATGGTTTCAGGTGTGCCATACTTTTGTCATAAGTAAGACAGTAAGCGCTCTAGTTGTTCTTAAGAACACTCTGGGACATTCTGCCATTGGGCTATACTTGGGCTACATCTGGGTGATATTTGTGCTACATTTGGGCTCTTTTATCTCTGGTGGCCATCTTGGGAGACTTATTTGTTATCAAGTTTCCTAATTTCCTCCTTTACTGCAGTCTCCTCAGTAGGAAATACTTTCAGTTTTTTACTTTGGTTCCATCAAGAAGGCATTCAGATGTGTCACACAGTTGCCATAAATTCGGAATGTTAGCACTCTAGTTGCTCATTAGATCACTGTAGAAAAGCTATTGCTCACCAGGGAAGTCTGCTGCTGGTATTCAATGTGCATGTTTCAGTCTGCATGTCAGAATGTTTTAATGAAATAGAAGAGGATTTGAGAAGTCAAAATGTGCCCTAATTTTTCTTTCTGCAGCACTAATCATAATTTCTATGGCAAAATGAACCCCCTCATTTTGTTCCTTTGCAAATTAAATGTTTTAAAAGTTACCACTTTATTCCAATCAAGATGGCTTCAGGTGTGCAATACGTTTGTCATAAGTAGGACTGTTAGCGCTCTAGTTGTTCTTTAGAACACTCTGGGATGCTGCAGTAGAACACAAAGGAATCAACTGACAGTCTCTGCCCTTGTTGGATATACATGTTTTACTGAGAATGTCAGACTTTATTCTCACATGACTGAGAAAGATAATGTGAATTTACAGAAAATATGCTCTCAGTTTAGCATATAGATCACCTTCCAAACCTCTGTGGGTAAAGCATGAGAAAATAGTTTTCTCTCAAACATGATTCATGATATCCCAGCAGAAGGCTTTTTCAAATGATAAAATCACCTTAGAACACACCACAATTCCTAAAATGAGTATGGTACCATCAACAAATGATTTATAATGTAACTAAAGTCTTAAAACCTTCTATTAACTGCAATGCTTTTTAATGAGGTGCTATCATGTATATTGGTCCCAAGATGGATGCCAACACTTTTTGGATGAAGTGCTGACAGTCAATCAGATCTCACGATGAGATGTGTGGTTAGGCTCCTCCCAGATATATATGTGATTTTACTTTTGATTTTCTCAGGAACCACTGAACGGATTTACACCATTTAACCAAAAGGCACAACTCTGAACCAAGGGCTACCTTTTTTCCAAATTTGGTGTAATTCCATTCAGCAGTTCGGGCTGCAGCTGCGACTAAAGGTTCCTATGGAAAATTGCATGGGGAATACACGTTTTGGGACCCCCTCTTTTTTCTCGGCCCCCGCTTGACGAATCACCCCGAGACTTTCAGGATAGGAGCGGACCGGAGCTGGCCAAAAGTTTTGAACATTTCACGAAGATTCGTCAACCGGCGCCAAAGTTATTGGGAATAGAATGTTGCGGTATTCATATGGAAAATAGGTCCTAACTATAACTACCTACTGGCGACTGCCAGTAGGTAATATATATATATATTGCGTGGATCCTGCCGAAAAACAAAACAAAAAAAGGAGCTTTTTTTATAATTAGCCCCCGGGGGGGCCAAATCCCAGGGCAAAATTATTAAATTTAAAGGGGGCCCAGAGGGGCACCCCAGCCCCGGGGACCGCCACCCCCCTGGGGCTACAAAATAAATTGGGAGGGGCTCGAAAGCCCCTCCCAGTATAATTTGTGGGGGGCTCAACGGCCCCACCAAGCCCCGGGGACCACCACCCCGGATGTATTTATGTATTTATGTACCCTCCTGGAGCCCTCGAGGGCCCTGGGGACCGCCACCCCCCAGGGCCGGCTCCTGCAGTGTCCTGGGGTGCCCACCCCCAGGACACTGTTGTTTGCTATGAGAGGGCGGGAGTCTCCCGCCCTCCCATAGCAAACTTGGTTTGGATTTTGAAAGAGAGAGCAGGGAAACCTGCTCTCTCTTTCAAAATCCAAACCATATTGCTTTTCCACACGGGGAGCTGCATGTCAGCAGCTCCCCATGTGGAAAAGCAATGCCGGCTCCCAAAGGACGCGGGGAGCCAGCTGGGACTGTGGGGGCGTTGAGGCTCCCCCCACAGTCCCCAACGTTTTTTATACGCCCCGGAGGATGGGGTCCCCGGGGATAATAAAAATTAGTGATAAGGGCTATTTTTTTTTACGGTAAAATTAGGAGTCACACATCCAGTGCGGCTCTCAGTGCGGCCCCCTGGTGTGCACACATTGGATGCACGACTACTAACCTGTAGGGTGCGCGACTCCAGCGCATTTGGTGCACGAATTCTACGCGTCGGATTCACAATTCTAACGCGTTGGGCGCGCAACTCCAAGCAAAACAAAAAATAATATAAGTATATTTAAAAGAATATAAACTAATAAAAAAAATATATATTTATTTAAAAATATATATTTTTTAAAAATATGTGGTGTAATTTAAAAAAAATATATATAAAAACAAGTAGATTAAAAAATGTAGTTAAAGAATATAAAAAAAATGAGAACAAGAAATACATTTTACAAATATCATTTAAAAAACCTTTGAAATTCACTGAAAAAACCATAAGCTTCAGACATGTTATACTTAAGAATTAGCATTTAAAAAACCTTTGAAATTCACTGAAAAAACTATAGGTTTCAGACATGTTATAGTTAGGAATTAGCATTTTTAAAACCTTTGAAATTCACTGAAAAAACCATATGTTTCAGACATGTTATAGTTAGGAATTAGCATTTAAAAAACCTTAGAAATTCACTGAAAAAACCATAGGTTTTAGGGGTGTTATAGTTAGCTGGACATTTCACTCGTACAAAACCATTGAAATTCCTCCGTTATAGTTAGTTCAGCTAACTGTAACTCGCGCGCCCACAATCCACTGCTGATGATGTCACATATTACATCATTCATGACATGGTCAGTGACATCACTGATAACATCACTGATGACATCTCAAATGACACCACTGATGACATCATCTAGCAGATGTAATATGTGACGTCATCAGCAGTGGATTGCGGGTCGCGAGTTATAGTTGGCTGAACTAACTATAACGGATGAATTTCAATGGTTTTGTACGAGTGAAATGTCCGGTGGATATGGATATGGATATGGATATGGATATGGATATGGATATGGATATATATATATATATATATATATATATATATATATATATATATATATATATATATATATATATATATATATATATATATATATATATATATATATATTACCTACTGGCGGTCGCCAGTAGGTAGTTATAGTTAGGACCCTGTTTCCATAGGAAATCCGCAACATTCTATTTGGAATAACTTTGGCGCCGGTCGACGAATCCTCGCGAAATTTTCAAAATAGGTGGGGCGCTACGCTCCGCTCCTACCCTGAAAGTCTCGGGGGGATTCGTCAAGCAGGGGCTGAGAAAAAAGGGGGGTCCCAAAACGCGTTTTCCCCATGCATTTTTCCATAGGACCTTTAGACACAGCTACAGCCCGAACGGCTGAACAGAATTACTTGAAATTTGGCAGAGAGGTAGCCATAAGGTCAAGGAAGTGCCTTTTGCAGGTCTGGTGTAAATCTGTTCAGTATTTCCTGAGAAAATAGCATTTAAAAGCATATATATATGTGGGCGGAGCCTAACCACACATCTCATCCTGAGATCTGATTGGCTGTCAGCACTTCATCCAAGAAGTGTTGGCAGCCATCTTGGGACCAATATACATGATAGCACCTCATTAAAAAGCATTGCAGTTAATAGAAGGTTTTAAGACTTTAGTTACATTATAAATCATTTGTTGATGGTACCATACTCATTTTAGGAATTGTGGTATGTTCTAAGGTGATTTCACCATGTGAAAAAGCCTTCTGCTGGGATATCATGATTGAGAGAAAAATATTTTCTCATGCTTTTACCACAGAGGTTTGGAAGGTGATCTATAGGCTAAACTGAGAGCTTATTTTCTGTAAATTCACATTATCTTTCTCAGTCATGTGAGAATGAAGTCTGACATTCTCAGTAAAACATGTACATCCAACAAGGGCAGAGACTGTCAGTTGATTCCTTTGTGTTCTACTGCAGCTTCCCAGAGTGTTCCAAAGAACTACTAGAGCGCTAACAGTCCTACTTATGATAAACGTATGGCACACCTGAAGCCATCTTGCTTGGATTAAAGTGGTAACTCTTAAAACATTTAATTTAAAAAGGAACAAAATGAGGGGGTTCATTTTTCCATAAAAAGTATGATTAGTGCTGCAGAAAGAAAAATTAGGGCACATTTTGAGTGACTTCTCAAATCCTCTTCTATTTCATTAAAACATTCTGACATGCAGACTGAAACATGCACTTTCAATACCAGCAGCAGTTTTCCCTGGTGAGCAGTAGCTTTACTACAGTGATCTAATGAGCAAAAAGAGTGCTAACATTCTGAATTTATGGCAAATGTGTGACACATCTGAATGCCTTCTTGATGGAATCAAAGTAAAAAACTGAAAGTATTTCCTACTGAGGAGACTGCAGTAAATAAGGAAATTAGGAAACTTCATAACAAATAAGTCTCCCAAGATGGCCACCAGAGACAAAAGAGCCCAAATGTAGCCCAAATATCACCCAGATGTAGCCCAAGTATAGCCCAATGACAGAATGTCCCAGAATGTTCTTAAAAACAACTAGAGCGCTTACTGTCTTCTTTATGACAAAAGTATGGCACACCTGAAGCCATCTTGATTGGAATAAACTGGTAACACTTAAAACATTTAATTTAAAAAGGAACACAATGAGGAGGTTCATTTTGCCATAGAAATTATGATTAATGCTGAAGAAAGAAAATGAGGGCACATTTTGAGTGACTTCTCAAATCCTCTTCTATTTCATTAAAACATTCTGACATGCAGACTGAAACATGCACTTTTAATACCAGGAGCAGACTTCCATGGTGCAGTAGTTTTACTACAGTGATCTAATGAGCAACTAGAGTGCTAACATTCAGAATTTATGGCAAATGTGTGACATATCTGGATACCTTCATGATGGAATCAAAGTAAAAAACTGAAAGCATTTCCTACTGAGGAGACTGCAGTACATGAGGAAATTAGGAAACTTCATAACAAATAAATCTCCCAAGATGGCCACCGGAGACAAAAGAGCCCAAATGTAGCCCAAAATCACCCAGATGTAGCCCAAATATAGCCCAATGACAGAAGTGTGCAAAACACTTATTATTTTGTGTTTTTGCAGTGTTATATAGTGCAGACTTGTCAGGTATTGGAGTGCTTTACATGAGCATTGGTTACATCACACAAGAACAAATTCATTTTGGTTGTAGACATGGGGAGACTAAGTGATTTGACCAGAATCACAGAATGTCGAGCTGAAGCAGAAACTTCAACCTGGTTCCCCAGTTGCAAAGTCTGCAGTTCTGGAAGTAACACCACATCCTCTCCCCTAAGTGCAACATTTAATCAAGTGGTCAACTGGATAAAAAAACATAAAGATAACAAATAATTTAAAAGTGCTTTGTCGCTATTTGAAAACTCAGAAAATATGTCCTTATTTTAGTCTTTTAGAGCACTAACCATAATTTTGATGCCAATAAGACCCTCTCATATATGTAATTTCTAAAGGAAATGCTCTAGGTATTACAGTTTTGATTACATCAAGATGATGTCAGGCGTTCCACACTTTTGTAATAAATATAGAATGTTAGCAATCTAGTTGTTCATTAGGATACTGTTGAGAGGCAGAGGCCAGGGGCACGGACTCTGAAAATTGAAGGCAGGTAGGAGGGTGCAAAGGCAACAATTTAACCACACTGAGCAGGCAGGAAGGGCCGTGGAAGCACAACAGACTATGGAGGGCAGTGGAAAGGGGGGCAGGGGCAACAAACCAACAATACAGGACTTGCAAGAGAGGCTGTTGGAGGGAAGATCTATTACGGGTCAAGGAAGCTAGGGGCGGTCGCCAGATCCCCGGGAGCCACCACAGAACTGAGCAGGAGAGTGAGTCAGGGACAAAAGGGGCACCTTAATTTGAGCCGGGGTGCCTAGGAACGCTTGCTCCAAAAATGAAGAAAACAGACATATGAGACATGGAATTGGAGGCAGAATACAATGGCAGTTTAATGAGAAGATGCAACTTCAAAGAAACCGCAGAATAGAGACATAAAGTACAAAATACAGAATCCAGATAATCATACAGCTGTCATAATATTCTCTGTATCTCAATTAATGTACTGACAGAGAGAGAGAGAAAACACATCTATAAATGCATCATGAGAAACAAGTTACACCAAGGAAAATGTTACCTAGGAACACTCACGTTTACTCTTAGAGCAAGCATTCCTGCAATTACAATACAAAATCTTTTAAATGCAAAAGTAAAGAGAACAATGGTTAAACATAACATGACATTTCATATAGGTAAAATAGAATAAAATACTTCAAGCAAAGCAGAGCAAGACATTTTAAGCAAAGGAAGACAAGAGCTCCCAGCTCTTGGGGAAAACCTGCACTGCCTGTTAACCTACATACAGACGGCGAGGTAGTCCGTCGATATCTGTGGGTGCTCCCTTTTTATATCATTTTGTGGGCTCCTTTGCACGCTACATCTACCTACGTATGCTACCCAAAAGCTTCGTCTGCAGATTTTACCAGACATTTCGTCATTTACCCACTTAATGCTGACAATGGACTGGGTGAAAAGGTCAGTCTCTCAGGCCAATCGCTTATCATAAGTTCCATAGAGCAAGCAGAAAATAATGGGTATTGTACGGGAATTCAATATATTCATGTATAAAATCTCCTCAGTTCTCCTAACTTGACGCTCTGCGGTTGCCACTTCCTTAAAAGCGGGAAACCTGCCCAGGAAGCAAGTACCAGTCCAGGATGCAGCCTACTGTATGTCGACAGCTTCAGGGGGATGTTGAACTTTGATACCGAGCACGGAGCACTCGGGTAGGGTGGGGGCTACTAGTTTGGATCAGAAGGCCTCGCAGACCTGCCTTCAGACTGCTATACACTAAAATTGCAGAGCTATGGTCAATTTAACAAAGAGGCCTACATATTGAACAGAAGGGCCTACACAGGGGTTTTATGCTGGCTGAGTGGTAAGGATGTCTCAGGATAATTATATAGCAACACAGGACCCGCTGGTCAATTTAATACGGCCTACAAATGCAGCTGGCAGGGCAAGGACAAGGGTCTCATACTTCAGGTGTGGACAGAACGGGCCAGGGGCCCCCTGTGATACAAAATCTACCCTCCTTCAAGGCTTTGGCAATGTAATAGACCATTGTGGGCAGAAGGAAGAGGCAATGGTAGTACAACCATACATGCCAACAGACCCGATTCAGCCAGGAAACGTCCAATGTTTTTAAGCTCAAATGGGCTTTATTTGATCTGTCTCCTGTCTACAATATCCTCTTTTTCAATGTAACTCAAAGGGGAAAATCAATACCCCAGTTTTTTTTCAAAATCTCCCTCTTACCAAGTTCAAAATGTTCGCAAGTATGGTACATTGGATCATGGAAGGAAATGGGATAGGGACATGGACTTGGATAACAGAGGACAGGAGGGACATGGAGAGGTGCACCAAACTGACCCTGCAGGGCAGGCATCAGGGTTTGCAGCAGCACAATACACCACACAGGGCATGCAGGACGGGAGTGCAGCACAACAATCCATAGAAAGCAAGAGGGAGGGGACAGGACCATGCACATGGACAACAGGGGCAAGAGGCAATGGTAGCTAGCTGACCATAATGGACAGACAGGAGAGAAAGCTGCAGCATAACAGACCATAAAGGGCAGGAGGGACGGATCAGGGGCATTACAATGGAACAGACAAGCCAGGAGGGAGGGAGTAGGGCTGGGGGCAAGGGGGCAGGGCAGGAGCAGCAAGATAGCCATGGAGGTCAGGCAGGATGGGCACTAGAAGCAAGACACACCATGAAGAGCAACAGTGAGACTGTGATGGCATACACACAGACCATGGAGGGAAGGTGGGAGGGGGTCAGGGGCAGCTAACTGACCACACAGGGAAGGTGGGAGGGTCCATGGCAGCACAGAAGACCATGCATGGCAAGTGGGAGGGTTAGTGGCAGCACAATGGCTATGATGGGCAAGAAGGAGGGTGGAGGGGCATGCACAAAGGACGATGGAGGATAGAAGGGAGGGTCAGGACCTGTGCACAGACAAGAAAGTTCAGGGGAAGGGACCTCACAACAGACCACACGGGGCAGGCAGGAGGAGCAGTTGCAGCACAACAGACCAGGGAGGGCAGAAGGGTGTGGCAGTACAATGGACCATGTAGGACAGGAGGAAGAGGATAGGGGCATGGCATGTGGACAGGCAGGGTGGAGGTGGCAGGGACAGGTTACAGTCATCTGACAATGCTAGGCAGGTGGGAGGGGAGTGGCAGCTCAACAGAACACTCAGAGTAGATAGGAGTGGCAGGCCCATGGAACATGGTGGGCAAAAAGGATGGAGCAGGGGCATGCACAAAGACATCGGAGGGCAGGGGGAAGGAGAATAGGGGCAGCAAGCTAAGCACAGAGTTTAAGCAGGAGGTCAATGATGGGGCATAGAATTGGGCAATGGAGGGCAGGAGGAGTGGACTGGTACATCATACTAAATTGAGGGCAGTGGCAGCACATCAGACCATGCATGGCAGGAGGGAGGAGGCTAGTCCATGGATTCACACAACAGAGGATAGGGAGGAAGGGGATGGGGCAGCAAGCTAACTGTTCAGAGAAGGCGGGTATTAGGAACTTTATTGTTTTTAAAACATTGTGTCTGTGCGAACTACTTAAAATATGAACAAGTATGCAGCATAATCTCACTTTTATTCAGGAAGAAGAGGACGTTTGTGACTGTGACTCCGGGCTCACTTGGCAGAAACACCCCCTGACCCTCCACCCCCTATCGCAAAATGTAATGCCCGTGAAAAGGGTAGGTGAACACAGTGTTATATAGAACATAGTCCTGAGAGCACGATTGAAAATGAAAACTAGATATAGTGTATGGTATAAACTATGCACCAAAAAGTGTGATATAAGATGAACCGGGCGTGAAATATAATATGCAATACATTGTACGCAATGACAGATTCATTGGAGAGCGCGAGATAGCACAGGCACTAGCGTGTGCTATGCGATATGCGCCTTGGAGTGTAATATGCACAGGGCAGTGTTGTGTAACCTAACTAGTCTCTAAAGTTGTAATATAAAATATGTGCTGGGGAGTGTAACGTTGCATATGCACTGTGACAAAGATATGGATCCCAGATTGTAATATGTATGGCATAGCACTGTGCGTTATAACATAGGCATCGAGAAAGGCACGTTAGATGGGGCAATATAACCCGTGCAAAGACAAGTGTGGCATGACATATTCACGGGGTGGTGTTACAGTGCACATGGGCTAGAGAGTGTCATAGCATATGCACTAGCTAGTGGAATACAACACAGAGGTGTGTGGCACTCGGCAGGCAATGGTGGGTGTAACACAGCATTGGGCTCTGTCAGGAGCACGCTGTGACTCTCAAGTGATGTTCGTCCCCTTTCCAGAGAGTAAAATAAAAAGTATTACACATCCGGCAGTGGATGTGTGTTTTATTAACCGTGAGGGGGGTTTCTTGCATAGTTTTGGTCGAATCCCCTTTGAATGGCTTGGTGTGCATGTGTATTAAATGTGCCCGTCAATAGCTACCCATGTTTGTATAAATAAACGACAAGGGTGTCTACCAGGATTAGGCACGGTAGGGCATCAGACATGTCAGAGCTTCACTAGTGGTGTAAATACATTCCACGTGGATTCATTGCATGCATAGTCGCCTTTTAATGAATATCACGCAAATCGTCATGGTGATAGGTACGTACGGTTTGTCCAGCATGTCCTAGGTGTGTCTATAAATATATATTTTTTAAAAATAATAAAAAACAGTGGCCGGCCCTGGGGATTGGGGTCAAAAAAATATAATTAGGAGACTGGCCCTGGGGGATGGGGTCATCAGGGCCAATAAATTAGAATAAGAAGGGGAACCAAACAGCCCCCCTTCTTAAAAAACTAAAATAAATAAAAGACTGGCATCGTGCCGGAGGCCATGCCCCCTCCGTGCAGCACTCTGCAAACGCGCCCCCAACAGGCACCTCCAGTATGCGCCAGGGAGCTGCGCTGCAGCCAGGTGTTCTGAGGCCAAGCCCCTTTTTACACCTCTCTGCAACGCAGCTCTGTGGCGCTTACTGGAGGTACCTAGTGGTCTAGTTTGACCCTAGGGACCCTTAGGATTCAAGGGGACTTAATCTCTCAACTTAGAACAGCCACAGGGCGCGTTTGCACAGTGGTGAAGGGAGGGGACGGGGCCTGAGGTGACGTGTGCAAACACGCACTATGGCACGTTTTAAATTGGGGATATAATTTCCCTTCAATACTGAGGGCCCCTGGGGGCTAACTAGCCCACCAAGTGCTTCCAGTAAGCGCCACTGAGCTGCATTGCAGAGAGGTGGTCCAGGCCGTGCCACTTTTTACACCTCTCTGCAACGCAGCTCTGTGGCACTTACTGGAGGTACCTAGTGGGCTAGTTGGACCCTAGGGACCCTCAGGATTCAAATGAACTTAATCTCCCAACTAAAAATGGACACAGGGCGTGTTTACACAGTGGTGAATGGAGGGGACGGGGCCTGAGTTAACGTGTGCAAAAACGCCCTGTGGCCTGTTTTAAGAGGTAGTTTTAATCCCCATGCCCTATTATATACTAGGGGCTTACAGAGGAGGTCATGCTAATCACAGGGGGACCCCAACGCATAATGTTCCCTAGTGTATGTAGGTGTTTTCACTGTATTCTAAGTGTCTTTTAACATAGCACTGGCTCTAGGACTGGTTAGTCAGACTCAGTTACCACCAGTATCCGTCTGAAAAAGTTGAGGGTACAGGATGATTTTGCAACAAGGCTTCTTTCTGCTCTTCTTTTTGTTCTTTCTGCACGTTATCCTTCTTCCTGCACTTATCTTCGTATTTGAGGACTTCTGTTGCTTCTTTCTGCACTTCTTTTGTTTCTTTCTGTGCATTTTTTCTTCTTTCTTCACATGTCCTATCTCTGTAGGCATAGTTAGAAATTAGCATTTAAAAAACCTTTGAAATTCACAGAAAAAACCATAGGTTTCAGGCACGTTATAGTTAGGAATTAGCATTTAAAAAACCTCAGAAATTCACTGAAAAAACCATAGGTTTCAGGGGTGTTATAGTTAGCTGGACTTTTCACTTGTACAAAACCATTGAAATTCCCCCGTTATAGTTAGTTCAGCTAACTATAACTCGCGCGCCCGCAATGCACTGCTGATGACGTCACATATTACATCACTCATGACATGGTCAGTGACATCACTCATGACATCACTGATGACATCTCAAATGACATCACTGATGACATCACTGATGACATCATCCTTGTGATAGAGTGGCAGACCTCCTCTCACCCTAATATAACCTTTGATACACACATTCAAAAATAGAGACTAAAATTTTCAAAACAATGGACATACCAATACCAGTTACAACAACCTCTTCAGTAATTCTAAGATCCACATACACATCCACTCATTCACCAACAGTCCTATACAGTCACTCATACATGTACTCACTCATCATATGTACTCATACACCTATACATCCTGTTACACAATGCCACTCATCCATAGAGTTACTCACACACATAGTCACTCATGCTAATAAAGAATCAAACATACATTTACTTGCATATACAGTTATACACACACCACCATACTTACTTCTACGGAAACTTACACATACTTAGTCTTTTAAACAATCACTTAAAGAAACACATACTTATTCATACAGGAACTCTTTCAATCTCTCACTCTCACATATACTCACAGATATACACCAATAGTCACATATACTAGTTTAAAACATATGTAGTTACTCATAAAGACACTATTGAGACAGTCATTCACTCACTAACACACCCATACACACACTCATCCACCCATACAGTCCTGCACACATGCTGTGTTCAACCCATACAAACAGTGAGTCACTCATTCATGCACCTATGCACTACGTAATACCCCCCACCGAACCATGCAGACACTCAGACTGATACTCAAAAAACCAACTAATAACCTATATAGACACCCATGTAGCTCCTCACCAACCCATGCAGCCACTTATACACAAAGTGAGAGACTGATACAGATATTTACATATTTAAACATTACTCACTAAGCCATGTATTCACTATGATACACTTAATCAGTCAGTTACACAATCAATTTTTCAAAAACAAATCATCCATTTAGACACTTATATACCCATTTATTCTTCCATCGACCTTGAGATATACATATATAAAACATATTTAATTTTCAGAAAAACACACATTCACTGGATGATGTCATCAGTGATGTCATCAGTGATGTCATTTGAGATGTCATCAGTGATGTCATGAGTGATGTCACTGACCATGTCATGAGTGATGTAATATGTGACGTCATCAGCAGTGCATTGCGGGCGCGCGAGTTATAGTTAGCTGAACTAACTATAACGGGGGAATTTCAATGGTTTTGTACAAGTGAAAAGTCCAGCTAACTATAACACCCCTGAAACCTATGGTTTTTTCAGTGAATATATATATATATATATATATATATATATATATATATATATATATATATATATATATATATATACATATATTTGGAAAGCCGGGACACGTTTGACGCACACTGTATCTTCTCTGCCATGCTAATTAAAGAATAATAACATCGCCCGGAGTGCAGTTCTGTACTTTTTCCCTGGCTACGGAATCCAGTTTGTGTATATATATGTATATATCCAGCTCAGGATTGCACCAACAGTTTGAGAGGCACTCGAGCACGTACAAGGGCCTCAAGCGGCAGCCCAATCATCCGTCAGGAACCCCGGACTGCTGATACCATTAGCAGCCCAACCCCCACTGCCTGACGCGTTTCACAAATCTTCATCAGAGGCTGTTCGTGGGAAGGAACACGCACAGTCCGGAACTACAGGTAAGGAACTTCTTTAATTGCGCGCCCCCTATAGGCTGCTCTATGAGTCTGCGCATTCGCCTTATGGTACCTGTAGTCCCAGAGGGATGTGAATATCCCCACAAAAGTGCGTTCAATGTTCTGCCGGAATAACAAATATCAAGCCCCCAAATGAGCCTCAATAGTCAATATATATTTGCTTAATTTTCCTCAGAACTTCCGTTCCTCTCCTGAATTTCCGCGAAGGATTCACAGCACCACGACCAGAGTGCTTTATTCAAACCATAGTGCAATTACAAATGGTAGAGGACGGTCTACGCATTTCGGCTCTCAGCCTTCTACTGGACAATAGAGTCCTGGAGCCTAGAGTGTCTCTTTTTAAGTGCTCAGTGCAAATTACCCACGTTCCTTTCTGGAAAACAGACTAGACTTAATGTCAATCCTGATTAAAAATTTATAAATGTGAAAATCCACCTTTCTAAATTAAGACATTCAGTCAGTCAAATACTCTTTATTCGATTCGTTAAAATCATAAAAGACACAAAAAATACATAATCACAACATACACCATAAAAACACTCAATTTCAGATTTACAGAAATCAGTACGAAACCTAAACAATACAAAACAAATTAATTGTTATTAAAATCCACTTAAAAACTTAAAACATTTCATTGAGGGGGGCTTGCTTTTTGATCCTAATGACTAACTGACTGACTAATTAAGACATTCATTTTTAAATGCATTAGTCGATATACAAAGTGCGAGTTTTAAAGGAAAATAAATATGTATGTTTGTGAACATTATGGGTTATCATTTGTATCCTGCCATAGATCATTATTGTCCACTTTGAACTCCCTGATTCTATACATGAAGTGATGTTATTCTTCACACATACGTAATCATTACCAGTCGGGTACATCATTAGCAGAAAGTGGTTGTTACATGAGCCATTAAATGTAAAGTACATTTATAGCTTTGTTTAGAGAACCAATGTACTTGTATCTAAAAACCGGTCAAGGACAGGTTTAGCCATCTATTAATAAAGTGACTAGTGCATACATTACTCTGTTCATTCTTAAGAACAATCAATTGTAAAGTACATATCACTCTCTTGACCCCTGCAAGATATTGGTTTTCAATTAATGTTCCAAGAGTCCCTTTGTGGGTCGTAAGATGTAGCATAAAGATGGTTTATTAAGTGTCTAAAATCAGCAATAAAAATAGTCAGTTCATACAAGCAGAGACAGTGTCCCATATGTTCAGCCTTCATTCGTTTTCCTAGTTGTTAAGTAGTTGAGCAGCAAATGGATCACTATCTTTTGGGATGTACCACAATTGATTTTCCTATGTTGTGTCTCATGTAGGCATGTTTTTTTGACGGTTTCTCATGCGGGCTCCAGCCATTAAGTTCTAATATTCTTCACTGGTAGTGGTGGAGATAAGCCTTCTTTCTACTGTTTCTTCCATTACAGATGGATGTGTAATTCTGCATCTAAATTGTGGCCAAACGGAGTTTCGGTGCCAATTGTTAGAATTAATCTTGATTCTGCTCTGCGTAGATTGAGGGTTCTATCTCCATCTCTTTCTTTTTGTTTCACAATCTTAATCCCAGAGTACTTTAAATGCTGACAATCACTTGAATGGAAGTTGTGAAAGTGTTTAGCCATGGGGTAAGTGAAGTCTTTGTTTTTGATGGCTTGTAAATGTTGTAGGACTCTCCGTTTTAATTTGTTGATGGTACTTTCTACATATTGTTGTCTGCATGGACATTCTAACAGGTATACCACAAATTTTGATTTGCGTGTTATATGATCCTCAGTTTTTTCAGTTTGGGCATTCTGAAGTCGATATGATGTCACATTTTGACCATGTTCGCACGCTCTGCACTTAAAGCATTTCCAGAACCCTGGAGTATTTAGCCAAGATTATATAGTTGGTCTATTCAGTTCTAGATGACTCTGTATTAAAATACCCCCCAGGGATGCAGGGATGCAGTTTCCCTATACGTGATGTTGGGTTGGGGGGACAGTATCCTTTGAAGTGTTCCATCTAGCATTAGTATGCCCCAGTTCTTGCAAATTATGTTTTTTAGTTCTTTACTATGACTATTAAAATCAATGATTAATCGGGTTGTAGTATCATTTTTTGTACATCTTTCAGGATTATCTTTGTTGGATCGTGGAAGATCTGCTCTTGCTTTCAAGATGACTCTAGTTTTTGTAGTTTCAATTACACCATGGGGATATCCTAGTTCTAGGAAACGGTCACTCATTTCATTAATTTGGAAGTTTAGGTCCGATGTATCAGAGCAGTTTCTCTTTGCTCGCAACATCTCCCCGTAGGGTATGCTCCATTTTAAATTTTGCTGGTGGCCACTATTGGCATGCAAGATGCTGTTGCATGAGGTGGGTTTCCTAAGCATTTTGATGCATATCCTATGACCTTGAATGAAGTCTTCCACATCTAGGAAGATGATATTTGATGCACTTGTCGTAGATGTGAAGGATAGATTGTATTTGTTTACATTGAGTAAACTTAGGAAGTACTGAAGGTCAGTGTGCTGATCCTCCCATATAATGAAGAGGTCATCGATAAATTTTGGTCAAGATTCAATGTTTTGAGATTTTTCATTTTCCAGTACTTCCATTTCCCATACTGCCATCAATAGGTTCGTGTATGTTGGTGCTAAAGATGTCCCCATGGCAGTTCCCTGTTTGTGCAGGAAGAGTTTGCCTTTGAATAGAAAGATGTTGTGTGTTAGACAATATGTGAGCATTTCTATTCGCATTTCCGAATGCTCAAGATAGCTTATCGACCTTGTCTGTAGGAACTATCTCACTGCTGCTATCCCATCAGAGTGGAGGATCGAAGTATAAAGTGATGAAACGTCAATTGTGGCCATCATGTAGCCTTCTTCCCATGAAATTTCCTTGATTTTGTTTAAAAAATCCATTGTATCCCTCCGATAAGATGGAAGTGCTGTCACATCATTCATGAGGAAGATATCAATGAAGCGAGATGTCGACTCCAGCAAGGAACCGATGGAGCTAACTGTTGGTCTTCCTGGTGGACTTTCAGTTGATTTATGCACTTTCGGAAGAAAGTAGATTGTTGCAATGATCTGATGATCAGTTTTTAAGTACAGAAATTCCTCAAGGTCAACCACCCGCCTCATCATGCCCAGCCCAGGGAGTAGCAAAGAGGAGGGTGAGGAGCGCCGCGCGTGAGAATATTCGCTCTGCCCTTTTGTGAAGCATTTTGGAAAAACGAAACGTTAAGCTAATATGCTGGGCCGCAATCTTGAATAATAAGCCTTGAAAAAGCCCTGGCCCAACTTTGAGCCACTGGGTGAAACACGTGTCAGCTGTTCACTGTGCTCCAAATGTGAAGAAGGAAACAATAAAATAATAAAAAATACAGGATGAAACAGAACTCTTTATGTTTGAACAAAATAAAACAATAACCTGTACTTATCAAAGTACTCTGACTTTTCTTATTCTAAACTAATCAAGGAGGAGCTTTTGACTCATAACTTTACGGTTGTAATTGTTAAGTGTCTGGATGTAAATGTTTTTTCTTCAAAATATTTTTTAAGTTTGATTTTTCGACAAAATTTGTAAAGGTCAATACGGAGGTTGGGTGTGTTGATATCTTTGTTGGGACAGAATGTAAGTCCCTTGTTGAGCTATGATTTTTGTGCCTCACTCAAGATTATGTTTGAGATATTGATTACTAGGTTGTTTTTGAAGAGGTTCTTCTTTAGTTTGGCTTTGTCCTTCCTCTTCTCTTTTTGATTTTTGCCCCCTCTTGTTTTTCTTCTGGTTGTGTTCTTGATTGGCCTCTTCCCCATGTCGTTCCTCTTCCTCTCCCTCTTTGTCACGTTAGCATTTGCATCAGTTGCATTTTCCCGGAAAAATCCAGGTTCGATGTACTTGGCTCTTCATCTGCAGAGCTTAAATCCGAGCTATCTTTTGTTCCAGCGGTTTCATACCCAGCGCATTTGTCCATCACCACCCGGTTCCTGTACATGTCATACTTCCTGGCGAAAGTGTATATACGACCATTAGCATAGTCCAATCTGTCTCTGTTAAATTTGCTGGCTTTACGTTTCTCAACATCCGCTTCATGTTTATTAATTTTCTTTTCCATTGTTTCAATCGTATATATATATTTTTTTGAGTCATCTGGAAAAGGACTATCACTCTAAATTGAAGGAATGGTTTGAATTAGGCCTATTGTATTGGGAGAATTACAGTACCTCCACACTGAGAAAACCACAATGGCCACATTTTATCTTCTGCCAAAGATTCATACAAGTGTGGTCAACCCACCCGGAAGACCTCAATAGTGTCACTATTAGAGAATAGTTCAAGATTCCGCGAGCTATTTTTGCAAGAATATGTCACGCCCTTCCATCATACTTGAAAGACAGTACGGAATTTTGAAAACAATTAGACAACATTCCCTGGATGGCAGATTACATAATGATAACGATGGATGTGGTATCATTGTACACCTCCATTGAATATGGTAAAGGAATACATGCCTTTGAGAGCTTTCTAAGGAATCGACCAGTGGAGTGGTGGACACAGGAATGCTGATGGACATGTTAAATGAATGAATGAATGAAACAACCCTTCTACAGCGCATGGTTATGCATAATGTCTTCACATTTGATGGCAAATATCAGCAAGTACAAGGAACAGCGATGGGCACCTCCTACGCCCCCACCTACTCGAATTTATTTATGGAGTGGTGGGAGAAGGAGGTAGCGTGGGCTAAGGAGAACAATCAATATGCAGAGAAAGCGACACTATGGACTAGATTAATCGATGACTTATTCATTTTGTGGGAAGGTAGTGAAACTGAATTAGAACTCTTTTTAACCAGACTGAATCATAATGATTGTAATTTACAATTTACATATATGCAAAGTCGACCACTGTGCAATTTCCTGGATGTAGAGTTGGATAATATACTGACAACTAGAATGCACCAGAAACTGACAGCAACTAACTGCATTCTACATGCGAATAGTGGCCACCCAGATGCCCTCAAATGGAGTATTCCATAAAGCCAGAGGTTAAGAGCAAGGAGGGTTTGTTAAACAGAAGAGTTATATGATGAGGAAGTGTGTAGGTTGGTAAAAACCTTCAGAGAACGTGGATATTCAATGACAGTATTGGAGGATGCCAAGGGAAGGTCAAAAGAAAAAACTAGAGGACAGTCTCTGTACCCGCAAAATACTCAGGAAACAGTAAAACAATAAAGAGACTATTCCTGGAATACAACATGGCCCAGCCTCGCATCAAGAAAATACTCACAAAGAACTGTCATATCCTAAAAAATTATGAACATCTTGGAGAAATCTTCAGAAGAGGACCACAAATAACATCTAAAAAAGTGAGCTCCTTGGGAGCCATTTTATCCTGAAGTAAACAAGGACAGCTATGACAAGAGAATTGGCTAGTCAGGGGACAAGAACTACCCAGTGGCCTGCCACTTCGATCAAATTAATCATCGGTCCCTATCAACATTCAACTATTGGGGTATTAAATACGTGAGGGCATACTCGAGAGGAGGTGACTGTGAGAAGGAATGAAGGAAGCAAGAATCACGTTCAATACTCTCGGTTGGGACAGAAACACCTTGGGGCCATAACAAGGCTGCAGAACTGTTCTTCCATCTATAATGTTGGATTAGGGAGCAATTGCATGATTCTGAATCCGTATGGCTCACACCCTGAACTTGCACTTTATCTCTTTTTTCTTCCACTTTCTCCCCCCTCTTTCTCTCCCTTCTTCTCTTCCTCCTTCCTATTTACTTACCTTCTCGTAACTCTCCATCTAGGAGTCGATCTTTTAAAAACAACTTTATTGCACTGTGCACTTTGAATAGAATTTACAGCACTTCATTATTATTATTTTAATAGGAAGGTGATAAAAACAGAATTATTGGCACTGGAATCCGTAGTTTTATGCAATATTGGTGTACCATTATGCACTTTAATATGAGCAAAGAACGTTCCAGAATAGTAACTTTGTTGAAGAACCTTAAGTAATTTGGTATCAAATCATGAATATAAGGTCATTTGGATTGACAGAGTGAAGATGATGAAATTCATGTTGCACTTTGCACTTTACTTAACTTGCACTTTGCTGCTATCGCTTGACCATGAACTTTTAAAATAGAAAAATTAATTTTATTAAGTCCTTCGAAAGAGAATTAATCGGTTTTAGGAAGAATAATTTTGAAGGAAATGGTTTGAAACATCTGGATAATAAGCGTAACATTATAATCAATCAGTGGAAATTATGCAACCTATGCTGTATTTTGTACTGTAATTACCTTGCACTTTAATCACCTTGCACTTCAACCACTATGCTACTTTTGCTTGCCCATGAATTTCTAAAATGGTGTTTATATGAAATTGCTGTGCGGAAACAAATTCCTTTTGATGTATTGGAAAATGACAGAGTCATAATGAAAATCATGTAGGCACATGTGATGCACTTAGACGAATACTTAGTATGAAATCTCTAAAAACACAGTGGAATGTATTGCTGAAATGAGACTAACGTAAAGATTTGAATTACAATATGTGTCATGATGCGCTTAAAATAGTTTAGTTAATACCAAAATGAATTAAAAATGTAAAAGAGTTTATAAATTGAAAAACGCATATGAATGCATTAGCAAGATGTGGTTTGGAATTCGAAGATGGTGGAGGGATGTCCCTGCTAATTTCTTTAGGAGTATTGCTCTAGTTATTTTGAGGGTCAACGAAACAGAGAAGGGACACATAATTAAATGACCCACATTGCACAACCCGCTGAGACCCAGTAGAAGGCAAATCACCAAAACGCGTTGGTCCAATTTAAACATGGAGCAGAATTTTGCGTGAGAGCCTTGCACACAGAATTTTTGGAAAAATAAAAATAAATAAGAAAATTTGAATGTGGAGCTGTCGTTATTGGGTGGTGCCACTGCATGAGGTGCTCATGAGACTCGACGCCTAAAGAGACATATAAAATATATATATATATATATATATATATATATATATATATATATTCATTGAAAAACCAAAGGTTACTGGGACGTTATAGTTAGGCTCAGGTTTCACTTGTACAAAACCAGTGAAATTCAGCAGTTATAGTTAGCTGAGCTACCTATAACTTGTGACCCCGCAAAGCACTGCTTATGACCTCACATGACCTGTGATCCTGTGAATCGCAAACAAAAGCAATATTGGGGAACATAAATATTAAGTATAACACAGATGACTTTCAATTATGCTTGTTATAAACACAAACATCATATTACATAATTCTTCCGGTACACAGCATGCCCTAAAACCACATCACATGAAATAAAGAAAATATATGTATATAAACTACAACAGAATTACGTTTTAATTTAGCAAACAGCATGTTACACAGCTAGGACAATAAAAACATCATATAGAATAACAAATTAAAAAAAATATAACACAAATGCATTTCACTTGGAAAAATTCCAACAATTTTACAAATAAAGAACTTTTAAATAAAAATATTACCTCCTCTGCAGCATCACAGATTACAAAAGCAAAACACATTTTTCAGGCTACAACAACTAAAAATAAACAAGGGCGGTTTGTAAAACACAAACATTATATCATGTGCGCTTCTGAAACTAAACAAACAAATACATTAACCCATTCCGTCATGAGCACACTTGCAAAAAGTCCCTCTGCTGTAAGAGGTATTTCCCTTTTCCTTTTTTGCCTTGGGAGGTGGGGAATAGCTTCCCTAACCTCCGAGGCCTGTTTTTGGATTTCCTTCTAACGACGATAGCGCACATCGTCTTTACAACAAAACTGAATTTGAAACTTAGTTTCAGTTTCACAGTTTTGATGCTTGTGGGGCTATCTCAGCCCCCGAGCACCGAAACACATGGGAGAGGTATCGTTGGAAAGGGGAGAATCTCCCCTTTACAATGGTACCACTCCCTAGCGGATCCCTGCTTGGGGATCACCCCAGGAGGTATCCATCCACTAACCACCAGGGAGGGGGGAGCGGCCCCTTGGGCAAGGAAGGGCCTTTGCTCCCCCCATTTAGTTTTGCCCCAGGCAGTCTTTCTGCCTGGGGGGCAGATGGGGGCAGTAGCACCCTAGACGCCAGGGATTTTTTTTATAGGCCAGGTGTGGGGGCTACCCAGAATGGGCATGCCAATGCTCCGACCCTGCCCCCCAAAAAAGGCAAAAATGTTCTGCCCCCCCAGGAGGCAGATGGGGGCAATTGCCCCTGATCTGCCCCCCGGGGGAGGCAAAAACCCCGGAGTGGGGGCTGCCCCGAATTGGCATGTCAATGCCCCCACCCCCTCCAGAAAAATACCACCGTCTTTCTGCCCCCCGCAGGAGGCAGATGGGCAGTAGCCCCTGATTTGCCCCGAGGGGGAGCAGCAAGCCCACTAGGCACCAGGGATTATTATTATTTTTTATATGTAGGGGTGGGGGCTACCCAAAATGGGCATGCAAATGCCCCCACCCCAAAAAACAATTGTCACAGTCTTTCTGCCCCACCGGGAGGCAGATGGGGCAGTATCCCCCAATCTGTCCCCCGGGGGGGGCAGAAAGCTCACTTGCCACCACCTATTTTCTTTTTCAAAGTTCGGGGTGTGGCAGCCCCGAATGGGCATGCCAATGCCCCTAGCCCCCCAAAATACATGCCACAGTCTTTCTGCACCCCGAGGGAGGCAGAAGGGGGCCGTAGCCCCTGATCTGCCCCCCCCCCGGGGAGGCAGAAAGCCCACCAGGCTCCAGGGATTATTTATTTTATATGTAGGGTTGGGGGCTGCCCAGAATGTGTGTGCAAATACCCCACCACAAAAAACAATTGCCACTGTCTTTCTGCCCCCCTAAGAGACATATGGGGGCAATAGCCCCTGATCTGCCCACCCAGAGGGGAGGCAGAGAGCCCACAAGGCACCAGGGATTTTATTTTTTTAATACTTAGGGGTGGGGGCTGCCCAGAATGGGCATGCAAATGCCCCCACCTCCCCCTAAAAAATACTACAGTCTTTCTGCCCCCCCCGGAGGCAGATGGGGTAATAGCCCCTTAAAAGCCCCCCGGGGGGGGCAGAAAGCCCACTAGGCACCAGGGATTTTTCTTCAAAGATGGGGGTGGGGGCTGCCCCGAATGGGCATGTCAATGTCACCCCCAAAAAAATGCCACTCTTTTTCTGCCCACCCTGGCAGGAGGTCCCTGATCTGCTCTCCGGGGGGGGGGGGGAAGCAGAAGGCCTACTAGGCATCAGGGATTATTATTATGTTTTTTATAGGTAGGGGTGGGGGCTGCCCAGGATGGGCATGCAAATACCCTCCCCAAACACAATTGTCACAGTCTTTATGCCCACTCTAGGAGACAGATGGCAGCAATATCCCTAATCTACCCCCTGGGGGGCGGAAATCTCACTAGGCACCAGGGATTTTTGGTTCAAAGTTTGGGGTGGGGACTGCCCTGAATGGGCATGCCAATGCCCACACCCCACAAAAAAAATGCCACAGTCTTTCAGCCCCTTCCGCAGGAGGGATTTCTTTTTAAATGTAGGGTTGTGGGCTGCCCAGAATGGACATGCAAATGCCACCACCACAAAAAACAATTGCCACAGTCTTTCTACCCCCCCTGGGAGGCAGATGGGGCAGAAAGCCCACTAGGCACCAGTGATTATTATTATTATTTTATATGTAGGGGTGGGAGCTGCCCACAATGGACATGCAAATACCCCATCCCAAAAAACAATTGCCACAGTCTTTCCCCCCCCCCCCCCGAGGCATATGGGGGCAATATCACCTTACCTGCCCCCCGGGCAGATAGCCCACTAGACACCAGGGAGAATTATTTTTCAAAATTCAGGGGTGGGGGCTGTCCAGAATGGGTATTCCAATGCCCCCCCCCCAAAAAAAATGCCACAGCCTTTCTGCCCCTCAGGAAGCAGATTGGGGCAGTGGCCTCTGATATGCCCCCCAGAGCCCACTAGGCGCCATCGATTATGCTGTTTTTTTTTATACATAGAGGTAGGGGCATACTCAGAATGGGCATCCTAGTTCCCCCCACCCCAAAAAGTAGCCACAGTCAGAAAGCCCACTACACACTGACTTTTTTCGGAATGTGCCTACCTGTGGATTTTGTATCTCAGTGCAGCCGGCACCGAAGGAAACCTAGCAAACCTATACATTTTTTTAAACTAGACACCCACGGGAATCCAGGATGTGGTGACATGTGTTGCTCTCACTAGGTTCTGTTACCCAGAATCGCTTGCAAACCTCAAACTTTGTAAAACAAAAACACACTTTCCTCGCATTTCTGTGATGGAAAGTTCTGGAATCTGCGCAGATCCACAAACATCCATCCACCCAGCATTCCTGAATGTCTCCCGATAAAAATGGTACCTCACTTGTTTGGATAGGCCTACTACCTGCGACGGAAAATGGCCCAAAACGCAACGTGAACACCCCACATTTTTACAGTGAAGACAGACTCTTTTTTTGCAAACTGCTTAGCTGTAGATCTTGAACTCTAGCTCGGCTGGCACCTAGGAAAACCTAGCAAACCTATATATTTTTGAAAACTAGACACTCAGGGGAATCCAGGATGGGGTGACTTGTGTGGCTCTCATCAGGTGCTGTTACCCAGAATCCCTTGCAAACCTCAAACCTTGTAAAAAAACACATTTGTTCCACATATCTGTGATGGAAAGTTCTGGAATCTGTGTGGGTCAATAAACTTCCACCCACCCCGCATTATCCAAAGTCTCCCGATATTAATGGTACCGCACTCTTGTGGGTGGGTTCAGTACCCACAGCAGGCAAGACCCCAAAACGTATTGTGAAGACATCAAAATTACCTATCACAAAACGACCTGGTTTTGCAAGGGGGGGCACCTGTGTTTTTGTCCTAGGGCTTAGCAGCTATCTAAAGAAACCTACCAAACCCACAGATTTCTGAATACTAGACACCCTGGGGAGTCCAGTGAGGTATGACTTGCATGGATCCTCCAATGTTTCCCTACCGAGAATCACCTGTAAACCTCAAATTTAGCTGGAAAAAAATCACATTTTCCTCACTTTTCTGTGTGGGAAAGTTGTAGGGTTCACCTGGCTGACCGGGGACGCTAGTTGGTAAGACATTTGTGCCGGCATGGTGCTCCCACACAAAAATGTGTGGGAAAAGTGTTTTTTCAGCTAAATTTGAGGTTTACAGGGGATTCTGGGAAGGAAAACGTTGGGGGATCCCCGCAAGCCTTACCTCACTGGACTCCCCAGGGTGTCTAATTTTCAAAATGTGTGGGTTCGGTAGGTTTCCTTAGATGGCCACGAGCCAGGGGCCAAACACCCAGGTGCCCGCCCCCCTGCAAAACCAGGTCTATTTATGATAGGTAATTTTAAAGTCTCCACATTACGTTTAGGGCCCTTGCCTGTTGCGGGTGCTTCACCCACCCGCACAAGTGAGGTACCATTTTTATCGGGGGACCTGGGGAAGTACTGGGTGATAGGAAATTTGAGTCAGCCCGGTGATCCTACAACTTTCCCACACAAACATTTTTGAAAAACTTGATTTTTTCAGGAAAATGTTAGGTTTACAGGGAATTCTGGGTACACTAGAAAGGCAATGCAGCATACCACCATAGTCTAATAATACCCTGAATTATCCATTTCCTTGAGTATTATCCATGAATTGTAAAGTTCATAAAAAGATGTACATCATTGTCCAATCTTGTTTGGGTTGTTGTGTTTAATTTTTTATTAGCCAAGTATGTATCCAATGTTCAAACCGCAGCCGACGCGCGTTTCGCCCACAGGGCTTTCTCAAGGCTGCATACATATAAAGAAGAAAAGAAAACATATAGTCTACTTGACTCCATACGTAAGTATGCTAAAAAACATTGCAATCTGCACCAAACCATATGTAATGAAGGAAGAGAAATCAGATTGTACTGAAACCCGTGTTAAGGGCAAGACTGAAAGATATAGATCCAGAGAATACCACCACCAAAGACATTACCGTACCAGGGGGAATAAAAGATCAAAATGATAATGTAAAAGGTGACCGAGTATAGCACCAGATTGAAGCATAAATTGAGGTTAAATGGTCATCATAAAAGCACGATCTGTGAATAGTATTGAAAAATGAATTAGCCGATGAGTAGAGCCCCACGGTATGATAAACAGTTTCTCTAATGGGAGGACCGCTGTCTCACCTTAGATAGTTCAAATTGTAAATTGCACCGTAGGTAATTCCTGATAGTGTTAGATCTCGTTTCGTGGATTCTGCAAGTAGACAATATGTATATATATGTATACATGTTATGGCTGTCAGGGTAACCGTATAATGAAGGCACCTGAACTAATATAATATTTTGTAGGTGACTACGTTTTATCAATATCGTCCTTGTTTATTGTGTGTTACAATCTTACCTAATGTGAAAATTTCCATCGGGTGATCATATGCCAATACGCCAAAAACCCAAGTTATACAGCTCCTAGTTCATTAATGTCCAAAAGATAATTCGTATTGGGACCAGTATCCGTCCTCTCTGTTAAAATAAAGTAAGAAAAACATCCTATTGGAGGTTGCCCAATATGTAAAGCGAACGTGTTTGTACATAGGTATGTAAAGACACACGGTCTGCATTAACGTACCTCAATCGTTTTAAATAAGACTCTAATTAGTAAACGATCTAAACCATAATGTTAAACGGATCATTCACAATCCTAATCCGGATATGTATAACTCCCTGATATGCAAAAAGGTATGAAAGCGACCCCAAAATATGAATAGACCAGTCAAATACATAAGTCAAATGAAATTGCTAGCGAGTCTCTAGCCTTAACCCATACGTCTGAGTAGCACAAACAACAAACCAAATATGTATGGGCTAAAGAAAACGAAAACATAAATGTAGTTGTTTTCGAATAATGGAACGTGACGTTCTCACTATTTCAACATCAAGCGTCTAAAAACAAACCACATCTCTATTAACAGTATTCCTGGAACTAAAAGCTCACCTCGTTTCCATGTGTGTGATCACCTTGTCCTGTCGTTTGGCGTCTTCACGCTAAAAGGTTCCCGCCGGTGTGTGTGAATCGCGAGATAAGAAGAGTAGTGACAATAGAAAGTGGACTGGGAGACCCATAATCAGTACTAGTTTTCAAAGGATGGCGGCCATCTTATAGTGGTGAATATGTACCCTGCTTACGTCAAATGGTGCCACTACATTCCACATGGGACCATTATGTGCCAAAGGTACCATGGTGTGCGTATTTTGATCAAACAAACGAACTGTTACTATTATGTTGAAGTTTAATAGTGAACAATATGTAGGTCTTTGTCCACATAAGGGAGAGTCTATTGGGTTCTTTCCTAACGTATATAACTATTATTAAGATGGTAGATAAAATAATATTAAATATATATGCGCATCTAAGTACGTGTACGTGTGTCACTGAGTTTGTGGCAATAAATTATAAGTTATATAATTCGATATATAGTATATCAACTGTCAAGAGAATGTAATCCCGAGTTTTTAGTGGAAGTGTCCCTCGTTCGTTGTTATGTCCACAACGTAGTAATCCATTAGCGGGCTACCCTCTTCTGTAATAGGTATTAAACATATATAGATAGAGAAGGACAGGTGCCAGAGAATAGTAGATGAGAAAGGAGATCATGGAGCCCCTGTAGTTGTGGACTTAATGTAGTGAAACAGTGAAGATTAGAAAGAGCAAGTGCTTAGCAGTTATAGCATTTAACATAGTTTTAAAAGAACTGTACGTATAAAGGTTGCATTTCATTATGTCTAAGGCAGATGTCAATAGCAATATATACATTGTTACATTACAAGAATTCAAACATCTCTTTGTCAATGTTAATTCCATGTTCCACTGCTCTAAGAGAAACGATCCATTTACATTCATTCTGTTGTAATTTGGTGACTCTGTTACCGCCTCTCTAGTTCGGAAGTACTACTTCCAGGCCATGGAAACCTATTTTGATCAACTCTGTATGATTGTGCATGGTGTTAAAGTGGGAGGCTAGAGGATATTGAGCATTATTGTTTCTTATTGCCCTAATATGCTCCTGTATCCGCTCCTTAAGAGGTCTGATGGTACTTCCTATGTAGATTTTCCCACATATACATATGATACAATAAATTACAAACTTCGTATTGCAGTTTATAAAGTCATTAACTGTATGAATTCTTTCCGAGTTATATTTGAAAGTTCTGGTTTTGTTTAATGTGAAAGGACAGACGTTACAAGTCCCGCATTTGAAAAAACCTTTAGGCTTTTCTGATAACCAAGTCCTGTTAATAGTTGTTGGAATAAAGCTAGGACACAATGATTGTCTAAGCTTGTTGCCCCTTGCAAATGTGATGTTTGGTTTGTGTCCCACTACCTCCAATATGTTGTTATCATCCGTTAGTAGATGCCAGTGTTTATTAAGAATTTTGAATAAGTCAGTACTGGCAGTTGAGTATGGTGTGATAAATCTAATTAATCTTTTCTTACGTGCCTGTTTCTTTGTTTTAGCATGGCCTGTGAGTAAGTGTGTTCTATTAATTTTGTTGACAGTATTGCGTGCCTTTTTAATCACTACGTTGTTATAGCCTCTGGCCATAAATCTCCTTTCAACTGCGTTAAGTTCCTCATCTAGTATTTTCATGTCACTGCAATTTCTTTTTATTCTTCTCCTCTCCCCCAAAGGAATAGAATTGATTTGTGAGGGAGGATGGGCACTTTTGGCATGAAGCACTGCATTACATGCCGTTTCTTTTCTAAAAGGTCTGGATTGTAGTTTGTCCTTTTCGACTACAATAGTAATGTCTAGAAAATTAATATGAGAAGTACTTTGTGTTTTGGTAAAGGTTAGATTAAAGGGATTATTATTTAGTAAGAGAAAAAATTCCTCTAACATCTCCTTAGTTCCAGCCCAGAACATTAGAATGTCATCAATGTATCTTCCTAAAAATAGTACATTTTCCATTAGTGTGCTAGGACCCTTCTTCCAAAGGTGAGTAAGCTCAAAGTATCCCATATAAAGATTAGCAAAAGAGGGTGAAAATTTCGCCCCCATCGCCACGCCTCTAATTTGACGATACCAGTTGTCATTATGTATGAAGATATTGTTGTTGAGAACCAATTCAATTAATTCCAGTAGCATCACTGTATGTTCAAAAAACTGTATTGGTCTCGACTCCAGAAAGTATTGTGCTGCCTGAATTCCCAAATCACCAGGCATACTCGTGTAGAGGGAACAAACATCAAGTGTGACCAGATAATGTCCCTCCACCCAGTCGACATCCGCAATCTTACTTAATACATCTGTTGTGTCTTTGATGAATGAAGGTAAATTAACCACTAATGGCTGTAGGTAAGAACAATGTATTCCGAAATTCTCTCCGTCGGGGATCGAATCCCCGAAATAATGGGCCTACCCGGGGGGAAATGTCCTCCTTTGTGAATCTTGGGTAGACAGTATATACATGATATGGTTGGTGTGTCATTATATAGATATCTGAATTCAATATCTGAAATCAGGCATCTATCTTTCCAGTACAATAGTTTGTTATGTATTGTTTCTTTGGTGGTAGGAAGTGGGTTATGGTCTAAATGAATATATGTCGTGACATCGCTCAGTTGTCTATCTATTTCTGCCATGTAGTCAGATTTGTTCATGAGTACTACGTTGCCTCCCTTGTCAGCCTCTCGAATGACAAGGGAGTGATCATTTTTGAGATTTAGTAATGCCTGTTTTTCTTCCATCGAGAGATTTTGTGACCGATGTGTTCATTTGATAAGAGTCTTGTCTTCCAATTTGTACAAATCATCAAAAACATTGTGTTGGAATTTGTCAATCAGGTTGTAGCCTGACATTTGTGGAGTAAATCTAGATTTGTGTCTTAGACCGCTATCAATGCTAGCAAATGTATTCAAATCAAGATCTAATGCTACATCTTGTAATGTAGGAATAACATCACATTCACCTATTGATAACAGTAATTGTACGTCTTTAATGTCCCTAATTGAAGGCATATCGTCTCTATTGATGTCAACATTTGCTGTACTGGGCAATTTTTGTTTATCTTGAAAAAACTTAAATAGTTTGATTTTTCTTACAAATTTAAAGCAGCTGATATGTAAAGATGTAAAGTTAGGCAAAGCACTAGGACAGAAGTTCAATCCCTTGCTCAATACATTTATTTCATGATTGTTCAAAACATGGTTCGATAGATTGACAACATTCACGATATCTATATATATATATAGTATCTTTTATACAGCTTAGTTCTTTTGATTGCGTGTACCTGACCTCGTTGTAACACCCAGTTTTTGTTGTACACCTAACCTGGATTTTCCCCTTCTTGTCTTTTTTGGCCCATATCTCTCTTGTATGCCTGTTTGTTCCCTTTTCTGAAGCGTTGTAATTCTAAAAAAAGGGATCAGATGTTGTACCCTCCATTCGTGCTTGCATGTTAAGTGATTCACTACTGGTTGCACTGCTGATACTAGATGTATCCGGAGTGCTGACTGTATCGGTTGACTGAGGAAGATGTTCCAAAGTAATTGTATTTTTGTCAATGCCAATATTGTCAAATTTTTTGGCAAAGGTATAGATTCTGCCATTTTAGTAGTCCCTTTCATCCCTCCTGATTTTCTGTAATTTCTTATCTTTTAAGTATAGTTGGTGTTTCCGTAATTCCTCTTTAAGGATCACTAGGTTTTTTTCCATTATTTCCGGTGATTTGAGCTCATGGATTTCCTCTTCCAATTTTGTGATTTCTATCAAAATTTTACTACGCTTGTTTTGTGCAAATACATAGAAAAAGGACAGGTACCCAGGGGTCTTCGAATCCTCATTTTCCCCTCATTTGAGGATCTAGACTTAGGTCATCTCAAAGAATGGGAGAAATTACTATTTAACTCATCAGTAGGAATGATGGAAATTCTTATCAAGGATGCTGAACTCAAGCGTAGTAAAATTTTGATAGAAATCACAAAATTGGAAGAGAAAATCCACTTAGTGGATGAGTATTTGGGTTCGTGTCAGCACCCAATACTACTGTTTGCATCTTTACTGTTTGATGACATTACTTATGTACACATAATGATGTGCAGATCACTCCAGCATATCCACTAAGTTTTTTTGTATGCAGGGAATTCTGGGTAGGGAAACGTTGGGGAATTCACGCAAGCCATACCTCACTGGACTCCCCAGGGTGTCTAGTTTTTAGAAATGTGTGGGTTTGGTAGGTTTCCCTAGATGGCCGCTGAGCACGGGGCCAAAAACCCAGGTGCCCACCCTGCACAACCAGATTGTTTTATGATAGGTAATTTTGAAGTCTCCACAATACATTTAGTGGTAGGAGATTTGAGTCAGCCCAGTGATCCTATAACTTTCCCACACAACAATTTGAGAACAATTTCATTTTTTCAGCATAATTTGAGGTTTGCAGGGGATTCTGGGTAGGGAAACGTTGGGGGAACCACACAAGCCATACCTCACTGGACTCCACAGGGTGTCTAGTTTTCAGAAATGTGTGGGTTTGGTAGGTTTCCCCAGATGGCAGCTGAGCCCGGGACCAAAGCCCAGGTGCCCCCCTGCAAAACCAGGTTGCCTTATGATAGGTGATTTGGAAGTCTCCACAATACATTTAGGGCCTTTGCCGGTCGCTGGCACTATCCCTACCCACACAAGTGATGTACCATTTTTCTCGGAAGACCTTGGGGAATTCGGGGTGGGTGGAATTTTGTGGATCAACGCAGATTTCATCACAGAAATGTGAGGGAAATGTTTTTTTTTTTTACAAAGTTTGAGGTTTGCAAGGGATTCTGGGTAACAGAACCTGGTGAGAGCCAGACAAGTCACCCCATCCTGGATTACCCTGCGTGTCTAGTTTTAAAAAATGTATACATTAGCTAGGTTTCCCTAGGTGCCGGCAGAGCTAGGGTTCAAAATCTACAGCTAGGCACTTTGCAAAAAAGGGGTAATTTATAACTGTAAAAATGTGGTGTGTCCATGTTGCGTTTTGGGCCATTTCCCGTTGCAGGCACAAGGCCTACCCACACAAGTGAGGTACCATTTTTCTCGGAAGACTTTGGGGAATGCAGGTTGGGTGGAATTTTGTGGATCAACGCAGATTTCAGAACTTTCCATCATAGAAATGTGATGAAAATGTGTACTTTTTTTTTTTACAAAGTTTGAGGTTTGCAAGGGATTCTGGGTAACAGAACCCAATGAGAGCCGGACAAGTTCACCCCATCCTGGATTTCCCTGGGTATCTAGTTTTCAAAAATGTATAGGTTTGCTAGGTTTCCTAAGGTGTTGGCAGAGCTAGGGTTCAAAATCTACAGCTAGGCACTTTGCAAAAAAGGGTCAGTTTTTCACTGTAAAAATGTGGTGTGTCCACGTTGCGTTTTGGGCCGTTTCCTGTCGCGGGCACTAGGCCTACCCACACAAGTGAGGTACCATTTTTCTCTTAAGACTTTGGGGAATGCGGGGTGGATGGAATTTTGTGAATCCACACAGATTCCAGAACTTTCTAATACAGAAATGGGAGGAAAATGTTTTTTTTTTTACAAAGTTTGAGGTTTGCAAAGGATTCTGAGTAACAGAACCTGGTGAGAGCCACTCAAGTCACCCCATCCTAGATTACTCTGGCTGTCTAGTTTTAAAAAATGTATAGGTTTGCTAAGTTTCCCTAGGTGCCGGCTGAGCGATGGTTCAAAAGCCACAGCTAGGCACTTTGCAGAAAAATTGTCTGTTTTCACTGTAAAAATGTGAAGTGTCCACGTTGCATTTTGGGCCGTTGCCTGCAGCGGGCACTAGGCCTACCCACACAAGTGAAGTACTGTTTTTATCTGGAGAATTAGGGGTACACAGAAGTTTAGAGAAACTAGTATTATCTATTGACTTTTGATGCACTTTTGGCTTCCAAATGTAAGACAACGTGGAAAAAAGAAGTTACTTTGAAAAATTTCCTAGAATTCACATGCTAGTATGGGTACCCACAATTTCGGAGATGTGCAAATAGCTACTGTTTCTAAACTCCATATTTTGTTCACATTTCAGAAATACATTGGTGTCTTTCATACCGATTTTTTGCTGTTTATATTTTCGCAAATGAATTGCTATGTACTCGGTACACAATAAAAAACCATTGCAAGATGCTGCTCAGTTATTGGCTCTGGGTTCGTCGGGTTCTTGGTAAACCTACAAGTCGTACATATCCCCACAACCAGAAGGGTCCATTAAATGTAACGGTATATTGTTTTAAAAAATCTGCCATACTTAGAAGAAGTTACAGGTGAAAATGTTGGCACAGATAGCTGTTTTTTTCAACTCATTTTCAATTTTTCTTATTTTCAACTGTTAGTTCCTATAAAAAAACCTTGAAGGATCTACACTAATGACCCCTTGCTGAATTCAAAATTGTATCTACTTTTCTGAAGTGTATAACTTTCAGTGATCCATTGTTGCTTTCATACCCATTTCTACCACTAACTGGAAGGAGGTTGAAAGCACAGAAAATAGCAAAAATAGGCTGTGTCCCAGTAAAATGCCAAAACTGTGTAAAAAATGTTTGTTCTCTGACAAAAGTCTATCAGTCCCTGATAGCTGCGAAGATAGTGGTTTCAGCACAACAAACCCTTTGTTGATACCTTTTGCAGGGAAAACAGACGCTTTCATCTGCAGCACTTTTTTACCATTTTTCCCAAAAATACAAAATGTTGCTGTATTTTGGCTAATTTCTGGGTCTACTCCAGGGTAATCAACAAACCCTGGGTACCTTTAAAATCCCCATGATGGAAGAAAAGGATGCAAATTTGGCGTGGATACCTTATATGGTCAAAAGGTTACAGGGGCCTAAGTGCAAACTACCCCAAATAGCCCAAAAAAGGCTTAGCCCGGTGGCGGGGGGCGTTAAAGGCCTAGCAGCAATAGTGTTAATTAAGTAAATAGTCCTCACCAACTGTTAATAAAAAAACTGCAGAGTAATAACACAAGTAAATGGGCCAGTCCTCATATTAGGTCACAAAAGTAGAAAAGGCGGTACTAAGGACGGACTGCTAAGCCTATTGACAAATTAAAAGCAACCATTTAGAAAGGCTAGTAACAGGAACCAATTTTAAAAAAATGGGTGGAAAATAGACGGAGCTTTAAGTCCATACCTAAATACAGCATGTCTCAAAGAGACAGCGCAAGTGCTGCCTTTGCAAGACCTTAAAAAGGGCCAGTCCTCATGGGAGGTTACATAAGTAGAAAAGACGGTACTAAGGAGGGACTACTAAGCCTATTAACGAATTAAAAGCAACGATTTAGAAAGGATAGTAACAGGAGCCAATTAAAAAAATGGATGGAAAATAGACAGAGCTTCAAGTCCATACCTGAATACAGCATGTCTCAAAGAGACAGCACAAGCGCTGCCAATGTGAGACCCAAAAGGGGAGGCTTGTAAACCAATCGACTGAGCCTATAAAAAACAGGACCGCACACACTCTTATTCCTACCCAGTATAGCATGAGAAACTGGCGGTGACTTAAAATTAATAATGACACAGTCTCCTTTAACAATGATAGGACCAGGGCCGATCCAGCCGATCCTTTGAACAAACAAAATCTCCTCAGAGAGAACAAAAGGAAAAGCCCTATTTATCGCTAACCAGTCCAATACTTTATTTCGCAGCTCCTTAAAGGACTCCTCATGGTTCTTCCGTAATGGTGGACACTAATTAAGACAATGACATGCGAGCAAATGGCTGGAGGGAGATTTAAAATAGTCTGATTCTAGATCAAAATAGTTTCCTTGACCTCAGGTACCCTTGCCAAAGGGACAGCCGTCAATAACCTGGCCCTTGCGTTAAAGGTGTAGCAGAAGATGTAGCCCCCCCAGCTGACAGTGAGGGATGTTTACTCGAGGCTTTGGTTACAAAAACAAACCCCTGGGATCTGGGTAAAGGACACTACTGAGTAAGGTGGGTCCCAGTAGTACAATAAAAAAAACACACGTAATAAAGTGCCAGTGGGCATTGATACACTTGTACACCCAACTATTTTGTCCAATATTATTTAATCATATTGAACACCCAGAAGATGTTCACAAACCAGCATCAAATCTGGAACAGCGTATCAAAACAAGTGCCCCATGTGGTTGGGGAGAAGAAGGAAAAAGAGGGTATTGTGCATCAAGTGAGGATTGGGATGGTGAGAAAGAAAAGGTAGTGACAATCAATACATCACACCACTATTTACAAATAGAGCCAGCTTGGCTCAGCCTAATAATTGAATACAAACAGATACATAGCCATTGTTTGACATATATTGTCACAGTGAAAAAGCACAGTGTTGACCAAACTGGCACAGGGTCGTGACACAGTCGACGTTTTGACCCCAAAGGGAGGGTAGGCTGTTCAGATCCTTACAGCGGGGTCTTCCGTAGGACTAGATGGAGGGCACCATAAGCCACCCTTGACTGGATGGTGACTATGGGATGGGCCCGTAGGCTCCAATATGGCAGAGAGCGGGGTCGATGGCACCTGACATAGCCGTGTAGAGGTGGATCGTCCCTGTCAGAAACCCCTCCAAAATCCTTAAGATGTCTCTGCTAGAGTGCTAGTGGCTCCACAGAACCTGAGTGGACACTGTGTCAGTAATCACAGTGTAAGTCGGGCCCCTCCCTAAGTTCCTGCCAGCTCTGAATGAATGCCTATGGGCTGCCGCTCAATTAACACATTGTGGGGGGTAGATTAGCACTCGATCAGAGTGCTTCAGGAAAACGCTTCTTTTTGTGCATGCCAATTTCCCTGAGCTTGGCTTGCTGCCCCATGAGTATGGGTACTCTTTTTAGACAAAGAGAAGTTCCGGTACTCATGAGCAGAAAATTTAGAAGTGCCGGTACTTAGTACCGTGAGTACCGGCCCATTTAAAGCACTGAGTACAACAGAAACGTACCTGCAGAATGGAAGGCCAAAAAGAACTGACTCAGCCGTGCTCAGCCAGGTCCGGTCTTGGCCCGGGCTCCTTCCTCGTGCATCCCGAGCCGCGGGTGGTGAAATACGCTTTTATGCGCTGAAGCAGCAAGCGGGGACAGGGCAAATAATCCTGCGGGGCCTCTCCCAACACGGATATGCTGGTCTCTGTAGTCCTGGGTTTGCCCCCAGGTGCTGGATGCCACAAGTATATTCCCTTTAGAATCATAATTATATTACTGTTCTTTTCTGGAGATAACATTTATTTTAAACTCGACTGTCACTGATTTATAGAGATCTCAACAGACTGGTTATTAGTAATGTGGCTGCCGCCAATGTTAGTAGAATATATATAAAGAAGTGTTCTGAGGGCCCCACACGTAGGCAGGACTATACTTAATTGAGAATACGTACGATGCAGAACTAGGATTACAAGTAACATTTCCTTCCGTGATATTACGACAAACATTGCCTGCAGAAAACTCAGATCCATGCAGTCTCCCAACAGAACAAAACACCTATACAGCATGTCTTTACAAGTTCAAAACAGCCCAGTTTGCCGACAGAGCCATTTTTTGGGCTGTCTAATTCACTAATGGAGCCACTTTTATTGTTGTTCCCAGGCATATTTCTGTTCCGATCCGTCAATGTATGTTTATAATCCCGCTTCAGATTTACGTGTGCAACCCACAAATCATGGATTTTAATCCATTTTGCCATATTTTGGCAGTTTAATAATTGAATGCTCGGTTATAGTAGTCCCATTAATTTCCAATACTTATATCTCTTGGAGAAGGAAGATCTGATCATAAAAAGGCAGTATTGCCCTGTTACCATAGCAGCATTGGCCACATTGTCCCAAGAAAACAAGAGAGTATTACATTGACTGTTTGTTTATATGAAAATGAATCGCGAGAAAATATGAAGGGACCACAGACCTCAACCAATGCTGGAAATCAAGATGGGTATCCATTCCTATTCTGAGACTCTTTCTTTGTAAAATTCTGTTTTTAGGATGGCGTAAACGAGCGCAAAAATGCTATGAAGGAAAAGGAGATGCTACGGAAAAAAAATGAAAAATTGAATGAATTGGAGGAGGAGGCCCAGCGGAGAGCACAGTACCTTTTGGAGCGGGCCAACAACATGCGGATGGAGCAAGAGGATGAAATCAAGAAACTTAATGAGGTGGGCCTCCCTTAGAATCACATCCTCTCTCTGATTAATACTTTATCAAAACTCCAGTTATTACTATATCAGCCCAGTTATTTTTGCCCCTCTTCCAGTGGTATTTCTCCCAGCTCTTCTCCCTTGCTCTTACCTGCCCAACACTTAGCTAACGTTTTGTTTTGTGTGAGATATTGTCAACCAAATGGTTACTTATCAGACGTGTGTGAGTTTTTTTTCATGAGCTTAATCTGTCAATGGAGGAATTAATTAAAACGTTGTTACTATTGTTTCTTAACCTGAAGAACCCTGGCTTGCTGGGCTGGGAATTGGCGACAACTTGATTACTAGTGTTGAAGCCTTAGGATTAACTTTCAGCACTTATCTGTGTGTTTACACTTAGCATACCATGCTGTCTACTTTGAGACTCAGTTATTGCACAATATCCGAAATCTTAGTTTATCTTAATGACTTCTGAATATGAGTTCATTCTCTTACACCCTTGACTGCCAATGGTTCCTAGTCTCTGACTTTATTCTTGCTCTCTCAACTCATCTGCCATTAAGTTGGTTGTTTTTCCACGTCGTCTTGTTATTGAAACTTGGCTCCCATTAGAGGGTTGCTTGTTGAAGATCTGCACAATTGTATTTTCCCTATCGTAACAGAAAGTTTCAGTTCTATTAAGGACATAGAGGGGAGGATTATGCTGCATTTTCTCTACTTTTTTAAGCAAAATCTCTTTATTAATGTTTTTTGTTTTTCAAAACACAACTTCAGTAGGTGACTGTTTCGTTACAGGATAACAACAGAGATGAAGTTTACAGAGTGCAGATTAGTTTGCAGATTGATAGGTAACAAAGCGTTTGAGATGCATTGTTACTCATTCTTAACAAAGCATAACATCAGATCATTAATGACATATCAGGCCACCATTCGGATTGTTATTGTAAGAAAACACACAAAAACAAAGGTGCAACAAGAACACGGGTAATGGGGTCCAGTAGTGTGCCTAGGTGTTGCATCGTCAGTGAGACAGCAGGCTACAACATGACCTCTCCCTACTACACAGCAATGTTGTGCCAATCCGTTAATCAGGGCGCCATCGAGGGGGGAGGGGAGGGGGGGTCAGCAAAATAGCTGAAGCGCTCTCAGTTTTGGTAGATTAAAGCAGGTTCATTCTATTTGGTTTAGGTACTATATCAGGGGTGCCACACAGATTGGAATTTGGATTCTGGTTTCATTAAGGTTGTGGTAAAGCTGTTCTATCACCAGAAGATCCATAGGCGAGAGAACCATTGTGCTGCAGAGGGGAGAGTGGTCTTCTTCCATACTAGGGCTACAAGTTGTCTGTCTGCCTTGAACATGAAGCTAATAAGTGTCCAATCAGCATGGATCATCGCTTTCAAGTCTAGAGGTTCAATCCACAGGGCGACCTTAATATAGGAGGGATGGAGGGAGTACCCCGCAGTGACTTTAATATGACTTAACACCTCCTCCAGGAGGTAGCGATGAGGGTGCAGGACCACCATATGTGACAGAAGTCTCCTTCATCTATTTTACATTCCCAGCAGAGAGGATGTGCCAGGACAGATAACGGAGAGACATGTAGGTGTGTAATACCATTGGAACATTTACTTATATATCATTTTCCTGAGGGTGACTCTGCAATATGTTTAAGGTATGTCACGACACAGTGTGTTCCATTGCTTAGTTGATATGCCCTCTGTGGTGGTTGACTGCCATGTGGTCTGGTAGGTGTGGGTGCGGAGTGTTGGAGCGTATGGTAAGCGTTGGAGATGACCCTTTACGAGTCATCGTATGCTCTAACAAGCTTCTCAAAGGGATTGAAGGGTCACACTACTTCAGGGTACACTGAGGGGTGTAGTGCCCATTGTCATAGCTGGAAGTATTGTAGTCTGGCTATATTAGGAATGTTATATTGTTTTTTGCACTGCTCGAAGGTTTTTATGATGGTCCATATGAAGAGGTCACATAGCATTCTACAGTCACTTGCAGTCCATACCTGAAGGGAGCAAGCAGGCAACGCCAGGCTAAAGTCTGGATTGTGTGAGATTGGTGTGTTAGGGGAGAGGAAGGTGGTCAGTCCTTTTGCCAATTTGTTCCATATGTCCAGCAGTGTTTTGGTAAAGATGGTGAGGTATGAGCAGCTTGGCCTAGTATATTTGGGTCTACAACTACCCTGCTTATATGGAACGAGTGCTTCTGGCTTTCCCTCACCAACCACTTGGATATCACATGTAGATAGGCAGCCCAGCAATATTCTAGGAGAACGTAAGACCCTCTTTGTCCCTGGGTTGCATCATAAGAGCATTGGAGATTTGGTGTTGTTTCCCATTCCAAATAAAAGCGTGTATATCGCATTGCAATTCTATAATGACATCCTGTGGGATGGGGTGGGTAGAGTCTGAAATAAACATAAATATATATTTCCAGTGGTGTAAATCTACTACTGGAAGGCACAATAAAAACTCCATTTAGAGCCAAATCAACCTCCTGTCCAATCATGTTGAGAGACAATCTGGATTTATTTAATGACAAAGTTACATATGAAATAAAAAAAACTATACACTGCAACAGCAAGAGCTCCCAGAAAATACAACAAACAGGACAATCTCTATTATCAGTTAATGAAGAAATTGCAAGATGATGACACCATCATAATACGTCAATCTGATAAAGGGGGCAACGTGGTGTTGTGGCCATGGGATCTTTATATGGAGGAAGCCCTCATACATCTTAACAATAGGGATTGTTACAAAAGGAGCACCATGCAGGCTATAAAGGGTTCATGGAATGAATTTTACAGTAAATTGTTAGCATGGAAAACTGCAGGTTTATTGAGCACTGATGAATTCAAGTTTTTGAAAATTGAACACCCAGTGATCCCCGTGATTTACTTTATACCGAAAATTCACAAACGGCTGTCTAAACCACCTGGCAGGCCAATAATTTCAGCTAGAGGTAGCTTGATGGAAAATACTTCCCGCTATGTTGATTTCTTCCTGCAGGAGCACATGAGAAAACTACCTTCATATATCAAGGATACTGGTGATTTTTTAAGAAAGATTCGTGAGGTGAAGTGGGAAGAAGATTACATACTTATCTCCCTTGACGTTTCAGCCTTATACACCAGTATACATCATCATGATGGAGTTAAAGCTGTTGAACATTATTTGAACACCAGGCCCATGTATTTATACATACATAACAAAATGTTGAGTACCATTATAACTACATGTCTTGAAAACAATTTTTTCCTATTTCAAAACCAAGTGTTCCACCAGACAAGAGGAGTTGCCGTGGGGGCATGCTTCTCACCAAGTTACGCCTGTTTGCATATGGGGTACTGGGAGGAGCAGGTCCTCATGGCAACCTATGGTGAAACAGTTCAGAACCATGTTGTGTGTTGGTACAGATATATCGACGATCGGTTCTTAATTTGGAAAGGCGAAGAGAGCAGAGCCAGACACTTTATTGAACAGATCAACATCAACAGTCTTAATCTTGAATTCACGGCACAAATTAGTAAGGAATCAATCTGCTTTTTAAATGTGGAAGTATATGTAATGCATAACAAATTGGAAACAAAATTACACAGAAAACAAACTGCAGGGAATTCGGTGCTGCATGCATCTAGTCATCACCCCAAGCACCTTATCCACAGCATCCCCTATGGAGAAATGCTGCGGATACGCAGGATCTGTAGTACGAATTCGGACTGTTTCAAGGCCCAATGTGAAAGCAGGGATAGGCTAAGAGCAAGAGGTACTCAGAAGTGACACTTCACAGTGCCATTGACAAGACCTGTAAAATTGATAGATCAGTTGCATTATTAAATAAATCAGCATTAGCAACATCTAAAAATCAGTCACATATACAACCAACTCTCCTCATTTTAACATTTAGTAAGCAACATAAAACCCTGCGTAAAATCATAAACAAAAATTGGCCATTGATCCAAAATGATCCAGTCCTGGGAGGTAAACCGACTAATTCTCCGAACATCATTTTTAGGGAAGCGCGCTCCATGAACAACTCATTAGTGAACAGCAGTCCAGAAGTGAAACTTGGCTTGGTGCCAGAACTGGATTTTTTAAATGTACCTCATGCAAGGCTTGTAAGTATGGGATTAACAAGTCCTCATATACAACACCCTTCAAGTCCATTCCAGTGCCAATCACCAAGGTACTTACTTGTAAAACAGAGTTTGCTGTGTATGTGCTGGAGTGTTCTTGTAGCCTGCAGTACAAGGGAAGTACTAAGTTGCAGGTCCACAAACGAATCCTCCAGCACATACGAGCTATCACCAACAACGATGTGACTTACCCGGTTGCCAGACACTTTAAAGATTTTCACGACAATGATTTAGAAAATAATAAATATTTTGTTGTGGATACAGTCCTCCCTTTCAGAAGGGGTGGCAACCGTGAAGCTCTGTTAAGAAGTTTGGAAACTAGGTACATTCTAGAAGTAGACAGTAAAATGCCTAATGGCCTCAATTCTAGTGCGGATCTTTTTACATGCCTCTAATTAGTTCTGATCTGCATCATCCTTTTAACATATACCTTTTCTGGTAAATTGCTGCTGTCGTCATTATTTTTTTAAGCTTTCACATATTATAGATTAACACTTTTTCACACATGAACTTTATAAATTAGGGCCTTGATTTATTTGGATCATCACTATTTGCACATTTAGCACTAGTAGTAGTTGTTAGAGGTTATTAGGGCCCACTTGGGCAGTATTAATCCAATCCATAAATGACTGACATTATTGAGATGAACTAGCTGTGATATATAGGCTTGAACGAATGAACCAACTGAGTCTCTTTGACCATGTTTTATGTAGAAACATTATTAATATGAGGTCATTTCAGTGATTATATTTTAATCGTTTTTATTGCTTTTATGAAAAGTTTTAGTTATATTATGCCTAGTTTAAGTATTTATTCATATATTTATATATTTATGAATACTCACGGAATCTTTTGCACATTAGATGTATTATTCTAAATTATTGTGTATTACGCAGTGACTTTATGCATACCATGTATTCATGTGATTTGTCTATATCTATGATGACCTCACAACTCAGTCATGTGATTAAGCATTCACACTTTAAATGGGTGAAAGCACTCCACTAGCGCGTCATGTGATCAAGGCCTTTTTGAGGCCGAAACGCGTAATGGCGGAGGTGCAGGGCGTTCTAAAATATAAAAATAGCACCTAATCTCAGGTCTGCATTCGTCTTTCTGCAAGTATCCTGAAACGCTGGCGAAGTAAGGACTATATATATAAATATATATATATATATATATATATATATATATATATATTCCCAGCGCGTGACCAAACCCATTGGCCACTGTTTGAGGCGCACGCTGACACAAATGATTTATCAAAATATTTTTATTGAGTAACTCGAAATCTGGACAGACGCGTTTCGGCTACGCCTTCCTCAATGTCACAAAATATTTGAAAAGTGATGCAACTTTATACAGAAAAAAATGTAAACAAAACCATAAAAAATCAAGAGAGGACTCACATTTCATGCGATGGCAACAGAAATGAGGGACAAGAAAATCAATGTTGTTTTGAATCAATTTAGCGGCCATTTTAGAAGGTCTTTAACTTATTTATCATTATAATTAGATTGAGCGATGCAAATATAAATATATCTGTTCTATACGTATATGTATATATATACTACCTAACATTATAAATTCATTAGTAATGTAATCGACATATATCAATGGCTGCATAATCTTAGTCCTATTTCGACCGTTTTCTCATAATTGAGCCCTGAATGGGCTTTACTGACACACTTTCACCTAGGGGTCTATTTTATCATGTATCCTCCATATATAGATGTCTCTCTATTCTGTATGGACCCAGAGCTCTTCATCATTGTTCAAACCCCGAGGGGCTTTAGTTTGTAATTCAGTGATGTATCGAGATTCGAGTTGGCATAATGCTCTAATTCTATCACCTCATCATATATAGATATACATCCAGTGTGTGGGAGCACGTTCATTTTGATGACTGCAACCCTCCCCAGCCATGAGATGTGCAGGGGTTTCTCCCGTCGAAGGTCCTCCAAGATGGAGCGGCGGAGTGGGGGCCAGTCTGCCATGTACCGGTCGAGAGCGCAGGTGCAGGATTGAACCCCAGGTATCTAATGGGGTCCAAGGACCAATGGAGGGGCACAAGCTCTTGTGAAGCAGGGAGTTCCTGGTTGGGAATCGTCAAGTTGAGCTTGCTCGACTTTAACATATTGATCTTGAAGTCAGATACAGTTTCAAAGGTGGATAGACAATCTACCAACGCTGTGAGTGAGCAGCGTTCTTTGTCCCTCACCACTTTCGTTATGTCAGTGCTGAAGCCTACTTTACAGATAAATGCCTACCCGCAGTGTTTTTGTGTCTGTATATGCCCCGTAGAGGGTGGTGTATTCCGGGTGTGCCATTCTATGCCTGTGTGCCCCCATAAGGTGATTTTTCTGTAGGAATATGATGTCAGGATCATGCTGTAGGATGTACCTCCAGACTTGTTTACGTTTGTTCAGAGAGTTTAAGCCACAAACATTAAGAGAGAGTAATTTGATGTCAACCATCTTGGTCAGGGATTAGGGAGATGTAGGACTGTGGGGCTGTGGGGCAGCTTGGCTCTCTCAGCAATGGGAGGTCAGTGTTACCAGGAGTGCGGGACCGGGAAATCACCCCTCTATTCCAAATGGGTCCTAAGCGTGTGGGTAAGTGGCCATTCCCAATTTGGTGGAACCCCTGGAGATCAGTAGCAAAGCTTGGGTGGTATGCAGTTACTTCCCATTGTTGAGGAATTGTGTAAAACTACTTGTGTTTCAGTGATGCGTCACTTGGTGACAGTGATTGACCTGTGTTGTAAAAATGGAGATAAAACCATTTCAATAACACAGACCAACAGAACCCAACAGTTTCACCCACTTTCTGCATCTCGCTGAAGGAGTTATCCTCCTGGGTTGTGCAGCGTGTGGGGTTGACCATTAGGCAATGTTCCAGTTCCGTTGTGAGATGTTAGAGGAGTTCGCTTCTCCAGTCCCTCACAGCCCTATCCATCCAAAGGCATGGGTCAGGCAAGCCCTCAATACCTGTGGCTGAGCATGCGAGAGGGCAGGCATCTAAGATTCCCCTCCGCTACAGGTAACCTGCTGTAGAGGGTGCTGGCGATGTGTCTTTGCCCATGTTGTGAATGTTTTGGATACAATCACGTTTCGTCTCCTGAGATGAAGTTTCAGCATGTTTCTTGTCCATGCTGTGGGAGCGTCCCGTTGCCCATACCTGCTTCAGCCACTCCCTAGGACCCCTCAGGTCATTGAATGATACCTTTATTGAAAGTCAATGTCCAGGCCCAACCGCTGCTTTGCTTCTGGCAGAGAGTGGAGGGAGCGCCTTTTGCCCTCCGAAGTGAAGAGGAGCACGAAGGAGTGTTCCCATTGATAGCAGATTTCCATTTCTCGTAGTTTGTCTGTTACCGGTTTGAAATCCCACCAGCGGCGTTGTATTACAGGAGATAGGTCATGGTGCAAGTAGATTTTATCTCCCCAAAACACGAAGTCAGCTTTGCTCCTGGTAGCATTGAGGATAGCCTCTTTTGCGGTGAAAAAGGGGACGCGTGTCAAGATGTCAGGGATGGCGTCTGAGCGCCCAGGGGATGAGGCCACCTGATGTAACCTACAGACTAGAGGGAGTCGTCAACCCCCTGAATGGCTTGTAAGAGCTCTGCCATAAACATCATAATGCTGCTGCCCTCTCCCCTACAAAAGACTCCTCAGATACGTATATTGCTTTGTCAACTTCTGTATTCTAAGTCCTCTTGTTTAGTTTGTAGTTCGATGTGCTGTTCTTCAAGAGTCAGCACTCTCCTCCATAACATTTCCTGGTCCTTCGACCTGGCATCCACAGTGCACTCTATATAGTCCCCTCATCCTCCTATCTTGGAGACCTCCCTCCTGAGGTCTTTGATGCAGGTCTTGATGTCCGTTTTGATTGACCCTATCTCCAAGTGAAATACTTGGAGAAAATGGTCCATGTTATCTTGGAAGATAGGTACTGGAGGCTGGTTCCCTAGTGACACTGCCTGTGTGGTATCCTTCTTGTGTGGTTCTGCAGGCAGGAGTCTGAAGGTGAGTCCTCAAGGGATTTGGGGCGTGGCATGATGTTCAAGGTGCTGACGTGGGGCTGAGGGGAACTGGGTACATTTGCCACTTCTCATCCCTGTCCCCTCCCGTGATCGTGACCTCCACCGGGTCTACGCAGGCTCCAAGCCAGAAGCAGTGATTAATGGGTGCCGGGACTTGGGTACAGGAGAGGGAGGAAGTCCGCAATGGCTGCGGGCAGTTGATAGGCAGGAGTCAGCTCGGGGTGCCTGGAAATACACCTCCAATGCAACAACTTGTATGTGTCTTCACCTGGTTGCACCGGACATGGAGGATTGCCAGGAGATATTGTAGGACTAGAGTCCTGGTTAAGTGTCATTTCCTAAGGGCCCATAAGAAAGCCATGAAGCGCCAGGTCCTAGTCTCCCTAACTTCTCGCTGGAGTACCCACGCACCCCCCTCCAGCAGCACACTCCAAGTGGTGGATGTTAACTGGGCCCCCACGCAGCACTGGGTATATAGAGGTGCAGTTCGGGGCTGGCCATTATGAAGGGGAAGAATGCTTGCTCCTGCCTCTGCCCCTAGGAGGCTCCGTGGGCATGTGTGCCAGCTGAGAAGTACAGCGCTTAGTGGGTGCAGGGGCGCTCGCTGTCACCATGCAGGTCTGCGCATTCATCTGCGTTAGGAGCGCCCCAGGCTGTTAGATATTACCGCCTCACTGGGGCCCATGATGAGTCAAGGGCCCAATGCGCTAACCACACCTGCCTATGGAGACAGAGTATTAGGAGACTTGGGGGTGCGCTATCGCAAGATGTCTCACCTCTGGTTTGGCCCCAGAGGCCTCTGCAGTGTCCTCCAGGGGCCTCAGAGTCGCAGGGAGGACAGGTCCACTTAGTAACTGCTGGACTGTACCTCTATGCTCTTACGGTAATGCACAGACATCTCAGGCTGGACCGGGGGCCTCTGCAAGCAGGGAGCTGCTGCATCTTCAAAGGCCATCTCCACATGAAGTGGCCCAGCTCATGACAGTCCACTGCTGGGCCATGCGGATACCCCATGTTGCCAGTCTCTCTGAACTTTTCAAGACTGCAGGGGTTGCGGGTGTCAGAGGGCTGTGATATGGGCACCTTGACATTACCAGGCTGTGTCGTCAGGCTGGCAGGGCCTGCTGTTGAGTCATGAATTCTGGCGGCGTTCCCTGGAGAGCGCCAGGCTGCCCCACTGCCATTGCCGTAGTGTAACCCAGCCCCCTCAAGATGGCGGCGCCAAGATAGTGAGGCCACTGATCAGGACCCCCTCATTCCGGCCGTGGCCAGCATAGAGAGCCGCACTTAATCCCTCTTGAACACGTGGGGGGTTGGAGGAATGCCTCGCCTTGTTTTCCCTGCAGGTAACCCGGCCCCTGTGAAGTGGATGGCATTGAGATTGGACCTGTGAGCCAGGAGCTTGTATCCTACGCCATTGCCAGCTATGTTACGCCCCCCCTCCACTTTTTGTTACTGTAGCCATGTTAACAAATAACAAAAGGCTTCATTTCCCATAAACCCTGGGAAAAAGTCAACAGTAAAACAATGTCCAGTCAACACAGTTAGGGACCCCTTGATAGTCCTTCATCGCTGTTGCTGCCTCCTCTTTCTTCCTGCGACAGAAATCAAGTAACATAATCTTCAGTATACTGTTTAGACCCCTCGGAACCTGAAAAAAGTGAATAAACATATGTAACTGAAAATCCCACACCTGTGACTCCAGAAGTGGTTTATACAATATCCTGAAATGACATCACCACATTGCGTATGCATCATATAGGAACATATGCTACCAAATGAACTACCAGACTATACTCACTTTTACGAAATTGTCCCATTCCCAGGGGGATTTAATGTTATGTGGTAATGGATTGTCTAATCCTTGCCTCCATGTCTTTAATAGAATTGAAACTTAGCTAGGAAATTTTTCAATTTATGTCAACGATTATGCTGGTTTAAAGCTTCTCCATAACCAGCGATGCAATACTGGGTACGGGTTTAAAGTAAAACCTCTTAAAAGTATAACTTGAAGACCAGTCAGCAGCATTAAGTATGTCTTCCAGGCGAGCTCTGAGAGAGAATGCCCCTGTGGAGCCGTTTCTCCCCTTACAGAATGAGCGCCAAATACCTTAGTATCAATGCCAGCCTCTTGCATAGCTCATCAAACCCATGTTGTGATGGTAGGCTAGTAGACCGCTTTATACAACTTTCTGTCCTGAGTGCACTAACAGTTTCCTCTCACCATGGGGAATATCTACTGCTGTCGTTGTCTCATAGCGCTTTATACACTGCACTACACACAACTTTGGGGAATCTGAAAAGGAAGGGTAAAAAACACACATGAATAAATACATTTATGACGTAAATAAGGAATGTATTCCCACCTGGGGTTAATACTCTACCCGTAATGTCCAATGCTCTGACAACCGAAACCCTTTAACATGAAATCAAATAGGATGGCTGAAATCTCCTTCCTTGAAAGATATATGTTGGACTGCCAAAACAAGAAAAGCTTGAAGACCTAACTGATGCCCCATAGCATCTAATACCTCAGCTCTGGGAGAAGGGAGAAGGGAGACTCGGATGGTCCGCAGAAGCTTCCTCACTAAGGGGTGCTCCCCTACCAATTGATCCCCCACTGTAATATGACCCGCCAATATTGCTGACCTGAAGGTGTTGATCGATCTATAGGCCAGACCCTCCAAGGATAAAGAAGTGAGAAAATTCCAATATATGGACAATGTTGGCCCCTACTAGATCCAGGTGACATTTGTGACACCAGCCCAACTATCGAGCCCATGCCGGTCTATGTCGTTTGATGGTGCTGTCTGTCCATTCCTTATAGAGGAGGGACACAGATTGGTTTAAAAGCCCTGGGACTTTCCAGCGTTCCTTGTAATCTCCCATGCCATGAGAAGGAGAGACCATTTCAGTACTAGTTGATGGCGATTCCTCTCTGGGTCTCGGAGGAGATCCAGAAAAAGGGGTTGGAAAACCCCAAGAAAGTTCCAGAAGAACTGGATACCAGACTTGTGATCTTGCATCGTGGTCAGTAGCACCATTTCCTCCTTTTGTCTCCGTTCCTCGGGCGAGAGGCGCATAGCGAATGAGAGAAAAGCATATCCCTGTTCCAGGTGCCAGTCTTGGGGTTAAGCATCCGTGGCCAGTACCTCGGAGTCCGGTCACCAGCTGATGTGCCTAGGGAGATGGTGATCCAGGCGAGATGTGAATAGGTACACCGAGAACAGGCCCCATTTGGCCTGAAGGACCGAAAAAAATGATGGGCGCAACTGCCAGAGGCTCATCCCCTTCAGGTGACGGGAGTGCCAATTGGCCACTTGGTTGGATTTTCCCGAGAGGTGTTCCACCGTCACAGAGGTCTGGTTCACCAGGCAGTAGTCCCAGAAGTTTCTGGACATGTCTGAGAGGGTCTTGAATAGTGTACCCCCAGGATGGTTGATGTAGCGCACCGCCGCTACACTCTCCATTTTGAGAAGGACACAGCATTACACTTGGTCTTTGGCCCAACACCTGACAACGAAAGAGCCTGCTAACAGTTTGAGGCAATTGATGTGTAGGGAGTTTTCGTTAGAGGACCATCTTCCTCTGGTAGAGAATTCCCCACTTTGCGCTTCCCAGCCCCTGCTGCTGGTGTCTGACTCTATGACTACATCCGGGAAAGAGACAAATATCACCTATCCATTCCACGCCTCCATGTGGGCAAAGCAGCACTGTATCTCCTCCTTGGCTTCCTCTGATAATGAGGCCACCTGAGAGTGTGTTAGCCCTCTCCAGAGATGAAAAGCCTTGAGGCTCTGCAGAGCTCAATAATGAAGGGGCCCAGGAAAAAAGACCTTGATTGACGATGACATGACCGTAGTCCCACCGCCCTTGAGATCTACCATAGGGAGGTGGATGATTTGGCCACTATCCAGTACAGTTCGTGCCTGATTTTGTTCACCTTCCTTGAAGTGAGGCAGAGTGTGACTTGTATCGAGTCCACCACGAACCCCAGGAACACCAAAGTCTGAGTGGGAGTAAGGACCGGCTTCTGTTGATTGATGATGAAACCTAGAGACTCCAATAGGGTGACTGCCATCTGAAGTTGCACAGAAAGATTATGGGGGCACTGATCCATCAAGAGAATGTCGTCTAAATAGACGATGAGGCGAACGCCGAGAGCTCTGAGAAATTCCACCACCAGGTGCGTTACTTTGATAAATCACCACAGGGCTGATGATAGACCGATGGGAAGAGTTGTGAATTTGAAGGTCTGCCCCTGCCATTGCAATTGGAGAAATCGGCGATGGGGGAAAAGATCGGGATGGTTAAGTAAGCATCCTTGAGGTCGAGACGCACCATTACGTTTTCGGTTGAAGGAGATCCCTCAGCAGGTCTGCACGGCTGCATCTATCAAATCGAACGCCTACCACAGAGAGGACCAGCTGGATAGTAGGTTCCTTTTGAGTAGGAGAGCCGTAGAACTCTATACAGAAACCTTGCTAAGTCTGGAGTACCCAAGAATCTGAGGTATGGCCTCCCAATCACTCAATTGTGAACAAACTCTTGTAGCCTGCACCCAGACGTTGTATGGGAAAAGATGAATACTCACCTTGAGCAGAGGCTTGGTTGCCATTGCCTCTGTGGCCGCCTCTTGAACCCCAATGACTTGGATGACCTGAGATGGGGTAGAGGTTTCTGAACTGTGAGGCATCCTAGCACTGTTCACTTCTATTGTCGTAGCCTCTGCCGGGGGCTGGAGGATGTGAGCGCCAGGCCGAGCGTCCCCTTCATTGGCCAGCCCTGGTGAAAACCTGGGGTGTAAAGATGGATTTGATGGATGCCTGGGCCTTTTCAAGTGAATTGAAAGTTACCACAGATTTACCCAGTTCAACAATGAACGGTCACCAAACAATCCACCCTGGTTAATGGGGCCAGCTTCCTAGGTGGCGAGGTCCCTCAGTTTGGGGTCTAACTCAATGAGGATCGAACGGTGACTCTCAGTTGAGATAGCGCTGTTTGCATTCCCCAAAAAGATAATGGCCCTCTTGGTTCACCCGGACAGCACTTCTGGAGAGTTCAGGGTCCCAAACTCTTTTTCGTCTTCCGCCATGTCTAGAATATGGGTAAATAGGTTGAAGATATCTATAAGCTTGCCCTGACAAGCCAGCCAGGATCTATCATTACCTTTTTATTGATTGTTGATGTATTTTCCCAGAAAAGTGACCATGCGCTCATCTTTTTCTGGGGCCAGTGCTACTTTATCATCTAGGACCGCGCGAGGGCACTTTGCCCAAAGGTGGCTGCAGAACTATTTATCAAGTGGCTTGTGCAGCCTCCCCGCGACGTAGCTCGTGACTTTATCCACTGGGACTCATTCCGCTGAGCGGGAGTGAAGAAGTTGTTCAGGATCCAGCATGTCAGAGGTCTCCTGAGGGGCATCACCTGTGGGCGTGTCATCACTAGGTTGGCTGGGCGAGGAGTACCATGGACGGGACCCCGTGTCCTTCTCTGCATCGGAGCCAGAGTGAGAGTTAGTCCCTGGAGGGGGGCTGGGCAGGAGAGAAAAGGGAGCTACACTGGTATTTTGCAGTCTAAATGGCCTGGGCACAGGGAAGTATGGAGCCAGGGATCTGAGGCTGGTCCCGGAAGGCTGCTTCAATCTATTGAAAGCGTCCAGATCGACTCCAGCGTTGGAATCCCTTTTGTATTTGGGGAGCGACGCAGACAGGTCAGGCATCCCAGGAGGTGGCGGGAGCATGAGCCCAAGGGTATCTTCCCTCTCAAGGAGGGGTCTAAAGCAGTGCTCGGCATACTGTAACAATTTCTGCTCCAAGGGAGCTACCGCCTGTTGAACTGCTTTTGAGATAGAGGCATCCATAACGTTTGCAAAAATGGGGGGCAGCATTCTTTCCCTGCCACGAGTGCTTGCTACACCTTACCTTGGCTCCTCGCTCCTGGGACCAGGGCTGTGCATCGCTGACGGGCTGCCTGCGCTGTGTGTCTCCCCCGCTGCCTTGTTCTCACCGGTGGCCGCTGTTGGGGGAGACTACAGCTCCCGTGGTCCTTTGGGGCAGACAACTTCCGGACTCCAGCGCGCCCGGAGGCGCTTTAAAGACGACTGCTTCCTCGACAGAGTGGGGGCAGCATTCTTTCCCTGCCACGAGTGCTTGCTACACCTTACCTTGGCTCCTCGCTCCTGGGACCAGGGCTGTGCATCGCTGACGGGCTGCCTGCGCTGTGTGTCTCCCCCGCTGCCTTGTTCTCACCGGTGGCCGCTGTTGGGGGAGACTACAGCTCCCGTGGATCTTTTGGGGCAGACAACTTCCGGACTCCAGCGCGCCCGGAGGCGCTATAAAGACGACTGCTTCCCTCGCGACGCGGGACGTGCGCGGGCGGCGCCGGGCTGAGCCCGGGCAGAGGGCGGGCCGTCTGTGGCCGTCAGGGGACGGAAGAGGCCGGGCTGGGCCCCCCCTCTAAATCGCTGGTACTGATGTGCTGAACACTAAACAGGTACTGTGATCGAGCAGCACCTTCACCCACCACCTGTGGTGGTTTTGGACTGGGTAGTGCCTATTGACTGATTATTTCCTGCATTAGCCGCCCTACTTATGTAAGGCGTTTTTGTGTCTAGAACCCCCCTTCTACTTACTTGTTGGTTCCTGATTTATACATTTGCTGCTTATTGTATACCCGACCGGGGTTTGTGTTGTCCTGCCTCACGGCCCGGCCCTGTATTATTACTAATGCCAACACGTTCAGGTAAAAGTCTGAGGGGGAACGTGGGGGGCATGGCTGGAACCATGGACCAGTTTATTACCCGTGTGGCCAATGTCATCGACAAAGAAATATCTATGGCTGAGCGGCGGCTATCTGGAAGCCCATTTGGCGACAGACGATCTTCGATTGGCCCGATAGCCCAGATATCTTCACCGGAACATGCTCTGGTCCCACTTTCGCACCCTCTTGGCTCCTCTCCTTCGGACCATCCTCGTGTGGCGGCCTTGAGAGCCAATATAGAAGGGCTTGAAAACTTGTCAGATACGGCACTTAATGCCCAAAGCCTAGTGACACCAGTTGTAGCATTAAGCAAGCCTGCTACTGCTATTTCCCATTTGACTGTCCCCATCAATCCCTCAACTATACCTAACCCGAAATCTATCATGGTACAGGCGGATATCCACCCTGCCCCCCTTAAATCTAGAAAACTTACCACCATACAGAAAAATAGATTCTCTAGAACTGGTAAAAACAAGAGGCGGGTGGCTGTTAGGAGGGGCTGCCTCACTAAGGTTACAGGAGGGGAATCCAGTTTATTCCAGGTAGATAGAGAAGAGGGCACCGTTGAGGGGAATGCAACTTTTGCCGTTAATACCCAAAATGTCGGTAGCTTAGAGCCCCCTCCCTCAGATTCACCCCTGGCAAAAAAAATGGAGGAAATAATGAAATCCTTACTTTTGCCAGTATTAGATAAAATCAGAGGGCTATCCGAGCGAATGGATAAAATGGAGCAGACAACCCTAAATAATTTTTTCTCATTAAAATCTTTTATAAAAATGCAGTTAAAATCTAGGGATGACAGCTTGGGTAGGGGCTCTGACAAAAAGGCGACGTCTACTGTCCGACACAATTTAGCTCCTACAGTTGATAAACCAGTAGTCTTGGAGGTGACTGACCATAATTCGTTCTCTACGGCGTTTGTCGACGGCACTTCTAGTGCCATCGGCCTGTCTTCCGTTAAGCCGGCTGAGAAGTTTAAATCCCCCAAAGCTACATCCAACACTTTGGGCAAAAAAACTGCTTGTCCCCCGGCATTGGCTAGCGTAGGCGAGAGTAATTCTACTAGCACTGCTATATCTTCGACCATGGAACCATCAGAAAATGCAAAAGCCCATGTGTTGTATCCAGGCGAGGCCCCTCCTGGCGGGAGAAACTCTATTATTAATCTTCCCCCTGAGTGTAAGCCCTATGTAGTCGTCTTGACTGGGGTTCCCGCCCTTAGTCCAGGCAAGAAAGAGTCCTATGCTGAACTGTTTAATAAGACCCTATTTTGGCTCAAAGAGAACAGACCTCTGCCCGAGTTTTGGGGGGGCAGGATACTACACGTACGTAGAGTTGGCTGGATTGGCTCTAGGGAAAAAGTTATTTCTGGCGATTGTATTATAGTGAATTTCGAAGATCCAAGGATTGCCAGTTTTATATGTAGTGGCGCTACAAAGGAACATAGTCTAGTAGGAAGCCTGGGTTCAATTGGCACTTGTGACCTCAGCTATCTTTATCCCCTAATTTTGCCAAGGCAGTCCGGTTCTGATATGAGGGATGGTTGGGTCCGAAGACATATTGGTGGCTGTAGTTCTCAATCCAGTATATTTAACAATGGCCCTGGTCACTTGCAGGGTCGATTGTGGAAGGGTAATTGACAGGTAATTTCCCCCATATGTGAGCTACACGCTGAACCATCTGGGGAACCTTTATTGGAAAGTTTACCCCTTGGAGAGCTGCAGGTGAACTCTCCAATCACTATCCTTCCTCCTCCCACCCCTATGCTTAGGGGATACCCACAGGCGTTGTCCCAACTTAGTGGGGAGACGCCTGTCGAAAATCTCCCAACTTTCTCTACTGTGGTACCACCTGTTGACCATAAGGATATTTTCACGGATTGTACTCCCTCTACAGGAGACTTGGTTTCGGAGCACGGAGAGATTCCCAACAACCCCCTGAAGGTCGTAAGCTGGAATATTGCCGGCTTAACCCGAAATATAAGTATCCCAGACTGGAACACATTTATCGAATCTTTTTCGATCTGTTTGTTCCAGGAAACCTGGTGCATGGACCCACAATATAAGCTAGGATACACTACTTATTTTACACCAGCTGTCCGACCGAATGGAGGCAAAGGGCGCCCCTCCGGAGGACTGTTAATTTGGGTAAGCACTTCCCTGCGGTACTCTATTAAAAGTATAGTCACCAATTCCCCAGACCTCTTGAGACTAACTGTAAAATGCCCGTTTGGTGGAGGAGTGCTTGAAATATTCAATATCTATGTTAGGAGTACTAGAGGTGGTCTATCTATTCTAGCCCCATCTGGTATCGACGAGGAACTCAAGCGCTGTGGTCCAGATTCCCCTGTCCTATTAGCTGGGGATTTTAATTGCACATTCGAACCTCTCGCTCTGGAAGATGTGCTGGGCATTGGTGAGGATGATGCAAGGAGAGGCATTCCTCCATTGTCTATCTCGCCTATTAGAAAATGGACCCAAAATGCAATAGACCTTAATGCTCTTTGCCTGGAGCATGGTCTTAGAGCAACAAATGGCAGATCCAAATCGGACCAAATGGGGGCACATACGTTTAATAGAATAGGGCATTCCTCTAGGATTGACTACATTATGTTGAATTTTCGGTTGTGGTCTTTTCTGGTGGACATGGAGGTTTGGCCTTCTATTGATAGTGACCATAATCCCCTAATCCTGTCTCTGTCCCAACCTTGGAAGGGCTGGTCTCCTCCCCAAACCCCTCATGTATGGAAAACAACCCATGAAGTGCGCCCCTCCAATTGCGGGAGGCGCCTGAAATGGAATAATATTGTTGACAATGAGGACAAGATGTCGGAGGTGCAATCTGTGATGGCTAATATCATACTCTATCTAGATTCCCCCTCATTCAGTGTGCAAGAGGTACCTACAATCTTTGAACAAACCACAAAGGCTATAGGCGAACTATTTATAGCCCCAAATGTTGGGAAGAGGGCCAACAAGAGTGGCGACAGGAAGGGTCCTGCTGGGTGGTTTTCAGTTGCATGCCGCATGGCCAAACGGGATCTCTTAATGGCAGTTAAATCCAAGACTAGAGCGCGAATTTGTGCTGCGAGGGGTAACTATAGGAGGGTACTATTAAAGGCAAAGTCAGATTGGGAAGATCAGTTTTGGTGTGACCTGAAGGCTGCAAGTCTTAGGAAGGACGCCAAGGGTTTCTGGGATCTACTTAGAAATAGAGAAAGACCTGTGGATACTCTGATCACTTGCAATGTACCCGAGAGTGCGTGGGTCTCCCATTTTTCCCAACTCTATTCAATGACCCCGGACCAGGTTGAGAGCCTGAGAATATGCCACCCTTACGCTCATTCTCAATCTATGGTTGAGATTATGTTTACACCCAAGGAAGTGGTGGAGGCGATTACTTCCCTTAAGCCCAACAAAGCTGCTGGTCCGGATGGGATCCCAGGAGACTTGCTACGCATCAATCCTGAGGAATGGGGAAAACTCATCTCCGCCCTATTGAATGTCAGCCTCAGTGGGGCTTCCCTGCCGACCTCTTGGAAGGGCGCTGAGGTCGTTCCTATTTTCAAAAAAGGATGTCGTAACGACCCAGCTAATTATCGCCCAATAAGCCTGCTAGATACCTCACAAAAAGTGGCAGGAAAAGTGGTTTTGGCAAGGATATTACAATGGGTAGAGGAAAAGGGCATTCTCTCGGACTTTCAGGCTGGTTTTAGATCAGGCACGGGGACAATAGAGCAATCTTTTCGCCTCTTAATGTTATACTGGAAGGTGGTTCTACTGGGCAAAGGCAGTCTGTATCTTGCTTTTATTGACCTACGGACTGCCTTTGACCTAGTTCCCCGTAGCCAATTATGGAGTGTGCTCAGCGAACAGGGTATCCTACCTTATTTGCTGAGCTTGTTGATAAACCTCCATTCGGAAAATTTTGCCCAGATCAGGTGGGGAAATCAGGGACAAAAAACACCCCGTATTCCAGTAAATAGAGGGGTACGCCAGGGTTGTGTTCTTGCCCCCACTCTGTTTTCATTGTATGTCAACGGAGTGGTGGAGCACCTGTTACAACATCCTGCAGATGCACCAACCCTGGCTGGTAGAAGAATACCTACCCTTCTATTTGCGGATGACACCCTCCTGATTTCTAAAACCCCGGTGGGTTTGCAGAGTCTATTAACCAACTTCAAGTCTTTTTGTGATGTGAGAGGGTTAGTTATTAATACAGCTAAGACCAAGTATTTGGTCCTTAACCCCCCGAAAAGGTTGGCTAAACCTCCATCTTTGGACTCTGTTACCCTCGAAAGAGTGTCAGAATTTGACTATCTTGGTATCCGCCTCTGCGACTCCATGAGATGGAAGTGCCACCACCAAAAAATGTTGCTGACCCACAAGAGGGTGGTGGGTGCGTTGCTTAAGGAACACCGTGCTTCATCATTGAAACCCATTGCTCCTGTCCTTGATATATATAGGGCAAGGGGGGTTAGCGCAGCTCTTTATGGGGCGGAACTCTGGGGCGTCCATAAGGTTGACCACTTGTCCCGCTCAGAAAATAAATTCCATAAAGATCTTATGGGGCTCCCTTATAGTACCCCAACTCTTCCATTGCTCTTGGACCTGGGCACCCGGCCAATCAGCGATCAGGCTAGGCTCCGCCCTCTCCTTTTATGGGCGCGCATATGGAGAACACCTGAACTATCTAGCTATGCGGAGGGCCTTAATGAGGTGCTGGGGTTAACAGGCTGGTCCAAGATCTTTTGGCTGAGGGAGGTTAAGCGTCTCCTTGTTTGCCTTGGTCTTGGCGAGGCCTGGTCCAACAGAACTGCACCCCCTAAGTCTGAGCTAAAAAAGATTTATTGGAGTTGGGTGGCGGGTACCAGAAGCAGTAATGCCAATCTGTGCAGGTCCACTTTGGATTTTCTTTTGGTCAAAGAAATTTACTTTTGTGAACCTTACCTGGATGTTATCTCTAATCGTAAAGACAGGGCCCTATATTTTCAATTTAGAATAGGTTTACTCCCTGTAGGAGAATTAACTTACAGGTGGAAAGTCCCACTTCAAACAACTTCCCTCTGTCCATTTTGTGATAAGCGGTCTGAGTCTGTCCCTCACTTTTTGTTTGAATGCCCCGCTTATGCAGCCCCCCGGAGTAGGTGGTTAAAACCGCTTTGTAGAGAACTTGGTACCAGACATTGCATAGAAGCCTTACGAATATTAAAAAACGATTCAAGGCCCCTCTTTGCTTGTGGTTTAGCCAAGTTCTTAGGTTGGGCTTGGCGTATTAGGTCATCTAGGCTTTTGTTTGTTGTTTAATCTGCTTTTTAATTTCTGTTTTTAGCTAATTTATTGGCTTTAGTAGTAGCATGAACTGTATGAATATTTTTCCTTGCACTGCTTCCCTTTTATCTTTTTTTTGTACATTGCTGTTGCTCTGCTTTTTAAGATATATTTATATCGAAATAAAGCCTCTTTGACTGACTGACTGACAAAAATGATAATCAACTAGGAGGTAGGTCATACTGTCCTCCTCCATATAGGTCTCTTTAACATCACTCATACTGGGCAGTGACTGTTAGGGATCACCCAATGTACTTTGTCGGTCTCTGGGCTCACCAGGCAAGTTAGAGGGTATTATAACAAGGAGGCTCTCCCAGCAAAATCTATATTGCTCAAGGGACCAATAATAGGGCAAGAACCTGCAGTACACCCGTCTCACCCATGTGTTTTCAGGGGTTTCACTGATGCATGGGCCAGTGGCCCAGTGTTTTTACACCAGCCTTCCACCTGCGCTATGCGCTATTTATTAATGCAGACCCTGAAGAGGAGCCTAGTGTTCCAGGTGTGTGCGGCAAAGCTCTGATTACATAGAGCTCCAGGGAGTCCGCATTGAAATTAGCAGATCGCCTCAGGGGAATTAGAGCGCCGGCTCGGGAGACGAAGCGCCCTGGGTGTGTTCACCACACGCCGCCCGCTAGTGGTCGGAGGACCACACCGTTGCTGGCCCCAAGCGCTGAATCACACTGTCAAGTAAACAACTTGCCACAGAAGAGCGACAAGCGTTCCTGCAGCCTCGTGTTCAAGAAAAAAGGAGCCTGCCCCCCCAGTCAATGGATTACCAATACAATAAACAATAGAGGAGTGGCCCAGAGGCACTTATCTCGGCTGCTGGAGCAGCGAAGAAAGAGGAGGTAGCAACAGGGATGAAGGACTACAAAGGGGCCCCTACTTTGGACATTGTTTAACTGTTGACTTTTTCCCAGGGTTTATGGAAAATTAAGTATTTTGTTATTTGTTAAAATGGCTGCTGTAATAAAAAGTGGAGAAAGTACAGCATAATCCTCGTCTCCGGTCCTGACATAAAATCCTGGTTGGACATTTTCTTTACAACACCTAACACAAACTCTCAGTTTTAGGATGTGACTAATATCTCCTTACAGAGCAGATCAGAGATGAGGTTAGAATTTAGGCTATTCTGAAAGCCACTCCTATTATGTGTACCTATTTCTTAGTACAAATTAGGCTTTCACCAAACCTTCTGATGTTTCTAAAAAGCTTACAACTTATTATTTTGCCATACAATTACTGTATCGTCTTTATAGTGTTGATGTGAGACTATAATTTGAATCTTCTGATATTTGGAAAAGCATACTCCCTGGAACACAAGAGGTGATCCCCTTTGGCAAGCGACCCATGCTCTCAAACCCCTGATCATTTTGCAACAGAGTTGAACTAATGAAAGGCCAGTACAGCAAAGTATCCTTTCAAATACAATTTTGAATAGATGGCTTCCCTTTCTCAATCCCTAGGTTATCCATGATCTAAAGACGTGAGCTCTGATGGCCTGCCATTTTTGCACAGACTTCCATTATGCTCTGAATCATCCACAAAAATGGAAATAAAACAGTGTCGGAAAAGGTCCTCTTTCTGGAATTTTTATAATAACTGAAAACATGTATTTACTTAGGATTACTATATTGGGAATGTAAATATGTGAAGGTAAGTATATTTTTGCTATTCTTAATCACATCTAGGTACATAGAAGATATATAGAGATATAAAGAAATAAAACCCAAAGGTTAAACGGACGTTAGAGGTAGGTGAACATGTCACTTAAAACATGTTGTTTTAAACAAGCAAACTACTGAAATTCACCAGCTATAGTTATCTCAAGTAACTGAAACTTGTACTCTAAAGTACCTTAACCCGCGCCCCAACCATGTATAGTGTTGTCATCAATGATGCCCTTTCAGATGTTATAAGTTTGGGGAATAATATGCTAAGGTTGGGGTTTACCAAACAAAACATCTGCATGTTCCAGTAGACACTGAGCACATTTTCTTTGATAAATATTGGCAGATTTGACCAGCAGATATTAATCTCAAAAGTCATAATTGGGGGGGCATGGCCAGGACGCGCATGGACTAAGACGTGCAGGCTTGGGTCTCCGCTCCATAGAGTCCCGCTGCCGCCACTGTTCTGCGCCGCTGGGCTTGCTGTCCAGTGAGGAGGGGTTCTCCCGGTACTGTGCTGCTGTGGAGCCCCCCTGTGCTGTAAAGGGGGGGCCCGGCAATGCCTGAAAGCGAGGGATCGCGTGTGGCCGACGCGGCGCCCGGCCGTCATCTTGCGGAGGAGGATCGGGCCTTAGACCTGCAGCTGGGCTCTGCCTTTGATCCACCACGCTTGCGACGGGTGTGCCTCTGGGACCCCCGAGACAGCGCTTGCCAGTGGGGGTGCCTTGGCTGCTGGAGTGCCGGGGCCCACACTGCGCTTACACCGGGGCCCTGGAATAGTGCTCTGACCGCCGGCTGGGTCCTGGGCGGTCGACCAGACGCATCAGCAAGATGCCCGGAGGCTGGGGAGCTCCGTGGCGGCATGGTCCCCTTGGGCGCTGGATGCTAAGCCCACAGAGACTGGTGCCAAGCGGGGCTGGTGAGCCCCTCTACAGACTTTATAGCCACCATCTTGGAAGCTAGGTGCACACCAATTGGAGCCTGGAGCGCCGTCTGCGCGGTGTGTGCCTGCCGGAGGAATCTCCTTGCTGCCGCGGCTCTCCCTGGTGCGGGTTGGACAGCACCTTGAGACCTGGCTAGGGCGCGCTGGACTGCGGAGCTGAACTGGTGGAGCCTGGAGGTAGTCACAGGGCCTGCTGTGTGGGGACCCCTACTAGGGCAGCGGAAGGACTCTGACCCTGTTGGACATTGGGGGCACCCCTGGATTTATGCCGACTCACCTATCCCAGCTTAAGTGAGGGCTGCAGCTCACTGATTGCCACTGGGGATGGCGGATCGCCCCTGACCGGTGCACGGGGGAGTCCATCTTGCACCAACTAACTTGCGTCCTATCCCTTGTCAGACGTAGAGGAGTTGAGCAGTGTTTATTTTCTCTGGTCATGGAGTGCGATCGGGAGGGGACTTGTACCCTCCCCCACCACCGCGTGGTACAGGGACCTTGGTGCCACTCTGTTCCTGCTGGCCTGTGGACGACGATGTAGGATCATTCCTGCTAGCTGTGTGCCCTTCTTCCAGCCTCTGCTCCTGTGTTGTTTGCTGTCGGGGAAGAGTGTCCCACGTCGCTTGGGGTGATTCCCTCTCATGGCCTTGAGCGGGGATCTTGAGTTTTGTGCTCCGGACCTAACTTTGCTACACTAGGGGTATCCTGAGGCTGCCTGCGTGGGACACCTGGGTTCCCTTTGGCCTGGTGTGTGGACGAACTTTCATACGTACTGTGGCGTTCGTCATATCGCCATCCTCCACCGCTCTTCCGCCTTGACTCTGCAGCTCGGCCCCTCTCAATCTTCGGATCCACAATCCACATGCCTCCAAAAACAAAGCACAGAAGGACGCGGAGTCTAACGCGGTGCGTGATAACCCTGTTACTTCCCTCTGGTCTAATCCCTCCGCTCAGCCCCGGAGGATTCCAACCCCTCAACGCTGGCAGCAGGGAAACCCAGCTCGGAGATGCCGGTCACTCAGGCTTTCATGGCGTCCTTCCTGCAGGAAATTAAAGATGAGATCAGCTGCCTTTGGCAAGATCTTAAGACAGACCTCCAAGACATCCGGCGAGACGTCACCGAGATTGGCGGAAAAGTTGATGACCTTGAACGCACTATGGACACTTGAGCGATGGATCATGAAAATCTGTGGAAGAGGATGGCGGATCTCGAGGAGCAAAATATCACCCTCCAGCTAAAACAAGAAGACCTTGAAAATCGCAGTCTGCAGAACAACCTGCGAATCTGGGGCGTTCCATTGGGGGCGGAAAGCAAGGACATTCTGGGTTACACAGCGGAGCTTCTCCAGGCCATCAGGGAGAATGAGGAAACCTCACCACCCATGCTTGACAGGGCCCATCAGGTCTCTGTCCCACGCAATCATCCTGATTTCATCCCGGACATTCTTACCAGAGTTCACTACTACGCCGACAAGGAAGCTATCCTAAAAAAGATACAAGGGATCAAAGTGGTGTCCTACAACAGACTGTCGATCCAACTCTTCCAGGACCTGGCGCAGCTACACTCAGACGGAGAAAAAACTTCAAGCCCGTCACGGACAAACTGAGGGAGCTTAACATCAAACACCAATGGGGTCACCCCTTTGCCCTGATGTTTTCTTGGGAGGGTAAGAGGTGAGTCCTCCGTTCCTTAAGCGAGGTGAAGCAGATGCTACAACTCCCTCTGTAGAGTGATGGGGAGACCCTGATTGCATCGCAAGAGCGTCGGGAGGGGCCTCTCCGCCCGATTTGGTCCACGGTAATGCCTCCTAGGTCCAAGCGATGCATGCAGGAACTTGATTCTTCTCAGGCTAAACAAGATATCATCAGTCATATCCGATCCTTGAGTGGCTCCTCTTCCCCACCCGGATCACCGGACGACAAGTGCTAAGCCTCCCCACGCTGTGTTGCAACCTGGCCTCGCGATTGGGTCACCTGTGTTTTGATGCTGTTTTCATTTGCTTATGGATTTGGGAGGGCAGCCCCTGATCGTGCTGGCGGCTGGTTGATATTGAAAGCCCTACATGGGGTTTGAACTGTTGCTTGGCCTTTCTGTCCTGGAGGGACTGGACCCTCGGAGAACATCGGCGCCACAAGTGCGGCTGATCAATTTGAGAAAGGCCCGATGGCTGGAGCAGCTACCGCTTCTTTCGACCGTTACCACGGGACAGTGGTAGCGGAGACCCACAAATACTTGTACGACTGCCACCCCCCTTCTTTAGAGTCCGGTAGGAGAGTGACTTTCCCAGAATGGCCCAGTTGTATGACATTGGGCTGTTCTCTATAGACTTTGTAAAGGTTCGGCCCGGTTGACCATTAGATGTTGTTTCTTTTGTTCTCTCTTTTCTTTCCTTGCTTTCAACGGTTGGCCTATTGCTTAGGGATGTGCTGCTTTTTGGGGCTGGAGGGATGGGTGTTGCTGTGGGTGTTTTGCTGGGTACTGCCTGGGAAGGGGCTGGTATGGTGATGCTCTGCACCGGCTCTATAATTTTGTTGGGTGGGCCTTGCGGTTGGAAGGGAATGATGTTGGGCTTATGGAACTGCTATGAGGGCTACAGGGGTTGTATTTCTCTTTATGTTTTACCATGTCTAACCCTATTAAATTCCTCTATCTGAATGTAAAGGGGCTGAACTCCCCTAATACGCGTCGTCAGGTTTGGCGATATCTCCTCCACCAGGATCCTGATGTCATCGTTCTTCAGGAGTCCTACTTGCTCTCTGGTGACACTCGCCTTATGTTCCATCCCAAATATCCCCTTCAATATTGGGCCTGTTCCTCCTCTAAAACGGGGGGGAGTAGCAATTCTCTTTAAACCAGGCTGGCATGCGATTTAGCCCAAGGCCACGACAGATGTGGGCGGGAGATTCATTAAAGTACACATGGCGAGGGGTGGTTGGTCTTTAACTTTTGTCAATATATATGCCCCTAACCAAAACCAGGATGCTTTTCTGCGCCTCCACCTTGGAGAGCTTCTACAGCTGGTCACAACCCCGATTATTCTTGTGGGACTTTAATTTGGTCTCGGACCCAGAGTGGGACTGTACTGCGCATTGCACACCAAAGTTCTAGGGCTATGTCGGCGACACTGTACACTGCCATCACAGATTTAGGCTTAGTTGATGCCTGGACACGTCGCCATCCGGATACTAAGGATTGCTCCTTTTTCTCCCATACACACCGGTCCTATTCCCGCATATACTATTACTTTCTCTCACTTCCTTTGATTCACACTTTGACTGGAGCAGAGATATATCTGATCATGCCCATGTTCTGGTTTCCCTTCAACCCCCTAGCCCCTGGAACGAGTCTCTACCCCGCTGGAGGCTGCCGCCTCAGGTCCTGTGGGATCCTGTGGACGTGGCAGACATCCCGAAAAGAGATTGAGGCCTTCTTTGTTGCCAACTCCCTCACTGACACCCCGGAGGGCTCCCGATGAGTTGCTTTTAAGGCAACTGTTCGGGGGGTCATCAGGTCCATTTCAATTGCCAGGACCCGAGAGGCTAGGCTGGTTGAGACCACTCTTTCTGGCGACATCAAAAATCTGGAACTCAGGCACCATCTTAACCCGTCCCTCTGCAAAAAGCGGCGCCTAGCTGAACTGCGAGGCCAACTGCGTTTGCACCGTACCAATAAGGCTGAGCGACTTTTACTCAAACAGAAGTTCAACACCAGAGGGACAAGTTCGGGGCCTCCTTGACGCGGCGCCTTTGAGCGCAGACTGTGAGGGCTCATATCGCCAAGCTCAGAGGCCCGGACGGCTCATGGGCCATTTCGGAGGCGGACAGAGGCCCAGAACTGGAGAGGTTTTATGGAGATCTCTACATTGATTCCCCCTACTCTCCTGAAGCAGTTAATGCCTTTCTTAACTCTTGCCCCTAGGACCCGATTGATCCTCATTTTATGAAACAGTTGGAAAACCCCATTACTCACGACAAAATTGCTAAAGCTTTGAAGCAACTCCCACTTGGTAAGACCCCGGGACCCGATGGAGTGCCAGTCACCTTCTACCGGGTTTTTTATCCACAACTTTGCAACCACTTGCTTCATCTTTTTAATGGCTTCACAGACGTCTCGGGTCTCACCACTACCATGAATGAAGCGGAGGTGGTACTTATTCCCAAACCAGGTAAAGACCCCTCCCTACCCGTGTCATACCGCCCTATTGCTCTGTTAAATACGGATGCTAAGATCTATATGAAAATCCTAGCCAACTGACTGAAACCTAATCTTCCGGGTCTCATTGATCCCGATCAAGTAGGCTTTATACGTCATTGCCAAGGGGTGGACAATGTCCGTCGGATAGCCCATCTCGTTGAAAAGGCACGCTTTAGGGACATCCCTGCTCGTCTGGTCTCCCTTGATGCGGAGAAAGCCTTCGACCGCGTGGACTGGGGATTGCTTACAGCGGTACTGCGGAGGGTGGGGCTGGGACCGGGAATGATCTCCAAATTGATGGCACCCTACGCGAAACTCTCTACACACATACGCTTTAATGGTCGCCTCACAGCCCCTATTCCCATACACGGGGCACCAGACAGGGGTGCCAGCTCTTTGCTTTGGTTGTGGAGCCCCTAGCTATTGCCATTCGTCATGATTGGAATATACGGGGTATACCCATGGGGGGACAAGAGCATAACGCCTCTCTTTTTGCTGACGACCTCCTCCTTTCATTATCGTCCCCGTCTACGTCCTTCCCAGCGGTGTCTTCTCTCTTAAGGACCTTTGAGGCCGCCTCGGGGTACCAGATCAACCTGGATACGTTTCATGCCCTTAATCTTACTCTCCCGGCCTCGGAGGTCCAGGAATTACGAGAGCTGATCCCAGTATAGTGGACGGAGATCTCAATTTGGTACTTGGGCCTTGATCTGACTCCCAAACTCTTGATGTGGACTGCGTCCAACTGACCTAGATATAGGAGAGATATCCGGGAGGAACTGCATAGATGGAAGGGCCTTCCCCTTGCCTGGTTGGGACGTATTAATACTATTGAAATGTCTCTCCTCCCTAAGGTTCTTTATCTCTTCCAGACCCTGGCCACCCCTATCCCACAGGCGGACATTCTCGCTTTACAACGCAACTTTACTAAATTTATATGGAGGAAATCCCGACCACGCTTTCCTAACAAGATCTTAATGCTGCCTCGTGATCGGGGTGGTCTGGCTTGCCCTAGCCTTTTGGAATACTACTGGGCCTGCCACCTCCGATATATATTGGAGTGGGCGGTTCGCGAAAGCGAAAAGCATTGGTTCCACCTAGAACCAGTGGTATCCTGTAGGCCTTTGTGGGACCTGGCCTGGCTCCCGCGAGGGGCGTGCACCCGCAGTGCCTATATAACTACCCCCACCAAGACAGTTCTTGAGATCTGGGACAAGCTAGCGGTCTCCTGAGGTCTGAAGACATTTCCATCCCCTAATACACCTATAGACCCCAATCCCATCTTCCCCCCGGCATTGCAGCCTCAGGCATTTAGTGCATGGACGGAGGGTGAATGCAGGGTTATCCAGGTCCTCTTCCAGGACGGGGACTTTCTCACGTTTGACCAATGTAGGCAAAAGTTTAATTTCACAGGAGGAACACGCATGCAATACTGTCAGCTACGTCACTGGCTCAGCTCTCTAACCTACACACAAGGAGCCACTAGACAACTCACTGCCTTTGAAACCTTAGTTCATAACTTCGAGGGCTCGAAGGGGCTAATTTCTAAAACCTATACTGTCTTACAGCGCTCACAGCGGCCCACGTCCCATGGCTATTAGACGCGGTGGGCCTCAGATTTAGAAGAGGAGATACCTCCTGAGGAGTGAAGCCACCCCCCCCCCCCCCAATGCCACCTGGTTCCTTCGAGTGTGGAATGGCTTAGCTCTCGAGCTGTTTATTACCCGCCTTAACCACATGGACACCCGTTTTAACCGCATCTGGCAGCCCCTCATGAGCCACTTTACCATGCCCCGGCATTCCCGGTTGATGCCCCCTAGACTTCGGGCTTTGCAGCTGTTCGAAGATTCCCTTATACCATATTCTAGGGGCCAGAAACCCGACTCCCAGGAATGACTTACCTAAGTCAGGCGACCTAGCTCTTTACACTCTGACGTTCCCCTGCCTCCGACCCAGAACCTGGCTCTGTTCAGCACATCTGTTTTTCTCTTTTCTCTTCTCTGTGTGAATTGTACACTTGGCCTAATTTTCCTATTTCTCTTTTTGTATGTACACTTCTGGGCAGTGCCCTGCTGCTCCTTCAACCTCGAGACCCTCACAGTTGAAAGGTCAAGTTTAGATATTGCACTGTTAGGCGCAGGGCGTCTCCAAGGCCCCATTATATCATTATTGCTAAGCCCAGGTTTATTACTAAGGATCTTGGGAGCCTTGCGTGCTTGTTTCTAGATTTGCCCTTTTCTGCTCTTTCCTTTTCATACTAAGACTATTGTTCGGATAATTTGGGAGGAGGTTTCAGAGAGCCCCGTCCCTTTCTGTTACGGTATAAAGTTATTGTGTACAGCCTGATAGTGTTTTGCTTGAACTAGATCTTGATATGTATGTTTTTCCTCAGCTGTTACGTCATGTATCACAGAATGTGGGCTCCTTTTGATATACTCTCTGCAGGGACATAAGTCCTCACTTTGTTTGATCTGTGATATTTGTCTTTTCTTCAATAAAAAGAATTTAAATAAAAGTCATAATTGCAATATGGGTGGTAACAGCAGTTAAATGCATATTGTGCACTCGTTGTGAGACCCATAGTGGCTATTTGATATTTTTCAGCAATCTTTGTCTGATATCTGATGTTTATTTGTCTACTTAAAACAGTAAAAAAGCATAGCATTTGGGGATTTCACAATACAGCGTCCCTCATTCTCTCCTTGACCTTATCTTTTGTTTCTGCTTGCTGCTGCTCTTCTATGTGACTGCCATATTTGTGTTCTCACAGATGACACTGAATGCCAAGTGTCATGCCATCCGTGATGCCCAGGTACTGGAGAAGAGCCTGATTGAGAAGGAGATGGATGCAGAAGAGAGACGCTTGGATCAGATGATGGAAGTGGAAAGACAGAAATCAATCAAATTGCAGGAGGAAATTGAAGAAAAGAGGAGAGATGAGCTGATTCGGTAAGCTGAACATTGGTCTTCAAGCAGCTGTTTTCAAGCCTCTTGTATAAACCTACAATATTAATTTGGCTAAATAATTCTGAAACTTAGATGAAGCAATTTGTGGGCTCAGCTAGTTGAAGTGAAGTCTTTGGAAATGTCAAATCTAATTAACCTCAAAATTATACATCATGAAATTACTAATTGTGGTGCTTCAAAAGAATTGGTGTGAAAGCAACTGTGCTCAAAAGGATTCAAACTGAAAACATCTTATTAATTCAGTCGCTATAATAGCAAGTTTGCCCCACAAATATGAAGCTTCTTTATTCTTAATTTTTTTTTGTTTAATCTCGCTTGACTCATGTATTTGAATAGGTTTATTTTTTATTAAAGACCTCCTTTAGAGGTTGACTGTTGTGGGGCGTCTACTAAAATGAGCGGATGCCGTATTGTACAGCATTGTTGTCCCTCTCCCACCCCATTTAGCTGTAGGGAGTGGATGACGTTACAACGCAAACATTGACAACGCATGCCTTTACAACGTAGTTTTTACATCGCAGCATCCATTACAACGCATGATTTTACATTGCATGCCATTACAACGCATTTTTAGAAACTACATGTACAACGCATTCCATTACATCGCATTATACCATTGCAACGCATACCATTACAACACATACCATTACATTGCATTTAAGGTAAGTGTTGGATAGTGTAGGGGTAAAAAGTACTATTCCCACTCCAGTGAGTGCAACAGTAGGGTAAGTGTTGAATAGTGTAGGGGTAAATATTTCTATTCCCACTCCACTGAGTGCAACAGTAGGGTAAGTGTTGGATAGTGTAGGGGTAAAAATTATTATTCCCGCTCCAGTGAGTGGAACAGTAGGGTAAGTGTTGGATAGTGTAGGGGTAAAAATTACTGTTCCCACTCCAGTGAATGCAACAGTAGGGTAAGTGTTGGACAGTGTAAGGGTAAAAACTATGCGTTGTAATGGTATGCGTTGTAGTGACATGTGTTGTAATTACATGCGTTGTAGTGACATGCGATGTAATGGCTGCGTTGTAATGGCATGCGATGCAAAGGATGTTGCGTTGTAATGACTGCATTGTAAAGGTAGTGCGATGTAATGACTGCATTGTAAAGGTTGTTTCCCTGCTGTAGGGTGCCTGTGGGGTTTCCACTGGCAGAGCTACTGATGGCTCCACAGTGGAAACATCCATACTGTATGCAAACTACACACCTTCTATCACCCCCTGGAGGCAATCTTTCTTTCATTGAACATTTAATGGAAATCATCTCATCCAATAACGACACCTCAGTCTCCCAAATCTTCCTGGGAGATTTCAACCTTCACTGGTCCAACACTAATGATCAAGCGGTAAACTGCTTAAAATCCTTTCCTATTTGATCACGCGCTGGCCCAAATCTGTAACAGGCCAACTCATAACAAGGGAGAAATTCTGAACCTTATCATATCAAAAGGAAACACAATCACATTGGATTCCATGTGATTGGTCTGACCGTTACAGCATCTTCTTCTTCATCAAGAGGGAGATGTCCTTGAGTAGAGTTCAACCTAAGAAAATGAAGCAATGGAAAAGGGACCTCCGTAATATCAACACCCAAGATCTAGTAACCCAAGTAAGCATGCCTTGTCTTCCCAAACTAATACGACAGACGTTCAGGTACTCACCAATTTCTACAATTCCACTATCTCTAGTATACTGTACTCCCTAGCTCTGCTACAACAAAAAAATACTTTGGTCAAAATCGCCAAACCTTGGTTCACCGACAACCTAAACTCGGAACGCCGCAACTTAAGGGCAGCTGAAAGATCTTGGAGATCCAAACCCTCCACAGATCATTTAATCAACCTTAGATTGGTTAGGAGCTCCTACAATAAAAAAATCAAGAATGCAAAGGCTGATTTCTTCAGAACCCAACTTAATCAAGCTAAAAATCAACCCAAGAAACTTTTTGAAATTGTTAAACAACAATCGGTCAAAGCACCCTACCGCAATGACCCTGGTGACGGCCTTCCATCATGCAACGATTTGGCTGCCTTCTACATTGAGTAAACATAAATCATCAGTAGTGACCCGGATTCTAAAAGTGCTCTCCTTCCATCCTACAGGATTGCTTCTCCATTTGCCAACCATGATAGGCTTGATCCCTTTAGACTTACCACCAAGAACAATGCCACTTGGAATACCCTTACTCCTTTCAGCGAAAGGGACATTTACAACATTCTCCTTATGAGCAACCCATCTAACCACCTCAGCGACCCACTACCTCCGCCCATCTTCAAAGAAATTAGAGACGCCATCATCCCCCTTTGGACAAAGATTGTCAACGATTCACTGCCACAAGGTAGGATCCCCAACTGCTTAAAAGCTGGTCAGGTATCCCCCAGCCTAATAAAACCTAATGCTGACATATCTGATCTTATTAACTTCTGCCCTATTTCCAATATCCCCACTCCAGCTAAACTACTAGAAAAATGTGTATTATCGCAACTTTGCGTACACATAGAGAATTTCCAACTTCTGGATTAACATCAGTCTGAATTTCCGAGAGGTCACAGCACGGAATCTGCTCTCACTCACATTTTGGATGACATTTTAAAAATGCTAAATCAAAAAGAATCCTGCCTCCTGATTCTCCTCGACCTTTCTTCCGCGTTTGACACTGTCAACCACAACAACCTCTTATCCATTCTAGAGTACAGAATGGGCCTTTCAGGACCGGTATTGCAATGGTTTACTTACTTCCTCCACAACAGATCTCAAAAAGTCAAGGTGACTCATTCCCTATCCCAGCCAGCTGCAGTATCCATGGGGGTTCCACAAGGGTCTGCCTTATCACCCATACTTTTCAATTTATTCTTGGAGCCGTCAGCAAATGCACTAAATTCCGCGAACATTCTTTTTCATATGTATGCGAATCACACTCAACTCTATCTGAAAATCACCTCCCCTAAAAACCTCACTTCACTCAACGCTACCCTGACAAATACTCAAGCTGGCTAACTGAGAATCGGAATTTGCCTAGTTATTATGACGGTAAGTTCCAATTCCATTAAGGACACGGAGGCGAGGATTATGCTTATTACTCTCTTCGCTTTATTCTGAACAAAACACAGCAGCCAGAGAGATTTTATCGTTATCATGATAATAACAACATACAAAAACTACAACTCCCTACAACCAGGGAGGCATACTATAACGTAGTCCATCATTTGTGTCCATAACCATATACAAAGTCCTCTGTCAACTTCCTCCCATCCTCTTTCTTTGCGCATGTCACGCCTTTCCATCATTGGTCCTGTTTAGATCCGTCATTCCCTAAAAGAACCAAACAAGGAGGTATGCAACACTCAGCAGAGAGTCAAAAAAATGTCAGATCAAGAAGCTGAAAGCCTTAACAAAGAATAATACAGAGAAAAAAGATTACTTACAATCATACGGGCGGGTTCGCACCAACGGTGCCCAGGGCGGGATAATCCTCGCCTCCGTGTCCTTAATAGAATTGGAACTTAGCGTCATAATAACTAGGCAAATTCCGATTCTATGTCAGGACCGGAGGCTTCGGATTATGCTAGTTCAAAGCTTACTTACCACTAACTGTGCCATATTAACAACCGGTTTAAAGTAAAGCCTTTTGAAGGTAGAGTCCAAAGACCAGTCCGCCGCACGCATTAAATCTTCCAGACGCGCTCCATGCCTTCGAGGCCATAGCTCCTCTGGTAGAATGGGCACCAAACTGTTTCGTGTCAATACCAGCCTCTTGCATAACCCATCGCACCCACCTTGCTATGGTGGGAGAAGAGACCGCTTTGTGTGGTTTCTTGAGGGCAATCAAGAGTTGTCTCTCACCCGGAGGGCGGAGTGCCTGCGTTAAATCCTCGTAAGCCTTCAGGCAGTCCACCACACATAACTTTGGCGCGTCCCGGAAAGCCGGGTACGAAATTGCTCTTGTATGAGATTTAGTCCTGCGACCTATCGTAAACACAACCCCGTCCGGGGAAAAGGTCCGTGCCGAAATGTCCAAGGCACGAACATCTGAAACTCTCCTGCAGGAGATCAAGCATAAAAGCATTGCCAGCTTGGAAGATAATTGTTTCAAAGATAGGTATATATTAGGTTGCCAAGACAGAAACAAATTCAAAACCCTGTTGACATCCCAAAGGACGGAATAACGAGGTTCCGGGGGTAACGATAATCGTATGCCCCGTAGAAGTCTGCAGACCATAGGATGTTCCCCAACTGGTGCGCCGTCCAAAGGAACGGGACCGGCTGAAACCGCGGACCTGATAGCATTAATGGAGCGGTATGCTAGACCTTCCGCCGCCAGGCCGGCGAAGAAATTTAAGAGGGGAACGATTCCTGCGACCATGGGATCCAGATCCCGTCAAAGACACCAACGAACCCATCGTGACCACGCGGATCGGTAACGCTTTGTGGTACTGTCCGCCCAAGCCTTTGACAGGAGGGCCTCAGCCTGTCCCGAAAGTCCCGGCAACGACCACCGTCGCCTGAAAGTCGCCATACCATGAGACGGAGTGTCCTCTGTGTGACCAGATGATGAGGCTCCCCGTCCGGGTTCCGAAGAAGTTGAGGATACAGGGGGAGTAGGATTGGAGAATCCTAGGAAAGTTCCAGAAGAACTGGATGACACACTTGAGATCTCCATAGGGGAGCTACCAGGATCACCTCCGCACACTGCTGACGGATCTGGGCAGTCGTTCTTGTTATCATTGAAAACGGGGGAAACGCATAACCGTGTTCCACCCCCCAATCCTGCAGGAAGGCATCCGTGGCCACAGCCATCGGATCCGGCCTCCAACTGAAAAACCGTGGAATCTGATTGTCCAAACGGGAGGCACCGAAAACGGACCACACAGAGTGTTCAACCATTGGAAGGCCAGAGGGTCCAGCTTCCATAGGCTGGAATCGTAAAGATGTATGGAGTGCCAGTCCGCTATTTGATTGTGTTGACTCGGAAGATACTCCGTTGTCACCGATATGTGGTGATCCAAACAGAACTCCCAAAAGTCTTTCGCCAGGTTCGCCAACATCTGAGAAAGGGGGCCCCCCCAAACGATTGACATAGCGGACTGCAGAGATGTTGTCCATTTTCAAAAGGACGCAAGATTGCACTCTGTCCTTGGTCCAACAGCGTACCACGAAAGAACCCGCTAGCAACCCTAAGCAGTTGATATGAAAAACCTGCTCGTCTGCTGACCAAACACCCCCGGTGGAAAAATCTCCGCACCGGGCGCCCCAACCCAGTCTGCTGGCGTCGGACTCGATAATCAAATCCGGAACGGAGCCGAAGATCGCGCGGCCGTTCCAAGCCTCCATATGGGTGAGCCACCACGCGATTTCCTCTTTGGCCTCTGCGGAGAGCGGGACCACATGATCGTACGACCGACCCCTCCGGAGGTGGTAGGCCTTGAGACGCTGCAGGGCCCGATAATGCAAGGGACCTGGAAAAATCGCCTGGTTCGAGGAAGACAGAAGGCCCACAATTCTGGCCAAATGACGTAGGGAGATAGTTGGATTGGACACTGTTCGGCGGAGCTCGTGGCGAATCTTCGCCATCTTCCGAGACGGAAGACTCAGAGTCGCTCGAACGGAATCCACTACAAAACCTAGAAAGGTGATTGACTGCGAAGGCTGAAGGACCGACTTCGCCGTGTTGATAACAAACCCCAGATCCTGTAAAAGAGATACGGTTTGTTGGAGCTGAAGCAATAGGGTTTGAGGAGACTGGGCCATTAGGAGATATCGTCTAAGTAGACGATCATGCGAATACCCCTTGCTTGGAGAAACTCCACTGCAGGATGCAGCACCTTGGTGAAGCACCACGGCGCCGATGAAAGTCCAAATGGAAGGGATGTGAACTCGTACACCAGACCTCCCCAATCTGATGGCCGCAGCAAATCGCGCAGTAGATGTATCCCCTCCATCTTGAAATGGCGATACACTAACCAAAGGTTGTAATTCTTTGAGATTGATGACGGGCCGTCGACCCCCATCGGCTTTGTCTACTAGGAATATATTGCTGAGAAACCCGTGCGGATGCAGAGTTGAGCGGCAAATGGCTCCTTTGCGCAGCAACTCGGAGACCTCTTCGTCGATCGACTGTGCGTCCCGCGGGCTGAAATGAAGTGGGCGGAGTCCGCGTCTCCTGACGAGGGTTGTCTAGGAATTCTATATGAAACCCCCAAACAGTCTGAAGGACCCATGCATCGGACGTCAACGCCGCCCAAGCCCCTTGGAAGCACGCTAGCCGCCCCCCTATAAGAATCTGACCTGAGGGAAGGACACTTACCGTTGGAGTTTCCGCCTCCAGAGTTGGACTTGAAACCTCCTCGGCCTTTAAAACGTTGTCCTCGCGTTGGATAAAAGTTGGTGTAGTTTGCGGTCGAATTATATTGGCCACGGCCAGAGCCTTGCCCCCTTGAAGGGTTTTGCTGGAACCCTCCGCCGGCCGAGCTGCCCCTACCTCGACCGGCCCCGCGGAAAACTTGCTGGGTAAACACTCTTTTAATGCTAGACTGGGCCTTGTCCAATGATGTAAAGGTCAATACAAACTTCCTCAGTTCCTTAACAAAGGGTTCGCCGAAAAGACCTCCTTGGGCTACGGCCCCAGCCTCTGAAGAAGCCAGATCCCCAAGCTTGGGATCTAATTTGATCAACAATGAGCAGTTGATAGAGCGCAATTCGCGTTTCCCATAAAAATGATGGCTCGCTGGGCCCAATTAGACAAAACCTCAGGGGAAATTGCGGAACCTGTCACCTTAGCCTCCTCCGCCATGTCCAAGATTTTAGCCAATGGACCGACGGCATCAAGGAGTTTGTCCTGACAGGACCTCCAGGATCTATCAATGCCCTTCCGGGGATCTTTGACATATTTCGCTAGAAAAGTGGCCATTTTGGAATCTAACTCTGGCGTAACCGCGATCTTATCCAGCAAAGAGGGTCTCAGACACTCTGCCCTCAAGCAACTCCGCGCCTCCTTCTCTAGAGGTTTGTGGAGACGGTTTGCCAGGAAACGAACAACCTTATCCCCTGGGACCCAAGCTGAGGACCTTGGGTGCATAATGTAATCGGGATTCAGCATGTCCGCATCCTCCTCCAACGCCGCCGAAGAGGCTGTCGGAGTTGGACGCCAAGGACGGGATGACCCCCCTTCCTCATCGGTATCCCCCTGGGTATCGTTGTCCGTCGCTGGGGATGGGGGATCTGGGATGTCTTGGGCCGGAGCCTCTGATGGAGCGACGGGAACAGAAGGGGTTGCCTTCGCCAAAAACGCCGACTTAAGGCGCGCAAAGGCATCTACATCTACACCCTCCGAACGCTGTTTTTTGGGTGGCGGGGGGGTACCCTCCTGACCTTCTCCAGTGGTCGGCACAATGCCCTCACGCGCCGCCGCCAATCTATTACACTCCTGTACTATTCTGTCGGAGAGGCGGTGTTCCATAGGCCCCACTACCTCATTAACCACCCGGTAAATGGAGTCATCCACTGCATCAAAGAAGTCATCATTAAACGGTAGGTACTCCTGCACCTCCTCCTAATAATACCAAGACTGATTAGCCATTACAGTAAAGGTAAGTATTCACAGGGATACACAACTACCACCCAAGGTCCCTGACAAGAATAGAGGAATACACCTCAAACACGCAGGTCAAGTTTTAGCGCAGGCCGGAGGCTGCAAGGATTAGGGTAGCCCAGAGGGATACAAAATAGGTGTGCACCACAACCCGCACACACCCTCAGGGAAAACCTGACCGGGTATCTACCTCCCCAGCGCGTTGGATAAACAATTATGTGCCCAGAAATACAAGAAACGCCCGCGCAATGCGTGGGAATCGGCAAGGTGCATACAGCACTGTTGTCAGCGCGTCATCCGCGGTTACAATACCGCACTACGGACCCCCACCGGGGCGTTCAAAGGTCTGGGGCATACAATCCGCAACGCGGACGTCAGGGTGAGGTAGCAGGGGCAAGGCTCAATGACCGTTACTCTCGCGGCGCGCTCCTGATCTGAAGAGCCGCGCCGCGAGAGCAACGAGACGTACGAGCCCCCCTAGCGGCTGAGAGTGACGCCGCATCAGCAGGGAAGCCGGCTGCGTAAGGAGCGAGACGCGTTCCCGCGGCCGGCACAGGGAGCTGAAAAGCAAACAGCAATAGAACCCCACAGCGCTAACAAATAAGCTAAGCGCGCAATCGTTACCCCAACGAAAAATCCCAAGTCATGAGAGAAAAAATAAACGCGTACTCATCTGGCTGAAGCAGCGAAGAAAGAGGATGGGAGGAAGTTGACAGAGGACTTTGTATATGGTTATGGACACAAATGATGGACTACGTTATAGTATGCCTCCCTGGTTGTAGGGAGTTGTAGTTTTTTGTATGTTGTTATTATCATGATTACGATAAAATCTCTCTGGCTGCTGTGTTTTGTTCAGAATAAAGCGAAGAGTGTAATAAGCATAATCCGAAGCCTCCGGTCCTGACCTTAGAATTCCTTCTCATCTCGCCTTCTAATCACACCCCCAAGATCGACCTCTGTTTGAAACACCTCACAGCCTTCAACCTCTCCCCCCACATTATTGAAGCTGCTAAATCCCTCAGAATCACACTGGACATGCACTTGAATATGCAGAATCATATTAGCAATATAAGCAAGCGTGCTAAACACCAGTTAAGTAAACTCAGAAATCTCAAACCATTCCTTCAACAAGATGACTTCAAGCAAGCGGTTCAAGCTCTCGCACTGCCTAGGCTAAGCTATGGGAGTGTGACTCTCTGAGGCCTTCCCAAATATACCTTGGCCCCACTAAGAGCTTCCTTGAATGTCGCAGCCAGATTGATTACTGGTACAAAAAGAAACGCTCACATATCCCCAGTCCTAAAATCTCTAAACTGGTTGCCTTACAAAGCAAGAATTCAGCTAAAGATTGCCTGCTTGACTCACAAAGCCCTCCATTTTAAGACCCCATTTTATTTGGCTCAAAAGCTTGAATTATCTGGAAGGGATAGATCGTCACAAATTGCTAGTTCACTGCTTCTGAAACCACAGATTTTCCACAAAGAGAGAACAAGCCAGAGAGCCTTCTCAGGCTCTGCCACGAAGATCTGGAACTCTCTTCCACCAGAAGTCCGCCAGATCTCTTCCACGGCTTCTTTCAAAAAGGAAGTAAAAATAATCCTAATGAACAAGTTCTTGCCTTAATTGGCCATGGTTCCACTCCGTACTCACTGTCCCCGGGTTGTTTATTAGTTTGATGTTCACCTTTTAATACCAGCCTTGCCGGTTATGTACTTTTAAGAAATGTATGTTTTTCTCCCAGTACGGTAAATGTCTTACTCTTAATGTGATGTACTCTGATACCCTCTTGGAACCTACTCGTGGTTGCATTTATAAGTAACGTTGGTTCTTTCCCACTATTATTTCCTACCCATCCATATTTTGAAGCGCTCTGATACCCGCCTGGGTCTTGTTCCCGCTATACAAAACTTTATAAATAAAATAAATATATAAATCCATTACTGCATTTCCCTGCAGAGAACTACCATGTGAGGCATGGCAGTCCCAAGTATGGTAAACAAAAGAATGAATCGGGAAGGCAGGGAGAAAATTCTCTGCACATCTGTGTCTTTGCTTTTATAAACCAAACTCTCACCGCGAGAGAAATACAGCTATGCAACCCGATGTATGTATATTCTTGAAAGTGCAGTGCCAAAAGCTCTGGTAGAAAGCTGTACTATTCAAGCTAGGCCTAAAATGTGTTTCACCGCTTATAAATGGATCCAGTTCTATTACCATGTGTTTGGGTTTTAGACTAGAAATTATGTATCTTAAATCCATGTGTGTCATAGCCTGTATACTATTATAAGCGTAAGTGTAAGCGTAAGCGTAAGTATCTGTTACTACTTGACTACTGTCATAGTTAACCATTTAGTTTTATATAAAAAATAAATAAATTATAACTAATTACATTTAATGTAATAATCTTATACCTTTCAGACAGACCTTTAGGGTGCCCCCAGTGTTCTGCAATCGCTGAAAGTTATTTGTATGCTCTTTTATTTTTAAGAGGAAAAATGCATATAATCAATCAAATGGGAGAAAACGAAGAACTTCGGATCCTCCTGGAAGAGCAGAGAGAACAGGAAGCCCAGCAGATGCTGCAGTACCTTGAAGAGCTGCAAATGAATGACTTCAAGGCAGGTTGCACAGTTTTTATAGTTTAAATTGAGGTATCTTGATTTTTCTATTGCTAAGACCTAGTAGATGATGTGCACTTGTCTTCCTGGAAATTGATTTTGCACAGTCCATCTTAGTGAATTCTGTCTCTTGTAGTGGGTCCTTGCCATTAAAACGTTAAAGGTTTCTGAGGTTAAGTGAAATATTCAACACCATCCAATTTTTTGTGCAGCTAATTCAAGACACTGCATAAAATACAACGTACAGTATAAGAAAGAATAATTGCTAAAATAGATTCTAAAAGATCATAATATATTGCATAGCAATATTGTTCAGTAAAATATGCATAACACAATTTTCCCCAAAGTAATAACAATAATTGTAGCATCTTATGAAGGGCATATCCACATGCACAATGTTAAAGAATGTCCATGTATTCCATAGAAATTCCACAAAAGCAAATAGGCTTCTCTCGTAGGGGAATTCTATTTATTGTCATGAGCGCTGAATAGTCCCGCCTCAGAGCAGTTGTTATATATACATATATCTTCTTAAGAGCAGATTTTCGCCTTTCTTCAGAAAGGCCTGCAAAGACTCTTTAGAGAGAGAGACAGAGTATGCAGCCTATTTACCTAGTCTACAATGGCCAGATTCTCAATCCTAAAGACAAAAAAGGGGCCAGAACATAGCAATTTAAAGATAATTTTAGTACAAAACAGTATAAATATCCCTCACAAACCTTTTTTTATGGTAGAGATGAAGGGAGCAGGACAGAGTAGCCTCATATGCTGCCATTATATGTCTAGAAACGTCACTGTGCCTTCAAGAATCCAGACTCAACCAGTATCCCATCATGCATTGTAGGTAGCAGTTACTTCAGTTCTTTTTGAAGGCTCCTTCTGACACTACCGCGACTTGGACAACTGCAACACCTGGCATTAGCCGAGACCAGAGAAATCTTCGGGTATTTAAACCCTCGTTATTAAATACCAAATTACCTGACCACCCGCCCTGAGGAAGCCCCAGGCCTGATGGCCGACTAGGGGGCGAAACACGTGTTGGCTGTGCCATCCTTTTTTCGTTTGCAGCTACCCAAAAAAGAATAAAAAATACATATTTCAACCGGATCTACTTGTATCAATTGGATTTTATCCCCAACAACGGAAATTCAAACTCTAGCCCAGACACACAATTACAAAACCTCCTTCTGACACAACCCTGGAGCATTGAGCTCAACCAAAATTGATTTTTTCTTCAAAATTCTTGCCTGAATTTGACTGCAAACAGTTTCACTCGATGCCTTTTGTCTCTCCCTGCCGCTTTTGTGTTTTTCTGACAGGAATTACAGGCAATTTGTTAGGAAAATGCCATCTCTTTTTGACAAGTGCCTAGCCTGTGGTAGAAAAAAGCCAAAACCGATCCACACGAACTGTGTATAATCTGCCTTCCAAAATACCATGTTCCTGAGTCTTGCCAGCACTGCACAAACTTTTCTAAATGCACCCTGAGAGACTGTGATAAGATTTGCATTAATGGTACAGAGGAGTGAAGAAGACTACGGTCTCAATCTGAAGGCGGGACCTCAGGGCATGGTGAGGGTCAGACCTCTACCAGTCCTCTGTTATTAGCCTCTGGTGGACACGCCAAGAAGAAAATGGCACAAAACGTCATTGGTCCAGTCGCCGTTGAAGACATCGACGTCGAAGAGAGGTACGGCACTGACCTGTTCACCGGCTATTCAAGGTACGATATCGAGCAAGATCAGCGTCGAGGCCAGGTCTATCGAGGTCATCCATTACTTTTTCGACCCGCAGGCCTCGCTCCACGTTGAGGTCACGATCGAGAACGGCGTCAAGACACTTGCAAAGATCTACGCCGAGGCGCCGCCAAAGATGGACATCAAGGCATACTCCAACGTCGAGGCGCCGTCGGTGTTCACCGCCGACAAGTAGGTCGGCATTGAGGTTCATCGATGTCGCAAACTCTTTCGACGTCATCCAGGCTACAGGAAGCTAGAAAAAAGAGAAGACACGTTTATTCCTCACCAGCTCTGAGTACTCGAGAACGTATTCTCCATCTTCAGGTCTTCATCCAGCTTCTCCACCACCTTCGCCTCCTCCGCCTCTACCTCTGCCACCACCTCCGCCACCCCCTCCATCACAGGCACCAGTTACACCATGGAGATCACGGTTTAGATCACAGCACCATTCTAGCCGCCTTCATCATAGCTCACGGTACACTTCAGCTTTTTTTAGGCGCTACCATCACTGTTATCATCACTAATGCTCTCGGACAAGATCCTCCACTTCCACTGGATAATATTCACCAGCATTGTCGGACTCTTCACCTCCATGTATTTCACCGGTGGATGATGTTACTACATTCCAAGAAGTCCTTGTGAGATGAGTGACAAAACTTAATATTCCTTTGTTAACTCCAACGCCAACGATATCAGTCATTTTCGAGACCCTGCAACAGAGATCGGTAACTAGGATCATTGTTACCATTAGTGCTAGGTCTCCTTGAACCGGCTATTAAGCTTTTTCGAACACCAGCTTCTGTTTAGACAGCACTTTCCAGGCTCCACAAAAAATATCGCCCTCCGGAGCAAGATCCAGCTTTCCTCCGAAAAGATCCTACACCAAACTCTGTGATCGTCTTGGCGGCAAAGAAACAGTATGCCACTCCCCCCTCTTCTATGGTTCCTACTGATGAGGAGAGTCTGAAGTTGGACTCTGTAGGTCGGAAATGTGTGGCATGGCAGCAACTTTCATTAAAGCAGCCAGCGCCACTGCCTTAGTAGGCAGATGCGACAGGGCACTGTTGGAATCTATGAACCAGCTTGTTGAACATCTCCCTAGTGTCAAAAGGGAAGACTTCATGGAGATCCTAAACAAGGGTTTAATGGTCTCAAATCAAGTTATCAGTGCTGCAGCAGACTCCTCATTATTAGCTGCTCAAGAATACTGCCACGGAGTAGCTCTACGACGACACTCATAGCTGTGCCTAACACCCCTCTAGCCAGAGTCACACAGAGAATTTTAAATCTGTCTTTTTCTGGAACAACTCTTTTTGGGGCTCATGCCGATGAAGAAATGGCAAGGATGAAGGCAGAAATGGAAACTGTCAAGGCAGTTGGGCTAGAGAGACCCAGGGAGCAGAGAAGATTTTCTGGTCATACCAACCCCGCTTCTTTTCCTAGAGAGGCCAGTCCTCTCAGTGGTATCAGGGCCGCCAGCAAAGTAGTGCACATCAACAGCATCAGCATCCCTATCAGTCTTACCAACAACGGCAGCCTAGAGGGAGGTCTACCCTAAAATCTGCTATAGGGGGCAAACAGCCTTCCGGATCGAAGCCCTGAATTATTACTTCCACCTGTTCTGTTCCCCACTCCAGTGGGGGAAGCATACGTCATTACCTGGCGGAGTGGAAAAACATAACGCAAGTTGCCTGGGTGCTGAATATTGTTCGCAATGGATTTTGTCTGCGGTTCATCAGTCCTTAACCGACCATACCTCCGAACCCAACCAACTACCAACTCCCATTGTAACGAGCGGAGCTCAACATTCTTTTACAGAATCGGTTCCTCCCCAACAATGAGCAAAAGGCATTTATTCCAGGTACTTTCTTGTCAAGAAGAAAGAAAGAAACAAATTCAGACCCATTCTTGACCTCAAAACAGTCAACAAGTGGATTTGGCAAGAAAAGTTCAGGATCCTGGAGTTACACCAAATTTACCCCCAATGCACCAGTTGGATTGGCTGTGTTCTGTTGACATACAAGATGCGCACCTTTACATCGCAATCGCCAGAAAACATCACAGGTGCTTGAGGTTCGTAGTGGGACAAGACCATTACCAATACCATCCTCCCATTTGGTCTGAAACTAGCACCCATAACATTCTCCAAGTGCATGGCAGTGGTGGCTGCCCATCTCCGGAGATGCAAGATATTTGTCTACCCATACCTAGACAATTGGCTAATGAAGGTGTCCACGCCTCTGGAAGCTCAGCTTCATTATAACTGGACTTGCAATCTCCTACGGAGGCTGTGCCTTCAGATCAATCACAGTCCATCTCTATCCCTGTGCCAACCTTACATTATCTGCGAGCCTCCATTGACACTGTAAGGGCAAAAGTGTGTCCTTTGGAGGAGAAACGCTTTTCGATCCTTCAGAAATGTCAGGCTCTTGTGAATGTTTCCCATCCAACAGTAAGAACAGTATCCTCCCTTCCCGGATCAATGGCTTCCTGCATCAATCTCACACTGAATGCCCATCTCCACATGAGGCCTCTACAAGAATGCCTCGAAGATCAGTAGGACGAACTGACAGGCAACTGGGAAGACAGGATACAGCTGTGCCTTCATGCGTATCTGTCCCTCAGATGGTGTTCTCCAACCAATCTCCTCAAAGGCACGCCATTTCACCAGGAGATTACGCCTCAGACCATTGCCACGGATACTTCACTGCTGGGTTGAGGAGCCCACATGGATCACCTCGAGATCCAAGGAAAGGGGTCGGAGAAGGAATCAACGTACCATATCAATCTCCTCAAGCTCCATGCAGTCCAACTGCCGTTGAAAGCTTTTTATCCATCGTTCACCTCCCGCTCCCTGCTAGTTCAGATGGACAACACCACAACCATGTAGAACCTCAACATGCATGGAGGGACAGGGTCCAGGCCCTTGTGCCACGAGTCCCAGACTATCTGATAATGGCTTCTATCAGGGGCCTTACGATCACAGCAACACACCTGCCAGGTGTCCAAAATGCACAAGCAGGCTCACTCAGCAGACTTCTGCAAGAAAACCAAGAGTGTGTCTTAAACGACGACATCATAGAAGACATTTTTCAACGATAGGGAACTCCGGTCATCGAATTGTTTGCCACCGCAAAAAACAGCAAATGCCAAAGCTGCGCACTGCAGTTCATCCAGATGGGAACTCTGGGAAATGCCTTATGGATCGACTGGTCCGGCAGATTTCGCTACGCTTTTCTGCCGATTCCCCTGATCCCAGTAGTTCTTATCGAGTTACCTCAGTCCTCAACAAAGATGATCCTCATAGCTCCGGAGTGGCCATGTCAATGGTGATTCACGAACCTCCTTCACTGGTCTATCCATCCACATCTAAGTTCATCCCAAACCCTCCTCTTTGAATTTAGCAGCATGGCTCCAGCTAGTGCAATATGGACATTTAAATCTGCCTCAGGACTGCATGGATATTCTCAAAGAAGCTAAGCAGCCTTCTACACGTTCCGCATACTCCTTCAAATGGAAGAGATTCTGCATATGGTATTTATCCAAAAACAAGGACCCTACCACTTGCCAGGAAGATGTTATTCTTCCATACTTACTCCATTTGGCAAAATCTGGTTCACAATTCTCTTCGATAAAAGTTCACCTGGCAGCTCTTGTTGCCAACAGGAAATGTCCTTCATACACCTCCTTTTTTCAGAATCCCTGTCATCAAGGATTTCCTAGAGGGCTTAAAGAAGGTTTTTTCTCCCATCAGACGTCCTTCCCCACCATGGGAGCTTAATGTAGTCCTTTCACGCCTTATGCAGAATCCGTTCAAACCCATACACAAGTCATCTCTCCAACACTTGTCTTTAAAAACCACTTTCTTTGTGGCGATAACATCGGCCTGCAGGGTTAGTTAGATCCAAGCTCTCTGTTCTCATGAACCATATACTGTATTCGATTCGAGCAAAGTGATTATGAGAACTCACTCAAAGTTCCTTCCTAAAGTGGTATGGAACTTCCATGTCAACCAGACAATCTCTCTGCCTACTTTGTTTCAGAATCTCTCTGCTCCAGCAGAAAGAACCCTTCATTGCCTGGATGTAAGAAGAGTTCTGAAATTTTATTTAGATAAAACAAAGGCCATCCGCCAATCAGACCAATTATTTATCAACTATGATCCAGTCCATACAGGGCTAGCTACTTCCAAACAATCCATTTTGCGATGGATAGTATCTTTCATTGTATTATGCTACCAAAAAGCTAACAAGAGTCTTTCAGCTAAACCTAGGTACACTCCACTAGGGGGAAAGCACTAACTGCTGCTTTATTGCTCAATATTCCCATTCCAGAGATATGTAAAGCAGCTCACTGGAAATCAGTATATACATATACCAAACACTCCTGTCTAGATTATAATGCTAGAAGATACTCAAGTAGGGCAGGCTTCCCTCAGAAATCTCTTTGCTTGACTTATCTGCATTATCCTCTGTATACTCCACTGCGTTATTTGGGGATGGGCTTATGACTATAAATGGAAATCCCTTGCAAGAGAAGGAAGTGTTATTTACCTATAACTCCTTTTCTCTCGTAAGGGAATTTCCATTATAGTGAAAAGCGTCTCTCCCTCCTCCCTGGTGGACTGAACAGAGGTATTCCCTTATTCCATATCTTTTAACATAATCCTTCAAAATGAACTGAAGTAACTGCCACCTGCTGTGCATGGTGGGATACTGGTGGTGTCTCGATTCTTAAAGGCACAGTGACTTTTTTAGACATATATTGACAGCCTATGAGGCTACTCTGTCCTGCTCCCTTCATCTCTATCATAAAAAATGGTTTGTGAGAGATATTTATACTGTTTTGCACTAAAATGATTTAAAATTGCTATGTCTGGCCCCTTTTTTCTCTTCAAATTGAAGAATCTGGCCATTGTAGCCTAGGTAAATAGGCTGCATAATCTGTCTTTCTCTCTCTCTTAAGAGTCTTTGCAGACCTGCCTGAAGAAAGGCAAAAATCTCCCCTTAAGTAGATATATGTATGCATAACAACTCTTCCGGGGGCAGGACTATTCAGCGCTTATGACTATAATGGAGGAAATTGACAATCCCAATCACGGTCGCAAAAAACAGGTACGGACCACCAAGTGAAAAAAAAAGGTTTTTATTTTTATTTTTGCAGATTACAAGGGTGCCTGTGCAAAAAATCTTTACAAGCAAGTGCCCAGCCTGACGCGTTTCGACTGCCCAACGGCAGTCTTGATCACATGACGCGCTGGACCTATCAGTGCAAATATATAGTGAAACTCACAATAGCACATAATCACATGATACTTATAATCCGAATGGTTTTAAAGACACAGTGCAAATCTAATTAAAGGGCCACCGATTCCAATATAACATAATGAAACGAATGACACATAGATTTAATACAAGCTTTTCTTACTCCAATGTGTAGAAAAGAAACTAATAGCATAGTGCTCCTTGTCAATGCAACGTTCAAAGAATAGTCAGCTCATGTTTACTGATTAATCTTGTAATGAGAGATTATTAAATATACAACATAGTGTTCTAATATAGTCTCTAATGACTAGAATCTCCCATTCGTAAAAAATAATACTGCAAATGTCGATGTTTGGCCTCTATAATATCTTAATACTGGTACTCTAAATATTTTTACGGTTTAATAAATACATCATTATGTGCCAAAAATACAAGCAAAGTGCAATTGTGAAAGGTCAAGTGCAAAAAAAAAAATATTCACACACAACATAATAAATTATATATAGCAGCATATATAAAGACGCCCCTCAAATTCTTTCCTTGTTTTGAGTCTCTTAGTGTGTTTGGCATTCACATAGTATCACGTTCCATTTTCAAGACTTTGTAATTAGATGTATCTGATGGAAGAAGAGAGACTACATTTCATATAAGATAAGGTAGGGTAACCCCTATCTAATACCTATAGCAGCACAATAATTAAGTTACATATCTAATTTTGTCTGACGTTAACCTAGAATATAGATAAAAATTAGCCGGCAAAAATTCTCATAAAACTCGATAAAATCTAAAACCAGATAAAATTAAGTAAAATGAGAACATTACCGAAAAAAATCATCAATCTTTCTATAAAGAATATAAATATCAACATACAGAATAAATATAGCAGCTATTGATCTTTTAAAAAATATTTGCACTGCCAATACAAATATTTGATAAGGATAAAATCTCAAAACTAAAATCGGCAATATCCTCCACCACAACCAGTTAAAATCCAGATAAAACCAGATTAAACAACCGGCCATAGAAGACAAATAAAAACCCATTTAGGAAGCCAAATTGAGATCCATATATATATAGAATAGAGTTTGCATTCCCAAGAATTTGGTATTGAGTCATTTGGTGGGAGATGACATATACAAATGGTTTCTGCCTATAAGGTTGCCAGGAGGGTCCACAAGGTCCCAGAACAGCACTGGGGGGAGGTCTTTGGCAACAGGTGCCCCTTGAGGTTGCCAGGAGGGCCCACAAGGTCCCAGAACAGCACTGGGGGGGGAGGTCTTTGGCAACAGGTGCCTACTGTGGGGCAATATTATATATATATCGCCGAAACACCTTGCATCTGCAAAGCCAGAACAGGCGGAAGAGCCTTCTCCTACATCACGGCCAAGACCTGGAACGAGCTCCTGATCGACATCAGATGCGCCCCCTCCCTGAACATCTTCAAGAAGAGACTCAAGACCTGGCTCTTCGACTGAACAGAGCTGCTCCACCCCCCCCAGCGCCTTGAAACACTCAAGGGGGAGTAGTGTGCTTACAATTCCCCTGATTGATTGATCCTCTCCTGTGGTCTCACCAGCTATGAGTTCTGCTCAGGCCCTCAGCGCAACTCCACCTTCCTTGGCAGGAAGTTCAAACTCCTATCACAAGTCCTTGAGCTGGGCTCCATGTTAGTCATCTCAGATTTCATCCTTGCAGGTGTAGTTTCAGATCTTACAAACAGAGACATGATTTTGAAAAATCAAAAATGCGTATCTATGAGAATTTAACATTCAAATTGCTATTATGTATGGAATGGTATTGTACACCAAATCACTGTAGGGCTCTGCAAAAAACACAAGTCCTTTCCCACTGCTGACACTAATGTTAGAAATTAGGTTGTTAGTTGACTGGAGTATGAGCCCTGGTCAAGCAGCAACCACAATCCTAGTCACGGTAAGAGGCAGATAAATCCTAAATGAACCTATTTTCAACCCCCTGGTAGCTTGGCACAGAGCAGTCAGGCTTAACTTAGAGGCAATGTGTAAAGTATTTGTGCAACACTTCGAACAATAAATAGTGAAACACCACTCAAAAAGATCCCACACCAGGGTAGAAAAATAGATCTGAAGTTAATACATAAAACAAGGCCAAAACACAAAAATCGAATTAGTAGAACCAAAGATATTGATTTTTAAAGTTTATAGTGAAAAACAGCACCAAAAAGCATGAAGTGAAGGACCAGGACAGTCACAAGTTCAGACCTACCGCGATGGAGCTTGGGCAATCCACAGGGACCCAGTTATGCCCGCTGAACAAAGTACCTCAAATCCTGGTTGTGGAGGATTTTGTGGATCTGCGTCGAAGATGCATTGTGTGTTTTGCCGCACTATTGTTGGGGACACCAGGTTCCAGGAGAACTTATGCCAGTAGGCGCCAACCACATCGGGGGGGAAGAGCGATGTCACTTGGGAGTGCTATATAGCGCCGCACTCACTGCTGCAACATGGGACTATGTCTTTTGCCACACTATCGTTGCAGACTCTAGATCGCAGGAGAACTTGCGCCAGGAGGCGCCAACCACATTGGGGGGGGGAGCACTCTCATCTGGTAGCGCTATATAGTGTAGTACTCACCCCTGCAATGCAGTTCGTGTGGGCAGCACCCAGGCAAAGCCCGGGCCCGTCCTGAGCCGTGAGCGCCTGGGCTGGGCCCCCCCTTCTTTCCATTCAATTCAGCATCAAATATGGGCAAGCGGAAATCTACTTGCAATAATTGCCCAGCTGATCCTAAGCTCCCACATAAGTGTCAATCATTATTTTTTATTTTACATTGGCAGTAGGGGTGCAGAATGAAGAGATACAAAGTATAGAGGAAAAACTAGGATTAGGGGCAGACCAATCCAAAGAGACATGCACTACAGAAAAAGGAGACATTCTGCGGACACGGCAGAAGTAATTTCTGCTTTTGAGCAGAGAGCATCATCTATAATTGAGACTGACATAAGGGGGCCCACTTTAGTTGAGTCTGATGTGACACCTGAATGGGTCTCTCCAGCCAAGAAAAAGAAGAAGAAATGCCCTAGGTCAAGGCCTAGAACTCATTTGAATTACTTGGTCACCAACTAGGAGAATAATTTGGTTCTTGTTTTGGGGGTTTCCCTGCATAATGCTGCATTAATGGACACCACATCTTTAAGCCCCTCTGTAGGAAAATGCCCTTTTCGAGTTGGTCACCCCCCCCCCCCCCCCCCCCACACCTTTTGCCTGGTATTTGATGGGATTTCGACTGGATGTGAACTGGGTTCCTGCTAACCAGGCGCCCAGTGCCAGATCTGTTTCCCAAATCTGTACAATTGTTTCTTCCAATTGGCTATACCTTTAGTACCTTCTGAAAGTCCCTAGTAAATGGTACCCCTGGTACCTAGGGTCTGATGTTCTAAAGAGGGCCCCTCAGGGTAGCAGCATGAATTGCTGCACCCTAAGGGCCCCCTCACCAAGCTCATGCACACTACCACTGCAGGCTGTGCGTATTGGTGCAGGCAAAAGTGAAAACACGACATGGCACCCAGCCTCTGTGCCATGCCTGCAGATACTGCATGCAGTAAAAGTAAGTCACCTCTATCTCAGGCCTTACCTCCCGAGGGCAGGGTGCACCATACTACATTTGAGGTCATAACTGCACAAGCTTGTATACCCCTGTGCTGGTCATTTCCATTACTGCCACAGGCATACCTGCATGAGCTGGTATGCCCTTGTGCTAGTCAGTTCTTTTACTGCCAGTACAAGTGATCAGGGACGTCATTTTAAAAGCATGTGCTAGACACTGGTGAAAGCAAGTTTCCCAGCTACACGATGGCATCTTGCATTACGAAACCCACACTGATGCCAATGTCGGATTTAGTGATACATGCACCCAGAGGGCACCTTAGAGGTGCCCCCTTAAAAACTGCCAGCCACTGGTGAGCTGTGACTGGTTTTTGCCAGCCTGTCACCAGAGATGAGTTCCTGACCCCCAAGACTCGAAGCCTACCTTGGGTCTACCCGCTGTGGACTCTCCAACGCCGCCTGCAACATATGTTTGCAGCCCCATCTACCACAACCACTCCCGGTGACGAAAACCCAGCGCCTAAGGATTACTCTGCACTCGTCACCCATAAGCCGCTGAGAAGAGGACCAAAGGTCTCTCCCCGTCCTCAAGCATCATGAGACCTGAGCCCCCCCCCCCCCCCCCCCCCTTGGTTCAGTCCGACTGGTCACCCAGTCCGACACTGAAGCCTCTATTCACGCAGACCAATTCCACTCAACTTGTATTGAGCACCCAATGCTTTTCTGCACAACTGCACACGGCTGCCCTCATGCTGCTGGAGGTGATCTGCTGGTGCTGCATTGGACCTTGCCTGATACTCACCTCAAATCTCGGGAGTTGGACGCGTAAGTTGCTGCAAAGGGCTCATACCGCGCAAAGAACACCAGATAACTATCAAGGTGGAAAATAAATCCAGTAAGAGGGGAACAGGTAGCCCCTATTCAGCTGTCTAATAGATTTAAGCTCTGGAGCTCCTTAGATAATAGTGACTACTAATTCCTGTACGCACGAGCCCCATGCAGCCGAGGGACAGGATTGCGCCCAAAAGGGTTTATCATTCTGTTAAACCAGTATTTATCCAAGGTCCTCATTTGAAGCTGGTGAGCTGGAATATTGCAGGGCTATAAAAGGGATAGTGAGAGACGGCTCAATATTTTACCAGAACTGCACATTGTGGGTCTACAACAAACATGGGATAGAGAAAATGCCTTTGATATGGACGGATTCATTTCTTACTTTTCTGCTGCCCTACCTTCATACTTGGGCAGAGCGTAGAGTGGTTTACTCACCCTGGTTTCCCTAAATATTCTGGTAATTCTATGCAGATGGAAAAAGGCTCTAGTTATTTATCGGTCATCCAGTTAGAATTTAAACATGCAGGCTAAATCCACTGATCATTTGTTGGTTTTAAAGTCCTTCCTAGAGTCATATGGGGAAAGACATGACTCACCTTATCCTGTCATTCTAATGGGAGATTCTAACATTCATTCATGCCAACCAGTGTGTCATATACTTTAAGATTTTTGCTCAGGGGACCCTGTTATAGACCATTTTGAGCACCCTAGCCAAGGGGACCTGCTTTATGACATCATTACAGATTTTTACTTGATGCTTAGTGTGCAATCCAGAGAGGATATTCCTACATTTACTGATAGATGTTCTAACTCTACCATTGAATATATAATTATGTCGGCTTTACTAGTGCAATTGGTTCAACATTTTGAGGACAAATGGAACTAGTTTAGTTATCACAACCCCTTATTATTGACCTAGGAATAGAGTTTAGGTTAAGTGGCTAGTTTCATAGTAGGACCTAGGAACACTCACATTTTACCTGAGGACCAGGCCTATAGACTGAAATGGAGCAGGGTCCCCTTGGATTCTTTTTTTAGATAACCTCTATGCTAAATTGGGCCATACGTAGAAAACTGTACGAATAAATAAATCTTGTTGAGTGCATTTAAGAAACTCTGTATGCAGGTCCCTACCAACCTTATGAGAGTGGTGGGCAGATCCAAACTTGGGGGAGAGAGGTGGTTTAACCATAATTGATCTAAAGCTCACCAAAACCTACTAAGAACTCTGAAACAAATCCCTAGGGATAAGGGTGTGATAATTGTGGAGGAAGAAATACAAGTAGGCTTAGAAGCCCGTAAACAAACATTAAAGAGGAACCTTGGGATCAACTACTCCAGACTAAAGTTTTAAAAAATATTGCCAGATTCTGGGAAATAGTCAATCGTCCGTTTTCTACTGGGATAGCTAACAGCGTTGTAGATTGTACTAAAACACCAGATTTATGGGTGGTGCATTTCCAGGGGATATATGAAAGTCCATCAGTGGAGTCCATGAAAGTCCATCAGTGGAATCCCCAAACAACCCCCAGCTATTATCTAGAGGTGATTTTGCTCTGACCTTCATTGAGAAGGAAGTATTTGAGGTCATCCTAATTATGTCGAAGGATAAGGCGCCTGGCCCTGGCGGGGCCCCAGCTGATCCATACAAGACAAACCCTATAAGTTGGGCTAAAATTTTGATTCATGTTCTAAACGGTGCCTGCAGTAAAGGTTTACCAGCCTTCTGGTCTAGGTCTATAATTATCCTTATCTTTAAAAAAAAGTGCAAGATCTGATCCCCGATGTTGTAGACCCATATCCTTCATATATTCAGTCAAGTTTATGGGCAGAGTGATCCTCTCCAGATTATCCTCTTGGTTGGATCAAAATAATGTAACATCCAACCTACAATAGGGGTTCGGCCCAGGGAAAGGTATGTTAAATCATTGCCTGAATTTACAACTGGTCATCAGAAAACATACAGTAGCCAAGTGGGGCATGTTACATCTTGTCTTTATGGATTTAACATCTGTCTTTGATTGAGTTAATAGATCTAAACTTTGGCTTCTGCTCTTCAACATGGAAGTGGTTGTAACATCATAAATTACCTGCATTAGACCTCTTGACAGTCATGAGGTATAACCAGACCGGAACTCTGTTGTTACCTATAAGAGTACACAGGGGGGTAAGACAAGGCTGTATTTTAACCCAACTCCTATTTATATTATTATTTATTAATAATCTGGGCCCAACTGTATGTCCAACATGTAAAGACATCCCCCAGGTTGGGACCCAGTTAATCTCCACATTTTTGAATGCGGACAACGTCGAACTGTTAGCAAGAATGACAGCAACTCCTCAACTATTTTATAGGCTTTATGAACACTTTAGACCTCAGCCCCAACTACATAAAATCTCATACCGTGGTCATGGTCAGAGGAAATGTTTTGGGAAAATAACAGAAGTCACCAGGGTATCCACCTTCTCCTATTTGGAACTCCTCTTCATTAAAAGGGATTCCTGGGTTCTGCTAAGGAGAGCTAAAAGGAACATAATGTCCAGAGCTATAGTGGCGGTATTAGATTTTGCCAGCAGATTGGGGGCTAAACCTGTACTGGCGATTGTGAAAGTTTATCAACTAAAATGTATTTCAGTCACCAGCTATGGGAGTGATATCTGGGGTTATAAATAATCTATGGATCTAGAGATAGTAGAAAATAATGGGCATATTATCAAGAAACTGCGTTAAAATTATCGCCGCTTTAGCGGCAGAAAACTGCAGCTAAAGCGGCGATAATGGGCTTGATAATATGCCCTTAAGAATTCCCATAGAAGTCCATGTTCTGGTGTCAACATGGACTTCTATTGGAATTCTCAGCGGCATATTATCAAGCCCATTATCGCCGCTCCCCGCACGGCACTTGATTCACAGCTAAGTTCATAACAGCCTTCTCCTGACATACTGGGGTCGCTGATTCAATACTTCACAGGGCAATCATTGCATGGCTGTCTCTTCACGCCGCACATCAGGAGTCCTCTCAGCACGGCTCTCCACTGGACCACATTCCCGCCAATGCTCTCCTCTTCCACACAGGTCACAGTGTTCTAGGCAAGCAGGCAGGCTCTATTGCTCAAGGCTGCATACCAGGTGGTCTTGGTTTTCCTGGGTGATGTCCTCTCACCAAGCAGGGATACTATCAGGCCTTGTCCCGCAGTCCTGGTCACAGGCAGACATCTTGCAGAGCGTCCACTCTTCACACAGCACATCTGGCTGCTTAGCTGATGACAAATTTTGGGGTCTCAACCTCCCATTCTTATAGTCCATTTCCAGACACCAAATGGATTTAGGGTCTGGGTCTTTGAAGTTTAATGTTGGGGTTCTGCATCTTTTGTCGTGTGTACATTTGTATCACTTCTTCTGCTTGAAATGGTGTCTGTTACAGCAGGAGAGACTACAGTGCTGATAGTCCCACAAAACAAGCCATGGGAGTGACTAGAGTGCACACTTGGATGTCAGCCACAGTGATATGTGCATTAAAAGGTTAATCCTGGGCTTCCAGTCCTACTATGTGTAATTCCCTTATCAGCATTATCTCCTTTCTGTGATGTGTTCAGGCCCTTTCCTTGTGATCCGTCACTAAATTAAAGAGCACCTTTTGAAGTGTACAGGGGGAGTCTTGCTCTCTCTCTCCCCCCCTTCTCCAGTGTGTCCCAGCCAGCTCTCAGGAATGCAGCAATACACAAAAATGTCTGGGGGTTCTCCCTACACCTCATGTCTTCACCAGGCAGGCCTGGCTTCCCAAAATGAAAACCAACATTGAACCCATGGCCCTCCGTCTGGTGTACCATTGCAGATACACTTGCACTCAGTGTATAGACACAGCACACATTCTATTCAGTACTGTTACCTTCATTCATTTTCCCTCACAGACACACATATATTCAGTACACACATTCACTATGTGCACTGTTCAGTACTGTAGCCATTCTGTGTTGTGCCATGATGTGCTACTTGCAAACACACACACTGCCAGTACACAAATTCATCATGCATTAATTGCATAACATTTAACCTTTCATGTATTGTACTTTTCACAAGCATACATACAACCAGCGCACGCTTCCCCTGCGCACACACTGCTAGGCCCTGCACCTCTCATGCAATGTAGTCCTCGCAGGTATACATACGCTCAGTACATTCACTCGCCATGTACTGCACAGCATGGCTCTATTCCTGTACTGTACCCTTCCCAGGCACACATAGAACCAGTTCAGAATCACCACTCCTGCTGTGCTGAGCAGCCTTTTCATTTACCTGATGTAGGCCAAGGGTGAGTTAAGCACACAGCAGCAGAACTTTAAAATGGTGAGTATGCCTTTTGGCCATAGTCCAGTGACACAGGTTAAAAAGGACCTGTTCAATCCTATTGGTCACTACAGGATATGCTGTCACCACTGCGATCGTGCTGCTTAACTCCTGGTGAAGGCAGTAGCTATCCACCACCACAAGAGTAGCGCTTTGGGAGCCCCTCCCAGTCTAACGAGACCGCAATCTGCGAAACAGGCCTATGTCATGCCACATATGCACGATCCGTGTTTGTATATAACAGCAAAAATCAGCATTAGGGAGCCATACAATGGTACAGTTGGGCAATCAGGGTAGGGAAACAAGTCCTTTACCTTGCAGAGGACTTTTCTGTCCCAACAGCCATACAGTCCATGGTAGCCCATCAGGGGAGCGAGAAGGACCTGGAGTGTGAAACAGTGGCTCAGGTTCCTGCCAAAAGGAGAGAGGGAAGGGAGCACTGGACACCAGCCTCAGAGATTCCCACAGTTTTGAAAGGAGTCCAACTCCGAGGGGAAGGAACCGGCATCTATTGGGAATGATAGACCTGCCTGAGGTGGCTGGGTGGCAAGCTCATGAGCTCTATCCCAGGCAGAGTTCTGGAAGGCGCCAAGGAAGTACCCCATTCTCAAGAGTCTTTGGCAACAGGCTGAGGCCTAGAAAAAGGGCACCCCTCTGGTGATCACCTTATCTATTGGGAGAATTGCTTCCTGTACAGTGAGCCTAGGGTCCCTAAGCTGGGGGCAATCAGAGTGTTGAAGGTCCCCCAGTGCTATAAGACATTCCTACTGGAGCATGTTCACAATATTCCCTTGGCAGGACATTAGGGACATGTGAAAACCTTTGACAATCTGGTCAACCACTTTACCTGGTACCAAATTAGGATGGAGTCATAAGTGTTCTGCAGAATCTGTATGAGTTGCCAAGCCAGTTCCAAGTCAGGTGGGAAGTGCAAGACTCCCCTCCAGAATTTCCCCAGGATGGGACCTCCTTTGACAGGGTGGGAGTGGACATTGGTGGTCCACTGAACCCCAAGACAGACATAGGGAAGGAGTTTATATTGGTGTTGGTGGACCATGCCACCCTGTACCCTGAGAACAGTTACTGTGTCTGTGGTGGCAAGAACATCTAAAGGGTAAAGGGCATCTTTACCTGCGTGGGTTTTCTAAGCAGTTGGTATCTGACAGAAGGACCAACTTCATGTCAGCATGCAAGAAGGACATGTGGGATGAGTATGGGTTTGCCTATAAGTTCTCCACATCATACCATCCCCAGACCAATGGACTTGTTGAGAGATCATCAAGACCTTGAAGGGCATGATAATTGGCATGTCTGAGCCATTAAGACCTAAATGAGATGTGTTGCAACCATGCCTGTTGCTTACTTATAGGAAAGTATCCCAAAAAGGAGCGGGCTTCTAGCCCTGTGTGCTTCTGTTTGGACAACCTGTAAGAGGACCTCTCAGTCTTGTAAAAGAAGAGTGGGAGAAAGACCTCAGGAAACCCTAACAAGATATTGCTGACTCGGAGCCAAGATGGGTCGCTATGTGAAGGAGACCACTGAGAATTTAGAAACCAGGGTCACTCTGGTTGAATACCAACCTGTCTAAAAAGTGTGGGTCATTGAGCCCATGGAACCCCATGTACTACAGGCCGGTGGACCTTGCCCTGTGAGGTCAAAGAGATGAAAAGTGAGGTTACCTACCTGGTTCACCTACTGACATCCAGGAATCCCTTAATGGCCTTTCATGTAAACAGATGTAAGCCACTTAATGAGAGGTCCGAAATCATTGTGCTAATGGTGATAGTTGGCGGTGGTGGTGAGGAGGAGAGTGAGTTTTTTCTTGACAAGATGGGTCAGTAGAGGGAGTAGTCCTGAACCTCATTGACAGAAGGTCAACAGAGGAATGGTCTCCAGTTGCTGGGCAGTTTGCCTCTTTATTCTCACTTACCCCAGGGCACACCAATTGGTGTGCCCATGATATTTACACAGTGGAACATGCCTGTCAAAAACAAAAATGACACGTTGACTGGTAAAGTGAGAACCAGCATCAAGAAGGAAATGTCCAAGATGTTGGAGTAGGGGGTGATTAAGCCTTCCAGTAGTCCCAGGTCCAGCCTAGTAGTGTTAGTACCAAAATCTGCCCCACCTGGAAGCATCCCCAAACTGTGGTTCCATTTGGACTACAGGGGAGGGGGCTTAATTCAGTCACCAATACTAATGTACACCCCGTACCCTGAATTGATGAGCTTATTGGTAGGTTAGGGCTGCCAATCTCCCCAACATCTTTGGCTTAACATCATGGTATGGTCAGAGGGCCCTAACTGAGGGAGCCAATGAGAGTTCTCCCCACCAGAAGGGCATTTCCAGCTCTCGGTCATGCCCTTTGGGTTAAAGAATGTCCCTTCAATTTCCACAAGGTTGGTCAACCAGGTCCTGAGTGAAGTAATTCAGCACTGTCTACCTTGACAGCATTGCAGTCTTCATCACCAACAGGGAAGACCACTTGACCCACCTGGAGGAAGAGCTTCAGGCCCTGTGTTAGAATCTGGGTTCTCTGGTTGGCACAGGTAGGTACTTGTGACAAGCAGGGAACCTTTCCTCTAGTCAGGGTAAGGGGTTACACTACTAAAACAACCCCTGCTGACCCTCTAGGTAGCTTGGCGCGTGCAGACAAGGCTTATCTCAGAGCGTTATAGGTTAAGCATTTGTGAACACATACAGTAACCAAGTGACAACACTACAAATGGACACCACACAGGTATTTATATTAAAAATAAGGATTCTTTATATAAGATTATCACAAGACCATTAAACGATTAAAAATACACAATACGGTTGCTTAGTTGGTAGAAGATTGCTTAGTTTCTCTTAAGTTCTTAAATGCGACACTTTAAGTCAATGTACCTTAGATGCGACACGCAGGGCAACGAAAGTGTTGCAGCGATGCAGATGCGTTGAAGTTCTTGGTGCAAAAGAAATAAAGACGGGATCTTCCAGATGCGTTATGCTTCTCCGATGTTGCGACAAGACTCGACTCGATGCGTCAGCTACAGCGGCGTCACCCTTGACGAGATGCGACGACAGCGGCCTTGGCAGCGGCACTCTTCTCCGACGTTGCGAGACGCTTCCGCTCGATGCGATGCTGCAGCGGCGACACCCCTTCTGCGAGATGCGACGACAGCGGCTCCGACGGCGGCACGCTTCTCCGTGGATGCGAGGCGCTTTTCTGGATGCGGTGCAATGCGACAACTACGATGGCTGCGATGGCGACACGCTTCCTCCTCGATGCGAGACTCTTCTCTCGATGCGGTGCAATGCGACAGCTATGATGGCTGCGATGGTGACACGCTTCTTCTGCGTTGCGAGATACTTCCGGAATGATGCGAGACGCCTCCGCTCGATGCGATGCTGCAGCGGCGACACCCTTTGCGAGATGCGACGACGGCGGCACGCTTCTCTTCCTTGCGTCGCGCTTCCAGCTCCTTGCGACACGCAGTCCCTCAGAAGGCCCAACAACAACAGCAGGCACTTCCAAAAGACTCTGGGGAGCTGGGGGTGAAGGTCCTGGGACTTCGTTCAGGGGGCAAGCTCAGTTCAAGCCCTTGGAGATCTTTTCAAAGCACAAGTTGAAGCAAAGTCTTTAGTAGTCTTTCTCCTCTCCTTCAGCAGCAAGGCAACCACTGCAGGCCAATCCCCCAGGTCAGGGACAGTACTCCTCCTACAGCTTTCCCAGTTCCTTCTCCTCTGGCAGAGGTTCTTTTTGTTTCAGCAGGATCTAATTTCGTGGGAGCAGGGTCCCAATACTTATACCCCTAATTCCTTTGTTCCTCTGGGGTAGAGGGGCCTTTACCCAGTCCAAACCAGTTCTTGAGCACTCTGTTGACATGACTATGCCTTTCTATTCAGGGTGCAGGGCAGAGACATCAGCCGCTCCGCAGGATGTGGAGCCAGCATTGTGGTATCAGAGCACAACCCTATTCAGAGCCCAGGTGCACTCCTCCCACCCATCTGACTGCCAATCTCCCTATTCACCACCAGGCTACCTAGCCCTGCCCCTCTGGGTTTCCCCAGCCCTGTCACTCACACAACCAGACAGGCAGATACACATCACAGCAGAGGTGGGCTGAAATGGTCAAGCAAGCAAATACCAACTTTCTAAAAGTGGTATTTGCAAACACAGAATATTAAAATAAACTTTACTAAAAGATGTATTTTATTATTCTGAGTTCAGGCATACTAAACTCGAATTTCTACCATGTTCCCTGGGTCTGTTAGGATCATAGGATGTAACAATTCTAACAGCCCATTCTGGCCTATGGAGAACAGGTAGCCTTACAATAGTGAAAAACGAAAATGGCTGTAATTTACTATTAGGACATGCCACACACATCAGGGCTTGTCCTACCTTATGCTTACAATGCACCCTGCCCTTGGGCCTACCATAGGGGTGACTGATATGAAGTTAAGGGAAGGTTTAGGGACTGGCAAGTGTGTGCACTTACCCAGTCAGCATGACAGTACCCGACTGCACGCAGGTTCTGCAATGGCAGACCTTAGATACATTTTACCAGGCCGCTTCTGTGGGTGGCACAACCAGTGCTGCAAGCCCACCAGCAGCATTTGTATTTACAAGCCCTGGGCACTCCTGGTGCACTTTACTGGGGTCTGACAGTAAACCAAATAGGCCAATCATGGAATCCAACCAACATATACATTTTAAATAGGGAGCACTTGCACTGTGGCACTGGTTGGCAGTGGCACAGTGCTCTGAGCAGCTAACACCAGCAAAACACATGAGGCACAGCGACAAAAAAGTGGAAGGGAGACTCACGCCAAGGTGCCAGGTCTAACACCCTGTAGTACGCAGGCCTGAATATCAAGGCTAGTAGGTGCCTGATAGGCCAAGGTTCTGTTGTGTACTTGGGCCACCACATTGGTGGAGGACATCTACAATTAAGAAACCTAAGATTCAAATCATCCTGATCTGGTAGCCTCCCAAGACACAGACTCTGGGCATCACTGGGTGTTGCAAGAGGCTAGTAAAGCAGGTTGGAGCCATTGTTGCCCAACTGACTTTCAGAAAGCAGCCTAGGAATGTGATCTGGACAGAGTTGTGTCAAAGACGTTTGACACCCTAAAGAAGGACATGTGTACAGCTCCATCCTCAACAATCCTGTCTTCAGCAAAGAATCAGTAATGCAGAGAGATCCTTCAGACCATGCCATTGGGGCAGTTCTGTCAAAGGTTAATGAGAAGGGCCTATTCTAACTTGTAGCCTCTATCAACAGACTGCTACTACCCAGGAAGCAAAGGTGGGGTGCAATTGAGAGGAAAGCATTTGCAGTTGTCTGGTCACTGAAGAAACTGATACCATACCTGTTTGGGACTCATTTCTGTCCTCAGACTAACCACAGGCCTCTCAGATAATGCAAATGTGAGGTGAAAGTCTTCAACTGTTGAGGTGGTCTATCTCCCTACAGGGTATGGTCTCTATGGTGAAACACCACCCTTGGACTGACCTCACCAATGTTGATAGACTTTCCAGGTTTTTCTGCTATAGTGATGAGAACTCCTATGGGGGTGGGTAGTTTTCCCCATCTTCTGTTGGGGGACCTATGTAGGAAATAACTTTCTTTTGCATGGTTTATGTTTTTGCTGGCTGTAGAACTCCATGCGCTTCACAGCTGCTAACCAGTAGTAAAGCACTGGTGTTCCCCCTTTAAACAAGGTCAAATTACCTTATTCCTAATCTTTATATATTTGACTTTCCTATAAAGTCCCAAGTATATGGTACAAAGTTTACCCAGGACCTGGAAAATAATTGTCACTAGTGAACTGCAGCACCTATTGTGCCATTCACTATAGTGGCAGAGCAAACATGGTTGGAATTTGACCTGTCAAAATAAACCCTTTCGATAGGTAAAAACATCCCTTTTAAATAATAATACATCACCCCTATATCTGCCTTGCAGCTCACAAGACAGGGTGCATGGTATTTAAAAGTAGGACATGTAAACAATTTAATGTTAATATCTCCTTACAGTGAATAGCACCCAACAGCTATTTTCACTGTGGCTGACTGAGCTGTCATATGTAGAAATACAGAGAACAGATTAAAACATAATATTCCATCTCAGGAGTGGGCCTAGCTAAACAGAAAATATAACAATTGTTTTTTATAGTTAATAAAATTCAATTTCAATTCAACATGAAGGAAAGATAACTTTTTCCCTGCTTGAAGTTCCTGAAGGCTAATATGCATTAAATCACTTCTCTCAGCCCTAGCAATGAGCCTTGAATAGGTGTGAAATGCCTCTCAGGAACACATAATAGCCTGACCTGAATGCAGAGATGAGTCCTCCACAGAATATGCAGGATGGGTGCTGTTGGTATCCTTTCTGACACTACGGTGTCACATCTTCCTAAGTGTCTAATCCTGCTTCACGGGTCATCTGGGTTCACATGTAACACTTAGGCTACTCTTGAAAGGGTAGAGAACACAATGCCAAGATAATTCTTATGGATTCTCTATTGGTTGCTGAAGGACTCTGCTTTTGCCCTACCAAAGGTTTGTCTCTGGGTTTGTTGTGGGTACAATGGCTGCCTCAAACTGGATTTTAGTAATAGCTGTAGAAAAACACTGGGATTATAAGGGTGGCTGAAGCCTTTTGACAACTTTAAAATGCCCAAAGTGGGTACAGTTGACCCAGGAGTGTTTATTCAGATTGTTTATTCTTATTTGTTAAATCGATGATGCATCAATTTCAGACAGTCAGCCACTGATCCTTGATAATGAGCAGGTTTTTGCAGGTTTCACCCCACTTTTTGTCCAAATTTTGACTTCTAGCTGCTGGTTTTTTAACTTTGAGAGTGCACCTAGGCCTGCTGTCCAGACCTCACTACCAATGTTCTGACCCATTACTAAAGGTATGTTGAATTGGATGTCTTCAATTGGCAAGTGCTGATCTACTTATAAGTCCCTAGAATATAGCACCAAGGTTACCCAGGGCATATAAGGAAGAGCCTAGGAATGCAGCACTGTTTGTGCTACCCTATGTGTGACAAAGTACAAAATGGCTCCCAGCCTGCCACTGCTTACTGGAAAGACAGTGTTTACCCTGCAAGTTTAACTTTGCCATTGCCATTAAATGCAAAGCCACCCCATCCCTTAACAGCATTTAAGGTGTCCCCTAAGGAAGGCCTATAGAGCCCTCTGGCAGGGAGCTGTATATTGTTAAGATAGACATATAGGTTTATATATGTCTTAGCAGCAAAACCCCTAAAGTTGCAGTTTTGCTGAGGAAACTTAGGAGCCTCATTGGCTAACATAGGGTTGCAGGCTGGAACTCCAGCCTGGCTGAGTTCTGAATGGAACTACCTATTGGGGTCCTGTAAAGTATCAAACTAATTGTGATAATTGTAATATTAAATCCGACCTGATGCCCAAGTCGAGATTTATGTCACGTTTAAAGTTAAGAAACACTTTGCCTCTGTGCCCCAGCTAGTCCAGTGGCCTCAAAAGACCCTGAGAGGCAGCTCTCTGCCCACCTGGAGAGACGTGTGAACAGCTCCTGGGCTCAGAAACAAAGGCAGTTGCCACAGAGTGAGGTGTATCTTCCTCTGCCAGGAAGACTGGTCGGGTGTTAGCCCTAAAGGCAAGCTTCAAAGGCGAAACCGCCTTTGAAAGGCTGTCTGTGACAATACACCCGAGCAGAATGATTTTTGTTTCTGTAGACAAGTTGGAGACAGGGGCAGAGGGGTAAAACCTATCCCCAAACCGGTTTTCTTGTGGGCTTGTAGCTCTTAGGTAGCCACACCTCTGGTGTGAGCTACCAAGCTCCTCACAGTCAAGGGCAGGTTCAGACATCTTGAGAGTGGCAAGAATATTGCACTCTGGAATTGCCAAATGCAACACAGCATTGGAATTTTGTGACTAAAGAGGAGGGGGCCTACTAGCCCATTGGCTAGTGACCATGTTGTCATCTCGGGGCACTTTCCCGGGATATAATTAGCACCTCTGGCACCCTGAAATTCAGTACATGCTGGATTTGAAGAGAGGACCAACAGAGGAGTGTCCTGTTGCCTTTAAAGCTGTATGAAGAGAGGCTGTACCGTCGGAAGGACTGCACTTCCTGCACTTTGAGCTAGTGAGTTTGGGCTGTGCCTGTGGCAACTGGCTGGAGGTAAAATTGATCCCCAGCCCCAGATTGAAGCAGTGACTCCAAGAATCAGTCAGCTGGCCCTCTGAAACAGCACAAGGAACATCAAGGTTGAGGAAGCCCAACCCCACAAATCAGTAGCCACTCCTGAGGTATTGCCGCTGGCCTGCCACCAGGCACTCCAAGAAACAAATCTGAGTTAGCCCAAAATTGCACCCGTGTCCGCATGCCTGGGAGAGCTATAAGAGACTGGTTTTGTCACCCAAGAGGGACAACAGCCCCCACGAAAGATATTGGCTATGACAGTTGTGTCACGAGATGGGCGATCCCATGGGACCCCAAGTGCTGTATTCAAAGTCACCTTACCTTACCCATGGACTGAGGGATCATCCACACTTCACCCCTGTCACCCACACAGCTCAAGAAGCAACAAGGAGCATCTTTTCTGCCTGCATCCCCAGCATCAGGACCACTCCATTGTCGTCTTTGGTCGTTTCCTAAAGGTTGGAACTGGACTGGAAAAGGGACTGGTGGCCAAGTAACTGTTCAAAGGAACCTTACCGGACTCCTAGACTTCCGTCCTGTCAGATTTGGTCATCCAAGTCAGGCCGAGTCACCAAACTAACTGTTTTAAACTATTCAGAAGTTTGCAAAGTTTTTGTTGATCAATGCTTGTTTGTGTTTGCATTTAAAAGTATTTATTTCTTCAAAAATCAGAATCTCTGGAACCCTCTGTTGGATTTTGATGTTGAAGGACTCTAAACATTCATAAAAATATGCTCTATTTTTATTAATTGTTGTGTCTTTCTTGTTGTGTGACTTTCTCATTCCGTTGTTTGGTGATGTTAAATGCTCTACACTGAGTTCCTTCGTTTTACCCTTGCTATTCGAAGTCACAGCTTCCCAGGGTTGAACTTAAGGTTTACAAACTAGCCTGACTGGACCCATGACAGGATTTACAAGTGTATTCCACAATGAGGCCCTATGGCCATATCATATAATACACCCAGATTCGCACATTAGGGCATGCCCGGAAGTCATTCCCACCCAAAAGCTAGTGCCAGCCATTAAATGAGTCACATTTCAGGCACCCATTTCAGAATGCATCCTGGACCTGGGAAAGCTAAGAAGACGAGGACTGGACCTGCTGTATGTGACCTTAAAGGAGCTCTGAAGGACTGGTCCTGTTCCCTCTTTTACCCAGGACAAAGAAGTGGATTCCAAACATCATAAGACTGACCTCCTGTTGAAGCTACACGTAGTATACTACAAGCTACAAGAGGCAGTTTCTTGGCAGTAACCAGCTAACCACTGGCAACTGGACTAGTTGTCGACCTCTGCCTGACATCCTGTGAGTCTCTAGTGCCTCCCCTGAGGTCCTGGAGGACTTGAGGTGTTTACTCTGCGTGAGGATTGTGACTTAAAGGAATAAGTCAGAAGCTGAAATCTTTGACCAGGATGAACTGGGTTGGTGTATCCAACCCAGCCACTGGATGCTAGTAGAATTTAGTTTATATTTCAGTGTGTTAAAGATCAGTGTGGTACACACATATGCAGACTTTCAGGAAAAACAGACGAACAAGATTACCTATTCTATCCAAGGAGACTAAAGACATTTGCTGTTGGTTTCTGTGACGTAATGTATCAACATCTGTCAGTCAGCCACTGTGCCTTGACAATGATCATGTCTGTTTTCTTTGTAGACAAATTGTATAGGGTCTTAAAGAGGACCAGAATGACAGGAAACTCAACCTGATCATTGAACAACAGGGGTAGCCCTGTGATCCAGCGGTTTAACAACAACTGATACTCTACTACGATATACTCACCTGGGCCCATCAAACACAAAATTGAGTAAAACCGCTGGGTGTCGGGATTATGAATTTCACAACTGTTTAGGATTAGTTTGTATATTTTTATTTTCCTCAACTAACCCTTCACATATCAAAAAGTTCTTTCCTCTGGTCGATAGACCATTAGTTGAACTAGTTGATGGTGAAAATGACATAAAGCTAACTACTTATACTTTAAATTGAAATAACCACAGACTCTTTTAGCGTTGTAAATCTTTATCTAAATTTTGAGCATGTGAACCACTTCAAAGGTACAATACATTCATCTTTTCACTCATTTGAAAGAAAATGCAATCAATAAACATCATAAATTCATCACAAATTCAAGCAATGATCAATGCATAGAAAGGGAGAGGACAGAGAGAGAAGATCATTAAAATAACGAGAAAAGTATTCTACCAAGAATGGTGTGAAAACCAACCCCCTGGCCAAAGGGCAGGTGAGGGTTCGCTGAGATAGATTCAGGAAACAAAGTATTTTAAGGACAGAAATCAGGACAGGATAGTTACCTCTCTAATACCGATGCTTGCGCCGCACCCCTCTCTGACACTCTTTTCCTCCTCCAGATTCTTCAGCTAGTCTTCTTCTAACCCAACTAAATTAGGAAGTTTAGTTCTGCTTCGGATTCTGCATTCGATTCTTCATCAGCACCTCACAGCATCAGCATCACCCACTGTACCAACAGCATCTCCCCTCAGCAGCATTCAGTGAATCTTCATCTCTTGTGCTTGCTTCCGTGCGTGTGCTCTTGTGCTAAATAACTAACTAAAGCTACCTCAGATATACCTTTTGGTCACCTTGTTCCACCCATTAATGTTTCAATATCGTAAAAATGTGAAATCTAATTGGTCAGGCAAGGGGAGGATGATCATCACACCATGCTTACGTATCACTTTTTCAGTTTGCTCATTGTTTACAAACCCATCCCCTTAATTCTTTATTAAATTTTTATTTTCCCACCTCCATTCACATTTACTCTACAACAAACTTTAATATTGTACATGTGAGCTCATTCATCTTAGGTCTTCTTCTGCCAATTCTCAGGCTCCAGTATGCTGCGGCCCTGTCCTCTTCTTGACTCATCTGTCATTCTTCCGGATTCATTCTCAATAGGCATGCGCGGAACCCATGTGAATCGGCTCACTTCAGACATTCACGAGAGGCCCAAATATGCACTAATAATAAAGTCAGAAAGACAGATGTCACTTTCAAGAATAAATGGTTTCACTGTATACCACCCACCTCTACTCTATTCCCTTTTACTTATTAATACATTCCCCGCATTAGCATTAGTATAAGAGCCTGCTTTCTTTCCAGCGAAGCATATGCCATGCACGCGAGCATTCAAACCGCCATGACAGTGCCTTCTGCTCATGCGCAAGAATTTCCCTCCAAGAATTACATCATACTACGTAAATGCAGTTGACGCATGTGCAGTAAAGAATCCCTGTTTAGAGCGTTTTAGTCCTTCGTTCCTTTTGCTATCATTGGTAAACACATATGCAAGCTTCGCTAACCCTCGTTTTATGTGGTGAGCAATAGTATTAGACAAAACAAACCTAATAACTGGTTAGTAAGTTAAAGGAGCAGATTGCATCCAATCAAGTCTCTTTTCTATGAGTCCTTACTCCATCAATCCCCTCTCTGATGGCATTTTAAGCCATCACAAAATTACCCATCCCAAACCAGATGCCAGGTTTAGCAACTCTCGTTTTCATTTTCCTCTTTTGCTTTCTCGTTTTCATTTTTATTTTTGAAATCTCTCATTTTCTTATAGATTCTTCCTTTCAATTCTTCCATCTGTATTTCATCAAATTCTCTCTTCCTTTTCCTTCCCTTTCCATTAATTTCATATTTCCTTCCTTTACCCTTGTTTCTGCAACATTTGCACCAAATTATTATTGTTACGACTATTATTATGAATCTTACTATTGGGAGAACTATTTGACCTAGAATACTTTTCCCTAAATCATAAAATCAAGTACCTATAGAAGAGATACCTTTTGTTAGTCTTTCCCATACACTGTCAGCCTCCCGTGGTGTCAAGTCTTCTTATAGTTTTGTAATATTCTTAATATACCCTCTAATTTCCGTACTTTTATCCGGAATGTAAGTACAACAATGTTGCACTTTTAACATTCAACAGACTCCGCCCTCTTTTGCTAATAAGATATCAAGCGCAAGTCGATTTTGCAAAACCATAGATCTAATCGCAACCATCTCTGTATTAATCATCAAGAAACCCCCAGCAGTATCCGTCGAAAGACGTTCAACTACTGTCGACAATTTACAAATTGTGTGTGAATTCAGGATGCCTCCCACTGAAGGTATCAATGCACCAAATATGTCACCTACTATTTCTGAAAAACTAGCTCTCTTTCTTCGTGTTAGTCCTTTAGTGTTTTCATTGCTTCCAGTCATTCCTTTTACGTGGTAATACAATCCCAAAATAGCAACTCCCATACCACAGTTTAGGCAACTTATAGTAAGCATTATTCCCACACACATAGTAAACTTACTGGATCAGTTCCCCCTTTTAGTCCCCAACCTCCAAAAATCAAGAAGTTATGTTCACATTCACTAGAACCAATAAATACGTTGTTATAATCTGTCTTTACCTATGGAGGCAGGTTTTCCCTTTCTTCACAAACTCTAGGGACATCGCAGCATGAGCTTTGCCAGCTGTATAAGTTCCCTCTTTCTCAGCCCTAGGCGGTACATTTGTTTTATGTTCTGCAGTTTTCTTTTGGAAATCCGGTCTCCTTTCCTTGACTAAATTTGAAAAAACACCTTCTCTTCTTCACGTAATGTGTATGTTAGATTATCTTTGTGTGCCTTTACTATATCTATTGATTTCATTGTTAAGAAAAATTCACCCATAAACTGTGCATCTGGAGCACTAAGTACTGGATTCATATTCTTCAGAATAGGAAGTTCTAAAAATACTACATCTAAGTTTGAATAATAATGCTGAAGTTTTCCTGTTTTATAAAACAGACTTGTTAGAGCACTACCTGATATACCATATGTCAAGGGTAAATGGTGATATGTGACTCCCTCTGACACCGACGCTGATAATTTCATACACACATAACAATCACTGATAAACCCATCTCCCTGGACGAACTGCGGGCGGCGCTGTCCAATACTCACCCGGGCCGTACACCGGGCCCGAACAGGTTCCCCTGTGACTTTCTGTGCCCCCATATGGGGACCTTGGGGTCTCATCTGCTTGGGGCGCTTCATGAAGCCTTGGAGCAGCAAATTTTGCCCCCAGTTGGCGGCACGCCGAAATCGTGGTTTTCCTCAAACCCGGTCGCCCTCCAGAAGATCCAGCCACGTATCGCCCCATCTCTTTGTTGAATTTTGAGCCTAAACTCTTGGGAAAGATCCTGGCCGACTGCCTCCGTGCCTGCATTCAAGATGTGGTACATCCAGATTAGTCGGGCTTCATGCCACAGCGCTCCACCAGACACAATATCAGGCGGGTCCACAACGCTGTTTCGGAGGCCCCTCGCCTGGGTCACCCTGCGGCAGTCATGTTGGCAGACATTGACAAGGCGTTTGACTCGCTGAGATGGACCTACCTTTTTAAACTTCTTAAACCTGTTAACTTTGGACCAAGGTTCTGGACTTATGTGAAACTCTTATATACGGATCTCACTGCCTCAGTTCCTGCAGCCGGTTGCTACTCACCTCCCTTCCCTATCCATAGGCGAGGTGTGCGCCTGGCGGGCGGGGTGTTTTCTTTGGTCTGATGTTCCGCAGACCTTAGGGGTGGGTAATTTACAGTACCTAGAGACTTTGCAGTATGTATTTCAAATGCATTTTGCTTGTTGGGCTCCGCCCATGTTAAAAAAGAAACATAACAATCACTAATCTCCATTGTATCTACATACTGCAATAACAACTTTGTGAATGCATTTCAAGATGTATCATTATCTAATACTGTGTGATGTAAATCTACCTCATCTGATGCTTCTAGTTCTATTCTGTCTCCTTTTATTGTATCTGCCTTTCCATTAGTAATTGTTTCATTCTTTTTATTTGTTATCATAAAATAAGGTACTGCTACCGTTAAAAATAACCATATTGAAATTACTAATAGCATACTACATATACAAGCTCTACAGCATCTTTGTTTTAAACTTCATTTTGGTCGCTCAGTGACTTAATTTCTTGCCATTTTGACTTAAGAAGATTTCTCTTCTTATTTTCTTTACTCTGAATCTCAGGCTTAAATCTTTCAAGGAGGTATCACTATTTCTTCATCAATCTGTGCAGTATTTTCTTTGTCTGATTCTTCTCCTAAATCCAAATTTTTAAACTCTTCTAAGACAACATAGGTCCGCTCAGGACCTTTGTACTTATTGTTCAGATTTCTCAATCTTAAGCTCTAACGTGTTTTTCGCTCAATTGTATTTTTAGATCGAGCTTGACTTGTGACTTCATTCACTTGCTCTGGTCTTTCTCTTGTTTTCCTCAGATAATATTTCAATCTTTTCACTCCACCTGGCCAGTTGTCACCTTTCATGATCCTTTTAATTTGAACTGCACTTTCACCCTCTCCGTCTTTTTCAAGCGTTCTTTTATATTCAGTATGTTTAGGCACAATCTGTTTTTGTTCAGAATCACTTTCTGACTGTTCCTGTTCAGATCTTGTTATTGTTTTTTGTGCGCCTGAACCTGTTCTACTTCCTCTATCTGATCCTGTTCGGGCCTTATTTCAATTTGGTCTTTTTCTTCTTCTGCCCAAATGTGTTCTTCTTCTCCTAAATGGTCCTGTCCATGTTGTAGTATAATTTGTTCTTCTGCCTGAACGTGTTCTTCTTCACCTGTCTGTCCCTCCTCAGGTCTGTGAATGTGTCTGTTCTCCTCTGCCTGAGTACGTTCTTCTTTCCTCATCTGGTCCTGCTGAAGGTTTTCATTAGTTTTGTTCTCTTGTTCATGAGCGTGTCCTTCTACACCTATCTGATCCTGACTACTTTCCTGTCTCTCTAATCTTGTTCTCTTCATGTTTGAATGACAGCCTCAGCTGTGTCAATCACTGGTATCCATTCCCCCTGACTTGTGCTCGGTTGTTCTTCGTCTATCACTTCAGAATCTACCACTCTCGATTCTCCGACTTCACAACCTTCAGCAGTCACAACTGGTTCAATAAGTTGTTTCTCTTCTTCATTGGGGTCTGGAACTCGTTTGAAATAGCTGCATTAATCCAATTTGGTAAACCTGCACACTTCACTGCTGTTGTAGTGACTAGTATGACTTGACGTGGTTCATCCCACCTGGGTGCCAAGCACGACTTTCTGGTGTGTTTCTTCAATACCACCCAGTCTCCAGGATTCAAATCATGCGCCTGCATTGGCTGCCTGGCAACTGCGTCTTCTCCAACCTAGTGAGAGACAGAACGCACTAGGTCAGCCAATCCTTTGCAATAGTCAAATTTCAAATCATCAGTTATATTCATCAACTTGTGTCCAGGTACGAATGCTTGTCTCATTGCCCTTCCCATGAGTATTTCATGGGGACTCAATCCTGTATTTCTGTCAGGAATACTTCGGAGTCCCATTAACACAAGAGACATTATTGTGCCGTTTATTTGCTCAACCACTCCAGAAGCCTCTGGGCGGTATGTACAGTGCAGTTTCTGTTCAATTTTGAATGCTTCACAGATTCATCAAATTATTTCATTATTAAAATTAAGTCCTCTATCTGATTCGAAACTCACTGAAAAACCGAATCGAGGTATAATCTCCCTCAACAGTAACTAAGCAACTGTGAGGCTGTCATTCCTTCTGGTGGGATATGCCGCTGCCCATCTCGAGAACAGGCATACTATGACAAGGACATACTTAATTCTGTCACTCGGAGGCTACGCAATGAAGTCTATTTGCAACCTTGCGAATGGTCCTTCAGCTTTACCAATTTTTCCCCAACTGACCACTGTTTTCCTGCCTGGGTTTATCTGTTGACAGACTAAACATCTCTGGCATACGCTCTCTGCGACTACCCTAAACTTTGGATTGTACCAATTTTGTCTGAACAGTCTAATCATTGCCTCCATACCTACATGTGTGTCTCCATGATACATTCTTGCCATTTGTGAAAGTAAACAATCTAGCATGACTGCTTGACCATCAATGTCTTCTGCCTTTCTTTCACAACCTGATTTTATCCAAGTGTCCCTTTCCTTTGCCTCAACTTCATCTTGTAACTGCCTAACCTCATCCCATATTGCTAAAGGTGAGAAAAGCATAAGTTGGTAGGTGATTTCACTTGTTTCAATCTTTCGGTTAAGTGCTAATTTGTTCTTGGCACAATATTGAGCAATTTGGTCAGCATATCTATTACCTGCTACCACATAGTCATTTGCTGACTGGTGAGCAACACACTTAACCACTGCAATTTCCTTTGGCAATTGTATGGCTTCCAATAATTCCTTTTTTACCATTATGTATGGGAGATCCTGAAGAAGTCAGAAATCCTCTCTGCATCCATAGCTGGCCATAGTCGTGCACAACCCCGAAACCATATTGACTATCCGTAAATATGGTTATCTTCCAATTTTTTCACATTTTGCATGCCTTTGTTAAGGCCACCAATTCGGCTGCTTGTGCAGACTTGACTCCCGTTAAACAGGATGCTTTAATGACTCCTGTAACTTTGCATACAGCATAAGCTGCACTAAGTCCTCCTTCCTCAGTTCTCAGGCAAGAGCCATCTACAAATAGCTTGTGGTCTGGCTCTTTCAGGGGCTCTTCCTTTATATCAGAGCGGGGCTTGGTACACATTTCAGTCACATCCAGATAATCATGATCCACCTCATCTTTCACTTTTTCACAACATGGATCTGGTAAAAGCTTAGCGGGGTTCATGATTGTAAATCTGATTATTGTCACATTTTCTGCTCCCAGAATCACTCTTTCATACTTAGTCATCCGACTAGGTGTAAGGTGCTGTGTTCGAGTTCTGGTTAAAAGAATCTCGACTGAATGTGGAACATATACCTTCACTTGATGTCCCATCACAATTGACTCACTTTTCTCCAGACTCATACAGGTAGCAGCTACTGCTTTTAAGCTGCCGGGTAAAGCTGAGGCCACAGGATCAAAAGTAGCTGAAAAATAGGCTACTGGATGTCGGCTCAGTCCATATCTTTGAGTCAAAACTAAAAGTGCACAACTTTCTCTCTCACAACAGAACAGTGCAAATTCCTCTGCATAGTCCGGCATGCCCAAGGCAGGGGCCTCTCACAGACTGTTTCGCAACTTCACAAATGCTTCCACACACTCATCATTCCAAACAATTGGATCGTTTGCCTTTTTCAAAGTCAGCTGAATTAATGGTTTTGCCTGCAGGTAAAATCCCAAAATCCACTGCCTACAGTATCCAACCACTCCAAGAAACATTCTCGTCTCCCTTTGAGTCTTTAGCATTTGCATTTGCTTTATTATTTTTATTCTTTCGGGGATGACTTTCCTTACTCCTCTCTCTATTTTATGGCCCAAATATTTTACTCCTCGCTGACAGAATTGTAATTTTTCTGGGGACACTTTGTGTCCTCCTTCAGCCAAATGGTTCAGTAATGAAATTGTGTCAGTGACACAATCTTCTCGTGATCTGGATGCTACTAGCAGATCATTAATGTACTGAACCATAACCGAATTCTTGGGCATCACCAATGTTTCTAGACACTTTTTCAAGATCTGATTGAAGATAGAGGGACTCTCTGTATACCCTTGAGGAACTCGGCACCATGCCAAGACACGGTCTTCAATCTTAAATGCAAAAAAATACTGTGAATCTGGATGTAAAGGAATAGAGAAAACGGCTTGGCACAAAACAATTACTGTAAACCAGCCTGCATTCCAGGGTATCTGATAAAGGATCACTGCTGGATTTGGCACTACTGGACAACAGGGCACTACAATTGTGTTTATTTTTCGCAGATCTTGTACTATTTTGTACTTCCCACTAGGCTTCTTAAATCGTAGGATTGGCGAATTACAAGGACTACTCATTATTTCTTTCAATATGCCTTGTTTAATCATTCAATCAATTTCTGGAGCAACTCCTGCTTTTACTTCTGGACTCATTTTGTATCGTTGTGTGTTTGGGTAAACTGCTCCTTCCTTTACAGTCCCTTTTACTGGGTCTATATTGGCCATGATCCAATATCTTTTCCTGTAAAATCCCGCACATCAGGATTCACTGTGTCTCTCAATTCTTCTGGCAATTCACTTTCAGTCATTAATGAAAACATTCCATCTACTTTTGTATACAACATCCTCATCAGGGGTTTGGAAGGCGACACCATCCGGTGTACAGTAGATTGTGCAATTTATCTTGCACAGCAGGTCTCGTCCTAACAAATTTACTGGACTAGAATCACACACTACGAATTTATGCATGTCTTTAAAATTCCCAATATGTACTTCTAATGGCTTTGTGAGTGGGGTTCTAATCTGTTGATTTGACACTCCGACTACTTGGATGCTTTCTCCCGAGAGGGGTAGGTTTGGGATGTCTGCTGTTTCACAGTAGACCTGGTAGCACCAGTGTCCAATAGAAAAGTGAAATCATTACCTTCCACTTTCCTATCAATAAATGGACCTGACTGATCTACCGGCAAGGATGCGCCAAGTACGCACTCCTCTTCCTCCCCCTTCAGGCACCGTCATTGCTCACACTCAGATTCATCGTTATTATGTTATGTTATGTTATGTTATAGGGTTCTTATATAGCGCCTATCACCACCGGTCTCTAAGCGCTAGACAGAAGACCACGAACATAATTATTATTATGTTTATTTGCATAATTATTATGTTTATATGCATAATTTAATTATTATGTAAAAGATATTGTGAAACCACAGAATTTTTCTTACCACTTCCTCTGTGCGATCCTGCGTCTATATTATACCTTTGAGTGTTACAAAATCTGGCATAGGAGCTGGTGGCACCTGATACTGTGGAGTAACTACCTGCTGTGGCTGATTCAAATTCACCTCATTCTGCGTCTGTGGATTTAAATTTTGATTTGGCCATTAGTATTCTGAGTACTCTTACACTCTTTCTTCCAATGTCCAAGTTTTCTGCACGCATGAGAAGGAAACTTCTTCTTTGCATCCTCTCTATTCATTCGTCCTCTCCATTTATCACCACTCACTCCTTGGCCATTCTGATTCTGCTCTTTCACCTGACTATCGGTCTGGGTATTCAATTTATTTTCTTGCTGCTCTGCCAATTTCACTTGTGCCCACATCATTTTCTCTTTTAACTTTCTATGTCGTGCCTCAATATCATCTCCGCAGTATTTCGCGTACTTCAAAATATCATCTATCGGCTTCCCCTGCCAACACAGCATATGCTGTTGAATCATGTGGCTCATCTCCGGTTTCAGACCATACACAAACCGATACACAAAATGTCCCATATCTTTGTCACCAATGTTCTCAAAACCACTATACTGCTTAAACACCTGCAGTAACTTCTCATATTAGGCATGCACAGACTAATTTGGCTCTTGAGTTGTTCTATCTATCTTTACCCAATCTGTCTCTTTAGGAGGGATTTTTCCTTTCAGGAAAGTAATTACTTGGTGATATTTCTTCAGCACGTCATCTGAAGGTGCTCCTGTTTTAGTATCTCTTGTGTACTCCTCACTTGGCCAATCAACTGTAACCTTACATTCTGTCCATAAGTCAGCAGGTACCACAACATCAAAGAAACCATCCAAATCCTTCAACAAAACCTTCGAAACTTTCACAAATCTTTTCAACTGTTTGTACCACTCAACATGCTTTTCTCTAAACCTGGGGAAATCATTAGTAAATGACAAAATATCCTGTCTACTCCATGGAACATGAACATATCCACCTCCTGGAACTTCTCTCATTGGATACAATCTCTCTGCCTTTCCTGATTCTTTTAGTAAGTACTTGAATGATGCTCAACTTGCTTGTGCTGCCTCCTTTTTCCTTTTCCACCTAGTTCTCCACCTGTCTAGGTCTCCCCACTTTTGTAAATTAGTTATTAACTCTCTTATCTGTAATTTTCTTCCAGACACATTCATATTCTCCAGATCTTCATCAGTAAATTCTGCTCTATATATTTTCTGCAGTACTTTTGATCTCCCTATTTCCACTCCAATCTCTGAAGCCATCTTTGTCAATTTCTCATGAAACACCCTTGCATTTCTGGTTATACTTCTACATATAAACAACAATTCTTCCTCATTGTAATGATTCAATCGATCCATGCCCACATTTCCAGCAATCATTTCTTCCAATTCCACATTTAATTTGTAAATATCCAAAATCGTTGGCACTGAACTTTGTCTCTATTCCCTGTGCCCACCTTTCCAAATCTTCTGGAGTAACCGTAGTCGCACTTCTAGTTCTCATAGTTACCACTGACTCTTTTTCTCTCAAAACTTCAAGTGTGACTCTTCTTGGAGTTTCTATTACAGGCTCCCTTATGGGGAGGTCCTTTAATGAAATGACTGATTCGCACTCGCTAGCTTGGTCCTCCGATACTATTGTCTCTTTTCTAGAATTACTCAAAGGAATAGTTACAGTTTGAGGTTTTGGGCAATTCATTTTATCTCCATATAATGGAATGACCGGACCTATGGTTACTGGTACTGTCAAAGCTTCAGGACTTATGTTTAACTGATTTATTTTCTGTATTAATTCATCCCTATTTTTTATTCAATGCGTCTCTTTATTTTTCTTGAAGCACCCTATTCACTGAGGTATCATGTACAATGTGAGGAACTAAGGGTGTTCCCAATACTGGTGCACTTGGGGTGACTCTACTGGGTCCTTCTTGGTACTGGGGAGGATTTTTAGTTAACATATCCTCTATCAATTCATCTTCTGATTCACCATATCCCGTTACATTCAGGTGTTTCGTTTTTTTCTCTACACTTACTCCCAGACGGTTCCTCAGCCATTAACACTGGATTTAACCCTTCCGATACCATAGCTCTTCTCCATTGCTTCATCTGACCTTCACGTGACTCATGCAAATATCTTGCGAAACACCTCTGCACTTCTCTCGCTCATATAATACAGTCTCCCATTCTTCCAAAGCCTCATACTGAGTTAACCTAGGTCTTGGTTCCAAATCATTCATTTTCATCCTCAAATTCTAAAGAATTCTCCCATTAAATGTACCATGTTCAGGAAAAGCTAACACTCCATCATCTTTTGTGTACTCTATCCAATTCTCTAACCACACACAAGCATGATATCCTCTCTCCATCATCATAAAGGAAGCAGGGGTTTTCGGTGGAGGAATAAGAATTCCCTCTCTAGTTAACACTGGCTTGTCTTTCTTAAAGAAATTCTTTATTTTCTTCATCAATGACATTTTCTCTTCTCCCCATACATTCTGGATGAACGATATATAAAGTCGTATTCCGCAAACCCTGAAAACTTTCTATCTGCGCAACTCACACCAGTAGTCAAATCAGAATCCCACATACAATTTTATTTCATATAATACTAGTGCGGCTCTATTCTTTCAACCAATCAGACTCAGGCTCACGCTGTTCGTTTACCCAATACTAGTGCGGCCTTCTGTGATGTCAGTATTACTCGTCACTACTGACCCCTCCTTTACAATGCTGCTTCTGTCTCACACCCGCTGTTTCGACCTATCCCAGCGCAGTTCTCTGTGATGTCAGTATAACTCCTTTCTACTGACCCCTCCTTTACAAAATTCCTTCTGTCACACGCCCGCTGTTTTAACCAAACCCAGCGCGGCTCTCTGTGACGTCAGTGCAACTCCGACAACTGACCCTCCCTTCACAAGGTAATATGAAAACTTATTAACGAAGAATTTGATGAAAAGTATTTAGAAATAACATGAAAACCATTCGCTACTCTGTCTGTTCCACTAAACAGCGGATAGATTTCAACTTATTCTTGAGTTTCAGAAATACTCCTTTTCACTGTGGGTAAAACCTTTTTCTTACCCTTCATTCAAGCTCAAAAGAACCTGCTACTCCTTCAGTGTTACCCTTTCTAGGTGATATAAGACCAGAGTTTCACCAGCGAACCTTTTGCTATCACTCACTCTTCACTTTTATACGAAAATAGTCCCTAATTTAACCCTGCCAGCCCTACCTCGCTTCTCAGTGTTATTCCAACAGACGAGTAACCTCACTTTAGTGTGGTTTCTATCGCCACTCGCTATTCAATTTCCTGGGAATTCTGGACAACATAAAACAAGACGCTAACTCTTTTGTTAAACAGAAATCATAAATCAATATATAACACCAAACTATTCAATAATAACCATAGCTCTGCTACCAGAAAACTGATCCAGTGGTTTACCAACAACAGATGCTCTACTACCATATACTCACCTGGGCCCATCAGACACAAAATTGAGTAAAACCGCTGGGTGTCGAGTTTATGAATTTCACAACTGTTTAGGATTAGTTCATATACTTTTATTTTCCTCATCTAACCCTTCACAGATCAAAAAGCTCTTTCCTCTGGTCGATGGACCATTAGTTGAACTAGTTGATGGTGAACATGGCATAAAGCTAACTTACTTATACTTTAAATTGAAATAACCACAGACTCTTTTGGCGTTTTAAATCTTTATCTAAATTTTGAGCATGTGAACCACTTCAAAGGTACAGTACATTCACCTTTTCACTCATTTGAAAGAAAATTCAATCAATAAATATCATATATTCATCACAAATTCAAGCAATGATCAATGCATAGAAAGGGAGAGGACAGAGAGAGAAGATCATTCAAATAACGAGAAAAGTATTCTACCAAGAATGGTGTGAAAACCAATGCCCTGGCCAAAGTGCAGCTGAGGGTCCGCTGAGATAGATTCAGGAAACAAAGTCTTTTAAGGACAGGAATCAGGACAGGATAGTTACCTCTCTAATACCGACGCTTGCGCCGCACCCCTCTCTGACACTCTCTTCCTCCTCGAAATTCTTCCGCGAGCCTTCTTCTAACCCAATTAAATTAGGAAATGTAGTTCTGCTTCGTATTCTGCATTCAATTCTTCATCAGCATCTCACAATATCAGCATCATCCACTGCACCGACAGCATCTCCCCTCAGCAGCATTCAGCGAATCTTTAACTCTTGTGCTTGCTTCCGCGCTTGTGCTCTTGTGCTAAATAACTAACTAAAGCTACCTCAGATATATCTTTCTGTCAGATTGTTCCACCCATTAATGTTTCAATATCGTAAAGATTTTAAACCTAATTGGTCAGGCAAGGGGAGGATGATCATCACACCATGCTTACATATCTATTTTTCAGTTAGTCCATTGTTTACAAACCCATCCCCTTAATTCTTTATTCAATTTGTATTTTCCCACCCAAATTCACATGTACTCTGCAACAAATGTTAATATTATACATGTGAGCTCATTCATCTTAGGTCTTCTTCTGCCAATTCTCAGGCTCCAGTACGCTGCGACTATTTCCTCTTCTTGACTCATCTGTCATTCTTCCGGATTCATTCTCAATAGGCATGGGTGGAACCCATGTGACTCGGTTCACTTCAGACATTCACGAGAGGCCCACATATGCACTAATAATAAAGTCAGAAAGACAGATGTTACTTTCAAGAATAAATGGTTTCACTGTATACCACCCACCTCTACTCTATTCCCTTTTACTTATTAATACTTTCCCTGCATTAGCATTAGTATAAGAGCCTGCTTTCTTTCTAGCGAAGCAGATGCCATGCACACGAGCTTTCAAGCCGCCATATTAGTGCCTTCTGCTTATGAGCAAGAATTTCCCTCCAAGCATTACAACGTGATACTACGTAGATGCAGTTGACGCATGTGCAGTAAAGAATCCCCATTTAAAGTGCTTGTCCTTCGTTTATTTTGTTATCGTTAGTAAACACATATGCAAGCTTCGCTAACCTTCGTTTTATGTGGTGCGCATTAGTATTAGACAAAACAAACGTAATAACTGGTTAGTAAGTTAAAGGAGCAGATTGCATCCGAGCAAGTCTCTTTTCTACGAGTCCTTGCTCCAACACTGTAACAGACTTACTTACAAATCCGTCGAATGCCAAATGCTAATGTAGGTTGGGAGTGAAAGTTAAGAATTGAAGAGCTGTAATTTCAATATCATGGCCTGGAATGTTTGCATCAAGTTTTCCATTCATACCTCTGGCTTTCCGTCAAGATGAAGATGTGCATGCTGACCTTTTGCATCAGCATTGGGAAACAGTATTGCAAGACTGATCTTAAAAGGATGTCAGCAGACAGGAAGATCACCTGCAAGGTTGGCTCCACTTGTGTAAGCAGCTGCTGTGCGCATATTCTCAGCCTCAGCCATAGGCAAGCATGCAGAGGTACCAGGCACACTTGTTGGCAGAAGGCTGTTCATGGAAACCTCCTTACTGAGTTTGTTGCTTAGTTTAGTGTTGCTTGCTGTTGGCTCTCCTGCCTGGGAAGAAGATACCTAGAGAGAAGTATGCTTGCAGAGGACAGAGAGAAAAGAGTGCTTGCTGCTCGCTCTTGCTGGCTGTTGCTTGCTGCTAGCCCACACCTTCATGGCCTTAGAGGCAGCATCTTCAATTGCCATCGGCCATTTTGGTATAAAGCATTCAAGACCCACTAGTGGGGGCAGCCTATCAAATGCACTTGTGTGTATTCGGGCAAAGTGATGAGTGATGTATAAATACATCAAAATCACTGGCAAAATACTGACAACATTTTCAATTGCTCCAAGGCTTACTCTAAAGCTTAGTAAACTTTCATTGGCCCAAAAAGTATATTTACACATGGAAATGCAAAGGAAATGTTTCAGGGTTTTGTTTCAAAGCTTTCACAGTGGAGCAGTGGATTGCAAGTTGTCAAAAACTTATATTTTTAGAGAGAGTCGAACAATATTGTCCAATAATAATGCCTGATAAGAAGAGTGTATGTGGGGTAGCACAAGTACTCCCTGTGCTTTATCTAGTTGTAAGACTGGGAACTGCACTCTGGGACTCTTTATTATTCCATATACATTTCTTTAAAAGTGAATCTACTTCTTTAAAATATGAATGAATTCTTAATTTTTATTGGAACATTCATTAAATGGAATAAAAACATCCATAAAATGGATATTTTGATTAAAGCCACCCGGCCAATCAGCGATAATGGAAGTAAAGTCCATCTATTCAATAACATTTTTAGGTCGAGCCTAGACAGCGCATGCGCTGTCGCAAGACCTGTGGTAAACAGAATATGGAGGGTAATTTCTCCTGCCTCTTGCCATTGGTTAACTCTGGCATTGCTCTTCTTATCTGGCTTATTGTTGGCTGGCTATCCGATACGTCACTTCCATTTTTGTGGGAAGCAGCACCGACCAACTACAGTTTAGTTACGCTGCTGGGCTGTTATCTTTTCATTTAGGGACTACTTCCTTGTTTTCTTTGCTGCTCGCATTCCCAGAGGAAGTTTGCACACTGCCGCCGCTGGCACATCTGCTAGCTTCCTACCCTCACCCGATGCCTTGCTCCACCGCTCTCTACCCGGGACTGACGCTTCCTGTCTGGCACAACATGAAGCACTGGTCTCCGCTCTCACCCTGACTGAATTAAATGGAACTGACAGTGGGTAATAACAGGCAACAGTTAAAACTGCTGTGAAATCTGCAACACGCACTGTCACTTTCATGTGGTAAATGAAGGTGCGGTACTCTTCTAAGATGGCTCACGCTATCTGCCATACGCGGCTTGGAAGAACATCAGTCTTCTGTGTCTACTTGATGTTGCAGCTGATTCTACTGCTGTGGCTTTGGGCGTCTGGAACATACTGGTTCATTGGGTGTGCATGATCTGTGTCCAGACAGGATCGGTGCTCCCAAGTAACCAGTATGTGCTAGTTTCACCACCAAACAGTGTAGAAGTCTGACTATGATCAGAGCTGCAGTGCTGTCCCTTTCAAAGTGCAGCAGTCCTTCTAACAAGCGAGGGGGTAGCAAATTTAAATGCATTGGAGTATTGCAGGACTCCTGTACCTTTACAGTGCATGTCCAGTCTGCCTCGCTGCAGTAAATGTACACATTTTGTGTTCCCCACCACGGCCGTTGCACCTTAAGTGGTGCTGTCCACACTTCTCGCATCACTATTTTGCTCAAGTAACAGTGACTGCTAAAGCCATCTTGGATGTTAAGACGCCGAGAACTTTTTAATTGAAAGAATGCCAATTCCACATAATACTACCACCCAGTAAACATATAACAGCCCAGCTCAGGAGTACTTGTGCTGCTCCGGTAAATGTATGGCACCATTTTTGAGAAAGGTCAGTACAAGCCAATAAAAAAAGTCCAATTGCTGCTTGTGGCTAATGTGAATATACCAGGCTGCTTCAGAAGGGCTGGCAGTGCCCATGAAGAGTACATCAGCCAAGAAAAGTACATCTATCCCATTACATTTAGAGCAGCGATGCTGATAAATGTTGTTGAGAGCCAAGCTGATAAGCGTTAAACCCAACGAGCATTGCAGAGATGTTCTGGTACTGTACTATTAGAACTATACCAGCAATGCCAAGAGGTGCTTCAAATAGCCCAGCGCCTGCTTGTTTGCACTTTAGGTGTGTAAAGATAAAAAGTACATCTCTGGGTTTCTTTGGGGGTTATGCATGAACTTTAGACTGAACAACCCACAACAGTGAGCAAAAATTCCCCCCTCTTGTTTTGTCTAAAATTTGTGCACTAACAAGAAAAAAGTTTGAGTTATATATTTGGTCTAAAGACACTCCAAACGTACAAAAAACAGTTGTTCTGCTTTGTGCAGCGCCATCATGATACAGACCCTGGTGCTGCAAAGCATCCCAGCTAAAAAGTGAAGCTACCGAAGTGCTCCACTACCTATCCAAAGAGAAGCACTCTGAGAAGCCCTTGTTAGGTCTCGCCTACGCAGCGCGCATGCACTGCATAGGAGGACACCTTTAGAAATCGATTCAGTTTTTCAGGCAAACACGTGCACGCATTGCATTGCTTTGAATGGCAACACGTGCACATTTGGCGATTCCCTTGCAGGAGCGAGCTTTGAAACCATCTGTTTGTAATTAACAGATGGTTTCTGCTCGCTCCTGCAAGGGAAACAGGTGCAGGCCCCCTCCTCTCTCCCCTGCTGCCTCCTCCTCTTCTTGTCAAACTTGTTTTTTTTACTTTCAGCGCGAGGCTCGCGCGCTTGTTATATTAGGTATATCAACCAAAACTCCACCTGCAGAACACAACCCAATCTCCATCACTAAGTATTAACTGTAAACTCCCAAAGTGTAGCGCTGCAGCTGCAATTGTACCAATATCACAGGCATCGCCATAGGCCCTATAATAGACTTCCCTTGTATCACTGAGGCTTGGCTGAATCAGAGCTCTCAACCTCTCTTTGACATTCTACCACCAATATACTTGTTCCTAAGGAAAGACTGAGAGTACAATTGTGGTGGCCAACTAGACATTCTAAACACACAGCTTCTCATACCACATCACCATCAAAATGAATATATACACCTGTAACGCAACTGGTGCTCCTGTAAAGCGATCTGATACCTTTGGGTCGTGTTCGCGCTATATAAAACCGCTCCTCCCCCTCCCAAAAACAGACAATCCCAGAACCGTGCTCCACAATCATACCCGATACCTCCTGCTAGTATAAAGAATCTCCAATTATTTTGTTTGCAAAATCTTCCTGCAGCAGTCCGGCTAACCAGGTCGCCGAAACCACAAAGCAATCGCCATCTCTCAACCCCCAAAGATCTCGACGGCTCTCACTTGCCCTCGCCATCACAATGCTCGCCAAACACGGCTTTCCTACTGCAGAACTTCCGGCATGACCGGAAGTGCATGAGTAAGAAATCTGCCAGTCCAATTGCTCCTGGGACGAGTGCATGTGAAAGGATGCGGAAATCCGTAGCTGAAACGGTGCAAAATATGGATTTGGCTGTGTTTGAGGTGCTTGTTTGAGCTGCAATTCGGGCACCAAACAAGCTTCACAGTCCCCTTGTTGTGTTTCGATTTAAATGTCCTACATAGGTTTTCCTAAATCATGTCCTTATATAGGCACAATTTGCATTGCCCTTATTTAGGCATAGAATCCCTGTGAGAAGTTGGCCTGATATATGCTGTCCATAGTGGGCACCCTGTGTCAGTCCAAACAACCCCTTATGGTGATAGGTTTAAAGACAACCTTTATTGAAAGCTATCCTAGTGGTAGCTATGAAGAGTAGCCTTCAGGCTAAGTCTTGAAGGAATGTAAAGCAGCTTGTTTTACCAGTCTATAATCTCCTAAATGACCAAATGAAAGGACAACCACACCAGGTATATATTTAAAATATATGTACTTAATATAAAACACACCCCTCTAGTCTCTTTATGAGACTGGAGTTCAAAGTTCTTAATTTACAAGTTAGCAATCAACAGTAATAGCACAAATACACGTTTGGGCCCTAGGGGTGTACCAAACCATATACCAATAAAGTGGTATAAGAACCACTACTGAACTAGACACAAGGCCTAGAACCTGTAGAATCGCTGGGACCCCAAGGAACCACCCAAGGTAGTGACACAGGGGACCCACGGGGCCGTGTGCAGTGTGTAAACACAACCGCGGGTTCCCGTTAGCTTCTATGGGCAATGTCGCGGTTGGAAATTTAAAGACTAGGGGCACTTAGAATCGAGTCAGGACCAAACCCTTTTGGACTTAGGAAGTTCTAGGGCTAGCACCCACGGGAGCACCGGAGTACTCGTGTTACCTCACCCAGGAAAGCTGGGTGCATAGGTGTCTTTTGGTGTCGGGTTGCATCGTCGATTTCAATGGAAGCTGTCAAAGAAGTGCTGCTGCAGTGAAGAGAAGTGTCCGAAGTGATCCAAGCCTGGATCTAGGATGGAAGGAACCTGAAAGCGGAGGGGACAGAGTCTGGGTCACTTACCAGTGACCAGGGGCACGATGGACCAATGCCCACAGATGTTGGGTGCTTCAGGTGAGTTGACGGGTGTCTTGACTCTTCAGCCACGAGGTCCAGGAGGCACCGATGACAACCAGGAGCTGGAGTTGAGCTGTCCCATGAAGTCTGTCGAGTGCTGCAGTGTCGGCGTCCAGATTGGACCCAACAAGCTTTGGCAACGGCAAGTCACTTGGAATCAGAGAAAGGACGTCGGTTCAGACCAGCAAGGTCTGGGGGACTCACCCAGTAAAGGTAAGTCGGAGCACGTCTGGAGCAAAAAAAAAGCCCAATCAGAAGAGGAGTTGCTTTCGTGTGGACCTACTAACCAACGTGCTAGCAACCGCAAAAGAGCCTCGAGCAGTTGCACTTGAAACTGGCCCACGGGTCACTCGTGGGGTGGAGGCCAGCAATCTTCGGTGCAGGAGGTGCTCAAGGCTGGGGCTACTCGGAGCCCAAAGCACAATTTCGAGGAAGACCAGGAAGATGCTGTTGCTGCAAAAGTTAACGGTGTCCAGGAGTCACAGTTCCACATCACCCACGATAGCCACGGGCCTCAGCTTTGCTGTGGACTCAGGGTAGCCTCGGGGAAGTCTGGAAACCCACTGCTGGTGATGCAAAGACTTCGGCGTGCAGCGGGAGCTTCAGCGATGCAGACCGGTCAGTTGCTTCTTTGGTGCCTGCCAAGCAGGGGAGTCACTCCTTGACCCCAAGGGAGATTTTTTCAGTCTTCTAAGGAAAGTAGAACGTTGAAGGTCCAGGATATATATTGCAGAGTTTCGTCCAGGGTAATCTAAAGTCGCAAGGACTGGGTTCCCATACTTATACTAAGTTTGGGGGTTGGACATACTCTAGGGACCCACCTATGGGAGGGTTTGGAATGAGGGGTGGTTACACCCATTTCCTTTGTCCAGTTTCGCACCAGAGCAGGGGCAGTTAGTCCCTGCAACCGGTTTGAACTGGACTATGCACAGGGACACCAAGTGTGCCCCCAGGGCAGGACTTCAAAGCACCAGAGAGTGCTCCCGCCCAGCCCCAATACACATCTGCCTGTCTGGGGAGGTTGTTACACCTTCCTGGGACAGGAAACCTATTGTCCAGGCCTCCCCTGCCGGAGTTTCGGTCAGCAGCAGGAGGCCAGACCAGTGTCTGTGGCAGAGGCATCCATTTTGTGATGCCAGGGCTGTAGAAAGTCCTACCGGGTTAGACCAGTGTGAACATGTCTCTCCCTCTAGAAGGGTGGAATGCTACCTCCGCCGCCAGAACCGACGGGGGGGGGGTACTATTCCAAAGCATTTGAAACCAAACACGACATGTTTCCGTGCAGCCATCCCAAAGTTAGCATTTACTGCGAGGTTATAATGCACTTAAGAGTATATGGTCAGGCTGCACCACAAACAGCATCAGAGGAGGTACTCAGAACGCTGCAGAGGGGCTCTGCTCATGCAGGGGCACCCTCTCACATAAAAACCAAGCACTCTGCCTTCAGGATTGTTAAGGCTTGCCATAGGAGTGACTTATAGGTTTTATATGTGTGTGTAATGGTAGTGATATAGGTAGCCTATACCACTGTAAGGGGTGCGAGCGCACCCTTACCCAGGCTGCAGTAGCAGAACTGTGGTGCCATTCTGGAGTGCTTCACAGGGGTGGCATAATACATGCTTCAGCCCCTGGTAGGCATCTGAGGTACCTATGCCCTAGGTACACAGTATACCATATACTAGGGGCTTATAAGGCACTCCAGAATCCAATTAGAAATGTACCTAATGTACATGGAAACCATTTTAGAGAGGAAGCAGTTAGGCTGGGGTCCTGATTAGCAGGGCCACAGCCAGACTAAGGTCGAAAAACAGTGAAACACCAGCAAAAAGTGGGGGTACCCATGTGAAGCAGATCCTACTCTCCTACAATCCCTGTCCTTATTTAGGCATTACGCATGCTATCCAAATACAGGCATGGTCGCCTACATTCGTCCATCCCAACGTCACAATGAGTTCTTAGAAACCAGACCCTTAAGCCATTGGGACTTTCCCTAGCTAGGATTATTGATTTCTCCAAGAACTCATCTATTATGCATGGACTACTATTCCTTAGGGGTTCATTCATGACGTCTTCCTCTGCCCGACTATACGTCAATGCTAACATTTCTAAGCACCTTCCAGGTATAAATATACCTTCCCTTACCATGGCAAACGACGGCTCGGCTGCACATCTAGATACGGCTCGCCGTGGAAAGTTCGGAAGGAATTCGAGTTCCCACCTGACGCACTGACCAGACACTGTCATCCCTGCTTGCAGAGAATCCAGCTTCCAGTGTTCTGACTCCCTTCGCGGGGCGTTGGAGTTTGAGACCCGGAAAGAGATTCCCACGTGTCTCATTCTATGGTATGGAGCTGACTAGAACCTAGAGGGACTCTTGGCATATTCAAAACTATAGCTTACCATACTATAAAATACAGCACCTACTTCTTACCTTGTACCACACTTAGGTTAGGTACACTGGGGTAGAACTATTTAGAAACATCAGACGAGTATCCACTTTTAAGCCTGTGTTATTTATGTATGTATATATGAATATATGTCATACCTAGAAGACAATGCTATTGCAGTATTATTTCTTCTTACTGCTTACGCTGTATGTATTATATCTTGCATACTGTCTTGCGATTGTAACAGCTCATATCTCTTACACGAGAAACAAGACTGTTCAATAAATTCTTTTATTGAAACGCCCGTCTACTATTTCTGTGTAACTCTGAAGAAACTAAGCATGCACGATTGACTGAGTGAAACTGTTATCTGTTGTTTCCACGATTCTGAGACATGTTCCGATTATAAGGGAAACAAAGTTGTCATGTTTATGCGGTTGCCAGAAACTACTCCCTTCTTGTTTATTCAAGGAGTTTCTAATGGCCTCTGAGTTAGCTGGCACACAAAGCAATTAAGTTCAATGTACTCGATAGAGGCATACTGTCCTCAGTCCTATGCCACAACAATAGTGTATATTATTCCAATGTGCAGAACCTATAATGGAAATAGAAACTACACTACACCCTTTCTTCTTCTCCGGATTGCATTATGGGACATGTAGTTGCAAGTGTAGCATGACGTAACCAATATAAAACCATGAAAAATGGCGTTGGAAAAGCTCCGATGGAAATAACATAACTGCTGACTTGATAAATATTTTTTCATCTTATGCCAAAACATGATGTTGATAGCTTTTTAAGTATGTGCAAGTTTTGTTTTCTGCACGTTGTATGTAGCGAAAATGTGCTTTAGTTGAGCACCAGAATTAATTACTCAAGATCAGATCTTTTCTCTAGGCACGGAGATATTAAATGATTTGCTCAGCATGACAACGTGTTGAGTTGACGCCGGGATTCAAATCTGGCCAGGTTCAGCTTTTGTGTTGGTGGTGCGATACTCTTTGTTGGCGCCCTTCACCGGCGAGAGTCTTTAGGATGCCCCCCTTGTTATTATCTGCTCTGGGGTTCATGCTTTGGAATTGGGAAATGGAGCTTCTGGGAGGGAAGGCGTGTCAGCATCTGAATGGTGTTAAATAGGCCCTAGCACAATCTGGATAGAGGCGAAGGGACACTTAAGAGAACTGGTCGTATAGGGGAAGGAGTTTGATTTAGCCTTAGGGTATGGGCTCTGAGAGGATGGCACAGTCCTGGGCAGACAAGCCTTAGGGTATGGGCTCTGAGAGGATGGCACAGTCCTGGGCAGACAAAACTGAGGTTTAAGCAGTTTTTTTCATGGCCGATGCAGGCAGTTTCAGCTGGCACAGGCAGAGACGTATGAGGCAAGCAGACTTGCATTTGAGGTAGCCTGAGTTAAGCAGAAAGGTATGGGGGAAGCAGAAAGAGGTGCAGCTAAGTCAGGAGCAGCTTCAGACGAGGCAAATAATTGCAGGTGAAGGAGATAAGATCACATTTTTGGACAAGAACCGGAGGCAGTGAGGAAGCTGGTAGCTTGAGCACCATCTGCACTAGCTCTAGGCAAACTATTTAAACAGTAACTCGAATTTTGTGAACAAGCAGGGGCATCACTGCTCTTTGACAGAAGTGCATACACTCGCACTTTGCTGTTTTGAAGGAAGTTACAGGCATGTTGTGTGTTCGTGAAGTGCGTTGCAGCTTACAAAGGGCCTCAGTCTGAGTGTTGAAGTAACTAAACTCCCACCTCACCATCCCTTCGTCTCTATCCAACTCCCCAGTTTATCTCTGTCCTTTCCACTATCGGTTTGTTCACTTTCTTGCATTCTCTTGGTCTTATATTTACCCATCTCTGTCTCTTACATTATTTCATATCGCTGTTCCTCCCCTCCATCTTTCTCACTTTACCCCACCGTTTTCCTTTCTCTCCCTCCTCCTCTTATATTCTCTCCTAATTCCGAAATTCCATCTCTATATTTTTGTTTGTTTCTTTGTCATTCATTCTCTATCGCTCCCTCTGTCTTTCTCTCCAGCTCACTAATTATCTTACTCCCAATTTCTGTCTTTCTGTCTCTCTCATTTCAATATTTATTGGGATACTTTCCACACAAACTCTAGGACCGAAATCGGTCGTGAAATTTGGTGCACATACTCTATGCTGTCTAACTTGAATTGTCCCGGTTACCCCCATACGAGCCAGACTCTCCTTGCGTTACAGAAGTCTATGTTCCTTTTGGGCATAGAATGAATAGCCATATGTGTGATGAGTGTACAGTGGGGGTTTAGCTTCCCTTGAAAAACAAGCATTGGCATAGCCAATAGGTCTCGCCTTTGGGGCCATATAAGTGTTTAGCCATGCAACAGTTGCTGTTGTTGCACCAAGGATATTATGCTACATAACTAATACTTATAAAGTCCCAAAGGCGAGACCTATTGGCTATGCCAATGCTTGTTTTTCTGGGTGCAGCAGTATGTTCCCTTTAAGAGCGTTCAAAGTTTTCTGCCAGCAAGGATGCAGCCCACATTTCTTATTTCAGCTGCATTTCAGCATAAGTTTCCAATCTACTCTCGTGATGCTGGATCCATCTGTCCTCGTAATTTTCATTCCACAATTACAGTATCAAAGTCTTTGCACTGACAACGTGAAAGAAATGATCTACAGAAGTATACTCACAAAGCGTAATAATGCAATGTGATTATTAATGAAATGAATGTTTTAGCGATTGATAATTTACCCACGAAAGAAAATTCCTCCACTTCCTTGAAGAGAGAGTTAAATAGGAAAAGCGCTTGTGTTTTTTGCATTGCTGCCGAAAGTTGTTTGAACAGGAGACAGACGGTATCCGATACCAACATTTGATGGGGGTAATAACCTTCACTTTCCAATTAACCTAATAAAAAAATATACTTGTTTAAGTTATTTAGCATTTAAATGTCCGGTGCTAGACTGCCCAGAACAAAATGTATTACTCGTCTGATTTGGTGCTAATTGTGAGCTTATTCTTTGTGTTTTCTGTGAGCCCAAATAACAGACAGAAGTTGATCATGCACAGCAATTAGCAAGCAATTTGTAATACATTAGGTCTCGCATTCACATGACAATGCCTTTTATTTATGTTTTATAAACCAAAACAGAAATAAAAGGCATTGTGATTTACAATACCACTAGCTCAAACTCGCGTAAATGCGAGACCTATTGTATTGGAAATGCTTGTTACTTTTTTAAACATGACACTATAATTAAGTTGCAAAAACAACAGTTGATGGACAGAATGCAGAACAATGTCATACATTCACCCCAGTACAGAGATCTGGCCCTAAATCCATCGTTTTTTTGCTCACCATGCCATTCCAGTTTGAACCCAGCCATATGCAAATCAATCTTGACCCTGTGCCTCATGGGAACAGTCCAGCCCGAATTGCCAAGCCAGGTCCTCCCTGGACTGGAAACAAGCATCCTAGGACCGGTTTCAGGGTTTCACACCTCTGCAGCCAGGATAGCTTGATTCCAGTGGCATGGAGAGCACGGGACCCACGTCTGGGCATACCCGTCCCACTCGGGGTGACAAATGCAAAAACAACAGTTGATGGCCAGAATGCAGAACAATGTCATACATTCACACCAGAACAGAGATCTGGGCCTACATCCATCGTTTTTTGCTCACCATGCCATTCCAGTTTGAACCCAGCCATATGCAGATCAGTCTTGACCCTGTGCCTCATGGGACCAGTCCAGACCGAACTGCCAAGCCAGGTCCTCCCTGGACTGGAAACAAGCATCCTAGGACCGGTTTTGGAGTTTCACCCCTCTTCAGCCAGGATAGCTTGATTCCAGTGGCATGGAGAGCACGAGACCCACATCTGGGCATACCTGTCCCACTCGGGGTGACAAATGCAAAAACAACAGTTCATGGACAGAATGCAGAACAATGTCATACATTCACCCCAGTACAGAGATCTGGGCCTAAATCCATCGTTTTTTTGCTCACCATGCCATTCCAGTTTGAACCCAGCCATATGCAAATCAATCTTGACCCTGTGCCTCATGGGAACAGTCCAGCCCGAACTGCCAAGCCAGGTCCTCCCTGGACTGGAAACAAGCATCCTAGGACCGGTTTCAGGGTTTCACACCTCTGCAGCCAGGATAGCTTGATTCCAGTGGCATGGAGAGCACGGGACCCACGTCTGGGCATACCCGTCCCACTCGGGGTGACAAATGCAAAAACAACAGTTGATGGCCAGAATGCAGAACAATGTCATACATTCACCCCAGAACAGAGATCTGGGCCTAAATCCATCGTTTTTTTGCTCACCATGCCATTCCAGTTTGAACCCAGCCATATGCAGATCAGTCTTGACCCTGTGCCTCATGGGACCAGTCCAGACCGAACTGCCAAGCCAGGTCCTCCCTGGACTGGAAACAAGCATCCTAGGACCGGTTTTGGAGTTTCACCCCTCTTCAGCCAGGATAGCTTGATTCCAGTGGCATGGAGAGCACGAGACCCACATCTGGGCATACCTGTCCCACTCGGGGTGACAAATGCAAAAACAACAGTTCATGGACAGAATGCAGAACAATGTCATACATTCACCCCAGTACAGAGATCTAGGCCTAAATCCATCGTTTTTTTGCTCACCATGCCATTCCAGTTTGAACCCAGCCATATGCAGATCACTCTTGACCCTGTGCCTCAAGGGAACAGTCCAGCCCAAACTGCCAAGCCAGGTCCTCCCTGGACTGGAAACAAGCATCCCAAATGCAAAAATACCGGTCGCAAAGGGGCAGATTCTGCTAATCTGCCCGTTTGCGAGCAGTTTTCTCGTTGATGCATGTGGCCCTTAGTCTTTTATTTATGTGTTTTGAAAACCTGCAAGTGGTGAGTAAACATGCACCTTGTATTTCTAGTCCTTGCTTACAAGAAGCAAGGCTGGCAGTAAAAGAGGCACAGTTACTGCCAGCTTTGCTTCCTGTAAGCAAGGACAATTAGTACAAAGTGCGTGTTTACCGCACCGCTTGCAAGTTTTTAAAACACAAAAGAAAAGGCATTGTCATTAACAATGCCAATAGCTCGAACTCTTGCAAATGCGAGACCTATTGCATTGAAAATGCTTGTTGCTACATGTATTATTTAATTTGTCTAACTGTACTCTAATAAAGCCTTAGATCCCATTGACGCTTCCAATTCCTGAAGCCTTAATCCCTTAACAACCCCTTATTGCACCTTTCTCTGAACCACTTAACCCCTTACCACCCTTTAATGCTAAACTTCTCTGACTACTAAAAAGTCCTTTCTAACCCTTAATGCTTCCCTTCCCTGAAACCTAAAAATCTGTTATTGTGCCTTAATGCCACCTTTCCCTGAACCCCAAAAACCTTTATCCCCTCTCTATGCACCTTTCCTTGAACCCCAAGATCCATTACTAACCCTTCATGCTTCCCTTCTCTGAAACCTAACATCCCCTTAATGCTACCCTCCTCTGAAACCTGTCAACCCTTTACTACCACTTAACCGCTACCCTTCCCTGTACCCCAAAAACACTTTAGCATCCCTTTATGCACCTTTCACTGAACCTCAAAACCCCTTACTACCTAATGGTACCCTTCTCTGACCACTAAAAAGACGTTACTACCCCTTGATGCTTCCCTTCTCTGAAACCTAAAAACTCCTTACTGCCCCTTAATGCTACCGTTCTCTGAAACCCGTCAACCCTTTACTACCACTTAACCACTACCCTTCCCTGAATTCTAAGATTCCCTCACTTGTCACCTCCTACCTTCCACACCTCAGTGTAAATGTGTTTCTCTAATTTAGCAGCAGGAGGCCCTTTTGACTCTGCTTCCAGGACACTTAAATTTGCTAACAGGGCATGACATTTTTCGATTTTTTTCCTTGACTTTTTTTATTCTATTTTTTCGGTAGACCAAATTTTTGACAGAATTATTTTTCAGTCTGTTTTTCCGTCCAATATTTACTTCAAACCCATTTACACAGACTCTTAGCACTGCTGCTGTTTCGTGATAAAAATCTAGTGGTTGTCCGTTTCCCCATACTAGAGGAAACCACCGATGACAAAATTATTATCATGATAATGAGTGTGCAGGCATTTGTAAAATCTGGGCGATTACTCTATTCATTCCTCATATTGTTCTTGAACAGTGCAAACAAGCTTTCGTTATGTATGGAGTGCTGTCGTGAATGCTGAGAAGAGCAGAATGCCAATGCATCTTCAAGCATGTTTCTCTTGCAGCCATTTCTTATGTTGTTCTCTCCACCCTTGGTCCTCTGCTTGCGGTATGGGATGGACAATAGTGATAGACCAGTCCCTTTCTGGAAGCGAGACAATCCAGCTCGAATCTCTTAATGACTACACATTATGGTTCACAAAATTGAAAAGCCTTGTAGGTCGCCACTATTTTCTGCAAAACCCATGTTTTGAGGTGAATCATGCTTTGGTTTGCTCTGATGTATTTCCTTTTCTTCTCAGGATATGGAGCAAAAACGCTTGGATCAATTGGAAATTCAAGTTGAAATTAAGCGCATCAATGCTGAAAACATAAAGAGGAAGGAAGAAAAATTGGAGCAGGAGAAGCTGGCTGACCTGAGGGTGCTGGAGTACAACAAACAAAAGATGGTACGTTGACTGCAAAATGTGCTGTGTCCAGGAGGAATCAAATGAGACATGAAACTGAAGCTGATAAATGTATCATGAGAGGTTGAATGGGTGAGGAGGGATGAAAGAGGAATGATGAGTTCTAAATGAACTTGGCAAGGAAACAGTAGGGAATTTTAAAAATGTAGCGTAGGCAATATCAGTAGCGGCTCAAAGTGGGAGTGCTGCGGGGCGTTGGCGGCGGGGCAGGGGAGGCGCAGGGTGGGGTGGTAATAAACTACGGAATACGGCCGAACAGAGGTAAGTACAGAAATAAATAAATAAAACTAATTACATTACGCTCGCTGCATCGCCGATTGGGTTGCAGCGCGCGCAATGTAATTCGTTTTATTTAGTTATTTCTGTACTTACCTCCCTTCGGCCGTATTCCATAGTTTACTACCCAATGTAGTGTTTGCCAGTGGACCCTACCACTGTCACGGGGGTCCCTGGCAATAGCGAAAGTAGTTTCCCCCCTGAGCGTGCCCACCGCCTGACGTCCACACGGGAGGCACGTGACTTTAGTAAATAAATGGCCCGAAGTGCTGGGCGTGGCAAGCAGTGTTCTAGCCACCACTCGAGAACACGTGTGGCGTGGTTATTGATTTCTAGGCCCCAGGCCCCGACATTACACTGGCGACGAGGTGGTCTAGCCACCCCATCACGTGCTTTACCGCCCCTCGCTCTTGCCCAAGGAGCGGATCTGCTTCCCCTTCTCGTGTGGCCGTCGCACTGCCCAGGTGTGGCCCCAGCCGTCTCCAGGCTGCCTACCTTGTGCCCAGCCGTGCTGTGTGCATCCCTTGCCTGGACAGGCCCACCGCTGCACCCTCTGCCCCCAGCGACCGCCTCCTGCCTCCTGCCTTCCCTTGGAAGTTTCAGAGCCTGCGGAGCCTGCAACCACGGAACAACGCGACCCACCGCGTGGTCCGGACTTGCCGTTTCTCACGCATCTCGCGTGAGATGCGAATTTAGCCATTCTGAGGCCCTGGGTCGCCCTTCCTGCTCCCCTGGATGCCCCTGGAAACCGTGGGGCCCCTCAGGACCAGCGCACAACGCCTGGAGGACTAGTGCACCGCCCCGGAAGGGTGAAGGTGAGCCCGCCCCCGCTGCTGCGCCCATCCCCGGCGGCCATGGCCAACGTACCCCCTTTAGAGCCGTTTGCGGTCACCGGCACCCCCCGTCACAGGCGGCACGGTGGAAGAAGTGGGTGGAACGGCTCGAGAACTACTTTGTGGCGGCAGAGATCGCGGCCGAGCGGCGGTGTGCCATGCTTCTACACTTAGGAGGAGAAGCCATTCAAGACATATCGAAGGACGTAACCGAGGCTGGCCCGCCCAGGACATATGCCACGCTGCGCGACGCCATCACGGCGTACTTTGAACCTTTCGCTAGCGCCGACTATGAGAGATTCCTACTGCGCCAAGCCCGCCAACTCCCGTAAAAGTCAGTGGACGTCTTTTACGCAAGACTAAAGAAGCTAGCCAGCACGTGCACCCTCCCCGACGTGGACGACGAAATCCGTGCCCAATTCATCCAAGACTGTGCGTCGTCAAAGTTGCGCGAGAGGGTGTTGGAGGCGGACAACATGCCCATGCGCGACATCCTCGTACTCGGGCGGTCAAAGGAGTTGTCTAAAGCACGAGCCGCGCACATGGAGCCAAAGCCGGTGGTCGCAATCAAGACAGAGCCAGTGTGCGCCCTCAAGACCGACGCCGGCGAGAACCACACGAAACAGCCTTGGCGGAGAAACCCAAGACTGGCGCAAGCCCCCCCCGGCCGCGCCTGCGCGTGGTGTGGAGGCGCGACGCCCCACAGAGGAGCGTACCCGGCACAAGGCAAAGTATGCAGCGCGTGTGGAAAGGCTAACCATTTCGCGAGCGTATGTCTGTCGGCACCCAGGAAGAAACAGAGTGGCCCACTCAGGAGGGTAAGACAGGTAGAGCCGCTACCTAGCACATCCACCAGCAGTGACATGGATGACGATGAAGCGGACGTGGCCTCCGTCCATGTCGTGAGAGTTCTCCACACACTGGTGGCTACGCCATCCACAGAACCCATGTGCACGGTTAACGTACGGGACCAAGCAGTGGCGGCCCTGATCGACACAGGCGCATCAATCAACCTGATGGCTGCCAGCGTATACCAGGCGCTAAAAAATGCCCCGGCACTCCATCCCACGAGGGTACAAGTATACGCCTACGGCACCAGTCGTCCACTCCGCCTGTGCGGGATGTTCCGAACGGACCTGTCCCACGACACCACTCGCTTGCAAACCAAGATCTATGTGTCGCAAGAGGGATCGGGATTCTTGCTTGGTTGCCGAACAGCCCAAGACCTGGGGCTGATCCATTTCGCGCTCACAGTCCAAGCCTGCAGCCTCAACCATCTGGTTCAAAAACACACATCTCTATTCGAAGGGATAGGCTGTTTGAAGGGACCCGCCATCCACCTCTACATAGACAAGTCGGTCGCCCCGGTAGCCCTCCGTCACCGACGCATTGCGTTCCACCTACGACCCAAGGTTGAAGCAGAGCTGAGGGTACTCGAGCGAGCTGGAATCATTGAGAGGGTAAGCGGGCCCACCCCGTGGGTGTCACCCATCGTGGTGGCCAAGAAGCTGAAACAGCCGGACGCAGTGCGAATCTGCTTGGACATGCGCATCCCCAACCTCGCTATCAAGCGCGAACGCCACCTGCCGCCAACCATAGACGAAATAGTCGGAGAGCTGTCTGGCTCAAAGTGGTTCTCCACGATGGACCTGAGGTCTGGATACCACCAAATTCCCCTGCACCCTGATTCGCGCCCGATTACCACCTTCTCCACGCACGCGAGTCTCTGGCGCTACACCCGGCTCAATTTTGGAATATCGAGTGCAGCGGAGGTGTTTCAAAATATCATCCAGAATGTACTACAAGGGCTTGAGGGAGTTCTGAATGTCAGTGATGACATTTTGGTCCACGCACCGACCTTGGATGAGCACATCCAACGCCTCCAGGCACTATTCACCCGGCTTCAAGAGCAGGGGCTGACCCTCCACCGAGAAAAATGCGACTTCCTACGCAAGTTTTTTCGGCTACTGGTTCTCAGACCAAGGAATTGGGCCGGACCCAGAAAAGGTCAAGAATATCCACGCGGCTCCAGCCCCCACGTCGGTGACAGAAGTCCGCAGCTTCCTCGGGATGGTCACCTACTGTGGGAGGTTCATCAAGGACCTATCTGACCTCACCGGTGCCCTTCGGGACCTCACGAAGGCGGCTGCCACCTGGGAGTGGGGCCCGGCACAGCAAGAGGCATTCCAGCGGACCAAAGCGGCACTATCGGCCGACATCACCCTGGCCTATTTCGATCCCCGCAACGAATCGCAACTCGTGGTGGACGCCAGCCCAACAGGCCTGGGGGCTGTGTTAACCAAACAACAGGCATGCGGAGAATGGGCCCCCATTGCATATGCGAGCAGAACCCTCACACCGACGGAGCAGCGGTACTCGCAGATCGAACGAGAGGCCATCGTCATCCTGTGGGGGTGCCGGCATTTCCACATTTACCTGTATGGGCACCCCTTTGTGGTCATCACAGACCACAAACCTCTAGTCCCGCTGTTCCAAGGTTCCTCCACACGCCCCCCTCCTCGCATCGAAAAATGGGTGCTCCAACTCCAGGAATTCCAACTCACGGTGGAGTATCGGCCGGGCACCCGGAACCCTACCGATTTTCTGTCGAGGCACGCACGCCCTGCCACGTACTCGGAAGCTGCAGAAGCCGCGGCCACGGAGGAATACGTCAGGATGATCGTGGAAAGGTCACAGCCGCTACCGATCTCTTTGGAGGAAGTGGCGCGAGCCACCAAAGATGATGACTGCCTACAGATCGCCATCCAAGCCGTCACGTCAGGCAACTGGAAATCACTCCAAAGCCCATCGTCGTTTCGCACACCGGATGCCCAAGCGACACTTAAGGCCCTCCATCAAGTCCGGAACGAACTGTCCGTATCTCCGGAAGGATGCCTCCTGAGAGGGCCCCGTCTGGAGCTACCTCACTGCCTCACCCAACAGGCAGCCCTCCTGGCGCATGGCGTGCACCAAGGCATTGTGAAGTCGAAGAACCGCCTTCGGAGCAAGCTCTGGTTCCCCGGCCTCGACAAGATGGTGGAAACAATCGTCCAGCGATGTCCTGTGTGTCTAGCGACCAGCCTGCCCAACCCTCCAGCGCCAATAATCACCGAGGAAGGACCAATGGCTCCATGGGTGCGAGCCAGCGCAGACTTCGGCAGCCTCCCCGGGGGAAAGTACATGCTGGTGGTGGTGGACGATTTCTCGCGATACCCAGAAGTGGAGCTCCTGTCCTCGACAGCCGCGTATGAGGTAGTTCCCAAGATGGAAAAGAGACTTGCCACACACGGCCTCATTGGGGAGCTGCGCATGGACAATGGTCCCCCGTTCAATGGCACCGAGCTGGCAGAGTATTTGCAGTCCCACAGCATTAAGCACCGACGCATAACCCCAAGGTGGCCTCAAGCTAACTCAAGAGACAAGAAGTCAAGAGACTAATGAGAACTCTAAACAAGACAATTCAGATCGCACTTGCGGACGGCCAGGGCATAGAGTTAGCCCTCTATCAATTTCTACGGGAGTACAGGGTGACGCCCCACTGCACCACGGGGGTTTCTCCAAGCCGCCTCTGTTTCGGCAGAACGGTCACCGACACTATTCCACACCATCCCAGGTGGGCGTCAGCACCGACCCCGCCTAACCGGTCCATGGAACAAAGGACAAAAATCAATCGCGAAGCATCCCGGAAAAGGAGAGCTGCCGACAGCCCCATCCAAGTGGGTGACCGAGTGCTGGTGAAAGACCGCCACCCAGGGGGAAAGTTCTGCCTGCCCTTCGAGCTAGACCCCTGGACAGTCACGAGGATCAGCGGAACACTGATCACGGCGGTCAGGAATGGAGAAGAGGTCACAAGAAATGTGTCGTTCAAGAGGGTCCCAGGCGAAAGAGAGGAAGAGTTACCCGAGCAAGAAGACTACTGGCCAGCGGCACCCCCGAGTCCCAGAGAGGCCACGGAAGAGACAGCTGCGGCAGGAGAGACTCCACGCAGAGTCGAAGACGCGGAGAGCGCCTCGACCGCACCGGCCCAAGGAGATCGGGAATCGCAAGGGACACAGAGCAGCCCCAGCGTGGTGGGTACAGACTGTTCGGAGGACATGTTTCCGACTCCTCCAGAAGGACACAGCCAGAGCAGGTACCACCTACGCCCATGCCCGCAGCCATCCCAGAGGTACCGAGACTTTGTGGCCGATGTCAACTCCCGAAACGGAAGTGAGCTGCACCAAGACCAAGTAAGACTGTTCTTTTGTTTGTTCAGGAAATCTACAGAGACTGAGCTAGAGACTCTAGAAAAGTTTGTCGCTATGCATAATGTTTGTTCTGTTTTTGCATTTGTGGGTAAAGGAGAAATGTAGTGTTTGCCAGTGGACCCTACCACTGTCACGGGGGCCCTGGCAATAGCGAAAGTAGTTTCCCCCCTGGGCGTGCCCACCGTGGACGTGCCTGACGTTCACACGGGAGGCACATGACTTTAGTAAATAAATGGCCCGGAGTGCTGGGCGTGGCAAGCAGTGTTCTAGCCACCACCCGAGAACACGTGTGGTGTGGTTATTGATTTCTAGGTCCCAGGCCCCGACATTACACCCCCCACCCTGCCCCTTCCCCTCCCCCCCCCCGCCTCACCACCCCGCAGCTCTCCCACTACGAGCCGCTACTGGGCAATAAGTATAGCTGGTCCTTCCATTTGGTACTTTTACTCTCATCTGCTAGAAGCAGTGAGGCTAGCAGGCTGATGCCTCGATGCTTCTGCTGCAAGGTTCTGGCAGTTGAACATCAGCTCATACCATGTGGCTGACGCTGTCACGAGCGCAGTTTTGTTTTGAAAGCAACGGCACATGCTTGTTTCCTCCTCCATGTTCTTAGTGATTTAGATTAGTTTCCCACTGTTTTTAAGGAGAAAAGATAGTTTATTTAGTTTTAGGTTTTGTTTGAGGGATTTCTTATCGCCATTGGCCAATATTTGTGTCTTGTCTGCAAGCTCATGCTAGATGCGCCCCTGTCAGTAATAGAATTCTGGCAGGATCAACTCTCTACCCCTTTAATGCAAAGAGAAAATAAGGAGTGTGTGCTATACCGAATGCTGATTTGGAGTTCTTCTTGGAGTCTGTTACGTTCAGCATTTCAGTGGTCATTGCTCTTCTAGAAAAGCTAAACATACAGGTAGTCCCACCATCGGATATTTTGCTTGCTAATCAGACTTTGTATTGGGCCTAGGGGATTACGACAAAGTCAGAATTACATCCAACTAAAATATTGAGCTTCCCCAAGGTCTTTAAAGGACACATCATTCATTTCAGGAGATCCGTCATCTACAAGGCATTATATATATTCATAATGACACAGTCAGTATTTGATAAGCAATTCATGAGTCTGCTGGCACGCTTTACATTTTGCCTGTTATTGGCCCCTTATGCAGTTCTGCACATACACTTGATCCAATGGCTACGTTGATAACGTCAGCCCACTCCACAAAACGATTCTTACTACAAGACTATTATGGCTATGTCCAGTAGCACAGCCATATAAAAGACCTTTTAACCAGTGACTTGGGGTTGGATCAAAAAGGGATATTAATTGTTAGCCCCTTGCAATTGAGAGCATTCAGCCTTTTTATACATCATGACTCATTGTGATCCAGGCCTTCAGCAATATCACAATGACATAAACAAATGGTGCAATTCATACTTGATAGACTGAATTTAGTGTGGGCTCAAATCTGCAAAGCAGCAGTCGCTAGCCTCCTCATTGTAGTCACTTTATTGCACTGCTATCCTCAAACGTTGATGTCCTAGCTCAATCAATTTTACCACAACCATTACAGTGCCACTAGGCCTCCTTTCAGATTTGTTTACAGTATAAGAGGGGAGCCTAAAAACTCTTTAACAAGGTTGCACTTTCCAATCTGTTGTGCAGTATATAGTTCTGTAACCTTTCCCTGTAGTTTGTTCCTGAGAGTCTCGGTATGAATCTCAGGTGGTACCCCCAAAACTCTGTTGTGGGAGCCCTTCACCAAGTTGTCCAGCATTTAATAATTTGTTGTGACTAGAGCATCTATAGCTTTATCTTCAAGGAAGGTTGCCTCAGTCAGGCATGCATCTAGTACCTTCTTGTGAACCTCCAGGGATTTCGTCATACTTTGAGTGCTCTCTCCTCTTTGCTCTTCAGCCAGTACACTCCCTAACAGATCCTCCAGTTTCTTTTCTATCTTCTTCAAAGCAGACTTATTGCTGCTTGTTGCCTCCTTCAAAACACTGTGTAGAGAATTTATCAATTTGAGCTGGTGTTCTCGCTTCCTGTGATTATAGCCATATTATTGTCAGTCAAGGAGACCACCTCCTTTCTGTTGCTTTTTGATGTTACCTCTCATGGCTCAAAAACCTGTGCCTTTCCTCTCCTTCTGCTAGCTGTCTTCCTACAAGCGAGAGCCTCAACAGCCAGGACCGAAATCCACAAATACGCTCAGCCAAGCGTCAGTGTGAGCCACTAGATCAGTAAAAGGCCTCAAAATTGATGCTTCACATGGGACCACTTGCAGAGAGAAATACTCATACTTGCCAACTCACACGGTACAAGCTATGTCTTCCTACAAGCGAGAGTCTCAACAGCCAGGACCGAAATCCACAAATACGCTCAGCCAAGCGTCAGTGTGAGCCACTAGATCAGCAAGAGGCCTCAAAACTGATGCTTCACATGGGACCACTTGCAGGGAGAAATACTCATACTTGCCAACTCACATGGTACTAGTTTGTGTGACACATGATATCGACTCCCATAACAAGGTCTACCGGTGAGGAGCCAATATCACACGATGGCAGGGAAAACGAGCTGAAAACCACTCTAAATAGTGGTTTTCCAGCTCATTTTCCGAGGCTTTGAACTGCCAACGTCCATTAAGGGATGTGACAACACCACAGGACATCAGCACCGGCCTCAACAAGCTTTTTTCTGAGGGTGTGGTGGGGGCTTGTGGGCGAGTTGGGTTCAGAAGTGCTTCATAGCTACTTCTCGGTACAAGGCCCCGCTCCCTTCAAGGACCCTGCCCCCCTCCTCACACAGTGAGATTGTTCTTTAAGTTGGCAGGTATGAATACTGGATACATGAGTACAGGCCAGCCTTTACTTCCAGTGTAATTTGCCCTCTCAGCCGTCGGAAAGTCATGCTGTGACTTTGCCTGGCTGATAGTCCTCTGGAGCAGTGTACTGGGGTCACCGAATAGTCTACCTCCTCTCACTGAGGGGGCCCAGTTCATCTAGAAGAGCCGCCTATGGCTCTCCAGTTGAATGTACCTGTGCCGCATAGTATTCCTTTTCAGATAGAGTGGAGTTGGCCTCAAAATGGCCTAGTCTGCCATCTTTGATCTCTGGCCATGTGCCCAAAGTAAGCACCAGACATCGTCTCAATTTATTCCAAGTTGTGCTAGTCTATTGACACTCCAGTGCAGCCGAACATGCCAGAAAACAGGAACTTGGCAGAGGACCCCAATAGAAAGTGACTATCTTGGCGTCCTTCAGGTATTGTCCCCAGTATAAAGGTTTCTTCTGAATAGATTGGAATCAGTCTAGCATAATCTCGTAATACATCGCACAACTTTGTAGCCAACACTAAATATCTCTGATATTCAAACCAATAAAAATGAAATTGTTAAACCTCAAAAAGGGAAATGGTACTCATTCTCCGTCAAAAAGTTGATGCTTGCCCCTAAAATAAACAATGGCTTATCTATGTAGGCTTTTACAAATAAGACAGAGTAACTTAAAAATAACACACTTTTTCATTGGCAGCTGGCTCAGTTGGTGGATCTTTTGGGTGATACCAATCAGAGCATTTATGGTCACCACAACCCAATGGGGTCTTTTGGCACTATTAGTGCTACCAAATATGTCAACTTTGAGGGTCAAACTTACAACAGCATGTATCACTTCTGGGAGCTGAGCCAGCTGATATGATATAACTTTCTCAAAAGCATAATGGCCTAATCCAAGCAATCACCTAAGACTCTTCAGTATTGACAAAAAGGAGGGCAGCTTTAAGCTAATAAAGACAATCACAAGTAGCCAGAACCATCGCCCCAATATGTTGCTAAAACTGTTTTACTGAAGTGGTGTGAGCGAATGCCCTTATGTTCTGCTAGTGAAAAGGGGTCAGTGACGTGTTCACCTACGCAGACTCTAGTGTCAGCACCTGTTAGAACTTGGCAAAAGAAGTGCCTTAATTTTCTTGGTCCTTTTCAAATTCTAGGCATACATTTATGCTACATGGTAGTTGTGGTGGATCTCTTATCAAGGGGGGTGTAGATGAGGTTCTTGCCCGAGCCCACTACAAGCAATGTTGTTGCGTTCCTCCGTGAGATGTTCATTAACAAAGGTATTCCTGAGATTGTACTCCAGGATAATGAGGTGCAGTTTATCTTTTGTCTTAGGTGTCGCTTTATGACCAAGATGGGGATTAAACACTTAAGGACCCTTGGGTATCTTCCTCAAAGTAACTGCATAGTCAAACTTTTTAACTGAGTGCTTGACGAATGTGTGCAAAGTGCTGTGAGGATTAAACAAATGCGACTGAGTCTGTGTGTGAACACTTTTGTGCCGACAGGACCACCCTCATGTTTCCACTGGTAAATCTTAGTTTGAGTTGGTGCAGGGTTGAAAAAACTAGTTCTGGTTTGCGTTCTACGTGGATTGTTAACTATAAACTGTATGGGTTTTCCTATGCCCCAAGCTTGGCAAAAAGTAAAACTAGTTAACAGTAACAAGATGATGAAAGAGTTATCATCCAAAGCACGTTTGGTCCGAACCCTTTAATTTTCAGCAGGTGATCTTGTCTAAGTGAAGAAACACATTTTACAAAACAGGAGTTTGTCAGTGTCCTGTGACCCTGTCCATGTTGTAGGTGTTCATTGTAATGCTATTATGGTGAAAGTACGCTGCTCAATGTGCAAAACACCAAATCTGATGAGAATTTTCAAGAAGGTAATTCTCAATTGTATCACTTAACTTAAATATGGGAGCTAATGTTTCCTCTCAAGTACCTTTACATGCTGTATGGGCTCCTGGTTTTGAAATGCAATACCCATATAATCAGGACATTTTCTAGGTACCTGGACAGCCAATTCTTTTCTATAGCGATGTTGTACCATATTTTGTTTTCGTTTATTGTTACTACAACTTGCTTTGCAAAGGTGTGAGAGGTGTTGTCATAGAGTATGTCATAGATGGTGTCACATTGCAATCTAAGTGACTGAGGGAGAAGACAGGCTGTTGGATGGGAGCTAGCAAGCTGTCTCCACTTGCTTTCATCTGCGCTTCATATTTAATGGCTTATAACTCCTCCACTTAGGACCCCTATTACGAGTCTGGCGGACTCGTAGCGGCAGTCGGACTGCCCTGGGACTGCCAGCTCTGCCAGGAAACCACTGTTCCTAGCATAGAAGCGGCAGTCAGAGGTCGCAATATGCTTGGCGGGACTGCCATGGTCCCGACAAGCATAGTACGAATTTCCTCTCAGCCAGTCTTTTCATGGCGGTTCCATCACCATGAAAACCAGGGGGCATAACATGTGTCCCCTCTGTGTGCATGCACATCGGTTCCTGCATGTCATAGACTTTCGAGTCCATGCTGTGCAGGAACTTTGGAGTGCGGTCCCATTGTTGAGCCTTTTTTTAATGGCATCGCCACTTTTAAAAGAGGCACCACCATGGGATTGCCACGCCTCCCGCCTGCCAGACTACTAGAAATTCGGAATCTGGCGGGCGGGCAGCGTGAGCTTTGGTGGAGCGGTGGTTTGCACTGCCATGCCACTGCTCCGCCAAAAACTTGTAATCAGGGCCTTGGTGTCATGAGTGTTCTCTTCACATCTATATTTCAAAAGCATCTGTAGTGCTCTAGATTCCTCCGTTCATGCTTGAGAACATATTTTCTTTACCACAAATCTTCTTCCTATCCTTAATAATTGTATCAGCATGTGATTGGTGGCTAAACTGAGAAGTTGTGACTTACAGGAAAGAGGACAGAGTCTTTACACAAGAGATTAACTCTTTTTTCCCCTGTTTTTCATAGGCACGAGAAGCAGAGTATGAAGCTGAGCAAACAAAGATAAGAAAGGAAAAGGAGAGAGAAGTGGCACGTCTGAGGGCACTTCAGGAGAAGTCTCAGGACCACCGGGCAGAACAGGTAACACACAAAACACCTCTGCTAACCCAAATAAAAACTGTATCACTTCCAATGTAAAGGATTAGTAATGCGCAGCTGTTGCAATCAGTTCAGAAATTAACCAGATAAAAAATGAAATGGCAAAGAATACACATCCCCTGAACTTTAGTAATAATGTTTAAGGAGTTGAGCACTGATAGTGGGGCGTGGCAAGCCAGCAATGGAGTGAGTCGCCCTTACAGGTCACAGAGGAACGATATCTGTGTCATAGACCTCCCAGAGCACACAGAAGGGAACAATATGGTGGCCTACTTGGAACGAAGGTTACATGAGGAGGTGGAGCCGGAGGTACTGTCTTCTTTTTATGTGCTAGAGAGGCTGCATAGGGTTCCAGATAGGCCACCGCGGCCGGGGGCTCCGCCGCATTTGGTGATGGCTAAGCTTCTCTACTAGAGGGACCCTGATCATCTGTTCGCACAAGCCAGGCACCGGGGAGACATTTGTGTAACCAACAGAAGGGTTACGATTTTCCCGGACTTTACTAAGGAAGTTCAGGAACAACGTTCCACGTTTATGGAAGCCAAGAATACAGCTTTACCAGATGGGCCTGCAGTACGCCATGTTGTTTCTGGCACTGCTCAGAGTGGTAACACCTGGGTGGCAATTCTTTGGAACCCCGCAGGAAGTGTGGGACTGAATTGAGGTGCATCCACAGGCCGCCCCCTACTCAGGCGTTGCCGGGGTGCGCTCCTCGATGGAGGACACTAAAGAAATGTGACGAAAGGGCTCCTTCGGGGACAGAAGTCTATAGAGAACAGCGGAGGGCAGTGGAGATGATGGCTGTGCTGAGTAGGAGAGAGCTGAGCCATCACTGAGCGATGTGGGAGCCCAAATCTCTATCACACAGAGACCACAAGCTTGGCGGAGAACTCGGAGGTTGACCCGCCGCGGGTCACGCCTGGCACTGCAGATGAAATTATATGCGGTTGTGGTCAAGTTGAGTGGGCTGGAGACTCATTGAAAGTAGGGGAGGGTCGATACTTTTTCTCCTAAGGAGTGTTTACGGGAGCAGATGCCCAGGACTCTCCCTTTGCTTTGCTCATTTAGAAGTGTGGGGGGGCCAGATGGGAGCCTACTCACTGGTCACTGTTAGTCTCCCATTGAGGTTACTGTGGGTAAACCCACATATTCATGCCTGTTGGCTGATTGTTTGGATAGGGGGGTTGCCCTGCTTGTCCTAGGATATGGGAGTTGGGGTGTTCAGTGTTTCTCAGTTGGGGTATCGGATATGATGGATGCCTCGGGTCAGAACCTTTGTTTGAGGGTACTGGTGCAGTGCTCTAACAGTTGGGATGTATTTGTCCAGTGGAGTGAGCCGAGATATTTTTCCTATGCTCAATGGTATCCTCTGTGATATATAAAGTGTTATCGTGGAATGTCAGGGGGATGCATACCATGGCAAAATGGCATAAGGTCTTTGCATATCTTATAGGAGAAGGGTGCAGATAGCGCTGCTTCAAGAAACCAACCTCCTGGCTAAAGAAGGAGCAGCACTACAGCAGAGCAGCAGAGGTGAAGAGGGCAGGCTTTTTTTACAGATTACTCTGCCTTTGCACAGGGAGTCCTGGTGTGGGTGAGGCCTGGGGTCCCCTTCCACCATACAGGCATTTGATTTTACCCGACTGGTCGCTACGTGATGGTCACTGGGCGGGAAAATGACCTAGATATCTCTATAGGCAGCATCTATGGGCCAAATATGGATCAGGGGTCCTTTCTAGCCGAGCTTTCGAGAGTATTAGCCGCTCACCTCATGGGTCAGGTACTCCTGGGAGGAGATTATAACTGTGTTGCGGACACTTCCATGGACAGTTCCATTCCCCATTACGAGACTCCCCGATAGTAGGAGTGGCTAAAGTGTTAACGAACTGGCAGGAGCAGTGGGCTGGTAGTTTCCTTGAGGTTACATCACCCAGGGGATCGTGATTATTCCTTTTTCTCCCATCTACATGATCCTCAAGTATGGTTGGATGCAATACTGTGCACACTCGCTGTGCATCGGATGGTTAAGAACACTGAGTACCTTTCCAGGACCCTCTCTGATCATAATCACTTGCTGCTTGGGTAGGGCTGGGAGGGAGAAAGGCCCTGCATTCAGACTTAAAGGCTCAAACCAGAGGCACTGGAAAACCCGGTCCTCCGGGATACGATTTGGGAGGCGGTCAGGCAATATTTTGCTGATAACGCCTTGGCCAGGTGGAGTGGGACGTATTCAAAGCTGTGATTAGGGGCAGGTGGGTGTCCAAAGGGCCATGCTGGCAGATGTAGATAAGGCTGGGAAAGAGCAGAGGGACACAAAAAAAGTAGGCTGTGCTACTCGAAGGTACAAGCGGAACTTCTGGAGTCTAAACAAAAGGTAGCAGAGCTGGTAGAACGACTACTCTCTTTTGATTATAGGAATTACATGCTTCGTGCCCATGCCGACAGGGACTGGAAGGGATCATTGCTCGAATGGCTCGCAAATCTAGCCAAATGGGGATCAGTGGTGGTGGGGCTTATGGCGGACCAGGACACACACAGAATCATCGGGTAAAAATCATCAGTGATATCCAAGACTATTACGCTTCTCTTTATAGTAGCGCGGCTGACCACTCAGCTGTCAATATCGAGGCCTTCCCAGTATTGCGTTGGGCAAGCACACCCACCACATTGTGCTCTATGCCGAGGATCTACTGTTGTTCTTTGGGGATTCCGGGATGGCCTGGAGGGATGCTCAAGACCTACTTGAGCGATTCAGGATGGTGTTGGGGTTGAGGGTCCATTGTCAGAAGTCCTGCCTCTTCCCCCACAAGGGCGAATAGACCCTTACCAGGGGATTGGAGGGGGTGAATTGGGAGCCTCGATGTCTCCAGCACCTGTGAGTGTAAATATATCATGAGCCCGCAGACCTTCTGGAGGGCAATGTGGGCAAGCCGCTCCACACAATTCAGTCTAGTACTGCTGACATTTGGACCACGCTCGCCCTTTCGGTGGAGGGAAGGGTAGCGATATTGGAAATGGTGGCCCTCCCCTGTCTTCTGTACTACTTTGTGGTCCTGCCAGTGTGGATCCCCAGGGACTGGAGGAAGGGCTACGTTGGCCACACTTCAGAGGCCAACGGAGGAGGGTGGACTGACAATTCCAGACTTTGAGATCTATTATTTGACAGCACTGCTCCAGTGGTTGACACAGTGGGTGGTGTGGAGGCTAGCCCCAGGGAGAGTGTAGGGCTCTTATGTCCCGGACATTCGCAAGTTAACTCTGCTTCTGTTGTGCCTAGGTGAGCCTGGTGCTGGAGACTCCATGGAGTTTTGGGTACAATGATTGGGGCCCAATTTGAGTCGAAGCTGCAGCTTCCATTGGAGGAGTTTAGGGAGCGGTATGACCTCCCCCGGGAACACTTCTTCCTACATAAGGCGATCACAGCGGCGAGCTGCAGGCTTTGACAAAAAGGCCAATATGAGCCGCCTCAAGCGGTCACTGCAGTGGGGACCTACAAGGCAGTCACCTGCCTTTACAGGAGACTGTTTTTGTGAGTTGGGGGATGTTAGCCATTACAACATGTTGAAAACACTGACAAATGATGATCAAAATTATGAAATACTAGACTATTTATCAGTATGCAAGTACGATACAGGTCACTACTTTGCATATGTGATTAATATGACCAGTAACAAGACTGCTTGAGCATCCCAAGCACTAAGATGTACCAAGTGTTGTATTACATGGTTTGTTGTGAAAATGCAATAACATTCTGTGGACAAAAAAAGGAGCTGAGCACTGATTTCCCACACCATTCAAAAGAAGTAGCTTTTTTCGGGAACTACTGTGCATCCAAACCTATGGATATACAAGTGCATACCGCTCTCCCATTATTTGCCATTAATTTTTGGTTTTATTATGCCGTGATAGATTTCTTACTATACTTATTATGAATGGTCTGTTAGAATCCCCAGAATTCTCCGCTTCTCGAAACCAAAGTTATTGGGAGACCTAGTAATTCTGCGGATGGAGAAATAACAGGTATTTTAAGATTTGGGGGAGGGGGGATAGCTTACAGAATTCTGTGTTTCCATGCTCATTTCCACATGTTTGCCCTCAATGTTTTACACTAAGATTTCAGCAATGTTCAACAGCTGAAATGTTGGTTTGAAACACCACAAATGTTATTTCCGATGGCCCTGTAACTCATGTTAACATGTCTAAAGAAATTAACGGACCACTTTAAAGAGGGTCTTAATTGATGTTTAGTTAATACTTTTGTATGTTAGACCTCCACTTTCTACCTGAGGCCCCATTAATCAAAGTCAAACATTCCCTTTGTGGGGGTGGATCCACAGCTTGTGAAACTTTGTAATATGGGTCTTGGACGTTGGGTTGGTAGTGACACCCCCAGTTAATTTAAGTGGTACTTACATGATGCATTATGTAGGTGTTCACCTGATGGAAAATCTTTGCCATCGTTTACATTTTAAGCTGGTATGTGATTTAGGTGGCTTTACCCACTGAGGCACTTAGAAGGCAAAAAAATACAGAATTTTAAATACCAGAGGTAATAGGCATTTGCTTTGAAAATTATTCTTAGTGGTTTCACAGTTTGTATGTTTTAATGGATAAGTGAGTAAGTGAATGTGAGAATGAGTCAATAGTTGTATGAATGAGTTTGTGCACAGATGGATCAACGAGTCAGTGTCTCACTGCGTGGATAACTGAAAGGTGGTAAGTACAAGGATGAATGATCGAATTAGTGAGTGCATTGATAGATGGTGTCAAGAATTGCTATAATTTTGCCAGTGCATGTATTAATCAAGAGTGGGCGCACTCCTGGCAAGTATCCTAACAATATGTCAACAATTATCACTATTTTGTAATCCCAGATTTTTGGCCATTAACTTTTAGTGCGTGTTCTAATTGACACCATCTCTCATTGGCCATAACTGCATATTTCTATATTCCAAATTACTCAGTACCCCATAGTGCATTTTTAAACGTACTCCGTCATTCAAAAATCATCAGGGCAGCATCACTCATTAATATTGAATGATCATTCAAATTTGTAATCAGAATTCATGCATGGGCTTGAAGCGAAGTCATGAGTGGGTTATGAAAGCATGGAGGGGCTTATTTAAGACAGTCCTGCGTCAATTTTGCACCATGTAAAGTGTTACATGCGTGATTCAGGGCTCTCATAAAGATTTATGAAGCCACGTAAAGCAACCGTGCATGGCTTTGAGTGGCCCCCTAAATCATGAGTAAGGTGACGCAGCGCAAATCGCTGTGTCGCCTCACTCTGCGCCTTGAAGGCGTACCATGAGCGTTGTGGAGGGTTTTCCCACGCAACACCTTTGGAATTTAATGCTACCCCAGATTTACAAAGTGGTGTAAACCTGGGGAAGTGCCAAACCCGGGCACCTCCCGAGGTGAGGCCTAATGAGTAGAAATAACTTTATTTCTTCTAGTTTTTTCCTCTTTCTATGTGTGCTGCATTCTGTCGCACACATAGAAAGAGGAGTACGCCTCTTTGCATTGTTTTTGTGTAGGAAAGTGACCCTTCCTGCACAAAAACAATCCGGCCTACATTGGCGCTGATCTCCCGAAACTGCACCAGCGCAAGGGGAAAGGAAAGGAATGCACCATATTGCTTGAATACAGTGGGGCTTATTTACAAGCCCCCTGCACCGCTGGTGCATCACTTTTTTTTTTTTTGGGAACAAATTTTATTAGTCAGTTGTACAATCAGCGGAGCTCTGTACCCCAGAGACATCCGTAGCATCAATGTACCACATCTTGATTTTGACCATTTTACCGTAGAATAACAAAAGTGGAATACATAAGGGCCATGCATATAAAATACAACCCCATTGAACAAGCCCCTCCACCACCCCCGACCCCATCGCACATCCAGTCCAACACCATCCGCAGGTATGATCCAAACCGCAGCTATACTCTCGCCATGAGACATGCCCCACCTACACCCTGTCACCAACACTCGTGTGTTACATGCCACCCCCAGACAAACGGGGAAGATACAGCAAGACACATGGATTCTATTCTGGGGGGTGGGTTCCAAATCCAATCTCCTGTAAGTGCATCACTTTTAACATGGGAAAAAGTGACGCAGCAGCGGAGCAAGGGGCTTGTAAATAAGCCCAGTGTATTCCTGCCCTTTCACTTTAGCATAGGGCAGCTCAGCAAGGTGCCCTGCTGCGGTGCCCTACGCCAAAATGCTATAAATTATGTCCTGAGTGTGCGTGTTGTGATCCATTAGTCAGGAATGAATTTAAAAAACGTAAAACAACTCTTTCCTGCTTAGAATGAAAATAAATCTTATTCTGTATGAGTTCAAAAGGGTTACAGAGATTGTTTTTTATGAAGCATTGCAGTATATTGCATTATCCTCGATTTCATTAAGCAAGTCTCAACAAAGTGATTATTAGCTTTGCTAAGCAACTTTCTCTTTTGCAGATTTGGCATATAAAAAGTATACATGTTGTCTTGCCATTGAAATTTCTTTTCATGATTTTTTTTCTTTAGTCTTCAAACTAAGATCAATCACTTGCCATCCTGTCTAACCCAAGGTCCTCCCAAAATGCTTCTTACACATTAACCGCACCAAATCTAAATATCACCAAGGGAGCAAGGTGCTCTCAGGTTACAAATAATGGGTGTCGAGTGATGTAATTTTGTACAGAAATACTTTGTGACGTGTTGTCATACGCTGGAGTCAGTCGTTCGACTATATCCTTAATGTAGAAACAATTCTTACTTTTTTTTGTTATTATTAATCTTTATTCGATTATGCATCATAATTATAAAAAATAGGAACATAAGCTTAAAACCACAGTAAAACATTAAAAACCGTATTAAGCACAATAGTGTTCAATTCATTCTGAAAAGACGATGAGTGAGCGTTTAAGAACCTTATAAAATCCGCTGCCCAACTTAACATATATACACCATTATTTACTAGGCACACATTATGTTCTTCCAGTGTAAGGCACCTTTTAAATAACCAGTAACTACCAGAATCACCACCTGATCAGGTAATAACTGTAAATGTAAAAAGGCAGGGCGAAATTGAGTAAAACCCCTCGTTTTTAAAAGTGATAGTAAATTCCTTTTGCGGAAGAATTCATCGTTTTTACAAAATAAAACCAGATGTATTAAGGTTTGGGGTGAACTATCATCACAAGGTCAAGTTAGAAGAGCATGGGGATCGAACTGACCCAGAGGGAAACAAATCATAGTACCAATCGTACCCAGATGAAATTTAGTAGGCAGTGATCTGTCCCTGGGGTGTTTAACTAATATGAGATAAGGTTCAACGCCATCAACGGATTTCAACAGTAGATAGGATCTGATGGAGTTTTTCTCCAATGCCTAGGCTTCCCTATAGTCTTTAAACTTATTTAGAATACTCTCCTTGAAAAGACCACGATCACCCTTTTTAAGGCATTGTGGCCAGTACAAAATGTCCATACAATTTAGGGAACGGGCAAACCCTAGAGATTTTTTGCCCTTTGATGTCAATAGGTCTTGTTCTAGCTTTCTTCCTCCGTCAGACCATATAAAGGGTCTTTGAGATGTTTGTATTTAGGTCCAGATCATCCATGAACTTAACAAACTTGTCAACCAGGAGTTTTAACCCGGGAAACAACCATTACAAAGCAGTCATTACAACGCACTACATTTACAACACAGTCATTACAAAGCAACTGCCTTTATATCGCATGCCATTACAACGCAGCGATTACAACGCATGTCCCTACAACGCATGCCAATACAACGCATGTCACTACAACGCATGCCATTACAACGCATTATAAGGTAAGTAATGGGGAATAGTAATTTTTACCCCTACACTATCCAACACTCACCCTACTGTTGCACTCAATTCAATTCAATAACACTTTATTCGGTTCCATACATAACCATAAAGGTACATAAAAACATGATAAAATTATTAAAAACATATAATTATATTATCAATAAAATAATGGACCGGATTCGAAAACATTATTTCATTCTCAGTATGTTACATCATGATCGAATTCCTACACTTAAAAATATTTTTTTTTAAAGTGGTTACAGAAGCTATCACAAATTCTGTCTCTAGCTGTTGTAGGGCCGTGAATGCTGGGCGGCATTGCCTCATACCAAATGTTTTTAAAACCGGGCTAATCCATAGTTTCCTCTGTACTGAATAAAATTTACAAAAGAATACCACTTGTATAACTGATTGTCCAGAGGTATCATCGCATGGGCATTTACACAGTTCTTTCGACCAATCGTTTACATCGGGAAAGCTTATTGATCTGTGCAGAGTGCCCAAGCGGAAACGCATCAATAAGAATCTGTCATAATCACATGTTATCAGACCTAGGTACGGCTGCAATTTAAAAGTTGTTAATATGAGGTTATGTGCCTGCACTCACTGGAGTGGGAATAGTAATTTTTACCCCTACACTACACTATCCAACACTTACCCTACTGTTGCCCTAAAAGTATTATGCGTTGTAATGGTATGCATTGTAATGGTATGCGTTGTAAAGGAATGCGTTGTAAATGTAATTTCTAAAAATGCGTTGTGATTGACATGCGTAGTAAAATAATGTGTTGTAATGGATGTTGCAATGTAAAAACCATGTCGTAAAGGAATGTGTTGTAAATGTTTGCATTGTAACGTGTCCTATTCTTTAAATCCATTGGCCGTTCAGGCCATCAATATGGCGTCGTCAGCATATAACAGGGTAGGTAGACTTTACCATAGGCAGATGAGACCCATTTTTGCTCAAGCAGGTGTTCAGGGTATTAATATATAATATATTGGTGCCATCACACATCCCTGCCTGACCTCCCGGGGGATGCTAAATGATTCAGTTGTCTCCCCCTCTGTACCGTATCTGGCGCGGGCATTTACGTCCACATAAAGAGATCTAAGTAAATCATTCAACTGAGCTGGCAATCCCATTACCCCAAGAATGTCCCAAAGCTTAGACCTGTTCACCCTGTCAAAGGCGTTACTGAGGTCTATAAATGCGATGAAGATGGACCCTTGCTTCGCAACAACATATTTCCCTATAATGAGGTTAAGGTTCAGCCATTATTCCAATGTATCCATCCGTTCCCTGAATCCATATTGGACAGGACAGATAATATCATTTGCCTGGGCCCAAGCTTCCACTCGCTGAAGGACATTTAACCACTGAGCTTAACAGGAAGATTGGTCTATAGCAGGTAGGGTACAGCCAATTTCCCTTCTTAAACACTGGTACTATGATAGCAGTTTTCCAGGTCAATGGTAGGCCTAACTGGGTCACTGGATTAAGGACATTAGTCAGAACTGGAGCCCAGAGGTGTGGGTATCCCATCTGGCCCGGGTGCTTTATTGGGCAGGCTTCCCATGAAGGAATTATAGACCTGCTCATACTCAAACCTTATCTCAAGTGTGTACAGGTTATCAGCGTCACCGTGGTGAGTGGGGAGATCTTTGTCCAGTGCATACACCTTATAGTAGTGGGCAAACCAAAGGGCTTGGGGGATAGAGGAGCCTATATCATCTTGCGCAGTCATGTTGGGCTGCCTTCCATTAACCACCACCCAAAAGCCCCTGGAATCTCTATAAGAGCAAGTGGACACCAACCATTACCAAGATGCTTCTTTAAGTTCAGCCTTTCACTTCCCTAAGGCTATTTTGTACTCCCTTCTAGCGTCCTTGATAATATCCTGGTTTCTGGGTTTAGTGTTTGAGGGTCTCATGTAAATATTTACCCTATCGACCTGCAAGCTTTGTCGAGCCAGCCCGGCTTTGCACCCCTGGATTTACTCACCATATCCCATAATATATTAGTGGTGGACTCGTTAGATTGGTCAAAAGCTTCCACAATTAAAGCAGGTGATGTTTCCACAGCTAGCAGGGGCTTCATGATAAAAGCGATATAAAGGCTGGCTGCAGATTTGATCACTTTAGGCTTTGGGAGATTGCGCCACTTTACCCTCAAACCCCCATCTTTCATAGCTAAGCCAGACAGGCCTGGATCAGAGTTTACACCAGGACCAATATTAACTCCTAGTACTGTTTCTATTGGGTTGTGGTCACTAAAATTAGTTTCATGTACCACCCCTGGACTGACATAACGATCAAGAGACACTCAAGATAAAAATATAATCAATAATGGTCCCTTTACCCAAACCCACAAAAGAGGGCAATTCCCTAGACGGGCTAGGGCCCACAGGCACTACATTCCTTAAACTAGCTTGACCAAACTCCTCCGATTGTTAATGTCCCCTCTGATCCGACCCAGAGTCACTAGACACTAGATCCTCTACCACAAAAGGGTACCATTATTGGGATTTTGTCCTAGCTTATCATTAAAATCCCTACCTATTATAATGTTAAACATTTTTAAATAGGCATGTGATCTGATCTCTAGGAGTGATACTACTTCAAAGAGCGCCTCGATCTGGCAACCATGGTCGCTGATAGAGTTATAAAGATTCACTTAGAAAATATTAAAATCTTTAGAGATAAGCACCCAAAGGATTTGAATTTCCCTGTGGTTTAGGGAAATTGGAAATACTCTCAGGTTAACCGAGAATCGCACTAAGATAATTAGTCCCCCTCGTGGCCTATGACCAGGGAAGTGAGTTGCTGCCACACAAAACATTCATATCCATTCCGGCCAACTGGATCAAGTGCCCAGGTCTTCTGAAGCAAATTTACATCAAAATTAGAAATAAAAGTCTGCCATTCAGGGTCCACCAGCTTATCCCTAATACCCGCTATGTTCCAGCTTAGAATTTTTAGGGAGCACCCGGGATCACTTACAGATGTAGACTCAAAAGAAAGATTACTTGGATAACCAATGTCTGGGCTGGGGGACTAACTCCTGATGTTAATAATTTTAGTCCAAGGCACATAGGAGACCACATCTATTACTCACAGGGATAGCTATTCGCTCAGAGGAGATAGCTGATTGCCTAAAAGTGTGATGGGTCATGCTAACCACTATAGGGGGATGGAGCTGTAAGCAATGGTAGAAAAAGCCAAGCAGAAGGATGTTAATACTCGCTTCCTTGACGGACAGTGGGGCTGAGCTAGAAAGTAAACGCTTGGCCAGAGCAGGTGACCTACAGTTGATAACAATACGATCCCCACCCCAGGGAGTTAGGCATAGGACCAACCCACCCAGCCCTTCTGACAAACAAAATATCGTTGTAGTCCTTACAGTCAAAATGTGCGTTATTTGCCAACCAATTATATACTTTGTTTATGAGTTGGCCGGTGGTTTCAATTGTGTTAGCACTAATACTTGGAACCCCTGAAAATATAGCTACACGAGGACAACAATCCGGAGGTAGATTTAGGCAGGGGAGCCGTGCGTCTTGCTTGGCCTTCCTGCCCACCTGTTCCCTCGGCACTGGTTGCTCCAAACAAGGCCTGAAGGACCTGTCCTCTTCTGGGAGAATCCTTACGGCAGATGTAGCTGGGGAACCAAGGGCTAGGAGAGCAGCTGGAGTGGGTTAGGGACGCAGATATCTGCTCCTTCCGTGGTTTGACCTTTAGACAAAGTGCAGCGCCCATGGGTATTGTACGGATCATGCCCCATAATCCTTCCACCTAAGTGACAAATCGAGTTCATGGCTTCTTTAGTGGATCATACCCTACAGCCAGTTTGGTTATGGCTGACTCCAGGGCAAATAATCTTCCCACCAAGGGGCGATACTTAGCTGGATCGCGTCCTTAAGTTTGCCAATCACATCAGACCAGTCCATAGCAGCAGGATTCACTGAGCCTGGACATTTAGCGCTAGGGCAGTTTGTAGATGAAATCGAGGGTCCGTTCATGCCCTTCCCCTTAGGTGGTTGTTTGATTTGCCTCTTCCTTTTAGGCAGGGGTGAGCAGATGCTGTTGTTAGGGGTTTCTGTGGCAGGGTTGTCAAGGGAATGAACCTCAGAAGAGGCACAGGAAAGACTTTGCTTATTCTGGGGCACTGAGAGTCCTTGGGGGCCAGACTGTGGAACTTGCGTGGCAGCCCCCCCTAGTGAAGATCTAGGCACCCCCCCCACTTCCATCAATAACCTGCACTCCGCCAGGTCAATTTTGGTGGTAATAGCCCCCACTGCTCATGCTAGGAAGGAATCCAGGGTGGTACTATTTGTAACTTTAATGCTCGGCTCATGGGGGCCCGGAACTTTGCATAGTGCCAATATCGGCCACACTCACCAGCCCTCAAGCAGCAACATCCAAGTAACATAAATAAGCAGACAAGACAACTTTTTGGTGGAGAAAATTGCTGCAGTTTTATTAGCATACCAAATATGCCAACATGGTGGATTATCTTACAGGCGATCCAAAGGCAAGCCGCCCCTCGCGGCCTACCACCTGATGGGCCAACTTGCATCGTGGCTTTAGCCAATCGGTGCTTAGCGGTTGTGGTGAGGGGATAGCCCCTCCCACTCCCGGTGAATGGTCGGTCCACCCTTTACTCATGCCCCCCCCCCTACGAGTGGCAGAGCGTTCAAGCGACCCCCGGTTGTACAGGTTTCCAACCGCCCGTAGGACAGCGGGGCACCGTCGCACCTCAGGGTCTACCGCACAAACTTCCTGGGGATATTAGGCCTCAGCACCCTTTGTGCTCCTGAAGAGTGCACCCCTGAGTACCTTTCCGCCTCTGGATCGCCCTGTAACTCCGCCACAGCCCTGGGTGTGGCGACCGTCGCAGCCAGGGCCCCCCACCAAGGCTGGCATTCCTACTTACATGTGCCTTTTGTGTTCCCTCAACACTAGTTCCAGCATTTATGGAACAGCAGCACACTTGCTTAGCGGACCGCTTCCACCCAGCCTAATACTATGGCTATGTGGGCGGGGCATTATATGCATAACTTGAAGCAACCCGTTACCCGTCCTGGGAGCCGAGTGTCTCCACTCTGTTGACGTTGAACCGACATGTGCCAGACCTTTGTGATTCTAAACCAGAGGTCTTCAAACTTTTGGATGCCGAGACCGTCCTGTCAACATTTTAGGTGTAAGGACCCCCTCCTGACAAAAATATCTAAACCTGTTGACTAAATTGCGTGGGATGAAATGTAAATGAGGTTATGTGATGCAGAGTATTTTGGGATAGCATTGCTTCATTATTTTGATATTTGTTACAGTAACACTGAGGAAAGATTTCACCCAATCAGTACCCATTTATAACCAAAATACAGCAATTACCATCAGAAAGATTTCAAGTCAACCTTTGTTAAGGGCCTTCCACTCTGCAGCAATATGTGCTGCCACATTAGAAGCTCACCTGGCCCTGACCGGGAGAAGCAGGAGTCCCTTAAAACCCTGGTGGTTTTGTGCAGTTAAGCAGTTTACCCATGCAGCTTTCCTCTCACCCCTCCCATCCATCCCTCTCCCCTCTCCTAACCCAGGTATCCCTCTCTCACTTTGCAGGCCATTTTCTTTCACCCCTTTTTTACAACTTCTGAATTCTCCCCATTCAACCTCTCACTTCACCTTTAATCACCTCTTGCCATTCTGTCTTTTCACTGCCCTCATCTCTAACAGTCTCTCACATATAACTCTTCTGTGTGTTTCTCATTTGCCTTCAGGCAGTAGATGGTTATTAGCCCCAGGACATCTTTTTGTAACAGTAGTGCACTACACATGTAAATAATAATAGGCAGAAGCAGGGGAGCCACTAGACCAGAACTTCAGAGGGGGGGCTAACACTCCCAGTCAGGGCTGGTCCTAACGCTGGTCTCACCCGGTGCATCAGTCTTTTTTGATGCCCCACCCCCGTTTCCTCCTTCTCCATGAATTCCTTCACTGCCACTCATAAAAAATGCAACGCATCTCTTTATAGCACCTTTCTGACAAACATTTCATTTTTTATAGCACTTCTCATAGTTTACTCACACTCATTTCTGGGATCTGCATGGTACATATTCTTTGTAGCAGGCACATTAACCCTCTGCACTGTGTGGGTGACAAGAGTGCCCATGTGAGTGCACAGTGAGCGATGCAACAGTGTGAGAGTAGGACAAGAGGAGTGACTGCAGGGTGAGTGAGGTGGCGTATGAATTTGGGTGCGGATGCAAGTTCAGAATGGGATGAATGAATGTATGATTACTGATGGGCTTGTTTGAGTGAGTTGCATATTGAGTAGTGAGGGGGACAGGTGAGTGAAGTGTCACATGAGTGCAGGATGAGTAGTGTACACGTGTGACTGCAGGTTGAGGTATAGGGTGAGCAGCACAAGTGCATTGTGAGTGCAGAGGGATCACTGTGAGTGCAGGGTGAGTGGGTGAATGGTGCGAGTGCATGGTGATCAGTGTGAGTGCATTATGATCGCTGTGAGTGCAGGGTGAGCGTGAAAATGAAGGGCGAGAATGAGGAATGAGTTGTCTAAATGCAAGGTGCAACCCCAGACCCATGAAGTAACTCAGCATGTTATTGATGGCGGCGTAGAGTTTAAGATCTAAGTTAAACTATTGCCGCATTAATCGGGGATCGATGGTGAAGGAAATAAATAATGTGCTGATCCTGCAACAAACTTTCAGTCCTATGGTTAGGGTTGCCAGCAGATTATTTTGATGGCCCAGTCGGTACAAAAAAAAGCAGTAACCTAAAGCAGTATTTTTAGCACTTATCTGTTCATACTGCCAACAGCAAATATAAATAGAAAGCACTTTTAATTGTGTTCTAGGGCTGCCTCAATGATCCATGACTGATAAATAAAGAGAAAAAAGACAGAAAAGTCAAATAACGAATGCATACATACTTTTTTATTTCTAAGTCTATTTAGTACCAAGAGGAGATCTTTACAGGCTCTTTAAACAAAACACGGCAGGCATTTTTCTTTTGGCAAGCCTACTTTGTATTCCTTTCCTTGAAATGCATTCTCACACTACAGCAGTAAATGTAAAATACAAATGTAAGGAATAGGCTGAGTGGGGACCCAGGGGTACTGGAACCAGGAATAAAACCTAAGCCTCTGTAACCAGTTTGCAAAGGCTTGTAAAAATGCAAATGGTCTTTAAAGACCTGTGAAAAACACGGGGGTGCCGGAGATAAGACTCCAGACACTGCCCAGCTGAGCCCCCAGCAGCTCAAGTTTCACTGCAGCAGCCCAGACTGAGACACAGGACGTGGGAAGACGGAGGGGGGCTGAAGCCCTTGGGCCTGGGCAGAAGTGTGACTGGGAAGGCGGGACCCCCTTTGCATCACTCCACGGACCCCTGGGGGTCGCGCCCCACAGTTTGTAGACCCCTGTTCTAAACCATGGCGAACTGGGCTGTTCGCATTGCGCACACTATTGCAGTCACAGCAACCATTTGGAGTGACAACTTATGCCACCTACCAGGCTTGCTTACTTAAAGCTTGATCACAGATACACACATACCTGCTAACCAGCTGTGACCCTTGATGCTCAGTACAGCTCTCGCTTTAATACCTTGTAATCCCAGGACCTAGGTCAGCCTACATTGCTAGCAACCATGCCCCCTTACCCATGGCAGTGAGGCCGGGCCCCCTAGGTGGTTCACCACGCCGTTGGGGAAACCTTCCACTCCCGCCAGTCTCTGACCTGATCTGTTCGGGCGGCTCTATCATATTCCAGGGAACCCCATCCCAGCAAACTGCGTCTGGGAAACCGCATGGAGCTATTTATCCTTCTCCTCCCTGAAAAGTCAAATCATTGCCTCCCAGGTGTGAGACCACAGTGATGGGAGGGGAGACACCCCCCACGGCCCATGCCGCTGCTTCTACAGAAGCTGTTCCAGCGCATGCTTCACATGAGTGCCTATGGCATACTCACCATTCATCTGTCCATAAAACACTTAACCTGACTTCCGGCCACTCCCTTGGGTGGCTGCGGATGAATGTACATTTTACACTTTGGGATTTGTATCAATCCTCCTGCATGATGTTGACCGCTCCCAAGGATATCTTGCTTAACTGAAGCAACCTGTATCATGCATCTTTTGGATCTGAGGCCATGGAGTAGGAGATTGGTCCTTCAGATCTCTAACTCTATCCTTGAAGCCTGAACCTGCGGCTATGCCTATGAGTCTTGTATACGTGCCAACATGACGTGAATTTGAGCACGCTGTCACCCTGAGGGTCTTCTGGCTCTGGCAGAGACAAGATGAAGCATGCCAACCAGCCCCTAAACTCAGCAGAACAACATGTGCGAGCCTACTACAAACTTCTGTAAAAGCATGCCATGTTGAAGTCCTGGATGGTCTCGAGGACCCATCTCTTGACGCATGCTTGAAACCCCTTCAACATTATCACATTAGTTGGAAAAGACCACTGCCTGGCAGCAAGCTTAGCTAAGCCCCTGCGGAAATCGCCTGCCTGTGCGAGCAGACCAAGATTCATCGCTCCCTCCTCCATCACCATCTTTCTTGCTTCCCAACATTGGCGGTATGCCGTATATGGTGTTTAGCTTCCCTTTGCTCCAGGGGAGAGCAGCCCTGTCTGGCGGTGTGTGTACTGAAGGAGATGTGTCCTGGAATTACCATTGATATGAGTTCAAATGTCACTACTTCGCAATCTGCCCTTTCTTGAGCAGTGGGAACGCCAAAACAATCATTCATCAATCAATGTAGCCAAATTATGCTAAGACCCCATGTTCCCCCCAGCTTATTGCACCGCAACCCACTAGTTAGATGGCAACTTCAGTAAATGCCTGGCTCACTGGCTATAGGGCGGGTGTTTTTGTCTCACATGAGCAACTGGTAGCATGCCCTTGTATACAGAGTGCACCTACTCTGCTGCATCGACCAGACATTTGCGCAGGCAATTCTGTTGTTGAATTGTGTCGAACAATTGAATGGTGTCCCTCTGGTTTGTGTGACTGTATGTCTATCGTGCATCTTCCCATGTGTGCCCTGCTATGATTTGTATGTCAAGCCACAACCGCTGTCCGACTACTCTGCCCCCTATCCGTGCCACTTTATCAGTTCAAGAAGTGTCATAAAATTAAATATATGCCTTCGATGGGTGAGAGCTTCAAAGAATGCCTGCTTTCTTGAGGGAGAATGATGTACAGTTGAGCTGGTGGCCATTGTCCAGATGTATCCACAAAATACATATACCTGTAAGCTAGTACTACTGGCTTCGATGCCTCTGGTTACTTGCCTAAGACCACAAAGGCCCCCATATGGCTTTGTAGCCTGGCATCTCAGGTGTAACTTTGTCCACTATTTTGACAGAGTACAAATTAAGCGAGGGATCATAAAGGAATGGTTGCCTTCCATCAGTGTGTGATAGGGGTGTGGTATGATACCCCCAGGCCTGGGGACCCCTCCAACAATCTACCGTCATCTAAACGGAATAAGGAAACCCTCACCCTGAAGGGTGGGGCTTCCATTGCCTTGGATTGGAACCTTTAACTGGCATCTTGCCTGGCCAATATGGACCCATAACAATTCAGGAATTTGGACACAGATTTCCAAGAGCCATGCCAGAAATGAATGTCCTCTGTATATATTGAAATGATTATTCCCTAACTATGTATATGTCTTGATACAAATTGAACCATTGTAAACAACTTCATCTCAAAGATATTTATTATTGACACTGTGCAAAATGTATTTGATAGTGGATCAATATAAGAATTGATTTTTGAATCTTTATTGCCAGATCACAGTGCAAAACTGTATATAGATTATATGTTCTCTCTCTTTTTTTTAATGTGTACATTCAGTATAAATTATCTGTAACAAAAAATTAATAAAGAATATTTTTGATACTACTGAATAGAGGTTGCATGACATGTAGTATTTAGGTCCACGATTATTTTCAACTTTTCTAAATTGTGATATTTACATTTAGTTATTTTCCCTGATTTAGGAATTTGTGTCAGGGGTACCCTTGTTTTTACACACAATATGGACCCATACCCACAAAGCATTTGCCGTAAACTTTCAGTCAAAACCAGCTTACAGGTGTGTATCGAAACCCAACTTACTGGTACTCATTTATGGACCACAGGAGGATAATGACTGCATGTGCTTGCCGAGCTCTGAACCTGTGACTGGGAGATCAAACACAGTCCCCTGCCCGTACAAAACCAGTGAATATTGCCCATAAATTGCTGTTGTGCTGTGCGAGATCTCGGGCTGTCGTTGGGAGCTCCCTCTCTTGTTACATGTGGTTACTTATCCTGTCACCCAGGAGCTGTGGCCAGCCAGGACTATTGGCTTTGTCGCTGTTTGGTATTTGCATAAGGTAATTAAGCAACAACTGTAGCTATCGAGTAAGAATATCAAAATTCCACCATTATAAAATGATCAGACTGAGCCAAGGAAGTAGTACCTTCAAGGGATTTTCAAGAACGCTACACTTATCTGTACAGCTACCCTTTCCTCAGTGGATGGGGCCTCATTCGTTCATAAATTAGAGAGGACAAACAACACAGTCCCAACAGTGCATATTCCACACTGATCCTGCCCTTGTCCCCATGCGGGAGCATGAGTGTTCAAAGTTTTGTTTTTAGTTATCAGTGGCAGGGGCAAAGTGTGTTGCGAGCTACAGGCCTCCCACCCGTACCCCCTGTGGGCAAAGGTGGGGGGGGTGGTTCAGCGTTACTGTGTTACAATGTAAATGACCCGGCTCTGTGCTGTACTCCTTTGCCCTCGGGGGACCCATTGCCTGTCCCCGATAAACCCTTGGCCGGCCATGAACTGTCACCGTGCCGGTATTCCCAAACACCCCAGCCTAGGGTGATGGTACCCGGCCTCCAGAAGTGAAACCCTGCCCTGAGCTTACTGATTACAGATAGTACAGGCTGCACAGACGCCACCGGAATCGGACCCAGCGTAGGTGACCCAACATGTCTTCAACGTTACTGAGTGCAGCGCACTAGTGGGCAAAGTCTCCATCGATTGCCCTATGGCATCGCCATAACTGGGCATGGAACGTGCGGTGGTGCAGGGTTCGTGCCTACTGCCACTCAAGCTATAATAAACAAACCCGCAGGAGTGGGGCCTGAGTATGCACCCGTCTGTGAGCGCACACCGCCTTGGCCTTTCCGGACCCCGCAGGCAGACCGGGGGAGGGGGATGGAAGCGAGGCACCCATGCGACCACCCAGCTCGGTGCCCCGCTCCCTCCCAACAGTCAGGCCCCCCGCCATTCAAGTAAAAACGAAAGCAATTCAAACTGCATTATCTGCACATACAGCGCCACTTGGCATTCAGTGCTGGAGTAACATCCGTTCATAGAGTGCCGATATCTGCTCATGCTGCACTGCTTGGCCTTCAGTGCTGTAATATCAGTTCATAGAGTGCCGATATCTGCTCCTACAGAGCAGCTTGGCCTTCAGTGCTGTAGTATCATCAGTTCATCGAGCTCCGATTTCTGTTCAGACAGCGATGCCTGGCATTCAGTGCTGTAGTAATATCAGTTCAGTAATATCAGTTCATAGAGCGCCGATATCTGTTCAGACAGCGCTGCTTGGCATTAGGCGCTGGCATAATATATGTTCATGCAGCCCTGTTTGGCATGGATGCTGTATTATTTTTGGTTCATATAGCGCTGCTTGGCATTAGGCACTATGGTAATATCTGTAAATACAGTGCAGTGCCGGCACCCACAACTCAAGCCGGATCGTGCAAACCTGCCCAACCGTTCTACACCGCAGGCCAAGGGCATCTTGCTAGCGGGGCGCACTGTAGGGGCGGTACTCGAAGAAACTGGACCCTGGCCGCTTCGACCGCCAACGGTACGGAGGCTAGCCGACCCAGTCAAAGGACCCCCGCACCTCTTGCCATCGCGGGCCGGGCCCCACAGCTGAGACGGCCGAGCCGCTCATGCCGTGTGCTTCAGTGCCCAGTACCGCCGGCAGGCACAGGAGGACATGCTCTGCCACCCAACCCTCGTGGCACCCCCGTCGCAGCTGCTGGCTCGCTGAACGGGGCCGCAATATCGCACCCTCCCGCCCACGCAAAGCCACCCCCACCGTGTGATGCTAAGGTGGGGGCTCACCAACGGGGGCCCGCAGTGTGCTCACACGCTAGAGGTGTGCAGCTGGGTCCATCTCCCTCGCAGTGGGAAGGGTGAATTGCGGGGTCAGAGACTACCCTCCCCAGCCATGCTGTTGGAAAAGGACGGCAGTCCTTGGCCGCACCGAGTCGTCCGGGAGACAGGGCCATCACGGACCTTTGCCCTACTACACGTGGCAGAGGCCCATGGATGCCCCCCCTAACAAAAGGAGGGACACCGCGAGGCAAAGGACCCACAGGCCCAGCCCCAGCCCCCTAGGACCACCCGTAAGAGATGCTGTGCTGAAAACCCAAGGGAGCTGCCGAAACCCCCCACCCCCCAGAGGCGGCTCGCGTGGATGCCCGCGCCACCCTGCCCTGCGGGCAACCCTCATGGGGAAGCCGGGCGGGGGGGGAGCTAGGGCCCATATGATGTGCACTCACCGTGCCACAGATCTCAGCAGCTCCCACGGGACACGTCTAAACGGCATCAGGGTGAGGGACAAAGAGGCCGCCAGGTGGCCGGGGGAGGAACTTATACCTCTCCCCTTCCCCCACTTCGGCCGGAAGTGAGAAGCAGGACCCCAAAGGGGTCTCCGGACACTAGGCTGTCCAGTGTGCCATCCTGTGGCACTAAAGGGGCAGCCCTCTTATGAGGGTCCCCTGCGGGGACGTCGTCGGTCAGCCCGCATTTCACCATTTTGCCAAAATTAGCATTAGCCTGGAGAGTAGAAAATCAGGTCAAATTGCCAAGGGAGCAGCTTGAAGGCATTGGTAAGAACAGTAAAAAAAAAATAACCTCACAAACCAAACCCCGAACCTCAGGCTCTCTCAACTACAAGAGGGAGGGCCCAGCCCAGCCTCCTCCAGGCGATGACTGGCCTGCTCTTGGCCCGGGCACGCCCCCAGGCACCTCCCAGGCACGTCCCATGCTACAGGAGCCAAACAAGGCTTTTCAACCTCTGCCTCCTGGCGCTGTAGGCATGGGCATGGATGGCATCTCAAGTGGCTTGTGCTGCGAAGACGGTCGGGCTTGTGGTCCACTCCCTCAGCCCTCTGCACTGTGCTGCAAGTCGAAATATCAGCTCCCACGCTGCGGGAGCCAAGCAAGGCTTTTTAATCTGCACCTCCTGGCGCAGTAGGCGTGGACAGCGTCTCAAGTGACTCCTGCCACAAAGACGGTCAGGGCTGGTGGTTTGCTCCCTCAGCCCTCTGCCCTGCGCTGCAAGTCAAAATGTCGGCTCCCACGCTGCGGTAGGTGTGGTTGGTGTTTCAAGCAGCTCCTGCCGTGAAAACGGTTGGGGCTTATGGTCCACTCCCTCAGACATCTGCACTGCCTCACAGTGAATAAAGGTGCGTTGTGCAGCCGTACATTTGTGTCTGCTTAGGGCTGCTCGTTTGTCTCCGAGACCAAGACAGAAGAGGGCCCTGTTATTCAATATGGCCTGCTCGCTGGAGATCACGCTAAAAACAAGCATTGGCATAGCCAATAGGTGTTGACTTTGGGACCTTATAAGTGTTTAGCCATGCAACAGGTGATGTTGTTACACCAAGGCTATTGTGCTGCATAACTCAATACTTATAAGGTCCCAAAAGCGAGACCTATTGGTTATGCCAATGCTTGTTGTAACATACATTCAACTGCCACCCGTCCAACATTGTCATAAGTGCTTGAAAAGTGGGGTACAGCCATTAATCAGACAGGAAATCTTATTGGCTGTTGGCTGCATACTGTAAGGCACTGGGTCATATGCTGCGCCGCCAGCAGGAGGCGCTGCTGACCTCCAGCTTTTTTTTGCAGCTCTTTCCCATTGCACTTAAAGTGCAATCACCAACTCTCTCTTTGTCAGCCAATGGTGGGAAAAGTTATATGTCGAGAGATCACCGCTGCAACCTAACACCTTGATGCCAAACGCAGAGACATCAATGCAAAAAAGTGTGTCCCTTCACAAGTTTCTAAGACACACAATGACATTTGGAAAACATATTCGTCACTCGTAAAATGTGTAGGTCTTTGTGGATGTACCTGCCTATACGTGTAATTACCTGGATTGTACCTCTTGGTCTGCAGGTAACCCAAGGATCAAAGCACAGAGATGCATTAATCCATTGAGCTATTTTACGTAAAATACAGAACTGTAATCTTCACGTTATTTGGTATGTTCTGAAGTAGGCAGTGCTTAATTTGAGCCAGTGGTTTCCAGTGCTATCCACAGGAAAATCATTGTCAACATCGGCCCTTGTGGCAGTCTGCCACAAAGTGGTGCTGTCTGGCTATTTTAGAGATGACCACAACAACAGTTAATTATTCATTCAACACACATTAAAAATTCATATTACCTGCCGCCCAATCTATTCTTATATCTTTGGGGTCTGAAATAGTCTGAATAGTCACACCTGTCGGAGTGTGATGGTTAGTAGTTGTGTTGTTTCTATCCTCAGCAGTATAGCTGGGGCAATGTGTGGTGCAAGCTGCAGTGGCCATATGAAAAGAGCTCTGGCACTTTTTGTTTTTTAGAAATTAAGCACTGGAAGCAGGTATACTAACCCTCTGCGTTATTCTATGGAGCTTCAAAGCTGTGACAGGATAATTCTCGCTCTAGCAAATGGATTTGGCACCAGTAAGTTTACCACTATTATACCCTGAAACTTGCTGGATGCCCATAGATCTATGACGAGGAGAAGGACTAGGAGGTGTTCCACAAGTAAGAGTTAGACCAGGAGCCTGTCCAGGAGGATGAGGAGGAAGACCTGGACCACAAGGAGGATGGGGATAGCCAGGCTTAGGGGGAACCAGAAATGGAAGGATCGTATGCCCTAGAAAGAGGACGAGGATCAGGACTAGAAGAGATGAGGCCAGATGTCAAGTGAGGATCATTAGGAGTGTCAGGAGCACAAGGAGGTGAAACGCAAGACCATGGCTCAGAGAAGGACCAGGGCTAGCATGCGGAGGAAAGCCAAGAGCAAGAGGATCAGAAGTGAGAGGAAGAGGAGAAGTACAGGAGTAAGCGAAGGACCATGAGCATGAAGTTGCGTAGGAGTAGAATGGTAATTAGGGGAACAACCAGGAGGGAGAGGAGACCAGAAGAATGACGGTGAAGCGGAGAAGAAGGACCAGGAGCAGGATCTGAATAGAGGAGAAGGAGCAAGACTGGGAGGAGCTGGGAGCCAATGTGATTCTAGACTCGTATGTAAAAGTATCATGCACAAAAATATCAGGCTACCAAAAAATCGAAGCCTAAAAATTGACTACCTAAATATTGTGAAGATAAGTATTTAGAGGTAAGTATACAATTTACTATTTTTAACTCCACATCTATGTACCGTGATGTATATATACACACATATATATATATATAAATAAAAAGTTTTGAAAATTTCGCAAAGATTCGTCAATCGGCGCCAAAGTTATTGGGAATAGAATGTTGCGGATTTCCTATGGAAAATAGGTCCTAACTGTAACTACCTACTGGCGACCGCCAGTAGGTTATATAAATATATATGGATTTAAGTGCAATGAATCAGCTTATTGCTGATTTAATGCTACTTTATTTTCTTGGTGACAATGTCCTTATGTCTTTGGTGCAGAGTTTGCCAGAAATAACGTATTGGTTGAGCGTCAATTCGCTCCACATGACAATGGCCTGCAGGTATTTGCCCCTAAGGACTTTGCCACTTTTAGCTGCACCCAATGTATGGGATCCCAAAATAAACTTTTTCCATTCCCAGCATTGTACATTATGGAATAACTGGAACATGAAAGCACATGATGCCTGCCGGACACTGTGGGTGAAACAGCTGCAGCAAACATGCATATCTCACATGTGCAACTAAGCAAGTGCCTAATTTGACATGCGTAGCACAAAATTGCCCCCTAATCGCCACCTAGAATTATGCTCAGCAGAGAGAACAACTCTAGAAATAAATCGTTTTGTAATAATAGGTGCTATATGACTCAGACCTTATGATCATTTTACAACCAAAGCTTTATAGCAGCAGGGCATCTAAAACCGGTGGTGCTGCACATAAAACACTATGGTATGTTTGTGTGTGTGTGTGGGGGGCGTGGGGGTTAATGATTGAGATTGGTATACAGTACCTAACTCAGTATACACGGATATACAGTACTAGTAATCGACTGCACTCAGTTTTCAGCTTGTGGCACAGAAAAATAGAGTAATTTGCCCAGAATCAAACAGCTTCAGATAAGTCACGAAGCTGGGATTATTAATCAAGCTTTCAGGCTCCGAGATCAGCAGTATGAGCTCTAGACCACCTTCCCTCCAAGTCTTTTCACAGTGAGAAGTTAAAAAGTTACCCTAAATGTTTCTTAGTTGCTTTGGCCCAAATGTGACAGCCTTTTAAAAGTCCTTAATTAATTTATTTAACGCTGTCAGGTCGATTATTTTAAAGTTTACAAAAACTCTCAAGTTGTGAAACTTTTATTAGACTAACAAAACGTATGCTAAAATGGCGCACGGCGTGAACTTCTCAAGTAAGGCAGACCTCATCAAAAGTTTTGCTCTGCTGCAAGCCATCGTGTTTCACACCCGCCAGCACCTTACCAATAATGATGGCACACGCGCGTACAAGCCCTATCTCCTTCTTCAGAGTCACCCTTTCTCAGCTGTTGTCGTGGGTGGCATTGTCTGTCGCCGACAGCGGGCTGGGCGTTGGCGGGTCTGGTGGTGCGTGCTGTTCGCACTCAGCTTTTTAAGCCAATTTTCTCCAGCCATTTCTCCGCTCCACTGGACGTACCCTCTGTGTCCCTCTGCCAGCCTGCCAATGCATAAGGCAAGGAGTGAACTTGGCAATGAGCGAGGCCTCCCAGGCAGCGCTGTCCGCATGTCAGATAACTCCCTGATGTTGCCAGAAGCCACGTCCCCGACATCAATCCCTCTCAGCCCCATTCATTAGGGCTCTGTTTGGGTATGGTCTCTGGATAGATTTACTGATTGGGCATGCCTCCTGATTTGCACCTCTATTACTGCATACCCACACCAGTTTGTGCAGCCAGCTTCTATTTGTTAATTCCCTACCAATTTAATGCTGAAAAAACACACCAAAAACGTTTTCACTAGGAAATTTGCGGGCGTCCCGTTTGGTGATTGCAGCTGCTTTGGAACAAAAAATGCACACTGGCTACAGCATCACTGTGCTGCCATCTTGCGGCATTTTCATTGCTATGACAACGAAAGAAGCTTTCGTTGTCAGAAGAACGAAAATGCCTCAAGATGGCGTCGGACTGTCCACAGTCCCTCGGACATGCGCATGCTGTTTGCTATGGACAAATGGCAAGAGCAGCCATGTTTGTCCATGCAAACGCGTGCATTCAAGCCCTCGGCAAATCGATTCCAAAAGGTACTCGCAATAGCGAGAGCAGTGCATGCGCTCGTCCCCTCTGTGTCCCTCTGCCAGCCTGCCAATGCATAAGGCAAGGAGTGAACTTGGCAATGAGCGAGGCCTCCCAGGCAGCGCTGTCCGCACGGCAGATAACTCCCCGTTGTTGCCAGAAGCCACGCCCCAGCCATCAATCCCTCTCAGCCCCATTCATAAGGGCTCTGTTTGGGTATGGCCTCTGGATGCATTCACTGATCGGGCATGCCTCCTGATTTGCATATTCACACCTCTTTTACTGCATACCCACGCCAGTTTGTGCCGCCAGCTTCTATTTGTTAATTCCCTACCAATTTAATGCTGAAAAAACACACCAAAAACGTTTTCACTAGCTGGTGAGGGGTAACATACCCTGAAATCGGTCCCAGGATGCTTGTTTCCGGTCCAGGGAAGAACCACCTGGGCAGTTTGGACTGGACTGTTCCCATGAGGAGCAGGATCAAGACTGATTTGCATATGGCTGGGTCCGAACTGGGGTGGTGTAGTGAGAAAAGAAACAATGGATTTAACCCAGATCTCTTGACTGGGGTAGAATATTTGATTTATTCAGCAATCCGTCCATCATTTGTTGCCGCAGCATCCCATTTACCTGAGCACGCTGCAAATCAACCCTTGACGTTGATCCACGTCTTTGTCGGAGTGAAGGGCGTTGCTCTTTGGACCAGGATTCCAAATCCTCTTGAGTCTGTGTTGAATCCAGAGCTATCAGTACTATGTAACTCTGTCTCTCTAATAGTCTGCAGGCCTTATTCTTTAGATGTGACTCTTGTATTATGACCGTATCTGGTCCATGTCTTTCAAGGTACTGGGCAACTATATCTCTTGATTTTTCTCCCAAGGAGAGCATCCTCTAATGAGTGCTATGTATAATCAATTGTGGTCAGGGCGGGATTCTCTCAATCCAACCAATGCCTCTTGCTGTCAGAATAATCTATACCTGTCATGTCTAGTTGCAGTACTACCCTATCCATTTCCCTCAATTGCTTTTTACTCAACACGCAAAACTACCCCCCACTAGCCCAACTCCCCCTCCCCAGTGTCCTGCATGGCATGCCTCCAAATGACTGTCACTTTAACTTGCAGAGTGTCTGTCGACCCTTAATGCCACTGGATGAAGTCCTCCCTTGAGGTAGCAAAGAATAAACGCTTTGCTTATCAGTTAAAACCGGCATTATCTTCTGCACCTGAGTTGGGCAGTTGCTAATTTAAATAAAAGGAGCAAAACCGTCTCAAATGGTATGTGCAAATTGTAGGAGAGTAGGGTCTGCTTTCTATGTTCACCCCCACTTTTTTGCTTTTGCTTTACTGGTTTTCAACTAAGATGTGGCTGTGGGCCTGCTAATCAGACCCAGAGCCCAGCTGTTCTCTCTCTAAATTCATACTATGTACTTTAGGTACATAACCCAATTGGTAAGGATCACCTTCTAGGGCCCTGTACAGTGTACCTTAGGTACCCAGGGCATAGGTGTACCCTAGGCCTACCAGGGGCTGCAGCATGTATTATGCCACCCCTGGCTGGCCTTCCATTATGACACAACTGGCTGATCACTCAGCTGGGGCAAGGTCGTGTAATCACCCCTTGCTTAGGTGTAGCATTCCTATACCTACCTTATATATAGACACATGGGTAACCTATCAGTCACTCCTATGGCAGGCCTTAACAATCCTGAAGGCAGAGTGCTTGGTAACATGTGAGATGGTGCTCTAGCATGAGCTGAGCCTGTCTGCAGCTTTCGGAACCATGTCCTTATAGCTGTTCTATGATATCGCCTACCATATACTCTTAAAGTGCCTTATAATCCTCGCGGTTATGGTAACTATGGTTTGGCTTTATCAAAACATGTTGTGTAAGGTGTCTAGCACTTTGGAATACTACCCTCACACCATTTCTGGCGGTGTGGATAGTATTCCTCCCTTCTAGAGGGAGAAGACCTGTTGAAGACCTACTACCCGGTTAAAGTTAACCAGAGCCCCAGCATCACAAAATGGATGCTGCTGCCACAGACACAAGTCTGACCTCCTGCTGCTGGAAGTCCTTCCAGCAAGGGAGGCTTGGACAATAGGTTTCCTGCCGTGGGAGGTGCTAGCACCACCCTAGACAGGACTTAGTGTATTGGGGCAGGGAGGGATGAATGAAACGAGACACTGCCTGGGGCACACAAGGTGTCCCATGCATAGTCCAGTTCATCATAGTCTTTATTCGAATTTAAAATTCATACAAGACACAAACAAATACAAAATAAAACAACTATTAACATTCCCTATACAATACATAAAATCGTTCAATAAATACTTAAAAAATTAAGTTTAAGAAAAGCATTAAACATGTCAATAGACTGGCGATGAATTGGTATATATAAAATTCAATACAAAAGAAAAGAATAATATGTCCATTAGGACAGAGATTAAATCAGCCGACATCCCTTCGACCTCACGGAGGTACTCCCGGAGTTTTCTTAGAAGCCTTGTTCCTTAGAGACCAAGCCCAACCCAAGTATTTAGCTAAAGCGATTGAAACAATCAATAAAGTGCTTGTGCATAAAATTCTTAAAGCAACGGCACAACTCCTTGTGCCCAGAGTTTTGCACATAGGAGACAACCACACTCGTCTAGGGATAGCATATACAGGACAAACAAACAAAAAGTGGGCAATTGATTCATCTTGGAAGCCGCAAGCAGGACATATTTCTACGCTTGCACCAAACCACCCACTTGTGAGGGACCTAAGTGGAAGAGAACCTGCTCTAAACTGAAAGTAAAGTTTCCTATCACTAGGTTTGGTAATCAAGTCCCAGTAGGGTTCTAGAGCAGGTGTAACCTTAGCCTCCAGATACCGACTGGTCATCCTAGAGCAGTTGGTATCGCTCCAGGCTCGATAGTCAACCTGTTCCCAGTAGATCATTTTCAGGAATCTCTTAGGAGGAAACAAAGCAGTCACGGGGTCACTCCACAGCCCCTCCAATCCCAGATCTATCAGAGACTCGCGGAGGCTCCGCAGCCACCCAATCTTGTGGAACATATCAGATTTTAATACGTCCATAAGACCCGCTGCATATGGAGAAAGCTCCGGGGTGGTCCAAAGCCTCCGCCAGTATAAGACCGGGCGAAGTTTGGCTAAGTCCTTGATAGCCTTCTTGCCTAGATCATATCGCAATGGTACCAGGGGAGTGCTCTGTGGGAGGCCAGTTATGCTACAGAATAATTTATTTTCGACTACTGTTAAAGAAATTAACACGTCGAAACCCCATAGCTCAGCCCCATACAACACAGAGCTTAGGGCCTTGGCCTCATAAACTTGGAGCACAGGTTTAATTGGCTTGGTAAAAGATTTTTTGTGCTCACTGATCAAGGCTCCCGATATCTGTCTAAATTTCATGGTGGACATCTCGATGTGCCTGCTCCACTTGTTGTCATTTGTCACATGCATACCTAGATAGACGAAGTTATTAACCTCTTCAAGCGGCTGCCCATTCATAAGGAACTTTCTCGCTTTATAGCTTGAGTGTGGGTTAAAAACCATAAGTTTGGTCTTGGTCACGTTTACCTCCAGACCGTATTCATGGCAAAAGTCTTCGAACACTGACAAAGCCCTTTGCAGACCACTCGGAGTTTTAGATACAATAAGAGTGTCGTCCGCAAACATCAGTATCGGGGTAATAACCCCGGCCAGCTTTGGGGCGTCAGTATTAACACTAAGCATACGGTCTACTACTCCGTTAATATACAGAGAAAAGAGCGTGGGGGCCATAGTGCAGCCTTGGCACACACCGCGCTCTACCGGAAACTCGGGGGTAACTTCGCCAGGTCCTCCCCACTGTATTTTAGCAAAATTAGACTCGTGGAGCCGCATAACCAAAGTCAAAATTTCTAAAGGAAGCCCCAGCTTTTCGAGGACTAACCACAACCGTGAACGGGGCACAAGATCAAAGGCAGCTCTTAAGTCCACGGAAGCGACGTAGAGACTGCCTTTTCCCAGGGTTACTACCTTCCAGTATAGTTGGACGAAACGAAAAACCTGGTCCACTGTACTGATAAATTTACGGAAACCAGCTTGAAAAAGAGACAAAATCCTATTGTCTTCGATCCAGTCCAATATCAAGTTCAAGACCATCCTCCCGATGATCTTCTGGATTGTATCGATTAAGCTGATAGGTCTGTAGTTACCTGGGAGTGTCTTATCTCCCTTTTTGAAAATTGGGATTATAACGGCACCCCCCCATGATTTAGGCACTGGGGCGCCTTCAGCCACGGCGTTAGCCACCAATGCAATGTACTTACTCCAACAGGTTTTATTGTGGAGAAAAAGATCGGATGGAACCCCATCTAATCCTGGGGCACGCCCTGTAGCTACAGATCCCAGGGCTGTTAAGGCATCCTTGGGACTAAAAGGACCTTGTGAGTAAAAAACATGGGATATCACCCCCAGGGGATTATATGAGAAATTACATGCATATTGAGGTTTAAAATCCCTTAGCCACTCCTCTTGTGTAACATGGTTTGACGGTCTATCCGGCAAGCCACCTCTGTTCCACTTGATAACATTCCAGAACAATCTAGAATCCCTGGCGTAGCATGCTTCCTTCAAATCTTGCCAGTACAGATCATCCCATTTCTTTTTTGCCTGGTCGAGACATTTCTTGTAGAGCTGTCTGGCTTTTTGGATACAAATCTTATGTCCACTAGAAAGGGCTTGAGCCAGATTACCTCTGGCTCATCTGCAGTCACCGTCATACCAACGTAGTCGCTTGGGTGGGGGCTTATTACCCTTACTCGTTGGCTTAAAAAAAAAACACGTAATCCCTCAAAAAAGGACTCATGTAGTCTAGTAACTTGAACTCTACCTTCTTTGGTAACCGGTGCACCCTCTATTTTCAGCGTAGCTTGGGCAAGCTCAATGTCAACATTAGCAATGACCTTGGCATTGGTCTTGACCTGGGACCATTTAAGTCTGCGCATATCATTAGTGGGGACGCTTTCAGGAGGTACTAGTTGCAATGCATCACCTACTGTGTGGGTATCCCCCCACCACCGATGTGTTACACAAATAGGGTTATGGTCGCTCTCAGCTCTTGGTTCATGTCAGGTGCCCCACAAGACTTACTTTTGCTTGTGAAACGATTCCGCAGAGACGACAGGAGCACCCACCCTAGTACCCACCTGACCCCCTAGGACATAAACCCAACAGGGATGAGATGGACGCCGGGGTAGCAGCCAGAAGAGGGCGTAGTGTTGTGGTCTGAAGCGAACAGGAGATCTCGAGGGCCACTGGGGAAACAAAGGAGATTCCGATTGGGAACAACCCCCACGAATGCCCTACCTCTATTCCCTAAAACACACACAATTGCCAGGACTCACCAGTGTTTCTGTGGTCTCAGGTTCAATCAGGGATTCCGGTTCGATCAGGAATCTTCTGCTCTGCAAGGGCGTTGAAAATAAAGGTTTGTGGTTAGATACAGCGCCTCTGGATAAGCACCCAGTGTGCTGGCTGCATTGCTCTCCCCAGTAACAAAGAAGGTAGCGCTTCTGCGCGGATATCACAAAAGAAAGGAACCAAGGGCAAAGGTGCTTTAGCGTGGAAGCCAAAGAACAGTGAGACCAAAGGGGATGGCGCTCCAGCGCGGACGCCACAGAAGAAGGTAGCGCGCTCCTGCGCAGATGTCAAAAAGGGTGTAGGAACCCACAAGGGATGGCGCTCCAGCGCGGACGCCACAGAAGAAGGCAGCGCTCTCCTGCGCTGATGTCAAAGGGTTAAAGGAACCCCCAGGGGATGGCGCTCCAGCGCGAACGCCACAGAACACAGTAGCGCGCTCCTGCGCTGATGTAAGCAAAGGCGTAAGGAACCCACGGGGGATGGCGCTCCAGCGCGGACGCCACAGCGGACAGGACCCAAGTTCGAAAACCAACAGCCACCTGAGTAACGGCGGCACTCCGGAACTTCCTTCGCTGCAAGCCTCGATAGACGGAATTTGAAGCACCGATCCGGCGGGGAACGCGAGTTATAAGCGTTTCCCCCGGAAGTGCTTCACTGACCTGCAGTTGCTGGGAGAACTAGACCGGGGCTCCCGGAGCTTTGTGTGTGTCCTAGCGGAATGTCGGGGAATGGCAAACGCCGCGAACCCGACAGTTCAACCACCATGTCTTTGATGTCTAGCCATAGCCTCATACAGCAGAGTACATAATCAATCCTGCTTTTTTTTTTTTTTTTTTTTTTTTTGAAACCGTTTATTGCAGTTTGGAAAAGTTACAGGTATGGGCCTACAACCACTTGGCCGGCCGCTAGAGTGACAAAAGCATATTACATACATACAGTAAGAGTCTCTTGGCAGTGCAGATTAGCAAAACAGGAGAAATCAATGTTGCAGGCCGCATAGCTCCATGCCCACAGTACGGTTCCCTTTTATCAAAACAAAACAACACAAAAAACCACACCCGCAAGGCAACCCGCAATCCAAAGTGACAGCACGTGCTCCAGAAGTGGGGGATCCAAACCAGCAGCAGAACTCTGAGGAGGGGAATGGGAGTAGATCAGGGACTGGGGGACCGCGCACCCGCGGCAGAGGGAGGGGGGCAGTCTAGGGAGACGGAGCAGGCGAGGCAGCCGGTAGCAGTGGTGGCTCACAAATACCCCCGCGGTAGGCGTTCCAGGGGCCCCAGAGTTTCACCCACGCCCCAGGCTTACCCCTCGCCACATACACCACCTTTTCATGAAACATACACCAATCCATATGCTCCTTCCAGGCCGACACCGCAGGGGGCCTCTGGGATCCCCACAATTGAGCAATGTCGCGCTTAGCTATCATGTATCCCAGAGTCACCCACCGCGTCTGCGGGACCGAATAGTCATTCGGTTCCCATACATTCAGCAAGCATCTCCTCGCTTCAGGCAGCAGCGTGACACGCGTCACCACACACAGGACCTCATGCACACCACGCCAGAATCGCTCCACCTCCGGGCACTCCCACAGTATATGCATGAAAGTCGCCAACTCACCACAGCCACGCTTACACATTCCGTCACCAACAAAACCCATACGCAGAAGCCTTGGCCCCGTCACGTACACCCGGTGAAGGATCTTGAGCTGGACGAAACGAAGGCGAGCCGGGATGGCCACCTCCTTCGGAGAGGCCACCGCGGAAATCCAATCCTCGTCGTCCAGCTCCAGCCCGTCGGCAACCCAGGCCTCGCGAAGACTAGTCAGCAGGCACGATCTATCGTTGATCAGTTTTTTATATATGAGGGAGATCGTGCTGTCCGGTACATGGCCATCCAGCACTCTGTCCTCCAGGGGGGAAGACTCCGGAATGGATGCAACATCCGGGAAGACGGAGCCCAGCGCATGGCGGACTTGTAGGTACCGAAAGTACTCACTGCCCTGCAGCTGAAACTCCGCCTGCAACGTCTCAAAAGTTTTGAATCCCCCCCTCGTCCAGAGATCTCCCACCGTGCTAATTCCGATCGTGTCCCACTTCGCGAAGCCCTTCGACGTCCACAGGGAGCCCAACCTCTCAGACGCATACAGCGGTGACGCCCGGGTCAAACGGTCCTTCCACCCCATAGCTGCATTAGCCGCGTGCCAGACACGCACCATGACACGCGTCGGTCCCGTCAAACGGGAGTCGGGCGTGCCGGAGTAGAGCGCGCGATTGTAATCGCCACCGGGTAGGAGCATCTTATCCATCTCAAATGCCGGGTTCAAGGCAGGCCCGTAAAGGCCATGATTAATTGCAGCCAGTTGGGAGGCCCAGTAATACCGTTTAATGTCCGGGAGGGCGACCCCCCCATCGTACCACGGGAGCGTCAATTTAGCCAGAGCAATGCGCGGCCTCCCGTCCCAGAACAGGCGCCGCTGGAGGCCCTCCACCTCACGGAAATAGCGCGCCGGGACCAAGTCCATAGTATTCTGGAGGGCGTAGAGGAAGCGCGGCAGAGACATCATTTTAAACAAGGCCGCTCGGCCGAGCGGCGAGAGCGGCAGACGCCGCCAGCGCACCACGTCCTCCCTCAAGCGCTGGAGGGGGGGCAGCAAATTCCGTTCATAGCGGGCCTCCGGGTCAAGAGTGATATAGATACCCAGGTACCGAAAACCTTGAGAGGCAATCTGGATCGGACAGTCCCGTGGTAGGACCGGAGCCTCCCCGGAAAGCACGTAGACACAGGATTTCGCCCAGTTGATGACCAGACCTGAGTTGCGACCGAATGAGCGCAAAACATCAACCAGGACGATCAGTGATTTACGCGGGGAGGCGAGATACAGAAGGATGTCGTCCGCGTAGAGGGACACACGGTCCTCATGCTCAGGGGTCCAGCGGAGACCACGGATAGAAGGGTGCCACCGCAGCCACTCCGCCAGGGGCTCCAGGGCCAGGGCAAACAGGAGAGGCGACAGGGGGCAACCCTGTCGCGTACCCCGCCCCAGTGCGAATGGGGCCGAGACTCGCCCATTCACTACCACCTGCGCCAATGGGCCCGAGTATAGCAATTTGACCCAGCTAATGAAACCCGGGCCAAACCCGAATGTCGCCAGCATCGCCCAGATGTATGACCATTCAAGCGTATCAAACGCCATGGTGGCGTCCAAGGACGCCAAGATGGCCGGCTCCCGCACAAATGGGACACGCGCGAGCACCCCGTGCAAGCGCCGCAGATTGAGCGCCGTATTGCGGTGCGGTATAAAGCCAGATTGGTCTTGGTGGACCAAATCGCCCACTACACCAACCAACCGGTTGGCCAACACCTTAGCGAGGATTTTGGGCTCCGCATTCAAGAGCGAAATCGGCCTATAGGATGTGACCCGTTCACGGGGCTTCCCCTCCTTGTGGATCACCACAATTGTGGCCAGACGCTGGTCCGGCGGGAGGGAACCCCGCGAGTGGGCCGCTAGGAACATCGCGCGCAGGTGGGGTGCCAACACATCCGGGCGTAGTTTGTATAGCTCGATGGGAATACCATTGGGGCCCATGGCCTTGCCGGATGCAACCGAGCGAATAGCCAAGGCAATTTCGTCCGAGGTGGGAGGGGCGTCCAGCGAATCCCTGTCCTCCACCGTAAGGGAGGGCAGTGCGATGTCCCGAAGCAGGGCATGGGAATCTTCCTCCGAGCAGGAGGAAACCGGGGAGTAGACTTCGCGGAAATAATCCGCAAAGCAGGAGACAATGGCTTCCGGCTCAGTGACACGCGCACCATCAACACTCTCAATCAAAGGCACCACGCGGCTTGCTCTCTCCCTCTTATCCAACCACGCAATCAATTTGCCAGCCTTATCACCCACATCATACAATCGCCCCTGCTGCTCTCTACTGAGACCCCTGGCCGCCTCCGTAACGAGGGCCCGATAGGCCGCCTGTTTTAGGTGTAGAACATGCAACTTGGCGTCTGTTACCCCACTCCCCAGGTCACCCTCCAGCTCCGCAATCTCGGCCTCTACCCGGGTCACCTCCTCCCGCTCGCGCCGCCGGGCATGGGAGATAAAGGAGAGGGCCTCCCCTCTAAGGACTACCTTGAAAGCCTCCCACAGGGAGATGGCCGAAGAGACCGACCCCACATTCTCGTCGAAGTATCGCTGTAAGGATTTGATCAAATCGGCACGAATGGTGGGGTCGCGCAAATACCATGCATTGATTGGGGCCACCCTGCCATCCCCCCTCGGGAAGACATCAAAATGCAACAACAATGGGGAGTGGTCTGAGATACCCCGCGCCAGATGGCGCACCTCCCCCACCCTCCCTGCATGGGCCGCCGGGACAAGGATGTAATCAAGCCGTGAGAGGCTACCATGGGCACCCGAGTGGAAAGCGTACTGTCGCAATGCGGGGTGCTTTAATCGCCAGCAATCCACCAGGCCCAGCGTGTCCAGAAGGCCGGGCAGCCACGCCTGTGCCCGGGGGAGGTCCCTAGGGGGATGGCGATCCATAGACCCAGAGGCTACCGCATTAAAGTCCCCTCCAACCACCAGCAGGCCACTCGGAAGGTCCAGAAGGAGGCGCCCCAGGTCCGCGAATGTGGTGGCTTGTAACCCAGGCGGGACGTACACTGATACAAAGATAAACACTCTGCCCTCCATTCTTCCCACTAGAACCGTGTAGCGTCCCCTCTCATCATGGCGCACCTCATCAATCTCCAACGGGAGCGAGTTCTTGATCATAATACCCACCCCCCGCGAGCCCGAGGTGAAGCCGGAATGGGCCGCCAAACGATATCCCCGCCGGTTCATTGCATGAAAGGAGTTACCTATAAGGTGCGTCTCCTGCAGGAAGACAACATCTGGTGAAATACGTTTCAAGTACTGCAGGACCACACCACGCTTGATCCTATCCCCCAGGCCGTTGACGTTCCATGACAACACAGTCAAATCCCTACCCCCCATCATACGTCGAAACAATCGGTCGTCCCCCATCGAGCATCCTAAAAACAATAACATAGTAGCGGGTTTGCCCTGCGGTGCTAACAAACAACACACCCCCCCCACCCCCCGGTCCCAACAGAACTCCCCCCTCCCTGCACCCCTGCATGAGCCCAGACAGCCCCCCCAAAGTGCAGTGTGCCTGTCGCCCCATAGCTAAATACTAACTAGTCCCCCAGAGGAGGAGGGAAGCCCCCAACAGACCCCACACGACCTCCATAGGAGGGGAACATACGCAATCAATAAATGGTGAAGGAACAACGTCCAGAGCAAGGCATATTAAGTCACCCCTCAATTCTGATCCGGCAGGCCCTCCCCGCCAGCCGCGCCCCCCCCACCCCCCCGGCCCCGATCCCCAGGCAGCGTGTCCAGCCAGTCCCCAGCCGCCTCGGGCCGGTCGAAGAAGTGCGTGCGACCATCCACCTCTACCCTCAGCTTAGCTGGAAAGAGCATTGAGTACTTGAGGTTAAGGTCCCTTAGGCGACGTTTCACACCAAGAAAGCTCTGGCGCTGCTTCTGGACCGCCGGAGTAAAGTCTGGGTAGAAATGTATCTCCATGTTGTCAAGCTTGACCGGTCCCTGTTGTCTGGAGGTCTGGAGAATAGCATCTCTGTCCCGAAAATTAAAAATCCGGGCAATGAGAGGCCGCGGCGGGGCACCAGTCTTAGGTCTGCCCCCGGGGACCCGGTGAGCACGCTCCACCGCAAAAAACTTACTCAGCCCCCGGGGCTGGAGATGGGTCTGGATCAACTCTTCCACGAAAAGATCCGCCGCCTCCGCCTCTCGTCCCTCCGGCACCCCCACAATACGAACATTATTCCTCCGGGCCCGACCCTCAGAGTCCTCCAGTCGCCGGTCCATCAGGGCGCTCGCCTGGCCAAGCCGGCGCACCTCCTTCTGGAGGGCCACCACGTCTGTCGTGAGGCTCGTTGTGGTGTGGGCCAGAGAGTCGACTCGGTCGTTTGTTTTGGACAAGTCTGCCCTCACAAGGCTCACATCCACCAGGACCGAGTCTATTTTTTGCGCTAAGGTGTCGAAACGCTGGTCCACCGAGGCCTTCATCTCTGCGATGGCGCCCATGACGTCCCGGAGGGTCAGATCCACCGGATGAGCAGATGCCTCCGCCGGGCCCACCGGGGATGCACGCGATGTCTCCGGAGAACCCTTCTGGAGCGTGTAGCGGTCCATACTATTAGCCTGGTGCGCCGTGCCACGGCGGGTCGTCTTCACCTTCGCCCGGTCGCCATCTTGTTTGGTGGACATGCTGGCTTCTCCACCGTCGTGCCAAGCTCCCCAAGCGGGCCGCTATACCAAATCACGGGTGCCAGGGGGGGGGTGGGGGCGACCACCGAACCGCGGGTCAACCCACCGCCGGCGGGTCAACCGGGCTCCTGGACAAGGCCACACCGCCGCACCCCGCTCCGCAGCCCGACCCCGCCTGAGAGCCAGGAGGGCGCAAAAGCGAAAGTGAAAGTGCGGGGTACGCGAGTGGCCCAGCCCCGCTCGCCGCTGTTATTCGCTTTGTCCCCGGATCGCCCCACTACTCCAATCCGGGGGGCCGGCGAGGAGAAGGCCGCAACCTTCGATCGATGCTCCCACCGGCGTCCGGGGTCCGATTCGAGCCCGAAAAGCAGGTGGCGCCTCAGCTCCGGCTCCCCAACACAGTCCCCTCAACAAGGACAGGATTTCGCCAGGATTAATTCAGGAGGTCGCGGAGGTCCTCGGGAGCCTCGCACCTACGCGGCCATCTTGGTTGCGCGCTAGGCTCCTCCCTCCATCAATCCTGCTTTTAGAGCGGCCATTATCAAAAGTGCAGGCACCCTTCCTATCCCCTGGAGTCCTACCGTTCAAGGCCCTTAGTCCTTTCTCATAACAGAGGGCATTTACCTGCACTACCACCTCAGACCATCTTTTAATTGGGGCAAGCGCCAGGCCAGGTATTCCCCACAGCCGGTCCTCCTCAGGGTCAAGGCCCCATTCGGAGTCTGAATCTAAGAGGGGTTCAAACGTAACGTTGAGGTCACCCGCAATGATCACATCCCTCTCACTCAAGTTTGCTTCTATAAGGCTGACCAAAATGTCCAAAACCCGCGACCTTTTCCCCTTAGTCCCTCTAAGGTATAAATTATAAATGTTTAGTTCGCCCGTAAGGCCCAGGGTTAGCCTAACTAATTGGATGTCAGGAGACCCCGTGGGTATCTCGCTAATCCTGTGAAATAGATCCTGCCGGGCCCAGATGGTTAGGCCACCCATGGGGCGGCCTTTAGGACCCTTAATAGCTGGGACGTAAAAATTCAAATATCCCAGCAGGAACTGGGGCTCACTAGACCAAGTTTCCTGGAAAAGGCAAACATCATAATTACTGGTGAATTCAACCCATTCAGGGGAGTCCATGTTTGCCTTCAGACCAGCTAGATTCCAAGAAAATCAATGTACCTGGCCCTTGACCTGTCGGGGTGCCTTGATGAGCAACAATAGAACTTTCCTCGCATGGCCTCTCGTTCGCCCAATGCGAACCCGGTGTTGAGTCCCTATACGGGGTGGGCGTCCCGGATGGAACCAGGGAAACAACATCAGGACCACCAAAGAGCTCACTTTCAGCTACTGTGACGTCCTTGAGAATTAGTGGTTTCAACTCTCTCTTCGCCGGTCAATACTGGGCGTCTAGGTTACTCAGGCCATTGCAGTGATCGACATAATCGGGGGGTAAAATGATAGGCCCAGGGTTCAACCCACTCGTCACCCAGTCCTGTCTAGTTGTACCCTCATAATTAGGGGACAGGTTGTAAAAATAGTGTAAATCATGCACCTCGATCCCCGATCGAGACCCATGGAATGCGTGGTCACGAATGAACCTCGGTATACGCCTGTCCACAAAATTTACAATAATGGAATCACCCAAAGCATCTTTAGGTCTAGAACCCACCCAGCTGACCCTTCTAACAAATAAGATCCTCCCGTTCATATTGTTGGGGATTGGTCTGTTCTTATTTAACCAATGGCTCACTTTGTTTTTAAGTTCTTGGAAGGATTCAGGTTTACTACCTAATAATTCAGGAACACCAGTTAATACTACTACATAAGGAAGGGATTCAGGTGGAAGATGGATGTGGGCCAGGGGGAATTTAGGGGGATTTTCGTGAGTATCTGGATTTATGACTCCTCTCTCTCCCATACCTTCCTTAGTGGCATTACCCCTGGATACATTGCTTGTCCCTCCCACCCTCCTGGAAGTTTGATGAGTATTCGCCTGGGTCTTTAAAGAACCAGAACCTGGGCCTGTGTTTGTTGTCGCAGGAGGTTTGTCGATAAGGACCGGTACAGAGGTCAAAGGCTTTTCAGGGGTTAAACAATTGGGTTTAACGATATCTTTTGTAGACAATTTAGCAACGTTTTTTAATGAACAAAAATTGTCAAGAATCGTTTGTTCCAAACGTTCAATTTTTTCACTAACTAATTTTACCCTTTCTAAGAGAGGGAGTATTAATGATCGGACCACCTGCTCGATCTGAGGAATCATGTCACCACTGTGAGACAGAGCAGGGATACCTTTGCTAGCTTCGTCCATGATCAGGCAGTCATCTGGGGATGGGGCGTCGGGCTTAGCCGCGCTTTTTGTTATTTTGGACATTTTCGCCTGCCTAGCGCCTTGAGCATCCCCCCGCGTTTCCTCTTAGGGTTAACAGGTCTGGGTATTTTATTACCAGCCCTTGTCTGGGGGAAGGTAGCTTTAGAATTTAATGAACCTGTGACTACCACGGCAGGGGAACCATTAGTAACACCATTGTCCTCCTTAGACCTCGTACTAGCTGGTGACATATTGGGGTTTATCTCAATGTCTCCAAGCTGGGGCGGATCACCGCTGCCGTGCCCCCCTATCCTGTTTGGAGATTTAACCAGAGCCAGTGTGCCAATAGATGAACGTCTGGCATACATTGGTTCTGTTGAGAGACGCCGCTCGGTAATAGCGATCTCATGTTCTAGTACCGAAACGGCTCTGGTAATAAATTGGTCCAAAGTGCCAGACACTGTTGCAGACCCCACTATTCGCTTCCCTTTCCCTGCCATTTGCCACGATACACAGGTTTACTCAATAAATAACAGACTGGAATGTTGGACTGAACCAAGAGCAATGAACAAGAAGTGCCACAAAGTCTTACTGTATCACTGTTTGTTAAGGGGGTGGCCCAGCCCAGCCTTGTCCAGCCCCGGACGGCCACAGACGGCCCGCCCTTTGTCCGGGCTTCGTCCGGTGCGTCCCGCGCGCGTCCCGCGCAGCGGTTAACGATGATGTTATAAAGGGGCGTTAACCAATAGGCGGGTGGGCGGGACGCAGCACAGCTGATGGCACGCACGGACGCCTGGTAACTGGAGTCCCGTGTAGCGACTTTCCTCACCACAGCAGCAACTCAGGGCACAACAACGGGCTCAGCCCCTCCTGGGGCAGCGGCAGCACAAGAGTCAAGCAGCCCCAACAACGAAACGGGACCCGCGCCAGCGGGTTCCGCGAGCTGTTATGTAGTGTTTGTTGGCGGGTGGGTGGGACGCAGCACAGCTGATGGCACGCACGGACTCCTGGTAACTGGAGTCCCGTGTAGCGACTTTCCTCACCACAGCAGCAACTCAGGGCACAACAACGGGCTCAGCCCCTCCTGGGGCAGCGGCAGCACAAGAGTCAAGCAGCCCCAACAACGAAGCGGGACCCGCGCCAGCGGGTTCCGCGAGCTGTTATGTAGTGTTTGTTGGCGGGTGGGCGGGATGCAGCACAGCTGATGGCACGCACGGACTCCTGGTAACTGGAGTCCCGTGTAGCGACTTTCCTCACCACAGCAGCAACTCAGGGCACAACAACGGGCTCAGCCCCTCCTGGGGCAGCGGCAGCACAAGAGTCAAGCAGCCCCAACAACGAAGCGGGACCCGCGCCAGCGGGTTCCGCGAGCTGTTATGTAGTGTTTGTTGGCAGGTGGGCGGGACGCAGCACAGCTGATGGCACGCACGGACTCCTGGTAACTGGAGTCCCGTGTAGCGACTTTCCTCACCACAGCAGCAACTCAGGGCACAACAACGGGCTCAGCCCCTCCTGGGGCAGCGGCAGCACAAGAGTCAAGCAGCCCCAACAACGAAGCGGGACCCGCGCCAGCGGGTTCCGCGAGCTGTTATGTAGTGTTTGTTGGCGGGTGGGTGGGACGCAGCACAGCTGATGGCACGCACGGACTCCTGGTAACTGGAGTCCCGTGTAGCGACTTTCCTCACCACAGCAGCAACTCAGGGCACAACAACGGGCTCAGCCCCTCCTGGGGCAGCGGCAGCACAAGAGTCAAGCAGCCCCAACAACGAAGCGGGACCCGCGCCAGCTGGTTCCGCAAGCTGTTATGTAGTGTTTGTTGGCGGGTGGGCGGAACGCAGCACAGCTGATGGCACGCACGGACTCCTGGTAACTGGAGTCCCGTGTAGCGACTTTCCTCATCACAGCAGCAACTCAGGGCACAACAACGGGCTCAGCCCCTTCTGGGGCAGCGGCAGCACAAGAGTCAAGCAGCCCCAACAACGAAGCGGGACCCGCGCCAGCGGGTTCCGCGAGCTGTTATGTAGTGTTTGTTGACGGGTGGGTGGGACGCAGCACAGCTGATGGCACGCACGGACTCCTGGTAACTGGAGTCCCGTGTAGCGACTTTCCTCACCACAGCAGCAACTCAGGGCACAACAACGGGCTCAGCCCTTCCTGGGGCAGCGGCAGCACAAGAGTCAAGCAGCCCCAACAACGAAGCGGGACCCACGCCAGCGGGTTCCGCGAGCTGTTATGTAGTGTTTGTTGGCGGGTGGGCGGGACGCAGCACAGCTGATGGCATGCACGGATTCCTGGTAACTGGAGTCCCGTGTAGCGACTTTCCTCACCACAGCAGCAACTCAGGGCACAACAACGGGCTCAGCCCCTCCTGGGGCAGCGGCAGCACAAGAGTCAAGCAGCCCCAACAACGAAGCGGGACCCGCGCCAGCGGGTTCCGCGAGCTGTTATGTAGTGTTTGTTGGCAGGTGGGCGGGACGCAGCACAGCTGAAGGCACGCACGGACTCCTGGTAACTGGAGTCCCGTGTAGCGACTTTCCTCACCACAGCAGCAACTCAGGGCACAACAACGGGCTCAGCCCCTCCTGGGGCAGCGGCAGCACAAGAGTCAAGCAGCCCCAACAACGAAGCGGGACCCGCGCCAGCGGGTTCCGCGAGCTGTTATGTAGTGTTTGTTGGCGGGTGGGCGGGACGCAGCACAGCTGATGGCACGCACGGACTCCTGGTAACTGGAGTCCCGTGTAGCGACTTTCCTCACCACAGCAGCAACTTAGGGCACAACAACGGGCTCAGCCCCTCCTGGGGCAGCGGCAGCACAAGAGTCAAGCAGCCCCAACAACGAAGCGGGACCCGCGCCAGCTGGTTCCGCAAGCTGTTATGTAGCGTTTGTTGGCGGGTGGGCGGAACGCAGCACAGCTGATGGCACGCACGGACTCCTGGTAACTGGAGTCCCGTGTAGCGACTTTCCTCATCACAGCAGCAACTCAGGGCACAACAACGGGCTCAGCCCCTTCTGGGGCAGCGGCAGCACAAGAGTCAAGCAGCCCCAACAACGAAGCGGGACCCGCGCCAGCGGGTTCCGCGAGCTGTTATGTAGTGTTTGTTGACGGGTGGGTGGGACGCAGCACAGCTGATGGCACGCACGGACTCCTGGTAACTGGAGTCCCGTGTAGCGACTTTCCTCACCACAGCAGCAACTCAGGGCACAACAACGGGCTCAGCCCTTCCTGGGGCAGCGGCAGCACAAGAGTCAAGCAGCCCCAACAACGAAGCGGGACCCACGCCAGCGGGTTCCGCGAGCTGTTATGTAGTGTTTGTTGGCGGGTGGGCGGGACGCAGCACAGCTGATGGCATGCACGGATTCCTGGTAACTGGAGTCCCGTGTAGCGACTTTCCTCACCACAGCAGCAACTCAGGGCACAACAACGGGCTCAGCCCCTCCTGGGGCAGCGTCAGCACAAGAGTCAAGCAGCCCCAACAATGAAGCGGGACCCGCGCCAGAGGGTTCCGTGAGCTGTTATGTAGTGTTTGTTGGCGGGTGGGTGGGACGCAGCACAGCTGATGGCACGCACGGACTCCTGGTAACTGGAGTCCCGTGTAGCGACTTTCCTCACCACAGCAGCAACTCAGGGCACAACAACGGGCTCAGCCCCTCCTGGGGCAGCGGCAGCACAAGAGTCAAGCAGCCCCAACAACGAAGCGGGACCCGCGCCAGCGGGTTCCGCGAGCTGTTATGTAGTGTTTGTTGGCGGGTGGGCGGGACGAGGCACAGCTGATGGCACGCACGGACTCCTGGTAACTGGAGTCCCGTGTAGCGACTTTCCTCACCACAGCAGCAACTCAGGGCACAACAACGGGCTCAGCCCTTCCTGGGGCAGCGGCAGCACAAGAGTCAAGCAGCCCCAACAACGAAGCGGGACCCGCGCCAGCAGGTTCCGCGAGCTGTTATGTAGTGTTTGTTGGCGGGTGGGCGGGACGCAGCACAGCTGATGGCACGCACGGACTCCTGGTAACTGGAGTCCCGTGTAGCGACTTTCCTCACCACAGCAGCAACTCAGGGCACAACAACGGGCTGAGCCCCTCCTGGGGCAGCGGCAGCACAAGAATCAAGCAGCCCCAACAACGAAGCGGGACCCGCGCCAGCGGGTTCCGCGAGCTGTTATGTAGTGTTTGTTGGCGGGTGGGCGGGACGCAGCACAGCTGATGGCACGCACGGACTTCTGGTCACTGGAGTCCCGTGTAGCGACTTTCCTCACCACAGCAGCAACTCAGGGCATAACAACGGGCTCAGCCCCTCCTGGGGCAGCGGCAGCACAAGAGTCAAGCAGCCCCAACAACGAAGCGGGACCCGCGCCAGCGGGTTCCGCGAGCTGTTATGTAGTGTTTGTTGGCGGGTGGGCGGGATGCAGCACAGCTGATGGCACGCACGGGCTCCTGGTAACTGGAGTCCCGTGTAGCGACTTTCCTCATCACAGCAGCAACTCAGGGCACAACAACGGGCTCAGCCCCTCCTGGGGCAGCGGCAGCACAAGAGTCAAGCAGCCCCAACAACGAAGCGGGACCCGCGCTAGCGGGTTGTCCGAGCTGTTATGTAGTGTTTGTTGGCGGGTGGGCGGGACGCAGCACAGCTGATGGCACGCACGGACTCCTGGTAACTGGAGTCCCGTGTAGCGACTTTCCTCACCACAGCAGCAACTCAGGGCACAACAACGGGCTCAGCCCCTCCTGGGGCAGCGGCAGCACAAGAGTCAAGCAGCCCCAACAACTAAGCGGAACCATAGTCCAGTTCAAACCGGTGCTGGGGCACTCCAGCCCCAGTCCTGGCGCGAAACTGGACAAAGGGAAGGGGGTGTAACCACCCCCCTCCCTGGTCCCACCCATAGGAGTGACCTAGCAGGTAACCCAGCCCCCCAGATTAGTATAAGAGTGGGAGCTGAGTCCCTAGGACTTTGCATTATCCTGATAACTGAAACTTGAACAGAAACTCTGGACCTTCGACATTCGACTACGGAAGAAGAGTGAAGAATCTCCCTTGTGGCCAAGGAGTGGCCACCCTGTGCAAACAGGCACCATCAAGCGACCTGCCGTTTGCTTTGCTCAGCGTTCTACGAGGAACCGACTGCAGAGCCCGACCAGCGCCTTGATTTCCAGACTTTTCCGACCCTGATCCACATCCACAGCAAAGCTGAGATCCGTGGAGGCGACGAGAGACGTGGGACCGGCTACCTGGGAAAATTGGCTACTTGCTTCCAGCGCAGCTTCTGAGGCATCCTCGAAGTTGTGCTCTGGGGATTGAGAAGCCCCAACCCCGAGCACCATCTGCACTGAAGATCAGCCCTCCACACTCCACGAGTTCTGCGTGGGGCCCTTCTGCATTTCCCTGCTCGACGCGTCTGCCCGGTTGCTTGCCTGTTGGCTAGTAGCCTTTGTGACGACGAACCTTTAACTTTCCACCACTGGTTTGGCTCCTCCAGACTGGCCCTTGCTTCCCTGTGAAAGAGAAGCACCTCAGGCCTTCCTGGTCTGCAACAGAAGCGAATCCTTCATTCTGCGTGGGTTGTGCTTGCCAAGGCTTGTTGTGTCCCAACTCGACATCGACGCCGCCGACAGCAAGAGCCCTCGTGGGACAGCTCGCCTCCTGGTTCTGGTCGTCCTCGACGCCTCCTGGTACCCGTGGCTGCTGCGACAAGCTTCACCTCTTCACCTGCATCTTCACGACATCGGCTGGTTCCTTCCTGGTTCCTTCCCGGCTCCTGGCTGGTGACCTAGACTCTGTCCCCTCTGCTTGCAGGTATCCTCCTTCTTGATTCCATCCTTGGTATCCACCGGACACTCTTCACTGACTGCCTGTCAGCATCTTTCTTCAGGCATCCATAGGAGTCGACGACGAAACCCGACGCAAGTTCACACCTATGCACCCGCAGCCCGTGGGCTAGGTAACTTGAGTACTCCGGTGCTCACAAGGGTATTGACTATCCTAGTGTCTAGTTTCCAAGTCTCTAACTCCTAGTTCCTTCCGAAGTGTCCTAAAACTCTTAATTTCTAAATATTACTATTTCTATCGACTTTAACGCATTACGCGTGAGTGTTTCCACTCTGCACCTGAATCCCGTGGGCCTCCCACTGCCTAGCAACTGATAGGATAGTGTAGCCCCAGCGATTCCCTAGGCCTAGGCCTAACCTGTGTTCGTGACAGTGGTTCTTATACCACTTACTTAGTATATGGTTTGTGTGGCCCCTAGGGCCTAACTGTATTACTTACCTGTGTGACTTATGTATGCTTAAATAAGACTGTGTTGTACTTGCCTCGAATCTCTTACAGAGTGCTGAGGGTATTTTGACTAGAATAAATACATTCTATTTTTATAATATATCTGTTGTGGTGTCCTTTCATTTGGTATTCAAGGGGTTGCAAATGGTATAACAGCTGGCTTCACATGCCATACAGAGTTTAGCCTAAGACTTCTCTTGTCCATGCTACCACTAGGATAGCTGGTCTATAAGGTTGACTTTACAACCAATCACCATAAGGGTTGTTTGGACTGATACAAGGTGTACACTAGAACTAGTGACATCATATATCAGGCCAACTTCTCACACAAATAAAGTTGGATGACAGCTCCAATACCTCCACCTTTAGCCAGCTGCTTCAGGTCATATACCAAGAAAATCATGATGGATATTTTTACCCTCAATGCAGCCAACTCGTTGAGTGTGGTGCAGTTGGTAAAATTACAACAAGGCTTCAGTGTTAAGATATAAGGTAACTGAAAGATGGATAAGTACTTTGCCAGATGTAAATGGTTCAGTGATGGTTTATTGAGGAATTGAATGAATAGAAGATAGCTGATAGAAGCAAGGAATATCCAGACTGACAGAGTTGTTCTACAATAGCATTGTCCAGCCTTTTAAATGCAGCATGCAGGCATGAATTATTAGACTAGCCAACACGTCAGCTGTTAAACAGTACCCCTACAAAGTTGCAGGTGGGAAAAGGCTAACAAATATCCGAATCGTATTTGTGCATGTATAAATGTTCATTTCTTCTAATACATTAAATGAAAAATCTGAAAGAAACAAGTTAGTTAGATTCCTCACCTTAGAATATCCCAGGCGTCAGGCTGGATCCGGAAACATTTTTGTAGCTATACCCCTTGTGCGTCGCTAGGCGTCGTCTGCGGCTCCGCGTTCGTCGTTGGCGTCGTGCGCCGGAATGACGTCGTCGGAGTACTTAGACGCCGCCCTCGCGCACTGACGTCAGTTCTTCTTTTTTCCGTGCCAGACAGCGCCGATCCGGGAAGAGCTTACCCCTTAGTCACTTTTTGACTAAACTTTTTGACTCTTTTTGGTCTTCTGTCGACTCGACTCTGGTGCCGGTAGGATGCCTGGGTTTAAGCCTGTGACTCCTGTCATCGACTGATGTCGGTGACGGACCACCATCGCTGGTGCCTTTACTGCCTGGGGGCCGACCACGACGCGGAGTCGTACCCCGATTGTCAGGCCTTGACCTCGAAGGCTAGGCGGGAGCGGTCCCGTAAGCTTCTCGAGCTTCGGCACTCGGCTCCGCGCCGCTCACGGTCCCGCTCCAGGAGGAGGTCCAAGGACCGGTCGCGGAGCCGCAGCCACCATCATCGCTCCTCGGGCTCGAAGTTTTCGGGTAAGTCGAAGCGATCAAAGAAGTCCAAGAGGCGACACCGCTCTTCGGACTCCCCTCGCTGGTCGCGCGACTCGGCCGAGGGTCAGGGTGGTCCCACCCCCGCGGCTCCGTCGGAGCCGCAGGAGCCGCGTCTGTCTCCATACCCGCCGGTCCCTGGGATTGACACGACTCCGGCAGAGGTCAGTGCTTTCCTCTCGGCCATGAGGGGCCTGGCTCCGCCGCCAACGCCTGCCGGCGCGCCTTCGGGCCCCGCGGGCTTGACTGAGCGACCTCGCGTGCCGGCGGCCTCGGCCCCGGCGCTGTCGACGACTTCGGTCCCGACGCCGCAGGTCCCCGAGGGATCCAGGCCTGGATCTCTGCCGGCGCCGGTCGACCTCACGACGCCTCCTCCGCTGGCGCCGACACCGGTTCCGCCTCCGGCGCCGTCTCCAGACGACGCCGTTCCCCGGTTTAGCCCCGGTCCGGGCCCGACGCCAGCGCGGCGCCGCTCGACGCCGCTTCCGACGCCGATGGATGAGCGTTTCATCTACCGCCCGGCTCCGATCATTCCCCCTGTTTATCAGGAATCGGATGATGGGGGCGACTGGGAGGGGTCTGAGGACCCTATGGCCAGACAAGGCCAGCTTTCACAGGACTGGGCAGATGAACTGGGGGATGCCAGTGGTCTGGACACCTCCCCGGACGCTGGTTTCATCTCTCTCGACTGTGGCCTCGGAGGAAGGTGCAGCTTTCTCAGTGGTGCTGCGCAAGGCGGCCGAAGCCCTGGGGCTCGAGTTGCCTGCTGTGGCTGAGAGGACTAACATCCTCACAGAGGTGCTTCAACCGTCAGCAAGCTCCACAGAGCCTCTGCTGCAGTTCAATGAGGCCCTCGTCGACGTTCTGCAGGGCACTTGGTCCAAGCCCTCTACAGTTCCTCATGTGGATCGGAACGTGGCCCGGCGCCACCGCCCTGCTCCGGGCGACCCCAGTTTCCTGTCCCAACACCCCACCCCCGAGAGTCTGGTTATCCAGGCCTCAACTTCCCAATCCTCCTTCCCATCCGCTCCTCCAGGTCGGGAATCCAAGAGGCTGGAACAGTTCGGAAAGAAGCTGTTCTCTTCCCTGAGTTTGGGCCTGCGGTCTTTGAACACCGCTTGCCTCTTGGACCGTTTCTCCCACTCTCTGTGGGATACGGTGGAGGACGTGCTGCCCCTGTGTCCAGAGGAGGCCCGGACACGTCTCTCCCAGGCGCTTGCTGACGGGCGAGATGCAGCACGACATGCCATACGGTGTGGACTAGACACCACGGACTCGCTGGGTAGGGCGATTTCCACCACTGTGGCGCTCCGGCGCCATGCCTGGCTGCAGCCCACATCTTTCTCGGGGGATGTCCAGAGTACCCTCATGGATATGCTCTTTGATGGCACTCCCCTTTTTGGTGAGAAGGCGGATAGTGCGCTGGCTCGTTTTAAGGACTCCCGGGCTACGGCCAAGTCCTTGGGTCTCTCGGCCCGCGGCCGCAAACTTCCGCCTTTCGCCCCTTTCGTGGCCAAGGAAGGGGCGCCTCCTCACATCTGCCTAGCCACCGGCCGCTGAACCAACCTGCACGCTGTCGCGGACGTGGATTCCGCCGTGGCGGTACTGGAGGACAACGTGCCGGTCAGTCCACATCCACCCCGGCAGCATCCGCCTCAAAGCCCTCCTAGTCCGAGCTTTCAGGCCCATTCCACGCCAGTGGGCGGCAGAGTTCGTCATCACCTGCTCCACTGGCGATCCATCACATCGGACAGGTGGGTGCTGCAAATCGTCCGAAGGGGCTACTCCCTCCCCTTCGAGACGACCCCTCCAGCCATGCCACCGCAGTGCCACCGTATGTCGGAGGATCACTTGAATCTTCTGCGGGAGGAAGTTACGGCCCTCTTGGCCAAAGAGGCCGTCAAGCGCGTTCCTGGTCCAGAAGTAGGTTGTAGTTGCTATTCCCACTACTTTCTGGTTCCCAAGAAGGGCAAAGGGGACCTACGCCCTATCTTGGACCTCAGGAGTGTCAACGCCTTCCTCCGGAAGGAACGGTTCAAGATGCTCACTTTAGCTCAGGTTCTGGCTGCCCTCGACCCTGGAGACTGGATGGTAGCGTTGGACTTGCAGGACGCCTATTTTCACATCCCTGTCCTGCCGGCCCACCGGCGTTACCTGCGGTTCACGGTGGGTCAGGAGCATTTTCAGTTCACCGTGCTCCCCTTCGGCCTCACCAGTGCCCCTTGGGTGTTCACGAAAGTGATGGCGGTGGTCGCAGCTCATCTGCGCAGATCGGGGGTTCCAGTCTTCCACTATCTCGACGACTGGCTGTTGAAGGCGGGCTCGCCCCAGCAAGTCGTCTCCCACCTCCAGACTACAGCCGACCTCCTGCATTTGCTGGGGTTCTCCATCAATGTGCCGAAGTCACATCTGAGTCCCTCCCAGAAGCTCCTCTTCATCGGAGCGGTTCTAGATTCGGCGCAGTTCCGGGCCTATCCTCCGGAACAGCGGGTCCGGGATATTCAGGCTCTGATTCCCATCTTTCGGCCTCTATCCTGGTTTTCGGTCAGGTTGGTGCTGCGGCTTCTGGGGCTGATGGCCTCCTGCATCCTGTTGGTGCATTACGCCAGGTGGCGAATGCGGGCTCTGCAGTGGGACCTGAAGTTTCAGTGGGCCCAGCATCGAGGCAACCTGTCCGACCATGTCTTGATCTTGGAGGGCACTGCGAAACAGTTGTAGTGGTAGCTCACGGACCGCGATTGGGTCAGGGGCAGATGCCTCTCCCTACCCCAACCGGAGCACGTAGTAGTGATGGATGCGTCCCTCCTGGGATGGGGGGGCCATATGGGAGAGGCGGAGATCAGAGGCCTCTGGTCTCCGGCGGAGTCTCAACTCCATATCAACTTGTTGGAGCTGAGAGCAATCCGGGGAAGTGTCGTGCAGGTGTTCACGGACACCACCACCAACATGTGGTATTGCTACAAACAGGGCGGGTGGGGTCGTGGACCCTTTGTCAGGAGGCTCTGCGCCTCTGGACATGGCTGGAACACCAGGGCATCATCCTGGTGGTTCAACATCGGGCGGGCTCTCTGAACGCCAGAGCAGACGAACTCAGCCGCCGGTGCATGATGGATCACGAATGGCGTCTCAACTCGGACGTGGCGCAAGGTCTCTTTCTGCAGTGGGGAGAGCCTTAGTTAGATCTATTCGCCACCGAAGAGAGCGCGCAATGTCAGCAGTTCTGCGCGTTGGAATTTCCAAGGCGGCACTCGCCCGGAGACGCTTTTTGTCGCGAGTGGAGTTGCGGTTTGTTTTACGCCTTTCCGCCTATACCACTTCTGCCCAGAGTGCTGAAGAAGATCAGGCGCGACCGGGCCCAAGTCATCTTAGTGGCTCCAGATTGGGCATGAAGGTACTGGTATCCCGAGCTACTCAGTATGTCAATCGATCCTCCGGTATGACTGCCTCTTCAGGAGGACCTTCTGTCGCAGCAGCAGGGGACGGTCCTCCACCCAAACCTGTCCAGTCTCCACCTCCATGCGTGGAGATTGAGCGGGACAGTTGATGCCATTTGACTTGCCTCCTGAAGTCTGTGACGTCATTCTGGCAGCCAGGCGTCCCTCCACAAAATCGGTATACGCCTGCAGATGGAACAAATTTGTGGCATGGTGCACAGCAAAGGCTGTGTATCCCCTTTCTGCCCCTCTTTCTGAGGTTCTACTCTTTCTTCTTTCTTTGGCCCAGCAGGGCTCTGCTCTGGGCACCTTGAAGGGTTATCTTTCTGCAATCTCTGCTTTCTTACGGCTTCCTGATCAGCCTTCTCTTTTCAAATCCCCTGTTGTTTCGCGTTTTCTTAAAGGCATTACTCACATGTTTCCTCCTGTCCCCTTCGTAATGCCTCAGTGGGATTTGAATCTTGTCTTGACCTTTCTGATGTGCGCTCCCTTTGAGCCTCTTCACAATTGTCCCCTTCGTCTTCTGACTCTTAAGACTGCTTTCCTGGTAGCTATCACCTCGGCTAGACGGGTGAGGGAGCTCCAGGCTCTGTCATCTAAGCCTCCTTTTCTTTCTGTTCATCTGTTCATCCGACAAGGTTGTCCTCCGGACTCGTCCTTCTTTTCTTCCAAAAGTGGTGACCCCCTTTCACATCGGGCAATCTGTCACATTGCCCACCTTCTTTCCGCCTCCGCATCCTTCGAAAGAGGAAGAGAGGCTCCACCGTCTGGACCCCAAACGTGCGCTGTCCTTTTATTTGGACCGCAACAGACGGTTCCGGGTGGACGACCAACTTTTTGTTGGATACGTAGGTGCTAAGAAGAGGAGGGCTGTACACAAGCAGACCATCTCACGGTGGGTCGTATTGTGTATAAAGGTTTGTTACTCCTTGGCGAGAAAGGACCCTCCTGTTGGGCTGAGAGCCCATTCCACCCGGGCCACAGCGGCGAATACTGCCCTGGGACGGGGAGTTCCCTTGCAGGACATCTGTCAGGCGGCGACGTGGGCCTCACTGCACACGTTCGCCAAGCACTATTGCCTGGACAGCCAAGTCCGGAGAGATGGCTTCTTTGGCCATTCTGTTCTCCAGGACTTTCTGGTGTGATCTTGGTTCGCAGACCCACCACCGGGGTTGGTATTGCTGGGGTATCTATTCTAAGGTGAGGAATCTAACTAACGTGTTTCTTTCAGATGAACAAGTTACTTACCTTCGGTAACGATGTATCTGTAAGAAACATTAGTTAGTTAGATTCCTCACCGACCCACCCATCCTCCCCGTTCTGCGAACCGACATCTAGGGTTAAGGTCATCCTGTTCAGGGCACTAGACTTTTTGGCACCAGTGTCGGTCTCTTGCATGGCTCTGCGTTCCTGGCGCGGAAAGCTATGTACAAGAACTGACGTCAGCGCGCGAGGGCGGCGTCTAAGTACTCCGACAACGTCATTCCGGCGCACGACGCCAACGAAGGACGCGGAGCCGCAGACGACGCATAGCGACGCGCAAGGGATATTGCTACAAAAATCTTTCCGGATCCAGCTTGACGCCTGGGGATATTCTAAGGTGAGGAATCTAACTAACTAATGTTTCTTACAGATACATTGTTACCGAAAGTAAGTAACTTGTACTTCAACAGTGCTCAGTGATTGATGTAATATATCTACTTTGGATTATAATTAGAGGGGCTGGTCATTCAGATTATTGACATTGTTACTGTTATTGACCAAGCTCCTCATCTGTATATAAGGTTTCGTACAAATTCAATTGAAGCAGTTTGATCAGACTGATGAGGCTGCCTCCTCCTCCTAGGATGCCCTGAGAGCTAAACGGAACCAGGAAGCCGCAGAGAGGGCCTGGCGACAGAAAGAAAAAGAGGATGCCCTAAAGAAGGCTCAAAATGAAGCTATGATGAAGCTCACCCGACAGGAGCAAGTGGCACAGAGAGAGCACTATGCAGCCATGCAGGCTCATCGAGACCGAGTAGAATTTGAGAGGGTTCTGAGGTAACAAATTAATATGTGGTGCACTTAGTTTTCAGCCCTGTGACACGGTTAATTGTTTATTGCAAGAAACTGGGTTATGTTGTTAATGTGTGCCTACTACTTTGCTTACCCTACTTGCTTCAGGTTGGGCTTACCACAAGCATATCTCTTTGTCTCAACAGTATCAAACAATTAAATGTAATTCAGCGGTTTGAGATGGAAGGTGAGCCTTAAATGGCAAGTTAAGGACAAAGCTACATATTTAATTTTCAGAGTGGAAAAACATGAGGCAAGGTAACTGTCAGTAACGATTTTGCAGAATGAAGTAAACCTAAAGTTACTCCAGTATTGGAACTTTCATAGATTCACATGTTTGAATCATTCCCCGTCATCAAGATGAGAGTCCCTGGTATTATTAAAGAAAATTTCCTATTAGACATATAACATAAGGCCATAGGCCTAAAAATCTTTTGTAACATATCGCTGTTCTTTAATAAAAAAAAAGGACTAAACTTAGAACTAGTCAATCAGAAGAGATCACCCTGTAGAATCTTACTGAGAGAAGCTCCAGTCCCTCAGATTTTCTACCGCACGTCGTGCTAAGGGAGTCTCCTCTGAGCTCTGCTCAGTTTTCTTCTATTTCTCTAATATTGGAGTGTTGTCATCCTTTCAACCTTACTACAATTCAGTGGATTTGTTTCAGGTGATTCAAACTGATGTCCACCATGTCAGACACCTAAAAAAGGTCTTTTCAGAGCCTATGGTACTTGCAGGAAGAAAATACTTCATATTGATAAGCACAAGGATTGCCTATACTGCTTGGACCCTGACCACAAACCTAAGGAGTACAAGGTATGTTGGACTTTTTCAACAAAGACTCTTAAAGATCGTGAAGGTAGGCTTCTCCTGTGGCTTCAGCGGCTCAAAAACAGGGACACGATGGTCTCTGATGAGGAGAGTGATGCTTCTAAATCTTCCTCAAAAATGCCTCAAAAAGGACCTTTAGATGACCCTGCTGGTTTATCGTCGCGGCCTCCTAAAAAGCTTCAAAAAAGTCATCTGATTCCCTTCAGAAGATGACTGGATCTGTCAGAAAAGCTTCCCAGGAGGAAAAGAAGTCATTATCAGAACCTTCTACTCCACCCTTGAAACTGAAGAATACCTTCAATAAGCCTACTTCAGCTCAGCCGATGAGCAGCTCGTCAACAACACCTCCGGCGACAAGAAAATCCTCTCCTAGGGTGATTCTGGTAACATCGATGTGTTGCGGGGTAAGTGAATGCTCTGCGCCAAGAGTTATAATGCAAGGACGTTTTATTTAAGGTTTCATGCAAGTCCCGAAGTGTATACAGCAACAAGGAAGAATATCCACGGGTTGGCGCTCTTGCACGATTTTGGGGAATTAACTCTTCGCTTCTTCAGGGGTCGCGTTGCCTCTCACGGACTCTCCAATCAGCGGTATGAGGGAGGGAAGAAAAGAAAAAGAAAACACTGCCTTACTATCAGGCTACTTCTTGGTTTTGAGGGAGGGGGGAAGTGAGGGAGCTACACAAAACACAAAACTTCCTACGCTTATCTTTCAAAAGGGCAATATGTCCACAATTTTTAACAACAACCACAGACCACGGTGTACAAAACAAGATTATTTCATTTATTTGTTCATTTTGTTAAATTTTTTCATTTTTTCATTATTCTTTTTGGCAACATAAACAAATGTCATAATATAGAAACACAATTGTGACTAACCTTAACAGTGTACGGACAATTCATCTAAAAGACATATATATAACATAAATTCAAAAACAATCAAAAACAAAAAATGTTTTTGATTGTTTTTGAATTTATGTGGACATATTGCCCTTTTGAAAGATAAGCGTAGGAAGTTTTGTGTTTTGTGTAGTATATTTATCCCTGTAATCTTCCACGCTCATGAACTTTATCAGGGTCCCTCTTCCGTAGTTCCTTCGGGAAGTGAGGGAGCACCAGTGTGGCTGAACCGTGAGGGCAAGAGAGAACCAGCAGCAGGATCGGGATTGACCCGCTATGCAACGTTACAGACCCCGCCCATCTTAGTGGCCACCCAGGGAGGAGTCAGCCGCCCGTCGCCCTGACCCCCGGAGCCAATCACGCACCTGTTGGAGCCACGAACCTCCTGGTCCGTGGCTGGGCGCTGAGCAGGGAAAGCCTCCTGGCTCCTTGACACTTGGTCCGACGTCAGGATTCGAGTCCGCCGCAGCCGTCCATCTTTCTTCCAGTTCTGCCTCTCCTAGGATCGTCTTCCCGGCGTCTGTCTTGCGGTTCGCTTCCATTTCCTGATTGGAACTCCACCCTTTTGAAGCGGACGAATCCTTTCTCACATAGCATCCGGGGGCGGGGTTTTGCGGCAGGCTGGCTTCAGTGTTAAAGGGCCAGAGGCCTGTGATGTCAGGTGTTCCCAGATCGCTAACAGCGATCTCCATGTCCGGGAGCTGAAAACAAGGTTTACAAGAGGTAAGTCCCCAGAGTGTTCCGCGAGGCCGGGAAGGGGTGAACGCTGACACAATGATGTCTACAGTTACCACGGTCACTGTATCTCCGGCGTCGATTTCTTCGTAGATGACGACATCTTCGATGGGTAATATTGTCGATGAAGCAAATTGTGTCTTCGAAGTCTTCATCGTCGTCGAGAGGCCAATTCCTGACAACGATTCATCTGTCAACGATACAGCTCTCGTCGACGACCCCGTCTCTGACAGTTTGCTGTCAAGGGACCAAGAAAAGCAGCTTTCATCGATGAAGGTGATTCTGTCGGTGATCCAAGATTTGGCCATGAAGCAGTCGTTGACGACACTATCGACAAGGAAGGAAAATCATAAAATTCCAAAAATTCAGTTGACACCAGCTTTAACCTCACCTAGTCAGGTGCAGTCTCTTTTGCCATCCCAGTTCTTAGACGAAGATGATGAGGATGAGGGGTCCGAAGATGACAGTCTCTTTGGAGCACCCTTAACCCCATCGGGCCTTGATGTCAAGTACCAAGAGGACTTTGATGAGGATGATGGTTATGGTCACCAATATCACCATCCGCAACAACAATATCAACATCAGGAGATGATCTCCTTTAGACCTCACACATGTCCCCGATGTAGGACTCCCATGGCTGATTTCCCACACATGGCATGGACTTGCACCAAAGTTGCTTTCTTTTGGGGGAAAGTGTTCGAGGAGCTATAGTTAATGCTGGATCAACCCCTCCCTCCAGTCCCCCCTCCTGGCCTTATTAGGTTATGTCAGAGGTCTCCCCAAATCATCCAGGCATTTTTTCTCCCTTGCACTGCTTTTGGCTAAAAGGGAGGTCGCTATCTATTGGGGAAATAAACGCCCCCCCACACTGAAGGGATGGATGTACAGCATGACCTATTGCAATACTAATTCCAAACTGTACGCCCCGCTGCAGCCTCCAATGTCCCGTCCCCTTGATATTTGGCAGCCCCTTAAATCTTATTTGTTGGCTCAAGCATCGGTGTGCTCACAAAACGACCCGGAGTCCACCCCAGAGCCGTAGTATCGAATTTGTTGTGTTATTTCTGTCCCATATTGTAGGTACTCAGGGAACAAGATGATGCAAATGGTTACGTTATAATTAGGGCTCCCGGTTTTATAGTATTTATTTTTTTGACATTTACATCTGTATTTATCCATATTTATTTATTTTTTATCTGTATTTATCCACATTTATTTTTGTCGCAAGCAAAAGAAGACGCTGCAGCTAGTATTTTTCCACATTTATTGCACACTTGCATTCAGTTGTAATAGGTTTAGATATATTTATATATACATGAAATTAAGTAAACACAATATATTCATCTGAAAACTTTGCTAAAATAATAAAGAGAACATAGGCCTAAACAGACCTTGAGTAACTTACATGAGGAAACCTTTACTGTACAACCTAGGGACCTTTGAATCCTGTTCTTCTCTTGTCCCATTTGATGTGTCTTCAAAGACAGAGATCAAATGTCAAGCTGTGTCTTTGAGGGAGCAACCCATTCTTTTTTTCTCATTGCAGAACAATTTCCCTAGGATTATGTAGGCCTACATAGGAATTATTTTGACAGATTTTTATTCAATTTTTTTGTAAACAGAGGAGATAATTTTCCAGCGTACACTATGATAAATATCTATTAATAACTTGCTAAAACGCAAGGTAAGTGTTCATATTTTTGAGGGGAGGAGGGTGCAAAATGCTTTGTGTCAGCATCGGAAACATTCTTCCCCCGTAGCCGACACAAATGTAAATGTAAATATATTTATATAGCGCAAATCACCAACCGGTCTCTAAGCGCTTGCTTAGGGAACCCGTCCTGGTATTCCCCTGTGAGATAACCCAGCAGGGCATCCACAAGGTGAAAGCCAGGCATCCCGCCGCGAGGGGCCATTGTGGAGATTAAGCAAGCTATTGCCCAGAGTCGCAGAGTGTGAACCCATGAATCGAGTATGCACTGGAGCGAGAATTATCGAGTCCATGGACAATTAATGGACTCAAGACCCAGCCGAGCCGGGAATTGAACCCTGGTCCCAGGCTGACCTCTGCTTCCAGGTCTGCCTACTCTAACCAGTGAGCCACACTTCTCCACAAAGTATAATGGAACTGGGCACGGAGGTATTAGAGAGCTTTACCCGAGCATCAGTTCAATTTTACCTGTTCATATGCATTGTTTACAGGCATGTGAAAATGAAGTGATATGCTCAGAATCACGATTGTTTTCCAATGCAGCGTCCATGATTACCCACTGAAAGCATTTAAATGTATTAACTGGCCCAAAGTGTTTCCCCCTGCAACAATAGGGCTGCGAAAATGTGTACACAATAACGCAATGCACTCCTCCCACTTCTCCTCTGGAGTGAACCTGAAGTCAAGGCGCCGCTGAAAGCGCGGACCCAAGTAAAGCAATGCACATTCCATAGGGAAAGGCACCTGGAGGCCGGAGCAACAGTCTTCAACACTTCCCGAGCTCACCTTAATAAAACAAAGCACTCTCAGACAATGAGAAGCTTCACACAGCCAGAAGCAGGCGCCCAACACCGATTGGGATCAACGGGCTTCAGCCCCCCCAACCCCAACATCACTGTCTTTTCCTCACCCTGGCCACCAGTGCCAGATGTTCACACTGCCCACCCCAGTTCTTCACATTACCCAACAATGCCACATTCTATCACTGTTCACCAGTGTAACTTTACTATTCTGAATCCCACAGCCTCTTTCTCACAATTTTCATTGTGGCAGCTTCTTTAACTGCCGTGATGGGCAGTTAAAGAAGCTGCCACAATGAAACTACACATTTTGGCCCCACTGCCCGTTCTTCAGGCTGCCCACTTGGGGAGATCCTCACATGCCCCCAATTGCCAGTCCCTCATGCTGTCTATCAGTGGCAGCATCTCACACTGCCCGACAGGTTCGGTTCGTCACATTGTTTACATATGCCAGTAGCTGACACTGCCCATCAGACTAAATGCCCATTTAGTCCTAGGACTCTTTGCTGTGACTAGAAAATGTAAGACCATGTTTGTGCCAGCTGTGCATGAGTGAAGTGGGGGAATGGAAGGAGAAGTTGGGGTAAGGTGAGAGTGGATTCGGTGGGTGAGTGTAGAGTACGTGCAAGGGTGGAGGCAGGGAGTACACGTGAGGTTGAATTGTAAAGTTGAGAAAAGAGATTGTGTGAAAAGGTGAGAGTGTGTGGGGGTGCAGATTGGAGTACATGAGAGAGTGGAGCACGTAGGGGAATGGAGAGTACACAGTGGAGAGTACGCGGTAGTACAGAGGGACCTCATTGCCCCAGCCTTCTCCAGGTTGCCCTGGCAGGCCTTCCAGGCTTAGCCCCTCTCCAAACCGTGCAGCATCAGGTACAAGGCGGCTGCACCCGGCATGGCCGACAAGATGAAAGCCTCTGGAAGTCGGGGGGCCTCCAGGGGCCCAAACATGCTCCAAATGCCCAAGAGACAAGCATCTCCCCATCTGTGCGCCAGGATGTTAAAAAGGCCCCTCTCCAGAGAGGCTCATCGACGCCTAAAGTGGCCTGAAAGGAGCCGAGGGGGCACCGCATCACCGAGTACCTAATGTGCAATTGACACGGGTTCTCAGCCCCTCACCCCTCCCCACGGCTCCGAGTCCACAGCATGTACTGGCCTAGCAAAGGTAACATACAGTACTGAGCAGGGTACGGGCGAGGGGGGGCTCTGGATTCTGCTGGCTGTGCCCTCTTCACTGCCTCTGCTGGAACCAGCACCTTCCAAATACTCTCCACCCTTCTCATTACACTGTCTCTCATCTCTTCCCGGTACTCTCATCCTGTGTCTTTACCCTCGGCCGTTACCCACCCTCACTTCTCATTCCGTACCCTTGGTCTCTTTCACTGCCATTATCAGGTCTCTGGTCCATATCATCTTTCCTTACTCTCTGATCTTATCTGTCCTATGCAGGCGTGCATAGCCCCCCACCCCCCTGTCGTGTGTGTCTGCCCAGCCTGAGACGCTTCCCGGGCACACACAAAGCCGCAACTGGGTACTTCACAGGTCTTTAAAAGACCATTCACTTGTTAGCGAGGCTTTTTTATTTATTTCACCCCTTCGGCTGGAAGAATTAGGCCCCCCCCCCCGAAATGTTTATTGCGCCTCTGCCCAGAAGTGATACGGGGGAGAGCATGCTGGATGGGGATGACTACCCCAGGCTTCCCCCCCCCCCCCCAGGGGTCCTGATGAATGACCTGTGAAGGGAGAGTGCCAAATGCGGCGCTAAGAGTCCGCCCTCTCAGTAGGACGCCCGGAGAGCAGCCTGCATTCTATGCATCAGATCAGGCAGCCCTGAGCTGAAGCACTTTGTCAGTATTTTTCCGTTTATATTTATAAATACAGTCGAAGGACAAAAAGTTTTCCGTCTGCATTTATAAGTTAAAATCCGCTTAAATGGAAAACCGGGAGCCTTAGTTATAATTGACATGTATAACTGGATCTATGATGTAATGACTGTCTTTGAAGAAAAAAAAACTTTAAACAAAGGTTTAAAAAAAAAAAAAAGAAAAAACAACCGGAGATGATATATCTCCCTTTGAGTCTTATGACAGACTTACAATTTATGCTGGCAGACAATAAGAGGAGATTTCTGCCAGAGCAGAGTATCCAACAGGCTCCTCCTCCTGCTATGCCTTCTTTTCCACAGGCGCAGGTTCGCTCCCCTCGTCTCCAACAGTCTCCTAGGGTGCAGCCCCTTCCTCAGGTGGCCCCTGTACAACAGTTGTCATCAGTTGTCATCCTCTGATGAGGAAGTAGAGAGAGAAGGAGAGATTCAGTAAGATGAATGGGATTCTTATATCATTCCCACTCCGGCATCCCCACCCCTCCCACAAGCGAATTTACCTCTGGAAGATATTGGAGGTTTCCACAACCTTCTGGAGAGAGCAGCAAAAGGTTTTGATTTACCAATGCCTGTGCATCAGCAGGACTATTTTCTGTACAATTTTAAAGAACCTTATAGAAAATCAGTAAGGTCTATGCCTATTATTGATTATATATGGAAAGGACTAAGAATAATGCAGAATCCAGCAACTGTTCCACCCGTGTTGCCAAGGTTGAACAAAAAATATAAGGCGCCAGATGACGCTCCCGCTTGCTTAGTAGGTCATCCAAAACCAGATTCCGTTGTCTCGCAAGCAGCACAGCGACGTTCTAAGAACCCTTCAGCTCCTCCTGATAAAGAAGGCAGAAGGCTTGACAACATCAGGAAGCCTTTTTCGGCTATGTCAGCTTTGACAGTACGAACTGCAAATTCACTGGCTTTATTGGGCCGTTATAATAGGCAGATGTGGTCGGATTTGGCACCATTCTTGGACAAACTTCCACCGGAGGACAAGGAGAAACCTAAGCAGACCACCTCTGAAATAATAGACTGTTCTATGGATGTGGCGTCAACTGGTTTCCGGCAGCTAGCGGGAGCGGATGCTGGCTTAAAGCCACTTGATTCAGGCGGGAGGTACAGATTGAAGATTCATGACCTACCTTATAATGGAGAAGAATTATTCGGCAGCCAAGTTGACAAAACTTTACAAGCCATCAAAAAAGACACAGATACGTCCAAGTCTTTAGGTACTCTACAGTACCGAAAGATGCTTTTTTGTGGCTCCCGAGCATAAGGTTACCAACCATACAGATCAGGATACCAACAATTTGGCTATTCAGCATATTCTTCCACCGATCAACAATACAGGCCCCAGTTTACTAACCGCCAGCTGCCTGATGCGGCCTACTACAAGACTTCTTTTAGAGGAAATCAGGACGCCAGGGTAAAGAGACTGGTCATCACCAATGACCTTTCCCCGCTGTCGGTCTCGTTCCTACTTCTTCCATCCCCGGTGGGCGGAAAAATATCCTGTTATCTTCAGCAACGGCAGGACGTAACATCAGACCAATGGGTCCTAAACATAATCCAATTCGGCCACTCCTTGGAATTTACAGAGATCCCGCCACCAACTCCTCCTCTGCATCGCTTACAAAAGCACTTACATCTCTTGAAGATGGAAGTTACCAACATGTTGCAGAAAGGAGCAATAGAAAGAGTTCCCCTCAACTAAAGAGGAAGTGGTTTCTACTCCCGTTTCTTCTTGATCCGAAAGAAGCTAAAGAAGTGGAAGCCGATCTTGGACTTACGAAACTTAAACAAATTCCTCAAAAACAATTGTTCCGCATGATCTCTATTCAAGATAAGCAGGGCAAAAGCTTAACAGATCATTCAAACCTGGGTGAAATGAACTGTTTGTGCCTGCATGGAACACATTCAGAGGTACTATGACCGGCTGAAAAAGGCTTGCTCACTCTTCAATTCCAAGAACTATCCAGTCTGGTATTTTCAGTGAAATCAAATAAAGACTGTCTAGAATTTAAGATTGATTAGTCCTTTGAGCTTCATATTTTCAGTACTTAACCAATAGAAGTAACTTAGCATGTTGCAATATAATAACAGTGTTAAAGAGGAGTATGTACGATAGCTTACTAACAGCTTACTAACCGCTCCCATATACTACATTAGATTGTGATTCATTGCATCTTAGGCAGAAATTGCTATGTGGAGGAACCTTTCTAATACTAATGGTAAAAGGTACCAAAGCGCCTCCACTCTATCATTCATATATACTTTATTTCAGTCCAAGGTCCATAAAAGCAATATAATGAATGAAGATTCAGTGGCACATCTTGCTTCAGCAGAAATCAACTTGCAAATGGGGAAAAGTCAATTTGCCAAGTATCTACAAAGCAGTATAGAGAATCTTGGAATTTCAGATTTGTGGCAACTGAACACGAGTGGGTATACCTTCAAGAAAACTTTGAATAAGTGCATCCAGCAGAAAAGCCGCCTGGAGGATACAATGAAATTAGCAAAACTAGTGCATGGGTGGCTGATCATAAAATTCTACAATATCAGCAAGAAACAACCTATTGAGGTAGCATTGTCATTGTCCATCAAGAGGGAATTTTTAAAAATACGATTTGGTCTCCTTCCATCTCTGGACTTCCTATCTAAGTGGCAGAAGAATGCTCAACTGGAGGTCACATCGTGTCACCAGTGCCATCAGGCAAATGGAACGTTCATGCATATACCTTTTGTATGTCCCGTCTTATTAGCATATTGGAGGACCTTGCTGCGTAAAGAGTTTTTTAGCCCTGGGAGTAAGAACTTGTAGGTCGGGGTCATAGAGGCTTTAAACCCATAGAACTTTATGCTTGGCATTCAATTGGTGCAATATTTAGAAATGTTTAATAAGCAGATAAAAACACTGTAAATAGAGATATGTTTTATGGTGTAGATAGGTGCCTATTTTATGTAAGCCTGCTAGGAGTTGAAAAAGAAAAGGAAAAAAGGAGCTGTTGACCCCTATCCCAGTGTTATAGTAAATTAAGTTAAATGGAGGGGTTGCTATGGGATGGGCACTAGGTACATTGCCCCCCTATTCTTATTCTCCTCGTGCCTTTGTCATCCCAGGAGGACCTGAGATCTAAGTTACCTTATACTCAGGTCTTTTGGTAATGATTTATTGCTTGCTATCTTGAACAGCATGTTTGCCTGATGTGCGATGTGTGATGAGCTTTTTCACAATTTTCCTGAGCTTAGCAAGTTTGATATAGAATGGTTTGTGACTTTAAATGTTCAGTGATCTTTTTGCACAGTATTACGTTATGTTCGTACAATGCACCTCAGTACAATTTTTATTTTTATGTGTTTAGTCAGGTTGAAATAGGATGGTCCATGTGCTTACACTGTGAATGCTTTTTGGACAGCAATTTTGTGCTGTTTGCACAATGCATCTACTGCATGATTTTCCTTTGTTTGCCAGGTGGATATAAAGATTTATTAATTTTAACGTTTTCCTTTTGTTAATTTATTTGAAGATGAAAGAATGATCTTATAACTGTCATAATTGTGTATGTTTATGTTTTTTATTAACAAATAATAAGCTAAACTGAATTGACACTGGATTTTAATGTATTTCCAATGGTTTAACATGATCCGAAATACTTGGTCTATTGTTTGTACTTGGGATCTAAACCCAGCTTGGAATGGGGATAGATTGGTTTTATCTATGACTCACTGCTGCAATTTGGCTAGGATCTGGCGACAGAACACCTTTTGGAGAATATCAATTAGGCTAAACTGCCTTTAATTGCTAGGGTTGGATCTAACACCCTTTTTATGAATTCTGATTATTCCAGCCCCTCTCCATGAATCAGAAAAGGGGGCACTGGACATAATGGCATTAGACAAGATACCAGATCGCCAGATCTCAATCTCCAATTGGTATAAATCTCCCAGAAAAAGATTCAGACCTGATGCTTTCCCAGGCTTCAGGGACACATTCGCCTCTCTGGTGTCATTTAAGGAAAAGAACTCCTGGCATGGTGCTTCAGAACTACTACTGGCTGGAGTAATCTGATCTATGCTACATAGCATCTGGTTGGTAAAGGTGTAGAATTGAGATCATCATTAAAGTGCTGAACCCCATACCTTCTTTTGGATGTGGTATGTAGTGGGAGTACAAGCTTTCAGACTGCATTGGGCAAATAGTATATGCCAAAATGGGGACCTATCTTTCCTAAAGAGTACTATACTTTGGCAACCTTTTCTGCACCAAAGAAATTTATTAACCGCGAGGGGGGAGCAAAGCGCTAGTATTTGATAATCAGTGGTGTTAACATCCAAATCTACATGTCTGTGGTTATTATTGTGCCTTGTCATACTGGGTGTTTGAAAGTGAAGGAGACAAATAGCAAAGAATCAGTTACCTCTTTACGACCTAAGAAGACTATGTTTAAAGGACAGTAGATTTACCCTGTATATGAAAAGGTTCCTTCTATTGACTATTTCCAATTATCACATATTTGCTGCAATTAATCTGGGAGGAGGTCTATCTTTTCTCATTATGGATGGTTAAGGCAGTTTTCCCTTGCCAGTTCCTAGAACACTTGCCGGTTTGTGTTGTTCATAATTTAACAACCAGAATTTCCTTTTGCTTATTGATTTTCAGGATTCAGCAGGAGTTGATTGAAAAGGAACGAAAAGAGATAGAAGAGAAGTCCTCGGCATTGATGAAGCATGCCAAGGAACTACGGCAACAGGTGCGAGAGAGTGAGCAGAAACAAGCCATGGATCGCATTGCCTTTTTTGAGGAAGGCAAGCGACTGGATGAAGAAGCCCGGCAGCGCCGTGCACGTCTGGATGAACTTAAGATGAAAAAGCTGAACGAGCTTAGGTATGTGACATCAATTTTTGTTGCATATCATCATTGAAAATTTGTATACATCAGAGAGCAGTAATTGCACAACTAGAGTTAACATCACCCATAAAGTTGTCAAGAAGATCACTTACGTTGCCAAAATCATAAAACAGAACTAAGTGCCCCATATAGAGGAAAACTAAATTTGCAAAAAGTAGTTGTAAATTACGCACCAACATTTTGGCAAAAGAAAAGTAGGTAAGTTCACAAAATTTCCACATAGAGTGGGACATAGTCTGACCAGCCTCATTACTATTCCTGAGATTGATCACAAATTGTTACTCACCCCAACTGGTGTCGATCACAAGGGTTTTGGCCGGCTGGACTCATCAGACAATTGTCTGTGATTGTTTTTTTTACTAAAGTAGTTCTACAAAACTTACTACAAACCTCTTTTCATTAGCTGCTTGTATGTTGTAACTTACACTTTTGTAGTAAGTCCCTACCTCCATTATTTTCTATGAAAGTGTATTGCTGTTCCAGTGTTTGGCCATGTGCAGTTCTAAGGACAAAAATTTAAGTTTCTACAAAAGTGTAGCCTGTGAATACCGAAAATTTGTAAACTTACTCAAAAGTGTAAACTTACTCAAAAGTGCAAGTTACCTTTGTGAATCAGGCCCTAACTCTATATTTTTATATGAGGTGACTTCGTTCTGCTTGTTTTTTTGTATTTTGATTGCTCACAATGGGCTGATTCAATTCCCAGTTTTAAGAGTATGAATTAAATATTCTGTATAATTGATATGGATTAAGTACAATAATTGATTTAAATTGATTCTAATAGTGATAAATTGAATCATATACCTCTATTGTTATCTGAAATGTTTTTAATGTAAGATTGCTCAATATTATTCTAGATGGGGGCCTTTTTTACTATGAATATTTTGCACACTGTGTACTTCATATAAAAGCACATAAATTACATTAATTTTATAGGATGAGATATACTTTTGTTCCCAGAACCCAGCCACCTCTCCTATCACTCGTTAACAATCAATCAATCAATCAATCAATCAGTGTTTGTTAAGTGTGATTACTCACCTGTGATGGTCTTAAGGGGGTGGGGGAGGAAAGAGGGGGGATGGCTGCAGGTCCTGATGAGCACTGAGGTTCAGTCGAAGAGCCAGGTCTTGAGATCCATCTTGAATTGGGTCAGCGATGGGGATAGCCTGCGGTGGAGAGGCAAGGTGTTCCAGGTTTTAGCGGCGAGGTAGGAGAAGGATCTTCCTCCGGTCCTGGTCTTACATATCCAAGGGACAGTGGCAAGGGCCAGTTTGGCGGAGCAGAGGTGTCTGGTGGATACGTGGAATGAGAGGTGATGGTTCATGTATGTGGTCCGGCATAATAAAGGGCTTTGTAGGCCTGTGTGAGAAGCTTGAATGTGACTCTTTTGTTGACTGAGAGCCAGTGGAGTTCTTGCAGGTGTTCGGAGATGTGGCTGCGGTGGGGGATGTTGAGTACCAGTATGGCTGCAGCGTTCTGCATGATCAGTAGTTTCCTGAGGAGTTTCTGGGTAACACCTGCGTAGAGTGCGTGTTATAGTCAAGTCTGCTGGTGATGAGTGCGTGGGTGACCATCTTTCTGGCCTCAGTGGGGATCCATCTGAAGGTCTTTCGAAGCAGGCGAAGAGTTTGGAACCATGATGAGGAGACAGCATTGATCATGAGCGAGGAGTCCAGTATGATGTCAAGGTTTCGTGCATGGTCCATGGATGTGGGGGGATTCCTAGTGCGGTGGGCCACCAGAAGTCTTCCCAAGTGGATGTGTTGGGCTACAGGATGAGGACTTCGGTCTTGTCAAGTTGAGATTGAGGCAGCTGTCTCTCATCCATGCTGCGATTACCTTCATACCATTGTGGAAGTTGATTTTGGTGATTGTGGGATCGTTGGTGAGCGAGAGGGTCTGCTGGGTGTCGTCAGTGTAGGAGTCCGTGGTTCTTGACTATGGCTGCGAGCGGGGAAATGTAGACATTGAAGAGTGTGGGGCTCTGGGAGGAGCCCTGGGGGACTCTGCAGCTGATCTCCATAGGTTCTGAGAGGAACAGTGGTAGTCTGACACGCTGTGTGCTACTGGTAAGGAAGGAACAGATAAAGTCCAGTGCTTTGTCGTAAATGCCAGCATTGTGGAGTCTCATGCTTAGGGTGAGGTGAGAGACCATGTTGAAGGTGGACGAGAGGTCCAGAAGGATGAGGGCTGCAGTTTCTCCCCAGTTGAAGAAGGAGCGGATATCATCGGTGATGGCGAGGAGGGCGGATGTGGTTGCTTCGGAAGACAGATTGAGAGGAGTCCAGGTCATGGTTGGTTTTGATGAACTCGGAGAGTTGGGCATTGATAGCATTCTCAATGACCTGGGCTGTGAAGGTGAGCAGGGAGATGGGTATGAAATTCTTGAGGTCTGTCGGGTCGGCGGACAGTTTCTTCAGCAGTGGGTTGATCTTGGCGTTTTTCCAGTCATTGGGAAAGGTGGCGGCCTCGTTGGAGCAGTTGATGGTATGGTGTAATTCGGGTGCAATTGAGGTGGCGGCTCTGTGTAAGATGTGGTACAGGCACGGTCTGAGGGTGCTCCAGAGTGAATGCTCTTCATGGTCTCGAGAGTGTCGTCCGTTGTGAGCGGGGTCTAATTGAGCAGGATCTGTTGGGGGGCGGAGTCGTCACGTGTGCTGGTGGCAGGAGTGATGGGCAGGTCTTGGGTGTCGAAGCTGTTGTAGATCTGCTTGATCTTGTGGTGGAAGTAGGTACCGAGTCTGTTGCAGAGGTCTTGGGAGTGTGGGACTTTTGTAGTCTCGCTGTTAGATTTGGCGAGCTCCTTGATGATGGCAAAGAGTTCTTTGGTGTTGTGTGCGCTGGTGTTGATTCTGTCTTGGAGGGCCATTTTCTTTGTAGGTTTGAGAAGCTGGTGTGCGGTGACCGTGGCTTTGAAGTCTGCATGGGCTCCCGGGGTTTTGTTGTGCCTCCATCCCTTCTCGAGAAGTCTACAGGGGCGTCTGGACTCATGGAGGACAGCAGTGAACCAACTGGCTTTCCTGAAGTGTTGCTTGCCAGGTGCTTTCTTGAGGTGCGCCACTGCGTCGCAGCAGTTTGAGCTCCATCGGTGGAGGGTGCGTGCTGCGGTATTGGCGTCTGTTGATGTCGGCAGTGTGGTTGTGCTGAGAGTGGCTCTGAGCGGCTCTGAGATGTTCTTCAGTGACTTTGTTCCAGTTACGGCAGTGGGTGCCGGGCCAGACTGGGAACCGAAACCGTCCCTGGCAAGCTGCTCGGCCGGCCCCCCTGGGGGCTGAGGGGGTGCAGCCAAGCTGTTTGCAAGGGCCGGTTGTGGCCGATTTTGTTACTGGCGCCAATATTGCAGGCCCCCGGTATAAAAAGGGCACAAAATCGTCACCCACCCTAGCGGCCCACCTGGGAAACGCCCGGTACCCGCTACCGTCAGTCTGGCCCTGAGTGGGTGCGGTGGTGTATGGTGGGTTTGGTGAAGGCAAAATTAACGCAGTAGCGGTCGGTCCAGAGGAGTTCGGAGGTGTGGCAGTAGGTGATGTTTTCGCTGGCAGAGAAGACAGGGTCGAGCATGTGTTCTGCTTCGTGGGTCAGAGAGATGACTAGCTGCTTGAGTCTGATATTGACGAGGTTCTTCAAAAGGGATGTGGTGTTCTGGGTTGTCGAGGTGAAAGTTGAGGTCGCTGAATAGGATGTAATCGGTAGATGCGAAAACCTGGGGTGCGATGAAATTGATGATGGTGGCGGTGAAGGGCGGGTGGGGGCCAGGTAGTCTGTAGACAAGGGTGCTGTGGAGGGTGGTGTTGGGGTTGGTCTGGACCTGGAAGTGAAGATGTTCCATAGTTGTCATTGGGAGTTCTTGTGGGCGATGGTAATGCCTCCTCCTGGTTGGTCTGTGCGGTCCTTGCAGGTGATCTTGTAGCTGTCGGGGATGGCTGTGGCGATATCTGGGCCCAAGCTGGGGTTTGTCCAGGTTTCTGTGAGGAAGGTGAGACGGAGTCGAGGAGGTCCCAGATTTCTGTGGCATGTTAGTGGAGGGAGATTGTGTTGAGGAGGATGCAGCTGAGCTGGTCGGATGCGCTGTGGGTAGCCAGGCAGCAGGATGAGCTGGAGTGAGGAGGTGGGTGAGGGTGCAGAAGCAGTTTCAGCAAGAGAAAGGTCCTTGGATGACTTTGGGTGATGCAAGGTGGCAGGCTGCATGGCGTCCGATGTTGAGGGCAAGGAGGGTGCTGGCGTCGTATTGTTGGAAGGTCCGAGAACCAAGGTCCATGATGCTGTATGCTTGCCTTTGACCTTGCACAGCCCTCCGCTGTCTCTTGTCTAAGTTTGTGCTTCTCAAATTGCACATTAAAAAAGTTACTTACCTGCGGTAACGATCTTTGTGGTGGATACTCTATCTACCTTCAGATTCCTCATCTGTAGAACAACCTCAGACGTCAGACAGGATCCAAACACTTTAAAGCTCTCATGTCACCAATAGAAGCACTGTCTGAAGCTATATAGCACCTATCCTGACCCAAGAACAACAGTTTCCATCAATGTTTTCACGCCTTCAAGGCGAGCTGACAGACTGAGTAGTGCCGTACCAAACACAACGTTGAGGCAAAGACTTCAATTAGCATCGAGATCATCGGCGTCAAGGCCATCCCTATGGACATTGAGACAACCACTATTGATGTTAACACCGAAAAAAACATCCATTTGACTCTTAAGACCTCCAACCTCTGCTTCTTCATCACAAAAGCATATGAAAATTGGACCTGTCAGCCCTTCGGTGGTTCCCTCCTCTATTTTTTTTTTCCCTTCCTCTCCTCATTTCTTTTTCCTGTCCACTATATTTTTTTTCTGGTGGTAACGTAGAGTCCCTGGGTGCCCATCTTCACTAATTGGGGATGAGGCGTAAGGTGCTCCTCTAAAATGGAGGGTGAATGACATCTCCCCTACAAAATGGTGGCCCTAACTGTCACCTCTGAGCCTGGGCCATAGGCTGTCATGGGGGATTCCAGAACCTTCTGGGTCCCTCTGGCTAGTCAGGGCCCAGGCTATATATAGGGGTGAGGGGCGGCGGCCATTTTAGAGAGATGGTGTGAGGTGAGGAGCCAGGAGGCAGGCACTTGCGTGGGGAGGTGGGCGCACTAAAAGGAGAGATTGACTGTCCTTTGGGTCGGCTATTTTCCCCCTGGTTGACACCACCCTCTATCTGGTGACCTGACCCGGCTGGTAGCCTCTGTCCTCAGGGAACAAGTAGACAAGTAGGGCAAATCGCCTAGTCAGGACCCCTGAGGGACACAAAGATAAGGAGCTCCCTTCATCGATCCATTGCCCCCTGCCACGGTGATTCCCCGAAACCCTTGAATGCCCAAACCTTGAGACTGTCTGCTGTTCTGAGGTGGGAAAGTGATCAACGCCGCAGTCCCAGGAGTGCTGGCTGCGTAGATGGTTTGTTCCTGCGCTGTAGATCGAGGCTTCCCTGAAGAGAATCGCTGACCCAGTGTCTGGAGGCGCGGCCCTCTGAGAGAGAGAGGCGTCACCGAGGCTTCCTGTGGGCCGCGCTAGGGAGAAGCCGATTACTCGCATCACCTGACGGGGGCGGGCTGCCAAACGCCGCCCCCGCCGTAGTTCCATTGGTTGGTTGGGCCGCGCCCCCGCCGGAGTGTCGTGAGCGGCTGCGGGCGCGGGCCTCGGCACCTGTGAGGAAAGCCTGAAATCCAGCGGAGCTCCCCGGCCACGTCTGGCCCGTCCGGGAGCCCCGCGCCTTTCCCCTTCGACCCGGACATCGCCGGGAGGGAGCCAAAGTGAGCGCTTTCAAATCCGCGAGGGTCCAAGTATCAGGTAACCCCTGGGGGAGGCGGGCGGAAGGCCGGAGAGAGGCCCAGGACTCGCCCCTCCCCCGGGGTAGTGCTTCGTAAGCCGGGTGTGCCTACACGACACCCGACGAAGGAGTAGACTGGTCCACGCCCTCTGCCCCTGCAGGACTCATATAGCGTCAGGATAAGTCTCGGACTGCTGGTCAGGGACCTTTGGCCCCAACCCCTTCAAAGCACCCGTTTCAATTTGTTGTATTCCGCCGCCCTGGTTGAGGGGCCTCATGTAATGCGCTATGTCAAGCGACCAGAGTAGGAAGCGCTATTGAGTTACCAGGTGTAGCGTGAGGGTAGGAATTAGAATCCAGAGGCGCTAGTGATCTGCTAAGGATGGCGCTGTGTCCACCTGTCATATTTTGAAGCAGTATTTAGTGCTGTGGGCGGCGCTTGGTTGATAGGGCCTGTTTTTCAGCGCAAGCAATGTTCATGCTATGTGTTGCATATTATTTATTGACCCTATTTAAAGTAGTGCAATGCTAAGTGCGGCCTTGTAATTAATGCTTATCTTGACAGTGCAATGTTCATGCTATGTGTTGCATATTATTTATTGACCCTATTTAAAGTAGTGCAATGCTAAGTGCGGCCTTGTAATTAATGCTTATCTTGACAGTGCAATGTTCATGCTATGTGTTGCATATTATTTATTGACCCTATTTAAAGTAGTGCAATGCTAAGTGCGGCCTATTATTTATTGACCTTTACCAGGTAATGTCGGTATCATATGCAACTGTGTAGTTTTTCACTCAATTCAATATGCCAGGTCATGGTTATGTGCGGCACTAAAGCGACTGTCTCTATTCAAAGTACTAACCCACTACTGTGGGTGGTGTAATAATTGATTTGTCCTGAAGAGAAAAGAAAAGAAGAGACAAGAAATAAGGGAAGATAAAGGTTTTCCATCTTTCTCAGTTTCCTGGTGTAGCGTCATTTTTGGTGGTGGTGCGCTGGAGTGCGAGATGAGTGTGGTGCAAGCACGAAACGCGAACGAGTATAGGCCTTCCCCCTTATGCCAAGCTACCCCCGGATCTTAGGTCCAACAGACATTGAGACAACCACTATTGATGTTAACACCGAAAAAAACATCCATTTGACTCTTAAGACCTCCAACCTCTGCTTCTTCATCACAAAAGCATATGAAAATTGGATCTGTTGTCTTAAAAGAAGACCAGTACCACATTCTTCACACTCGGAGTACTCCAGGGCTTGTTCACCCACAAAGGATGTGAAGTTCATAGTCAGTTTATCTGCTACTCCTTCGCCAAGAACATCTGAGTCTCTATATATCTCTCTGGTGCCACCTACTGCACCCACACCCACTTCACGACAAGGACCCAGATAACTAGTGGGTCCTCAAGTCCTACATATACCTCTAGGCTACTATCAGACTACATGTGGCTACTATCAGAGCATGTTTCTGATGCCAGATAACTTGTGGGTCCTCAAGTCCTACATGTACCTCTAGGCTACTATCAGACCACATGTGGCTACTATCAGAGCATGTTTCTGATGTAGGGTAGAAGGGTTGTTGGGCTACAGGGTTCTATCCTGGTTCTTGTTGAAGACCTGTACAGGTGTGTGTGCTGTGAGGAGTGGCGTTGAGCTCCTGATTACTCCTGCAGGCTCGTTTCAATTATGTTATGCACCTGGTGGGCCAGGTGTTGACTGTAGAGGGATTTCCCTTGACCTCAGGCTTCAACTGCTGCCACCAGTACTTGACTGGATGTGGCTGGCCATGACTGGGTCCACGCACCACCTGAACTTGCACTGGCCTGCTCGTGCCCCCCCAGAGGACAGTCAACAGGGTGTTGCGGGCCTGAAACAGCCAGGAGGCACCTCCCTCATCCCTGATGAGGCAACCCTCCTGATTCCTGCCAGGTAAGATTTGGCCTGCACTTTGACAGATGCCCCTCTGGCCCCAGAGCCGACACATTCTTAACTTTGGAGTCGGGCCTCATATTTGAATGTATGCTGAGCCTGGATGTGCTGGGTCAGTTCGGGCCCCCTGTCTGCACTGGTTGGCGGGGTGAGACTGGATCCGCTGGACCCCTGAATTAATAATTGCGGATGCCCCATTATACTTACGCTGCGGGATTCGCTGTCCCAACCTGCTTTGCCCCGGTGAGAGGAGGGGCCATCATTGGTTGTCATCCTGCGGGAGGTGATAGGTGGGATGAGTACGGGCTACTCCCGGGCAAATCTTGGGCCAAGAGCCGGCCCATCCTGCACCAGGAAGAGGCAGGACAGGGCCACCCCCCTTGGCCATCTGCCGCGTTGATAATTTAAACTTAGGTAAGATCTTGGCCCCCATTTTGCCTTGATATGTTCTACTGGTATTTAGTGTGCCATACATGGTTTGGTCCAACGAGGTACTCCACTGTTTGGCGGCACCAGAGGTGGCCAAAGGCATTAGCTCTTATGTGGGTAAATACGGTATTTGTAAAGAGCAAACTACTCACCCCTACGGGTCTCAAGGCGCTGGGAGCCGTCGTGGAAATTAAGTGAGCTATTGCCCAGAGTCACATGGTGCCGAGCTGCAGCTGGAGTCGGGGATCGAACCGTGAGCCCTGTGCTCCGAAGTGAGCTGCCCTGGCCGCTACACCACACCTCTCCACTTTCTCTCCCTTTCCTTTTCCTTTAAGCTTGATTATCCATCTCTGGGACACTTGAAGATTATTAGGTGGATTCCCCATGCCTTGCTTTTTCTCTATGACTAGCAGGCCAGGTACACTGGCAGGATCGTTGAGATGGGGAGATGCCAAACAGCTCCATGTAGTCCTTAGGCTCTTCCGTAAAGAGAATCAGCAGACTGTTATCTGGTCAGTCTCTAAGTAATTACGCTGGAGATGTTGTATAAGAAACAAAGCACTGGGGCAAACATATTCAGTGCTTGGTAAGCCTTGACATAGGGTGTAATCCCTCCAGCCTTTAGAATTGATTCTCTTTTGATCCCTCTGCCTGAATTTCTTAGGAGCGCCCCCTGTATGCTTTTAATGGTAGTATTACTAGGTTATCACTTGCATTATCATTGATACTATACTCGGTCATATTGTTTTAGTGATTGCTGAAATTCATATTATTTTGCTTTTATTGTTTTATGTATGGATATTGATGTTGTAGTTCCATTTTGTTGTTACATCTTCTACACAGTTTTACTGACTGCAGATATCTATGCCCCAAGAACAGAACGTAATAGAGAAACAAAATTGTAACTGCATGACTAATCTTGACCACTAGAGCAGGGTTCATTTAGGTGAAGCTGAGACATTTAGACAAAATTAATGGACTGATAGGAGCAGAATTTCTGTGTTTCTTTTACATGTTTTAAGGATCTTAGTTATAATGTGTTCTTAATATGTATTTTATGAACTATGCGCTTATGCCACTTGCACTTTATTGTCTATGGGGTTATGTTGCAGATGTTCATTTTAGCTTATTTTGCTTTTGTTTTAATATATTACAATTTTTACGTAACCTGCTGTCCTTTCAATGAGCTGCTGGATAATGTATTTTTATGTGTTTAATTTCATTGCCTTTTGGCCGAAGTTTATTGGTGATGAACATAAACCTCCAAGCAGGGAAACTCAAACAAAAGGGGGGGTTTAGCAAATCTAGATCTCCAAAAAGATCTGGAACACCAAGAAGGTAGAGATCTCCTTCAAGACGCCACAGGCATCATAGTGAAAGATAATCTTCGCAGGGGACCTCCAGAAGTCAACATTACTCTCCATTGACACACTCCACATGTTCTTCGCTAAGAGATTATTTTCCAACGCTATAGAATTCTCTACGAGTCAGAGTGTCTTCAATAGATGACAATTATACTTTTAATTATGTTTTGGTAAGAGCAGCTGCCAAACGAAATTTTTCTATCCAGTATCTACTACCTCTACATCAGTGATCTTCAAGACATTCCATCACAGAAATTCTGCACAGCCTTTATTACCTTTGGTACCAGGCCTCTTGGAAGCTGCCATGACACTATTTCACACCAGCTTTTGCACCTTCCAGATTGCTAATGAAATATAGGGCTCCCGATGAAGATCCAGTCTTGTTAAGATCAGATACTCCTCAAGATTCAGTGATTATCTCAGCTGTAAAGAAATCACATACAGCTGCGTCATTATCCACTGTTCCTCCTGAAAAGGAGAGTAAACAAATGGATATAGCAGGAGGGAAGTTTTTGGCACTGTGGCAACCAGTATGAAAACTGAAAGCAGCTAATTTACTGCCCCATTACAACAAATCTCTATGGGACTCCCCTCAAAGATTCATAAAAAAGCTGCCAAGAGAGGACAGGAAATATTTTTCAAAATTCTTGCAGAAGGGCCTGGTGGTTTTAAACCAAGCAATAAGTGCAGTAGCAGATGCTCTGACCTGTCTGCTCATGCATATTGCTGTGAAGTATGCCTCAGGGGCAATTCCTCATTAAGGTTTACGGGATTGAAATCAGAAGCACAACGAGAATATTTTAAATCTTCCTTATCTTGAAATTCTTTTTGGATCTCATGCAGATGATGAGATGGCCCAATTGAAATCAAACCTAGAAACACTGAAGGCTGCAGGTCAAGAGAGAAAGAAAGAATACAGAAGGGGCTACAAGTCTCACAACGGAAAATACTTCCCATAGAGGGATCAAGGCCCTCATTTGCTTTCTCAACAACAGCAGCAACTCCTGCATCAGAGGTAGCCCTATCAGACCAAAAGGTCCTCTAGATGCCGAGGAGGATAATAAACATAGGATGCTGCTGGAAATCCTCAATAAAAGCAGTTCAGTTTACCTTCTCTCCACTCCATTAGGCATTCCGGTAGGGTGAAGTATTTCAAACCATATCCAAGAGTAGCACAACATAAAAAAAGCCAAATGAGTCTTGAATATTGTCAGAATTCATATTCTCTCACGTTCAAATCTCCTCCACCTACTATGCCACCAAAGAAATCATTTCATTTACATCAACACATGCTTCTCAAGGAAGTGAGCGCCAGGTCCAAAACAGGGATACATACCCATTCTTGATTTGAGGTTAACAAACAAATAAAGAAAGAGAGGATCAGGATATTGGCTTTACACCAACTCTATCTGCAATTACATCAAGGACATTGCTGGTGTGTGATAGATCTACAGGATGTTTATTCATTGTAGGAATACATTCTATCAGTTCAAAGTTCTTCTCTTTGGCCTCAAGTCAGCTCCTCGCTCTTTTTCAAAGTGCATGGCAGTTGTAGCTGCCCACTTAGGAAAACAAAACAAAAAACATCTATCCATATTGGTACGATTGGTTGTTCAAGGCATCATCTCTAGATGTAGTGAAGAAGAAACATTTTCAAACTGCAGAAAACATCTTACTTAAAATGGGTTTGAAAATCAACTCTCAGGAATCAACAATCATTTCTGTACAAAGGTTTCACTATTTGGGAGTGACATTAGACACCACTATCTTAAAAGTATTTCCTTCAAAGGAGAGACTCGTATCTATCCAACAGAAATGTTTCAGTGTGAATAAAACACTTCATCCGACAGTGAGACAAATCTCCTCTTTACTGGGATCAATAGCATTAGGCATTTTACTGACACCGCTTGCCAGTCTCCACATGAGGCTGTTATAGCAATCTCTGAAAGATCAGTGGATCTAGAAATCAGGAAGCTGGGAAAACAAATAAACACTAACCCAGCACGCTGCTCACCAATTTCCTTGGTGGTGCGAAGGAACCAACCTTCAGAATGGGGTTTCTTTTAACAAAAGCATGCCTTCACAACCAGATGCATACCTGCTAGGATGGAGTGGTCATATGGAACGCCTATAAGTACAGGGAACTGGGGTCGGAGATAATGAGAGATCGTATTAGATTAATCTTTTGGAATTAAGAGCTCTTTATGTAGCTCTCAAATTGTTTATTCATTCAAAGCACATTTGGATCTTTTTCATACATGCAGTACAATTACAGTGTAGTACCTGAAAAAGCAAGGGGGAACACATTTGAGGCAGTTGCCTCTAGAAGCTCAGATCATTTACAAATGGCTGCTAGAAAAGAACGATTACAACAATCCATTTGCCAGGAATTCACAATGAGCACGCAGATGCCCTAAATTGTGTGAAACAAAAGAATCATGATGTGATCCTAAATGATGAAGTGCTACAAGACTTCTTTGATGATTGGAGTTATCCTCAGATAGACCATTTTGCCACTGCAGACTCAAAAAATACCCAAACCTTGCCTCAAGACGGTACAAACAAGGAACCATGGGAATGCCTTTTGATCACCTAGTCAGGGAGTTCTCTATCCTTTTCCTACCATTCCACTGATTTCAACAGTGTTGATCAAACTTCAACATCCCAAAGCAGGAAGATAACCCCAGAATGGCCTGAAAAGTGGTTGTTCACAGATCTTCACCTATCAGGGAGACCACACAAGAGTTGCTGTGCAGACCGGATTTTCTTCAGATTCGGAGGTCAGATCCTACACCACAGCCTACCATTGATGAACTTAGTGACTACTCTCCTGAATTCCTGCAATATGGGCATTTAGATCTTCCACAGGGTTTCACGGACATCTTGAAAGAAGTGAAGAAACCATCTACTAGAAAATCACATTCTTTCAAGTGGAAGAGATTCTGCATCTTGTGTGTTCAGAATAACCATAACCCTGTTGCGTGCCAAGAGGAGGTGGTTATTCTTTATCTTTTGCACTTGACTCCAACTGGCCTCTTTTTTTTATTTTGTAAAATTTCATCTTGTAGCAATTACTGCATATAGGAACTCTCCATCACAAGCATCTTTCTTCAAAATACCATTAGTAAAGGATTTCGTAGAGAGGATTTCCCTCCTATTCATACTCCTTTCCTCAATGGGAGTTAATTAAAGTGCTTTCAAAATGAATGGGACTCCATTTGAACTCATTCACAAAGCTACTCTACAAAATATATAATAGAAAGCAGCCTTCCTTTTAGCCATTACATCCGTACACAGAGTCAGCGAAATTCCAGCTTATACAGTCTTTCATAAAAACAGGCTTGTAATAAGAACTCATCCTTCTTTCCTTCCCGGGATTAGGCTGTGTCGTGTTCTATGCTTCTCCTTCTGTACATTGTTGTTTGAACTGTATGAGGAGTTGGGCCCACTCCATGGATTTTGGGTGTTTGCGGATGCCCCTCGCCTCTTCCTCTCTGATTGTCTCCTCCTCCGCCGCGCCCCATTTTAGTAACGCTCCCGTCCAGGCTGCTTCCGAGGGTCCCGCTGGGGCCCTCCAGTGCATAGCTATGTTCCTTTTCGCTAAGAGGAGAGCCAGAGAAGCAAATCTCCATTGCACTTTTGCGTTTTTCTTTTTCGGGGATATCCCCAGGGCACATGCCTCCCACGTAGAGGCGACCGGGAGATCAGTCGTCGCTTGGAGCATGTGGTGCACCGTGTCCCAGTATCGTTGTATGGATGGGCAGGCCCAAAATATGTGTTTGAAGTCTGTGTTCAACAATTGGCAGCGGGGACAGCGAAATTGCGTATCGGGGTAGAATCGGTGGAGCTTGTCCGGTGTCAGGTACGCACGGTGCAGGATTTTGAACTGTATATTTTTGAACCGAGCGTTCCTGGACACCTTTTTTGGGAATTCCAGTGCTTTGCGCCACTCTTGAGTCATGAAACGCTCGGCCCGCATCCTCCTCACATGCGCCCCGGAGCCCGTCCAAGGAAACATCCGTCAATTCCCGGATCGCTTTGTAGTGCCACGTGATTAGATGGCTACCGGACCCCATGCGCAACAGTGTGTGCCGCACCGGATGTGTCGGGGGCTCACCCTCCCGTAGGTTCCAGAGTTGACCACTACTTTCTAACACTTGTCTGTGACGTAGGAATTGTCCAGGAGGGAGATCATACCATTCGATCATTTGAGCAAATGTCTTCAGTTGCCCCTCCTGGAACAATGCCCCCACCTCTGTGATGTCGTGGTCGGCCCACACTCGGAGGGCCCCGCAGTGTAGTATCCGCCGTTCCGGGGGAGTCCCGCAAGGGGGAGTATAGTGGTTGGCCCCTGGACATGCGGTGTATTCGCATCATGCATCTGCGAGCTATGGCCACCTGTAGCGGGTGCGTGCACACTGGTGCAGTACCAGGCAGTAGCAGTCGCCGGATCGTCGGGAGGGGTATTCTGCCTCTCTCCGTGATTGTCTCTCCTGTTTGCCTCTCCGCTGTCCAGTGGGACAGCCATTGGAGCTGCGCCGCGAGGAAGTATGATTCGAAGGACGGAGCTCCCAGGCCTCCACCCGTCGTGGGTAGGTATAGTGTGCGCAACGCCACTCTATGACGGCCCCCTCCCCAGACCAGGGTTGTTAATAACGTATCTAACTCCCGGAAGAAGGAGCGTGGCGGGACTATAGGAAGGTTCGCAAAGTAATAGAGCATCCTCGGTACCATGATCATTTTTGCTATGGCGACACGACCAATGGGTGCCAACGGTAGCGTCTTCCAGAATCCCACCGCCGATCTCAAGCTTGCCAGCGCCCTCCGGTGGTTACCCTCAAAGAGATCTTTGGGGGAGTGGTATAGTCGCACTCCCAAGTATCTGGGGGCCGATTCGTCCCACGACAGCCTATGCGGACCCAGCGTTATCTCCACACGCTCCGTTTGAACACCCAGAGGGAAGATCGACGATTTCCCCCAGTTTACTCTGAGTCCCGAGGTCTCACCGAATTCCCGCAACACGGTCCATATTGGTGTGAGATCATACAAGATGTCTCTAACATATATTAAAAGGTCGTCTGCGTATAGTGACACGCAATGGGTCGTGTCCGCAATGGGGATCCCCCATGCCGCCCCCTCCCGACGCAGTCTCATGGCCAAGGGTTCCATCGCCAGAGCGAAAAGGACTGTGGACAGGGGGCATCCCTGTATGCTTGGTACTGCCTTTTAGCCGACTGTTTTATTTATTGGCTACAAACAATTTTACACATTAACTGTACCCGGGTATTATCTTGTTTAGGACCAAAGCCCATTCAGGTCGAGATTATGGATAGAGTTGTGGCAAAAACATTTGTTTTCAGAACGAATGTGGCCCATACAGGGCATTATTGAAGACTCTTTCATTACATTGATGAATTTACAAAGGCATAGTTGATGAGGATAAAGTCATTGGGACGGTGTATATAATGTATATTCACCAGGTCCGGGTTCCGTTTTAGACATTATAGGATGGCGTAATCTTCTGTGCTTTACTAAGCATTTTCATGAACAATTGGTCCTTTTACTATTTTCATTACCCAGAAACTGACAATGTTTATGTATATGGATTGCATATATAAAACAAATGGCAGCTTCGGCGTTTCGTGCAAACACCAAAGAAGGCAGTTGCCGAAACTCGTCTGTGTGCCCGAGTCCATTTGATGAATAAAAACTGTGGAACTCGCCCCCATGAGTGCTGTCGTCTATTGAGGGTACGATTAGCCGGTGGAGTTGGTAGCAGTATATAGAGGCGGGAGCATCCCAGCTTGAGTGCTGAAAAATATATATATACATATACATATACATATATATATATACATATGTTGTGATCAAGGCCGTGGTAACGCGGCCGAAACGCGTCATGCCGATTGACTCGAAAGAATAAACCTGCTTTAACCATATTCTCAGCGTGTGTTGGTCTGTACCTGTTCCAGTTATCTGCTGGAGTTTGGGAACATATATATATATATATATATATATTATCTACTGGCAGTCGCCAGTAGATAGTTATAGTTAGGACCGTGTTTCCATAGGAAATCTGCAACATTCTATTTTGAATAACTTTGGCGCCGATTGACGAATCCTCGCGAAATTTTCAAAATAGGTGGGGCGCTCCGCTCCGCTCCTTCCCTGAAAGTCTCGGGGGGATTTGTCAAGCGGGGGCTTAGAAAATGGGGGGGTCCCAAAACGAGTTTTCCCCATGCATTCTTCCATAGGACCTTTAGTCCAAGCTACAGCCCGAACGGCTGAACAGAATTACTTGAAATTTGGCAGAGAGGTAGTCCTCAGGTCAGGGATGTGCCTTTTGCAGGTCTGGTGTAAATCTGTTCAGTATTACCTGAGAAAATAGCATTAAAATCAATATATATATCTATAAGCGCGCTCCGAGCGCGTACGGTAAGCTTACCGTACGCGCACGCTGCCGTGCGCGAGCTTAATTCTGATTGGTGGTTACATGACTGTAAACATTCGAATCGGTCGAAATCAGGAAGTGTCGGCCGCCATTTTGTGTGTCTCACACTGATAAACAAAGGTGGAGAACGTGAAAAGGGGGCAACGAAGAGAGTTGCAGACCCCCTAGCGTTTGTCAGGGGGTCCAAAAAGGACTCAGAAGTGTGAAAAATACATTTTTATTTTTTCAAAAAAAAATCGCGGGGTATGCGTACCGTGCGCGTACGGCGGAAAAGCCTTAAAAATAAATATATTAATAAATACATAACTTAGCATTTAAAAAAACGTACAAATTCACTTAAAAAACCATAGGTTTCACACACGTTATAGTTAGGAATTAGCATTTAAAAAACCTTGCAAATTCACTTAAAAAACTATAGGTTTCACACAGGTTATAGTTAGGTGGACATTTCCCTCGTAAAAAACCAATGAAATTCCCCCGTTATAGTTAGATCAGATAACTATAACTCGCGCGGCCGCCACTCTATCACAAGGATGATGTCATCAGTGATGTCATGAGTGATGCCACTGACCATGTCATGAGTGATGTAATATGTGACGTCATCAGCAGTGGATTGCGGTCGCGCGAGTTATAGTTACTCGACTCCAATTTTTCTGAATTACTATGTCCTGGAATTATAAATGAATGTACATCTCTTCTGATTGATTTAGGCCATGCGGACAGAGAGTTCTCAGATTTAAGATGTAGCGCGATTCCTTCTGGCGCAACATCTTTTCACGATCTCCGCCCCATTCTTTTTTGGGGATTGTCTCTATTCCAAAAAATCTCAACTTCTTCCAATCTCCTTGATGGAATTGCTCCATATGTTTCGATACAGCATTTGTTCGATCTTTGTGTATTGTTGCCCTCACATGCTCCATTATTCTTTTCTTTAGTTCGCAAATGGTACTTCCCACGTACCTTTGTGGGCACGGGCATTCTATCACATATACTGTGTATTGTGTCTTGCAAGTGATTAATTGCCGAATTTCCCAAACTTTGTTGTCAGCCAGTTTTACTTCTTTAATGGGTTTGGCTATTTGGCACATTTTGCATGAATGGCATTTTACGAAACCTGTTGTTTTCAGCCATGTGTCTTCTTTTTTCTTCCCTCTGAAGTGGCTGTGAATCAGATGATCTTTAAGATTTCTTGCTCTTCTGTAAGTCACTGTGGGATGGGTACCCACTATATCTTTCACAGTATTATCCAATTGCAGAATCTTCCAATTTTTTCTTAAGATTTTTTCAATTTGATTACTTTCTTGTGCGTAATCCATTATCATTCGTATTTGATCCGTTTTTCCCTTATTCTCAACTTGTTTCACCGCCAGGCAGTCCTCTCGTGTTCTCTCATTGGTTCTTTCCCAACATTTTGTTACCAACCCTGGTTTGTATTTCCTCTTTATAAATCGGTTTGCTGTTTTTTCACTTTCGATTTTCCATTCGGTTTCCTCACTGCAAATCCTGCGGATCCTTAAAAACTCTCCATATGGGATGCTGGAAATTAGGGAGCCCTGGTGGAAGCTGGTTGCTCCTAGGGTGGCATTTGTCGCTGTTGCTTTTCTATGTAACGTCGTTTGAAACTCATTGTTCTTAATATAGATTTCCGTATCCAGGAAAATTACTCTTTCCTTACTTATCGTGTAAGTGAATTTCAAATCTTTTGTGCAGTTGTTCATCACATTGAAATATTCCTGGAATTCCCTTGCTGTACCATCCCAGATTATTAACAAATCATCAATGTATCTTTTCCAACTGACGATTTTGTTCACAGCTTGATCATTCATTGTACTCCATGCGTGCTCCTGCTCCCACCATCCCATGGCTAAGCAGGCGTAACTGGGACTAAAAGAAAATCCCATTGCGGTCCCGCTGTTTTGACGGAATGTTTCTTCCCCAAAAACGAAGATATTTTGATTCAGACAAATGGATATCATCTCCAACAGCATTTTGTTGTGATTACTGTATTTCATACTTCTTTCCTGTAGGAAGTGATTGCATGCTTTTATACCCATGTCATTCCCAATATTTGTATATAGGGCTATGACGTCCATTGTTATTAGCTGGTATGATGTCTGCCATGGTGTATTTTGTAACAGTCTTAGAAGATCACTTGTATCCTGTATATATGAGCTCAATTGGGCAACATAAGGTCTTAAAAAGTAATCTATAAAATTAGCCATTGGTTCCAACAAAGATCCCTGTGCTGACAGTATCGGTCTTCCTGGAGGCTTTTTCTGATCTTTGTGTAGTTTTGGTAAGAAGTAAATTGTCGATGTTACTGGATGCGTCACCGTCAGGAATTTGCGTTCATCCTCATCAGTTAGACCACTTGATGACCATTCTGAAAGTTTATCATCCACCATTTTTTTGATTGTTACGGTTGGATTAGTTGTTAGTTTCTCATAGTATTGGGTTTCCCTCAACTGGCGATGTGCCTCTGCTATGTATGCTGTCCGTTCCCATATCACTATGTTTCCGCCTTTGTCGGCCATTTTGATTTCAATTTGGTCATCCGTTGATAGTTTCTTGAGGGCCTCCCTTTCTTCTCTCGTTAGATTGTCATCATATTTGGAATGTTTCATTTTGTACAGGTCTTGAATTACTGCATCTTGAAATAAGTCAATTTTATTTCCCGGGCCCAATTGAGTATAACATTTTGATTTAGGCTTCTTTCCACTAAGGCCACCTCCCGTTTGACTGCAGGCCTCTTGAAGGGAGATATCATCACTATCCATCACATCCAGATTGATTAATGTTAGGAAACTCTCTAAATCTTTTGCCTGAAGGCCTCGAGTTGTTTCTTCGTGTTGTTTTCTTTTGTTGACTGTATTTAGCTTCTTTGAAAACTTTTGCTAGTTTAATTTTTCTAAATTAATTTTCCTTATTACTAAATGGGGAGCCCTGGAGGACTTCAAGGACCAGCATCCTGTTTGCCTGGTGAGGCCAACGTGATACTTTTGTGACATACCCTTGAGAAGAGGGAGGGACAAGCAACCACCTGACTGGAAGTATTTACTTCATAAACTCCACCTGGACAGACCCCCTGTGAGAGTGAGGAGCCCGTGAAACCGGCACTGAAGAAAGCAAACCAAAGCTGAAACGCATCTGCCGTTAGCGTTCATGGACTGCCTGTCACCGCGTACATGAATATCATTAAAGTTGCCTTTGTCACTCTGGAGCTGTGTCGAGCTTTCCTTCGTGCAAGAGAAAGCATTGGGTCTTGTGTTGCCAGCAAGCTGCTCCTGGCTTTCGACGCGCCCTTTCGGTCTGGAGTAGCGCGGTAAGACAGCATCTGGACTTTTGCATTTTGCACACCGCGCTACCCCCCCTGCAGTTTGAAGAACTACATGAGGTCTAATTCTGCATTCAAAGGGGAGAGAGGAGGTAAATGCCATTACCTGATAAAGAGTTCCAAAGCAGCTTTATTTCACACTGGGCACTCGAGCTGGCGTGGGGCCCGACATCCAATCCATGATTGGGACATCACATGGTGTCGGGTTTTCCTTATTACTAAATGGGGAGCCCTGGAAGACTTCAAGGACCAGCATCCTGTTTGCCTGGTGAGGCCAACGCAATACTTTTGTGACATACCCTTGAGAAGAGGGTGGGGCAAGCAACCACCTGACTGGAAGTATTTACTTCATAAACTCTACCTGGACAGACCCCCTGTGAGACTGAGGAGCCAGTGAAACCGGCACTGAAGAAAGCAAACCAAAGCTGAAACGCGTCTGCCATTAGCGTTCATGGACTGCCTGTCACCGCGTACATGAATATCATTAAAGTTGCCTTTGTCACTCTGGAGCTGTGTCGAGCTTTCCTTCGTGCAAGAGAAAGCATTGGGTCTTATGTGTTGCCAGCAAGCTGCTGCTGGCTTTCGACGCGCCCTTTCGGTCTGGAGTAGCGCTGTAAGACAGCATCTGGACTTTTGCATTTTGCACACCGCGCTACCCCCCCTGCAGTCTGAAGAACGACACGAGGTCTAATTCTGCATTCAAAGGGGAGAGAGGAGGTAAATGCCATTACCGGATAAAGAGTTCCAAAGCAGCTTTATTCCACACTGGGCACTCGAGCTGGCGTGGGGCCCGACATCCAATCCATGATTGGGACATCACATGGTGTCGGGTTTTCCTTATTACTAAATGGGGAGCCCTGGAAGACTTCAAGGACCAGCATCCTGTTTGCCTGGTGAGGCCAACGCAATACTTTTGTGACATACCCTTGAGAAGAGGGTGGGGCAAGCAACCACCTGACTGGAAGTATTTACTTCATAAACTCTACCTGGACAGACCCCCTGTGAGACTGAGGAGCCAGTGAAACCGGCACTGAAGAAAGCAAACCAAAGCTGAAACGCGTCTGCCATTAGCGTTCATGGACTGCCTGTCACCGCGTACATGAATATCATTAAAGTTGCCTTTGTCACTCTGGAGCTGTGTCGAGCTTTCCTTCGTGCAAGAGAAAGCATTGGGTCTTATGTGTTGCCAGCAAGCTGCTGCTGGCTTTCGACGCGCCCTTTCGGTCTGGAGTAGCGCTGTAAGACAGCATCTGGACTTTTGCATTTTGCACACCGCGCTACCCCCCCTGCAGTCTGAAGAACGACACGAGGTCTAATTCTGCATTCAAAGGGGAGAGAGGAGGTAAATGCCATTACCGGATAAAGAGTTCCAAAGCAGCTTTATTCCACACTGGGCACTCGAGCTGGCGTGGGGCCCGACATCCAATCCATGATTGGGACATCACATGGTGTCGGGTTTTCCTTATTACTAAATGGGGAGCCCTGGAGGACTTCAAGGACCAGCATCCTGTTTGCCTGGTGAGGCAAACGCGATACTTTTGTGACATACCCTTGAGAAGAGGGAGGGGCAAGCAACCACCTGACTGGAAGTATTTACTTCATAAACTCCACCTGGACAGACCCCCTGTGAGAGTGAGGAGCCCATGAAACCGGCACTGAAGAAAGCAAATCAAAGCTGAAACGCGTCTGCCGTTAGCGTTCATGGACTGCCTGTCACCGCGTACATGAATATCATTAAAGTTGCCTTTGTCACTCTGGAGCGGTGTCGAGCTTTCCTTCGTGCAAGAGAAAGCATTGGGTCTTATGTGCTGCCAGCAAGCTGCTGCTGGCTTTCGACGCGCCCTTTCGGTCTGGAGTAGCGCGGTAAGACAGCATCTGGACTTTTGCATATATATATATATATATATATATATATATATATATATACAGTATTAGTCTGTTTACCATGTTTAGTGAGGAACTAATCATGTGACTTTGTGTCTTGGTTTTAAAAGAAACTGATTTGTTCGCATGTGATTGTGTGATCAAGGGAGTTGTCCCGAAACACGTAACGCGAAGAATAAATACCCAAGCCGGATGGCTGAAAAGCATCTCCAGTGTCGGTGTCTGATTTTGATAAAGAAGTCGGATTTGGTTGGAATATATATATATATATATATATATATATATATATATATATATTTCCCAGTGACAGTCGCCACTGGGTAGTTCTAGTTAGGTTTGGTTTTCCATAAAAAAAGGAATTTTTGGGGTTTGCTAATAACTTCGATGCCGTTTGATGAATCGTCACAAAACTTTCCAAAATAAAGCAAGTTCTCTTCAGCTCCTTCCTGCAAAGTTTCAGGCTGATCCATTAAGCTCGGGTCTGAAAAAAGGGGGGGGGTGTCAAAAAAGCAAATTTCCCAATGTATTTTCCATAGGCTTCTTTAGTCAGTTCTACCACAAAACCTGCGGAACGGACTTCTCCAGATTTTGCAGGAAGCTATAGTTTGATCTGCATATTGTGCTTTTTATGATTTGTTGTAAATCCATTCAGTACTTTTTAATAAACTTTTTAAAAATAAAGTTTAAAAATATTTGTATATCCGGACAGTTGGGTCCATGAGAGTCTCGCAGCAGTGCCAATGTAAAAATACAGGGTTCCCAAATGGCCCAGGGAGCTTTTTTACCCATGGGCCATCTTGCTGCTATGGGAGTCAGACTCCTGTGGGAGTGAGCCCTCTGATTGGCTGGCAGGAAATATTAGAAAAAGGGTGCTTGCAGACATTACAGGACTCGAGGACTTAGTCCCCTGACCTGAATTTAAAAAAAAACTAAATATTATGTGGGGGTAGGGTAGGGATACTAGACTCCCCTAGGCCCCATGGAGACCCATTAAGGTAAAAATGAACAAAAATAGGTGGTTGCCACAATCCTGTGAGACTCTCATGGGACTGCGGCAAAAAGAAAAACAAAATGACCACCGCCTTTTTGCTATGTAGATATAGGAAGGGAAGGGGGTGTCAGTGAAACCCACTCCCCTGTTTATTTAGGGGCCCCGGGCCATATATATGTAAGAGCGGGGGGCGCGTGGCCCCTCTCTGATCCATTGTTGACGCTGAGGACCCTATGGCCCGGTGTCCAAAGTATTTTTAAGGGCCTAGGGGCCCCCACCCCTCGGAGCTTCCTCACTTGCTGTGTCCCAGGGATCCCTCTCCTGGGAGACAGTAGTTTCCCTACCGGCACCAATGCGGGCAGGGAAACATGTGTTCAGTTGTGGCCGGCATGGCTCGTAGGTGGAAGGACGAGTGCGGGGGTAGTGCGGGGAGGGGGAGTCATGGGGTAGGTCGCACGTGAGGGGGGTTAATTTAGTATTCTAAAAAAATAAAATTATTTACACTTACCTTTCCGCCTGCCGGGTCCCGCGCCTTCTCAGCTCCTGTTCTCCTGTTCCTGCCGGAAGCAGAAGGCAGGCAGCCAGGCTCCCTTCCCTAAGCCAAACACAACGCTGCAGGCAGTGTTGTGATTAGTCGGGACAGCGCCCAGCCAGGCGCCGATGGGGAGGCCATGTTCTCCATGTAGGCTGCATTGCAGCCTGCATGTAGAAGGGCAGAGTGCGCATGACTGATTTGGGTGGCCCCAGAGGGCTGACCAAACGGTCTATGCGCGCTCTGGGCACACCACTGCTCCCCTGCTCGCAGAGCAGCCCCACCCTCCCTCCCGCCCGCCCGCAACCAAACATAAAATGGTAATAACTGAAAGTTATTACCATTTTATGTTTCTGCTTCTCACACTGCAAGAAAGTAGTGGGGCAACACTCCTCCATCCTAGTGGAGGAGCCACCCCTGCATGTGTTTGCTCATGTTTGGTGAAGCATATTCAAATCTACTGCCAAATGGGAGCAAACACAAAGTCTGCTTTCAGCGGGCGGGAGTTTTTAAAATGCTCCCACTATCTGGGAGTGGACTTGTGTTCTGTTGCTCTGCCTGCATAAGACAGAAAAACATATTGCTCCTGCCTGGAAGGAGCATCAGAAAATAGCTGCTCCCTCCGCACTGGAGCAATGCCAGCTCCAGCACCATGCAGGAAGCTGGCTTGGGCCGCGAAGGGTGCACTCCCCGCAACGTGTTATTTGTCGGTGCCCCGGGTCTGCACCGTGGCACCCACCTGTTTAAAATGGAGGCCCCGCAGGATGGGGTTCCCGTGGCCAAAATAGATTTGGGGAGGGGGGACACACGTCCTTGGAAGAAGGGGTTCCCATAGCCTGAGAAAGCTCGGGGATAGGGGTTGGGGTCCCCTCCCCTTTAAGAAACACATGGCCCAGGGGTATGGGGTCCCCGGGGTCTAATAAGCTCGGGGAGGAGGGGCCCTGGTGGGTGGGGTTCCTGGGGCCCATGAGATATCAGGCCTAGGGCCACACTGCCTCCCTTGCCTTTTTTATTGCTTTGCCCCCGGGGATGGGATCCCCAGAGCCTGATAAGGAAATCATCCAAGCTTTTTTTGTACGCATTACCCTATAAACTAGTATGGCATTAGAGGCCTGAAAGTAAGTACCAAACAGCTCAGAATAATATGAAGCATCATTAATACCATCACAGATACTACTCCCTTAGCTGTAGCAAGAATATGTTATGTGTAACATTGACCCAATATCATACACTTCACGGGTAGCCTAGCTCACATTAACAATCAACCACAGATATATGGGAAACTCTCATTGCACAGTGTCCAATATGTATCCAATTGTTCAGAGAGAGCCAAGTTCCTCAAGATACTCAATGTCTGTTCCAAAATGAATACCCTACTATGGACAGCTTTTATCTGTATCAAAACCTCACAGTCACCAAACCTACTGTCTTATGGTTTCCACTTTCTCAGTGGGAACTGTTAATTCTCCAGTATTGGGGTATCTTTCATAGATTAACATGCTTGATTCATTCCCCGTCGTCGAAGTTGGAGTCCCACGGTGCATAAAAAGCAGTAAGTTATTACTCTACCATTAAAGTTAATAGAGAAAAACCATTCACTTTAATATCTTATCCTACTCATTAGGTAAGGTCCAAACTTCAGCCAACCAGGCGACAGCACCCTCTAGAACCCTCTCCACAGAGGCTCCAGGATCTCAGATTTTCTACCGCACGATGTGTGAAGAGAGTCTTACCTGAGCTCTGCTCAATACTTTCTCTTGGGCTTCTGGATTTCTTAAGAACTTCAATTCAACATGTCTTCTTCTAAAAGATCTCTCTTCATGCATTGTGATTCTTGTAGGAAACTAAGACTTCATTCTGATGACCCCCACAAGAAGTGTATCTACTGCATTCACCCTGAGCACCAGGTGAGAGACTGTAAAATCTGCAGGACTTGCTCTCAAAAAACCCTGAGAGATAGAGAAAGGCATCTGCTTTTGTGGCTACACAAGCTTAAAAATATGGACAATCCTTTATCTGATAAGGAGAGCGATTACTCTTTAAAAACTACAGCATCTAAGAAAAGGGTTAGTGAGGCGAAGCTTGTATCTCCTAAAGCTTTTAAGGTGTTGAAAAAGCATCACCACACCTCAAAACATGAAGATCAGCCTTCATCTTCTAAAGAAGATCTTGCCTCTCTTAAGGGTCAGTCTGTGCCCTCTATGCCCTCAAAATCTTCTTAAAAAATAAAGCAGGCATCAAGGTCTCTTCCTGAGACAACTTTACCTCACAAAAAAGATGTTCCACTGACAGAGCCGTCGACGACAACTTTGTCGATGAGGACTTCCGTCGCCATGACTACGACGTCCACGTTCTCTTCTCCTCAGACTAAGATGATTATGTCATCAGCATCTTCTCCGTCTACGTTAGTCTCTGTGAAGGTTAGGCCGTCATTGGCAACAACTTCGTCTTCCTCCTCAGTGAAAAAGAAAGGACTCCTGTCAGGAAAACCTTCGTGGGGGGAAGCTCCGTCGCCACTGCTGCTGTCTGCGGCTCTCAAGAACAAGTCTCCCTCGTCTGCGCTGTCCTCGTCGCCGGTTGCCTCGTCGACGGTTGCCTCGTCAACTGAGCCCAAGACTTCGGATTCAGATCTTCGTTGACGAACCTTGTCAACATCAAGACCATCGACGAAAGATACGTTGATGATAACTTTACCTACGACTTCCTCGTCGGTGGTTTGCTTAACTCCGTCGAGGAATTTAACTGCTTCTAAAGATAAGGACTACTATCTAAGAAAAGACCTTCTCTGGAAATAATTTTGCCTATCAACTCTTCTCCAAGCAAGGTGTCTCTCTGTCCTCCATTGGATATTTCTGATTATGGAGCAGATGAAGAGAAATCAGAGGATGATGGTATGTTAGGGGCAGCTCGCAGTCCATCTGAACTTCTCATCAAATGCCAGGAGGATGAAGATGAGGACTATGTTTTTTACCCTGAGGTCAACAACCAGGAGAGGCAAAGAGAACAAACAATCCAAATGCCTGTTTCTCTGGTATCAAACTTACAACATATGGTAGAAGATTATTATCGCAGGTTTCCTCCTTCAGAGCCAGCCTCTTCAGTTCCTCAGACGCCTATTACGCAGCTTTCTTTGCTAATTTGATCTTCTCCTCCGGTTTCTCCAGTGCCTACAGCAACACATCAGCCATACCAGGAGGTTCATACCACTGATGACGAGAGAGAAGAGGGAGAGTTAGATGAGATATTCCTTCCCAATGAATGGGACTATCAAATCCAAACACCATCGCCTTCCACACCACCTCCAATAGATTCATTACCTGAGGATATAGGAGGTTTTCATACCCTTATGGAGAGAGCAGCTAGGAGGTTTCAGCTTCCAATGATTACTAAGTAGACAGATTGTTTCCTGTATGATTTCAAGGAACAGACAAAGAGACAAGTTCGCTCTATTCCCATAGTAGATTTCATATGGCAAGAAGGCTTAAAAGTAATGAGAACATCAGCCTTAATCCCGGTGGTCTTACCTAAATTGGAGAAAAAGATATAAGGCTCCTGATAATTCGCCTGCCTGTCTTACCGTGCAACCTAAGCCGGACTCTGTGATCTTGCAGGCATCCCAACGTTGTGCCAGAAATTCTGCTTCTCCACTATCGGATGGAGAAGGAAGGTGTCTCGACTACATCGGTAAAAAATTCTCTACCATGACGGCAACTACTGTGAGAGCGGCCAACTATCTTCCCATTCTAGGCAGATACGACTGTCAAATATGATCAGACATTTCGCCTTTTATTGAAATGTTACCAGAGGAATCCAAGGCTGAGGCACTTAAGATTCTAAAAGAGGGAGAAAGGATTTTGGCTGAGATCATCGATTGTGCAGTAGACGTTTCTTCCACAGGATTCCGCCAGCTGGCTGGGGGTGCGGTTCTGAGGCGTAAGAGCTGGTTAAAGGCTACTTCATCCAGACAGGAAGTGCAAACGAAGATTATTGACATGCCTTATGATGGTGAATCTTTATTTGGACACATTGATGAAGCCCTTCAGACCATCAAAAAGTACACAGATACTGCTAAGGCTCTGGACACTCTACAATTCAAGAAGCAGTCCTTTCGTAGAGCAAGAGGACGTGGTTCATCTTCCTTTCAGGGAAGTTACAGCCAGTACAAGCAGTACCAGCTATATCAGGGTCAATCAAGGTACCCATCATCACAGAATCAACAGAATTGTTTAAACAGCATCCTGCCGCTTCCTACAAACACTACAGAGGAAAGACTGCCTTCAGAGGTAGAGATAACTCCAAGAAGCAGTGACAAACGCCTTCTGCCGGCCACAGTTCCCATCAATCCTCTCAAGGTTGGTGGAAGAATTTCCATTTTCCTTCCCAGATGGTCTACAATAATAACAACGGACAGATGGGTTTTAGATATAGTTTCCAACGTTCACTTTTTCGAATTTCTAAATATTCCTTCAAACTGCCCTCCCAGAGGTCCCCCTCCTGCTCATCTAAAGGAGCTTTCATCGTAAATAAAGATAATGTTAAAAAAGGGAGTGATCGAAGTGGTACCAGATGTACAGGGACGAACAGGGTTCTATTCAAGGTTTTTCCTCATAAGAAAGACATCGGGAGAGTGGCGCCCCATCTTGGACCTTTGTTGGCTTAACAAATATCTAAAAAAGCAATCCTTCGGGATGTTATCACTGCAGGAGGTGCTTCAATTGATAAATCAAGATTTCATGGCAACCTTGGAACTTCAGGACACCTATTTTCATATCCCTTTCCTCCACAGGCACAGAAAATTCTTGCGCTTTAGAGTGGCCAGCAAGGATTTCCAATTCAGAGTTCTATCATTTGGCCTTCGTTCTGCGCCCCTAGTGTTCTCCAAGGTCCTAGCACTGGTGGCGGCTCATCTACGTCAAACAGGAATTCATATCTTCCCTTATGTGGATGATTGCCTCATAAAGGCAAAATCTTTTGCAGTGGCAAGCACTTATATTCAAGAATGTCTCTCTTTCTCTTCCAATCCTTGGGTCTTTCAATACATTTTTCAAAGTCTCAGTTAATTCCTCAAAGGTGAAAACATTCTTAGGAGCAACATTGGACACTCATCAGGCAAAGTCTTTTGCCTCACAGGAAAGACAACAAAATATCTGCAAGTTGGCAGCTTTACTTCTCACAAGAAAGTTCACTTCAGTCCGCAAGTACAAATCGCTTCTGGGAATGTTGTCCTCCTGCATTCCCCTCGTTCCCAACTGTTGTTTGCGGATGAGACCCCTGCAAGAGGAATTAGACAGTTAATGGCTGCAAATTTCAGGGTCCTTCGATGACATTATCAGGATAACACCCCAAATGAAAAAAGCATTCCAGTGGTGGGCTCACATCCCGAACATAGCGGCTTCACAGTAAGCGGCTTCACAAGAAGTCGAAGGCCCATCCTCTATTGCGTCTTTGTCTCGTGATGTTGGTGTTTCTAGGCCTAGTGCTGAGACTCCCACTCCGGCTCCACTCCTGAGCCTCTCGGTTTTCCCTGGAGCCAGAGCGACCTGGATGCATATGCAAGAGTACTATGAAGCTCTCCATCTGGTCTTTGGGCCCTTGTCTCCCTCTGGAGTGCCTGCGGGCCCCAAGGAGGTCGTAGGTACCGTAACTGCATCATCCCCAGCGGGTTCGCCCTTGGCGGCAGTTCCAGCCTCGGAATCTGAGGTGCCAGTGCACGGTCCTACGGAGCCACCAATGGCGGTTGACTTCGGCTCGACATTGGTCGCCATTTCGGTGCCTGTCATAATGGTGCCGATAGACTCTGATCTGGAGTTGGTGTGCACTGTGGAGCCAGCTACGATGCGACTCCGGATATCAACGCAGTCACCGGCTGACATCTGTCCTCCTTTGCAGGTGGATGTCGGCACGGCATCGCCGCAAAGCCGTTCGATGTCGCCTCAACAGCATTCGACATCGCCTCAAAGCCGTTAGCCATCATTTATTAAGCCGTATACGGCGCAGGTCATTTCTGTGGAGGATCCACAAGACCTATTGGGGGAAGGTTGTGAGGAGATGACTCCCTTGGAGCAGCCACTGGCCCCTTCTAGGTTGGACAGCTGTATTGGGGAGCTGGGTGAAGCGAGTGGGTTAAATATGTCCCCCTGCTTCCTCCTTTTTGTCACCTCCAGCCCTTGCCTCAGAAGCCAGCTCCACTTTGGCAGAGGTCTTGAAGAGAGTGGCTGATGTCTTGCATCTTACTCTGCATACTATGGAAAAGATTATAGACCCTCTTATTGAGGTTCTTCATCCTGGTCAATCGGGGGTTGAGCCGGTGCTCCCTTTTTGTGAGGCCCTTACTGACATTTTGTTGGGGGCATGGGGAAAACCAGGTGTGCCAGTGTCCCGGGTGACCCCCTTGCCTTGTTCGGTAGCCGACCCACCACAGCTTCGTATTCAAGCCTGTTTTGGTGTCCCCTGACATGTGGAACCTCCCTCATTGCCCTCTTGATAAAGAATCCAGGGAACAGGATTTAATGTAAAAGTTACTTTTCGTCAGTAACATAATATCTGGTAGAGACACAGTCTAGTCGCAGATTCCTTCACTTTTGAGTTCTCGCTAGGCAACAGACTCACAATACATACATCCCCCGGCGCGCAGAGGTGCTGCTGAAAAATGTCCGGGTCCAGACTGGCGCCTAGCGAGAATTCAAAAGCTACAGATGTCACTTGGAAACTTTCAGCTCTAACTGAAAGGATTGATCTTAAAGAGGGTTCACTGATAGCATATCGTTGGTAAAAACATCAATGGTAAAAATATAGACAAAGAAATATAGATAGTAAAAATATGGACTTCCTATACCAGGTAAGTACAAAAATATTGAATCAAAAAAATCAAAGTTAAAAATATAGATGTAAAAAATATCGATTTAAAAATATAATTAAAATAACATATATTAAAAATATAAAATATTAATATTATCTTCAACAAAAAAAGATTATATACATTTTAACTAAATATAAAAATGAAACTTAATTTAAATTTTTTTAAAGACAAACATAATAATTTATACATATACATATATTTACTTTAAAATAATTTATTAACTATTATCTTTATTTAATTTCTAAAGTTTTAAATATATCAAAATAAAATATTTACATATATCAATAATTTAAAATTAAAAAAATATTCTATGACTAATTAAAACTTTCAACTACTAAAACAAAATTAAAATGTACACAATAAATACAACAGTAGGGAAAATTATAGATAGCGAAACAATTAAATTTACCATTCCAACTGCACTAAGTGTAACTGTAGGGAAAGTGTTGGATAGCGGAGGGGTAAAAATTACTATTCCCACTCCAAAGAGTGCAATAGTAGGGAAAGTGTTGGATAGCAGAGGGGTAAAATTTACTATTCGCACTCCATTGAGTGCAAAAGGAGGGCAAATGTTGGATAGTAGAAGAATTAAATTTACTATTACAACTCCAGTGATTGCAACAGTAAGGAAAATGTTGGATAGCGCAGGGGTAAAAATTACTATTCCCACTCCAGTGAGTGCAACAGTAGGGAAATTATTGGATAGTGGAGAGGTAAAAATTACTATTCCCACTCCAATGAGTGCTACAGTAGGGAATATTTTGGATAGCGGAGGTAAAAATTACTATTCCAAATCCAGTGAGTGCAACAGTAGGGAGAGCATTGGATAGCAGAAAAACAAAAGTTGCTAATATCATTTAAACAATTTGTTGGACAGCGGGCCGGGCCATAGGTGAACTGACTACAGTCACCGGACAGCTCCAGACACCGACCAGCAGACGCATGCTGCCGCCAGGAGCGACGCCACTTCTGAATAAGCCTCTCCTGTTGACAGTGGCGCGCGCTTGCCTGACTCGTTAAACCGCAAGGTGCCCATGTACACTATACAGAACGGATGTTCCAAACATGGACTGACCACGCACTGACAGAGCTAGGCTCGCTCTATCTCAACAGGCAACTGCAGACATTCGCGGCATTGGCGACCGATATGGAACTCCCCAGAGGGCAATTCCTGCTACATCGGCAGCTACTTGAAGACTGCTGCAAGGTATGGCACACAATAGATACTGACCCCCCCACACACCCGATGATTCACACACTACTACAGATGGTCCCGGGACGACATCTGGTTACCTGGATATACAAGGCATTACGAGCTCTCAACCCACTCACCCCGGCGCCCCTTTTGGAAATATGAGAAACTGAATTCCAAAGACCGCTCCATGACAAAGAGTGGGCCCGCGCCCTAGAGTTCCCTAAAAAAGTGTCCCGCAACTACCGTTTCAAAAACACACAACTGCACATACTGCGCGCATACCTCACCCCCGAGAAACTTCAGGGATACTACCCAGATGGGTCTTTCACATGCCCCAGATGCCCAGAACCTAGTGCCTCCTTTAAACACATTTTTTAGGACTGTCCGGCGCTCCACACTTACTGGGCCAAGATTCATACCACCCTTCTCACAGTCATGGGGATCCCAGATATCCACACGGGAGGCCTGTGGGCTAGGCAAACGGCGCAAGAACAGGAAAGTTGAAACGCGCTTCGCAGCCCTGGCGCTCCTCCTAGCTAAAAGGTGCATAGCAATGCACTGGAAGGCACCGGTAGGACCACCTCTAACGGCATGGGTGGTAGCAGTCAAAAAATGGGGCGCAGCAGAGGAAGAGGTACTCCGAACCAAAGAAGTTAAGGGAACTCGCAAACACCCTATATCCATGCCGTGGGCTATTTTACTTCACTCCTTTACACAAGAAATATCAGATGAGCCGGGGTCCCACGCAATCCACTCCCTGCTACACAAATACGCCCCCCGGTACCTCTGGATAGTCCCCCTGCAGAATAGGTGCCGAGTGAGTCCGGACTGGAAGCCGGAGCTAGACGGCGAGCGCAGCATCTTTTATGCGATGTTCCAGGGTTCCCCCCTGTGCAGACACGACCTGCGGCTTAACCAGAAAGTGGTAACTAGATGGCTCTCTTCATACAACTAGACATAAGACACGGTGTACCCCAGTTATATTTCCCCAGTTCTCCAGTTTAAATCATTGGCTGGCATATAGAACCATTTACAGCATAGGGCTAAAACTGAGAGCGATCGCCCAACTGTCGGTACGACCCATCGACTACCTTGCATGGACTCAGACCTAGCCCTACCTACCAATCTGTAATAATGAGATCCTGTTTAATTATGTTTGGTGTAGCATGTACTCAGATGTTATTCTACTCCATGACAAGATGTATAATGAATGGATATTACGCTACATTCGTAATAGCTACTACTGTACTGTTATTCTACAAATGCCAATAAAAATGATTATATAAAAAACCATTTAAACAATTTGAAAAAATTAAATAATCTTAAAAATAAATAAACAATATTTTAAAATGTACAATTAAATATATTAAACATATAAAACGAACACCTAATATAATGTTAATTACATATAACAAAAACCTACAAATATGATATAAAAAAACATTACAAAAATACATTTATAAACACTATATATATTTTTTTATTTGTTTATTGATTCAATGAGCATAGTGACATACATATATATGCAATTTGAATAGTCATACCAAAAAAATGAACAGGCCCCAACACCCCCCCCCCCCAACAGGGCAGACGACAGTGTATCATACATTGGAAGTATAAAAGACATCAGAAACAGGTATGAGTAGCGGAACAGCGGTCATTCGAGGCGTGACCTTGCGTCTTGAAAAATTACTTTCCACCAAACAGTAAGGGTACATAGCAAACAGTTCATTTCAAGTCCGGCTGAGTGAGCAAGTATGCAGTAAGAGGTGCCCAGAAATCCCTAGGGCGAGAGGCTTCAGGTAATTCCTCAGCGTAAATCCCTAATTTGTCCCTGCAATAAAGCAAGTCTCGAACCCAATTTTTTACAGTTTGAATGGTTTTCGCTCTCCAGGAGAGTGCTAGAGCCCTCTTAGCAAACAGAGTGGAAAATGCGGTTTTCCGCCGAATTGCAGGGCTTTAAATATTTTACATAACCAAGCAGGCAGAATTCTGGTGTGCAATGCACCGGTTCCAGCACAACATCAGTGAGAATATTTGTCACCTTGCACCAGAAAGGCACTAGAGTTTGGTGATAAGACCTTTTCGCTCCTCCCCCCCAGAATAGCTTGCAACACTTGCAGAGTAACAGGTTCCTCTGGGTAATCCGGGTAAATAGTTTTGATAGCTTGCCAGACTCTAACGTAAGTGACACTTAACATGAATCCACGAGCTGTAGATCCCTGTACATCTTGGAGTGACCTGAATCAACCTTATTTGTAAAGATCTCCCATCTGGGATATACCTACTGTTGCTAGTTACCGCAGGGCTGGTTTTTCCTTTGCAGCCAAAATATCAGGGTGTGAAGCCAGTGGTGACCGCGGGGCATATCTATATGGGAGCCGCACCCTTTGTGCAAGCATCTTCTAAGCCCATGCAGTGCATAACACTGGATTAATCTCAGTCCTAGGACCTCCCGAACCCCCGGAAAGGGTCGCTGCCTGCAGAGGTAATGGACGGACAGCATCAGATTCAATAGCAAGATGAGGTTGAAATTGTGGCGGATAATGCCAGTAGTGCGCAAACTTCACCTGTGCGAATAAATAAAATAGTCGGCAGTCAGGAGCTTCAAACCCACCCGGTCAAACGGTTGCACTAATACATCCCAACTACATCTAGGTTTTTTCCCACCCCCATACGAATTGAAGAATTGTAGATTGTAGCGTCTGGAATAGTGCCATATTCAGCTTAATTGGAATATTAACGAAAAAATATAGTAGCTTAGGTAAGAAGGTCATTTTTACAACTGCAAGTCGATCTTTAAGGGAGAGAGGCAAGTGCACCCACCGCTCCGCTTGTTCAGTGATGCGTGTGATAGCCCGACCATAGTTCTCGGATATCACCCTTTCAGGGTCTCTGTGCAACCAAACCCCAAGATACCGCACCGGATCTTGAGTCCACGTCAGCGGGAAATCCAGGTCTATCTCCTTGGTACCAGCTGTCAGTGGAAACACCACTGACTTTGACTAATTGATACCCAGGCCGGAATATCGCTCAAATTTCACGTATTCCCGTAGCAGTGCGGGTAAAAAGGTAGCAGGGTCTCTGACGTATAAAAACATATCATCGGCATATAAGGAGACCACTAGTGGTCGCTGCTGAAATCTTAATGCCGCAGCTGCATGCAACTGTCTAAGTTTACCGGCCAGAGGCTCCAGTGCCAGTGAAAAAAGCATTGGTGACGGGGCATCCCTGCCGCATGCCCCTTCCAATGGGAAACGCCGAGAAAACCCAGCCATTAACCCGCACACGCGCGACCGGCGCAGTATATAATACCCTAAGCCATTGAAGAAAGAACGGAGGTAAACCCATTCGTGCTAGAACTGTAAACATGCAATCCCAGTGGAGGGAATTGAAGGCTTTTGCTGCATCAAGCAGCACAGCCACCGCCTGAAAATCGGGATCGAGATAGTGTGGCGTGGAGAACACATTACGCAAGTTGTGCGTAGTGAAGTGCGCAGATACAAAACCTGACTGGTCAGGCAAAACTATCAGAGGAATCAGTGGTTGTAGCCTGGTGGCAATCATCTTTGCCAGGACTTTGGAGTCAATGTTGATGATCGAGAGGGGCCTATAGGATTCACACCGATCTGGGGGTTTATCTGGTTTCAACAAGGTTACCAGCAGAGCCTCTCTAAGAGTAGGTGGGAGTTCCCCTTTGTCATAAGCCTCCGCAAACACAGCCAGTAACCTAGGTGCGACATCATCCACATATGTTTTATGGAATTCGCTAGGGAACCCATTTATACTTGCTGCTTTACAGGTGGGCAACGCCATATTAGCTAATTTGACATCTTCCACATCAAAACGCTGCATTAAATATTCCCTGTGTGCGTTTGAGAGCCACCCCAACCCAACATCTTCAAGGTAGGAGTCTATTTCCACCGCCAGAGGGGCATCTTTGGCTGCGTAAAGCGTGGTGTAGAATCTTAAAACTATATCACTAAGTTCGGAAGTCAAGTAATGCGTCTCCCCCTCCTCGTCTACAAGTTCCTTAATACACTCTTGACTGCACGGCACCGACAATTTCTGTGCCAGGGAACGATTAGGATAGCCCCCCTCCCCATAATAGCGAGTAGTTGTGCGACAAGAACGGTGTTGCAACTCCTGATAAACCGTTTCATTATGGTCAGTGACCAGATCTCTGATCTAGGCTAACGTTTGTGGGGAGGGATTTTCCTCATAGTCCCGCTCAAGTTTAGAGATCTCGAATGCAAATTTATGTATTCTGCGCCGGAGATCTCGTAACACTCCAGACTGCGCTCCAATACAAGCACCTCGAATCGTCACGCTAAACACCTCCCACAACATGCCAGCGCTATCAACTGACCCCTCATTTTCACGAAAAAAATTGCGCATTGCTTCGCCAATAGTGTGTTTGAAAACCGGGCCCGCGAGTTCAGTGGGCTGAAGTCTCCATGCAAAAGGTGGCCTCTCACACAAGGGTATCTGTAGGTCAAGAACCACTGGAGAGTGGTCTGAAATTGTGCGAGGCATATGTCCAACTCGCACCGCCCAGGTGCAGACTGACTCAGAGACAAGCCAGTAATCAGTACAGAACCAGGTCCCATGAACCAAAGAGATGATCGTACTTTCACAACCCCCTGGATGTTGAAGCCATCAGATATCAAACAACTGACCCGCATCCAATATCCCCAGAAGAGACTCCGCTGCCTGCTTAAGCCTCCCTGTGCCACTGCCAACTCTATCCAAGGTTACATCTAAGCATATATTGAAGATTCGGCACCACACATCTGAAAAAAAGGACGGTCATCAATATTTGGCCCTTACACATTAACCAATAAAACAGTCCTGCCCCCCAATTGTCCATACACAATCGCTACACGTCCATGCTCATCTGTATCTGTCTTAAGCTAAGTGAAGGGAACCCCTTTTCTTAATAAGTATCATCAACCCCCTCAAATAGGTAGAGTGCAAGGACTCAATTTTCATAGCTGCCCACCGCGTACCTATTTTTTTGTGGGGAGTTCTTAGTAAGGTGTGTCTCCTGAAGTAAGGCTACCTGCATCCCCAGTCTATCCAGGTGTGCAAAGACAGACCTAATCTTTTTCGGAGAGTTAAGTCCACGCACATTCGAAGTAACGAACTTAACCACACCAATCATACCGCACACTCAACATTAGATAGATACCAATGCTATGCATCCTGTATGATATGTAAAAATACTACCACAGGTCATTACGACCAATGCATAAAAGAATACGTCAATAGCTAACCATTCAACCCCCCCAAACCCAACCCCCCACCCACTTCAGCATCCCCAAAAATGCCAAAGCCATCCCAATTCTGTGAAGCACCTCCCCAACAAAAACAAGCAAAACAACTTTGCATTTGGGGGACACCCATTTGGGGGACGCAGAGTACAACTAGCCTCCCATCTAGTGAGAGGTGGCCGAGCAGGTCTAAGTCTTGTGCCTAAAAGTTAGATCTGTGTCATAACAGCCTGCATTATAACAAGGACATAATGACGTCCAGAAGTGGGAGAAGCCCACCAATAAACATTCACAGATATAGAGGCATCTACAGATTACATCCCTGAGTGAGTAGCATCAATTACAAAAAAAAAGGAAAACAGCAATTAGCATCATTGCAAGCCAATCTTCCTCATCATGAGGCGTGTTAGTTTCACGTCGCCTGCGTTTCAGCTGTTTCACATGTTCCATGGCAACTTTAGGATTGGGAAAAATCTTGTGTAATCGCCATCTGGCCCTACGCGCAGACGTGCGGGATACAGCATGGCATAGGACACTCCCTCAGATTGTAAGAATTTCTTCACTGCACTGAACTCCCTTCTAGCGGATTGCACAGAAACTGTGAAGTCTGAGAAGAAAGCCAAAGTATTGCCCTGGTACTCGATAGTCCCTTTGTCCCTGGCTAGACAAAAAACAGTATCCTGGTCTCTATAGTTTAATAGTCTTGTTATGATAGGACAGGGAGCGGCACCAGGAGGTGGTCTTGCTGCAAGTGAGCGATGCGCACGCTCAACAACAAACATGTGGGACAGGTGCTCAATGTGAGAAGTTGGCCTGGCATATGCTGGTCACTAGTTATAGTGGCCACCTTGCACCAGTCCAATTCGACTCTTGGTAGATAGGTTTAAAGACAACCTTTTAAAGAAAGCTATCCTAGTGGTAGCTGTGGAGAGCAGCCTTCAGGCTAAGTCTCTGAGGAATGTAAAGCAGCTTGTTTTACCTTATAATCTCTTGAATTACCAAATGAAAAGACACCACACAGGTATATATATCAAATATATATGTATTTATTTCTAAATATACTCTACTAATCTCTTTGAGATTTGAGCCAGGTAAACATTCAAAAGATCAACAGTTCTCAATAAATTAAGCACAAATATGGCTGTAGCCCTAGGGGCGTACCAGCCCATATACTAAAATAGTGGTTTAACAAACTCGACTTGCAATATGAAGAGGCCTAGGGCCTTGGGAATCGCTGGGGCTTCACTTCTGCAGTGTTAGCAGGTAAGTAATCAGCCCACAGGAGACGCGTGCAGTGTCTAAACACACACGTGGGGTTTCAATGCGTTTCAATGGCAAATGTCGCTGTTTGTATTTTACAGTTCTAGGGCACTTCGGAGTGGACAACAAGCAAACAACTTACAGGGTAAGTACTTCGAGAGCCAATGCACACTTGGGCACCGTAATGCAAGAGTTACCTCACCCAGGGAAGCCGGGTGTATACGTGTCCTTTGGTGTCGGGTCGCGATGCTGTTTTCAATGGAGATCGCTGAAGACTTGCTGCTTGTGTCGTCGAGAGAAGTGTCCGCTGGAATCCGAAGATGGATTGGAGTTGCAGAAGACCTAGAAATTGAGGGGACAGAGTTCAAAGTCACTTGCCAGTGACCGGTGGCCAGCAAGATGGATGACCACAGATGTCGCGTCTCTTCAGGTCGCTGATGTCGTTTTGTCTCTTCGCTCACGAGGACCAGGAAGGATCGATGAAGACCAGCAGCTGGATTCGGAGGGTCCCACGACGTCTGCAGCTGTTGACGGTGTCGGCACTCGGTTTGGAGCCAACAAGCCTTGGCAACTGCAAGTCTTGTGTGCATGGGAGATTGTCGATGGAGCAGACCAGCAAGTTCTGATGGACTTACCCAGCAAGGGTAAGTGAGGGCAGGCCGAGAGCAACCAGGCAAGCCCTTGAAGGTGATGTGGAAGTCTTCTGGAGAGTCACTAGCCAACGGCCAAGCAACCGCGAAGACGCCTTTGCAGGAAAAGTTCACCAACAGCCCACGGTCACTCGGGACGAGGTAGGCCGCTGATCTTCGGCACTAGACCTGCTCCGGACTTGGTCAACAAGTGGTCCAAAGCACAACTTCGTTGGACGTAGTTTAGGGCTTGCACTCGAAATCAGTGCACGGTTCCCTGGTATTGCTGTTCCTCGTCACTCGTGGGGTCCAGATGCCACAGCTTCGCTGGGGACTCAAAATGGCCGTTGAGAGGTCGAGAAATCTGCTTCAGGGGACGCAGGGACTTCGGGCTCCGGCGGGAGCGGTAAAGTTTGCAACCGTAGTTCAGTAGTTTTGGTGCCTGCCAAGCAGGGGAGTAACTCCTTGACTCCAAGGGAGATCCTTCGGTCTTCTAGAGATAGTAGAAAGTTGAAGGGCCAGGATTCTTCTTCGTAGAGCGTCGTCCAGGTGTAATCTAATTTGCATTGGCAAGCTTTGGTATCTTATAGTGAAAAGATGGGAGGGACTAGCTCTATGACCACTCCTCTAGGAGGGTAAGGGTAGTGGGTGGTTACACCCACTTCCCTTTGTCCTGTTTCGTGCCAGAGCAGGGTCAGGTAGCCCCTGAACCGGTTTGAGCAGGCATATGCACAGAGGAGCCTACTACTCCCCCAGTGCAGGACTTCAAAGCACTCTAAGAGTGCACCCACCCAGCTCCAATACACTAAATCCTGTCTGGGAGGTGGTGACACCTCCCTGTGACAGGAAACCCTTTGTTGGGCTCCCTCCACTGCGAGTTTCGGTCAGCAGCAGGAGGGCAGCCCGGTGTCTGTGCTGGTGGCATCCATTTTGTGATGCCAGGTCTCTAGATTATTTCTACCGTGTAGTACAGTGTGTACGTGTCGTCCCCTCTAGAAGGGTGGGATCCTACTCCCACACCAGTTACTGGTGTGGAGATAGGATTCCAAGTTGTTTGACACCAAACACGACATGTTTTGATGCAGTCATTCCAAAGTTAACATTTACCGCGAGGTGATAATGCACTTAAGAGTATATGGTTTAACCGCATCCACAAACAGCAGCAGAGAATAGACTCTGCCAGCTGCAGAGGGGTCCTGCTCAGGCAGAAGCACCCCCTCACATAGTAAACCAAGCACCCTGCCCTTGGGATTGATAGGGCCTACCATAGGGGTGACTGATAGGTTTATATGTGTGTGTATGGTGAGATATAGGAACCAATACCTCAGTGAGGAGTGCTAACACTACCTCACACAGGCTGCAGTAGCAGGCCTGTGGTGTCAGATTATGAGTGCTTCCCAGGGGTGGCATAATACATGCTGCAGCCCCTGGTAGGCCTGTGAAGTACCAATGCCCTAGGTACCTAAGGTACCATATACTAGGGGCTCATAAGGCACCACAGTATCCAATCACTAGTGCATCTAATATGCACACCAATCATTTAAGGGAGTAAGCAGATAGGCTGGGGTCCTGGATAGCAGGATCCCAGCCAGAATAGTCAAAAACCATTCAAACACCAGGAAAAAAGTGGGGGCAACCATATAGTCAGATTCCACCTTCCTACATAACCCCCCCCCCCCCCCAAAAGAAAGGAGATAAGGCTAACCTTGCCCAGTTAAGCCTTTATTTCCTGAGTGGCCATATTAGGAAGAACCTGCACTAGCATGGTTGCTCCCTGTCTCATGGTCCACTTGGGAAATCCTACCCCAAGGGGTTTTGGAGTTTCTCCAAAGTCTAGAGAAATTACCTGTATTGTTTTCTGGTACAGAAGTAGGCTGGTGGGGTGTCTGAGTGTGGAAGTGAGGCCCTATTTGGGGTGGTCTCAACTTCCTCAGCCCACTGGTCACCATGGAAGCCTTTCTGTCCATGACTGTGTCATATCTGGCCCTAAGGGTCAACCTCTGGCTGCCTACAGCTGGGGGTTGGGTCCCTCTCGTTGGAGTAGTGGAGGGCATTGGAATGTTTGGGGCAACTATGCCCCAGGTTTCCCTGTGCCCAACAAAGTCCATCTGGGGGTACCTGTACCTAGGGGTAAAGGGGATCCCTCAGTTTATAGAGGAATATTTACCTGGCTAGAACTACTCTGCTGTGTGTCCCTAATCTGCTGATGAGGTGGTTCCTCTGGACAGGGGCCCATTAAGGGTCCACTGACCTCCCTGACCTCTGCAGCCCTGGGCTGACTGAGGCAGGGTAGAGAGGGGCAGGATACCTGCTCCAGACTGGGTGCCACCTTGGAAGGATCCCCTGCCATCAGAGTTGTGGCCAGGACAGGCCTGACCACTTCTGGGGCAGTTACTTCACAAGGGGCAGGGTCAGTTCCCTTAGAAAGCTGACCCTCACCTTTAGTCTGGTGGGGAGAGGACTGTTCCTCACCCCCTATGCTCTCTGTTTGTGTGGAGTGATCCATAGTTTTAGGCTTCACTCCCCTTAATTTCTCCTGGGGTGGAGGTGAAGCCCTCAGGGTCTCATCCACTCTCTCAGGGATGCCTAACATTCTTAAATGTGCATTGTGGTCTACCTCAGCCCAGGCTGAGATTTCCAGATCATTCCCCAGTAGACAATCCACAGGCAAGGTTGGGGACACTGCCACTCTCTTTGGGCCAGTGACCCCTCCCCAGCTGAGATTTACTACTGCCATGGGATGGTCTGTCCTAATTCCATCAATATTGGTCACCTGGTAGCTAAACTCAGGTAAACGCTGTTCTAGGGGCACTAGTCTCTTTGTCACCATGGTGACACTAGCCCCTGTGTCCCTGTAGGCCACAGCCTTCTGACCATTGATCATGGGCTCTTGTCTGTACCTGCCCAAGATATTGGGACTCATGGTAAAGTTGGCAAACCCCATGCCACCATCACAGACTAGAGCTGCTTGTGTAGGGGACCTGGTTAGGCCAGAGTCCACCTGAGTTCCCCAAGAAAGCCCAACTAATTTTTTGGGTGCACTCCCACCACCTGGGGGATTACTACTGGTAGTAACAGGAGGTGTTGGAGCTGCAGAGGGAGGAACATTTTCTTTATTGCCCTTCTTTGGACAGCTGGAGTCAGTTTTCCAGTGTCCAGGTTGTTTGCACACATGGCAAAATGGTTTCTTATTGGTAGAGGAAGGATTTTGGGACCCACCCCCAGAATTGGGTTTTTGGGGCCCTTCAGAGGACTTTTCTGTTTTATCATCCCCACCTTTCTCTTTGGGCTTAGTGGAATCCTTCTTCTGGTCACCACCTTGGTTCTTGGGCCTAACCCTGGTTCTGACCCATTTGTCTGCCTTCTTTCCCAATTCTTGGGGAGAGGTCATATCAGAGACCACCAGGTACTGGTGTAAGAGTTGGTTTTGACAATTATTAAGGATCTGCTCCCTCATAATCAAATTATACAATCCTTTAAAGTCAGTGACTCTACTGCCAACTATCCAACCCTCCAGAGCCTTGGTAGCACAATCTACAAAGTCCACCCAATCCTGAGTCTGTGCTTTCTGGGTGTCTCTGAACTTGAACCTGTACTGTTCAGTGGTTAAGCCAAACCCATCTATTAATGCACTCTTCAGGGATTCATAATCATTAGCATCCTCTTCTCTAACAGTGAGGAGCCTGTCTCTCCCTTTGTCTGAAAAGGAGAGCCACAAGATTGCTGCCCACTGTTTCTGGGGGACCTGTTTGAACTTTACAGGCCCTCTCCATAGCAGTTATCCATTTGTGGATATCATCCCCACTCTGGTAGGGAGGAACAACCTTGGACAGGTTCCTATGATCTGGCATGTAATCTCTGCTTCTAGGGACACTGTTGCTGCCACCAGGGGCATCTAACCCCTCCTTCTTTGAAGCTCTTTGGAGCTCGAAGGCTTCCCTATTTAAGGCCAATTGCTTGGTTCTGAGGGCAAGCCTAGCTTCCTCATACTGGAGCATCTTGAACCTTCTGTCAGAGGAGGTCTCCCTGGGAAAGGTGGAGTTCCTCTGTGGAATAGATTCTCTTCCAGAGTGATATGACCTGTCGGAGTCCCTTGAGAGGGACCTAGGCCTGTCTCCCACTCTTTCAGCTCTCTTAGGGAGATTTCCTCTATTCTCTTCAGACCCTTCTGGGTCTGGCCCTTCACCCACAGAGTCCAGGTCATCTTGATTGTCATCATCAGACCCAGAGACTATGTGTGACCCACCCCCTGATGCAGACCCACTAGCTCCTAGAGCTTGTCTCAGGTCATCTGCTACTAACAGATCTATCAGGTGTTGTGATGAGGGACTCCTGCCCACCCTCAGATTTCTTTCAAAGCATAAAGCCTTCAGTTCAGTGTAGGCTATATCTTTGTACTGAGATAGGGTGGACCCACTGGCTCCACCCTGGTGAGACATACTAGTGTTGTGCAGTCTTGTACTACCTACACTAGTTGAGGCCTACTGGACCTAGCTTGAGCTGTAGCAAGGGTGTGCTTGTCCCTTCACAAACAGCTCTAAGTTCAGTAGAACTTATTGATACTAGCTTGACTTTATATGTACCTTGAGTACCTTAAGTGGTTTTCAGTTAGTAATTCAAATAGAGATTTTCTGGTAAAACAATGGCAAGCTGGAATCCCACACGCTGCCCACCAATGTGAGAAGTTGGCCTGGCATATGCTGGTCACTAGTAATAGTGGCCACCTTGCACCAGTCCAATTCGACTCTTGGTAGATAGGTTTAAAGACAACCTTTTAAAGAAAGCTATCCTAGTGGTAGCTGTGGAGAGCAGCCTTCAGGCTAAGTCTCTGAGGAATGTAAAGCAGCTTGTTTTACCTTATAATCTCTTGAATTACCAAATGAAAAGACACCACACAGGTATATATATCAAATATATAAGTATTTATTTCTAAATATACTCTACTAATCTCTTTATGAGATTAGAGCCACGTAAACATTCAAAAGATCAACAGTTCTCAATAAATTAGGCACAAATATGGCTGTATCCCAAGGGGCGTACCAGACCATATACTAAAATAGTGGTTTAAGAAACTTGACTTGCGGGGGGAGGAGCCAAGATGGCGACCGGGACGGCAGCGTAGACTCCCGGCTCCGTGAACCTCCGCATCCCGCACGGATATCCTGCCTGAGATCCTCAACCTGTGCTACGTGGTCGTGTTTCTGAAGGAGAGGGGCTCCCGACTGTGTGACTCCGAGGTTTCTAGCCGTGCTATCGCCGGAGAAAACTGCATCTGAACTTTGCGGCCTGTGCGGCCCTGGAGCCGGGACATCGAGTGGACGTCGTGGCCGGGTGGCAGTGCGACAACAGCGGCCGGTGGTGACTGGGTGGAGTCGGCCCACCGGAGCGGTGCCAAACTCGGCCTACATTTCGGCGTGGTCATTTCTACTGCCCAGTGTAGCTGACCGAGTGCATGACCGGGGGTGCAAATCTTAGATCCTCCGGTGACTGCCCCTGCCTTGCTGGTGAGCTGCCCGGCCGCCGTCCGTATCCTGCCCCGATCATTGCGGGCCGCCCCCGGATTTCTACGGGAGCTGGTCCGTGGTGGGGACGACTGTTGCCCGTGACCACGGATAGTTTTTTGCCTGCCCCCGGAACCCGGTCACCCGCGACGTGGACATCGCGACGCTTGTCCCGGGGTCCCGGCCCCGGTGAGGGTCGGGCATACTTGGCGGCCATCTTGGGTCGATGAAGCCTACCATCCTGTCCGCTGGGCCGCAGCGGGCCTGTGAGCGTACGATTTTTGGGAGTGTGGCGGCGAGATCACAGAGAGCTGAGCTGGGGTACGGCGACCTCCTCGAGGCTCTTGGTACTCTTCACTCCTCCTTGGTTCATGGTTTCGTGATCTTGGGGAGTAAGCTCGATGGTGTGGCGTCGGAGTTGGGGCAGTGGCGGCCCGCCTGTCCGCACGAACACAGAGTCTACCCACACTGCGCGCAGGAGGACGCTGTGGCGGCCACCCCTGAGGTTAGTACACGACTGTACGCCCCGGCCAGTATGCTACAGTGTGTTCGACCTTCTGAGGGCCTGATCTGTCCCGGAGGCGTTGGACCTGAGTGGGATGTGGTGGCCTCATCCCGTGCATGCCCTCCTGCGACCCAGAGACAACTCCAGCAACTAATGTCTGCTTTGGCTGCTTCTGCCTTCCTGAACCTTGCGTGCAGTGCAGATCCTAGGGCAGCACTGGGAAGCCTGTTTCCACACGCGGCGGACTGTGTTGATGCTCAGAGACTTCCACCCCACCTGTGTGCGTCGCTTCTCTGTCGTTGTTGGACATTCCTCTGCCTAGGAACATTGGGTATGGTGCTGGGTCGAGGGGTTGGCATGGGCAGAATTCCACAGAGTGGTCAGGGATGAGGCTGGCCCCTCGGGGGTGGTCGCCTAGTGGACGGGCGGGCTTGGGGTGGTGTGCTCTCCTGACATGGCTACTGGCACAATAGGTGCATAATGCTCCCCATCGTGGTTTGAGAAGATTGTTTTTGTGCTGTTCCTTGTTCACTTTAGGGGAACCTTACCGTGCGGGAGGGAGAAGCCGGGGGTCTGTTATGAAGGCCCTCCTCCAGTTTATAAATACTTTCTCTACCCCCCCGTCTGGTGGGGGTCCTTTCCTACTTCTTTTTCCCTATTCTCCTACATTTCGGGTCTGGTTCCAGGGCGACAGGCACACTGCTGGGGGGGGGGGGGCCGTACTCATCTGCAGAGGTGCAGGGTGGGGGGTTGGGGGAGGGGATTCTGTATTCTTTCATCTTTTTTTTCCATGGCCTCCTTTTTCTTCTCTGATTCTTTTTGTTTTTCTTTTTCTGGGATCAGCGTGATACACCTCCTTTTGCTATGCCTCGTTGCCGTTCCATGTGTTCACAACTTCCGGGGTGTTCTTGGGGAGTTCTGGCGGGGGACTGCGGGCGCAACTGTATACTATGTTTTTCCCCATCCTGATGTTCGTGTTTGCGCCATTGATCGAATAGATTGCTGTAAATCGCTAACGTTCATTACTCCGCATATCCGTGATCGTTGTTTTAAAATTGCTTGTCACCTGATCCTTCTGCCTTGTTTCATCATAAAATGAAAACCTCTTTCTCCTGGTGCCCTACTTACGCTGTTCACAGTATTAGCAGTACGATTTTGCTCCCCGTAGTGCTGCCTGTGTTTATACTTGTCGTTATTGCTCTGATTGCTTAGCGGCCGGCCCTGGGGGGTAGTAGGCCCATACTTGTTCTTATTGAACTGTCAATAAAGGTTTTCAAAAAAAAAAAAAAAGAAACTTGACTTGCAATATGAAGAGGCCTAGGGCCTTGGGAATCGCTGGGGCTTCACTTCTGCAGTGTTAGCAGGTAAGTAATCAGCCCACAGGAGACGCGTACAGTGTCTAAACACACACGCGGGGTTTCAATGCGTTTCAATGGCAAATGTCGCTGTTTGTATTTTACAGTTCTAGGGCACTTCGGAGTGGACAACAAGCAAACAACTTACAGCGTAAGTACTTCGAGAGCCAATGCACACTTGGGCACCGTAATGCAAGAGTTACCTCACCCAGGGAAGCCGGGTGCATACGTGTCCTTTGGTGTCGGGTCGCGATGCTGTTTTCAATGGAGATCGCTGGAGACTTGCTGCTTCTGTCGTCGAGAGAAGTGTCCGCTGGAATCCGAAGATGGATTGGAGTTGCAGAAGACCTAGAAATTGAGGGGACAGAGTTCAAAGTCACTTGCCAGTGACCGGTGGCCAGCAAGATGGATGACCACAGCTGTCGCGTCTCTTCAGGTCGCTGATGTCGTTTTGTCTCTTTGCTCACGAGGACCAGGAGGGATCGATGAAAACCAGCAGCTGGATTCGGAGGGTCCCACGACGTCTGCAGCTGTTGACGGTGTCGGCACTCGGTTTGGAGCCAACAAGCCTTGGCAACTGCAAGTCTCGTGTGGATGGGAGATTGTCGATGGAGCAGACCAGCAAGGTCTGATGGACTTACCCAGCGAGGGTAAGTGAGGTCAGGCCCAGAGCAACCAGTCGAGCCCTTGAAGGTGATGTGGAAGTTCTCTGGAAAATCACTAGCCAACGGCCAAGCAACCGCGAAGACGCCTTTGCAGGAAAAGTTCACCAACAGCCCACGGTCACTCGGAACGAGGTAGGCCGCTGATCTTCGGTACTAGACCTGCTCGGGATTTGGACAACAAGTGGTTCAAAGCACAACTTCGTTGGATGTAGTTTAGGGCTTGCACTCGAAATCAGTGCACAGTTCCCTGGTATTGCTGTTCCTCGTCACTCGTGGGGTCCAGATGCCACAGCTTCGCTGGGGTCTCAAAATGGCCATCGAGAGGTCAGGAAATCCGCTTCAGGGGACGCAGGGACTTCGGGCTCCGGCGAAAGCGGTAAAGTTTGCAACCGTAGTTCAGTAGTTTTGGCCAAGCAGGGGAGTCACTCCTTGACTCCAAGGGAGATCCTTCGGTCTTCTAGAGATAATAGAAAGTTGAAGGGCCAGGATTCTTCTTCGTAGAGCGTCGTCCAGGTGTAATCTAAGTTGCATTGGCAAGCTTTGGTATCTTATAGTGAAAAGATGGGAGGGACTAGCTCTATGACCACTCCTCTAGGAGGGTCAGGGTAGTGGGTGGTTACACCCACTTCCCTTTGTCCAGTTTCGCACCAGAGCAGGGGCAGGTAGCCCCTGAACCGGTTTGAGCTGGCATATGCACAGAGGAGCCTACTGCTCCCCCAGTGCAGGACTTCAAAGCACTCTAAGAGTGCACCCACCCAGCTCCAATACACTAAATCCTGTCTGGGAGGTGGTGACACCTCCCTGTGACAGGAAACACTTTGTTGGGCTCCCTCCACTGCGAGTTTCGGTCAGCAGCAGGAGGGCAGCCCGGTGTCTGTGCTGGTGGCATCCATTTTGTGATGCCAGGGCTCTAGATGATTTCTACCGTGTAGTACAGTGTGTACATGTCGTCCCCTCTAGAAGGGTGGGATCCTACTCCCACACCAGTTACTGGTGTGGGGGTAGGATTCCAAGTTGTTTGACACCAAACACGACATGTTTTGATGCAGTCATTCCAAAGTTAGCATTTACAGCGAGGTTATAATGCACTTAAGAGTATATGGTTTAACCGCATCCACAAACAGCAGCAGAGAATAGACTCTGCCAGCTGCAGAGGGGTCCTGCTCAGACAGAAGCACCCCCTCACATAGTAAACCAAGCACCCTGCCCTTGCGATTGATAGGGCCTACCATAGGGGTGACTGATAGGTTTATATGTGTGTGTATGGTGAGATATAGGAACCTATACCTCAGTGAGGAGTGCTAACACTACCTCACACAGGCTGCAGTAGCAGGCCAGTGGTGTCAGATTATGAGTGCTTCCCAGGGGTGGCATAATACATGCTGCAGCCCCTGGTAGGCCTGTGAAGTACCAATGCCCTAGGTACCTAAGGTACCATATACTAGGGGCTCATAAGGCACCACAGTATCCAATCACTAGTGCATCTAATATGCACACCAATCATTTAAGGGAGTAAGCAGATAGGCTGGGGTCCTGGATAGCAGGATCCCAGCCAGACTAGTCAAAAAACATTCAAACACCAGGAAAAAAGTGGGGGCAACCATATAGTCAGATTCCACCTTCCTACACTCAGTGCCAAAAATATCTTTAATGAAGGCCTCAATATAGTGTTCCCTTTTCCCCACATTTGCGGACTCCGGCAGCCCAGTCAGTTTAATGTTATTGCGCCTGGACCGCAGTTCTAAATCTTCATTCTTGGCTTGGATGAGAGACAGCACCTTCTCCATGTTAAGCATTTTACCTGACACCTCACTTAGCCCATCCTCAGTAGCTGATACACGCTGTTCTACTTCCCCCATACAGGCATTTTGTTTTTCAAGTTGTGAAAATAAATGATCCAGCCGGTGGTTCACAGCCGCCATTGTACCCTCTATGGATTGGAGGCTACGCTGCATCGCTAGTAAAGTAGTTTCCAGTGTAGGGGGGTTGTCTCCATGGGCGTCCGCCTCCAAGTCTGAAGCGCCCTTCTGTGAGGACTTGGAGGGCTTACGCGCCTCAAACGTGAGGCAAGGCTGTGACTTGTCTGTCCGCCCCATAGTGAATATAAGCAGGGCGCACCCGCACTCTTGGGTGGATCACAAAAGAAGGATGAAGTGTCCCAGACACTCAGCAATAATAATATGTCTTATAGGGAAGGAGCCCCGTACTGTGTGCAGAATGGAAAAGGGCCCACTAGCAAAAGCCCAAGCGCCGGGGATGTTGGGCCTACCACTGGCCGTAAAGGCAGAACTCACAGTGGTCCCCAGACTTAAACCACAACGTAGACAGCAGTGCTTCACTTATGTATGAGAGAATGGTGAATTAGGCCAAGGTTCAGCAGAAGAAAAAAGAACACTGTCCTATAATGCCAGCATTGCAATGGCGCCGCTCACACAACACACCTATGCTCCCTGAAGCAGAGACAGCAGCAGGTTCTATGTAATCAGGGACGATGCAGGCTCGACTTCCCAGCGACCAGCTATAAGCCCAGTAGCAGCGGGCGGCGCGGCGGGACAATCCCGTGGAGCTCGTGCAGAACGCGGTCCCGCAGACCACTCCGCGCCAATCCTGGGCCCCCACGCGCCTCCGCAGTTGCGGGCCCAAAAAGGCGCTGAAACCCACTCACCACCACCAGTCGTATGGGGCTCGTGATCCACAGCCAGGCGACGTCTGGATTACAGGTACGCAGGAGGCACTGTCGGGCGGCCTCCGCAATCCGCTGCCGCCGCACTCCATGTCCGATTTCTCACTGCTGGGGCCAATCAATGCAGTCGAGCCGATACCCTAGGTCAGGAGCTTCACTGTATGTTGCACTTTATGGGTAAGATATTCCGTGAGTCGACAGTCGTTGCAGGAGTGTCTCAGCTCAGGGGAACACGGCGGGCACCATTTTGCGAGCACTCGCCGAACAGTGTAACTGTCTGCGTTCTCGGCGTTAAAGCAGGCAAAAGTCGCAGAACTCGCTTCCACTCATCACAGGGCCGCAGCACCACACTTCACAGTCCAGTTTAGGAAGCTGATGCATAGCTTTAAGGCAGATATTTGGCAGATTGTAGCCCGGCCGGGCAGAGCAGCACTAGGGTGCGGCCATCTTGCCGTGCGCCCTCTAGCGCCGGCCAAACAATATTTTTTAAAGGAATAAATATTAACAAACAAATTATTTAAAACAGAAATATATTTATTTTATTTCCTACCCTATAACACCACACCAATAAAAAAAGACATCAACATTTTTATTAAAATGTATTAACATAATTAACATAATTAATAATGAATTTAATATATATCATTAATAAAAAAGATAAGAAACATTCATTGAGTACACATCCTTTAACATTATAATATCCACAATGCACACCTGAAATTACACAATTATGAGATTAATGACTAATTATTTAATTTAAGTAATTAACAAATAATTAATAATTCATCAATACATGAAAATTACTTCCCACCCTTCACACTATGTATACCTATAAACACCACAACACACCTAAAATTAATTACACAATTAATATCATTATTACTAATTAACTCATTTAAATTAACAACTAATTAATAATTCATCAATAAAAATTACTTCCCACCCTTTATACTAATACACACCACAACACACACTTAAAATTAATTACACAATTACCATAATTAATTACTATTTAACTAATTTAAATTAATTGACTACTAATTATAATTTATCAATAAATATAAATTACTTGCCACCCTTCACACCATTTATACCTATAAACACCAAAAAACACACCTAAAATTATTTACACAATTACACTAATTAACTAATTTAAATTAATTAACTAATTAATAATTCCTCAATAAAAAATAAATTACTTCCCACCCTTTCCACCATTTGCACTGTTAAACACCACAACACACACCTAAAATCAATCACATAATTACCATAATTAGTTACTAATTAATTAACTTACATTAACTAACAACTAATTAAAAACATTAATTCATCATTAAAAAATAAATTACTTCCCACCCTATTCCCCTACTAAGCCACAACCTGCAACAGATCTAAAAACACAAAATTATTTAAAGAAAAATGTATTAACTACTACAATTTTAACACATATAATAAAAATACAAACAATTCTTATACAAAAAACAAACATCACACACATATAAAATATATACTAAAATACATAACATTAATAAAAAATCGATATTTTTAACAACTATATTTTTATAAACGATATTAAACACTTCAATATTTTTAAAATCGATATTACTTACCTAAAATCGACATTCTTGACCACTAGGATTTTGCTATCGATATTCTTGACCCACAGTATTTTTACCACAATATTTGTGCAATTCTATATTTTTTACCTCAGTATTCTTTCTCTGCACCCTTAAAGAGAAGTTGTCTGTCCCTGTAGGTCCTTTTGCTTTGATGGGTAGAGTGCTGAGAAAAATAGAGATCCTCTAGGTGTACCTCAGAACCTTTTCCATATCTTCGTATGTTTTTGCTGCTGTTTATTTCTGTTGGTGACTCTAGATGTTGATGATATTCTTGATGTCAGCCATGCAGTATAGCTGTAGAGAGAACTTTCTCATCAGTCAAAATTTTCTCACAAGAGTTTATTGTCCAAAGTAAATAGCTACTTAGATAATAGCTGTTATTTCTAGGTTCACAAAAGCACAACATTAATATCTGGTCATCCCATTGTATATAAATCAAATAGAAAACACCATTGCTTGGTATTCGAGGTGAAGTAGTTTTCTGTTCTACTAGGCCCTACAATGGTTTCAGAGAAGGCCAGACTTGCCTAATAGTCTCATTGAAATTAGTTTGTGTAGTCACATTCCAAGGCCATCACAGAGAACTGGAGCATGTGGGATGATGCTTAAGAAAGCACATGCTGTTGAAGCCTGATCTTATTTAGAGAACAAAAAAGAAACAAGCTAGAAAAACAAAGGATGAGGGTAAAGCAATGTTGTACAATAAAGACTGATTTCAAAGTCAGATGGACCTGAGTCAGTTTGACATCAATTTTGAACTGGGCCCGACCGACCGCCTTTCGGCGATCCCAACCCAGTGATTAGGATGCGACCGAACACTGTTCAGTCTCACTCCAATTCTTTACAATGCGAGCATGCATTCCGACCGGGATGCATGCTCTCATTTTAAAGAGCAGAGGTGCAGTTCATCCTTGCGCCTCGTGGCAGGCACCTCAAGGTGCCTGTCCCCGGGTGCAGGGATTAACAGGGGGGCACCATAGGTACCTCCTCGGCCGCCATCCTGGGCGGACAACTACGCTACGCTCGTGAAGTTTGCATAGTTTGTGCTACTTCGCGCTACACGAATTGCACGTAGCACAGTGCAAAATCGTGTAGCGTAGCGTAGTTGCCATTTTTTGCTCGCGGTCCTCAACGTCAAGTTGGCGACCACGAGCGAGCAAAATGACATACCGGCAAGACTTTTTCCTCGTTCGCAATCAGCAAAATCAAGTTGCCGATCGCGAGCGTGGAAAATAAACCTCCCAGTGAGATTCTCACCGCGGGGAAGTCAGGTTTCTCATTGCGAGTGGTCGCGTATGCTCGCGATGAGAAACTACCAGTCCCCGTTGAGAAAGCTGCCGCTCTAGTAAAAATCTACTCAAGCTGCAGAAAACGACAGCTCGCACTGTGCTAGATGCCATTTTCAATGATTGCACAGTGCGGGCAAGCATCCGGCACAGTGCAATCATCGCGAACAGCGCACTACGCAGTTCGCGTAGTGCTACGCGTATCTTGCGTAGTGCGAAGTAGCTACGCCTAGCGCTCCTACGCGAACTACGCCCAGGGTAACCTTGCAACCAAGGGGGCCCTACTGGGGGCCCCCAAAGTCGACTTCCGACAGCCTTTCGGTTGGCACAGAAAGACTGTTTTGCCTTATAATATAAATGAAATTAGTTTGTGTAGTCACATACCAAGGCCATCACATCATAATGGGTGGGTCGAAAATTAATCAGAATGGGACATTATGATGCGGTTGGAACGGCTCCGACAATTTTCCCCTATGTCAGAAGGAAGTCGTATGCAGGTTTCCCAAGGGCAAACAGAAGTTTTGGGAACAGTTTGTAAGGGGTGTATTCTATGTCGAATTGTCATCTACTTACAGCCCTGCCGAATTGTGTAAAGTCAGATTGTGAAAATGTTTTTGCAAAATTTACTAATTGTGAGAGATTCTCTTTTTATTTCAATGTTTAGAGCGTATGTTTTTATTTGATTTTATGGTCTTCCTATTGAATCAAATAATTTAGATTTATAAGATTTATCAAATCAGCATATTGGTAATTCAGTATTTTTGTTTCTAGTGTTGCCACTAGATGTCAAATGGGGAGGGTCTCTGAGTGTTGCTATTTATAGAGCATCAACAGAGCATAATATGATTGGTAGGTCTGTAAGACGTAGCAGCATGAAGGCAAACCATTCTGCAGAGTTTTAAGGCATCTCCGATTTCCAAGTATTTTTTCTATCACAGCAAGACTTGGTTCAAAATCATTTATCTATAGCACCGCTTTACTCGGGGGTGTCGTTTCACTTTACAGTGCAATAAAACTAATGGGACGAAGTTTCAAATTTAACACTGGAACAATTCATGGCAGCAAGAACCAACAACAAAGATTAGTAGAGACCCAACAAAATTTGGTATAGTAGTGGAAGTTGGGAGAGAAATGTTGGGTGAAAAGAGTGTGGTAGAGAGTAGTAGCGGAAGGTTAGAAGAGAAAGGGGTGGGAAGGAGTAGTGAATAGAAGGGAGATGGTTGGGAGAAGGAGAGGGTCGAGGTAGAGGAGACGGCATGAGAGAGACGAGACGTAGCGAAGGCAAGAGGTGAATAATTAAGCAAGAGTGTTGAGAAGAGAAGGAGAGGAGGTGTAGGAATGAGGCTACGATTTCTGTGATGTGAAAACTCGTCTCATAAATCCAGGCGATGATTGGTGTAAAGATTATTTCATAAACTATTTCCCCTCATCCGCATTACATAAGTCCTTTATGACTTATACTGAACCGCTGAATGGCAAACCTTTTCTGTCTCAGGTTTAACCACTTAAATATTTTCAGGAGAAAAGAGTCAGTCATCACATCATGTAGATCCAGGTGCAACTGAGAATCCCAAGACACATCTTATTAAACTGTCTGGTTTATGTTATGGGCCTGTTGAATCCAATTTTTGGCAGTTTGACAATTTTTGTTACTTTAAACATAAACGATTGCCTATTTTATATATGTCTTCCTTTTTTTCTAGACTCGCCGGCCTCCCTGAGAAATACTGTGCTATGGTTGCACGGAAAGCAGAGCTTCCTGCCGCAGTAGTGCACTGAACGCTTGATATGGAGAAGAATGGGGAGACCATCCACTCATAAAAGTTGCACTCTGCTCCCTTTTAATGCAATCGGACTGCGAATGAAACTGTAGCACAAAGTCGAGACTGAAAGCTCACTGTGTCATTTCTGAGAAGCGTGGTAGAAAACCGCAATAGATTTCTATATTATTAATATGTTTCTTGTGCTTTGGTTTTTTCTTTCCAACCATTCCGTGCCTATTTTGAATAAGAACGCATTCTTTAAGATATGAAGTTCGTGGATTGAAATTTAAGTGAAAAAATGCAACATGTGGGTAGGCTTTCTCTACCTATCTACACCCAAGTGCCGATCAAACACACATTCTAGTACATTTTAACATGTTTAATCTGAACAACTGGGATAAGGTCTTGCACAATTTCCAATTTTATAATCTACAGATTTAAAAGTCCATTTTAAAGTTAAGAAAAATGACAGTTTAGTTTAAGGGAAAAGGGATCACCAAACGAATCAAATTATAATCTGCACATAAAGCATTTCCACATTTAAAATACCTCATAACACATTGGAAAGGGGATCAGCATTTCAATTCAAATGAACAAAAGAGATGGTGATTGTAATAGGAAAGGAATAGGGTTCATATAGAGGTTTGGGAACAGGCATCCCCCAATTTTCGGCTGACGTCCTGTTACTATTAACCTCCAAGTTCCCCAGTATAATGTAGTGATGAGGAAAAAGTCATGTGTGCCGCCTGGGAGTGCACCTGGAACCTAACCAGCGCTCACATGGCACCAGAAGGTGTGGCCTAATTATGTGGGCGTTTCTACATCCTGGCTGCCATGTTTTCCCTGCCTAGGACTGCCACGTGCACGTGAACACTAACATTTGGATCGGACACCCCAACATTGCCCAGAAATGTGAACTGCAGAAAACCATGAAGAAGTTTAGCTTTCACATATAAATTGTCAATTACAGAAGAAATAAGAAATAGAATCAGTAGTCTGCTATATGTGCAGCTGTATACCCACTCATGGGTTTAGGTAGTGCAATAAAGACAAATTATGTCAAACATTAAAAAAAAAATCTATTCATCTTTGCAATAATGTATTGAAGATGCATTTATAATAAACATCAAAATGATTAAGTACCCTAACAGCATCCTAAACATAAATCTCATTCTAATCCTGACTTTATCATTAGCCCAAAGTCATAACTTTAATCCTAATTCTCAAACGTATTCTAGCCCTAACTAGCAGGAAAGGACTGACACAGAAAGTAGGCTCGGTCACCAAAATAAAAATGACCCTTATTAGCAAATCAGACAGCTAAAAACGTGACTGACCCGTGTTTGTCAATTAGGGCCGTTTTGAATTTATTAAGACACACTGTAAATGTTTAGCAAGGTCTGGAAGACTGCGTGGATTTGATCTTGCTGCAGGCAATGTTTGTTATAATATCAGGCAGATCAAGAATAAAAACCGGCCAGCAGTCTATAAAACAGGCTACAGACAGCCAAAGAACTAGCCAGTCACTGAGCTGACAGACCAGCACTGCCTGAACTCGGTATAGAGCAGTCCAACCCTGCTAACCAGATATAACTCATTGTGTGTAAGAACAAATGCCCAACAGTCGCCTGACAGCAAAACCCTGCTAACCAGATATAACTCATTGTGTGTAAGAACAAATGCCCAACAGTCGCCTGACAGCAAAACCCTGCTAACCAGATATAACTCATTGTGTGTAAGAACAAATGCCCAACAGTCGCCTGACAGCAAAACCCTGCTAACCAGATATAACTCATTGTGTGTAAGAACAAATGCCCAACAGTCGCCTGACAGCACGAGTCTCTGTTACAGCGAATTCCCAAAATAAGTTCAAAAAACGGTTTTCATCAACAAAGGCCCATTTTCGATGAAAAAACCTGTGCAAAAAGTCTTCATAATTTCTAAATCTGAATGATACCAAAATTCAATTTATGTTAACACCCACATTAACAAGAAGAGCATGAGAGGTAATTGAACTCCAAAAAAAAGACAAAGTGGCGTTCTATTTTTTCGTTTCTGCTGTCTTGCTTATGAATTAAAAGCCATGGCGGAATACAATAAAAGAACAAGCATTGAAAATGCAAAAGGTCTCGCCTTTGATTAAGTTAAAGCCATTTGCTTTGCTAATGGTATTTGTCTAGCAAATCAAATGGCTTTAACTTAATGAAAGGCGAGGCCTATTGCATTTTTAATGCTTGTTTTAAATATGGCATGTATATTGTGTTTTATCATATCGGGGTCATTTTTCCCTGAGGGGGCTGGCGCCATATTCCAATAATATATATATGAACATACTTTGGTTTTTTTCAACATTTTTTCGCCCCCAACTCCGGCAGACTACAAAAAATTTTTTTTCATGAGCTTCACTTGCAACTCGCAAGCATCATTAATGGCATTGTGTGGTAACATATGCATAATGGGCCTCATTTATGAAAAGTGACGCATCGCTGCGTGAAAACAGCGATGCGTCACTTTTCATTGCGCTGTCCTTGCGACATGATGGCTGCGTCATATTTACTGTATGACGCATCATGTCGCAAGGAATGACAGATACATCAGTTTTACTGACGGATCTGTCGGCGCAAAAATAACGCATTGCTGGAGTTGTGTCTAAAGCGTGACTCAACTCCAGCAATGCAGGAGAAGGCCGATGGATATAGCACTGCGTCAACCTTACGCCTGCCATGAGGTAGGCGAAAGGTTTTGACGCATTTGCGTCCTAGGAGTTATGCAGTGAAATCTCATAGATTGACTGCGTCACTTCTACGAGGCTTACTTGTGTGGGAACACCCCCCATACATTATACCCGACGCAGGTATAATGTAGCGCAGGGGTTTACAAAGTGAAGCATCTGCTTAGATGCGTCACTTTGTAAATAGGGCGCAACAGGGGGCATGTTTTACGCTGCCGATGCATCACAAAAAGTGACGCAACGGCAACGCAAAACTGACACAAGGCCTCATAAATAAGGCCCTATGTATTTATATGTTTACTATTTAGTTGCATTCGGCTGTTTATATGTTCTTTTAGTGATGACATACTTCATTTGCCATATCTATTGCCATTTAAGTTCTGGTGCTGTTGGAGGGCTGTGGTGTATTTACAATGTGATTAGGCCTGATGGAACAACGTTCTTCTATGTCTATGTTTGCCTATGTGTGGGAAGGGCTAGAAAAACATGTATTACCATGGCGCTAAACAGATTGAGAAAGGCTGCTTGACAGCCGAAACGCATCGCTCCAGTCGTGGGGTCGAGGGTGAACGAGGGTAATAAAGAAGCTTTACACCTGCAGTCCTGAGTGTGTGCCTTCTTCCAGTGTGGAGCAGGAGTCTGGATGAATATATATATAGATAGATAGATAGATAGATAGAGAGAGAGAGGTGTGTGTGAGTACTTACATCGAGAATGTAGATACAACTATTTAAGTTAGACCTCGACTGTAAAGAATGTATTTAAATGAAAACGTGGTAAGGAAAGCATAAAGGAGAGAGTAGAGTGAGAGGAGAGAGGAACATAGAAAATAAGAGAGAGCGGAAGAGGGGAAAACCTCACACCTGAATTCTCGTTCAATCTTCCCCGCATGGGACTAGATTCCAATCTCTCAGAACCCATCACAACCCTGATTGTTATATCTCTCATGATGCACTTTGGTGCAGGGGTAGTTCACAAAAGTCAGTCACCTACAGGGCCCTGTGCAACGAAGTCCACCACGGTAGAGCCCAGGACTTCCCATGCACACTGCCAGAGGTGCCAATAAAGTTATCAAGAACTAGTCATCTATGAGGCACTGTCCATGCACAATCCCAGAGGGGGAAGACGGTGCCGGTGTAGTTCACAATATTCAGTCACCCACGAGGTGAGGTCAATGCATTTTTTGGTTTCCAGTTTTATGTAGCACAAACTCGACCCGGAGGTATTGGAGTTGCTTTACATGAGCACCAGTTACATTACACAAGGACACATACATTTTATGGCAGGAATGGGGAGATTAAGTTATGTGTCCAGAATCACAGTAAGCTGAGCCGAGGCCGAAGCTCAAACCTGGTTACCCAGCGACAAAGTCGGAAGTTCTGCCATGACACCACATTCATTTCACAAGTCAGTGACCTATGGGGATCTATGCAGTGAAATCCACCACAACGGAGCCCACGATTCCTAGTACGCACTCCTACTGGTGCTGAAGTAGTTCACGAGAGCCAGTCACCTCAGGGGCCCGGTGCAGCGAAATCCAGCCCAACAGAGCCAGCGGCCCATGGCCCAGTGCCCACTCGCAGAAGTGTAAGCTTACACGATCCTGTCACCTATGGAGCTCTGGCGAACTATTTACCCACAAGAAACCCCGCGATGCACTAGGCACACTCTTCGACTGGGGTGGCGGCAGTTCACAAGAGCCTGTCACCTATGGGGCCCTATGCAGAAAATTCAGCAGAGCTCCAGACGCCTCAGTGCACGCTCTCGGAGGTGCTGGCGAGGTTCACAAGAGCCACTCACTTACGGGTCTCTGCGCAGTGAAACCCACCAACCTTGGTGTAACCCACAGAGCACCACACACACTCCCACTAGTGACTGGGTGGGTGTCGAGACCTGGCCGACTATAGGCCTTTGCCATAGGGAAATCCGTAGCGGCTGAGCACGTGACCCATTGAGCACCCACGCACGTGTTCGGTAAGGGCGTCAGATCCAAGGTTACCCCATTAGAGATTTTTCATCACAGATAAACACAGCCTAGAGACACCTGGTGCTCTGACACAACCGCTAGCGCCTAGAGGTCGTTTAAAGGGCAGGAGGTGCTATCACTATTATTCATACATGTCTTTCAGACATGGAGCTTTGTAAGAGGTACAGTTGTGAAATGGATTTCTTCCTCCTTGACAAACCACAAGCACTTAAGCAAACTGGGGAACCTCAGCTGATGCCCCTGTCATGTGTGTCGTCCTACATCCGTCTGTGATTTGATTTGATTTGAAAATTTGTAAAGCGCATGAAAGCCCGAGGACGTCTCGGTGCTAATTCTGTCTGTCTTTGTCAGTCCCTTTGTATAAATAGACACAGGGTATGAGATGCAATATACAGTGAAGCGTAAAAATGAAGTAAAGTAAAACAATGAAGATTATAGCGTAAAGAGTGAGTCCACGACGTTGCTTGTGCTTCTAGAGTGATGTTTAATTCAAGGTGTTGGTGACGTTCAGTACAGCCAACGCGTTTCGCCCAAACATGGGCTTCTTCAGGGCTGTAATGTTGTACAATAGAAGCCCTTTTAGTTTATAACAGTTGTTTGAAGGATAAAGTAGATAGATACAAGAGTGGGTCAACCATAAAGTAAGAAGGCGAATACCAACCAAGAAACAGAAAAGTGGTAATATGGAGTTTAAGAGTAGCACAGTACTGAGAAAATCCTCAAGTGGAGAATTAAAAAAGAAAGAAAGGCGGGCTAGGAGATAATAGAGTGTGAAAGAATCTGAGATAGAAAGTGTTTACTAAAATTAGTAATAGGAATAGTGTTCAAGCAAAGGAGAGAATACTGTTACAAAAAGGCGACCAAGAAGGAGATCACGAAATGAGTATCAAAGTAGGTAAAACAAACGGTGGTGGAATCTGAGATAGAAAGTGTTCACTAAGATTAGTGATAGAAATAGTATTCAAGAAAAAGAGAGAATACTGAAACAGAAAGGGAAAGGCGTCCCAGAAGGAGATCCACGAAATGAGTGTCAAAGTTGGTGAACCAAACGGTAGTGGCCAAGATGATCCCACTAAGATGAGAGAAGCTAGTGGAATAGGTCGTGCTTACCAATGTAAAAAGAGAGAAGTTAAGTCTATGATGAGTCGCGGAAAATCTGATCAGTAATGTAGCTTTAATGAAAGCGGGTTCTGGGAAAACCTAAGGGTATTTAAATCTCAAGAATTAATGGAAAGGTGTAAAAAGAGCTGCGCGGCTTGCCAGCGCTAATGAAAAAATATACTGACCGCCCAATTAAGATATCTGAATCATATCCAAATAAACGGAGGGTCGATAACCTCTTAAGATTCTGTCCTGAGTTGTGAAAGGTGCCTGTTGAAAAAGTAAAGAGGTGTAGTCCAGGTAAGGTCAAAGAACAGTGAGGGGCTGGAGGCATAAGCAATAAAATGTCAAAGCGGGTACGTAAACTAGAGGTGTGGAAAAATGTATAATAGGTCAATAAATACGCGTATCCAAAATTAAGCTGGGTTCATGTAAAGGTCCCAGCCAAGAAGCGTGAAAACATCGTGGTATGCACTTTTAAAATATGCCTGGATGACGGCAGGACCCCAGAAAACATAAAGTAAGCAAATATCACAGAATGATGGGGTGTGTGGATAAATTAAAAGGAGCCCAGAAAAAGTCATGTCTATGCCCGGGTATTAGTGAGCGATTTAAGATAAGGCGGAGCATGCATTGTATCTTCTAAGTCAAAGTAAGGCCAGCCCCAGAGTCTGTGAAAAGGAAGGTAGTAAGCCGTAAAAGCAAGTGAGGTGCGAGTACTACGGTACCTATTAAGTCAAAGTGCTATTAATAATAAAATGTGGAGATGTAAAAAATAAGCCGGAAAACGAAAAGGGCAAAGGCCCAAAGCAACCATCTCTAAGTCGAATGACAGGCGTGTAGCGCTACAAATGGCCTTACTTGTAAGTAGTAATCTGTGTACGGAAAGCGGTACCGGTTCTCCCTCCTTCGCGGTCAGTGTGTGGGCAGTAGGACGCACACACGCTGTTTATGTTAGGTAAATGTAGGAACATCCGGGTTGTGATCCAATGAGGAAACTAGGAAAACTATTTCCGGGTGACAGGCCAGTGAGCACTCTAAAAAAGTCTAGAACGTCACCCTGTGTGTCAGGCCTGTAAAATGATAGGGCCGTAGAAATCGTCACGTGGATCTGTAGGTAGTTAGGAAAGCGTAAGTGACGTGCATGTAAACAATATCGAAACGAAAAAAGGTGAAAAGGAGAAATGTAAGTGTGTGTTGAAACTCACGAGTCTGATTACTGGAATTACGAGTAATACAGGAGACAGAAGTTAAAAAATAAGCAAGCAAAAGAAAAGGGGAAAGAAAGGTACGAAAAAAGGTGGTAAAAAGGAGCAACATAAGTGTGTGTTGAAAATTGCGAGTCTGATAACTAGATTTACAAGTAATACAGGAGACAGAAGCAAGTAAAGAACAGTGCGCCCGAGTTGCCTTGTAGGAATAAGTTAAAAAAGAGAGTAAAGTTATAAGTATAGAAACATAGGACAGCAGTAGAGAAAAGACCGAAGGGAACAACAATTGAGTACTCAAACCAAAACAATGGTTAAAACAGTACGTAACAATTCAGAAAGTAAGCACATGTACAATAAAAAATGTCCAAGGGACTATACAAAGTTCAATAAAGAACGCAACATCTGAACAGAATGTCATTAATTGAGAATACAAATTGAAAAAGAGAAACTGAGAATATGCAAGGACATGGCCAGTGATCATATTCTGGTGTGTTCAGTAATAAGATATTCTCGACAATGAATTTGCAAGATAAGCCATTGGGGCAAGAAAAAGACTATGACAAAGTTAGTCCATAAAATATTAATGAAAGTGACCGCAGTTAAAATATATCAACAGTTAGCAAAGCAAAATAGATGAAATCAATTGTGTAACAAAGGCAATCTACGCAGAGAGTGTATACGGTGTAGGGATAAACAAGACAGTATTAGTAATACTAGATTCTATGCTACTGTGGATTTAAACAGCATTAAGGTAGAGCAGACGGGTATAAGTGTATGGTATAAAGGTAAAACAAAAAGTAATAATGCAATAATGCATTTCTTTACAGTTAGGCAAATACGTTAAATGCTGTAATATTATGTAGCATAGTAGTAAGACAGAAAGGTAGGTTTCAATTTCATAATAATACCAAAGTAAAATTGAAAATATATGTCAAATGAAGAGTATTACAAAAAATAGTGCATTTCATTATCACTGTTGAGCCCCATTGTCTAACTAGTTTTGTTGTATACATACTGATTTGTGGCTGTAACAAAATTTATGAACCGGTACCGCTTTCAGTACAAGGATTACTACTTACAAGTAAGGCCATTTGTAGCGCTACACGCCTGTCATCAGACTTAAAGATGGTTGCTTTGGGCCTTTCGCCTTTTCGTTTTCCGGCTTATTTTTTACATCTCCACATTTTATTATTAATAGCTCTTTGACTTAATAGGTACCGTAGTACTCGCACCTCACTTGCTTTTACGGCTTACTACCTTCCTTTTCACAGACTCTCGGGCTGGCCTTACTTTGACTTTGAAGATACAATTCACGCTCCGCCTTATCTTAAATCGCTCACTAATACCCGGGCATAGACATGACTTTTTCTGGGCTCCTTTTAATTTATCCACACACCCCATCATTCTGTGATATTTGCTTACTTTATGTTTTCTGGGGTCCTGCCGCCATTCAGGCATATTTTAAAAGCGCATACCGCGATGTTTTCACGCTTCTTGGCTGGGACCTTTACATGAACCCAGCTTAATTTTGGATACGCGTATTTACTTACCTATTATACATTTTTCCACACCTTTAGTTTACGTACCCGCTTTGACATTTTATTTCTTATGCCTCCAGCCCCTCACTGTTCTTTGACCTTACCTGGACTACACCTCTTTACTTTTTTAACAGGCACCTTTCACAACTCAGGACAGAATCTTAAGAGGTTATCGACCCTCCGTTTATTTGGATATGATTCAGATATCGTAATTGGGCGGTCAGTATATTTTTTCATTAGCGCTGGCAAGCCGCACAGCTCTTTTTACACCTTTCCATTAATTCTTGACATTTCAATTCCCTTAGGTTTTCCCAGAACCCGCTTTCATTAAAGCTGCATTACTGATCGGATTTTCCGCGACTCATCATAGACTTACCTTCTCTCTTTTTACATTGGTAAGCACGACCTATTCCACTAGCTTCTCTCATCGTAGTGGGATCGTCTTGGCCACTACCGTTTGGTTCACCAACTTTGACACTCATTTCGTGGATCTCCTTCTTGGACGCCTTTCCCTTTCTGTTTCAGTATTCTCTCTTTTTCTTGAATACTATTTCTATCACTAATCTTAGTGAACACTTTCTATCTCAGATTCCACCACCGTTTGTTTTACCTACTTTGATACTCATTTCGTGATCTCCTTTTTGTAACAGTATTCTCTCCTTTGCTTGAACACTATTCCTATTACTAATTTTAGTAAACACTTTCTATCTCAGATTCTTTCACCCTCTATTATCTCCTAGCACGCCTGTCTTTCTTTTTTAATTCTCCACTTGAGGATTTTCTCAGTACTGTGCTACTCTTAAACTCGATATTACCACTTTTCTGTTTCTTGGTTGGTATTCGCCTTCTTACTTTATTGTTGACCCACTCTTTTATCTATCTACTTTATCCTTCAAACAACTGTTAGAAACTAAAAGGGTTTCTATTGTACAACATTACAGCCCTGAAGAAGCCCATGTTTGGGCGAAACGTGTTGGCTGTACTGAACCTCACCAACACCTTGAATTAAACATCACTCTAGAAGCACAAGCAACCTCGTGGACTCAGTCTTTACGCTATAATCTTCATTGTTTTACTTTACTTCATTTTTACGCTTCACTGTATATTGCCTATCATACCCTGTGTCAATTTCTATAATTCATGGTCATATAGCAGCTGGCCATTTGAGGTGGGCAATATCTCAATACACTTGTGTGACATGTCTAGGCGGTGCAGCTGTCTACAACCTGGCTGCTAGTTCTTTCCCATCATACTAGTCCCTTTGTATATAGAACCTCTAATTGTCTTGATGAAAGAGGTATGGGTGTATAGTAATCAATAAGTAGAAGATATATCAATCAATCAATCAAAGTAATCTCTATATAGTTTAGAAAATGAAATCTTAAAAGATACACGGTAAAACTTGTAAAACGTAAAAATAAAACAACAGAAAAGAAGCCAAAATTAAGCAGACCTTTGCAAAAACTTACAACAGTAAAACAAATATGGTGAGGTAATAACATTTGTAAAAACAACAATGCCGCTGTGCAGTTTGAAAAGCCAGAAGGCTTTAACAGAGGAACGGGATATTGTTGACAAATTGATTTAAAAATTTATATAAAAAAGATACAATTCATTGGGAGGAAAACTCATCACAGAGATAATAGCTGACCAAATCAATAGTATGCCAGTAGTTAGGGGATAGCCCCCATCCTAAATCGACAAAATTCATTTGTCTCTCAGGAATCTGTTACTAAGATCAAATTTCCTTCCATGGATAGACAATTTCTTAACATAATATGTTATCTAACAGTAGGCTTTTGAAGCTCCGTATATTTACTATGCATATGTCTGTTATAGATCTATTTAAACATCTGCATACCACAAGACTCACAATTTAATTCATTCGAGACAGTGAAGGATTCATCCCATGTTTTGCCCAAGACGGTGAAGTAATACAGGCCCTTGTATCAGCTAAAATTGATTATGGAAATGCCATCTTTCTATCACTACAACATCCAGTTTTACCCCAATCAAAGCAATATTTGACTCTGGCTGTCGTCAAGGAGTTTACATGTTATCACATTTCCCTTGTTCTAAACTATCTCCAAAGGCTCCTCCCTTTAGAAGCCAGATTAAATTTCATTATTGCATGCATTACTTTTAAAACACTATTTGCATAGAAACAGGAGTATAATTGTGCTCTCTGGAGCAAAAAAGACAAAGCTAAGGAGCCTATACAACCTAAGACTGGAAACAACAAAATACTGAACTTATAAAAATTTGACACAATTTCTTTCTGGACTATCTCTAAACTTCCTCACCAGTCAACCTGAGACACTCAGAAACCCCCATGCAATTCGACAAATAAAGATTCATGCTATTCGACAAATAAAGCTGAAAACCCATTTGTTTAAACTCTTCCTGAACTAATCAATACTTCCACTTGCCAATCCTCTCCTCTTCTATGATCTCTTACACCTCAGACTACCTCACCACTACTTCTGCATTCTTTCCATTGCAGTCCTCATGGCCAGCCATGTATGCTGCTTTAGCCTAAGTGCTTTTCTATCCTTCCTGGTTTCTTCACTCTCTCTCCTGCCCTTTTTGTTGCTTTACTTTCTGCATGCTCCTTCCTCCTTTATTCTCAAATCTGCCTCTTCCTCATCTTGAGGCTTCCTTTCTCTCCTACCGGACACGGTCTGTAGTCTTGTGCTAAGCTCCTTGTTTGAATAGTTGGAGAACTGTCCTTTTTTATGTTGTTGCTTTGTTATTACAGTTGTAAGTGCTGCTTGCATCTCTACTTGTTGTCCACACCTTATAACCGAGCACTGCTTTAGATAAACACCAAATAAATAATAAATACATAGAGATTCATGTCACCCAGATGTATAAGAGGCTTGTGAATAATTTTTATTATTTATACTATGGCCATTCAGTTGAAATTGAGAATATAGTGAGTGCTATTCATGTGGAAAAAGTTAAGGAAACACGTTTATCGCAAAAGCTTCACCAAAACTAATTTACTCAAGTAGGTGTATTGTCTAGAATACATCGCACCATTCTAACTCTTTCTCCAATGTCTAGCCCTGTAAACATGCCGTACCCATCCTTGTGGTAACTAAAATGTATGACTCACAATGTTATTTTCTGATGGATACATCTGCCAGTGGATTCATCACCTTGTGAATATCCCCTGCACCAGCAACATTCGGAAACTTTTGTAGCAGTCCACGCCGATGAGGTCGAAGACGACGTCACAGAGACACAGCTCCGCTCACGACTCCGCTGACATCACCAGCTCCATAAGAAGACCTCGTCGGCTTGATGACGTCAGTTCCCTTTTTTCCGTGCCGTCGACGCTAACAGTTTTCGGGACTCTCTCTGTAGCTGTGTTTGATACTTTGTTTTCTGCTGGTATCTCTCTCTTGTCTGCAGCTGAAGATGTCGATGAAGAAGTCCGGGTTTAAGCCTTGCCGGGAGTGCGGTAAGCACATGTCAATAACGGATCCGCATGAAGACTGCGTATGGTGTCTTTCATCGGACCACGATGTTGAAGGCTGTTCTGGCTGTCGCAAGTTGAGCTCAAAGGCTTTGAAGGACAGGGAAGCCAAGTTATTCATCGCCAGGATGAAAAAGGAGAAAAGAGGTCGGAGAAGATCAGCGTCGAAGTCAACTTCTGGACATGCTTCTGAGTCCAAGAAGCATAAGAAAAAGAAGAGGCATGGATCTCAACATCGCTCGGACAGGGATGCGGCTCCGAGATCGACCTCGCCCTCTCGATGTCGTAACGACACTGTATCTCCTTCGCCTGTTCCTGATTCTCCTGTTGGCCTGTCATTGCCTGTGGCTTCACCGGAGCATTCTCCGGCTCCGGCACTGGCTCCATCTCCAACGCCGGCTCCATCTCCAGCTCCGGGCGAGCCTTCGGCTCCGCAGATTCCACCGTCGGCGCCGATGTGCCCGAGTCCGGTGATGCCTCAGCCTGAGCCATATCCATCGTTTCCAGGCCCAGGTCAAGATCCGATGCATTATCTTAATGCTATGTATAGGGTCTTCTCCAGAGCCTTGTACCCCTCTGGCGCATCTTCGAGTCCTATGGGTCCTATGGCCTTCAGTTTGGGAGTTCCCCAAGCTTATCCTCAGGCTCCCTTCTTGCCATTTTTTCCACTGACGCCGTCTTGGCATCTACCGGCACCGAGGACATCGACGCCGCTTCCTTCTTCACCGGCGCCGACTCGACCTCATTCGACACCGGCTGTCCCTTTGGATCCGCGCTCGACGCCGGCTCCGGCGCCGTCGGATTCGGTCACGGCGCCGCCGACTCCAGCTGTGAGGATCAGATCTAGGGGAAAGGCCCAAAGGATACTAGAGGAACAGAGGTACCAGATGGAGGAAGTGGAAGAAGGTGAGTTGATGGAGTCGGATGATCTGTTTGAAGGAGGCTAGTGGCCTGGATTTGTCGCCTGAATGGGAGATTACCCCTCCTGCTGATGCTCCTTCAAAGGATGTTACAACAAACAAATGATGGACGGAATGCTGACAATGCAGACATTCTCCCCCAGTCAAGAGATCTGGGTTAAATCCATCGTTCTTTTGCGCACTACGCCACCCCAGTTTAGACATGGCCATATGCAAATCAGTCTTGACCCTTTGCCTCATGGGAACAGTCCAGCCCGAACTGCCAAGCCATGTCTTCACTGGACCGGAATCAAGCATCCTAGGACCGGTTTCTGGCTATCAGCCGTCATCAGCCAGGATAGCTTGACTCCAGTGGCGTAGTGAGCACGGGTCCCACGTCTGGGAATACCCATCCCACTTAGGGCGAAAAGCGTTACAACAAACAAATGATGGACGGAATGCTGACAATGCAGACATTCTCCCCCAGTCAAGAGATCTGGGTTAAATCCATCGTTCTTTTGCCCACTACGCCACCCCAGTTTAGACATGGCCATATGCAAATCAGTCTTGACCCTGTGCCTCATGGGAACAGTCCAGCCCGAACTACCAAGCCATGTCTTCCCTGGACTGGAATCTAGCATCCTAGGACCGGTTTCTGGCTATCAGAACGATGGATTTAACCCAGATCTCTTGACTGGGGGAGAATGTCTGCATTGTCAGCATTCCGTCCATCATTTGTTTGTTGTAACGCTTTTCGCCCTAAGGGGGATGGGTATTCCCAGACGTGGGACCCGTGCTCACTACGCCACTGGAGTCAAGCTATCCTGGCTGATGACGGCTGATAGCCAGAAACCAGTCCTAGGATGCTTGATTCCGGTCCAGGGAAGACATGGCTTTGCAGTTCAGGCTGCACTGTTCCCATGAGGCACAGGGTCAAGACTGATTTGCATATGGCCATGTCTAAACTGGGGTGGTGTAGTGGGCAAAAGAACGATGGATTTAACCCAGATCTCTTGACTGGGGGAGAATGTCTGCATTGTCAGCATTCCGTCCATCATTTGTTTGTTGTAACGCTTTTCGCCCTAAGGGGGATGGGTATTCCCAGACGTGGGACCCGTGCTCACTACGCCACTGGAGTCAAGCTATCCTGGCTGATGACGGCTGATAGCCAGAAACCGGTCCTAGGATGCTTGATTCCGGTCCAGGGAAGACATGGCTTGGCAGTTCGGGCTGGACTGTTCCCATGAGGCACAGGGTCAAGACTGATTTGCATATGGCCATGTCTAAACTGGGGTGGTGTAGTGGGCAAAAGAACGATGGATTTAACCCAGATCTCTTGACTGGGGGAGAATGTCTGCATTGTCAGCATTCCGTCCATCATTTGTTTGTTGTAACGCTTTTCGCCCTAAGGGGGATGGGTATTCCCAGACGTGGGACCCGTGCTCACTACACCACTGGAGTCAAGCTATACTGGCTGATGACGGCTGATAGCCAGAAACCGGTCCTAGGATGCTTGATTCCGGTCCAGGGAAGACATGGCTTGGCAGTTCGGGCTGGACTGTTCCCATGAGGCACAGGGTCAAGACTGATTTGCATATGGCCATGTCTAAACTGGGGTGGTGTAGTGGGCAAAAGAACGATGGATTTAAGCCAGATCTCTTGACTGGGGGAGAATGTCTGCATTGTCAGCATTCCGTCCATCATTTGTTTGTTGTAACACTTCAAAGGATGTGGCTCCCTACCACTCTGTTATTAAGAAGGCGGCTGAGCTTCTGGATCTGCAGTTGCCATCTGCAGAGTTTAAACCAAACATCCTGACAGAGGTTCAACACTCTCCTTCTTCCGCCTCTGAGCCTTGCTCCCTTTTAATGACGCCATTATTGAGCCGGAAATGGAGGTATGGCGTAAGCCCTTCTCTGCTCCTGCAGTTTCTAAGGTAATTGCTAGGAGGTATAGGGCGGCTCCAGGGGACCCAGACTTTTTAACATCTCAGCCTTCTCCGGAGAGTCTGGTGGTTCAGGCTGCCTGTTCCAAGAGATCTACAGGTGCTTTTCCCCAAGTCTCGAGTGACAGGGATGCGAAGAAGTTAGACCAGTCGGCTAAGAAAGTCTTCTCTTCTGCCAGTATGGCTTTAAAATCGACGCATGCCACCTGTCTTTTGGGCCGATATATTCATGCCCTTATGGATTCAGCTAAACAATTGGCCCCAAAACTGTCGGAAGACGATAGACTGAACTTTAATGAGGTTCTGGCGGATACCCAAGCGGCTGCACGTCCGGTAATCCAAAGTGGCTTGGATACAGCTGATTCTGTCGCAAGGATTATGGGTTATTCTGTTCCCACGAGGAGGAGTGTGTGGCTCAAATCATCCGAGTTCTCCCCTGATGTGCAGGCAACGCTCCTGGATTTGCCTTTTTGATGGCTCAGGTCTTTTTGTCAAAAAAGCGGATGCTGCGCTCGAAAGATTTAAGGAGAGTAAGGCCACGGCTACATTTTTGGGCCTTCAATCTCAGCCTAGGGGCTCGTTCAGGAGGTACAGGGGCTTTGGAAGGTCATCCTTTTGTTCATACAGACAGCCCCAGCAGCAGCAACAGCAGCAGAACACTCTGTATAAGAGCTACAGAGGCAGAGTCATAGGTCGCACTTGAGGTCGTCAGCTCTCCTCCTCCTCCTCTTTCACTTCCTCAGCCCCTCCCACCACTGCAAAGCAGCCCTAGATCCACCATTCTGGATCATGCTGGTCCTGTGCGGGGCCTGCTTACCCATTTTCTACAAGATTGGGAACCGGTTATTACAGACCTTTGGGTTCTAGATCTTGTAGAAAATGGGTACGCCCTTCCCTTTCAGGAATTCCCTCCAAATTCCCCTCCTTGCCCAGGTGTTTGCTCGAAGGACCACCTTCTTCTCCTGCAGGAGGAAGTCTTGACATTGCTAAAAAAAGGTGCGATAGAGGTGGTTCCAGAGCAGGAAACGGGTCAGGGATGCTACTCCGGGTATTTCCTGATTCCGAAGAAGGACAGCAGGCTGCGTCCAATCCTGGACCTCAGGATCTTGAATCTTTTTCTGAAGCAAGAGAAGTTCAAGATGCTCACCCTTGCGCAGGTTCTTCAAGCGCTGCATCAGGAGGACTGGATGGTGTCGATCGACTTGCAGGATGCGTATTTCCCCATCCCCATCCTGAAGTCACACAGGAAGTATCTCTGGTTTACGGTAGGGTCGCAACATTATCAGTTTTTGCGGTCCTCCCGTTTGGTCTTACTACTGCACCTCAAGTTTTCACCAAGGTGATGGCAGTGGTGGCAGCCCATCTCAGAAGATCGGGGATTCCAGTTTTCCCCAATTTTACGACTGGCAGAACAAAGCACAGTCGCCAGAGAGGGTGCTTAATCATCTGCAGGATACAACTCAGCTGTTGTACGGATTGGGTTTTTCGATAAACGTACCCAAATCCCACCTGGTGCCCTCTCAGCGCAATCTAATCATTGGGCGGTACTGGACACTACTGTGTGTCGAGCATTCCCTCCTCCACAAAGGATTCTCGACATACAGGAAATGATTCCCTTGTTTTACAATGGAGCGGTCGTTCCAGTCCTGAAGGTCCTTCATCTGCTTGATCTGCTCGCCTCCTGCATTCTGTTGGTCGACCATGCATGCTGGTACATGAAGGCACTCCAGTGGTGCCTCCGCGGGCAGTGGTATCAGCACAAGGGAGATCTCAGGGAGTCTGTGAGGATATCCAGAGAAGCTGCAGCGGATCTGTCTTGGTGGAGTGTGGAGGGCAATCTGTTGCATCTACCTCCATCGGTGGCCACAGTGATAACGGATGCATCCACTTTAGGGTGGGGTGCGCATCTGGGGGATCTGGAGATCAAGGGTCTTTGGTCTCCAGAGGTAAGGTTGCTTCACATCAACCTTTTGGAATTGCGGTCGATAAGTTTGGCACTCAAGGCCTTCCTCCCTTCCGTTTGCGGTCAGTCGGTTCAAGTCTTGACGGACAACACTACAGCGATGTGGTATGTCAACAAGCAGGGAGGAGTGGGGTCGCATTGTCTCTGCAGAGAGGCTCTGCGTCTCTGGTCCTGGGCTCAGGATCAGCAGATTTGTCTGATGGCAAATCATTTGGCCGGGGTTCTGAACGTGCGTGCAGACAGTCTCAGTCAGCAGTTCTCTGCAGACCACGAGTGGAGGCTACATCCGGAGGTGGTTCGTCACGTCTTCCGGACGTGGGGAACTCCTCGGGTGGACCTGTTTGCCACTCACGAGAATGCTCACTGCCCGTCATTCTGCAGTCTCCAGTATACGATGCAGGGAGCGTTGGGGGACGCGTTTCAGTTGAGATGGGACTCACATTTCCTTTACGCGTTTCCTCCCATACCCTTGATTCCTCGGGTTCTGAGGAAGATTCGCCAAGACCGGGTCCAAGTCATATTGATCGCCCCGGATTGGCCAAGAAGGGTGTGGTACTCGCCAAGGTGTTGGCCAACCGGTTGGCTGGCGTGGTGGGCGATTTGGTCCACCAAGACCAATCAGGCTTTATACCGCACCGCAACACGGCGCTCAATCTGCGGCGCTTGCACGGGGTGCTCGCGCGTGTCCCATTTGTGCGGGAGCCGGCCATCTTGGCGTCCTTGGACGCCACCATGGCGTTTGATACACTTGAATGGCCATACATCTGGGCGATGCTGGCGAAATTCGGGTTTGGCCCGGGTTTCATTAGCTGGGTCAAATTGCTATATTCGGGCCCATTGGCGCAGGTGGTAGTGAATGGGCGAGTCTCGGCCCCGTTCGCGCTGGGGAGGGGTACGCGACAGGGTTGCCCCCTGTCGCCTCTCCTGTTTGCCCTGGCCCTGGAGCCCCTGGCGGAGTGGCTGCGGTGGCACCCTTCTATCCGTGGTCTCCGCTGGACCCCCGAGCATGAGGACCGTGTGTCCCTCTATGCTGACGATATCCTTCTGTATCTCGCCTCCCCGCGTAAATCACTGATCGTCCTGGTTGATGTTTTGCGCTCATTCGGTCGCAACTCAGGCCTGGTCATCAACTGGGCGAAATCCTGTGTCTATGTGCTTTCCGGGGAGGCTCCGGCCCTACCACGGGACTGTCCGATCCAGATTGCCTCCCAAGGTTTTCGGTACCTGGGTATCTATATCACACTTGACCCGGAGGCCCGCTATGAGCGGAATTTGCTACCCCCCCTCCAGCGCTTGAAGGAGGACGTGGTGCGCTGGCGGCGTCTGCCGCTCTCGCCGCTCGGCCGGGCGGCCTTGTTTAAAATGATGTCCCTGCCGCGCTTCCTCTACGCCCTCCAGAATACTATGGACTTGGTCCCGGCACGCTATTTCCGTGAGGTGGAGGGCCTCCAGCGGCGCCTGTTCTGGGACGGGAGGCCGCGCATTGCTCTGGCTAAATTGACGCTCCCGTGGTACGATGGGGGGGTCGCCCTCCCGGACATTAAACGGTATTACTGGGCCTCCCAACTAGCTGCAATTAATCATGGCCTTTATGGGCCCGCCTTGAACCCGGCATTTGAGATGGATAAGATGCTCCTACCCGGTGGCGATTACAATCGCGCGCTCTACTCTGGCGCGCCCGACTCCCGTTTGACGGGACCGACGCGTGTCATGGTGCGTGTCTGGCACGCGGCTAATGCAGCTATGGGGTGGAAGGACCGTTTGACCCGGGCGTCACCGCTGTATGCGTCTGAGAGGTTGGGCTCCCTGTGGACGTCGAAGGGCTTCGAGAAGTGGGACACGATCGGAATCAGCACGGTGGGAGATCTCTGGACGAGGGGGGGATTCAAAACTTTTGAGACGCTGCAGGCGGAGTTTCAGCTGCAGGGCAGTGAGTACTTTCGGTACCTACAAGTCCGGCATGCGCTGGGCTCCGTCTTCCCGGACGTCGCATCCATTCCGGAGTCTTCCCCCCTGGAGGACAGAGTGCTGGATGGCCATGTACCGGACAGCACGATCTCCCTCATATACAAAAAACTGATCAACGATAGATCGTGCCTGCTGACTAGTCTCCGCGAGGCCTGGGTTGCCGACGGGCTGGAGCTGGACGACGAGGATTGGATTTCCGCGGTGGCCTCTCCGAAAGAGGTGGCCATCCCGGCTCGCCTTCGTTTCGTCCAGCTCAAGATCCTTCACCGGGTTTACGTGACGGGGCCAAGGCTTCTGCGTATGGGTTTTGCTGGTGACGGAATGTGTAAGCGTGGCTGTGGTGCGTTGGCGACTTTCATGCATATACTGTGGGAGTGCCCGAAGGTGGAGCGATTCTGGCGTGGTGTGCATGAGGTCCTGCGTGTGGTTACGCGTGTCGCGCTGCTGCCTGAAGCGAGGAGATGCTTGCTGAATGTATGGGAACCGAATGACTATTCGGTCCCGCAGACGCGGTGGGTGACTCTGGGATACATGATAGCTAAGCGTGACATTGCTCAATTGTGGGGATCCCAGAGGCCCCCTGCGGTGTCGGCCTGGAAAGAGCATATGGATTGGTGTATGTTTCGTGAAAAGGTGGTGTATGTGGCGAGGGGTAAGCCTGGGGCGTGGGTGAAACTCTGGGGCCCCTGGAACGCCTACCGCGGGGGTATTTGTGAGCCACCACTGCTACCGGCTGCCTCGCCTGCTCCGTCTCCCTAGACGGCCCCTCTCCCTCGGCCGCGGGCGCGCGGTCCCCCAGTCCCTGATCTACTCCCATTCCCCCCCTCAGAGTTCTGCTGCTGGTTTGGATCCCCCACTTATGGAGCACGTGCTGTCACTTTGGATCGCGGGTTGCCTTGCGGGTGTGGTTTTTTGGTGTTGTTTTGTTTCAAGAAAAGGGAACCGTACTGTGGGCTTGGAGCTGTGTGGCCTGCACCATTGATTACTCCTGTTTCACTGCTCTGCACTGCCGAGAGATTTTTACTGTATGTATGCAATATGCTTTTGTCATTCTAGCGGCCGGCCGGGTGGTTGTAGGCCCATACCTGTAACTTTTACAAACTGCAATAAACGGTTTCAAAAAAAAAAAAAAAAAAAAGAAGGGTGTGGTATACAGATCTTCTCCACCTCTCCTCGTGCCCTCCGCTCCGTCTCCCTCTGAGGGCAGACCTCCTCTCGCAGTCGCAGGGGCAGGTTCTACACCACCACGTCCAGAGCTTACACCTTCATGCCTGGAGATTGAACGGGCAACCTGATTTCTTTTTCTCTCCACCGGCGGATGTGGTAGATGTAATTTTGTCTGCCAGACGTCATTCCACTAAATCTATCTATTCCTATAGGTGGTCTAAGTTTGTTCTTTGGTGCTGAGAGAAATCTATTGTCCCTTTGAGGGCTCGTTTATCTGACATTCTTCAGTTTGCCTTGTCTCTTGCTCAGCAAGGCTTTGCTATAGCCACTGTAAAGGGATATCTTTCGGCCTTGTCGACTTTCCTTTGCTTGCCGGATCAGCCGTCTTTGTTCAAATCTCCTATTGTTTTACGATTTCTGAAAGGCCTTACAAACAAGTTTCCTCAGACTCCTTTTATTGTGCCTCAATGGGACTTAAATCTTGTTTTAACTTACCTGATGGGTTCTCCTTTCGAGCCCTTACACAAGTGTCCCTTGAGACTGTTGTCTTTCAAAGTGGTTTTTCTCATTGCGATCACCTCGGCAAAGAGGGTAAGTGAGCTTCAAGCTCTGAGTTCAAAACCCCCGTTCTTGACCATTCATGCTGATAGAATGGTACTCAGGACCAGGGCTGCTTTTCTGCCTTAGGTGGTAACTCCTTTCCATCTGGGGCAGTCCATTACCCTCCCTACCTTCTATCCTCCCCCTCACCCTTCCAAGGAGGAGGAGAGACTTCATCGCTTGGACCCTTAGAGGGCAGTGAGTTTCTACCTTGATAGGACTAAAGACTTTCGAGTGGACGACAAGCTCTTCGTGGGCTTTGTTGGCTGCAGGAAAGGCAGAGCGGTGCACAAGCGCACCCTTTCCAGATGGATTGTCTTGTGCATCAAGATATCCAACTCTGGCCGGTAAGGAAGCTCCAGAGGGTTTAAGGGCTCATTCTACTAGAGCTAAGTCTTCTACGTCTGCCTTGTCTAGAGGTGTTCCTGTGGAGGACATTTGTAGGGTGGCAACTTGGGCCTCCCTCCACACTTTCGCGAAGCATTATTGCTTGGATTCTGAGGTGAGGAGGGACGGACACTTTGCTCGTTCCGTCCTTCAGGACTTTCTGGTATAGAAGGGTGGACACCCTCCTCCGAGAGTGGGGCTGCTGTGGGAATCTTTTCACAAGGTGAGGAATCCACTGGCAGATGTATCCATCAGAAGAACAAGTTACTTACCTTCGGTAACGCTTTTTCTGGTGGTTACAGTATCTGCCTGTGGATTCCTCACTGACCCACCCGCCTCCCCGTTGTCGCCCCTTGTATACCTACAATTCTAATGATGGTGTTTCAAAAGGTATTTGTTACTGTCAAAGGCAGTGTGTTATTTCTTTTGCCTTCATATATGATCTCCACACTGTGTGTGTTGCTTTGTATATTATGTACTGTGTATACTGTGTATATATTGCTGTCAGTCCATCCGTGTGCCTCGAAGGCACGGAAAAAAGGGCGGAACTGGCATCATCACGCCGACGAGGTCTTCTTATGGAGCCGGTGACGTCAGCGGAGTCGCGAGCGGAGCCGTGTCTTTGTGACATCGTCTTCGACCTCATCGGTGTGGAATGCTACAAAAGTTTCCGAATGTTGCTGGCGCAGGGGATATTCAAAAGGTGAGGAATCCACAGGCAGATACTGTATCCACCAGAAAAAGTGTTACCAAAGGTAAGTAACTTGTTCGTTTATGCCATTGTTGCAATTCATTATGCCCATTTTTAGGTTGAGCATCAGCGCGCATGCGCTGTCTGCAAGACCTGGAGTTATCTATAGAACCCCGTTTTCCCCGCCTGCAATTTACCATACGCTGACTCCACCGTCAATCTTCCTCACTGCCTCCTGACTGGTTCCTGCAGCCGATATCTCACTTCCCTTGAAAACTGCAGAGCACCGGCCAAGTACAGTTACGTTACGCTGTGAAGGCATCTCTGTTGGTTGGACGAACTCTTTTCCTACTGCTGGCCTTCACTGTGCTAGAAGTCCAGCTCCTGTCTTGCGGTGCCCCTACGTGCTGCAGTCCGTGCGGTGCCCTCCCCCACCATTAACTTGTGCCGCTGTTTTAAAAAGAAAACTCTTCAATCGGAATAGATGCAGCTACCTGCTGCAGTCCGTGCGGTGCTCACCCCTCCTTTAAAAAAAATGCTTCAATTAGCATAGATGCAGCTACATGCTGCAGTCCGCGCGGTGCTCTCCCCCTCCTTTTAAAACAAGCATTGGCATAGCCAATAGGTCTCGCCTTTGGGACCTTATAAGTGTTTAGTCAGAGCTATTTGCTTTGCCAATGTTTTTGCTTAAAGAGAATTAACACCAATGCCAGCTGGCAGCCACAGAACAAGCAACTCTCCATCACTCCCTTTAGACTAAGTTGGCTTAAACATAGCGCATCATCACAGGCACCACAGCTAGTTATCCGTTTCGGCAATGCTCTCTATAAAAGAATGTAGGCATGCCAGATCCCAACAACCAATAACCACGATGTACGATAAAAAGTAAAGTTCTGCGGCACACATCTATACAACGAATACCACCTCCACAGTGCTCTTTATTAAAAAAAAGTACACACACCATTACTATGCACTTTAAAATCTCTATTAACTGTAGAGAATGAATGAAAATTAGTTATGGATAACGAGGGATGTTTTCTCTTCATAACGTAACAAAATGAAAGCAGGAATGATAATGGGTATGCTTCCAGGTAAACAAGAGACAAGTTGTGACAAAGGTTGTATGATAATGTTTCACCATAGTATGACTTGCACCATTATGTCATGACCGTGCAGAATACTTAACCCAACGATGTACTGTATTACAATCTAATAAAAATGTGTTAAAAAAAAACTGTAGAGAATGAAAAAAAGACACAAGCAATGGAAATTCCAGAACTATGGGAAGACGGTGTCCAGATTACGAAAGCAAGTCGTTTCAACACTAGTGGTAAAAAGAACTACACATACAGTGACCAAAATATATAAAAGACAATTAGAAAACTTTGTGTTTGTCCCGTGGTGTTTGTCCCGTTCTCTCTTCTTTTAAGTGCTGTTTTGACATATTATGTGACTGGTACGCGGGCTCTCTCTACTTAATTTAGCCAATGGCTGAATCAGGATCGTGAAAGTTTGTATAACCTAGTAGGAAGTGATTAGAGTTGACATTGTTGTAATCTGTAGTAATGAATTTGAAGCTATTGGAATCCCTTCTGACGTCACGATATCTGATGCCTCTCACTGACAGCTGAGGCAAACATTCCGGTCTGAAGCACTATGGGAGAGGCGGTCCACTGTGTCATGGGAGTCACTAGCTAGCTTAAGACGCGCATTGAAATGTCTCTCACCTCCCAATGACTGAGCTAAGCAGCGTAGTAAGTTCCTTCAAATCAAACGCGGCGTACGAGGCAGAAAGTAGCGGGCGCACCGCTACCTCCCAGCCCGGCTCAAGAGCTCCCTCCGCCGCCATCTCTTACACTTCTCAGACCGCTCTGCGGTGCTGGAAGTGACGACCCTGATATAGCGTCAGACGCAATGCGTGTCACATAATAACTATTATACTATCCACTATAGATTAAAGAATGTTTTGCCTTTGATCCAAGTCTACTTGCCGGGCAGTGCAGGATGGTGCGGGGGGACGTTTTCCTCCATCCTCCGCTCCAGCTGTCCCTGGCTCTCTGCAGCGGGGTTGCTGCGAGCATCCTCCGGGATGTGGAAGCAGGTAAGGAAGAGCGGGGAATGGGCGCAGCAACGCGCCCAGTTGGACGGGGGCTGTGCGTGTGGGGGGTGAGGGTGACAAGGAGTGAGTCGATGAGGTAAGGAGGACAGAAGGCGCGAGGACAGTGACGTGGAAGGTGTGGGGGCTGGTGACGAGGCAGGGGACGGTGGAGCAAGGGTGGCAGCTTCGGGTTTCGGGAGGGAGGGACATTTAGGCGGGGAGGGGGAGAATATATACTTAAAGAGACAGAGGTTATGCTTTCCGATGCGGTTTAAATGGATATTGATGAAACCAGAAAGAAAAGATTTATTAAATGAGAATGTAGCCGAGAAAAGGAGATTAAAAGAGAGGAAGGAGATTCGAGCGAGTATTGGTTACATGGGCAGATATATTTAAAAAGTCAGAGAGAGATGGAGGGAAATTCGAAATGTGGAAATAATTAAAAGTAGCGGAGACAAGATATGTTAAAAGAGATTTCAAGAGAGGGGGAGAGTCTGGTTTAGGTACTTGAAGAGATAGGACTCTCTGGAAGAGAGTTGTTAAGACAAATAGAACAGGCGCGAGTTTGAAGAGAGGAGGAGGCAGTAGGGGGAGGGAAGAGAGGAGGGGGCCTGCAGCTGTTTCCTTTGCGGGAGCAAGCAGGAACCATGGTTTTAAAGCTCACTCCCACAAGGGAATCGCCAATGTGCACGCGTTGCCATTCAAAGCTATGCAACGCTCGCACGTTTTTGCCCGCAAAGCTGTGTCGATTACTAAAGGTCTTTTTCCTGTGCAACGCATGCGCGCTGCGTAGGCAAGACCTAAAAATGCTTCAATCAGCATAGCTGCAGCTACGTGCTGCAGTCCGTGTAGTGCTCTCCCCCTCCATTACCTTATGTCGCATTTTTTTTTTAATTAATGCTCCTATCGACATTGTTGCAGCTACACGCTGCACTCACTGCTGAATTTTATAGCTGAGGCAATTTATTAAAAACGATGTGCCATGGCGTGATCAGGCACATCGTTTACGTGAAGGGGAGTTTGGGGGCAGCCAACAACGTGAGATCTGCCCCCCGGGCAGATTGGGAGGGGGTGGGCTGGCCATTAACGGCCATTTTGGAATTTGGGCTGGTAAATTATAGCCCAATTATAGCCCAAGGTTATAAGGGCTTACACAGGACGTCCCCAGCCACCATTTTAGTTTCTGGTGACCTGGTGGCTGGGGGTAAGTTAGTGTAGGCAGCTTAGCTTTTTTCCCACCCTCCCATCCCTCTTTTTAAGCTCTTGGTTTTGGGTGGTTTTTGGGGTTTTTTAATTTCCAGATGGCTCGGTTTGTTGAAGACAGGTGCATAGGGTTGTTTGTTGTGCAAACTGTTGCTTGGAACAGGTGCTGGCGGGGATTTTAAAAGTTGGCCAGGGTTGGCAGATGTTTTTGGTTAAGTGTCGGAAGTTTGTGAGCAGGGGCAGGGAAAGGGTAGGCAGGTAGGCTAAGTTTCAGAGCAGGCGTTTGTTAGTTACAGTGGCAGAAAGGCAGGTAGGGGATTTGGGTTTTATTGGAGGGCAAGAATGTTAATTGCAATACTGTGTAATGTTGTTATGTTAACGGCAGGGTGGGGTCACGTCTGAGGGGATCGTAGGGGCGGGGGAGGGATTAGGGGTCAGCTTATTTGATGTATAGTGAGGTGTTAGTTTTGTGAGGCAGTGGCCAGGTTTTTAAATGTGATATGCACCTGTTTCAATAAAGCGGCCTTTTTCACACACAAATTGGTCTTGGTTTGGGTTGCCCCCTTCCTCCCAATATTCTGTTGGAAACAGGAGCACTGGAATACTGGCTGACTTCTCTTATTGTACCAGCCATGTATACATGGAGGGTGTGGCTTAACAGCTAGGGCGTCCGACTCTGACGCTGGGGAGACAGGTTTGAGTTTGGCGGGAGGCACAAGCATCCTGGGATGTACTTTAATACAAGGACATGTGTGAGATCACTTTTACTTGTGAAACTATATTTGCAGAAGGTATATTTTACTATTTGGAAACACTTCCGGAGTGATAAAAGTAACAAGCATTTACAATGCAATGGTCTCAGCAATATTCTAGGTAGAGCTATTGGTATAGCTCATTATTTTTTTATGATTTTTGTATCCTTAAATAAATGGCATTGTCATTTCTATTGGCATTAGTTTTTTTTTTGCATATGTGATACCTATTGCATTAGCAGAGAGAGAGTGAGGTAGTGAGATAGAGAGAGTGAGGTATTGAAATAGAGAGTGAGGTAGTGAGAGAGAGTGAGGTAGATAGAGAGTAAGGTAGTGAAAGAGTGAGTTAGTGAGTGAGGTATTTTCTGACGTAGTGAGATAGAAACAGTGAGTGATGTTGTGAGATAGAGAAAGATTGAGGTAGTGAAAGAGAGTGAGGTAGTGAGGGATGTTGTGAGGTATTAAGATAGAAACAGAGTGATGTAGTGAAGTAGTGAGATAGAGTGAGGTAGTGAAAGAGTGAGTGTAAGTGACTTAGTGTATTAGAGAGAGAGAGTGAGGTAGTGAGATAGAGAGAGTGAATTAGTGAGTTAGAGAGAGTGAATTTGCGAGGTGGTGAGAGAGTGATGTAGTGAAGTTTTGAGAGAGTGTGTTGTGATATAGTGAGGTAGTGAGAGTGAGATAGAAATAGATAGTGATGTAGTTATAGAAAGTGAGGTAGTGAGATAGAGAGAGAGTGAAGTTTCTAAGTAGTGTGTTAGAGTGAGAGATAGTTACTGTGGTAGTGATATTGTGTTGCTGTGAGAAAGAGAGAGTTGAGTAGTGAGTTAGAGAGTGAGGTAGAGAGTTAGTGAGAGAGAGTGTAGTATAGTGAGAGATAGTGAGGTAGTGAGAGATAGTGAGGTAGTGAGAGAGAGAGTTAGGGAGAGAGAGAGTTAGGGAGAGAGAGTGACGTAGTTAGAGAGCCAACCCCACACACATACAGAACCACCCACACAGAACCACACACATACAAAGTGTATCCCCCAGACATACATACAGAGCCACACCTACAGAATTCATACACCCACAGCTAAGCAGTAAGAAGTAGATAGTTAGCAGTAGAGTGTGTAATATTTGTTAGTTTATTTTTAAGGTCTCCTTTTTGCACGTAATAAGCCACCCACACTCACAGAACCACCCACACAGAGCCACCTACACAGAGCTATTCACATAGAGCAACCCACACACAAATAGAGCCACCTACACACACACACAGAGTTACCCACACACAGACAGAGCCACCCACGCATAGAGCCACCTACAAACTATAAAATGGTTGGGGGTGGAACCCCAAGAAATGTTGACTGGCTCAGAGGTTTCCAAATGGGCAATAGCTTAAGAAACACAAATGAAACATGTCCGCAGGGATGAAAAGCAAGAAGAGGACTTGGGAACGTGGGCAACCATGCTTACTGATTAAAGAGAACCATAAAAGGTGTCCACTGGGGAGCCAACATTATGATGTGCCCGACATGCGCTAGAAGATTAGGACAGAGGATGGTAGATCGGGACCTGACGACAGTTGACACAGGGGCCTGGTAACTTGCCTACACCCCTTACGAAGTTAAAATTGTCTCCTCTTCTACGAAACTATGCCCTAGCAGGGTAAGAAAGGGTGAGGAGTGGTTCAAAGTATTACATTATAATGTCAGAAGGAGAAGAATCCTTCCTTAATTATGTCACATTGTTACACTCTCTGGGTCGTAAAATTAAAGTCAAAGGGCCTCGATAGTTCGGATCGCATGGAGGGAGGTGTGTGTACGCAGATGTTCACAGTTCCGTACAGGGAAAAACCTGTATGGCAGAGTTGTGCACTTAAGAACCAACTGCGGGATGTTCGTTGAAAAGGCTAAACTCTTAACCAGTCGCGACCATGCATGGGAAGTGAGCATAGCCTTGTCTGTCGGAATGAGAAGCAACTATACAGACTGAACGGGCCTTTGCGTAAAAATCATGCCGCAGAGAGTTCATGAGCACTGTCGGCTGCTTCGAGTAGTGACATAAAGGGCAGCAGAGAACTACTGCGCAATTCAAATTCAGGTACAGGCAGGTCAGCAAGAGGCACACAAACACACACATTCCTATATACAACCAATGGCAAAGATTAAAAACACCATCTGTTTAAATAATGCGAAAAACCAACGTGCAACACACACTCATTATGGTCAACAATAACGTACCGCTCACCCCCATCAGATCGATACTCGCAGCACAGTGTATTATAGACCCCAGAAAAAATAAATAATAAAATCACGGCCAGTGTCCTAGTGTAATCAAGCAAGATCATTAATACAGATGTATAAAAGCCAGAACTGCCTTTTAATATGCGTTGTTTAATTTGATAATCCATTGACACTAAGAACGTATAGACACAGAGCAGCTATGATCGTCCATTGACATTCGAAACAATATGCCCGTACTGCTCTAGCGATGTCAGGAAGGGGCGTTTAGCAGTGCGTGCAGTGAAGGTATGGATGTAGGGAACTGGGTTGGGCGCCTGAGTCGTGTGTATGGGGAGAGACACGGGTCCATCGAGTGGCTTAATTAATTCATGCCCCTTGGGTCACACGCCCCTTTCACACTTGCCGGGGGTAACCCCCTCAATCAGCACTTACCTGAATTTACCGCCAAGGGGGTCGCCATCTTGGTAAGAATGCAGCGCCAAAGAGAAACGAAAGAGGGACTAATTACATTACACCCAGACACAGAAGACAGACTACGGTGCTTTGCAAACAAAAAATGAAAGACAGACCGGAAGTACGCGTCTGGAGTTTCATCGAGACAAGTAAATGACGGAGTTGCTGAAGTGAAACATCAAGGTTCTAACAAATTGGCTAATAAACGACTACCTGTCAGCCGTGAAAGTAGACAGAGAAAAAAAGTTTTGCACTTATGCCTTCTCGTTTGCCTGCATCTACTAGATGCCAGTTCATAACGCACCGAGGTATATTAGAACGATTATAACTAGTGAACTGCAGATTACATCACCTCTTTTGCAAAAGGAGTTACGGTAACTTGGATGAGGCGCCTGTTGACGGGAATGACGAGGTAGCGGGCGCCCGGAGGGAGAGACATCAAGGGGCAGGTGAGGAGAGGCGCTGGATCGGTCGAGTGGTTGGTTCTGTTGTAGTACGAATCGAGGGGTCCAAGGTTCGATCCTCGGTCGGGGTAGATGCGCGTCATTGGGTGTGCATTAAATAACAAGCACACCACTGCCTTTCTCCGAGGTGAAGCAGAAATGCCTCGGAGAAAGGCAGCGGCGTTTTTCGGCTTCGGGGGCGTGTTCCTGCTTGAGCTTGGAAGAACCGGGAGTGCTGGGGTCGGCATTCTGAAGCCCGGGGCTTATCAGAGCTTGGAAGAACCGGGAGTGCTGGGGTCGGCATTCTGTGGGGAGAAAACGCTGCCGCCTTTCTCCGAGGTGAAGCAGAAATGCCTCGGAGAAAGGTAGCGGAGTTTTTCGGATTCGGGGGCGTGTTCCTGCTGTTCTAAAAAGGGCGTGGCTAAAAAGTGGAAAGAACAGCACGGAACACGCCCCCAAATCTGAAAAAGACGGAGCCTATTTGGAGGGACGGCTCTCTCCTCCAATGGCTGGCCTCCGTTTAGGAAGCCAGCCAATGGAGGAGAGGCAAAAAGAGAGGTGGGCTAAAAAGCCACTCTAAGGATCATAAGATCTCCGGACTTCCGGTTCTGCCTTCGGCAGACCGGACGGTCCCTCGACCTAAAAAGGACCCTTCCTGGGGTCACGGTGTGAGAAATTGACTTCCGGTCGGACAGAGGGCGGAAGAAGACAGAAAGTGAAGTGCTTCTAATTCTAGGAGAGTTTGATTACATGTAAGCTATGTTTTAAGTTATTGTTTTTATTTACTTTAACTTTTAAAATATGAAGTGTCCCAACGCACCCAAAAGCAATGACAATGCACGCTTTCTTCCCGTTGTAGCCTAGCATTACCTCATCATTCTCCCTAGATAAACGCCTTTCATACTCCACCATTGTTTGCCATTTTGTGATGTGCAATTTAAAATGGTCTATATCATAAACATGATATGCTTTATTTAAATTGATAATAGCATTACATTGTTTGAGAGGGTGATCATGAAGACAACATGAATGTGAGATTATTTCTTGCACCACTTGAATCAGCCATTGTTGGACATTAGACAGACGCTGGATGCATTACCACGAAGGGCTTCTCTCGGTGCAGACCTGCCGATCGAGCACACCCTCTAACATTTACAAGCAAGCTGAAAATGGAGAGAATCCTGTATTTCCTGTCAGTGATGTACTGCTACAAGAATGTTCTTGGAGTGTAAGTAATAGCGGCATTTGAAAACGCAACGGTAGCTTTAAACTTATTGTATGGAAGTAGCGGATAATAGAAGCGCCCTTCCCATCCATATTGACTCATCTTTTAGTCTGCACCACATGGCATTTTGCATTTCCTAGAACATCTCATGGCAGGACTGAATAATCTCTTTAGCAGACATACTTTTCCCGCTTCATTTCCGTTATGAGGTTTTTCATAGAGCAGGCAAAAGCAGACATTTAAACACACTTGCACGTTAAACAACAATCACACATAAAAGCTTTGACTTAAAATTGAAGGTGTACCTTCATTGTTCATTGATGGGTTTGTGGTCATGCAGTATTGTTGATCAGTGAGGGGTGAATGCAAAAATGAGTCAAAGGGAGGAGGAGTGTGTGAAAGCAAGGATGAGTGACAGAGTGTATCCATGAGGTGTGACTATCTAAACTCACCAATAAGGAGGATTGTTTGAAGTGACTGACAACATAGCATTGTGCCTTGGTACGTTGTTGGTGTTCCTTTACTCTTCTTGGCAATGTGTGTTAATACAGATCTTGACCCTCCTGCCAGTAACCCCTCTCTGGTCAATGCAGTCAGTGATTTTACAACTGTGAGTCCAGAGTAAAGTGCTGTCCAAGCTAATTACATGGTGCGTTGTGGGAGCATGCCACTTTTGACTGCTTTGCAGAATGTGATGGCACAGTCCATAATACAGTTGCACTGTGAGAGGAGCTCTCTTTCTCTACTGTCAAGTGGAGAACAAGTACTCCCTTCAAGCTGGCATGACTACATCTTACTCTGTATATGGTGGAGCCCTTAAAGAGGCAGGGTTGCATTAAGTAAACTCCGCCACCAACTGGTGGACTCGAAGCTGCAGGCTTTAAGTTTTATTACCTGACAGCACAGCTTCACTGGGCATCCTAGCGATTTGCAAAACTCCACTGAGATGACAAGGATTGGGAAAAGTCCAGAAGCCAAAAAATTGTCCAACATGTTATGCGGCTCCAGGATACTAGATGGGGACACACTAGGGTTACTACCTGGAAAGGAAGCAAATCTGGGCAGCAACTGTAAATATTCAAGACAAAGGGTACCATTTTATTCTATTCAAAAAATCTGAATGAAATGGTATTTGTTCTGAAGGCAGGAGGTGGAGACAGCATTGTCAGAGGCAGACCAGGCCCATTCAGGTGAAAGGAAATCTCCTCCCCCTACTCTAAATGCACCCCAGGTCTATTCAGCCCTTTCCTGACCCACCTAGACTATCTGGAGCAATGGCTCCTCCCCAGCCCCTGTCATCCAAAACCCAGACAGTCAATTTACAACTCCAGCAGAGGCCTACCTGATGGCTGAGCAAGAAAATATCTACTTTCTAAAAGTGGTATTTTCAAACACAGAACGCAAAAATCACCTTCACTAAAAGATGCATCTTTAGATTCTGTGTTCAGGCATACTAAACTTTATTTTTCTACCTAGTTCCCAGGGCCAGATATGTTTATAAGATGTTATAAACAAACTCCCCATTCTCTCCTAAGGGAACAGGAAGCCTTGCCATAGTGAAAAAAGAAATTGGCAGTAATTCACTATCAGGACATGCCACACACACCAGGGCATGTCCTACCTTTCACATACACTGAACCCTGCCCACAGGGGTACCTTGGGCCTACCTTAGGGATGACTGACAAATGAGAAAAGGGAAGGTTAGAGCCTAGCAAGTTGGTACACTTTCCAAATCAACATGTCAGTCCCAGACTGCACACAGGTTCTGCAATGGCTGGCCAGAATTACATTTACAGGTCGTTTGCGTGGGTGGCACAATCCAGTGCTGCAACCCACTAACAGCATTTGATTTACAGGCCCCGGCACTCTCAGTGCACTTTACTCTCAGTGCACTTTACTAGGGACTGACAGGTAAATCAAATATGCCAATCATGGAAACACCAATCCATATCACATTTTACAACAGGAGCCCTTGCACTTTACCACTGATCAGCAATGAGAAAAGTGTGCAGAGACACTAAGCCAGCAAAAACAGTGTCAAAACCAGGAGGTCAGAAAGCAAAAACTCAGGGGAAACACGCCAAAAGATGCTGAGTCTAACAACGACCTTCTGTTTCTTGACATGATTCTTCAGTTACTTCAGCTATTGTAGGGGGCATCTTTATCATTGGTTCTGGGGTTTTCTTGTGAAACTGATCTCCAAGCACAACTTTTTTCTCATTCACGACTGGACTTCTAACGTGATCTGACTAGCAGGAGTCACCTGACTCTGTATCGACACTCTTGCATCTTCCACTGAGGTTAAATCGCTCAGAATTTTACCACACTGTGAGTGCTCTGTATTAACCAGTTGTCCAGTTCCCACAACTTGGCTAACCTGGACCCCCTCTTGCTCTGTAACCAACCCTTCCGGAACAGGCACTGTTTCATCAAAGGGACGTGGAACTTTGCACGTGTGGCTAGCGTGAACCCAGTTCGGGAGATCAGCACATTTCATAGCTGTAGTGGTTACCAAAACCACTTGACATGGCCAGATTCTGTTGCGGTTGTGCAGTTGCTTCTTTCATCCTGGTGAGACAAAGAACGAACGGAACAAGACAATCCTTTGCAATAATTCAGTACCAAGTTATCTGTAATGTTCACAAGACCATTTGCAGGCACTACTGACAATCTCATAGTGCACCCCATGATGATCTCATGAGGTGACAAGTCTGTCTTACTGTAAGTATGCTGCACATACTTATTAGGATAAGAGGGAAAGTGTCTGGCCATTTGAAAGTTGTTGATGCACATATTTTCGCCAGTCTTTGCTTAACTCGTAATGCCACACACAAATATTTAAGAATTTCGGTGTTCAAATGAGTTCTTCAGTCTGACACCAGAAAAGCCAAAAACCTGAATTGAGATATCAGCTCCCTCAATAATAGTCTTACAACAGTGAGGCTATCCTTCCTTTGAGTTGCAGAAGCCTCTACCCAATGGGAGAATACACCGACCACCAATATAGCTCTCAACCCATTTCTCACTGGCAGTTCAATTAAATCAAGCTACATTCTCTACATTCTGTTGAAGGGCCCTCCTGATCTGCCTACATAACTCAGTGTAACAACTGTGGGTTTCCATCCATCTGCTGACACGTTACACATCTGAAACATACATCTTCTGCAACCAACCTGAATCTTAGATTATACCACATTGCCTGAATGTTCTGATTATTGCGTTGCTGCCCATAGGTGCCTATAAATAACAATACCTTGCCATCAGGGACAACAAGCTATTTGGCAACCCTGCTCTTCTTCTCTTTTGGCACGTCTTGCTCTAATCCAACCCTGCTATTCTTCTTCTGTCACCTCTTCCTGAATTTTTTTAACTCATTCCCAAGTATCAATGGCTGTCATGCACAAATGTTGACTTGTCTCATCGTTGCTTTTATACCTCCACTCCTAATTAAAGGAAGTGCAATGCAGGGTATAGTACCTAGCAACTTCGTCAGCATAGGTATCGCCCAAAGATATATATTCCGTTGACTTCTGGTGTGCTGCACATTGAACAACAGATAACTGTAATGCTGATAAACTTTGTCATTGTGTGGATAGGGACTCCAGAAGAGGTCATAAAACCACTCTGAGATGACAACTATCCAAAAACATGAACAACACCAAACCCATATTGGCTGTCAGTAAAATTGTCACTTGAAGCTGTTCTGAAACACAGCATGCCCTAGTAAGAGTAATCAATTTGGCTACTTGAGCATAAAAGACTCCTTGAAGCCCATAATCCTCTATCACACCTGAGACTGTGCAAACTGCATAATCAGCTCTCAGATTTCCATCTGGGTCTCTTAAACTGGAGCCATCAATGAATATGACATAATAATTTTCATCCAAGGTGACATTTTGAAACTCAGGTCTAGGTCTGGTGTACAGTTCATTCACATCAAGACAGTCATGCTCAACCCCATCTTCGTGATTTTGATAATCTTCAACTGGATGTGGCAAGAGTGTAGCCGCAGTTAATACATTACACCTTTTTATTTTGACATTTGGGGATCCAGCTGTCACTTACTCATAGCGAGTCACACGTGCATTAGTGAGATACCTCATCCTGGTGTGGGTTAACAAAATTGTCACTGAACGAGGGTACAAAAACATTCAGTGGATGTCCAATAACAATACTTTTGCATTGTTCAATACTGACACTCAAGGCTGCCACAACATTTGAACAGCTGAGCAATGTAGAAGGCACAGGAACAAGTGTGGCCAGAAATCATTCTACAGGCGTGTTTGCATTTCCATATAGCTGTCTCAAAACAGATAGATCACAGGCCTCCCTCTTGCAGCAAAACAATGAAAAACATTTGCTATATTTAGGCATTCCCAGAGCTGGGGCTCCGCACAAGCTTCATCTCAGCTCGTGGAAGGCACGCATGCATTCATCATAAAATGGTACCGGATCAGACACATCTTCGTGTGTCAGCCTCTGTAAAGGTCTAGACAGAAGAAACAAAATTTGAATCCACTGGCAACAGTAGCCAACTATTCTCAGAAACATCCTGACTTCCCTCTGAGTAACTGGGGGACTCATCTGCATAATGTAGTTTTTCCACAGCCTTGGTAGGCTGAAAATCTGGATTTTATTAAACACACGGAGGCTAACATTATGAAATAAATCCTTTATTGCCACCGCTCAGCAGAATGTTAAAAGCTTCTAGAATAGATAATATCGAACTTTTGAACAACATTCCAATACAATAAAAAACTCCAGCAACCAGTCCTCTTCCTTCTTTTATGGGCTGTGAAATGAAGTAGAACTTATGAACTTTAGAAAAACTTTAAGTCTCTTGTTCAAACAAATGTTCATGAAAAAGGACTTCTGGCTTCATTAACCTTGTTGAAGAGAAGTGGGAAAAAATCCAAGAAGCTCCATTCAGTTTAGGCTTGACCTGTATTGACAAGAAACAGTTAACATCAGGGTTGGGAATAAAATGGTAGGGATAATATAAGCCTCCGTGTCTTTAACCCCTTCGATGCTCATGACGGAGCGGTTCCGTCATGAGCATCGGTTGGGCTGTGCTCATGACGGAACCGCTCCGTCATGAGGAAAGCCCCTGGGGGAAGCGCTGGCGCTCCCCCCTGGGGCATTGATCGTGCCCCCACAGACGGGGATGGCACCGGAAGAGTTTCCGCTGCCACCCCGAGCCCCCCCACGCTTCCTGGTGACGTCAGCGCGCGCCGACGTCATCAGGAAGCGCTGGGACGCCTGGAAGCCATTTGCTTCCGGGCGTCCCAGCTGCAGCATCTGGTAAGTGGAGCTCTCCGGTGGGGACGCGGGGGCCGCGGCGGTGATTTTGAAAGTATTGAGGCATCGGGGGAGAGGAAAGAGTATTTCCTCTCCCCTGATGTCTCAATATAGGGCATTCCTGCAGCACGATCGCGCACAGCGTCGCGATCGTGCTGCAGGAATGCCACCACTAGGCACCAGGGATGCGTTTTAGCAATAAAGGAAGCGACCCCTTGGGCAAGGGTCGCTTTCAAAGGCCCCATTATGTCTGCAAGACTTTTCTGCCCCCTCTGGGGGCAGATCAGTTGAATTTTCTTGCCGTTTCCGCTCCCGGGGGGGGCAGAAGAGCCCACTAGACACCGGGGATCATTGTGATATTGTAGGAAGCGACCCCTTGGGCAAGGGTCGCTTCCTGGGCCCCCAATATTTTTGGAAGACTTTTCTGCCCTGATGTCTCAATACAGGGCATTCCTGCAGCACGATCGCGCACAGCGTCGCGATCGTGCTGCAGGAATGCCACCACTAGGCACCAGGGATGCGTTTTAGCAATAAAGGAAGCGACCCCTTGGGCAAGGGTCGCTTTCAAAGGCCCCATTATGTCTGCAAGACTTTTCTGCCCCCTCTGGGGGCAGATCGGTTTAATTTTTTTGCCATTTCTGCTCCCAGGGGGGGCAGAAGAGCCCACTAGACACCAGGGATCTGTTAGATATTTTAGGAAGCGACCCCTTGGGCAAGGGTCGCTTTCCTGGGCCCCCAATTTTAATTGAAGACTTTTCTGCCCCCTCTGGGGGTAGATCGGTTTAATTTTTTTACCGTTTCTGCTCCCAGGGGGGGGCAGAAGAGCCCACTAGACACCAGGGATCTGTTAGATATTTTAGGAAGCGACCCCTTGGGCAAGGGTCGCTTTCCTGGGCCCCCAATTTTAATTGAAGACTTTTCTGCCCCCTCTGGGGGCAGATCGGTTTAATTTTGTTGCCGTTTCCGCTCCCAGGGGGGGCAGAAAAGCCCACTAGACACCAGGGATCTTTGTGCCGGGTGTCTAGTTTTCAGAAATGCGTGGGTTTGGTAGGTTTCCCTAGATGGCCGCCGAGCACCGGGTCAAAAACCAAAGTGACCCCCCTTGCAAAACCAGGTGGTTTTGCGATAGGCCATTTTGATGTCACCTCACTACGTTTTGGGCCCTTGCCTGCCGCGGGTACTTGGGCCTCCCACACAAGTGAGGCACCATTTTTACTGGGAAACCTGGCGGAACACTGGGTGGTGGTAAATTTGTGTGAGCCCGGTGATGCCACAACTTTCCCACCCCAAAATGTGTGAAAAAAGTGATTTTTTCAGCTAAAATTGAGGTTTGCAGGGGATTCTGGGTAAGGAAACGTTGGGGGATCCACGCAAGCCATACCTCCCTGGAAGCCGCCGGGTGTCTAGTTTTCAGAAATGCATGGGTTTGGTAGGTTTCCCTAGATGTCCGCCGAGCACCGGGTCAAAAACCAAAGTGACCCCCTTGCAAAACCAGGTGGTTTTGCGATAGGCCATTTTGATGTCACCTCACTACGTTTTGGGCCCTTGCCTGCCGCAGGTACTTGGGCCTCCCACACAAGTGAGGCACCATTTTTACTGGGAGACCTGGGGGAACGCTGGGTGGTGGTAAATTTGTGTGAGCCCGGTGATGGCACAACTTTCCCACCCCAAAATGTGTGAAAAAAAGTGATTTTTTCAGCTAAAATTGAGGTTTGCAGGGGATTCTGGGTAAGGAAACGTTGGGGGATCCACGCAAGCCATACCTCCCTAGAAGCCGCCGGGTGTCTAGTTTTCAGAAATGCATGGGTTTGGTAGGTTTCCCTAGATGGCCGCCGAGCACCGGGTCAAAAACCAAAGTGACCCCCCTTGCAAAACCAGGTGGTTTTGCGATAGGCCATTTTGATGTCACCTCACTACGTTTTGGGCCCTTGCCTGCCGCGGGTACTTGGGCCTCCCACACAAGTGAGGCCCCATTTTTACCGGGAGACCTGGGGAAATGCTGGGTGGTGGTAAATTTGTGTGAGCCCGGTGATGCCACAACTTTCCCACCCCAAAATGTGTGAAAAAAGTGATTTTTTCAGCTAAAATTGAGGTTTGCAGGGGATTCTGGGTAAGGAAACGTTGGGGGATCCACGCAAGCCATACCTCCCTGGAAGCCGCCGGGTGTCTAGTTTTCAGAAATGCGTGGGTTTGGTAGGTTTCCCTAGGTGCCGGCAGAGCTAGGGTTAAAAAACTACAGCTCGTCACTTTGCCAAAAAAGGGTCATTTTTCATTGCAAAATTGAGGTGTAACCACGTTGCGTTTTTGCGCCGTTTCCTGTCGCGGGCACTATGCCGACCCGCACAAGTGAGGTACCATTTTTCTCGTAGGACTTTGGGGAACGCGGGGTGGGTGGAAATTTGTGGATCCACGCAGATTCCAGAACTTTCCATCACAGAAATGTGGAGAAAATGTGTTTTTTTTGTCAATTTTTTACGTTCGCAAGGGATTCTGGGTAGCAGACCATGGTGGGAGGCAGTCAAGTCACCCCATCCTGGATTCCCCTGGGTGTCTAGTTTTCAAAAATGTATAGGTTTGCTAGGTTTCCCTAGGTGCCGGCAGGGCTAGGGTTCAAAAACTACAGCTAGTCACTTTGCCAAAAAAGGGTCATTTTTCACAGCAAAATTGAAGTGTGACCACGTTGCATTTTTCGCCGTTTCCTGTCGCGGGCACTATGCAGACCCGCACAAGTGAGGTACCATTTTTCTCGTAGGTCTTTGGGGAACGCGGGGTGGGTGGAAATTTGTGGATCCTCGCAGATTCCAGAACTTTCCATCACAGAAATATGGGGAAAATGTGTTTTTTTTGTCAGTTTTTTATGTGTGCAAGGGATTCTGGGTAGCAGACCATGGTGGGAGGCACTCAAGTCACCCCATCCTGGATTCCCCTGGGTGTCTAGTTTTCAAAAATGTATAGGTTTGCTAGGTTTCCCTAGGTGCCGGCAGGGCTAGGGTTCAAAAACTACAGCTCGTCACTTTGCCAAAAAAGGGTCATTTTTCACTGCAAAATTGAGGTGTGACCACGTTGCGTTTTGCGCCGTTTCCTGTCGCGGCCACTATGCCGACCCGCACAAGTGAGGTACCATTTTTCTCGTAAGACTTTGGGGAACGTTGGGTGGGTGGAAATTTGTGGATCCACGCAGATTCCAGAACTTTCCATCACAGAAATGTGGTGAAAATGTGTTTTTTTGGTCAATTTTTTACGTTTGCAAGGGATTCTGGGTAACAGACCATGGTGGGAGGCAGTCAAGTCACCTCATCCTGGATTCCCCTGGGTGTCTAGTTTTCAAAAATGTATAGGCTTGCTAGGTTTCCCTAGGTGCCGGCAGGGCTAGGGTTAAAAAACTACAGCGAGTCACTTTGCCAAAAAAGGGTCAACTTTCACTGCAAAATTGAGGTGTGACCACGTTGCGTTTTGCGCCGTTTCCTGTCGCAGCCTCTATGCCGACCCGCACAAGTGAGGTACCATTTTTCTCGTAAGACTTTGGGGAACGTTGGGTGGGTGGAAATGTGTGGATCCACGCAGATTCCAGAACTTTCCGTCACAGAAATGTGGTGAAAATGTGTTTTTTTGTCAATTGTTTATGTTTGCAAGGGATTCTGGGTAACAGACCATAGTGGGAGGCAGTCAAGTCACCCCATCCTGGATTCCCCTGGGTGTCTAGTTTTCAAAAATGTATAGGTTTGCTAGGTTTCCCTAGGTGCCGGCAGGGCTAGGGTTCAAAAACGACAGCTAGTCACTTTGCCAAAAAAGGGTCATTTTTCACTGCAAAATTGAGGTGTGACCACGTTGCGTTTTGCGCCGTTTCCTGTCGCGGGCACTATGCCGACCCGCACAAGTGAGGTACCATTTTTCTCGTAGGACTTTGGGGAACGTGGGGTGGGTGGAAATTTGTGGATCCACGCAGATTCCAGAAGTTTCCAACACAGAAATGTGGGGAAAATGTGTTTTTTTTGTCAATTTTTTACGTTTGCAAGGGATTCGGGGTAACAGACCATGGTGGGAGGCAGTCAGGTCACCCCATCCTGGATTCCCCTGGGTGTCTAGTTTTAAAAAATGTATAGGTTTGCTAGGTTTCCCTAGGTGCCGGCAGGGCTAGGGTTAAAAAACTACAGCTTGTCACTTTGCCAAAAAAGGGTCAATTTTCACTGCAAAATTGAGGTGTGACCACGTTGCGTTTTGCGCCGTTTCCTGTCGCAGCCACTATGCCGACCCGCACAAGCGAGGTACCATTTTTCTCGTAAGACTTTGTGGAACTTTGGGTGGGTGGAAATGTGTGGATCCACGCAGATTCCAGAACTTTCCGTCACAGAAATGTGGTGAAAATGTGTTTTTTTGTCAATTGTTTATGTTTGCAAGGGATTCTGGGTAACAGACCATAGTGGGAGGCAGTCAAGTCACCCCATCCTGGATTCCCCTGGGTGTCTAGTTTTCAAAAATGTATAGGTTTGCTAGGTTTCCCTAGGTGCCGGCAGGGCTAGGGTTCAAAAACTACAGCTCGTCACTTTGCCAAAAAAGGGTCATTTTTCACTGCAAAATTGAGGTGTGACCACGTTGCGTTTTGCGCCGTTTCCTGTCGCGGGCACTATGCCGACCCGTACAAGTGAGGTACCATTTTTCTTGTAGGACTTTGGGGAACGTGGGGTGGGTGGAAATTTGTGGATCCACGCAGATTCCAGAACTTTCCAACACAGAAATGTGGGGAAAATGTGTTTTTTTTGTCAATTTTTTACGTTTGCAAGGGATTCTGTGTAACAGACCATGGTGGGAGGCAGTCAGGTCACCCCATCCTGGATTCCCCTGGGTGTCTAGTTTTCAAAAATGTATAGGTTTGCTAGGTTTCTCTAGGTGCCGGCAGGGCTAGGGTTCAAAAACTACAGCTAGTCACTTTGCCAAAAAAGGGTCATTTTTCACTGCAAAATTGAGGTGTGACCACGTTGCGTTTTGCGCCTGTTAGACGGCGACCTCAGAGGAGCCCGGAAAGGGGGTCCTGACTACCCTGAGACCCACCCTCGAAGTATCGTAGCCGGGCACTGGCGGGAGACTCCTCAGGGGGAAGAATCTAGTATCTAGGATCGTACCCCTGGCACCACACGACACAGAGACACCACACCGTGCGTTCTTAGGAATCAATCTTTATCAATCAGATTAGCACTGCAAATATGTACAAGGAGAGCGCGGGCTCAATGAGTCTCGGAAGGGATAGGGGTAGCGGGACAGTCTCTGGCAAAGGTTCAAGGCAGGGACGTACCCGGCGCACAGCTCACAATCCTCGAGCTGGGGGATACACTTGCTGTAGTTGGGGTCCGGCGGGACCGTGAGAGTCTGTGGGAGCCGCGAGTCACTCAGCAGGGCTCGGGGACAAGTTCGGAGGTCTTACGATCTTCAGGGAGCCGCGAGTCACTCAGCAGGGCTCAGGTACAAGTTCGGAGGTCTTACGATCTTCAGGGAGCCGCGAGTCACTCAGCAGGGCTCAGGTACAAGTTCGGAGGTCTTACGATCTTCAGGGAGCAGCGAGTCACTCAGCAGGGCTCAGGTACAAGTTCGGATGTCTTACGATCTTCAGGGAGCCGCGAGTCACTCAGCAGGGCTCTCGTTGTTCCAGCGTCGAATCTGCCGGACAGTCCCAGAGCACCCCTTGTTATAGGTCGACCCCTCTTTGATGTCCGGAGTCTGTGCAGGCAGGGGTCTTGTCACCTGGGGGTCGCTTGTCGGGGTTTCCTGCCATTGTCTTTTGATCCTTTCAGGGCCGGGTCGGGAGGAGTCCCAGACACCCAGCAGGCGTGGAGCCAGCCCTCAGGGAGGCCGGAGGGCCGATCGAAACCCATCGTCGCAGGGGAGTTCAGAGGTGCGATAGAAACTGCTCCTCCCTCTCTCATCCCCTGGAAGCGTGATGTCCTCCAGCCGGAGTGGCGCCTCTAGGCCCGGGTCGCGCTGGGGCCGGGCGGCCATCTTGGTGCATGAAGTGGGCACGCGGGCCCGGTGTGGCCGAAAGGAGAGAGGCCATGGACGAGGATGTCCGGGTCGGGTGCGTGTGTTCTGGTGGGAAGGATCGGCTAGGCCGTGTGCTTGGGGATGCAGGTACCAGGTTAGGTGGTGCGAGGACAAGTAGAGCCATGCTACAATGCCGGGTCCAACAGTGCCGTTTCCTGTCGCGGGCACTATGCCGACCCGCACAAGTGAGGTACCATTTTTCTCGTAGGACTTTGGGGAACGTGGGGTGGGTGGAAATTTGTGGATCCACGCAGATTCCAGAACTTTCCATCACAGAAATATGGGGAAAATGTGTTTTTTTTGTCAATTTTTTACGTTTGCAAGGGATTCTGGGTAGCAGACCATGGTGGGAGGCAGTCAAGTCACCCCATCCTGGATTCCCCTGGGTGTTTAGTTTTCAAAAATGTATAGGTTTGCTAGGTTTCCCTAGGTGCCGGCAGGGCTAGGGTTCAAAAACTACAGCTAGTCACTTTGCCAAAAAGGGGTCATTTTTCACTGCAAACTTGAGGTGTGACCACGTTGCGTTTTGCGCCGTTTCCTGTCGCGGGCACTATGCCGACCCGCACAAGTGAGGTACCATTTTTCTCGTAGGACTTTGGGGAACGCGGGGTGGGTGGAAATTTGTGGATCCACGCAGATTCCAGAACTTTCCATCACAGAAATGTGGAGAAAATGTGTTTTTTGTGTCCATTTTTTACGTTTGCAAGGGATTCTGGGTAACAGACCATGGTGGGAGGCACTCAAGTCACCCCATCCTGGATTCCCCTGGGTGTCTAGTTTTCAAAAATGTATAGGTTTGCTAGGTTTCCCTAGGTGCCGGCAGGGCTAGGGTTAAAAAACTACAGCTAGACTCTTCGCAAAAAAAGTGTAAATTTTCAGTGTGAAAATGTGGTGTGTTCACCTTAGGTTTTGAGCCACTTCCTGTCGTGGGCACTATGCCTACCCACACAAGTGAGGTACCATTTTTATCGGGAGACTTAGGGTAGTTCAGATTTTTAAAGCAACTGTTATTACCTATTGATTTTTGATGCATTTCTCCCTTCCAAATGAAAGACATTGTGTAAAAAAAAAGTCATTTTGAAAAATTACCAATAATTGTCATGCAAGTATGAGTATTACCAATTTCGAAAATGTCCAAATATGCACTGTTTCTAAACTCTGTAATTTGTTCCCATTTCAGAAATACATAGGTGTCTTTCAGACCGATTTTTCCATGTATACATTTTCCCACAATAATTGCTATATACCCGGAACAAAAAAAAAAAACAATACAAAATGGTGCTCAGTTTTTTACTCTGGGTTCGTTGGGCTCTTGGTGAACCTACAAGTCCTATATATCCCCACAACCAAGAAGGTCCACCGAATGTAACGGTACATTGTTTTCAAAGAGATGTCATAATTCGAAGAAGTTACAGGTGAAAACGTTGACTCAAAAGGCTGCTTTTTTCAACAAATTTTTAATTTTTCCTATATTTACCTGTTAGTTTCTATAAAGAAACCTTGATGGATCTACACAAATGACCCCTTGCTGAATTCAGAATTTTGTCTACTTTTCAAAAATGTATAGCTTTCCAGGATCCATTATTGCTTTTCTACCCATTTTTACCGTTATCTGGAAGGAGGTTGAAAGCACAAAAAATAGCAAAAATAGGGTATGTCCCAGAAAAATGTCAAAACTGTGTAAAAAATGTTGGATTTCTGACAAAAATCTGTCATTCCCTAAAAGCTGGAGAAATTGTGATTTCAGCCCCACAAACCCTTTTTTGATATCATTTGCAGAGAAAAACTAAGACGCTTTCATTTGCAGCCACTTTTCCCAATTTTTCACAAAAAAAACTAAATTTTGCTGTATTTTGACTAATTTCTGGGAACCCTCTAGGAGAATCCACAAACCCTGGGTACCTTTAGAATCCCCATGATATTGAAAGAAAAGGACGCAAATTTGGCGTGGATGCCTAATGTGGTCAAAAAGTTACAGGGGCCTAAGCGCGCACTACCCCAAATAGCCCAAAAAAGGCTTAGCACAGGAGGGGAAAAGGCCTAGCAGCGAAGGGGTTAATAAAATCCAGATTTTCAGCCCACCAAGGCTGTGGAAAATCTACATTTTATGTCAAGACCCGGAGGGGCAAATCCGAAATATTCCCACTGACATCATCTACTACTAGGTGGGACTGCACATTCCCTTTGACGTGGTGTGATGACTCTACCAAATATTTGGGAATGCAGCTTCATAAGGAGATTGACCAGATTATACTATTACATTTTGGCCCTGCACTTAACACGCTGGAACAACAGGTCGAGCGATGGTTAAAATTGCCCCTGTCACTGGCTGGGAGAGCAGCCCTCATTAAGATGGTGGTACTTTCAGAATGTTTATACTTGTTTCACAACATTCCCATTCCCATTCCACTCCCTAACAGTTTTTTTCCGTACACTACGGTCCCATCTGATAAGATGGGTATGGGGTGTAGGCAGAGCTAGGATCAGTTGGGACACACTGACTCTACCATGTGAATGGGGTGGTCTGGGGATCCCTAACTTTCACATTTACTATTTAGTGGCCCATTGGAGCTTTGCTCACTCCTGGTACCACCCTGATGCCAGAATACCTTATTCCAGACTGGAAGCTGATTTAGTACTTCCTACTCTACTCAAGATGATACTACCGAAAGGGTTCCCCAGGGACCCCCATGAAATACAGATGGTATCCACCACTAGCTGGGCATGGTTGAGACTGGCCAGGATCACTGGACATCACACACTCTACTCTTCTGACCTCCCAGCAATTAACAACTTATGGCTGCCCATTACAGCAGAAAAGCTGGTACAGTGCACACTCAGGGCATACTCATTATAAACGACTGGGGATTTATTTACGGGAGGCCATGTCTTCTCAAGCAGAGAGGAGGATAGATTTAGTGAAGCCTCCTTTATGGATCACTTCATATTCAGGAGGATTCGTAGTGCACTGAGGGCGCGAGTATCTGAATTTCCACTAGAGCCTGCCTTTTTCCCACCGCTGACCTTGTTGATTGCTACTCAAGATGGTGCCCACCTCATATCTAAACTATATTGAGCCGCTATGGCATTGATCCCGAGTAGAGACCTCAAGATTCGTGAGTCCTGGGAACGCGACCTAGGCCACCCAATAGAAGACGAACACTGGGTCTTCTGTTGCATCCAGACTAAAGAAGTCTCCATGAATAGTAAACATAAACTCATACATTTTAAATTTTTATGGAGGGCATACATGTCACCTGCCTAAATTCACTCCATTGACCCCTCGCGGTCTCATACATGCCCTAAATGTGGAGCTCCTCACGCCGACTTCGCTCATATGATCAGGACCTGCGTAAAGGTGGGTGGATACTGGAAGGCAGTGTACACAATATTGAATAAGAGTGCAGGAAGGGAAGCACCTTCGTGGCGGTGGGAGCACTGTTGACTATAGCGCTGGGTATTAATCCTCTAGTAGAAAGAGCAGTCTTATCACAATTTTTCTTCTTCAATATGACGTTGTTTTATTCCTGAGGTGCATTTAACCATCATTCACATCACAACGTACTCCTTTCACAAACTCAAAATCCATAATTTAGCAGTAAACCCATTGCATTTCGGGTCATAGGAGGACCCTTCTTCAGGGGTTGTGTCCTGCGTTTCTAGAAGAAATGGAACAGGGGGGCATTCAGTGGCATATATTGCTGTATGTGCACGAAGTGGACCATGCCAAACGACGTCGAGTGAAAAAAGAAGAAATGGTGCTCGGTGAACGTATCGAAAATAAAGCTGGACAGTAGCCCATCGTGTTAACATATACGTGGTGAAAATCAATAATAACCCAAGAATGAGGAAATAAAGTGACTACAAACGAAACAAATGTAGGTCGTAGTGACGGTAACCAAGCTAATAGATTCAGCGATTGCATGCACAGTGGTCGTGAAAAAAAGTACCGGCATTAAAATGAGGTGCTGTCATGCAATAATGCGCTAACAAGTTCAAGGTCAGTGATATCTAGGATCAATGCTTTTACCTGGACCTTCAACCGCTCCCGCGGGATGCCGTGGACAAATGGTGTTATGTCGTCATTACGTGAATGGATTTTTAACGTTCAGCTTCTTGACTACGTCCGTAATAAAACATGACGATGTGGATGTGTTAGTAAACGGTGAACAACCGTTGTGAATAAAGTTTAAACAAACGTGATTACATGATCAGAAACCTAAGGCCAAAGATGTTGCTGACGTATAAGTGCTAATGACTAAGAATCAAAACAAAATAATTTTTGGGTAATACACGATGCATTACTATGGAAAATGTTCACATACGGGCACAAAGAGCATATATCAATAATGAAACAACTAAACTTTTTCCATAGTAATGCATCGTGTATTACCCAAAAATTCTGGGTCACTTGCTTTATCTAACAGAGACACAGGACACTCTGTTGGGCGTAGAAGATCAGATTTATTAGCTGCAGCTAAGTACAGTTGTCCCAGAAGTACACTCGGTATGTTCTCAGGAGACTGCCACTTTACTCCGTGGCGCACAATCTCTTATAGTACATGGATGTCATACAGATTAACCAAGAACACTCCCAGTGTATATAAAAAGAACCAATAAGAAAAGTACAAAAATAAGGCTTTACCAATGAAAAAAACTTGAGAAATAAAGTATCGAGTAACCCGAAGAAGAATCTCCTCCAACTGTGTTTGTCGTCCCTCCCCAAAGGTTAATTCATTAACGTGTCCGTAACTGACTTGCAGGTGGCGAGATACATTTGTGTGCTTTGGAGGACAGTTGTGAAACGAGAGAATACGAGCAGAGGACAGTGAAGGCCAAAGGATAAGATAAAGTCAGGAAAGAATGGTGCAAACCAACAGATAGTTGAGACAGGGATTAGTCAGACCAGACAGGGATTAGTGGACTCGACCAGTCCCTGACACCAGTTCGTAAACAGAGGCAGAAGGCTATTTCGACACGATGCTGCAGGAAAAGCAGAAAAGACCTGTTCGCCGTGCTGCCTGAGTGAGGGCAACACAAAATGGCGGCGGAACACAAAATGGTGGCTCAATACGATCGAGATCGAAAATCGAGTTTCCTCAGACCCTCCTTTTGCCAGAACTCAGGCAAAATACACAGACTCACGTTAATCTGAGTTGATGTCGATGGCCATGAGGTCATCAAGCTGTTGCTGTAACATCATTTTAATGTTCTCCGTTCTCTGTGACTTAGGTTGTGGGATGCATACAGAAGCACAAAGGCCGCAGATGGCGGGGCCACAGTGCTGACAGAGACAACAAGAGAAAATGATGGCCAGAACCATTCCAAGGAATGTTAATACCTTCCATCCCCATTTTGACAGTAGTCCCCAAAACCATCCCAATAACGACCAATCTCCTTCGTCCTGGTGAATTGACTCAGAGATTACATGTAATTTAGAGATGGCTTGGTATACCGTCGGAGCATCGTCAGGTATATAAATACAGCAACTAGATCCGATCAATGTACAGACTCCACCACGGTCCGCAAGAATAACATCTAAGGCAACTCGGTTCTGTAATGTCATAAGACGATCCGCCTGTAGTTCAGCTGTAATATTACTTAAGGCTCCTACAGTGATGTCTATAGTAGTCTCTACAACACGAACCAGTTGTCTCATGTTTCTGCTATTGGCCATTGGACCCCAAAAAGGAAGAATTCCTTTGAGGAAATCTCCTCCCTCTTGTCCTGCTGTGTCCTTGGAATCAATAATTCCTCTGCCATATCTGTTTCTATGGTGAGTTGAAGAGGCAGTATATGTAGAGGGAAGAAGGAAAGCTATATAGCATGTTCCGGAGAAACCAGTCGGCAACCACGTATAAGCTCTATCGTGGCAGATAAAATACGTGCCCTGAGATGGTACTAGCGGCGGCGAATTCTGAGAAGTGTAGATGTATGTGTGGGAACAGAAGCTCTTCTCTTGTCTAGCGTTAGCAGTCTGACCATTTATTTGTAAGCAGAAATTACCGTGATGAGGTACAGTCCAAATTGGTGGAGATTCTCTTTGTTTATCCTTATCACTAAGGCTAGTGATGTAATGAGTGACGTTCCAATTAGTATATGCTTTTCTCTCGTCAACAGAAATTTTACTATTTTCCATGATTTTAGCCATAGCTACCATTCCCTTTATCAATGAACTATGACTAAAATCTGGACCACCAATATATGAACTGACAGGTCGTTTAAATCGGCTCTGATATGCATTAGAGAATATTATAAAATAAGCCCAAGCGGAACCTTCATAGGAGAACGGAAGGACTAAGTACGGCATCCCTTTTTCGGTGGTATGAGGCATAAGTCCACACACCCAACAGTCGGTTGTATTAATTACTAATTGGTGCTGGTGTAATAACTGGACAAATGAATTATTGTAGTATTCGATTCTTCTTATGAATTCATGCTGAGGAAGTGTATGAAATAGATGTGGAGAGACAGTATAATAAGAAGGCAAAGAGATAGAAGTAGGGACAACTTTTTGCTGCATAGCATAAACAATCCATCCTATACACGCCAATAAAATACACAATAATATAAAAACACATAACGTTATACCACAACGACTGTACATTAGTTTAAAATATTTTTCTCTCATTTTCTTCTTCTTCTCTCTTTCTCCAAATGTAGTCTCCATCTTCTAAGTGGATGCTCACGGCAATCTTCCTCAATCACTTGGTTATGATTATCTGCCGTCCTATGACACTGCACGTCCTGCAGGCCTATTGCCACTACTCAGGTCACAATCAAGACTCCTACCGTGACCCTGCAACCGGGATAGAAACTACATAGAAGAGAGAATCTCAAGTTTTCTTAATTAGTCTTTGCCTGAGATTATAACGGACTTTGTTAGGTACAGTCTGGTCTCGAAACAATGTTTGTGGGTTTGTAGTGTTCAAGCGGAGATGTGGTGGTACAGCTTCCTGAAGAATATCGTCGTCTTCTTTCTCCGACCGAGTTCCACTCAGGCATGCATCGCTAAAAGGTAGGAACCTAGGAACCTTTTCGTTTTCAGAGTCACTTATACCCTTACGGACCTACTGATCAAAGGGCAAAGGCAAAGGCACCTTCTTGCAATGCACGCCGTGTATCCAGTTTTTCTTTCCTTTGACCTTTATTGCTGTTCGCGTCGCCAGGAGGACCTGTCAAGGTTCCCTCCAACGAGGTTCCAAATTCTTTGTCCTTTGGAAATTCTTCACGCAAACCCAGTCACCTGGTTGGATGGAATGGCCTGGGTCTGTGGAGGCCTCTGGCAAAGCGTTTTGAACCTGTTGATGGAGAACACGCAATTTAGTTGTAAGGTCGTGCAAATAATCAATCAGCATTGGGTATGGTATATCAGAATATTTTCTAGGGCGAGGGACTCCCCATACATTAGCTGGGCGTCCGAAAACCACCTCGTATGGGTTAAGTCCCACACGAGAATGCACAGCTGTTCTGGTGGACAGAAGAGCCAAAGGTAAAGCATCGGGCCAGGCAAGACCTGTGCTGGCTTGTATCTTTGCGAGTTTAAGTATAAGTGTGCCATTATAACATTCTACTAAACCCGCTGACTGTGGATGGTTTGCCGCATGGAACTTTTGCTTTATACCAAGACCTGCACAAACTTTTTGCATAACTTGGCCCACAAATTCACTCCCATTGTCACTCCAGACAATGCGCGGCAAACCAAACCTAGGAAATAACTCTTTCAAAAGGACTTTGGCAGTAGACAAAGCAGTGTTGTCTTTCAGAGGGTAGGCCTCTATCCATCTGGAAAAGGCACATACCACCACTAGAACATATTTGAGATTGTTGCATCGCTCCATATGAATATAGTCGATTTGCAACACCTCAAAAGGATATGTCGGGGGAGCAAAATGACCTACCGGAGTTGGGGTTCCCTTTCCCGGATTGTACATCAAGCAAATGATACAATGTTTCACTACATTATCTGCACATTTTGGAATCTCTTCATTCTGCCATACTGGAGCCAGAAGTTTACATATTCCTTTCGCACTGATGTGGGCTGGACCATGCGCCATAGTAACTACAGGCAGTACATAGGCATCTGGTAACAGCCAACGTTGGTGCTCTGACAATTCTATCCAACATCCCATCTCATCCAACATTCCTCTACTTTCTTTCCACTTTCTTAACTCTTTCTCTGTAGCATCTTCCTGAATTGATCTCACACTTTCTATTGTGTCCTCACACATCCCTCTTTCCCTGACCCAATTTGCAGGGCCCGCCACATACATGTGACTCGTAGCATCCCTGGCTGTCCTTTTCGCTACCTCATCCGCAAAAGCATTTCCACGACCAACATCGTCAGAGATCTTCTTATGTGCACTACATTTTACAATTGCTATCTGGGTAGGCAAGGCAAGTGACTCAAGAAGATCAGTCACCAATTGACCATGCTGTAATTTAGTACCATGGGAGGTAAGGAATCCTCTTTCCTTCCACAAACGTCCGAAACTATGTGCCACACCGAACGCGTACTGGCTGTCGGTATACACACTCACTCTCTTTCCCTTAGACAACACACACGCTCTGGTCAAAGCTATCAGTTCGGCCGCCTGAGCTGAATTATGTCTGATGTGTGCTGTCTCCACAATTGTATGCAAGGTAGTAACAGCATAAGCTGAAGTTGTCTCACCATTCGGCAGTTTGAAACCAGACCCATCCACCCATAGGATCCCATCTGGATCCGTTAGCGGCGTATCTTTCAAATCAATTCTACCTTTTGTCTCCTCCTCAGTACGGAGAAAACAATCATGTCGTTCTTGAATACCTTCCTCTTTCGGAAGAGGTAACAAAGTGGCTAGATTCAAAGTGTTACATCGTTTGATGTGCACGTGACTAGCCAAGAGCGTCAGCTCATATCCAGACAAGCGAGCACTCGTAAGATGCTGCGTTTTCGTCCTATTTAGCAAGGTATCCACTGCATGTGGTACCATAACAATGAGAGTATTATCTAGCACCACTCCAGCAAACTGACAAATAGAAACCGCTACTGCTGCTGTAGCTTTAAGACAACTAGGCAATGCTTTGGCTACTGGATCTAACGTAGCTGAAAAATAGGCACATGGCCGCTGTTTATCTCCAAATCGTTGTGTCAGGACTGACAACGCACAACCTTCTCTTTCATGGACATAGAGCGTGAAGGGCTTACTGTAATCCGGAGTAACCAACACAGGAGCAGAACACAGAGCAGTACGTAAATCAGTAAAACTCTTCTGACATTCGTCAGTCCAAGGAAGGGGTCGGGGCGTGTCTTTCAAAGTGAGTGCTAACAGAGGTTTGGCCAGCAAGGAAAAGTTCGGGATCCATTGCCTACAATAAGAGGTAATACCCAGAAAGGCACGCACCTCTCTTTGTGTGGATGGCACAGACATTTGCGCTATTGCTTGAATTCGTTCTGGGGTTATTTGCCTTCCCTCCTTTGATAAGAGATGACCCAAATAGGTAACCTCTCGACGGACATACTGTAGTTTAGAAGGCGAAACCTTATGAATAAGATCAGACAAGTGACGTAACAATGCAACAGTCACATTCCTGCAGACATCCTCTGATTCAGCAGCAATTAACAAATCATCCATATATTGAATAAGAGTAGCACCTGAGGGCAAAGGGAAAGCATCAAGCTGACATTTCAGAGCTTGACTATAAATGGAGGGGCTTTCACAATAGCCTTGGGGTGCGCACTTGAACCGGAAACTTTGGCCTCCTAGAGAGAAACCAAAAATATCCCTACTCTCTTCGGCAATAGGAATGCTGAAGAAGGCATTCTTCAAATCAATGACAGAAAACCAAGTCGCTGAGGCAGGTATCATAGTTAACAAGGCAGTAATATCTGGGACAACAGGATACTGCGGTACAACAATTTTGTTAACCTCCTGAAGATCAATCACAAAACGATAAACAGGAGGCTGAGAAGGATTGGTGCGTTTAAGAACAGGAAGAATAGGACTATTACATAAATTACCTCTCGTTTCCTCAATCACACCCTTCTGAACCAAATCATAAATGATATCCAAAAGCGCTCTTTCACCTTCATTGGAAATTCTATATTGAGGAATGCGAGGCAATTTAACATTGGGCTTGAGAGTAACAACATAAGGCGGGATCTCAAGACAACCAACATCATTTGGACTCGTAGCCCAAAGTGTTGCGGGAAGAGAGAGCAATTCAGGTGGGAATTGATCTTTAGACAAATACATTGGAGAAGTCAGTTTCTGCCCCAAAGTAAGATGTACACCAGAAGGAGAACAATATATCGTTGCATGCAAGCTTTTCAATAGATCCAAACCCAACAGATTCTCGCCGCAACCCGTTGTTAAAAGAAGAGGAGCTTCCAAATCATAGGGGCCAATTGAAATAGGCAGAGGGCTAGAGACTGGGTTACAAACCGGGGCGCCAGAAAATCCTACTGATACATTCGTTGAGCCAGACAAAGGTGCCCCAGGGAGTTTAGAGCGAATGATAGAACTTCTCATCGCACCAGTATCTAAAAGGAATGGCTCTGAAACACCCATTGTAGTGACATTAACATAAGGTCCACTCTGGTCTACTGGAATCGATATAACTCCCTCACTTTGTCTATGGCTGTCCTAGTTAGCGTGAAGGCTTTCATTTTCACCTTCATCATAATGATCATCATTGTAATACTGGGTAGACTGAGTATTCTGTTGATGTCGTTTGCACTATATAAGGGACCTTTCTCGATCCATTTACGAGCGAGAGAGTCCAATACCACTCTTTCATCGATGGTTGGAAGCTGACTACGAGACTGTCTTCGAGAAAAAGCCGGAGACATATTAAGAGTCTCAAAGAAAGGAGACAGAAACCCAGAGACAGTATCTGTGATCCGTTTACGGACAGTAGGAGAATTGGACATAAGGACAGGGACAAAGTATTGGGCGAACTAATAGGAGAAGAACTAACAGTTATAAGAGGAGCCGAAGGCAAAGGAGATTGTGGCTCAAGAGATGGAGGTAAAGCAACCGGTGGCAAAGGAAGTGGGGGCGGCAATGCTTGAAGGGGCAAATGCGGAAGAACCGGAGCAGGCGGAGGCGCAACTAATGGCTGAACCGGTTGTAACAATGGGGGTGCATTAGCACCTTGTACATAGGGAGGAGGCAATCTCAATAGGTGAGACATCAAAGGGTCTTCCTCCAGTTCCCTACTTTTATCAGGAGGGGAAGTAGGCAACACCGGATAGCATTTATCTATCGCCATACAATGCTGTCTCTCTGAAATTACTATTTCACGATCGATCTCATTATCTTTAAACTGCTGGGCAGCCTGTATAATCGTCATACTTTGCCTGTTTAATTTCTCTCTGTTTGGCTTCCTTACGCCAAAGGCGGAAAGAGTCAAACATTGCCGGCCGGGCTTTTCTTTTAAACAAAATTGCTTCCAAATTATCTAATATGTCAGGCTCGAAGCTACCGTTCTGTGGCCACTGTAAAACACCATCGTTCTTTGTGTATCGGATCCATGCCTCATTAAAGGCAATGGGGCCAACACCATGTTTAGAATAGAGCTCATAAGTGGGAGTTCCAACCGAAGGAATTGGACAAGAGTCCTCCAGCCAGGATTCCCTATCACAACCAAAGCAACAAAACTTCCTAAACTTACTCAGACCAGGCATCGTTATTTCACTGGACTTTTCACAAACATCAAGGGGGTTAAATCAATTAACACAGCACAAATGTACTCACCCCTCGGCTTCGGCTTTTGCAATAGCCGAATCAAAGACCCAAAGGACCAAACAAACATAGTGGGAGCTACCCACCCACCAATACTTAACTAACTGTCTTCTTACGCCAACAAAGACCCGTCTAACGTCTCGCCTTGCCATACATCACCAAAGAAGGGCCAAAGCAAGGCGGCAGTCAGGGCAGCAGTCGTCAGCAGCCGTCAGGAAGGAGAAACCGCACTGAAAAAGACCTTCGGACCACTTTGACATACAGGGGTCGCTTGACGTGGCTCGCGATTCCTCCGGAATTTTCTTGCGGGGCTCCTCACGACCTTCAGGCAGGACAACTACCTCTGAAGCCGCCCAACGTTGGGCACCATTTGAAGAACCAGAAACCTTATGGGTCTGGCGGCGCAGGGAACGCCTTAATCTCCTGGGTTCACTTGCTTTATCTAACAGAGACACAGGACACTCTGTTGGGCGTAGAAGATCAGATTTATTAGCTGCAGCTAAGTACAGTTGTCCCAGAAGGACACTCTGTATGTTCTCAGGAGACTGCCACTTTACTCCGTGGCACACATTCTCTTATAGTACATGGATGTCATACAGATTAACCAAGAACACTCCCAGTGTATATAAAAAGAATCAATAAGAAAAGTACAAAAACAAGGCTTTACCAATGAAAAGAACTTGAGAAATAAAGTATCGAGTAACCCGAAGAAGCCTCTCCTCCAACTGTGTTTGTCGTCCCTCCACACAGGTTAATTCATTAACGTGTCTGTAACTGACTTGCAGGTGGCGAGATACATTTGTGTGCTTTGGAGGACAGTTGTGAAACGAGAGAATTCAAGCAGAGGACAGCGAAGGCCAAAGGATAAGATAAAGTCAGGAAAGAATGGTGCGAGCCAACAGATAGTTGAGACAGGGATTAGTCAGACCAGACAGGGATTGGTGGACTCGGCCAGGCCTTTACACCAGTTCGTAAACAGAGGTAGAAGGCTATTTCGACACGATGCTGCAGGAAAAGCAGAAAAGACCCGTTCGCCGTGCTGCCTGAGTGAGGGCAACACAAAATGGCGGCGGAACACAAAATGGCGGCTCGATGAGATCGAAAATCGAGTTTCCTCACTATTAGCTTGGTTACTGTCACTACGAGCTACATTTGTTTCGTTTGTAGTCACTTTATTTTCTCGTTCTTGGGTTATTATTGATTTTCACCACGTATATGTTAACACGATGGGCTACTGTCCAGCTTTATTTTCGATACGTTCACCGGGCACCATTTCTTCTTTTTTCACTCGACATCGTTTGGCATGGTTCACTTCGTACACATACAGCAATATATTCCACTGAATGGCCCCCTGTTCCATTTCTTCTAGAAACGCAGGACACAACCCCCGAAGAAGGGTCCTCCTACGACCCGAAATGCATTGGGTTTACTGCTTAATTATGTATTTTGAGTTTGTGAAAGGATTACGTTGTGATGTGAATGATGGTTAAATGCATCTCAGGAATAAAACAATGTCATATTGAAGAAGAAAAATTGTGATAAGACTGCTCTTTCTACTAGAGGATTAATACCCAGCGGTATAGTCAACAGTGCTCCCACCGGCACAAACGTGCTTCCCTTCCTGCTCTCTTATTCAGCATTGGTTTTGAGCGCTAGTGGACACGGCGCAGGTGGTTAGCACTTTTTGTTTCAGAACATTAGTTTGACTCATACAATAGTGTGCACGTTGGCAACAACTTTTGATTAGTGTACACAATATTGTCACATATGGTAAACCTCGAGATTGACCCTCGGCCTGAAGTGGTTCTATTGGGATACGTCCGTAATTTCCTGAAACCAGTTCGAAGATTTGCAGCCATTGCCCTGCTGTTAGCTAAGCGAGAACTAGCATTACGGTGGGGAAGTAGATTTAATCCAACAACTAAAGCTAGGCGAAATAGTCTTATATATTGCAATACCAACTGTGATTTATTTGCTACCATGATGCCACCGTCGTCTAGACCCAAGGTCATATGGGGTCCTTTAAAGAACTATCTGCTTGGGGAGAGCTCGGTCTTGCCATCGCAACCCCTTGATGGAATTGTACCTGTTGGTGTGGGCTGATTTACTATGCTACCTGTAATATATATGCAAGGCTGCAAGAAGGTGGTATTAGTCACAGTAATTATGTACCAGGGTACCTTATTTCTACTTATTTACTGTTGTTAATATTTGATGTATGACGCTGTCACAGGAATATGTATATATGTGACGCTGCTAATCCTTATTGTAATTGATGTGCAGCTGCATTGAGCAAATTGCTACATACGTTTCTTAACTAAATTTGCAAAATGGTAAATAAAGTTTCTTTTAAACCATCTTGCTGCACTATCAATAGGTTTGAAGTAAAAGTATCTAAACAGAGAATCTGTAGACGAATCAGCACAACATAGTATGTCTTGCAGGCTTCCACCCATAACACATGCTTTAGAAGCAGCCGCACCTCGAACTGAATGCGCTCCAACATACTTATATCAATACCTGATTTCTTCATCAATTCTTTCACCCACCTTGCCAGAGTGGGGGAGTAAATGGCCTTATTGGGATATCTAAAAGAAATGAGTAATTGTTCCACCCCAGGAGGTCTTAACGACATCGTTCTACGTTCATATTCCTTTTCACAACGTACCACACAAAGTTTTCCCTCTTCATCCAAATAGGGGTAAACAATAGTTGAAGAATTTGCATTTGTTCTTTGTTTAATATAGAAACAGATACCTTCGAGTAAAACACCTACTAGTGATCTCTGAAGCACGAACATCTGAGATTCTACGGAAAGAAAGAAGGCACATCAACATCGTTAATTCCTTTAAACCATGGGTACTCACAAACTTTCTCTCGGGGGCCAAATTTACAGTGTGGTTTGTGGCCGAGGGCGGCACCGGTGGGGGCGGGGTCAGAGGGAGAGGGGCGGGGCTAAAGCAAAAAAAAATGTAACCATGAGGTTGAACACAGGTCCCTGCAGCAGACGCTTTCGTCCACTGAGCCACCAAACCTGGCATACACACATCTCTCTCTCTCTCTCTCTCCCTCTCCCCCTCCCTCCCCTCTCCCTCCCCCTCTCCCTCCCCTCCCTCTCCCTCCCTCTCCCTCTCTCCCCCTCCCTCTCCCTCCCTCCCCCTCCCTCTCTCTCTCCCCCTGTCTCTCTCTCCCTGTCTCTCTCTCCCTGTCTCTTTCCCTGTCTCCCTCCCTCCGTCGCCCTTCGTCCGTTGCCCTCCTCCCTCTGTCTCCCTCCTCCCTCTGTTACCCTCCCTCCCTCTGTCTCCCTCTGTCTCCCTCCCTCCCTCCATCTCCCTCCCTCCGTCTCCCTCCCTCCCTCTGTCTCCCTCTGTCTCCCTCCATCTCCCTCCCTCTGTCTCCCTCCCTCTGTCTCCCTCCCTCCGTCTCTCTCTCTGTCTCCCTCTATCTCTCCCTGTCTCTCTCTCTGTCTCCCTCTATCTCTCCCTGTCTCTCTCCCTCCCTCTGTCTCCCTCCCTGTCTTCCTCTCCCTCCCTCCCTCTGTCTCCCTCCCTGTCTTCCTCTCCCTCCCTCCGTCTCCCTCCCTCTGTCACCCTCCGTCTCCCTCCCTGTCTCCCTCCCTCTCCCTCTGTCTCTCTCCCTCCGTCTCCCTCCCTCCGTCTCCCTCCCTCTCCCTCCCTCTCCCTCTGTCTCTCTCCCTCCGTCTCCCTCCCTCTCCCTCTGTCTCCCTCCCTCTACCTCCCTCCATCTACCTCCCTCCGTCTCCCTCCCTCCGTCTCCCTCCCTCCGTCTCCCTCCTCCCTCTGTCTCCCTCCTCCCTCTGGCTCCCTCTCTGTCTCCCTCTCCCTCTCTGTCTCCCCCTCTGTCGCCCTCCCTCTGTCGCCCTCTGTCGCCCTCCTCCCTCTCTGTCTCCCCCTCTGTCTTCCTCCTCCCTCTGGCTCCCTCCTCCCTCTCTGTCTCCCCCTCTGTCGCTCTCCCTCTGTCGACCTCCCTCTGTCGCCCTCTGTCGCCCTCCTCCCTCTCTGTCTCCCTCTTTATCTCCCTCTCTTTCTCCCCCTCTGTCGCCCTCCCTCTGTCGCCCTCCCTCTGTCGCCCTCCCTCTGTCTCCCTCCTCCCTCTGTCTCCCTCCTCCCTCTGGCTCCCTCCTCCCTCTGGCTCCCTCCCTACTCTCTGTCTCCCCCTCCGTCTCTCTACCTTCGTCTCCCTCCCTCTCACTCCATCTCCCTCCCTCCATCTCCCTCCCTCCCTCCGTCTCCCTCCCTCCGTTTCCCTCCCTCCCTCAGTCTTCCTCCCTCTATCTCCCTCCCTGTCTCTCTCCCTCCCTCTGTCTCCCTCCCTCTCCCTCTGTCTCTCTCCCTCTGTCTCCCTCCCTCTCCCTCTGACTCCCTCCCTCTGTCTCCCTCTCTGCCTCCCTTTCTGCCTCCCTCTCTCTGTCTCTCTCTGTCTCCCTGTCTCTCCCTCCCTCTGCCTCCCTCCCTCTCCCTCTGTCTCCCTCCGTCTCCCTCCATCTCCCTCCCTCCGTCTCCCTCCATCTCCCTCCATCTCCCTCCCTCCCTCTGTCTCCCTCCATCTCCCTCCCTCCGTCTCCCTCCCTCCGTCTCCCTCCCTCTGTCTCCCTCCCTCCGTCTCTCTCTTTATCTCCCTCTATCTCTCCCTGTCTCCCTCCCTCTGTCTCTCTCCCTCTGTCTCCCTCCCTGTCTCCCTCTTCCTCCCTCTGTCTCCCTCCCTCTGTCACCCTCTGTCTCCCTCCCCGTCTCCCTCCCTCTCCCTCTGTCTCTCTCCCTCCGTCTCCCTCCCTCTCCCTCTGTCTCTCTCCCTCCGTCTCCCTCCCTCCCTCCCTCTCCCTCCCTCCGTCTCCCTCCCTCCGTCTCTCTCCCTGTCTCCCTCCCTTTGTCGCCCTCCCTCTGTCGCCCTCCCTCTGTCGCCCTCCCTCCGTCTCCCTCCCTCCGTCTCTCTCCCCGTCGCCCTCCCTCCGTCGCCCTCCCTCCGTCGCCCTCCCTCCGTCGCCCTCCTCCCGTTGTCTCCCTCCTCCCTCCTCCCTCTGGCTCCCTCCTCCCTCTCTGTCTCCCTCTCTGTCTTCCCCTCTGTCGCACTCCCTCTGTCGCCCTCCTCCCTCTCTGTATCCCTCTCTGTCTCCCCCTCTGTCTCCCTCCCTCTGTCTCCCCCAGACTGTGCCTCTCTGTCTCCCTCTCTCTGTCACCTTCTGTCAACCTCTGTCTCCATCCCTCTCTCTCTGTCTCCCTCCGTCACTCTCTGTCATCTCACCCCCTGTGTGTGTCAGCCCTCAGCCCGGGCTGAGACAGCTTCCCAGCGCGCACACACAGCTGCACTGAGACAGCTTCCCAGCGTGCACACACACACACAGCTGCACTGAGACAGCTTCCCAGCGCGCACACACAGCCGCACCCGAGTACTTCACAGGTCTTTAAAAGACCATTTACATGTTAATAAAGCTTTGTTGTATTTCACCTCTTGGGTCCCTGCATATCCACTTCGACAATCACTGGAATCCCCCTGCCCCCACAGAGCAGAGTCTTAGAGTCCGGGCTGCTGCACCCGGCAGTGTTTGCTATTTTTTTTTTAAAACACAGATAGGATGTCTGCAAGGTCCGCGGGCCGCCAAGGAAGGCTTGCCGGGCCGCTGGCGGCCCGTGGGCCGTACTGTGAGTAACCGTGCTTTAAACGTAACCCCACATTATCATTCCAAGATTCTAGAAAGAGAAGAACGTGTGAAACATCCCAGAGGGCAGTATATCTAGCACCTGGGGGTTTAGCCAACCTTATGCTTCTTAGCAATCTTCTCACCATTATATCTTGACCGACTGTATGCCCATTCACCAGAACGTGACCCACTGAAATAGCTGATGTGTATAAATTTACCGACCTTCAAGCTAAACCCTTTGAAAACAAATTAGTTAAGAAATTCAAATCCTGAGCTACATCTGCTGATACGGGTTCCAGGTCCCTTTCCACACACCAACCATTCCATTTATTCCATGCCGATCTGTAGGCCTTCCTAGTTCCTGGTGCCCAGGATTCCTCAATGAGTTTTGAAGCTTCTGATGAAAGTCCAGGCTTTCTCTAGACTCTCCTGAAAGTCCCCAAGCCACAAGATGGAGTTGACCTGTTTCTACAAGACCATGTATTTCTCCTTGTGGACCCCGTAAGATCCCCTGAAACATGGGAAGAAGTACTGGGAAGTCCACACTCATCTCTAACAACATAGGATACCATGCTTGAGAACTCCAAAAAGGGGTGATCACCAGCACCATCTCTCTCCTTTGAGAATCATCCTTGTTACTCTGCTGATCATTGCAAAGGGAGGGAAAGCATAAGGGTGGGGACCCCTACAATCCTGCATAAATGCATCTATCCCAGCAGCCTCCGGATCTGGGTGCCAACTGAAGAACTTTTGCAGTTGAGCATTGATTCTGTTTGCAAAGAGGTCTACTTGAAAGCGGCCCCATAGTGGGTTCAATTTCGAGAATACTGTCTTGTCTAAGGTCCAGTCGCTGAAATCATAAAAATTCTGTGAGTACCAATCTGCCACTGAATTGGTCTTGCTTTGGATGTGTTCTGTCTGAAAATTAATGTTTCTCTTCATGCAGTACTCCCCAAACACTTTTGCTAAGTCTGCTAGGCCCTGTGAGCGAGGGCCTCCCAACCTGTTTACATACCTTACAGCAGAACCATTGTCCATCCTCAAAACTACAGAGCATTTGGCAGTCTTATCCCCAAAGCATTTTATCACTAGGTAGCCTTCTAACAACTCTAAACAATTTATATGAAGTTTTTTTACTGATCTGCCCATCGCCAGTCATTTCTCTGCAATTCACAGCTTGCACCCCAACCTTCCAAACTTGCATCCACTTCTACAATAAGATCCGAATTGTCTCCAAAAATTGCTCGCCCATTCCAGGCTTCCATATTTACCACCCACTAAATCAATTCTTGTTTTGCTTCTAAGGATAGCCATACATTTTCTGAATATTTTAATCCATTCCTCAAATGAAAAGCCTTTAGTCTCTGTAAGGCCCTGTAATGTAAAGGACCCAGGAAAATAGCTTGAATTGTAGATGACAGAAGGCCAACAATGCGTGCTAACATTCTGAAAGAGACACAGTTTAACCTGAGAGTATTCCTTACTTCCTTTTAAATCCTTTTTAACTTCTATTTGGGCAATTTCAATACCCCCTCCACCATGTATACCACAAAACCCTAAAATTGGATTTGCTGACTTGGTACAAACTGTGATTTTGTTCTGTTTACCACGAAACCCAGGGATTCCAGTAAGCCTACAGCTAGTCTCATATGCCATAGTAGAGTCCTCCTGTCCTGGTCCATCAACAGTATGTCGTCCAAATAAATTATCAGGTGTACCCCTCTCTCTCAGATACGCTGCCACAGGTCTTAGAGCCTTCGTAAAGCACCAGGGTGTCGACGACGGGCCGAAAGGCAAACAAACAAACTTCCACATTTGTTGTTTCCACACAAAACTCATAAACCTTTGATGATTCATGCAAATCGGAATTGTAAGGTAGCATCCTTTAAATCAAGTTGGGTCATCCAATCCCCATTCAGCAACACATCCTTCAGCAAGTGTATCCCCTCCATTTTGAAGTGGTGGTAAACCACCTAATGGTTCAGCTCTCGCAGGTTAATAACTGGGCTTATATCTTTGTCTTTCTTTTCTACCAGAAAGAAGTTGCTCACAAAACCATTGACTTGACCTCACTCTCTTGCTATCGCCCCTTTCTTTATTCATTCTTGAACCTCTAGATTCATCTGATCCTTTGGGAAAACTTAATGTCTTGGTAAAACATTCTGAACTGGATGAGCTATAAAATCTATCCAAAACCCCTGTACCATTTCAAAAACCCAAGGGTCCCTTGTGATCGAACACCATGCATGATAAAACTGGGCACCCCAGCTGGGGGAGATCAGCTGGCAGAAGGAAGCGGGCGGCTACCTGGCAGCTCGGGGGGCCCTGGAGCTGAGCGGTTGCGGGGAGAAGCCGTGTCTGAGGAGAGGCTTCGGCGGGAGAGAGCGCGCCCGCCATTTTGCGCGTTCTAATCCAACGCGCTGCGGAGGTGATGAGCTCCGTGCCCCCGAGACAGGGGGCGGCGGAGCAGTGGGACGGACGGATGGTATCAGCCCCTTGACCCTCCTGGCTGGACAGCGGGGGAGTCCGGGCTGAGGAGGCGGGGACGACCGCGACCGCCATTTTGTGGTTTTCGCCTGGAGGCACCCGGAGTGAGCCCTGGCCCTGGCCCGCGATACCGGCTTCGAGACCAGCAACGCCACGGTGGTGTTCAGTGCTGCAGAGGTACCTGGCTTGGGGCATATCACCATTGACAGTTGGGTAGCGCTTTGCCTTGCTTTGCTGAGAACACTGCACCTTGCCGCCTACGCTTTGCTGCTGTCGCTGTGGACCTTGACCCTGCGGGGGCCTGGTGAGTCCCCGGGCGGCGGCGCCCTGTTATCTGTTAGCTTGCCACCGGTACTTTACTGCCTTGGGGGGGCTTGTGGATGGCTCCCATGGACAGGCGCTTGCTCGCCTGCCGCTGTGGACTCCTCGCTGCTCTCCGGCCTCTGAACTGAGTGTGGCCTGAGGCGGAGGACTGGGTCGCGGGCCTGGGAGGGCCTGAAGCCTGCCGCGCTGCCCGGCATTTCGCTTGCCATGATCTTGGACTCCTGGTGTTAGGCGGAGTCCGGAGTGGGAGAGAGCCCACGCGGAGTGCGACTGGTGGGGCTTCGCCCTGGGGGGCCCCTTCTGCCTTCGGCCTCATGCTGCCTGGACTGTGGGACTCCTGAGCATCGAGTGCGGAGAGACGGCTGCCGGTTCGCTCGCCCGGGGCCGGTGAGCTGAGGGCTCCTGGGGACGCAGGGTCAGGACTGCGGGCCAGAGGAGTGGCGCTGAGCGGAGGCCACGCGGCGAAGTGGGGCCGGGACCCTTCTGCAGCGACGCCGCCTGATTGGAGCGGGGGGGTGCGGACAGTGGGGCTCTAGCTGCCATTTTGAGATCCTAGAGTGCTCGCTGTGGCCGAGTGAGTGGGGCCCTGCGGCGGAGGTCGTCCCGGGGGAGGCCTCGTGGATGCAGTGACTGGAGAGACGCGCTCGTCAACAGTGGCCCCCTGCTTGCCCCGGCGGACTGTTGCCTGCTGCCTGCTTGCCCTGCTGTCCGCGCCCTGTAAAACTGAGGGATCTAGCTTATGCCCTTCTGACCTGAGACAGCGTGTGGACCCTGGGATGGGCGCTGCTGCACTTGACGGGCCAGAGGTCCCCACGTGCCTGCATATATCTGGATGCGGTAACTGAAGAGAGCGGACGTTGGTGGCGCCGGGGGACCTGGGGGGCCTGGGCTTCTGACAGTTGCCACTGCCCACTGTTACTCTTGCTTTTGGCATCACTAGTGGAAGATCTCTGAGCACCTGCCTCGCGCTGCTGCGGCGCCCTCCTTCCCTGTCCTCCTGCGCTGCGGAGGCGGTGTTGCTCCTGACCGGGGTGTGGTGGTGGATTGGCCACCCTCTCTCTACATTGTAAACCTCGCCAACGGCTCTGTTGCACTATGACTCGCACCAAGACGGGGAAGGAGCCGTCTGCGGCCTCCAAGGACACTACAGTTATGGAGCTATGGAACAAGCCGGGTGCGGCACCAACGGTCACGCAATCCTTCATGGCGCTGTTCATGCAGGAACTCAAGACAGAAATCGGATCACTTCGCACAGAAGTCCAAGCGTGTGTTAAAGAGCTCCGGAGAGATGTGGGGGAACTGGGAGGCAGAGTGGACGACCTGGAAAAGACCCTGGATGCTCGCACGGAGGACCAGGAACACTTATGGCAGCGGCTTGCAACTTTGGAAGAACAACATGTTGAGCTTCAGATTAAACAGGAGGATTTGGAAAATAGGGGGCGACGGAACAACACACGCATATGGGGTGTTCCAACTGGGGCGGAAGGCACGGACATAATGTCGTTTGTGGCGGATCTGCTTCATGATATCCGAGGGGACGACGACGCCTCCCCGCCAACCCTGGACCGGGCGCACAGGGTCTCTGGACCGACTGGGAGCCCTGGACTCATTCCTGATATCCTCACACAGATCCATTTCTTTGTCGAAAAAGAAGCCATCCTCAAAGCGGCTAGAGATAAACCTGAAATTCTCTGCAGAGGCAAGCCTGTCCAGCTGTTTCAGGACCTGGCCCCCACGACTCTCCGACGCCAGAGGGACTTTCGACCCATCACTGACAAACTGCGGGAGTTCAATATCCGCTACCAATGGGGCCACCCCTTCGCCCTCATGTTCCAGTGGGAATCCAAGCGCCGTGTGCTGAGATCCTACCGAGCGGCGGCCTAATTGCTTCAAATCCCGGATACCCCACCAGCCAGCCCCTCGTGGCATCCTGCCAGCCTCAGGGTCCCGCTGAAGCCACAGTGGTCCACGGTGCGCGGTCCCAGGTACCCCCCATCCCCTGATGGAAGCAGATAATCTCGGGACAAGCAGGATATTATACAACACATCAAATCCTTGGAGGGTGGCCCGTCGCCGTCTGGATCGCAGGCGACTGTCCCCAAATTAATCCTTTTACTGCGGAACGTCTTACCTGATGACAGCTTCGGGCACAAGGTGATTGTTTGCTTGGTTAGCCTTCGGCCGCCTGGGCCCCTCCTTCAACGCCCCTGACGCCTTACTTAGGGGCGCACTTTTGCCCACTCTTCACCGCAACACCTGCACTGCTGGGGCGGTGGTCCGGAGCAGACCCTCGGCGATTTGGATTCACAGATAGTCAATGACTGACCCCCACTCCAATTTCTGGGAGAGTGATATCTCCGGGACAGTCTGTGCCGTTGTGCCTGGCTACTCCCTAGACTGGAATAGGCTTTGTTGGCCACGTTGGCTGTTTCAGTGCTTTAGTTGTTTTTCCCGCTCCTACCCACCCTCCCCTCTTATTTATCCTTCTGTACCCTCTTGGCGGGGGGAGCATGTTAGCATGTGGAAGAACCGCAAGGGGACAGCCCCACTAGTCGGTCCGTGAACATGACTACCACACCTTTTTGGAAGGTCGTCTCCCTTAATGTGAAAGGGCTCAACTCACCCAACAAGCGGCGCCAAGTATGGCGGTATCTGTTACTACAGAGCCCCGATATAATCTTCCTCCAGGAGACCCATCTTCTTAAGTCTGATGTGGCTCGAATGGCCCACCCACGCTTCCCTCACCAGTTCTGGTCCTCAGCAGCCACTAAGACAGCAGGGGTGGCTATTCTCTGCAGGGCGGGTTTGACTCAAGGGGATACTAAAATACTTAGAGATGCCGAGGGTCGGGTTTTGCGAGTGGAGGTCAGGAGAGGACATCGCACACTCACTCTGTGTAATATATATGCCCCCAACCAGGGTCAGGATGCCTTTTTGCGTAGGATAATAAGGGAATACCTTGAGCCGGTGAATTCGGACCTCATAGTTGGAGGAGACTTCAACTTGGTATGGGATGCGGAGCTGGACCGCTGTGGGGGTGCCTTTCATGGGGTAGGGGCTATGTCCACAGCGGTGAAGAAATCCCTCGCTGCTTTAAACCTGGTCGATATCTGGCGCTTCCACTCCCCGGGGTTGCGAGATTATACCTATTATTCTCATGCGCACCGCTCATACTCTCGCATAGACCTTCTTCTTGTGTCGCACTCTTTGCTCAAAGACACCATATCGGCATCCCATTCTAGCATTTCGATCTCCGACCACCCACATGTGGAGTTGCACCTGCGCGAGTGTCTCAACCGCTCGACGCAGTCGAACCGATGGCGATTTCCGGCCCACGTCCTTCGAGACCCGGTGGATAGGGAGGAGCTTCAGGCGGCTATCTTGGCGTATTTTGAAGCTAATGATTTGCCGGGGAAGCCCCTCCCTATACTGTGGGACGCTTTCAAAGCCACGATACGAGGTACCCTCACAGCTATCGCTGTCGCTAGGGCACGCGAGGCCCACCTCTACGAGAACAAGCTTACGCGTGAAATTAAGACGCTCGAGAAGATGGATCAGGAGCGCCCATTGGCGGCACACAAACGGCGCTTAGCCGTCCTTAGAGGCCAGCTCCGGGCGCATAAAACAAACAAGGCTGAACATGCTCTGCTAGCGCTCAAGCAGCGTTATTACGAAGGTGGCGATAAGGTAGGCACTGTCCTAGCGCGGCGCTTGCGAACACGGGCAGCTAAGGCCCACATCGCAAAGCTGGAGAAGACAGACGGGTCATGGGCTACTACGGAATCGGCGAAGCTCCAAACGTTTCGGGATTACTATGCAGCTCTATACGCTGGTGATCCACCCCGGGCAGATCTGATCTCAGCTGCCATGGACGCATGCGACTGGGAACCGCTGAGCGAGCACCAATCTGGGCTTCTGGAAGAATCTATCACCCCGGCAGAAATCTCCGGCGCCCTGCAAGATCTTCCACTCTGTAAAACGCCTGGCCCGGACGGGCTCCCGGTATCGTTCTATCGCACCTTCCTGCCGCAATTACAGCCCTATCTCCTACGTCTCTTCAACTCGTTCGCGGAGTCGGTTGGGCCCTCCTCGGATATGGCAGTGGCCGAAATAGCCCTCATCCCGAAACCCGGGAAGGACCCTACCCTTTGCTCCTCTTATCGGCCCATCGCCCTGTTAAATACAGATCTTAAGCTGTACACCAAAATTCTTGCTAAACGGCTTAGTGTCCACTTGCCCAACCTCATTGAACCGGACCAGGTGGGGTTTATTCACCAACGCCAGGGTGCCGATAACGTGCGCCGAATAGCGCACATCGTTGGGAAGGCTAAGCATTGGGGAATACCAGCCTGCCTGCTATCGCTCGACGCCGAAAAAGCGTTCGATCGGGTGGACTGGACATTCCTCCGTGCAGTCCTACGGAGGGTGGGTCTGAGTCCTAAGATGGTGGCGCGTATTATGGCTCCATATATCTCACCGGTGGCCAGGGTGCGAGTAAATGGTCAGCTCACACAGCCTCTTTCCATCTGCAGGGGCACTCGGCAGGGTTGCCCCCTGTCGCCTTTGCTGTTTGCCCTTGTGGTGGAACCTCTTGCCATTCTGATCCGTCGGTCCCCTGATATCTGTGGCATCTCTCTCCGGGGTGTAGAGCATAAGATCGCTCTCTTCGCGGATGATCTCCTTCTCACTCTATCCGACCCTTTACGCTCGCTGCCTGCGGTACACTCGTTTTTTCAGACCTATGAACGCGCCTCCGGGCTAAAAATCAATCACGTGAAGTCCTGGGCCCTTAATGTTATGATCCCAGACGAAGAACTTACAACACTTCAGGCTTGCGTTCCTTATCAATGGGCGAGCGAGTCGGTACGCTACCTGGGCCTTAATTTGACTCCAGACCTAGCCACCTGGACACAGGCCAATTGGCAGGAATATAAACTCTCAGTCCTGGCCGATCTACGCACATGGAAAGCTCTGCCACTCTCTTGGCTCGGCCGTCTTAACACGCTGAAAATGTCTATACTACCGAAAATTCTCTATCGCTTTCAAACCCTGCCGACCCCTATTCCGTAGCACCAAATTCAGGGGCTTCAACGCGAACTTGTCGCATTTATTTGGGGTGGGAAGAAACCACGCTTCTCTAGTTAAATCTTGATGCTCCCCCGTGATAGGGGCGGGCTCGCCTGCCCTAACTTACTTGATTACTACTGGGCGTCGCACCTCCGCTTTGTACTGGAATGGGGAGCATGGGAGAGTGAAAAAGTGTGGTTTCACATGGATAGGGCAGTCACCTGTCGCCCGCTATGGGACCATGTCTGGTTGCCTCGGGAGGCGCGCCACCGCAGCGCCTATATGGCTGTCCCTACCAAAACGGTCCTCGAGATTTGGGACAAGGTGGCAGTCCGCAGGGGCCTTACCACCTTCCCGTCCCCTCACACTCCAATTGCTCGCAATCCGCAGTTCCCTCCGGCGTGTCGCCCACCCTACTTTGCAAATTGGACGGAAACAGGCTGCAGGACGATACGGGACCTATTCCTAGGAGAACATCTTAAAACCTTTGCTCAGTGCAAACAAGAATTTGGGCTAACGGAGAAGGACAAATTCCAGTATATACAGCTCCGCCACTGGATACAGGGCTTCTCCTTGGCGCAGGCGGCCACGCGGCCCTACACCCCGTTCGAGCGGTTGGCACGCACCTTTGGCACTTATAAGGGACTGATCTCCCGCATATATAAGGTACTCCAGCATGCACGGCGTCTAGACCCTCACCCATACCAACTGCGATGGCAAACCATCTCCGGCTCCGGTGTTACCCCTTCTCAATGGGCAAGACTCTGCGGAGATATCCCCAAAACCTTACGTAGCATTCCTCAACAGGAGTCGGCTTACAAAGTAATGACCCAATGGTACTACACCCCTGCTAGACTTCCCAAAAATTTTATCAAGGCATCCCCCCTCTGCTGGCGTTGTACGCAAGCGCTGGGAGATTTCATACACATTTGGTGGACGTGCCCTCTCCTGGCTACCTATTGGAAAGAGGTCCTTAGCCATATTAAAAAAGTGCTAGGGTACCCCCTGCCAGAAGACCCGCTTGTAGTCATTCTGGGCCTTAGACCAGCGAATATGCGAGTCATGACGGGCCGCGATCGACACCTTAGCGTTACCTAACAGGCTCTCTAGACCCACTGACACAATTCTTCCATGTCAACATTGTTCTTGAACACATAGGCCTCCTCAGTCATGTTGAAAATCTTAGTCAGTGGGCCAACTATAGCCAACAACCTGTCCTAACAGGATTTAATACCCCTATCAATACCCTTTCTAGGGTCGCGTCCCCCTTTTGCAATAAAGGCAATGATCTTGGAATCAAGTTCTGAAGTCACCAACACTTTATTATCAATAGTGGGCCATAGGCATTCGGACCTCAGTCTTACACACACCTCTTTAGGTATCTTCCTTCGGATCCAATGCTGAATATAATCAGTCACGTGATCCGAAGGAGACAATTCTGGTGACAGGGGGTGCTTAATCAGTAAAGGGTTGAACATGTTTTGACCCAGGGGGTCTAACAGAGAACCACTCTCCTTGCTCAACGTGCCTTCCATTGGCAGCTTCTTATTGTACGACATATCATCCTCCGAATTAAAGTCGAATGAACAACTAAGTTCTAAATCCGCACTTACGGAGGATTCATCACAAATCACAGTCTTATGTCTGCGACCCTTCTTTGAAACATCATCATGCAGGCCTTTTGTTTGCCCCTCCTTGATGCCCAAGCCATCTTCCTCTTGCCTGTCAATACAACATACATGTTCTACCAAAGTAGACTTATTTTTCTCACTCAGTGGGATACTACTAACCACATGCTTCCTTTTCAGAGAAGCTTTCTTAGCTGACCAGAAACGTTCCTCATCCATCTTGGGTGATTTTGAAGCCAATAGTTCCAATTTCTTTTCCATCCTAAGGGACACCTCTGTGGTGATTTTCTCAATGGCCTTATTAAGTTTGTCTTCCATCTACCCTTTACCTTGCTCCATTATACACTAATCTCAAAAGGTATTTACCCAAAATACTACCAAGAAACAGTTCTACACTGATCTCAAAGGTTATGCACCCAAAAACATTTACCCTCAAGGTAGAAAAACAACCAAGATGTAATAACAAGGATATAAATCCCAAGGTTACTAACATCGCCAAAATTATCAGGGAAAATCTAAGCCTTGAAGTTTAAATAATTATCACTAAGTTCTAATAAAATACATCCAAGAACCGATCTCTGAAAACCTGAATGAAAAACCTCCAAACGTTGTCCCAGAAATAAGAAATCAAATTCACACCCTGAAAGAGAAAAAACAGCTGATTGAAGAATCGCCGTTGCTGGAAAACAAGCTTGTGAGAGCGAGTGTTCTAAGGTAAGTGCCCGCTATGGAAAACAAAGAGTACAAAAATACCTTTAGCGGTCTAGTTTTTCTTGTGCACACACGTTCACATAGAGCGACGTCAAGCACACAAGACTCTAGGCTCAGAACCCTAGAGAGAGCTGAGGCTCTGCACAAGCTTCATCTCAGCTCATGGAAGGCATGCATGCATTCTTCATAAAATAGTACCGGATCAGACACATCTTCGTGTGTCAGCCTCTCTAAAGACCTAGACAGAAGAGAAAAATTTGGAATCTACTGACAACAGTAGACAACCATTCCCAGAAACATCCTGAGTTCCCTCTGAGTAACTGGAGTACTCAGCTGCATAATTACTAAGATTCTTTCTTGGGCCACTCCCCTTGAAGTGACTGTAAACCACTCAGTTTCACAAGAGATATGAAACAAAATCACTGTTGGATTCGGTACCACTGGATAACATGGAATAACAACCTCGCTTACCTTTCTCAGGTTCTGGACCATGTGGTTATTTCCACTGGGCTTCCACAATCTCAATATAGGAGAATTACAAGGGCTTCCTAGAATCTTTCAGAACGCCTTGTTCAATGAAGTTTTCAATCAAGGGTGTTATTCCTGTAACTGTATCTGGGGTCATATTGTAAGGCGGTATCCTGGGATACACTGTATTTGGCTTCACTGTTTTTATGACACGTTCACTCCTTTTACAAATCCTATACCTTTTCCTAAAAAATCCCAAACTTCAGGAATAACTGTCCCTTGAAATTCTTCGGACAAATCATTGCATTTCATCACTGAGTACAGTGAGATAAGTGAGAACTGTTCTGTAACTTGGCTGGGCACATCTTCTTCCTTATTTGTTTGAATTTTCTATTCCTCGGGGTGTGTAGCCAATGGAATAATTTAGCTTGCACAACAGATCATGTTCTATCAAACTCACAGAACTTGAATCATAGAACAGAAATTGGTGCTCAACTTCTTCCTGTCATGGCGCTCAGACCAATCACAGCGCTGCATTGCAGTGTTGTGATTGGCTCAGGGGAGGGAGCCTGGCTACCTGCTTTCTATTCCTGAAGTCAGAGGCAGGAGAGCAGGAGCATAGACCAGGAACCCGGCGGTGGCAAGGTAAGTGATTTTTTTTCACTCCCTCCCGCAATCGCGACCCTCTGCACCCGCCTCCTCACCCGTGAGCCATGCCGGCCCCCACTGCACACGTCCCCGTCGACGAACTACACTCCCACGGGTTCCTAAACCAAGTAAAATAGAGAGATGCTGATATTTTCCTTAATCTAGTAGTAAGATACACGCCACTGCAGATCTTTCGGCAATCCATAATAGGGATAGCCTATTTACACACTGCAACTATATGGGCTTCATGGTGAAATATACCATCATTTGGCAACAGTGCCATCTACAGGCACATTGATTGACAAGTTCCGGCTTGGACTGTCACACCGCGAAGAAGGGCAGACCCCAGAGTATTTTTGGACATATTTGCCTTGATGAAGTCATAGGGATACTTCCCCAAGACGATGAAACACGTGTTGGCTAATGAAGGTCTGACTGAAAAACATCTAAAGGAGGTCTAACTGGAAAAAGAAAAAGTCAGAAAATAAATCCAAAAGTCAAGATAAGAATATTTCTGTGTTCATTGTACTGTATGAACAGAATGAATCTGATTATATGAATTGCATGTGCCTTATGAGGTTAACCACTGGCATTCAGTCCTAGGATTGATAATAGGGGAGTACGGTGTATCTTCCCTTCCTTTGAGAGCACTGCAGGCCTAAAACCATGTTCATTCAAAACTGTATGGGATAGGCATTTGAGCAAACACAAGGAGATGATGGACGGAGTGCTGAAACTTTTCAGACACTCACCCCTATTCACAGATCTGGGTTGCGTCCATCATCGTTCTTCATCTCACCTCGCCACCTCAGTTCAGATCCAGCTATATGCAAATCAGTCTTGATCCTGTGCCTCATGGGAACAGTCCAGCCCAACTGGGGGTGAGTGTCTGAAAAGTTTCAGTGCTCCGTCCATCATCTCCTAATGTTTGCTTTGTTTGCCCTAAGTTGGCAGGGTATGCTCAGACGTGGGTCCCTTGCTCACTTTGCCACTGAATTCAAGTTAGCCAGGCTGATGAGGGGTGTTACCCCGAAACCAGTCCCAGGATGCTTGTTTCTGGTCCAGGGAATACCTGGCTTGGCAGTTCGGGCTGGACTGTTCCCATGAGGCACAGGGTCAAGACTGATTTGCATATAGCTGGGTGTGAACCTAGGTGACGAAGTGAGTTAAAGAACGATGAAGCATTCAACCCAGATCTGTGACTGGGGGTGAGTGTCTGAAAAGTTTCAGCGCTTCGTCCATCATCTCCTTTTGTTTGCATAGTTATATGAGAGCCTTAGACCTCACAAACACCTAAGTGTTAGAATCTTCCCACAAGCATCCTGAAAGCTTCACAAACATCTCTGTCTGCTGGTACCATTTCCATGGCTTCTCTATCAATATTGTGCATTTATTTGTGAATGACAATAAGTCAGTCCTACTCCAAGGGACGTGCGTGTAACATGCACCTGATATCTCTCTCATAGGCAGTATTTTTTCATTGTTTTCAGCTTGATTGGCTCCTACCAGAGACAGGTTGTGCTTTGTTTTCGTCAAATCTCTTTTCTTTGTTCCTCTGCCGTCCAATTTATCTAATGCTTCCCATGTATGCATGCATATAATAAGTTCCTTAATGTGCTTTCTCATTCCAGGTGATCTCATATTCACAGTGGTTAATTTGTAAAAAAAAAAAAAAAAAAAAAATACCGGGGCTCTCGTCAGGAGGCAGCTTGCACCAGCCCATTTCTCCTGTTAGCGCTGCCTAAAACAGAACCAACTATTAACCATGAAAGTAGGGAGAGAATGTGGTGTAATGGCCTGTACTGCCAACTTTGAAGCTGAGGAACCAAATTCAAGTCTGAGCACTGGCGCAACATCCTGTGATTCTGGGTAAATGACTTAATCTCCTCGTAAATGAATGTGTCCTTAGCTGGTCCTCGGGAAAAGCACCGGTGTTGATGATTAAGTGCCGGTGCTGAGCACCGGAAACCACCGGCTCTAATTAAGCACTTCCTATGGTCTTCAGTGCTGAACTCTGATCTATAACTTCTCTGTAGGGGTTTTGATTTTTGTAAGTCCACATCATATTCCTTTGCCAATTCAGCTAATTCCTCAAAAGCCTAACCTGTTCTTTGTATTATATCTTTGCAAACCAATCACAATTCACCCTTTGTGTATGTTTCTAATTGACCCATGTCCAGTGTTTTCAAAATCAATTCATTTAACTCTAAGTTCAATCTGAACTCGTTCACTGTCCTGTGTCTCTCTGGTGTCTCTTCTGTTCCACCACTACCATTGGCTACACCTGCTGCACCTTGTGGGCTCAGATTATTTAACCATTCCGTTAACTGTTGTGCCGGAAGACCTTATGAACTAATATTATTTCTCTGTGGTGCTTCTGCTTGCGGAGCACAGCAATGTATACTTGTATCAGGTGAGGGCATGTAAGGAAGTGGGGTTCCCTTTGGACACCCCACGACAGGAATATTTCCTGCATGATTTAACATTTGGTTTGGAATTGCAATTTGCGTAGGCGCTAATGGTATGCAAGAGAAGCTGATCTCTCCATCTCTGAATAATCTGAACAGACCGATCCCTGCATGGTGATTGGTGATGTCTTAGCAAATGTAGCTGGTATTTCAGGAACTATCGGGCCATCAATCCAAAGAACATTACCTGAAGTGTACAAGGGGACACTGGAACTATAGTCACAGGAACTGTCAGTACATCGGGACCCTTACCATTCAGCTGATTTTAGGGACTGTCATTCCAACGACCATCATTCCAGCGACCTGTCCTGCTAAGACAGCACTGAAAGTCTATCCTGTTTGACATGAGGTAACATTTGGCATTGTCTGCATTGGACTAAACATTGGTACTGACTTATACAAGGCACAATTTTGAATGGGCGCATGCAGATTTATATAGTTGCAGCCTACCTGTGCCCAGATTGCAGTGAGCAGAGTCCAGGAAGTGGTAAGGAGGCAGACTAGTGCTGTCTCTTTCCTAAAAAAGTTTAAAAAATGATTTTCCCTACCTGTGATTGCATCATCTTATTTTTTTCTTTTTACATTTCTTTACCTATCTTTCCTTGTGGTTGTTACAGTTTAAAATTGTAGTTTTAACCTGCCAGTCCACGTTTTTGTGTTTAAACTTGTGGTTTTTCCTGCCCTTGACTGCTTCCATTTAATTTGTTGAATTGTGGGATTTGCAGTCCCAACTCTGTAGTTTTTCCCTCTCATTTCCCGTGACTACCAGTTTTTCCCTCCAAAGGTCTCCTTTGCACCTTTATGTTAAGCAGTGCAGCCCCAGTGACCATTTTGTGTTAACAAGTCATTGAAATGCCCCACCCCCCCCCCTTGCCCCCGAGACAGCAGTAATCTGCTGTAAACTGTTTAAACTGTGTTTAATAGGGACTGTGCACTTGGGATTTTTGGCCAGGAGAGGGAGTAAAGCTTTATACAAGTGTTGTTAGAGGACATGTTTGTTAGGGCCTTACCAAAGTGTGGATTGAGCCTGCCTGTCTCTTAGGAGATTTCTGAATAGAGGAACAGCTTCCAACTCCCTGGCCAGCAAACCTTGTCTGAGGTAGCTGGGACCTTATATAGTCTGATATTGTCTGGTACATGTGCACACTGATTGGTGGTTGTATCTGATGTTTCTATTGGTTTAGGGTTAGTGTCCTCATTGGTTGGGTATTTGATGGTTCTGATTGGTTTCTGGGTCTGTGATTCAATCAATGTAGGGTTGGGACTAGGGCTAGGGTCAAGAATTCTATTGGAAGTAGGGACTAGGGATTCCTCTGTTATTGGTTGTTGGGACTAGGTTGAGACTAGGGCTAGGGCTAGGGTTAGGCTGATAATTGGAAGTTGCGATTAGGGCTTCTGGTGTTATTGGTTATTGGACTAGGTGTGGGACTGAGAGAAGAGTTAGGCTTTCTATTGGAAGTAGGGACTAGGGCTTCCTGTGCCATTGGTTGCTTGGACTAGGGTTGGGACTACTGGTATGGCTAGGGCCTCTATTGGACGTAGAGATCAGGGTTTTTGAAACTGATTGGGTGCTTGGACTAGGGCTAAGATTGGCTGTAAGGTCCTGGTCTCCTATTGGTTCTAGATTTTAGGGCTAGTATTGTGATTGGATAGTGTTTGGGCTAGGGTCCCCATTGGCTGAAGGGGTCACCTGCCTACTAGAGCAATAAACCTCCAAGGCTTAGGGCGTCTCAGCCCGGGCGTCGAGTCTAAGGGTGGAGAGGACAAGGGTAAGTGCATGTTCGAGATTGGTCAGGACCTGGGCCAGAAATGCTGCCCATTCATTAATACCCACCCTATGTATGCGTCCCTCTGTATATAAGCATTTATTTTCACTACAGATATGTACCTATCTTTGTGTATTGCTTTGTATAAACATGTAGAATAATTATGTTGTCATAAAAACAAAACAAAAAAAAACATACAACAAAAAATCATCTTTGGTCTACATGTACTTGCTTCCATTATGCATCTATGTACTTCCATGTACTTGGATCTGTGTGTCTGTTACTTTTCTCCTGAAAAAGCATATCCAATGCACTACCCTATTTCTCATCCTGTACCTCTATCAATATCTTTATTCTGCATATACTTACCTCCTTTATGCATCTATATACTTTCAATGTACTTATGGATCTATATATTTATCACGTTCTTCTATTTTAGCATTTCCAATGCACTTACCTATTTCTCAGGCTATACTTCTATCAATATATCTTCTAGCCCAACTTTCTGAGTCATCTCAAACTTCTTTCTACTACTCTTTCCAATGCACTACCCTATCTCTCACCCTATACATCTATCATTATATCCTCTACACTCCCTCTCTCATTTATCCCAAACCCCATAACACTACTATGTTCCCAAAATAACCCTTTCTTGACTCTCTCCTACTTGCATCATCTGACACCTCTTTTACTATACTGATCCCCCAAAACAAACCTTTCTAAACTCTTCCCTCTGACTCTTCCCCTCCAAAACACTTTTTGCTCATCCAAAAGCCTCCTCCTGCTGCTATGACCTGCAAAAAAGAAATCCTTCACTCTTCTATCCCTCAACCATCATTTTCAATCAAAATAACCGACTAACATGTTCACTTCTCTAATTCCAAATTTCACTATACTAATTCACAACTAATCCTTTATGGGTTCCAGAGTAGCGTGCTACTCGCCAACAAAGCGTTTCAACATCTCATCAGGGTTACAAACGCTATTTAAATGCAAACCTTTTTCCCTTTTTTACCCCTCCCCAACCCTTCTCAATCCAAATAACTCACTAACATATCCACCACTTAAACTACTTCATATTTCACTATACTAATTTCCAACACTAATCCTTTATGGGTTCAGGAGTAGCCTGCTAATTGCCAGAAAAGCGCTTCAACACCCCATCAGGGGTAACAGGCGCTATATGAATGCAAACCTTTCCCTTCTATCCCGCCGCTATCCTTCTCACTCCAAATGACTAATATCCACCACTCAAATTACTTTCATATTTCACCATACTAATACACCACTAATCCTTTATGGGTTTCCGGAGTAGCGTGCTACTCACCAAAGAAAGCACTCCAACACCCCATCATGGGTAATAAGCGCTATATAAATACAAACCTTTTTTTCCTCTTCTATCCTTCTGCTTTCCTTCCGAATCCAAATAACTGACTAACATATCCACCACTTAAAATTTACTTGCATGTTTCACTATACTAATTCAACACTAATCCTCTATGGGTCCCGGAGTAGCGTGCTACTCGCCGAAAAGCGCTTTGACGCCTCGTCATGGGTAATAAGCGCTATATAAATGCAATTACAATACAATTACAATACAATTACAATACATAAGGTGTCTGCAACATTAGACTCATATTGGGATCTGGAATGATTTGATTTACAACTGTTCTTGGAATAGGCTAAACTGTATTAAAGGTTGGAACTGGTGAACAAACCACAGGCACTTGTTTCACTGAATTTACAGGTGTACCTGGAAAAATCTGGTTAGGGGTCTGTATGAAAGTAGGATCTGCTTTCATGGTTACCCCCACTTTTTGCCTGGTGTCCGTGTCTTTGGACCTAGCCTGCTGGGATCCTGCTAATCAGGACCCCAGGAACTGTGCTCTCTCTCCTAAAATGGTTCTTGTAAGTACTTTGGTACCTCCACAATTGGCTGCTGGTGTACCGTTATAAGTGTCACAAAAAGGATCCCTTGAGTCTGATGTTAAAAAGAAGTGTCGTGGGGAGTGATCTAGCAAAAGTGGGGTGTTCCTTTATTAGAATGAAATCCCTCACCCATCGATGGTGGCATGCTTCATCATTGGGATTCTACTTGTGCTGTGATGCCTGGTCACGGCACGGGCTACGACCCCCTGACTGAGGAGGAGGAGCTCAGAGATGTTTTGATATTGAGATGGAGGTATACTAAATACTACAATAATGAGCTCAAGGTCGAAGGGAAGAGCAACGCAAAGAAACAATACATATATGTGAAAATAAAACTAGCTCCAGGATACGTAATTTATCTTTATTAGAACGTCCCTGGACCAGGATTAAAAACAGGGCACTAGCGGCAGGAGCATGTACCCGCAGTTAGTGAAAGAAGGTGGTCGACATGTTTCAGCATGGTGATCCTCCCTGGGAGGTGTTGCGGCTTTCTTCAGGACCAACTAGTGCTGCTTCGCAACAACCTATGTGCTTGTGAGTGTGCCTAATTCTATGTGACAAAACAAAAATTACTATTATTCATAATGTAAAACCAATGATCCTTAGCCAGCTGTGGTTAAAGCGCCCGGATCATCGGCTAATAGACCAGTGATTCCCCCTGAACCGTATTCCAGGTTGAGGTGAGTTTTGTTCCCCAAAACATAGAGGTACAAGCAGTGAATCCCTTCCAAAAGACCGACTAAAGATCACTGGTTTTGTATTATGAATAATAATAATTTTCGTTTTGTCACATAGTCTTAGACACAATCACAAGCACATAGGTGTTGAGCAGCAGGCCTGAAGAAAGCCGAGACACCTCCCAGGGAGGGTCATCAGAATGAAACATGGCGACCACTTTGCCACTAACTGTGGGTACATGCTTTCCCCCCTAGTGCCCTGTTTTTAATCCTGGCCCAGGGACGTTCTAATAAAGATACATTACGTGTCCTGGAGCTAGTTTTATTTTCATATATATGTATTTTTTCTTTGCGCTGCTCTCCCCACTGACCTTGAGCTCATTGAGCTCATTATTGTGGTAATTAATACACTTCCATCTCAATATCAAAACATCCCTGAACACTTCCCTCTCAGTGAGGGGGTTGTAGCCCGTGCCGTGACCAGGCATCACAGCACAAGGAGAATTCCAATGATGAAGCAAGCCACCTTCGGTGGGTGAGGGATTTTGTCCTAGTAAAGGGACACCCCACTTTAGCTAGGTCACTCCTCGCAACACTTCTTTTTCACTTCAGACCTGAGGGTTCCCTTTTGTGAGATGTATTGAGGCTGGTGAGCTAACCCTTGGGGGTCTTTAAAATCTCATCAGAGCCTACATTCCCCTTGTTGTGTACTCTTATAAGTACCTAGTATATGGTACTGAGGTACCCAGGACAAAGGTACACCAGGGGTCTCCCACGGGCTGCAGCATGTATTGTGCCACCCATGGGAGTCCACTTTAACTGTGACTATAGGTCTGCCATTGCAGCCTATGGGAGCTGGTGCTTGCACCTCTCACGACGGATAAACGTTTCATTATAACTGAGGTCACTGCACTCAAAACCTATGTCACCCCTATGGCAGGGTCTTCAGTCCTGAGGGCAGGGTGCTTGGTTACAAGTGTGAGGGTGCCCCTGCATGAGCAGAACACCCCTACAAACCCCGGAGCCGATTCTCCAGGCTTTGTAAGTGCGGTCAGCCATTTTAAGACAGGGTGGACATCAGTCATTACAAGATGTCTAACTATATAGTGGCTGCACCGAACCTGGTCATGTTTGGCATCAAACATGTTGAAATCATACCCCAACACCGATTCCGGTGCTTGAAGTTTGATCCCAGGTACTGCGGGGTTCCTTATGGGGGCCCCCTGTACTTCCGGTAACAGCCTTTCAAGGTCTGCAAGCAAGCGAGTGCTGCTGCCAACCACAGTCACGATTCTGCCGTCCTGCTGCTGAGCCAAGCTCGAGCAGAGGAAGGTAGAACAATAGGTTTTCTGTTGCAGGGAGGTGTGACCACCTACCTGACAGGACTTAGTGTATTGGCCTGGGATGGGAGCACTTGCCAGCTCCTCCAGACTGCTTTGAAGCGCACATTGGGTTCCCTCCTTGCATACTCCGGTTTGAGCCAGATCAGGAACCCTTGGTTCCCGCTCTGGCACAAAACTGGACAAAGGACAAGGGAGTATCCTCCACTCTGTCCAGTCCCTCCTCTGCGAGGGACCCCCAAGTTGCCCCAACCCTGTCCTTAGGGTACTTAAGGGCTCCCCTGTGGGTGGCTCCTCAGAATCATCATGGGACCAGACTCAACCCTACAACTACGTTGCTCTTCAATCAACTGGACACTTTGATTTCATTGGACTTCGACTGGAACAGAGACTGCACCAAGGAAGACTCCTGCTGTTCCTGGTCTAGCTGTTCTTCAAGTTTTCTGCGTCATCTGTGTCTGTGCTTCATCCAGGTTCTTCAACAGACCTGTGGGCATCAAGGACACCTAAAGAAATCTCCCTTGGAGTGAAGGAGTCACTTCCCTGCATCTGCAGGCACAGTAACAAAGCTGACCGGTCTGCTGCTCCTGTCGCCCTATGGACTTCCCGAGGCCCAGCAACACAGGTGGTGCTTCTGCAGCTCCCGAGAGGCCTGACCTGTCTTCTCAGCAATTTTATGGACTGTATACCTCATCAGGGTGCAGGGAACAAATCCCTGCGCACTGCATTGATTTGCCGTTGCCAAGGCTTGTTGGCTCTGCACTCCAGAGATCTTTGGGTTACAAGAAGCTCCAGCCTCCAGCACCTCACTTCCTGTAAAACAGAGTCCTCCCTTCCTCTTCTGCATTGTGGGCCTCTGACTTTGGTGAGCTGCTTGAGGTCCTCTTGCAACACCTGTGCCGCCAGTCTGTGGGTCTCCCTGAGGGTCTTCTCTTGCTACAGTAGGCTTCCCTGCTTGCTCAGTTCTGTTTTGACTCTCCTGCCTTTGGTGAGTCCCTTGGACCTTGCTGGTTGCAACGTTTGCTCCCTTTCGTTTTCCATACCAGTTTTGGCTATCAAGGCTTGTTGGTGCTCCCGCCGGACACTGACGACCTAGACCCCGACGTGGGACAGCTCGTGAATGCCTCCTGGTCTTCCTCACAGCTTCAGCGTCAAATTCACCGTCGTCTCTTCAGGACCTTTCGACATCTGTGGGCATTGTGCTTTTGTGCCTCCTGGTCACATCCGAGTGGCATAGACTCTGTCCCCTCCGCCTGTAGGTTCTTCACTTCCAGAATACACCCTTGGATTCTGCCAGACTCCTTCACAGTCACCTTCAGAGACATCTTCAAAATCTCTCATATTCTCTATAGCAGGTTCCGATGTCACTTCCTTAAGCACCAGGCTTCCCTGGTGCAGGTAACTTGGTTTCTGATTCATCCAGGGGTGGGTGGCTCTCCAACCTTCTGTCTTCCAAAGGGTTTCTTCTGGGTCCTCCGGGAAGGGTCCTTCTTCTTTAAAACTGCAACCGTGACTTCTCCATTGACTGCCATTGGACATGCGACTGTGTTTCCACTCTGCACACTGTCTCCGTGTGGTTCCTGGGTACTTACCATGGGTGGTTCCCTGTATCCCTGGCTCCAAGTCCTGTTCTCCTTTGCAGTTCGCATTCCACTTTATTAGTATATGATTTGATCTGCCCCTGGAGAACACTGTATTGTATGCTACTTACCTGATTGTTTTCCAAGTATTCTTGTGTGTGCTATTGATATCTCCAGGTAGGAGGTACACCAATGTGTTATTGATTGTCTTGTGAATAAATTGGCTTATTCTGACATAAACACTGTGTGGTTCTCTTTCACTTAACTTACACTGTTGATTAAAGTTGGTAAAACAAGCTGCTGTACACTCCTTAAGACCAAGCCTGAAGGCTGATTTCCACAGCTACTGTTTGAGAGCTTTCAAAGGTTATCAAAGACCACTAAAATCACCATAAGGGTTATCTGGATTAGTGCAAGGTGCATCACTTGAATAAGTGTGCACCAAATATTAAGCCAGCCTCGTACAAGGTCTGTTTGACTGAAGCAGTCAGCACATTTAGTACCACACTTTGTACTGTTTTGCTACCCTTCCCAGTCTCAACTGCATGATAAGTACATTTAGTACCCAACCTTTGTACTGTTTCGCTACCCTTCCCAGTCTCAACTGCATGATAAGGTGGGGACAATTCATCAGAAGCTGATTTGTGAACTCATCATCTGATTCGCTTTCATAAGTAACTGTCTTTTGGCTCTCATCTTCTGCTGTCTGTTCTGGCTTCGCAGTATGTTCCTTTCTCGTTTTAGGCTTGCTGCTTTCATCTTCTTCATTTGAAATAGCTGGAAACATTCTCACTGCATCAAATATAGCTGCTCTTCACATATTCTGTTCTTTACCCCCTCCAGCATCTCCTAATGTCTTAACTGCTTTTTGCATTGTGGTCTCAAATGTGATTGTCTGTCTTTGCCTGGCAACAACCTCCTAAATACTAAGGGCTTCAAATAGTGTGGGTCTCTTGGAGGCGGTTTAGAATCGCACAGCACTCGCCTCAAATTGTCTACAATTCCCAGGTTGAATTTTCCATAACGGGGAAATCTAACACACCTGTTGTGTCGGGTGAGTGCTCGCGTTGCAAGGCAGGTCCGACAAGAGTGGAGGGACCGGGGTGTGGCCAGAGGCCTAAAATAAACACGGGAGACAGGAGTGAGGTTTAGTGGGATCGCCGTCCGTAGCCCAACTGGCGTACGTTCGTGCGTACCCTATTTATTTAGTCCTGGGTCACCTGGCCCTCACGTAGCGTGCCTGTTGCGTCACAGGCACAACACAACATTCCTCCCCAACAAACATTAAGCCAACAATAAAGACCACCCATGCGCCCAACTAAGCATAAGAAGGTCCCACCAGCTTCAAGTGTATCATAAACAATTTCTTGCTCAAACAACTAAGAATAGTCTTACGTGAAATAGTCCCGCAGGCGGCGAGTGAGCTCTGGATTCTCCCGCAGGCGATGCTGGGATCTGCCACGCCCCAGGTTGTTTGCCATAAGTTGGCAGGGTATGCTCAGACGTTGAGTCCCTTGCTCACTTTGCCACTGGATTCAAGCAAGCCTGGCTGAAGATGGCTGAAATGCCAGAAACCGGTCCTAGGAAGCTTGTTTCCGGTCCAGGGAAGGCATGGCTTGGCAGTTCGGGCTGGACTGTTCCCATGACGCACAGGGTCAGACTGATTTGCATATGGCCATGTCTGAACTGGGGTGGCAGAGTGGGCTAAAGAATGGTGATGGATCAAACCCAGATCTGTTGACTGGGTGTGAGTGTTTGATTGGTTCTGATGTTCCGTCCATCACCACCCCCTTTTGTAAAGCCCCAGGTTCTCTCCAGCTCCAGCACCAGACGTTACCTCATTGCAGTCATTTCCAGTGTGACCATGATCAGCCTCTGGCCCTGCGCTCGCCACTTCATCGCATTCAGTCGGGACACTGACCTCCCCGGCACCCCCAGTGGATAGCGATGGCCTCTTTTTCGATTTGGGAGTACCGCTGTTCCGTCTCGGTAAGGGAAAGGCTGGCAAACACTACAGGAGTCCAGTCCTCCTCCTGGTGTTGTCTTTGCAATAAAACGGCACCTAATCCCATTGGACCGGCATCTACAGCTATCGAGGTCATCTTCCCCGGTTCAAAGAAAGCCAGTGTAGTCGCCTCTGAAAGTGCATCCTTGATGTCTGCAAATGCCTTGGCTTGTTCTGGTCCCCACTTCCAGGGAGTGGAATCCTTCGTAAGGTCCCGTAGTGGTTGATTGAGTGTGGTGAGGTCTCGTATGAATCTCCCACAATGGTTTACCATACCAAGGAAGCTGCGGACCTCGGTAACGTTGGTGGGGGCGACAGAATTTTTTATGTCCTTGACCTTTTCGGGGTCAGGGTTGACTCCTTCAGTGGAGAATGTGTACCCAAAGAACTGTAGCTTCGTTTTCAGAAACTCGCACTTCTCCCTATGGAGAGTGAGTCCGGCATCCTGCAGTCGGCGAAAGACCTGAGTCAGACGTGAATTGTGCTCCGGGATGGTCTTGACGTGCACCATGATGTCATCACTGACATTGATTACTCCGGGTATATCCATTATCAGTTTGTGTATTATGTTTTGAATTACCTCCGCCGCACTGGAGAAGATTGTGATGTTGTGGGACGCTTCGTCCAGCACCAGCTGGTGATAACCGGATCTTAGATCTAACTTGGAGAACCAACATGCTCCGGCCATTTCCCCTATCAAATCGTCTATAGTCGGGGTGATATGGCATTCCCTTTTAATGGCTGCATTGGGTAGCCTCATGTCCACGCAAATTCTCATGGCACCTGGTTGCTTGGGCTTCCGGATGACGACTATCGGAGAAACCCACGGGGTGGGCCCTGTCACCCTTTCAATAATGCCGGCGGCTTCTAGCTTCTTTAGCTCGTCTTCCACCAGGGGACGCAAGTGAAACGCTATTCGGCAGTGGCGTAAAGCCACAGGTTGTACTGTTGGGTCAATGTGAAGATGAATCTTTTTGCCTTTAAATTTCCCGATGCCTTTGAAGACCTCTGATAATTCTGTCAGAATGTGCTGAATCGACTCATGGTGCACCCTGAATGCAAAAGACACCACTCCCAAGTCTTCCGCGGCCCAGCATCCTAGTAGCATGCCTTGCCCATCTTCCGTAACGTACACATTGGTGTCAAGGGAGTTCGTGCCATGAGAGATGGCCGTTCTGAACCGGCCCCGCATCTTCAAGGGTGTGTCTTGTCCATAGGCGAAGACTGTGATCGCTGACGGGTTTAGGGTAGGCGCCGGAGACGTGCTCTCGTACAAGGCAGAAGCTATGATGTTGATCGTGGCACCTGTGTCAACCACAGCCATTACATCTTGGTGCCCCACTCGAATGTTGCACTGGGGCAGTCATCGCGCTTTCCGGGTTGTCGTCCCAATCATATGCACTTTGTGGACTACCCTCTCTTCTTCCTCGTCATCATCCATGTCGCTGGGCTCTCTCTCTCCCTCTGGTATTGTGTTGACCTCTTGCCGGTGCTTCCGATATCGCTTGGATCTGCAAACTTTTTCAAAGTGATTGAATCGCCCACACCCCGAGCATCTCTTGCCCTTAGCTGGACATTCCGCCGCTTTGTAGGGTGGTCCTCCACAGTATCCACAGCTTCTTCCTTGCCCTGAGGGCGTAGCCCTTGCTTCTTACTTGTTCCACTTTGTCGGTGGCCTGGTTGTTGCCGCATTCACCGGTTCTGTCTTGACTGGTGATTGGAGGGCCGCCTACATGTGGGCTGCGCCGTCCTTGGACAGTTCTTTGGTTCGGCCTAGGGTCAATATGTCAGTCAACAACTTTCCAGCCTCCTCCAGGATTCGTAAGCGGAGCTTGGCCGACGCACAGCCCTGGATTATCTGTCGCCTAATCTCTTCAGTTTTGTCGCAGAATCCGCACGTGGATGCTAGGTTCTTGAGCCGTGCATGGAAGATGTCCAGCGACTCTTCTGGCAGTTGGCACACTTGCCTGAATATAAACCGCTCATAATCCTGATTAGCCATCGGTTCGAAATACCCATTGAGGGCATTTATCAAGGTGTGGTGGGTTTTGGGCGTGGCCTCGGCGAGTGTTTTGGTGATATTATGAATGTCTTTGCCCCCGAGATGTAATAGCATGGCTCTTTTCTGGTCCTTATGGACTTTGGTGGCCTCGAAGAATATTTTCAGTCGGTCTACCCAGTCTTTCCACTATCGGGGGAATTGTCGACATGATTGTCCAACCTGTGCCTTATGTTGTATTTCCCTTAAGGTGTTTGTCTCCACCCAGATCCTGATAACTGATCCTGTGGTGCGCACTGCCCTGCGCGCTGTTTCTTTTCTTTTGTTGTGCTTGTTGAGGGTGCAGTGACGTTCTTCCCCTCACTTGGCTCTCCTGTATGGCCCCTTTACTTGAGCTTTGTCTGGTGTTGCTGCCACCAATGGTTGTTTATTGGTGGGTGTTCTATGTCTCCTCTTGCAGCTCTTACAGCTGCCAGTGCTTGTTTTAATCTTGAGGCTGCCACTTGTTTTATATCACCTCTTGCAGCTCTTACAGCTGCCAGTGCTTGTTGTATCCTTGAGGCTGCCACTCCCCCTTTACACAGAGCAGCCTCTGGCAGCCCTTCACTCCAACCCCAGGCTTCTCACCGTCACACGTTGCTATGGGAGAAGCGGTGATTGCCGTTCCTCTGGGGGCATTCAACACGGCGTGGAGGCACCGACGAGCGTGTGTTCCTGCGCTCTCACGGGCACGCGCACCTCCCTACTTCTGCTTCCAGCCGTGCACCGCCTCCCATGCGGCGGGTCGCAGCGGCTCACCTCAGCAGTGAACAGACGCCTCCAGCAGACAGGAGACGCTCCGTGCAGGCCTCCCAATGTCCAGGGACACCAGGGCACAGCGCACCGCGGCACGAGCACCACGAAGTCGAGGACAGACACTCGCGGCCGCCGCACAGTGCAAGCAGAGGGCACGCCCACCCTCGTTGCCAGCTGTTGTGTCGGGTGAGTGCTCACGGTGCAAGGCAGCTCCGACACGAGTGGAGTGACCGGGGTGTGGACAGAGGCCTAAAATAAACACGGGAGACAGGAGTGAGGTTTAGTGGGATCGCCGTCCGTAGCCCAACTGGTGTACGTTCGTGCGTACCCTATTTATTTAGTCCTGGGTCACCTGACCCTCACGTAGCGTGCCTGTTGCGTCACAGGCACAACACAACATTCCTCCCCAACAAACATTAAACCAACAATAAAGACCACCCAGGCGCCCAACTAAGCATAAGACGGTCCCACCAGCTTCAAGTATATCATAAACAATTTCTTGCTCAAACAACTAAGAATAGTCTTACGTGAAATAGTCCCGCAGGCGGCGAGTGGGCTCTGGATTCTCCCGCAGGCGATTCTGGGATCTGCCACGCCCCAGGGTCTCTCCAGCTCCAGCACCAGACGTTACCTCATTGCAGTAATTTTCAGTGTGACCATGATCAGCCTCTGGCCCTGCGCTCGCCACTTCATCGCCTTGAGTCGGGTCACTGACCTCCCCGCCACTTTCTGCCAGGGAGATTTCCCACGTTTGGTCCTGTCTGTCGCCCGTTGGTGCCAGAGTGCCCGAGGGAGGTCTCACCTCGACCAGCACAGACGATGACACCGCCTGCTGATATTTCTTGAAATGTGATATATTTCGTGTCACGGTTTCTCTCCCTCGAGCCGCGATGATCCAAGTACCTTTACCATTAACAACGGTCCACGGGTCCTTCTCATATGGCAATCGGAATTTGCCACTGGTTATTCGATTTCGGAGTAGCACCAAATCTCCCTTTTCAATTATCAGTGGTTGCGCCCGCCTCCTTTGACTGACTTGAGCGTGAGCTTTTAGACGTCTCGAATCAACTTGGGCATCATCAGGCACCTCAGGACGCCACTGAGGGTTATGTGGAATGGAATCCGTGATCACTCTCCCCATGAGGAGATGTGCTGGTGCTACCCACGTGGTGGTATGGGGCGTCTGGCGGTAGCTTCGTAGAAAGGTGAAAATGGCTAACTCCACCGACTGACCTTTGTAATGAGCAATGTGTATCACTTTATTTAAGGTCCGCATAAAACGTTCCACCTTCCCATTCGCTTGCGGCCATCTTGGGGTAATTCTCCGGTGGCGGATGCCAAGTGTGCTTAGATAGGTGGCTAGCTCTTGTCCTTTGAAAGGGGGCCCATTTTCAGGCCTCAGTTCCTGTATGAGGCTGTGAGTTGCTATGATCTTTTCGAGTTTCGGGATTACTTCCGTGGCACTGGGCGCTGCTATGATCTCGACCTCAGGGTATTTAGAGTGATCGTCGATGGCCACAAACGTGTGGCGACCATCGGGGAGACTGCCAAAATCGAGGCTAACACATGACCAGGGTGCTCGCGGCCTTGGTTCCGTAAGTAGCGGGGCTGGACGAGGGACGTCTCCCGTCACTTGACACGATGAGCAGGAGTGAACCGTAGCTTCCACCAGTTCGTCCATGAGAGGGAACCACACCTTGGTTCGGAGCCTGGACTTTGTCTGGACCATGCCTTGATGCCCAATGTGGGCTAACTGAACAACTCTGGCAGTCAGAGCCGTCGGGATTACCAGGCGATGTCCTCTCAGTAGGCATCCCGTGGCATCTTCAGTAAGCTCATCTCGGACGTGGTACAAACCGTCCATTATGCGCTGGGCATTTGCTGTCAGTATCTTCCATTCATCTTTGGCCTTGCGCCAGTTACCACTCCTGAGAGCCGCTCGGGCCCATTGCAAACAGTCATCTTTATTGGTTTCCTCTCGAAGATCCTCCATGGAGAGGGTGAAGGGGGCAGGACCGGGCTGTGATACACTTCACATATTCCTCGGTATCAGCAGCGTCTTCCATCTCCTGAGCCGTGGCTGCCCTTGGGTGATGTGACAAATAGTCTGCAGGGTTTCGAGACCCCGGTTGATATTCAACTCAGCAGTTATAATTCTGTAGCTGTAACATCCACTTTTCGATCCGAGGTGGCGGTTTGGTGGAAGTGCCTGAGAAGAGAGCTACGAGGGGTTTGTGGTCTGTCATTACTACAAACGGCTTGCCATAGACATAGAGGTGGAAGCGATGGCACCCCCAGTGGATAGCGATGGCCTCTTTTTCGATTTGGGAGTAACGCTGTTCCGTCTCGGTGAGGGAATGGCTGGCAAACACTACAGGAGTCCAGTCCTCCTCCTGGTGTTGTCTTTGCAATAAAACGGCACCTAATCCCATTGGACCGGCGTCTACAGCTATCGAGGTCATCTTCCCCGGGTCAAAGAAAGCCAGTGTAGTCGCCTCTGAAAGTGCATCCTTGATGTCTGCAAATGCCTTGGCTTGGTCTGGTCCCCACTTCCAGGGAGTGGAATCCTTCGTAAGGTCCCGTAGTGGTTGATTGAGTGTGGTGAGGTCTCGTATGAATCTCCCACAATAGTTTACCATACCAAGGAAGCTGCGGACCTCGGTAACGTTGGTGGGGGGCGACAGCAGCTTTTATGTCCTTGACCTTTTCGGGGTCAGGGTTGACTCCTTCAGTGGAGAATGTGTACCCAAAGAACTGTAGCTTCGTTTTCAGAAACTCGCACTTCTCCCTATGGAGAGTGAGTCCGTCATCCTGCAGTCGGCGAAAGACCTGAGTCAGACGTGAATTGTGCTCCGGGATGGTCTTGGCGTGCACCATGATGTCATCACTGACATTGATTACTCCGGGTATATCCATTATCAGTTTGTGTATTATGTTCTGAAATACCTCCGCCGCACTGGTCACCCCGAAACTCAGGCGAGTATACCTGGGTTGAGTCAACCGTGGGTTGAGAAGATTGTGATGTTGCGGGACGCTTCGTCCAGCACCAGCTGGTGATAACCAGATCTTAGATCTAACTTGGAGAACCAACATGCCCCGGCCATTTCCCCTGTCAAATCGTCTATAGTCAGGGTGATATGGCGTTCCCTTTTAATGGCTGCATTGGGTAGCCTCATGTGCACGCAAATTCTCATGGCACCTGGTTGCTTGGGCTTCCGGGTGACGACTATCGGAGAAACCCACGGGGTGGGCCCTGTCACCCTTTCAATAATGCCGGTGGCTTCTACCTTCTTTAGCTCGTCTTCCACCAGGGGACGCAAGTGAAACGCTATTCGGCGGTGGCGTAAAGCCACAGGTTGTACTGTTGGGTCGATGTGAAGATGAATCTTTTTGCCTTTAAATTTCCCGATGCCTTTGAAGAACTCCGAGAATTCTGTCAGAATGTGCTGAATCGACTCCTGGTGCACCCCGAATGCAGAAGTCACCACTCCCAAGTCTTCCGCGGCCCGGCATGCTAGTAGCATGCCTTGCCCATCTTCTGTAACGTACACATTGGTGTCAAGGGAGTTCGTGCCATGAGAGATGGCCGTTCTGAACCGGCCCCGTATCTTCAAGGGTGTGTCTTGTCCATAGGTGAAGACTGTGATCGCTGACGGGTGTAGGGTAGGCGCTGAAGACATGCTCTCGTACAAGGCAGAAGCCATGATGTTGATCGTGGCACCTGTGTCAACCACAGCCATTACATCTTGGTGCCCCACTCGAATGTTGCACTGGGGCGGTCGTCGCGCTTTCCGGGTTGTCGTCCCAATCATATGCACTTTGTGGACTACCCTCTCTTCTTCCTCGTCATCATCCATGTCGCTGGGCTCTCTCTCTCCCTCTGGTATTGTGTGACCTCTTGCCGGTGCTTCCGATATCGCTTGGATCTGCAAACTTTTTCAAAGTGATTGAATCGCCCACACCCCGAGCATCTCATGCCCTTAGCTGGACATTCCGCCGCTTTGTGGGGTGATCCTCCACAGTATCCACAGCTTCTTCCTTGCCCTGAGGGCGTAGCCCTTGCTTCTTTCTTGTTCCACTTGGTCGGTGGCCTGGTTGTTACCGCATTCACCGGTTCTATCTTGACTGGTGATTGGAGGGCCGCCAACATGTGGGCTGCCCAGGCCTTGGACAGTTCTTTGGTTCGGCCTAGGGTCAATATGTCAGTCAACGACTTTCCAGCCTCCTCCAGGATTCGTTCGCGGAGCTTGGCCGACGCACAGCCCTGGATTATCTGTCCCCTAATCTCTTCCGTTTCGTCACGGAATCCGCATGTGGACGCTAGGTTCTTGAGCCATGCATGGAAGATGTCCAGCGACTCTTCTGGCAGTTGGCACGCTTGCCTGAATATAAACCGCTCATAATCCTGATTAGCCATCGGTTCGAAATAGCCATTGAGGGCATTTATCAAGGTGTGGTGGGTTTTGGGCGTGGCCTCGGCGAGTGTTTTGGTGATATTGTGAATGTCTTTGCCCTCGAGATGTACTAGCATGGCTCTTTTCTGGTCCTTATGGACTTTGGTGGCCTCGAAGAATATTTTCAGTCGGTCTACCCAGTCTTTCCACTTTGGTGCAAGTGATGATGGGGACCCTTCCACTATCGGGGAAATTGTCGACATGGTTGTCCAACCTGTGCCTTATGTTGTATTTCCCTTAAGGTGTTTGTCTCCACCCTGATCCTGATAACTGATCCTGTGGTGCGCACTGCCCTGCGCGCTGTTTCTTTTCTTTTGTTGTGCTTGTTTAGGTTACAGCTGCCAGTGCTTGTTGTATCCTTGAGGCTGCCACTCCCCCTTTACACAGAGCAGCCTCTGGCAGCCCTTCACTCCAACCCCAGGCTTCTCACAGTCACACGTTGCTATGGGAGAAGCGGTGATTGCCTCACGAACCGCTGACTTCAGCTGTTCCTCTGGGGGCATTCAACACTGCGTGTGTTCCTGCGCTCTCACGGGCACGCGCGCCTCCCTCCCATGCGGCGGGCCGCAGCAGCTCACCTCAGCAGTGAACAGACGCCTCCAGCAGACAGGAGACGCTCCGTTCAGGCCTCCCAACGTCCAGGGACACCAGGGCACAGCGCACCGCGGCACGAGCACCACGAGGTCGAGAACAGACACTCGCGGCCGCCGCACAGTGCAAGCAGAGGGCACGCCCACCCTCGTTGCCAGCTGTTGTGTCGGGTGAGTGCTCACGTTGCAAGGCAGCTCCGACACGAGTGGAGGGACCGGGGTGTGGACAGAGGCCTAAAATAAACACGGGAGACAGGAGTGAGGTTTAGTGGGATCGCCGTCCGTAGCCCAACTGGCGTGCGTACCCTATTTATTTAATCCTGGGTCACCTGACCCTCACATAGCGTGCCTGTTGCGTCACAGGCACAACACAACAGCACCCTCTTTCTCAGTTAATTGACACCACTGTTCTAACCACAGACATGTGAAAATTCCCTTTAATGACGCCACATGCGAAGCTGGGGTTCCTTCAGGTGAGGCTTCTGCAACTGCTCTGATTGGAATAAACACATCTCCCCTCAGCGCACACGCACATCACAATGCCTTAATAAACTTCATTTTTTCTCAAATTCCATTAAATACACTGAATTTCAATGGAAAGAGGAAGTTAATTGAATCACACAATCGATTCCGCAAACTATTTTCAACCAGTAGCAACGTGATACTGTTCCCAAATATCTGTGCTGCTTCACACTAACCGGCCTATGCCAGTGCGGCACATACTGATGTCACACTCTCTCTCAGCAACTGCAGCCGCTTCGCGGTTGCCTTTCACACAACCACTCATACACACCTAAATGCAAAATATTGCTAGCAAAAACCAACAACCTGTCTGCACACAACGGGTAAGGACTCAAACACTTCAAAGCTGTACTGTGGCTTTCAGAATTACACATGAGTAAACTTGACCAGCAATTCTCACTCCGGTTGATACTGCTCCTCCATGTGCATTCTGGATTCACTAAATGCCAACCAATAACTCACACTAACTGAAGGAAAACCATTGGCACTGTCAACGACGTCTAATGCAAGTACTTCACAATAGACCATAATAAACCAAGTGTCTTCTATACTTGTGCGTTATCCCAGGATATTAGGCCACGACAGACCAGATAACAACATGAACAACAACCGCAGCCCTTTTTTAGCTCAAAGTGTCACATTCACTTTGAGTACGACGACTCCACAAAACACTTCACAACATCACACTTCACCGCAATGTTCAAGCCAAAAGCATTGCAGGCGCAAAACCCTATTAATACTCACATATCTGTAACTTGTAGGCATAATGCTGGAACTTCATCAAACTTTGGAATGAAACAAGGGACAGTATTCAGGGGAACAATTTTTGGACTGGACAATTGCGTAAGGTCATCCTACTACCCTAAAACTAAACAAAATGGTTCTCCCCATTATCGGACTAACCGGACTCTGCTACCAGATTTGTTGTAGCGTTTTTCACCCTTCGCGGGCATCAAACGCTCTTTGAGGCTGCATGAATCATTTGACCCAGAAATAAAGTGTGGTAGAACCATTCACCAAAACCCACCGACAACAATAAATGTAAACAGCATGAGACATTAGGCAATACAAGAAATCTCCAGTCAGGAATTAAGTTAGGGAGTTTTATCACATACTCAAGCTTAAAGTCACAATGCCAATTTATAAAAATACATCATCACCAGGGGTTATTCAAAATGACAGAATAAGTTCAGACAGACTAGCATGAACAAAATCAACATGCAAAAAAAATAATGCTGAGAAACTGAAATCAAATGCTGCTCAGGATTAGCAATCATCAGTCAATTAAAACTCAGCAGAATCATAATTTAGCACAGCCCCACCCTGACACTGTGATCCATCAGGGACGAACCCAATAACTCAGGCCCAGGGCCAGCTCACCTATAGATTAACATCAGAAGCAAGGCTGCCCCACAAAATCGAGGCGCCAAAAAGAAAAGATTCTAATACGCCACTGTCTCAAAGAGCCTCAACTCCGCCAAAGGGAAACACCACCCTCATAAGTAAACCCCCAAAGGAAGCCGATACATCAGCAACCGCACAACCCTCTAAACAACGGAGGAAATAGAAGAGGAAGGGGCAAAATCGGAAATTGCTCCAACCAATAGCTCATGTAAGGGCCCAGAGCCCCCGCAATCAACCAAAGGAAGACTCACGAGACATCATAATTTCTGTAAGAGAACCGACCGCTCTTAATTACGAGACAGAAGAGAATACCACCTTGGAAGGGAGGCAAGAGAAAAAAGGTAGTATTACCCCAAACAAAATAATAGACAACAACACAAACACAAAGGATAAACCCCGAAAAGGAAGAGGATGTACTGACAGTGTCCTAGCGACAATCCGGGCACGTGAAACAAGCTCACAAGGCCCGCCACCAAAAAGCAAACTGTATGATCACCTGGCGAACAAACAGCTCAACAGGACACAGCCGACGAACAAACAACTCAATAGGGATCAACAACAATTATGTTTCACTCGGAGTATAAATCACAGGGACCAGCCGACAAACTAAGGGGCCGATTCCGATCCTGTAAAAAGGCCCCACGAATAGTCGTACGGAGCGTTTTCTCCATACGACTCGTACCAGGTAAACTCATTTCACAACCTAGGAAGTACGATTCGTGCAGAAAGCCTTTTTCTGTACGAATCGTACAAAAGACCGTACAGCAAAAAAATACCCACGATTCCGATCCGGAAATGCTTGTACGCGACGTCCGTACATATTTCACCAGCGTTTTCCGCCCCAGCAAGTACGATTTGTACCTACGTCACTCCGTACGGCTCTTTGTTTACGGGAGCCAAACACAGCTGGACAAGCAGAGTCCGACGCGAACGGCAATGCCACGGAGCCCCGGTACGCGACGTACAGCCATGAACCCCATCGTACGTGTCATCCCGGTCCTCGTGGCCTATGACCTGGTGCACCGCACCCGACGCACACGCTGCAGAAGGTGAGAACAACATGCGTGGGTATGGTGCGTACCACACGTACCCCTATGGCGCCTTGACAACAGTGGTACGGACCGTACCCACGCATGAATGCGTGGGTATGGTGCGTACCACACGTACCCCTACGGCACCATGCCAAATGTGGTACGGACCGTACCCACGCATGAATGTGTGAGTACGGTGCGTACCCCTACGGCCCCATGAGTACTCAGGTACGGACCGTACCCACGCATGAATGCGTGGGTACGGTGCGTACCCCTACGGCCCCATGAGTCCTCAGGTACAGACCGTACCCACGCATACATGCGTGGGTACGGTCCGTTTCACACGTACCCTGTTACGGCAGCAGGAAAATTTGGATACGAGGCGTACACACACCAGGAATGTGGGCATAGAGGACTGGCCCAGCATGTTACCTACAAATTGATGTGTGTGTAGGTCCTGGCCAGCAGTATACAGCTCCAAAGGGGTGCATGGGTGGGTGCATAGGCCTCCCAGCAGTGCCCAGACATAAGAGGGGTGGGTGCAGAGGACTACCAGCAGTGCCCAGACATATGAGGGGTGGGTGCATATCACTCCCAGCAGTGCCCAGACATATGAGGGGTGGGTGCATATCACTCCCAGCAGTGCCCAGACATATGAGGGGTGGGTGCAGAGGACTCCCAGCAGTGCCCAGACATATGAGGGGTGGGTGCAGAGGCCTCCCAGCAGTGCCCAGACATATGAGGGGTGGGTGTAGAGGACTACCAGCAGTGCCCAGACATATAAGGGGTGGTTGCAGAGCCCTCCCAGCAGTGCCCTGACATATGAGGGGTGGGTGCAGAGGACTACCAGCAGTGCCCAGACATATGAGGGGTGGGTGCATATCACTCCCAGCAGTGCCCAGACATATGAGGGGTGGGTGCATATCACTCCCAGCAGTCCCCAGACATATGAGGGGTGGGTGCAGAGGACTACCAGCAGTGCCCAGACATATGAGGGGTGGGTGCATATCACTCCCAGCAGTGCCCAGACATATGAGGGGTGGGTGCAGAGGACTCCCAGCAGTGCCCAGACATATGAGGGGTGGGTGCAGAGGCCTTCCAGCAGTGCCCAGACATATGAGGGGTGGGTGCAGAGGACTACCAGCAGTGCCCAGACATATGAGGGGTGGGTGCATATCACTCCCAGCAGTGCCCAGACATATGAGGGGTGGGTGTAGTGGACTACCAGCAGTGCCCACACATATGAGGGGTGGTTGCAGAGCCCTCCCAGCAGTGCCCAGACATATGAGGGGTGGGTGCAGAGGACTACCAGCAGTGCCCAGACATATGAGGGGTGGGTGCATATCACTCCCAGCAGTGCCCAGACATATGAGGGTGGGTGTAGAGGACTACCAGCAGTGCCCAGACATATGAGGGGTGGTTGCAGAGCCCTCCCAGCAGTGCCCAGACATATGAGGGGTGGGTGCAGAGCCCTCCCAGCAGTGCCCAGACATATGAGGGGTGGGTGCAGAGGACTACCAGCAGTGCCCAGACATATGAGGGGTGGGTGCATATCACTCCCAGCAGTGCCCAGACATATGAGGGGTGGGTGCATATCACTCCCAGCAGTGCCCAGACATATGAGGGGTGGGTGCAGAGGCCTCCCAGCAGTGCCCAGACATATGAGGGGTGGGTGCAGAGGACTACCAGCAGTGCCCAGACATATGAGGGGTGGGTGCAGAGGCCTCCCAGCAGTGCCCAGACATTTGAGGGGTGGGTGTAGAGGACTACCAGCAGTGCCCAGACATATGAGGGGGGGTGCATATCACTCCCAGCAGTGCCCAGACATATGAGGGGTGGGTGTAGAGGACTCCCAGCAGTGCCCAGACTTATGAGGGGTGCTTGCAGAGCCCTCCCAGCAGTGTCCAGACATATGAGGGGTGGGTGCAGAGGACTACCAGCAGTGCCCAGACATATATTGGGTGGGTGTAGAGGACTCCCAGCAGTGCCCAGACATATGAGGGGTGGTTGCAGAGCCCTCCCAGCACTGCCCAGACATATGAGGGGTGGGTGCAGAGGACTAACAGCAGTGCCCAGACATATGAGGGGTGGGTGTAGAGGACCACCAGCAGTGCCCAGACATATGAGGGGTGGGTGCAAAGGACTACCAGCAGTGCCCAGACATATGAGGGGTGGGTGCAGAGGCCTCCCAGCAGTGCCCAGACATGTGAGGGGTGGGTGCATATCACTCCCAGCAGTGCCCAGACATATGAGGGATGGGTGCATACCACTCCCTCAATGCCCAGACATATGAGGGGTGGGTGTAGAGGACTACCAGCAGTGCCCAGACATATGAAGGGTGGGTGCATATCACTCCCAGCAGTGCCCAGACATATGAGGGGTGGGTGCATATCACTTCCAGCACTGCCCTACTCCCAGGAGGATGGATGTCATTCACACACTGCATGACACACCACATGTGAGTGTGAGGACATACAACACATGTATACCCACCCATGGCGGATGCCCCACAATACACACCCGGATTTAATGCCAACAGACTGTATAGTCATGGAAATGCATACTAAAATAAGTTAGCCAAGGGCACCACACACTGTCACGCACATCACAGGAGTGATAGGAATGTCCAGGTGCTGGTCCAGCCACCCAGATGATGCCTCTCACGTAGGAATAGGGTTCACTGCCACTAGATACAATGCCCACAATTGTGAGTCAGGTTCCCAAATAACCGGCATTACACGTGCCATTTGTGTGTTAGGCCGTGATTACACACATGCATAGTGCTGAAAAGGGGCAATTGGTCCCTGATGCCATTCCTACATCCACAAAACACATGTACAGTGACTGGTAAGGATGGCACAGACGAGTTAGCAGGCGACATTGGTGAACATGCATGGCCATTGGTGAAGGGATCCGTCACCAACAAAGGATATGTTGACATAGGTCAGCACAACAATTGTGCAACTGTTTGCAGGGAACATGTCAGGTGCCACAGAGGAAGGAACACTTCCTGGGACAATGTCTCACAATCCAAAGGAACACACACTACAAATTAAGATTTTCACAGACATTGAGATGGCACACAGACACCATGGTCCACCTCATGACCATCATACTAAAACATTTCTCAGAACCCTAATACATTACCAGAACACCAACTTCATGGGCCTCATGACCAACATCAAGTACCTGAAATGCAATAGTGTGGAAAGTAAAAGAAAAGGCTTTATTCAGCACACATAAAAATAACTTGTAATAAAACACTATTTACAGAGGCCAATGGCCAGTCCATAGTTTGAGTCCAAGGGTGGACGGATGCGAGTGTGTCCACCCCTACCTTGCCTGCACAAAGTCACCTCAAGGGTTGTCGACCGGGGTTGGGGCATCATCAGGAACCGCAGGGCACCGGTACCAGGCACCGCAGGGACAGGAGTTGGTTGGGTAGGTGTGGTGGGTGCAGGGCTGGACGTATCCACAACAGGGGGTGGTGCAGCGCCAAAGGTGGTGGTGAGCAGCTCGCTGCACACTGCAGCCAGGGTGTCCAGAGGAACCCCTGCACCGGAACGAACACCAGGGCCAACGGAGGGGGGGTGTCCGAGGGATGGGGTGCAGCGCTCTCGGGGGAGGTGGTGGACATGGGGGGGGACTCAACTCCCCTGGCCGGAGACTTCCTCAACCGTTTGTGGGGTGGTGTCACAGTGGGGCTGAGGGACAGACTAGCCATGTAGGTCTCTTCGGGTGACATTTTGCCAGGGGAGCTAAGGGGAGTGGATTTGGAGGAAGTGGGTCGTGAGGACTGCGGACTCTGACTGTGGCTGCGTGTCTGCCGTTTGCCCCCATACCCTGTGGGTGTGACTACATCCCCCTGAGTGTGCGTGCCAGGAGGTGTGCGCTGTGCCTTATTTGGGGGTGTGCTGGATGTGTCTGTTGTGGTGTGTGCCTGTGACTGTCTGTGTGTGCTTTAGACAGGCATGGGAGAGGGCAGTGTGGATGGTTCCAGGGTGGAGGGGGGACGGAGCGCCGCAGGAGAGACACTGCTTCCTTCAGTGAAGAGTCCATGGGCCGCAGAAACCTGCATTGCTCAGTCATCGTTGATGACATGCCCTCCACGAACGACAACAACTGTGTGAGCAGTCTAGTGTATTCATGGAGGACATGCAGCATCGATGCCTGACCAACCTGCAACTGGTGCAGTGTGTCCACAGACTCTTCACTGGGGGCAGCAGGGGTGACAGGGGCAGGGGGTGCGGTGCCTGGTCCGAAGGAGACACGGTGGGACCCTGCACAGACAGAAGGGACGGGAGCAACTGGGAGGGCGGAGATGGCAATGGAGGAGGCGGGTACAGATGGCGGGATGCTGCCAGATGTTGTTGCATTCTCCACCTCCTCACGGGTGTCAGGCTGGGACCCGTCGGTGTCGTACATGCTCTCGCCTCCGGACAGGTCCTCCGACTGACTCCCCTCGCCCTCCGTGCCACTGTCTCCTGCTGACTCCACAGCACTGGTGGCACTGTCGCTGGGTCCCTTCTCAAGGTCCATGCCGGTGTCTCCCTCGTGTGTGGATGATGATGCTGTGGGCAAGGAGAAGAAACCAGAAAGCATCAGTCACCTGGATACATCTGACACATGAGCACAAGAACAATAGGTCACAGTGCATATCAGGCAATGCATCATGAGTAGCAGCTGGATAACTCCGCACATATGTAAGCCCTGTACTGCCCAGTTGGTAGACCCACCATGCCACTTTGACACCAGGAAACTCAATACACAAAAGGCCACTACTTGAATGAGCAATACACTGAGAAGCTAGTGTCTGTGAACCGGTGAGCACAGCAATACAATGAAGTCATGACACCTCTTGTTTACCCTGAAATAAACAGGAGTGGTGCACTCAAGGTAAACTAACACACCTCAATACTCAAGGTGTCACCACACTGAGAGACCTGTAAGTCCCTTGGAACACAACACGAACAAATGTTGGTACCTTGGGACTCCCACAACTTTAACCAATCTACATGTTTGGGATGTGCCAATTGGCCATTTTGCTAAAAGAACACTGATGTGCCTGCATGCAAGATGTTGCTCAAGGCAGTGCATACAAAAGTACATTGACACTGTCATTGAAGAATCTGCCACCTGGCTTCATTGACACCACATCACCTCGTGGGTCTGACAACACATATTTGTGACAAACAACCATCAACAGATTGTTGTGAATAGCCACCCAGGCAATGCCCAGTGTGAGTATGCACAAGCACAATGTTGTATCCCTGTCCAGTGGACACATGTAGCACACATTAAACAAATCAAAGTAGGGCAGGGAACAATGCCACAGAGGCAGACCTATGCAGCACACACAGAGAATGTGCACAGTGTTGGCTGAAACACATGATTAGGAGGCCAGGATGTCTCAGGGGACTGTAGTGGGCACACTGCTCCATGGTCCTGGACTGAGCTAACTCTACCATGTACAACCGTCATGGCACTATGCATATCTCACACTCGTGCACATCATGTCTGAGGCCACAACATTGCACATGCATGCTGCAAGGGTATCCAGTTGAAGGCTCACACTCCTATGTTGAGAATCAGCATCAGTGACAACAACTATGGACCCCCTACATAGTGAACAGGTCATGGCACAGGCAAGGTACCGACACAAGTCACAGACCACCCACCCACATGATACAGAAAGCAATGTGCACTTAGATGTACTGGCACCATAGATGACCATGTGCAAATGTGATTACACACCCACCAGGGGACACATGTCAAGGAGAGGAAGGGATGAAAAAGATGGCCAGGTGACATTTAGAAAGAGAAAATGCACTGCACATATGAACTCTGGGAGTGTATTCATGCAAAATAGCTCTTCCTAAAGCTGGCGAGACATAACAGCCATACCTACCCCCTCCTTGCTGCAGTCCCTCCTCTAACTGCCTATCGAGGTCAGGGAAGACCACCGCCAGGACACGTTTCATGTGGAGGGTCAGGTCGCGGGGAGGTGGAGAGAGCTTCAGCTGGACCCGGACGATCCACCGGGTCCAGCACCGGATGTCCTGCCACCTCTTGCGGACCTGGGCCAGCTGCCGATCACGCCCCCGCAGTCCTCACGGCCCTGACGACGTTGGTCCAGATGACCCCCCTCTCGTAGGCAGTTACCTGTAAGGATGACAAAGTGACCCAACATCAATACACCTGCTCCATGTCCCAGAAACACACATCAGAACATCTTTGAAATGTTGAACAGGGCATAGGATGCTGACAGGAATAGCCTCATTCACAACATGCAAGTGGCCTGTGTGCAAGCGCCAATGCAGTACATGGCATTGAAAGTCTAAAGGTGGCATGAGGGGTGCAAAACACTCAAGGCACATGCCACACACTGTGCAGCACATGCAACAGCAGGCTGATGGGCAGCACGTGCCATGCAGTCACATGTCCCACTACACTGACGCACCCTCAGCAGACGAGACAGACACACCCAGCCACTGAGCACTGGCCTGTCATTGACTACAGCGGATACAACCCTCACTCTGCACATGTGCCATTTGCCAGGGGGGAGTCACAGGGGTCGTGGCAGCTCTGCAAGTCAGCCACAAAGCACGGCTCACTTGTCACTTCAGATGGTTAGATCAGTAGCCTTCAACATGCAGGTGTGGTGCAACACTTCACATAGACACTCACCCACATGACAAGGAACATTCACACACGTCAATGTCCATGAGGTCGTACACGTCATTTGGACACTCTCACCACAGGTCCACCCAACTCATACACATCTGTGGGTACAGTCACCTGTCACACCGGGGGAAACACTGATTCACCTCAGGACAACATGAAGAAAAGCCCCCAAGGATTAGCCAGGCTGAATGTCTCATGCACTATGCAGTGAAAGTCACTGTAAGCACCATGCAAGTGAGGAGTGCACACAGGAACTACATGATGCACTGCATGAGTGACATAAGCATGCCCCCCCCCGGGATACACTCTGAACAACATTGCATTTCAGTACCACCTGGACACAATATTGACTGTCAGACAACAGGTGCATGGGCAAAGGTAGTGGACTCAGAACTCACCTGCTCCCCTGGTCTCCCATACAGGCTGGTGTACTGTGGGAGGAGGACGTCCAGCAGGGCCTGATTCTCCTCCAGGGTGAATGGCTGGGCCCTCTCCACAGCACGAGACATGGTCCAGGGAAGCAGAGACAGCAGCAATGTTGTCAACAGGAAAGTTGTGCAGGCAAGTGCCCTCTCATTGCTTCTGGCTGCCTTATATCTGTCTTGCTGAGGGGCATTCATTTTGAGGAGTACATAGTGATTGGTCAGAATCATTCGCATCTTACGTTTACTCCAATCCCTTTAAACATACAGCAGTGACAGCATTTGCATCGTTAAAATTTAGAGCATCATGTCAAGTCAACAACCACTTTGCAACATTGTATATTGTGGCCAACTGACTTTTCCAGGACACCTGATGGAAAAATTTTAAGACAAAACTCGGTATCCATGGCAACCTGCATGCATTTAGGGCCTAATACCTGTCCCTTATGTGTCCCCTATGTAAATTTGAAAGCCACACACAGGTACGGTGCATTTCACACGTACCCCTATGGCACCAGTTGCACTGTGCGTGTGACACGTACCTGTAGGCACTGTTAGTACACGTCCGTGTACGTACCAGTTGTACACGTACATGTATGACTGGTGCGTACACGGACGTGTACAACTGGTGCGTACACGGACGTGTACTACCAGTGCCTACACGTACGTGTACTAACAGTGCCTACACGTACGTGTACAGGTACGTGTAGGCACTGTTAGTACACGTACGTGTAGGCACTGGTAGTACACGTCCGTGTAGGCACTGGTAGTACACGTACGTGTACAACTGGTGCGTGCACGTCCGTGTCCAAGTACGTGTAGGCACTGGTAGTACACGTACATGTACGCACCAGTTGTACACATCCGTGTACGCACCAGTCGTACACGTACGTGTACAACTGGTGCATACACGACTGTGTACTACCAGTGGCTACACGTACTTGGACACGTACGTGTACGCACCAGTTGTACATGTCCGTGTGCGCACCAGCCGTACACGTACGTGTACTAACAGTGCCTACACGTACTTGTACAAGTACGTGTAGGCACTGTTAGTACACGTACGTGTAGGCACTGGTAGTACACGTACGTGTACGCACCAGTTGTACACGTCCGTGTACGCACCAGTCGTACATGTACGTGTACAACTGGTGCATACATGTACGTGTACTACCAGTGCCTACATGTACTTGGACACGTACGTGTATGCACCAGTTGTACACGTCCGTGTACGCACCAGTCATACACGTACGTGTACAACTGGTGCGTACACGTATGTGTACTACTGGTGCCTACACATACGTGTACAGGTACGTGTAGGCACTGCTAGTACACATACATGTATGCACCAGTTGTACACGTACGTGTACTACCAGTGCCTACACGGACGTGTACTACCAGTGCCTACACGGACTTGTACTAACAGTGCCTACACATACCTGTACGTGTAGGCACCAGTAGTACACATATGTGTACGCACCAGTTGTACACGTACGTGTACTACCAGTGCCTACACAGACGTGTACTAACAGTGCCTACATGTACCTGTACACGTATGTGTAGGCACTGTTAGTACACGTATGTATAGGCACTGGTAGTACACGTCCGTGTACGCACCAGTTGTACACGTCCATGTACGCACCAGTTGTACATGTACGTGTACCACTGGTGCGTACACGTACGTGTAAGCATTTCACACGATTACAAAGGTGATACAGCCGTACACATTCCAGGAATGGAGGGGTACGAGTCGCACAAAGATGCCCATCAAGTACTTATCATTGCATACTTTCAGGTGCAGGCCCTAAGTGTGTTAGACTGTGATCTTGCACAGGTCCTTCCATCTCGTTGCACAATTGATGTGTTCTGACCTGTGGACACATGTCATGTGTGATGGGGCACGATGTGGCACACATCACCTTGACACGTGCCACATGTGTGTCTGTAGTCCAACTGTGTCATGCATAGCAGCAGTGGGTGGCACAGTCATCAACACCCGCACCTGTCTCCTGATGCCAGGGACAGGGACACTTATGAACTGACCTGTCACGATCAGCGTGCCCCTTTGGGACTATGTTGGCTGTGTGTCATGTGTTCCCATGAGCTTCATGTCAGTGTCCCGTCAACGGCATCTTCTGTTGGTGCATCCAACAGGGGTCTGTGTGGAGATGGGCATGTAACACATCTACGCACACCATGCCACATGTGGATTCCCAAGGCTGTAGGGTCTGTGTGCATGGGACATCATATATTTCCAGTCATACATGTGTTTGTCGTCTCAATGGCTTTGTCTTTGTGTTGTCACGTGTACCCCTTCATCGTACTGTGTTTGACATGTACATTTGACATTCCATGTGACCTGTGCGTGTGCCTTGCAGTCAGCTGTCTGGATGAGATGACATCCTTCAAATGCAGCTATGTGGTTGTGTGTCACTCCAGTGATATCTGTGGCTCTTCACTCAGACTGGCCCCCAAATCTTTTCAGGACATGTCATGTTGACTTGACAATCAACAGGTGTATCATGCATTTTGTAGGATTGCCAGCAAGCTGCCATCTGTGTCCTGGATTTATTGCACACACCAGACTCCATAGTTACCTGATGTGTATTAGCAGTGTAGCATGTGCTATGTTCATTGACATTGATGTTTGCCGACTCTCAATCTTCATTCCTCTAAACTATGTTTTGCAGGGCACCACCTGTCCCAAGACTAATGCCAGACTTGGGTGCCATGATGGAACGTTCCTGCATCCGCCGTTACAGATTCACTCAACAGTTGATTGAGGACCTGACAAACAGGCTGGCACCACACCTCCAACTGCAACACAGGTATCCTACTGCGCTGACCCCCAAGGTGAAGGTGATGGCAGCCTTACATTTTTTTGCAACAGGTACGTTTCAATTCACCATAGCTGATGTGGGTGGGATGTCCCAGACTATGTTCAGCCGTGTCCTGCGTGATGTTTTAGCAGCCATGTTGGAGCACCTTGATGAATTCATAACATTTCCAAGTCCAGAGGGGTTGAGGGATGTCAAGGGGGATTTCTATACCCTGGGTGGGATGCCCCATGCAATTGGGTCCATTGATGGTACACATGTGGCTTTTGTACCACCACAGGCACAGGAACAAGCCTATCGCAACCGCAAACATTACCACTCGATAAATGCCCTTGTGGTGTGTCTTGCTAACATGCTGATTTCCCATGTCTGTGCACGTTTTCCAGGATCAGCACACGATGCCAACATCATGAGGCATAGCAGGGTGCCACAAATGATGCTGCGGCTGCACAACGAACGAGCATGTCTTGTTGGTGGGTATAGTCTTTTTGTCCTATGTGTTGCTGTATCTTTGTCTCTTATGGCATCTTGTGACCCACTTATTTACATGATGTTTCCATGTAGGGGACTCTGGCTATCCCAACATGCCATGGCTGCTGACACCTCTCCGCAACCCAAGAACAGCTGCAGATCACCGGTACAACGATGCACACGGCCAGACCAGGCGAGTGATTGAGAGGACGTTTGGACTCCTGAAGAGCCGATTCCGGTACCTGGACAAGACAGGCGGGTCCCTCCCTTATGCCCCGGAGAAGGTCTGCAAAATCTTCATTGTGTGCTGCATGCTGCACAACATGGCAGTTGAGAAGGCAGTGCCACTCATCCTTGATCCAGATGAGCAGGAGCATCCACCCGTGGAGGATCAAAGGCTTGTTCACGAGGCTAGTGATAATGAGGAGGAGGGGGATGATATCCGGAGTCAGCTCATACGCAACTTCTTCTCATAATGGTGAGTCACTGGCTATGAGTGTGCAAGCTTGTAGCGTTGAGTGGCATGTGTTGCAATGTGTGTGTCCAGCTGACTGAATGCACAGTGACTTGGATGTGTGTTCTGATGTGTCACTCGAGTGATGATGTCATGGACCACAGTTTTGCAGAGAGACTTGATTGGTAATTTACATGTGTCCAACATTGTTGCTGTTTTGTACACTTCCATGTGTGTGTTGAGAATCTTTTTTTGGTGACTTCTCGTGTGTCTGTCATTCTCAGGTATTTGGCACCTGTTGTCTTGTCGTGTCATCGTTGTCCTCCTGCTATTCCTTGTGTGGATTGCAACGTGTGCTGAATCAGCGTTCCATGCACGGACATGTGGAAATGTCAGTTTGGGTGGGTATTGCAGCAAGGCTTTTTTGTGGTGATATAGGTTGTGAATGTGTGGTGACTGCTTCTGTGCATGTTGTGGTACCATGCATACATGTCTTCTCACCATGGAGCATATGACATGTAGCATCACTCCCATGACATGATATTCAGCCTTCTTGACAGTCATCTGAAGTGGAATATGGCGTCTGATGAAGGCTTCAATGTGTGTGTACCTTGGCTCTGAAACATTGCAGAGGCTACGGGTGGACATAGTGGGGGACATCACAACAACATGCTCTATGGGGAATTGCAGCCTCTCAGTGTGCAGCAGGATGTGTTCTGCTCATCCCCTTACCTTGTGTGCCTGTTCATTGGGATTGACATCATCCGTGTTGTGAGGGGGTGTCCAGCGTATGTCCCACATATTCTGTCAACTGACCTGTGAGTCTGTTAATATGGAGGCATATCCCTTTGTGTGTGTATGTGGAATAAAGGTGTTCAGCACAATCCAAAGTGCCTCATCTCGGTCACTGCAGATCTCTTACCAGTTTGCATGTGTCATCTATGGCAGACTTGACAAAGATTGGGCATATGAGTGTATGTGTACTTTGGCAACATGCATGCAGTGCTTCATGGCTAATGATCTCTATTGTGCATGACATGCCTGGTTGTGTATGTATTTGTGCAGGTTGCTGGCCACAATGGGACGTGAATGCCTGCTGATGGTGCGTCTCCTTTGCGCAGCTCCGCATTTTGTTGCCTGACACAGTGGCTGTCATTTATGGTGATTGCTCATACACATTCTGGGAGTGACCCATGAGTGAGCTGACACTCCTTCCTTGACATACACCTGTTGCACTGTGCCTTGCAGACCTCCTTGTCTTTGTGTGTTGATTTTTGTATGATTTCTAACCCCTTCCACCTGCTGCTGCCTCACCTGCGGCCCCGCCACTCCGAGTGCCCTGATTCTGCAACCCCCACACCTCTGAAATGCTCAGCCCTTCCCCCTCCACCCATTTGTAATGCAGCCAGCAGCTTTCAAGTGCCACTGTAGCCCCAGCGCCGTGCAAAAGGATGGACCGTCTGTGCCTACAACATGCACAGTGCACGACCCTCTAGTCTTTGCATTACCCACATCACACAACAGGCTCATGCTGCAGCCACTCTCCACGCAATGTCCTCGTGCCAATCATCCTCCTGCCATCAGGCAACCACTAAGCACACACACGACACCTTCGCATGCTGAGTGTGCAACTCCAAAATCCAAAGGAAATGATGGACGGAGTGTTAAACATTGCAAGCACTCACCCCCAGTCAACTGATCTGGGTTTAATCCATCACCGTTCTTTAGCCCACTCTGCCACCCCAGTTCAGACATGGCCATATGCAAATCAGTCTGACCCTGTGCCTCATGGGAACAGTCCAGCCCGAACTGCCAAGCCATGTCTTCCCTGGGCCGGAAACAAGCTTCCTAGGACCGGTTTCTGGCATTTCAGCCGTCTTCAGCCAGGCTTGCTTGAATCCAGTGGCAAAGTGAGCAAGGGACTCACGTCTGAGCATACCCTGCCAACTTATGGCGAACAAAGCAAAAACCAAAGGAAATGATGGACGGAGTGTTGAACATTGTAAGCACTCACCCCCAGTCAACTGATCTGGGTTTAATCCATCACTGTTCTTTAGCCCACTCTGCCACCCCAGTTCAGACATGGCCATATGCAAATCAGTCTGACCCTGTGCCTCATGGGAAGAGTCCAGCCCAAACTACCAAGCCATGTCTTCCCTGGACCGGAAACAAGCTTCCTAGGACCGGTTTCTGGCATTTCAGCCGTCTTCAGCCAGGCTTGCTTGAATCCAGTGGCAAAGTGAGCAAGGGACTCATGTCTGAGCATACCCTGCCAACTTATGGCGAACAAAGCAAAAACCAAAGGAAATGATGGACGGAGTGTTGAACATTGCAAGCACTCACCCCCAGTCAACTAATCTGGGTTTAATCCATCACCGTTCTTTAGCCCACTTTGCCACCCCAGTTCAGACATGGCCATATGCAAATCAGTCTGACCCTGTGCCTCATGGGAACAGTCCAGCCAGAACTGCCAAGCCATGTCTTCCCTGGACCGGAAACACGCTTCCTAGGACCGGTTTCTGGCATTTCAGCCGTCTTCAGCCAGGCTTGCTTGAATCCAGTCGCAAAGTGAGCAAGGGACTCACGTCTGAGCATACCCTGCCAACTTATGGCAAACAAAGCAAAAATCAAAGGAAATGATGGACGGAGTGTTGAACATTGCAAGCACTCACCCTGAAGAACCAGAACCTTTTGGGCCTGGCGGCACAGGGTACGCCCAAGTCTCCGGAGTTCTACTGCTTAGCTACACAGAGACACGGGACACTATGTCGGCGTTAGAAGATCAGATTTATTTAGCTGCAGCTAGTACAGTTATCCTAGAAGTACACAAAGTAGGTTCTCAGGAGACTGCCACTTCACTCTGTGGTGCACAGGGTTATATACTATATAATGTTCGTATACATTAACCAAAAGCACTCCCAGAACACACAAGAAAGAGCCAATAAGGAAAGTTGGAAAACAGGATAGAACCGATAGGAGGAATTGGAAAACAAAAGTGTCAGATGACTCGAAGAAACCTCTCCTCCAACTATGTTTGTCACCCCTCCCTCAAGCTAATTTATTAACAGGTTTTTAACTAACTTGCAGGTGGCGAGATACGTTTGTGTGTGTTGGAGGACAGTTGTGAAACGAGAGAATGCTAGCAGAAGACAGTGAAGGCCAGACGATAAGATAAGGTTAGGAAAGAATAGTGTGAATCAACAGATAGTTGAGACGGGGATTAGGAAAGCCAGACAGGGATTAGTGTACTCGGCTAGTTCTAACACCAGCTTTGTAAATAGAGGCAGAAAGCGTATTTCGACACCAGGCTGCAGAAACAGCAGAATAGACTTTGTTCGCCGTGCTGCCTGAGTGATGGCAACATAAAATGGCGGTGGAGCACAAAATGGCGGGTCGATTCGATCGCGATCAGAAATCGAAGTTCCTCAGACCCTCCTTTTGCCAGAACTCAGGCAAGATAGACTCATGCTAATCTGAGTCAACGTCGATAGCCATGAGGTCATCGAGCTGTTGCTGCAACATCATTCCTATGTTTTCTGTTACTTGTGGTTTGGGTTTTGGGATGCACATAGTAGCACAAAGGTCACAGATAGCGGGACCACAGTGCATACAAAGGCAACTGGAGAAAATAATGGTCAGAATTATACCAAGAAATGTCAATGCTTTCCAACCCCATTTGGACAGTAGTCCCCAAAACCACTTCGTAAAAGACCAATCTCCTTCGTCCTGATGAATAGACTCAGAGATTATGTGCAACTTGGAGATAGCTTGGTATACTGTCGGAGCGTCATTAGGTATGAAAATACAGCAACTTGACCCGATCAGTTTGCACACTCCACCACGATCGGCAAGAACAAAATCTAAGGCAACTCGATTTTGTAATGTCATAAGACGGTCTGCCTGTAGTTCTGCCGTGACGTTACTTAAGGCACCTACAGTGATGTCTATTGTAGTCTCTACGACACGGACTAGTTGCCTTATATTTCTGCTGTTGGACCCCAGAAGGGAAGAAATCCTTTAAGGAAATCTCCTCCCTCTTGTCCTGCTGTGTCCTTTGAATCAATAATCCCTCTGCCGTATCTGGTTCGATGATGATTTGCGGAAGCGGTGTAAGTAGGGGGAAGAAGAAAGGCTATATAACAAGTACCAGAGAAACCTGTTGGTAACCATGTATAAGCTCTATTATAACAAATGAAATAGGTGCCTTGAGACGGCACTAGAGGAGGCGAGTTCTGAGAGGAATAAACGTACGTGTAGGAGCAGTCATTCCTTTGTATAGTGTCAGAAGAGCGATCGTTTATCTGTAAGCAGAAGTTGCCCTGATGTGGTATAGTCCAAATCGGTGAGGACTTTCCTTTCCTAACTTTACCACTAAGACTAGACATATGGAGGAGCCAAGATGGCGACCGGAGCAGACGCCTGAGCGCCCGGCTCCGTCGGCCCTTGGCCTCGGACTATCATCCTGATTCCTATCCTCGCTGATTTTCGAGGTGCAACGTGTGCGACGACGCGCTGACCGCGCCGCCGCTTTCCCGGAGTCTGAGCCCGCCCGGATGCCGGAGTTCTTGGTGCCTTTGTTCTCCGCACTGGACCCCTGCTCTATTGTGGCCTTGGCCGGCCCCCCTGGAAGCTCCGCAGTCACTGGACCCGCCGGCGCAAACCTGAGCCCCGCGGCCTCGATCCCGCCTCACACCACGGACTGTCGCCGGATGAGCCGGGGGAGAGACGTCCGGACACCTCCTGCACCTTGCACCTGACGGGCTGGAGCTATAGGGTAAGCCCCGGTGTGGCGGGTCTCCGCCCCGCTCTGTGGACCGCGCTGTGGAAGGCTGCAGACCCCCTTCTTCTATTGCCTAGTCGGCTGCAAAGAGAGTCCGAGGGAGGGGAAGCGACTGTTGGCTTTCACCTGTTGCGGCGCAGACCTGAGGGGAATTGCCTCCTTGTTACGACCCCCCCCTGGCCACTGTACCGTTCAGCGGTAAAACATGGCGTTGATTGCCTGCTCGCTGCTGGGGGGTGATGCTCCGGTCTCGCCCGCTGCCCGCTTCGCCCTCCCTCTACCAGACTCCAGCTCCACAGTGCCGTCCCGGATTGCTGCCGATGTGGGGGCGCAGCTTCCGCTGACATGCGGCTCCGTTCTGGCTGCCCTGCGGGACCTTCGTCTGCAATTGTGTGCTGGCTTGCAAACGCTGAGTGAGCGGTTCGACCCCATACTGTCGGCTGCGGGTCGTGAGCGCCCCGTTTGTTATCAACAAGACGTGGGTCTGCCAGTGCTTCTGTCCTCTTGCGGGGACGCAACGACTGTGTATAACCGTGCTACACTGGTGTCTGCATCTGGCTTTCCCGGCACCCAGGATCAATCGATCTCCTGCTCAATTGCGGATACTTTGTTTCCCTGTTCACTGCTGCCTGCTTTGTTGTTGCCTGCCTCATCGCGTCCGCAAGAGTATCCAGCTGAGCGACATCTGACGTCCTCGAGGAACCGTTCACGGTGGCCTACGGCCTCTTTTATGTGGAACTCCTGTACTTTACAGGCCAGGTCTGGATTTTATATGGTGCACAAGGGGACCTCAATAGATGATCGGCGGCCATTTTGTGACTCTACTTCTCCATCTTCTCCCAAGCGGCCATATTGTCTTTGTCTGCACGGGATGCGGGGCCTACATGTGGGGGCTGGTCTAATCTTAAGCCCGCGATCGGGCCAGGGCTAGATTGATTTCTATCACCATGGTTTCACGGATGGGCTGGACTGGGACTGGAACTGATTGCATATGTTGTGCGCACTCGTCGCGATTTGTCTGCCTTCATTTAAATTGTTATGACACTTTATCTCCACACGACCGTTTTTGGGTGTAGTGGGTTCTCAGTGTGTGGAGGCGTAGCTGGCCGGTGGTTTCGGGCGCTCCGAGGTTACGTGGGCTCCTCCCCGCCTTCTTCTTTGTTTTCTTATTTTCTTTCCTCTATTCCTACTTTCTCTCTTGTCTATATTTCGGGTTCATTGGGCGACAGGCACTATGCTGGGGGGGGGGGCAGGCCGTAGCCTCCGCATTGGTGTAGGGTGGGGGGGTAATTTACTGTTTCTTTTAGTTCTATGGGCCTTTTACTTTATGTCTCTGCGCTATACTTGTTTCGATTCGGGGTCCGGGTGTGGGGTGGATTGAGTGGGGGCGGCTTTGGAGGGGTGCGTATTTACTCATGTGACTATCCTGTTATATAACTGCATCGCCTCACTGTCTGCGATTTTCTATGGCCGTTTTAATGATGCTGCTGCTCTCCCGTGTGGTGAAGCCATCTTGCGGACTCGAATCTCCTTGGTTCTATCCTCTACTGACTTTTTCCTCGATAAAATTATTTTGAAAACCTTAAAATTAACCTTCACTTCTCCTTCCCCTGGTGTCAAGGATCTCTCCAGTGTATAACTCCTGAATCGTTGCTAATCTTGACCATTGATGCACAGGGATGTAATGTTTGTCTCAGTGCTTAACCGTATTGTGGCCGGCCTGGTGGTTGTAGGCCCGTATTTGTTCTTTTAATATGCACAAATAAAGGTTTTTAAAAAAAAAAAAAAAAAAGACTAGACATATCTTGGGTGACGTTCCAGTTAGTGTACGCTTTTCTTTCATCAATGGAGATTTTACTATTTTCCATGATTTTAGCCATAGCTACCATTCCCTTAATCAAAGAGCTATGACTAAAATCCAGATCGCTAACATGTGAACTAACGGATCGTCTGAATTTGCTTTGATAAGCATTGGAGAAAATGACAAAATAAGCCCAAGCAGAACCCTCATAAGAAAAAGGGAGAACTAAATATGGCATTCCTTTCTCTGTGGTATGTGGCATAGGTCCACACACCCAACAGTCAGTTGTATTGACCACTAACTGGTGCTGATGTAATAGCTGGACAAAGGAATTGTTATAATATTCAGTTCTTCTAATGAGTTCATGTGGAGGAAGAGTATGAAAGAAATGTGGAGAGACAGTTGAAGAAGATGGGGAGGAAGAAGAAGAGACAACTTTTTGCTGCAGAGCATAAATAATCCAACCGATAAATGCCAAAACAATACACAATGATATAATAACACATAAAGTTATACTGAAATGACTGTACATTGTTTTACAGAATCTTTTCTTCATTTCATCTTTTCTCTCTCTTTTGCCTAGTGTAGTTTCCATCTTTCTAATGGATGCTCACGGCAATCTTCCTCGATCGCTCAATCACGATTGTCTGCCGTCCTATGACACTGCAAGTCCTGCAGGCCTATTGCCACTACTCAGGCCGTGATTCAGACTCCTACCGTGACCCTGCAACCAGGACAGAATACTACACAAGAGAGAAATCTTAAGTGTTCTTTGGTCTAGGTCTCAAATCGTATCTTTCCTTCCCAGGAATGTTCTGGTTTTGGAACAATGTTTGTGGATTAGTCGTATCCAAGCGACGATGTAGTGGTATTGCTTCCTGCAAAACCTCGTCGTCCTCTTTCTCAGACAGTGTCCCATTCAGGTGTGCATCACTGAAGGGTACGAACCGTGGAACCTTTTCACTTTCACAGTCACCAATACCCCTGCGTAACCATTGATCGTAGGGCAAAGGCAAAGGCACTTTCTTACAATGCACACCGTGGATCCAATTTTTCTTTCCTTCGACTTTAACTGCTGTTCTCGTAGTTAACAAAACCATCCGGGGCTCTTGCCATCTAGGTTCCAAATTCCTAGTCCTCTGGAAGTTTTCAAGGCAGACCCAGTTCTCTGGTCGGATGGAATGACCTGGGTCTGTGGAAGCCTTTGGCAGAGCACTCTGAACCTGTTGATGGAGAACACGCAATTTAGTCGTAAGATCATGCAGGTAGTCAATTAGCATTGGATATGGCAAGTCTGAGTATTTCTTAGGGCGAGGGACTCCCCATACATTAGCCGGGCGTCCAAAAACCACTTCGTAAGGGCTAAGTCCCAAACGTGAGTGTACTGCTGTTCTGGGGGACAGCAGAGCTAACGGCAAAGCATCGGGTCAATTGAGTCCTGTACTCGCTTGAACCTTTGCTAGTTTTAACTTCAAGGTTCCGTTGTAACATTCTACTAAACCCGCTGACTGTGGATGATTTGCCGCATGGAACTTTTGCTTGATACCAAGACCTGCACAAACTTTTTGCATGACTTGGCCAACAAATTCGCTCCCATTGTCACTCCAGACAATGCGCGGCAAACCAAACCTGGGGAAGAATTCTTTTAGAAGGATTTTAGCTGTGGATAAGGCTGTGTTATCTTTTAGAGGGTATGCTTCTATCCATCTTGAAAAGGCACATACTACCACCAGAACATATTTGAGGTTGTTGCATCGCTCCATATGAATATAATCGATTTGCAACACCTCAAATGGATATGTCAGAGGAGCAAAATGACCTGCTGGAGTTGGGGTTCCCTTTCCTGGATTGTACATTAAACAAACAATACAATGTTTCACTACATTGTCTGCGCATTTTGGGATCTGTTCATTTTTCCAAACTGGGGCCAGAAGTTTACAAATACCTTTTGCACTTAAGTGGGCTGGACCATGTGCCATAGTAACCACTGGGAGTACATAGGCATCTGGTAACAGCCAACGTTGATGTTCAGATAATTCTACCCAACAACCCATCTCATCTAACATTCCTGTACTTTCTTTCCACTTGCTCAACTCCCTCTCTGAAACCTCTTTCTGAATCGCTTTTACACTTTCCACTGTATTCTCATATATTCCTCTCTCTCTGACCCAATTCGCAGGACCTGCCACATACATTCGACTTGTTGAATCTTTCGCTGTCTTTTTCGCTATTTCATCCGCAAATGCATTTCCTCGACCAACATCATCTGTAATCTTTTTGTGTGCACTACACTTCACGATTGCTATTTGGGTGGGTAAGGCAAGTGATTCGAGGAGGTCAGTCACTAATTGACCATGTTGTATTTTGGTGCCATGTGAAGTGAGAAAACCCCTTTCCTTCCAGAGACGCCCAAAGTTGAACGCTACACCAAAAGCATATTGGCTGTCGGTGTACACGTTCACTCTCTTCCCTTTTGACAATACACAAGCTCTTGTTAATGCTATCAATTCCGCTGCTTGCGCTGAATTCTGTCTAATGCGTGCAGTTTCCACAACTGTATGTAAAGTAGTTACAGCATAGGCTGAGACTGTATCTCCATTAGGCATTTTAAAACAAGAACCGTCTACCCATAGAGTTGCATCCGGATTCTCTAGTGGTGTGTCTTTCAGGTCAATTCTTCCTTTTGTCTCTTCCTCAGTACGGAAGAAACAATCATGCTGTTCCTCAATACTTTCCTCTTCTGGAAGGGGCAACAGAGTAGCTGGATTCAGGGTATTACATCGTTTGATGTGTACGTGACTAGACAAAAGCGTTAGCTCGTATCCAGTTAGACGAGCACTCGTAAGATGCTGCGTTTTCGTTCTGTTTAGTAAAGTATCCACTGCATGTGGCACCATGACAATGAGAGTGTTATCCAACACCACTCCAGCAGACTGTCGAATAGAAATTGCTGCTGCTGCTGTCGCTTTGAGACAACTGGGCAATGCTTTAGCTACAGGATCTAACGTAGCCGAAAAATAGGCACATGGCCGTTGTTTGTCTCCAAATTACTGTGTTAAAACTGATAATGCACAACCTTCTCTCTCATGAACATAGAGCGAAAAAGACTTAGGTGCCGATCACGATCCTGTAAAAACCGTGTACGAACCGTCGGACGGAGCATATTCTCCGTCCGACGCGTACCCGGTCGTCAAAATATACAAACATGGAATTACGATTCGCACGGAAACACCATTTCCGTACGAATCGTACAAAACCCCGACCGACGAAAATAAACATACAAATGCGATCCGGGAAAGCGCCGACGTGGCGTCGGGACGCACGCAGCCTGCCATTCACGAACCAGGAATCACGATTCGCACCGACGTCATCCCGCACGGTGAATATTTTCCGGCTGCCAAAAACTGCCGGGAAATCAGGACGACGTACGTACCTGTACGCGACGGACAGACATGGACCCGAACCTACGTGTCATCCCGGACCTCATAGCAGTCGATCTCCTCTACAGGTTCGGACGCAGACGCCGCAGAAGGTCAGAACAACAAAGGGAGGGGGGAAAAGGGGGGGCAGGACCAGGGGCAGGCCACAAAACCCCCACCAAAGTCACACAGCACACATGCCCTGGACATACCTGACCCCCAGGCCCTGGTCACTACGAGGGGGTGGGGGCATGTCCAGCAAAGCCAGCGACCGCCACAACGGAAGTGCTTGACGACGCGAACCGGCAACACAACAACACAGGTACGTCCCGTACCCACGCCTTAAGAGCGTGGGTACGAGTCGTACCCCGCCCACACCTACCTCATCCCAACAATGGCGGGACGGCTGTACCCACGTGGCAAAGGCCTGGGTATGGCTCGCACAAGCATCACATAGCGTGGGGACGCATATGTAAGGACCGTACCCCCACCTCGTATGCATGGAGCGAACCCACACACGTGTATTTTCTAAGCGTACATATCGTGAAATAGGAGGGGTGGGTGCAGATTCCTCCCAGCAGTGCCCAGAGACAGGAGGGGTGTGTGCAGAGTCCTCCCAGCAGTGCCCAGAGACAGGAGGGGTGGGTGTAGAGTCCTCCCAGCAGTGCCCAGACACCCTCTTCAACGTCTACATGAGCCCCCTCGCGGCCATCGTACGCAAACACAACCTCAGCATAATCTCCTACGCCGACGACACCCAGCTGATCCTCTCCCTGACCAACAACCCCGCCGCCGCCAGAGCCAACCTGCACGACGGGATGAAAGAGGTAGCCGAGTGGATGACGATCAGCCGCCTGAAACTGAACTCGGACAAGACGGAGATCCTCATCCTGGGCTCCTCACCCTCCGCCTGGGACGACACCTGGTGGCCTCCCGCCCTGGGCACCGCACCCAAACCGACAGACCACGCACGCAACCTGGGCTTCGTCCTGGACTCCTCCCTCTCCATGACCAGGCAAGTTAACAAAGTCTCCTCGACGTGCTTCAACATCCTACGCATGCTACGGAAGATCTTCTGGTGGATCCCCACCGAGACCAGGAAGACCGTCACCCAGGCCCTCGTCACCAGCCGTCTGGACTACGGCAACGCCCTCTACGCCGGTACCACCGCCAAGCTCCAGAAGAGACTCCAGCGGATCCAGAACGCCTCAGCCAGACTCATCCTCGACATCCCACGAACCAGCCACATCTCCGGACCTCTGAGAGACCTTCACTGGCTCCCCGTCAACAAAAGAATCACCTTCCGCCTCCTCACCCACGCACACAAAGCTCTACACGACCGAGGCCCGAGTTACCTCAACAGCCGAGTCAACTTCTACGCTCCCAAACGCCACCTCCGCTCAGCCAACCACGCCCTCGCCGCCGTCCCCCGCATCCGAAGAGCAACTACAGGAGGAAGGTCCTTCTCCTACCTGGCCGCCAAGACCTGGAACTCCCTCCCCCCCGACCTGCGCCTGACCCAAGACCACCTCTCCTTCAGGAAGAAGCTGAAGACCTGGCTGTTCGAGCAGTAGCGGCACCCCCCCCCCCCCCCCCCAGCGCCTTGAGACCCTACGGGTATGTAGCGCGCTCTACAAGTGTCATTGATTGATTGATTGAGTGCAGAGTCCTCCCAGCATTGCCCATGGAAAAAAATAAGGGTGGAGTACCCACAGATCCAATTGCCACAATTGTCAGTCAGGTGCACAAAGACCCTGCAGTACATGTAACACATGTGTGCGAGGCTGGGAGTACACACCTGCATACAGCCTAAAAGGGAACATGTCCACATGAAGTCATGTCAACAGACTACATACACAAGTACAGTGATCACCAAGGATGCCACAAATGATGCAGGTGGAGACATCGGTCTGCATGCATGGCCAAAGTTGAAGGGGTCCGTCACACACCCAGCTAATGTAGACACAGCTCAGCGCTAAATATTGGGAACACCCTGCAGGGAAGATGTCAGGGTACACAGAGGAAGGAATACACCTTGGGACAATTTCACCATGCAGTAACTGCTTACATGAACAGAGAAACCTAGCTAACACCTTGTGATGGCACACAGATACCAGGGTCCCCCCTATGACCAGCACACTACTACATTTCCCACACACCCAACACATGATCACCACCCAAAATTACGTAGCAGCCCCACCAACAGCAACACCACAAAAGCAGTAGTGTTCTAAGGAAAAAAAAAAGGCTTTATTCAGCATTTCCAAATAATGTGTGTGTGGATCAAGTTCAATATTTACAAAGCCCATAGGGCAGTCCATGAGTCACAGCTGGATGGGGGACACAGTGGGACGCGTGTCCCCTAGCTTGCCTGCACAGTCAGACCCCTTTGTCTTCCACAGCGGGGAGGGCATCATGTGGGGGGAAGGACCAGGCACCGCAGGGACATGAGGGCAAAGGGTAGGCGTCGTGGGTGCAGGGATGGAGGGCTCCACCACAGGGGGTGGGGCAGGGCCAAAGGCGGAGGCCAGGATGTCGCTGCACACCTTAGCAAGGTCCTCCAGCGTCTCCCCTGCACCCGAAGGAACCACAGGCCCCAAGGAGGGGGGGGGCGGAGGGATGGGTCGCAGCGCCACTGGGGGAGGGTGCGGACAGGGGGGGGGACTCAACCACCCTGACCGGGGACTCCCTTGACCGCTTGCGGGGTGGTGTCACAGTGGGGCTCAGGGACAGAGCGGCCATGAAGGAGTCCTTGCCGTATATGTGGCCAGGAGAGCTGAGGGGAGGGGATTTGGAGGGAGTGGATTGGGTGGTATGCGGACTCCCACTCTGGCTGCATGACTTATGTTTGCCCCCCGACCCAGTGGGTGTGCCTACTTCACCCTGTGTGTGCGTGCCAGGAGGTGTGCGTATGACCTTCCCTGCTGGTGTGGTGCCTGTGTCTGTTGTGGTGGGTGCATGCTGACGTCTGGGTGTACGTGGGACAGGCATGGGAGTGGGAAGTGTGGATGGGGCAGGGGTAGGGGGTGGGACGTAGCGCTGCAGGAGGCCCACTGCTGCAGTCAGTGTCGAGTCGATGGACCTCAGCAACTGGCGTTGGTCAGCCTGCGATGAAAAAATGCCCTCCAAGTATGCCTCCATGTTGTGCAGCACTTGGCTGTGGCCATGGAGGACATTAAGGATCGCAGCCTGACCAACCTGCAACTGCCGCTGGATGTCCACAGACTCGGCATTGGCGGCAGCAGTGGAGACAGGGGCAGGGGGTGCGGTGCCTGGCAGGAAGGAGACATGTGGTGACCGGGCACGCTGGGAAGGGACACAAGCAAGTGGGAGGCGGCTGATGGCAATGGAGGGGGCGGGGTGCGATGTTGTGCCGCTGTCAGCTGCGGGTGCAGCCTCCGCCCACTCGGAGAGATCATCTTCGGACCCGTCAGCTTCATATTCTGTCGTGCCAGTGGACAGGTCCTCGGCCTCACTCTCCTCCGCCTCAGTACCACTCAATGTGCCAGCCACGATGTCAACGCTGGCACTGGTGCTCGGTCCCTCCGCTCCGTCTGTGCTCATGTCTCCCTCCGTGTCCCCCGACGATGCTGTGGGCAAGGTGAAGAGACAGCAATTAATCACACATCTGTATACATATGTCACATGAGTCCAATCTACATAGGTTACAGTGCATAGCCTGCAAAGAAAGGTCAGTAACATCTACAAAACAAGGTACAGATGTAGGGCATGCAACACACAGTTGGTTGACCCACCATGCCAAAGAAAATCCATGGAGAGCATGACACAATAGCAAATGACATGAAATGGAGTTTGACATAGGAGCCAGGCCCTGGGGACAATCCAGCACTGAATCTGCACCACACAGCGTTGCCGAAAATAGGGATGAGGAGGGACCATATCCATGAACTTGAGGCAGATGCTGCATAGGTAATACTGAAAACATGCCCACCATGAATGGCTCACTGCACCTTGAGTGTATGTCCAGACAAACATCACACACTGGCCAGACCTAGCAAGGTGAATTCTGGTTTTGACATGTAGGCTTGGCCCGCACCAACCACCCCCTACATGAGACAATTAGTTGAGACACAGGTGGCACTTACATCTCTTAGTCTGGGTGAAATACACAGGGGCTGCATAAATGCAAGATTGGACGCCAAATTCCCAAGGTGCGCCTGTCCAAATAATCATGTACAAATGGTCATCATCAGATGATTGTAACAAGACACACAGGCACTGGCCACTGTGACTATGAACAATGAAAATCAGGTCAGGCTGTACAGTGGACACTTGTACTACATTTCACGTCAATATACATGGTGCCAGGGGACAATGGCACAGAGCACAACCTATGCTGTAGACACTGAGAGTGTCCACGTTTTGTGATGACACACATGACACCTATGAACATATGCCCCAGGGGACAGCAGTGGCCACACAGCTCCATGGTCCTGAATGGGAATGACTGCAACACACGCCACCATCCCTGCACTATGCGTATCGCACACTCATGCACATCATGTCACAGGCCACAACATAGGACATGCGCGCTGTAAGGCATGACACTTGAGAGACTAACTCACATGTCTGGACTCAGCATCAGTGCCAACTGACATGGTACCCACATGTACTGAACTGGACAGGGCACAGGCAAGGTCCCCAAACCTGTTACACACCACCCCCACACATGATCTACAGGCATAGTTCACGTGCAGAAAGCGCCAGCCTACATTACCTTGTGAAGGAGTGACTACACACAGACCAGGGAACACATTGCAAGGAGGGGAAGGGAGGCAGGAGAGCACAGCTATACTGTGGGTAACTGGATCTGCACAGCACCTTTAAACCCTGGCAGTGTATCCATGCAACTGTGCACTTACAAATGCTGGTGACACACAACAAACACACATGTACCTACCCCCTTCCTGCTGCTGCTTATCCTGTAAGCGCCTCTCCAAGTCTGGAAATACCACCGCCAGCACACGCTTGTGGATGTGGGTCAGACGGCGGCGCCCCCGGTTCTTATGGGTCTCAGGTGAGTCCCCCAGCAGGACCCGTGCGATCCTCCGCGTCCAGCACCGGATATCCTGCCAGCGTTTCCTCACCTGGGCCAGGCGCCGCTTGCGACCATCCGCACTCCTCACGGCACTGACGGCGGTCAGCCATATCTGCTTCTTGGCAGAGGCGCCTACCTGTGAGGATGAACAAGTGACACTACATCAATACACCAGGCACATGTCACAGAGAGACATATCAGAACAAATGTGCTGTTTACAACAAGGCATAGTATGCATCCAACGCATTGCACCTTTGTCATAGGGACATGATCCTCTGGGGAAGGGCAAAAGCAGTACGTGCCATTGAAAGTACACAGGTGGAATGAGGGCAACGACACAACCAATGATCCAGGCTCACACTGTGCATCACATGCTACACCAGGATAATGTGCAGCACCTCTAAGCAGTCACATGCCACAGGCCACTGACGCTACCGCAGCAGAGTACACAGACACACACAGGCACAGGACATTCACCTGCCATAGCCAAGTGCTGCGACAAAACTCACTCTGCACATGTGCCACTAGACGGGGGGGGCTCACAGGTGTGGGGCTGGCTCTGCACGTCAGACACACAGCACTGCTCCCTGCTCACATCACATGGGCAAGGTATATCCATCCCTCATGCAGCCCGGCTTCTACACTCCACATATGCACCCACCCACATGACAGGGGACTTACACACACACCGATGTCCAGGGTACGAACACATCATGTGGACACTCCCAGCACAGGTACACAGAACTAACACACATCTGTGGGTACAGTCACCTGTCACACTGGGCTGACCACATGATCACATGAGGACTGTAGAGGCTACATTCCCAGGAGGACAAGACAGGCAGAATGTGGCATGCACCATGCAGTGATTGTCACAGTAAACACAATGCAAGTGAGGACGGCAGACATGCACCACAGCATGCACTGGCTGGGAGACATCAGGCATTCCCCCCCCCGGGACCCCCCCTACAGTACATAGCATGTGTGCCACACCTGGACACAATGCCAGAAGTCACACTCACAAAAAAGGGACACAGTCTGTGCTGGTGGACTCTGCACTCACCTGATACCCTGGTCGCCCATACAGCATGGGGTACTGTGGGAGGATCACATCCAGCAAAGCCAGGTTCTCCTCCAGGGTGAAAGGCTGTGACCTCTCCACAGACCTTGACATGGTTCCAGGGAATCAGTAGCAGCAGCTGGGTCCTCGAATACAAAGATGTGCAGGCAAGTGCTCCCTCATGGGACCTGGCTGCCTTATATCTGCCTTGCTGGCCTGTTTCATGCCGAGGAGTACAGAGTGATTGGTCACTTACATTTGCATCCTATGTTTCCTCCAATCCCTTCAAACCTAGCACAGTCAGTGGGTTTAAATTGTTTTTTTTCTTGAGCATGATGTCAACTCCAGAAGCACATTGCAACAAAGTAGATTCATTCAAACTGACTACTGCTGTGCACCTGCTTCAAAAAATTCAAACTTTAAACTTGGTCTTCATGACAACCAGCATGCATGTAGGCCTTTATACTTGTCCCTCATGTGTCCCCTATGTAATTTGGAGCTTCACACACAGGTACGGTGCGTTCCGGGGCCCTAGGGCACCCCAAATGCATAGCAACGGCCCGTACAGGCGTGTGTACGGTCCGTCTCACTATGGGTGTTCTCGCGTATGCGTACTCATAGTGGTACGGACCGTACACACGCCTGTACGCTCACTATCACTATGGGTGTTCTCGCGTATGCGTACTCATAGTGGTACGGACCGTACACACGCCTGTACGCTCACTATCACTATGAGTACGCATACGCGAGAACACCCATAGTGATAGTGAGCGTACAGGCGTGTGCACAGTCCGTACCACTATGAGTACGCATACGCGAGAACACCCATAGTGATAGTGAGCGTACACAGGCCCTCTTAGCGAAAGTACGGTGCCTTTCACACATCACAGTGGTGACAGGCAGCACACAGGAAGGAATAGGGCTGACATACTTGTCCATGGATGGACATCAAGGCATTGTCTGGCCAGTACTACATGTGTGGGGCACAGGTGTGAAAGGCTGTGATGTGGCACATTACTCCTGAGTGGAGAAGGCACCAGATGTAGGATGAGATGTGTACAGATGTTATGTGTGACGGTGCAATGTGTGCCAGGCATGCCCTTGACTCCTTTGACATGTGTGCATGTCGTACTGCACACTTGGGATGAGCGTCACTGGCATGGCACGGTCAACAACACACGCAACTGTCCCCTGATGCCCGCTACAGGGGTTACCACACCAGACAGGTCACTACCCACGGTGCACGATGTGACTATGTCATGTATGTGTAGGGGGTTCCCATTAGGTTGATGTTGGAGCTCCCTCCCAAGCATCAGCTGTTGCAGCAACCAACATGTGTCTGTGTGTAGATTGACATGGCACACTGTTCCGCACACCAGGCCACATGTGGTATCGGATGTGAGGTGCGTATGTATGCATGGGACACAGAGTAGCGTAACAAGGACATGTCTGCATCCTCTCTATGAATGTGTGGTGAGTCATCACATGTACACCTTCATGGCAAGGTGTGTGGGCTGTCCTAGTGTAATGTCATGTGACCTGTGGCTCTAGTGTCCCGCTACCAGTCTCTGCAATCGACATCCTACTTCTGCTGATGTGTGGATGTATGTCACTCCTGTGTTGCGTCTGGCTGTTCACTTACACTGGGACACAGCTAATCCCATGCCATGGCATGTGGAGGTTCACAATCTCCGTGTGTAGCTGGGTCTTGGTAGGAGTGTCACCTGCCAGCCATACGTGTCCAGGGCATGTGGCACATACCTGACTCCGTATGTCGCATATGTGTATTGACAGATTAACATGTGCTCAGTACATATAAATTGTTGTTGTAGTGCACTCACTCTTCATTGTCACTTCCAAATTACTGCAGAGCGCCGCCTCTTCCCCGACCAATTCCGGACTTGGCTGCCATGCGGGAGAATGACTGTATCCGGTGCTACCGCTTCCCTCAACTGTTGATTCTGGAGTTGACGGCGAGACTGGCACCACACCTGCAACTGCTGCACAGGTATCCTACGGCACTGACACCCAAGCTGAAGGTAATGGCAGCCCTACATTTTCTTGCCACGGGTACCTTTCAAAATACCATAGCTCATGTTGGTGGCATGTCCCAGAGCATGTTCTGCCGTGTGCTGCATGATTTCTTAGAGGCCATGTTGCTTCACCTGGATGAGTTCATCCATTTCCCAACCCCTGAAATGTTGACTGGGGTCAAGCGTGGATTCTATGCCCTGGGACGGATGCCCCATGTCATTGGGTCCATAGATGGGACACATGTGGCTTTGGTACCACCACAGGCACAGGAGGTAGCGTACAGGAATCGCAAGCACTACCACTCCATCAATGCCCTTGTGGTGTGTCTGTCCAACATGGTGATTTCACATGTCTGTGCTCGTTTTCCAGGATCAGCACACGATGCCTACATCATGAGGCGTAGCAGGGTGCTTGAAATGATGACGCAGCTGCGCAACGAACGAGCATGTGTTGTTGGTGGGTACACTCTGTCTGTCCTGTATTTTGCGTAGACTTCCAGCACGACCGCTTCTCCTGTCCTACTTATGTCCATGTGCTTTCCATGTAGGGGACGCTGGCTATCCCAACATGCCATGGCTGATCACACCTCTCCGCAACCCCATCACGCCGGCCCAGCTCCGCTACAACACCGCCCATGGCTGGACAAGGCGAGTGATAGGGAGGACTTTTGGCCTCCTGAAGAGCCGATTCCGATGCCTCCACAAGACCGGCGGCGCCCTCCCATATGCCCCGGCAAAGGTCTGCAAAATCTTCATGGTCTGCTGCATGCTGCACAACATGGCAGTTGAGAAAGCTGTGCCACTCATCCTGGATCAAGATGATCAGGACCATCCACCCATGGAGGACGAAGGGCTTGGCAATGGGGCTAGTGATGTGGAGGATGTGGAGCCGCAAGAGGACATCCGGACTCGGCTCATACGCGACTTCTTTGCTTAGTGGTGAGTACCAGTGTCTGTGTGTGCATGCATTGGTCCCCGTGTGGCATGTGTTGCGATGTGTGTGTCCATCTGCATGTATGCCACGTGAGTCAGAGGTGTGTGTGGATGTGTCACTGGAGTGATGGTGCCAGTGATGTGTATTTCCCCAGTCATAATTGTGACCTAGCATGTTGTCATCCTTACATGTGTCGAGTACATGCACATGCAAGTGGCTGTGCTTTTTGTGGCTGACTTCTTGTGTGTCTCTCTTCCCCAGGTACTTGCGCATGCCGTCTGCTGCTTGCATTGTTGTGGCACTGCTATTCCTCATGGACACGTCATCGTGTGCTGACTCAGCGTTACACGCACGGACAAGTTTGGAAGTCTCCTTAGGGTAAGGGATGCATCAGGGGTGTATTGGGTGTGGCAGTTGTTTACGATGTATGCACACTGCCCCTGTCGATGTTTGGTTCCTCTGCAGACATGTCACATCACCATGGTACACATGACATGCAGCTGGGTACACCTGAATAGATGGTCAGACTTGTTGACAGTCATCAGTGATGGAACATACGGTTTGCATTGGCTTGACATGGTGTGGGACTTCCACTTCAGCGGATCAATGGTGTATGGCAGGCTCTCCGTGAGCAGCAGGGGGTGTTTAGCTGTTAGCCGACACTTGTGTGCCAGTTCCATGGCTATCACGCATTTGTGCTGCAGAAGGGGGGTGCCAGTGTTGGACCCACATGTTATTCCACATGACCTGTTCATGTGTACTCCGAGTTGCCTCTGCAATCCCAAATACATGACTAATAAAGGTGTCCCTATGCCTCCAATGTGCCTCTTCTCAGTCAATGCTGGTGTGTTGCCATGGGGCATACGGCATGTCTGGCATGGTTTTCCGTGATAGTGGCTGTGTCTATGTGTAGAGTAGCAAGATGCAAGCTGTTTGTGTGGGATTAGACTGTGTATTGTGCATGATGTCCATGACTGTGTGGGTATTGTGACATGTGCCATCCCCATGCATCCAACGTTGGCCAGGCCACCATTCTCTGCATCCACCTGACTCAAGCTTGCAGGACATAGTTCTGCCACCTGTCGACACATACCTGGGTGCCCCCCAGGACACTCCACATGATCCCTGACCTCTGCGCATGGCTGTCGCTGTACTCAATATGTCTGTCGGCACGGTTGTGCGGCCCCCCCTCAGCTGGTTGGGCCCATCACGGGTGTGTATGGTGCTCCATGTCTGTCTTGCCTAATACAATGTGACCCATGTGTGTCCGGTGCCAGACTCAGGCCCCAGGGTGTGGATGGTTGAAGTCAAATGAGAACTCAGGCATGGTTAGACTTTACAAGACACATGTAAGGTAATAATGCAACCAGTAGGCATCTTCTCTTCATGGTGTGACTTTTTATTTTGGTTGGGGTGGGGGGGGGGGTTGACATGAGGGGCTTTCCGGGTGTGTGGAATCCAAAGTTCACTAGGGGAGTTGGTGTCCTTGCCATTTGAAATCCTCAGAGTCCATGCCACAGTCTTTGTCAACATTGGTCAGACAGTGACCAGCAAGTCCATGTGGCAGAGAATGTATTTTGATGCTGTGCTGCTGTTGCTCCAGTGGGCCAGGTGCCAGGCCAGGTGTCCTGGGAGATGGTGCTGTTGCGCCGACCCTCACGGTCTTTTCTGTGGACGACCCGCCCTCCTGCGGGGACCCTCAGAAGCAGGCCGTGACGATGTTTGGGATGCTCCATCGGATGTTTCCTCCTCCTCCTCCTGATCCCTCCCTGTGGGTGGTGATGTTCTACGCCTGCTGGCACAGGGAGGGTTGCCCATGTTGTCGGCCATCCGACGGAGTGTACTGTGAATTCCCGTGAACACTGTCACGAGCTCAGCCTGTCTGTCCTCCATCCGCCGTTGGTGTTGCAGTAGACAGGCATGTTCCTCCGCATGTTGCTGGGCCTGCTGGGTCTTGATCTCCTCGAGGATGGACACAACCTGGGCCATGCCCGTGGTGTCCTGCCGGTATGTGGCCAGGATGTTTCGGACATGGGAATATAACGGTTCCCCAGCCAACTGGTCAGGCTCGAGCCTCCGCCGTCCTCCACTCCCACCACCCCTGCCCACTTGCACCTGGCCTGCCCTTGTGGGCACATCGAGTCTCCGGGACCCCTGAGGGGTGGCATTGGCGTTGTCGCCTGCCTCCTCCTGGGTGCCCGGGACACCGTGTCCCTCCTGGCCAGCCTGGCTGCATTGTGGTGGTGGGGCAGGGATCCTGGGTGTCTCCTGGGATGTGGCAGGAGTGGGGGTGGTGGTTGGCCCAGTTGTACCTGACGCAGGTGCTGCAGGTCGTTGGACACCAGAGGGGCCAGGTTGGTCGGGGTCGGGTTCGTCCACAGAGTGGTGAGAGTCGTCGCTGCCGGTGGCTCCGTCATCCCACCGAGCCGGGTCCTGTGAGTCTTCCCCCCCAGTGTTGGGGGGGTGATCCACGACGTTGACCTGTGTGTGAGAGAGACAATGTTAATTTTGTTCCATGCAACATCCATGTTTCATTGGTTTCAAAGTTGGCACATTTCCTCTGGGAATTTGGATATGTCTTGCATTCCACTCACAGTGCACTTGTGCATGGGTATGTCCCTTGGGCACAGCTTTTGCGACTTTACCTATGTGTGGCACAGTCTTACTTGCTGCGTCAAGTGTGACTGCAGTCAGCAGTGGAGTGGGCAGGTGTGGCGAGCCATGCATTGGCGCCTTCCGTGTAGCACTGTACGTGGGCACATGGAGTTGTTCCACACACTTATATGATGCAGGTAGCTGTCGTTGTGCTCGTGCACAGGTTGTGACATGGCCCTGTGTTTTGGCATGGAGAAGAGGGGGGGTTCTGGCACTGGCCACCCTTGTCTACATGCATGCAGTCCACCTGCTGACGAGCAGACATTCCCACACACCACAAGGCTGATTTGCTCTCCCTGTGTGTCCCTTTCTCGCTCCCTCTCTGTCCCCCTCTCCCTCCCTCTGTGTGTCAGCCTCCTCCCTCTGTCCGTCTCCCTGTGTCTCCCTCCCTCTCTGTCCCCCTCTCCCTCCCTCTGTGTGTCAGCCTCCTCCCTCTGTCCGTCTCCCTGTGTCTCCCTCCCTCTCTGTCCCCCTCTCCCTCCCTCTGTGTGTCAGCCTCCTCCCTCTGTCCGTCTCCCTTTGTCTCCCTCCCTCTCTGTCCCCCTCTCCCTCCCTCTGTGTGTCAGCCTCCTCCCTCTGTCCGTCTCCCTGTGTCTCCCTCCCTCTCTGTCCCCCTCTAACTCCCTCTGTGTGTCAGCCTCCTCCCTCTGTCCGTCTCCCTGTGTCTCCCTCCCTCTCTGTCCCCCTCTCCCTCCCTCTGTGTGTCAGCCTCCTCCCTCTGTCCGTCTCCCTGTGTCTCCCTCCCTCTCTGTCCCCCTCTCCCTCCCTCTGTGTGTCAGCCTCCTCCCTCTGTCCGTCTCCCTGTGTCTCCCTCCCTCTCTGTCCCCCTCTCCCTCCCTCTGTGTGTCAGCCTCCTCCCTCTGTCCGTCTCCCTGTGTCTCCCTCCCTCCCTCTGTGTGTCACCCTCTGTCACCTCAGCCCATCTTCCTGGGCACACACTGTTAGCAGATCTTTGAATGGCCCTTGGATTGTTGATGTGAGTTTGTTTCTGATCTCCAGGCACCCATTGGGTGTAGTGTCTGTGTCTGCACTGCTGCTGTGGTGGTGTGTGCTGCCACTCTTTCACAGTGTTAGCTGTTCATTAGCTGCTGTCATGTGCAAGAACGTGCCGTCACCCCCATGTGTTGATGCCAGGCGTCCGCCATTTGCTGGCGAGTCTTTCCTGTGTGGGGACACACTGTTTGTCTGGCTGTGACCTAGGCCATATGGGCAGGGGGCATTGTTGTCTGCTTCTGAGTTGCACTAAGTGATTTTTGGGGCCCACACTCCCGCCATCCGGCTTACCATGTCTTGTGTTGGTGTTTTCTGTGGTCTGTGACTTGGCATTGTCCAGCTGGGTGCATGGGGCATAGTGGCGCCAGTGGCATGTGCGTGTTCATGGAGTGTGGTTGAGTCATGCGATAGCTTGGGGTGGTTGCGTGCCTGTTTGTGAATTTGGTTGTGGATGACGTTCCCCCCATGTGAGGTGAGTTGTTTGTGTACTCACCCGGGTCTCGGAGTCCTTCTAATCCGTCCACTGCCACCACCGGCAGTATGGCCATCACCCTCTCCTCCCAGGGATGGTATTGTACGGGTCTGCGGGGCGGCCCTCCTCCAGTGACGTTGGCCTGGTTGTGTTCGTCGGTCATTTTGGCTCGGACCCTCCTCCGCAGATCGTACCACCTGGCTTGGCATTCATGCCTGGTCCTTCTGGTGTCCGCAACAGCATTCACAGCATCGACAATCGTCTGCCACATGGCTGTTTTTTCTGAAATGCTGGTCTGTCTGACCAATGTTCCAAAGAGGTGTGGCTCGACTCTGAGGATTTCATCGACAAGGACCTCCAACTCTCGGCTAGTGAACTTTGGATTCTTGTTAGTGGGCATGGTGAGGGGTATGGGTGTGGATGGTGGGGGGGGGGGTGTGGATGGTTGTGGGTGTGTGGGTGTGGTTGTGCAGGTGTGTGTGTGAATGTGATGAGGGGGTGTTTGTGAAGGTGGGTGTGTGAAGGTGTGCAAGTGTAAGGTGTAGTAAAGGTTCTAGTATGGTGCTGTAGGTTGTCTGTGGGGTCTGGCAGCAGTGAGTCTGTTGCAAAGGCTCATGGTTTGTGTGTGTGGGCCCTTTTTATTGGTCCATTGGTGGGTGTGGCTGTGTTTGAAGTTTGGGTGGGTGTGTTATAAGGAGTGGTTGTGTTTTGGGCCTCTGTTTGGGATTTTGGCAGTTGCAGGTCAGTGAATGTGTTGTTTTTGTGCTTGTTGGACATGTTTTGTGGCTTTGTGCCATTCGAATGGTGTATTCTTGTGTTGTTTTGCTTTGTCCTGGTTGTGTACGTGCGTTTTTAGCGTGTGTACGGTGTGTACTTTGGGAATTTAGTTGTACAGTGCTGTCCTTGTGTCTGGCTTGGTACGACTCGTACATGCCCGATGTTGTGTGAAGGTGCTGGTGTTGGGGCCTGGGGTGCGCTCCGTACTTAGAATGTTGGGGTGGGGGTACGCTCCATGCATACGCGGGTGGGGGTACGCGTCATACATACACGGTTGGGGTGGGGGTACGGGTCGTACATACACTGTTGGGGTGGGGGTATGCTCCATACGTACGTGGGTGAGGGTACGGGTCGTACTTACACTGTTGGGGTGGGGGTACGCTCCATACGTACGCCAGTGAGGGTACGGGTCGTACATACACGGTTGGGGTGGGGGTACGCTCCATGCATACGCGGGTGGGGGTACGCGTCGTACATACACGGTTGGGGTGGGAGTACGGGTCGTGCATAAAATGTTGGGGTGGGGGTACGCTCCATACGTACGCGGGTGAGGGTAGGGGTCGTACATACACGGTTGGGGTGGGGGTACGCTCCATGCATACGCGGGTGGGGGTACGCGTCGTACATCCACGGTTGGGGTGGGGGTACGGGTCGTACATACACGGTTGGGGTGGGAGTACGGGTCGTACTTACACTGTTGGGGTGGGGGGTACGCTCCATACGTACGCGGGTGAGGGTACGGGTCGTACTTACACTGTTGGGGTGGGGGTACGCTCCATGCATACGCGGGTGGGGGTACGGGTCGTACATACACGGTTGGGGTGGGGGTACGCTCCATACGTACGCGGGTGAGGGTACGGGTCATACTTACACTGTTGGGGTGGGGGTACGCTCCATACGTACGCGGGTGAGGGTACGGGTCGTACATACACGGTTGGGGTGGGGGTACGCTCCATGCATACGCGGGTGGGGGTACGCGTCGTACATACACGGTTGGGGTGGGGGTAGGGGTCGTACATACACGGTTGTGGTGGGGGTACGCTCCATGCATATGCGGGTGGGGGTACGGGTCGTACATACAAGGTTGGTGGGGGTACGCTCCATGCATACGCGGGTGGGGGTTCGGGTCGTACATACACGGTTGGGGTGGGGGTACGGTACGTACATACACGGTTGGGGTGGGGGTACGCTCCATGCATACGCGGGTGAGGGTACGGGTTGTACATACACGGTTGGGGTGGGGGTACGCTCCATACATTCACGGGTGGGGGTACGTCTCATACATACACGGGTGTACATACACGGGTGGGGATTCGACTCGTACATAGGAGGGCTGGGGGGGTGTTGGGCGCGTATGCGGGCACATGTCTCCATGGTTGCTATGGGAGTTCGGTGCGGACGGTGTTTTTTCCATACGGTTGTAACATCGGACGCACGGGATGGATCGTGATTCCGCGGTCGGACTTCACTTTTCACATTTGTACGGTAAATCGTCCGGGGACGTGTCCGACCCGTGGACGTGTGGGGAATAATTCCCAATGCGATTCGTATGGACTTTTTACCATGCGAATCGTGATTGCCAGTTTGTACGGCACTTGTACGATTCGTACGGTAAAAAGACCGGATACGAGTCGTACGGGGAATTTTTTTTACAGGATAGTAATCGGCACCAGAGTCTTCACTGCCTTAAACAGTAAGGGGATTTCAACTGGAGTAAAAGCCCCCAAAAGAGATGACCGTGGCAGTTACATTCGAATAACTGAAAACTAGTATTAGCGCTGCATCATCCCCTGAAAACACCATGCTCACACTGCCCCACTCTTTAGTGTTATCTTAAATGTGCTTACTCTTAATGGGAACTGGAACACTGATCTTCCCAGGTACTTTGTGTTGTTGTTTTGGGGTCTTTTTCAACCGGAATAGCTTCCTTAGTGCCCATTCAAATTGTCTACGGGAAGGGCACAAATCCACTCTAACACACTTTCTCCTCGATACCACCACCAGCAAGGCTTGACCCAGGCTCCCCTGAGGGCCTGAGTCACGCTAAGCTGCTGGTAGAAACTGACAGCACTGGACTGGATGGAGAACACAAATCAAGGCTGGAAATGCCTACGCAAGATATGTAGTTATGAGTGCCTTTTCAGACAAACCTCGACAAAACAGTTGCGCTACTGCATATGTGGTGGCTGAATTTCTAGAATTTCCGTGTTGCAGAATCATGTCAGGGACTGTCCGGGACACAGTCAGGGACTTGGGCAAGGACTAGGAATTGAGTAGAAAACGTAAACAGAAAGAGGAGTACAGTGTTGCCCAGGAACACACAGGAAGTCAGAGGAGAAAAGTGATCCAAAGGGGAAGTGTTAGACCCGGCCCTCGTAACATAGCCATACCTGACCCCTGCACCTCACACAGCCCCCGAGCCCACGGCCTAGCCGATCCTTCCCACCAGAACACACACACACACGACCCGGACTTCCCCGTCCGTGGCCTTCCTCCTTTCGGCCACACCGGGCCCGCGTGCCCACTTCATGCACCAAGATGGCCGTCCGGCCCCAGCGCGACCCTGGCCTAGAGGCGCCACTCCGGCTGGAGGACATCGCGCTCCCATTGGGATGAGAGAGGGAGGAGCAATTTCCATCGCACCTCTGAGCTTCCCTGGGAAGGTGGGTTTCGATCGGCCCGCCGGCCTCCCCGAGGGCTGGCTCCACGCCTGCTGGGTGTCTGGGACTCCTCCCGACCCGGCCCTGAAAGGATCAAAAGACAATGGCAGGAAACCCCGACAAGCGACCCCCAGGTGACAAGACCCCTGCCTGCACAGACTCCGGACATCAAAGAGGAGTCGCCCTATAACAAGGGGTGCTCTGGGACTGTCCGGCAGATTCGCCTTTGGAAACACCAGAGCCCTGCTGAGTGACTGCGGCTCCCTGAAGATCGTAAGACCTCCGAACTCGTGCTTGAGCCCTGCTGAGTGACTCGCGGCTCCCTGAAGATCGTAAGACCTCCGAACTTGTACTTGAGCCCTGCTGAGTGACTCGCGGCTCCCACAGACTCTCTTGGTCCCGCCGGACCCCACGACGACAAGCGTATCCCCCAGCTCGAGGATTGTGAGCTGTGCGCCGGGTACGCTCCTGCATTTGATCCATATCCCCACAAGACTGTCCCGCTACCTCCTACCTCCTACCCCCCTCCAAGACTCTGTGAGCCTGCACTCCACTTGTATATATTTGCCTTGCTGATCATAAAGATCCTACAACTCCGATCTGATAAAGATTTATTCTTAAGAACTCCCGGTGTGGTGTCTCTTTGTCGTGTGGTGCGAGTGTACGATCCTAGATACGAGATTCCTCCCCTGAGGAGTCTCCCGCCAGTGGCCGGCTACGATACCTCGAGGGTTGGTCTCAGGATAGTCAGGGCCCCCTCCGGGCTCCTCTGAGGTCGCCTTCTAACATTGGTGGCAGCGGTGGGATTCGGGCCCATAATCTAGAGATCGTACCGTGAACGGCTGACGCACTACCGACAAAGATGGCAGAAGGAAACGCCGTGGTTCTCACAGAAAACGACACCGGTACCGTGTTCCAGGCGGAACAACTGGAGGAGTACACACACAGAGAATTGAAGCAATTCTGCAAAGAACTCAAAATCGCTACCACTGGTCTCAACACCAAAGAAGATATGCAGAAGGCACTGAAAGCTTGGGTGGATTCTGGAGCCCCCCGCCCAGAAGGAGCGGTGGAGCCCCACGACGAAGCTGGACCCTTTCAAGGAGAACGCAGCAGCAACCAGGTGCGAAGCTTCGTACCAGACCGGGGCCTATCCCCGGAGGAACTCGCAGACAGAGAAAGAAGTCGCCATCACGAACTCGAATTAGCCAAACTCAAAATTGAGGGCGAGTTGAAATTAGCCGAGAAAAAGCTAGCAGTGGAACAGATGCGGGTGCAAGGAGAACTAGAAGAGAAGAAACTCCAACGGGAACACGAAGGAAGGAGACTTCAACTGGAGCATGAACGCAGCTTGAAGGAAATGGAGCTAAAAGCAAAAAGCGAAGAAGCGCGGCCCCCGGGGAACCGAGAGGCGGCCTCCCCGGCGGAGCAGAAGGTCCACATCCCCAAGGATGTGGTCAAAGAATATTACAAAAACGATGACATTCAACAGTGGTTCAGGGCCTACGAGGTCGCCATGACCTCCCATCGGGTCCCGCAGAAGGATTGGGGGGCCGGGTTGTGGGGACTATTCCTGAGCGAAGGGAGAGACACCCTGCTAGACCTACCAACCTCCATGCAGACCTCCTACGACCACATGAAAGAGGCCCTCCTCACAAGGTACGGCCTCACCCCGGAGATGTACCGCCAGCGGTTCCGGGACTGCAGGAAGATCCCGGGCACCACCTGGGTGGAGTATGTGAACTTTTTCAGCCGCGCATTCGATGGGTGGATCAAGGGCAGCAAGGTAACCACCCTGGAAGAACTAACAGACCTTATGTTGTGGGAACACCTGGCTGCGAACTGCTTTGTGGAACTGCGCCAGCATCTGCTCGACAGCAAGCTCACGGATCCGAGGAAGCTGGCTGTCGAGGCGGATCGCTGGACCAACACCCGGGTCTCCCGGGGCCCTGTAGGAGAGTACCCCCGAGCCAGTCAGGGACCACCCCGCCAGAGAGGGGGGGGAAACCAGGGAGGGCAGAGAGAGTCCAGTCTAGTCCCCCGAAGACCCAACCTCCGCCTTTCCCGGCACCCCCACCAGCTGTATCCGGCCCCCCCCTGAGACGGGGGCACCGGGTGACCATCACTTGTTTCCGTTGTCAGAAGCCCGGGCATTACGCCAACGACCCTGAATGTCCCATGGCCACACACACCACCCAGGCAGCACCCCCCGCTAGACAGATAGCCAATGTAGCACTGGGGGAGGAGGTTGAGGAGACCGTAGAGTGGGAACCCGCAGCCATGGCCCTAGTATCCTTAGGAGATAGGGAAATGGTCCCTGGAAGTCTCCTGCCCTCCAACACGAAGAAAATGGGCAGCTCGTAACGATCAATGGCCACCAAGTAGAAGCCCTCCGTTGACACCGGGGCCAGCATCACCGGTATCCTCAGTCATTTGGTCAACGAAGACCAGGTCCTCCCCAACGTCTTTTGCCCGGTCATTTCCGCTGACAACACGGAAAGTCTGTGTAAAGTAGCCCTGGTGCCTTTTGAATGGGGAGGGGTGGTCGGTAAACTGAAAGTCGCAGTGAGAACCTCCCAGCCAGTCGACTGTCTCCTGGGGAACGACCTGGAAAGTTCCCCCTGGAAACAAGTCGAGCGCAAGACCCACCTAGGGATGATGGGTCTCCCTGAGTGGGTGTGCGCCACCACCCGATCCATGGCGGCCCGACTAACCCCCCTGGGGGAAGTCGACGACGCCCCGACCACTGAAGATAGGATGGTCCCCGCCGAGGGTCCCCACATCCCCCCACAAGAAGGGTCGGTCGCCAGTGACGAACCCCCACCTTCTGACTCCGCCCAGGTCACCGAGTTAGGCGAACTGCCCGAATTGGCCCAGTGGCACCACGAGGGGGGCCCCTCCCGAGAGGAGTTCTGCCGAGAGCAGGCTACCTGTCCTTCCCTGGTCGGGCCCCGGCAACAGGCAGAGGCCCAGGCCGCAGGCGACCAAACTGGAACGCACCGGGTGTATTGGGAGAATGACCTTTTGTACAGCGAGCAGAAGTCGGTGGAGCTAGGATCCGCCCGGGTGCTGGTGGTACCCCTACGCTTCCGAGACCTCCTCCTGGGCTTGGCCCACGACGTTCCCCTCGCAGGCCACTTGGGCCAGGACAAAACCTACAGTCGCCTCGTGACTCACTTCTACTGGCCCAGGATGAAAGCAGATGTAGAAGCCCACTGCAAGTCCTGTACCACGTGCCAGGCCAGTGGGAAGAGCGGAGGAAAGCGCAAGGCTCCCCTCCAACCCTTCCCTGTCGTCAGTACCCCTTTTGAGCGGGTCGGGATCGACATCGTGGGGCCTCTGGACCCCCCAACCTCCCAAGGGCACCGCTTTATCCTCGTCCTGGTTGATCATGCCACCCGATACCCTGAAGCCATCCCCCTGCGCACTGTCGCAGCCCCCGTGAAACCCTGCGCCCTCCAGGATAAATGGACCGGGCCCTTCAAAGTGGTTGAGCGGAAAAACCTGGTCACGTACTTGGTGGACGTCCAGTCACCACGGGACCCCCTCCGGGTCCTCCACGTGAACCGCCTCAAGCCCCACTTTGTGCGGACGGAGCTGAGCCTCCTGCTGGCCACTGATGACGGGTCCGAGGAGGAGTCGGATCCTCTCCCTGATCTCCTGTGCACCAAAGAGAAGGACGGCTCCGTAGAGGGAGTGAACCTCTCCCCATCCCTCACTTCCCAGCAACGTGAGGATTGCCGCCAGCTCCTAGGGCAGTTTTCCGACCTCTTCTCCCTGGTCCCCAGAGTCACCGACTGGTGTGTCCATGACGTGGATACCGGAGACAGCCCGCCGGTGAGACACCGAGCCTACCGAGTCCCTGATCGGGTCCGGTCCTGTATTCAAGCCGAGGTCTCGAAGATGTTGACCTTAGGAGTGATCGAACCCTCAGACAGCCCCTGGGCCAGCCCCGTGGTCCTGGTCCCAAAAGCAGCGGCCCCCGGTGTCGCCCCAGAACTCCGCATCTGCGTGGACTACCGGGGACTCAATGAAGTCACCCGAGCCGATGCCCACCCCATTCCCCGAGCCGACGAGCTCATTGACCGACTCGGGCTGCTCGGTTCCTCAGCACCTTCGATCTCACCTGCGGCTACTGGCAAATTGCGCTCACAGAAGGAGCCAAGGAGCGGTCCGCCTTCTCCACCCCGGATGGGCACTATCGCTTTTGCGTGATGCCCTTCGGGATGAAAAATGCCCCGGCCACCTTCCAGCGACTGGTAAATAGAGTCCTGGCCGGGCTGGAAAAATTCAGCGCTGCCTATCTAGACGATATCGCAGTTTTTAGTTCTGAATGGAGTGAGCACCTCCAGCACCTCCGGAGGGTGCTAACCGCCCTGCGCCAGGCAGGCCTCACCGTGAAAGCCAGCAAGTGCCAGATTGGGCAAGGTTCGGTAACCTACCTGGGGCACCAGGTCGGAAGCGGCCAGGTCGCCCCTCTACAGCCCAAAATCGACGCCATCCTAGCCTGGGAACCCCCCACTACCCAAACGGAGGTCCGAGCCTTTCTGGGCCTCACAGGCTACTACCGGAGATTCATCCGGAATTACGGCAGCCTCGTCGGTCCCCTCACGGGACTCACGTCCAAGAAACAGCCCAAGAGAGTGCAGTGGACCCCTGCGTGCCAAGAGGCGTTCGATGCCCTGAAAGCGGCCATGTGCACTGCCCCCGTCCTCCAGGCCCCCGACTACTCCAAGGAATTTGTGGTCCAAACGGACGCCTCCGAGCATGGAATTGGGGCCGTCCTGTCCCAGGTGAATGACCAAGGCCTAGACCAGCCCGTAGCCTTCCTCAGCCGAAGGCTGTTGCCCAGAGAACAGAGATTGAGCACCATCGAGCGCGAGGCGTTCGCCGTAGTCTGGGCCCTCAAGAAGTTACGCCCTTACCTGTTCGGCACCCATTTCAAGGTCCAAACCGACCATCGCCCCTTGCGATGGCTCATGCAGATGCGAGGAGAAAACCCCAAGCTACTGCGGTGGTCAATCTCCCTCCAGGGGATGTATTTCACCGTGGAACATCGCCCTGGTACTGACCACGCCAACGCCGATAGCCTCTCCCGGTTCTTCCGCCTCAGCGAAGAGAACCCCCAAGAGGATGGGTAGTTCTCTCCGGCTTTCAGATGGGGGGGATGCGTGTTAGACCCGGCCCTCGTAACATAGCCATACCTGACCCCTGCACCTCACACAGCCCCCGAGCCCACGGCCTGGCCGATCCTTCCCACCAGAACACACACACACACACGACCTGGACTTCCCCGTCCGTGGCCTTCCTCCTTTCGGCCACACCGGGCCCGCGTGCCCACTTCATGCACCAAGATGGCCGTCCGGCCCCAGCGCGACCCTGGCCTAGAGGCGCCACTCCGGCTGGAGGACATCGCGCTACCATTGGGATGAGAGAGGGAGGAGCAATTTCCATCGCACCTCTGAGCTTCCCTGGGAAGGTGGGTTTCGATCGGCCCGCCGGCCTCCCCGAGGGCTGGCTCCACGCCTGCTGGGTGTCTGGGACTCCTCCCAACCCGGCCCTGAAAGGATCAAAAGACAATGGCAGGAAACCCCGACAAGCGACCCCCAGGTGACAAGACCCCTGCCTGCACAGACTCCGGACATCAAAGAGGAGTCGCCCTATAACAAGGGGTGCTCTGGGACTGTCCGGCAGATTCGCCTTTGGAAACACCTGAGCCCTGCTGAGTGACTCGCGGCTCCCTGAAGATCGTAAGACCTCTGAACTTGTGCTTGAGCCCTGCTGAGTGACTCGCGGCTCCCTGAAGATCGTAAGACCTCCGAACTCGTGCTTGGCCCTGCTGAGTGACTCGCGGCTCCCTGAAGATCGTAAGACCTCCGAACTTGTACTTGAGCCCTGCTGAGTGACTCGCGGCTCCCACAGACTCTCTTGGTCCCGCCGGACCCCACGACGACAAGCGTATCCCCCAGCTCGAGGATTGTGAGCTGTGCGCCGGGTACGCTCCTGCATTTGATCCATATCCCCACAAGACTGTCCCGCTACCTCCTACCCCCCTCCAAGACTCTGTGAGCCCGCGCTCCACTTGTATATATTTGCCTTGCTGATCATAAAGATCCTACAACTCCGATCTGATAAAGATTTATTCTTAAGAACTCCCGGTGTGGTGTCTCTTTGTCGTGTGGTGCCGAGTGTACGATCCTAGATACGAGATTCCTCCCCTGAGGAGTCTCCCGCCAGTGGCCGGCTACGATACCTCGAGGGTTGGTCTCAGGATAGTCAGGGCCCCCTCCGGGCTCCTCTGAGGTCGCCTTCTAACAGGAAGACTGTACAAGTGAACAAGATGGCTAAGACTCAAAGGATGGGCACTCAAGATGCAATTTGGCATTCAAATAACGACACCCAGGATGGACATGCAGACATATATACATAACAACATTAACAATAGAGGGAATGTGGGGAATCACTCTGGAGCTCCACACGGTAAGACTGAAGCTCAGTAAATTCCTCACCCACAATTGCTGTTACAGATACTGACTGGAAATACCCACATATAGGATATGCATGCAAAGGCAGGGTCTATGAAGCTGATACCTATGGTGATGTTATAAATGTAACTGAAAGACAATACTCACAGTGAACAAGAAACACCACCTAGGTAGTCAGCTGTGCCCATGGATCCTGGCGATCAAACAGGAACACACAAGGCAGTAACAGCAAGAAGGTAGAACTAAGCACAAGCACAATAGACCTGGAGCTAGCAAGGAGGAGTGCTTAACTGGAAAGGAAGGAAATCACAGGGCACACTTGGCAGAAAGCAAGTAACAAACATACAAGGTAATAGAAGCAAGACAGAACAATAGAGAGACAGCAGACTAGGAACTGGAACCAAGGAAATGGGAAGAAAGGCAGGGACTGGAAATGGATATACAGAAGGGGAGGCTACAAGGGTATACTAGAATAGTATTGAACCAGGAGACAAGAAAACAAGATAGCACAGAAGTCTGTGCTGGAGCAGGAACAAGAATTGAGCAAAAGTTCAAAAGTCAAGCTAGCACTGCAGGCAGTGCTAGTTCAGGACCAAGGGATACTTCTGCAGCTCAGGAACAAGGAATGCTAAGGCTCAGGAGTCAAAGAAGCACAGCAGGCAGTGCTAATTCTGAAACATGGAAAACAGCAGCAGCTCAGAAAACAAGGAATAACTAAAGCTCAGGAAACATTGGAAAAGAGGAAATCAAAAGCTCAGGAAACACTGGAAACAAGGGTCAGTCTCACCGGTACACAGCTACAATGACCAAACTTGAACTGAAGTGAGCTGGGGCTTAAAAGAGCTCACAGTAATCACATGCATCAGGAGTGAGCAGGCTAGCAGCAGTCAGCTCATGGATCATCTGGTCCATTTGAGATTGCAAACATGCCCTCAAGGGGCTCCTCAGGGAGCTTGGGATCTTCCACCGGTCACATGCCACACAAGATGTGGCTCTTGTGATGTTTTCAGGTTGACTACTAACTGCAAGAACGTTGACGTGGGCCTCAGTTACCCGTGGGAACAGCGAGTGCACACCAACTGCAACTCCACAAATGTCATCTATATGATCAGGTGCCCTTGTGGCCTGATCTACGTGGGTATGACTTGCAGGAAGGTCAAAGTTAGAATGATGGAGCACAGGAGCAACATCCGCTGTGCTAGGACCACAACACGTCTCACATTGCATTATGTTGTGAAGGGCCACACTGTTGAGGATATATATTGGACCGTGTTGGATAAACCTTTCATCTCATCCAATACCAGGGACCACTCATGTGCCTTATTCATACGTGAACAGAAGTGGGTCTACAGGATTCGTAGTCATGAGTCAGAGCTAAATGGCGACATCCCATGGACGGCCCTGGGTAGGTTATAGGACTCAATAGCCACCATGCAACCTATTCATGACGATAGCCCTCTTTCTCTGTAACCCTGGGGCTATATCTGTCTCCCTACTTATTAGTAGACACTCTGGTGCCGATTCGGATCCTGGAGAAACCGGGTACGAACCGTCGGTCGGAGCGTTTTCTCCGTCCGACTCGCACCCGGGAAATAAACATTACAAACATGGAAGTACGATTCCCACGGAAACACCATTTCCGTACGAATCGTAAAAAACATCGACCGACGAAAATATACATACGAATGTGATCCCGGGAATGCTTCGACGTGACGTCGGGACGCATTCAGGCTGCGGTTCACGAACCAGGAAGTACGATCCGCACCAACGGCACCCCGCACGGATTATATTTTCCGGCTGCCAAAAACTGCCGGGAAATCAGGACGACGCGCACAAGGAGCACCTGTACGCGACGGACAGCCATGGACCCGAACCTCGTGTCATCCCAGCCCTCATAGCAGTCCACCTGCTCTACAGGCACCGACGCAGACGCCTCAGAAGGTCAGAATAACACCCTGGGGCAAAGGGGGGGGGCAGGGGCAGGACACATAACCCCCACACAAGTCACACATTACACATGCCCTGGACATACCTGACCTGCAGGGCCTGGTCACCTCGAGGGGGTGGGGGCGTGTCCAGCAACGCAAGCGTCCGCCACAACGGAAGTGGATGTTGACGCGAACCGGCAACACAACAATACCGGTACGTACCGTAACCAGGCCTTAAGAGCGTGGGTACGGGCCGTACCACGCCCACCACTATGTCACCCCAACAATGGCGGAACGGCCCGTACCCCCATATCACCCCAACAATGCTGGTACGGCCCGTACCCAGGCCATTAGAACGTGGGTACGGGCCGTACCGCCATTGTTGGGGTGACGTAGTGGTGGGCGTGGTACGACTCGTACCCACGCTCTTAAGGCCTGGGTACGGTACGTACCCAGGCCTGCAAATTGTGGGTACGGGAATGTACGGAGCGTACCCCCACCCGTGTATGAATGGAGCGTACCCACATCCCACCAGTGTATGTACGGAGCGTACCCACACCCGTGTATGAATGGAGCGCACCCACACCCGTGTATGAATGGAGCGTACCCCCACCCGTGTATGAATGGAGCATACCCACACCCCACCAGTGTATGTACAGAGCGTACCCACACCCGTGTATGAATGGAGCGCACCCACACCCATGTATGAATGGAGCGTACCCACACCCCACCAGTGTATGTACGGAGCGTACCCACACCCGTGTATGAATGGAGCGTACCCACACCCCACCAGTGTATGTACGGAGCGTACCCACACCCGTGTATGAATGGAGCGTACCCACACCCCACCAGTGTATGTACGGAGCGTACCCACACCCGTGTATGAATGGAGCGCACCCACACCCGTGTATGAATGGAGCGTACCCACACCCGTGTATGTCCCGACCATACATGCCCAGACATAGGAGGGGTGTGTGCAGAGTCCTCCCAGCAGTGCCCAGACGCAGGAGGGGTGGGTGCAGAGTTCTCCCAGCAGTGCCCAGACACAGGAGGCATGTGTGCAGAGTCCTCCCAGCAGTGCCCAGATGCAGGAGGGGTGGGTGCAGAGTCCTCCCAGCAGTGCCCAGACACAGGAGGGGTGTGTGCAGAGTCCTCCCAGCAGTGCCCAGACGCAGGAGGGGTGGGTGCCTATCACTCCCAGCAGTGCCCAGACATAGGAGGGGTGTGTGCCTATCACTCCCAGCAGTGCCCAGACATAGGAGGGGTGTGTGCAGAGTCCTCCCAGCAGTGCCCAGACACAGGAGGGACGTGTGCAGAGTCCTCCCAGCAGTGCCCAGACACAGGAGGGGTGTGTGCAGAGTCCTCCCAGCAGTGCCCAGACACAGGAGGGGTGTGTGCAGAGTCCTCCCAGCAGTGCCCAGACATAGGAGGGGTGTGTGCCTATCACTCCCAGCAGTGCCCAGACATAGGAGGGGTGTGTGCAGAGTCCTCCCAGCAGTGCCCAGACACAGGAGGGGTGTGTGCAGAGTCCTCCCAGCAGTGCCCAGACACAGGAGGGGCGTGTGCAGAGTCCTCCCAGCAGTGCCCAGACACAGGAGGGGTGGGTGCCTATCACTCCCAGCAGTGCCCAGACGCAGGAGGGGTGGGTGCAGAGTCCTCCCAGCAGTGCCCAGACACAGGAGGGGTGTGTGCAGAGTCCTCCAAGCAGTGCCCAGACACAGGAGGGGTGTGTGCAGAGTCCTCCCAGCAGTGGCCAGACGCAGGAGGGGTGGGTGCAGAGTCCTCCCAGCAGTGCCCATGGAAAGAAAGGGGTTGAGTACACACAGATACAATGGCCACAATTGTCAGTCAGGTGCTCAAAGACCCAGCAGAACATGAAACACATGTGTGCGAGGCTGGGAGTACACACATGCATAGTGCGGAAAAGGGAACATGTACACATGAAGTCCTGTCAATATACTCCAGTCACAAGTACAGTGACCCCCAAGGATGACACAAATGATGCAGGTAGAGACCTTGGCCAGCATGCATGGCCAAAGTTGAAGGGGTCCGTCACACACCCAGCAAATGTTGACACAGCACTGCACAAATGTCTTCACAACACCCTGCAGGGAAGATGTCAGGGTCCACAGAGGAAGGTACACACCTTGGGACAATGTCACCATGCAGTAACAGCTTACATGAGCAAAGTTTGATAGCAAATACCGTGTGATGGCACACAGATAACAGGGTCCACCCCACGAACAGCACACTACAACATATCCCAGACACCTAACACATTATCGCCACCCCAAATCATGGAGCAGCACCACCAACAGCAATGCCAGAAAAGCAGTAGTGTGCCAAGGAAAATAAAATAGCTTTATTCAGCAATGTTCTAAAATGAATTGTATGAAGAGTTCCATATGCACAAGGCCCATAGGGCAGTCCATAGTTCCAATCCAGGTGGGGGACACATTGGGATGCGTGTCCCCTAGCTTGCCTGCACAGTTCAGACTACCTTGTCATCCACAGGGGGGGGGGGGAGGGGCATCATGTGGGGGGGAAGGACCAGGCACCGCAAGGACAGGAGGGGCAAGGGTAGGTGTTGTGGGTGCAGGGACGGACGACTCCAACACAGGGGGTGGGGCAGCGCCAAAGGTGGATTCGAGCACGGCGCTGCACACTACTGCCAGGTCGCCCAGCGTCTCCCCTGCACCCGAAGGAACCACAGGCCCCAAGGAGAGGGGGGGTCGCAGGGATGGGTCGCAGCGCTACCGGGGGAGGGTGTGGACAGGGGGGGCGACTCAACCACCCTGACCGGGGACTCCTTTGACCGCTTGCGGGGTGGTGTTACTTTGGGGCTCAGGGACAGAGCGGCCATGAAGGAGTCTTTGGTGGAATCCTGGAGAGCTGAGGGGAGTGGATTTGGAGGGTGGTGGTCGTGAGGAATGTGGACTCCCACTCTGGCTGCCTGTCTTCCGTTTCCCCCCCCTCCGACCCAGTGGGTGTGCCTACTTCACCCTGTGTGTGCGTGCCAGGAGGTGTGCGCTTTGCCTTCCCTGGTGGTGTGGTGCCTGTGTCTGGTGGGGTGCGTGCATGGGGACGTCTGGGTGTGCTTTGGACAGGCATGGGAGTGGGAAGTGTGGATGGTTCAGGGGTAGGGGGGGAGGCAGCGCTGCAGGAGACCCACTGCTGCAGTCAGTGTCGAGTCTATGGACCTCAGCAAGTTGCGTTGGTCAGACTGCGCAGCTGAAATGCCCTCCATGTATGCCTCCATCTGGTTGAGCACTCGGCTGTGGCCATGGAGGACATTAAGCATTGCAGTCTGACCAACCTGCAACTGCCGCAGGATGTCCACAGACTCGGCATTGGTGGCAGCAGTGGAGACAGGGGCAGGGGGTGCGGTGCCTGGCAAGAAGGAGACACGTGGTGACCTAGCACGGCGGGAAGGGACACGAGCAAGTGGGAGGCCGGTGATCGGACTGGAGGGGGCGGGTAGTGATGGAGTGCTGGTGTCAGCTGTGGGAGCAGCCTCCACCCCCTCGGAGTGCTCAGCCTCGGACCCGTCTGCGTCATATTCGGTGGTGGTTTGACTGGACAGGTCCTCCGCTGCACTCCCGTCGGCCTCCGCGTCACTCGATGTGCCAGCCAACTCAGCACTGCTGGCACTGGTGCTCGCTCCCTCCTCACGGTCCGTGCCAGTGTCTCCCTCGTAGTCCCCCGACGATGCTGTGGGCAAGGTGAAGAGACAGGAGAAATCAGACACCTGTATACATATGTCACATGAGTCAACTCTACATAGGTCACAGTGCATAGCCTGAAAAGCAACAAGAGTAACATCTACAATACAAGGTACATATGTAGTCCCTGCAACACACAGGTTGTTGACCCACCATGCCACTGTTAAAATATGGAGAGCATGACACAATAGCAAATAACTTGATATCAAATTGTACAAAGGAGCCAGGCTCTGGGGACAATCTAGCACAGCATCAGCGACACACAGCGTAGCCAAGAAAGGGATGAGCAGGAACCATGTCTATCAACTCTTGGGACATGGTGCAAAGGTAATACTGAAAACCATGGCCAACATGACTGGGGCACTGCATCTTGAGTGTTTGGCCACACAAACATCACACACTGGCCAGAGCGAGCAAGGAGACTTCAGGTTTGGACATGTAGGCCTTGCCCGCACCAACCCCCCCCCCTACCTGAGACAATGTGATTGAGACAGAGGAAGTGCTTACACCTCTTAGTCTGGGATGAAAACACATGGCCTGCAATTAATCCTGATCGCACACAAACTACCCCTGGTGCGCCTGTCCACATATATCACTGACAAACAACCATCATCAGATAGTTGTACCAAGACACACAGGCACTGGCCCCTGTGAGTATGCACCAGCTAAATTAGGTCACCCTGTACAGTGGACACATGTAGCACAGTATACGTGAATACAAATGAGGCCAGGGTACTATGCCACAGGGCCCAAACTATGCTGAATCAATCAGTCAATCAGTGACACTTATAAAGCGCGCTACATACCCGTAGGGTCTCAAGGCGCTGGGGGGGGGGGTGCCGCTACTGCTCGAATAGCCAGGTCTTCAGCTTCTTCCTGAAGGAGAGGTGGTCTTGGGTCAGGCGCAGGTCGGTCGGGAGGGAGTTCCAGGTCTTGGCGGCCAGGTAGGAGAAGGACCTTCCTCCTGTAGTCGCTCTTCGGATGCGGGGGACGGCGGCGAGGGCGTGGTTGGCTGATCGGAGGTGGCGTGTGGGAGCGTAGAAGTTGACTCGGCTGTTGAGGTAGCTCGGGCCTTGGTCGTGTAGGGCTTTGTGTGCGTGGGTGAGGAGGCGGAAGGTGATTCTCTTGTTGACGGGGAGCCAGTGAAGGTCTCTCAGATGTCCGGAGATGTGGCTGGATCGTGGGATGTCGAGGATGAGTCTGGCTGAGGCGTTCTGGATCCGCTGGAGTCTCTTCTGGAGCTTGGCGGTGGTACCGGCGTAGAGGGCGTTACCGTAGTCCAGTCGGCTGGTGACGAGGGCCTGGGTGACGGTCTTCCTGGTCTCTGTGGGGATCCACCAGAAGATCTTCCGTAGTATGCGTAGGATGTTGAAGCACGCCGAGGAGACGTTGTTGACCTGCCTGGTCATGGAGAGGGAGGAGTCCAGGATGAAGCCCAGGTTACGTGCATGGTCTGTCGGTTTGGGTGCGGTGCCCAGGGCGGGAGGCCACCAGGAGTCGTCCCAGGCGGAGGGTGAAGAGCCCAGGATGAGGACCTCCGTCTTGTCCGAGTTCAGTTTCAGGCGGCTGGTCGTCATCCACTCGGCTACCTCTTTCATCCCTTCGTGCAGGTTGGCTCTGGCGGCGGCGGGGTCGTTGGTCAGGGAGAGGATCAGCTGGGTGTCGTCGGCGTAGGAGTTTATGCTGAGGTTGTGTTTGCGTACGATGGCCGCGAGGGGGCTCATGTAGACGTTGAAGAGGGTGGGGCTCAGAGATGATCCTTGGGGGACGCCGCAGATGACTTCGGAGGCCTCTGACTTGTACGGTGGTAGGCGGACTCTCTGTGTTCTTCCGTCGAGGAAGGAGATGATCCATTCCAGCGCCTTGTCCTTGATTCCGATGTTGCTGAGGCGCCGTACTAGGGTGCGGTGGCAGACCGTGTCGAAAGCCGCGGAGAGGTCTAGGAGGATGAGGGCCGCTGTTTCTCCATTGTCCATCAGGGCTCGGATGTCATCGGTGGCGGCGATGAGGGCGGTCTCGGTGCTGTGTTTGGCTCGGAAGCCGGACTGTGAGGGGTCGAGGGATCCGTTCGTCTCGAGGAAGGCCGCCATCTGCTTGTTGACGGTCTTCTCGATGACTTTGGCTGGAAACGGGAGAAGCGAGATGGGGCGGTAATTCTTGAGGTCGGTGGGGTCCGCTGTTGGTTTCTTGAGTAGAGCGCTGAGTTCGGCGTGTTTCCAGCTCTCGGGGAAGGTGGCGGTGTCGAAGGATGTGTTGATGATGTCTCGCAGGTGGGGTGCGATGACAGCGTCGGCCTTGTTGAAGACGTGGTGAGGGCAGGGGTCGGTCGGTGATCCGGAGTGGATGGAGTTCATCGTGCGGATGGTGTCTTCGGTGCTGATCGGGGTCCAGGCGTGGAGGGTGGTGGTGGGTGGGGGTGGTTGGTCGGTCATGGTGTGCGTTGGTTGGTTGTTGAAGCTACTGTGTATGTCCGTGATCTTGTTGTGGAAGTATGAGGCGAGGGAGTTGCAGAGGTCTTGCGATGGGGTGATGTCGTTGTTTCCTGCGCTGGGGTTGGAAAGCTCTTTCACGATGTTGAAGAGTTCCTTGCCGTTGTGTGCGTTGTTGTCCAACCGGTCCTTGAATGCTGTTTTCTTGGCGGCGCGGATCAGCTGGTGGTGTTTCCGGGTAGCAAGTTTGTAGGAGGTTCTGTTGTCCGGTGTCGGTTCCCTTTTCCAGACTTTCTCGAGGGCTCGGCAGTATAGAGAATGTCCACATTGTCTGATGACACACATGATACCTAGGAAAAGGTGCCCCAGGGGACTGTAGTGGCCACACTACTCCATGGCCCTGGATGGATATGACTGGAACACAAGCCACCATCCCTGCACTATGCATATCTCACACTCAAGCACATCATGTCAGAGGGCACAACATTCGACATGCAGGCAGTAAGGCAGTACACATGAAACACACACTCCCATGTCGGGACTCAGCATCAGTGCTAACTAACATGGACCCCACAATGACAGAACTGGCCAGGGCACAGGCAACGTGCAAAAACCTGTTACACACCACCCCCACACATGATGCTGCAAGCATTGGGCACTTGGAGTAACTGCCAGCCTAGATGACCTTGTGCAAGAGTGACTACACACAGACCAGGGAACACATGTCGCAGCCCCCGTGAAACCCTGCGCCCTCCAGGATAAATGGACCGGGCCCTTCAAAGTGGTTGAGCGGAAAAACCAGGTCACGTACTTGGTGGACGTCCAGTCACCACGGGACCCCCTCCGGGTCCTCCACGTGAACCGCCTCAAGCCCCACTTTGTGCGGACGGAGCTGAGCCTCCTGCTGGCCACTGATGACGGGTCCGAGGAGGAGTCGGATCCTCTCCCTGATCTCCTGTGCACCAAAGAGAAGGACGGCTCCATAGAGGGAGTGAACCTCTCCCCATCCCTCACTTCCCAGCAACGTGAGGATTGCCGCCAGCTCCTAGGGCAGTTTTCCGACCTCTTCTCCCTGGTCCCCAGAGTCACCGACTGGTGTGTCCATGACGTGGATACCGGAGACAGCCCGCCGGTGAGACACCGAGCCTACCGAGTCCCTGATCGGGTCCGGTCCTGTATTCAAGCCGAGGTCTCGAAGATGTTGACCTTAGGAGTGATCGAACCCTCAGACAGCCCCTGGGCCAGCCCCGTGGTCCTGGTCCCAAAAGCAGCGGCCCCCGGTGTCGCCCCAGAACTCCGCTTCTGCGTGGACTACCGGGGACTCAATGAAGTCACCCGAGCCGATGCCCACCCCATTCCCCGAGCCGACGAGCTCATTGACCAACTCGGGCTGCTCGGTTCCTCAGCACCTTCGATCTCACCTGCGGCTACTGGCAAATTGCGCTCACAGAAGGAGCCAAGGAGCGGTCCGCCTTCTCCACCCCGGATGGGCACTATCGCTTTCGCGTGATGCCCTTCGGGATGAAAAATGCCCCGGCCACCTTCCAGCGACTGGTAAATAGAGTCCTGGCCGGGCTGGAAAAATTCAGCGCTGCCTATCTAGACGATATCGCAGTTTTTAGTTCTGAATGGAGTGAGCACCTCCAGCACCTCCGGAGGGTGCTAACCGCCCTGCGCCAGGCAGGCCTCACCGTGAAAGCCAGCAAGTGCCAGATTGGGCAAGGTTCGGTAACCTACCTGGGGCACCAGGTCGGAAGCGGCCAGGTCGTCCCTCTACAGCCCAAAATCGACGCCATCCTAGCCTGGGAACCCCCCACTACCCAAACGGAGGTCCGAGCCTTTCTGGGCCTCACAGGCTACTACCGGAGATTCATCCGGAATTACGGCAGCCTCGTCGGTCCCCTCACGGGACTCACGTCCAAGAAACAGCCCAAGAGAGTGCAGTGGACCCCTGCGTGCCAAGAGGCGTTCGATGCCCTGAAAGCGGCCATGTGCACTGCCCCCGTCCTCCAGGCCCCCGACTACTCCAAGGAATTTGTGGTCCAAACGGACGCCTCCGAGCATGGAATTGGGCCGTCCTGTCCCAGGTGAATGACCAAGGCCTAGACCAGCCCGTAGCCTTCCTCAGCCGAAGGCTGTTGCCCAGAGAACAGAGATGGAGCACCATCGAGCGCGAGGCGTTCGCCGTAGTCTGGGCCCTCAAGAAGTTACGCCCTTACCTGTTCGGCACCCATTTCAAGGTCCAAACCGACCATCGCCCCTTGAGATGGCTCATGCAGATGCGAGGAGAAAACCCCAAGCTACTGCGGTGGTCAATCTCCCTCCAGGGGATGTATTTCACCGTGGAACATCGCCCTGGTACTGACCACGCCAACGCCGATAGCCTCTCCCGGTTCTTCCGCCTCAGCGAAGAGAACCCCCAAGAGGATGGGTAGTTCTCTCCGGCTTTCAGCTGGGGGGGATGTGTGTTAGACCCGGCCCTCGTAACATAGCCATACCTGACCCCTGTACCTCACACAGCCCCCGAGCCCACGGCCTAGCCGATCCTTCCCACCAGAACACACACACACACACGACCTGGACTTCCCCGTCCGTGGCCTTCCTCCTTTCGGCCACACCGGGCCCGCGTGCCCACTTTATGCACCAAGATGGCCGTCCGGCCCCAGCGCGACCCTGGCCTAGAGGCGCCACTCCGGCTGGAGGACATCGCGCTACCATTGGGATGAGAGAGGGAGGAGCAATTTCCATCGCACCTCTGAGCTTCCCTGGGAAGGTGGGTTTCGATCGGCCCGCCGGCCTCCCTGAGGGCTGGCTCCACGCCTGCTGGGTGTCTGGGACTCCTCCCAACCCGGCCCTGAAAAGATCAAAAGACAATGGCAGGAAACCCCGACAAGCGACCCCCAGGTGACAAGACCCCTGCCTGCACAGACTCCGGACATCAAAGAGGAGTCGCCCTATAACAAGGGGTGCTCTGGGACTGTCCGGTAGATTCGCCTTTGGAAACACCTGAGCCCTGCTGAGTGACTCGCGGCTCCCTGAAGATCGTAAGACCTCTGAACTTGTGCTTGAGCCCTGCTGAGTGACTCGCGGCTCCCTGAAGATCGTAAGACCTCCGAACTCGTGCTTGAGCCCTGCTGAGTGACTCGCGGCTCCCTGAAGATCGTAAGACCTCCGAACTTGTACTTGAGCCCTGCTGAGTGACTCGCGGCTCCCACAGACTCTCTTGGTCCCGCCGGACCCCACGACGACAAGCGTATCCCCCAGCTCGAGGATTGTGAGCTGTGCGCCGGGTACGCTCCTGCATTTGATCCATATCCCCACAAGACTGTCCCGCTACCTCCTACCCCCCTCCAAGACTCTGTGAGCCCGCGCTCCACTTGTATATATTTGCCTTGCTGATCATAAAGATCCTACAACTCCGATCTGATAAAGATTTATTCTTAAGAACTCCCGGTGTGGTGTCTCTTTGTCGTGTGGTGCCGAGTGTACGATCCTAGATACGAGATTCCTCCCCTGAGGAGTCTCCCGCCAGTGGCCGGCTACGATACCTCGAGGGTTGGTCTCAGGATAGTCAGGGCCCCCTCCAGGCTCCTCTGAGGTCGCCTTCTAACAGGAAGACTGTACAAGTGAACAAGATGGCTAAGACTCAAAGGATGGGCACTCAAGATGCAATTTGGCATTCAAATAACGACACCCAGGATGGACATGCAGACATATATACATAACAACATTAACAATAGAGGGAATGTGGGGAATCACTCTGGAGCTCCACACGGTAAGACTGAAGCTCAGTAAATTCCTCACCCACAATTGCTGTTACAGATACTGACTGGAAATACCCACATATAGGATATGCATGCAAAGGCAGGGTCTATGAAGCTGATACCTATGGTGATGTTATAAATGTAACTGAAAGACAATACTCACAGTGAACAAGAAACACCACCTAGGTAGTCAGCTGTGCCCATGGAGCCTGGCGATCAAACAGGAACACACAAGGCAGTAACAGCAAGGGTTTAGAACTAAACACAAGCACAATAGACAAGGAGCTAGTAAGGAGGAGTGCTTAACTGGAAAGGAAGGAAATCACAGGGCACACTTGGCAGAAAGCAAGTAACAAACATACAAGGTAATAGAAGCAAGACAGAACAATAGAGAGACAGCAGACTAGGAACTGGAACCAAGGAAATGGGAAGAAAGGCAGGGACTGGAAATGGATATACAGAAGGGGAGGCTACAAGGGTATACTAGAATAGTATTGAACCAGGAGACAAGAAAACAAGATAGCACAGAAGTCTGTGCTGGAGCAGGAACAAGAATTGAGCAAAAGTTCAAAAGTCAAGCTAGCACTGCAGGCAGTGCTAGTTCAGGACCAAGGGATACTTCTGCAGCTCAGGAACAAGGAATGCTAAGGCTCAGGAGTCAAAGAAGCACAGCAGGCAGTGCTAATTCTGAAACATGGAAAACAGCAGCAGCTCAGAAAACAAGGAATAACTAAAGCTCAGGAAACATTGGAAAAGAGGAAATCAAAAGCTCAGGAAACACTGGAAACAAGGGTCAGTCTCACCGGTACACAGCTACAATGACCAAACTTGAACTGAAGTGAGCTGGGGCTTAAAAGAGCTCACAGTAATCACATGCATCAGGAGTGAGCAGGCTAGCAGCAGTCAGCTCATGGATCATCTGGTCCATTTGAGATTGCAAACATGCCCTCAAGGGGCTCCTCAGGGAGCTTGGGATCTTCCACCGGTCACATGCCACACAAGATGTGGCTCTTGTGATGTTTTCAGGTTGCCTACTAACTGCAAGAACGTTGACGTGGGCCTCAGTTACCCGTGGGAACAGCGAGTGCACACCAACTGGAACTCCACAAATGTCATCTATATGATCAGGTGCCCTTGTGGCCTGATCTACGTGGGTATGACTTGCAGGAAGGTCAAAGTTAGAATGATGGAGCACAGGAGCAACATCCGCTGTGCTAGGACCACAACACGTCTCACATTGCATTATGTTGTGAAGGGCCACACTGTTGAGGATATATATTGGACCGTGTTGGATAAACCTTTCATCTCATCCAATACCAGGGACCACTCATGTGCCTTATTCATACGTGAACAGAAGTGGGTCTACAGGATTCGTAGTCATGAGTCAGAGCTAAATGGCGACATCCCATGGACGGCCCTGGGTAGGTTATAGGACTCAATAGCCACCATGCAACCTATTCATGACGATAGCCCTCTTTCTCTGTAACCCTGGGGCTATATCTGTCTCCCTACTTATTAGTAGACACTCTGGTGCCGATTCGGATCCTGGAGAAACCGGGTACGAACCGTCGGTCGGAGCGTTTTCTCTGTCCGACTCGCACCCGGGAAATAAACATTACAAACATGGAAGTACGATTCCCACGGAAACACCATTTCCGTACGAATCGTAAAAAACATCGACCGACGAAAATATACATACGAATGTGATCCGGGAATGCTCCGACGTGACGTCGGGACGCATTCAGGCTGCGGTTCACGAACCAGGAAGTACGATCCGCACCAACGGCACCCCGCACGGATTATATTTTCCGGGTGCCAAAAACTGCCGGGAAATCAGGACGACGCGCACAAGGAGCACCTGTACGCGACGGACAGCCATGGACCCGAACCTACGTGTCATCCCAGCCCTCATAGCAGTCCACCTGCTCTACAGGCACCGACGCAGACGCCGCAGAAGGTCAGAATAACACCCTGGGGCAAAGGGGGGGGCAGGGGCAGGACACATAACCCCCACACAAGTCACAAATTACACATGCCCTGGACATACCTGACCTGCAGGGCCTGGTCACCTCGAGGGGGTGGGGGCGTGTCCAGCAACGCAAGCGTCCGCCACAACGGAAGTGGATGTTGACGCGAACCGGCAACACAACAATACCGGTACGTACCGTAACCAGGCCTTAAGAGCGTGGGTACGGGCCGTACCACGCCCACCACTATGTCACCCCAACAATGGCGGAACGGCCCGTACCCACGTACTAAAGGCCTGGGGACGGGCCGTACCAGCATTGTTGGGGTGATGTGGGGGTACGCGTGGTACGACCCGTACCAACGCTCTGATGGCCTGGGTACGGTGCAGACCCCCAATGGGGTGCCGTAGGGGTACGCACCGCACCCAGCCCTTGGTCGTACCACGCGTACCCCCATATCACCCCAACAATGCTGGTACGGCCCGTACCCAGGCCATTAGAACGTGGGTACGGGCCGTACCGCCATTGTTGGGGTGACGTAGTGGTGGGCGTGGTACGACTCGTACCCACGCTCTTAAGGCCTGGGTACGGTACGTACCCAGGCCTGCAAATTGTGGGTACGGGAATGTACGGAGCGTACCCCCACCCGTGTATGAATGGAGCGTACCCACATCCCACCAGTGTATGTACGGAGCGTACCCACACCCGTGTATGAATGGAGCGCACCCACACCCGTGTATGAATGGAGCGTACCCCCACCCGTGTATGAATGGAGCATACCCACACCCCACCAGTGTATGTACAGAGCGTACCCACACCCGTGTATGAATGGAGCGCACCCACACCCATGTATGAATGGAGCGTACCCACACCCCACCAGTGTATGTACGGAGCGTACCCACACCCATGTATGAATGGAGCGTACCCACACCCCACCAGTGTATGTACGGAGCGTACCCACACCCGTGTATGAATGGAGCGTACCCACACCCCACCAGTGTATGTACGGAGCGTACCCACACCCGTGTATGAATGGAGCGCACCCACACCCGTGTATGAATGGAGCGTACCCACACCCGTGTATGTCCCGACCATACATGCCCAGACATAGGAGGGGTGTGTGCAGAGTCCTCCCAGCAGTGCCCAGACGCAGGAGGGGTGGGTGCAGAGTCCTCCCAGCAGTGCCCAGACACAGGAGGCATGTGTGCAGAGTCCTCCCAGCAGTGCCCAGACGCAGGAGGGGTGGGTGCAGAGTCCTCCCAGCAGTGCCCAGACACAGGAGGGGTGTGTGCAGAGTCCTCCCAGCAGTGCCCAGACGCAGGAGGGGTGGGTGCCTATCACTCCCAGCAGTGCCCAGACATAGGAGGGGTGTATGCCTATCACTCCCAGCAGTGCCCAGACATAGGAGGGGTGTGTGCAGAGTCCTCCCAGCAGTGCCCAGACACAGGAGGGGTGTGTGCAGAGTCCTCCCAGCAGTGCCCAGACACAGGAGGGGTGTTTGCAGAGTCCTCCCAGCAGTGCCCAGACACAGGAGGGGTGTGTGCAGAGTCCTCCCAGCAGTGCCCAGACATAGGAGGGGTGTGTGCCTATCACTCCCAGCAGTGCCCAGACATAGGAGGGGTGTGTGCAGAGTCCTCCCAGCAGTGCCCAGACACAGGAGGGGTGTGTGCAGAGTCCTCCCAGCAGTGCCCAGACACAGGAGGGGTGTGTGCAGAGTCCTCCCAGCAGTGCCCAGACACAGGAGGGGTGGGTGCCTATCACTCCCAGCAGTGCCCAGACGCAGGAGGGGTGGGTGCAGAGTCCTCCCAGCAGTGCCCAGACACAGGAGGGGTGTGTGCAGAGTCCTCCAAGCAGTGCCCAGACACAGGAGGGGTGTGTGCAGAGTCCTCCCAGCAGTGGCCAGACGCAGGAGGGGTGGGTGCAGAGTCCTCCCAGCAGTGCCCATGGAAAGAAAGGGGTTGAGTACACACAGATACAATGGCCACAATTGTCAGTCAGGTGCTCAAAGACCCAGCAGAACATGAAACACATGTGTGCGAGGCTGGGAGTACACACATGCATAGTGCGGAAAAGGGAACATGTACACATGAAGTCCTGTCAATATACTCCAGTCACAAGTACAGTGACCCCCAAGGAAGACACAAATGATGCAGGTAGAGACCTTGGCCAGCATGCATGGCCAAAGTTGAAGGGGTCCGTCACACACCCAGCAAATGTTGACACAGCACTGCACAAATGTCTTCACAACACCCTGCAGGGAAGATGTCAGGGTCCACAGAGGAAGGTACACACCTTGGGACAATGTCACCATGCAGTAACAGCTTACATGAGCAAAGTTTGATAGCAAATACCGTGTGATGGCACACAGATAACAGGGTCCACCCCACGAACAGCACACTACAACATATCCCAGACACCTAACACATTATCGCCACCCCAAATCATGGAGCAGCACCACCAACAGCAATGCCAGAAAAGCAGTAGTGTGCCAAGGAAAATAAAATAGCTTTATTCAGCAATGTTCTAAAATGAATTGTATGAAGAGTTCCATATGCACAAGGCCCATAGGGCAGTCCATAGTTCCAATCCAGGTGGGGGACACATTGGGATGCGTGTCCCCTAGCTTGCCTGCACAGTTCAGACTACCTTGTCATCCACAGGGGGGGGGGGGGCATCATGTGGGGGGGAAGGACCAGGCACCGCAAGGACAGGAGGGGCAAGGGTAGGTGTTGTGGGTGCAGGGACGGACGACTCCAACACAGGGGGTGGGGCAGCGCCAAAGGTGGATTCGAGCACGGCGCTGCACACTACTGCCAGGTCGCCCAGCGTCTCCCCTGCACCCGAAGGAACCACAGGCCCCAAGGAGAGGGGGGGTCGCAGGGATGGGTCGCAGCGCTACCGGGGGAGGGTGTGGACAGGGGGGGCGACTCAACCACCCTGACCGGGGACTCCTTTGACCGCTTGCGGGGTGGTGTTACTTTGGGGCTCAGGGACAGAGCGGCCATGAAGGAGTCTTTGGTGGAATCCTGGAGAGCTGAGGGGAGTGGATTTGGAGGGTGGTGGTCGTGAGGAATGTGGACTCCCACTCTGGCTGCCTGTCTTCCGTTTCCCCCCCCGACCCAGTGGGTGTGCCTACTTCACCCTGTGTGTGCGTGCCAGGAGGTGTGCGCTTTGCCTTCCCTGGTGGTGTGGTGCCTGTGTCTGGTGGGGTGCGTGCATGGGGACGTCTGGGTGTGCTTTGGACAGGCATGGGAGTGGGAAGTGTGGATGGTTCAGGGGTAGGGGAGGACGCAGCGCTGCAGGAGACCCACTGCTGCAGTCAGTGTCGAGTCTATGGACCTCAGCAAGTTGCGTTGGTCAGACTGCACAGCTGAAATGCCCTCTATGTATGCCTCCATCTGGTTGAGCACTCGGCTGTGGCCATGGAGGACATTAAGCATTGCAGTCTGACCAACCTGCAACTGCCGCAGGATGTCCACAGACTCGGCATTGGTGGCAGCAGTGGAGACAGGGGCAGGGGGTGCGGTGCCTGGCAAGAAGGAGACACGTGGTGACCTAGCACGGCGGGAAGGGACACGAGCAAGTGGGAGGCCGGTGATCGGACTGGAGGGGGCGGGTAGTGATGGAGTGCTGGTGTCAGCTGTGGGAGCAGCCTTCACCCCCTCGGAGTGCTCAGCCTCGGACCCGTCTGCGTCATATTCGGTGGTGGTTTGACTGGACAGGTCCTCCGCTGCACTCCCGTCGGCCTCCGCGTCACTCGATGTGCCAGCCAACTCAGCACTGCTGGCACTGGTGCTCGCTCCCTCCTCACGGTCCGTGCCAGTGTCTCCCTCGTAGTCCCCCGACGATGCTGTGGGCAAGGTGAAGAGACAGGAGAAATCAGACACCTGTATACATATGTCACATGAGTCAACTCTACATAGGTCACAGTGCATAGCCTGAAAAGCAACAAGAGTAACATCTACAATACAAGGTACATATGTAGTCCCTGCAACACACAGGTTGTTGACCCACCATGCCACTGTTAAAATATGGAGAGCATGACACAATAGCAAATAACTTGATATCAAATTGTACAAAGGAGCCAGGCTCTGGGGACAATCTAGCACAGCATCAGCGACACACAGCGTAGCCAAGAAAGGGATGAGCAGGAACCATGTCTATCAACTCTTGGGACATGGTGCAAAGGTAATACTGAAAACCATGGCCAACATGACTGGGGCACTGCACCTTGAGTGTTTGGCCACACAAACATCACACACTGGCCAGAGCGAGCAAGGAGACTTCAGGTTTGGACATGTAGGCCTTGCCCGCACCAACCCCCCCCCCTACCTGAGACAATGTGATTGAGACAGAGGAAGTGCTTACACCTCTTAGTCTGGGATGAAAACACATGGCCTGCAATTAATCCTGATCGCACACAAACTACCCCTGGTGCGCCTGTCCACATATATCACTGACAAACAACCATCATCAGATAGTTGTACCAAGACACACAGGCACTGGCCCCTGTGAGTATGCACCAGCTAAATTAGGTCACCCTGTACAGTGGACACATGTAGCACAGTATACGTGAATACAAATGAGGCCAGGGTACTATGCCACAGGGCCCAAACTATGCTGAAGACATAGAGAATGTCCACATTGTCTGATGACACACATGATACCTAGGAAAAGGTGCCCCAGGGGACTGTAGTGGCCACACTACTCCATGGCCCTGGATGGATATGACTGGAACACAAGCCACCATCCCTGCACTATGCATATCTCACACTCAAGCACATCATGTCAGAGGGCACAACATTCGACATGCAGGCAGTAAGGCAGTACACATGAAACACACACTCCCATGTCGGGACTCAGCATCAGTGCTAACTAACATGGACCCCACAATGACAGAACTGGCCAGGGCACAGGCAACGTGCAAAAACCTGTTACACACCACCCCCACACATGATGCTGCAAGCATTGGGCACTTGGAGTAACTGCCAGCCTAGATGACCTTGTGCAAGAGTGACTACACACAGACCAGGGAACACATGGCAAGGAGGGGAAGGGAGGAAGAACAGCACCGCTTTACTTTGGGGAACAGGATATGCACTGCACATTTAAACCCTGGCAGTGTATCCATGCAACTGCGCACTTCCAAAAGCTGGTCACACACAACAAACACACATGTACCTACCCCCTTCCTGCTGCTGCTTCTCCGCTAGGCGCCTATCCAAGTCAGGGAAGACCACCACCAGCACACGCTTCTGGATGTGAGTCAGACGCCGGCGCCCACGGTTTTTGTGGCTCACAGGTGAGTCCCCCAGCAGGACCCGTGCGATCCTCCGCGTCCAGCACCGGATGTCCTGCCAGCGTTTCCTCACCTGGGCTAGGCGCCGCTTCCGACCATCCGTCCTCCTCACGGCACTGACGGCTTGCTTCCAGATCTCCCCCTTGGCACAGACGCCTACCTGTGAGGATGCAAAAGTGACAATACATCAATCCACCTTATCAATGATACAGAGACACACATATTACAAATCATGCATGTTTGAACTGGCCATAGTATGCAGCCACCTCATTGCACCTTTGTCATAGTGACATCATCCTCCTGGGAATGGGCAAATGCAGTAGGTGCCATTGAAAGTACACAGGTGGCATGAGGGGTGCAACACAATCAATGATGCAGGCTCACACTGTGCATCCCAAGCTACAACAGGAATCTGAACAGTACCCCTAAGCAGTCACATGCCCCAGCCCACTTACGCTACCTCAGCAGAGTACACAGACACACACAGGCACTGAACAATCACCTGGCATTGGCAACTGCCGCTACAAACCGCACTCTGCACATGTGCCACTAGACTGGGGGTGTCACAGATGTGGGGCTGTCTCAGCACGGCAGACATCCAGCACAGCTCCCTGCTCACATCAGATGGGCAGGGTGTATCCATCCCACATGCAGCTGGGGTGCAACACTCCACATATGCACACACCCACATGACAGGGGACTCACACACACACACACCAATGTCCAGGGGACGACCACATCATTTGGACACTCTCACCACAGGTACACTGAACAGACACACATCTGTGGGTCCTGGCACCTGTCACCCTGGGGGGAGCACAGACTCACATCAGGACTGTAGAAACAACATTTCCAGGAGGATTAGGCTGTCCGAAAGCGGCATGCACCATGCAGTGATCGTCACAGTAAGCACCATGCTAGTGCGTTGTGCACACAGGAACTACAGCATGCTCTGCATGGGAGACATGAGCCCTTCCCCCCCCCTGGGAACCACTATGAAGAACCCTGCATGTCTGTCACACCTGGACACAATGCCAGAAGTCACAGTCACAAAAAGGGGCACAGTTTAAGCTAGTGGAGTCTGCACTCACCTGCTCCCCTGGTCGACCATACAGCATGGTGTACTGTGGGAGGATCACATCCACCAACGCCATATTCTCCTCCATGGTGAATGGCTGGGCCCTCTCCACAGACCTGGACATGGTGCCAGAGGAATGACAAGCAGCAGCAGTGTTGTGGAACGAAAGGATGTGCAGGCAAGTGCTCTCTGAAGGGACCTGGCTGCCTTATATCTTCCTTGCTGGCCTGTTTCATTTACAGGAGTACAGAGTGATTGGCTCAGTCACATTTGCTTCCTACGTGTCCTCCAATCATTTTAAAACTACCCCAGTGACAGGCTTTGCATGGTTTTAAAATTGAGCATGATGTAATGTCAACAACCACATTGCAACAAAGTATATTGTCTCCAACCGACTTCTGCTGGCCACATGATGCAAAATTCAAACCTGAAACTCGGTCTCCATAACAACCAGCATGCATTTAGGCCCCTATACTTGTCCCTCATGTGTCCCCTATGTCAATCCTATGTCACAACACAGGTACGGTGCGTTCCACAGCCCTAGGGCACCCCAAATGCATTGCAACGGACCGTACACGCGTGTGTACGGTCCCCATCACTATGGGAGTGCTGGTGAATGCGTACGCCATAGTGATACGGACCGTACACGCGTGTGTAGGGTCCCTATCACTATGGGGGTGCTGGCGTATGCGTACGCCATAGTGATAGGGACCGACCCTACACACGCGTGTGTACGGTCCAGACTACTATGGCGTACAAGTACGCGAGCACCCCCATAGTGATAGGGACCGACCGTACACACGCGTGTGTACGGACTCTATCACTATGGGGGTGCTCGCGTATGTGTACGCCATAGTAGTCCGGACCGTACACACGCGTGTGTACGGTCCCTATCACTATGGGGGTGCTCACATACGTGTACGCCATAGTAGTCCGGACCATACACACGCGTGTGTACGGTCCCTATCACTATGGGGGTGCTCGCGTACGTGTACGCCATAGTAGTCCGGACCGTACACACGCGTGTGTACGGTCGGTCCCTATCACTATGGCGTACGCATACGCCAGAACCACCATAGTGATAGGGACCCTACACACGCGTGTACGGTCCGTATCACTATGGCGTACGCATACGCCAGCACCACCATAGTGATAGGGACCCCACACACGCCCTCGGAGCGTATGTACGGTGGGATTCACACCTGACAGTGGTGACAGGCGGCACACAGGAATGAATTGAGCTGTCATACATGGCCAAGGCTGGACATCAAGGCATTATCGGTGCAGTACTACATGTGTCGGGCACAGGTGGGTCAGGCTGTGATGTGGTACCATACTCCTGAGGTGTGAAGTGAATTACAGTATGATGAGCTGTGTACACATGTCACGTGTGATGGTGCCCTATGTGCCACACATCCCCTTCACTCCTTTGACATGTGTGCATGTAGTACTGACTTGGTGGGCCATGCGTCACTGGCATGGCACAGTCACCGACACCTGCAAATGTCCCCTGATGCCAGGTACACGGAATGTTACCCCTGACAAGTGAATGCCCGCGTTGCACGCTGTAGCTATGTCATGTGTGTGTCATGTCTTCCCATAGGTTTGCTGTAGGTGTTTGGTCAAATGCATCTGCAGTTGCTGCAACCAACATGTGTCTGTGTGTAGATGGGCATGGCACACTGTTACGCACACCAGCACACATGTGTAATCCGACATTAGGTGTGTATGTATGCATCGACACGGAGTTCCAAAACAAGGACATATCTGCATACTCTCAATGTATGTGTGATCAGTCTTGACATGTAATCCTTCATGGCAAGGTGTGTGGTCTGTCCTTATTCTATGACATGTGACCTGTGCCCCTAGTGTTCCGCAACCTGTCTGTACAATACACATCCTTCTTCTGCACATATTTGGATGTCTGTAACTCCTGTAATGCGTCTGCCTGCTCACTTACACTGGCCCACAGCTAGTTTCATGGCATGGCATATTGAGGTTGAGAATCAACGTTTGTAGCTGGCTCTTGGTAGGAGTGTCAAATGCCTGGCATACGTGTCCAGGGCATATTGCACAGACCTGACTCTGTATGTAGCATATGTGTATTGCCTGTTGAGCATGTGCTCTGTACATTGACATTGGTGGTGTATTGTACTCACTCTTCGTTGTCCCTTCTAATTCACTGCAGGGCTCCGCCTCTCCTGCGACCAATACCAGGCTTGGCTGACATGCGGGAAAATGACTGTATACGCCGCTACCGCTTCCCCCAACGCTTGATTGAGGACCTGACGACCCGGCTGGCACCACACCTCCAACCGCTACACAGGTATCCTACTGCACTGACATCCAAGATGAAGGTGATGGCAGCCCTACATTTCTTGGCCACGGGTACCTTTCAACATACCATTGCCCATGTCGGTGGCATGTCCCAAACCATGTTCAGCCGTGTTCTGCATGATTTTTTAGAGGCCATGTTGGAGCACCTGGATGAGTTCATTAAATTCCCAACTCCTGAGCAGTTGACAGCTGTCAAGCGTGAGTTCTATGCCCTGGGAGGGATGCTCCATGTCATTGGGTCCATAGATGGAACACATGTGTCTTTGGTACCACCACAGGCACAGGAGGTAGCCTTCCGTAACCGCAAGCATTACCACTCCATTAATGCCCTTGCGGTGTGTCTTGCCAACATGGTGATTTCACATGTCTGTGCTCGTTTTCCAGGATCAGCACACGATGCGTACATCATGAGGCGTAGCAGGGTGCCTGAAATGATGCTGCAGCTGCGCAACGAACGAGCATGTATTGTTTGTGGGTATACTCTGGCAGTCCTGTATTTAACGTCATCTTCCTGTCTTACTGCTTCTCCTGACCCACTCTTGTCCATGATGTTTCCATGTAGGGGACGCTGGCTATCCCAACATGCCATGGCTGATCACGCCTCTCCGCAACCCCAGCACGGCTGCCGATCACCGCTACAACAACGCCCATGGGCGGACCAGGCGAGTGATAGAGAGGACGTTTGGCCTCCTGAAGTGCCGATTCCGTTGCCTCCACAAGACCGGTGGCGCACTCCCATATGCACCGGTGAAGGTCTGCAAGATATTCCTCGTGTGCTCCATGCTGCACAACATGGCAGTGGAGAAAGCTGTGCCACTCATCCTGGATCCAGATGAGCAGGACCATCCACCCGTGGATGATGAAGGGCTTGGTCACGAGGCAAGTGATGTGGAGGAGGAGGAGGCGGTAGAGGACATGCGGAGTCGGCTCATATGCGACTTCTTTGCTTAGTGGTGAGTTCCAGTGTCTGAGTGTGCACGCATTGGGCTGTGTGTGGTAAGTGTTGCAATGTGTGTGTCCATCTGCATGTCTTCCAAGTGAGTCAGAGGTGTGTTTGGATGTGTCACTCGAGTGATGGTGCAATCATCATTGTCACCTAGCATGTTGACAACCTAATACGTGTCGAGTACATGCACATGCATGTGGAAATTTAGTTCATATCTGAACATTATCTGCGCCATCTTGTCTCTCCCCAAGCGCCACACGTAGAAAACGCGCGACGGCCATTTTAGGCACCATGGTCTCATTGCCGATCGCCAGCGCGTCCCTCAGGCGCTGCAAAAATCCCCCGCGCGCCGGCCACCCCCGCTTTCTCATACATGGGCCATAAACCCTCTCCTTCTGCGCGACCCTGCCATGGAACCACATCCCGCGCCTGACCAACACCTCCTTTCATTCCATACATGGTCATACATCCTTTTGATAACTCCCTTCCTCTGCGCCCGATTGTCCGAATCGATCCCAGGCCATCACCTAGCCCTGCGGATGCAGTTTATTGCCCCTACTGTAAGGGAAACACCTCACATCAAAGGGATTACAGTAGATCAAGGCCCCCACCCCCTGAGACCCGACCAGTCGCACACACCCCCGGGAATTGGCGGAATGTCCAGCTGTGTGATAGCCATCTCCTACTGTGGGTGGGGTGGGGACTTCCACTGTAGATATGTGTGGGAACGAGCTTGAAGTGGGGATTCCAAGGATGTCTTTCCGTACATCAAAGTCTCAACAAGAATGTGTAACGTGTAATAAAGCAATAAACCTGTGTATAAGAGGCCAGGCCTCAGAGATGTGGTTAGAGCACCTCGAGACGATACCTTGCTGTCCGATCTGATGTGCTCCGCTCCGACGGAATAAAACTTTGTTTCCTGCCTTCCAGTCTCCGGCGCCTGCCTCTTTTGTTGGTTAATCATCGAATGGTATAAGAGGCGATTACCGCCGGGCAATACTTGAAAGGTTATCGACTGAAACTGCCGCTACCATTTAACATGCATGCGGATGTGCTTCTTTTGGCTGACTTCTGGTGTGTCTCCCATCCACAGGTACTTGCGCATGCTGTCTGCTGGTGGCATTGTTGTGCTCCTGCTATTCCTCATGAACACAGCAACATGTGCTGAATCAGCGTTACATGCACGGACAAGTTCGAAAATCTCCTTCGGGTAAGGGATGCAGCACGGCTTTTTGGGAGTGCTATTTGTTTTGAATGTGTGTGCACTGCTCCTGTTCATGTTTGGATACTTTACATACATGTAGAATCGCCATGGGGCACATGACACGGAGCAGAATTCACCTGAATTGATGGTCAGACTTGGTGACAGTCATCTGTAATGGGATTGTGGATTGTGATGGAGCCATCAATGTGTGTAACACTGCCCTCGGAAACATACGGGTTGCACCGGGTTGACATGGTGTGTGAATTCCCCATTAGGGGCTCAATGGTGTATAGCAGCCTCTCCGTGAGCAGCAGGGGGTGTTTAGCTGTAACCCGTCACTTGTGTTCCAGTGCCATGGATTTCCAGCATCTGTGGTGGTAAGGGGGGTGCCAGTGTTGGTCCCACGTGTTCATCCACATGACCTGTGTATGTGTTGACAGAGTTGCATTAGCATTCCGACACACATGAGTAATAAAGGTGTCCCTCTGCCTCCAAGGTGCCTCATCTCTGTCAATGGTGGTCTGTTGCCACTGTGCATGCGGCATGTCTGGCATTGTTCTCAGAGATGGTGCATATGAGTCTATGTGTAGAGTAGCAAGATGCAAGCTGTTTGTCAGGGATTAGATTCTGTATTGTGCATGATGTCCATGGCTGTGTAGGTATTGTGGCATGTCAGTCTCCACGACGGCCACTGTGCTGCATGTGAATCCATTGTGTGTGTGTGTGCCATGTTGAACCAGACATTCCTTCCTTGACATACACCTTTTGCATAGTTCCTTCCTGACATCCTTGTCTTTGTGTGCTACTTGTGGCATTGTTTCCTTGACATGGCGCATGCTGCTGCAGGCCCTGCAGCAAGGGCACCCAGTGTCCACGCAAACGAGCTGGTGTTCATCATGGATTGCTTGCTGACATGTGCTATGCTGATCAGCAGCATCTGTGCCTCATGCGGCAGCACACTCTGCATTATGCACAAGATCCCCAGTTCCATCCACCTCAAGGCAAGAGGGAGACCATCCCCCAGGTCAACTACGACATCCGTGTCTAATCCTACCCTGCACTCTACGGACATGTGCGTTAGAAATCCCATGATACTTGTCCACATCTAGGGTGCATCTGCACAGCTCTGCTACTACATCCGGCGACCAGGCCACATCAACGTTAAACAGAGATGGGGGAGTGGATCACTGCCAGCTGCAGGATGACCTTCTCAATCCACGCACACACTCAGGATGCAGCCCACAACCACAACACAACCTTGTGGCACTGTGATCCAACACCCAATTGTGCCATCTCCATGCATCCAACCTTGGCTGGCCCACCATTCTCCACATCCACCTGACTCAAGCATGCAGGACATGGTTCTGCCACGTGTCTACACATACCTGGGACTCCCACCCCAGGACACTCCACATGATCCCTGACCTCTGCGCATGACTGTTGCTCTTCTAAATAGGTCGGTAGGCACAGTTGTGCGGGCACCCCCTCAGCTGGTTGGGCCGATCACGGGTGAGTATGGTGCTCCATGTCTGTCTTGGATGGTACATTGTGACCCATGTGTGTCCTGTGCCAGACTCAGACCCCAGGGTATGGATGTTTGGAGTTAATTCAGAAATCAGGCATGGTTTGACATTACAACACACACATGTAGTGGAATAATGCAAAATGACGGCATCATCTTGTGATTGTGATGAATTTTATTAGTGCTGGGGTACGTGTTTGGGGGGGTGACAAGAGGTGCTTGGCGGGAGTGTAGAATCCAAAGTTCACAGGGGGAGTTGGTGTCCTTGCCATTGAAAGTCATCAACGTAGCAAGCCATGCAGAGCCGCCTTACGTGTTGCACTGTACGTGGCCAAATGTTGGTTTTCCATGCTATTTGAGAATGCAGGTAGGTAACTTAACAATTTGTGACAGGGTTCTGACAAACACAGTGGGTGGGTATACTGGGTGTAAGGTTCTGTTTGGGCCTGCAGCACGGATGTACTCGTGCACAGATTGACACATGGCCTAGTGTTCATCAAAGGTTGAAGGGGGGTTCACGCACTGCAAAACCTTGTCTACATGCACACAGTCCACCTGCTGACGAGCGGACATGGCCACACCACCCAAGGGTGATTTGGTCTCCCTCTGTCTCCCTTTCTCCCTCCCTCTGTCAGCCTCCTCCCTCTGTCTGTCTCCCTTTCTCCCTCCCTCTATCAGCCTCCTCCCTATGTCCGTCTCCCTCTATCTCCCCTTCTCCCTCCCTCTGTCAGCCTCCTCCCTCTGTCCGTCTCCCTTTCTCCCTCCCTCTGTCAGCCTCCTCCCTCTGTCCGTCTCCCTTTCTCCCTCCCTCTGTCAGCCTCCTCCCTCTGTCCGTCTCCCTTTCTCCCTCCCTCTGTCAGCCTCCTCCCTCTGTCAGTCTCCCTTTCTCCCTCCCTCTGTCAGCCTCCTCCCTCTGTCCGTCTCCCTCTATCTCCCTTTCTCCCTCCCTCTATCAGCCTCCTCCCTCTGTCCGTCTCCCTCTATCTCCCTTTCTCCCTCCCTCTATCAGCCTCCTCCCTCTGTCCGTCTCCCCTTCTCCCTCCCTCTGTCAGCCTCCTCCCTCCCTCTGTCTGTCTCCCTGTGTCCACCTCTGTCTCTGTCCCTCTCTCTGCCCCTCTCCCTCCCTCTGTGTGTCACCCTCTGTCACCTCAGCCCAGCTTCCTGGGCACACACAGTTTGCAGGTCTTTCAAAGGCCATTGGCTTGTTCATGTGGGTTTGTTTCTTCTCTGCCGGCACCCATTGGCCGGAGTGTCTGAGTCTGCGCTGCTGCTGTGGCGGTGTGTGCTGACACTCTTTCAGTGTGCTGCGTCTTCATTAGCTACTGTTATGTGCAAATTGTGCCTTCATACCCATGTCGTCCTGCAACGCGGCCACCATTAGCAGGCAAAACAGTACTGTGTGGGGACACAATGTTTGTATGGCTGTGCCCTAAGCCATATGGGCTGAGGGCATTGTTGTGTGCTTCAGAGTTGCTCTATGTTAGTTTTGAGGCCCACCCTCCCGGCATCGGGGACATCCTGTCTTGTGTTGGTGTTTTGTGTGGCCTGTGACTTGGCATGGCCTTGCTTGGGGCATGGGGCATGGAGGCGCTAGTGGCATGTGTGTGTTTTTGGAGTGTGGTTGTGTCCGGTGCTGGCTTTGGGGGGGTTGCGTGCATGATTGGTATTTGGGTTGTATATGGCGTTCCCCCCATGTGGGGTGAGTTGTTTGTGTACTCACCAGGCTCTCGGACTCCTCCTAGTCCGTCTACTCCCAACGGCGGCAGCGTGGCCATCACCTTCTCCTCCCAGGGATGGTAGTGTACCGGTCTGCGGGACGGACCTCCTCCAGTGATGTTACCCTGGTTGTGGTCGTCCGTCATTTTGCGGCGGACCGTCCTCCGCAGATCGTACCACCTGGCTTGGCACTCATGCCTGGTCCTTCTGGTGGCCCCAACAGCATTCACGGAATTGACTATCCTCTCCCACATGGCAGATTTTTCGGATATGCTGGTCCATCTGACCAATGTTCCAAAGAGCTGTGGCTCGACTCTGATGATTTCGTCGACAAGGACCTCCAGCTCGTCCTTTGTGAACTTTGGATTCTTGTTGATGGGCATGGTGTGGGGTGTGGGTGTGGATGGTTGTGGGGGTGTGGGTGTGGATGGTTGTGGGTGTGTGGGTGTGTGTGTGTGAATGTGATGAGGGTGTGTTTGTGATGGTGGTGTGAAGGAGTGCAAGTGTAAGGTGTATTGATGGTTGAAGTATGGTGCAGTGCGTTGTCTCTGGGGTCTGGCAGCAGTGGATCTGTTGCAAAGGATCATGGTTTGTGTGTGTTGGGCCTTTTTATTGGTCCATTTGTGGGTGTGGCTGTGTTTGAACTTTGGGTGGGTGTGTTATAAGGAGTGGTAGTGGTTTGGGCCTCTGTTTATCTGTTTGTCAGTTGCAGGTCAGTGTATAGGATGTATTTGGCCTTGTTGGATATGTTTTGTGGTCTTGTGTGCCTCGAATTGACTCTCCTTGTGTTTTTTTGGTTTGTCCTGGTTCAGTAGGAGAGTTGTTTGCGTCTGTACGGTGCGTACATGAGCCATGTTGTTGTACAGTGCTGTCCTTTGCTATGGCTTGGTACGACTCGCACATGCCCGATGTTGGGTGAGGGTGCTGGTGTGTGGGCCTGGGGTAGGGTACGTACGAACACGGGCAGGGTGTTGGTCCGCACCGTCCATCGGTGGTGGTGTTTCACACCGTACATACATGGGGGGCTGGGTGTAGGGTCCGTACATACACTGGTGAGGAGTTGGTACGCTCCATGCATACACGGGTGGGGGTATGGTCCATACATACAGGGGGGGCTGGGTGTAGGGTCCGTACATACACGGGTGGGGAGTTGGTACGCTCCATGCATACACGGGTGGGGGTTCGGTCCGTACATACACTGGTGGGGTGGGGGTACGGTCCGTACATACACGGGTGGGGGTACGGTCCGTACATACACGGGTGGGGAGTTGGTACGCTCCATGCATACATGGGTGGGGGTACGCTCCATGCATACACTGGTGGGGGTTCGGCGCGTACATCCGCGGCCGGGGGGCGTTTTGCGCGTACATGCGGGGTCTGTGGTGGGGTGTTCGGCGCGTATGCGGGCACGTGTCTCCATGGTTGCTATGGGAGTTTGGTCCGTACGGTGTTTTTTCCATACAGTTGTGAAATCGAAAGGACGGGAGTGATCGTACTTGCGCGGTCGGACTTCATTTTTCCGATTCGTACGGTGAATCCTCCGGGGATGTGTCGGACACAATTTCCGACCCGAGGACGTGTGGGGAAATTTTCCCGATGTGATTCGTATGGAGTTTTTCCTATGCGAATCGTACTAGGCAGTTTGTACGCTACTTGTACGATTCGGACGGAAAAAAGTCCAGATTCAATTCGGACGGGGGAAATTTTTCCAGGATCCGAATCGGCACCTCTGTATGCTTCCTTTGTCGTAAATATTACTGGTTATATATTATTGGTTTCTCTGAACTACGCAAATACCCCACACTGACACTGTGGCCTCCCAGTATCACTATGTTTTTTCGGAAATATTTTAAATATTTTTGACTTAGGATTTTTCCTGACTGTCTCCTAGTGTACATCTAGTCAGAGAATGCCTTTCAGCCACTGCCCCATTCAAGATGTAGTAACAACAACAGTCTATTTCTAGATAAACTCTAAGATTAGGCACACTCTTATTTTCTATGTTTGTTCCACTAGGGGGACCGATGTTATAAAACAATAAAGTTTTGTTGATTATAGTCTGGCTGGGTCCCTGCTAATCAGGGCCCCAGTCTCACTGATCTCTCTAAAACAACTTGGTGTGCATATTAGATGCACTAGTGATTGGATACTGTGGTACCTTATGAGCCCCTAGTATATGGTACCTTAGGTACCTAGGGCATTGGTACTTCCCAGGCCTACCAGGGGCTGCAGCATGTATTATGCCACCCTGGGAAGCATTTACAATCTGACACCACAGGCCTGCTACTGCAGCCTGTGTGAGATAGTGTTAGCCTCCTCACTGAGGTATAGGTTCCTATATCTCACCATACACACACATATAAACCTATCAGTCACCCCTCTTGCAGGCCATAACAATCCTGAGTGCAAAAACAACAATTGATGGACAGAATGCAGAACAATATCATACATTCACCCCAGTACAGAGATCTGGGCCTAAATCCATCGTTTTTTTGCTCACCATGCCATTCCAGTTTGAACCCAGCCATATGCAAATCAGTCTTGACCCTGTGCCTCATGGGAACAGTCCAGCCCGAACTGCCAAGCCAGGTCCTCCCTGGACTGAAAACAAGCATCCTAGGACCGGTTTCGGGGTTTCACCCCTCTTCAGCCAGGATAGCTTGATTCCAGTGGCATGGAGAGCACGGGACTCACGTCTGAGCATACCCGTCCCACTCGGGGTGACAAATGCAAAAACAACAATTGATGGACAGAATGCAGAACAATGTCATACATTCACCCCAGTACAGAGATCTGGGCCTAAATCCATCGTTTCTTTGCTCACCATGCCATTCCAGTTTGAACCCAGCCATATGCAAATCAGTCTTGACCCTGTGCCTCATGGGAACAGTCCAGCCCGAACTGCCAAGCCAGGTCCTCCCTGGACTGAAAACAAGCATCCTAGGACCGGTTTCGGGGTTTCACCCCTCTTCAGCCAGGATAGCTTGATTCCAGTGGCATGGAGAGCACGGGACTCACGTCAATCCTGAGGGCAGGGTGCTTGGTTTACTATGTGAGGGGGTGCTTCTGCATGAGCAGAACCCCTCTGCAGCTGGCAGAGTCTATTCTCTGCTGCTGTATGTGGATGCAGTTAAACCATATACTCTTAAGTGCATTATAACCTGGCGGTAAATGCTAACTTTGGAATGACTGCATCAAAACATGTTGTGTTTGGTGTCAAACAACTTGGAATCATACCCCCACACCAGTAACTGGTGTGGGAGTATGATCCCACCCTTCTAGAGGGGACGACATGTACCCACTGTACTAAACGGTAGAAATCTTCTAGAGCCCTGGCATCACAAAATGGATGCCACCAGCACAGACACTGGGCTGCCCTCCTGCTGCTGACCGAAACTCGCAGTGGAGGAAGCCCTACAAAGGGTATCCTGTCACAGGGAGGTGTCACCACCTCCCAGACAGGATTTAGTGTATTGGAGCTGGGTAGGTGCACTCTTAGAGTGCCTTTGAAGTCCTGCACTGGGGGAGCATTAGGCTCCTCTCTGCATATGCCAGCTCAAACCGGTTCAGGGGCTACCTGCCCCTGCTCTGGCGTGAAACTGGACAAAGGGAAGTGGGTGTAACCACCCACTACCCTGACCCTCCTAGAGGAGTGGTCATAGAGATAGCCCCTCCCCTATCTTCACTATAAGATACCAAGCATTGCCAATGCAATTCAGATTACACCTGGACGACGCTCTACAAAGAAGAATCCTGGCCCTTCGACGTTCCACTATCTCTGGAAGACTGAAGAATCTCCCTTGGAGTCAAGGAGTGACTCCCCTGCTTGGCAGGCACCAGTAACTTGATCAACGGTTGCAAACTTCACCGCTCCCGCCGGAGTCCAAAGTCCCTGCGTCCCCTGAAGTGGATTTCCTGACCTCTCGACAGCCATTTTGAGTCCCCAGCAAAGCTGTGGCATCTGGACCCCACGAGTGACGAGGAACAGCAATACCAGGGAACCAAGCACTGATTTCGAGTGCAAACCCTAAACAACGTTCTACGAACTTGGGCTTTGGACCATCTGTAGTCCAAGTCCCTAGCAGGTCTGGTACCGACAATCAGTGGCCTACCCCGTCCCGAGTGACCGGGGGCTCCTGTGGAACTTTTCCTGCAAAGGCGTCTTTGCGGTTGCTTGCCCGTTGGCTAGTGACTCACCCAAAGACTTTCTCATCAACTTCAAGGGCTCTCCTGGTTGCTCCGGGCCTGCCCTCATTTACCATTGTTGGGTAAGTCCATCAGACCTTGCTGGTCTGCATCATCTTCAATCTTCACTCCACACAAGACTTGCAGTTGCCAAGATTTGTTGGCTCCAATCTGATTGCCGACACCGGCATCAGTTGCAGACATTGTGGGACCGTCCGAATCCAGCTGCTGGTCATCGTCGATCTCTCCTGGACCTCGTGAGTGAAGAGACAAATCACCATCGACGACCTGAAATGACGCGACATCAGTGGTCATCCATTCTGCTGGCCACCGGTCACTGGCAAGTGACTTTGAACTCTGTCCCCTCAATTTTCAGGTCCTCTTCAACTTCAATCCATCTTCGGATTCCAGCGGACACCTCTCCAGTCATCACAAGCAGCAAGTCTTCAGTGATCTCCATTGAAAACAGCATTGCGACCCGACACCAAAAGACACCTATGCACCGGCTTCCGAGGGTGAGGTAATTCGTGCACTCCAGTGCCCAAGTGTGTGTTGGCCCTTGAAATACTTACCCTGTAAGTGGCTTGCTTGTTGACTTCTTCGAAGTGCCCTAAAACTTAAAATTACAAACCGTGACTTGTGCCATTGAAACCAATGGGAAACCCGCGGCTGTGTTTAGACACTGCACGCGTCTCCCGTGGGCTGATTACTTACCTGCTAACACTGCAGAAGTGAAGCCCCAGCGATTCCCAAGGCCCTAGGCCTTTTCATCTTGCAAGTCGAGTTTGTTAAACCATTTTCTTAGTATATGGTCTGGTACGCCCCTCGGGCTACAGCCATATTTGTGCTTAATTTATTGAGAAGTGTTGACATTTGAATGTGTATCTGGGTTCTAATCTCATAAAGAGATTAGTAGAGTGTATCTAAGAATAAATACATATATATTTGATATATATACCTGTGTGGTGTCCTTTTCATTTGGTAATTCAAGAGATTACAAGGTAAAACAAGCTGCTTTACATTCCTCAGAGACTTAGCCTGAAGGCTGCTCTCCACAGCTACCACTAGGATAGCTTTCTTTAAAAGGTTGTCTTAAACCTATCTACCATAAGAGTCGAAGTGGACTGGTGCAAGGTGGCCACTATAACTAGTGACCAGCATATGCAAGGCCAACTTCTCACAGGGGTTTACTTACTTTCTTTGTCTGCAGGCAGTTGCGTGCACTCGCACCATGCCTTGGGACACGAGCAGTCTCTCTCGACATTGGCCTTGTAATCGGCAGATGGTAGTGACTGTACCTTTGTACCATTTGGCATTGGTAACGATTTAACACTGCCATTTCTGGAATGGACAAGGGTGTCCCTAAAGTGTGTATACTCTGGAGGTAATAACACTTACCTGTTAACCATTTCTCCTCACAGAGTGTGGCTACAGGGGGTCGCCCTCTACTCCCATACCTTTTCTTGCGCTCATCATAATGAACTCGGTAAGGTGTGCCGAGTGATGATACATGTTTGACCTGAAGAGAACACATGTAATGATAAGTCTAAAACTATGATTAAGGTGGGGGGCACGTCCTGCCACCACACCGTGTCTTTTCGGATATGTTTACCATAGCATCGATATTTAACCACAGTATGTTTTGGATATTAGGAACTCACAAAATGTGTTCTTGATTAAAGAGAGAGGGCCATTGTTTACCCTATTTTAAGGGTGCGTTATTTAAGACTTATAAAACACTCTAGTCGCACCATATTGGTTGGTTTTATGAAGTTAACACTGAGAGCACCATCTTTTCACTTACATTATTTAATTTGTGTATGTTTTGGTGTATCACTGTACAGATTGCTGTCACTGTTTTTATTTTCTCCACTTACAGATATAATTTGATGAGTAAGTGTACTGGACTGCTACAGACTTACAGGTGGAGTACAGTGTATGTACCAAAGGGGATCTATAATAACTGGGAAAGTAGCATAGGGACCCTGTTTGTCCTGATGAATGCCGGTATTGAGACGGAATCCGGCAGAAACATGTTGACCTCTATGCAGAACGGAGGGGTGGTGAGTGCATAATTTACTCATGCCACCACCATCCGGGGTATTCTTTAAAAAAAAAAAAATGTTTTATCCTCATTCGCCACCAATCTCACTTCACTCTGCACTCAAGATCTCTATACCATACTCAGCAAGCTGGAAGAAGGTGGGCGATTAGGAGTGTAAGCCCGCCTACAGGTACCAGAGACCTACTTGGATGCTAATGAAGGACCAGCTGAGATAGCTCTTCTACCAAGCTCCAAGAGCTGGGGGACCCTCGCCGTAAAGTTGGAAATAAACTGCATAGCCCGAAGAGTATTAAGGCAGCATAATAATAGGACTCAGGAAAAAAAATTTTACAAACTTCCTGAGCCTAATCTAAGTTGTAACTGATCCCAAAATGCCAACTTCTCCTTACTACAAGATCTAGCGAGGTCGAGCTTAGAGACCGCCACAGCTGAGGACAGTCAGTCTGAGAAGGTAGGAGGGGAAGCTTCTGTCCATCTTTTACAGATTTCTCTCCTGGCCAGCAAGATGAGATAGAAAAGCAATGATCTAGAAGGGTCCGTTACTTCATCTGTGAGTCCGAAGATAATCAGGGGTAGGTCAATATGGATTGAAAAGCTTAAGACCCTTGTCAAGAAACAGCCAGCTTGTCCCAAAAAATCTCCAGAGCGGGGCATTCTTTAAACATGTGAGTGTCGGAAGCTGAGGCCAACCCACATTTATTACAACAGACCAGAAGACCGGTGGAGATTTTAGAGAGCTTTAGTGGAGAGAAGTAGGCCCTATGAATAGTAAACAGATGGTTTCTCTTCAACCATGCAGGCTTTACCGTCTCATATAAGATCTTACACAAACTCTGCCAAAGATTATCACAGTTTTGTGCAGGTAAGGAACCCCCCCACAGTTCCTCAGCGAGCTTAAATTTGCCATCCACGGAGTCTGCAATGGCTTGATACCGAAGTGAGACCTCCCTTCTCCCACGGGGCTTGGACACCAGCTGATGTTCTAAAAAAGTGCCTTTCCCTACAGGGTTCCTTTGATCTAGTTTTGATTGGACCCAGCTTTTCAACTGGAAATGTTTAAACCTGGAGAGGTCTTCTCCGACTTTATCTTTAAGTTGATCCAATGAAATAAGAGTGCCATCGGGGACCAAATCCCCCCAAACCGCTAGACCAGCTTCTCTCAAAGGCATTTCCAACCTATCCCTTAAACACTCCGGGGTGCCAGGAGAATCGCAGAGGGGAGACAAGCTGGAAAAATAACTTAGTGTAGTTGCTCCCCTGAGTTTTGCCTAGGTTTTAGCAAATCCTTGTAGGGCCTTCAGCTTAATCTTTTTTTAAAATATCAGGTCCCCGAATTTAAACAAAAAGCCCTCCTCAGCTAGATTGGCACTTCTAAGCATAGCTAGAAACATAACCCCTGCCCCGGTGTTAACCGGCATTTTCAACAGCATACGCGAATGGGTGAGTTGAAAGACTCAAGCATAAAACCGGAAGTCTGGCAAGGCCACCCTTCTCTCTCCTCCGCCTCAACTTTTTCCAAGCTATTCTTGGTGATTTGTGTGCCCAAACAAATGAATTTATATTTCGCTGTAGCTTATCAATGGCAGATTTTTCAAAGTGTAGGGGGATACAGTTAAAAAGAAAGGTAACCTTGGGGAGTATTGACATATTTTAACTAGGTTGACCCTGCCTCAGATGGAAAGTGGAAGTAGGGCCCAAGATTCCAGCAACATCCGACACTCCTTGGCCACCACGGCTGAATTGGTCTCGACAATCTTGGTGATGTCCTGAACCACATTAATCCCCAGGTATCTAATTTTAGGGCTAATCTGATGCTGGTGGAGGTACTGTGTCCCTTCAAGATTCCACGTCATGATTTCTGTCTTTGCCGCATTGATCTCATATCCTGAGACCAGACCGAACTCCTGTGCCTGACTGATCACTGCGGGGAAAGCTGTTAACAAATTGGCTGAGTGTCAGGAAGGACCGAGCGACTCTCCGCCCTGGCCCGTATTCCGCAACCCCGAACACCCGCCTACCGGCACTAGGACCCAGAGTCCGGACACCCGGCAAGCCATCCTCGGAAAAATAAACAATCCCTTCCGTATGCCGCCCTTACAGGAAACGCTCACACAGTTCCCGAGAGGAGGTGGGAATGAACCCGGAAGTGATTTCGGGAACGAGAAGAAAAGGGACCAATCAAGTGACAGACGGCGCGAAGAAGCCGGAGAAAGGAGGAAGTACACAGAGGACGAGGCGACGAGAGAGGAAAACGCGGAGTACGAAGAAGACGGGGAAACCGAAGAAACCCAAGGTGAAGAGAACGAAGAAGACGAGAGGTGGTGTGAGGATTGGTGGACACCTCATGTCACTCTTGCGCCTATCTTACTTGTAATAGCCCAGGGCGACTGCCAACATCCACGGGAGCGAAGAACAGGATCTCCAATCTCTCCTAGAGTATAAACATCTACAGGAAGATAAACTAACTGAAAGATGAATAATACTCCAAGGAAGATCCGGGACCAGGAAAAGGACTTCTGGGGAAACCCACCAGGAAGGCAGAAGTCTCTCACAACGAAGGTGTAGGGAAATAAAAGGCAGTGCTGCAGGAGAGACAAAACAATAAACAGGGAGAGAAGAAAGAAGACACTATTACACCAAGAGGGGCAAACAAAAGACAATGTATTCCTGTACTAAATCAAGAATAGTTGTGTACCTCCACAGCCTCCTCGAGAGCAGATAAGGAAGAGGCCTACGTTTTCAAAAATAAGTACTTTCTCCCCAGGGTACGTTAGGCAGAGACTGGTAGGTTTGAAGCAATAAAGTTCTGATATTCAATACAGAAAGTAACACGGTTCCTGTGTTGTCTTGGAAGGCTGAAGATGCAAAAACAAATATTCCTCCAATAATCCTTGGAGCTTTCTTTAGAGAGTAAAGGGCAAGTTAAATGCCGACTCTGAACAGTTCATATGAGGCGCGCTTACTTCAGTGAAGCCTCGGAGTCATCAGTCATCCGCTATTAGCATGAATGCGGTAGCGAGGTTAGAAAGGTCCCGATCTGTTAACTCAAAAAAATTAAAAAAATGGAACACGCGAGCAGCGCGTGGAACGTACCCGTGGCAGCTGTAGCAGAGGGATCCGTGCAGCGTAGGAGACCCAGGTACGTGAATTGGCAATACTCGACGAGCTCGGAGTGAAGATCGAATACTGCATAGAAGGGGAAATGGAAGTCGCACAATTCCGCTACAAGCGCGCTTCTCCTGGGTTCACGAGAGGAGGGGTTCCAGACAAAACCACTGTTCTCGCTCAGTGCTTGGAGTCAGTAAATAACAAGGTACGTCCCATGATAAGGAATGAGTCCTCCTAGGAATGTAGGAATGTCTTCTGTAGGAAACTCGACGATATCCAGGAATGCAGGGTAAGTTGTACTCGTAAATGCAGTACAGGTTTTCAGGACAAGGCAGGGATCCAGCGAGGTTCACAAGAGCTTCGTAAGCCAAGCGCCGATTGCAAGGTGGGGCTTCTATTTAAACGGGCTCTTCGACCAATGAGATCTCTTCGACCAATGAGATCTCTCAAGAGAGGTTTGGGGCGGTACACAACGCTAACTACCCTGATGTTGCATTATGGGAGTGGTAGTGTGTGTGAGAAGGGCTTTATTACTGTACAGGTGGAGGATCGTGTAACACCTCAGGAGGAGGCTGGAGAGCGGCCGCAACTCGGGAGGAGAGTTGCGGCGGAGCCGGTGAGTGGTGCGGGACTGGGGAAGGGAAACGAGGGTGGGGTGGATAAAGAAAGGGGAGGTGGGGAATAGTGTTGGAAAGGGAGAACGAGGGCATGCTTGAACCACCTACTCCTCGTGCACTGACCCCTCCCTGTGACATAGACCAACAGCGCTAGCAAGACAATCAGAAAGAGAAATCGATAACCCCTGTGTGTACTGAAAAATCCCCTTCCTTCTATTTACGTAGATTTCGAGGTTTCTTACCCTCACGAGTTGCACTTCCCCGCCCGAAAGACGCACATAGTCACTCCTGGGTTTGGTGAAGGAACTATCCTATCAAAATCGGCATATATTAGAAAACTGACGGCTCCTTTTTCTTTTCATGCTCATGAGCCTCCGGGGGAACACCACACTCCAAGAAGAGGAACCATCAAGAGAGGGACCTACTGACCGAGACGCCCGGGCAGAGAAAGAAGAGAACACAGAGGACACAGAGAACTTCACCGTATCCCCAACCCCATTAAGCACAGCCTTGAATAAAAATCGGCGATTGTCATCCTATATACAGCCTCCGCGTCTGTTTATCCGACCTGCCCTCCCACAGGTGGTGTCAGAAGTGGGATCATCCGGAGACATGGAAGCTGTACTCGCCAAGATGACCGAAAACCAAGAGAGCCTGGGTAAGGGTTTGGAAAAGTTCTTGTCAGTAGTAGAACAGGACAGAGGAAAGTTACAACAGGTGCTGTCCGAACAAGGTCAATCACACGATACAGCCATGGGAAAACTCGCGGATGCTATTGGACAACAGAGGGCCCCAAGCACCCTACCTTCGGTCATTCTACAAAAATACGTGACAGGAGAAGATCTGGATTATTTTTTCAACAATTTCGAGAGAATGGCAATGGCGGCGGCTGGGCCAGTAGAGAAATGGGGGCAATATCTAGGGCCTTTGCTATTGGGAGAACTACAGGCGTCCTACCAAGCAGCCAACATTCAAGGAACTACTCCCTACGCCGATATTAAACGTTGCATCCTGGAAAGGTTGGGGGTAGACGACGATACCTATAGGATACGATTCAGACAAATAAAGGAGGGTCCCCAAGAAACTCCCAGAGCATTGTATTTCCAAGTAAAAGATATGGCCGATAGATGGCTGAAGCCGTCCACCACCACCAAGGAAGAGATCATGGCGAAAGTATATTTGGAACAGTATCTGTCCTCGCTACATCCACCCATTCAGAAATGGGTAAGACAACATGCCCATCCTACTTTGGAAACAGCTGTGGAGATCGCAAGTGCCTATAGTAGAACCCAAGATGTACAAAAAGGGCGGGAGGAAATCCCATGGAGAACTGGGGTCGGCGGGCCCCATCGTACACCTCGACCACCCTTGAGTCGAAAACCGGAACCGGCAGTTCTTGTTCCTGGAACCCCGGTATTCAGGGTTCCCGGTCCCCCTGTAGTAAGAACATCTCTGCCTGGCCCTCAATGTTTTCATTGCGGAGGACTGGGACACATAGCTCGATTTTGTCCACAAAAAGAGGAACCCATGGAAATAGGGATGGCAAGAAATTATTGTTGTCTGTCACAAACTGTCCCTTCACCACCCTATCGTTGTGACGTACTTGTGAATAGGCGACCCATGACAGCGTTGGCCGACACTGGATGTCGACAGAGAGTGATACGCCCTCAGGAATTGGGACCTGAGCTCGAGACTTCCGAAGAGATCGTAAACATCAGATGTGTACACGGGGACACTAAGCAGTATCCTACTACATATGTGCATATACAACACACCACAGATCCCGGGTCACAACTAAAAGTTGGTCTTATTCCAAAACTTCCCGAACAGGTCATATTAGGAAATGACTATCCGCAATTGTCTCAATTACTTGAAAAGGCAAAACCGGATGATAAGGACTGGTGGGCCGATGCACCTTTCTCCCAAGACGACACCTCTGAGTGGCCTCCTTCGAAGACTAGGAAATCTAAAACCCAAAGGCGTACAGAAAGGAAGAAACCCGCCATAGTCCTACCAGTTCAAGCAGAGAACAGCCCATGGGAAGATGATAGAAACTTCCATGCGGCACAAAAAAAAGACCCCGTTCTACAAGAAGCTTGGAATCAGGCCCTACCAAATGAGGACCCCTCACATGTATGTCCTTATTTTTTTATTAACAAGGGATTGTTGTATAGAAAGGCTTGATACCCCAGTTATTGGTTCCCGGCCCTTTTCGGGGAAAAGTCCTATATATGGCCCACAGTCATCTATTAGAGGGTCACTTTAGCAATGAGAAAACCGAGCGCTCAATCACAGAGCGATTCTATTGGCCAGGGATATACAGACAGGTGAAACAGTATTGCAGGGAATGTCCCATTTGCCAAAAGAATAGCCGTTATAGGCCCCCTAAAGCCCCGCTCCATCCTCTGCCTATTATAGACGAACCCTTCCATAGAATAGGGATGGACATTATAGGTCCTCTTTTGCCCTCTCGTAGCGGCTGTCGCTACGTTCTAGTCTTGGTAGACTATGCTACGCGATTCCCGGAGGCAATCGCCTTACGACACCCAAATGCGTCTACTATAGCCAAAGCCATGATCACCGTCTTTTCTCGAGTCGGTTTCCCAAGAGAGATCTTAACCGATCAAGGGACCCCATTCGTGTCTAAATTGATGAAGCAGGTGTGTGCCCAATCGGGTATCAAACAGATACGAACGGCGGCATATCACCCCCAGACGGACGGTTTGGATGAGCGTTATAACGCCACCCTTAAACTCACGTTTAAAAAACTCCTAGCCCTAGAATCTCACAAATAGCAGCCCCTCTCACAGACCTATTGCAGAAGACAATAAACACAGAAAGCAGACTCAGAAACCCCTCCCCAGAGACAGTCCAAGCATTTGAGAGATTAAAAGCATCCCTCACCTCTGATACGGTACTAGCTAGTCCTGACTACACATTACCCTTTGTTCTACAAACGGATGCCTTCGATCAAGGGTTGGGAGCCGTCCTATCACAGAGGTGATGAAAGACCTCTCTTGTACATTAGCAGGAAGCTGTTTCCCCGAGAACGTAATTACGCAGTCATTGAAAAAGAAGCCCTTGCAATCAAATGGGCCATTGACTCTTTGAAATACTATTTAGAGGGACGTGAATTTACCCTATATACAGATCACGCGCCCTTGGAATGGTTGGCCCGCAACAAAGGGAATAACAAAAGGGTTTTACGGTGGTTTTTAGCGTTACAGCCCTACAAATTCCAAACCAAACATCGGAAAGGTACAGAACAGATAAACGCGGACTTCCTCTCCAGTTATCCTCATGGGAACCCCCCCACTAGAAAGACAGCAAGGGAAAGGGGATGTCAGGAAGGACCGAGCGACTCTCCTCCCTGGCCCGTATTCCGCAACCCCGAACACCCGCCTACCGGCACTAGGACCCAGAGTCCGGAGACCCGGCAAGCCATCCTCGGAAAAATAAACAATCCCTTCCGTATGCCGCCCCTACAGGAAATGCTCACACAGTTCCCGAGAGGAGGTGGGAATGAACCCGGAAGTGATTTCGGGAACGAGAAGAAAAGGAACCAATCAAGTGACAGATCGCGCGAAGTAGCCGGAGAAAGGAGGAAGTACACGGAGGACGAGGCGACGAGAGAGGAAAACGCGGAGTACGAAGAAGACGGGGAAACCGAAGAAACCCAAGGTGAAGAGGACGAAGAAGACGAGAGGTGGTGTGAGGATTGGTGGACACCTCAGGAGGAGGCTGGAGAGCGGCCGCAACTCGGGAGGAGAGTTGCGGCGGAGCCGGTGAGTGGTGCGGGACTGGGGAAGGAAGACGAGGGTGGGGTGGATAAAGAAAGGGGAGGTGGGGGAATAGTGTTGGAAAGGGAGAACAAGGGCATGCTTGAACCACCTACTCCTCTTGCACTGACCTCTCCCTGTGACATAGACCAACAGCGCTAGCAAGACAATCAGAAAGAGAAATCGATAACCCCTGTGTGTACTGAAAAATCCCCTTCCTTCTATTTACGTAGATTTCGAGGTTTCTTACCCTCATGAGTTGCACTTCCCCGCCCGAAAGATGCACATAGTTACTCCTGGGTTTGGTGAAGGAACTATCCTATCAAAATCGGCATATATTAGAAAACTGACGGCTCCTTTTTCTTTTCATGCTCATGAGCCTCCGGGGGAACACCACACTCCAAGAAGAGGAACCATCAAGAGAGGGACCTACTGACCGAGACGCCCGGGCAGAGAAAGAAGAGAACACAGAGGACACAGAGAACTTCACCGTATCCCCAACCCCATTAAGCGCAGCCTTGAATAAAATCGGCGATTGTCATCCTATATACAGCCTCCGCGTCTGTTTATCCGACCTGCCCTCCCACACTGACATTATAAAAATATCGTCAGCATACAGGGCGACCTTCCTCTCCCACTCTCCAAATTTAAATGGCTGAATATTAGGGTCGTCCCTGAGCCGTTGACCAAAGGGCTTAATATATAAGTCAAAAAGGAGAGGGGAGAGTGGGCAGCCGTGCCTTGTCCACCTCAAAACTTTAAAGGGCACTGTGGTGTTCGTTCACAAAGAGTCTGGCCGTTGGATTCTGGTAGATCAGCTGCACCGATCGAATGAATTTTGGCCCTAAGTTGAATTTCCCCAAAACTTTGGCCAGGTATATCCAATTCATCCTATAAAACCCTTTAGTAGCGTTGAGAGTCATTGCTGTTAAAGGAAGAGAATACGCGGATGCCACATCGATGGCCCCTATGAGATCATAAGTAAGCTCTGATAACTGCCGTCCCCTGATAAAACCCTTCTGGTCAAGATGGAGAATATCACCCGCCACACGTCCCAACCTGGCTGCCAGAATAGAAGTGAAGATCTTATAGTCTGCATTCAAAAGTGAAATTGGCCTATATGACCCACAGCATGAAGGGTCTTTCCCAGGTTTCAAAATCAGAATAGTTGTGGCATCATTCCACGAAGCAGGGAGCACTAACCCCTCTTGTAGAATCTGATTGAAAAGCGTTGTCAGGGTGGGGACAATTTTATCACTCACTGATCGATAAATCTCTGCTGGGAGCCCATCGCGACCCGCAGCTTTCCCATTCGTACTGGACACTATGGCTTCCCTGACCTCCGCTTGGGTGCCTTCCCGGTCTAGCTGTTGCTGCTGTTCAGGGTTCAAGGAGGGAAGAGAGATATCCTCGAGCCAACTCTGGACACTAGAGTCCACCACCCTTTTGTCCTCACAATAGATGTTTTGAAAGAGGGTCTGAAAAGCATTACAGATTTCCTCATCCGAGGAAAGAGTGGCATCTCCACTGATGATTTCTTTAATGTGGTTCCTTACCCGATCTGAATTGGATTTCCATGCAAGGAGTTTCCCTGCCCCTTTTCCATACTCGAAGTGGGCAATCTTACTAGTTTCCCATCTTTGAGCAAGCCTGGTATGTAGGACACTCTCCAACTGACACTTCAAGTTATCAAACTTGACCTGACGCTCCTGTTGGATGTCAGGGGGGATTTGACCGATTAAATCGGCCTCCACGACCTTAAGCTTGGCTTCTAATGATTAAACCTCATCTTTATATTTTTTATTCCTGAAGCTTGACCTGCTTGAGATTTGACCCTGCAGGTAAGCTTTTAGAGAATCCCAGACTACTGCTATAGGAGCCAAATCCAAATTTACCCCTAAAAAAAATTCTGTTTCCTGAGATAAGAAGGAAGTCTCCTCTTCCTCCAGTAAAAGGGTACGGTCAAAGGACCATGACCTGGAGAGGCTGAGTTTTGGAGACTCTAACCCTAGCAAAATACCAGAGTGATCCGAAAGATGTGAAGCCAGGTAAGAGATCTCCTTTACTCGTCCTCTTAACATTTGACTAACCAATACATAGTCTATTCTCGAAGTATGCCAATACTTAAAGTTCCTAAACGAAACTCCTATCTGCTGTCCGGATCTTTCCCTCCATATATCTGAAAGGGCGAATTGCTTCATGGCTAATAAAAATTCCCGTGATTTGGACGGGACCATAGCTCTATTATTTGGTGACTTGTCTAGTAGGGGATTCAAAACAATATTAAAATCGCCAGCTAGTACTACTGGGTCAGGTAGATCTACCAAGTGAAGAAAAATTGTCTTTTTATTTTTTAAAAGGGCAGCTACCTCCTCATTACGGAGATGTGTTTCCTGGAGGACAACGACCTGCGCAGGGGAATCTCCAAGATATTGCAAAATCTTGTCTCCCCTTGGTCTAGTACGCATACCATTGACATTCCAGGACAAAATTTGGAAAGCGCCCATGGTGGATCAAACTGGGAAAACCACAAGGGCCAGCACCAGCACCGAAAGCCAACCCTATCCCCAGCAAAGCTCCATGAAAGTTCCATAATTATTATTCTAAAAAGTAAGATTGGTACTGTTAAGAAAAGGAGAATGAGGACATTTTTTATTACATTTTTTACCTTGCAACACCTCCCGATCCCCCCCAAGCCCCCACCCACCACCCGTGGAGAACCCCTACCCTAGAAATCTGGACAAAAAGTCAAGAGACTGCATCTCGGAGGTTCCCACCCCCACCACCTGGTGTAAGAGAGAAGAGAAAAAAAAGGAAAAACAGAGAGGAAAAAAAAAAAAAAAAAACCTTCTGGCCCTAGATGGTGGCCGGAAACTCTAAGTTCTATACTAATCTATATTATTTATGGCCCCCCGTTTCAGGGTTATATATATATACTTTTTCTTTTCTCTTCCCTCCCCTCATTTCCCCAATTTCCTTTCATATTTAAACTTAAGGTGTCTAACCGCAAACCTATGTCTATGAAATAGTATCTATTTTTTTTCTGCACCTGCTACTCTAAGCCCTTGGTCGCTATCCTGCTGCGGGTGAGGGTAATTTCAATAGCCTGAATTAAACTAAGACCCCAGTCCGGATCCTGCCTTATAAAGCCTTATAGAGCCCTCTTACTGATAGAATCCAGCAGCTCATCCGCCTCCTGGATTGATCTTAAATTGTACATTTTATTGTTGTACATTACCCTCAGGAAAGCAGGGAATTTCAACTGAGCGACTGCACCTAATTTTTTTAAATCTTCGAGCTTTTTTCCCAGTTCCCACTGCCTATCCAGTGTGTGCCTTGAGAGGTCAGGGCGAACTTCAAAGGAAAAATCTTTAGTCTTCATTGACTTCATTTTCAATGCCAGATTGAGGATCTTCTCTTTTAAGGCATAGATGAGGAAGTTTATTAACATTTTCCTGGGTTATGCTCTATTTAGATTCTTGCGAAAGGGGTCCCTATGTACCCTCTGTACATCAAGGTTTATTGCTTCTTCAGAGTCTTCAAGCTGTATGGAGGACTTGAGCAGTGAGATAATATAAGATCTAAGATCAGATCTTTCGCTCCCTTCTGGAACATTCAAAATGCGTAGGTTATTCCTGCGCGCATTATTCTCCAAGCCCTCCAATCTATCCCGCAGATCCACCTCTTCTTTTTAGCACTGTAATGTCTGATTTTACCATCCCGAGGTCTTCTTTTAATTCACTCACATTGTTCACAAGGGTTACTGTTCTAGAATGCAGAAGATCTACTTTTTTCTCGAGTGATTCACAAAAGCTTCTGATTTCCCCCTGGGTAGCCGCAGAGACTCCAAAGCCCTTCTTTATGTCTTTCGATAGTGTGGCAAAGAGGACTTCTAAGGCTGAAGATGAAGAGACAGCTTCCTCTAGGCCCCCCCCCCGATCCGCAAACGAGACTAGCCGGTAGCACCAACTGAGACTGTATTGAAGTGCTACCACGTGGGCTAGGAGGACTAGAAGGACTAATTGTAGTTGCGGGGGGGGGTCTGAGACTGTGCTGGAATTCACTTGCGGAGAGCCCGAATCTGTTTCTGTCTCTAGTTCTGGCTCTCTGGCTTTCTCCGGTGAGAGCAAAGTTGTTGTGATAATTGACGCGTCGAGGCTCTCCCCGCAGAACCCCCCTTGTGTGGTGATATGCAGAACCTCGGGTAGGACTTTAAAATATGAGCGCAATGAGGGGGTGATCTTGCCTGTGGTACTTACAGGGATACGCTTAGACCTCCTGGGTTTGACAGATCTAGCTTTACCTTGGTGGGACTCAAAAGCAGAAGCGCTAGTTAGAGCTTGTGTTGGTGAAGAGGCACCGTAGGCAAAACCTAATGGCTTACTTACAGCATTAGTGTTATCCGCGTTCAAAACAGAATCTAGATGGAATTCAGGGGAATTTTGAATGCTCTCAATTACTGTTTTGGAACTGCTTTTTAGTTGTGTTTGCCGAATTTTGACCGAACTTAGAGTGCCCCCGACGCCCTTCCTACTCCTCTTGGAACCCCTTTTAAAAACAAAGGCAAGCTGCGGGACACTCCAAACAGAAACAGAAACCCCGTGGGGAGCTTGAGATTCCAAAACAGATGGCTTCTGCACAGGCCTTAATTTCGGGCTATCAGTCTCCCCTCCTGCACCCCCTGTACCTGATGACTCCAAGAACTCCAAGGGCTCACCGCAACTCTCCCGCTGGTGCCCAGCCACACAGGTCTGAAAGAGACTGCCAATACTGTCTCTACCGCTGCTCCCCCGGAGATGACCCCGAGCAGCCGCTCTACGTCCTTTACGGAGCTCCAGGGCGGTCTGCGACCAGCGAGGGAGAAAAGAGAGCTGCCCCGCCTCTCCGCAGCACATCCCCAGGAAGTCTGCGACCAAGCCAGCACGTTCTCTGAAGAAACCGCCACGGCCCCCGCGACCCCCGAGAGCCGCAGAGAAGGCAAAAAGCTGGTGGAAGTCTCCCAGAGGCACAAAAGAGGCCAAGAGCACAGAGCCGGAAGGTGAGCTATACGCTAGTACGCCGCATTAGGTCCGTTGATGAGAGTCGGTACTCCGAGAGCAAGTGGCAGCTAACTCGCAGCCGCCATGTTCTCCCCAACTTTTCAATCTGGGGGTATTCTTATACCCTTTTTAGGTCTCGCTGAGTCAGCGAATGCGCTGCTCTGTGAAACATTTAGCGTGTGGATTTGCAAAGTGCTGCCACAGTGGCCTAAGGCATGCGTGCACACGCGCAGCTGCCATCTGTCTGCCTCTCTGTTTTGCTTGCGCAAACTCCCTCCCCCTCCCTCATCGCAGAGCGCGTCTTTTCACTTTCAGCCCGGCCGTGCTTCAACTCCATCCCCTGTTATCAACAGAAAATTACCTTATCCTATAAAGGCAGAATTGGTAAGATTCCAATATTTTAAACCCTGTTAAGAATGATTAAGTATCTTCTGTTATTCTCTCCATGTCATCTTTTCACACGACTAGTAAAATGTCCATATGTGGTATTAACTAGCCTCATACTAGCATGACCGAACAAAGCTCGACAACCAAATTACAGTAGACAATTTCTATAAAGTTAAAGATGCCTACCGAATATGGCATTCTTATAGAGGACTCAAAGTCATTTCCGGAGTACTGTCGCCCATAGCCTAAGCTACTAACACTTGAAAACGTGCAATGGAAGTGGGATTTGTGCACAATACCTCCGTAAAATCAAGTTGGGAAACAGTCTCCAGTGAAAATCAGCATTCCTGAATGACAGCTGGAGTTGCACAAGTGTGCCATAGATTAAGTCATTAAACTAGTAGAATCATAGTAAACACTCACAGTTTGAGACCTAATGAAGTATTTGCCTGTATTTAGAGCAACAAAAACAGTGGAGCCTTCAATTGACCAGCACCTAACCTATTATTACTCTCACAGTACAAACCCTTTATTTAAGGGAAATTTGTGTGCACACTCAGTGGCACCCACTGTTACAATGCCTATTCCCTAAGGAATCAAAGTGTATACCAACAAACGAGATGTGCACCACACGAAACACTTAGGGACACAGAGTTCATTTCCAATTATGAAATTTCTTCAGAGATCATTCCTTATATTCATTTTATTTTCATTTTTTTGATATTTTCAAGAGACATAACATTTAGTTTCTATGACTCTACAGATAGACCAGCCGACTCGTTTCGTCCTGAACCAGGACTTCTTCAGGGCTGTTAATCATAAACAAAAAGATACATATAAATAACATACATATAAATAAACACATACATATATGAGCACAACAACAAGACAGAGCGGCATTGTGTACTAGGGAAAGGGATAATTCCCAATTCCAGAATGTGATTACAAATGATAACATAAGTCTTCCTATTTTGAAAATTGAAGCAAAGCATTACAACAAGTACATTATGTTTGATAAAAATCAAACAAATATTTCAGGGGCCAAAAGAGGAGAAAATGACTTATATTAACTACTAAAAAGAGGGATAACAACTCGAGAAAGTTATAACAGAAAACAAAAGAGAAAATAGAAGAAAAAAAGGAAGAAAGGAGAAAACTAACCTATCACTAAATTATAACGGAGACCAAAGATAGTATCTTCCTGAATGTTCACCAATCTTTTATACTTTCATACTGAAAGGCAGAGTTCCATCCAATCAGATCTATGGTAGAGACAGTCTCCGTTTACTGTGTCTCCACCATAGTCATCAATCATCTAAATCCCTCTCTCTTCTCACTGTGGCCTTCTGATCATCGAATAACCTATAGTAACTCTTCCATTCGACCAGAGCGGTGCGTCTTTATGAATGGAGTGATTGAAGAGTCTATGGGAGTCTTTTCAGATTGAACATATCACCTTCATGATAGGGGGGCATTGGTCAGTCTTAGAGGCACTAGAGTTGTAAAGTAACCCCAGTCCAGTTAAGGAACATACAGTATTATGTTCCAAGGGCCCATAGCAGTTGGTTATCTTCAGATACCTATAGATAAACCAGTTGTGAGAGATGGTGTCTGAGATAGTAAAAGCACATGTCAGGTAAGGGTAATACACCGGCCCACATTTCATATACCATGCAAACATTTCTAACCTAGGAAACCCTACATGCTGCATTCTTTGCCACTCTTTGCTTCAGAAGTCCATTAATCCACAATGTTTTTCTAGGCCCCCGCATCTAGTGCAGACTTTATTTCAGTGTCTAATTTAAGAAACTATTGGCAAAGCCAAAAGGCCTCAGTTTAATATGCTAATCCATGCATCAGCCGTATATGAGATCTAGATACATGGGAAGGCGTACACAGAAGCTGATATAGACAGTGCTTTTGTTGAAACGTAGTCCCTCATGCAGTTCCATGCAATTTCTCAAGTGGAGACTGAAGGACATACCCAAATAGCCAATAGCATTAGATAAGAGAAAGATATTCCAATGGACAAGGTGAAGACATGATTGATAATGTCTCAGGTCAATGGATGAAAGAGGATGGATGAAAAAACAACCAATGATTAAAAGAAGCAGATCAGCAGCCCATTCTGAGTATATTTTTAGCAACACTACTGTTTAACAGCTGCATCATCACAATCCGGATAAAAAAGCATGGTCAAAACCTAGCCTTTCAAGCGTTCAAGTTATTTTTACATTTTCTGTGCAAGCTTATGAAATCGTAAAATAGGATGATTCAAAGTAAACAAGCATTGGCATAGCCAATAGGTCTCGCTTTTGGGACCTTATAAGTATTTAGTTATGCAACTGTTGCATGGCTAAACACTTAGAAGGTCCCAAAGTTGAGACCTATTGGCTATGTCAATGCTTGTTTATACCTGACATGGGAATCAAGTAATAAAATTGTTATGACGATATCTCTTAGTCAGTTTTAACACTATTTGTCTGCACCTGTATAGGATCCTTTTCTTTTCCTGTTTCTAATGGCTATTATTGTCTACCCCTCCCTATTGCTCCACCTCTAGCGCTGGTCTGCGCAGAGGCGTTTAGTAGCAGCCCTATGATGAAGCATGCCACAACTTGTTGTGGGTAAGGGCAGTTTTTATAAAATGATTGTGCTCCTTACAAAACGTCATACATTCTAAAAAAAAATAATTGCGACTGGTATTCACCTTACTTCCTTTTGTGTATATATATTGGTTTGGAGCAGGAAGAGGTAAGGTTTTGTCCTTCTCCCCCTTTTCTTGTGTAGAGTAGCAGCAGCCAGCCACGGGTGAACTGGAATCCTCCACCCATCCTTGGCCTGCAGGGGTGGAGACGAAGCAGTGAGCAGGGAATTCTAGGTAACAGTGTCAAACATTAGCAGGCTTGCTTCAAGCATGAGTAGGCTGGCTTTTACAAAACCCGGCATGGATTGGGAATGGATGTCAATTCCCAAATATTGACCAAATGGATTAAAGTCAAGATATGCATGCATGGAAACGTATTAGAACACAGGAAAGTGACACTATGCACCCATCAGGTGGTGGGCACGAGAGTGCAGGGAGTGAATCGTGACACATCCTCCATCTGTGTGGAGCTGCAGGCATAATGCAGCCCTGCCAAGTACCACACATTAGGCGTTAAATGCATTTTCATGTGGTGGTTCGTGTCACTGCACTGAAATGCAAAGGAACGCATTTATACCGCCTGAGCTGTCAAGCCGGAGCTGTAAGGTGCACTGTCGGAAAGTCAGGCTGCAGCGTGCGGTACGCGCTGCTTGCGGCAGGCTCAGGGGTGACTGGCTAAATCAAATGAAAGCTGATAGGCTACAATTTTTTTTCGGACCAGCATGAAAGCAAGATGGCGGCACAGGCCTGCACCGCTCTACATGTGGCAGACCTGTGAGTTGCACGGAGCTCCACAGGGAATTGTCTCCCACCGTCGGAGGCCCAGGGGGCTCCTGCAGCACGGCCCGAGACCTTAAGTGAGTCTTTAAGCTGCGGCGCGGAGGTACCTGGCGGCAGAGAGAGGCAACGACATCGGCTGTGGGCAGGGTGGGGCGCTGGAGCTATCCCCAGAGGGCTTGCTACAGTGCAGTGGGTGCACATACGCCCATATAACATTTGAAAGAGGATGCTGACCCCAAGCCCTGGAGGCAGGTGAGACCGGCGGAGGACTGGGGCCCTTTCGGAGGCCACTGGGCCTATCTCGAGGCAAGATTTCTACAACCTGGCTTGACTTCCCCCAGTTTAGCGTGAGATCTACTAGCAGACTACCGCAGCCACCTTTGCCTATCACCACCCGGCTTTCTACCCCTGTGGCCATCACCAGCTCGGAGATCTCTCCAGTCCCAAGAGCACGGCCTGTGAGTGCAACAACATCCTGAAGGCCGGGCTGCAAGCAAGAAACCCAGCAATGGCAAGAGGATCATGCTGTGTAAGTATGCATTATATATTTGAACCAGGCGCGCAACAACCATTGGACTCAAAGGGCTTCAGCCCCCCCGTCGTGTGTGGCAGCCCGGGATGAGACAGCTTCCCGGGCACACACACAGCCGCACCCAAGCACTTCACAGGTCTTCAAAAGACCATTTGCATGTTAATGAGGCCTTGCTGTTGTTTCACCCCTTCTAAGAGCCCCTGCAGCTCCACTCTGCCTATTGCTTAAAGATTCAGCCCCCCCCAAATCAGCTCCACTCTGCCTATTGCTTAAAGATTCAGCCCCCGCCCGAAATTTTTTCTTAGCGCCCCCCCGAAATTTGGCTTTAGTTGCGCCTCTGATTTGAACAACCCCAATCTCTTTAACTTTCCCTAAAATGTAATCTTGAGTGAATTTGCAACTTGTATATATGGAAATCTAACCACTAGTATCTGTATAAGACGTGTGTACTTTTCTTTAATTTGTGTACTATGAAGTATTTATATAATGTAACTGGTTCTATTGTAAAGCGCTCTGACACCTTTGGGTACAGTTCGCGATTTAAAAACGCATACAAAAATAATGATTCTATTACAGGACCGGAGGCTTCGGATTATGCTTCTCGTTTTGTATGCAAATAAAACTACATTTCCCATGATGCTCATCTATACATCACATCCTGTATAGCCCCATAAGAGCCACAGTATCCTGTTTCTCCTCCTCTTTCTTTGCTGCTCATGCAGAAAGTTAAGTGCTCAGAATGTTATGTTGTGATTTATGTCTTATTTGACTGTTGAATTATCTTTGACGATGTTGCAGTTATGTTTGCGCTTATATCGCACTAGGTTGAATAATTGTGTTTGAGTATGTGCTTTTTTGTGCTGGGGGCAATTTGTCTTCTGTTTAAGTTGCCATATATTTCTCGATTTAGCGCTCGCTGGCGCTATTGTTATCAGCTTACCGGCGTCTTGATAGGCTCTCGCTGGGAGCAGCGTGATCTGTGGGGCGCTCCCGCTGAAGCATTGTACCTAATCACCTGGGCGGCCCTTCGGACATGTTTGTTCCTCCCCCAATGGCCTGCATGCCCCTTTAGAGGTTCCCGCTGGGAGCGGCGTAATTGGTGATACGCTCCCGCCCGGAGCAGAGGTTTGGTATTTGCACTGGCGGCCCGTTCGGGCTTCGCTTCACTCCCTGCTGGCTGCTGAGTACCGCGCTGTTTTTTTGTTTATCACGCGCATGGCTCAATTAAATCTTAAGCAGGCGTGCGCCGCCATTTATTATTTGAATGCGAGTACTGCGGGGCGTTCCCCGTCCGGAGCGGTGAATCTTTAACGCAGTGGCCTGATTAGGCTTAATTGTACTCCCTCTGACCTCAAAGTGCTGCGCTGCCCTCGGCAGCTTCCATTGACAGGGTTATACGCCACAGGTCCCCCTCAGGTTTAGACGTTTAATGTTTGCATCGAGTCAATGTGGCCTAGGGGCAAGCAAGGCCTTTGCCTCCAGTCCCAGAGGTTCGGGGTTTGCATAGGTTCTCCGGGTTGTGTTTTTTCGCATGACGAAATTATATTTACATTTTATTTTATATTAAAATTCGAATTCTTATTACAATTTAGGCTTGATATTTTCTCTGATGAATGTTCTCAGTCTTAATACTGCACTGGCTTGTGTGCGCGTGGTAGCGCTCTTGGTTTGGCCCGCCCGGGTTCAGATTAAAGCCGCTCCCACAGGAGTGGAGATGTCGCGCTGATGATGCCTGTGGCATAACTGATTGGGCCTGCGCTTGAGCTTCATGGGAAGGACTTGGTACGACCAAACACAGAATCATAACGCTCCCTCAAGAGCTGAGATACTGCGCTTTTGTTTGCAGCATTCAGAATGAGTCACTGTGGGACAGTGGTTTATGTCTAGATTATTACTCAAAGGTTAGGTGTTTCAATGATTATGGTTTTCTGAATTAACATTACTCCTGTCACTTCCATAGGGTTGTTCTGATCATTGCGTGGTCTCGCGCCTTCTCCGCCAAAGGCTTTCCCTAGTAGCCAAGTGCGGTTATGGAGTCATAACGCTCCGGTGTGCGTAACCCAATTGGGCTACATTTGGGCGATTTTGGTCTACGCACGTCGCACGCGTCCCCTGTTTGCTTCAAGGTTCACAATGCCTCGTGCCTTACATGAGCAGATTTCTTTGTACGCCTTCCAGGCTGTAACAATAGGCTGGCCCTTGGAGTGCGCACACGCTCCTGATATTTCACTATGACTCGGACGCCCGTGGGGCTGGAATAATTTGACTACAGCTTAGCTGAGGAGCCGATACATTATTATTTTTCAATTCTCATGTGCACAGGGTTGGCTCCCCCTCTACTCCTCTGTTACGCTGTGCTTGGCACTACTATATTGAATACGGACACCCCATGGCAACGCATGGGTGAGCTATATAAGGAGGATGTGATCTATTGGAACGGAGCGCACAAGTCTCCTGAAATAATTCTGTTGACGCTCAGGTTCTACACATCCTTGAGTAGGTCAACCGGGCCACAGATGTACCAGTCCCTAGCTCGGGGAAGCAAGGCTTGATTGACGCCCATCACTCTTGAGTCACATTTCCTTGGGCATGTTTTTTTCCCTACCTCACTCAACATGATGAATATTGGGGCATCCACGCGCGCTCGACGGGACTTAGATAAGGGCACAATAGTTTATAGTTCGGGAACTGCGGCCGGATACACTGGTTACGGTGGAAGAGTCATCCCGCGTCAACGCCGGTCTCCTTCTTTACGTGCTAGTTGTAAAAGAAATCACAGAAAGGGTTTCCCGGAACTGACAGGTTGCCAGGACAAACTCCTGGTCATGGCCGGACACAAGCAGCGATGGACAACTTTGACGTCCTGACTGCGCTGGCCCTTGGCGACGGATCCCCTCTGGGACAGCTTCGTTACTGGTCGCATCTATGATATGTAGACATATTTAACCTTTGGTTACACCCTCTGGAATTAGGAGGGTCTTTCACGAGGTCAGTCCTTTGTGGACCGTTTAGGGATCTCTGTTTGTTTTAGCAATTCCTTTCCCACCATATTCCACGAATTTTGACCGTCATTCGGCTGTTCCGATGACGGATCAGAGGGTTAATTATATATTTTCCTCCAACTTTCTAACTAGGTGATTGCTCCCTCAAGGGAACAGGGCATCCTCCCAATTGGGTTTAACAGGATATGTATATATATATATATATATATATATATATATATATATATGTTTATCTTAACACAGACATAGGCCTTACCCTCTCATCTTTCCAGACGTCAGATTTCCTCTTCGGATTCCAATTTTCCCTCGGGGTTACAATTTGTAAGACCTGTTTCGGCTATTCACTTCGATACACTTGTGTCGATTGGCTTAGATTTTTTTCCAGAGTTATCTCATTCCTCACAGATCAGCTAGGTCTTACACGCTCCAAATTAGGGAGCTCCAAAGGGGCCCATTCTTATGTTATCCATGCAGAGGGTTCCATTTCGGGCGGTTGCCGGAGTAGTGGTGCACTTAGCATCGTCTGTCAAACTGTTTTTTCCTGCCCTCCAGTTATTTCGGGTCTTTTTCCACATAGGTCTCTTGACACGTACTACTCACCATGTGCAATATCTCGGTTGTGAGAGCTATCGACAAGCCAAAGGATACTAGGTCATGTTCCTAGCGGATTTGGGCAAGGACTTTTGGCATTCTGCCGGAATTATCAGATATAAGTCATTACTAAATAAAATCCATAGCAACAGGGCACAGTGGCGGATTGGTACTTCTGGTATCTACAGATGGCAGTAGGTGGCAGCTTCACCGAAGGACATTCAGTGGTTGTAAGCCTTTTTTGGGTTCTTGTTCCGCAGACCCTTTTAGTGGCAGGACTGATTCGTCGCTGACGTTCGGCTGGAGATAAAATCCATTGGGTAAAGGATGTATGCCTTGTCTCACAACTGTCGGTGGGACTGAACTATGTTTAGCTCTGCTCCATCCACTTTTCGGAGAAGGGGACGCAAATTTGCATTGATTAGCGGAAGCGATCTTTGCAACTCTCGCATGGAAGTCTCCATTTTGTTTTTCAGTACTCCTTGAGTCGGCGGCGTCCTGCTCAGAGTCCTCCGTGACCCTTTACAACATTCCATCTCATGCAGAGACGCTCATGGTGAATTGGGGCAGTGGTCCTTTATGATATACCAAGGAACTATAGCTCAAAGGTTAGTCTTGCGCCTTTTGGTTGCACAGGGTCAGGGTTCGAAACATGATAATGCTGTACATTCAGTTTCTCCAGGTTGTATATATTTTTCAAGCAATATTTTTGTTATGATATATGTTTTTCGGACACGCTGTCGGCGTTCATTTAACAACCCTGGGTCCTTCCACGCAAACACAAATTTTTATTCGACGTCGGAAGATCGCATTTGTTGGTACGTACACGTCGTGTCATCTCCGTGAGGGCTGATTTTTCCTACTTTGTGTATGTTTTATCAGGTAATGTAATTTGGATTTGCGTGGCGTTCACTTTGCAGCGGCCATTTATGCAGGTCATTTTTAGATACAGGTAAGTTGGTGGGCTTGCGCCGGTTTTTCTGGGAGTTATTGAAAGGTAAAGAGTAGCATAAGAACCCAGACCAGAAGAATCCTCTCTGTGGGAGGTTCTCTCGTTTTTTTTTCTTCTTTGAAAAGTGACCAACTAATAATATGTCGACAAGGAATAGACTATCGTCAGACTGTGTTGCGAGGCCTTCTACCGTTCGGTGTTCCGACGACGGGACAGGCCCACGATTTACAGTATCTACTCCAGGAAGTTTCATTATAATTAATGTCAGAATTACATCTGGTCAAGGTCTGTTCACATTACGTTTTCCAAATAATGCAAATTATGTGTGGTTTCCATGCCTTAAGGCTTACAAGGGAGGTTACTCTGTGTTTACTACCTGAGGTTGTGATATAATTGTTGTAATATAACTGTTGATTACATTACAGAACCTTTACATATGTGTCTGTGGCTATTCTAGCCGGTGGTGGATGGCAGTTATGCCAGAATACGGTATCCATAACCAAATGTTTGAGACAGTCTGATCGTGGGACCATATCTCTCAATATTGTTTGCTGATTTCCATAGTGCAGGATATTTCAAGATCTACTGATTGATTTTCCCACTCTATATTTAAACAGTTTATTATAAACCGTGGGTGATATGACTGTAGTTGTGATGGATAAGCGTTAAACTAGCATAATCTGAAGCCTCCGGTAATAGAATAAAAAATTTGCTAGCATTCGCGCCAAGAACTTTCAATTCTATTAAGGACACAGAGGCGAGGATTATCCCACCCGGTTTTATTACAATATTGGTAATAATTACCCACCCGCATGTACTTGATTTTCTGTATAAGCAGAAGTTACGGGTTTTCCCTGTCTCATTCCTTTCAGGTTTTGGGAAAGAAGACAGACGGAGCAGGTGTACTTTAGGTTTAGAAGACGTAAAATTCCAGTTTGGATATGGTTCTTCCACGTTGGAGGATGATTGTTGGACTCATATTCCTTATTTTGGACTGAAAGTATTAATGTTATTGATTGTTAAGGTTCGAGCAAAGAAAGAGGAGGAGAAACAGGCAGTGTTGCCAGATTGTTTTCACAACTTTCACGCCCAAAAGCAGGGGAAAAGTAGCCCAAAATAGCCCAATGTTGCCACTCCATTAACTTACGTGTAGCCTGACTACAACATTCAAAAATATACTTCTATTTCAAGGATTATATGTTTAGTAACCACATTAATCAGATTACCTATACTTTGTACACTAAAATCAAAGTTGGTCAGTCAAGAAAACTGTCACTCACTTGATATCGCATGGTGTGGAGCAAGCTGCCCAAAAATGTTCTGGGTCCAATTTTGAGGACTGCAACTGCGGAAACATTCTTCTTGTGAAAACTGCACTTCAGCATGAAGTTCCTTTTGCATACTCATGTCAGGCCCCCAGAGTACCGGCAATATAGGCCAATGCTCCATGTTTTTTCACACTTGTTTTAATGCACCAAGAGCAAAGCTGAACATCTCTTTACATACGCATATTCAGAGACGTTTTAATGCATGGGCAAAGTGGGCTCTGGCCCAGGGCCCCAGCCTTTCAGGGGGCCCCCTGACAGAGTCAGCTCCATTCTCCAGAGTTTTGCTCTAATGACCTTGAATATTCTTAAACAGATTGTTTTAAATACTGTTTTCCTTTAATTAATTTTTTTATGTACCTTATTTGTGAGTCTAGTATAGCCATTTTGCAGAGAAATGTTATGTTTATGTTTCATGCAATATACATAAAAAAGTTTCTTTTAGATCAAAACAAGGCCTACATATAAGAAATGGGAGGGCGTTACAGAGATTATTTGCAGTAATATTGCTGAGCTGCTGCTGTGTTACAATATTGAAAACACACATAACTATCCCTGAATATTGGATGTAAACACATTTAGGGCCTTATTTATGAGAAGTGATGCATCGCTGTGTGAAAACAGGGATGCGTCAATTCTCAGTGCGCCCTCCTTGCTACATGATGGATGCGTCATATTTACTGTATGACGCATCATGTCGCAAGGAGTTACAGATACGTCAGTATTTCTGACGTATCTGTAGGCGCAAAAGTGATGCATTGCTGGGGTGTGTCTGAAAATAGACCCAACTCCAGCAATGTGTCCGAAAGGGCCTGAATCAGTCTTATACCTGCTGTGAGGCAGGTGTAAGATATTGAGGCAATGGCATCCTAGAAGTGGCGCACTGAGTTCCCATCGATTTCAATGCGCCACTTCTACAAGGCTTTTTGCGGGGCAACACCCACCCTGCATACATTATACCTGGTGCAGGTATAATGTGGTGCAGGAGTTTCAAAGTGATGCATCTGCCTAGATGCGTCACTTTGCAAATATGGAGCAACATGGCACATTTTTTACGCTGCCGGTGCATCACAAAAAGTGATGCACTTGCGGCATAAAAGTGAAGCAAGGCCTCATAAATAAGGCCCTTAGAATTTGAACGAGTGTTCCTTTGCACTGTCAGGGACCTAATGAAATGAAATAGTGTATTTAATAAAGTGCGCAACTACTCAGACTAGAGTGTCCTGGCGCATGACAGCGGGAGGAAAACGTGCGTAAAAGACCCATCAGTTAGTAAAATCCAGGTTTTTAAGTTTTTCCTGAAAGAGAGTAGGTCTGTGGTTAGTCTCAGTGACTCAGGGAGGCTCTTCCACAATTTTGTGCCTAGAAAGCTGAGGGATCTGCCTCCAGTGCGGCCACAGCATTTTTTAGTCACGAGGGCTAGGTTGGCATTTGAAGATCTTAGGGGTCTAGCTGTTGTATAGCGATTAACGCGCTTATTTAGGTAGCCAGCTCATAAGCCGTGGAAAGCTTTAAAGAAGATGGTCCTCGCTTTGAAGTCGATCCGTTCTTTTATGTGGAGCCAGTGTAGAGACTTGAGAATAGGGGCCATACTAGATCTGGGTTTAGGTCTCGGGATGGCTCTGGCCGCTGCATTTTGTACCACTTGTAGGTGCTGGATAAGGGATTTGGGAAGACCAAGGTACAAGCTGTTGACATAGTCAAGCTTTGATGTCACCAGAGCCTGCATCACGATCTTCCTGCTCTCAAGCGGTAACAGTGGCAGGAATATTTTTAGCACTTTTTAGTATGCCAAAGCAAGCGCCAGTTAGATTTGGATTTGAAAGCGCATGGAGATTGTCTTTTCTATGACAATTCCTAAGTTTTTGACTTTTTCCTTTTCCGCGGGTGGGGTGGCAGATCTTTTGGCCACCAAGAGCTCCAGTCAGGCGTTTCTGGATTACCAAAGAAAACAACTTCACTTTTGTCAGGATTGCACTTCAGCTGACTGATCTTAAGCCAGTTAAAAACCTTTGTGAGGCAAGACCTAATCAATGCCCCGTCAAAGTTTTCACACGTAAAAATCAGCTGAGTGTCATCAGCATTGGAAACAATTTTGGCGCCCTCTTCCTCTACCAGAAATGCAAGGGGGGATAGATATATATTAAAAAGGGTAGGACTGAGGGACATCATGGCTGGAACCGGGGATGAGAAAGGGGGAGCCAGATGTCCTGAGATCCATTTGCCAAGAAGGATGACATCCATGTTAAGGCTCCTGGATGTTAGCAAGTCTCTCCAGGAGCCTCTCAAATGGGACCGTATTGAAGGCCGCCGACAGATCGAACAGTATCTGAACAGCCTTGCCTCCCTGGTCCAGCTTACCCGTGAGATGTTCAGCCAATTCCAGCAGAGCGGACTCCGTACTGTAGTTAGCCCTAAAACCAGAATGGGGAACATGAAGGAGCTTCCCATCTTCAATGTGTTTTTGGAGGGCCTTGTTTACATGCTTCTCTAATACTTTGGAGAGGGCCAGAAGAAAAAAGATTGGCCTGTAGTTGGCAGGGTCCGTCGGTTTGGCGTTAGCCTTTTTTATCAGTGGAAGAATCTTAGCATTCTTCCATAATTTCGGCATGTTGCCTGAGGATACGGAAGCATTAAAGAGCTGGTTTACAGTGAGGTTTATGGTGGAAGCTAATAGGTTCAGGATATTCGCTGGACATGGGTCGGTAGGAGAACCAGACTTAATGCTTTGGAGAAGGGTCAGTGACTCTTCAAGCTGAAACTCAGGGAAAGCTAGTAAAGATGGAGGATCCAAGAGGTGAAATTTGCTATTAGAACTAAGGTAGAAGGTCAGTTATTCCTCTGAGATGTGAGTGAAGGCTTGTTCGATCACAGGGATCTTTTTGTGGAAGAATTGAGCTATTTGCTTAGACCATTCTTGCGTGCATGGCCCTTCCTTTGTGCCAGCTTTCGGGGCGTTAAAGGATTTAACTATGCTAAAGATTACCTTACTCTTATTTTGGGCATTTTCTATCTTGGTTTTAAAGAAGTTTTTCTTGGGTGCCTTCACGAGATTGTAATGAGCTTTTAAGTTGTCTTTATACACCTTCCTGTCCAAGGTAGATAGGATTTATGCCATTTACGTTCCATTTTTCTACAATTTCTTTTGCTAGATCTGAGGGAATCGTTAAAGCATGGAGCTGGTGGGGGCGAAATCTTCAAGGAGCAGGAAAAAACTGGTACAGGTGCATCAATGTTAGTTCGGAGCCATGAATCTATTGAGAGGGCGTCCGAGTCGGGGCAGACAGACCGCTCCAGTGAGGAACAACCGAGGGCGTCTGCTAACATCGGGATGGATATTTTATGGAATGTCCTGTAATTAGGGACCCTCTTCCCTGCGTTAGCCCGAGGGGCTGTGGCAGAGTTGGGAATGACAAATTTTAATAGGAGGTGGTCAGACCAGATAATGGGAAGAGGTAGGCTTACTGATATGTCAAAGTTGTGAAAGATTTGGCTAGGGTATGGCCCTTCTCATGGGTGGCCGAAGAAATTGATGGAAACGTGTTGCAGGCCTGCAGCGTCTCCAACAAGGAAATTGTTTGAGGGTCTTTTCCATTGTCCATACGTATATTGAAATCTCCCAGAATAAGGCAGTTGTATTTTAAGGCCAGGGAGGTGGTGGCTGTATTAAGCGTAGTAATACAATTTCCAATTGCACTGGGAGGTCTGTAAATTAGAAAACCAGCTATTCTATGATGGGGAAGAAGGTACAGTGGAAGTCTAAGGACTCTGCACCCTCGATGTTTTCCATTGGGATGGGAGAGCAGTATAGTATTTGATTATAAATTATGGCGACACCGCCCCCCTTCCCACTCGGTCGGTCCCTCCTAAGGATTTTATAACCCGTAGGGATGACCGAGGTGATAGTAGGGTTGGAGACTTCAGACAGCCAGGTCTCAGTGAGAAATAAAAGATCAGGCTGTTCGTCTAAAAGTAGACCATAAATCTGTGGTTCATGCTTTTGCATAGAGCGACAATTTAAAAGGGTGGCCTTTAAGTCCTTTGTTTTCTTATTGTTTTTACACTTATTGTTGCATGGGAGTATCTTGGGTGTGGGTTTCCTGGGCTGTAGGAGAGACCAGTTGCACTTATTACATCGAAAGTCTACCTCCAAGCTCGGATCAGCCGCTGTACACTGACATAATGGTAGCCGCCTAAGACTAAGCAGTGTTTCCCTATTGTAATATAGTGGAAGAAACTCACCGGAGGAGAACTGGGCAGCATGGCCGGCGTCGGACGCCACCAGGCGCAGACGGGCTTGCCTTTGGTGCGCCTTTGACGTGCCAGCGGCGCGCCCACTGTGCGCATCCTTTTGCATCAGGAATATATCGACTAATGCCTATGATGCAAACTGGATCGCTAATGCAGCTGAGGAAGTGCAAACTACGTGGGTGGAAGTGAGGAGCCTTATAGTAGCCACAGCCCTCCGCACAATCGGCGTATCAGCCGCGGCGGACCAGGGCTGGAGGAAAAGCGAGATGCGAATCGAAGCAGCTGAGGAGGTGTAGGCAAGCAGAATCAAGTAAAGTGCAAGTGCTCGTAGGTAGGAGAAAAGCACAGAGTAATTCAGCCACACATATACATTTTAAAAAGTATTAAAAAAACCTACGAGTAGGGCAGGAAACACTAAATCCTACCGCTGTCAGCTGTGCGCGTCCATTTAGATCGGGAATATATAGGCTAGGAAGCGGAAACTGTGTGGGAAACAGGGGCTCAAATTGGATCATAAATTCAAAGCTGTTCTGAACAGGGGCCCCAAAAATATGTTTGGCCCAGGGCCCCCAAAATTCTTAAGATGTCCCTGCGCATATTACGTAGGTTTCATACTTTTTGGTACTCATCAGAAGAGAGCAGTCCATGGCATGGGGTGCAGAGCTTGCTGCTTGATGTTCCCATGAGCTAATACCCGATAACATATGTTTTCTTGCAGATTGCATATGTTTGCAAAAAATGAATGCATTAAAAAAAATTGCAAGCTTGCTCGTGCCAAGAAAGTTGGCATTAACAATCCTTGCTTCAATTGCAGCTGCAAATGAGACAGCAAGATGAAAAAATTAATTTTGAAATAGAAAACCGTGGACCAAGGTCTGGCGGTAATTTGTGTGGCACAGTTTGGGACTTCCATAATGTGGAATAGGTAACCTAATGTCAGACTGTGGCACTCCGGTTGCTAGGCGTTGTTGCCAAGACAAAGGTCAACGCTGCACTACATGAGAAAATATAGCACAGCTACAGCTTCTGCTTAGTTGCTGACAAAAAGACTGTTGGGTGGGTAATGAAAAGCTTTGCATCACATAGAATTGAGGCCTCTGGACAATGAAGTGTACATACAGGCAAATCCCAAGAGTAACAGTACGATGGCTGCACTCTCAGCAGTGCCGTCACCTGAAAAGACCATGCCTTTCTTCTCTCCTGAAGCCTGGTGACAGCACCTTAAATGTTTACTGCCTTAAAGACGTATACTATCATTAGTGCAGTGCCACCGGGGCCTGTGGGTCTGAGAGGCCTAATTCACTCCAATTAGGGGTGAGAAGCCTTTCCTCCATGAGTGCACCCATCTCATGGGCCACAGTGGTTGGAAGAACCTACCTACCTTATGACCCTTCTGCTTACAGGAAAGGGTATTTTAACCCACAAACTCATCACAATGTGAAAGGAACACGATTTTTAAAGTGTGCCAAGCTTAATACAACACATAAACCTCAAATGGAGGTCTGCATGCATTACAAACCTGCCAAATAAGCTAGGAACTACAGACACTAACAACAAAGTATGGACGAATTACATTTGGATATTCACATTGCCAATAGCCCCACCTCCAACAAATGTGAGAACAATTGAATTCCAATGCTTGTTTCACACAGCTAATACGGTTCTGTGTGTGCAGCGAGGTAACTTGAAGTCTTGTGGCCTGATCAAAGAAAAATGGTATGAAGGCAAAGAAAAAGGGTACGAAGGTGCCTGCAAGCGATTCATAGCTGCCAAGGTTTCAGATTGCTTAAGTGTGACATTTTCAAATTTTTGGTGTAATTATGAGTGACATTCAACGACTACGAGTGACACTTTCTCACAAACAAAAATCAAGTGAAGAAGATGAGGGAAACATATAAACATCAGAAATTACAGCCATTCCAGCAACAAGAAACTCTATGAAGATCTTAAAACTATTTCAAAGCACCAGAAATGGAAGGACACTATGCGTTATGGAAAATAGACTACATAGTTGCCACGTTTTAAGAGTGCTTAGGTGAGCCATTTTCAAGGTTTCAGAGTACTTATGAATGACATTCAACTACTAATGGTATTACACTAAGAGTGACAGAATAAAATCAAAAAATTAAGTTCATGAAAACAGATAAAACAAAAGAAATTACACTGACTTTAGTAAGGACAAACTATGATCCTACTGTAAAATGAACGTATTCCCACAATCTACTCACGTTCTACATGATTTTACTCTTGTGATCACTACTACTGCTTGCGAAACCACAGACAAATTGCACGAACACCGTGACAGGAAGCTAGTCGAGTATTTCATATGATTTTACCTTGGCCCTGCCAGCGTAGCAGCAATGTGTTTGTGGGGGCCCAGCAGGATTTGTTAAACAAAAAAAACCTGATCCACTGGTAACCAGTGACAGAACCAGGCAGGCTTCTGAGGCATGAGTGCATTAAAAGGAGTCTGCCCTGCCAATAAACAAGTATTTCATACCGTGGGCGGTACCTAAGCCTATTTTTTAAAATCAATGTTATTGTTGAGTGTGATTGAGGAATTGCGTCAGGGGGATAGGCGCGCTGGTATAATGCAAATAGAAAACACCTCACTCCACCTACTCTTTTCTCTTCTGCCCCTACTTACTCTCTGTGCCTTCTGTTCCCCTCCCAGTGCTGCTGCGTCACCGTCCCTGTGTGTGTTTCCCTCACCCCTTCCTGACCCCTGTATCCCACCACTCTGTGTGCTCATCTGCCGCCCTGGCATCCCTCTCATTGCCCTGTGTTTTGTTATCACTCCCTACTGTTCCTGTGTACTCATATGCCACTCATCACCGCCCCAGCATTTCTCTATTCTCCGCCCTCTCCTTGACTTCATCACCCCTTCCAGCCCCCGTGTTCCACTCCTATGTGCACACATCTGTCACCCCAGCATCCTTCTGTTCTTATCCCCTCCTTGCCCTGTATTTTAATGATAACGTCCTGTGTCCCACTCTGTGTGCTCATCTGCCCCCTCACCCCTCTAGTCATCCCTCTTTTTCCCCTGCCCCCAGTGTTGCACTCTGTGTGCTCATCTGCCACGCATTGCCTCCCCCATTACCCTCTGTTCTCATCCTTTTCCTTGCCTGGTGTTATCTCGCCCTTTTTGCCCCCTGTGCTCCACTTCTCAGTGCACACATCTGCCACCCTCTGTTCTCGCCCTCTCCTTGGTTTTGTGTTTTCATCTCTCCTTCCTGTCCCGTTTTCCACTCTGCGCTCATCTGCCACTCCTCGCTACCCCCTGCACCCCTCTCTTCTCACCCCTCTCCTTGTACAGTATTTTCATCAACCCTTCCTGACCCCTGTTTTCCACACTGGCTCCTCGTGGCCCCCTGCACCCCTCTCCTTGCCATGTATTTTCATCACCCCTTCCTGCCCCCGTGTTTCGCTCCCTGTGCTCATCTGACGCCCCACTCATCCCTCTTATTGCCCAGTGTGTTCATCACCCCTCTGCCCCGGCTCTTTCCCAACTACACTAAGCCCTACAGCTGGAACCTCCGATGTCACCATACCTGCTGCTGCACAGGCATGGGGGCGGGCATTAATGTGCCTGACAAGCCCATCATTGAACTGACCTGACCCAGGACTGGGTCAAACGAACTCGAAGGCAGGTCAGAGGTCACTGCAGGTCTTGCAGGACCCTATTTGGAAAGAAGCTTCCCACCCGCAAAGATTTATGGCCCTGCTGGTGTTACTTGTGAGCAGGGGCCGCAGGGCACAGAGCCACGGACACACCTAAAATTAGGAAAGAGGTGTGACATGCAAGGCAACCATGGGCTGCAGCGCGGTGGCACCGCTCAAAGCCTTGAATCCGCCGCACACTGGGCGGAATCTAGCCCAAGTTTCGGTAGCCCGCACAACACTATTTTTCCTCGCACAATCGGACAAAATATCGCCCAATTGTGCGAGGAGTGAAAAATTGTCTAGCAGACGCGACAAAGAATTTTCAATTCTATTAAGGACACGGAGGCGAGGATTATGCTTCTCTTTGCTTTACTGCAAAAACACAGCAGCCAATTAAAACAACTTTAAACTTCAGCATACCCCCGGAAGTACAACCCCCTCCATAGTATGCACCAATCACTATTAGTACTTAGCATATATAGTCCGAAAACCACAACATCACTTCCTCTTTCTTTGCGTGAAAGTCTTAAACTCAGTCCACAAACTTGACTGTTGAACACTGGACCACCGATTTCCTCATCGACGTGCGTCCAACTTGAGCCCCGAATCTCCTTTCCGGAAAGCCTCATTCACTGTCACATGTCAGCCTGGAAAAACTCTCCGACGAGCTGTATCATCCATGCCGATACCAAACTTCTGAACCTCAAGGTTGCTTGGTCTGTTCACCTGGAATGGAAACTGATATCGTAACGTCCATAGAAAACTGGCATTGAAGTCAATGTACAGGAATACAGGGTGGGTACAACATTATAACCATTACACCATAATGTTATCAATCCCGTAGCTTGGGTGGGATAATCCTCGCCTCCGTGTCCTTAATAGAATTGAAAATTCTTTGTCGCGTCTGCTAGACAATTTTTCATTCTATGTCAGTCCACGGAGGCTCCGATTATGCTAGTTTAAAGTTGATCCACCACCACCGAAGCTACATCCACAATAGGTTTATGGTAAAACGTTTTGAATGTGGAATCAGTCGACCAGTCCGCCACAGCCATGATATCTTGCAACCGGGAACCCGCCCCAAAGGACTTTGAGGCCATAGCTCCTCTAACAGAATGTGCTCCAAACATGGAAATATCCACCCCTGCGAGACCCAGTAACCAAGTGACCCACCTGGCCAGGGTTGCAGATGTGACCGGGCGAAAATGTCTCTGAAGAGCAATCAATAATTGTCCTGACACATCCGATCTAAATTCCCTAGTACAATCTTCGTAAACTTTTAAACACCTGACAACACACAATTTACTGTGATGGGGAAAAGCAGGGTATGTAATACACAGAGAATGCGTTTTAGTACGTCTTGAGATCGTAAAAGAGACTCTCGAAGGAGTAAATACTCTACCTGCCAAATCCAAAGCTCGCACATCCGACACTCGTCTACAGGAAATTAGACACAGCAAGACAGTCAATTTCGCCGATAATTGTTTCCTAGACAAAGCTTCATTATTCGGCCAGTTCCTCAAAAACTGTAGTACCACCGAAACGTCCCAAAGTACGGTGTACTTAGATTGGGGCGGATTCACTAAGCGAATACCGCGCACCACCTTGCAAACCAAAGGGTGTTCCCCTACCGGTCTGCCTTCCACATGCGGATGTCCCGCCGAAATCGCCGATCGAAAATTATTCACCGTCCGGTATGCCAAACCCGATTTGGCTAATTCAGCCAAAAAATTCACAATTAGATGGATGTCGGATCCCACGGGATCACTCTGTCGCTCACCACACCAACTGACCCATCGCTTCCAAGCAGATTCGTATCGTTTGTGTGTGGAAGGTGCCCAAGCCTGGGATAAGAAAAAGAGAGTGTCTTGCGAAACTCCCGGCACCTGCCAGCGACGCCTGAAAGTCTCCATGAGAACCAACTGGTCTTGCAACACCAACGGATGTCGAAGACCCTGCGGGTCCGTGAGAATGTCCGGAAACGACTGTAGTCGAACCGGTGGCGCACAAGCCAATGTCATGGCTGTTGGAAACCATGCCTGTGCTTTCCAACAAGGTGTAACTAGCACAAGTTCTGCCTTCTGTCTGCGAAGTTGCGCCAACACCCTCGGGATCATTGGAAACGGTGGAAAAGCATAAAGAGTGCCCATCGTCCATGAGTGAAGAAAGGCGTCCGAGCCGACCGCTAGAGGGTCCGGCCGCCAACTGTAGAACCGTGGAAGCTGATTGTTGAGTCTGGATGCAAACAGGTCCAATACACACGGGCCCCACTTGAGGTTCAATGCTTTGAATGTGCTGGGATGCAGCTTCCAATCGCTGCTGTCCCGTAAATGCCGTGAATTCCAATCGGCAATCACGTTGGACGACCCGGGAATATATTCCGCCATCACCACCAGACGACGATCCAGGCAATAGTGCCAGAAGTCCTTGGCGATCTCCGCCAAGAGACGAGATCTGGTCCCCCCGAGCCGATTTATGTATCTCACCGCTGACACATTGTCCATGCGGAGGAGAATACAACAAGAAACCTTCTGAGGGGCCAGAGTGCGAATCGCAAATGCTCCCGCAAGGAGCTCCAAGCAATTTATGTGCAACTTCAGTTCCTCCTGGGACCACCGACCCCCTGTCTCCAAGGTTCCGCAACGAGCCCCCCAGCCCCATCGACTGGCGTCCGATTCTATCACGACGTCCGGGCTGGTGGAGAAAATGGCCCTGCCATTCCAGGCCTCCATATGGTCTAACCACCAATTGATCTCCGTACGAGCCTCCGCCGAAAGGGTTATCTGTTGCGTATACGAGAGACCCTTGCGTAAATGCAAAATCTTCAATCTCTGAAGGGCCCTGTAGTGCAACGGCCCCGGGAAGATCGCCTGAATGGATGCAGCCAGAAGGCCTACTAGGCGAGCTAGCGTCCGTAATGATATTGTCGGAGAGGCAAGGGCTCTCCTCAATTCCTTCCTGATTGTTACTCTCTTCCTCAAAGGGAGCAGTAACTGACACGTGAGAGAGTTGATCTGAAATCCCAAAAAGTCCATCGATTGCGATGGGGTTAGAACCGACTTTTCTAGATTCAACAGAAAACCTAGTTCCTGCAACAATCGGAGCGTCCAAGACAGGTGCCTCGTTAAGAGGTCTTGCGACTGTGCCATAATTAGAATGTCGTCGAGATAAATTATCAGACGCACCCCCCGCTCTCTCAACCATTGCACCACCGGTCTCATGAGTTTGGTGAAACACCAAGGGGCGGAGGACAGACCAAAGGGCATCGCGGAAAACTCGAACCACTGTTCGCGCCATTGAAACTGGAGACACCGTCTGTGTGCCGGGAAAATAGGAACCGCCAGATAGGCGTCCTTTAGATCTAAGCGGACAAGCCAATCCTGTTCTAAAAGAATGTCCCGCAATAAATGGATTCCCTCCATTTTGAAGTGGCGATACACCACCCACGCGTTGAATTCCCTGAGGTTCTACACCAAGCGAAAAACCCTTGTCCTTCTTCGGAACCAAGAAAATTGTGCTTACAAAACCCCGAGCATGGGGAGTGGTCCTCACTATCGCGCCCTTCTGGAGTAACGCGTCCACTTCCCTGTCGATGAAATTCTGATCTTGTAGGGAAAAATGTAGGGATTCGGGCCTCCGAGTCTGATGTGGAGTGGTGTAGAACTCTATGTGGAAGCCCTGCACTGTTTGTAAAACCCAGGGATCGACCGTAATCTCTTGCCACCTGTGAAGGAATAAAGTAATGCGACCTCCCACCATGTACTCTGTGGTATTCAAAATCGGTACCTGCATAGGAGTTATCTCCGGAATTTTGTTGACTTCTGTACATTCCTCTCTGGCCTCGACCTCGTCCACCTCGATTGCGGGAGGGATAAAACTGCGGCTTCTGGCCACCTCTGCCTCTGTGTTCAGCACCCCGGGAGGTCTGGTTATAACCTCGGCCGGACCCTCGACCCCTGGAGCGTCCGGCCCTATCAAAAACACCAGTGTGGAACACCTTCTTGATATTAGCCTGCGCCTTGTCTAGAGCCGAAAACATGGCCACGTATTTGCCCATCTCTTTGACAAATTTGTCGCCAAACAGCATGCCATTGGCCAAGGAACCCGGTTCGGTCTTGGCCATCTCCGCTAATTGAGAGTCTATTCGCATTAAAAAGGAGCGCCTCCTCTCTGTTGACAGCGCCACATTGGCATTACCCAAAAAACACAGGGCCCGCTGAGCCCACTCCATAATATCAGAAGTGTCCAATGGAACGTTTTGGTTTTTACCGTTGACCGCCGCATCCAATATTTTAGTAAGGGGGCCCGAAACATCCAGCAGTTTATCCTGGCACCCCTGCCAGGCTCTATCCAAACCCTTTTTCTGGTCCTTTGCGAATTTTCGCATAAACGTAGCCATATTGGGGTCTAACTCTGGCGTGTCCGCCACTTTGCCAGTCAGCGATGGTCTTGGACATTCCGATCTTAAGGTGGCGCGCACCTCCTTCTCGAAACCCTGTTGTAAGTTTACCCCCACATAATGGGCCACTTCTGGACAAGGGACCCACTCCGAGGATCGAGGATGTATAAGACTCTGAGGGTCAAATAACAGATTTTTAGGGGCCTGGCTGTCATCCGCCTTATAAGCAGTATGTTTCACTTTTTTCGTTTTCTTTTTGGGCCTCACCGACTCCACCTCCGAGTCAGAGGTGTTTGTAGTAGATGGAAATGATTCATCCGTGGTATAAGCAGCCATGGATCCATGGTCTTTCATAACGTTTTTGGCCATACGCGCCAATACTTTGGCCGAAGACTGCGAAGTGCCAGCGTCACTATGCTGAGTCTTCATCTTCCTCTTGCCATACTTGAGTAGGGGTTTAGTAAACGGTTTGAGGGCTTTTATCAAAGCCTTATTAACTGAACCCTGGACGTGGGTATCCAGGGCTTCAACCAAATTCTCCTCCAAGTTTTCAGGTTCCTCATAGTCCTCATAGTTATCACACTCTACCCACTGATCCTCCTCTTCGGCGTAGTACGCCATTGCTTGAAGCAGAGAGGGTTGGAGGAGATTCACGGGGGGAGCAGCCCAGGGGTCTGTCAGAACCTGTCACTGACAAGTGCACAAACGAAATGAAACCTACACTAAAGGTTCTGAGCCAAAGTCAAGGTGGAAGGAGAAACCCCAATAAACTCCCCTAGAGCAAGGCTCTATGCCGGTAACACGCTCCGGTAAGCGTTCATATAATGAGGCCAGAGATGGGTGAAGTCTTTGTACTCTGTGCGCGAGGAGCCGTTAAGTCAAAAGAGACGAAAACGAGTTCTCGTGCACAGTCACAGCGTCCGGGGCAACGACGCGACCGCTCTCTGAGCACGAGCGTGTCGTGTCTGCCTCCTCCTTCTCCACCGCCCCCTAACGCTCGCAACGAGTCAACGACGCGCGCGTGTTGCAAAACACGACGTCCCCAGAGGGACCGGAGCCGATAACAAACACTTCGGAAACGTTCCGCCGGTCGCGCTACAATCTATCACACCAGAAAAACAATCCTGAATATATAAGCAACTAGCATTAATATCCTTAAAACAAATACTTCCCCACAATTTACCAGAACGATAAAAGGTAAGGAAAAAACACTTATCTGCTGCTGCAGCAGCAAAGAAAGAGGAAGTGATGTTGTGGTTTTCGGACTATATATGCTAAGTACTAATAGTGATTGGTGCATACTATGGAGGGGGTTGTACTTCCGGGGGTATGCTGAAGTTTAAAGTTGTTTTAATTGGCTGCTGTGGTTTTGCAGTAAAGCAAAGAGAAGCATAATCGGAGCCTCCGTGGACTGACATAGATTAGCTCAATCTGGCAACCCTGGAAACAGGATACTGTGGCTCCTATGGGGCTATACAGGATGTGATGTATGGACGAGCATCATGGGAAATGTAGTTTTATTTGCATACAAAACGATTTTCATTGGCTGCTTTGAGTAGCAAATAAAAGAAAGAGAAGCATAATCCTCGCCTCCCTGTCCTTAATAGAATTGAAAATTCTTGGCAGGAATGCTAGCAAATTTTTTTATTCACACCCGGAGCAATTAGGTATTCAGTGTGAAGTTCAGGGTGCAGAAGCACTGTCTGTGGCAGGCACAGGGATGGATGGCTCATAAAGGCTACACTGTAACATGATTCACCGCCGGGGCAATGCATTCATAACACTGTGACGTGCGTCTCGGGACGAAGGGAGTTACTCTTGAAAATGACCAATGGCTACTGCCGAGAGAAACAACCAGGAGAGGACTTCTCACTCTCTGCGTTACTGACTCACGCATTGGAAGGTCGGTCCTCGGCGAGAGGGGGATGCGCGGCAGACTTGAAGATAGTCAGGCGAGCACACTCGGCCGCATCCGCTGCTTGCACAGCGCGTCTGTTGACTCAGTTAGGCTGCAGTGTGTGGCACTCAAGTCTGTGGACCTCAACCTGGATGCAGACAGAAAGAGAGCGACCTCAGGTAGGGCGCGAAAAGGGTGCAAATATTCCGATCTGTGGCTTGGACGTTGCCGTTTTTTTTTTTAACCTATCTGAGTAATGCCGATTACTTCACTTATACATTTTTGTAGCCCCTACAGAGCTAAAAAAACAAAAACAAATCTATTGCTTACACGGGAAGACTGTTTACGCAGGAGCGATGTGTTTTTTTTCTTTTCTTTTTTCTAATGCAGATTTATATAGCGCGAACTTGACCCGAAGGTATTGGAGCGCTTTACATGAGCACCGGTTACGTTACACAAGAACACATTCAGGCACGGGGTGATTAAGTCAGAACACATTCTCTTCCCCTCCTGTTATATTCCTTTCAAGTTCCTCAGCCTAACTTAATGAAGGCTGCATTCACAGTGCTCTTCATTTTTTCCCTCCCTGATTAGGAGTTCCACTTTTTAGCAGCATTACAGATTTTTTGTTGCGCAAAATGTTCTAGTCCCAACATGACTGCGAGGTCGATATTGGAATATTATTTATTTAAACTCGTATAAAGCCACCGAGAACTTCAAAGTATGAGTGTTTTATACAAAACTAGAGACATATAGCTTAAGTGGGTTACATCAGTTGGACAGGAAAGTTAAGATCGAAGGTTATCAAATATGGCAAAATAGAACAGTGGTATCTGTGAATAAAGGTTCAGAGGTAATTTTAGTCGTACTGAGTAATAGCGGACAAGACAGAGAATAAAGTCGCCAAGAGAGGATTTGTTTGTTGAAACGATGAGTTATTGGTTGTTGAAGCTCGTGCTGAATTCAAGGAGAATCGGAAGCAGTTGAGAATTGGATATATGCATGAGAGAGGAGTTGAGTATTGATTCAGAAAGGGATGGAGATGCATAGCTGCAGTTTGATGATGGTAACCTCGATGGGAACCTTTGTGCAATTTGTCCATGGTTCGACTATTTTGAGAGTTACACTGAGGGGTATATTCACAAGAACGTGTGATAAACATCCCCGAAAAATGTTAACGCAACTTTACACATTGCAGCCTATCGCAGGAAAATAACCCCGTGTGAATGTGGAATTCACAACAAGGCGGTACCATGTGATAGTCTCCCGACACCTCGGACATGTCCGCGGTACAACTACCTTGATGGAGATAGCACAAACCACAACACAAAAAAACCTGCGATGGGCCAAAGCGCGATAAGAAAACAGTGACAACCAGCACGAGGGCAGCAATACTCGCTGGGAAAAAGCACAAGAACAGCATATGAAAAATGCCACAGAAAAAATTACATCAACTGCGGAGTACCACGAATGCACCCTGACCAACTGCAGAGGATAACATGTACCCCACAACATCCAAGCACCGTGGAAGAACAGAACCGACAGGCACACCGCATGAAAGAGACCAGTGGCAGACAAATCGGTGCCGCCGGAGCGACTCACCCACCGTGCAGCATACGCACATAAGCATAAGTGCACCTCGACATTGACAACATCCCGGTACAAACAGCAACACCTCCACAACAGAACACAGGGCACAATTGGTTCCGCAAATGTGCCCAACATGGCAAATCACACCTGAAACCGCAGGAAAATGTAACATGACAATGTACAAGTTCAACCTGCAAATATGTTTTAATCACACATGCTGTGCAATTGGACAGCTTGTATTGTCCCATGATTGCCATGGACGGCCACAATGTGACGTGCTCATGAGAAGTAAGTGTCAATGATAGTGTTCCTATGGGCCATTCCTGCCGCAGCTGCAGTGGGATGTGGGCCACCTGCCCCATCGTCACCATCATTGTCCGGTACCTCTGGAACTGGGATCCATGGGGCTTTGGTGCGAACACAGATGTTGTGCAACACACAACATGCAACAATCCTCTTGCACACGATGTCCGGGCTGTACAGGAGCTTTCCACCTGTGCCGTCCAGGCACCTGAAACGTAACTTCAACATGCCAAATGTGCATTCAACGATGCTCCTGGTGCGTATGTGGGCCGCATTGTACTGCCTCTGGGCGGGTGCGTCCGTGTCTCGGAGGGGTGTCATCATCCAAGGGCAGAGTGCATATCCTTGATCACCTGTGACAGTGCAGGGAGAAAAGAGTCAATACTTGGTTCGGCAGGATGTGATGGCAGGCCCACTAATCCAGTGACGCCTGTGCTGGCTGTGAGTGGGGTGAGTGTAAGCCAGCCCTCCGGGAGTAGCTGGTGCTGGCAACAACTCCAACAGTCATCAGGCACTCAGAAAAGCAATGTCAGAACAACAAGGGGGAATTACTCAAGTTGCACAGGGCTAGTGGCCCGGATGCACAGCAGCCGACACGGGCCCACCACCACGGGAAGCTGACCTGCGGGAGACTGGGGTTGGGTCATGAGGGCAGAGCAGGGCCTCGCATGTGTCATAGGTGCCTTCTACGGAGTGTCACGGGGTAGAATGGGAGGTCTACCCCCAGGGCATGATGCAGAGGGCACATGCCAGCTGTGTCCGGCAACATGGCTGACATGAATGCCACAGACCCATGCCAGACACCAAGTCCGTACCTGCCCGTTGCTGATGACAACCCCCAGGCTCAGACACCAACGATGTTCTGCCAGAGGGTGAGGGTCACTCATGGTGCACGGGTTAGTGGCACCACGTGTCGCCGGCTTGCGTTGAACAGGGTTAGTTGCACCACGTATCGCAGGCCTGCGATATGGAATTATGCCTCACTGATCGAAGGGAGTCTGGTGCTTTGGCCGCTGCCATTCAGGACTCCGGACACAGTTCCACATGTGGGACCTACTGGGCCGAAAAGGACGCCGGTGGAGTATGTTAATAATAAAGGAGTGATGTGGGCCAGTGTCAGGGGGGAGGGGGCAGTGATGGTCTGCGGAGGCTGCAGAGGGCGCGGGCCTGGGGCTTGGAGCTTGCACTGGTACGTGGTGGGCACTCTTTGACACACGACGGTGTTGACAGGTGAGCAGGGCGGCCCTGGTGCGCTGGGGCGGGCAGGCCTGGTCAGTGCATCAGCGTCCTGGGGTGCAGCAGGCGCATAGGGTCGCAGTCCCCGCTGCTCACGGCGGTGGGCCTCATGGCAGGCCACGAGGCGCCGCACTGTCAGTGACGTTGGCCCTCCCGGGAGTGAACCACGCTCTGCGCAACGGGGCTTTTGACCACACCCCTGCGCAGCCCTGGCGTACTCAGGGCCAACCCACTACGCTCACGCACACAGGGGGGGACGCACCGTGCAACACTTCACTATCTGACCCACGGCCTGGGGTGTCATAGTTGCGTCCACTGCTCACTACTCTCCAGTCACCAGCAGTTGTGGTCTGAATGGACATGTCTGTGGTTTGCATACCCATGTCTGTCCTGCACATCCATGCTTCACTTGTCGTTATGTACATTCCCATTCACGGGTCACTTGCATCCCACGCACATGGCTGCACTCCGCATCCACACGTTCAGCTGTTGTGTGGCTGTGGTGCCACGATATGTCTGTATTATGTGCAGGGGTAGCCCAGGATTACCATCGAGTGGTGTTGTCGTGTCTGGTAGGTGGTCGTGTTGTTTGAAATGTTGTATGTGGTTTGGTCATGCGTGCATTCTCACAATTGTGCGCTGTGTTGGTGGCTTTGGGGTGTGTGATGTGTTGATTTGTCACTTACCAACGAGCAGTCCAGTTCCATATGTGCCATCCTGGAAGCGCTGGTTGATAATGGACTGTCGGAAAATGAAGGAATCATGCACACTGCCTGGGTAGTTGGCGAGGACATTGGTGAAGAGTCCCTGGTGGTCCACTATTGCCTGCACATTGATGGAATGTGTGTGATTTCTGTTGCGGTAGTGGTGTGCAGTATCTGCAGGGGGCACAAGTGGGACATGTGTGCAGTCAATTGCCCCTAACCCGGCCGGGAATCCGGCTATGGCGTAGAAGCCTTGCTTTGTCTCCAGCTGTTCCTGCGCAGTGTTGGGGAAGTGAAGGAACTGGGGTATGAAGCTGAGGATGGCATCCAGGACAGGTGTGATGAGCTTTGATAGGGCTGGCTGTGAGACACCTCTGACTCTGGCAGCTGTTGGTTGGAGCTTCGTCTGCGGAGGGATGTTGATTCTCGCTGTGTTGGGACCGTCGGCCTGTGGGCGATGTGGGTCATGATGCGGAGGATGGTTGTCCTTTTGAGCCTGTAGTGGGCAATGACTTCCTCGGGCGTTAGGTCTGTGAGAATGGTGTGTTTTCGGTAGGTCCGCTGTCTTACTCTGCGCTGTCTCTGTTGTGGTCCGGGGGGGGGGGTCCGGGTCCTGGGGGTGGTGGGTGTTGTGGCCCTATAGGGGCTCCGAGCTGCATGATGAGTAGCTCCATGGCGTCGTTTGTTCTTTGGGTGTGGCTGTGTGCGGGGCTCCGTTGCTTACTGCGGTTAGTCGTCCATCTTTACACCTGCTTGAGGCAGGTGTTAAATACCTGCGGCTACCGCGGCTTATAGCATGTTTTTGACTCGCATCGCAGATCTGGCAGTTCGTTATGAAAGTGGTGTTTTTTTGCACGGGACCGCCTACTCTGCATCTCATTATGGTTAGTTTGTGGTGTCCACCATGGAGATACATTTTGGGGCAGTTATCGCAGGAATACCGGCGATGTCTGCAGTTTGCACCAGCTTGTGAATGGGATGTTAGATTGATCTCCACTTTTGATGCGTTAAGGTGGAGATCAATCGGAGATAAGTCCTTGTGAATATGCCCCCGAGTCTCTTGGGCTTATCCAGTGTGGTCACAGGTCCCGGAGACCATAGATGGTATTCAGAGAATCAAGCTCACTTCCTCAGTAGATTTGCTGCTGAGTAAATGGTGGCTCCTTAGGAAAACTGGAACTGATAGATGGTGTGAGGTATGAGTGAAACAGAAATGTGATATAACGTACTTTTTGTTTTACTGAAGTGTACTCCTTTGAAACCGAAAGGTAGACAGACCGGGGGTAAGACAGCAGCGTTGTTTGGCAAACTCTCAGAAAATGGTGACCACAGTCAAAGGAAAAATATTTTCTCATTACCAAAACATGCTGCATAATTAAGATGAAGTTAGTGTAGAAGAATAGATCAATATTCATTAAAGACTGTTTCTGTTCGGGTTGTCAATTGTGATGCCTCGTTCTTGAGGTGTATTTGCTCAGCAGTATGCAGAATTTCTCCCTTTAAAAATGCATGGCTACTGCCTATGTCATCAGCTCCTATTCTTGCCCATTTGATAGCATCTCTGCCTTGCACATATTTCCATATGGATCCAACACATGGCCTGTGATCGTAGCTTAGTGGCCACTCAGCGCAAAGCCTCTAAATTAACTATAAATAGGATGAGGAAAGAAGTAATCTCCCAGCAGTGGTCCCCTCTCAGTGACACTGCCCACACAAAGGATAGCAAGTCTTTCTGGAAGGCTGCCTCTTGTATGCGCTCCCTAGATCAAGGTGTATCAGCAGTTAGTTGTCACATAAAGTGGGAGGACTGGGTGGCACACGTTAGAAACATTTATTCTGACGCCAGTTTGGTTGGGTTTGCAGCTATGGCCTTGGGAAGCTCCATCCATTTCTTTACCAGAAGTGAAGGCTGCCATCCAGGAGAGTGTGGGAGGGAAAAGCAACCGGGCCGCATTGTGCCCCGAATTGACATGAAGTGTAACATGGATCTTTGGGCCCCACTGTTGACAAACATTTATAATACCCTGAAAAGGTCATTGATCACCTGTTCCTGGGCATCCTCAGTTATAGTTTTGATCTTTAAAAAGGGCAACAGGGTGGAGCCTAAATGTTACCGCCCGATTCCCTTGTTAAATATACCAGCCAAACTTTTAGGCAGAGTCCTGTATAATAGAGTAGTAGATTGGGTCACTGAAAATAGCATGTTAAATGTCAATATGGATTCCGCAGTGGTATAGGGATGATCTATCAATGCCTCAACTTAAACCTAATCATTGGGGAATATACATTGGCCAAGCAGTCTTCACTATATTTAGCCTTTATGGATCTGACAATGGCCTTTGATTGTGTTAATTGGGCTAAGCAGTGGCAATCTCTCATTAATCTGCAAATGGATCCATCCCTATTCCACTTTTTGGTCTCCTTGGATATGGACAATAAGGCCTGAGTCAGGTTTGGGAACAAAGGAGAAGTCCCTGATGAATTCGGTCGGGGGGGAATTCGCCAGTGTGCGTTTTAGCCCCACTTCTCTTTATTTTGTCATAAATGATCTTAGTAAGTGCACCCCAGACATACCCATGGTAAATGGTGCCCCCCACCAGCATTATTATATGGGGATGATGGTGTTAATTGCTTGCACCCCCAAAGCCTTGTGTCATCTAGTGCACCCCTTTGTCAATTTTATGGCCAATCTGGATTCATCAACTAATTTTACTAAGGCTTTCATAATGACTTGTGGCCCAAAGTGCATGCGACCCTTAACAATTACGGTGGATAACGAAGTGCTATTGAGCACCAGCTTCTTCTCTTACTTGAGGGTCACTTTTAGCTCGCCTGGGACATGGCCTGCGCATATTGCACAAAGTCGGACCAAGTTTTCCATGGCTGTTGGCTCACTAAGTCGCCCATCACCCAAGGGAGAAATAATTGTCACACCCTTTTTGCAAATATATTCGGCACAATGCGTCCTAATAGCAACTTATGGGGCCTGGGTGACTCGGCTACCCTCCAAAGGGAAGAAAATTGATGTTGTCGGAGAGTACTGTCAGTCACTGTGTGGACCTCCCAGCTTCATTTGCCACAATGAGCAAGGCTTAGCCTTTCTAAGCGACTTTATTTGTAGCCGGTCAATCCTCTTGTTGCTTTTTATCTGGTGCTCAGAAGAAGCAAAATTAACTAGAGAGTTTTAGACTGCTTGGCTTGCAGTAAGGGTCTTTTGATCCCCTGGCTAGTGTACGTCAAAAAATCTCTGGAAGACTTTGGATTGGCTGATATGTTTTTAGATAGAACGCCACGGGCAGCCTCTGTTAGCAAGTGCAAGTCTTGCTGCTAGAACGAACCAAAGAACAGAGGATTAAGTCTGAAAGACAAAAATCAAGTTTTAAGCATTATTTCTATCTTAATCCCGGGGCTAACTCTACCAACTACCTGCAGAACACTAATAAGAGGTGGGATAGTCTTCTATTGTCCAGATTCCAGGCTGGTATTATGAAATATTTACTTTGTTTTCCGGCCGGACACCAACCGCAGCTTGACTCTATAGAATGTCAATGTGTTAACTTGCATAAACAAACTATGGTGCATTTCCTCTTCTTCTGTGAATATTATAAAATGTATACCAAAAAATTCCTCATACCAATTTTGAAGTTTAAGAATCTACGACTTTGTATGCAAGCATATCATTTTTTATTTGCATTACCAGATGACATAACATGGTCACGTGATTCTGTTTCTTAAAGCAGCAGTCCGCTCCAAGAGGTCAATTTTAGATTAATTTCAGGACATCGATGAATCAGTACTTGTCTGTTTTAATTTCGGTTTTATTCTTCTCAGCCTGTTTATATCCTGATTGTTGGTCATTAGTATCACAAACCTGATGATTTTATGTATTTTACTTGTATGTTTTAATAACTTGTATGTATTTTACTTCTATTTTTGCACATCATGCACTTTTATGGCTGTTCACAGCCGAATAATGAGAATTCTGATTCTGAATCCAACTTTGATTTTCAACATTCATAAAAAAAAATGCAAGCAAAAATAAAACAGACATGTTGATGCACATGATTTTTAAAGAATATATATTTTTATTGACATTTTCTTGTTTTTGTGTAATTTGACTTAATTTCATGCATTTTGCACCAGTTGATGCACATGATTTATGCGTAGATAAATAATCAAACAAAACAGCAATAATTATAAAATATTGAGTTTTGACAATGGTGGGCAGATTTGAGAAGGGACCCTATCCTAAAACATTCTTAATTTCATGATTGAAAAAAAATGTAGACCTACTCTGTACTGTGCAAATTTTAGTTTTTAAAAAAGTGGTTGTGAGGAAATGGGCCATTACTGTGTGGGATGCACAATTAATGGGTTCACATTGACTATCTCAGTATTGGGGAGTAGAGCAGTATAAGGCCTACTCAAGGGAGGTGATGTGGGCGTATTTGCCATTTGCGGACATGAAATAACATTCAACCAATATTGTCCAGTCTGTGCTTGTTGTTTAGCAAAGTAAAAGTGCATTTAACACACGTACACTCACTCACTCACTCTCACACCCTTGTGGGGACTATATGTGGATACCTGCCTTGTGGGGACTAATCGTTACCAATGTTTTTAACTCACACTAATAACAGAAACATGTTAAGAAAAAATTCATGATACAGGATCCGGCTTCAAATTTGCAAATATATTGTTATTTAATCAAGCGCACAGAACCATCCTTGTGGGGACCTAGTCCATAACACTATTTGTGATTGAATACAGTCAAAGGCACATGGCTAAATGTTTATTTTATCAACAATATAAACAAACAACATTTTAATGTATTCATTTGTGAATTGCTGCATATATACTAAGGGTGTACATAAAAGAAAGATTGTTAATGTGCCAGAAAATATCATATCATGATTACAGAAAGTCACTTACAACTGTATTAAACATATTTATCAGTGCTCAAAATCTTGGTAAATAAGGGAACTATCACATAAAGAAATTAACACATGGAATCAAGGAATATGCTCAAGTGGAACCCAGAGCTTGATTAGCCACTTACATTTTTATCAAAATAGCTGTTGGATCACACCTCCATAGGAATGCATATAATGTTAAGGTCTGCATAGCAGTAGAATCGGATGAAGCCCAAAGAGGTGGAATGTCATCACTGAATTGGGATGGTGTGTGATAATGCCAGCAGAGGTGGTATGTGAACACTGTAGGTCCAGGGTCTGTAAAGAGATGGTGTCTTCGGCCGTGAAGAAAGTTCCCACAAAGTTAGAATGTAAAGATTATTTTGTTTAAGTCAGCATAATTATAGTATATGTTTGTAGGAGTCCTTGCAGAGATAGTGTGTGAATGTAATCATGTCCAAGTCCACACAGAGATAATGTTAGATTATTGGGATGTTCAAGTCCCCGGAGTTAGGGCATTAAAAATGTTTGGGTTCTAGTACCCGCTGAAATAGTGTGTAAAGACAAACTTAAATCCCCATACAGAGAATGTGAAGCTAATGATGTTCAAGTATAAACAGAGATTGTGTGCTATTAAAGGAATATTCAAGTCCCCACAGAGAGAGTGTGTTATTCTAGTGATGTTCAAGTACCCACAAAGATAGTGTGTAATTATAGTGTTGTTCAAGTCCCCGCAAAGATAATGTGTTGTTATAGTGATTTTCAAGACCCCACAGAGATAGTGTGTGACGACAATTGTGTTTAAGTCCCCACTGAAATATTGTGTAACGTCAAAGCTTAAATCCATTATAAAGAGTGTGAAGCTAATAATCAAGTCCACACAGAGGTTGTGTGTAATTATAGGAATGCTCACGTCACCACATAGATGGTACATTATTATAGTCATGTCCAAGTCCCCACATAGTGTGTTATTATAGTGGTGTTCAAGTCCCCACAAAGATAGTGTTATTACAGTGATGTTAATGTCACTACTGAGATACTGTGGTATCATAGTGATCTTCAAGTCCCCACAGAGACAGTCTGGGAAGATGATTGTATTCAAGTCTCCTCTGAAATATTGTGTAAATACAAACCTTAAGGAATTACAGGAATGCTCAAGTCCTCCAGAGATGGTATGTTATTGTAGTGATTTTCAATTTTCAAGTCCCCATAAGTGCTCACTTATTACTTTATTCCACTGAACACATTTGCCCACACACAGGTGCAGCGAAGTATGTAGAGCTGATACATACTTAATTTTTCTCTCTCTCTCTTATATCTCCACAGAAACAAAGAACACCAAATAGGTGGTGTATGTATGTATTTTCACTAAGATAATGTGAAGCTAATGATGTTTTAAGTCCAAGCAGAGGTTGTGTGGAATTACAGGAATGCTCATGTCCCCCAGAGATGGTATGTTATTGTTGTGATTTTAAATGTTTATGTCCCCAAAGAAATAGTGTTATTATAGTGTTGTTCAAGGAAATAGTGTGTTATTATAGTGTTGTTCAAGTCCCCACAAAGATAGTGTGTTTTTTAGTGATACTCAAGTCCCTACAGAAACAGTTTGTGACGACAATTGTGTTTAAGACCCCACTGAAAAAGTATGCAAATTAGAAGCTCAAATCTCATTACAGAGAGAGTGTGAAACTAATGATGTTCCAGTCCACACACAGGTTGTGTGTAATTATAGGAATGTATCTCAGAAAAAGGGGGGGAGGAGAAAGAGGTTTTCGCCGGGTTATTACTCCTTAGTTAAACATATTAAATCTAAACAGAGAACCCAGTATGTACATATACATTAATGTCTCTCGTGTCAGGAAAAAACTCATTTTTTCTTGTAAAACCCTCACACACCAGGGTTGTACCTTGGCGGCATGCTTTATCATCGGGTCTATCCCGATCCACTGCGGATCGGGCGTGCTGCGACTGACTAACTACATGGGAGCACTGGTTGACCTTTATATAAAGATTAAGGAGATGTGTATATATCTAGAAGGGGAGGGAGTGGAGACAGTTAAAAATACCTGACTAGTAGGTATATCTATTTAATTCCTGCCTCTAGTCGGTATGATTAAAAATTAGGGGTGATTAGGAAAGCAAGGTTGGTAATGCACCTGCGGTCCTATGGGTCAACATGTTTCGAGCTGGCTTTTCTTCAGGACCATGGGAACCTAGTTCCTTGGTACCACTACTGTAGGCTTATTCACATAAAACACTATTTGCATGCTATGCCACTTAGTGAAAATACATACATACACCACCTATTTGGTGTTCCTTGTTTCTGTGGAGATATAAGAGAGAGAGAGAAAAATTAAGTATGTATCAGCTCTACATACTTCGCTGCACCTGTGTGTGGGCAAATGTGTTCAGTAGAATAAAGTAATAAGTGAGCACTTATGGGGACTTGAAAATTGAAAATCACTACAATAACATACCATCTCTGGAGGACTTGAGCATTCCTGTAATTCCTTAAGGTTTGTATTTACACAATCTTTCAGAGGAGACTTGAATACAATCATCTTCCCAGACTGTCTCTGTGAGGACTTGAAGAGCATTATCATACCACAGTATCTCAGTAGTGACCTGAACATCACTATAGTAGCACACTATCTTTGTGGGGGCTTGAACACCACTATAGTAACACACTATCTCTGTGGGGACTTGAACATCCCTATAATAACACACTATCTTTGTGGGGACGTGAACAATGTCCCATTAATGTGAAATATTCTGGCACTCTTCTAGTAAATTATGCTGACTTTCAATTAAGAGAAAAAATCTTGTCTAAGGCCAAGGAAAAGAAAAATTTGACAACACACAAAGTCCCTCAATTTAAAATCTTTTCCGATATGACTGCATTTGTAGCAAAGAGGCGGAGAGAATTTGTTGGAATGATTGATTCTTTTAAAGCCAAAGGGGCACAGGCAGCCATTGTTCAACAATCGAAATTAAAGGTTCTTGTAATTGGCAAATTCTACCTAATGGAAGATGTAGTAAAAGCTAAAGAATTATTACAGAAGTTATCTAGCTCACTATAAAAATATATAAATGATGAATGATAAAAGTTAGGCAATAATTATGTTGATATTTCTTAGAGATACTTAAGCTAAGGGTCTCACAGCTCAGTATGAGTGTAAATGCTATCTGGGGCGGGAGACTGAGGGCCGGAGGACTAGGGTCACTCCCGGAGTAGTAAGTGCACAATACTGGGTGCAGGGTCATTGCACTCAGTGTACTAAGTGGGAGTAGGGAGGAGGTGTGGTCTATCCTCTCACAAGGAGCACAGCGCAGGCACAGAGAAGATAAGGGTGGAGGGGTAGGGAAGGGAATGGGGTGCATGCAGTGGAGAAAATGGGATACTTCATCTATACGTCAGTACAAGCAAATTATCTTTGGTAAATGTGTAAGGCAACATAATGCAGGAGATGTCAACTTGCCCCAAAAATTATTTTCTCTCTCAAATGTATGAAGTAAGGCTATTATCAATATCAATATGCACTTTACATGGTATTCTAGTTTGAACTGTCACTTTAAAAAAGTTGGTATGTACTGTAGTTAAAAGATTAATGTTGAGAAATGTGTTGAAATCTACTTTTAGTCATGCTGCTAGCAAGATCTTGGTTCATCTCTTTCTATATATGCTAATTATTTGATCATCATATGCACAGGCACTTCAAATCTAGCCTATGTACTGTACAATATGCAGAAGCAGGCACTTTAGAATGTATGCACACTGTACTTTGGTTGATATGTCTTTTGATGACAGCTACTCATAAACAGGTATATAAAGATTCTGTATGTATTCTCTCCTTGAACGCCAATGGCCTCAATAATAAAATAAAAGCTCGGGCTGTTGAAGAATGGTTAAGAGGAAATGCCCCTGACATTGTATTGATTCAGTAGACACATTATGTGGATTAAAAAAAAATCTACATATAGTATGTTCAGGCAGTGGGCAGATAGCAGGTATTTTTCAAGTGCTGCTATTATAGGGACAGCAATTTTCGTTAGAAGATGAAATGTGGGGTTTGGTCACTGGTTTGATTAACAAAAGTAGTTTAACCATAGCCACAATGTACGCACCAATTGAAGACAATCCTACACCTTTATCGGATCTTTATCAAGCATTACTGTATATCCATGGAACAGTGATATTGGGGGGTGATTTTAACCTTTTGCAGGATCCGGTACTGGATTCATCCTCAGGTGCACAGAAACAAAATAAACCATGTCTGAAAAAGGTGGTAGCGAAATGTATGCAAAGATTAGATCTGATAGATATATGGCAGACAAAATTTCATAATATTCATGTTTCTCAGCCAAATATAAAACAGCAGCAAGACGGGATTCTTTTCTTACTTCACGTAATTTAAGTTTAATCAACTGCACCTATATTCAAAATGTTTGTTCCGATCATGCTTTCGTAAAGTTGGCAGTATCAGGATTTTGGGGTACGTAAGCAATCATCTAAATGGTAGTTTGATAAAATCCATCTCGAGGACGAAGACTGATGTATGGAAACCCAGAATGAAATGGAAAGCTTCTTTCAACTGAATAGGAATACAGCTAGTGTAGAAAGTGTTTGGGAGGCTTTTAAAGCTACTATTTGTGATTATATAACTACCAACGATATAGCAGCTAGACTCCCTCGAAATGCACATAGAGCAAAATTAGAACAAGAAGTCAGATGTGCAAATGAATAATATATAAGGGATAAAACTATTAAAAACAAATCAATAATAGTGCAAGCATGAAAGACTAAGCAAGATTATTACTACTCAAAGGGTATTTAGCCAATTTCGCATTTCTCCAAAAGGTGTATGAGGAAAGTGAGTTTTCGGGCAAATTTTTAGATTGGTAAATAAGAGAGAGATAGGCACATAATGGAATTACTGCCTTGGTCGATAAAGATATGAACATTTGCATCACTAATAAAGTACAAATACAGGGGAAGTTTTTAAAACATTATGAAACAATCTACTTAGTTAGACAAGAGGTAGATATGTTAAAACTAAAGGATTTTCTTAATAAACTCCACATTCCAAAACTACAGGCAAGTCAAATTAAGAACATGGTGGCAGATGTCACATTAAAAGAAATTGAAGATGTTGTGCAATCTCTGGCTAGCTTCAAAGCATGTGGAGAAGATGGATTGCCTGCTGAATTTTATATAAGAAATTTAGTTCAATAATAAATCCTGAATTAGTAACGCTGGCCAACTATATTCTGAAGGGAGGTGCAATACCTTCCTCATTCCGTGCAGCAGCAGTAGTTCGCTTTTTGAAAAAAAACAAAGACAAGGAGGAAGTTAATTCTTACATGCCTTTTAAACACTGATTATAAAATTATAGCCAAATTACTGGCAAACAGAATGAATAAGGGTGTGGGGTCAATTATACATTTAGATCAGTGTGGATTTGTTGCAGGGAGACAATTATATTTTAACGCCAGTTTTTTGGTCGAAGCTATAGATTTTTTTTAGTTAAAATAAAATCCCGTCCCAGATTATGCTACTAGATGCCGAGAAGGCTTTCGACTTGGTTTGTTGGGAGAGCCGTGTCTGTATTCTAACTGAGTTTGGATTCCCTGTTGAATTTATCAGCATGACCTTTAAGTTTTATAATGGGGCTTCTGTACAAATAATTATCAATTCAAATAAGATTGGCATTTGTAAAGTTAACAGAGGAACACAACAAGTTTGTCCTCTGTCGCCATTACTTTTTGCTTTTTTTTATAGAGCCTCTGGCTATAGCTGTTCGCTCAAATAGCAGCTTGACATCTCTGATTCCAGGAATGACAAACGTAACGCTTTATGCTGTTGATATAGCTTTGTTTCTTAGACCCAACTTAGAAGTGCCCCAAAAAATATTTAGTATCTTCCAAGAATAGCATCTAATTGGAGGGTATAAAATAAAAAAAGTCCAAGACAGAGATTTTGCTTTGTAATACTGTATCTGACACTTTATTAACAGAATTGGGCCTACTGGTCATCACTAGACCTAAGAGGTATCTTGGTATATATGTCTCCGGAAATGTAAATGACATGTATGTTTAAATTATGTCGCTTTAATTAATAAGCTAAAGGGGCTGCTTGCAAAATTGAATAATTTGCCCCCATCAATACTGGGACGGGCTGCACTGATTCGTATGTCGATTTTACCTTTATGCAATTTTTCATTTTTAGCCATTCCTAATGCAATACAAATGACATTTTTTAGAATCAATCATTTTTATTGTGTGGTAGCAAGATCACAATTGCACAGCTTAGCTGCCTACATCAAGGCGCCGGCAGAGCGAAGAGTAAGGGGCATTACACAGCGTTCAGGTCTACATCACAGGGGACGAGCTCGCGGTGAGTTAAAACCTCAGTGAAATCGCAAGGCACCTAGCGAAGATACCACTTTTATACAAAATACCAAACAAAAATAAAATAACCCCACCTCCCCCAAATGAAATTTTTTAAAGAGGTGCAAGGCATGTTTTCCACTTTTTTCATGGGTAAATAAAACATCAAGATTAGCTCTATAGACCAGTAAATGAAGGAGGTCTAGGCCTACCTGATTTGAAAGAATATTATTTTGTGAATTTGGCACACATTACCTATAGATCAACCATGTGTTTAAACATCAATAGATTCGATAATTTCTTCTTAGATTTAATCTATCAAGAATATGACATTATTGACTTGATGCGTTTAATGAAAACCCCCAAAATAGTTAGATATTAGACGCTGCAGTGAAACATCAAACATAAGCAACAACTGTATCGGCACTATGAGATTCCCATTATTAATGGAGCAACAGTGCTCTCAGATGTGTACATAGGGGAGGATCTTTTGATAAGAATGTAATGTCTAAATGGATGAGCAGCGGTTATAGAAAAATATGGGACTTTTTGGAGGGGATCTGGAAAAACTGGAATGAAATAGAGCCGTGAATTAAATATTGTAAAACCATGTTGCAATGGTATTATATTAGGATTAAGCATTTCCTACGGGAATTGAATCCCTTACACATAACGGAAACTAGGGAGCTCGCTGAGCAGTTGAGATAATCTAAAACCTGCCAAACAATCTGTAACTTGGCTTCTCTACTACACAGTCAGGGGGAGGATAAACTTTATGGGAAAGCCCCAAAAAATTGGCTGTCAGGAGAAGGCCTCCAGATATCCATTGCGTCTTGGGATCAGATCGATGACTTTAGTTTCTCATTATTGAAAGGGGCCAATTTAAGACATGCCATTTTACATTTTATACGAAACAGCATATATATATTTTCTACTGGCAGTTGCCAGTAGATAGTTATGGTTACAACCTAGTTTCCATAGGAAATCTCAAAATTCTATTTTGAATAACGTTGGCGCCGGTTGATGAATCCTCCCGAAATTTTCAAAACTAATGGGGCGCTCCGCTGAGCTCCTACCCTGAAATTCTCGGGGTGATTCGTCAAGCGGGGACCGAGAAAAAGGGGGGTCCCAAAACGCGTTTTCCCCATGCATTTTTCCATAGGACCTTTAGTCGCAGCTACAGCCCGAACGGCTGAACAGAAGTACGTGAAATTTGGCAGAGAGGTAGCCATAAGGTCAAGAAAGTGCCTTTTGCAGGTCTGGTGTAAATCTGTTCAGTATTTCCTGAGAAAATAGCATTTAAAAGCATATCAATATCTACGCGCGCACCGTGCGCGAGCGCAATTCTGATTGCTTGTTAGATGTCGTTAAACATTCGAATCGGTCGAAACCAGGAATTGTCGGCTGCCATTTTGTCTCTCGCAGTCTGAGGGGGTGAAAAAAAAAGGTGGAGAACGTGAAAAGGGGGCAGAGTGGACAGTTCCTGACCCCCTAGCCTTGGTCAGGGGGTCACAGAAGGACCCCCAAGGGAGACAAAAAATTTTTTTTTTAAATCGCGAGGTGCGCGCACCACGCGCGCACGGCTTGCACTGCGAACGGTGGGCGCTCGGTGCACTTAGTGCACCGTGCGCCCACAGCGCGCGCACTGTGCGCTAAGTGCACCGTGCGCCCACAGCGCGCACGGTGCGCGCACCTCGCGATTTAAAAAAAAAATGTTCACGGTGCGCGCACGCTGGAAAAACCTGAAAAAAAAAAATAATAAATACATAACTTAGCATTTAAAAAAACGTACAAATTCACTGAAAAAACCATAGGTTTCACACACGTTATAGTTACGAATTAGCATTTAAAAAACCTTGCAAATTCAGTTAAAAAACCATAGGTTTCACACATGTTATAGTTAGCTGGACATTTCACTCGTAAAAAACCAATGAAATTCCCCTGTTATAGTTAGTGCAGGCAACTATAACTCACGCGACCGCAATCCTCTGCTGATGACATCAGATATTACATCACTGATGACATATGTGTCTTTATGAAAAATAAATATTTGTAATATATGTAAAGCTAAAGATTAATGGAAGAAGACATGGGTAAATAAGTGTCTAAATACAGTGATGTAATATCTGACGTCATCAGCAGAGGATTGCAGTCGCGTGAGTTATAGTTGCCTGCACTAACTATAACGTGGGAATTTCATTGGTTTTTTACGAGTGAAATGTCCAGCTAACTATAACGTGTGAAACCTATGGTTTTTTCAGTGAATATATATATATATATATATATATATATATATTCACTGAAAAAACCATAGGTTTCACACATGTTATAGTTAGCTGGACATTTCACTCGTAAGAAACCAATGAAATTCCCCCGTTATAGTTAGTGCAGGCAACTATAACTCACGTGACCGCAATCCTCTGCTGATGACATGTGTGTCTTTATGAAAAAAATATATTTGCAATATATGTATAGCTAAAATTTAATGAAGACATGGGCAAATAATTGTCTAAATACAGTATTAGCATCAGCAGAGGATAGCGGTCACGTGAGTTATAGTTGCCTGCACTAACTATAACGGGGGAATTTCATTGGTTTTTTACGAGTGAAATGTCCAGCTAACTATAACATGTGTGAAACCTATGGTTTTTTCACTGAATTTGCAAGGTTTTTTAAATGCTAATTCCTAACTATAACGTGTGTGAAACCTATGGTTTTTTCAGTGAATTTGTACGGTTTTTTAAATGCTAAGTTACTTTACGCCATTCGTGGTGTGCGCGCCCACTTAACGCAGTTCGTTCCGTGCGCGCACCGTGCGCGCACAGTGAGCACGCGGTGCGCTTTGCGCACCGCGCGCCCACTTTACGCAGTTAGTGCCGTGGATGGGCCATGTACGCACGATGCGCTTCTCGCACCGTGCGCACATGGAGGACATATTATGCGCTTCGCTGTGAAAGGTAAGCTTTTACATTTCCAACGAATGTTATATGCCATGCACAATTGGTGCCCTGCGGGCAACATTTGCACACGGGGAGGGAAGAGTGGGGATAATATTTTTTTTATTTTTTATATTTTTTACCGTAAGCGTACGGTAAGCGTAATCGGGGATTTTACAAAAAAAAATGGATTTTTGCCCATGGGGGAACTGTGGGGACCCATTAATCAAGGCTAGGTGGTAAGGAGCTGTCTAAACAGTCCCGTTACATGTTTTTTGCCTTTGTTTTTCTTCATCCCTTAAGAGTGCAAGAGAGAAAATGGCGGCGGCCGCTTCCTGGTTTCGAAGGATTCGAATGTTTACTAAGATCTAACAGCCAATCAGAATCGCGCACGTCACCGTACGCGTACGGTAAGCTTACCGTAAGCGCACCGTAAGCTGGCTCAGATATATATATTGATTTAAAGGCTATTTTTTCAGAATCTACTGAACAGATTTACACCAAACCTACAAAAGGCACTTCCTTGACCTGTAGACTACCTCTCTGCCAAATTTCAAGGAACTCTGTTCAGCCGTTCGGGCTGTAGCTGTGTCTAAAGGTCCTATGGAAAAATGCATGGGAAAAACGTGTTTTGGCACCCCCCTTTTATCTCAGCCCCCGCTTGACGAATCCCCCCCGAGACTTTCAGGGTAGGAGCGGAGCGTAGCGCCCCATTAGTTTTGAAAATTTCGCGAGGATTCGTCGACCGGCGCCAAAGTTATTCAAAATAGAATGTTGCGGTTTTCCTATGGAAACAGGGTCCTAACTATAACTACCTACTGGCGACCGCTAGTAGGTAATATATATATATATATATATATATATATATATATATATATATATATATATATATATATATATATATATTCACTGAAAAAAACCATAGGTTTCACACATGTTATAGTTAGCTGGACATTTTACTGATAAAAAACCAATGAAATTCCCCCGTTATAGTTACTGTAGGCAACTATAACTCACGCGACCGTAATCCTCTGCTGATGCTAATACTGTATTTAGACACTTATTTGCCCATGTCTTCTTCCATTAAATTTTAGCTATACATATATTACAAATATTTTTTTTTCCTAAAGACACATATGTCATCAGCAGAGGATTACGGTTGCGTGAGTTATAGTTGCCTACAGTAACTATAACGGGGGAATCTCACTGGTTTTTTATCAGTAAAATGTCCAGCTAACTATAACATGTGTGAAACCTATGGTTTTTTCAGTGAATTTGCAAGGTTTTTTAAATGCTAATTCCTAACTATAACGTGTGTGAAACCTATGGTTTTTTCAGTGAATTTGTAAGTTTTTTTAAATGCTAAGTTACTTTACGCCATTTGTGGCGTGCGCGCCCACTTAATGCAGTTCGTTCCGTGCGCGCACGGTGCGCTTCGCGCACCGTGCGCGCACAGTGAGCACGCGGTGCGCTTTGCGCACCGCGTGCCCACGTTACGCTAGATGGGCCATGAACGCACGATGCGCTTCGCGCACCGTGCGCACATGGAGGTCATATGATGAGCATCGTTGTGACAGGTAAAATATAGGTTTTGTTTATCTTTGATGAGCCATGCACAAAAGGTGCCCTTCGGGCACCTTTTGACACGGGGTGGGGAGAATGTGGATATTTTTATTTTTTATTTATTATTTCTTACCGTACGCGTACGGTAAGCGTAATCGGCGAAATTTTCGAAAAAATTAAAATTGCCTTTTTTCACTTGGGGGATCGTTGGGGACTCCCTCGACATGGCTAGGTGCTTGGGAGCTGTGTAAACAGCCCCTTTACATGATTTGCACTTTGTTTTTCAACCCCCTGTCAGAGTGCGAGAGAGAAAATGGCGGCCGCCGCTTCCTGGTTTCGACCGATTCGAATGTTTACTAAGATCTAAGGGCCAATCAGAATCGCGCACGCCACCGTACGCGTACGGTAAGCGCACCGTAAGCGCACCGTACGCTGGCTCAGATATATATATTGATTTAAAGGCTATTTTCTCAGAATCTACTGAACAGATTTACACCAAACCTACAAAAGGCACTTCCTTGACCTGAGGACTACCTCTCTGCCACATTTCAAGTAATTCTGTTCAGCCGTTCGGGCTGTAGCTGTGTCTAAAGGTCCTATGGAAAAATGCATGGGAAAAACGCGTTTTGGGACCCCCCTTTTATCTCAGCCCCCGCTTGACGAATCCCCCCGAGACTTTCAGGGTAGGAGCGTAGCGTAGCACCCCACCTATTTTGAAACATTCGCGAGGATTCGTCAACCGGCGCCAAAGTTATTCAAAATAGAATGTTGCGGATTTCCTATGGAAACGTGGTCCTAACTATAACTACCTACTGGCGACCGCCAGTAGGTAATATCCCCTGATTTTCTTCAGAAAATAAATCAGCAGGAAGGAGTGGCTTTCTAAGGCTGTACAGGTTTTGGGATTAAATTAATCAGTATTGCACTGATAAACTGAATGCTCAGCAGATGGTGGATGCTCAGACTACAGTTTTAGGATACTCACCTGACTTAAGAGCTGACCTTTTGCAAAAAAAATTAATATACATTGTGGTTTTAACAGCTTGATCCTTAATACTGCAAAGGTGGCGGTCTGATGAAATTCCGACCTTTCAACATCTACAGTGTAAACTTGATAGGATTAAGGAGATTTGTGAAATGATGGGAAATTTTGGATTAAGAGCTTTCTCTTGATATGGAATCATATACAGGGTGGTGCGATCGGTGCCAAGGCACCGGGCACTGACTTGAGGTGGGGGCGTCATTTTTGCACATATATTAAAATTTGAAAAGCACTGGCTGCTCCTTTCCTGGCCTCCAGCAATTTTCAGGCATCAATTAAAATGTCAAGATAACTCTGGTGATTATTCATCTTTCTGAAAAGAGACGGAGGTTTGTCTAGCCGAAGTTTTGACTCATCCTAAGGTAGGGCATAGGGTTAACATGCCTGCTGCTAAGAACGTGTCCCATGCAGATCACAATGTGCATATAATCTAAATAGGTCAGTGGGTTACTGCTTCTGTAAAAGAGCTCTTTTTGTCACTTGCAGTTTATAAGTCAAAATTCTAATATGGAACATTAACTGTCATCAAAGAGCTACATGCAAACTGCAAGGTATATGTAAGATTTATGTTTTTTTGCACAGTCTTTCATTATCCTAATCTTCCCTAAAGGATTAATTTGAGTAGAAAACAATTCTTATTATTTAAGAGAGCCCCTAACAATGGAGTTAGGTTTGAAATTCTGAATTTGTTCTTTTCTAGAATAAGGACTCACACTATATTGCCTACCAGTATCGATGACATGTCACTCCTACACTACACCTTGTAGTCCTGTCTGATTTAATATTTCCTATACACTGATTTTCACACATATGATTGTCTCTGTGCAATGTGTGTGTGGTCTAAAGCGCTCTGACACCTTACTCTGATATGAGTGGTGCTATAAAACTAAATCAATCTGATAGGCAGTGGTTATGGAGACTTGAGGGGCACTGTTAAACAGTGCAAGTGAGGGAATCCGTGGCAGAGGTGGCCATTGGGGGGGGGGGGGGGGGCACCAACAAACAGTGTCGCACAGGGCACCACCAGTGTTAAAGCTGGCCCTGATCCTACGTATTATATATATATTTTTTTATGTGTTTGGTGGATTGTGTATAAGAATCATGTGTTAGAATTATTATGTAAAATTAGAAAAGTAGGTAGTATAGTATTAAAACCTGATCCTGCCTTTTTTGTGATGTTTTTATGCTGCTATGTAACTGTGTATTTATGGATTATGAAAATGAACTATTCCAATAAAAAAGTTCATACAGAGATAGTATGGTATTATAGTGATGTTTATGTCCCCACAGAGATAGTGTATTATTATAAAGATGTTCAAGTCCCCACAACAATACTGTTATTATAATGATGTTCAAGTCTCCAAAGAGAGTGTGCTATCATTTTGATGTTCAAGTCCCCACAGAGATAGTGGGGGAAGATGATTGTATTTAAGTCTTCACTTAAATAGTGTGTAAAGATAAAGCTTAAAGTTCCCAGGGAGTGTTAAACTACTGAAGTCCAAGCAGAGGTTGTATGTAGTTATGGGCAGGCTTGAGCGCCCACAGAGGTGGTATGTTTTTATAGAGATGTGCAAGTTCCCACAAGATAGTGTTATTATAATGATGAGCAAGATCCACACGGATAGTGTGTGAAGATGATTGTGTTCATGTCCCCACTGAAATAGTGTGTAAAAACATTGCTTAAATCCCCACACAGAGATTGTGAAGATAATGATGCTCAAGTCCAAACAGATTTGTGTGTAATGATAGGAATGCTCAAGTTCCCTCTGATACAGTGTGTGAAGCAAATCATGATCAAGTACCCACACAGATTAGTGTATTGGTATAGTGAAGTTAAAGTCCTCATAAAGATTGCATGTGATTACAGCGATGTTCATGTCGTGGAGTGTGGCCTACGCAGCAAACATGACGCACACCTAAAGCAAGTCTCCTGGCTTTAAGCTCTTTTAATCAGGCTATTGTCCATCCATCTAATAGAAGTTTCACCTCGGGTCTGTGGCTCAGTGCTGGAGGGGCTAGGGGACACACCACCTGTTTCCGAGACCTCCTTTGAGACAAAGTCAGTACCCGGCTGCTGGGCCTCATGGGCTGGGGCAGAGAGGGGACACCTCAGCCGGCAATGCCCCTATCAGCTTGGTAAGGTGACCTGCGGAGTGCTTTCTGGAGGGAATCAATTTGTACCGTGGGGGGGGGGGTCCATGGTATGCTACGGTCCCCTACTGTTGATCACCGTGGGAAGTCGGAGGACCCACACAGCGAAGGTACTGTCTAGCTCTTTCTTCATTAATACTAAAACATTCATGAGCATTTGATTGATTTTTCCAGCTGGTGCTGTTTCTTTATTGGACGAGTTTGTTTATTCATCCGTCTCCAGATGGGTAATAGAAAACACATTGGGAGTAATTTTGCCTCCTCTACCCCAGCAAAATGCAATTTCATTCCCTGAAAGTTGGAGAGAGCCATGGGGTTACTAGTACAGAGACAGCGCTGACTGAGAAAAGGCTCTCATAAAAAATGTGCAGAGCTCCAATGTTTCTCTCTGAGTACACCATGGATATTGTTTCAAGACCTTTGTTGGATATGCCATGTAATCTTAACACTTGCATTTCTATCCTCACTGAGGCTATTAACCCTCCAACTAAGGTACATGACACATGTAGTCCCAACCCTGCAAATATCAGGAGGTTTAAGTGGGGACTGTGAACTACGCATAACACAAACTCTATTAAAGTAACCTAGGCAAGCCAAACACTGGTCACTGGTGCGGTGACTAAAGATCCGCCCACTTCTTGAACTTCCCCAGCAGTGGCAATGCGGACCATGTAAGTTATGGGGGCCCAAACCTTAGTACATACTGCATGGAGTACAGTTGTGAAGAAAGCCATCCCGGCTTGGACAGACATTTTAAATCCATTTCAATTCAAAATGGAAGCACTAATGAAAGGTTTTAATATTAAGCTTGAATAGTTGGTGAAACCTCAGCTAGAGCTAGCACTTAGGCCCCTGGCTCAAAGAGAACAAGCCACTGGTAGGCACGAAGGAGTGAGTGTCTGTTCTCCGCCAGCACAGATGGCAACTAAAAAGGCTACCCGGAACACAGATGAGAATAATAAAAAGTGTCTTGATGATCGGGCTACTGCCACCACGAATGATTGCCCATTAGGTGGTGCAGATTTTCAACAGAGACCAGGGGGTCAAAAGGGTTTGCACAACCTGTTTTGTAGAAAAGATGGGCACCCTTAAAATCTGAATCAGGATCATAACAACTACAGGCATAGAGTCTCAACAATAGTAAATGAATCCATATTATTGATAAATTGGCTTCGTTTTTCTAATGGCTTTTTTGATAGAGTGCACCATGTGGAAAAGTTGGTGCAAAAACGTGTTGAACTGAAGTACAAGCTTGAAACGTTGCATAATGATACTAGAGATTCTATAGTTTATGAAAAGTGTGAAACAAATTTTGTAGAATGAAAATTACGCTCTTATATGAATATAGAGAAAAAATTAAGTAGGGTATTTCTAACGTTAGCTATTTCCATGTAATAATGTTTGCTGAAAGTTCAATATATTTTTGCGATTTAATTGAATTCATTGTTATTTCATTAAAAATGTGTAATGCCAACTTAAAGGCTCATTAATGAAAATGCTTTCTTTCAATTCTGACCTTTCCTCTGACTTAATACAATACCCCATTTACAAATAGTGAAATGTTGCTTAATTGTCCTGTACATGTCCCAATCTTGGCATTCCTGAATGTTTCTTCGATGTTCACAGTCAATTATTCCTGTGGCAGGGCTCGAAAAATCCGAAAAATGGTACTAGTCCTGCAGGTCTAGCCCCTTGGAAAATCCCCTCGACCTCACTGCAACCTACTTGACCTCCGTCTCTGAAAACGGAGCAAAAGTGACAAGATAATAAGATTTAAAGGCATCTTTATTGCTCATTACCTTTGTGAGCAATAAAAATGCCTTTAAATCTTGTTAACTTGTCACTTTTGCTCCGTTTTTAAAGACAGAGAACAAAAGTTAGTTTGTCTTCCTACTCGCCAGAAAGGGCGAGTAGGACCTAAAAATAGCTCGTCCTCATCAATTCTCCTTCGCAAATGCCAGCGGGCGAGTGGATTTGTCGAGCCCTGTGTGGGAACAGTTCAGCTGTCGCTATAGATTGTTACTTTGTATTTCCTTTGGACGATGTTAGCTCCCATGTGGGCATTCAAATCTTTTGTTTCTTATGGCTAGCATGAGAAAACATCTCACTGTTTCAAGTGTCTTAAATGACAATATGTGAATCGAAACACATGACTGTCTTTTGATGGTGGTGTGATGCCACATCACTGAGAAATTGCTAGAGACTTTCTAAAAGAAGAAATCCTAAAGGAGGGGCAACACCTTTGATTTTTGCCAATCCACTGAACACCGTTCTTTTTTCTTTTCCCCTGGTGAGAGGACGCTATGCTGATCGATTTTTGATCCTTTTAATTGGACTGCCTTGCTGAACGCTACAGTCTGTAGAAGATGGACTAACCTTCTTTGCCGACCCAATTCATTTTTTATATTTCTTTGCCCTATGCTAATGGACCAGTCCCTAATGGACTCTAAACCTTTATCCTTTTCCATTTTACTTTAGGATTTTGAGCTGTTAGATGACCAAAGTATCCTTCTTCCTTTACTGGTAGTGAGACTCTGTAACTCTGCAACTGTTTATATGCTGGGAAAACCCATCCTTTATGCTTAGCCTAATTGGTTAGCATTCTGATGCAAGCTGTGATATTCTTAACTGCTTTACTTAAAAGATTACTTGTTGGAATGAATTTTGAATCTTTAATACAATAACCAAATTAATTTACAATTCATCTGAGTCTAGTATTGTGCCTTGTTGATTCTTCCATTGATGCTATGCTATTTTACCAATGATTTAAATGTGTATTAGAGAGAATCAGCAAGCTTTGACAGAACATTTCTACAGCATGGTATTGAAAGTGATGTTCCTAAATCCGATCTCAAATTTGTGAGTTGACTGTCAATTAATGGTCCTCATTGGACAGCTAACGTGGTGTTTGGTTACCCTAATTTCCATCCCTCCTATAGGCAGAGAAAGATTCATCAGAGTATCAATGCCTCTGCAGATTTTCTAATAAGAAAGGGTCCAGTATGGTTAGAGTAGTGGAAAGAGTAAGCGTAAAATAAATGTTTACCACGCTTGTGCTGCATCAATGGCGAGGCATTAAATACTCTTATTTTGAAGTATAGTTTAGTCTTTGCTGGTGACATATTCCATGAAAATAATTCTTGCATTCTAAATTTCTTTGGTAACCATTCAGGGAGTAATATTGCACCTTGACACTAAATTGCCTATGCCGTTATTGGGAATATGTGCAATGGTGCCACTCATATGTTTATGGCATAAACGTTGATTTGTTTCCCAGCCATATCTTATTTTACCTGAGTTCTAAATAACCCCCCTTTTTCCCAGAATGCTGTCTCACTTTTTATGGTTTACTTATCTTTTTTATGTAAATAAATCCCAATTCCTGATTGGGATGCTTAAAACATAAAAGCATTATATTTTTGTATTTATTACTGCTTCTAATTTATGTTGTAAGGGACCACTGTTCCTATATAACAATGTGTACCCGAGGTCCCTTCTTGTCTATTTGGATTCCCTTGTTGTTTGAAAATATATATACATAAACAGTTGATAGCAGCTCTTCATTCTAGTCCCTGTTCAATATAGGAAGTTAAGGAAATTAGAAGGTTATATAAATCCACTTTAGAGGGAAGGAAAATTGAAATAAGAAATAAAGCATGGGAAGATGTAGCAGTGGCGGAGAGCACCAGGGATAATACACATTTTTCGCATGTGGTAATCCAACTTTTCAGAGCTGGAGGCCTCAAAAGTGGAATCTCTAATTCCAGTTGATGTTTGGGTCTCCTATTTTTCCACACGTTTTCAATCAGGAAATAAGTCCAGCAATATAGGAAGGAACCATCTCTTGATTCCCCAAAACCCACAAAGCCTCCCGATTCCCATTGACACCCAGGATGTGATTCTAGCCATTGGGAATGTGCCCCCGGGAAGGAACTGGCCAAGACGGCATCCCAGTGGATGTTTTAAAATCAAATATAGACCTGTGGAACCCCTGCAAACTAATGTTTTTAGATCTGCCGTCACAGGTACTACTCCAGACTCCTGGATGATAGCTGTAGTTCATCCTATTTTAATAAAAAGGAGACAGATCAATGCTATCCTGCTATAGGCCAATTTCCTTATTGGACTCCAGCATTACGATTCTGGACTGCATCCTTTTGTCCCATATGAAGAGCTGGGCTGTTGAAAAAAAAATATCTTAACAGAAATCAAATATATTGGTTTAGACCAGGTATCCTTCACATCATAGCAAGTAAATATGTTAGGGTCAAAGGGGTGGTTCACTACTTCTCGCCTTTATTGACCTTTCAAGTGCATTTGATTTAGTGAACTTATCAAAGTTAGGGGATCAAATGGAAACGATGGGGCATCGAAAAAGAACTCCTTGTCCTTATAAGGCGCTTAAATCGGGACCTTATGGTTAGGGTCCTATTTGGCTCCTCTGGGAAATGTTCAACTCATATTACTTCCACGAGGGGCATTAGACAGGGATGCATCTTGGCACACTTTCTCTTCATTCTATAAATCGGATCAATAAATACCTAGTGGATAAAGGCAAAGGCACGCCTCCCAACCATTACCCAGCTTATTATATGTGGATGATGCAGTGCTTCTTGTCCGTACAGCAAATAGCCTACAGGTCTTACTAGGTTATTATTTTTTTGTATATGGAAGACCTGGATTTACAGGTAAACCATTCTGAGTCTTGTATTATGACCTAGGTCCGCCCAAGCACTATGTTATGGGGGGGGGAACAATTTAGGAAAGATATGGGGCCAGATGTACAATCGTTTTTTGCTGTCACAAATGGGAAATCGGCCCGTTTGCGATCGCAAATTTGGTCAGCCCCATGTACAAACCCTATTTTGCGAGTTGGTAAGCCATTACCGACTTGCAAAATAGGGTTTGCGACTCGCTATTAGGAAGGGGCGTCCCTTCCTGATAGTGACTCACACTTCACTGTACAATTGTTTTACGACCACATCTGCGGTAGCAAAAGACTTGCAGTTTACCACTTACTTCAAGTAGGTGGTAAGCCACTCGCAAACGGGAAGGGGTCTCCAGGGGACCCCTTCCTCTTTGTCAGTATGTGCGAATTTATTTTTTAAGAGCAGGCAGTGGTCCCAAGCTCTTAAATAATGAAACAGAAATTTTTCTTTTTTAAATGCCTCCTGTTTTCCTGTAAGGAAAACCGGCTGCATTAAAAAAATATCTTTATTAAAAAAGCAGTCACAGACATGGTGGTCTGCTGACCCCTGCAAGCCACCATCCCTGTGAGTGCTGGCCGTTACTAATGGGGTCACAAATAGCACCTACCTCATGAATATGAATGAGGCAGGCAATTTGCGACCCCATTAGGAATCGCTAACAGTGTCTGAGACACTGTTGTAAATTGCATTTTGCGAGTCGCAAAGCAATGCAATTTGCGAGTTGCAAATTGTAAGGGTTGTACATCTGGCCCTAAATCTTTCAATTATTTGGGAGTTCTTTTTAGCTCATCTTGTAGGTGGACACCTTTATAACTGTAAGATCCCAACATTTTAGCAGGAATACTGAGGCCATTTTCATATAGATTAGGACATAAGCCAATCAAAGAGATGTTAAGTCTATAAAAGCAAATGTTTCTTAGTAGGAGTATATGACACAGGGATATGGGGTCATTGTAGCGCGGGATCCTTCAGCATGTTGAAAATCACTTTATCTGTAGACTATTGTCAGGTGCTTGTGGCACCTCCACTTTTATATGTCATGAAGAGGATTTGATTGGGCTCGTCCCCTTATTACTGTGGCTAAAGATGTGAGGAATCCCGGAGGCGGCCCTTGTTAGAACCTGTATTTCTGATTGACTGTCTCTTGATAGGGTAGACCAGAATCCTTAGATGTCCTATGTGAGGAAAGCTTTTGAGATTATAGGCCTGCCAGAATTATATAGACATCCACATATGATCATGCTCAAACATACAAATGTAGTCAAACAGCATCTGGAGAGGGTCCAGTGTATGGAGACAATTGTAAAATACTCACTAGTATTAACAACAAGGAGTTTGGAACCTTACCTAGACTGGATCGCGAACCCTACCCATCGTTTTTATCTTACTCTGTTAAATTATGTATACTGCACTTTAAGTTTGCCTTCTTCCTCCCAGGGCATTGGAAACATGATTTACTCCCTTGTGTTTTTTTTTTTTTTTTTTGGTTTTAAACAATCTTTATTCAACATTTAGTCACAGTACACAGCTTATGCCTACAACCTCGGGGGCCGGCAGCGTGGCAGGAGAATGAAATGTAATGGTGTACACAGCGGTTTATCCACAACCCGCAAGGGGCCGGCCGCGTCAATGTGTTTAACAAAACGTAGAGTGATTAATCGAATGAAGGCCGTCCGGCTTCTTAATCTCTGTCTTGGTCAGACCATACCGGGCAACAAATATTGGTGGCATCCCCATCCCGTCACTTGTCCCAGTATCGTATTATCTCCCCTTTCGGTGCGTATTCACCAGTGGCTAATGGACTCAATGAGGAAACCCCTCCCGTCTCTTCCTTCTGGCATTCCCCCTGCCCGAGTCCCCGAAGTGCGGAAGCTGCATCTCTCAGCCGTCACAGCTGGAGGCTTCCTTAAATGTAAGTATTGGTGCCGCTGTATCTGCCCGATCCCGTCTTCTAAGGCTATCGTTTATACAGGGTGGACCCATTGGGTTCGGTGTCTCATGATCTGTTCAGTAGAACCTTGAATGATGTGTTATGTTATGGGGTGTGATAGCAGGTATGTCGTGAGAGGGCTCCATATGTCCAACGGGCGAGAGGCCGCGGGCAGCAGCTCCGCGTATAGGAGCAACGTCTCCTGACATTTCACCATGTTCCTGATCCAGTCTTTGAATTTCGGGGCCCTTCCCTTGCCCCATCTGCAAGCTACCAGTCTCTTTGCCATAAGAAATGCGATTGTGGCGAAGCTGCGCTCAGACTTTCTAATAGTTTTTGTGTAGCCCAGTAACGCCTGCATCGGAGATGGTGACAATGGTGTATTTATCATCTCCGAGATGCCCGAATATACCAGGCCCCAGTATTCGGCCACCTCCCGGCACCCCCACGCCACATGTAAGGAATCTGCTGCGGGTGCATGACAGCGCCAGCAACGGTCATCCTCCCGAAGGCCGAACCTATGCATGCGGGCTGGTGTCTGATAGAGTCTATGCAGAAACTTGTAGTGAATGACCCTAAACCTGCAGCTAGAAGATATTTGTTCGGTTTGTGTGCAGCAGAACTCCCAGATGTCGTCTGCAATGGGGTCTCCCAGTTCTCCCTCCCAGCCACTGCGCGCTCTGCAATGTTCCGATTCCGGCCTAGCGTGTGTTAAATGATAGAGGTGCGAAACCGCATGCGCAGGGGTAGTAGCTTTGAGCAGCTGCTGCAGAGGAGCCAGTGTGGGCGGCTCGGCCGGATACTCCTCCGTTAGCGCTCTAATCCCGCTCCGAAGTCGTATATATATAAATGTATCCATAGGTGTGGGTGTAAGGTCAGCGAACATGTGTGCCTGCGATCTAAACCGACCATCATGGTATAGGTCTCCCCACGTTTTGATGTTGAGTTTGTTCAGGAAGATTTTTAATATTCGTTCCTGCAGAAGTGGTATAGCGGGATGGTACGTCAATGGAAGTAGCGGAGAGTATGGTAAGGCTGTATTAGTTTTTTCCGCGATGCGACGCCATGCCATGACTGTGCTAGAGACCGTTGTAGCGTCCGCAATCTGGGTCACGGGTGCACTAAATAAGGCACCTTCCAGCGGAATAGGGTCTGCCAACCAATGCTCCACTGCTACCTGAGGCAGAAAGGGCGTGGGGCGGATCCAATAGTGTATATAGTGTGCTTGGGCACTGTAGTAGTACAGTTCGAACTCCGGTAGGTCAAAGCCGCCTTGCGCGAATGGGCGAGTCAAGACCTCCCAGCGCAATCTTGATTGTTTTCCCCCCCAGACCAATCGGATGAGTTCAGAACGCAGCATTTTGAAAAAGGGCCTACCTGGGTGGTATGGAATGTTGAGAAAGAGATATAGGAGTTTAGGCAGGATCACCATCTTGATGAGGGACGCGCGTCCGGCGAACGAGAGTGGCAATGTGATCCATCTGGTCACGCAGCTTTGGATATGGTCAAGTGCACGGCCATAGTTCATCCGCATTAGTTCGTCCCGGTCTCTAGTGAGATCTATGCCCAAATATCGGACCTCTTCTGCGCACCATTTCAGAGGATAATCGAGGGTGAATGGCTGGGCCGCTGTCGTAAGCGGGAAGATAGTGGATTTTCCCCAATTGATATGAATACCCGACATTCCGGCGAACCGGATGAACTCTCGCAGCAGGGGGTTTAGATTAGCGCTGGGATCACGTACATATAGCGTGATGTCGTCTGCGTATAGGGAAACGAGAACCTCTCGCTGTAGGCAGCGCAGGGCCTTCTCCCTGTGGTGCTGTCGGAGTCTGGCCGCCAGCGGTTCTATCGCTAAGGCGAACAGTAATGGAGATAAGGGGCACCCCTGACGTGTGCCCCTGGATATTGCAAATGCGTCCGATATCCGACCATTTACTCCAACCCGGGCAACTGGTTGATGGTAAAGTGTGCTTATCCACTGTGTGAAGCCTATCGGCATTCCCATGTTCCGTAGTATGCATAGGAGGTAGTCCCATTCTAATGAATCGAAGGCTTTAGTGGCGTCTAAAAACACCGCCACCATTGGCAAACCGGGGTCTACATTTTGTAATATGGAGAAGAGCGTGCGCAGATTGTATGAGGTGGCTCTGCCCGGGATGAAACCAGCCTGGTCCGACAGCACCAACCCCCCCATCAGCAGCTGCAGGCGATTGGCCAGGACCTTGGATAGGATTTTAGCATCGCAGTTGATTAGGGACAGAGGCCGGTATGAGTCACAACTCCCGGGCGGTTTACCGGGCTTCAGCAGGGAAATGATTAGGGCTTCCTGCATGGATGGGGGAAGGATTCCCGACTCGTGGGCCTCCAGGTACACCTCACGGAGCACCGGTATCAGGATATCTGCGTAAGCCTTATAGAAGTCCATAGGCAACCCGTCTAGTCCAGGGGCCTTCCCAGGTGCCATCTGGTTAATAGCATCCCTTATTTCGTCTTGACTTATGGGTTCTGCCAGGAATTCTCTATGCCTGTCCGGAAGCCACCCTAGAGTGAGCTCCCTCAGATTGTCATCCATTTCTAGGATCCCCGTTCTGGTAGTAGCATATAGTGCGGAGTAGTGGTTGACAAAGGCGCCTAAAATTGAGTGTGTATCTCTTAATGGCTGCTGTCCGTCTCCCTCCAACTCCAGGACGAAATTGGAGCCACGTCGGGGACGAATGACTCCCGCCAGGAAACTCCCGGGGCGTTCCCCCTTCTCCATAAGCTCTAGCCCTGGAATGTTTTCCCCGAAAATTTACCTCCCTGTCTCCGGTGGTAGTATATTCTGACAACGCTTCTCGATATCGCGCCTGAGCAACGGAGTCCGTGGGAAAGTCCGGCTGGGTTTCTAGTGTGCGGAGTGTGTTTTCCAATGTGTGTAACGTGTTGCGTAGAACCCGCAAGACGCTCGAGCCCTTGGATATGCAACTGCCGCGGATCGTAACTTTCAACGCCTCCCACAGTGTGGCTACCCGCTCTACAGATCCCTTGTTATGGGATATAAACTCTTCGATATCTTGACGTATTTCAAGGCGGAATAGGTCATCCAGCAGTACGTTGGGGGGAAGACGCCAGGAAGGGGGCCCTCCCAGTATGTCCGGCAGTCGGAATCTAGACAGCACCGGTGAGTGGTCGGAAAACGTGCGGCTTACATGTTGTGCGGCAGCCATGGAAGGGGCCAGCCCCCGAGACACCAATATGTAGTCCAGGCGGGCCCAGGTGGCATGAGCCATGTTCCAATGTGTACCTTCCCTATCGATCGGGTGTAAGTGTCGCCATGTATCTACCATCTCCTGATTATCACAGATGTCACGTAGGTATCTATGTGTGTTGGTGTAGTGGTGCGTGGAAGGGTTAGACCTGTCAAGAGTGGGATCAAGGACCGCATTGAAGTCTCCTCCCCATATGAGATGTGTCGAGCCTACCTCCCTGATCTTGTTCCAGAGGGCAATGAAACTACTCGGGTCATCGCAGTTCGGGCCATAGGAGCATGCAATGGTGATGGTATCTGCACCCATCCTTCCCCAGGTGATGCAGTAACGTCCCTCTTTGTCCGATGCATCCCCCAGTGGAGCATAGGGGACACTCCTTTTTATCAGTATTGCGGTACCTCGAGCATAAGATGAGTATGCTGCGAAGACCGAGTGTGCCGCCCAACGGGCAGCAAAGCCGCCTCTACGGAGTGGGTCCATATGGGTTTCCTGCAGGAGTGCTACATTAACGTTGAGTCTGTCTATCGCACCTAATATCTGTCGCCTCTTTCTCGGGTCGCCTAGTCCTCTAACATTCCAGGAGATGACTGACAGCAGTCCCCCCTCCCCGCTATCCATCTGCGCCCCCCGGCTCATATCTACGTCTAGGTAATCAGGAGTTACCGGTGTGGACGAGCTCCCTCTTACTCCTGAGCCCTGTCCCCACGGATGATTCAAAAGGTGAGTATGACATGTGCAATGTGACGGTATGCATGCTGTGTTCAAACAAAATAACAACTATCCCGTAAACATTCCCTCCCCCACCCACAGCGACATCCCAATCATGCCGAGCATCTACCCCCACCCACAACAATGCAACAACCCAAACCATAGTCCGTTGGGGAATACCCAAGTGGGAAACGCCAGGGTTCCAGATCCGCCACCCCAACTCCCCCGATTTTGCACCCGCCGTCCGCTGGGGTTAGCAGCGGCAAGCTATGCGGGAGGGGGAAGGGTGTGCCATGGCAAGAACAAGTTATATAGCTACAGTCGTACCCTGGAAGCAATCGGGGCATCATTATACTTATCATCAATCCGAGCCCATAGTGTCCAGCAAGGGAAACAACCAGTAGTGAGGTTACCTGGGCGGTATAGGCTAAATAGTTCTATGCAGTGTCAGTGTAATGGGGAGTAAGCATATCCAACATACCCTTCTAGTCAGTCCAGCGCTGATGTGGGAGAGCGGGAACCCTCTCTCCCAGGAGATGTTCGGGCAGGATCGTGAGCACGCTTATGATCTTTTAGGAACAGTTCCACCTGGGACGGGTTCTGAAATATGTGCGTCTTGCCATGGACGACCACTCGCAGGCGCGCCGGGTAGAGCATGGAGTATCGAATATCACTTTGAAGTAGACGCTTCTTGACTGCTCCAAATTTCCGGCGTGCCTCCTGTACAGCCTGCGTGAAGTCAGGGAAAAATGAGAGCGTAGTGTTTCCATACTGAACCGGCTGTTTCTCTCGTGCCAGGCGTAGTAACGTATCGCGGTCTCTGTAATTTAGGAATCGGATAAGGATTGGTCTCGGGGGCGCTCCGGGAATGGGACGAGGGCCCAGGGAGCGATGGGCCCGCTCCACCACCAAACATGGGGAAAAGGCCTCCGTGCCAAATAGTTCGGATAGTAACTTCTCTATGAATATTTCCATTTTCCCCACTGCTGTTGATTCTGCCAGTCCCACAAGGCGCACGTTGTTTCGGCGCGAGCGCGCTTCCAAGTCCTCATTCTTATCGGCTATCACTTTCAGTAACCGTTCCATCTGCGAGACTGTGTTGGCATTCGCTACAGCGCCATCCTAAAGCCCCGAAATGCGCTGCTCCGTCTCCTTGACCCGTTCCTCCTGTTGGTCCAGTCGGTGCACCACAGAGTCCAATCTTCTGGACATGTTATCGATCTTTGAGTCAATGGAAGAGAGACTCATCTGCATGTTGAGAAGGAGCGCCTTCCAGTCCACTTCCTCCGCCTCTGTCCTCTCCGAGTCCCCGTCTCCCGCCAGTGGGGTGCGGGTTTTCTTCTTTTGGGTCTCGAAGGGGAGCTTAGATTGTTTATGATCTGTCTTCCCCATGACGCTGGCGGGACAGGCAGCGTCTTCCCCCACTCCAAAGCACCAGAGCGGGGCCCTCTGAACAGCTCAGTCCTTGGCAGGTATAGGATATGTTGTGCCGCAATACCGCCGGTCCGTTTTCCGCCACAGTCTCTCTATTTCCCTCGCGGTGTAGCACTCTGGCGTTAGAGACGGTCCCCAAGGTCAGGAGCGGAATCGCGGCATCTAGTCAATCCGTGCATATGCCGCCCGGTCAGTGGTTGGGTAACGATGGGCACCCCTCACCGCCTTGCGTACAAGTCTCTTCCCGCTAGTTTGGCGGATTCATGGACTTCCTGTGCGATGTGCGTGAGGCGAAATGTCAATGGGGAGCCCTCCGCCACCTCCCGATGTACCCTCTCCAGCCAAGCAGCAGCGTTCCTCACCTCAGGCTTGTGGCGGGGTTTGGCAGGGCAGTATAAGCATGCGAGGCGCTCCTACAGTAGGCGCCTCTCTTCTGGGCGGACTCCCTGGCGTCTGAGTGCGCCTCGTTCGTTCCGCAGATAGGGCGCATGAGATGCCGTCCCCTAGATGTGCGGGGCTCGCCGGGGTTGCGCGCTGTGGCAAAGTTCCCCTCCGGAGCTCTCGGGCGGCAGGATCGTCAGGCGGCTGTCATCCGCAACTCACTTCGCCTTCGTGCCTCTCTATCTCCTTTGCCTCTTCGCGGCTTCAGGCTCCCCAGCTCTAACTCCGGCAGTCCAGCGATGCTTGGTTCCCCCGGCAGGTCCGGGCCTAGTGACCACGTGTGAGCACCGGAGTCGCGTTACGTGCTCGCCGTCTCTCCTGCGCCGGCGGACAGCGGTGCCTCCCGCGGGACCTGTTAGGGCGGATTACGTCGCCGTCACCGCATCGGTTTTCGCCAAACTCGCCTCAGATGTGCAGCTACCTCTTAGGATTCCTCGAGCGTCGTTTCTGCCAGTGTCCAGGGTACAGGATGGGTATGGCGGATGCTTGAATTGCCCGGCTGGCGAGAGCCTCACATGAGTGCGGCCATGTCGGTCTGGCGCCCTCTAGCGCCCCCCATGATTTACTCCCTTGTTGATGTGACAATGTCTCAAATCAAAGCACAAGTCACTTTGTCCCGTTTTGCACCTTTTACTCAGCTCCTCAGTCCTCCTTTTTGGTCCCTATCTTGCTAAATACAATTTTGAGACCGCATGGTGAGGGGGCTTGTGTTCTTGCAGTGCTTTGGTTCGATAGAGATTTGTTATGCTGTTTAACATTTTATAAGAGTGGCTTTTATTATCAGCAAACTGTATGAATGGCTATGCCTGTAATGTTGCCCTCTTTTGTGTATTGATTATAAAGATTCGATTATCTGTCACTGGTTTTATTCCTATTTGTGTTTTTATACTTTGTCCTTCACCTTGAACTATATATTTATGTGTCTGGATAGGTGACTTGGTTGTGTCAGTACTTGAGCACACTGAGTGAGTGGATCTGTCCCTCTGTGGGAGTGTCACTGAATTTGTAACTATGTCGCTGTGACTGGCTTCCTTAACTCTATAGGTCTGTAAATGTGTATGTAAGTGGCTGTATGGATCACTTACTTTCCGTTAGTGACTGTTGGGGTATGTAATTGTGTGCAACTGGCCCAGTTACCGCTGGATGCATAGGTGCTGTGTAGGCGTGTGAGTGAATGTGTAAGTTCCGGTGTTGCTGTCTGACTGGGTTTATGAGTGGCTCTATTCTTATGTCAATAGGCATGTTAGTTGCGGTGTGAGTGGGAAACTGGATGTGTAACTGGGCTTATGGGTCTGTAAGTGTGCTTGTAACTCAGTGAAACTTAAAAGCGCATGTTTTACCTTTTAAGCACATCGCACCAGTAGCTATGGGCCATCTACAGCCTACCTTAGGTATGACTTGTATGTAGATAAAGGGGAGTTTAGGACTTGGCAAGGGGTTGTAAAAGTCAAGTCGACCTCTCAGTAAAACTGCACACAGTCTCTGCAGTAGTAGACCCAAGACATGTTTAAGGACTATTTGTCTGGATGGGTGACTATTGTCAGTTCTTGAGTACACATCTGAATGAGTGTACAAGTCCCTCTATGGGCGTGTCATTGGATATGTATGAAACTATTTCAGCATATGACTGGCTCTGTTAGTATCTCTGGGTCTGTATGTGTGTATGGAAGTGGCTGTATGGATTACTTACTTACTGGCTGGATTAGTTAGTATTTGGGTGTGTACCTGTGTTAAGTTATGTTATGTTAAAACTGAATTTATAGAGGGCATGTACACCGGGGAGGTTTCATGGCGCTAATTCGGTTGAGATCCAAGTCCTAGAGAATGATTCAGAAGGCCTGTCGGAAGAGCCAAGTTTTTAAAAGACTTCTGAAGCCAAGAAGATTGGTGCAGAAGCGGATTTCGGAGGGAACAGAATTCCAGAGTGTGGGGGCCAGGGTAGAAAACCTGGCACCCCCGGTGCGCCTTAGTCTAAAATGAGGGGTAAGTAATAGATTTTTGTGAACTGAACGAAGATTTTGTGTAGGAGCATATTTGTTAATCATATTGTTGACAAATTTCGGGCTCCTTTCGTTAAGTGACTTAAAAATAAGACATCTAATCTTGAAAGCACACCGCTGAACAACCGGAAGTCAGTGTAATTCCTCCAAGAGAGGAGTGATGTGCTGATGCCTAGGATGGTGAACAATCAGACACGTAGCCTGGTTTTGTATTATCTGTAGACGTCTGGAAAGATAGAGAGGGACGCCAAAGTATAATTAGTTGGCATAATCGACATGGGACATGACCATGGCGATGATCACCTGAATCAGAGCGTCATGAGCGAGGAATCTACAGATCTTTTTTATTTTGCGGAGTTGAAAAAAGCAAGTGGAGATATCCGAGTTGATCTGAGGCTTCAGAGTAAGGACCTGACTGATAACCACTCCAAGGCTTTTAGCCGAGCTAGAAGGGATGGGGGGGGCTGACCAGCTCCCTAGGCCAAAAGTGGGGTCCCCATGGGCTCTTAGCGGTGCTACCTGTTAAGACTAGCTCCGTCTTGTCCGGATTAAGTTTTAAATGATTCTTGTTCATCCATTGACTGATGAACAGCATGGTGGATTGAAAGGCATGAACCGACTCCGGGTAGTTACTGACGGAGAAGATGAGTTGGAAATTGTCTGCATTATTGAAGGTGCAGACTTTGCGCTCCTTCAAGGCTCGGACAAGAGGGAGGAGGTAGAGATTAAACAACAGGGGAGAGAGGGATGAGCCCTGAGGGACTCAACAAGAAATTTTAACTCTAGGGGCAGTAAACTGGGCAGTACAAACTGCCTGGGAGCGGTTTTCCAGAAAGGAGCTGATCCAGCTTAAGGCAGGGCCCCAGATTCTTGTGTCCCTTACACGGTTGACCAGGAGGGAATGGTCGATCATGTCAAAGGCCTCGGAAAGGTCAAGCAGAACAAGGGCCTGTGGGGAGCCACTATCCATCTCACTGCAAAGAGTATCCAATACTGTGAGGATTACCGCCTTGGTAGAGTGCGCTGGGCGGAAGCCCGCTTGATGGGAATCAAGGTATTCAGATTCCTCCAAGAAGTCTGTGAGACAACCTGTGACATAGGCTTCCAAGATCTTAGCTAAATAAGGGAAAAAGGAAATTGGGTGGTAGTTTGTCAATGATAGCGGATCCGATCCCACCTTCTTTAAAAGGGGGACACCAATTGCCTCTTTAAAGGTTGCAGGAACAGTGCCTTGGGACAGACACTCATGTAAGAGATTAAGAGCAGGACTAGGAAGGGTAGTAAAGATTTCCTTTAAAATACTGGGAGGGCAACGGTCCGAGGGAGAACCCGATTTGACTTTTGAAAGAAGACTTATGAAAGTGTGCTCACATATTGCAGGGAAATGCGTGAAAGTGCTATGGTTTAGAATAGGTTGAGGGCTAAAGTCCAGATTTTAACACACCAGGATACTAGACTTGATTTTCTTGATTTTGTCAATAAAAAAAAAAGATTCAGTGCATTGCAAAAGGTTTGTGATGGGGGGGGGGGGGGGTGCTTACACGAAATTCTGTCGGGGTTAGATAACTCATTCACAATATGAAAGATCTCCTTTGAGCGGTTAGTTGCCGACAAAATTTTAGATGAAAAATGCGTCGCTTTGGCAGTTTAAATAGATTTTTTTATAAGTTTTCAAAGAGTTTAAATACAACTGTTTGTCTTCTGGTTTGTAGTTACCTTGCCACTTTCTTTCCATTTGCCTTAAGGCTAGTTTTTGGTGTTTCAACTGGAAAACCATTTCTGGGCATCATGGCGGTGGGGGGCATGGATCTTTCTGAGAGGAGCAAACTTGTCACTGGCAGCCAGTAACCAGCTGGTTAGCTGTGCATCAGCTAGGTTAATTGAGGAGTTGCCCGGAGGAGTCGAACTGACGTGAGAATCAAGGAATAAAGGTTTCTCAATATTATTCCAGTTTCTGCAAGTGCACCCAGCGAGACTGGGGTTATTGTTCACGAAATTATCTTGAACAGTGAATTTAATAATATGGTGATCGGACCATGTGCATGGTAAGACTGAGACGGGAGACATAGTGAGATGAACAGTCCAGACCTGATCAAGAATGTGTCCCTTAATATGTGTGGCCGTGGATACCTATTGACTTAGGTTTAGTCCTGAGAGAAGCTCAGTCAGTTCAGCCGATTGGGGGCTGCCAAGAATGTCATCGTCCCGATAGTTGAAGTCACCAATCAGCAGAACCTTCCCGTAATTGGTTACCAAATTAGCTATCTGTTCGCCCAGGGAGTGAGGGAAGAGAGGCATCCTTTGAGGAGGTCTGTAAAGCAGGATGCAAACCAAGGGGGCAGTGTCAGATTTGAATTCAAATTTGATCACCAGGTTATCCACTGAGGGTAAGTCTAGCAGGGTTAAGGCCGTGAAGTTACAATCATGGCGCGTTATGACAGCTACTCCTCCGCCCGCTTTCCCCTGGGGACGGTTGGCCTGGATAATGTGATAATCGGAGGGTAATGACGCAAGGATGTCAGGGGATGATTCCTGGGATAACCAGGTTTCAGTAAGCAGGAGAAGGTCAGGCTGCTCGAATTTCAGCAACAAAAAGATATCCATCTGGTGTTTAACCAACGAACGGGTATTCTAATATATAATAATGTATATGTGTGCGCATCTGGCTCTGTTACTGCTGGATACGTAAGTGCTGAGTGTGTGTGAGAGAATGTGTGTGAATGTGTAAGTGTCTGTCGCTGTCTGACTGGGTGTGAGAGTGGTTGTATGCTTTTATAAATAGGTATGTAAGTCGCAGTATAGGTGGGAGACTGGATGAATGACTGGGCATATTGGTCTGTAAGTGCGCGTGTAACTCACTGAATCTTCAAAGTACGTCTAATTTTTTAAGCGCGTAGGACCCTGCCCTATGAGCTACCTACGGCCTACTTGTATGTTAAAACAAGCATTTGCAATACAATAGATCTCGCATTTACGAGAGTTTAAGCTATTGTCATTTACAGTGGTAATAGCTAAAACTCTTGTAAATGCGAGACCTATTTCACTACAGAGAAGCGGCTGCCATTGTCCGGGGCTGCTCGAAAGTGAAAGCGGGCATGGCGAGGGATGCATGTCGTGCCAGCAGTAGGAGAAAAACATTAAAGAAAAGAGTGCTTACAAACTTAATAAGACATGCCGTGTCGCTTCCGAAGTAAAGGGTCCAGTCGCCATGGGTGTTTACAAATGCAGACAAGGTGGTATCAAGGAGGGACTAACAACCACTCGCAAGCCAGCGTTTACGAAGGACAATGACACACTTCAATGAAAAATATGGGCGGAGAGTGGGCTGGGCTTCTCTAACATACTCCACCACAACAAGTCTCGCAGCGCATGCGCACGGACTCTGGCTTGACCTAAAAAAAAAAGAGAGAAAAAAAAGGTTTTCAGTACAGAATTCCTGTCTTGGTGTGTTAGTGGATGTCTTAGTCCCCCGGTCACTCTTGGAGTGTGTGAATGACTATTGTATTGTAAACAGGTGTATGAGTGGCTGTGGGGGGGGTGATTGCATATATAACTGGATGTATGGCTGTGTACATCTAACTGAGTGAGTACTGAGTACGTGAAAAGCAATGCATGTGTCTGAGAGGACATGAAAGTGCCGGCAAACCTGTGAGAATGATTATGTAAGTGGATGCATAGGTAAATAAATGGGTGTGTAAATGGTTTTATTACTGTCGCTCTGTGTCATTTTCTATCAAGCAATATCGGTGGTGTGTACATAATTGCTGTGTTAGCACTAACTGAGTATATAATTGCCTGTTTCACTGAGTGATTTTATATAGTGTAATCAATCACCCACATCTACCTCCAACACACATTCAGTCATTGCAGCTAATAAAATAACTATTTTTTTCAGAAATCTTTATTCCTCATTTGCTGCTCACTGTTTTTCCTTAATATAATAATCAACCTCACTTTTATTTTCCCTTTTACCATAGTGTATAATCTACGTATTTATTTTCACCTTATATAATAACTTTTTATATACATATGCCTTTTTAAAAGTACACCCCAATTGACATACCTTTTGAAATTTCTTTGCTATGCTACAATTTTTATCTCGATCAGTTAGAATCTCTTGTCGGTGACCATCTAAAGTGGAAAGTACAGGAATGGTATACCACTCTCAGTACAAAGGAACCATTAATGGCAACCCTTCCCACTGTGCTTTCTGCGATATTGATATAGTAAGCAAATTGCAACCTTCCTTTTCCTATTTTACTTTTGTTACACCACTTCTGAATGGTCCCCGTTTTCAACCCTTTTTAAGACTCCTATTAAGAAACTAAATTTGGTAGTGGTTTTGGACGGATTTGCGAATCTGCAAGGCGCTCGGCGGGTCCACTCTGTTTTTCAATTTGAGCTCATTTCTATAGTAACCTTTTTAGGAACACTCCCTGCTAGTACTAGGTAAAAAGTTCACAACCCTTTCTGTGAGCAGCATACTACCTTCATATTGAACTGTAGCAAAAATAAGTCTTTGTCTGTTTCAATCATACCATGTGACAACTATTGTTCCTAACTGCAATTTAATTGTATGTTTGATGGTTATGACTAACCGAATAAAGAATATTTTGACTTTGAACTATAGCATGTGTGTTTGACTGTTTGGATGTATAAGCATATCCCTAACCGCATAACTTTTTTTTATTTTTCCAAAGCCAATTGCAAAAGTAGTTACTTTTTTCTCAATCGCTACCTACTTTTAGCTACTTGCATATTAACACCATCCAATCAACTGTTTTTTAAAAAAATTTAGGTGCTGTCCTTCATTTCAGCTGCCTTCGTTTTTAAAAACTCTTATTCAGCTGCAGTCTAGTCTTCTCCTGTGTGCTATTCCAGTTTGCCTCCAAAATGGTTAGTGTGTGTATTGTGGGCCATAGTTTTGTGTTTTGGGCTAGCGAGAGTGTTAGAAAGAGTGGCATTGGCAGTGATTTGGGTTTACCTAATGTATACATTATTTAGCCAGAAAGGATTAAAGTGGCATCTATTGCTGCCATTGGTTAAAAGCATTGTAGATTGCCAACATCCAGACCTCAAGATTGTGTGCTGTCGTGACTATGACCTAGGCACACTTACTAGGGCAGGACTGGAAATCCTAATGAAGGATACCTTTGGAAAATTAATGGCACTTTTCCCTCATACTGCCTTGGTGTTCTCAAACATTTGCCAAAGGCAGAGGTGTAAGTGTTCAAGCAAATTCTGCCCACAGATGGACAATTCCAGAAAACATGTCAATAAAACTGTTACTGCATTCCTCAGAAGCCACAACATGGGCTCTATATACAACACCAATATATGCTTTGATATTGACGTTATGTATCGAAATGGTGTTCATTTCACAGAGAAAGGCGACCGGGTGTTCCTCAACACTTGAAAGTCTGCATCCTGTTTTATCTATAGTTATGCTCTATATACAATTAACACAAAAGCTCTTCAGAACCAACCCTTTACCCAAACACTGCTTCATTTTTTTTAAATACTTTAAAAAAAAAAAAAGATTGTTCTCTGCTCCGCGAATCTGTTGCAAATCCACAAACCAAAAGCTCACATTGAATACAAACCAGCACATTTAGTAATCGAGATGGATCCGTGGCTCCTTTCCCATCCAAAAACAACACATAAAATACAGTGGGCATGTGCATGGCTCTGAGTCAGTAAGTGGATGAATTACAGATTTTCTGGGTCTGTGTATGTGTCACTAGGTGTCATTGCTTGTATGGGTGTGTGACTGTATGAGTGTCTCTATGGGCCCGTCGGTGGGTGTGGGAGTATCTGTTTGGGTTTGTCATTGAGTATGTGATTGTCTTGGCCTGGAGGGGGGTGTGTGTGTGTGTGTGTGTCTGACTGTCTGAGTCAGTGAGTGTGTGTGCGAGTGTCTGTGGGGGGTCTGAGTTCAAGTGTGTCACTGAATACCTTTATGGGTCTGTGAATGGATGTGTCTATGAATAGGTCTGTGAGTGGATGTGTTTTTGTAGGTCTGAGGGGGTGTAAGTCTGAGTGGGTCTGTGAGTGGATGTGTCTTTGTGGGTCTGAGTGGGTGTAAGTCTGAGTGGGTCTGTGAGTGGATGTGTCTTTGTGGGTCTGAGTGGGTGTAAGTCTGAGTGGGTCTGTGAGTGGATGTGTCTTTGTGGGTCTGAGTGGGTGTGTCTGGGTCTGTGAGTGGATGTGTCTCTGAGTGGGTGTGAGGGTCTGTGAGTGGGTGTGAGTCTGAGGGGAGAGGATGTGGTGCAGCAACCTACGCTGCTGACTGGAGCTGAGGATCCGGGTTCTGAGACTCTGCGCCAGCACAACATCCTGTGATTCAGAGCAAATCACTTTATTTCCCTATGCCCATGGGTGATAAGCAATGCTATATAACACTACACACCTAAACTCTGTGAATTGTATGGGTCTGAAATTGGGTCTGTGAGTGTCTTAGTAGGTGTATGAGTGGGGTGTGTGCCTGTGTAGGTCTGTGAGTGGGTGTGCGAGTATACTGGTGGTCTGTGAGTAAAGGTTTTATTTGTTTAAAACACAAACTATGGCAGGATTCGCGGATCCGTCGCAACATAAAATTGGGGGCCCGCGCTGAGCACCGCAACAGTGCCGCGAATCCCCGCATGTAGAAAAAAGAATCAGTTTTAAGATCATGTCTTGACCTTCATGGGACAGTCTACAACCCCTCTAACACATCCATAGGGTCAAGGTACCTCTACCCTGACCACTCCAATCAATTTGCAATAAGATTTTACAGCTATTTATTGAAAAAACAAAAAATGCTTTGTCTGTGGGAATTGGATCCTAAATAGAACTAACTACAGGCGACTGTCAGTAGGTAATTTATATACACATACACATATTATGTGTGTGTGTGTGTGTGTATATATATATATATATATATATATATATATATTACCTACTGGCGGTCGCCAGTAGGTAGTTATAGTTAGGACCCCTTTTCCATAGGAAATCCTCAACATTCTATTTTGAATAACTTTGGCGCCGGTCGATGAATCCTCGCGAATTTCTCAAAATAGGTGGGGCGCTACGCTCCGCTCCTACCCTGAAAGTCTCGGGGGGATTCGTCAAGCGGGGGCTGAGATAAAAGGGGGGTCCCAAAACGCGTTTTTCCCATGCATTTTTCCATAGGACCTTTAGAACGAGCTACAGCCCGAACGGCTGAACAGAATTACTAGAAATTTGGCAGAGAGGTAGCCATAAGGTCAAGGAAGTGCCTTTTGCAGGTCTGGTGTAAATCTGTTCAGTATTTCCTGAGTAAATAGCATTTAAAAGCATATATATATGTGGGCGGAGCCTAACCACACATCTCATCCTGAGATCTGATTGGCTGTCAGCACTTCATCCAAGAAGTGTTGGCAGCCATCTTGGGACAAATATACATGATAGCACCTCATTAAAAAGCATTGCAGTTAATAGAAGGTTTTAAGACTTTAGTTACATTATAAATCATTTGTTGATGGTACCATACTCATTTTAGGAATTGTGGTATGTTCTAAGGTGATTTCACCATGTAAAAAAGCCTTCTGCTGGGATATCATGATTGAGAGAAAAATATTTTCTCATGCTTTTACCACAGAGGTTTGGAAGGTGATCTATAGGCTAAACTGAGAGCTTATTTTCTGTAAATTCACATTATCTTTCTCAGTCATGTGAGAATGAAGTCTGATATTCTCAGTAAAACATGTACATCCAACAAGGGCAGAGACTGTCAGTTGATTCCTTTGTGTTCTACTGCAGCTTCCCAGAGTGTTCCAAAGAACTACTAGAGCGCTAACAGTCCTACTTATGATAAACGTATGGCACACCTGAAGCCATCTTGCTTGGATTAAAGTGGTAACTCTTAAAACATTTAATTTAAAAAGGAACAAAATGAGGGGGTTCATTTTTCCATAAAAAGTATGATTAGTGCTGCAGAAAGAAAAATTAGGGCACATTTTGAGTGACTTCTCAAATCCTCTTCTATTTCATTAAAAAATTCTGACATGCAGACTGAAACATGCCCTTTCAATACCAGCAGCAGTTTTCCCTGGTGAGCAGTAGCTTTACTACAGTGATCTAATGAGCAAAAAGAGTGCTAACATTCTGAATTTATGGCAAATGTGTGACACATCTGAATGCCTTCTTGATGGAATCAAAGTAAAAAACTGAAAGTATTTCCTACTGAGGAGACTGCAGTAAATGAGGAAATTAGGAAACTTCATAACAAATAAGTCTCCCAAGATGGCCACCAGAGACAAAAGAGCCCAAATGTAGCCCAAATATCACCCAGATGTAGCCCAAGTATAGCCCAATGACAGAATGTCCCAGAATGTTCTTAAAAACAACTAGAGCGCTTACTGTCTTCATTATGACAAAAGTATGGCACACCTGAAGCCATCTTGATTGGAATAAACTGGTAACACTTAAAACATTTAATTTAAAAAGGAACACAATGAGGAGGTTCATTTTGCCATAGAAATTATGATTAATACTGAAGAAAGAAAATGAGGGCACATTTTGAGTGACTTCACAAATCCTCTTCTATTTCATTAAAAAATTCTGACATGCAGACTGAAACATGCACTTTTAATACCAGGAGCAGACTTCCATGGTGGAGTAGTTTTACTACAGTGATCTAATGAGCAACTAGAGTGCTAACATTCAGAATTTATGGCAAATGTGTGACATATCTGAATACCTTCATGATGGAATCAAAGTAAAAAACTGAAAGCATTTCCTACTGAGGAGACTGCAGTACATGAGGAAATTAGGAAACTTCATAACAAATAAATCTCCCAAGATGGCCACCGGAGACAAAAGACCCCAAATGTAGCCCAAAATCAACCAGATGTAGCCCAAATATAGCCCAATGACAGAAGTGTGCAAAACACTTATTATTTTGTGTTTTTGCAGTGTTATATAGTGCAGACTTGTCAGGTATTGGAGTGCTTTACATGAGCATTGGTTACATCACACAAAAACAAATTCATTTTGGTTGTAGACATGGGGAGACTAAGTGATTTGACCAGAATCACAGAATGTCGAGCTGAAGCAGAAACTTCAACCTGGTTCCCCAGTTGCAAAGTCTGCAGTTCTGGAAGTAACACCACATCCTCTCCCCTAAGTGCAACATTTAATCAAGTGGTCAACTGGATAAAAAAACTTAAAGATAACAAATAATTTAAAAGTGCTTTGTCGCTATTTGAAAACTCAGAAAATATGTCCTTATTTTAGTCTTTTAGAGCACTAACCATAATTTTGATGCCAATAAGACCCTCTCATATATGTAATTTCTAAAGGAAATGCTCTAGGTATTACAGTTTTGATTACATCAAGATGATGTCAGGCGTTCCACACTTTTGTAATAAATATAGAATGTTAGCAATCTAGTTGTTCATTAGGATACTGTTGAGAGGCAGAGGCCAGGGGCACGGACTCTGAAAATTGAAGGCAGGTAGGAGGGTGCAAAGGCAACAATTTAACCACACTGAGCAGGCAGGAAGGGCCGTGGAAGCACAACAGACTATGGAGGGCAGTGGAAAGGGGGGCAGGGGGCAACAAACCAACAATACAGGACTTGCAAGAGAGGCTGTTGGAGGGAAGATCAATTACGGGTCAAGGAAGCTAGGGGCGGTCCCCAGATCCCCGGGAGCCACCACAGAACTGAGCAGGAGAGTGAGTCAGGGACAAAAGGGGCACCTTAATTTGAGCCGGGGTGCCTAGGAACGCTTGCTCCAAAAATGAAGAAAACAGACATATGAGACATGGAATTGGAGGCAGAATACAATGGCAGTTTAATGAGAAGATGCAACTTCAAAGAAACCGCAGAATAGAGACATAAAGTACAAAAAACAGAATCCAGATAATCATACAGCTGTCATAATATTCTCTGTATCTCAATTAATGTACTGACAGAGAGAGAGAGAAAACACATCTATAAATGCATCATGAGAAACAAGTTACACCAAGGAAAATGTTACCTAGGAACACTCACGTTTACTCTTAGAGCAAGCATTCCTGCAATTACAATACAAAATCTTTTAAATGCAAAAGTAAAGAGAACAATGGTTAAACATAACATGACATTTCATATAGGTAAAATAGAATAAGATACTTCAAGCAAAGCAGAGCAAGACATTTTAAGCAAAGGAAGACAAGAGCTCCCAGCTCTTGGGGAAAACCTGCACTGCCTGTTAACCTACATACAGACGGCGAGGTAGTCCGTCGATATCTGTGGGTGCTCCCTTTTTATATCATTTTGTGGGCTCCTTTGCACGCTACATCTACCTACGTATGCTACCCAAAAGCTTCGACTGCAGATTTTACCAGACATTTCGTCATTTACCCACTTAATGCTGACAATGGACTGGGTGAAAAGGTCAGTCTCTCAGGCCAATCGCTTATTGTAAGTTCCATAGAGCAAGCAGAAAATAATGGGTATTGTACGGGAATTCAATATATTCATGTATAAAATCTCCTCAGTTCTCCTAACTTGACGCTCTGCGGTTGCCACTTCCTTAAAAGCGGGAAACCTGCCCAGGAAGCAAGTACCAGTCCAGGATGCAGCCTACTGTATGTCGACAGCTTCAGGGGGATGTTGAACTTTGATACCGAGCACGGAGCACTCGGGTAGGGTGGGGGCTACTAGTTTGGATCAGAAGGCCTCGCAGACCTGCCTTCAGACTGCTATACACTAAAATTGCAGAGCTATGGTCAATTTAACAAAGAGGCCTACATATTGAACAGAAGGGCCTACACAGGGGTTTTATGCTGGCTGAGTGGTAAGGATGTCTCAGGATAATTATATAGCAATACAGGACCCGCTGGTCAATTTAATACGGCCTACAAATGCAGCTGGCAGGGCAAGGACAAGGGTCTCATACTTCAGGTGTGGACAGAACGGGCCAGGGGCCCCCTGTGATACAAAATCTACCCTCCTTCAAGGCTGTGGCAATGTAATAGACCATTGTGGGCAGAAGGAAGAGGCAATGGTAGTACAACCATACATGCCAACAGACCCGATTCAGCCAGGAAACGTCCAATGTTTTTAAGCTCAAATGGGCTTTATTTGATCTGTCTCCTGTCTACAATATCCTCTTTTTCAATGTAACTCAAAGGGGAAAATCAATACCCCAGTTTTTTTTCAAAATCTCCCTCTTACCAAGTTCAAAATGTTCGCAAGTATGGTACATTGGATCATGGAAGGAAATGGGATAGGGACATGGACTTGGATAACAGAGGACAGGAGGGACATGGAGAGGTGCACCAAACTGACCCTGCAGGGCAGGCATCAGGGTTTGCAGCAGCACAATACACCACACAGGGCATGCAGGACGGGAGTGCAGCACAACAATCCATAGAAAGCAAGAGGGAGGGGACAGGACCATGCACATGGACAACAGAGAACAGAGGGGCAAGAGGCAATGGTAGCTAGCTGACCATAATGGACAGACAGGAGAGAAAGCTGCAGCATAACAGACCATAAAGGGCAGGAGGGACGGATCAGGGGCATTACAATGGAACAGACAAGCCAGGAGGGAGGGAGTAGGGCTGGGGGCAAGGGGGCAGGGCAGGAGCAGCAAGATAGCCATGGAGGTCAGGCAGGATGGGCACTAGAAGCAAGACACACCATGAAGAGCAACAGTGAGACTGTGATGGCATACACACAGACCATGGAGGGAAGGTGGGAGGGGGTCAGGGGCAGCTAACTGACCACACAGGGAAGGTGGGAGGGGCCATGGCAGCACAGAAGACCATGCATGGCAAGTGGGAGGGTTAGTGGCAGCACAATGGCTATGATGGGCAAGAAGGAGGGTGGAGGGGCATGCACAAAGGACAATGGAGGATAGAAGGGAGGGTCAGGACCTGTGCACAGACAAGAACGTTCAGGGGAAGGGACCTCACAACAGACCACACGGGGCAGGCAGGAGGAGCAGTTGCAGCACAACAGACCAGGGAGGGCAGAAGGGTGTGGCAGTACAATGGACCATGTAGGACAGGAGGAAGAGGATAGGGGCATGGCATGTGGACAGGCAGGGTGGAGGTGGCAGGGACAGGTTACAGTCATCTGACAATGCTAGGCAGGTGGGAGGGGAGTGGCAGCTCAACAGAACACTCAGAGTAGATAGGAGTGGCAGGTCCATGGGACATGGTGGGCAAAAAGGATGGAGCAGGGGCATGCACAAAGACATCGGAGGGCAGGGGGAAGGAGAATAGGGGCAGCAAGCTAAGCACAGAGTTTAAGCAGGAGGTCAATGATGGGGCATAGAATTGGGCAATGGAGGGCAGGAGGACTGGACTGGTACATCATACTAAATTGAGGGCAGTGGCAGCACATCAGACCATGCATGGCAGGAGGGAGGAGGCTAGTCCATGGATTCACACAACAGAGGATAGGGAGGAAGGGGATGGGGCAGCAAGCTAACTGTTCAGAGAAGGCGAGTATTAGGAACTTTATTGTTTTTAAAACATTGTGTCTGTGCGAACTACTTAAAATATGAACAAGTATGCAGCATAATCTCACTTTTATTCAGGAAGAAGAGGACGTTTGTGACTGTGACTCCGGGCTCACTTGGCAGAAACACCCCCTGACCCTCCACCCCCTATCGCAAAATGTAATGCCCGTGAAAAGGGTAGGTGAACACAGTGTTATATAGAACATAGTCCTGAGAGCACGATTGAAAATGAAAACTAGATATAGTGTATGGTATAAACTATGCACCAAAAAGTGTGATATAAGATGAACCGGGCGTGAAATATAATTTGCAATACATTGTGCGCAATGACAGATTCATTGGAGAGCGCGAAATAGCACAGGCACTAGCGCGTGCTATGCGATATGCGCCTTGGAGTGTAATATGCACAGGGCAGTGTTGTGTAACCTAACTAGTCTCTAAAGTTGTAATATAAAATATGTGCTGGGGAGTGTAACGTTGCATATGCACTGTGACAAATATATGGATCCCAGATTGTAATATGTATGGCATAGCACTGTGCGTTATAACATAGGCATCGAGAAAGGCACGTTAGATGGGGCAATATAACCCGTGCGAAGACAAGTGTGGCATGACATATTCACGGGGTGGTGTTACAGTGCACATGGGCTAGAGAGTGTCATAGCATATGCACTAGCTAGTGGAATACAACACAGAGGTGTGTGGCACTCGGCAGGCAATGGTGGGTGTAACACAGCATTGGGCTCTGTCAGGAGCACGCTGTGACTTCCAAGTGATGTTCGTCCCCTTTCCAGAGAGTAAAATAAAAAGTATTACACATCCGGCAGTGGATGTGTGTTTTATTAACCGTGAGGGGGGTTTCTTGCATAGTTTTGGTCGAATTTTTGTCGAATCCCCTTTGAATGGCTTGGTGTGCATGTGTATTAAATGTGCCCGTCAATAGCTACCCATGTTTGTATAAATAAACGACAAGGGTGTCTACCAGGATTAGGCACGGTAGGGCATCAGACATGTCAGAGCTTCACTAGTGGTGTAAATACATTCCACGTGGATTCATTGCATGCATAGTCGCCTTTTAATGAATATCACGCAAATCGTCATGGTGATAGGTACGTACGGTTTGTCCAGCATGTCCTAGGTGTGTCTATAAATATATATTTTTTAAAAATAATAAAAAACAGTGGCCGGCCCTGGGGATTGGGGTCAAAAAAATATAATTAGGAGACTGGCCCTGGGGGATGGGGTCATCAGGGCCAATAAATTAGAATAAGAAGGGGAACCAAACAGCCCCCCTTCTTAAAAAACTAAAATAAATAAAAGACTGGCATCGTGCCGGAGGCCATGCCCCCTCCGTGGAGCACTCTGCAAACGCGCCCCCAACAGGCATCTCCAGTATGCGCCAGGGAGCTGCGCTGCAGCCAGGTGTTCTGAGGCCAAGCCCCTTTTTACACCTCTCTGCAACGCAGCTCTGTGGCGCTTACTGGAGGTACCTAGTGGTCTAGTTTGACCCTAGGGACCCTTAGGATTCAGGGGGACTCTCAACTTAGAACAGCCACAGGGCGCGTTTACACAGTGGTGAAGGGAGGGGACGGGGCCTGAGGTGACGTGTGCAAACACGCACTATGGCATGTTTTAAATTGGGGATATAATTTCCCTTCAATACTGAGGGCCCCTGGGGGCTAACTAGCCCACCAAGTGCTTCCAGTAAGCGCCACTGAGCTGCATTGCAGAGAGGTGGTCCAGGCCGTGCCACTTTTTACACCTCTCTGCAACGCAGCTCTGTGGCACTTACTGGAGGTACCTAGTGGGCTAGTTGGACCCTAGGGACCCTCAGGATTCAAATGAACTTAATCTCCCAACTAAAAATGGACACAGGGCGTGTTTACACAGTGGTGAAGGGAGGGGACGGGGCCTGAGTTAATGTGTGCAAAAACGCCCTGTGGCCTGTTTTAAGAGGTAGTTTTAATCCCCATGCCCTATTATACACTAGGGGCTTACAGAGGAGGTCATGCTAATCACAGGGGGACCCCAACGCATAATGTTCCCTAGTGTATGTAGGTGTTTTCACTGTATTCTAAGTGTCTTTTAACATAGCACTGGCTCTAGGACTGGTTAGTCAGACTCAGTTACCACCAGTATCCGTCTGAAAAAGTTGAGGGTACAGGATGATTTTGCAACAAGGCTTCTTTCTGCTCTTCTTTTTGTTCTTTCTGCACGTTATCCTTCTTCCTGCACTTATCTTCGTATTTGAGGACTTCTGTTGCTTCTTTCTGCACTTCTTTTGTTTCTTTCTGTGCATTTTTTCTTCTTTCTTCACATGTCCTATCTCTGTAGGCATAGTTAGAAATTAGCATTTAAAAAACCTTTGAAATTCACTGAAAAAACCATGGGTTTCACACACGTTATAGTTAGGAATTAGCATTTAAAAAACCTTAGAAATTCAATGAAAAAACCAAAGGTTTCACACATGTTATAGTTAGCTGGACATTTCACTCGTAAAAAACCATTGAAATTCCCCCGTTATAGTTAGTTCAGCTAACTATAACTCGCGCGCCCGCAATGCACTACTGATGACGTCACATATTACATCACTCATGACATGGTCACTGACATCACTCATGACATCACTGATGACATCTCAAATGACATCACTGATGACATCACTGATGACATCATCCAGTGATTGTGTGTTTTTATGAAAATTATATATTTTTTATATTTATGTATATCTCAAGGTCAAAGGAAGAATAAATGGGTATATAAGTGTCTAAATGGATACTTTTTTTTGGAATTTGTTTTGTGTAACTGACTGTTTAAGTGTATCATAGTGAATACATGGCTTACTGAGTAATCTTTAAATATTTAAATATCTGTATCAGTTTCTTACTTTGTGTATAAGTGGCTGCATGGGTTGGTGAGTAGCTACATGAGTGTCTATATAGGTTATTAGTTGGTTTTTTATCACTATGAGTGTCTGAGTTTCTGTATGGTTCGGTGGGGGGTATTACTTAGTGCATAGGTGCATGAATGAGTGACTCACTGTTTGTATGTGTTGAATACAGCATGTGTGCAGGACTGTATGGGTGGATGAGTGTGTGCATGGGTGTGTTAGTGAGTGAATGACTGTCTCAATAGTGTCTTTATGAGTAACTACATATGTTTTAAACTAGTATATGTGACTATTGGTGTATATAAGTGAGTATATGTGATAGTGAGAGATTGGAAGAGTTCCTGTATGAATAAGTATGTGTTTCTATAAGTGATTGTTTAAAAGAGTAAGTATATGTAAGTTTCTGTAGAAGTAAGTGTGGTGGTGTGTGTATAACTGTATATGCAAGTAAATGGATGATTGATTCTTTATTAGCATGAGTGACAATGTGTGTGAGTTACTCTATGGATGAGTGGCATTGTGTAACGGGATGTACAGGTGTATGAGTACATATGATGAGTGAGTACATGTATGAGTGACTGTAGAGGACTGTTGGTGAATTACTGTATGTGTATGTGGTTCTTAGAATTACTGAATAGGTTGTTGTAACTGATATTGATATGTTCATTATTTTGAACATTTTAGTTTCTATTTTTGAATGTGTGTTTCAATGGTTATATTAGGGGGAGAGGAGGTCTGCCACTCTATCACAAGGATGATGTCATCAGTGATGTCATCAGTGATGTCATTTGAGATGTCATCAGTGATGTCATGAGTGATGTCAGTGACCATGTCATGAGTGATGTAATATGTGACGTCATCAGTAGTGCATTGCGGGCGCGCGAGTTATAGTTAGCTGAACTAACTATAACGGGGGAATTTCAATGGTTTTTTACGAGTGAAATGTCCAGCTAACTATAACATGTGTGAAACCTTTGGTTTTTTCATTGAATTTCTAAGGTTTTTTAAATGCTAATTCCTAACTATAACGTGTGTGAAACCCATGGTTTTTTCAGTGAATATATATATATATATATATTCACTTAAAAAAACCATAGGTTTCACACACGTTATAGTTACGAATTAGCATTTAAAAAACCTTGCAAGGGGGGCGTGGCCAAGATGGCGGCGTGAACGGACGCTTTCCCTGCCGGCTCCCGCTCTACTGGGCCCCAGATCCCGGTATAATTGCTGTTTCTCCCCCCAAACAGCGTTGAGCAGTGGCGGCAGCGATACCGGAGCACAGGCGGAGGCGGTGATCCCGCCGGGAGCCTTTGGGAAGCCTGGACAGGAGGTGACTCGCCGTCGGAGAGGAGACGCAGGGACGGGGCGGAGCATAGAGCCAGCCGGGCAAGAGCGGCCCCGGCCGAGACTCAACGCGAGAGCCCGGTCTTGCGAGCGGGGTCTCGCAGAACGCAGTGGAGCTCGGAGAAGGAGCAGCCCCGTGTACGGGACAAACCGGAAGAAGGGCCACCGATCGCCGAGGGCCGGAGAGCCCCCCCCGCATCAGAAGACACTAGGAGCGGCGGTGGAACGGGAGGGCCTACGGGGAGGCCCACGCTGAGACCCGGCGGCGGTTAGCGGAGCGGGGCTCCCGCGACCGAGGGAGAGACGGAGACGTAGCGACAACTGTGCGCCAGGGAGGGGTGCCAGGACCTAACGTGCACTGTCGGCACTCACCGGACTGCGTGGGAGGAGGCCCCGTGAGGCGCGGAGGAAGCGGGCCCGGCTGCTCGACCTCGACCCCTGCTGCCCGGAGCGGAGGCGGTCGGACGCACGATCGAGGGACCCGAGTGAGGCACGGCGCCAGCAGCAGACGAGGGGGTGCCTGAGGCCCCGAAGGTACGCGCCCCGCTTCGGACTGGCCCAGAGTGGCGGAGAGACAGAGAGCGGCGGCTCAGGTGCGGGGGACCGGAGCAGCAGTGGAGGCAGGGGGTCAGCCCCACAGCGGGGTGGCTGGCTCCATAGAGCACCAAGCGAGTCGACGCGTGAATCCAGGGGCGCCGCAGACAAGCTCCGACACGTGGGCACAGCGCATAGCACCCTGCAGGCGGCGATCAGAGGGAGAACGTACATGGAAGAGACCAGAGTATCCCGGGGCTGGAGGAGGCAGCCAGCCTGGGCCCACTGATCGGGGAGCGGTAGCCATCGGGGGGAGAAGAGCGCGGCGGCCAAGAGCCCAGCTGGGCCAGGAGGTGAGGTGTGGCTTCGCAGAAGGGGGCCCGGCCATAACTTGGGGGCCTGAATGAGACGCGACGGAGCGGAAAGAGCGGCCGCCTAGGAGCGGAGGAGGGTGACCGAGGGACAGAGGCCTCCACCCAGCCCCACAGCCCTCAACGGGATCAGGCCGTGGCGCACGCGCGGCTCCGGGGGCACCGGGGTCGTATCTCTGCCCTTCGGGGAGGTCTGAACCAGCCGCTACGCAGCAGCAGACAGCGGAAGGAACCCACACGCTCCCGGGCAAGATTGAAGCGGCACGCAGAGCCCTGGACGGCGGACAGGGCAGGGGCCTGGCACGGTGGACTTGAGGGACTCAGCATTCCCGGCCTTCGGAGGGAGGCGCGGTAGCCGTTGAGAGGTCAGGAGTGGTTTGGACGGAGGGTTCCTTGCAGAGCCGCAGAAGACCGCGGGCCCCGCGGACAGGAAAGGGGTCCGGCCAACGGGGGGCCTAGCCTGGTCTCCTCCTCGACATGGCGGGCAGCAAAGGTGGCCGTAAGGGGGAGCGCACACTCCCCGAGCTCCTCGGCAGGACTCAACACAGAACCGACAGGGGGCTGCCCTCGCCTGGGTCCGCCGGAGGCTCGGGGGGGGCGGCTGACGGAGAGCCCCCGGTCACCAGGTCCTTTATGGAGTCCCTATTTAGCTCTCTCCGGGAGGACTTTCAAACCCTGAAAACGGAAGTGGCGGGGGAAGTACGAGAGCTACGCCGGGAGATGGATGGCCTAGGAGAAAGAGTGGCCACGGTGGAAGATACCGGCCAGAGACGAGACGAAGAATTTGAATCCCTACAGCAGGAGGTGCTGCGCCTCCGGGACCAGCAAATTGACCTCCAAGCGCACGCGGAGGATCTCGAAAACAGGTCACGGAGGAATAACGTCCGGGTCCGAGGTGTGCCGTCCAAGGAGGAAGGAGCGGATGTGGCGGGATATATACGCGATCTGTTTCGAGAGGTTCTGGGCGAAGGAGAGGACTTTCCCATCCGCATAGACAGGGTGCATAGGGTGGGCCCCCCTCGGAGAACATCGGCGCCGCCCCCGGCCATCCTCGCCTTTCTGCCGGACTTCACGCTTAAGGAACGCATCCTAGCAGAGGCACGGAAGCGGCCATCACTGACCTTCAGGGGACACCCGGTGGCCCTCTACCAGGACTTATCAGTTATCACATTGCAAAAGCGGAAATCATTTAAAATCGCCACGGACTTTCTCAGAGAGCATGGAACGCCGTATGCATGGGGACACCCCTTCCGGCTCATTTTTAGGTGGAACGGAACTGTGCATCACCTCAGGTCCCTGCAGGAAACGTGCGGAGTCCTGGGCATCACCGCATCAGAAGAGGACGAAGCGACACTACAGCGAAGAGGGCGCTCCGGGGGGAATGGCTGGCAGCGAGTCTCCAGGAGACGGTCCCGGGGGCGCTCAGAGAGACCGGACTCGCCCACCATCAGAGCTGGCATGGACAGTGCGGTGATGGAAGTGGCGGAAAACACCGGCGCCCACGTTGTGGCGCTCACTGCATGAATCACTCCGGGGGGAGAACGATTTTGCCATCTTCAACTTGCAGGTTTGGGGCCTGGGGGGGGGGAGGCGGGCAGGGGAGGGCGGGTGGCTAGACGTCCACTTGATTATCCTACCACAGTCTGGTTGCCAGGGGGACTGGACTTGGACTATGAAGTTCTGGGGATGGGGGAAGGGAAAGGGGAGTCGCAGCCCTAAGTTAATGGCACGTTGCCAGGGGGAGGGGTTGGGGGACAGGCGGGGTGGTAGTTGGGGTGGGGGGGGAGTGGAGGGGGGGAGGGAGGGGGGATGAGGGGCTCCAGGGGCGGGAGAGAGGGGGGACAGGGTGGGAGGGGGGGGGGGTCCAGTGCGTGTCCAAAGTCCCGATTATGGTGGCGGAGCCTGGGGCCCGAGTCAGCGGGCGGCAGAAGGGAGGCATGGCTACAGGGCGGCAGCTATCTCCTCCAAGGATGGCCACGACTCTTAACATTGTGTCGCTTAACGTCAGGGGTCTCAATAACCCAGTCAAACGGCGGGCAGTTCTGTCTCTATTGGAGAACACTCAGGCTGATATCTGTCTGCTCCAGGAGACACACTTAGTACCCCGAGACTGCCTCCGGCTCCGCTCCCGCGCGTTCCCTTCGCAATTCTTCTCATCTAACAGCACGAAAACGGCGGGGGTAGCGATTCTGGTGGCCCGCCGCTTTAGAGGGGAGGTCCTCAATAAACAGGCGGAACAAAAAGGCAGGCTATTGGCATACAGGTTCAGAATAGCAGGCCTCTCAGTTACGATAGGGTCCCTTTACAGCCCAAATGACCGGCAGGAACCCTTCCTTAGATCTGCCATAGGGGAGATTATGGCAACGCCGGACAGGCATATTATTGTCGGGGGAGACTACAACATGGTCTTTGACACGGCCCTAGACAGATCGGCTCACCGCTCCCCGCAGGTAGGGGAGTTCTCCGCTGGCTGCAAGGCCCAGCTGGCAGAACTGGACCTACATGACCTATGGCGCCGCCTGCATCCCACCGCTAGGGATTACTCCTATTACTCGCATGCGCACAAAACGTACGCTCGGCTAGATCATTTTCTGGTAACGGGACCAATGTACTCTTTGGCCACCTCGGCGGAAATAGGGGTGATCTCCATGTCAGACCATGCCCCGGTTATGGCGACGTTTACTGTGCCACCGGTGGTCAACACCCCACGGACCTGGCGGCTCCGAGACGCTCTGCTGTACAGGAAGGAGGTAGTCACACAGGTCACGGCGGCGATCCGGGATTACCTCGCACATAACGAGGACTCCGGCACCTCCAGAGCAACCCAATGGGCGGCTTTAAAAGCAGTCCTGAGAGGGGAATTTATTGCGATCTCCGCGGCAGATAACAAGGCCAGGCAGCAGAAGCGGGAGGAACTCACCCAGAGGGTCCATGAGCTGGAGCAGATGCACTGCCGGACGGGGGCCCCCCGGGTTTGGCGGCAGCTCAAGGAGGCGAGAAACGCTGACGGCGCTAGACATGGACCGCGCGGAGTATGCGGCGCTGCGCTTACGGCATGCCTACTACGTGGGGGGAGACAAATGCGGCAAACTACTGGCGAGTAAGCTCCGGGAGGTGCGACAGCGGCAGAGGGTGAAGGAGCTCATTAGCCCGACGGGCATGCCAGTCACGGAGGATGCTGCCATGGCAGATCTCTTTCGCCGGTACTACGCCGACCTCTACGCCGGGGAGTCCCCAAACGCTCACGCGACGCACGAATACCTCGACTCGGTTTCCTTGTCGTCCCTGACGGCCTCCCAGGCGGAGGCCCTAGATAAGGACATTAGGATAGAGGAGGTGGTTTCGGCCATCGCCCGGCTTAAGCACGGTAAGTCGCCGGGCCCGGACGGCTACTCGTCCCTGTTTTACAAAACGTTTTGTACAACACTGGCACCGGTCCTTACACGTCTTTTTAACACCTTCGCGGACCCGGCGGCCATCCCGTCGGATTTGCTGCCGGCGGCCCTGGTGGTCCTCCCCAAACCAGGGAAGGACAGAATGCAGTGCGGGTCATATAGGCCGATTTCTCTTTTAAATATTGACCTCAAGCTGTACACTGGTATATTAGCGGCGAGACTGGCCCCGCATCTACCGGGCATCCTCGATCCGGATCAGGCGGGTTTCGTTCCCGGAAGGCAGACGGTGGACAATACCAAGAGGATTACCCACCTCATTGAAAAAGCGTCGCGGATCCCAGGGGAGAGAATGCTGCTAGCGGTGGACGCGGAGAAGGCGTTCGACCGCGTCCACTGGCCGTATCTAGAACAGGTACTGGTGAAAATAGGGATGGGGGAGAAGTTTCGCCGCATGGTACTCAATTGCTACCAATCCCCATCGGCCGTGGTACGAGTGAATGGGCAGAGTTCCAAGTGCTTTGCCATTGAGAGAGGCACGAGGCAGGGATGCCCGCTGTCACCCTTGCTTTTCGCTCTCTACATGGAGCCCTTTGCTCAACGAATTCGGGATAACGCGGCAGTGAGGGGAATGCAGTTTGGCGGTTTTTGCCACACAGTCAGCCTATACGCCGACGATGTCATACTGTCCCTCGACGACCCACTACAGGCCTTACCGGCGTGCATAACGGAGCTCAATGCCTTTGCGACGGTCGCGGGGTTCAAAATGAACATGGGGAAATCGGTAGCCCTAGACCTCTCCCTCTCACGGGCAACCAAAACTCTTCTGCAGCGTCAGGTGCCGATCATCTGGTCGTCGGATACCGTCCCCTATCTGGGAATTAAGCTGACTCCCACGTTGCCCGCTATGGTGGCGGTGAACTACACCGCGCTCGGCAAGAAAATACAGGGGGAACTAACCCGCTGGGACCGCAATACCCTCTCATTGCTGGGCAGGGTGGCGGCGGTCAAGATGATGATCTTACCCCAGGTTTTGTATCTATTCCGAGCGCTGCCGCTTCAGCCCCCGGCCAGATGGCTCCGGAAGACGCAAGCCGACCTCGGTCGCTTTATCTGGCAAGGCAAGAAACCCCGGATGAGGAGAGTGCTCTCGATGCTGGCGCCGGAGGCGGGCGGACTGGGGATTCCGGACCTCCGCAAATATTTTCAGGCGACGCAACTGCGCTATTTAGTAGAATGGAGCAAGTGGGAGTCTGACAAACACTGGCTCTTCCAGGATTAGGCGGTCGCGGGCAGGCCCCTGCAGGAGGTGCCGTTTCTGCGTAGAGAGCACCGCCCCGCTAACCTGTACGCCTCCTTCATTACTCGAGTACCACTGCGGGTGTGGGACGCCACCAACGTCACACACGCCCTCACGACCTTCCCCTCGCCGCTGACGCTCCTGGTAGATAACCCTGACTTTACCCCAGGGATGGAGAGAGGCGCGTTCGCTCACTGGCGCGCGGCGGGCTGCAGGGCTTTATGTCATCTGTATGACATGGAAGGGGTGCTTCCCTTTCAGGATTTCCGACAGACATATGCATTCCCAGAGCCGGAGAGGATGCGCTACTTGCAGGCGCGACACTGGGCGCTGCAGCCCCAGGTCCGAGAGTCGGCGGACAGACGACTCCTTCCCTATGAACGCTGGCTCCTGTCGCGGACCTCAGATACTAAACTTATAAGCGACCTCTACCAGTTTCTCCAAATGCCCCCGTCACATTTTTACAACCCAGGGAGGGAAAGGTGGGAAAAAGAATTAGGCAGAACCATGAGTCACGAAGAATGGGGAGGGATAGCCTACAGGGCCCGGCACTCGGCGTACCATACGGGCCTCACAGAAACCTTCACCAAAATTTCAATCTATTGGTATTACACCCCTGAACGCATCCACGCTATGGACCACAGTAAAGAGGATAAGTGCTGGCGGGGATGTGGGCAGGTGGGGACACTTGCATATCTCCTATGGGATAGCCCTCTCTTGGGCACCTATTGGCAAGAAGTGCTGGATGACGTAGACTCCCACTTGATGTTGAGCTGCCACGCCTGCCGGTCTATGTTCTGCTAGGCCTCCCGAACCCACTGATGTACCCACTGAAATCCCGTAGAGGGAGGCAAATCGCCATCGCACTGGGGTCGGCGGTTCAGAATATTCTGTCACACTGGCGCACGCCCACGCCCCCCTCGGTCACGGGCTGGCTCCACAGACTGTGGCACGTATTGGGTATGGAAAAGATGTCGCTGGCGGCAGCGGGCGAGGCAGATCGGTTCACGGACCTATGGCAGCCGTTCCAGTCGTTACTGGTCACGGAATTTAGAGAGCTGACCTGCCCACGCTATCTTCGGCTTCTAGGGCTCACCGTGCAGGCGGAGGACGCCTCCTGAGGACTACCGACAGGGGCCACTTGCGAGGAACGGAGGGCGACCTCCTAGTAGGCTTGACGACACGCACTGGACGACGAGGGAGGGTGGAGGGAAGGGGCGGGGAGGGGCAGGGGAGTGGGAGTGGGGGGGACTCTGGGGGGATGTTCTACGGTTTTGGTTTGTTGTTTTGGTTCCGGATGTATCGAAGCCGGAGTTGCCCCTTAAGGCAGGACTGGGGCGGGTAGCCTCATAACCAGTATGGACTCTTAGCCTTCACAGGGGAATATCTGTTCCAGCCACGCCCATGGGGGGGGTTCCCCAGGGGTGGGCCCCATTGGTCAGCCCCGAAGGGGGCAATTGCCACACCCTGAGGAGAATTTGGAGACCCGCTTGACTGTTGCATTTTAGACGCGGCCGGCCCCAAGGGGTTGTAGGCGACATGCTGTGTATAAAGGGGATCGGCCTGGGGGGTTCGAACGGGGATCCTGGGGGGGTTGACTTACAGGGGCTGTGATCCGCCGGCCCGCAGGGTTGTAGGCGCCAGCTGTTGATGTAGATTCGATACTTTGTTTCCTTTAATAAAAAACAGATTTAATCCTAAAAAACCTTGCAAATTGATTCAAAAAACCATAGGTTTCACCCATGTTATAGTTAGCTGGACATTTCACTCGTAAAAAACCATTGAAATTCCCCCGTTATAGTTAGTTCAGATAACTATAACTCGCGCGCCCGCAATCCACTGCTCATGACGTCACATATTACATCACTCATGACATGGTTAGTGGCATCACTCATGACATCATCCTTGTGATAGAGTGGCGGTCGCGGGAGTTATAGTTATCTGAACTAACTATAACGGGGGAATTTCAATGGTTTTTTACGAGTGAAATGTCCAGCTAACTATAACATGTGTGAAACCTATGGTTTTTTAAATGCTAATTCCTAACTATAACGTGTGTGAAACCTATGGTTTTTTAAGTGAATTTGTAAGGTTTTTTAAATGCCAAGTTATGTATGTTTTCTTATATTTGTTTTATTTATATATATATATTTTTTAAAGGTCTCGCACCGTGCGCGCACCCCGCGATTTTTTGACCCCCTGACAAAGACTAGGGGGTCAGGAACTCTCTACCCTGCCCCCTTTTCACGTTCTCCACCTTTCTTTTTCACTGTCACACACAAAATGGCGGCCGACACTTCCTGATTTCGACCGATTCGAACGTTGACTGACATGTAACCACCAATCAGAATTACGCTAAGGTGCGCGCACGGTGCGCGCCTATAGATATTTATGTACTTTTAACTGCAATTTTCTCAAGAACTACTGAACAGATTGACTCCATATATGCAAAAGGCACATCCCTGACCTGAGGACTACCTCTTTGCCAAATTTCAAGTAATTCTGTTCAGCCGTTCGGGCTGTACCTTTGACTAAAGGTCCTATGGGAAAATGCATGGGGAAAACGCGTTTTGGGACCCCCCTTTTTTCTCAGCCCCCGCTTGACGAATAACCCCGAGACTTTCAGGGTAGGAGCTGAGCGGAGCGCCCCATTAGTTTTAAAAATTTCGCGAGGATTCGTCAACCGGCGCCAAAGTTATTCAAAATAGAATTTTCAGATTTCCTATAGAAATTCGGTCCTAACTATAACTATCAACTGGCGACCGCCAGTAGATTATTTATATTTATATATATATTCACAGAAAGAAACCATAGGTTTCAGGGGTGTTATAGTTAGATGGCCATTTCACTCGTACAAAACCATAGAAATTCCTCCGTTATAGTTAGTTCTGCTAACTATAACTCGGGCACCCGCAATGCACTGCTGATGATGTCACATATTGCATTATTCATGACATGGTCAGTGACATCACTGATGACCTCTCAAATGACATCACTGATGATATCACTGACATCATCCAGTGAATGTGGTTTAGTTTGAAATTGAAATATGTATTATATATATATATATGCCAATCTGTATTGAAGATTGAGTGGATATATAACTGTCTGGATGGAGGATTTAGTAGCTGTCTGACTGTCTGTTTAAGTGAGTAATTAAAAGTGTCTCACTTTCCCCTCCTGAGGCGATAAGCCGGGAGGTTCTTCCTTGCACCCTTGCCTCGTGTATTTTAACTTGTACTTTTTGACTTGCCTGATCGAACAAGCTTTTTATTTCACTGTTTGATTTGGACGTTTGTGGTAGCTTTGGTGCCTGGTGTGTAAAATCTCCCCCAGAGACCGCAACTTGTGTGCCTTACTTTCCTAGGTGCTTCCTCGACTAGTCGCTCTCGGGCAGCTCTCAGCTGAGCATCGACGCTGAGAGCTTGCTCACGGAGAGGCGAACCTGGCTTTGGCTGCCATATTGGGGGGATTGTAGCGCGAGGACGTGCTCTAGTTTCCTACATAAGGGGTCCCTGATCCGGGGATCGCGTTAGCCAGCCGCACTTTCCCCTCCTGAGGCGATAAGCCGTGAGGTTCTTCCTTGCACCCTTGCCTCGTGTATTTTAACTTATACTTTTTGACTTGCCTGATCGAACAAGCTTTTTATTTCACTGTTTGATTTGCACGTTTGTGGTAGCTTTGGTGCCTGGTGTGTAAAATCTCCCCCAGAGACCGCAACTTGTGTGCCTTACTTTCCTAGGTGCTTCCTCGACCAGTCGCTCTCGGGCAGCTCTCAGCTGAGCATCGACGCTGAGAGCTTGCTCACGGAGAGGCGAACCTGGCTTTGGCGGCCATATTGGGGGGATTGTAGCGCGAGGACGCGCTCTAGTTTCCTATATAAGGGGATGACGTCTCCTCCGCGCAGCGGACGCGCTTTGCGGACGGGCCGGACTCAGGCCGGACTCAGGCCGGACTCAGGCCGGAGTCCTGCCAGAGTCCTGCCCGTCTGCGCCCGTCAGCGCTAAGGAGGCGCAAGGTACCAGGGATGCTGCCCGGTTCTTATGTTCTTCAGCTTGCACCCGGCTGTATCCTCGGAGTACCCTTAAATCTCTCAGACCCCCCCAGTTAGATTGTCAACACACATTCTCTCACGGGCAGCTGCGCCGTAGTCTGAACTGTAGATGTCTGAAGGGGTCGAGGACAGCCCTTCCGGGACCTGTCACTAACTTCCGTATGAAAAAAGGGACTCAAGAGCCCCCACCCCCCTTGAAAGATTTAGGCTTCCTCAACGCCCGCTCCCTGGTTAAAAACAATTTAGCCTTCAGAGACTTTGTGTCCCAAAGGAAACCAACCCTCTTGGGTCTTTGTAACAGAAACATGGGGCTCTGACTCCACAGGTCCTGACTTGCTCAACGCTCTCCCTGATGGCTATACTATGGTAAGACAGGATAGAGAGGGCCGTAAAGGGGGCGGAATTGGTATAATATTTAAGATCGCCTTTACCTGCCGTATGGAGTCTCTTCCCTCTCCCAATAACTCTTTTCAGGCCATGTTTTTCTCTCTTAGTTCCTCTCCCTCAGAAAACTTTTCCGGTGTTCTTGTTTACAGACCCCCAGGCCCCAGATCTTCGTTTGGCCCTGACCTTTTGGACGTTCTAGAGCCTTTCTTAAACAGGCCTTCCCTTACTATTCTTGGGGACTTTAATTTCCACTTGGAAAATAGCAACTCCAGCGATACGCTATCCCTTGTGGATTCACTGGCCTCCCTCAATCTATTTCAAAAGGTCTCATCTTCCACCCATATTGCTGGTCACACGCTAGATGGAGTCTACGAATGATCTCAGGTTAGAGTTGGGTCCACTTTTTCCCCTTTCCTGGTCTGATCACCATGCGGTTTCCATGGAATTTACTCCCTGTGCCTCTCCAGTCCCCAGAGAAGATATAAACTGTTGGGTGCAGAAGAGGAATTTCCGGGGCCTGACTGACCAATCTTTGGGCCCCTTTATCGCTAATTTCAAGCCTCTCCCCTCACAGGATATTGACTTCTCAGCACGGGAGCTTGCGAGCACTATCGCAAAGGCAGTGGACACCCTGGCTCCCCTTAAATCTGTATACAGTGCCAGGAAACGTCCCTCAGCACCTTGGTACTCTGACTCCCTGAGAACTCAGAGGCAGGTATGTAGGAGGCAAGAAAGGCTTTGGAGAACTCAGCCCGATGTCGAAGGCCGGACGAAGCACAAAACCCTCCTTAAGAACTACAAAGCGGCGGTGCTGGCTGAAAAACAAACATACTTCTCCAATCTTACTTCTTCCCTTACTTCCTCCGGTGACTTTTTCAAAATTGTGGATACCCTATCCCTCATCCATCACCCTGATCCCATAGTCCCCTCACAAGATCTTTGTGATCAGATCTCTTCCTTTTTCCACACTAAAATATTAAATATTTACACAGCCCTCCAAGCGGATAATCTCACTCGTCCTTTCTCTTCTGACTTGGTGAATATGACTCCCCCTATCGAAACTTTCCCCAGCTTTCCTCTTCTCACGGCCTTTGACCTTGAGAGACTGTTGGACTCCCTTAGGTCCGGCTCTCCTCTTGACCCCTGTCCGCTCAAAATCTTAAAAAACTGCAGGGCTACTCTAATTCCCCCCATGTTGGTGGTTATGAATAGGGCTATATCCAATGGGATTTTCCCAGCCTCTTGGAAAACTGCTATTGTGAAGCCCCTTCTAAAAAAGGTCACTTTGGACCCTGGGACTCTAAAGAACTTTCGTCCCATCTCGATCCTTCCTGCCCCGGCCAAGATGTTGGAGGCTCATTTGAATTTCCATCTCAGCTCCTTTCTTGACAAAACCTGCCTGCTTGATCCATCTCAGCACGGATTCAGAAAGGAGCATAGCACTGAGTCAGCCCTTACAGTGGTGGTCAATAACATCCGCGCTAAGGTCGACAGGGAGCAGACTACGCTTCTGATCCTGCTCGACCTTACAGCCGCATTCGACACCCTGTCCCCTACCATCTTGGCCTCCCGACTTAGCGAGATGGGGCCGGCTCTCAGGCTCCTCACCTCCTTTCTCAATAATAGGGAGCAAAGGGTTAAATTGGGTGACTTCCTCTCCACCGCCAAGCCTTTGCAGTGTGGGGTCCCTCAGGGCTCTTCTTTGAGCCCCACTCTTTTCAATGTTTATGTGGCTCCACTTGCCAGGCTTGTCAGATCTTTTGGATTGGAAGTGCTCTCGTATGCCGACGACACCCAAATCATGGTCTCCCTGTCACAATCTGTTGGGTCTACGGCCCTTAATTTTAGGAACTGCATGGGGGCCGTGGCAGGTTGGATGACGTCAAACTTCTTAAAGTTGAACGGGGAGAAGACTGAGATCCTTGTGTTTGGGGGAAACAAAGAGGTCTGGTCAGCCGACTGGTGGCCATCGGCTCTGGGAGTATGCCCACAGCCTTCCTCTGTTGCCCGTAACTTGGGAGTCCTATTTGATACTTCACTTGCCTTTGACAAGCAAGTGAATAGGACCGTCTCCACCTGCTGTGGGGTTCTAAGGGTGTTGAGAAAGCTCACCGACTACCTTACCCCTGATGCTCGGAAACAAGTCTCGGTTGCCCTTCTATCCTCGCGCTTGGACTATTGTAATGCCCTCTATCTTGGGATGAGCAACAATCTGGTCCATCGGCTGCAAGTTGTTCAGAACGCGGCAGCAAGGTTTGTCCTTAACGGCCCTAGACGCTCCTCTGGAACTGCCATTAGGAAACATCTTCACTGGCTCCCGGTCCATGCCAGGATAAAATTCAAAACCTTGATAATCATCTACCGGGCTCTTCATGACGCAGGGGCGGAGGGCATTAGGTTTCTGGTGTCGTACTACACCCCAGGTAGGGCCCTGCGATCCGCCAGTCTGAAGTTGCCAACTGTCCCCCGCTTTGCGAAAGCAAGGTGGGGAGGTAGGGCCTTCTTTGCCCTTGCCCCTAGACTCTGGAATGAGCTTCCCCCTGATCTCAGGAATCCGGAATCTTTTTTCCTGTTCCGCCGAGCCCTCAAAACCTTCCTTTTCTCTGAAGCTTACCCCTAAAGTCCTTCTTCTTTTGGTTTTGGCTGATTGTTTCCCATCACTTGCGCCTTGACGCCTTCGGGCAAAGTAGCGCATTACAAATTCCCTATCAATCAATCAATCAATCAATCAATCAATCACTTAATACATGGATTAGTAACTAAACTATGAAAATGTGTGCAGCACTGTCTCTGTTGTATAACATGCTGCATCAGTTGGTCACTAACTACATGAGTGTGTATATTAGTTATTGATTAGTTGGGTGAGTATTTGTATGGGACACTGAGTTTGTGTGTGGTTGGATGGGGTTTGTGTAACTCTATGCATAGATGTGTGAATGGTTGATTGACTAGGTGTATAGGTTTAAGAGTGCATGTGGAAACAGTTGGTTAGGTGACTGAGTGTATTTATTTGTGTGTTGGTGAGCGAATATATGTTTTAGTTGTACATCTACAAAGTAAAAAAATAAAAGGCATTGTATATGAGTTGGTGTATATACATAAATATGTGTAAGAGTCAGTGATTGTGAGAGTAACTATATGAATGAGTGTATAATTGTAATGGTGCATTTTTAACATATTAACTATGAGTTACTATGTGTTTGAATAAATGAGGTGGTGTTGGATAATTGTGTAAGTGAGAAAAAGTAAGTGCGATTAATTTTTTTCATGACTGAGTAGGATGACTGCATAACCGACTAAGATGACTGCTGATGTGTCAATGGCTATATATGTGTATAAGTGCATTTGATAGTGTTCTATTAATTAGTGACTGCATGTATAAATGATTCTGTTGTTGAATGGGTAGTTGTGTGTGTAGACTTAGGAATCAGTGAGTGGGTATGTAGGAACTGGTATTGGTGTCAATGGTTTCAAATATGGTACTCTGTATTTTACAGTGAGTGATGAAAGGTTATACTAGTGTATGATGAGGTGTAACGGATTGTCCCGTGGATGATGTCATCCGTGATGTCACTGACCATGTCGTGAATGATGCAATATGTGACATCCTCAGCAGTGCATTGCGGGCGCGCGAGTTATAGTTAGCAGAACCAACTATAACGGAGGAATTTCTATGGTTTTATACGAGTGAAATGGCCAGCTAACTATAACACCCCTGAAACCTATGGTTTTTTCAATGCTAATTTCTAACTATAACTTCTCTGAAACCTATGTTGTTTTTCAGAGAATTTCAAAGGTTTTTTAAACGCAAATTTTTAAGTGTGATAGTAGTTATACCTATTTTTTTGTACTGATTTTCTACAATTTTTTTAACTATTTATAAATATTTTATTCATTAAATAACATTATATATTTTTCAAAAAATTGCACAAAAAAATTACTACTTTTAAACTGAAATATTGATTAATTTTCTTGTTTTCATTTTTTATTTTAATATATTTATATTATTTTCTTTAAAAAAAAAAAATCACTTTTTTTTTTTTGGAGCCGCGCACTCAAAGCATACACATCACGGTGGGTGCGCCGATTCTACCCGCCATTTTAGAAAAGTCATGAAGGATCCGCGTATGGTGTGCGACGGCTGCGTATTTTTCAGTTACATCATATACATTTAATATCACGTGATGTGCGCGATTGGTATGTGACCAGTCTGCGACTCCTGCTCCTGCGCATTCGTGACACATGCGCATTACAGTATGAGATGTTTGCGCGGTTGCAGGTCCTGCGTGACGTCATATACGTGCTGGGGCGCACTGGGTGCGCGACTCCCGCAAAAAACATTTATGTTCCAAAATGATATACATATTAGGGCAAAAGATTATGTAAGATATTCATAAAAATAATATATTTGTACTTATTATAAACTTATATTATTTTTAAATATATTTTCGCGAAGTCGGGTGCATCGTGAGTGCAGAAAACCAGGTCAGCAAAGCTTCTCTAGAGCCAGAGAAACCAGGTCAGCAGAGCTGCTGTAGAGCCAGAGAAACCAGGTCAGCAGAGCTGCTTTAGAGCCAGAGAACCAGGCCAGCAGAGCTGCTTTAGAGCCAGAGAACCAGGCCAGCAGAGCTGCTTTAGAGCTAGCGAACCAGGACAGCAGAGCTGCTCTAGAGCCAGAGAACCAAGTCAGCAGAGCTGCTTTAGAGCCACAGAACCAGGTCAGCAGACCTGCTTTAGAGCCATAGAACCAGGTCAGCAGAGCTGCTTTAGAGCCATAGAACCAGGTCAGCAGAGCTGCTCTAGAGCCTAAGAACCAGGTCAGCAGAGCTGCTCTAGAGCCTAAGAACCAGGTCAGCAGAGCTGCTCTAGAGCCTAAGAACCAGGTCAGCAGAGCTGTTCTAGAGCCTAAGAACCAGGTCAGCAGAGCTGTTCTAGAGCCTAAGAACCAGGTCAGCAGAGCTGTTCTAGAGCCTAAGAACCAGGTCAGCAGAGCTGTTCTAGAGCCTAAGAACCAGGTCAGCAGAGCTGTTCTAGAGCCTAAGAACCAGGTCAGCAGAGCTGTTCTAGAGCCTAAGAACCAGGTCAGCAGAGCTGCTGTAGAGCCAGAGAAACTGGGTCAGTAGAGCTGCTTTAGAGGGAGAGAACCAGGTCAGCAGAGATGTTCTAGAAGGAGAGAACCAGGTCAGCAGAGCTGCTCTGTAGCCTAAGAACTAGGTCAGCAGAGCTGCTCCAGAGCCAGAGAACCAGGTCAGCAGACCTGCTGTAGAGCCAGAGAAACCAGGTCAGCAGAGCTGCTTTAGAGAGAGAGAACCAGGTCAGCAGAGCTGCTCTAGCTGACACTGACTGACACTGATTGACTGACACTGATTGACTGACACTGATTGACTGACACTGATTGACTGACACTGATTGACTGACACTGATTGACTGACACTGATTGACTGACACTGATTGACTGACACTGATTGACTGACACTGATTGACTGACACTGATTGACTGACACTGATTGACTGTGACTGACTGACACTGATTGACACTGATTGACTGTGACTGACTGACACCGACTGACTGACTACTCTCTACTACCCTACTACGCACTCTCTACTACTCACTACTCGCTCTCTACTACTCGTTCTCTACTACTCGTTCTCTACTACTCGTTCTCTACTACTCGCTCTCTACTACTCTCTACTACTCTCTACTACTCACTCTCTACTCTCTATTACTCACTCTCTACCTCTCTCTTTACTACTCTCTACCTCTAGGTAGAGAAACCAGGTCAGCAGAGCTGCTTTAGAGTGAGAGAACCAGGCCAGCAGAGCTGCTTTAGAGCCAGAGAACCAGGCCAGCAGAGCTGCTTTAGAGCCAGAGAACCAGGCCAGCATAGCTGCTTTAGAGCCAGAGAACCAGGCCAGCATAGCTGCTTTAGAGCCAGAGAACCAGGTCAGCAGAACTGCTTTAGAGCCAGAGAACCAGGTCAGCAGAGCTGCTCTAGAACCAGAGAACCAAGTCAGCAGAGCTGCTTTAGAGCCTGAGAACCAGGTCAGCAGAGCTGCTCTGTAGCCTAAGAACTAGGTTAGCATAGCTGCTCTAGAGCCAGAGAACCATATCAGCAGAACTGCTTTAGAGCCATAGAACCGGGTCAGCAGACCTGCTGTAGAGCCAGAGAACCAGGTCAGCAGACCTGCTGTAGAGCCAGAGAACCAGGTCAGCAGACCTGCTGTAGAGCCAGAGAACCAGGTCAGCAGACCTGCTGTAGAGCCAGAGAACCAGGTCAGCAGACCTGCTGTAGAGCCAGAGAAACCAGGTCAGTAGAGCTGCTTTAGAGCCAGAGAAACCAGGTCAGCAGAGCTGCTTTAGAGAGAGAGAACCAGGTCAGCAGAGCAGCTTTAGAGCCAGAGAACCAGGTCAGCAGAGCTGCTCTAGCTGACACTGACTGACTGACACTGATTGACTACTCTCTACTACTCTCTACCACTCTCTCTACCACTCTCTCTACTACTCACTCGCTACTACTCACTCGCTACTACTCACTCGCTACTACTCACTCGCTACTACTCACTCGCTACTACTCACTCACTACTACTACTCTCTCTCTACTACGCTCTATTCACTCTCTACTACTCACTCTCTACTACTCACTCGCTACTACTACTCTCTACTACTACTACTACTCTCTCTCTACTACGCTCTATTCACTCTCTACTACTCACTCTCTACTACTCACTCTCTACTTCTCTCTACTACTCACTCTCTACCACTCACTCTGTACTAATCTACTACTCACTCTCTACTAATCTCGACTATCTACTACTCTCTACTACTCTCTACTACTCACTCGATACTACTCTCTACCACTCTCTCTACTAACTCTCTACTACTCTCTCTATTACTCTCTACTACTCACTCTCCACTACTCACTCTCTACTTCTCTCTCTACTACTCACTCGCTACTACTCACTCGCTACTACTCACTCGCTACTACTCACTCGCTACTACTCACTCGCTACTACTCACTCGCTACTACTCACTCGCTACTACTCACTCGCTACTACTCACTCGCTACTACTACTACTCTCTCTACTACGCTCTACTCACTCTCTACTACTCACTCTCTACTAATCACTCTACTTCTCTCTACTACTCACTCTCTACTAATCACTCTACTTCTCTCTACTACTCACTCTGTACCACTCACTCTCTACTACTCACTCTCTACTAATCTCTCCTATCTACTACTCTCTACTACTCTCTCTACTACTCTCTACCTCTCTCTCTAGGTAGAGAAACCAGGTCAGCAGAGCTGCTTTAGAGCGAGAGAATCAGGCCAGCAGAGCTGCTTTAGAGTGAGAGAATCAGGCCAGCAGAGCTGCTTTAGAGTGAGAGAATCAGGCCAGCAGAGCTGCTTTAGAGCCAGAGAACCAAGCCAGCAGAGCTGCTTTAGCGGAAGAGAGCCAGGCCAGCAGAGCTGCTTTAGCGCCAGAGAACCAGGCCAGCAGAGCTGCTTTAGAGCCAGAGAACCAGGTCAGCAGAACTGCTTTAGAGCCAGAGAACCAGGTTAGCAGAGCTGCTCTAGAACCAGAGAGCCAAGTCAGCAGAGCTGCTTTAGAGCCATAGAACCAGGTCAGCAGAGCTGCTCTGTAGCCTAAGAACTAGGTCAGCATAGCTGCTCTAGAGCCAGAGAACCATGTCAGCAGAACTGCTTTAGAGCCATAGAACCGGGTCAGCAGACCTGCTGTAGAGCCAGAGAACCAGGTCAGCAGACCTGCTGTAGAGCCAGAGAACCAGGTCAGCAGACCTGCTGTAGAGCCAGAGAAACCAGGTCAGCAGACCTGCTGTAGAGCCAGAGAAACCAGGTCAGCAGAGCCGCTTTAGAGCTAGAGAACCAGGACAGCAGAGCTGCTCTAGAGCCAGAGAAACCAGGTCAGCAGAGCTGCTTTAGAGAGAGAGAACCAGGTCAGCAGAGCAGCTTTAGAGCCAGAGAACCAGGTCAGCAGAGCTGCTCTAGCTGACACTGACTGACTGACTGACTGACACTGATTGACTACTCTCTACCACTCTCGCTACTACTCACTCGCTACTACTCACTCGCTACTACTCACTCGCTACTACTCACTCGCTACTACTCACTCGCTACTACTCACTCGCTACTACTCACTCGCTACTACTACACTCTACTACTACTACTCTCTCTACTACGCTCTATTCACTCTCTACTACTCACTCTCTACTACTCACTCTCTACTACTACTACTCTCTCTCTACTACGCTCTATTCACTCTCTACTACTCACTCTACTACTCACTCTCTACTTCTCTCTACTACTCACTCTCTACCACTCACTCTGTACTAATCTACTACTCACTCTCTACTAATCTCGACTCTCTACTACTCTCTACTACTCTCTACTACTCTCTCTACTACTCTCTACTACTCTCTCTACTACTCTCTCTACTAATCTCTCTACTAATCTCTCTACTAATCTCTCTACTACTCTCTCTACTACTCTCTCTACTACTCTCTCTACTACTCACTCGCTACTACTCACTCGCTACTACTCACTCGCTACTACTCACTCGCTACTACTCACTCTCTACTACTACTACTACTCTCTCTACTATGCTCTACTCACTCTCTACTACTCACTCTACTAATCACTCTACTTCTCTCTACTACTCACTCTCTACTAATCACTCTACTTCTCTCTACTACTCACTCTGTACCACTCACTCTCTACTACTCACTCTCTACTACTCACTCTGTACCACTCACTCTCTACCACTCACTCTCTACCACTCACTCTCTACCACTCACTCTCTACTACTCACTCTCTACCACTCACTCTGTACTAATCTACTACTCACTCTCTACTACTCACTCTCTACTACTACTACTCTCTCTCTACTACGCTCTATTCACTCTCTACTACTCACTCTCCACTACTCACTCTCTACTTCTCTCTCTACTACTCTACTACTCACTCGCTACTACTCACTCGCTACTACTCACTCGCTACTACTCACTCGCTACTACTCACTCGCTACTACTCACTCGCTACTACTCACTCGCTACTACTCACTCTCTACTACTACTACTCTCTCTACTATGCTCTACTCACTCTCTACTACTCACTCTACTAATCACTCTACTTCTCTCTACTACTCACTCTCTACTAATCACTCTACTTCTCTCTACTACTCACTCTCTACTACTCACTCTGTACCACTCACTCTCTACTACTCACTCTGTACCACTCACTCTCTACTACTCACTCTGTACCACTCACTCTCTACTACTCACTCTCTACTAATCTCTCCTATCTACTACTCTCTACTACTCTCTCTACTACTCTCTACCTCTCTCTCTAGGTAGAGAAACCAGGTCAGCAGAGCTGCTTTAGAGTGAGAATCAGGCCAGCAGAGCTGCTTTAGAGCCATAGAACCAGGTCAGCAGAGCTGCTCTGTAGCCTAAGAACTAGGTCAGCATAGCTGCTCTAGAGCCAGAGAACCATGTCAGCAGAACTGCTTTAGAGCCATAGAACCGGGTCAGCAGACCTGCTGTAGAGCCAGAGAACCAGGTCAGCAGACCTGCTGTAGAGCCAGAGAACCAGGTCAGCAGACCTGCTGTAGAGCCAGAGAAACCAGGTCAGCAGACCTGCTGTAGAGCCAGAGAAACCAGGTCAGCAGACCTGCTGTAGAGCCAGAGAAACCAGGTCAGCAGACCTGCTGTAGAGCCAGAGAAACCAGGTCAGCAGACCTGCTGTAGAGCCAGAGAAACCAGGTCAGCAGACCTGCTGTAGAGCCAGAGAAACCAGGTCAGCAGAGCCGCTTTAGAGCTAGAGAACCAGGACAGCAGAGCTGCTCTAGAGCCAGAGAACCAGGTCAGCAGACCTGCTGTAGAGCCAGAAAAACCAGGTCAGCCAGCTGCTTTAGAGAGAGAGAACCAGGTCAGCAGAGCTGCTTTAGAGAGAGAGAACCAGGTCAGCAGAGCTGCTCTAGAGCCACAGAACCAGGTCAGCTGAGCTGCTTTAGAGCCATAGAACCAGGTCAGCAGAGCTGCTTTAGAGCCATAGAACCAGGTCAGCAGAGCTGCTTTAGAGCCATAGAACCAGGTCAGCAGAGCTGCTTTAGAGCCATAGAACCAGGTCAGCAGAGCTGCTCTAGAGCCTAAGAACCAGGTCAGCAGAGCTGCTCTAGAGCCTAAGAACCAGGTCAGCAGAGCTGCTCTAGAGCCTAAGAACCAGGTCAGCAGAGCTGCTCTAGAGCCTAAGAACCAGGTCAGCAGAGCTGCTCTACAAGGAGAGAACTAGGTCAGCAGAGCTGCTCTGTAGCCTAAGAACCAGGTCAGCAGAGCTGCTTTAGAGCCAGAGAACCAAATCAGCAGAGCTGCCTTAGAGCCTGAGAACCAGGTCAGCAGAGCTGCTCTAGCTGACACTGACTGACTGACTGACTGACACTGATTGACTACTCTCTACCACTCTCGCTACTACTCACTCGCTACTACTCACTCGCTACTACTCACTCGCTACTACTCACTCGCTACTACTCACTCGCTACTACTCACTCGCTACTACTCACTCGCTACTACTCACTCGCTACTACTCACTCGCTACTACTACTCTCTACTACTACTACTCTCTCTACTACGCTCTATTCACTCTCTACTACTCACTCTCTACTACTCACTCTCTACTACTACTACTCTCTCTCTACTACGCTCTATTCACTCTCTACTACTCACTCTACTACTCACTCTCTACTTCTCTCTACTACTCACTCTCTACCACTCACTCTGTACTAATCTACTACTCACTCTCTACTAATCTCGACTCTCTACTACTCTCTACTACTCTCTACTACTCTCTACTACTCTCTACTACTCTCTCTACTACTCTCTACTACTCTCTCTACTACTCTCTCTACTAATCTCTCTACTACTCTCTCTACTACTCTCGCTACTACTCACTCGCTACTACTCACTCGCTACTACTCACTCGCTACTACTCACTCGCTACTACTCACTCTCTACTACTACTACTACTCTCTCTACTATGCTCTACTCACTCTCTACTACTCACTCTACTAATCACTCTACTTCTCTCTACTACTCACTCTCTACTAATCACTCTACTTCTCTCTACTACTCACTCTGTACCACTCACTCTCTACTACTCACTCTCTACCACTCACTCTCTACCACTCACTCTCTACCACTCACTCTCTACTACTCACTCTCTACCACTCACTCTGTACTAATCTACTACTCACTCTCTACTACTCACTCTCTACTACTACTACTCTCTCTCTACTACGCTCTATTCACTCTCTACTACTCACTCTCCACTACTCACTCTCTACTTCTCTCTCTACTACTCTACTACTCACTCGCTACTACTCACTCGCTACTACTCACTCGCTACTACTCACTCGCTACTACTCACTCGCTACTACTCACTCGCTACTACTCACTCGCTACTACTCACTCGCTACTACTCACTCGCTACTACTCACTCGCTACTACTCACTCGCTACTACTCACTCGCTACTACTCACTCGCTACTACTCACTCTCTACTACTACTACTACTCTCTCTACTATGCTCTACTCACTCTCTACTACTCACTCTACTAATCACTCTACTTCTCTCTACTACTCACTCTCTACTAATCACTCTACTTCTCTCTACTACTCACTCTCTACTACTCACTCTGTACCACTCACTCTCTACTACTCACTCTGTACCACTCACTCTGTACCACTCACTCTCTACTAATCTCTCCTATCTACTACTCTCTACTACTCTCTCTACTACTCTCTACCTCTCTCTCTAGGTAGAGAAACCAGGTCAGCAGAGCTGCTTTAGAGTGAGAATCAGGCCAGCAGAGCTGCTTTAGAGCCATAGAACCAGGTCAGCAGAGCTGCTCTGTAGCCTAAGAACTAGGTCAGCATAGCTGCTCTAGAGCCAGAGAACCATGTCAGCAGAGCTGCTTTAGAGCCATAGAACCGGGTCAGCAGACCTGCTGTAGAGCCAGAGAACCAGGTCAGCAGACCTGCTGTAGAGCCAGAGAACCAGGTCAGCAGACCTGCTGTAGAGCCAGAGAAACCAGGTCAGCAGACCTGCTGTAGAGCCAGAGAAACCAGGTCAGCAGACCTGCTGTAGAGCCAGAGAAACCAGGTCAGCAGACCTGCTGTAGAGCCAGAGAAACCAGGTCAGCAGACCTGCTGTAGAGCCAGAGAAACCAGGTCAGCAGACCTGCTGTAGAGCCAGAGAAACCAGGTCAGCAGACCTGCTGTAGAGCCAGAGAAACCAGGTCAGCAGAGCCGCTTTAGAGCTAGAGAACCAGGACAGCAGAGCTGCTCTAGAGCCAGAGAACCAGGTCAGCAGACCTGCTGTAGAGCCAGAGAAACCAGGTCAGCCAGCTGCTTTAGAGAGAGAGAACCAGGTCAGCAGAGCTGCTTTAGAGAGAGAGAACCAGGTCAGCAGAGCTGCTCTAGAGCCACAGAACCAGGTCAGCAGAGCTGCTTTAGAGCCACAGAACCAGGTCAGCAGAGCTGCTTTAGAGCCATAGAACCAGGTCAGCAGAGCTGCTTTAGAGCCATAGAACCAGGTCAGCAGAGCTGCTTTAGAGCCATAGAACCAGGTCAGCAGAGCTGCTTTATAGCCAGAGAACCAGGTCAGCAGAGCTGCTCTAGAGCCTAAGAACCAGGTCAGCAGAGCTGCTCTAGAGCCTAAGAACCAGGTCAGCAGAGCTGCTCTAGAGCCTAAGAACCAGGTCAGCAGAGCTGCTCTAGAGCCTAAGAACCAGGTCAGCAGAGCTGCTCTACAAGGAGAGAACTAGGTCAGCAGAGCTGCTCTGTAGCCTAAGAACCAGGTCAGCAGAGCTGCTTTAGAGCCAGAGAACCAAATCAGCAGAGCTGCCTTAGAGCCTGAGAACCAGGTCAGCAGAGCTGCTCTAGAACCTAAGATCCAGGTCAGCAGAGCTGCTCTAGAACCTAAGATCCAGGTCAGCAGAGCTGCTCTAGAGCCTAAGATCCAGGTCAGCAGAGCTGTTCTAGAGCCTAAGAACCAGGTCAGCAGAGCTGTTCTAGAGCCTAAGAACCAGGTCAGCAGAGCTGTTCTAGAGCCTAAGAACCAGGTCAGCAGAGCTGCTCAAGAGCCTAAGAACCAGGTCAGCAGAGCTGCTGTAGAGCCAGAGAAACCGGGTCAGTAGAGCTGCTTTAGAGGGAGAGAACCAAGTCAGCAGAGATGCTCTACAAGGAGAGAACCAGGTCAGCAGAGCTGCTCTGTAGCCTAAGAACCAGGTCAGCAGAGCTGCTTTAGAGCCAGAGAACCAAATCAGCAGAGCTGCTTTAGAGCCAGAGAACCAGGTCAGCAGAGCTGCTCTAGAGCCTAAGAACCAGGTCAGCAGAGCTGCTCTAGAGCCTAAGAACCAGGTCAGCAGAGCTGCTCTAGAGCCTAAGAACCAGGTCAGCAGAGCTGCTCTAGAGCCTAAGAACCAGGTCAGCAGAGCTGCTCTAGAGCCTAAGATCCAGGTCAGCAGAGCTGCTCTAGAGCCTAAGATCCAGGTCAGCAGAGCTGCTCTAGAGCCTAAGAACTAGGTCAGCAGAGCTGCTCCAGAGCCAGAGAACCAGGTCAGCAGACCTGCTGTAGAGCCAGAGAAACCAGGTCAGCAGAGCTGCTTTAGAGAGAGAGAACCAGGTCAGCAGAGCTGCTCTAGCTGACACTGACTGACACTGATTGACTGACACTGATTGACTGACACTGATTGACTGACACTGATTGACTGACACTGATTGACTGACACTGATTGACTGACACTGATTGACTGACACTGATTGACTGATTGACTGACACTGATTGACACTGATTGACACTGATTGACTGTGACTGACTGACACTGATTGACTGTGACTGACTGACACTGATTGACTGTGACTGACTGACACCGACTGACTGACTACTCTCTACTACCCTACTACTCACTCTCTACTACTCACTACTCGTTCTCTACTACTCGTTCTCTACTACTCGTTCTCTACTACTCGTTCTCTACTACTCGCTCTCTACTACTCTCTACTACTCTCTACTACTCACTCTCTACTCTCTATTACTCACTCTCTACCTCTCTCTTTACTACTCTCTACCTCTAGGTAGAGAAACCAGGTCAGCCGAGCTGCTTTAGAGTGAGAGAACCAGGCCAGCAGAGCTGCTTTAGAGCCAGAGAACCAGGCCAGCAGAGCTGCTTTAGAGGGAGAGAACCAGGCCAGCAGAGCTGCTTTAGAGCCAGAGAACCAGGCCAGCAGAGCTGCTTTAGAGCCAGAGAACCAGGCCAGCATAGCTGCTTTAGAGCCAGAGAACCAGGTCAGCAGAACTGCTTTAGAGCCAGAGAACCAGGTCAGCAGAGCTGCTCTGTAGCCTAAGAACTAGGTCAGCAGAGCTGCTCCAGAGCCAGAGAACCAGGTCAGCAGACCTGCTGTAGAGCCAGAGAAACCAGGTCAGCAGAGCTGCTTTAGAGAGAGAGAACCAGGTCAGCAGAGCTGCTCTAGCTGACACTGACTGACACTGATTGACTGACACTGATTGACTGACACTGATTGACTGACACTGATTGACTGACACTGATTGACTGACACTGACTGACTGACACTGATTGACTGTGACTGACTGACACTGATTGACACTGATTGACTGTGACTGACTGACACCGACTGACTGACTACTCTCTACTACCCTACTACTCACTCTCTACTACTCACTACTCGCTCTCTACTACTCGTTCTCTACTACTCGTTCTCTACTACTCGTTCTCTACTACTCGTTCTCTACTACTCGTTCTCTACTACTCGTTCTCTACTACTCGCTCTCTACTACTCTCTACTACTCACTCTCTACTCTCTATTACTCACTCTCTACCTCTCTCTTTACTACTCTCTACCTCTAGGTAGAGAAACCAGGTCAGTAGAGCTGCTTTAGAGTGAGAGAACCAGGCCAGCAGAGCTGCTTTAGAGCCAGAGAACCAGGCCAGCAGAGCTGCTTTAGAGGGAGAGAACCAGGCCAGCAGAGCTGCTTTAGAGCCAGAGAACCAGGCCAGCATAGCTGCTTTAGAGCCAGAGAACCAGGTCAGCAGAACTGCTTTAGAGCCAGAGAACCAGGTCAGCAGAGCTGCTCTAGAACCAGAGAACCAAGTCAGCAGAGCTGCTTTAGAGCCATAGAACCGGGTCAGCAGAGCTGCTCTGTAGCCTAAGAACTAGGTCAGCATAGCTGCTCTAGAGCCAGAGAACCATGTCAGCAGAACTGCTTTAGAGCCATAGAACCGGGTCAGCAGACCTGCTGTAGAGCCAGAGAACCAGGTCAGCAGACCTGCTGTAGAGCCAGAGAACCAGGTCAGCAGACCTGCTGTAGAGCCAGAGAACCAGGTCAGCAGACCTGCTGTAGAGCCAGAGAACCCAGGTCAGTAGAGCTGCTTTAGAGCCAGAGAAACCAGGTCAGCAGAGCTGCTTTAGAGAGAGAGAACCAGGTCAGCAGAGCAGCTTTAGAGCCAGAGAACCAGGTCAGCAGAGCTGCTCTAGCTGACACTGACTGACTGACACTGATTGACTACTCTCTACTACTCACTCGCTGCTACTCACTCGCTGCTACTCACTCGCTGCTACTCACTCGCTACTACTCACTCGCTACTACTCACTCGCTACTACTCACTCGCTACTACTCACTCGCTACTACTACTACTCTCTCTCTACTACGCTCTATTCACTCTCTACTACTCACTCTCTACTACTCACTCGCTACTACTACTCTCTACTACTACTACTACTCTCTCTCTCTACTACGCTCTATTCACTCTCTACTACTCACTCTCTACTTCTCTCTACTACTCACTCTCTACCACTCACTCTGTACTAATCTACTACTCACTCTCTACTAATCTCGACTATCTACTACTCTCTACTAACTCTCTACTACTCTCTCTATTACTCTCTACTACTCACTCTCCACTACTCACTCTCTACTTCTCTCTCTACTACTCTACTACTCACTCGCTACTACTCACTCGCTACTACTCACTCGCTACTACTCACTCGCTACTACTCACTCGCTACTACTCACTCGCTACTACTCACTCGCTACTACTCACTCGCTACTACTCACTCGCTACTACTCACTCGCTACTACTCACTCGCTACTACTCACTCGCTACTACTCACTCTCTACTACTACTACTCTCTCTACTACGCTCTACTCACTCTACTACTCACTCTCTACTAATCACTCTACTTCTCTCTACTACTCACTCTCTACTAATCACTCTACTTCTCTCTACTACTCACTCTGTACCACTCACTCTCTACTACTCACTCTCTACTAATCTCTCCTAGCTACTACTCTCTACTACTCTCTCTACTACTCTCTACCTCTCTCTCTAGGTAGAGAAACCAGGTCAGCAGAGCTGCTTTAGAGTGAGAGAATCAGGCCAGCAGAGCTGCTTTAGAGTGAGAGAATCAGGCCAGCAGAGCTGCTTTAGAGTGAGAGAATCAGGCCAGCAGAGCTGCTTTAGAGCCAGAGAACCAAGCCAGCAGAGCTGCTTTAGCGGAAGAGAACCAGGCCAGCAGAGCTGCTTTAGCGCCAGAGAACCAGGCCAGCAGAGCTGCTTTAGAGCCAGAGAACCAGGTCAGCAGAACTGCTTTAGAGCCAGAGAACCAGGTTAGCAGAGCTGCTCTAGAACCAGAGAGCCAAGTCAGCAGAGCTGCTTTAGAGCCATAGAACCAGGTCAGCAGAGCTGCTCTGTAGCCTAAGAACTAGGTCAGCATAGCTGCTCTAGAGCCAGAGAACCATGTCAGCAGAACTGCTTTAGAGCCATAGAACCGGGTCAGCAGACCTGCTGTAGAGCCAGAGAACCAGGTCAGCAGACCTGCTGTAGAGCCAGAGAAACCAGGACAGCAGACCAGCTGTAGAGCCAGAGAAACCAGGTCAGCAGACCTGCTGTAGAGCCAGAGAAACCAGGTCAGCAGACCTGCTGTAGAGCCAGAGAAACCAGGTCAGCAGAGCCGCTTTAGAGCTAGAGAACCAGGACAGCAGAGCTGCTCTAGAGCCAGAGAAACCAGGTCAGCAGAGCTGCTTTAGAGAGAGAGAACCAGGTCAGCAGAGCAGCTTTAGAGCCAGAGAACCAGGTCAGCAGAGCTGCTCTAGCTGACACTGACTGACTGACTGACTGACTCTGATTGACTACTCTCTACCACTCTCGCTACTACTCACTCGCTACTACTCACTCGCTACTACTCACTCGCTACTACTCACTCGCTACTACTCACTCGCTACTACTCACTCGCTACTACTCACTCTCTACTACTACTACTACTCTCTCTCTACTACGCTCTATTCACTCTCTACTACTCACTCTCTACTACTCACTCTCTACTACTACTACTACTCTCTCTCTACTACGCTCTATTCACTCTCTACTACTCACTCTCTACTACTCACTCTCTACTACTCACTCTCTACCACTCACTCTGTACTAATCTACTACTCACTCTCTACTAATCTCGACTCTCTACTACTCTCTACTACTCTCTACTACTCTCTCTACTACTCTCTCTACTACTCTCTCTACTACTCTCTCTACTACTCTCTCTACTACTCTCTCTACTACTCACTCGCTACTAATCTCTACTACTCACTCGATACTACTCTCTACCACTCTCTGTACTAACTCTCTACTACTCACTCTCTACCACTCACTCTGTACTAATCTACTACTCACTCTCTACTACTCACTCTCTACTTCTCTCTCTACTACTCTACTACTCACTCGCTACTACTCACTCGCTACTACTCACTACTACTCACTCGCTACTACTCACTCGCTACTACTCACTCGCTACTACTCACTCGCTACTACTCACTCGCTACTACTCACTCGCTACTACTCACTCGCTACTACTCACTCGCTACTACTCACTCGCTACTACTCACTCGCTACTACTCACTCGCTACTACTACTACTACTCTCTCTACTATGCTCTACTCACTCTCTACTACTCACTCTCTACTAATCACTCTACTTCTCTCTACTACTCACTCTCTACTAATCACTCTACTTCTCTCTACTACTCACTCTGTACCACTCACTCTCTACTACTCACTCTCTACTACTCACTCTCTACTAATCTCTCCTATCTACTACTCTCTACTACTCTCTCTACTACTCTCTACCTCTCTCTCTAGGTAGAGAAACCAGGTCAGCAGAGCTGCTTTAGAGTGAGAATCAGGCCAGCAGAGCTGCTTTAGAGTGAGAGAATCAGGCCAGCAGAGCTGCTTTAGAGTGAGAGAATCAGGCCAGCAGAGATGCTTTAGAGCCAGAGAACCAAGCCAGCAGAGCTGCTTTAGAGGAAGAGAACCAGGCCAGCAGAGCTGCTTTAGCGCCAGAGAACCAGGCCAGCAGAGCTGCTTTAGAGCCAGAGAACCAGGTCAGCAGAACTGCTTTAGAGCCAGAGAACCAGGTTAGCAGAGCTGCTCTAGAACCAGAGAGCCAAGTCAGCAGAGCTGCTTTAGAGCCATAGAACCAGGTCAGCAGAGCTGCTCTGTAGCCTAAGAACTAGGTCAGCATAGCTGCTCTAGAGCCATAGAACCGGGTCAGCAGACCTGCTGTAGAGCCAGAGAACCAGGTCAGCAGACCTGCTGTAGAGCCAGAGAACCAGGTCAGCAGACCTGCTGTAGAGCCAGAGAAACCAGGTCAGCAGACCTGCTGTAGAGCCAGAGAAACCAGGTCAGCAGACCTGCTGTAGAGCCAGAGAAACCAGGTCAGCAGACCTGCTGTAGAGCCAGAGAAACCAGGTCAGCAGACCTGCTGTAGAGCCAGAGAAACCAGGTCAGCAGACCTGCTGTAGAGCCAGAGAAACCAGGTCAGCAGACCTGCTGTAGAGCCAGAGAAACCAGGTCAGCAGAGCCGCTTTATAGCTAGAGAACCAGGACAGCAGAGCTGCTCTAGAGCCAGAGAACCAGGTCAGCAGACCTGCTGTAGAGCCAGAGAAACCAGGTCAGCCAGCTGCTTTAGAGAGAGAGAACCAGGTCAGCAGAGCTGCTTTAGAGAGAGAGAACCAGGTCAGCAGAGCTGCTCTAGAGCCACAGAACCAGGTCAGCAGAGCTGCTTTAGAGCCATAGAACCAGGTCAGCAGAGCTGCTTTAGAGCCATAGAACCAGGTCAGCAGAGCTGCTTTAGAGCCAGAGAACCAGGTCAGCAGAGCTGCTCTAGAGCCTGAGAACCAGGTCAGCAGAGCTGCTCTAGAGCCTAAGAACCAGGTCAGCAGAGCTGCTCTAGAGCCTAAGAACCAGGTCAGCAGAGCTGCTCTAGAGCCTAAGAACCAGGTCAGTAGAGCTGCTCTAGAGCCTAAGAACCAGGTCAGCAGAGCTGCTCTACAAGGAGAGAACTAGGTCAGCAGAGCTGCTCTGTAGCCTAAGAACCAAATCAGCAGAGCTGCTTTAGAGCCAGAGAACCAAATCAGCAGAGCTGCTTTAGAGCCTGAGAACCAGGTCAGTAGAGCTGCTCTAGAACCTAAGATCCAGGTCAGCAGAGCTGCTCTAGAACCTAAGATCCAGGTCAGCAGAGCTGTTCTAGAGCCTAAGATCCAGGTCAGCAGAGCTGTTCTAGAGCCTAAGATCCAGGTCAGCAGAGCTGTTCTAGAGCCTAAGAACCAGGTCAGCAGAGCTGTTCTAGAGCCTAAGAACCAGGTCAGCAGAGCTGTTCTAGAGCCTAAGAACCAGGTCAGCAGAGCTGTTCTAGAGCCTAAGAACCAGGTCAGCAGAGCTGCTCTAGAGCCTAAGAACCAGGTCAGCAGAGCTGCTGTAGAGCCAGAGAAACCGGGTCAGTAGAGCTGCTTTAGAGGGAGAGAACCAAGTCAGCAGAGATGCTCTACAAGGAGAGAACCAGGTCAGCAGAGCTGCTCTGTAGCCTAAGAACCAGGTCAGCAGAGCTGCTTTAGAGCCAGAGAACCAAATCAGCAGAGCTGCTTTAGAGCCAGAGAACCAGGTCAGCAGAGCTGCTTTAGAGCCAGAGAACCAGGTCAGCAGAGCTGCTCTAGAGCCTAAGAACCAGGTCAGCAGAGCTGCTCTGTAGCCTAAGAACTAGGTCATCATAGCTGCTCTAGAGCCAGAGAACCATGTCAGCAGAACTGCTTTAGAGCCATAGAACCAGGTCAGCAGACCTGCTGTAGAGCCAGAGAACCAGGTCAGCAGACCTGCTGTTGAGCCAGAGAAACCAGGTCAACAGAGCTGCTTTAGAGCCAGAGAAACCAGGTCAGCAGAGCTGCTTTAAAGAGAGAGAACCAGGTCAGCAGAGCAGCTTTAGAGCCAGAGAAACCAGGTCAGCAGAGCTGCTTTAAAGAGAGAGAACCAGGTCAGCAGAGCAGCTTTAGAGCCAGAGAACCAGGTCAGCAGAGCTGCTCTAGCTGACACTGACTCACTGACACTGATTGACTGACACGGACTGACAGACACTGACTGACTACTCTCTACTACTCTCTACCACTCTCTCTACTACTCACTCTCTACTACTCTACTACTCTACTGCTCACTTTCTACTACTCTCGCTACTACTCACTCGCTACTACTCACTCGCTACTACTCACTCTCTACTACTCACTCTCTACTACTACTCTCTACTACTACTACTACTACTACTCTCTCTCTACTACGCTCTATTCACTCTCTACTACTCACTCTACTACTCACTCTCTACTAATCTCGACTCTCTACTACTCTCTCTACTACTCTCTCTACTACTCTCTCTACTACTCTCTCTACTACTCTCTCTACTACTCTCTCTACTACTCACTCGATACTACTCTCTACCACTCTCTCTACTAACTCTCTACTACTCTTACTCTCTACTACTCACTCTCCACTACTCACTCTCTACTTCTCTCTCTACTACTCTACTACTCACTCGCTACTACTCACTCGCTACTACTCACTTGCTACTACTCACTCGCTACTACTCACTCGCTACTACTCACTCGCTACTACTCACTCGCTACTAATCACTCTACTTCTCTCTACTACTCACTCTCTACTACTCACTCTCTACTACTCACTCTCTACTACTCACTCTCTACTACTCACTCTCTACTACTCACTCTCTACTACTCACTCTCTACTACTCACTCTCTACTACTCACTCTCTACTACTCACTCTGTACCACTCACTCTGTACCACTCACTCTGTACCACTCACTCTGTACCACTCACTCTGTACCACTCACTCTGTACCACTCACTCTGTACCACTCACTCTGTACCACTCACTCTGTACCACTCACTCTGTACCACTCACTCTGTACCACTCACTCTGTACCACTCACTCTGTACCACTCACTCTGTACCACTCACTCTGTACCACTCACTCTCTACCACTCACTCTCTACTACTCACTCTGTACCACTCACTCTCTACCACTCACTCTCTACTACTCACTCTCTACTAATCTCTCCTATCTACTACTCTCTACTACTCTCTCTACTACTCTCTACCTCTCTCTAGGTAGAGAAACCAGGTCAGCAGAGCTGCTTTACAGTGAGAGAACCAGGCCAGCAGAGCTGCTTTAGAGCCAGAGAACCAAGCCAGCAGAGCTGCTTTAGCGCCAGAGAACCAAGCCAGCAGAGCTGCTTTAGCGCCAGAGAACCAGGCCAGCAGAGCTGCTTTAGCGCCAGAGAACCAGGCCAGCAGAACTGCTTTAGAGCCAGAGAACCAGGTCAGCAGAACTGCTTTAGAGCCAGAGAACCAGGTTAGCAGAGCTGCTCTAGAACCAGAGAGCCAAGTCAGCAGAGCTGCTTTAGAGCCATAGAACCAGGTCAGCAGAGCTGCTCTGTAGCCTAAGAACTAGGTCAGCATAGCTGCTCTATAGCCAGAGAACCATGTCAGCAGAACTGCTTTAGAGCCATAGAACCGGGTCAGCAGAGCTGCTGTAGAGCCAGAGAACCAGATCAGCAGACCTGCTGTAGAGCCAGAGAAACCAGGTCAGCAGACCTGCTGTAGAGCCAGAGAAACCAGGTCAGCAGACCTGCTGTAGAGCCAGAGAAACCAGGTCAGCAGACCTGCTGTAGAGCCAGAGAAACCAGGTCAGCAGACCTGCTGTAGAGCCAGAGAAACCAGGTCAGCAGACCTGCTGTAGAGCCAGAGAAACCAGGTCAGCAGACCTGCTGTAGAGCCAGAGAAACCAGGTCAGCAGACCTGCTGTAGAGCCAGAGAAACCAGGTCAGCAGAGCCGCTTTAGAGCTAGAGAACCAGGACAGCAGAGCTGCTCTAGAGCCAGAGAACCAGGTCAGCAGACCTGCTGTAGAGCCATAGAAACCAGGTCAGCCAGCTGCTTTAGAGAGAGAGAACCAGGTCAGCAGAGCTGCTTTAGAGAGAGAGAACCAGGTCAGCAGAGCTGCTCTAGAGCCAGAGAACCAAGTCAGCAGAGCTGCTTTAGAGCCACAGAACCAGGTCAGCAGAGCTGCTTTAGAGCCATAGAACCAGGTCAGCAGAGCTGCTTTAGAGCCATAGAACCAGGTCAGCAGAGCTGCTTTAGAGCCATAGAACCAGGTCAGCAGAGCTGCTTTAGAGCCAGAGAACCAGGTCAGCAGAGCTGCTTTAGAGCCAGAGAACCAGGTCAGCAGAGCTGCTCTAGAGCCTAAGAACCAGGTCAGCAGAGCTGCTCTAGAGCCTAAGAACCAGGTCAGCAGAGCTGCTCTAGAGCCTAAGATCCAGGTCAGCAGAGCTGTTCTAGAGCCTAAGAACCAGGTCAGCAGAGCTGCTCTAGAGCCTAAGAACCAGGTCAGCAGAGCTGCTGTAGAGCCAGAGAAACCGGGTCAGTAGAGCTGCTTTAGAGGGAGAGAACCAAGTCAGCAGAGATGCTCTACAAGGAGAGAACCAGGTCAGCAGAGCTGCTCTGTAGCCTAAGAACCAGGTCAGCAGAGCTGCTTTAGAGCCAGAGAACCAGGTCAGCAGAGCTGTTCTAGAGCCTAAGAACCAGGTCAGCAGAGCTGTTCTAGAGCCTAAGAACCAGGTCAGCAGAGCTGCTGTAGAGCCAGAGAAACCGGGTCAGTAGAGCTGCTTTAGAGGGAGAGAACCAGGTCAGCAGAGATGCTCTAGAAGGAGAGAACCAGGTCAGCAGAGCTGCTCTGTAGCCTAAGAACTAGGTCAGCAGAGCTGCTCCAGAGCCAGAGAACCAGGTCAGCAGACCTGCTGTAGAGCCAGAGAAACCAGGTCAGCAGAGCTGCTTTAGAGAGAACCAGGTCAGCAGAGCTGCTCTAGCTGACACTGACTGACACTGATTGACACTGATTGACTGTGACTGACTGGCCCCGACTGACTGACTACTCTCTACTACCCTACTACTCGCTCTCTACTACTCGCTCTCTACTACTCGCTCTCTACTACTCGCTCTCTACTACTCGCTCTCTACTATCTATTACTCACTCTCTACCTCTCTCTCTACTACTCTCTACCTCTAGGTAGAGAAACCAGGTCAGCAGAGCTGCTTTAGAGGGAGAGAACCAGGCCAGCAGAGCTGCTTTAGAGGGAGAGAACCAGGCCAGCAGAGCTGCTTTAGAGCCAGAGAACCAGGCCAGCAGAGCTGCTTTAGAGCCAGAGAACCAGGCCAGCAGAGCTGCTTTAGAGCCAGAGAACCAGGCCAGCAGAGCTGCTTTAGAGCCAGAGAACCAGGTAAGCAGAACTGCTTTAGAGCCAGAGAACCAGGTCAGCAGAGTTGCTCTAGAACCAGAGAACCAAGTCAGCAGAGCTGCTTTAGAGCCATAGAACCTGGTCAGCAGAGCTGCTCTGTAGCCTAAGAACTAGGTCAGCATAGCTGCTCTAGAGCCAGAGAACCATGTCAGCAGAACTGCTTTAGAGCCATAGAACCAGGTCAGCAGACCTGCTGTAGAGCCAGAGAACCAGGTCAGCAGACCTGCTGTAGAGCCAGAGAAACCAGGTCAGCAGAGCTGCTTTAGAGCCAGAGAAACCAGGTCAGCAGAGCTGCTTTAAAGAGAGAGAACCAGGTCAGCAGAGCAGCTTTAGAGCCAGAGAAACCAGGTCAGCAGAGCTGCTTTAAAGAGAGAGAACCAGGTCAGCAGAGCAGCTTTAGAGCCAGAGAACCAGGTCAGCAGAGCTGCTCTAGCTGACACTGACTGACTGACACTGATTGACTGACACGGACTGACAGACACTGACTGACTACTCTCTACTACTCTCTACCACTCTCTCTACTACTCACTCTCTACTACTCTACTACTCTCTACTGCTCACTTTCTACTACTCTCTCTACTACTCACTCGCTACTACTCACTCGCTACTACTCACTCTCTACTACTACTCTCTACTACTACTACTACTCTCTCTCTACTACGCTCTATTCACTCTCTACTACTCACTCTCTACTACTCACTCTCTACTTCTCTCTACTACTCACTCTCTACCACTCACTCTGTACTAATCTACTACTCACTCTCTACTAATCTCGACTATCTACTACTCTCTACTACTCTCTCTACTGCTCTACTACTCTCTCTACTACTCACTCGCTACTAATCTCTACTACTCACTCGATACTACTCTCTACCACTCTCTCTAACTCTCTACTACTCTCTCTATTACTCTCTACTACTCACTCTCTACTTCTCTCTCTACTACTCTACTACTACTCTCTACGACCCACTCTACTACTCTACTACTACTCTCTACGACCCACTCTCTACGACCCACTCTCTACGACCCACTCTCTACGACCCACTCTCTACGACCCACTCTCTACGACCCACTCTCTACGACCCACTCTCTACGACCCACTCTCTACGACCCACTCTCTACGACCCACTCTCTACGACCCACTCTCTACGACCCACTCTCTACGACCCACTCTCTACGACCCACTCTCTACGACCCACTCTCTACTACTACTCTCTCTACTACGCTCTACTCACTCTCTACTACTCACTCTCTACTAATCACTCTACTTCTCTCTACTACTCACTCTCTACTAATCACTCTACTTCTCTCTACTACTCACTCTCTACTAATCACTCTACTTCTCTCTACTACTCACTCTCTACTAATCACTCTACTTCTCTCTACTACTCACTCTCTACCACTCACTCTCTACTACTCTACTACTCACTCTCTACTAATCTCTCCTATCTACTACTCTACTACTCACTCTCTACTATCTACTACTCTACTACTCACTCTCTACTAATCTCTCCTATCTACTACTCTACTACTCACTCTCTACTAATCTCTCCTATCTACTACTCTCTCTACTACTCTCTACCTCTCTCTCTAGGTAGAGAAACCAGGCCATCAGAGCTGCTTTAGAGCCAGAGAACCAAGCCAGCAGAGCTGCTTTAGAGGGAGAGAACCAGTCCAGCAGAGCTGCTTTAGAGCCAGAGAACCAGGTCAGCAGAACTGCTTTGGAGCCAGAGAACCAGGTCAGCAGAGCTGCTCTGTAGCCTAAGAACTTGGTCAGCATAGCTGCTCTAGAGCCAGAGAACCATGTCAGCAGAATTGCTTTAGAGCCATAGAACCATGTCAGCAGAGCTGCTGTAGAGCCAGAGAACCAGATCAGCAGACCTGCTGTAGAGCCAGAGAAACCAGGTCAGCAGACCTGCTGTAGAGCCAGAGAAACCAGGTCAGCAGACCTGCTTTAGAGCCAGAGAAACCAGGTCAGCCAGCTGCTTTAGAGAGAGAGAACCAGGTCAGCAGAGCTGCTTTAGAGCTAGAGAACCAGGACAGCAGAGCTGCTCTAGAGCCAGAGAACCAAGTCAGCAGAGCTGCTCTAGAGCCAGAGAACCAAGTCAGCAGAGCTGCTCTAGAGCCAGAGAACCAAGTCAGCAGAGCTGCTTTAGAGCCACAGAACCAGGTCAGCAGAGCTGCTTTAGAGCCAGAGAAACCAGGTCAGCAGAGCTGCTTTAGAGAGAGAGAACCAGGTCAGCAGAGCTGCTCTAGCTGACACTGACTGATTGACTGACACTGATTGACTGACACTGATTGACTGACACTGATTGACTGACACTGATTGACTGACACTGATTGACTGACACTGATTGACTGACACTGACTGACTGACACTGACTGACTGACACTGACTGACTGACACTGACTGACTGACACTGACTGACAGACACTGACTGACTACTCTCTACTACTCACTCTCTACTACTCTCTACTACTCTCTACCACTCTCGCTACTACTCACTCGCTACTACTCACTCGCTACTACTCACTCGCTACTACTCACTCGCTACTACTCACTCGCTACTACTCTCTCTACTATGCTCTATTCACTCTCTACTACTCACTCTCTACTTCTCTCTACTACTCACTCTCTACCACTCACTCTCTACTAATCTACTACTCACTCTCTACTAATCTCTACTCTCTACTACTCTCTACTACTCTCTCTACTACTCACTCGCTACTAATCTCTACTACTCACTCAATACTACTCTCTACCACTCTCTCTACTAACTCTCTACTACTCTCTCTATTACTCTCTACTACTCGCTCTCCACTACTCGCTCTCCACTACTCACTCTCTACTTCTCTCTCTACTTCTCTCTCTACTTCTCTCTCTACTACTACTCTCTACTACTCACTCTCTACTACTCACTCTCTACTACTCACTCTCTACTACTCACTCTCTACTACTCACTCTCTACTACTCACTCGCTACTACTACTACTCTCTCTCTACTACGCACTACTCACTCTCTACTAATCACTCTCTACTTCTCTCTACTACTCACTCTCTACCACTCACTCTCTACCACTCACTCTCTACTACTCTACTACTCACTCTCTACTAATCTCTACTCTCTACTACTACTCTCTCTCTACTACTCTCTCTCTACTACTCTCTCTACTACTCTCTCTACTACTCTCTCTACTACTCTCTCTACTACTCTCTCTACTACTCTCTCTACTACTCTCTCTACTACTCACTCGCTACTAATCTCTGCTACTCACTCGATACTACTCTCTACTACTCTCTCTACTAACTCTCTACTACTCTCTCTATTACTCTCCACTACTCACTCTCCGCTACTCACTCTCTACTTCTCTCTCTACTACTCTCTACTACTCACTCTCTACTACTCACTCTCTACTACTCTCTCTACTACTCTCTACTGCTCACTCTACTTCTTTCTACTACTCTCTACTACAACTCTCTACTCACTCTCTACTTCTCTCTCTCTGCTACTCTCTAATACTCACTCTCTAATACTACTCTCTAATACTACTCTCTACTACTCTCTCTACTACTCTCTCTACTGCTCTCTCTACTGCTCTCTCTACTGCTCTCTCTCTACTGCTCACTCTCTACTGCTCACTCTCTACTGCTCACTCTCTACTGCTCACTCTCTACTGCTCACTCTCTACTGCTCACTCTCTACTGCTCACTCTCTACTGCTCACTCTCTACTGCTCACTCTCTACTGCTCACTCTCTACTGCTCACTCTCTACTGCTCACTCTCTACTGCTCACTCTCTACTGCTCACTCTCTACTGCTCACTCTCTACTGCTCACTCTCTACTGCTCACTCGCTACTGCTCACTCGCTACTGCTCACTCGCTACTAATCTCAACTACTGACTCGCTACTAATCTCAACTACTGACTCGCTACTAATCTCAACTACTGACTCGCTACTAATCTCAACTACTGACTCGCTACTAATCTCAACTACTGACTCGCTACTAATCTCAACTACTGACTCGCTACTAATCTCAACTACTGACTCGCTACTAATCTCAACTACTGACTCGCTACTAATCTCAACTACTGACTCGCTACTAATCTCAACTACTGACTCGCTACTAATCTCAACTACTGACTCGCTACTAATCTCAACTACTGACTCGCTACTAATCTCAACTACTGACTCTACTACTCACTCGATACTACTCTACTACTATCTCTATTACTCACGCTCTACTATCTCTATTACTCTCTACTACCCTCTATCACTCTCTGCTACTCTCCTACTCACTCTCCTACTCACTCTCCTACTCACTCTCCTACTCACTCTCCTACTCACTCTCCTACTCACTCTCCTACTCACTCTCCTACTCACTCTCCTACTCACTCTCCTACTCACTCTCCTACTCACTCTCCTACTCACTCTCCTACTCACTCTCCTACTCACTCTCCTACTCACTCTCCTACTCACTCTCCTACTCACTCTCCTACTCACTCTCCTACTCACTCTCTCTACTACTCGCTATACTACTCTCTCTCTACCTCTCTCTCTACCTCTCGACCTCTACCCCTCTACCCCTCTCTACCTCTCTCTACATGCACACATATGCACATGTATATATGTTATATGCATTTGTGTGTGTGTGTGTGTATATATATATATATATATATATATATATATATATATATATATATATATATATATATATATATGCATATCTATATAAATGCATGCATATCTATATAAATATATATGCATGTTATGTACATGAAAGTTTGAAGAACACTAATACAAGCAAAGCTAAAAAGCCACCTAATTATAAACAGAATTGCTTTAACTTAAACGAGGGCGAGACCTATTGCATTTTCAATGCTTGTTTACTTTGGTTCCATCAAGAAGGCATTCAGATGTGTCAAACATTTGCCATAAATTCGGAATGTTAGCACTCTAGTTGCTTATTAGATCACTGTAGTAAAGCTGCTGTTCACCAGGGAAGTCTGCTGCTGGTATTGAAAGTGCATGTTTCAGTCTACATGTCAGAATCTTTTAATGAAATAGAAGAGGATTTGAGAAGTCACTGAAAATGTGCCCTCATTTTTCTTTTTACCGCACTAATCATAATTTCTATGGCAGAATGAACCCCCTCATTGTGTTCCTTTAAAATTAAACTACTCACTCTACTACTCACTCGCTACTACTCTCTACTACTCTACTAGTACTCTCTACTACTACTCTCTCTCCTACTCCCTCTCTACTACTCACTCTCTACTACTATCTACTACTCACTCACCGCTACTCACTCTACTACTCACTCTACTACTCACTCTACTACTCACTCTACTAGTACTCTCTCTACTAGTCTCTCTAGTACTCTCTCTACTAGTCTCTCTACTAGTCTCTCTACTAGTCTCTCTCTACCACTCACTCTACTACTCACTCTCTACTACACTACTCACTCTTTACTACACTACTCACTCTCTACTACTCTACTCACTCTCTACTTCTCTCTCTACTACTCACTCTCTACTACTCACACTCCTACACACTCTCTACTACTCACTCTACTACTCACTCTCTGCTACTCTCTATACTACTCTACTACTCACTCTCTACTGCTCGCTCTCTACTGCTCGCTCTCTTCTGCTCGCTCTCTACTGCTCGCTCTCTACTGCTCACTCGCTACTACTCACTCGCTACTAGTCTCTACTACTCACTTGCTACTAATCTCAACTACTGACTCTACTACTCACTCGATACTACTCTCTACTACTCACTTGATACTACTCTCTACTACTCTCTACTACTCTCTACTACTCTCTACTACTCTCTATTACTCTCTACTACTCACTCTACTACTCACTCGCTACTACTCTACTAACTCTACTACTCTACTAGTACTCTCTACTACTACTCTACTACTCTCTCTCTCTCTCCTACTCCCTCTCTACTACTCACTCTCTACTACTCTCTACTACTCACTCACCGCTACTCTCTCTCTACTACTCACTCTACTACTCTCTCTACTAGTACTCTCTCTACTAGTCTCTCTACTAGTCTCTCTACTAGTCTCTCTACTAGTCTCTCTACTAGTCTCTCTCTACCACTCACTCTACTACTCACTCTCTACTACACTACTCACTCTCTACTACACTACTCACTCTCTACTACTCTACTCACTCTCTACTTCTCTCTCTACTACTCACACTCCTACTCACTCTCTACTACTCACTCTACTACTCACTCTACTACTCACTCTCTGCTACTCTCTATACGACTCTCTACTGCTCGCTCTCTACTGCTCGCTCTCTACTGCTCGCTCTCTACTGCTCGCTACTGCTCACTCGCTACTAGTCTCTACTACTCACTAGCTACTAATCTCAACTACTGACTCTACTACTCACTCGATACTACTCTCTACTACTCACTTGATACTACTCTCTACTACTCTCTACTACTCTCTACTACTCTCTCTACTACTCTCTCTACTACTCTCTCTACTACTCTCTCTACTACTACTCTCTACTACTCTCTACTACTCACTCTCTACTCACTCTCTACTCACTCTCTACTCACTCTCTACTCACTCTCTACTCACTCTCTACTCACTCTCTACTCACTCTCTACTACTCTCTACTCACTCTCTACTACTCTCTACTACTCACTCTCTACTACTCTCTACTACTCACTCTCTACTACTCTCTACTACTCATTCTCTGCTACTCTCTCTACTACTCACTCTCTAATCTCGATTACTCGCTCTCTACTCTCTACCTCTCTCTCTACTACTCTCTACCTCTCTCTCTACTACTCTCTACCTCTCTCTCTCTACTACTCTCTACCTCTCTACCTCTATGTAGAGAAACCAGGTCAGCAGAGCTGCTTTAGAGGGAGAGAATCAGGTCAGCAGAGCTGCTTTAGAGCCAGAGAACCAGGTCAGCAGAGCTGCTTTAGAGCCAGAGAACCAGGTGAGTAGAGCTGCTTTAGAGCCAGAGAACGAAGTTAGCAGAGCTGCTTTGGAGCCAGAGAACCAGGTCAGCAGAGCTGCTTTAGAGCCTAAAAACCAGGTCAGCAGACCTGCTGTAGAGCCAGAGAACCAGGTCAGCAGACCTGCTGTAGAGCCAGAGAACCAGGTCAGCAGACCTGCTGTAGAGCCAGAGAAACCAGGTCAGCAGACCTGCTGTAGAGCCAGAGAAACCAGGTCAGCAGACCTGCTGTAGAGCCAGAGAAACCAGGTCAGCAGACCTGCTGTAGAGCCAGAGAAACCAGGTCAGCAGACCTGCTGTAGAGCCAGAGAAACCAGGTCAGCAGACCTGCTGTAGAGCCAGAGAAACCAGGTCAGCAGACCTGCTGTAGAGCCAGAGAAACCAGGTCAGCAGACCTGCTGTAGAGCCAGAGAAACCAGGTCAGCAGAGCCGCTTTAGAGCTAGAGAACCAGGACAGCAGAGCTGCTCTAGAGCCAGAGAACCAGGTCAGCAGACCTGCTGTAGAGCCAGAGAAACCAGGTCAGCAGACCTGCTGTAGAGCCAGAGAAACCAGGTCAGCAGAGCCGCTTTAGAGCTAGAGAACCAGGACAGCAGAGCTGCTCTAGAGCCAGAGAACCAGGTCAGCAGACCTGCTGTAGAGCCAGAGAAACCAGGTCAGCAGAGCTGCTTTAGAGCTAGAGAACCAGGACAGCAGAGCTGCTCTAGAGCCAGAGAACCAAGTCAGCAGAGCTGCTTTAGGGCCACAGAACCAGGTCAGCAGAGCTGCTTTAGAGCCATAGAACCAGGTCAGCAGAGCTGCTTTAGAGCCAGAGAACCAGGTCAGCAGAGCTGCTTTAGAGCCAGAGAACCAGGTCAGCAGAGCTGCTTTAGAGCCAGAGAACCAGGTCAGCAGAGCTGCTCTAGAGCCTAAGAACCAGGTCAGCAGAGCTGCTCTAGAGCCTAAGAACCAGGTCAGCAGAGCTGCTCTAGAGCCTAAGAACCAGGTCAGCAGAGCTGCTCTAGAGCCTAAGAACCAGGTCAGCAGAGCTGCTCTAGAGCCTAAGAACCAGGTCAGCAGAGCTGCTCTAGAGCCCAAGAACCAGGTCAGCAGAGCTGCTCTAGAGCCTAAGAACCAGGTCAGCAGAGCTGCTCTAGAGCCTAAGAACCAGGTCAGCAGAGCTGCTCTAGAGCCTAAGAACCAGGTCAGCAGAGCTGCTCTAGAGCCTAAGAACCAGGTCAGCAGAGCTGTTCTAGAGCCTAAGGTCCAGGTCAGCAGAGCTGTTCTAGAGCCTAAGAACCAGGTCAGCAGAGTTGCTCTAGAGCCTAAGAACCAGGTCAGCAGAGCTGCTGTAGAGCCAGAGAAACCGGGTCAGTAGAGCTGCTTTAGAGGGAGAGAACCAAGTCAGCAGAGATGCTCTACAAGGAGAGAACCAGGTCAGCAGAGATGCTCTACAAGGAGAGAACCAGGTCAGCAGAGCTGCTCTGTAGCCTAAGAACCAGGTCAGCAGAGCTGCTTTAGAGCCAGAGAACCAGGTCAGCAGAGCTGCTCTAGAGCCTAAGAACCAGGTCAGCAGAGCTGCTCTAGAGCCTAAGAACCAGGTCAGCAGAGCTGCTCTAGAGCCTAAGAACCAGGTCAGCAGAGCTGCTCTAGAGCCTAAGAACCAGGTCAGCAGAGCTGCTCTAGAGCCTAAGATCCAGGTCAGCAGAGCTGTTCTAGAGCCTAAGAACCAGGTCAGCAGAGCTGTTCTAGAGCCTAAGAACCAGGTCAGCAGAGCTGCTGTAGAGCCAGAGAAACCGGGTCAGCAGAGCTGCTTTAGAGGGAGAGAACCAGGTCAGCAGAGATGCTCTAGAAGGAGAGAACCAGGTCAGCAGAGCTGCTCTGTAGCCTAAGAACTAGGTCAGCAGAGCTGCTCCAGAGCCAGAGAACCAGGTCAGCAGACCTGCTGTAGAGCCAGAGAAACCAGGTCAGCAGAGCTGCTTTAGAGAGAGAGAACCAGGCCAGCAGAGCTGCTCTAGCTGACACTGACTGACACTGATTGACTGACACTGATTGACTGACACTGATTGACTGACACTGATTGACTGACACTGATTGACTGACACTGATTGACTGACACTGATTGACTGACACTGATTGACTGACACTGATTGACTGACACTGATTGACTGACACTGATTGACTGACACTGATTGACTGACACTGATTGACTGACACTGATTGACTGTGACTGATTGACTGACACTGATTGACTGTGACTGACTGACACCGACTGACTGACTACTCTCTACTACCCTACTACTCGCTCTCTACTACTCGCTCTCTACTACTCGCTCTCTACTACTCGCTCTCTACTACTCGCTCTCTACTACTCGCTCTCTACTACTCGCTCTCTACTACTCGCTCTCTACTACTCGCTCTCTACTACTCGCTCTCTACTACTCGCTCTCTACTACTCACTCTCTACTACTCACTCTCTACTATCTATTACTCACTCTCTACCTCTCTCTCTACTACTCTCTACCTCTAGGTAGAGAAACCAGGTCAGCAGAGCTGCTTTAGAGTGAGAGAACCAGGCCAGCAGAGCTGCTTTAGAGGGAGAGAACCAGGCCAGCAGAGCTGCTTTAGAGGGAGAGAACCAGGCCAGCAGAGCTGCTTTAGAGGGAGAGAACCAGGCCAGCAGAGCTGCTTTAGAGCCAGAGAACCAGGCCAGCAGAGCTGCTTTAGAGCCAGAGAACCAGGTCAGCAGAACTGCTTTAGAGCCAGAGAACCAGGTCAGCAGAGCTGCTCTAGAACCAGAGAACCAAGTCAGCAGAGCTGCTTTAGAGCCATAGAACCAGGTCAGCAGAGCTGCTCTGTAGCCTAAGAACTAGGTCAGCATAGCTGCTCTAGAGCCAGAGAACCAGGTCAGCAGACCTGCTGTAGAGCCATAGAACCAGGTCAGCAGACCTGCTGTAGAGCCATAGAACCAGGTCAGCAGACCTGCTGTAGAGCCAGAGAAACCAGGTCAGCAGACCTGCTGTAGAGCCAAAGAAACCAGGTCAGCAGAGCTGCTTTAGAGCCAGAGAAACCAGGTCAGCAGAGCTGCTTTAAAGAGAGAGAACCAGGTCAGCAGAGCAGCTTTAGAGCCAGAGAAACCAGGTCAGCAGAGCTGCTTTAAAGAGAGAGAACCAGGTCAGCAGAGCAGCTTTAGAGCCAGAGAACCAGGTCAGCAGAGCTGCTCTAGCTGACACTGACTCACTGACACTGATTGACTGACACGGACTGACAGACACTGACTGACTACTCTCTACTACTCTCTACCACTCTCTCTACTACTCACTCTCTACTACTCTACTACTCTCTACTGCTCACTTTCTACTACTCTCTCTACTACTCACTCGCTACTACTCACTCGCTACTACTCACTCGCTACTACTCACTCGCTACTACTCACTCGCTACTACTCACTCGCTACTACTCACTCGCTACTACTCACTCGCTACTACTCACTCGCTACTACTCACTCGCTACTACTCACTCGCTACTACTCACTCTCTACTACTACTCTCTACTACTACTACTCTCTCTCTACTACGCTCTATTCACTCTCTACTACTCACTCTCTACTACTCACTCTCTACTTCTCTCTACTACTCACTCTCTACCACTCACTCTGTACTAATCTACTACTCACTCTCTACTAATCTCGACTATCTACTACTCTCTACTACTCTCTCTACTGCTCTACTACTCTCTCTACTACTCACTCTACTACTCACTCGCTACTAATCTCTACTACTCACTCGATACTACTCTCTACCACTCTCTCTAACTCTCTACTACTCACTCTCTACTTCTCTCTCTACTACTCTACTACTACTCTCTACGACCCACTCTCTACGACCCACTCTCTACGACCCACTCTCTACGACCCACTCTCTACGACCCACTCTCTACGACCCACTCTCTACGACCCACTCTCTACGACCCACTCTCTACGACCCACTCTCTACGACCCACTCTCTACGACCCACTCTCTACGACCCACTCTCTACGACCCACTCTCTACGACCCACTCTCTACGACCCACTCTCTACGACCCACTCTCTAAGACCCACTCTCTAAGACCCACTCTCTACGACCCACTCTCTACAACCCACTCTCTACAACCCACTCGCTACTACTCACTCGCTACTACTACTCTCTACTACTACTACTCTCTCTACTACGCTCTACTCACTCTCTACTACTCACTCTCTACTAATCACTCTACTTCTCTCTACTACTCACTCTCTACTAATCACTCTACTTCTCTCTACTACTCACTCTCTACTAATCACTCTACTTCTCTCTACTACTCACTCTCTACCACTCACTCTACTTCTCTCTACTACTCACTCTCTACCACTCACTCTCTACTACTCTACTACTCACTCTCTACTAATCTCTCCTATCTACTACTCTACTACTCACTCTCTACTAATCTCTCCTATCTACTACTCTCTCTCTACCTCTCTCTCTAGGTAGAGAAACCAGGCCAGCAGAGCTGCTTTAGAGCCAGAGAACCAAGCCAGCAGAGCTGCTTTAGAGGGAGAGAACCAGGCCAGCAGAGCTGCTTTAGAGCCAGAGAACCAGGTCAGCAGAACTGCTTTAGAGCCAGAGAACCAGGTCAGCAGAGCTGCTCTAGAACCAGAGAGCCAAGTCAGCAGAGCTGCTTTAGAGCCATAGAACCAGGTCAGCAGAGCTGCTCTGTAGCCTAAGAACTAGGTCAGCATAGCTGCTCTAGAGCCAGAGAACCATGTCAGCAGAATTGCTTTAGAGCCATAGAACCATGTCAGCAGAGCTGCTGTAGAGCCAGAGAACCAGATCAGCAGACCTGCTGTAGAGCCAGAGAAACCAGGTCAGCAGACCTGCTGTAGAGCCAGAGAAACCAGGTCAGCAGACCTGCTGTAGAGCCAGAGAAACCAGGTCAGCAGACCTGCTGTAGAGCCAGAGAAACCAGGTCAGCAGACCTGCTTTAGAGCCAGAGAAACCAGGTCAGCCAGCTGCTTTAGAGAGAGAGAACCAGGTCAGCAGAGCTGCTTTAGAGCTAGAGAACCAGGACAGCAGAGCTGCTCTAGAGCCAGAGAACCAAGTCAGCAGAGCTGCTCTAGAGCCAGAGAACCAAGTCAGCAGAGCTGCTCTAGAGCCAGAGAACCAAGTCAGCAGAGCTGCTTTAGAGCCACAGAACCAGGTCAGCAGAGCTGCTTTAGAGCCAGAGAAACCAGGTCAGCAGAGCTGCTTTAGAGAGAGAGAACCAGGTCAGCAGATCTGCTCTAGCTGACACTGACTGATTGACTGACACTGATTGACTGACACTGATTGACTGACACTGATTGACTGACACTGATTGACTGACACTGATTGACTGACACTGACTGACTGACACTGACTGACTGACACTGATTGACTGACACTGACTGACTGACACTGACTGACAGACACTGACTGACTACTCTCTACTACTCACTCTCTACTACTCTCTACCACTCTCTCTACTACTCACTCTCTACTACTCACTCTCTACTACTCTCTACTGCTCACTTTCTACTACTCTCTCTACTACTCACTCACTCGCTACTACTCACTCGCTACTACTCACTCGCTACTACTCACTCGCTACTACTCACTCGCTACTACTCACTCGCTACTACTCACTCGCTACTACTCACTCGCTACTACTCACTCGCTACTACTCACTCGCTACTACTCACTCGCTACTACTCACTCGCTACTACTCACTCGCTACTACTCACTCGCTACTACTCTCTACTATGCTCTATTCACTCTCTACTACTCACTCTCTACTTCTCTCTACTACTCACTCTCTACCACTCACTCTCTACTAATCTACTACTCACTATCTACTACTCTCTACTACTCTCTCTACTACTCTCTCTACTACTCTCTCTACTACTCACTCGCTACTAATCTCTACTACTCGATACTACTCTCTACCACTCTCTCTACTAACTCTCTACTACTCTCTCTCTTACTCTCTACTACTCGCTCTCCACTACTCGCTCTCCACTACTCACTCTCTACTTCTCTCTCTACTACTCTCTACTACTCACTCTCTACTACTCACTCTCTACTACTCACTCTCTACTACTCACTCTCTACTACTCACTCTCTACTACTCACTCGCTACTACTCACTTGCTACTACTCACTCGCTACTACTACTCTCTACTACTACTACTCTCTCTCTACTACGCACTACTCACTCTCTACTAATCACTCTCTACTTCTCTCTACCACTCACTCTCTACCACTCACTCTCTACTACTCTACTACTCACTCTCTACTAATCTCTACTAATCTCTACTCTCTACTACTACTCTCTCTACTACTCTCTCTCTACTACTCTCTCTACTAACTCTCTACTACTCTCTCTATTACTCTCCACTACTCACTCTCCACTACTCACTCTCTACTTCTCTCTCTACTACTCACTCTCTACTACTCACTCTCTACTACTCTCTCTACTACTCTCTACTGCTCACTCTCTACTTCTTTCTACTACTCTCTACTACTACTCTCTACTAACTCCCTACTACTCACTCTCTACTTCTCTCTCTCTGCTACTCTCTAATACTCACTCTCTAATACTACTCTCTACTACTCTCTCTACTACTCTCTCTACTACTCTCTCTACTACTCTCTCTACTACTCTCTCTACTACTCTCTCTACTACTCTCTACTGCTCACTCTCTACTGCTCACTCTCTACTGCTCACTCTCTACTGCTCACTCTCTACTGCTCACTCTCTACTGCTCACTCTCTACTGCTCACGCGCTACTGCTCACTCTCTACTGCTCACTCTCTACTGCTCACTCTCTACTGCTCACTCTCTACTGCTCACTCTCTACTGCTCACTCTCTACTGCTCACTCTCTACTGCTCACTCTCTACTGCTCACTCTCTACTGCTCACTCTCTACTGCTCACTCTCTACTGCTCACTCTCTACTGCTCACTCTCTACTGCTCACTCTCTACTGCTCACTCGCTACTGCTCACTCGCTACTGCTCACTCGCTACTGCTCACTCGCTACTAGTCTCTACTACTGACTCGCTACTAATCTCAACTACTGACTCGCTACTAATCTCAACTACTGACTCGCTACTAATCTCAACTACTGACTCGCTACTAATCTCAACTACTGACTCGCTACTAATCTCAACTACTGACTCGCTACTAATCTCAACTACTGACTCGCTACTAATCTCAACTACTGACTCGCTACTAATCTCAACTACTGACTCGCTACTAATCTCAACTACTGACTCGCTACTAATCTCAACTACTGACTCGCTACTAATCTCAACTACTGACTCGCTACTAATCTCAACTACTGACTCGCTACTAATCTCAACTACTGACTCTGCTACTATCTCTACTACTCACGCTCTACTATCTCTATTACTCACGCTCTACTATCTCTATTACTCTACTACTCACTCTCTACTACCCTCTATCACTCTCTGCTACTCTCCTACTCACTCTCCTACTCACTCTCCTACTCACTCTCCTACTCACTCTCCTACTCACTCTCCTACTCACTCTCCTACTCACTCTCCTACTCACTCTCCTACTCACTCTCCTACTCACTCTCCTACTCACTCTCCTACTCACTCTCCTACTCACTCTCCTACTCACTCTCCTACTCACTCTCCTACTCACTCTCCTACTCACTCTCCTACTCACTCTCCTACTCACTCTCCTACTCACTCTCCTACTCACTCTCCTACTCACTCTCTCCTACTCACTCTCTCCTACTCACTCTCTCCTACTCACTCTCTCCTACTCACTCTCTCCTACTCACTCTCTCCTACTCACTCTCTCCTACTCACTCTCTCCTACTCACTCTCTCCTACTCACTCTCTCCTACTCACTCTCTCCTACTCACTCTCTCCTACTCACTCTCTCCTACTCACTCTCTCCTACTCACTCTCTCCTACTCACTCTCTCCTACTCACTCTCTCCTACTCACTCTCTCCTACTCTCTCTCTCCTACTCTCTCTCTCCTACTCTCTCTCTCCTACTCTCTCTCTCCTACTCTCTCTCTACTACTCTCTCTCTACTACTCTCTCTCTACTACTCTCTCTCTACTACTCTCTCTCTACTACTCTCTCTACTACTCACTCTCTGCTACTCTCTACGACTCACTCTCTACTCTCTATTACTCGCTCTCTACCTCTCTACCTCTCTCTCTACCTCTCGCTCTACCTCTCTACCTCTACCCCTCTACCCCTCTACCCACCTCTCTCTACATGCACACATATGCACATGTATATATGTTATATGCATTTGTGTGTGTGTGTGTGTGTGTGTGTGTGTGTGTGTGTGTGTGTGTATATATATATATATGCATATCTATATAAATATAAATGCATGCATATCTATATAAATATATATGCATGTTATGTACATGAAAGTTTGAAGAACACTAATACAAGCAAAGCTAAAAAGCCACCTAATTATAAACAGAATTGCTTTAACTTAAACGAGGGCGAGACCTATTGCATTTTCAATGCTTGTTTACTTTGGTTCCATCAAGAAGGCATTCAGATGTGTCAAACATTTGCCATAAATTCGGAATGTTAGCACTCTAGTTGCTTATTAGATCACTGTAGTAAAGCTGCTGTTCACCAGGGAAGTCTGCTGCTGGTATTGAAAGTGCATGTTTCAGTCTACATGTCAGAATCTTTTAATGAAATAGAAGAGGATTTGAGAAGTCACTGAAAATGTGCCCTCATTTTTCTTTTTACCGCACTAATCATAATTTCTATGGCAGAATGAACCCCCTCATTGTGTTCCTTTTAAATTAAACTACTCACTCTACTACTCACTCGCTACTACTCTCTACTAACTCTACTACTCTACTAGTACTCTCTACTACTACTCTACTACTCTCTCTCTCTCCTACTCCCTCTCTACTACTCACTCTCTACTACTCTCTACTACTCACTCACCGCTACTCTCTCTACTACTCTCTCTACTACTCTCTCTACTACTCACTCTACTACTCACTCTACTACTCTCTCTACTAGTACTCTCTCTACTAGTACTCTCTCTACTAGTACTCTCTCTACTAGTACTCTCTCTACTAGTCTCTCTACTAGTCTCTCTACTAGTCTCTCTACTAGTCTCTCTCTACCACTCACTCTACTACTCACTCTCTACTACACTACTCACTCTCTACTACACTACTCACTCTCTACTACTCTACTCACTCTCTACTTCTCTCTCTACTACTCACTCTCTACTACTCACACTCCTACACACTCTACTACTCACTCTACTACTCACTCTCTGCTACTCTCTATACTACTCTCTACTGCTCACTCTCTACTGCTCGCTCTCTACTGCTCGCTCTCTACTGCTCGCTCTCTACTGCTCGCTCTCTACTGCTCGCTCTCTACTGCTCGCTCTCTACTGCTCGCTCTCTACTGCTCACTCGCTACTGCTCACTCGCTACTAGTCTCTACTACTCACTAGCTACTAATCTCAACTACTGACTCTACTACTCACTCTCTACTACTCTCTACTACTCTCTACTACTCTCTACTACTCTCTACTACTCTCTACTACTCTCTACTACTCTCTACTACTCTCTACTACTCTCTACTACTCTCTACTACTCTCTACTACTCTCTACTACTCTCTACTACTCTCTACTACTCACTCTACTACTCACTCGCTACTACTCTCTACTAACTCTACTACTCTACTAGTACTCTCTACTACTACTCTACTACTCTCTCTCTCTCCTACTCCCTCTCTACTACTCACTCTCTACTACTCTCTACTACTCACTCACCGCTACTCTCTCTCTACTACTCACTCTCTACTACTCACTCTACTACTCTCTCTACTAGTACTCTCTCTACTAGTCTCTCTAGTACTCTCTCTACTAGTCTCTCTAGTACTCTCTCTACTAGTCTCTCTACTAGTCTCTCTACTAGTCTCTCTCTACCACTCACTCTACTACTCACTCTCTACTACACTACTCACTCTCTACTACACTACTCACTCTCTACTACACTACTCACTCTCTACTACACTACTCACTCTCTACTACACTACTCACTCTCTACTACACTACTCACTCTACTTCTCTCTCTACTACTCACTCTCTACTACTCACACTCCTACTCACTCTCTACTACTCACACTCTACTACTCACACTCTACTACTCACTCTACTACTCACTCTACTACTCTCTATACTACTCTCTACTGCTCGCTCTCTACTGCTCGCTCTCTACTGCTCGCTCTCTACTGCTCGCTCTCTACTGCTCGCTCTCTACTGCTCGCTCTCTACTGCTCGCTCGCTACTGCTCACTCGCTACTAGTCTCTACTACTCACTAGCTACTAATCTTAACTACTGGCTCTACTACTCACTCGATACTACTCTCTACTACTCACTTGATACTACTCTCTACTACTCTCTACTACTCTCTCTACTACTCTCTCTACTACTCTCTCTACTACTCTCTCTACTACTCTCTCTACTACTCTCTCTACTAGTACTCTCTCTACTACTCACTCTACTACTCTCTCTACTAGTACTCTCTCTACTAGTCTCTCTACTAGTCTCTCTACTAGTCTCTCTACTAGTCTCTCTACTAGTCTCTCTCTACCACTCACTCTACTACTCACTCTCTACTACACTACTCACTCTCTACTACACTACTCACTCTCTACTACTCTACTCACTCTCTACTACTCTACTCACTCTCTACTACTCACTCCACTACTCTCTACTACTCATTCTCTGCTACTCTCTCTACTACTCACTCTCTAATCTCGATTACTCGCTCTCTACTCTCTACCTCTCTCTCTACTACTCTCTACCTCTCTCTCTACTGCTCTCTACCTTTCTACCTCTATGTAGAGAAACCAGGTCAGCAGAGCTGCTTTAGAGGGAGAGAATCAGGTCAGCAGAGCTGCTTTAGAGCCAGAGAACCAGGTTAGCAGAGCTGCTTTAGAGCCAGAGAACCAGGTGAGTAGAGCTGCTTTAGAGCCAGAGAACGAAGTTAGCAGAGCTGCTTTAGAGGGAGAGAATCAGGTCAGCAGAGCTGCTTTAGAGCCAGAGAACCTTGTCAGCAGAGCTGCTTTAGAGCCAGAGAACCAGGTGAGTAGAGCTGCTTTAGAGCCAGAGAACGAAGTTAGCAGAGCTGCTTTGGAGCCAGAGAACCAGGTCAGCAGAGCTGCTTTAGAGCCTAAGAACCAGGTCAGCAGAGCTGCTCTAGAGCCAGAGAACCAGGTCAGCAGAGCTGCTGTAGAGCCAGAGAACCAGGTCAGCAGAGCTGCTTTAGAGGGAGAGAACCATGTCAGCAGAGCTGCTCTAGAGCCAGAGAACCATGTCAGCAGAGCTGCTCTAGAGCCAGAGAACCATGTCAGCAGAACTGCTTTAGAGCCATAGAACAGGGTCAGCAGAGCTGCTTTAGAGCCAGAGAACCAGGTCAGCAGAGCTGTTGTAGAGCCAGAGAAACAGATCAGCAGAGCTGCTCTGTAGCCTAAGAACTAGGCCAGCAGAGCTGCTCTAGAGCCAGAGAACCAGGTCAGCAGAGCTGCTTTAGAGCCGGAGAAACCAGGTCAGCAGAGCTGCTGTAGAGCCAAAAAACCAGGTCAGCAGAGCTGCTCTAGCTGACACTGACTGACTACTCTCTACTACTCACTCTCTACTACTCACTCTCTACTACTCACTCGCTACTACTACTCTCTCTACTACTCTCTACTCACTCTCTACTACTCTACTACTCACTCCCTACTAATCTCTACTACTCACTCCCTACTAATCTCTACTACTCACTCGCTACTAATCTCTACTACTCACTCTCTACTGCTCACTCTCTACTGCTCACTCTCTACTGCTCACTCTCTACTGCTCACTCTCTACTGCACACTCTACTACACACTCTACTACACACTCTACTACACACTCTACTACACACTCTACTACACACTCTACTACACACTCTACTACACACTCTACTACACACTCTACTACACACTCTACTACACAATTCACTCTCTACAATTCACTCTCTACAATTCACTCTCTACAATTCACTCTCTACAATTCACTCTCTACAATTCACTCTCTACAATTCACTCTCTACAATTCACTCTCTACAATTCACTCTCTACAATTCACTCTCTACAATTCACTCTCTACTACTCACTCTCTACTACTCACTCTCTACTACTCACTCTCTACTACACACACCTCTTCCTCTACACACCTCTTCCTCTACACACCTCTTCCTCTACACACCTCTTCCTCTACACACCTCTTCCTCTACACACCTCTTCCTCTACACACCTCTTCCTCTACACACCTCTTCCTCTACACACCTCTTCCTCTACACACCTCTTCCTCTACACACCTCTTCCTCTACACACCTCTTCCTCTACACACCTCTTCCTCTACACACCTCTTCCTCTACACACCTCTTCCTCTACACACCTCTTCCTCTACACACCTCTTCCTCTACACACCTCTTCCTCTACACACCTCTTCCTCTACACACCTCTTCCTCTACACACCTCTTCCTCTACACACCTCTTCCTCTACACACCTCTTCCTCTACACACCTCTTCCTCTACACACCTCTTCCTCTACACACCTCTTCCTCTACACACCTCTTCCTCTACACACCTCTTCCTCTACACACCTCTTCCTCTACACACCTCTTCCTCTACACACCTCTTCCTCTACACACCTCTTCCTCTACACACCTCTTCCTCTACACACCTCTTCCTCTACACACCTCTACACACCTCTACACACCTCTACACACCTCTACACACCTCTACACACCTCTACACACCTCTACACACCTCTACACACCTCTACACACCTCTACACACCTCTACACACCTCTACACACCTCTACACACCTCCACACACCTCTACACACCTCCACACACCTCCACACACCTCCACACACCTCCTCACCTCTACACGCACACATATGCACATATATATATATATATATATATTCACTGGAAAAACATAGGTTTCAGGCACGTTATAGTTAGGAATTAGCATTTAAAAAACCTCAGAAATTCACTGAAAAAACCATAGGTTTCAGGGGCGTTATAGTTAGCTGGACTTTTCACTTGTACAAAACCATTGAACTTCCGCCGTTATAGTTAGTTCAGCTAACTATAACTTGCGTGCCCGCAATGCACGGCTGATGACGTCACATATTACATCACTCATGACATGGTCAGTGACATCACTCATGACATCACTCATGACATCATCCAGTGAATGTGTGTTTTTCTGAAAAATACATATGTTTTATATATGTATATCTCAAGGTCAATGGAAGAATACATGGGTTTATAAGTGTCTAAATGGATGATTTGTTTTTGAAAAATTGATTGTATAACGGACTGATTAAGTGTATCTTAGTGAATACATGGCTAAGTGAGTAATGTTTAAATATGTAAATATCTGTATCAGTCTCACTTTGTGTATAAGTGGCTGCATGGGTTGGTGAGTAGCTACATGAGTGTCTATATAGGTTATTAGTTGATTTTTTGAGTATCAGTATGAGTGCCTGAGTGTCTGTATGGTTCTGTGGGGGGTATTATGTAGTGCATAGGTGCATGAACGAGTGACTCACTGTTTTTATGTGTTGAAGACAGCATGTGTGCAGGACTGTATGGGTGGATGAGTGTGTGCATGGGTGTGTTAGTGGGTGAATGACTGTCTCAATAGTGTCTTTATGAGTAACTACATATGTTTTAAACTAGTATATGTGACTATTGGTGTATATAAGTGAGTATATCTGAGAGTGAGATATTGAAAGAGTTCCTGTATGAATAAGTATGTGTTTCTATAAGTGATTGTTTAAAAGACTCAGTATGTGTAAGTTTCTGTAGAAGTAAGTGTGGTGGTGTGTGTATAACTGTATATGCAAGTAAATGGATGTTTGATTCTTTATTAGCATGAGTGACTATGTGTGTGAATAACTCTATGGATTAGTGGCGTTGTGTAACAGGATGTATAGGTGTATGAGTACATATGATAGAGTACATGTATGAGTGACTGTATAGGACTGTTGGTGAATGAGTAGATGTGTATGTGGATCTTAGAATTACTGAATAGGTTGTTGTAACTGATATTGGTATGTCCATTGTTTTGAAAATTTTAGTTTCTATTTTTGAATGTGTGTATCAAAGGTTATATTAGGGGGAGAGGAGGTCTGCCACTCTATCACAAGGATGATGTCATCAGTGATGTCATTTGAGATATCATCAGTGATGTCATGAGTGATGTCACTGACCATGTCATGAGTGATGTAATATGTGACGTCATCAGCAGGGCATTGCGGGCGCGCGAGTTATAGTTAGCTGAACTAACTATAACAAGGGAATTTCAATGGTTTTGTACGAGTGAAAGGTCCAGCTAACTATAACGCCCCTGAAACTTATGGTTTTTTCAGTGGATTTCTAAGGTTTTTTAAATGCTAATTCCTAACTGTGAGATGTTGGCCTGGCATATGCTGTCTCCTAGTTATAGGGACACCTTGCACCAGTCCAATTCGACTCTTATTGATGATAGGTTTAAGACAACCTTTAAAGAAAGCTATCCTAGTGGTAGCTGTGGAGAGCAGCCTTCAGGCTAAGTCTTGAAGGAGTGTTAAGCTTATTGTTTTACCATAATAACCTCTTGAATAACCAAATGAAAGAGTAACCCACACAGGTATATAAATAAAATATATGTATTTATTCTAGATAGAATCCCACAGTCTCTTTATGAAGCGGTGGCAAAGTTACAATATCAAACAAGCATGGATAGACACAATAAATAGCACTATTAACATTGGGCCCCAGGGGGGGACCAAACCATATACTAAAAAAGTGGTATAAGAACCACGACAATTCTACAGGCAATGCCTAGGGCATTCAGGATCGCTGGCCCCTTAAGAATCCACCCCAGGTTATGAGGAAGGGGACCCACGGGAGGCGCGTGCAGTGCAAGTAGCTGCTATCAGGATCTCTATTACAGCCTCTAGAGAATGTCGCGGTTGGAAACAAAAAGTTTAAAAATACTTCTAGCAGGAGTACAAAGTTAAAACTTCAGACTTAAGCTTTCTGAAGAGCCCACTACCACGAGAGTACCGAGGTACCACTGTTACCTACCCCAGGGAAGCCGGGTGCATAGGTCGTTTCTGCTGTCGGGTCGCGGGCTGATTTCCAATGGGAAAATAGTCAAAAGTTCTGCTAGCCAAAAGCGTCGATGATGCCGTGAAGATCAAAGATGTGAAGATTGTAGAGAAGAACCTGAAAGCAGAGGGGACAGAGTCTGGGTCACGGCAAAGTGACCAGGAGGCTCAAAGCAAAGAGCCCTTCGATGTCGGGTGCTTCAGGTGGAAAGTGGTGTAGCTTGGATCTGCAGCCACGGGCTCCGGGAGGCTTCAAGGAAGGCCAGCTTCAGGAGGGCGACTGTCCCACGTCGGATGAGGGTCGCTGCGGTGTTAGTGTCCGGATTGGATCCACTAAGCCCTGGCAACCGCAACCCACGAAGAATAAAAATCTGCTACAGTGCAGACCCACGAGGTCTGGGAGAGGTCTCCTTCGAGGAGACTGTAGAGCAGGCCTGGAGCAACCAGGGGAACTCTTGATTGTAAAGGTAGACCTCCGCTAGGGCCCACAAGTCGAGAGACAAGGGACCGCGGGAGGCGGCAATTTGGCGTGCGTTAAAGGGCACCCACGGGCCACCGGAGGGGGCTAGGGCGCTGGTCTTTGGCACAATTGCTGTAAAGTGGTTGGCTCAAACGGGCCAAAGCACAACTTCCCCACTGGTCAGAGTTGTGTGCTATGCAAGAGGTGGCCGGTGTCTCGGGGTATTGGGGATCTCGGCACCTACGCGGTCCACGGTGCCCAAACTCGTTGAGCACACTCACTGGCCTCTGGGATGCGCTGGAAACCCACCTCAAGGTTTCTGGAAGTCGTCGAAGTTCGTGAGAGCAGTGAAGTTCCAACCGGGTCACTTGCAGTGTTTCAGGTGCCTGCCAAGCAGGGGGATAACTCCTTTATCCCAAGGGAGATTTCTTCCGTCAGCTGGGCAGCAGCAAGTCGAAGGTCAAGACTGTAAAGTTCAAGATTAATCTGAGGCTCTGGGGCCACGTTATTCACCTTTATCCCCAAGATTAGGGGAGTGTCCAGAGTAGTGTCCACCAATGGCTGGTGAGGCGGGAAAGGGTGGCTACACCCTCTCCCCTTTGTGTGTTTCCTGCCTGGGCGAGGGGCAGGATGCCCCTGAACCGGTTCCAAGCGGTGTATGCAGAATGAGGCTTCTGCAGCTGCCTAGGTGCAACTCTGAAAGGACTTTTGGTGCACCCACCCTGTTCCAATCCACATTATCCTGTCTGGGGAGATGCTAGCACCTCCCTGCCACAGGAGCCCTATTGTCCAGCTGGCGAGGCTGGGGTTTTCCCCAGCAACAGCCAGCCAGGGTCGTGTAGGTGGCGGGTAGTAGCCATTTTGTACTGCTTGTGCACTTTTAAATTGGTGTCTAAATTCTGCCGCTTTTCCCATATCGCCCCTCTAGCAGGGGGGAATCGTACCCTCATGCCCATGGCTGGACTGGGGGTATGATTCCTACATGTTTGACATCAAACGCGATATGGTTCTGTGTAGCCATTCTCAAGTTATCACGCTATCGCGATAGACTTATAATGCGGTTAATAGTATATGGTATGGCTACACTACAAACAACCCAGTAATGATTTTACGAAGGTTGCAGAGATGCCCTACTCATGTAGGGGTCCCCCCTCACACATACCTCAGCACCCTGCCTTGTAGGATTACCAAGGCCTGCTACAGGGGTGACCTATGAGAGTATATGTGTTGTAATGGGGTGGGATATAGGATACCTATATCCCTGTAAGGGGTGCTAGCACCACCTTACCCAGACTACAGTAGTGGTCTGGTGGTGTCAGTTTGTATGGCTGTCCCAGGGTGGCACAATAAGTGCTGCAGCCCTGGTAGGCCTACTGAGGGACCCATGCCCTGGGTACCTAGGGTACCATCTACAAGGGACTGTCAGGGCATCCTCAGCATCCAATTAGTTTGTACCTAAGGTACTTCACATTAGTTTTAGGGAGAAAGCAGATAGGCTGGGGTCCTGGATAGCAGGATCCCAGCCAGACTAGTCAAAAACCACTCAAATACCAGGCAAAAAGTTGGGGGCAACCATTAGTCAGATTCCACCTTCCTACACTAACTATAACGTGCCTGAAACCTATGGTTTTTTTCAGTGAATTTCAAAGGTTTTTTAAATGCTAATTTCTAACTATGCCTACAGAGATAGGACATGTGAAGAAAGAAGAAAAAACGCACAGAAAGAAAAAAAGAAATGCAGAAAAAAGCAACAGAAGTCCTAAAAGACGAAGAAAAGTCCCGGAAGAAGGATAACGTGCAGAAAGAACAAACAGAAGAGCAGAAAGAAGCCTTGTTGCAAAATCATCCTGTACCCTCATCTTTTTCAGACGGATACTGGTGGTAACTGAGTCTGACTAACCAGTCATAGAGCCAGTGCTATGTTAAAAGACACTCTGAATACAGTGAAAACACCTACATACACTAGGGAACACTATGCGTTGGGGTCCCCCTGTGATCAGCTTGACCTCTTCTGTAAGCCCCTAGTATATAATAGGGCAGGGGATTAAAACTACCTCTTAAAAAGGTGCCACAGGGTGTGTTTGCACACGTCACCTCAGGCCCTGTCCCCTCACTTCCCCACTGTGTAAACACGCCCTGTGGCCGTTTTGAGTTAGGAGATTAAGTCCCCTTGAATCCTGAGGATCCCTAGAGGCAAAATAGCCCACTAGGTATGTCCAGTAAGCGCCATTGCAGAGAGGTGTAAAAAGGGGCACGGCCTGCACCACCTCTCTGCAGAGCAGTGGCGCTTACTGGAAGCACCTGGTGGGCTAGTTGGCCCCCAGGGTCCCTCAGGATTGAAAGGGAATTATTTCACCAACTTAAAACGCGCCACAGGGCGTGTTTGCACACGTCACCTCAGGCCCCGTCCCCTCCCTTCACCACTGTGTAAACGCGCCCTGTGGCCGTTCTAAGTTGAGATATTAAGTCCCCTTGAATCCTAAGGGTCCCTAGGGTCAAACTAGCCCACTAGGTACCTCCAGTAAGCGCCACAGAGCTGCGTTGCATAGAGGTGTAAAAAGGGGCGTGGCCTCAGAACACCTGTCTGCAATGCAGCTCCCTGGTGCATACTGGAGATACCTGTTGGGCTAGTTGGCCCTCAGGGACCCTCAGTATTGAAGGGGAATTAATTCCCCAACTTACAACTGGCCAGGGGGCGTGGCCTCCGGCGCGATGCCGGTCTTTTATTTATTTTATTTTTTTAAGGAGGAGGGCTGTGTGGCCCCCCTTCTTTTACTAATTTACTGGCCCTGGGGACCCCATCCCCCAGGGCCTGCACCCTAATTTTTTTTGTTGAAAAAAATTAATTTGGCCCTCCCAAGGCCTTAATCGGCCCCAGGGACCCCAACCCCCGGGTCATGGCCTTTTTTTTTTTTTTCTTTTTTTTATTCTTTAGGAGGGGGCTGCGTTGCCCCCCTCCTCAGGCCACTTATGGCCCCGGGGTCCCCATCCCCTGGGGCCGGCCTTTGTTTTTTATTTTTTAAATATATTTATAGAAAAACCTAGGACATGCTGGACAAACTGTATGTACCTATCACCATGACGATTTGCGTGATATTCATTAAAAGACGACTATGCATAGAATGAATCCACATGGAATGTATTTACACCGCTAGTGAAGCTCTGACGTGTCTGACGCCCTACCGTGCCTAATCCCGGCGCCCCCGCCGGTGGGTACTCTCCAAGTAGACACCCTTGTCGTTTATTTATACAAACATGGGTAGCTATTGACGGGCACATTTAATAGACACGCACACCAAGCCATTCAAAGGGGATTCGACAAAACTATGCAAGAAACCCCCCTCACGGTTAATAAAACACACGTCCACCGCCGGATGTGTAATACTTTTTTTATTTTACTCGCTGGAAAGGAGACGAACCTCACTTGAGTCACAGCGTGCTCCTGGCTGAGCCCAATGCTGTGTTACGCCCACCAGTGCCCGCCGAGTGCCTCACACCTCTGTGTTTTATTCCACCAGCTAGCACGTATGCTATGACACTCTCTAGCCCATGTGCACTGTAACACCACCCCGTGAATATATCATGCCACACTTGCCTTCGCACGGGTTATATTGCCCCATCTAACGTGCCTTCCTCGATGCCTATGTTATAACGCACAGCGCTATGCCATACATATTACAATCTGGGATCCATATCTTTGTCACAGTGCGTATGCACCATTACACTCCCCAGCACATATTTTATATTACAACTTTAGAGACTAGTTAGGTTACACAACACTGCCCTGTGCATATTACACCCCAAGGCGCATATTGCATAACATGCGCTAGTGCCTGTGCTATCTCGCGCTCTCCAATGAATCTGTCATTGCGCACAATGTATTGCATATTATATTTCACGCCCCGGTTCATCTTATATCACACTTTTTGGTGCATAGTTTATACCATATACTATATCTAGTTTTCATTTTCAATCGTGCTCTCAGGACTATGTTCTATATAACACTGCGTCCACCTACCCTTTTCACGGGCATTACATTTTGCGATGGGGTGGGTAGAGGGTCAGGGAATGTTTCTGCCAAGTGAGCCCGGAGTCAGTGTCACAAACGTCCTCTTCTTCCTGAATAAAAATGAGATTATGCTGCATACTTGTTCATATTTTAAGTAGTTCGCACACACACATTTAAAAAAAAATAAAGTTCCTAATACCCACCTTCTCTGAACAGTTAGCTTGCTGCCCCATCCACCTCCTCCTTATCCTCTGTTGTCTGAATCCATGGACTAGCCTCCTCCCTCCTGCCATGCATGGTCTGATGTGCTGCCACTGCCCTCCATTTAGCATGATGTACCAGTCCACTCCTCCTGCCCTCCATTGCCCAATTCTATGGCCCATCATTGACCTCCTGCTTAGCCTCTGTGCTTAGCTTGCTGCCCCTATTCTCCTTCCCCCTGCCCTCCGATGTCTTTGTGCATGCCCCTGCTCCATCCTTTTTGCCCACCATGTTCCATGGACCTGCCACTCCTATCTACTCTGAGTGTTCTGTTGAGCTGCCACTCCCCTCCCACCTGCCTAGCATTGTCAGATGACTGTAACCTGTCCCTGCCACCCTGCCTGTCCACATGCCATGCCCCTATCCCCTTCCTCCTGTCCTCCACGGTCCATTTTACTGCCACACCCTTCTGCCGTCCCTGGTCTGTTGTGCTGCAATTGCTCCTCCTGCCTTCCCCGCGCGGTCTGTTGTGAGGCCCCTTCCCCTGAACTCTCTTGTCTGTGCCCAGGTCCTGACCCTCCCTTCTATCCTCCATGGTCCCTTGTGCATGCCCCTGCACCCTCCTTCTTGCCTATCATAGCCATTGTGCTGCCACTAACCCTCCCGCTTGCCATGCATGGTCTTCTGTGCTGCCATGGCCCCTCCCACCTTCCCTGTGTGGTCAGCTAGCTGCCCCTGACCCCCTCCCACCTTACCTCCATGGTCTGTGTGTATGCCATCATAGTCTAATTGTTGCTCTCCATGGTGTGTCTTGTTTCTAGTACCCATCCTGTCTGACCTCCATGGTCATCTTGCTGCTCCTGCCCTGCCCCCTTGCCCCCAGCCCTCTGTTTCCATGTGCAGACCCCTATTCCCTCCCTCCTGGCTTGTCTGTTCCATTGTAATGCCCCTGATCCGTCCCTCCTGCCCTTTATGGTCTGTTATGCTGCAGCTTTCTCTCCTGTCTGTCCATTATGGTCAGCTAGCTACCATTGCCTCTTCCCCTCTGTTCTCTGTTGTGCATGTGCATGGTCCTGTCCGCTCCCTATTGCTTTCTATGGATTGTTGTGCTGTACTCCCGTCCCGCATGCGCTGTGTGGTGTATTGTGCTGCTGCAAACCCTGATGCCTGCCGTGTAGGGTCAGTTTGGTGCACCTCTCCATGTCCCTCCTGTCCTCTGTTATCCGAGTCCATGTCCCTACCCCAATTCCTCCTGCCTACCATGATCCAATGTACCATACTTGCGAACATTTTGAAATTTTGAACTTGGTAAGAGGGAGATTTTGAAAAAGACTGGGGTATTGATTTTCCCCTTTGAGTTACATTGAAAAAGAGGAGAGTGTAGATAGGAGACAGATCGAATAAAGCCCATTTGAGCTTAAAAACATTGGACATTTCCTGGCTGAAACGGGTCTGTTGGCATGTATGGTTGTACTACCACTGCCTCTTCCTTCTGCCCACAATGGCCTATTATATCGCCACAGCCTCTATTGCCAGTCCTGTATTGTTGGTTTGTTGCCCCTGCCCCCCTTTCCACTGCCCTCCATAGTCTGTTGTGCTGCCACTGCCCTTCCTGCCTGCCCAGTGTGGTCAAATTGTTGCATCTGCACTCTCCTACCTGTCTTCAATTTTCAGAGTCCGTGCCCCTGGCCTCTGCCTCTCAACAGTATCCCAATGAACAACTAGATTGCTAACATTCTATATTTATTACAAAAGTGTGGAACGCCTGACGTCATCTTGATGTAACCAAAACTGTAATACCTAGAGTATTTCCTTTAGAAATTACATATATGAGAGGGTCTTATTAGCATCAAAATTATGGTTAGTGCTCTAAAAAACTAAAATGAGGACATATTTTCTCAGTTTTCAAATAGCGACAAAGAACTTTTAAATTATTTGTAATCGTTATGTTTTTTTATCCAGTTGACCACTTGATTAAATGTTGCACCTAGGGGAGAGGATGTGGTGTTACTTCCAGAGCTGCAGACTTTGCAACTGGGGAACCAGGTTGGAGTTTCTGCTTCAGGTCAACCTTCTGTGATTCTGGTCAAATCCCTTAATCTCCCCTGTCTACAACCATAATGAATTTGATCTTGTGTAATGTAACCAATGCTCATGTAAAGCACTCCAATACCTGACAAGTCTGCACTATATAAAACTGCAAATACACAAAAAATAAGTGTTTTGCACACTTCTGTCATTGGGCTACATGTGGGTGATATTTGTGCTGCATTTGGGCTCTTTTGTCTCTGGTGGCCATCTTGGGAGATTTATTTGTTATGAAGTTTTACTAATTTCCTCATTTACTGCAGTCTCCTCAGTAGGAAATGCTTTCAGTTTTTTACTTTGATTCTATCAAGAAGGTATTCAGATATGTCACACATTTGCCATAAATTCTGAATGTTAGCACTCTAGTTGCTCATTAGATCACTGTAGTAAAGCTACTGCTCACCAGGGAAGTCTGCTGCTGGTATTCAAAGTGCATGTTTCAGTCTGCATGTCAGAATTTTTATATGAAATAGAAGAGGATTTGAGAAGTCAAAATGTGCCCTAATATGTTAGCGCTCTAGTTGTTCATTAGAACACTCTGGGACATTCTGTCATTGGGCTATACTTGGGCTACATCTGGGTGATATTTGGGCTACATTTGGGCTCTTTTGTCTCTGGTGGCTATCTTGGGAGATTTATTTGTTATGAAGTTTCCTAATTTCCTCATTTTCTGCAGTCTCCTGAGTAGGAAATACTTTCAGTTTTTTACTTTGGTTCCATCAAGAAGGCATTCAGATGTGTCTCACATTTGCCATAAATTCTGAATGTTAGCACTCTAGTTGCTCATTAGGTCACTGTAGTAAAGCTACTGCTCACCAGGGAAGTCTGCTGCTGGTATTCAAAGTGCATGTTTCAGTTTGCATGTCAGAATTTTTTTATGAAATAGAAGAGGATTAGAGAAGTCAAAATGTGCCCTAATTTTTCTTTCTGCAGCACTAGTCATACTTTCTATGGCAAAATGAACCCCCTCATTTTGTTCCTTTTTAAATTAAATGTTTTAAGAGTTGCCACTTTATTCCAATCAAGATGGCTTCAGGTTTGCCATACGTTTATCATAAGTAGGACTGTTAACGCTCTGGTTGTTCTTTGGAATACTCTGGGAAGCTGCAGTAGAACACAAAGGAATCAACTGTCAGTCTCTGCCCTTGTTGGATGTACATGGTTTACTGAGAATGTCAGACTTCATTCTCACATGACTGAGAAAGATAATGTGAATTTACAGAAAATATGCGGTCGGTTTAGCTTATAGATCACCTTCCAAACCTTTGTGGGAAAAGCTTGAGAAAATAGTTTTCTCTCAAACATGATTCATGATATCCCAGCAGAAGGCTTTTTCACATGGTAAAATCACCTTAGAACATACCACAATTCCTAAAATGAGTATGGTACCATCATCAACTGATTTACTAAAGTCTTAAAGCCTTCTATTAACTGCAATGCTTTTTAATGAGGTGCTATCATGTATATTGGTCCAAAGATGGCTGTCAACACTTCTCGGAAGAAGTGCTGACAGCCAATCAGATCTCACGATGAGATGTGTGGTTAGGCTCCGCCCAGATATGTGATTTTACTTTTGATTTTCTCAGGAACTACTGAACGGATTTACACCATTTAAGCAAAAGGCACGACTCTGAACTAAGGTCTACCTTGCTGCCAAATTTGGTGTAATTCCGTTCAGCAGTTCGGTCTGTAGCTGCGGCTAAAGATCCTAGGGGAAATTGCATGGGGAAAACATGTTTTGGGACCCCCTTTTTTTTTCAGCCCCCGCTACACGAATCATCCCGAGACTTTCAGGATGGGAGCGGACCGGACCTGGCCAAAAGTTTTGAATATTTCGCAAAGATTTGTCAACGGGTGCCAAAGTTATTCCAAATAAAATGTTGCGGATTTAGCTGCACTCACGGGGCTTCTTCCAAAATAATTATTAGGAAGAACACGTTTCGGCGTTTAGCATATGAATATAACAACACTATTGTGGCAGTCTTTAAAACAGGTAAAGTGATTTCATTGGATGCAGCCTGTAAAGGGAGAAAGTGGACTGTTAAATCTCGGACAAATGTCCTTTCACATCCAGCTCATACAGGGATTATAAAGTCCAATGGTAACTTTTTGGGAGCACAGAATCTTTGTATTCTCGTCTGCATGACACACATAAATATTATGCCCCTGCATGGGCACACTTCCCAAAAGTCCACAGTTCGTATCATCCTGTGCTGGCAAAAACCTGCAGTTTCCCCTGTCCAAGCCACCAGTTTGATACATATACTCATTATTCTAAATACCATGTTACGCTGCTTTGATGACTCGCACAACTACAAAACCACTCGCACACCCAGAAACCACTCGGACAGCTACAAACCACTCCCACAGCCACTCCCATAGCTACTCCCAAGCCCAAAAAAACACTCCCACACCCAGAAAGCCACTCGCACAGCCAGTGGAAGAGCCACTCACACACTGATAAAACAGTTACACAGCCACTTGTATATTTTTAACATGTTAGAAATAGTATCACTCATTAGTAGCACAGTAAGAATAGTTATTTTTTGCAGGGATGTGGAGTTCCTATAGCCCGACGCTCAGGACATATTGTTTAGGGTCAAGGGCAACAAGTTTTCATGTCCATTTTGTCCTGGAGGACAAGTAGACCCAAACCCCCGCTTTCAAAGCTTAGCAATGTGAGGCTATGTATAATGCTCTCTGGTTAGATGCAAATATTTGCAGAAACTTGAAAGCAAGATTGATGATTATTTGCTTTCAAAATAAAATGTTCTCAAAAAAATGAAAGTAGAGAAACATTTTGCTAAACTACTGTAAAATGTTAGGTACCATTTAGTAAAATGTGTTGATGTATGTTAGTAGTTCCCCAAAAATATTCATGATTGAAAATAAGTGTAACTAGTTTCAATAAGAGTATGGGAAACAAAAATAAACAAGCTTTGGCAAAGCCAGTAGGTCTGAAATTGGTGGTCAGCTTTTAGTTTTGTCCATGGGTGAATTGTTTTGGCATGGTTTTTGTAAAACCCTATTGGTGTGGAAGCTGCCAGGCCCTCACCATTATTACAAACCTTGGCAAAAGCAGAACATTGTTTTTGGTCTCAAAAAGCACTCTTTGCCACAGTAGTTCCTGGCACTGAACAAAACTACCTTGTGTGCCAATATGCTCCTTGCGAAAGAGCAGAATGCGGTCACTCGCAGTGAACCCAGCTGACACAGAGAAAGAGAGACCACATTTTTTCTTTTTTTTTTTTAAACCTATTTTGTCAAATTGCGCATACATTGCAGGGCTCTGCACCCCAGAGACAACTGCAGAATCAAACCATACATTACCACAGGAGCAATCGACTTTTATAAGTGAGAACAAAATGCATAACAAGAGTATACAAAATGATACTAAACCCCCCCCAACAACCCCCTCCCTCGCCCCCCCTGAAGTTGCACAGCGTCTGCAGAGTCCTGTCCACAACCTTTATATAGAACAGAAGAGTCGTAGCATGATTACACACACACCCCCATATGCCCCAGAAATTACCCCAATGGATGAACCTCCACAACAACTGGTGGCTCCAGCCACAGACACCGGTAATCCACCCATCGTTTCCATATTTTGTAAGGCTTGCGTGGGCATCCCCTAGCTACAAGAATGGGCTGTTCTAGCCCCATACAAAAGTCCAAACCATTCTTCCAAGCGGTCGAGGGGGCCCGCGGAGCCTTCCACTCCTTGGTGATATTGCGTTTCGCCAATGTGATGTCCCAGTTACATGAGATGTAGTTTGTAGACATTACCCCCTATTCCCTCCATGGCGTGGAGCAGGGCTAGCCGTGGCGTACGCGGGAGTTTCCACCCCAAGACCTCCGAGAGGCAGGAAAAAACCCCTCTCCAAAATCGGTCCAGGGATAGACCCTGCCAGACCGTATGTATAAATGTGCCCTCCTCCTGACCACATCGAAGACACTCCGGGGAGGCAATCAATCCCGCCCGCCACAGTCGAACCCAGGTAAAATAGACCCTGTGCAAGTATTTAAACTGGATGAGGTGAAGGCGCATCGCTATGGCCGCTCCCCGTGGGGCCGCCAAGGCCTCCCTCCAATCATCCTCCTCCAGCGTGCCCACGTCCTCCTCCCAGTCCCCCCGAAGCCTCTGAAGTGTGGGGGAGCAATGAGTAACCAGGGATTGATATATCCGAGAGATCTTCTTTGTCTTCAGATCCCCCATGAAGACCTTCATCTCCAACGGGCTGAATTCAGGGAGAGATTCCAGGCCTTCCAGGCTAGGGGACAGAGCATGGCGAAATTGAAGGTACCGATGGAACTGGGACTGGGGCATAAAGAATTCCTTCTGCAAGTCCTGAAAGGACTTTAGTGTCGTGCTCCTCATAACATCACCCAGGGTTGAAATACCTATATCATCCCATCCCCGGAAGCCCTGCAGGGCTGCCAAACGGTGCAGGCGCCCATTATTCCAAAGAGGGGTCTCTCGAGTCAGGGTGTTCCACCAACCCATGCGCTGCAACGCCTGCCTCCAAATCTGGAATACTACCCGCGTGGCCGACTGCATCGCGCCCCACAACGGCGTAGAGTAGAGATTTGTATGTAGCGTGAGGGGCCCCATGAGTCGACGTTCCAGCGCATATGCCGGGTCTTCCCTTTCGCCATACCACCACTCATTAAGGACCAATAGATGCGAGGCCCGGTAGTACGAGAGAATGTCCGAGGTCGCGAGTCCTCCACAGTAGGTGGATATAAAGCACGTACGCAGAGCTACACGCACTGTTTCCCCCCCCCCCCTCCCCTCCCCCTCCCACAGGAACTGCCCAAGCACAGAATTCACCAGCCGGAACCATCTGGGTGAGATCGGATACGGGTGATTCTGTAGCTGGTATAGCAGCCGAGGAACCGCCACCATCTTGAATATTGCTGATCTGCCGTACAATGTCAAAGGCATGCGCGACCAGGATTTAAGATCCGCACGGACTCGCTCCCATACTGGAGCCAGGTTGCGCTCCCAGCAGATGGCCGGCATGTCCGAAAGGAACACCCCTAAGTATTTCAGACCACCCACTGCCACCTGAAGCGTGTACGCCTATGTGCCCACTCTCGCCTGATTTCCCCCAGAACCCACAGCGTAGATTTGCGGGGGTTCAGGTATAACCCCGACGTCGCCCCAAATATCTGCATGATCCGCAGGAGCCGTGGCCCGGTCCTGTCCAAAGCTTTGAGGAAGAAGAGGACATCGTCTGCGTACAGTGCGATCCTGTCGCATCGATGCGCACCCACGCCGCCAACGGCTCCATAGCCAAGGCGAATAAATACGGTGACAGGGGGCATCCCTGACGTGTGCCCCGTCCAATAGAGGAGGTGGAAGAGACCGCTCCCGCCACCCGTACCAACGCCGTCAGATCCGTGTACAGGAGCATTAAGTACGAAAGGAAGCGTGGGCAAAGATTAAGTCTGCGCAGTAATGCAAATAGATACACCCAACTTAGTGAATCAAACGCCCTGTCCATATCAGCAAAAAGGAGTGTCGCTGATTCCCCCGTCTGTCGAATGGCCGCCACCGCCACATGTGCCCGCCTTATGTTATGCCTGGTCGCCCTCCGGGGCATGAACCCAGCCTGATCAGGGTGTATAAGCGTCGAGATGTGAGGTAGGAGGCAGATTTTGGCCTCCACGTTCAAGAGAGAAATGGGGCGATATGAGGCATGTTGCTCCGGGGGCCGGCCGGGCTTATGGAACACCACCACCTCCGCATGTCTCCAGTCCGGGGGGAGCAGGCCGTCTTCCCTGGCCTCCTCCACCACTGCCCGATAATAAGGGGCCAGCTGTAAATTGTAGCGTCTAAAAAATTTGCTTGGGAACCCATTGGGTCCAGGCGCCTTCCCGGGGTTGAGCTCACCTAGTGCCGTGCCCAGCTCCTCGTCCGTCAGGGGTAGCTCCAACTGATCACGCACCTCATCCGATACCGCTTTGGGCGGCAGATCAGCTATGAATTTGTCTACGGTGGACTCCGGCAAACACTCTTGGGGGGCATATAGATCCGCATAGTATGTAGCGAAGCTATAGCAACAGGGTCTGTAATCAGTGACCCAGCCTTGTCCAGAATACCCGGAAGGGCCTGGGAGTGGAAAGTGCCCTGGCAAAAGCCGATGCAGCATCTTGCCGGACTTGTCCCCCCCCCCATCGGCATATCCTGCTACGTGTCGCCAGCCAAACTTGTCGGACCTCGTCCATCAGGAGAGCAGCGCAGGACTGTTGAGCTAGGAGCAGCTGTCTCACAAACTGCCCCCCCTGCCTGCCGACTCTGGCGCTCAAGTGCCTCTATGTCTGCCTCTGCTCGTGTCAACTCCTCCCTGCGCTTCCTACAGGCCACCGCGCACCAGGATATGTCTACTCCCCGCAGGGTAGGCTTCAGTGCCTCCCATAAAATCCCGGCACTAGAGACAGACCCCTCATTGGAGGTTAGATATTGCGCGATAGCCTCGCTCATATGCGTCCCGTACGCATCGTTCTGTAGATGCCACACAGAGTCGCCAACTGAATGGTTGTCGCCCCCTGCCTATATGGAGTTCAAGAGACAGCGGGGAATGATCCGAAAGACCGTGGTGGCGAATCTCAGCCGACGCCACCCTACCAGCCACCACCCGGGGAACGAAAATGTAGTGGAGCCTGGAGAAGGACTTGTGGACCGCCGAGAGGTATGTGAACTCCCGTCTATCACCATGAACGCACCACCACACATCAACCCAGTCAAGGCCTGTCACCAATGAGTGTAATTTCGTGGGATGGCCATATCCTGGGCCACCCCCAGCCCTACTCCTGTCCTTAACCACATCCATAACATCGTTCCAGTCCCCGCCCACCACGGATAACACATCGGGATGTCTGCCCATATGGTAAGTAACCTCTCCACCAGTGTTTACTGTAAGGGGGGGGGCATACACACAAACCAGTACCAGGGGGTCCTCCCAATCGTGCCCCGGATAAATAAATAACGCCCCTGCGTGTCGGTCCACTGTTGTGCATGTACGTATGGGACCTTGCGGTGCACCAGGATCGCCACTCACCCTCGAGCCCCTCGTAAACCCGGCATGGAAGACCTGTTGAAACCCATAGCGCTACAAGCACAGGGCCTTCGTACCCATAAGGTGAGTTTCCTGCAGCAGGAGGATATCGGCTCTAGCCCATTTTTGCCTGATGAAGTATAGCCCCGAGTTTAATTTTGTCCAGGGCCCGGCGCACATTCCAGCTGATAATGCGGAGAGTACCCGGGGCTACCTGACCTCTATCGGGCAGGCTAGCCATAGGGGAGCGAACATTGCCATATAACAGACGGAAGGCCGTGGAGGTGTGTTTGTGTAAAATAGCGGACCCATAGCGGAAGTGCGACTCGTAGCCTTAAACAACCCCCCCTCAACAAACCCCCCACCCCATACCTCAAGAACACTGAAGTATCTGTCGCGGCAGGGTTAGCTCTTAATCCCAACAGGGGGACGAGGGCCACCCCAGCCAATGGATCCCCATCTTACAGCCTATTTCTTCCGGGCACGTCCCCTACCAGCACAAGATGGCGGGGAACCAGCCCACGTTGAGACTCCCCCATCCCCCCCACCGCCCCCCCCACCGCCCCCAACGAGTATTCATCAGCGTATTCACCAACCCAACAAAGAAAAACTCCACAGCACCACATTAATAGCAGAAGTTAGGGTTCCAATGTCTGTCGCCCAGGAGCAGGGCCCCCCCGGGAGGAGGCTCCGCAGGACAGGGATGGCACAGGACCAAACCATGTGGTAGAAGTCGGCTGGTTCTGCTTTACAGCGTGGACATTGTGGGGTTGGGAGGAAACCTGCTTTGTGGAACCGCACCAGGGTAAGATGTGCGCGATGAGGGTAGTAGATCTGAATGGGGCGGAGCATGGCTGATATAGTGTGTGTCCTAGGGGCCATCAGTGCATCCCTCCAGTTTTTCTCCTCTAGAGGACCAAGCCAGCCATCCCAGTGGGCTCCTAGAGGTTCTAGTGTGGATGGGGTATTGTTAATCAGGCATCGATAAATTTGGGATGTCCCCCCCCCTTTCCTAAATTCCCCATGAGAAGCATGGCCTCTAGTGGGCTAAATTTGGGGATTGCTGTGTGATCAGGGATGTGGAGGGCCAGGGCGTGGCGCAGCTGAAGATATTGGAAGAATTGGGTGGAGTGTAAGGAGTATGCCTGTTCTGTGTCCCGAAAGGACAGGTGCGCCCCCTTCCATATGTCCCCCAGGCAAGTTATGGCAATCCAATCCCATTTCTGGAAACCTGTTAGTGTTGCAATCTCTCGCAACCAAGTGCCGTGCCACAGTGGTGTTTGCAGTGAGAGTTTAGTGTCCCGTTTGATGTGCCGCAGCGTGGCGTGGCGTGCCATGCCAGTAGAACTGTGCGGGTAACTATTGTTAGAGTGTGAGGAATTGGGCCCCCATAGAGCATGGCCTGGACTTGAGAGAATCCTGGGCTCTCCATTTCCAGCCGATAAGTTGGATTCGACCATCTGCCTTTAAATCAATCGTGGATCACTAAACGGCGTGTGGATCTGAAGTACAGAAAGGGGTTTGTCATCCCCATACCCCATATGTGGCTCGCTAACAAGTTGTGAGGGCCAGACGTGACCTCGAGCCACCCCAGATGAAGGTTGTGATTACCCCGTCCAGGTCGCGAAACCAGCTGCAAAGGAGGTGGAGCAGAAGAATTTGAATGGTGTACAAGAGACTTGGGAGAACCATCATCTTGAAGAGTGCAACTCTACCAAGGGGGTTGAGTGGAAGAGTTTGCCAGCGACGGAGGTCGTCTTTTGTACGTTTTGAGGAGTGGGGTGAGATTAAGCGACCAGGTCAGCTCGAGAAGGAGCGCCACCCAGATCCCAAGATATTTGAATGAGAGCCGTCGCAAAGGGATGGTTGCTTGCCAATCCACACATTTTTTAGAGGTATGCGGGGACACGACAGTTAATTTGGCCAGGTTGAGACGTAAGCCCGATGCCTCCTTGCGAGCGAATGGAGGATCTGAAGAGATCTTGGTATGGAACGGGCCGGGTCAGCCAAATAGAGTAGGACGTCGTCTGCATATAAAATGATTCATTCCTCGTGGGAACCCTGCCAGCGCCACCCCTGTATATGGCCATCCATCCGGATGCGACACGTCAAAGGTTCGATTGCAAGGGAAAAGAGAGGGAAAAGCGGACATCTCTGTCGGGTTCTCCTCTCGACACGTTTTTAAACAAAATAAATAGAAAAGAACAGGAGTCACAAACCTCTAACCCCATGGTATAGCAACTACAGGAGAAGTTCACTTACGCTGTTCCAGCAGTCTCTCCCTATGTGAGAAAAAGGACCCAAGTCCCGATCATAGTATGAATTCAAGAGAAAACCGAAGTCTCCAAATCTAGGTCTGTTCAGAAGGGGACTTCACTGTCTGCGTAAGTAGGACGATACTGCAAGAAATTATAGTGGCAATATTGCCAAAGAACCAAAAAATAATGATGTATATAATACAAAAGTGCCCAAAACAATTGAGAACGCACTCACTTCAGAAGAAATCTTCCGATTTATTCATTGGAAAAACAAACTGCAGCATTCACGTAAGTTCTTTCTTCTTTTTATTCGACGCGTTTCGAGGCTTCCTGCCTCTTAATCATGGATCACCTTCCCCCGTTCAGCAGACAGCTCTGACTCAGCTTGGTTCATTTAAATACCCGTAATAAACAACACAGTTCGAAATGGAGGGTCTTACGGAAAAATTTAGAGACCACATAGGATTGTATCCCCAATTGACTTAATACAAAACAGTGTGAAATCCTAGGGTCTAAACTAACAAAATGTTTATGAATTAGAACGTGAATAGCACGCCAACATATTGATTGAAGGATATACTGAGCAGCCATAGATCCCTTGACTAATGCTCACAGAGCTAACCGTGGGCAGATCCCTTAACAGGACGATATCCCTCACTCACCAGAGGTGACATGTTTCATCATAGGGATTCTCCTCCCAAAGGAAACCCCTAGTTCCTTTGAGGCTACAACCCCTTCTCTGAGAGGGAGGAGCTCTGGGATGTTTTCGGAGTGTAAAAGGGTGTTCTAAACCCACATATGAAGAGCAAAAAGTGTGAGTGAGGTATGCCGACGAGCGTGACCGAGCATTGATGAAAGAGATTACAGATTGAAAACTATACGTCCATATGCTTCCTTGCCCATAAATTAAGACGCTAAATCGCCCGGATTTTTTATTAAATAACCGGAGTTCACCAAACGAGTTTCCATACGTCTATGTTTCTAATACCAAGATTGACTATTGAAGGTCCTAAACAACCGCTTAAGTAAAGACGGCAGTTGTCCACAAATCTGTTGGAACTTGCTAAACAACAGAACTCAGGGGTCAACTTTTTAATATTCTAGTCCTGAAGATGGTCTTAGCAGCGAAAGTCTATAAAGACCGAAACGTCGACTTGCACACTTTTTTTCCTTGAAAGATTATCAACTGTAATTGTGAAAAAAAGTGTATATAATCATTACAGTGAAGGCACAAATAATTGAATGTCTCCTTCCAGTTTGACTGTAATTGTTCCATTTGAGTACCCTCTATGAAGTTTGAAGATACATTCTATCAGTTTTATACACACCCGGAAGCCTAGTCCGGCCAGCATTCTCTCAGTCCAGGAGTCTGTTCATCATTCCATTAATGCCTAGAAGTGCCTCCTTAAGATCTAAAAGTCGCAGTGGGTCTGTGGGATGGCTGCTAAAAAATATTGTGCATCTCTTGGCAATATCCAACAGTCCTGGGGCATGACCACACCACATGAGAAAATGGCCCTCCATTGTTGCCACAGTGAGAGAATTCAGGTGACCTGGCCCTCCCCAGTTTGAAGAGTCTATCTGAGCTATAGTATGTACTATGAAAATGATTCAACTGAATTAGCTGGGATAGAAAGTGTTCATGAAGCCATTTTTAGGTCTCGCCTGACCCAGCGCATGCGCTGGTCTGGCGAGACATTTTGTGAGGGCTCCAAAAAGTGCTACCAGGCCAACCTACAGTGCATGTGCGCGGGCGCGCGCGTCGCACTTTACCGTGATTACTTTCACTTTCGCGGCCGCTTTGATGTTCTCTGTGACACTTATAAGGTCCCAAAGGCGAGAATTGGCTATGCCAATGCTTGTTGCCTCATGCCAGTTGTCATCATCCAGCTCACCCATGTCTTGTTGACGAGCCTATCTTGAGCACTGTAATGAGTTATGGCCATTAAAGACAAGCATTGGCATAGCCAACAGGTCTCGCATTTGGGACCTTATAAGTGTTTAGCCATGCAACAGTTGCGTAACTAAATACTTATAAGGTCCCAAAAGCGAGACCTGTTGGCTATGCAAAGCGGGCCTGCGGCCGCAAAAGTGAAACTAATCGCGATCGCGATCAAACATCAAAGCGGCCGTGCAAGTGAAAGTAATCGCGGTAACTGTAGCTCTAGGCAGGCCTGGTAGCACTTTTTGGAGCCCTCTCAATAAGTCTCGACAGACCAGCGCATGCGCTGGGTCAGGCGAGACCTGAAAAAGGATTGCTACAGCCTAGATGTGACTTTCTGTGCCAGTGGGCCCAGTTTTCAATTAGACTCAAGTGGGTTGTTTTCTGGCCTGGGCCTCTGTAAATGAATTCAGTGCATGCAGGAGTTGAAGGTATTTAAAGAACTGCAATTTATGTAGTTGAAATTTTTCGGCCAAGTGTTAAGATGTTACAATGTGGTCCGGATTCCAAATATCACCCAAACTAGCCACGCATAACAAATCCAAGGCACAGAAGCCTTTTAGCTGTGCTACTTGTTTCATCTTTGTGCTTGTCAAGAGTAGAGTGAAAGCTGTAAGCTTGTTAATCCACTGTATATGGGATGGTGCTGCCTGTTAGCACGAAAATGGCTACCGTGGGACCTGTGAGAGGGAGGATGGGGCATCCTCCATAGAGTAGGCCAATTGTTCCCTGATTTCTCGTGCGTTTTCAGTTCCATCGTCAGAAAAAAGTCACTGTGGTCTCCTAAGGGCCACTCTTTATTGAGACCAGCTGTGATGCCCAGTAGTAAGGTTGGAAGTCTGGGGTGACTAAACCGCTATCATATGCGAGTAGGGTACACTTGGTATATGAGCCCGTGGGGGGCTTACATAACCAAAGAAATTTGGAGACTTGCATCTGTATTTCTTGGAAATAGGTAGGGAGTATGTAAGTATCGTTTTGAAGTACATGTAAAAAGCGGGGAGGATCAGCATTTTTATAAAGTGTGGTTAGCTTCATGATGCCCAAGGGGTAGAGAGGCCCATGTTTTCAAGTCATAATGAGTACAGCATAGGATAGGAGCAATATTTGTATTCCATACAACTTGGCGTGTAATATGCATACCTTGGTAATCAAATCAGCTTGTCTGCCCTAAAGCCCACTGGAGGGCATTTGAACGAATAATGGACTGAAATGAAGCGGCCCCCACCGGAGGGGAAAAAGCGTGTGCACTACGATTCCCAGAAGGCAGCTGTTAATTACTCACCTGTGAAAGCTCACCAGAGAACCAATAAATAAACCTGCTGAATAGAAATGCATCGTAGTGCTTGCCGTGGACTAACAGAACATTACCCTATGAAGAAGGAGCAGGTAGCTCCGAAACGCGCCAGGGTTGTAAATTTGGGGCAGCCTTGCCGGTTTCACAGTAAAGTTTCTGTTGAAACAATCCTCTGTGGTGTCGCGCTTTCAAGCATAGGACAACTTGGTAGGAATATATATATTACCTACTGGCGGTCGCCAGTAGGTAGTTATAGTTGTGACCTATTTTCCATAGGAAATCCGCAACATTCTATTCCCAATAAGTCTGGCGCCGGTTGACGAATCTTCGCAAACTTTTCCAAACTTTTGGCCAGATCCGGTCCGCTCCTATCCTGAAAGTTTCGTGGTGATTCGTCAAGCGGGCGCTGAGAAAAAAGGGGGATCCCAAAACGCGTTTTCCCCATGCAATTTCCCATAAGACCTGTTGACGCAGCTACAGCGCGAATTGCTGAACGGAATTACACCAAATTTGGCAGAAAGGTAGACCTTGGTTCAGAGTCGTGCCTTTTGCTTAAATGGTGTAAATCCGTTCAGTAGTTCCTGAGCCTAACCACACATCTCATCGTGAGATCTGATTGGCTGTCAGCACTTCATCCAAGAAGTGTTGGCAGCCATCTTGGGACCAATATACATGATAGCACCTCATTAAAAAGCATTGCAGTTAATAGAAGGTTAGTTACATTATAAATCATTTGTTGATGGTACCATACTCATTTTAGGAATTGTGGTGTGTTCTAAGGTGATTTTACCATGTGAAAAAGCCTTCTGCTGGGATATCATGAATCATGTTTGAGAGAAAACTATTTTCACATGCTTTTCCCACAGAGGTTTGGAAGGTGATCTATAAGCTAAACTGAGAGCATATTTTCTGTAAATTCACATTATCTTTCTCAGTCATGTGAGAATGAAGTCTGACATTCTCAGTAAAACATGTACATCAAACCAGGGCAGAGCCTGTCAGTTGATTCCTTTACTGCAGCTTCCCAGAGTGTTCCAAAGAGCAACTAGAGCGCTAACACTCCTGCTTATGATAAACGTATGGCACACCTGAAGCCATCTTGATTGGAATAAAGTGGTAACTCTTAAAACATTTAATTTAAAAAGGAACAAAATGAGGGGGTTCATTTTGCCATAGAATGTATGATTAGTGCTGCAGAAAGAAAAATTGGGCACATTTTGAGTGACTTCTCAAATCCTCTTCTATTTCATTAAAGAATTCTGACATGCAGACTGAAACATGCACTTTCAATACCAGCAGCAGACTTCCCTGGTGAGCAGTAGCTTTACTACAGTGATCTAATTAGCAACTAGAGTGCTAACATTCTGAATTTATGGCAAATGTGTAACACATCTGAATGCCTTCTTCATTGAATCAAAGTAAAAAACTGACAGTATGCCTATTGAGGAGACTGTAGTAAATGAGGAAATTAGGAAACTTCATGACAAGTCTCCCAAGATGGCCACCAGAGACAAAAGAGCCCAAATGTAGCACAAATATCACCGAGATGTAGCCCAAGTATAGCCCAATGACAGAAATCCCAGAGTGTTTTAAAGAACAACTAGAGCGCTAACAGCCTTACTTATGACAAAAGTATGGCACACCTGAAGCCATCTTGATTGGAATAAAGTGGTAACACTTAAAACATTTAATTTGCAAAGGAACAACATGAGGGGGTTCATTTTGCCATAGAAATTATGATTAGTGCTGCAGAAAGAAAAATTAGGGCACATTTTGACTTCTAAAATCCTCTTCTATTTCATTAAAAAGTTCTGACATGCAGACTGAAACATGCACTTTGAATACCAGCAGCAGACTTCCCTGGTGAGTAGTAGCTTTACTACAGTGATCTAATGAGGAACTAGAGTGCTACCATTCAGAACTTATGGCAAATGTGTCACATCTGAATGCCTTCTTGATGGAACCAAAGAAACAAGCATTGAAAATGCAATAGGTCTCGCCCTCGTTTAAGTTAAAGCAATTCTATTTGTAATTAGGTGGCTTTTTAGCTTTGCTTTTATTAGTGTTTTTCAAAATTTCATGTACATAACATGCATATATGTATATGTATGCATGCATTTATATTTGTATTTATATAGATATGAAGATTATATATATGTTTATGTATGTATATATATACATATATATAAATGCATATGCATATATGTGCATATGTGTGTGTATAGAGAGGTAGAGGTAGACAGTAGTAGAGAGAGGTAGAGAGTAGAGGATGAGTAATAGAGAGTAGCAGAGAGTGAGTAGTAGAGTGAGTAGTAGAGAGTGAGTAGTAGTGTAGTAGTAGTGTAGTAGAAAGTGAGTAGTAGTGTAGTAGTAGTGTAGTAGAGAGTGAGTAGTAGAGAGTGAGTAGTAGAGAGTGAGTAGTAGAGAGTGTAGTAGAGAGTGTAGTAGAGAGTGTAGTAGAGAGTGAGTAGTAGAGAGTGAGTAGTAGAGAGTGTAGTAGAGAGTGTAGTAGAGAGTGAGAGGAGCAGAGAGTGAGAGGAGCAGAGAGTGAGAGGAGCAGAGAGTGAGAGGAGCAGAGAGTGAGAGGAGCAGAGAGTGAGAGGAGCAGAGAGTGAGAGGAGCAGAGAGTGAGAGGAGCAGAGAGTGAGAGGAGCAGAGAGTGAGAGGAGCAGAGAGTGAGAGGAGCAGAGAGTGAGAGGAGCAGAGAGTGAGAGGAGCAGCAGAGAGTGAGAGGAGCAGCAGAGAGTGAGAGGAGCAGCAGAGAGTGAGAGGAGCAGCAGAGAGTGAGAGGAGCAGCAGAGAGTGAGAGGAGCAGCAGAGAGTGAGAGGAGCAGCAGAGAGTGAGAGGAGCAGCAGAGAGTGAGAGGAGCAGCAGAGAGTGAGAGGAGCAGCAGAGAGTGTGAGGAGGAGCAGAGAGTGTGAGGAGTAGAGAGTGTGAGGAGTAGAGAGTGTGAGGAGCAGAGAGTGTGAGGAGCAGAGAGTGTGAGGAGCAGAGAGTGTGAGGAGCAGAGAGTGTGAGGAGCAGAGAGTGTGAGGAGCAGAGAGTGTGAGGAGCAGAGAGTGTGAGGAGCAGAGAGTGTGAGGAGCAGAGAGTGCGAGGAGCAGAGAGTGCGAGGAGCAGAGAGTGCGAGGAGCAGAGAGTGCGAGGAGCAGAGAGTGCGAGGAGCAGAGAGTGCGAGGAGCAGAGAGTGCGAGGAGCAGAGAGTGCGAGGAGCAGAGAGCGCGAGGAGCAGAGAGCGCGAGGAGCAGAGAGCGCGAGGAGCAGAGAGCGCGAGGAGCAGAGAGCGCGAGGAGCAGAGAGCGCGAGGAGCAGAGTGCGCGAGGAGCAGTGCGCGAGGAGCAGAGTGCGCGAGGAGCAGAGTGCGCGAGGAGCAGAGTGCGCGAGGAGCAGAGTGCGCGAGGAGCAGAGTGCGCGAGGAGCAGAGTGCGCGAGGAGCAGAGTGCGCGAGGAGCAGAGTGCGCGAGGAGCAGAGTGCGCGAGGAGCAGAGTGCGCGAGGAGCAGAGTGCGCGAGGAGCAGAGTGCGCGAGGAGCAGAGTGCGCGAGGAGCAGAGTGCGCGAGGAGCAGAGTGCGCGAGGAGCAGAGTGCGCGAGGAGCAGAGTGCGCGAGGAGCAGAGTGCGCGAGGAGCAGAGTGCGCGAGGAGCAGAGTGCGCGAGGAGCAGAGTGCGCGAGGAGCAGAGTGCGCGAGGAGCAGAGTGCGCGAGGAGCAGAGTGCGCGAGGAGCAGAGTGCGCGAGGAGCAGAGTGCGCGAGGAGCAGAGTGCGCGAGGAGCAGAGTGCGCGAGGAGCAGAGTGCGCGAGGAGCAGAGTGCGCGAGGAGCAGAGTGCGCGAGGAGCAGAGTGCGCGAGGAGCAGAGTGCGCGAGGAGCAGAGTGCGCGAGGAGCAGAGTGCGCGAGGAGCAGAGTGCGCGAGGAGCAGAGTGCGCGAGGAGCAGAGTGCGCGAGGAGCAGAGTGCGCGAGGAGCAGAGTGCGCGAGGAGCAGAGTGCGCGAGGAGCAGAGTGCGCGAGGAGCAGAGTGCGCGAGGAGCAGAGTGCGCGAGGAGCAGAGTGCGCGAGGAGCAGAGTGCGCGAGGAGCAGAGTGCGCGAGGAGCAGAGTGCGCGAGGAGCAGAGTGCGAGTAGGTGGTAGAGAGTGAGTAGTTTATTTAAAAGGAACACAATGAGGAGGTTCATTTTGCCATAGAAATTATGATTAGTGTGGAAAAAAGAAAATTAGGGCACATTTTGAGTGACTTCTCAAATCCTCTTCTATTTCATTAAAAAATTCTGACATGCAGACTGAAACATGCACTTTCAATACCAGCAGCAGACTTCCCTGGTGAGCAGTAGCTTTACTACAGTGATCTAATAAGCAACTAGAGTGCTAACATTCCGAATTTTCATGGCAAATGTGTGACACATCTGAATGCCTTCTTGATGGAATTTAAGTACAAAAACTGAAAGTATTTCCTACTGAGGAGACTGTTGTAAATGAGGAAATTAGGAAACTTCAAAACAAATAAGTCTCCCAAGATGGCCTCCAGAGACAAGAGCCCAAATGTAGCAAAAATATCACCGAGATGTAGCCCAAGTATAGCCCAATGACAGAAATCCCAGAGTGTTTTAAAGAACAACTAGAGCGCTAACAGTCTTACTTATGACAAAAGTACGGCACACCTGATGCCATCTTGATTGGAATAAAGTGGTAAGACTTAAAACATTTTAATTTGCAAAGGAACAACATGAGGGGGTTCATTTTGCCATAGAAATTATGATTAGTGCTGCAGAAAGAAAGATTGGGCACATTTTGACTTCTCAAATCCTCTTCCATTTCATTAAAAAATTCTGACATGCAGACTGAAACATGCACTTTCAATACCAGCAGCAGACTAACCTGGTGAGCAGTAGCTTTACTACAGTGATCTAATGAGCAACTAGAGTGCTACCATTCAGAATTTATGGAAAATGTGTGACACATCTGAATGCCTTCTTGATGGAATCAAAGTAAACAAGAATTGAAAATGCAATAGGTCTCGCCCTCGTTTAAGTTAAAGCAATTCTGTTTGTAATTTGCTTGTATTAGTTTTTCAAACTTTCATGTACATACCATGCATATGTATGCATATATGTATATGTTTGCATGCATTTATATTTATATAGATATGCAGATTATATTTATATGTTCATATATATATATATATATATATATATATATATATATATATACACAGAGAGGTGTAGAGGTAGAGAGTAGTAGAGAGAGAGGTAGAGAGTAGCGAGCGAGTAATAGAGAGTGAGTAGTAGAGAGCAGCGGAGAGTGAGTAGCGGAGAGTGAGTAGCAGAGAGTGAGTAGCGGAGAGTGAGTAGCGGAGAGTGAGTAGCGGAGAGTGAGTAGCGGAGAGTGAGTAGCGGAGGGTGAGTAGCGGAGGGTGAGTAGCGGAGGGTGAGTAGCGGAGGGTGAGTAGCGGAGGGTGAGTAGCGGAGGGTGAGTAGCGGAGGGTGAGTAGCGGAGGGTGAGTAGCGGAGGGTGAGTAGCGGAGGGTGAGTAGCGGAGGGTGAGTAGCGGAGGGTGAGTAGCGGAGGGTGAGTAGCGGAGGGTGAGTAGCGGAGGGTGAGTAGCGGAGAGAGAGTAGCAGAGAGAGAGTAGTAGAGAGAGTAGTAGAGAGAGTAGTAGAGAGAGAGCAGTAGCGAGAGAGTAGTAGCGAGAGAGCAGTAGCGAGAGAGCAGTAGCGAGAGAGTAGTAGCGAGAGAGTAGTAGCGAGAGAGTAGTAGCGAGAGAGTAGTAGCGAGAGAGTAGTAGCGAGAAAGGAGTAGTAGAGAGTGAGGAGTATTAGAGAGTGAGTGGTAGAAAGTAGTAGAGAGTGAGTAGTAGAGTGAGTAGTAGAGAGTGAGTAGTAGAGTGAGTAGTAGAGAGTGAGTAGTAGAGAAGTTGAGAGTGAGTAGTAGAGAGAATAGTAGAGAGTGAGTAGTAGAGAAGTTGAGAGTGAGTAGTAGAGAGAATAGTAGAGTAGTTGAGAATGAGTAGTAGAGTAGTTGAGAGTGAGTAGTAGAGTAGTTGAGAGTGAGTAGTAGAGTAGTTGAGAGTGAGTAGTAGAGTGAGTAGTAGAGTAGTTGAGAGTGAGTAGTAGAGTGAGTAGTAGAGTAGTTGAGAGTGAGTAGTAGAGTGAGTAGTAGAGTAGTTGAGAGTGAGTAGTAGAGTGAGTAGTAGAGTAGTTGAGAGTGAGTAGTAGAGTGAGTAGTAGAGTAGTTGAGAGTGAGTAGTAGAGTGAGTAGTACAGTAGTAGAGACGTGTCAGTCAGACAGTGTCAGTCAGACAGTGTCAGTCAGTTAGTTAGTCAGTCAGTTAGTGAGTCAGTGTCAGTCAGTGAGTCCGTGTCAGTCAGTGAGTCCGTGTCAGTCAGTGAGTCAGTGTCAGTCAGTCAGTGTCAGTGAGTCAGTCAGTCAGTGTCAGTGTCAGTGTCAGTGTCAGTCAGTCAGAGTCAGTGTCAGTCAGTCAGTGTCAGTCAGTCTCAGTGTCAGTCAGTCTGTCAGTGTCAGTCAGTCAGTGAGTCAGTGTCAGTCAGTGTCAGTCAGTGAGTCAGTGTCAGTCAGTGTCAGTCAGTCAGTGAGTCAGTGTCAGTCAGTGAGTCAGTGTGAGTCAGTGTCAGTGAGTGAGTCAGTCAGTGTCAGTCAGTCAGTGTCAGTCAGTGTCAGTCAGTGTCAGTCAGTGTCAGTCAGTGTCAGTCAGTGTCAGTCAGTGAGTCAGTGTCAGTCAGTCAGTCAGTCAGTGTCAGTCAGTCAGTCAGTCAGTGTCAGTCAGTCAGAGTCAGTGTCAGTCAGTCAGAGTCAGTGTCAGTCAGTCAGAGTCAGTGTCAGTCAGTCAGAGTCAGTGTCAGTCAGTCTGTCAGTGTCAGTCAGTCTGTCAGTGTCAGTCTGTCAGTGTCAGTCAGTCAGTGTCTGTCAGTGTCAGTCAGTCAGTGTCTGTCAGTGTCAGTCAGTCAGTGTCTGTCAGTGTCAGTCAGTGTCAGTCAGTGTCAGTCAGTCAGTCAGTGTCAGTCAGTCAGTGTCAGTCAGTCAGTGTCAGTCAGTCAGTGTCAGTCAGTCAGTGTCAGTCAGTCAGTGTCAGTCAGTCAGTGTCCGCTAGAGCAGCTCTGCTGACCTGGTTCTCTGTCTCTAAAGCATCTCTGCTGACCTGGTTCTCTGTCTCTAAAGCATCTCTGCTGACCTGGTTCTCTGGCTCTAAAGCATCTCTGCTGACCTGGTTCTCTGGCTCTAAAGCATCTCTGCTGACCTGGTTCTCTGGCTCTAAAGCATCTCTGCTGACCTGGTTCTCTGGCTCTAAAGCATCTCTGCTGACCTGGTTCTCTCTCTCTAAAGCAGCTCTGCTGACCTGGTTTCTCTGGCTCTACAGCAGGTCTGCTGACCTGGTTCTCTGGCTCTAGAGCAGCTTTGCTGACCTGGTTCTTATGCTACAGAGCAGCTCTGCTGATCTAGTTCTCTGGCTCTGAAGCAGTTCTGCTGACCCAGTTCTATGGCTCTGAAGCAGTTCTGCTGACCCAGTTCTATGGCTCTGAAGCAGTTCTGCTGACCCAGTTCTATGGCTCTGAAGCAGTTCTGCTGACATGATTCTCTGGCTCTAGAGCAGCTCTGCTGACCTGGTTCTCTCCCTCTAAAGCAGCTCTACTGACCTGGGTTCTCTGGCTCTGCAGACCTGGTTCTCTGGCTCTAGAGCAGCGCTGTTGACATGGTTCTCAGGTTCTAGAGCAGCTCTGTTGACATGGTTCTCAGGTTCTAGAGCAGCTCTGTAGACCTGCTTCTCAGGCTCCAAAGCAGCTCTGCTGACCTGGTTCTATGGCTCTAAAGCAGCTCTGCTGACCTGGTTCTCTGGCTCTAGAGTAGCTCTGCTGACCTGGTTCTCTGGCTCTAAAGCAGCTCTGCTGACCTGGTTCTCTCCCTCTAAAGCAGCTTTCTGACCTGGTTTCTCTGGCTCTACAGCAGCTCTGCTGACCTGATTCTGTGGCTCTAGAGCACCTCTGCTGACCTAGTTCTTAGGCTCTAGAGCATCTCTGTTGACCTGGTTCTCTAGCTCTACACACCTCTGCTGACCTGGTTTTCTGCACTCACGATGCACGCACCCGACTTCGCGAAAATATATTTAAAAATAATATACGTTTATTATAAGTACAAATATATAATTTTGATGAATATCTTACATAATCTCTTGCCTTAATATGTATATTAAAGACACCTACATATCATTTTGGAACAAATTTTTTTTGCGGGAGTAGCGCGCCCCAGCACGTATATGATGTCACGCGGGACCCGCAACCGCGCAAACATTTTGTACCGTAATGCGCATGTGTCGCGAATGCGCGGGAGCAGGAGTCGCAGACTGGTCGCATACCAATCACGCATATCACGTGATATTAAATGTATATGATGTAACTGAAAAACACGCACCCGACGCACACCATACGCGGATCCTTCATGACTTTTCTAAAATTGCGGCTAGAATGCGCGCACCCACCGTGATGGAATTTTTTTTAAAAGAAAATAATATAAATATATTAAAATTAAAAATGAAAACAAGAAAATTAATCAATATTTCAGTTTTAATTAAAAAAAATATTTTTTTTGCAATTTTCAGAAAAATGTTATTTAATGAATAAAATATTTATAAATAAAGTTAAAAAAACTGTAGAAAATCAGTGCAAAAAATAGATATAACTACTATCACACTTAAAAGTTAGCATTTAAAAAACCTTTGAAATTCACTGAAAACAAACATAGGTTTCAGAGACGTTATAGTTAGAAATTAGCATTTAAAAAACCTTAGAAATACACAGAAAAAAACCATAGGTTTCAGGGGTGTTATAGTTAGCTGCCCATTTCACTCATACAAAACCATAGAAATTCCTCCGTTATAGTTAGTTCTGCTAACTATAACTCACGCGCCCGCAATGCACTGCTGATGATGTCACATATTGCATCATTCATGACATGGTCAGTGACATCACTGATGACATCTCAAGTGACATCACTGATGACATCATCCACTTGACGATCTGATACACCTCATCATACACTAGTATAACCTTTCGTCACTCACTGTAAAATACAGAGTGCCATATTTGAAACCATTGACACACCAATACCAGTTACTACATACCCACTCACTAATTCCTAGGTCTACACACACAACTACCCATTCAACAACAGAATCATCTATACATGCAGTCATTAATTAATAGAACACTATCAAATGCAATTATACACATATATAGACATTGACACATCAGCAGTCATCTTAGTCGGTTATGCAGTCATCCTACTCACTCTTGAAAAAAATGTATCGCACTTCAATTTACTCACTTGTACAATTATCCAACAACACCTCATTTATTCAAACACATAGTAACTTCGTTAATATGTTAAAAAAGCACCTTTACAATTATGCACTCATTCATATAGTTACTCTCACAATCACTGACTCTTACACATACTTATTTATATACACCAACTCTCACATACAATGCCTTTTTATTTTTTTACTTTGTTGAAGATGTACAACTAAAACATATATTCGCTCACCAACACACAAATAAATACACTCAGTCACCCAAACAACTGTTTCCACATGCACTCTTAAACCCATACACCTAGTAGTCAATCAACCATTCACACATCTATGCATAGTTACACACACCCCATCCAACCACACACAAACTCAGTGTCCCATACAAATACTCACCCAACTAATCACTAACTAATATACACACTCATGTAGTTAGTGACCAACTGATGCAGCATGTTATACAACAACAGAGACAGTGCTGCACACATTCACATAGTTTAGTTACTAATCCATGTATTAAGTGATACACTTTTAATTACTCACTTAAAAAGACAGTCAGACAGCTACTAAATCCTCCATCCAGACAGTTATATATCCACTCAATCTTCAATACAGATTGGTATATATATAATACATATTTAAATGTCAAACCTAATGTTTATAGCCCTTTACGAGGAAAAATGGATATACAACAACAACCCCTACGATGGACACATCAAAATCTGGCGTCGATATATCGACGATGTGTTCCTTCTGTGGAGAGGCGATGTACAACAACTTGAAACTTTCGTGGTCTGGCTCAATAACAGGAATCCGAATATTCAATTTACGGTCAACTACAGCAATTCAGAAATGAACTTCTTAGACCTCTTAATTAAACATGAAGAGGGTCACATAAATATTACACTCTATACCAAAAAAACGGACAGAAATACATTCCTGCTCTTTTTAAGTTTCCACCAAAGAAATCTGCGCGAGAATCTACCATTCAGCCAGTTCCTGAGGATAAGGCGGAACTGCTCAAAGAAAGAAGACTATTTCAATAACGCGACTGTACTACTAGAGAAATTGGTTATGAGAAACTATCCCAAAAAACTACTTAAGGCTCTGAAACGAGCATGGTATACCCCACGTGACTCTCTCCTTACCCCAAGGACAGAGAAAAAAAGCACACCATTGGTATGCGTCACTACTTTTTCAGGACGCACAACAGAGATGCAAAAAATCATCCGAAAAAATTGGAATACAATAAGAAGCATACCAGTTTTCACACAAATTCCAATTTTCGCACTGAAAAAAAACACAAGCATCAGAGAGAAACTTGTACGAGCCAACACAACTATCAGACAACCAGAAACAACTTTGAGGTCCATGTTGTCACTACCACCTATCAAAGGACATAGAAAATGTGGCACTTGTGTATCGTGTGCCAGCACTATAGAAGGAACCAGATTCACGTACGGCCCCAAATACATAAACCATGAAGACTTCACAAACTGCAATACCCACAACGTAATATATTGCGTTGTCTGCCCTTGTCCATTGGCTTACATTGGGAAAACCACCCAGCCCATAAAAAAACACATTTCCCAACATCGTTCTAGGATTAAATGCAAAACACTGAATGCTCCCATGGTTTCTCACTGTGTTGAAAAAAACCATGGCCCAAACGATTTAAAATGGACTGTTCTACGCCACATCCAAGGTAAAAATATCGATGCCTTACTATCAAAATGTGAAGCAAAAACTATAATGTTCCTTGGAACCATTGAAAATGGGCTGAACGAAATGACAGAACTAACACACATTGTATAAAAGAAGGGTTCTATTTGTCCTCTTCCCTTGAGACATAGATTTGGAGGTCTACATGAGGTCATATATATCTTTCCCACCATAAGGACCAAGTCGTTTGTGAAAACAACACAATGAAAAAAACACTTGAACATCAAGAAACTTTATTGACAGCCATAAGCTGCCCGCTCAACAACACACCATAGACCAGTAAAACAAGCGAAAGGATTCCTCCCAAGAATACTGGGGTATCATAATATCACGGCAGCAAAATACTGAAAGGAGCACGCTACACAGAACACGAACTCACGAGTCCCCAAGATGAAGGTATACACCCGTGATACGATAATTGAATTCAAGGTGATGAAGGAAGCTATCAGCCGCAAACATACCGAACGTTGCCATAACAACGCAACGGGAACAACATCGAACGTAGCCACGCCGGAAATATAAACTGGCCAACCAACACACTCCTCTGAAACGGGGCGTTTTCAAACAGCTGAGGACGGAGACGAAGGCAACACCGCACAAGATACAAGGCGGCACCTACATTCTACCGAATAACAAGGTATGAAAATCATCCTCACGCGACAACGAGACTGCATGCATGAGCACTCGATACTAACAATAGCCGCCACGGACAATGAGCACTCCAGTAATGCCATGATTTCCCAAATCAATATGCATAACGCTTGCCCTTTCTTCCGTATGGATTCACGGAACATAAGAGGTAGCTCTAGTCTATTCCCCCAGACATTACGGGCAATGAGGAACGAAAGATCACCACTTAACAAGTGTGACTAACGCACGAAACCGAGGTGTTCCAAAGGGCTGTTCCACAATTACAACTATCAGTAATGATAACGAGCACCCCTGCATAACAAACACACAAAGCTCCCCTCACGTTTATTTTTTTGTACACCGCCATTTTACGTGATACAGGAGCCGTACTAAGTTTATTAAATTCACAAGGTAAAACCAGCCGCACATGTAGACAACTAGCGGTCGCCGTTCTTCCCTCACTACAGCGTTACGCTCCTTTTGCATTTACAGAGTTTCCAGCTGCCCAAAGCGTGATTGGACCAGAAATATATGTCAGTCCCCTTCCCCACGGGCGAACAAAACGGGTATGTAAAGACCAATCATATACAACCCTTTTTTGAAACATGCCAACAAAAGACAAAAACCACGAGAGAACCATCTATCTTATAGATCTGTTCTCCTTTGTATGCCACAGGTAAAAGAAGATGACCGCACCCCACACCCGCTAGTACGTAAGTTTCTCTATTAACAAGGTTTTTACACAAACAAAAAAAGAACCTAGTTTTAAAACGTATATTAAGAGTAGATATATTATCTTTTCAGGAAAAAGATGTCCATTTGGAACCATACATGAGCCCTGACGAAGACCTTATGAATAAAATATAGGTCCACAATATCACAGGTCGAAACGCGTAGGCTAGCAGAGAACGAGATACGTTTGGGATAAAAATTACACAATAGCGTCCCCAGAAGAGCGAAAACAACATACTTAGTCAACGCTCTCCACGACTACTATGAAATATTTTTCTCTTACTCTGCATAGGATCATAACAATCATTTAACGTGGAGGCAACAATGAGTTTGAATCCCCACACTCTATAAAATAGGATATCTGAGTACTGAAGTGTAACAATTTTACTGTTTGTTTAAAGTACTGTCTGTTTGAAGTATTTTGTTTATGTTCGTCGAGTTGTCATTAAGTTACTGTGAAAAAAAGTAAAGTCTGTTTAATGTTAAATGTAAAGGACATGTATTTGTCACAATGAAGAAGTGTTCTCCCTGTTTCAAAGTAATTTAGATTGTCATAAATGAAATACAACTCGCAGTCAATAAACAGGCTTGCTGAGAAAAGTAGAAATTGTGATTTATGGTGTCAGAGGTATTTGCATTTCAAAAAAGTTCTACAATGTTCACCTGGCCTGACGTCATGCCGTAACTTCTCCACAAATGAGAAGTGAACACGCGCACGTGGATGTGTCTGCTGTCACTGCAGTCTGGAAACAACGGACCTCCTGTGCCAGAGCACAAAACAGAGCCCGATAGGGACCCGTTTCGAGGCCCCCTGAAAGCCTTTGTGTAACTGTATTTGAGGAGACCAGAACAGTTTTACCCGTTGGGAACGCCGTTTGCTCAGCACTGTTAGATGACATCAACAGAAGCAGTGAGGTATTGGCGCTCAGGTAGTGATCGCATCAGCGCAAGCCAAATTGTGTGCACGTGCAAGCCAAGCCAGCATCGAAGTAAGCTTCGGATCATCCAGCGCGTGAACCTTCTTGTAAACCTGCGCGATCTGGCAAAGAAACAGTGATGGGGTATTATTAAAATTTGCAGCGTGGAGCCGGCATTGTATCAATCACTTACGGAGATTGGTGAACTTTGACGTCTGTGAAGCAATCTTCCTGTGGAGATTGGGAAGCAAACAGAAGTGAACATGAGCTCGACAAGGAGGAGCTTTAGCTGTAGACAGAGGAGGAATGCAAAATTTCCTAGCTATCGTGAAGGAAAGTTTCAATTCTATTAAGGATGCGGAGGCGAGGATTATGCTTATGTCTTCCATTTTATTGCTCAGCAGCCTTCGTAACAACAAACAGTAAAGACTACATATCCCATGAGTCTTTAAACAAACGATCATAGAAGCAGTCCCTTATAAACAGAGTTCAGGAAAAGCACTTCCTCTTACTTTGGGCGAACCACATGATTCCACGTGCCTTGGTACTCTTGTTTCTGATCGGATCCTGGAATGAAAGAACAGGTCAGGTCATGGAAAAACCGACGGCATCCCTACCATCAAAAACGTTAGACAAGCCAAACAAGCTGAATAACCAAGTCACAAAACAAAATTTCCACCAGCAAAACCACCATACCCCGGAAGGAAGATACTTATCCAACTTCAAGTTCAGTCGTGGGAGGGTAAGAGTAAGACCATACACTGGGTTGGATAATCCTCTCCTCCGCGTCCTTAATAGAATTTAATAGAATAGAACTTTCCTTCACGATAGCTAGGAAATTTTGCATTCTGTGTCGGGACCGGAGGCTTCGGGTTATGCTGGTTCAAAGCTGATCGACAACTATAGAAGCCATGCCCAAGATTGGTTTAAAATAGAAAGTTTGGAAGGTGGAGTCCGAGGACCAATCCGCCGCTCTAAGGGTGTCATCCAGGTGCCCTCCAAGGGCAAAGGCTTTAGATGCCATGGCTCCTCTTGTCGAGTGGGCCCCAAAGGCCGAGGTATCAACCCCCGCTTCTTAGAGAACCCATCGTACCCAACGGGCAATTGTGGCGGCTGTCACAACTTTGAAAGGTTTCTTAAGGGAAATAAAAAGTTGAGATATTCCAGGAGGTCAGTATTCCTCAGTCGTCATCTCGTATGCCCTTAGACATCGGACAACACATAACTTGGGGTGGCCTGGGAAAGCCGGCTAGTGCACCACTCTGGTGTTGGATTTAGTACGCTGCGCATAGGTGAACGACACACCATCCGGTGTGAAAAGCCGCGCTGACAACTCCAACGCGCATACATCTCAGACCCGCTTGCAGGAAATCAGACAGAGCAACATAGCCAGCTTGCCTGAGAGTTCCTTCCAGGAAAGATACTGATTGTCCTGCCAGGATTAGAAGAAATGGAGGACCGTGTTAACGTCCCACAAAGAAGAGTACTTGGGGTGAGGGGGAAAGGAAAGACGTATACCTCTCAGCGGTCTGCAAACTAGAGGGTGTTCCCCTACTGGAACATTGTGAATGGGCCGATGTCCCGCCGAAATGGCTGATCTACTCGCATTGATCGATCGGTAGGCTAAACCCTGATCCACCAATTCCAATAGAGAGTTCACCACATGAATCACATCTGCCCTCACGGGATCCAAACCCCGTCGCACATTCCAGCGGAGCCACTTCCGCCAGGAGGAACGGTAGCGCTTGACCGTAGATTCTGCCAATGCCTTTCTGATCAGGGAGGAAGCTCTTGCCGAAAGGCCCAGGACCTCCCAACGTCCCCTGTAATCCTCCAGCCCATGAGGTGGAGGTTGCCCTCTTGAACTAGAGGGTGCAAGTTGCCCTGAGCATCCGTCAGGAGACGAGGGGTCTGGGGAAGTAGGATTGGAGAATCTATTGAAAGTTCCAGAAGAACTGGATACCAGACTTGAGATCTCCAATGCGGCGTCACTAGAACTACTTCTGCCTCCTTATCAGAGCCCTAAGTCTAGGAATCATTGAGAACTGTGGGAAGGCCTACCTGCGGAACAGAGTCCAGTGTTGTAAGAAGGCATCCGTCGCTTCCGCCAGAGGGTCTGTGCACCAGCTGGAGAAGCGAGGGATCTGAAAATTCAGCCGGGACGCAAAGAGATCCACGTGACAAGGTCCCCACCGAGACATCAAACTGCGGAAGACCGCCAGGTCCAGTTTCCAAGCACTGTAGTCTTGCAGGTGCCTGGAGAACCAGTCCGCCGTCTGATTCAGGGAACCCAGAAGATACTCCGCGGTGACCGACAGATGCGGGTTAGACAATGCTCCCAGAATTCCTTTGCTAAATCCGGCAAGAGCTTGGACCGAGTGCCTCCCAGGCGATTGATACATCTCACCCCTGAGATATTGTCCATCTTCAGAAGAATGGTGCACAAGACCTTGTCCGCCGCCAGGCTGCGAATCGCAAAGGATCCGGCCAGGAGCTCTAAACAATTTATGTGAAACGATTGCTCGTGCTCTGAACTAATGCCCGCCGTTAATAATGTCTCCACAGCGGGCGCCCCAACCCAGGCGACTGGTGTCTGATTCGATCACCAGGTCCGGGGACGATCCAAAGATGGCTCTCCCATTCCACGCTTGCATGTGTTCGAGCCACCAATGGAGCTCCGTGTGGGCCTCTTGAGAGAGGGAGATCTCCTGCGAATAAGAGAGACCGCGATGTAGGTGTTGCATCTTCAGACACTGCAAGGCCTGGTAATGCAATGGGCCAGGAAAGATTGCCTGGATCGAAGAGGAAAATAGCCCCACAATGCGGGTGAGATGACGCAAGGAGAATCTCTTTCTCCAACGTCAGCCGCAGCTCTCTGCGAATCAAACGCATTTTCTGCTGGGGCAAACTGAGGCATTGCCGGACCGTATCTACCTCGAAGCCCAAAAAGATCAACTGCTGGGCCGGGACAAAGACCGACTTTAAATCGTTCAAGAAGAAACCCAAGTTCCGCAGAAGCTTCTGAGCCATGGTAAGGTGTGAGATCAGGGTGTGCTTGTCCTTGTGCATCAGAAGGATGTCGTCCAGGTACATGATGAGGCGAACTCCAGGTACATGATGAGGCGAACTCTGTGTGCGGAGCCACTCCATGGCCGGACGTAATACCTTGGTGAAACACCAAGGAGCTGAGGAAAGTCCGAAAGGTAGACAAGTGAACTCGTATATGCGACCGCCCCACTGGGATTGTAGAAACCGCCTGTGGGGGGGAAAGATGGGGACGGTGAGATAAGTGTCCTTTAGATCGAGCCAAACGAGCCAGTCATTGGGTAGCAGACCGTCTCTGAGCAGATGGATGCCCTCCATCTTAAAGTGGCGGTACACCACCCATTGATTGAAATCCCGCAGGTTGATCACCGGATGAAAAGCTTTGATCTTCTTTTCGACTAGGAAGATATTGCTCAGTAACACGTGGGGGTTGGAGCGATGTTTGAATGATGGCCTTTTCGCCTAGGAGCTCGTGCACCTCTGCGTCTATTAGTAGGGTATGTTCGCGCGAGAAGTACAGAGGCTTGGGGCGGGAGAGTTGTCAGGGAACCCCATGACACTTGATATGGAAACCCCAACCGTATGCAACACCCAAGCATCCCCTGTAATCGCCGCCAAGTTGTGACGAAACCATTGCAACCTTCCCCCTACCTCTGGTTGGAAAAAAGGGATCGGTCTTACCGGTGGGTCCACCAGGTGCGTTATTTGCTCCACTGGGTTGTCTTTTGCTACCACGGCCCTAGCCATGTCCTGTTGAGGGGTAGAAGCCTCCAAACTTCTTCTGGTCCTGCCACTGCATGGAACATTTGGTCTGGAACTTGTGGGGGTTGTAGGAGAACTGAGGGCCGGAGGAGCGCCCCCTACCTCTTCCGGCCTCACCAAAAATCTGCTGGCTGAAGACCTTTTTAATAGATTGCTGGGCTTTGTCCAGCGAATAAAAGGTGTTCACAAAACGGGACAGTTCTTTGATAAAGGGATCCCCATAGAGACCCCCATTGGCCACTGCTCCAGCTTCAGTAGAAGCCAGCTCACACAATCGTGGTTCGATTGTAATGAGCAAGGAGCGCCTCCGCTTGGTGAATAACGCAGTTGGCGTTGCCAAGAAAACAAAGGGCTCTCTGTGCCCAGCCCGATAGGATCTCGGGATCTATCATGTGGTCCGTTTCCTTGGCATCCTCCGCCATATCCATGATTTTAGTACGTGGGTCCAGGATGTCTAGGACCTTATGCTGGCATGAGCGCCAGGAGTGGTCCAGACTCTTTTTGGGGTCTGTAACAAACTTGCCAAGAAAGGTGGCCATCTTGGCATCTATTTTGGGGGTGCACGCCACCTTACATGGGAGGGACGGCCGAGGGCATTTGCCCCTTAAACGGCCTCGGATCTCCTGATCCATGGGCTTCTGAATCCGGCTGGCCACCTAAGACGCCACCAAGGGTGCAGGAATCCATTCCGCAGAGCGGGGGTGATAGATATACTCCGGGTTTAGTAACCCCGAAATGTCAACCGAGTCCTGAGGTACCTCCAACCGGGCTTCCTTAGCTCCCCTTCCGGGTGCCTGGGTCTGCTTGAACCCGGTTCCTCATCTGACTCCTCGTTTGGAGCCTCTGAATCGTCCCCGGTATCTCCATCTGCCCCCTCAGGGTGGCAGAAATCATCATCATCATCATCATCAGGGGTATTCTCCGGTTGGGAATCCGCGGCCCGTTCCGCGGTATCCAGGCGTCTCTTTAGGAAGGCCTGCTGCAGCCTCTCAAAGGCGTTGGGGGAGGTGAGGCCCTTGGTAGGCTGACACCGGGCTTTAGCCTTGCCCTTAACCTTAGATGGCACCCCCAAAGGGGGAGGAACGGCCTCTGACCAGTCACCCTCAGTAGAGGAGACCACCCTGCGCCGGACTGTGAGTTAAATGATACGGTGGCTTAAGGGTTCAAGGGCCGAGGAGACTGCCCGTTCAAGTGATGCATCTATCGCATCCACTAACCCCAGATGAACTGGGAATAATGACTGGTCGTCCTCCTCTTGGTCCTACGCATTAAATGCACCTGCCATGACAAAATTGAATTTAAACTGGCCAATGGGGAAGAAAGAGTTGAATCAACGATTGGTTGTGCCACTGCTTGTTGAGCACGCTGAAAGGTTACCAAGCTCCGCGGGAGAAACCGCACTGTTGGAGTAAAGCTGATGCGAGAAGGGCAAGTGAGAAAAACGGAGTAGAAATGAAGCCTCGGGCACCGCAGGGTAAAGCACACAGCAGGGGCATATTAGTGGTATTGAAAAACTGCGGACGATAAATAGAGGCAAGCCAGTATAACCAAGCACTGCGGGAGGCAAGGAGACGTTGAAGCAGACACTGGCACGATGAGCGGTCTCCGCTACACAGCAGGAAGCCTCCATCGCGCACCGAGGACAGTCTGTCAAGATGAGAAGGGTCGCATTCTCCTTGACGTTAAGCGCGCACACGTCACGCCCCCTAACGGTGTAGAGCGATGCACCGCGCCGGAGAAGGGAAGACACGAGGAGAGAAGCCCCCCTGGGGTGGGTACGGAACGCAGCCCATCCGCTATGTCTCGCGGGGGAGAACGGCCTCGAAAAACTACCTCCCACAATGCCAGGGAGTCGCGTGTTCGTTGAGGGGCCTGCGGAGGGCCGGAACGCTCGAATTGGGACTAAATTAACTTTGGCAAGCACTCAAAAGCAAGTAAGTCCCGATACAATTAAAACAGTCACACATTCTTAAAACTCTTAGCGCATAAACAGAGACAAAGGAAAAGCACTTATCTGGCTGCTGAGCAGCGAAGAAAGAGTAAGTGCTTTTCCTGGACTCTGTTTATATGGGACTGCCTCTATGATCGTTTGTTTGTTTATTTAAAGACTCATGGGATATGTAGTCTTTACTGTTTGTTGTTACTAAGACTGCTGAGCAATAAAATGGAAGAGATCAGCATAATCTGACGCCTCCGGTCCTGACATAGAATTATAGCCGTACAGTAACCGTACACAAACAAAAGAAGAACTGATTTGAGCTCCACTCTTGGGTGTTGTGAAAGCAAACATAATAGAGAGCCATCAAGGTAGAGACGAGAGGATGAAGGCGTTGAAGGTGTTTATAGCGCAATCAAGCAACTGAGCAGACCACATCCCATGCTGGTTAAATTCTATGATTATGTAATGAAATAAATGTGTTCGTTTTAAGGAGATGCAAGAAAATGTTAATTATAGTTGTGATAGTGGCAGAACATTCAGTTATAGGTGGATTTTAAAATCCCGTAGTTTTAGTTGTAGTGTAAACATATCGTTTTGTATGGTTTGTATCACCATGCACATAGACAGATCCCACATTGTCATATAATGTTAGTTATTTGTGTCTGTAAAGAAAGGAGATATGTTGTAATTACTTGTCTGTGGGTCGCATGCGCAAGAGGTAGCCATGGTGTTTCATGTAATCTTGGTTAGTGGAGATTCCGGAGGGCTTGGAGCGACAGTTGGGCATGAGCAGGCAAGGGAGCCTCACACTTGTGGCTGGAGGATAATAAAGCATTAATGAAGGGTGATTATGAGTTAAGTGATTTACTACAAGCACCATCTTTAGTAAAATTAGTTCATGATAAAAGGGCCACCAGGGTGATTCTCTGTGGCCAGTTTGGTCCCTGCTCTGAGAGTAATGTTGACACATATCCCTGCGTTGGTGTCACACTGTCTACTTTACTTCTTTACATTTAGGTATTAGGAGACATTTACTATGCATTTTTGTTTTGTGACATTTATAATGGTACAGCACTGCATTCCTTTTCTAGATTGAGCGTGAGCAAGCACTGCTCTGCGAAGATCTGTTGTAGTTCAGTACAGAAAGAAGCTTCGCCCACTCCCCCTTATTTTTCATTGGCTTGTGTGTTTTTCCTTTGTAAATGCTGTCTTCTTATTCATTATGAGGCTTGTTAGTCCCGCCTTAGTAGGGCCATGTCGTCATTTCCGTGGCTACTGGCCCCTTCACTTCGGTTCTTACACCCTACGTGTTATTTTTAGTGTTTGTTGTAAGCACTGTTTTCTTTATTGAGTTTGTCCTACTTCGGGCAGGACCACGTGCTTTGTTTACATTCAGTGCGCTGTGGGCGCTTTCACTTTCAAAGCTGCCGGGATACTCTCGACCGCTTGTTGTTTTTATTGCTTGTTTAGTTTACCTTACACCAAATAGTTTGTGTTCTCTTCCTGCACTCCTTTTGTTCATTTTATAACAGCAGCAAGCGTTCTTAGGATTAACCTAAAATCGAGGGAATCCTTAATCTACAAATTCAGGAGTGTAATCGCAGCCTCTCTATGTTGTGTGTGATCTTGGGCAAATGCCGTTACCGGTCTGTGCCTCTGAAAACAATAGGGTGTAAACATATAACGTGTTTTAACCCCTTCAGTGCTCATGACGGAATAGTTCCGTCATAAGCACAAGTTCCACTCCGTCATGAGCAGATGCTCAGGAAATCCCTCTGCTGCAGACAGCAGAGGGATTTACCTTTTTTAAAAAAATACGTTTTTAGCCAATTCTGCATTTGACACCCACGCGAGTGAGGTATCATTTTACTCGGGACACTAAGGAGAATGCTGTGGTGTAGGACATTTGTGCCGCCATGGTGATTCCACACAAATATGTGGAAAGTTTGGTTTTTTTAGCTAAATTTGAGGTTTGCAGGGAATTCTGGGTAGGGAAACGTTGAGGGATCCACGTAAGCCATACCTCTTTGGACTCCCCAGGGTGTCTAGTTTCCAGAAATGTGTGGGTTTGGTAGGTTTCCTTGGATGGCGGCGAGCCCAGGGCCAAAACCCCAGGTGCCCTTGACCCCCCCCCCCCCATTTTGAAGTCTGAACAGTACGATTTGGGTCATTTCCTGTTACATCCACTTTGCGTACCCACACAAGTGAGGTACCATTTTTATCTGGAGACCTGGGGGAACACTGGGTGGTAGGAACAACTGACTGTACAGAAGAGGTCTTTAAACTAGGTAGAGCGGTTCTATAGTGAAACCCAAGCTGCCCATCAGACAGTGTCTTCTGTTGCATCAAAACCTAGGCTGTGAGACAGTCAGCACTCTCTAGCAAAGCACACTCCGTGTATTAAACATCACAATGTTTTATCCCCAGCAAAACACCGCAGCACAGGCATCTACAGCAAAAGAAAGGCTGCCTTCGCAACGTTCAGGCGTGACATAAGCAACTTCAACGAAGCAATGACTGTCACAGGCTCAGTGCTCCACACAGTAAAGAGAGGCTCGAGCATCTTTATAAAAACACAGACTTGTTATCGCTCTTCCATCTACCGCGCAGGACTGGTGGGCACTGAGCTAGGCTACAATAAACAACATATTTGCCACATGACAACCAGAGCATTATAACAGCGCTCCGCTTTATCACTAGAGCGCAACATCTTCGGCTGCCCGATATATTCTCCTTAACGTTGCAGCAGGGAAATAACCTATTCAAAAGGCTTGTATGTAGACAACTGGAGTTTTACATGTGCCCACATACTATATTCCAACATGTAAACATGTGATATATGAAATAAAGTAACGTCCGAGTTCAGGTAGCCTCACTCAAACCATCGCGCTGATATCGCGTACATCACTTCTGTATGGAGAGAACCATTTCAAATGTAAGCACTAATTCTAATGTCATCTGTAAAGGCCACCCTAATACTGCAGCTCCCAAACTCACTCAAGGGTAACTGGTTTGCATTCTCAGCAGTCGGTTATATCCCTCTAATCCCCTCCCCAAGATCTCCTGGCCCAGGAATTGAGCATATGGACGGGTGCGTTTCTGCAGACTCCGCAGCTTGTTACAGAACACGGCTGCTTGCATTCAACGTCAATCCCATGGCAGGCAGTATCTCCTGAAAGTCATGCGGGGCCGGACTACAGTCAATCATCTTATAGGTCTCTGCACCTGCAAGACTAAAACGGCTTGGGCAGAGTCAGCCCCACGTTAGACTTGTGTCTTTAAGGGCCCAGCAGTGCAGCAGCATATTCTATCAAATGAGAGAAGTGTTACTTAAAACCGTTGAGGCCAGGGCAGCGTCTGCCGTGTATATGTAAGGATCTCTGACTGACCAAAGGTGACGGGATGGCCTTTCACGTCAGGTTGCTGTCTTTGAAAGATCTGTTGAGCTGGAACTGTGACCCGATTTGGTAAGGTTTACGTAGGGCTGGGACGATAGTCGCATGCCGCAGTCACTGCTTTGGACCCCAGCTGGACGCTTAAAAGGAGTATGGCAAGTTGCATTTTTCCCTTTACCATAACCAGGTTAGAATAGTGACTTTAGCAACAATGTGTATATTTAACACTAACAAAGCAGCTCTGCTTAAAATTCCTTAACCACTAGGCAATACGTGATTCATTACGATGCTGAATCAAAAAATAATGACATTCGGCCGATATATACAACCCAGCGTCACCCACTTTGTCACCTTTTCTCACAAGACACAGGCTGCTGTTGAAACTGCTAGCCTTGCAACCGAGGTTCGGCCGCAGAAACTGGTCCACTTCCTGTTTCCTAGGACGACAGAAAAGAATGCACAACTACTGTTTTGTTGCGCATGCGTACGATGTAAGGTATCGCGCGCATGCGAGACAGAGTGCAAAATCACCCACCATGAAACCGCAAACAAGCATTGAAAATGCAATAGGACTCATTTTTATGCGAGACCTATTGCATTTTCAACGTAAGTGTGGACGTGAAATATGGCACGAACGGTAGGGGGTTGGGGGGGTGGTGGACGGTCCAAGAAGTCACGGACTACGGGAGGGAACGGGGAGAGGCAGGGGAACAAAACAGTTTTTTAAGTAAAGGCGCCGATAGCCTTGGATGGAAATAAATCACGACCTAGCCGTGAGGAGGGGGAGTAACAAGCTAAACACCAATCACATTACAGGATTTAAGATTGAAGCCAATCAAAAAATATGGCCTGAAAGTGGGCGGAGCTTCCCCCGCTATACTGTATACAGCATCTCTTGACGAGACAGCGCATGCGCTGCCTAGGCGAGACCAAACAAGCATTTGCAATGCAATAGGTTTTGCATTTACGCAAGTTTAAGCTATTGCCATTGTATATGACAATACCTTTTATTTGTTTTAAAAAACAAAACATAAATAAAAGGCATTGTCATTTACAATGCCAATAGCTCAAACTTGCGTAAATGCGAGAACTATTGCATTGCAAAATCTTGTTTTTATTACGTTTCCCAGTAGACGCCAGGGATTTTTTGGGCAAATTTTAATTAGGGTGGGGTCATTCCAATTTGCCCCCCAGAAAAACCCTAGTGGACTTTCAGCCCCCCCCCCTGGGTGGCAGATGGGGGCATTAGCCCAAAAATGGTGCCTCATTCGTGTGGGAGGCCAAAGTGCCCGCGACAGGCAACAGCCCAAAACATTTTGTGATTGGCAATTTTGATGTTGCCTCACTACGTTTTGTGCCCTTGCCTGTCGCGGGTACTTGGGCCTCCCACATGAGTGAGGCACCGTTTTTATCAGGAGACCCGGGGGAACGCTAGGTGGTAGGAAATTTGTGTCAGCCCAGTGATGCCACAACTTTCCCACACACATGTGTGAAAAAAGTGGATTTTTCAGCTAAAATTAAGGTTTGCAGGGGATTCTGGGTAAGGAAACGTTGGGGAAACCACGCAAGCCATACCTCCCTGGAATCCCCTGGGTGTCTAGTTTTCAAAAATGTATAGGTTTGCTAGGCTTTCCTAGGTGCCGGCAGAGCTATGGTTCAAAAACTATAGCTAGGCACTTCGCCCAAAAAGGGTCATTTTTCACTGCGAAACTGAGGTGTGTCCAAGTTGCCTTTTGCTCTGTATCCTGTCCCGGGCACTAGGCCAACCCACACAAGTGAGGTTCCATTTTTCTCGGAAGACTTTAGGGAACGCGGGGTGGGTGGAAATTTGTGGATCCACGCAGATTCCAGAACGTTCCACCACAGAAATGTGGGGCAAATGTGTTTTTTTGGACAATTTTGTAGGTTTGCAAGGGATTCTGGGTAACAGACCCTGGTGGGAGGCAGTCAAGGCACCCCATCCTGAATTCCCCTGGGTGTCTAGCTTTCAAAAATGTATAGGTGTGCTAGGTTTCCCTAGGTGCCGGCAGAGCTAGGGTTAAAAAAAATACAGCTAGGCACTTTGAAAAAAAAAAGGTAATTTTTAATTGTTAAAATGTGTGCTCACGTTGGGTTTTGAGCCATTTCCTGTCGTGGGCACTATGCCTACCCACACAAGTGAGGTACCATTTTTATCGGGAGACTTATGGTAATTCAGATTTGTAAAGCAACTGTTATTACCTATTGACTTTCGATGCATTTTTGCCTTCCAAATGAAAGACATTGTGTAAAAAAAAAGAAGTCATTTTGAAAAATGACCGATAATTCTCAAGCTAGTAGGAGTATTCCCAATTTCGAAAATGTGCAAATATCTGTTTTTAAACTCTAGAATTTGTTCCCATTTTAGAAATACATAGGTGTCTTTCATACTGATTTTTCCATGTATACATTTTCCCACAATAATTGCTATATACCCGGTACATAATAAAAAGCCATTGCAAATTGCTGCTCAGTTTTTGATTCTGGGTTTGTCGGGTTCTTGGTGAGCCTACAAGTCCTCTATATCCCCACAACCAGAAAGGCCCAGTGGATGTAACCGTATATTGCTTTCAAAGAGCTGTCATAATTAGAAGGAGTTACAGGTGAAAACGTTGACACAGAAGGCTATTTTTTTCAACTAATTTTCAATTTTTCCTATATTTAACTGTTAGTTTCTATAAAGAAACCTTGAAGGATCTACACAAATGACCCCTTGCTGAATTCAAAATGTTGTCTGCTTTTCTAAAATGTATAGCTGTCCAGGATCCATTATAGCTTTCATACCCATTTCTACCATTAACTGGAAGGAGGTTGAAAGCACAAAACATAGCAGAAATAGGCTATGTCCCAGAAAAATGCCAAAACTGTGTAAAAAAATGTTGGTTTTCTGACAAAAGTCTGTCATTCCCTAAAAACTGGGAAAATGGTGATTAAACCCTTTTTTGATACCATTTGCAGGGAAAAACCCAGACGCTTTCATTTGCAGCCCTTTTTTCTCATTTTTCCCAAAAAATCCAAAATTTAGCTGTATTTTGGCTAATTTCTTGGACCCCTCCAGAGGAATCCACAAACCCTGGGTATCTTTAGAATCCCCATGATGTTGGAAGAAAAGGACGCACATTTGGCGTGCCTTCCTTATGTGGTCAAAAAGTTACAGGGGCCTAAGCGCGCAGTACCTCAAATAGCCAAAAAAAGGCTTAGCACACGGGGGTAAAAGGCCTAGAAGCAAAGGAGTTAACCGATTATGCCATTGTATAGTTTTGTTTCTACACTTTAATGTTGTTTAGTGTTGCTTATATACTTTACACTAATTTCTCTGCAGAATAGCCTGCTTGTTTGTTCCACAGCTACGTCGGTTTAAGCCTAAATTTGTCATTTAGACTGTGTTTAGTTATAGCAAAATACTAAATTACTATATTGTTATGACTGTTATACTAATGAATATTCCTGAATCTCAAAGGGCCTCTGTGTTTAAATGTGTACCACCCAACGTTTGGTGCTATTTTCATGGTTAGTTTAGTGCAGAACTCGATACAGATTTAAAGAAGTACAGGTCTACAGTACTTTAAGCCTCCCTCCACTGCTAGTGAACCCCTTAATTAAATAAACAAAAGCATATTAATTATGGCAATACAATTGAGGAGCCTAGTGGAGTGTAAGCATTCACAAATATGTATATATGTAGAACGGCTGTGTATAATAAACTTCATAGGCATTCTTGTACTCCGTGTTCCGAATATGTGTACATGTGCGTCTAAGATGTATGAGCCTGGGCCTTTGATCGCTATTGATGAGCCTAATTTACCTGTGGCCTCTCTTTGCCTTGGTGCCTTTAGTAAAGAGATCATTAATAAAATGCATCTAATTACAAATTATTCAGACAACTCATCAGGTATGTGTTTTAGAATGCTAAGCTGTTGTACACGCGCCAGACGCATTGTTCCTGGAACACCAAAGAAAGCGCTTCTTGCAAATCACCGGCCTTCATCCGCTTCTTTCTATTCAGCGTATGCAGGGAAAAACATTTCCAACATATTCCCTTCTATGAAAAGTCATTATAGAAGCCTCGACTTTTACCAGCTCCTCTGCCACAATATTGACAATAAACGAAAGAGTTATCATCACAGATTAGTATAAGCCATGATTTATGCAGCGCTTCTCTAAAATCTGAATAAACTTCCTCGTGGTTGTTAGCATTGTTGCAAAGGCAGACAGAAGAGATGAAAACTAACATTCTGCCTGCTTAAGGTGGCGGGTATGTAAATATTATTTCCTCCCCTTCGTGATGGAAAACTCAACTATAATATCAGCTGGTGGAAGCCGCGGCGTGAAGCTGTTATCCCGGCTTCCAGCGCAATTAATATCTGTCAGACCCGCGCGCGGCGCTCCCAGGTTGCAACCAATCAGCCCCTTTGCTCCTGTTTCTTTGTTGTTGTGCTGTACTGCCCAGTAAGTATGGTCTTGTGTCACAATAATCTCCCAGACAAATGCTAATTGCTCTATTGACAGCATTACTGTACATTTTTGACACATCATTATTTATAGCTAACCACTTGACCTGGAATAAATGTTAAAGCAATTATCACAGAGAGTGTTTCCGTGCGAAAATTGAAGCAAAGTTAATTAGCTTAAGCAATGGAATGGGACTCCATTGTAGCTGCAGCAAGGCGTGCGGGTCCAGAAGCAATTCATAACAAGCTGCCACCATTGCGCAAAGTCAGCCGCTTGTTTATATTTGCATTGCGCTTTCACTTTACAATAGCTGCCGCCCCACACAGTACTCTCAGGGTGGGGCGGCAGCTATTGTTAAAGTAAAAGCGCGATGCAAAAATAAGCAAGCTGTCGCCAAAGCCGAATGAAAACAAGCATTGAAAATGCAATAGGTCTCGCCCACGTTTATGTTAAAGCAATTCTGTTTGTAATTAGGTGGCTTTTTAGCTTTGCTTTTATTAGTGTTTTTCAAACTTTCATGTACATAACATGCATATATATCGTCTCAAACTTCTTGTGGCAGAAAAGACGAAGCGCACCCAAGTTTCAGTGCTCCTTTTACTTTATTCTGTGCCCAGCACCGCCGCCATTACGCGTTTCAGCCCTCATGGGGCCTTGATCATATGATACGTTACATGGTTCGATCTCCAGAATTTAAAGTGACAGTGCTCAAAATAAACTACTCGTCATCATAGACATGGAAGAAAGCCAAATTTTCTCAATATAGTTTTCTCCATTACAGATATTCATACTGCAATTGTGCAAAATGACGCAAAATAATGATATACATATCATAAAGGTTCCCTGTTTAACCTGTAAATAAATACTTGGTAAAAACCAGACCTTTAAAAACCGTCATAAAAAGGATGCCGGTTAAGAGTTTTGCAACCACTATAATATATATAAATACATTTAAATATGTTTACAGTTGTTAAAAATGCAAAAAACCTAAAAAAAAAAAAAGGGTACAAATGTAAACTTATTTCATCATAATAGACGTAGCAGCATTTGTTCTCTCAGTACTGGATATCCTTTAGCACAGTTTGAGAATGTAACCCTTATTGCCCTACTGGGAGTAAAGACAATGAAGCCCGAGTGGGCTAAAATCCAAACATTCCAAGTCTTGGTTCAAAGTGTCAGTGCATATACAGTGTCACATATAAATCCCTTATTACCTAATGTGCAAAATGTGCCACTGTATGAAAAAGTTAATATAAAAACAGTAATTAAAGAGACAGCAGCTTGCATAAATGGGTAAATTGAAATAGACCAGTGAGGAACTAACATATTAAAGATGGGTAAAAAAGTCCTCACTGGAGTTTAACCCATTCGGTGTTTTGGTGACCATTTCTAGTATATATTTTGTTTCCAGTTTTCTCAACAAAGCATCTCGATTTCCACCTCTCCTTAATGGTAGAACCGAGTCCACCACAAAGTATCGCAACTCACACACATTTTTTGCATGTAATTCTTCAAAGTGGGGAGCAACAGGATACGCTGTATCACCATTGTTGATCGCTCTTATGTGCTGGAGTATCCGATTGTGAACCTGAAGCCTCGTACTGCCCACGTAGCACAGGCCACACGGACACTCCAGCACATAAAGGGCAAATTCTGTCCTGCAGATAAGATTTTTGTCAATTTTAGTTGCCCTGCTTCTAAGTGGTGTTGTATATTCAGTTTTGCTCACTCCATGTTTACATGCTTTACAAATTGCACATTTGATGAAGCCTTTGCTAGCCGTGAGCCACATTGTATTTTGAATCACTTCAGGACTACTTGTGACTAAGGAATTGCTCATTGAGCAGGCTTTCCTAAATGTTAAGTTGGGGGACCGAGTTAGGGTACCACCCAACACAGGATCATTTCTTACCAACGCCAAGTTCTTGTTGATAATTCTTCTTATAGTTTGGTGTTGATTACTATAAGTCAGAATTAATCTAGAGGGCTGTAATGTCTCCAATATATTTTTGTTCTCTTTGGGTGATTTAATGGCCAATGCCTGTGATCTGCCCCGCTCATTAGCTATAAACATGGCTTTATCCACTACACTAGAGGTGTAACCTCGTGTGAGAAATCTGGCTCGGCATTCCGTCTGAGCTCTAATACACTCGGTATCAGTAGTATAAATTCTTCTGATCCGCAACATCTCCCCAAGGGGTTGCTGTGGATCAGATGCACTGGGTGATGACACGCTGCATGTAGCAGCAAGTTGCCAGCGGTCGCGTTCCTGTGCAGTCTCGTGTGCAATTGTGTGTTGTTTATCAGGATTTCAACATCTAGAAAGCAGATTGCCTCTCGACTGATCTGGCCTGTAAACTTAAAATTCAGATTGTTCTAATTGATATGCTCAATAAATTGTAGGGCCCCAATCTCCGAGCCCTTCCAAATTATGAGCAGGTCGTCTTTGTACCTGTACCACCGTATTATATGATTGGTCATGATTTCCTCAAAGGCTGGCTTGAGGATCTGTTCCTCCCAAAGCCCCATATGCAAACAGGCATAACTTGGGGAGAAACAGGCCCCCATAGCCACGCCCCTGACCTGCTGGTAGACTTGTCTTTGAAACAGGAAAAAATTGTTTTCCAGACACATAGATATGATGGCCATTAGCATTTTGTTGTTCTCATAGAAACAAATGGGTCGTGTATTTAAAAAGTACTCAACTGCCTTGAGTCCATCTCTATGATGGATGCTTGTGTAGAAAGACGAGACATCCAAAGATATGAGCAAATAATCATCTTACCAAACATCATCATCCAATTTACATAATAGATCCCCTGTGTCAAGTACAAAAGAGGGCAATGTCCCCACAAACTCCTGTAGGAAGAAATCAAGATATTTGCTGGCATTCTCCATAATGCTGTTACGAGCCGATATTATTGGCCTACCGGGTGGTACATGTTCGTCCTTGTGTATTTTGGGTATGAAATACACTACCGGCATGACTGGGTGGTCATTCTTGAGATAGCGAAATTCATCACTTGTCAAGAGACCCGTACTTTTCCATGCCAGTAAATTTGAATAAAAAGAATTCCAAGATGTTTTAACAGTTATCATGTCACTCCGTCTGTAACAGTCCTTGCATATATGTATATTTATGCATTTATTTATATTTGTATTTATATAGATATGCAGATGTATATATGTTTATGTATGTATATACACATACATATATATAAATGCATATGTGTATTTATAGAGAGTGAGGAGTAGAGAGTGAGGAGTAGAGAGTGAGGAGTAGAGAGTGAGGAGTAGAGTAGTAGAGAGTGTAGTAGAGTAGTATAGAGCGAGTAGTAGAGAGTGGTGTCCTGTGCCTGGTGAGAAGAGTCTCCAGTCTGTTGAGGGATGTTCTTTGTCTAGTGAGTGGGCTCCTTTGTCTGGTGAGCAGTGACCTGTGTCAGGTGAGTCAAGTCCCGTACCTGGTGAGCAGTGACCTGTGTCTGGTGGGTAGTGTTCTGTGTCTGGTAAGCTTTAAATCCTGTCAAAAAGAGGAAAGGGGGACGGAGCGAGCTCTAAAACTGTGCTCGCCCCCCAGGAAATAAAAACAACAAACAAACCCTCCTTCCCGGGAGGGAGGTAGGGCTGAAAGACTGCAAACAGTAGAGAAAGGGGCCAGCTGCTGCTTCTTGGGGGTGTAGCCGAACCAGGGCTGCAAATAACCTGAAACTGCACAACTTGAAACTGCACAACATAGCGCCTTCAAGTTGCACATAAAAGGACACTGACCCTTATTGTTAGTAAACGTCTTTAAAAAAAAAAAAAAAAAAAAAAAAAAATTAACAAATGAAGAAATCTTGAGACACATTTTACTTAAAACTGCAAAAGCGCCGAGAACAGAGAAATGTAAAGCACGTCCGCTATTGTTGAAGGCAAACGCGGTAATACAAAAAAACAATCATTTACAATGCAATAGGTTTCGCATTTGCGAGAGTTTATGTAAATGACAATGCATTTTATTTATTTGTTTAAAAAACCAACACATTAATAAAACCTTGCTGCCAATAGCGCAAACTCTAGTAAATGTTATTTTATTTACTGGGCTGGAAAGGTACCAACCAGCCTCCTTTGTCACTGTGAAGCTGCTGGGAAATCGGGTGGCTGGTTTGCTTTGCGTGTCTACCTTGGCGTGCTTCTAAGGGACAATATAATGTCGTATAAGGAATATGATTCTCCTTTTATTATTTATATAACTCATTATTTGAAATGTAATAAGTCAAAGACAGAACTCCCTTATTCTATGAATAGGTTGTGTGGGTGCTCTATCAAGTGTTATTTTTATCTTAGCCACGCGAAGTGCTGTACCTACAGCTATCTCATCTGAATGCATGTTACTGAAAGCTCACGTTGTGAACTAGAGGTTTCATTTGCAATTGTTTAAAAAGAAATGCAGGCCAGCTGTCCGTGCAGTTTCTTCTATACACCCCCCCACACACACACACCGCCCTGTGTTCTGGCTCGATTTCTGTTGGACCTGCTGCTGTGGAGTGTTTTGTCTGCTATCAGTTTTCCCTGCCACTTAACGTCCGAGTGGGTTTTAAACTTTTTTGATGGGGTTGTATTAACATCACTGCTCCCGGTGGACGTTGTTTTCCTGCATATCCGTAACTAAAGTAATAAGCGTAACTAAACTAATTAGTCATAAAAGGGATGTGTGCCTTTGCCTGTTGATGTCTAGTCAACGCCGCCGATGGTTCTGCCATTGAACTACTAAACCTGAGTTGAACTTGCTACTTAATTGCACTGTTTATCTTGGAAGGACAAGACCCTCACGAGAGCTATGTACTATGCCTCTTTGCTTCCTCGACATAGAAAATGTTTATTGTAGCATGGACATCTCGAACACGGACTGTTACCAATAAAACTGTATTTAGGGTCCGACTGGGGCAAGCTTTAGGAATGCCTTCAAAATGCTGCCTCTGTTGCACTGCAGCGCTAGTGGGGTGGAGGTAGAGCAGCGAGGGGAGGGAGAGAATTCCGCTTCTCTTAAGACTAGAGTCTGCCAGGATCCCCCTGCGCTTGTGAACTCCGTGCCTGGCCAGAGTAGTAAACAAAGTAATAAAACACTACTCCACCTATAAGAAAGTTAGTTAAGGCCATTGTGTCCGTAGGGGCTGTCAGAAAAGCGGACAGGGTAAAAAGTGGCTAGTAGCCAATTAGGAGACATTGTCTCCTGCCGCAAGTAAAAGATCAAATCCCGGTGAAAAATATGGGCGGGGCTTCCACACCACTTCTAAAACACACCCTACTACAGCATAGCGAGCAGCGCATGCGCTGCAATGCTAGGCTTGACCTAATGATGAAATATTGCAGTGATACGAATACAAAATGTGCGACATTATGCAACTTAATTTGGCTTTTCTAGGCGTATAATTTACTGAACCCTCCCACATAATTGGCCATCTCTTGCTGCATAATTCCAGTTGCCCGGACTATAGGTTTCTCGAGGAAAATGTAGATTCCCAAAGTTTGCTGTAACTTTCAATACAGATTTTGACTTTGGAGGTTACTGGCAAGAAACATGATCATTTATTTTAAACCAGATGGGAACGCCATACACTGGTCACCAGTGGCCTCAAGTTGAAAACTTAATTTCGACATAATGCTGTTCCCACAAGTTGCTCTACCCTCATCTATTTATTTAGATTTTTTGTACAGTATCCCATTTTGCTGTAAGACGACTTGCATAGTGTTCACCAGAAGGACATCAAATTCATAGGTTTGCAGGCAAGATTTACAGGCAGAGTTCTTGGGTGAGCCAGTCACCCTGCCTGACATTCTTAAAGTCTAGCCTGGCTCAAAACTTCAAGTTTGACTGTTTACACTGATCTGTTTTGAGGCGTTTAAACAGCAGCCAGGTTGGTTCTCTTCTAAGCAGATCACTTGGAATTATGTGGCAAGAGAGGAACAAATTATGCAGCATAGTCTACTAAAATGTGCGGCCAGAAATGTAAATTATGTGGCATAATGCAGCACATTTGTGATAGTATTAGCAGCTGCGGCCGGTGCAGGTAAGAGCGGTGGGGCCTGGTGGAGGTGGGATTTCGACAGACGAATACGAGGGAAAATTAAATTAATAATGATTTTTTCCTCTACAGAAATTGTATTTGTTTTTCGGGAGCGGGCAGCAGCGCGCACGCTGCTTGCGTACCTTTATCTTGTTTTCATTATTCCCACATTGCGGCCGACCCTCAAACTTCCTGGGCTCAGCCACTTCCTCACTGTCTGCCTGTGATCGGCCATCCACCCCGTTCAAAGGCTTCTTTCTTTTAGAGCGTGTGATGACCCCTCTTCACTGCACGGATCCCATGTCAAGGTAACTTGTGGGTGGGACATCTGAGCATAAGGATTGTATCTCATTATGCCGATGCTGCTGGTGGGTGCCCAAGACTGCTCACTGGCAACCTGTTGCTTATGCCTATTCTTTGCGCCACTGTGTGCTTGTTGAACGTGCTGCTGCTGCGGCTTCTGCCACCTCAAGTCCGACATTTTCTTTCCACCTAACACCAACGTGTCAGCCTGCCACAGAGGCGCTTTGCTTTCCCTCTGTGCTCTGCGGACGCTGCTCAAATGGGGAGTGTGACCGATCACAAGGGCTTGAGAAGGAGGAGCTGGGAGAAGGGGGGCTGGGGCAGTCAATCACAGTTGGCGTTCTCTGGGGTGCATCAGTTCTGTAGTGCCCTCCTCCTCTTGTCCTCCCCTCCCCCCACACACAGCTGTAGCAGCGCCACCTTTATCCTTGTTTGTAGTAACAATTGCCCCAACACGGCAGAACTTGTCCAACCTTTTCTGCATTACCCATGTTATGTTATCATTGTTTTCTATGGCGCTGTATTGCTATTAGTAAGGCTTTGCAGCTCCCTGGTCTCAAGCATTCTGTAAAAGACTGGAGTCTGTTTTCTGTTTCTTTCGAGTAGAGTTTTCAGGAGTATGGGCACAGTTACTATTTCGTGTATTTTATGTTTGGTTGTAAGCGTTGTATGTGTTAGACCGGTGCACTGGCAGAGCCCTAAAAAATGTATTGCTTGTCGAGAGAGAACGCAGTGTGTGTGGGTCCAAGTACTAAAATATATAGATTATTCCAGGTCCGGATTTGCTGCATTTTCTGGTGAAAGTACAGAAAGATAATGACCGGAATTATGTAGTTGATATTTGATGGGCATAAATTGAGTAGTTTTTAGGAATTGAGGTGCAGTGGATGCGTGGGCCCGTTTGTCAGCTACGTGCCACTGGGGCAGTGTCGATGATGCAGTAAGTCCATTGCAGGCAGCAGCCTTATGGTGCACAGCACATGGCAAGAGGTTGACAGATTGTGACAAGTGGTCTGAACTTGCCATTTATTTTACATTACCAATTCCAATTTCCAAGCTTTATTTCGATCATAACAGACCATAAAAGCAGAAGCTAAAAAAACATATAATACATAAAAAAATAAAAATGTTAAGCATCACAGGATATAACCGCTAACAGTTCATTATACAACCTTAATGACAAGTTAAAAAGTTATTAAAATTTTAAAAAGATTTTAAAACAATGAGTTCATATTTAATAAGTTCAAAGCTGTGGAAGACGGAAAAGGTACGTTAAGACTGCACTAGTGGAATTTAAAAACTTGCGGCGCCTAAGCCACATGGAGTTGAGGAAGCAGGACACTCCAAAACAATCGGGGGTGCGTTCCAGTTCGCAGGACTCTAAGAGCCTCTCGTGTCTGTCTGAACCCCAAGTTCCTGCATATTGGTAGGAGCCAGTACCTTCTAGTTGCCTTATAACCTGGGCAAAAAAAGAAAACATGTGTAAGGGACTCTTCCTGATTCTCTCAGGCCGGACAGGCAGATGGGGAGGCTTTGGTCCATTTGTTTGTAAATGCATGAACTGGCAGACAGCCCCATCTAAACTGGACATAAAGTTTCATTGCCACAAGTGGATAGACGTCCTCGAGAAAAGTCTCAAATAAATATTGGTCTTTAAAATCAAAAAAATCTGCAGTTAAACAACCATTTTTAGCATTCCTATAGAGTTCACCCAACCTAAAAAGTCTGTAAGCTTTAACTAGCTTGAGGCGTGAAATAGACGCTTCCTCCGGGTGGGTCCATAAGTTTGGCCAGCCCAGTCCAAAGCACAGGTCTTTGATATGTGCCAGCCAAGATATTTTTCCCACCCCTGGAAGCCCCAGGATTGCCTTGAGTTCCGACTGGTAAACTAGTAATTCGGGTGTCGCCTATAGTCGGCGCCAAAAGGTCAAGGGTCGCAACTCAATTTCCTCATTTATGGGTCTAAGGCCAAGGTCCATGCGTAAGGGGATGAGAGGAGTACTTGGCGGTAGGCCCAAGAGTTGTCTCATAAACTTATTCTCAGTTCTGAGCAGTGCACCAACAGGGCGATGTCCCCAAAGTTCAGCCCCATACATGATTGCGCTCCTAATTTGAACTTTGTATATCTCTGTTAACGGGCCCAGTTGTCTTGATGTTATGTTCCTATATAATTTTGCTAGGCCCCCAGTCATCTGAGCTAGCCTCAGGCCTGCCTTTTCTTGGTGAGGGCCCCACCCAAAGTTTTCCGTTAACGTGATACCCAGGTAGTCAAAGACTGCCACTCTCTCCAGCTGGGTGCCATTTAGGGTGGGGTTGGGACGAGAAGTTCTGCTAGGATTAAATACCATATACTTGGTTTTTGCTGAGTTAATCTCTAGCCCCCTGTCTTTGCAAAATATAAAAAAGGTGTCAAGAATCCTTTGGAGGCCCATAGGTGATTTAGAAAGTAACAAGGTATAGTCAGCAAACATCATTGCTGGTACCTTGTTACGGGCAAGCTTTGGGGCATCAATATTGGCTATTTGGTTCAGTTGATCCACCAAAGCGTTTATATAAAGACAAAACAGTGTGGGGGCCAAAACACACCCCTGCCTTACACCCCTATTCACTGGGAAGCGTGAAGTCCATTCCCTGTGTTTCCCATATCTAACCTGTGCGAAATTTCCAGTATGTAATCACTTGATCAGGGTGAGCAAATAAGATGGAATGCCCAGTTCCTCCAAAACTACCCAAAGTTTATGGCGAGGTATCAAATCGAACGCTGATCTGAGGTCAACAAAGATCAGATAGAGGCTCCCACCCTCTATCGTCACCGTCTTCCAGTATAGTAATTGCAGCCTTAAGATTTGGTCAATGGTGGAAATGTTTTTTCGGAAGCCTGCCTGGTATGCACTCAGTGTTTAATGCTCTTCCATCCAGGTCTGGAGACGATCTAAAATGATCCTGGCGAACAACTTTTGCGTTACATCAATCTGGTTTATTGGCCTATAATTTATGGGCATAAGAGGAGATCCCTTTATATACTGGAAAAATTTCGGCCCCTAGCCAGGTATCCGGGATTTCCATACCGCTTAATATGGCATTAAATATTACACATAAATATGTGCCCCAGACATTGGGTTATTCCCGATATAAATTCCGGGGGGATCTTATCCAGTCCAGGGGCCTTTCCAAGAGGCAGGTTCCCAATAGCACTCAACACTTCAATCAGAGAGAACCAAGTCTCATCTTCAGGGGGTATCTCTGCGCCAATTAGCTGGGAGCCCTCTGTGGGGTCCTTAACATCCTGGATGGAGTACAATGATTGGAAATGAAGTTTCCATGCTTCCGCAGATATATTCGGCTCAATAGGCGAACTCCCGGAGGAGCTCGCAGTTCTAACCAGGGACCAAAACTCCCTCATATCTCTATTAGTAAGTGCCTGTTTAATCGCGTCCCATCTTTCGGACTCCCACTCATCTTTAGCGGACTTTATACTATTCCTATAGAGAGCCCTCCTAGTTTTTATCAAGAATCTATCTTTGGTTTTTATGGCGTCAATAAGGGCACTCTTTGCCATTCGGCAGACGTTTTATGCCAGGTGGATTTCGAAGACCCTGTGCCCTTAGTATGCATCAGAGGATTAAAGATATTAGTTAGACTGATGGTGAGATCCGAGTGTACAGCCATAATTCGGGTGGTGGTGTCAGGAGCACTAAGAGTTTGCACTGCCGTTTCCATCATCAGCAAAGGGGGGATAATTAAGGAATAAAGTGTAGCTACCTTATCTGGTGACTTCCTCAGATTATCCCATCTGATTCTCCTTCTATTATTGTCTAGAGACAGACTGGAATCAGAAAAGGGGCCTGGAATGGGAAGACCATGAAGATCTGGGTGATGAAGTTCAAGCACCAAGGCATTGTGGTCGCTGACGTGCCTTTGTAGGACAGCGAATTCAATCACCCAATGCCAGATGCTTGCCTCCACTAGAATATAATCAAGTAAAGATGTTTGACCTGGTCTGTTAAAGGTATGCCTTCCTGGTTGGTCTGACTTAGTACGATCATTACAAGCCCTCAGTGCATGAGATAATGTTACTGCATTTATCTGTAGGACCAGAGGAGTCCATGCTCTTACTGAAGGAATAATTGGAGGAGGTATTAGCCAAAGAGAATCCTCTGCGGTTACCAGAGAATCAGTAGGAACAGTTAGTGTATCAAATTGGCAGTTGAAATTGCCGCCTATTACCATCCTGGTGTTTGGGGGAACCAAGTCAATAAACGTGGAAAGCATACTTATGTTCTTAGATTCCTGGGCAATAGTGACAGGACGGGAATAGATATTGATAAATACAATCTTGAAGTACTCGGTATTTTAAGCCCAGCGGTGCAGGGGAACACACCCTATGACTTCGGGGTTCTTCCTGTTTCAGACCTACAGAAACAGAGTCTTCTGGGTGAAGTCAAAGATCAGTTTATTGGCTGCAGACCAATTACAGGTATCCTAGAAGTACAACAGCGTGTATGTTCTCAGGAGACTGCTGAAAATCACAGAAACGGGCTTCTCCTTAAATACAGAGTTTCCTGCTTCAGGCATACATTCCTAGGTTTATGGCATGGTCATTTAAAGTATACATTACAAACGAAAAGGCAGAGTCATGATGACCATCCCACATTCCAGTTAAGCCAGCCCGCAATTATTTACACAGCAAGGCTCAGATCCCACATCAGATATCGATAGGCCCCAATAAACATGAGCATCTCCTGTTTTGGGAAACAAGCCATAAAGCAGGAACAGTCAGGTGAGAAAGAGATTAGCTGGAGGCTTGTGTAGGATGAAAAAACTTTATGGTGTGTCAAACCCTGATGCTAATCACAGGTGGCCAGAGGACGGGGAACTCGTGGGACCAGTTTGACCTGGGGCAGCGGAGCCAAGCTGCCCAGGTCACAGAAAAGTCAAAGAAAGCCACATGTGCTTTAAAAGGCCCGTATTCGCTTCATGCTACATAGCCTATGTGAGGGCAACCATAAGATGGCCACCAATACAAAATGGAACACACGTAGTGATGTATAATAGCGTATACACAGTGCATTCATAGCTAAAACGTTACACAAAGCACTTGTACATACCGCATTAACCATTCGCGGTTCACTAATACCGGGATAGACAGGGGTAGGGCCCTGCCTCCTACGTGGTCCCAAATTGCAAAGTACGACAGACACTCCTTTTGCCCTTACATAGGCAATAACTATGCTCATTTCAATCCGAGTCTAGGTTAATATTCACGAAGTCATGGAGATGTTGCTGTAGCATCATCCTATTACTTAGCTCGTCCCTCGATACAGGTTTCCTTACACATAATGTAGCACAGAGGCCACATATCGCAGGAGCACACTGTATGCACAGACAGAACAGGAAAAGGATGGCTAAGATCATTCCAATGACCATCAGAACTTTCCAACCCCAGGCAGATATCAGTTCCCAGAACCACCCCACCAGTGACCAATCTCCTTTATCCACGTGTATGGACTCAGATATTTTATGCAGTTTGGAGATGGCTTGATAAACTGTTGGAGCGTTGTCCGGTATGAAAATGCAACAACTGGATTGGATAACCTTACATACCCCACCACGGTCTGCAAGTATGACGTCTAGAACCATGCGGTTCTGCAAAGTCATGAGGTGATCCGCTTGGAGCTCAGCTGTCAAATTACCAAGGGCACCAGCTGTAACATTAACAGTGGATTCAACCACACGAGTCAGCTGTCTCAGGTTCCTACTATTAACCATAGGTCCCCAAAACGGCAGGAAACCCAAAAAGAAATCTCCCGCTTCCTGACCGGCAGTATCCTCCTTACTAATCACGCCTCTCACAACTCTGGTCTTGTGATAGTCAGAGGCGGTAGTAAATGTTGGCGGTAGCAGATTTGCAATATAACATGGGCCCGAGAAATCAGGGGGCAACCATGTATATGCTCGGTCATTGCAGATAAAATATGTACCCTTGGCAGCCAAAAACGCAGGGGAAAACTGTGACGGAAAAGTGTACGTTTCAGTACAGTCACTTCTTCCCAGTTGAGCTCTAGGATTCTGATCATTACCTTGCAAACAGAACCGACCTATGTGGGGTACGACCCAGATTGGGGTCGAGATTTTCCGTTGTCTTTCACCTAGACTAATACTATACCCAGTCGCGTTCCACCCTACATAAGCTCTCAATTCTTCTTTGGGAATGGATGAGTATGCATCGATATCTCTACTCATATCGGCAACTCCTTTCATTAAAGCTTTATTATTGGTGCTAGGTCTGATGGAACGCGGTTGTCGCGGGGAGTACGCATCTAGTGCATAGAGAAACATGGTCTGGAATGCCCATGACGATCCATTGTAACTATACGGCAGCACCAGATAGGGAATACCCATATTAATGGTATGTGGCATTAAACCGCACACCCAACAATTTGTTGTATTCATGACTAGCTGGTGCAGGAGCTGAATAAACAAGTTATTCACAGACTCTGATCGTCTAACTTGTTCATGTTCAGGCAGAGGGTGAAAAGAGTGTGAGGAGATAGTAGGAGGAGGTATAGGCTGTACAGTGGGGGCAATGGGCTCTTGAGAGGAGAAGAATACAAATCCTACAGTAAACACTACCATACTACATAATACGAATAGGCATAAAAATACAAAACGTGTGCACCTCATTATTTTACATATTCTTGCTTTAAAGTTCATTTCCTCAGTGAGTCTCTCCATCTTACAAAACTCCATCCTCTAATCGTGCCGCTCGCGGCGGGTGAGTATCTTCTGCTAAGGAGTACGCCTGTCAGTCCAGGGAACGCCCTAGACCAACCAGAACCGTCGACCTAACGTCTTCGGCCTGTACCCCAAAGTCTTGGCACCGCGACCCTGCGACTGAACCCAGATGGTGGTTCGAAAAACAAAAATCAAGAAAGTCCTTCAGGTGGGAGAGCTCTGGTTATTAAAAAAATAAAAAGGTAAAAGAAAAAGAATATTTATTTGTCCATGGGCCTTGGTCTTAGATTGTAATGGAGACGGGCAGGTACTGTTTGATCTTGGAACAAAAGTTCAGGCTCTGTAGTGTCCAATCGAATTGACGGTGGCACAGCTTCTTGCAAAATATCGTCACTTTCCTGCGCTGAAGTTGTGCCTTTTATGCGTGCATCACTGAACGGCACAAAATGAGGTACAGTGTCTGTTTCAGAGTCAGCGATACCCTCCTGGACCCACTGGTCATACGGCAGAGGCAAAGGGATCCTCTTCACGTGGGTGCCGTGGATCCAGTTCCTTTTCCCCTTTTCTCGAACAGCTGATCTTGTAGACAGTAGCACGAGGTGACGGCCAATCCAGCGGGGCTCATCGTTGGTTTTCCGCTGGAAGTTTTTGATGAGCACCCACGTGCCATGGTCAATGGGGTGTCCTGGAGCCTCAGAGGCCGGGGGGAGAGTATCGTGCACCTGTTGGTGTAAAACACGCAGTTTAACCGTCAAATCATACAAGTAATCAAGCAGTACTGGATGTTCGATTTCACTGAATTTCGTCGGTCTTGGCACACCCCATACATTGGCCGGGCGGCCAAAAACGACCTCGTAGGGGCTAAGTCCCACCCGTGAATGCACGGTCATTCTAGTGGACAGGAGTGCTAGAGGCAGAGCGTCAGGCCATTTAAGACCTGAGCTCGCTTGGATTTTGGCCAGTTTGAGTTTTAGAGCGCCATTGTAGCGCTCCACTAATCCAGCTGATTGGGGGTGATTTGCAGCGTGAAATTTCTGCCTTATACCTAGTCCCTCACACACATTCTTCATCACTTGGCCCACAAACTCACTCCCATTATCACTCCACACCATTCTTGGCATTCCAAACCTAGGGAAAAATTCCTTCACAAGGGCTTTGGCTGTGGACAGAGCAGTGTTCTCTTTTAGAGGATAGGCCTCTATCCATTTTGAGAAAGTGCAAACAACCACCAATACATATTTCAGGTTGTTGCACCTTTCCATGTGGATAAAATCTAGCTGCAAAACTTCAAATGGATATGATGGAGGCGCAAAATGACCAGCTGGAGTTGGGGTTCCCCTACCAGGGTTGTACTTCAAGCATACCATACAATTCTTGACCACATTCTCTGCACACTTAGGAATTCCAGCATTCTGCCATACTGGAGCCAACAACTTACAGATTCCTTTCGTACTGATATGTGCCATTCCATGTGCCATAGTAACCACTGGAAGCACATATGCATCAGGTAACAACCATCGCCTATGTTCTGACAAATCAATCCAACAACCATTCTCATCCAACTTACCCATACTTTCTCTCCACTTGCTTAACTCTTTCTCTGTGGCTTCAGCTTGAAGGGACTTTACACTCTCTATTGTGTTTTCACACATTCCAACATCACCAACCCATCTGGCAGGGCCTGCAACATACATTCGAGTCTTCACATCTTTTGCTGTTTCTTTCGCGACTTCATCAGCAAACGCATTACCACGACCAACATCATCAGTGATTTGCTTGTGCGCACTGCATTTCATAATCGCAACTTGTGATGGTAGGGTCAGCGACTCAAGGAGATCATTCACCAACTTGCCATTCTGAATCTTAGCTCCATGCGAAGTCAGGAACCCACGTTCTTTCCACAATCGCCCAAAACTATGAGCCACGCCAAAGGCGTATTGGCTATCCGTATATATGTTCACTTTCATTCCTTCAGACAACACGCATGCTCTCGTAAGGGCAATCAATTCTGCTGCTTGAGCCGAATTCTGTGGCACACGCGCAGTTTCTACAATCGTGTGCAAAGTCGTGATTAGCATATGCAGCAGTCGTATCACCATTTGGAAGCTTAAAACACGAACCATTCACCCATAAGGTACCATCACACTCAGTCAGGGGAGTATCTTTAAGATCTACTCTCCCTTTCGTTTCTTCTTCTGTTCTGAACAGACAATCCTGTTGCTCAATCTCATCTAGATCTGCTGGAATTGGCAATAATGTAGCTGGATTCAACGTGTTGCATCTCTTTATGTGTATGTGATTTGCTAACAGTGTCAGCTCATATCCAGATAATCGCGCACTAGTTAAGTGCTGCGTCTTGGTCCTGTTTAACAATGTGTCCACAGCATGTGGAACCATAACAATCAATGTATTATCCATTACTAGTCCAGCAGACTGTCGAATAGACATAGCTGCGGCGGCTGTGGCTCTCAGACAACTTGGCAATGCCCTCGCTACAGGGTCCAAGGTTGATGAAAAGTATGCGCATGGACGCGGTCTGTCGCCAAAAGGCTGTGTTAACACTGATAATGCGCAACCATCTTTCTCATGAACATACAATGTAAAAGGCTTGCTGTAGTCAGGGGTACCCAACACAGGAGCTGAACACAATGCGTTGCGCAATTCCCAAAAACTTTTCTGACACTCTTCAGACCATGGGAAAGGATTCGGCGTGTCTTTGCATGTTAATGCTAACAAAGGTTTTGCCAACAAGGAAAAATTAGGAATCCAATGCCTACAGTATGAAGTAATGCCCAAGAAAGCACGCACTTCTCTCTGTGTTCTTGGCACACTCAACTGTGCAATGGCTTGAATTCTTTCTGGGGTCAGTTTCCTTCCCTCCTTCGATAAGAGATGACCTAAGTAGGTCACTTCTTGTCGACAATATTGCAATTTTGAGAGAGACACTTTGTGATGGAAGGCAGACAAATGACGCAACAATGACAAGGTAGCGTTTTTGCAAATCTTTTCAGTATCCGCGGCGATTAGTAAATCGTCAACATACTGAATGAGGATAGCGCCACTGGGTAAAACAAGTGCATCAAGCTGCGCTTTTAAAGCTTGGCTGTATATTGATGGACTCTCACAGTAGCCCTGGGGAGCGCGTTTAAAGCGGAAGCTGCGACCTCCTAAACTAAAGCCAAAAATGTCTCTGCTCTCCTCTGCAATTGGGATGCTAAAGAAAGCATTCTTTAAATCGATCACTGAGAACCATGCAGCGGAGGCTGGAATCATGGTTAACAAGGCAGTTATATCAGGGACAACTGGAAACTGTGGTACAACAATCTTATTAACCTCTCTAAGGTCAATCACAAATCTGTAAACAGGTGGCTGTGAAGGGTCCGTTCGTTTTAAGACCGGTAAAACAGGACTATTGCAAACGTTGCCTCTTGTCTCTTCAATTACACCCCTTTTAATCAAATCACTGACAATTGCTAATAATGCTTTCTGACCTTCATTGGAGATCTTGTACTGGGGAATGCGTGGCAATCTGACATTGGCTTTTAAAGTGACCACATATGGCGGTATTTCCAAGAGACCCACATCATTGGGACCAGTAGCCCAAAGGACATCCGGAAGGGATGACAATTCAGGTGGCATTGCATTTTTAGACAAATACATTGGGGAAATCACTTTCTTACCTAATGTAAGTTGTACTCCTGAGGGAGAACAATACAGCGTGGCATGCAATCTTTTTAGCAAATCTAATCCTAACAAATTCTCACCACAACCTGTTGTTAGGATGAGAGGTGCTTTTAGCTCGCAAGATCCAACAGAAAGAGACATAGGACTAGAAATCGGGTTCCTAACTGGGGCGCCAGAAAAACCTACTGAAACATTCATTTCGCCAGACAAAGGCGCGCCAGGGAGTTTTGAATGCATGATTGAACTCTTTGCAGCACCAGTGTCCAGCAGAAAGGGCTCCGTTACATTTGCTGTAGTTACTTTAACATAGGGTCCACTCTGATCCACTGGCACTGAAACAACTCCCTCTCTCTGTCTACGGCTGTCCTAGTAATCATCATCTTCTACATTGTCATCTTCTGCATAATAATCAGTATTGTAGTACTGAGCTGTATTACCAGTCGCGTTGGCTTGCTGATCAAAGCTATTTATGGTATTTTGAGGCGGAAGAGGACGCGCATTCTGGGGAATATATCCACGCCCTCTACCCCTAGGAGCTTGCTGACCACCTCTACCTCTTGGGCCATACGCATTACTGTTACGCTGCATTAATTTAGGGCAACTATATTTAAAATGACCTTCCTCTTTGCAATATGAACATTGGTTGGGACCTACAGGGATTCGTGGTTGATAATACCCGTTCATTTGCTGATTACTCTGAAACTGTTGGGGTTGCTGATAGATACCTTGTGTTTGCCTATAATTATTCTGTCCTCCAAGTGGCGGATAGGCCTGCTGTAAAAGGACCTTTGTTTTAAGTTCTTTCGTTTTCTTATCTGTTCTATCCTTCTCATCTTTGTCTCTATTCTCATAATACTGTGCAGTAGCCAGTATTTGCGCTGAAGAGGAAACAGCCCAAGAACTTTCTGAGTCTTTTAATTTTTTACACAACTCGGGAAGTAGATTCTGCACAAATTTATCAACAAGTAAGCGTTGGCCACGTTCAGTGCTCATGTCTTGACCACTGTGGTCGATAAACGTTTCTTCAAACCTAGTAAAGAAATCAGACACTGTCTCATCTTTCTTCTGCTTACATGCGGATAGTTTATCCCAATTTACGCGCATCGCAGGCATTATAGTTTTCATGTAGGTAATAATTCGACCAGGGAGCTCTGCTACCAAAGGCTCAGGTTTTGCACCACCAACTTGTCTAGCGTCTGCAGCAACGATACTAGCCCATGTACCCCCTAGCTCTGCAGCATGATCCGTATTACGGATGGATCCCCATAAAGGCTGTGGAACAACATTCCCGAACAACATATTAAGGCGCTAAAGGTAAGGAGAGTACACTGGATATCCTCCGAGGAGGTGGTCAGCATTTCAACAGTACAATCCAGGTGAGTAGCAACCCACGTGCCTAACCCTCCCGATGGTCTACCTCTGCCCCCCCAAAGTAGCTAACACATCAAATGTTGTAAAGCCCCTCATGTCGATGACATCTCTGGCCCAGGTCTCCTGAAACATGCACAAATCATAATTTTGTACGAATTGTATCCAGTCAGGATTATGAAGTTTGTTTTTAATTCCGGCAATATTCCATGACATCACCCTCAGCTGGAGGTCCAAACTAGTGGTGGCGTCTTGCACGATGGAACCTGCAGTATTTGGGACTAACATGGGCTCTTGCTCGTTCCGAGCGTTGGAGATTTCCACTTGTAGTAAGGAACTATTCATGACCCTGGGTGCAGTTTTAAAGTCAATAATATAGGGGATTTGTTTATTTAATGTAGTTGAAAGTGTATCAACGGGACCTTGTGCTCCCAGTTGAGGTTCATAGTGAGATGCCTTAGTTGTATCATGGGTCACACCAGAAATATCTGTGGGCAGTAGCCTACTAATATTCGGATTGGCCTCTCTATGGGGGTCCCCTAGTCCCAGTTTAGAAGAGTTGTCAAATGAGATCGAAAGTCATTCCACTTCTTCAAGAGCCCCATACCTATTAGCTACTGCAACATTATACTGGGTGCGAGGAAATTGAAAAGATGTAAGTTGGGGATGAAGCCAGTGGGATGAAACTCTTGTGCCTGGGGTCCATGATGGTGGATATTTGCAAGGATAAAAATAGTCCAGTGTGTGTAATTGTATCATTGTAGGTGGTGCAGGGAAACTGGGAATCTGGTGAGCCGAATATTGAACTGTCCGAGGATTACTAAAGTTGATGACTATGCAATAGCCATTGATTGTCTTAGAGTTCTTACCAACCCAACTCACTCTTCAGACCAGTAATATATCGCCCGCCCTATCATAGGGGAATTGGCCATGTTTGGTGAGCCAAAAAAGGCACTTGGTCTTTAGTTCCAACTGTGTCTCTTCCCGCCCTGATTTTAATTCGTGTACACCAGTCAAAACTATAACATAAGGGTGTGAGGCAGGTGGTAAATTAATTATTGGCAAGCCCGAAGAGTCCCGGCCAGGGCCCTCACCCGGTGCTAATGTGGGCACTGCCCTGTCTGCCGTCTGGACAGTGTGTGCAGGTACATCTCTGGATAGACCTCCCTGGTTCAGGTCAGAGTGGGAGCTCACAGTATAATAATTGGTGCTAATGTTGGTGTTACAGGCCCCGGTGTTATCAGCACTGATAGAAGATGGATGTGATGAGCTAGGAGGGAATACACCTTTAGGTAATAAAATTTGCTCTATACTATCCGTCTGTGTACTACTATCTTTTTTCTCAGCTGGGGCCAACAATGTATTAGCCAAAGGATTGTTTGGTGCACACAGGGCAGATATCTGACCACTAGTTCGATTCCCTAGATGGAGTGCTAGTTCTTCTTTCATAATGGCTTTCATCTGTGCCCCTAATTCCACCATCAGACTCCTCACCCACAAGGGGCAATCGGAGGTTTTATAGGGGTTGGAGCGGAATTCGACTATACATCCCGGACTAACTGGATCGCCCTCATCAGTGCTTATTTCTGGGCTGGGTTTCTTAATTGGGCCTTTCCCTTTTCCCGTTTTTTGTCTCACAACTTTGGGTATGCTAATATTTGTTCTTCCTTTACGAGTTTTTGATTTCACTGGGGAAATTTGTGGGGGTGATAGCATAGACCTGCTATGGCCAGATAAAGCTGTTGGGGCACTAGGAGTCAGTTCTATGCTAGTTTGTGCTGAGGAAGATATTTCTGTGGGTTTGGGGAAAAGATCGGGAGTCAAGGAAAGCCGCCTTTCAGTTAACGCAATTTCTGTTGATACTACCCCGGTGGTTCTCTGGAGCATCCTATCAATAGACGTTTGGGGGAGTGCGGTCGGAATAAATTCAGAAAGGCTTTTTTTTAGGTACACAGCCACGCTTCCCCATATCTGCTGGAAATAAAAAAGAATGGACTCAATCCAATACAAAGCCTAATCCCAGTAGAAGATGTAATACAAGTTTAGGAATAGAGCAGCAGATGGGAATACAAGCAAAAGCCTTAGCCCAGGTGGATCAAAAAGTGCAACGTGCGTAATACAATTAGCAGCAAAGAGGGTATGTAAACACAAGCCAGGGTGTACAAGTTATTCAGGCTAAAAATACACTAGCCCAAAGGACAAAAGTGCAGCGTGCGCAGTACAATTGGCAGCAAGGAAAGCTTGTAAACGTGAACCAAAGTGCAGATGCTACTAAAACAAGAAAGACATTGTGCCAAAAAGGAAAAATATCAATTGCTTGGGGTAGATTTAACAACAAAATAAAAACATATGTGGATTTACAGTCATTTAAATACGTGTTACAGCGTCACTGTTCAGATGTAAGACAAGTCCCAGGGTGCTTGCTCAGGGCACGTAATGTTAACAACGAGTTCGTAAGAGTTTTTTTCCAGTCAATAGTAGCAAAAGAGGGAGAATAAAAAGAAACACACAGTACCTCTCAGCCGACACTGATGGAGCACGAGAAATTGGACGCCTGAAGAAGTAAGAGGTGTGGCCCTGCCCTGCCTCTTCCTGGCAATGACGGGCAAGGACGGACCCGCGCGCGCGTCCCGTGCTGCGGGAGACTAGCGGTGAAGATATCGCGCCTCCAGGCGCGCTGCGCAACATCAGGAAGTGCAGGGAATGCTGGGGCGTGTAGTTTCCAGTGCGCCCGGTGGTCCGTTCCCCTCACGGCCGGTAGCTGTAGTTTACTGTGGCTCCCGCCGCTGCCGTTGCCCTCACGGCGGTGAACAATGCCTGGAGAGGAGATGCCCCCTTGCTGCAGCCCCGACTCAGAGCCTGCCTTTTCCGCGTCCTTGTATGGGGTATTGCCCTAACAATGCAATGTCTATGTCTCTCACTCCAGGCCTGTTGTGTCAGGAGCAGGGCTCTTCTCCCCCAACTGCTCCCAGGCCCTCACACAGACAGCCACAGTTCTTCCCCAATCTGGCAGTGGTACCAGGCTCATACCACTGGGGGGGCGTACCTGTGCAGTCACTGGTTCCTCCTGGCAACGGGGTTATTACGCAGGGGGAGGGGGAGCACAGGCCACCGCACCCACCTCGAGTCCTAGGGCAGATATCCCGGTGGCTGTCCTCGCTCCTTTCCCGGGTCTCGCCGCTGATTATGCAGACTTCACTCGGCTCGGGTAACGCCGAGGTGCAGCCGTTCCCTGCCGCAGCTCCGCATGGGCCAGGACCTCAGATCACCACTTTGGGGTTGAGCCACGGCAGGTAGACCTCCGACTCACGTGCGAAGGGAACTCCAGATGCTCCTCCGTCCGGAATCTTTCTGCGCTCCTCTGCCAGCTATCCTGCCCGTCCGGGGGACATTACTTCTTGCCCAAGCCTCCGTCAGTGTTGCCAGATTTTTAGACCCGTCCCAAGCCCAATGCAGATGAAATACAAGCCCAAAACAAGCCCAATCAGACCAGTTCCAGCCCAAAAACCAGCCCAAATTAGCAAGTGTCCAATTAAGCGCAAATCGACATCAGAACCAATTCTAATGACAAATATACATTCTATTCAATATACAGATGGTGAGAGGGTGTTAGCAGCAAGGCACATACTTTGCATATGCTTCATTTAAATTGTTTTTATCATTAACATGGATGCAAGGCAACAATAAAAAATGTCCAGCGAACTGGTGAGTAATGATCCTGCTGGAGAGCAGCCCTTTGCCCGTTTGTAGTTTTGAGATGCAGATAGGCTGTATTTTATTTGGATAGCTCAGTGGGTTACTGCCTTTGTCACAGAGATTCTGGTGTTACTTGCAGTTCAGAAATTACAATCCTAACATAGGACAGTGACCTATGAACTGTCATCAAAGAGCTGCATACAAACATGGAATGGTACAGTTAGACATTTTTTTGTGTTACTATATAGTTAGAAATTCCCCAGTCTTTCATTATTTTAATGTTGCTCAAATGAGTTTGGGCCGATATACATTTTTATTAGTAAAGCCAACCCCCAACCACTGGGTATGCTTTAAATCCCGAGTTTGTGCTTTCCCAGCCCAAACCCTCTTAAAATATACTGCCCAACAGTATGGATGACATTTAATTCCTACACCTTGTAATCCTCATTGACTTATGTGACATTCCCTATAGACTGAATGACATACTTGTATGATTCATTGTCTCTGTATATTGTGTGTGTGACACCCTACACTGATATGAATAGCGCTATACAACAAATGAAATGCATGTGATAGGGGGCAAAACACAGACATGAAGGCACTGTTGGAGGTTGGTAGTAATGGTATCTGCTGAAAAAGAGGTCATTGGTGAGGCGCCAGAAAAGACTTTCGCACTAGCGCGCCGCTAAAACACGATTGTATCATGTCTCACTGTCACTTACCTGGTAGCTGGCGAGTCACACGTTCACCGGTGGTGGGTGGCTGGCAGACTGGACACTAACGCTGCCTGGCACTGCAGGCTGGCAGCAGGCATGGTGGCAGTGGCTGGGCCTGGCCGCTGGCGGGCCTGGGGGCTGGACTCCGAGTGACTGGGGCTGATCTGGTGGGGGCTGGAGTGACTGGGGGCTGGGGCTGGAGCCGCTCGTCTGTCTGGGGCTGGAGCGAGGTGGGCCTGGGCCTGCGGACTCGTGTCGTCGACTCGTCGTTACTCGTGACTCTGTCTCTCTCTCCTCAGTGAGTCTGACACGTCTTCACTGCCTGGTGCCTGCCTGCGCGGCGCGAACGCCGCTACTGCACTGCACAGTACTGTGAGGTGACTCGTGACTGCTGCCTGCCTGTGCATGCATGCTGCATGCTGCACGCTGCACCCGCACTGACACTGTGACTCACTGACTCCGAGTCCGCAGTCCCGCACAGACAGTCACTCTCGTCGTCGACCGTCAGCAACTCAGCACTCACTCAGCAGAGGAGAGACGACAGACTCTGACTCAAGACTGTCACAGAGAGTCTCAGTCAAGTAGTAGATCGCCATCGCCGCCGCCGAAAAGCGGCATGCTCACGTCACCCCCACATTTATGGGAACCGTGGGGGCTGACCTAAAATTCATTCCCAGGGCCGTCATTGGTAGCGTTTTCGCGCGTTACACCATGACGGCCCTGGAGACCCCCCACATTGGCTAATAATTGCCACGGCCACACGTGGGGTATGGTAAAAGTTAGGTGGTGCGTTGTCAGGGGCTCTTCTCTCCGTGTGTAACGTCACGCCCGTAGAGTGTGTATGCACTGTGCTGCTGCTAACACAAGAAGACTCAGACTTGGTGTGGGTGGCAGTGGCACACGTGACGTGAGGCAGGCCCGGCAGTCGCAGGTAGCACCAGCAACAATGTATCAACTAGTAGTGTAGTAGTCAAGTCAACTACTTAGCCAATGGCAATGGCAACTGCAACATTGACCAATGACTGTTGCGTTGCCTGGCTTGGTTCGTTGTTGGCAAGTTCTGAGTTGCTATGCGACCTGGAACCTGCCTGGCTTGCTGCCCAGAAGACTGACGTGACGTTGCCTCTCTCAGGGTAGGGGCCTAGGGGGATGGGCTAATGCTTGCTGACTGCTGGCCTGGAAACAACTTTGAAACTTTGATTGACCGCGCCGCGCGGCGCGCAGTTTAGGCAAGGGCAGAGACAGAGAGGCATGTGATAGTGGTAGTGGGGTGTGGGCGCCCGCCCAAGGCCAGTATTTTCCGCACAACGTTCCAAAACCAGCCCTAAAAGTAGCCCCCCGCCAGGCATGGGTTTTTCCCGCACAACTGGGGAAAAAGTAGCCCAATTGTGCGGGAAATAGCCCAATCTGGCAACCTTGGCCTCCGTTCACGAGGCTCAGGCTTCGCGCTGTCTACGTAGTTTCATGACCTCCGGGAGCCTCCTACACCACTCAGGGTCCCGGCGGGTGCCTGCTACGGCGCTCCAGATCAGGTGCACCTGTGAGCTCCCCTTACAACTTACATCCCTTTACATTACCTTACATTGAGTACTCTTTCTCCCCGTCTCTTTCTTTCTCTTACGTTTACCTCTACCTCTTTCCCTAAGCTTTTTCACAAATTCATTGGATATCTCCCAAGCGCCTCCACCTTGACACCCAAATGACTCTCCCCTAAAATAATATTACAGAAGTCATAGTTTAAGCGTATTCAGAGTGGACAAAATTCTATTTTGCCTTTTGGGTGCCTCCTTTCCCGTGGTAAGAAATGACAAGTTCAGACCACTAATCACAATCTAAACGAGCACCTCAAACACCCTCGGTTTTTCAGGACGGAGTTGCGTGACGTCTTGCCCCAGGGTTGAAATGGCAAGGAATGCTGATGACCACGCCCGTACCTCACTGGCAGTTCTGTGATGTTCATGTCCTGAATAGCTGAGGGTGTTTGAGGTGCCAGTTCTCCAGAATTATGAGGTGCATTGGCAGAGCTGTGTAAAATTCCCAGCACAGGAATAGTGTGTGTTACAGGTCATGGTTGAAGTACGCTGGCAGAGCCCTAAAAAATGTATTTCTTGTGAAGAAAACAAGACGGGGAGAAGGGAAGTAAAAAACATAAAGTGCATTGTTACCGTTAACATTAACATAGTCCATCTAATTGGTATATGACCATTGCAGCTGTACACCTTGACTCGCTAAGTAATGAGCATCCTGTACAAATTTCTACAGAAAAAACATACTACAGAGTTCTTAGTCTTTTTTTAAGGTGGGGAAGGCATATCCTTACCAAGTGCATTAATGTTTGGCCGTTTACATCATGTATTATGTAATTTTATAAGTATTATTTCTAGGCTTTTTGTGCCATGGAAGGCAGCCCTCAGCAGCACATCACATCATTAATCTCCACACCACAACATGCCATTCCACATAATTACACTCCTAAACACACAATCCCACTCCACATAATTCCAGTATACTCAATACCACATAACTACCATTCACATAATTCCGCAGCACACCATGCCACATAATTTCAGTACACAAATCCACACCACACAATTAAACGCCACACAATTACACAACTAACTAATCCAATCCAACCCAAATAATTCCACAACATACATACACTCCATAACACAAGTAGAAAACATTGCCATTTACAAAGCAAATAGCTCCAGCAAATACAAGACCTATTACATAAGTAAAAAGGTTTGCCATTTACAATGCCAATAACTCCAACAAATGCGAGTCCTATTGCAATTCCAATGCTGGGTTCTTTTGTTTGTATGGTTAGTTATACGTTTGGTGTTTGCTGATATTGGCGTGTAGAAATGAATGTGTTTTGCAGTGGTTACTAAAATAGCACACATACGCTGCAAGTACTAAAAGTGCAAAATATTAGTCTGCACTTTGTTGCCCCATTTGCTCTCTTCAAACTCACTTGAATATACATTACAGACAAGCAATAGAAGTTAGAGGAGTATGATTTTGTCTTCATTTCAATGATTTTCACTGCAAGTGTTGCTTGACTACTATGTACTAAAATGCCATCATTAAAGTTTGTATTTTAAATAAGCATTGTTCCTGTTATCTTTGTCTGACCAGTGTATTCGTCCTTGGCCCATGGACAGCCGCCAGGCTCGGAGACCCCCAGGGCACACCATGCGGACTTACGCTCGCCGTCAACCTCAGAGTAAAATCCAGCTTCAGACCTGGCTCTCTCCACCCATTCGCCAGCAGCATATCTTCTCCAGCAGCTCTTCCTCATCATCTTGCTTTGAACAACAGGATTCCACTGATCCTGACTTTCAACCTGCAACCAAGTGAGTTTATTACATGCAAAAAGACATCTAAAAGGGGTATCTAAGTATCTAACACGGATTCATGAAAGATCTTTAGAATTAACTACCAAGAAGAAAATACATTTCATAGTTGACATTTCACAGCACATCGGTGGTATAATATTTGTGCTATGAAATACAACTTTACACTTTATAAGACATGCTCCAAGGTAGTGTGATTAGATCATTAAAAGTTAAGGCACTTTTAAATTGTTACTTCATAACGTCTCTCTTTCGCTTACTTTTTAAATTTTTTTTTATTTTATTTAACACGCTTCTTAAAGCCTGCTTTCGGTGTTGTCCCAAACTAAATTCAGTGCTAAGTTGATGCTCATGCACTCGAATGGAGGTGGTTATAGGCCCACCAGTCATTTGTTGGATTTCATTGATCAGCGACTGGTTGATTGTACGTATATTTCTTGATGTATGAAGTTTTGCTTTTCTTGTTGGTTATATTTTTTTGGGGCTAAACTAGCCATAAAAAGTAGCACATTACAAACAATTAAAATATGATTGGTCCCAAGAATTTGACCATAAAACAATCTAATAAACAGTAAAAACCTACTAAAGGTTACCTTTGAAACCCACCTATATAAAACTCTTAATTCATCACCAAAGAAGCAAGGCGTCGCTTATACATTAGCTATACATTTATACAGAATCAAGGATAATCCACAGATCATGGGTAAGATCGAATTTCTCCCATGTGTTCATTTCAAACTATATTACCGTTTCCTTCAATGATTCCTGTATTACAATTAAAAATCTTCCTATTGCACATGCCACCTTTAAAAATCTCGTATCTATCAGTAAGCTAAGTGCTTGGTCCCTCCTGAAAGTTTTATAGATAATAAAAATAGGTTTTAATTTTTTTTCCGTTCTTCTAAAAACCACAAACAATCCATCAAGACTACATTTTACTTGTAGGCCACAGGAGCACAGACCTTGGTCATTCGACATGAAGGATTTTATCTAACAATTGATGTTACATGGGTTCAGGCCAACTCTAAATTTCAATATTACATTTCTTAGCTTTGGGTTTGGCATAGCTTCTATATAGGGGAAGATATGATCATTGGCCCACCCATTTATCAGAAACCGGGCAGACGATTTGCTCTCCAAGTAATATAAATCTTCTTCTCGGGCCTTCATATTAATGGCCCATAACTCCCGCTTAGGGATCTGCTGCCCTGATTTCCATTGATTTCGCTCTAGAGTAAGTTTAGCACATAACTTGTCTAGTTTATTCCTTGCTTGGACTGCCCAGTTAAGATCACTGGTCTCTATTTCTTTCTTTCAAAGGTATGCCAATTTTAGAGGGCCTTCTCCATTAATTCTTTTCCAGAAGTTAAATGTCGCTTGCATTCCCAGATAGTTTCAGGCTGTAAGGTGACATTCTGCTCGCACAGCCTGTAACATAGTTGTCGATGGGAGAGCAAGAAGCTGCTTCACGCGTTTCCCCGCCTCTAAGTTCCTATCCAATTTGCCCCCCATGAATAAAACCTCAACACCATACTGAAATTGTGGCCGAAACAATGCATTAAAAGCTGATAGTATTGGTCGCAGCGAGGGGCCTCCATACTTCTGTTTAAATTGTTCAAGGCCCCATACTGCAGTAAGGGCCTTCGCTTTTAATGACTGTATGTGGTCCTTCCAATTTAACTTACTATCGAACCACATGCCCAAATATTTACATTTATCCACTTCTTCAATTCTAACATCCCCCCGTTTCCAGTAGAAGGAGCTCTTTCTTTTCCCCAGTACCATTATTTTGGTCTTTTCCAAATTAACCGTGAGGCTTTTCTTTTTACAGTATTCATAAAAGGTATCCAGTTTTTTTTGTAAGCCTAACTGTCATGTCTGTTATCACTAAATCATCCGCAGATAGCAAACATGATATATGGGTTCCCCTCATCTTAGGGCTTAGACCTCCTGCTTTGCTCAGTGTAATTGGCAGGTCGGCTAAAAAGAGAAAATAACAAAGGGGCTAAAACACAGCCCTGCCTCAGGCCATTCATTATCTTAATTTTCTTAGATAATGTTCCAAGATTGTCCGAGATTACCCTAGCCCAATACCTTGAATGCATTTCCTGAATTTGTGAAAGAACTGCCTTGTTGATTCTGAGCTTTGCCAGCATACTCCATACTGTACTACGATCTACCAAATCAAATGCGGCTCGGAAATCAACAAAACAGCAAAACAAGCTGCTGCGCACTTCCATAGCCTTTTTTGCCAATACCCATAAACTAAGGCTGTGATCAAAAGTTTTGCTTTTGCACATGTATGTTGTCATTTCGTTTGTCAGGTTCCTCGTTCCGATGTCCCCGGGGCTGTATTGATGCTCTAAGGGGGCCCACCTCTGGATGACCCCAAGTCCGGCTTGTGAAACCACAGACTTTTGGGGTGATTGAGCGGGGGAAGGAAAGGGTGGGGACTGCAGGGAGGGAGATCTGTGAAGGCAAAAGACAACAAGACACAGTATGAGACGTTTTGTTCCCCGCTTACAGCGTGAACCACAGGTTGTACCTTTAACTGCAGAGCGTTCTAAACTAGCTTGCCCCCTCACCTGTAAAGGAAATAAGGTACGCCAGGACATATGGGGGAGAGCTTATAGGCAGTGGTCAGTGGTCGCAGGCACTTCTAATACAAATGACAAGACAAATCACAAGTATGAGACTAACAGTGATCAACGTGCACACGAACACACACCATGTCGCACAGTTGTTGCTCCATACCCACTTGTCAATGCCCCTCAAGGTCCAAGCCACCAGCGTTGGGACCACCCCTTCTTGTTATGACTCTCTCATATGTCTACGGAAAGGAACATAAGAAAACAAAGATGAAGACTGGCTACAGCGTGATGCTTTTTCACCCTGCTAGCTTCTGCCAGTAAATCTGAAGCACTTATTGCAGAACTTCCTTGAAGCCTGGTGCATTCCTGTGGTTTTGCGTCATGCACTTCTACCATAACAAGTACAGCCACTCCCGCACGAGTTCTGCCCTGTGCAGTGTTTTCTGAGTTGCAGGGGCTGTCTCAATACCTAAGATCGACAGTGACCTCTGCCCTGTTGGGCTAATCATGCAACTACAAACACGTTCGCTCCCCTGCATGAGACTGACCGGTCTCTCCAACAGAGGGGCGTACAATGGGTCACGGATTTACTCTGATGAATTGAGTCCCCGGAGACCTTGCCTCCGAATATGGTCTACCGGGCGGGGCGCCGCGTAGGAATCTTGCCACAACACTCCTACCTCAGCCTTGAAGTCTTCGGGAAATACGGGCCGTTACCTGGGCGTCACTGTCTTCGAACTATCCTCGGCAACACAGCGTTACCACGGCTCGTCTCCTGGACCCAGAATTATCGGCTCCTCGTGAGTCGACCTTTCGCCTTTTGACGCTCAACGAGGGGCGCGGCGTGAGTCACGCAGCGCGCCTCTCGCAATGCCCAGCGGGAAATGTAGTTCGGGATCGGGTTTTCTGTGCCTTGTCCCGTTCCTGGCCGTTGATGTACCGTCTATGATCCTGACAGCACATCCCCCTTCCGAGGATCACCGACGGCCGCAAGGTTGGTACGGGTACCACCTATGGAACCGTGCAATCAGCTTGGGCGCATGGACCGCTGATGCGGGTTCCCAGGAGTCGTCTTCCGGCCCATACCCCTTCCATGAGATCAAATACCACAACTTGCCCCTCACTGTCTTTGCGTCCAGTATTGCTTTCACCTCGTACTCCTGCTCCTGATGCACGAGGACCGGGGCTGGATGACAGGACCGGGGCTGCCTGGCAGGTTTCAGAAGGGAGACATGAAACACCGGATGGATGCGAAAGTGTGAAGGTAAGCTCACCTTCACCGCCACCGGGTTAACATGTCCCAGGACCCGATATGGGCCTATGTATCGCGGGTTGAATACACTATATCTCCTGAATCGGATATTCCGTGTTGACAACCACACCCAATCCCCTCGATTGTACACGGGCCCTGGTCTCCGATGCTTGTCCGCCTGCCTTTTGTACTGCTCCTTTGCCTTCAGCAGATTTCCTCTAGCTAGCGCAAGTACCTTTCGCATAAACCCTAACCTTTCGCGCAGTTCTGGGCGTCGCGTGTCGGTGTTGGGCATAAGCAAGGGAGTGAATCTGGGATGGAACCCGTAAGTGCTAAAGAACGGAGTGAATTTCGTGGATGAGTGTGTGGCGCTGTTGTACGCTATTTCCATCTGCCCATAACCACTCCACCCACGCATCTGTAGCTGAGCTCACATAACATCTAAGGTACTGCTTTAGAGTCTGATTTAGTCTCTCCGTTTGGCCATCCGTCTGAGGGTGGAAGCTCGTTGATAGGGAAGAGGTGACCTGGAGTTTGGAACACCAAGTCTTCCAAAAACCCGATGTAAATTGGGCCCCTCTATCAGATACAGTGACCTGCGGAAGTCCATGAAGGCGAACGATGTGTGTAAGCAGGAGTATGGCCAATTGTCCCGCCGTGGGTGCCTGTTTGCAGGCTACAAAGTGACCCATCTTGGTGTAATAGTCGACCACCACCATGATGGCTGTCATTCCTTGATCCCGAGGAAGACCGACGATAAAGTCCACTGAGATCCTTTCCCATGGTCGCTCCGGCGTGGGCATGGGGTTGCAACAAGCCAGGTGCGGTTCGGTGATCAGATTTCATCTGGGCGCAGATGGAACAGTCTTGTACCCATTGCTGAACGTCAAGCCGAACCGAGGGCCACCAGAATGGTCTGAGCACTTTTTCTAGAGTCTTGGTGCACCCGGTATGACCGGCACACGGAAGAGCGTGGCACCACCCGAAAACCGTCTTCCTCTGGGTCTTGGTGGGAACAAGCAACTGCCTCCCTTTCAGGGGGAGACCCTGATGGATTCTCCATTCTGGGCGGAACCGAATCCATGTTCTCCATGCAGCGGTACGTATCCCTCTCCGGATACTGTTCAAGAAGTCGTCTGTGGCCACGGCACCCACCACTCGACTCGGTTCTATGATAGCCGTTTCCTTCCCTAGTTCCTTCTGCGGGGTGTTTTCCTGTCGTGTGAGTGCGTCGGCCTTCCGATTATTCACTCCAGGGCGAAAGGTCACTATGAAGTTGAACTCAGCGAAAAACAACGTCCATCGAAGCTGCCACGGTGTAAGGTGTCGTGCTGCTCTTAAAAATGGTAGATTTCGGTGGTCGGTATAGACCGTGATTTGATGTGCTGCCCCCATCAACCAATGCCTCCATTCCAAAAAGGCATCTTTGATCGCTAGGAGCTCCTTTTCCGCTATTGTATAGTTTTGCTCCGCTGAGTTCAGCTTCCGTGACATAAAGGCAATGGGGTGAAGGTACCCTGTGGTCTCATGTCTCTGTGACAGTACCGCTCCCACTGCGATTTCCGAGGCGTCTGCTTCAACGAAAAAGGGCAACTCCGGTTTGGCATGCACCAGAACAGGGGCGGAGGTAAACGCTTGTTTCAAACGCTCGAACGCCTCCTGGGCTTCTGATGTCCATATGAAGGGAACCTTCACTCGGGTCAATTTGGTCAGGGGTGCGACAGTGTTGGAGAAGTGCTGTATAAATCTCCTGTAGAAATTCGCAAATCCCAGTAGGCTTTGTATATCTTTCACGTTGTGTGGACGGGGCCAGTCCACCACCGCCTTCACCTTCCTCTCTGCCATCACTTGTCCGGAAGGGGTAAGCATGACCCCGAGGAATTCAACGGTGGTAACATGAAACTCACATTTTGTGAGTTTACAGAACAAATGGTTATTGTACAAGGCCTGTAATACTTGTTGCACATGGTTTATGTGTTCTTCTTCAGTGATGGAATAGATGAGAATGTCGTCGATGTATACGACTACGAAGATGTCCAGGAATTCACGCAACACCTCATTGAGGAAGAATTGAAAGGCGGCGGGGGCATTACAGAGCCCAAAGGGCATAACAAGGTACTCAAACAGCCCATACCGCGTCTTGAATGCCGTCTTCCATTCGTCACCTTCTCGCATACGCACAAGGTGGTATGCCCCTCTTAAATCCAGTTTGGTGTAGATGTTCGCAGCTCTCACCTGCTCCAAGAGAACTGGAATCAACGGGAGAGGATACCGTTTTTTTACCGTGATAGCGTTTAATGCTCTAAAGTCGATACAGCACCTTAATTCCCCATTGGCTTTCGGAATAAAAAAAAGCGGTGAAGCTGCCGGTGATCGCGAGGGACGAATGAATCCAAGTTCCAGGTATTTGTCTAGGTAGGTACGTAGATGCAGGTTTTCTGGTATGGTTAGGGCGTATATTCGCCCACCGGGTATCACCGCTCCCGGAACCAAATCAATCCAGCAGTCGAATTCCCAATGTGGAGGGAGCTCTTCGGCTTTACTGTCGCAGAAGACCTCCTTGAAGGAGCGGTATCAGTCTGGTAACGTCGTCTCTTTCTCAGCAGCGGTTGCTATCCCATGCCAGGTGGCTAACACTTCCGACGGACGAACCGATTCCCGGTTGCAATGCGTTTGACAATACGAGGACCTCAACTGTAGAGTTTTCGTGGCCCAGTGAATCCGGGGTTCATGTTTCTGTAGCCACGGGAGTCCAAGAATGATTCCGTATTGAGGGGCGTGGATAACATTGAACGTTGCCCATTCTCGATGATACCCTTCATACGTGAGTTCGTACTCCGCCGTGTGATATCGTATGGGGCCTGACTCCAATTCTTTTTCATCCACGGCGTAGACCAACTCGGGGGTGTCTTTGAGAAGGAGTTGTACTCCAAGTTTGGCGGCCTCCTGTTTATCCATAAAACAGCCCGTAGCCCCAGAATCAACCATGGCTCGGACCGGGAGGAGTACGTGGTTGATGTCTATCTGCATGGTTATAAAAAAATGTTCTTTTTCCCGAAAGGAAGTATAATCCACTGAAGGGATAGTACGTGTCCCTGAAACCTTCCCTTCATCCGGTCTCAGGTGCGGCAGTTTTCCTCCCCTTTATCCGTTGTCACTGTCGCCATCTAGCCGAGACGTGACCTTCCATATGCAGGTTTCACAGGGCATTCCCTGATGAAGTGGCCTTTCTTGCCACAATATAGGCACAACCCTTGTTTGCGACGATGGTCTCTTTCACTCAAGGTTAGCGAAGCCCTCACCGCTCCGATTTCCATGGGTTCGGGTTTGGCAGGGGGTTTCTCAGGGGGTCCGGCTCGGTCACTCCACGGATTGACCCTCTCTTTGCGGGTATGCTCTCCTTTCCGCTCTCTCAAGCGATGGTCTAACCGCAGCGTCAAATCGATAAGGGCAGTACAGGTACTGGGTTGAGGCTCGATTTGCGCCAGGACGTCCTTCAACTCTACGGTGAGGCCATGGTAAAACAGGACGGACTGTTTGGCTTCCGGCCAATCGGTTTCGGCTACCAATCGTCGAAAGTTGTTCAGGTAGCTTACCAGATCCAGTGAGCCTTGCTTCAACTCCAATAGGTCTTTATCCGCCGAGAACGTCTCGCCTCGGCGATCAAAGGTCTTCTCAAAGGCTGTTCGGAATGTGTCCCAGTCGTAGAGCAGAGGGTCGTCGTTCCTCACGATAGGGACGGCCCACTGGGCTGCTTGGCCCCCCAAGTAAGATATAAAAAATGCGACCCTTGCTTGGTTTGTTACAAACATCTTGGGCTTGCAAGTAAAATGGAGTAATACCTGAGTCATAAAAACTTGGACTTTTTTCCGATCACCGTGTAACCTCTCTGGGGGGGCCAAGGGAATGGCGGCCGGGACTTCTACCACTAAAGACGTAGGGGAAGGCGGGCTACCCACACTAAACGGGTTTCTTTGCAGAAAGTCGACACGAGAATGTAATGACGCGGTTTCCTGTCGTGAGGCAGCTAATTCTATCTGCATCTGTGCTAACGTTGCCATCAAGTCGTCTAAGGTAGCCATGGTAAGCTTTCAACACAACCAGGGGGATAAGAGAATTCTTGGGCCGATAATTCTGTCAGGTTCCTCGTTCCGATGTCCCCGGGGCTGTGTTGATGCTCTAAGGGGGCCCACCTCTGGATGACCCCAAGTCCGGCTTGTGAAACCACGGACTTTTGGGGTGATCGAGCGGGGGAAGGAAAGGGTGGGGACTGCAGGGAGGGAGATCTGTGAAGACAACAAGACACAGTATGAGACGTTTTGTTCCCCGCTTACAGCGTGAACCACAGGTTGTACCTTTAACTGCAGAGCGTTCTAAACTAGCTTGCCCCCTCATTTGTAAAGGAAATAAGGTACGCCAAGACATATGGGGGAGAGCTTATAGGCAGTGGTCAGTGGTCGCAGGCACTTCTAATACAAATGACAAGACAAATCACAAGTATGAGACTAACAGTTATCAACGTGCACACGAACACACACCATGTCGCACAGTTGTTGCTCCATACCCACTTGTCAATGCCCCTCAAGGTCCAAGCCAACAGCGTTGGGACCACCCCTTCTTGTTATGACTCTCTCATATGTCTACGGAAAGGAACATAAGAAAACAAAGATGAAGACTGGCTACAGCGTGATGCTTTTTCACCCTGCTAGCTTCTGCCAGTAAATCTGAAGCACTTATTGCAGAACTTCCTTGAAGCCTGGTGCATTCCTGTGGTTTTGCGTCATGCACTTCTACCTTAACAAGTATAGCCACTCCCGCACGAGTTCTGCCCTGTGCAGTGTTTTCTGAGTTGCAGGGGCTGTCTCAATACCTAAGATCGACAGTGACCTCTGCCCTGTTGGGCTAATCATGCAACTACAAACACGTTCGCTCCCCTGCATGAGACCGACCGGTCTCTCCAACAGAGGGGCGTACAATGGGTCACGGATTTACTCTGATGAATTGAGTCCCCGGAGACCTTGCCTCAGAATATGGTCTACCGGGCGGGGCGCCGCGTAGGAATCTTGCCACAACACTCCTACCTCAGCCTTGAAGTCTTCGGGAAATACGGGCCGCTACCTGGGCGTCACTGTCTTCGAACTATCCTCGGCAACACAGCGTTACCACAGCTCGTCTCCTGGACCCAGAATTATCGGCTCCGCGTGAGTCGAACTTTTGACGCTCAACGAGGGGCGCGGCGTGAGTCACGCAGCGCGCCTCTCGCAATGCCCAGCGGGAAATGTAGTTTGGGATCGGGTTTTCTGTGCCTTGTCCCGTTCCTGGCCGTCGATGCACCATCTATGATCCGGACATCGTTGATGTAGCTGTGAGGTTGATACACATAGGTAGTAGCATCCTCTTTTTGTTTTTTCTTTGCTTACCTTGGAAAATATTTGCAGCAGGGCGCATGATTGGTTGCTTTTGGATGTTAATTTTACAGCCCTTCGACGAATCTACTTTGTATTTCTTTGTTTTGAAACATGACATAATGTGCTGTTAAAATGTGATGTTTGCTAATGTTGTTCAACTTTGTGTAGCTACTAAAGATCTGTTCCTCCACCAGGTTGATATGATATGATATCAACCTGGGGTTTCTTGGCTACTTGTATGCATATACATACTACACATACAGATCTAGGATAGGTAGATTTTGGCAAATTACTTAGGGTGCACATTTTCGGACTATTCAAGTGCTACTGTTGATATCTGAACTGCTTATGTTCATCTTCTTAGCACTATGGTAGAAATGTATCTACTATTTACTATATTGGTACTTGCAATCTCTTTCATATGCTTCTGTCTCCTGATTGTTTCAGCAAATATGTTTTACGCAAGACTGACGCTGGACCAATAAATACTTCTTGAAACGTCCTAATCGCCATCCTGTGTATTTTCTGAGAATAAGTGAGCACGAGTGTCTGATCGAAAAATACTGTACTGTTTTCCGCGATCCCTGAGGAATCAGGGTTGTCCTGTAAAGTGGTTGCCAGAGACTACCTACACCATTGTAAGATACAGCGGGGTGGTAGTGGCATTGTAAAGCTAGCTAGCGGGTCTAACGGCTGACATATCCTGTGGGGGTGTCCCGAAGCGGTTGGGACACCAAGCCATCAGTTTAGGTCATCAAAAACGCGTAGGTCCTGGGGATTACTAGGAACTACATGACAGTGGTCTCCGGCGGAATTGGGACTCTGCATCAACCTGTTGGAGCTCTGTGCGATCCGGCTGGCATTAAAAGCCTTTCTTCACTCCATCAAGGGAAGGCTAGTGTTTACTGAAAACAACACCGCCATGCGGTACTGCAACAAACAGGGTGGGGTGGTGTCGTGGACCCTTGGTCTGGAGGCCTTGTTCCTCTGGATATAGCTGGAAAAGCAGGGCATATCCCTGGCGACTCAAAATTTTCTGGGCTTTGGGAACACCAGGGCATGCAAACTCAGCCGATGTTGCCTAGCGGATCACAAATGGTGTCTTCTTCCGGAGGTGGTGCAGTGTCTTTCAGCAGTGGGGAGAGCCTTGGTTTAATCTGTTTACCACCGCTGAGGATGTGGAGTGTCGGCAGGTCTGCATGCTGGTGTTTCCAAAGCGAGCCTCGGAGATGCTTTTTGTGTCTAGTGGAGCTCAGGCCTCCTGCATGCCAATACCACTTCTGCCCAGAGTTCAGGAACGACTGGGTGGAAGTCATCCTCGTGGCTCTGGACCGGGCACGGAGGCGTCTGGTGTGGTATCACGAGCTGTTGAGCATGGCCATCAATCCTCTGATCAGGCTGTCTTCTTGCGTAGAGATTGAGCGGTGACAGTTGTTGACAGCTCCCGACCTTTCTCCCGAAGTCTGCAACATTATCTTGGTAACCAGGTGTCCCTCCACTAAGATGGTACACACTTGCTATTGGAGAAAGGTTGTGGCATGGTGTACAGAAACAGATAAATGCCATTTCTGCCCCCCCTTTCTCAGGTTCTTCTCTTTATTCTTTCTCTTCCTCAGCAGGGCACTGCTCTGGGCACTCTCAAAGACTATCTTTCTGTTATTTTAGCTTTTCTGTGGTTGTCTGACCTTCCATCCCTCTTCAAATCATCTATTGTAAAGAGTTTTTTGAAAGGTTTGCAATATTTGTTTCCACTTTCTCATTTCATTATGCCTCAGTGGGACCCAAACCTTGTCCTCCCTATTTTCATATATGCTTCTTTTGAGCCTTTGCAAAATTGTCCTCTCAGGCTTCTTCCCATCAAGACTGCCTTTCTCGTGGCTATAACATCTGCCCTGAGGGCCAGTGAGCTTCAGGCCTTGTCATCCAACCCTCCATATTTAAACATCTACCCAGACAAACTGGTGCTTTGTACGAGAGCCCACATTCTACCGAAAGTGGTCAGTCCCTTTTTCATGTAGGCTAATTCATCACTTTACCTCGTTTTACTCTCTGCCACATGCTTCCAAAGATGTAGAGCGACTTCACCGTTTGGACTCAAAACAAGCTATGTCGTTCTATCTTGACTGCACACGAGAGTTCTGGGTGGATGGCCAACTCTTTGTGTAGTATTTCGGAGCAAAGAAAGGGCGAGCCGTGCAGAAACAGACCATGTCCCGATAGATCTTGCTCTGTATCAAAATCTGCTAAGTATTGGCCAAAACGCACCCTCCTGAGGGTTTGCCTGCTCATTCTACCAGAGCTAAAGCGGCCACCACTGCGTTAGTATGCGAGTTCCAGTCCTGGATATCCGACAGGCAACAACATGGGGTTCCTTGAACACGTTCACGAAAAAAATTCTGCCTGTGCAGTCAGGTTTATCGGGATGGGCACTTTGCCCGTTTTGTCCTCCAGTACTTCCTCTTTTGAAATGTGTCCACAGGCCCACCTCTGGAAGGTATTCTAAATTAAGGAATCTGCAGCTAAAAATCTCTATCAGATAAACAAGTTACTTACCTTGGGTAACGCCTTATCCGAAAAAGACTATCTAGCCACGCATTCCCTACCGACCCACTGTCCTCCCCGCTCTGAGAATGAATTTCTAGGGATCGGGTTGTTCTCCTTTCAGGAACTAGTTTTCCACGCCAGTTCTTCATGGCTCTGCGCTCCTGGGGTTGAAAGTTGCCGGGGTGGCGCCTTTAAGGGCACCTGGCACATCACTACCGGCGTGGACGACGCAGACGACGCCACATGGAGCTGATCAATTCCACATACCGGCGCACATGGGTACTGCTCATGGAAAAACTTTCGGATCCAGTCTTAATGCCTGGGAATAATTCTAAGGTAATTAATCTGCTGCGAGATAGTCTAGAGCAGATAAGGTGTTACGAAAGACAAGTAACCTGTTTGCATTATCACATGATTAGATTCGAGCGATGACTTTCGGTCATTGATGATGAACCCTAGACCATGTACTAAGGTCACCATTAAGTCTAGCTTTACCTTTAATCTGACTGGATTGTGGTTCATGAATAAGATATCCTCTAAATAGATGATGAACCACATGCCTTTGGATCTAAGAAGTTTCATAACTGGTCGGAGCACCTTGGCCGACAATAGCCTGAAGGGTAATGCGATGAACTTGAAGGCCTGTCCTTTCCACAGAATTTTAAAGAATCTTCTCTGAGGGACGAAGATTAGGATTGTAAAATATTCATCCTCGAAGTCAAACCTTAACTTCCAATCGTTTGGTAACAACATATCTCTTAGAACATGCATCCCTTCCATTTGGAAATGGCTGTATAACAATCAGGGGCTGAATTCCTTGAAATTGAATACTGGTCTGTAACCTTTGTCCTTTTTCTATGGCTAAGGAATAGGCTGCTCACAAAACTTCTCATGTAATCTCACTCTCTAATATCCCCTTTGTATAAGAGCTCTTGTATTTTCTGATTTATCGGTGTCCGTTCCGGCTGCAAAAACATCAAACTAATGGGTCTCCTCCTCTAAATCTGAGTCCAATAGAACTCTACCCGAAAACCTTTTACAGTCTGCAATACGCAGACGTCCTTGTCTGCCCCCCCCCCACCACCTGTGATAGAAGCCTGCCAACCTCCCCCCACTCTTATTTAGGAAGAATTGTGGTTCCACCTGGAGCATTGTCAACTTCTCTGAAGGCTCCTGCCTCTGCTGGTCTCATGTATGGAGAAGAATACCCCAATTCTGTGTCCTCCGCACCCCCTCCCCCCAGACTCCACCGTCCCAAAATCTTCTGTCCAAAGAAACACTTCATGGTCTGAATGACCGCCTCGAACTCAGTTGCTTCATTTGACTTTGTATTGATGCCTATGTGAAAATTCATTCATTAACGTTTAATTCCATAATACTTTGATCTTTTCAATATTATTGTCTCTTTAACTCAATTGTTTTTTTAACTCATTTGTTCTTGTTATTTTATCTCCTACTCAAGATTCTTAGTGCATAGTTGCTTTTAACCCTCCTTAATCTTCATTTTCCAACCTTCTTTTCCAACCTTTTTTCCAACTCTTTTTTAACTTTTTTCCAACTTTATTATTTTTTCCAACTTTATTATTATTTTTTCCAACTTTATTTTTCCAACCTTATTTTTCCAACCTTATTGTCTTTGACATGCCTTCCATTCAACATCTGACATTTGACATCCTCAAGCTGCTTCGAAACACCCTTACTAATCCTCCGTTATCAATTAATCACTCGTTTTTTACTTTGATTCGTTTTTTTACCGGCTACATATTCGTTCACATTCGTTATTAAACACTATCACAACAACTAACACATTTCGCGTCTCTAAGATGGCCGCTGCAATTTGAGTCCTCTTTTTCTGTCAATCACTCACTTTCCTATTTAACATGGCGACCTTTGTAACCCACGGTCTTCCGGATCGGCACACTTTCACCATGCGCGTTTAACCAGCGAATCGAGGTAACTTTCCTCTCTAACTTTGGTTCTTTTGATCTTGTTTTGTTTACTAGCTTGATTACAGCGCTCGAGCACTTTCTTTACGTGCTGAACCCATCTTAGCCTTATATACGCACAACTTCACACGCGTATTTTTTACTATCATCACTTCACTCGTGCACTAGTATTTTGATCCCGGTTCATTCCGTATTACCTGCACAACGCCTGAGCACTTCTTTTATATGTTGAACCCATTGTAGCATTATATAATTTCACACGCGGTGTTTTTTACCATCAAATTTCACTCGCGCACTATTTTTCAAGTTCACCATCACTATGCTTCACCTCGCCTTATTATCTATCTTAGCACTGTTACCTTTTAGGATACTCTTTTGAGTGACTCCATATAATTGTGTGTTTCCACATTTCAATTTTGATCTCTTGGAAGGGATATGTCACACACTCATTTGCATGGTTTGTTTAATCATTTAATCTTCAAGGGGGCTAGCAACATCAGGGCTCGAGTCGGGGTACCACGCGGGTGGACGGCGTCCCCCCACTTATTTTACCAGGTTTTTCCGGGTGGACGCCGTCCCCCCTGCCCAAAAGCTGGACAGCATTGTGTGAGCAGAGAGCCCGGGTGGGAGGGAAGTTTCCCGTAAATTACCAAAGATATGCTAATATTTGTAATTGGAGACTTTAAGAGGCACCGGTGGTGTGTGCAGGCTGGAGTGATTGGGAGGCGGAGCGAGCAGGCGTTGGCGGTTAACGCTTGGAATGTGTGTCCTTCTGTATCTTGTGCACTTTTGAGCACTTCGTTGTGCAACTGGGGCACCCCCTCGGGGGAGTGGGGGGGGAGGGGGGGTTGCAAAGGACATCGAGGAACAGACCAGGGGTAGCAGTGCTGTGAAATGCCCCGTCATCTAAAGGCATATGAATACTCATGAGATTCCTGTTGTGACGTCACTTCCGGTGACAGCGTCCCCCCACTTCTTTTCATGAGATTCCTGTTGTGACGTCACTTCCGGTGACAGCGTCCCCCCACTTCTTTTTTTAGGACTTGTGCCCTGAGCAACATGATCTCCTATTTCTGTTATAGGATTCCTCCTGACGAAGGGTTTTTACCCGAAATGCATAGAGGATATCCATTGATATCGTTGTGATTCAACATATGAAGTTTACAATATGGCAAACATATTTTTCATCATGAATAAATGAACTTTTGACTCAATTTACGCTTGTGAAGACTGGTAACTTCGTTACCCCACAGCGCTGTGCGCATAGAGGGACACCACCCCGGATGGGGCAGTGCAACTAACATTATCTACCGACCTAGGTTCAGGGGTCGCTCCTCTAGCAGCACGCAATTACCTGTAAAAGATTCAACGAGACTTTGATAAACAATTGGTGTGCGTGATATCTATCTTTTGGTCTCCTGTACAAACCCTTCGCCCCTCCCCCCAGTTCTAACCGATGTGCCCCCTACCTTGCGTTTGTTAACTTCGTAAGTGTGCCCTCACCATATAGTCTACCGTGTATAATTGTTTTAAGTAATATTGCTTTAAGGTTTGTAGACACACTTGTGTGTGTTTTGTCTGTTTCCAGGGCAAACAATATTGCACCTATTGTACACTTAATGGCATTCTATGACTATTGTTAACAGTAGGTCTGTTGATGGTACTGTCAAAACCCGACCTAAAACGGACGTTCAACTTTTAGTTCATTCCGGAACTGGGGCGGGGGGGGGCTCTGTGTCTACACTGTATTTGTTTTCTCTACCTTTCTTGTAGTGATATGCAAAGTGGTTGAGTGCATAAATACTGCAACCACAAAGATGTAACTTAAATTATAAATTGGACCATGAATAAAATTCCATTCGCATTTGCCCTCCTAAAGCCTGGGCACTCCGTTTTCAGTAAGCCTTTTGTATCGCAGCGCTGCTTCACACAGAGTTCACTCCTGATCGCACGGGAATTAGGAAGCATCTTGGTTTTCAGGGCCGGTTACTCACAGACTCGTAGCTCGTATGTCGGTGACTTGTGCTCATGCATTCAAGTTTCTGAGTACTCACACGTGAGTCAGCCTGTACTCACTTCCTGTCCTTATTGTCTCCAGGGTGTAATGAGCTTCAGGTTCTTAATTTGAATTTGAAGATTTATTTATAAAGCGCAGCTATCACTCCGTGAGGAGTATCTTGGCGCTAGCGTACACGGGAAAAGAAAAAGCAGCCTCCAATTCCCCCAACAATATATATACACTCACAAAGATAAAATATCTTCTTTGATGCCAGGCCCACGCCCCCTCCCCCGGACCCTCCATGCGTCCGGGTGGGGGAGGGGGAAAGCTTGAGGGACGTCTCTTAATGAAATGGTTACTTTTAAAAATTGTGTGTATTCAGTGCTTGTGGGCGAAAAAGGGACAGCTGTGTTCAGCTTTCACAATGCTGCCAGGCGCCGTGCGATGAGTGTGCAATTATCCACGTATTTACCTGATGGTGGTCTTTCCTTTCCATAATGGACAGTGTAAAATTTGTGTGGGATTTTTTTATTTTTTGTTCTGGGTATTTGTAATGCTTTGTTCCATCTGCATCTAAGCGCTTGACAGGATAGGGGAGAGTGTAAAAGGGGCCTTGGAATAGTTTGCCTCGGCCCTCCCTTTTGCCATGGTTCTGTCACCAAGGGTCTCTAAACCAGATGTTTGCCAACCTACACACTATAAACATTTAATTCAGGAAATAGGAGAGGTCCTTCTTTTCTAAGAAATTTCCAAGATATATTGTAACTCGTTTGCTTACTTGGTTTCTGAATAAGGGTACCAGCTGTTTGGCTCAGCGAGTAAAATACTCGCCGCTGGGAACGTGGTGACCTACAGGTCACGTGTTCAAACCCTCAAATAAGGTCCACTATCGGACCTGTCAGTGTGCAACCCCACAAACTGACAAGTGTGTCCTGCTTTGGAGCCATCAGTCATTCTTATTAGTTTTGGGTGTTAAGTTGGTTCCGCAGAACTGCCATCATAACCTTCTGGAGCTGTCACTCACTGCTTCATTTCACCCTATACCCCCTTGATCTGTCATTTAGTTTTTCTCTCCATCTGTTACTGTATTTTGTAAATACCTTGGGCATGAGAAATTGTCAACGAGGACAAATGTGACGCTTAGACTTTTCTAGCTTACTTGATAACAGGTTGCATTTTAAAATACTTTTCGGGGTTAAGGCACCTCCAGCAGAGATCTTTGTGTACCCAGCAAGTTCCATGCTATAATAACTGTAAGGTAACTCTGGTGGCTATGCATTGCTGGAGCGATCTCTGTGCAGTATAGTTATCGAACTCTGACTCCTTGTAACATAGCACCCCGTGTTAATGTACCTGCTGCCCAGCATAGTGTGTAACATGCAGGTTACAGATTTTTTATTTCAATTCAATTTTCAATTTATAATCTTTATTCGGTTCTTAAAAAGACACCATAAAAGCACAAATACAATATAAATATACGCAAGTTAAAAAACACAGCAAATGATAATCAAGTTAAAAAAAAACAAAAATATAAATATTTAAAATTTCTGTACTCAAGTAGAGGGCCAGGGGATTTATAAAATTTTGAATGTTCAGATCACGTTTGGGGACCAATATCTCTGGTATTCCTCAATCTGGTTGCAATTCGAATAAAGTTTATCGTGCAAAACAGGGTGTAAGCGTCCTCCGCTTCCTGTAAGAATCTCAGAGCCAATTTTGCATGTTTGAATTTTAGCTCTTTCAGGATTCCCACCAGGAACTTGCGTCTTGGCATTGTATAAAAAGGACACAGTAAAACAAAATGAAGGGTATCCTGCGGAGATCTAAGATCGCAGCCGCAGGTACCCTTCTCCTCTATTGTATGAGTGAACCCAGATGGCACTGCAAGGATATGGTGTAACATGTTAAATCTGAAGCGGGTCATGAGGTAGCGATCCTGCGCGTTGTACATGACCCTCAGATAGGGTTCCATCCCTTGCTTCGCAGTGAGGTCGTTGTACAAGTGATTAGTGGCTTTGTGCTTCTCCTTTTCGGCCCTTGACGTTTTCAGATGTGTAAGAAAAAGTTTTTTCACCAGGGTCTTACTCTCCCGGGACAGAGAGTGTGGGGCTAAAAAGTATTGTGGGCAGCCAATCTCTGTTAACGACTTCTTAACAAATTTCAGCCAAGGGATTTCGTGTCCTTTATCTCTTTTGAGGCAGTCCTCGATAATCTGTCTCGTAAGGGCCGCCTCAGGGTTGGTCCATGCTTTCACCCATGCCAGGAGGGGTTTGGATTTAATTTTATCCTCTAAAAATGGTTCTCCTACCTCTTCATGTATGATGTGGGCCGAAACGCTCTGTGGGACTTTTAATATTCTTCGTAAGAATTTATTTTCTTCAGTCTGGAGCGGCTGTACTTTTTTGTCCAGAAAGCCCCACACTTCTGCCCCGTAGCTTACTTTCGCACAACAGATGGATCTGTATAAGGTCATAATTTGTTCGGGGGACCATTTCCCTAATCTTTGCCCATACCCCATGATTGCCCCAACTGCACTTGCCAGTTTGGTAGAGTGCTTCTCAATCAGGGGTTTGAACGATAAGGCGTAATCAAATAGCACCCCCAAGTATGTAAAAGACTTGACCTGATCTATTTTGTGTGACCCAATGTTGTAGGTAAATGTTCCTTTTATGGATTTCCCCGATGACATAATGTAGGACTTTTCTAGATTTGTGGCCAGGTCCAGTTTCTCCATAAAATTGACAAACCCGTCAATTAATTTTTGCAGTCCCAATGGTGTTCTAGAGAGCAGGACCGCGTCATCGGCGTAGAGTAGTACGGGCACTGCTCGATGACCAATTTGGGGTGAGTCAACTTTGAGCTTGAGGAGATCCTTTTCCAAAGCGTTGATATAAATAGAGAAAAGTAAGGGCGCAAGGATGCATCCCTGTCTGACTCCACTATTACAGGTAAAGGGATCGGTCTTATTGCCTTCCTGACTGTACCTTACACTTGCAGAGGTGTTCCGATGTAGGTTTTGTAGAGTGTCGACTAGGGATTGGTCCACACCTAGCTCCTTTAGCATGGCCCAGAGCTTTCTCCTGTTTACGCGGTCAAAGGCCGCAGAAAGGTCCATAAACCCCATTTGTATTGACCCCCTCCCGGCAATGGTATATTTTGCAATCAGGAGGTATAGATTTAGGCATTGATCGGTGGTAGATCTGCCTTTCCTGAAGCCGTATTGAATTTCTGAGAGGATTTGTTGCTCCTCTGCCCAATCTTGCAATCTCGATAGGATGACTCGCCCCAAGACCTTAGCTGACACATCAATGAGGGAAATGGGTCGATAGCATTGGGGGTCATCACGGTTGCCTTTTTTGTAAATAGGGACTATGGTCGCCGTTGACCAGGACTGGGGGAGGCCTACCTCCCCTGCCTCATTTAACACCCTCATCAGTAACGGAGCCCATAGTTCAGGTCTACTTAGGAATAGATCTGGTGGAATTCCGTCCGGGCCCGCGGCTTTGTTTTTGCTGAGCCCGGTGATTCCTAATTCGACCTCCTTCAAGGTGAACTTTAGCTTTACAGGCCGGTGGGCCTCCGCTGACTCCTCCTGGGGTTCCTTGTTTGAATGGTTGTATAAGCCCTGGAAGTGTTTCTGCCATTGTTCCGGCAGAATGGTATTCATGATTTTGGGAGCCCCTTGATCCTGAAAGAGGGGGGCATTAATCACTTTCCAAAAGGCGATAGAATCTTTTCTTTCTGCGGCGTCCCTTAAGTCTTCCCAGGCTTGATTTTGTATGCTTTGCTTGCGAGCCTTCAGAGCTTTTTTATATTCAGCTCTGTTCCGTGCCACCTTCATTTTATCCCTTGGTTGGGCATGAAGACTATCCTTCAGGTTTTTCAGCGCCTTTGTACAATTTTAATCAAACCAACGGGGGTTTAGGGGCATTTTGTTTTTAGTTCCTGGGGTATGTAAGGAGTTACTTACAGCCTGTGCGATTTATTCAAATGCCTTCACCACCTCAGCTCCAGTTACGCAGAGGTCGAGACATTTATCAATTGCTGCTGGGGCTTCGGAAAATAGTTTTTTATAAAAACTGTCCGCATCAATTTTGGCCCATTTAATTCTTCTGCCCTGGTCGACTACTCTTTCTGTAATGGCAGGTTTCTTTTGAGATGGAAAAACGAAACCCTCCATTTTGATGATTACCGGGTTGTGATCACTGAAACTACTGGCCTCTATAATGATTGTACTAATACTTCTTTTTAGATTGGGAGAGACTAGTGCGAAATCAATGTAAGAGTGACAACCTCTTCCTTTAAATGTTGGAGTTAACTCTCCTTTGTCGTTGAATGTGGCGAGATCTAGGATTTGTATTAGGTTGTACCTTTTCATAAGTCTTTCCAAACCCCAGCCCTCAGTTGAATGGGTGAAGTGAGGGCCTTTCAAGATCGTACATCTAGACCAGTCGTTATTAAATGGCATTAGTTTCTCACAGAGGTGACAATTAAAATCTCCCATTAGTATTATATCCGTGATGTTTGGTGTCATGGTTAAAAAGCTCAAACAGTTTTCTAATTCATTTATGGCTATTCCCTTCTCCGTTATAGCCGGTGCATTGTACCAGTTCATAAGCAGAAATGTTAGACTTGGTGAAGTGAAACTTAATACTTGGAGGTTGGCTGTGACCCATTTGGTGTTGGACCAGGTGCCCTTGATGTCTAAATTGACATAGATCGCGAGCCCCCCACTTGCTCTCCCCGAGATGGCTTTTTTTGCAGGGACAAAAAAGCCTTTGTAGCCTTCCAGGCTGTAAGCATGCGATTCAGTGGCCCAGGTCTCTTGCAGGCACAAGATGTGAAATTTACTTATATAGCTGCGCCAGTCCTGAGATGCGAACTTGGCCGCTAGCCCTGCAATATTCCAGGTAGCTATTAATAGGTTATCATGAATCGTGACCTTGGGTGTTCTTTTTCCCTTGCCTGGCAGAAGCTTTGATAGGCTATCCGTTGCGGGTGCAACAACCCGGCTTAGTTGCGGCCTGTAGGGGGTAGCGATTCTTCTGTGGGTGAGATGGGAATTGTCTAATGAGGGATTTATCCACTCCCCTCTACCCCGGTTAGTGATCAATGGTGTGTTGCTGCCTCCTATGGATTGCACAGGATCCGGAACGTCAATTTGGCCCTGGTCGCCTCCATCTTTTATCCCTGTAGATGGTAGGGTGGGCTCCTTCCTATGTTTAATTTTTGAAAATGAGCGGTCCAGTCTCAGTCAGTCCACCCCTTCAAGTGTACTGAACCTATTCCAGTGAGCGTACTGTGTAATGGGGGAATCATAAATTGAGAATACAGAATTTGGCCTTTGCCATTGCAGTAGGCCGGGTTGAGAACCCAAGTGCGATATTCTGTCAGGGCCAATATTCGGCCTGGGCCTTTGGGGTGTGAAGGGGTAAAAGTAGGATAGGCGAACCGGGTGGATTTGTGAACTTATGTGACTCGGGGGGGCGTTACAGATGAAGTTCACGGCCGCCCTGTCTCTAAAGTTGACTGTAATGATATCCCCTGCGATGGTCTTAATACCTTTGCCAATCCACTCACCCCTTCTCACTGCAAGGATTTCCCCGTGGATGTTAGGGGGCAAGGGTCGATGTGTTTGCAGCCACTGTATGCATTTATTTTTTAATTCAGTCTGTGATTCCCGTTGGCCCTCCTTTAAAGGGGGAATTCCTGTTAGGACGACTACAAGGGGCAGAGCCTCAGGCGGAAGATTGATAGTCTTGAAGCATGTTGCAGTGTTCTTATCGTCAGAGGTTGACGCTATAGCACGCCGTGGAGACTTAGGAACCGCCTTATGGATTAGGGCCTTGTTCTTTTCCATCGTTTGTAAAGATGCGGATGGAGGTTTGTTATTGCCCATGGGTATTTGATTTTTATTTTTGCCTGCTTGCGGGGTAGAGACAACCTTTTGTTTTTCCTGGGCTCCTTTCTGCGGGACACTGGTGTTATTTAGTTTGTCCCCCCCATTGATTACTAGAGAGGCCTTATCTCTTAGTGGGCTACTTAATGTAGGGTCCTTTCGATTTGTCAAATCCCGTTCCTGCACAGGATAGGTTTTCGGGCTGATCCCCTTATTATTGACCAATGAGGTCAGTCTATCAATTTTTGATATGAGGGGTTTTAACAGCACCGAGATAGAGTGCTCCAGGTCTAATTTAAGATCCGCCACCATGTTGGTTATCCAGCATGGTATTCCCGGTGTGGATGGGTTTATGGGCGTGATCAAGTTGTGGTTACTGGGTTTGACGTGACCTTTTTTCCTCACTTGTTTGTGGACTTCCTTATTCAACATTGTTTCCGCGAGGGATATGTCGTTATCATGAGTATTTATTTGAGTGCTTGTTTGTGCACCATGTCTAGCCCTACTGATTTCGGCGGGTGGCTGGGCGCAAGGAAGGTCAACAAAAGATGGTGGGGTAATGGGCCGGCTAGTATCCATCTCCTCTACCAAGTCTTTGGAAGCTTCTGACAGGTTAATCAATGAATCCTGGGTGTCTTGAATGATAGTTACCGGGGGTAAGGACATTCTTCTCTCGGTGTTGGCTATGGCATCGGAAACCGCCCCTATAGTCCGTTTGAGCATCTTATCAATAGCAGTAAAAGTCGGTAGTGGAGATGAATGAACCGATTTGGTTTTTGAGCTCGACCTTAGGGTAGGCATCCTTGTTTTCTTGGTAGGTTTCCTCATTACGACGAGTGCTATATTAGATGGTAACGGGCAGATATAAATTGTGTCAAGGGAATGGCCAGTGATCCAACTGGCTGTCGAGGAACTAATAGCAGTATATTATTAATGGGGGGGCAGTTTTAGGGGGCTGGCCCAGCCCAGCCTCTTCTGGCCCCTGAGGGCCACAGAGGGCCCGCCCTTTGCCCGGGCTTCGCTCGGCGTCCCGCTAAGCGTTACCGCGCTTTGTTTGTAGGGGGTGTTGCGGCCGGGGGCGTGGCTTGCTGGGGGTGCGGCCGTACACACCTGTGCGGCGCAGGGGCTCCTGGTCTCTGTGGTCCCTGCTTCACTCGCCCCAATTGCCTTGCATGATGGTTTCTTCCTCCCGGGTGCTGGATGCTAAGTTTACACCTGCTGCCTCAACCCCACACCTGAGCGCCGCGCAGCAGCACCCGCGAAGCGGGTGCTGCAAGCTGTTGACGCGGAACTCAGGCGGTCAGTCCCTCCTGGGATACGGGGAGGCTGCGGGCGCCAGTAGCGGTTTCCTTTGGTGAGTAAGTCCCACTGAGCTCTGGGAGGGTTCGCTTTTCTACAGCGCTTGGACGGCCGGGGGCGTGGCTTGCTGGGGGTGCGGCCGTACACACCTGTGCGGCGCAGGGGCTCCTGGTCTCTGTGGTCCCTGCTTCACTCGCCCCAATTGCCTTGCACGATGGTTTCTTCCTCCCGGGTGCTGGATGCTAAGTTTACACCTGCTGCCTCAACCCCACACCTGAGCGCCGCGCAGCAGCACCCGCGAAGCGGGTGCTGCAAGCTGTTGACGCGGAACTCAGGCGGTCAGTCCCTCCTGGGATACGGGGAGGCTGCGGGCGCCAGTAGCGGTTTCCTTTGGTGAGTAAGTTATTTATTTTGCTAGCTTAGTGGTCATTGCTTGTTTTTTCAGAGATCCTTTTTTGTTTCACATTGTATTAAACGTTTTGCCAGAACATCGTAGCCATAGCATCTATATGTAGGTATTATTCTTCTGAACCAGTACAATAGCCATAGATAAACAATCATTCGACCTTTCAAAGCCCAAATAGATCCATCTCTATTGTGACATGTTAAAACAACTTTTAGCTAATTTTCTTAATAATAAGCAGTCTTGGTATCTTCAACTCTTTTCGGTGATCCATCAGTCAGGTTCCTTCTCTTCAAGCTATCGCCTCCAGGGATTTCCAAATGCCTTATGGGCGGGATGTCTCCTTCAACAATGTACTATAGATGCAGAGCGCGTTTTGCATGAGGCTGTCGATTTCTGCCACGTATTCGTTTTGGGGGGCTACTCCTCTGCCCCATGACATGTCCACCCTACACTTTCCCATTAACGTGCAAATGTTCTACTACTTTTCGGAACTAATTTCACGTATCCACGGAGTGCTATTAGTAGCTCTGTCTTCAATGATAGCTTTGTAATCTCGTTCACTATCTGAAACAGCTAATTACAAAACTTCTTAATCATCGGTCGTCCCTATGTGAAGTGGAGAAAAAAAATGCAGCTGAGGCTGATCTGCAGCCGTCAGCATTTTCTCTTTCACTTTATTTGAACATATTAAGCAGCATTAAGTACAGTGTGAAACGCCAGTGCTGGTCGCATTATGGCGCTTTTTTGCCACACTATCCATGTTGACTCTGCCCCGCCCTCCCATTCACCAGCAATAAAGAACAAGCATTGGCATAGCCAATAGGTCTCGCCTTTGGGACCTTAGAAGTGTTTAGTTACCCAGCACAATATCCTTGGTGCAACAACATCAAGTGTTGCATGGCTAAACACTTTTATAAGGTCCCAACGGCGAGACCTATTGGCTATGCCAATGCTTGTTATTGGTTAGCGCCTCTTACTTCCTTCCATGGCTTTCAGTGTGGGCCTTCTGTTGAGCATGGACAAAGTAGAGGTTCCTGTCTGTGGCAGTGTCCTTCCACTAGCCGCAGTCTTGTGCAGATTCTATTTTGTTTTTACATTTTTAGAGCTGCGCAGCCTGCTGTGCAACACGACTTTAAGAATAAAAAAGCCTTTTGACTCAAATTACACATCACGTCATAGCGATTTATTTTCATAAGTTGCTGATTTACTCATTGTGTTAGTGGGCATAACAGAATGCATTCATGGATTTTTTTCACCTCAATCACTAATAATGCCAGTTCTGAACTACATTTAATACAGTATTTACTTTGACCTTCTAATTACCTTCTGTATCCGCAGTCCCTGGCCTTTTTTTTAAGACCGATGTTCCTGTTCTGTTACTTCTGAATATAAAATATGGGCTTATGAATAACAGCCAAACTCAGACAGCTTGTGCTAAATGAGAAAAAGGAGGCAAACCCAATAAGAGTATGGAAAGAGGGTGGGTGCAGGGTCCTTATGGATAAGTCGGCTACTGTCTGGGAAAGCATTAGCCCCCAACTGTGCCACTTCCCAAGTACTTTGAGCCTGGTTACGGCTTTTCAGAGCCATATTCTGGCTGCAAGACGAGCAAGGGAAGTACACGACCACTGATTGACGTGCCTGCGCCATCTTCAGTGCGGGTCACAGCAGGAGCTTTAGAAACATCCGTGAGCCCGTAGCAGAACGCTTCACTTTCTAGCGTTTGGGATGTTTTTGCTGCCGGCAGGGCTTTAAGTGGGTCTCACCGGTGCAGAGCACCGGCAGTTTTTTAAAGGGGGCCTCCAAAAGGGTCTCTATCGGGCTCTGTTTTGTGCCCTGGCACAGGCGGTCCGCCCCCCTCCTCCCAGACTGGAGTGACAGCAGCGTGGATACGTTATGGCATGACGTCATGCCAGGTGAGCGTTGTAGGGGAAGTGAAATCCTTTAAAGAGAGTAATTTTCTCTATGGATTTCCCTTCTCTTTTTGAAACTCAGGAGCAGCAATTTTGTCGTGGTGTCACCAGGGCTTTAAGTGGAAGCTTTTTCAATATTATATACAAGCCATAGTTGCTGCTTATTTACCTTATGCAACTTGACAAAGCCAATAGTCCTGAATTGTTGGAGGTATGATGTTACTTGTATTATATATCTGGATGCAATGACAGAAACTGCAAAATACAAGTCAGGCGGCACACTATGCTAAGTACAGATTTTTAGTTTACATGTTAAGCCACGCCCTTAATTCACATTGGCCACGCCCCTTCGAGGGACCCCCTAGTTTTTTCATCCCACTTAGCCCTGGCCTGCCGGGTCACTTAACTGAGTCCTTCCGGTTCATCTCACGGCGGTATCTCTGTGTTCCTTGTCGGGTTTCTTTGTGGCTTCAAATTCTCTGCTGCAGTCTCTCGTGGCTCCGTTTCTGGCGTAAGACACTTTTTCCTGGAATAAAGAAAGAGGACACAGCCAGTGAATCTGGAATTGCGGTAACAGCGCCTTTTGCGCTGATAGTTTCCATCTAACTCTAGTATAGAAGAAATACGTATCTGATTATAGGTCTCTCATCCTTTGAGATCCCCTTTTTGTATTGCAAAGTCAATCTGCTGCCTGCAAAACAAGAACAACTTTATAAACGCTTCGTGAGGAGGCATTATACAGAAGCTCAAGTACAGTGATTTCATTTATGATTTTTCTAGCAAGTAGCTAAATCCTTGATTGAGCTTCATCCTCCTGTTATTGTGAGCTATTCCTTTTTTTCCTCATGTAGGTGGGGGCTATTCTAAATATTCCTTTAATACTTTTATGTACTACATCCTGTATCACTAAAAAAGGCATTTATGTTTTCCTGTTTCTTGTTTATAGATAAAACCACATTTCCCACTTAAACAGTAAAAAGGCTTCATAGTGGAAGAGGGGTATTATGCAGGTAGTTGAGATTTATACACTACATACATGCCAGCACCATCATTACAAGTAATTCTTCCTCCTTCGTATATATTCATACATTATGTTTTTTCTGTCTCATATAGGAAATACTCCGAAGTGCCTTACCTTTGAGTGGGAGACGTCGTGGGATATTTGTCTTTCTTGTCCTTGTTTTCCCCTCTTCCCCTTACTCACCGTTGTTGCTTTGACCTTGTTGGGCACAGTGGGTGGGAAGGAGAAGTTGCGACCTCTCATTTTGCATACTGTTGCCGCAGAAACACAAGTAAGAGTCTGACCAAAGTCTGTCACTGATGAGATAACCATATGAGACGCTCGGGTATTGGCTTGATGCGAGAATGTCGGATTTTCTTTTGCACGCGGTACAGAGTTATCGCTCACTCTTGCCAGTGGTTAGTACAGTAAAAGCCAATTGCGCCACAAGGAGTCCAACACAGGTTAGTATGTCCTCTCCTGCATTTTAGAATTAACTGATCGGGTTGGCACACAGAATTCACATCTCCTCATGAATTTGGCAGATTAAAGGCGAAAACTAAACAAGACTCGTAGTCTGCAGCTTCCCACCCTCCTTCCTCTCGCACTCAGTCTGAATCTTATGTGTATGCTCACTTGTGTATTTAGACGCAATTGCTCTCGTTCCATTCACGCACTCCAGATACCACAGCTTCTCTCGAATTCAGAAAGGCAAATTGCTTCTAGAGAAAGATGTAGGGTAGTCAAGTCAAGTCAAAAGATTTGTATAGCGCGCTACATACCCAGAGGGTCTCAAGGCGCTTGTAGAAGGGTGGGGAGTTACTACAGCTAGGGCTGTCGACTTTGAAACTTGGAAACCAAGGCTGAGTCTCTGCGTCTGCTCAACATCCTGTGATTCCGGGCCAAACACTTAATATCCCGTGCCTAACAATCACAAGCATTGGCAAAGCCAATAGGTCTCTCCTGTGTGGGATCTATTGATTTTGTCAATGCTTTTTTTTAGCTGTGTATTGTGTTGTGGTATGCAATGGTCTTTCATTTTATAGTGTTGTATGGTATAGCCTGTCACTCGGTAGTATGGTGCATCCTTCAAAAACCACGATTTACAACTGAGCCCAAAGCACCTCAGCCAGGGAGGCCAGCACACAGGCTAGGGACAGTGTAAACAAACAAAACAATGTGAGTTGATAAGAGCTTACTTTAATTGCTCTGGTGCAGTGTCATTTACATCGTGGTCACAACAATAAAGCATATGTGGTACAAAGGAGCCTTCTGTCCTACTGAGGGAAGAGTCTTTCTTGGGCCTGCTCCGTCTCGCTGACTTAAGCGCACAGTTGGACAAAAAAAATATATTAAAAGATCTGGATTGTGTCGCAACCTCCAAAAAACAATGGGATAGTATTTATTCGATCCACATAGTTAATTTTAAAAAAATCAACATTAAATATCACGTTTCGTTCGTGACAGCCGATTATTGGTTTGCTGTGCACCTGGAGACTACAAAACATCCAGAATATTGCTGAAAACATGCCTTGCTCATAGGTTCTCACCTTTTTAACGACATAACGGTATCGAGCAAACAAACAGATCCTGGAGGGCCAGCAATCTGTCAACAGTTTTCTTAAAACAAGAAGAAAATGTAAATTACTCTTAAAGGGCACGGCTAAAATGCACGTATCAAAAGGGTGAAGGCACGGCCCTTTTTAAACTGAAACAAACCCAATTTTCAAAAGTGGTCATCTGAGACAGGCATCCTGTTATTAGCTGCAGACATATTTCGAAGCGCACCTGTGCATGCAAGGGAACTAAGAAGGGCGGAGGAGTTTCCTAAAGAATCAGCACCCTGGGGTCTGAAAATGTGCTGGCAGAGGTCCCAGACAAAAAAAAGTGAGGAACCCCCGTGGGAAACGTGCACCTGCACCAAAGAGAAAGTCTATCTGCGTGAAAGTACTCCCTCTCCGAGGAGACTGGGACATCAACGAGCGTGCTGTATAAGGAGTCACCAACACGACGTCCCTGAGGCCACACGGCTGACGAAAAAAAAGTTCCTATGGAATCATGATAGCTGCGACGGTACTCAGCTCTCAGTAGAGAAGCGGGTTGTCCTCTCCAGTGTCAGGTGGAGAAATGGTACCTCAGTCACGCTGGGAGCAGCGAACAAGCACTGATTAAGTTTGATTAATCTGTGCTTGGTCCCTGCTCCTGAGTCAAACGGTACTGACGTTTGGGCTGCGCTGACCAGTTAGGAGACAGCAAAAAAGACTGAAACCGTAGCCAACAAATAGTAAGCAGTGGGTGGGCTGCAAGTCCTTTACTGACCACAATAATGTAGCTAGCGAGTGCATGGGCTTGCAGACTCATCCCTGAATATGAATGCGACTTTGTGTAATGTATCTGGTGCTCAAGTAAAGTGCTCCACTATCTGTCAAGCTCGCGCTTTGTAAAACTGAATGGCACAAGTCTTTTAAAAAAAAAAAAATAATAAATTGAAGGGGGTCTAACAACGTTTGGCAGTATGCAAGCGGCATCACGGCGCGTGACATCACAGTACGTGCCATCATGGCGCATGACATCGCACGTGGCATCACAACCCATGACCTCACAGGAAGTGACGTCAGATCTTAAGACTTCACATATGTTTAGCAGGTCTATTACGAGTATATTTGAGCACATTACAATATTTAACAAATGAAATTTTGCATTGGGGTTGTGCCCAGCAAATTGACGGAACCCCAACGCAAAATCTGGGCCGCAACGTATACATTTATTTTGTAAAACACTGCCACAAAGAAATTGCCAACAAAGATAAACATGAAACTAAATCTCTTCTCAATTGCTTGCAGTTTGTATTTCAAAATATCTTATGGGGTTAAGGCACCTTCTGCAGAGATTTGTGTTTTCCAGCAAAATCTCAAGGAATAATAATTATGGTAAGATAACTCTGGAGGATGACGTATTTGCTGGTAAGATCTGTGGTTGGTCTAGTCCTAGTTTTGAATGAAAGCAGCATAGAGGGTTAATGTGTCGTCTGTAAAGCACATTATGTAACACACATTTCTATTTAATGTAAATAGGTAAGTGGGTTACTGCTTTTAACAGAGATCCTTTTGTTACTTGCAGTTCATGGATTGTAATCCTTCTGATATAGCTCAGTGAGCTATGAAGGACATGTGGCTCCTACACCTTGTAACCCTCACTGTCTTATGTAACACATCTTGTACATTGATTTACACGCACACAATTTATTGTCAATGTAAAATGTTTACGTGTGATGTAAAGCGCTTGACACCCTGAATTGGGGGTGAGTGCTAATGCATTATACAAGAAATAAAACAAAATAGTGCTTTTTTAATTATTTGTGTAAATACTGGGACAGACCAACACATCAGACATTCATACAGTGCATGCATCTCTTACATATAAAGTCAAAAGCATGCCCCTCTTAAGCACCTGTGAAGCGATAACACGCAGGCAATCTACCCACGTGTACCCTCGACTTATGCCCTGCTTTTAACACTGAGGGGTTAATTCACAAGAAAGTGTGATAACTACCGCAAGAGTAGCTTAACGCAACTCTCAACATCGCAGCCCATCGCGGGAAAATAACACCGTGACAACGTGGAATTCACAACAAATTGGTACCATGCGATAGTCTGCCCAGACCGCGCAAAATGTCCGCGAAACAACCACCTCGATGGAGATAAAAACACAAGCCACAACACAAAAAAACCTGAGATGGGCCAAAGCGCGATGAGGAAATCAGCAATAAGCAGCGCCAGGGCTGCAACACACACACACACACCTGGCAGGCAGGAAAAATCACCATAAAAGTAGAAAAAACACCCAAACACAAACTGACTAACACCCTAACACCATGGAGGGAGCAGGTGCAGAGGACGAGCGCAGCCCCACAAGCACCCCGGACGACCAGCCCGGGACCACAGGGACAGGGAAGGCAAGGACAAGAAGAAGAGGAAGACTAAGTTCAGTCCGCAGGCGATGGAACACCAACAACTGTTCGTCACCTCCAACGTGTCATTGGGCACCAAAACTGGAATATGGCGGGACATCATGGACAAGGTGAATGCCGTCGGAGAGCACAAGATGACAATGGGCAAGGTCAAGAGGCGATGGAATGACATCAAGAGAAAGACCAAGGAGAAACTCACAGCCAACCAGAAGGCAGCAATGCAGACAGGAGGTGGGGGCCCAGAGCCATAGCTCGTGCTGGATGACATGGAGGAGCTGGTGTCGATAGTCATCAGTGTGGATACTGTGGCCGGAGTCGGGGGACCGGACACTGCTCGACAGTCTGGAATCTGAGAAGGCTGCAGAGTCTCGTCGAACGCGAGGTGGCGGTGCAGGATTGGGAGGAGCGAGCGAGCAGCAGTTGACATTGTCGCTGCCTGAGGACGCCCAGGGGGCTCCGGACCAACCGCAGTCTGAAGACAGTGAAATCAAGGTCTTAATTAAGGTCAGAGATCCGGCTTGCATCCAATAGCCCTACACCTGCTGCCTCCGCTTTTGCAACGACGTAGGAGCTAGGCAGCCTACGCAGCCACCCCCTCAGAATTCGCCGTGCTGCGTTACGGGCGGCTGGGCAGACGCAGTTGTTGAAGGGCCTCCGCCGGTGGAACAAGAAGGGCCCCCGCCGGAAGAACGAGAAGCGGCAGAGAGCCACGCCAACGCAGAGAGCTGCTCCTTCTCTCCTTCGCTTTGCTTTGCCGTGCTGTGCAGTGCTGGGATGTTACGGTAGGAAGTTTGTCTTTGCTTTCAACGTGGTGAGCTGGGAGTCAGCCTTTACTGCCTCCATTGCCTACTAGTGCCACTAGGACCCCTACGGAAAGATGCCAGCGCTGTTTGCATGGTGAACCATCTTTGACCCAACCCCCCCCCCCCCCGTTCTGCGGGCAGCCGCTGAGCCCAGCATCTGCCATCGCCTGCTTTGAGGGGTAGCGTGGCCACAGGACAGTGCGGTGCTGCAGACGTGGAAAGCGGGGGGGGTGGGGGGGATAGAGGCCGTAGTGAGATGGCCACAGCAGTTAAAAAACTTGCCCCCTATTTTCCACAGTCAGCTGAAGCGGCGTGAGGAAGGGCACCATATTTGTAATTACACTTGACTGAATTACTGAAATTGCTGTACGTGTTCCGATTCTTGGTTTCCGGTGCCCTCCCGCATAGCTTGGATTAGATCAGGCTTTAAGGCATTGGTCTAGCCCGGAGAGGGTGTTGCAGTAGCCGAGTAGACCAAGCAGACCAATCGAAGCAAGGGTGCAGACTGCAACTCTGTTGTCTCGGTGGGAGGCGCTGTGCTTACGCAGAATTGGTTTGTCTGGAGTAGCAATCCAAGGTGGAGCGTTGAGCGAGGCGGTAAGGTGATGTAGAGAGCTTTTGGTCAGTAACAGCCTGAGCCATTCCCGGACTGCAGTTAAACAATCGTCCCTCACCCTTTGTACCCCTTAGTGCCTCCTTGCTGCCCCAGTGCCCAGAGATTTGCTTGGAGTCTGTAGCCTTGGGGGAGTTGAACAAACACAGTAATCGAACGACAAACATAATAAACACAATAATTAAACAAAGAAAATTAAACATAACAAAATATAAGGTCAGGAAGAGACAGAGCTCCTTGCCCTGCAACAAAAAGGAAAAGAAAAGCGCAAGGAATGCCGGCCAACAACAATAATAAAGTAAAAACGGAGGGGGAGGCGCAAACATTAATATCACCAATCTTTCATATATTTACAAAAACAAACAAAGTTCAATGCAAGACTGATTTTTTAAAAGATCCAGCAGGGACAGTGCTCACTAAACAAGAGGGAGGAAATCAATTACCCTCACCAATAACACCAATAAATAAGAAAACTCGGGAAATACAAGTAAAGGACATAAATGCAATACTCGACATAAATGCCCTCGACAATGTAAATGACCCAAGTATAGCCATGGGTCCAACTGAGGGTATGCTACAACAAGATCCAATGGAACAACAAGAAAATCCATGGGGACCCATAACAGATTTGGAGTTAATTAGACCTAGAGAACAATCTCTGCTGGCCACAGAATGTCTACTAGAGGAATCGGATAGCCCATTCTGGAACAAAACTCAGGAATCATTTATTAGCGCGGAGGCCCAACAACCTATAGAGGTCCAGGTAAAAATTCTCAATCAAACATCAATGCAAGCATATCACGAGGAAGCAGATCAGTACATTAAAGTACTAGAAACAACCTGTAACATTACCATCACCATTAAAGAAAACGCCTAAAGGAGCAAATTTGAGTCAAAGCCTTGCGATCCAAGCTCCACCATCAACGACTAAAACAGCGTCAGCAGCTGATTCAGGGACAATATGGGACATCTTCCTCAAAACATCACAACTCACCCTGGAGGCATTAAATTACCATTCAAACAAGATGGACGTACAAGTAGACTTGCTAAACATCATGGCAAATGCAATCACAGGGATTGATCAAAAATTGGCTGATCTCAATTCTCTAATCAGGCGAGCACAGGCATACGCGACCACAATAAATACGGAATGTGCTTGTTGCCCAACAATAGATAAACTGGCAACAATTCCGGAAGTTCTAACTACCCTCATTGAGGATTTAAAGACCAGGGTAATCAACGACAATAAGCCTAACATGATGGTAAGCCCCCAGTTTATCGATAACAAAGAGGAATTAAATACATTGATCCCGCCTGATGTTCTTCCATAATAGTTATGTTTGGTAGCAGATTACATAACTATTATGGAAGACCATAAGGCGGGATCACGACTTATGTCAAACACGCAAAACAACTAACTGTTAGGAACATAAACATCAACTCAAACATGCTACAAGTATTGCTAATAGAAGGAAAAAGCGACATGGAAAACATCGCCTCGTTGCTTGTAATTAATGTATATTTAAATAAATCGGCTCAATGGAAATTAAAAGTCATAAGATCTATGATTACAACATTACAGGAAATTCTATGCAAATACCGGTCATCGGCGAAAATGCTCGTGGGTGATTTTAATTTACATCACTTAGGAACAAAACAGCAAGAAAGAACTTACCTAACTTGCGCCGAAAGACTTTTCAATAATTTCTTACTAGACTATGAACCTAATTCAGCTGAGCATCTACAGAAAAACTCAGATCCAAACAATCAAGAGAGACCCACATTTAAGAACTGCTCCACAATTGATTATATTTTCCTATGCAATCAGCTTGCTAGCAAAATTGAAAAGTTTGAAATTAAAACAGACGACACAAGTGATCACGCACTACTCCAGGTAGAACTCAATGTCACTACCAAAAAACAAGAAAAAATCATAACAGGCTCTGAAGAACATGCCCTGGTAAGAAGAAGAAAATGGAATATTAATCAGGTGACGGCTCTAAAACATTGGAAAGAACACACACAGGCTAATTCTGGTGTAGCGCCTAATAGGGAAAATTGGACAGAGTGGACAAATGACCTGAAAACATGCTTGAAGTCAGCTGAGCCCAACTCTAAGGAGATGATCATTACACAATTTACGGATAATAATAAAAAATTGATTGATATAACTCGTAACTTAAAAAGGGCAAAAAGAGCATACAAGAACGTAGGCTCGAAAAAATACACGGGAAAAGTACAATGTATTGCATAAAGAACAGAAACAACTGCTCTGGACAATCAAGCAAAACACGCTTGAAGAGTGGATTAAAATCCACGAATTAACAAAACCTCACAAACAGCGACAACTCTGGAACCACATAGCAGAATTGGATAGCAACAAAGTAGTCCGGACTAATGCCGTACACGCCGATGCATGGGTGAGACATGTGGACGCAATATACATGGATAAGGAAGATGTCACTAAATCCGGAAGCTCTATGGTGTATATATAGAGAGCATGAATAACGACGTGGAACCCATCCTCAAAGACCAGGACGTAAGAGCCGTTGAAAAAGTGATCAAAAAGATAAGGAAAGATGGGGCTCCAGGACCTAACGGCCTGCCAGCTGCGATGTTCAGGGAAGACCCAACTTATTGGGGGGAGAGTATTATCCTCCTTATTCACTGAATGCCGATTACAGGGCAAGGTGCCTGATTCGTGGCGCGGGTCAATTTTACCAATCTGGATATTGAGGGGAAAGCATATGCAAACACCCTGCTAACAGAATTAACCAGATGGGTTGAAGAAAACGAAATTCTCCCCTTCTATCAAACAGGTTTCCGCAAAGGCTGCTCGACAATTGACAACATCACGGCAATATCTTATCTAGGTCACCAAGCCAATAGCAGGGAAAATAAACCAGTTTATGCCTGTTTTATAGACTATTCAGCAGCGTTTGATGGAGTGCCACGTTGCAAGCTTTGGCCCAAACTGTGTAAGTGGCAAATTCCATCTGGCCTCCTTAATGCCATTATTTCGCTATATAGCAATACCAGGATCAGAGTCAAACTGGTAAAAAATATTACAACAAAAAAGTGTTTTACAAACCGGGGCTTAACCCCTTCAGTGCCCATGACGAGATAGTCTCGTCATGGAGCGCGGTTGCGCTGTGCCCATGACGAGACTATCTCGTCATGAACCCCGCCCGCTAATGAAACGCCCGGCACAGGGCGTGGAAAGGGCGGGGCACTGAAGAGGTTAAAACAGGGATGCGTACTTGCCCCAATACTTTTTAATCTTTATACAGCTGACTTGGGCAAGTCGATCCAAAATGCTAACCTAGCAGTTCCAAAAATAGGTGCGAACAAAATTCAAATTTTACAATATGCGGATGACTTAGTGGTGATGGACCACACAAAAACAGGCTTACAAAGGGCCCTTAATGCTCTAAATGATTATAACCTGAATAATGAATTAAGGATAAATCCGGAAAAGACCAAAGTTTTGATCCTTGGGAAATGTATAAAACACCACTCCTAAAATGGCACGTGGGAAAAGAGACAATAACCGTCTCAAAGTTTTATAATTACCTTGGGTGCTGGCTGAGTGACACAGGAAAAGCTACTATGCACTTACATAAAATGAAATCCAAGGTAGAGTCCACAATATACGCTCCGTGCAAGCTACAAGAGAAAATGCAGAGCCCCACCACCATCCCAATTAGAAAGGTGCTACAATAAAAAATAAGGGCAGTCGTGGGATACGCCTAGCAGGCTTTCCCCGGAAAAATGAGCACAATGAAGGATAAAGCGCAGTGTCGGGCATACAAACGCATATTCAAACTACCGAAATATACCAGTAACACCGGGATTCGCCTGGAATTCGGCCTGGTGCACCAGAGCAAAGAGTGCTTAGGTACGCATGCAAAATACTACCATTCAGTACTTAAGGCGCCGAACAGGAGTTTGAAGTCCATGCTGAAATCCATCTATGATGGCTTATCCAACCCATGGCAGGCATATCTGCAGGAAGCAGTAGAAGTTTTGGCCTTGGCAACACAAAACTGGAGCCAGGAAAGTATAACCTACTCGATTATTAAAATAGCAATAAACAAACCATGTTATCGACTGTCAAGAGAAATTGATTTAATAAATCTTGAAAAAGGAAGAGGTAAATCTGGGGTGATAACAACTTACAAGGACCACAAATCCCAGCCTTATCTTGATCAAGCACTGGGGAGAAAGGCCCTAAAAAACATCCAATGGGCAAGACTTGTACCTCTCCCAATAAAATAATTAAATCCCGACTGGAAAACCTTGGAAAATAAAATTGGCAGCAGGATATGTAACTTCAAAACAGAATCATTGTTACATCTGATACGCTGCTGTTCGGGGTTTTCAGAATCCCGCCGGAAGTTACTGAAGCCAATATGGCTGCGAAAATGTGTTCGAACAACAAAAGAAGCAGTCATAGCCATATTTTCTTGTACAGTAACAATGGATCTGGCCAGAATCGGGAGATACATGCAGGACGTTCGTGCCAGACTTGACCAAGACAATCGACTCGGATAATCCTAGAAAAATAGTCTCGAGGGGCACAAAGGAATTTGATACTATGGTGATAATGTCATTTTTCTTTTTTTTAAATATCTTTTTATTATAATGCTTAACACCAAGACACACGTTTTGAACCCAACTTACACAAGTGTTACATCTCAATACGTGACATTCCTGAAACATTGATACCCTACCATTCCTCTTATCATAGTTATTATCGGCACCCTCACATTCAGACCACCATTCCAATTTCTGTTCCGCCATCATCAATGTCCTCCTCCTCCCTTACTTTCGGCGGCTCACATACGTAACCCCTGAATTTATTCCAGTTTCCCCATACCTTGTTCCACTTTTGCGGACAGCCACGACTGACATATACAGTTTTCTCGCCCACCATAGCGAAGTCCATATCTCTGCACCAGTCTCTGAGTGTTGGTACGTCTGCTGCTCCCCACTTTTGCGCTATATTGCGTTTAGCAAACATTATCCCCAATGTGGCCCAGGTCTGCGCTGTACGAGTAAGATCATTCGGTTCCCAAATATTTAATAAGCATCTCCTGGGCTCCGGTATTAGTGATACCTCCTCCGCCTGCGATATTGTTCTCATCACCTTAACCCAGTACTCTGAGACCTTCGGACATTGCCACATGGTATGATAAAATGTGCCCTCCTCCCCACATCTCCGAAGACAATACGGGTTCAGTGCTGTACCAATTTTGTATAAAGTGAGCCTCGTGTAGTAGGTGCGGTGCATTATTTTAAGCTGCACCAACCTTAGTTTTGAAGAAGTTCCCACCTCCCTTCGTGAAGCCAGTGCCTCCTGCCATTCATTGTTGTCGAATTCTCCCACCTCCCGGGCCCACTTTTCCCGAAGTTTCTTGGTGGGATCAGGCAGGTTATTAACCAATTTCCGATATGTGACAGAGGTTGCCCGTTTGTGCATGGCATCTGTCAACAGTCGGTCCTCCAGCGGAGATGCTTCCGGGACCTCATCGCCCGGCTACAAGGCTGGCCGAAGTGCGTGTTTCACCTGCATATACCGGAACGCTTCGGAGGGTGCCAACTCATATTGCTGTTGAAGACGCTCGAATGTGATTACTTTCCCTTTGTCAGTTGCACCAATCCCAAATAGGTGGTGTCCATCTTATAGCACAGCCCCTGTGTGCAACGAAGTTGCAATAATGTAAATCATGAAGTTAAAACTGTAGTTTGAAAGTAAATGATTTATTGATGATAATCCATCAAAATGATAATCTTCATTATAATCATGAGATTTTCAGTTTCCAAAATTCAAATTGTTTAAAGCAACCGGAAAATAATCCTCAATGCATTTCGGGTATACAATTACCCTTCATCAAGAGGAATCCTGAAAGAATGTGAAAAAATGGGAGTAAATTGAAACGACCTGTTCAATAGTGTTAATGTTAGTTGTGAGGTATCAAAGTAACCAAAAAGGCTGTGATCGTGTTAGCGTCGAAGGAAAAATCCGATGCGTGTTAAAAGTGGTTCAAAAGATTGAAAGGAATGGAAAAGAAAACCGGTGAACGGCTAAATAATATAGTGTATCAACATTAAGAAGAAAAAAAATAATAACTTAAAGTTATAGAGGTAACACCAGTGAATAGCGGAATAACGTGGTGTATCCACGTTGAAACGCTAATACAGTGTGCCGAAAAAATAACACTCATACCCCCGTGATTGGGTATCACTATAAACAGAAGGAATTCAGTGCTAGATAATCTGTGAAGAAAGAAGACATACCTCGGTGAAGTTGCCGAAAATAATTCAACATGCTCCGTGAAAAATACACATGGCAGCCGTGGACCGCTATGGTAATGAGCAGTGAGAAGAGACAGGTTAAATGTAGACGGTTGGCGTGGCGGCCATATTGGATAGGGAAGACCATGTTAATAAAGTTACAAGAGAAAGAATGAAGAGTAAGAGTTAAAGCAAGAGGGCAAAGTAAAATGCGCTGTGAGCTGAATTAGAAATAACAAATGAATGCTTAATTCAGTCGTTAATAAAATGTAAAAAACCATAAAGGAAACAAGTTTGTGAGACTAAGGTAATCATAAACGAACAAGAACATGGAAATAAAAAACGTCCTTTGGTAAACTGTTAGACGGAGAGGGATAATGATTGTAAAACAATATAATGCTAAAAAAGTGATCAAAATGAAGGAAAGTGAAATGAATCAAGTTACAGAGATACATGATTGTAATGAAGAATGAATGTTCACAAGGGATGAGAAACATGTTTGAGACTGATGACTAGGAGACGTTAAAAAGGGCGAATGTAAGGTTGAGAATGGAAAGTAAAGATGTGAAGGTGTGAGAGAGACAAGAATCAATACTAAAATAAGGAAGAAAATAGAATGAAGCAAGTGCTAGAGGGTGAGTGATGACAGAAGATGAAGAATAATTTAATTGTGGGTTTATATAGCGCTAGAATCGACTCCCGGAGGAGTATCTCCGCGCTTCGACCGCTGGGGAACCCGTCCTGGCTCACCCTGAGAGATGGTCCCTAATGGGTATCTCTAAGGTGCGACCAAGCATCCCCGGCGGTCTGGGGGGGGCCGTTGTGAAGATGAGGCAAGCTAATGCCCAGAGTTGCCGAGTGTGGTCCCTGACTGGAGTAGGCACCGAGGCGAGAATTATCGAGCCCGCTGACCCTGGTCCACGACCCTGCCGCGTCGGGAATCGAACCCTGGTCCCGGGCCGTCCTCTGCTTACGGGTCTGCCGCCTCTAACCAGTGAGCCACACCTCTCCACTAATGAAAAAATATTAATAAAAAACACACATAACATTGATAAAAAAAATATTAAAAATCATTATCCCTCTCCGTCTAACAGTTTACCAAAGGACGTGGTCTTCCCTATCCAATATGGCCGCCACGCCAACCGTCTACATTTAACCTGTCTCTTCTCACTGCTCATTACCATAGCGGTCCACGGCTGCCATGTGTATTTTTCACGGAGCATGTTGAATTCTTTTTGTCAACTTCACCGAGGTATGTCTTCTTTCTTCACAGATTATCTAGCACTGAATTCCTTCTGTTTATAGTGACACCCAATCACGGGGGTATGAGTGTTATTTTTTCGGCACACGGTATTAGCGTTTCAACGTGGATACACCACGTTATTCCGCTATTCACCGGTGTTACCTCTATAACTTTTCAAGTTATTATTTTTTTTCTTCGTAATGTTGATACACTATATTATTTAGCCGTTCACCGGTTTTCTTTTCCATTCCTTTCAATCTTTTGAACCACTTTTAACACGCATCGGATTTTTCCTTCGACGCTAACACGATCACAGCCTTTTTGGTTACTTTGATACCTCACAACTAACATTAACACTATTGAACAGGTCGTTTCAATTTACTCCCATTTTTTCACATTCTTTCAGGATTCCTCTTGATGAAGGGTAATTGTATACCCGAAATGCATTGAGGATTATTTTCCGGTTGCTTTAAACAATTTGAATTTTGGAAACTGAAAATCTCATGATTATAATGAAGATTATCATTTTGATGGATTATCATCAATAAATCATTACTTTCAAACTACAGTTTTAACTTCATGATTTACATTATTGCAACTTCGTTGCACACAGGGGCTGTGCTATAAGAGGGACACCACCCATTTGGGATTGGTGCAACTGATGCTCGTATTTCCACGTCTTGGTTTAGAGGACGACTCCTCTTAGCACGCCCAGATCTACATAAACTTTTTAAATCATTGGTTCAACTTAAGGTGTGCGTGGTTTTCTACATTGTACTTTCCCTTTGTGCCACATGTCCCCCACTGTGGATATTCCAATTGCGTCCCACCTCGCTAATCCCTTGCAATTTCGGAGGTTTCCCAACCGTTGCGTATCCCATAGCAGGGTAAGTTGTGTTATGATCCCCTGCCATCCCAGTTTGGCGTGTGCTTTATGCGATTTTGTAACTGTATGCTTTGTGGGCCCTATCAATGAGGGGGACTGCTTTTTGTTATAAAGGGCTGACAGCATACCGTCTGTTCCCAGTCCCGACCTTTCCGCCTGAAAGGCCGGATCCGACTGAGGGGCGTGAATCCACTGATTAATGACTTTCAATTGGGCCGGCCAGTAATATAACTGTATGTTTGGGAGTGCTATCCCTCCGTCATACCAGCCCTTAACCAACTTGTCCTAAGCAATGCGTGCAGGATTGGTTACCCACATTAGAGTGGCGACTTGCGCTCCAATCGTTTTAAAGTAGCTGTGTGGCACTGGAAACGGCGTATTCTCCAGTGCGTATAGGAAGCGAGGGAGCGCCATTATTTTAAAAAGGGCAGTCCTGCCTAGTAGTGTCAGTGGTAGTGTTCCCCAATGCACCGCATCCCTTTTCAAACGAACCAGGGGCGGCATGAGATTCCGTTTAAAGAAGTTATCCGGGCTAGGTGTTATATATATACCTAAATATTTAAACGTGTCCTCTGCGATCTGTAATGGGCACCCATCTGGGAGACGCGGTGGTGGACCATGTAGAACGAACAGGACCGATTTAGACCAATTTATAGTGTACCCTGAAGCCTTCCCAAATAGGTCACAAATATTTAGGAGTACCAGTATTGCGCGCCTGGGTGAGGTCATATACAGTAACACATCGTCTGCATATAGGGAGCTACGATCCTCCCATCCATCCGCCCACCTGATTCCCCGGATCATCGGCTCCCACCTAATCCATGCTGCCAATGGCTCCAATACTAGGGCAAATAGTAGTGGTGACAGAGGGCATCCCTGACGTGTGCCCTGTGCCAACGGAAAGCTCCCAGAAATATGGCCATTGGCCGTAACATGTGCCACCGGTTTGGTGTATAGCAGACGGACCCAAGCGCAGAATTTAGGGCCAAAGCCCAAATGTTGAAGCACTGTGAATAGATAAGTCCACTCAACCATATCAAAAGCCATTCGTGCATCTAGCGATAGTATGACCGCAGGCTCTTGAATGTATGGGATATGGGCCATCACCCCGTGCAGGTGTCTTAGGTTTAGAGACGTGTTTCTGCCTGGCATGAAACCGGATTGATCTGGATGTATTAGTGTCGTCAGGTGTAGCGTCAGTCTGAGCACAAGAAGTTTCGCAAGAATTTTGGCCTCTGCATTGATTAAGGATATCGGGCGATATGAGGCACACTCCTCAGGGGGCTTTCCAGGTTTCGGGATTACTATTATAGTGGCCGTTCGCTGGCCCAGCGGGAGTTCGCCCACCTGCAAACTGTCATTATACATATGTTACAGGTGCGGGGCAACGGTCCCAGCCACCATCTTATACAGCTCTATTGGTATGCCATTTGGTCCCATCGCTTCCCCGGACTGAAGCGAGCTAATTGCCACTAACAATTCTTCCACTGTGAGATCAGGCTCCAGAGCCGAGGCTGCCTCCGGTGTGAGCTTGGGCATACCAATATCTTTAATATAGGATAAGGCTTCATCCGCGGACATCGCTGATGAAGACTCATACACCTGTTGAAAGTGTCGCGCCAGGTTGTGTGTGCTATCTTTTCTGGGTCAGCCGTTTCTGTCCCGTCAAACGTTTGGAGTTTCCCTATCCATTTTCTCCCCTGCTCCCTTTTGTCAAGCCAAGCCAAAAGCTTACCGGCTTTATCACCTGATTCGTAAACCCTGTGTTGTGTGGCCATCATTCTTAGCTTAGTTGTTTCCCTAAGATACTCCCTATATTGTTTTTGCATTAAACGCAAGCGTTGGGAAGTAGCCGGTTTTGGGTTGGCAGTGTGTCGGGCCTCAGCATTATGTAATTCTAGCTCTGTCATTCAGTTCCTGTTGTTTTTCCCGTTTATGCCCTACGATGGATGCCATGGCATGTCCCCTGAAAACTGCCTTATAAGCCTCCCACAGGGTGGTCGGAGAGCGGACCGAGTGCATGTTGTCTTGGAAGTAGTGTTGCGTCACCGCAATGCTAGCTTTTCGGATCTTTGGGACCTGTAACTAACCCGGAAAGATGGGGTAGACACGCTGCCGCACCCTGTGACGATATTTATATGTTAATAACATTGGGGAATGATCAGAGATACCCCTGGGTCTAATCTCCACTTTTTCAACATTTTTCAAACTGCCCATGGTGGCTAAGAAATAATCTATTCTAGATAGACTGCCATGGACCCCAGAGTGAAAGGTGAACTGCCGTGTTGTCGGGTGGTGACTTCTCCATACATCAGTGAGTCCCAGTGCCTCCAGAAAGCCCCCCAAGTGCGATCTACTCGTGTGGTGCGTTGTCACAGGGTATCGGTCCATGCCCCCATCTATAATTGCATTAAAGTCCCCTCCGATAATCAACTCTCCCTCTGGAAGGTCAAGCAAAAAAACACTCGGAGCCGGAAGTGTGACAGCATGTAGGGCCGGGGGAGCATACACCGACACTGTTAATAGCTCGCCCTTCCCATTGTCCAGCAATGGCCGCAAACCATCCGTATCCATCTGTCTTTATTTTATGTATTATTAGTGGGGACTGTTGTCTGACCAGGATACCCACCCCTCTAGAGCCTGAAGAAAATTCCGAGTGCGCTACCATCTTAAACCCCCACCTGTCCAGCGCCCTACAAGAGGCACCTGTAATGTGCGTCTCCTGCAACAAGGCCACCATCGGGGAGCTACGTTGTAGGCATTGTAAAACTAAGCCTCTCTTTATTTTGTCCCCCACGCAACGCACATTCCATGCTATAAGGGTCAAGGGAGCCACCTGAGTCACACGACTGGACCCCTGATCATTACCTAAAGAGTCTAGGTCTGCCATACACGTGGGATTGTATAGGAGATAATGTTGTTTCAATGGCTTGATGCCTCCATTGACCAAAGTTCAGGGATGTCTCGACTGTGTGTCCCTGCAAACTCAACAAGAAAACATAAAGTGAACCATCTAACCATACCCCGTCCCCCCCCCTGCCTCCCTGCTCGACGGATTCTAAACTACCCGCCACCCCAACCATGCAGAGTGCTTATTCCCCAAACCCCTGAACATTACTTGCGTGTGAGGGTGGGATGCCTAGGCTGTCCACAGTCCTTCCCCGCCCCTGAGGCGATCGCACCCCAAAGAGTCACCAGAGCTGCTTGACGTTATCACCTGCCGCATGCTGCCGCCCTCCCCCAGGCAGAAGGGGGGGCCATCTGGGCACCGTTGACCTTTCCGCGTTTAAGGCTCTTTGTATTACCTCGCCCAAGTGAACTACTCTGCATCCGCGTTCGGTGACATCCAAGTACAGAAGTCCACTTGACCTTATTCCTCGGCCTCCGGTCTCCATGAAGCATCTTTCTCCTGCGTAGAACTGCGTTCTCCTATGTCCGCCTCTTCCCTTCACTGTTGTTGTTTCTCCGATCGCCTGGATCCATCCACTCACCGCCATCCCTCGAGCCATTCGTGGGCCTCCTCTGGCGTATCGAAAAACCAGGTCTTGCCATCTGCCACCACCCGTAGCCTCGCAGGAAACAGCATGGGGTAAGACAGCTCCCGCCGTCTAAGTTCCTGCTTTATTTCAAGAAAGCTTCTGCGACGTTTTTTGACCGCCGCCGTAAAGTCTGGAAAGAAGGGTATCGTGGAATTGTTAATGCGAAGTGGCGGGGCCACTTGCGCTGTTTGCAGGATGGCGTCCCTGTCCCGGTAATTAAAAATACGGGCCAGTACTGGTCTAGGGGGCGCACCAGGTTTGGGTCTTCCTCCCGGCACCCTATGCGCCCTTTCAACAGAAAAGAAGGTCGAGAGACCCCTGGGCTGAAGTTTGGTTTTAATAAGATCTTCAATGTATAGGTCCATGGCTGGACTCCCTTCACTTTCAGGAATACCCGTGATTCTAACATTATTGCGGCGCGAGTGCCCTTCTTGGTCGTCCAGCTTCGTCACCATTTTATTTTCCGCTTCCAGTTGTTTGACCTTACGGATTAGCATGGCCGAGTCTGTAGATAAAGATTTTGTCACCTGTTCCACCTCGGTGACCCTAGCAGTCATTTTTGGAAGTCAGCTCTTAGGAGCGAGACATCAGTAGAGATAGAACCCACCGTTGATTGTACTTTAGTGAGCGCATCCATATTATCCTCCAATAACACTTTGCTTGCTCCGTCCCTCACCGAGGCTGTTTCTGTGTCCGCTGTACGATTTGGCTGCACAGAAGATTCTTTGGCATAGGCATAGGCATTGGCAAACTTATGCTGCGAGTTCGTGCGCTGTCCTTTACCCCCCATTTCGAATCTGCCTAGGCTGTGTTGAGCGGTAGTCACCGTCGCCTGCCACAAGACCTCCCGATCTGCGCGGCCAGTCGGCTTTCCCGTCTTGTCCGAGTATTTGGGCAGGTAGGGGGTATTTACCGAGACTTGACAAGCCACCAGACGTGCCCCAGCCTCCACAGTTTTATAAGCAGCCGGTCGACAGCCGTCCTTATGCCCACAATCCCCACCTGGGCTTCTTTCAGTGGGGGTTGGTATCCAAATCACTGCTGTGTAGGGAGCCATCGCCCTAAGTTATTCCCCCGGGGCTCCGAATCTGTCCCCTGCTGCCAGTTCACCAGTGGCCGACGTTTGAGCTCAGCCTCCCGCTGCAGCACTGGTATACACGAGATATGGTCCACCACTGCTAAGATTTTGCACACCCCCAAGTGGGTCACTTCTCCCTGTGGGACCCTGGTTCCCGCCGACTGGGCAGGTTGCCCGCTACTCCTGTGCACTCCATTCCATGCCTGTTTGCCGTTTTACAGGGTTGCTGCGACACACCTGGCAGTATGTGATCCCATGTTCAGCTTCTCTGCTTGGCTTCTCCCGCAAGGCACTCCGATCTGGGCTGGTGTCTCCTCCACTCGCTCCCTCTCAGCACGACCGAGTCACCGTGCATCAGGAGGGGTGGGGGTCCATCGAGCGCTGAGCAGCCACAGGTCCGGAGGCGCCTCTCCCCCCTCCGGTATTGAAGTCGCGCCGAGGACCACCCGATCGTCCTCAGCACTCCTGCCGCGAGCCTCTCCCACGGGTCCCAAATCTAGGGCAGTCCCCGGTCTTCAACGCTTGCGTAGGCCGCTATGCTTCGTGCGCTCTGCCGAGCGCGCTGCTGAAAGTGCGGTCGCGGAAGAACGTGCGAACAGAGCCCCAGCAACTCAAAAGGCACGACCGCCTCCAGGCCAGGATAATTGAGCGGATTATTCACCGGATATTTGGGGGAAAACTACTCCGCCGTCGGAGCTCCTCTAAGCGGTGGCCATTTAGATCGGCTGCTGGCCACGACCCCCGATTAATGTCATTTTAAATGCAACTAATTTTTACCTTTTATATAATGCTCATATTGTATTATGTTTTTACGGAAAGAAAAATGCCATAATTTAATTCGCCCTTTTTCTTACTTTGCTATATTGCAAATGGTTTTAAGTAACTGCAATAAATACATTCTTGACTTGACACTGCTCGACAGGACACAACACAACCGCAACAGGGTGAGTGACCACCAGGTACTGGGGGGACGGGTGGAGATGGCCACAATGGCACACATGCAGAGCACAGTGCACACCCTCAATGACTCTGGGTCATCGCCCAGATCTATAGACTGTCACAATGTACAATGCCATGCTGTCTGAATGTCAACATGTACCATGCAGCTACATACATGTGGACACATTGCAATACACCATCTCCCCTTCACATTGCAGGGCCACCGTCAACTCCCCTGCAGAGCAGTCCCAGCCACTCTTCACTGATGATGAGGAGGACAACCCCAGCATCGACGCACAAGCCCTCCTAGACATCATTGACCTCATCCGCGACTCACCTCCAGGATCAGGGCTGACCAGCTGCATCGAAGAGACACCACCCAAACCACCCAGCAGGAGGCACCCACGGCCCCAGCAGTCTCCCAAGACCCCCAGGAACAACACACAGCCTTCCAATGCCGTGTGCTGGACGCCCAGAGGGAGACTGCTGAGCAGGTGCGGGTGGGGTTCAACCTCATGGCCATCAAACTGAACGCCATCCATGGGTGTCTAGGCCCGCTCCATGGTCTCCAACGAGCCCTGACATCGGTGGAGTCCTGACGCGCAGAGAACAACGCCTGTCCGCTCAGAGGGGCGCCAGCGATACCAGCTGTGAGTTGGCACACATGCGGAGGCTCATGGCGGACATGGTGCGGATGGAAGCGGAAAGGATGGCGGCCACGCTGTACATCAGCGAAATGTAGCTGGGATCTACCATGCCCTGCAGATCATCATGGCATTGCTGCCACAAGGCGTGGCGCAGATGAATGCTGCTGCCCCCACACCATCCACATCTCCGCCCCCTGGCGTGCCATTGCCTCACAGTGCAGCAGACGTATCCACTCCGGCACCTGATGTGTAAGTGGCACACAGTGCCTCAGCCGGTACTTCAACACCCACATGCGGGGCAGAGCACAAATCCGGGGACGTGGATGGGTTTGTGATCAGGAGGCATTAGCATTCATTTTCGCCACCTGGCCTGTTTCTACTTAGTGCCGCACATGGCCTCATGACCGTCCACTGACCCCTGATGCACTCACCTTGGACAGCGACATGAACTGCCATATCCTGTTTTATGACCAATGACACGGCGACCAGACTGCGGACTGTACCCTTCCTCTTCCGCAGTACTTGTCATCCCAGGATGGACTCTGGCTAGCCCTCCATGGGCCCATATTGTGTAGTGTGCGCGGCATTGCCCTGTACCGCTCCAGCTGCAGAACTGCACTGGATGTGAAATAAACATCCAGTGACGCACTGCTGTCATGTCTCATCATTCATGTATGAATGTGTGGATGAATGTAGGGACAGTGATTTCCCTTGCGTCAATGTTGCTCATCCTGTGGGATGCCAGTCAGAGGGTGCTACATTGCATATTGTGTACCGGGTCCTGTGAACACTACAACAGGGACACACGCATCAGTCACTTCCATGTCCGGACATGGACTGAACCACGCCCAGAACCCACAAGTCATTTTTGCAGGCCCTGCGCTGGTCCGACAAATGGCAGGCCAGACCACTCTGCTTACACTCCCGAGGAGGGGGGCCTCATTGCTACCCGTCGCAGGCGTACTCGCTGGTGGTGTGCAGGTCACTGGTCTAGTTGTCTGCATGTCACAGCCACTCCCTGAGGGCAGATTTGCACACCACACCCATCCGGCACAGGCGTCACAGGCCATGTGACTCCGCCAACATAAGGGGCCGACGACGTCACATTCCCCTCTGCCGATGGTGACTGGATGACGGATGCTCCATGGTTCTCAATCATAAAGGGCACATGAGTTGTTGCGCACAGGGTTGGTGGCACCCGAGGCCTTGCGGCCGTCACCGGCCTACCACCACATGGTGCTGACTGGCTTTGCACACTGTTAGTGGCACCCGGCTCATTGCAGCCGGCACAGGCACCCCGCCACGGGACGGTGACTTTGGGTGCACTGAGTCAGTGGCACCTTAAGCTGCTGAGCGGGTGTGCAGCCTGCGATGAAGCCCCGTCCCGGCGGTCCGGACAGCTCAAGTTTTGTGTGCCCTGCTGAACCGCAGTGTAGGCCAGAGCCAGCGGGCAGCGCAGGCCTACCGCCACGTGGCATCACTTCCGGGATCCCAGAGTTAGTAGCACCCATTGGGCTGAGCGGGTGTGCAGCCTGCGATGATGCTAGGTGCACTGGTATGTCCGATGCCATGGAGTAATCAAGACCCAGGACCAAACGTGCGACCTGGTGGCCTGCGGAGTGGGGCTATAGTGTGAAGGGTGCCATGACTGCAGGACCGGGCTTGTGGCTTGCAGCGGCACATGGTGGGACCTCCTGTCTACATGCCGGTGGCGGAAGGTGAACAGTGAGGCCTGGGTGTGCATGGGCGGGCATGCTCTGATGGGCGGCGGGAGGGGCTGGGGTGCCTCTGCCTGGGTGTGCATGGGCGGCTGGCAATGTTGTCTTGTGCAATTGTGTGTACTGTGTCGATCATGTATCTGGACTCTGTTTCAGATGACGGGTCTGTCTCAGATGTGTGACCTGGTGTACAGCTATACATACCGGCAAGTGGTTGGAGACACACCGGTGGCAGCAGGTGAGCAGTGTGGCCTGGGTGCGCAGGGGTGGCTCCTCTCTCTTTCTCTCCCTCTCCCTCTCTCTCTCTCCCTCTCTCTCTCTCCCTCCCTCTCCCTCTCCCTCTCTCTCCCACACTCTCTCCCCCTCTCTCTTACCCTCTCTCTCACCCTCTCTCTCTCCCCCTCTCTCTCTCCCCCTCTCTCTCTCTCTCCCCCTCTCTCGCCCTCTCCCCCCTCTCCTCTCTCTCCCTCCCTCCCCTCTCTCCCTCTCTTCTTATCTCTCTCTCCCTCTCTTCTTATCTCTATCTCTCTCTGTCCTTTGATGTGCGCAGGAGACACCTTCTCATCATGATTTCTGTCTTGCAGGTTGTGATCTACGGATTGTCCCGAGGGGAGCCGCCATGTCTTCATTTCATGTCAGTGTTCATGTTAATAAAGTTTTATTTGTTGCTTCGAAAGTGAATGTGTGATGCTCATTTTTGTGATGACACATGCATGTCACCAGTTGTGATTGTGCGACATCAAGCGGATTATTTTGTACGTGTTGAGGTGTAGCTGATGTGGCATGTCTTTGGTCGGGGGGGGGGGTGCCGGGGGGTGGGGTCCTGGCGGTGGTGGCAGCGGGTGTTGTTGCCCTTTCGGCCCTCTGGGCTGCATGTTTAGTTGCCCGGGTGCATCTGTTGCCCTTCTGATGTGGCTGTGGGCTGTGCACCCTTTTGTGGTGCAGGCTGTGGTCCGACTTTGCACCAGGTCAGAGCAGGTGTCATTTTCCTGCTGCTAACGTTTTGTGTTCTTATCGCAGTTCTGGCTGGTTGTTGTGAATCTTTTGGAGTGGTGTTGTGGCGGCATTTGGCATGGGAACGCCTAATCTGCATCTCATTAGCAATAGTGGCGGGGGTCATCTGTGGCAATGTTTTTAGCGGCTGCTATCGCGGGTAAACTGGTGCTGTGGGCTGTTTACACCAGCTTGTCATTGGGGCGATAAGTTTATCGCTACTTTGGCTGCGATAAAGAGCCGTTAACTCGACGATAGATCCTTGTGAATATCCCCCTGTGTTTTATTTTATGAGAAATATTTTTGAATGTTTTATTTGCCTTACATTAGCCACTGTTCAACTAAAGTCTGTGCCCTGATTGCTGCTTCATTTTAGCCTGTCTTTGAATTGCTTGAGAGCTCTCGTTGTTGTGATGACTTGGAATAACTTGATCCACCATTCGTCATCATTCCCATCCGTGAATTTTGCACAAAGCTGCAACACAGAGTTATGCTCGACGCAGTAATTTCGCAAAATGTTAGCAAATGGTGCATGGTGTGACGGTTCAGTGGTGTATGAATTAAGATTATTTTCCTTCTTGAACATCTCTTGTGAAAACCCCAATAATTGGACGCCGCCTATGTGTCACTTTTGCATATAAATTGAAAATGTTGGAGCCACTGGTGCGTGAAACAGTGTGTCTTCAACTTGTTTTCTGTTGATAGGATGTCCGTCCTAGACAGTCCTCTAAAACAAGTATTGGTATAGCCAATAGGTCTTGCCTCTGGGATCTTACACGTTTTTAGCTAGAGCTATTGGCTTTGCCAATGTTTTTAAGCAATGTTATAGATCAGTGTGGCTGCTGTGCAGCATGTTGAAAGTTATAATAAAAAAGTGTTATAAGCATTTTTTTACCTTTATATATAACCAAAAATACATTATGTACAACTGAACGACCATATTTAAAAAAAAAAAAATGAACATAAAAAGGTCCTCTAGTTTTTTTTTGACCTTGCCGTGCTGGCAACTTCTTCCTTCCTGTTACTCCTAGCCAAATCTTTGCTATCTCGCTCCTTTTTTACGGAAGTCACAATAAAGAATTCAACAAGCATTTACAATGCAATGGTCTCGGCATTGTTAAAGTTAGAGCTATTGGCATTGCTCCTGACATTGTTTTTTGTTTTTAAAATATTTTAAGAAACTGCATTGTTATTTACAATGTCAATAGCTTGAGGACTGACTGCAGCAGTGTGTGCACTGTGTGAGGACGGACTGCAGCAGCGTGTGCACTGTGTGAGGACAGAGTGAGGCAGTGTGTGCACTGTGTGACGACGGACTGCAGCAGTGTGTGCACTGTGTGAGGATGGACTGCAGCAGTGTGTGCACTGTGTGAGGACGGAGAGAGGCAGTGTGTGCACTGTGTAAGGACGGACTGCAGCAGCAGCGTGTGCACTGGGTGAGGACGGAGGGAGGCAGTGTGTGCACTGTGTGAGGACAGACTGCGCTTACAAGTACATCTTTGGGCCTTGCAAATGTTTGTGCACATTAAAGGCTAGCAGTGCGCAGCGATCCTAGTATGTCGAAGGCCTGCATTCAGCTTTTAGGAACGTTCATATGCTTTCGGGTCAAAGTGCATCTTTTGGAGTTAGTAAAACATCCAGACATTCCTAGTACATGAAGCTTTCCTCACACATATACAAGCACAATATGCACCAGACAGTTTATATGGTAAAAGGACAAGCAGCCGGCGGCTACCCAAGCAACAAGTCCCCTTCCTACCACATTTTGCTTATAAAATTATCTGAGCCATCAGTGCTATTTTTCTGCTGATATCCTGGGCCTAAATAAACAGGTTTGTGGCCAGCAGCCGGCCCCACGTGCAAAACAAATGTGACAAATCACAGAGGCCGTCACCCACACCTCTCGGGTGGCTGGAGACGTATTTGTCTATGTCTTAGACTAGAGGAAGGAAAAACATTCTGTGCTGGCCTAATTTAGAAACATGTCGGCGACATACTCGGCCAGGGTCGTGACAAACTGTGCAGTCAAGAGGTCGCAGCTGTGACAGGCCTCGACTATCCAGGGCTCGGGTATTTCACGTGAGGGTCCACACTCCATTATAATGTCATGGCAACATTTCTCACCTCAACCGTGACAGGTCAGAAAACATTTGTTCTGGACTAAAAGTGTTGAACTCGGATGTTACCTCGAGGTGAGGGGCAAATGCAGGTTTGAACCGAAGAGGGGACAAAGAATGGAATGCACTTTAAATAACCGGAGCTCTATAAATGTGATGTTTAAATGCGGCCAGAATCTCAAAGTTCCAAAAACTGACACTAAAAGAGGTCGAACGTTCTATAAAAAAGAAAGTTGAGGAAACCGCAGACCTCCACTAGTCTCACAGCACCTTAGTGCACATCCGTCTTTCATTTAATTTACGAAATAGAATTTCAGAACACCGTAGACATATAGAACATTAAATTATGATATATAATTGCATCAAATATAAGGAGGGTCACTACATATATTCAATCCATACCTTTATAGTATTTCTGAACAATTAAGCCACCACATTTACATCAATTTAAATTAATTTAATGTAAATAACGAAATGTCAATGGGTAGTAAAAAGCACGTTCTCTCGAGACACGAATGAATCTCCCCTGGGCATGCAGTAAGTTCCCTGCAAATGCATCGCATGCATGACATAGTGACATGTCGCGACAGTAGCAATGATGTGACAACATACCCACATGGTATAGATAACACACCGCGCCTTTGATCCAGTGCGCTTTGGGTTTACAAATTACATCCGAAGCATTGCACAAGAATATAGCCAAGGGCTACGTAGTATTATCGTATTGTTCGAGCGTACCTAATGATCCCATGTTAAAGCCAGTACTTATAGGAAAAGGCGCTTGATAATTTACAACTGGGGCAAGAATAGAAAAGAAAGAACCACCTCTCTCCATGATCGCTACTACCTTTTTTCAGTTCATTTTATGCAACACATGAAAAGTTCGGGGAGAACTTTTGTATCTGTCGAAATTGTATCTTTGCTGTTCGCGGCCATAATCTCACCTCTCAATTCCCGCTCATGTCCCGGGCGGCGGTGGTGATTTCTGGGGCACGGCGCTTTCCTTCCTCAGCGCATTGACAAGGTCCACCAATCACAGCGCTTATTTGGTAGTTGCCAACCAATCAGAGAGCCGACTGGCGCGTGTAGGCAGCGTGAGCAAGACATGCTGTCTTGTGGGTGTGTATTCAAAAAAACACGCCCAGAGAAAAATCGACAAAAAACACGCCCCCGAATTGCAAAAAGACAGGGCTTGTTTGGAGAGACGAACATCTTCTCCAATGGCTGACCAGCATTTAAGAGGCCAGCCAATGGAGAAGAGGAGAGAAGAGAGGCGGGTTCAAGCCCCTCTTCTCCAAGTCGTTAAATCTCGCGAGCGAGACTGCGCAAGCGCAGCCTGCGCTAGCCGAGACCTAAAAACCTCTGCTCGCATAGACATTCCTGAACATTGTTAAAAATAACTTTAATCAAAAATTTTTTTTTTCACATTTATTCCAAAACCCCTGCTGCTTTTCTATTCGCCATGGTTTTAGATCGAATCCGAGGTAGATTAAATAAATAAAAAAGGCTCATCGTGCATGAGCACTGTTGCATTATAACGGATGGGCCCGCTTATGATCAGGAAGCAGAACAGTGATGCATATATTTGACAGCCCCTGACATTACATTTCATGAGAAAGGCTGACTGATGATGATCATCATCGCTCTATGCCTTGTCATCATAGAAATATTGCTTGAGGAGCATGTTAGCACCCAGTCAATTATGAAGCACGTATTTATCATTTTTAAGTACCCCTCGGTCTCAAAAATAAAAAGAACAAGAAGGCCTCTTGTCAGAAGGAAACTAAAACTTCTTGGTTGGCTAACATGGTCACCAACAGATAGAGTTGAGAGAAGCAAGTCTTCAAAAACATATCAATGGGTTTGAAACTACTTCCGGAAGGAGGGTACCACTGCATCCATTTGCCTGAAAATATGATAATAGACTCTTCCACAGAAAATGGCTTTTATTTATGTAATTTATAGGTTGAAATAACAAAAAAAGTGTTACCCTCTCACTATAACAGTTCTGCAATTTTCATACAGACGAATTAGACACAAGTCAGAGTTGCTAAGATCTGTCCAGCTGCTAAGTACTCGGAGCAGTCAATGACAACTTTGAAGCAAGCATTGTTGGACAACTTCCTCATTACAATGACAGTGAGTGAACTTAACGTGTTGATTAGTGGTTTCAGGACAGTAAAATGTGGCGTCAGTGGGGACACTTAGACATAAAGTTATTCCTTACTGGCAGAAGCTAGGCTCCCAAAGCAAACTGGCTTTGCAGCAATATACCCCGTAAACAAATCTGTGTTGTAATGCATCTATTAACTGAGCTTTGTCCATACAGGCCAATGTCATGAATATTAGTGAGAGGGCAACTGTACTGCTGAATTCTTTTACAGCACCAGGATCTTGCATGTGGGTAAATTAAATAGAACATTTACTTATGTGGCAAAAACGATGAGACGCTGTGCTTGGCATGCAGCAAGCATTCTGTGGGATGCTTGTGCTGTGCGGTTTCCTGCTAAGTGTGCATGCAGTGGCACATGATGAATGCGACAAGCATTGGCGGCAGCCACTGTCCAGGGACAGTGGGCAGCCATGCCAGGGATTGCCCTACCTTTCAGACGAGGACGACTTCTTGGAGCTAACTGACATCAGCAGCTTACTGCTTCCACTGGCCTTGTGGAGAATGATGGTAGAGCGCCGAGACCGGGTCACTCTTGGGCTCGCTCTGTGGGGGTGTTTAATGCACTGTTGTGAGTGTCAAATCTAGGTTCACAAGCACTGCGGTGCAGGAAAGCTTTCAAGCAGGATCCAGAGGCGACGACGGCCACCTAGCTGCACTGTGCACATGACCATGACTACCGGGGAGGCAGGTGCTACAATTGTACGTGTTGTAAAGGAGGCAGTTTGGACTCACGCCGCCCTTAGACTTCACATGGGGTGGATGCATGAACAGAGTAGAAGTGAAGTCACTGTGAAGCTCGGGAGCATGCCAGGGAACGGCAGGTCGGGAGTACCGACCTAGCCTCCATGGATCTGTTATGGGCAGCCCCGTACAAGCAGAGACGGTCAGGATGTGAGGCGATCACAGAACAGTGACACACACTGTAAATAACAAGCTGCAAGGGGCGGGAGATGTTGTTGTGGGAAAGGCATTGGGAGATTAAGTGAACTGGAAGCAGTGCCATGCACCTGCGAGTGGTGAGGAGAAAGTGGAAAGACAAAGTAGTGCAGTGAAGCAAAACGTATAGCCGATAGTGAAAGGATCCATGTAGCAGGGCAGTCTCCAAGGTAGAACAAAACAGCCCGAAGGTGGGACACCTGTATGTTATTTATCAATAAAAACAATGGAATTTGTAAATGCAGACGAAAGAACCAATGGAAAGCGCTGGGTGTCTTGTAAGTACATAGAGTGAATACCACATGTCTCAAAGACATCGCATGCGCGCTGCCTATGCTCAACCTAATGACAGTCTGATTTCTAAAGCACTCTCCAATTTCATGTTTTTACCAGTTTTATTTATTATGTATTTTACTTTTAAGAATTTGAGAAGCTGTGGTTTTGGGTGGTTGCCTAGCCAGAACTGTGATTAAATAAGCAAGTCAGCGTGGCTTTTTAAAAACAAAGTCAAGTTACTTTGTTAGTTTTTTTAATCCTTTTTTCAATGAACAATGAACTAATGACAGTTGGGTTTCCAATTAGTTATTTGGCAGGTTTTGTAAAGTTCCCACTCTGGTGGCAATCCAGGCTGGCTTAGTGGTAATGATGCAGAAAGTGTTGCTCCTTCCTTGTTAAAAGATTGAGAGAAAACGGTAGACACGTTATTTACTACTACTCCCCCTCAGGTGCACTACTTATTGATCAGTATGTGGTTTGATTGGCTTTGTGTAGTGCTGCCTTTGATTTCATTACAAGATCGGAAGCTACCATTTTGCATATAACTTTTAATGCGTCTCCAAGCAGCCGCATACATCATAAAGATAAGTATTCCAGAATAGAATATTCAAAACAAATAAAAGGCGTGAGCTCATAAGAAACAGCCTCTTTTGAATGCGGCTCCAAGCAGATAATTTCATTGCCTTACTTCTCCTTTTGATGCTATATCTCATTTGTTAATGTTTACTACTGAGAATGGTTATTTCTGCCCATTTGATTATTCACTGTTTATTTGCCGACTCACTGATGTGGTTGTTTATTTGCCGAATTGCTGATATTGTTTGTCATGCCTTCTTATTAAGATTCCTACCTTCTTCGATGCCTGACCATGGCCATCTATTGCTTGCGGCGCTCGCGTTCCGCTTTCCCCTTCGCCTCTGTCTCCCCACTCTCCAATTTACGGAGACCGGCGCTGGACTCCTCTCCCCCCCCCCCCCCCCCCCCCCCCGAACCGCTTCATCTCTCGCGTGCGTGTCTCCGTCCTCGGAGACAGCTCACCGGCATTATAGGAAGATACCCTGGCAACGCGTGCAAAAGCGTTGCCAGGGACCTTTCCTCAAACTCTGTTCTGCTTCCCCTACTACCAGCTGATCCGACGCTCGAGCCCTGTGTCGGTTGCTCGCATCCTTCGATCAGCAGGTAATTCTTTAGAAAGCCATCAGGAACACCCCAATTACCGCCTCTCTAACTTCTAGCTACATATTTCTGGCGATTTGTATTATATCTCTCTAGACAAAAATTATATATAAAAAAAAAAAACATTTCATACTGAATTCTCTCTCTCCACCAAAAAAAAGGGAAATCTTGGGCCATCACTCCAAAAATAAACAAAAATAAAAAAAGAGAAGATTGGGGTGCCATTCTTTTACTTACCTTAAAAAAAAAAAAGTAACGTTGCTTCTTATTCCTTTACTTAAAGCACAGATATGTCTGACATAGACTCTGATGACGCCACTGCACCTATCCCCAGTATGGATAACCAGGCCTCTAAGAGCATCATCCATAATGAGATGAGATCTTGCATGCTGGAAAACTTATCTAAGGTTATGCCACCCAAAAGACCACTCCCTATCTTGGTGGATGAGTCCATCGAGATCCCAACTAACCTTTCTGACGATCTCATTGAAATAAGGGGGAAAAGACACAAAAAGAATAAGAATACTGATTATACTACCCCCAAGAGCACTTCAGGAGTTCAAAACTCCTCTAATTTAACGGGAGGTCACCGCACCTCAGTTACATCGGGTGTCCTTAGCGGCACAACTTATAAAGGTGTCCTCAGCAGCACACAATTTATGGGTGTCCATAGAGGCACAAACTATCCTAGTGCTCAACATAAATTTTTACAAGATGATGATGACTCACTACACAATGATGGCTCTGAGCCTTTTGACGAATACGTCTTGGACTTAGACAATGATGACGAAGACTTTTACGATCATTCCTTAGATGAAGATCTTCCATCTACATCCAAAGACGTTATTCTAGATCCCTCAGGGGAAGAGATGTTCTCTCCCCTCAATATAAAACACCCTCGTAGCTCTGAATGGTACCCACAAGAGCATGTCAGCCAATTCATTAAGAAATGGATTAGAAACAAATTGGAGAGAGATACCCGTAACCTACTCAGAGCAGAATGCTCTAGACTCTGTATAGACGATAAAGTATGTCAGACTCCCAATCTCGATCCAGAGCTTATTAAATACATTTTCAAACTCTGGAGGGATCCGAGAAAAGGAATGGAAAGGTCCCTTAAAGGTTGTCAGGACCTCGTGCTCGATATTCTGGGTCCCCTGGCAAGGATCATTGACTCAGCAGAAGACAGCCATATCAACGGCACACCCCTAGACACCGAAGCAATTAGAGGTTGGTCACAGAGGGCCTTCATCCTCTTGAGAAACGCAAGCGCAAGCCTGAACTCTTAGAGAAGAAGAGTCGTCCTTACTAAGATCAGTCCAAAATTGGGAGACCCCGCTGACAAAGAACCCTCTGTCAATCCCAAAGGGTTGCTTTTCGGAGAGGCTTGGCAAGTACGTCATGACCTTTACAGCCTTGGACAAGGCACACCAAAACATGAGAAGGGTCTTCAACAATAACCTTTTTGGCAGGGCCGTAAGAAGGGGCCTCTCTTCCGGCCGCTTCAACCATAGGCCCTATCCAAGATCTAGAGGATTTGGCAGAGGCTACCAACCCTCCAATACCCCTCAATTCTACCCTCAAAGAGGAAGAAGCGCACGCTCCAGAGGATTTAGAGCAAGAGTTGTCTCCAACGACAACAACTCCCAGAGTGAGTACAACTTTACTTTTTCCCCCACTTTCCCTTTACCCGAAGGTCGGGAGCAGACTAAAATTTCTCTATCAGAACTGAGAACTGATTACTCGAGACCCTTGGGTCCTAAATACTGTGAAAGGGTTTACAATAGGTTTTATTCAGACATCGATTCAATCGTCTTTCCGCAGAGACATTCCCCTCTCCCTAGACCAGGAGAAAATAATAGTAGAAGAGATGCACTCGATGCTTAAGAAGGGCGCAATTTTAGAAGTTCCTATGGAAATGCTAACCTTTTTAAGCACTCTTTCCTCGTCAAGAAAAAGGACAAGGGTTGGAGACCTGTTATAAATTTAAGGGAACTCAACAAGTTCCTTGTCTACAGATATTTCGAGATGGAAGGCATCCATCTTCTGAGAGACCTTCAAGTTAGACCTAAAAGACTCTTACTTCACCATCCCTATGGCCAAAGATCACCAACCCTTTATCCAATTTATGTGGAAGAACCATCTTTTCCAGTTCCAAGCACTCCCTTTCGGTCCCTCCTCAGCCCCATGGTGTTTCACCAAGGTGATGCGATCAATCGCTTCCTCCCTAAGGGAAAGGGGCATTTGTTTAATTATATACCTGGACGACATCCTCATCCTTTCCCAGGACCACTCTCAGCTCATTCGGGACTTGAAATTTGTAATAGACCTTCTTGAGAACTTAGGCTTCATTATAAACGGAGAGAAATCGATTTTATCTCCCTCAAGATCCCTGGAGTTCCTAGGCTTCACCATAGATACCACAAACGGTCTTCTCCTCCTCCCACCGAAGAAAATTTCCAAGATCAGGAAAGACATAAGACACGTCCTGAAACAAGACAGCTTATCCCTAAGAGAGCTCGCCAGACTTCTCGGTCTCCTTTCCTCTTCTATTCAAGCTATCTTTCCGTGCTCTCTGAATTACCAAGGCCTACAAAGAGTTAAAGCGAAAGCTTTAAGATCAGGGCTTTGGGACGGAGATCTCATTTCTCTCGACTGGGAAGCCAGATTGGAACTCACCTAGTGGGTAGAAAACCTGGACGCCTGGAATGGCAGGGCAATCTTTGGTTCTGCACCAGAATTTATTCTGGAATCAGACACGAGCCTTCATGGTTGGGGAGCATGTCTCCTAGACCAGAACACTGGCGGAGTTTGGTCTCAAGAAGAATCCTTTCTCCATATAAATTACCTAGAACTCACTGCCGGTCTCTATGCTCTGATGAGCTTCAAACATTCTCTTCAGGGCAGATCAGTCATTCTAAAGATGGACAATATGTCCGCGGTTGCTTATATAATTCGTCTGGGAGGCACGAAATCTGCGGATCTTTCAAATTTAGCCAAAAAGATTTGGATGTTCTGCCTAGAACACAAGATCACCCTCAAAACCGAATATCTTCCAGGGAAAACCAATATTTGTGCAGATTGGAATTCGAGGTTCCTCTTAGACCGCAGCGACTGGAAACTAAATGTCTCCGTATTCAATTCCCTCAACAATATTTGGGGCCCTTTTCATATAGATCTCTTTGCAAGCAGGCTAACTTTCCAATTGAAGAACTACTTCAGCTGGATGCCCGACCCCGGTGCTCTAGAGGTGAACGCCTTCCTTCAGTGTTGGAAGGAGAGCAACGCAGACGCTTTTCCCCCCTTCTCAATGATCCAGAGAGTTCTTCAGAAGGTGAGACCTCAACAATGCTCCATAGTCATAATTACAACCTTCTGGCCGTCTCAAGCATGGTTACCACTGCCATGGAACTGACTTACGACCTTCCCTTCCTAATTCCTTCCCTACCGGACCTTCTTGCACACTGTCTAATTCACACCGTAGTTTAGACCGGGACTTTGAGCCTTCTTGCCTGGAGAGTGTCAGGAGATCCAACCTACTCTCAAAACTTTCGTCATCTGCTGCAACTCTCCTCGGAGAATCTTGGGCCCCGGTACACATTACAGATATAACAGCATTTGGAAATCATGGTCACGTCGGTGCATGGAATGGAATGGAACCTGGATCCTGTGGAAGCACCTATCATTGACATAGTTATCTTTCTTGTCGAACAATTCGATCGAGGCCTCAGCTATAGATCTATTAACTGTTACAGGTCTGCTATCTCTGCAGGTCATGCTCTCGTCAATGGTAAGACGGTTGGTAAGAACGCTATCATCTGTAGAGTCCTCAAAAGTATCAGACTCAGGAGACCTCGTAAACCCAGATACCAGTCTCTCTGGAACGTTAATCTAATTCTTGATCTCTTTTCTAGGTGGCCCGATAACATTCACCTTAATAGGAAAAACCTCTCTATCAAGCTGGCCACACTGCTTTGCCTAATTTCCTGTCGCAGATTTTCTGACGTTAAAGCCCTCGAAATTTCATTTAGGTCCTATAACATGTTTGGAGTCAAATTCGAGCTTTTTAAAAGAACTAAGACTATGTCCGATTCCATTTTCTATCCACGCTTCGATTTATGCAAAAAACTTTGCGTAGTTGACTGTATGAAAGAATATGACTGAAGAATGAATCCTCTTCGACCTCCAGGTGTTAACCAATTACTTATCTCCTTTGTTAAACCACACAAAGCCATTACCTCTACTTCTATCTCTAGATGGGTCAAAATAGTAATGAACCAAGCTGGCATTGGCTTGAAGGTGTTCTAAGCTCATTCAATCAGAGGCGCTATGGCCAGCAAATCCTTTTGGTCTGGCGGTAAGTTGGATGATATTCTAAAGGCCGCCAACTGGTCTAATGTTAGTAATTTTACTCAGCATTACTGTAAACCAATTGGTCATATGTCCGATGTTGTGTTACATGGCTACCACATGCATAATGGGAGCCTCCGATCTTGTAATGAAATTGCGATTCTCCTATTAACATGACTAGAGAATCTGGATTTCATTAAAGACTCGAAGGCTAACATTATCCCTCCCACCCTTTCCCCTCAGGGTTTATTAAATACTTACAGTTCACTCAAATGTTATCCTTATTTCCATTATTGAATTTGTTTCTCATCATATTTTAAGGTTATTCATTCTTGCTTTTTGACTGTGTTGCTTTTATCATTGTACCTAACTCACCTATTTGTTCTCTCCTTACAGGAACATCTTCCCTAAATTACACTGTTTATCTCAAATTACCTTTTACTTCCCGCCTTCCTCTTTGAGAGAATGTATTTACTTACTTTTTTCCTTTTTTTCAAATAATCTCTAATGATCTGCTGCCGTCCTTGATCGTTCTCTCCGATCTTCATATTCTTTGTTTGCTGATGATTTGACTGTTTGGACTCTGTTCATCTTTATAAGACTACTTCATCTTTACAAGACCTTTCCTGTTTTAAGCCACATTCAAAAGAGGCTGTTTCTTATGAGCTCATGCCTTTTTATTTGTTTTGAATATTCTATTCTGGAATACTTATCTTTATGATGTATGCGGCTGCTTGGAGACGCATTAAAAGTTATATGCATAATGTTAGCGTCCGAGTCGTTAATGAAATCCAGATTCTCTAGTCATATTAATAGGAGAATCGCAATTCTCGTTAGACAGCATGCCTTTCCCTCCCCCTTTCCCTCTTCTATGCCGGCCTTGCCAGGTTGCATCAGGCCTGAAGGTGAAATCATGTTCTTCCTCACTGTGAAGTGATTTAGTGTGGTTATTAATATATCATCTGGAACTAGTTTATCGATCAGCATTTTGTTGGTTCTATTAAGCAGAGTCAATTTTATGTTCATAGTACCGAAGTTTACATTGTAACCAGGCTCCTCACGATTTTTCTCAGTGGACCTTTGGTCTCTTGCAAGAGTGCTTGCATATAATTTCTTTTCCACTCATAAACGCCATACTTGTCCTTGTGCAATTAAGTTTCTTTCCTCATGAACATAAACTGTCCTCTTAGAACCTCTGTACCTTAAATGAAATCTTTTGTCTTTTTTTATATTTGTGAACTGTTTTTATTTTCTTATCATTGAAATGGTAGGTAATCATCTCCTCCCGGGTTTAGACTTTTTGAAGTTTCATCTGAGACCGTGCATACGTTTTCAGCTAATTATTTTCAATAACTTTTTTTTTTAATGTAAAATTGCTTAGAGCCTGCCCATTACTTACCGTTGGTTGGCTTCACTCGTTTCCTTGCTTCTTATTGGTCGATGCCACCTGCAGTGTCCTTCAACTGCCTGCACGCTTCTGCAGGTACTTTTATTTATTTATTACTTCATGCACGCTATAAGAATGCATGTATCTGCAGTTCATCCTTCCTCTGGCCGCTTTTCTTGATTTTTCAGCTCTTACTCTCCTCCTGCTGTCTGTGCTCTTGCCCTACCTCCCCTCCCACCCCTGCCTCGTGTTCCTTGCCCCCGCCGTCTGTTATTGCTGCTCCCTCCTTCCTCCCACCATCCCTCTTCACGCCCTAACCTCCCCCATGTTGCTTGCACTTACCCTGCCCTCCTTCCGCTGACCGTTGTGATGCTGCTCCTCCGACCCCGGTTCCTCTTACCCACCCCACCCATCCGCCACAAAAAACAAAGTCCAATAGCACTCACATATATACGAGAGTTACTTGGCTGTGTCAATGCTTACTTAGACCTAATGTATGGTAGTGCTGGCTGCTGTGCAACATGGATTACTTGTGCCTACTACTCCTCCTGAGGTATAGGCAGGTCCACTGGAATTATGTGGCAGGGGAGGGCTAAATTATGCGGCAAGAAAAAACAAATTATGTAGCATAATGCGGCACATTTTATAACTGTATTACTTCATTATTTTGTCATTAGTTCTCGGCACTAGACAGCCCATGCGCTGTCTCAAAAGAAACTTGTTGTATCCAATTTGTGGACTCAGCGCGTCCATAGGCTTCCCATTTGCTGTCTCCATCATCACTCTTCTATTCTTTGTCACCATTTTTCCATGACATGCATATGTCAAGCCTCTTCCTGTGTTTATCCCTCCCCAAGAGCAGGGACCAACTACTATTATCCATACACTGTGGCCATTTTAGGAAATGGGTTCGGGACTGCTTTTATCATTGGTTAACAGCGCATTTCACAAACACTGTGTTAACATTTGCTCTGAACGATTTTCTAAACAGGCCTGTATTTCTTGTTCTGGTCTCCTCACATTGCTGTGCATTATGGTGTTGTTTGCTCATCACCCCGATTCACAGTTTGACCCCCCTCTCCCCCATCTCTGATTTACTTCACAGAAATGGTTTTGTGAAGGAAGCGCGCCACATACGGAAAGCTGTACACCAAAATGACTAACCTTTAGGAACATTTAAACTGATCTCTTTTCTAAGCCTTTCAACTACACAAAACAGTAAACCAAGAGAATGCAAATTGATTTGAAATGGCGGGATGAACGCTGGATTAGCGTGTGGTCACTAGGGTGCGACTCGTGTGACATTTGCTATGCCTACTTCACAACAAACTCTTGCAGTGGTGGAGATGTTCCTGCAGTGGATGCAGTAGAACAATTCCTGCAACGCAAAAGTGAACAGCTTCATGTTGATTGTAAAATTAGCTGGGTCGTGCACATGGAAGAAAGATTTTAAGGCAGGGTTGTGAAAACTAGAGTGCTGACTTTATACCAATAACACTGACAAACACTATGTGACGCTCGGTGATGATATAACTGGCAACACCAGCTATGGAACCGTTCTTCTGCTGAGACCATCCCCAGCGCTGTACACAAATGCATTAACATTTCCAACGCCTGTAGCTCTCGGATTGCTGAGACCTATTGGCTTTGCCAATGCTTGTTACACTTGTTAACCCTGTCTGGGCATTGGTTGCACCTCATTAGTACTTGTTTAAAATCCAAATACAGCAATAAGCAACAGAAAGATGACCAGTAAATGTTTACAAAGGGTCTTCCACTGTAGGTAGCACGTGTTGCTGCATTTTTAATAACTTTTAAACCATTTGAGCTAGAAACATTTTTTTTTTGTATTTGCAGCTTATGCTGGATAATATGGCAAATCCATAATTATGCCAAATGGCTTAATTCCAGTGGCCCTGAATATAGGCCATCAACCAGGACTCTCAAGCCATCTCTGTCCTGAACTTTTCTTTCAGTCTGACTCTAGGTGTAACCCATCTCCTTGGAGTCTGGCTCGACACCGTATGTTTCTTGGTCATCCTATTTTCATTTTCCCTGGAGGATTTCAGGTGAAGGCTTGCCTCGTGGAGTTTGATGCAGGCTTGCGGAGGGTGTGACCTATCCAGCCCTAGCGTCTTTTCATGATTTCTTCATGAGCAGGGAGTTGGAAAGTGTTGCCATAGGTAGTTGGTGCTAATGGAGTTTGGCTAGCAGATTTGGAAGATTTTCCTCAGTCCTGTGTTGATAAAGGTCTGGACTTGGTTGGTGGTGGTCACTGTTGTCGTCCAAGTTTCTGCTCCTCCATACAGAAGGACCAATTTTACGTTGGTGTTCGAAAGCCTGATCTTGGTTTGCATCATTGTCTTTGCACCCCAAATTGTTTTAGCTGAATGAAGGCATCCCTTGATTTTCTAGCCTATTTGCCTTTGTCCGCTTCTGTTCCGCCCTGCTTGTCTGACACTGCCCAGGTAGGTGAAGGCCTCAACCTCTTTCAGTGCATTGCCTGCAAGAGTAACTGCAGAATCTTGCTTTTTTCCCTGTGGATGTTGATGCCACATTGTGGTGATCAGGCTGCAACTTTGTCGGTCTTCTCTTGCATCTACAGATGGGTATGTGAGAATAGGGCCAGGTAGTTGAGCTGTGTCCACTGGATCCCATTTCTTCTCCTTGCTGTGGATGTCATCATTATCTAGTCTATGGCCAGCAGTAAGAGAAAAGATTCAGAGCAAACAACCATAGCAGACTCCAGTCCTCACTTCGAATGCTTCCGTGAGTTGTCTTCTATGGACTAGCTTGCGGGTCATTCCCTCATAAGAGTTCCTGATGATTCTTGACACAGTAGCAGTGGAGGAGTTTCCAAAGGGTCTCTGTCTACTCAGTCAAATGCTTTCTCAAAGTCGATGAAGTCGTCACAGAGGGGCAGTTCCATTCCATTGACTGCTCAATGATGATGCGCAGTGTTGCAGTCTGGTCTGTGCAGAATCTATCTTTGCGGAAGCCAGCTTAGTGGTCTCTCAACGGAGAGTCGACTTACTCCTTCATTCTATTCAGGATGACTACGTTGAACGCTTTACCTGGGGTTGATAGTTATCCCGCTGTAGTTTGCACAGTTACTCAGGTCACCTTTCTTGGGGATCTTGACTAGCTATCCCTCCTTCCAGTTTAATGGCACATTTACCTCTTCCCAGATCCTTCCGAAAATGGGGTAGAGCATGTCTACTGATGTTTCAATGTCTGCCTTCAGTGCCTCTGCAGGAATGTTGTCAGGTCCTGCTGCTTTTCCATTTCTCTGATGTTTGCTGGCTTGCTGTATTTCTTCTTTGGTTGGTCTTCTGCAGTAGATTGGCAAGTCCTTGTCAGCTGGCTGTATGGCTGGTGGAGACTGTGGCACAAGCTAGTTCAGCAGTTCTCCAAAGGTCTCCACCCATCTTCATTGTTTGCATTCGTTACCCATGATTGTCTTGTAGGAAAGTGGAGTATTATGTAGTGAGACTAGTTACAATAATAAATCCTCAGCTCCGTTCAGGTAGTGTGGCAAAGAGCAGTCAGGCTTTACTAGAGTAACATGTGTTAAGCATTTCAGAGTACTGACATGGATGATAAGTAATTGACATAACTTGAAAGAATACGACACCAATTTATAAAAAATAAAGCAGATTTTTACAATAATTTAGACTCCAAAACAAACACAATCAGATGAGTATAACCGGAGTTATCGATTTTAGAAGAAAAAAATAAATCGCTGGAATTTAATACTGCAGAACTTTAACATTGTGTTTAATGGTAAAAAGCACTAGTGACGATTGGCAACTTGCAGGTCGAGTTGCATGGAACCTGCAGGAGGTTCAGGTGATACGGGTCTCAGGACCAAGCCATAACAGTCAGTTCAATTTTACTAGGTCTGATAAGTCCTGACGCAGAGTTGTCCTGGCTGTCTGGGTTCTGAAACAGGACCTGCGGGAAAGCAGGCGTTACCGCTTAGATGGTGCTGGTGAGGAAACCGGTGCAAAAGATCAACAACTGGGCCACTGCAGTGGTCAGTTAAAGGTGCTGTGAAGTTCCCTTAAGTTACAGCGGCAAACAAAAATGTTGATAATCTGACTGGTCACCAAGAAGCCTTGGCAGCGGTAAGGTGTAAGGTCAGCTTGAAGATATTTTAACATCTGGAGGTCTTGGGTAAAACGGTAGCTCCCTGAAACTTGCAGGAGGTCAGTGCTACTTTCCCCACAATGCAGTGGACCATCTACTTTTGGGCGATCCCTCAGAGTGGTCGTGGAGTTCTTTCAAATTTCCATGGCTTACTGCTTCCTAGGTTCCTGAGGCATGACCATCAATGAATGTTCGCTTGTCTACTCTTAAGCTTCTATTTGCTACCTTGTTGGTTTTGGCGTACTTCCTTGAGCTTTTGCTTTTTCTGCTCTCGTTCGGCTGGTGTAACTGCAGCTTTCTCGCTTTTATTTTGCAGAGTCTCAGTGAAGATCCATTCTTTGTGCTGATGTTTCATGCGACCCAGTACCTCTTGGCAGGTTGGGGTCACTATTTCTTTGATGTTCTTCCACTGACTTTCTACTGAGTCTGTTGTCCTGTAGTTCTTGCAGGACTTGGACCTTATTATCGAGGATGACTGAGTATTCATTCAGTTTCTGTGCATCTTTGAGGAGGGGGTGGTGTTACATCACTGGCGTTGGTTTATCTGTTCCATTGATGCTTTCTTCAGCTTTAGCTCTAACCTGGCCACAACAAGGTGATGGTCTAATCCTGTGTCCGCTGTACTCAATTCTCTCACATCCTTTAAGGACCTCCAGAACTTCTTGGCAATGCAGACATGGCCAATCTGATTCTCTGTTGAATGGTCTGGTGCGACCCACATCACTTTGTGTATTCTTTTGTGTGGGAACACACTACAACCTATTACCAGACTGTTCAGGGAACATTTCTGCAATCCTTTCACCTTTCTTATTACAGAGGCCATGGTTCTTCGTACATAATTTTGTTGCTTCCGATCTTGCCATCAGTATGATGATGTCTTTCTCAAGGCATTTCTCCAGGATGGACTGGAGTCTGTTGCAAAACAGTTTTTCCTCTACTGTCATTTGTAGGTTCATAGCACTGGATAACATTACCGGTCCTAGCCCAGCTGAGAAAGGAGGAGGGTTATGCGTGGGGCTAGCTACCCCACCATGTAAAAAAAAAAACAAGGTAACTACAGAAATGTCTACCAAAAGGCATCCTGGCCTTGGGGAGAGAGGAATTTCCTTCACGGAGTGCTATGAGGCCTTGTGGTGAAAGCCAGATTTCCCTGGAAGCTACAAAGCCTATCCATCTTCTTTCAACCACGACCAGCACCAAAGGGGCATGGAACATGAGAACCATGTACGAGGCGCGCAAGACAGCCCAAGTGGCAATGAAGATGAAAAAATACAAGCTTGCCCCACTTGGCATCAGAGAGACCAGACAGAAAAGACCTGCTCCAGGAAGAATGGTGCTGTATTCTGGACACGAAGAAGAGATTGCCAAACATACTCAAGGAGTAGCAGTGATGCCAACGGAGCCTCGATTGGCTGTGAAGTCCACTCTATCAGAATCATCACAGTGACCTTCCACACAGAGTAAAAGAGGATCTACATGAATGTTATCCAGTGCTATTCAACGTGGATTAAAATAAAGAAAAAATGTCATGACGTGGCCAACGCTGGCCAAGTCATAATGATTGTTTTCTTTACTTTAAGCCCTGTTTTACTGCAGCCCTTGCTGCTGTGCAACAAGTCTAAAAAAAGAAATACGCAAAGCCAATAGAGCTGCATAGGCAATACCTTTTGGCTTTTTCAGTACATGTTGTTTTTGACATGGTAATTTGGAACAATAGTCATGATACAAGTGTTTACTTTTTTAAAAAAATGTTTAATTTTTTTTACTAGAGTACTACCAAACTTTCTTCTCTAACCACAACTTTCCCATCCATCATGCCAGTAGCCAGTTATGTATGAATTCTAATGTATAGTTGTGCTGCCTTGGCTTGTGGAAGATATCCTCAAACTTATCTATGGAAAGAATTGTATGTTATCCACTAAAGCATTTGTCAGTTTCACCACTAAAGTCATGGGATGTTATCAAATTGAATACTAGGATTGGCTTATGAGTAAAAGCACATTTAACAATGGTAGCTTTGTTAATGCTAATAAGTGTGTTACATTCGTGATCAATGGCTGCACCTCTAAAAATGTCTATTTCACTTTTTCTGTATTCATTGTAGGAGGCTCAGAAAGCGGAGTGTCGCTGATCCAATATCTGCAAATCGAAGTGTGGCGAAATCAAAAGTGGGCAGAAAAGCCTTGAAGTTTAAGAAAAAGATTAAGTATGGGTTTCGACCTCTGACCAGAGCAGTAAGAAAAGAATCTACCATTTCAGAGCAGGAGATGATGAATAACGAAAACATGGAGGATATATTTGAAGAAGGAAAAGAAAATAGCATCTCTGGGTTTAAAAGGTAAAATCACACAGTCTGAAATATGGCACTATCAGGAACCACAAAGAATGGTAAGGCTGTTGTCTGGCTTTAACCACATATTGCTATTTCATGAGGGGACAGTCAGCACTCCAACACAGATTACCTAGATCTTGAGTTTGTACTGAAGAGAAGGCTGAGTTCAGACTTGGCATCATCGCCATAGATTAGGGTGGCTGGTGACAAATGTCTGGACTTGTAGAACAGCACTGATTAACAGCAAGACAAATAGGATTTGAATGAGACCGGCAGAAGAAGGATGGCTAGCCCCCCTGAATCCTGACGGACTCTGCTTGTATTATCAGCACAAGATGATTGAACCCTATAAATCCAGTGTGGGACAGTCTGCTGGTAAATGATGACTGGGTTCAGAAGTTAGTTGATTAGACTTTTTGGGCAAGCAAGCAAAGCCTGCAAATGGTCACTTGTCTTATTGACCAGCGGCTGTTGATTGACTTTGGGGTCCCAACAAGTGTAGTCTGTGCCTGGGAGCTAAGGAAAAGTAAGTGTGCCTGTGAGATAAATGATGGTTCACAGTCTTGAATCCCAGCCCTATATTACAGTCACCAGGAAGATGATCTGAAAGAAACACATAGTGATAGATTCAATACCTTAGAATAGATACCCCTTAGAATTACCCCCAGGCGTCAGACTGGATCTGGAAAGTTTTCGTCAGCAGTACCCCTGCGCGTCAGTAGGTGTCGTCGTGTTGCTCCGCGTGCGTCTTTGGCGCCGGGATGACGTCGCTGGAGCTACTTAGATGCGCCCACGCCAGCAAGTGCAGATCCGGGAAGAGCAAGTACCCCCAGTCACTTTTTGACTGAGTTTTTTCGAGACCTTTTGTCTCAATTTCTTCGAGTCGACCGACTCCTGGTTTCGTAGGTATGCCCAGCTTTAAGAACTGTTGGGACTGTCACCGCATGATGTCGGTGATGGACCCACACCACGTGTGTCTCTACTGCCTGGGGCGCGACCACGACTCCAAGTCGTGCCCCGACTGTCGGGCCATGGTGCCGAAGACTTTGCAGGAGCGTTCTCAAAAGTTGCTGGAAGTCCGGCAGTCGGCTCCGCGCCACTCAAGGTCCCGGTCCCGTGGGAGGTCGAGGAGCTGTCAACATCTTTCATCTGGATCCAAGTCTTCGCACTCGGGGTCAGGTAAGTCGAAGCATTCCAAAAAGAAGTCGAAGAAGCGTCGTCACTCCTCGACCTCCTGTCGCGGCTGAGGGTGCAGGTGGTGCCACCCCTGCGGCTCCGGCGGAGCCTGCGAGGTCGCCGCCGGCCTACCCACCATTTCCAGGTCCGTCCGCGACGCCTGCTCAGGTGCAAGAGTTTCTTGCTGCCATGGCCCGACTCTTTGGGCCGTCTGGCACCGCCGGTGCGCCTGCAGGCCCGACTGGAGGTCCTGCCCTTCCATCGCCGGCGGCTGCGGTCCCGGTGCCACAGGACCTTTCGGGATCGGACACCGGTTGACCTTTTAACACCTCTACCGGCACCACCTCCGATGTCGCCCGCTCCTCGGGATGTCGTCGTCCCCATTTTCAGCCCTGAACCAGACATTGTGCCGGATCGGCGTCACTCGATTCCGACGCCGATGGGGCACTTTTTTCCCTATGTCCGTCCTCCTTATTTTCAGCCCGTTTCACAGACTTCGGCGGAAGGGGAGGACTGGGAGGGGTCTGAGGACTCTCTCACACAATAGTGTGATTATGACTCGAACTGGGCAGATGATTTGGGGGATGCCAGTGGTCTGGACACCTCACCTGACCTTGGCATGCTGTCTCCTCCTACCTTGGCTACGGAGGAGGGAGCCAGTTACGCAGTTGTAGTACGTAGGGCAGCCGAGGCCCTCTGCCTCGAACTCCCTATGGTGGCCATCAGGACTAACCTCCTGACAGAAGTGCTTCAGCCAGCAGCAACCTCTTCGGAGACCTTGCTGCTTTTTAATGATGCACTTTCTGACATCCTTTTGGCACTTGGTCCAGTCCAAACACAGGGGCTCCTGTGGACAGGAACGTGGCCCGCCGCCATCGCCCGGCTCCGAGCGACTCCCTCTTTCTCTCCCAACACCCCATTCCAGAGAGCTTGGTTGTCCAAGCCTCTGCTACCCAGAGCGCGTTCCCTTCTGCACCTCCGGATAGGGTATCCAAGAAGCTGGAGCAGCTTGGCAAGAAGTTGTTTTCATCTGCCATCTTAGGGCTGCGGTCGGTGAACACCGCATGCCTCTTGGGCCGTTATTCCCACTCTCTGCGCAGGTGCTGCCCAACTGTCCAGAGGAGGCACAGACTGTACTCTTCCAAGCTATAGCAGCTGGCAGAGACGCACCAAAGTTCACTATTCTTTGTGGGCTGGATACCGCCGACTCGCTGGGCAGGGCGATTTCCACGACGGTGGCACTTCGGCACCACACCTGGCTGAGGACAACTGGCTTTCCTGGGGTTGTCCAGAACACCTTGATGGACATGCCCTTTGGTGGCATTCACCTTTTTGGCAATAAGGCGGATAAAGCGTTGGAGCGTTTTAAGGACTCAAGGGCTACGGCCAAGTCCATGGGCCTGTCGGCCACTTGTCCTCCGCCTTCCGCTCCTTTTGTGGCCACGGAAGGGGTGCCCCAACATATTCGTTCCAGAGCCACAGGCCCGCACAGCAACATCCTCAGCACGGCCGCGGGAACTGTCGAGGCGGTTCTGGGGGCCAGCGGGTGGGTCAGTCCACTTCCACCCCCGCAGCATCCACTGCAAAGCCTTCCTAGTCCGACCTTTCAGGCCCATCAAACGCCAGTGGGCGGCAGAATTCGCCATCATCTCCCCCACTGGCGCAACATCATTTCGGACAAGTGGATTCTCTAAATTGTCCGAAGGGGCTATTCCCTCCCCTTCGAGACTTCCCCTCCAGCCATGCCACCTCAGTACCACCACATGTCGGGGGACCATCTTGCGCTTCAACAGGAAGTCACGGCCCTCTTGGCCAAGGAGCCATCAAGTGTATTCTGATGCCAGAAGTAGGTAGTGGTTGCTATTCCCACTACTTTCTGGTCCCAAAGAAGGACAAGGGCCTGCGTCCTATCTTAGACCTTCGCAATGTCAATTGCTTCCTCCGGAAGGAGAAGTTCAAGATGCTCACTCTTGCTCAGGTCTTGTCGGCCCTAGACCCGCAAGACTGGATGGTAACGTTGGACTTGAAGGACGCTTACTTACATATCCCCGTCCTGCCGGCCCACCGGCGTTACCTGCGGTTCACGGTAGGCCACGATGCACTTTCAGTTCAACGTGCTCCCCTTTGGCCTTACCAGCGCCCTTCGGGTGTTCTCAAAAGTGATGGTGGTGGTCGCAGCTCATCTGCGCAGATCAGGGGTGTCAGTCTTTCCCTATCTCGACGACTGGTTGTTGAAAGCGGGCTCGCCCCAGGCAGTCGTCTCCCACCTCCAGACTACGGCCGACCTTCTGCTTTTGCTGGGGTTCTCCATCAACGTGCCGAAGTCGCACCCGATTCCCTCTCAGAAGCTCCTCTTCATCAGAGCTGTTCTAACTCAGCGCAGTTTCGGGTTTATCCTCCCAAGCAGCGAGTCCGGGATATTCAGGTGGTGATTCCGATCTTTCAGCCCTTATTCCGGGTTTCAGTCTGGTTACTGGGCCTCATGGCATCCGGTTAGTGGATCATGCCAGATGGCATATGCTTGCTCTGCAGTAGGACCTGAAGTTCCAGTGGGCACATCATCAGGGCAACCTGTCCGATTACGTCCAGATCTCGGAGGGCACTGCACGACAATTGCAGTGGTGGCTCACGAATCGCAATTGGGACAATGGCAGCTCCCTCTCCCTTTCCCAACCGGAACACACAGTTGTGACGGACGCGTCCCTTCTGGGATGGGGCGGCCACCTGGGAGAGGCGCAGATCAGAGGACTCTGGACTCCGGCGGAGTCCCGGCTCCATATCAACCTTCTGGAGCTTCGGGCGATCTGACTGCACTGAAGGCATTCCTTCCCTCTGTCAAGGGGAGAGTAGTGCAGGTGTTCACAGACAACACCACCGCCATGTGGTACTGCAACAAACATGGCAGGTGGGGTCGTGGACCCTATGTCAGGAGGCTCTGCGTCTCTGGACATGGCTGGAACACCAGGGTATTTCCCTGGTGGTTCAACACCTGGCAGGTTCTCTGAATGCCAGGGCAGACAAACTCAGCCGTTGGTGCATGATGGATCAGGAATGGCCTCTGAACTCTGACGTGGCGCAAGGTCTCTTTCAGCAGTGGGGGAGAGCCTTGGTTAGATCTATTCGCCACCGAAGAGAACGCGCAATGTCATCAGTTCTGCGCGTTGAAATTTCCAGGGCGGCACTCGCTACGCGATGCTTTTCGTCGTGAGTGGAGATGTGGTCTACTATACGCCTTTCGGCCTATACCACTTCTACCCAGAGTGCTGAAGAAGATGAAGCGCGACCAGGCCTAAGTTATTCTTGTGGCTCCGGACTGGGCTTGAAGAGTATGGTATCCCGAGCTATTTAGCATGGCTAGCGTTCCCCCGATCCGACTGCCTCTTTGGGAGGATCGTCTGTCGCAGCACCAGGGGACGGTCCTCCACCCGAACCTGTCCAGCCTCCACCTCCTTGCGGGGAGATTAAGTGGCGGCAGTTGAAGTCTATTGACCTGCCTTCCGAAGTTTGTGATGTAATCTTGGCAGCCAGGCGTCCCTCCACTAAGACGGTTTACCCCTGCAGGTGGAATAAGTTTGTGGCATTGTGCACAGCAAAGGCTGTGGATCCCCTTTCTGCTCCTCTTTCAGAGGTTCTCTATTCCTACTTTCTTTGGCCCAGAAGGACTCTGCTCTGGGCACTATCAAGGGCTATTTGGCCATTTCAGCCTTTTTACGGCTTCCAGATCAACCTTCCCTTTTCAAGTCCCCGGTTTTAAATAGATTCTTGAAAGGCATTACTCATCGTTTCCCTCCTGTTCCGTTCATAATGCCTCAGTGGGACTTAAATCTGGTTCCAACATATCTGATGTGTGCTCCCTTTGAGCCGCTTCACAACTGTCCTTTTCGTCTTCTCACTTTAAAGACAGCTTTCCTGGTGGCCATCATTTCTGCCAGAAGAGTGAGTGAGCTCCAGGCTCTTTTTCTAAACCTCCTTTTCGCTCTGTCCATCCGGACAAAGTGGTTCTAAGGACTCGTCCAACTTTCCTGCCAAAGGTTGTCACCGCCTTTCATATCGGGCAGACCATCACTTTGCCCACCTTCTTTCCGCCTCCGCATCCCTCTAAAGAGGAAGAGAGGCTCCACCGTCTGGACCCAAAACGTGCGCTCTCATTCTACCTGAACAGCACACAACAGTTCCGGGTGAATGACCAGCTCTTTGTTGGCTATGTGGGCGCCAGGAAAGGTCGGGCCGTGCACAAGCGGACCATCTCTCGGTGGGTCGCTCTGTGCATAAAGGCTGGTTACTCTTTGGCTAAAAAGGAGTCTCCGGTGTGGCTGCATACCCATTCTACCAGGGCGACGGCAGCCACTACTGCTTTGGAGCGGGAGTTCCCTTACATCGCATAGGTCAGGCAGCTATGTGAGACTCGCCGCACACGTTTACCAAGCATTACTGCCTGGACAGCCAAGTCCAGAGAGACTGTTTCTTTGGCCGTTCTGTTCTTCAGGACTATCTGGTGTTATCTTGGTTCGCAGACCCACCACTGGGGTTGGTATTGCTGGGGTATCTATTCTAAAGTAAGGAATCTATCACTACATGTTTCTTTCAGATGCACAAGTTACTTACCTTTGGTAACGATATATCTGTAAGAAACATTAGTGGTGATAGATTCCTTACTGCCCCACCTACCCTCCTCGTTCTGCAAACTGATTTCTAGGGTTAAGGTCATCTCTTTCAGAGCCCTAGTTTCATGGCACCAGTGGACAGTTTCTTGCATGGCTCTGCGTTCCTGGTGCGGAAAGTCGTGTACAGAACTACGTCAGCGCGCGTGGGTGCGTCTAAGTAGCTTCAGAGACGTCATCCCGGCGCCAACGATGCACGCAGAACTGCACGACGACACCTACCGACGCGCAGGGGAAAAACTTGGGTATCTATTCTAAGGTAAGGGATATATCACTCCTAATGTTTCTTACAGATATATCATTACCGAAGGTAAGTAACTTGTGCATCTGATGTTGTTCAAGATGGTGAAACAAGTGATGCCTTGGTTCCAGTACACCGCAGGAGGACAACTTGGTTTAAAAAGTCCGGCAATAGGATGATTGGACCAAAGACAACCAAAAATGTTTGTTGAATTTAGAAAGAGCAGCCGCAAGCCATTGCCCCAAACTGAACCAGAAAGGAATCACTGGAAATTAGAAGGACAGCAATATATGAACTGTGTCCAGATTACCCACAACGGTTGACTGCATCACCATGAGAGGAAGGGTTGATTGTGAAATGAAGGTAAAAAAAGGTGACCAAGCCAATAGTTTTCACCCTACTACCTATTGATTTGCCACTGTTTTCCTGCCCAGGGCTGTGCAGCATTGGCAAAGAGAAATACTTTTTGACAAGGCTATACAGCATTGACACAAAAGAAAAATTGCCATATTAAGATCCTGGTGCCTAAATATTACGTCTGTCGTGGTCAAGCATGATGGATTATGCAAATTTACGTATCACCATGCATGAATATACAACATGGTGTGGTTGTCATTCTATTTTTTTATTTACTTTTTCAAGATGTTTGCACTTTAAGCAGTAAATAAACAAGCATTTGCAATGCAATAGGTCTCCATTTTTGAAACTTTGACCTATTGGCATTGTAAATGACAATGCCTTTTATTGATGTGCATTTTGTACTTCTATATGCTGCTTGCAGGTTTGCAAAACACATAATTAAAAGGCATTGTCATTTACAATGCCAATAGCTAAAGATTTCACAAATGCGAGACCTATTGCATTGCAAGTGCTTGTTGTTACCGAGTTGTGAGGAGCTGAGTTGCTTCGGTTTGTGACCGAAGCGTTATCCTGCAGATGTGATAGGGGACTGTTGGTTCCTGGCATACTCTTCTCCTGTTATGACCATTAAGTGTATCGCTTTATGTTCAGGCAAGCATTCAAAAGTAATGAAATACATGTAAAAGGTGTTTAAGTAATGGCAAAGAAATAGCCAGGACCAAGAAAAATTGTTTCCTTTGTTCCATAATCTGCTGAAATAAATAGCAGGAATAAAAATAAGGTGGTCAGATCTTCTTTCTTGTAAAAACGTTTCCCACGTTCTATCTGGCCATCAATATTGGACGTTACCCTGTATTACAATAATAAATAAATAAAACAGTGCGCCCGCTAAAGAGGACCGTGCTGTAAATTACAAACAAAAACGTAACCACAATGTAAACGCGGGCTGTGGCGTTATGTGCATGGAATCGGGAAAGACCATTGAAGAAAATAGTGGTCATCCACTAGATAACGCAGACCGTGTAACGAGCCAAGTAAAAGGTCCAGTCGTTATGGGCAGTAACATGCAGACAAGGCGATACCAAAAGGGACTAACAAGCCTACGTACAAATCAGGGCGGAGAGTGGGTGGGGCTTCCAGTGCATATTCTAATACAGCATGCCTCACAGAGCAAGCTGCCCATGAGCGCTGCCGCTAAGCTTGACCTACAAATTACTTAATTAGTGCATGAAAGCCCTTTTTGAAAATTGAAAAGCCCAAACCAGGTGTGCCTACACCATTCAAGGAATGCAACCATGCCTCTGATATTGGTAGGACATAAATAAACATGGAGACTGGAGTTCTGTGTGTTTGACTAGTGACTGGCACGAACAATGTGAGAAATTCTCCACAGTATATTTTTCACGCATTTTGTATTAAAAGCAATATATGTTAAAAATACAGTTTATTTTTGGTATTTAATCAGTGGATACCCCTTTGCGAAACAGCAGACATGCAGCACAGCTTACAGTAGTTATATAATGCCCGTTCTGAGCTAACATCTTTCAAGACTCCCTCATATGTGCGAATGACTTCCTTTGCACATATGGGAGGGTTTTAAAATACATGAGCTGAGGATCTGTGTGCTGAAAGCCAGCAAGCTTTAAGTTCCCATGTATGTTTTCAATTACAAGACTGGACCAGAAAATGACGGTATCCAGGCTTGAGGCTGAAAGTAAACAGTAATAAAAACATAACAGACAGGAAGGGAATCCTCTGTCCCTACTTTCTAGTCAGTGGCAGATCCTGCACTGGTCCGGATTATACACAAAACAGCAAGTTTCTGTAGAGCGGTCCCTAAAGTAAAAGCAGACCAGCTGCAAATTAATTAAATAAAGAAGCTTAGCCGCCTAAGTGAAAGCGGATCGCGGTGTAAGTTAAATAAAGCCGCACGGCCACTTGAGTGAAAGTGGACCGTGCTGCAAATTACAAAAAAAATACGTAAAAATGTAAAATCGGGCTGCTGCGCTGCCAATTAAATACATAAAGCAGCACGTCCGCTAAAGCGGACCACGCTGCAAATTACAAAAAAACGAAACAACAATGTAAAAGCGGGCTGCAATGTTGTGTGGGTGGAATTGGGAAAGACCATTAAAGAAAATAGTGCTCACCCACTAAATAACGCAGACCGTGTAACAAGCCAAATAAAAGGTCCAGTAGTTATGGGCAGTAACAAATGCAGACCTGGCGGTACAATGGAGGGACTTACAAGCCTATGTACGAATCTGACGCTAGATTTTACGAATGGCAATGACACAAGCCAATAACAAATATGGGCGCATAGTGGGCGGGGCTTCCAGTGCATATTCCCGTACAGCAGGCTTCGCAGAGCGAGCAGTGCATGTGCGCTGCCGCTAAGCTCGACCTAAAAACTGACTTAATTAGTGCATGAAAGCCCTTTTGGAAAATTGAGGGGGTCACCATCAAATGGCAGCTACTGGGCACTCTATAAATAAATACTTTGAAAAACAATTTTTCATTGGCGTAGTATTGGTTGAGTTGGGAGAGAGAAGTCAGCATAGTGAGGAGCAATGAAAAGGGGGTGAGGGAGCAATGGAGAAGCTTGATGGTGGGCATGAGGAAGTAAAAATCTGTGGGCGAACTAGGTAGGTGGGGGAACCACATGGAGCTTAATGAGGGGGTGTATTTGATGGGGAATCAACACACGATGGAGAGAGCAAGAAACCAGGCTTGGTCATAGAATACTGAAAGAAAAAGGAAAGTTTCCTCAAGTTGAGCAGTGGACGAATACAAGTCATCTAGTCAAAAGGATGGTAAAGAAGCTGTGCTCTAGGGTAGGGAAAACACTGTAAGAGGGAGGAGAGCCATTGAATGAGAAGCAGGCATATGAATGATAAAAAAACAAACCAGTGGTAAGTAATAGGCTGGCTCAAAGGCCAATGTTAGTTGTGTAATGATCTACAAGACATCCTTCAGCATTAGGCAGGTCGGTGTCTGAAAGTGAGACCTAAAAAATAAGTGATGGACAATCTTCATTTGAAAGTTTGTTGCCTGGTTATCCTTAAGTGGTACCCTAGCTAATAGAAGACAAACCCAGGATAATGGGGCTCTGGGGGTTCTCAGGTTACAGAGCTCTGGAATGGCAGTGTGTAGGCCTGTTCTGTAAGACCAGGTAAGTTCTAACCGGTCATCTTCGCAGGTTTATTGGGACTTTGAGACCAGGGAGGGATGTGTCTGAACCGTTGTAATACCAATGAGGTTAAATGAAACCACAGAACACTAGTGAGAGCTGACTGAACAAAGGCAAACACGATTACCATATCTGCAAAACCACTGAGTGATGGGCACTCTGATGAAACTAGAAGGGGGTGACTGACACACAAGTTCTAAGCGACCACTGGGCTCTGCACCATGCCCAGAAGGGAAGTAGAAGATTTGCCCCTGAAGTCTATCAGTAGTATGACATACCTCGGGAGACCAATAGAAGCGACTGATAGCGTTTGGACAACAGAGAGGTTTAATAAGTCCTAAAGCGATTGTAGTGAACACCCTGACACAGATGAGATTAGATGAGAAGAGCTGACCAGCACAGCTCACACAGGCAGATGAGTCCGCTTCCAACTGTATTCAACCTTTTTCATAACCCCATGTAACCATTCTTACAACTTCCATTAGTCATGGCTGTATGATTTAGCTCCAGCACTCTGAGCAAAGGTAAACTTATGATTGAATGACTGGACCCAGAGTTTTGCTTAGAGGACCGGCTGGAGATGATTGGGCCCAGGGACCCACTGCGGATGACAGGGCCCTGGGTACATGCAGGGCATAATACAAATATGGATAGGTTTCGAAAGTTTGCACTGAAAAGAAGTATAACAGAAGACCACTTAAGCCAAGATGTGTTTTGCGATCTCTTAGTTTGCCTCTTCATCAAGGCCCAGTTATGGTAATCTGTGATGTTCTTATTAATAATCAAGAAAAACTAGCCCTTCTAGGTTGCTCAAAAGTATGTGTGTCTGAGAAAAAGAAAACAGGCCCTCACCCACCAACCTAGTTGGTGGCATGATTCATCATCGGGCCCCACCCGATGGCACAGAGCGTACCCCGTGTGTGCTTCAACGCCTGGTTACAGCGGAGCGGGTATTGGTGAGTGAGTGTGCAGTGGTGGGGTGTGCGTTTAATTTAAAAACTGTCCTTGGGTCCCACTACCAACAGGGGTTATTTATTAGGTGGGCCTTTGGCAGTATTAAAAGCAAGGCGGTGGATGTGAGTGGAGGTGACTATGGTCTCCCACATCCAAGGTGGTCCGGCTTGTAGTCACACATTCATCAAAGCTCAGGATCCGTATGGTAACCTACTTGGTCTGCATAGGAACTCCTCTCCCGGAACTCATGAGGTTTTTGTCTTAATGTTTAGGAGTACAAACTGCCAGAGGAATTCTCCTCTTAACCATATCGCACCTTAGTGAGTGCGTCACATATCTGGTCGCATAAACTTTATAGACCACTTTTAATCATCTTTTCATATAGAGGTCCTGATGAAAGCCAGATCAATATGAGGCCTAGCTGAAACATGTTCACGACCTCGGATGTGGGAGACCATAGTCACCTCCACTCACATCCGCCGCCGATTTTACTTTACTTCAATTGCAGCCTTGAGAAAGTTACTGAAAGTAACGAAACACATGTCGGCTGCCATCATCTGCCACCAACTAGGAGGCTTTAAGAACGGGACCTCCAAACATCAACTATTTTTCTGCTGTGTCGCAAGAATCAGCAGGACTGTATTAGCCGTTTTTGTATCACTGTTTTAGAGGTTGGTGTCCTAGGTATGACTGTAGATTTCTAGTGGAACACGGCTTATCTAAGGTTACTTAATATTAAACCTGATCCTTTTTTTAATTCATGCTTCCTGACTAGTGTTTCCTGTGAGTTATCACATTGAGTTTCCTATGTATCCTTTAGGCTTACAGCTGTGAATTAATGTTAATTTGAACTTGAAGAGTGCCGAGGTACAATCATTTGTAATAATCAGCCTAATATGGGAGTTCGGCTGAACTTCTGTCAGGTGACATCCTGGGTAGTGGGGTGTTTTATTTGTTACCTTGAGGGGCACCTTGACTGTGGATTTAATATTGTCAACATTTTCATAAAAGAGAATTGCTATAGGACTGATGTGCTACTGTTTTGTCCACCACTACCTCGTATATTCATTGAGAAGTAGAACGTCTCTTGGGAGGTGTCAATGATTCTAGCTTTCAATCAACCAAACCATTGAAGAAAGTGCCTTCTTGCCTTTTTTTAAATGAAAAGGAAAACTATTATGCAAATCAACTACTGCAGGGCCCCTCCGTCTCAAATCCTCTTTTGGAAACTGTTGCAGTGCAAGTTGCTGGGGATGATGCTGTTCCAATGCTCACTATGCATCAAACTGTATCTGGAGATAGTATGAATGCACATGTTCCCCTTTCACCTTCAATAATCTATGTAAATAGTTTTTTGTTCCCTTAACAAGTCCTATGGAGGTTTGGATCTCATCAGAAGGACCAGCAAGATTATCCAAAGGTCCCTTTTTTTGCTACTTCGCATGGATCTCATTTGAAACCAACTGTTTCTGCTGACAAGGCAGACTATAATTTGGGCTCTTTGCTCTCAGAAATTGGAGAGCTCAAAACTCTAGTTAAACAGTCTCCTGCAGTTAAAACACTTCAAGTTGTTGATAGCAGTGTTTACACTACGTTAATTGAGCACAATAAATGGGGAAAAAAATAAGAGCATCATTAAAGGATGTCCACCCCTTTCCACATTCTTTTTAACTCCCTCAGCAAAAGATCTAGTCTCTGGAGGCATCTGCCCCAGATTTCTAAAGGCCCTGTATGCCTGCTGCCGTACAGCCAACAAAAACGGATTAGCATGGCTCAAAATGGTACTGATGTTCTAGGGGAGCGAGTTGAGGGTGCTTCCAATCCATCATGTTGATCGCCACCAAATAATTCACCTTATTGTATATGGGAAAAGTTTCCCCACTATTGAGGGGAGCTTTTGAAGATGAAGAGGTTCTTTTGAACAAATGTATATATCATATTCAGTCCGTTTATGACTGCTGCTCTGTTGTTCGCTCAGATTTCTACAGGCTAAACGGTTTCCAGACCTATCCTAATCTGCAGAGGTTTGATTATATTAGTTTGAAACTAAAGACAAATTTCTTTGTAGATGGCTTACTCAGCTTAGCAGCGTGCTGGGGAGGGGGGGTGTCCTATGCGTACCCATTTGTGTTTTGGAAGCTGAGGCGCTGACTTCTAACCAACATCTAGAAACTCTGGGCACAGCTATGGTGGATTGACTTGCTCTATCTTCATAGTCCCCTGAAGAACATGACAGACTGTTCTGTGCCCCAATGTACCCCAATCTAGGCGTAGATAGCTACACAACCATTTACCTACATTTGTCCTACCTTGCTCTGCATAACGGTTATAGCGTTGACCTTTTACCCAGTTATGTGCATAACAAGATAAACAAACTCTATATAAAAGTCATGGTCATCTTCATCCTAGGGTGAAAGAATTACTTTGCATAATTACAGGTATTGATTTAGGCTCATTTACAGAATTGTACTCACAACATATCGATTGTGCAAGGAACCCTGAGGCTATCTTTATGGTATAAAAGAACCATACCAACACTAGATAGACAGAGGAGAAAGCTTCCACACTGACAAGACCCTGAGGTCCTGAACGCAAAAGCTCCAGCACGCAGTGTTCTGACATCCCTTGTGGAGTGTCCGACTTGAGACCAAGACGGGGCCCTTCATTCTCTCCCATCAGGTAATGGGGTTGGCTCTTTCCTAGGAGATTCTTGGCTTTACACCCACATACATGCTAGGTACACTTGGGTAGGGTTAGCATCTTGGTAGTATGCTTCATTACGGTCATATTTATGCCTGCAAATATTCACTGTTTAGCACCATGGTAGAACTCTACCTTTTATTTACTCTGTTGGTGCTTGTAATCTTTTACATTTGTTTCTGTCTATGGATTGTCGCAGCAAACATGTTTCTATACTGGAATGACGCTGGTTCAATAGATGCTTATTGAAAATGTCCCCAACATTTATTCTGATTATCTTTCTGAGACTAAGTAAGCACGAGTGACTGAGCGAAAAGTACTGTACTGTTTCTATGCTCCCTGAAGGGTTCGAGAGTTGTCATATTCAGTGGTTGCCATAAACTATTCGCTCCTTGGTAAGTGTTGTGGGCTTTTAGTGGCACTGTGAGCTAGCTGGTCTATAGGCCCACATATCCTGCGAGGGTGTCCGGAATCAGTCTAGACACCAATCTCTTAGTTTATGTTGTCCAAACAATGCACAGATCATGCAGATTTGTAGGAACTATACGGGATGGTGCCGCCAACGTTGGTGTGGTTCTTATTTAACGGTCAAATCTGAGTAGTTCAGCCGTGCTTTCTCAGAGACCCCTACTCATATTTAATCCGAGACGTCTGGAGTGGGAAGGGAAGTCTGTCACAGCTGAGTAGGTATAGCCTATGTATCAATCAATCACGTATTTGTTAAGCGCGGCTAATCACCGGTAAGGGTCTCAAGGCGCTGGGGAGTAGGGGGGAGGTGCAGGTTCCAGTCCATCAAGGAGGGGGTCTGTCGAAGAGCCAAGTTTTGAGGTTTCTCGTGAAGATGGGGAGTGATGTCTGTCTGAGTTGGAGTAGTAGGGCGTTCCAGGCTCTGGCCACGAGGAAGGAGAGAGAGCGACCTCCCGATCTGGTCTTTCTGGCGTGGTGAACCACGAAATAGGAGAGCTGAGCTGATCGTAGGGTTCTTTGGGGTGCGTGGAAATTTAGTCGGCTGTTCAGGTATGCTGGTCCGGTGTTGTGGAGGGCTTTGTGTGCGTGGGTGAGGATCTTGAAGGTGATTCTAGTCTCGATGGGGAGCCAGAGGAGTGTGCGCAGGTGCTGGGAGATGTGGCAATGTTTTGGCAGGTTGAGGACCAGTCTTGCAGCGGCGTTCTGAATGTTTTGTAGCTTGTGGGTGAGGTTTTTGTTTATTCCGGCGTAGAGTGTGTTGCTGTAGTAGTCTGCTGGTGACGAGGGCGTGAGTGACTGTTTTCCTGTGCTCTAGGGGGATCCATTTGAAGGTCAGTCTTAGGAGGCGGAGGGTGTGGAAGCAGGAGGATGCGGCGGAGTTGATCTGGCGGTCCATTTTGAGCTCGGAGCCCAGGATTATTCCAAGTTTGCGTGCGTGGTCCGTGGGGGTGGGCGGGCTTCCGAGGGCGGGGGGCCACCAGGTGTCGTTCCAGGCATCGGGGTGTGGGCCCATGATGAGTACTTCTGTTTTGTCGGTGTTGAGTTGTAGGCAGCTGTTTTTCATCCATTTTGGCGACAGCTTCCATGCCTTCTTGAAAGTTGTATTTGGCTGCGTTAGGTTCGTTGGATAGGGAGAGAATGAGTTGGGTGTCGTCTGCGTATGAAACAATGTTGAGTCCGTAGGTTCTGACAATGGGGGCGAGCGGAGCCATGTAGACGATGAAGAGCGTTGGGCTGAGGGAGGACCCCTGGGGCACTCCGCAGGTGATTGGTGTAGGGTCCGAGAGGAAAGGAAGGAGTTTGACCCGTTGCGTTCTGCTGGAGAGAAAAGAGTGGATCTAGTCAATGGCCTTGTCCTGGATCCCTGCGTCGTGGAGTCTGCGTGTTATCGAGGCCGGTGAGAGGTTGAGGAGGATGAGGGCTACTGTTTCTCCTTTGTCCAGTAGGGAGCGGATGTCGTCTGTCGCCGCGAGGAGGGCGGTTTCTGTGCTGTGGTTTTTACTGAAGCCGGATTGGGATGAGTCGAAGATGTTGTGCTCTTCGATGAAGGTGGCAAGTTGGCTGTTGATGGCTTAATCGATGACTTTCACTGGGAACGGGAGCAGGGAGATGGGTCTGTAATTTTTGAGGTCGGTGGAGTCTGCCTAGGGTTTCTTCAGGAGGGGGTTGATCTCGGCTTGTTTCCAGTCGTTGGGGAAGGAAGCGTTCACCAGGGAGCGGTTGATGGTGTGGCGGAGCATGGGTGCGATTGTGTCCGTAGCTCTGTTGAAGATGTGGTGGGGGCAGGGGTCCGTGGGGGCCCTGGAGTGGATTGACTTCATCGTCTCGTCTTCAGTGTGTCTTCGGTGGTGAGGGCTGTCCAGCTGTCAATCGTTGGCTTCAGAGTGTCGGGGGTAGCTGGTGAGGGTTCAGTGTGTTTGTTGTCTTTGTCGAAGTTGTCGTAGATGTTCTTGATTTTGTGGTGGAAGAAGGTGCTGAGTTTGTCGCAGAGGACTTGTGAGGGGGGGATGTCAGTAGACTTGCTGGTGAGTTGGGCGAACTCCTTGATGATGATGAAGAGTTCTTTGCTGTTGTGTGCGTGTTTGGAGATTCTGTCTTTGATCGCTGTTTCCTCGTGTTTCTCATGAGTTGGTGGTGAGCGTTGGTGGCGGCTTTGAAGTTGTTGTGGGCTTCTGTGGATTTGGAGTTCCTCCATGCCTTCTCGAGGTGGCGGCAGGTGCACCTGGACTCTCTAAGTTCGGTGGTAAACCATCTGGCTTTCTTGGCATGTGTGTTCTTCTTGATGTGGGCTACGGTGTTGGCGTTGTCAGTGATCCATCTGTGCAGAATTTGGGCTGCGGTGTTAGGGTCGTCGTCTTCCGCAATGGTTGGGGTAGAGTTGCCGAGTGAGGAGGTGAGCTGGTCGTGGGTGATTTTGGTCCAGTTTCTCCATGGGAGTAGGTGATGATGTCTGTGGATGGTGGGTGTTCTGAAGGTGAAGTAGATGCATCGATAGTCTGTCCATGGGAGTTCGGTGGTGTGGCCGAAAGTGATAGTTTCCTGTTGTGAAGAGGGGGCTGAGAGTGTGTCCTGCTGAGTGCGTGGGTTCGGACACGATCTGGTGGAGTCCAATGTTGTGGAGGTTGTCCAGGAGGGATGTGAGGTTGGGGTCTGGTTGGTTGACGAGGTAGAAGTTGAGGTCTCCCAGCATGGTGTAGTTGGTGGATGTGATGGCTTGCGGGGAGATGATGTCCGTGATGGAGTTGGTGAATGGTCTGCGGGGTCCAGGGGGTCGGTAGATGAGGGTTCCCCGGAGGGTGGTGGTTGGCTGGCCAGTATCTTGAAGTGTGGTGTTCCATCAGGACTGTGGGCTCGTCGGGAAGTGTGCTCAGGCGGAGGGTGGATTTGTGGACGATGGCGATTCCTCCTCCCGGGCGGTCCTCCCGGGAGATTGTGTATCCTTGGGGAATGGCGATGTCCGGTCCCGAGGTGGTGTTGGTCCAGGTTTCGGTGAAGAATGCTACGTCCGGGGTGGTGCTGTCTAGGAGGTCCCAGATTTTGGTGGTGTGTTTGTGGAGTGATCGGACGTTGAGGAGGATGCATTGGAGTGTCTTCGGGTCGGTTGTGTTCTTGCGGACGGGTTGTGCTGGGTCTGTGTTCCTGGCAGTGCTGTAGGTGTGCCTGCAGCGGTGACAGCTGAAGGGTCCGTGGATGTCAGCTGGTGATGCTAGCTTGCAGTTGTTTTTGCGACCTGAGTTAAGTGCGTGGAGTGCCCCTGCGTTGTAGCGTTGGAGGTGCGGAGCGCAGATGGGCTTGCCTTTAGCTGCGCAGAGGCACAGCGGCCACCATTAAGTAGGGGTCGGGGAGGGCTGGACAGCTGGGAGGCAGAGCGGGGAGGGGGAACTGTTTTGGGCCGGTCGTGCTGAGAGGGAGGGGGCAGCAGCAGCGGTGAAAATGGGTGCGACCAGTGGGAAAAAGGAAAAAGTGAAGGAAAGAGATAGAGAGTGAAAGGGTGAAATAAAAATGAGGGTGAAAAATGAGTAAAAACGGTGCAGAAAAGGAGAGGAAATGCGGAGCGAGAGGAGTCAGGGGTCCACTGGACCACCAGGGATGAGGCGCAGGTATAACCTGCGGGTGGAGGAGGGCCTCAAAAAGAAACACTCGAGAGCGCAGGCGCTCAGGAGGGCCTCACTTAATGGTCGAGCTGCGAGGGTGGGAGAGCAATTTCACTGACTGAGTCAGTGGTCTTGCTCTATTGGCTGTAGGTTTATTCAAGCTTGAAAGATTATAGTTCCCCACATTGTGCATAACCTTATCTCTTTCCCATACTAACACTTTCCAAAATGTCTGTCCAGCCAGGGAGGCTCTGCAGATGGCGATGCAGAAGTAGGACAAGAAATAGTATTCTGAGAAAATATTTGTGAACTGCATTTTAGCATGAGCAAATGTGAATGTGTAGATGTGCTCATGCGAAAATCTGAGTGTTTGCAAGTTCACTTTCCCTCCAACCACTTTTTCCCAATTCTGGAAGAAGGTTTACATCTGCCATTGTCATGAGTAAATTTCCAACATGTCTCAGTATGGGAAAAGATTAGAGAAGAGTTGTTGAAAACCCTTAAAACATACATGTTAGTAGGTTTGCACAGACTCGAAAGGGCATTCTAACCCTGGAACTATTGCTTACCACCGCCTTCAGCCCCAGTATGTAGATCTGCAGAAACATTTCAACATACGGGGATTGCAAGTATTCAAACACTACTATGGTATGAGCCCTGGCATAATCAGAGAGGCCATATCAGAGCTCTTATGAGATTTCAGCCACAATTTTTTGCCGCACTACATGGCAACAAAGGGACAAGTGGATTTTGTTACAGGATAAGTAGATTTATGAAGCAACCTGCCCCATGGACGAGTAGATATTTTATTAAATTCCACACCCCTGGCTTTTTATATCAGGTTTACAAATGGATATGGAAACTCTCAACAGGAGGCTGCTGAGAGATTACGTTAAATAGATTGGGTTAACCTCAAAGGCTTTGGCAGTGGTCGACAATGGTTTGACCACACTAACATCTAGTATTTAATATCTGGGCAACATTGCGTCTTCTGCAATAGAAATAATGGAACAGGATTTGTCTGTTCTTCAACCTGGACAATCGCAATTGCCATCCATTCTAATATTGAGCAGGACGCTACAATCATTGCGTTCTGGCTGGTGCCCCGGTGTTACATTAACAGTACGACTCTTTTCCACATACAATCTTTTGGAAAGACAGCTGGCAATGACATGAAGAAATGCAAAATATACAATGCTGTACATTGAAAAATTGGACCAATTACCTTTCACCGTAGCTGAGTCACCTTCCACAGAATGGGTAATCCATGGCTGTATTACACTGCCAGTCCGACCTTCCAATATTAATACTGTCTACAGTATCACCAGGTAGGCAGATATGAAGCGCTGGGAGATGGATACATATGGGAGTACTGGTAATTACCATACAGATATAGATACAGGAACGGGACACTGAAATTTTTCTCAGCAGTTCACACTGAAAGTGCTTTAAGTGGGTCTCTAGTTTGCAAAGACATTTCACTTCACGGAGCTTGTAATGCTTCGTTTGCTAACTTGTCATGTTATTTGAAGGGATCCCCAGCTGCTGTGATTCATCCGGTGTTCAAATTACTTTCGAATGGGAGCTATTTAATGCTGAATGATCAAGATTGTTGTGGGATGGTACCAGGCATCGCATATCTAGTCACAGTCCGTTCCGGGGTTACTTGTTGTATGCAAATATCGTTACACCTACCCACACAGTTAGAGAGGCAATGCTATGGCCTTCATTTAATGTTTCCTTATGCGGTTTGATTCTCTGAGCAGACTGAAAACGATGCTTTTTCAGAAGGATGTGGCCTTAACCTCAGCCCGAGAGACTTTTGATCTCCAGGTTGAAAGTCTTCGTCTCAGATACAAGCACTAGTGCGTACGAACTTCCAACTCCATTTCGGGGAAATGGTTCATTGTATCTTTAAGATGTCTGATGCGACAGGACCGTGCACCTATTTAAAAAAAGGGGTTCTGGACCCCTAAGCACCTTTCAGACAGTCTTCTGAGTTATTCCAGCCGTTATATACTCCATTTTGGGAAGTGTTTTTGTAGGGCTTTCACTGGTCCTACTAGTTGCAGTGAGTATCCTGGTTTTAATTTTCCTGCTAAGCAATGTACGGCCCAGTTCCTCAAGAGATGGAAAAGGCACTCCTGATATGACGTTGCCGTGAACGCATGGTACGTCATCTGGGTACAGCTTCGGGAGCCAAGAGAGCATTGGCTCTGATCGTTCAGACCAGTCTGGGTTGACTGCATCTTGCCTATGCTCCACTGACTCTTCTGCGGATACAAATGCGTGTTGGACAAATGTCTGCCTTGTTCATCGGTTACGCTACCGGACATAGACTTACTTCTGGACCCCTTAAAGGCCCACGTAGCAGTGTCCTCAACGTATTCCCATGTTGATGACCGTGTTCTCAGAGCCCAAACGGGATGCTTTAGCTCGGATCGGACAACCGCGCTACAACAGGCTCACAGGTATCTGGTGTTTCCTCAGCGGCTGCTGTGGGGACTGAAGATGATCACCTTTGCGCCATTGACCTGATACAAGAGGTGTTACAGGGCCCGTCGTCTGCGCATGCAAGCGACAGTGATGTTACAACTCCCACACAGGACACAAACATTTGGCTCTCCGTGTGATGGGAACAATTCGTCCTTTTTCCAAAACAAGCCAAATTGGAATGCGGCAACATCATTTCTTTTACTTTTCTGTCTCTGCTCTCACTGAGTACTATGGCTTTCAGCGTGCTCAGTCAGTTTGATCATATATTGACTCTTTTTAGTAGACCTGTAGAGCCTTTTTGAATTTTAATAGCATAGTTTTTCTATATACCATGTTTTTAGATACTGGTTTCATGAAAATGTAATGGTTTTTAAACAGGCATATTTTAGCATTAGTTGACCTTCTCGACCTTCGGATGAGGAGTGGGTGTTATGTGCCCCAATGTACCCCAATTTAGGCCTAGGTAGCTACACAACCTTTTACCTAAATGTGTCCTACCTTTCTCTGCTTAACTGTTCTAGGACTGACCTTTTACCCAGTTATGTGCTGAATAAATTTCTATCAGTTTCTTTGAAACTAGCCTCATTTATTATGTATGAGGATTCTTAGAAAATTCCCTGGACATGACGTACATAACATAATTAACATACCCTGTATAGAGGTCCTGGTCATCTTCATCGTAGGGCGAAAGAACTATTTTGCATAATTGCAGGTATTAATTAAGGTTCATTTACATAATCAAACTCCCAACATATCGATTGTGTAAGGAACCCTGAGGCTATCTTTATGGTATAAAAGAACCATACCAACACTAGATAGACAGAGGAGAAAGCCTCCACGCTGACACAAGACGCTGAGGTCCAGCACGCAGAAGCTCCAGACACAGGGGTTGACATCCCTTGTGGGGTGTCCAACTCGAGACCAAGACAAGTTCTTTCATTCTCTCCCATCAGGCAATGGGGTTGGCTTTTTCCTAGGGGATTCTTGGCTTTACACGCACTTGCATGCTAGGTATACTAAGGTACACTTAGCTGGGGTTAGCATTTTAGGAGCACACTTGGTTACTGTCATGTTTATATGCCTGCATATATTCACTGTTTTAGCACCATGGTAGAACTCTACCTTTTATTTACTCTGTTGGGGCTTGTAATCTTTTACATTTGTTTCTGTCTACTGATTGTCGCAGCAAACATGTTTTATACTGGAATACCGCTGTTTCAATAAATGCTTATTGAAAACATCTCCATGTTTATTCTGTATATCTCTCTGAGACTGAGTAAGCACGAATGACTGAGAGAAAATTTCTGCACTGTTTCCACTATCCCTGAGTGATTCGAGACTTCTGTTCAGTGGTTGCCAGAAATGATTTGCTCCTTGGTAAGGGTCGTGGGCTTATAGTGGCACTGTGAGCTAGCTGGTGTATAGGCCGACATATCCTGCTGGGTTGTCCGGAATCAGACTATACACCAATCCCTTAGTTTATGTTGTCCAAACAATGCGCAGATCCTTCAGATTTGTATGAACTACATGACAAGAGGACCACAGTTAGTAGATGAGAGATTGGGATAGACTAGTGATCCTATACGTCCACCTTTACATGCTATAACTGACCCTCCAGGATTTCGTGATTTGTTAAAAAAATTGCGAAATCAGCAGTTTTGTTAAAAAACAAACCCGTGCTATTTACAAAACCGCCCGTGTAATTTGGAGAAAATGTGATCTGATATATTTTTTTATTTGACGTGGCTGAAAAAGGGTCGTGAATGCATATGTTACAGATATTGTTGACTCTCAAGTCCCATCTTTTTGGGAAACAGGGACATCTTGTGGCTGTACACCGTAAATTCATGATAACTATGTGGGGAAAAATGTGAGTTTTCAAACAAAACAGGCTGTTGCAGCAGCTGACAAGAGCAAACTTCAGTCTAATTTTCCTTTTACGTCCCAAGTGTAATATGCCTTTTTATGACTTAACATTCTCCCAGGTGTTTCCCGACTATCTAGAGGGTAGCACTATGGAGAAAGAAATAATAAGGACTGTTCAAAAGAGGTGAACTGTCCAGGCCCACGGTTAATAGGGGCTTGCCATAGAATATACTAAAGTCATTAAGATAAGAATCTCTTAGCTACTGTGTACCTCATTTACGGAGGCAATGCAGACAGGAAAACTGCACCCGAAATTTAATAATGCAATATTCACTCTGATTACAACACCGGGTAAATATCCCCTGGTTTGTGCTAGCTACAGTCCCATTTCCCTACAAAATACAACATGAAAATCTCGGCCAAAGTTCGGGACAATAGGTTTGGCCCAGTAACCTCTGTGCACCTACTGCCGTCTCTAACAGGCTTTGTACACAGCAGGTCTTGGGGTGTGAGAGAATGATGACGGTAATGCATCCGTTCGAGAGAGTGGAAATGAGCATCTGGAAAAACAGGTTAGGACTCCCAAAAGGGTCATTAAATAATGCCCTAAAATTGGCAGACCGACAGAAGCTTGAGGAGAGGGTGGGAGGGGTGGAGATGATGGGAGAGCTCCAGCCAGGCTCCAAGAATGTCAAAAAGCAATTACGGACAAGCCTGGACAGAGTCATCATATTAGAATGAAGAACAGAGGATTCCAAAGAGCGAAACCACCGAAACAATGTTCTGGTAGTTGGACAGGCAGAAAGTGCATCGAGCAGTGGGGATCTCCCTTTATCGTCGTTATTGCATTTGTGGTTTATTATACTTACCCCTCGAATGCTTGCCTAAAGGGAGGCACATAACCTAGAAGGCGCCGCTGATGTAGTGTTGGTGGCAGCCATGTTTGCTGGTTGAAAGGTGTGTGTGAGTCAGATAGTGTCAGTGGAATGAGCAATGTCTGTAGCTTGAGTGGCGCTGGTGAGTTAAGAGTGTTGTACTGACATTGGCACATGGGATACTTCAGGGTCTGGTTGCTGCATTATTGGCCACTCCAGGGGTTTGTGTGTGGAGGCACATGCATGTCAGAACCTTGCATTCTCTGCAGATCGGGTTAGTGAAAATTGCATCTTGATGTCTCACTGTGTCACTCATTAATTGATGGAATAGAGGTCTACTTGTTGAATGTCTCTGGTACATCACACGCATACGGAGTTAAGCCGATGTCTGTTGTTCGTGACATTGGTGCTTAAAGTTTACGCAGCATCTGCTGGCTTCATCGAAACCGATCCACATCTGCATGATCTGGGGTTTCTCCATTGTCAGTAGTGTCTCCAATGTCTCCCTGTGCTACTGTGCTGGTTTTAACCTTTGCTCCAGAATGTTACTACAAAGGAGAATATAGCAAAAAAAACACTCCCAGACACTTTAATCATGCCTATTTCAAAGTGAAATTCTATGGCAGGACCGGAGGCGAGGATTATGCTCTATCTTTCTTTAATTCAATAGCAGCACTTCAAAGTTAAACAAAACCACCGTTCCCATGAACCATAGGGAACATAGTACAAAACAATAGAGTGTGTCCGTGGGTAGATAGTCTATCATCCATGCACCAATCACAGGGCTCCTGGGGGTATGTAGTCCTCTGTCCTTATCTATTCCTCCTCTTTCTTTAATGCTGGCAGCCTGAGATAAGTGTTGTTTCCCTTTCCTTGTTTGAGTGTGGGAAATATCGAGTTTAATGGTGACAATTGACTTCACTCGCGCTTCACGCGCGTTGTTTGTTTATGTAAAATAGTTTACTTGTAAAAAGATCGGCTGATTTGACTGACGCGTTCATTTGTAGCGCGTTTTCCACACAACTTCGTTTATTGTGTAGATTTCATCGATAGTATTGGATTGTTTGTTTCCCTTTCAGCAGCTGTGCGAGGGAGCCGCTAGTCGGTTTCCCTCGCTCGCACGGCCGTGGGAGCGTTGTTCCTCCCTAACGGCTGATTGTTGGGTGCTCAGGCTCGCGGTGCCCTCCTACCGCTAGAGGGCGCCTGGCGCGCGCCTCATCGGTGGAAACGTCTGGCTTTCTGCGCATTCCTCGCGCGTTTTTCTCCTGACAGAGACGTTCCACCGACGAGCCTGCCCTGCCTTACACCTGTGTGGTCAGTTTCCTGCCTTGAGGCAGTGTTAAACCAAACGCTCCCCCCAGAGCCTGTGGAACGCTCGTTTAACGAGTCTGTATCTGCCATTAGGCAGTAACTATTAAACTGCCATTTGGCAGCAAGTCTCTTGGCGATTTCAATCGCCTTAGGGGGGGGTCTGTATTATTTCCTCTTCATAATAACGCTCTGCAGAGCCTGTATTTGGACCCATATTATTGGCAGGGTGCCCTAAGTTTATATCGCACCAGGGCTGTGGGTCCCAGGGCTTGTTCCCTTCTTAAACGCGAGCGCTGCCCGCACCTTATTGAGGCTGACACCCAGTCCCTACATTTGAGGTTACCCTCTTTGCCCCACTTACCTGCTTGACGCTCTCAGCCATGGAGTCTTACGACGAGGAGCCTTTTCAGCAGGACGGTCAGTGGGAGGAGGATCCCTTAGCTGACCTGCAATGGGAGGAGGACTATTATGACACGGTGGATGAATCTATCCACAGGGCGGTTGAGCAGGCCATGGGGCCATTGGAGGATCGCCTTTCCCGTAGGATAGAGCAGGCGTTAGCTAGGGCGCAGAATATTCCTCTGCCCTCCTCCGTCCCCGATGGTACTCTTGGGGATACCCAGCCTCCTCCTGCCAAACGGCCTAAAGAGGCTGGAGTGGATGTGGACGCTTTCGCTCGCCTTAAGCAGGCGTTCCTAGCGAGTAACCCCACACCGGCAACTCCCGCACCTTCGAGAGAGGTCGTAGACACTGCTGACGACGAGGCTGGCCCATCCCGGCCCTGGCGGCCGTCCCGTCCAGAACCGGCTACCGAGGCGCAAAATCTTTGCGCCGATATGCTAGACCCGGATGATATTTTGCATCCCCGCTCCTCGGACTGGGCGCCTTCAGAAAAGGTCGCCCAGTATGTCGCCAGCAGAATCCGTCGGCCGTTAGAGGCCACAGCCAGGAGCTGTCTTAGGGCGGAATGCCCCCGCCCTTCTCTGGAGGGCAAGGTTGCTGCTACACCTGAGATTGATCCTCGCATGGCGACTTTCTTGCAAAAATTTGTCAAGGACCCTAAGAGGGGTATTGACAGGTCCTGGCGAGCTTGCCAGGATAAACTCCTTGATGTTCTTGGGCCTGCCACCAAAATTCTTGATATGGCCGAAGACGCCAAAGTATCAGGTTCTCTCATTTCTCCAGACACCCTCTCTGCTTGGGCTCAGCGCGTTGTGGTGTTCCTAGGGAACGCTAACTGCGCGCTCTCTACGGAGAGACGCCGTAGCTTACTCATCAAGGTGGACCCCAAGCTTGGCGACCTCGCTGACTCTGAGGCGGGCTCCGTGGCCCAGGGAGGCCTTTTCGGAGAACCCTTTATTAAGGAATTGGGGAAATTTGTCAATACCTTCACCTCACTAGACAGAGCCCATTCCACAATTAGGAAAGTTTTCCGTCCCCGTGTTTTCCGGGGGGCCGGACGAGGCAGGGGCCGCTCGTCCGGCCGTCCTAATCAAGGCAGAGGGCAAGGCTCCGGTAATGGCAACTACCAGGATCAAGCCAGATTCGGAAACTTCTACCCGACAAGAGGTCGCAGAGGAAAAGGCAGAGGCGGTCGAGGCGGTGGAGCCTCCAACTCATCCGGTGAGTGTTCTCCCTTCTTCCCTTCTAAGAGTGGGGGGCCGTCTGGCGCATTTTTTCCAGGCCTGGACTTCTGTCACGGGGGACGCGTGGGTCCTGCAAACGGTCCGAGGGTTCCACATAGAATTCCATGGGGAACCTTTCCAGTCGGCTCCCCCTCGCCCTCTTTCTTTTTCGGCCGCCGACATGGCGTTGGTCGACCTAGAGGTCTCCGCCTTATTGGACAAACACGCTATCGTCGAGGCGCAGCCTCACTCCAGAGGCTTCCTCAGCAATATTTTCCTGGTCGACAAGGCCGACGGGACTCAGCGCCCAGTTATCAATCTGCGGGAGTTCAACGAGTGGCTGGTTTACCGCCACTTCAAGATGGAGGGCATTCATCTTTTGCGCGATCTCCTCCGGCCCGGCGATTGGATGGCGCGTCTGGACCTCAAGGACGCTTACCTAGCGATTCCGATTCACCCTCCTCACAGGAGGTTTTTTGCAATTCCAGTGGCGGGACACGGTGTACGAGTTCACCACCCTCCCGTTCGGTCTGTCCTCCGCCCCTTGGTGTTTCACCAAGGTTCTTCGGCCCGCGATCGAACGTTTGAGGGCGTCCGGTTTGCGCATGATCGTCTATCTGGACGACATTTTGATTATGGCTCAATGTCCTCGGGTTTTATCGGAACACCTTCAGTTGGCGGTGAATCTTCTTCAGAGTTTGGGCTTCATTATCAACGAAGCGAAATCCGTCCTACTTCCGGCCCAACAAGTGACGTTCCTAGGATTCGTGATCGACTCGGTGGCAGCCACCCTCAGCTTGCCCTCTCGCAAAATGACCAAAATACGTCACGAAATCAGAAGGTCCCTCGCTCAGTCGCGCCTCTCTCTCCGCCAACTGGCCCGCATAGTCGGTCTTCTCTCAGCTTCCATCCAAGCGATTTTTCCGGGCCCATTGCACTACAGGGCTCTACAGCGCCTGAAAGCACGGCACCTTCGCAGGGGCCTCTCGTACTCCCGGAAAGTCCTCCTTTCGGACGAGGCCAGGGAGGAATTGCAATGGTGGCTTGCCAATATGGAAGCCTGGAATGGGCGAGCGATCTTTGGTTCCGCGCCCGATATCGTCATCGAATCCGACGCCAGCAGGTCCGGATGGGGCGCACGATGTGGCGAGTATGCTACCGGAGGTGTGTGGTCTCCGCAAGAGCAGCGGCTTCACATCAATTGCCTAGAACTGTTGGCAGGGTCCTTTGCGATCAAATGCTGGACCAAGGACTCAGTCCGTTCTTGCGTCCTTCTCAGGATGGACAACGTATCCGCGGTGCGTTACATCAACCACCTGGGGGGTACCCGCTCTCGAGCGCTATCCGACCTGGCGGCGAATTTTTGGCAGTACTGCCTCGACCATCACGTTTCTGTCACAGCGGAATACCTTCCGGGCCACAGCAACCAAGTGGCGGATTTCCACTCTCGGCATGTTCAAGACGTGAGTCTGTGGAAACTTCATCCGGGGGTGTTTGCGGACCTCCAGAGCTTCTGGGGCCCGTTTTCGGTGGATCTTTTCGCATCCCGGTTGGATCATCAACTGCCCCGCTTCTTCAGTTGGCGCCCGGATCCTCTGGCGACAAGCACGGACGCATTTCTCCAGGATTGGAGTCAGGAGACGGGTTATGCCTTCCCCCCGTTTGCCATGCTAACGAGAGTTTCAGCGCAGGTGCGTCGCCAGGGGGCGGACATTGTGCTGATTTCCCCGATTTGGAGATCTCAGGTTTGGTTTCCAGTTCTTCTGGAACTTTCCTGGGATTTTCCAATCCTACTACCCCGCTTCCCGACTCTTCTCCTCGATCCCGACGGACTTCCTCACCCGCTCATAGCGAAGGGCTCCCTTGCCCTGATGGCCTGGCGGATTACCGGGGACGATGGGCGATCCCGGGCCTTTCGGGAACAGCTGAGAAGCTCATGTCCAGGGCTTGGGCCGATGGTACGGTCAAACGCTATCGATCCACTTGGAGACGTTGGGTGCGTTGGTGTGTGCGACGGAATCTCGATCCCGTGGCGGCTGATGTGACCTCAATCGTAAATTTCTTAGCCGCTTTAGCTGAAGACGGGCTGGCTTATAGGACCATCAATACCTTTCGTTCGGCCATTTCGGCCGGACACTCCTTAGTGGACGGCTCCCCGGTGGGAGAGCACCCTTGGGTTTGTCGCCTTCTCCGGGGCATCCGTCTTTCAGTGCCTCCGGAGCCTCGTTATTCCCAGCTGTGGGACGTGAACCAGGTCCTGAATCTTTTCTTGTCTTGGCAACCGAACCGTTACTTATCTCGGAAGGAGCTTTCAGCCAAATTGGCTATGCTTCTTTGCCTCGTATCTTGTCGACGTGTGTCGGATGTTCGGGCCTTGGATGTCTCAGGAAGGATTTTTACCCCCTTTGGGGTTACTTTCACTATCCGAAGGCGAACGAAATGCGGTACCACCTCCATTTCCTATCCGGCTTTTCCGGACTCTCCGAAACTGTGCGTCGTATCCTGCCTCAAGGCTTACGAAGAAATGTCGGAAGACTACCGTCCTCCCGGAGAGCGTCAGTTGCTTATCGCACTGAGGAAACCGCACAGGGCAGTCTCCTCCCCCACGATAGCCCGTTGGGTTCGTTGGGTAATGCAAGAAGCAGGCATTGACCTCCGTCTTTTTGGGGCCCATTCTACTAGAGGGGCCATGGCTTCTAAAGCGTTTACCCTGGGAGCTCGTCTAGAAGACATTCTCAATGCGGCAGATTGGTCTTCGGACTCCACCTTTAAACGGTTTTATTTCAAACCAGTGCTGGATATGGCACATTTGGTGGTGAGCAAGCTTTAAACGAGCATAATCCTCGCCTCCGGTCCTGCCATAGAATGAAAAATTTCCTAGCTAACGTAACGGAAAGTTTCAATTCTATTAAGGACTCGGAGGCGAGGATTATCCCACCCAGGGTATCGGTGCTGGAGATACCTTCCCACCCTCGTACTGGGGTAAGTAACAGGTCTTCTTCTGGATTTGTATTTTGCTTGTACCTGTTAAATGTGCCGACATTCTTTCCTTGCAGGGCTAAACCTTAGCCAAAGTTCTCGCTTACGCTGTCCTTTGCTTCTACAGGCGATTCTGGCAAACAAGATTCATGAGGATCTGGGACTGGCTGGCCTACAGCATCGAAAGAGGAGGAATAGATAAGGACAGAGGACTACATACCCCCAGGAGCCCTGTGATTGGTGCATGGATGATAGACTATCTACCCACGGACACACTCTATTGTTTTGTACTATGTTCCCTATGGTTCATGGGAACGGTGGTTTTGTTTAACTTTGAAGTGCTGCTATTGAATTAAAGAAAGATAGAGCATAATCCTCGCCTCCGAGTCCTTAATAGAATTGAAACTTTCCGTTACGTTAGCTAGGAAATTTTTCATTCTCTGCTAAAACAGTTTCCTTTGATTTAAGGCTGGAAAGGAATGATCACGAGTAAAATAAAGTGCTGCAATAATGCCGCAAAATTTCCATTTTTGTGCTGCTAAATTTGCAAATCTATGCTGCAATATCCTGGGGGGGGGGGGTCTGACTATATGTCCTAACCCCATCATGCCCCTCACAAATATTCTAATTTGGCAGGGATCAGGTCTAAATTGTTTGAACCAAGCTGGGGAAGCTTTGTAGAGGAGTTCGACCTGTGCCTCCTCCAGGAACCTGGTTGTGCGAGCCACTGCATAGAATAGGCTATGTCTCACATTATTTACCTGGGATTCCAGCACAAAGGGGACGGCCATCGTTGGGCCTTCACATTTGGGTAAAATTGGTCCTAGATATCAGTGTTGTCATTCGTTTCACGTGACATACTGGGCATATCCAGAGCAGACTTTCGCACTTATTATGTATATAATGTTTATAACCAGGTTCCAGCAGGAGGAGGGGAGTTGCACACAGTGCACGATTTGATTTCTCTTAGAGCCCTCCTCGACCTACAGGACTGTTGGATTATTGAAGGCGATTTTAATGTAACTTTGAGCCAATGGATTTAGGATGTGGCAGTGAAGAGAATGAGGTTTGGGTAATCACTATACTCCATACTAAACCAGTCAGATGTTGGACAAGTGCAGCCTACCAGCTCATGTCATTCACTTTATCTTATGATTTGAGGGCTGTACAAGTAGAATAGAATATTGCCTGATTTCGTTGGTGCTTTGGGGTAACTTGGTTGCTTTAAGGTATTAAACAGGGGGGTAGTGACCAAAGTGCTCTCCACTGCACCTTAAGAGATATCTGAATCTTCAGGGTGAAAGTCCCGACCTTGCTAAGCATTGATGCAGTTCCATCTATTAATAAGTGAAGATTAAAATGGGATAAAGTAGCAACTAACGCAGATTCTAGAGCCCTTATGGCTATGTCCCTAGGAGATGCTGTATTAGGCTTAAAAGAAGTGGTCTTTGCGGAGCTTAGTGATGATTTCTGGCAGCTTGAGATCTCAAAGATAAATGAGGGCCTTTTTAAGCTGCTTAGTAATTGCTTTATAAGCTCTGCTAGACCTAGTCGTCCTTCACTAAAGGCATGTAGCTGGTACAATAAAGCGTGCAGAACAAGAAAAATTAGCTAAGCCTTGCCCTGATCAAGGGTGATTGAATTTGTTTGTATTCTAAACGTTTAACATGAATCAAAGTACAGATTAAAGCACACAGGGAGTGGGACTCACAATTATGGGCAAATTTATGAGGCTACTGCCCATAAGGACAGTAGTTTGTTTTGGAAGTTAGCAGTCTATGGCAACTGCCAATCACTCAATAGTTTGGCTAACTGTATTCCCTCTGACGTATGGTATTCCCATTTTCACGATCTTTATAAAAAGGACCCAATCAATGGTAGGCGTTCTGACTTTTAGTATAAATGACTTAGTTCCTTCAGGCCTCCTTAAATTCGAGGTCAGTGAGACAGTCTCTGCAATCAAGAACATTGTGAGGGCAAGACACCAGGGCCCAATGGTATCCCATGCGACCCTTCTCTAATAGATGTTGATGGTTGGGCCGCATATTTTAATAAATGGTTCAATGGTATTCTTCAAGGGGCTAAGATTCCTTGTAGTTGGAAGGCAGCTGAAATTGTCCCTATTCATTAGAAAGGTACACAAGACTCTCCTTCTAACTAAAGGCAGATCAGCCTTGTTGATGTGGCCAAAAAGTTTACTAGGCAAATTCTAGGACCTTTGGAAGATTGGATAGAAGAACATCAGGCCCTCTCTCCCCCTGCAGGCCGATGTTCACAAAGGTGTTAGTACAACTGATCAGTTTTTAGATTTCTATTGATATACTGGAAGACTGTTCTTCTCCGAAAAGCACATCTTTACCTGGTCTTCGAAGACCTAAAGTCAGCATTTGCCCTTGTCCTACGTGGGAAGCTCTGGGAGCCTAAAAAATAATGGGGTTTCCCATGATCTTTTAAAGGTTCTGGTTCGACTTCACGAAAATACATATGCCCAAGTTAGATGGGGAAGGGGTGGGGAATTTACAGATCAGATACCCATCTATAATGTAGTTTGTCAGGGATGTGTCCTTGCCCGACCTTATTTTCTCTCTACTTAAAAGATGTCGCTCTCTTATCTTGAAGATGACATGAATGATGAGCCCAGATTAGCAGGCCACAAGATTCCTCTTTTGTTATTTGCGGATGACACACTATTAATATAGAAAACTCTGAGTGGTCTGCAATGTCTAGTGGACAAATATGCTGCCTCTTGTAGTGAACGCGGACTGGTGATCAATCATACGAAGACTAAGTTTGACACCATCAGCCTATTTGAGTGTTAGAAGTTCTATTTTTTTGGAGGGTAGACCTCTAGATAGAGTTTACTTACTTGGGGATCAGTCACACTAAATTAATGTCTTGGGTGTCACAAGTCCAGAGAAGCAGTTTGAACCTCACCTAGCATGCAGCAGTGCATTGTATGAGGTAGACGTGTGGGGCAATCTTGATCTGACCACGTTGGAGGTGGCGGAGAATACCTTTATAAGAGCATCTGCCAAAAACTACCACATTGATACCCCTCAGACGTGACCTGGGCCTAAAGCTGATTTGTCATAAAGCTCAACTCAGGCCATTGTTGTTTTGGCGACGTTTTGCAGGGTTATTATCATCCTTTCAGGATGTAGCTTCTCACAACCGGGCTTTCAACATTAATGGCTCTCCCTTGTTAAAAATATGCTGGATAAGATAGGCTTTGGTGAGTTCTTGCCGTGCCTCAAAGCTTCACCAAAGGTATCCCTTAAAAAGGCTTTTTGGGAGTACATGTGGTCTGAAGAACTTAAGCTTGTCTCAGAGGGATATCCTGGGGATACATTTCTATATTTTAAAATTGATATGGCCTTTGAGCCTTTTTTAGATTACATAACCCCGATAGCTGCCAAGAGCACATACCTTAAATTCCGATATGACGCACTCCCACTACAGCTGCTCCGAGCAAAATGGAACCTAGGTTGCACAGTGATATCTACATGTCCATCATGCCAGCAGGCAGAGGAATCTCTAGCACATTTTGTATTCTTCTGCCTATCATATGTGCACCCTAGAAAATCCTGGATTATTCCTTTTTGTAATCCTGGTTGTTGGCAGTACCAGGATGCTCTACAGCTGCTGCACACCGATTCCAGTCAGGTGATTGTCTGTGCAGTGTCTAAATACCTACACTGGCGTTGCTGCCTTAGAATGGAAGCGTTGGTCTGAACTTTTGGATAGTATAGTGGCCAGTTTTTAATCTGATAATATGAGGAACCCTGCTTGCCTTTTTAAAACCCTTTTCTCTTTATTGGCTTTGGTCATAATTCTACCTTTTAACAGGATTCTCTTTTACAGATGATAATGAGCTGCTTTTTGTGACTATTCCTTTTTGAATAGGTCTCCTTTATTAAGTATTCACAAGTAATGGACTTTTACTCTTTTTATAAGCCGTTCTTTGCCCTATATTTTTGATGTTTTATAAGGTTTTAGGTTGCTATTTTCTCTTAAACTGTGTTGTATGTATGTGTCTTATTTGTTGTGTACTTTTTATGATTGTAAAATGCCGAATAAAGTATTTTGATGATGAATTGTTATCACATTGTTACTGGCCAATGAAAGGCAATTGGTTACATGTAACCTCATAGATAACAACTGTAGAATTTCACTTTGATGATAGGACCTATTGAGTGGGGTTGTATATTGTATAGACATCTGTAATTTTGTACATATTTGTAATTTTATAAATGTATTATTGAGGGTTGCCAGTTTATCCACACTTCAGTAGGCCTGGGTTGTTTATAGTGTTAAGATATTGGTAAAGACTAGAGTCCTTATCAATTCAAGGGAACGTCATATCAGATTCCTATAGGCCTTGGCTAGGCAGCGAATGTGCTATCTCGAAGAGAAGTGTTTAATCTGTGACCTTCAGCCCGATCATAGGCTTACAATTTGGGCAGATTACATGCGAAATTATATAACAAACACCCAATCAATAACACAGACTCTCCACTATTGCAAATAGCTCTGAAGTACTTGAAATATGCTATCAAATACACACGGCCACTTATAGCCTATGCACCGAATAACCGTTTAATGGGACTGTCCATACCAACCGGTGTAGTCACGCGAAGACAGATGACCGAATGGGAGGAAGGGGGGAATACAACAGTGGGATGTTTCAGGAGGGCATTCTGATGTCACATGCCAACTTCGCGAATACCAATTGTATGCCGGACACTTTATTCCTCTTACACGCGGGATTATCTCACTGCGTGAAACAAATCTGGGCCCTAGATGGGCGAGAGCCGTCCACAAATGAGTTAGTTCATATGCTACATTTAATGGGTAACGGTGGGCATCTAACAAAGTGGCTATACACAGGTATAAGAGGGACACTGGTATCACCCCTGGGGGCTTTGCTGCCTAAATTGGAGGCAGATGTGGTAACAGGACTGTCGGACAAAGAATGGTTATGAATGCTAGCATACCCAAAGATAGTGTCCCGTAATGCGCGATTTAAATGTATACAATATCTGATAGTCCAGAGGGCATACCTAATGCCACATAAACTCCACAAGATGTTCTCTACATTGCCACCGAACTGCCCGAGATGTGTAGAGGCTGGTGCAGGGTTAGTACATATGCTGTGGGCATGCCCTGCTTTGGCACGCTATTGGCCGCAGATAGTACAAGGTTTGACAGATGTATTGGGCGGTAACACCTAGAACACAGTAAAGAGCTGTCTAGTGGGGTTGTTCCCCCCCCCCCCCCGCCCCCAACCCAAGGGATATAAGGTGCAGGCACGCTTTGCTAATCTGGCGTTGATACTAGCGAATAGACACATCACCAGTCAATGGAAAGCAGCAAGGTCGCCTAATCTAGAGGCTTGGAAGGAGGAAGTGTTAAAGTGGAGCCTCGCTGAAAGCGCTGCGCTACGTAGGGAAGAGCAAAGGGGGGGAAGAGGAAAATAGCCATAGCAATGGTGTGGGATATGCTATGTACAGCATTCAAAAGCTGGGAAGAGCCACCATAGGTAGTGGAGGTATGATACTTGCAGGGATCTCTTTAGACACGGTCTTAGGTCCATAACTCCTCTGAGGTATACCACTGGGCGAACCTCCCTGATGGAGAGGACAACTGTGTGAAGGAGGCGGATACTGTTCATATGACATAATGGCTTATGCTGTGGTATACTGTGGTGGGCTCCAGTTCTGGTTTTCTTACATACCAAATTGCGGATTGTAAATGTGCTACTCTGAATGATTGAGTGACTATCAATGGTGTTTCCCAGTTAGCTAACTGCGGAGAGGGGTGGTGGGAGGGATCCACGGTGGTTATCAAGTGTTTGCTTAAAAATATAATGGTGAGCTTAAGTTCCTGAATCTATTGCAGACCAAAAGAGAGTTCATGTTATGTAACATGTTGATATTAAATAACCATGTGCACTGTTATGTAGATTTGGCATAAATTTACCAAAATGCGTTTTATGGGGTGGATGACTGTGTACCATATGGGTATACACATGTACTGGCGGGGGTAAAATTGGCTGAATGTACACTGGAAAAACTCATTAAAGTTTGTGTTAAACAAAAAGTAGCATGGATGGGCCCTGAAAATGCACTGTAGCCATGCTGGTACTGTGAACATGCCAAGTGGTTTTTGGCCCTTGAATTCCATAATGTGGCACAGGCCCATAAGCAAAGGCCAGGTCCCCATGCAAATTATGTAGAACTGAGTCTATCATAGATTAGTCAATTTTTTCCAAAATCATCCAGACAGCTGCGTTCAGAATTCATTGGCATCTCATTCAAGATGGCCGCCGAGCTGGAGCGCCCCAAGGAAGCTCCAGGGCTTGGGATCACTCTTTTACGAATATCCCTGGTTATGCCCTCCATCCACCCTGCTATATGACATCAGCTTACCGAGTAACCTGCCTGTAAAGTAACAATATGCCTTAAACCCCTGTAATGAAGAAAATGTGGCATCTGTCCTACCTGAAGTACTGTCCGCCGCGACAATGATGCTGCCTGGGACTGCCTCTGACCGGAGTGAGGAGCGGAGCCTTCCGTGTTTTGGTGGAAGCTAATGCTCTCTTTCCTGCTGGAGTATCTCTCCTGCTGGAGTCTCGTGCCTGTTACGCACTGAATCCGAAGCTCCTAGTGTTGTGGTGAGGATCTTTTGGACTAAGTAAGGAGCTCATCCCCCTCCCCCATCCCGGCTGTCGCGATCCTGTAGTGGCCGTTGCTCCGATGGTCCGATCTGCCCTGCGGCTCGCTTCGTCCCATAGCTCTACTGGAGCTAAGCCCCGTGCCCTGTGGGAATGCGTTAAGAGCTGTTGACGCGGATTCTGCCTCCCGAGTATCTGAGCTCCAAAGGGCTGAGGGAATTTCATCAGGGCGAAGTAAGGGGCCCATCACACCACCCCCTTACCGCGGCAGAGATCCCGGAGATGCCTTGTGCCCGAGGGTCCAATCTCTCCGATCCGCCCTGCTGCTGAGGATGTTAATGCCGTCCTTCGCACCAGTAGTTTTGGCCCGTGACTCTTGTGCTGACGCCTGAGGTGCTCCCGGAAAGAATACTACAGGCGTAGAGTTCGTAGCGCCGCACGTGTCTTGATGCTCGTTGTTCTGTTAAGACCAGCGATTCTGCCTCACGGCTGGTGTCTTATGCCAGGCGCCAGTGGGACTGCTGATGAGCCTTGGTAGAGGCACCGAGCGCAGTTCTGGCAGGTTCGGCTGAGTTGATGGAACCGCTGGTTGGGTGTTATCGACAGCCACTCTATTGTGCACTAACACCTGCGCCTCTGGAGTGGTGCTCGATGGTCCCGAGCGGCTAGTTGATTCGAAGAAGTCCCGCTGGAGGTGCGGTGAAACTGTCCCGTGCTCGCTGCGATCCCAGAGAGTCTTGTGGATCCGAGCGTGGCGCTGGATGGAAAGGTGCTATCCCGTCGATTTCAGGTGAAGGTTGGGCATGATGCGTACATTGGTACTGATCTCCTGCGGTTCCGTTTGACACCTCCCGGCTGCCCCTTCGTCTTGCTAGTAACAAGTAAGGGGAAAAACTGGCATATGGGCTACAGATCCATCCATTATTGCAGATTTGTTTTAACATGCGAGCCAGACTTGGTCTGATGTTTCCTGTTGTCCTGTCCTGACTCACTTGGTGACCCATGTGATTAGTTGTTCAGATAAGGGGCACCCATTTTGTTAGCCTCTAATAGTGTGTTTGGTTGAGGTTTCGTGTCCATTTTGGCCTCCTCCCACGGGAGCTGAAGATGGGCGCCCCCTCCATGGAAAGAGAAATGGGCTTGTTGTGTACGGCCAGACATGAAAAGTGAAATAGGCGTGTTCCTTTCCCAGCATTGGCGGCCATCTTGGAGTGTGTTCTTCCTCACATCTCACACACATGGGCCTGCTTAGTTAGCCCCTTCTCCGCATAGTTGGTGAAGGATATTTCCTCTGTGGCCTTGTATGAAACTTCCTGCCTGAACTGCCTACCTGAAGATGTAAAGTACAGGATTGCCTCCTTGGAGTATGTTCTTCCGCATATATCCCACACATGGGACTGCTTAGTTTGCCCTATCACCGTATAGGAGGAGATGGTTATCTCCTCTATGGGCATGTATGAAACTGCCTGCCTGAACTGCCTGCCTTCTGAAGAGGTAAAGTCCTGGACTTCCTCCTTGTTCGTATGGTCCAGTCTAGTACCTTTTTGCTTGGACAATCTGACATCTCATAGTCATTGTACAAAACGGTACCTGAGGGTACGTAGCTACCAAGTGTGTTTCTATTGCGTAGTGAGAAAGTGGGACTCAATGGCACACTTGCCTCCTTTCCTCTAGCCCTGGTTAATCTGGCTCTCGTTGGTGCTATTACACGGGAATAAATGCGTGGGTGCGCGGTTAGTAAATACCAGCTTACCTAATCCTGAACATTCTCCCTCTGAGTACACATCTAACCCCTGGATACGTTCCTGACCTTGACCAAACTCTTGGTCTCCCCATGCCTCCTATGGTCGGCGCACACCTCTGCCCAGTTTATTTGCGTATCTAGTCTTCCTGGGTGAGGAAACATGGTGGGGTCGGGTTTTGGAGCCGAATCCTCCGAAGCTCATCTCTCCCAACCTAGAGCCGGCTGGCCAGAACACTTTCCGAATCCTATATTCCCCGAACCTTTCAAAAAATGCTGGAAAAAACTTCAAACATAGACTACTTAAAACCCATCCGGAAACTATTATTTTAGACCCCTTCTTCTCCATTAACAAGGGTATCACCAGAAATTATCTCATCTTCTACACTAAACGACACGCTCAATGGCGGAAGGCCATTTACTCTCTTCTCAAGAGCTCCTCTTCCCTTTAAACTCCTCACAGTCTCAGAGTGACAGTTGCGCCCTCCTCTGCCTTTAGAACGGAGGCCACCATCTCACTTTACAAGAACGGAACCATCCTTATCCAAGCCTCTGACCGCAATCTAATGTTGTTTGACAACTTTTTCCCATCATTATGAAGACAGTCGATAACTTCAGTCTCGCTCCCCGTAGAGGAGCTCGCCCCGCAAGGGTTCCCTAGTCCGTGCTAATTCTATCTCCCTTCTCTTCACCACCAGCTGCCAACCTGACATCTGTTCCGAAGGGCCCCCCTCTAGCTACCTCTATTCAGAATAACAATTCCACCGCACTGCCCGTTGTTAACGAGCCGCAAATTCACAGCCATCACAAGAGTCTACATCCACCCCCCCCCCCCCCCCAATGGTTAGCTGGCTCTAACTCCCCTAGTTCCACTGCTCACAACGCTGACCGAATTCTCCCCATGAACCCTTCCCCCAGCTCTACCCGCAATCCCGACCTGGCCCCACATGCTGGCAAGGGTCACCTGCTGTCTGTCCCCTCCTCCCCATCCCACACATCCCTCCAAGCACGCAGTTCCATTTCCCAGAATCCCTTGCCCCGGGGCCCATTCACTCGCCGCCGGTCCTTCTTGTCCCTTCCCCCACTAGCTATCCTCAGCCGCAGGGTCCCCGGGACCTAGCCTCACATCCCCATTCACACACCTCATTGGAAGACAGACTTAACGAGATTGCACTCTGCCTACAACAACTTAAGGCTGATATTCGTAGCCTATCACACATCACTGAGGATCTATCAGTTAGTTCCAGATTAAGCCGCTCCCTTATGACTAATCTCCATCTACGCTTGCTCCCTGACTGCGGTTGTACCTGGCGCCCTTCCCCCCCCTTATCCTTGGCGAACCACATCCCACTCCACCCACACACCCCATAGTTGGGCCTCCGCTCCGCACCCTACTGACCCCTCTCGCCCCCCCCCACCCCAGATGTAGATCCTACCTGTCTGAGAGTGATATTCAATCTCTTCTACTGTCTTATGATCTGGCACTTCCCTCCACCCCATCAAACTCGCATCTAATTGAATCAATCCTCACTGATCCCTTCAGGGAACCTAAGCCAAATACTAGAACTTTAAATGTGAACAACCTCACGATAGTCACCGCCACGCTATCCCCATCAACGGACACCCCCGTTAGTCTCAAATGCGCGCTCTTAAACTGCAGATCGACTGTTAAACATGCTGCGGATATTGCTGATCTCATCCTTGTCCAAGATCTTGACATTTTAATGCTGACTGAAACTCAGCCGCTCCTATATTGGACCTTTTAATGCCTCACAACTTTGATATCATTAGGTTGGATAGAACTAGTGGTCAAGGGGGAGGCATTGCATGCCTACATCGTAGTAATCTAATAGTGAAAGTCATGTGACTGGGGGCAACAATCACACATGAAAACTGCATACGTTCTACCACCCCCCTCGCGACAACCTTCCCTTCACAGAACAGACCATGGACATTATTTCATCTAACGTGGCTTTCCAGGGCACTCAGATCTTCCTGGGAGAGTTCAGCCTCCACTGGAATGATATAAACAATGTCATTGTCAACAGCCTCAAATCCTTCCTACTTGACCTTAACCTTACCCAATTATGTGACAGCCCTACGCATAACAAAGACGCCACGCTAGATCTGGTAATTGGTAAGCCCAATTCTTTCCTCCTGGAGTCGATCCTTCCATCTGACTTGACGGATCACTACTGCATCACCTTCCTCGTCCTTGAATCATTAAGAGCAAGCAGATCCCAACCTAAAAACCCAACACACTTGAAAAGATATTTACGGAACATCAACTAGCAAGACCTTACGGCGCTCTGTGATAGCATCTTGCCACCTCCTTTGAACATGTTGGATGTCCATGACCTGACGGCCCACTATAACCACGCAATGCTTAATGTACTTGACTCAGTAGCACCACTTCAGCTTAAACAACAATCCTCTAAATGCTCCAAACCATGGTTCAATGAGAGTCCTAATGCCGAAAAAAGAAATTTAAGACTTGCAGAAAGGAAATGGCGATCGCATCCCTCCCTTGAATATCTTTGTCACTTGAGATCCTTACTAAGCACATACAATAAACGCGTCAGATGCTCGAAGGCCACCTTCTTCAGAACTCAACTAGATCAAACAAAAAACTGTCCAAAAAAACAGTTCAAACCCATCAAGTTCCAAGGTAACAATCATCCTAACCTCTCATCTCCGGGTCAAGGGACACTCTGGAAATGCGAAGAAATTCGCTGTTTTCTTCACTGATAAGTCTACTAAGATTGAGATGGAATTAAGCTTGGCCCATGATCACCTCCCGAGTGGTCCGCTGAACACTCTACGCCCTTCACAGTCGACTAGCACTGACCCTTCACAGCCCTTCCTTCCCAAAAACAATGCATTTTGGAGTCTGTTCCAAACCTTGGATGAACCCACTATACGCAAAATGCTGTTGACGTTGAAACCTTCCAATCACTACAATGACCCTTTGCCATTGAACCTGTTTCCAGAAGTGAGATCCTCCTTTCGAACACTCTGGGCGACGATCTTCAATGCTTCTCTTATGCAAGGTGCTATTCCGGATTGCCTTAAATCAGGTCAAGTTACCCTGATCATAAAGAAACCAAATGCTGATCTTTAGGACCTTTTTAACTTTCGCCCAATCACCAACATCCCCACCTTAGCAAAACTCCTGGAGAAATGTGTGCTCGCCCAACTCTGTCATCACACCGACCACTTCCAGCTCCTGGACCAATGCCAATCTGGTTTTCGCCCAGGTCTTAGTACGGAGTCGGCTCTAACCCACATTGTGGATTATGCGCTTAGAATGCTGGATCACAATGAATCGTGCCTATTGATCCTTCCTGACCTCTCGTCAGCATTTGATACTGTCAAACACGATCACCTAATTGACCTCCTGGAACATAGGATGGGGCTGTCTGGGCTGGTTTTAAACTGGTTCTCTTTGTTCCTTCACAACCGATCCCAAAGCTTCAAGGTGAACCACTCCTTGTCACATCCTGCACCGGTCACCTTGGGGGTTCCCCAAGGCTCAGCACTGTCCCCCACGCTCTTTAACCTGTTCATGGAGCCTCTGACAGAAATTCTAAAATTATCCAGCATTCATTATCATATGTACGCGGATGATACCCAACTATACCTGAAGTTCGCCTCCCCCGAAGACATTCAGTCCCTCAACTCAGTCCTGCTGGAAACACAAAGCTGGTTGACAAGTAATCACCTGAAGCTAAATGCTCTTAAAACGGAAATCTTACTGATCTCACCCCACAACCAATCCCCTATCATGTAAAAATGGCTGAAACAGCTGACTGCTCTTAACTGTAGACCGCACCTCGTGGACTCTGCATCTTCTCTGGGTAGCATTCTGGACAAAAGCCGGAACATGCTGAAGCACATCAGTTCCCTCACCAAAGGAGCAAACTTCCTACTCAGGAAACTCAAACCCTTTCTCCTGTTCATGACCTAAAGGTTGAAGTACACGCATTAGTGATCTCAAAGCTGGACTATGGTAGCGCAACACTTTGCGGCCTGCCTAGAGTGAGGACGGCTCCTCTTCGGGCTTCCCTCAATTCCGCTGCTAGTCTCTTAACTGGCACAAAAAAAATACCACCACATCTCTCCGGACTTGCGGGACCTGAATTGGCTTCCATATGAAGGTCGGATACAGTTAAAAATTGCATGCATGGCTCACAAGACCATCCACTTCAAGACCCCGCTTGGAAACTGGAGCTCTCCTGCGGTTCTAGAGCCTCCAGAAGTGGCAGCACCCTTTTGCTAAAACCACAAAAATTCTAGAATTAAAAAAAACCTATAACCGAACCTTCTCAAGGATGGCTCCAAGGATCTGGAACTCCCTTCCACCCGAAGTCAGGGTGAACCCCTCCACTGTCTTCTTCAAAAAAGAAGTCAAAGGACTCTTGATGAAGACATTTCTTCCTTGGCCTGGCTCCTTCATCTGGTTCTGGGTCTATACCCGTTGACTCTGGCCCTTCCACCTGGTTCACAAGTTTCTTGGATAATTCTAGACTGTGATCTTGTCGTGCTGTCGATTCTGTTGTGTCAATTTTAGACTTTGATTTTGTTGCCTTGCTTTTTCTGTTTTGTTTGCTTATAACCAACGTTACGTATAATCTGTAAAGCGCTCTGATACCCTCGGTGGTCATGTTTGCGCTATATAAAACTTTCGAAATAAAATAAATAAATTGGAATCTAACCAGAGGTTTGGTGGCAGTAACTAAAAAAATTGCAGCAATGTCTGTGGAAATAGACAAACTCATTGAATACTGAGCTCCCATGCTGTACTGTTGCAAAAGGGAAGACATGAGCAGTGCAAAAATGATAAAAACAAGTTCTTTAGCACCATTGACACATGACCATCTAGGAAAACTGAGCGCCAACCAAACCCCCTACCCTTCTCACCATTAACAGAGGATTAGGTCAGTTTTCAATAAACTCCTGTTCACATTACACATGTTTTGCTTAACCTTAAAAGCATTGAGACCGGTGGCATAGTCCTTGGCCTACGGTATATTGTCCGCTCCTGGCCTTGGCAGTGTCCCCTCTTAGGCCCTTTATCAGTGCATCCGCACTTCTTTTTGTACTGCTCTCACTATGCTTTGGCATGAAGGACTGCTGTCATGGATCTCTCAGGATTCCTGTTTGCGATCTCTAATTCGTATTTTGGCTATGGTGGGAATTGTGCCACCACCCTTGCTGTCTTACTCTACTTCCTCCTTGCGAGAAGCTGCTATTACTTTTCGCTTGGGGGCAGTTGCCTTGTACCTTTGTTCCCACAGGCAGCATTTCTGTGACAGTTCAGATTACTTCCACTGCATTTGATTTCCGTGCTAGTTGTTCAAGTGTCGCCATCTCACCCTTTTTTCTGTTTGTGGCTGTTTCTCATATTAAGTTTCCTTCTAGATCATGTGTCCCTTGAACAATATGGTTCAATCTTTCTTGGAATTGGTTCGCAGGTGAGCTTGTTCCTCCTTTTGTATTCGTTCCTGAGGGTTGGTTTCACCCCTCACAGGATGTGAAAGTTTTCTTACCCTCAGGGGTTAGTTATTCTCTTCTTCTTTATTTTGCTCATTGTTTCTTCCTGAAGGATTCTTTCTCTCCTTTTTTTTTTGGAATATGTGGGGTCTCCTCTCTTCTATAATTGTGGTATAATGGAGGGTTTTTGCTATGCTCTTATTCTTTGTTGTGCTTGTATGCACTGTAATTATGTTAGACCCGGCCCTCGTAACGTAGTCAGACCTGACCCCTGCACCTCACACCAGCCCCGAGCCCACGGCCTAGCCGATCCTTCCCACCAGAACACACACACCCGACCCGGACTTCCCCCGTCCATGGCCTTCCCCCTTCGGCCATTCCGGGCCCGCGTGCCCACTTCATGCACCAAGATGGCCGCCCGGCCCCAGCGCGACCCTAGCCTATAGGCGCCACTCCGGCTGGAGGACATCGCGCTCCCCTTGGGATGGGAGAGGGAGGAGCAGTTTCCATCACACCTCTGCGCTTCCCTGGGAAGGTGGGTTTCGATCGACCCGCCGGCCTCTCCGAGGGCTGGCTCCACGCCTGCTGGGTGTCTGGGACTCCTCCCGACCCGGCCCTGAAAGGATCAAAGGACAATGGCAGGAAACCCCCAGCAAGCGACCCCCAGGTGACAAGACCCCTGCCTGCACAGACTCCGGACATCAAAGAGGAGTCGCCCTATAACAAGGGGTGCTCTGGGACTGTCCGGCAGATTCGCCTTGGAACACCTGAGCCCTGCTGAGTGACTCGCGGCTCCCCTGAAGATCGTAAGACCTCCAAACCTGTGCTTGAGCCCTGCTGAGTGACTCGCGGCTCCCCTGAAGATCGTAAGACCTCCGAACTTGTGCTTGAGCCCTGCTGAGTGACTCGCGGCTCCCTGAAGATCGTAAGACCTCCGAACTTGTGCTTGAGCCCTGCTGAGTGACTCGCGGCTCCCTGAAGATCGTAAGACCTCCGAACTTCTACTCGAGCCTGCTGAGTGACTCGCGGCTCCCACAGACTCTCTTGGTCCCGCCGGACCCCACGACGACAAGCGTATCCCCCCAGCTCGAGGATTGTGAGCTGTGTGCCGGGTACGCTCCTGCATTTGGATCCCTATCCCCAAAGACTGTCCCGCTACCTCCTAACCCCTCTCCAAGACTTTGCGAGCCCGCGCTCTACTTGTATATATTTTGCCTTGCTGATCATAAAGATCCTACCACTCCGATCTGATAAAGATTTGCTCTTAAGAACTCCTCGTGTGGTGTCTCTCTGTCGTGTGGTGCCGAGTGTGCGAACCTAGATACGAGGTTCCTCCCCTGAGGAGTCTCCCGCCAGTGCCCGGCTACGATACCTCGAGGGTGGGTCTCAGGGCAGTCAGGGCCCCCTTCTGGGCCCCTCTGAGGTCGCCTTCTAACATTGGTGGCAAGCGACGGGATTCGGGCCCATAATCTAGAGATCGTACCGTGAACGGCTGACGCACTACCGACAAAGATGGCAGAAGGAAACACCGTGGTTCTCGTAGAAGACGACGCCAGTACCGTGTTCCAGGTGGAACAACTGGAAGAGTACACTCACAAAGAACTAAAGCAATTTTGTAAGGAACTCAGAATCGCTACCACTGGTCTCAACACCAAAGAAGATATGCAAAAGGCACTGAAAGCTTGGGTGGATTCTGGAGCCTCCCGCCCAGAAGGAGCGGGGGAGCCCCACAACGAAGCTGGACCCTCCCAAGGAGAACGCAGCAGCAACCAGGTGCGAGGCTTCGTACCAGACGGGGGCCTATCCCCGGAGGAACTCGCAGACAGAGAAAAAAGTCGCCATCACAAGCTCGAATTAGCCAAACTCAAAATTGAGGGCGAGTTGAAATTAGCCGAGAAAAAGCTAGCAGTAGAACAGTTGCGAGTACAAGGAGAACTAGAAGAGAAAAAACTCCAAAGAGAACACGAGGGAAGGAGACTTCAACTGGAACATGAACGCAGCTTGAAGGAAATAGAACTGAAAGCAAGAAGCGAAGAAGCGCGGCCCCCGGGGAACCGGGAGGCGGCCGCCCCGACGGAGCAGAAGGTCCACATCCCCAAGGATGTGGTCAAAGAATATTACAAAAATGATGACATTCAGCAGTGGTTCCGGGCCTACGAGGTCGCCATGACCTCCCACCGGGTCCCGCAGAAGGATTGGGGGGCGGGGTTATGGGGACGATTCCTGAGCGAAGGGAGAGACACCCTGCTCGACCTACCCACCTCCATGCAGACCTCCTATGAACACATGAAAACGGCCCTCCTCATAAGGTACGGCCTCACCCCGGAGATGTACCGCCAGCGGTTCCGGGACTGCAGGAAGATCCCGGGTACCACCTGGGTGGAATATGTGAATTTCTTCAGCCGCGCCTTCGATGGGTGGATCAAGGGCAGCAAGGTAACCACCCTGGAAGAACTAACCGACCTTATGTTGTGGGAACACCTGGCTGCCAACTGCTTTGTGGAACTACGCCAGCATCTGCTCGACAGCAAGCTCACGGACCCGAGGAAGCTGGCTGTCGAGGCGGATCGCTGGACCAACACCCGGGTCTCCCGGGGCCCTGTAGGAGAGTACCCCCGAGCCAGTCAGGGACCACCCCGCCAGAGAGGGGGGGGGAACCAGGGAGGTCAGAGAGAGTCCCAGGCTAGTCCCCCAAAGTCCCAACCTCCACCTTTCCCGGCACCCCCACCAGCTGTATCCGGCCCCCCCCCCCGAGACGAGCGCACCGGGTAACCATCACTTGTTTTCGTTGCCAGAAGCCCGGGCATTACGCCAACGACCCTGAATGCCCCATGGCCCCACGCACCACCCAGGCAGCACCCCCCGCTAGACAGATAGCCAATGTAGCCCTGGGGGAGGAGGTTGAGGAAGACTAGGAGTGGGAACCCGCCGCTATGGCCCTAGTGTCCTTAGGGGATAGAGAGATGGTCTCTGGGAGCCTCCTGCCCTCTAACACAAAGAAATATGGGCAACTCGTAACGATCAATGGCCACCAGGTAGAAGCCCTCCGTGACACGGGGGCCAGCATCACCGGTGTCCTCAGTCATTTAGTCCACGAAGACCAGGTCCTCCCCAACGTATTTTGCCCTGTCATTTCAGCGGACAACACAGAAAGCCTATGTAAGGTAGCCCTGGTGCCCTTCGAGTGGGGAGGGGTGGTCAGTAAACTGAAGGTCGCAGTGAGAACCTCCCAGCCCGTCAACTGTCTCCTGGGGAACGACCTGGAAAGTTCCCCCTGGGGACAAGTTGAGCGCAAGACCCACCTAGGGATGCTGGGCCTCCCTGAGTGGGTGTGCGCCACCACTCGATCCATGGCGGCTCGACTGACCCCCCTGAGGGACGTCGACGACGCCCCGACCCCTGAAGATGGGATAGCCCCGGCCGAGGGCCCCCACGTTCCCCCCCCCCGAATCCCCCCCCCCGAATCCCCCCCCCCAATCCCCCCCCCCCCCCCAGAAGAGTCGATCGCCAGTGGCGAATCCCCGCCTTCCGACTCCACCCCAGACACCGAGTTAGGCGATCTGCCCGAATTAGCCCAGTGGCGCCACGAGGGGGGCCCCTCCCGAGAGGAGTTCTGCCGAGAGCAGGCTACCTGTCCCTCCCTGGTCGGGCCCCGGCAACAGGCAGAGGCACAGGCCGCTGGCGACCAGACGGGGACGCACCGGGTGTATTGGGAGAATGACCTTTTGTACAGCAAACAGAAGGCGGTGGAGCTAGGGTCCGGCCGGGTGCTGGTGGTACCCCTACGCTTCCGAAACCTCCTCCTGGGCTTGGCCCACGACGTTCCCCTCGCAGGTCACTTGGGTCAGGACAAAACCTACAGTCGCCTCGTGACTCACTTCTACTGGCCCAGAATGAAAGCGGATGTGGAAGCCCACTGCAAGTCCTGTCCCACGTGCCAGGCCAGTGGGAAGAGTGGAGGGAAGCGCAAGGCTCCCCTCCAACCCTTCCCTGTCGTCAGTACCCCTTTTGAGCGGGTCGGAATCGACATTGTAGGACCTCTGGACCCCCCAACTTCCCAGGGGCACCGGTTCATCCTCGTCCTGGTGGACCATGCCACCCGTTACCCTGAGGCCATCCCCCTGCGCACCGCCATGGCCCCCGTGGTGGGCCGGGCGCTGATGGGGATCTTCTCCCGCATGGGTTTTCCCCGCGAGGTCGTGAGCGATCGCGGTACCAACTTTATCTCCCAATACATGAAGTCCTTATGGCAACAGTGCGGGGTGTCCTACAAGTTCACCACCCCGTACCACCCCCAAGGAAACGGCCTGGTAGAACGGTTTAACCGGACTCTGAAAGGGATGATCGCGGGCCTGGAAGAGCCCCTCCGGCGTAAGTGGGACCTCCTGCTCCCCTGCCTCCTATTCGCATACCGAGAAGTTCCCCAGAAATCCTTGGGTTTCAGCCCCTTTGAGTTACTCTACGGGCACCCCGTAAGGGGGCCCCTCAGCCTGGTCAAGGAAGAGTGGGAGGCGGTGCCCCGAGGCCCCCCCCGAGACGTGTTCCGTTACGTCCTGACCCTCCGAAATCAGACTAGGAGGTTCCGGGAGATGGCAGAGGCCAACCTGGAGGCGAGTCAGGAGGAGATGAAGCGCTGGTATGACCAGAACGCCGCGCTAGTCGAGTTTCAGCCGGGCCAGCTGGTGTGGGTCATGGCCCCCGTGAAACCCTGCGCTCTCCAGGATAAATGGACCGGGCCCTTCAAAGTAGTTGAGCGGAAGAGCCCGGTCACGTACGTGGTAGACGTCCAGTCACCCCGGGACCCCCTCCGGGTCCTCCACGTGAACCGCCTCAAGCCCCACTTTGTGCGGACGGAGCTGAGCCTCCTACTGGCCACTGACGACGGGTCCGAAGAAGAGTCAGATCCGCTCCCTGATCTTCTGTGCACCAAGGAGAAGGACGGCTCCGTAGAGGGAGTGAACCTCTCCCCGTCTCTCACTCCCCAGCAACGTGAGGATTGCCGCCAGCTCCTAGGGCAGTTTCCGGACTTTTTCTCTCTGGTCCCCAAAGTCACCGACTGGTGTGTCCATGATGTGGATACCGGGGACAGCCCGCCAGTGAGACACCGAGCCTACCGAGTCCCTGATCGGGTCCGGTCCTGTATCCAAGCCGAAGTCTCGAAAATGTTGACCCTAGGCGTGATAGAACCCTCAGACAGCCCCTGGGCCAGCCCCGTGGTCCTGATCCCAAAAGCAGCTGCCCCAGGGGTCGCCCCGGAACTCCGCTTCTGCGTGGACTACCGGGGACTCAATGAAGTCACCCGAGCCGATGCCCACCCCATTCCCCGAGCCGACGAGCTCATTGACCGGCTCGGGGCTGCTCGGTTCCTTAGCACCTTCGATCTCACCTGCGGCTACTGGCAAATTGCGCTCACAGAGGGAGCCAAGGAGCGGTCCGCCTTCTCCACCCCGGATGGGCACTATCGCTTTCGCGTGATGCCCTTCGGGATGAAAAATGCCCCGGCCACCTTCCAGCGACTGGTAAATAGAGTCCTGGCTGGAAAAATTCAGCGCTGCATATCTCAACGATATCGCAGTTTTTAGTTCCGAATGGAGTGAGCACCTCCAGCACCTCCGGAGGGTGCTAACCGCCCTACGCCAGGCGGGTCTCACCGTGAAAGCCAGCAAATGCCAGATTGGGCAAGGTTCGGTAACCTACCTGGGGCACCAGGTCGGAAGCGGGCAGGTCGCCCCTCTGCAGCCCAAAATCGACGCCATCCTAGCCTGGGAACCCCCCACTACCCAAACAGAGGTCCGAGCCTTTCTGGGCCTCACGGGCTACTACCGGAGATTCATCCGGAATTACGGCAGCCTGGTCGGTCCCCTCACGGGACTCACGTCCAAGAAGCAGTGCAAGAAGGTACAGTGGTCCCCTGCCTGCCAAGAGGCGTTCAATGCCCTGAAAACGGCCATGTGTACGGCCCCCGTCCTCCAGGCCCCCGACTACTCCAAAGAGTTTGTGGTACAAACTGATGCCTCCGAGCATGGCATCGGGGCAGTCCTCTCCCAGGTAAATGACCAGGGTCTAGACCAGCCTTTGGCCTTCCTCAGCCGAAGGCTGTTGCCCCGGGAACAGAGATGGAGTACCATCGAGCGCGAGGCGTTCGCCGTAGTCTGGGCCCTCAAGAAACTACGCCCTTACCTGTTCGGCACCCATTTTAGGGTCCAAACCGACCATCGCCCCTTGCGATGGCTCATGCAGATGCGAGGAGAAAACCCCAAGCTTCTGCGGTGGTCAATCTCCCTCCAGGGGATGGATTTCACCGTGGAACATCGCCCTGGTACGGACCACGCCAACGCCGATGGCCTCTCCCGATTCTTCCGCCTCAGCGAAGAGAACCCCCAAGAAGATGGGTAGTTCTCTCCGGCTTTCAGCTGGGGGGGACACGTGTTAGACCCGGCCCTCGTGACGTAGTCAGACCTGACCCCTGCACCTCACACCAGCCCCGAGCCCACGGCCTAGCCGATCCTTCCCACCAGAACACACACACCCGACCCGGACTTCCCCCGTCCATGGCCTTCCCCCTTCGGCCATTCCGGGCCCGCGTGCCCACTTCCCCACTTCATGCACCAAGATGGCCGCCCGGCCCCAGCGCGACCCTAGCCTATAGGCGCCACTCCGGCTGGAGGACATCGCGCTCCCCTTGGGATGGGAGAGGGAGGAGCAGTTTCCATCACACCTCTGCGCTTCCCTGGGAAGGTGGGTTTCGATCGACCCGCCGGCCTCCCCGAGGGCTGGCTCCACGCCTGCTGGGTGTCTGGGACTCCTCCCGACCCGGCCCTGAAAGGATCAAAGGACAATGGCAGGAAACCCCCAGCAAGCGACCCCCAGGTGACAAGACCCCTGCCTGCACAGACTCCGGACATCAAAGAGGAGTCGCCCTATAACAAGGGGTGCTCTGGGACTGTCCGGCAGATTCGCCTTGGAACACCTGAGCCCTGCTGAGTGACTCGCGGCTCCCCTGAAGATCGTAAGACCTCCGAACCTGTGCTTGAGCCCTGCTGAGTGACTCGCGGCTCTCCTGAAGATCGTAAGACCTCCGAACCTGTGCTTGAGCCCTGCTGAGTGACTCGCGGCTCCCTGAAGATCGTAAGACCTCCGAACTTGTGCTTGAGCCCTGCTGAGTGACTCGCGGCTCCCTCAAGATCGTAAGACCTCCGAACTTCTACTCGAGCCTGCTGAGTGACTCGCGGCTCCCACAGACTCTCTTGGTCCCGCCGGACCCCACGACGACAAGCGTATCCCCCCAGCTCGAGGATTGTGAGCTGTGTGCCGGGTACGCTCCTGCATTTGGATCCCTATCCCCAAAGACTGTCCCGCTACCTCCTAACCCCTCTCCAAGACTTTGCGAGCCCGCGCTCTACTTGTATATATTTTGCCTTGCTGATCATAAAGATCCTACCACTCCGATCTGATAAAGATTTGCTCTTAAGAACTCCTCGTGTGGTGTCTCTCTGTCGTGTGGTGCCGAGTGTGCGAACCTAGATACGAGGTTCCTCCCCTGAGGAGTCTCCCGCCAGTGCCCGGCTACGATACCTCGAGGGTGGGTCTCAGGGCAGTCAGGGCCCCCTTCCGGGCCCCTCTGAGGTCGCCTTCTAACAAATTACATTTGTGACTTCAGTTCTTTTCATACTGGTAATTTGTTTTCGGGCTGCCCCTTTTGTAGGGGATTGGTCCGTACACGGCTATGAACTTTCTTTTATCCGTTACTTCAGACAGCTCCTGCTCGATCTGATAGCTCTTTTCTTGGACTTGAGATGGATTATCTGTCTAGGTCTTCCATGTATTGGCTTTTGTGTCTACTAAATCTTTTTCCTGATCCAGATGGTGGTCTTATTTTTTCCTAGCTGGGTTTTCTCACCTGCTGTGATCTTTACACATCTTTCAACCACTGTTAGAGGGTGGTTTTTACCACAAAACTGACATGGAAAGGTGCTATCTGAAATAACATGACACATGTCTGAAAATGTAGGAATCCAGTCAGGAATGGCTTCATTTAAACAAGTAAATTTTAAGTGTCAGACACATTGTTAATCAAAAATAACACCATACAATCTAGAAAGTAACAAGTGTCTAAGACAATTTTTTTTTATTTAAGGAGTTTTATATAGCGCTGGCCTACCCCGAGGGTATCGGAGCGCTTTACATCAGATACAGTGCAGAGTCACATAATACAATAATAGTGTAGGAGGTCATTGGCGCGAGTTCTGATTCGAAGCCTTGCGGACATAGTTGAAGTGGTGAGGAGTCTGCTTCCGCGCTCCAAATGAACCTATCGATTCCCTAGGGAACGGTCGAGGAACAGGACTTTGAGCTGACTTCTGAATTTTACAAAAGAGGGAATAGTTCTGATGTGAGGGGGAATAGAGTTCCAGATTTTGGGCACGTTCCCGACGAAGGATCGGGCCGCAGTTTTTTGTTTTTGTGTTTTCAGTGGGATGAGTAGAAGAGAGTTCAAACTTCTGAGGGTCCTGGTCTGACCGGCTTTTTTGAGTCTGGCAGCCAAATATTTGGGTTTGCCGGTGTGCAAGGCTGTGTGTGAGAGGTAGGCTGTTTGAAACTAGCCCGCATTTCGACTGGGAGCCACTTAAGTTCTCTGAGTGCAGGAGAAATGTGATCAAATTTCTTGATTCCGGTGACAAATCTGGCTGCCGTGTTGAGCGTTGTTTTGAGGGGAGCAAGATGTGATTTTGCTATTCCTGAGAGGACTGCATTCCCATAGTCTAGTCTTGGCAGCATCAATGCTTGGGTGGCCTGTTTGAGATCATTGGGCGGAATGAAAGGGTTTTTTTTGTTCAGTAGCTTTAAGTTCAGGAAGGCCCTCTTAGCTGAGTTCTTGATGTGTAAGGTTATGTCCAGTTTCGGGTCTAGCGTGATACCTAGTGATTTGACAGTCAGCCAGGGTGAGGTTCCTGTTGAGCGCATCAATAGCTTTAAGCCATTCAGCAATTTGCTAATCAAGAGTAAAAACATGCAGTCTAGTACGTTTAAAATCACGGCAATTCAAAGAGATAGTTAGAGAGAAATTGAATATCAAAGCACAGTAAGGCAGTATAAACTTGTCAAATGTTCAATCAATAAAAGAGCTAGCTGGGAACACTTGTTTTTCAAAAAAGCAGTGAACTGAGGATTGTGGCTTCCACAGGATAGATGAATCTAAATTTGTAAACGGGCATGAGGCCTACTGTCTCTGGGAATGCTTTAGGCAATATGGACAATTTAGCTCACCCTTACCTATTGACTGACGGGGACATTCAGGACTCATGCTTCGGATGTGGAAACAATAGCTGAGGCATTATATGGTAAAACCTACTTCATTTCCCTCCTCTTGTTCATTCTTTTAAACTTTTTTTATTGCATTTTTCAAATGTTTCAAAACATAAAACAAGGCATGAATACTCAAACCACATTGCGTAGCAGTCCACATTGGCCGCGCAGGGTAAGCGGGGAACAGAGCATCTATGTTGTTCAAATCTACACATAATTACGAACGGACCGAGCACAAAGACAGGCCAGAGGCAGTAGTACAAGTTACACATAATTGACACAAGCAGTATATCGGTCCTTGCTCTACCCCGGGTCCTTCGGATGGCAGAATCCCATCCCCCTCTTCCTCCCCCACCTCTAAACCATAGTATTTAATCCACGGGGCCCAAATTTTCCGCAACTTTTTAGGACAGCCCAGGGCCTTATGTCACTTCTTCCGCAACCATGTATAAGTCCAGGCCTTCCTGCCATTCGTCGACAGTAGGTATTTGTGGAACCCCCCAGTATTTAACTATATCCCGCATGGCCACCACCAGCCCCAGATTGGCTAAAAGAAGTTTGCGCCTCGAGATGTCTACCTCTGTTGGAATTCCCAAAAGGACCCTTACAGCCTACTGTTCGAGGCTTGTGAGCTGTAGATCACATGCTTTGCATAGCCTACCATCTAGTGTTGGGTCTGGATGTTTGCACTTTGTTTTTCTTCGAAGAAGTCTTTTTTAGTCACGATGTAGGTGACTCCTCCTTTCAGTGATAGTGCGCATGGGCATCAACCCCATTGTTAGATTGTTTTTTTCGCCATCGGGTTCAGATGTGAATTGCTGCGCCCCGGTTCAGCACCGTTTATCGGGTTCCCTTCGATGCACAATCCACTTCCCTCGACGGTATGGTTTTGCAATCTCGTTTCCCATTCTCCGCGTTTCGACTCAAAAACCTTTGATTGGAAACAGGGATGTGGAATTCCTATAGCCCGACGCCCGGGACATATTGTTTGGGGTCAAGGGCAACAAGTTTTCATATGTATTTTGTCCTTGGGACAAGTAGGTCGAACCCCCTGCAGCACAAACCCTTTGGCTGCCAGTTTGCAGTACCACATTATGTATCGGGGAAGGGCACTGTTTGCAGTTGAGATAATATTTTTGTCCATATCTTAATACTGTTCAAACTTTTATTTATGGTTCATTAATTGAAAGCCTTTATTATTAGGGTGAGTGCTCAAAGTAAGTGTTGTAAGCTCTGACTGCACTACTGACAGTGGTTCCAGTATAAAATTGTGTATACATGTTTTCAAAGTTTAGCAATTTGAGGCTATGCATAATGCTCCCAGAATGCTCTCTGATTTGATGCAAATATTTGCAGAAGCTTGAAAGCATGATTGATGATTCTTTGCTTTCAAAATAAAATGTTCATTAAAAAAATGCAAGCAGAATTATTTTTTTCCGCTAAACTACTGTAAATTTCAGGTACCATTTCTTTGCAGCATCATTTAGTAACATGTGTTGATCCATGCTAGTATTTGCCCAAAATATTCATAATGAAAAATCAGTGTAACCATTTTCAATAAGATTATGGGAAACAAAAATAAACAAGCATTGGCAAAGCCAATATGTCTGAAATTGGCTGTTTAGTTTTGTCAATGTGTGACTTGTTTTGGCATGGTTTTTGTAAAACCTTATTGATGTGGGAGCTGCCGGGGTCTCACCAATATAACAAACATTGGCAAAAGAAAAAACATTTGGGTCTCAAAAAGCACACACTGCCACAGTAGTTACGGGCACTGAAGAAAACTACTTTGTGTGCTGATATGCTCCTTGTGAAAGAGCAGAATGCTGTCACTCATAGTGAAGTCAGCCGATACGGAGAAAGAGACAGAATTTTAATGAACGCAAAAGGTCATCGTCAACACTAGACCGAATTAGGGGCCCAATTGTTAAAGAAAGTCTCAAAAGAGCACCCAGGGTACATGTCCTTGCATTAAGTGCAGCTATATGGCTTTTGTGAATTTCCAAGAATTTACAGAAGTAGGACAAGAAATAGTACTCTTAGAAAATATTTGTGAACTACATTTTAGCATGAGCAAATGTGAATGTGTAGATTTGCTCATGCGAAAACCTGAGTGTTTGCAAGTTCACTTTCCCTCCAACCACTTTTTCCCAACTCTGGAAGAAGGTTTACATCTGCTATTATCATGAGTAAATTTCTCAGTATGGGAAAAGATTAGAGAAGAGTTGTTGAAAACCCTTAAAACATACATGTTAGTAGGTTTGCACAGACTCGAAAGGGCATTCTAACCCTGGAACTATTGCTTACCACTGCCTTCAGCCCCAGTATGTAGATCTGCAGAAACATTGCAACATACGGGGATTGCAAGTATTCAAACACTAGTATGGTATGAGCCCTGGCATAATCAGAGGCTATATCAGAGCTCTTATATAATGAGATTTCAGCCACAATTTTTCGGCGCCAAAGGGACAAGTGGATTTTGTTACAGGACAAGTAGATTTATGAAGCAACTGGATTTTGTTACAGGACAAGTAGATTTATGAAGCAACCTGCCCCATGGACGAGTAGATATTTTATTAAATTCCACACCCCTGATTGGAAAACTCGTGGAGGGCCATTTGGCCTACCCGCGCCGGGCTCGCTAGCAGTCAATGGAACAGACTCCATTTGAGCTCTGTCTCGAGGGTCTTGTGAAGTTCTCACGCACCTACTTGCATGAAATGTGCAACCTCTGTCCATCCCCTGATCAAGACTAAAACACTGTGACGTGTGCCGATCGTTTCGACCGAAGCAGACACTCCTTGACTGCCGGGCTCAACATCACGAAATGCAACATCAGGGCGGCTCTGCACCGAACCTCTTCGCCGAAGAATCCGACAGAGAAGAACTACATGCTCAAGGAGCTGAAGAAGCAGACATATGTCCGTGTCCGAGGCCGATTCCAACATGGAAGAAGAGGGGCAAGTTACACCAGGTCAGCGTACTGTGAGTAATCAATCAATCAAGGCATTTATACAGCGCACTACTCACCCGGAGGGTCTCAAGGCGCTTGGGGGGGGGGGTGCCGCTACTGCTCGAACAGCCAGGTCTTGAGCTTCTTCCTGAAGGAGAGGTGGTCTTGGGTCAGACGAAGGTCGGGAGGGAGGGTGTTCCAGGTCTTGGCGGCCAGGTAGGAGAAGGACCTTCCTCCAGTTGTTGCTCTTCGGATGCGGGGGACGGCGGCGAGGGCATGGTTGGTCGATCGGAGGTGGCGTTTGGGAGCGTAGAAGTTGAGGCGGTTGTTGAGGTAGCTCGGGCCTTGGTCGTGTAGGGCTTTGTGTGCGTGGGTGAGGAGACGGAAGGTGATTCTCTTGTTGACGGGGAGCCAGTGCAGGTCTCTCAGATGTCCGGAGATGTGGATGCGTCGGGGGATGTCGAGGATGAGTCTGGCTGAGGCGTTCTGGATCCGCTGGAGTCTCTTCTGGAGCTTGGCGGTGGTTCCAGCCTAGAGGGCGTTGCCGTAGTCCAGTCGGCTGGTGACGAGTGCCTGGGTGACCGTCTTCCTGGTCTCGGTGGGGATCCACCGGAAGATCTTCCGTAGCATGCGCAGGATGTTGAAACAGGACGCGGAGACAGCGTTGACTTGTCTGGTCATGGAGAGGGAGGAGTCCAGGATGAAGCCCAGGTTGCGTGCGTGGTCTGTCGGTTTCGGTGCGGTGCCCAGGGCGGGGGGCCACCAGGAGTCGTCCCAGGCGGAGGGCGAGGAGCCCAGGATGAGGACTTCCGTCTTGTCTGAGTTCAGTTTCAGGCGGCTGGTCGTCATCCACTCGGCTACGTCTTTCATCCCTTCGTGGAGGTTGGTTCTGGCGGCGGCGGGGTCGTTGGTCAGGGAGAGGATCAGCTGGGTGTCGTCGGCGTAGGAGATGATGTTGAGGTTGTGTTGGCGTGCGATGGCCGCAAGGGGGCTCATGTAGACGTTGAAGAGGGTGGGGCTGAGCGAGGAGCCCTGGGGGACGCCGCAGATGACTTCCGTGGCTGCAGATCTGAACGGTGGTAGGCGGACTCTCTGTGTCCTTCCAGCGAGGAAGGAGATGATCCACTCCAGTGCCTTCTCCTGGATTCCGATGTTGCTGAGGCGCTGCACTAGGGTGCGGTGGCAAACAGTGTCGAACACTGCGGAGAGGTCTAGGAGGATGAGGGCCGCTGTTTCACCGTTGTCCAGCAGGGCTCGGATGTCATCGGTGGCAGCGATGAGGGCGGTCTCGGTGCTGTGGTTGGCTCGGAAGCCGGACTGTGAGGGGTCGAGGGATCCATTCGTCTCGACGAAGGCGGCCAGCTGCTTGTTGACGGTCTTCTCTATGACTTTGGCTGGAAACGGGAGGAGCGAGATGGGGCGGTAATTCTTGAGTTCGGTGGGGTCCGCTGTTGGTTTCTTTAGTAGAGCGCTGAGTTCGGCTTGCTTCCAGCTCTCAGGGAAGGTGGCGGTGTCGAAGGAGGTGTTGATGATGTCCCGCAGGTGGGGTGCGATGACAGCGTCTGCCTTGTTGAAGACGTGGTGGGGGCAGGGGTCGGTCGGAGATCCGGAGTGGATAGAGTTCATCGTGCAGATGGTGTCTTCTGTGTTGATCTGGGTCCAGGCGCTGATGGTGGTGGTGGGGGGCGTTGGTGCGGTCGTGGGGAGCGTTGTTTGTGGGCTGAAGCTGTTGTGTATGTCAGCGATCTTGTTGTGGAAGTAGGAGGCGAGGGAGTTGCAGAGGTCTTGTGACGGGGTGATGTCGTTGTTTCCGGCGTTGGGGTTGGAGAGCTCTTTCACAGAAGTACAGAAACCTCCTTATCCCAGCAACACAAGACCGAAAAGGCTCCGGTCCTTCCTCTGCCTTCGGGCCAAAGTCTGCACCAGGAAAAAGTTTCAGGTGCCCCTGTCTCAGGCCAGGTGCCGAAACGCAAGTAAAAACCTTCTGGCTCGGGCACAAGTCGCCCCATGCCGGTGTCGTGTCGAATACTTTGGCGTCAAAACCGAAGCATATTGTGGTCACAATTCCACCGTTATCATAGAGTAAATATTCAGAGCCGAAGGGTTCGGAGCCAAAAATTCAGACGTCGAAAACGGCGACCTGAGACAAAAAGACTCCACCAAAAGAGCCTTGATTCGACGTTCCACCTTCGGATCCAAAAAAGAAAGAACGGGCAATAAATCCAGACACTGGGCATATTCACCCCAAATTGCCTGAGAAAAGGAAAATAGGCCTGCAGGAGGATTACCACATTCCCCTAAAGAGAAAAAATGTTGGTACTAACCCTGCTCCACCTTACATTACCACTGCTTCACCCACTGATACAATTTACTCATCACACCAACAAATTCACCATCGCCACTATCACCTGACCCACAGTATGAAAGGGTTGGGGGTTGGGTTGAGCATAGGCCACAGGAAGCTGACCCATGGGAAGATTATGACACTGACCCAAACACGGATAATGACCCTGACTTGTATCCGTCCAGACCCTCACCACCAGACAAAAACATAGGATACGTTGAGCTGCTTAACAGAGCTGCTCAGTTTCATGGGGTGGAGCTGCATAAGGAGGCTCTAGAATAGTATTTCTTATTTAAAACCCTAAGTTCCTCTCAGAAAGTTACTCATACACTGCCAATGCTTAAAGGGATGCGTAAGCATACAGATGAGATCTTTAAAGATCCTGTGAGGGAAAGAATCGATACACCCAGGGTGGTAAAAAAATATAAACCTGCACCTACTGACCCCGCCTACATCAAGGGTCAGCTGCCTTTAGACTCTCTCTTGTGGTTTTCAACGCTTGCAAGAGAGCTAACTCACAGACCACAGGTGAGGCCCCTCCTCTTGCTAAGGAGTCGAAATTAATTGATGCCTCGGGCAAAAGGGTAGCGTCGCAAGCAGCCAATCATTGGCGCGTTGCTAATGCTCAAGCTTTGTTAGAAGGCTATGACAGGGCTCATTACGTTGTTAGAGAAGCTGATGCAATTTCTGCCTGATGGGCATAAATCAAAGGCTAATGACCTTATTCAGGAGGGTCAATTAATTACAAATACCTCCAGCAGATGTGCCTTAGACGCGCAGACAGAACAGCCCATGCAGTAAACACCAGCGTACTGCTACGCAGGCATGATTGGTTGAGAATTTCAGGATTCAAACCTGAGGTGCAAGCCTCTATCCTCAACCAACCATTTGACAAGGAACACCTCTTCGGCTCCGCAGTTGACACTTCGCTGGAAAGAATGAAAGAAGACACTGAGGTTGCCAAGTCCATTGGGGCTTTGCAGTTACCTTCAAATGGGGGATCCTTTTGTCGCCACTTTTACAGGGGTGGCTTCAAGAATATATCAACAGAGAATCCCTCCTCCTCTTACAAGGGCAACAACCTATCACCCTCATCAAGAGGCTATTTTAGAGGTGGGTTTAAAGGAAACCATGGTAAGGGAAGAGGCAGAGGCAACTCAACACACACTTCCCCCGCAAACAACAAGCAGTGCCTTCCTTCCGCTACCCCCGATCGTTCCACTCCTGCTAGGGGGCGTCTCTTCCAATTTCTACCTGTCTGAAATACAATCACCTCAGCCAAAATGGGTTCTACAAACTATCCAGTATGGTTACTGCCTGGAACTTACAGACACTCCCCCAAATGTTCCTCCAAGATCACACGCAATGACACAAGAACATCACACCCTTCTCAAGCAAGAAGTCCTCTCTCCGTTAGAGAAAGAAGCTATGGAACCAGTCCTGTTACAATATCAAGGGGTTGGTGTATATTCTCTGTACTTCTTAATTCCCAAAAAGGACTGGTCTCTCAGGCCTATACTAGATCTCAGAGGACTAAATCTATACATTCATTTGGACTACTTTCATATGGTGACACTCCAGCAAGTGCTCCCACTCCTTTAGCAACGCAATTTTCTGTCCACTCTGGACTTAAAGGACGCCTATTTCCATATCGCAATACACCATGCTTACCGCAAATATCTCAGGCTCGTGGTAGCAGGACAGCATTATCAAATCAAGGTGCTCCCATTCGGAATAACTACCGCATCCAGGGTTTTCACCAAATGCCTGGCAGTAGTCACAGCTCATCTATGAAGACAACACATTCACGTCTTCCCATACTTAGACGACTGGCACATAAGCCAGCTCGCAACAAAGCTGTCTACGTCACACTCACAAAACAGTGCAGTTGGTCCACGATCTTGGATTCATAGTAAATCTGTCCGAGTCCCATCTCCAACCATCCAACACACAAATGTGTTCGGGAGCCACTATAGATGCACAAAAGGCTTTGGCCTACCCCAATCCGGCCAGAGTCTGGAATGTGCAGTCTCTACTCAATGTTTTAGCCTCAACACTCATTGCCAGCTCGAGTGTTCATGCAGTTACTAGGGATGATGGCATCTTGCATCCTAATAGTCCCTTACGCAAGACTTCAAATGTGTCCCCTGAGGGAATGCTTAGCACGCCAGTAGAACCAGGCTCAGGGTCTGTTATCAGATCTAGTGTTGGTAGACTGACGCCTTCCATCGCTCTCTGTAGTGGTGGAATACACAAAATCTTTCAAAAGGGCGGGCCTTCCTCGACCCGGTTCCACAGATAGTGCTAACAGCAGACGCATCTCTGACTGGCACACAATTCAGGGCATGTGGAGCTTGCAGCAAAAACAGCTTCACGTAAATCATCTAGAGCTGCTAGCAAATTTTCTAGCGCTCAAAGCATTTTAAGTTCATCTAGTAGGCAAAGCTGTCTTGGGTCGTACAGACATGACAGCAATTTACTACATATAAAAATATGGGGGGGGGGGGGGCATATTCTCTCCAGCTGTCACAATTAGCACAGACCATCTGGAGATGTCTTGAGATTGGCCATACGTCACAAAATGTATCTCCTCGGAGAACACCTTCCAGGAGTAAACAATCAGATTGCAGATCTGCTCAGTCGTCAAAGACAACAGTTCCGCGAATGGGAACTCCACCCTCCCATTCTTTCAGATGTGGGGCTTTCCAGACATAGATCTGTTCGCCACAAACCTAACCGCAAAATACCCAAGCTTGGCATCCAACTATCCACACCCATTGCCCGTAGGCAATACACTATGGGTGAATTGGTCAGGGATATTTGCCTACGCTTTTACCGCCTCTCCCATTTATTCCATTAGTGGTTCGGAAACTCAGACAGGCGTCCCTGACTCAAATCCTAGTTGCTCCCACATGGACCCATCAACCCTGGTTCACAACCCTGTTGAAGCTCTCAGTAGTTCCTCACCAAAAACTACATCTCACACCTAATCTCCTCACACAGAGCTGTGGAGAGATAAGACATCCAGATCCCAGTCATCTCAACCTTGCGATTTGGCACCTGAAATCTTAGTTTGGCTTCCTCAATCTCCCGCCAGACTGCATGAACATCATTAAAGAGGCTAGACATCCTACCTCAAGAGCCTGCTATGCAGCAAAGTAGAAGCAGTTTGTGATATACTGTAATAACAATCAAATCAACCCGCTTGATGCTTCAGTTCAAAACATTGTATGCTATTTATTCCACGTGCAGCGTTCAAATTTAGCGTACACATCCATATGCTTACATCTTGCTGTAATAGCTGCATACCTCCAGAACAGACAACGAGTTTTTTCTTCAGAGTGCCTGTCATTAAAACATTTATGGAGGCACTTGAATCATTCCCCCAAGACTTCCACCTGCTCCAGTATGGAATCTCAACATTGTCCTCACCAGACTGATGGGTCCACCTTTTGAGCCATTGCACAGGTGTGAGCTTCAATTTCTCACTTGGAAGGTAGCTTTCCTCATAGCTATCACATCACTGAGGAGAGTGGGTGAGCTTCAGGCACTAACCATAGAAGAACCATTTTTACAAGTACAACAAAACAAAGTGATTCTTTGGACAACCCTAAATTCCTGCCCAAGGTCATTTCTGCTTTTCATATCAATCAATCTGTTGAGTTTCCTGTGTTTTCCCTCAACCAGATTCTGTGGCAGAACGTGCTTTACACCCATTAGATGTGAAAAGAGCATTACTCTACTACGTAGAAAGGACAAAACCTTTCCATAAGAAAGAACTATTTGTAGCTTTTGCTCCACCACATAAAGGCAATGGCATAGCAAAATCAGGTATTGCACGGTGGATAGTCAAGTGCATTCAAACATGCTTTGCAACAGCAAAGCGAACATTGACAATTTCCCCTAGAGCGCACTCCACACGCAAACTAGGGGCTTCTATGGAATTCTCAGGATATATCCATAGATGACATCTGTAAAGCTGCAACATGGTCTACACCTCACACATTCACAAAACACTATTGTGTAGATGTGTTAGCAAGACAGCAAGATAGTGTGGCCCAAGCAGTTTTCCGTACACTATATCAGACTGCAACAGCTACAGGTTAGCCACCGCTTTGGGAGATAGCTGCTATATAGTCTATGCAAAGCATGTGATCTACAGCTCACATGCCTCGAATGGAAAATGCTACTTACCCAGTATATATCTGTTCTTGGCATTTAGGCTGTAGATTCACATGCGCCCACCCACCTCCCCGGGTACATATACTTGTTGCAGTGACATCTTAATTGGATACTTGTATACATGGACATCTCTTTCTACTACTCTCACTAACTCCATTATCACTGTGTGCTGGAAAACAATCTAACAATGGAATCGATGCCCATGCGCAAAATCACCGAAAGGAGGAGTGGCCTACCTTGTGAATGGAAAATACTTCTTTGAAGAAAAACAAAGTGCAAACATCCGGATGGCAGGCTATGCAAAGCATGTGAATCTACAGCTCTACATGGCAAGAACAGATGCATACTGGGTAAGTAGCATTTTCCTTGCAGGCCTTCCTCCCAGTTGGGGTGTCATTCACATAGCAACATTGGTTCTCTTGCGGCTTCCTTAACTCTATATACTCTCCTTCAGGTATGTCAATGAGGGATGTATAGGGTGTCTGTGTAGAGGATAGTGTATCTACATTTAAAACTTCTCAATTGGTATCTACTAGTGGTGAGTTGGGGGCTATTGACCTGGCACTGGGTAATGGTAGCAGGCTGCATTGAATGACCAACTTGTAAAGCGCGAACAATTGCCCAAAGGCGTCAAGGCACAGTGAGTGAGGTCCAGGCATTGGGAACTCTACAACTTCTAAGCGTGCTAAATTATTCCCATTCCTTGTTCTACCCTTCTTGTTGTGTATAGGACTTCTGAAGTTTCCTGTTCCTACGTAATTCATACCTTCTAATTTATTTCTAGTATTTTTTTGCACAATGACAGAACACCTTAATGGCACAACAGAGGAGCAACAGCACACCGAAAACTGGTAATAGAATTTTTAGAAAGGCAGACTGCCATGAAGGCATCCAGCTAAAGTCCAAGCAGCTGTGGCTATGTCTGCCCTGGTACCTCCTTTAGCAATCATTTCTCTCCTATATTGCTTAAGTCCTCGATGGCCTTTGTGATGGACCCGTTCTGGTCATCGTTTGCAGGCACGAATGTGCAGCAGTAGCTCCCAATCTTGTGACTAACTCCACCCTTCGTGGCTGTTCGCATGTCCAGGATGTACCGGTGCTGCATGACCATAAGTCTCAAAGGATGCAGTTCCTTCCTTATAGCGTTCAGCCCACCTTTGGTATTGTTGATGGCCCACATGAACTTCTAGCGGGTCACCTGGAGCCAGGGTGCATTAGCCTTGATCTGGAACATTGGAATGATGTTCCCGAAGAAGAGCTGGGCGTCATTGAATAGCCGGGGGTATGACTTTGAAGGCTGTCCACCCAAAATACTCCGCATACCGTCGATGTCAGTGGAGCAAGGTAACAGAGCCAGTCATTAGATGGGCATGTATTTGGAAAATATTAGCTGCAGGACCGACCAGGGTAACTTTGTGCATGGTCACCAGGGTACACAGTCCATTCCATCGAGGAGGCAGTTGGAGATAGAAACGTTCTTGCAAGCCCAGTAGAAATCCATTAGGCTGGAGGTGCCATATTGCATGTCCAAATTAACGATGGTGCTGTTGCAGCCAGACTTTTGCCCAACAAGTACCATGCCATTTCCTAGAAAACAGATAAGAGGTGACTTTAGTTTGAAAGCTCTTTTAGGTTTGGACATTTTCTCCCCACACCAAGTGTACTTTCCACCCTCCTGAGACCATATTTGGTGACACTCATCCTCAGCTTCCAAAACAATCCCATCTTCGAAATCTGAGTCTAGCCAAGATGGCCCTAGGGACGCTGCTCTACAATGCATATAGCCTGGGGCACTCCATTTGTCATGGACACAAATATGTGCAATTAGACGTAGAGCAGTTCTTTTTTGGCATGGGCACTGTAGACTGTGGGGTACAGTCATCACAGTCTACTGTGGATTAACTTAATACCATAAACCCACTTTTTTCCAACGAAGGCTGCCCTAGTCTCTATTCGAAGTACTCCTACCTTACGCATTTGTGTTATCTCCTTCCCTACCCTTGTACTGTTAGTGATAACTTCATATGTTATTGGGGTGTGGTTCCATGCTGTGGCATTTACGAACACTATAGCGATGACGGCCTTAATGATCTGAACTTTCCCACGTATTCGGCAGAGGAACAGTCATAGGAGACACTTTGCAGTGTGTGGTGGTTCTTTCCTGGGAAAAAACAGTCTATCTGTGCTTGCTGCATGGGGAATGTTTGAGCATACAACAGGATTCATTAGTCTACTGTGGCCATCTCACTATACCACATGTGGTCTTGGAGAGAGTCATGGGCACTATGTTGCCGGTCTACTGTGGCATCCCTTCGATGAGTGGACGACTTAGGGGGACATATTGTGGCGTTAGTGGAGCTGTTACAGGAAATAGGGGCATTGGAATATGTTGTGTTACTAAGGATGCCATTACCCTCAGTGCAGGTGTCATCAGGGAAAGGGGAAAAAGATATGGAGTACATGGTGGTGCGGGCAGCTTCAACAGATTGAGGGATGCAAGTCTTTTTATCCAGGTAATGAGAAAGAAATGCGAATCAAATAAATATTGCTAGTGCGATTCCAACAATAAGATTATTACATAAAACATAGCAACATATCTTGTTATGGATTTGCTTCTGGTGTTGTAACTGTATCCGTAGACTACAAAACGATCACCGTCTTCTTCTCCGATAGTCAATGTGAACAAGATGCCCTCCTCTTGTTCATTATTCAGTGTTGAGGTGGTGCAGGGTCGACCCTTGATGTTGCACAGAAGTATCCATGCCTTCCTCTCGGCAATGTGGACAGCTGTGGGTGAGGAGTCTGTGACTTTAAAAGGTCCTTCAAACTTTAAGTTCTTCCACCAATGGACTGCCTTCCGGGCAAAGATTTGTGTTCCGGGACGGATAGGTTGGCGCTCAGGATAGATGGAGCCTTTCCTCTTCTGCTTGGATATCTGAGTAGAAAGAAACCGTGCAGTGCGTGTTAATTCACACAGATACTCATACATTTCAGCTTGGGATTGATATATTTATTGATCACCCGGTGACAAGCTGATGGGGCTTTAGGTTGTGGTCGGAACTTGGTGAATTTCGGATTGAAAACAGAGCAATTGGTAGCCAATAAAGCCATTTTTTACAATTGTGGCACTTATCTTGCTTATTTTATTTTTGAGCAGGCCATTAAGGCGTTCAGAGGCCATTGCTTTGTGGGTGGTACGCTGATGTTAAGTTATGTTTGATCCCTAACATTTTTTTTTTTTTTTAATTGTAAGAATTTTATTGCACTTTGTTAACACACATCCGACATGTCGCGAATCATTTATACTGCACTCGCCTACATCCTCCTCGGGCCGGCTACATGCAAGTACAGTTTTTTTGCGCTACAATGCGAGTTGTACACAGCCCATCAGCCGACATCCAGCGGACCGGCGGCGTGTTATCCGACAACAGGCAGGTGTGTGTCAGTGCTCTGCTCGCTGTCTGGTACATCTGTAATCTTACATTTGAACAGTTTTTGATGTATTGTATGCACATTTCGTTTTGTAACTTAAACTTATCTTAACATTACATTCCCCAACTTATAGGTCTCCCCCTGCAACCTCCCCTCTGCATCACGGCATCCTCCCTCCCAAGCGTCGGTACTGCATAACTGATCACCCTGTGTTGTCATTTGCAGGTTTTCCAGCTTACGCAATTTCCGTGTCTGTGTCTGACTTGTCATGTTCAAGCAGATAGGCTCGTAAGTACCCCCAGTAGTCTTTGGGTTTAGAGCCGCCCGGCAACTCCTCTTCGTATGTGACGAGCGTATCACGGCAGTACACCATATCTTCAATCCATCGTTTTACTTCTGGCGCTCTTTTACTATGCCAGTGAAGTGACACCCTTCTTTTAGCCAGAAGTAGCGCCACAGCACAGAATCTACGCCTCAAAGCTTTCAGCTGTGGAGTAATACCCAGTAGACAGATCTTCGCCTCGCACTTCACGCCAACCCCCAGCATCTCACTCAAAACTTCCACAACCCGTTCCCAATATCCCGCCACTCTACGACAGTGCCATGCTAGATGCATGAAATCCGCATCCTCCTGACTGCATCTACAACATTTTGAATCTTCTCGTAAGCCATGCTTGTAAAGCTTCTGAGGCGTGCGGTACACTTGATGCAAATACTTGTAATGTATAATTTTCAAGTTCCCGTTGGGAGTTAGCATTCCCGTGAGCATGCAAGCAGAATCCCACTCTACATCCGTCAGGGGTTCTGTTAGTCCCGCGCTCCATCTGTCCCTGGCCTTGTGTGTGTTGGACCCTACCGCCCCTTGTATGCTCGCATATAATTTGGAGACCAGGTGAGATGCCTTGGGTGTAGTCAGGAGTAGTTGTAGAGGTTCCAGGATAGGTGGTTCCTCCGGATGTGTCGGATAGTGTTCCCGTAGTGCTCTCTGCAGTCTATAGAAGTTAAAACTGAACAGCGGAGTTGGATTGCTGATGTATTGCAATTTATCAAGTGTCTGGAATTCGCCATTTGTGTACAGGTCCCCCAACGTGTCTATTCCAGCCCGCCGGAACAGATCCATGCCGACCCTTTCTTGTGTTACCGAGAGGGCTGGGTGATGTGCTAGCGGGAGCGTGGGTGCATATAGCGGTAAGCAGCCTGCTTCCCTACCCAGAAGTCTCCATGCTTCTGTGGTCGTGTTAACTGGGTTAATATCCCGATCGTGTAGCCTGGTGCGCTTATGCATGAGCATACTGGGCAAGGGGACCGGGTCGGCGTCCCCTGCCTCCACCGCCACATGTGTCAGGAAGGGCACTTCGTGGTACCAGAAGTGTGCGTATTGCGCCTGAGCGCATAGGTAATACAGGTAGAAGTCCGGAACCTTGAACCCCCCCCTCGCGTATGGCAGTGTCATGGTGCGTAATTCCATCCTCGCCTGTTTACCTGCCCATAACAAACTAAGGACTAGCGCCCTGATGTTGCGGAAGACAGCAGCGGGAGGTTTTATAGGGATATTGTTAAACAAATACAGGAATTTCGGCAGCAGTACCATTTTCACAATCGCTGCCCTGTCCGCCAAGGACAGCGGAAGCCTGTTCCATTTTTTAATTTTGTCTTCCAGGGCCGCAATCGCCCGCCCGTAGTTCGTCCTGATTACCAATTCGGGGTCTCTATGGAACCATATGCCCAGATATTTGGTGGGGTCCTCATGCCACTCTAAAGGATAATCTAATGCGGTCGGTTGTGTGCTGTCGGTTAGCGCCAATACAAGGGACTTAGTCCAGTTTATCTGCAAACCTGCCTGGTGACCAAACTTTATATACTCTCTCAGAAGCGGATTCAGGTGCTGGTCAGGGTGCTTGACATATAACACCATGTCATCCGCGTAAAGTGAAATGTGGATGGGTCGAGAGGGCATTTGAATCGCCGAGTGGTGGTGGTGTTGCCGGATTTTGCAGGCTAGGGGCTCCAACACTAAAGCGAAAAGCATCGGTGAGAGCGGACACCCTTGCCGAGTACCTCTGCAGATTTGTATGGGGTCTGAGACGTATCGGTTTACTCTGATGCGTGCTGTCAAGTTTGTGTACAGCATAGCTATCCATCTCTGAAAGATCCACGGGAAGCCCATGCGGACCAGCACTGCGTGGATAAATGGCCAACCAATAGTGTTGAACGCTTTAGCAGCGTCTAGGAGCACTGCCACAGCTTTTGTTTCCGGATCCAAATAGTGTGCTAAAGCGAACAGTGTGCGTGTGTTGTGTGTGGTGGCCCTATCCGGAATAAAACCCGACTGGTCAGGTCTGATCAATAGCGGCATAAGCGGTTTAAGTCTGTCTGCCAGCAGACTAGCTATGATTTTTGTATCTACATTTAACAGTGATAGAGGACGGTATGAGTCACATTTATCTATTTCTTTGCCCGGTTTCAGCAATGCAATGAGTAAGGCTTCCCTCATTGATGCTGGCAGTGTTTGGGCTTCATGTGCCGCCCCGTACAGGTTCACTAAATGTGGGGCGAGTAGGTCAGCGTATGCCTTATAGAATTCTGCTACAAAGCCATCTGGTCCTGGTGCTTTATTATTAGGTAAGCGTCTAATGGTGTCTGTGACTTCTTCTACAGTTACAGGGCGTTCCAAGTACTTCCTATGTCCATCAGCCAGCCATGCCATTTCTATGTCCTCCATGTATTTCAACAATTCAGCTTGTGACGGTGAGGGGTGCGCCTTGTATAGTGTGCCATATGTGTTCATAAATTCCTGCATAATACCCTTGGTGTCAGAAATCACCTCCCCGGCGTCAGTAGTTATGGACGTGATATTTTGTGGTGTTTTGCCTGCGCATATCTTTGAGGCCAGTTCCCTGCCAGGCCTACCTCCTTCCCCATATCTTCTCGCTGTAGCTCGTTTAGACACATAATGCAGCTCTTCAGTAGCAAGTTTAGCATGTTCTGTCAGTAGTACCTGGATTTCCCCCAAGATTTTGGTGTCTCCCGTCTGGGTGTATGATTGTTCCAGTGTGCGAATGGCTTGTTCGCGTGTCTGCAGTTGCCGTCGTAAGACTTTGAGGATGCCTGAGGCTGTACTGAGGCAGACTCCCCTGATTGTAGCCTTAAAGGCCTCCCATAACAAACCCGGGTCTTCCGTTGTTGGGCCGTTAAGGTCAAAATAGTCACCTATTGCCTCCTGTATTGTATGAACGTAGACAGGGTCTCTTAGCGCTGCTGCGTTAAAACGCCAAGTGAAAGGCGGTGGGTCATAGTGTGGGACCTCCACCACCAACAGCACCGGGTTGTGGTCCGATAATGTGCGGGGCAAGTGAACAACATCAAGCACCCATGTGAGTATGTCTTGCGTGCCCAGCCAATAATCTATCCTGGACCAACTGTCATTTGCCGCGTTTATGTGTGTTGCTGTCGTTACTCCCGCGTTACGCGCCCTCCACAGATCTACCATATGTAGGTCTTCCATTGCATCCCGTAACATTATTCTGGCATTCCCATGCTGTTCCGCAGTGTGTGCCGCTCTATCTAGCGCATCCTGCAACGTGACATTGAAATCCCCCCCCCAAATGACTTTAGGTGCCTGCATGCTCGTGATGGTTTCCCACACTTGTCTAAAAAACCCCGGATCATCAATATTAGGGCCATAAGTGTTAACGAGTAAGATCTGTTGCCTTCGAATCTTACCAGCTATCACCACGCACCGCCCTGCCGCGTCCCTATGAACATCAGTAATGTCAAAGCCCGTACCCTTTCTGATCAGTATGCTCACACCTCTGGAGTAAGAGGAGTAGTTAGAGTGAGTGACTGATTCAGCCCATTTTACCCCCAGTGTGGAAGTGCCGTTTCGATCCAAATGTGTTTCCTGCAAGAAAACAATGTTAATTCGCAACCTATCAAAGTAAGCAAACAGTTGTCTAATTTTCCTGGGGTTGCCCAGCCCTCTCACGTTCCAAGTGAGTAAGTTTAGCGAGTCTCTACGTGACATGTGTTAGTAGAGGGTGATGGATGATCCACGCTAGATGTTCAGTCTGGGTTCCATATCGTGAGTGCACTAGTGTATACCCCATGTTAGGTGAATGTGACAGCGGCATATTCTGAGTGCAATCATTATACATGTGAGAGTACCTTGCCAAGGAGTTCGCCATGCCTCTCAGACACAGAGGTTGTAGTTGGTTAGAGTCCAGTTTCCCCACCCTCCCCCCACCCACTTTAGCCCCCGAACTTTGCCAAAGCCATCCCAAGAGTAACTGTAACTGTAACTGTAGTGTAATTAACTTGGAAGTGGGGCGCACCCTCCGGGGGGTGTCGCCAGGTTCACACATCGCCATCCACATAGTGGATGTGGGCAGAAGTTGGAAGTATGAATAGCAATTAATCTGCATGTTACCTTTCGTCCCCTTCCCCACCCCTTAGACTGTCGCAAGCATGACCTCCGGCCCGGCCGTCTATGCAGAAGTGCGCTATGTCCCAATTGTCTATCCTCCCGGTGCACACCTGTGAATTCGCTTTACCGCCGACTCTACCCGCCAGTTTGTATCACCCTGTTAGCGGTGGGTCGTCACGTCCCAAGAGACTAGAGCCACCCAGTGGCTAGCATCGTTGCGCCAGCACACCACTTGTGCCTGTGCATCTTGTGCCCCATCATAACCGTAAGTCTATGTCCGCCAATCTCCTCATTCCCAATGCTCTTACTGTACTCACTGCGATAGGGGACATCTCCAGTGCTACCGACCAACTGATCCAGGCTGGGAGTGCGCCGTCAGTCCGTACTCCCACACTCTGTGGGTGAGCCGGGCCGCCCGACCTCATACTGGGCGCCCAGCACCACATCAATCGCAGTTTGCCCCGTGGCGCTCAACAGTCAGCATAGTCCCACAACCGAGTGTAGTGTAGATCTTTCATTCGTCATTGCACGTGGTCCAGTGTGTCCAGTGTTCATTCAACGTCGCTGGTGCGATCGGTCCCTCCCCGCGATTCCATCCTCTTTCCCAGCTTCTTGATATATTCTTGCGCCGCCTGCACTGTTGGAAGTATTATCGGCTTACCCGCTGACATGATCTTCAGTTTTGCTGGGTATAGCATCGCATACTCTAGTCCCAGGTCTCGCAATTTTTTCTTTACGGGGGTAAATTCCTTGCGGGCCATCTGTACCGCCACAGTGTGGTCTGGGTAAAATTCCAGGGTATTACCTTGATGCGTGATTTTGCCCATTTCCCTGGCCATCCTGAGTGCTGTGTCCCTGTCTCTGTAATTCAACATCCTCGCTATTATCATGCGCGGGGCAGCTCCCGGTTTAGGTATCGGTGCCAGCGACCGATGGGCCCGCTCAACAAGGAAGACAGGTGAGAATTTATCGGCCCCAAAGAGTTCTTTTAGTAGTGTCTCCACATAGGTCTCCATCTTCCCAGTGTTTGTGGACTCCGGGAGGCCGGAAATGCGTATGTTGTTCCTCCTGGATCTAGCTTCCTGATCCTCCACCTTCGCTCGCAGGGTCTCAATCGCTTTGTCGTGACCACTACACATTTTCAACATAGCCATGGAGTCGTCCTCCACCTTTGAGATCCTGTGCTCCGCTTCCGTCAGCCGTCCATCGTGCTTCTCAAGCTTCGTCGCCATGGTGTCTACCCTCAGCATCACGGTGTCCAGCTTGTTGTTCATTTCTTGCAGGCTCTGCTGGATCGCCTTCAGGACGGCCTCCATTTCTGAGCCTTCAGACGCGTCACGATCTCCCTCAGCTTCTGGGGCAGTAGCGTTATTTTTGCCTTGTTTGCGAGTCTCGAATTGCAGCTTGGATTGGTGCCTGTCCGGTTTACCCATGGCAGTCGCCAGTGTACTGGTGGTGCGGGTCTATGGATCAGCGTGGTACGTGGCTATTTTTACGATTGTGGCACGGCAGGCGGGCGGACGGGGCAGCCAGTTTATGTAACAGCCCGCCGGCGGTTATCGATAGGTGCGACACCTCCTCCAGTCGCGTTAACTTCGGCCACCGCTACCAATTTGTCCCGACTTCTCTGACACACGGGGGTGTGTAGGCCAGTGGTGGAACACTCCAGATCTAGGTCAGCGCGGCAACAACCAGCTATGTGGCGCCATGAGATGCCGCACCAGGAGGGACAGGTCGCACACTTCTCTCCAGCCAGCTTCTGCTTTCCTGCCACGTCGTTATCACTCCTGTCCCCCCCTCACTCCCGAAACCGCCGTATCACCGTGTTGGTGTGCGTGCCTCCGGGTACTGCCTGTATCTTATTCCGCCATTGGTCATCCGTCGTGCAGCTGTTAAGCCCGATAGATCGAAGACCATCCGGCTCCCGTACTCACTGTGTCACGGGCATGTAAGTAAACCTCTCCGCCATTTTGTGGCCGCCAGCAAATACGCTGTGTGTCCGTACCGTTTCTGCTCCCTAGGGCTCACCGATCATGGGCACCAGCGCTTCGATGTCGGCATTTCGCTGTGCATACCTCGTCAGATCCTTGTAGCTGAGGGCCATTTGTCGGTCGTTCAGAGGTGGCGGCAGTCTCCGGCAGCGGGCGCGGCCATCTTGAATCGGCTCTCTGGTCCTGTGTGTTCGCGCCGTTTCTGCTTCCTAGGGCTCACCTACTATTTTCACCAGCGCTGCTGTGTCGGCATTTCGCTTTGTATACCTCGGCAGACCCTGGTAGCTGCGGGCCGGTTGTCGGTCGTTCCGAGGCGGCGGCAGTCCCCGGGAGCAGGCGCGGCCCTCCTGGATCGGCTCTCTGGTCCTGTGTGTCCGCGCCGTTTCTGCTTCTTAGGGCTCAACTACAAATGTCATCAGCGCTTCGATGTCGGCATTTCGCTTTGTATACCTCAGCAGATCCTGGTAGCTGCGGGCCGGTGGTCGGTCGCTCAGAGGCGGCGGCAGTCCCCGGCAGCGGGCGCGGCCATCTTGGATCGGCTCTCCGGTCCCCGTCCGTTTTTTCGTTGAAAAAGCCCTGCCGCGCCGCCGAGGCAGTCCCGCAACCTCATTGCCTTATGCCCCAAGGCGTCCCACAGCCATACTCGCCGTTTTCGTTGTCGTTTGGGTGGATTATGAGGCCGAAAGTCCGCGAATTGTCTTCCGCCCGGCGGAGCTGCCTTTTCAGCCAGCCATTCCGCAGTGCGCCCTCTAGCGCCCCCCCTTTGATCCCTAACATGGTGGTTAGAAAGGAAAAAATTAAGTTAGAAAAATGACTGCCATTGTCTGACCGAATCGCTTCTGGCAAGCCACAGTGTGAAATGACTCTCGTAGCAGGGAATTGGCTGTTGCCTTCGCATCACAGTGGACACATGGTCCAGCTTCGATGCAACGTGAGAATGGATAGACCACTGCAATGAGGTATCAGTAATTTTTACATCTGTCAATCATGTCGACAAAGTCGATGTGGAGTTCCTTAAAAGTGCCTTTCGGGTTCTGAAATGTCAGGCAACTGTTTTCATAGTTGGGTTTGGCCAGTATTGGTGGAACATGAGGCATTTGTTATCAAAATGTTTTATTAATTTGTGGGCATTTGGGACAAACCAGTCAGTCTGTATGGTGGTAGACACATCTCGTGAAACGTGTGGGAAGATGTAACTGATCTAATGCCACTTGCAGTAGGGCGTGTGGCATGTAACGTTTTCCTGTCCCAATTTGTCTATAGATACGGTATGAGGGATCTAGTTGTACTCCCCTCTTCTTCCATAGCTCTTTCTCTTGATCCAGTCAATACTGAACACCCCCAATCCCCCTCCTCCCTTCCGATAATGTCCCCCCTTACTCTTCTAACCCAATCTCTACACAACATTGAGTTCGACATCTCCACATTGTCTAGAGTTCTCTCTCGTCTTGGAATAGATTTCAATGCCCATAGAACCAGAACCCTCCCTTATCGAGTTAATGCTCCTTGGACCGGCCAAAATAACACCACCAACTACATACCTTGGAGAACGCCTCCTCTCCACTGCCATATGCATAGACCTCTCCGTACCTCCTGCCATCTCTCCCTGGCTGACATCACTGACCTATTCAACTCCTACTGCCCCAACTCACCAATCAATAATCCTCCACCCCCAACTCCAACATCCCCGTTATACTGGGGACAAACAGAATTCCCCTCTCTCCCATCTCTCCCAGACCCCCCTCCTCAACTCACCAACATCCACTCTTGCCCTCCCCCAAATGTAATCCCAAACCTCTCGCCTGCATGCTGGTGAATTGTCGTTCCGCTGTCCGACATGCCACCGAAATTTCGGATACTATCCTTAGTGAATCCATTGACATTGCACTCTTAACGGAAATTTGGCTTAATGACCATTCTACGAGAATTCTTGACCTACTCTCCCCTCCAGGATATTCTATTCTTAGAAAAGACAGACATGACAGAATAGGTGGTGGTTTAGCCATCATCTTCAAAGACTAAATTCAGATCTCACTTGTTAACAATTCCGAACACTCCACCTTCGAATACCTCGAAGCTGAACTTAAACTTCAAGGTTACCACCCAATTCGCCTACATAATATCTGCCACCCTCCTGGCGATCCTCTACCCTTCGTTGATGAGTTATCCAACCTTCTGACACAATCCTCAATATCTAACTTTAAAAATCTCTTCCTTGGAGATCTTAACCTCCATTGGAACGATACCGACTATCCCACTATCACCCTCCCCACCAATCTTCTCGAGATCAATGACCTCATACAACTATGTCAGTTCCCAACCCACACCAAAGGAGCCTTCCTAGATGCTATCATTACCAATAAGGACCTGGCTTTCTTGTCCAATATCATCCCCATCGACTGGTCTGACCATCATCTCTTACTGTTTACCATAACTGCCACGACACCTCTCCCCCCCCCCCCCCCCCCCCCCCCACCAAAATCATAAAACCTATGAAATTGACCAGAAATCTAAACCTTATCTGCCCTACAGTACTAGAGTCCAAACTCCATGCTCAACTTCTCATCCCTCCCTCACAAACGCAAATGAGCTTACTGAACACTTTAATAAAGCAGTCACAGATACCCTTGACCAATTGGCCCCGCTGAAACTAAAAAATCAAAGAAATATCCCGTCCAAATCATGGTTTAACTCCGAGCTTAACAAAGAAAGACCTACACTTAGACTGACGGAAACAACTTTGGAGACAGCATCACTCTGGCTCTCCTCAGACTAGCTAGATCATCCTACAAGAAACCCATTTTTAACGAAAAGGCATCCTTCTTCCGATCTCAACTCGATCGGGCAAAAAATAGACCCAGAGAATTGTTCAACATTGTTTGTAACCAAACTTTTTCCGCACCGCCTATACCGTTGGCTTCGACGTCCAGATGTGAAGAAATTGCTCACTTCTTCTTGGATAAAATCGCGAAGCTGGAACAATCCCTCCTCTCAACTCTGATCCCTACCACTCCCCAAATCACTCCTGACATCACCGCTATAACTCTCTACACATTCTCCACACCCCCTGATCACACTAATCATGCTTCTTCCCAGCTTGCTACTTTTCCCCACCTTCACCTTTCCTTGCACACACTCTCTATAATACCCCCCCATAATCTCTTCCCGCACTTAGCCATAATCACTCCTCTTGAAACCAATCACCCTAATTCACAACTACAAAACAATGACTCTTGGCATCATTTCCACCCTGTAACTGAACGTGATGTTTTTAACATCATTTCTAAACTTAAACCGTCCTCCCACACCAAAGACCCCCCTCCCCTCCAACCTAGTCCAAGACCTAAAACATATCATTACCCTATTTTGGACCTCGATCATCAATACCTCCCTTGCCTTGGGATGTGTCCCCACCTCCCTCTAACTTGGACAATTCACCCCCATTCTTAAAAACCCTACAGCCGACTCCAATGACCTTAACAATCTCCGCCCCATCTCTAACCTCCCCCTTCTTTCCAAAGCCCTTGAAAAATGTGTCCTACTCTAATTAGATAAACACAGTGAAATATTCAATTTACTGGACCCCCTACAATCTGACTTTAGGAAAGGCTGCAGCACCGAAACTGCTATGCTTAACATTGTCAACGACATACACCACTCCCTCGACAATGGTGAGACCGGCCTACTAATCCTCCTTGATCTCTCCGCTGCATTCGATACGGTCAACCATTCGGCTCGGCTTAATGTTCTCAGAGATAGTTTCGGCCTCAATGGCATGACACATAAATGGTTTGTCTCCTAACTCCGATACCGATCACAGCAAATTAAAATTCACAACTGCCCATCAAACCCCACTCCGGTCTCCCTTGGAGTTCCCCAAGGATCTATTCTCTCTCCCTCTCTCTTTAAGCCTTTCATGGAACCCCTCACCCTCATTCTTAAACAAGCTGGGATCAACTACATACCACCATTCGAAATCTGATCTCTCACTTCCTGGTTTTAATGATGTATATTGCCCTCGTTCTCTCTATATGTATTTTGTGATGTATGAGAACTTAAGCTGTTTTTAGTTTTTGAATATGTTAGTTGTTCATGCTGTTGATTTGATCTATACTGTGACCTCCTGGTCCAGCCAGCGCTATATTAAACTTCTAAAATAAAATTAGAAATAAAATCTGATGCACGTTCCTGTATTTCTCTAAGGTGTAAGCGTGCAGTGTGATCGTATGGCTATGTGTCATCAATTGTATGTGGAAGGGAGAAATCAGGCATGTCTTTTTCTTCACATTATTCACTCGGTTGCTCTCTTGTGGTACGTTCTGAGCAAGCAGGATGGGAGTGTGCTGACATTCTGGTGGTACCGCAGGCAGTGGCCCCCTGGCAGGAGCTTTCGCTGCCCAGTCTGCCGTAGCATAACCTCTGGAGACAAAGTCTTGGCCATGTGTATGGGCTGCATATTTGACTACAGATAACTCAACTGGTAGGGTCAGTGCATCTATTAGTTCCACAAATAAGTGTCTGTGCATGACATGTGTGCCATCTAATTTGAGGAAGCCACGCCTTTTCCAGCGTAGGATTATGGAATGTGTTGTGGTTGTACAAATACAGGGTCTGAGTAAACAAAGATGTGTTCATCCGCCCCGTTTTTTGAGGCGGCAATCAATGCCACTAATTCTGCTGTTGTGCTGAGTAGTGTGAAGTTAATGTAATCTGTGTACAATGTCTAGGGAATCAGAGGAGTCATTTTGTAGTGCTCTTTCTACTGCAGCTCCTGTTTACCTGATCCCTGTTTCTTGATCAATGGTAGGCAACCCGTCAACAAAGTATACTCTACTATCTGGCAATGGGTCCTCTTTTAGCTGTTACTGACTCATCTGGTGAATGTGGGAGAATCATGAGAATCGTCATCTGTGGTGGCAATGGGGTGGCCAAAGAATGTTGCTGGGTTTACCGTATGGCATTTAACAACCTTCAGTGATGGCAATGATAGTATGACTTCGTAGTCTGATAATTTGTGTGGGAAGAGTGGTCTTAGCCTTTTGTATTATTGTAAACTTAGCATGCTCAGTGTATAGTGTTAGAGGAGAACCCATGACTAAGGGGGTGCTTTACTCAACAGCAAATGTTGCAGTGGCCAGGGCTTGCTTGCAAGTGTAGTGTCCTTTCATTACAGAATCTAGCATTCCACTGAAGTAAGCAATCAGCTTGTGGCCCATGGGGTATTTTTGGGTGAGGACTACTGTCATGACTTGGCTGTTGCAGTGAGTGAACAGGTAAAATTATTTAGTGTAGTCAGGGGACCCGAATACTAGTGTGTTTTTAATTTCATTTTTTAGCTGCGTAAAGGTTGTCCTCGTTTCAGGGGTCTACTCTAGCTTATCATATCTGCCCTTGGCCATTTTCACAGCTTTCAGCAGTGGGGCAGTGATGGTGGAGAAATCAAAGACTCACTGACGGACATAGTTAACTAAACCAAGATTTCTGCATTTCTTTCTATGTCTGCGGTTCAGAGGTGCATTTGATTGTCTCAACTCTATCTGGGGTGACTCGTCTACCTGATTCTGAGAGCAGTTGGCCAAGGTAGTGTACTTCTTTCTGACAGTACTGAAGCTTCCCTTTGTCCACTTTGTATCTTCTCTGTGCTAAAGTGGTCAATAGGACAATAGTGTATTTTCTGCATTGTTGTTCTGTGGGGCTGCAAATCAGAATATCATCGACATATTGCAGCAAGGTGCTGTCACATTGAAAATTGGACAAATCAGCCTTCGCAGTTCTGTTAAAGACACTAGGGGACTCACAATACCCCTGTGGTAACTTCGAGTAACACATTTGGGTGCCGATAAAACTGAAAATTGTCAGATAATGGCTGTTTGGATGCAGTGGGACACTGAAGAAGGCATTCTTTAAGTAAAAGAATGTGAAGTAGTCTGTATCTGAGGGAATATTCGTGAGAATCACTGATGGGTCTGGGACAATTGGGAATTCTGGCATCCCGCTGTTATTAAGGGAACCCAGGTCATGAAACAAACGCCATTGATTAGTCTTTGCCTTGCGCACAAGAAACAGACCGGTGTTGCAGGGGGATGGGCAGAGGTATATAACTCCCTGATCCAGTAACGATCTTATGATGGGGGCAATACCCTCCTCTGCTTCCTTAGACAAGGGGTATTGGTGCATTCTGGGCAGTATGGCACCCTGAGTTTTATTCTGAATGGGACAGCAGAGTGAATGAGGCCTACATTATTTGGGCCAGTGGTCTAAATGTTGGCAGGTACTTGAGCCATATCGGTGTCACGTATGAGGTCAAATGGTTTACCTGTAGTTGATCATCTTATTTCTACTGTCACTGAGAGGGGAGTTTCATTTTCATAGACAATCTCGCTTTTTGAATAATTTTCAAGAGGCCCAAACAGTGGGTCATCCAGAATGTCCGTCACTGACCTTCCTTGTTCAATGAAAATGATGCAGGCCCAGGTGCGGGCGCTGTCATCAAATGCTTGGAGGGCTCCGTATGTGGGTGTTATTTAGAGACTTAGTATGTCTAAGATAATTTGTTTGTCGGGCATTTAGAAATCCTTTGACTGTTGCTGAAAGAAGAACTTTTTTAGTAGTTGCACATTACGGCCTTTTAGCTCTGGTGTTGTGGCAACAATGATGTGCACCGCAGCATAGAACGCTTGTTTATCCACTGGGCGAGCCCTGAGCTGATCGCTCAAGGAGGAGTCCACAGTCGCTGCCATCATTCTGGCCCATGGTGTCCCTGGAATGGAGCAGGTCATGGTATTGTCTTCATCAAAGTGGATTGTCATTTTGAGTTTTGCCATGAGGTCACGTCCCAGGAGATTCACTGGAGAACGTGAGGAGTAGAGCAGACTTTGCTCTACATAGTGACCTCCTATCTCTATTGGTCCTGGCTCGGTGAAAGGGACCCTATCTATTACCCCAGAGAATCCCTGTGTGTCCGCTATCTGATCTGAAATGAGCAGTGTTCCTCCTCTGATACAGGAGTAAGTAGCACCTGTGTCAATGAGAAAGCTGTGTGTTTTGATGTTTATCATGACAAAGGCAATGGGGTCCTCCTCAACACTGGTCGTACACGACAAAACTGGCCACAAAAGAGTTGTCTGTGGGCTGTCCTAACAATTCAACCCTCCTGTCTGGTATTGCTGGATCATGCCTTGTGCAAACATGTTCTTGGAAGGAATCACTGTGCCCCCTTGAGGGGCAAGTTGCTGTGATGTCACCTGGAATGTTGGTTCTTGGGGCATCATCTGGTACACTGGTGTCTGTTGCACCGGTGTCTGCACCTGTTGAATGGGTGCCTGCAGTTGGGTTACTGCTGGTGCCTGGAGGTGTGGCACTTGTTGCTGCATGGGCTGTTGTTGTATTGGGAGGAAAATAGGAGTACATTATTTTGGGCTGAATTGTTTAGGGCTCTGGGGGCTGAGCATTAGTCTACTGCGGGGGTCCTGTAACTGAAGGCCTTAACTCATTCTGCCTCTTGGTGTGACAGTCTCTTTGAAAGTGGCCATGTTTACGACAATAATAGCTTACTGGGAGCCCCGATTGCTCTCTGGTCCTTTGGTGTCCAAGCCCTCTTCCCCTGCCCTCCCTTCCTGTGTTTCTAGCCCCGTTTTGCTGGTCTTCATAGTATGGCTGTTGTGGCTGATAGTTGTGGGGTGAGGGGTGTTGTGTCTTCATGTTGGACGCGACTCTGCGTGTTGCCTGCTAATGCTTTCAGGGAAAATCCTGCAACAGCAGTCATCTGGTTAACTGGTGCTGCATGCATGACTTTACCTAGTGCGTCTTTTTTCTTATTAAGTTTCTGCTGAACTAGTTTGGATGCTGCATTTTCAATTGTTAACTTCCTGTTCCTGTCCTGCTCTTGCTTCTTTTTACGGAAGTGAATGATGTGGTCTTGTATTTCAGGCCACGGTTTGCATTCCATGGCCACTATTCCATCAAATTGTTCCTACATGTCTATGGGCAACCCCTGTTTAGGTCTCAGCCTGGCGAAAGCAGCGCATGCGCTGCTCTCGCCATGCGAGGGCTTCTTGGAATCAATACGGATTCCGAAGCCGTATCTCAGCTCCGTCTTCAGTTTTCATTTGTGCGCGTCGTTTGGCATCACAAATTATGCAAAAGGCAGTGCAATGATTGCACTGGAGGCATTTCAATCCCTCCTGGTTGCCACCCTGTCCCCTTTTAGCCCTGCCCAGCTGGATTGGATCTCTTACTGGCGGCGTGACACAGTAGGCTTAATATTAACTTGATTTTTTTTTTTTTTTTTTTTTTAAGCCATCGCATGCTTTTGTTATCGCGGGCAGCTGCCATTCTTATGCGAATTTAGAGTTTATCTGTGTCGTATCTGTTATGTAATCCATGTCCTCTGAAGTACTTGTGTAATGGAATTGGTTATAATGTAAAGCGTTCTGACACCTTCAGGTAAAGTTCGCGCTGTATAAAAATGGATAAATACATACATTCTTTATCAATCACTGGTTTCATTTTTATACCAGCTTGAAGCACATTAAAGCCGTGGCAATATTGCACATTTACACACATTTTAAATACGCTGCTGTGCTCTTATGCTGTGTTTTACGTTGCACATTTTGACTTCACCGACCTGGGGGGCGTAGCCCTGTTCTGGAGTTGGCGAGGATCACAGGAAGTAGTAGAGACAGCCCGTAACTCGAGAAACATCAAATCTGTCCAAGGTCGTCTTGCTTTCTTCCCAGAGGGGAGCCCGGCACCCGCTCACTAGTGCCTACCTGTGGATTCCCGCCTGCTCAGCGTGATGCTTCCATTTACTCACACTGACAGAAAGTTCATACAAGTAGCATGGAAATATATAGATTTTAGTGCTACATTACTCCAGCTGACGGGGTAAGCTCGGGCCTGGTGGTTTGGCATTTTGCCGTTACCTATTTTGATGCATGCAAGCTATTTTTGCATTAAATGTATTAGACTTCTGATGGATACATCTGCCAGTGGATTCCTCACCTTGTGACTTCTAGGCGCTATACCGAGTGTCTCTTTTCTTTTAAAGAACAGTCCCCATACTGCCTGCACCCATTGCTATCACCAGATGTCAACGCCGGACCCCCGGGGTGATCACTCGTGCTGGAGGCCACTCTACGCTAACGTTATTCTGGGGTCCCACTTCCGGCTCGTGGGTAGACGATCTGTGCAGCCCCCTCATTAACCCCTGTGACACTTAAGGGCTCTTGGGGAGGGGGGTGGTGGTGCAAGCTGTGCAGTCCCCTCACTACCCTCCGTGACACTTCCGGCTCTTGGGGTGTGTGGGAGGGGGGTTACGATTTGTGCAGCCCCCTCATTACCCTTCGTGACACTTCCGGCTCTTGGGTAGAGGGAGGGGAACATGCTGTGCAGCCCCTTCATTACCCCTCGTGACACTTCCGGCATAGCCCCTCGCGCCACTTCCGGCATTTGGGGGTGGGAGGGGTGCGAGCTGTGCAGCCCCCCTTCATTACGCCTCACGAGGAGGGGAGGGGACTTCAGTGCATTTAAGATCACGTGTAAGAAGTTTCTTTTCTAGGTTCTCACTCATAGAGCATATTTCAAGACTAGCGCCTAGAAACGTTTTTAGCATGTGTGCGCTATACAGATACCCTTATTTCACGTGATAAGACACGTAGAGGTTGCACGTGTCTGGCTGCAATGGTAACACTACAAGTCGGTGCACAGGTCAGACTCTGCAGATGCCACACAGGGCCGAGGTGATTCTGGGACCGCCCTCTTCTCTTCGTCCACGATCGGGTCACACTGTAGCAAGGCTTGTTATCTTCGTGACAAAACCACTCAATAAATAAAGATAGCTTTTTTAATTTCTCCAGTCCTGTTTGAAATGAGGGCTCCATCCCTGTTACTTACAGACAAACAACATTCTCTTCACATCGTACCTTTTCTGTATCAAAATGTAAGGTTTTAGTTTTTGGAAACATTTTAACGTGAATAATGTATTTTTAAGAGATCCTCGTCCTGCGTCCATACTACATCTAATCTGTGAGACCAGTGTTCAGTTCAGCGCAGCAAAGGGTTGCCCAAGATCACACAGTGTGGAGTCCAAACTGGACTTAGTAGAGCATTTTGTATCCTGATGTGAGATTATTAATGTCCTATTACTTACCGGTAATCTTCATTACTCCGGGTCCCGTAGTCCTCGACACCGTCATGGACAAGTGAGATCTACTATCTCACTGACAGAAAAAAGAACGAAGGAATGCTGGACCTACCCTCCCCCTCCCACTGGGAGTACTTAAGGAGTACCGTCCCAGCATTCCTCCTGAAATACCAAGCACCAATGAAGGCCGGCAGACAGGGAGGGAGGGAGGGAAGTCATGACGGTGTCGAGGACTACGGGACCCGGAGTAATGAAGATTACCGGTAAGTAATAGGACATTACCCCCAGGTCCCTCCGTCCTCGACACCGTCATGGACAAGTGAGAAATACCAAAGCAAACACCGGCATTCATACCAGAAAACACAACAAACCACCAGGATAGCAAACAAACCCAGAGATTTATTGGAAATAAGCAGAAAAAAAACATTTAGGAGCGAACAGAGCTCAACACCCCCAATGCAAAACCTCCATCATCCCCCAAAAGATTGAGGAGACGATAATGCCTGATGAAGGTATTAGAAGAGGCCCACGTGGCAGCCCTGCAAATCTCAGAGAGAGGAACACCCCGAACCTCCGCCCAAGAAGCAGCCACCCCTCTCGTAGAACGACCCTGAACCCCCAAAGGAGGAGGAGAACCAGACAGAGAGTAGGCCAAGGAAATGGCTTGCTTCAGCCAACGGCCGATGGACACAGAAGAAGCCTCACACCCCAGAGAAGCCGCACCAAAGGAGACAAAAGGGGAGTCCGACTTGCGAAATTCCGCAGTTCGGTCAAGATAAATGCGCAGAGCCCTGCACACATCCAACAAAGACCACCGGGGACCACCGGGAGAATCCAAGACAGAGCCCAGGGAGGGCAACACCAACTCCTGGCACCTGTGAAATTGCGAAGAAACCTTCGGCATAAAGGAAGAATCCAGGCGGAGGACAACCCCACCCTCCGTGAAAGACAGAAAGGGAGCACGAGCCATCAAGGCCCCCAATTCCCCAAGACGTCGAGCAGAGGTGACAGCCACCAGGAAAACCACCTTGAGGGTGAGAAACTTTAACTCCACCGTCTCCAAGGGCTCAAAAGGAGGACCGACCAAAACCCGCAGGACCAAAGGCAAGTCCCACAGGGGAAAGGAAGGGCGAGGCACAGGCCGGGAAACAGTAAAACTGCGAAGAAGACGAGAAACCAATTCTTCAACATCCGAAAGATTCCCCCACGGGGAACGAAAAGCCCGAACAGCGGCCCACTGGGCACGCAGCGTAGAAACAGCCAAACCCTTCTCGAAACCTTCCCACAAAAATTGAAGGACAACCGGCACGGAACAGAACAAAGGGGAGACACCCAACGCAGAACACCAGTGATTAAAATTACCCCAATGACGATCATAAGCCTTAAGGGTAGAAGGTCGTCGGGAACGCTGAAGAGCCATCGCTAAATGTTCCGGAAAACCGCGTCGTCGCCAACCCTGCCTTTCAACCTCCACACCGACAACCGCAACCGGAGAAGAGACAGGCACGGGGAAGACCGCAGAGGAGACGGAGACAGGGGAAGAAACCAAGGACCCTGCACCGCCAAAAGCCGCACCGTCGGAAACCAAGACCTCCGAGGCCAAAACGGTAGCACCGCCACCACCTCCCGATCCTCCTGACACAACCGGGCCAGAAACCTGGGAACCAGCGCCAGGGGGGGGAAGGCATAGAGGAGACGCGACGGCCACGGGAGAGACAGAGCGTCCACCCCCCAGCAACCCTCCTGCAGAAACCGGGAGCAAAAACGAGGGAGCTGAGCATTGTGCCGGGAGGCAAAGAGGTCCAGAAAGGGACGCCCAAACTTCCCGCACACAAGCCGAAACGCAACCGGGGTGAGAGACAACTCCAGAGAATCCGGAAAGCACCGACTCAGGGCATCCGCCACAAAGTTGTCCACTCCCTGAAGATGAACCGCCGTCAGAGACAGCAGATGACCCTCCGCCCAACAAAATAGGGGCACCACCACCGCATTCAAAGACGCCGAACGAATCCCCCCTTGATGATTCAGATAGGCCACCGTCACCATATTGTCGGACCGCACCAACACGTTCCGATCGAGCAACAGAGCGCGGAAACCCATCACAGCCCGGGACACCGCCATGAGCTCTCTCCAGTTGGATGACCGGCGGCTCTCCAGGAGGGACCAACGACCTTGAAGGGAGCGAGACCCCAAGGTCGCCCCCCAACCCAAGGCGCTGGCATCCGAAGTCAAGACCAGAGAAGGAGAAGACTGCAGGGGCAGACCTAAAGACAGATGATCCCTCACCGACCACCAAAGAAGAACCGGGAGGACCACTGGAGACACAGGAATGAGAATCTCCAAAGCGAGGGACCGGGGATCCCAAAGAGACAGAAGGTACACCCAAAGGGGGCGCAGATGAAACCGTGCCCATGCTACTGTAAAAACAGTCGCCGCCATCAGACCCATAAGACGCAACCAAAGGCGCACTGGAAAGGCACCCCCCAACCAGAAACGATGAGCAAGGGACACCAACGTCGTCACCCGAGGTTCGGGGAGGAACACACGGTTCAGATCCGAACGGAATCGGGCCCCAATAAAAACCATGTCCTGAGACGGAGTCAGTTGACACTTGGGCAAGTTGATCAGGAAACCATGGGCCCGCAACGCCGAGCACACCACCTCCCTGGCCTCCAGCAACAGGACCCGAGATGGAGCATGGATCAACCAGTCGTCTAAATAGGGGTATACCATCACCCCTTGGAGATGAAGCCATGCGACCAAAGGCGCCACCACCTTCGTAAACACCCGTGGCGCCGACCGGAGACCGAACGGCAAGACCATGAACTGGAAATGACGTCCCTGAACACAAAACCTCAGAAACCTGCGGGACCGAGGATGGACCGGTACATGGTAGTACGCATCCTGAAGGTCGAGGGTACACATGAAGTGCCCCGGCAGTACCAACGGAATTATCCTTTGTAAAGTCTCCATGCGGAAAGGAATTCTGGCCACCCATTTGTTCATAACCCGCAGATCCAAAATTAAGCGGAAACCCCCCGTGTTCTTTGGAACCAGAAAGACCAGGGAATAGAAACCCAACCCCGTCTCCAGCGGGGGAACCTCCTGAATGGCACCTTTTCGAAGAAGGTCCAGAAGCCCGAGAGAAAGACGAGACCGCTTTACGCGACTCGAAGGCCAAGGAGTCGGCCGAACACCCGAGTCCGGAGGCTGAGTCGTAAACTCCAGAACATAACCCTGGCGAATGATGTCCAACACCTAGACGTCGGAACAAGACTGAACCCAGGCAGCCAGGAAGAAGCGCAGCCGCCCTCCAACCAACAACCCGGGAACCACCGCCAAAGAGTCAGGAACGTGGCTTGGCAGGTGGAGGGGATTTAGCCTTACGGTCCCGACCACGGCCAGAAGCAAACCTACCCTGGCCTCTCACAAACTGTCTACGAGAAGCAGGGCGAAAGAAAGATTTGGGTTTAGAAGGGACAGGAGCAGTAGTAGAGATTTTAAAGGAAGAGGAATGCTTCTTTTCCTTAAACAATTTGTGTAACTTCGCCTCCAACTCCCCCCCAAACAACATAGTACCCTGAAAGGGCAACCTCAAAGCGCATGCTTTCTGCGCAGAGTCAGTCTTCCAGTCCTTAAGGACAAGACTGCGCCGTGCAGCCACACAAGCTCCCCCGGAAAGAGCCGAAGCCCGCACAACGTCAAAGGAGACATCAGATAGGAGTTCCACCTGACGCTCAATCTGCTCCAGCAAACCAGAACAGTCCGTGGCATTATCCATAGACTGATAGAGGGACTTCAGGTCAGACAACAGTGACTGCGACACATAAGTCCCGTAGATGCCTGCTCGTAAGGCCAGGTGGGAACCAGAATACACTTTACGGAGCGCCACATCCGCCTTCTTGTCAACCGGATCCTTCAGTACAGCATCCTCAGCAAGGGAAGTACGCCCCACCAAACTAGCCACAAACGAGTCAATAGAAATTGAATCAGGCAGTTCAGTAGCCATATCCTGCAAAGGATAGAGTTTAGTCATGAAGCGCGGAATCAGGATGCGATCCGGATCAGCCCACTCGCGCTTCAAAACATCTCGGATGAAGGGATGGACAGGGACATCGACAGTGGCAGCACTCTGAAATTGTCGCAACAAAGGGCCCCTAGAGGTACTAGGCGCGTCTCCGTCAGGGAACCCCATGTTCTCTTTAACATGCTGCACAATTGCGGACATAGTCTCCTTGTCCACATATTTGCCTTTCAACTCCTCCTCTCCCAAACCCGCAGACTCATCGCCACTAGAGTCCGAAGAAACAGGAGCAGGACACCTGCGACGGGATCCAGCATCACCCATCTCAGACAAAGTCTCCCTGATCAAGCGCTTAATATGCGCATCAGCACCAGTATCACGGCGCCTGGACCTGGCAGGAGAGGGAGACCTGGAAGCACTAGAGGAAGAGGACGACCTCTCCCGGTGATGACGTTTCCTGGAATGTTTTCCCATCACAAAAACACCCCAACAACAGCAATATTACCAGAGATAATAACCGCTATGCGGTACTCACCCCAAACGCTCGTTTTTAAACGAGTTTCCCCAAAGCCGGCAATCACGAGGCGCCTGACTTCCGTCCCCACGCTCAAAAACCGGAAGTCAGGCATGACCACATCCGGCCGGGGAATCAGCGCCATCCAATCAGAGGAGCAGCGCGGCCGCGCCCCCCAGCAAGCCCAGCAGGCCGGGAGAGGCGGCCATCGGGCCAGGAGAGAACCAACGCGGTATTACACCGCCGCGAGGTCCGGAAATGAAGAGGCCCGCGCCACTCCCCCCAAGCCCAGCAGGGAGGGAGAGGCAAACAGCGAAGGGCCGCCGGCACCAGGTAAGACCCAGCAGCCACAACGCCACATCCAGAAAGAAGGCAGGAGCGCCCACGCTCCTGCCGCGTCCTCACACTGTCAGGATGACAGAAAAAAGAACAGGAGGAATGCTGGGACGGTACTCCTTAAGTACTCCCAGTGGGAGGGGGAGGGTAGGTCCAGCATTCCTTCGTTCTTTTTTCTGTCAGTGAGATAGTAGATCTCACTTGTCCATGACGGTGTCGAGGACGGAGGGACCTGGGGGTAATGTGCAGCTGCCAGTGTCCTCCTGTTTTAAAGGTGACAGTGCTTAACTGTCAAAACGTTACTTTCCTACATCTAAATGTACAGCCAACTTGTAAACACATTGTCGCAGGAACCATGTACCGTGCTTTCAAACAGCTTTATGGTGACTTAAGGCATAAGGGAAAAATAAAATAAATACAGACCTAAATTCGTGATATTTCCAAACTAAGGACACGTTCCTTTTACCTTTTGGGCCCGTGATTCGGCTTCACGTATGTTCAAAGCGCCTTGATACACTGACGTTCAGCCACTAAAAGATATGCCCGATTCCATTTCATGTTTGGGTGGGACTGCCTGTCTCTGACACACTGTTCATTCTGTACACCGCATGCCCTGGTTAACACGAGACACACTTCATGCTAGCCTTACCGTCCCTCTGAGACGAACTTGTCTTGACACTGAGACCTCTCGATTTCCACTCTCAGAAAATGTCATTAAAGAGAGGGAGGCAGAAACCACAATAATAAAGTGCCCGAGAGAAGAGGCCAGAAGGAACTGATCTGGGAGCTAAATAACTGCATCCTGATGAAAGGCACAGGGAAGACAGTAAAAGTGCATTAGGGTGGCAGTAAAGGAAGCTGTTAAGTTTTATATGGGCACTGGGCGTGGTGCACGGCTGAGGAGAGGAATGGGCGCCCTGTGGTGCAAGAATCCCCTTGTCGCTATCTGACTGCCTATATTTTTATGCCTATCTGTGTCTCTAGTTATCCATGTGTTTATTGAGCTCTCTGCCTCCTACGCTCCACCTCTCACACCCCTTGCTGGCTACACTCATTTCTGAACCTCCCCTCTCTTCCTAGCTCTGTTTGTGACTGTACCTCTATTCCATCTGTTTCTGTGTCCCTCCCATTCATAATATAAGTATATACGTCTGGATGTTATTGGTGCCTTTCAGTCTTATAAATGTGTGTTTATGAATCCCCACCTTTACTACTCAACTTCTGTAGTACCCATATCGGTCTGTGTGCCTGCCTCTATTGACCTGTCTCTGTCTAGCCCTCTTCCTCTTTTTACCTCTATCACTTTAACTATCGATCTGCCACAATCTGGCCCTGAGTAGTGCAGGACTCCCCCCCTCTCTTTGAATACGCCTGCACACACCCTGCTCTTCGTGCTTTCTCTACCTGCCGTGCACATACAGTCTTTGAACACTGGGCTGTGCTCGGCTGAGGCAGCGAGTGGGAGGATGGGTGCTGCATTTTCAGCTCCCCCACCTTCGTCAACAGAGCTGGGATTAGCAACTGTAGTTCTGTGTCAAGGGCATCACCGTCCGTGGTAATTAATGGGCGCTCTGCACCTTAGCTGCCATATACTGGGCAGTCTGCGGGCATCAAATAACGTGCAGCATTAGCACATCTGTGCCATAGAGGCTACGTGGCTCGCATTGTAATGGGCATGGCCATATGAAGGCCACTCATGCTATTCATTGCAAATGCCAAAACTGTAAAAGGGCGTTAATGACTGATAGAAAACGTATATTTTACCTTAAACTGGGTATTCTAGTCAGTTTGGGGTCTTTAATGACTTTAATAAGTGGCAGGAGACCAGTGCCATATACTACTCATGCCAACACTGTCAATGGACTTTAATTAATGGCTGAAAGTAATAGGGCCGGTATATCATAAATAATTTACCATAAACTTTGATGTCAGGTGACTGTGCTGCTTGGCTGAACACTTAAAGTCCCAAGGGCAAGACCTATTAGCTATGGAAATCGAACCATAGTACATCATGTAAATATAATTCATGTAAATTCTGAAGTACAGTGAATTTACTTGGTTCCCATGTTAGTTACATTGAATTTACATTCTCAACCTCATTCAAAATAAATCCCTCTAAACGCCCTGGCAATCTGCCGCTCCCGCCACTCTCCGTTATCTATATATACATCCCCTCTGCTCCTCGTTACGGTACTCTGCTTCCATACAGATGTTCGTGCTGTAATAAAATGTTCTCTGGCATCACTCAGGGAACTAAGTTGAGCTACATCAGCTACCCAAAACAAGCATTAAAAATGCAATAGGTCTCCCCTTAGGTTAAGTTAAAGCCATTTGCTTTGCTAATGATATTGTTTAGCAAAGCAAATGGCTTTAACTTAATTAAAGGCGAGGCCTATTGCATTTTTAATGCTTGTTTACAGTGTGATAGAAAAACGTACTGTTCCCTCCCGTTACATTCCATTTCTCTCCCAATTCCTGATGCCATTTTTCCTTCAGTCGCAACATGTATTGTGCTGGGTCTTCATTTTGTTGCATCATCTGTGACATGAGGAACCCTGTCTGGGATGTCGGGGAATTTGCGGCACAACTGGGACAATACGCAGGCACGTATTACGTTAAATTGGATGCCATCATATTTTGGTTCAGTGAGCGTCATTTGTTTTATCCCTACTTTTAGTATGTCTTCTGCTTCTTCTCCAATCAGGGAGGTGAGCAGACTATTGATGTCACCTACGTCCGCTGTATGTTTTTCCAAGGCTGCTATGCATTTATCTGGCACCCTCGGTTAGTGGCAGGAGTTGTTGTTTTTTCAAATTGGCCATTTGGGGCCATGGTACATATAGAGGGGGGGTCATTTGTGTTTTTGAACAGTAGAGGCATCTTGTATGTCATTGTGGTATTTGTTGCTGTCAGTCGTGTGGGGTCAAATTTATGCGCATATTTCTGACAGACCTTTAAACTTGCCCTCATGTAAGGATAGTCCCAATCTTCATCCCCCATCCCAAGTAAGATAGTCTTCTGCTGTTGCCATATTCTGTGGATCAAAGGATCCATCTCATGGCCACAGAATAATTTGTGGTGCAAGAGTTTCTGCCAACCCGCCAAATCATCAGTGAAAGGGTTAACATAAGTCTGAACCCTCCCTGTGGGTAACTATTTCATTGGGTGTTAGGTCGTTGCTCTGTAATGTAGTTTGTTTACTGAGCATCATGTTTCTGTAATTTTTCTGCCTAGTGGAACACATTAGGGCTGTTCCTGAGACGAATAAGGACATGTCTTCGGGTCGCCCGTGAGTTCCTAACACTGTTAGTCGTTCTATATCAGTGCTCCTCTGTCTTGTGGGAAACAGCCATTCTAACACGGCTGTTCCCCACAATGCCATTACATCGCAAGCGTAACAACGCATGCGATGTAACAACACGTAGCCATTACTACGCGTGTTTTTACATCGCATGCGCTGTTACAACGCATGCAATGTAATGGCGATCCACCTCGTTGTGAGGAAACAGAGGCTCTTCCGTTTCCTCACAACGACGTGAACTGCCCTAAGACATGAAGCAGGAACCAGGAGCAGAGACGGCGACGCTGGAGAGGAACCACAATGGAAGAGAGGTAAGGGTGATTGTGCTTGGGGTGGGAGTAGTGTGGGTAGTTGTTTAGGGTAATGCTGTAGTGTCGTAGTGTTTTAGGGTTTAGGGTAGTGTAGTGGTGTTTGGGTAGTGTAGGGGGTCGTGCTAGGGGTAGTGTTTGTGTAGTGTAGTGGTTTAGGGTTTAGTGTAGTGCTGTAGTGTGTGTAGTGTTTTAGTGTTTAGGGTAGTGTTGTAGTGTTTTAGGGTTTAGGGTAGTGTTGTAGTGTTTGTGTAGTGTTTTAGGGTTTAGGGTAGTGTTGTAGTGTTTGTTTAGTGTTTTAGGGTTTAGGGTAGTGTTGTGGTGTTTGTGTAGTGTAGTATTTTAGGGTTTAGGGTAGTGTTTGTGTAGTGTTTTAGGATTTAGGGTAGTGTGTTAGGGTTTAGGGTAGTGTTGTAGTGATTGTGTAGTGTTTTAGGGTTGAGGGTAGTGTTGTAGTGATTGTGTAGTGTTTTAGGGTTTAGGGTAGCGTTGTAGTGTTTGTGTAGTGTAGTGTTTTAGGGTTAGGGTAGTGTTGTAGTATGTGTGTAGTGTTTTAGGGTAGTGTTGGGGGTTGAGCAGGGTAGTGTAGTGTAATTGTAGGGAGAGGACTGTGGGTCTGGGGAGGGTTGTGCAGGGGTAGTGTAGAGTCACTTACCTTGCAGACTTTAACCACGAGTATAGCTTTACCACGCATGCCTTTGCGTTGTAATGGCATGCGTGGTAAAAGCATACTCGTGGTAAAAGTTTGCGATGTAATGGCATTTCGTTGTCATTGACATCGTGTAGTAATACCCGCCTTGTAATGGCACGTGTGGTATTAGTATGCGATGTAATGACATACACCCCTGTCTCGTAATTCTTTGTTTATCCTGCTCTGGGTGAAACCTCTCTGGGGTGGCATGTATGAAACCACATGTGGGCCCACGTGGTAGGCCCATAACGTGTGTCATAGTTGAGGGTGATGTTTGGGAAGGTGCTGGTGGGGCTTGAGCAGAGATGGTGTTGTGAATGGTTGTGGTGGCTGCAAGGGACATACCTGAAATATTGGCCTCATAAATTGGTGATATTCCCCCATCATCTCTTGTAATGGAAGAGCGTGGTGATGGTACGCGTAGAGGGGTGTCCGTGCTTGCATCATTCCTACTTGATGGGATGTCTACTTTATTGAGCATTTCACTAAGTGTATCCTGTATCTTTTCTATTTTCATTGACCGACGTCGGACAGAGGTGATGTCCTTGGGGCTGGGTGAATGCACCTTTTGTAGCAAGTCATGGTCAAAGTCTTATTGTGTTATGCTGTCTGTGCGCTTACTTAAATTAGCTGTCTCTCCGCATTGCCTGGGTCTGAGATGGCAAAGAGGCCTAGAAATTATTATTCATTGGTCCTAAGTCGCTGAGGTTTATCCGGGCAGTCCAGGATGGCTGTCCTGTCCTCATGCTGGGACATGGCACTGCTTAGTGGCAACTGCTCATGGGAGTAGCGGCGCTGGCTTGGGAGGTGTTGCTGTTAGCCAGTGAAGGTTAGCGTCGGAACCAGAGTGTGAACTGTGTGTTGTATGTGTTATATGGGAGTCGGTGTCACAGTCTTCTTGTTGTTGTTGCATAACATTATTTTGTACTGGTGTAAGCTTCAATGTGAACTGTGCATCTATTTGACCTGGTATTCCTTGAACTACAACTTCTACCACTGGCCTGGAGCTGCTAACAATTTGCAGTGAGTGTGTTTTGTCTGTATGTCATTGTCCATTAGAGGAGGTGGTGGAGGGAGTGGGTAAGTCGTCTGGTATTTCATAGAAACCAGCGGCTGTCAGATCATTTGTAGTTGGAGCTAAGTCAGAGGAAGTGATAAGGTTAGGGTACATGCTGCTTACATGATACGCAGGTGGAGCCGTAGGTATGGGTATTGACTTGGTGTATTCTTTGAAGATACGCCACATGCTAAGGTGTCTTTGCGCTTTTGAAGCTTGCTGCCTAAATTTTTAGCCTCTAGGGAAATTGTATCATGGTCTAGTGTAGCACAGTCAAAGGTGCCTTCAAGTGGCCAGGGTGTGTAAGATTCTTAGTGTGCTTGAGTAGCTCCCTGCAGTGATTCATTATTTGCTGCTCTTGCCCTGTGAAGCTCTTGAGCACATGTTGAAGTGGAGTACCTATAGTGACCTTTATTTATCGGGCTGTTCTTGTATGTATCTGGGAGACGTAAGCAGGAACTATTGTTAGCCTAATGTGCTGTTCCTGTCTGATATCAATGCCTAGAATCAGGAACACTGTCAGGAGGACAGCACTAGTTAAAGGTGTTGCTGGGATGAATGAGGAAGGGTCACCTTCTGAGAGACCCATGACGTGGTCGTTGATGAGGTACACAACAATCTGTTGTACTACAAAATTCTGCTGATATCACGTTCATTCTCTAGTCTCTCAGATGTTGTAGAGCCCTTTGTATGTCGTGCACTGCATTCTGCTCTACAGGCGATGTTAGTGGGCGCGAGGTGAGATAGTTAGGCTTTCTGGGTAGGTGTAGTCTAACTCTGGGATGAATGAGTGTTCCTCTCCTTGTGGCTGACCCCTTGTGCCTGGTGAGATGGACTACTGGGAGTCTGTTTGTTCTGCTGTGTTGTCGGAGTGATATGTGGGTTTAGTTTGTGTGCCTGAGGATGTGCTGTCTGAATGGTAGGCTCCCTCTAAGGACTCCTCCAAATAGTGGGACCCTGTTGGAGGAGAATTCCACCAATGTTCAGACTCTACTGGAGAGACCGTTGAATATGAAGATAGTGTATAGTGTATACTGTGAGCTTTTAGCAGTGGAGGACTCCAGTGAGCAATTTGGCCAAACTAGATCTGGGCATGTAGAAGCTGGAAATGCTGGGCTTGCACTGGAGCATGTATTGCCAATGCACTGTACCGGAAGTCCTGTCAAAGTCAGAGTTGACACCGTTACCTCTTGAGTTGCAGTTAAATCTATTCCCAGTTTGTCCTAAGCTGTTAAGAGGATGTCACTTTGATGTGTAGTAATTGGTGCTATTTTGTCTGTTCTACTCTTAAATAAGGCAACTGGTCTGTTGTGCAATTAGTGGAGAATTACTTCTGTCCTCCCTCTGCCTTCATTACTCATGTGAAATTATTTCTAGTGCAGTTTACCTGCTTTAATTTACAGTGAATCGTTACAGGGAAGCAAGTGTTTGCTATATTTAAAAGTACTTTTTATTGCTTCCTATTTGTGAATTTTTAAAAGCTTTTACTCGGTCTAAAGGATTAATTGGTGAGCCTGTTTTAATCTTTTTTCTAGAGGTTTCAATACAAGAAAGTTAAGCTGGTATTTAAGTTAAAGGCTGCAACACTCTTTAATATTTAGGCTTTTCATCAGGGTGTAGTGGGCAAGTGGACAGAGGGTATTTTTAGGTCAAAACAATAGGGTAAATTTACAAATATACTAACAGGATGGAGCACTCCAAAATGTACACAACATGTATTTACTTTTTTTACATGGCTTGATTGTCTCGCTAGTGAAAAAAACCCACAAAATGTGAATGCAAAAAATGCAACACTGAGTTGTTGCGCAAGATACCGACCTTTAGAAGGAAAAACGAGTCACTTGAAAACATGGAGATAGAAAAATCATAATCTGCCTACGAAGAAAGACAGCGGCCTCTTCAAAAGGTCGACAATTTGCTCACAACTAATTAGAAAAGGCAAGTATTTTTTATCCTCACAATGGCGATTCTTTGCCAGAAACAGAATGAAAGAAAATAATTCATACGTTCATCAGGTCTGAGTAATTGTTTTGATAAAAAGATGATTTTTCGGGCACACTGTTTCCATAAGCAGTTTCTATAAGTAGCTCTGCGTTTTTGGTGTAGAAAATAGTCACTGAAGAAACTGATGTCAGTGAAGTCATCCTTTTTCCCGCCCGGTGATAACCTGCCCTGGCTCTGTGCGCCCATGAGTCCTGGTCGTGCTGGGGTGCAAAGGCGGGAGGGGGTCAGAGGGGTGCATCGCCCTCCCTCACACCCTCCCTCTGCGCACACTACACGGAGGCAGTGACTGGCTCATACAAATATTATAGCACATGCCAGAGCAAAGACTTCTTTTTGTCGGGTTATCTAGAGAGGCATTCTATCTCCCAGTGCATTGTGGGACCTGTAGTTTGCATTCTGTGGTCTTCCATAGCCTCTTCCCCTCGGAGTCTCCCCTGACGCCCACGTTGTAGCTCTTATTATTTGCTATATGTGACCTGGACTCTGGGGGTGTGGCTGGCTGTTGATGCAGAGTACCAATTCCCAGACCTTTTTCCCAGGGAGCTCAGCTTGAAAAAGTTTGAAAACCTCTGCCCTAAGGTTAAGATTTGCCCTGTAATTAGTATTGCTAAAATCTCTTCTTAGCGGTCTGCCAAGATCTTGTACTAAAAAAAATAACAAGTAATGCATCCATCCATATAAATAAATATATAGCCATATAGATACATAGAGGGCCTTTGGGTTGGCTCTGTTTTGCCATGGTCTGTCGGTGTCATTTATAGGCATTTCCATCTATGACAGCGAATTGCATGTGGTAATGGTTCAGTCCACATCAGTTTGACTCTTACCCTGTGAATAGATGCCTTTTATGATCACCTGTGTACATCCACCTGAAAATTAGTGTGCTTTAGTGTCAGGGCTGGTTGGCCATTCATTTAGTTTTTAGTTTTCTCCCTATTATAATTCCCCTTTCATTTCCATGCTTGTCCTCCTTTTATATTAAAGTTTCTTACGCAAATACTACTTTTGTGAGTGGCATGTAAGGCAGTCCTAACTGCTTACATGCCACTCATTTCAACTGCAGTGCACCACATCTTACATGGCCACTTTATCTAAACAAGGAGATTATGGTAGGCTGTTTTGACTGTATCATTGTTTTACGATTCCAAGACAGTAAAAACGTTGGTTCTAAGTGTGGCGGCCATGCTTGATCATAAAACGGCATAGACAATTTATAATACCTTTGCAAGGCGTAAACCTGTTGCTCTGTTTAGTTTAGTTTTGTTATTGCAAGCCTATGCCCAATGTGCTTAGAACAGCTTTGTTTTCTTTTTTTTTCCTGCTTTGTTTAAACTAAATTCGCATAAGTTGAGTTTATTTATGTTATTGTGGTTGTCGGAGGGTGAATGCAAGAATGAGTCAGTATATTGCACTTATGCATCCATTCATCAAAGATGAGTGACTGAGTTCCTAAACCCATCAATACACAAGGCGTTTTTTCATTAATACATTTGGGATGGCCAGTGCTTGTTTTTATGTTGCAGCTGGAGAGATAGTTCACGAGCTGACTGTCCTCTATTGCAACAGAGCAGTTTCTTTGGGTCACGCGTTTGAATACTGGTGAGTCAGACTCAGCCGGTCATCCTCCAGAAGATCGATAAATTGAGTACAGTGAATAGGTATTAAAGACATCTGCTACTTATAGCGCTTAGAAACAGCATAAGTGCTATTTGGTGAACTATATGAAAACACGCTTTGACCTTACTGCGGTCTCCTTTTACAGATCATTTATCAATGGCACCCCTCAGCAGAAATTCATAACCAAGCGACGAAAACCTGCCGTGCTTGCAGATCGTGGCCGGCCTACCCCAGGTGAAAGAAAACGGAATTTTCTTACAGAGGTAACCCCAAAAAATGACTTTGCCTCAGGTGTTAGATACTACTTTTATTTACCTTCAGTATTTACACATTTTATTTGTAGAGGTATTGAAACAGTACCTTGTTATCTGAAGGGTGCCTTTAATGCTTTGAACAAGCTTTGTACGTGGCAATTCTGAATGTTCAATTATTTTGGTCCACATTCCTGCTCATTGCGGGTGTTTCAGGCGCGAAAATGGGGAGCCTACATTACTCCTAATGTCGGTCTCCTGGCTCTAGGGACATCTTGTCCGAAGAGTATAGTGCGGTTCAAACTTGGAACGTGTTATGGTCGTGAATGCCTCATCGCAGCATCTGGGGGTTGTTTGGACTCATAGGTTTTTACTTATTTTCAATGTTTTTTCTTTTGCTCCATGTTGTGTGTCCACAACCTTGTCAGCTGTTTATGTAAAAAATCAGGTAAAGCCAGAGAATGTTTTGTGATTAACCCCTTCGCTGCCAGGCCTTTTCCCCCTCCTGTGCCACGCCCTTTTTTGGCTATTTGGGTAGTGCGCGCTGAGGCCCCTGTAACTTTTTGACCACATAAGGTATCCACGTCAAATTTGCGTCCTTTTCTTCCAACATCATGGGGATTCTGAAGGTACTCAGGGTTTGTGGATTCCCCTGGAGGGGTCACAGAAATGAGCCAAAATACAGCAAATTTTAGTTTTTTTGGGGGGAAATGGGGAAAACGGGCTGCAAATGAAAGCATCTGGGTTTTTCCCTGCAAATGTTATCAAAAAAGGATGTGTGGGGCTGAAATCACCATTTTCCCAGCTTTTAGGGGATACCAGACTTTTGTCAGAAACCCAAAATGTTTTGCACAGTTTTGGCATTTTTCTGGGACATAGCCTATTTTTGCTATTTTTTGTGCTTTCAACCTCCTTCCAATTAATGGTAGAAATGGGTACAAAAGCAATAATGGATCCTAGAAAGCTATACATTTTAGAGAAGTAGATAAAATTCTGAATTGAGCAAGGGGTCATTTGTGTAGATCCATCAAGGTTTCTTTATAGAAACTAACAGTTAAATATAGGATAAATTGAAAATTTGTTGAAAAAAAACAGCCTTTTGTGTCAACGTTTTCACCTGTAACTTCTAATTTTGACAGCTCTTTGAAAGCAATATACCGTTACATCCGCTGGACATTACTGGTTGTGGGGATATATAGGACTTGTAGGTTCACCAAGAACCCGACGAACCCAGAGCCAAAAACTGAGCAGCAACTTGCAATGGCTTTTTATTATGTACCGGGTATATAGTAATTATTCTGTTAAAATTTGTACATGGAAAAATCGGTATGAAAGACACCTATGTATTTCTGAAATGGGAACAAAATATAGAGTTTAGAAACAGAAGATATTTGCACATTTCCGAAATTGGGATACTCATACTAGCATGAGAATTATCAGTAATTTTTTAGAATGACTTCTTTTTTGACACAATGTCTTTCATTTGGAAGGCAGAAATGCATCGAAAGTCAATAGGTAATAACAGTTCCTTTACAAATCTGAATTACCCTAAGTCTCCCGATAAAAATGGTACCTCACTTGTAAGGGGTAGGCATAGTGCCCACGACAGGAAATGGCTCAAAACCCAACGTGAACACACCACGTTTTCACAATGCAAAATTACCCTTTTTTAGCAAAGTGCCTAGCTGTAGTTTTTTAACCCTAGCTCTGCCGGCACCTAGGGAAACCTAGCAAACCTATACATTTTTGAAAACTAGACACCCAGGGGAATCCAGGATGGGGTGACTTGACTGCCTCCCACCAGATTCTGTTACCCAGAACCCCTTGCAAACCTAAAAAATTGCCAAAAAAAACACCTTTTCCCCACATTTCTCTGGTGGAAAGTTCTGGAATCTGCGTGGATCCACAAATTTCCACCCACCCGCGTTCCCCAAAGTCTTCCGAGAAAAATGGACCTCACTTGTGTGGGTCGTCCTAGTGCCCACGACAGGAAACTGCGCAAAACGCAACGTGGGGACACCTCAATTTCGCTGTGAAAAATGACCCTTTTTTGGCAAAGTGCCTAGCTGTAGTTTTTGAACCATAGCTCTGCCGGCACCTAGGGAAACCTAGCAAACCTATACATTGGCCCCTAATCTGCCCCTTTTGGGCCCTTGCCTGTCGCGTGTACTTGGGCCTCCCACACGAGTGAGGCACCGTTTTTATCGGGAGACCCGGTGGACTGCTGGGTGGTAGGAAATTTGTGTCAGCCCGGTGATGCCACAACTTTCCCACACAAAAATGTGTGAAAAAGGTGATTTTTTTACAGCTAAATTTGAGGTTTGCAGGGCATTCTGGGTAAGGAAACGTTGGGGGATCCACGCAAGCCACACCTCCCTGGAGTCCCCCGGGTGTCTAGTTTTCAGAAATGTGTGGGTTTGGTAGGTTTCCCTAGATGGCCGCCAAGCCCGGGGCCAAAAACTAATGGGACCCCCTTTGCAAAACCAGGTTGTTTTGTGATAGGTAATTTTGATGTCTCCTCAATAGGTTTTGGGCCCTTGCTTCACGCGGGCACTAGGCCTACCCACGCAAGTGAGGTACCATTTTTTTCTGAAGACTTTGGGGAACGCAGGGTGGGTGGAATTTTGTGGACCCACGCAGATTCCAGAACTTTCCACCACAGAAATGTGAGGAAAATGTGTTATTTTGGATGCATTTTTAGGTTTGCAATGGATTCTGGGTAACAGAACCTGGTGAGAGCCAGTGAAGTCACCCCATCCAGGATTCCCCTCGGTGTCTAGTTTAAAAAAATGTACAGATTTGCTAGGTTTGCCTACGTGCAAACTGCGCTAGGGCCCAAAATCCACAGGAATGCACATTGCTAAAAAAAATTCGGAGCCCAGTGGGCTTTCTGCCGCCCTGGAGGGGAATCGGGGAAGGGGGTTTCATCCTGATATGCCCCTAAAGGGGCAGAAAGACTGTGGCTATTTTTTGTGGGTGTGTGGGCATTGGTATGACCGTTTTGTGCAGCCCCCACCCCTACGCATAAAAAAAAGCCTGCGTACTCGCTGGCGCCTAGTGGGCTTTCTGCCCCCCCAGAGGGCAGATCAGGGGCCACTGCCACTATCTGCCCTCCGGGGGGGGGGGGGGGGCAGAAAGACTGGAATTTCTCTGGGGGTGGGGTGGGGTATTGTCATGCCCATTTTGGGGTGCCCCTACACTAATAAAACAAAAAAATCCATGGTTTCTATTGGGCATTCTGCGCCCCCAGGGGGGGCCAGATTGGGGGCTACAGCTGCCATCTGCCTCCTGGGGGGCAGAAAGACTGTCAGTTTTGTGGGGGGGAGGGTGGGGGCATTGGCGTGCCCGTTTCGGGCAGCCCCCACCGTAAAAACAAATGCGCAAAAAAAATCCCTGGTGTTTAGTGGGCCTTCTGCCCCCCCCCCCCCCCCGAAGGGGCAGATTAGGGGCCAATGCCCCATCTGCCCCCCGGAGGGGCAGAAAGACTGTGATAATTGGGGGGTGGGGTGGGGGCATGGGCCTGCCCGTTTTGGTCAGCCCCCGCCCCTATATATATATTTTTTTTTAATTACCTGGTGTCTAGTGGGCTTTTTGCCCCCCCGAGGGGGCAGATTGGGGGCTTCTTACCCCCAGGGGGGGCAAAAAGACTAAATGTGGCCAAAATTATTTGGGGGGAGCAAAGGCCCTTGCCCAAGGGGTCGCTCCCCCCCTCCCTGGTGTCTAGTGGGTGGCCCCCTGCTTGGGGATCGCCCTCCTGTGGCGATCCCCAAGCAGGGATCCACTGGGGAGGGGTACCATTGGAAAGGGGAGATTATCCCCTTTCCAACGATACCTCTCCCGTCTTTCTACGTGCTCAGGGGGCTGAGATAGCTCCCTGAGCACGTAGAAAGAGAAACAGAAATGAGCCTCTTGGCTCATTTCAGTTTCACTTTCAGTGTAATGACGTCGGCGCGACGTGCGCGCCGATCGTCATTACACTGAAAGCAGGGGGGGTGGCCTCGGGAGCTGGGGAAGCTCTTCCCCAGCTCCCGAGGCTATTTTCACTAAATGGGAATCCCTCTGGTGCCCGCACCAGAGGTATTCCCCAGGGAATGCCTCATGACGAGCTGGACTCGTCATGGGCACAGCGCGACTGTGCTCCATGACGAGTCCAGCTCGTCATGGGCACACAAGGGGTTAACGTAATAAAAGTCACTGGATAACAAACTCCTCATTAATCATATTCGTTGTGAATAAGCATTGGCAAAGGCAATATGTTGTGGCTTTGGAAACTATTGGCTTTGCAAATCGTTTTTAGCAACGCCGTGCAGCATAGCTAAAGAGGAAATTAAAATAAAGGTGCTATGAGCCGCAGTGGCTGTGTCATTTTGTTTGTGTCTGCACTACGCATGCACACACCTACAAAATGCACTGGATCGGGACAATTTCTTTTTAATTACTTACTGGATTGGGAAATTAAGAAAAAAGTTAGTGTCAAAGGTGGTGGTCTTTTTAAAAAAAATGTATTTAAAAAGAAAAAGAGGCTTGAGAGGAGGAGTGGAAGAATAATGGTGAGCGCTGGGGAACGATCCCAGAGGACAGGTCGTAAGTAAAACAGAGGGCGGTGGGAGAAGTACACACCATGTCCAAGACAGCAACATCAGCATCAGCACGGGGGAGCAGAAGTACTCCGGTGAAAGTGAGCAATGTGGAATGAGAAGAAGCACACAGGCGAGATGCTGGTGGAGAATCACAAGTGCAAGCACAACATGAAGGGGTGAGGGAGATGCACACTGGCAACTGCATCATGGAGTGTGGCGCGGGGGAAAAGAAGTACATGAGGGAGACAGCTGGAAAACACATGTACTCAAATGTATTTGTGAAGCACACTATCAACCGCAGGTATCCTGGCACTAAGCAAGTGTGTGAGTGCACTCCTAGCCCTGCCTATGGTGGGTTGATAATTGGAAAGCCAGGTCTTCAGCTTCTTGCAGAATTCAAAAAGAGAGGAGGAGACTCTGATGTGCTGCCGGAGGTTGTTCCATGCTTTAGTAGAGAAGAAGGGTAATGCCCATCCTCCTGATCCAGTCTGTGTTTTCATGTGATGTGTGCGAGTAGGAGTCCTGCGGAGCAAATGTTTATGGGTGGTTGCTGGAAGAAGCAGCAACTGTTCAAGTAGATGGGGTCTGAGTTGTATAATGCCTTGAATGTGTGTGTGTGTGTGTGTCAGGAGTTTGAATTGAGTGCATTTGTGTATCGGGAGCCAGTGTAGTTCCATGAAGTGTGGTGCGATGTGAGATCCATGTGGGAGTTTGAGAATGAGTCTGGCTGCCGGGTTCTGGATGATTTATAGTCTTCGAGTGAGTTGTTTGGTGATACCGATGTAGAAGGTGGTCCTATAGTTCAACTTGCTGGTGGGTATGGCGTGGGTGACCGTTTTCTAGTGTTGCTTGGGAGCTATTTGAAGATCTTCCTCAGCGACATCAGGTTGTGTAAGCAGGATGCAGTTACGGCATTGACTTGTGCAATCCTGTCCAGTTTGTTGTTGAGCACCTAACCAAAAAGAAAGAGTGTCTAAGAAGTAAGCAGTGAGAAGAGACAAATAATGAAGCCATGCACCAGGGGAGGGAAAACCCACACAACCATTTTTGGAAGAAGTATTGACTGTGTAGGTAGGTTGCTTTATTAAAAGCATGCCACGTAATGCGATTAACAGTACATGTTTTATTCCCATTGTACAGCAATTAAAATGTACAGGTCATTCCAATATGCAGTTTATATAAACGTGAAACTGCTTAGCTAGCACTCGCCCTAAGGTTCACAGCAACATCCTAACATAGAGTTCCTTCTCACCGTTCACATAATATCTATAGCTAAGGCAGACATGTCGATAGATAGCTCTAGACACTATGTAAATGTTTCATAATGTTTGATATGGCTTGCTTTACTGGCTACCTAGATGCATAGGTTCAGATGAGAACAAGTTACTTGAGGGTAAACAAACACAAATGAAGGCTACATCTTTTGATTTAAAACAACAATCAAGTAGTGAATAGTTGCTAAACAGTGAAGAGCTTCCACAGGAATTGAGAGCCATGCTTGGAGAAAGGGTGGTGTTAGTTGGGTAGGAAGATTAAGGTGGTGGTAGAGTAGTGGTGGTTAGGATAGTGGTGGTAGTTAGGGTGGTGGTTGTCTAGGAAGGTGGTGTTTAGGGTACGGTGCTAGTGGTTAGGTTGGTAGTTAGTATAGTGTGGTGGTGTTGGTTATGGGGCAGTGGTAGATTGATGGTGGGGATGGTGGCGGGGTTGTGGTATCCAGGGTGGTAGTATTAGGGTGATTTTGGTAGGGGGTGAAAGAGTGGGAGTGGTGGTAGAGTGCTACACATGCTGATGCTGGAAGGGGGTGGTGTTGCTGATGTGAGGCTGGTGGTTATGGGGGTGCGGGTTTAGGGTGGGGTTAGTGGTTATAGTAGGGTCTTGGTGAGGGTTCAGTGGTGGTGGTAGGGTTGTAGTGGTTATGGTGGTGGTAGGCTGCCTAGGGTGGTAGTGGTTGTTGAGGTAGGCTCTTTTGGGTTGTGGTGGTTAGGATAGGGCGATTGTTGTGGTGGTTAAAGTAAGGTGGTGGTAAGGGTATTGAGGTGGTGGTTAGGGTAATGTGGTGGTTGTGGTATGGTGGTGATTGGTTTATGTGTTGGTGGTGGCGTTTGTGGTGGTGGTAGGGTGTTGGTGGTTAGAGCGCTGGTAATATTTAGGGTGGTTGTAGTAGGATGGTGGTTAGTGTGCTTTTTGGGTGGGGATAAGGGTGTTTGTGGTGATTAGGGTGAAAGTGATGGTGTTGGTGATGGTTAGAGTAGGCTGGTGGTGTTTAGGATAGTGATAGTATGCTGGTGGTTTTGGCAAAGTGGTGGTTAGGGTGTTGTGGTTAGGGTGTTTGTTGTGGTTAGGGAAGTGTTGTGGTTAGGGTAGTGTGGTTGTGGTGTTGGTTAGGATGGGGTTATGATGGTGGTGGTTGTGGTGGTTGTTGGGTTGGTGGTGGTTAGGATGGTAATAGAATAGTGGTGTTGGTAGGGTAGTGTCGTAGGATGGTGTTAAGGGGTGGTGGTGGTGGAAGGGCCGTGGTGGTGATAGTCTGGTGGGGTGTTGGTACAAATACTGACCCTGCAAGTGACTGCACATGCAGGCAAAACCTAAAATTGTCCTGCGCTTCAATAATTTACAATTAAGAAGAGGTAGTTCTGCTAAGAGAAATCTGGCATTTCAGATATTTATCATACACCTTCTGTGAATGGGAAGCATAACCTGATACTTGCAAATAGTAGTGAATGGGGTAATCTGTTTAACTGTTAATAAAGCTGTAGATTCAGTCTAAGCAGACTATCCTAAAAGAAATTCTAAATCCCCAATGTGCTGTAAGCAGTAGGATATAAATTTCTTCTTTTTTTTTTTAACCGTTTCACAAAAATTGCAGCTACGTTAAGTACCACTGTCCCTTTCCCATATTCTCATAAAACCAACTAGGTGGAGGATCCAGAAATAAAATCCAGAAAATTGAACATTGATATTCATTGCGTCTACCCGCTCCCAATAGATTTCCTACCCTCAACCTGCTTTCAGTATTAAGTATTACATGGTTCACCTTTTATATAATTAATAATTTGTCATCTTTAATGTTGTCATGTGCTCTTTACAGGCGGGTTTTGTTACTGATCAAAATTCTGGGTATCTTAGTTTCTCAGTATTTAGGGGAATATGTTTGAACCAGTGATCATACTCATAGTTCTAATATACAAGGACATTCAAGAGCCCAGCTCTCTGCTCCACTGGGTCTGGTAACGACACTCTAGCCCAAAACAAACATACAAAAGGTGATGGGATGAGTGCTTGCAATAAGTCTAACCGCTGGCAATTGCGCGGGGTAGTTCCAAACCATCTTTCTTTTGTCGACCATTCCACCTTAGATTAGATCCAACCATGTTCAAATCAGTCTTCGTCTTGCTCCAATAGGAACAGTTCATCCCAAATTGCCAACTCTTGTCCTGTCTGACCAGAATACAAGCAACCCAAGACTGGCTTTGGAGTGATTAGAGACTCTTCAGTTGTATATAGCTTGGTTCCAGTGGCACAGTGAGCAAGGGATCCACATCTGGACATACACTTGGAGCTTTTTGCGCACATTCCTTCATGCCCCCTTTGGTGATTGATGTAACTCCCTAAGTGGCCAAGGGTATACCAGATATGGATCCCTTGCTCACTGTGCCATAGGATTCAAGCTGTGCCTCTCTGATTAGGCCAACAAGGCCGAAACTGATCCAGCGATGACTTGTGTTCTGTTCTGGAAGGGACCTCGCCTGGCAGTTTGGGTCTGTGCTAATTTGCATGAAGTGAGCCTAGTCTATAGTTTGTGAAAAAATGTGGGGTTGAATGCTACCCCAAGGGATGGCCAATGGTTGGACTATTTGCAAGCATTCCTTCCTGCAACCTTTGTATGATTGCTGGCCCAGAACAAATCTGGTCTTAGGTGCATGATTTCCAAGATCTTCTTATGGCCCAAATCAAAGTAAAGAGGTAATGGTGTGGCATGGCTTGATAGTTTTTATCTTCAAGCCAGGAAGGAATGTTCAATAGTATAAATCTTGTCATAATAGGTATTCCCTCATGAATACTGTAGGTTCGAGGCATATGAGCTGCAGATTACACACTTGTGCATAGATCGCCATCTGGTGTTGGGCCCGGATGTTTGCAGTTTGTTTTTCCTCTTGGAAAGTCATTGGAAATCACGAGGCTGGTGACTCCTCCTTTGGATCGTATTGCGCATGGGCTTCGGCTCCATCCTCAGATTGTTTTTTTCCGCCATCGGGCTCGGATGTAATCTTCGCGCTCCGGTCCAAGAAAACGATTCGGGACCGAAGAGCCAGAAGAACCATGGCACACTCTTCTGCGATCCCGGATGACCTCTTCAGGGAAGGCGTCGACGCTCCAGAACAACACACCGACGAGGGACTCGTCAGCGCCTCCGAAGCAGACGACTCAGAAGTGGAGGACATCACTCCGGCACAGAGGGTCGTGAGTACTACTCTACCCCCCCCCCCCCCACACACACACACACACCCTCCACGGCACCGAAAAAGGCTTCGGTCACGCCTTCGGACCTAAGCAAGACCAAAGACACGGCTTCCCACACCGCACCTTTGGGGCCGGTAAAGAAGCTAATTAAGCCTTCGGGCGGCTCGGGCTCGAGCCAGCCCACCGTCGGAGCCGATAAACACTCTTCGGCACCAAAAAAGAAACCGGCCTCTATCTCGACACCGAGCCCCAGCTCTTTGGCACCGACCCCATCTTCGGTACCGACAAAAGCCCACAAGGCCACCGGCACCGACACTTCCAAGCCGAAATCCATCTCGGCACCTACTAAACAATCGGAGCTTTCCAAGCATGGTTCCAAACAATGAACCAGCACCGACAAACCTAAGAAACCAACGGCCCTGACGCCTTCGGCGCCGACGGACCCACCAACCTCTCCAGAACTATTCACACCGGATCCTTTACAAAAAATATTAACTAAGGATCCCAAAACTGGACATTTGATGCTCTCTATCAAAAAGAGACAGAAAAACCTGCTCCGCCTCCACCTCCAAAAAGGAAGGACTCTGCTACCTCCCCTTTCAGAATACCTTCCCCCACCTCCTCCACCTTCCCCTCCTCTACCCCCACCTCATCATTCCCCGACCCCATCCCCGGATGATGATCATCAAGGGGATCCATACGATGACATAGGGGATGTGCCCCAAGATATACCTACAGGGGACCCCACTCCCACACGATCCCCCGACCCATGGGACGATTATAATGTCCCTGAAATCCCTAACGTCCCACAACACGATCTTTACCCTTCCCGACCTTCTCCACCAGAAGACTCCTTGGGGTTTAACCATTTACTGCAAAGGGCGGCACACTACCACGGGGTAGATTTACATACCGACCCTATGGAGGAGGATTTCCTTCTAGATACATTCGATACCACACATAGGACCACCTCCATATTGCCTATGCTAAAAGGTGTTCTAAAACATGCGCCGGAGATCTTCAAGGACCCAGTTAGGGCCAGGGTCATTAACCCGCGCATTGAAAAGAAGTATATAGCCGCCCCAACAGATCCCTCCTACATCACAGGGCCAGCGCCACTAGATTCCCTAGTAGTATCCACAGCACAGAAAAGGGCCAACTCCCAGGCGTCGCGTGACGCACCACCATCGGACAAGGAGTCTAAACTCTTGGACGCATCAGGCAAGCGTACTGCATCTCAAGCGGCCAATACACAAGCACTACTAGCGAGGTATGACAGGGCCCATTATGACGAGCTAGAAGCCATAATGCACCATCTCCCTGATAAATACAAAGCTAGGGCCAGTGAGCTAATTCAGGAGGGCAAAACAATTACTAACACCTCCATACGTTGTGCCTTAGATGCAGCAGACACAGCCTCTAGGGCCATCAATACTAGTGTCCTCCTCCGTCGCCATGCCTGGCTAAGGATATCCGGTTTTAAACCGGAGGTACAAGCCTCCATTCTCAACTATCCCTTTGACCAGGAACATTTGTTTGGCCCCAAAGTGGATGACGCCCTAGAGAAAATGAAAAAGGACACTGACACGGCAAAATCCATGGGAGCCTTACAATCTCATCCTCCCAGACGCTCCTTTCGCCGCTCTTCATTTCGGAGCACATCCAGAGGCTACTCCTCAGACACCGCTTCCACTTCATAAAAATCCCCTACTCAGTCCACCTTCACAAGGGGTTACCAAAGGGGCGGCTACAGGGGCAACAATAACAAAGGCAGAGGCAAAACAAACCCCTCCCGCTCTGCCACCGCGCCTCCCCAATGACTTCGCTCCACTTCCCCCAGACCATCACACTCCAGTCGGGGGCAGACTCCCAACATTTCCTTCCGGTCTGGACTACCATCACCTCGGACAAATGGGTAACACAAATAATTCGGTCAGGCTACTGCCTAGAACTAATATCTACACCCCCAAACATTCCACCCAGACAACGCCCAATGTCACCAGAACATTTACTGCTACTCAAGCAGGAGGTAATCTCCCTCCTACACAAAAAGGCAATAGAATACGTTCCTACCAACCAACAAAATATGGGGGTCTACTCCCTATATTTTCTCATTCCAAAAAGGGACGAGACTCTACGGCCCATCCTAGACCTTCGGCCCCTAAACAAATACATACTCAGACCATTTTCATATGGTGACGCTTCAGCAGGTACTTCCGCTACTTTCCCAAAATTACTTCCTCACAACTTTAGACCTCAAAGACACTTATTTCCACATCCCAGTGCACAACGCTCACAGGAAGTACCTCGGATTTGTAGTGGACGGCCAACACTACCAATTCAAAGTACTCCCATTCGGAGTCACAACCGCACCACGAGTATTCACCAAGTGCCTCGCAGTGGTGGCAGCACATCCGCGTAGACAGCACATTCATGTCTTCCCATACCTAGACGACTGGCTGATAAAAGCCAGTTCATACAACACACACACACACCACGATCCAGCTACTTCACCAGCTAGGCTTCACGGTAAACCACGAAAAGTCCCATCTACAACCATCCCACATAAAACAATATCTAGGTGCCACTATAGACACCTCAAAAGCGCTCACCTACCCCAATCCTGCCAGGATTGCAAGCATTCAGGCTCTACGCGCAAAATTCATAGCACAACACTCCCTTACATCTCGGGTGTTTATGCAACTAATAGGGATGATGGCCTCTTGCATCTTCTTAGTACCTCACGCAAGACTCCAGATGCGTCCTCTCCAACAGTGCTTAGCGCGCCAATGGAACCAGGCCCAGGGTCAATTAACAGATCTGGTGTTGGTAGACGGTCGCACCCATCGCTCTCTGCAGTGGTGGACCACCACAAACCTTTCCTCAGGTCGACCGTTCCTGGACCCGGTTCCCCAGATAGTACTAACCACAGACGCATTGCTCTCCGGCTGGGGAGCTGATCTCACCGTGCAGGGCACATGGACACCTCAACAAAAGTTACTCCACATCAACCATCTGGAGTTACTAGCAATCTTCTTAGCCCTAAAATCTTTTCAAACACAGATTTCAGGCAAGGCAGTCCAAATCCGCACAGACAACATGACAACCATGTACTATATTCAAAAACAAGGCGGCACACACTCTCCACAGCTCTCTCAGCTAGCACTGAGCATATGGAGATCGGCCATACCCCAGAAAATCTTTCTCCTAGCTCAGCATGTCCCAGGAGTCAAACACTATGGCAGATCTGCTCAGCAGACCAACTCAACAAATCCACGAGTGGGAACTCCACCCACAAGTTCTAAACCCGTACTTTCAGATGTGAGGGCATCCACAGATAGACCTCTTCGCCACCCACGAAAACACCAAATGCCCAAGCTTCGCCGCCAGATATCCACACCCATTGTCCAAAGGGAATGCGATATGGATGAACTGGTCAGGCAGATTTGCATACGCTTTTCCGCCTCTCCCATTCATTCCACTAGTGGTGCGCAAACTACAGCAACACTCCCTCACACTAATCCTAGTAGCTCCAACTTGGGCCAGACAACCGTGGTACACCACACTGCTGGAACTATCTGTTGTACCGCACCAAAAATTACGCCTCTCTCCACACCTCTTAACCCAGAACCATGGAGAGATCAGACACCCGGACCCAGCTCAGCTCAACCTTGCGATCTGGCTCCTGAAGTCCTAGAATTCGGTTATCTGAATCTTCCCCCTGACTGTATGAACGTCATCAAGGAAGCTAGACGACCCACCACTAAAGCGTGCTACGCCGCCAAGTGGAAACGTTTTGTTGTCTATTGTCACACCACCACCATCAATCCCCTAGACGTCTCCATCCAACACATCATAGGCTATTTACTACACCTACAAAGGTGTAATCTAGCCTATACGTCCATTCGACTACACCTCGCAGCTATAGCAGCTTATCTACAAAACAGGCAACATCTATCACTCTTTAGAGTACCTGCCATTAAAGTCTTCATGGAAGGCCTTAAAAGAATAATTCCCCCCAGAGTGCCACCCTCACCTGTGTGGAACTTAAATATCGTTCTCACCAGACTAATGGGGCCTCCCTTCGAACCATTGCACAAATGTGAACTCCAATTCTTAACCTGGAAAACCGCCTTTCTCGTAGCCATCACTTCCCTCAGAAGGGTCAGTGTGATACAGGCATTTACCATTCAAGAACCGTTTCTGCAAATGCACCATAACAAAATTGTTCTCCGTACCAACCCAAAATTCCTCCCTAAAGTCATTTCTCCTTTTCACCTAAACCAATCTGTAGAACTACCAGTATTCTTCTCGCAACCACAAACGGTTGCAGAAAGAGCTCTACACACACTAGATGTCAAACGAGCCTTACTCTACTACATCGAGAGAACACAATCTTTCCGTAACACCAAACAACTGTTTCTCTTTCTCTCCACCACACAAGGGCAACCCCATCTCCAAGTCGGGTATAGCTAGGTGGATTGTCAAATGCATTTTGCTACCACAAAGCAAAACAAACGCTATCTGTTCCCCCTAAAGCCCATTCTGCACGTAAAATAGGGGCTTCAATGGCTTTTCTAGGAAACATCCCATTAGATGATATCTGCAAAGCAGCTTCATGGTCAACACCGCACACTTTCACCAAACACTATTGTGTAGATGTGCAAACTTCACAACAAGCTAGTGTGGGCCAGGCTGTACTCAAAACATTATTTCAAACCACTGCAACAGAGACAGGTGGTCACCGCTAACGGTGGGTACTGCTATATAATCTATGCACAAGTGTGTAATCTGCAGCTCATATGCCTCGAACGGAATATGCTACTTACCAGTATGCATCTGTTCTTGGCATGTAGAGCTGCATATCTACACACGCCCACCCGCCTCCCCGGCTACCTGTATCTGTTCCAGTTTATCTCATTTAGATAACACACACATGGGCATCTTCACTGTTCTTACTACTGAGGATGGAGCCGAAGCCCATGCGCAATACGATCCAAAGGAGTCGTCACTGACCTCGTGACTTCCAAAGACTTTCCAAGAGGAAAAACAAACTGCCAACATCCGGGCCCAACACCAGATGACGATCTATGCACAAGTGTGTATATCTGCAGCTCTACATGCCCAAGAACAGATGCATACTGGTAAGTAGCATATTCCTTCTGATGGATACATCTGCCTATGGATTTGTCACCTTTTGAATTACCCCATGCGCAGCATTCCACAGAAACTTTTCTCCAGCTCTCCCACGTCAACAAGGACGTCACAATGGAACAGCTCCGCACAGGATTCCGTGTGACTTCATCGGAGCCATAAGACCACCTCGTCGGTGTACTGATGTCGGGTCCCTTTTTTCCGCGCCATCGATGCGTACTGGGGCTTTTTCCAAGGCTCTCCATTTCTAGGAGTTTCTTTATTGCAAGTCTTCGGATCTTTGTAGCAGTGACCATGGCTACGCAGAGGAAATCCGGATTCAAGCCAGGCCGGGAATATGGGGGTTAGACGTCTATTAATGACCCTCATGATTGTTTGTGGTGTCTCTCGTCGGACCAAGACGTCGGAGTGCTAGTCATGCAGGCACATGAACCACAAGGCATTGATGGAGAGGGAGGCCAAATTGTTCATGGGAAAGGCCAAGAAACAAAAGAGGGGTGTAAAAATGTCGAGGTCCCTATCCAAGTCACCGACTGCATACCTCGAAGTAGTCAGGGTAACATAAGACAAAGAGGCGCCATGGGTCCTGGCGGTGTTCGTCGAAAGATGAGACGCCAAAGCCGTTGACTCCGGCTCCCCGGCACCACCAGAAGAACGTAGTCTGTCTCCTTCTCCTGAGGTGGCTCCAACTCCGAGAATGGTGACTCCACCGGTGCCAAGAGAAGCAACACCTCTGCTGTTGCCGTCCACTTCACCTCTGGCTCCACCGTCTCTGGTGCCTCAACCAGAACCGAATGTGCCACCTCCTCGAGCAATCTCAAGACTTGCTGCACCGGAATCAGGGTATCCTGCCTTCCCGACTCCGGGTACAGGTCCGTCGCATTCCCTGAATGCGATGTTCGCCAGAACGGCAAACTCTACTGGTGCGCCGGTTGGCCCCATTTGCCACCGGATTTCCCTCAGGCACCTCTCATTCCTTTTAAGGAGCCAATGGCTCCAGGGAGTTGGCCTCTCCCGATGCTAAGATTCTCGATGCCGGTACAATCTCTGGAGGGACGATTACCCTTAGACGGATCTTCCCCGGTGCCCTCTGGTCCGAACTGGCGCGGTCTCTACTGGCGTCGACTGTCTCGGTAGACCTTCCTTCGACCCTGATCCCGAAGTCAACGGTGCAGTGTCTGCCGCCTCAGACGCCAGTTCCAAGGATAAGGTTTACGACAGAAGCACAGAGGTTAATGGAGGAGGAGTAGACCCAGGAACAACATGAGGAGGCTGAAGAAGGGCAGATTGACCCTCATCAGAGTTTTGAAGGTCTGCAGGCAGCTAGTGGCCAGGATACATCGCCTGAATGGGAACTCTCGTCTCCAAGAGGCCTTCCGACACAGGAGGTGACCTCTTATCACTGTCATCAGGAAGGCAGCGGATCTACTGGAGTTGACTCTGCTCACAGCAGAACTAAAGTCCAATATTTTGACTGAGGTGCTCCATTTCCCTTCCTCTATATCGGAGCCTTTTCTCTCTTTCAACGAGGCTTAGACTGAGGCCATCTTTGATGTGTGGCAGAAGCAGATGACTGCTCCTGCGGTGTCCAGGTCTGTGGCGAAGAGGTATAAGGTGGCTCCAGGGTATTCCGCTTTCCTCTCCACTCATTCTTCCCCGTAAAGTTTGGTCGTCCAGGTTTCATGCTCCTCGAAGCAGTCTAAAGGGTCGTTCTTATCTACACCGGCAACCGGCAGACAGAGTCCAAATGCATGAAGCAATCAGCGAAGAAGCTGTTCTCTTCGGGTGGTATATCCATGCGCTTATGGACTCAGCAAGGGTAGTCCTCCCGAAGCTAGCGGAGAACGTTCAGGGCCATTTTTCAGTGGTTCTTTCAGATGCTCATGCTGTGGCCCACCAGATCATTCAATCTGGGCTAGATACTGCTGACTTGGTTGCTAGAGAGATGGGTTCGTCTGTGGCAACCAGGAGACCCGTTTGGTTACGGGGTTCTCCCCTGATGTCCAAGCTACTCTGTTAGACCTGCCTTTCGACGGATCTCATCTATTTGGGGCCAAAGCGGACTCTGCGCTGCAGTGCTTTAAAGACAGTAGAGCCACAGCAAAGTCTTTGGGTCTCTAGTCTCAGTCCAGGGGCTTTGAATTTTGCAAGTTTCGTGGGTTTGACATGACCCTATCCTTTCGTGCCAGACAGCAGCCGCAACAGCTGGCAAATCCCCTGCACAGATCTTACAGGAAAAGAGCAGAGGTCGTTTGCAGGGTGCAGCAAGTTTCCTCCTCCGCTTCTGCCCCTCCAACTGGTGCAGAAGGGAAGAAGCTTTAGCTCCGTCATCCTAGAGCATGCTGGTCCCGTGGGAGGATGGGTGTCCCATTTTCTACAACGTTGGAGGTCTGTTAGTACAGATCTCTGGGTGTTGAACATCGTAGAGAATGGGTACTTCCTACTCTTCCAGAAGTTTCCACCTCCTTATCCTCCCTGTCAGGGTTTGTGCTCGGAAGAGTACCTTCTGCTTTTACAGCAGGAGGTTCTGTCTTTACTGCAAAACAGTGCGATCGAGGTGGTTCCGGAGCAGGATAGGGGTCAGGGATGCTACTCCTGGTACTTCCCGATTCCCAAAAAGGACGGTTGCTTAAGGCCAATCTTAGACCATAGGATCTTGAATTTTTACCTCATATTGGAGAAATTCAAGATGTTGACTCTGGCTCAGGTTCTTCTTGCGCTACAGAAGAAAGACTGATGGTGTCGATCGATTTGCAAGATGCGTATTTTCACATTCCCATCCTGAAATCATATCAGAAATATCTTCGTTTTATGGTTGGGTCTCAGCACTACCAGTTTGCGGTCCTACTGTTAGGTCTTACTTCCGCACCTCTGGTCTTCACAAAGGTGATGGCGATGGTAGCAGCACATCTCAGAAGATCGATGGTTCATATTTTCCCTTATCTGTACGACTGGCTGCTCAAAGCGAAGTCGCCAGAGATGGTGCTGCATCATTTGCAGGTAACAACACAGCTGTTGTTGAATTTGGGGGTTTCAATAACTGTACCCAAATCTTACCTGGTGCCCTCTCAGCGCAACCTGTTCATAGGGGCAGTACTGGACACTACTGTAAGTCTTGCCTTCCCACCTTCACAGAGGATTCAAGACGTCCAGACTATGATCCCACTTTTTCAGAATGGAGCTGCTGTTCCTGTCTTGAAGGTTTTGTGACTACTGGGCCTGTTCGCTTCCTGCATACTGTTGGTCAATCATGCAGGCTGGCATATGAGGGCCCTCCAGTGGTGCACCCGCAGGCAGTGGTTTCAACACAACGAAGATCTCAAAGAGGTGATCAGAATCTCCAGAGACACTGCATTGGAGTTATGGTAGAGTGTTCCAGGCATCCTCTCTCAAGGGAAGCCGTTTCAACCTCCTTCTCCGGTGGCCACATTGGTGACGGATGCCACCACTATAGAGTGGGGAGCTTATCTGGGGGATCTGGAGGCCCAAAGTGTTTGGTTCTCCAGAGAAGAGGTTGTTGCACATCAATCTCCTAGAATTGCGAGTGATACGTTTGGCTCTCAAGGCCTTTCTTCCCTCCCTTTGGGGCCAGGTTGTTCAGGTCCTAATGGATAACACTACTGCGATGTGGTACATCAACAAGCAGGGATTAGGATTGTATCTTCTTTGCAGAGAGGCTCTGCTACTCTGTTCCTGGGCTCAGGACCATCAGATTTGCATAATCGCAAATCATCTGGCCGGATAGCTGAATGTGTGTGGACAGACTCAGTCAGCAGTACTCGGCTAATCATGAATGGTGTCTCCATCCAGAGGTGGTCCTTCACATTTTTCGGATGCGGGGGTTTCCTCGGTTAGACCTATTTGCCACTCACGAGAACACGTACTGCCCGTCATTCTGCAGTTTCCAGTATCTGACGCGGGGATTGTTGGGGGGAGGGGTGCGTCTCAATTAGAGGCTCACAGCTTCTTTACGTGTTTACTTTCCTCCCATACCCTTGATTCCTCGAATTCTGAGGAAGATTTGCCAAGACCGGGCTCAAATCATATTGATCACCCCAGATTGGCCGCGAAGGGTTTGGTACACAGACCTCCTTTACCTCCCATCGCACCCTCGGCTCCATCTCCCACTCAGAGCAGACCTCGCAGGAGCAGGTTCTTCTACAGCCCAACCGCCAGAGCCTGCACCTTCATGCCTGGATATTGAACGGGGCAACCTGAGCTCTTTCTCTCACACCGGATGTGGTGGATGTTATATTATTTGCCAGAAGACCCTGACACCAAACCTGTCTATTCTCACAGGTGGGCCAGGTTTGTTAAATGGTGTGGAGAGAGATCAATTGATGCTTTGCAGGCCCATTTTTCTGATATTCTGAATTTCTCTTTTTCCCTAGCTCAAAAGGGTTGTGCGGTAGCTACTGTTACTTGTCAGCCTTGTTGTATTTTCTCTGTTTACCAGATCAACCCTCGTTGTTCCAGTGTCCTATAGTGATGAGATTTATTAAAGGTCTCACAAATAGGTTTCCTCCCATCCCTTTTTCTTGCCTCAGTGGGATTTAAATTTGGTTCTCACTTTCTTAATGGGTACGCCCTTACAACCTTTACGTAATTGCCCCTTAAGGTTCCTAGCGTTTAAGACGATATTTCTGGTTGCAATCACTTCTGCTAGGAGGGTGAGTGAGTTGAACTCTTTTGGCTCCAAGCTTCCATTTCCATAATTCCATGCGGATAAGATAGTGCCTAGGACCAGAGCTGCTTTCCTGCCTAAGGTGGTCACTCCTTTCCACCTAAGGCAGTCTATCACTTTACCCACTTTCTACGCGCCCCCTTATCCAAGGAGGATGAGAGACTTTATCGCCTGGACCCTAAGAGGGCCTGTCAGCTTCTACCTCGACGGGACCGAGGACTTTAGGTTGGGCAACCAACCCTTCATCGGATATGGGGGTAAGATGAAGGGCAAGGCTATCCATGAAAGAACACTGTCCAGGTGTATCATCCTCTGTATCAAGATCTGCTACGCCTTGGCCAAGAAGGACCTGAAGGTATTAGAGCTCATTCTACTAGAGCGAAGTCTTTTTCGGATTTAGCTAGAGGTGTCTCTCTAGTAGACATCTGCAAGGCGGCAACTTGGGCCTCCCTCCACAGCTTCGCAAAGCACTATTGCGTGGATTTGGAGGTGAGGAGCAAAGGCCATGTTGCACTTTCTTTGTTGCAGGATTTTTTGGTGGAGGCAGGCACCCTCCGCCGGGACAGGTACACTTGGGTATTCAATTCAAAAGGTGAGGAATCCACAGGCAGATGTAGCCATCAGAAGAACAAGTTACTTCCCTTTGGTAGCTCTTTATCTGGTGGATACAGTATCTGCCTGTGGATTCCTCCCTGACCCACCTGCCTCTCCGTTGCATACTTGCTTATACCCAAAAATAATCAATGTATATATCATGTCATTTATTGTTAAAATCATGTGATGCTTGGCTCTAGGAAATGTCTATGATGAAGAATTTCCAGTTTTGGCTGTGTTTGTATACTGTGTATACTTGAGAAAATATTGTCGTTTCACCCTTTCGCCTCGAAGGGCACAAAAAAAATGGGTGGAAGTGAAGTCAGAAGGCTGACAAGGTCGTCTTATGGCTCCGAAGACGTCACGCGGAGTCGCGTGCGTAGCTGTTCAATTGCGACGTCAACGTGGGAGAGCGGGAGCAAAGTTTCAGTGGAATGTTGCGCATTGGGGTAATTCAAAAGGTGAGGAATTCTTGGGCAGATACTTTATCCACCAGAAAAAGCGTTACTGAAGGTAAGTAACTTGTTCGTTGCAGCATGTACAGCTTTAGTACAGTACATTTTTAATGAAGGGCATACCAACCAAAGTTTGATTAGTAAGTAGTTGTAAATACTGTTTATTTTATTATTTGAAAATAATTGGCAATAAACAATATATAAGAAATAACATATAAAATTGACGCTACATATTATAAAAAAGAAAGTCCCTGGGTATTGACCGCCTTTCAGCTTCTGAAGTCTACCACTTTTAGTCAAGACCTGCCCAGAAACCTTGGAGAATGACAAAGGTGCATCAATCAATTAGTCAATATAATCTTTATTCGACAGAAGCCATTAAAACAAAGCATAAATATTCAGTGCATGGATAAGCGGATAAAGTGTAAAAATATCAACCGAATATAAAAGGCCAGCGACAAAGGATAAAGTCTTCATAATCAAAGCACAGAACATACTAACATCAGACATCAAAATTCGTAACATTTTCCTATAATAAAAGCCACTCTTATAAAATTTCTAATTGCTTAGCAAATGTCAAGCCCCTCCTTGTGTTAAAATAGGGACCAGGAAAGAGGACAAAGTGGCTGAATACAAGGTACGAAACAGTATAAAGTGCCTTCTGCTTTGCGTAAATACGTTATCGCAACAACAAGGAGGTAAATCGTATTGCCAAGGACCTTGCAGGGGGAAGGCAAACTTAAAGTGCAATGTGCGTAATCTAAAAAGTGTAAGATAAAAACGATGAGTAGGGTTCACAATCCAGTCTAAGTTAGGTGCCAGATTCCTTGTTGATACTGATGAGTATCTAACAATTGACTCGTTCAACTGGGCCCTCTCCAGATGTAAGTTCATACATCGATTTCGATAACGCTGTTTAACTACTTTGTTTTTAAGCATAATCATATGTGAGTTTTTCTACAGTTCTGGGCTAAGATCTCAAAGGTTTTCCTCTATAGGAGAACCAAGGAATCTGATTTACTCTATCAAGAGCCCATCAATGCAGGTTCTAAAACGACTTGTCTCCACGGTTATCCAGCTCTTAATTCAAAGTAATAGAGATGCAAGCCCAATCAAGGCCTCGAAATATGGTATTCTTAATTTCTCGTGGCATATAAAAGTGGCAGTACCTCCAGCAACTGACAGTCTAAACGTAAAACAGTTTTAAACGTGCTGGAGCACACCTGCATTGCAGTAACCCCAAGGCCCTGCACCATATACCTCTGCCGAAGTACATTTGCTTTTGTATAAACTTAACATCTCCTTAATTGGTTTGTGCCGTAGTCTATGTGCAAATTTAAACATAGCCTCAATGTTCCTGCTGAAATGTTGGGAAATAATTAAAGGATTTAACCTTTTCTAAGTGTGTCCCCTTCAACCCCCGAATAACAAAGCACTTGGACTTCATGCTTGGGCAGCCCCAAGTCATAATATAGGACTTTGAATAGTTTAACTGCAAGTCCAGGCCTTCCATATAGGTTAAACAAATCCAATAAAACCTGTAGGCAAGTTGCTGTGCAGACAAGAGCACTGCGTCGTCCGCGTATAATAAAATGGGTATCGATTGAGTAACCATATGTGGCGTGTCTTTACCTTTATCCACTAGGTTTTTCTTGATGGCAATAATATAAAGTAGGAAAAGAAAGGGAGCCAAAATAGACCCTTGTCTAATGCCCAGAATGTGGAACTGATATGGGGAGAACATTCGCCTGAGGGTCCATAACAGACCCTTACCGTTAGATCCAGATATAAACGCCTTATAAGTTTTGAGGAGTTGTTTTTCAACACCCATCAAGTCCCATAGCTTTGAGTGGTTCACTGAATCGAACACAATGAATAGACCAATGAAGGCCCTAACATATTTCTCTGCTATAAGATAGAGGTTTAGACGGTGATCGACCATGCCAATACCTGATCTAAACCCATATTGAACTTCCTTAGAATGTTGCTTTCGTCAACCCAGCTCTCCAAAGGGAAAAAGAGCACACAGCCCAAAATCCTAACACTAGAATTCATTAGTGATTGGCCTGTAGCAGGATGGCAGGGATCTATCTCCCTTTATAAAAATAGGCACAACAAAAGCCGTCCTCCACGAGTCTGGAATGGTGTCTAACACAGCAGATAGAACAACATTTGCTAGCAAGGGAGCCCTCAGATCAATACGAGATTTAAACATTTCCCTTAGGACACCTTTCGGGCCAGATGCCTTCCCTCCCGGAAACGCATTACCCGATGGTTATGGCTAGGTCACTTCATGTGTGCCAATCGAGGAGGCGTTGTCATTTTTGGGAAATCAATAAATCTGGGTTTATAAAGCTCAGCTAATCACCCGATAGGGTATCCAGGTGGAAATCAGACACTGACCTAAGGCTGTATTAATGGTCCTAGTGCGTCACCCAGGAATCCACAGCAATTGGAGATTCAACTTTTGGAGCATCTAGCGCTGAAAAGAGGAGCCAATTAACTACTTTCCAAAACTTGGTGTTATCCCCAGCCTCCACTATGAGGTCTTCCCATTCTTTATTGCTTATTTCATTTTTCCTCCCCTCTAATGTGATTTTATATAAGCTTCTTGCATCCTTGACTTGTGATGAACAAGGGCGTGATTTAAGGGCCACCATCAACTGTTAATGGGCTGCCGAGCACGCCATATTAAACCATCGGTAGTTGGGGGGTAATGGGTGGCCTATTGGGGGTTAAATTGTTTGATCCAGACCTTTAAATGTGATTAAACCCTGATTGTATGATATCTGACGCTATCTCCTTAGTTAGACAGGTTAAAATAGAATTCATGTTCTTTGTTACAATATCCCGGTTAAATGTGATTGAATCATCAGTGTCCCGTTTTATCTTTAATCCTTTATTCTTGGAATGCACTATCCTATATTTGTTTTTAGGGCCTTTAAGTTTAGTATGGGAATTCAGTTTGAGAATTGAGAGTATTATGATCTCTTGCCCATTTACTAACCACTTTAAAATCTAAAAGTAGGGGAGAAAGCTCAGCTGATATCAGAATGTAATCAATAGTTCTCCCAGAATAGGAGATACAGGCATTCCCCTTACAAAATATGTAGCTGGATAACAATTCATAGTGCTTAAAAATAAGGGTATTTTAGTACCTCACCATATACAGTATGCTTAAAATGGGTAACGTTCTAGTTTCTTGGATTCATAAAACTACACACACGATTGTCAGTATGTTGACATAAAGTAATATTAAATCCCCAACCCATATTAATGTAGACAATGTGATTTGTTTTCTGGTGGAAGTATTCTAAAAGCCCATCTGGTTGGTGTGGCACATCACTTGAACTCTGGTTGAAGATATTGTAATAGAAATCTATTTATTTTATAATTTTATATAGCGCTGAATCACCCCAAGGGGTATCTCTGCGCTTGCAACAGCAGACCATCTCAGCACTAGAAAAGATACGTTTTCATCAGCTTTCTGAATTGAAGAAGGGGCATTTCTGTACGAAGATATTGGGGAAGACTGTTCCAAAACATAAGAGCCAGATAGGAAAAGGCCCTGCCGCCAGTACGGGCTTTGTTTATTCTAGGAACAGAGAGAAGTTTTTTTGATCCTGACCTAAGTGAGGATATAGGAGTATATGCTTTCAATTTTCTGGCAAGATACAGGGGGGCAAAGCTCATTTAGAGCCTTGAAAATCATGCAGCCTGTTTTAAATTGCACTCTTTTTTTGATTGGCAACCAATGCAGTTCATGCAGCAAAGGCAATGAAGGGGTCCTGGCAGGTGAATCAGTTACCAAACGGGCAGCCGTATTTTGGATAACCTGCAATCTGTCCAATGAAGCTGCCTGAGCAGAGAGAAGAAGAGCATTACAATAATCAATCTTGCTCATGAATTAAAGTCTTCCTGGTGGAAAGCGGAAGCATCGGAAAAACTCTTCTAAGTAAACTTAAAATATGATAACATGACCCAGCAATAGTGTTTACATGGGTCTGAAAGGTAAGTTTCTTATCGAGCTTAATGCCCAAATTTTTAACTACCTCTTTAGGAGCAGGAGCTTTACCCAACTCCTCCGGCCACCAACTGGGTGACCAACAGAAGTTCGCATCTCCAAACAGCAAGATCTCAGATTTCTCCGAGTTTAACTGGAGATAGTTGGTTTTCATCCAGGAGGCAATTGCCATCATGCCCTGAGAAAAGATGGTTTGTATGTCTGTTCGCGTTTTGTTGAAGGTGAGGAGGAGTTGGGTATCATCTGCATAAGAGATAGGGTTAAACCCCAAATCCCTCATCAGTTTAGCCAGGGGAGTCACATAGATGTTAAACAGAGTTGGACTCAGACATGAGCCCTGAGGGACACCCCTGGTAACCTGCGAGGGAGCAGAAGAAAAAGAGTCCAATGACACCGCCTGAGTACGGTTGGACAAAAAATCTGACAACCAACTCAGTGCAGATCCGTTAATACCAAGCTCTTGTAGTCTGTGTAAAAGAACTTGGTGAGAGATGGTATCGAATGCTGCTGAAAGGTCAAGCAGCACCAGAAGTGCCGCTTGGCCTTGGTCCAGAGCCATTCTAATATTATCTGTTACCTCCACTAAGGTAGTTTCTGTGCTATGTTTAGCACGAAAGCCTGACTGAGAAACATCAAGAGCACTAGAGAACTCGAGAAAAGCAGACAAGTGCTTATTGATGTGTTTCTCAGTGATCTTACTCTGTAGTGGAAGCAACGAAATCGGGCGATAGTTGGACAATTCCTCAGGGGAGATGTTTGAGTTTTTACGAATGGGGAAAATTTGGGCATGTTTCCACCTTTGCGGAAGTCTAGCAGTTTTCAAAGAGGTATTAATTATGGAGCAAAGCGGAGACGCCAGCTGAGTTGCGAATCTAGAAGAGATTTTTGCTGGAATAATATCCAGAGGTACATTCCAAAAGTGTTTGCACTTCAGGAATGGTGATGGCAGGAAATGAGGTCAAATAAGGTCCTACACTAGTGGGATGGAATGTGGTTACAGCAGGGACAGAGACCAGAGTATTGGGGAGGGTGATATTTTGGCAAATCTTCTCAATTTTTTGTACATAAAAGGAGGAGATATTATCGCATAGTAACTGAGAGGAAATATCCCTGGTTTGGCCAGATTTGGGGTTCGTAAAATCGCGTACAATTTGAAAGAGCATTCTGGAGTTGTTACCTGCATGCTCCAAAGTCTCTGCAATGTGTGTTTTACGGGCTAGTTTAACATTGTTGTGATAAATTACCATAGCTGCTTTATAAGTAGATTTGGCTTGCTCATTATGAGAGCGTCGCCAAACACGCTCCAGTTTTTTACAGGCACTTTTCTCCTTTCGTAAAGCAGACGTATACCAGTCAGTGGCCGAACTCTTGGGGGAATGTCTAAGAGGCTTTAGAGGAGCTACTTTATCGAGTAAAAGACTAACTCGCTAATCAAACAAATCAAGTTGCTGATTTACGTCCCCTTGCATACTGTCCCAATCCCACCCGGCAAAAAGTAGGGAGAGATGGTTGGATGTTAATTTATGCCAGGGTCTGTAATGTCGGGTAGCAGAATTATTCTTTATCGCGGGAACATGGTCAGCAGAACCAAACAATTGAAAATTTATCATAAAGTGGTCAGACCATGTAAGCGGATAAGTCTCCCCACATTTAATGTCCAAAGAATTAGCAAAGATGAGGTCCAAAGTATGACCAGCAATGTGGGTGGGAGCAGTGTTGATAATAGCTAACCCTCCCGCTGCTAGGTCTTGTAAACATAATCTTGCATCTTGATTGGAGGCATCTTCGCTATGAATATTGAAATCTCCAAGCAGGAGAAATGTACGCGAAGCAATCAAATAGGGAGAGATGAATTCAAGCAATTGACTGGTAAAATTAGATGTTGACCCAGGCGGTCTATAGACTAGAGCGCCTTTCCAGCTACAGCGTGCGGAAAGGTCCAATCTGAAAACAATGCATTCAAATGCATCATTCCCCATCTGGTCTTAATCAACATAATGTCCGGTTCATCAGGGAAAGATGAGTTATCAAAAAGTAAGGAGAAGACCAATGTTCTGAAACATGGAATGCAGTGATTTCGACAGGGAAAAGGTAGCAATGGCACCCTTGGCTCTTCCCGCCTTTTAGTACAGGGCTGGCTGGCTAAAAGTGCAATACCGATCAATATAAAACATTTCTGTCATCCATTGTTCTTCACAGCAGATAATTTCAAGACTGTGGGCAACTCTGCTTTGTCCTTTAATTGGTAAGTTCCAAGTTCACCTTGTGATTGGGGGGGTTCCCTGAGTAAGAGATTTAAAATCAACTTCTCTAGCTACCAGTTCCACTTTAGAGCAAAGTCAGTCCAAATCTTCCAGAGAGACCAGTGCTTCCAATGAGTTTTTCACTTCGCGTTATAGTTTGGCTTACTGGTTACAGACTCCCCGCTCTCCAAATGGATTTCTAAGGACATGGCTCCTCACTCCTTGAGTGGCAAGTCATGTAGAGAAACTGATTTTAGCGCACTGGAGTGGCGCCTATATAGGCACCGCGCACGTCACTTTCAGTGTGGACATGGAGCCGAACGCTGCCACCTATCGGCGAGCAGGAGTATTGCTCACAAAAAATTACGGATTCAGTCTAATGCCTAGGAACAAGTCAATGGTAATGAATCTGTGGCTAGATAGACTCTACCAAATGAGGCGTTACCGAATTAAAGTAACTTGTTCTTTAAACCTACTCCAAAATCACTGCTTTTCACTCAATATGTAAACAAACATTGGGAACTCTTACGGTTACTCTGAAAACCTTTTCTAATGGTGTTTAGCTGTTCTATTGCAGTCTCCAGTCCAGTTCAGGGTCTATAGGCAGACTGCCATAGACCTTAATGGAGTGGTCCTGTGCAATGGATACAAGAAGCTGATCCAGTCGATGGGGGATTTAGGTGGGGCCACCCCTCTGTCCACGCTCTCGTCGGGACGACTTTGGCCACAGAGGTCCCTTGAAGTCCAGATGAAGTCCAGCCAAAAAACAGTTGCCACTGGTCTCTGGTCACAGCAACACCAGCAGTTCCTTTTGACTGCAGCTAGTGTCCATCTTGAGTGACCAAACTGCACTTTGATGACTCTCTCGTGTCCACAGAGTCTGGTGCAACTTTTGAGTGTCAGGTTTCAGTTTCCAGTGCTGCGCTTCAGTGGGCATTGACGAAGAAGCAGTTGTGGCTACCAACTTTGCCAATGCAACTTCTTCAGCTCTTGTTGCCCTGGAAATCTAACAGGAAGTCAGCCTCTTCTGTCTAGAGCTTGGGCAAGGGCTTCTCTTTGAGCGGAGTACCACAGGCTCAGTCCTCTCTTTGCTGACCTAGGAGCTGGAGGGGCAGTCCAGTCTTTGGTGCAGTTTTCATTGCCATGTCCAGAGAACAGCAGGGCAGTCTTCCTTTGGTACAGCTCCAGTGATCTGAGGGCTGGGTGCCAGGGGTGCCATTTGTATCACTACAACTTACCCTTGGATGTTGTAACTACTATCTAATGGACCACCAGGTCCCCTCCCATCTAATGTAGACTTCCTGCTAGGCGTGTTAACTAGCTATCGCAGAATACAGTATTCTGTCCACTTCAAAGCTGGCAGAAAACCTCGCTTGGTGTCTGGAGCTTGGTAGCTCATCCTAGAGGTTTGGCTACTGAGGGCTGCATGCCCACAGGAAAACTGGTTTGGCAACTGTTTCCCACCTCTGTCCCGAACTGTTAGTATATATATTAAAATGTGTTACTTTCTAATATAAAGTACCCTGCCTTAACGGTGACTTATGTATATTAAAAAGCAACGTATGGAGATTGTCATTAGTTCAAATGACAATGTCGAGTTAGCAGTTTAAAAGTGCTCTACCATTCTGCAGTGGCAGGCTGGAAGACCTGCTTTACTTTCATTCTCAGTGTGGCACAATAAGTGCTGCAGTCCATGAGAAAACCCTTACACTGGGGGCCCCTGGTACCGTATACAAGGCACTTCTAAGTAGGTTGATTTATGGCAATTGGATATTAGCCACTCACACATACTCTTTTCAGGGTCAGAGCACTAAGGTCTGGATAGCAGGCCTCGAAGCACTCTCAGATAAGAAAAAAACAGCATTTTAGGCCCAAAACGTTGATGGAGATAATAAGAAAAGAAGCATTTCCTTACAGATACAGTTGCAATTTGCATACCCTCCCCCGATACCCATTGATATATTTGAGTTTCATCATAGTGGAAGTGGAATTTGGGGACCTGGAGGAGGCTGGGGAGTGGGGGTTAATATACAAGGATAGAGAATGTTTCAGATGTTTATGTTAGGAAATATAGGTCACCTAATCTTAGTCTTCAGCCAAAGATGGATTGAGAGGAATTAAACCATCAGAACCCTTTGTCCTAGAACTTGCTCACTGTTTGCAGGTATTGTAGCGGGCATTGTTTTCTCTGGTGTTAAAGGTGACTGATGGGTCAAGCTCTGCATGTTATGGGAACCCTGTTCCTCTACTTCAAGAATGTAGTCCCAGTTGTTTATTAACGTTGTCTTTGCCAAAAACCACTTTGGTGGGTGCCAGGTGTCTGATTGGGTTTCCTTCAATTTCTGATTTTTTTAAAAAGTTTGAGTTCCATTGGGGATTTGACTACATGAAGGTGTTGATGGATTTAAAGCAGCTTTTGGAAGACGGTAGGCACTACCGAGAGTTTTTTTAGTGGGTTTGGACAACTGTGGGCCTGGGAGCTGTTTATAAAGGTAGGTACAATGGTTGCTGGGGTGTCTTGCTTTGGTGGCAGTAACCGGGGTTATTCAAAAGGGAAATTCTAGTTGTGAGTAATTTACACGTGTCATTTATTCTTGCCTTTTGAGTTACTTTTATACTTTTGGCTATTCACAAAAAAAGTGTACATTTCGTCAAATGTGTAGACTTGCATCTGCAACCCTGAAATAGGGGGTTTGACCAAATTTGTGTGTAAGTTACTACTGCCAACACTCATTGGCAAAGCCAAAAGGTCTTGGCAATGTGAGAGCTATTGGCTTTTTCAATGCCTTTTAGCCATGTTAAAAAGTCATGGCTGAAAGTCATGGAAAAAAGTGCTATGATGCTGCTAGCGCTAACCACATTCTAGCACTTTTTTGTCTGGCAGGAGGAGCAGGACAAGCGATAAAACATAGTGGGGGGTGCAAGCATCACAACACTGGGGGGGGTGGAAGATGGGTGGGAGAATGGTAAAAAGCACTATGACGCAGCCAACGGTGTCAGTGTCATAGCGCTTAGTTTTGTTATGGTGGGTGGGGGGCCAACAACGACAATGGATGCGAGAGGCATCGCTGAAAAAGGGTGTAAGGGGATGAGTCGGATAGGGGAGAAATTGGCCCATCTTTCAGTTATAACAACACGATCCTTGTATACCAATAGCCAAGTGTTCTTTGTAGAATGGTGACATTTTAGACATATGCATGTGTAACACTACAATCACTACAATTCAGGGTTGTGGCGGGGTAGACATGAGCACAAAACAGATCATATTTCCACAAACTAAGACATTCCAAGAGGAGACCATTCTTCCTAAATCTGTTACGGCTCCCTTCCCATTAAGCAGTATTTACTATTTCGTGTGACAGCAGAGATTTACTTTTGCTTACAATGAAACCAGCCAAACCAGGAGGACTGCAAAGAAAAAAAAAAACTCAAAGCACACAAAGAGAATAGCAATTCTCAGTTCAGGTTGAAGAGCCCGGCATCTGGGTGGAAACCCAGCAGTAATGGGGCACATAAACACAGAAAACAAATGCATGCACTGTGTAGCAGAGACCTATAAATGAAAGTGAGAAGTCCGCTTAGGTGGCTCTGCCTAGTTCTGAACAGTAGCAGAGCTGGGTTTTTTTTGTGTTTGTTTTTGTTTCAAACGGAATGCTCCAGGGTCTGCAGTTGCATTCAGGAGCAGCTGCTGTACTCAAAGGAGCCAAGTGACCAGCACGGATTAGCTCCAGCTCCCCACTCTTTGCTCCCTCCTGAGAGAAGATGCTCACAACACACACCAAAAAATCAATCTAAAACCAGAGAACGTGACTGCACCAAGCAGCTCCCGGCAAGATAGGTGCAGAAACTTAGGGCCATCTACCCCTCCTGGTACCTCCAGTAACTCCAACACAGCTGTATTGCTGAAAGGTTGTTGGGGGCTACACCCCTTTTCTCTACCACCCTGCAAACATGCCTCCTGGTGCACTACTAGTTGGGGGACAAAGTCCCCTTGGCTTTTGAGAGTCCTTGGGGGGCAACTACTCTTCCTGTTTCCTCCAGTAAGTCCCAAACAGGGGTATTCCTGCATGGCATTATGTGGCCACCCCCCCTTTCCTCAAAATTCTGCAAACTCGCCTCCTGGCGCACTACTGGCTGGGGAAATAATTCCACTGTGCTCTGGCCCTTGGGAGTAAAGTAGAATTAATTCCCAACCAGTAGTGCGCCAGGAGGAGAGTTTTCAGAGTATGTGGAGAAAGGAGACATGGCCTGCGACAATCTCTTAGCAATCCAGCTGTGTGGAACTCACTGAAGGTAACAGATGAGGTTGTTTGCCCCCAAGGACCCTACAGAGCCAAGGGGACTTCATCCCCCAACCAGCAGCTCGCAAGGAAGCATGTTTGCAGAGTGGTGGAGAAAGGGGGTGCGGCTTCCGACGAGTTGTCAGGCTTAAAAAAAATATATACGTGTGTGTGTGTGTGTGTGTGTGTGTGTGTGTATATATATATATATATATATATATATATATATTACCTACTGGCGGTCGCCAGTAGGTAGTTATAGTTAGGACCACGTTTCCATAGGAAATCCGCAACATTCTATTTTGAATAACTTTGGCGCCGGTCGACGAATCCTCGCGAATTTTTCAAAATAGGTGGGGCGCTCCGCTCCTACCCTGAAAGTCTCGGGGGGATTCGTCAAGCGGGGGCTGAGATAAAAGGGGGGTCCCAAAACGCGTTTTTCCCATGCATTTTTCTATAGGACCTTTAGACAGGGCTACAGCCCGAACGGCTGAACAGAATTACTAGAAATTTGGCAGAGAGGTAGTCCTCAGGTCAAGGAAGTGCCTTTTGTAGGTTTGGTGTAAATCTGTTCAGTAGATTCTGAGAAAATAGCCTTTAAATCAATATATATATCTGAGCCAGCTTACGGTGCGCTTACGGTACGCTTACCGTACGCGTACGGTGGCGTGCGCGAGCGCAATTATGATTGGCTCTTAGATCTTAGTAAACATTCGAATCGGCCGAAACCAGGAAGCTGCGGCCGCCATTTTCTCTCTCGCACTGAGAGTGATGATTAACAAACAAAGCACAAAAACATGTAAAGGGGCTGTTTTGACAGCTCCCACACACATAGCCATGTAGAGGGAGTCCCCAAAGATCCCCCAAGGCCAAAAACGGAATTTTTATTTTTTCGCTAATTTCGCCGATTACGCTTACCGTACGCGTACGGTAAAAAAATATATAAAAAAAAAAAATATCCACAATAACCCCACCCCGTGTGCAATTGGTGACCGAAGGTCACCAATTATGCATGGCTTATAACAGCTGTGAAAAACGAAAATAATAAAAAAAAAAAATATAAAAAAAAAAATTATCCACACTCTCTCCACCCCGTGTGCAAATGGTGCCCGAAGGGCACCATTTGTGCATGGCTTATAACTACTGCGAAAAATTAAAATATTACCTTTCAAAACGAAGTGCATCATATGTCCTCCATGTGCGCACGGTGCGCGAAGCGCATCGTGCGTACATGGCCCATCTAGCGTAACGTGGGCACGCGGTGCGCGTAGCGCACCGCGTGCCCACCGTGCGTGCACGGCACTAACTACGTAAAGTGGGCGCGCGGTGCGCGAAGCGCACCGCGTGCTCACTGTGCGCGCACGGTGCGCGAAGCGCACCGTGCGCGCACGGAACGAACTGCGTTAAGTGGGCGCGCACGCCACGAATGGCGTAAAGTAACTTAGCATTTAAAAAACCGTACAAATTCACTGAAAAAACCATAGGTTTCACACATGTTATAGTTAGGAATTAGCATTTAAAAAACCTTGCAAATTCACTGAAAAAACCATAGGTTTCACACATGTTATAGTTAGCGGAAATTTTAGTGATAAAAAACCAATGAAATTCCCCCGTTATAGTTAGTGCAGGCAACTATAACTCACGCGACCGCAATCTTCTGCTGATGACATATGTGTCTTTATGAAAAAAAAATATTTGCAATATATGTATAGCTAAAAATGTATGGAAGAAGACATGGGTAAATAAGTGTCTAAATACAGTATTAGCATCAGCAGAGGATTGCGGTCGCGTGAGTTATAGTTGCCTGCACTAACTATAACGGGGGAATTTCATTGGTTTTTTATCACTAAAATTTCCGCAGTTTAGCGCCCGACTCGTGGGGCCCATCGGAGATGCGGCCGCCTGAAGGGGTGGTCTTGATGGAAGAGTGGAATTTTGCTGAGGAGACATCCTGCATGAGGAGACCCTTGTCTTTGTTGACCGAAGTGATTTTTCCGGTTTTCTCGATTTGACCTTCCAGCTGGTGGCCGGTCCCGACTGAGACTTCCTGTGGCGCAAGGTTTGCAGTGACCATTAGGTCGACCAAGAGATTGGTAGTTGGAGGTTGGAGACAATTGCTTGGTAAGGTCGCTGAAGCGGCACTCTTGATTTTGGATTTGCTTGGCCAAGATTCTGGTTTTGTTTGTTTGTTTGTATTGCAAAAGATAAAGGCAGGTAATGTGGAGATTTTTCTCTACTTTGACATATCTGGGATAAGTAATATTTTATAAAAATTTGGTAGCATGCCTGCTTCTAGCACACTCTGTAGGTTGTGTTGCGGTCTTGGAGGTACCAAAATGGATTTAGAAAGAAGTAAGCCGGCTCCCCCAGAGGCAACACCTAATAGGCATATGTACATTAAATACGGTATTTCTTCCATAATGTATAGTACACTGTGGAACAAATATACGAAAAAGGATCCTGACTTGCGATGGGCTGTGAATGGGTCATTCGACTTTAAAAAGATTCAATTTTTAGAGCAGTGTTTATTTAAGAAAAAAACTCAACAAGATATGTTTGATTGTGTACGAATGTGGGAGAAAGAAGTGCATGAGAGAGTGAGGAAAGAAGAAGCTATAGCAGAAAAAGAACAGTGAAAAACAATGTTCGAGGCATATGAGCTGCAGATTACACACTTTTGCATAGATCGCCATCTGGTGTTGGGCCCGGATGTTTGCAGTTTGTTTTTCCTCTTGGAAAGTCTTTGGAAGTCACGAGGTCGGTGACTCCTCCCTTGATCCGTATTGCGCATGGGTTTCGGCTCCATCCTCAGATTGTTTTTTTCCGCCATCGGGCTCGGATGTAATACTTCGCGCTCCGGTTCCGAACATTTCCAGTTCGACGATGGAAGCGGAATCCTCGCTCATCGCGGTATTGTTCAGATCCTGATCTCCTCAATCACCTCCTCTTCGACACACCTTCGATTCCAGTCGTCGACGGCGGCCTTCGGACCTATCCACGCTCCGGTCCCGGCTGTTGGAAAGAACTCCATTCAAGAAGTGCCCTCGATGTGGGTCCAAATTCCCCCACACCGATCTTCATGAGGTGTGCAACCTCTGCCTCTTCCCTGAACACGAGGCTCGAGACTGTCCCGCCTGCAAGTCTTTCAGATCGAAAAAGACTATTCGAGATCGAAGGGCCAGACGGAACATGGCGCACTCCTCGACCTCCGTTCCAGTAGACATCTTCGGGGACGACATCGAAGCTCCGGGACAGCAGCACACCGAAGAGGACCTCGTCAGTGCTTCCGAAGCCGACGATTCGGATGTGGAGGACATCACCCCGGCGCAGAGGGTCGTGAGTAATATACCCCCTCCCACACCCGCGCCGACACCCAAAAAGGCTTTGGTCACGCCTTCGCCTCCGGGCCTAGGCAAGACCAAAGACACTGCTTCGAACACCCCACCTTCGGGCCCGGTGAAGAAGCCTAATAAGCCTTCCGGCGGCTCGGGCTCGAGCCAGCCTGCCAGCGGTGCCGATAAACACACTTAGGCACCGAAAAAGAGACCGGCCTCTACCTCGACACCGAGCTCCGCACCAAAGCCCTCGGTGTCAAAACCCAGCCTTTCGGTACCGACCAAACATCATAAGACCCTCGGCACCGACACTCCCGCGCCAAAGCCTACCTCGGCACCGACCAAAAAATCGGAGGTTCCAAAAAAGCACGGCACGGACAAGCATAAAAAGCCATCAGCCCCGAAACCTTCGGCGCCGACCGAACAAACATTGTCCCAGAAACTGTTTACACCGGATCCTTTGCAAAAGACACTTACCAAGGATCCAAAAACTGGACATTTGCCACTTTCTTCTAAAAAGAGACATTTGGACAAACCGGCTCCACCTCCACCCCAAAGAGGAAATACTGTGCTACCTCCCCTTTCAGAGTGCCTTCCCCACCTCCTCCACCCTCTCCACCTCCGCCCCCTCCACCCCCGCCTCATCGCTCTCCGACCCCGTCTCCAGACCATGATGATCAGGGGGACCCATACTACGATCCAGGGGATGTGCCACAAGACCCCACCCCTACAGGATCCCCAGACCCATGGGACAATTATAATAACCCAGACATTCCAGATGTCTCACAAGATGACCTTTATCCATCCAGGCTATCTCCACCAGAAGACTCATTAGGTTTTCACCACCTACTTCAGAGGGTGGCACATTACCATGGGGTAGAGCTACACACTGTAAGATTTCCTCCTCGACACCTTTGATACCGCACATAGGTCTACTTCTATACTACCTATGCTCAAGGGGGTAATAAAACATGCGCCAGAGGTTTTTAAAGACCCAGTCAGGGCTAGGGTCATTAACCCACGCATAGAGAAAAAGTATAAAGCTGCCCCCACAGATCCTGCTTATATCAAAGGGCCAGCGCCACTGGATTCCCTAGTAGTCTCCACTGCACGGAAGAGGTCAAACTCCCAGGCGTCAGGCGAAGCACCACCACCTGACAAAGAGTCAAAGCTACTGGACGTGTCAGGAAAGCGCACTGCGTCACAGGCAGCCAATATATGGCGTATCGCCAACACTCAAGCGCTATTGGCCAGATACGACAGAGCGCATTATGATGAACTAGAAACCATCATGCACCATCTCCCAGAAAAATACAAAAATAGGGCCAATTAATTAATTCAAGAGGGTAAGTCCATAACTAACACCTCTATACGCTGTGCCTTAGACGCAGCAGACACAGCCTCCAGGGCCATTAACACTAGCGTCTTCCTCTGTCGCCATGCTTGGCTGAGAGTTTCAGGATTTAAACCTGAGGTACAAGCCTCCATCATATTAAATCATCCATTTGATCAAGAACATCTACTCGGCCCAAAGGTAGATGAAGAAGGACACAGATACGGCAAAATCTATGGGAGCCCTGCAGTCGCACCCTCCTAGACGCTCCTTTCGCCGCTCTTCCTTTCGAGGCACGGCCAGAGGCTACTCCTCAGATAGCGCATCCACTTCCTACATATCCCCTGCTCAATCCACCTTCACAAGGGGTTATCAAAGAGGCGGCTATAGAGGCAATAACAATAAAGGCAGAGGCAAAACTAATACCGCCCGCTCTGCCACACTGCCTACCCAATGACTTCCCCCTGCTCCCTCCAGACCATCCCACTCCGGTCGGGGGCAGGCTACAAAATGTCCTTCACGTCTGGGAGACCTTCACATCAGACAGATGGGTGACCCAAATTATTCGTTTAGGGTACTGTCTGGAATTGACATCTACCCCCCCCCAACATTCCACCCAGGCAACGCCCAATGTCACAAGAACATTCCACGCTACTAAAACAGGAGGTAATCTCCCTCCTACAAAAACAGGCGATAGAACAAGTCCCCGCCAATCAGCAAAATTTAGTGGTCTACTTCCTATATTTTCTGATACCAAAAAGAGACGAGACTCTACGACCTATTCTAGATCTCCGGCCTCTAAACACATACATACATTCGGACCAGTTTCACATGGTAACACTTCAGCAGGTTCTTCCGCTCCTCTCCCAGAACGACTTTCTCACCACACTGGACTTGAAAGACTCATACTTTCACATTCCGGTACACCATGCTCACAGAAAGTACCTCAGATTTGTTGTGGACGGGCAACTCTACCAGTTCAAGGTGCTCCCATTCGGGGTCACAACAGCACCAAGGGTATTCACCAAGTGCCTAGCGGTAGTGGCGGCACACCTCAGAAGACAGCACATTCACGTCTTCCCATATTTGGACGACTGGCTAATAAAGCCACGTCCTACAACCAATGTGTACATCACACCGCCACTACAATCCAACTGCTTCACCAGCTAGGCTTCACGGTGAACCACCAAACGTCCCAGCTAATACCATCCCACACAAAGCAATACCTCGGTGCCACCATAGACACCTCAAAAGCCATAGCATACCCCAATCCTGCCAGGATTGCCAGCATTCAGGCTTTGCATCAAAGATTCATACCTCAACACTCTCTCCCAGCAAGAGTGTTTATGCAACTGATAGGGATGATGGCCTCTTGCATTTTCATAGTACCTCATGCAAGACTCCAGATGCGTCCACTCCAAGAGTGCTTAGCGCGCCAATAGAACCAGGCCCAGGGGCAACTGACAGATCTGGTGTGGGTAGATGGTCACACCCATCGCTCTCTGCAGTGGTGGAACACCACAAATCTTTCCAGAGGTCGACCGTTCCTGGATCCGGTCCCACAAATAATCCTAATGGACGCATCGCTCTCCGGCTGGGGAGCTCATCTATTACACCTCACAGTGCAGGGCACATGGACGCCGCAACAAAAGTTACTCCACATCAACCATCTGGAGTTACTGGCAATCTTTCTAGCCCTAAAATCCTTTCACACACACATTTTAGGCAAGGCAGTCCTTATTCGCACAGACAACATGACGGCCATGTACTACATTCAAAAACAAGGCGGCACACACTCTCCACAGCTCTCTCAACTAGCACAGAGCATATGGAGATGGGCAATTCCACACAAAATCTTTCTCCTAGCCCAACATGTTCCAGGAGTCCAAAACACCATGGCAGATCTGCTCAGCAGACAAACGCAGCAGATCCACAAGTGGGAACTTCACCCGCAGGTTCTTCACCCGTTCTTTCAGATGTGGGGGCATCCACACATAGACCTCTTCGCCACCCACGAAAACAAAAAATGCCCATGTTTCGCCACCAGATACCCACACCCATTGTCCAAAGGCAATGCGATATGGATGAACTGGTCAGGCAAATTTGCGTACGCCTTTCCACCTCTCCCACTAATTCCATTAGCGGTGCGAAAGCTACAACAGCACTCCCTCACACTGATTCTAGTAGCTCCAACATGGGCCAGACAACCGTGGTACACCACGCTGCTGGAACTCTCGGTAGTGCCACACCAAAAGGTACACCTCTCACCATGCCTCCTAACCCAGAACCATGGAGAGATCAGACACCCGGACCCAGCTCAGCTCAACCTGGCGATCTGGCTCCTGAGATCCTAGAATTCGGATACCTTAACCTTCCCTCCGACTGTATGAACGTCATCAGAGAAGCTAGACGCCCTACTACTAGAGCCTGCTACGCTGCAAAGTGGAAAAGATTTGTTGTTTATTGCCATAACAACACAATCAACCCTCTAGATGTATCTATACAGCACATTATATGCTACTTACTCCATCTACAAAGGTGTAACCTAGCATATACATCCATTCGGCTACACCTCGCAGCAATTGCCGCTTACCTACAAAACAGACAGCACCTATCACTTTTCAGAGTGCCTGCCATTAAAGCCTTCATGGAAGGCCTCAAACGAATAATCCCCCCCTGAGTACCACCCTCATCTGTGTGGAACTTAAATATAGTTCTCACAAGGCTAATGGGACCGCCTTTCGAACCTTTGCATAAATGTGAACTGCAATTTCTCACATGGAAAACAGCTTTCCTTGTAGCCATCACTTCCCTTAGAAGGGTCAGTGAGATACAAGCTCTTACTATACAAGAACCTTTTCTCCAAATGCACCCGAACAAGGTTGTCCTCCGTACCAACCCAAAATTCCTACCCAAAGTCATTTCCCCCTTTTCATCTAAACCAATCGGTAGAATTACCGTTTTTTTTCTCGCAACCTCAAACTGTTGCAGAAAGGGCTCTACACACACTGGATGTTAAAAGGGCCTTACTTTACTATATCCAGAGAACACAACCTTTGAGAGACAAAACAACTGTTTCTCTTTCTCTCCACCACATGTAAATGTAAATGTCAAGGTATTTATAGAGCGCACTGTCACCAGACGGCCACCTTGCGGTGTTGCCTTTGCGGTTTCCTGGCGCTGATACTCATACCGCTGTGGAACCTCTCCTGGCTTTCCCTGTGAAGTGTCCACTCCTGGGCACCCCCAGGGTGAAGCCAGGCATCCTTAGCGCTGTTGGGGCCACCACATAAAGGCAACCCCACCTCTAAATCAGGGATAGCTAGGTGGATTGTAAAATGCATACAAATTTGCTACCACAAGGCAAAACGCACGCTATCTGTTCCCCCTAAAGCCCACTCTACACGAAAGATAGGGGCTTCTATGGCTTTTCTAGGGAAAATCCCATTAGATGATATCTGCAAAGCAGCTACATGGTCAACACCGCACACTTTCACTAAACATTACTGTGTAGATGTGCAAACCAAGCAACAAGCCAGTGTGGGCCAGGCTGTACTAAAAACACTTTTTCAAACCACTGCAACAGATACCGGTGGTCGCCGCTAGGGTTGGGAACTGCTATATAGTCTATGCAAAAGTGTGTAATCTGCAGCTCATATGCCTCGAACGGAATATGCTACTTACCAGTATGCATTTGTTCTTGGCATGTGGAGCTGCAGATCTACACACCCCCACCCGCCTCCTGTATCTGTTCCAGTCTATCTTATTTAGATACAACACACATGGGTTTCTTCACTATAATTACTACGCTCCATCTTTCCCTGTAGGCGAAAAACAATCTGAGGATGGAGCCGAAGCCCATGCGCAGTACGGACCAAGGGAGGAGTCACCAACCTCGTGACTTCCAAAGACTTTCCAAGAGGAAAAACAAACTGCAAACATCCGGGCCCAACACCAGATGGCGATCTATGCAAAAGTGTGTAGATCTGCAGCTCTACATGCCAAGAACAGATGCATACTGGTAAGTAGCATATTCCATATCAAAAAGTGTTGGAATTGAAAAATAAGGAGATGAAGGAAATAAAAGAAAAAGAAGGTTGGGAGCGTAGTTTAGAGGTAACTGACCAGTACCCTATTAGGCGCCCTATTTATCCCATACTTAATAGACCTCAGGATGATTCCATCTTGTTAAATCGACCTCCGCCCCATATGTTTCCCTCTGCCCCTAAGGATGATCTTTCTGAAGAAGAAAATGTTTCTTGTGATGAGAAAGATATAGATAAGCAAGATGGGTGGAAGACTCGCTCTACTTTCACTCCTGAAGGCAAGGCCACTCTTCTATCCGCTGCTCGTAAAGCAGCTCGTGGGAGTGCCTCTGCTCCAGAACTCGTAGCAATGGTTCAGCAGTGGAAAGATTTGGAGACATTTACTTTGGAAGTAATACTCAGTTTTAGAAAACATTCTGATGATCTAGAACCCTCTGATATAAATTCTGATTATAAACAATTAAGTGATGACACCTTTCTTCTTTCACAGGTGCCTGATCTAATTAGGCGAGTGGTTAAATTGCGCACTGACACGTTCCATCTGCGAGAGGAGATAAAAGCAGCGGGTAAAGCTACAACTGAACAAACAGTTCAGACCCCGGAGTGACAAGAGGGAGCTACGGGGACAGATAAAGATACTAGTGATACTGTAGTTACTATGAAACCAATGCGTGAAGCAGCACCTCTGTATGTGCCCCCAAAGGGAGCGGGAACGAATGACGATAAAGATTCAGATGATGCAAAGGGATATTTTGTTTATAATTGGGTCTACACTCCTTGGAGTAGAGCAGATGTTATGGCTCTTAAAGCTGCTTTGCCCGACCCGCGGAAAAATCCGCCCGCTTTTTATGAAGAAGTGGAAGGCGCTATTAGCTCCTGTACTATGACTCTACCAGATATTGACATGTGTTTTGGACTTATTGTGCCCCCTGATATGTGGAGATCAATTCGGAAGGTAGATGACAATGTAGCCTATGGCGATACTTGGGTACATTTAGAGGAAATTGATGCGGCTAGAGAGCCTGCGCTGAAACCACGACAAGAGATCTTAGATCTTCCCAAAGCTATTGTGACTAAGTTGAAAACTCTTATACCCCCTAAGAAAAAAGATTGGACTAAATTAGTGTCTTGTAAACAGAAAGCAGATAAGTCAGTTTCTGATTTACTTTACACGATTGCATGACTTTAATGGGCAGTCATTGACAGAGGACACGGGTAAGCATCTGTTCGTCAACAAATTTGTCTCTAACATGTTGCCAGAAATAGCTAGTCGCCTAAAGGCCAGAGAGAGTTCATGGACTAAGTCTTCCCCAGTCTCCCTTTTGATTATGGCCCAGTATTATGAGCGTCCGGAATTAGAAGCAAAAGGCAAGGAGGATAAAAAGGTTAAAGATTTTAAATTTTTAAAACGAAAGCTATGTTGGCTCAAGTATATGGTCCGCCATTTAGAGGTGGTGGAAGAGATGGACGTGCGTGTATCACCCTGGTGTACCCCCTTTCCCTCGAGCAACTTTGTCTTTTGATCAGTGTGCTTATTGTAAAGAGATTGGACATTAGTGTTCTGAGTGCCCCCTTTTGTGAGGTCAGCAATATCAGTGGGGTAGAGGATGTATGAGAGGCCGCCCAGGGAACTCAGGCTATAGGGGAGGCATGGATAATCGTACTAGATTTGAGGCAGTTGACGCAACCCAAATTCTTCTAATACCTTTGATAGACAAAACCAATATCAAATGTCTGATTATTCGGTTGATGGTCTCCAGGATTCAGATTATGAATAGGAATGTCTAAGATGGGGTAAGGAACCGGTTGAGGTCCCAGTAGATCAGAGGCGTCCCTATGTTGACGCAAACATCTTTGGTTCTACTGATCAGTTTCTGATTGATACAGGAGCTACTCGTAGTGCTCTGTCCAAACAATTGTTTCCTGGGGCTCCCCTGTCTGGCACAATGATAACATTGATTGGGTTCGACGGGACACCTACACTTAGCCCACCGTCACAGCCACTTGCATTTAGTCTTGATAAATTTACTGCAGCATGTCCATTTCTGCTTTCCCCTAACACGCCGGATAACATAGTGGTTATCGATATGCTTAAACATTTCTGTGCTACAATACGTTGCTCCCCAGAAGGTGTGCGTGTTATTTTAAATGATAACTATCCAAAGGTTGAGAGGTCTTGTCTCATTAAAGAGGATGTTGCTCTGGCATCGTTACCTAGTACTTTGTGGGCTACATCAGATACCGATCTCAAGTGCAGGAAGGTGCTTAGTTGCCTCGACTGCCCCAATATCTCGGGAAGGCGAAGACGCATTATTACACATTGTTCAGGAATTAATGAAGGTGGGGGTTGTGGAAGAAGTCCCTTACAATACCTGTAATACCTATTCCTTCTATTTTGAAAAAAGATATTGACACAAAAATTTATCGATTCATTATTGACTTATGAGAGGTCAACAAAATAGTGGTGCCCCCATACCCGGTAGTCTCTGACATCACAACACTTCTTACTATGGTTCCTCCTACTGCCACTACATTTAGTATGATCGATTTGAAGAATGCATTTTTCTCGATACCTATTCACGCTGACAGCCGTTATTTGTTCGGCTTCACTTTGAATAATCAATCATTCAGATTTTGTAGAGCTCCACAGGGGTATACACTGAGTCCTAGCATGTATAGTCAAGCATTGAAAAGGCAGCTTGACATTTTCCCTGTACCGAAAGGGGTGGCTCTTATTCAATATGTTGACATCTTGTTGGCTGCCGATACCCCTGAACAGTGTGAAGAAGGAACACTATTATTATTATAACTTGCCTCTCATCATCACAAAGTCTCTCGGAAGAAATTGCAATATTGTAGACAGCAGGTTACCTATTTAGGTCACCTCCTGTCTAAGGAGGGACGTGCACTCACACCAGATCGCATTCAAGGTATTTTAGACACGACTGTGCCCCGTACTCAGAAGGATGTTCGTGCACTGATTGGCCTTACTTCTTTCTGTAGGCAGTGGATCCCTAGCTTTTCTCACATTGTTAAACCCTTGTTGGCCCTTTTGACTAAAGACACTCCAATTCCCCTCCCATTGTCTACTGAATGCCAGAATGCTTTTCAACTGTTACGTCAAGCTCTTTGTTCTGCACCAGTATTAGGAACTCCAGACTACACTAAGGCCTTCACACTCTATGTACACGAGAGGGACGGTTGCGCTCTCTGTTTTAACAGAGACACACGGTGGTAAGCAGCGTCCTTGTGCATATTTCTAAGCTGTCCTTGATCCAGTCACCCGTGCACTGCCTGGGTATTTTTGAGCGGTGGCGGCAACGGCTGTGTCGATACGTCAGAGTGAGGGAATAGTCTTGTCACATAGATTGGTTGTGCTAGTACCCCATTCAGTTGATGCTCTTAAATCAAACGAAAACACAGCATTTGACTAGTCCCCTTTTGACAGGCTATGAATTGACACTTTTGGCCCCTCATATCACACTGAAAATATATTTGATATTTGAATCCTGCTACATTATTGCCATTTCCAGCTACTCAGTCACAAGAGTTTCATGATTGTATATCCCTTACTGAGGAACAAACTAAAGGTCGTGTTGACCTACAAGATATACCTCTTTCTAATGTTGATGGGGATTTGTGGGTTGATGGGTCCTGCCTGAAGTTGCCTGATGGTGCGACGTCTGCTGCTTATGCAATTATATCACTTCAGACAGTAGTTGAGACAGCTCGCATCCCTACAGAAGTCAGCTCAAGCAGCCGAGTTGATAGCACTGACAAGAGCATGTGAGCTTCGTACAGATTTGCTTGTTAACATTTACACTGATAGCCGATTTTACACTGATAGCCGATACGCCTTTGGAGTGGCTCATGATTTTGGGCAACTTTGGAAGGAAAGAGGCTTTCTTACTTCACATGGTACCCAAATAGTGCATGGGGAATTAGTACATAATCTCCTTACCGCCTTGACATATCCGAAGAAAGTGGCAATTGTTAAGTGTAGTGTACACAAGAAAGTGACTGATAAAATAGGAAAAGGAAATGCCTTTGCAGATTACACAGCTCGTGAGACTGCAATGCAGCGAAGTACCACATCTATGTATGTAGTTAAGTCACAGGCTGAACGTTGGCATGATGCCAGACAAGAGGTGCTGGACATGCAACGATCTGCTTCTGTTGATAAATTAGACCAATGGTCTAAGGAAGGAACACTGGATGATGAGGGCTGTTGGAGGAATAAAGAAATGACTAAATGGAAGTTACCCACAGCCTATTTACATCCTATGATTCACATGGCACATGGGCCGGCTCATGTTGGAGCATCCTCAATGGCAAAGCAACTTATGCAAGTTTGGGGTCATCCAGATATTGCCGGCACAGCTAAATGATAGTCCAGTCTTGTCTGATCTGTCTACAATCTAATCCTGTAAAGGGAACACCAACTCCAACAGGATGGTTTGCAGTACCAACTGCACCTTTTGAAGTCCTGCAAATGGATTACATCCAATTTGAACGCTGTAACAATCTGAAGTATGTTCTGGTGGTAGTTTGTGCCTTTAGTAAATGGGTGGAGGCACATGCCACGAAAGATAATACAGCTCTTACTACAGCGAAGGTGCTCCTAGAGGTGTTTTTCCCCAGAATTGGTTTTTGTCGAGTTTTTTGGAGTGACAACAGACCCCATTTCATTGGGCAAGTTGTTGATTACCTCATGAAAGGGTTAGGAATTAAGCAGAAGTTTTTTTTTGATAATCAATTTTATTGAGTTTTCAATGTAACCAAACAAACAGCACCATTCAGAATCACATCGCATAAGAATAGACCAGGGTAAGCACATTCCACATTGATACAAAAAGTGACGTACATGCTAATCAAAGGTCCACATCGCCAGAGGCAATCTGAAGATCCCACCGACCCACCTTAAATCACTATCACTACCACTCACTTCCCCCACATTCGGAAAATTTCCCGGGGCATCCCCATGCCACATAAAGAGGTCGTTCCTAGGCGGCACACCAGGCCACCCCCTTGCGCCAACGCGCCAATGTTGGTGTGGTAGCCGTCAGCCAATGGGAGGCGATATCCCTCTTTGCTACCAGCAAGGCCGTGTTTCGGCTCTACAACCTTCCAATCCATCAGTGATGTCCAAGAGAATACGTGTAGGAACCAGAGAAACCTCCCAGCCCAAGACCTCTGTCAATTCTCCTATTAAGGACTCCCAGTACCTCTGTATCGCAGGGCAAAGCCACACCATGTGATAGAAGTCTGCACGGAGTGGGAGCAGCGGGGGCAAAGGGCATCCGACCGGAGCTCCGCGCTGTGAAGGCGCAGCGGTGTAAGATAGGCAGCATGCAGGAAGTAGACTTGGACCAACCGAAGCCGCGCCGAGACCGTGATTGTTTTAGGGCCCATCAAGGCATCTCTAAGCAGAAGTTTCATGCTGCTTTTCACCCACAATCAGCAGGGCTAGAGGAACGTTACAATTCTACCCTAAAACTAAAATTGGCCAAGATACAGGCTTCCACATCTTGAAATGGCCTGATGCACTGCCCTTAGCATTGCCATCTATTAGATCAATAACCACATACACGATCTGGCCTTACACCATATGAGGTGGTTTTTGGAAGGCCATTGACTATTTGGGGGATTCCTAAGCCACGCTCTATACATGATGTACCTTCTGTATTGATGAACGACTATTTGTCTCAGTTGACTGACAGTTTGTCTTCTATTTATCAAGAGGTTCGGGAGATTCTACCAGACAGGTCGCAGGGTGAGGGCCATGATCTACGGCCTGGTGACTTTGTTCTGACGAAGTCCTTTCAGCGGACCAGCTCCTTGCAGCCTCGTTGGTGTGGCTCTGAGCAGGTGCTCTTGGCTACCAGGACTGTGGTTCGAGTGACCAACCGGAAGAACTGGGTTCATGCGACACATTGCCGGAAAGTGTTGCAGGACCTAGTGAGCCCAGCTGCGTTGGCAGATCACCGCGACATCTTGGTCACAGAGAAAAGACAAGCCACTTCACCTGATGGACCTGAGGAAGTCTTCCCGGACCACATGATCCCTGGTACATCTCGATATCAGCTGCGACCCTGGAAGAAAGACACTTCATTGCTGAAAAAGACTGTTTAAGCCACTGTCCTGGGTAGTGAAAGCCTGAGTTACAAAGGGTGGGTGACTATTCGTCTCAATCTCAGTGAAGAAACCAACGTCTGCCCAGGACCATAGGGCACCATCTGGTTTGTTATTCGATGAGGAGATGAACATACTTAAGGACAAGAAGCAAGCTGCTGCAAGAGTCTGTGATCAAAAGAGTGTGTTCATTATTGGACTCACTTCGGTTGTTGTTATCATTGCTACAATAACATGGGTTGTAGAGGGAGTAGCTCCTGCTCGAAAACTACTGACTACTACTACTCCTTTCCCCATTGAACACCATCACTTCACTCTTCCTTATTATGAGCAGCAGCACAGCATGTCCTATCTCAACAATACGTTCATTCAGATGTTGTACCATACCTACAATGCTACAAACATTACCAACTGCTGGGTATGTGGAATGATGCCAGCTCATCAGAAAAAGGGAGGAACGCCTTTTATTCCCTTGCCGTTTTCACATAACGGCTCCTGTAGAGCCTGGTTTGCACTGTTGTTGCTTCTGAAGTTGCTAATATTACCTATGCTGATGTAGGAAGACTAAATGCTCAGTTAAATAAAGCTTGTTACCCTGATGAGGAAGGAGATCCACAAGCTAAAGCAACTGTATGGGAAATGGAGGAATATCGTCGAGGAAATTCCTCTGCGCGCTGTTATTCCTAACACTCAAATAACTAAGGGAAATGGGCTGTCAGTTATTGCAGTTACTAGAGCTCGAGCAAATCTGTGTGTGCAGTATTGCCAGTATCCCTGTGGGAAAAAGTGACTGTACTACAGTGCTGAACATTACTGGAATGAACAATAGCAGTTTTTTGTCCTCACATAACACCTATTTCATTTGTGGAAGTAAAGGTTATTACCACCTACCTATTGGTTGGTCAGGTAGCTGCTATGTGTCCTTTTTGCTACCACCTGTGTTCTTGGCACCTGCATCCTACCACAAAGACTATAAACTTTATAATGACATTTCCAAGAGTTGATTTAAAAGGACAATAAATCACGAGGAGGTGGATCAAACTGATACTGCATTACAGCAGTACATTGACTTTAATTTGTGACTATTCTTCTTTGTTGGTGCGGCCCTAAACAGCAGAAAGATAAGGCGCTTACCTCATGTTGTAGAGGCTGTAACCAATCAGACAGCAATGGCACTTGGAAATATCACAGAAGAACTACAAATTGCGAGAATTGTGGCGCTCCAAAACAGGATGGTTCTCGATGTCATCCTGGCCGATCGTGGTGGAGCATGCCACATCATTGGGAGCAGCTGTTGCGTATACATCCCTGACCACGCCCCTTCAGATTTTTAAGCAATCTCCAAAATGCACAAAATAGCCACTGAAATTCATCAGGATTCAGGGACATGGACTTGAACTGGATGGCTATTGACTATGTTTACTGTATAGGGCTGGAAAATATTGTCCGCACTATGTATATTTGTTGCTGTTCTTTTCACCTGTTCCCTATATATCCAATGTGGCCCGATTCTCTGTTCCCTTTGTATTTCTACCTGTAGCTCATGTATACCGGCTAAACAAAATGTCAAGAATGTAAACGCCCGCCTAGCAATGGACCAGGAAATTAATGCACTTATGAGAATAGATGTACAAGATATCTTCCATGCTGCTTCCAGATCATAGAAATGTCTTCAGCCAATGCTAAAAGAGTTGTCTGTGGGAATCAAAAATAATTGCTGTTAGCATGAGCGCTTCATTTTCTATAACCCCCTGGTGGGCCAGGTCCCGGGGCAATGCCTAATTAATTAGTGGGGGCCCGCCATCTCCCCGGGGCTTAGTTGATTGTACGCAAGGGCCCTTGGGTCCTCCGCAGCCCCAGGGACCACCACCTCCCCGGGGCTCTCTTGATTAATGTGGGGGGCCTCGCGGGCCCCCCCAAGCCCCGGGGCCCACCACCTCCCCGGGGCTTCTTTCATAAATAAGATAAGGCCTCGCGGGCCCCACCCAAGCCTCGGGGACCACCACCTCCCCGAGGCTTCCTTTATTAATGAGGGGGGCCTCACGGGCACTCCCAGGGGGCCACCACCTCCCCGGGGCTTTGCACTCGAAGGGAGGGGGCCGCGCAACCTCCTCCTGGAGCCCTCGATGGCCATAGGGACCGCCACCCCCCAAGGCCGGCTCCTGCCATGTGCCGGGGTGCCCACCCCCGAGACATTGCCATTTGCAATGACAGGGCGGGAGCCTCGTGGCTCCCGCCCTGTCATTGCAAACACTGCTTTGCTTCTTGAGAGTTGAGAGGAAACCTGCTCTCGCTTCCCAAAAGCAAAGCAGTATTGCTTTTGGGCAAGGGGAGCTGCATGTTAGCAGCTCCCTTTGCCCAAAAGCAATGCCGGCTCCCGCAGAAGGCAAGGGGCCGGCAGGGACCGTGGGGGCATTGGGTCACCCCCCACGGTCCCCAGCGTATGGCCAGGCCCGGGGGATGGGGTCCCTGGGGCCAGAAGTGGCCTGAGGAGGGGGGACACGCGGTCCCCCTCTAAAATATAGGGTGGCCACGCCCCGGGAGATCAGTTCCCCGGGGCCAATAGTGGCCCAGGGAAGGAGGGCCACGCGGCCCCCCCTTCCCTGCTAATTTTTTTTTTTTTTAACAAGGTCATGCCCCAGGGGATGGGGTCCCTGGGGCCGAAATAGGCATCGGGAGGGGGGCCGCACTATCCTCTGCCCGTTTTTTTTTTTTAATTTTAAAAAATGGTTCAGGCCCGGGGGATGGGGTCCCCAGGGCCCACAAAACATTGAGAAGGGGGGCCACACAGTCCCCCTTCCAACAAAAAAAAGAAAAGCGACAACTAGCCCACCAGGTACCTCGAGTAAGCCCCAAACCGTGGGGTTGCTGGGAGGTGGTCCGAGGCCAAGTCCCTTTTTACACCACTCTGCAAACGTGCCTCTTGGCGCATTGCTGGTGGGGCGAAGAGGTCCTCTTGTGTCCTGAGGACCTCAGGACTAAAGTGGACTTCATCCACCGGGCAGCAGTGCGCCAGAAGGCACGGTTGCAGAGTGGTGTAAAAAGGGGGCGTGGCCTCTGACCACTCTCAGCAATCCAGCTGTGTGGAGCTTACTGGAGATACCTGGTGGGCTAGTTGGTCCCCAGGGACCCTTAGAAGGCAAGGGGACTTAGTCCCCCAACCCAGAACTTGCCAGGAGGTGCGTTTGCAGAGTGGTGGAGAAAGGGGGCGTGGCCTGTGTCCACCTCTCAGCAGTCCTACTGTGTGGGGCTTACTGGAGGTAAGAGGTAGGCTAGTTTGCCCCAAAGGATCCCCAGCAGCGAAGGGGACTTCAATCCCCGTCCAAGAAAGCGCCAGGGAGCGAGTTTGCAGAGTGGTGGGCAAAGGGGGCATGACCTGCTATGAGAACTTCGCAATCCTGCTGTGTGGGACTTAGAAGAGGTAATAGGAGGGGTAGTTGGTCCCCAAGGATGTCTTTGGGGGCCAACTACCCCTCTTGTTACCTCCAGTAAGTCCCACACAGTGGGATTGCTAAGCCATCTTTGGAGGCCACTCCCCCGTTTTCCACCACTCTGCAAACGCGCCTCCTGGCAGACTACGGGATGGGGGATGAAGTCCACTTTACTCCTGAGGGTCTTTGGGGGCCAAGAAGCCCTCCTGGTTCCTCCTGTAAGTCCTACGCAACGGAATTCCTTAGCACTGGTCGGAGGTCCAGCCCCCTTACTCCACCACTCTACAAATGCGACTACTAGTTAAAGAAGCATTTGCAATATGGAGAGGTGTGGTGCAGCGGCCAGGGCAGCTGACTTCGGAGCACAGGGTTCACGGTTCGATCCATGGCGGCAGCTCAGCTCAGCACCATGTGACTCTGGGCAATAGCTCACTTAATTTCCACAACGGCCACCAGCGCCTTGAGACCTGTTAGGGTGAGTAGTTCGCTCTTTACAGAAAAGGATTTACAATTTGTGTGCAATATAATAGGTTTCGCATTTGCGAGAGAGCTATTGGCATTGTAAATGTAAAAGTTTTTTGCTAATGTTTTTTGGAGTGGAGTGAATGTACGTTGTGTGTAGTGGAATAATGTGGTATGTTGTGCAATGAAATTATGTTGATAGACAGTATGTGGTATTTAGTGTATAGGAATTATGTAGAGTGGGATTATGTGTTATGGAGAGTAATTACGTGGTATGGTAGTCTGTGTTGTGGAGTGGTAACCTCAGGTTTAGTCTACTTCGTTTCTATAGAAGCTCAACTATGAATTTAGTGAGACAAAAAAAGAAGGAATCACTGAGGAGCACTTATGGACCTAGTCCGAGATATGAGCAGGGCCACAGGAATTATGTGACTGTTTGGCTGTTTCGACTTTCGCACAATTATACATTTTCCGCATTAGCCACATAATCCATCATCTGCTCCCTAATCTGCAGATTTGAACAAAAAAAGCCTGGTTTCTAGCTCAAACAGCTCAAACGTTACCAAAAATGCAATGACAAGTGTTACAGTGTGGTGGAAGGCCCTGTGCAAACCTAAAATGGTCACCTGTTATTTATTGCTAAATGTGGGTGTTAAATTGGCAGTAATGGTGTGCAAGCCACCCTTGCTTCTTTCTGCACCTCGCTTGTCTCTTTCTGCACTTCTCTTGCTTCTTTCTACACCTCTGTTGTTTATTTCAGCAATTCTCTTGCCTCTTTTTGCACTTCTCTCCCTTCTTTCTGCAGCCCTCCTGCCTTTCTGTACCTCTCTTGCCTCTTTGTGCACCTCTCCTACCTCTTTCTGCCCCCCGCTTGCCTCTTTTTGCACCTCTTGCGTCTTTCTGCACCTCTCTTGCGTCTTTCTGCACCTCTTTTGCCTCTTTCGGCACCTCTGTTGCTTCTTTCTGCACTTCTCTTTCCGCACATCTGACTCAGAGGTAGTTTTAATCCCCCTGCCCTATTATGTACTAGGGCCTTACAGGGGAGGCCATGCCAATCACAGGGGTACCCCAACCCATAGTGTACCCTAGTGTATGTAGGTGTTTTCACTGTATTCTAAGTGTCTTTCAGGATAGCACCAGCTCCGGGCCTGGATGGTCCGAGTCAGTTACCACAAGTATCAGTCAGCAGAAAGTTGGGGGCACATGATGACTTTGCAACAAGGACTCATTCTGCACCTCTGTCGATTCTTTCTGCATATCTCTTGCTTCTTTCTGCACCTTTCTCCATCTTTATGGACTTCTGTTACCGCTTTCTGCATTTTTCTTGCTTCTTTCTGCACTTTTCTTCTTCTTTTTGCACATGTCCTACCTCTGTAGGAATAGTTAGAAATTAGCATTTAAAAAACATTCGAAATTCACTGAAAAAACCATAGGTTTCAGGTACGTTATGGTTAGAAATTAACTTTTAAAAAACCTTAGAAATTCACTGAAAAAACCAAAGGTTTCAGGGACTTTATAGTTAGCTGGACATTTCACTTGTAGAAAACCAGAGAAATTCCGCCGTTATAGTTAGTTGAGCTAGGACCATAACCCTCCTAAAAAGACCCCATTTTAACAATTTTACTAACCCAGCCAGACCCAAAAATAAAGGGAAACTGGGGATCTGCCTGAGGTTTTTTAGTATTTAGTCCCCCCTGGTCTACATTATCTTCAAAGAGCTCCCAACATTGTGGTTGAGCCCACCCCGACTTTTAGGCGTCGGGGTGACCCGATGATGAAGCATGACACCACTAGGGTGTGTGAGGGTACCTAAACCAAAAGGAATTGCTTCCTTGCTCACCTATTGGTGAAGTTAAAATTTCCCTCACCAGACACTTCACATCATTCCATCTACGTGCTAAAATACCGACCACTAGCTGGCTAGTTGGAGTAAAACCATTTGTGAATTTGATTATATAGAGAGGAATTACTCTGACTCTGAATCCTCTCCACCCTCTAGGCAATGAAAAATTTTCAATAGCCTTTTTGTATCCTAGGGTTTCTATTTTTATCACTCTTGCCTTATCTATCCTACATGTACTTTCAACTCTGCATGACAAACTCCGTTCTTTAATTGCGTTCTAATGTTATCAAACGTCGCCTTTTCACGCTCCTCTCAATTGCATAACCATTTGAGAACCTTCTATTTCCTCACCAGCAATTACAGCAATTCAGTTTTCTACAGCGCCAACTGGACCCGAAGGTATTCGAGCGCTTTACATGACCACCAGTTACAGTACACGAGGACGGATTCATGTTTTTGTAGGCACGGGGAGATTAAGAGATTTACGCAGAATCACAAAATAGTTGACACGGAGATTCGAACCGGGTTCCCCAGCTCCAAAACCGGCAACTAAACTGTTATGCCACATCCGTGTTGGAATGAAAGTGAGTTGGACGCTGGGAAACATTATGAGAGGCATTTCCCTCATCCATAGAATGGGAATGTGGGTGAACCGGCGTTTTCCGGTTGTCGGCGCATGAAGTGCAGTATTGAAGCGTTTCGTAAAAAAAAAAAAAAAACACATATAATATAAAGAACACGTACTTTACAGTCCTCTTCAAGCCATCCGCCTTGAGACCGATCTCCAACAAATGCTTTCCCTGCAGCCGTATTTGAATGGGTATCAAAGTTTCAGTTTCGTTTCATCACTAGCCAGATCACATGGTTAAGGCACTCGAGAAGCGAGATAGAAACCGACGCCTGCTTGTTGGCAAGCATAATAACATCTAGTACCCTGTTCAACATCGATCTCACAGGTCCTGATTAAAACAAGCATTGGCATAGCCAATAGGTCTCGCTTTTGGGACCTTATAAGTGTTGAACTATGCAACAGTTGCATAACTAAATACTTATAAGGTCCCAAAAGCGAGACCTATTGGCTATGCCAATGCTTGTGGCTCCTTCTGCCCCTGAAAGACAATTCAAGAGTTCGCGCGTCTTTTGTCGGGACTTGCGCACCTCCCCCAAAGCAGGCGCGCCCTTCCCATGCAGAGGGAGGGCTCCTTAATTAACAAGTGGCCCAGAGCATTGTCACGCACAATTATACTACTTGCTATCAGCGTGAGAGGGGCGGGAGCGTGCACACACTCCCCCCGCATTGTGCTTTTCTCAGCCAGCTGCATTCCTCCCACGCACACACTCAGGAGATGAAGTTTGCGTGTCTGCCCCCGTGCATTTGCTGGCGCGTCACTGGCACATAAGCGTGTGCGCACCTTAGAGGGCCTTCACAGTTTACTAAGCCATGGTTATTTACCCTGCCATATCCGGGATATTCCGTATCATACATCCGGAAAGAGAAAGGACTCTTCCCCCCTCCTCCCATCCCAAGGGCCAATAGAGGTCACGGTGTACAACCGGCGCCAGCCCCAGGTCAGGCGCACGATGTCAGTCTGTCCGGGCTTGTTAACAATGAGATGTAAAGTGCACTGCGATTTGGAGTCTGGTCCACGTATTTTGAAGACCAGACCCTCTGTACAGGTTGCGCGATTATCCAGATACAAGCATGATTGCATCATCACCAGGCCACAAGGCGCCCACTTGCTTGCATGTGGCGCAACAAAAGCTCCACTGATTCAGTAATTAAGTCTCCTCGTGTCATGGAGAACAGCTTTATTATTGGTCATCTCGAATGGCCATGTGCATCCCGACATTTCTCACTCAGCAACACAACTTGACAAAACAACTCCAGGCTACACAACTTTACATGTCTCCAGTTCAAACATTTCAGGCTTGTAGGCCTAGTAAATTTACCTTTGTTCCCTAAATGTCTGCATCTAGTTTTCTCTTGGACACAAGAACAAAGCAAGATGTCACAACAGACATAATGGTCAGTGATCCTGGCCTCTCCCAGGGTGCAACGCAGGCCGCTTCCTGCCTTGCTTTTTCTCGAGGTGTAAAGGCGAGGTGTGACACAGTGGCAAGCTGACCGAACTTCCTCTTGCTCTGAATAACAAACAAGCATTTGCAACGCAATAGGTCTCGCATTTACGCGCGTTTAAGCTATCGGCATTGTAAATGACAATGCCTTTTATTTGTTTTAGAAACGAAAACAAAAATAAAAGGCATTGTTATTTGCAATGTCAATAGCGGATACTCACGTAATGCGAGACCTATTGCATTGCAAATGCTTGTTTTTTTTAGGGAAGGGGTACAGCGTAGCCCCCTTCTCTGGACCGGTTTAGGCCCAGAGTACCCCATTCCTCGGGGTCAGTCCTTTATGAAATGGGCCACGCGGCCCCCCTCCCTGGGCCGATTTCAGCCCCAGGGACCTCATCCCGGGTCCCGCCTGTTTTTTTGGGAGGGTGGATTATTTTTTCATATTTATTAAAGGCCAGGCCTCTACTGTGAGTGCCCTAGTGGCACCCACTCATCTGTTGGGGCCTGCTGGGGGTTCCTCAAGGTCCCTGCTGGCTCCTCACCTCCAGCGGTAGCCGGCATTGCTTTTAGACAGAGGGAGCTCATAAACATGCAGCTCCCTCCACAGTGATGGCTGAGTTCTGTTTTATGACCTACTGAACAGTTTCCTTAGACCTCTAGCCCTTGTGATGAATGACTGTAGTAGTAGATTAAAGTAAACTCATCTGTTTACTAAGATCTTTCTCTAATGTGATGGGACATTGTTGTTTATCACTAACTTAGCATGAGCACGTTGCAGCTTGTCTGTTGCTTTTGTGCATGTTACTACACGTCTTTATTTTTTGCAATGACTGCTTTCACATGAGAACTCATCACTGTGTTCGCACTGCAAGTTCCTGGGATTTTGACTGAACATTATATGCTGAGTCGAACAATGCCCCTTGTTGTTTTGTTCTGGCCAGACCGTAGCCCTTAGACAAAACATAACGATGCAGCGGTTTAGACAACCTACTTTGGTTTTTATTGGGGTACACGAAATAGGTAGACACACTTGGAAAGGAACCTTTTCAGGGAGAAGAGCGAGACAGCACCTGTTATGTAGATCTACCATCTATAGGCTATGGTATGGGGTCTGCTGACAAAGCGCAGAGATCTCCTAATATCTAATAATACTGCTTCTTAGCAAGGGGAGGGAGGATAGGCTCCACTGTCTTTTTATGATGACACCTCCCGTCATGATTTATGGACTAACTGCTATGCTGACTATATTTGTACTATGCAGTTTACTGCTTGTTGTGGCACGTATACTGCATGTTAGGGCATGTTAGTTAAAATAAATATTTTAAACTATTTCAAGCCTGCAGATCCTATTGTGGAAGAGTACAAGAGGGTGAGCGAAAAGGTGTGTCTTGTTACCTGGATTCCTGAGAGATCTGGGAGTGTTCTGTTCTGGGGTGTCTAATCATTTGATTCTCTGTGAGTGAGTAGGAGAGCGAGTGAGACACTATAGCTAGTCGGTCCTGGGCTGGTGGGTCCTAATGTGGTAGGAAGACTACGTCCCCATACTCCAAGGTCCCATAATCCTGCACATAGTTCTGTGTTTGTGCGGAATCCCTGCAACATGGCACCACCAACGTTTGATCTGGTACTTATTTGCAAGGTTCCTTAGTAGCACTTGTGCTTGTCCACAATACCCTCTCACAGTTTCCGGAGACGTCCGTGGGAAGGGGGCTTAGCCTCCTATATTGTTAGGTTTATAGGTTTTTCAAGTGTGAACTTTAAAAGGTTTTCTATACTCTCTTCTGCACTACCGTTCTGTTTTTGTTCAGTTTCTAATATGGCCCAAGCGGTCGCTAGTGCAGCACATAATTGTGCTGCAGTTACTGCTCATGTGACTCAAAGGGGAGTCCCTGTAGCAGGGGCTGATTTAATTTTTGTTGTCTGGGTGGATCTAGCTTACTGCTTCAAAGTTTATCACTCTTTTGTTACATTTCCAGCGGTGAATGGGAATGATTTCTTTCATGAATATATACCAGCCACGGTTCCGCGGAACTAACGCCCTTAAAGATTACTTGAAGTTCCTTTGCCAGCCTGGGTGCATACTCTCTGGTATAATGGCACCCTACCTCACCCTGTTTCTGTGGTTCGTTTAGGACGCTATCGGTCGATGGGGCCATATGGCCCGTGTTGGCTGGTTTTACACCTCATCCAAATTATCTTGGTGTTACACTTGCAGAGCTACATAAATTGCATACAACTTTAATTCATATACTCAGGAGTGTCATACAGTTTGTCATGTAATATTCAAGTGGCTCCGGTGAGAGCCGCCCCACAGCCACCTGCACATGGTGGTGATCTTGTTATAAGTCCCATCATGATTAATTCAGTGCTAGGCAAACGTCCAGAGAGAGAATAGAGATGATTTGCCTTATATGCTTGCAGAAAAATTTGAGCAACTTGAGGCTGTTTTCCCACATACTACTCCTGTAGAAAAACACAGGATCCTTACAATGAGTTTACCTAGTGGTATTGCTCCCGCTTTACCTGATTGCACCACCTGGGGGACGGTGTTTGCTGCAGTGTATATACTGTCTTTTGGCACCCCCTCGATGACTGTTCGACTGAGCAATCTCAAGAAGGTTCAAGATGAACACAGGGCTGGTCCAGCCCTGGAGTTTGGGATGAGATTAGCGGACATGTTCCCTGTTGTCTGACATGATTCTGGCTAATGTTAAAGGTTAGGCAGTTAGGTTACAAGAACGTCAATGCCCATCAGCTGTAGCGGACCTTGACAAGCAGCGGCAGTTGCTGTTTAATATTGCGGATTTATACGCATCATAGAGATGCAATTGTTTGGGAGTAAGACCTTTTGACTCAGGTTCAAAATAAGCCTTCTCCTGAAAAGGAGGGTCGTCCAGTCTTTCCTAAGAAGGCTCGGAATAAAAATCAGCTGCAGCAACAAGAGAAGCCTGCTTCTCTTGCTCGTTTGCCACCACCAGACTCTTCTGAACGTAGATATGATTTGCATGACCGCTCTAAAATTAAAACACTTGAGAGGTTCCTGATCCTCGTTCTCCTCGTTCCTTTCAGGATTCGTCGGACCAACTGTTCGGTGGGGGAGGATGTCAGGATCGCAGAGAAGGCGAGTCTGTGCATGCAAGACGCGACCCGCAGCGCTGTTTGACGTAAAAGCCAAGCCATAGGAACCACCTCAATAACATGCCCCATTTCAAAGTATGCCTCAGACAGAGAGAACCCTGCTCCTCGATTGCGGATGGGCGGTGACACTCGACAGCGTGGCAGAGGTTACCATAGTGCGGAAGGCACTTCACTGACAACTAGAGGCGAAAGCAACTGACACGTACATTACAGTGTAAACAGCTGACACATGAGTTGCACCCCCTGACAGGCTTTATGAGATAGGCCTCCAAGTTGAAGGTGATATAAAACGCACAATTAAGGCGGTCTTTTGGGTCAACCATACTTCTTATATTTTGTTAGCGGAGGTTGACTGGCCTCCCCCATTTGTTCTGGCATCTTCTAAAGGGGAAGATGTTATTCTCCTGAGATTTTCCCGTTATGTCTCGTAGGAGGCTAAATGTGAGTACGCGTCGGAGTGTCCATATTAGCCCTTGCTCCGGCTGTTTATTGTAATCCGGTGGGTTGGATAAACATTCCCCGGAACATGATATTCCTTTGCATTCAATGCCACAGCCCCAACCACAATACCGGATTAAGCATGAGGCAAAAGCATCCGTTAGTGAAATTCTTGCCCAGTTGGAATATCAGGTTGTCATTGAACCCTGTATTTCTTCCATGAATAATCCTCTTTTTCCGTTATTGAAACTGGGCAGATATATCGTATAGTTTTTAATTACTATCATTTAAACAGTCATGTTCGTACCTTTGCTGTACAGAACACCCACAGCTCTGCGTTGGTTGATAACTTTTTTTTTTTTTAAATTAAACATTTTTATTTTTCCAAATAAAGAAGGCAATTCACAATGCATTGCGTATGGTTATTGCACAACCAAAAGGAAGGACGAAGCGCACCTGACAATACATGCTACAATAGTGGAAAAGGTATTAATACATACAGTGGCAACACCCAATAGGCTCCAGAGCCCGACTCTCCCTCCCCGTGCCCGCCCACCCCCTCACACCATCCTACCAAATGTGAGCAGTCGCTTTCCTGTGAATTTTCTGGGCCGCAACCCCCGCCCCAGGCCCACGCTGTGTCGTGCTGTGGGAAAGTGTGCGGTGCTCATCTCTCAGCCCACACCCTCCGGCACTATGCCATTGTCAGTTTGTGAGGCAGAAGCTTGCCTTGCCGTGTCCAAGTATGCTCGCAGTAGCCCCCATATGTCCTTAGGACGGGATGCTGGCGGCATCAAACTGGCATATAACTCTGCGTTAGTGTTGCAATACACCAGGCTACGCAGCCAGTCGTCCAGCTTGGGGGCTGTTTTCCTATCCCAGTGGATGGCTACCTCCCTCTTTCCCAGTAGTAGCCCCAGGGACGCCAACCTTCTAGCTTTCTGGGTATCTGAACTGTATAACCCAGAAGGGCGATTTCAGGAAGGGGGACAAGTGGGATCCCGATGATTTTCCCCAGCGTCTCGTGTACCTCCGCCCAGTAGGCCTGTAAACAAGGGCAAGTCCAAGCCAGATAGAAAAAACCAGCGTGTGGAGCGGTGCATTTCAAGCAGTTGTGAGGCCTGGATGTGTCAGTCTTGTGGGCCATGGCAGGTGTGTGATAAGCGCGGCGGAGGAATTTAAAATGTAATAACTTATGGCGGCTGTTAAGCGAGATCTCCCCGGTGACCACACAGCACTTTTTCCATTGGTCATCTGTGATCCCTCTGCCCACATCCGCCTCCCATTCCCGCCTGATCCTGGTGTCCTCCACAGGAAGAAGCTGAGGGAATGCCCTGTACATCTTGGAGACCAGGCGGGCGCCATCCGCACTTTCCAGGACCAGGCTGAGTGGGGGGGAATGTATCCGGCTCAACCGGGAATGAGGGAAACTCCGCACGCAAGGCAGACTTCGTTCTACACATGATGAAGCGGGTCATAAAACTGCAATCTAGAAATCTGTCATCTTCGTCTATTGTGAAGAATGTCTCCTATCTTAGCTATGTCTGCTGCTGCTAATGTACGCTGTACTATACGCTCTCCAGTAAGTGGGAACCATCTGGTGTTGGGCAAGGGAAGGGCAGAGGAGTAAAAAGCTGTGGCCCCGTACGCCTCCGCAATCTATCCCAGGCCGTCGTTTACACAGTCTGAATATCCTGCTTGTCCCGTTGGAAACAACCCGGTAGGATTTCGTTCAGTTTGTCTGGGAGAACCAAGTCCGCCTCCGGTCTCAGATATGGGATACGGGCGTCCGGATGAAACCAGGCGTGTGCGTAGCGGCACTGCGCCACCAGGTAGTACAAGTGGAACTCTACGACATCAAAGCCTCCTCTGTCATAGGGCAGAGTCAATATGGACCAGTGAACTCGGGGACGCTTACCACCCCACACCAGTCAGATCATAAGTGATCTTAGGTTGCAAAAGAAACAGTCCAATAGGGGCACAGGGATGTTGTTAAATAAATATAGCAATTTGGGGAGGATCACCATATTTATAATAGCCACTCAGCTAGATAGCGACAAGGGTAGTCTTAGCCATCTGTCCACCTGCACGTCTATTTTCTGAAAGGTCTGCCCATAATTCAAGCGTATGAGTTGAGTGGTATCTCGGTGGATGTGGATGCCGAGATATTTCACCGAGTCCTGGCACCATTCCAGAGGGAATTCACAGTCCCATCTGACCGTGGCCTCCGTTAGCGGAAATATAATAGACTTGTGCCAGTTGATGCCCAGCCCTGAGAAACTGCCAAATCGGATAATTTCCAGAATTAGAGGAGCCAGGTTTAGATGAGGCTCCCGGACAAACAGGATGGTGTCATCCGCATATAAAGAAACCAAAAGCGGGCCCGTTCTGAATTGTAAACCTCTGTGCATATGTCGCTCTTGGAAGTGCCGGACGAGTGGGTGCATCGCTAAAATGAATAATAGAGGGGATAGAGGACAACCCTGTCTAGTCCCACGATGCAGACAAAACGGCTTGGACAGAGTACCATTCAGGCGAAGTCGGGCCGATGGGCCTCTGTATAGTAAGGAGACAACTGCGATGAAACTGTAAGGTAGGCCCATGCGCTGCATTACTTCCACTAGGAAGGGCCATTCCAAAGAATCAAACGCTTTCTCAGCGTCCAGCAATACCGCTGCTGCAGGAACCTCCGGTTGGATTCTGTGCAGTACAGCGAACAGCGTTCGGAGATTTAAGGATGTAGAACGTTTGGGTACAAAGCCCGACTGCATTGGGGAGATGATGAACTCCATCAGCTGTGAGAGCTTGTTAACGAGCACTTTCACCAGTATTTTGTAGTCCCAGTTCAGTAGGGACAGTGGTCGGTAAGAACCGCACTGTTTGGGGTCTTTCCCCGGCTTCGGGAGCAGAATAATCACTGCTTCATGCATCGTGGGGGGAACGTTGGTTGATAACCTTGTTCGTAAAAAATATAAAACGACTCTTGATTATATCCAGTGGTTTTTACACTCCCAATTTGGCTCCTGAGAGCCGTGACCTTACACCATTCAGCGCCCTTGGCAATCACAAAAGGTATACACGTTTGCCTAAGGGATATAAGAATAGTCCTGGTGCTTTTGCGGCATGCGTAGTGTTGGTTTTACATGAAACTGACCCGATGCTTTCTCATACGTCAATGACATCTATTTGACAGATGATGAATTGATACTGCATCTTGTGCGTGTGGACCGCATCATTAAGCCTTAGGCTGACTTGAGGTACAAATTCAACTTTGCCAAGTCACACATTGCCTTTTTTTTGGTGGTCCTTTTTCTTGGATATGAACTTAATGAAGGTCAGGGCTTAGCCTCCACTTTCGGGAGAAATGTGCACAATTGCAGCCTCCATCTACCCTTAAAAAATTGCACTCTTTACTGGTTTTTTTACATTTCAGGAGGACATATATTCCTGATTCTGACCAGCGTATCAAACCTCATTGATACAACCTACTTACTCTGCTTCCTGTTGGCTTCTGGAACACACTGCGATTCTTTGGTCTCTGTAGTCTGATCTGCTTGCGACCAACTTCTTGTTAACATGAGACAGTTCTACAAATTTGGTAATAAGGATTGTGCCATTGGGTTTCACTTATTGACATTCAATGAGGGGGACGCAGTCCCCATTGCTTACAAATCGCATTTGTACACTGAGGCGGAGATCCGCTTCTCTTCTACAGAAAATGTTTTGACGGCTGTCCAGATGGCAATTCTGAAAGAACGCACTCTGGCTCAGGGTAAACGCATGTTTATGGTCTCGCCTGTACCTGCTTCAGAAGAGGTTATGAAGGCTAGTGTCCCGAATTCTAAAGGCTTGCATCTGCGTTGGAAACAATGGGCTAGTTCTTTGGCATCGGCTGATGTCAACTTTATCTTTGAACCCTCTCTACAGACACATGAGTTTTTACAATATGAAAATGTACATCTTCCTCCTTTGTCTTTGCTTCCACTGGATCAATACAAATGTATTATTTACGCTGACTGTTCTGCGCTGCCGGCAGTAGGTTCTAAACATGCTTATTCGGCAGCCTGCGCAGTTGTGGCAGGGGAGATTGACTGGTATTTTAAGTCCTCCTTGGTGCACACACAGTCTCTTGGTGATTGCATGGCTCAATTGGCAGAGCTACGTTCTTTGGTTTGGCTGTTGAATTTGCTGATCCAGAGGTTCCTACGCTTATAGTGTGCGATTCTTTTTACTGTGTACAATCCTTTAATGAGGACTTGTTTTTTTTGGACACAATTATTTTCGTGATTCTAAAGGTAGCACAATTAAGCATAAAACGCTTTAGGTTAGAGTGGCCGCTCTTAAGGAACGTTTGCCGCTCACGCATGTTTTCCATACTTAGGGCCATCAGCTTGTGGGAGCACACGCTGTTGGTAATTCGCTGGCTGATGAAGCAGCAAAATCTGCAGTAGCCACATGTTCAGTAGCAGTAGTCACTAGGTCCATGATTAAACTTGATATTCTGGTGGCTATTGCTGCGACGGAGGGAACAGAACTTCCCTAAGGTTTTCCTTCATGTTATTCATATCATATGTCTTCTGATCAAGTCCTATTTGCAACTATTCCGTCCGTTGGGGATCAGATGATTCACAACAATGACCACAGACTTTTTGATCATGCCGCTCATGAAGGCGTAGCTCCTGCACATGAAGGAGTGACAGCGACAGTGTCTCTTTTACAGGAACATTTCTGGTGGCGTGGTGTATATCCGCAGACAAGCAATATGTTCTTTCTTGTGACATTTATCTACAGATTAGGCCTTCTACTGTTGCCCGTCCACCACATACTCAACTTTTCATTTCAAATCAACCGTTTGGTTGTATCCATCTTGATCACTGCGGTTCTTTGACTTCTGACACTGCTTTCAAACATATTTTGATTGCACTGTATTCGTGCACTAGACTCCTTTGGGTTTGGCCACAACGTAGTGCTGACGCTCGATCTGTCATTAAAGATTTACGTGTCTTTGTCGGGACGTTAGCCTGTGGCACCTTCCATTCTGACCTAGGTCCGGCGTTTGCCTCTAAGGCTTTCCGGGATGCGATTAGGTCTCTGGGGGTGCAGGTGCAATATTCATCTCCATACTGGCCTGAGGGCAATTCAGTTTTGGAGAGGATGAACCGTGACTTAAAGCAGTCTTTGACTGCTAGAGTTTTAGGTACTGGCAAGGGTTGGTTGACTCATTTGTATGGAGTCCAACGTGCACTAAATCTCCCAAGAAGATCTCTAGGTGGGCGGATCCCATACGAAATGCTCTTTGGCATTAAAATGTTTGTGCCAGACCTTAATGGTCTAGACGTTGTGGCGGCTGGCGCAACCTTTGACGTACATGACCATTGTACTGTGTTATAGGATCTACAAAAAGTATGTGATTCACAAGCAAAAGCACATATGCACTCTTCCAGGGATCCAGTGGTGCTGATTCCTGTTTCTGGCTGGCTTCCTAAAGTCGGAGATCTGGTCCGAGAAAAAGTAGAGATCAAAACAGAATTTGGTCCATCTTATCGTGCACCAGTCAGAGTCCATGGCTTGAAAGGCACCTGTACTGTCTCCTTTACCTTGTCGTAAGGAGAATAGTTATATTTCAATAGAACATGTCAAGCTACACCATATGACCGATACTGAATAGTATGCCTCGCAGTATTCCACGCCGAGACCTTTCACTGAATCCTATGGCTTCAGCTTCCTCAACAGCTCCCCAAATAATGGAGGGGGAGATGGTAACTTCAATAGATCTTTTTTTTTTGTGTGCCTGTTTTACTGTCTACTTCCGCCAATGCAGACATCGAGTATGCTTCTCCAGTTGAGGTCATAATTAACATTCCAGAGTTCCAGATGCTGCTCAACCTCAGTTTTTTCAACTGGGCGTGAGTAGTTCTATTGTGGAAATGAGCCTTTTTAGGGGCCCACCGCTGTCCACGGGTCCTTAGACCAACAAAATAGAGATTGGCACAGAAGCTGGAATATCAAATAACAAGTTTATTCACTCACGAGTGAGACCACGTCCATACAACACCCTCAAGTGTTCCAGGAGGTAGTGGCTTGAATACACAGACCATGGGCCTTTTATACTGAGTTTTCTGCACTGGTAAGCATGTAGTTACAAATAGAAGGTACAGGCCTACACAGGAATAACTACCGACAAACATGGGCAAATGGGAAATCACTCAGCAAAGTGGGAGGGGGAGCAGGAGTGCTTATGGCAGCACTAAGAGATTGACAGTTGAGTCTGAGACCAGGTATTCTGGCAGCTACAAACTCTTTAACATGCATATTGCTTTTAGCTGATTAAGGAAGTTAACTAAAATAGACAGCACAGGCAGAGAAAAAGACGAGCAGCAGAGGATGGAAGAATTACATAGCTGACAAAATGTATGCCACAAACAAGATGGTTTCAGCTTATGCTAACAGATTATCTGCGATTTCCACAGACGGCCTTTTAGCATATGCTGAAGACATCTTCCTATACTTTCAAGGGAGTACGGAAAACATTGTGCACATTTATCTGCATTAAATCATTAATTTCTTGGTCCATTGCCAAGCGAGCATTTACATTTGTGACATTTCGTTTAGCCGGTATACATGAGGTACAGGTAGGAGCACAAAGGGAACACATTGGATACATAAGCAGCAGGTAAAAAGGATTGCAACAAATATACATAGGGCTGATAATAGTTTCCAGCCCCAGACAGTAAACATAGTCCATAGCCATCCAGTCAAAGTCCATCTTCCGGAATCCTGATGGATTTCAGTGGGTATTTTGTGCAGCTTAGAAATTGCCTCAAAAACTGAAGGGGCGTGGTCAGGGATGTAGACGCAGCAACTGCTCCAGATGATGCGGCATGCTCCACCACGGTCCGCAAGGACTACATCCAAAACCATCCTGTTTTGGAGCATCACAATCCTCGCAAGTTGCAGCTCTTCCGTGATATTCCCAAGGGCCATAGCTGTCTGATTGGTTACAGCCTCTACAACACGTGTTAAGTGCCTGATCTTCCTACTGTTTAAGGCTGCGCCAACAAAGAAGAACAGCCCCAAATTAAAGCCAACATATTGCTGCAGTGCAGGATCAGTCTGATCCACTTCATCATGATTTATTGTTCTCTTATATCGGTTCTTAGAAATGTCATTATATAGTTTATAGTCTTTGTGGTAAGATGCAGGTGCCAAAAACGCAGGTGGTAGCAAAAAAGACATGTAACAGCTTCCAGACCACCCAATAGGTAGGTGGTAATACCCTTTACTTCCACAAATGAGAAAGGTGTTGTGTGACAACAAAAAACTGCTATTGTTTATTCCAGTAATGTTCAGAGTTCTAGTGCAGTCACTTTTTCCCACAGGGATGCTACCAATACTGTTCACACGAAGGTCTGCTCGAGCTCTAGTAACAGTTATAACAGGAGGTCCATTACCCTTGACAGTTCGAGTGTTTGGGAAAACAGAGTGCGTGGAGGAATTTCCTCGACGATACTCCTCCATTTCCCGTACAGTTCCTTTAGCTTGTGGATCTCCTTCCTCATCAGGGTAACACTCTATTCAGCTGGGCATTCAGTCCACCTACATCAAACTTGGTAATGTTAGCAACATGAGTAGCCTATAGCAGCGCAAACCAGGCCCTACAAGAACCATTGTGTGAAAAAGGCAGAGCAATTAAAGGCGTTCCTCCCTTTTTCTGATGAGCTGACATCATTCCACACACCCAACAGTTGGGGATGTTCGTAGCATTGTGAGTGTGGTGCAACATTTGAATGAACGTATTGTTGAGGTAAGACATCCTGTGTTTTTGCTCATGATAGCGAAGAGTGTAATAGATATGCTCAATGGGGACAGAAGTAGTAACAGTCAATAGATTTCGAGCAGGAGTTACTCCCTCTACAACCCATGTGATTGTAGCAATCAGAAAAACAATTGAAGTGAGTCCAATAATGAACATACTCTTTCGATCAAAAAGTCTTGCAGCAGTTGATTTCTTCTCCGCAGGCATGTTCATCTTGCTGTTGAACAACAGAACAGATGGTGCCCTAAAGTCCTGGGCAGACATTGGTTTCTTCGCTGAGGTTGAGACGAGGAGCCACTAAAAGAGTACCCCCCTTTGTAACTCACTCTTTCACTAACCCAGGACAGTAGCTCAAACAGTCTTTTTCAGCAACAACGTGTCTCTTCTGGGGTCCCAGCTGATATCGCGATGTACCAGGGATCGTGTGGCCCAGGAAGATTTCTGCAGGTTCTTCAGGCGACGTGGCTTGTCCTTTCTCTGTGTCCAGGATGTTGTGATGATCTGCCAACACAGCTGGGCTCACAAGGTCATGCAGAACCCTCCGACAATGGGTTGCATGGACCCAGTTCTTCCGATTGGTCACCCATACTGCAGTCCTGGTGGCCAGAAGCACTTGTTAGGGAGCTGGCTCGCTGGAAGGACTTCTTTAGAATAAAATCCCTGGGCCGTAGATTATGGCCCTCACCCTGCGAACTGTTGATGCGTTTCCCGAACCTGTTGATTAATAGAAGACAAACTGTCAGTCAACTGGGACAAATAGTCGTTCATCAATACATAAGGTATATCATGTATAGGGCGTGGCTTAGGAATCCCCCACATAGTCAATGGCCTCCCGAAAACCACCTCATACGGTGTGAGGCCAGATCGTGTATGTGGTATCGATCTAATAGATAACAAAGCTAGGGGCAGTACATCAGGACATTTCAAAGATGTGGAAGCCTGTATTTTGGCCAACTTTAGCTTAAGGGTAGAGTTGTATCGTTCCACTAGCCCTGCCGATTGTGGGTGAAGAGCAGCATGGAACTTCTGCTTAATTCACAATCCTTTCATGAGATACTCAAGAACGTGCCCATTAAATTGGGGTCCGTTTACGCTCCACAAAACTCGACAAATGCCAAATCTAGGCAAAAACTCTTTTAGGAGCACCTTTGCTGTAGTGCGAGCTGTATTATCTTTCGTGGGATATGCCTCTATCCACTTACTGAAGACAGACCACCACTAGAACATATTTCAGATTATTACAGCGTTCAAGCTGGATATAATCCATTTGTAGAACCTCAAAAGGTGCAGTAGGTATTGCAAACCCTCCTGTTGAAGTTTGTGTTCCCTTTCCAGGGTTATACTGGAGACAAATCAAACAAGACTGGACTATCTTTTTAGCTGTGCCAGCAATATCTGGATTACCCCAAACTTGCATAAGTTGCTTCGTCATTGAGGACGCTCCAACATGTGCCGTCCCATGTGTCATGTGAATCATAGGATGTAAATAGGCTGTGGGTAACTTCCATTTTGTCCTTTCTTTATTCCTCCAACAGCCCTCATCATCCAATGTTCCCTCCTTAGACCATTGGTCTATTTCATTAACAGAAGCAGATCTTTGCATGTCCAGTACTTCTTGCCTGGCATCATGCCAGCGTTCAGCTTGTGACTTGACCACATACATAGATGTAGTACTTCGTTGCATTGCAGTCTCACGGGCTGTGTGATCTGCAAAGGCATTGCCTTGCCCTATTTAATCAGTCACTTTCTTGTGTGCGCTACACCTGACAATTGCCACTTTCTTATGATATGTCAAGGCAGTAAGGAGATTGTATACTAATTCCCCATGCACTATTTGTATCCCATGTGAAGTAAGAAAGACGTTTTCCTTCCAGAGTTGCCCAAAATCGCGAGAGACTCCAAAAGCATATCGGCTATCGGTATAGATGTTAACAAGTAGATCAGTACTAAGCTCACAAGCTCTTGTTAGCGCTATCAACTCAGCTGCCTGAGCTGACTTCTCTGGAATACGAGCTGTCTCAACTACTGTCTGAAGTGTTGTAATTGCGTAGGCAGCAGATCTCGTGCCATCGGGTAATTTCAAGCAGGACCCGTCGACCCACATTTCCCCATCAACTCTAGAAAGGGGCGTATCTTGTAGGTCAACGCAACCCTTTGTTCTTCAGTAAGGGTTATACAATCATCCGAGTTATGGCTGGGACTGAGTAGCTGGAAATGGCAAAAGTGTAGCAGGATTCAGAGTCAAACATCTTTACAGTGTGATATGAGGGGCCAAAAGTGTCAATTCATATCTTGTCAAGCGAGCACTAGTCAAATGTTGTGTTTTCGTTTGATTTAAAAGGACGTCAACTGAATGGGGCACTAGCACAAGCAATCTATGTGACAAGACTATTCCCTCACTTTGACGTATGGACACAGCTGTCGCCGCTACCGCTCAAACACCTAGGCAACGCACAAGCAACTGGATCAAGGACAGCTGAGAAATATGCTAAAGGACGCTGCTTATCACCGTGTATTTGGGTTAAAACAGAGAGCGCAACCGTCCCTCTCGTGTACATAGAGTGTGAAGGCCTTAGTGTAGTCTGGAGTTTGTAATACTGGTGCAGAACAAATAGCTTGACGTAACTCTTGAAAAGCATTCTGGCATTCAGTAAGTAGTCCATGGGAGGGGTATCGGAGTGTCTTTAGTCAAAAGGGCTAACAAGGGCTTAACAATGTAGGAAAAGCTAGGGATCCACTGCCTACGAAAGAAGTAAGACCAATCAGTGCAAGAACATCCGTCTGAGTACGGGGCACAGGCGTGTCTAAAATAGCTTGAATGCGGTCTGGTGTGAGTGCACGTCCCTCCTTAGACAGGAGTTGAGCTAAGTAGGTAACCTGCTGTCTACAATATTGCAATTTCTTCAGAGAGACTTTGTGATGATGAGATGCAAAAATAATAACAATAGCAGTGTTCCTCCTTCACACTGTTCAGGGGTATCAGCAGCCAACAAGATGTCATCGATATATTGAATAAGAGCCACCTCTTTTGCCACAGGGAAAGAATCAAGCTGCCGTTTCAGTGCCTGGCTATAAATACTAGGACTCTGTATACCCTTGTGAAGTTCTACAAAATCTGAATGAACGATTATTCAAAGTGAAGCCGCAACAATTAACGGCTGTCGGGATGAATAGGTATCGAGAAGAAAGCATTCTTCAAATCAATCACACTGAATGTAGTTGCAGTATTAGGAACCATAGTAAGAAGTGTTGTGATGTCAGAGACTACCGGGTATTGGGGCGGTAAACAGCGTTTACTTCGCATGCGATACTTCGCATGCCATTACAACGCGGACGTTAGTACAACCGCGTTGTTACTTTGCAAACCTTTACTACGCAAGTCGGAACAGCGACTTGCGTTAGGGGGGAGAAGGTGTTGGATTTAAAATCCAACACCTTCCCTAGTGTCCGCATAGACTGGAGTTGGAATAGTAAATTATACTATTCCAACATCCAGCACCCCCCTACTGCAATTCGTTGTTCCGAATTGCGTAGTAAAGGTATGCGAACTAACAACGCGGTCGTACTAACGACCGCGTTGTAATGGCATGCGTACTAAACGCATGCTAAGTAACAAGTGACATTCATTGGGGCACTACTATCTTGTTGACCTCTCTCAAGTCAGTGATAAATCTATACATTTTAGAATCAGTGCCTTTTTTCAAAATGGGAAGAATAGGGCTATTACAGGTATTGTAAGGAACTTCTTCCACAACCCCCACTCTGATCAAATCCTGAACAATATGTATCAATGCTTCTTCACCTTCTCGAGAGATTTTATATTGGGGCAATCGGGGCAATGAAGCACCTGCCTTCACTTGAATATGTACTGGTTGGATAACCATTTGACCCACATCGGTATCTGATGTAGCCCACAAGGTACTAGGTAGCGATATCAAAGCAATATCCTCTTTAATAAGGCAAAACCTCTCAACCATTGGATAGTTATCGTTTAAAATGACACGCACACCTTCTGGGAAACGTTGTGTAGCACGAAAATGTTTTAGCATATCGATACCCACAATGTTATCTGGCGTGTTAGGGGAAAGCAAAAATGGACTTGTTGCAGTTAATTTATCAAGAATAAATGCAAGTGGCTGTGATAGTGGGCTAAGGTAAGGTGTCCCATCGAATCCTATCAATGTTATCATTGTGCCAGACAGGGCAGCCCTAGGAACCAATTGTTTAGATGGAGCACTACGAGTAGCTCCTGTATCAACCAGAAAGCAATCAGTAGAAACCAAGACGTTTACATTGACATAGGCACCCCTCTGATCTACTGGGACCTCAACCGGTTCCTTACCCCATCCTAGGCATTCCTATGCATAATCCGAATCCTTAGGACAATCAGCCGAATAATCCGACATCTGGTATTGGTTTCGCTTATCAAAGGTATTAAAAGAATTAGGATTGTTTTCAACTGCCTCAATTCTGGTATGATCATCCATGCCTCCCCTATTTCCTGTGTTCCCCGGGCGGCTTCTCATATTTCCTCTACCCTGCTGATACTGCTGACCTCGCAAATGGGGGCACTCAGAACGCCAATGTCCAATCTCTTTACAATATGCACACTGATCAGAAGACAAAGTTGCTCGAGGGAAAGGGGGTACACCAGGCTGATTCATCGCACGTTCACCTCTACCACTGCCTCTAAATGCCGGACCATAGTCTTGAACCAACGTAACTTTCATTTTTAAATCTTTAACCTTTTTATCCTCCTTGCCTTTTACTTCCATTTCCTGATGCTCATAATACTGGGCAATAGTCAAAAGAGAGGATGGGGAAGACGTAGTCCATGAACTGTCGCTGGCCTTTAGGCGACTAGCTATTTCTGGCAACATGTTGGTAAATAATTTAATTACCGGGACTTAATTTGATACAGAAACATAATAAAAATAGCTCAGTAAATAAGAGGCAGAATCCGTGGTATTAGAGGTTCTAAATGGGCTTTATTCCAATGGTCGATTATAATCGGTTGCTCCAGGTTCCATCACCACGAAGGTTCAGGAAGTGAAGTACATACGTTATTGACAATCAATTACTTTTATACAATAGGCATTACAGTGAGGCCAATACAAGAGGCGTAACAATTGATAGTGGTGATAATATATTCTTGCGTAGCAAAAATAGGCGTAACTGGGAGTGATGAAAAAACGTCATCAGATGTGATGTCATAAGAGGGTGGTTACATGAAAGAATTTCGCAATGTCAGCAGAAATACTTGGCAGATATGCGCGCGCAGCAGTATGACGTGTGATTGACGTGCAACTAGGGGGTGAAGGGGACTTGACATTTAGCTCTACATGTGGCGACAGAAGTCTGGAGGGTCAAGTCAACCTAATCCCAAATCATATCTAACATCCTATGTTTAAAGAATTATGTTATCCAAAAGAGAGGTCTCTTAGAGTAGAATCTTATTCTATACTGACTATACTGACTGTTAGTGCGTGTACAAGCGTCTAAGTGTCTACACTAGATGCGAGGGCGGAATCTTCCATAGTAACAGGGCTATGAATTACTTGTATGAAGACAGAGAAGTCGGGCCTTTGCTTGGTAGCTGGAAGAATGTTTACTTAAGCTACTAGACAGGAATGCATTGGGCAGGGAGCGGAGCAGATAATTTCCGAAGGTGAAATACAGTTCTTGGCAGGCAGCAAGCTGATGTCAGGCTTCGTGAGCCGCGCAGAAAATGAGACAAAGTTCATGGTCACAGATGCAGGCTCGGACTGGAGCTTTCAGAGGCAGAAGGCAGGAAAAGCTTGATGACAGAATCAGGGCCTACTTGCCTGGACTGTAAAAATGGCATAAGTGAACCATATAAAGGCGGTGGCCTTTCGTACTTAGGAATGAAATATCCGGCCCATTCATGGCGGATCAACAGAGGACATGTTAACGGTGGACGCACATGTATTTGCGTCTTCATAACTGGAACTGGAGGGAACATACATGTACTTGTAACATGCACATAGAACCGTTGGGGTCCAAGATAGGGGACATAACTGACCAGAAAAATCCATATTTCCACATTCCCTCCTTGTCCCCTACTTGCCCGTCAAGAGATATCAATCTTCATTAATCCATTGATCTGTTCATATAGCATCATTTGTTCTTCTTTCTTCTTCCGGGATCTTGAATGAAAATCTTGATGTGGAATGCACGATGTGGCACACAGACCACAAATCGCTGGTCCACATTGCAGGCATAAGCAGCAACTGAATAATATGAGAAGGCCAATACCTAGGAAGGATAGAACTCTCCATCCCCAGGCTGATAACACGCTCCAAAACCAACCGGACCAAGTCCAGGTGCCTGGATTCTGGTGTATCTGGCTTACAATCTTATGAAGGCGGGTTATGGCTTTATATACAGATGGCGAATTTTCTGGTATGAATATGCAACAGCTTGATCCGATGACCCTACAAGCTCCGCCCCTATCGGCCAGGATGACGTCAAGGACAAGGCGATTTTGAAGCACAACAATCCGCATAGCAGACTGCTCTTCTGTTAAATTGCCTAAGGCGGAAATAGTTTCGTTCACTACTGCTTCAAGGGTTCTAGTCAATCTACGTATCAGCTTACTATTAGTAACGGTACCTATATAAGGAAAGAGACCTTTATTGAAATCTGTGTATTTTTCCCATGCCGTTTCAGTGTAATCGACTATTGGGAGATCTCTCCTTTCTCTATTGTGTACTAAATGAGTATTTCTGTGATAATCAGGAGGAGCTAGGAAAACAGGTGGCAAAAGGAATCCAATGTAGCAGGTACCATCCCAATCTAGAGGCAAACGTACATATGCCGTCTGACCACATATAAAATAGGAATGGCGGGAAGCTCTAAATGTAGACTTGCCTTGATCACTAAATTCTACTACAGTGGTGCATCTACTATGGCCCATATGTATGGAACCATTTTTTCTTACACATAATTCACCTTTTACTGGAAATATTGACATAGCGGGCAAAATTGGAGTAGCTTCGGATTCGACATTTAGGATCATAAGATTAAGCGTAAAATTACCCAATCCATATACTTCATTTTCTAGATCAGTTCCTGTTCTTTTGGGAAGTCCCTCCTTGTTAGGATAGCAGACCTTAAGTAAAACTAAATTCAAATTTCCCCATACCCAGTTATCTTGATAAACTGCAGAATTCGAATCCAGAGAATTAATTAAGCTAAACCATGCTCCACAGGAGCCGTTGTGTGTGAACGGGTATGGAAAAAGAGGTAGAATTCCTTTATAGTTCTGATAGGGAGGGAGTCGGCCACATATCCAACAATTTGTAGCATTGCTAACCTGATGGGAATGATGTAACATACTAATAAAAGTGTTATTGCGCAGCGCAAATCTGTATGACAACTCAAGCGGAGGTAATTCACTAAAAGAATGTTCAGCAGTAACATTGTAAACATGTCTAGAAATAGGATAATATATGTGCAACAATATACTTGCAGTAATTATTAAAAGACTTGAGAAAAACAAAATTAATAACGTCACTATGCAATGACTACGCAGTGATTTACAGTACGCCTGTCGTTTCAACATTTTTCGAGTGCTTTCTCTATTCAGGTCCAAGGGATACATGTCAGAGACAATTCAACCGCTTCACCTTGGAGAGGACTTAAACAATCAAATTGCTCGACTGATTGGGCCTGAGCTTTAATTTATAATATTCGGAGTCACTTTTTTCCACAAAAGGAAGTTTTGAGTCAATGGGTGAAGACACACAAGGTGTGGTATTCACATCTGATTTCAGTCCATGAAATTTCTTGATATGACTTGAATGAATCCATCCTTTTCTGCCTTCGATCTTCACGGCTGTTCTTGTTGTGAGTAACACCAGCTGAGGTGACCTCCACCTAGGTTCCAGCTGCGTCTTTCGATCAAAGTTCCTCACGAGGACTAAGTCTCCCGGAACCACGTCATGGGGTTTCACCTCAGTGTTGTTCACAGGTAGCTGCAGCTTTTCCTGACGACAAGATTGTAGTGCAGACATCAAGGAAGCCAAGTAATCTGTCAGCATGTTACAGTCAATATCAGTTATTTTGCGTGGTATAGGCGTCCCCCACATATTTGGTGGTCTGCCGAAGATCACTTCATACGGGGATAGCCCTGTTCGAGAGTGTGCTACCATTCTTGTGTAAAAGAGTGCAACTGGTAATGCTACTACCCAGTCGACACCTTTCTCTCTGCATATTTTGGATAATCTTATTTTCAGAGTCTGATTATGTCTTTCTACGAGACCTGCTGCTTCGGGGTGTCGGACACAGTGGAATTTCCACTGATAGCCTAACAAAAGTGAAACGTGTTTCATTAATTCGGATGAGAACGGCTGGCCGTTATCTGAGTGAACAACACGTGGTAAACCGTATCGTGGGAAGAATTCTCGAACCAACTGTTTGGCAGTAGTCGGGGCAGTGTAATCTGAAACCGGGTATGCCTCCGTCCAACGGGAAAGAGCACATACAACTACGAGAACATATTTGAATCCTCTACATCGTTCCATCTGGATATAATCCATCTGGAGAACTTCAAAAGGGTGATCAGGAGGCTGAAATCCACCCTGTTCTACGGGAACGCTTTTTCCTGGGTTGAACTGGCAACAGATCAGACAGGTACGAACCTTTTGTTTGGCTGCAGCTCGTAAATGCTTGTTGAACCAAATATGTTGAATGCTGTCTAGCATAGCTTTCTCTCCTAGGTGCGCTGGACTATGGATAGTGTTAATAATGACTTGGACCATTGAATCAGGAAGGAACCACACAGACTTTTCCTTCATCAACCATCCTTGATCCGTTTGGATCCCTCCTAATTCAGTCCATTTCTTTATTTCTTCTGGTGTAGCATGTGTCTGTATATCAATTACGTCAAGAGTAGGATCTTTAACCGTCATACAATGTGTTGGCGTCGGGACTATTGTCTTTGTCATGTCGGATGTTTGAGTTTGAGCAGTCTGTTTAGCTGTTCTATCAGCTAAATCATTGCCTTGAGAAATGATATCAGTAACTTTCGTATGTGCTTTGCATTTCATAATCGATATTGCAATGGATAAATGTATTGCATCTAATAAGGCATGAATGAGGGGTCCGTGCTGAATGTGGGCACCGTGAGAAGTTAAATAACCTCTCTCTCGCCACAGCACGCCGAAGTCATGTACGACTCCGAATGCATAACGTGAATCAGTGTATATGTTGACTTTTTTATTTGTGGCTTGAATACAGGCTTGTGTCAGAGCGACGAGCTCTGCTGCTTGAGCGGACAAGGTATTTATGCAATTTGTTTCAATGATTTCAGTATCTGTTGTGACTGCGTAAGCGGCCACTAACTCTCCTGTACTTGTTCTCATACATGAACCATCTACATACAACGTCAGGTCTGGGTCTGACAATGGGACATCTGTCAAGTCTTGTCTGGGTTTCGTCGTGATTGTAATAACATCAATACAGTCATGGGCTAGTGGGTCTGTTCCATTTACAGGTAAAAGCGTGGCAGGATTCAATGTGTTACAACGTCTGATTTCTATATGTGGCTGAAACAGTGTTAGTTCATACCCTGTAAGTCTTGCTATAGTCAAATGTTGTGTTTGCGTTCGATTCACAAGAACCTCTACTGCATGTGGTACTTGTACTGTCAATGGATGTCCTAACACTATGGCATCGCTTTGTCTGATTGCTAAAGCTGTCGCTGCCACTGATTTCAGACACGCAGGCAGAGCCTGAGCTACGGGATCTAATGTACTAGAAAAATAAGCACATGGTTTGTGTGCTCCTGCTTGTTCCTGTGTGAGTACTGACAAGGCAGTACCTTCGCGTTCTGTAACGAAGAGTGTAAACTGTTTATTGTAACATGGTGTTGCTAAAACAGGTGCTTGGCATAGAGCTTTCTTTAAGCTTTCAAAAGCTTGTGTATGTTCCTGAGTCCAAGGGAGAACAGTCGATGTGGCTGCCTCCTGTGTTGTCAACTGAATGAGTGGTTTTGCTAGAAATGCATACTGAGGGATCCACTGTCTACAATATGAAGTGAGGCCTATGAAAGCCCGCACCTCCTTTTGTGTCTTGGGTATTGGCATGTTAGCTATTAACTGAATGCGGTCTGGTGTAAGCTGCCTTCCCTCCTTGGACAGCGAGTGACCAAGGTAAATAACTCGCTGGACACAGAATTGCAGCTTAGAAGGGGACACCTTGTGCCCCTTTTCGGCTAGAAATTGTAAAACTGTCAGTGATGCTTTTTCACATTCAGGTTCGCTTCGGGCGGTGATCAGCAGATCATCGACATATTGAAGCAAGGCAGTGTTAACTGGCATGTGGATACTGTCGAGTTCTCGTTTCAGTGCTTGGCTATAGATGCTGGGGCTTTCTGTAAATCCTTGAGGTGCGCGTGAGAATTTGAAGCTACGTCCATTTAAACTAAATCCGAACAAATATTGGCTTTCCGGATCTATTGGGACGCTGAAAAAGGCATTTTTGAGATCAATTACAGTAAAGAATGTTGCTTCGGAATCAATAGCTGTCAGTAATGATGAGATATCGGGGACCACAGGGAATTGTGGCACAATACACTTATTTAATTCGCGCAGATCAATAACCAATCGATATACTGGCGGGGCCTTCGGATCTGTTCGTTTGAGAATCGGAATTATCGGTGAATTACATACATTGGAGTCTGTTTCTACAACCACTCCTTGGGCAATGAGTTCGTCAATGATTTGCAGTAAAGCCACTACAGCATCTGGTGGTAACTTGTATTGTCGCATTCGTGGTAGTACCACTCCTGCCTTTAGTGTGACTCGATATGGTGTAATATTCATACAACCAACATCAGTAGGGCCTTGTGCCCATAAATGTGTAGGTAAAGTCTGCAATCGGGGATCCATGTCTCTAGACACATAATGACCTTTAAAATCACGTAAAAACAATCTTACTCCTTCTGGAGAACAACATATTATAGCTCCTAGAGCCTTCAGTGTTTTTATTCCTAACAGGTTTTCTGGACATGATTTAGTAAGCAATAAATCTGTAGTTCGGGTCAAAGGTCCTATCGTAAGTGGAAGAGGTTGTGACACTTCATTAACAATAGGTTTTCCTGAAAAACCAAGGGAAATATTCTGTGAGCCTGAGAGGGGTGCCCCTGGAACTTCACTACGTTTTATCGTTGTTCGACTTGCCCCTGTATCGAGTAAAAATTTCCTGTCTTGGCCTAATAATTCACTATGTACATAAGGTCCTTCTTGATCTACAGGGATCTCGATAAGGGGTAAGTCAACTTCCCTCTCTAGGCTGTTTCATGCATATCGTTGATAATCAGGATAGTCATACTGTGCGGTCTGGTACAGTTGTCGTGTCGTGGTTTGCGTGGCAGCAACAGGCAGCGCTGGTGCAGCCGGCACAAACTGTATAGTCTCTTGTGGAGCTGGCATGGACTGTGCATGCTGCAAGGCTCCTTGTTCATTCTGATCCTGTCTAAGTGGCCGTGGTCTTTCTTTTGTAATGCCCGTGGCGATATTACGCTTCAGGACTGGACAATCGTGTACATGATGACCTAGTTGTTTACAATAGTTGCATGTCCCTTTTACAGGTCCTGTTAAATCGCCAGAATGTGTCGTACCCTTTTTATGTCCTTCAACTGGAACTGTCTGGGAGACTAGCATTTTCATTTTCGTGTCTTTCATGCGTCTTTGTTCATGATCTTGTTCCTCTCTAATTCTATTGTGATGATACTGTAACATTTGTAACATTTGTGATGGAGTGTTACCTTGCCAGGTACTCTCGAATTTTAATACTCTGTTCTTCACTTGGGGCAAGGAATTTTCAACTAATTTTGTCACAAACAGATGTGGGTATGATTCGCTACTTGCTTTTATACCACTATTTATACCAAAACATTTTTCAAATCGTGCATAGAAATCACTAGTGTCTTCATCTTGCTTTTGTTTACAGGCTGAAATTGCACCCCAGTCTTCCTTTTTCGTGGTTAATAAACGTGGCAGTACCTGTACTAGTAGACCTGGTAGTGCTTTAGTTTTGTCCCCAAGCCCCGAACCTGGACCTCGGGCCTTTTCTTCTGCTTCTAATGCTGTCCAATCTATCTTTTGGTCTCCTACCTCCCACTCTTTTTCCTTGAGTTTTTCATAAATGCCAGCAGGCATCAATACCTTTAATATTGTCATAATGTCGGGATAGGTATACTCTCCCATGAGTAACATGTCTTTAATTTCTCGGTGGAAACCCGCTGGGTCTTTGTCATGACTGGGTACCACTTTCTTCATTTCCAACAATTCTATTTTCGATATGGGCGTATATACATATACACGTTTAAACTCATTGTCCTCGCCCTTTATTGGGTGCACTTCCCGTAAGGGATTCTGTCTGTCCATGTAATACGTGGTTCTTTCCTTGATGGGCAGTGAGACATGTTCTGGGCATATAAAAAGAATGTACTGCTTTCTTGATTCTAGTATTTCTTTAATTAGCTTAGTACCTGAACCTCTCCATCTATTCGTGAGTAATTCGGTCAATATATCAGGTAAGGGACCAGGATCTGAATGTTGGCTTTTATATAGTATAAGAAGTTGTTGAATCATATAAATCCCAGCTAAACGCTGTTCATCTGGGGTGAGATTCAAAAATGTGTGTGCTACTGTGTCATCACTATACTTCCCGGGACTGTCAACCCAATGGACAGCTGACCTGGCTAATTCTTGTTCATCCATAGAATCGAGAAAATGATAACCCCTTCGTTCTCGGAGTAATTTATCTGCTGCTTGGAATGAATGCTCGTTAGACCTTATATTTATTATTGGTGTTTGAAAATTCCTGTTATTTTCTAGACATATCGGACGTATCGGATCAGTAAGACATCTAGTACTATTACAAGATCTTCCTCTACCTACATAGGCTATAGTTTCTGACTGTCCTGTGGGCAGTCCTGATGCTTCTTCCTCGCTTTGTTCGAACTGGTCTACCGCTAATCTTTCTTCGTGTAGGCGTTCTATTTCTTTCCGGATCTTTCGGCACATGGCTATTATACAGTTTTGCTTATCATGTCTCCCTTCTGATATATTCTGGCTCCATCTGGTAAGAATCTGCATTGCTTCCGGGTCTACCCCCGGTCGGTCTTGATTCCTGATCACACAATTTATGAGGAAACGCAACAGTTCCCCCTGTATTTCCACTTTCTGGTATTCCATAGCTCTGTTAATACATTCAGAATCTCGCCCGGTTTGGACAAAATGGTATATATTATCTAGATGTGCAGTCATTCCTGGTAATTTCCCTAAATACACTGCGGCTCGTCTGATACGTAATGATGCTAGGGTCATTTCATCCTCTTTTCCGGGCACAGGGTCATATCTACAATCTATAAGAAGTTCCTTAAGCGTACGGGCATTTATGAGTTTGGGGGTACGTGAATGTGCTGACTCTTGAAAAGTAAGTTTATTTATTCTAGGTGGCGTAGAAAAGATATTGGTAGCACCTCCGGTAGCCCCGTCTGGGGTATCGGGTGTGAAAGGATTCGTTGAACGTGATACAGCAACTATAGGCGTGGATACAGCTATAGAAGTAGCTGTAGGAACAGATGCAGAAACAGATGTGCTTGCCGGAACTTGTGTCAGAACTTGTTGCTGTAGGGATACGGGTACTGGATCTTGGCGTTGAACCTCCCTGGCAGGCGGTCTATGTGGGGCGGGATTAGCATACTCGGGAGCTGCGTCATCTAAATATGAGGAAAGAAAAACATCTTCTGCGGTTCTAGGATGCCCCTTAGGATGTACCTTTATTGGAAATAATGGGGTTGGCAAGTCTTTTGGTATCCCTGGAGTAGCCTTAGGTAATCCTTCGGCCAGAAGGGGATACATACCATTCATAAGGGCATTTCTTTGTCTGTCTACTTGTTCTGATTTCATTCGTGCACCTTCTTCAATTAATAGATTTTCTCGGACTTCATTGGAATTCTCTTTACTCTTCTCTTCCTGTCTACGTGCTTTTTCTGTACGTCTATATGATTCTCTACGCCATAATTCAATGGCGTCTTTCTGTGATTGTCTAGCTTTCTTTTTCCATAATTCTTCCTCTACTTTCACGATGCACTCTGCATCCCAGGTCCCCGCTGCGGGCCACCTCTGACTTTCTGGTAATTCCTTAGTGTAGTCTACCCATAGATCAAGAAATAATATAGCGTCTAAGCCGTGTTTATGATACATGAAGTACCCTGGAGTGTCCCTAGGAGGAATAGGAACAGCTTCTTCGAGTACCCCTTTTCTAGTTGTGATCTGTCTTAATTTCGAAAAGAGCGGCATATTGAGAACTGATCTGATACTTGATCTTGAACAAACTTAATACAGTAATCACAATAATGAACAGTCATTCATACCACAATATGCAGAACGTACTAAAAACATTTAACATTTAACATTTAACTGAGCAACAATAATGATGACGATCTAAAGAAAACTTAATCACTAAACATAATACTCGACTTGAACTGAATTATTCTGAATTTATATACTTGATATACTAGATATACTGCTAAACAGTACAGATACACTGCTGAAACAGTGCAGACCGGGTTTGTGTACCCAAACCCGTCTGGACCGGCACAACTTATGTGCACGCCAGAACGCCTCCCCAGTAATGGTACTCACCGGGTAGCTCGGAAACGGAAGGCCTCAGAAACTGGACTGAACTTGAACCGGACTGGACTCGACTCGAACGCTTCGGACACTGGACTCGACTTGGGACTTCGGAAAACTGGTGGGCCTCTGTATACCTCGGATCTTGCTCTCTCAGCTAGGCTCTGGTCGGGATACTTCGCACTTCTCACCGCCTCGTCTGGGTGTTGATCGCAGCCTCAGTCGCCCCCGCTTGACCGGAGGGAGACACAGGAAATCCTGCTGGTACGCGTTATTGTCCGTCCAGCTGTGGCAGGAGACCGGGCCTGCAACGCACCGCCGGCGCGTGAGATGAGAAAGTGTCCCTATTCGGGCGCCATTCATGTGGTAAATAATTTAATTACCGGGACTTAATTTGATACAGAAACATAATAAAAATAGCTCAGTAAATAAGAGGCAGAATCCGTGGTATTAGAGGTTCTAAATGGGCTTTATTCCAATGGTCGATTATAATCGGTTGCTCCAGGTTCCATCACCACGAAGGTTCAGGAAGTGAAGTACATACGTTATTGACAATCAATTACTTTTATACAATAGGCATTACAGTGAGGCCAATACAAGAGGCGTAACAATTGATAGTGGTGATAATATATTCTTACGTAGCAAAAATAGGCGTAACTGGGAGTGATGAAAAAACGTCATCAGATGTGATGTCATAAGAGGGTGGTTACATGAAAGAATTTCGCAATGTCAGCAGAAATACTTGGCAGATATGCGCGCGCAGCAGTATGACGTGTGATTGACGTGCAACTAGGGGGTGAAGGGGACTTGACATTTAGCTCTACATGTGGCGACAGAAGTCTGGAGGGTCAAGTCAACCTAATCCCAAATCATATCTAACATCCTATGTTTAAAGAACTATGTTATCCAAAAGAGAGGTCTCTTAGAGTAGAATCTTATTTTATTCTGACTATACTGACTGTTAGTGCGTGTACAAGCGTCTAAGTGTCTACACTAGATGCGAGGGCGGAATCTTCCATAGTAACAGGGCTATGAATTACTTGTATGAAGACAGAGAAGTCGGGCCTTTGCTTGGTAGCTGGAAGAATGTTTACTTAAGCTACTAGACAGGAATGCATTGGGCAGGGAGCGGAGCAGATAATTTCCGAAGGTGAAATACAGTTCTTGGCAGGCAGCAAGCTGATGTCAGGCTTCGTGAGCCGCGCAGAAAATGAGACAAAGTTCATGGTCACAGATGCAGGCTCGGACTGGAGCTTTCAGAGGCAGAAGGCAGGAAAAGCTTGATGACAGAATCAGGGCCTACTTGCCTGGACTGTAAAAATGGCATAAGTGAACCATATAAAGGCGGTGGCCTTTCGTACTTAGGAATGAAATATCCGGCCCATTCATGGCGGATCAACAGAGGACATGTTAACGGTGGACGCACATGTATTTGCGTCTTCATAACTGGAACTGGAGGGAACATACATGTACTTGTAACATGCACATAGAACCGTTGGGGTCCAAGATAGGGGACATAACTGACCAGAAAAATCCATATTTCCACAACCTGTGTCATCTGTCAACGACTCCCCACTAAAGTCATGGAATGTCTCTTCGAATTGTGTGAAGAAATCAGAAACTGACTCATCCACTTTCTGCTTACAATAATGTAGTCCAATCTATTTTCTAAGGGGGTATAAGAGTTTTCAACTTAGTTACAATGGCTTTTGGGAAGATCTAATATCACCTGTTGTGGTTTCTGCGCAGGCTCTCTATCAGCATCTATTTCCTTTAAATGCACCCAATTATCACCACAAGCTACATTATCGTCTACCTTCTGAATTGATTTCCACATATGAGGGGGTAAAATAAGTCCAAAAAACATGTCAATATCAGGCAAAGTCATAGTGCAGGAGCTAATAGCTCCTTCTACTTCTTCATAAAAAGCGGCTGGATTTTTGCGCGGATCAGGCAAAGCAGCTTTAAGAGCCATAACGTCTGCTCTACTCCAAGGGGTATAGACCCAATTATAAATAAAATATCCCTTCGCATTCTCTGAAGTTTTATCGTCACTTGTTCCTGCTCCCTTTGGAGGAACATACAAAGGCGCAGCTTCACGCATCGGTTTCACAGTAACTACAGGATTACTAGTGTCTTTATCTGTCCCTGTAGCTTCTGGCCGCGCTGGGATCTTAACTGTTTCCTCAGCTGTAGCTTTACCAGCTGCCTTTTTCTCTTCTCGTAGACGGAATGCGTCAACTTGCAATTTAACCACTCGCCCAATTAGATTGGACACCTGTGAAAAAAGAAAGGTGCCATCACTTAACTGTTTAATAAATTCTTGCAATGACCGCACCTGAGGAGGGAAAGAACAGAGAGCAAGTACGGAGCATTAACCCTACAGATATATTTACCTAGAATGGTGTGAGGACCCCGACATCAGAGAGTCAAGGATTCAGGACAGGTTCAGGACAAGGATAAGTGACCTCTTCTAGTGTAACAACAGCGTTACACCCCTCTCTGGTGCTACTCGCTCGGGCTGGGCCGGACTCCTTCCTAGATGTGCCTCCTTGGTTGTTCCGCAAATTTCCCTAGTGTTGGATTCTTCAATCATTGCAGCAAAATCGGGCAGCATCTCAGCATAGCATCAGCATCAGCATCAAGTGTGTCTAACTATCTAGAACTTACCTCTGTAATACCAATTTAAATGTATGATCCACCCCCAAATGTTTCAATTCCATGTTCACCCGCAATTTTGATTGGGCTAAGCGGTGGGGTGAGGACATCACACCATACTAAGTGCAATATTTTTCTTTAGTCTATTGTCTAGTTCTCCGCCCCTTAATTTTAATACCCACAAGCTTTATTCCCACAGACATTTGATCGGTAAGTCTATTTTACAATGTTGCTTCTCTTTCCTCTCGTAGGGTCAAAAGTTGGTTTCCCATGTCCTTGCTGGGCTTGGGTTTGGCAGCTAGTCAATTTACTTCACTTGTTCAGAACAAGCAGACGTTTGCGCATGCGTAGAAGCCACAAGGAAACAGACGCGGTCACCCTCCAAGGCCCAAATGTGAACTAATAATAAAGTCAAAGAGAAATACGTTAGAATGCAAACTTAAATGACTTCACTATATACCACTTACTTCTACTCTAACCCCATTTACTTAATAAATCTTTTGCATTAATGGCTTAGTAGAACTTGCATAGGTTAGTTTCAGCACGGCATGTGCATTAATGCGTTACTTTAGAGCGGCCATTTTAGAAGCTATTGCGCACTGCAAAGTTTTCCCCCCCAAGCGACAAAGCGTCATACTACGTAGATGTAGTAGACATGCGCAGAAGAGTTCCCGCGTTTTTGGCGGCCAGTTTAGAACACTCGGGTTATTCATTAGTAAGGCACATAGGAAAGCGTCCCCTAGATACAATATGTTGAATGTGGTGCACTGTTAGTACTCACGGATAGATTGATTATAGTGTTACAGGTTATTCAAGAGGATTGTATACGAGCAAGTTAATTTTTATGCGAAACCTTGCTCCATCAGTATAGATGACATTAGTTCTGTTTCAAAGGTAGGACGCGATCCAGTCTAGAGCAGTCCCCTCTTTGCCGGCTTTGTAGAGTCTTTGTTTCAAAGTGTCATGGTCAACCGTGTCAAAGGCAGCCAAGAGGAGTAGCGCAGCTACCCCTTTGCTGTTAACTGTGTTCTTCAGGTCATCATAGATGGCAAGGAGGGCAGATTCTGTGCCTCTTCCCAGACGGAATCCTGTTTGGAAGTCTGAAAGTATGGCATTCTCTTCAATGAACTGTGACATCTGGGTGAACGCTGCTCTTTCTATCAGTTTGCCTAGGAAAGGTCCATTTGTAATGGGTCTGTAGTTGTCAGGGTTCAGTGGGTCCAAGTTTGTTTGCTTCAGTAAAGGGCGTATGTATGACTTTTTGAGTTCTTCTGGAAATTTTCCGGTAGTTAATGAATCGTTGATGATTCTTCGTACTGGAGTGGCAGTAGAGGTTGTTAAAAGAATTGTCATGAAAGTTTGCAGTGGACACGGGTCAGAAGGGCTGCTGGCAGGCCTGCTTGCTTTGACCAGGTCCGTAAATTCATTGTGTGAGATGTGTTAGAAGGACCGGAGAGGCTGGGTTAGAGTATTCTTGGATTGTTTCGTAAAAGGGTTAGTGCTGGTGCTTTGTCTCTGTTTTAAGTATGAGTCCAACGTGTCTGCTTTGTCCGTGTAATGATTTGCCAGTTTGTCTTTGCAATCTTGAGTAATGGGATCAGTTCCTTCAAGGCAATTTGGTTTACGAAATTCATTGACTATTTTATTGAATTCTTTATTTGCACATTTAGCATTTTGAATTCTGTCTGAATAGTACCTTTTCTTTGCTTTTTTGATAGCTGATTTGTATAATCTGTTAATTTTCTGTAGGGGAAGTTTGTCTTGTTTGGCGTTTATTTTGAGGCAGGCATGTTGCAGCTTTCTAATTTGATGTTTTATGTCTTTTATCTCTATATTTCTCCAATCTGCATTTTTAGGTCTCGCCTGGCGATAGCAGCGCATGCGGTGCTCTCGCCATGTGAGTGCCTTTTGCGAGCGATTCTCTGAAAGGTTTACATGCACGTGTAGGGATGGACAAAGATGGCTGCTCTCTCCATTCATCCAAACCTAACGGCGTGCGCTCGTACGTACGGACAGTGGACAACCCGATGCCATCTTGGGCCAAGCTTTCTATTATGGCAACCAAGCTGCGGCTCATTTGAGACTAGCGGGTGCTTTTTACGGAGGCTGGCTCTGAAGGTACGGGAGCCGCCGTGGTTTCAATTTGTCTCCGAAGGAGACATAAAACACGCTCGCTCCTTCTCGCGCTCCCACTTCCGGGCTTCACACTCATTTCACAGCGTTCACAGTCGCAGAAGTACACCCCCCCCCCCCCCCCCGCCGTGACCTGCACCACTTCCTCCTCGCAGGAGTGATGTTGCCCTCTCCTTCCCTCTATAGTGCGTGGGTCATCTCCTGCACTGAGCCGGCGCTCTTACTGAACCCCAGGCACAGAATGGAGGGGCAGGAAGGAAGCACATTGTCTTGCTACCGAAATGCCCCGCTATACTCCGCGGCCCCCATGTGGACTAAAGAGGCAGCGCCTTACACAGATCTGCGCTTGAACCCATGATCCCGCGCCTTTCATTCTCCCAGCATAGAACAATCAGTACCACAAGGTGAAATAGCAATGAAAATCTGTTCTCGTAAATGCGCATGCGCCTTGTAAGTTCAGGGGCTGTGTTATTTTTTACACGTCCCTTTGCCAGTTGCTTTTATGCCTCCTTAATTTATTTCTGCTTTTGTTTAAATTTCTTAATTCACTTGCATTTTTTCACGTTCCACTACTTGCGGCCTTTTTGGGTGGGGGCATTGTTCAAATTGTTTTTTTTTGCTCTTTTGTCACTTGGGAACACTCAAGCCAACTACCCTTTAAGAGGGTTTGCGCCCGACTGATAAATTAACACAAGCACTGGCAGCGCCAATAGCCAAGGCCACTAGAATTCTGAGTCCAGAGAGGGCCAAAATATGCAGCATGGTCGAGTAAATTATGCAGCAAGAAAAGGAAAATTATGCCACATAATGCTTCATTCTGTAGTAGTCTTACTTTATTATTTCGTAAATTGTAAACTTAGTATGCTGTTTAGGTATTGGTTGCACCTCATTAGTACCAGTTTAATACCCAAATATAGCAATGAGCAACGCTGGGAGATCGACGGGTCAAAGCCCCCCTCCCCCAAGAAGCTGTGCTCCAGCCTATGTCGTTATCTACCTATATCTGGCCCACTTATAAAATGCGTAACATAATTGAACAGTTTTCTTATAGAAATAGCCTCAGTCACAGTAATTTACTCTCTCTATGGATCGCTTTGACGCCTTTGCGTTTTCACACTACGAACCTCTTAGATACAGTCAGCAGTTGAGGTATCATAAACGGCCTATCTCGGTCACAGTGCATTAGAAGATAAACTTTTGATTACATTGTGACTTTGTCCTCCGATGTGAGGACTGGGATCATTAACACAGTCAAGAGGCATAATTCGGTAATTAACTATTCCACAATTGAACTTCGTAACTACAAAATTGTATTGGAAATATTTGTATCGCTGTTTTTATTGATAGTTGTCACATTATTTAACCTCAGCAAACGGGGGGGGGGGTGCAATTCTCCATGCTCGCAATCCTCCAGGTCCCAGCTGCACCCTACCGCATAGCTGCATGCCACACCTGCCCAACTGTCGCAACCCCTCCCGCTGCCCCCGCATCCCACACCACCAAAACACATGTATTTAGCGCTTCCTGTCTTGCCTGGTGGAGCAGCCCACGCCCACCCTGAATTTGCCGGACCGCCCCATAGGCCAAAGGCCCTCCCTGTTCTCCTTATCTGAGAAATTCCTTTCCTCGGACGGCCCCTTCCCTCCTGTCACCCTGTGACTGAACCCAACGCTGCCTCTTCCCTAGCTGCCTAAGTTAGTGCCCCCTACCCCCACCGCTCCCCCTGGCGCGCTACTTCTCCCTCCCACCTTACTCCCGTCGCGCTGCGACTTCACCAGAGACAAGGTACCACCATGTTCCCGCTACCCAAGCAATCTTTCACCGAGGAGGGGGCTAAACACTTCTGTTGAAAGCACCCGACTGTCCAATGATGCACTGCACACTCCCAAAACTACAATCCGTGCACAAACCACCAGGCCAGTGCCCCTCCATCGCTGGCGACCTGCAGCAGTTCCAAGACACTCTCAGAGCCTCCTGCCGCCCAAATGGGTGCAACCTCCGACACCGAAGTGTTCCTAGTCTTCACTGCCCAACCCCTGCCCGCCGGACAGCGGCAGTCACAGCGGCTAAAACGTTACTCACATCCCCACCTAATATGTCACACATAGCAAACCAAAACCTTGGCAGCTAGGTCAATATCTTAAACTGTATTCGTCTTATGTTTGTAATATTAAAGTACTCCGTGTATTGTCGGAATGGCGCCACCCCGTAACGCACAGACCGGATGTGAAGGACCGCCTACAGGATTATAGCCAGCACCCACCCTGTTCTTCTTATCTGGAAAAATTCCTAAACTTGGATGGCCTCACCCCACCCCACACACACACACACACCTTTAACTAGGCCCCTCGCTACCTCTTCCTTAGCTGCCTAAATTACTGCTCCCCCTGGCGCGCTTTTACATCCGTTGAAACCCTAATCAGTGTCCTCTATCCCGAGTCCTGATCTTCCCAGCGCTCCCCCCTCCCCATGTGCTGCCCAACTCGCGCGGCTTCTACCCCTCCACTGGCCACCGCTATTGTTTAGGGCCCTAAACCTTGCGTGCCTTTAACACCATATTATTGTGACCTACCCATAAACCGACACACATCTCCTTGTAGGTCCTTGGCTACTCATGAAAGAACGCGCTCTTTCCCACATAGACCTCTTGTCACCTCGTCTGCCCCTGGGGCCCGGCATGTCCCTAACTTGAAAATCCTCAAAACACCATTGTGCCAGACCCAGAACAAGCACCTCAAGAGCGTCATACCTGCTCCCTATAGTCCTGTGCACGCGAATGCACTCTGAGCTATGAATTACACTTTTATGGCCCAACTGTACCTGGACCCCGCCCACGTTCCTGTGAGAGCCGTCCGCAGTGCAAGGTCACACCGCTGGTCTGCTGTGCACAAGTCTCCAAAGCGGCGGATGCCCTCTGGGGCCCGGCAGAGGGGTGCACTTACTCTCCTGACCCACCTGTTCGAGTTCCCCCCGCTACGTTTCATGCCCTCCCACTTTGAAAGGTGACGCTCTGCTCCACACCCCACCCGCTGACCTCACTGATTGAACCCTCCGCAGCACCTCCACTTCCTCACAGATAGCCACATGGGCAGAGCACGGCAACCACATCCATCATCTCTGATTGGCGCCCCAAATTGCCGCTCTGGCATCTCCCAGCACTCGCGCATACCTGACAACCAGAAAACAAGAGCCTTTTCCCAGAAAAGCTAATTAAACGTGAGCTAAAATAAACATTCCCTTGAATAAGTTGCAGAATTTACCCCATTGTTTGTATTATGATATCCTAAAACGACCTGCTCAAAAATGCACACGTAGAACAATATGCTAGCAGACGAAGTCTCCTACACTGTTTGATCGTGCTCTTAGCGAATAATGTTGCTGTTGCGCTGTAGAAGTGAAGCATTAATCGAAAGTGTGCAAAGGAAGCAAAAAGACCCAAGCAACTGGTACTTAACGTCTCTGGATTTAAGATGTGCCTTCCTCGTCACTGCGCAACAAACCCCCCTGCGCTGCCACCCTTCCTTGCAATAGGTCTCGCCTTTGATTAAGTTAAAGCCATTTGCTTTGCTTTACAATACCATTAGCAAAGCAAATAGCTTTAACTTAATCAAAGGCGAGACCTGTTGCAATTTCAATGCTTGTTTCTTTTGTTTTGTTGTGTGGTTTTGAGTGGTATCCGGATGTCAAAAGCTTCCTCCAGCCACTCGTATATGGTACTGCACACTACAGAAGATATGGTAAATCCACCATACCCATAAAGCATTGCATGCAAGACAGTACTACGAGTACATTCAAATAGCTATGTCTATATATACAATTAATAACTTTGAAATGTGACAAAATGATTATTACATATAATTTCGGATTAGGTTGTACACTGGGTGGAGCTGATCTAGCGAAATGTCTAGACGGTCTTATATAAATGTGAGATGTTCTAGTGAGTGACGTAAGCACTGCCAGCCTAGATTAGGACCAAGAGTGTGTCTTGCAGAAGCCTTTTAAGAAACTAGTGCCTTGAGGCTGTAATTAAAACCTAGGGAGTAACAACACATGCAATGGATTGTCCTCAAGGGAGGCCACAAGAAGAGACAAGGTGGTACGAAGGAGGGACCACCAAGACCGCTGACCAATGAAAAGCCACCATTCACAAAGGATAGGAGACAATTAAAAAGGTGGGCAGAAAGTTGGCAGAACCCCACAAACATCCCGAACACAGCATGCCTCAAAGAGACAACGCAAACACTGCCCAGGCGAGAACCAAAAATGATGCCCCCTACCAAGACCATTTCATAATTATTTAAAACAAGCTAGTGGTTTCCATCCTCTGCACCTCCAAAGCTTTGCTATGAAAAGTGTAAAGCAGCAATTCAAGGCCACATAAGGTGAGGTTCGGTTATTTTGATGGAAATACAAATTAACTATAGTGTTGACATGGAGTGTGACACATTTCACAGGCTACCTTGCCCACCCAATTCCACAGCCACATTTCACAACACTCTTGTATCCCCACTTTACCAAAAAGACACATTCTGCCATGGCCAATAGAAGATATTATGATTTGAGTAAGGACTAACCATTTCTATTAAAATAGCCCACTTGATTTAATACCAAGGCAGAGATACACGGGCCTCTCAGATGTTTTTCTGGGGCCAAGGTCTGTAATTTCATGAGGGCCCCTTTGTAGGATCCCTCTCTCGCACACGAGGACCTCTTTCAAAGAGGTAAACAATGTGCATGCACATGTTTCGAGGCAGCACCAGTTTGTTGTGGTCTGAGTAGTGACTGCGGAAATCCGTCTCATCAAGATCCACTCAAAAACTAGAGGCTACGTCTGCTTTTGTGATACATAAATATATTTAGCTGCGGCAGTACGAAGCCCAGCAAAGAGTGGGGCCAGGGCCTGGGGCAACACTCGCTGTTTACTCCCCCTTGAGGCTGCTCAGGAGACACGGCTGGTCAGGAGCTGGAAGTCAAAGAGGCACTTCAGGTTTAAGAGTGCTGGTTTATAATCAGTGTTTCATTGGTGGAAAGTGTTGTTTTTGCTTGTGACTGTTTTTAGTGAACAGGATTTATTGTGACTTCTTGAATAGGAGTGATTTCCCCACTTTTGAAGTTGTATACAAGCAGTATAGAGAAAATGGAAAAGGGAGCTCAAGATTGAGAGTGGCCAAAGACACATAGATGGGCTCTTAGAGAAAGGGGTATGGATGTGATGGCAAGGAACTTAATCACAGTTAAAAAGGACATGTTTTTCCTGAGGGATTCTGTTGGACGTTGTGAGAAGTTGGCCTAGCATATGCTGTCTCCTAGTTATAGGGACACCTTGCACCAGTCCAATTCGACTCTTATTGATGATAGGTTTAAGACAACCTTTAAAGAAGGCTATCCTATTGGTAGCTGTGGAAAGCAGCCTTCAGGCTAAGTCTTGAAGGAGTGTTAAGCTTATTGTTTTACCATAATAACCTCTTGAATCACCAAATGAAAGAGTAGCCCACACAGGTATATATATATAAAATATATGTATTTATTCTAGACAGAATCCCACAGTCTCTTTATGAGGCTAGTGGCAAAGTTACAATTCAAACAAGCATTTATAAACACAATAAATAGCACAGGAATCACAGGGCCCCAGGGGGGGACCAAACCATATATCAAAAAAGTGGTATAAGAACCTCGACAATTCTACAGACAATGCCTAGAGCATTTAGGATCGCCGGCCCCTTAAGAATCCACCCCAGGTTATGAGGAAGGGGACCCACGGGAGGCGCGTGCAGTGGAAATAGCTGCTATCGGGATCTCTATTATAGCCTATGGAGAATGTCGCAGTTGAAATTACACAGATTAAAGTCACTTCTAGCAGGAGTACAAAGTTAAAACTTTAGACTTAAGCTTTTGAAGAGCCCACTACCACAAGAGTACCGAGGTACCACTGTTACCTGCCCCAGGGAAGCCGGGTGCATAGGTCGTTTTCGATGTCGGGTCGCGGGCTGATTTTCTATAGGAAAATGTTCAAAAGTGCTGCTAGCCAAAAGCGTTGATGATGCCGTGAAGATCACAGATGTGAAGATTGTAGAGAAGAACCTGAAAGCAGAGGGGACAGAGTCTGGGTCACGGCAAAGTGACTAGGAGGCTCAAAGCAAAGAGCCCTTCGATGTCGGGTGCTTCAGGTGGGAAGTGGTGTAGCTTGGATCTGCAGCCACGGGCTCCGGGAGGCTTCAAGGAAGGCCAGCTTCTGGAGGGCGACTGTCCCACGTCGGATGAGGGTCGCTGCGGTGTTAGTGTCCGGATTGGATCCACTAAGCCTTGGCAACCGCAACCCACGCAAGATGAACAAATCTGCTACAGTACAGACCCACGAGGTCTGGGAGAGGTCTCCTTTGGGGAGACTATAGAGCAGGCCTGGAGCAACCAGGGGAACTCTTGATTCTTGAAATAGACCTCCGCTGGGGCCCACAAGTCGAGAGACAAGGGACCGCGGGAGGCGGCAATTTGGAGTGCGTAAAAGGGCACCCACGGGCCACCGGAGGGGGCTAGGGCGCTGGTCTTTGGCACAATTGCTGTAGAGTGGTTGGCTCGTAAATGGGCCAAAGCACAACTTCCCCACTGGTCAGGGTCGTGTGCTACGCAAGAGGTGGCCGGTGTCCTAGGGTATTGGGGATCTCGGCACCCACGCGGTCCACGGTGCCCAAACTCGTTGAGCACACTCACTGGCCTCCGGGATGCGCTGGAAACCCACCTCAAGGGTGCTGGAAGTCGTCGAAGTCCGTAGGAGCAGCGAGGTTCCAACCGGGTCACTTGCAGTGTTTCAGGTGCCTGCCAAGCAGGGGGATAACTCCTTTATCCCAAGGGAGATTTCTTCCGTCAGCTGGGCAGCAGCAAGTCGAAGGTCCAGACTGTAAAATTCAAGATTAATCTGAGGCTCTGGGGCCATGTTATTCTCCTTTATCCCCAAGATTAGGGGAGTGTCCAGAGTAGTGCCCACCAATGAGTGGTGAGGCGGGAAAGGGTGGCTACACCCTCTCCCCTTTGTGTGTTTCCTGCCTGGGCGAGGGGCAGGATGCCCCTGAACTGGTTCCAAGCGGTGTATGCAGAATGAGGGCTCTGCAGCTGCCTACGTGCAACTCGGAAAGGACATTTGGTGCACCCACCCTGTTCCAATCCACATTATCCTGTCTGGGGAGATGCTAGCACCTCCCTGCCACAGGAGCCCTATTGTCCAGCTGGCGAGGCTGGGGTTTTCCCCAGCAACAGCCAGCCAGAGTCGTGTGGGTGGCGGGTAGTAGCCATTTTGTACTACATGTGCACTTTTAAATTGGTGTCTCAATTCTGCCGCTTTTCCCATATCGCCCCTCTAGCAGGGGGGAATCGTACCCTCATGCCCATGGCTGGACTGGGGGTGTGATTCCTACATGTTTGACAACAAACACGATATGGTTCTGTGTAGCCATTCTCAAGTTATCACGCTATCACGATAGACTTATAATGCGGTTAAGAGTATATGGTATGGCTACACTACAAACAACCCAGCAATGATTTTACGAAGGTTGCAGGGAGGTCCTACTCATGTAGGGGTCCCCCCTCACACATACCTCAGCACCCTGCCTTGTAGGATTAGCAAGGCCTGCCATAGGCGTGACCCAGGAGAGTACATGTGTTGTAATGGGGTGGGATATAGGCTACCTATATCCCTGTAAGGGGTGGTAGCACCACCTTACCCAGACTACAGTAGTGGTCTGGTGGTGTCATTTTGTATGGCTGTCCCAGGGTGGCACAATAAGTGCTGCAGCCCTGGTAGGCCTACTGAGGGACCCATGCCCTGGGTACCTAGGGTACCATCTACAAGGGACTGTCAGGGCATCCTCAGCATCCAATTGGTTTGTACCTAGGGTACTTCACGTTAGTTTTAGGGAGAAAGCAGATAGGCTGGGGTCCTGGATAGCAGGATCCCAGCCAGACTAGTCAAAAACCACTCAAATACCAGGCAAAAAACCATTAGTCAGATTCCACCTTCCTACAGACGTTCAGTGTGATTTAACAAGCACTGGCAAAGCTAATAGGTCTCGCCTATGTAAGAGCTATTGGAAATGTGTTTTAGCCATGCTGTTGTACACCAGTGTGGCTGCTGTTCAGCATGGCTTAAAGTTAGTGACATCGAAAGGGGTAGATTGGAGCAGATTATAATAGGGTAAATTGGAATAGAGTGGGGGTACAGTGGGGTAGTTTTGAGTGGGATAGATTGGGGTGGATTGGGGTAGATTCAAGTGAAGTAGATGGGGTAGACTGGAGTACGGTAGGATATGGTAGAGTGGGGAAGAGTGGGGTGGATTGGGGAAGTGGGGTGGATTGGGGTAGACTGGGTGGATTGGTGTAAGGTAGATTGGACCAGAGTGGGGTAGATTGGAGTGAGTGGAGTAGATTGGGGAGGAGTAGATTGGAGTGGGGCAGATTGAATTGGGGTGGATGGAGTGGGATATATTGGGGCAGATGGATTGGAGTGGGGCAGATGGATACCGCGGATACCCTTCCCTGGCTGATTTTGGCATCTGGACCCTAACCCCCGCAGCACAGCACATTTTGTGGGGGAGTGGGTTACGGTTCCCCCTTCTTGGGCTGATTTTGGCTCCAGGGACCCAACCCCCAGGGTCTGGTGCATTTTTTTAAGGGAAGAGGTACGTGGCTGTACTCCCTGGGCCGTTTGCTTTGCCCCGGAAACCCCATCCCTGTGGGGGAGAAGGGTATGCAGCCCCGCTCCCAGTGCTGTTTTCAGCCTGGCGGATCCTATCCCCTGGGACCCAGCACGTTTTAAAATTGGAAGGGGGGCATGCAGTCCCCTCCCGGGCTGATATCGTCCCCTGGTACCCCATGGACCGGGCTCGGTCAGTATACAAAGGGAAAGGGGGGCCACATGAACCCCATCCCTGGGCTGATTTTAGCCCCAGGGACCCGGCCAACAAACTGGGGGGACTCTGGTACCCCCCATATCCTGGTTTTGGGGCCGTGGGAGGGAGCCTCTAGGCCCCAGCCAGCTCCCCGCAACCAGCGGAAGCCTGCATTGCGTCCACCTGAAGCGAGCAGCTAAAAATGCTGCTCCCTGCGGGCGGGAGCAATATTCCGATCCACTGCAGGCAGGAAAACCGATCTGAAGTCCGGTTCTAGCTGGCGGAGGCATTTTTAAAGCTCCCTTCAGCTAGCAGCGGACTTCATGTTTGCTCTTGCTTTGTGGGGCCTTTAAAATTACTCCAAGCCTCCCTCTCTTTTGAGTCTGCGGCCAGGCCCCATGGGAAAGGGGTCCCTGGGGTCATAATCAGCCGAGGGAGGGTGCTTGCCCCCTTTCTCTTTCTAACTTTGGCGAGGCCCTGGGAGATTGAGCCCCCTGGGCCAAAATTGGCCTGGGACGCATGCCCCTGTCCCACTTTATAATAATGCCAGGCCCTGGGGATAGGGTCCCCAGGGCTGAGATTGGCCAGGGTGGGTGGGCCACTGGTTCCCCTCCCCTTCCTGATATCTGCCCGGCCTCACCCAATAAGGCAATAAGGACTGGCTGGGAGGGAGGCAGCGCGGCCCCCTTCCACATTCTAATCAGCTAGGGATACCCGGGCTGAAATAAACCCGGGTAGGTGGGCCATTGTGCTCCTCCTCCTCCCGAAAATATTGGTCAATTTCAATTGTTCCCCCCCCCCCCCCCCCCCATATCTTCCCCCCCCCCCCCTCCCATTTTCCTGCATATTGGTGTATAATTACTATATCTTTAGAGGTTGGACAGTAAGTACAAAATAGCTCAGGAGAAGATAAGGCATCATTTCTACCAACACAGGAGCAACTCTTTTAGGTGTTGAAAGCTAGCATTAGGTGCAACATATACCGTACACTTTACACAAAGCATAGATCTTATTATCAATCCGCCACAGATATATGGAAAACCCTCATTGCACAAGGTGTTCAATATATATACAACTGTCTAAAGAAAGCTAAAATAGGGAGTACCAATTCCAAAATAAATGTCCTACTAGGGACAGCTGTAATAACCCTCAGACAAACTGAACCTACAATTAAGAAATAAGGTTGATATCAGTAGAGAACGGAGTAGTTTAAATATTGTTTACTCTATCAACAGACTTGATTCTATACCACACTGTTTGCAAACAGTGAAGCTCTCGTGGGAAATACACCACAGAGTATTCAAAAGAATCCACTAAGATCAATGTACATTCTATGCTACAGTTGTGTAAAAAAATAATCTAAATGTGCTAAAGATCATACTGTATGTTTTACAGATAGGCCATCTTCTGAAGCAAAACAACGTAGATAATTAGTATCTGGTGCTCACACACTCTTCTATGTTGAGTATAAATTATTTTGCTGACATAATTCTCTGCAATAACTCAAGTATGCTTAAAAAAGTTAGTATCTACTGGTTAGAGTGTTTCTCCTGTTTGAAAGTTTTTCTGCAGAACCAAAAGGTTTTGTAGACCGTAATGAATGCAAGTCAACAGTTCCTTGCACTGAATTACTCCTCTGTGCAAATATTTGTGTTCAGTGCCTCTACACATCTATGGTGAATTAGGTGCACATGTGTTTGTACAGACAACCATTAGCTCGATCTAGGCTGTACAAAATTAGGTAGAAAACTACTATTGTAGTCATCTGCCACTATGTAAACTAGAATACAAATTACGACACTCGTTGAATGATGTAGTCAGTGATGTCATTTTAGAGGTCAGTGATATCATAGAACATATCATGAGTGATGTCATATGCGAGGTCATAAGCAGTGCGTGGCGGGGTGCAAGTTATGGTTAGTGCTACTGACTATAACTACTGAATTTCTAGGTTTTTTTTGTTTAAAACATTAGCGTCGCTGAGAAATTCAGTGCATTTCTATTTTTTTTTAAAGTAAATTATTTATTTTTGTGAGTTTATATATGGTGGAATGATTTAATAATATATGTTGTATATGTACGAAGAAAGCAAACAATAATTAACAGGAACAGTCCCCCCCCCCCCCCCCCCCCACCCAAAGAAAAGGGGAAAGAACAGGAGAGATAAAACAGAAAAAGGCACTCCCCCCTGTCCACAGAACACAATGTGTCGCAGCGCAGCTCCAAGTGACATCCGTAAGCTTGGTCCCGCTGGGTAAAGTGATCTGGTGAGGTGAAGATATCTGGGGCATGTCAACTCCCAGAAATCTTGAGCGAGAAGGGTTAGAAATGGCTGCCAGAGCTTGCCAAATGTCGAACCCTTCCTGGCTACTGTGAGTGAGATCTTCTCCATACCTAGTATATGCCACAGCCGCTGAAGCCACCCTGTGTGAGCAGCAATCCAGAGGGACCTCCAGTGTAACAGTATGTTCTGAATGGCGGTGCCGAGCGCTATTGCTATCTGCTGCCCTCTCCTGGACTTCAAGGGATAAGTACGCGGATTCGGTACGCCCAGAAGGACATATATTTGCTGGGAGCTGGGGGAGCTCGGTTTCAAGATACTTGTCAATTTCATCTAGGATTTGCGTCCAGCAAGGTTGTAAGTGTTCCCATTCCAATAATAGGTGAACTAGTGTGCCTGTCTTCCCACATCCTCTCCAACAATCTGGGCTTTGTGCAGGATCAGCCTGGTGAAGCCTCTCAGGAGTGTAGTACCAATAGTACGCTAACTTGGTAAATGTTTCGGTGAGGCCTATATGGCTCGCAGTGTGACGCGCCCTATAGCATGCTCCCTCCCACTCTTTGCTGCTAAGGTCACGACCAAAGTCTTTCTCCCAACGCGCACGGCCTGCGTTAGCGGGACAGAAGCATTTTGTACAAGTCCGAGGTCAATTTCTTGTCTGAGGACCGTGTGATTAGCCATCTTTCATACGTAGTGAGACGTCTGTGCGCCTGGGATTTATTGTTGGGATGCATGGCCCAATACCGTAATTGTAAGCAATGCAGACGTTCAGACTCAGGGAGGCCATAGTCTGCTCAGAGCTGAGGGAAGGGAGTGATGCCCTCAGCATCGAATAGGGGGCCTAGTGCGAGACAACCGACGGCTCTCCACAGCGGAAAGGATGTCTCACCCATCCCCGGGCTTAAGTCAGTGTTGTCAAAGAGTGGTGTGAGCGGAGATGGGAAGGTAGTCAACCCGTGGCGTTTGCTGGTCTGGTCCTAGACCAAAAGAGGGGTGCGTGTCACTTGTGAGGCATAGAGATTGAGTGGTCGCTGGGGTTTCCTAAGAAAGGGGATCTTCATGAGAGAGGTGCCTGCTTTTGCACGGTCTTGGAAGAGCCAGTGCTTCTCTGATTCAGCACGGCTCCACTCATCCAAGTGTCGGAGCAGCGTGGCTTTGTAATAGAGCGTGAGGTCCGGGATCCCAAGTCCCCCTTCGTTAGGCGGCAGGAAGCTGACAGTCCTTTTCATCCTTGGCTTGCGCCCTTGCCAAATGAAGAAAGAGAGCTCCGACTGTACCCGATGCAGCCAGCCAGTAGGAGGCTGCAAAGGGAGCATCTGAAAGAGGTACAGAATTTTAGGGCGGATCGTCATTTTAATAGCTGCAGTGCGCTCTAGCCAGGAGATCGGATACTGTTTCCATCTCTGCAGGTCCCTGCGGATTTGAGTATGTAGCTTGGAATAGCTGACTGTTCGCATGGCCTGCCTCATCAGACCATTGCAGGGGATGCCGGTCTTGGAGCTCTGCCAGCATCTGTGGCGGCAGTGAAAGATTCAAAGCCGTGGATTTTGTAATATTGAACTTGAACCCAGAATCCTTTGCGAAGGAGTCCAGCTCCCCCAGAAAGGCTCCCAGAGCGGTCGTCTGGTCCGCCAGGGTGACCAAAACGTAATCTGCGTACAGGCTTATGGTATGCGGATCACTGCCGAAGCGGATGCCTGTGATGTGGGGGTGGTCCGTAACTCTCTGTGCCATTGGTTCCATGTAGAGGGCAAAGAGCAGGGGCGACCAAGGGTATCTCTGCCTCATACCTCTGCTGACCGGGAATGGGGTAGACGTGTGCCCGTTTACCCTCACCGTAGCCGAGGGGGAGCGTTAACAATTGAGGATGCGTATCCTCATCTTTTCCCCCAGGCCAGTGCGAGTCATTACTTGCTCTAGGTAGGGCCAGTGGACCCGATCAAAGGCCTTTTCGGCAGCTATAGTGAGGAGCATATAATCCCCTGGGATACGGGATGCCCTCTCTATGAGGTGTATGACTCTTTGTATTGTCACTCGTCTGCCTTTGAGGGATAAACCTGGCTTGATCAGAGTCTATAATCCCCGGCATGTAAGGTGCTAGCCGTGCTGCCAGAATCCCAGTGTACAGCTTCAGGTCTATGTTCAAAAGAGAGATCGACCTATAGGCCCACAACTCGTCTTGTCTTCACCTGGTTTAGGGATAACTGCAATTGCAGCCTCCAGCATAGATGGGGGAATCGCCCCAGGGGACGCGAAAGAGTTAAAAAGCTGGGTGAGCAGGGGAGCAAGCGTGGAGCAGAATTGTTTGTAAAAGGCTGCCGTGTATCCCTCGGGCCGGGGGATTTGTCTAGTTTCAAGCGGGCAATGGCTGCTATAACTTCCTATGGTCGTATCTCCCTCTCTGTGTTCTGCTTGCTCTGGGGTCAATGTGGGGAGGTGAGCCTGTGTCAGATATGCATCCAGGTCTTCCGTCTCGAAGGGTTGCTCATCATAAAGCGGAGCGTAAAAAGTGCGGAATGTCTTGGCAATAGCCACATCGTCCGTGAACACAGTCCCCGTCTGATCCTTAATTTCCTGGACTCCCTCACGCTGCCTAGCCTCCCTGAGTTTCTGTGCTAACAGCCGCCCGCATTTGTCTCCCCACACATAAAAGGAGTGTCGTAAGCGCAGCGCAGTGTATTCCGCCTTGTCGCGTTTGATGGCAGCCAGCTGCGACCGAACCGCGGTCAGTTGACGCCAGGTGCGCGGAGCACCGGTACGTCGATGCATCTGTTCCAGTTTGCGCACTTTCTGTGTAAGCTCCTCTCTCTTCCACTTGCGCTCTGCATTGTCTGCGGAGTAGATGGCGAATATTTCACCTCTGACGACCGCCTTTAGAGCTTCCCACCTAGTGGACATGGGTGTATCAGGGTTGTCATTATGAAGTAGTCGTCCAGTGTATGCTGTATCTGGGTGATCGTATCCGCTCGGTGAAGGAGGGTGTTGCGCAGGCACCAGTGCCGTGACGGTCGGTGGAAGTTCCAGGGTAGTCACTACTGGGGCGTGATCAGACAACGCTGCGACTAGGATGTCTGTGGATGTTGTAATTTCCAGGAGTGCCTAGGAAGTAATCCAAACGGGCATATGATTTAATGGGAATTGGAATAGTATGAGACGTCCCGGAGCTGGGGATGGTGGTGTCTCCGTAAGTCTACCAAGCCTAGGTCGTCTAGTCTAGAGAGACCCCCCCTATCATGAATTGGTAGGTAAGCAGTCTGCCTTTTATCTCGGCCTCCTCCTGTATCACCTTCCCCTTAAAAGTCCTAGCGACCAAAATAGCCACCCCTGCAGTCTTTGAGGGTCCAGAGGAGAAAAGTTGTGTCGGGAAGGTGTGGGACCTAGGCCGGTGACAGTCTCTCGGGAGCAGGTGCGTTTCCTGTAGGAGGCAAATGTCGGCGCCTGTGCTATCCAAGTAGGAAAGGATTATTGAGCCCTCTCACATTAAGTGTGAGGACTTGAAGAACGGTCGGCGGCATCTAGGTGAAGGGACCGGATGTGCCATGAAGTGTGCTGACCTGGAAGCTGTGTATGATGGTCAAAGGCAACGGCAGGGTGCACCCAGCACAGCCATTGTGTATATGTAGGTAGCTAGACTCAGTGAACAGAGGACCCCAAAAAGAGAAGAGAAAAGGATGAAGGGCAAGCAAACAACCCGTAAATAATTAAAAAGAAGGGCACAACAGGTGCCTAGGAGAGTCTGAAGTTAGGTTATCAGTCCACCACCCATGGATGATCAGGATAAAAGTCTACAGGGAAACAGCGTGGCCAAGTGCACCCCCCCCCCCCCGACCGCCCAAGGAACCAAGTAAATGAAACGGTCCAGAACCATTCATAAGGCCGATGTCTTGGCAAGGGCCTCTGGCAAGGATTCTGGTGCTGCCTGCTGCTGTTTCCTGATTTCGGCGAGTCCGGTCGGCTAGTGTGGCGCCGCCTCCTCCTCAGCGTGGTCGTCTGTCACCGACCCGCGTTCCGGGGAGTTGTCACCTTCATTGTTTTCCGGGATGTCAATCCCTAGTAGTCTGCATGCTTCCGACCAGGAACGGAGTTGATAGAGCTTGCCGTCATGTCGGAAGATGAGGCAGAATGGGTGCCCCCAGGAGTACGTAATATTGCATTGGCGTAGGGCCTCTGTGATAGGCCGGAAAGTCTTGCGCTTCTGGAGCGTGAGGGCAGCTAAATCTTGATAGAGGACCGGGGCCTGATCTCTGCATGTGATCGTGTGAAGTGTTCTGGCCTTCCGTAGAATCTCTTTTTGGTGCAGAAGTCTTGAACGCCGACTAGGATGTCTGGCGGTGGAGAGGTGTCAGAGCGGGAAGGGCCCACCCTGTGCGCTCTGTCCAGTTTAAGATCAGTGTCCAGTGAGTTACCCAATACATGATTAAAGAGATCTCTCACATAAGTGAAGATTTCGCCAGTCTCTTCGTTGGTTTTCACCCCTCGAGTTCTAATATTATTGCGACGTGAGCGATTTTCGAGGTCTTCCAGATGAGTTTGTACATCCACCTTTTGATCGTGGATACGAATGACCTCCTGCTGCAAGGCAGACACCTCAGTATCCCGTGTATCGCTCTTGTCCTCCAATGCTGCCACTCTCTCCTCTATGCAATCCGTGTCTTTGCGGATATCTTTTATTTCTGCAGTCAGGTCACGTTTCACTGCATGAAGGTCATCACGCAGGGCCGAAAACAGAGACTCCAGAAAGGCCATTGTCACTGGCTCCTCCTTGGGGGTACCCATCTGCGCCAGGGAGTCTGGCAATGGAGTGTCCGCTGCCACTCCGCCTTGAGCATGCGCAAAGAGTTCCTTGATTGATTTGTCTTTTTTGCATTGGGTGGAGGTCATGACCGTTTCTCGCCAGGAAGGGGGTGCGATGTAGGATTGAGGCTGTGCGTCACCTTTCGGCACGTTGCCGGGTGCGCAGTAAACGTGGCCGGGCTCTGCGAGGACCTCCTAGGTCAAATGCGGCCAACTCCACTGGGCAGATGCACGGACAAGCGAGTGAAGGCCCCGGCAAGAACCTGATCCTCAGTGTGCTATGGGGAAGAGAACACTCCAACCATGGGGCCATGCACGACTCTCTCTCCAATACCCCGGAGGTAGGCTCTATATTGCTATGTACCTCGGGCAGCGAGCCAGGCAGGCTTTGTGTGGATCTCTCGCTGCTGTCAGCGTGGGGAACAGGGTTCCCCCCGGGGCAGGGGAATACGTCCTCACCTTTAGTGCTGGTCCGCCATTGTGGGGCTACACAGTTGTTGGGGGAGTGCGAGTCCCTTCTGCCCACTCTAGTGCGCAGCAGGCCCACAGCACGCGTGCAGGACGTTCAGTCTGTGTCCCTTATCCTCCAGAGTGCGCCTCTCCTGATGGCTAGCTAGGGCCGGGGTCGAGCAGAGGGATCCTGAGCACGCCGCACCCGGACCTAGCCGGGCCGCTTCCGTGGAACGCCGGGCACCACCCTCGGTGACCGCCTCTAACGACGATCGCGCTCAGATACCCCCAGCCCCAGTGTTGAGTTCTGCTGGGACCGCTCGCCTCTTCACCGCTGCAGAAAGGACAGGCAGGTGAACCTTCAGAAGGAGTGCTCCAAGTATGCTGCGTCTCGTGGGGGCCGCCGGCAAATGCGGCCGCCCCTGGAACCCCTCACTGGGGAGATGTTGTGGGATCGTGCTGTGAGACCCACCGATGCGGAAGCCCAGCCCCCCACGTGCCCGTTGCCGGCCGGGCTCCGTCGATGCGGCGCCTTCCAGGGGCGGGCACCAGCGTATAGCCCCTCGCTCCTGACGCAGCTCACCACCAGTGTGGCCTCTCCTACCAGGTCCCCGGTCCTGCAATGTGGCCGTTGAGTAAAATGGCGGGCGCTGGTCCGCAGCCTCTCCCAGCCGCGGGCTTCCCCGCGAAAGGCCGCATTGCGGAGTGCTGCGGGCCGGGGCTCCACTCCCTCACCCGCCTCGGCACCGCCAAGTGGAACGCAGCGCGGCTCCCAGGGGCCAATTCCACTCACCCCGGTTCTGTCTCTGCTCGGCCGCGGGTCCTCGTAGGGCTGTCAAGGCCATGCACGGCAGGCCTCGGTTCAGCTCACTGCCACAGAGCCCAGCTACCTCGCGGTGCGTGGACCGCTGCAGCACTTGCCACCGTCCAGCAGGAAATCCCGGGGTGCTCCCGACAGGCGGTCCATTTAGGCAGCAAATGGTGCTTGAATCAGGGCTGTAGGCGGTCAGGGACCGGTGCTTTCTCAGCCGGCCGGCAGGAGAGGCAGAGAGACGCGTCCTTCCCCGTCTCCATCTTGGCCACACACCCTTTTTTGAGGCGTCATTATTCCCGCAAGAGAATCGCAGGGCACTCTTGATCGTAAAGTTCTACATTTCATTGTAATCTATTGTATATGGCTGTTTATCATGTTTTCAATTATTATTTAATGCTAATCTATAATAGAGTACTCAATAAAACGTGATTGGATATTTATATCTATTTTTGAAGTGATGGTGCTTGCAAAACTCTTGTGGGAGCTAGATGCACAATTCTCTGTGTGGACTCTGAGGGGGCTGTACTTCTTGTTCAGCTCTTGCGAACAACTTATGAGATCATACCTTTTGAATTAAGTTAATTACATAGTGTTAATGGAATTTTGAGCAAAATAGAACATTAGACCTATTTTAGGTAGAAAAATGAATTGTGCATTGTTCTATAGAAGGTATTAACCCCTTCGATGCTCATGACGGAATGGTTCCGTCATGAGCATCGGTGCCCCTGTGCTCATGACGGAACCATTCCAGGGACAGGGGCAGGAAATCCCTCTGTTGTCTGCTTCTCTCCCCGAAAGCCTCAGGAGCTGGGGAAGAGCTTCCCCAGCCCCCCAGGCCCTCTCCCTGGTTTCTGTGCCATGACGATCAGCGTGCACGTCGCGCTGTCGTCATTGCACAGAAACCGAAACTGTTCAGTTTCACTTTCTATATGCTCCGGGGGCTATCTCAGGAGGGCGATCCCCAAGCAGGGATCCACCACTAGACACCAGGGAGGGGGGAGCGGCCCCTTGGGCAAGGGCTTTTGCTCCCTCCAAATTTTTTGGTTGTGATTTAGTCTTTTTGCACCCCCCCCCCCCAAACCCCCCCCCCCGGGGTCAGATGGGGCAGTAGCCCCCAATCTGCTGCCCCCTCCCCCGGGGAGAAGCCCAGTAGACGCCAGGGATTGTTTGGGCACATTTTAATTAGGGTGGGAGCATTGGCATACCCATTTTGGGCAGCCCCCACCCTAATTAAAATTTGCCCAAAAAACTCCCTGGCGTCTAGTGGACTTTCTGCCCCCCTTGGGGGGCAGATGGGGGCTTCAGCCCCCAATCTACATCGCCGGGGGGGGGGGGGGTGGCAAAAAGCCTATTTGAATTAGGGTGGGGGTTCCCAAAACAGGCATGCCTATGCCCCCCCCCCTCCCACAAAAACAGCCTTCCTGCCCCCCTTGGGGGGGCAGATGGGGCAGTAGCCCCCAATAGGCACAAAGCCCACTGGATGCCAGGGATGTTTTTGGGCAAACTTTAATTAGGGTGGGGGCATTGGCATGCCAGTTTTGGGCAGCCCCCGCCCTAATTAAAATTTGGCCAAAAAACTCCCTGGCGTCTAGTGGACTTTCAGCCACCCTGGGGGGCAGATGGGGGCATTAGCCCCCAATCTGCCCCTCCTGGGGGGGGGGGGTAAAACACCCACTAGGCGCCAGGGATTTTTTGGGGGGCAAATTTGAATTGGGGTGGGGGATCCCAAAACGGGCATGCCCATGCCCCAACCCTCTCCCTGCAAAAATTACAGCCTTCCTGTTCCCCCTGGGGGGCAGATGGGGCAGTAGCCCACTAGACGCCAGGGATTTTTTGGGGCAAATTTTAATTAGGGTGGGGGCTGCCCAAAACAGGCATGTCAATGTCCCCACCTGCAACAATTACAGCCTTTCTGCCCCCCCCGGGGGGAAGATGGGGGCAGTAGCCCACTAGACGCCAACGATTACGCTTGCTTTTTTTGTGTGTGCGGGTTGGGGCTGCCCAGAATGTGCATACCAATGCCCCCACCCCCCCAAAACAATAGCCACAGTGTTTCTACCCCCCTTGGGGGCATATCGTGGCAAGCCCCCCCCCCCCCTCATATTCCCCCCCAGGGTGGCTGAAAGCAGGCTGGGCACAGAGTTGTTTTTAGGAATTTGCCTAACTGTGGATTTTGGGCCCTAGCGCAGCCGACATATAGGGAAACCTAGCAAACCTGTATATTTTTGAAAACTAGACACTCAGGGGAATCAAGGATGGGGTGACGTGGCTGGCTCTCACCAGGTTCTGTTACCCAGAATCCCTTGCAAACCTAAAAATGTGTCCAAAAAAACAAATTTTCCTCACATTTCTGTGGTGGAAAGTTCTGGAATCTATGTGGGTCTACAAAATTCCACCCACCCCGCATTCCCCAAAGTCTTCTGAGAAAAATGGTACCTCACTTGCGTGGGTAGGCCTAGTGCCCACGACAGGCAAGGGCCCAAAACCTATTGAGGCAACATCAAAATTACCTCCCACAAAACAACCTAGTTTTGCAAAGGGGGCTTCCATGAGTTTTTGGCCCTGTGCTCGGCGGCCATCTAGGGAAACCTACCAAACCCACACATTTCTGAAAAGTCCAGCGAGGTATGGCTTGCGTGGTCCCCTAACATTTTCCTACCCACAATCCCCCGCAAACCTCAAATTTAGCTGAAAAAAATATCTGTGTGGGAAAGTTCTGGAATCTCTGAGGATCCACAAATTTCCTTCCACCCCCCTGGTCTCCTGATAAAAATGGTACCTCACTTGTGTGGGTAGGCAAAATGACTGAAACAAGATATGGCCCAAATCGTATTGTGGAGACTTCAAAAATTACCTAGAACAAAGCTACCTGGTTTTGGGGGGGCCACTTGGTTTTTTGACCCCGGGCTTGCCACCATCTAGGGAAACCTACCAAATCCACATGTTTCTGAAAAGTAGACACCCTGGGGAGTCCAATGAGGTATGGCTTGTGTGGATCCCCCAACGTTTCCCTACCCAGAATCTCCTGCAAACCTCAAATTTAGCTGAAAAAAACAAATTTTCCACATTTTTTGCGTGGAATCACCGTGCTGTGCTGGCTCACTTGCAGAACTAGCTAAAAATTAATTTTTTTTAAAATGTAGCGCTTAGAATTCTTGGTGCTATACTCTAAATCCCTATGTTTTGGGCTCTTTTTAGCCACAGGCCTTTCACTTTGCAAGTAACCTGGGACAATGGTGGCCGCTTCTTTGAAATGCAATAGGTCTCGCATTTACAAGAGTTTGACCTTTTGACATTGTAAATGAGAGTGCCTTTTATTTATGTGTTAATTATCAAAACGGATACATAAAAGGCATTGTCATTAAGAATGCCAACAGGTTAAACTCCGGCAAATGCGAGACCTATTGCATTGCAAATGCTTGTTGATTTTGCACTTTCGCAGGACTCTTGCGTGCCCAACTGCCAAAATATATAGAATTATTTTTATCCTTAATTTCTTAAACTAGTTGACCTGATTTACATTAAATCACAAAAAGCACAATCTGCGGCCCAAGATTTAGTTTCCTGATGAATTTGGTGTAATTCCATTCAGATTTTGCTGTAGCCGTGTCTAAAGAAGTCTATGGAAAATGCATGGGCATTTTACATTTGGGGACCCCATTTTTAATTTCGGTCCCATCTTGACGAATCACCCCAAGTCTTCCCAGGAAGTAGCGGAGGTAGATGAACTTTGTTTTGGTAGTTTCATGAAGATTCATTAAAAGGAGCCAAAGTTATTAGCAAACCAGACACGTTCCTTCTGTGGAAAAGCAGACCTAACTTTAACTACCTATTAGCAACCGCCACAAGGTAGTATATAAATATATGTGTGTGTGTGTGTGTGTGTGTGTGTGTACATATATATTTATTTTAATTCAAGGTGCACACATTGAGTTAAATAAACATATACTTGCGTGTCAATCAAACTTTATTCGATCTGGTTTGAAAGCATAGATCATCAAAGTATACAGAATAAAAAAAGATATCAATCGTCTAAATCCACAAAAAGTTAATAGAAATTACCAATTAAAATAACACAAATCCGATCACAACCCTCCAGACAGTGGGGGTTTAGGGCTATAGTGTTAAACTGTGCAAAAGTGTGCAGTACAATGACTATGGTTTGTGCTATTTACCTACGAAAGGTCGAATAAAGTGCTATATATTTCCAATTACCAAATTAATTTGTAGATTAAAAGAAGTTAATTGAGATGGAAAATACATCCTTTAAGAATTATAAAATTAGTTTAAAAGTATTAAATGTAGTATACAAATCCTGTGTCACGTTGAGCCTGAATCAGATAAGTTTCATAATATTTCCAGGAGATTGAATAAATATAAAGCTAAAGGTTAGCAAGACTTCCAAAATCTAATCTAATGCATGTCTCTTTCGCTTTCAAGACCAAAGGAATGAGGCTACACAGAAACATACACAAGGGTCATGGAGCTTCTTCATAAAGAACAGGGCAACACTACATTGCTTAAAATTGTACTGTCTTAAAAGAGGTATAATATATTTTGCTCTCTGTTCACTATACAAATGACAAAAGAAAAGGAGGTAGAGGTCAGACTGGGCGGATAGATTATCACATGGGCAAGTGATCAGATCACCAAAAACATACTTTTTTTTTTTAAGAGAAGCCCGGCATGAAGGGAATTAGGTTTAGGCGGAACCTTAAAAGGTAAACATGCTGCAGGTTCCTTACCGTAGCTAAATATGAATATTGACCCTCTGTCAAAGGTGGGATCAAGAAATAAAATGTAACAGTTGCTTTTGCCTCCTGAGATTCCTTCCTTTCATAAGTTAGCTTCGCTAAGAATAATGCCTTTAGCCTATTTTTTTGGAAACCCAGAGCATGAACTAGGATATACATACAAGTCGAGTACTCCGAGCAGTATAGGGTCATATCTGAAAGAAACACGTTAGTTAGATTCCTCACTTTAGAATATCCCCAGGCGTTAGGCTGGATCCGGAAAGATTTTTGTAGCAATACCCCTTGCGCGTCGCTAGGCGTAGTCTGCGGCTCCGCGTCCGTCGTCGGGCGCCGGAATGACGTCGTCGGAGTACTTGGACGCCGCCCTCGCGCGCTGACGTCTGTTCTTCTTTTTTCCGCGCCAGTAAGCGCCGATCCGGGAAGAGCTTACCCCTAGTCATTTTTTGACTAACTTTTTCGACTCCTTTTGGTCTATCGACTCGACTCTGGTGCTGGTAGGATGCCTGGTTTCAAAGCCTGTGACGCCTGTAATCGCCTGATGTCGGTGACGGATCACCATCGCCGGTGCCTTTATTGCCTGGGGCCGACCATGACGCGGAGTCGTGCCTCGATTGTCAGGCCTTGACATCGAAAGCTAGGCGGGAGCAGTCCCGTAAGCTTCTCGAGCTTCTGGCACTCGGCTCCGCGCCGCTCTCGGTCCCGGTCCAGGAGGAGGTCGCGGAGCCACAGCCATCGTCATCGCTCGTCGGGGTCTTCGGGTAAGTCGAAGCACTCCAAGAAGTCCAAGAGACGACATCGCTCTTCGGACTCCCCTCGCCGGTCGCGCGACTCGGCCGAGGGTCAGGGTGGTCCCACCCCCGCGGCTCCGTCGGAGCCGCAGAAGCCGCGTCCGTCCCCATACCCGCCGGTCCCTGGGACTGACGCGACTCCGGCGGAAGTCAGTGCCTTCCTCTCGGCCATGAGGGGCCTCGCTCCGCCGTCGACGCCTGTAGGCGCGCCTTCGGGCCCCGCAGGTTCGACTGGGCGACATCGCGTGCCGGCGGCTCTGGCCCCGGCGCCGCCGACGGCTCCGGTCCCGACGCCGCAGGTCCCCGCGGGATCCAGGCCTGGATCTCGGTCGGCGCCGGTTGACCTCACGACGCCTCCTCCGCCGGCGCCGACACTGGTTCCACCTCCAACGCCGTCCCCGGATGACGTCGTTCCCCAGTTTAGCCCCGGTCCGGGCCCGACGCCGATTGGTGAACGCTTCATCTACTGCCCGGCTCCGATCATTCCTCCTGTTTATCGGGAATCGGATGACGGGGGCGACTGGGAGGGGTCTGATGACCCTATGGCCGCTCAGGCCCAACTTTCTCAGGACTGGGAAGAGGAATTGGGGGATGCCAGCGGTCTGGATACCTCCCCGGACCCTGGTTTCTTCTCTCCTCGACTGTGGCCTCGGAGGAGGGTGCAGCCTTCTCAGTGGTGCTGCGCAAGGCGGCCGAAGCCCTGGGGCTCGAGTTGCCTGCTGTGGCTGAGAGGACTAACATCCTCACAGTGGTGCTTCAACCGTCAGCAAGCTCCACAGAGCCTCTGCTGCAGTTCAATGAGGCCCTCGTCGACGTTCTGCAGGGCACTTGGTCCAAGCCCTCCACAGTTCCTCCTGTGGACCGGAACGTTGCCCGGCGGCACCGCCCTGCTTCGGGCGACCCCAGTTTCCTCTCCCAACACCCCACCCCCGAGAGTCCGGTTATCCAGGCCTCAACCTCCCAATCCTCCTTCCCGTCCGCTCCTCCGGATCGGGAATCCAAGAGGTTGGAACAGTTTGGCAAGAAACTGTTCTCGTCCCTGAGTTTGGGACTGCGGTCTTTAAATACCGCTTGCCTTTTGGACCGTTATTCCCACTCTCTGTGGGATACGGTGGAGGACGTGCTGCCCTTGTGCCCGGTGGAGGCCCAGACACGACTCACTCAAGCACTTGCTGACGGTCGAGATGCAGCACGGCATGCCATACGGTGTGGACTTGACACCACGGACTCGCTGGGTCGAGCGGTTTTCACCACGGTGGCGCTTCGGCGTCACGCCTGGCTGAGGTCCACGTCATTCTCGGGGGATGTCCAGAGTTCCCTCATGGACATGCCCTTTGATGGCACTCGCCTTTTTGGTGAGAAGGCGGACAGTGCGCTGGCTCGGTTCAAGGACTCCCGGGCCACGGCCAAGTCCTTGGGTCTTTCGGCCCCATGGCCGCAAACTTCCGCCTTTCGTTGCCAAGGAAGGGGCACCTCCTCACGTCCGCCCAGCCACCAGCCGCAGAACCAACCTGGTCGCGGACGTGGATTCCGCCGAGGCGGTACTGGAGGTCAACGTGCCGGTCAGTCCACATCCGCCTCAAAGCCCTCTTAGTCCGAGCTTTCAGGCCCATTCAAAGCCAGTGGGCGGCAGAGTTCGCCATCACCTGCTCCACTGGTGCTCCATCACGTCGGACAGGTGGGTGCTGCAAATCGTCCGAAGGGGCTACTCCCTCCCCTTCGAGACGAACCCTCCAGCCATGCCACCGCTGAACCACCGTATGCCGGGGGATCATTTGCATCTTCTACGAGAGGAAGTTTCGGCCCTCGTGGCCAAAGAGGCCGTCAAGCGCGTTCCTGGTCCAGAAGTAGGTCGTGGTTGTTATTCCCACTACTTTCTGGTTCCCAAGAAGGGCAAAGGGGGCCTACGCCCGATCTTGGACCTCAGGAGCGTCAACGCCTTCCTCCGGAAGGACCGGTTCAAGATGCTCACTTTAGCTCAGGTTCTGGCTGCCCTGGACCCTGGAGACTGGATGGTAGCGTTGGACTTGCAGGACGCTTATTTCCACATCCCCGTCCTGCCGGCCCTCCGGCGTTACCTGCGGTTCACGGTGTGTCAGGAGCACTTTCAGTTCACCGTGCTCCCCTTCGGCCTCCCCAGTGCCCCTTGGGTGTTCACGAAAGTGATGACGGTGGTCGCAGCTCATCTGCGCAGATCAGGGGTTCCAGTCTTCCCCTATCTCGACGACTGGCTGTTGAAGGCAGGCTCGCCCCAGCAAGTCGTCTCCCACCTCCAGACTACGGCCGACCTCCTGCACTTGCTGGGGTTCTCCATCAATGTGCCGAAGTCGCACCTGAGTCCCTCCCAGAAGCTCCTTTTCATTGGAGCGGTTCTCGATTCGGCGCAGTTCCGGGTCTATCCGCCGGAACAGCGGGTCCGGGACATTCAGGCCCTGATTTCCATCTTCCGGCCTCTGTCCTGGGTTTCGGTCAGGTTGCTGCTGTGGCTTCTGGGGCTGATGGCCTCCTGCATCCTGTTGGTACCTCACGCCAGGTGGCGGATGCGGGCTCTGCAGTGAGACCTGAAGTTTCAGTGGGCCCAGCATCGAGGCAACCTGTCCGACCATGTCCTGATCTCGGAGGGCACTGCGAACCAGCTGCAGTGGTGGCTCACGAATCGCGATTGTGTCAGCGGCAGTTCCCTCTCCCTACCCCAACCGGAGCACGTAGTAGTGACGGACGCGTCCCTCCTGGGATGGGGGTGGCCATATGGGAGAGGTGGAGATCAGAGGACTCTGGTCTCCGGCGGAGACTCGGCTCCATATCAACCTATTGGAGCTGAGGGCGATCTGACTTGCACTGAAAGCCTTCCTTCCCTCTGTCCGGGGAAGTGTCGTGCAGGTGTTCACGGACAACACCACCGCCATGTGGTATTGCAACAAACAGGGCGGGGTGGGGTCGTGGACCCTTTGTCAGGAGGCTCTGAGCCTCTGGACATGGCTGGAACATCAGGGCATCACCCTGGTGGTTCAACATCTGGCAGGGCTCTCTGAACGCCAGAGCAGACAAACTCAGCCGCCGGTGCATGATGGATCACGAATGGCGTCTGCACTTGGACGTGGCGCAAGGTCTCTTTCTGCAGTGGGAAGAGCCTTGGTTAGATCTATTCGCCACCGAAGAGAACGCGCAATGTCAGCAGTTCTGTGCGTTGGAATTTCCAAGGCGGCACTTGCTCGGAGACGCTTTTCGTCGCGAGTGGAGTTGCGGTCTGTTGTACGCCTTTCCGCGTATACCACTTCTGCCCAGAGTGCTGAAGAAGATCAGGCGCGACCGGGCCCAAGTCATCTTGGTGGCTCCGGATTGGGCACGTAGGTACTGGTATCCCGAGCTACTCAGTATGTCCATCGATCCCCCGATACGACTGCCTCTTCAGAAGGACCTTCTGTCGCAGCAGCAGGGGACGGTCCTCCACCCGAACCTGTCCAGCCTCCACCTCCATGCGTGGAGATTGAGCGGCGGCAGTTGATGCCATTTGACTTGCCTCCTGAAGTCTGTGATGTCATTCTGGCAGCCAGGCGTCCCTCCACAAAGACGGTATACGCCTGCCAGTGGAACAAATTTGTGGCATGGTGCACAGCAAAGGCTGTGGATCCCCTTTCTGCCCCTCTTTCTGAGGTTCTCCTCTTTCTTCTTTCTTTAGCCCAGGAGGGCTCTGCTCTGGGCACCTTGAAGGGTTATCTTGCTGCAATCTCTGTTTTCTTAAGGCTTCCTGATCAGCCTTCTCTTTTCAAGTCCCCTGTTGTCTCCTGTTTTTTCAAGGGCATTACTCATATGTTCCCTCCTGTTCCATTCGTAATGCCTCAGTGGGACTTGAACCTTGTTCTTACTTTTCTGATGTGCGCTCCCTTTGAGCCCCTTCACAACTGTCCACTTCGTCTACTGACTCTGAAAACTGCATTCCTGTTGGCTATCACCTCCGCTAGGCGGGTGAGTGAGCTCCAGGCTCTGTCAGCTAAGCCTCCCTTCCTTTCGGTTCATCCGGATACGGTTGTCCTCCGGACCCGTCCTTCTTTTCTTCCTAAAGTCGTGACTCCCTTTCACATCGGGCAATCTGTCACGCTGCCCACCTTCTTTCTGCCTCCGCATCCTTCAAAAGATGAAGAGAGGCTCCACCGTCTGGACCCAAAACATGCGCTGTCATTTTATTTGGCCCGCACCAACCAGTTCCGGGTGGACGACCAACTTTTTGTTGGATATGTAGGTGCGAAGAAGGGTAAAGCTGTGCACAAGCGGACCATCTCGCGATGGGTCGTGTTGTGTATTAAACTCTGCTATTCTTTGGCGAAAAAGGTCCCTCCTGTTGGGCTGCGAGCCCATTCCACCCGGGCCACAGCGGCAACAACTGCCCTGGGACGGGGAGTTCCCTTGCAGGACATCTGTCAGGCGGCGACGTGGGCTTCACTGCACACGTTCGCGAAGTACTATTGCCTGGACAGCCAAGTCCGGAGAGATGGCCACTTTGGCCGTTCTGTTCTCCAGGACTTTCTGGTGTGATCTTGGTTCGCAGGCCCACCTCCGGGGTTGGTATTGCTGGGGTATCTATTCTAAGGTGAGGAATCTAACTAACGTGTTTCTTTCAGATGAACAAGTTACTTACCTTCGGTAACGATGTATCTGTAAGAAACATTAGTTGGTTAGATTCTTCACCGACCCACCCAGCCTCCCCGGTCTGCGAACCGACATCTAGGGTTAAGGTTCTCCCTTTCAGGGCCCTAGATTTTTTGGCACCAGTGTCGGTCTCTTGCATGGCTTAGTGTCCCTGGCGCGGAAAGCTATGTATAAGAACTGACGTCAGCGCGCGGGGCGGCGTCTACGTACTCGGTCATTCCGGCGCACGACGCCGACGACGGACGCGGAGCCGCAGATGACGCCTAGCGACGCGCAAGGGGTATTGCTACAAAAATCTTTCCGGATCCATCCTGCCGCCTGGGGATATTCTAAGGTGAGGAACTTGTTCTTTAACACTCTAGCCAGGGGGTTTTATGTGCCTTATCCAATAAATGACAATTTTGTATAATAGTCTGGTTAAGGTCCACTTCCCTGCTTCATATTGATTGCCAGAGCATGATCATGGATACTCTTGCTATGTCAGACTCATAGGGCAAGTCCAGATCTAGGCGAGTGACATAGTTTGAGAATGAAGGAGGGAGGGAGACGATCTTCTTAAAGAACCCATTCTCTATCTTCTGTAGGGAGTTGGTTGGTACTGTGCCCCAGACCACAGCCCCATATGTTGTTGAAGAGATTGTTTTGGCAATGTAAATCTTTTTTATTGTTGCTAGGGGCTTAGTGAAACTGGAAATTGCCACCAGTGCGCGCTCCATTGTTTGTGCCCTACTACTCACCATGTATGACCAAGCTTGTTTAGTGTCGAAAACAACTCCTAAATATGAAAAGGTCTCCACGACGGCTAGTTTGCGAGTCCCAATATGGAATGTTTTTAGGGAGAGGTAGACCTGAAACTAAGATTAAAGTTTTGGACTTGTTTACTTTAAGATCCATGGATGACTAAAACTCACGTAGGTGTCAATTAGGCTTTGAAGTGCTACGTCTGTCCTTGCTATCAGGATGGCGTCATCCGCATAGGCCAGGATTGGCAAGGCACCTGAGAGAAAAGATGGAATATCAGGCGTACACCTTTTTAAGGTGGCTGCCACCCCATTTGTATATAATGAAAACAAGTATGGGGTGAGAACGTAGCCTTGCCTGACTTCCCTCATGATTTTTAAAGGTCTGGTGTATTCCCTATCCCTTCCATAGAGGACTGACCTCGTCGCCAGTGAGTATATTTGGCGTATAATGGGTAATCAACCTAGGATCTATGCCCATCCCAGTCATGGTTACCCACAGTTTTTGGTGGGCCACGCAGTCAAAAGCCACCGAGAGGTCCATGAAGGCCATGTATATATTCCCTCTCTTTGCTCTGGTGTATTTAGAGATAATCAAACTTCGGTTTAAACATTCTACCCTTCTGAAACACATATTGAGATGGCATCCGAATGTTATTTTCTCTTGCCCAATCTTCTAGCTTGTTCAATATAACCCGCCCCAGGAGTTTAGCAGTGGAATCCGGAAGGGAAATAGGGTGATAGTTCTGAGGGCTAGATGTAGCCCATTTTTTTATAAATAGGGACTATAATGCTTATTATCCGTGATCAGGGTGGAACTCTCTTGGAGATTTCATTAAATACATTAGTTAACAGAGGGGCTCATAAGTCTTGATATTCTAAAAAGAAATCAATAGGGACCCCATCCAGTCCTGGCGCTTTAGAGCGACTACATTAGGCCAGAGCAGATCTTATTTCCTCCCAATTAAAAGTCGTTGGCTTAAGTGAGGTCTCCAAGTGATTAGGCAGTTCAATCCCAGGTAGAGTCTCGGTCCCAATAATAGTTTCAAAATTCGCATCCCATGTACCTTGGTCCGCATGGTTGTCCAATAATTTTTCTTGCTCCTTCTTAAAAAAAAAAGGGTGTTAACTATCTTCCAGAACTCCGTACTATTGTTTTGGGATGCGGCCTTTGCCAGGTTTTCCCATGCCTCTTCTTTTAACTCTTTAACTTTTGATCTGAGAATGATTTCTAGGGGATGCTTCTAGAGCCCCATGAAGGACCTTTAAAGCCCGGGTACACATTTCATCAAACCATCTTGATTCAAGTCTCTTCCTTTTGACTTTGGTCCGAGTCGGGCCGATTAAATCTCCTGAAGTATTTCTGTAAAATTGTGAACTAATATCTCCGGTGCTGCATCTAGGTCTAGGCAAGTTTAGACCAAATTCCGCTTGTTGGTTACAACTTGATGAATAATTTTGTTGTTATCTATATTATCCCACTTAAGCTGGTAACCATTTAACCTGGCTAGAATTGGTTTTGGAACCTTCTCCATTTGTCGGGAGCAGATTCCAACTCCAAAAAGCTCAAGTAAGAGTGCTGCGTGGTCGCTAAAATGCAAAAATATAGTATTGATGTGAAAAAAGTATCCCAGACAATTAGGAGCTGCAACTATAAAATCTAAAGTAGAGTTGGAATCGCCCCAATTAAAGATTTTTTCCAGTCGTCCCACGTCTGAGATTACTATGTTATACAGTCCCAAACTCTTAGATGCTAGGAACCTATTTAGAGAGTTCCCATAATCATGATGTATAAAGTGGACTAATGGGACTCCCTCCATATCAACCATGCCACAAACCTGTCCCAATGTATTGGGGCATTGTTGAAAATTAAAATTGCCTATCCCAATGATAAGTTCTTTGCCCAAAAACAACCTTGTGAAATGTTCCAGTGCCTCTCCCAGTATATCTATAATCGTTGCCATACTGCCGCCAAAATTGTTATTATCATAATTTATTGGTATCGAGCACTGGTGACGTCCTCTTCATAAGCTAAGAGGTAGAAATACGGGTAGGAATTTTCAAATTTAACAGCCTTAATAGCTAGGGTATTCGAAATTAAAGTTACTAAACCCCCTTTAGCTCTTCCTACTGGAGAAGGGACTGCATCGGTTTAGTAAGTGTGGTTGCCGTTTATAAATATCGGGTCCAAAGCTCATGTCTCCTGGAGACACATAATGTCTCTATCCTGCCATAGTGCTGCACACTCAACATTGGCCATTTTTGTTGTGAAACCTGCCACATTCCACGTGGCTAAATGTATTCCCCTCTTTTGTTGGACCAACTTATCTACTGGGGATAGTGAACCATCAGGTGCTACCCCCACTGGGTAATTTGGTCCCGTCCCCGGGGACCTGTGCGACTGGATTATATGGGGGCTCACTGGGAGAGTTTAGAATACCTTTTGCACCCCCATAGGATAGTCAGTCGCAGGCCTCGAGGCCGGCCAGGGTGGCAAATTGGTTAGATAACTCGAGCCTTTTAATCAATCTATAAGGTTTAGGGGAATCCCGTGATGACAACATAGGGAGGCATGGAAGATTATTTGTAGGTCCCCGGGATATGGGAGGGTGGGCGTGTATTCCACCCTTATTGCTTTTTTGGGAGCACAATATTATTCCAAAATATTATTGTAGAAAAATATAATGGCAATGATATTTATATGGAACAATCCGGGGGTTGGGCCAAGTCTGTGGTTACTAGCCGAATCTGTGGTTAATAGTTTTGTTTACCATTGCTGTTGTGGATTCGATTAATCAGAGTGTTAATGTCCTGGCCCAGACGTAGTCCCAATTAACTTGATAAAATACAATACTGAGTTCTGGGCTACCGTATTGACAAATATTTTTAGTAGCATTGCTCTTTCTCTGGTACCCAGTTCATGGTCAACCTCAAATATTGTGCCCATATTAAAAAAAGGTGACCGGTCTCAGCCAAGTTGCTACAGGCCAATTTCACTCATTTACATAATGGTTAAAATACAAGAAAGGGTCCTATATAATAGGATCAAGGAGGGGATTCAAGGTGAGGCAATCTTATATTCCTGGCAATATGGGTTCAGAAATCATGTAGGCACGATCGAGCAATGCCTGAACCTAAATTTTATCATCAGCAAGTACACAATAGCCAAGCAAACACCATTATATCTGGCATTAATGGACCGAAGCTATGGCGACTCCTACTTTCCAAAGGGATGGATGAGGCACTGGTGCACCTTTAAGCATATTTGCTTGAGGACATGAAAGCTATGATAAGGATCAGCTCAAGCAGTGACGTTGCTGATGAAATAAAGGTTTCCAGAGGTATGCAGCATAGTTTCGTGCTGGCACTTTGTTTATTTTATATATTGATGAGCTTTATTTTTTAACCGCCATTACTTCGGATGTTCCAAAGATAAAAGGTGCCTTGCACCCAACACTATTTTATGCGGAGGACGCAGTGCTGATAGCTCGTACACTAAAAGCACTGTCTGTTGGTGCACGCATTTGTTGAATTTATGGCTACTCTGGATCTACGAATTAATTTTTCTAAATCTTATATTACAGCTTGTGGCCCAAATTGCAAACAACTCTCTACCCTCTCCATTGGCACAAAATGTCTAAAAAGCACTAGCACTTTTTTTTTACCTGAATCATGGACTCCTAATATTGTGCATCATAGGACAAAATTATCTAGGGCAGTAGCCTCGCTATATAGTTCACCCGAGCCTCTGGTTGGGGGGTGGGAGAGAGCCCTTCTCCCATTACTGCAGATTTAAAAGACTCACTGTGTCCCCACTGTAGCTTATGGGGCTGAGATATGTGACGCTATCCAGGTTGAAGAAAATCAATTCTGCAGAAAAGCTCTCTCCGTCCCTGTATTTTCCTCCCATTTTATCTGTCATGAGGAACTGGGTTTGACTTATCTGGGATATCGCATTAGAACACAACCCCTACTGCTATGGCTTGCCGTTTGGAGAACTGAAGAGGCATTCTTAACTAGAGACATTATCAATGACTGTCTTGAGTATGATAAAGGTCGCTTCATTCCATGGTTGACGCTCCTGGTGATCACCTTCATATCTACTACAAAACGCCAGCGTGAGAGAGTAATCAGTATATAGTTGATCCTGCTGGATTGGCCTGGGCGAGTAGAAGTGTAGAGTACTTACAAGACAGATTTCGTGCTCCCGTTTCACGTTCTTAGACCATGAGATAAAGTCAATGACAGTAGTTGATATGCTGCATGTGTCCACTGCTTCAAAGGAACTGTATCTAGTGGAGGGATACCCCATTCCTCGTCCTGAACCATTGTGGGGATAACCGTTATCAAAAGGTTCAAATGTGGTACCAATAATTAAGGAATTGTGTGTCATATTGTTCCCTATGTGCCATGAGTTGTTTGTGTGATCGTTTCACCTCCCCCGCTAACCCCTCTATTATACACATTGTACAGATATAACATACAAGTATATTCTCTGTGATGGTTATACCTTGAACATCGTGTGAAGCAATAATGAGTAGACACGGTTTAACGTTTAATGAGATTCGTACCCAGGCTAGGAGGCCATCGCAGGGTTGACCCTTCCCATTAAGACAAACAGGAACAAAGACATTTACATAGCCAGATCATTGTACAGGGTCAGGGCTCTATGTTTCTTGGAGTAGGTTCACATCAAGCTGGGCTATGAACATATCCAATGGTCCCACTAGTTCTTCTGCAATGTGGGTATACTTAAAACTTATGTCTATATAATATAGAGTCCCTTCATGAAATGCAGGGTAATGGAATCTTCTTGCGTGCATAATGTCTGAGCATTTTATAGAATAACAGTTGCTCTCCGACCAGAGCTGGTAGATGCACTTATTTATTCAATTCAATTCAATGCAAGCTTTATTTGGTGCAGAAAGTATCACCATAAAAGCATTTTTTTTTAAAAAAAGAACCATCACAGTTAAAAGAGGGAAGGATAATGTGCAAACAGTTATAAAGCAGTAAAAGATCATAGTCAATGTATTAATCAAGTACAGTACAAATTAACATGATATATAGTGCAAATAAGCAGAGTGGCATACAACTATTGCATGCAAAAAGTGCTAATGCATAGCCCTATATCGGGTACAGTACCAGATGATCAAAGATGCCCTATAGCATATAGATGAAAAAAGTGCATTGTGCTATTATATATACCTGTAATTAATGCATAGCATAACTAGTAAACTGTAACAAGTAAATATAAACAGTACGAGATGTTATTGGATACCCCGATAAAATACACGGGAAATAATGTACAACAAAGCTTGCTTCATACAATAGCATAAAATAGATTAAACATTCATGGTTCCCTAATGAGCAATGCATAGGATGACTGCATATTCTCATCTAGCTAATAATATGGCAGTCCTTTTGGATGTAAATAAATCAGTCTTCCTCCTGTTGCCATTTTGATAAAATTACCAAGTTAAAAAAAAGAAATTGATTTGGTCATTGAAAAAGTTCCAGAGAAAATCATTCGGGATCTTTGAACACAGGACACAACAAATATATTAGTTGAAATTAAGTAAGAATTTAAGAATGTAAATAAAATTATTCCAACTAAAAACATTGTTTCACAGAGTAATAGGGCAGTGCATTCTGGTAAATCCTGTTTAACAGTGAGAGGCTTTATATAGCTATGTTTTTTAGCAACTTATTTATTAATAAGTCCTTGTCCTCTCTTACCCCAGCAAACAATTTAGGGACCTTTGTCTTATAGACCCAACCTAGTCTTCCAGCCTGATGCTCCCACTCCCTCCCTAATACACCCCCTTTGATCAAGCCCTGGGAAGTTGAGCCCATTATCATCTGCTCTCCAGTGGCCATAGCTGGGCACCTACAATCAACCGCTGGGGCCCATGGCCTGGTTGGAGCAGGTAGAGGTCTCTTTCGCTGCAATTTAAAGGTGCGTGGGTCTGGGATAGGGTGATATACGTACCGTAATCCCTGGGAGGCTTTATCAGTATTAATTTTCCACCTAATTCTATCATCTATTAGGCGAATGTAAGAAATGAAAGGTGAATTAGTGGGGACTCTAATTCTTGATATATTTTCAGGATGATTTAATTTCCCTATTTCAGCCGATGAAACTGCTGGCTGCGATCTCAAATCAGTCACCTCGGTCTGTAACCTCCTGGACAAAATAACAATGCTAGCAAAATCACTTGGCCCCAGTGCAAGAGCTACAATGTGTTGGTCCAACAAATTGATACCATCTGAGGCCCTCTCAGTTTCCTCTTCTGGGCCAGTGCATGGTTGGATGCCCACAAGGACAGAATAACAATTTGAACATTGAATTGCAGGTTTCAGTAACACAGGTTCTCCAGTATTAGGGTGTCTTTCATAGATTCACATGCTTGAATATTCCCCGTCGTCGGAGTGGGAGTCCCACGGTAAATAATATAGCAATATATACAGCCATAATATATATATATATATATATACATATACATAAGTAATCATATAAAAACAGAGATATAAGTAAGTGATAAACATCAAGAATGTCCCTATATGAAATCTCCATAGAGATACATGGAAAGAGAAAAAAGACATTCGCAGTCTATCTCTGTCATTATGTTAGTCCAAACTACGGCCAATCAGGCGCCAGCTCCTCTCTAGCACCTTCTCCTCAGAGCTCCTCACCTCAGATTTTCTACCGCACGTCGTGTGACAGGGAGTCTCCCTGAGCTCTGCTCAGTTTTTGTCAGTCAGAATGTCTTCAAGTAAGAAATCTTTGTTTAGACCTTGTTCTTCGTGTGGAAAGCTGCGTTTATTTTCTGAGGACCCACACAGTAAGTGTATTTACTGTTTGTACCCAGATCATGAAGTGGCAAAATGTAAATTTTGTAGAACCTTTTCTACAAAGACTTTGAAAGACAGAGAAGGCCGTCTCTTAATATGGCTACAGAGACTAAAGGATAAAGAAGACCCAGTTTCTGATATGGAAAGTCTTCTTTCTGGCCGCTCTCAGACAGCCTCTAAGCGCAGTAGTGTGCAGGAGTTACCATCTCCTTTCCTGAAGAAAAAGAAACTGTCTTTGACTCTGACAGCTGTCACATCTGCTGTCTCACCTACTGTTTTGTCGCCTTCGGGACATAGTTCTCAGGCTGTTGAGGCGTCTACTTCCCAGTCCTCAGGAAAAAGACTGGCCGCCTCGTCGACGATTCTACCGACGACGAGATCTGCAGTGTCCGGGTCGTCGACGGTGACTCTGACGACGACATCAGCTGCGTCTTCGTCGACGAGTGTTCTGTCGACGTTATCCTCGTCGACGGTAACCATCAGTACCTCAAGGTCGGTAACTTCTATATTGCCCATTACATCGTCGTCGACGAAGAAGGCAAAGGTCCCGTCGACGATAACTGTGTCGTCGACGAAGAGTGTGAAATCGACTCCGTCGTCGATCTCGTCGGCGTCCACTCCGTCGACGAAGAAGAAGAAGATTCCGTCGACGGTGGCTCCGTCGACGGTGGCTCCGCCATCGGCGGCGGCCTCGTCGACGAAGGCTTCGGCGACGACGGCTCCGTCGACGACAGCTCCGTCGAGTTCGTCGACAAAGATTTCGTCGACGACTGTTCCGTCGACCATCGTTCCATCGATGATAGCTCCGTCGACGAGGCCCTCCCCGAAGACGTCCGCAGTGCATACCATGCAGCAGTCGACGGCAGGTTCATGCATAAAGATAAGGGTGAACAGAATATCATCTGCCCAGAGGTCAATGAGGGAGCAAATTTCCGCGACTTCAACGCCGGTTTCATCTTTCACTGGGGCTCCTTTGATGCCATTGCCAGCTAGTGCTAGCCTAGATAAGCAAGAAGAGATTATTCCTGTAGAGGATGCGCAGCTTCCATCACCATTATTTGCAACGGATTCGGATCAGGAGTCTGAAGGTTTACCGGAGTCTTTTGGAACGGCGCAAAGCCCATCCGACTTAATAATTAAGTGCCAGGACGACAGTAGTGAGGATGAGGATCCAAATTACGTTCAGCAGGTCCCTGCGAGGCATACAACGGCGACTCTGCCACTGTCGCTCATAACTAATCTCCAACGCATGTTGGACGATTACAACCAACGTTTTCCTCTATCTCCACAAAGGTCTGAGGTACCGTTAAATCCTGTGGTTCCGACTAATATACCGCCGTTACCAATTGGAAATCCTTTACCTTTGATATCGTCTGCACCACCAAGACAGGTTCCAGAGAGGTTGTTACCTCACTCGGAGCCGATGGAGGACGCCCCTCGAGAAACAGAAGAGGGTGAAATCCCAGATGATGATGGGGATGTTGATAACGACGATGATGATATGGCGGAGTGGGACGATTACCAGGCACAGACACCATCCCCTTCTCAGATAGTATCTGGTGATTCACCTCCAGTGGATATAGCGAATTTTCACCAATTAATGGAAAGGGCGGCACACCGTTTTAAACTCACAACGGAGCGCAGAGAGGAAGATTGTTTCCTTTATGATTTCAAGAGTCAACCTTTTAAACAAACTCATACTATTCCCATTGTGGAATTTATTTGGGAAGAAGGCAAGAAGTTGATGAAGACACCAAATACCTTGCCAGCACAGGTGTCTCGACTAGAAAAGAAGTATAAGGCACCACTAGGAACCCCAGCATGCCTCACGGGTCAGGCTAGACCGGAGTCAGTCGTTACGCAGGCAGCACAACGTAGGGCGAAAAATCCTGCGTCTACTATCACCGCGCCACCAGATCGTGACGGACGTCGAATGGATGCCATAGGGCGTAAGTTTACTTCAATGGCTTCTACTGTGGTTAGAGTGGCTAATGCCTTGGCCATCTTGGGTCGCTATGACCGACAAGTGTGGGCTGACATTTCAGATTTGGTTCAAGAATTGCCAGAGCCATCTAAGGTTGAAGCAATGAAGTTGCTCCAGGAGGGAGAAGCAACATCTGCGGAAATAGGTGATTGTGCAGTGGACATCGCATGCACGGGTTTCCGTCAGCTTGCCGGAGCGGCTGTTCTGCGCAGGCAAGGATGGTTAAAATCAACATCATTTCGTCAGGAGGTTCAGTCCATGATCCTAAACATGGCTTATGACGGAGAGGCGTTATTTGGTAGTCACGTCGATGAAGCACTCCAGTCCATAAAGAAGGATACTGAGACTGCTAGATCTTTAGGAAATCTACAATTTCAAAGACAACATTTTCGTGGTGCACGCGGACGTGGCACCTCCTCAAATTTTCGAAGGGGTAATAATCAGTACAGACCCTATAATCAAGGATCCAACCGATATTCGTATGGCCAGCAACAGCAGTCATCACGACAGCAGGCCTCCAAGTCGTATAGAGGGAAATCCTCATACAGAGGAAACGGCTCAAAGAGACAGTGACTCTTACTGGACAGACAAGGTTGGAGGTCGAATCTCTCTGTTCTTTTCTCAATGGTCCTCCATCACAAAGGACCGTTGGGTTTTGGACATTGTGAAGAAAGGACACGCTTTAGAATTCACCAAATTCCCTCCGCCCACACCACCTTCCGGACCACCACCAGCTCACATCAAAGAACTTTTACATCAAGTTCGACTTCTAAAGCAAAAAGGAGCTATAGAATCAGTGCCAGTAACTCAAAGGGGAAAAGGATTTTATTCCCGGTTCTTCCTGATCACAAAGAAGAACGGAGAGTGGAGGCCCATCCTCGATCTGAGGGCACTAAACAAATATTTAAAGAGCCAGTCTTTTCGTATGATGACGCTAGTAGAAATCTTGCGTTTACTCTCGCAGGAAGATTTCATGGCAACGATAGATCTCCAGGATGCCTATTTTCATATCCCTATATTACAGCGGCATCGGAAGTTCCTGCGTTTTCGAGTGGGTCAACACGATTTCCAATTCAAAGTGTTACCGTTTGGTCTGCGCTCGGCCCCTCGAGTGTTCACGAAGGTACTAGCCCCAGTGATAGCATTTCTGCGACTCCAGGGAGTGCAAATATTTCCATATCTCGACGATTTTCTCCTGAAATCCCAGTCAAGCACTCACCTGCGACGACACACGCTTCTATGCCAGGACGTGTTTCGCTCATTAGGTCTTTCCGTAAATGCGGCGAAATCCCAAATTCACCCGTCACAAAAAAGGGATTTTCTAGGAGCAACTCTGGAGACGATATCAGCAAAAGCGTTTCTCTCCCAGGAGCGTCTACAAAAGATACTGCGACTGGTCACTGTGATCAGGTCAAAAGAGTCAGTTTCTGTGAGACTGTTAAAATCATTTCTGGGGATGGAGTCATCGTCCATTGCCTTGATTCCTCATTACAGGCTGAGAACACGTCCTATTCAGGAAGCACTGGATGCTCAGTGGCGTCAAGTAACGGGATCTTTTCACGACATGGTATGTGTCACAGATCAAATGAGGTCTGCTCTCGCATGGTGGACAATTCCAGCCAACTTGACAGAAGGCACATCTTTTCTGTCGGTGACACCGGACAGGACAATCACGACAGACGCCTCATTAGAGGGATGGGGCGCTCATTTGGAAGATCTCTCAGTAAAAGGAAGGTGGTCCACACATCAAAGAGCTTGGCACATCAACAGGTTGGAGCTCATGGCCATTTTTCTAGCTCTAAAATCATTTCTACCTTTGATCCAAGGAGAATCAGTGCTAATTCAGACAGACAACACAACCTGTATGCACTATGTAAACAAACAGGGCGGAACGAAATCTCCAAGTCTGTCCAAGTTAGCTCAATCAATTTGGGACTGGTCGCTCAATCACCAAATCATGATTACAGCAGTTCATCTGCCAGGAGTATCCAATGTCTTAGCGGATTCCCTGAGCAGGTCCTCTTCTTCGACCCACGAGTGGGAGTTACACCAACCAACTCTAGAGAGGATATTCCAACAATGGGGTCGTCCGCGTCTGGATCTCTTTGCTACTCCGGAGAACCGGAAATGCCGCAATTACGCAAGCTGGCATCCCCACAAAGAATCGCAGGGGAATGCCCTTTTGATGAACTGGTGCAATCTATTTGCGTACGCTTTTCCTCCAATTCCCCTCATACCTCGGGTACTTTGGAAGATGAAGAGACATCCTTGCCACCTGATTCTAATAGCCCCACGCTGGCCCCGACAGGCGTGGTTCTCAGAACTGCTCCTGCTGTCCCAATGCCAACCAATCCTCCTGCAACATCGGGCAGATCTGCTCACGATGAGCGAAAGGAGAATCTGTCATCCGAATCCCTCCTCACTGAGCTTATCGGCCTGGAACCTGAACACCATGAGTTCGCCCATTTAGACATCCCACAGGATTATAGGGATATTTTGGCCCAAGCAAGAGCACCTTCTACGATCAGGACGTACAAGTTTAAATGGAAAAGGTTCTGCCACTGGTGTGCTTCTAATGGAGTCCACCCGATACATTCCACGGCGCACCAATTACTACCATTCTTCTTGCACCTAGCTAGTTCTGGACTGTCTCACGCAACCTTGCGGGTTTTCCTAGCGGCAATTTCCCGTTTCCGACAGGATGGATCAAATTCCCTTTGTTCCTCAAGAATAATCCGTCAATTCTTTAGAGGCTTGTTTCGAAATTTCCGCCAATTCGACGCCCTCCTCCGTTGTGGCATCTTAACATTGTGTTGGCACAATTGATGAGACCACCGTTCGAGCCCATTCACAAGGCTGACTTAAAATATCTATCTTGGAAGGTGGCCCTACTTCTGGCACTAACGTCTGCACGTCGCGTCAGTGACATTCATGCTTTTACCATCAAACCTCCGTTCCTGCAGTTCAAACCGGATGCTGTAGTGTTGCGTACCAATCCATCATTCCTACCCAAGGTGCCTACTGATTTTTCATATTAACGAGCCAGTGATATTAAAGACTTTCTTTGCTAATCCTCAGACACCTGCAGAGCAAAGATTGCATTCTTTGGACGTGAAGCGATGCTTAAAGTTCTACATCAGTAAGACAGCTTCGTTTCGAAAATCTGATCAACTCTTTATAGCGTATGGACGCTGTCATAAAGGACGTCAGGTTACTAAGCCGACGATTGCACGCTGGATTTCGGCAGCTATTGTTTTCTGCCACCAAAAGGCAAACAAACCTCTGCAGTCTTCAGTGAGAGCACACTTGACTAGGGCAGGATCATCATCTACTGCCTTATTTGCTGGAGTACCTGCGCAAAACACCTGCAGAGCAGCTACGTGGTCGACCAGACACACGTTTACTAAGCACTACTGCTTGGCAACTTTAAGCGAGGAAGACGCTGCAGTGGGACAGGCAGTGCTACGCAATCTTTTTAAACAAGGTGAGCCTCTTCCTTCCCTCCTCCATATTGTTTCCATTTACTGTTGAGATAATGGTTTTCATTTACACTTATATAGATATTCAATAATATCATATATATAAGGATATTGATTGGCATTACAACTGTTTAGTGCTGTTATAACTATGGAAACAATAATAATTGTTACTGCTAGCTATTCTATATTCAAGCATGTGAATCTATGAAAGACACCCTAATACTGGAGAAGAACAATTGTTACTTACCTGTAAACAGGTGGTTCTCCAGTATTGGTGTCTTTCATAGATTCACATGCGACCCTCCCTCCTCCCTTCAGAGGCTCTCTTCTCCTCATACACTCTAAAAGTCACTTTGGTGCTACGAAAATCTGAGGTGAGGAGCTCTGAGGAGAAGGTTCTAGAGAGGAGCTGGCGCCTGATTGGCCGTAGTTTGGACTAACATAATGACAGAGATAGACTGCGAATGTCTTTTTTCTCTTTCCATGTATCTCTATGGAGATTTCATATAGGGACATTCTTGATGTTCATCACTTACTTATATCTCTGTTTTTATATGATTACTTATGTATATATATATATATATATATATATATATATGTATATATATATATTATGGCTGTATATATTGCTATATTATTTACCGTGGGACTCCCACTCCGACGACGGGGAATATTCAAGCATGTGAATCTATGAAAGACACCAATACTGGAGAACCACCTGTTTACAGGTAAGTAACAATTGTTCTTCATGTCTTTTGGAATTAATGTCCTCAGTGTTAGAAGTAACTACGAAAGGCACATCAGAAAGCAAAGCCTCGGAACCAGCTGAGCTCACATTGCGTCTTGGGGATTCTTCATCTTTGTAGTAAATATGGGAGCAACTTTGCCTTTTCCTTTGGTTCCAGCCTTTTGCTTTATCGCACCCGAAAAGCTTTTCAACCTCTTCAATTAGTGTATCAATGACCTTAAGTGTTGTGTTGACTTGGGGCCTGTTGGGTGAGACAGTAAGGGTGAGCTTAGCTTACTGGTTCAGGATTTGATGATTTTAGTAAAACCGGGCAACACTGGCGTCTTTTATTATTCATTTGAGAGTTCGTTTATTTTCTAAGCGCTGCCAATTTCTGCTGGATGGGGGTTAAGCGGTTTCCCACGTTTACAGTTTGGCCAAGATCACACAGTTTTATTTAAGTGGGTGAAGCATTAGATTCAAAGAAGCAAGCGCATCAGTCCTTAGATCCCTCCTGCCCCGGGGCGCAGGGGTCACGTGATCATGGGTTATTAATGTTTGCACGCATTCCCAAACATGCCCCTCTTTAGTGACGACGCCCCCTCCATTCCCCACTCACCCGCACTGTACCTTCAGCAGGTATCGGTCCAGGATCTTGAGGCCGCAGCTGGAACAGATGTTCTTGCCGGTGGAGGGCACGGACGAGGAGGAGGAGGGAGCGGGCCCGGCTCCAGGAATTTTTAGTTGGGTTGGCCAAGGGTGCATTTGGGTGAGCCACTGCGGGCCCAATTTGTCGCTTCTTGTGGTAGCCTACAAGCCCTAGATTACATTATATTTACTTGCAAACAGTCACCATGATACAACGGATCAATTCTGTGTAAATACAGAGCATGTGGAGAGTTATTTGAATGTAAGAGCGATGTGTGGACCGAAGTGCAAACCCTCAAATTCCAACTGGCCAGGTTTCAACACAAGTACTTCCTGGCCCGATTATCCACTTTTCTACCATCCCTCTCCTGTGCACCTCATCACACAGCTGACCTTGGGCCACAGCCCCATATCAGCCACCATCCAGCTCTACTATCATTATTCCCGTAAATATCATTAGTAGAATCACCTTCAAACTTGAAACATTGAATATAGCAGTAAGTATAATTAACACGCACTTTAAAATATGTTCCACAGTTGCCCTAATGACCTGACTGCTAATTAAATAAAAATAGAGAGGCAATGACCGGGCCGGCTTTAGCACTGGTGCGAAAGTCTTTTTTGGGGCCTCACCAATGACCTCTTTTTCTGCAGATTACATTGCTACCACCCTCCAACAGTGCCCTTCATCTCTCTGTAGCCCCCTCTCATATGCATTTCATTTGTTGTATAGCGCTACTCATATCAGTGTAGGGCGTCACAGTACTTTACATCACACACATATTATACATAGACGATGAATCAAACCAGTATGTAATTCAGTCTATAGGGAATGTCACATGAGCGAGATTACAAGATGTAGGAATAACATGTCATCTATACTGATGGGCAGTATATTTTAAGAGGGTTTGGGCTGGGGAAGCACAAACTCAGGATTTAAAACATACCCCAGTGGTTGAGGGTTGGCTTCACTAATAAAAATGTATATCGGCCCAAACTCTTTTTAGCATCATTAAAATAATGAGACTGGGTAATTTCTAACTATATTGTAACACAAAAAAGGGAAGTTCTAACTATACCATTCATGTTTGTATGCAGCTCTTTGATGACAGTTCATAGGTCACTGTCCTATGTTAGGATTATAACTTCTGAACTGCAAGCAACACAAGAATCTCTGTGACAAAGGCAGTAACCCACTGAGCAATCCAAATAAAATGCAGCTCATCTGCATTTCAAAACTACCCCACAGGGAAAGGACTGCTCTCCAGCAGGATCATTAATCACAAGTTCTCTGGGCATTTTTTATTGTTGTCGTGCATCCATGGCGATGATAATGATAAAAACAATTTAAAGTATGTGCCTTTCTGGGCCTGTGCAGATTTTTTAAAATAAAAACAAATAGTAACCCATTCTCTTACCTTCTCCTTGTGTCACAGCCTGATCTGATAAGCAGCTGCAGGAGTCAGGAAAGGTGAATCCGAATAAACAAACTTATTTTCTCAAATGCTGAACACAAATGGAAATATCCACGCAGCAACAGGATGGTAGGCAAAAGTTACTCGGTGTCAAATAAAGAATTTGTTCCCTTCCCCATGCCCTTATTGTACTTGCACGACACAGCCCACCTGAGGCCAGGCCCAATAACGCATCTCTCAGAATATGAAGAAATACAACGTTCGGTGGAACGTTTTAAATGAAAGTGCCCATTTTCTATTGGCCTTCATGTCCTCACTGCGAGGGCCAGGGCTCTTGTTTGGGCGGGCCAGGGCTCTTGTTTGGGCGGGCCAGGGCTCTTGTTTGGGCGGGCCAGGGCTCTTGTTTGGGCGGGCCAGGGCTCTTGTTTGGGCGGGCCAGGGCTCTTGTTTGGGCGGGCCAGGGCTCTTGTTTGGGCGGGCCAGGGCTCTTGTTTGGGCGGGCCAGGGCTCTTGTTTGGGCGGGCCAGGGCTCTTGTTTGGGCGGGCCAGGGCTCTTGTTTGGGCGGGCCAGGGCTCTTGTTTGGGCGGGCCAGGGCTCTTGTTTGGGCGGGCCAGGGCTCTTGTTTGGGCGGGCCAGGGCTCTTGTTTGGGCGGGCCAGGGCTCTTGTTTGGGCGGGCCAGGGCTCTTGTTTGGGCGGGCCAGGGCTCTTGTTTGGGCGGGCCAGGGCTCTTGTTTGGGCGGGCCAGGGCTCTTGTTTGGGCGGGCCAGGGCTCTTGTTTGGGCGGGCCAGGGCGCTTGTTTGGGCGGGCCAGGCTCTTGTTTGGGCGGGCCAGGCTCATGTTTGGGCGGCCTGGCTCACCCGGCCCACCCTCTAGAACCGGGCCTGGGAGGGAGGCGAGCAGACAGAGGGGCTGGAGGGTGGGCTTGGGGACGGTGGTTCTTCCTTGTCAGCTCTGCTGGCCAGGGTGACCCCCTCAGCCTGAGACTGTGGAGACATACCCGACGCGTTAGGAATCTGGCAGTACTGCATTTTTAGGTCTCGCCTGAGCCAGCGCTTTAGCGCTGCTCTCGCAAGAGCTTTGGTAAACAGGGGGGATTTGGAAGTGCAAACTAGTGCTTTCAGGCCTCCAAATACAGTGCATGTGCGCCGGGCGTGCGCACCATTTGGCAGCCTGCGTGATCATTTCGCGGCCGCTTTGATGTTCTCAGTGAGCCACGCAGCCACTGAGAACATCAAAGCGGCCGCGAAAGTGCACACCATTTGCCAGCCTGCGTGCATCTCTCCCCTTAGAGGGCGCGACGTGCCCTACCCCCTCCCTTATCCCACTTCCTACTTGTTTCTCTTTCTCGCTCTGGTGTATTTCGCCCTTTTCCACGCGCTGTCTCGTCATTCTATTTTTATTCTCTTGCTTCCCTCTTCCTCATATTCTCTCACACATATTCCATCTCCTCTCCTCGCGGTCTCCCATCTTCATGTTCCACCCTCTATCACACCCATCGCGCACTGCCCCCACGCTCCTGCTCTTTGCGTTCTGTCACCCCTCTCCTCCTAGCTCCCCTCTCCCCGCTCTCCCCTTGCGCACACCCCTCCTTCCGCGTCTCTGCACATCTCCCCTTCTCATGCTTAACTTCCTGTGTCACTCCTGCCCTGTCGCATGGACAGCGATGAGCTGCTGATATCCCTGGCCCTATCTCTCTCTCTCTCTCCAGCAACCGCAGTCCTATGTGTCCTTCTGCCTTCTCGCTGTCTAGTTTTTAAACAGTGCTTACGAGATGCTCTGTTGCAATCTCACTATCACCCCTCTGCCTAGCTGTTTCGAACCGGCCCCCCTCCCCGTCTTTTAAATGTCTCTTTTGGAAGGTGTTTTTAAAGCTGCTCTTCAGCCTTCCTCACTAACGTCCTCTTCTTTGATTTCTCCCCTCAGACCTTCCTATAAACGCTTCTCCCGCCCATCTGCTCCTTTCCAGGCGCATCTCTTCTTCGTCTCCCCCTCAATCCCTGACGCAAACTCCTCACGCGACTCTCTGAACCTCGCTTAGTGCACTGCTGCTTCTTTCTCTCCTCCACATCACCCCCGTGCCCCCCGGACTCCTGGCTCCCCATCTTCACCTTTATTTCTATAATCCTTATTCGCCTTTAGTCTCCCCTCGCCCCCTCACACCCCACACTGTCCGGTCAGCCAGCTGATCTTCGTTCTCTCCCTCTCCCTTCTTCGCGGCCCTCCCCAGAGCTCTCGCGATCCTGTATTCACTCACACCTACCCCTGTACCCACGCACCTCTTCTCCTCAACTGTTTCTTTCCCTCACTCTGGATTCCTCAATCTCCCTATTTCACCCCCAGACACCCCTCCGTTCACCTCATCTGCTTGCTCCCCCCCACGCTATTTCCCATTCCCTGGAATCGTACTGCTCTATAAACTGTTCTTTAGCAATATTTTCATTAAGCATTCTGGCTCTGAGCTGTTGGCGCACTACAAATAAAAGCAGGCAGTAATTATGCAAGTGTGGTGGGGCATCGACAGGGCAAGGGGACGGTGGGGGGGGATCAGGGGGGGTCAAGGGGCGAACGCAAGAAGGCGACGCTAGGGTTTTTTATTGCTCATGGGTTTTGTCTCTTCAAGTGGGCAGTCGCCTTTTTTCCAGCTTTCTTTGCAGGCCGTGTCCTTTCACACATGTGCTGTTACTAGCAGGGGGCTAGTTTTCATGTATTTTCTACTCATTTCCCCGTTCGTATATATTAAGTTATCTCCCTTTCGCACTTCCTCTGTCACCCTTTCTCTGCTCCTCTGTTTATCTCTTTCCACTCTTCCTCTCACCATTTCCCCTTGTCTCTTTGCTGCTCTTTTTTTTTATCTTTGTATCTAGTCCTCTCTTTCTCTGTCTAGCCATCACACAGGCCCTCAGCCTCTATTTCTTTTTATTCCTCCTGTGGTCACTCTCTTTGTAACACACACTATCTGTTTCCCTCTCTGAGAGACACAGACACACACACACAGACACACACACACACAGACACACACACAGACACACACACACACACACACACACACACACACAGACACACACACACAGACACACACACACAGACACACACACACACACACAGACACACACACACACAGACACACACACACAGACACACACACACAGACACACACACACAGACACACACACAGACACACACACAGACACACACACAGACACACACACACAGACACACACACAGACACACACACACAGACACACACACACAGACACACACACACAGACACACACACAGACACACACACAGACACAGACACACACAGACACACACACACAGACACACACACACAGACACACACACACAGACACACACACACACAGACACAGACACAGACACAGACACAGACACACACACAGACACACACACAGACACACACACAGACACACAGACACACACACACAGACACACACACACACACAGACACAGACACACACACACACACACACAGACACAGACACACACACACACACAGACACACACACACACACAGACACACACACACACTGACACACACACTGACACACACACTGACACACACACTGACACACACACTGACACACACACTGACACACACACTGACACACACACACACAGACAGACACACACAGACAGACACACACACACACAGACACACACACACACAGACACACACACACACACACAGACACACACACACACAGACACACACAGACACACACACACAGAGACACAGACACACACACACACACACAGACACACAGACACACACACACACACACACCCCCATCCCCCCCGACCTATTGGCTATGCCAATGCTTGTTACACACTTGGCACTCAAAATGCAATGAAAATACACCCAACTCCCCGTGCCCCCGCTCCGCCGTTTTTACAAGCAGTTTCAGGTCAGTAGCAGTTTTCACAAGTCTAAAAACGTTCTCGCTGCGCGACCAATTAAAGAGGGAGGCAGAGAGCCTCAGCAGTAAATAAAAGGAGAGAGCCTAAAAAACATGCCAGCACGACCACTAAAATGAGTGAGCTTAAACACTTCGATATTAATACTCAATAAAAGGAGCGAGCCGGAAAAAAACAAAAAAGAAAACAAACGTGCTCATTAAAAGGATCGAAACCTAAAACTTTTCCATCCATGAACATTAAAGTGGTCGACTTTAAAAACCTGCCGGCGCGAGATCGAGGAAAGGACAAAACCTCATCCATGCAAGGCCATTAAAAGGGACAAAACAACCAATCTGCGCTGATATCAGCTGCCGCTGAGTTTACACTACACAACGCACATTAAAACCGTATCCCCAGGGCGGGCGTGGCTTGCAGCCGACGAAGATGGCCGCAGCCTAGTGCGGCTCCGGTGCCTAACGCCCGATCCCGCAACTATCCTGACACTAATCCTGATCGAAACCGGAGGGAAACTCGCAGCGGCATCCCCTGAGTGCCTGGGGCGCCGGCCGGGAAAGGCAGGCGCCTGACAGCGTGCATCTTGTCGGAGGGCCGCCTGACAACGTGTGAGCGGCCTGCAGACGGGAGCGGCGCCGGGGCCTTGGGTGGCGGTCTGCCGGCCCTGACGAGCCTGGAGGGGCGTGGCCTGGGCCTCTCGGCCGCGGACTCCTAACGCCTGAAACGAGACTCGGGTGGCTGCCGTGGACACGAGGTAAAGTGCCCTGAAGCTGGGCTTGCCTTGACGCCCTGAGAGACCCTGCACGTCCCCTCGCGGGGGCCCCCGCATCGCTCGGTGCCGCTTCTGGAGCGGAGGAGGGGCTCTGGCGGCACGGCACGGGGACTGGAAGCGGCGGCGAACTGCAGTAACTGAGTGCCCTACGGGTACGAGAGGCTGCCGCACGTGTGAGGCGGCGCCATCATCATCCGCGTCGGACCCGGAGGGGTGCCTAGACTTCCCTGGAGCCTCGACGAGCCCCTACAGCGGTCAGTGACTGGAGAGCGGTAGGCTGGCATTGGGGACATCCGCGGTGCGGACTGGGCAGCACGGGTCCTGTCAGCGGACCGGAGCGCGGCGGGAGGCCTGAGGAGGGTCTTGATTACTCTGTGATAGCAGCGGGACCCTGGTGAAACAGACAGGCCGCACGTGGCTATTCCCGTGGCAGGCGGCGGCGACCGCCGGATTACCGCTGCACTCCTCCTTCTATTCTCCTGGGGACCCAGACCGACGGGAGTGGAGCCCACCCGCACCGCCCACTATGGGAGGCAGGGGGCACCGTGGGGGGGCGCAGGCCAAGCTCGAGAAGTTTGCATTCCAGAAGGACCAGGCGGGCTCCCCCCCCCCCCCCCAGACAAATCTAAGGAGATTACCCTCAGGGACTTCATGGCCACGCTGAACCCAGATGCAGGTCTCAATAGGGACGATCTCCACAGACATAACGCTGCTGAGAGCCGATTTTGCAAAAATGAACACGAGACGGTCGGTGGTGGAATCCGCCACGGCGACCCTTACAAGCGAAGCGGCAGAAAGTAGAAACAGGATACAGACGCTGGAACTGGTCCAAAAGCAGCTATTGGTCAAGCTGGATGACCAGGAAGGCAGGTCCAGAAGGAACAATGTAGGAGCCGTTGGTGTGCCGGAGAGCGAACGGGGGCCGGCGTTGGACCTCTTCGTAGAAAAATTCAACACGGTCCAGCTGCAGCCACGTGGGCTGTCAAAATTTTTCTCCGTGGAAAGAGCGCATCGGGTGCCCGGAGGATGGCCGAGACCCGGGGCTCCCCCGCGACCGATCCTGGCGCGCCTTCTCAATTTCCGGGACAGAGACGCAATCCTGCAGGCGGCGCGTACCGCCCCCCCGTTGAAGGTAGACAACTGCACGGTCACCCTCTACCCGGAATACACCACAGCAGTAATGAAGCAGCGTCGCGACTTCCTGGCAGTCAAGAAGGAGTTGCGCGCTCGTGAACTCAAGTACGCGATGCTCTATCCGGCAAAACTGCGGGTGGAAGCGGAGGGACGTACTTGGTTCTTCACCACGCCGACGGATGCCACGGAGTGGCTGGAGGGATGGCGACCGGCGAGAGATACGGGCCGCGCAGGGCGTGCTCGTCGAAACCATTCTGGATCTCCCGAGACTCTGGAAGACGCTGGCTCGGATGACAGGGAGCGCGCGCCACTGGACTGAAGCAGAAGGGGAGTGACTGGACTTTGGACAGCAAGGCGGAGTGGAGTGCTAGATGGGCCCCGGCGGTCGCAGGAGACTCGGACACTGCAGGGGTGCTGCATGTTTGAACTTTGCTGTCCTCAATAACTGGTTTCTCGAATAGACATACACATGGTGCAGGGAGCGGGCGAAGGACAGCGAGCAGCTCCTCCCCCATACGCAAGTACCAAGTTATGGGATCTAAGCACTCTGCTAAGTTGGGGTGGCGGGTAGTTTTAAATCCGCTGGGCAGGGAGGCATGGCGGGGGGTGGGGAGCCGGGGGTATCACGGGAAAGTTGTTTTGTGTTATGTTATAAGTTTTGCAACTACACATTGGCGGTTTCTGCAAGCTAGGCCTGTCATAGACCGGGGGAGGAGTGTACAGGTTCTGCCACTTTAATCCTACCCTACATGACCGGGGAAACACAAAAACCCACCTTGGAGGTCACCTCTAGCTCCACTGGGGGGAATGCGCAACCATCCAGCCCCTCGTTCAGCACTTTGTCTTGGAGTGTGAATGGATTGGCAGATAAAATTAAACGGGGGCTGGTCCTACAATACCTCAAGCGTAAGGGGCCGGCGGTGGCACTCTTGCAGGAAACGCACTTGGTGGGCACGACTACGAAGGCACTGGACAGATGGGGGTTTAAAATGGCGGTACACTCTGAATTCACGTCCGGTTCCCGAGGGGTGGACATACTAGTTAATAAGCGCTTCCCCCTGATCATTGCTGACTCCTGTAGAGAGGACCAGGGTCGCTTCGCGGCACTGACCTGCCAATGGGAAGGGAAAATGTATAACTTAGTGACGGTATACGTCCCCCCAACACTCCACCAGGATACTTTCCGGGCATTGGGAGAGTTCCTGCTGTCGCTACCACAAGGGGAGCTAATCATGGGTGGGGACTTCAATGCGACGATGGATCCGTCACTGGACAGGTCGTCCTCCAGAGACCACGGCAGTGCCACTCCTAAACTGCATGAATTTACGGAGGCACTTGGCCTCATAGACACCTGGAGAACGCGCTGTCCGGAGGAGAGGCAATACACATTTCACTCGGGGGCCCACAACACTCTTTCTCGCATAGACTACATTTTTGCACCAACCACAGGGTTGAGGGGAATGACGGAGGTCGCACAATTGCCCAGAGGCATTTCGGACCATTCTCCAGTACTCATTACATTTGCAACCTTCGCCCCACGGAGACATAGGGTATTCCCACTTCACCCAGGCTATCTCAAGGTACCTAAAATTAGTAAAGCCCTTCAGGTTACAACCAAACAGTACTTCGCAGAAAACAAGGACTCGGTGACAAGTCCGACGACATTGTGGGAGGCGTACAAAACGGTCCTTCGCGGGCAGGCGATTTTGATGGTAGCTGACCACAAGAAAACCCAACGGCTAGCGGTACTCCAGCTTGAACATGGGGTGACTGAGGCCGAAGCCGACCATGCCGCGCATATGGACGACGACACCGCACATAGGGTACTCATGGCGCAGCGAGAATATAAGTCCTATCTTTGGGAGGTGGCGCGAGCTAGACCGGTCACAACGCAACATACGATCTACGAGCTAGGAGATAAGGTGGGTAGACTGTTAGCCTGGCTTGAGAAGGGGGAGCGTGCGGCGAGGTGGGTGGCGCGGATCCAGTTGAACACAGAAGATTTCACGTCGGAGCCGCGGCAAATCGCGGAGGCCCTGTCAGCCCACTACAAAAAGATTTACACACCGGAGGCCTCGTCCACTGTGGAGGACAATCTGGCTTTCCTTAAAGACATTGCTATGCCGGTGTTGGCCCAGTCTGAGGTGGCGGCCCAAGAGGCAGACCTGACTGCGGACGAGCTCACGCTTGCAATAGCCGCCCTTCACACTGGGAAGGCGCCGCGGGCCCAATGGAATCCCGGTGGAATTCTATAAGCAAACCGCTACTCACATCGTCCCGCACCTTTTGGATATGTATGCGGACAGTCTGACGAAAGGGATCCTACCCCAGGACCAGAGAATGGCTACCATAGTGGCTATCCCCAAGCCTAACAAACCAGCGCACGAATGCGCCTCCTATCGCCCAATCTCTTTGCTGAACGCCGAGGCAAAGATTCTGGCAAAGGTCTTGACAACAAGGTTGCAGCCCCACCTTACGGCCTTGATACACCCGGACCAGTCCGGGTTTATGCCTAACCGCAATACCGCCCTGAATATACGGCGGTTGCACGGGGTCCTCGCGCACCGCTCATCGATAGAAGAGGATGCGGCCATCCTCTCGCTGGACGCTCGGATTGCGTTCGACCTGGTGGAGTGGCCGTTCCTCTTTGCCGTTCTTCGCCACGTGGGCTTTGGCCCCAAGCTATGTGCATGGATCAAGCTTCTGTATACCGAGCCGCTGGCACAGGTTGTTGTAAATGGGCATATCTCAGACCCCTTTCCATTGGGGCGGGGGACGCGACAGGGTTGTCCCCTTTCCCCGCTCCTATTTGCTCTGGCTTTGGAGCCGCTCGCGGCCTGGGTGCGGCACGACCCAGTGATCCTGGGCCTAAAGTGGACTATGGGATGGGAGGACCGCATCTCCCTGTATGCTGATGACGTCCTGCTGTACCTAGCCTCGCCGGCGCACTCGATTAAACTGTCTCCTGGACATCTGTGCGTCGTACGGGAGGGTGTCCGGATATAAGATAAACTGGGAAAAGTCCAGTTTGTATATGCTTCGGGGCTCCCCGCCGCGGCTCCCGAGGGGGTGTGAAATCAGAGTGGTGGAGGACGGATTCAAATACCTAGGAATTTATGTGACAGCAGACAGGGCGACTGTGGTGGTGAGCGACCCCCTGATCGTCTCAACGCCGGCGGCGACCGACCCAACATGGCTGCCGTCGGTACTCCCGGAAGTGTAGGGGACGGACTAGTTGCTTCCCCGGAAGAGGCGGGTGCTTCCGCTACAAGAGGCCGGCCGAAGGAGACGAGAGGTCTACCAGCGAGACCGAGCGACGAGGAAGAAGAGCGTAGAGCGAGCGACAAGGAGGAAGAAGAGTGGAGAGCGATCGAGAAGGAAGAAGAGTGGAGAGCGTTCGAGAAGGAAGAAGAGCGGAGAGCGAGTGACGAGGAGGCAGAAGAGTGGAGAGCGATCGAGAAAGAGGAAGAGTGGAGAGCAGACGACGCGGAGGAGAAACAGGACGACAACAGCTCGTGGAGCGCCGCCCCCGAGACAGCTGATCTCCCTGAGAGCAAGGAGACTAGGTCTCCCATCACCATGGCCCCGGGGGAGGGTCGTGGCAGCAGGCAAGTGCCGAGCGGGTATTTGGGAGTCTTTCGGGGGTTATGGGGATGCATGAGGGGCATCCTCAAACAGTCACCTGACATCCCTCTCCACCTAGGCACCTAAACACTGGCGACAGGGCCCTGGTGACGGTCAGCACTACCTTTGCCCCCTCCTTAATAAACCCATACCCGTACAGTTCTGTAGGCTAAAGCCTGGTTTCTTTTCTTTTCTATTTCACGTACGTGCCTAAACCCCCACGAACATCTGTGTGAAGAGACCGGAGTCCCTGGACGAGGCCCAAGTGGAAGAACCCGCCCGAGAACACCGAGAGACCCGGAAACTCCGTTATATAACCTACCTAGGTGATACCAACATAGAGACCCTGAAAGAAATAAACGAACACCAAAACCAACAAACCGTGTGTATAGTACTTGACCTAGAGGGAGGGGACACCCAGCCTAAGGGAAAGACCACAAGTGGTGTCAGAAGTGGGATTCACTCTATCTGGGAAAAGATAGAAACCTACCATGGAGACCATAGTTACCCAGTTGGCAGAAGGGCAACGCCATCTGCAGCTTGTGTTCGAAGAACAAGCCAAACTAGCACAGCGTGACAGAGAGGCTCTGCAGACCGTCGTAAAAGATCAAGCAATCCTCCTGACAGCCAACCAACAAGTGCAAGATACAGCTATCCAACGCCTTACAGACACTATAGCAAGCGCCATGGTACATCCAAACGTTCCGGGTTCGGTGCTGCAGAAGTTCCAACCAGGAGATGACCCTGATTACTTCTTTGTGAACTTTGAGAGGGTAGCATCAACTGCCGCATGGCCACCCGAACGGTGGGGACAATACATAGCGCCTCTCTTGTCGGGAGAGCTACAGGCTGCGTATCAAGCTGCCAACCCAGCCGGGGTCACCAGTTATGCCGATGTCAAAAGGGCCATCCTGGAAAGGCTGGGTTGCGACCAGGAATATTATAGGTCCCGATTCAGGAAAGAGAAATGGTCTGCAGGTGACAACCCAAGGGCCCTATATTATCGTATACGGGATCTGGGAAATCGGTGGTTGCAACCCACCATCTCCTCCGTTAACGAACTTACCGAGAAAGTGTACCTCGAACAGTACCTCTAGGCCTTACCCTATACCACCAGAGCATGGGTCAAACAACACCCTAACCTCTCGGTTACAGTAGCTGTGGACCTCGCCTGTGCCTACCACCGTTCCCCTGAATTCAAAGTTCCTCTGACCAGAACCCATGTAGGCCCCCAAAAGCCTCCAAGTAAACCCATCACACCCTACGTAGAACAGAGAGGGCAAGCGGTCCCTCGGGTTCCGGTCAAAACTACTCCCTCCGGACAAATCCCGTCCGGACCCCAGTGTTTCCACTGTGCTGAGTGGGGACACATTGCCCGACACTGTCCTTCCCGCACTTCCCAACAAGAGCCCATGGAGGTAGGGTATACTCTGGGACGAATACTTGTCACAGGAACAGCACCTGACCGGTACAGAAAAAAGATACATATAAACTGCAAACCCGTTCTCGCCTTTTTAGACACTGGGTGCCACCACACAGTTGTAGACAAAACCCTAGTACGTGAATCCCAATACATAGGTGATGAATGTATACAGGTGACCTGTGTTCACGGTGAGAAGAAATTGTATCCCTTAGCCGAAGTCCTCCTCAATATAGAAGGAGAATCCCTATTACGGAGGGTGGGAGTAGTATCAGCCCTCCCTGAAGCAGTCTTGCTAGGAACAGACCTCCCCAGATTCCACGACTATCTACAGACGTCCACCCTTTCTTCAAACCCCGTAACATGGCTGTGGGATGCCCCTTTTTCTAATGAAGAGTTACAGGGAGCTTCCCCCAAGACCCCAAAAACACGAAGGGAAAAGAGGGAAGACCAAATCAGGTATCTTTCCACCAGAGCTGTATTAGCCTCCCATGTCTTTACCTCCTCAGACTTCTCCCCAGGAACAGGACGGAGCTTCAGAGCGGCCCAAAAAGACGATACCACCTTACAGAACGCTTGGGAGCAGGTCCAGGAAGAACAACCAGACAGGGTAGGACACTTCTTTTGTATACAAAAGGGGTTATTATACAGAATATCCCTGGAGGGGGACAAACGAAAAGAACAGTTGTTAGTCCCGTGCCCCTTTAGAGAACAGGTACTAACATTAGCCCACAGCCAAACAAGGGGAGGGCACTACGGCAAGGAATACACACTAAAGTACCTATTGCCTTGGTTTTATTGGCCGGGAGTAAACCAAGAAGTCGCCCGGTACTGCGCGGCTTGTCCCCGTTGTCAATTGATTAACGTCCCTGCTATACCTAAAGCCCCACTCCAACCACTACCCATCATAGACGTACCGTTTAAAAGGGTGGGAATGGATCTGGTAGGACCCCTGATCCCGTCTGCTAGGGGACAACACCAGTACATTTTAGTATTGGTAGATTACGCCACAAAGTATCCAGAAGCCATACCCCTGTCATCCATCACAACATCAGCTGTTGCCCATGCTATGGTCTCATTCTTTTCCCGTGTAGGGTTCCCCCTTGAACTTTTAACCGATCAAGGAACCCCGTTCGTGTCCCGCCTGATGAAGCAGATATGCGACATTCTGAAGGTGAGACAAATACGTACATCAGTGTACCATCCTCAAACGGATGGACTGGTGGAACGTTATAATCGAACGATAAAAACCATCCTGAGGAAAAGCATAGACAAAGCAGGAAGGGATTGGGACCGGCAGCTACCTCTCGTGCTATTTGCTATCCGGACGCATACACAAAAGTCCACAGGGTTCTCACCTTTCGAACTCGCGTTCGGAAGAAGTCCACGTACTCTCTTGGATATGGCCGTGGAACAGTGGACCGAGGATGAGGACGAAGGAAAACCCCTCCTTCAATACTCTGCCTCACTAAAAGACACTTTATCTTCCCTATGGGAGGACGTCCACTCCAACATGGAGAGGGCACAAACCCGACAGAGAAAACAGTACGATCAACATGTACGTCTTCGGGAATTCTTTCCTGGAGATCAGGTCCTTATCCTCCTACCCACCTCAGAAAAGAAGCTCTTAGCCACCTGGCAAGGGCCCTACAAAGTAGTGAATAAGGTAACCCCTGTCACCTACCGGATAGCTGTCCCGCACAAAAAGGATGTAGGTCAAATATACCACATAAACCTCCTTAAAGCCTGGGAGGAACCCCCAGCCCACACCTCTAGCATGGAGACAGCCGTCCGCTACATTACAGAGAACAGGCCACTAGAAGTACTCCTCCCACCACGAGACCTGAAAGAAAGACCACCCCTGCAGCTGGGACCCCAACTGACCAAGACCCAAAGAAACCAAATGCTCACACTGTGTGCTAAATACTCCTCAGTCCTGTCAGGGATCCCAGGGAGAACGACACTAGTGGAACATGACATCATCACCAACACGAAACAACCCATTAAACTAAGGTCCTATCGCTTCCCCGAGGCCAGAAGACAAGCAGTAGACCAAGAAGTTCAGGACATGTTAAAGGCAGACATAATTGAGCCCTCCAATAGCGCTTGGTCGTCTCCCGTGGTCCTAGTCCCAAAACCTGATGGCAGCATTCGTTTTTGCATTGATTTCCGCCAAGTGAACTCGGTGTCCAAATTCAATGCATATCCCATGCCAAGGGTAGACGAGCTAATCGAGCGCTTAGGAGAGGCCAAAGTAATGACCACAATCGACCTAACGAAAGGTTATTGGCAAATCCCTCTCTCCCCAACAGCCAAAGAGAAAACTGCCTTCTCAACCCCCTCTGGGTTATTTCAATTTAAAGTACTACCCTTTGGCCTACACGGGGCCCCTGCTACCTTTCAGCGGTTGATTGATGCCCTCTTAACCCAACATCGACACTACGCGGTTGCCTATCTAGACGACATAGTCATGCATAGTCCCGACTGGAATACCCATCTCACACATCTAGAGGCTATCCTACAAACCTTAGAGAAGGCCGGTCTGACGCTCAATCCTAAGAAAACGACGTTCGGTACCAACCATATAGAATATCTGGGTTATGATATCCGTGACGGTTGCATAAGACCCCAAATCAACAAAATAAAGGCTATCACAAACATACCCCGACCCGCGGATAGAAAAGATATACGCTCCTTCCTTGGACTAGTGGGGTATTATAGGAGGTTCATCCCACGGTTCTCGGAAGTCGCTAGCCCCCTTTCCGACCTCCTCACGAAAGCCTATTGTGGAAAACGCATACCTTGGTCCACACCTCAAGAAGAGAGTTTCCATCAGTTAAAAAGAGCTCTTTGTTCAGCCCCCGTCCTTATGTGTCCAGACTTTCAGAAAACCTTTGTACTCCAAACCGACGCCTCAGGGAGGGGCCTAGGGGCAGTGTTGTCCCAACCAGATGACTCCGGTGACCTACGTCCCATTCTCTACCTCAGTAGAAAGCTGTTTCCCAGGGAAATCAAGTAGGCCACAATCGAGAAAGAATGCCTTGCTCTTAAATGGGCGATGGAGGCCCTACAGTATTACCTCTTGGGACGCCCCTTCCTGTTACTCACTGACCATGCTCCTCTCACCTGGCTTTCTCTCCACAAAGACTCCAATCCCAAGATCTTACGGTGGTTTCTTTCTTTCCAGCTTTTTCCTTCGAAACCCTTCATATGCCGGGTAAACTCCAAACGAATGTGGACTATCTTTCCCGGGTCCCGATGCTCGAATGGCCCGAACGTCCATTCCTGGGGGAAGGGCAGTGTGGTGGTGAGTAACCCCCTGACCGTCTCAACGCCGCCGGCGACCGACCCAACATGGCCACCGTCGGTACTCCCGGAAGTGTAGGGGACGGACTAGTTGCTTCCCCGGAAGAGGCGGGTGCTTCCGCTACAAGAGGCCGGCCGGAGGAGACGAGAGGTTGTCTACCGGCGAGACCGAGCGACGAGGAAGAAGAGCGGAGAGCGAGCGACAAGGAGGAAGAAGAGTGGAGAGCGATCGAGAAGGAAGAAGAGTGGAGAGCGTTCGAGAAGGAAGAAGAGCGGAGAGCGAGTGACGAGGAGGCAGAAGAGTGGAGAGCGATCGAGAAAGAGGAAGAGTGGAGAGCAGACGACGCGGAGGAGAAACAGGACGACAACAGCTCGTGGAGCGCCGCCCCTGAGACCGCTGATCTCCCCGAGAGCAAGGAGACTGGGTCTCCCATCACCACGGCCCCGGGGGAGGGTCGTGGCAGCAGGCAAGTGCCGAGCGGGTATTTGGGAGTCTTTCGGGGGTTATGGGGACGCATGAGGGGCATCCACAAACATTCACCTGACATCCCTCTCCACCTAGGCACCTAAACACTGACGACAGGGCCCTGGTGACGGTCAGCACTACCTTTGCCCCCTCCTTAATAAACCTATACCCGTACAGTTCTGTAGGCTAAAGCCTGGTTTCTTTTCTTTTCTATTTCACGTACGTGCCTAAACCCCCGCGAACACCTGTGTGAAGAGACCGGAGTCCCTGGACGATGCCCAAGTGGAAGAACCCGCCCGAGAACACCGAGAGACTTGGAAACTCCATCATATAACCTACCTAGGTGATACCAACATAGAGACCCTGAAAGAAATAAACGAACACCAAAACCAACAAACCGTGTGTATAGTACTTGACCTAGAGGGAGGGGACACCCAGCCTAAGGGAAAGACCACAGCGACATTTGTTGCCGAAAACCTGGCGAAGCCCCTGATTCGGTTTCGTAGCGACGTCAAACATTGGCGTTCTCTACCCCTGACACTACTGGGACGGGCCGCCCTCTTTAAAATGATGGCTCTCCCTCGATTTCTCTACCTGCTTCAAAACACACCCTTCCCGGTCGCACCTACGTACTTCACCGCCATAAACGCAGAGGTGACCAGTCTATTGTGGGAAGATAAGGCGCCACGGATAGCGCGCCATAAGCCGACCAGAGGCTGGTACGACGGGGGTATCGCCCTCCCTGACATAAAGCTATACTATTGGGCATCTCCGCTTATGGTAATAAATCAGTGGCTTCATGTGCCTGGGAATGACCCGGCGTACCGTATGGATCGACAACTGCTGGGGGCCGGGGGGGTCATGGGAGCGCTCTACAGCCATACGAGGGGCCGCTGCCCCATGGGACCCACGGCACATACTCTGCAGATATGGTTTGAGGCGCAGCGGGCTCTTGGTTGGGCCGGGAAGATAACCCAGGCCACGCCATTGTGGGAAGCGAAACAGTTGGGGGTGTTGCGCACCACTAAGGGGTTTCTACAGTGGGATCTGATTGGCATATCAAGGGTCGGCGATCTCTAGAAAAAAGGTGACCTCACATTTGCCCAATTACAAGCGGACTATGACCTCGCCGACACTGAACGATTCCGATACCTACAAATCCGACACGCACTCCGGGCGGCGGTCCCGCCCGGGACCCGGCTGGCGGAGTCTTCGCTGTTGGAAGACCGACTCCTCACGGAGCATCTGACTAAGAGAGCGACGTCCCTGACATACCGGAAGATGATAAACAACCAACCGGACCCATTTTCTGCCCTTAAGGCTAGATGGGAGACAGAGCTGGGGGACTTTTACGAGACGGACTGGCAGGCGTCGCTTTCCTCCCCTAAGGAGGTGGGAATATCGTCCAAATTGAGGCTGGTACAACTAAAAATTCTACACCGCACGTACTACACCCGCACACTCTTATTTAAACTTAAATGGGCTGACTCCCCGCTATGTCTCAGGCAGTGTGGTATGGACGGTACGCTTTTCCATACCCTCTGGGAGTGCCCCGTAATAGCCCAATACTGGAAGGCGATAATGAGCACACTCTCCCAAGTGACTAAAGTTCCGACGCTTCCGGAACCAAGGAGGTGTCTCCTCAATGTCTGGGAGCCTACAGACCTTAGCCGGGTGGTGCAATTCTGGGTGACACTGGGACTCATGTTAGCGAAGCGCAATATAGCCCAGAGATGGGGTTCTCGGCAAACACCTACCCTCGCCCAATGGTCCCGAGACATGGACACCACAATGGTTGTCGAAAAAACAGTGTACATTCACAGAGGCTGCCCCAAAAAGTGGACCCAGGTATGGGGAGGGTGGAATGCATACAGAGGAAACATATGTGAACCCCCGCTTGAAACCTCAGAATCTGACTTGAGTGACTGAGATTATATGGCTTGTCTCTTGTTTGAATATTGATGGCTATGTTACTACCTGATGCCTCTAATGTGCCAGTGTTTTGGGAAGATGCTTTCGGAATCTTGATGCACACTCAAACGGTTGATATGCCGATGTACGTAAGACCAATGTACGTTGTTTTCTGTTTGAATTCCTCAATAAAAATATTTATAAAAAAAAAAACGGATCCCCGCCACCGTCTATGTGCATACGAGAAATTCCACATGGGGCACACGTGTCATCCTTAAAATCTTCTGCGTAATATATAGTGTTGTGATCCTCCTTGGTGATTCTGGTCAGTGTCATCTTAAGGAGTTTTAGTGCCCTGGACAAAGAATATGTTGATCCTCCCTGCTCGGAACAACTTTGAGTTTTATTGCCCGTTTTTTTATAACTCAAAACTGCATATTGCAAACCTGCAGGGTGCCAATCGGTACTATGATGTATTCAAACTTTCACACAAAACAGCTGAAATGTGAGATAAAACGAGAACTGGCACTTTACAAAGGGTTCCCAATGGAAGGCGGGGTCCCTGTGGAGTTGCCAACTTTGCCCACGCCTATGTTGTGACATGGTTGTTGTGTTTATGTTGTTATGCTTTAAACATGATGTTCAAAATGCTGTGATATTTTAGATCGTTTATATGGTGTGCCATATATGATGTTATATTTTATCTGTTAACTGTTTGTCGTATTATGTCGCTGTGAACCCTTCTACTTATTTATCATTATAGTGTTTTATTATTAACAATGTATCACTTTCTGTTGCAATATCTTATGCTGATGTATGCTGTTATACCTTATGCCGTTGAATGTACCATATTACATGTACACGTTTTATTGTGCTTTATGTTAAGTGCTGTATCTGATGATTTCGTTATTATATTTTATAGGCTCTGTTATGTTACTTTTTGTTAGGTGTCATGGTCTAGATCCTGTGTTATGTATTGTGCTATTTATTGCATCTTCTGCATGCTGAGTTTTGCATGTTATGTTATAGAATGCCTTTCTCTTCTTTTTGAGCTGAGTAAGTGATGTCTATGTTTTAGGTTTAATATCCTGTATTTTTTCTTATTATGTTATTCTTCATATTGTGTCTTTCGTCTTTGGTGTTAGTTTATGATTTAAGCTATGATTTATCTTCCACGTGTTGAAGTATGCGTTATTGTAGTTAGAGTACCTCCATTCACCAGTGCCGTTCTGTGAGAGAATAGCGCTTGTTGTAATAAGAGCCGTGGTGAAAGACGGGGAAACGAGTTTGCTGGTGCACAGGGTACTTTTTGCTCGTCCTTGCGCACACTGCTTCGCTGACGCGGGCACCAGTAAGTGGCGCCCCCTTGCGGCTAAAGTCAGATGCTGGCTCTGAGGAGGGCCCGAGTCCAGTAAGACAGACACTTCCTGATATTAGCAAGGCCTGAAATGATGGATTTGCCGCCTCTGCCTTTGAACGCAGCCCTGCTTGGACTGGGCTTTGATGGGAACTCATTTCTGTCTGTGATTAATGGCTGCGCACTGGAGCTGTACTCTGGAGGCATTTCACTGGGTGTGGGGGCGTGCTCCCCGGGAGGGCTTACTGCCTCCAAGTGGTAAATTGAGGGGTGGGGGGAGGGGTTGGAGTGTGAGAAGGTGGGTGGGATGAATAGGAGGGGGCTCGGGTTGGCTCAGCCCGTAAAGCGTTGCGCCAAATGATCACAAAGAGGAGGGGTCAGGGCCACGTGATCAACTGGTTGGGATGCAAGTTGGTCTGTTTGCTGTTACTGCAACACAGACCACCCCACAGAACTGCTGCAGTCTGCAGAGGGACACGGGCAGGCAGTGCTCGGGACAGGCCAGACCCTAATCTCATTACAAACTCATTACACTGTTTATCATCTGTGTTGCAGGTTATGTTATGTTATGTTAACTTGAATTTGTAGAGCGCTTAATACCGACAGGTCTCTAAGCGCTGTGAACAGAACAACGAAAGTGCCAGGAGATGAAAGTATTGTAGCATGGGCACTAGGCCCAAGCCTCCGTGAATAAGAGGGTTTTCAGTTTCCTCCTGAAAGGCAGGAGGCTGCTTTCAGAGCGCAAGTCGCTTGGTAGTTTGTTCCAAATTTGGGGCATAAGAGTGGAAAAAGCTCGCCCCCCTGTTTTGGAGTAGTGGAAACGTGGGCATTTTAGTAGACCCTCCGTGGAGGACCTGAGAGTGCGACCGGGGGTATATATTGTCAGACGGTCTTTGATATATTTGGGGGCTTGCCCAAACAAGGCCTTATGTGTGATGCAGAGGCCTTTAAATTTGGCCCTCTGCTTGATGGGCAGCCAATGAAGTTGTTGTAGTAAGGGGGAAGCGTGAGTGTGTCTGGGTAGTTTAAAGATCAATCTGGCTGCATCGTTCATAACCACCTGCAATCTGTGCAGTAGTGTGGAGGGAAGGCCGATATATAGTGCATTACCATAGTCGATCCGGGCCAAGATCAGGGCGGAAACTACGGTTCTCATTGTTGAGAAAGAGAGGATGGGGGAGAGTTTTCTTAGTCGCCTGAGAAGGCCCACACAAGTCCCGAAGACGGAGGTGATCTGATCTGACAAGGAGAGATTCGCATCGATTTTTATTCCCAGACTTTTTACCATTGTGGCTGGTGCTGGGATTGTCCCCAGTTCGTCCGGCCAGAACTGGGAGTTCCAAGGGTTGCTGTTGTTTGTGATTGCTAACACCTCAGTTTTGTCGGGGTTGATCTTAAGTGAGTTAGAGGTCATCCACCTGACCACAAATCTCAAGATATCTTGTACCCTATCGTGTGCCTGCGTACTGTTATCTATTTGGATGATGATTTGTGTGTCATCCGCATAGTTGAAGACTTGGCAGTCCAGTTTGGCAAGCTTCCTGATCAGAGGACCCAGGTAGATGTTAAACAGAAGGGGAGATAGAGCTGACCCTTGGGGAACACCGCAAGGAATGGATCCCCTCTCTGACGTCAGATCCCCCATCTGTATTTTCAGGGTACGATCTGACAAGAATGATTCGATCCAGCGAAGGATCGACCCTCCGATGCCAGAGTCTCTGATTCTATCTAAGAGTAGAGCATGATTGACCGTGTCGAACGCTGCCGACAGGTCAAGAAGGATTAGGACGCAAGGTTTTTTGTTGTCTGCTTTGGTCCTAATTTCATCTAGAACAGACAGCATCACCAGTTCTGTACTATGATGAGCCCTAAAGCCGGCTTGCCTGTCCTCAAATAGATTGTAGGATTCCATGAATTTGGAGAGAGTTCGGAGGACATATTGCTCCAATATTTTGTCTAGGAAGGGCAGCTGAGATATGGGTCTGAAGTTTTTTAAGTTGGAAACATCAGCCCCAGGCTTTTTAAGAAGGGGAATAACTCTGGCTTCTTTGAATTGGGGTGGGACACTTCCTGAATCCAGCGAGGAGTTCATCAGGGCTAGGATTTCCTCCTCGATAGCTGGAAAGGCCAGCTTGAAAATCTTGGGAGGGCAAGGGTCTAATGGTGAGCCGGATTTTACTTTGGTCACAATACTTCGCAGTGTCTCCAAGTCCAGGGGCTGGAAACAGGATATTAGCTCAGTACCTTTCTCTTTTGGCTCCACCCTCATATTAAGGGGGAGTTTAAAAGGGGAGTTGTTAATGTCCGTCAGAATATCTTGGACTTTATCTGAGAAGAAGGATAGAAATTTGTTTCATAATTCCTTGCTGGAAGGGGCGACTGGCACCTGTTTTTGACTTAGCTCTTTGAGGATATTAAATGTTTCTTTTTGTTTATTGGTGGCCAGCTGAATCTTGTTCTCGTAATGTTTGGCCTTGTAGCTTAACAAGGTCTTTTTGTAGACGGCGAGTTTTGCCTTATATTCTACATAAGTTTGTAGATCATAGGCTTTGCGCCAGCGTCTTTCAAATTGGCGAAGTGTGCTTTTCAGGACTCGAAGTTCGTTTGAAAACCAAGGGGAGCCTTTGCCCTTATTTCCGGTTTTTTTCCTTTTAATTGGGGCCAGTGTATTTATGGCAGAGGTAAGATGGTTATTGATGGAATCTGTCCATTTTTCCAAGTCCAATGTAATAGGCCTCTTGACAGGATTACTCCGAAGAGTACTCTCGAGGGTAGGACCGGAGATATTGTTCCAGCTTCTCACTACCTTCCAGGTAGGGGGAGGACTGGGGTTGTGTTTAATCGGGGGGAGTAGAAGGTTAATAGAGAAGTGATCAGACCACCCGCAGGGGATGATATTTATTAAGTTCACGGAGGGGGAAGTGGTCCATGCCAGGTCGAGGGTATGACCTTTCTCATGGGTGGGGCCTGACACCAACTGGGTGAATCCGAGGGAGGTAAGCATTGTCTCAATAAGTAGAGCCTGTCCCCCTCTGGGTATCTGATCCCAGTGATAGTTGAAGTCACCTACAATCACCATTTGTTGGAAGCGTGAACGAAGGTTGGTAATACAATCAGTGAGGAGATCGACAAAAGAGGGTGAGCAGTTAGGTGGGCGGTAAACCGTTACGATAACAATGTTAGAGGCGTTGTTGCAGACCTTGGTGACCAGTATGTCTGCTGCCTCCAAGTTTTCCCCAGACAGCTTCTCAATTGTCAGATGATCTTTAAAGATAAGGGCAACCCCACCGCCACGCCTCCCTGCTGACCTATTATGCCAAAAGGCATCATAGCCTGGAGGTAGGGATGCGATTAGCGTGGGTTCTGATTCCTCATTGAGCCACGTTTCGGTCAGGGCGAGAGCGTCAGGGGCATCCTCTTGTAGGAGGGTGAAAATTTCAGGGGCATGTTTATGGAGTGATCTTGTATTGAGGGAGACGAGTTTCATGGGGATAAGGTGTTTTGAGTGGGCAAGGTCCGGATTGCGCGGGGGAGACGCACAGCCAGTCCCCTTCACTTGTAAGTTGAAAATACCTTCTCTCTGGAGGGCAAGCAAAGTTTCTGAAGTTAGTGGGTGTGCGTTAACGCCTAAACTTAGAAGCTCATTGTGCGAGTACTTGTAAGCACGGGCAGAGTTTATGGTCCCCGGGCCCTTTCGAGCGCGGACGGGCGCAGACGGGCTTGCCTTTGGCGCGCCTTCGGCGCGCCAGCGGTGCGCCCGCTGCGCGCGTCCGCTCCAGCGTGTCTTATCAAGCTGCTCGATGCCCCTAGGCCCCTCCCCTCCAATCAGCCCTGCTGAGCAGCAGCTGAGGCCCCTGAGACTCGTGGGGAAAGCGGGGAGGAGGTAGGGGACTAATTAGCACAGGAGGTTTGCCAATTCACAGCAGGTAACACAGTTTAAAAGCAAACTTTTAAAAGCAAAGTTTAAAAGCAACAAGTTAAAAAATAGCGGCTAAAACGAGTGCAAACAATCCTGACACTGCCTGGGCTAGCGCGTTCTGTAATCGCTGCGCGTCCGTTCCAGCGTGTCTTATCAAGCTGCTCGATGCCCCTAGGCCCCTCCCCTCCAATCAGCCCTGCTGAGCAGCAGCTGAGGCCCCTGAGACTCGTGGGGAAAGCGGGGAGGAGGTAGGGGACTAATTAGCACAGGAGGTTTGCCAATTCACAGCAGGTAACACAGTTTAAAAGCAAACTTTTAAAAGCAAAGTTTAAAAGCAACAAGTTAAAAAATAGCGGCTAAAACGAGTGCAAACAATCCTGACGCTGCCTGGGCTAGCGCGTTCTGTAATCGCTGCGCGTCCGCTCCAGCGTGTCTTATCAAGCTGCTCGATGCCCCTAGTGCGCGCGGGCCTAGCAGCGCAAGCACTATGGCGGCGCGCCAATAATGGAGACCACACAGGTGTACTGTCTCGGCGCGAATGCCCCGCAAGGCGCGCCCCCTTTATTTATACAACGGCGTACGTCACCGTCGTGGCGTACGCATAACGTCCTTTGACTGCGCGCTCTAGCGTCGGACGCTAGAGCGCTAACTGCAACATCCCTCTCCAACTTGGAGGATGAAACCCGGATTTGGACATCATAGTCACTCACTTACTTGGCATGCGAAGTCTTTGAGGCGGCTGCTCGGCGGGGGATTCCCCCTCAGTCCATACCTGGCCGTGGCTCAAGTGTTGGGGTTTGACGGGCAGTCAGGTTCCAACCCGCCGGCCGCGGGGTCAGGGTGTTCCGGCTCTGTTGTCGACTCGTGCCTGCTCGGGGGTGACTGGGGTTCCATTTCGGGGATCTGGGTGTTTTCTTCCTCGTCCCCTGCGGTACCGTGTCGATGTTCTGTGGCCTCAGGAATCCGTTTGAACCACGAGATGTTGCGTGTGGCCGATTCGCCCCCTCTCCTTGCTGTTACCATTGTTCCGTGTCTGCGCTCCACTGTCCAGCTCCCGGGCTCATACCGTGATTTGAACTTCCCTCCTGGTCTTCGGTTCCTTATGAGGACATTGTCTCCTGGTCTTAGGGCGCGTTCCCGGCTGCCCCTTGACTGGCTCACTTGCTGGTTTCGGCGCTTCCGTCGTTGCAGCGCTTGTTCCTTCTCAAATGGTGGAGGGGCCCATCCCGGTGCTGTGGCCAGACCATCGCGGCGAGTTTCTTTTAGCATGAGGGCCCAGGGGGCCTGTTTGGTGGAGCAGTGGGGTGTGCTCCGATATTCCCCTAGGAACCGTTGGATCTCTCGCTCAGGGTCTTGCTGCTCAGCGACCGCTATCCGTAGGACTTTATTTAGTGTCCGCATAAAGCGTTCGACCTCGCCGTTAGCTTAGGGCCATTGAGGGGTGATCCGCCTGTGACGTATGCCCTGGAGTTCGAGGAACTCTCGGAATTCGTGGCCTTGGAACGGTGGCCCATTGTCACTTTTCAATTCCGAGGGGCGCCCGAACATGTTGAACATTTTCTCTAAGGCTGGTCCTACAAACGTGAATGCCGTGGAGGGGGAGCGCCTCTACCAGGGGATATTTGGAGAAGCTGTCAAGGACTACCAGTGTCACTCTCCCGTCCGGGAGGCTTCCGAAGTCTACGCTGATTCTGTCCCATGGGTGCTTCCCTGGTTCTTCAGTTACGATGGGGGCTGTCAGTTCTGGTCCGCTAGTTATCTGACACGCGGGGCAGCTCTTCACGACATCTTCCACTGAGGTGTCCATCCCCGGGAACCATACCTTTTCCCTCATCCGGGCTTTCATTTTCTCCGTTCCCTGATACCCTTTGTGGGCAAGGAGGGTGGCTTGGCGGCGTAGCGCGGTGGGAATGACGATCCTGGCTCCTCTCAGGATGATTCCTTCCCTGGTTGCACTGAGTTCGTTCCGTATCCGCCAGATCTGTTGTAGGTCTTTTCTCTCGTCATCCGTCCAGGTGTTGGTGGACTGTATGAAATTGGTCCAGGACCCCTTTTGGAGGGCCTCTCGGGTCTTGGTCATTACGGTGTCGCGCTCTGCTGCCCGTAGGATCTCCTGGAGTGTCAGCACTTGGGGGCAGGTCAGGGCGGCTACTAGGTCGAGGTGTGTTTCGGCGTCGTCTTCCTCCTCTCTCCCAGTCGGGGTGGACTTGCATCTGTCTGGGTGTCTGGACAGAAAATCGGCCGGATTCTTGGCGCCCGGTCGATAAGTTATGTCCATGCGATATTGTTGCAGCCCGATGGCCCATCGCTCTATTCGTGGCGGGGGGTGCGGTGCTGTCCCTTTGAAGAGGGGCACTAGCGGCTGGTGGTCCGTCACGACAGTGAACGGGTGTCCACAGACGTATAGGTGAAAGTGTCGACAGCCCCACTTTATGGCCAGCGCCTCCTGCTCAATGTGGGAGTATCTTTGTTCGGTTGCTGTGAGCGCCTTTGTCGCGTACGCCAGTGTAGCCCAGCGCCCCGGTTCTTGTTCTTGGGTGAGAACCGCTCCTAGTCCCACCGGGCTGGCGTCGACTAGCAGCTCGGTCTTTCTTGTTGGGTCAAAGTAGACCAGGGTGGCCTGGTCGAGGAGCGCGGTTTTGATGGCTTGGAATGCGTTGTCTTCGCGAGGTCCCCACTGCCACGAGATGTCGTTCTTCGTGAGGTGTCTGAGCGGCTCGGCAATCGTTGCCAGGTTCGGGATGAAACGCCCGCAGTACGTGGCCATTCCTAGGAAGCTGCGTACCTCGGAGGCCGAGGTTGGCGCGGGGGCTTCTTTGATGGACTGGGACTTTCTTGGGTCTACCTGGATTCCTCTGCTAGCGTTAGCTGGTGGTAGCCGGCGTTTAGGTCCAACTTGGAAAACCAGCGAGCCCCGTTGAGGTCGGCAATGATGTCATCCATGGTGGGCGTAATGTGTCTTTCTCTCTTGATGGCTTTGTTGGGCAGCCTCATGTCAATGCACACCCGGATTTTGCCTGGTTGACGGGGCTTTTCCGCGATCACCATTGGGGACACCCAGGGGGTGGGTCTGGTGACTGTCTCTATAACCCCTTGTTCTTCGAGTTTCTTAAGCTCCTCTTCCACCAGTGGGCGCAAGTGGAAGGGAATTCGTCGGTGTTTCAGTGCTGTGGGTGCGACTGAGTGATTAATGTGGAGCTTGACTGGCAGGCGCCTGATATTCCCTAGTCCGGTGAATAGCTCTGGGAATTGGTCCAGCAAGTTGGCTATTTGGGTGTCTTGCACCTTCCGGAAAAATGCTAACAGTCCTAGGTCCTCGGCGGCGTGCCCGCTCAGGAGCGTGTCCACTTCTTGGTTGATGATGTGTATGTCAATTGTTATTTCCGCGTTCTCTGTTCCCACTGGTACTGTCATTTTCCCTAAGAGGGGTAGGGGCACATCACTCCCATAGGCGTAGATTCGGGCTTTTGAGGCCTTGAGCTCTGGTTTTGGCCGGAGGCGGTTATACTGGTGCACTCCCATGACGGTGACTGATGCGCCGGTATCGATCACGGCGTTCAATCTTGACCCTGCGACCATGACATCACATCGAGGTTGTGGTCTTCTCGTGCTTTTGAGGGCTCTGGTGAACGAGACGAGATATGTCTCCCCTTCATCATCAGAGTCGGAGTCGTCTTCTTGCAGGGCTTGCGTTCGTCTGTGTCCAGCGTCGGTGTGGGAGGACAGGGACAGCTGGGACAACTGTCTCACCATGTTTCTTGTGGGCCTCCTTCCCTTTTGGTCTTTCCGTGTGGTGCGCTTCCTGCAGACGGAAGCAAAATGGTTCGGGGTGCCGCAGTGGGTGCACATCTTCCCTTTCGCTGGGCAGGTCTTGCCTGGGTGCTCATCGTACCCGCAGTATCGACACTGGGCCGGAGGTGATCTCCTGGCTGACGGTCGGTGTACCTTCTCCTTTGCCTGCACGGAGTCCGCCCGTTCTGACTTGATGGCCACTCCTGACCCGGTGCCCCTTGTTAGTGCTTGGTCCATCTCTTCTGCTCGTGCGTCGGACAGGTCATGGGATCGTGCAAGCACCAGGATGTCAGCCATTGGAATGTTAGGTTGGCGAAGGATAAGGCTCCGCAGTTTCTTGCTCCGGATGCCGTAGATTAGCTGCGCTCTGATCTCTTCTTTCGCCCGGTCTCCGACAAGATGTGTGTCCGCCAGTACCCTCAGTCGTGCATGGAAAGCATCCACTGACTCCCCTTCTTTCTGCTTAGCTTGACGTAGCTTAAAGTGTTCAAAGTCAGGATTCATCTGGGGGTCAAAATGCATGTTGAGGGCCGTGAAGGCCGCGTCGTAGTCATCCGCAGTCCCTGTATTAGGGAGGTGCTTAAATAGCAGGTACACCTCTTCCCCCGCGTAGTGAAGCAGGAGAGACCGCTTCACCGCACCATCAGTCTCCCTGGAGCCAATAAAGTAATTGTTGAGCCGGCCAATCCACGTCTGCCAGCGTGGGGCGGCTGTGGCGGGGTCAGATGTCTCGCTGAAGGGCGGTAGGACGCCGGTTGGCGGATGAGATGGGGTGGCTGGCGCCGGACGGGCGTCGTCTCCCATGGCGCTGTGAGGGTGCTGTGGCGCTGGGGGCCTGGGACGGCTGGCAGCGTGAGACTTTTGCAGGAGAGGGCACAGAGGGCCTGTTCTGTGGAGGCCGACTTGAGGCAGGGGCGAGACCTGGCAAGCGTGGATGTTCATCCGCTGAGTGTAGGCAGTGATTTCGGTGCACACTTGCTCACCGTGTCGCAGATCGTTGCAGCACGCCGATTACATCCACCGCGTCTGTCCACGTGGCAGGCGTGCGTTGTCCCCGGCTCCCGTAAGTAACGGAGTGGACTGGAGGAGGTCCGGAGGAGGGACAGGTGCGCGGTCGCGGGACTGCCGCGAGCGGGCCGTTAGGAGGCAGCACGGGTGGTAGTGCACACGGCGGGTCTGGCCGCCCTCCTCGCCAGTGTTGCAGGTGCGCGCGGGCCTAGCAGCGCAAGCACTATGGCGGCGCGCCAATAATGGAGACCACACAGGTGTACTGTCTCGGCGCGAATGCCCCGCAAGGCGCGCCCCCTTTATTTATACAACGCATAACGTCCTTTGACTGCGCGCTCTAGCGTCAGACGCTAGAGCGCTAACTGCAACAATCTGGAGCAGCACGCGCTGGATGTGTACTGTCCGGCGGCACAGGCCACATGAGAGAGTCTGAAGGGGCTCCCAGGCCGAACCACTCTAGTTTCAGCACGGGGTGCCTGGCGCGACGTGATGCAATCATCATAATAATAATATACATATAACAATAACATCAATAACGAAACAGTAATAATATCAATCACGAAACAGTAATAATATTAATCTCCAAACAAAAACAACAATGACTCTTATCGTTGTGAGTATGAATCATTTGCTCCGGGTACGCGTATGCATTAAAGCGCTAAAGATTTCAGAGTACACACCCATGGGCGTAGGAAGTGTGGGGGGCGCGGGGGATATATCCCCCCCAGATTTTGGAGTGGGGGGACACGGGGGACAAGGGTGGGGGGGGACGAGGGGACAAAGGAATCCCCCTCTCCCTTCTGTTATTGCAGGGCCATTAGCACGCGAAAGCGCTACCTAATGGCCCTGCACTTGACCTGCCTGGAGTCAGAGGCCACCCGCCCTCTGCCTTTTGTTATGCTGCAGGAAGGCTCAGCCGTTCTGGGAAGAGGAGAGAACGGAGAAAAAATAAACGCTGTCTCTTTTCCTTCATGGCAAGGACCGTGTCCACTACTCCTGATCTGCCTCTGGCGGCTGCCCTCCTCTCTTTATTCCTCCATCTCTCTCTCTCTTTCTGTCTCTGTCTCGCTCCTGCTTACGTGCTGATTTCAAGAGGCAGCTCTTAAGGTACTCTCTCTTGCCTCTCCTTTTCTTTATTTGTTCCCCTGTGAAATTGATCCAAAAAAGGCTGAACATTTTGGCTGTAAATGTCCTCATTTTCTGACCGTTTTCTATTGAAAAGAAAAACCTCGGAATGGAGAGAAAAAATTGTTAAATACCTAAATAAAGCAATACAGAGTGGACAGCAGACAGGCCAGACTGTTATTTACACCCACACACATTAGCGCCACTTTATAGAGTTTGCCAGTGAAAGCGCTACTTTCTTTTTATCTTCTTTCTTTGAACAACATTGTTTTCCCAGGGTGGGTAAGTGCGCCATTCCTAAAGGGATTGCAATACCTGGTTGATGGTAGAGTGGAAACGTTTAATATGATCGTTTTCAACTTTTTAATTATTTTAGCTTATAAAATGCGGCTCTGTGTTTGGGGATGTGGTCTTTTTTAAACCAAACTGCATACATTTTGGAAGGATATAAGCAATGGACATTGAAAGGGGTCCCTTCCTGGTCCTGTAGCCATGTCTTGAACTTTTCAGGTAAAATCACTTACTGATTTCTGAATGAGTTTAAAACCGTTAAGGTAACCATGTTTTTTTCTGATTACAGTTCACATGCTTTGCTTATTCTTGCATTCCCTATGAGTGTTTGCTTTTTTTAGGGTGTTGTTCATTTTTTTTCAGGCAGCATTTTACTGTTGTCTAGTGCATAATTTGAATTTAGTCGCAGCACAATTGAGTTGTGCTGAAGGCAGTGCGAGTTTCTCTCAGTGGGGCAGTATGGTGTTCAGTGTGGGAGAGAATGTGGCACTCTGGCCAGAGCTGCTGAATTTGGAACTGGAGAACCATGTTCAGACCTTCATGACCAGTTCACCATACCACACTCCTGGCAGAGCTTATTCCGATGCTACACCTTAGAAGGCCCGATAGACCTTAGAAGCCCAGGTGTCTTAGCACCCGCAGGTGGACCTGTCCACCACAATCCATACTGCAGTTCACTTCCAGTCTTACGGGCAGGCGTATGAAGAAGCACATCCTAGATCGACAGTGAATCTGTCACTGAGGTCACAAGACCCTTGAGGCCAGTCCACCTCACCCATTGGTACCTCCATTGGCCTTTTTCCAGCACTAGCAGTGCAACTTGCCAGGGGTTGGCAATGTAGGATTTGCATGCACACCAAACTTAGGGGGTGATTATAATGGCAGTGGGACCGCCACGTCACCCCGTAGGTGGCGGTCCCACCGCCATTGGTGACTGCATCACAGCCCGCCATATTACAATGGCGGGTGGTTACCTGGCGGTCGGAAAGACCAACCACCACGCACCCGATGGGCTTCTTGAGCCCGCCGGTGTGGTGGAGGGGCTCGTGGTTCCTACAATGCTGGTGGTGCCTACCATGCACCGCAGCAGGGATTACGATGTCCCTTACCCGCCAGCTTATCAATGGCGGTTCACCTGCCATGGAAATGCTGGCGAAAGGGACATTGGGGGCCCGTAGCAGGCCCCTTTACCCCTGGCCCCCAGACTTGGGTCCTGGGGGGCATCTATGATGCCCCACAACATATCACTGCACCATGTGGCAGGCAAGGATATATTTAACATGTTCCTTTTTTTTTTTACTTTGCGGCGGATGATGCAGCCAGCAGCACCTGCTGCATTGTAAAAGATAGGCACTGCGAACACCGTAGTGGCAGTCGCATTGTAATGCCTATCGTGGGGCCTCCACCTTGAAGACCAGCGGTCCCATTCCCCGATTCGATGGCGGTGGTACTGAAGTCCGCCTGCCATCGTAGTCAGCCCCTAAGTTTGCATTTTATGAATATGATTCAGCGGGAAATAAATTGATGTTTGCAATTTAATTGACTTTGGTTGGCCTCTTATCTATGAGCTTTCCCTGTTGAATGTGCCTTTACATTATACATTTTCGGTTGTATGAATTGATTGCAAACTACACTCTCCTACAGGTATTAACTTGAGTGTCATTAGGAGTGTCTGGGACCAAGTGTTTTCTTAGGAATTGTTTTCTTTACTAATCTTTGCAAAGGGCCCTAAACTTCACAGCAACACAAGTCACATTTCTTTTAGTAATTTGGGATCCGTTTGAGCTACAAAATTGTTTTGGAGGAAATCGTTAGATTATGCAGCAGATGATGTATTATGTGGCAAATATGATACAGCCATAGTTAAGTGGAAAACATTTTTCCACTTAATTTTGCCCCAACATTGTAGTTGATCAATTTGTAAGTTCCCCAAACCCAAAAGTCGAGTTTGGGCACAATTTGCATTTTAAAAGCAGCCCTATAACACAGGGCTACTTTTAAACTGACCTCAGGCTTCAGCAGTGCACACATGCAAGCGCAGAAAGGGCTGCTGGCCTCTAAACTGCCATGCCTTATTATATTCTAGGGACTTAAAAGTAGTTCTAATCTCCCTGCCCTATTATGTACTAGGGCCTTATAGGAGAGGTCATGCCAATCATAGGGGTACCCTAAACCATAGTGCACCCTAGTGTATGTAGGTGTTTTCACTGTATTTTTAAGTGCCTCTTTCAGAATAGCACTGGCTGTTTAGGCAGAGGCCAGGGTCAGTTAGTCAGGTACCACCAGTACCAGTCAGCAAAAAGTTGGGGAGTGCCCAGGGCGGCTTTGCAACACTAGAGAAACACAAACTCAGAATGTAAAACATAACACCATGGTTGGGGGGTTCTCTTCAATAATCAGAATTGATTTCTATCCTAATGAACCCATTTTCCAACATTAGGATAGGGAAAGACTGGGGAAAAATCATAACGTTCTAATCTATACATTGAAGTTTTTATGCAGCTCTTTGATGACGGTTAATAGCTCACTGTTCAATGTTAGGATTTTAACTTATAAACTTCAAATACCAAAAGAATATCTCAGACAAAAGCAGTAACTCACTGACCTTTTGAATTAAAACTTTCACTAGACAAGCCTTCGATCTCTCTCAAAAAAAGAACATTAATCACCAAAGTTATCTTCACATTTTTATTGTTGCCTGAAAATTGCTGGAGACCAGGAATGCAACAGCAGGTACTTTTCAAACCATAATGCACTTGCAAACACGAGGCCCCCACCCTAAGTCAGCGGCCTTTGTTTGCTTTGTGCATTAAGATGCAAGATTCATATATATGTTTTTTTTAAACATTTGGTCTCATTACTATATGAATGTAAATAACAATAAAGCATACATGCAAACTGTGACTACATGCCTGCTTTTCTCAATATTTCACTTCGAAAGTATGCAATTGTATTTGTTTAACGGGCGGTGATTTGTATAGGGTCACTGGAAAGTGCACAAGGTTGTCCCTGTTCCCCCCAGAATTTTAGTGTCTCCTACGCCCCTGTACACACCCACTTTGCACTCAGACTGGGTGGGAGCTGCTGCCTTTGGAGAGTGTTAGTGTTAAAGCACCTGGAAGTGAGGGCGTGGAAGCGCTGCAGAAGATGAGTGGTTCAGGGCATGTCACCTCCCTACTGTTATCCGTCTGGACTCCTGACGCGATAACGCATCCGCTCCCACAGCAGTGGTTAGTGTTAGACTATATATTTTATATGAGGCGATGCATGTATTAACCCGTTCGACGCGCATGACGGAACGGTTTCGTCATGCACGTCGGTTGCGCTGTGCGCATGACGGAACCGTTCCGTCATGGCCCCGCCCGCGCACGGAACCTTCAGCGTGGCGCGGAAATCCGCGCCGCGCTGAAGGGGTTAAATAAGGAACCTCTCCGCCTCCTGCTGGAGCAGTGAGGGGGGCTTCTTGCGGCCTGCAGACGAAGGAGTGGCAATATTGCATTTACATAGCGCTTTCTAACCCTGGCGAGGCACATACAGACACCCCTGACGCAAGAGCGTCCTGGGTCTAGGGCCCCCTCAGGTCAGCACAGGCCCAAAACATCCCCACTTATAACATCTCAGGTCATGACACCCCCATTCATTGCATCACTGGCTCATAATATCCCAGCTTCTAACATCCCGGGTTATAACACCCCCGTTCATTGCATCACTGGCTCATAATATCCCGGCTTCTAACATCCCGGGTTATAACACCGGGTCATAACACCACAGCTAATTGCATCATTGGCTCTTAATAGCCCAGCTTATGGACATCCCAAGGTAATTCATGTCTCCTGTGATCACATCCCCTGCTCATTACCATCCCAATCTCAAAACAAGCGCGCGCGCCTTGCGCTCACAAGTGGGGGGAGTGCGGCCGAGAGCAGGGAGGCGCAGCGTTTCCCTTGCGGGAGCGAGCGCAATAATTGCTACCAGATGGCGCTGCTCGCTCCCGCTAGGGAATCACCAAACGTGCACGCGTTGCCATCCAAAGCAATGCAAAGCGTGCACGTTTTTGCCTGAAAAAGGGAATCGATGGCTAAAGGTCTTTTTCCTACGCAGTGCATGCGCGCTGCTAGGCAAGACCTAAAAAGGGGTGAATCGCCCAGCCCAATAGACACTTGTCCGAGTGGACAAGTAAAGTGCAAATGCTAATTTGTGGCAAGAAAAATAAGTAAAATCATGGCACAACTCTCAATGCAGGTACAAACTGGATACAAATAGATTAAAATAGCAATGAATTCATTTGGTGGCACCTCTTAAAAAAGAACATAAATTTAAACAAATCGTAGGGATCTCCAAAGCTTGGAGGAACTCCAAAGCTACCCGGTAGCAACGAAAACCCAGCATCCTAACAATGGGGAGTAAAAATATTTTGCAGAGATCTTGATACATTTATTTTTTTCTGCAAATTCTAACAAACATTGAGATGAAACTTTAGCACATGGGCATACCAGAATTAGATAACGGGTGCAGGTACACGTGAAAAGCTAAATTTTCCGGTTTCTAGTTTAACTCTGTGTCTTTTTTTTTTGCCAATCCTTTCAAATGTATTTCTCCAAAATACCCTTTTTCATCTTTGTATTACCTTTTAGGATCGGGACCCAACTGCTAGCCTAGTATACTAATTAATTAAAAGTGTATTTCTATAAAGTGCTGCATAGCCTGTGCAAAACTGTCTTCTCTCTTTGCCAGGAATTTAATGTTTCTTGTGTTTTGTATTTTATCACATCACAGGTGCCTTTGCAGACATATTGTTCTGTATCCCCTGCGCAATCACCGGTTTTGAGGAGGAAGCCATTGACTAGGAGGCAAAGACTGAATTCACCTACGAGTTTTAGCTCAACATTTTCATCTCGAAAGAGGACCTCTCCTAAGCAAAGGCCTATCCACAAACTCCCACTGCTGTGTAGCACCCCAAGTGTAACTCTGAGTATCCAAAAACAAATGGCTGCAAAACCTGTTGATGTGTCTTTTGATGCAGACACAGACGTACTTGATGGTGAAATGCATAGTTTTCAACGTGACGCTAACACAAGTGTTCCCAGAGCAATTCACTCTTTGCCGTGTCTTCCAGACTCTCCAGGGGGACTGAGATCCATTGCTTCTTCTCCTAATCGTGTCCCAAGTTCCATCTTCTCTGATTCAAAATCTTTACTATGCATTTCACACTGCACACCCAGCAAGTCCTGTGCACCGCCCCTCAGCCAGGAAAATGCCCAGGATAGTCCAAGCATATTTTGTATCAGTTCAGAGCTCTTCACCCCTACTCATTGCTCTCCTAATATATGTTTTAGGAAGCCATACCCTCAATTAGATCGAATCTCACTTGGAGCTTTTCAGGGAGATCCTTCTTTGCAGCCTGTGGTCACTTTGAATAGTGATATAGTTAGTAGATACTTTTTGATTTCAAAGGGACACTCGCCCCTCAAGGAGGCAAAAGGTAGTTTAACTTTGGACAGTCCGATTCTTGACATACAATATCCGGGAGCAGAAATGACAGAGAAAGGAGCTCGTGAGGGTACCGGTACAAGCACTCTCTACAGCTGTAAAGATGAAGCGAATACCACCTCTATTACTAAGGAATACAGTTCAACTGTGAACGCACCAACTGTAAAACAAAGTAAGATCTCCGAGAACAACCAGTGCGGCACGCTGCCCCCGGAGAGCAGCGGTTGTATTGTTGGTACTGGGAGGAAGGTTTGCATCAGCGGTTTCAGCTCTAAAAGGTGGGGCAATCGAACACGCACCGCAAAATCCAACAAAACAGATCTGCAGCTTTCATTTCGAACCCAGCACAGCAGCGCCTCCCTACTCCTCGAATATGGGCTTGAATATTGGAAGCACAAGTCGAATGAGGTAAGATCTGCAGATGTAAATTGAATGTTCTCTTGAGCAGTAGCTGCAACAAATTCCCGAAGGTAGTGTATGTGTATTCATAAGACTACAAGTATTACAGTAGGTCACAACTTTAAATACTGCTTATATGACGTCTTCGAAGACCGGTATGAAAGAAGCTCTAAGTCACTATATTTTGATTGATTAGCAGTGTTAAACTGCAGTTTTAATTAATATATGCATAATAAAAATGCAAACCTTGTCAAGGAAATCTGGCGTTGTTTTGAATGTTAAACTTTTGAAATACTCTAATAAAGAAAAGTCAAAAATCGATTTAAACATGATTTAGAGTGGACAGTGATGCGAGTTAAAATGGCGTTTAATTCACTTTGAGAGTGTTAAGAATAAAAGTGCACAAGGGGCCAAGGAAAAAGTCAGTTTAGTCTTTCGTGCAAGTAATTATTTTTTTTTTTTAGCCTTTCTGCCCTCATTTATCTGCACAGGTTTAGTTGGGATTGGATATCGCGTGATTCTTAATGTAATAGCTTGTACTGATTTTGTACACAAGAAACTTACATAACTGATGCACCCATGTTAAACTGGTTCACCTCTTACGTTTGGGGCGCCCTAGCAGTAGAACATCTACTGAAAGAGCTCTGATCAAGAGTCATCTCGAGTACTAGAAAAAATGACGACCTGCCCAGGAGAGTACATACAGTTATCTGTAACCCTCCCCGCTCCCGCCTCCCAGCTGCTCCGCCCACCCGCGCACTTCGCCTTAAATGGCGACCGTGCGAACACGCAGCGGTCACGCGCAGCGGGCGCGCCGATTGTGCGCCGAAGGCGCGCCAAAGGTAAGCCCGTCTGCGCCCGTCCGCGATCGGATCGCGACCAGCGCCAGGACCCCTGGACCTCGAAGACCCCGACCGACCCGCAGGACGTACTCAGCCGCCACCCTCAGCGCACTCAACACCGGCCGACGCCCAGAGTGCCACCAAGCCACACCACGACGCACCCACGGACCCTTCAGCTGCCACGCCTGCAAGTTCTCCTGCATCCGGACCTGCCCCGCACCAACACCCGCCAAGTCAAACACCAGCAGCACCCACCTCAAGTGCATCCTGCTCAACACCCGCTCCGTCCACAGACACGCCATCGAACTCTGGAACCTCCTAGACGCCACAGCCCCTGACGTGGCCTTCCTCACATAGACCTGGATGAACACCTCTTCAGCTCCCGACATCGCCATCGCTATCCCAGAGGGCTACAAGATCGTCCGGAGGGACCGAAACGCAAACCAGATGGGAGGAGGCATCGCCATCGTCCACAGGAGCACCATCCGTCTCACGACCAGCACCGACAACACCCTGACCAGCGCCGAACACCTGCATTTCCAGATCCACACCAACCCGAACACCACCCTCAGAGGCACCCTGATCTACCGACCCCCTGGACCACGCACACAATTCAGCGAGGACATCGCCGACTTCGTCAGCCCGCATGCCCTCCCCTCCGCTGACTACATCCTCCTGGGAGACCTCAACTTCCATCTAGAGAACAACAACGACCGCAACACCAGCACCCTGCTCGACAACCTCGCCAACCTGGGACTCAAGCAACTGGTGTCCACCCCCACCCACCTCGCCGGACACACACTCGACGCAGTCTTCTCTTCCAGCACAGACATCGACTTCAGCCACGCCACTGAGCTTCAATGGACGGACCACAGCTGCGTCCACTTCACCTTTGTCAAGAATTCCTGTCATACAAGGGAAACACGCCCTTATGTAAACAGGAGAGCTGTTACATAACTCAAGGGAAACACGCCCTTATGTAAACAGGAGAGCTGTTACATAACTCAAGGGAAACACGCCCTTATGTAAACAGGAGAGCTGTTACATAACTCAAGGGAAACACGCCCTTATGTAAACAGGAGAGCTGTTACATAACTCAAGGGAAACACGCCCTTATGTAAACAGGAGAGCTGTTACATAACTCAAGGAAAACACGCCCTATAAAGGGAGGAACCGGGAGGTACAAGGCTGTCGGATATTGTGTTTACACCGACGTACCTGCTTCGTGAAGAGCAGTGTTCCGGAGTGGTGCTCCAGTAAGGCAAGAACGGAGGTAGGTCGAGTCGTTACTCCCTGGGCCGTGTCTTGCCCCATCGTCACCTGTGAAGGACCCGGAAGCTCTACCGGTCAACCATTGAGCTTCGCTTTTTGACTCGGCTGAGTCCAAGCGCAGTGGCGCTTTTGCTGGTTGGAGTCGTAACTCCCAGCCCGACCAGAGACACAGGGACTGCCAGCTGTAACGCACACCAGGAGGTGTTTGCCGCGTTACAGACTCGGAAGTCCACAGGATCGATCGAGCGGCTGCTCTCGGTTCAGTCTTCTTGCTTGTGATTGGGGTATCGGTGACGCATCACCAGGAGGTGACTCCGCGTCCCGGTGCAGTCTGAGGAAGAGGTTGAGCGGCTGCACCTTCAGGTAGAGACCCCGGCTGGGTGTTTCCCTGACTCCTCGATTCTCCCCAACACTCTTTGTGCCCCTCACAGCCTACCGATTGGCATTGTCGGCCATTTCATTTCTGCCCTCTGTTGGCATACGCCGGGATCGGCGTATATGCAGAGGACGGTTAGGACCATCCGTGCTGTGGGCTGGTAACGTACTTAGCCTGGAGGATTCCAGTGACTATAACTTTTGTTTGTTCTTTGTATTTTATTTGCCTTCATTAAAAGAACTAACCCTTCACAAGTGGTTGCGTCCTCATTGTCGTGTCTGTTAAACGATCCTGAGACGTTCAGGGCGTTACAACCTTCAAGAGAACGACGACCCACCACCACCAGCAACAGGCCGCCCGCAGAAGCTGGAACAAGATCACAGCACACCAGCTCGCCACCTCCCTGAGCCAGCACCCTCCTGCCAGCTCAGCGAACCCCAGCCAGGCCGCCGACAACCTCACGAAATGGATCAACAACTGCGCGGACGAACTCGCCCCACTGAGGACCCCGCCTAGCAGACCCGGCAGCAAGAAGGCCCCATGGTTCACCGATGAACTCAAGAGCTCCAAGAAGAACTGCCGAGCCCTCGAGAAAGTCTGGAGAAGGGAACCGACACCGGACAACTGGACCTCCTTCAAACTTGCCACCCGGAAACACCACCAGCTGATCCGCGCCGCCAAGAAAACAGCATTCAAGGACCGGTTGGACAACAACGCACACAACTGCAAGGAACTCTTCAACATCGTGAAAGAGCTCTCCAACCCCAGCGCAGGTAACAACGACATCACCCCATCGCAAGACCTCTGCAACTCCCTCGCTTCATACTTCCACAACAAGATCGCGGACATACACAACAGCTTCAACAACCAACCAACGCACACCATGACCGAACAACCACCCCCCACCACCACCCTCCACGCCTGGACCCCGATCAGCACCGAAGACACCATCCGCACGATGAACTCCATCCACTCCGGATCACCGACCGACCCCTGCCCTCACCACGTCTTCAACAAGGCCGACGCAGTCATCGCACCCCACCTGCGAGACATCATCAACACATCCTTCGACACCGCCACCTTCCCTGAGAGCTGGAAGCACGCCGAACTCAGCGCTCTACTCAAGAAACCCACAGCGGACCCCACCGAACTCAAGAACTACCGCCCCATCTCGCTCCTCCCGTTTCCAGCCAAAGTCATCGAGAAGACCGTCAACAAGCAGATGGCCGCCTGCCTCGAGACGAACGGATCCCTCGACCCCTCACAGTCCGGCTTCCGAGCCAACCACAGCACCGAGACCGCCCTCATCGCCGCCACCGATGACATCCGAGCCCTGATGGACAATGGAGAAACAGCGGCCCTCATCCTCCTAGACCTCTCCGCGGCATTCGACACGGTCTGCCACCGCACCCTAGTACGGCGCCTCAGCAACATCGGAATCCAGGACAAGGCGCTGGAATGGATCATCTCCTTCCTCGACGGAAGAACACAGAGAGTCCGCCTACCACCGTACAAGTCAGAGGCCTCCGAAGTCATCTGCGGCGTCCCCCAAGGATCATCTCTGAGCCCCACCCTCTTCAACGTCTACATGAGCCCCCTCGCGGCCATCGTACGCAAACACAACCTCAGCATAATCTCCTACGCCAACGACACCCAGCTGATCCTCTCCCTGACCAACGACCCCGCCGCCGCCAGAGCCAACCTGCACGAAGGGATGAAAGAGGTAGCCGAGTGGATGACGACCAGCCGCCTGAAACTGAACTCGGACAAGACGGAGGTCCTCATCCTGGGCTCCTCACCCTCCGCCTGGGACGACTCCTGGTGGCCTCCCGCCCTGGGCACCGCACCCAAACCGACAGACCATGCACGAAACCTGGGCTTCATCCTGGACTCCTCCCTCTCCATGACCAGGCAAGCCAACAACGTCTCCTCGGCGTGCTTCAACATCCTACGCATGCTACGGAAGATCTTCTGGTGGATCCCCACCGAGACCAGGAAGACCGTCACCCAGGCCCTCGTCACCAGCCGACTGGACTACGGCAACGCCCTCTACGCCGGTACCACCGCCAAGCTCCAGAAGAGACTCCAGCGGATCCAGAACGCCTCAGCCAGACTCATCCTCGACATCCCACGAACCAGCCACATCTCCGGACATCTGAGAGACCTTCACTGGCTCCCCGTCAACAAAAGAATCACCTTCCGCCTCCTCACCCACGCACACAAAGCCCTACACGACCAAGGCCCGAGCTACCTCAACAGCCGAGTCAACTTCTACGCTCCCAAACGCCACCTCCGATCAGCCAACCACGCCCTCGCCGCCGTCCCCCGCATCCGAAGAGCGACTACAGGAGGAAGGTCCTTCTCCTACCTGGCCGCCAAGACCTGGAACTCCCTCCCTCCCGACCTGCGCCTGACCCAAGACCACCTCTCCTTCAGGAAGAAGCTGAAGACCTGGCTGTTCGAGCAGTAGCGGCAAACCCCCCCAGCGCCCCCCCCCCCCCAGCGCCTTGAGACCCTACGGGTATGTAGCGCGCTTTATAAGTGTCACTGATTGATTGATTGATTGAGTTATGCTTCTGTCCTATCCTCCTCCTCGACGTATTCCGATCTGTCCTGTACATTCCCACTTTAAGTCCTTTCTTTTCTTAATAAGAATATAGCCAGCAATGGGGGAATCCAACCAAATGGTACTTCTATACTAATTTCTATACCTTGCAGTCCAAAGGCGGCGAACCTGTTAGAAAATATGTTTGTATGTATATAAAAAAACCTATTAAAATAAAAAAATAAAATAAAAAGTGAATGCCTTAAATGTAACACCTAACTGGGTTCAGTGGGTCTGATGCGGCTTTGCTACAGAGGCATCTAAAGTATATTACTTGCTAGGTAATATCTGTAATATTCCATTTCTATTGTATCCAGCGTCTCCATGAGGATGCATTGATTTAGCTAATGACTGTTAACTAAATGTGAACGGAAAGTATCCCCACAGGAAAGAGCAGGATGTGCTTTATCATATTTATCTTTGTATATTTGTTTAGTTGAAAACCTAATCGAAACAATCCCAACAAAATGTACTGGAGTTAATGAGACTAATAACTTTTAATTGTTATCCGACCACCAAAACGTTACTTTTATGCATCAGTTTCACTGTTATTGTTCTTCAGGTGGTTCCCTCCCTTGGCTTTGGGGACAGCTCTGAGATGTTGGAATGCATGGTGCCTGCAAATATGCTAGACTCCTGTCTCAATTCATCTGCTATCTTGAGCCTCTCCACAAACTCATCGTTTTTTCGTGATAATAAGAGATATGCTCGTCTGCGCGCCGCCCTCAGCTTGCATAAAAGAAAAAAAGGTAATGAGAGATTCTTTTTCCTATTTAAACATGCTTTTGAGTGTTGAAGACTGGTATTTGACAGAAAAGATAGAGTATTCTCTCCCTCTGTTTTGCTGTCTCACTAACTCGCACACAAAGGTGTTTAAGGCACATCTTATATTAAAGCTTTCAGCAAGTGACACCAACAGCTACGTATTGCCTTTGACTTCGGAGTTTGGTCTTTATTTGAAAGAAATACTATGACTAAATCAAGCGCTGGTAGGTATTCCTGCAGTCTCAAAGACATCCTTGCAGTTTGAAAAGTGATAGTGCATGTGTTGCCCAATAACCAGGCCACTCGGTTTGTCACAGTAAATGGCATCCAAAGCCTCCTTGAGGCTCAGTTTGGTTGGTCATTCAAGGCCAATCTCAAAGGATAAATATTATTGATGCACACGCTACAAATTAATGCATATGTTGACAGTAAGATTTTTTTTTTATCCAGTTGAGACTTCAGTTCTTCTTGTTTATTCACATGGTTCTTCCACTCCCCAACGCGTTTCGTCGTTTTGAAGGGCTTAACCCATACGACTTCCTCAGGGCTGGAAGCAACATAAATATCAAATGTATAGAATTGTAATAATATGCAACAAACAAATACATGCCCCAAAATTCGTGGACTAGTGCAGAGGAATCTCAGGTGCTAAGTTAAATGCAAACAGGTGCTCCGTGAAAAAACATGTGTACCAAACTATTAACAAGTCAGCGTATATAATAATTATTGACAAAAATAAGCTCACTGTCGAAAAACGAAATTGAAATTCAGTGACAACATGGATTTATACCAATACTTGATTCACTCACCAACCCTAGTGAGTAACATGCTGTATGTGGCTAATACAATAACATAATTAGATCTGTACCTCTATTTCTGAAGAACTGCAAACCTGTAGTGGTACAAGTAGTACTAAATTAATGACTGCGTCACACATGAGGCACGATAAACCAATACACTAATGAAAAGACTAAAACCAATATCAATACCTTTCAAAGTCTTGTATAGCTGGAAAAATTATTCTCCAGTTTCGAAATATTTCATATTCTTTATGAGTCAACCAAAGTACGTAAGGCCCGAATTTTCAACCACCTGAAACAACAATATATGTATAATATATCACTAGACTAGTTAAATCGCCGATATAAATAGCAAGAAAATACGCGTATCACGTTCTTACCCTATTTAACGGCTATGTCGCGTTGTATAAACATTCGAAAGCAAGCGAGTTCGTTTCAGCAAGTCGTCCCTGATATAAGTAGACCTACAAGCAAAAGAATCTTGTAGTTACTAACGTCCTTATAGTACTCTAGGACCCAAAATTTATAACTACTAACTGCAACCCTACCCACCTCACCTCAAAACGGCTCTTGTAACCCGAGTACAGGTAACGAGTGCTTCCGTCGTTCTGCTACTTCCGTATAAGTAAAAAAGAGTAGAAATAAAGGAAGTGACTACCCTCAGACTAAAGTCATGGGCACCATGTCTAAATCGTATCACAGCCCGTATATCTGTAACTAAGGTTGTAACATTGAGTACCATACGTCAATTTTATGAGTCACATCAATAATTCAAAAAGTGCGCCAGAACCTGAATATAATGGACAAAATAAATAACATTATTACAGATCCGATTAACCTCTAGCGAAAATAGAAACCCGAATACCGGTAACGAGTATTCCAGCCATGAGGCTCCTCCCGTGAGAATTAGAGAAGTAGAAAGAGTAACTACCTCCAAACGCTACAGTAATGAGCGCCATATTACATAGCAATATAGCAGATGTGGCTATCTAGAAAAACTGGAGATGTGACGCTCTATGCCATACCTTAATGCAGGGTTCCTCATAGTGCGGCCCGCGGGCCGCTGGCGGCCCGCCCGGCCTTCATTGGCGGCCTGCGGACCTTGATTGAGTACAGTACACTTCTCTGGAGTAAGCAGGGAAGATGGCCGCAGGAGCAAACGTTGTGAATACGCGTTTAATACGTAATCACAACGTTTCCTCCTGCAGCTATCGTCTCTGCTTCCTGCTTTCCTCCGATTGGCCTGCCTGCCTCTGACGTCACGCGAAGCCCAGGTCCTTTAAAAGTCAGCTGTAACTAGCGCTAGTTACAGCTGACTTTTAAAGCACCTTTTGGTGAGCTTCCTGCGCCCCTTGTGTCACGACGTCCTTCCAGCCCCGGAGAACCTTAGCAGCAGCGCCTGCACAGGTATGTTTTTTTAATCGTTATTCCAACAGCGGTGAGAGGCCTGGAGCTGCCGAGGCCGCCCCTGCCTCCAGAGAAGGTGCCTTCGTACCTGGGCTACTCCGTAGTGACCATGGTTTTCTGTTGCCTACCTCTGGGGATAGCCGCACTCATCTTCTCTCTCATCTTCGCGCAGCTATGTACATTTGTTCCATATGGCTCCTGCGCGCAGCCTCCCCAAGCCCCTATAAATTAAACTGTGAGTGCATGCCCCGGTGACGGCCTCTAAGCCTCCGAGTCTTCCCTCTCTTTCGGTCTCGCTCCTCAGTGAAAACCAAGACTTCAGGAAACTGGTATTACCTTCTCTTTCCTCCTTTCCGTATTTGCTGCTCTGTGAAATGGATCCAAAAAAGAAAACATTTTTGCTGGGAACGTCTTTTTCTGACACCAGTGCAGCCTCGGGGGTGGAGAGGAATAAAACATCCCAAATGTAAAAAATAACTAATTAAAGCAAGACCGAGTGGTTGCAAGGTGGCCAGATTGATTTTTTCACACCCAAACACATTAGCGCCACTTTACAGTGTTTGCCAGTGAAGTGATACTTTTGTTTTCTCCCCTCTTTGAACAACATTGTTTTCCTTGTGTGGGAAAGTGCACCTTGCCTGGAGGTACTGAAATACCTGCTTGATGGGTGAATTGGAAAACAAAATGTATACAGCGTCTGTGTGTTTACGAATGTGGTCTTTTTAACCCCTTCCATGCTGCGCAAATTCCGCCGCTGTGCTGACGGAATCTTGCGCGGGCGTGGTCATGACGGAACGGTTCCGTCATGAGCACAGCTCAACCGTGGCTCATGACGGAACCGTTCCGTCATGAGCACCGAAGGGGTTAAGCCATACCGCCTATGTTTTGAAAGGGTATAATTATAAGCAATGGGCACTGAAACGGGTCCTTTCCGGGCCCTGTATTCATGGCCTTACCTTTTCATGCGAAAGCACTCGCTGCTTACATTTCACATGCTTTACTTAATCTTGCATTCCCTATGAGTGTTTGCTTTTTCTAGGATGTTAATTTTTTGTAGGCAGCATATTGTTCTTGTCAAGTGCGTAATTAGAATTGAGTCACATCCAGGTGTTTATAGCGGTCAGTGCACTGCAAGTTTCTCTAAGTGGGGCAATATGGTGATCAGTGGTGATCTTTGTAGTTGCATCTGATTGTGAAATACAGCATTGTCTAATGTTTTGAAAGTTTTTTTTTACTCTAGCTCCGCCCCCACTGATCCCGCCCCCACTGACTCCACCCCTACCAGTGCGGCCCTCGGCCACTAACCACACTGTAATTTTGGCCCCCGACAGAAAGTTTGTGAGTACCCCTGCCTTAATGTATCAATAATACATCACGTATTAATTTCGGGTAAGTCCAACAGATATAACGGTGCACATGTGAATTAAATTAACAGAATATAATGATAACGATCATATTAGCAGAATCAGAATTGATAGATTACTGAGCCAAAATATACATCAGATGCTAATCCGAGCCCATTCATTGAGTTAAAAATAAAGATCTAACAAAACAAGAAAGTAACAGAGCAGTATACCCATGTGTGACTAATTAGTGAATGAATGGATACAGAAATATCCAGGCCGTCTAACACAATCGAAAGTGTATTTGTTAAAATTAAAATTGGTACAAAAAGTTTGTCGTAATAAAGGAATTCAGAGCAAACAATGCCCCCATAAAACTCAAATTGTCATTATCATACCAATGAACATATATAGAATTTATGCAAGATTGACCAGGCTACCCAATATTAAAGAGAATAATTCACATATCCACTGATATTAATCTCCTAAAAAGGACTGTAACTCCTGGTCATAATTGAGACCATCCTCCACAGCCTTCAGACGCATGATCCACCGTGCCTCATGTCTGCGCAGTTTCAGCTCTCTATTCCCACCACGTGGATCAAGTCTAACATGTTCGATGCCATAAAATTGAAAAGATTTAGTCAAACCTTGCGCTTTACAATTGTAAACCTGTTCGGCAATAGGATATCTCGCATCATAATTGTTAATAGCTCTCATGTGTTCACTAACACGGTCCTTTAGAGCTCTAATTGTGCTACCTACGTAGATCTTTTCACATTTGCATAAAATGACATATACAACATATTTAGTGCTGCAACTAATATTAGAAAAAAATATTGTACATGCGACCATGCTTATCGTTGAACTGTTTAGTTTTGTCTTGAGCATATTTACACATGCCACAGTGTCCACATTTGAAAAAACCTTTAGTGAGTTTTGTCAACCAAGTCTCTTGTTTATTATCAAAAGGGTAACTGGGACTTAGCATAGATCCTAAAGTCCGGCCCCTAAGAAATTTAATCTGCGGTTTATCCGTTAAAAATTCTCGCAGAGTCCAATCAGCTTGCAAAATGTGCCAATGTTTATTTAGGCTTTTGCGTAAAGTCAAACTGATCGGGGTATAGTCTGTAAACATTCTGATAGGTGTTATTTTCGAAATAGTGGCTTGACTAGGCTTCAATGTGGATGGTCGTTTGATCTTAAACACCCTCTGTTTGGCTAATCCAATATCTTTGTTTGAGTAACCCCTTTGGGAAAATCTTCTCCCGATATCCTCAATACAATTAACAAATTCTACATTTTCACTACAATTGCGACGAGCTCTAACCATTTCTCCAAATGGAATCGCTCTTATCTGATGTCGTGGGTGTGCACTGTCTGCATGTAGAATAGCATTGCACAACGTGGGTTTACGATACATTTTACTGTATATTTTAGTGTCAATAACATACAGCTCTACATCCAAAAATACAATTTTTGATGTACTTGAAGATGTTGTGAACTTAATGTTCAATTTGTTATTATTAAGGTAACCAATAAACTCTTGTAACAATTGTTCTGTACCGGTCCAAATCATAAGGCAATCATCTATATAACGCCCCTAAAATAAAATGTAATCTTGCCACTTACTGCCTGATAAGCCCCAAATCACCTTTTCTTCCAACCAGCCCATATATAGATTGGCATACGCCGGTGAAAATTTTGAGCCCATAGCCACTCCTTGAATCTGCTTAAACCAATCTTGTTTAAAAATAAAAAAGTTATTGTCTAATATCAATTCAGTCATAGTCCGTAGCATTTGGGTATGTTCCCAATGACTTGCCGGTCTTTTAGACATAAAATACTGAATAGCTTGTAAACCCAAATCGTTCGGTATGCATGTATAAAGTGACACCACATCTAGTGTCACCAACAACATACCAGTTTCCCAACACACATCTCCTAGAATACTCAGAATATGCCTAGTGTCTTTAATATAGGAGGGCAGATTGATAACCAATGGTTGCAAAAATAAATCAACATATTGGGACAGACGTTCCGTGGGTCCCCCTATTCCCAACACAATTGGCCTCCCCGGTGGGAAGGGGAGGTCCTTGTGGATTTTAGGCAACGTGTACAAACAAGGATAGCAAGGGCGATTAACCTTCAGATACAAAAACTCATCATCATCATCTAAAAGGTGATTATCATGCCAATGTTTCAATAATCCATTGATCTTAGTTGAAACAGAAAACACAGGCTTATGTGGAATCTTCTGGTAACACTGTACGTTATTCAATTGTGAATATATTTCCTGTTCATAATCGATTTTTTTCATAACAAACAAATTACCACCTTTATCTGCTTTTCTAATAATCAAATCAGAATCATTAACTAAAGTTCACAACGCTTGCCTTTCTTGTACTGTTAGATTATCTTGCTGATATCTAAAAGAAGATGTAGTGTTCCTAACAGTTTTATCTAAATCGTTGGTAACCAAAGTGTGGAATATTTCAATGTTATTACCACTGACAAGATTCGGAGACCACCGAGATTTCTCTTTTAGGCCACTTGATATCGAGAAGTCCGGTCTAATATGTAAATCTGAAAGCACCCTCCCTATCGTGATCGGAAAGGAGAAAAAAGAGAAATCTCGGTGGTCTCCGAATCTTGTCAGTGGTAATAGCGCTTGATTTAGTCATAGTATTTCTTTCAATTAAAGACCAAACTCCGAAGTCAAAGGCAATACGTAGCTGTTGGTGTCACTTGCTGAAAGCTTTAGTATAAGATGTGCCTTAAACACCTTTGTGTACGAGTTAGTGAGACAGCAAAACCGAGGGAGAGAATACTCTAGTTTTATACACATGTTTTTTCACGGAGCACCTGTTTGCATTTAACTTAGCACCTGAGATTCCTCTGCACTAGTCCACGAATTTTGGGGCATGTATTTGTTTGTTGCATATTATTATTACAATTCTATACATTTGATATTTATGTTGCTTCCAGCCCTGAGGAATTCGTATGGGTTAATCCCTTCAAAACGACGAAACGCGTTGGGGAGTGGAAGAACCATGTGAATAAACAAGAAGAACTGAAGTCACTATTGGATAAAAAAAAATTCTTACTGTCAACATATGCATTAATTTGTAGCGTGTGCATCAATAATATTGTTTATATCAATCTAGGATTGAGTTTTTAGGGATCTTGGGTGGTGTTCCCTTTATTGATGGCACCGCTGTTGATTTCTGATCTTTCTAAATAATTTTGTGTAATCTTGTTTGTAGCGCCATACAGCCTTTCACACCCATTAAGTATTCAATACCAATCTCAAAGGAGTTGCTGTGAAATTGAGATTACTGTACCATACAATTATAATGGTTACAATAAAGAATGTGATCTTTCTCAAAAATCTCTATTACTCTCTAAAAAACGGTGGCTAACAAGTATGTTGTGGAAATGCAGAATCAAGTTTGGCAAGCTGTGAAGGACTGAAACTAGATCATGCAACAGTAAAATCAAATTTCCCAGTAGAATATCAGTCGTGACCACACAGACTTTTACAACGCAGCACATTACAATGGATATAACGTTGACCATTACAGTGCATTGTACTACAACGTGTACTGTTACCACATAAAGCTGCTGGTATGTATGTCAACATATTTTCACTGGAAAAGCCAAAGGTTAAAGTTACATTTGAGTTAGGTATGGTAATAAGTTCTTACTTTACGTTAAAAAAAAAAGACTCAGTCACTCAAAAAAGAAAAGGTTAAAGTGACGTTCTAGTTAGATCTTGTAATAATATAACCAATGTCTTATGGTTCAGAGGCTTACCCTGGAAAACTGGATCCTTTTTTGAATAGGGCACAGAGCGCAGTATTCAAGTCTTTATTCCAACTGCCATGTAACACTTCAACTGCGCGAATTAGGCTGAAATTCGCACTATAGGATCAAATGCTTGTACAAATGGCCAGCATAATAAAAATACCGGCACTCCACAAGATCTGCCTTGCAAGGACATTAAAACATCTCACCTGGCTTGAAGTCGCGGGATTCGACAGCACAAAACATACAAACATCGGGTCGCAAGCCCTAGACGTATCCCTGGTTTAGACTCGATCAAGGAAGATATGGCATTTAAAATGACCTCATTTACACACAAACACTCAAAACACTCCTGAACAGAAATGTAAAAGTTTTGTCATGGAAATCGGATCAAAGAGCATTTGCTAAAAGAAAACGCGTACACCTGCTCCTCACTAGTTACAACAGAAAAGGCTTGCAAACCAGTGGCGGCTGGTGACATTTGAAAGTGGTGAGGCGTAAAATTATTTTCGTACTGCACTGTGGCGAGCAGGAGTTGCGAGCGAGCCTAAACAACCTACTGACTGTGTGTACTCAAGTATGGGCTTGTAGGTGAGACATGACAGCATTCAGGCAGGAACCAGACTACTGGACCCTGTTCCCCTGCAGACTGCCGTAGTGGGGGCCTCCTCTGTCCGGGTCATGGACAGAGTCTGCTGAGCTAGCTTGCAGGCGACAGGCACGGCCGCACCAGTTCCACCAGAATCTTCCACCATCTGTGATGCTGTGCATTGTGGATTTTCCTTCGCAATCTCTAGTCAGTGGATAAAGTCTTAGACCTTTAACTCTAATGCTTTAAATGTGTCCTATATGACCACACCAAGAGCTGAAGACTGAGAAACAGACCAACGGCGTCTCCTTTTGCTCCCTCCTTATCAGCATGTGCATCAAATCCCGGGTACAACTAACTACTATGCTCAGACCTCCTGCACTTACACTTGTATTCCTGCTGCTAACCCCCCATTGCGTCGCAAACACAAGTCCATTTTCCGCCTGCCTTCAAGTGCCTCAAGGAACTTGAGGCCTGAGTGCCAGAGAACAAGTCGATACTAAACTGTTGTTAAACCAAAATCCTTCTCTCAGTCCCACCTATTTTGCAAGACACTACCTGTTATAATCAAGCAAAATAAAACCTGAGAATCGCATGAGACTGCACACTTTACCAGTGAAAACTAGCACGTCCGACAAAATGCACTAGGTATGATTTGACTGTTGAAATATGATCTGTCCCTGTTACGGTAAAGTTGCAAACAGCTATGCATAAAATATCAGAGTTACAAATGCTTGCAATGTGGCGAACCTATAAATTAAATCACTATACAGATGAAATCAGCTATAACTGGTGAGCTCATCGGAATTCTAATACACACACTGCCCAGAGTTCACTGTGAACATCGTACCTTTGACATTTTCACACAAATCTGTGGCTTACGTAACGGGAAATACAGTAGCATGATTAAAGATTCGTTTTTTCAGACGCCGTGTCCCCTCAAGGAACGGTTACAGCTCTGTCTAAAATAGGCTGTGTCTGCTTCTCAGATATCTTACTTTGGGAAGATAAGGGACGACAATAGGTCGGTGGAAATAACGGTGTGCTGTGCTCACGGTCCTATTTCAGTCCAGCCGCCCACGTCTGGAGGAAATGACTTAACCTCCCGTCCCTCAGTTGTGCCGCTGCGGAACAGAAGACAACTTCTTGTCCAATCAGGCACCCGTTTATTTGGAGCTACCGCCAGCATCACCTTTCATCATCTCAGGTCACTAGTTCACAAGCAATCACTTTCCACTGTGGTGCAATCACCAGGTGCAATGGCAGGTTAGGAGTGGCCACTGCAAATGAAAATGAATATTGACCCATTTTACTGATCCAATATATTCAGACTGCAAGCTTTCAAGGGATGAAAAGACTGCGTGCTGAAGTAGGCTTGAACAACGTGATCGGAAAACAAGCAGCTTGTCGACTATCGTGAAAAGAGTAGTTTAAGTCACAAAAACTTGTGTTTATTCATGCTATACCCTTCACTCTCTACCTTACACCTGCCCCAATAAGCCCTGTTGCCCTCTTCACATTGTACACTTACTTACTAGGTCTTCCCACCCACTCATCCAGTCGCGGCTCGCGGGGGGGGAAAGGGAGGGGGGGGGGGTCGCGCACGGGGGGGGGAATTAAATATTATTAAACAAAAAACGTACCTCGCAGCCGGTCGATGGCCCCATGCTGTGTACTGTGATAGGCGGGTGGAAAATGTGATTGACAGTTGACAGACCAATTAATGGAAAACGTGATTGACAGTTGACAGACCAATGAATGAAGAGGGCATGCGTATGCAAGTGTGTGAAAAACTATTTTTTGTATTAAGACTTTTTAAGGAAACATGAGAGCTATCTCTAGGCCTGCCCATGCTAATACCTAGCGACTTGTGTGCCCTCACTTTTGTCAGTGCCCTTTGCCAGATGGACCAGCCCAGGTCGGGCGGCCGGGGCTGCCAGCCCTCGCAGCTCACAGACCGGCGGCTATTGAGAGAGTGTCCATGGGCCCGAGCCTTCTCTCTCAGACCAGGTACCCCCGTTCCCACTTTATGTATTATTTGTGGACCCTCACTCAGTCACTCTGTCCCTGGTGGGTATTTACCGCCCAGCTGCTGCCCTCGCGCTTCGGTTCCAGTTTGCGAAGCTCCTGTTCCCAGAGCGCTCTCCTTTCATCCTCTGCCCCCACAACTCTGTGCAGGCTCCACATTTCACGGGCACGGCTCTCGGATTGCGTACTGTGCCGCATTCTCACCACATGTTCCCCGGAAAATTATTTATGTGGCACAAAAATCACAGCCGTTAGAAAATTCACAGCCCCAGGGGCACGTGGAGATCAACGTCGCCTTTTCGGAGGGCCAGCTTTTCAGCAATGAATCCAGTGGCAAAGTGAGTAAGGGACCCACGTCTGGGCATACCCTGCCAACTTAGGGCAAACAAAGCAAAACCAAAGGGGATGATGGACGGAGTGTTGAACATTACAAGCACTCATCCCCAGTCAACTGATCTGGGTTTAATCCATCATCGGCGGAGTGAGCTAAAGAATGATGATGGATTAAACCCAGATCAGTTGACTGGGGATGAGTGCTTGCAATGTTCAACACTCCGTCCATCATCCCCTTTGGTTTTGCTTTGTTAGCCCTAAGTTGGCAGGGTATGCCCAGCCGTGTCCCTTACTCACTTTGCCACTGGATTCAAGCTAGCCTGGCTGATGATAGCTGATTAGCCAGAAACCGGTCCCAGGATGCTTGTTTCCAGTCCAGGGTGGACATGGCTTGGCAGTTCGGGCTGGACTGTTCCCATGAGGCACAGGGTCAGACTGATTTGCATATGGCCATTTCTGAACTGGGTGGCGGAGTGAGCTAAAGAATGATGGATTAAACCCAGATCAGTTGACTGGGGCTGAGTGCCAGCAATGTTCAACGCTCCGTCCATCATCCTGTGGTTTTGCATATTGACATCACCCTTTAAATGAAAAGGACGGTTTTTAGTACCTGAAGCCTCTCGTTATTTTTGCTTCAGTCTTGTGGCAACATGATTACTCATTGCTATCTGCTGTGATGAAGTAATAAAACTGTCTCACTGCCATTCATGAGCCTTGAGAAAGTCACAAGATGTTTTTGTATTACAAACAGTGTACGGTACTTTAATTATGCTAATGTATCATAATTCACATCTAAATAAATAGAAGAATTATGTCTATCTAAAGAAAGTCCATACTGTCTGGACAATAAATTTGTATTGGAGAGTGCTTTGGCTTTTTGTTTAAATCAAAGAAACTGTTCTTCAGTGGTTCACCTTCTTCCTAAATAAATGCACACAGCTAATCAAACTTAACAACGCAACCTCAAAAGTAATTCCAGTCTCACAAGGAGGCCCTCAAGGGTCAATTATGTCTCCTGCCTTTTTCAGCCTCTATATGGAACCTCTCAAAGTGATCCTGAAACAAGCTAGAATTGTCTATCATCTCTGTGCAGATAACACCTACCTCTACATGAAAATCTGATCAGTCAAAGACATCCAGCACCTAAATAGCACACTACACACAGTTCAGTCCTGGCTGTCCAGCAACCACCTCAAACTCAACCCCAACAAAACAGAACTCCTCTTCATCCAGCCCAAAGAAAGATCCTATACCGTAGATGTCTGGCTTGACAACGTCACTGCACTGAACTGCAAACTCTGTTAAATCCCTGGGAATCGGTTTGACAGTCACCTAAACATGAAAGAGCATAGTAATGTCTCTGTGAAAATCGCCTTCTACACACTGAAACATCCAAAACAAAAGTCAAACCCATCCTAGACCTAAAGACTGTGGTGCATTCTTTGTCCTCCCCAAGCTGAACTATGGTAAAACAACGATTACAGGTGTCCCAAAAACATACCCATCCCTTTTGAAAGCATCACTCCATGCGGTGGCCAGGCTCCTATCGGGGGAGAGGCGCTATGACCACATCACTCCCACTCTCAAGCAGCTCAACTGGCTTCCAGTCGAGGCAGTAGCTATACTCAAAACTGCATGTATAACTCACAAAGCTCTCTACATGGATAAACCAATCTACCTCTCAAATTATCAAAAGCTGAACAAAAGGGACCTCTACAAAGCTCAAACAGTCTACTCCTGATTCCACCAAAATTTAAGAAAGAAATCTCACACCTTCTCCTTCTCTGTAAATGCTCCCAGAATCTGAAATGCACTTCTCCATTACCTACGCAACAATCTTTCTCCACTTCAAGAAGAAAATGAAACTCCCCCCACAACAAATTTTTTAATCTACCTCCCTAATAGCATCCGACTGCCTTTGCTGCCACCCGGATTCCTTTATTAAACCTCAGCACCAATCCCTTGGGGAGGGGGTGGAGGCACTAAAACTACTTCCACTCCACCTGCCTCCATTTAAAAAAAAATATATATTTTTATTGATTTTGCACAAAACCAGCAGGGAGGTCCGAAGACGCTTCCCTAGGAGACAAAGTTACAAACGTGTCATTTGAAATCAGGTGTGGCAGAAATTGATTGTCTGTCATCCTGTCAGACATAATATGCAATTTGTTCAGTCACTACAAAAAATGATTACAGAATCTTATTCCAAACTACCACCCCACCCCGCCACCCTTCCCACCCCCCAGACGTGTCACTAGTTCTTGGCTGCAAAAGGCCAACGGGCAGGGCCTGCAGTGAGGTGACGTGTGCATGGGCTAAGGTTACAGTTATGATGGGCCAACACAAGTGCCGAGTACCAACCCAGTTTCCGAGGGTGTGGTTTGTGCAGATCAGAGGGCTAGTTGCACGTTACACTGCGGCCTTCCCGGGGTGCAACTATAGGGGCATTACCATCGATCTCTTCGGGAGACCTGAGTGCAGCGATCATTGCTTCCCAAGCTCTCGCCCTATCATGAACCTTATCACTCCTGGCCCGTTTCGCCAGTTGTAACCTGATCACTCCCTCACATTCAGCCCACGTTATGAATTCTGTTTTCCACCTTGCAATGTTGGGACCTTGTTTCGCCTTCCAGTGTGTGGTGATGTTTCGTTTGGCCAGTAGGAGGCCCAGATCGATAAATTTGCCAGTAATTTTATTCTTGGATATGTGGGGGAACCAGTGTAGAATGCAGTGCGCCATGGTCTGTTCGATCTCTGTCAGTGCGGTCTGAAAGTATTGTCGTTATCTCCTCCCAGTAACTGTCAAGGAACGAACAGTCCCACAACATATGCTTGAAGTCTGCGCTGTCCATATTCCATCTCGGGCAGGCCGCTGAGTGGGTCGGGAAATATTTGTGTAATTTTTCAGGGGGGAAATAAGCTCTGTGCAGTATATGGAAATGCACTAGTTGGAACTGCGCATTACTACTGCTCTTCAAGGCTGTCTCCACCAACCTCCCCCATGCCTCATCTGGGATGTCCTTGCCAATATCAGTTTCCCATTTGGTCTTTAGGTCAGTCAGGGGAAGTAGGGTTTCTAGTGTCATGCGCTTGTACAGACGTGACTGCTTTGAATGTGCCAGCTGTCATCACCACATATTGACAGCCCAGGGAAGTCTGCAGTTCTGTCAGCCCACTGCCCCAGTGCTTTCTAGTTGCTGCAGTGAGGGCCGTATACTGTAGGAAGCAAAAGGTCATCGTCATACAATGCTATGTGATGAACCTGCCCATGAACATCAAGCCCCTGGTAGACTTGCCCCGACCTGGCCCGTACCGCCAGCGGCTCCATCGCCAGGGTAAACAGCAGCAGGGAGAGGGGACACCCCTGACACGTGCCCCACCCCACGCCGCAGGCGTCTGAGATAAGCCCCCTTTTCTGACTCTGGCAGTGGAGTCCGCATATAGGAAAGCCGTCCAGCTCACAAAGTCAGAGCCAAGCACCATTGTCCGCATCACATGGAATAAGAAAGCCCACTCCAGGCTGTCAAAGGCTTTTTCTATGTCCACTGCAAATATCGTGGCGACATTTGCGTGGTACGTGTTCACTGCCAGGACCCTCATAAGCCTCCGGACATTGAGCGCTGTGTTTCTGGTGGGGATGAACCCGGACTGGTCTGTGAACCAGGGTGGTCATGTGGGGGGAGTAACCGGGCAGCTAAAATTTTGCTTAATATTTTATAATCCAGTTTGAGCATGGATAGCGGGTGATAGGCAGTCCTGCTTTCCCGGCTTGAGCAAGGGAATGATCACTGCTTCCCTAGTGGAGGCTGGAAGTTTACCAAGTCGCTTGGCATCATTATATAGCTTTACTAATTTGGGAGCCAGAAGCTCTATATAAGTGAGGTAAAATTCAATTGGGAGGCTCAGTGCCTGGGGTTTTGTTGCAGGCCATACTCTTGATAGCCCCCCGTACCTCCTCAAGTTCAGTCTCCCGCTCCAGTATTGCTGCGATGTCTTTATTCAAGGCTGGCAGGTCTACCTCTCGGTGAATGCATGCAATTCCTCGTCCGTGGGGGACAACAGACTCCCGTAGAGCTCGGTGTAATACATCAAAAACAGGTCATTGATACCTTGTTGATCGTATCTGGCCACCCCTTTCTGGTCATGGAGCTCTAGGATCACCGACCCACGCCTGGCTGGGTTGGCCAACCAAGCCAAAAGGGCTCCCGACTTCTCCTTCTCTGAATGTGCTCGAGTTATGTAATTTTTGTAATCGAAGCAGTGCAAACGCACTACCGGAGTCGCTACGGCCTCTCGAGCTACGAGTGGCTCCTGCTGCTTGCCTGGGTTTTCAGGCCTATCTTTTTCCAGGGCGCGCAAGCGATCATCATCCCTTTTTATGTCTTGAAGGAGTGCCTTCCAAACCCAGCCATCTCAGATATACATCCCTCTCTGAAGACTGCTTTACATGCGTCCCACTCCACAAGTGAGGATGTGGCCGGGCCCTCATTGTCTTGAAAGTAGGTGGTGATAGCTGAACCTATCGCTGCGCGGAAAACTTGGTAATCTAAGGCCTCGGGCGGCAGGCGCCAGGTAGGGATTTTAGGACGAGCACGGGACTAGTGTAACCGCACTAGGACCGGGTTGTGATCCGAGAGCATCATGGAGAGGTATTTGCTGCAGCCAATCCCCTCATGAACATCAGGCGAACTTAAAATGGCGTCTAGCCTAACATGCAATTCGTGAAGGGCTGAAAAGGAGTAATCGCGGGTCGCAGGGTGTTGCGCCCGCCAGGTATCTATTAAGCCCCATTTCTGTTGCCAACTACGGTGTGTTTATGCCAATTTGTGTGCAGGTGCATTAGGAAGAGGTGGGTGAGACTGGTCGCGTGTAACATCGGAGGAGCAGTTGAAGTCTCCCCCTTGTAAAATCGAACCTGTGAGGACGGTCGCCAACTAACCCGATAAATGGGCGAAGAAAGCTGGTTGGCCTGTGTTAGGCGCATATATACTACAGAGTGTAAGGTCTCTACCATCCAGTCTCCCTGTTACCACCACATATCTACACTCCGGGTCAGTCACCTGTGTCGTGCATTGGAATGGTACCCCGGCCCTAAGCCACACCAGAACGCCTCTTGCAAAAGCGGAGTAGGTAGTGTAATAAGGCTGGCCCCTCCAGCCGCGCTGTAATGCCTTTTCTTCTTTTGCCAGCAAGTGGGTTTCCTGGAGGAATGCGATCTGAATGTCTCTGCGAACTAAGTAGGAGTGTATTTTACGGCGTCGGGTCATAGAGTGCATTCCCCTCACATTCCAGGATAAACAAGCCAAATCTAATGGGGGTCCCCCCATGACACGTCTGTTAAAAAATTGCACCCCACCCCCCCCCGTGACATGTCTGGATTCCCGTAGAAAACTCCAACTTTAGTAACCCCAACTCCCCCTCCCAGGGCAGGTATCCAACAAAGAATCCCCGTCCAAACCTTGTTAGGATAAACCATCGTCCAGTGACAGTGGAGGGGGTGAACGCCTGACAAGTGCTGTGCCGATGACCCCATATCGCCGCCTCCCCCGTATCTGTTCTAGCCAACACGCCCCAGGTCAGTGGGATTTTACACTTAGCTCATAGTGAGAAAGCCACAAGGTCTCGGAGTCTGTTCTAGTAGTATAAGGATGATAGGTCTCTGATGGCCCTCACACAAGGTCGTCAGCCATTTAAGGCATAACCTGTGGCATGCCTGCTCCCAGGCTCTCATTGTCGCTGCGGTCTGGTGAGGTTTCCGATCTGTCAGAGCGGCGTCCGGTGCCGCTTGGAGAAGAACCAGGACTGGTTTGGCTGTGGGACACCACTGCCTGGAGCGCTTTACAGCGTTCTAGGCTAAGTTCCCTGGGCGAAGGGGCTCTGGATCCGGCCCTAGGAGTGCGGGGGCTCCGCAGTGGTGTTCCAATGCCTCTTGTGGTGTGCGGAAGAAGCGTGCACCAGCCGGTTCTGCCACCCCTAGGCCTCTCAGTGGGAGCCACACCACCGCTCCAGCTTTATTCAGATGTCAGTGTGCCACGACTGGGCCCGGGCCGTTACACGCCCGCACTGGGGCAGGCTTTTCTCTCTTGATGCAGGCCTCTCTTTTCTCTGGGTGGCAGTTGCTCTCTGTAGCAAACATTACCAGACTAGAGGCCCCCACACGCCCAGGATGCTGGCTGACGAGTGCAGGGACAGCCGACCCCCTGTTTTTACTGAGCTCTGCAAGCGGTATAGGCCCGGTCCACAGTTACGGGCTCCAGTGGTTTCTTTATTGCGATCGTGCACAGGTGCCAGCACTTCTGTATCTCTGCCAGCCCCAACGCCTCTGCGTGTGGACTTCTCCCTGCACACCCCCGGGCCCGTTGGGTGGACTCACCGCTCTAACCTTGCTACAGTTGTTGGGGCCTCCAGCAGGGCGGCAGTCAAACCGGGTACCACCGTGGGCCTCAGACCGACCTGGTGCCTCTGGAGGGGAAGTTCCTCAGAGCCCAGTCCGGTAAGGCCGACATGCGGATCGCTGCTTGGTCTGTTTTCCCACCGCCGGTGCAGTCCAGTGGAGAGCCCTGCCGCGCAGGTCAGTGTCCACGCAAGGCGCTGTGTATGGAAGAGTCAGGGCTGTGGGAGCTGTCGCGCTATTTGCCAGGTGGGCGCCAATTTACAGCCGGTCTCACCAGAGTCGCGTCGCTTCAGTGCAAACGTCCCCAGAACACTTCAATACAGCTCAACGCCACACCCGTACTCACAGGGCTGCAGGAGTGTCACAGGGGCCGATAGTAGCCGCTGGAATTGGGCTCTTGATTACCGCAGCGGATGCTTCGGGGCTCTTGTGGTGACGCAGCCATTTTGTCGCCGTCTTCGCGACCTCAGTAGCAGGGCAACACAGCCAGGCTAGGAGCAGGGCTCATCGAAGATTGTGAACCCTCTACTTTTGCAGCGCTCGGCAATGCCCCTCCGAGCGACGTGGGGTCCGTCGTCCGGATCAGCCTGTCCGTTGGCCCAGCAGGGCAGCAGCAGCAGCGGCAATCACACAATGTCCGCCATCTTGGACACAGACTTGCAGGCAAAAAGTTTGTTGGTTCGCACGCAAAATCAGTCTCTGTGGTGTTGCAGAGCTTCACCTCAAGTGCCAGCACCCTCCAATACTCCGCAAGGCAAATTCTGGCTCCCCACGCTGTAACTGGGGGTCAGAATATCTGTTTATAGGGGAGCGGCGGTCGGAGCTCCTTAGCTAGCGTCCTTCCTCATTGGCTGCAAGCCACGCCCCCCCCCCCCCCTCCACCCAAGTGCCAGCACCCTCCAATACACCGCAAGGCAAATTCTGGCTCCCCCCGCTGTAACTGGGGGCCAGAATATCTGTTTACAGGGGAGCAGTGGTCTTCCTCATTGGCTGCAAGCCACGCCCCACAATCCACCTGCCTCCATGAGGCCCTTCCTTAGCTACCCCTGAATAATATTGCCCATCTATTTTGCTCTACGTTGTAACTTTCTGTTTTAATATGGTTATTATGTATTTCTACTTATTGCTCTTGTAATCTCGTGCAGCTGCTTCCATGCGCTGTAAAACAATTATTAAATACATGCTGTAACTACCTCACAACTTTATCATCAACCTATACTGATGCCTTCGTATATCTTGTGTTTGAGGCATGTGTGCTATAGATTAACCCTGGGCGTAGTTCGCGAAGCAGCACTTCGCGAAGCTACGCAAAGTGCAGTTCGCACTACGCGAGCTACGCGTAGCACTTCGCGAACTGCATAGTACCTTGTTCGCACTGTGCCAGATGTCGTTTTCAATGATTGCACAGTGCGGACAAGCAACCGGCACTGTGCAAACATTGAAAATGGCATCTTGCACAGTGCGAGCTGTAGTTTTCTGCTGCTCGAGTAGATTTTTACTCGAGCGGCAGCTTTCTCAACGCGAACAGGTAGTTTCTCATCGCGAGCGGTCGCGAGCATACGCGACCACTCGCAATGAGAAACCTGACCTCCTCGCGTTGGGAATCCCACCGGGAGGTTTATTTTCCATGCTCGCGATCGCCAACTTGAGGTTGCTGATCGCGAACAAGGAAAAAGTCTCGCTGGGATGTCATTTTGCTTGCTCGCGGTCGCCAACTTGACGTTGAGGATCGGGAGCAAGCAAAAAATGACCGCAGCACTACGCAACACTACGCTACGCGTGTTCGCACTGTGCTACGTGCAGTTCGCGTAGTGCGAAGTCGCGCGAACTTCGCAAACTACGCAAGCGTAGCGTAGTGCTTTGCCCAGGCTTACTATAGATACACATATTTTGCATAGTCCTGCCATCTAGTGTTGGGTCCGGATTTTTGCAAGTTGCTTTTCTTAGAAGAAGTCTTTTTCAGTCATGAAGTAAGGTGACTCCTCTTTTCGGTGTTAGTGCACATGGGCATCGGCTCCATTGTTAGATTGCTTTCTTTCCGACATCAGGTTCGGGCGTGAATTGCAGCTCTCCGATTCGAAACCGTTAATCGGGATCCCAATGGTGCGCAATTCACTCTACCCTCGTCAGTCCAATTCCACCAAACAAAAGGCTGTAGGTCCACCACTGCCATCAGGCCATGGTAGGCACCGAGACTCTGATTCCAACGCCCCGTCTTCCAGCTCGGCACCGAAAGAGCAAGTCAAGCCTTCTGGCTCGGGCTCGAGTTGAGATTACACCCCTTTGATTCCGAAACATTCGGGTTCGAAAGATAAAAGGACAAATTCAGCTCAGCACCGTGAATTTCGGCACCAAAACATAAAGATGCTCCTCTAAAGCCTCTGGAACCTATTCTAGAAACCATGAAGCAAAAGCTGGGTCCAAAATAAAAGAAAATCCATATAAACCCGGACACTGGACACATTACAACTAATACAATGTCAAAGAAGAAGGGGGAGACCAGGAGCTGTTAATGGTCCAGTACCCGTGCTCCAAACTAACCATGAAGTCAACAACGGGATGACACTGTTCCTAGGTGAGTAGTGCCAGCAGTCACACACACACTACAAAGAGAGAAATAATGGAAAAAAGGGCTAGAAAGGGGAGAGTACTAGGTCTAGGACTCAGTGGAGGGGAACAGATCTTGTCTCTTGTAGCCCGATCAAGAGGGGAATTCGACCACTGAGTCGTAACCATTACTTAAAGTACCTTAGTTGATGGCCCCCACTTATCGTTTAGAGGGCTAATGTTACCCCTCTACTAGTATTATTTTGTTTCCTCGTGCACTACACAACTTTCACAGTTTTTTCTGGTCCTGATGAAACGCCAGGGATCTTTATAACCACAGAGGCGTGAAACATGTCGACCTTGTAGTTACCTGGGCACATTACGCCTATTCTGGTAACCCTCAACCTACGGGTTTTTTACTCTGCCAAGGGTACCTCTTCATTAAAAAATTTCTTTCGGTAACCCGTAGACAGTTGTAACGCATTGCACACACATTATCACCCTTCATTTAGGACTCTGTTCACATACCCACATGCACCAAACAGCAGTTCTCAAAAGATCTACGTTAAGGTGACCCTTCGGGAGACCCGTAGGGCATTGCAGCGCCAGCCCGATGACGAGCAACTGCCCAGTGATGAAGCATGACATCCCTCGGGGTGTATGAGGGCTACAGGAGACAAGATCTGTCTCCCCCCCCCAACACACTGAGTCCTAGACCTAGTACTCTCCTCTTTCTAGCCCTTTTTTCCATTATTTCTCTTTGTAGTGAGTGTGTGACTGCTGGCACCACTCAAATTGGAACAGTGCCTTCCCGTTGTTGACCACATTACAACAAAGCCAGTAATACCATCTTGCTAAAGGAAAATGTACGCTGAATAAAAAAAGGACATGACTACTAACCCTATCAAAATTCCTCAAACCCCTCCACCTTCAATAGTACTTAATATACCAGCTTCGGACCCTCTACACATCACACCACTAGGCTCTCCAGGTGCAAAGCCTGATACAGGAGATGACAATCACACTAATGATCAGCCACCACCAGATCCATGGGATGACTATAATATAGAACCACCTGCAGACACACATCCATAACTATGTCTGGTTAAAGATTTCCCTCCTGATGAAAATACTGCATATCAGGAGTTATTGGCTAGGACAGCCACTTACCATGGAGTGACTTTACATAAGGAAGCCCTATAAGAAAATTTCCTGTTTGAAACTTTAGGAAACACACACAGAACATCAGTCATTGCCTGTGTAAAAGGTATGATGAGGCATGCTGTTGATATTTTTAAAGATCCAGTTAGGACACTTATCATAACACCTAGGGTGGACAAAAAATATAAAGTCCCACCATCTGACCTAGGTTTTATCAAAGACCAGTTGCCTTTGGATTCTTTAGTGGTCTCTAATGCCCTTTAAAGGGCAAACTCACAAACCTCATGGGGAGGCACCACCTCCAGATAAGGAATCGAAACTAATAGGTGCCTCTGGAAACACAGTGGCAGCTCAATCAGCCAACCATTGGGGTATAACTAATACCCAAGGCCTGTTGGCGAGATACGATAGGGCCCACTGGGACGAAATAGAAGAACACCACAAAAGAGGGCAGGAACTGGTACAAGAAGGGAAACTAATTTCCAATTATTCTATTTGGTGTGCGTTCGATGCTGCATATACCGCAGCCAGAGGAGTAAACACCAGTATTCTTCTAAGAAGACCTGCATGGCTAAGAATCTCTGGTTTCAAACCAGAAGTTCAACAAACTATCCTTAATGCCCCTTGTAGGAAGGTGGAATCTGACTAATGGTTGCCCCCAACTTTTTGCCTGGTATTTGAGTGGTTTTTGACTAGTCTGGCTGGGATCCTGCTATCCAGGACCCCAGCCTATCTGCTTTCTCCCTAAAACTAATGTGAAGTACCCTAGGTACAAACCAATTGGATGCTAAGGGTGCCCTGACAGTCCCTTGTAGATGGTACCCTAGGTACCCAGGGCATAGGTCTCTCAGTAGGCCTACCAGGGCTGCAGCACTTATTGTGCCACCCTGGGACAGCCATACAAACTGACACCACCAGACCACTACTGTAGTCTGGGTAAGGTGGTGCTAGCACCCCTTACAGGGATCTAGGTACCCTATATCCCACCCCATTACAACACATGTACTCTCATAGGTCACCCCTATAGCAGGCCTTGCTAATCCTACAGGGCAGGGTGCTGAGGTATGTGTGAGGGGGGACCCCTACATGAGTAGGGCTTCTCTACAACCTTCGTAAAATCGTTACTGGGTTGTTTGTAGTGTAGCCATACCATATACTCTTAACCGCATTATAAGTCTATCGCGATACCGCGATAACTTGAGAATGGCTACACAGAACCATATCGTGTTTGGTGTCAAACATGTAGGAATCATACCCCCAGTCCAGCTATGGGCATGAGGGTACGATTCCCCCCAGCTAGAGGGGCGATATGGGAAAAGCGGTAGAATTTAGACACCAATTTAAAAGTGCACAAGTTTCACAAAATGGCTACTGCCCGCCACCTACACGACCCTGGCTGGCTGTTGCTGGGGGAAACCCCAGCCTCGCCAGCTGGACAATAGTGCTCCTGTGGCAGGGAGGTGCTAGCATCTCCCCAGACAGGATAATGTGGATTGGAACAGGGTGGGTGCACCAAATGTCCTTTCAGAGTTGCACGTAGGCAGCTGCAGAGACCTAATTCTGCATACACCGCTTGGAACCGGTTCAGGGGCATCCTGCCCCTCGCCCAGGCAGGAAACACACAAAGGGGAGAGGGTGTAGCCACCCTTTCCCGCCTCACCACTCATTGGTGGACACTATTCTGGACACTCCCCTAATCTTGGGGATAAAGGTGAATAACGTGGCCCTAGAGCCTCAGATTACTCTTGAACTTTACAGTCTTGACCTTCGACTTGCTGCTGCCCAGCTGATGGCAGAAATCTCCCTTGGGATTAAGGAGTTATCCCCCTGCTTGGCAGGCACCTGAAACACTGCAAGTGACCCGGTTGGAACTTCGCTGCTCTCACGAACTTCGATGACTTCCAGAAACCTTGAGGTGGGTTTCCAGTGCATCCCAGAGGCCAGTGAGTGTGCTCAACGAGTTTGGGCACCGTGGACCGCGTGGGTGCCGAGATCCCCAATACCCCGAGACACCGGCCACCTCTTGCGTAGCACACGACCCTGACCAGTGGGGAAGTTGTGCTTTGGCCCGTTTTCGAGCCAACCACTCTACAGCAATCGTGCCAAAGACCAGCGCCCTAGCCCCCTCCGGTGGCCCGTGGGTGCCCTTTTACGCACGCCAAATTGCCGCCTCCCGCGGTCCCTTGTCTCTCGACTTGTGGGCCCTAGCGGAGGTCTATCTCGACAAACAAGAGTTCCCCTGGTTGCTCCAGGCCTGCTCTACAGTCTCTCCAAAGGAGACCTCACCCAGACCTCGTGGGTCTGCACTGTAACCGATTTGTTTATTCTTCGTGGGTTGCGGTTGCCAAGGCTTAGTGGATCCAATCCAGACACTAACACCGCAGCGACCCTCATCCGACGTGGGACAGTCGCCCTCCGGAAGCTGGCCTTCCTTGAAGCCTCCCGGAGCCCGTGGCTACAGATCCAAGCAACAGCACCTCTCACCTGAAGCACCCGACATCGAAGGGCTCCTTGCTTTGAGCCTCCTGGTCACTGTGCCGTGACCCAGACTCGTCCCCTCTGCTTTCAGGTTCTCCTCTACAATCTTCACATCTTTGATCTTCACGGCATCATCGACGCTTTTGGCTAGCAGCACTTTTGAACATTTTCCTATAGAAAATCAGCCCGCGACCCGACACCAGATTCGACCTATGCACCCGGCTTCCCTGGGGCAGGTAACAGTGGTACCTCGGTATCTCGTGGTAGTGGGCTCCTCAAAAGCTTAAGTCTAAAGTTTTAACTTTGTACTCCTGCTAGAAGTGACTTTAATCTGTATAATATAAACCGCGACATTCTCCATAGGCTAACATTGAGATCCCGATAGCAGCTCTTTGCACTGCACGCGTCTCCCGTGGGTCCCCTTCCTCATAACTGTGGGTGGATTCTGAAGGGGCAAGCGATCCTGAATGCCCTAGGCATTGCCTGTAGAATTGTCGTGGTTCTTATACCACTTTTTTGATATATGGTTTGGTCCCCCCCTGGGGCCCATTGATTTCTGTGCTATTTATTGTGTTTATAAATGCTTGTTTGAAGTGTAACTTTGCCACTAGTCACATAAAGCGACTGTGGGATTCTGTCTAGAATAAATACATATATTTTATATATATACCTGTGTGGGCTACTCTTTCATTTGGTTATTCAAGAGGTTATTATGGTAAAACAATAAGCTTAACACTCCTTCAAGACTTAGCCTGAAGGCTGCTCTCCACATCTACCACTAGGATAGCTTTCTTTAAAGGTTGTCTTAAACCTATCATCAATAAGAGTCGAATTGGACTGGTGCAAGGTGTCCCTATAACTAGGAACAGCATATGCCAGGCCAACTTCTCACACCCCTTTTGAAAAAGAACACCTCTTAGGGTCTCAAGTGAACCAATCACTTGAAAAAATGAAAATGGATACAGAGGTGGCAACATCTTTGGAAGCGTTACATTCTCCCAACAGAGGCTCCTTTCGCCGTTCATTTTATAGAGGAGGCTCTAAAAGTAATACCACAGATTCGGCCGCATCTTCACGCAAGACCCAAACACAATCTTCACCCCTCTACAGGATTTTACACGGTGGACATAGAGGAAACAAATTTAAAGGAAGAGGTAGAATCACATCAACAAGTTCCTCTCCGTCCCCTAACAAACAATGATTTCATATCCTTTCCCCCTGATTAATTATCACCCGTTGGGGAAAGACTGCAACAGTTTCTTCCCATTTGGCAGTCAATAACCTCAGACAAATTGGTATTGGACATTATCCAACATGGTTACTGCATGGGGCTCATAAGCCCTCCCAATATTCCACCTCACACTCACAAACTCTGTTACAGCACCAACATCTGCTCAAACAAGAGGTACCTGCTCTTCTACAAAAAGGAGCTATAGAACCTGTTCCGCTACAGCATCAAGGATTACGGGTGCATTCACTCTACTTACTAATTCTAAAAAAGGATGGTTCATTGAGGCCAGTCTTAGATCCCAGGCCATTAAACCTGGTCATATTATCAGAACTCTTCCATACGGTCACCCCTCAGCAGGTGCTTCCACTTTTATAACAAGGCAACTTTGTCAACACTGGATATAAAGGATGCATACTTTGACATTCCCATTCACCCAGTACATCGCAAATCCCTCAGATCTGTAATAGGACAACAACACTAATAGTTCAAAGTTCTCCCATTTGGAGTAACAGCTGTACTCAGAGTGTTTACCAAATGCCTAGCAATAGTAGTAGCTCATATACGAAGACAGCAAATTCATGTCTTCCCACACCTAGATTATTGGCTCATAAAAGCCAACACATTCCTCAAGTGTTTACAACACAAACTACCATAAACCTTCTACATCAGTTGGGATTTGCAATCAATGCACAAAAATCCCATCTTTAACCCTCACAACTGCAACCTTATCTAGGAGCTATTCTAAACACTCAAATAGCTTTAGCATATCCCAATACAGCCATTATGAACAATTTTCAAACACTGCTACTACACAGATGATGGCGCCCTGCATTGCGATAGTCCCTCATGCAACACTAAATATGCGTGTTATACATGAATGCTCAACATGTCAGTGGAATCAATCACAGGGTCAGCTAAAAGAGCTAGTGTTGGTAGACAGCTTCACTCATCACTCTCTGCAGTGGTGGAACACACAAACTCTATAAAAAGGGCAGCCGTTTATCGACCGTACTCCACAGATCGTGCTCACACCAGACACATCTCCCACAAGGTGGGGTGAACATTTACAACATTCAATAGTTCAGGGTCTTTGGACCACCAAACAATAAAAACGTCACACCAGCTACTTAGAGCTGCAGGCAGTTCAGTTGGTGTTTAAAGCATTTCTACCTCACCTATAGGGAAAGTTGTCCTTGTCTGGACGGACAATATGTCAACGATGTACTATCAACAAAAACATGGGGGGGGACACACTCTCTACAACTGTCACACCTCTATCAGAACATTTGGCGATTTATCACAATGTTCAACTATTGCAGAACATCTTCCAGGAACAGATGACGACTTTGTTGACCTTCTCAGCAGGATGCGGCTACAAACCCACAAGTGGGAACTCCACCCCCCAAGTGCTCCTACCTTACTTCCAGAAATGGGGGTTTCCACAAATAGATTTCTTAGTGACAGCAGAGAACTCAAAATGCCCAGACTTCGCCTCCAAGTACCCACACATTCTAGCCAAAGGCAATGTCCTATGGATGAACTGGTCAGGGAAATTTGCTTACGCTTTTCCGCCTCTCCCTCTCCTTCCATTTGTAGTTCAGAAGCTCAGGCAGACATCTCTCACGCTAATTCTAGTAGCTCCCACATGGGCTTGTCAACCATGGTTCACCACGTTACTAGAACTGTCAGTAGTCACACACCAGCAACTTCACTTTGATTGAAGTCTTCTCACACAGAACCATGGAGAAATCAGACATCCAAACCCCATGGAGCTCAACCTTGCGATTTGGTTCCTGAAACCATAGAATTTGGATACCTGAATCTACCACCAGATTGTATGATAATTCTGAAGGAAGGAAACCTACCACTAGGGCATGTTATGCAGCAACGTGGAAAAGGTTTGTTACATATTGTAATAAAAACACAGTTGATCCACTGGATGCAGCTGTTCAAAATATTATTTGCTATCTTTTGTATCTACAACAAGCAGACTTAGGCTTTACATCTAGTTGCCTATCTTCAAAATAGAAAACATGTATCCTTATTCAACGTTCCAGTAATTAAAGCCTTTATGGAAGGCCTTAAAAGAATACCGCCACCCAGGGTACCAACTGCACCTGTCTGGAATCTTAACATTGTACTCACAAGGCTTGTGTGTCCATCTTTTGAATCATTCCACAATTGTTAATTACAATTTCTTTCATGGAAGGTTATCTTTCTAATCATGATCACTTCACTAAAATGTGTTGGTGACCTACAGGCATTAACCTTAGAAGAACCCTTCTTTCAACTTCATAAAGATAGTGGTTCTTCATACAAAACCAAAATTCCTTCCAAAACTGGCCTCTGCTTTTCATATTAACCAATCAGTTGAGTTGCATGTGTTCTTCCCTAAGCCTGATTCAGTAGTAGAAAGAGGTCTACATATACTTGATGTCAAAAGAAAACTATTATATTATATTGATAGGACATAATATATTCACAAAACAACTTTTTGTTGCCTTTGCACCTCCGCATAAAGGAAATCATATCTCTAAATCTGGTATTTCTAGATGGATTGTTAAATGTATTCAGACTTGCTATGTTAAAGCTAAAATAACGTCAACTATACCTCCTAGAGCACATTCTACTCGCAAAATAGGAACAACTATGGGCTTTTTTGGTAACATTTTCATAGCTGACATATGTAGGCAGCTACATTGTCTACACCACACACATTTACTAAACATTATCATGTGGATGTATTAGCACACCGACAAGCAGTGCTAAAAACACTTTTTCAAACAACTGCAACACCCATTGGTTACACACACAAAATTATTTTTTTTATTGACTCACTCATTACACTGGTGGCGATGGCACCAGTTTATAGTTAGGGTCATGCTTTCCTTAAGAAATGTATTTTTTGTTTTATTAATAACATTGGTGCTGCTTGATGAATCTGCATGAATCACTTTGGTTTCCTCATGTAAAGTTTCCGCTGATCCGTCAAGCGGGACCCAGAAAAACAGGGGGATCCCAAAGTGAAATTTACGATTTTTATTCCCATAGAAAAGTTTGCTGTTTGATACAGTAAAAAACATCTGGCCATAGATACCGGTACTGGAGCAACTAATTGACTGGCCGCAACATATGAGAAAATGTGTTGCACTGCTATTACATGACTCTGGACCCTAGCTGAGTCTTTAAAAAAAAAAGTCACACCCTAGTCTCGAGTCCCATGGTGGGGTTTGTGAGGGTTGGTTTTAAAACAAAAAGAAAATTGTACTGCGTTACTCACACAAGCTTCTCCACAAGCTTCTCAGACTCAAGAAGCCAGCTGCAAAGGGGCTCACCTGCTCCCAGAAACTCCGACAGGTAGCAGCCACCCAGGCTCAAGGGACCTGACTGCCAAAGGGGTTGCCCAAAACTCCAACATGAGCGACCGCCTACACTTTTTGTAACTCAGTGTGACTTTAAAAATGGCTCTAAATTTGTGTGCCATTCTCCTGATGTCAGCAAAGTGTGTAGTGTGTTTTTAAAAAAAACAATGGAAGCTGGAGTGTTGTCCATTACACCTTGTCGTAAGAGGCTTATTGATTAACGTATACATGTCCACCTTTTGACTGTAAATTGTGAGTTGTTTTGGTGGGTGTTCCAGTTAAGTTGAATTAATAATGAATACTTTTTTGTTGGCGGTCAAATTGTAACAATGAACCTGTTAAAATCTATAGAAGTTAGTTGTTTCTGAGGCAAGTGAAAAGAGGGTAATCTCTACTAAATATGGGTCAATTGGGACATGCAGTTTCTATAGCACAAGCCCTGTCATTTTCTTTTAATTACTTTTAAAGGTCTGGTCTCATTTGTAACGGTTTTTTTCCCCCCAGAGTTTTATATAGCACGAACCTGACCCGAAGGTATTCGAGGGCTTTACATGAGTACCAGTTGCGTTACACAAGGACACATTCATTGTTTTGTCAGGCACAGGGAGTTTCAGTGATATGCCCCGATTTACAGGATGTTGAGCGTTGTTGCCGAGACTTGAACCTGGTTTCCCAGATTTGAGGTCGACTGCCTAAGCCGTTAGACCACATCCTCTCCCCTAACGTGCTCAATTACTCCCAGCCCGAAAACATGTACCGCACTCACACAATCACTGGATGATGTAATCAGAGAAGTGATCAGTGATGTCATCAATGATGTCATTTAACATGTCGAGTATAATATGTGAGGTAATAAGCAGTCCTGAGCTGGCTGCAAGTTAATTTTGTTCACTAAATTATAACTGGCGAATTTCAGTGGTTTTTCAATTCATAAATGTAAGTTCTTATCTCATTTTAACAACTAACTAGATCATCACTTTAATATGTTTTGTTTTCAGTAAATTTCAGTTTTTTAAAACATATTTTAAGATCTTATTACCAGACCAAACTAGAAAGTCACTTTAACCTTTGTGTTTTTTTAGTAGATAAATATGTATCGAACAAAGCATAACAGTGAGCAAGGCGTGATCCAAAACACATCGGTTTTTCACCACTTGAATAAAAAAACTTGGTGTCGCTCCTGGGAGTGCCTGTGTCGTGTGAGTTTGAGCATTTATAATTAGTTACTTGGGATCCCACGCATGGAAACACCCACCTCTCAAGGGGGACATGAGAATTAACCAGATGAACACATTACCCTTTAACATTGGCTTTACACTTTGCCCATCAACGGACTATTCTAAGTGTACATAGCTTGTCAACCATCATACATACAGTTATGAAATTACAAATATGTAGAAAAATACAGTTTGCAAAACAATATCAACCTCTCTACACAGGGTTTAACTAGAATCATCAGTGACAAACCCTACTGTTAGACCTGTCAGCCTTAGGGTGGTCTTCCCTCAAACCTTTTGCCTGCTTACCTTCTATTTTTGCTTATTTTGTTTTTGTTGGAATACGACTCTAGCACTGGTCAGCAGTGGTACAGTGCTCAAAGTGCATGTGATTCTCCCCTAACATGGTTACATTCGGTATATCCAAAATTGGTATATTTAATTTATCTGTAAGTTCCTAGCAGCGTGCACCACCTGTGCCCAGGGCCTGTAAATTAAATGCTACTAGTGGCCCTGCAGCACTGATTGTGCCACCCACACAAGTAACCCTTTAAACCTTTTTCACACCTGTCACTTGTGTGCAGTTTCACTGCCACTTCGGCTTGGCATTTAAAACCCTTTGGCAAGCCTTAAGTCATCCCCAAGGTAAGCCCTAGGTTGCTCATTGGGATGGTGCTGTGTAAGTAAAAAGTATGACATGTACTTTTACATTTTGCATGCCCTAGTAGTGAAAAACACCCAAGTTCATTTTTCACTACTGTGAGGCCTACTCCTCTCATAGATTCCCACTGGGAATTCCTTGTTAAACTTTTGAGCTGAAATTCCTGATTAGAAAGGAGCAGCTTTGTCATGTTTTATATCTTTGGAATAGTAATGGAAAATCTTCTTTTCTGGTATAGTTGGATTTAGCATTACTATTTTAGAAATGCCACTTTTAGAAAGTGGACAATTGTCTGCTCTTACAGCTCTGTGTGCCTGCAGCTTGTCTCCAAATCACATCTGGGATGAGTGACCGCGGTGAATTCCTTTTGACAGCCACAAACATGGAAGGGTAGGTGTGTCTGAGGGCCCATCTGCATCCTGATGGCTCATCCTGGGCAGGATGGGAGGGAGGAGCTGGCACTTAGACCTGAATAAAAAGTGCCCTGTCCCCACACAAAGAGCTGACTACCCCCTACTGATAGTCAGGAGCCAGGGGTGGGATGAAAGGACGTCTATGGACTTCAAAGACCCTTCTTTCAAGTCACCCCCATTTCAAAGGCACAACTGGGTAGAAGTACTGGGTCTCCGACCACACGAAAACAGACATTGCTGGACCTGTGAAGAACTCAGCCAGGATAAAGGACTGATGTGCTGCTACATGGACTGCCACTCTGCTGGACTGCTTCTCTGGGAGCACTGCTTTTCTGCTGTGCTGCCCTGCTGTCTGCTACCCTCTGCCCTGCTGAGGAAAGTACTGGACCCATCTTCCTACTTGAACCCAGAGTGACTCCATGGGCATGCTGGCATGCTCCCTGTTCTGAAGTCTCAGAGACATCAAAGACTTCCTGCAACAGCATCTGGGCTTTGCCAAGTGGTGCCAATTCAGTCTTGGGCCCTTGGAAGTGGATTTTTCGGTACAACTATCAGTATCCTTGCATCGTAGGCGTTACGCCGATTAGAACTGTAACCTTTCATCTGCCGACGACGCACCACTTATCTTCAGTGCTGCTCAACGGCAAGCAACGCATCCCTGAGTGCGCAATTCAACGATGACTCATCACATACGAATCCTACGGATTGGGGCTGACGCATCGCCTCCCTGCATCTTGTCATTAACCTTGACGCAGCCCCCAACCAAAGGTACTGGTTCAGCGGGCCAAGGCTTGTTCCTGTATCCAATCTGCGCTCCATTTCGGCCGGCCTCAACTTTTGTTTTTACCCTGGTCAAGCGCGACTAGATATCCCCGTTGGGCGCTTTAAGACACTCAGCACTATATTTTCAGATATTCTTTAAAAATTCAGCACTCCAGTTCTACTTATTGGATTTTTGTAGTTTTGGTCTTATGTTCAGAAAATATAATCTATTTTTCTAAAGCTGTGTTGGGTCTTTTCATTGTGTTACTGTGAGTTGCATAAATACTTTGCACGTTACCTCTTTAAATTAGCCTGAGTGTTCTGTGTCAAGCTACCAGAGAGTGAGCACAGGTAATCTTTTAGTATGTCTCTGACTTACCCTGACTAGGATTGTGTTCTCTACTTGGACAGGATGCATACCTCTGCCAACTAGAGACCCAATTTCTAACATTGATGATCAGTGGTGAGAATATGACTTATGTTTGTGCAATACCATATTGTAACTCCTTGTTGACTACTCCTCTATACTGAAGACCACTCCAAACTCTTTATTCAATTCTCCCTAAATTGGCTTTTTGATTATTTGCTAAAACCATGTCTCTATCTAGAGAGGCAGCATGTGCACCTGCAAAGATGAATTTTAAGTTCAAGTTGGACACGTACACTGTGGTCCAGCTCAAGGATTTTTGTAATGCGTGTACCCTGTCCACTAAAGGCTGAACCAGGAAGGTGGAGCTGCAAAAGGCACTGAGAGCCAGGGCAGAGGCCCGTAATGCAGGAGCTGGGACCCCAGAAGAGGAGGGGCAAAAAATTGAGTATGAGGAGCTGATTCTAGATTCTGAGGTGCGTCTGGGACTGCCTCTGAAGGGGGCACTGACTTTAAGGAAGCAGTGGTGGTTAACAGAGCAGGGAGCAGTCTCATCAATGATCCTGTCTCCAGAGGAGTTGGTAGACAGGAGGCAGAAAGCTGAGCTAGAGCTTGCCAAGATAGAGCAGAAACAAAAGCTTCCCAAACTGAAATTGGAGAAAGAACAATCTCTAGAGGAAAGGAAGTTGGCTCTTGAGGAGAGGAAGATATCCCATGGGCTGAGTCTCAGAGAGCTTGACACAAGAGCACTACAGGTGGAGTCCAGCAGTAAAGGTGGCAGCATACCTACAGCATCTACTAGTGAAGTAGAAGTCTGCATACCCAAAGACTTGGTACCCAGTTATGTGGTGGGGGATGACAATGGAAAATGGTTTGCAGCCTATGAAGTGGCTTTAAGAGTGCACAAGGTCCCAGAGGAGTCCTGGGGGGTAATATACGGAGGTACATGCCCACAGTGGGGAGGGCTACACTCCTAACACTAGAGGTGAGAAACCAGACACACTACACTGCAATGAAGGGAAGGGAAGAGTATGTGGGCGAACATGCTAGGGCGGTCGATCTCGAATCTGGAGAACCGGGTTTGAGTCTCAGCAACGACACTCAACATCCTGTGATTCTGGGCAAAATCACTTAAGCTACCCATGCTTAACAAAAATGACTATGTCCTTATGTAACGTAACTGGTGCTCATGTAAAGCGCTCAGATACCTTCGGGTCAAGTTTGCGCTATATAAAACTCCAGAAAAAAAAAAGCCATAATCGTCAACAAATTTGGATTGACACCTGAGATATACAGACCTATTCAGAGCCAGCCACAAACTCTCATCACAGACCTAGGTGGGTTATTATTCAGGGCTGTACAACTAATTTTTGAAGGAGCACATGCTTCACACTTGTTTTCCAGAGCTGCTCCAACACCTTATGGATAGCACGCTGACGGACCCCTGGAAACCTGATGAGGAGGCTGATATCTGGGTCACACCAAATTGTCCAAGAAGGTATCTGGGTGGGACTCCCAATTGGGTGGTCATAGTTCCCAACAGAAGAAAGAAGGGTGAGATAAAAAGGAGTTCTGTCAAGTCACCCAAAATAACTTGCATGTTTTCTGTATCCCTTTCTAGACCATAAGGCTTGTGAAAGTGATTCTACTTTTAAATCCTGGGGTGAAAGCCATTCTACTGAACCGTCTATTAGAAATCTGCTTACGGTACTAAATACTGATGCACTATCTAATGTTGCAGGGATTCTGCACATACACAGAACTATGTGCAGGAAAACAGGACCTCCGTGTATAGGGTGTACCAACCTACCACATTAGGGCCCAAAATCCCAATACCGACTAGCTATAGTGTCTCATTCGTTCCCCTCCAAATATCACAAAGCTACAAATGATTAAACAATCCAGAATACAACACTCCCGACTCTCAGGAATTGCAGGAGCAAGACACACTCTTTAGCTCACTCACTCGTACTTGTCCACAAAAAGAATAGGCAGAGTCACTGTAAATTGTTCAAAATGTTCGTTTTAACTATTGAGTTCTACAATACAGTATGCGAGCCAGTACCAGCAGCAAAATGCATAAACTCAGCAGCACAGTTAGCATTGTTATAATTACATAGAATAGAAAGGGAGAAGTCATTATATAAAGACTGGAAAAAAGAACAATTAGGCCTAACCACCCTCCTCTTGACTAGAAGAAGTTTATTTTATATAAAGGAAGATCTCTGGGCTTTGACAGCAGACCCCATACTTTAAAGCCTGGATGTAAGGTTTACATCATAGGAACAGCGAGCTCTTCTCCATGGAACAGCTTTCTCCAAGTGTGTTAAAACAACATGCAACAACGTAATATCAAAGCACGAGTCTTCAGTACTATAGCTGTGTGTAGCATGTTATGTCTAGGTGCTAGGGACTGACCAGAATAACAAGTGGAATTGTTTATCGACCTTGCACATCGTGTTCAGACATAACTCCAGGAAAGGCAGAGAACGCGAAAAGCAAACAGTTCACATATGAAAGGCATAAACAGAGGCTTGCAAAAGTAAAGTCATGTAGCAACGTGCGCAAAAGCAGCATCATGGCAGCAACACTCATGCTAACTTAGCAATTCGACAATGTCCCTAAGAGCCATATAACACTAATAATACTGCTAGCTTAGCCAAGGGTGCACCCCTGCTGCTGCTTTACTCATCCACCCGACTGGTTTGTTTGATTTGTGGCAATATATCGCTATGTAATGTAGATACCCATGGACGTCTACCCACACCAAGCACAGAGGCAAATAACAGCCTAACCTTAATCTCTTGGAATTTGGCTGGGATTAATTCTAAGCTTCAAGATCCCGAATGGTGCTCTTGTATAGGCAAAAATGATATTTGCATATTTCAGGAGACTTGGGCTGTAGATAGGGTCCATATAAGTGGTTATTCCACATTTAGTGTGGAAGCCAATCCACCTAAAATCACAAGTAGAGCTAGCGGGGGGCAGATAATTTTTGTGGGAATACTCTAGCATGCAAGTACAAGCAATTAACAATAAAATTTCAAGATATTCTGGGGATCCAGCTTCCTTTTCCAACGGGCCTAAATTTGACCTTGCTTATTGTCTACGCTAGGTCAGAGTCCTATAGCACTGAATCTCCTGTACTATCTTTACTAGGCGATCTGGTAGGAGTATATTAAACTAACTCCAGAATTATAGTTCCTGGGGATTTCAATGCTTCTTTTGAGCCTTCTCAAGTACTAAGTACCCTACTTGAGGAAGAAGAAGAGTTGTGCGGTATACCTAGCCTGGTAGTTGACAACCAGTGCCATCGCTTAACGTCTGTTTCTCTGCAGATTGCATCCTTGATTGCATCCTTGATTACAGGAAGGAGTTTGAGGGCATGCAATGGGAGAACTGCTTCTGACTTAAACAGGCAGGCCACTTTCAAATGGGGTGCCAGTACTAGTGTTATCGATTTATATTTTTCTGTCGGGCCTGAGTAGTAGTTTGGAGTGTGCACACTCTTTTGATTCAATCCCAATACTATCGGTGCACAGAGAATTCTACTATGCCCTTCAAACAAGTTTTCACCAAAAATAGCTCTGTCAGAAGGCCTGTTAGTATAACAGATAATAAATGGCTCAACAGCGAATGCAAGCTAGCAAATGGGGCACTACATTTAGCTGTCAAGGAGCATAGCCAGTCTAGGGTAGCTTCGGTACTTAAAAGATACAAAGATGCACTCATCAAAGCCAAGCGCGACTTCGCAGAGAAAAACTGGTAAGATCTGGTATTTGCTGCGAAATGTGACGACAGTCGCTTGTTCTGGCACATTATCACAAAAGGAAGTTTGGAGAATGTAAATACCCTTCGTTACCATATCCAGCCGGAGGTTTGGGTGGAACATTTTTCCAAACTATATACTAAGGCAGGGGACTCTGGCTGTATGGATTGATCTAGAGCCGATCAAACAACTGTTAACCCCTTTCTCTCCTTGAATACAACTGGTACTGCACTGGTTTCTTGTGAGCAAATACCAGACTAAAGACAGGTAAAGCCCCCGGTACTGACCAGAGACCTGGGGAACTATAGAAGTCAGAACCTATGGTTTGGGCCCCGTATATAAATCTCTTGTGAAATTGTATATCGGCTGGTGGGGATATCCCGGCAACTTGGAGGGGAGCTGAGATAATCACCATACACAAAAAGGGAGACGTCTATATCCCCTCCAGCTATAGACCCATCAGCCTGATAGACAATTTACAAAAGATCTTTGCCAGACAAGTTTTGGATGAACTTCAAGCCTAGGTGGAGGATAATGCAATACTGACCCCATATCAAGCAGGCTTTTGAAAATAAGCACGTGATCAGGTTTTCAGATTTACTTTATTAACTTGGAAGTATGTGCTAGTAAGAAAACAGAAACTTTATGTAGCATTTGTCGACCTGAGAGCCGCATTCGATTTTATACCGCGGGAGTTGTTATGGCAAACAATGCTTGATCTAGGCGCACCAGTCGACCTGGTAACCTTGATAGCTAGACTACACAAGGATAACTATGCCCAGGTCAGGTGGGGAAAAATGGTGAATTGACAGAGACGATACCAATACAGTGTGGGGTGCGCCAGGGTTGTGTGCTCACCCCCACAGTTTTCTCTGTTTATTAATGACGTGGCATGTAGACTGCTGGATTACAGGAATGATTCTCCCTCCATGAATGGCGCTAAAGTCTTTACCCTGCTCTTCGCAGGTGATTCTTTACTTCTATCCACAACACCGATGGGTTTACAAATTTTAGTGGACACATTTTTAGATTTCTGCAGGGGGAGGAGCTTGGAACTTAATGTTGCCAAAACTACATTGTGTTTGGGAAAGTACAGGGGAACTACGCGAGGTTAGGATTGCATGTGAAGCGCTTGAGTGGGTTAAAAACTTTGATTATCTTGGGATAAGATTAAGTGAATCACTGAGATGGGAACAACCAGACCAGAGCTACCTTATCCTATGCCACAGGTCTAAATCAATATTGAGATTCCACAAACAGTCTTACACTCGATCTTTAATTCCAGCACTGGAAGTCTATGGTGCTAAAGCCCAAAGTGGCGCTCTGTATGGAGCAGAGATATGGGGCCACAATAATGTCAATAAACTAACGATTTGTGAAAATATTTTTGTCAGGTCACTTATTTAGGTACCCACTATCACACCACTGGTTCCCCTGTTTTATGACCTTGGGATGAAGAGAATAGGTGACATGGCCTTACTGAAACCTTTTATTTATTGTTAATGCATGTGGACGACTCCCCAGCTTTCTGACTATTGTGATTCTTTGAGGGAGGTATTGACGACAAGCTGGGCCAAAATATTACCGTGGTACAAACACATCACAGCCTGGTGTAAATCAATGAATATGTTGGATCTATGGGAACACCCAGGGAAAGCAACCAGTGGCGACCTACAAATCTAGGTATTGGGAGGTAGTGGGCGAGCGTTACGCTACTAGATCATCTAACAACGTTATTCTTAAATGCTAAGCCATGCCCGCGATTTGAACCTTTCCTGGATCAAATCACACCACCACGTGCCAAAAGTTTATATGCTAGATTTATATATGGCAGCCTGCTCCTAAAGTTCCCCAGCAAGGAGGTTACTGGGATATTACCTGATCTATGCCCTGCCTGCGCTAGAACAAAAGAGACTGAAGAAAACGTATTCTTCTTTTGCGCTACATACCAACTGATACGCAGGAGGTGGCTAAGACTGATCTGTCTAAACCTTGGAGCTAGGCAATACAAGACTGCATTTAGAATTCTAAAAACGGATACATCTGGGCCATTAGTCTGTTAGTCGCTTTTTATTCTCCTTTTGGATCACTCACTAGAAGCTTTTATCCTAGGTCGCACTGATTGTTAGTAATAGAAAATAAACCTTTTTTGACTGTGATATGTTGGCTAATGAAAATAATGAATTTGCGTACTGTATATAGACTTTTTTTTAATACCTTTGTATGTGGCGTGACTTTAACCGTAAGGTTGTCAATCTGAACCTAGCATTTTACGTTTTTTTAATGCACGTTTTTTACCCAGTCATTTTATTGTATATTTTAAACTTACTTTCTGAAATGTATTCCATTACAAAATGATGAACCTTTTTATCTTTGTATACTTTGATGGTATAAACAAAACAACCGAATAAAGTTATTTCAAACAAACTTGCAGGGGAAAGGGTCCAATTCCCAAACTGTATATAGCAAAACAACATCTCAACAGGTACTATTTAAAGACTATTAGTTACAGAATGCATACAAATTGGAAAAAGATCGAGACAGGGAGACATAAGTCATAATGTCTCCTAATGTAAGGAGTAGTCTGTATTGAGAACAAGATAAGGACAAGAATAACACTTTGTGACATTAAATGTATATATAACCGGTACAGTCTTGTGCACAATAGTGCTTGTGCAAAGCAACTAGAACAGCGCAAGTGACTAGGTGGAGAAAATAGCGAAAAAACGGCACAGGGAGAACAAGTAAACAATATATACAAAAGACTACTACGGTGCCATTTCATTAATAAAGAAATCAAATGAGATAAGTGTGAGAAGTTGGCCTGGCATATGTTGTCTCCTAGTTATAGGGACACCTTGCACCAGTCCAATTTGACTCTTATTGATGATAGGTTTAAGACAACCTTTAAAGAAAGCTATCCTAGTGGTAGCTGTGGAGAGCAGCCTTCAGGCTAAGTCTTGAAGGAGTGTTTAGCTTATTGTTTTACCTTAATAACCTCTTGAATAACCAAATAAAAGAGTAGTCCACACAGGTGTATATATATAAAATATATGTATTTATTCTAGACAGAATCCCACAGTCTCTTTATGAAGCTGTGGCAAAGTTACAATTTCAAACAAACATTGATAGATACAATAAATAGCACTATTAACATTGGGCCCCAGGGGGGGACCAAACCATATACTAAAAAAGTGGTATAAGAACCACGACAATTCTACAGACAATGCCTAGGGCATTTAGGATCGCTGGCCCCTTAAGAATCCACCCCAGGTTATGAGGAAGGGGACCCCCACGGGAGGCGCGTGCAGTGGAAGTAGCTGCTATCGGAATCTCTATTACAGCCTATGGAGAATGACGCGGTTGGAAATAAACAGTTTAAAAATACTTCTAGCAGGAGTACAAAGTTAAAACTTTAGACTTAAGCTTTTGAGGAGCCCAGTACCACGAGAGTACCGAGGTACCACTGTTACCTGCCCCAGGGAAGCCGAGTGCATAGGTCGTTTCTGCTGTCGGGTCCCGGGCTGATCTTCAATGGGAAAATAGCCAAAAGCGTTGATGATTCCATGAAGATCAAAGATGTGGAGATTGTAGAGAAGAACCTGAAAGCAGAGGGGACAGAGTCTGGGTCACGCAAAGTGACCAGGTGGCTCAAAGCAAAGAGCCCTTCGATGTCGGGTGTTTCAGGTGGAAAGTGGTGTAGCTTGGATCTGCAGCCACGGGCTCCGGGAGGTTTCAAGGAAGGCCAGCTTCTGGAGGGCGACTGTCCCACGTCGGATGAGGGTCGCTGCGGTGTTAGTGTCCGGATTGGATCCACTAAGCCTTGGCAACCGCAACCCACGAAAGATGAACAAATCTGCTACAGTGCAGACCCACGAGGTCTGGGAGAGGTCTCCTTCGAGGAGACTGTAGAGCAGGCCTGGAGCAACCAGGGGAACTCTTAATTCTTGAGATAGACCTCCGCTAGGGCCCACAAGTCGAGAGACAAGGGACCGCGGGAGGCGGCAATTTGGAGTGCGTAAAAGGGCACCCACGGGCCACCGAAGGGGGCTAGGGCGCTGGTCTTTGGCACAATTGCTGTAGAGTGGTTGGCTCAAACGGGCCAAAGCACAACTTCCCCACTGGTCAGGGTCGTGTGCTACGCAAGAGGTGGCCGGTGTCCTGGGGTATTGGGGATCTCGGCACCCACGCGGTCCACGGTGCCCAAACTCGTTGAGCACATTCACTGGCCTCTGGGATGCGCTGGAAACCCACCTCAAGGGTGCTGGAAGTCGTCGAAGTCCGTAGGAGCAGCGAAGTTCCAACCGGGTCACTTGCAGTGTTTCAGGTGCCTGCCAAGCAGGGGGATAACTCCTTTATCCCAAGGGAGATTTCTTCTGTCAGCTGGGCAGCAGCAAGTCGAAGGTCAAGACTGTAAAGTTCAGGATTAATCTGAGGCTCTGGGGCCACGTTATTCACCTTTATCCCCAAGATTAAGGGAGTGTCCAGAGTAGCGTCCACCAATGAGAGGTGAGGCGGGAAAGGGTGGCTACACCCTCTCCCCTTTGTGTGTTTCCCGCCTGGGCGAGGGGCAGGATGCCCCTGAACCGGTTCCAAGCGGTGTATGCAGAATGAGGTCTCTGCAGCTGCCTACGTGCAACTCTGAAAGGACATTTGGTGCACCCACCCTGTTCCAGTCCACATTATCCTGTCTGGGGAGATGCTAGCACCTCCCTGCCACAGGAGCCCTATTGTCCAGCTGGCGAGGCTGGGGTTTTCCCCAAGCAACACCCAGCCAGGGTCGTGTAGGGGGCGGGCAGTAGCCATTTTGTGTTACTTGTGCACTTTTAAATTGGTGTCCAAATTCTACTGCTTTTCCCATATCGCCCCTCTAGCAGGGGGGAATCGTACCCTCATGCCCATGGCTAGACTGAGGGTATGATTCCTACATGTTTGACACCAAACACGATATGGTTCTGTGTAGCCATTCTCAAGTTATCGCGTTATCGCGATAGACTTATAATGCGGTTAAGAGTATATGGTATGGCTACACTACAAACAACCCAGCAATGATTTTACGAAGGTTGCAGAGAGGACTTACTCATGTAGGGGTCCCCCCTCACACATACCTCAGCACCCTGCCTGGTAGGATTACCAAGGCCTGCTATAGGGGTGGCCTATGAGAGTATATGTGTTGTAATGGGGTGGGATATAGGGTACCTATATCCCTGTAAGGGGTGCTAGCCCCACCTTACCCAGACTACATTAGTGGTCTGGTGGTGTCAGTTTGTATGGCTGTCCCAGGGTGGCACAATAAGTGCTGCTGCCCTGGCAGGCCTACTGAGGGACCCATGCCCTGGGTACCTAGGGTACCATCTACAAGGGACTGTCAGGGCATCCTCAGCATCCAATTAGTTTGTACCTAGGGTACTTCACATTAGTTTTAGGGAGAAAGCAGATAGGCTGGGGTCCTGGATAGCAGGATCCCAGCCAGACTAGTCAGAAGCCACTCAAATACCAGGCAAAAAGTTGGGGGCAACCATTAGTCAGATTCCACCTTCCTACATAAGCAATTTATAAAGGACCACAAAAGTTGCTCCCAAAATGATGCTTTATTGGCAACTGTGTTTCTTCCTGCATCCTCTTGTCTGCTGGACTCGATTGCCAGCATTACCACTCTCTTAAATGATTTAACATGGTCCTGAATATGACCTGAAACAAATACTGGTTGAAATGCCGTTGACAATACAGCTTAATTTTGGGCACAACATTTTATGGTCCTTTATTAATTGCTTATCTCAATTGATTTCTTTTTTTTTGAAAACCTTTATTTCGAAATTCAGGACACAGCTATTCAGCCGACAGCCCGAAGGTTCGGCAGCATTGCAAGTTAGATACAGTAATGCGTCCCGGATACAGTACGAAGAGTAATGCAAAGGTCCAATTTTAAATAAACACAGAAAAAACACACAACAACCCCCAGCAAGGCAGAACATTGAAATCCCATGGCGAAAGCCCCCAGGGGAGGCAGGACCCCACTCATCTACTAATTATAAGACTGTGTGCGGAGGAAGAAGGGGAACAGCAGAGGCTCAGAACGGGTACCTAAACCAAAACTGTGCTGGATGGTAGGTCAGTGGGAAAGCTGTTCCTCGGGCGGTTCCAGATCCGGGGCAAGACATATTCCCCCCCTATATTGGTTCCACCGCCCCCAGATGGCGTGCCACTTCCGGGGGCGACCTCTAGAGCAGTAGACCGTCTTCTCCCTAAACATGCTCCAATCCATGTTCTCCTTCCACGCGGTCAGTGTAGGGGGACCCGAGGAGCCCCATAATCGCGCGATATCCCTCTTAGCCACCATGTTACCCAGAGTCACCCATTGGGTCTGTGCCTCATCGAGATCAGTGGGCCCCCAAACGTTCAGGAGGCAACACCGCGCCTCCGGCTGTACCACAATGCCCGTCACCTCCCCCATAACTGCATGGACTCTCCTCCAGAACTCCACAACGACCCCACATTCCCAAATGATGTGCAGGAAAGTACCCACCATACCACATCCCCTTCTGCACAGGCCATCCTCCGAGAATCCCATGTGGACCAGCCGTGGCCCCGTAACATACACCCGGTGCAGTATTTTGAGCTGCACCAGCCTCAGACGCGACGGAATCGCAACCTCCTTAGGCGAAGAAACCGCTGACTGCCAGTCCTCATTATCCAACTCGAGGCCATCCCTGGTCCACTGTTCTCTCAGGCCCAATAGCAAGTCCGCCCGGACGTTTATCAACTTCTTATATATAAGCGAAATCGTGCTCTCGGGCATATGACCATCAAGGACTCGGTCCTCAAGGGGAGAAGACTCCGGCACCTTCTCACCCTCCACTAGGACTGATCGGAGGGCGTGACGCAGCTGGATATACCTAAAGTATTCTGAAGGCCCTAGCTCAAACTCAGTCTGCAACTCCTCGAAAGACTTCACCCTCCCCTTATGCAGCACATCCCCCACCTTGGATATCCCTATCAGATCCCACTTATCAAAGCCCTTCGTATGCCAGAGTCGTCCCAACCGTTCCGATTCAAACAATGGGGTAGCGAGGGTTAGCCTGTCCTTCCAGCCCAGCGAGTCGGTCGCCATCTTCCATACGCGCACCGCCACACCTGTGGGCCCCGTGAGGGACGAGTCTAGGGACCGCGAATACAACGCCCTGTAGTAGTTGCCGCCGCGCAGCAGCCACCTATCCATGGCATACCCAGGGCTGAGGGCCGGGCCGTAGAACCCATGGTTGATCGCGCTCAACTGCGTGGCCCAGTAGTACCGTCGGATGTCTGGGAGCGCAATGCCCCCATCGTACCATGGGAGCGTCAACTTTGAAATAGCTATTCGCGGCCGCCCATCCCATAGCAACGTCCTTTGGAGGCCTTCGACCTCCCGAAAGTATTTAGCCGGTACCCAGTCCAAGGTGTTCTGGAGGGCGTAGAGGAAGCGGGGAAGAGACATCATTTTGAACATGGCCGCACGCCCAACAAGGGAGAGCGGCAGCCTCCGCCAACCCTCAACATCCCGTCTCAAGCGCGCCAAGGGGGGGAGCAGGTTCCTCTCATAGCGCACAGCAGGATCCATGGATATAAAAATCCCCAAATACACAAAACCTTGCTGGGCAACCTGTATCGAACATGTTCTAGGGATCGGTGGGACCTCGCCACTAAGAACGTACAAGTACGATTTGCCCCAATTAATCACAAGCCCTGAATTCCTACCGAACGATGCGAGGACGTCACAGACCACTATAAGGGACTTCTTAGGTGAGGCGAGATACAGCAGGATATCATCGGCATACAGTGAAATACGGTCCTCGTGATCAGGCGACCACCGAAGGCCCCGTATATCCGGGTGCCAACGTATCCACGCAGCCAACGGTTCAAGGGCGAGGGCGAACAACAGAGGCGACAGGGGGCAGCCCTGCCGCGTACCCCTTCCAAGCTGAAACGGAGCAGATGCCCGACCATTCACCACAACATTCGCTAGTGGCCCCTCGTACAGCAAACGGACCCAGCTCACAAACCCGCGACCAAAACCAAACTTGGCCAGCACGGCCCATAAATATGCCCACTCCACCGTGTCAAAGGCCATCGTGGCATCGAGAGATGCCACAACAGCCGGTTCACGCAGCGTGCCCGCCCTGGCGATGACGCCATGAAGACGCCTAAGGTTCAATGCTGTGTTTCGGTGCGGGATAAAGCCAGATTGATCCGGGTGGACCAGATCGCCAAGTACTCTAATCAGACGGGTTGCCAGGAGTTTGGCCAGAATTTTCGGCTCAGCGTTGAGGAGTGAAATGGGCCGATAGGAGGCGCATCTATCTCGGGGCTTACCCTCTTTGTGTATGACCACAATCGACGCCAGCCGCTGATCCAACGGAAGGATCCCGTCTCCCCGCGCCTCCAAGAACATGGCGCGCAGGTGAGGGGCGACCCTATCCGGGAACAGTTTGTACAGGTCGATCGGCAGTCCGTTCGGTCCAGAGGCCTTACCCGAATTCAACGCGCGAATCGCCCCCGCCACCTCGTCAACCGTGATGTCGCCATCCAAATCGTCCCTATCTATGTCAGAGAGGCAGGGCAACTCGATATCGCGGAGGAGATCAGACGAGTCCTCGGGCGGCCTGTCCGACACACAGGAATAAACCCTATGAAAATACTCCGCGAAACACTCCACAATCCCTTCAGGTTCCACAATCACCTCTCCCCCCTCTCCAATCAACTCTGGCACCACTCTATTGACCCGTTCCCTCCTGTCCAGCCACGCCAGGAGCTTCCCCGCCTTATCTCCAACGTCATACAGACGGCCCTGTTGTTCCCTGCTGAGGGTCTTGGCGGCGTCCGTCACCAGGTCCCTATACTCCGCCTGCTTCAAGCAAAGCTCATGCAACGAGGACTCTGTGACCCCCTCCTCCATATCTCCTTCAAGGGCCGCAATCTCCTCCTCTACTCGACGCACTTCGCAATCCCTCCGATTCTTGGCAGTCACCACCAGGGAGAGGGCCTCCCCCCGAAGCACGGTCTTAAAAGCTTCCCACAGCGAGATCGCCGAGTCCACGGATCCCAGATTGTCCTTAAAGTAATTATCTACCTTCTTTACCAGGGCGCTGCGCATCTTGGGGTCTCGGAAATACCAAGGGTTAATGGGGGCCACCCTCCCTCCTCCCTCTCGACCGAGATCCAGCCGGATCCACACTGGCGAGTGATCAGAGATACCACGTGCCATGTGCCTCGCCTCGGATATCAACGAGGAATTGATTTCTTTGTTAATGAATTGCCACCACAAAAATCTTTTGTATATATAATGTTTACTTGTTCCCCATGCGCCGTTGTTTCGCTATTTTCTCCACCTTCTCACTTGCGCTGTGCTAGTTGCTTTGCACGAGCACTATTGTGCACAAGACTGTACCGGTTATATATCATTTAATGTCAGAGTGTTTTTCTTGTCCTCATCTTATCTTGTTCTCAATACAGACTACTCCTTATGTTGTGAATTTATGAGTTATGCCTTCCTGTCTCGTTCTTTTTACGAATTGTATGCATTCTGTTAATAATTGTCTTTGACAACTGTTGAGACATTGTTGTTTTGCTATACAAACTTATCACCTGGTCTCAACTGGGTTTAAGGGTGGCCCCCTGTAGTTTTTCTTAAATTCCCAATCTGGCCACCAGAAGAACTACCCCAACATGAGTCAGCACCCTCAAACTCCCAAGTGCTATGAGTGTTTTGAGTATGGGCACTATAAGGGGATCCCAAGTGCCCAAAAAGAGCACAGCCTCCCACTGGAGGAAACGTCCCAGCGGTGGTGAGCTTAGTTATGGCGGAGGAGTTTGTTCCGGTAAGTGGGGGTGTTTCAGTAAGTAACCCTAGTGTCCCTGGGTGACAGTGAGAAGGTTCTTAAAAGCACATGGCCCTCCAATACTGCAAAGTATAGGCAATGGGTTACCATCATGGGCAAGGTGTTGAGGCTCTGAGAGCCACGGGTGCCAGTATGACTTTGGTAATGTTGTGTAGTTCCTACTGATCCGTAGGATCTGAGCATTGTTTGGACAACATAAACTAAGGGCTTGCTGTCCAGACTGGTTCTGGACACCCCCGCAGGATCAGTTGGCCTATAATCCAGCTAGCTTATTTTCTAGCAACCACTGAACAAGACGACCCTGATCACTCAGATCGTGGAAACAGAACAGAATCTTTCGCTCAGTCACTCGTGCTTGCTTGCTCTCAGAGAAGTATACAGAACACACAGTGGGACGTTATCAATATATTTACTGAACAGACGTTATTCTTGTATAAAATTCATGTGCTGCAATGATTAGGAGACAGAAGCAAATAAATGAGATTACAAGCAACCAAAAGAGTGAGCAGTAGATCCATTTTGACCATGGTGCTGAAGCAATGAATATACGCAGGCATATATACAAAATATGGTAATATGATCCTACGTTGCGGCCCCTACTCTGAATGTACCTAGAGTGTGTATGGGTGTAGAGCCAAGAATCCCCCCAAGGGACGATCCAACCCCATTAGCTGATAGGACCTGACCTGGTCGGCCCGGTCGCTCCTCCTGCCACGTGGCCACCCCGAGTGTGCCGGCTCTCCTCCCGCTGCTGCCGCCGCTGCCGAGCTCAGGACTGCCCCTGTCTTGGTTGGCCCCTGTTCCCTGACTGTCCCTGTGCCTGCTTTTTTCGTTTTGGCTTTTCGCTGGTAACTGTACTTTCTTGCTGCCGTTCTCGTGTGTGCCCTTGTTGTCCCTCTGTCCCTCGTTGCTGCCTGCCCCACCCCGCTCCCTGCCACTGCTCCCCGCGGCCCCACCCCCGCTCCCTCCGGCATCCCCGCACGCTCCCCCCCCCCACTCGCCACCCCGCTCCCGCCTCCCAGCTGCTCCTCCCTCCCACTTAGGTACTTAAAGAGTGGCTCACGGGGCCAGGAGCTGTGACCTGACCTGACCTGGTCGGCTCGGTCGCTCCTCCTGCCGCGTGGCCACCCCGAGTGTGCCCGCTCTCCTCCCGCTGCTGCTGCCGCCGCTGCCGAGCTCAAGACTGCCCCTGTCTTGGTTGGCCTCTATTCCCTGACTGTCCCTGTGCCTGTGCCTGCTTTTTTCATTTTGGCTTTTCGCTGGTAACTACTTTCTTGCTGCCATTATCGTGTGTGCCCTTGTTGTCCCTCTGTCCCTCGTTGCTGCCTGCCCCACCCCGCTCCCTGCCGCTGCTCCCCGGCGGCCCCACCCCCGCTCCCTCCGGCATCCCCGCACGCTCCCCCCCCCACCACTCGCCACCCCGCTCCCGCCTCCCAGCTGCTCCTCCCTCGCCCCGCCCCCCTCCACTCTCCATTTATGGCAGAGTCCGCACGTGCGCGCAGCGTTCACGCGCAGCGGGCGCGCCAAAGGTAAGCCAATCTGCGCCCGTCCGCGCGTGGACCGCACCCAGCAGACCCGGCAGCAAGAAAGCATCCTGGTTCACCGACGAACTCAAGAGCTCCAAGAAGAACTGCCGAGCCCTCGAGAAAACCTGCCTCAGAGACCCGACACCAGACAACAAGACCACCCTCAAGCTCGCCACTCGAATACACCACCAACTGATCCACGCCACCAAGAAAACCGCATTCAAGGAACTACTGGACAACAACGCCCACAACAGCAAGGAACTCTTCAACATCGTCAAAGAGCTCTCCAACCCCAGAGCCGGAAACAACGACATCACCCCTTCGCAAGACCTCGGCAACTCGCTCGCCTCGTTCTTCCACAGCAAGATCGCAGACATACACAACAGCTTCAGCACACAGCCGATGCACCCTACAACCGCACCAACGCCCCCCACCACCACCCTCCGCGCCTGGACCCCGATCAACTCTGAAGACACCATCCGCACGATGAACTCCATCCACTCCGGATCACCAACCGACCCCTGCCCTCACCACGTCTTCAACAAGGCCGACTCCATCATCAACGCCTCCTTCGACACCGCAACCTTCCCAGAGAGCTGGAAGCACGCCGAACTCAGCGCCCTACTGAAGAAACCATCAGCAGACCCCACCGACCTCAAAAACTACCGCCCCATCTCGCTCCTCCCGTTTCCTGCCAAAGTCATCGAGAAGACCGTCAACACATCTGGCCGCCTTCCTCGAGACGAATGGATCCCTCGACCACTCGCAGTCCGGCTTCCGGGCCAACCACAGTACCGAGACCGCCCTCATCGCAGCCACTGACGACATCCGAACCCTGCTCGACAACGGGGAAACAGCGGCCCTCATCCTCTTGGACCTCTCCGCGGCATTCGACACGGTCTGCCACCGCACCCTAGTGCAGCGCCTCAACAACATCGGAATCCAGGAGAAGGCACTGGACTGGATCATCTCCTTCCTCGCCGGAAGAACACAGAGAGTCCGCCTCCCCCCGTTCAGATCAGAAGCCACCGAAGTCATCTGCGGCGTACCACAAGGATCATCACTCAGCCCCACGCTGTTCAACATCTACATGAGCCCCCTCGCGGCCATCACACGCCAACACAACCTCAACATCATCTCCTACGCCGACGACACCCAGCTGATCCTCTCCCTCACCAACGACCCCGCCACCGCCAGAACCAACCTGCACGAAGGGATGAAAGTCGTAGCCGAGTGGATGATGAACAGCCGCCTGAAACTGAACTCAGATAAGACGGAAGTCCTCATCCTGGGATCTTCGCCCTCTGCCTGGGACGACTCCTGGTGGCCCCCTGCCCTGGGCAGCGCACCCAAACCGACAGACCACGCACGCAACCTGGGCTTCATCCTGGAATCCTCCCTCTCCATGACCAGACAAGTCAACGCCGTCTCCTCGTCATGCTTCAACATCCTCCGCATGCTACGTAAGATCTTCCGGTGGATCCCCACTGAAACCAGGAAGACGGTCACCCAGGCCCTCGTCACCAGCCGACTGGACTACAGCAACTCCCTCTACGCCGGAACCACTGCAAAACTCCAGAAAAGACTCCAGCGCATTCAGAACTCCTCAGCACGACTCATCCTGGACATCCCCCGACACAGCCACATCTCCGCACACCTGAGAAACCTGCACTGACTCCCCGTCAGCAAGAGAATCACGTTCCGACTCCTCACCCACGCACACAAAGCGCTCCACAACCAAGGCCCAAGATACCTCAACGACCGCCTGAACTTCTACACTCCCACCCGCCAGCTTCGATCGACCAGCCACGCCCTCGCCGCCGTCCCCCGCATCCGAAGAGCCACAAGGGGAGGAAGTTCCTTCTCCTACCTGGCCGCCAAGACGTGGAACTCCCTCCCTACCCACCTCCGCCTGACCCAAGACCACCTCGCCTTCAGGAAGCAACTCAAGACCTGGGTGTTTCGAGCAGTAGCGGACCCCCCCCCCCCCCCACCCCAAGCGCCTTGAGACCCTCCGGGTGAGTAGCGCGCTATACAAAAAATGCTTGATTGATTGATAGGAGAGAGTGAAGGACCCAGTCTTGGTTTCTAGTTGGATACCCCTCAGGGAATGTTAAGCTGGTGTGTGGGGATTTCTCAGCATTCTTAAACCTTCAGTTTCCGCAGAAGTGCCTCCTCTACCAATCTATTGGGATGCTTATTATTTATAATAAAAAGCAGCTTTCGCGATATGCGTGTTAGTTTAGTGATGTTATGGATATTTAGATAGGGCTTTCGCCCCGTGGGTGAAAGATAGGACGACCTTTGTACCTAGTGCGTAGAGGCCTAGTACATGATGTTCAAGGCATCGTAATAATGTTGTGCGAAGCTGGATGTGTAAACAAAGTTGCAGAAAAACTAATCCAACATTGTTGTGCATGCAAATGTGTGCAAAAGTTCACTACTGAAACATTATTTTCTAGGACAATGTAAGAAATAAGTTGCTTCGCTACATGGGCCTAACTCGGAAATATAACACCCACTCCTCATCCTAAGGGTTGATATAGAAAAACTATCTAAAAGGCCAGCATATCATAAAATGCAAAAAAGGTAAAAGCTACTCTGAATATAGTCTAAAAGTAAGTTTCCATTTAAAATATCCATAAAATACCTTAAAGGGATTATACTGTTTGATATCTTAAGCACTCCGAAAGCCATGGTGCCTAACAAAATAAAACAAAAACAGTTTTGGACGATTTTTGTTTAAAAAAAAACAAGCCAAATTGTTCCACACTGAAAAAGGGCAATTATTTCATGTGTTCCCAGTGGCAGACACAACATTGCTTTTTTCCATAACCGCAGAAGACGATCCCAGAGGTGCACCAAGAAGCAGATTTATGGAGCAAAGGTGATTCCATCCAATTCCCACAGCAGCCGCTGAGGGAGAGACTGCATCCTGTGTGCTTATCGTTGTCCAAGTCACTAGAAGCCGAAGCATCCCGTGGTGGATTCAATAAATGCATTCATCAACAATGGAAGACGCTGTGGACAATACCCATGGGCTGTTTACAGGTCCAGCAGTACATCAATGTCCAATGGCGCAACCAATTGTGATCCTAGGCAAATGTCCAGTATGCATTTGTGGCCGCAAAGCAGGCAGTAGAATATATGTTGTATGCAGTTAAGCCAAATAGGCCAGAAGGACAAGAACCAGTGTTCGTCCAGTTCTCGAAGTCTGCCAAACGTGTGAACCATGTGCATCGTAGCAGAAGTAGAGCTGTCTCCATTCTGAATCGAACTGGGACATCCATTACGGAGCAGGAAAAATAAAATCAGAATATCTGGCAAAAGTAGCAGGACAAGCGGGAGCCCTCCAAAAACGCTTCCCAGCATGGATTGTATAAATTATAGAATAACTCTGAAGATTGTCTGAAAGGCGCTAACCAATCCAGAGCTGATGCAATTAAAAAAGTGCACTATTCCTTTAGTATCGGGAATGTTAAAGGTTAAAGCTATGATGGACTGGCTCCCCAAAATGCTGCTGGGAGTTAGTCTGCAGTAGTGTCTGTATCTGAGGCGAGGACCTTGCAACCTGAAGATCAAACATTTCTCTGCCGAAGTTACGGCCACATCCTGATTAAAAAGCATGGCTTTCAGTTGGCTAAGGGAATCAAAGAGTATGTTGGAAGCATTTTTCGAAGGCCACATCGCTTTCTCCCTAATTTTGCAGGCAGGTGTAAACAAGACTTGTGTACAAGTGACTAAGGATTTAACACTTACCAGATAGGCGATACCCAGTCCCATTCCACAGCAACCTTAAACTTTCAGTATCAAGTAGCTCCCATTCGAGAGTAGATTGAAAACTGGACGTATCACGGCATATGGGGAACCCTTCAGATAACAGGACATGTTTGCAACAGAAGCATTGCATGCCCCATGAAGGGAAATGTCCTTGCAAACTAAGGACCCGCTTAACTCTTCCTCACAGTTGGAACCACTAAGAAAAACAATTGTGTCCCCTTTCCTGCATTTAAACCTGAACAGTAATTCCCAATACTCATCACATAACCTTCGCCTAGTGCTTCATATCTGCCTACCTTAAGGTATTAGAGACAATATTCAAATTGGAAAGTCATGACCCCGGTGATATAACCATGGATAATCTAGTCTGTGGATGGTATCTTCGCCACGGTAAAAGGTAATTGGTCTAGTTTTGCAATGTGCAACATGGTGTATTTCGCATCTCTGTGTGCCATAGTTATCTGTGTTTCCGTCAGATGATATTCAGAAAACAGGCTGGTAGTTTTGATGTAACGCCACAGCACGTGGCCAAAACGTAGTGTTTTTTACGTCCAGCTCAGTATTACGATTGATCATAATTGTGACTGTCCATGTTGTATAATAGACGTGTCCTGCTGAAGTATGTCAATTGCCAAATAGACAATGTTGCCCAGTGAATAAACTCTGGATGAAAATGTGGTCACTCTGTTGTTAAACACAGCCACGGCCTTTTCCATATTAACGCTGTTGATCTCACACAATATCTCTGCAGCTTCCTGCTGAGAAATCTTCCATAGCTCGTTGTATATTCCATACAAGAAACACTTTTGATGTGGGTTTCTGAGACCCAGTTAAAAATCCCAGATCCAGGTCATCAGAAAGAAGGGACAAGTGTTTTTTCACCTGGGAAAGTGTTGAGGTCTTTAGCCAATCTAAGCATAACTTCCCAACACTATGATGTCACCACTCCTGCGTGTTCTGTTTGTACATAGCGTAGGTCAGGCCTGTTGATCTTAAACCCATCTGAATTACCCAGGAATCTAGACTGACATTTATTAGTGTCTAAGGGCCAAACCAACCAACTCTGTTGATCAGGATCTGATGTATTGTATGATCCACATGGCATCCAACTTATCCTCACTATGCTTCATGTATTGTTGGCAATGTTCAAAACGTGCAAATGTGGGAAAGCTGGGTATGTTCAAAACGAGGTGATGATATCATTTAAAGGAATTTTGAACAAATATGTATTTCACAAAAGTTTAGTAGGACCATACATATCATACGATACCCTGTCCCATGTTATTCAATCAGGAACTGGAACTGCTTTAATGTTCACCAGGTAGAGGTCCCTCAGTTCACGGTGCAATGATGCATGTGGTTTTAGTACTAAGTTCCCATTTTGGACTGCCAAGCGTTTTGGGAGATAATGTCCATTCAGAAGTAGAAAAAAGACAGTTACCAAACCAATCCATGCCTAACATATGAATGTGTCCATCTGTAACGCAACTGGTGCCGACGTAAAGTGCTCTGATACCTTTGGGTCTAGTTCACGCTATATTAAAAAAAAAAAACATAGTACCAGGAAAAGTTATCAATTCGTAACCCAGAGATGTATCCTGAGAGCAACAAGGCATGTCTTTTTTAGCCAGAGATAGGGAGAATAAACTTGTAGCTTGAAAGGGAGTGGTGGTGTTAGCAATTCAGGTTCACTTCAAACAGATAAATGCGTCATAATGCACAAAGTAGCCAGACACCATCCGATCTATTTTTGGCAGCTCAATAGCTTTTGTAGAACCAGGAGATGACTCGATCTATGCTGTATTCACATAGATGTCATCGATTTGTCGAATTGAAATTTCTATACTAGTAGATTGTACAGTTGAAGTTTCAATAGGGGAGAAGTATTTCATTGTTGTTCACTGCTTCTCTTTGGTAAGTGGGATCTTCATTTGATATTAAAGATTCGATCTGAACTTTCTGTAGGTAGTGAGAGGAGATCGGCGGCTACCTAGAAGCCCACGCGGCCTACTGTTGAGAATCGGCCACATAGTGTGGTTTGATCAAATCGATGGAGACAAACTTTTTGTCTTGGCGACTGGCAATAAGCCAAAGAAGTACAGTTCTGGTACCTTCAACAGCCAGGACAGGTACATGCGCTCTGTAAAATGGCCTAGATTATTTCTTGTCCACTAATTTTTCTCTGACCAGGTCCCCAATCTCCGGGACCCAGGCAGCTCTTGCCGATACTGCTTTCACTTCCCCAGTGGCGGTGCGTTTCTCTTGGACGTTGCTTTGTAAAGCTCGGTATTCCTTTAGGTCCTGTAAACCATCTAAACAATCATTGATGTCAAATGGTGTTTCATCCGCCACTGTGCTGACACTATCGAGGTCTGGTACCCACATTCTCACCCCAAACAGGAGCTCATAGGGTGTACAACCCCCCTAGGGATTTTCTTGGCATGTTAAGTAAGTGCCCTCTGGGCCCCGTATAGGTGATTAACCCAACTGCCACCTGAGCCTAGTACACTAGCTGTTAAGGATTGCTTTAAGTCACGGTTCTTCCTCTCAGCTACCAAATTTTCCCCGGGATGGTAGGGGGCAGGAGTACTGCAAGGCCACACCCAAACGTCCAGTGGCTACTTTGTAAGCGGGAGAGCTAAATGCCAGACCCTGGTTGAAGTGTAATGTGCCAGTCACGTATGTCCCGATAAAGACTCTCAAATCTTTTATAATAGTTTGGGCGTCAGCTGAGCACTCTGGCCCAACCCATAGGAATCTAGAGAAGGAATTCCCTGCCACCAAGATGTACATGTAAGCCCCGTCAGAGTGTAAGGGGTTGCAGTGAACCAAATAGGCACATGCAAGAGGTTTGTCTGAGATCAATGAAGGTGTTTGCGGGTGACGTGCTACGGTGCCTTTAATTTGCTGGCAGATGTCGCGTTTGAGGATTATGTTCTTGGTCTGTTTAGTGAGACCTGGCCACCAGTAGCGCTGCTTTAGTAGTGAAACTAGCAGTAATCCCTGCATGAGCTGAACCCAGACCCTCGTGCTAGTAGTATCAATCTTAATCTGCAATCAATGTTTGATATTACTCTGCCCCCTACTCCTTGAATCTGAGCTTACAGAATATTTTGTGCATCCTATATGTAGGAGTACTTGAGTGGAAAGCCTTTCGGCAGTGCTGAGCTGTTGTGTGTGGCATTGACAGCTATCATAGATAATCCATCTATCTTCATACTAGAATTAGTGATTGCAGCAACGGCAGCAGTACAAACTATTGTTTGGCGGCTTCATCCGCCATTGACTACTCTTCAACGTGAATGCCAACATGCTGATGACTCCTAACATGAGCCCGTGGCAGGCCTTGTTTCAGCTTTGCCACTTGTTCCGAAAATATCTTGGTGCTTGATTGACAACCCTTGGAATCTCGAAACCCATTTTAGCCCCAATAGTGAAGGTATTCATGGTAAGACTGGACACAGTAAAATGAATCACACACGATAAGTGTTGGGAATTTGCTATCCGTATTTTGTAGTTCTGCCAGCTGTGCTGTACAGTCCCATAAGGACTGTGTGTGTGTGTGGTGTTTCAGGTATAAACTTTTCATCTTGCATGCACTCTTTTACTATTGCACATGCCGTGGAATATTGCTGTTTGTTCCTATGGCAGGTTGAGTAGATCCACCAGTATAAATGATGCATTCATATCGATCTGGATACATAATTTCATTCGGTAGAGGATATTCTTGTTGTACTGCAGGAATGCTTGTGTTTGTAATGTAGCGTCAAATCTGTAGTCTACATCTGTTGCACTAAGAGAGTTGGCCCCTTTAATCCATCTTGGATGTAGAGCCTTAGCATTCGGAATGCTTGCTTTAGTAACGGCCTCTAGGGTCGGAACTGGGGTAACAATACTTGTGCGTTTTCACTGAGCCAGCTGGGGGCCTCATTACAACAGTCTGTACAGCTGTGAGAATGTTCTCAGTGGGTGCAAAACACATTTCAACGTTTGTGTAAAAATGTGATTTGTACGCTATAGGTACTGTATCACCTTCATTGAAAATGATATAGGTGTACCCGGTTGGTCCACCGACTACGCAGATCACCAGGTTAGTTGTGTTGACACGCGTGTGTAAATGCCTGGAAGATAGCATGTCCTCTTGTACAGAACACTAAATATCAGTGGGTTCCTGTGCCCAGTGTTGCACTGAAAAATCAGTTCTAATTAAGTTGTAGAATGGTTTTACCCTTTCTGCACAATCCAGAATGCAAGTTCTGCCAAAATTCAAAAATCCTACATGGATTGTAGTCTTTTCAGAGTTGGAAGTTGGAGCAGTGAACATTTAAAAAAAAAAATGTGTAGCCAAACTTTTGGCTTCACTTGATAACTTGTGTCCTAGAAACAGAATACTTAGGTGCGCTATTTTTGATTTCTTGAAATTAAATTTGTAACCCAGGCAAGAAAACCCCCCTATTATGTTTTTACTCTAGCCAAATGTTACATTCATTCATTGTCCATCAGATAAATATCTACATTGGACAATGCCTCTTCACCAAAAATGTGAAGTTACTCTGGCGGAAAACAGCCTAGGGCTATTCTTATACACTTGTGACAAATGACAAAATTGCCTCCGAGACCCTAGCGCTGAAAATGCTGTCATATATATACTTCCATAACATAACACAAGTGATCCTTGAGGAATCATTTACGTAGAACTTATTATTTAAGAATCGTCACAAAAGTGAACTGAATTTGCACAACTCAAAAGGTTTCTCATCCATAGAAATTTCTTTTATGTATTAGAATCAATCATTTTTGTCATAAAAAACTTTATCGACAAGAAAATTATACATTTGTAACATCATGTATGGAAACAAATTAACTACTGAATTTATATCCCATGAACAGTAGTAATAAACACCTTTTGTTACACAGCATGGATAGTTCATCAAATCAACCATACATTGAAATCAAATCATAGTTTGTATTCATTTCATTATGCATCAACACATAATACTATAAACAATAAGGTGTGGTGGCGTCATCTTAAATAATAAGTTCTACGTAAATGAGTCCTCCAGGATCACTTGTGTTATGTTATTGATTATACCCAGTTCCTTGGGGAATAGTGGGTTGCCCTATTGATGTTTTATATATACTTCTAGGTGCTATATTCTGGCAGCAAAAAAACATTTGAGATGTCTAGTGTTTTGTATTACTCCTGCAGTGTTACTCATTAGTGCGGCACTATATGCATTCTGTACTGCAAATGTGCGTATGGAAGCGTTTAAATGTCTGTAATCTAATACTAGACGATCTCCGTTGTTTTATTTTTACAGGAAAGAAGGGATTATTCATAGATGAGGTGCAATTCTCTATTACACCCTGGCACTCAAGTTGATCGAAGATCACACTGACTTGTTTCTTTGCTTCATGTTTAATTAGGTACTGTCTCTGCGGTTGAGGTATAGTTTTTAACGGGAAATTGTAATGAGGAGACTCATCATCCCACCCAGAATCATTGCACTATAGAGCCGGCGCTTAAGCTGATGCCCACTCCTGTGTGTATATATTTTTAACTGATTCTGATACGGGGTCGGAGATAGTCGGTAAAATTATTTCTTCTTCCACTGGGAAATATTTTACGAACTCAAGTGGCCAATCCTTTTCAGCCAAAAGAATGCCATAACCATATGTCCGGTTCTCCCAAAAAGAAACCCTTCACCTGTCTTTGTATCTCCCCCTCTATTTGGAGCGTTATTTTGTGTAAATGATGTGGGACACTTATTCTTTTATATTGTTCCATACCACACTTCTCCTAGTTGAAACCCCGATGGCATCCCATGTTAAAGCCACTGAGCGTTGGCACCTCCTACAGCCAGGTGCCGTGTCATAGAGGGGTTTGTTGTGTAAGTTTACCGTCCCGTTGTACGTGACGCAGAGCAGCATGCCAGGCTAAGAATACTACCCGTGTAACCATAGGCATATAAGAGGGCACCGGGGAGCCATACAGTAATGCCTGTATAGCAGGGAAACCTAATAGGGAAAGGTCCAGTTTATAAGCAGGGTCTGACCACTCCCTGTTGAACCAGTAATGGTCGAGGAGGAGGTAAGAGGCAAGAAAATAGAGGTATAGGTTGAACATGCCCAGACCACCATCTAAGGTGCCTCGTTCGCAATGGGTGAGCGCTAATCAGGGCCGCAATCCCTGCCATAGAAAGGTCTGTGCGTCCCTTTCCAGTCCTCGGTACCAGGACCTCGGGATCTGGAGATGTAGGTTTTGAAAGGTGTAGTGAAAACGGCAGTACCATCATTTTGTACAGCGCTATATGGCCCATTATGTTAAGGGGAGGCTTTGCCATTTCGTTAGGTCTGCTTTTATCTTTTTCAGCAACTGTCAGAATCTTGATATTTTGAAGATATTGAGGTTTGCAGGTTATTCTAACGTTTAGGCCCAGTTCTAGTTATACGTGATCATGTGCATTAATATCCCCCCATGCTCCTGTCAATCATTGCCTTTGCAGGTTCTGTCAGTTACAAAGTAGAAAATGCGATACGTTCTAAAGCATTGATTTGAATGAAACATGTATACTAGCTCAGGATAGCAGTAATAAGTATTTGAGGCATGATATACAGATATGCAATCCTTATATTAAGTGTTTGATTCCTCATGAAGCCAAACTTGTGTAGTTTTGTGACTTCTCGGTTATTCTTTTTGTGTGCCATGATCTTATACGTTTATGAAAGATCTGGGGTTTCTGCTTAGTAAGAAGGGGATGATACTGGAGATTGTTTGCTTTCTTTTGTGTTCTTCTCTCCAGTGTTGCTTTTTTTCATTTTGCCCTGCATGCATATTTTCTTCTGTCTACTCCTTCCCACCGTGCATGTTTACATTATATTCACTCTGTGCTTTTCCTTTTTAAGTCTCGCCTGACCCAGCGCATGCGCTGGTTTGGCGAGACTTATTGAGAGGGCTCCAAGAAGTGCTACCAGGCCAGCCTAGAGCTACAGTGCATGTGCGTGGGCGCGCGCACCGTGCTTTACAGCGATTACTTTCACTTTAATGTTTGATCGCAATCGCTTTCACGGCCGCTTTGCATAGCCAATAGGTCTCGCTTTTGGGACCTTATAAGTATTTAGTTATGCAACTGTTGCATGGCTAAACACTTATAAGGCCCCAAAGGCGAGACCTATTGGCTATGCCAATGCTGGTTTAATTTGTTTTTCAACCTTCCATATTATTTCTCCTGATTGCCAACTTATTTGCTTCTTTTCTTTGCTCACTCAGACATGTTTATACATAGTTAGATTCATTTTTCGAGTCTTTTTCAGTATGGCTTCAGCCTTTGGTTGCGTGTCTAACTGGGGTGGTCTTTCTCTCATTAACAGTGGAAGTTGAAGCACAATCAGAAGATGAGGGAACCAAGACACACATCCCAATTGCACCGTCCACTCCATATACGCACATCAAAAAACTTGGAATCCTCAAGACTCCTGAAGGGCAACGACTTAACTTGGAACATTTTTCAGGAAGATCATCTATGGTAAGCAGCATTGAGGTGGCACAGGAAATGTAGGATGGGTCTCCTTAAGCATGTTCCATGACCGCACTCTCACTTTCTAGCCAACATGAAATAAGGAACAGGTCAACATATCAAATAATCTATACTAGGCATTTCTTTCATAGCATAGACTCTTACACTGAAAGGAATGGGGTGATTGAGCATGGCAGGTTTTGTCATGAGTACATTGCATTTTTGTGATTGTCCCAAATGGACTATGTGATCGAGTAGGAGGCAGGGAATTCCAAAATGCCTCCATTTTTACATTGCTGGAGTATTTGAAAAGATCACTTTCAGTAGAAGGAGGCTAAATCATGTTGATTAAAATACCCTCAGCCATCTCAGGTTCACAGGAAGATACTGAAATATATATCTGTTTTGATATATATCACCTACTGGCTGTTGCCAGTAGGTAGTTACATTACAGTTAGGACTTAGATTCCATAGTGTTTTTGACTTGCCTATATCTTTGGTGCCATTTGACGAATCTTCAGGAAATTTTCCCAAACAAGTGCTCCTGTGGTTCTTGTGAAACATGGAAAGTTTCAGGGTGATCCATCAAGCGGGGGCCGAGAAAAAGGGGGGAGGTAAAAAAAAAAGAACATAACTAATGTTAATTACGATAGGGATTTTAAACACGACTACAGCCCAAACTGCTGAACAGAGATAGACCAATTTTGGTAGGAAGGTAGATCTTGATCCAGAAAGTTACCTTTTTGTGCTTTGGTGTAAATCCGTTATGTAGTTTTCGCAGTATTACTGAAATCCAAATTTGTTTATATAGGGAGGCGGATCCTCCATGGATCCTCCTTGGATTGGCGAATCCACACGCCAGAAGCAATGTGATTAGCTGGCTGCAATCTGAGAGGAAAGTTGCGGTCACTGTTTTGTTCATCGGGACTCGATTTCCCAGCAAGTAAAATAGTTATAAATTGATAGAAGGGATCAGAGTAGAGGTACCCAAACCCCATGGGACCAACGGAGGGTTCTGTGAGGGGGACCCCTTATGGGCTAGAAATTGTCCAAGTCGTTCTTTTTGTTGTTTTTTACCAGGCAAGCCTCCCTGGATCCTCCCAGATTTTGGTGGATTTGCTAATCCAGACCTCAATAAAAAAAAACACACTCACTCGCAGATCCACACTCCTACTCACCACACACTCACCCACACCACACTCACTCACACATCCACTTACACACCCACACAACCACTCACAGACCCTCAAAACCACTCATGCACCCACTCACAGACCCCACTCCGCTTTACCACACTTTATAATTATCTCAAGTAACTATAACTTGTCCCTAGGGTAACTAGAACTCATGCACTGCTAATTACCCCACATATTGCAACACATCTTCAGGGCTTGAAAAATCCAATCACCTGCACGCATTTGCTAGCCAGATTTACTTAGGACGAGCTATTCTTAGGTCCTACTTGCCCTTTCTGGTGAGAAGGAAGACAAACTGACTTTTGACCTCTGTCAAACTCGACTTAACTGTAATGTATTTAATCTCGGTCTATGAAAGCAGAGCACATGTGACAAGCTAGCAAGATTTAAAGGCATCCTTATTGCTCACAAAGTGAATGAGCAATAAAAATATCTTTAAATCTTGGTAACTTGTCACATTTGCTCTGCTTTCATGGACGGAGATTAAATGCATTACAGTTAGTAGAGTAGATTTTTTAAAGTTACTAGACCTGCAGGTCTAGTAACAATTTATTATTTTTTGAGCCCTGATCTTCTATGACATTGTTGATATCACTGCAACTTTTGCAGTGTAATTATTAGTTACAAACCTGTGTATGGCGGGTGCATGCATGGGTTATATTTACCTTTAGATAACTAAAACTGCTGAATTTCTATGGTTTTGTGTGTAAACTTGGAACTTATCTATAACGTTCCTGTAATCTTTTTTCCCCCTGTGAATATATCTGTGTGTGTGTGTGTGTGTGTTCAATGAAAAAAGCCAAAGGTTAGGTATTATTTATAGTTAGGAAAAACATTAATTATTCTTTCTATACAAAGCCATCTTAAACTAGACAAACATTAGAAATTCTATAGTAATAACTTAAATTTATAATTCATGCACCATCTTCAAATTACTAAAAGTCGCACGCATCCAGATCCAGGATGGTCATCTCACTCGCCACACACACTACATTAGCTATAACTACAGTGGAGTGGAGTGTGCAGTACCATACAACCGAATTGCGTACAGTGACATGGCGTACAGTGAAGTGGTGTACACTGAAGTGTCATGGAATTGAGTTGCGTAGAGTATAATAGCATAATGTGGAGTAGCATACAGTAGGTTAAGGTAAATTCTAGTGGCATAGAGTGTGGTAAAGTTAAAAGATTTTTAAAACTTAGTTATCATGCCGTGGTATACTATAGTAAGTTTGCACTAAATAATGTTGCATTCGGTTTAGAAGTCGGTATGCAATTAGCTAACAGCTGTGTTTTTCAAGGGTAAAAAGGAGTTATGTAGTGTTGATCGCAGTTATGCTGCTTCCTGCTATGAGATTCGCTCTGTTCGGGTCTTAAATATAGATATGTATTCGATTCCATTGTTCACTACCTATTACCACTTTTTAAAGTGTTAATAGGTAAAGATCTTTATTCTTAATTTTCTTTCTAGTTTTCTAGCAATCTAGGGAGAACTATACTTTTTTTTGAACTAGCAAAGTAATTTCGATTATTGTGCTGCTGTGTAGGCTTTTTTGTACATATTTAAATGTTAAAAATAGGACATAAACTTTAGTACACTATATTTGTGAATCAGTGTTTTATAGCATATTTTTGCTGCCACGGTACTACGGTAAAAATTATGAAACATTTAAAATGTTACCCTACCTATTACCACTTTACTAAAATGGTATTGGGTAAGGAAAAATTTCCAAACCTAATACTTACCTAGATCTGCAAGCTTAACGCAGCACACAGCCAAACTGTACCTAAAAACAACAAGGCTGCCTTTTGCTTCTGAGTGCCTTTACAACAGTTAAAGGCAGCCATCTTTTTAGGTCCAGTTTAGATGTGTTCCTCTTTGCGCCTGCAGATCTAGGTAAGTATTAGATATGGTATTTTTCCTTTTTTATAACCACTTTACTTAAGTCAAATGAAGGTGTAACACAGAATACAGCCACATTGTACCTAAAAACATAGCTGACTTTAACTTTTGTAAAGGCAGTCATTAGCCAGTCACCTAATGACTTGCCATTGCTATGCACCGTCCTGCTTCCGTGAAATACTGCAACATTTTGCACAAGTACTTCAACATCAGATATCACTAAGTTAAAATAAGCTCTAACTTAAAAAATACTTGCCATATTTACCTTAAATGATCTGTGCACACTAATGTCTAATCCTGCTTAACTCCTGTAAATCTGTTCAGCGTTTTCACGCTACGTCCTGTACAAAAAGTCTATGGAAAATGCATTGGTGCAAAATGTGTTTTATTAACCCCCTTTTATCTTTGCACCTCCTTGACCAATCACCGTAAAACTTTGCATCATCCACCAATGTATAAGAAATCTGTCTGCAAAGTAATTTGGAGATTTGTCAAACGGCCTTAAAGTTATTACTGATGAAAAATCAGAGGAATTCCTATCTGATAACCCTAACAAAAAACAGAAGGTCAAGGCACTCAAGACCTGCACCAGGCAGTCTGGTTTACGGTAGTTAAAGCAAAGGTGTGGTGCAAAGAACCGGGAACGTGACCTTTCTACGTCCCCACTAATTGGGAACCCAAAAACCCCAAGAAACAGGCTGGCACAGCACACAACTATAATCGGGTACAGTTTCAAAATATACAGTGATACATAAAAGTCAATGATTGTACATCAACACAGCGTCTCCCAAGTGAATCAAATAAGACTTCGGTTTACTAGAAACATATCCTTCCTTTATTCTTTTATTTAATTTTTTTTTGTTAAAAACACAACACAGAATTCATAGCCGACGCGGCGCGTTTCGTCCCAATGGGACTTCTTCAAGGCTGTAATGTTTGTTTTTAAGTAGTCTGCACAAGGGGTACACAGCAAAATTTAATGTCAGAAAGAAGTACCTAAGCGAATAATATCTTGGTATTAGAAGAGATGGAAGAGCACGCACAACTACTATATGTCGTGAATACTGAAGTACATAAGGGTATTTAGTAACCCAGAATACATAAGATGTCACTTAGCGGCGTGGACCGAAGTCAGGATGTGGAAGGATTCGTCAGACAAGGAAGGATATGTTTCTAGTAAACTGAAATCTTATTTGATTCACTTGGGAGACGCTGTGTTGATGTTCAATCATTGACTTTTATGTATCGCTGTATATTTTGAAACTGTACCTGATTATAGTTTTGTGCTGAGCCAGCCTGTTTCCTATCTGATAACCCTAACTATAATTACAGAGTGGATACTGCCACTGTAATGAACATCTCATAGAGGTGGTCATCATTGTGTAATTATAGTTGGGTCCGCATTTTCATAGGGAGAACTTTCTTTGTACCACGAGTAAAATTGGTGCCTTTTGACAAACCTTTAAAAAAAAAAGTACTTCCAATTCAGCTCCTTCCTGGAAGGTTTTGTGGTGTTGTGCCAACCTATTGCCAAGAAAGAGGTGTAGGTGGGGAAGTTCTCCCAATTAATTAATTGCACTTAGCTAATTAACATAAGAAATCTGTAAAACCTAAAGCATTTCCTTTAGAAATAAAAAACGTAAGTGGATTATTTTTGTCGTAGAAATTATGATTAGTGCTCTAGAAAGCTAAAATGAGGTCAAGCAGGTGGCAGGAGCAGTGGCAGAGCAACAGACCTCGGAGAGCAGGAAGGGAGGGTGCATGAGCACAGAGACGGACAACGGAGGGTGGGTGGAGAGAGACGGGGCACATCAGACCACAGAATGCAGGAAGGAGTGAGCAGGGGCATGCAGGGAGAAGGGGGCGTGGCACCACAACAGATCAGAGGGCAGGTTGAAGGTGTGGTAGGGGCACACATGTAGAATAGTGGGCAGAGGAGACTGAGCACAAGCACCAAGCTGACCACAAAAGGCAGGCTGTGATAGGCAGGGGCAGCACAACGCACCACAGAGGACCGGGGTGTACTTATGAAGAATTTACTGTTTAGGAACAGGGGCATTAAGCTGACCACAGAGGGCAGGTGAGCATCAGCACAGGCAGTAAGCTGACCATGGAGTGCTGACGGGAGAGTACATGTGCCGGCGCTCTTAGAATGTCAGGCAGGCATCAGGGGACTGGGTCCGGAGTAGCAAACTGACCACGGTGGGCAAGAGGGAGGTGGCAATGCCAGGGCCAGCATGCTGATCATTCAGCGCAGGCTGGGATGGACAAAAACAGCAAGCTGACCACGGATGACAGGAGAAAGGGTGCTGTTTGCTGATCATTCAGGTCAGGCTGGCATGAGCAGCACAACTAGACCACGGTGGGAGAGGAGATGGGGCACTCACACGGAAACTGGAGGACCCATGTGAGTGGGCTTTGGGCTCTTAGATGGAGAACAGAGGGGCGGGAGGCAAGTGGCTACAACCTAAACATGGAAAGCAGGTCAGCATAAGCAGGGGAAGCACAATAATCCAAGGAGGGCAGATATCAGGGCGGGAACAGCAAGCTGACCATGGAGGACAAGCTGCCATTGCTAACAAGCCGACTGTGAAGGGCAGATTGGAGGGGCACTGGAATGAATCAGAAAACAGGAGGTTAGACGGGATTGGTGCGGGGGCAGGTGAAGTACTGGGTATTTTAAGCCCAGCGGTGCAGGGGAACACACCCTATGACTTCGGGGTTCTTCCTGTTTCAGACCTACAGAAACACAGAGTCTTCTGGGTGAAGTCAAAGATCAGTTTATTGGCTGCAGACCAATTACAGGTATCCAAGAAGTACAACAGCGTGTATGTTCTCAGGAGACTGCTGAAAATCACAGAAACGGGCTTCTTCTTAAATACAGAATATCCTGCCTCAGGCATACATTCCTAGGTTTATGGCATGGTCATTTAAAGTATACATTACAAAACGAAAACGAGTCATGATGACCATCCCACATTCCAGTTAAGCCAGCCCGCAATTATTTACCCAGCAAGGCTCAGATCCCACATCAGATATCGATAGGCCCCAATAAACATGAGCATCTCCTGTTTTGGGAAACAAGCCATAAAGTAGGAACAGTCAGGTGTGAAAGAGATTAGCTGGAGGCTCGTGTAGGATGAAAGGACTTTATGGTGTGTCAAGCCCTGATGCTAATCACAGGAGGCCAGAGGACGGGGAACTCGTGGGACCAGTTTGACCTGGGGCAGCGGAGCCAAGCTGCCCAGGTCACAGAAGAGTCAAAGAAAGCCACATGTGCTCTAAAAGGCCCGTTTTCGCTTCATGCTATATAGCCTATGTGAGGGCAACCATAAGATGGCCACCGATACAAAATGGAACCCACGTAGTGATGTATAATAGCGTATACACAGTGCATTCATAGCTAAAACGTTACACAAAGCACTTGTACATACCGCATTAACCATTTGCGGTTCACTATTACCGGGATAGACAGGGGTAGGGCCCTGCCTCCTACGCGGTCCCAAATTGCAAAGTACGACAGACCCTCCTTTTGCCCTTACATAGGCAATAACTATACTCATTTCAATCCGAGTCTAGGTCAATATTCACGAAGTCCTGGAGATGTTGCTGTAGCATCATCCTATTACTTAGCTCGTCCCTCGATACAGGTTTCCTTACACATAATGTAGCACAGAGGCCACATATCGCAGGAGCACACTGTATGCACAGACAGAACAGGAAAAGGATGGCTAAGATCATTCCAATGACCATCAGAACTTTCCAACCCCAGGCAGATATCAGTTCCCAGAACCACCCCACCAGTGACCAATCTCCTTTATCCACGTGTATGGACTCAGATATTTTATGCAGTTTGGAGATGGCTTGATAAACTGTTGGAGCGTTGTCTGGTATGAAAATGCAACAACTGGATTGGATAACCTTACATACCCCACCACGGTCTGCAAGTATGACGTCTAGAACCATGCGGTTCTGCAAAGTCATGAGGCGATCCGCTTGGAGCTCAGCTGTCAAATTACCAAGGGCACCAGCCGTAACATTAACAGTGGATTCAACCACACGAGTCAGCTGTCTCAGGTTCCTACTATTAACCATAGGTCCCCAAAACGGCAGTAAACCCAAAAAGAAATCTCCCGCTTCCTGACCGGCAGTATCTTCCTTACTAATCACGCCTCTCACAACTCTGGTCTTGTGATAGTCGGAGGCGGCAGTAAATGTTGGCGGTAGCAGATTTGCAATATAACATGTGCCCGAGAAATCGGGGGGCAACCATGTATATGCTCGGTCATTGCAGATAAAATATGTACCCATGGCAGCCAGAAACGCAGGGGAAAACTGTGACGTAAAAGTGTACGTTTCAGTACAGTCACTTCTCCCCAGTTGAGCTCTAGGATTCTGACCATTACCTTGCAAACAGAACCGACCTATGTGGGGTACGACCCAGATTGGGGATGAGATTTTCCGTTGTCTTTCACCTAGACTAATACTATACCCCGTCGCGTTCCACCCTACATAAGCTCTCAATTCTTCTTTGGGAATGGATGAGTATGCATCGATATCTCTACTCATATCGGCAACTCCTTTCATTAAAGCTTTATTATTGGTGCTAAGTCTGATGGAACGCGGTTGTCGCGGGGAGTACGCATCTAGTGCATAGAGAAACATGGTCTGGAATGCCCATGACGATCCATTGTAACTATACGGCAGCACCAGATAGGGAATACCCTTATTAATGGTATGTGGCATTAAACCGCACACCCAACAATTTGTTGTATTCATGACTAGTTGGTGCTGGTGCAGGAGCTGAATAAACGAGTTGTTTACAAACTCAGACCGTCTAGCTTGTTCATGTTCAGGCAGAGGGTGAAAAGAGTGTGAGGAGATAGTAGGAGGAGGTATAGGCTGTACAGTGGGGGCAATGGGCTCTTGAGAGGAGAAGAATACAAATCCTACAGTAAACACTACCATACTAAATAATACAAACAGGCATAACAATACAAAACGTTTGCTCCTCATTGTTTTACATATTCTTGCTTTAAAGTTCATTTCCTCAGTGAGTCTCTCCATCTTACAAAACTCCATCCTCTAATCGTGCCGCTCGCGGCGGGTGAGTATCTTCTGCTAAGGAGTACGCCTGTCAGTCCAGGGAACGCCCTAGACCAACCAGAACCGTCGACCTAACGTCTTTGGCCTGTACCCCAAAGTCTTGGCACCGCGACCCTGCGGCTGAACCCGGATGGTGGTTCGAAAAACAAAAATCAAGAAAGTCCTTCAGATGGGAGAGCTCTGGTTATCAAAAAATAAAAAGGTAAAAGAAAAAGAATATTTATTTGTCCATAGGCCTTGGTCTCAGATTGTAATGGAGACGGCCAGGTACTGTTTGGTCTTGGAACAAGAGTTCAGGCTCTGTGGTGTCCAATCGAATTGACGGTGGCACAGCTTCTTGCAAAATATCGTCACTCTCCTGGTCTGAAGTTGTGCCTTTTATGCGTGCATCACTGAACGGCACAAAACGAGGTACAGTGTCTGTTTCAGAGTCAGCGATACCCTCCTGGACCCACTGGTCATACGGCAGAGGCAAAGGGATCCTCTTCACGTGGGCGCCGTGGATCCAGTTCCTTTTCCCCTTTACTCGAACAGCTGATCTTGTAGACAGTAGCACGAGATGAGGACCAATCCAGTGGGGCTCATCGTTGGTTTTCCGCTGAAAGTTTTTCACAAGGACCCACGTGCCAGGTTCAATGGGGGGTGTCCTGGAGCCTCAGAGGCCGGGGGAGAGTATCGTGCACCTGTTGGTGTAAAACACGCAGTTTAACCGTCAAATCATACAAGTAATCAAGCAGTACTGGATGTTCGATTTCACTGAATTACGTCGGTCTTGGCACACCCCATACATTGGCCGGGCGGCCAAAAACAACCTCATAAGGACTAAGTCCCACTCGTGAGTGCACGGTCATTCTTGTGGATAGGAGTGCTAAAGGCAGGGCGTCAGGCCATTTAAGACCGGTGCTCGCCTGGATTTTGGCCAACTTAAGTTTTAGAGCGCCATTGTAGCGCTCTACTAATCCAGCTGATTGGGGGTGATTTGCAGCGTGAAACTTCTGCCTTATACCTAGTGCCTCACACACATTCTTCATCACTTTACCCACAAACTCACTTCCATTATCACTCCACACCATTCTTGGCATTCCAAACCTAGGGAAAAATTCCTTCACAAGGGATTTGGCTGTGGATAGAGCAGTGTTATCTTTTAGAGGATAGGCCTCTATCCATTTTGAGAAAGCGCAAACAACCACCAATACATATTTCAGGTTGTTGCATCTTTCCATGTGGATAAAATCTAGCTGCAAAACTTCAAATGGATATGATGGAGGAACAAAATGACCAGCTGGAGTTGGGGTTCCCCTACCAGGGTTGTATTTCAAGCATACCATACAATTCTTGACCACATTCTCTGCACACTTAGGAATTCCAGCATTCTGCCATACTGGAGCCAACAACTTACAGATTCCTTTCGTACGGTTGTTTTGACCTTTGTTTAACGCGAATTTGTGCCTGATTGTCTTTAACCCGTTTTTTCCCTTGTTTTGACCAATCTTTGTGCCTGTTTCGCTGTATTCCGTTTCCCCGTGTTTTGCCTCCTTCCCTGGTTGCCCGCCGCCCTCCGCCCTCCCTTCCCGCCAAACGCCGCTTTTCCCCGCCCTTTCTTGTATTCTGTACCCTCCCCGCTCCCGCCTCCCAGCTGCTCCGCCCACCCGCGCACTTGGCCTCAAAAGGCGACCGTGCGACGCAGGTGAGTGTGACCCACTTGTGGGACACCCCCGCGCCGCACGGCCACCTGCTGCTGCGTGTGCCCCTTGCTTCCTTGTGCCTCGCTGCTGCCTCGTTCCGGACTGCCGCCGCTGCGGTTGTTTTGACCTTTGTTTAACGCGAATTTGTGCCTGATTGTCTTTAACCCGTTTTTTCCCTTGTTTTGACCAATCTTTGTGCCTGTTTCGCTGTATTCCGTTTCCCCGTGTTTTGCCTCCTTCCCTGGTTGCCCGCCGCCCTCCGCCCTCCCTTCCCGCCAAACGCCGCTTTTCCCCGCCCTTTCTTGTATTCTGTACCCTCCCCGCTCCCGCCTCCCAGCTGCTCCGCCCACCCGCGCACTTGGCCTCAAAAGGCGACCGTGCGACGCAGGTGAGTGTGACCCACTTGTGGGACACCCCCGCGCCGCACGGCCACCTGCTGCTGCGTGTGCCCCTTGCTTCCTTGTGCCTCGCTGCTGCCTCGTTCCGGACTGCCGCCGCTGCGGTTGTTTTGACCTTTGTTTAACGCGAATTTGTGCCTGATTGTCTTTAACCCGTTTTTTCCCTTGTTTTGACCAATCTTTGTGCCTGTTTCGCTGTATTCCGTTTCCCCGTGTTTTGCCTCCTTCCCTGGTTGCCCGCCGCCCTCCGCCCTCCCTTCCCGCCAAACGCCGCTTTTCCCCGCCCTTTCTTGTATTCTGTACCCTCCCCGCTCCCGCCTCCCAGCTGCTCCGCCCACCCGCGCACTTCGCCTCAAATGGCGACCGTGCGAACGCGCAGCGGTCACGCGCAGCGGGCGCGCCGATTGTGCGCCGAAGGCGCGCCAAAGGTAAGCCCGTCTGCGCCCGTCCGCGACCGGATCGCGACCAGCGCCAGGACCCCTGGCCCACGAGGACCCCGACCGACCCGCCTGACGTACTCCGCCGCCACCCTCACCGCACTCAACACCGGCCGACTCCCTGATTGCCACCAAGCCACTCCAAAACGCACCCACGGACCCTTCAGCTGCCACGCCTGCAAGTTCTCCAGCATCCGGACCAGCCCCGTACCAGCACCCGCCAAGTCGAATACCAGCAGCACCCACCTCAAGTGCATCCTGCTCAACACCCGCTCCGTCCACAGACACGCCATCGAACTCTGGAACCTCCTAGACGCCACAGCCCCTGACGTTGCCTTCCTCACGGAGACCTGGATGAACGCCTCTTCAGCTCCCGACATCGCCATCGCTATCCCAGAGGGCTACAAGATCGTCCGGAGGGACCGAAACGCCAACCAGATGGGAGGAGGCATCGCCATCATCCACAGGAACACCATCCGTCTCACGACCAGCACCGACAACACCCTGACCACCGCCGAACACCTGCATTTCCAGATCCACACCGACCCGAAGACCACCCTCAGAGGCACCCTGATCTACCGACCCCCTGGACCACGCACGCAATTCAGCGAGGACATCGCCGACTTCGTCAGCCCGCATGCCCTCCCCTCCGCTGACTACATCCTCCTGGGAGACCTCAACTTCCATCTGGAGAACAACAACGACCACAACACCAGCGCCCTGCTCGACAACCTCGCCAACCTGGGACTCAAGCAACTGGTGTCCACCCCCACCCACCTCGCCGGACACACACTCGACGCCGTCTTCTCATCCAGCACAGACATCGACTTCAGCCACGCCACAGAGCTTCATTGGACGGACCACAGCTGCGTCCACTTCACCTTCAAGAGAACGACGACCCACCAACACCAGCAACACACCGCCCGCAGAAGCTGGAACAAGATCACAGCAGACCAGCTCGCAACCTCCCTGAGCCAACACCCTCCGGCCAGCTCAGCGAACCCCAGCCAGGCCGCCGATAACATCACGAAGTGGATCAGCAACTGCGCGGACGAGCTCGCCCCGCTGAGGACCCCGCCCAACAGACCCGGCAGCAAGAAGGCCCCATGGTTCACCGACGAACTCAAGAGCTCCAAGAAGAACTGCCGAGCCCTCGAGAAAGTCTGGAAAAGGGACCCGACACCGGACAACAGGACCTCCTACAAACTGGCCACCCGGAAACACCACCAGCTGATCCGCGCCGCCAAAAGAACAGCATTCAAGGACCGGCTGGACAACAACGCACACAACAGCAAGGAACTCTTCAACATCGTGAAAGAGCTCTCCAACCCCAACGCAGGAAACAACGACATCACCCCATCACAAGACCTCTGCAACTCCCTCGCCTCATACTTCCACAACAAGATCACGGACATACACAGCAGTTTCAACAACCAACCAACGCACACCACGGCCGACCAGCCACCCCCCCCCACCACCACCCTCCACGCCTGGACCCCGATCAGCACAGAAGACACCATCCGCACGATGAACTCCATCCACTCCGGATCACCAACCGACCCCTGCCCTCACCACGTCTTCAACAAGGCCGACGCTGTCATCGCACCCCACCTGAGAGACATCATCAACACATCCTTCGACACCGCCATCTTCCCTGAAAGCTGGAAACACGCCGAACTCAGCGCTCTACTCAAGAAACCAACAGCGGACCCCACCGACCTCAAGAACTACCGCCCCATCTCGCTTCTCCCGTTTCCAGCCAAAGTCATCGAGAAGACCGTCAACAAGCAGATGGCCGCCTTCCTCGAGACGAACGGATCCCTCGACCCCTCACAGTCCGGCTTCCGAGCCAAACACAGCACCGAGACCGCCCTCATCGCCGCCACAGATGACATCCGAGCCCTGATGGACAACGGAGAAACAGCGGCCCTCATCCTCCTAGACCTCTCCGCGGCATTCGACACGGTCTGCCACCGCACCCTAATACGGCGCCTCAGCAACATCGGAATCCAGGACAAGGCGCTGGAATGGATCATCTCCTTCCTCAACGGAAGAACACAGCGAGTCCGCCTACCACCGTACAAGTCAGAGGCCTCCGAAGTCATCTGCGGCGTCCCCCAAGGATCATCCCTGAGCCCCACCCTCTTCAACGTCTACATGAGCCCCCTCGCGGCCATCGTACGCAAACACCACCTCAGCATCATCTCCTACGCCGACGACACACAGCTGATCCTCTCCCTGACCAACGACCCCGCCGCCGCCAGAGCCAACCTGCACGAAGGGATGAAAGAGGTAGCCGAGTGGATGACGACCAGCCGCCTGAAACTGAACTCGGACAAGACGGAAGTCCTCATCCTGGGCCCTTCACCCTCCGCCTGGGACGACTCCTGGTGGCCCCCCGCCCTGGGCACCGCACCCAAACCAACTGACCATGCACGAAACCTGGGCTTCATCCTGGACTCCTCCCTCTCCATGACCAGACAAGTCAACAGCGTCTCCTCGGCGTGCTTCAACATCCTACGCATGCTACGGAAGATCTTCTGGTGGATCCCCACAGAGACCAGGAAGACCGTCACCCAGGCCCTCGTCACCAGCCGACTGGACTACGGCAACGCCCTCTACGCCGGGACCACCGCCAAGCTCCAGAAGAGACTCCAGCGGATCCAAAACGCCTCAGCCAGACTCATCCTCGACATCCCACGATCCAGCCACATCTCCGGACATCTGAGAGGCCTTCACTGGCTCCCCGTCAACAAGAGAATCACATTCCGCCTCCTCACCCACGCACACAAAGCCCTACACGACCAAGGCCCGAGCTACCTCAACAGCCGAGTCAACTTCTACGCTCCCAAACGCCACCTCCGATCAGCTAACCACGCCCTCGCCGCTGTCCCCCGCATCCGAAGAGCGACTACAGGAGGAAGATCCTTCTCCTACCTGGCCGCCAAGACCTGGAACTCCCTCCCGTCCGACCTGCGCCTGACCCAAGACCACCTCTCCTTCAGGAAGAAGCTGAAGACCTGGCTGTTCGAGCAGTAGCGGCACCACCCCTCCCCAGCGCCTTGAGACCCTACGGGTATGTAGCGCGCTCTATAAGTGTCACTGATTGATTGATTGATTGTACTGATGTGTGCCATTCCATGTGCCATAGTAACCACTGGAAGCCCATATGCATCAGGCAACAACCATCGCCTATGTTCTGACAAATCAATCCAACAACCATTCTCATCCAACTTACCCATACTTTCTCTCCACTTGCTCAATTCTTTCTCTGTGGCTTCAGCTTGAAGGGACTTTACACTTTCTATTGTGTTTTCACACATTCCAACATCACCAACCCATCTGGCAGGGCCTGCAACATACATTCGAGTCTTCACATCTTTTGCTGTTTCTTTCGCGACTTCATCAGCAAACGCATTACCACGACCAACATCATCAGTGATTTTCTTGTGCGCACTGCATTTCATAATCGCAACTTGTAACGGTAGGGTCAGCGACTCAAGGAGATCATTCACCAACTTGCCATTCTGAATCTTAGCTCCATGCGAAGTCAGGAACCCACGTTCTTTCCACAATCGCCCAAAACTATGAGCCACGCCAAAGGCGTACTGGCTGTCTGTATATATGTACACTTTCATTCCTTCAGACAACACGCATGCTCTCGTAAGGGCAATCAATTCTGCTGCTTGAGCCGAATTCTGTGGCACACGCGCAGTTTCAACAATCGTGTCCAAAGTCGTGATAGCATATGCAGCAGTCGTATCACCATTCGGAAGCTTGAAACACGAACCATCCACCCATAAAGTACCATCACACTCAGTCAGGGGAGTATCTTTGAGATCTACTCTCCCTTTCGTTTCTTCTTCTGTTCTGAATAGACAATCATGTTGCTCAATCTCATCTAGATCTGCTGGAATTGGCAATAATGTAGCTGGATTCAACGTGTTGCTTCTCTTTATGTGTATATGATTTGCTAACAGTGTTAGCTCATATCCTGATAATCGCGCACTAGTTAAGTGTTGTGTCTTGGTCCTGTTTAACAATGTGTCCACAGCATGTGGAACCATAACAATCAATGTGTTATCCATTACTAGTCCAGCAGACTGTCGAATAGACATAGCTGCGGCGGCTGTGGCTCTCAGACAACTTGGCAATGCCCTCGCTACAGGGTCCAAGGTTGACGAAAAATACTCGCATGGACGCGGTCTGTCGCCAAACGGCTGTGTTAACACTGATAATGCGCAACCATCTTTCTCATGAACATGCAATGTAAAAGGCTTGCTGTAGTCAGGGGTACCCAACACAGGAGCTCAACACAATGCATTACGCAATTCCAAAAAACTCTTCTGACACTCTTCAGACCATGGAATAGGATTCGGTGTGTCTTTGCATGTCAATGCTAACAAAGGTTTTGCCAACAAGGAAAAATTAGGAATCCAATGCCTACAGTATGAAGTAATGCCCAAGAAAGCACGCACTTCTCTCTGTGTTCTTGGCACACTCAACTGTGCAATGGCTTGAATTCTCTCTGGGGTCAGTTTCCTTCCCTCCTTCGATAAGAGATGACCTAAGTAGGTCACTTCTTGTCGACAATATTGCAATTTTGAGAGAGACACTTTGTGATAAAAGGCAGACAAATGACGCAACAATGACAATGTAGCTTCTTTGCAAATCTTTTCAGTATCCGCGGCGATTAGTAAATCGTCAACATACTGAATGAGGATAGCGCCACTAGGTAAAACAAGTGCATCAAGCTGCGCTTTTAAAGCTTGGCTGTATATTGATGGACTTTCACAGTAGCCCTGAGGAGCGCGTTTAAAGCGGAAGCTGCGACCTCCTAAACTAAAGCCAAAAATGTCTCTGCTCTCCTCTGCAATTGGGATGCTAAAGAAAGCATTCTTTAGATCGATCACTGAGAACCATGCAGCGGAGGCTGGAATCATAGTTAACAAGGCAGTTATATCAGGGACAACTGGAAACTGTGGCACAACAATCTTATTAACCTCTCTAAGATCAATCACAAATCTGTAAACAGGTGGCTGTGAAGGGTCCGTTCGTTTTAAGACATGTAAAACTGGTCTATTGCAAAGGTTGCATCTTGTCTCTCCAATCACACCCTTCTTGATCAAATCGCTGACAATTTCTAACAACGCTTTCTGACCTTCATTGGAGATCTTATACTGGGGAATGCGTGGCAATCTGACATTGGCTTTTAAAGTGACCACATATGGCGGTATTTCCAAAAGACCCACATCATTGGGACCAGTGGCCCAAAGGACATCCGGAAGGGATGACAATTCAGGTGGCATTGCATTTTTAGACAGATACATTGGGGAAATCACTTTCTTGCCTAATGTAAGTTGTACTCCTGAGGGAGAACAATATAGCGTTGCATGCAATCTTTTTAGCAAATCTAAGCCTAGCAAATTCTCACCACAACCTGTCGTTAGAATGAGGGGTGCTTTTAGCTCACAAGGTCCAACAGAAAGTGACATAGGACTAGAAATCGGGTTCCTAACTGGGGCGCCAGAAAAACCTACTGAGACATTCATTTCGCCAGACAAAGGCGCGCCAGGGAGTTTTGAATGCGTGATTGAACTCTTTGCAGCACCAGTGTCTAGCAGAAAGGGCTCCGTTACATTTGCTGTAGTTACTTTAACATAAGGTCCGCTCTGATCCACTGGCACTGAAACAACTCCCACTCTGTCTACGGCTGTCCTAGTAATCATCATCTTCTACATTGTCGTCTTCCGCATAATAATCGTTATTGTAGTACTGAGCTGTATTACCAGTCGCGTTGGCTTGCTGATCAAAGCTATTTATGGTATTTTGTGGCGGAAGAGGACGCGCGTTCTGGGGAGCATTTCCACGCCCTCTGCCTCTAGGGGCTTGCTGACCACCTCTACCTCTTGCGCCATACGCATTACTGTTACGCTGCATTAATTTAGGGCAACTATATTTAAAATGACCTTCCTCTTTGCAATATGATCATTGGTTGGGACCTACAGGGATTCGTGGTTGATAATACCCATTCATTTGCTGAGTATTCTGAAATTGTTGGGGCTGCTGATAGATACCTTGTGTTTGCCTATAATTATTCTGTCCTCCACGTGGCGGATAGGCCTGCTGCAAGAGGACCTTTGTCTTTAGTTCTTTCGTTTTCTTATCTGTTCTATCCTTCTCATCTTTGTCTCTATTCTCATAATACTGTGCAGTAGCCAGTATTTGCGCTGAAGAGGAAACAGCCCAAGAACTTTCTGAGTCTTTTAATTTCTTACACAACTCGGGAAGTAGATTCTGCACAAATTTATCAACGAATAACCGTTGGCCACCTTCAGTGCTCATGTCTTGGCCACTGTGGTCGATAAACGTTTCTTCAAACCTGGTGAAGAAATCAGACACTGTCTCATCTTTCTTCTGCTTGCATGCGGATAGTTTATCCCAATTTACGCGCATCGCAGGCATTATAGTTTTCATGTAGGTAATAATTCTACCAGGGGGCTCTGCTACCAAAGGCTCAGGTTTTGCACCACCAACTTGTCTAGCGTCTGCAGCAACGATATTAGCCCATGTGTCACCCAATTCTGCAGCGTGATCTACATTACGAATGGATCCCCATAAAGGCTGTGGAACCACATTCCCAAACAGCATATCTATGTCGGCCAAATTCATGACACACGACTCTGCAGTTTGGGATAACTCCTTATAATAACCGGTAGGGTTTTTACGGGGGTCAGGCAATGTCTGTTTAAGCGCTATTACTTCAGATCGTTTCCCAGGGACATGCACCCAAACACGCTGAAAATGTGCTGGGACAGCTGGATTAGCATTCGGATCAGCAGGTCTCCAAACTGGGGGAACCTCACGCATCGGATATTGGCGCGCTTTTACCTCCTTCCCCACAGGGAAATCCTGGTTAAACAATGATTGCTGACAATCGCCATTTCTGAGGGACAGTAAAGTCGCAACTGCTTTATCTACCTTGGGGCCCACAATTACACCTGTTTCGAAATCAAATCGCACTCGACACAATTCCTGTGGGTTTGGGTTTGCACCCTTATCCTCCAATTCCTCACAGAGGAATTCACACATTTTATCAAAGACATACCTCTGTTTTGGGGCATCCCATTGGTAAAAAACGTTAACAACCGATTCCACATCATAGAGTGAAGGGAAACCAATCCACCTGTGGTAAATAATTTTCCTTTACCTGGACTGAATTTGATACAGAAACATAATAAAATAGCTCAGTAAAATGAGAGGCAGAATCCGTGGTATTAGAGGTTCGGAATGGGCTTTATTCCAATAATCGATTATAATCGGTTGCTCCAAGTTCCATCACCACGGAGGTTCAGGAAGTGAAGTACATACATTATTGACATGAAATGGCTTTTATAGTACATACATTACAATGAGGCGAATGCAGTAGGCGTAACAATTGATAAGGAAAATGACGATATATCTGCGTAACCAAAAATGGGTGTAATAAGGAGTAAAAAGGAACGTAATTGGTTATGATGTCACCTATAGGTGGATCCATAAGATAATACTTGGCATAGATGCGCGCGCAGCAGCATGACGTGTAATTGACGTGTAACTAGGGGGTGAAGGGGACTTGACATTTAGCTCTACATGTGGAGACAAGAAGTCTGAGGGGTCAAGTCAACCTAATCCCAAATCATATCTAACATCCTATGTTTAAAGAACTATGTTATCCATAAAGAAGGACTCTCGAACAGAATCTATTCTATACTGACTGTGCGTGCGTGTACAAGCGTCTAAGTGTCTACACTAAATGCGAGGGCAGGAATCTTCCATAGTAACAGGACTATGAATTACTTGCATAAGGGCAGAGAAGCCGGGCCTTTTGCTCGGTGGCTGGAAGAATGTTTACTTAAACTACTAGGCAGGAATGCATCGGCTGAGGGGGAAGCAGATAACTCGAAGGTGAAATACAGTTCTTGGCAGAGAATAGGCTGATGTCAGGCTTCGTGAGCCGCGCAGAGAATGAGACAAAGTTCATGGTCACAGATGCAGGCTCAGACTGGAGCTTTCAGAGGCAGAAGGCAAGAAGAGTTTTGATGACAGAATCAGGGCCTACTTGCCTGGACTGTAAAATGGCATAAGTGAGCCATATAAAGCCGGTGGCCTTTTGTACTTAGGAATGGAATATCCGGCCTATTCATGGCGGATCTGACAGAGGACATGTTGACGGTGGACGCACATGTATTTGCGTCTTCATAACTGGAACTGGAGGGAACATACATGTACTTGTGACATGCACATAGAACCGTTGGGGTCCAAGATAGGGGACATAACTGACCAGAAAAATCCATATTTCCACATTCCCTCCTTGTCCCCTACTTGCCCGTTAAGAGATATCAATCTTCATTAATCCATTGATCTGTTCATATAGCATCATTTGTTCTTCTTTCTTCTTCCGGGATCTTGAATGAAATCTTGGTGGTGGAATATACGATGTGGCACACAGACCACAGATCGCTGGACCACATTGTAGACATAGACAGCAACTGAATAGTATGAGAAGGCCAATACCTAGGAAAGATAGAACTCTCCATCCCCAGGCTGATATCACACTCCAAAACCAACTGGACCAAGTCCAAGTGCCTGGGTTCTGGTGTATCTGATTTACAATCTCATGAAGGCGAGTTATGGCTTTATATACTGATGGCGAATTTTCTGGTATGAATACGCAGCAGCTTGATCCGATGACCCTACAAGCTCCGCCCCTATCAGCCAGGATGACGTCAAGGACAAGACGATTTTGAAGCACAACAATCCGCATAGCAGACTGCTCTTCTGTTAAATTGCCTAAGGCGGAAATAGTTTCATTCACTACTGCTTCAAGGGTTCTAGTTAATCTACGTATTAGTTTACTATTAGTAACAGTACCTATATAGGGAAAGATGCCTTTATTGAAATCTGTGTATTTTTCCCATGCTGTTTCAGTGTAATCGACAATCGGGAGATCTCTCCGCTCTCTATTGTGTACTAAATGAATATTTCTATAATAATCAGGAGGAGCTAGGAAAACAGGTGGCAAAAGGAATGCAATGTAGCAGGTACCATCCCAATCTAGAGGTAGACGCATATATGCAGTCTGACCACATATAAAGTAGGAGTGGCGATAAGCTCTGAATGAGGATTTGCCTTGATCACTGAATTCTACTGTAGTAGTGCATTTACTATGGCCCATATGTATGGAACCAACCTTTCTTACACACAATTCACCCTTCGCTGGGAATACTGACATGGTGGGTAAGACTAGTTCAACTTCGGATACGACATTTAGAATCATGAGATTAGGTGTAAAATTACCTAATCCATATACTTCATTTTCTAGATCAGTTCCTGTTCTTTTGGGGCGACCCTCCTTGTCAGGATAGCAGACCTTGAGTAAAACTAGGTTCAGGTTTCCCCATACCCACTGATCTTGGTAAACTGCTGTGTCTGAGTCTATGGAATTGATTAAACTAAACCATGCTCCACAGGAGCCATTATGTGTAAATGGGTGCGGAAAGAAAGGCAAGACTCCTTCATAATTCTGATAGGGAGGGAGCCGGCCACACACCCAACAATTAGTTGCATTACTAGTCTGATGGGAATGATGTAACATACTAATGAAAGTGTTATTGCGCAGCGCAAGTCTATAAGACAATTCATGCGGGGGTAAGTTACTAAAAGAATGTTCTGCGGTAACATTGTAAACAGGTCTAGAAATAGGGTAATATATGTGCAACACTATGCTTGCAGTAATTATTAAAAGACTCAAGAAAAACAATATTAATAATGTCACTATACAGTGGCTACGCAGTGATTTACAATACGCCTGTCGTTTCATCATTGTTCGCAATTGTCCATGATTCAGGTCTAGAGGATACATGTCAGAGACAGATTCAACCGCTTCACCTAGGAGAGGACTTAAACAATCAAATCGTCTGACGTTCTAGGCCTCAACTTAACTTTATAGAGTTTGCTTTCAGTTTTTTCAACCAAAGGAAGTTTTGAATCAGTCTGTGAGGGAGTGCAGGGCACAATGTCTATATCCGAGGATTGTCCATGAAATTTCTTGATATGACTTGAATGAATCCAGCCCTTGCGGCCCTCGATCTTCACGGCTGTTCTTGTGGTCAGCAGAACCAACTTGGGTGTCTTCCACCTGGGCTCCAGCTGAGTCTTTCGGTCGAAATTTTTCACAAACACGAAATCACCCGGAACTACGTCATGGGGTTTCACCTCAGTGTTGTCGGGAAATGCTGCAGCAACCTGTGAACGACAAGATTGTAGTGCAGACATCAAGGAAGCCAAGTAATCTGTCAGCATATTACAGTCAATATCAGTTATTTTGCGTGGTATAGGCGTCCCCCACATATTTGGTGGTCTGCCGAAGATCACCTCATACGGGGATAGCCCTGTTCGAGAGTGTGCTACCATTCTCATGTAAAAGAGTGCAACTGGTAATGCTACTATCCAGTCGACCCCTTTCTCTCTGCATATTTTGGACAGTCTGATTTTCAGTATCTGATTATGTCTTTCTACGAGACCTGCTGCCTCGGGGTGTCGAACACAGTGGAATTTCCACTGATATCCTAGCAGAAGTGAAACATGTTTCATTAATTCGGATGAGAACGGCTGGCCGTTATCTGAGTAGACAACACGTGGTAAACCGTATCGTGGGAAGAATTCTCGAACTAACTGTTTGGCAGTAGTCGGGGCAGTGTAATCTGAAACCGGGTATGCCTCCGTCCAACGGGACAGAGCGCAGACAACTACGAGAACATATTTGAATCCTCGACATCGTTCCATCTGGATATAATCCATCTGGAGGACTTCAAAAGGGTGATCAGGAGGATGAAATCCACCCTGTTCTACGGGAACACTTTTTCCTGGGTTGAACTGGCAACAGATCATACAGGTACGGACTTTTTGTTTGGCTGCTGCTCGTAAATGTTTATTGAACCAAATGTGTTGAATGCTGTCTAGCATAGCTTTTTCTCCTAGATGTGCTGGACTATGTATAGTGTTAACTATAACTTGGACCATTGAATCAGGAAGGAACCATACAGACTTTTCTTTCATCATCCATCCTTGGTCCGTTTGGATCCCTCCTAATTCAGTCCATTTCTTTATTTCGTCTGGTGTAGCATGTGTCTGTATGTCAATTACGTCAAGAGTAGGATCTTTAACTGTCATACAATGTGTCGGCATCGGGACTATTGTCTTTGTCATGTCGGGGGTTTGAGTTTGAGCAGTCTGTTTAGCTGTTCTGTCGGCTAAATCATTGCCTTGAGAAATGATATCAGTAACTTTCGTATGAGCTTTACATTTCATAATTGATATTGCAGTAGGTAGATGTATTGCATCTAATAAGGCATGAATGAGGGGTCCGTGCTGAATGTGGGCACCGTGGGAAGTTAAATAACCTCTCTCTCGCCACAGCACGCCGAAGTCATGTACGACTCCGAATGCATAACGTGAATCAGTGTATATGTTGACTTTTTTACTTGTGGCTTGAATACAGGCTTGTGTCAGAGCGATGAGCTCTGCGGCTTGAGCTGACAAAGTATTAATACGATTAGTTTCAATGACTTCTGTATCTGTTGTGACTGCGTAAGCAGCCACTAACTCTCCTGTACTTGTTCTCATACATGAACCATCTACATACAACGTCAGGTCTGGATCTGACAATGGGACATCTGTCAAGTCTTGTCTGGGTTTTGTCGTTATAGTAATAACTTCAATACAGTCATGAGCTAGTGGGTCTGTTCCGGTTACTGGCAAAAGTGTGGCAGGATTCAATGTGTTACAGCGTCTGATTTCTATATGTGGCTGAAACAATGTAAGTTCATACCCTGTAAGTCGCGCTATAGTCAAGTGTTGTGTTTGCGTTCTATTCACAAGGACTTCTACTGTGTGTGGTACTTGAACTGTCAATGGATGTCCTAACACTATGGCATCGCTTTGTCTGATTGCTAAAGCTGTCGCTGCTACTGATTTCAGGCATGCAGGCAAAGCCTGAGCTACGGGATCTAATGTACTAGAAAAATAAGCACATGGTTTGTGTGCTCCTGCTTGTTCCTGTGTGAGTACTGACAAAGCAGTACCTTCGCGTTCTGTAACAAAGAGTGTAAACTGTTTTCTGTAACATGGCGTTGCTAAAACAGGTGCTTGACATAAAGCTTTCTTTAGGCTTTCAAAAGCTTGTGTATGTTCCTGAGTCCAAGGGAGAACAGTCGATGTGGCTGCCTCCTGGGTTGTCAACTGAATGAGTGGTTTTGCTAGAAATGCATATTGCGGGATCCACTGTCTACAGTATGAAGTGAGGCCTATGAAAGCCCGCACCTCCTTTTGTGTCTTGGGTATTGGCATGTTAGCTATTAACTGAATGCGGTCTGGTGTAAGCTGCCTTCCCTCCTTGGACAGCGAGTGTCCAAGATAAATAACTCGCTGGACACAGAATTGCAGCTTAGAAGGGGACACCTTGTGCCCCTTTTCGGCTAGAAATTGTAAAACTGTCAGTGATGCTTTTACACATTCAGGTTCGCTTCGGGCGGTGATCAGCAGATCATCGACATATTGAAGCAAAGCAGTGTTAACTGGCATGTGGATACTGTCAAGTTCTCGTTTCAGTGCTTGGCTATAGATGCTGGGGCTTTCTGTAAATCCTTGAGGTGCGCGTGAGAATTTAAAGCTACGTCCATTTAAACTAAATCCGAATAAATATTGGCTTTCCGGATCTATTGGGACGCTGAAAAAGGCATTCTTGAGATCGATTACAGTAAAGAATGTCGCTTCGGAATCAATAGCTGTCAGTAATGACGAGATATCTGGGACCACAGGGAATTGTGGCACAATGCATTTGTTTAACTCGCGCAGATCAATAACCAATCGATAGACTGGCGGGGCCTTTGGATCTGTTCGTTTAAGAATCGGAATTATTGGTGAATTACATACATTGGAGTCTGTTTCTACAACTACTCCTTGGGTAATGAGCTCGTCAATGATTTGTAGTAAAGCCACTACAGCATCTGGGGGTAACTTGTATTGTCGCATTCGTGGTAATACCACTCCTGCCTTTAGTGTAACTCGATAGGGTGTAATATTCATGCAACCAACATCAGTAGGGCCTTGTGCCCATAGACGTGTAGGTAAAGTCTGCAGTCGGGGATCCATGTCTCTAGATACATAGTGACCTTTAAAATCACGTAAAAACAATCTTACTCCTTCCGGAGAACAACATATTATAGCTCCTAGAGCTTTTAATGTTTTTATTCCTAACAGGTTTTCTGGACATGATTTAGTAAGCAATAAATCTGTAGTTCGGGTCAGAGGTCCTATCGTAAGTGGCAGAGGTTGTGACACTTCATTAACAATAGGTTTTCCTGAAAAACCAAGGGAAATATTTTGTGAGCCTGAGAGGGGTGCCCCTGGAACTTCACTACGTTTTATAGTTGTTCGACTTGCCCCTGTATCGAGTAAAATTTTTCTATCTTGACCTAATAATTCACTGTGTACATAAGGTCCTTCTTGATCTACAGGTATCTCGATAAGGGGTAAGTCAACTTCCCTCTCTAGGCTAGTTCATGCGTAACGCTGATACTCAGGGTATTCATACTGTGCGGTCTGATACATTTGTTGTGTTGTTGTCTGTGTGGCAGCAACAGGCAATGGTGGTGCAGCTGGCACAAACTGTATTGGCTGTTGTGCGGCTGGCATGGCCTGGGCATGCTGCAGAGCTCCTTGTTCATTCTGATCTTGTCTAAGTGGCCGTGATCTTTCTTGTGTTTTACCTATGCTGATATTATGTTTTAAAACTGGACAATCGTGTACATAATGACCTGGCTTTTTACAATAATTGCATGTCCCTTTTACAGGTCCTGCTGAATCGGAATGTGTCATACCCCTTTTATGTCCTTCAGCTGGAACTGTCTGGGAAACTAACATTTTCATTTTCGTGTCTTTCATGCGTCTGTGTTTATGTTCTTGTTCCTCTCTAATTCTATTGTGATGGTACTGTAACATTTGTAACATTTGTGATGGAGTGTTACCTTGCCAGGTACTCTCGAATTTTAATACTCTATTCTTTACTGGGGGCAGGGCATTTTCTACTAATTTTGTTACAAACAGATGTGGGTATGATTCGCTACTTGCTTTTATGCCACTATTTATACCAAAACATTTTTCAAATCGGGCATAGTAATCACTAGTGTCTTCATCTTGCTTCTGTTTACAGGCTGAAATTGTACCCCAATCTTCCTTTTTCGTAGTTAATAAGCGTGGCAGTACCTGTACTAATAAACCTGGCAGTGCTTTAGTTTTATCCCCAAGTCCTGCTCCTGCAGTTCGGGCCTTTTCTTCCGCTTCTAACACTGACCATTCTATCTTTTGGTCTCCTACCTCCCACTCTTTTTCCTTGAGTTTCTCATAAATGCCAGCAGGCATCAATACCTTTAATATTGTCATAATGTCGGGATAGGTGTACTCTCCCATGAGTAACATGTCTTTAATTTCTCGGTGAAAACCCGCTGGGTCTTTGTCATGACTGGGTACCACTTTCTTCATTTGTAACAACTCTATTTTCGATATGGGCGTATATACAAATACGCGTTTGAACTCGTTGTCCTCGCCCTTTATTGGGTGCACTTCTCGTAAGGGATTCTGTCTATCCATGTGATACGTGGTTCTCTCCTTGACGGGCAATGAGACATGTTCTGAACATACAAAAAGAATATACTGCTTTCTTGATTCTAGAATTTCTTTAATTAATTTAGTACCTGCACCTCTCCATTTATTCATAAGTAATTCAGTCAGTATGTCAGGTAAGGGACCAGGGTCCGAATGCTGACTTCGATATAGTATAATGAGTTGTTGAATCATATAAATCCCAGCTAACCTCTGTTCATCTAGGGTAAGATTCAAGAATGTGCGTACTACTGTATCATCACTATATTTTCCGGGACTGTCCACCCAATGGACAGCTGCCCTGGCTAAATCTTGTTCATCCATAGAATCGAGAAAATGATAACCCCTTCGTTCTCGGAGTAGTTTGTCGGCGGTTTGGAACGAATGCTCGTTAGACCTTATATGGACTATGGGTGTTGGGAAACCCCTGTTATTGTCTGGACATATCGGGCGTATCGGGTCAATAAGACATCTCGTACTATTATAAGATCTTCTTTTACCTACATAGGCTATAGTTTCTGACTGTCCTGTGGGCGGTCCTGACCCTTCTTCCTCGCTTTGTTCGAAACCGTCTACCTCTAATCTCTCTTCGTGTAGGCGTTCTATTTCTTTACGGATCTTTCGGCACATGGCTATTATACAATTTTGTTTATCATGTCTCCCTTCTGATATATTCTGGCTCCATCTTGTAAGAATTTGCATTGCTTCCGGGTCTACCCCCGGTCGGTCTTGATTTCTGATCACACAGTTTATGAGGAAACGTAACAGTTCCCCCTGTATCTCTACTTTCTGGTATTCCATAGCTCTGTTAATACATTCTGGATCTCGCCCTGTTTGGACAAAATGGTATATATTATCTAGATGCGCAGTCATTCCTGGTAACTTCCCTAAATACACTGCGGCTCGTCTGATACGCAATGACGCCAGGGTCATTTCGTCCTCTTTACCGGGCACAGGATCATATCTGCAATCTATAAGAAGTTCCTTCAGCGTACGGGCACTTATGAGTTTGGGTGTACGTGAATGTGCTGACTCTTGAAAAGTAAGTTTATTTATTCTGGGTGGCGTAGAAAAGATATTGGTAGCACCTCCCGTGGCCCCATCTGGGGTGTCGGGTGTGAAAGGATTCGTCGAACGTGACACAGCAACTACAGGTGTGGACACAGCTATAGAAGTAGCTGTAGGAGCGGATGCAGAAACAGATGTGCTTGCCAGAACTTGTGACTCGATTTGTTGCTGTAGGGATACGGGTGCTGGATCTTGGCGTTGGACCTCCCTGGTATGCGGTCTATGCGGGGCGGAATTAGCATATTCGGGAGCTGCGTCATCTAAATATGAGGAAAGAAAAACGTCTTCTGCTGTTCTAGGATGCCCCTTAGGATGTACCTTTATTGGGAACAATGGGGGTGGCAAGTCTTTCGGTATTTCTGGGGTAGCCTTAGGTAATCCTTCGGCCAGAAGGGGATACATACCATTCATAAGGGTATTTCTTTGTCTGTCTACTTGTTCTGATTTCACTCGGATACCTTCCTCAATTAATAGATTTTCTCGAACTTTATTGGAATTCTCTTTACTCTTCTCTTCCTGTCTACGTGCTTTTTCTGTTCGTCTATGTGATTCTTTACGCCATAATTCAATGGCATCTTTCTGTGACTGTCTGACTTTCCTTTTCCATAACTCTTCTTCTACTTTCATGATGCACTCTGCATCCCAGGTTCCCGCTGTGGGCCACCTCTGACTTTCTGGTAATTCCTTGGTGTAGTCTACCCATAAATCAAGAAATAATATGGCGTCTAGGCCATGTTTATGATACATAAAGTGCCCTGGAGTGTCCCTAGGAGGAATAGGAACGGCTTCTTCGAGAACCCCTTTTCTGGTAGTGATCTGTCTTAATTTCGAAAAGAGCGGCATATTGAGAACTGGCCTTATACTTGATTTTGACCAACTGACCTGATACTTGATTTTGAACAGACTTAATACAATAAACACGATAATGAACAGTCATTCATACCACAATATACAGAACATACTTAAACACATTAAACATTAAACATTAAACCTTTAACTGAAACAACAATGATGATCGTCTGCATAACTAATCACCAAGCTTAATTCTTGACAATAACTAGATACTTCGGAATACTTGATATACTGCTAAACAGTACAGATACACTGCTGAAACAGTGCAGACCGGATTTGTGTACCCAAACCCGTCTTGACCGGCACAACCTATGTGCACGTCAGAAATGCCTCCCCAGCAATGGTACTCACCGGGTAGCTTCGGAAACGGAAGGCCTCAGTAACTTGAACTTGAACCGGACTGGACTCGACTCGACTCGTCGGACACTGGGCTTGACTTCGGACTGGTGGGTCTCTGTATACCTCGGATCTTGCTCTCTCAGCTAGGCTCTGGTCGGGATACTTCGCACTTCTCACCGCCTCGTCTGGGTGTTGATCGCAGTCTCAGTCGCCCCCGCTTGACCGGAGGGAGATACAGGAAATCCTGCTGGTACGCGTTATTGTCCGTCCAGCTGTGGCAGGAGACCGGGCCTGCAACGCACCGCCGGCGCGTGAGATGAGAAAGTGTCCCTGTTCGGGCGCCATTCATGTGGTAAATAATTTTCCTTTACCTGGACTGAATTTGATACAGAAACATAATAAAATAGCTCAGTAAAATGAGAGGCAGAATCCGTGGTATTAGAGGTTCGGAATGGGCTTTATTCCAATAATCGATTATAATCGGTTGCTCCAAGTTCCATCACCACGGAGGTTCAGGAAGTGAAGTACATACATTATTGACATGAAATGGCTTTTATAGTACATACATTACAATGAGGCGAATGCAGTAGGCGTAACAATTGATAAGGAAAATGACGATATATCTGCGTAACCAAAAATGGGTGTAATAAGGAGTAAAAAGGAACGTAATTGGTTATGATGTCACCTATAGGTGGATCCATAAGATAATACTTGGCATAGATGCGCGCGCAGCAGCATGACGTGTAATTGACGTGTAACTAGGGGGTGAAGGGGACTTGACATTTAGCTCTACATGTGGAGACAAGAAGTCTGAGGGGTCAAGTCAACCTAATCCCAAATCATATCTAACATCCTATGTTTAAAGAACTATGTTATCCATAAAGGACTCTCGAACAGAATCTATTCTATACTGACTGTGCGTGCGTGTACAAGCGTCTAAGTGTCTACACTAAATGCGAGGGCAGGAATCTTCCATAGTAACAGGACTATGAATTACTTGCATAAGGGCAGAGAAGCCGGGCCTTTTGCTCGGTGGCTGGAAGAATGTTTACTTAAACTACTAGGCAGGAATGCATCGGCTGAGGGGGAAGCAGATAACTCGAAGGTGAAATACAGTTCTTGGCAGAGAATAGGCTGATGTCAGGCTTCGTGAGCCGCGCAGAGAATGAGACAAAGTTCATGGTCACAGATGCAGGCTCAGACTGGAGCTTTCAGAGGCAGAAGGCAAGAAGAGTTTTGATGACAGAATCAGGGCCTACTTGCCTGGACTGTAAAATGGCATAAGTGAGCCATATAAAGCCGGTGGCCTTTTGTACTTAGGAATGGAATATCCGGCCTATTCATGGCGGATCTGACAGAGGACATGTTGACGGTGGACGCACATGTATTTGCGTCTTCATAACTGGAACTGGAGGGAACATACATGTACTTGTGACATGCACATAGAACCGTTGGGGTCCAAGATAGGGGACATAACTGACCAGAAAAATCCATATTTCCACACACCTACGCGCCAAATGGTCTAACACCTCTTTTTCGTCGGGACCAGGCAGCTGACTGCGCAATTGCTTACGCTGTAAGGCAGGAGTCGCACTAGATGACCCAAAGAGAGGCGACATTAGACTAGTATCTACATTAGCTAGTCGTTGTCGTGCTGAAGGAGAAGTTGAGGCAAAAACAGGGGGATAGACAGAGGGAAGAAAAACAGATTCAGATATAGGTACCTGGGTAGTGTAAGAAGGAGCGCCAGGGGAAACCGCTGGCGTGCTAGGCAAAGTTGCAGAAAGCGCGGGGGTAACAGGTAGCAAAACTGGCGGCCCTTGAGAGGGCTGCACTGCAGGGATAGGAGCCAGCTGAAGAGGAGCTGGCAGCTGCGGGAAGGCTTGCGGCATATTTACTAGAGGCTGCGCATTTACAAGCTGTGGAGGTGCGGTGGCATTTTGCGCATATGGGGGTGGCGAACTTAACAAATGGGACATTAGGGAATCTTTTTCTTTCTCTTTTGTCTCATCTTGCACAAGGGGTGACAAAACAGGGTAACATTTATCAATCCCTAGTTTGCGCTGCCTATGTAACTGTTCCTTCATTTGTTCCTCCTCATTATCTTTAAATTGCACAGCTGCTTGCATCACTGACATACCTCTCTCTCTCTTATTCCTTTTCGCTAGCTTTATTTCCTTCTGTTTGGCTTCCTTTCGCCATAGGCGGAAAGAATCAAACATCGCCGGCCGGGCTTTCTTTTTAAACAATTTAACTTCCAAATTATCTAAGATATCTGTATCGAAACTACCATTTTGGGGCCATTTTCAAACACCATCCTTTCTGGTGTTTCGGATCCATATTTCATTATATGCAATGGGGCCCACGCCATGTTTTACATAAAGCTCATAAGTAGGAGTTCCAATTGGAGGAACCGGACATGAATCCTCTAACTGGAAATCCCTTCCACAACCCAAACAAAACAATCTACAAAATACACTAGAACCAGGCATCTTCGCTCACTAGTCTAGTTTCAAACGTCAAAGGATTATCGAATACGATAGTCTCGTGAATACACGAGTCCTCTGGCTTTGGGACTTGCAAGCACCAAATCAAAATGATCCCGAAGGATACCAAATTCAAACTAGGAGACGCTCCACTTATACTTAACTGAATATTGATGATCGATGGCGTCACCAGAAGATTCTCTTGATTGTTTCGCTCTACCAAAAAATAGTCGAGGGTCCAAAACAGGGCGATTAATCAGGGCAGCAGTCCTTCGTAGCCGTCGGGACGCGGAGAACCTAGCAGAAAAGACTTTTGGACCAGGTCGACATGCAGGGGTCGATGAAGTGGCGGCCTTCCTCCAGAATTTCCACACGAAGCTCCTCACGAACCTCTGGCTTGGACCGGTACCGCTGAAATCGCGCCGAGTTGGGCGCCAACTGAAGTACTGGGTATTTTAAGCCCAGCGGTGCAGGGGAACACACCCTATGACTTCGGGGTTCTTCCTGTTTCAGACCTACAGAAACACAGAGTCTTCTGGGTGAAGTCAAAGATCAGTTTATTGGCTGCAGACCAATTACAGGTATCCTAGAAGTACAACAGCGTGTATGTTCTCAGGAGACTGCTGAAAATCACAGAAACGGGCTTCTTTTTAAATACAGAATATCCTGCCTCAGGCATACATTCCTAGGTTTATGGCATGGTCATTTAAAGTATACATTACAAAACGAAAAGGCAGAGTCATGATGACCATCCCACATTCCAGTTAAGCCAGCCCGCAATTATTTACCCAGCAAGGCTCAGATCCCACATCAGATATCGATAGGTCCCAATAAACATGAGCATCTCCTGTTTTGGGAAACAAGCCATAAAGTAGGAACAGTCAGGTGTGAAAGAGATTAGCTGGAGGCTCGTGTAGGATGAAAGGACTTTATGGTGTGTCAAGCCCTGATGCTAATCACAGGAGGCCAGAGGACGGGGAACTCGTGGGACCAGTTTGACCTGGGGCAGCGGAGCCAAGCTGCCCAGGTCACAGAAAAGTCAAAGAAAGCCACATGTGCTTTAAAAGGCCCGTTTTCGCTTCATGCTATATAGCCTATGTGAGGGCCACCATAAGATGGCCACTGATACAAAATGGAACCCACGTAGTGATGTATAATAGCGTATACCCAGTGCATTCATAGCTAAAACGTTACACAAAGCACTTGTACATACCGCATTAACCATTTGCGGTTCACTATTACCGGGATAGACAGGGGTAGGGCCCTGCCTCCTACGCGGTCCCAAATTGCAAAGTACGACACAGGGGTAGCAAGCTGACTATTTATGGTAGGTCTACATGTGCAGGGATAGCAAGGTGAGCACAAAGGACCGCGGAGGACCGAAAGAAGGTGGTAGGGGCATGTAGATGAAGAATGAAGGACAGGCAGGGGCAGCAAGCTGACTACACTGCAGTGGATTGGCCACCTGTGAATGGTGTGCCTCGGACATACCCTCACTGCGTGTGGCTAAAAGACATGTAAAGTCAGAGTGTTGGCTGAATATGTTCAAAGAACCCCAGAAATTGACACAAAAAAACAAAAGTTGGACGTTTTAGTTATGTATTGTTGACGTAGGTTAAAAACTAATGTTTATAAATACAAAAATCCGCTGTAATTCTCCAATTTGCATTAAGCAAATTAACTATACCTTGCGCCCCCTCCATTTACTACTTATGACCTTGCATAAGTAGTGTATGGCACATGACATCTCAAATTACATCATTTATGACATTAATGATGACTTCATCAATGAATGTGACAGGCTGTTGAATGGTTTGCATACCAGAAGGTATTCAGAAAGTTAAATCTAGACCAAATTATCTTTAACCTCTGTAGTGCTGAAAGGTGTAACTTACCAACCTGCAAAAAATGAAGCACCCCTTTTAAAACCTCTACATTTAGTAGATGACATGCCTTTTTTCCTGGTATTAGTGTGTAAGAAACATAATGTTTCTGTAGACATTAATAGGGTCAGCAATTTTTATAAAAATAAACGTACATGTGTAAATTGCTCACAATTATAAGTTGTAAGTTGTGAATTGTCCCAGTATGATCTCTGTATATATTAATACGATCAGCGATTTATTAAACCTTGAATACTGTTCAAAAGAAAGTTTTATTATTTATATCAAGATGTACCTGCTAAATAACTCTTCTTAGATAGAATTTTAAGTCCACTGCATCACATCTATGCATTAACGCGGCTTTCACAACCAGGTCCTATGCACAACCCTGTACAGTTTATATAAATAACTTACGGCTATTCTTAAAATAAGCAAAATGGTGTACACCATTAGAATAACACTTACCATCAAAATGTGACTTGACAGTTTGAGAGTCAGCCATACATTATTCATTCTTCAGCAATGTATAATGTCTCCGAATTTTCACTGAACTTCCAGAAATAAATATCTGCGCCTTATATAAATCTCCCAATTAATATATAAATTGTCCATAGCACTACATGATACCTCCTTTAACGTCAACATTTCTATAGAAATCCACAGGTTAATAATGTTTTGTAAGAATAAGCTTTAGTTTTTCTAACATATTTTGGCAACAGAAGTTTGATTTGATCCACAACCTATTTGTAACGTACGTCTGCAACTTACACTAGTTACGCTCAGCCTCTACCTTGTTTAAATTAAGTACTCTTTGCACTGCCTTTGAAAGTGGCTTGACTTTCTTTGCTTCACACAAATGATATAGCTGCGCTCATGTAAACACAACTGTAAAAGGCCCGGAAGCTTCTCAGGATCAATATAAGGATAACACCACACCTGGCCCAATTGGGATAGAAACCGGCTCTCCTCAGGCGCGCCATGTAGTTATCCCAAATTATCTGGGGTCAGGACCACTAAACCAGTTGATATCGGAGCCTGCCCCAGTCCAAATACGAACATATTAGACTTTCCCCCTGCAACATGTCCCCACGTTCTAGTCTTGGCTGGAGTTATACCTCTTAGGGGTACCCAAACTGAATCTTGGACAAAGCTGTGACATGGAAGTTCTGACTGGCTCATTAAAAATAAACACTTAAATCCAAAAAGCATGAATGAGATTGTAATGGTGCGGAGGGTAGGCTGGTGGGGCTGCTCGGAGAAAAGTATTGAGGGGGATTGTGTTGTGGTGAATTTCCACAGACCACTTACTGTAAAATTTACTCACTCCCACTAGGTTATTTTTATAAGCACAAAACCCTTAGTGTCCCAATGGCTTCCATAAATCCTTTTTACCCCTCAAGTTCCATTCCCACTTTGAAATAGGTTTTCTGCTCTTGATGGTCTCAATGGACCAGATTGATTGGGGGATAGGTCTGTAGATGTGAGTGCGTTAACAGTTGCACCTCTAGGGAAAACGTCTCACTCTGATGATCCCCAACTATGGGCAATACCTTGGACAAAAGTGTGCTGAACGTTCTGAGTTGGAATGTTGCAGGTCTGCAATCTAAGATCTTATTTCCTGAATGGATTACTTTTATAAAAAAAAATGATCTACTTTTGTTTCGAGAAACTTAGGTAACACAGAAATTGTTTATTGATGGTTTTGAGTGCTATAGTAATCGGACTATTCTGTCCTGATCAGGGTGGGCATCAGGTGGTTTGTCCATTTGGGTGAGCCTCCCTGCTGGGGGTCACACCAAGGTAATTGAGAATCCCAATGAAAACTTTCATGGTGTGAGATACACAAGGGGTCAGACTTTGTACCTAATTAATATTTACAACACTGATTTTACCAATACTCCAAGTACTAAATTCCCTATTGTATTTGACTATAATTCCTCACTGAAAATTATTGTTGAGGACAAAGGGCAAAGCATAGGGTTTTGCTTAGCAGGAGATTTCAATGTCGAGCTGCTCCTGTAGGCTTCCTCCACGAGTATCCCCTTTATTGATTTTGTAGATACACCAGAATGTCTTTTAAATGACACTGATTCTAGAGGCTTTGAGTTGAAGTACTTGGCCTCTCATGATTTAAACAACGGAATGGATATAGCAGGTAGAAATGAGTTTCATATTCCCACTTATAGAGGTTGAAGCTGTTCCGCCTCAATAGATTATTTCTTCATATCATCTAGTCTGGGGGAGATATTGCTACATGGGAAAGTTGTCTTATCGCATTATGGGGACCACAACCCTATTGAGGTAGTATTTCAACTATCTACCAAGCCAAATTATAGGATTGACTGTGTAGCTGGAAACCTCCAACTGACCACAGACCGTGTGATTGGTATGGAGAATAGAGGAACCTGCCCAACTCTTTTACAAAGTGACTAGGGAGAATTCAGTATTGATTTAGGCTTCTCTAACTGAGGTTGATACTGAACAACAAGTAGCTAGTGCCTTTACCCAACTTTGCTCTCACATAAGGGGAAAGTTATTGAGACCTTTGCGCCCGGTTCACAATAAGCCAAGGTGGTTTAACCACAAATGTTTCAAGGTTAATCGACCGCTACGTAAGGCCCTTTTGGCAAAACCTAGGGACCCACAGGAAGTTACACCCCTACGTAAGTAATATAAAGTGGTCGCCACCAGGAGAAAGAGGGAGGTTTTAGCCAAACAGTGGGATACACTGGCGCTAGAGGCTAATAAAAAGAACAGCAGACTTTTTTGGTCTGCTGTGTAAGACATGAAATGCATGAACCAAGCATTGACCCTGATCTCTTGTAACATCACTGGTGAGGCATGGCAGGAGCACTTTACAAGAATTTACACTGCTACCCACGAGGAATTTGGAACCTTTACAGTTCCAAGTTAAATGGGAGCCGCGGTTATATTGAGCAATGTAGAGGATGCAATAGAACAGAGTATTGGTGGTAAGGCTCCTGGCCCTGATGGGATCCCAATTGATTTTAAGCATAATCCTGAATTTTGGGCACAGTTATTAACAAATATTTTTAATAATCTTGCCCATTCTTCATTGCCGACCTCCATTATAGTGCCTATTTTTTAAAAGGAGATCGAATGCAGCCGAGTTGTTTTATGCCCATCGGCTTCATTGAGACAATATTACAATTTTTAGGAAGGGTTCTCTATAACATAATTTAGGATTGGACAGGGGAGAAGTCCATCCTATATCCTTGTCAGTATGGATTTAAAAGTCTGGATGGGACAATAGAGCAATGTTTACATTTGACCCAGATTGTTGGGAAGTACACTGTGGCCAGGCAATCCCCATTGTAGCGGTCATTCATGAATTTGACCTCAGCGTTTGACTCTGTAAAACACTCAAAGCTATGGTTAAACCTTCTCTTAGGTGGGATGGATGAAGCACTGGTGCAGGTTTTAGCTTATTTGCACAGGCACATAGAGGCAAGAGTTAGAATCAATACCCACAGGAGGTTTCTAAAGCTATGACTTCTTAAGGAGGGGGAGGGGCTGTTCGAAATGGCGGTCTCTAGTTGGCCGTGATATGCACCCTGTCCAAGTAGGGACCCTTACTTCTAGTCTAGGTAAGGGGGATCACACACTTGGATAACCCCTGCTCACTCCCTTGGTAGCTTGGCACGAGCAGACAGGCTTATCTCAGAGGCAATGTGTAATGTATTTGTTCATACCACACACAGTAACACAGTGAAAACACTACAAATGGACACCAGTTTAAAAGAATGAAGTATCTTTATTTAAATCAAACAAGACCTAATGACGAAATCGAACATACAGAACTCAAAATATGAATTTGGAAAGGTTTCAAGGAATTCTGTCCATAGGAATCAATGGATGCGTGATTTTTACACAAAGTACCTAACTGCGTAAAAATCCACTAGGCAAAACCGCTGCAGAGAGGGGAAGCGCTGGAAAACACAGCAAGGTGTCAGTTTCAGGGTCCTGCAGGAGGCGATTATTCTGCTTCACACAGGAGAAGTGGAGCGTATAATCGCGACTGCAGAGGGAAGTGAGGCATCTATTTCCAAGGAGATTCTATGGTGTGGGTGTTGCATCGTAAAATTTGACACACAGTTGCCATGCATGAGAAAATTCCGGCGCTATGGGTTGATAAGGCGACGATACAGGGCGCTGCGTCGAATTTTGTGGCCGCACACAGGTGATGCGTCTGATTCGGTGTGGGGGTCTTGGACTTCGGAGACCCATTGTGTTGAATTTGGTGTGCAGTGATTCTTTGGGCCGCGGTCAGGCGTTGCGTTGATTTCTTTGGCCACACGGGACTGTGTGTCGGGATTTTCTCCCACACTGTGGTGCTGCGTTGCAAAATTCAGCTGCAAGAAGAGCCTAGTGTCGATTTTGCCAATTTCTTCAGATGTGTAGCTCTTTGCAGCAGGAACAACCTCCAAGGGCCCAGAACTGGATTTGGCACCACAAGGCAGGCCAGAACGTCCAGCAGTGAAGTTCAAGTATGCTGAAGGTGAATTCTTTGTGTCCTTGAAACTTTAGTACAGGAGGCAAGCACACACAAGCCCTTGGAGACACTTCACAAGCAGGAAAACAGCAAAGTCCAGTCCTTTTCCTCTCCTTGGCAGAAGCAGCAACTAAAGGCCAACCCAGCAGAACAACACACGGCAAAGGGACAGTACTCCTCCTTACAGCGCCTCAGTTCTTCTCCTTGGCAGATGTTCCTCTTGATTCCAGAAATAGTCTAAAGTTCTGGGGTGTAAGGTCTACCACTCACCCCTTTTCCCCTATGCATTCTTTGTTCAGAAAGTCTCTCTGCACAGTTAAACCAGTTCTGTCCTCCCTGGTCCAGATTCACTACTGGAGGTGGAGACAGCATTGTGCAGGGCAGCCACAGCCTAGTCAGGTGCTAGTGACAACTCCTCCCACCACTCTATCACAGGATGACTCATCAGCATATGCAGGTCACACCTCAGCTCCCTTTGTGTGAGTGTCTGGAATGAATGCATCAACAGCCCCTGCCAGTCTAAAAACCAGACAGTGAATCCACGAGCAGGCAGAGGCACACAGGATGGTTAAACAATTGAAGGCCCACTTTCTAAAAGCCGCATTTTCAAACGCACTTTTTAAAAACCACCTTCACTAAAAGGTGTGTTGTTATATTCTGAGTTCAGAGAGTCTGAACTACAAATCTCTAGCTGTTCCCAATTGAAAGTTACATGTGTAAAATGTTACTAGGCAGCTCCATTGATGGACTGTGGGAGAGCTAGTCCTTGCGATAGTGAAAAACAAAATTGGCAATATTTCACTATCTGGACGTGTAAAACACACCAGCACATGTCCTACCTTTCACATACACTGCACCCTGTCCATGGTGGTACCCCAGGCCTACCTTTGAGGTGATGTAAGAAAAGGGAAGGGTTGGGGCCTGGCAAGTTAGTGCACTTACCAGGTCGACATGAGAGTTTACAACTGCACTCAGACACTGCAGTGGCAGGTCTGAGGCACATTTGAAAGGCTACTTGTGTGGGTGGCACAACCAGTGCTTCAGGCCCACTAGTAGCATTCGATTTACAGGTTCTGGGCTCTCACAGTGCACTTTACTAGGGACTTACCAGTAAATCAAACTTGCTAATCATGGATAACCAATCAGGATTTCAATTTACATAGGGAGCACTTGCACTTTGGCACTGATTAGCAGTGGCAAAGTGCCTAGAGTACCTAATTCAGTAAAAACAAATTCCAGCTCACAGTCAAAAATACAGGCGGTAGAGGCAAAACGTCAGAAAACCATACAAGGTTCCCAGGTCTAACAGAGGTGTGTTGTAGTCCCACTTGTATTTATTATATATATTAATAATCTTTACCCCTGTCTAACTACTATAACTCCTGGTGTCCGGAAAGTCAAAGGCTACCCCCTTCCCTCCATTTTGCATGCAGATGACGCCGTGCTCATTGCACATACACCAAGAGCTCTGCGCCTCCTAGTACATTAATTTTTGGACTTTATAGGGGACTTAGATCTGCAAATAAATTATGATAAATGTTATATCATGGCAAGTGACCCTAGAAAACACTAATTGTCCACCTTTGCTATTAGTGAGAACTGGCTCAGACTAGCACTTTTCCCTATTTAGGATTAACATTTGATGCCGCAGGTTCATGGTCAGCACATACTGCTTACTGCAGATCAAAAATGATTAAGACTATTGCCTCACTTTCTAGTCTACCTCAACATAGGGATGGGGGAGCTCTTATGCCCCTTTTGCAAACTTACAAGATGCAGTGTTTCCCGGCAGCAACATATGGTGTAGAGATCTTGGGAATTTCCAAAAGTGACTCCTCTAGATCGAAGAGAACAGGTTCTGCAGAAAACTTTTACCAGTCCCGGTTTCATCATCTCATTTTATCTGTCCCAATGAATTGGGCCTTTCATACATAGAAGATTTCATTAAAGCTCTACCTCTCTTATTGTGGTTAGCAGTGTGGAAAAATCAGGAGGCAAGCCTTATGAGCGATAATATTAAGGACTGTCTCAGTTTTGATTAAACGTCTCACGATTCCCTGGTTAGCAGGAGTGGAATCTAGTTTTCATAAGATTGGTTACCAGCATTTATTTATGGACACTAAGTGCTCCATTGGCTTTAGTAAAAAAAACACATTTGCAGCAAGTTGTTTACGATTTTTCCCACAGTGAAAGAATGATTATAGAGAGGAGGAAATTGACTGTAGTAGCCCATCTGAAAATCATAACAGATGGTCACCTTACAAGGTATCTTTTTAGACCAATAGGTCGCTGGGAGCGCAGTTCTTTTCGCCATAGTTCTGGAACAATTGAACACTTATGCTTCCCATTGGGTTTCCAAACGAAATCTAGGTTCAACACCTTGTACTTGTGATGGGAGATCAGGGCAATCCTCACTGCACTTTCTATTCTTTTGTGGCTTTTACTCAATGTACACCAACCACTTTTTACTTCCCCTTATAAAAAGACATAATATTAATGATTATAATGTAGCTTTTAATATGCTATACCAACTTTCTGATGAAGAGGTAATTGTTCATGTAGGCACTTTTTTTAAAACAGCAGTGCAAGCCCATAGTTCTATGAATATTGAATAAGTTGGACTAATTGACTATACTGCTATATGTTGTGACTGCACAAAAGGTAGTAAATTATTTTTAAATGTTTGTTTTTGTGTATTACCGTAGGAGGCTGGCTTAGTATATGGTGCACACTTGTTTTAGTGAGGCAGCCTGCACTAATCCAGGCAACCCTTATGGTGATTTTAGTGGACTTTGGTATCCATAGAAAGCTCTGAAAGTGGTGCTGTGGAGAGCAGCCTTCAGGCTTAACTTGAAGGAATGTTAAGCAGCTTGTTTTAGCAGTTTTAATCCTGTAGTGTAGGCACGAAAAAGAACCACACAGTGTAGTTATAAAAATGTCTATTTATAATACAGCACTCACTAACACATTGGTATATCTCCTACCCAGAGATATCAACACAAATACACAACAATACTTCAATTGCGATACGGTATGTAGCACAAAATACAATGGTCTCCAGGGGAAGACCAAACCATATACTAAACAAGCATTGAAAATGCAATAGGTCGCGCCCTCGTTTAAGTTAAAGCAATTCTGTTTGTAATTAGGTGGCTTTTTAGCTTTGCTTTTATTAGTGTTTTTCACACTTTCATGTACATAACATGCATATGTATGCATTTATGTATATGTATGCATGCATTTATATTTGTATTTATATAGATATGCAGATGTGTATATATATGTTTATATATGTATGTATATATACACATATATATAAATGCATATATGTGCGCGTAGAGGTAGAGAGTAGTAGAGAGAGAGGTAGAGTGAGTAGTAGAGAGAGTAGTAGAGAGTGGTAGAGAGTGAGTAGTAGAGAGAATAGTAGAGTGAGTGGTAGAGAGTGAGTAGTAGAGAGAGTGAGTAGTAGAGAGAGTGAGTTTGACTTTGGCAAACGCCTACTTTGCTTTCACGAACACTGGTAAGAGGACACACTTTTCTTAAGTAATTGTTTTCTCCTTGGATGCATTTGCTATATTCTTTTACATCAGAAGCAAATAAAATAAAAATAAATCGGAAAGTTGACTTCATCCCCGTGATCGAAGGTATTCCTATGTATGCAGCCCAACCGACCAATGTCAATACCTTCATTTCTATTTGCAATTTAAAAGTGCCATTAATGCATTGACTTTTGAAGCAGTCTATATTCCGGTACTTTAAGAAATATGTGCACCCTACTGTTTAATAACGTATGACTTCCTCCTGTCTGCAAGCCCAATAATTAATGAATGTGTGGCAGTGAAACATGAGCTGCAAGGGGCAAGAAAGGAAAGCTGCGAAATACTAACTTGCCATATAACATGCTTCATTAATAAACAACCTTCGTGAAACAAATAAGACAAGGAAACAGAATCGTGTTCTTTCTAATAAAATAGGAATTGGTGGGCAGAAGGATGTTTTTCATAAAATGTGTATAACAATATAACTTTTCCATAGTGTGGTTTATGCACGCACGGAAATGGGGAAATGGTTATTTAGCCATTCACGACCCTCCCCTGCCACCTGCTAAATGATTTATTTCGAAGGAATCATTATTTACGAGTATTTGACAAACCTGATTATTTTCATTTGCTGCATCACTATCCGATGTTATTGTTTGAACAATTTAAAAAAAATTGTGAATAAACGCGGGGCCGAAACTAGAATGCCATGTGTGGTCTGTGACACACAGGCATACATTTCATAAGCAAGCGAGGCATGTAAATAAAATATAACACAAGATGGCCACGGCAGTTCAACTTCACATAAAATGTAACCAGGGTGTAAATGAATACAAGTGAATACAGCCCCCTCGCCAAAATGAGTTCAGGGTTTTCAAAGATCAGGGCGACGCCATTTCTGAAACAATGTTAGAAGCTGTGCTGCTTTACGCAGTTGGTTAACCTTTAACTAGCGCGCCTGTCATGGGACAGACAGAAGATGTGCACGAGGGGACTGCCTTTACTGACGGCGAAAAGAAAGTCCCCAGTGTATCACGCCGCCAGTAAAGCATCCAATCCCCGCGTGCACATCTTCTGTCTCGTTTGTCTTCCCGCGTGCACGCTGGAATCATATCGATTCCAAAATTCCTCTGCATGGCAGAGCAGCGCATGCGCTGCTTTTGCCAGGCCGAGACCTAAAAAGAGGGATGTGAACTTCTGACTGAGTCGGGACCGGGACCAGGAGACTCAGACGAAATGGGGCCACAAGCAACCACCCATGGTAAGTAACCAGGAACCTCACGGAGGCTGTGTGCAGAGTGGAAACACAGCCTCATGCTCAATAGAAGTCAACTGGTAAGTTGTGGTTGCAGTTTTTAAGGATCCTTTCCAGTGGACCCTGAAGAAACCCTGTGAAAGACAGAAGGTTAGAGAGTGACCCCACCTGTGGATACCCTAGGAACCAGGATACCTACACCAGGGAAGCCGTGTGCATAGGTAGGAAGTGATGTCAGAAACCGTCGTAGACCACAATGGAGGACTTCAAAGAATATGCTGCTGGAGAGTACTGTGCAAGTGTCAGGTGGACTCCAAGGGTAGATTAATGAAGAGGAGAACCTGTAAGCAGAGGGGACAATGTCTATGCCACTCGAAGATGACCAGGAGACACGGGAGAGCAATGTCCACCGATGTCTGATGGTTCAGGAGTGATGACTGTGTCCTTGTCGCTGAAGCTGTGAGGACCAAGCGATGCTGAAGAAGCCCAGGAGCCGTCCCGAGCTGGCACACGTCGGATGTCAAGAACCAGGGGGTCTGTGTCCGGTGTGAGCACCAACAAGCCTTGGCAGCGACAACTGCTGTGGAACGCGAAAAAGGAGCAATAGTTGGGGCCAGCAAGGTCCAAGGGATTCACCTCCAGCAGGGGAGGCTGAACAGGTCCGGGGCAAACAGGGGAGCCAACTGGCGCAGAAGACGACCCTCAAGAGGACCCACAGGCCAAAGGAACAGGAGTCACAAGAGGACCTCGAGTAGCTCACCAAGAAGGAAGGTCCATGATGCAGAGGATGCTGCGAGGACGCTATACTTGGCAGAAAGAGATGTTGGAGCTTCTTGTAGCCCTGAAGATCTCTGGAGTGCAGAGTCAAAATGTTTTGGCAACGGCGAAGCGACGCAGTGCACAGGGGTCGGTCCCAGTGGTTCTGACGAGGGATATCGGTCTCAAAATTACAGAGAGGACAAGTCAGGCCTCAAGGGAGTTGCAGAACCACCACCTGTGTTGCTGAGCATTTTGAAGTCTGTGTGTGGCATGTCAGGAGCAGCAGATTAATTTGCTTTGTTGCGATCCCTGCAGGTACAGGGGAGGGGCTCCTTCACTCCAAGGGAGATTACTTTGGGTGTCCTTGATGCCCACAGGTCTGGTGAAGATCCTGGAAGGCACAGATGACGAAGAAGACTTGCAGAACAATGATACCAGGAGCAGCAGGAGTCTTCCTTGTTGCACTCTGTTCCAGGCAACGTCCAGGTGCCCAGACGGTTGAAGAGTGACATGGTTTCAGGCTCGAATCTTGTCTCATGATGAATCTGAAGAGCCACCCACAGGTAAGCCCTTAAGTACCCTAGGAAAGGGTTGGAGCGATTCAGGGGTGCCTCCCAGAGGGGAGGATTCTCTGATGTCATTTGCCCAGTTTCACGCCACAGCGGGAGCCAAGAGCTCCCTGAACTGCTCAAACTGGAGTATGCAAGGAGGGCACCAAATGTACCCTTCAAAGCTGTCTGGTAGCGCTGGGAAGGGTCTTCAGCACAATACACGAAGTCCTGTCTGGGAGGTGGTCACACCTCCCTGTGACAGGCATCCTATTTTTTTTTATCTTCCCCTGGTCGAGCTTGGTTCTGCAGCAGGAGGGAGAATCTGGTCTGTGGTGGGCAGCAGCACTTTCTTGCTGTCAGACCCTGATAACGCTATTACAGGTAGTACTGGGGTTATGCCAAGGGAGCCCCCCCAGTACATGGGATCATACTTCCAACACTGAAATCTGTGTTGGGGTATGATTCCTACATGTTTGATACCAAACATGACCGGTTTTGGTGCAGCCACTTTATAGTTAGACATCTCGTAATGTCATGATGTTTACTATATGTATCAAAGGGGCCACTCACCGCTATCTGGTTTCTGTGAACTGCTGCTACTCGTGCCTGGCGAGGGATCTCTACCTCTGCTCACCGATTGTGTCCTGAGCTGCTGTGCCTGAGCTGACGCTGTCTCTGTTTGTTGCTCCGTGGCGCCCCTCCCCTTGACTCGCTGGTGTGAGCGTGAGCTGCAATCCGCACGCTCTGCCTGTTGCTCCCAGCTGGAGTCAGAAGGGTTGAGGCTGGGCGAAAAACTACAGCGCGCCTAACCTGGGGGACTGCGAGGACCAGAATTCCAAGCTGGGATCAGCTGGTTCCTCTTCCCCCAGGCGACACGCCCACGGACACGCCCACTGATGAAACGTAGAAAAACCAATTAGCCTTCCGCGACGCGGGACGCGCGCGGGACCAAGCGCGGAACGAAGACCGGGGACGACCGAGGACGGGACGGGCCACCCCACTAACGTTCAGCACACGAGGACACTACTTAACCAAATTCTGAAACCGACGTGAAAAAACCCCCCATTTCTTACTGATCAACTGAGATTGTGAGATAAAGATAAAGTTATTACAAATACACAAAACCTGCTGCGACTACTATAAGCTATAAAGTAGATTTCCGGTCCCAAGTATGAGGGCTCTAAAAAAACTACGCTCACGGACAATCTACATGAGGCGTATGGGGACAGACGCAGCTGTAAGAAAATCTGTTGACAAATCACTAAAACCTGGTCAAATATCAAGTACTCCAGCTATAAGTCAATACTTCTCTACCCTCTCCAAGAAAAAGTATCTTTCTCCATATTTAACTGATGATCAAAATAAGCTGGATCCTTCAATAAATAAGGTTGAACATGATTCGTTACATTTCTCAGATCAGAAACCCAATAAACAAGGTCAAATAACAACTGAAAGTAATTTGGCAAATTTCTCTCTCTCGGAAGAATGTCAAAAATCATTCCCAGATACGTCTCAAATAACATCTATAACACCTATAAAAAACCAGGACAACGACTTATTCTTCGATGTATCTGTAAATCATAACACGAAGACCGAAGAAGAAAAAACAGAAATATTGCTAAGTCAAAAACATCCACTAACCAGTTCACCAGAAAAATCGCCTAACCTTTATTCTAATCTGGCCAACCTATCAGACCCTAATTTTATAAATCCAAATTCTGAAAATACTGCCTCTCCCCTGTCAAAAGCACTTTTTTCATTGCAAGAAATTTTGGAATCAGTACTAACTCATCTTGGTCAAATTTTAGCTAACTCGGACGATACTTTAGACGTACAAATAGGAATACTTAAATTCCTGGTTGAAGAAAAAAAGAAAAAAGATCTAACTAAAGTCTCACCAAAACAACCCGGAGCAGTCGAATTACAACAAATAGATGATTTTCATAAAAATGGAAGTGCGACCCCAAAACAACAGGAAGCAAGCACGCAAACGAACGACGTACTAATAATTAAGACTAAAACTAAGGGACTAAGAAATAAGGAAAAACCTCTTATCACATATTCACTTAAACTGTTCAAAGAAGAATCGGAAACCATCACCGAAAACAAAACTAAACATTATCCTATCTTTTCGAATAAAGTATCCGATAATAATCGTGATCAGATTATCGGGGAAAATAAAGCAGAGTTATCGGGAGTTACTGCCGAACAGGATTTCAGCCAAGGAGGACAGTCTGAAAAAAGTAACACTAGGGAAAAAGTAAGGGGGAAGAAGAAGAGAAAACCCTTGAGGAGAATACAGAGGAAAAAAGGGAATAAGCTTAAATTCCAAAAATTCACTCCCGTAAACTTGGTGAACTCTCCAGAAACTCAAAAAATACCATCAGAAAAACCCTTAAACCCAAAAGCAGACGAATTTTGTCCTCCGATAGAAAACAGATCAACAACGCAAAATATCATGGATATAAAAGAACTACATGATAATAAATCTCAATCATGGGAAGTAATTCCATCTAAACACATAACTATCGAAGAGCTATTTCCCTCAGATAAGGAGCCGTTTAATCGTGGTAGAATAATTAATCTCTTACAAGAAATACCATCCCTGAACTCTCTGACAAGTAAAGAAATCGACCTAGTACTCTTTCCAATAAAAGAAAATAACAAACTAGTACAGGTATCCTTTTATTCCCCAGTTTTGCCTGGAATAATAATCAGAGAGAAGGAAATTCTTCACAAAAATGGCTATGATGTAATCTCGGTGGAAGATCTTAAAATCAACAACCTAAACAAAGGTACATTAGGACAAACTAATAGAAGAAAAGAAAACAATAGTTTTAATTGGGGAGATTCAGCATCAAATATTATGAGGAAAGATTCACTCAAAATACAAGTAATACAAGGTGAGAGGTCAGTATGGTCCCGGAATTCAAGCTCTAGTAACACTGAGAACTCAATAAAATCGTGGGCATGGTTATCAGAAACCTTAAACAGCAAAAAAACTGTAAATTCACAACAACACCAAGTTTAGCAAAGGTCTGACGTTATTGTCCTGGAACTTGGCAGGGAAAACTGATTTAAAAATGAAACATGCAATCAAAAACTCCCCTGATATCATTGCCCTCCAGGAAACATGGTTAATTAATACCTTTACTCAAAAAGGATACTATGTATATGAAACGTTGGCAAAAAGATCTAGAAGGGGACACGCCAAGGGTGGTCTGGCAATATTATTAAAAGAAGATCACTCTTGGTCACAGGAAATAATCGATACAAACATAGACAATCTACAATGTTTAAAAGTATCCCTTAGAACTCAAGCGTCAGCCAAACTTGAAAAAATATTACTTTTCAATATCTACGCACCTCCCAGTAATAATAATGATTTGCTGTTTGACCGCCTAATAGAGATTATCACCCATATCATTGAAGATCAATCTCACTTGCCATATCTTATAATGGGGGATTTGAACGCTAAAATTTCAAACTGTGAGATAAAGAAATGGGCTCGTCTTTTCAAAGAGGAATCTTTGGAAACATCACTCCCTGAATTCCCAAAAGGATCTAAATCAGATAAGAGAGGACGCGCACTATTATCTTTTCTCTCCAGCATTAATGGGACTATATTAAACGGTAACATCAACGGTGACATACCAGCAACATACACACGGCAAGGAAATGGATCTCCCTCTACCCTGGATTATTTTATATGCGGGATCGAAGAAAAAGAACAAATGATTCAACTTTCAATAATATTCAACGAAGAAAGTGATCATGCTCTTCTAAACCTTTCAACCCATTGGATTGCACAGTCCTCTTCTTATAACCAGCCAATATTTCTTACAACAAAAACGGAAGTAAACATAACAAGGCGTCGCATTTATTGGGGGACAGAAAATCTGGACTATCTGAGGCTATTAATTTCCGAAACCAATATATTGACTAACATGTATTCAGATGACCCTATAAAGAATTTCGAACAATTAACGAATAATCTCAAACAAGCTCTGCAAAGTAAGTTAGAACACAACAGATCAGTAAAAAGTAAATGGAGAAATAAGAATAAAAACTGGAACCAACCAGTCGTAAAACAACTCAATAGGCTGATACGCGCCCAGTATCTGAACTTCTCGTCAGCAAACAAAAAGGTAATCAATAGATTAAAGAATCAAATACGACGAGAAAAAACTAAACAGAAAAAACTGAAACAGGACTTCAATTGGACTGAAATCCAACAAGCAGCTAAACAAAACAACCAGCGCAAATATTGGACACTGATTGCAATAATGACGGGATCCAAAAAAAAGCTGGAGGCAACTCCTGTTTCAGAAGAAAACTGGGATATTTACCTTCGTGAGCTATATAAACAGAATAAGTCTATTAAAAATGAAGAGGCGGGAGAACAAATTGTGGAAACTAAAGATACTAAGATCAATAAAACGTCGGCAGTGTCAGTCTCTACGAATATCAGGAAGGCAAGGAGCACGGGTGCATCTGGCCCCGATCAGATACCTATCAAGGTCTACCAAACTGAACATAAAGAGTGGGGACTGGTGCTCTCGCCGCTATTTAACTATATATTCGACAGTGGTCAAATGCCAAACTCCTGGAAAGGAAGTATTATAATCCCGATTTACAAAAAAGGAAAAAGAAACATACCGGGAAACTATAGGCAAATTGCCCTCATGGATGCTGCCGGGAAGATTTTTGCAGCAGAAATCCTGGATAGGCTGAAAAATTGGGCCTTCTCATTGGGTCTAATCCCTAAGTTTCAGTCCGGATTTCGCTCAAACCACTCAGTCACTGACAATGTAGCAATCTTCCAAACCATTTTAGACAAGTACGCAACAGGGAAAAAACAAACTATTTACGCAGCGTTCATCGATTACTCGACAGCTTTCGATCGAGTGGACAGACCGACCCTGTGGTCAAAGTTAAGAAGAATGGGCATTCCGGAGCAGCTATTACATTTGATAGTGAACCTACACAGTGACACCTGGTGCCGTGTCCAAATGGGGAGTGACAAGGGCCTATCGAAGATAATACGAACATCAAATGGCCTGAAACAAGGGTGCCTCTTGGCTCCAATTTTATTCTCACTGTATTTAAGTGACCTACCTTCCCAACTGCAGCAAGGGATATGCACTCCTCCTAAGATAGCCACTGAATATATTCATTCCCTGCTGTACGCAGACGATATAGTCATGTTTGACCTAACACCTTTCGGACTACAAAATCTTTTAGATATTTTATACAAGTATTCTATAAAAAATTTTTTAACCCCAAATACAAACAAAACCAAAGTGGTTGCTTTTTCAAACCAGAAGAAAAGGGTAAGGTACGAATGGAAGTTGGGAGGTGAGAAGCTAGAACAAGTAAAGGAGTATACATATCTGGGCAGAATTTTCTCACAAAACATGAGTAACATCAACCAAATCAATCACCTGAAAAGGAAAAGTGACCTACATGCTGGGGCTTTGTCCCGCTTATACTCGGCCACTGGACAAAGGCATTTCTCTGCACTAATTCAAGTCTATCGAGCCAAAATCTCACCGGTCCTGTCTTGCGCCTCGGAATATATTCCTTTTAAACAATGGACCTATATGGACTCAGTAGAAGGTAAAATATTGAAAAAACTACTGAAGATTTCTACATCTACCCCAGTACAGGCATTGAGACTGGAATGTACCATCACGAGTGCATATGCTACAGCCATAGCTAGTATTATAAGGTGGGCCTATAACCTTCTTCATTCAAAAGAAGGCACTCTAAGAAGTTTACTAAAAATAGAGACATTCGAGACCAGCTCTACCCATATTACCTTTTTAAAAAATATGCGAGAGGCCCTACAGCTTGCAAAAGTTAGTGTGGAAATTTTGTCTACGTGGTCACCAGCCCAACTCAAACTTTTTCTAAAAAACTTTACTCCCAAACTGAGCTACGAGATTGACCACTTACATTGTAATAGACTATCGTCATATAAGATCTATGCAGCCTCCCAGGAATACAAACAATGCCAGCCTTATTTAGAGTATACACTTCAACACGGTGCAAGGCGTGCAATTATGATGTTGCGCCTGGGAACACTTCCTGTACAAACCTTGACCTCCTCCTGGAGGCCTGACAGTTCTGCCTTTTGTACCCTCTGTCAAGGGGGCAACCAGAATTTGGAACACTTACTTTTTATATGTCCAGATGCAGAAATTGTAAACGCAAGGTTAACATGTCTTAAGTCCATCTATCGGTCCTGTAGGATCGTTAACTCAAAAGACTTTTTATCATTATGCAAAAGCCCTCCTAATGAATTCGTCTGTTACAGAATTTTTAAGTTTTTGAAAATCTCATTGAAAATGTATTAAATGGAAAGTATAATGTATATTTTATTTTGTGGTCCTCGAAAGAGTACCGTAACAAAAATAAAAACTTTTTGACTTTTGACTTTGTATCAAAGGGGCTGACCGCACTTACAAAGCCTGGGGAATCGACTCCAGGGTTTGTAGGGGTGTCCTGCTCATGCAGGGGCACCCTCACACTTCTAAGATAGCACCCTGCTGTCAGGACTGAAGAGCCTGCCATAGGGCTGATGTCTAGGTTTTAAATGCAGTGACCTCCGATATAAGAAAACTGATAGCTGTTCCGAGAGGTGCAAGCACCAACTCACACACGCTGCTATGGCAGGCCTGTTGTCACAGTTTACGTTGACTCTATGGGTGGCACAATACTTGCTGCAGCCCATGGGAGGCCCCTGGTGTTTGTAAGCCCTGAGTACCTTAGGACCATATACTAGGGACTTACAAGGGTACACCAGTAGCCAATTGTGGATGTACCAAAGCACTTACCATTGTCATAGGGGGAAAGCACATTGACTGGGATCCTGATTAGCAGGATCACAGTCAGACTAAGTCAAAAACACAGTTACACCAGACAAAAAGTGGGGGTAACCATGCTAGAAGGATCCTACCTCCCTTCAATTACTTTGTATTACATTCTATTATGTATTTATTTGTGTTACTGTATATGTAGTCCTTTTATGGATATTTTGCGTACCCGAATAAAGATATTGAACTGAACTATTGGAACATGCACACATATACATATAGTCAATCGATGCTGCATATGTTTGTCGGCCCTCTACTACCTACTTTGTTTTTTAAAATGATCTAGTTGTCTACAGAGTAATTTGAGGAGCAGTAGCTTGAATGATGTTGTGATGTCTTCAAGTATGTCATTTGATATTTCATGAGTGATGTAATATGTGAGGGCATAAGTAGTGCATGTCGGGCGCAAGTCATTCACTGAACTATAGCTATGAATTTCAGTGTTTTTTTAGGGGGATTTATAAACATTAGTTTTTGCGCTCTAGATACCCGTAGATGATAACGTCCAACAGAAAATATCTTGAGCATGCACTCTGAGCCAAGGTACTTTATATGTGCTAATTGTAGGAGTGATTCACATAGAATCATTTTGGATCCAACATATAACCTGTGTCTTGCTAATCTTCTGTCCATTTTTAGTGTGTAAATGGTGCTTAGAAACAAAGGAACCATCAGTGTATTGGTAATAGAGCTGGAAGACAGACTTAAATATATTATATTGTTTATATCTCGTTATAACTAATCATGTTGGTTTCCTTGTAAAAAATATCAGCAATAGCAAATAGGGACTGGAATTCAATAAATTATCTCATGACTACTTATTTTTTTGTGATAACCATTTCATTCAAACCATTAAAAGTGGTCATTACATTTCAAATATTTGTTACAAATAGTTGAATTCTGAATTTATATTCAACAGATTTGATAGTTTTAGACAAAACTGCTCATGGTATTAGACTCTCTATCTTTCTTTTTAACAGTTTTATTAAGGTTTAAGATCTTAAAAAGAATTTACAGCATCAATGAAGCTAATACAATTATAAGGCAATAATAACATTAAAATCTTTGGCCTCTCCGGAATTTGCTATAAATGAAAATTATACTTTTATCAAAAAGAATTCACAAAGTGTTTATTAACAATTCAAATGTTTAATTTAAAAGTTTACAAAATTAATAGAAAAAATATAGGTTGTGTAAGAAAGAAAATGGAGGAAAAGGGAGAATGCTAACTAAAAAGAGAGGACAATTTTGATTAACTTTGAGTTTCAGTATTAAAATCTATACCTATATAGTTTGGAGAAGAAGAAAAATGAAGACCGTATGAATTACATATGTCATGGAGGATCAGAAATGTCATCGTGGTAACAAGACAGTTGAATGCTAATAGATTTTTTTTCTTGATAAAAATTGGTTAATGGTAGCTAAAATATCTCTTTTAATGAGGTTTGGGGGTAAGGAACATATTTATCAATTTTGTGACTTACAATAAAGCGATTCCATAAGGAAGAAAAGACCGTTTCGAAAAGTCTTTTCAACGTGAGGTGATTTGCTGAAAAGCAATATAAATAAAATATCTAATATTTTATGGTTGTCAATAAAGTTACTGTTGCTCAAAAGGAAAATGGATTTCAGAAATTCATTTGTGAGAAAAAAGAGGCGGGTTCAGTTCAAAATTGCTGGTTACTTTAGACCATATTAGATTCCAAAAGTTAAACACATCACATACGTCTGCTTTCTTGTCATGGCATGGCCAACATAAACCATTAGCAATATTAGAAATCTTATGTAACTTAACTGATGTACCTAATGATCTATTATAAAGGAAAAAAACTTATTTTGTGATTTGTGGCAGCCTTAGAGGTTTTATGAATTGTGGTCCATATTTTATTTCTCAGATTAGATCAACATACATTTAAATCCCTTGGCCATGGCTTCTTTAGTTGGAGATTTCATTTTGTGAATATACTTGAGCAAACCACATTATAAATAAATGAAGCTCTGTGAATATTACTTTCTCCCCCACCGCCAGCCCAAGAAAGTAATGTCATTTTGTAGGGGGAAAGAACAGTAAATTAGGATTAAAAGAATTATGCGAAATAAGTTTATTGATGTAATATTTTTAAATATTGAGTAAAAGTATTGTAAGGTAGGTTCCAAAAATCCTGTCAATCCTTTATAGGAATAATTTAGATATCTTTCAATAGTTATGAAATCCAGGAAATGCCATTTCTGTTTCTTTCTAAAAACAATTGATTGTTCATTTTTAAAAGCTGCCTGTACCAAATAATAGAGGTGGTATATTTCCAAAATTATTCACTTCAGAATATGTGAATTCCTGCAATAAATTCCAAGCGTGTTTAATTAATGGGAACTTCCTTAATTTGTGCCAATTATTTTTCAGTATTAAATTGTAAGAAAATGACGATTAACACATTTTCCAAGCTAACACATCTTGGAGTGTTATTTATTGTCTGTATATTTATTTAACAAACAAGAGACTTGTCTGATAATACAACATGGTGATTATAATCGAAAGTCAGTAAATTTGACCGCACCTTCAGTTTTGTGTCATTAAAATTTACTGAATGCAATACTAGAAGGTTTTGTGTTCCATAAGAAGTTTGAAAAATAATCTAAACTTTCAAAAAAGAGACTGGTGTTTTAAAAGGTAACACTGATAAACCTAAAATAGGACAAAACATAATTTTAATTCAATAACACCTTCCTAACCATGAGAAGTATAAAGGTGAGCACATGTTCATTAGTGAAATTCTTTCTTTTGATTGAAGGAAATTTTTATTTTAATTTGGAGTTATTGGTTGAGGGGGTTTAAAACTCTTATCTGGCAACAACCACAATCCTCATTGGGGTGAACCACAAATGTTGCTAAATTAACCTGTGCTTAACCCTCTTAAAGCTTGGCACAAAACCAGTCTAGCTTAACTTCGAAGCAATGTAAAGTATTCATGCAGCACACAAACATGATTAAAGTGAAAACAAAACACAAGAAAAATCCCACACCAATTTAGGAGACTAGAATACAAGATAATACATAAATAAATACCAGGGCGATAAAAATCCAATCAGTAGAACTGGAGATATGTAATTTTAAACTTTTATGTAGATGTAGCAATGGACCACGGGCTGGATACAGGGATCGGGTTAGTCCAGCTGAAGAAGTTACCTTAAGGTTCGGTGCGAAGAGTCCAGTTTGCGTTGGAGGAGGCAAAGAAGAGAAGCAACAGTACTGCAGATGGTCGGCAATGTAGCATGAAGAGCAGGCCTGGTGTCACAGGTGGTAGTCACTTTAGCACAAAGGTCTGGTTGGGCGTCGCAGACAGTCTTTGATGGAACTTTGTGTTGGCAGTCACTGCAGGCTGTCGGTGTAGGGAAAAATGCAGAACTCGCTTTCCTGGTGGTTGCTTTAGCGCGAAGAGTTAAACTCATTGTAACGTTGCGGGTGGGAGAGCCCAAAAAGTCCGATTTTTTTATCCTCTCTTCAGAGAAGTACACTTTAATGCCAGCCAAGGGTCCAGGTCTTGGGGAGGCACCACTGGGTGATCTTGGACTCCCTCTACTAGAGGCCAGCAAGGGTTATTCTGGTCCGTCTCAGCAGGTCAACCGGGTAGTTGTGGACAGGCCTCTGGAGCGATTTGTGTTCCTGCTGCACGGAACAGGTGGTCAGCCAACTGACCCTTGGAGTCACTCAGTTTAGCCTGGGATGAAGGGAGCAGGTCCAGTCTTCCTTCTCAGAGAGCAGGTCTCAAGCAGCAGGGCAGTCCTCGAGAACAAGGCAGGCCTCAGGCAGCCAGGGCAGTCCTCTGTGGAACAAGGCAATCATTTTTGTGTAGTCCACTGGTATACTGAAGAGGTGCTTTTGGAGGTCCTCTATTTATACCTGGTGCTAGCCTCTGAAGTGGAGGTGACATCCTGGCTACTCCTACATCTGGTTCTGGTTCCCCTGCCAAAGCTCCAAGACATCTGGGGTGACAAAGGACTAGTGTCAGGTAGCTTTGTAAGTGTGCTGAAGGCAGCCCTTTGAAAATGTAAGTGGGGCAGGGAACGGCTCCACCCCACTATTCTGCCAACATTGATCCCGCCTTTGTCTCACTATCTTGAAGGAATACACCAAGCCCAACAGCTATGCTTTTCACCGTCCTGTGACACAGGCAGAAGGTACAAGATGGTTATGATAAGAAAATGCTAACTTTCTAAAAGTGCAAAAAGAACATTTGATGGACAGAATGCTGAACAATGTCAAACATTCACCTCCGTACAGAGATCTGGGCCTAAATCCATTGTTTTCTTGCTCCCCATTGCCATTCCAGATTAATCTCAGCCATTTGCAAATCAGTTTTGACCCTGCTCGCCATGGGAACAGTCCAGCCCGAACTGCAAGGCCAGGTCATCCCTGACCAGAAACAAGCATCCCAAGACCGGTTTCGGGGTATCACCCCATATCAGCCAGGCTAGCTTGACTTCAGTGGAATGGAGAGCACAGCACCCACGTTTGGGGATAGCAGTTCCACTTGGTTGGGTCCAAACTGGGGTGGCATAGTGAACAAAAGAATAATGGATTAAACCCACATCTCTTGACTGGGGGTGAGTGGCTGAAAAGTTTCAGCACTCAGTCCATCATCTTGTTGTGTTCGCTGCCCTAAGTTGTCAAGGGTATGCCCAGATGTGGGTCCCTTGCTTGCTGTGCCACTGGATTTCAATAATGGATATGAATCTAAAGTTGACAAAATGTGAGTGTATCACCAAAACAACATTGAGATATGAATGAGCACATAGAATCAAAAATATTTATATATGGACTTTGGTATCATTGCATTTCGGTCTTCTGGTACTGCAAGGTTGACCATCTCGAAAGTTCAAAGAGCGCGGTTGGGAGGAAGATTGTTTGGTTTTCTTGCGTAAAAAATGTGGAACCGGCTGCCGCTTGATACTTAGGATGCAGCCCTCAGAAATGCTGTTCCGTAGGAAGCTAAAAACTTGTTTTTTCATGCAATTCTTGACCACTTAACATTATAGCGGGTGGTGGAGTCTTTTTCTGTCCGCTGACGATGAGGAAGAATTCTTAGCACGGGGACACCAGTAGTAACCAGGTGCTTTATAAATTTATAATCTATACGATTCTTTAATGGCTTCATAGTATGTATGATTAAGCCTTTTGTATACATAGATGAATGTCGAGGTTGTAGAAATCCACAATGTACACAGAGACCGAAACCAGCAGGCATACAGTGACAGTTTGGCAAGTTCTCAGTGAGAGAGGATGTGAGATTATGATCTGATTAAGCTCCCTGCAAAGAAAACAGTATTCGGTTTTAAACCAAGAGTACATCAACCGCCCTGGTGAAGCTTTACTATTTGGATAACTTCTTCCTATATTGTAGCCAAAGCACAGGCACATACACATGTAGAGTATAGAGTACTAGAACTCTGATTCTCTGAATGTGACTTTGCACATGCTAAAAAAGCTAAATAAAGTCTTTCCAAGCCCAGTTTCAATTAACTATAGCATGCAGCTGCCAGGAGTCCTAGCAAATTCCAGCAATTCAAGACTTGATTGTTTATGTATCATGAGCAGTCTGTTAAAAAAAAAAAGTCTAGATTTACCATAGAAACCCCAGTGGAGAATAAAATGAGGAAAGATTAAAGGAGGACTGCAGGCCATAATTAGCATTTAATTTAAAGTGAATTCATTTGACATATTGAGAAAATATATTCCCACCAGCTCTCTGTGAAAAAAATTGAGACCTGATCGGACAGAAAATATATCTGTTGAAATAATAATGCATTGAGTCATGTGCACTATAATTCTTATAGCGACAGCTAAACACAGATTCCTCACCTTGGAATATTTCCCGGGCGCCAGACTGGATCTGGAAAATCTGGGTACTGGTAGGTGGCGTTGTCTATATAGGCACCACCCCGGCGGGCTGATATCAGTTCCTTTCTTTCTACTGCCACAGCACTTATCTGGAGAGCTACCTCAGTCACTTTTTGACCAATTTTTACAACGTTTGGCTATCTGTTTTTAGGATTCCCTTAGCGTGGCAGCGCATGCGTTGCTCGCTCTGGCGAGATCTATTGTTGTCATGTCGACTTTGGAAGCAGTGTTGCCAGATTTTTAGACCAATCCCAAGCCCAAAGCTGCTCAAATATAAGCCCAAAATAAGCCCAACCAGACCAGTTTCAGCCCAAAAACCAGCCCAAACTCTCAACTCTCAAATTATGCAGAAATAGTCATCAGAAACCACTTATTTGAGATTATTATATAGCAATAGCTAGATCCAAAGTTATCAGAACACTTTACAACAGCAAATGTTCACATAAAAGATAACAAGTCTATACAGAACATCTGATTCAGAGTGCTGTACTTATCATATAGCACTCATTCCTACTCTTACTATAAATGAACTTACTTCAATTTGTGCTTGCTTCTACATGCTGCGGCCAGGCCCCACAAGTCGACGGCCACAGCAGCACAGGCCTGCACCACCAGGCCAGGTCTGACAGAGACCCAAGAGAAAAGTGACACAGAGCATAGCTGCCAAGGTTTCAGATTGCTTATGTGTGATATTTTCATAATTTCAGTGTAATTATGAGTGACATTCAACGACTATGAGTGACACTTTCTCGCAAGCAAAAATCAAGCAACGAAGATGAGGGAAACATATATAACAAATTACAGCCATTTCAGCAACGAGAAACTCTATGAAGATTTTAAAACTATTGCAAAGCACCAGAAATGGAAGGGCACTATTCAATATGAAAACAGACTGCATAGTTGCCACGTTTTAAGAGTGCTTATGTGTGACATTTTCAAAGTTTCAGAGTACTTATGAATGACATTCAACTGTTAAATGTATGACACTAAGGGTGACACTTTTTTGCGAGCAGAATCAAGAAATTAAGTTCATATAAATAGATAAACATAAGAAATGACACTCATTTAAGCAAGGACAAGCTATGAAAAGAAAATGAAACTGAGGCAAATCACCTGATCCTACTGACTCCTAACGCTTCTAAAGGGTGTAACAAACCCTGGAAGTCCCTGACCACACCTAAACTGCTCTAATATTCACTGAAAGTCCCTCACCCCACCTAACCTCCAGCTTGACAGGTACTCACTGAGGCTGGAGAACAGGACAGCTGGTCGGTCTCTTCGTTCTGCACATAGCTGCCCGTAAACTGCGATGAATCGGGCCGTACGCGCTGCCGATTCCGATGAAGAGAGCGGCGAGCGCGCGTCACTTTTTTTTAATAAAGTGCGCGGGGCATGGGCATCCAGTATTTCCAGGGCCATTAGTAGCGCTTTCGCGCGCTACTAGATTGACGGCACGCTTACCCAAAGAGACTGTGTCCAACAAGTTTGGCAATGGCAAGTTGGCAATAGCAGCAGGTGCGCTTGCACTTGCACACACAGACACACACGCACTGCTGCCTTCAGCAGAACGTCTATTGAAAGTAGCATGCTCCGCCTCCTCCTCCAATGATGTCTCAGCCACGCAGCACGCTTTGCGTTCATTGGCTGCTGACAATGCGACTGCTCACCACTGGCTGCCTTAGTGTGCTTGAGTGTCGGCGCCGCCCCAGCGAAAAAATTGCGCACAACTGTTGGAAATAAGCCCAAAAAGTAGCCACCCGCCAGCTGGGTATTTTTCCCGCACAATTGGGAAAAATGTCGCCCAATTGTGCGGGAAACAGCCCAATCTGGCAAAACACTTCCAAATTGGAAGTGGGGTGGAAGCTCCGCCTCTGCTTTTCATTGGCACGCGTCACACTTTGTTAAAACACGCGCCTTTGATTTGCAGTGAGGCTTTTTGCTCCCCTCCCTGTCTCCTTTCGGGCTCGCCCACCCGGAGATTGTGCAAGCGCACGGCGTCTTTCGCTCGCGTCGCGCACAGCATCTCTTCCGCCTTTGAAGTAATACTCATCCCACAGCACTGGGCCGAGCTGGCTCGTGCTCTCGCGCACAGCATCTCTTCCGCCTTTAACCCCTTCGCTGCGGCGCGAATTCCGCCGCAGCGCTTGGGGGGTTTGCGGCACCGCGATGCTCATGATGGAACCACGCCGTCATGAGTCATGGGCGAGCTGTGCTCATGACGGCGTGGTTCCGTCATGACTCCACCCACTTGCGCTAATCGCCCGCACAGGCAGGGAATCAGCGCCGCGTGGTCGGAGCGGCTGCCAACGGCCGCAGCATGACGGAACCACTCCGTCATGAGCACACGGCGCCCGTGGCTCATGACGGAGTGGTTCCATCAGAAGCATGCAAGGGGTTAAAGTAATACACATCCCACAGCACTGGGCCGAGCCGGCTCGTGCTCAGCCGTCTCCGATAACAGAATCCCAATAAAGGGCGTTTTACCCGAGAATGGGGTGGAGAAGTGGGGGAGGGGGGCACACACGGCATGGGCCTGGCTGCCATCTGCAACAAACGGGCAGGCACCTTCGCACTGTAGAGATGTACATTCAGTACCTCTCCAGCAGCTAACCGCTACAGTACTAGAAAGTAATAATGGCGAAACAGGGGGCATGTCAGTGTTTGGGCCAGGACTTCCCCATTAGGAAGAGTCCGTTGGTTTAAAAACATTCACTTTGTGAATTAATCTCATATCTTAAGCATTTTTCCTAGCTGACCCTTTTGTATTTCATTTTAAATCTGTTTGGTGAAATGTGGTGCCTGCAATGGTTACTGAATAGCTATTAACTGATCATACAAAGAAGACTGACCCTCTTGATGAGACAGTCCTTGCTTCCGCCTCTCCCAGCTCAATCCCTCGTGCGGATCCGGCGCTTTAGCATCGCGCAGGGTGTACACATCGGCAATTACTGTGCTCACTCTGTACTGTACTATTAATTAAGAGATACTAACACCGAAGGCAGACAGCATTGACTGAAGTGCAGTCTGCACGTTCAAGGCTCTCTGGGAACCTCAGCTCTGGAGGAGCACAGGGCAATTAGTAGTGTCTGTGACAGTCCGGGTGTGAACGGCTCAGGGGGCACTCCTTTTATCTTTTTCATGCCCGCCCTTTTCCTGTCAGAATCTTCCCATTACTGCATCAATTACCGCCCATGCCTGCCGAACAGTGCTGTAATGTTCATTAGCCTCAATTCTTTTATCTGGCTTGTGCTGAGTAAATCTCAGAACATTCCACGTGTTTTTTCCACTCTAATATTGAGGTGGTCTCCTCAGGATTGATTCTAAACAGACTTTATTCAAAGCCATTTGACATTTTAATCATGTTTGAAGTGTTCTCTTCATTTTTTGGCTCTTTTATCAGATGCTCGCCTCTTATGTCGACGTTTTTGTACTTTTTCAGTGTTTACTGCCGCACAGCGAGGCTAGAGCTATGAGCCGTATAGGTGTAGGTACAACACATAATATCTGCTTAAGGCGGATAGTCACTTCTATCTCCACCTTCAGTCTGGTCAGGTCCGGCAACCACAGAGTCGTTTTGCGCAGTGCCCATTTTGTATTGTTGAAATGCTTTGCTGTTGATGAGGCCTAGGGTGGCCTAACGCCATAAAAAGTAATACAAATTTGGAGTTTAGAAACTGAGCCGTTGACGGCATACAGTGCCCAGATGTCCACCTTTATTTCCCAGCGCCACAGCTCCAGATTTCACGATATGTCGGGCACAAGACAAAACTAATCTTGCAGTTTTCTGTTTTTGAAAATGAAACATGTTTCATAATCTGCTATCCTAAAATGTCTCCCGTTTCCCCTGAGAGTTATAATTTTTGTTTCAAACTAATAGCCTCTCCTGCTTTTAGTTTAGAATAATTTGGAGGTTTGGTTTGAAAAAGAAAGGCACCTTTAATAACACACACATTTGTAATGCAATAGGTTTCGCATTTGTGAGTTATATTAGTATTGTAAATGACAATGCATTTTATTCATGTTTTAAAAACCAAAACATAAATACAAGGCATTCATTTACAATGCCAATTGCTCAACCTTGCGTAAATGCGAGATCTATTGCATTGCAAATGCTTGTTTAACCTTTCTCCCTGTGTACTTGGGACATGCCCTATGTGAAGCCTTCAGGGTTCAAACCTTGCAAGGATTGCCACAGACTTCTGTGTTCAACTCACGCTTTGCTGGTCTCTAGAAACTGGGGTCAGGACACAACCCCAAGGCCTGCACAGAATACAATTCCATGCATCCGAAGGTGATTTGCAAGCGAACAATGAAGCTCCTGGCAGCACAGCAGAAGAAGGCTCTGCGCCATTCTTGCTCCCGTAGAAGATCTGTGGGGTGTTCCAGGAGCAATTACCGCAGGAGATAATCTTCACACTGCAAGACCTTCTCCTCAAAGTCAAAGAAGCAGACGTTAAAGAAACACTTGTCTGCTTCACCGCTCAACGTTGTACTATTAGGCCCTTCTCTTGCACTACACCTGCAGAGTCAGAGTCTGGGCCCTCTCCTCGCTATCCCAAATTTCCCAGTGCCGGAGCGACACCTGATGTACTGGGTTTTTCAGAACCCAGCGGTGCCAGGGAACACACCCTAAGACTTCGAGTTCTTCCTGTTTCAGACTACAGAAACACAGAGTCTTCTTAGTGAAGTCAAAGATCGTATTTATTGGCTGCAGCCAGTAACAGGTATCCTAGAAGTACAACACGGTGTATATTCTCAGGAGACTGCTCCCTTACAAAGCCAGCCTTCTCTTTTTATACAAAATATTATGCTTTAGGCAAACATTCCTTATTTTACAGTTGACCATTCACATATTTTCACTACAGAAAAAAAGCAGAGTCATGATGACAAGCCCATATTTCAGTTTCAGTTTATTTCTTTATTTCGGCCGATTTGGCCATAAAAGATGCAATGGTACAATATCAACATAAAACATCCACTACATGTAAAAATCATTACTAAAATCCATAAAATCAGTATACATAACATTTCAGATCACAAGGGACAGTTGCAATTCATTACAACAAAAGTCAATCTTTAAGTAATTTGGACCTTATCCGCCACATAGCCGTTAAAAATTTGGCAATTGCAAAGACTATGGGGAGCGGTACTCGTTTTCAATATTCTATACGAGTGTAGGTGACTCCTTATACCCAAATTTCTGCAGAGTGGAGCTAACCAATATTTTCTTGGTCTATTATAGGCTGGGCAGAAAAACAAAAGATGAATTTCTTCCTCATCATGGGTACAGTATCCTGGACAAATTTTATCATCCCTCTTTGTCCATTTGTAGGTAAAGGTTTTTTTTTTTTTTTTTTTGAAACCGTTTATTACAAGTCTCAAGAGTATACAAGTATGGGCCTACAACCTTCCGGCCGGCCGCTAGCAATGATAGGAACACACGACATACATTTATGGAACATGCGGTGTTACGGAGGAGCATTTCTCAGGAGGTAACAACGTCAAAAGCCACATCATCCAGACCCCATTATACGGTTTCATTTTAAATTAAGAACAACAAGAAAACCACACCCACAAGGCAACCCACAATCGGAAATAGCAGCACGTGCTCCCCTAGAGGGGGGATCCCAACTATCCACAGAAGTCTAAAGAGGGGGAAGAGAACAGAGCGAGGACTGGGGGAACCCAATGCCCGGCAGCGGGGGAATGAGTCGGCTAAGGGGATGGGGCTGGCGAGGTATCAGGCAGCAACGGTGGTGCACAGATACCCCCGCGGTAGGCGTTCCAGGGGCCCCATACTTTCACCCATGTCCCAGGCTTACCCCTCGCCACATACACCACCTTTTCTCGAAACATGCACCAGTCCATGTGTTCTTTCCAGGCCGAGACCGTCGGGGGCCTCTGGGATCCCCACAGTTGAGCAATATCACGCTTGGCTATCATATATCCCAGAGTCACCCACCACGTCTGCGGCGCCGAGTAATCAGTCGGTTCCCACACATTCAACAGGCATCTCCTCGCTTCAGGCAACAGCGCCACATGCGTAACCAGTCGCAGCACCTCATGTACACCACGCCAGAACCCTTCCACCTCCGGGCACTCCCACAAAATATGCAGAAAGGTCCCCAAAGCACCACACCCACGCTTACACAACCCATCTCCAGCATAGCCCATACGCAGAAGCTTTGGCTCCGTCATGTAGACCCGGTGGAGTATCTTGAGCTGGACGAAGCGAAGGCGAGCCGGTATGGCCACCTCCTTCGGGGAGGCCACCGCGGAGGTCCAGTCCTCGTCGTCCAACTCCAGCCCGTCGGCAACCCAAGCCGCACGAAGGGCAGTCAACAGGCCCGAGCGGTCGTTTATCAGCTTTTTGTATATCAGTGAGATCGTGCTGTCCGGGACGTGCCCATCCAGCATTCTATCCTCCAGGGGGGAATATTCCGGGATGGAGGCAACGTCCGAGAAGACGGAGCCCAGCGCATGACGGACCTGCAAATACCGAAAGTATTCACTGCCCTGCAACTGAAATTCCGTCTGCAGCATATCGAACGTTTTAAATCCTCCCCTCGTCCAGAGATCCCCCACTTTACTGATACCTATTATGTCCCACTTCTCAAAGCCCTTAGAGGTCCACAAGGAACCTAACCGCTCAGACGCGTATAGTGGTGACGCCCGGGTCAAACGGTCCTTCCATCCCATAGCTGCATTGGCCGCGTGCCACACTTGCACCATGACACGCGTGGGGCCCGTCAGACGAGCGTCGGGCGCGCTAGAATAGAGCGCTCGATTGTAGTCGCCACCTGGCAGGAGCATCTTGTCCATTTCGAATGCCGGGTTTAAGGCGGGCCCATATAGGCCATGGTTAATTGCAGCGAGCTGGGAGGCCCAATAGTACCGTTTAATATCCGGGAGGGCAATCCCCCCGTCATACCATGGGAGCGTCAACTTCGCCAGGGCAATACGCGGCCTCCCGTCCCAGAATAGGCGGCGTTGCAGACTCTCCACCTCACGGAAGTAGCGCGCCGGGACTAAGTCCATAGTGTTCTGCAAAGCGTAGAGGAAACGCGGCAGAGACATCATCTTGAACAATGCCGCCCGGCCGAGCGGCGAAAGCGGCAGGCGCCGCCAGCGTGCGACATCTACCCGCAGGCGCTGGAGGGGGGGAAGCAGGTTCCGTTCATACCGGGCCTCCGGGTCCAGAGTAATGAAGACACCCAAGTACCGAAATCCCTGCGGGGCGATCTGGATCGGACAGCCCCGCGGGAGAATAGGAGCCTCCCCAGAGAGAACATACACGCACGATTTAGCCCAGTTGATGACGAGACCGGAGTTACGACCAAATGAGTGTAAAACATCAACCAGCACTATAAGTGATTTACGTGGGGAGGCTAGGTACAGAAGGATGTCATCAGCGTATAGGGATACGCGGTCCTCATACTCGGGGGTCCAACGGAGACCACGGATGGAAGGCTCCCACCGCAGCCACTCCGCCAGGGGCTCCAAGGCAAGCGCAAAAAGAAGCGGCGACAAGGGACAGCCCTGTCGCGTGCCCCGGCCCAGCTCAAACGGGGCCGATACTCTTCCGTTCACCACCACCTGCGCCAATGGGCCCGAATACAACAATTTGACCCAACTGATGAATCCTGGGCCAAATCCAAACTTCGCAAGCATCGCCCAGATGTATGGCCACTCAAGCGTGTCAAACGCCATGGTGGCGTCCAAGGACGCCAAAATGGCCGGTTCCCGTATAAATGGGACGCGCGCGAGCACCCCATGCAAACGCCGCAGGTTAAGGGCTGTGTTGCGATGGGGAATAAAGCCGGACTGGTCCTGATGAACCAGATCTCCCACCACACCGACCAGCCGATTGGCCAGTACCTTGGCGAGAATTTTGGGCTCCGCATTCAGTAGTGAGATAGGCCGATAAGAAGTAACCCGGTCCCGAGGTCTCCCTTCCTTGTGAATCACCACGATTGTAGCCAGACGCTGGTCAAGCGGGAGGGAGCCCAGCGAGTGGGCCGCCAGGAACATTGCGCGGAGGTGGGGCGCCAGTGTATCCGGTCGCAACTTATACAACTCGATAGGGATACCATTCGGGCCCATGGCCTTGCCAGAAGCGACCGAGCGTATGGCGAGGGCAATTTCGTCGGAGGTGGGAGCGGCGTCCAGCAACACCCTGTCCTCCCCGGAAAGGGACGGCAGCGCAATATCCCTGAGCAGGGCACGGGAATCCTCTTCAGAGCAAGAAGAGACCGGGGAATACACCTCGCGGAAATAATCCGCGAAACAGGAGACAATTTCTTCTGGCTCAGTTACACACACACCATTCGTTTTCTCAATCAGCGGGACCACACTATTCGCTCTCTCCTTTTTATCCAACCACGCTATCAGTTTACCAGCCTTATCACCCACATCATACAGTCGCCCCTGTTGCTCTCTATTAAGGCCCCTGGCCGCCTCCGTGACGAGGGCCCTATAAGCCGCTTGTTTGAGTTGGAGGACATGTAGTGCAGCATCCGTCACCCCATCTTCTAGATTACCCTCCAACTCAGCTATTTCAGCCTCCACCCGGGTCACCTCCTCCCGCTCGCGCCTCCGGGCGTGGGAAATAAGGGATAGGGCCTCCCCTCCGAGTACTGTTTTGAAGGCCTCCCACAGGGAGATAGCCGAAGGCACTGACCCCACATTCTCATCAAAATATCGCTGGAGGGATTTAATCAAGTCAGCGCGAATGGCGGGGTCGCGCAGGTACCAGGAATTGATTGGGACCACCCTGCTCTCACCCCTCGGAAAGACATCGAAATGTAACAGGAGCGGGGAGTGGTCCGAGATAGCCCGTGCCAAATGGCGCACCTCCCCCACCCTCCCGACATAGGCCGCCGGGACAAGGACATAATCAAGCCGTGAGAGACTACCATGGGCCCCCGAGTGGAAAGTGTACTGCAGCTGCGTGGGATGTTTTAAGCGCCAGCAGTCCACCAATCCCAGTGTATCCAAGAGGCCGGATAGCCACGCCTGTGCCCGTGGGAGGTCCCTAGGGGGGTGACAATCCACAGTCCCAGAAACCACCGCATTGAAACCCCCCCCCCCACCACCAGAAGCCCCCCCGGAAGGCCAAGGAGGAGGCGCCCCAGATCTGCAAAGGTGGTCGATTGCAGCCCCGGTGGGACGTACACTGACACAAAGACAACCACTTTGCCCTCCATTCTCCCCACCAAGACAGTGTAGCGTCCCCTATCATCGTGGAGCACCTCATCAATTTCTAACGGGAGCGAGTTCTTTACCATGATACCCACACCCCTTGAGCCTGACGTGAAGCCCGAGTGGGCCACGAGGCGGTAGCCATGCCGATTCATGGCACAGAAGGAATTGCCAATACGGTGTGTCTCCTGCAGAAAGACTACATCGGACGAGAGTCGCTTCAGAAACTGCAGGACCACACCTCGTTTGATCCTGTCCCCCAGTCCATTAAGGTTCCAAGACAACAAAGTTAATTCCCTACCCCCCATCATACACAGAAACCATCATTCGTCCCCCCGAGAGCACATTAGAACCAACACAAAAAAAAGTTTGCCTTGTGATAATAACGAACAACACCCCATCCCTGCCCACCCACCCCAACAGAACTCCCCCCTCCCTGCACCCCTGCATGAGCCCAGACAGCCCCCCCAACGTGCAGTGTGCCTGTCGCCCCATAGATAGTTAAACTAACTAGACCCCCAGAGGAGGAGGGAGAACCCCCAAGAGACCCCACACAACCTCCATAGGAGGGGAACTTAAGCGAACAGACGTATGGTCAAAAGTGGCATCATTTTGGTCCCGAGCGAGGCCTAATATTAGTCCCTCAGTCCTGATCCGGCGAGCCCTCTTCCCCCGCCGCTCCCCCCCCCGCCACCCCGATCCCGATCCCCAGACAGAGTATCCAGCCAGTCCCCGGCCGCTTCGGGACGATCAAAAAAGTGCGTGCGACCATCCACCTCCACTCGCAGCTTAGCTGGGAAAAGCATGGCGTATTTGAGGTTTAGGTCCCGAAGACGGCGTTTGACACCGAGGAAGCTCAGTCTCTGCTTCTGGACCGCTGGGGTGAAATCAGGATAAAAATTAATGTCCATATTGTCAAGTCTAATCGGTCCCTGTAGTCTGGAGGATTGCAGGATAGCGTCTCTGTCCCGAAAATTAAAAATCCGGGCAATGAGAGGTCTCGGAGTGGCTCCGACCTTAGGCCTTCCGCCGGGAACCCTGTGGGCCCTCTCCACAGCAAAGAATTTACTCAGCCCCCGTGGCTGGAGATGGGTAACAATCAGGTCTTCCACGAAAAGGTCCGCCGCCGCCTCCTCACGTCCCTCAGGCACCCCGATGATACGGATGTTGTTCCTCCGGGCCCGACTCTCGGAGTCCTCCAGGCGGCGATCCATCAGCGCACTCGCCCGAGCAAGCCGGCGCACCTCCGTTTGTAGGGCCGCCACATCTGTCGTAAGGCCCGATGCGGTGTGGGCCAAAGAATCGACTCGGTCGTTGGTCTTGGAGAGATCGGCCCTTACCAGGCCAACATCCACGAGGACCGAGTCGATCTTCTGCGCCAGTGTATCAAAACGCTGGCCCACCGAGGCCTTCATCTCGGCGATGGCGCCCATGACATCCCGCAGAGTCAGATCCGTGGGCAGATCGGGGGCATCAGTAGGGCCCTCAGGGGACCTGCGTGGGAGATCCCTTCTGGAGGGTATATCGGTCCATGCTGTTGGACTGATGGGCTGCGCCACGCCGGGTCGATTTTATCTTTGCCCGGTCACCATCTTGTTTCGTGGCCATGGTCCCAGTCTCCCGGTCGCACCAGCCACGTCGTGAAGGGCAGGCAAGCCGGTCCACGGGCTCCGGGGGGGTGCCACCCCAGATCTGCGGGGCGGATCACAGCCGGCGGGCAGGCAGGGTCCCCCGGCGAGCCCACACCAACACACAAAGCCCCGCGACCCAACCTCGCAGAGACAGCAAGGGGGGTGCGAAAGTGAAAGTGCGGGGTACACGAGTCACCAAGCCCTGCCCGCCGCTGTTGTTCACTTTGTCACTGGATCGCCCCACAGCGCAAATCCGGGGTTCGGCTAGGAGAAGGCCGCAAACCTCAATCGGTGCTCAAGCCGGTGTCCGAGGTCCGATTTGGAAGCGGAAAACGGGTGCCACCTCAACTCAGGCTCACCAACACAGTCCCCTCATCTGGGACAGGATATGTTCAGGATAGTCATAGGAGGTCGCGGAGGTCCTCGGGAGCCTCGCACCTACGCGGCCATCTTGGTTGCGCGCTAGGCTCCTCCCTCACTGTAGGTAAAGGTTTTAATGGGCAGGGTCCCTAACCTACATTGAATGAATAATTTTCTTGATATAATGGGGAAGATAATGTCCATAAACCCTTCAAACTGATATGAGTCCTTGAAGACCAAAAATCGATCAGTCAGAATACCTTTATTGGATGCGAAAACCAAGGAAGCAAGACTTTTCTCCTTGTATATCCCCACAAGACATTTTCGTGAAACCCTATGGCAGCCTTGTTCAGGGAACTCCCATAGTTCAGGGAGTCCCAACCGATAGAGTTCTTTCTTTATAGAGGCCAACCACGGGATTTTATCACACTGGTTCAGATTCATTACATGAGTGAGCTCTTGCCTGTAATGTACAAGCTCAACAGTAGACCAAAGCCTGTGCCAAAATCTTAATGGCATTAATTCCAGATCATCTCTTATGGAGGGTAAACCCATATCTAATCTTAGGGGGAAAAGGGGTGTACCACGAGGAAGGGCAAGAAGACGCCTAAGAACATTATTTTCTACATTAACAATTCCTACCCCCGCTTTATACCCCATAGTTCTCCACCATAAGATGCGGCCGCTTTAGCTTGAGTTTTATACATCTCCACTGCCGGACTAATGGGTTTGTAAGTGGAGGAGTTTACCACCTTCAGAATTCCCCCAGACAATTGGGACAGCTTTAACCGACTTCTTGCAATTTGGGGATCCCATGATAGATTCTCGTGGAGGGTTACCCCCAAGTACTGGAAGGTTTTTACCCTCTCCAATCTTACTAAACTCAGAGATGGATTAGGTCTAGTTTTGGATGATGGATTGAATATCATGAACTTGGTCTTCTCTGTGTTGATCTCTAGACCATATTGGCTACAGAAAAGACCAAATCCATCTAAGATCCGTTGAATCCCCATCGGGGATTTTGAAAGCAGGAGGGTATCGTCCGCAAACATAAAGGCTGGTACCCTCCTGCCTGCCAAGGATGGTGCATCGTTGACCCCAATAGTGTCAAGGTGTGATATGACATTATTGACATAGAGGCAAAACAGGGTTGGCGCCAAGACGCAACCCTGTCTTACCCCTCTGAGGACTGGGAATTTTGATGACAATGCTCCATCCCTCCCACACCTGACCTGTGCAAAGTTGTTCTCGTGGAGCCTGGCTATGGCGTTTAGTAGATGGGTCGGAACGCCCAGCTCCTTTAGAACCTCCCATAGTTTCTTCCGGGGAACCAGGTCGAAGGCTGACCTCAGGTCCACGAACACCATGTACAGCCTCCCCCTCTCGATACTCACGGTTTTCCAGTAAAGGAGAACGAGACGGAAGATCTGATCCATGGTGGACGTGTTTTTCCTGAAGCCAGCCTGAAGGGGGCTAAGGATTTTATTTTCCTCCATCCACTCTGAAAGGTGGTTCAGGAGGAGGCGAGAATAGATTTTTTGGGGGACATCTATGAGACTAATCGGCCTGTAGTTGGCCGGGAGAAGAGGAGAGCCCTTTTTAAAAATAGGTACTATCTCTGCCCCCAGCCAAGTACAGGGAATCTCCATTCCTCCCGCAATAGAATTAAAGAGGATGAGGAAGTAAGGGCCCCATATCTCTGGATGGAGGCGAAAAAGATCACCAGGCAATCTATCAAGACCTGGGGCCTTCCCCCTCGCCAAACCCTCTATTGCACTGACCACCTCACCAAGGGTAAATTCCAGTCCAGCTACAGGGATAGAAAAAACAGTGGAGGCTACAACATTGGCATATCCAAATGGTTCTTGATACAGTTGGCCAAAGTGGGCCTCCCAAACAGATGCTGCAATGTTTGGCTCCACCGCAGCTTTTGGTTCTCCTGCACCGGTATTTACCAAGGACCAGAATTTTCTCGGGTCCTTCGCTTCAAGTGCTAATGTGAGGTCCTGCCATCTATTCCAGTCCCATTCCGCTCGCGCTAGTGCCATAGCTTTCCTATAATTCCGCCTGAGCTCAGTAACCTTACCCTTATCAGAACCTGTTTTTTATTGTATTTATTAGTTCTGACTTGATCTTTTTACAAGATGAATTGTACCAGGTTGGGGTTCTAGTCTTTTTTTCCCGCAGAAGTACCACTGGGTAGAAAACTTCACCTAAAGCTCCCACTAGGTCTTCATGAATTAAGGCTAACTTCTCATTGAATTCCAAGTGTCTTGGCTGAGTAATTAATATGTCCAGTTCTTTTAGCTTGGGGAGTGCTAGCTGATAAATTTTACTTATAGTCTCTTCTGAGCTTGCCAATTTCCCCCATTTGACCCTACGTCTATTAGAGCTGAGAACCAAGTTCCCAAGATCATCACTAGACTCAGCGGAGAGTGATCCAACAGCACATATGGGATGCACCATATCCAATAGAAGTGCATTGTGGTCACTGTCCGTTCTTACTATTACTCTGAAGTCCAGGATCTTAGACCAAAGGCCGGTGTCTACAAAGATATAGTCCAACCTAGATTCATGATTCTTCCTATTAAAGGTGCAAGATGAAGGGATATCAGAGGTGGTACGGCCGTTACAGGCCCTTAAAGAAAAATTTAATGTTAGGGACATGATTTGTACAGCTAGAGGGGACCAAGATTTAACATGGGGAGATTGACATGGCGGAACACCCCAGAAGTCATCTTCAGCCGTAAGGGCACCTTCCTTTAGACCTTCCAAGGGTTCAAAGTGGCAATTAAAATCACCAACCAGCACTATCTTGTAGTCATTAGGGAGATGACCCAAAAAACACGAAAGATCGTCTAATGTGGGGGATTCCATAGCCACACTTACTGGGCGGGAATACACATTAATGATTGCTAAATTTAAAACATTAGGCCACTTGAGTAGGACACACTGTATGTCCTGCGAGAGCGTTGGTACACTCTCCGCGTTACACCCAATGTGACTGGCTACCCAAATCGCCAAACCGCCAGATGGCCTCCCTCTGCCAGTCCAAATTGCATTAATTTCAAACACTGCGTATCCTACTCTGCACAGCGGTTCCCTCGCCCAGGTCTCTTGAAAAAGGCAGATATCACTATTGCCTATTAGGGAGTCCCAATCACTCGTGTCTAATTTATTAGCAATGCCTGCCACGTTCCAGGAAAGAACCTTTAGGAATTCAACTGGCGTTTCTAATGCTAGTCCCTCAGTTTTCTCCGGCGCAGTGTCCAATGTTAGAGCCATGGGCACATGCAATGGTATTTCCAAAATAGGTGTAACAATAGGGGCAACTTTGGAAACGAGCGAGACTATCAGTGTTAAATTGTTATTATTATAACCCAGTGAACTCTGAGGTAAATTAGTTACTTGATCATGGGAGCTAATTGATGTTAAATTCTCCTGTCGGAGGGCACCAAATTCTCGGATGGTGGTATCTGTCTCACCTCTCACGGACCCCTGTCCCTTATAAAGTCAATCTACCTGGTTAAGACAACTATATCTATTAGGGTGTGTATAGTTGCCATAGTTGGTAAAAACATTGCGAATGGGCCTAAATCTAGACCCATCGTCAACAAATCCCACCCGGGTCCAACAGTCATCCCTATTCATAATTGAATTACATGTGTTGGGGTAGAAATGTGACAGATGGACCACTTCAATAGATGTAACTCCTGTATTCCCAGACCAGTTGCAGATGTAAGACACACCATTCGGGTTCTTAAAACTTACAATTATGCAGTCCCCCACACTTTTCTTATCGGTGAATCCAACCCATGGAACCCTTCTGACCATAAGGATTTCTCCTTTAAGATTAGGTGGTAAGGGCCTATGAATGTTTAGCCAACTAGTAACCTTATTATGTAGAGAGTCCTGGGGTTCCACCACGTTACCGCGAAGCACAGGTACCCCCTTCAAGACCACAGTGTAAACTGCCGCCTCCGGGGGCAAATTTACTACTTTTCGCCAGTTGTGGGGGCTAGCTTGCCTGGTTGAACAGTTTATTACATCATTTACTGGTTTCTCCTGGCCGAATGTAGAGGCCGGGGCAAGTGAATTCGACCTACTAGCGGTTACTATCGGGGGTTGTTGCCTACAAGGTATTACAGGGGCAGGTTTTGACAAGGGGACTGGTATAGTATTTTCTAAGGGAATAGCTGTTAGAAGTGCAGGGGACAGAGTAACAGGATTAGTAAGTGTGTGGGAGGTCCCAGCAGTAGTCCCATGAGCTCCATGCATACTTGCTCTTTGGCCTGCTACTAAATCTAAAAGTCCCTTTCGCAAATCCAATAAACATATTTCCATATTAGCCAGACGATCTTCCAGGGGAGTGAGCATTTCCCTCAATAGGGTGCGAAGACCTGGGAAAGTGGGATCCTCCACCCCTGCAGAGATATGTTGGCTAGGAAGAATTTTTGCCGAAGTCTGGTGGGACAAGGCTCTTGTTTTACGAGACAAATTTAGCCCTTTACTGACTGGATCCAATTGGTTTCCCTCACCCCTAGAGTTGGGTTTGGAAGCCTTAGGTTTTCTACCCCCTATCGTATAGGCCCTTTTTTGCCTTTTCAAAGTAACTCCCTCCTTCTCTCCCTGTAGTAGCTGCATGGGTTCCCTATTAATGTTCATGTTAGAGACACCTCCTTCAGCATTAGTCTGAGGTAAGGAAACCTTACATGATGGAAGGGGTAATATGCTAAGCTCTACATTACCAGAGTTATCACAATCAGTAGAGGGAGTAACAGAGCAGTTAGGGTCAGGTGAGGCTGATAGAACAGACATGCCATTTACCCCCCCTGCGACTACTGATGTACAATTAGGCGACTTTACGGGAGTAGTGGCATGAGCAAGGGGTCCCAGGGAAGATCTCCTAACCCAGTCAATTTCTTGCGAAATGCGCCTTTCAAGGATAGAGATCTCATCAATAAGAAGGGACCCAGCTTTGGCAAAATATGTATCCAAAGTACCTGTTGTCCTCCCGATTGCCAAAGCGCTCTTGCTCCTCGTTTCTCTAGTTGTCATGGTCACACACACGGCACCAGATGAGGTAAGGACTTCAGGAAAGTGATTGGGGCCCTGGCCCTAGCTCGCCCTTGCTCGAACGGCCTCAAACGGCCCACTCTTTGCCCGGTCTTCGCCCCTGGCTCCGTCCCGCTCGCGTTCCGCTGACGCGAGAGGAGCATGCGTCACTTAAGTACAGGGAGATGCTGGGAGTGGTGGGAGGGAAGAGGCACCAGCTGCGCTCAGGATCGGCAATGCGCTAGGCAGGCTGGTCCTCGCAGTCCCGCCCGGCCGTATCACAGTCTGTTAGCTGTAGTCTCCCCCAGCAGGATTCCGGGAAGCAGTGGAAATGAAGCATATTTCAGTTTGTCCAGCCCTCAATCAATTACCCGGCAAGGCTCAGTCAGATATCGATGGACCCCCAATAAAAACGGGCACCTCCTCCTCGTAAAGCAAGTCATAAAGAAAGAAACGGGGACAGGTGTGTGTAAGATTAGGCATGGTTTGTGTGTGATGAAAGGTTTTATGATATGTTGTGCCTTGATACTAATCTCATTCGGCCACTGGGAAAGGAACTGGCCGAACAGGTTTGGCTTCAGGCAGTGGAGTCAGCTTGCCCAGGTCACAGAGGAGTCAGCAAAGGTGTACGTGTCCTTCAGACTCGTTTTTGGCCTTAGTCATTGGCCTATGTGAGGGCAATCACAAAATGGCTGCCGTTCAAATGGAACCCGAGGGTTCAGGACGGAAACTCTGATTTCAGGGTGATTTCCTCACCCGAATATGACGAAAATGCTTGTGCATAGTATTCTAATCATTCTCGGTCTGCTGATACCAAAATCGTCATGATACGACGATGTTTATAACACGGGTCCAGAATTTTCAGTACCACAGACCCTCCTTTTGCCCTTACATAGGCAATAACCTATACTCACGCTAATCTGAGTCCAGGTCTATATTCATAAAGTCGTTGAGATGTTGCTGTAGCATCATCCTATTACTTAGCTCGTCTTTTGATACAGGTTTCCTTACACACGATGTAGCACAGAGGCCACATATTGCAGGAGCACACTGTACACACAGACAGGACAGGAAAAGAATGGCTAAGATCATCCCAATGACTATCAGAATCTTCCATCCCCAGGTGGATATCAGTTCCCAGAACCACCCCATCAATGACTAATCTCCTTTATCCACGTAAATAGATTCGGAGATTTTATGCAGTTTGGAAATGGCCTGATAAACTGTCGGAGCGTTATCTGGAATGAAAACACAGCAACTTGATTGGATCACTTTACATACCCCACCTCGGTCTGCAAGTACGACGTCTAATGCGACCCTGTTCTGAAGAGTCATAAGGCGATCCGACTGGAGCTCAGCAGTCAAATTACTAAGGGCACCGGCGGTTTCAACTACCGTGGATTCAACCACCCTTGTCAATTGCCTTATGTTCCTGCTGTTAACCATAGGCCCCCAAAACGGCAGAAAACCCTTTACGAAATCTCCAAATTCTTGTCCTGTAGTGTCTTGTTTACTGATGACACCTCTAACTATCCTTGTTTTATGGTAATCTGCCGCCGCCGTGTAGGTGGGAGGCAACAGGAACGAAACAAAACATGTGCCTGAGAAGTCAGGGGGCAACCATGTATAGGCTCTATTATGGCAGATGAAATAGGTACCCTTAGCTGCTAGGAACGAAGGGGAAGTCTGAGACGCAAAAACATATGTTTTAGTGCAGATACTTTTCCCTAACTGAGCTCTGGGATTCTTGCCATTACCTTGCAGACATAGGTGACCCTGATGGGGTACAATCCAAATCGGGGAGGATCTCTTTGCTCGCTGGTTCTCACTCAGAGTAACTCCATATCCTGTTATGTTCCATCCAATATATGCTAGTGTCTCATCTCTCGGGATAGTCTCATAGGAAATATCTTCCCTAATCATATCTACTATACCCTTAACTAGAGCACTATTCTTAGGATTATCTTTCACAGAACGTAGGTGGTTGGCTTCATGAGCGTATATGAACATCGTTCTATATGCCCACACAGAACCATTATGGCTGAAAGGCAGGACCAGATAAGGGATACCTTTATCAGTAGTATGAGGCATAAGACCACACACCCAACAGTTAGTTGTGATCACTACTAATTGGTGTTGGTGTAGAAGCTGAACGAATGAATTATTGACAAATTCTAATCTCCTAGCGGACTCGTGTTCAGGCAGAGGGTGAAAAGAATGCGAGGAAACAGTAGAAGGAGGTATGGGCTGTGTAGTGGGTGCAAATGTCACTTGAAAAGAGAATAAAACATATCCTATTAAAAACGTCATTACACTAAGGAACATGAAAATACATAATATCAAAAATCGTTTCTTTGTCATCATTATACACATTCTGGCTTTAAAGTCCCATCTGTTTGGCAGGTCTCTCATTCTCGAAAAACTCCATCCTCTCTAATTGCTGCTCGCGGTGGTAGGGTGTTCTATGCTAAGGAATGCTTCTGTCAGTCCAGGGCAACTCCCTTAGACCGACCAGAACTGTCGACCTAACGTCTTCAGCTGCACTCCAAGGACTTGGGCAACCACGACCCTACAGCTGAACCCGGATGGCGGTTCGAAAAACAAAAATAAGAAAGTTTTTCAGATGAGAGAGCTGCACTTTTAAAAATAGCAAAGAAAAATAATTTTTTATTTGTCCATAGTTCTCGGCCTCAAATTATAACTGCTTTTTCCAGGTACTGTCTGGTTCTGGAACAAGAGTTCAGGCTCTGTAGTGTTCAATCGAATTGACGGTGGCACAACTTCTTGCAAAATATTGTCACTTTCTCGTTCAGAAAGTGTTCCTTTTACACGTGCTTCGCTAAAAGGCAGAAAACGAGGCTCAGTCTCAGTCTCGGAGTCAGCGATCCCCTCCTGGACCCACCGGTCGTACGGTAGAGGCAAAGGGACCCTCTTGCAGTGTACGCCGTGGATCCAGTTCTTTTTCCCTTCCACACGAACAGCTGATCTTGTTGAGAGAAGGACAAGGTGGGGGCCGGTCCAACGGGGCTGGTCATTCTTTGTCCGCTGGAAGTTCTTGACCAGCACACATGATCCAGGATCGATAAGATGTCCTGGAGCTTCAGACACCTGAGGCAGAGTATCGTGAACCTGTTGGTGTAAAACACGCAATTTAGCCGTCAATTCATACAAATAATCAAGCAGTACAGGGTGTTCGATCTCACTGAATTTTGTCGGCCTTGGAACTCCCCATATGTTGGCCGGGCGGCCGAACACAATTTCATAGGGACTAAGTCCCACTCGCGAATGCACAGTCATTCTTGTTGATAGGAGTGCTAAAGGCAGAGCGTCAGGCCATTTAAGACCAGAGCTCGCTTGTATTTTTGCCAATTTCAGTTTTAGCGTGCCATTATAGCACTCTACTAGTCCAGCTGATTGGGGGTGATTTGCGGCGTGGAATTTTTGCTGGATACCTAGCCCCTCACATACTTTTTTCATCACTCGACCCACAAATTCACTCCCATTATCACTCCAGACCATTCTCGGCATTCCAAACCTAGGGAAGAATTCTTTGGCAAGGGCTTTAGCTGTGGATAAGGCAGTGTTGTCTTTTAAGGGATATGCTTCAACCCATCTTGAAAAGGCACAAACAACGAGTACGTATTTCAAATTGTTGCACCTTTCCATGTGGATGAAATCTAGCTGCAAAACCTCGAACGGATACGTTGGAGGCGCAAAATGACCAGCTGGAGTTGGGGTTCCCCTACCAGGATTGTATTTCAGACACACCATGCAATTCTTGACCACATTCTCTGCACATTTAGTAATTCCAGCATTTTGCCATACTGGAGCCAACAACTTACAAATCCCTTTCACACTGATATGGGCCATTCCATGAGCCATTGTCACCACTGCAAGCACATACGCATCGGGTAACAACCATCGCTGATGTTCTGACAAGTCAACCCAACAACCATTTTCATCCAGTTTACCCGTACTTTCTCTCCACACACTCAACTCTTTCTCTGAAGCTTCAGCTTGAAGAGACTTCACACTCTCTATCGTATCTTCACACATTCCAACGTCACCAACCCATCTTGCAGGGCCTGCAACATACATTCGATTCATCACATCTTTTGCTGTTTCTGTTGCGATTTCGTCAGAAAATGCATTGCCACGACCAACATCATCAGTAACCTTCTTGTGTGCACTGCATTTCACAATCGCAACTTGTAACGGCAAGGTCAGTAACTCAAGAAGCTCATTCACCAACTGACCATGCTGAATCTTAGCTCCATGCGAAGTCAGGAACCCACGTTCTTTCCACAATCGTCCAAAACTATGAGCCACACCAAACGCATACTGGCTGTCGGTATATATGGTCACTTTCATTCCTTTCGATAACACACACGCTCTCGTAAGTGCAATCAACTCTGCTGCTTGAGCTGAATTATGTAGTATATGTGCAGCTTCAACAATCGTATGCAAAGTCGTGACAGCATATGCTGCAGTCGTATCACCATTCGGAAGCTTGAAGCATGAACCATCCACCCATAAGGTACCATCACACTTTACAAGAGGAGTATCTTTAAGATCTACTCTCCCTTTCGTTTCTTCTTCTGTCCTGAGAAAACAATCATGCTGTTCAACATCATCTGTCTCTACTGAAATCGGCAATAACGTGGCTGGATTCAACGTATTGCACCTCTTTATATGCACATGACTCACTAACAGTGTCAACTCGTAACCTGACAATCGAGCACTAGTTAAGTGCTGTGTCTTGGTCCTGTTTAACAACGTGTCCACTGCATGTGGAACCATCACAATCAACATATTATTCATCACTAACCCAGCAGACTGTCGAATAGAAACAGCTGCTGCCGCTTTCAAGCAACTCGGCAATGCTTTAGCTACCGGATCCAAAGTCGACGAAAAATACGCGCATGGACGCTGCTTGTCTCCAAAAGACTGTGTCAGCACTGACAATGCACAACCCTCTTTCTCATGGACATACAGTGTAAAGGGCTTACTGTAGTCGGGGGTACCCAACACAGGAGCTGAACACAATGCATTACGCAATTCGGAAAAACTTTTCTGACAAACTTCAGACCACGGAACGGGATTCGGTGTATCTTTACAGGTCAATGCTACCAAAGGTTTGGCCAGCAAAGAAAAATTCTGTATCCATTGTCGGCAGTATGATGTGATGCCCAAGAAAGCACGCACTTCTCTCTGTGTCCTTGGCACACTCAATTTTGCAATTGCCTGAATTCTTTCTGGGGTCAGGTTCCTTCCCTCCTTCGATAAGAGATGACCTAAGTAGGTCACTTCTTGTCGACAATATTGCAGTTTTGAAAGAGACACTTTGTGATGTAAATCAGACAAATGACGCAACAACGACAAGGTGGCTTCTTTACAAATCTCCTCAGTATCTGCAGCGATTAGCAAATAATCGACGTACTGAATAAGGGTAGCGCCATCAGGTAAAACAGTTGCATCAAGCTGTGTTTTTAAAGCCTGACTATATATTGATGGACTTTCACAGTAGCCTTGAGCAGCGCGTTTGAAGCGGAAGCTTCGGCCTCCTAAACTGAAGCCAAAAATATCCCTGCTCTCCTCGGCAATCGGGATGCTGAAGAAAGCATTCTTCAAGTCAATCACCGAGAACCAGGTGGCGGAAGCTGGAATCATAGTCAATAGGGCAGTGATATCAGGAACGACTGGAAACTGTGGCACAACTATTTTATTGACCTCTCTAAGATCAATCACGAACCTGTAAACAGGTGGCTGAGAAGGGTCAGTACGTTTCAAAACAGGCAGAACAGTACTATTACAAACGTTGCCTCTTGTCTCTTCAATTACATCTTTTTCAATCAAATCATAAATGATCGCTAGCAACGCCTTTTCACCTTCACTAGAGATCTTGTATTGGGGAATGCGTGGCAATTTAACATTGGCTTTCAATGTCACAACATAAGGCGGTATTTCCAAAAGACCCACATCATTAGGACCAGTAGCCCAAAGAATAACAGGAAGAAACGACAATTCGGTTGGAAGTTTATCCTTCGACAAATACATTGGAGAGATCACTTTCCTACCCAGTGTAAGTTGTACTCCCGAAGGAGAACAATATAATGTCGCATACAATCTTTTCAACAAACCCAATCCTAACAAGTTTTCACCACAACCTGTCGTCAGAATAATGGGTGCTTCCAATTCACAACGTCCAACAGAAAGGGACATAGGACTAGAAATCGGGTTCCTAACCAGGGCGCCAGAAAAACCTACTGAAACATTCATCTTGCCAGACAAAGGTGCGCCAGGGAGTTTTGAGTGCATAATAGAGCTCTTTGTAGCACCAGTATCCAACAGAAAAGGCTCTGACACACCTGATGTAGTCACCTCAACATAAGGTCCACTCTGGTCTACTGGAACTGAAACAACTCCCTCTCTTTGTCTATGGCTGTCCTAGCAATCATTACCCTCCATATTCTCATCTTCCGCATAGTAGTCGTCAGCATAGTACTGAGCCGTCCTACCAGACGCGTTGTTTTGCTGGTCAAAACTATTCATTGAATTCTGAGACGGAAGGGAACGCGCGTTCTGGGGGAAACTTCCACGTCCTCTACCTCTAGGAGCTTGTTGAACACCTCGACCTCTTGCGCCAGAAGCACCATTCGTACGCTGTAACAAAATAGAACAACTATACTTGAAATGACCCTCTTCTTTACAATATGAACACTGATTGGGACCTACAGGAACACGTGGTTGAGAAAACTCGAACCTTTGCGAGTTTCTCTGAAACTGTTGAGGTTGCTGATAGTTACTCTGACCACCACGTGGCGGATACGCCTGTTGTAAAAGAACCTTCGTCTTCAATTCTTTTGTTTTCTTGTCTGCTCTATCCTTCTCATCTTTATCCCTATTTTCGTAGTACTGTGCAGTAGCCAATATTTGTGCTGAAGAGGAAATGGCCCAAGAACTCTCTGAATCTTTCAATTTCTTACACAGCTCGGGAAGCAAATTGTGCACAAACTTGTCAACGAACAACCGTTGACCACCTTCTGTACTCGTATCTTGACCACTGTGGTCGATAAACGTTTCTTCAAATCTGGTGAAGAAATCAGACACTGTTTCATCTTTCTTCTGCTTACACGCAGACAATTTATCCCAATTCACACGCATCGCAGGCATTAAAGTCTTCATGTAAGTAATGATCCTAGCAGGAAGTTCTGCTACCAAAGGCTCAGGCATGGCACCACCAACTTGTCTATCATTTGCAGCACTAATATTAGCCCATGAGTCACCTAACTCTTGGGCATGATCTGTATGGCGAATCAATCCCCACAAAGGCTGTGGAACAACATTCCCAAATAACATGTCTATGTCGGCTAAATTCATAATGCACGAGTCTGCAGTCTGTGATAATTCCTTATAATACCCTGCAGGCTTTTTACGGGGGTCAGGCAAAGTCTGCTTAAGGGCTAAAACTTCAGCTCGCTTCCAAGGAACATGTACCCAAACACGCTGAAAATGAGCTGGAACAGCATCAATTTGATTAGTGGCATCAGCCGCAACGGCACAGAGGAGTCCTGTTCAAACAGTGACTGAGAAGGATCCTTATTCCTAAAGGACAACAACGTCGCAACTGCTTTCTCAACATCGGAACCCACAATCGTGCCCTTTGAAAATTCAAACCGTACATGGCACAAATCAGGCGGATTTGTTTCCAAATCATTATCCTCCAATTCCTCACAAAGGAAAGCACATATTTTCACAAAAACGTATCTTTGTTTCGGTGCTTCCCATTGACGGAAGACATCCATAACAGACTCCACATCATATCTTAAAGGGTAAGTAAGCCATTTACGCGCCATATGGTCAAACGTTGCTCTCTCTCTCTCTCGAGAATCAGGCAGTTGACTACGCGACTGCTTACGCTCCGAATCAGGGGTAACACCAGATGACCCAAAGAGAGGAAATATAAGGCTAGCAACAGTATCAGTCATTCTCTGTCGGACAGAAGGAGAAGTTGACGAAAGAACAGGAGGAAAAACAGAGGGAGGCAAGGCAGACGCAGATGCAGACGCAGAGGCAGTATCAGGAAGAACACCAGAAGAGGCAGTCGATGTAGTAGACAAAGTCGTAGGAAGTACAGATGGAGCAGGTAGCAAAGTCGGCGGCCCTTGAGGGTGCTGCGCCATAGGAGTAGGAGCCAACTGAAGAGGAGCTGGCGGCTGTGGAAGAACCTGAGGCACAATAACCGGAGGTTGCACAACTAAAGGTTGCTGAGGTGCTGTAGCACTCTGTGCATAAGGGGGTGGCGAACTCAACAAGTGTGACATTAAAGGATCTTTCTCAAGTTCTTTTGCTGCATTTTGCTGAAGAAGCGGCAAAACAGGATAACATTTATCGATCACCATTTTACGTTGCCTGTGCAACTGCTCACTCATCTGTTCTTCTTCATTATCTTTAAACTGCATAGCAGCTTGCATTATCTCTTATTTCTCTTTGCTAATTTAATTTCCTTCTGTTTGGCTTCCTTACGCCATAGGCGGAAAGAGTCAAACATCGCCGGCCGGGCTTTCTTCTTAAAAAGTTTAACCTCCAGATTATCCAGAATCTCTGTGTCAAAACTACCATATTGGGGCCATTTTAAAACACCATCTTTCCTGGTGTATCGGATCCATACTTCATTATAGGTGAGAGGGCCTATGCCATGTTACACATATAGTTCATAGGTTGGAGTTCATATCGGAGGAACCGGACACGAGTCCTCCAATCGGGAATCCCTATTACAACCAAGACAAAACAAATTTCCAAGTCTGCTAAGACCAGGCATCTTCGCTCTCTAGTCTAGCTTCAAACTTCAAAGGATTATCGAATACGATAGTCTCGTGAATACACGAGTCCCTCGGCTTTGGTACTTGCAAGTTCCAAATCAAAGATCCCAAGGGGATACCAAACTAAGAACCAAACTAAGGACTGGGAGACGCTCCACTTATACTTAACTGAGGTATCGATAACGTCACCAGAAGACTTGTCTTTCGTTTCGCTCTACCAATCATCAAGGGTCCAAAACAGGGCGATAGTCATGGCAGCAGTCCTTCGTAGCCGTCGGGAAGCGGGGAACCTCGCAGCAAAGACTTTCGGACCACGTCGACATACAGGGGTCGATGAAGTGGCGGCCTTCCTCCAGAATTTTCACACAAAGCTCCTCACGAACCTCTGGCTTGGACCGGTACCGCTGAAATCGCCCCACGTTGGGCGCCAACTGAAGTACTGGGTTTGTCAGAACCCAGCGGTGCCAGGGAACACACCCTAAGACTTTGAGTTCTTCCTGTTTCAGACTACAGAAACAGAGAGTCTTCTTGGTGAAGTCAAAGATCGTATTTATTGGCTGCAGCCAGTAACAGGTATCCTAGAAGTACAACACAGTGTATATTCTCAGGAGACTGCTCCCTTACAAAGCCAGCCTTCTCTTTTTATACAAAATATTATGCTTTAGGCAAACATTCCTCATTTTACAGTTGACCATTCACATATTTTCACTACAGAGAAAAAGCAGAGTCATGATGACCAGCCCATATTTCAGTTTGTCCAGCCCTCAATCAATTACCCGGCAAGGCTCAGTCAGATATCGACGGACCCCCAATAAAAACGGGCACCTCCTCCTCGTAAAGCAAGTCATAAAGAAAGAAACAGGGACAGGTGTGTGTAAGATTAGGCATGGTTTGTGTGTGATGAAAGGTTTTATGATATGTTGTGCCTTGATACTAATCTCATTCGGCCACTGGGAAAGGAACTGGCCAAACAGGTTTGGCTTCAGGCAGTAGAGTCAGCTTGCCCAGGTCACAGAGGAGTCAGCAAAGGTGTACGTGTCCTTCAGACTCGTTTTTGGCCTTAGTCATTGGCCTATGTGAGGGTAATCACAAAATGGCTGCCGTTCAAATGGAACCCGAGGGTTCAGGACGGAAACTCTGATTTCAGGGTGATTTCGTCACCCGAATATGACGAAAATGCTTGTGCATAGTATTCTAATCATTCTCGGTCTGCTGATACCAAAATCGTCATGATACGACGATGTTTATAACACGGGTCCAGAATTTTCAGTACCACACACCTGCGTATCTCAGAGTTTGATGACCCCATGCACTTTATCTTTGGGTCACTGACTCCCTCTGGCGTGCCTTCGGGTCCCACGGAGCCGAGAGGTGCCCCTCCTGTGTTACTGTTGGTGGGTTTGCCCTAGACACCAGCTGGGTCCTCCGGATCCATTCCTGGATCTGGAATGAGGCAGCCATGGGTGCCTCTATCCACTGCAATGAGTTCCACCTGGCGCTTGATGACAAGCCTGTCATCATCCCTGATGCTAATCCAGTCCCGGCCTGGCGCCTCTTGATGCAGGTGTTGTCCAGGCTCTGCCATCCCCTGGACCTTTCTCACACTGACGGGCCCTATCATCGTGAAAGGGGCGATGAGGAAGAGGTGTATGCTCTCTTGGAAGAGGATCCTAACAAGGAGAATTGGTACGAGGAGCTGGGTGATGCTAATGGCTTGAATATCTCTCCAGAGTCAGGCATGTGTTCCTCTTCAGGCCAGGCATTTGGAGGAAGGCCATCCTTTACCACTGTGAAGCACAGGGCATCTGTATCTGGAGGTGGTGCAAGGCCTCTTTTGAGACTGAGGAGAGGCTTGGCTCGATTTCTTTGCCACTGCAGAAAATGCTCAATGTGTGCACTGGAGTTTCGAAGACTGCTTTTGCATGGCAACATATTCTGTCTCGATTGGTGCTCTGGACTCCTGTATGACTTTCAGCTTATATCACTACTGCTTGAGTTCTCAAGAAGATCAAGACTGACAAGGCCCATGTCATCCTTGTGGCTCTAGAATGGGCTTGGAGGGTGTGGTATCCAGATCTCCTGAGCATGAGCATCACTCCTCCGGGCAGGCTGCCCCATCGAGAGGACCTCCAGTCACAGCAACCGGGCAGGGTTCTACACCTAGGCCTGTGCTCCCTCCACCTTCATGCATTGGGGATGCAACAGTTGAGAGTTTTTAATCTCTCTCTGCTGAAGTCTGGGATGTCAGCCTGGCAGTTAGGTGTTATTCCACTAGGACAGTCGTTGGGTTATGTTTGTGGCTTGGTGTTCGTAATTCCAGGTGGATTCCCTTTCTGCAGTGCTAGCCACATTTACCACCTGATCTCCAGGTCCACTCGTCCTCTCCTGAGCCCAGGTAATAAATAGTTCCCATATCTCTCGGGGTCTGGAAGTGGGTGGCATTAGTTCCCAGAACGTGGCCAACTGTACTTGGCCATAAGTAACCTCCGTGATCCATTCCATGATCGTGGGTTTCCTCCTTGTCCCCCAGTGAATAGCTATTTGGCGTTTGACAAATAGTAGCAGTAGCGCATACAATTTGCGTTTTTTAACCAGCGTGTCTCTAACATATCCTAACAGTCCCATTAATGGGGTGGGGACACCTTCAGGCCCAGGATCTGATGTATAGACGCAAAAATTTGGGACCAATAATCAGCAATGGCCGGACATTCCCATGCCGTATGGAGTTAAGAGGCAGAGGCCATCCCACAGCGCCAGCAACAGCCCCATTCGATGTAAACTAATTGGCGTTCTGTAATATCTATGTAAGAATCTGAAGTGGATCAAGCGAAGCTAGTAATTAGGAGATAGCTCAGTCATTTGAGCGCAAAAGTATGTCCACTGGTCTTCAGTCGGGGGGGCGATAGCTCTGCGTTCCAGTTATGCCAAGCACTGGGTGTCGTCACTGGGGCGTCAGCCTGCATTCGTGTGTAAAGTCTGGTGATAAGTCTACATGGCGAAGGTATGCGCAGTAGATTTTCCAGAGCATTCAAAGGGGATGGTTGGGACGGGAATTCGGCGTGCAATTTACGACAGGCAGCCCGAATTTTGTGATATAGGAATGTATCACCGAAAGATACCCTCTGGCCCTCCTCCGCCATCAGAGGTTCTCTAAACACCCTCCCCCCGGTAGAGATCTGCAAATGTATGGAGTGACATCATCTGCGCTACCTTTTTGTTTATCTCATCCCTGATGTTAGGTAACATAGGGTTCGAGGCATGTGGGCTGCTGAATTCATATCTGTGCATAGATCGCCGCCTAGTGTTGGGTCCGGATGTTTGCACGTTGTTGTCCTGGAAGAGTCTTCGAAGTATCCTGGGATAGGTGACTCCTCCCCTGGACTACAGTGCGCATGGGCATCCTCTCCATCCTCAGATTGTTTTTTTCCGCCATTGGGTTCGCATGTGCTATCTTGACTCAAGTTAGGAAAATCTTTTTTCAGGCCAAAAGGCCTTTAGTTCGCGTCGGTACTGTTCTCGATCGGTATCGATAGTATCTTTGTTAGTTTACTAACTTCCAGAACAAACTTTCGCATCTTACCCGACCGTCAATTCGACATCAACGGTGGAATCGAGGACACCATTCAAGAGGTGTCCGGTATGCAATGCGAAATATCCCCACGTCGACGTCCATCCGGTGTGCAACAAATGCCTTTCACCGGATCACGACGAATCTACATGCATGGCCTGTGCCAGATTTCGATCCAAGAAGACTCTACGGAATCGACGAGCGGCGAGACTCGAGGCGCAGCAAGCGGCACCGGCCCCGGCCGACATCTTCAACGCCGAGACCGAAGATGTCGAAGAAGTGGAGAACCTACCCTCCAGTCCCGCTTCCGAACATGACTCCGGATCGGAAGACGTCGACGAAACACTCTTTCGCAGAGATGAAGACGACACCGAGGTAGGAGACTACAATGAGGCCTTAGGGGCCGAAGAGAGTAGCTCCGGTGACGAGCAAGGCCTACCCGTTCAGACTGATAAAAGCCCAGTGCAACAGTCTATGGCTCCGGTCGAGGGATCGCCTTCGGGCCTTACCCAAGACCTATCCCGCAGTTCTTCGGCCCCGCCCTCGGGCCCGGCCTCGGACATTCAGCGGCAGCCATTAATGCCCAAAACGGCTGGTTTCCCTTCTTCGAAACCGAAAGCTGTATTGGTTCAATTGAAACCGAAACCGAAAGTGGCGCTGGTCGGATCGAGGCCCTCCACACCTTCGACGCCAGCAAAACACATCGGCACCGAGCGCACCAAACGAGACTTCGGTGCCGAACTCGAAGCGGCCGACGTCGGAGTCGACATAAGGAAGAAGGCCTTCGGTACCACCAAACCTGCTCGGCTCCCGGCACCGACGCAATCGACTCTGACCCCAAAGGTCAAACAGCCTGCTGCGTCTCACACCGCTTCCACGGCAACACCAAAGCCACACTCATCGAAGAAGTCGACGGCCATTCCCGCCCCTCGACTCGATGACCCACCGGCGCCGAAAAAATCCACGACCGCCTCGACAGAACCGGTCGGTGCAAAAGAATCGAGGGCGCTCCAGACGCGACCCATTGCTGCGCAAAGCACCAAAAAGAAAATGGTCCTCCAGGACACGTCGGGCTCCGAACCAATTAAAGCTCCAGCAGCCTCTTCGGCACCAGCCAACATTACTTTTGGCCTGCCACCATCCACGGCCCCGAAACTGTTCCAAATCAGGACACGGGTCACCCACACCACGATCACGCCTGCCGAACGCTCTGCGGAGACGTCTCCATCGCATCTAATCAACGCCGACACCGGCAGGATGATTATCCACAAAAGGAAAAAAACTTCGGAGCCGGCTTTGGACTCCTTCAGGATTCCACTTAAAAGAAAGCTGCCTGTGGCTTCAGAACCAGTTCTTTACGAACCTTTCCACTCACCCTACCAGGATCCACAATCCTTCTCTCCCACACACTCCGACACGGATGCGTTGGTGGACTACATGGGTGACCAAGTCCCCTACCCCGGAGACATGGACCCTGACGGCCAACAGGACCCTGATCAAACTTGGGATGACCCTGTGGACCCAGGTGCACCTATGGATGCACAAGACCCGCAACTCTATGGAGCAAAAACATCTCCCACAGAGGACACTGCAGCGTTCAACGCTCTAATTGAACGTGCTGCGGCCAATCATGGGGTGCAACTTCACTCGGACACCGTTGAGGACGACTTTCTTATGGATACTTTCTCATCCTCAGAAAGGAATATAAAAACTCTACCCATGTTGAAGGGTGTCCTCAAACCAGCAAAGGACATCTTCAAGGAACCCACCAGGGCAAGAGTGATAAACCCCAGGATCGACAAGAAATACAGATCAGCGCCTGGGGACCCTACTTACATCAGAGGCCAATTACCTCTGGATTCCATTGTCGTTGCGAATGCTCTCAAGAGGGCACACTCCCAAACAACAGGTGACGCTCCTCCCCCGGACAAAGAGTCCAAGGTGTTAGAGACCTCTGGCAAACGGGTTGCCGCCCAGGCAGCCAACATATGGCGCATTGCCAATACTCAAGCACTCCTCGCTCGCTACGATAGAGCGCACTACGACACATTAGAGCAACTACTCCAACATCTCCCTGACCAATACAGAGAAGGTGCAGAGATCCTCATCAGGGAGGGACAGCTCCTCACAAACGCATCCATCAAGTGTGCGCTGGATGCCGCAGACACAGCTGCCAGGGCCATAAACACTAGCGTCATGCTGCGACGACATGCCTGGTTACGAATCTCCGGATTCAAACCTGAGGTGCAAAACAACATACTCAACCAGCCTGTCAACCCCGACTATTTATTCGGCCCGGAGGTTGACACCACCCTAGAGAAAATAAAAAAGGACACGGACACTGCAAAGTCCATGGGGGCTCTCCAGACTCAGTCCTTTCGGAGCGGCTCCTTTCGTCGCCCCGGAAATAGAGGAGCAGGTAGAGGACAGGGGTCACAGCAAACATACAACAAGGGCAATACACAAACCACCTACGATAAAAACACCCGGGGTGGATATCGTGGCTCCAGTACAAAGGGCAGAGGACGCGGCTACGGCAACACCAGGTCCTCCCCCAAGAACAAGCAGTGACGCCCTCTCCCTTCCTCCCGACCACATAACACCTGTCGGGGGAAGGCTACAAAGGTTCCTGTCCACGTGGAACTCCATCACCACGGACAGGTGGGTCAAAGATATTGTCAAATACGGTTACTGTCTAGAACTAACCTCCACTCCACCCACAATACCTCCAAAAAACCGTCCTATGTCCTCAGAGCACTTAACGCTCTTACAGCAGGAGGTGCAAAGTATGCTTCTAAAAGGCGCAATAGAGGTCGTACCCGTCCACGAGCAAGGTACGGGGGTGTACTCCCTGTACTTTTTAATACCGAAAAAGGACGGGTCACTCAGACCTATATTAGACCTGAGACCCCTAAACAGATACATTCTTTCCGAGCATTTTCACATGCTCACTCTACAGCAAGTCCTCCCGCTGCTCAAGCAGGGAGACTTTCTAGCCACACTGGACCTCAAGGATGCGTATTTCCACATACCCATTCACCCCTCACACAAAAAATACCTCAGGTTCACTGTTCAAGGGCAGCACTACCAATTCAAAGTCCTTCCCTTCGGCGTGACAACGGCACCAAGGGTGTTTACAAAGTGCCTAGCTACTGTGGCGGCACATCTACGGAGGCAGCACATACACGTCTACCCTTACCTGGACGACTGGCTCGTTCAAGCGAAGTCAGCCCAGCAATGTGCCAGCCACATGTCCCGCACCATTCACCTCCTTCACAGTCTGGGGTTCTCACTAAATTACCCAAAATCCCATCTACAGGCCGCACACGTACAACAGTACCTAGGTGCGACTATAGACACTCTGGCGGCCACAGCTCAGCCAAATTTGGTGAGAATCAACAGCATGCAAATGCTGATTTCCAAGTTCAAACCACAACACTCCCTTCCCGCGCGAGTGTTCATGCAGTTGACAGGCATGATGGCCTCCTGCATCTTCATAGTCCCCCACGCGAGACTACATATGCGCCCGCTTCAGGAGTGCTTAGCACGTCAGTGGAATCAGGCTCAAGGACAGTTGAAAGACCTAGTGTTGGTGAGCGGTCGGGCATACAACTCTCTGCATTGGTGGAATCCACAAAACCTTTGCAAGGGCCGACCGTTCCAAGAGCCTGTCCCACAGATAATACTGACGGCGGACGCGTCTCTCCAGGGATGGGGAGCTCATGTACTCCATTACACAGTGCAGGGACTATGGACACAACAACAAAAGAAGATGCACATCAACCTTCTAGAGCTGATGGCAATCTTCCTCGCTATGAAAGCATTCAAAGTACACTTGTGCAACAAAGTCGTGTTGATCCGGACGGACAACATGACTGCCATGTACTACAGAAGCAGGCAGGAACACACTCTCCACAGTTGTCTCATCTGGCTCAGAGCATGTGGAAGTGGGCCATTCAAAGGAACATGTTCCTCATGGCAGAACACCTCCCCGGCAAGGACAACCAGATGGCGGTTCTGCTCAGCAGACACAGCCACCAGATGCACGAGTGGGAGTTACACCCATCAGTACTCCAACCGTACTTCCAGCAGTGGGGTCATCCAGATGGATGAACTGGTCCGGCAGATTTGCGTACGCTTTTCCCCCAGCACCACTGATACCGCTGGTGGCACGCAAACTGCGTCAACACTCACTGACGATCGTCCTGGTTGCTCCAACGTGGGCACGCCAGCCGTGGTACACCACCATTCTCAAACTTTCCGTGGTGCCGCATCAAAGGCTGCGGGTCAAACCCGAGCATTTGACGCAGAACCATGGAGAGATTCAGCATCCAGATCCGCAACAGCTGAACCTGGCAATCTGGCTCCTGAAGTCCTAGAGTTTGGCTACCTAAACCTGCCACCTGACTGTATGGACATCATTAAGGAGGCCAGGAGACCCACTACCAGAGCTTGCTATGCAGCAAAATGGAAGAGGTTCGTCATTTATTGCAATAATAATGACATTAACCCGCTAGACGCATCCATCCAAAACATTATTTGTTACCTATTACACCTATACCGATGCAATCTGGCGTACACCTCTATACGTGTCCATTTGACCGCGATATCAGCCTATCTACAAACCAGGCAGCACCTCTCTCTATTCAGAGTGCCTGCCATCAAAGCATTCTTGGAAGGACTCAAACGAGTCATTCCACCTAGCCACCCACCAGCCCCAATGTGGAACCTCAACTTGGTCCTCACACGCCTGATGGGTCCACCCTTTGAACCTCTACACTCATGCGAGATTCAATTCCTTACCTGGAAAGTAGCTTTCCTAGTAGCGATCACTTCTTTGAGAAGAGTTAGTGAACTCCAGGCACTAACCGTTCAAGAGCCATTTATACAGGTTCACGCCAACAGGGTCGTACTACGTACCAACCCCAAATTCATGCCAAAGGTGGTATCGCAGTTCCACATGAATCAAACCATTGAACTGCCCGTTTTCTTCCAAAACCCACAAACTGTCGCAGAAAGGGCACTCCATACACTAGATGTCAAAAGGGCCCTCATGTATTATATCGACAGGACCAAACCCTTTAGGAAAACACAACAACTTTTCGTTGCCTTTGCCCCACACCACAAAGGTAACGCTATCTCCAAAGCAGGAATAGCCAGATGGATCGTTAAATGTATTCAAATTTGCTATCAAAAGGCTAAACGCACTTTAACGATTCCCCCACTAGCCCACTCAACACGTAAGTTAGGGGCTTCAATGGCTTTCCTAGGAAACATTCCTTTGCATGTCATATGTAGAGCAGCCACCTGGTCCACTACACATACATTTACCAAACACTATTGTGTAGATGTGCAATCAAAACAGCAGGCAGCTGTAGGACAGGCTGTTCTCAAAACTCTTTTTCAGATCGCTGCAGCTGGCACTGGTAGCCGCCGCTAATAAGAGGGCACTGCTATATATTCTATGCACAGATATGAATTCAGCAGCCCACATGCCTCGAACTGAATATGCTACTTACCAGTATGCATCTGTTCTTGGCATGTAGGGCTGCTGACATTCATATCGCCCTCCCTCCTCCCCGGCGCCTGTAGCAGCTGCAACTCTCTCAATTACTGTAAGCATGGTCATCACTTTCTTTATCTACTCCATCACTGCCACAATGGCGAAAAACAATCTGAGGATGGAGAGGATGCCCATGCGCACTGTAGTCCAGGGGAGGAGTCACCTATCCCAGGATACTTCGAAGACTCTTCCAGGACAACAACGTGCAAACATCCGGACCCAACACTAGGCGGCGATCTATGCACAGATATGAATGTCAGCAGCCCTACATGCCAAGAACAGATGTATACTGGTAAGTAGCATATTCAGTTCTGTGCTAGGGGGATGGAAGGAGCATATAATATCTGTGCTCCCGCCTGCCTTCGTAACCCATCCCAAGCCCATCTTAGCGTTTCAGAGGTATCGATGCCATCTGTAGGTCGTTTATAGGTCTGGTACACCACCACCCGAAGAGGAACAGGTGCCACCGCATCTGTCTCCACAGCCACGTGTGGCTGAAAGGGCGTTGGGTGCACCCAGTAATGCAGGAATTGTGCCTGTGCGATGAGTGCATACAACTTCATTTCGGGTGCGCCCAATCCACCCTGCTTGAGCGGTAAAGACAACAGCTCCCACAACATCCGGGCCCTGCCTCCCGCCCATACCAAAGATATTAACAATGAGTGCAATGTTCTGAAAAAAGATTGGGTAAGTATGATTGGCAGATTCACAGAGATATAGAAATTCAGGCAGAACAATCATTTTTGCTAGTGCGATCTTTCCTGCTAGTGACAGTGGGAGTTTAGCCCATAGAGCCACCTTCTCCTCCAGCCAATCAATGGCTTTACCGTAATTGAGGTTCCACACTTCTTGTATATCCCGGCTTACCCAAATTTCCAAATAGTTCACTTTCTTATCTTCCCATTGTAACGGGAATTCCGAAGCTACCGCCTTAGTGTTATCTGTTAGGGGAAACACCACCGATTTAGCCCAATTTATAGATATGCCTGATAGACCACCAAATTTGATGAATTCTCTTAATACTGTGTCCAGATTTCGCGCAGGATTCAGAATATACAAGGTGCCATCATCTGCATAGACTGATATCAATAGATTCCGAGCACTAAAGCCTATACCCTTATCCGTGTGGTGTTGTCTAATACGGGCAGCCAAAGGCTCCATCGCAATGGCAAATAACAGGGGGGACAACGAGCACCCCTGCCGCGTGCCCCGCATAATCTGAAACGGGTCAGATACAAGGCCATTCACTCGTACCCTAGCCATTGGTTCAGTATATAACAGTCTGATCCATCTAATAAAAAGGGGGCCAAACCCATCCGTTCCAAAATCCTGAACAAATAGGGTCATTCAAGCGAGTCAAAGGCCTTTGTCGCGTCTAAAAATACTGCCGCCGCCTGTACATCTTGATGTAAATAATGTAGGACCGAAAAGACTGTTCTAAGGTTATGCGAGGTAGACCTCCCGGGAATGAAGTCTGATTGATCTCGTAGGGCTATGAGTGGGAGCATGGGTTGCAACCTATTCGCTATTAATTTTGCCAATATTTTAACATCTACATTAATAAGTGACAGTAGTCTATATGAGTGTAAATCAGTTTCCGATTTTCCCGGTTTTAGCAAGGTTATAATGATAGCTTCCTGCATAATTTGTGGTAGTATACCTGTTTCATGGGCTTCCTCATATACTGCCAAAAGTTAGGGCACAAGCTCCTCCACATAGGCTTTATAGAAGGCGGTCGTCAGACCGTCCGACCCAGGGGCCATATTCAATGGCAAGCTTTTGATAATTTTAGCTACGTTCTCCACCGTGAACGGTAAGTGCATATACTCCCTGTGCCGGTCATTAAACCAAACCAATGCCATTGAATTTAGAAAACTCTGCATGTCTTCCGGACATTCGGTTTGTGTAGCTGTATATAAGTGGGCGTAGAAAGACGAGAACTCATTAAGTATAGCCAACTGACCCCTGACATTGCCACCCCCCTTTTCAATTATTTCGGGAATGTAAGCAGTGGACCACAGAATCCCAAGCATGCCTGCAAGCGTCCGTCCCGGTCTGTCACCTTCTCCATATCTACGCGCTTCCGCATACTTTCCAAGAAACTTCACCTCCCTTTGCGCCTCATCATCATATTCTAACAATTTGGTCTTCAATTCAGCCAATTTATGGTCATAAAGCACGTTCCTCGGCGCAATTTATGTTCAGCCCGCCTTCACCTACTTACCATCCTGGCCATCAAACATAAACGTCAGGGAGGCTGCATGTTCTCTTACCTTGCCTCCAAATTTGGGAATTCTCTCCCATTGACAACCAGGAGCTGTGACAACCTCTTGGGTTTTAGAAGGGCCCTGAAAACATGGCTGTTTGGGCAAGCCTATTAAATAGTCTTTACGCAACGACACTATGCATGATTAGCGCCATGAAACCTTTGGTGACCGTGCGCTTTATAAGCTTTTATTAACATAACATAACAAGAGAGCAGGCTCGCTCTTAGGATATATGCACATCTCCAGGTCTTTTATTTGAGTCTCGATAGTATGTAAGTTGAGTCTAATGGCCTTAAGGATTCCCGCTTGTCTAGAAATACACTGTCCCCTGATAACCACTTTGAACGCCTCCCATAACGAGGCCGTAGTGTCGACGGACCCCGTATTAAGTGCAGAATAGTTAGATACATCAGTACGGATGTCCTCCTTAAACGCCTCATCTAATAACGGGTGGGGGGGCAGCCTCCAGGAAAACGCCCTCTGTGTGGTGTCAGGAAGTGAAATTGTGAAGAGGCATGGGGAGTGATCCGACAACGTTCTCGGTAGGTGCTTCACCTCCACTACCCAGCTGGCTACGTCTCTCGTCGTCAATCATTAGTCCAGCCGAGACCAGGCTCTATGATGTTCAGAGAAGCTAGTACCTTCCCTAGTCAGTGGGTTGCGTAGGCGCCAACCGTCAACCATCTCTCCATCCTCTAATAAAGCATTCAGGACTTTACCGGCAGCGGGGTGGTGTGTCCTCACCGTGCCCTGTCTATCCAAGTCGTCATTTAGAATGGCGTTAAAGTCCCCCCCCCCATACAATCGTGGTGCATCCAGTTGCTTTAATTTTAGCCCATACATCCTGGAAGAAACTAGGGGAGTCTGTATTAGGTCCATACACCGCTACCAAGGTTAATAAAATACCTCCCAGTGAGCCCAGCAAAATAATGCAACGTCCGTCAGGATCTGTGTGCACCTCTCTCTCTCCAGTCAAGGCCACGTCTAACCAGCACTGCTACCCCACGGGAATAGTTAAAATAGACCGATGTGTGTGTGTGTGGATCCCCATCTTTTATGTTTAATTTTCAAAGAGGTCTGGGCATGTAAGTGAGTTTACTGTAGCATGTATAAATCAATATTGTGTCTTGTTAGGTATGCATGTACCAACCGGGATTTCATACTGTCATTTAGTCCCCTTATGTTCCATGTCAAGCAGTTTACTCTGGTCTCATGTAGTATATTAAGGTCAATTGTGTGTCATCGCTGTGGCTCGTTCGACATGTGGTAATCCCAAGCCTCCCTGTGTGTCAATACACCAACAACACAATGACTAACATACCCCCCCCCCCCCGCACCCCCCCCCCCCCCCCCCCTCAATAAAACATAAAACGGCATAGTATCGGGAAAACTCCCATGGGGACGAAAGTTTACCGGACTACTACCCAACCTTAGCAGGGTGGCCAAGAAGCTGCAAGGAGACAAATCTGCAACAGGAAAGAACAATAAATGTGCGGCTTCTAGTCGAAGATACATGTCTCCATCTCACATCCTACAGGTCCAAGCGCATACCCCACTCCCACTCCCGCAGCAACCAAGATGTATATATTTTTTTTATTTTTATTTTTTTATTATCATTTTCCAAAATATACATTTCCAGTCATAAACTTAACAACTCGGCCTCAGTACAACAACATCCGTCGTCCAGTTCCATAGTTGTGCAATGTCACCTGAAAATACCTTTTCTAGTGTGCAGCTTGTACATTCAATCAATCTACCTGATACACGTGTAAATATTGAGTCAGGTATTTCCAATAGTCTCTTTGTCTTGAACCAGTTAGTAGTTCTTCTTCATACGTTTGTAGGTTATCTTTGCAATACGTTAATTCATGGATCCAGTGTTTGACCTTGGGAGCCTGTCTGCTGTTCCAGCTTAACCCCTTCCCCGCTCATGACGGAACCGTTCCGTCATGAGCCACGGTTGCCGTGTGCTCATGACGGAACGGTTCCGTCATGACAATCCTGTTGGCGGCCGCTCCGCCTGCGCGGCGCTGTTTCCCCGCCTGTGCGAGGGGACAACGCAAATGGGCGGAGTCATGACGGAACCGTTCCGTCATGAGCACAGCTCAACTGTGGCTCATGACGGAGCGGCTCCGTCATGAGCACAGGCCCACCGCGCTGCCCCCCTGCCCCCCCCAGCGCTGCAGCGGAATGTCCGCAGCAGCGAAGGGGTTAATGATATTCTCCGTTTGGCTAAGAGCAATGCAATTACACAGAACTTACGTTTCTGAGCACGTACCCCAGGTATTACGCCCAGCAGACATGTGCGAACAGTGCATTCAACATTAATCCCACCATAGTACCCAATATCTGTGTTACTTTTAACCAGTACTCTACAACTGCACCACAAGACCATGCCAGATGTACAAAATCTGCCATTTCTGCATTACATCGACAGCATCTAGAGTCAGTACGTATACCGTGTCTATTAAGCCGAGCAGGCGTATAGTAAGTCTGGTGAAGGTACTTGTAGTGCAGCATGCGCAAATTTCCATTAGGTGTTAACAAACCAGTTAGTGAGCAAGTCACAGCCCATTCTTCCATTGTCAATGGATCATCAAGGCAGCTGTTCCAGTTTCCCAGCGCTTTATGTGTAGCGTCCGCTATATCTTCTTGCAGTTTAGCATAAAGCGTCGACACCATATGTTTAGCCCTAGGAGAGGTTATCAGTCACTGCAGGGTGGATAATGCCGGTGGCTCCACCGGATAGGATGGATACAGCTTCTTCATGGCACCTTGCAGTCTGTGATAGGTAAATTTAAATAATAATGTTTGATTGCTAATAAATGAAAGCTCATCCAGTGTTCTAAAAACCCCATTACTGTAGAGGTCCCCCATAGTATCAAGGCCCACTTGCCTTAGCAAACCCATGCCTACTTCTTCTTGAGTGACAGAAAGCTCTGGATGCCAATGCAGCCGCAGAGCAGGAGCGTATAATGGCAGTTTGTTAGCCTTTCTACCCATGGTGCGCCATGCCCTATTTGTCGTGTCTATAGTGTTTATATCGCGTTTGTGCAGCGGGGACCTATGATGGGTTATGATAGCGTTTAATGGAACTGGCTGGGCATCTCCTTCTTCAATTGCAACATGTATGAGGTAAGGGACCTTAGGATACCAGAAATGTGCATATTGTGCTTGCGCACAGAGATATTAAAGCAGAAAATCTGGGACCTTGAACCCTCCCTGCGAGTACGGCAGTGTGAGAGCTCGTAGTTCAATCCTAGCCTGTTTGCCCGCCCATATTAGCTGAAGGACCATGGAGGTAATCGGTCGAAACACCTCGGTTGGGGGTTGTATTGGTATGTTATTAAAAAGATACAGTAGCTTAGGTAAGACTACCATCTTTACAATGGCTATGCGATCAGCCAACGATAGCGGCAGCTGAATCCAGCGCCTTATTTTCCCTTCCAGTGCCCTACCATAATTAGTACGGACTACAATTTCAGGGTCTCGATGATACCAAACTCCCAGGTATTTTACTGGCTCGGACTGCCACTCTAGCGGATAGTCCATGAGGTGCGGTTGGGTGCTGTCCGTTAAAGGTATAATCAAGGATTTGGACCAGTTTATTTTGACGCCTGAATGTTGCACAAATGTAATATATTCCCTCAACAGGGGATACAAGTAATTCTCAGGATCTCGCACATATAGCAACATATCATCTGCATATAACGATATGTGTAACGGTCTCTGTGGAAATTGAAGCGCTGAATAGTGATGTCCCTGCCAAATTTTACATGCCAACGGCTCAAGTGCTATTGCAAACAGCAACGGGGACATTGGGCAGCCCTGTCTGGTTCCCCTTTCAATAGCAATGGGCTCAGAAATATATTTGTTAACTCTTATACGCGCCTTGGGCGCAGCATACAGTAGTTGTATCCACTGGAGAAACATAGGAGGAAACCCCATTCTCCGTAATACCGTGTGAAGATATGACCATTCAAGAGAGTCAAATGCTTTAGCCGCATCTAAAAGTACAGCCGCTGCTTTAGTCGTAGGCATCAAATAGTGTGATAACGCAAATAGCGTCCGTGTATTATGAGCCGTAGATCGTGAGGGGATAAATCCTGACTGATCCGGTAAGATTAATTTGGTCATTAAGGGTTGTAGTCGAGTAGTGAGTAGTTTGGCCAAGATCTTAGTATCCACATTTATTAAGGACAAGGGTCGGTATGAATCGCAATATTCCGGATCTTTGTTCGGTTTTAGTAGCACAATTAATAAAGCTTCTCTTAATGTTGGCGGCAACATCTGTTTTTCATGGGCATTTCCATACATCTCGACCAGATGAGGCGCCAATTGGTCAATAAAGGTTTTGTAAAATTCGCACGTGAACCCGTCTGGACCCGGTGCTTTCCCATTTGGCAGAGACTTAACAACTTCCATTACCTCTTCCACCGTGATGAGCAGAGATAGATATTCCTGTTGCGTGTCCGACAGCCATGCTATCGCTACATCTTCTAGATAATCCATTCTTTCATCCGGGGATGCCGTGCGCTGTGAAGCATACAGTGCCCCGTACGTAGTCATGAACTCCCTTAGTATATCCTGTGCACCATATTGCAATCCCCCAGTCCCATTCCGGACCGCCCTGATCTGTGGTGCATGGCCAGCACATATTTTAGCCGCTAAACATCTACCGGACCTACCACCCTCACCATAGGACCTCGCTATCTGCCGCCTTGTTATATATTTGAGTTTGTCGTTGGCATGAGTTTAATATTCGGATAAGATAATTCTAATTTCACCCAATAATATGGTATTTTGTGTACGCTCGTATTCACGCTCCAGAGTCCGCAGCTTGTCTTCACGCATTACCAGTTGCTGTCTTATATCCCTAAGGATGCCAGCATTAGTACTTATGCAGATTCCACGAATCGTAGCCTTAAAAGCTTCCCATAGCAAGCCAGGATCTTCTGTTGTGGGTGCGTTTTGATCAAAGTACTCCTTGACCGCCTGTCCTATAGTAGTTACATATACGGGATCCAGTAAAGCTTTTGCATTAAACCTCCAACTAAAAGGGGGTGGCACATAATTTGGCATTTCTAAGGAAAGGAACACTGGGTTGTGATCTTACAATGTCCTGGGCAGATGCTTCACAGATCGTGCCCATAATGCTATGTCATCAGAGACTAACCAATTATCTATGCGGGACCAACTACTATGTGCAGCTGCGTCTTGTAGGTCCCTAAGTTTACACCATAAGTTATGATAAAATTCAGGATCATCCACATTCGGACCATATGTATTCAGGATAGCGAGTCTCTGTCCCCGCATCGTACCTGTGGCAAGAACAAAGCGCCCTAGATCATCCGTGACAGTAGTGTCTATATCAAACTGCAACCCCTTTTTAATCAGGATGATAACCCCTCTGGAATATGATGAGTGGTGTATTGTCTCCGCCTATCTGCAATGTCTATGTGCAATCTATCCAGATAAGCGAGTGTTTGCCTGATTTTTTGGGGGTTATTAAGTCCCCGTACATGCCACGCTAACCAGTTTAAATGCTTAGTACTTCACTTCGCATCTGCCATCCTCAGCTATGCCAGCATATTAGAATGTGTACAGTCTGCATCCCATCCAGGTTCTATTTACAGATTGACGGTAATATGCATTTTGACGTTGAATTGGATTTCAGCGATGTTTCTCATGTACCTTGGCCAACAAAACAGTTCCCAGCCCGTCCACCCACCTCCCACTTTAGCATCCCAACCATGCCAAAGACAGATCCCATAGAAGGAACATAACATAATCTAACTTAGTTTGGGGAGTTCCCGCGTAGGGGGTCCACCAAGAACACACATCTCCATCCAACTAAATGGATGTGGTCAGGTATACATTAATACTTCGAGCTGAACATTTCCTGCAATATGACACTTGGCATACTATTTGTCGGTCTGCCTCACCTGATCTACACAGCCCACTATATCAAACAGCCGTTCATTGCCACGCGTATGCCCTTCAGCGCTCAGTGGCAGCCACCTTGGTGAGACTGGCATTTACTGTAAACCTGCGTTTCTATATCCGGGTGCAGGCCGCAATCCAAACGCCGCCCTCCGCCCTAGCCACCCCCGACGCTCCACTTAGTTATTTTCATGACTGCCAGTTATAGCTAGGTAGGGGCAATCAATAAAGCGGACCCCCGCTACTGTGCACTACTGTCCCTGTCTGGAATCACCAGCATCTCCGGCCAGACCGCTCTGCCATCAGTATGGAGTAGGACATATCCACCGTTCTGAGCCCAGAAATACTGCAGGCCAGATTGCTTATACTTACAGACTACTCTACTTCAGATAGCCCCAGCCCACGTGTACTACCAGAGCCCACCCATAAATCCAAACTAGCCATGACTTTATCTTTACCTCAGCACAGCCATCAGCCACCGCAGTCCTTTACGCCCAGTGTTCAATGTTGAGCCTATCACTCGCCATCTCTCAATCCGAATCTCGGCTCTGCTCTGCTCGTGTTTGTTCTTTGCGCTTGGCGCTGAGCCTCTTAATGAAGTCCTGTGCTGCTTTCGGCGTCTGGAGAAGCACTGCGCGACCCTCATGCGTCACTCGCCGTGCTGGATAGAGCATAGCATATTCAATTCCTAGTTCTCGCAGCTTCTTTTTCGCCGGGTTAAATTCTTTCCGCGCCAGTTGGACTGTTACTGTGAAATCTGGGTAAAACTCCAGCGCATTACCCTGGTGATTTATCTGCCGCTTTTCTCGCGGCATTCTCAATATAGCATCCCCATCCCTGTAGTTGAGGACTTGGGCAACTATAGGTCTGGGAGGCACGCCCGGCTTCGGCCGTGGAGCCAGAGATCTATGTGCACGCTCAATAAAAAAAATCGATGAGAGATGCTCAGCGCCAAACACGCTACGAATCAGCTCCTCCACATAGGTTTCCATCCGCCCAGTATTGGTGGATTCCGGAACCCCCGTAATTCTGACGTTATTGCGTCTAGACCTCGCCTCCAAGTCGTCCGCCTTATTTTTAATAGCTTCCAGTAGCTTTTCCATTTCTGTACATTTTTGGGCCGTGACCTGCGACACATCCTCCACCTCAGTGATACGAGTTTCCGCCTCCACCAAACGCTCTCCATGCCTATCCAGCTTGGCTGCCATATTGTCGACATGCAGCGTGATAGTGTCCAATTTACCGTTTATGTCCTGCAGACTTTGTTGTATAGCCTGCAGAACACCTTCCATTCCAGTAGGTGCCACCGTGTCAGTGTCCGGCTCGGCATCCGAATTTGCCGTTGCACCCTTTGTTTGCCGCTTTGCCTCAAATGGGAGTTTTGATTCATGTTTATCAGGTTTCCCCATTTTACCACCTCCAGACACCGAGATGCCGATATAGACTGACCCGAGGAGTGCCCCGGCACAGATGGACCAGCTTACCGCCAGCAGGCCCCGCAGCGCCGGGCGTCTTGATGCACGAGCTTTCTCACCACCTGTCTAGCACTCCAGTAGCAGAGCACTGCACCCCGCTAATAGATTTATCTCTCTATTTCCGGCTTCCCTCGACTGAATGATAGGTTAGGTGGTCATCAGAGCCCTGTACATAGCCATTTCGTGCCATCAGATTACCAACATCAGGCTCGTGGTGTAAATAGTAACGGTCGTCGCTTTCAGCGGTCTTAGGCCGTCGTCCTCCGAACGCTCAAGGGAGCAGCCGTCTGACCCGTCAGCCGATCAGATCAGCCTCCACCTTGCTGCTGTATTCAATGCCATCAGGATAGGCTGGGCGCCGTCTGCCACTCCTTCCTTCACATCAAGCACTGTCAGGGCTTGCAGTTAGAAACGCACCCATCCCTTACACTGTCTCGTCCTGCATCTCCGTTAAGTCCATGCCAGTCGTCACACCACCAGGCAGCCGTTTTTCTTTCCGGGGCATACAGTCATACATCACGCCCTCGGGAAGTATGCATGCTCTCTCCGCATATCTGGGCAACGCGCAGGGCAGTCTCGCGCATGGGCTTCACTGTACCGAGCTCGCACCATGCCGATCCTCTGTCCGTGCGCTCCTCGGCAAAGGTTCCTTCCATTAGTGACAGCCGCCATTTCGCGCCATCGCTCCGGATCCAGCAGCCTTCCGACTTCAACACACATGGATTGCGCGCAGTTATAGCGCGGGGGGTCTCGGTCTTCACCTTCCCAGCGTGGGCCGTACATCATACCGCTCCGACCATGCACTCCTCCGCTCGCCGCTCCTCACTTTCTCCGAAGCCCTGGGTCCTCAGGCTTCCGCCATCTTGTCCCCAGCCGGTGGTGCCTTCCACCTAGCTTCTCAGCACCAATTAACACTGTTGTAGGCTCATTACCTTCCCCTCACTGGTATCCTCGCATGGGCAATGTGCTCCGACCTTGTATTCAGCCTTTCTCCGCCAGTTTCCAGCCCGCAGGATAATTTTATCGCCACATTTTGAACCTGACCGGCGGAGCTGTCTTAGATGGCAGCCATTCCGCTGTGCGCCCTCTAGCGCCCCCCCACTAAGATGTATATTTAAGAAGAATAACGCAATTGTTCCCCAAGGCAAAACATATCCCCGTACACCACCAGTGCGTATCTACATGTAATGACTGCCCCAAGTGATAGTCCCAATCAACAACCAACTAAAGTTGTCAATTCAAAAGAATAGAGTGCTGAGTCTTCACAGAACCACAAATATACTATCCCACCCAAACCGTTATTCAAGAGGTGTTATGGACATCATGCATTGGAATAACAAAAAAGGTACAGTAGCACACTGTTCAGTCATTGTCACTTAGCTGGTGTTCAGTTGCGTCTTCTGTTCTAGGACTGTTCTTGGTCCGCTTACCACCCACGTGCTTCACAAATTTCAGAGCGGATTTGGCGTCTGTAAAGAAGTGGGCAGAACCGTCATGAGATACTTTGAGTTTAGCGGGATAGAGCAATGAGTATGGGATCTGCGCCTGCAACAGGATCTGCTTTGCCGGCAGGAATTCACACCTTGCTGCCTGTACCGCCGGGGTGAGGTCTTGGTAGAAGGCGACCTGGTTCCCCTGATGTGTTGTTTTCCCCATTGTACGTGCCTGGCGCAGTACCACATCCTGGTCTTGATAGTTCAATATTCTTGCCAGGCTGGGACGCGGAGGAGCTCCAACTGGAGGAAAGGGACCTAAAACGCGATGGGCACTTTCCACCGCAAACACCGTTGAAAGGTGTGCAGCACACAGGTCTCGCAGCAAATCCGCCACATAAACCTCCATTTCAGTGATCGCCGTCGTTTCCGGAACTCCTGTGATAAGTAGATTGTTGCGGCGTGATCTTGCCTCCAAATCCTCATTTTTGGCACGGATCACACCCAATAGCTTATGCATTTGCAACTGTTGATCTTTCGTTTCCACCTGAAACTCATGAATGTCTGACTGTTTATTTTCAAGCACGTCCAATCTGTTCATGAACCCCGACCTGAGTTTTCACAGATTTCATTTGGGTCGTTAACGTGTCCAATTTGGCGTCAATGGTGCGAAGGCTGGACCGCATTTCAAGCCTAAGCTTGCGAATGTCCTCCACCTGATCACCTAATGGTCCCTCAGTAGACCCTCCTGCGGCGGATTCTGAATCCGATTCCGTCTGCCTAGTCGCTCGTCTTTGATCAAAACTAATTTTGGGCTGCTTGGCATCTTGCTTGCCCATGCTTAACCTGCAATGAGTGCTCCTCAACTGCGATCCAGGGGTCCGGTGACGTCTTCCTTGCCTGTGGTGCTTCGTTCCCCTCACAGTGCACGGTTGTTGCTGGTGGACCGCATGCAACCTATATATGGCAGCCTCCTATTTACCACCAGCACCCTCTTCGTCCTTTTTTAGGTCTCGTCTGGCGAAAGCAGCGCATGCGCTGCTCTCGTCAGAGAGGACCTTTTGGAATAGATTCTCCCAGTGGGCTCATGCACACGCCTGCATGGACAAAGATGGCTGCTCTCGCCATCTGTCCAAAGCAGACAGCATGCGCGGGTCCGTGGGACAGTGGACAGTCCGGCGCCATCTTGTTCACACCGGCTTCCTTCAACTCTGGCGTGCTTTCACTTTAAACCACGCACGCGCGCGCGACGGACCCAGAGTTGAAGGAAGCCGGCGTGCAACAATTTACAGGCGAGCACACCTCACTGTCTGTGTACATGCTGTGTAGATATGAAAGAACACACGCAAAGGTATTCGATCTACCCATGTGTCCCTCATCTATGCACTCAGACTGCCTTTCGCATTATCTACGTGTCTGTCTGTCGACCTGCATGGCTGTGAATCTCCACGTTTTATACTTTTACAATAACTATTGAAAGCTCTGCTCCTGGCGCCTCGAGGAACTTTGTTTCATTTCTTTAAATATAGGTGCGCTTAAACCTGCGTACATTTCACGCGAGATAACTCTACCGCGTTTTTCATTTCTTATATAATTGCGTTTATACAGAGCGCTTAGTCCTCCTCCCCCCCCCCCCCCCTCAAGAGGGACTTTTAGAAAATAAACGATAAGGTGTAAGCAGTACATTAATTACAATAAAAAAGTCAACGGCTAGGTACGAAAGTAGCGCCTAGAATACCCCGTGCTTTAACGGGCCTCTCTGCCGGGGGTGTTTTTTAAACATTACAGCGGCAGCCTTCCTGGACTCCAGAAGTTTACAAATGAAACTCGCACGGCGATGTCCATTGCTTAGTACGGTAATGACGTGCTGTGCACTGTACATGGTCCGTCCTCAGAACATTTGTGGACACTGCTAAATTGGCCAATAACTACCAAATGTGAGAATGTATTATTTTTAGCAGACAAACATATTGTCCCTCGTTATGTGCCCTCGGCAAATATGGGGAAAATGAATAAAATGAGCAGGCTTCCTCTTAATTAATATACATGTAACTAAAGCTGTTCTTATGTGCTGCAATACGGAGAAAAGCTAGGATACATTGTTTTCAACTACTCTGCACATAGTAAAAGTTTAGAGGTGCCTAATCTTGTATCACACCAGATTCACTTGAAAAAACAAAAACAAGTACTTAATGGATATTTAAGTTCGATAGTATTTAAGTTCGATATTTAAGGAGAGTTCAACTCACCGCACTTAATACTAAATAAGTAATTATCAACTGTGTAGAGTGCAAAACAAAATGGTACAGCTCAGTACACAAACATAAATGCACACACGTTTGTAAAACGGAACACTCTTTTATGTGTTCCTTAGACTGTGAAAGTGTGCTCGCTAAACTGTAAAATTTGTATTAATTTCCGTCGTCCCGATTTAGAAACACATGCTAATGTGTAGGCCCTGTTTTAAAAGTTTTTAAATGGAACCATTAGATGAGTCCCCAGTTCGCTGTACTGAAAGGCTTCTAAATAAATTAATTTACTCAAGTCATCTCACTATGGGAACCCCGGTATATGTCTGCACGCCTCCTGTTGGCCAGGTGTGGTAAGGGCAGGTGGGGCACAGTGCTGCCGGAAGAGGCGTCACGCAGTTTACGTGCAAACCTCCCTCCAGGGAGTAATTGTGCTAAAGTTATTAGTGTTTGTAAATAGCTCTGGGCGCTAACCTCTGGTTTCCTCGATTCGTACACTCACACAGGAAAATTACACCATGTAGATATGCATAGAAAGAAAACAGGATAACGTCCGTATATTTAATTATATTGTATATTTTGTGGGAAACAATACTTCGTACGACGCGCCAAAATATGGACGTGTTGAACATATGTAAAAACTAGTAGCACCCAAAAAAAAGCATAAACGCACAGAAAATACATACGCAGATGTTCCGAGTGTAATATGTTTTGAATTATTTACTCGTTAAGTATGTCGCCAAAGCCGCTTTTCGGCACTATTTTTTTTTTACGGGGCCTGGGAGAGGTAGGCTGCTTCTTGTCTTCTTCGACAATTGAAAAACAAGCACTAAAAATGTAATAGGTGTCGCCTTTTATTAAGTTAAAGCCATTTGCTTTGCTATACGATATCATTAGCCTCTTCGTCCTTTTTCTTGTGTTTTGGCGGGGAATGGGGAATCAGCTCGCACAGCACTTTACAGGAGGAATTACAGATAGCCCGTGTTGCTGAGAGGAGGCGGAGGCGGAGCTTTCCCTCGTGATCGCCTCTGCTTGTGATTGTGAGGAACCCGAGAGGTGCTGCGTGCCTGCTGTCACCGCCACCGGCCCGGCCGTGATCTGCCAGAGCGCAGTGTGTTTTCACCGCCGTAGGCTGAGCTGTGTGCCTGAAGAAAGAGAGCGCCGTGACCTGACCGGCTCCGTGGGATATTCGACAGCGGGAAAAGAAGACAACGAGGCAAACCCCCCAGGTAATCGCTTGGACTCCGGTCCAGCGCTGCTGTGTGCCACTACCTGGGTGGGGAGGGAGTGAGATAGTGTCCTGATCGACATCGCCATCGCCGAGTGAAAACATCCAGACCAGTACTCCCCCGACGGCCCATACCGGCACAGCTGCGTGCTGCGTTACCGGGGGCTCGCTACGAGGAGCCTGTTGTTTCTCTACCATTTTGGGGGCATAATTCCTGGTGCCTACTTCGACACTGAGGGCGGACAGCCCCAGCGGGAGAAAAGTCAGTTGAGAATACAGGGAACTGTCTCATTGTCGCCCGGGACAGGATCGGCTGTACTTCTTTTTTTTGCGTACCTACGGAAGGGATACAGTCTCTATGAATCCTATATTTCTTTATCCTGTGACTGTCCTTTGATCCCCTTACGTTTACCTAAAGGGATACTTGTTAGCCGATTCCCGAAGAAGGACCCGCGCCGCTGCTTAAATTGTCTCTGGGCTGCTTGTTGCTGCTTGCTGTTGTTTTGCCCCGTTGCCTGGTGCTCTGTGTCCTGCCTGCTATCTCCCCCGCGGCCGCTGCCTACAAACACCTTGGGCGCGGCCGCTGTGTGGGGAGACTACCCGAAGGAGGTGTAGGTCTGTGTAGGACTTCTAATTCCAGGAGCCCTGTGATTGCCTCACCTGAACTCACCAGAATTTGCCTCTCCAACGCCCACTGACTTTTCGCTAAGAGGCTACTTGGTCGGCGCGCTGGAGAAAAGTCCGGGCAAGCCCGGGGGCGAGGGCAAAGGCAGGACCTTTTGAATGAAAGCTTGTGCCCTGGTGTTAGGGGGTTGTATGTATTATTATTATTAGTACAATCTGTGTTTTTTGCATTATTTATTTGATTATTTTATTATGGCAGGCAGCCGTGAATCAATTGGGAGAAGCTCTAATATTGGTGTTGCTGGGACATTAGATAACTTCATTATAAGAGCTACTTCGGTCCTGGAAAAAGAGATTGCATTAGCGGAACGCAGAGTGTCTCTTGAATTGGAGTATACTAAACGTTCCTCGCTGGGGAGATTGGCCAGAGTTGCCTCCCCGGTCCAACTTCCACCTGATGGCCTAATTCAGTCCCACCCGGTCGTAGACTCAGTTTTGTCCCTGTCTAATCAGAGTGTTCATCCAGCAAATGAGGGACTACCACAGAGTTCTGCTTCAAATCCCGTGACATCACGGGTGTCAACAAGATCTACACCGCATTTGTTACCAAATAAATCTGTGCCCTCCCCCCTAGGTGCTCATGCAGGCAAACGTAAACAGGGGTGGAGGCTTATCGAGACAGACAAATGCGAAAGCTGGTAAATCAAACAATGGTACCAAATTAGGGAAAGGGAAGCATAGTGACCCCCCTGATCCCCCTACCAATAATGCCACCCCGGGCTTGGTGCAGATACCCCCACCCAATGAAATAAGGGATGTTTCATCTCTAAATTTAGGTGCTAGATTCTGGGAAGAAATGAAAAATTTGGTCTCTTCAATTGTCTCTCCTCTAAACGAGCGGCTAACGTGTATTGAAGAGCAACTCCGAGCCATTGATACGAGGGTGGGCTCAAATGTTGATGCGGTGAATATATTAACAACAAAGGTGCAGAGTTTATCCGCACCGATGTCGGTGCCATGTCAGCAACCCTCTTCAAATAACCCAGGGCTACCAGTTGTGCAAGTAGGTGTTTTACCATCTCCCAATAACATTCCTATTACTAGATTGGTTGCTGCATCCGCTAACACTGCTGCAGCGGACAATATATCGCACGAGAACAGGGGGTTCCACCCTTCTACCCCTAGAGTTGCTAGTACTGGAAGCCAACTGAGTAGTGCTCGAACTGGAACAAAGCCAAATAGGGTCCTTTTGGACTTACCTCCAGATTGTGCACCCTATGTAGTGATCTTGTCTGGGGTTTCAGGGCTTGGTAGTAATACCTCAGAATCTTATGACAAACTTAAGAACAAATCCGTACATTGGTTGAACAAACATAGACCCCTACCTTTACATGTGTTTAGTGAGATCATTCATGTGCGTAGAGTAGGTTGGGTGGGAACCTGAAAGAAGGATTCTACAGGTGATTGTATTGTTCTCAACTTTAGAGATAAACGAGCTGTGAAATTTATCTGTGAACGGGGAATTGAGGGTATGGCATCTTGCATTAAGTCCCACCCTCTCTCTTATTTTTACCCTCATGGAAACCACCTGGGAAGGCAGAAATGGTTGGCCCCAGCTTATGACACCAGGGAGCGAGAAAGGGGGTTGTTAAATGACTGTTCATACAACATTCCTATAAACAATAGTTTGGGAGTTTTGGATCAGGTGGATTGACTCTCCCTTTCTACAGGGAGTTCGGAACCGAATGTTGGGATGGCTTTATGTGATGATGGGGGTGGTAACAGGCCAGAAAATATTGATGGTGAGATTTTTGGTGGTTTCACAATGGCTTCTGGTGAATTAGAAAGGCCGGCCATTGTGATCCCTGTGTATGAGGGTTCAGGTTTTGGAAGGGAAATATCCCAGGGTCATGTGGCATTGGAAGTCCCCACACAGTCTGTAAATGCTCACTTTTTGCCAGGCCAGAGTAGTCATTCTTCTTTGCTCACGTTTGCTTCCTGGAATATTGCAGGGTTACAGCGCAGACTCCCGGTAACAGAATGGTCAGACTTTGTGGAGGAGTATGACATCTGGGCTTTCCAGGAGACATGGGATGTCGAACCCACCCACCGCTTAGGATATCTAAATGTTTTTAAAGCAGCGGTGAGAGGGAAATTGGGTAGGCCCTCGGGGGGGCCTTACACTTTGGGTTAGGCAATCAAACAACTATTGTCTGGAGGAGATTCTTATAAATAGCCCAGATATCCTCGCTGTTAAATTACATCGTCCTGCCCTACAGGATATTCTTATTGTAAACGTATGTATGCGAGAGATGCCAGGGGGGCAGAGTTCGAAAACCTTTGTTGATTTTGACTCCTTTTTTGATTTGGTGGGGCACGATTGTATCACGATCATAGCGGGGGATTTTAACTGCACATTTGAACCCCTAAATCATGAAGGGGAAAATATTATGGATGAGGAGGATTCTGAGTGGAATATTCCTCCTCTCGATTTACCACCTATAAAGAAATGGTCTGAATCGGCCTTACAACTGCTGGGCTTTTGTTTGGAACGAGGCTTTAGGGCAGCCAACGGACGATCAACTTCAGACAAAATGGGTAGGGCTACTTTCGATAATGGTCAACATAAAAGCAGAATTGATTATATTCTAATTAAGATTGAGTATTGGTCTATTTTAGGTGACATGTCGATTCTCGAACATCCAGAAAGTGATCATAATCCTCTGCTTCTTAGTCTCAATCTTATTGTAATGTCGACTGGTAATGAACCAACAGAGGTGGCCACTGCTGATGCCCTACTAACAAATGATTTGCGTAGGGTTCGATGGGCAAGAGTGTTTGATGATATGGAGGCCCTAGAAAATATAAGATCAGAGGTGGTACGGGCATTGGTTATACTGCGATCCTTTAAATCTCAGGCTGAAATTAATGATCGTATTCTCAATATTCATGAAGACCTATTTTTGAGTTTAAAATCCCATTTTTCTAACACCACTAGACCCCAGAATGCAATGAGTCAGTGTAGTGATAAATCATGGTACAATAAATTGTGCCGTGAATCTTACAAACTTTTGTCTCTGGCAATTAGGTGTAAACTAATGCCCAACATTAGGACGGCCAGCCGAAACTATAGAAAAGTCTTGCATTGTGCCAAAAAAGAATGGGATGAGCAGCATTGGAAAGATCTTCTCGATGCTAGTAGACTAACAAACATGGCCAAATTTTGGCATATTGTGAAATGGGGTAATGGTACACAATCACAATTCCCCCGCAAATTATGTTTCCCCAGATGACTGGGTAAATCACTTTGGTGCCCAGTTTTCTGTGTCGGGGCAGTGATTGATTCCTTGCGGTCTGACTTATTATTGGAGCTTAATTTTCGTACCCCAACTAATAATCATATTTTACCGTTTGACAGTAAGGAGGCAGAGGATGCCCTAAATAAGGCCCCCAGTGGTAGGGCCTCGGGCATGGATTGTGTTCCTGTGGATCTTTTCAAGTAGGATACTGCCAATTGGGTGCCCTATATAGTATTTATGGCGAATGCAATAGCTAATGGGGCACGCATCCCAGATTCATGGCGGGGAGCCGAGATCTTGCCAATTTACAAGAAGGGTGACCGCTCCAATCCAGGAAATTACCGTCTGATCAGTTTGATCGATTGCATACAAAAAATAGTTGCAAGGATGGTTCTCGCGAGAATACAGAGTTGGATGGAGCTTGACGACATATTGTCCCCACTACAGGCTGTGTTTCGACCATGTGTAGGCACCATCAAGTAAGTCTTTAGGTTTTTATTGATTTATTGGCGTGTGGTGAGCTTTGGTTGTGGTACCATCTATGCTGCCTTCATTGACTTCAAGTCTGCGTTCGATTTGGTGCCTAGGAGTAAGCTATGGAGGGCTTTGAGTGAAATGGGGATGCCTTTGGATTTACTGGCCCTAGTTATCAAGCTACATGAGGAAAATTTTGCACGTGTTCGCTGGGGCCTACAAGGGCAGGTTACAAACAAATTTACTGTGTCACGCGGGTTAGACAGGGGTGTGTTCTAGCGCCAACACTCTTCTTGTTGTTCATCAACAGGGTAATGGAGTACTTTTCTGCTTTTCCAACGGATGCTCCATCCCTGGATGGCACCAAAGTACCGTTACTTATGTTTGCGGATGACACTCTCTTGCTATCTAAAACCCAGATGGGATTGCAACGGGCACTGAACAAATTTGAAGAGTTTTGCTCTGATAATGATCTACAGGTTAATGTTGATAAAACCAAATTCATGATCCTCTCTAAAAATAAGCAAGTGGATGGCTCTGTAACTAAGAATAATTCTAAGTTAGTCCAGACCAATGTAATGACCTACCTAGGAATTACATTGGAGTCCAAATTAAAATGGAAACCTCAGATTGATGTTTTTTCCCTCAAGTTCGCCCAGTTGACAGGGTGCTTAATGAAAGAACAGCGATCGTCCTTGACCAAAAGGATAGGTCCTGCCCTTAAAATTTACAATTCTAGGATTAGCTCTGCCATCCTGTATGGAGCGGAGCTATGGGGCTTTTCTGACCTATCCATGTTGGTTAAGGTTCAAAACAAATTCTTGAAGAATCTGACAGGTCTTCCTGGTTCTACTCCATTAAAGACCCTCTTAATGGATTTGGGATGTTATTCTATTGAGGATGTGGCACGTTACAGGCCGCTTGCTCTTTGGCGGCGTATATGGGCTACCCCAGAGCTCGATCTATTCGCCAGGGCAATCCTGGATGTTAGATCAGTAGTAGGTTCAGGAAACATCCCATGGTTTAAGGAAGTTAGAACGCTTTTGGTGGATATGGGGATGAGTAACCTGTGGTTAGATCCTGTTAATAGCCAATTTCCTACAAAAAAGGTTTTTAAAGAAACATGCTGGGCACTAGTGTGTCACAAATATATAATGAAGACTGAGGCTACTTCCCTGACTGGACTATTTTTCGAACACAAGATCGTCCCCCTTATGGAGGACTATTGGGATATTATCACCAGGTCTTGTGATCGTAAATTGTACCATCAATTTAGGGTTGGTAGTCTTCCCATTAAAACCTTCACCAAATCTTGGAACGGCCTGCAGGATGATGTCTGCAAATGGTGTATGGGCCTAAAAGAAACTATTGCCCATATATTCTTTGTATGTCCAGCCTACACTGCCCCACGTAACAAGTGGTTGATACCTATTTGTCGAAATTTAGGCACACGTGTAGGTTCTGAAGCGCTGAGGATTCCGAGAACTAACACCCAGGAATCCTTGGTTATAGCGGTTGCTAAATTTCTGGGCTGGATGTGGATTATTAGGGCCAGGAATATACAAACAACAATAAACTAATATGGGGTCTTCCTGATTGTTGCCAATAGAGTTGTTTCTCTGCTCTCATTTTGATAACTGACGCTATAGAACTGATAATAATCATGTGGTTTTAATATACAGAGAATTTTTATATACAATTTTTATCTTTATACTTGTTTTTAAAGAAAGTTGGAACTTATTGTATGGTATTTTTAATTAGGTCTAATATGTTCTTGGAACAAACTGGATTACATTGTATGGTATTTTTTAATTATGACCGATTGTCATTTTTATTTGTTCTCTTGTTATTGTTATGTCTTTTATGATGAAATATCGAAATAAAGACTAATAAAATGAAATGATAGCGTCTCAAGGCAGGTAGCAAGCAAATCTGGCATAAATCGCCTCCACAGTGCACTTCACCACACGGCTTTAGTCGCCGCCACTCACTGTCCTCTGCCCGTATGCCAATAGGTCAAGCACGCGGCGTGTTCAAACGTACACTCTGGGGAAACAAGTTTGCCGGTCTCCGCAGTCCAAAGCATCGCAATGCAGCAATAGCAGCGGTCCACCAGTGATTCGCAACGAGCCGAAGTCCACCGGCTGGTCCTCCGAAGGAAATGCGCAGGTCAGGGCGAACAGAGCAGCACCCACCTTCGATGGCGCGCTCACCTTCCAAAGGGCTCCAAAAGGTCACCAAAACCGCTGCATGCCGCTCGAACAGCACAGCGTCCAGCACCCGCCACACCAGCTCGTCCGTGCAACCAGGATCAGCACCCAATACCACTCCGACGGTCCGGGTGGATTCTCTGCCTCCGCTCCCAAAATGGCGTCTCCAGGCACAGGGAACCTCGTCCAGCACTCCGAGTCCTGGCTCGTGTCTTTATTTGCACTCACAACGTTACTTTAGTGGTGCCAGGTCCGCTCCCGCGCCGAGCTGCACTACGACGCCTCAGAGACTGCAGTCAGCACCGCATAGGCCTTCTGCGAGGCCTTGGTCTCGATTAGTCAAGGCCGCCACGTCACGCCTCCGCCGGCCCCTTCCTCTCCACCGCTCACAGCATTCCGGGGCACATAACTTGACAATCAGGCAGCGCAGGCGGCAAAAAATCACACCGCTTGTTGCCGCATGTGTACTGCTTCCGAAGAAGCGAGAAATGCAGGATTTCGTCTCCTTTAAATGTGTGGATCACTGAAGGATGATGTCTCGGCCGGCGGAGCTCGCTCACAGAGCGGCCATTCCGCAGCACGGCAAGCCACGCCCCCACCCCCGTCCCAAAAGGACTTTATTTGGTTCTTACCTACCTGATGTGTTCTGCCTTTGAGAACCTGCATAGCTGTAGTTTGCATCCCTTGACCATAAAACCATTTTTTTTTTTGTGGCTTTCACATATGCCAGGAGAGTCATGGAGCTCCAGAGTGTCGGTCCACCCTGACTACATCAATTTCTTCCCAGAAAAACTGGTCCTCGGGCGCATGCCTCTTTCTTTCCAAAGGATGCCACTACCTTCCACGTCAGCCAGAGCATCACTCTGCCTGCTTTCTACGCTCCACCTCATATTTCTCCAGGGCCAAGGCTGCCACTACTTCGTTAGTGGTTGTCTGGTCACACGTTCATGAAGCACTACTGCTTGGACAGCCAGGTCTGTGCAGCTGGGCACTTCAGACATTCTGATCTAGCCAGTTTGTAGTCCTACCTCCAGGAAGATATTGCTATGATATCTATTCTAATGTGAGGAATCTGCAGTTAGAAGTCTCTATCAGATGAACAAGTTACTTATCTTTGGTAGCGCTTTTCTAGTAGAGTTTCTGTCTAATCCGGTTCCTCACCGAAACCCCCCATCCTCCCCACTCTGCAAAATGGGCTTTCACCCAAAATATCCTAAAACTGCACACAGGTTATCAATATGCATCGTTTTCATGTGGCTCTGCATTTTTGATGTGAATAGTCATGAAAGAAACTGATGTCAGTGTGTCGGGGTGGTGCCTATATAGGCAACGCAACGTCACTTCCAAAGTGTAGCCGAACAATGCCACCTACCGGTGCACAGAAGTACTACTCAGGATTTTACAGATGCATCCTGATGTGAGCGTGAAAACCAGTTTCTTATAATCATACCAAGTGTACGCCGACGGTTCACGGCAGGAACTATGTAATCCCTATGCAAACTTTAGTGCTCCCAATTGGACCCGTCTCTCTTTCAGATAAGCCCAAATCATGAACGAGAACTGTAGTATTCTCAGTAAGAATGACGGATGCGGGGCGTGGCCACACAACCTGGCCAACAGGACGTGAGCTTAGTAGGCTCCCGGCCACCCGCCACATAATCCTGCATACATCCTACAAGCAGGCGCCCCTGTATGCCATTCGACATCTCGAGAGGCTCCCCTTCCTCTGGGGTCCCTGTCGGAGGGAGTGGGTGACGAGGAGACACTGTGTTGCCCCTGGGACTCCTGAGCTGTGACTGCTGGGGGCCCCTTTTCTGCAGACCTGAGGCGGGGGAGGAGATCCGATGTGAGTAGCCGGGCCCCTGGGCTGAAGACAAGTAGGGAGCGTCGTGGGGGAGAAGAGAATGAGGTGGAATCCCCTGGGGGTCCTCCTGTCAGCATGCCTGATTCCCTGCTGCACCTGCAGCCAATGTGGCCGGTTGGGCGGAGAGGCCTGCTCTGAGCCTGGGAGCCCTGGGTCGAGACTGCTGGCGGCCCTGTCTGCGGGCGTGCTGCTGAGGAGGAGCCCTAGTGAGAGTTGCCTGGACCCCAGCTGGAGACGTAGAGGAACTGCCAGGGGAGCAGAATCAGAAGAGAGGCCCTCTGAGGACCTACCCGCCCTCGCGCCTGACACCTGGCTGCACCTGAACCCCAGGCGGAGCACAGGGGCTTGCTGCTCGCTCTGCTGCAGTGGAGCCCAGTGAATTGGGCGCAGAGGCCCCCGCTGGGGTTGCGCAACATTTGAAGGCGCTACAAAGGATGGGTAGGCTGCAAGTCCTTGCAGGATGACCACCACAGGATGCCCCAACACATCTGCGAACCTACACTAGCCGCTTGTGCGTGTTGGGGAAGACACTAATACTGAAGAGGGGCATACCCCCACGAGTGTGAAGCAGAGAAGGGATTTCTGAACGTTTTGCAGGGGCTTTGGGGCCAGCATTAACTCGCCCGGAGTCTGGTCCGGGGGACCCCGGAGAACTAAGAAGGCCCAATTGAGAGAAGGAGTTCTGATCTGCCCCATCCCCTAGGGCGTTTAGAAGGTGGATGCAAGGGTCTTAGACTAAGAAGCAGAGTACTGGGGCCTCCACACTGTGAACGGTCCAACTCCACGGGGGTCTAAGTCACGAGCTGAAGAGGTGGAGGGTCGAGCGCGCCGCTGCAATATTGGGGATACCGAATCGAGCAGAGGAGGGCAAGACTGAACTCCTCATATAACGCTGGATACGTACCAAGTTATGTCCCAGGAGGCTATCAGACAGAGGTGTTCTTGGTGGAGAGGGCTCATCGGGCTTTAGTTCCTCTGCCTCCCCCCCCCCCCCCCCCCCTTTCCCCCCACCTGGCAATAATCACTAAAATACTGAACTACCGGGACAGAGACTGCATCCTCCGAGCAGCAGGGGAGGCGCCAGACCTGTGCTATGAGATCTCTAAAGTGTCTGTATATCCTGATTATACCAGACAGATCCAGGAACAAAGAAAAACGTTCCTCGGAGTGAAGCAGAAGCTCCGGGAGTTGCACCTACAGTATATGCTGCTCTACCCGCCACGCTGAAGGTGCTATCGCAGAGGAAGACCCACTTCTTCAAGACCCCTGAGGAGGCTTGGGAGTGGCTGGAGTTCCGAGGGGATGCTCTACCCCCACGGGAGCGGAAAGGACACCGGAAAGACTGGGGAACCAGGTCCCCTGAGGGCTCTGGCCGACCGGTACAGGAACCGCTCTGCGGATAGTGACCCGGCGGGATGGTAGAAAATCACGGTGGGGGATGACTGAGTCATGCAAGTGGAGACCCGGGTGGCTCTTCCGCACTGATGTTGGAGGGGAGCTCCATCGTGGAATCTGTCCCTGCCACCCTACTCCAGGCAGATGAAGTGATCCTTGAGACCATCATTGACTCAGCCTTGTCTCCACAGGACCTTTGGTAAACAGTCTGCCTCAGTGAAAATAGGACTCATTGCCGGTAGGTGGGCATGAACAGACACCCTAAGGGATGAAGAACCAGAACCTTTTGGGCCTGGCGGCGCAGGGTACGCCTTAATCTCCTGCTCAGCTACACAGAGACACAGGACACTGTGTTAGGCGTTAGAAGATCAGATTTATTAGCTGCAGCTAGTACAGTTATCCCAGAAGTACACAAGGTAGGTTCTCAGGAGACTGCCACTTCACTCTGTGGTGCACAATCTTATATAGCATATAGGTAACGTATACATTAACCAAATATACACCCAGAACATACAAGAAAGAGCCAATAAGGAAAGTTGGAAAACAGGACAGAACCAATAGGAGAGATTTGAAAACAAAAGTGTCAGATGACTCGAAGAAACCTCTCCTCCAACTATGTTTGTCACCCCTCCCTCAAACTATGTTTGTCACCCCTCCCTCAAACTAATTCATTAACGGATTCGTAACTAACTTGCATGTGGCGAGATAAGTTTGTGTGTGTTGGAGGACAGTTGTGAAAAGAGAGAATGCTAGTAGAAGACAGTGAAGGCCAGATAAGATAAAGTCAGAGAAGAATAGTGTGAACCAACAGATAGTTGAGACGGGGATTAGAAAACCAGACGGGGATTAGTGTACTCGGCCAGTCCTAACACCAGCTTTGCAAATAGAGGCAGAAGGGCTGTTTTAACACGAAGCTGCAGAAAAAGCAGAATAGACTTTGTTCACCATGCTGCCTGAGTGATGGCAACACAAAATGGCGGTAGAGCACAAAATGGCGGGTCGATTCGATCACGATCGAAAATCGAAGTTCCTCAGACCCTCCTTTTGCCAGAACTCAGGCAAGATAGACTCCTGTTAATCTGAGTCAATGTCGATAGCCATGAGGTCATCGAGCTGTTGCTGTAACATCATTCTTATGTTTTCTGTTCTTGGTGATTTGGGTTTGGGGATGCACATAGTAGCACATAGGTCACAGATGGCGGGTCCACAGTGCATACAAAGGCAACAAGAAAAGATAATGGTCAAAATTATTCCAAGGAATGTTAATACTTTCCAACCCCATTTGGACAGTAGTCCCCAAAACCATTCCGAAAAGGACCAATCTCCTTCGTCCTGATGAATAGACTCAGAGATTATGTGCAACTTGGAGATAGTTTTGGTATACTGTCGGAGCGTCATTAGGTATGAAAATACAGCAACTTTACCCGATCAATTTGCACACTCCACCACGATCTGCAAGAACAAAATCTAAGGCAACTTGATTTTGTAAGGTCATAAGACAGTCCGCCTGTAGTTCTGCCGTGATGTTACTTAAGGCTCCTACAGTGATGTATATTGTGGTCTCTACGATACGGACCAGTTGCCTTATATTTCTGCAGTTGGCCATCGGACCCCAAAAAGGAGGAAATCCTTTGAGAAAATCTCCTCTCTGTTGTCCTGCTGTGTCTTTCGAATCAATAATCCCTCTGCCATATCTGTTTCGATGATAGTTTGCAGAAGCGGTGTATGTAGGGGGAAGAAGGAAAGCTATATAGCAGGTACCAGAAAAATCCGTTGGTAACCATTTGTAAGCTCTATTGTGGCAGATAAAATATGTGCCCTGAGATGGCACTAGAGGAGGCGAGTTCTGAGAGGAATAAACGTATGTGTGGGAACAGTTATTTCTTTGTATGGTGTCAGAAGAGCGATCATTAATTTGCAGACAGAAATTTCCCTGATGAGGAATCGTCCAAATTGGTGGAGTTTTTCTTTGTTTGACCTTATCACTAAGGCTAGTGACATAATGGGTGACGTTCCAGTTTGTATACGCTTTTTATTCATCAACAGAAATCTTACTATTTTCCATAATTTTAGCCATAGCTACCATTCCCTTAATTGATGAGCTATGACTAAAATCTGGACTAATGGATCGTTTGAACTTGCTTTGGTAGGCATTGGAGAAAATTACAAAATAAGCCCAAGCAGAACCCTCATAAGAAAACGGGAGAACTAAATACGGCATTCCTTTCTCTGTGGTATGTGGCATAAGTCCACACACCCAACAATCAGTTGTATTGACCACTAACTGGTGTTGATGTAATAACTGAACAAAGGAATTGTTATAATATTCATTTCTTCTAATGAGTTCATGTTGAGGAAGGGTATGAAATAGATGTGGAGAATCAGTAGAAGAAGACGAAGAGGAAGAAGGAGAGACAACTTTTTGCTGCAGAACATAAATAATCCAACCTATAAACGCCAAAGCATTACACAATAATATAATAATACATGAAGTTATACTGAAACGACTGTACATTATTTTACAGGATTCTTTCTTCATTTCATCCTTTCTCTCTCTTTTCCCTAGTGTAGTTTCCATCTTTCTAATGGATGCTCACGGCAATCTTCCTCGATCACGCAATCACAATTGTCTGCCGTCCTATGACACTGCAAGTCCTGCAGGCCTATTGCCACTACTCAGGTCGCAACTAAGACTCCTACCGTGACCCTTCAACCGGGACAGAATACTACACAAGAGAGAAAAATCTTAAGTGTTCTTTGGTCTAGGTCTAAATTATATTGTTCTTTGTTCTGTACAGTCTGGTCGTGGAACAATGTTCGTGGACTTGTTGTATCTAAGCGACGATGTGGTGTTATCGCTTCCTGTCCGCTTTCTCAGACTATGTCCCATTGAGGCTTGCATCACTAAAAGGCACGAATCGTGGAACCTTCTCACTCTGAGTCACCAATGCCCCTGCGCACCCATTGATCGTAGGGTAAAGGCAAAGGCACTTTCTTACAATGCACACCGTGAATCCAATTTTTCTTTCCTTCGACTTTAACTGCTGTTCTCTTGGTCAAAAGCACTAAACGAGGCTCCCTCCATCTGGGCTCCAAATTTCTCGTCCTTTGGAAATTCTTGGTGCAGACCCAGTCAACTGGTCGGATGGAATGACCTGGGTCTGTGGAAGCCTCTGGTAAAGCACTCTGAACCTGTTGATGGAGAACACGCAATTTATCGTAAGATCATGCAAGTAGTCAATCAACATTGGATATGGCAAGTCTGATTATTTCTTAGGGCGAGGGACTCCCCATATGTTGGCCGGGCGTCCAAAAACCACTTCGTAAGGGCTAAGTCCCAAACGAGAGTGTACTGCAGTTCTGGTGGACAGCTGAGCCAATGGTAAAGCATCGGGCCAATTGAGTCCTGTACTAGCCTGAACTTTTGCTAGTTTTAACTTTAATGTACCGTTGTAGCATTCTACTAAACCCGCTGACTGTGGATGATTTGCCGCATGGAACTTTTGCTTGATACCAAGACCCGCACAAACTTTTTGCATGACTTGGCCAACAAATTCGCTCCCATTGTCACTCCAGACAATGTGCGGCAAACCAAACCTTGGGAAGAATTCTTTTAGTAAAGCTTTAGCTCTGGATAAGTCTGTGTTGTCTTTTAAAGGGTATGCTTCTATCCATCTTGAAAAGGCGCATACTACCACCAGAACGTATTTAAGGTTGTTGCATGGCTCCATATGAATATAATCGATATGCAACACCTCAAATGGATATGTTGGAGGAGCAAAGTGACCTGTTGGAGTTGGGGTTCCCTTTACTGGGTTGTACATTGAACAAACAATACAATGTTTCACTATATTGTCTGCACATTTTGGGATTTGTTCATTCTGCCATACTGGAGCCAGAAGTTTGCATATACCTTTTGCACTTAAGTGGGCTGGACCATGTGCCATAGTAACCACTGGGAGCACATAGGCATCCGGCAACAGCCAACGTTGATGTTCAGATAATTCCACCCAACAACCCATTTCATCCAACATTCCTGTACTTTCTTTCCACTTGCTCAACTCTTTCTCTGAAGCCTCCTCCTGAATCGCTCTTACACTTTCCACTGTATCCTCATACATTCCTCTCTCTCTGACCCAATTCGCAGGACCCGCCACATACATTCGACTCGTAACATCTTTTGCTGTCTTTTTCGCGACTTCATCTGCAAATGCATTTCCTCGGCCAACATCTTCTGTAATCTTTTTGTGTGCACTACACTTCACAATTGCTATTTGGGTGGGTAAGGCAAGTGATTCAAGAAGATCAGTCACTAACTGACCATGTTGTATTTTGGTGCCATGTGAAGTGAGAAATCCCCTTTCCTTCCAGAGACGCCCAAAATTAAACGCTACACCGAAGGCGTACTGACTGTCTGTGTACACGTTCACTCTCTTCCCTTTTGACAACACACATGCTCTCGTTAATGCTATCAATTCTGCTGCTTGAGCTGAATTGTGTCTGATACGTGCTGTTTCCACAATTGTATGCAAAGTAGTTACAGCATAAGCTGAAACTGTATCGCCATTAGGCATTTTAAAACAAGAACCATCTACCCATAGAGTTCCATCCGGATTCTCTAGCGGTGTGTCTTTCAAGTCAATTCTTCCTTTTGTCTCTTCCTCAGTATGAAAGAAACAATCATGTTGCTCCTCAACACTTTTCTCATCTGGAAGGGGCAACCGAGTGGCTGGATTTAGGGTATTACATCGTTTGATGTGTACGTGACTAGACAAAAGCGTCAGCTCGTATCCAGTTAGACGAGCACTCGTAAGATGCTGCGTTTTCGTTCTGTTTAGTAAGGTATCCACTGCATGTGGTACCATGACAATGAGAGTGTTATCCAACACCACTCCAGCAGACTGTCGAATAGAAATTGCTGCTGTTGTCGCTTTGAGATAACTAGGCAATGCTTTAGATACAGGATCTAACGTAGCCGAAAAATAGGCACATGCCGGCTGTTTGTCTCCAAATTGCTGTGTTAAAACTGACAACGCACAACCTTCTCTCTCGTGAACATAGAGCGTAAAAGGCTTACTGTAATCAGGAGTACCCAATACAGGAGCAGAACACAGAGCAGTACGTAAGTCGGTAAAACTCTTTTGGCACTCCTCAGTCCATGGAAGGGGCTGAGGCGTATCTTTTAAAGTGAGTGCCAACAAAGGTTTGGCTATGAGAGAGAAGTTAGGGATCCACTGCCTACAATAAGAGGTGATACCCAGAAAGGCACGTACCTCCCTTTGTGTGGATGGCACAGACATTTGCATAATCGCCTGAATTCATTCTGGTGTTAATCGTCGTCCCTCCTTTGATAGGAGATGACCCAAGTAGGTAACCTCCCGAAAGACATATTGTAATTTGGAAGGTGAAACCTTATGATTCAGATTAAACAAATGGCGTAATAATGCAACAGTGACATTTTTGCAAATATCTTCTGAATCAGCAGTGATTGACAAGTCATCCATGTATTGGATAAGAGCAGCACCAGATGGCAAATGAAAAGTATCAAGATGACATTTTAAAGCTTGGCTGTAAATAGAGGGACTTTCACAATAGCCCTGAGGTGCGCGCTTAAACCGGAAGCTTCGGCCTCCAAGAGAGAAGCCAAAAATGTCCCTACTCTCTTCTGCAATGGGAATACTAAAGAAGGCATTCTTTAGATCGATAACAGAGAACCAAGTCGCTGTGGAAGGTATCATTGTCAACAGATCAGTGATATCTGGAACAACAGGAAATTGTGGTACAACAATTTTGTTTACCTCCCGAAGATCAATTACGAAACGATATACAGGAGGCTGAGAAGGATCAGTGCGTTTAAGAACAGGAAGAATAGGACTATTGCATATGTTACCTCTTGTTTCTTTAACCACGCCCTTCTGAATTAAATCATGAATGATTTCCAAAAGCACTTTTTCACCTTCAGTGGAAATTCTATACTGCGGGATGCGCGGTAATTCAACATTGGGCTTGAGAGTGACAACATAAGGTGGAATCTCAAGACAGCCCACATCATTCGGACCCGTGGCCCAAAGCGTTGCTGGAAGAGAAAGCAATTCAGGTGGAAACTGATCTTTGGACAAATACATTGGAGAAATCCGTTTTTGTCCTAGGGTAAGATGTACACCAGAAGGAGAACAATATATCGTAGCATGCATTCTTTTCAATAAGTCTAAACCCAGCAGATTCTCACCACAACCATTCGTCAACAGAAGTGGAGCTTCCAAATCATAAGGGCCAATTGAAATGGGCAAAGGGCAAGAAACCGGAACAGGGGCGCCAGAAAATCCTACAGAAACATTCATTAAGCCAGGCAAAGGTGCCCCAGGGAGTTTAGAATGAATGGTAGAACTTCTCATCGCCCCAGTATCTAAAAGAAATGGCTCTGAAACACCCATCGTAGTGACGTTAACATAAGGTCCATTCTGGTCTACTGGAATCGACACAACTCCCTTTCTTTGTCCATGGCTGTCCTAGTTGGCAGGAAGACTTTCATTTCCGTTTTCAATATAATGATCTTCATTGTAGTACTGAGTAGACCTGACATTCTGCTGATCGAAGTAGTTCGTGGAATTGGGAGAAGGGCACGCTGTTCTTGAGTCAACACACCTCAACCTCTACCTCTGTTTGCTGACTGGAGGCCAGGACGACCTCGTGGAGCAGATAATGCTCCATTGCGCTGCAATAAAACCGGACAACTATTCTTAAAATGACCTTCCTCTCTACAATAGGCACGTTGATTAGGTCCTAACAAAGGTCGCCGAATATATGGCTCAGGCTTTTGATACAACCTCTGAAACTGAGGCTGAGCATAACGAGGAGGATAGGCTTGTTGCAAGAGAACCTTCGTTTTTAATTCTTTCGTCTTTTTCTCTTGCTTTTCTTTTTCTTCTTTATCTCTGTTTTCATAATATTGTGCAGTAGCCAATATCTGAGCAGAAGAAGAAACAGCCCATGAACTTTCAGAATCTTTCAATATATGTGACAGCTCGGGAAGCAAATTGAATACGAATTTGTCCACAAATAATCGCTGTCCACCCTCTGTAGCCATATCTTGACCACTGTGGTCAATAAATGTCTCCTCGAAACGAGTAAAGAAATCAGAAACACTTTCATCTTTCTTTTGTTTGCATGCTGCTAGTTTATCCCAATTAACTCTCAATGCAGGCATCGTAGTTTTCATTAATGTAATAACCCTACCAGGGAGCTCTGAAATCAATGCTTCAGGCTTTGCACCACCGACTTGGTCTCTATCTGTGGCAGTTATAACATCCCAAGTAGCACCTAATTCCTGTGCGTGGTTTTCCTTACGAATCTTAGCCCATATTGTCTGTGGGTCTACATTTCCCATCAACCTATCGATATCCGCTAGGTTCATGATGCAAGCATCAACTGTCTGTGATAAATCTTTATAATAACCCGCAGGGTTTTTGCGAGGATCCTTTAGAGTCTGCTTAAGGGCCAAAACTTCAGATCTCTTCCAAGGGACATGTACCCATATACGCTGAAAATGAGCAGGAATAACTGGATTAGCACCTACTGCTGCAACCTCTTCTTTCCATACTGGAGGGACCTCTCTCATGGGATAATTTTTCAGTGTCAATTTGACCGACGGATCAGAATCAAGGAAAGCCTGAGAGAACAATAAGGATCTATAAGAAATAAGTGTCCTTACAGCTTTCTCAACCTTAGAACCCACAACAAGTCCTTTATCAAAATCAGTCTGAACATATAACAGATCTTGTGGGATCGGACTCAAATTCATATCTTACCATTCTTTAATGAGAGTATCGCACATTGCATTAAAAACATATCTTTGCGTAGGCGCATTCCATTGTGAAAAAGTAGACATAATATCGGGCACACTGTATTGAGGACCCTTTTTGATCCATTTACGTGCAAGAGAGTCTAACCTTTCTCGTTCTTCAAAATCTGGGAACTGACTACGAGACTGTCTTCGAGCAAAAGCCGGAGACACATTTAAAGCTCCAAAGAAAGGAGATAAAATACCAGTGACAGTGTCTGTGAGACGTTTACGCACAGACGGAGAATTAGACATAAGAATTGGAGACAAAGTATTAGGAGAACTGACAGGAGGAGAACCGATAATTGCAGGAGGAGCAGAAGGCAAAGGAGATCTAAGATCAGGAGATGAGGGCAAAGAAGTTGAAGTTAACGGTAAAACTGGCAGAGGCGGTAATACTGGAGGAGGCAAATGCGGAAGAGCCAGAACAGGCGGCGGTACCGCTGGCGGCTGAACAGGCTGTAACAATTGGGGTGCATTGGCACTTTGTGCATAGGGCGGAGGCAACCTCAATAAATGGGACATTAGGGGATCTTCTTCTATATCTTTCTTATTATCGGAAGGGGAAATGGGCAACACCGGATAGCATTTATCTATCGCCATACGATGCTGTCTTTCAGAAATTTCAGTTGTATTATCGATTTCATCATCTTTGAATTGTTGGGCAGCCTGTATAATTGTCATACCCTGTGCTTTCCTATCTCATTGTGCTTGCTTAATTTCTTTCTGTTTGGCTTCCTTACGCCAAAGGCCGGCCGGGCTTTTCTTTTGAATAAGACTGCTTCTAAATTATCTAGCACATCAGGATCAAAACTACCATTTTCTGACCATTTTAGAACACCATCTTTCTTCGTGTATCGGGTCCACGCCTCGTTAAAGGCAATGGGACCAATACCATGTTTTGAATAGAGCTCATATGTGGGAGTTCCAACCGAAGGAATCAGGCAAGAGTCCTCAAGCCGGGAATCCCTATTACAACCAAAGCAACAAATTCTTCCAAACTTAGTCAGACCAGGCATCTCGTGATTTCCCCAGACTGTTCACAGACTTCAAGGGGGTAAAACTCAGTTTACGCAGCACAAATGCACTTACCCTCGGCTTCGGCTATTGCAATAGTCGAATCTAAGGACCACGAAGAAACAAAGGACAAAAATTGTGGGCGCGACCCACGAAAATACTTAACTAAGGACGTCTTCTCACGCCAACAGAGGCCCGTCTATCGTCTTGCCTTACCATACATCACCAAAGGAAGGGCGGCAGTCAGGGCAGCGGTTGTTAGTAGCCGTCAGGAAGGAGTACCCGCGCTGCAAAAGACCTTCGGACCACTTTCGACATACAGGGGTCGCTTGACGTGGCCCGCGAATCCTCCGGAATTTTCTTGCGAGGTTCCTCACGACCTTCAGGCAGAACCGGTACCACTGAAGCCGCCGAACGTTGGGCGCCAGTTGAAGAACCAGAACCTTTTGGGCCTGGCGGCGCAGTGTACGCCTTAATCTCCTGGATTCTCCTGCTCAGCTACACAGAGACAAGGGACACTCTGTTAGGCGTTAGAAGATCAGATTTATTAGCTGCAGCTAGTACAGTTATCCCAGAAGTACACAAGGTAGGTTCTCAGGAGACTGCCACTTCACTCTGTGGCGCACAATCTTATATAGCATATTGGTAACATATACATTAACCAAATATACACCCAGAACATACAAGAAAGAGCCAATAAGGAACGTTGGAAAACAGGACAGAACCAATAGGAGAGATTTGAAAACAAAAGTGTCAGATGACTCGAAGAAACCTCTCCTCCAACTATGTTTGTCACCCCTCCCTCAAACTAATTCATTAACGGATTCGTAACTAACTTGCAGGTGGCGAGATACGTTTGTGTGTGTTGGAGGACAGTTGTGAAACGAGAGAATGCTAGTAGAAGACAGTGAAGGCCAGATGATAAGATAAAGTCAGAGAAGAATAGTGTGAACCAACAGATAGTTGAGACGGGGATTAGAAAACCAGACGGGGATTAGTGTACTCGGCCAGTCCTAACACCAGATTTGCAAATAGAGGCAGAAGGTCTGTTTTAACACGAACCTGCAGAAAAAGCAGAATAGACTTTGTTCACCGTGCTGCCTGAGTGATGGCAACACAAAATGGCGGTAGAGCACAAAATGGCGGGTTGATTCGATCACGATCGAAAATCGAAGTTCCTCAGGGAGACCCAGCCTCGCATGCAGTGTGTGGTCGGGGGGGCTCTGGATGGGAGGCATGGGGTTGGGGGGGTGGTCACCTGGTTGTGGGGTCCCGCGGATGAGCGAGCAGCCTGCCAGCTCAAATATTCGCTTTAGGGGGCTACTGCCCCTAGGCGGATGGGCCGCATTGAGGAGGGCACCTGAGGTATTGGTCTCCTTACTCCATGGGTTGGGCCAGGCCGGGAAGCCAAAATGTTCAGGGGAAGTTTCATGGCCCCGTTTGGGCTGATGGGGTGGCTGTGCACGTCCTGGCACAAGCAAGGGGAGGGCTTAACCACATGCACTGTTGCTGGTCATTTGCCTATGGGTGGCGGGAGTTATAGGGGGTTGTTCACACTTCATGTTCATATGTTTGTTACGCAGCATACAGTGGGTAGGTCGAGTGGGCATGGGGTGGAACGGGACTCATCAAGACAGTACACCACCGTGACAATGGGGACTAAGATCATGAGCTGGAATGTAAGAGGGTAGGCACATGCACCAAGCGTTACAGGGTCCTTTTGTTCCTTCGGAGGCACCACATGTCTGTGGCACCCGACAGGGATGCCCACTCTTGCCCCTACTTTTTGCCCTGGTCAATGAGCCATTGGAAGTGCGGATGAAAGCTAAGTTGGCTCAGTGGGGTATCCAGGTGGGAGACATGACCCACAGCATTGCTCTATATGTGGACTACGCGCTTTTCGACCTAGCATATCCCCGAGTGGCTGTACCCAGTCTTTTGCACCACCTGGACAGATTCGGGGAGGATTCTGGCCTGATACTCCACCGTAACAAATCACTGATCTTCCCTCTGGCTGGCATGACTGCCATACCACTGGTGGGGTTTCCCAGACTTGGAACTCAGATGGGAACAAGCACACTTCAGATTCCTGGGAGTCCAGATCGCGCTAGCCAATGCCCAGTCAATATCCCTAAACTTGGACAGGACCTTTGAGACCCTGCAGCATTTGGTGAACTTCCGGAACACCCTTCCGCTGTCCTTAATGGGCAAACTTGCTGTCTCTAAGATGGTAATGCTCCCTAGGTGTCTTTACTCACTTCAGAACTCACTCTGCCCAATTCCGACACGAATATTCAAGCAATTGAACACAATCCTGATCTCACTGTGGGCGGAGAAGCGGAGTAGAGTAGCCCTTAATACACTGACACGTAGATACGAGGAGGGGGAGCTGAAGGCCCCATGCTTCGCCCTGTACTAATATGCTGCCCAGCTGCAGCCTGCGGCTCGCTGGATGGCAGAAGGGGACAATAGGGAAGAACGACTGTTGGCTGGAAGGGCAGATCTAGAGTCCTTCTCAGTAGCTCTAATGAAGGGTAGTGGAGCAGAGGGGGACCTCCCATATATAGTGCATCAAATGACGACCATTTGGCAGTAGTTTGTGGAAAAGGTGCTGCGACATGCGCCGTTCCACAGAGAGCTTCCTATTTGCGACGGCGGATGCGAGGTCCTCGCAGACCTTTACCCGAATGAGACCTTCATAACCTACGAACAAGCAAGTGATAGGTTCGCTCTCAGACAGGGTCATTACCTACAGTACAGGGTAATTCAGGAGGCCGTTAAAGTCACCTGGCCACAATATATTCGGACATCCCCCAACTGACACACACCTTAGATAAACTGTTTACGTGCGGATCCGGCCACAGAATGATATCACTCTTGTATAAAGCCATGAAGCAGGACTCTACTGTCCAGCCACCGCGGTCAAGACCGGCTTGAGAGAGGGATGTTAACATACAACTAGACGATAGGGTTTGGGCGGCTATTTGCGAACTCCCACATACATTCTCCTGTAAGGCAAGGTTAAAATTGATCCATTACAATTTTTTGCATCACACCTATCTCACACCAGCGAAGTTCTCCCACAAAAATGATGGCAAGTGCCCCAGGTGTGCATCTGAGGATGCATATTTTCTACACCTGGCGTGGGAATGCCCTGAACTGAGACAGTTTTGAACACTGGTTGTTGAAAAGGTGCTTACAACCTCAGGTCTTCTGGTAAGGGATAAGCCACTGCAATGCCTGCTTGCCCACATATGCAGACCCAAAAAACTGAAATTACCTCATATACTCCTTCAGCTGATGCTGGTCCTGTTAAGGCGCAGAGTGGCCATAACTTGGATAGGGCAGAGAAGCACAGATATAGCAACATGACTTAGAGATGTCAGGGGATGGACATTAACAGAGGAAAACACATGACATTAGCACATAAAGATGAAGGGCTACAGGCAGACCTCAGGGAATGGAGAGAATTGTGCAGCTCTGTGCTTGTATCAGGGGAGGGAGGTACTGAGCTAAGTGACACTGCCAACAGCGGGAGTGAAGAAGGCTAAGATGAAAGTCAGGGAGGGAGGGCAGGGGCGGATTGATCGAACGAGTGCTTACCCCAGTGCAAATTGGCCATGGTGATGTGCTTTATGATGTGCTCCTATTGGTTAGCCATGCTGTTGATTTTAAGACTTCCCATGCCAGCATCGGCTACGTAGAATTGTGCTCAAGGTGCCAACAAAGTATTTTATACTGTAATGTTGGTTTTACTTATTAAGACAAAGTAGAAAAATAAAGTGCTTTTTAAAAAAAAAAAAAAAAAGAATGACAGACGCAGGTCAAAATTTTAAGGAGTTCAAATAAAGAATAATTAAGCAAAATGTATTAAATGTATTCAGTAAAGTTCAATGAAAAATCCAGCACAAATTCGCCTTACAAAGCAGGGAATTAGGTTTCATATTACAGGGACATACGTCCTTTTATCGTGCTGTAGACAAAGGTTGTCATGCGTTACTGCACATGGTACTCGGGAAATCCACGAATGAGAAGCTAGCAAAAAAACATTTTACTGCAAAATACATTCAAAGATTCTTTCAGAATACTATTACATTGATTTCCGTCATTTTCACAGTCTGTGACAGTTGAGATGTCCTTGGTTAGGTATAGTATGGTGAGAAGTCTCTCAGAACGCTTCCACTACTTTAGTGTACAGCTCACAACTATATATTTAGAACAAGGGAACATCAATACTAATCATCATGTGGTGAACTACAACATCATTCAAAATGAAAGATAAACACAGTTCATGTTAGCAGAGGGTCGATTTCTAATACATTTTAAGCTAACAAAACGGCTGTCCCAACCCCCCTGATTTCTAAATCATTAGTCTATTTCAATGTTACAGTACAGCATCCATCAACTTTGCACTTTTTTTCCTCTAAATTCTCCCAGGTACACCAGGGTGTCATAGAGATCACTTTACATCTCTTCAACCTTTACATAATGTCTCTTTTATTTTATCCCCCACGTAGCTGACTGCTCCTTAAACCAACAGTTCATCCCATTGCTTAATGAAAATTCCTTTGCATAATTTTAGGAAGAGACGCACACAGCAATGCCGATTAATATACCCAAAAGAAAACTTGAAAGCAATTTTTAATATTTCTCCACCTATACTACCAAGCCACTCTCCTATCTTCCAAAAGCTTCTTCTAGTAGACCCAAATACAGAGCCTCTACCTTCCCATGCACCTGCCTCTTCCAATTCAATTAGTTCATGTGTAGTTTGTCGTGTTAGCAATAAAACTATCAAGCTAGTTATCTATTGCCTGGATATAAGTGCAGCATTGCTAAATGTGAATGACCCTGCAAACTCATCCATCCTTTGTGAGAAGCAAGTCCAACGTGAGATTGTTTTGTATAATCATATCTCTCAAAGCAAGCAATTCCTTATTAATGACTGTTCAAGCACGTGCTCTGTTAGTTGCAAGTTGATCTACTAAAGTTGATGGCTTTCTTAGCTTAACGTCCTTTAATGCTGCCAGTCCCACTCCCAGCCATTTTTGGGCTATTTGGGGTAGTTTGCGCTTAGACCCCATAGCCTTTTGTCCACATTAGATATCCATGCCAAATTTGCATCCTTTTTTCCAACATCCTGAGGATTCTTAAGGTACCCAGGGTATGTGGATTTCCCTGGAGGGGACCGAGAAATTGCCAAAGTACAGCTGAATTTAGGTTTATTGGGGAAAAAAGTGCTGCAGAAGAAACCGTCTGGGTTTTTTCACTTGCAAATAGTATCAACAAAGGGTCTGAGGTGCTAAAATCACCATCTTCCCAGCTTTCAGGAACAGGCAGACTTTCTTCAGAAAACCTAATTTTCTACACAGTTTTGGCATATTACTGAGGCATAACCTATTGTTCCTATTTTTTGTGCTTTCGACCTCTGTCCAGTTAGTGGTAAAATTGGTGTGAAACCAATAATGGATCCTGTAAAGCTATACATTTCTTAAACGTAGACAAAATACCGAATTCAGCAAGGGGTCTTTTGTGTAGATCCTTCAAAGTTTTTCTATAGTAACATTTGAAATACAAAATTATTTAAATTGAGTTGAAAAATGCAGACATTTGTGCCTACATTTTCACCTGTAACTTCTAACTATGGCAGATTTTTTAAAGCAATATACCGTTGTGTCCCCTGGGCCCTTCTGGTTGCGGGGATATATAGGTGGTATAGGTTCATCAAGAACCCGAGGTATTGAGAGGCAATAACTAAGCTGCACCTTGCAGTGGTTTTTCATTGTGTACCGGGCATACAGCAATTCATTTAGTAAAATATATAGAGTGAAAAATAGGTATCAAGGAAACCTATGTATTTTCGAAATGGGAACAAGATATGGAGTTTAAAAGTAGTGGTTATTTGCACATCTCTGAGTGTGTGGGTAGCCATTCTAGCATGTGAATTCGAGGGCATTTTTCAAAATGACTTATTTACACATTCTTACATTTGGAAGGCAGAAATTCATAGAAAGACAATTGGTAATAACACTTGTTCTACTATTCTGTGTTCCCCTAAGCCTCCCAATAAAAATTGTACCTCACTTGTGTGGGTAGGCTTAGTACATGCGACCGGAAACGACTCAAATGCAACATGAACACATCACATTTTCCACTGAAAACGGACCCTTTTTTGTAATATGCCTAGCTGTGGACTTTGGGCACCAGCTCAGCCGGTATCTAGGGAAACCTAGCAAAACAGTACATTTCTTCAAACTAGACACCCAGGGGAATCCAGGATTGGAGGGGGGGGGGGGGGGGACTTGTCCGGCTCTCACCAAGTTCTGTTTCCCAGAATCCCTTGCAAACTTCAAAATTTGTCTGAAAAATACATTTTCCTCACATTTTTGTGATGAAAAGTTCAGTAATCTGTGGAGTGCCATAAACTTCCACCCACCCAGCAAGTCTCACAATAAAAATAGTACCTCAATTCAGTGGGCTGGCCCAATACCCGCGACAGAAAACTGCCCAAAACACAAATTGGAGACACCACATTTTTCCACTGAAAATTGATCCTTTTTTTGCAATGTGCCTAGCTGTGGATTTGGGGCCCTAGGGAAACTTGGCAAACCTGTACATTTCAGAAAAATAGACACCCAGGGTAATCCAGGTTGGGATGACTCATGTGGCGCTCACCAGGTTCTGTTACCCAGAATCCCTGGCATACCTCAACATTTGTCTAAAAAAACACATTTTCCTAATTTAAAAAAAAAAAAGAAAATAACTTTGCCTACCCACTTAGCCTACCCACACAAGTGAGGTAGCATTTTTATCAGGAGACCAGGGGAACGCAGGGTGGTAGGACATTTACTCCAGCCCGGTGATACCTCAACTTTCCCACATAGAATGTGATTTTGTTTTTAGCTAAATCTAAGGTTTGCAGGGGATTCTTTGGGGATCCACGCAAGCCACACCTCCCTGGACTCCCCTGAGTGTCTAGTTTTAAGAAAATGTGTGGGTTTGGTAGGTTTACCTAGATGGCTGCTGAGCCTGGGACCAACAATGCAAGTGCCCCCCCTTTGAAAAAACATATTTTGTGATCGTTAGGGGGAACCTGCGTTTTTGGTCCTGGCTCAGTGGCCATCTAGGGAAATTGCGGCTGCTGCTGGATGAAGAGTTACTGAGAAGTACCCAGTGGAATGCTGGTGTGTGTGGTACCACTGATGAAGCATGCCCATCTCCCATTGCAAAAGAGCACAAATTCTTTAGTATAGTCTGGCAATCCAAGAGCGGGTGTGATGCAAAGTAAATTTATGAGCTCCTGCAAGGCTTCCATGCGTTCCTCATCTTTTGCTACCGGGTCGTTGACAATGTGTGTCAGCCTCAGTAAAGCTTTGCCATGAAGGAAAAGTTCTGGATCCATTGTCCGCAATAGCCAACCATGCTGAAGAACATTCACACTTCGATGTGTGGTTGGGAACCTCACCTTAAGAACCATTTTGATGAGTTCATGGAACGCTCTCCAGACTCACTTTTCTATCAGTCTATGGTAGATTACTTTTATTGTTTTTTTACAATACTGTAATTTCTCGGGGGAAACTTTATGCCCATTCTCTGCCAAGTGATTGAGCTGAGCAATTGTGTCTTCCTTAGTTGTTGATGCAATCAAAAAATTATTGAGGTTCTGAGCTAGGGTCGAGCTAAATGACAAATTTAGTGAATCTAGATTCTTTTTAAGATCTGATTGAAATAGATGGTTATTTACACCCTTAAGTAGCACTACACCATACAAGAGTCTTCTCTTGGAACCGAAACGTGAGTAGAAACTGCCTCTCTTCATGAAGAGAAACCGAGAAGAACACTTGACAAAGGTCAATGACCACGAACCGTTCAGCTTCTGGGGTAATTTGGAATAGAATCTAGCCCCTCTAAGGGCAGTGTTGAACATGGCCGCTGGACTCGTATCTGGAGTAAAAAAGATTTGATCACATCACTCCAGCTCTCAACTCCCTCAACTGGCTTCCCATGGAAGGGAGGTGTATTTACAAACTGGCCTGCATCACACACAAAACCCTTCACTCTCCTGCCCCTAAATACCTGAACAACAAACTGGTAAGAGCAGGTCAATCCAGATCGCTGAGAAGCTCCAACTCACTCCTTCTTATTCCTCCGAAACTGAAAAAAGAAAACCAAACAATACCGATCGTTCTCTGGCAACGCTCCCTGGATGTGGAATGCTCACCCTAGAGTCCTCAGATGCAACCCCTCCTTCTCCTGTTTAAAAAGGGACCTGAAAATCCATCTCCTTAACAAATACTTTCCTAACCAACGTCAACTAACCTAGTCTTCAATATCCGAGTTTACTCCTCTCTCTTGACATTCAGGGATAGTTGGTGACCTGACTGTGTTAACCACCTTATGTTCCATGCTATATATTTTTTTATCCCTGGTTTTGCTTCCTTACTGCCTGCCTACTATGTAATGCAATTTCCGTCTGTTTTTCTTTACAGTATGTATGTAAAGCGCTCTGATACCTACGGGTCAAGCTAGCGCTATATAAAACTTTTAAAATAAATAAAAATAAATGTCAGGGTTTGGTACCACAGGATAGCATGGAACAACAGTTTGGTTAATTTTCCAGAGATCTTGTACTATGTGCCACTTCTGGGCTTTTTGTAAGGCCATTATTGGTGAGTAACATGGACAAACGATAACCAAATGCCCAGCTCTTTCATACTCTCAATGACGGGTGATTCTGCACTGGCCTCTGTGGTCATCGTGTAAGGAAGAGTTTGGGGAAAACTGCTTTCGACCGAATGTTTAGGGGCTTGGCACCCTTAATCAGATTTCTCTTCCAGTGAAATCAAATCAGTGGGTAAGCAATCTTTAGTAAGAACCGGATGAAATCTGAAGACTGACTTTAATGTTTATGTTTAAGTTCTGCATAGACTGCCTGGGTCTCAATCCCAACTCCATCCTACATACAGTAAATGGCGCAGTTGATGTTACAAAGACGATTCCTTCCTAACATGTATGGAACTTGAGTAAGTCACCATGATCTGATATTCCTTGGTATCTTCAATTTTTACGGGGTCAGTAATCTGATTGATTCGCTGATGATTAGTAATGCCTTCAACTTGCACTTCTTTTCCCAATAGTGGTAGGTTTTGGGACCTCAACTGTTCTAAGTGTTGAGCAAGTGGCTCCTGTGTCTATCACGGAAGATAATGGATGTCATTTAATCTCTCCACCCCCCCCCCCCCCCCCCGAGACAGTGATTGGCCATGATCACACCTTGTGGAACTGTCAAACTAAATAGAAATGGATGCTTTCTGAGGCACCAGTGGTTTATGGGGAACCCTACAACTCAGTTGGAAATGTGGAACTCCTCCTTGCGTTTACATATGTCGAGGGGAATTTGTGACACACCTGATTTTAGGGATCTTTGGAGTTGACATAGGAGGTCTAGATATTGGCGGAAGCTCTAATTGCACTGCGAAATTCGCAGCTTGGGCATCAGTCATGGCCCGATCAGGATTGTAGCGACACACTTCCAATACCAATTCTATTGCAGATGTGGCAAAGGGTAACTTTCTTTAAAGCTCTTATGCTAGTTCTGGGGGGTACTATCTTGACCTCTTCCCAACCTCGGGGCCTTCCCTCCGTATGTCATGGAAACACTTTGTATGTTTATCAGGGGTGTGGAATTTAATAAAATATCTAGGCAAGGGCCCAAAACCTATTGAGGCGACATCAAAATTACGTATCACAAACCAACCTGGTTTTGCAAGGGGGTCTCATGAGTTTTTGGCCCGGGGCTCGGCGGCCATCTAGGGAAACCTACCAAACCCACACATTTCTGGAAACTAGACACGCGGGGGAGTTCAGCGAGATATGGCTTGCGTGTGTCCCCCAACATTCTCCTACCCAGAATCCCCTGCTAACCTCAAATTTCGCTGAAAAATCACCTTTTTCTCAAATTTCTGTGTGGGAAAGTGCTGGATTCTGCATGCATCCACAAATTTCCTCCCACCCAGCATTCCCCCAGGACTCCCGATAAAAATGGTACCTCACTTGCGTGGGTGGGTCAAGGACCCGCATCAGGCAAGGGTCCAAAACCTATTGAGGCAACATCAAACTTACTTATCACAAACCAACCTGGTTTTGCAAGGGGAGTCCCATGAGTTTATGGCCCGTGGCTTGGCAGCCATCTAGGGAAACCTACCAAACCCACACATTTCTGGAAACTAGACACCCGGGGGAGTCCAGCGAGGTATGGCTTGCGTGGGTCCCCCAACATTCTCCTACCCAGAACCCTCTGCAAATTTGAGGTTAGCAGGGGATTCTGGGTAGGAGAATGTTGGGGGACCCACGCAAGACAGTTTGCTGAACTCCCCCGGATGTCTGTTTTCCAGAAATGTGTGGTAGGCTTCCCTAGATGGCCGCCGAGCCCCGGGCCAAAAACTCTGGGGACACACAGCCCAGGGTTAGAAGGACACTCTGGGCAGTACATACGAGTCTCATTCCACGTGCCTCTTCCCCAACAGACTCTAAATCTCCTACTGGGAAAGTCTTTTGAGGGTGTGGGAGGAATGTAATCAGGAAACTGGCAATCTTTCAATCTAGCAACATTCTCCACCACTCCAACTCTAGGAACACTTGCCTGTTCCACTAAAAGAAGGCTGCCTATTACAGACTCCTGAAACTTAGCAAAAGTCATCTTTGACTCAGGACAAGAATCCTGGAATACAACAAAAGCATTAAAGGTTGCCAAGTGGAAAAGATGGATAGCCAACTTCTTATACCAAATTTAAGCCTTACGAAGAGCAGCGTAAGGTTCCAACCTCTGATCTACTCTGTCAACACCACCCATGTGCCTATTATAGTCTAAAATGCACACAGGTTTGCGCACTTCAGCAACCTGACTCCAAACAGTCACAGGTGAAGTGCTTTCATCATGGATAGTAGTCAGCATGTAGACATCTCTCCTGTCTGAAAACTTTACATCTAGAAGCTCCTCGCAATGCACTGCACTGTCCCCGCACAAGCTTTTGACAAACAAGTTCTTTTGGGAAACCTTTATGGTTAGAGCGGATTGTGCCACAAGCAACAGAGTTCACTTTGGCCAATTCCCTGAAAAACTGCACACCAGTGTAGAAGTTATCTACATATAAATGGTGGCCTTTGTTAAAAAGTCCTCTACCAAGTTCCTGCACAATTTTCTCAGTCACTCCAAAAGTGGACGGACACCAAGGGGGTTAATCCTGGATTCCTTACCGGTGTACACCCTGAAATTAGAGACCTATCCAGTCCTACTGTCACAGTATATACAGCTTAATTCCATAGCATGCCCTCTTACTAGGAATGTATTGCCTAACAACCAAGCGGCCCTTGAACAACACCAAAGATTCATCCACTGCTATTTCTTTCCCTGGAGCATAGATCTCAGAAAATCGATCAACAAAGTGACAGGCCGAATCTTAAAAAGACGGTCACAATCAGAGTGTTCTCGTGCCAACGCTAAACCATTATCGCCAAAATGCATCATCCGAAGCAGAAGCAAATACCTATCACGACTCATGACTGCCGAAAATTTAGCTGTTGCCATCAAGGGACTAGTAGACCAATATGAAGACATTGATGGCTTCCTTAGCAAGCCCATCAAAAAAGTTAAACCCAAGAACAACTTCACCTCTTCCAGATTTGTGGGAGTCCACCGGGTAGCTCTAGAGTGGGGCTTAAGGCTGGCACTGTTGTCCCTCAAAATCTGTTTGGCATACAAATTAGTCTGCTCCACAATTTCTGCCAAAAATACATCGTCCATAAACAACTGAAAATAAATTATCGCAAAAAGTTTTTATTATTCACTCTACACCCTGGAACACCAGTAAAGTCTGGCAATGCCGGCCGCACCATGCCTGGGGCAACCCAGAGGTCAGCACTTTCAACGGGAAGCCTTGCAGCCCCAGGCTGCAGCCCAGATGCCTCTTGCCGCACTATACCAACGGGAAGCCTTGCAACCCCAGGCTGCAGCCCAGATGCCTCTTGCCGCACTATACCAACGGGAAGCCTTGCAGCCCCAGGCTGCAGCCCAGATACCTCTTGCCGCACTATCGGCACATCAATGTCCTCCTCTAACAATGGCAATTCATCCACACTAAGAGTAGCTTCATCCACACCGAGAGTAGCTTCATCATCCGATGATTCCATGTGGAGAGAAAACTCACTGCCTGACTCTTCCCCTGCCTCCTCTGCCTCAGATGCAGAGTCAGTCTCTGAACCATGGTCAGATGAAGACTCAAAAAGCATACCAACAACCTGCTGAGCAATAATCCTGCGGCTAGCCATTATCCTTACTAAGAAAGGAGACTGCACAAACAAGTCAACAACAACCAACACTGCGCAAAATAAGTAAGTAAAAAAATGTGCCTTTATCACAAAGATCTATATACACAAAAACTATACGATTCACTTACAAGAGCCAGCGACACTCGCCAGCACCTACTCTGCAGGGACACAGTAAAAACCAACGATATTCCACTTGAAAGAAAAAAACAAAACCAATTACTCACAAGACAACAAAATACACATCAAGCACAAATGCAAAAAGTTTTTGACACACAAAAAACAGAAGCCAAACATACTGCTATTATATCACCATTTGCAAAAAACACATTCATGCAGAGAAATGAAACTCATTTACATTGTACAAAAAAAGTCTCTTACCAAACACATGCACCTACTCAAAAAGCGGAACCACCAGTAACGAAACCGCAACCTGGAACATTCTAAAGGGCAAAAGCCTCGAACTAGATCAAAAAGGGAGAAATAAAGCATTACAATTGCAATTCACAAGAACTAAAACAATTAACATTATAACACGCTATGTCACTACCCAAATGGGGGCACAAAGGCCAAATAAACGGCAGAATACACACAAAAAAATATATGCCCCCTGGAAGCGACCAATTTATTTATTTCTAAATCCCTGGCTCTAGTGGGGTTTTCAGCCCCCCTCCCCCAAGGGGTCGCTTCCATTTAAAATTTAAAACACTACCTGGTGTCTAGTGGGGTTTTCTGCCCCCTTCCCTGGGAGCAGAAAGGCCAAATAAACAAACCGATCTGCCCCCAGGGGTGGGAGAATATTTGTTTTCATAAACATATGGCCCCTGGAAACTCCCCCCTCCCCCCGGGGGCTAGAAACGGCAAAGAAATCAGGATATCTGTCCCCGGGGGGGGGGGGGGGGCAGAATTTGCTTTTAAAATAAATTTGGCCCCTGGAAGCGACCCTTGCCCAAGGGGTCGCTTCCATTTAAAAAGAAAACAAAATGTCTAGTGGGGTTTAAAAACCAATCTTCCCCCAGTGGAGGCTGAATATACTTTTAAAATAAATTGGGCCCCTGGAAGCGACCCTTGCCCAAGGGGTCGCTTCCGATTTGGGGAAAAAAACCAATTCCCTGGCCCTAGTGGGCTTTTCTGCCCTCACCCCTGGGTCCAGAAACAGACAAAAATCGGCCGATCTGTCCCCGGTGGGGTGGGGGGGGGGGGGAGGAACTGTCTAAAATAAATATTTCCCCCTTAGGACGCGACCCTTGCCCAAGGGGTCGCTTCCTTTGCACAAAAACTCAAATCCCTGGTGTCTAGTGGGGCATTCCTGGTGCACGATCACGATGCTGTGTGCGATCGTGCACCAGGAATGCCCTACATTGAGACATCAGGGGAGAGGAAACCCTGTTTCCTCTCCCCCGATGCCTCAATGTGCCGCAGTGTGCCCACCCCCCCCGGCCCACCGGAGCAGGAAACATTCACCCTCCTCCTGGACGCGCTGGAAACAGCTCAAATCAAGAATCAGAACTGTAGCGTCCTCCGTAAGAATGGCAGACACAGGCCAAGATTTTAAAAAGTTAATGTAAAGAATTATTACAAAATACATAAAATCTTGCATAAGCATGGTTAGCAATAGAGAATGCAGATAATAAATATACAGAGAACTCTGTGAAGTGTTGAAAATCCAGCATAGCCTTAAAAAGTGGGGAATGGGGTTCCTTTTTTTATTTTATTTTTATTTTTTTATTATTAATCCTCAAAATTCAGAGAAAGCGAGACACAACATAGATATTCAGGCATATAGAAAATACAGGCTACGTTTGAAATAATAGAATTGGAATTTCCAGCAAAAAATAAATAAATCAAAGCCATTTTTTGATAAAGTCCCAAGTTTGTAGACCAAATCTTTTTTTCCTAGGTCATTTAAGCCTATACAGAGCAGTTTCTAGATGATATAGAGCAAGAATCCTAGTTCTCCACTCCAAAAACGTGGGGGGATCAGGATCTATCCATTTTGATGTAATACATAATCTAACAATAGACATACAAATAAATAGAAAACGAGACTCAGGAGCACACACCCCACTGTTGCCACTACTCGATGACATTCCAAACAATACAACGTCAGCAGTCAGTTTGCTTGTTATACCCAAAGAGGAATTTAGAAAATGTTGAACTTCAGATAAAAATACAACCAGCAAAGGACAAGCATAGAACATATGTACTGAGTCAGCGGCATACAGCTTGCATCTAGGGCACTTGTCCCCCCTTCCCGTCTTCCACTTTGCTATTTTAGAAGGTGTATAGTAGAGATTAAAGACAGACATATAGAATTGGCTTCTCAAACTCCCCGAAAATAACACTAAATTGGCCATTTCCAACATCGACTGTATATCAATCGTGATAGCGCTAAGTCTTCATTTCCAATTTTCCTGTTGTACATCTAAATCGTCAATTTGAGCGGAAATTAGGCTTCGATATACCTGACCAATTTTACACTTGGTTGCAATCATTTTTATCAATTTAATTCGCCCTTCCTGAAAAATTCCTTTCGAACGGGCATTATCAAAAAAGCTATGTATCTGGAGGAATTGTAAAAGTCGCCCCTATGCAGATCAAATTTATCCTGAAGCTGTGCAAAGGACAGAATCTGACCAGATTCATATAAATTCCCGATGACCCGTATCCCCGACATAGCCCACCTACGAGAGACAGGATCTTGAAAAATACTAGGCAGTAACCCTATAGATTCAAATGGAGTCAAAACTGATATTTTAGGGATCTTATACATGATACGTATCTTTTTCCAAATCAGAAAGGCAGCTTCCAGAACCTTAAACCAAGTCCTTTTATAGTAACTCGGCTCTAGAATCCTTACTAGAAGATATCGGGCATTATTGCCTAAAATCATCTTATAAATTGACGGAGTGTGAGCAGGATCATACATTGCTTCTTCGCCAACTATTAGATCACCAAAATGCTGAACTAGGGAAGCCCAATAATAATACCTAAAATTGGCCACATCCCAATCACCTCGTACTCTAGGTAAATTAAGCCACTTCATAGCCCTCCTAGTTCTCTTATATCCCCACATAAAACGAGCACACATTCTTTCTATCTTAATGAATACAGCATTGGTAAATACCAGGGGTATAGCACAAAATAGATATAAAAACTTTGGGAGTATTGCCATTTTCAGAACATTGGATCGACCATAGAGTGATAAATGTAAGCAGTTAAGTTTTTCTAAAAGTTTGTTCGAGGAGTCCAAAATCGGATCTATATTAGCCGCTGGTGTCTTCTGAACGTCAGGAGAAATGTGAATGCCCAAATAAATTGCCTCAGAAACGGTTTCAAGCTGTTGAGGAAGACCCACCTCAGAATGAAGGACTTGAGTCTTACCCAAATTTAACTTATAACCTGAGACCGCACCAAATGAGTTAGTAATAATTTCAATTCTATTCAAAGCACTTTTGATATCAGAGGATATTATTGCCAAGTCATCGGCAAATGCCAAAACTTTGGGAGATTCTATCGGGGAGGCTACAGGGAATATCAGAGGGTCTGTCTCAAACTTAAGAATTAAGGGTGCCCGGTACAGAGCAAAGACCCTGTTCACCGCAAGTTCCTCCGACTCTCCACCCAGGATCCTAATAGTAGCCGACGCATTCTTATATAAAGCCTGTATAGCTTTTATAAAGGTCAACGGAAATCCCTTCCAAGCAAGTACTGACCACAGAAAATCCCACGAGACCCTGTCAAATGCCTTTTTGGCATCCAACAGGGCCAATCCTATTCAGGATTTTGTGGCCTGAGCCCAATCGAATAGTGCTATAACCCGTCGAATATGATCCGTAGTACTTCGTCCACCTATAAAACCATGCTGCCTCAGGGATACCAGCGGAGTAATAACTTTCCCCAATCTAATGGCTAGGATTTTAGAATAGATCTTGCTATCCACATTTATTAAAGAAATGGGACGATAAGACGGAAGTTCCATGGCATCCTTACCCTTTTTCTTAAATACCACAATTGTGGTCTTTGACCATGAATTAGGTGGTGTTCCATTATACGCACCCTGTATTACAGAAAGCAATTCCATTTTTAGAACATTGCGGAATGTTATATAAAATTCCAGTGGAATTTTATCTGGACCCATCGCCTTCCCCCGTGAGAGAGAGAGGAGAGCCAACTCCACTTCCTCCCAAGTAATTAAAGAAGTTAAATAATCCTTATTGCTATCTGATAGAACCGAACTTTCGGTCCCCGCTAAATATTCTTCCGCAATCACAGTCTTGTCGTTCATATAGAGCCTTTGATAAAATTCCCTTAATGCCTGCCTTATACTTAATGGAGAGGTCTGCACATTATCATGCACATCTCTAATTTTTATGATCTTATTCTGAGACTCCCTCTGTCGTAATCTATTGGCTAGAATCCTACCGGTTTGCTCCCCAAATTCATAGCACTCTCTCTTGTATGTCTCAAATTTTAAGGCCACTTCTTCTAAAAGGTGTTGATAGATCATTGATCGTTTGGCTGCGAGTCTTGCCTGGCATTCTACTAAATCTAATTTATATTTAATTTTATATGTCAGCTCTGTCTCCACATCCGACAGAATAGCCATACTTCTATCAAGTTTATCTTTGGCTTTTTTTCTTTTTTGCGCAGCAAAACTCAACGTTTCGCCACGAATCCCAGCTTTAAAGGTGTCCCAAACTAGGGGCTCAGAGGCAGATCCCTTATTAATCAAAAAGAATATTTTAATCCACTCTTCAATATGAATATAATACTCCTGATCCAAGAGAAGTTTCCTATCAAACGACCAATTATTTACCAACAACGGAGAATCAGTACCGGAAATTTCCAATATGAGAGGATTATGATCCGATATTATTCTTGGAAGCTTTTTAACGGAAGATCTTGCCAATATAGAGTGTGAGACCAGAAAATAATCTAGGCTTACCAGCTTGCTATGGGGTGCCGAAAAATATGTATACCCGGGATGATTGGGTCTTAGTCTCGCCCAAGCATCACATAATCCCAGATCCTGCATTAATCCCTGTAAACTTTTAAAGACCCTAGGTTTATGCCCCATATAGGACTGGCCTATTTCAGCATTGAATTCAGCCTCTAAATGTATATTTAAGTCTCCACATAATACTAAAGGTTGTGGGCATAATGCTAATTCATTATTGATTGAATCCATCAATTCGGCATCATCCAAATTTGAACCATATAAACTACAAACTGTAAAACCCTCCCCATTAATCTTCACCTCCACAATCACCCATCTTCCCCACGGATCCTCCTTTTTCCTTTTACATTCCAATATACCCGTTTTTGACAAGATAGCGACCCCCCTGGTATAAGTTGATTGTCATGAGCAGCCTAATAGTTCCATCCCAAGCATACCCAACCATGCCCTATGAGCCCATGAAATATGAGTCTCCTGAAGACACACAAGATCCCAACCTTGCGACTTCATTAGCCCAGCTAGGACCTTCCGCTTATTGAGATTATTTAGCCCAGATATATTGAGGGTACAAAGAATTAGTTTCCTCATTTTAGTGATATAATTTTTTTTTCCCCTAGCCATTACAACATAAAAAGATATGAAAAAATATAGGTAGACAATCCTACGAGAGAAACTAATACATTCATCATCTGCACAATGATATTTAGTCCCATCAAGATATCCAAATAGCAAAAAAGAGAAAGACCAGAAAGCACACATAGCTGGTTAAGATATGGCCAATAATTATAACATTCAAAAATGCTAAAGTTTGTAGCTGGGTTTTTTTTTGCCGACCCCCCCCCCCCTCCCCTCCCCCACTCCACCAACACCAACCCCCATCTCCCCACCGCTCTTGCACCTCTCCCCCTCAGCCCCCCCACACCCTCACCCCCTCCGCCCAACCCAAGGAGCTTAGGGACAAATGCCCCCTTTGATGTAGAGTCGATCTCTCCCATAGACCTCCTCCCTGATGCAGTGCAAGCCTCAGCAGGAAAAATATCATACCTAGCTTAAACCAAACCGAAAATAACAGAGTAATCAATAGATCAAAGAATCAAGATATAGTCTTGAAACCCCACAATTGGGAACACATGGTTTGTAAATATTCATTAGCTTTCACTTCAGAGAAAAAAACCTGTGTATGATCTTTAAAAATTACTTTTAACCTAGCCGGATTTTGTAGAAAGATTTGTGCCCCCTTAGCCTGGAATAGAGAGATTAGCTGACGCATTCTCCAGCGGCCGTAGCCTGACAAAAATCCGGTCTTACAAAAAATTCACAGCCCTTCCCATGGGCTTTTTTTTGAGGACGTGCCAGGTCATATAGAGCTTCTCTCGCTAAAAAATTGAGTGAGATAAGAATAGCACGTGGTAGAGACTCTTTCTGCCCCCTTCCCTTCTTTTGATTAAACTGAAAACGATGTGCCCTCAACACCCCCTTTTGCCAATCCCAGTCCCCCAGTCCCGGGAAAGCCTCACTCAATAACAAATTTCCTAGCATCAGAACCGTCACTTCCCTCCGGGACCCCCAAAATGCGGAGATTATTGCGTCTGGCCCTATTCTCTAAATCAATTAATTTCTTTGAATATCATCTCTCTGGGACCGTAATGATGCTGTTGCTTCTTTCTGTGCTATTAAGTCGTCTTCTAGCGTTGATATCCTAGTTTCAGTCTCGACAACCCGTATTACAATATCAGCACAAGTCTTAGATACTCTTCGTATTGCATTTTGTAGCCGCTTGCATGCACTCTGAGAACGATTACTCTCAGCCTGAGTTTCTGCTCTATGAGCCATTATGAGATCGTGAATAGTGATAACTGTAATTTCCCCCGAGCTTTGATCTTTCTCTACGGGAATAGGCCCGACCGCGTTAGTAGAAAGAGTGGCTATATTCAGAGAGTTCTGATAGTCCCATGACAATGAGGCTTCGGATCCCTGTTGACAGTCCACCACAAGATTGCTCTTGTTACGCACAGACCGATGCTCAGCAGTAGCATAGCCCGATATATCTAAGTTTCCTTCATCACCATCTGGATTAGAGTCTTCCAGCCATTCTTTAAAAAGACTCAACAGAAGAGCGCTCAGACAGTGAAAACAAATCATCAGTATTTGAAATGTTGTCAGGAATATCCAAATTGTTAGGGGCCTCCAAGTTTTCAGGTGCATTACTGGCCACACTGTTTATACCTACGTCAATATTGTGTTCTGCTGTTCTAAAATCTGTTAGAAACATAGGCTCTTGCAGGGATGGTCCCGATTAAGTTTGCAGCTCCCGTGGATCAATAGATTTATTAAGAAGGCCTACATTTCCCACAATGCATTGTTTTGGCAAATGCTCGCTAAGGCTTTACAGAATGGTTTCAGCACACGGGAAATCAGGACCCAAATCTGAAACCACATACGAAGCCTGAGGCCCCTCAGCAGATACGGAGGTTAACCGAACCAGGGGAAGAGTAGTGGGCTCACTAAGCACGGCATCCGAATCACCCTCCACCTCGCTGCACACCCTGCTACTACCTTCCACAGGTGAGGCCGCTAATTCAGAAGCCAGTCCTCTCTTCGGAGCCCGTGAAAACATTGCAGGTACAATTGTAGGTATACTTTGAATGTTTGGTTGTGTTCCTGATGTGCCGCCAAGCGGTACTGCATTGGAGTCTGTACCCAGGGATGAAGAGGTCTGCGTTAACGAACCCTTTCGGGCCATAGAACCGGTACTTTTAAGAGTTTGCTTACCCGCCGTCTTAACTCCCGCAGCAGCCGTAGCGTTTCTAGTCTTGACGGGGGTCTCAGCCATCGGTGCAATGCCTTTACCACGCTGAACTCGAGTAGCCCCCTTCGAAGCCATCATCGGCCAGACGCTCGAACACCACGGCCCGCCACCGACGAGGTAATACAGAGACAGACCTCCGTGGTCTCTCCAGCCTTGAAGTGAAAAAGCTCTCCAGCGCATTTGCACCTCTGGAACACCAATCACCTCCTACAAATCAACCGGTCTGCTTCCTGAAACAGTTTAGGCCTGCCGCTGCATCATCGGAGAAGAGAAAGCCGACTCACCCGGCCGACTTGTCGCCTGCCATCTTGCTCCCCGGGGAATGGGGTTCCTTATTACAAGGCAGAATACGCCCTTTTATAGAGTTTTAGACAAAAGTTTTCATATATTACTGCATGATTCTACATTACTGCATGAGTGCATGGTTCTCAGAATATGCATCAATGAGGAGCAAGCAAGAAGAAACGTTTTACTACAGAATACATTAAAAGACTTTCATAATATTACATTTAAATCAGTCATTCTCACAGTTAATTCCAGCCCTATGGTTGATACTTTTTACAAGCAATGGTCTGTGACATTTGAGATGTCCTTGGTTAATTACAGCGTGTTGAGAAGTCTCTCAGATCGCTTAGGGGCCCATTACGATGGCGGGCGTACAAAGTCGGCACGGGACCGACGGCCAGAGGCTGCACTGGCATTCACAAGGTGGCAGGCACCGCGTGGTGCCTGTCATGTTGTGCATGCCAATGCACAACATGCATTTTTAACATTGTGGCGGGTGCTGCTTACAGCACCGCCCTCCACAATGTTAAATATGTGGGATGCAACCGCCAGGGTGGCGGGTGCATCCTAATGGGCACACCATTAGGATGCACCCGCCACCCTGGCGGTCGCATCCCACACATTTAACATTGTGGAGGGTGGTGCTGTAAGCAGCACCCGCCACAATGTTAAAAATGCATGTTGTGCATTGGCATGCACAACATGACAGGCACCACGCGGTGCCTGCCACCTTGTGAATGCCAGTGCAGCCCCCACACCCCGGGGGCCCGCAACGGAAAGGCATTCCACCGCACACATCATAATATGGATGGCGGTGCCTGCAAGGCACCGCCAAAATATTATCGGCCTTTTCCGCCCGCCAGGCAATCGTGACGATTGCCTGCCGGAGGAAAAGCGGCAGACGGTCTTTCCGTCTGCCGCGGTACCCCCTGCTATGCTAATGTAGCGGGGTGTAAATGGCCGTCCGGCGGGGAGTTTGGGCGGGCGGATCGCCACCGCCAGTCGGGCGGTGGCGATCTGCCCGCCATGATAATAGGCCCCTTAGTATTGTGGAGCAAAGCTCGCAATTATTTATTTAGAACAAGGACACATTAATACTAATCATTACATGATGTACTACAACATCATTCAAGATGCAGGACAATGTAAACACAGTTCACGTTAGTATAAGATTGTTTTATACATTTTCAGCTAATGAAAAGGAAACCGCTCTCACTGACAACTGGTGAATATTCTAAGGTGAGGAATTTGCGGTTACATAGTCTCTAAAAGAAAAAGCATTACCAAAGAGAAGTAAATTGTTCTTCACAAATTAATACCTTTTGTTTATCTTCAGGAGAAATGTGGGGTTCTGCAGCTTGCTTTAGAAAAAATATATATATTTATTTTAACTTCAGAACCTTGTGAAATTGCCAGGGTGGAAGCAAAAGGGTACTGACCTTGAAAGCACTCATGTAAAAGAGCAAATATTATATCTGAATATAGCTGGCAGCATACCACAGAGCTCTGTCATTTCATTTCAAATGACCTTATTTCGGCTCTAGAGCCATAAAAGTGCGAGTGTAAGTAAAACAGTACATGGTAAATAAGTGAATCACTGACAAAATATCGACTACAACAATATCGAGGTTCAAAAATATCGTGACAAAAATATTGAAGTCAAGAATATCAACATCCTATCTACATCATGGCAAGTACAAAAATATTGAGAAAAAAATATCTGTCAAAAATATAGTTGTAAAAGTATTGTTTTTTTAAATGTTAAGGAAATAATGTAAAATAAATTAAATGCATATAATTAAAAGAAACATAGTTAAAAATATTTAAAAATGTTTAAAAATAAAAACTGATACATATGTTTAAATAAATTAAACATATACATATAAAATATAATATATACTTAATAATCATAAATAATTATTTTAATAACTTATAAATTGTTAAAAACATTTTATCATTATAAAAACATATATGCACATACAAAAATAATATCAATAAAAATATTAAAAAATTAACAAATTAAAAAACTACATGATTTTTAATGTTTTTAAAGTAAATTATAAAACATTAACTAAAAGAATACAGAAAAATATTGGATAGCGGAGGGAAAAAAATTACTATTCCTACTCCAGTGAGTGCAACAGTAGGGAAAACGTTGGATAGCGTAGGGGTAAAAACTACTATTCCCACTCCAGTGAGTGCAACAGTAAGTAAAGTGTTTGATAGCGTAGGGGTAAAAATTACTATTCCCACTCCAGAGAGTGCAACAGTAGGGAAAGTGTTGGATAGCGAAAGGGTTAAAATTACTATTCCCACTCCAGTGAATGCAACAGTAGGGAACATTTTGGTTAGCATAGGGGTCAAAATTACTATTCCAACTCCAGAAAGTGCAACAGTAGGGAAAGTTTTGGATAGAGTAGGGGTAAAAATTACTATTCCAACTCCAGAGAGTGCGACAGTAGGGAAAGTGTTGGATAGCGTAGGGTAGGGTGACCAGACGTCCCTGTTTTCCCAGGACGGTCCCTATTTTTGGAGAAGTGTCCCCGTGTCCCGTCACTTTTCTCCAAGTGACTCAAATGTCCCTGTTTTCAAACAGTGTCCAGGTTAAACACAGAAATGTCCCTCTTTTTCATTGTTCCAGTTGAGCATGCATGTGCATGCTCTCTTTGCACTGTTTACGGCATGTCGTCACTGAGGTGAGCGCTGTAGCAAGAAGGGAAATCCTTTGAAGAGAGACAATTTACACGCAGCACCACCTACGTCATCGTGCCAGCCAAAGTTTCTACTTTGGATAAAACAATATTTCTTCGTCCTGTAGCTTGTATTCATAGCCATACAAAACTTTTCAGTAGCCCTTATGCATACCGTGCAAGGATTAATGCATTGCTCATTGCATGTTTTATTCATAACCAATTGATGAATGCTCTGTGTTCTCCATATCAAAGCTATGACCTGACCTTTTGACTGACCTTTCAGATCACGGCAAAATGTTTAGCTGGAAAGGACTTAAAGGAGCAAGGTTAACGCCTGTGGGAGAGGCAAGCAGCGCTGCTCGAGCTTTTTGCTCAGGTCTTCACACTATTGCACTATGAGATGATACCAATGGCTAGAGTGCACTATACATACCCCAGTAAGGTAACGTGACATCCCAGCAGTGACACGCAATGTGGGAGGACTGTGTGGTCGGCCAGCCTTTGCGACCCTTAAGACCCTAAGGCAGTAATACCTGGAGAATAGTGTTTTTTTTTTTACATTGGTCCATGGCCGCCATTTGGCAATTTAGCATTCCGCGGTTTACCTCTCATGCTTTTTTGTCATGAGCAACTAAGCAACATTGGTGAGTTGTACTTTATGTGGTGCTAACGCGCAGCTATAGAAACGAGCATTGATAAAGCTAGTAAATCTGGTGTTTGCTAGCCTGTGATGTTTTATTGATTTTTGGCAAATATATGCTACAGTCCTTCAAAGTGTAAATGTAATAAAAAGTACTAATGCTGCTGTGTAAAGGAGAGGGGTGCCAATAAAAGACCGCGGATTTGTTGTCTGTAATGCTTCATCTCGGTCTGTGGCGGGAGCTGTCATTGTAGTCCTTTTTCTATGTCTATGACAGCTGTCAAATATTCTTACTTTTTGTCGATGGTTACTGCGAACCATAGTCCTACTTCTATGTCTATGACCTGTCCCCGTTTTTTGTTTTGAGAATCTGGTCACCCTAGCGTAGGGGTTATAATTGCTATTCCCACTCCAGAGAGTGCAACAGTTGGGAAAGTGTTTGATAGCGTAGGGGTAAAAATTACTATTCCCATTCCAGAGAGTGCAACAATAGGGAAAGTGTTGGATAGCTTAGGGGTTAAAAATAACATACTTATCAATTAAATCGTTTTTTTAATTAAAAATGATTTATTAAAAAATTAACATTCTTGATAAATACCAATAAATTAAAATTAATAATGACTTTAATAACATTAAATTACTTCCCACCCTATTCCCCAATAAACACACAACCCACTCCACATAAGATTTAACACAATTAATATAATTATCAATTAATCAAAATTAATTACCAATTAGTAATTAAGAAAAAATAATTATCGATACCAATAAATAATTAATGACTTAATTACAATTAAATTACTTCCCACCCTATTCCCCTATAAACCCACAACCCGCTACAGAACTAAAATGCACAATGTAATTAAACATAATTTATCATTTCTAAAAATTATGAATGAATTCACTACAATAAATTACTTCCCACCCTAGTCCCCTATAAACACATAACCCGCTCCTAAACTAAATGAACACAATGTTTATCAATGAATTAATAAAAATTAATTACCAATTAATAAACAATACATTAATCAATACCCAAAAATAAAAATTAATTAATTTATTATTCAAATTAATTTACTTCCCACCCTATTCCCCTATAAACCCACAACCCGCTCCAATAAAAAATTAATACAAATAGAATTATCAAGTAATCAATAAAAATAATTAATCATTAACAATAAATTATCAATACCAATAAATAGAAATTAATAATTACTTAATTACGATTAAATTACTTACCACCCTATTCCCCTATAAGCCCACAAGCCGCTACAGAACTAAAATGCTAAATTTAATTAAACATAATAATAATTTCTAAAAATTATGAATTAATTTACCATAATTAAATTACTTCCCACCTTATTCCCCTATAAACCCACAACCCGCTACGGTACTAAAACGCATAATTTACTTTAAAAGAAATTACTAACTTCTAAACAATTAATACATATATTTAAAAAAAATACGAAACAAAACATGTGGAACACATACAAATAAAATACATACTAAAATACATAACATTAACATAAAGATCGATATTATTAACATCGATATTTTTACCATCGATATTACTGACTTCAATATTAACAAAAACGATATTTCTTACCTTCAGGTCTATATTCTGGTCACCGATCTTCTTGATGTCGATATTCTGTTCCTACGATATTTAAAACTCGATATTAATGTAGGTCGAAATAAAAAACTCTATATTTTGTCTGTGCACCAAATAAGTAGAACAGTGCAATACGATCAGACCTGTGGCAATCATAATTTTTGTAAGTAGGCGCCAAAATGTTGCAACAGAAAATTAGAATGTCAACTTTCATGTACGGACTGAAATGTTTAAAAATATTAAACATTGTTACGTCACAATGTGGAAGAATGAGCAAAGATAAAATGCGATAAGCCACGTGAAATGAAAGGGGGAGGGGACTGCCTTTCTGCAAAGTATTCACATAGCTCCCAGAAACTGGCAAGGGGTAAGCTGCTGTCTGTTCTCAGGTTTCGATGGACGACCAAGCTGTTATTTTGGTATAAAGCACCTGCAGGTGGGAGCTAGCCATATTCTACGTTGCCGGGCATAGTCTAGGCAAGGAAATTAAACCTGCACGACACTACTGAGGAAGTACATGCAGGGCACGTATCAGTGACCACAACGGTCCACCTCTGGATGAAAGCTCTCAGCAGGAGAGTGTCTACTCAAAATAGAATATATAACTTCCTATTGATCGAGACCTCCACCTGGTCCCAATATGACTAACCCCCTCTCAGAGACTTAAAATCAAGGAATTCTCTAACCAGTTTGGGGGAGTCGGCCCTTCTAAGTTTGTCAGCCTCTGTGGCTGCCCAGTAAAGCTCCTTCAAAATTGTTTTTTGACAGAAAGTAGGTAGGTCAGGTAGGCCAAGGGAGTAAAGTGTCTCTTTAATGTGAGGAGCCAGGGTACTTTGGTGAACTCTCTTGATTGGGAATGAAAACCATTGAACATGTACGTTGTGATGTGCATAGGAACTATGCTGGTTAGAAACATTTGTGTGCAATGAAAGTGGAAACCTTCTATTCCTGTTTAATAGTCCTAGAGTTCGTGCCTGCTTAGTGTGCCATTCAGTACGGTGGTACTGCTTATATTTACTGATAGCCAGTACAGCTCACAGATTGTGCCTCTAATTTCATGAAAGGTAATGTATCCAGTGAAACTGTTTTCTGTTGCATCACAATGCTAGGGAATATTGGCAATGCTTTGGTAACTAGAACAATAAATCAAATCTTTATTCAGCAGTTCATGCCATAAAAGCACATACAAATTAAAACATCAATACACTAAGACATTAAAAACCATCAATACCATCAACAATAAAAACTTATCATGTAAACATGATCCACAAGTAGCAGCATACCAGCAACATGTAAACATTGGCCACAAATAATTAATTAAAAACTCATAAAATGAACCTACTAAAAGTCCAGGCTCAGGTTAGTAAATAGGCAAAACATTGATAATCTATTCACTTGATTGCAGGAATAAAAACATTAACTGTATGGTGGTCCCCCCAACCTGGTTAAATGGCCATTGCGTATCTGCTCAATGCCAGTGCAGCATTCAAGACACTATACTTCTCTGCCTAAATCTCCACGTGCAAAGCGAGAGACAGCAAATACAATTGGTGGTGCTGTGTTGGATCTAAAAATCCTGGAAGCTGACCTATAGTCTCTAATCCCCATGCTGCAACACAGCGGCAGTATCCATTTCCTCCTGTGAGTATGATAATGTGGGCAAAATAATACAAAATGGTCAATGGACTCCTTTAACTCTTGGCAGAAGGGGTAAATCATATAGGGATAGTTTGAGGGATGCTGCCATTTGGCAATAACAACGCAGAGCGACCAAGTCCCAATGCAAAATCTGATATACAAGGTTTTTGCTAGCGGGGGCTCAATGGCACCCATGTACTCTTCCAGAGAGTAAACATCTTTAAACTCTACAAAAGCTAATGTCAGAGGGCCCACCCTCCCATTTCTATGCAGTCCTCTATCTACGTACCTCCCAGTAGATCGCCTTTAGGACAGACTTTGATATTCTACAAGCAGTCTCCGGGTTTACCCACAGATGCTCAAACCCAAGATCAGTAAAGCGAGCTTTGATGAACCCATACCAAGGGATCCTTGTGGCCCCAGGGTGCCTTAGACTCTCCTCCAAACCTGTCTCATATGGCTCTAGGTCTTCAGAGGCCCAGACCCTTCTTCAGTACAACACGAGTCTAAGACTTACTCTGAGCGATCAATCTATGGTCAAGTTCTAGCCGGAGAGGGAGAAGTTGAGCACTAGAGGGGAGACTAGTTCAAAGTCGTAAAAAGCGGTTTTCCACCAACTCCAAATTATTGACCTTCTCATCTGCCCATAATTCTCCGCCATATAGTGACCACCCCAAGTGCTTGTAGATTGTAAATTTGGAGGGCGGAGATCTAGAGCCCTAAGGATGCCTCCTGTATAGTACTCTAGCTTGTTTACTCTTCTGGGTCTGTGTAGACCAACCAAAGTGCTCCGTAAGAGTGCACCCCAGATATTTAAAAGTATGGACACTCTCCAAGGGGACACCAGTGAGGGATAGGTGAAGGGGTGTTGTTTGGCATGGGTTCAAGTCCATATACTTAGTCTTTTTAAGATTGATCTCAAGTCCTCTGTGCCTGCAGAGGACACCAAACTGGTCTAGCAGATTTTGTTTGCCCATGGGAGATTTGGAGACCAGTAACGTTTTGTTCACAAACAGGAGTGCGGGGATCTATCTGTTAATCTCTAGGCATCATACTTGCACAGCTTTGGATGGGCCACCAGGTCATTAAAATATAATAGGAAAATGATCGGGCAAGAGTGCACCCTTTCCTCACTCCCCGAGTAACTGGGATGGGCACTGTCAATTTCCATAGGGAGCCACATCAAACCTGTGCATAGTTCATCTGGTGCAGCCTGCTCAACAAGGTTTTTGGGCTCCCAGGTCATTTAGGACTTTCCATAGGACCTTCCTCAGAACAAGATCGAAAGCCGGCCGAAGGTCGATGAAGACTACATTGACACGTCCACTTTCCAAAGCAACAAATTTCTAGTAAGCTAATTGCAATTGAAATCTTGGTCGGTGGTACTATTCCCCACCCTGAACCCTTCTTAGCCAGCCCATGTCCTCAAACCAGCCAGTCCAGCAGTATCTGGCTAAAGAGCTTCTACAAGCCGTCAGTAAGGCTGATTGGCCAATAGTTGGACGGAAGGCACTTAAGACCTTATACATTGGAACAATCTCTGCCCCTGCCCACATAGGAGGAACTGGCAACCTTTCCAAGATGCAGTTAAAGTACTGGGCAAAATAGGGTCCCCCAATGTCTTTATTGGTTTTAAACAGATCCCCTGATACCTTATCAAACCCTGGCGATATGCCTGGGTAATCCAATCTATCACTTAAACAACCTCCCTAGCAGTAATGGGACGAATATCCCGATCATCCTGGTTGGACAAAGACACCCCATGGAGAACACTCTCCACACAGCTGTCCTCTATTGGTTTCATTACGGCAGTCATTGTCGGAGCAGGGCTTGGCCGCTTTGTTTATCCTATCAGCATATAGCCCAGAGAAGTGGTCGGCCCAGGCTGCTGCAGTAATGTTACGATTCAACATGGTGGCAGGCTCATTAGCCAAAATTTGCTAAAACAAACAATGATCCTTCCCTTTTACAGCCATCTGCAGGGTTTCCCATTTAGCCAATTCGAGTTCACGCTTAGCCTTTGTTAGTGAGACTTTATAGGAGGCCCTAGTTTCCTTAATTAAGGATCTGTTACCTCTTTTCATTGCAACCGTCTGGGCATTCTGGGCTAACCTACAGGCCTTGGTATACCAGGGAGCCATTTTAACCTTAGGAAGAGAACTGAACTCTATCATAAAGAGCTCGATTAAGGAGTAAAATATATTATTATGAATATCATGAAGGTTCCGTAATGAGGCAGCTACCAAAGAATTATCCCCCTACATTAGCACTGATTCAAGGGCAGTGGCAAGAACCTCCTAGATCTACTTCTGAATAGCTGAGGTTGAGAGAATGACATTCAATCTCAGTCTGCTGCGATTGTTTGTGGGATGAGCCTCCTATCAGATGGTTCAGTGTTATGGGATAGAATCTTAAATCCCAAAGGGCTAAAAGGGAGGTCCAGGGCGTTATCGTCGCTATCCTGCTGCGGGACCACCTCCATGTCGACAACTTGGGGCCATAGCCTTATGTCAGTCAATATATAGTCAATACGACTACAGCCTCCTTGTCAGTTGAAAGTATCCCTCTCCTCCTCGTCTGAAGGTGTTCTCCCATTGCATGCTCCCAGACCTTTATTGAGGGAAAGTGTTCAGTTGTAAGGCAGTGGCAGACCGTTTCCTGATGGGTGGAAGATAGCACAGGAACTGCCCACTCTTCATCCTCTTCTCCACTGAGGAGACCAGCGACAATACTAAAACTACAAATAAAATCACCTGCCACTATTCTGAATGTACCAGGGTGAGGAATGACAAGTGAGCAATAATTAGATTGATAATGACTATGTTAGCCTTACCCATTACATAACAATGGAGTGACCCAGAGATACTCTGAAGGACCGGGGTAATTATTGATATGCAACAGTGATCTAATCTGACATTTTTTTAAAATACATTTTATTAAGGTTTTATCGATGGTACAGCATGACGGGCGAGGCCTATACATCCACAATGAATACAATACACTTTTTAGCAGTACCAATATTTCTGAGCTATGGCAGAAAAAGAACCAATAAAAACCCAGGCACAAACCAGGTAACCCCCCCCCCCCCCCTCTCTCCCGGTCTCAGAGAATGTTGAAATGTAGCATCAGGATGGTTTAAACTTTGTGTTATTGGTGCAACCTTGACTTGTATAGCTGTGGTTCCTGCTCAATGAGGGAGACCGGGGATTCTGCTGAGGGCAGGTCTATACCCCTGTATTCCAACCTCTATTTCCATATTTTATTGTGCTTCTGTGGAATGGTAGAGCAGACCCCTTCCAGTGTTGAGTGACATCTTGCTTGGCCCTGGTTTCCTCCGATCCCATCTGTGCTGTGGAGGAGAATTCGTTTGTGTACCAAGGGGAGCTGCCAGGATAGCACCTGTGCGAGGCAAGAGGTTATCCCGTGCCAGAAGGGTTGGAGTGCACTACAACTCCATACAGTATGAAGGAAGGTCCCAGGCTCCCTGCCAAATCTGAGGCACGTGAGAGATATCCCCCCAGAGGCGGAACCTAGTAAAATAGGCGCGATGTAAGTATTCAAACTGAATCAAAAGGTACCGGGTCGCAATAGCAGCACCTTGAAGGCTTGCCAGGGCCTCCGTCCAATCATCGGGCGTAAATTCAGTAATGTCGCTCTCCCATAGCTTTCCCAATGTGGTGCGGCTATGTGCAACTAGGGTTTGGTAAAGTTGTCAGATCTTGTGGGCGCCTAAGTCACCTATTAGTAGTCGCCCTTCGTGTGGGTTAAATTCAGGGAGATCTGCTAGCGTTTTGATGTTTGGTGTCCGCGCATGTGTAAATTGTAGGAACTTATAGAACTGACTGCGATGGAGATGATATTCTTCCTGCAGCTGCTGAAAGGATTTGACCACTGTCCCCTTCATAATGTCGTCTAGTGTTGATAGTCCGATGAGGTCCCAGGCACGAAACCCAGACAGTGCAGGCACTTGCTGAATATACATTCCCTGCCATAGTCTGGGTTACCTATGTCAGCCATCCCTCCCACCCCATCTGTCGAATCGTTCGTCGCCATAATTGGATGACCACCTTTGTTGCCTGGGGTAAGTGTCCCAGGCAGGCCTGACTATATACAAGATTTGACCGTGTTTGATTATCCATCATGCTTGGGTGTTGTACCACCATTCATTGGAGGAGTAGTGTGGCTCAATGGTTAGAGCGGCAGACCCTGAAGCAGAGTTCTGGCCAGGGACCAGGGTTCGATTCCCGCCTCGGCGGGGCTCGGGCTCAATTTCCTCAGACCTGTCTATTCTCGCCTCGGTGCCTATTCTAATCACGGGCCCCACGCTGCAACTCTGGGCAATAGCTTGCTTAGCCTCCACACCGGCCCCAACAGCGCTAAGGATGCCTGGCTTCACCCTGGGGGTGCCCAGGAGTGGACACTTTACAGGGAAAGCCAGGAGGGGTTCCACAGCAGTATGAGTATCAGCGCCAGGAAACCGCAAAGGCGACACCGCAAGGTGGCCGTCTGGTGACAGTGCGCTCTATAAGTACCTTGACATTTACATTTGCATTAAGGTGATGGGAGGCCGAGTAGTAGGCAAATATATACGCTGCAGCTATCCCTCCACAATAAGTGGATTGTCCGGAGGGCGACACTGACTGCCCGCCACCCCACAAGTTATTGAGGGTTGCATTAATCTGTTTAAACCAGGATTGTTGGATGTCATCTGGAAAATTCTGGAGTCTATATAACACCCACGGTAATGAGACCATTTAGAAGATAGCAGACCGACCGTGTAAGGATAGAGGTAAGGGGGACCAAGCCTTCACCTCGGCACGGATTCTCGGTAGTAGAGGATTTGTTATGTACCTAGCATAGTGTCTGATTAAGTGATATACATATATGCCCAGGTATTGAAAATCCCCTGAAGCATGTGTGAGATGGGACGCCCATGTGCCTCTCCTCTGGTCTCCACGTACCGGAAACAGCAATGATTTGGTCGGATTAGTACAAAATCCGGATGTCTCCCCAAATACTCTTGAGTATTTGTAGGGTCCGTGGGCCCAAGGCGATCCTGTCTGATGTCTCAGCGGACCAATCAAATCCACGTACTAGGGGGTCCCGCCTCACTCACATGGGCAAAGGCGAGTGCAAAGAGTAGAGGAGAAATCAGGCACCCCTACCTAGTACCCCTATGGATTGGGAATTCTGCCGATGATGCTCCAGCCACATGCAATGAAGATAAGAGATCTATATATAGGAGTCTGACATACAATAGGAATTTTGGGTTAAAGTTCAGAGCTTGTAGTTGGAGAAATAAATAGTCCCAGTTGAGAAAATCAAATGCTTTATCAATGTCAGCAAGTAAAATGGCTGCAGGTTGTTTGAGGTTGGGCGCCATTGGTAGGGCATTGTGAACCCACCTAATGTTGTGGCATGTGGATCACTGCAGCATAAAGCCAGCCTGGTCCGGGTGGACTAGGACAGAGATGTATACGAGGAGGCAATTCGCAAGGATCTTATCCAAGAGCTTAGCTTCCAGGTTGAGCAATGAGATGGGGTGATATGAGGAAGGTTCCCCAGGAGTACGCCCTGACTTGAGGAATACCACAATTTCTGCATGTTGCCAGTCCAGTGGGAGGGTCCGTTGCTCAAGAGCTTCCTGAAATGCCCTGAGTAGGTGGGGACTGTAGGAAGGTGGAATCTGACTAATGGTTGCACCCAAATTTTTGCCTGGTATTTGAGTGGTTTTTCACTAGTCAGGCTGGGGTCCTGGATAGCAGGATCCCAGCCAATCTGCTTTCTCCTTAAAACAGATGTGAGTACCCTAGGTACAAACCAATTGGATGCTGAGGATGCCCTGACAGTCCCTTGTAGATGGTACCCTAGGTACCCAGGGCATGGGTCCCTCAGTAGGCCTACCAGGGCTGCAGCACTTATTGTGCCACCCTGGGAGAGCCATACAAACTGACACCACCAGACCACTACTGTAGTCTGGGTAAGGTGGTGCTAGCACCCCCTTACAGGGATATAGGTACCCTATATCCCACCCCATTACAACACATATACTCTCATAGGTAACCCCTATAGCAGGCCTTGCTCATCCTACAAGGCAGGGTGCTGAGGTATGTGTGAGGGGGGACCCCTACCTGAGTAGGGCCTCTCTGCAACCCTCGTAAAATCATTGCTGGGTTGTTTGTAGTGTAGCCATACCATATACTCTTAACCGCATTATAAGTCTACGCGATAGCGTGATAACTTAAGAATGGCTACACAGAACCATATCGTGTTTGGTGTCAAACATGTAGGAATCCTACCCCCAGTCCAGCCATGGGCATGGGGGCACGATTTCCCCCTGCTAGATGGGCGATATGGGAAAAGCGGCAGAATTCGGACACCAATTTAAAAGTGCACATGTAGTACAAAATGGCTACTACCCACCACCCACACGACACGTGTAGCCACCCTTTCCCGCCTCACCTCTCATTGGTGGACACTGCTCTGGACACTCCCCTAATCTCGGGGATAAAGGTGAATAACGTGGCCCCAAAGCCTCAGATTAATCTTGGTACTTTACAGACTTGACCTTCGACGAGCTGCTGCCCAGCTGACTGAAGAAATCTCCCTTGGGATAAAGGAATTATCCCCCTGCTTGGCAGGCACCTGAAACACTGCAAGTGACCCGGTTGGAACTTCGCTGCTCTCACGAACTTCGTCGACGTCCAGCACCCTCGAGGTGGGTTTCCTAAGCATCCCAGAGGCCAGTGAGTGTGCACAGCAAATCTGAGCACTGTGGACCGCGTGGGTGCCGAGATTCCCAATACCCCAGAATACCGGCCACCTCTTGCATAGCACACGACCCTGACCAGTGGGGAAGTTGTGCTTTGGCCCATTATTGAGCCAACCACCAAGCAGCATTTGTGCCAAAGATCAGCGCCCTAGCCCCCTCCGGTGGCCCATGGGCTCCCTTTTACGCACTCCATTTTGCTGCCTCCCGCGGTCTCTTGTCTCTCGACTTGTGGGCCCGAGCGGAGGACAATCTCGACATCTTAGAGTTCCCCTGGTTGCTCCAGGCCTGCTCTACAGTCTCTCCAAAGGAGACCTCTCACAGACCTCGTGGGTCTGCACCAGTAGCTGATTTGTTCATCTTGCGTGGGTTGCGGTTGCCAAGGCTTAGTGGATCCAATCCGGACACTAACACCGCAGCGACCCTCATCCGACTTGGGACAATCGCCCTCCCGAAGCTGGCCTTCCTTAAAGCCTCCCGGAGCCCGTGGCTGCAGATCCAAGCTACACCTCTTTCCACTTGAAGCACCCGACATTGAAGGGCTCTTTGCTTTGAGCTCCCTGGTCACTGTGCCGTGACCCAGACTCTGTCCCCTCTGCTTTCAGGTTCTTCTCTACAAGATCTACAACTTCAATCTTCACGGCATTATCGACGCTTTTGGCTACCAGCACTTTTGAACATTTTCCCATTGAAAATCAGCCCGCGACCCGACATCGAAAACGACCTATGTACCCGGCTTCCCTGGGGCAGGTAACAGTGGTACCTCGGTATTCTCGTGGTAGTAGGCTCTTCAAAAGCTTAACTCTAAAGTTTTAACTTTGTACTCCTGCTAGAAGTGACTTTAATCTGTTTAAATCAAACCGCGACATTCTCCATAGGCTTTAATAGAGATCCCGATAGCAGCTATTTCCACTGCACGCGCCTCCCGTGGGTCCCCTTCCTCATAACCTGGGGTGGATTCTAAGGGGCCAGCGATCGTAAATGCCCTAGGCATTGTCTGTAGAATTGTCGTGGTTCTTATACCACTTTTTTAATTTATGGTTTGGTCCCCCCCTGGGGCCCTATGATTCCAGTGCTATTTTATTGTATCTATCAATGCTTGTTTGAATTGTAACTTTCCCTCAACCTCATAAAGAGAGTTGTGGGATTCTGTTTAGAGTAAATACATATATTTTATATATATATATACCTGTGTGGAGTACTCTTTCATTTGGTCATTCAAGAGGTTATCTATGGTAAAACAATAAGCTTAACACTCCTTCAAGACTTAGCCTGAAGGCTGCTCTCCACAGCTACCACTAGGATAGCTTTCTTTAAAGGTTTTCTTAAACCTATCATCAATAAGAGTCGAATTGGACTGGTGCAAGGTGTCCCTATAACTAGGAGACAGCATATGCCAGGCCAACTTCTCACATTGGTGTGCAGCGGTTGGATTCAAGCTTGCCATTGTTTTACCAGATAACAAATTGAATTTCTAAAGTGAAAGCCACTTGGTACCAAAGGTACATATAAATTCAAGCTTAGAATATAATAAGTTCTACTGAACTTAGGAGTTGTATGTAGAGGGTTTAGCACACCTTGACTACAACTCAAGAAAAGGTTCAGTAGGCCACACCTAGTGTAGGTAGAGACACCAGTACCACTACACTAGAAATGTCTTTAAGTTCAGGTGCCCATAAGTCTCTGGAAAGACCCCAGAGGGTCCCAGTCGACAAATATGATCATCTCTCCTTTGCTGAGCTGAGGGAGATGTGCACCTCTAGGCAACTTAAGACAAACAAAGGTGCCAATACCCAACGTCTCAGGGAAATCCTGGTCATAGCAGACTTTAAGCAGACTTTAATGTCTGATGGGGTAGACAGGTTGGGTGGGCATCCCCCAGAAGAGGACACCCCTGGGGTGGACTCTGATGAGGACAAGGAAGAGGAAGATGAACTCAACCTGGATGAAAAAGACCATTCACAACATGGAGGTGATGGCCCAAAAGGCACTCTCTCCATCCCTAAAGGGAGAATGGTGGGTCCAAGCAGAAGGAACAGATCCCCCTCAGAGGGGTCCAACCATTCTGAGAGATCCAAGGGGACCTCTGCCTCTTCTCAGAGAAGAGAATCCTCCCAAGAGAGGAAATGCAGACTGATCCAGTTTGAGCAGGCTAAATTACAGCTCAGGAGAGAACAGTTAGCATTGGACAGGGAATCCCTGGAGCTTCAGAAAGCTTCAAGAAAGTGGGGTCTAGAGACCCCTGGTGGCAGTAATGAAACCCCTAGAGTTAGAGAGAAAGTTCCTGACAATAGGAACCTCCACAAGATTGTGCCCCCTTATCAGACAGGGGATGATATCCACAAACGGATCTCTGCTCTTGAGAGGGCCTGTAAAGTACAAAGGGTCCCAGTAGAGCAGTGGGCAGCAATCCTGTGGCTCTTTTTTGCAGACAAAGGAAAAGACAAGCTCCTCTCTGTAAGAGAAGAGGATGCAGATGATTACTATATCTTGAGAGATGCTTTAATTGATGGGTTTGGCTTAACCACTGATCAGTACAGCCTTAAGTTCAGAGACAACCAAAAAGCACAGGATCAAGATTGGGTAGACTTTGTGGATTGTGCTACCAAGGCATTGGAAGGTTGGTTAAATGGCAGTAAAGTAAAAGATTATCAAGGATTGTACAATCTCATTATGAGGGAGCAGATTCTTAATAATTGTCAGAACCAACTCTTACACCAGCACCTGGTGGACTCTGATCTGACCTCTCCCCAAGAATTGGGAAAGAAGGCAGACAAATGGGTCAGAACCAGGATCAGGCCCAAGAACCAAGGTGGTGACCAAAAGAAAGATTCTACCAAGCCCAAAGAGAAAGGTGGGGATAATAAAACAGGAAAGTCCTCTGAAGGGCCCCAAAAACCCAGTGCTGGGGGTGGGTCCCAAAATCCTTCCTCTTCTAACAAGAAACCATATTGCCATGTGTGTAAGCAACCTGGCCACTGGAAAACTGACTCCAGCTGTCCAAAGAATGGCAATAAAGAAAATGTTCCTCCCATTGCAGCTCCAACACCTCCTGTTACTACTAGTAGTAATCCCCCAGATGGTGGGAGTGCACCCAAAAATTTAGATGGGCTTTCTTGGGGAACTCAGGACTCTGGCCTAACCAGGTCCCCTACACAAGCAACTCTAGTCTGTGATGGTGGCATGGGGTTTGCCAACTTTACCATGAGTCCCAATATCTTGGGCAGGTACAGACAAGAGCCCATGATCAATGGTCAGAAGGCAGTGGCCTACAAGGACACAGGGGCCAGTGTCACCATGGTGACCAAGAGGCTAGTGCCCCTAGAACAGCTTTTACCTGGGTTTATCTACCAGGTGACCAATATAGATGGAGTTAGGACAGACCATCCCATGGCAGTGGTAAATCTCAGCTGGGGAGGGGTCACTGGCCCAAAGAGAGTGGCAGTGTCCCCAACCTTGCCTGTAGATTGTCTACTGGGGAATGATCTGGAAATCTCAGCCTGGGCTGAGGTAGACCACAAGGCCCATTTGAAAATGGTAGGCATCCCTGAGAGAGTGGATGAGACCTTAAAGGCCTTACCTCCACCCTAGGAGAAAGTAAAAGGAGTGAAGCCTGAAACTCCACCCAAACAGAGAGCATAGGGGGAGAGGAACAGTCCTTCCCCCACCAGACCAAAGGTGAGGGTCAAGTTTCTAAGGGAACTGATCCTGCCCCTTGTGAAGTAACTGCCCCAGAAGTGGACAGGCCTGGCCTGACCACAGCTATGATGGCAGGGGTTCCTTCCAAGATAGCACCCAGTCTGGAGCAGGTATCCTGCCCCTCTCTACCCTGTCTGTCAGCCCAGGGCTGCAGAGGTCAGGGAGGTCAGTGGACCCTTAATGGGCCCCTGTCCAGAGGAACCCCCTCATCAGCAGATTAGGGACACCCAGCAGAGTAGTTCTAGCCAGGTGAATATTCCTCTACAAACTGAGGGATCCCCCTTACCCCTAGGTACAGGCACCCCCCAGATGGACTTTGTAGGGCACAGGGAAACCTGGGGCATAGTTGCCCCAAACATTCCAGTGCCCTCCACTATTCCAACCAGAGGGACCCAACCCCCAGCTGTAGGCAGCCAGAGGTTGACCCTTAGGGCCAGATATGACACAGTCATGGGCAGAAAGGCTTCCATGGTGACCAGTGACCTGAGGAGGTTGAGACCACCCCAAATAGGGCCTCACTTTCCAGAATCAGACACCCCACCAGCCCACCTCTGTACCAAAAACCAATACAGGTAATTCCCCTAGACTTCGGAGAAACTCTAGAACCCCTTGGGGTAGGATTTCCCAAGTGGACCATGAGACAGGGAGCAACCATGCTAGTGCAGGTTCTTCCTTATATGGCCACTTAGGAAATAAAGGCTTATCTGGACATGGTTAGCCTTATCTCCTTTCGTTTGGGGGGGGGGGGTTATGTAGGAAGGTGGAATCTGACTAATGGTTGCCCCCAACTTTTCGCCTGGTATTTGAGTGGTTTTTGACTAGTCTGGCTGGGATCCTGCTATCCAGGACCCCAGCCTATCTGATTTCTCCTTAAAACAGATGTGAGTACCCTAGGTACAAACCAATTGGATGCTGAGGATGCCCTGACAGTCCCTTGTAGATGGTACCCTAGGTACCCAGGGCGTGGGTCCCTCAGTAGGCCTACCAGGGCTGCAACACTTATTGTGCCACCCTGGGACAGCCATACAAACTGACACCACCAGACCACTGCTGTAGTCTGGGTAAGGTGGTGCTAGCACCCCTTACAGGGATATAGGTACCCTATATCCCACCCCATTACAACACATATACTCTTATAGGTCACCCCTGTAGCAGGCCTTGCTAATCCTACAAGGCAGGGTACTGAGGTATGTGTGAGGGGGGACCCCTACCTGAGTAGGGCCTCTCTGCAACCCTCGTAAAATCATTGCTGGGTTGTTTGTAGTGTAGCCATACCATATACTCTTAACCGCATTATAAGTAATCGCGTTAGCGTGATAACTTGAGAATGGTTACACAGAACCATATCGTGTTTGCTGTCAAACATGTAGGAATCCTACCCCCAGTCAAGCCATAGGCATGGGGGCACGATTTCCCCCTGCTAGATGGGCGATATGGGAAAAGCGGCAGAATTCGGACACCAATTTAAAAGTGCACATGTAGTACAAAATGGCTACTACCCGCCACCCACACGACTCTGGCTGGCTGTTGCTGGGGAAAACCCCAGCCTCGCCAGCTGGACAATAGAGCTCCTGTGGCAGGGAGGTGCTAGCATCTCCCCAGACAGGATATGTGGATTGGAACAGGGTGGGTGCACCAAAGTTGCCTTTCAGAGTTGCACGTAGGCAGCTACAGCGCCTACATTCTGCATACACCGCCTGGAACCGGTTCAGGGGCATCCTGCCCATCGCCCAGGCGGGAAACACTCAAAGGGGAGAGGGTGTAGCCACCCTTTCCCGCCTCACCTCTCATTGGTGGACACTACTCTGGACACTCCCCTAATCTTGGGGATAAAGGTGAATAACGTGGCCCCAGAGCCTCAGATTAATCTTGAACTTTACAGACTTGACCTTCGACGAGCTGCTACCCAGCTGACTGAAGAAATCTCCCTTGGGATAAAGGAGTTATCCCCCTGCTTGGCAGGCACCTGAAACACTGCAAGTGACCCGGTGGGAACTTCGCTGCTCTCACGAACTTCGTCGACGTCCAGCACCCTCGAGGTGGGTTTCCTAAGCATCCCAGAGGCCAGTGAGTGTGCACAGCAAACCTGAGCACCGTGGACCGCGTGGGTGCCGAGATTCCCAATACCCCAGGACACCGGCCACCTCTTGCATAGCACACGACCCTGACCAGTGGGGAAGTTGTGCTTTGGCCCATTATTGAGCCAACCACCAAGCAGCATTTGTGCCAAGGTTCAGCGCCCTAGCCCCCTCCGGTGCCCCGTGGGCTCCCTTTTGCGCACTCCATTTTGCTGCCTCCCGCGGTCCCTTGTCTCTCGACTTGTGGTCCCGAGCGGAGGACAATCTCGACATCTAAGAGTTCCCCTGGTTGCTCCAGGCCTGCTCTACAGTCTCTCGAAAGGAGACCTCTCACAGACCTCGTGGGTCTGCACCAGTAGCTGATTTGTTCATCTTGCGTGGGTTGCGGTTGCCAAGGCTTAGTGGATCCAATCCGGACACAGCGACCCTCATCCGACGTGGGACAGTCGCCCTCCCGAAGCTGGCCTTCCTTGAAGCCTCCCGGAGCCCGTGGCTGCAGATCCAAGCTACACCTCTTTCCACTTGAAGCACCCTACATTGAAGGGCTCTTTGCTTTGTGCTCCCTGGTCACTGTGCCGTGACCCAGACTCTGTCCCCTCTGCTTTCAGGTTCTTCTCTACAAGATCTACAACTTCAATCTTCACGGCATCATCGACGCTTTTGGCTAGCAGCACTTTTGAACATTTTCCCATTGAAAATCAGCCCGCGACCCTACATCGAAAACGACCTATGCACCCGGCTTTCCTGGGGCAGGTAACAGTGGTACCTTGGTACTCTCGTGGTAGTGGGCTCTTCAAAAGCTTAACTCTAAAGTTTTAACTTTGTACTCCTGCTAGAAGTTTTTAAATCAAACGGCGACATTCTCCATAGGCTTTAATAGAGATCCCGAAAAGGCCTGCGACCCTCGCCACAAAGGTCTGTCCTAGTGGTGGGAGAGCATAAAAGCTGCCTAAGATCAGTGACTCTCCATGCAGCGTGCCTGCCTCGAGTATAGCGCCCACCTAAGTCCCTCCAGACTTTGGGGCATTTATAAGGGACTCTGCGATGAATTAGAATGGCTGTGCCCCGGGAGAATCCCGAGTGATAGACCTGGTCAAACCCATAACGTGCCAAGCATGGTGCCCTAGTTCCCATCATGTGGGTTTCTTGCATTAGCAACACATCAATTTCCAGTCTCTTGGGTTGTTTCAGAACCACCCCTGCTTAATTTTATCCAGGACTCCCCTTACGTTCCATGTCATGATACGGATCTCTCCTCGATGGCCGTCAAATAAGTTGAATGTTATGGAGGGTTCCATGTGTGGGTCGAGTGTGTGCGGTCGGTGGATTCCCTATGTCTGTACCATAACAGTATAAAACATTTCCTAACTGAATTAAACTTCTCTATCCCCTCTCCCCCCACCCAAATACCTCAACAAGCATGAACTTGTGGTGCAAGAAACCCCCTGGCCCCAACAGGGTTCCGGAAGGGCCTCACGCCAATGGTTCCCCGACCATCCAACACCCTCAAACATAGTTCTTTAGAGTGTGCAGATGAAATTCGTTGAGGCCAGCCATGCTTGATGGGCCCTACAATTGGACCAGGTGAAACGTAGTTAAGAATAACAAGTCTGAGGCGATGTGGCTGTTCCTGGGGAAACCTGATCATAAATCATCTCCTTGTGTCTGGGAGCACCAGTTGGATCTTTTGTCGCCGTTTAGACGTGGATGTCTTCAAAAGTATCTGCCTATTGCTTTGGGAAGAGTCGGACTCCAATGGGGGTGGAGTGTGTGGCTTAAGCTGTACAGTCTCGTCAGTCCACGCACAAATCTCATGGGGTTTATCCAAGAAGATTTAGGTGTATAAATCGCCCTCATTTGGGCCGGGTATAGCATCATATATTGAATGTTGAGTTCCCAGAGTCTGCGCTTGGCTGCCACAAATAATTGACGTTGTTGGACGAGTCTAGTGTAGTCAGGAAAAATCATGATATTCTGTGAATCGTGGACGAGTTTATCTTTGTGCCCCCAAGCCAATTAAACAACAGCGTCTATGTCCATGTAATTCAGCAGCTTGGCAATGACACGACAAGGTCTTGCCCTGGGAGGGGGCCGGGGGATGCTTTCTTCATGAGGGCTCTAAGGGCCCTCTCCACGACAAATCTAGAAGAGTGACTCCTCCGGCATGAGTGAGCGTAGCCACCTTGTCAGGAACCACTCCATTGAGGCACCCTCGCAGCCCTCTGTAAATCCCACAAAGCGCAAATAATTTCTCGTCCTCGGACCGTGGGGCGAGCCCTTGGGTCACCACCGTGAGTTGAGTAACTTTTTGTTGGAGTGATGTTACTGTGTCTTCTACGCCTGATACCCTGGTCTCGGCCACAGTAATGCAGTCCATCGCCTTCCGGAGATCTTGTTTAAGAAATGAGACTTCTGTGCTGACTGTGCCAACTTTGGCGTGCAGTATGTAGTTTGATTGTGTAATTGCGGGCAGCAGGGCAGTGTTTTCTAGGATAGGGCCCCCACCATCTGCTCCGCCTGTTGCCCCAGTTATGACGGTGGTGCATTGGTCAAGAGTGTTCTGTTTTGTGGAGGGGGCTGACATTTTATCCTTTGACCTGTTGTCCAGGATGGAAGTCTCTGCAGATAGAGCCCAGTCTTTAACTAGTGGTGTCTCACTGATGAGTCTTCTTCATTGCGAGACAGGCCTCATGGAAACGTCCAGCCCTGTGCTGCAAGCCACACTGGGCTAGCTCGGCTGCTTCTGCCACCCAAGGGCCGTCCGCAAGTGGACCCTGTAAGAGGATCTCCTGAGCCGGACCCCCAGCACCCCGCCCACGCCTCTGTTACCCTCTTTTTGCCCGACTCCATTCTCAGTGGAGTATGCGCGCAGTCACCACACCCGTTACTAGGGTATTGTTGTTTTCATGGCCCCCTGTAGCGGTCCTCACACCCAGCCAGTGCGGCAAGCGGCCACTGGTGCATCGGTATGGTGTGGGCAGCAGGAGGGAAAGGGGGCCCTAGTGGATCAGCAGATGGCCTCCCCGGGATCCAGACACTGTAATATGTCGTCCTGCACTGCGGGCCTACCTCCTGATGGTGGTTCCTTGGGGGCCGGCTCGCCCCCAGCCGGTGCCATTGAATTGGAGGCAGCCCCGGCTCCACTCAGGCTCTGCCGATATTGTGCCGGAATGGGTCCCGCCAGGAAGCACCTCCGCACAGTGGGCGGTGTAGTCGTCCAGGAGCCGAAGACTTCCCGTCCCCTCGCACAGTCTGCGGGCCTCACAGCAGCCACGGGCCCGAGCCGAGAGCCCAGGTGCTGCCCCTCTGCCAGACATGCCGGGTGTGTCACTCCTTCCAGATGCTCCCAAATGGCCACTGCACCAGGATATTTGTCGCCCACAGGAGTCTGGCCTGCCACAGGACCGTGGCCCACGATTGCTCCTGGCCGAGCGCGGCAGTGAAACTCCAACTTCCCAGAGGCTGGGCTGGCCCAGACACTCATGGGCCTCGGGAGCCCATTCAGTGCTCCCTTAGACTCCATAGACGACAGAACTGCCTCCAGACCCGTTCGCATCGGTCCAAGAATCGCCCGGCCAGCCTTTGCAGGGGAAACTGACTGATACTGTCAAAAATTGAGGCACGGCGAGCCAGAGTGCTCTTAGAAAGTCTCCGCCATGATGGCTCATCCTGCCACGTCCCACTAATCGGACAGTTTCATCATATGGATAAGAAAATGAATACACATACCCTAAATACTCCTATTTACATTTATATAGCGCTTGCAACCCCTGATGAGGTGTTGAAGTGCTTTTTGGCAATTAACTCGCTACTCCAGAACCCAAAAAAGGGTTGGTGGTGAATTAGTATAGGGAAATATAAAATTATTTGAACAGTGGTTATGTAATTCTGTTATTTAGATTGAAAAAAGGATAGTTGAGGGATAGAAGAGGGAAAGGTTGCTACCCTTGATGAGGTGTTGATGTGCTTTTCGGCAGGTACGCGCTACTCAAGAACTTAAATTGGATTAGTGGGGAATTAGTATAGGGGAATATGGCATTAAATTGAGTGGTGGACATGTTAGCCTGTTATTTGGATTGAAACAGAATAGTGGATGGATCAAAAAGGGAAAGGTCTAGAAATGTTTTTTTTATTTATTTTTGGGGGATTTCATAGCCGTAGGTGGGGGTTTAGGGTGAGTAAAGTGGGGTGGAGGGGTAAGAGGCAAACGGAAGGGTTTAGAAAGGCTTGTTTGGGAGATCTGAATAGTAAGAGGTATGAGATGATGCAAGGAGGGGTAGTGAAGGGAAGAGTCTAGAAAGGGTTATTATTCGGATCATAGTAGTGGTATGGGTTTGGGGTGAGTGGAGGTATAGGTTGAGAAATAGGGTAGTGCATTGGAGATAGTAGTAAAGTGAGGTTTGAGATGAGTCCGAGTGGAGGGGGAGGACATATTGCGAGAGATATAGGGTAGTGCATTGGATATGCTGAATTAGAAGCAAAGTAATCTAACGATACATAAGTAGATAGAAAGTATATATGTATAAGGAAAGTAATTTATCTAGATTAAAGTTGTATGTAATATACTCAGACTTTCAAGTGTTGCTGTACTTTAAATTAATTTGTTTTTAATATTTGTTGTTAGTTTTATAGTGAAGCAATCGTAGATAGTTAATTTTTTTTAAACTTATTTATGCAGTCACCTATATACATGTTAAACATAGAATAATTTAACTATAGGTAATATGTTAATTTTTTAAGCAGAACTGACCAATATCTATATCTTTAAAGCATCAATCAAACAATCCCGGGCTTGTAAAGTGCAGCTACTAGCCTGTGAGGGTCTCAAGGCGTGGGGGGCCTGCTGATCCATTTAGTTGGGGGATCATCTGAAAAGCCAGGTCTTGAGTGAGGTCCTTCTTGAATAGAGTCAGCTATGCCGATTGGTGAAGGGACAGGGTGTTCCAGGTCATTGCGGCGAGGTAGGAGAAAACTTCCTCCGGTTCTGGTCTTCTGGATTCTGGGAACGGAGGCTAGGGTGAGTTGGGTGGAACGAAGTTGTGTGGCGGGCACGTGGAATGCAAGGCGATGGTTCAGGTATGCTAGCTCTTCGTCGTGGAGAGCTTTGTAGGCATGTGTGAGGAGCTTTAAGGTGATTCTCTTGTTGACTGGGAACCAATGCAGTTGTCAGAGGTGTTGCATGATGTGGCTGCGGCGGGGGATGTCCAGGGCCATTCTGGCTGTGGCATTTTGAACATTCTGTAGTTTCTTGAGCTGTTTCTGGGTGACACTGGCATATATTGTGTTGCCGTAGTAGAGTCTGCTTGTGATGAGTACGCAGGTGACCGTCTTTCTGGATTCTGTGGGGATCCATCTGAATGTCTTTCAGAGCTGGTGGAGAGTGTGGAAGCAGGCTGTGGAAACTGTTGATTTGGCAGTTCATTGTGAGCAATGAGTCCAGTATGATGCCAAGGTTGCATGCGTGGTCCAACGTGGTGGAAGGGGATCCCAGAGCAGTTGCCCCTTCGTAGTCGTCCCAGGCTGAAGAGGTAGGGTCCCTGGATGAGTACTTCGGTCGTCTTTAAGTTGAACTTCAGGCAGCTGCCTTTATTCCGCTGTGGAAGTTGGTTTTGGCGGTGTGGGATTAAAACATTATTATCGTACAAGTTTATACAAAGCAATACACATGTAGGTACACATCTATAGTAGGCCTAGGCGGTAAATTCCGTCCCGCTTGCAGAATTAGCGGAATTTGGGTAATTTCACGTTTTGCGGAGAACGCAGAATTGCCCAAAATTCTGCGTTCTGCGGCTTTGCAGAATTTTTTTGTATTTGCGTTCTCAAAATGCGTGTTTGCAAGATATTTCCCCCCGAGCACGCAAACAGTGTTCGCGAACAGGAAAAAAGCATCGCGAACAAACCATTCTGTGTGATCGCGGAATTTCTGCGTGCTCACGGAGATTTTTTACCGTTTCGCGGAGCTTTGCGTAGCGCGACTACGCAAATTCCGCCCACCCCTAATCTATATTCCAAATAAGTGCTTTTATACAGAGTGATATGCTGTATTTGTGTTCGAGTATGATGGTTTTGTGGGGAAGAGCCAACTCTTGAGTAGCCTTCTGAAGATAAGGTGGTTATCCGTGGATCTTATGTTTGGGGGTAAAGAGTGACATAATTTGGCTGCTTGATCAGAGAAGGATGTGCCACCTATGGTTTTTTTTCTTGTATGGTGGGATTTTTAGGCAAGGTGCCTATCTAGAGCAGAAGTTCCTTTGTTGAATATATTTGGGGATTTTATTCCTGATGAAGAGCAGTCCTGTTCCATGTATCGCTTTGTGGGTAATACAAAGCTGCTTGATTGTGGATCTTCTGGCAACCGGTAACCAATGTTGGTCTTTCTAGAAAGGGGTGATGTTGGCTTGTGACTTTATATGTAAGAGTAGTCCGGTGGCAGATTTCTGACTCCATTGTAGTCTTAAAGGTGATCAGTGGTAGAGGTTATTGGCGTAATCACGTTTAGACAGAAGAAGAGAGATGGTTGCCTGGACCTTGTGTAGAAATCCCAGGTGCCCTCTACCAGTTTGGACCAGGATTGTATTTTTTTGTCAAATAGGACCCCTAAATAGGGGAACAAGTCTACCACCTCAATTTTGACAGACTCAATAGTAAAACATGGTGGTCTTTCGCGTCTCCCAGCCCTTGTTATTATTATGAAGGATTTAGATTGATTGACCTTTAAGTCCAATGAGTTCATAAAAACCGCATAGGCCGCTATAAGACGCTGAAGCCGTTCAGGCCATCAAGACAGCCTCATCAGCATACGTCAAAATCTGTAGCCGCTGATGGTCAGAGAGCAAGGGGACATCCAAGGCTGCGCCCTCAAGATGTTTTCCCACACCGTTGGTTAAGATGGAAAAAAAGAACGGTGCGAGGATGCAGCCCTTCCTGACCCCTCTTAAGATCTTAAATGTTCGGGCACATTCCCCGTTCTTCCTGTAGCGGACTGATGAAGATGCATCACAGTACAGCTGTCTGATGAAATCGACCAGTGCCTGATCGATTCCCATCTCCTCCATTGTCTGCAAGAGTCTAGGGTGACATGCAGTCAAAGGCTGCGGACAAGTCTATAAAGGCAAGATAGATCTTCCCACCCTTGGCTCTGACATATCTATCCACAATAAGGGAGAGGTTCAGGCATTGGTCTACTGTGCCCTTTCCCTCCTGGAAACCGTATTGGGACTCCATTAAAATATTCTTACTCCTCACCCACTCCTCCAGTCTTGTCAGAAGAAGACGACCCATAAGTTTGGCCGTCGTATCAATTAACGATATTGGTTGATAATTTTTTGGGTTGCTTTTATCTCCCTTTTTATACACTGGGATGATTATACTAGTTTTCCACGACATTGGTGGGCCAACTATAGCGATTTTATCTGATAGAGACTACTAGCCACAGATTCCTTAACGTAGAATTGTCCCCAGGCGTGAGACTGGACCCAGAAATTTTTCTTTTCCCAGCATCTCTGCGCGCCGGGGGGCGGCACCACGCGACTCCGCCCCGTCGTTTTCCACGGGTGTGACGTCAGCGAGGTCACATAAGCCCCACCCCGGCGCGCTGACGTCAGTTTCCTTCTTTTCCGCGTGCAACGAGGATCGGGGTCCTGGCCTGTTTGCAGGCCTTCTTTTCACGCTTTGTGTTTCTTTTTGGGAAGAGTGTGCGAATGCCTTCAGGCTTCAAGACGTGCTCGTCTTGCCCATGCCAGATGTCGGCGACGGACCCTCACCCCATCTGTATGTGGTGTTTGGGGGAGCACCATGACTCCACGGACTGCGAGGCTTGTCAGCAGATGAAGCCGAAGTCCCGGCTGGAGCGCCGGATGAAACTCCTCTCGGCCGCATGTCCAGGTCGTCGTCGTCGCCGCGTCCGTCCCTCGCGGAAGGGTTCAAGAACCTCTGCTTCTGTCTCCGACATCGTCCCTCTCCGAGGCCGCAAGGGCGTTGCTCGCCTGTTGGTATGTGTGGCAGCTTGTCCCCGAGGCCCGGTCCCTGCCCTGTGGGGGGCGCGGGTTCTCTGTGAGTCGTGCGGCCTCTTGCGTCGCCACCCTACCCGCCGTTTCCTGGGGTGGGGGGACCAGAGCCCAAATGGAGGCCTATGCCGCGGCCCTGCAGGCCTCCTTGGCTCCTCGTCCTCTTCCTGGGACGTCTGCGGATCCCTTGCCATGTGCGGGGCCTTCTGCGGAGTCGCCGGCGACTCTGGCCCCGGCGCTGACAGGTTCGCCTTCAGGTCTTGGAGATGTGGTGTCATCGGGGTGCGGCCCTATGGGGTTCCCACCTTCAGACCACGGCGCCTCTGCCTTTCCGCAAACCCCCGTGGGGGTCCCTGTGGTGTCGCGGGAGGTTGCCTGGACTCTGGGCTCGTCCTCGAGTCCCCCTCGGTCCTCTGGGCAGGCGGTGGCCTTGTCCGAGGCCGAGCTGACGCCGCTCAGGTGCCGGCGGCTGCTGGCCCTGGCGGCGTCGCAGGGGCTAGCTAGGGGCCGGGACGCGTCCCCGGGCCCCCCTCGTCTCTCCACGCAAGCGGCTGCCTCATCGGAGGTAGAGTCTGCGCCTTTTTGGCGCCGTTCTTTGGCTGCCCTGGCTCCGGCCTGCCCTGTTCTTCCGCTGCGTAAGTCGTGGCGGAGGTCATCTCGGCGTCCCCTTCGGCGCCGGTCGGCGTTGCGCTGATGCCAGTGGCGGACTCCTCGGCGCCGTGCCGGCGTCGGGTCATTGATTCATCTTCGGAGTCCCCCTCTTCTCCAGAGGTTCGGCAACTGTTTGTCTCTTGTTCCCCGGAGACGGGACGCTGCGTCATGGCCTTTTCCCCTGCGTCTTCCAAGGAGGGCTCTTCACTGTCCCCACGCCCACAGTCTTCCCCAGAGGCGCCTCAGGTTCCCCACTCGTCGGTCAACCTTTCCCCATTCTGAGCTTGGCCTTTTCTTCCTTCGGTTGGGCTGGGGTACGGCCGCCTTAGCTTACAGCTGCCGCCCACGGAGGAATTGCTTTCCCCACCGTATTGCCCTACGGAGGTGAGTGCTGCCTTCGCCCGGGCTGTCTGTACGGCTGCGGGGATTTTGAGCATGGGCGACCCGGCTGCCCATTTCCCCATGGATCATTTGCTTGAGGTTCTCCATCAGGGCTCTGGTGGACAGGAGCTGCTTCTTTCCTTCGAAACTTCACTCCATAAATCTCTCTTGGGGGCCTGGGGGCATCCTGCCATGGGGGACGCTGTTCCCCAGCCGCTCCTGCACTGCCACCGTCCTGCTCCGCATGATCCTGTCTGCCTTTCCTTCCACCCTTCTACCAGGGGCCCTCTTCTGCAGACTGCCTTTCCCTCCTTGCCATCGGCGTTGTCTCCTCCGTCACGGAAGGCCCGGTGGTTAGATTCATGGGGGCGCAACATCTTCGCCTCCTCCAGTGCTGCCTTGCGGGTGCTCAACACGCTTTGTGTGTTGGCCAGAGCCACTTCTTGCTTGTGGGATTCCGCGGAGTCCCTTCTGACTTTCGCTTCTCAGGAGCATTGATCTGCGCCACCATGTGTTGGATGGCCGGGAGCTGGCGGCGTTTATTCTTCGCTCGGCTCTGGATGTCTCGGAGGCGCTTGGTCGCACCATGGCTTCTTCGGTGGCCCTCTGTCACCATGCTTGGCTGAGGGATAGTGTTTTTCCTGAGAATGTTAGGGAGTGTCTGGTTGACCTCCCTTTCGATGGCGCTCTTTTGTTTCACGCCCCTGCGGATTCTGCCATTCAGCGGTTCCTTGCGGGGCTTCGTCCTCCTCCTCCTCCTCCTCCTCCTCCTCCTCCTCCTCCTCCTCCTCCTCCTCCTCCTCCTCCTCCTCCTCCTCCTCCTCCTCAGTGAACCTGGATGTCGGTCCTCTGCTGTGTTCTGGGAGATGTTCTCTCATTGTTTTCTGGGGTATAGTGTTCGGTAGCCCCGGTTGTGTGTTCTGTGTGGTTGGTGTGCCTTCAGGGTCCTTCGGATGGCCCTTCGGTGCTGTTGGCTGCTTGTTCTGCCCCCTTTTTTGCCTTTTGGTTTTGGCTGTTGGTAAGCCCGTGTAGGTCCTGGTATTGGGCCTTTTGTGTCTTCTTCATTGGCTGCTTGGCAAGCCGTCTGCGGTTTTACACACAGGCCTTTCTGTTTGTCCTCTGCTGCGGACTTTTTTCCTAAGAGGTGTTCCCATGTTTTCTTGGGACATAGCATACCCTATGTGGGGTACTTGTAGCTGTTACATAGCTCTGTCATTTGCTTGGGAGGTGCGGTCACCCTTTTCGGGTTCCTTGCTGTCCTTGACGTTACGGTATATCGCTGGTGCGGTCTCTTTGCAATGGTCTTGGCGCAGCTTGCGTTGCGTCCAGGTCTGTCCTTCTCTGGGTTTGCTATGTCGCTCGACCAGTCTGGCCTGCTGTCTGTGGTGTGGTGTTGTGGCGATTCCACCCTTCTGTCCGACGATTCCGCCTGGTCCTCTATCTGGTGTTCCAGAGGGACTGTCTTTCTTGGTCTTTCTGTGTTCTGGTTGACGGTCTGGGCCCGTCCTCCGTCTCTTTCTCTCCTCCCTGACCTCCGTCTTCGACTTGCGCCTGGCTTGTTCTGGTGCGCTGCTCCGTGGTGTTGCCTGCTGCTGGCTGCGCATGCCTGCGCCTGCCTGCTTGTTCTGGTCCACCGTTGTGGCCGTTAATGTGTTCCCTTGTGCTCCTGCCTCTGGTTCCGCTGGAGCTTTGTGCATCTGTGCTTTTCTTCTTAGGTCTGCGCTATTGGCGGTGGGACCGTTCCTGCCTTGTCCGCTGCTTGCAGCCGAGGTGTGTTTGGCTGTTTTCGATCACTGTGTGTGCTTCTTACGGTGGGCCCTGCCTCCGGTTCTGCCTCTCTCCCTGGGGTTGGAGGTGCTTCTTTTGTTCCTTGAGGCCCTTCGGGCGCTGTCCGCCCCTGCGGGGTGTTGAGCTGTCCTCCCTTCATTGGGCGTGGGATCTCCTGGCCTTCCCTTCTTGTTCCTGTGACATGTCCCCTGCTGGGGCCCTGTGTCTCTCCTGCTGGGGAGGCCCTCCTCCCTTCTGGGTATGTCTAGGGTATCTATTCTACATTAAGGAATCTGCGGCTAGTAGTCTCTATCAGATGTACAAGTTACTTACCTCCGGTAACAATGTATCTGGTAGAGACGATTCTAGTCGCAGGCTACTTCACGACCCGCCCTTCCTCCCCGTTCTGCGAGGACCCTCTGCTTAGGTTTCTGCACTCGCCTCCCTCTGGGTGGCTTGTTTCCTGTGGGTGTCCGCTTCGCTTTCTTCCGGTCAGGCTGTCCAGTTTTGCTTTATGGTTCCATCCCCCCTTCTTTCTTTTGATACAGGGATGGTTGGTTGCTGCGTGCCTTTGCTTCCCTCCAGCTGGTTTCTCTCCAGTGTAGTGGTCTCCTTTTGCTCTTTTTACCCTCTGTTTGGAGTTTCTGATCCCCTTGCGGTCTTCTGTGTTGGGGATTCTTTACCTGTCCTTTGGCCTCCTGCTCTATCAGGGGACCTGGCCCTCCTTGACTCTGTAGTCTGGGGGGTGGGTTGCTGTTGCTCCTCTGTGGCACTTCACTGTGCGTTTTGTGGTTGCAGCCTCTCTCTCGTTCTGTTCCGGCGCTTTCATATACTTGTGCCTCCAGGATGGCTATCGCCTTGGCTTGCTCTTTTGTTCCTCGAAGTGGTGCCCTGCTCTTTCCCTGCTATGGCTTCGCCGCTATAACTTTCTGGTACCTTGGTGCCATCTGGTGCAGTTCCTCACCCTTTGTTTCTCTCTGTTTTGTTTCTCTGCTTTTTCGCACACTGTTCCCATGCTCTCCTCAGTTTTGTTGTGATGGCTCCGTGTTGTGGCATGGAAAAGTTCTCCGAAGCAAATTGACGTCAGCGCGCCGGGGTGGGGCTTATGTGACCTCGCTGACGTCACGCCCGCAGAAGACGGCGGGGCGGAGTCGCGTGGTGCCGCCCCCCCGTCGTGCAGTGGTGCTGGGATAAGAAAATTTTCCGGGTCCAGTCTCACGCTTGGGGATAATTCTACGTTAAGGAATCTGTGGTTAGAATAGTCTCTACCAGATACATCGTTACCGGAGGTAAGTAGCTTGTACGTTATATTCAAAGAAAAAGTCCATTGGAACGCCATCGGGGCCCAGGGCTTTATTAGAACTACAGGCCTTAATCCCATTCCTAACTTTCTCAGTACGGAAAGAAAGAGGGAGACCAGAGGTGGTGCAAACCGGGGGTCTCAGATAAACAGTTGGAGCAAAAATACCTTCAAAATTAGCCACCCACTCCTCCTCCCCTACGTTAACTTAGAGTGCACTACCATTTGATGTTTTAAAATGTGGGCCATTTATTATACCCCAGAACTCCTTTGAATTACCTGACGCCGCAGCCTATTCTAATTTGTCCCAAGATTCTTCTCTAAGCGCCTTTTCCCTATTTTTTCTGACCATTTCATATTCCCTACTGTAGATGGAAATTTCGGAGACCTTTGGTTAGGGCTTTCTTTGTTTTAGTACAGGAAGAATCAAACCATCCCTTTATCTTTTTGGGTTGTTCGTATTTTTCCTAGTGATTGAGTTCCTTATGTGTACTAAAAGTTCTATAAAGGAAGACACCACAAGTTTGGGTTGAATATCAGTTTCCAAGCAATTATTTATATTATTTATGGCATTGCTAATTATGCTAGGTATCACCTCCAGTTTGTCAATTTTGGACCACTTCAGTTGGTATCCATTACGCCTAGCAGGTATAGGCAGACCAATTTCTTGCGCCATAGTCGGAGCCCTCTGCATAGTTTGGATCTCACAGCACAAAATCGCATGATCACTAAATGAATTAAATTGGTTGTTAACTTTGCTACACCTGCAGTTTAAAGGGTTAGTGACCAATATGAAATCAATTGTTGATTCCCGGTGATCCCGATGGAAAGTTGGGGGCAATTTGTCACTATCAATCGCTAAGTTATTAACCATGAGCATATTTCTCAACGAGATTAACGCATTTAGAGAGTTTTAATAGATGTTATGTGAAAAGTGGTGAACGAGGTTACCCCACATATCCTCCACACCACAGACCCGCTCTAAGTTGTGGTGGCACAGATGTGTATTAAAGTCACCCAGCCATTTGATGATTAAGACAGCCTTTTGTTTCACCAGTTTGGGTGCCAAATCGATTGCCCCATTCACCTCGTCCAGCACTTTATGCATGTTTGGGCAGAAATTGTTGTCCTAGAAGTTTATTAGGAACCACTGATTAGAGTTAGCAAGTTCTAGAGTAATCCGATGAAAAAAGGGGAAGTATCATATAGCATCTTTATTTTTATAGCTAAGGTATTTGAAATTAAAGTTAATAAGCTCCCTTTCGCTCTACCACAGAGGGACGGAGTGGCTTTCGTCTGATAAGAACGATAACCATTTACAAAGGTCTCCTCTGGGGCCCATGTCTCCTAAAAGCAGGAGATATCACGATCCTGCCATATTTTAAGCCATTCGGAATCCCCAAGCTTATTGGAGATACCTGCGACATTTTATAATGCTATATTTATTACAGCTAAAATCCCACTATTTTCAACAATACTGGGGCCAAGACTTGCTGCTCTACCATTATCTGTTGCGATGGTTACCGGGGGGATAGAACCTGCCCCACTTGCCCGTTCCTGGGTAGTCAATCACACGTTTCTAACCCAGAAAGGGGCAAACCGATTCTCCAGTCGGATTCCCCGGTTATCCATCTGTTTATGATTTCCAAAGATTTTCGGCTATAAGGTAGCGATTCCAAGCTCAGTGGTGTAAGGGGCCTAAAGAAGTAGCTCAGGGACAGTGCAGTGATCTGCGTACCTACATGAGGAATTCCGTGCAAGTGATCCGGAATGGTTTTGGGGGTGTAGGGATTGTTAGTTTATCATGAGTCACCCTGTGTCACGTTCGGAGACATGCCCAGCCAACCTACCAGCCATAATAATTTGGTTTGCTAAATGTGGCCCCCCACAGCCGGTTCCCATTACATAACGATTCAGCCAATGAAGTGACTTGTCCATCAGCTGGACGGTAGTTTCCACTTGGGCCTCCCTCAAAGTGAGAACGTTTCTTAAAACCAGTGCTAAAGGCATTGCCACCGGGGGGAGATAAAGAGAGGGGTGCACTTTGTTGTAAGATTGACTTAAGCTAACCACTTTGCCTTCATTTCGCCTTTGGACTGGGTGAATATTATTGGGGATGCAAGAACCAGCATATCTATACACCCTAGTAATTACATGGCGGTCAGCTTGCAAAAGATTGGTACTGCCATTGTTAGGGTTGGGACCCTGATCAGATCCAACCAAGAGCTGGTGTTGGTGCAATACATTTTACCCCCCTTTAGATGAGGGCAAAGCCATCCCCCCCATTGAAACTTCAGTCCAAGGAATCTGGCGGGAGTGATGTCTGGCTATTGCATCCCCTATTGCTATGGGTAAGACCGGAGTCTGGGCCATCGGTACCTCTACACTATTTATCTGCGAGCTTTTAGGACAGGAATGGGACATCCTACAACCAGCCTCTATAAGTGTCAAACCTATCCTCGATTCTAGATAATTTATAGAGGAGGGGGTTCAGCAATACCGAGACCATAGTCTCTACCCGCTTCAGAAAGATCTCATCAGCCAAGTAAGGGGGTGAAATACTAGTCTCTGAGTCCTTGTGAATGACTGAATCCGCTTGGTCCACTTCCAATTAGTCTGTCCTGATTCATTTCCCAGCTCGCGCCCCTTTAATCGGATCGTCTTTGGTGGATCCAGCCCCCTTCTTTTAATTGGCAATCCACTATGTCTGGAAGCTGTCTGAGCTGGCACCAGCACTGACTTAGCCCGAGTCACTCTATTGCTGCACTGTAATACACTGATGGAAGAGGAGGGGGCAGGCGATGTAAATGCATTCGGGCTTGGATCAGGCTGTGTTGGAGACCTCACAGGTGATACTACAGACCTGATAGGACCAAGGGAGGAACGTTTGTGTGGCACAAGAGTCCAAGGAAAGCCGTTGTTCAGTTAATTCAATTTCATGTGTTCGGACGGTCTCCGCTCTCATAAGGAAGGCGTCCAGCGTGCCTACAACGCCACCCCCTGGTCTTTCTAATGGGCCCTTCCGTTTACTCATAATTCGATAAGGGGAGAATAGGCCAGGTCAGTCCCACCTAAGACAGAGCAAAAGGAAAATAACAAAGAAGCAAAGACTCACAGTACCTTCAGAAAATGGCAGATGTTAGGGGGCGGGTCCAGCCCACCCTCCTTCGGGCTCCGGGCGTGGACGGGCCCGCCCTTGGCCTGAGCTTTGCCCGGGCGCGTCCCTTGCCGCGGTTCAGTGCTTCCATTATCAGCGCGACCAGCACGCAGGGCGTGATGGGAGCTGTAGTCTCCCTTCTGCGGGAGTACTCCTATGGGGAGAAAACCGTCTCCAGGCTTCTTCGTCCTCCAAGGCACCAGATGAGACAAAGGGATGCTGTGGCACTGCTGCTCCGAGTGTGGCTGTGATTACCACTCGCTGTGGTTCAGCGCTTCCGTTATCAGCGTGACCAGAGAGCAGGGCATGATGGGAACTGTAGTCTCCCTCCTGCTGGAGTGCTCCTATGGGGAGAAAACCGTCTCCAGGCTTCTTCATCCCCCAAGGCACTAAATGAGACAAAGGGACTCTGTGGCACTGCTGCATGGAGTGTGGCTGTGATGTTGGCTTGTGACTTTATATGTAAGAGTAGTCCGGTGGCAGAGTTCTGAATCCGTTGTAGTCTTTTCATTGTTGTTAAAGGTGATCAGTAGTAGAGGCTATTGGCGTAATCTCGTTTAGACAGAAGAAGAGAGATGGTAGCCTGGACCTTGTGTAGCAATCCCAGGTGGAGGAAGATGCGTCGCAGAGTTATTATAGTAATGAAACTTGATTGTGCTAATTTGTCCACTTGGACATTAATTGCTAGCTTGGATTCCATGGTCATTCTGAGGTTTCTTACTTCCTTTGATACTTTAGACGGTGTTGCCAGATCATCAGGCCAGGCGGCAAATGGGTCATAATTTTTCCAATCGCCACACGTGAGTATTTCTGTTTTGAAAACATTCAATTTGAGATGGCTCCATGTCGTCCATTGATCCACGGCTCTGAGACAACTGAAAACTGGCGAGTTTCCAATGTCTTTGGGACTTTCCAGTTGAAGGAGTGTTTGTGTGTTATCTGCATAGTTGTAGCACATGAGGTGAAATTGACTGATCAGTGCTGGTAATGACTCCATGTAGATGTTGAAAAGCGTGGGTGAGATGATAGAGTATTGAGGGACTCATGCTTTTGTGAAGTATGGTTTTGACGAGACGGGGGAGTATGGAAGACATTTATTACTCCAGTATTGGAACTTTCATAGATTCACATGCTTGAATCATTCCCCGTCATCATGATGGGAGTCCCTGGTACTTAAAATATAGTTGTAGGCGTAGTAGTAGACTTAAATAGTCATAATACGCTAATAGGTATAGACTAAAGAAGGACTAGGCCTCTTACAAGAGTAACCTATCATAGTCCTTATAAAGGAAAGGACTAGGATTTTGCCCCGACCAAATCCGCATCAAACACCCTCTAGAACCTACCTGAGGGAAGCTCAGAGCCTCAGATTTTCTATTGCACGTTGTGCTAGGGAATCTCCTCTTTCTTTAATTTGATGAAGGATTTTAGACTTTTTCTACAGGAAGGTCCAATTTTATGATCTTCTCTAAAACATCATCTTCCTGTTTTCCCACTTTTGGTGGATCTTCATTCTATCTGAACTATGTCTGACAAGGCTAAGAAGGCTCTCTTCAGAGAATGTGCCACTTGCCTGAAGAAAAGACTTTGTTGTTGATCCTCACAAAAATTGCATTTACTGCCTATTTCCATCACACAAGGCTTCAGAATGCAAGATTTGTTGTACTTTTTCAAATAAGACCCTTAGAGAAAGGGAAGGACGTCTTCTCATCGGCTTCAGAAATTGTAAACTAGATCAGACCCTGTGTCAGACTCAGAGTCACCAGTGTAACTACAAAAACCTCTGTTAAAAGGACAAGAGATTCATCACATTCTGATAAGGAGCCTGCTAAGCAATGCGCCAAGAAGTCCTCTTTTGAATCTTCCTCTGAGCACAAAAGCTCTCATAAAAAAGAACAAGTATCAAAGACTGTTTCTGAACCAAAAACACCTCCTGCGGAACTTAAACGGACTTTAAAAAAACCTACTTCTGACATTCCATCAGGCAGTTCTCAGTCAGTGACGAAAACTATTCTAGCTCCGTCGACTAAAAGAGCATGCATTTCTGGCACATCGACGTAGACAACATGTTCTATGGCTCTCTCATAGTCGACGATGACCTTGACCTCATCAAGGCGAGGTCCGGTTTCATCGACCATTTCCTTGGTTTCTCACAAGGAGGTTGACACATCGTCGACGAAGCACTCGTCATCGACGCTGAAGCTGACTACGTTGTCGAAGAAAATACCATAGATGAAGTTATCGTCGACCTCACCACCGCCGACGAAAAAAAGGTCGACGTAGCCGCGGTCAGCGAGGTCATCACTGTTGTTGAGTGCACCACCGTCGACGGGCAAGTTGCCGTCGACGAAGATAGTCACCGGCGTCAACAAAGTCTCTTCCGTCAACGACTCCACAGGTGTCGGAGAAGTCCCAATGTCAACGAAAATCTTTGTCGTCGACATCACCTACGGCAAGTACATTGAAAGCTGTGGAAGGTAGGACACCATTGTCGGCGCATCCGTCGACACAATTGTCGACGAAAGCTATTTCTGTAAAGCAGACTGAAAAAAGATTCGTGCATCGGAAATCATGCCTGAACACAACTCACCCAGTAAAATTACTCCTTTTTTACCCACTCACCTTTTAGAGGAGGGAGTTTCTGAAGAAGAGGAAGAAGGCCTCTTTGGGGATGCATATAGCCAGTTAGAATTGCACGTCAAGTGCCAGCCAGTTGATGATGATGACCAGCAATACTATGGTCAAGTCTGTTTTACCCAGCCTGATCAACATCAACAGTACCATGAAGAAATGGTCACAATGCCATCTGCATTACTAGGGGATTTACACTTTATGCTGCAGAATTATAGACAGCTCTTCCTACCTTCTGACCCGTCTAATATACCCCCTCCTCCTCTTCAGGTGACATTGCCAGCAAGAGTTAATGTTCCTACGATGCTCTCAGTGCCGAATATTCCACAATCTGTTCCCCTCCAGGAACCAGCCTCTTCGGATGAGGAAGGGGAACTCCATGATACAGCTTCTGAATGGGATGACTATAGGAAGTTTTCACCAGCCTCACCAGTACCTCCTCCGGTAGATTCCCCACCTGAAGATATTGGGGGATTTCACAATTAGTTGGAAGGTGCAGCAAAATGGTTTGCTAAACCAATGCCTTCCAAGCAAGTGGACTGCCTCTTATGACTTTAAAGAACCATTTCATAAGTCAGTTAGCTATTCCCATAATTGATTATATCTGGGAGGAAGGTGTTCGAATAATGAAGAACCCAGCCTCTGTGCCAGCGGTGCTTCCACGTCTGGATAAGAAATACAAGACAACTGATGATGCGCCAGCGTGCCTCACATGGAACCCGAAACCGGACTCAGTAGTGATGTGGGCTGCTCAAAAACTCCAACAGTACCTCTTTCTGCGCCTCTGGACAGAGAGGGCAGACGTCTGGATTCTATTGGAAAAAGATTCTCTTCAATGACCATGAACCAGGGGCAGATACTACACCCTGACCTCAAGAGCCTGCATTTGTCAGCTTGGCTCCTGAATACAATGAGTTAAGACACTTAAACATTTCTGATGAATGCCGCAATATCCTAGCCAAAGCAAGGGTGGACAGTACCAACAAGATGTAACCTCAAGTGGAAGCGTTTCTGCATCTGGTGCCACCTGGAGAGTTTACATCCATTGTCTTTCTCTCCGGAACAAGTCCTACCTTACCTTCTGCTTCTCGTAAATCAGGTTTGGCACACAGTTCAATAAAAGTTCACTTAGCGGCCATTTCTTGTTATAGAAGCTCACCGTCCTCTTCACCTCTGTGGTTGTCTAGACTAATTAAAGAGTTTTTCAAAGGACTCTTTTGAGTGTTCCCACCTGTAAAACCTCCACCACCAGCCTGGCAACTGTACACGGTTCTCTCACAATGAATGAAAGCTCCTTTTGAACCGATTCACACTGCAGAAATAAAATTCCTATTGTGGAAGTTGGCTTTACTACTTGCTTTGACCTCAGCCAGATTGGTCAGTGAAATACAGGCTTTGGTAATAAAGGAACCTTTCTTGCAGTTTAGGTCAGATGGAGTTCTGGTTCCAACAAATCCGACGTTCATTCCCAATGTGCCATCTGATTTCCACCAGATTTTTATGGTACTTAAAACTTTCTTCCCGTATCGTACGACATCGGCGGAGAGAGCTTTACATTCATTGGACGTAAAACGTTACCTAAAGTTTTATTTAGATAGGACAAAATCCTTCCGTAAGACCTCAACTATTTTTGGCATTCAGTGCACCAAGGAAAGGTTTCCCGCTCTCCAAACAAAGTACTTCTAGGTGGATCGCGAGTGCAATACAATTTTGTCATCAGAAGTCAGGCAGACCTCTGTCTGCAAGAGTCCGAGCCCATTCCACAGGGTCAGTGGCAAAATCTACAACTTTTTTTTGCTGGAGTGTCACTTCCGTAAATTTGCCGGGCAGCAACGTGGAAGAATAGACACTTTTTCACCCGACACTACTGTTTGGATTCATCAGTTCTCAATGACACAGCAGTGGATCAGACAGTACTTCGGCATCTGTTCCATTAAGGGCAGCCACCCCTGCCTACCCTCCAACCTATTTTCAACTGAATCACATTTCCATATAGTAAGTTGGTTATTGTCTTTAACGCTTATGGAAGTTTTTTCCTTTACTATTACTGGTATGGTTAGGTCTTTTATACTGTTTGATGATTGCTTGCAGGTTACACTGTTCACATTCCTGTTAAGCTTCAAAACTATGGTAAATGTGCTACCAAACTGCTTGCTATTCAGTAAATGCAATTTTTGTGAGGATCATCAACATAAAGTCTTTTCTTCAGGCAAGTGGCACATTCTCTGAAGAAAGCCTTCTTAGCCTTGTGAGACATAGTCCAGATAGAATGAAGATCCACCAAACGTAGGAAAACAGGAAGATGATGTTTTAGAAAAGATCATAAAATTGTACCTTCCTGTAGAAAAAGTCCAAAATCCGTTATCAGAAAGCTGAGCAGAGCTCTGAGGAGACTCCCTAGCACAACATGCGGTAGAAAATCTGAGGCTCTGAGCTTCCCTCAGGAGGGTTCTAGAGGGTGATTGATGCTGATTGGTTGGGGCAAAATCTTGGTCCTTTTCTTTATAAGGACTATGATATGTTATTAAACTAAGAGGCCTAGTCCTCCTTTAGTCTATACCTATTAGTCTATTATGACTATTTAAGTCAACTACTACTACTACTACTAATACTACTATTTTAAGTACCAGGGACTCCCATCATGACGGCCGGGAATGATTCAAGCATGTGAATCTATGAAAGCTTCAAATACTTGAGAACTACAGTTACAGGTAAGGAACTTATTTCTTCTGTTGTGAAGGTAGGATGTGATCCAGTCTAGAGCTGTCCCCTCTATGCTAGCTTCATAGAGTCTTTGTATTAGAGTGCCATGGTCAACCATATCAAAAGCAGCTGAGAGGTCCAAGAGACGTAGTGTAGCATCCTTGTTCCTGTCAACTGTATTCTTCAGGTCATCCCAGATGGTAACGAGGGCAGACTCTGTGCCTCTTCCTGGATGGAATCCTGTTTGGAAGTCTGAAACTATAGCATTATCTTCAATGAATTGTGACATCTGGGCGAACACTGCTCTTTCTGTCAGTTTGCTCAGGGAAAGTTAATTTGTAATTGGTCTGTAGTTGTCTGTGTTAAGTGGGACCAGTTTTGTTTTCTTCAGTACCGGGCGTAAGTATGCTTTTTTTAGTTCTTCTGGAAATATTCCTGTTAAGGAATTGTTGATGATTCAGGCAGTGGAAGCAGGAGGCACTTGGCCATGAGGTTGGGTCGGTGCTGGGGATGCCAATATGAACTTTAGTTTAGATCAGTCCTGAAAGGCACCATCCAAAGAGCATAACCTATCCACTAAGGTAGAATTGCAGTTGAAACAATTGATTTGACTTTGTCCATTGCATTTTCCCAGGCTTTGTACCCCATCTTTTTCACTAGATTTGAAGGTTGATAAAATCTCAACCTGCAGTGGCCTTAGGTCTGTTGATTTGCGGGCACAGGTTAGAGAATGGGCAGTGGTCCCCTGCCTCTTAAAGTGTCCAGGGATAGGCCCTTGCTTAGTTTTTTGCTTTTTCCTAGCTGTGGGTTCGCAACCAAGGCACCTTATCCGTGGCCAGCAGTAAAGTATGTGCAGTGACCTCAGGGTTCGGTGGTCTACAACAACTACCACAAGCCTCCTCCGATGAACCTACCAGCCGATGGTGCCCAGCTATTCGGTGAAGGAATTCTATACCTCCCCTCCATATCCAGGAATAAGCGCTTCTCCGCCAAGTCAGTTTTTTTGGCAACTACACTCCCTGCTTGTGCCAGGATTTAGTCCAGCGTAGTGCCACTTTGTGGTTTATAGTAGTACTGTCCTTCCCTCCAGCTATTCTCTGCTTACCCATGACTCCTGACCAGATAGGGGCAGAACAGCATCCAGTGCCTTACAATCCAAATGGAGTCACCAGTGTTGATCGGTGGCCAAGAGAGCCAAGGGGGGCGACGACTGGGGATGTAGTCCCACCCCAGTCCGGTGCAGAAAGTTCAGGTGTGGCGGAGTGCGGGCAAGAAAACTTCTGGATGAGACCCCATGGCAGTATCAAGAAACAGCATGTAGCAGTGAGAATCAATATAATGCAGGAGTCAAACAGCAAATGGTGAGCAAAGTGTAGCTGGCGGTAGGTGGCGAATAATAGATTAATACTAAGGGTGGGCGGAAATTGACTTTCGCTAATTATCGCTCACGGGGAAATATATCTCCAACTTGCCCATGCGGTTGCTAATGGGCGTGGCCATCTTGCTTGCGACGCTTATTTCCTGTTCGCGATCACAATGACGTGTTCGCGATCGCAAACTCTCGCGGGATAGCGCGACCTGCTACCAACAATCCAACATCTTGTAGCGCGCGCGAACAGATAGGAATACTCGTCGGCGAACGCAGGGACACGGTAAGTCGCGACCGCACGCGCGAGAATGCATTTTTAAAGCGCGAACAAGAAAAATACTTCCGTTTAGCGGCAGGTTGCGAAAGTTCTGACATTTCACCGTGAAAATGTCAAAATATCGCAAATTCTGCGAGCGGAACGAAATGTACTGCCCAGGCCTAATTAATACTCTCACCAGCACTCCGGGGGCATTAGCTGGCTAAAAGAGCTTGCAGAGTTAAGTAAAATTTGTTGCATGCCACATCTAGTGCAAACAGTTTGGCCAGATTTGCAGCGCCGTCAGCTAGGCTGTTGTGGCCTCCCCCTCTACCGGCTCCCTTCTGCCACATCACACCTTATTCGTTACCTCCAAGCTGCTCTTACTCTTCATCTCGATCCCTCTAATTTGCCAGCAGGTCGCCCGGCTGGTGACATCCCACTGAATGCGGGAGTCTGCAGCTGGCCAGCTGACTATGCTCTGCGGAATCCAGGCTGAACCGGGTAAGAGCAGGACTGGAAGCCATGCCACGATGCCCGCTTTGATTTACGCGGACCCAGCGGTCAGGCTACTTCAACAGCTAAGCTGCGGCTGCCTATTGCAGTCATGGCAAACTGTAAGCTGTTTTGTAGCCCAACCCCGAATAATTTAGAGATGCTTAGGGGTCGAAATCCCTGGCCCGCAAGACAGATTCTGTGATTGGCGGTGTATTGCCCGGTTAGCTCAGTCACCCGTGGTTCCTCTTGGACTCCGCAACAATAAGAATAAATCACTGGTGTGTTTTTGTAAACTTACCGACTTGAAAGGAAGCCTAAAATAATGTATTAGAATCACTACATAATATACTTGTACATGGTTATTACAATATTTACCATTCTATGTTTATGAATAAATGTTAGCATTCCCTCTGCAAAGAGTTTTTTCTACCTCCAGCACATTGTTTGCATGAAATAATTTTCCTGTTATCTATCTCATCTTTTTTTCTCCACAATGCAGAGTCTGCTCTCTCCACTAGCAAATGTATCATTGTGTGATGTCATCACTGATGCTGAAAAGGTGTATGAGGAGTGCATGCAAGATGGACCCATCTCTTTTAGCAGTTGCATTGGCTCAAAGAAAATGCTGCACTGTGTGAAGATCGGCGAGGGTGTTTTCGGGGAAGTGTTCCATACAGTCAGCAATGGCGAACAGGTTGCCCTTAAGGTGTGTATACTTGCATACAAAAGCAACACATGACTGGGAAGGTAGTGCATACTGCACATGCAAAGAGGGAATAAGTTGAAGTAGAACTATACGTCCTACATGGATATACGTAATAATGAAGAATACAACAATGAATAAACTCTTTAAGAACCTATTATCAAAATAAACAGTTTATGTTGATTGACAATTATAAAGAAACCATTGTGAAGAATACCAGAATGGAGACATTTTGGGCAACTTCTGTAACTGTAAGACTCCTTACCATAACTTCCACCCAGAACCTTAAGCCTAAATATACCCCTAACCCTCACTCTAATCACAGCTGTAAACCTAAACTAAACGCTGCCCTTTAGCATAACTCTAAGCTTAAACATAAGACTATCCCTACAAATAACCCTGTCCCTTACCCTAACCACAACCTTAAACCTAACTATATTTCTAATTTTGTCCTTTACCATAATTATTTTTTATACATAATCCTTACACTACAATTAACGCCTTCAAACAGCCCACCCCTTAACCTAACTGTGATCCTCCAGTACTGAAATTGTTAAATGAGAATGTGTTTAATACATTTTCCACAAAATTTGAGTTTCACTTTTCTTGATTTTATTTTCTTCGTTTTCTGACTTCTTGACCTGTATCTTCATTTTCAATAAATATTGCCCTACATAGGGAGTACACACTACTTTGAAAATATTCATATGTTTAAAAGCAGAATAAATTGCTTTAAACATGTGCATCGGTGTACAGTGGAAAAACACGTTCTTTTGAATGGTTGTGTGTACAGTAGTGTTGAATTTCTTTGAAGGTAGGTATGTATTTTTAAAGTGGTACACGTGAAATGCACATAAAATGTATTAAAGTCATCAGTAACTACTTGAAGTCCACAATCTTTGCATCTTATTTGGGTAAGCATAGGTTAATAATGTTAGATCAATACTTGATTTCAGTTTTGGGATCATTATATCAAACTACCAAAATAGTTTGAGGCGAAATCTAAATAATAATGCTTTATATGATAGTTATGTTGCAGATCTTATCCCTAGTCTCATTTGCTTGTAAACACAAGCTGTGCCATTCAGCTGGAAGTGTGAAGAACAAACCTCTGAGAAACCATCCTATTTTTGTCTTGTTTTACCCACAGTTTTTCACAAGTTTGACTAGCACCCACCTATATCCTGCACGAATAAGAACTGCAATAACATTAATTGGAAACTGGACCAATGAGTTCAGATCTAATGATTTCTGATCAAGACTTCTAGTTGCAGATTCCTCACCTTTTGAATATTACCCAGGCATCAAACTGGATCTGATTGTGGTTGGGATGAGGTTTCTGAAAGGGCTGCAGCATCCGTTTCCCCCCTCTCATTTTGTGATCCTCCAATGGAATCTCAATCTGGTCTCTATATATTTAATATGCACTCCATTCAAACTGCTTCATAGCTGTCCCGTACGGCTCATCACACTCAAAACTGTGTTCATTGTTGCCATCATCTCCGCACGGTGTGTATGTGAGCTTTAGGCTCTGTATCCATCCACCTTACACGGCCTTCTTACCAGATAATCTGGTTCTGCAAACTAGGTCATCCTTTCTGCCAAACATTGTGATGCTGTTCCATACCGGTTAAACCCAGGGGCAGCTCCTCGCTAAGGTGGAGTGTCGCCCCACTGCTTCAAAGCAATAAAAAAAGAAAATGATTATAACTTAATGTTATTATCATTTTATTTTGTCCTCCTGCTGCTGCAGCTTTGCGTGAGGGGGCATGGCTGCAAAGCAGGAGAGGAGTGTTAGAACCCTTCTAAGAGCGCAGTGACTGTTTGGTTAGCCCCCTCGGGCCGCACAAACCAGTCATGGGCACTTTGCCTGTTCTCCTTGCAGGCTGCATTACAGCCTGCGTGGAGAACATCCCCACTCCTCCAGCCCCTGGCTGAGCACCTAATCAGGGCTCTCAGACCAATCACAACGCTGCATTGCAGCGCTTTGATTGGTCAGGGGAGCCTGGCAGTGTTTCCTGAGACATGGGACCCGGTGGCAAGGTAAGTGTATTTCTTTTTTTTTAATTTAACTTGGTGCCCCGCGCGCCTCCTTCCCCCTCCCCTCGCCTTCCCCGTGAGCCTTGCCAACCGCCACTGGTCAAACCATCAACCTGCTGGCGTTCTATGCTCCGCCTCACACCTCTACGGAAGAGGAGAGACTCCACTGCTTGGACCCGAAAAAAGCGCTGAGCTTCTACATAGACGATCAAACACCACCGGGTTTACTTTCAGCTCCTTGATGTTCACCGGAGTGAAAAAAAGCAAGGCTGTGCAGAAGCGTACCTTCTTCCACTAGATCGTGCTCTGCATTAAAATCTGCTGCACTCTGACAAAGAAACCGCCTCCAGAAGAACTGCTAACCCATTCCACCAGGGCCAAAGCAGCTACCAGTATTAGCTTGCAGGGTCAAGTTCCTAGACATCTTCCAAGCAGCTACATGATTCCCTCTATATGTTCACAAAGCACTGTTGTCTGGACATTCTAGTTCACCAGGAAGGGCACTTTGCCAGCTTGAGACTGCTCTTGGGGGCGTGGAGAGTCTCAAAAGCAAATGACGTCAGCGTGCAGGAGTGTCGCCTATATGTACCCCACATATCATTTCATGAGCAGAACGCCCTCCGTGCGGAGCCACATGGTGCAACCTTCCGGTGTGCAGAGATGCAATCCAAAAAAATCTGGATCCGGTCTGACGCCTGGAGAGTATTCAAAAGGTGAGAATCTGCAGCTAAATAGTCTATACCAGAAAGAGCATTAAAGAAGGTAAGTAATTTGTTTTTCTTGCTTAGAGAATGAGCTATTAGAAGCATGAGGTTTCCTATGCCATTTGCCAACCTTGTAGCCATTGGCAAAAATACAATTACCACTCCGCGCAAGTTCAGGAATGGAACACATTTGAGTCTGCACCAAGTGCAGGGAAAGGGCTGCATTGGTATGTCAAATTTGCAGGCTTGCATATGTCATACTGGGCACGCATAGATGGCCCAATTAAAGAACCACATTAAGATGGCTGATGGGACAGGAGCTTCTTGTGTGAGCTCCCGTGGGCCAGGATTACCTTTGGTTAAAATCCTGCACCTGGCCTGGCCATCGTCCCACCAAAACCACTGGATTAAACTGAAAAGACTGAATCTGCACTGAAAAAAATATTCAACTCACCTAGGAGCCTGCCACTGATGACTTACCTGCAAGAAGTCACCTTGGAGCACTTCATGCTGACGCAGCAGTGGAGAACTTGTGGAATACCCTCTGCCAATGAGGGATTACCTATAATGCTGCCCAGATCAAAATCTGAGAACTGAAGTAAGGCTGCTGGTTCTTCATGCCACCACCCGAGAGGGTGAGTCTGAAACCCCTGTGCCCCCGGGTACAGGGGCGCCACTGTCCTGAGACTTCAGGTCAGAGCGGACGACTGGTTAGCTGCGCCGCGATGGTTCTGCGCAGGGTCACTCTTGGTCGCTGACGAGTGTGAACCTGCCAGGAACTCCTGAACCTGGTGGAGCAGGTTCCATATTTGCAGCCCTTACGGAGCCCCTTCCTTTTTGGAAGTTTTCCCCTCTCAACTAAGAGCCAGTTAGAGATCTGTGGTCTGTGTTGAGGATAGAAAGATTCCGACTGGTCCCGGTGCCATGTGGTGAGGGGCAGGGCTATGACCCTGCTCTTGGAATGGAGAGGCAATGAAGATCAGGATCGTTTTTCTCTGACCCTGTTGGAGAGGCTGCGGAGTCTCTAAAGTAGTGACTATTTTTCTGTGCCCTACACGGTGTCCCCCGTGGCACTGGTCTCTCCCAGCGCAGGAGTATAACTTGTATTCCTGCTTCGTGCCCCACATTCCCTGGAGGCCAAGAGCACCTGTCCATCGGGATCCAGGTTGCTATGTTTGTTAAGGTGGGTACAGAAGTCCTCCTGAAAGTTGAGTCTCAATCTGGAGGCTTTCCTCGGTGCACTGTAATAATAGAAAGAGGACTACCTAATCCCCTCTACAAGAAATAAAGAGGACCAGCCCTTGCCCTTCTGGTCTAAGACCTTACCTCCACAGGATAGAAGAAACAGAAACCAAAAGAGTACTACCCAAGCTTCCAGAGCGGTAGCCATCTTGGATTAGGCAACTGCTCGCTAGTTCATCTCCACTGTTTTACCCCTCTAAGTCACCAGTTTACTGCATTAACTATCAATCTAAGATACCCACCCCTCTGATAAGAGAAATCTGAAGAAATAGAGTAAATTTCATTTGCTGATCTGAAGAGAAAAAAAGCACCTCTTTTACTCAGATTCATGTCTTGAAATGCTGAGCGACCTAGAGGGTCCCCTGACTTTCTGTCAGCTCTCATTACTCAAACACCTAGGTCCCTCGGGCCCGGTTCTAGGGGTTTTACTAGTAGTACTCACCCTGCATGTACTCATCCCACTAGTTCTAACACCAATGCCTGCCTCTACAGCACACCACTTCCCTGCGTCATTCCACATGAAGCCACTTGGCCCAAACTCCTTCTACATCTCCTACCTCTCAGCTGCTGCTTCCAAAAAATTCAAATATCCTGAAACACTCATAACAGATCTATACTACAGCTCTTCCAAAGGGCAAGAGAAAACTGATCTCATCTTCTACACTACCGACCTGCGAAATGAAGTACAATCCTTTCAAACTACCTTCACATAATCCAAACTTCTAACATACCACACGGCCGCATATTGACGATCTCAAACTCTTCCATGTTCAAAGGCACCATAACTATTTACAGAAACGGAATTGTACGGATTCAAGCCAATGATGCCAACTTGCGCTCCTTTGAATCCATATTCCTCACACTTTGCAAGGCTATCTCCAACGCTCGCAACTTCCCCTCGTCAACGCAACCTCCCACACAGGTTCCCATGCAAGAAGTCATCCTCACAAGTCACTCCTGAATTTTCAACTCTACCCCCACAACCACCACCGCATATTCTGAGCACGCCTTCTCTCACACTGAGCCGGATACCAATATCACACTTAACCACACCATAAACCCTTGCATCCAGAATGCTGACTGCCCACTTAGAAGCAAGTCAGCCATCAGAACTCATCCGAGCAATAACGCCAGTCCATCTCTCCAACCTAGCAATTCTCTCAATAATCCGCCCCCCAGCCAACAACCACCCTACCCCCATGCCTCCATTCCTTGAGAGTAGTCGACCTACACACGACAGGCACAACTTATCCTCTCCCTCACCAAAGTAGTGACGGATTTAGTACTGTTTCCACCCAACACAATTTCTGCACCAGACCCAAGCAGGGAAGTTACGCGCACAGTCTGTTAACCCTCTCCTGTCCTACACCCCATGAGTCTAGCACACCATACACCTAACAATTTGCAGTTAAACACCTCCACACCCTCCTCTTTTAACCAAATACCCACATTTAATCTAAATGAGAGACTAAGTCTTATGGAAAATCAACTCGAGAAACTAATGCTGGGTATCAACAAACTCTTAATGAACCTCAAAACTTCTCCTGACTATGGTCATTGCTCACTAGTCTCCCCGGAACTCCAGACTACCCCCTCAGCCATCTACAACACAGCCAAATAGCTGGATTACAACTAGTCAAGGAGCTCACAGACTGAAACATTCAAGCCCCAGGATGTCCCACAATGAGACAACAGAGCGAGCCCCAACTTATCACGATACTAACCAGAAAAATAGAACGCACTTCCAAGATTCGGGTGATCACTGGTATCGGGAGAAACTTCATGCTACCTAGGAAAACGGTCAGACCACCTGCACACCACACTGATATCCACCCCCCCCTCTCAGAAGCACAATAGCACTAGAAATATCAACTGGTTGTTCAAACTGTAAATCCACTTCCAAACATGCAACTGAATTGGCTGAAGCCATCCTCACCATTACAGATATTGCATTCATCACAGAAACTTGGCTTAATGAATCCTCTTACCCGATCCTTGACCTACTAGTCCCTCCTGGGTTCTCAATCATCAAAAAAGACAAAAAAAGATCACCAAAGCGGTGGTCTAGCCATAAACCACAAGAATACCATTACAATGATTGAAACAGCCACACCCACCTACAGCACTTTAGAATATCTTAGCACTGCTATAAGGATGAAAAACAAAGCAACAAATTGCCACCTCTCCTGGCAACACACTCTCCTTCCATGAACACCTGTCAGACCTGGTAACTCACTGCTCACTCTCCAGTGCCAATAACATAATCCTAGGTGACTTTAACCTCCATTGGAATGATGAGAAAAACTCACTAATCCAATCCTTAAACAAACTCTCACTCAACAACAACCATACTCAACACTGCAAAGAACAAACCCATACCAGAGGCTCAACCCGTGACGCCATTATAGCTCAGGACAAGGTGATGATCATTAATAACATCCTCCCTGTCCACAGGTTGAACCGCCATATCATTCTGTTCCATTTGAACCAGGCTGAGCGACACACCATCCATATTAAGAAAGATCTCCAGTGGAATAGAAACAGAAGCCAAATTCTCCTAACTGCTCGGGAAGGAAGAATGATTTTTCTACTTCCTCCAATGACAGATAACCTGTCAACGAATGAACTCACAGCCTACTTTAACTCTAAGATGTCAGCCGTCCTAGACCAAGGAGCCCCTCTGAAACTAAAAAGGATTAGAGACACCCCCTTGAGGTCCTGGTTTAACAAAGACCTCAATACAGAAAGAAGGCAACTTAAAACGCAGGAAATATAAAAATCACATCATGAAAGAAAAAGCAGCCTTTTTTTGTAGCGCTCTAGACCAGTGTTTCCCAAACTGGGGTCCGAGGACCCCCAGGGGTTCGTGGCACATTCTCAGGGGGTCCGCAGGCAGCAGTTTTAAAAACACTGCAAAGTTCATTGTAAAATTAACAGTTTTCCAACAACTATAAAAGTGTCAAGAAAATACCAGTGATTAATGTACCTGCTGGAGAGAGATGAGAGTTTTGTCCAGTGGCAGCTTTGACTTATCTAATGTGACACAGAGGGTTAATATACCTACTGCAAAGAACGTGTACAATGCATTTTAAAAAACAGATTTTATGTGCAAAGGTCAGTGGGTTACTGATTTTGTCAGAGAGATTCTTTTGTTACTATGAAGTTCATAAGTGACAATCGTAATCTAGCACAGTGACCTATAAACTGTCAAAGAGCTGCTTGCAAACTGCATGGTAAAAGTTAGTAACATATGTTTATTCCCAGTCTATCATTATCCTGATGCTGCTAAAAAGGTTTATTAGGGTGGAAATACATTTTTCTTGTTAAAGTCAATGCTAACCACTGTTATGTTCTGAATCCTGAGTTTGTGCTTCTCCAGACCAAGCACTCTTTAAAAATGCCTACCAGTATGAATGACATGTGAATCCTACACCTTGTAGTCCCCTTTGCCTTATGTAACATTTTCTATACACTGATTTACACATATGATTCTTTATCTCTATATGTGTGTGATGTAAAGTACTCTGACATCCTACAATGGTATGAGATGCTAAAATAAATTAAATACATGTGACAGCGGGGATATGGAGAGATGAGGCACTATTGGAGGGTGATAATAAGAGAATCATTGAAGAACCCCAACAAAGATTGTCATATCGTGGTGCATAGTAAGGTCTTTATTTACAATTCTTTAAAAGCTAATACAATTCATTATATTATGATAAATGTGTTGTAGACAGCACCATTGTTTCCTAAATTGTTTTTGGGGGGAGAGCCTCCCAAAGCCCCCTTTGTAGTGGTGAGGCTCATTCACTGCACTTTGTGTGCACCGTATAGGGACTGGTCTGAAAACATTTGCCAGGGCTGCTTTGGGTTTCCAGTCAGGCCCTGGCAGGAGCAGGAGCCTCGTACTGCAAAATAAAACCAACCATTCAAAAGTTAGTCACGGAGATGCAGCACCAACCGTCCCATTGAAAGTTTCAGTTTCTTTGCAAATTCTTTCAATACAAAATACGAAGGGGGATATTTACAACAGAATTGGCGGAGCGTGTCATTAGTCTCCTTGGCTTAACAACACACTTCAGAAATGCAGGGCTGCACCATATTTACAAGAATATGGTGCAGCCTTGCGTTTCCCCCTGCGCTGGCACTACACTTAGCAGTGTAGAGCCAACGCAGGCACCCTTGCACCATAGTGCAAGAGTGTCTGCGTGCAGGGGAAGATTGTTTATGTGCAGGAAGTTCCCACTTCCTGCATATGAACAGTTTTGAAATGCCGTTTTGTCACCTCTATGTGTGCTGCCTAATGCAGCACACATGGAATTTACAAAACGTAATTTTGATTAAAGATAGTTTATGTGCAGGAAGGGTCACCTTCCTGAACATAAACAATCCAAGGTGTTTTGCTTTTTCCGTGGGAAAAAGCAAAAACGAGGAGAAATAAGACCTTTCCCCTCGTTTCGCCAAGTTAAGACCAGGTTTTTCATGGTCTTAAGTTAGGTGCTGTCTCCTATTTAAGCTGTCCTTGTAAATATAGGGCAGCGTCAAAATCAATGGGTGTTGGAGGTGCCCAGTGCAACTCCCACTGCCCACCTCTTTCACGCTAAGCATTTCGTGAAAGTGGGCCTTATTTACAAGGCAGCGTTAAGCCACAATAAGTGGCTTAACGCTGCCTTGTAAATAAGGCGAAGCCCCTATCGCCACAGGAACATCGCAAAAAGTAACATTCCCATGGCGATAGGGACTTGTAAATATGCCCCTAAAATCCTTAGTAATTCGAGTATTTGTTTTGTGTGCACACATGTTTATTTTTTTCGAATTACTGTTTTAATGTTTGAAATTTAAATTCGACAAATTGCTTGGGGGTTCCCGGCTTCCAGTGGTGACTCAATTGGGGTCCTCAGGAGTCAAAAGTTTGGGAACCACTGCTCTAGACAATGCAATAAACCGCTGAAAGACCTTTTTAACATCATAAAAAACAGACTTCCGTACCACCCACAACAGCCCCTCAAGTCTCCAAAGAACGGCGTGATGAATTTGCTAAATTCTTTGATGAAAAAGCACGATAATGAAGTCCTCTCAAGGCACACTCAAGCATCACCTGAAATCACCCCCCAAACTAAATATGATGGAACACCCCCCCCCCCCCCCCCCTGGCTTTCCTCTGACTCCCATGTAGTGATCACCCCTTCTAAGATTGATGAGTGCAACCAAAATCTAGGATCCCCCTCTACCCTCGAAAGCTGGAAAGTATTCAACCCACTCACGGAGCTGGACATCTCTGAATTAATTGTGAATTCAAAGCCTGCCTCCCACTTTGCAGACCCGCTTCTGAACTCCCTGGCAAAAAATCTTAATCACGTCATTACCCCCCCTCTGGGCGATAACAATAAACCGTTCCCTAAGTACTGGGATTATGCCAGTCTGCCTAAAATTAGGCCAAGTCACTCCACTGATAAAAAAAAAAAAAAAAAAAAACTGGATCAGACCCTGATGACCTCAACTTGAGGCCCATCTCGAACATTCCCTTCCTGTCTAAAATTCTTCAGAAATGTGTTCTACTCCAACTCAACCAGCACATCAACACCAACAATCTCCTGGACTCACACCAGTCGGGCTTTAGAAAGGGTTGTAGCACAGAAATAGCTGTACTAAATATAGCAGATGACATCCACAATCTCTGGATGCTTGTCGATACTTCCTGCTCATCCTCCGTAGACCTATCAGCTGCTTTCGACACGGTCGACCATAAGCTTCTTCTAAAAACCCACAAACAACGGATTGGAACAGACAGCCTGGTTCTGCAATGGTTCACATCATTTCTTCACACCTGCTCTCAAATAAAAATAAACAGTGCAACTTCAGAAACCTCTGCTATAACCAGCGGTGTTCCCCAGGGTTCAGTTCTGTCACCTACACTCATCTATATCTACATGGAGCCCCTCACTACCATAATCAAACAAGCACACATCCCCTTCCACCTCTATGTGGACAACATCCAGCTTTACCTGGAAATAGTCTCTCTAGATTACATGTGCTGACTGAATGATGCACTAGCAAAACTCCAAAACTGGCTATCACACAACCACTTGAAACTCAACCAAGAAAAGACGGAAATTCTTCTCCTCTCCAACAACAGACAGACCCCACAGGCCCAAAAGTGGCTAAAGCTTATCAACTCTCTCAACTGCAACCTATCCATGGCTGGTTCTGCCAAATCGCTGGGGATCACACTGGACCCAAGTCTGAACATGAGCTCACATATAAAGAATACAGCAGGTAGTGCAGCATACAAATGAAAACTTCTTAATACAATCAAGCCTTTCCTCCCTCCAAAGGACCTCAAAACCACAGCACAAACCATATTAGTGTCCAGGTTAGACTACTGGTACGCTATCCTCACAGGCACAGCAAATTCCCACTTAGCCGCCCCTGAGAACCACTCTAAATGCAGCAGCAAGGATGCTCACTGAAGCCAAAAGGCATGATCACATCTTCCCCTCCCTGAAGGATCTCAAGTGGCTCCCAATTGAAGCTGTCACTTCAAAACTGCTTGTCTCACCCACAAAGTCTTTCACACTGTTAAACCAGCAGCCAAACTCACCAAGGCAGGTGAGTCAAGAAACCTCAGAGGCACCAGCACCCTACTTCTCATACCCCCAAAGAAACATAAACAAAAAACCCTGGCTCACTCCTTCTCGGGCCATGCCTGCAAAATCTGGATCTCCATACCAGTAGATCTCAAGACCAACCCCTCCTTCATGATCTTTAAGAGGCAATTAAAGGATCTCATTCTCAATCGCCTTAACCCTCTGGACAGTAAACTATACCCTGCTCAAGATATAGATTGTTGTGTTTCTCTCACCACCAATCCAGTTGTAACGCTTGACTTTGGTATTTACCTTACATACTGCGGTCTGATATTATTGCCTGTATAAATGTTGTAAAGCTGTCCGATACCCTCGGGTCTTGTCAGCGCTATATAAAACTCTGTAAGTAAATGAACAAATAAAGTCCTCTACTTGCTAAGAGATAGTTCCAATACCTCTAGTTTGCTAGCAATAACGGCAGCATTGTGCTCTCTTCCTCGCCTTACACGATAACCAGTGTCACTATATTCTATGACTTATGATGTTTAAGTTCTGGTTTGACTGGAGCTGTCTTTGGACCTTATCCAATCCACAGAAAGAGCTATAAGAAATACTACTAAGGTAGAGGCTTTGTTTCCCCAACTTGTTGTTTTTCCTTCCTACAGCATTCAATTTGACAAAGGCGGTGTCCTTTCAGTGAAAGTGTTTGTTTTGCTTTTTGATAAAGCCTTTGCTCAATACAGTGGGCCTGGGTTGATGAAGACAAGCCAATGATAAAGGTTGTATGTTTTGTTGGCCCATTGGGGAAAAATTAGGTCAGGTTCCATAGGTCTGACCTGCTTGTTATGAAAAGTTGATGCCAAGGTACTATATCTGACCTATTTATTGTGAAAAGCATACGTTGATGCTAATAATAATAAGCCTTAGGAGTATATTATCACACTTATGAAATCTTTACACAATTATATTACATGGAATCTCACTGAACACTTTATTAGGCAAGGGTATTGGTGTTGCTTACCTCATCTGAAAAATCCTTACGATCTGTTTGCACTGTTAACCCTTTTGGAAGGGGCTGTATTTGCTTAGCGGTATGTGTAATTGCATTATTTTATTTAGTTGTTTAAAAAAAAAAGAGAAATCCTGAACCCTGAATATAGAAGGTGGATGGGGCGCTGTGGAACAGTGGGGACGGTCTACGTGCGGGGAGGCATGCTATGGGTGGGTCTCCCAGCCATGACAATGGGGATGGGGGACTTCCATTACGGATATGGGCTGTGAGTTGGGGATCCATTGGTCGGGGCGGGCTACATTCCAGTGTTGGGGATGGGGTCCGGTCTCGCCGCGACAGATACTTCATGGTTCTTTGAGGTATGGGGTGGGGGGTTTGTTGGGGAGGGGATGTTTTAGTTTTCAGATTGCACCTCCGGTAGACGCTAGTACCCTGCAATTGCATTGTCGCGCTTCCCACTCCGCGGGGCTGAGGTCCATGTTCTATCACGACAGGCATGCCACAGGATAGCCACCTACAGCCGGGAAATCTCCGGATTATTAGTTGGAATGTAAGGGGGGCCCTGGATAAAATCAAGCGTGGGGCGCTGCTTCACCAGGCGAAACGGGCGGGGGCGGATGTTGTGCTGCTCCAGGAAACGCATCTCCTGGGAACAAAGGCTCTCTGCTTGCAGAGGTATGGCTTTCAGCATGTCTTCCATGCGGGCTTCACACGGGGCTCGAGAGGGGTAGCGATCCTAATACACCGTAGGGTACCATATACGCACATACGACAGTGGGGCGATCCACAAGGGCGGTACCTGTTTATCAGGGGCAGTATTGGGGAGGAGCACCTAACCCTGGGCAGTGTCTATGCGCCCCCTCCGTTGCAGTGGAACCTGGTTGAGAGGCTGCTCATCTTGCGAGCAGACTTGCCGGATGGATTATCTGTAGTGGGTGGGGACTGGAATGATGTGATGGACATGGCCAAAGACAGGTCTCGGACAGGGGGTAACCCCGGGACTGGCGCCCCCACGAAACTACGCTCGCTGATCATGGGAATGGACTGGATAGATGTGTGGAGGCGAAAACATGGTGATCAGCGGGGCTATACTTACCTCTCGGCGGTGCACCACTCGCTGTCCCGGATTGACTACCTCTTTGTCCCACGGGCGGAGGTAGATAGGGTGGTGGCGGCGGAGATATTGCCTCGAGGCCTGTCGGATCACTCCCCGATATCCGTTGAGATCTGTATCGGTAGGGGTAGGCCACAGTTTCGCTGGCGCTTATCCACATGGAACCTGCAAGATGCAGAATATGGGGCCCACATGAGCGAGGCGCTTGCTCAGTATTTGTTGGTCAATGAGGGGTCGGTCGCTAGTGCTGCGAGCCTCTGGGAAGCTATGAAGCCCACCCTCCGGGGCGTCGATATATCTTGGTGTGCGGCAGCCCGAAGAAAGCATAGGGAGGCGCTGGATCAGGCGGAGGCGACAGTGGAGGAACTCGAGCGTCGGTGCCGTGGGGACGGGAGGGAGCGAAATGTGCGGCAATTGTTATATGCGCAACAGACATCGGCTGCTCTGTTGCTCGACGAGGCGAGGCAAATCTGGCTGGCGACGCGCAGCCGAGTGTATCAGTGGGGGGACAAGTCTAGTAAAATGTTGCACCGTCTCTGTCAGGGCACCTTCCAGGCCCAGGAATTGCCGGGCATTCGGGACTCGGCAGGAGGACCGATTACGGATCCCCCGGCTTTGGCCGCGAACTTTGCTGCCTACTTTGCAGGCCTATACGCCCCACAGGAATGCTTACCAGGTGCCACTATAGAGAAGTTTCTTGCAGACCTGCCGCCAATTGGGGTGTCCGATGACGTGAGGGACCAGTTGGAGGCCCCCTTGACCGACGAGGAGCTAGGGGTGGCGCTGGGGGAGCTCAACCCGGGCAAGGCCCCGGGACCCAACGGGTTTCCCTGCGAATTCTTCCGCCGGTTTCGCGTGCAAGTGGTCGCGTATTATCGGGCAGTGGTCGAGGAGGCCAGGGATAGGGGGGTGCTCCCGGCAGACTGGAGACACGCCGAAATTGTGGTTTTCCATAAGCCGGGCCGACCCCCGGACCAACTCGCCTCCTATCGCCCCATTTCCCTTTTAAATGTGGAGGCCAAAATCTTGGCCAAAGCATTGGTGAACCGTCTCTTGCCACATATCACCACCTTAGTGCACCCGGACCAGGTGGGATTCATGCCTCAGCGGGCCACCAGACATAACATTCGGAGGGCGCAGGTGGCAGTAGCGGCCGTACAAAGGACGGGACAGCCGGCGGCCTTGCTGCTGGCGGACATGGATAGAGCGTTTGACTCCCTCAGCTGGGTTTATCTCTTCGCATTGCTCCGCAGACTGAATCTGGGTCCCCGGTTCCTTTCCTACATAACGCTCCTTTACACGGACCTCACGGCGGCGGTGCGAGTCGCGGGGGCGACCTCTCCTACTTTCTCCTTGGGACGCGGAACGCGGCAGGGATGCCCTTTGTCCCCGTATCTTTTCGCTCTTGCTATGGAGCCGCTGGCTAGGTGGATACGCATAGATGCGCAGGTTCGGGGGTTTGAATGGGCCACGGGCCTGTCCGATCGGATTGCGCTATATGCGGACGATGTCCTCCTTTTTCTTACGGATGTGGACAGGACTGGGCCACGGCTCCTGCGCATTATGCAGATTTTCGGGGAAACGTCCGGCTTGTACATGAACCCTCGCAAGTCCACCCTGTGGGCGCTGGGTGAGCGCACGAAAATGGGGGCGTGGGCCTCTTCAGTTCAGTTGGCGGTAGGGGGCCTGAAATATTTGGGGGTGTTCTTGACGGATGTGCCGGCGGTCTCCTGGGAGCGAAATGTGGCCCCAGTATGGGAGCGCGTCCGCTCCGATCTTAAAATCTGGTCCCGTATGCCCTTGACTCTGTGTGGGCGATCGGCAATATTTAAAATGGTGGCGCTCCCTCGACTCCTATATCAGCTACAGAACCACCCATACAAGATTCAGCCAGGTTGGTTCAGACAGGTGAATTCGGTGCTGGGGCAATTCCTGTGTGAGGGGGGTAGGGTGCGCGTGGCTATACGGACGTGCTTCCTATCCACCTACTGTGGAGGGCTGGCCACCTCGGATATCCTGTCATATTATCAAGCTTCACATCTTCTAGTCCTTAACAAATGGTGGTACGGGGACAGCCGAGACCCGGCATATGCGCTGGAACGGCAACTTATGGGACGCCACATGCTGCATACACTCCTTTACTCTGCGTCCCTGAGGGGTGTGCTGCCCCCGGTCACGCAGGTAGTGTTTCAAATCTGGTGGCAGGCTTTGCGCCGTATGGGATGGTGGCGGACCTTGACTCGTGAGACTCCCCTGTGGTACAATGGGCGTCTACCCCACTTGGCGGCCCTACAAGGTTTTAAGGGATGGGATGACATTGGCATCTCCACGCTGGGAGATGTCATGCGAGGGGCGATACTTAAATCTTTCCCTGAGCTACAGAAGGAATTCCATATGCCACGTGAGCAATTTTTTAGATATCTCCAGCTCAGGCATGCCCTGTCGCCCGCATTGGTGGGACTGGATTCGCTCCCTGACTTCAGCCCATTGGAGGCGAAAGTCTTCATGGGGGATCTACCGGATAAAAAAAACCTCCA